>NC_137491.1:0-5000000 GCF_963082875.1 Corella eumyota
CCTAACACCCTAACCCTAACCCTAACCCACCTAACCCCTAACCCTAACCCTAACCCTAACCCTAACCCTAACCCTAACCCTAACCCTAACCCTAACCCTAACCCTAACCCTAACCCTAACCCTAACCCTAACCCTAACCCTAACCCTAACCCTAACCCTAACCCTAACCCTAACCCTAACCCTAACCCTAACCCTAACCCTAACCCTAACCCTAACCCTAACCCTAACCCTAACCCTAACCCTAACCCTAACCCTAACCCTAACCCTAACCCTAACCCTAACCCTAACCCTAACCCTAACCCTAACCCTAACCCTAACCCTAACCCTAACCCTAACCCTAACCCTAACCCTAACCCTAACCCTAACCCTAACCCTAACCCTAACCCTAACCCTAACCCTAACCCTAACCCTAACCCTAACCCTAACCCTAACCCTAACCCTAACCCTAACCCTAACCCTAACCCTAACCCTAACCCTAACCCTAACCCTAACCCTAACCCTAACCCTAACCCTAACCCTAACCCTAACCCTAACCCTAACCCTAACCCTAACCCTAACCCTAACCCTAACCCTAACCCTAACCCTAACCCTAACCCTAACCCTAACCCTAACCCTAACCCTAACCCTAACCCTAACCCTAACCCTAACCCTAACCCTAACCCTAACCCTAACCCTAACCCTAACCCTAACCCTAACCCTAACCCTAACCCTAACCCTAACCCTAACCCTAACCCTAACCCTAACCCTAACCCTAACCCTAACCCTAACCCTAACCCTAACCCTAACCCTAACCCTAACCCTAACCCTAACCCTAACCCTAACCCTAACCCTAACCCTAACCCTAACCCTAACCCTAACCCTAACCCTAACCCTAACCCTAACCCTAACCCTAACCCTAACCCTAACCCTAACCCTAACCCTAACCCTAACCCTAACCCTAACCCTAACCCTAACCCTAACCCTAACCCTAACCCTAACCCTAACCCTAACCCTAACCCTAACCCTAACCCTAACCCTAACCCTAACCCTAACCCTAACCCTAACCCTAACCCTAACCCTAACCCTAACCCTAACCCTAACCCTAACCCTAACCCTAACCCTAACCCTAACCCTAACCCTAACCCTAACCCTAACCCTAACCCTAACCCTAACCCTAACCCTAACCCTAACCCTAACCCTAACCCTAACCCTAACCCTAACCCTAACCCTAACCCTAACCCTAACCCTAACCCTAACCCTAACCCTAACCCTAACCCTAACCCTAACCCTAACCCTAACCCTAACCCTAACCCTAACCCTAACCCTAACCCTAACCCTAACCCTAACCCTAACCCTAACCCTAACCCTAACCCTAACCCTAACCCTAACCCTAACCCTAACCCTAACCCTAACCCTAACCCTAACCCTAACCCTAACCCTAACCCTAACCCTAACCCTAACCCTAACCCTAACCCTAACCCTAACCCTAACCCTAACCCTAACCCTAACCCTAACCCTAACCCTAACCCTAACCCTAACCCTAACCCTAACCCTAACCCTAACCCTAACCCTAACCCTAACCCTAACCCTAACCCTAACCCTAACCCTAACCCTAACCCTAACCCTAACCCTAACCCTAACCCTAACCCTAACCCTAACCCTAACCCTAACCCTAACCCTAACCCTAACCCTAACCCTAACCCTAACCCTAACCCTAACCCTAACCCTAACCCTAACCCTAACCCTAACCCTAACCCTAACCCTAACCCTAACCCTAACCCTAACCCTAACCCTAACCCTAACCCTAACCCTAACCCTAACCCTAACCCTAACCCTAACCCTAACCCTAACCCTAACCCTAACCCTAACCCTAACCCTAACCCTAACCCTAACCCTAACCCTAACCCTAACCCTAACCCTAACCCTAACCCTAACCCTAACCCTAACCCTAACCCTAACCCTAACCCTAACCCTAACCCTAACCCTAACCCTAACCCTAACCCTAACCCTAACCCTAACCCTAACCCTAACCCTAACCCTAACCCTAACCCTAACCCTAACCCTAACCCTAACCCTAACCCTAACCCTAACCCTAACCCTAACCCTAACCCTAACCCTAACCCTAACCCTAACCCTAACCCTAACCCTAACCCTAACCCTAACCCTAACCCTAACCCTAACCCTAACCCTAACCCTAACCCTAACCCTAACCCTAACCCTAACCCTAACCCTAACCCTAACCCTAACCCTAACCCTAACCCTAACCCTAACCCTAACCCTAACCCTAACCCTAACCCTAACCCTAACCCTAACCCTAACCCTAACCCTAACCCTAACCCTAACCCTAACCCTAACCCTAACCCTAACCCTAACCCTAACCCTAACCCTAACCCTAACCCTAACCCTAACCCTAACCCTAACCCTAACCCTAACCCTAACCCTAACCCTAACCCTAACCCTAACCCTAACCCTAACCCTAACCCTAACCCTAACCCTAACCCTAACCCTAACCCTAACCCTAACCCTAACCCTAACCCTAACCCTAACCCTAACCCTAACCCTAACCCTAACCCTAACCCTAACCCTAACCCTAACCCTAACCCTAACCCTAACCCTAACCCTAACCCTAACCCTAACCCTAACCCTAACCCTAACCCTAACCCTAACCCTAACCCTAACCCTAACCCTAACCCTAACCCTAACCCTAACCCTAACCCTAACCCTAACCCTAACCCTAACCCTAACCCTAACCCTAACCCTAACCCTAACCCTAACCCTAACCCTAACCCTAACCCTAACCCTAACCCTAACCCTAACCCTAACCCTAACCCTAACCCTAACCCTAACCCTAACCCTAACCCTAACCCTAACCCTAACCCTAACCCTAACCCTAACCCTAACCCTAACCCTAACCCTAACCCTAACCCTAACCCTAACCCTAACCCTAACCCTAACCCTAACCCTAACCCTAACCCTAACCCTAACCCTAACCCTAACCCTAACCCTAACCCTAACCCTAACCCTAACCCTAACCCTAACCCTAACCCTAACCCTAACCCTAACCCTAACCCTAACCCTAACCCTAACCCTAACCCTAACCCTAACCCTAACCCTAACCCTAACCCTAACCCTAACCCTAACCCTAACCCTAACCCTAACCCTAACCCTAACCCTAACCCTAACCCTAACCCTAACCCTAACCCTAACCCTAACCCTAACCCTAACCCTAACCCTAACCCTAACCCTAACCCTAACCCTAACCCTAACCCTAACCCTAACCCTAACCCTAACCCTAACCCTAACCCTAACCCTAACCCTAACCCTAACCCTAACCCTAACCCTAACCCTAACCCTAACCCTAACCCTAACCCTAACCCTAACCCTAACCCTAACCCTAACCCTAACCCTAACCCTAACCCTAACCCTAACCCTAACCCTAACCCTAACCCTAACCCTAACCCTAACCCTAACCCTAACCCTAACCCTAACCCTAACCCTAACCCTAACCCTAACCCTAACCCTAACCCTAACCCTAACCCTAACCCTAACCCTAACCCTAACCCTAACCCTAACCCTAACCCTAACCCTAACCCTAACCCTAACCCTAACCCTAACCCTAACCCTAACCCTAACCCTAACCCTAACCCTAACCCTAACCCTAACCCTAACCCTAACCCTAACCCTAACCCTAACCCTAACCCTAACCCTAACCCTAACCCTAACCCTAACCCTAACCCTAACCCTAACCCTAACCCTAACCCTAACCCTAACCCTAACCCTAACCCTAACCCTAGCCCTAGCCCTAGCCCTAGCCCTAGCCCTAGCCCTAGCCCTAGCCCTAGCCCTAGCCCTAGCCCTAGCCCTAGCCCTAGCCCTAGCCCTAGCCCTAGCCCCCACACGCCTATAAGAACAAACTAACTACTTATAAACGACTTAAGGCCACGCCCTTTTAAAGACAACTTAACCTACCGGTTGACGGCTTAAGGCCAAGCCGCTAAACCAACAAGTTACCCAGTGATTGACGGCTTAAGGCCAGCCAAATTCGAAGAAAACTAACCTGTTAATTGATGGCTTAGAGCCAGGTCATTATGAACACAAGTTACCTACTGATTAACGGCTTAAGACCAGGCCACTTTAAAGACAATTACCCCATTAATTGGAGGCTTAAGTCCACGCCATTTTAAAGGCAAGTTACCCACTGATTGATGGCTTAAGGCCACGCCACCACTTTGAAGACAACTAACCCATTAATTGACGGATTAAGGCTACGCCCCTTTAAAGGCAAGTTACCCCCTGATTGACGGCTTAAGGCCAGGCCTCTTTGAAGACAACTAACCCGTTCATTGACGGCTCAAGGCCAGGCCACTTTGAGAACAAATACCAACGGTTCCGTCGAGTTTGATTCACTTAACACGCAATGGTGGGTAGTCCACCTACCCACCGACAACAATGTTATATTATATGCGACACAACACAAAAAAATAAATAAAAAACAAGTATAAATTTGCTTCGCGGTATTCCGCATTTTTTGCGCCCGCACGTGGGCGCAACGACACCAGTCGCACGTAGACAAACGCCGGAAGCCAAGCGCCGACAGCAAAACGACCGACTCCGGTTTGGCGGAAAACACCCAATTCGTCAAATTTTTCTTACTTCACCCGTTCTCGACCATCACCCGCGCCAAAGTCTCAATCGTAGTATTCATCCGCGAATCACTGCTTCCGTTTACCTCTTTCCCAACAGATGAACACCTCGTAAACATAAAGGCGTAAGAATATTAAATTTTATTTTTTGACACTTTTAACATCAACTGTCGAGCCATAAATCCAAAAAAGCAAATTTAAAAACTACGAATCAATATAGCTATTTATTTTTATATTTTTGAGCCATTTTATTTACACAAACTGTTACCATGAACAGTATAATCTTTATTCGAATAAATATTAATCAAATTTAACGTACCTTGCCATTTTCTATGACTTTCTGCAATTTCTTCTACAATATTCCCTTGTAAACTCTTAATAAAAACACACTAATTAATTGGCTGAAGCTAACATTTAATTAAGCATTAGTTTTAAGTTAAAAATCAATAAATTTAACAAAATAACGTTTGAAAACTAACAAACAAACATTAAACTATATTCAAACATTTAATATAATAAAACACTTTAGTTAACCACTACATTTATTTAACACCGAGACCACTGCTAGCTTAAATTTACTAAATATAAGTTAAAATAACTTAAAATAACGCCAAAAAATCAACTTATCTTAAAAAAGCTGCTTTCTTGTCGGACTTGTCCAAAAATGATCAAATTCGCCATTAAACAGCTCACGTGAGCTTTCTGCCTAATTTAATTGGATAAAAACCTTCTACAGTTCGTGCCGTAAAAGAGAATAAAAGAAAGACAAAGCGAGCGATCACGCCACCTCACTCCCGCCTATAACCCGTGCGAAAAGAGAAAGAAACGTGAGCACGTGAGCTTTCTGCCTAATTTAATTGGATAAAAACCTTTTACAGTTCGTGCCGTAAAAGAGAATAAAAGAAAGACAAAGCGATCGATCACGCCACCTCACTCCCGCCTATAACGCGTGCGAAAAGAGAAAGAAAGAGAGAAATCGATTACAAAGGTCAATTTTAATCGACCGCTTATTATGAGAGATGTATAAAACGAGAGAGCGAAAACAACTTGTGCGGAACGAAGGCAAATCTAAAACGGCGCTTCTTAATTATATAGACTTTTAATCAACTAAATTCGCAATTTTAAGCTAAAATTAACCCAAACTTTAATTGAAATTAGCACAAACACAAACCAAAATATGATAATGTCATAAAACCATTGCGTGTTTATAAGTTGTATTGATTTAATCATTAAATTACGACGTGCACTTGACTGAAACATAAATTCTTCATTGTTTTCGACCGCTAAAGAACAATAATGTCCTAAAATAATTACTTATTTATACGTTGTTGTAATTTAATTTTTAAATAGCGATCTGCAGTTATCCAAAACGTTTATTAAAACGTATAAGGGATGGTCATTAAATTAAAATGTGGGCACTCATTGAATAAAGTAATTTTACCCAAAATTAAAAACTTTTACCAAATTTAAGTTTGTAAACATAAACATATTCGCTACAAAGAAATTAACGTCAGCTTTAATATTAAGATAGGTCGCTTTTTATAAAAAATTAAGTAGAAAAACCAAACAAAAAAGCCGCCCTTATTAGAGCTACTACAAGCAGACAAAAACTATAAACAAACCTAATGAATAAAGCGCCACGAAATACCGCGATCTTGGTATTCATTTGTTATTCTACGTCGCAAATTTTAATAACCCAAACTTTTACCGTTTGCCTGATTAACGTAAACGTATTTATTTACTAAACTGTGATGACTCAGCAAATACGACATGGCCATACTTTTCTAATGCATTTTATGAATTTTAAGCCAATTAAATTCGCACTTTATTGCAAATATTAATCCAAATTAGTAAACTGTAACTAACCAGCAAAAAAAAAATAACTACTGAATAACAAAAGTTAAAATGGCAACGACTAAAGCATTTATAGTATTAGTTTTTAGAATAACTATATAATTTAGAAGACCACAGAAAAATAAACCATGTGAAATATTATTTCTTAAAATAATGACAAAAGATGTATTTTAAACAAAGTAGTAATCTAGTTTCTGTTACCTTTATTATTGTCCAGATGAACTAAAGTAATAGGGTGTAGTTGTGTCTTTTGTGGTATGTAAGAAGCTAGGATCACTTCTACATAATACTTTGTGCATCATCACATTCAGGATAACAGCTACATCAGCATATTAAGCATTAAAATATGTTTTTTGAACCTAAATTAATAAACAATGTTAGTAATTAAACCGCCAGCATGGTACAGAGGTCAGAACACATGCTACATGAGGTCATGGGTTGTCCTCATGACCCAATGCTGTAGTGCCCTTGAGTAGGGCGTAATAAACTTCTGCTGAGTCAACACTTAATCAGCATAATTATTATGGGGCAAATATAATATCCCGAAATACCCAAGGCACCTCGAGACCGGATAGGGCTAACAGTTGTTACTCTATGTTTCAGTAATGTCATTGACTTTTCCACGCCAAGGATAAAGATAAAAAACACGAAAAGATAAAAAACACAAGACCTTTGGTAATAGATTAAACTGTAAAGTGTTCTATGTGACAAACAAACAATTTGACTGAATTATTATATTTAACATAATGTGAAACCCAAAATCCATTGTTTTTATAATGATTTAAATTTTTTTTTACAAAAAAATGACAAAATTAATAAATTATGGCATTTCTTCAGTTAAAAAACTATATACCAGAACATACCTTATTGTAAAATGTTTATTTTTCAGTCTTCTTTTGCAAATAGTTCTACAAAATATAAATATTACATTAAAAAACAGCTCTTAGCTTAATCAATGAGTTTACACCATTATGACATCAACATTTTTTATATTTACTTATAATAGCATTTATGCAAATTAATCATGTTTTAAATTTAAATAAATTTAAAATTGGACAAAATATTGAACAGATGGCTAGTTGAAATACTACACACCACTACAATGGAATGAACCGACACCAAAACATGAAAAAATTGCAAAACATTAAAAAAATTACCCAAAATATTAAAAATAGTTGGTTGGCAGACCTACCCCTTGTCATAGTTGACAAGTTGACATTAGGCTAAGTCGTCGCCTCATCTTGACATCACAGATCATCGTTTGGCCTTAACTTACAACCGGGGGTTGTTAAGCCATACTGCAATAATAGACTCCGTATTTTGGAATGGTCAAATTCTATTGGTGTGTTCAATCACAGTTAAGCGATCATCAGGGCTCTGTAACAACAAGATTAAACATTTACAACACTTTAGCCACAAAATAACACAAAAGCAAGGTTAAAGTAGAACAAAAATCCACTTAGATAAAAATGCCAAAGCTAAGTACAAACTAAAACATAAACAACAAATTGTCCTGGAAAAATGCAAAACAAATGTTATTTAATGACAAAAAATTTTTTGTAAATTTGATAACAAAATTTCTAATATAAAATAAAAGTTAAACATGTTTTAATAATAACACGATCAGTATTCAAAAAAGTTTCCACTAAATAATTTACCTCAATAAAAATGGTTTAAGAACAACACAACTCACCGGGTAGAACGGATGGATTGTAATGAGTTTTGTTCGAACCTCGTACAATGCCGCCACTTTTCTTTAAGAATTACAAGACAAATATTTTTCTGGGCATCAACATTGGTGTGAGAACATGGGTTGAAACCTCATAGGGGTAAGTGTCTGAAAACTCCAAAGTTAAATGATGTTCTAAGCAATGGTAAACCTGTAATAAGAAAAAGAAAACAAGATGGTGATCAAGTTACCTCAACATACAAAATTGTGTAAGCTACTTGTCCCACACAGTGCCGAAGTACATTTATAGTTGTTTGTGCATTATTCCTTACTATATACAATAATTATCCCAAATATTTACAGATAACTTTATACAATTGTATCTTCAAATAATTACACTATATAACTTTCAGTCTTTTTATCGTTCCAATTCTATAAAACAAATTATTACCGCCTGAAAATGCCGATTTCCCCTCCTCTGGGTTTATCTGATCTGATTTTTGAGATTTTAGTAAAAACAAGTTTTCATTATAATTAAATCTTAGCATTAACTTCATTAATTCTTGCTAAAGTACGTTAAAATAAAAAAACAACTGAAAAATCAAAGTTTTAATTGAATTTAAATAAGTCGATAAATTTACCTTTTATTTAAATTGTACGTAAATAAAGGAAAACTTTTTCTGCAGTGATTAAAATATGAAAACCTTACTGTTTAAAAAATAAACCTTGTCCGAAATAAATAACAGCTTTTCTAATAATACCATCTGACAAAATATTTTTGTTTCTAAAGGAAATAACAAACAAAACTAGATTTATTTGATAAATAAAATATGGTTCGAAATTGTTTGATTTTTTTTATAAATATAATTTATTTAGTAGGTTTATTAATTAAATTATAAATTTAAATATGAACTTTTTTATATTTAAACCTAATTTTAACAAGCGAACACGCACTCATTGATATTGTAATATAAAAGTAAACTAAAAGTAAAAGCAAAATACCGATCTTAATTTTTTAGTAATCAAACAAGTATTAAAATATAATAATAACAAAACAATTAAAACGAAAATTTTACACATTGTTTACTTATATTTTAACATTTTACTTAAATTTTCAACCAATATTTTTTACTTTAATGGACAGCGAAAAGGACGATTTTTGACGGCGACCAGAACGCTATTAAATTATTCAAGCGTTAAACTCAGACTGATTCGTTATTTTATAAAAAAATTGTTTATTTAGCAATTCCTGTTTAAAAGTTTAACTATTATAAACAGGTTTCTAAAGTGATATTAAAAGTAAAACTTACTTATATCTAGTGAATAAATCCTGTCTTTAACTTTGTTCTTTACTTAATCTAAAGACCACTGACCCATGCAGGCAACTAGTTTAAGTCCTTCTAAATCAAAGCCATGACTCTTATTAATCTCATACCCTGACCCAATGTCCGAGGATTGCCCATTCAACATGGCGTACTAAAAGAAAAAATCAGACACAAAAATTAGTACCTTACATGATTAAGGGGTTTTATTAAATGACCTTAACATGAATTAAAAGGATTTTAACTAAAATTAGAAATGTTTAACACAGATTAATAGCTTGTAGGTTTAAAACAATAAGTTTTAAATGCTTTTAACAAACTAATTTGGTTTTACCATTTCTTTTTACTTTAGGGCGACAATTTTAATCCTATTTTATAAACTTTACATACCTCGGTTAAAATAAGCCATGTTACACCATGGCGCCATGTTATTATTATCCCAGATTCCACAATGCAAAAGGTGCATGTTTTGCAGCCAATAATCGAGCATTTTGGGGTGATTAGAACCACATACTTGGGAGGTTTGCCTTGTAATTGTATATCAAAGATTTTCTACAAAAAAGAAAATTGTTGTTTAAGTGAAATATAAATATCCTGCTTTAAAGAATTAGAAATAAAAACTTAGCTTAGTAACAATTAATTTTATTAGTTTTTTGTTTATGTTAACCTATTTAAACTAAACCCATCTAGGTAGTTGAACCAACAATACACCCCAGTTTGTTCTTGTAAACTGCATAGATACATTCTTGTATCTGACTAGGTTTTAGAGAAAATAGTAAAAAAGTCAACACTGGCCAGACAAAAGAGGTAAAGATGGGCGGCTTTACCTTAGTCTTAGAAAAAAAAAAAAAAAATAATAATAATAATGTCAAAATATGTATTTTAAAAAAAATAGTAATCTAGTTTTTGTTACCTTTAATATTGCCCAGATGAAAAAAAGTAATAGAGTGTAGTTGTGTCTCTTGTGGTATGTAAGAAGCTAGGATCACTTCTACATAATACTTCGTGCATCATTACATTCAGGATAACTGCTACATCAGCACATTAAGGATCAAAATATGTTTTTTGAATCTAAATTAATAAGGAATATTAGTAATTAAACCGCCAGCATGGTGCAGGGGTCAGAACACATGCTAAACTACACGAGGTCCTGGGTTGTCCTCATGCCCCAATGCTGTAGTGCCCTTGAGTAGGGCGTAATAAACTTTTGCTGAGTCAACACTTAATCAGCATCATTATTATAGGGCAAATATAACATCTTGAAATGCCCAAGGCACCTCAAGACCGGATAGGGCTAACAGTTGTTACTCTATGTTCACATAGTGGCCTTGACTTTTTCACGCCGAGGATAAGGATAAAAAACATAAGACCTTTAGTAATAGATTAAATTGAAAATTGTTCCATGTGACAAACAAACAATTTGACTGAATTATTATATTCAACATAATGTGAAACCCAAAATCCATTTTTTTTGTAATCATTTTAATTTTTTTTACAAAAAAATGACAAAATTAATAAATTATGGCATTATTAAAAATATTACCCAAGATTATTAATTTCCACACTTTTTCTTGATCCTTAAAAACCCACACTTTGACCCAATGGAGTAGGAAGATTGACAATCTTTAGACTCCATTAATGTAGGGAAACCCGATGGAGTCACAAGTTTATTGTTTAACATGATGGCCATGTCTCTGGGTTGCTTAGCAACAGATTCAACAAAATGGGATTGGGTCATTTCACCTGATGTCACAATTTTACTTGACCCACTGCTGCTTCTGGTGTTAGACAATGAGCTATGCTTATTGGTTCTGTTCTTGTTTCTTTGTGGTGCAAGGATAACATTTGTCACCGAACAAAAATAAATAAAGCAAATCTAAACATAAATTAAAATGATTTTAACTGAAGTAAGGAATGTTTAACACAAGTCAGTAAATTAATCACTCTGTAAAACGAACTGGGTTATAAAGACAATAGTTATAAAGTCAACATAGGCCAGACATAAGGCTGAAGCAAAGAAGCCCAGTTTTAAGGTCTTATTACATCACACAAGTTATGATAATCAATGGTGGACCTTCCCCACAACTATTCCAATTTTTTCCTTACAGGCTGTGTATAATTATCATGCCATTTGTGGTGCCCAATACATTTAAAGGGCTAGTTCAACAATTGGTTAAGATACCTAGCAAAAAGAAATTTAGAAACTTGGTTAATTTAGCACTTTTTTTAATAAAATTTCTCAAGAGATGTGAGATAGTGCTGTACAGTTATTTTTTTGATTATGCAATAAGGTTGTGATCTGATTAAAAATAAAAGATCACAACCGATTTCAATCATAAAAACAATTACAGGCACATCAATATAACATACATCATGATAACTGTATATACCAAAATTTGAAATTGAAAAATATTTGAAAAACTACCTGAGATAACCAATTTCCATAATTTTCTCTAAATCAAAGCCATGACTCTGTAAATCCCGCACTTTGACTCAATGGGGTAGAAAGATTAACAATCATTAGACTTCCTTAATGTAGGAAACCCAATGGGGTCACAAGTTTATTGTTTAACATGATGGCCATGTCACTGGGTTGCTTAGCAACAAATTCGACCAAATAGCATGGGGTTTTTTCAGCTGATGATGTCACAATCTTACTTGACCCACTACTGCTTCTGGTGTTGGACAATGTGTTATGCTTTTTGTTCCTGTTTCTTTGTGGTGCAAGGAAAACATTTGTCACCGAACAAAAATTAATAAGGCGACTCTAAACATAAATTAAAATGATTTTAACTGAAATAAGTAATGTTTAACACAAGTCAGTAAATTAATTTCTCTGTAAAAATTAACTGAAATAAGTAATGGGTTATAGAGACAATAGTTATAAATTTAACACGGGGCAGACATAAGGCTGAGGTAAAGAACCCCAGTTCTAAGGTATTATTACATCACACAAGTTATGATAATCAATGGTGGACCTTCTGTAAAAATTAACTGAAATAAGTAATGGGTTATAGAGACAATAGTTATAAATTTAACACGGGGCAGACATAAGGCTGAGGTAAAGAACCCCAGTTCTAAGGTATTATTACATCACACAAGTTATGATAATCAATGGTGGACCTTCCCCACAACTATTCCAATTTTTTCCTTACAGGCTGTGTTTAATTATCATGCCATTTGTGGTGCCTAATACATTTCAAGGGCTAGTTAAAATTGTTGCAAAAACTCAACAAAAAATAACTAATTACCTAGTCTTGATTAGCTTTTCAGTGTCAGAAAGCATGTTTTTGAGTTCTATTTCTGCTTCTACAAGGTGCATACATTCGTCACTGAAGATAATTGGAAACTGTTTAAAATGGAAATGCTTTTAACAAATACAAACAAGAATTTAGTAGAATTTTAAACCAGTGTGTAGATTTAAAACACCTTCCATTAATTTGAGTTTAATTATAAACTAACTCAGACATAAAAATATATATTTTTACAAACTTACCAATATCACCCTTAAAACTCCAAGCGTCAAAAAGCTCGCCATATCTTTTCACTACACCTTCAGTGTTTTCATAAAAATATGTAGACTTGACAACTTCGGGTTCACTCAAGCAAATCAAAAATTAATGAATTTTAATCAAAGTCACGACTCGTCCAGTTTGGTGAGTCAGCAGTACTAAGTGACGAGCTGAATTGTTGCTGTTGTTGATATCATCCACAAAAATTATATTCTGAAAACATAAAGTAGTGATGTTTAACAAGTGTTATAAATATGATTTCAATTTATTGACCGAAACTACGGTTTTAAGTAACTAAAAATGACACTAGAGCTGTAAATACAAAACACAATGTCTAAGTTAATAAAGTCAAGATTAGTAGACGTTACTCAAAGAACTAAAGTCAAGTCAATGATGTTATCAAATAGACACGCTATAAAGTTAGGAGAAAAGGGAGCAATTATGACGTCATCAATCAAAAGGCAAAAACACACAATTATAGATTACGTAAAAGAGATAAACGACTTAATCAAAACAAAGGCAAACAACTGTATTTTATAACATATAGCTTGTTTAAGCTGGTTGTCATTATTGGGTTCTAAAGATGATATATAATAGTTTTAAGATAAAGTAAAAATGTTTAACATAAATAAGTAAATTGTATATTAGGGGTTGTCACTATTGGGTTCTTAACCCCAAATAAAATGGTTTTAAGATAAAGTAGAAATGCTTAACATGCAATAGTAGCTTGTACGTTTAAAAGGTTGTCATTAAATAAAAATGGTTTAAGAACAACACAACTCACCGGGTAGAACAGATGGATTGTAATGAGTTTTGTTCGAACTTCGTACAATGCCGCCACTTTTCTTTAAGAATTACAAGACAAATATTTTCCTAGGCATCAACATTGGTGTAAGAACATGAGGTTGCAAACTTTATTGTTATCGCCTCATAGGGGTAAGTGTCTGAAAACTCCATAGTTAAAAGATGTTCTAAGCAATGGCAAACCTGTAACAAGAAAAAGAAAAACAAAGTTACCTCAACATACAAAATTGTGTAAGCTACTTGTCCCACACAGTGACAAAGTACATTTATAGTTGTTTGTGCATTATTCCTTACTATATATAATAATTATCCCAAATATTTACAGATAACTTTATACAATTGTATTTTACAATAATTACAGTATATAACTTTCAGTCTTTTTATCATTCCAATTCTATAAAACAATTTATTACCGTCTGAAAATGCCGATTTCCCCTCCTCTGGGTTTATCAGATCTAATTTTTGAGATTTTAGTAAAAACAAGTTTTCATTATAATTAAATCTTAACATTAACTTCATTTATTCCTGCTAAAGTACGTTAAAATAAAAAAACAACTGAAAAATCAAAGTTTTAATTGAATTTAAATAAGTCGATAAATTTACCTTTTATTTAAATTGTCTGTAAATAAAGGAAAACTTTTTCTGCAGCGATTAAAATATGAAAACCTTACTGTTTAAAAAATAATCCTCGGCCGAAACAAATGACAGCTTTTCTAATAATACCATCTGACAAAATATTTTTGTTGCTAAAGGAAATAACAAACAAAATAAAACAAATAGTTTGAACTGCTGTCAGTCCAACTAAATAAGCAAAAAGACCTAATACACGTTTTAAAGAACGTGGACTTAATGGTGGCATTAGATCACGCAAAGGTGCCAATCTATCAGGATCAGGGGCAATTGATTTGTTACCAACTATATAGCCCAATATTTTTATTTGTGAAACGTTGGAAATCGTTTTCTTTTCATTAAGTTTAAAATTTCTTAACTTGATAGCGTCAAGGAATTTTCGTACGTTTTTATCATGTTGCTCTTTTGTATGACCTGCAACGGTTACATTATCCAGATAAGGAAAAGTATCTTCCAATTTGTACGCATCTACAATCTTATCCATCACTTGTTGAAAAGCTGGAACTCCATTGGTTACACCAAACGGAATCCTATTAAACTCCCATAACTTTCCATCAGCTTCAAAAGCAGTAAAATGTTTGTCCTCAGATCGAATTGGGACTTGATGGTATGCCGATTTTAAGTCAAACGTCGAAAACCAAGAGTATTTCGCTAGAGTATTTATAGTTTCTTCTATCCGAGGAATTGGATAAGCATCTAACTCGGTATAAATATTTATAGTTTGAGAATAATCTATGCACATTCTCATTTTTCCAGAAAACTGATCTTTTACAACTAAAGGTTGTGCCCTCCATGGAGATATACTTGGCTGAATAATTCCTTCTTCATGCAATCTACGTATTTCATTAGCAATGTAATTCTTATCTTTTTCACAGAATTTACGAGACTTTACAGCAATTGGACGACAATCTTGACGTAGGTTTGAAAATAGCGAAGGAAAATCTGACATAGCTGGCGCCAAAGCACAAAATTCCGCTGGGTCACCAACAATCAAGGAAGACTCATCCCCTCCAAACTTGAACACAACCTCTTTGTGAATTTTCTGAAAGTCATGACCCAGTAATATATCGCAACACAAGCCTTTTATTACTCCTAGTTGTACATTGCGGTACATATTACCACCAAGTCGAAAGTTTGCTGAGCAATTTCCAATTGTTGAACCTTGAAAATGTGGAACTGCCATGGAGACATTTTCCTTTGATGGATAAATACGCAAATTAATTTTCCTAGCTGTTAGCTCATTTACAAACGATTTCGAACTTCCACTGTCGATAAGAGCTGATAATTGTTCGCCTTTGATTACAACTGAGGCGGTAGCTGGAAGCAGACAATTTGGTGCGCTTTGGATTGCACACAGAGAAGGCTGAAAAAGCGATGCAGCTACTAAAGGCGTCGATGAAGAGCGACAGACCTGTGCAAAATGACCCTTCTTTTTACATTTGTAACAAATACCGTTACGAGCAGGACAGATCCGGCGATCATGAAGAGAATATCCACAAAACGAGCATTTTTTTTCTGATCTTACCAGCGCTGAAGCAACATTTCTGTCCTTGCTATCTTCTGAAATGCAAACATTATTTTCTTTCGTTGCAACATATGCTGAAAATTCTTGTTGGGTCTCATATGCCAAAGAATTGCGTTGAGCTAGATCAAGTGAAGATGCTTGAGTAAAGGCCATATCTAAAGTTAATTCTCGGTTTTCCAGAAGACGCTGTCGGATGATATTTGAATGTAGACCATTTATAAATGCGTCTCGTATCAGTTCATCACAATACTGTGCAGCTGTGACTGGTTTAAAATTGCAATCCTTGCTAAGATTGCGTAGTTTTTGTAAAAATTCGTCAAGAGATTGGCCGGGCTGTTGTCGATATGTAGTTAAAAGGTGTCGAGCAAAAATAACGTTTGGCGTTTTTACGTACAAACGTTGCAATATCTCAATAGCGTGATCATACGTATCAGCATCTTCAATATATTCATATACTGTGTGTGATACACAATTTATCAACCTTTTTAGTTTATCTATGGATTGATTTTCTCGAAGGCCAGAACTTAATTCATCAACATAGTTCTCAAAAGTTCTGCGCCAATGTTTCCACTCTTTTGACGCAGTTGGCGAGTTTAGATCCAGATCAAGTCTAGCTGGCTTCATAGACGAATCCATTTATTTGTTTTATTTAGTTACTTAAATTGTTATAAATATGATTTCAATTTATTGACCGAAACTACGGTTTTAAGTAACTAAAAATGACACTAGAGCTGTAAATACAAAACACAATGTCTAAGTTAATAAAGTCAAGATTAGTAGACGTTACTCAAAGAACTAAAGTCAAGTCAATGATGTTATCAAATAGACACGCTATAAAGTTAGGAGAAAAGGGAGCAATTATGACGTCATCAATCAAAAGGCAAAAACACACAATTATAGATTACGTAAAAGAGATAAACGACTTAATCAAAACAAAGGCAAACAACTGTATTTTATAACATATAGCTTGTTTAAGCTGGTTGTCATTATTGGGTTCTAAAGATGATATATAATAGTTTTAAGATAAAGTAAAAATGTTTAACATAAATAAGTAAATTGTATATTAGGGGTTGTCACTATTGGGTTCTTAACCCCAAATAAAATGGTTTTAAGATAAAGTAGAAATGCTTAACATGCAATAGTAGCTTGTACGTTTAAAAGGTTGTCATTAAATAAAAATGGTTTAAGAACAACACAACTCACCGGGTAGAACAGATGGATTGTAATGAGTTTTGTTCGAACTTCGTACAATGCCGCCACTTTTCTTTAAGAATTACAAGACAAATATTTTCCTAGGCATCAACATTGGTGTAAGAACATGAGGTTGCAAACTTTATTGTTATCGCCTCATAGGGGTAAGTGTCTGAAAACTCCATAGTTAAAAGATGTTCTAAGCAATGGCAAACCTGTAACAAGAAAAAGAAAAACAAAGTTACCTCAACATACAAAATTGTGTAAGCTACTTGTCCCACACAGTGACAAAGTACATTTATAGTTGTTTGTGCATTATTCCTTACTATATATAATAATTATCCCAAATATTTACAGATAACTTTATACAATTGTATTTTACAATAATTACAGTATATAACTTTCAGTCTTTTTATCATTCCAATTCTATAAAACAATTTATTACCGTCTGAAAATGCCGATTTCCCCTCCTCTGGGTTTATCAGATCTAATTTTTGAGATTTTAGTAAAAACAAGTTTTCATTATAATTAAATCTTAACATTAACTTCATTTATTCCTGCTAAAGTACGTTAAAATAAAAAAACAACTGAAAAATCAAAGTTTTAATTGAATTTAAATAAGTCGATAAATTTACCTTTTATTTAAATTGTCTGTAAATAAAGGAAAACTTTTTCTGCAGCGATTAAAATATGAAAACCTTACTGTTTAAAAAATAATCCTCGGCCGAAACAAATGACAGCTTTTCTAATAATACCATCTGACAAAATATTTTTGTTGCTAAAGGAAATAACAAACAAAATAAAACAAATAGTTTGAACTGCTGTCAGTCCAACTAAATAAGCAAAAAGACCTAATACACGTTTTAAAGAACGTGGACTTAATGGTGGCATTAGATCACGCAAAGGTGCCAATCTATCAGGATCAGGGGCAATTGATTTGTTACCAACTATATAGCCCAATATTTTTATTTGTGAAACGTTGGAAATCGTTTTCTTTTCATTAAGTTTAAAATTTCTTAACTTGATAGCGTCAAGGAATTTTCGTACGTTTTTATCATGTTGCTCTTTTGTATGACCTGCAACGGTTACATTATCCAGATAAGGAAAAGTATCTTCCAATTTGTACGCATCTACAATCTTATCCATCACTTGTTGAAAAGCTGGAACTCCATTGGTTACACCAAACGGAATCCTATTAAACTCCCATAACTTTCCATCAGCTTCAAAAGCAGTAAAATGTTTGTCCTCAGATCGAATTGGGACTTGATGGTATGCCGATTTTAAGTCAAACGTCGAAAACCAAGAGTATTTCGCTAGAGTATTTATAGTTTCTTCTATCCGAGGAATTGGATAAGCATCTAACTCGGTATAAATATTTATAGTTTGAGAATAATCTATGCACATTCTCATTTTTCCAGAAAACTGATCTTTTACAACTAAAGGTTGTGCCCTCCATGGAGATATACTTGGCTGAATAATTCCTTCTTCATGCAATCTACGTATTTCATTAGCAATGTAATTCTTATCTTTTTCACAGAATTTACGAGACTTTACAGCAATTGGACGACAATCTTGACGTAGGTTTGAAAATAGCGAAGGAAAATCTGACATAGCTGGCGCCAAAGCACAAAATTCCGCTGGGTCACCAACAATCAAGGAAGACTCATCCCCTCCAAACTTGAACACAACCTCTTTGTGAATTTTCTGAAAGTCATGACCCAGTAATATATCGCAACACAAGCCTTTTATTACTCCTAGTTGTACATTGCGGTACATATTACCACCAAGTCGAAAGTTTGCTGAGCAATTTCCAATTGTTGAACCTTGAAAATGTGGAACTGCCATGGAGACATTTTCCTTTGATGGATAAATACGCAAATTAATTTTCCTAGCTGTTAGCTCATTTACAAACGATTTCGAACTTCCACTGTCGATAAGAGCTGATAATTGTTCGCCTTTGATTACAACTGAGGCGGTAGCTGGAAGCAGACAATTTGGTGCGCTTTGGATTGCACACAGAGAAGGCTGAAAAAGCGATGCAGCTACTAAAGGCGTCGATGAAGAGCGACAGACCTGTGCAAAATGACCCTTCTTTTTACATTTGTAACAAATACCGTTACGAGCAGGACAGATCCGGCGATCATGAAGAGAATATCCACAAAACGAGCATTTTTTTTCTGATCTTACCAGCGCTGAAGCAACATTTCTGTCCTTGCTATCTTCTGAAATGCAAACATTATTTTCTTTCGTTGCAACATATGCTGAAAATTCTTGTTGGGTCTCATATGCCAAAGAATTGCGTTGAGCTAGATCAAGTGAAGATGCTTGAGTAAAGGCCATATCTAAAGTTAATTCTCGGTTTTCCAGAAGACGCTGTCGGATGATATTTGAATGTAGACCATTTATAAATGCGTCTCGTATCAGTTCATCACAATACTGTGCAGCTGTGACTGGTTTAAAATTGCAATCCTTGCTAAGATTGCGTAGTTTTTGTAAAAATTCGTCAAGAGATTGGCCGGGCTGTTGTCGATATGTAGTTAAAAGGTGTCGAGCAAAAATAACGTTTGGCGTTTTTACGTACAAACGTTGCAATATCTCAATAGCGTGATCATACGTATCAGCATCTTCAATATATTCATATACTGTGTGTGATACACAATTTATCAACCTTTTTAGTTTATCTATGGATTGATTTTCTCGAAGGCCAGAACTTAATTCATCAACATAGTTCTCAAAAGTTCTGCGCCAATGTTTCCACTCTTTTGACGCAGTTGGCGAGTTTAGATCCAGATCAAGTCTAGCTGGCTTCATAGACGAATCCATTTATTTGTTTTATTTAGTTACTTAAATTGTTATAAATATGATTTCAATTTATTGACCGAAACTACGGTTTTAAGTAACTAAAAATGACACTAGAGCTGTAAATACAAAACACAATGTCTAAGTTAATAAAGTCAAGATTAGTAGACGTTACTCAAAGAACTAAAGTCAAGTCAATGATGTTATCAAATAGACACGCTATAAAGTTAGGAGAAAAGGGAGCAATTATGACGTCATCAATCAAAAGGCAAAAACACACAATTATAGATTACGTAAAAGAGATAAACGACTTAATCAAAACAAAGGCAAACAACTGTATTTTATAACATATAGCTTGTTTAAGCTGGTTGTCATTATTGGGTTCTAAAGATGATATATAATAGTTTTAAGATAAAGTAAAAATGTTTAACATAAATAAGTAAATTGTATATTAGGGGTTGTCACTATTGGGTTCTTAACCCCAAATAAAATGGTTTTAAGATAAAGTAGAAATGCTTAACATGCAATAGTAGCTTGTACGTTTAAAAGGTTGTCATTAAATAAAAATGGTTTAAGAACAACACAACTCACCGGGTAGAACAGATGGATTGTAATGAGTTTTGTTCGAACTTCGTACAATGCCGCCACTTTTCTTTAAGAATTACAAGACAAATATTTTCCTAGGCATCAACATTGGTGTAAGAACATGAGGTTGCAAACTTTATTGTTATCGCCTCATAGGGGTAAGTGTCTGAAAACTCCATAGTTAAAAGATGTTCTAAGCAATGGCAAACCTGTAACAAGAAAAAGAAAAACAAAGTTACCTCAACATACAAAATTGTGTAAGCTACTTGTCCCACACAGTGACAAAGTACATTTATAGTTGTTTGTGCATTATTCCTTACTATATATAATAATTATCCCAAATATTTACAGATAACTTTATACAATTGTATTTTACAATAATTACAGTATATAACTTTCAGTCTTTTTATCATTCCAATTCTATAAAACAATTTATTACCGTCTGAAAATGCCGATTTCCCCTCCTCTGGGTTTATCAGATCTAATTTTTGAGATTTTAGTAAAAACAAGTTTTCATTATAATTAAATCTTAACATTAACTTCATTTATTCCTGCTAAAGTACGTTAAAATAAAAAAACAACTGAAAAATCAAAGTTTTAATTGAATTTAAATAAGTCGATAAATTTACCTTTTATTTAAATTGTCTGTAAATAAAGGAAAACTTTTTCTGCAGCGATTAAAATATGAAAACCTTACTGTTTAAAAAATAATCCTCGGCCGAAACAAATGACAGCTTTTCTAATAATACCATCTGACAAAATATTTTTGTTGCTAAAGGAAATAACAAACAAAATAAAACAAATAGTTTGAACTGCTGTCAGTCCAACTAACTGTCGTTTAAACACAAAAAAGCACAATCTGCTAATAGGCATAGCCAGCTAACTAAAATTTTACAATCGTTAATATGAGAATGTAATCCTGGGAGCTCTATTAGCGTCGTTTGCCAAGTTTATAAAAGCAAAATAAGAAAAATTTTTATAACCTCACCCTAATCTTCTTTTGTACATTTCGCCCTTTTTGCATTCATTTTAGTACTACTCGTTAAACAGGCGGACGACGCTAATAAAGCTCCAAAATTTTAATTCAACTGTTTGAATACCAACCACAAACAAACAATGTCAATAAATATAACAAAGTCTAACAAAACCTTCTTTTCATTGCTCAAGTTTGATTATTTCTTACAATAAATGCTTCTTTAGACAATCGAAAAGAAGTAAATTAATTCTAAAACAACGGTGCTACAAGAAAGGATTAAACGTTTTTTTAAACTTTTTTAGTTAAAAAAAACACGGCCTCTTAATCTAAACTATTCAAATTACGAACCACTCACAGTAAACACTTTTTCTATTCCAACACAGAAAAAGTGTTCACCTTTAAACCTTTTACCGAATTTACGGTCTGATTTTGTTAATCCTTAGTTAATATATATTTAGAAATATAGCATTAATTTAAACTAATTTACCTTATCTATAAATAAATATTTTACTCATGTTAAAACAAACAATATAACTATAATAAAAAGCTTTAATAATGTTAAATATAAGCTCCGCCTATTTCTGACTATCAACGCTACGCGAATTTTGATTGGCTAATTATTTGCTCTTATTTTTAGCCAAGATCACTGTTGGAAACTTTCTATAAAAAATAAAGGCAGCGCATTTAAATCAATATTAACTTATCCTCGGCCGTTTTAGTGGTTTATATATTTGAATTCTTGTATTAAAATAAGCACCAAAAACGCCCCTTGCCACCACCATACCTGTATTAGTACCCTCTAGGTCCTCTTGTTAATACACTCGACCTACACACTCTCGAATCAATTGTTATAAGCTAATTACAATCAAATATTAGCTTAAATAGTTTAAAGCTGTTAACTGGACACGTACAACAATTATTCTTGTTACAACGCGCTACAACTTACAAACCACACACTCTATAACCGCCCTTAACGAAAATTTAAAAACAAAAATGCAAAACTTTTAATCATCTTAGATAAAGTCGGTAAACGGAGAATAAATAAAACACTTAACCAACAAACAAGTAAACATTTAAAATAAAACAACAGCCAAGATAAATCAACAATAAATTAAGTACCTGTAAATTATAAAGTAAGAACAAATGCTTTAAAACCATTTATATTTAAAAAATTATATCAGCGTTTTATAGATTTATTTATATCCGCCAGTTGGCGTGTTGAAAAAATTCGGATTTGGGAGTTTCCCCGTTTATGTTTACATTTGTCACAAGACATTAGTTTTGCATTAAATTGTTAAAATAATTTTAAAGAATTTATTTTTTGTAGAAAAAACAGGTTTAATTTATATTGTCTGACATTGCAACAAGTTATTTCCCTAAAATTGTTTTAAAATTTGTTTATTGTACTAAAACTGAATAATTTTTTGTAAAAATAAACAAAATTGGATAAATTTAGTTTGTAAATGATGGCAAAATTAATTTTTTTATTGTTTATGTGGACTTTGTGCATGCAAGCAATATCACGTGCACAAATTGTTAGTTTTGAAAAACCAACTTTAACAAGTTCTAATGATTGCCCGTTTCACCCAGTGCCACAACCATTCAGTGAGTTATATAGAGTGTTTTTAGTATGGTCCTTGAAAACAATTAATTAGTCATGGGTAATGTGAGGTTCTGGTAGAATAGTTACATCCCCTTACTACAGGAGCTACTGGGTTCCATCCCCACTGTAAATATGCTTAATTAATAAACTTCTGTAAAGTTAACTAACAAATAGTAAGTTACTTCCAGGGATTATAATCAATGATATCCCGAAGTGGCAAAGTCAACCCAAGACTGGGTTGAGGTAACAAATGGTATTTTATTTTTGGTCCAGGAAGTTGACCTCTCAAAGATAAATACAAACTACAAAATATTTTTCTAATGTACAGATGTAACTGCATCGAGTTCAATCTTAACAGTTTTAAACCAAACCACGCAATATATCAAAAGCCTCGTTGATGTCAATATCAGGCCAGGTGTTTCCAGCAACATTGTTTATCGAGGACAAACTATTTGGACGGCAAACTTTGGACAAATAAGTAAAACGGATCCAACACCAATCTCCAGTGAAACAATATTTCGGTTAAATTTTAAGAATTTTTTTATATTTTTAAATTTTAATTAAATTAAATTATTGACCTTTCATTTCACACATCGAATCATACCCAAGACTTCCTTATAAAACAATGAAGTGTTAAACTTTTTTATTTAATTGTTCAACAGAATTGCGAGTATATCAAAAGTATTTCCAACCTTGTTTCTCTACAAACTTTGGGAGGATAATAAACTAAAGTTAAATGACCCCATCACCAAATTTGCCCCCAACTTTAAAGTTCAGCGACCTTTTGAATCAACTATTGACCTCACATTACATGACATTGCAAGCCAGATATCTGGGTTACCAGGGTTGGTATTTCACGAAAATGTTGTTGCCTTGACTAAAATGTAAAAATGCAAGTACTTAGCTTCATTGATTTGTCATTTAGATTTTTGCCTTTTGATTTGCTAAAAAGAGATTACTTTGCCTGGAATGGAACTTTAGAACAAACTCTCGAAATTATAGCACAACAAATTTTGGTGAATAAACCAAGGACTACTTGCTATTACAGGTGGCTTTGTGTTGTCAGCTTATTGAAGCTAAAAACAGTTTAATAATAATAATAATAATAACAAATTTACTGTTATATTGTTACCATTTATATAACTCTGATTTACTTAAAGAAATAAAAACCAAAGATCTGTATCTAATGATTTAAATTCTTAGCAATTTGGCTTATGCATTATTGGGTCATATTTTGGAGCGTAATTTCACACAGAACAATAATATAGAAACATGGTTGCAAGATAACGTTGTAGAAGTCCTTGAGTTGGAAAATACAGGTTACTTTAACTGTTTAAATAAGACCAACATTACATGTAGTAACATTGTGTGTAAAACTGTCAAGTTGCAATATTTAATAAAATTACCACAGGTTTTCAGTTAAATGAAGAAATTAAATCAAAAATGGCAATTGGTTACTTAGCAACAGGTCAAAAAGCAGATTTATTTGATTTAAATTGGTTTCGACCAGCGGGAAATTACTTTTCCAGTACAGGTTTAGAAAAACAAAAACTTTTCCTTAATTGATGATTTTAGTTAAAAACTTCTTCAAGGAAATTTAAAAAAATTTATTTTTAGCTGACCTTGCAAAACTGAGTGGGAGTTTACTCGGCTACAACACAAACTTGTTGAGCGCTGAAACGTTGCAGGAAATGTTGAGACCAGTGCTGAAATGTGGTTACGGTTACATCAGCGAGGTCACGGGGTCACCTTGGGAGATAAATCAACAACACACATATTTGGTAAATCAAGGATTTCTAAATTAACAAACGATTAATTTTCTCATTACAACCGTTATGATCTCACAGGTGGTAAGAAAGGATGGTGACCTTGATGGGTATTCATCGACCTTGGCTATGATACCTGACCTTGGGTTAACTTTTAACCTTTTGATGAGTGGACAGAGGCCAGAAGATGTTGCAAAAAAGGTCCTAGATGTTTTGATTCCAGTTTTTGTGGATCATCTTCGGAGGTTCCTATTTTGTTTCTATTTTCCTAATGTTATATGTTTGCTAAGTCTAAAGTTAACCTAGTTTGGTGGGAATGCCACCTTATATGTGGAGTTAATATTCTGCTTGAATACACTTCAGCAAGTCTTAAATAATGGAAACCGTTAATTATTTTCAGTCTTCCTCGGACTTTGACCCGAGTTCCTTCTACGGACGACCCAAACAAATATGTTGGATATTTTCAGATTGACAAAGTACAATACTGGAATATAACAATCAACCATGATGACATCACAAACAAAGACATAACACTAGTGATGACCAATCCAAATGCTCCAGATTCTCCGTTTAAAACCGTTGGTCTGAATTATGTCAAAGAAGGAGTCCTGCAAATGGTTTTCCTCGGTAAATATTTTAAATGTCAGTTGGACTCGATAATTCATTTTATAAAAAATTAAAAAAGTGTTAGTCATTCAAATTGTAAAACAATCTACTTATAAGTTTAAACAAATTGTTTCAAGGTGGAGGTTACCCATGCACGATCGGAGAATCGAACTTGGAAGCCCAGAACGGGGCTTTACTTCACTTCAGTAAAATATCTGGGGGCAAGTTTCAGCAATTTGACTTTCCTGCTCTTAATCTTTACTTCTTTACAAGAGTTTAATTTTATCATTTTTCCTGTGTTATAATTAGTTTTTATCAAAATTAATGCAACTAATATTCTCAAGGTGCAAATTATTGTGAATTGTTTTTCAAATTGTGCAGTGTTCGTGTAAAAATAAAACCAAATCATTTTATAAACAGTTTATTTTATTCAGAAACCTCGATAAATTCTGCAAAAATATTGCACAACAATTTAATACTGGGTTAAGGTTTCCAAACCTTTGTGCAACAATAAGATCACCCGAAAGTTTATGACATCATAGAGTGGTAAAAAAATACTGTGTTTATGACATCATAGAGTGGCAAAAAGAACATTGTGTTGTTATGACATCATAGAGTGGCAAAAAAAAACATTGTGTTTATGACATCATAAGATGGCAAAACAAACATAGTGTTTAAAACATTATAAATAGAGTGGCAAAAAACAAAATTGTGTTTAAAAAAGATGACAAAATAAAACAGTGATAGTGACATCACAGTGCTTTTAACCTATCTCAAAAGTGACCAAATTTTCAGGGTTTCCACATGGTTCTTCTTTAACTAAATTAATGTTGGAAACACCGAGAAGGGAAACTCCTAAAAAATAGAAATTTTAAAGAATTTGTACAAATTTAATGACCTGGGATAACTTACTTTCTGGCAAGTCGTGGACACTAGTGGGAAACATATCAAACACTGGGTGGTGCATTGCTGCGAGGGCACTCAAGCGTTCATCTGGTTCATACTGTAATAATTCAGAACTGGTTAAAAATTTGTAATTAATATCATTAATATGTCTTATGACATCACAAACCTTCAGCATTTCGACAGCAAACTCAATTCCAAATTCAATGTCGTTAATTTTTGGGCAAAACTCTCCAAGGGGGACTTTATTAAAAGGGGGGTTAAAACTTGGGGTCAATTTGGTGTAACAGGGCAATGAGGGTAACTTGGGCCAAGTCTGGGGGGTTGGGGTTCCAAGAACCTAGAAAATAATCAAATAACAACTGGAGACTGGTGACTTAAATATAATTTAGATGTTATTGGCTTTACGCTAAATATTTTTTCCAACTGATCAGCGGCGTCTGTTTGTCCGGGAAAAATCGGTGAGCCGGTCAACATCTCTACAAATATACATCCAACACCCCTAAACATTAAAGTATTTACCAATTAACAACATAAATAAAACAAAGTTCCTACCAAATATCGAGAGATGTGTTGTGAAAAGTATTTACCATCCAACAACATAAATAAAACAAAGTTCCTACCAAATATCGAGAAATGTGTTGTAAAAAGTATTTACCATTCAACAACAAAAATAAAACAAAGTTCTTACCAAATATCGAGAGATGTGTTGTGAAAAGTATTTACCATTCAACAACAAAAATAAAACAAAGTTCCTACCAAATATCGAGAGATGCGTTGTTAAAAGTATTTACCATTCAACAACATAAACAAAACAAAGTTCCTACCAAATATCGAGATATGTGTTGTGAAAAGTATTTACCATCCAACAACATAAATAAAACAAAGTTCCTACCAAATATCGAGAAATGTGTTGTAAAAAGTATTTACCATTTAACAACAAAAATAAAACAAAGTTCCTACCAAATATCGAGAGATGTGTTGTGAAAAGTATTTACCATCCAACAACAAAAATAAAACAAAGTTCCTACCAAATATCGAGAAATGTGTTGTAAAAAGTATTTACCATTCAACAACAAAAATAAAACAAAGTTCCTACCAAATATCGAGAGATGTGTTGTAATGTCGATCCCCAAGCAGGACATCTGGTGGCCGATACCAAAGGGTCACGACCTCATGGGAGTAGGTGTTTGTCGGGATCGACTTCGCACGAGCTAAGCCTGAAAATTTTCTTTTTTAAAATATTTTTATATCAAACTAAATTTGTTAACTAACTTAATTGCCATTAAGTATTTGTTTTACCAAAAATAATCAGTAAAAAACCCACCAAAATCTGCAAGTTTCAGCTCCCCAGTTTGGCTGAGTAGCAAATTCTGAGGTTTGATGTCTCGATGTAGAATTCTTCGTTGGTGACAGAAGTTGAGTCCACGCAAAAGCTGGAACGTAAAAAGAAGGGAATTCTGGGGATCGATCCCATGGTTACCGTACCATTCCATGTATTGGCTTAAATCAGTTACCTTTCAAATGTAAAAAAGTATTATTTTGAACGATAATATAAAAGAGCTTTTAAACACGTCAGGGCAATATTTACAACAACAAATCATGGTCTGACTCAAACACAAATTTAAAACTGCTTTAAATATCAGTGATTTACTTAAGTTATCGGGATATACTAATAACATGAACTCAAATATTTTATCAAGCATCAGAATTTTCATTTAAAAATCGATTGAAATTGGCGACAATGTTATTTTAACAAATCATTAAATTCACATTTGTTTTCACACTAACGCGTTACTGTGATGTCATAATCAATCAATTGATGTCATATTGGCCTCGGGCAAATATAAGGAAGTCGCTTATTAAATGTTAAACTTTACATCCAAAACATTGTAAAAATAGTTTCTTTCAGGCACCAATATTTTATTTCTTAAAGCCAATACTTATTAACATAAGCCAATCTTTAAAATAAGGCTAACCATGTTATTAAAGCAATAAACATCTTATAATTGTAGGGTACATATTTAATACATGTTGAAATAAGGAAATTTAATTTAAATTCCCAAAATTTTCTTGGTTTTAAAACTTAACAAATATTTATAATTTAAAACATAAGTTTCTTTTACCATGTATTCGAACACCAGCGTGAGCAAGAGTGGTGTATGAATTATGTCATGAAGTGTCACGACGTTAGCATGCCGCAAAGTTTTAAGGAGTGAAGCCTCCCTTATTGCTGTAAACGGGGTTCCTTCTTCGGGGTTCAATGAAATCTCTTTCAAAGCAACAAGTTGACCTGTATGCCTAACAAAGAGTTGTACAAGCTTATTATCAAGAAACAAAAAACAACAACAAAATATTAGTGTACAATAGAAAAGTATCAGTTACATAAAGGGAAAATTGTTAAAAGAAATGAGTTGTCCATTCAACATGTTGAATATGTAAACTCAATTAAACTGTTACACAACCTTTTATAACCCTAAAACTTACTTGCTTTTACCCTTAAACACCATCGCGTACGATCCCTCACCCAGTAATTCCAACTTAGTGTAGGTTTCAGCTTTGCCATACGGAGATTCCCCATTACACTAAACATTAAAATAATTTCTTATCCACCATACACAATAATATCCAACACTATTTTAACCCAAAACTGGCCAGGTCACAGAATAGTAGAACATTAAGAACCATTTACAAATATTTACCCAAGCTGGACTAGAGTGTCTTCTTATTAAAGTCTCGTGGTCAGTTTGGAGAAGTTTTCCACCGACATTTACTGAGGTCGTCTCGGAGAGAAACCTTTTACGTAACAATTGATCATCTGTGACATCATTAACATCATGCTCAGCGAGTGAGGTCAGGTTGCTAGGAGACGAGTTGTTATCTGAAAATATTTAAAATTTATTTTTTATCTTTAAATCCAATAAAGTTATTTTTTCTGCAATTAATTTTTTTTTTGAGCTATTTTTACTTTTCTCGTTGAATTGAACTTTTCGAGACGAATCTGAGGCATAAAACTTTAAATCTTGTTCCGGTTGATTGCTTGTCGGTGAGGACAACTTAAAAATAAAATTTCAATAAATCAGGAATACAATTTAAAAAGTAATAAACAAAATGGTTATAAAACTTTTACAAATAGTTTTAAGGATTTTTCTATGCTCACCATAAACAAATGGTTTAAACATGATTATAAAACTTTTAGCATGGGATTAAACTTTAAACAACTGAAAGACTTAAAAATATGAGTTTTTGATTGAAAATTGCTATAAAAACTAAAAATTTCCTTTTTAATCAATTCTCTTTAAAAATTTATGGTCCTAATTCGCTTTTAAGTTCATATTAGCAAATAAAAATCACTACAAATTTAATTTAACCTTATTTTTAACTTAACCATTATCATCAGTCGTTAAATTAAGTTAAACTTACTTCATCAAAGTCTTGTCCACTAGAAGCTAAAATAATTAAAATGTAAAGTTAATGTTTAAATACAATCCATGATATTAAATATTCTTTATTTTTACTAACATCTTAATATTTAAACAATAAACCCAACTTCATTTTGAATTTTGTGTCAGATAACAGTCTGACAGTTAAGACTCTGTCAGTCTGACAGTTAAAAGTTAGAAAGTTCTATTAACGTCGTCCGCCGGTTTAAACCAACAGTACTAAAATAAATGCGGAAAAGGGATTTATAAAATTTACAAGGGAAGATTAGGGTAAAGTTATAAGAATTTTGCCTATTCCGCATTTTATAAACTTGGTGGACGACGCTTATCAGCTAATAGAGATCCAAAAAGTTTGACTAGGACAGTTTGACAGTTTATTAAAATAAGTGATTAATAATTAACAAATTAATGAATCTGACAAAATAAACTTACAAAGCCGGGTAAATTTCGCTGAAAGTCTTCGTTTTAGTTTCTTCATTCTTAAATAAAAATAAACAAAAACTGAACACGCCACAAACAAAAAACAATTACTTGTTTATAACGTCACAATTTAATAGTAATTACTAAATGGGAGTCTTAACTATAACATGTTGAACAAACGTTGTAGCCGATTACGATAATGTTTTTTTATAAAACTAAATTTTTTTAAAAATGTTATTTTAAAATTATTTAAAAACCTTTAATTATTTTTTAAAGCATTTTTGAATAAAACATAACGCCATAAGCCACTGGTTGGCGTTTTGTAGCATCGTTAAGTAAACCCTAAGGTCCGAAGTTTAATTCCCACTGCTTGCATGTTGTGGCACTATTAAGTAAGACCTAAGGTTTTGGGTTTAATTCCCACCACTGGCATGATGTAGCACTCTTAAGTAAGACCTAAGTTTAATTCCCACTGCTTGCATGTTGTAGCATCCTTAATGGAACCTAAGGTTTTGGGTTTAATTTCCACTGCTGGCATGTTGTAGCATTCTTAAGTAAAACCTAAGCTCCTAAGTTTAATTCCCACTGCTTGCATGTTGTGGCACTATTAAGTAAGACCTAAGGTTTTGGGTTTAATTCCCACCACTGGCATGATGTAGCACTCTTAAGTAAGACCTAAGTTTAATTCCCACTGCTTGCATGTTGTAGCATCCTTAATGGAACCTAAGGTTTTGGGTTTAATTCCCACTGCTGGCATGTTGTAGCATCCTTAAGTAAAACCTAAGCTCCTAAGTTTAATTCCCACTGCTGGCATGTTGTAGCATTCTTAAGTAAGACCTAAGGTTTTGGGTTTAATTTCCACTGCTGGCATGTTGTAGCACTCTTAAGTAAAACCTAAGGTTTTGGGTTTAATTTCTACTGCTGGCATGTTGTAGCATTCTTAAGTAAGACCTAAGGTTTTGGGTTTAATTTCCACTGCTGGCATGTTGTAGCACTCTTAAGTAAGACCTAAGTTTAATTCCCACTGCTTGCATGTTGTAGCATCCTTAAGTAAGACCTAAGGTTTTGGGTTTAATTTCCACTGCTTGCATGTTGTAGCATCCTTAAGTAAGACCTAAGGTTTTGGGTTTAATTTTCACTGCTGGCATGTTGTAGTGTAGGGAATTGGGTCAGGAGAGTGACAGAAAGGTCCAGCAATGTATTAAAATACTTAATTAAATTCCTAGGTAAAACTTTATCAAATATAATTCTGGCTAACATACTTTATTGGTAACAATATATATACAAAAATAGGGGCGATAATATTACAATATTACATTACGTTAAATCATTTCTAAACTGACATCATTATCATATAAAATACACTAACTTCTTTCTCCACAATCACAATTATCAAAAAAATACAACACACTCACAACTTCGCCTTCCACGTAAAGCGACACCTTAATCAAATGGTACATAATAGACACAAACTAAATTATTCTGCGATGCGAAAATAAATAATATACTGGGTTAAATAATACAAAACTACATTACATGGCTGTACGTTTCACTGTAATTAAAAATGGATGGTAATTCTATATCAAATTAATTAATAATCACAAGATTCAGGAAAAAATATATTCAGTAAAAATCTGACGCATACATAGAAAAACTATGTCACTATTGATAATGTTTTTTTTTAGGTTTTTACTATATAGTAAAAACTGAACAACAACAGGAAATGTTATCGAGATATAACCTAAATTCAAAATTAGGGCGATGCGTATATACAATGTTTAACTATTTCAATATAATGACGCAATAAATTTGGTAATTCTAATTACCTTATGGGTAATTAGATCTGTCCTTGAATAAAAAGGTATTTCTTAGTTTTTATACCTCTTTGAGTAACCAATACATATAAATATTGCTTCTTTGCAATTCTCTTATTGTTAATACATTTGTACGGCTTTTAACCGCATAGAATGGTAGCGAGTTTGCACAGTTATTTGGGTTCACAGAACGAAAGTTATTATTTTGCCTGAGAAGGGGTTCTTTTATATTCTTTTTTGTATTTTATAATGGGTTGGTTCTGGTTGATAGTGTTGATAAAGTTTGTAAATATTTTTGTTTTTGATACCCCCAGTTTTGCGGCGGAAATTACATCACGGCTGTCAATGCAGGTGATTTTGGCCATTTCTTGCCGTTCTTTGTGAACCAGCATCACAGCTGTTTTGAGGCTAGGAAAGCCTTTGCAGCGTAATTGATTGCGATGCTAAGTGCTTTTCCTACAGTAGCATTCTTAAGTAAGACCTAAGGTTTTGGGTTTAATTTCCACTGCTGGCATGTTGTAGCACTCTTAAGTAAGACCTAAGTTTAATTCCCACTGCTTGCATGTTGTAACATCCTTAAGTAAGACCTAAGGTTTTGGGTTTAATTTCCACTGCTGGCATGTTGTAGCACTCTTAAGTAAGACCTAAGTTTAATTTCCACCGCTGGCATGTTGTAGCATTCTTAAGTAAGACCTAAGGTTTTGGGTTTAATTTCCACTGCTTGCATGTTGTAGCATTCTTAAGTAAGACCTAAGGTTTTGGGTTTAATTTCCACTGCTGGCATGTTGTAGCATCCTTAAGTAAGACCTAAGCTCCTAAGTTTAATTCCCACTGCTTGCATGTTGTAGCACTCTTAAGTAAGACCTAAGGTTTTGGGTTTAATTTCCACTGCTGGCATGTTGTAGCATCCTTAAGTAAGACCTAAGTTTAATTTCCACTGCTGGCATGTTGTAGCATTCTTAAGTAAGACCTAAGGTTTTGGGTTTAATTTCCACTGCTGGCATGTTGTAGCACTCTTAAGTAAGACCTAAGTTTAATTCCCACTGCTTGCATGTTGTAGCATCCTTAAGTAAGACCTAAGGTTTTGGGTTTAATTCCCACTGCTGGCATGTTGTAGCATTCTTAAGTAAAACCTAAGCTCCTAAATTTAATTCCCACTGCTTGCATGTTGTAGCACTCTTAAGTAAGACCTAAGGTTTTGGTTTTAATTTCCACCACTGGCATGTTGTAGCATTCTTAAGCAAGACCTGTGGTCCAAGGTTTGATTTCCACTGCTGGCTTGTTGTAGCACTTAGTTAGACGCAAGGTCATAGATGTACAAACTTTTTTTTCTTATAATCATTTCCCCAAAACAACAATTTATTTTATGTTAATTAGTTCCTATTCACCAATATATTTCATGGACTACCTGCTAAATCTTATTTCTAACACACAGATTATCTACAAAATTGTTAAATGTGAAAAGTTAACAAGCGGCTTATAAACAAACACAATTATATAAAAAGCATATTTTCATTAGTTGCTTTGCTGATGTTTTTAAAATATTTTAATAATTTACAAAATATAAAAGTTGTAACATCATTAAGTTTCAATATATGTTAAAAGTTATTGGAGGGTAGAATGGGATTTCTTGACCTTGGAAGCTTTGGGGTTGCTCGCTTAATTGGTGAAAAATCAAGATAATCAATGTTTAAATTTCTCATCACTAAAGGGCCTCGTTTGTTTAACCCCTCTAAGCTATTTGCCCCCCTCAAAACATAACTTTTATTTTCAAGGTTCCCCATTTTTATTTTCGCTGGAGATGAAGGCAAGCTTCTTGGAGTTTTGTACAATTTATATTTGGAAACCCTGGAGTTTGTGTCTTTGTACGGCAGTGGTGACAGTTTTGTGACATCATGTTGGGGTTTTACTTGTCTTGTGACATCACTATAGGGCTTTATTGAATGACTTGTGATCTTGTTTGACTTAGGGTCATGGTTTTCTTTATTAATTGCATTTCTATTTTTAATTGTGAGTTCATTTTTACCACTTGTGACATCATGCAGGAGATTAAAATGTTGAATCGCCGCTGAAACCCTCCCTCTTGTGGCAAAAACTTTTCTTTGTTTAACTTGTTGCGGATGTACGACTTTTTCAAATTTTTTGACTTTGTCTTGTGCACTGGTGTGAACCCTGACCTTTAACCCCTGTGTTCTGACATTTGACCTTTGTATTGCAGGATTTATGTTTTGCATGGGTTTCAGGGTTGCCAAACTTATTTTATTTGGGAGGATAAATTTTTGCGGAGTCCTCCTAAAAGTGGGAGTTTTCTTCTTAATGGGACTGTTTTTAAATCGATTGAATTTTGAATAAAAATTTGGCCTGCGATCAACTGAGCTAACGAGGTCATTTATGAGGTCATCAATCAGCATTTTGCAACATCCTTTTACCTCCATGTCATTATTCTTAACTTCTCGGTCAGGTTGAATCTTCAAGGTTGTGACATCATAATCTTTGCTCGTAACAACCTGTTGTTTTATTTGCTGAACAGGTGCTAACAAAACCAATTTATTAGAAACAAGATTTTCGGTTTTGTGTTTTTGTTGTGTGATCCCATTTTTCTTATTATTTTCATCATTAGGTTCAACATTATCTAAAGTTTTACCATTGTTAGAATCGTTGTCCTCGGATGATGTATCCTGGTTCCCATCAAGATAAGTTGTGTCTGTAGAAATATCAACCACTTGATCCTCTAGGCTGGTATCTGCAATGGTTACACTCGCTTGAGCATCTTCACTAACTTTGCCATTGAAAGGCTTTTTAAGTACAGAAGCATTCGGTTTGTCCTTTAAGTTAGCTTCCATATTGGGTTGGTCCTGTGCAGTAACATTTATAACAGATTGTCCCTCCGTGGTAACATTTGGAATGGGTTGGTCCCCTATGGAAACATTTGGAATGGGTTGGTCCCCTGTGGTAACATTTGGAATGGGTTGGTCCTCTGTGGTAACATTTGGAATGGGTTGGTTCCCTGTGGTAACATTTGGAATGGGTTGGTTCTCTGTGGTAACATTTGAAATGGGTTGGTCCCCTGTGGTAACATTTGGAATGGGTTGGTCCCCTATGGAAACATTTGGAATGGGTTGGTCCCCTATGGAAACATTTGGAATGGGTTGGTCCTCTGTGGTAACATTTGGAATGGGTTGGTTCCCTGTGGTAACATTTGGAATAGGTTGGTCCTCTGTGGTAACATTTGAAATAGGTTGGTCCCCTGTGGTAACATTTGGAATCGGTTGGTCCTCTGTGGTAACATTTGGAATGGGTTGGTCCTCCGTGGTAACATTTGGAATAGGTTGGTCCTCTGCGGTAACATTTGGAATGGGTTGGTCCTCCGTGGTAACATTTGGAATAGGTTGGTCCTCTGCGGTAACATTTGGAATGGGTTGGTCCCCTGTGGTAACATTTGGAATAGGTTGGTCCTCTGTGGTAACATTTGAAATGGGTTGGTTCCCTGTGGTAACATTTGGAATGGGTTGGTCCTCTGTGGTAACATTTGGAATGGGTTGGTCCCCTGTGGTAACCTTTGGAATGGGTTGGTCCTCTGTGGTAACATTTGGAATAGGTTGGTTCCCAGTGGTAACATTTGGAATGGGTTGGTCCCCTGCGGTAACATTTGGAATGGGTTGGTCCCCTGTGGTAACATTTGGAATAGGTTGGTTCCCCGCGGTAACAAAAGTTAACGTTTTTCTGTGGTATTTTAAATCTTGTTCAGCGTTTAAACTAACTGTTGCTGTTAAATGATCTTTTACAATTATTTCTCCAGCTTCACTAGTGGATGATGTGTGTTTGCTTTCACTGAGCTGCACATTAGAATTGTTCAAGATTTCATTGCACATCACAATATTGGGCTCCACCTCAAGTGTTTCACTCATAATATTTGGTTTTGTGTCCAGTATAGTGGAGTTAGTATTTAAACTATTCCTAACATCATTATCATCAGCAGTTTTGAAAGAATTCGGCAAAGTAAGATGGCTTGAACGCTTAGAAGAACTTGGCAGAAAGTTTGCAGAATTTTCTTTAACATTGTCAGTTTGAACAGGGTCAGGTGGGATGGATTTTTTTTTCCCCAGAACCAAACTTTCAAGGGAAAGATCAAAAATGGATATTCCATCTAATTCTTTTCGTTCCACTTGAGGTTCCATGCGGGGAACACCTGAAACAAAAATTTTTATCATTAATTTCTTGTTCAACTTCTTTAACAATCACAAAATAATTTAAAAATAAAATAAGCGAAATAAAAAAACTAGTTTTATCAGTTTTGAAATATTTAGTAGCAAACTAGTAACTTAATTAGAACATTTTAAATTTATTAACACCTTTGCGCGATTAAACAACGTTTTCACCTTTTCTTTTGGCTTTAACTTTTCTCCTAACTGATGGTGACACAAACGGAGATTTCAACTTTTCTAAAAATCCCTTTTTCCTTTCTGGGTTTAACTCTAAAAAAGTTTTTGTAAGGGTAAAAAATGGATTCCATTATTAATACTGCATCAAAGTGTAGTGGTTAAACCTTTCGGCTTCACTACATGAGGTCCTGGGTTCGATTCCCATTGATCTCATGCTGTAGCTCTCTTGAGTAATGGGCTATAAACTTCTGCCTAGCCAAAAACCAATCAGCAGATTAATTATCGTGCCAATATAATCAATAATATTTCAAACTGACAAAGGCAACTTGAGACTGGGTCGGGGTAACAAATGTTTCTCTATGTTAAGGTTGTAACGTCAATCTTCCCACATCGAGGATAAATAAAAAGAAAAAAAATTTTTTTAGGAAAACTCACCCGCAGTTGAAATAAGATTGTGGTTTGCCAACCTCTGCCCAGTTGTGACATCATTGTTGATGACATCATCAATAACTGGATAAATTATCGTAACATTCGATCTCTCGACCTTTCCGCTTCGTCGCTTCTTGGATCGGTGAATTTTCATACAAGTGGTTCCCCCAGAATCTCTTCGATTTCTGTGATGTCATAATAGAAACTTTATATTAATGTATAACAGAAATTACATAAACTGCGATGATTTTATATTTTTAATTTCAAATTTTTCAACAAAAATGAACAACCTTAATACTTACTCTTTTTCCTGTGGAAGAAATCTTTCTTTTGCCACGACAAACTCAATCTTTGGAGTTTCTAAAACAAATAAAACACTTGAGGTCTCTTTAACACCAAACTTGCAAAAAAAAAAGGTACAAAAAAGGGGTTACCTCTAAACTTATGGGGGTTCAAAAAAAAAGGTTACTTCTGAACTTATGGGGGTTTAAAAAAGGGGTTACCTCTAAACTTATGGGGGTTCAAAAAAAAGTTATCTCTAAACTTATGGGGGTTCAAAAAGGGGTTACCTCTGAACTTATGGGGGTTCAAAAAAAAAAGTTACCTCTGAACTTATGGGGGGTTTTCTGATCTGTTGAAACAACGAGAAGATCTTCGTTGTTTTCACCCAAAACCATTCCTTGCAAACTCCTTCTGTGATAATAAAACAAATTTAGGTTTCTTACAATAATCAGAATCATTTAAATTAAATTTTTACCTCTTTGCAGGACAAACATCTCCGTTGGATTGTGGTCTTTTTACAGATTTGCTTTCTAAAAACAATTTTAATTTTTACTACCAGGTTCATCCTAATAAAGCTTATTAAACCCTGAATTTTTACATTCTGTATATATCTTTATTCTCGATGTGGAAGGTTGCTGTTATAACCTAAACGTAGAGTAACAACTGTTACTCCAACCCAGTCTCGAGTTGACGTTAGCAGTTTGGAATATTATTGATTATAGTTGCCCGGTAATTAAGTTGCTGATTAACGACTGACTCAGCAGGAATTCATACTGTTTATAGCGCCTTACTCAATGGGGCTACAACATGAAAGCAGTGGGGATTGAACCCACGATCTCATGGTGTTGCAGCAAGTGTTCTCACCACTACACCCTGCTGCCAGATTTATTGGGTAAAGGCGAATAGTGTGGCTCGGTAGGTACACCACACTACCCAACTTTATTAAACAGTACCAAGTAAATACATTATGATGTAATAAACAAACCTGTAATACCCCCCCTTATGGATAAATTTGTCGGTTTTATTAACTTTCCACAGACACCTGACAAAATGCGATCTAAAAATATAAATTTTATTTTATTATTTGTTTACTGTTATAAGTTTATCCTCAAGTTATCGAGGTTACCAGCAAACTTTGTCCTTTTTCTTGATTTTTTGCTCAGCATGACCATGTCATCAAGAAGTATCTTATGAGGGCATTCCCCTTTATTTTGGGGACAGATTGATGCCAAGAAATCTTTGTTTAGCTTTCCTAAACAATTCGTTAATAAATTATTATTATACCTGCAACATCATAATCTAGCTTAGCTATGACATCATAATTTTACCATTGACATCATAATGTTGAATAAGCAACATCAAAATCTTACCTATGACATCATAATGTTGAATTAGTAACATCATAAAGTTGGTTTGTTTTTCCAGCATAGTTTTTGTTTCAGGAAGCGAGAGGTCGTTGGTGTTGAAAGAAATTAAATTCGGGGCAAAAATCATGGCCAGATTCCTGATCGTCATTCTGTATTAAATATAACTTTAACAACCACCAGGAAACCAGGGAAGATTTAACATTAAACTTACAAGTTGCCAGGTTGCTGGGAAATTTGGTGAAGGAAATATAAAATATAAACGAGGCAGTGAAGGTGATTGTTGGGAAGGAATGAGCATAACATGGTGGTTGTCTGCAATTTGTAAAAACTTTAAACTCCTGAAATAAAATTATTTTAAATCTTTTTCAAACCTCAAATTGTTGCGGAGTTGGAAGTTCCATAATTTGGAGAATTACATCCTGAAAATAAAATGGAAACACTGCTTTGTTTAAATCTCGTAAAAGTGAAGTCAGTATGTTGGCGACATCGTGTGGATTTTCATCCTTTATTTTTCCACCCGAGACCAATTTCTCCTAAAAGAAATTTGCAAGTTAAAAAAAAGTAAAAAAATAAATATTTTCACACTTTTAATTTATTCTTGTTCACCTTTAGTCTGGATATTCTGATCTTAGATCCAGGAATTCTGAACAAACCTTTCACGTTTGATTTCTTCAGCAAATAAGTGCAAATATGATGTAATAATTGGGGGATTATCTAATCAAACAAACCATTTAAAATTGTATCATTCCTTATCATGATTAAAGTGAATTTTAGTAAATGATTAAATTGGTTTTAAATCTATCTTTATGTTTAAAAAGTAGGGCAGTTTTGAAAGAGATCTTGCAAGCAAAAAAACAGTGATTTGTATTTGCTTATTTACTTTTTATGCAAGAAATAGTTAGCATTGCAAAAAAAATGTGACCAGTAGCGTGGTGTACTGGTCACAACTGCTACACCACATGAAGTTGTGAGTTCTTCCCACTGCCCTCATGCTGTAGCGCCCTTGAGTAAGGCGCTATAAACGGTATGCACTCCTGCTGAGCCAACCTTAAATAGCAGCATAAATATTGGGCAATTATAATCTATAATATCCCAAACTGCTAAAGGCAACTCGAGACTAGGTCGGGTAACAGTTGTTACTCCATGTTAAGGTCATGCATTCATGTTAAGGTCATGCATGAGGATAAAGACATATATCATATAAATGTATAACAATGCTGCTCCCAAGCTTTTTGAAAATAAAAGATAAAAACTTTTTGTGCAATTTCTACGAAAAAGAAAATCTCAATTTGCGCGGTTCCCTACTTTTCAGACTGGTTCATAGTTAGAAGTGTTTTCATTTTAAATATGAAGAAGTGAGAATCAAACCTAAACCTTATACCATGATATTGATGACCAATGTTAAGTGGACTACACTTATCTTTGTTTATACAAAACCTTACAACTAATCAATCAGCAAAAGTTATAACTTACAATTTGTTGATGTCCATTTAACCTTAGTTTAATTGGCTCCAAGTTTTTAAACGAAGGTCCAAAGCTGAGCAAATCAGTTTCTTCATTTATCTAAAATAAATAACTTTTAATCAGTCACAATATTGTTAATAAAATTGTAATAAATACACTCACTTCTAACAATCCCAAAGTTTGTAAAAAAGTGGGGAGTTTTAAACCCAGTTTTATAGTTAAATGATATCTTAAACATCCCGAGTTATGGATTAAACAACTTTCCATTCTTTCAGTTGAGTTGTGAAAACCAAATCAGAATAAATCCATTTAATTGTTATTCACAAGTAAATAAAACACGTAACAAAGACTATTATTAAAACATCTTGCTTCCATTGTCAGATTGTTTAAGTAACTTTAAATGTCGCGCTACAGGAGAGCGCTATTTAACTATCTGACGTCATAATATCGTTTATCCTCAAATGATTTTATTTCCGTTTATATCAAAAAACACAAATTTACAAAAGTTAATAAAAACTACTGTTTTGAGGTTTACTAGATTAAAAATAGAGATGACTATCGACAGTTTAAATTGAGTTACTGCAATATCTGATATTTTTCTGGCAACAATTAGTACTAAAACGAGAACAGTGTGTACTAAGACAAAACAGGGTGCTTTAAACTTATATACAAATCGACAAAAAATCCTGAACTTGGTTAAATATGTAAGCTAACAACGTTGAACGGTAGACACTTCACTGGGTAGGAACTTTTAACGTTGAAGCAATCGTTCAGCTCTCTCCTTGTCCCATCTCTGTTTGGGGGCAGCACTCGAATATTGAAAGGGTGATGGGGCGTTTAAAGCTCCCGTGTGTAACTTTTCAACTTCGTCGATCATAGAACGAACCTGTGACGTCATAAAGGAAAGTTAACACCGTTCTTGAGTATATTGTTTAACAGAAACTTACAAATATGTAGAACAAGGCAAGACCAAGACTCAATTCCTGGACCGCTTGAAGGTCAAAGGGTTCGATTATCCACTTCACAGATTGAGCCTTTGTGACGTCAATACTTCGTGGATCGATCTCCAAGATTTGTCGCCTGAGACTTTCCTTTCCGCTCTTACCCATCAACGCTTGAATGTTCGACCAGTTCTGTTACGTCATAATTAAATCTATTATTATCTAAAGACATTCCACCTATCATACGTCATTAAAAATGACGTCACTTACATCAAGTTGATTGGAGTCGTATCCTAGAATTAGATAAACTGACATCATGACTTCGTGGACACCAGGGGGCGGTTTTGAGTAACTTCGAATCTCCGAAACTTTCGCTTGACTTAACTTTAATACGTCACTTCGAACCTAAATGACGTCACAAACGGTTAATTAAATATATCGACGTAGAGGTTTATTATGACGTCACCTTTTCCAAATATTCTAATTCTTTTTTCATCCTTCTTGTTTGTGTGACCTCTACCTCAAGGTCAAACTCATAACCTTTAACCTCAACCTGGTTTAAAGTCGCTACAGCGAGTTTTAAGTCACGTGTTTGCATCGATAAGTCCAAATCTGAAAAAAATCATCGATCGTTATGACGACACGAAAAACAAAGACATAGACTGTGACGTCACAACAAAAAAAACAATTTTATATTTTTGTCACCAAACAATCGTGTTACCATGCCAACAAATTTCTTAAATTAGTGGTTACAGTAAGATAACAATAAGGTGGAATTAACGAGACAATCGCTTTATTGTTGTCACACGAATTCTTTCGCGTCGATCGCGCGGGTAAAATGAAAAATATTTTTACCGTCTTTAACTTTGTAAACGTCCAACATTCGATCAATCGTTGATTGGTCGCAACCATTCATTGTTCGTAATTGTGACGTCAGTTCTTCAACTAGATCAAGGTCACCCAACTCAATCGCTGATTTCAACCTCGCCATCAAATTCTAAAATTAAACAAAGTTACAAACAACCTTTAAATCCACCACTAAATCCACCACTAGACCTGGATCTTCTTCAACTCCTCGAGCAATTCCTCGGCCTCCTCTAACTCCACCTTGAGGTCGTGCTGGTAGTTTTTCATCCTCGTATCAAAGATGATTCGCTGCAGGTAGTGAATGTTGCGGTGCGATATTGCTTTCGTTATTGCTACAAATATGACGTCATAAAGCTTATTGGTCCATGAGATACCATTTTATATGACGTCATAATGCTTACCGATTTTAGCTTTATATATTCCCAGAATTCGTTTTCCTTTAATGAAATCTCCATCTTTGTCCTTGAGGTTTAGGGTTCGAAAGTCGTTCAAAGCAGCCTCAAGTGACGTCATGTCGCCACTGGCAATGGCATTACTTAATTGCTGACGTACCGCGACCTCATTAGGGTCTGTGGACGCCGAGGTCGATCTAATTGTTTACGTCATATTCAATATTAATTACGTTTTAATTCTTTCCCCTAACTCTTAACATTAAATGCTATCCTGACTCAAAAGCAAGAAAGGTTAGTTTCACTCACGCAGTTTGTTGTAGCGCCTCTAGTGAAGGGTAAATCGTTTGCACAGGGTCAGATTTGCTAAAAATTAATAGATGACGCTGTACAAATTATGCTATGACGTCATATGTACACGTGGCGTTAGTTTATAAGTGACGTTTTTAAAAATAAGAATGAAAAATCAAAATATTAAAAGGAGAAAAAATGTTAATTGAGGATAAACTACTTACGGGATGACTTCGTTTGTGGGCACCACTAGCGGCGGTGTTGGGTTAATTTGGCTCAAACTGAAACACAAAACCACTGATGCAGAAAGATTAGTTAAAACGTAATAATTAAAGTGATTAATTAGAAATTGTTAAAGTTATCAGCAAAGAAGAAAAATTTCTGACTTTTTAAATAAAAAAATAAAAAATAAAATTTTGTTGGAAAAACTTTTATTGAAAATAACTTTGCCGTTGTCATGGTTACTTACTGCGTGTTGGCCACGAACACTGGGTAAGCTTTCTGTAAAACATATAACGACAATAGTTAAATAGTGACGTCATAAAAATGTAAGATGTCGGTGACACTTTGAATTAAAATAAGATAATGACATCATAGACAAACCGCTTCTTCGACGAGTTGAGCTCCCTTTCTCTCGCAGAACCAGAAATACGTCACTGCGATGACGACACCACACAACAAGATGACGCAGGCGAACACAATCCCGACGATTTCTCCCTCGCTCAACTCCACTGACGTCACAGACGGTGGTGGCGTAGTTGTTACTAAAGTGACGTAATCGTTAACTTTGTCGAATAACAATCAAGTTCACGACCTTACCTTCCATTGGTTCGGTGCCGATGACGTAAACAAATACAACTGGTTCATCGGATGTGCACTCAAGCGTGGAATACAGAGTTGCCATTAAATTTGCTCTTAAATCAGAAGGTGAAGGAACAAACTCGTAGAAAACCTCGTTGGGACTCTCGACGCTCATCCTGTGTGACGTCAACGTTTATTGCTATACTACGCAACAACACTTATATTATGACGTCATACTTACATAAAATCGTACACAGCAGCACTTGGGTTGGGGTTAGAGGTCGAATAATAAGCCCCAACCGACCCCTGGGTGGCAGAGATCCGTAATGTTGTCCCATTTTCACCCACCCTGAACCAGAAAGTCTGGGATTCCCCTGGTGAAAGAATGCCTGTGATGCTCGAGTTAACCGTCGTCAGTAATTGTTCTGTAATGTGACGTCATTATAGTGTATATCGATATTAAGATATATGACGTCATTACCTTCACACACAGCTGATTGAAGGTAATTTACAAGTGAGGATAAAGTCGAGAAATCTGTTGCAGTGACCACGTGATCAGGTCTTGATGACGTCAGCGTGGTTAATTGACTCTGTTTAAATTGTGGTTAATTATCTTTATAGTATTCTAATTATGACGTCACTAACCTGTACGACCCCACTTCCGATCCCGATCGCTATTATACCAATTTGATTGGATGTCGCGAGAGAAACGGGTTCTGTGACGTCATCAACACTTTCACCTTGTGTCAGTAATACTAGAACCTAAACATCGTTGTGTAAATAATTAAATTGAGCGAGAATTTTAGACACATGACGTCACTCACCCTAGCGACTCCTTGGGACGGTAGTCTCCCCCTAGCGGTGAATTCAAATGATGCTTGAGTGATCGCGACACCGGTCAACACAGGCTCAGTGTCAAGTTTCGATAATCCCATTATGACGTCATTTACAGCCGTTCTGTTGCTTCCTTGTTCGAAGGTGAGAGCAATCTTAAGCGAAAACAGGGAATAAATAAATTCACAAATAGGCGGAAGAATACATTTATACGTGGATAAATACAAACCTCTTGATCGTTCGAATATTGAAGGATCGCAAATCGTGTTAAGTTTGAACCGATGTCAAAATAAGAAGTTAAATTAAACAAAAAACTTTTCATTAACTCAAAGTCCGAATCTGGGATCAAAAGCGAGCTATCGACGACAAATATGACGTCACGAACAGGTGATTGACAGGCTGTGACGTAACAATGTTAAATAAGACTACAATTAATTTTAATAAAAAAAGGAGTTTTAGTGAAATGTTTGTGCTTACTTGTGGGTATTTGGGCGATGAGAGATGTGAAAGCTGCGACTTCTAGCGGTGGCTCGTCATCGTGAAAATAAAAACTCCAAAGCAGGAACTAAACAGAGGATATTTTATAACAAAGTTAACAGCAAGAGGAATTAAACCCAAGACATCAGGCTTAGAGCAACCGGGTTCAAACAAAAGTTGAACTTACCTGATCCCCTGGGTTCGGCGACAGGGAAACCACCGACTCCGGGAACGCGATTAATAACCTCGCAGCAAGTGCAGAATAAAGTGGAATTGTGAGGTTCGTATACGTCACAATCCTCCAATCTATTCCAAAACTTTCATTTATTCCCGGATAGTATGACGTCACATTGTATATTTCGTTCTGAATCGAATCGAAACCTGTTTCAGGAACCTATGACGTCATAAAAAAGTATTGTTACATAGCACTCATAAATTTAAGATGAATTAACAACGCACCCCCCATATTCCTCCGTTTACGTCACCAGATATGACGTCAGTACCCCCAGTTTGTGCATAGGCGAACCTTCGAAGTATTTCCATGTCATCCTCGAATACTTCTGTAATTGTGACGCAATAATAAAATTAAATAAAAACAGTTATGACAGATGCGTGTTAAAAGTAAGGTCTATTATGACGCAACAACGTTATACAGAGGCCACTAAATCATTGTTTCCTTGTGACAATAAAAACATTTTCTAAAGTTACTGAATTTTATAAAGTTTCTAAAACATTTAATTTTAATGTTTGTAAACTAACTACTATCTCAAAACGTATTATTTAATTTTAATATAAATCTTTATAATACATAAATGTTTCTTTAAACCTGAATTCTCAATTTGTTCGATACATGACGTCACAACTGCTGTTCCAGAACTACCAGGGGTCAACGTGAGGTCAATTCCATTACTACTTGTGAAGTAAATATTAAACAACAATAAAAATAACCTTAACCACGACATATTTACTTAAAACTAAAATATTCCAGTTTTGAAAACCTCTCTATGTGAAAACAATGAATAAAACCTTAACGCTTTGATGATTTCATAGCTGGCCTAAATAACGACCTGTATTGTGACGACATAGTTGTCATGCATGGTCCAATGCACACATCCTAACAAACAACAAATTGTCTTCCGCTGATGTCACAACTGTTTGATTTAAATTTCTGTTCACTCTGTACGCTCGGAAACTCAATCTTCTATTGTTCTAACTTTGTGACGTAACAAATCCATTCATTCGTTACAATAGCAAACCACGCGTTTCGATAATAAACTTTTGAAACATTTTTAATGTGGGAGATAAAAAATAAATTGCGACTATGACGTCATAAAACTAATCGTCAAGTTTTTCTCCGACGCGATAACGCACAAAATCATCGACTTTGATTGAATAATAATTCAACCAATGAGCGACCGAGATTTCACCCTCTAGTAAAAATGGTTGTTTTAGAAGTTCATCACTAGCCTCATCTGGTGGCAATATTTCAAAACTTTCATCTCCGCCAGGGGACGCACTTTCGCTTAATTCATCGTTTTTGCTATTAGGGTCGATTTCTGGTACATTTGATGACGTAATATCGTCTGTTGATGACGCCACTTCTGCAGTTTCTTTGTCTTCAACTTCAGGTTGAACTAAAACGGATTCTAACAAAAATTTACCAAATAATTAAGGGGGTTCGGGCTAAAAAAGTAATCACTTTATCCTCACCTGGGGGAGTTCCAATAATCGAGGGTTTCATCCCAACACAATGCTGGGCGAGTTCACGACCTTTCAACTTTAAGAATGAACTTGTTGAACTTTCATCAACTGAAACAAACAAAATATTAAAAGCGTTGCAAGTTAAGTGAAATCAAAATAAATCTTACGAGAAGTTATTGCAACCACTGCAGCATAACTTCCGAGGGATATTTGGGGGGTTGCCGTTTTAATCAACAAACTTGGGTGAACGTAGACGGAAAGATTTTGTGCAGGGGAAACACTGAGAACCGAAGCTCGTCTGATTGCAATTGATTCCCGTAATTTTCCTGAAATTATTGAAACACCAAAATTAATAATGACAAAAATAAATAAAAATTGGCAAAAAAACAAAACTAAATATTTTTTGGTTTTATGATTTAGTTAATTTAATAGAAATTAAATAAAAAATAAATAAAAATCTGATCTGACACATTTAATTTGTTACTATTTTAGCATTAAAACTTTAGCTTGAACACTTCCAACATAAAAGTTTTTTACCTATTGTCATAGCAACCGAATCCTTTAAAGTTCCAGCGTTTCCATGAGATTTAAACTCAAGTATGTCGTCCCCATTTAATTCAATCTAAACATAATTATTTGACAACACTTTTAAAACATAATAATCTTAAAAAATTGTAATTTAATAAAATTCATTCGATGTTAACTGTAACCTGTTAAAAAACCATAAAAATAGAATTAAATATATTGTTGGTGTTGCATCTGTAATTCTAGAAACATAAAACCAGTTTTATTTTAAAATTTCCTTAAACAAAATTTCACCTTTCCTGGCTCCATCTTGGAATATTTGTTCAAGGTCGTTTGTGCAATTTCCTTGACGACCTTTTGAAAATCAGTCGTCTTGGCAACAAAATCAGTTTGACAATTGACCTTGAGAACAAAATTTAAATTAATGGTTAAACATTGTGCTATTAAAATCAATTGTGATGTAACAAATACCTCAACAATAACAGCTGTGTTTTTATTGGACAAAACAGAGATGAGACCTTCGCTCATTTGGTTCGATAAATTATTCATTTTGTCCCATCCCTTCTCTTTTGCTGATTCTATTAAACTCTGTTCTGCCTTAAAGAAAATAAAGTTTATTATTAAGTAGCAATAAATAATACAGATTAAATTTTAAATATGCTTGGAGCTCTATTAGCGTCGTCCGCTCGTTTTAAAAATGCAGAAAAGATGGAATTTTACCCTAATCTTCCCTAGCGCTTTATAGTTGATTTTGCATCATTTCTAAGCTCGCGCAAGGAAAAATTATTTAAGGGTGTAAAAATTCTGTGTTTTTCCGCCTTCATTTTAATACTACCAGATTACCCCTTTAAACCTGGCAGACGACGCTAAGCTTATAGAGCTTCATATGCTTAAAGTAAATACAAAAACCAAATAAGATGCTTGAAAATTCACACTAACTTACTGTTACACCAAGTTAAGGAAAACAAACCTTTTCAATATTGTAGTTGTTGGCCTGCAAAGCTTGCCTACAATTTATTAAAGGATATCCAGTTTTGTTTCGCAATTCTAACAAAATTTTCTTGGAGGTTTGATGTTTGCTGGATGCAGACCTTGTAATAACCTTGAGACCAAGTCTCGTAAAAATATCAAGTTTTAACATTTTTAAGAATCGGTCTAAAAACAATAAAAGTTAACAATAAACAATTAATTTTATAAAATAAGTTTTTTTTACTTCAGTCTGCTAATGTAAATACACTCAACTAAGTTTAATGCTTTAGAACTTGCAGACTTGTATTAAGAATGTTAGTTTGTTAGTCAGTTAGTTAAAAAAATAGTTTAAAATTTTTCGGAAAACTTCTCGAAAATCTAATAAGAGTTACTAAATTTGGTGTTGAAGTAACAAAAAAATTAATTTATAACTAGTTAAAACTTTTATTTAAAGTTTTTCCGTTTTATTTCTTAATTTAAAATTTATTTTGGAAAAATTTCATCAAACATTTTGACATTGCTTAGTCATGCGTACACTTTCAGTGTTTCCAAACTCATAAAAAAAAGCATTTTTAAAACAGTTATCCTCAATAATACAAAAAAATTACAATAAGATTTCTAGTTCCTTTTAAGTCTTAAGTATTTATCCAGGTTAAAAATAGGTTAAATTTTTTGCATTTGTTCACCTGATTACTGGAAACTAAGCTTGGAAAAGTGCGCAATATTTAAAGCACAAACATTACTACTGTAGCTTATTTTGGATAAATCCACATAAGCTAACCTTTAATTTTATAAACAAACAGTTTTTGATGTTGATTTGAAATGAAATTGTTATTTATTTGCTGTCAAGCTTTGGCGTATTTTTCCTCCCTATTTTAACAATGAGTTCCAATGCTTTTAACTATAACTTGTTTATCGAATTTGCGGGTTATTTAACAACTCTTTTCACATGGGAACTCTAACCTCGTTTTTCTGGTATTGAATTATTTTTTCAACGATTCATTTCTGCTTTTTATAAAATGCAAATGTTCGTTTCAAAAACAGTTAGGCAAGTTCGTTCTGCTGAACGGGCGCCACTTAATAAACATGGATTTAGACATTACTTAAGTTCAGAGTTTATTTCCGTAAGAATTAGCCAGAATTTTATATTCTTGTATCAACTAACCACTAAAGAATGTTTTTAATAATAAAAATGAATAATTCGCTACACTACTACGCTATGTTGATTTTAAAGTTGATTTGTCATTTTTTGTTACCTTCATGTAATATAAATACAACACAAACAAAAAGAAAAACCAAATATAATCTCTGAAATATATTTGTGATAAAGTGTAATTAGGTGGCGCTACAATCTCATCGTACCAACTAAATAAATATGAACTTTAAAGAGGGGCACTTGGAACTTAATGAACAAGATTAAAAGAAGGACAATGTTAAACCAAATACAACAAATTTGCACAACAGTTTATAAGTTATGCTGACCCTAGCAAAGATGAATATTAAATATTCTAGTCAACGAGGCTTACGCAGACGGCATCATTGTTAAAATGGTTGCAAATTCTTCTGACAATCGAGCATTTAATACTGGGATAAATAATAAATAAAACGTCACAAAGAAGTGATTATGACGTTTAAGAAAGGTTAGTATAGATAGAACTTAGGGATCGCAACTCAGCAAGCTTAGTCAAAAGTTTAGCCAGAGACACCACATGACCATTATTTTCGTGAAAAATCGACCAGCAGAGGGCGTTCAAGATCTGGTTATGTAATTTTTCGATCACTTCAACACGCACTAAGTTAGGTCGGTCTAAAAATAAATATTTGAGTTAATTTAGAACGAGTTACAATTTCCTAATTGAGAATAAACTGACAAGCACATGTACCCACCAGGGGCGATCAGTATAAGGGCGGAGAATAAAGCAAGTTGGATTTCGTTCAGCCCGAGCTCCCAAAATCGTTCAATAAAATCGAACAAAACTTTCCCGAACTCGTCTGCGTGAAAAAATTGTTAAAAAAGAAGTTTTTAAATTTTTTTAAAAGTAAGAAAATCCAATTTACCATTGTCTTGCAATTCGTACTTTGTAAAACGGGTGTTGCCATTTAATAAAACCGATTTCGTTAATTTGTCGTAAGATGACGTCATTCGTACAAATAGAACCTATAAAATAAGTTGACGTTAAATCTATGACGTGTAATACGTCATATTTAAATGTGACGTTACAAACCTCAAACGAGCCACACTTTAGCAGCAAAACTTGATCATTCTCAAATATATTTGGAAACCCTGGAATTTTTCGAGCAAAATCGACCACGTCACGGATCGCTGATTCAAAGAAAACGTTCAACCAATCGTTGTTCTTTATTTCTGTGACGTCATCGTAGATAGAACGGAAATGACGAATCTGAGAATATAAAAATTTAGAAATTAAACAAAAAAAATTAAATTGAATTGTCGCAAACTTAAAAAAAAAGTTTTTAATTTAAAATTTAGCTCGAACGCCACGAACGTAAATTGGGTCAAATATTTTAAATTAATTGTCGCGAAAAGAATTCTAGAACTCGAAAGCCTCGAGCAATTCCGCGAAACACGCGATCCGTACTGAGTTCTCATTGGTCGAGAACAAAGGATGAATCGAGTTCAATGTTACGTCATATAGGAAACGTGACTTACCGCGAGATTAGACAGAAAGAACGGGGGATTCCCGCTTCTGAAACTACTTCGGTAACTTTGTAGAACTTGAAGAACAATCTAAAAAAATGACAATTAATTATTTAATTTACATTAACAATTAATTAAGTTACTTTAAATTTTTAGTTAATTTTTTTTAGTTAATTTTTTTTAATTTTGCCAGAAATTTACTTCTTTTTCTTTGATTATTTCCGAGTAATTTGATTGGTCGAAGTCCATTTCAATAGTCTCCGCACAGCCGCTGTCAGGTGACGATGACGATCGATGACGTAACGAATCCGATGACGTAGAGTCGTGACGTTGTTGTCGAGAGCCCAAATAACTGCCACGTGGAGGTTGAACTAATGACGTATTAAGGTATGCTGGTGCCATACGCGGTGTGAATTGTGATGTCAGATACGATTGTGATGTCATACTAAGATTTATTGCTTCATCGCAACGTAACCATGGAAACGAAGTCAGATAGGCTGGATCTTCTCGATGAATAATGACGTCATTGTTGAGATAACGACGATAAATGACGTCACTGTCATGGGAAATGTGCGGTTCTCGAACTGGCGTAACACACAAAAGTTTTGGTGGAGATCTTGTAATTGTGACGTCACTTTGGCGTTTTCTATCCATGCCCAACGACTCTGTGTGACGTGGTGACTTTTCATGTTTTATAGTGACGTCATAGAATGCTGGCTTTGTGTTTTTTAGGTCGCCTGTACATCGCTGGTTGTCGTTGGTTTGCTTTAATGATTGAATGGTTTTGTTTTGTGTTTTAGAGAAGTCTTCTGCAACTGGTACTCGAAGATGATTAAAATGGTTACTTTTATGGAACGAATGAACCTTTAAATACCCATTACCGTCCTTTGATTTGTAAGAATGGTCGTGTGGTTGATGAAGATGGTCTTTTGTGTCGTGGTCTTTTTTGTGATAAACCACAGGTTTATCTTTAAATGAAGGCGAAACCATATTTTTATCAGAATGGTGTTTGCAGGAGTTACAACCATTCTTGTCACAGTTTTTACCAACCGATGTGAACATAATCGAACTTTTATCATCTATGGAGGAACCAGTGATGTCATTAGAAGGTGGTGTCATGGTGACGTCACCAAATGATATATTGTCACTTGATGACGAGTAATTGACGTCACATTCTTCCATAGCCTCTTGTCTATGAAAGAGAAAACAAGGTTTATATTAATAAAGCAGCACCACCTAGTTGATTATGACGTCACAAATGTACCTTTGTTCTTGTATTCGATCGGCAATCAAGCGAGCTTTCACCTTCTTAGGTATCCTTCCATATTTGACAGCTACAAAAACAACAAAAAAAGGTTTGTTGGATTGAATTTTTAAATATTTACAAAACATAAAATTAACTACACACCAGTTTAAATATATTCACCAGTTATAATAACCATTTACCAGTCATAATAACCATACACCAGTTATAATAACCATACTTACCATCTTTTGACATACCAACAACCAAACATTTTGTAAAACGACAAGTTTGACAGCGATTTCGACTCATTTTTGTGACGTCACAATTACCATGTAGTACACAGCTTCTGTACTGAATTGTCTGGTTGATTGTCCGTCGAAAGAACCCCTAAAACAACATTTGTTGTGATATATGTTTTTACGTTAATGGGTCAAATTATGACGTCACAAACCTTGCATCCTTCGCATGAGTATACGCCGTAGTGAAGGCCTGATGCTTTATCCCCGCAAACTTTACACAACATTCCAATAGAAGTCAAAGTGTTACCTTTATAAAAATATTGTTTAAAAATATTCTCTTACAAGTTACTAAACTTATTTACAGTTAAGTTACAAATTTCAAGGTTGAATTATTGAACTTATTTAAAACTAAAACAGCTTAGAACCGAAAATTTTTTGATAAAAAATTAATTTCGCTAAATTTTGCTTAAAAATAAAACTTTAAACAATTTTAAAAAATCAACAAAAATACTTAAAGCCTTGCTTATAAATTAAGTTCCAAGAAAAAATAAAAAACTTTGAGAAAAGTTTAACAAACTTTGTACTCGAATAAAAAACACTTTTAAAGTAAAATTTGAAGAGTTATAAATTATTTAAGATTTGTTATACCAACATTTTCTATCAAATTCCAACATTTTTATTAAGAAATAAAATGGCGGTTTCAACAAGTTATTAATAAAAGTTTTACCAGGTTTACTTTTACTTCGAACTTTTCTTTTCTTATTTTCCGCCATTTTGGAAACTAACTTCGATGTCGAATTATGGTTGATGACGTCGGCACTCATCGTTATGACGTCACAAGTAATGTTTATAATAATAATATTTTGAATATGAGCAACACCCTAGATAAACAAAACAAGAATTAGTTTTAAAAAACGAGAAAACAAAATTATCAAAAATGTTAAATTTCTGTCAAAAAATTTAAATATTTTAAAGTTGAAGATATAAAAAAGATTTTGCCCTAATGTTTGTTTACCCGCCCCTTACATAACAACCAATCACAAACAAGTATTTTACAGCATATCGTTATGACGACACACTACCATAATGTGACAAAATAAGCGCTAGTTACTAGTTCCAATTGATTTCTGACAACTGACTGACTTACAAATTACAAACAATAATTAAAAGCTGAAAGCAAATGAGATTTAAATTCGTGTTCACCAAATATAATTTGTCCCTCCATAAAGTCTACAAACCTTCATGACCTGCTGCTCTATTTAGTTTTGCTAACTTAACTTTTAACTACATATTCGTCTATTATTAACGTCTGTTACGTAACAAGTTTATAACAAAGTCGACCCGATTACCTAGTTTAGCTAACAATAACAAAACCATGACATCACAAACGAACAAATGTTAACAATTCCTACCAACCTCACTATGTAATAGTTCAACGGCGACTATCTGGGTCAGACTACGATCGAAGAAAAATAATCTAAATTTAGGCTAGGCTGCGTTCACACCGATTCATCCACAGCGTGTATACTTTAACACAATAACCCGCATGAACCGTTGTGTGTGTAGCGGGGATCAGTTCGGTTCATGATGTAGTGTGAATAGAGCGCGCGACATTTCGGCATTTCCTTTGTTTCTTTATTCTCCTGAAAGAGGCGTCTGCGCGTAAGTTCGAACGAGGCCGCATTCTTGGCCTACATTATTCGTTCAAGGTAGTAAACAATTCGCAGTTTTGTGCTTTTGTTACAAACTTAAAAAACCTTTTTAACTTAAAAATACATCGGGCAATTGATATTTAAATATATTTTAGTTAATTAATAATTACCAATTAAAGTACTACAATAATTAACAACCGAATACAATCAGAAAACCTTAATTAATTTACAATAAATTTGTAAAGGTTGAATGATTTCAACACATTATATTTATTACGTCATAGAAACAACTTCCTTTCGGCTTGAAATAGCGGGTTTCGCGACCTTACCAGCGTGGTTTTCGTAGTGTAGTGGTTATCACGTTCGCCTCACACGCGAAAGGTCCCCGGTTCGAGCCCGGGCGGAAACAAATTTTTTAATTGCAAAAATATTTAACTTACGACTCCAATTATTTTGTTTCCAATATACATACGTAACAATTACGTCACTACCCGTCATCACGTGACCCGAACTCACAAAATTAATCAAACTTTTAGTTTCGACGTAAAAACTCGCACAAGTAATAAATATTTGAACTCCAATAACCTCGCAATAGTTTGGTGACGTCACAACACTTAGTGACATCTTCGATGGGTTTTACTCGAGTAAATGTGACGTCATAAACAAAATACAGTAAAAAGTTTTTATTAATTGCATGACTCTCTGAACACTGAAAAATCTAGGTAAAAAATTCTGGAACTATTAAAATTAATGACGTCATCTTTATAGAAATTTTATGTACATAACAGAAGACATCAGTAAGAGAACGTGACGTCATCACTCGATGACGACATCCAGGCCAAGCATTTGCATAAGTTCAAAGTAGGAGAAGATGAATCCTCGGTTGACGTTTTGAGTTTGATCCAAGCCGTTCGCCTCCAGGAAGAACTCGCGCACAAATCTCAACTTCTCCTCCAACTCTGCTTGTTGTCTATGACGTAACAAGTTTCATTAAAACGTCAACTACGTCACAGAAGAGCATCATAATACTTACTTTGCTCTAATAATGGCTTCTACTCTGGCTAGTTCCATCGCTTTCCGCGCTTCTTCTTCCTCTCTCCTCCGCCTCTCCTCGTCTCGAATCCGCTTCTCCTCCTCTTCCACTCGTTTCCGCTCCTCGTAAGCTTGACGTTCGCTGTCCTCCATCTGAGCCATCAACTCTTCCTCCTGTTGACGTCATTTGCATCAAAAATTAACTCGAATGCACCACCATGAAAAAAACAACCAAGGTCGAAGTGACGTCACAAACCTCCTTTCTCTTCTGTTCCTCCTCCTCCGCTTTGATCCTGGCGAGCTCTCTTCTCTTCATTTCCTCCTCTTTCTTTCTCTTAGCAACTTCCTCCAACTTTCGTTTGTACTCCTCCTATGACGTCACAAATAATAAAAATTTTTGTCATAGGACTGTGGCAGTCTCACGTCACAAAACAGACTCACACCACAACTATGACGTCATACCTCTTGTTTCTTTTCTCTTTCTTTCTGTTGCTTGAGTCTCCTCTCTCTTAATTCTTCTTCTTCTTTTTCTCTCAACTTCGCTTTCTCAGCTTCCTCCTTCTTTAATTTCGTTGCCTCCTCTCTGTTCCTCCTCTCTTGATCCAGTGCATCCCTGTGAAAAATGCGGTTAAATGACGTCACACTCTATATAAACAGCTACGTCATACTTCATTTGTTCTCTTCGTTCTTGCTCTTCTTTCTCCTTCCTTATTTGCTCCTCTTTTTCCCTTCGCTTTCTCTCGACCTCAGCCTTTCTCTTTTCCGCTTGAATGGCTCTCTTCTGTTCTCTCTCCAACTTTGCCGCCTTCTTTGCTTCACGGTCCGCTTCCTCTTCTTGCGCAGCCAACAAAGCTTGCGATGACGTTTCTGTATTCTCCGTCATCTATGCATAATTTGACGTCACAGTTAACCTAACCTTTACACATATTCGAAGTGACGTACCTCGGTTATCTCTGACGTCACAGATTTAAGTTCATCCATAACCGGGGGCGGGGTCACGACTTTGGTGGGTTCAGGCTCAGGGGTGTCTTCCGTCCTCACGAAAAGGTAATTGTCCTCCGGTCTGCAAATCACATTATTATAAAATCATCAAAACAACATAACTGTGACGTAGTTAACTCACGATTCGGCGGGTAGAGGTGGAAGATCGTCCTCTTCGTCTTCCGACTCTCCCTGTTTATCTTCACTTTTATCCTCGATAAGTTGATCCTCTTTGTGAGGCGAGGGGGATTTTTTAGGTTTTGGTTCCGAGTCAACTTCGACCTGGGTCACAGGTTCCTGAAATATTCAAAAAAGTCGTTTTCGGTACTATACTAAGTCAAGCGTGAAACTACCTTCTTCTTTGTTTTCTCATTCTTCTTCTTGGGGATCGAGACCTCGGATTCTGCTTTCTCAACAGGGGAAGCCCCTTTCAAGTCGCTGGGTTTCGGGGTCTCTTTTGCTTTTCCCGCCAAAAACGAAGTTGCTTTCAACAGAAAAAAATTTTAACAAAAACTTTAAACAAAATCGACTGGCGGATAAAATGGTCACTAAAGACCATTACGTCATTAATACGTCATACCTGGGGACTTTACCGCTCGTTTCTCAGGAGATGAAGACTTTACGTCATCCCTGCTGACGTCATCTTTAGTTTTTGCTTCAACTTTAGAAGTTTTCTTTTTCTTTTCTGGTTTTGATTTCTAACAAAAAATATTTTAAAATCAAAAATTGTTTTTTTTCAAATTTTTTTCTCAACAAATACGAACCCCAAGTTTTGAGTCTTCCGATTGCTGATCCTCCTCCCTCACTTTATCCTCATTTCTGTTCTTTTCACTCAACTTCCCTCCTTTCTTTTTAGGTTGATTTTTTCCATGGGGCTTTCCCTTACTTGACACCTTGGTCGAGGACCGATCAGACTTGATGGATTCAGCGTCCGGTTGAGCTTTTAATGACGTCACGGTTTTATTAAGTGACGTCACATGTTTTTGTGTCGACGTGACTGGTTTGCTTTTCGACTCTTTTGCAGAAGAAGTCTGCCAGAAACAAAAATTAAGTTATTTTAAATAAGAGACAAACACAGGTCATTACAATAACGTCATAATCACGTTCGTTACAATGACGTCACAAACACGACTTGTTTACAATGAACGAACCTCTTGTTTCTTTAACTTTTCGGGTTCAACTCGAGGTCCTTTCTGGATCGTCGGTTCAACTGGTTTTGGATCGCCCAGTTTACTTTCGTAATTTGTGACGTCATAATCAAGTTGCACGCCTGTTTGATCACCTTGAATCGAGGGTCGTCGTCGCTCGGGCGACACGCTACTGTCACGTGATGATGATGTCACTGACGTGGTAACCGATGAAGCGCGACTTGCACCAGCTGATTGCTGTGAAGGCACAAAAATAATTAATTTACAACTTGCCAGTAGTGGGATTTGAACCCAGTGCTTTGGACTCTGTATTCAACAACAAAGTGGATTAAACTCTTCACAAATGTTTCTACAAACAGACAACTTACGTCAGGAACTTCGACCACAATCTTCTGCTTGGAAACTTGCTTAACGGGTTGTTTAATTTGTTGTTGTTGTTGTTTTGGATGTTGTTGTTGTTGTGCTTCCGTCTCCCCACTTGTTGAAGTTAGGACGGAACTCGCGGTCATCGAACTTCGGCGCGATCGAACTTTAACAAATTTCGATGTTATCAAATAATCAAATTTATTGTTTAAAAGCTAACAATGCTAAAAGAAATACCACAGTGCACCACATTGTTGTTCACAATGCGTAACAATGCTTTATTGTTTCTACGCCACCTACCGACATGTTTTCCAGCATTTTTATCGTGCACAACGACGACGTCTTCAGCCTTGATTGTCGAATTTTCAACTTTGTTTATAACGTCAGCTTCAAAGTGAAGCTCCTCGGGTTCGATGCCCAGGTCCGACGCTTTTCTCTGTATCTCGTGCACAAACGACTCCTGTATGACGTCATTATACTACTTAGTGACGTTTCAGTCACATTAATAAGTTAAAACATTACGGTCAACCAAAGAAGAAAGAAATTTTCAACCACTAAAAGTTCTAGGATAAACGATTAAATATGACGTCACAAACCTGAGCAGAAGATATAGCTGACTCGGACGAACTTGATTGCATGGAGGGTGTTTTCTTAGTTACAACCTTCACTCTTGGTTTTATTTCTTTTTCTTTTTTGATCACAATTTCTTCTTTTATGCTTGGTTCACTCGGTTGTAACTGTGACGTCATAAAATAAACACAATTTAATTTCTTCCCTAACAACAAGTTATAAACATTCAACTCACAGCTTTCTCTTCCAGAACTTTAACAGCTTCCGCTTGTTTCTGAAAATCACAAAAAAGTTTGAAAATGTATTCTTATAAAATACCCTAATTACCCCTTAATAACCCACTTTCTGTGCTCTAACTCCCTACAATATCTTCTTACCCCTATTAGTTCTCTGAGCCCCCAATTTTTAACTTGACAGGTAGTTTCTTTACCCTTAATTACCCCATTTCCATTTTTACATTTACACCAGCTCCCCGAAACTTTTAACCCCAACTTACCCCCCAGCTATCCTCCGTCTCCTCCTTCTCCTCTGATTCCTCATCCTCAATCTCCTCATTCCAAAGACTTGCAGCCTCACTTGCATCATCCTCCAGACCGCTGCTCCGTCCACTCCTTACAACCTTGGCTGCAACCTGTGATGTCATAATTAACAATTTATACAAGCTGTGATGCTATAATCAATGATTTATACAAGATGTGATGTCATAATTAACAACTTATACAAGCTGTGATGTCATAATCAACAGTTATACAAAATGTAATGTCATAATCAACAGTTATACAAGATATGATGTCATAATCAACAGTTATACAAGATGTGATGTCATAATCAACAGTTATACAAGATGTGATGTCATAATCAAAAATTTATACAAAATGTGATGTCATAATCAACAGTTATACAAGATGTGATGTCATAATCAATGATTTATACAAAATGTGATGTCATAATCAACAATTTATAAGGCTTAAACCTAAATAGAAACTTTTAAACCTTTTGAGCATGTGCTGTTAACTTTTCAGATCGACTCGAGATTGGTCGAGAATCTCCACTTGATGTCACCACTGAGGCAACCTTAAAATTGTGATGTCATAAGTTTTTTTATTAAAAACATTAAAGTTATGTTAAAGTTAAATACCAAATATTTTTCAACCCTATATATTATGACATCATCAAACCTTTTCCGGAACTACCATCGGCCAATCATTGCCTTCTTCTTCACTCTCTTCCGTCTCACTCTCATTTGTTTGTGATGTCACTATGTCATCTTGTGATGTTGCTTCCTCCCCATCTGTGACATCATCACTGATGACATCATCAACTTTAGTTGGTTGATCTTGGAAGGAAACTCGCCGAGAAGATTTTGAACTAAAATTTAACAAAATTAATTGAAAAATTGTCGCAGAATATTTAAACAAGTTAAATACCTTTTCACTGGTGTTTTGGGATAATCATTCAAATCTGGCAACACTGGCTCAGGGGATTTCACACTCTCAGTTGAAGCTGAAAATACAAAACATCAGAAAAACATTTAAATTACTTTAAATCTAACTATCCAACTTCTTACTTTTCGAAAGATCTGAAGATATGCTCTCGCTATCACTAATTTCCTTGACACTAGAGTGTGCTAGAGATCCACTAAGGTTGACCACCTCCCCATCGGGCATTTTAAGTGAAGCCGCAGCCGCTAATTTCATGGCATGTGGCACACTTCCGCGCCCACCCTTGCTTTTAGAGGATAAAGTCGAAGATTTTAGAAAAGATGATGAGGATTGACTTCCAGGTCCTTTGACTCCTTTTAAACCTAAAAAAACATTACATTTTTATAACATGTCAGCGGTGAGGATCAAACCAATAACCTCATGTGGTGATGTCTGGTGCCCACACAACCAAGAATAAAAACATATTTTGTACAAAAATAATTTAATCTATTAAACTAAAACTACACTAAAGGTGCTAGCATGAAAAATGTGAAGAAATTACCGGAATAATTTGCTTCTATTTCTTCGTTAAAACTTCCAGTAAAAGATGATTCTTAAAATGATAAAATTACAATTCCATGAAATGTTTCTAAAAGTTATAAAAAGCAGTTCTACAAGGTATTAGCCGCTAACCAAAAACCACTTTACCAAATTGACCAAATAAAAAGGTTTTTGAAAAGTATTTAAAATTTATTTAGAAATTTAAAAGCATTTGTCTAGAATAGAGCGATAGTGGGGGAAGGTTGATATAAATGCCTTATTGTGTTTTTTTTTTGAGGTGCTGGTTTTTATTAAAATGGTTTTTGGGAATATGACAGCTATCTATTCTACAACTACAAATTATTAATGTTTAACTAAATATTTACTTTTTGATTTTGAAGAAACAGTTTGACTAGATTTTGATGCAACTTCATGCTTGGTTGATTTTGATTGCTCACTTGATTTTGAGAATTCTGATTGGTCGCTTTGGTCCGAGTCATCACCATCTAACAATAAATTACTGTTACTAACACTTGATCTTTTGTAAAATAATAAAACATTTAACAAACCGTCTCGTTGGGGTAATTTTCTTTCATTTGACTTTTGCGACCCTTGATCACTTGACCTTCGACTTCCTTTATTCGACCTATCACCCTGTGACCTTTCACCTTGTGACCTTGCACCCATTGACTTTTCACTATGACTTCTTGACCCCTTACTTTGATCGTATGACTTTTCACTTTGATTCAATGACCTTTCACTTTCATTATTTGACCTTTGACCCCCTGACCCTTTGCTTGACCTCCTCAAGCTTCTAAGAGAGTGGTCACTCCTTGGAGAAGAAGGGGGAAGAAGAGATTTAAGAGAAGGAGGTTGAGGGGTAACTTGTTTCTGGGGGTGGAGTGGGGTTGCGGGTTCAATTCCAATCACAGGAACCTGAATGCCGGACATTTGCTAAAAATCAAAAAAATTACAGATTTATACAAAAAGAAAATCTTAACCAAACTCAACACACAAATGTCAGGTGCTCGAAAATTGAAATGTTTTTACCTGAACAATGCTGCTTCTAGGAGATGGTTTGACTGAACCTCCCTGCTGGATGTTTTGACCCCCACTATACCCACCCTGATTACTAATCGACCCTACCTTGATACTGTGAACACTCCCTGATTCCTGGCTAGCTGACAAAATTGAAACTTTGTCCGATAAAGTTTGTTTCACTGTTTGAAAAAAAATTTGTTTTAGAGATAAGGGTTGTGACTAAAAACAAGTTATGACATCACAACCACTATACACAGTTATGATATCACAACTACTGTACACAGTTGTGACATCACAACAACTATACATAGTTATGACATCACAACTACTATACACAGTTATGACATCACAACCACTATACACAGTTATGACATCACAACAACTATACACAGTTATGACATCACAACTACTATACACAGTTACGATATCACAACTACTGTACACAGTACAGTTATGACATCACAACAACTATACACAGTTATGACATCACAACTACTGTACACAGTACAGTTATGACATCACAACAACTATACACAGTTATGGCATCACAACTACTATACACAGTTGTGACATCACAACAACTATACACAGTTATGACATCACAACAACTATACACAGTTATGACATCACAACAACTATACACAGTTATGACATCACAACTACTATACACAGTTATGACAACACAACAACTATACACAGTTATGACATCACAACTACTATACACAGTTATGACAACACAACAACTATACACAGTTATGACATCACAACAACTATACACAGTTATGACATCACAACTACTATACACAGTTATGACATCACAACAACTATACACAGTTATGACATCACAACTACTATACACAGTTATGACAACACAACAACTATACACAGTTATGACATCACAACTACTGTACACAGTTATGACATCACAACTACTATACACAGTTATGACATCACAACTACTATACACAGTTATGACATCACAACCACTATACACAGTTATGACAACACAACAACTATACACAGTTATGACATCACAACTACTATACACAGTTATGACAACACAACAACTATACACAGTTATGACATCACAACTACTATACACAGTTATGACATCACAACTACTATACACAGTTATGACATCACAACTACTGTACACAGTACAGTTATGACATCATAACAGCTATACAACGTTTTGACATCACAACTACTGTACACAGTTATGACATCATAACAACTATACACAGTTATGACATCACAACAACTATACACAGTTATGACATCACAACTACTGTACACAGTTATGACATCATAACAACCACTATACACAGTTATCCCACTTACCCAGGTTGCTTGTAATTGGCATGGAACCACCATAAAAACTGGAATTTTGAGGAACAATTTCATCCCCAGGTAGCATGGGACTAAATAACTTCTAAAAATATTTAAACAACTTTTATACAAGTTCGTACTAATATTATGACATCACAAACCTGTTTGGGTCCAGATGCAGAAGATGAAGCAGATTTTTGTTGTCGTGGTGATATGACATCATCAACCTCTGAGATCGTTGAAGCATGACTTTCTCGACGTTTTATTAAAACTTCCTCATATTCGACCTTCAATCAAAAATAAAAACTTTTATCTACTAACGGTAAAAAGTTATTATACGGAAAACATTTCAAATAAATTTCTTAATTCAGAAAATTAAATAAAGTGACATCATAATGACAGCACAATAATGATGCTACAGGAGATAATGACTTAGAATTTATTAAACCCACCTTCGGGGGTTTTCCCCTTGTAGCCGGGGTGTTGGCGGGGGCTTGAGTAGGAATTGAACTCCGGGGGTCGCGAGGGCGCTGTTAGTTTGTTAATTAATTAATTAAAAATAAGTTTGTTCTAATTTGGTTATTTTATTGTTTTTTGTTAATTTTTTAATTAGTTTTTAATTTTTTTCTTAATTAAAATTTACCTTAATTTCTGTAATTCCATTTTGAGGGGAAACTATTACATAAGTTTGGTCTATGACATCACTATTAATGACTTCGCCTTTTTTTATAATGTCATAACCTGAACACACAAAAATTTATTTAAAGAATTTAACATTTAACACAATACAACAACACATGTTCAATTGTTCAGTTCAATTGATGATATCACAATAGAACATTGTTCTTAACTTGTTGTATAAGTTACAATAGTACTATTGTGATGTCATAATTGCAAATGTTGTGACTACAAACAACAATAGAGACCAAAACATGTTTAAAGTGAAAAGAAATAAGTTGTTAACCTGGTACGCTGGATTCGACCACAACTTTATCGCGACGTCGACTCTTTCTAAAAATCATAAAATTAAAAATATTGCCATAAACAACATAGACATCATATAACCTACCTGTGTTTAGATTTATCCTCAATCGAAGGCTGAGGTTTGGGAGATTGTCTAGAAATTAATCATAAAATTTAAGTATTATTTAAAAACAAAACCTTAACAAACTTGTACAAACCTTTCCAACTTCGTTTCCTCTTTTCTTTCAGCTGAACAAACATATTCTAAATTAAATAATTTATAAATAAAAATATTTAAACAAAAATTAACCTTTTTCATCCTTGTGCTTTCGATGTCGATGTTTCTTCTTTTCCACTTTATCCTCAACTTGTCGGGGTTCATCCCGAAATGGGGGCCTACAAAAATAAAGTTTTTAATAAAAATTTAATTTATTTTTAAAGCAATCATTTTTACCTTTCTTTCTTTAATTCTTCAACTTCCTGTTTTTCCTGCAGAAAAAAATTATTTGTTGGTTAGCATTCTCATGTACAGTGTTAACAGCACTTACTGCTGCTAAGTCAAAAAGAAAATAACAGAATAAATATGGGGCAATTATAAACTGGCAGCGTGGTGTTGTAGTAAGAACACTTGCTACACCACATGAGGTCGTGGGTTCAATCCCCACTGCTATTATGCTGTAGCGCCCTTAAGTAAGGCACTATAATCAGTATGAACTCCTACTGAGCCGACACTTAAAACTGACAAAGTCAACTCAAGACTGGGTTGAGGTAACAAATGTTACTCTAAGTTAGGGTTGTGAAGTTCCCACATTAAGGATAAATCAAATTTGATATTGAAACCTTTTTTTCTAATTCTTTTAATTTATCCTCCTTTTCTTTCTTTCTTTTTTCACGTTCCTCTCTCCTTTTTGCCCTTCTTTCCTCTTTTTCTCTTCTTTCTTGATCTTTTTTGTCAACTTTAGGAGTTTCTTTTTCCTAAAAGTAAAACTATTTATATTTCTTTATTCTTAAATTTGTGTTAAAATAATTATTTAAATTAAAATAAATTAATTACCATGACAACTGGAACTTCTGAAACTTTTTCTTCTACAATTTTCTTCTCTTTATTCTCAGAGATTTCCCTTTTTCTTAATTTTTTCTCCAACCTTCTCTTCTTTTTCTCTCCCTCTCTTGCTTCATGCCTTTTTCTCTTCTCAAGTTCCCTCTCTTCTTGCTCAGCGAGAAGTTTTTGTCTTTCTTTCATTTGTTGTCGAACCGGAGATTCAACCAAGTTCTAGAATTATAATTTTATTCAAAACAACGACATTCTAAAATAATTTAAACTAAAAATAATAAACTCACAGCAATAGCTCGGTGCATGTCTGCCATTAATTCACTCGAAGCCTCACTTGACCCATTGTTTCTTGCACCACCTAGTGGTCGATTCTGTGAGATTACGAGGTTCAGCGTTTCCCTGATATTTTGTTGGTGCTCATGAGCAGCTATCAGCAGCTCAGCCAAAATCTAAAAATGAATTTAATTCACAAGTTTCAACCCAAATAATTTTGTAAAAGTTAAATAAAATTATTTATTTAAAAATAAATTTAAATCCTTTGTTGAAATCAAATTTGAAACCTGTTGTTTCTCTTGGGGTCTTAGATCAGCGTACAAAACCTCCTGGATCTCACCAGTTTCATGATATTTTACAGCTTGAATCCCCCCCAAAACACCCCTGTTGACCCCCCCTAACATATTGTTGTTGACTGCCTCTGATTCTGAGGGGGGTGGAGCTTTACTCTCGCTCTCTAGCGCCTCAAAGTTTGAAACAGACGGCATCTTTACTCTAAAAATTAAAACGTTTTTGTAGTAAAAGTTATAAAAAGGTTTTTTAGTATATAAAAGCTTAGAAAAGTAATCAATATCTCCCACATTGAGGATAAACCTGTAAAACTCATAAGAAGGAACAGCTCCCGGGGCAAGTAACATGTTCTTTGTGACCCGATATGGAGGTGGAATTGAGGATAAATTATAAGTTACATTTTTGTACAAGTGCGGCATTAAGGGATTCTGTCGGAATAAAGTTTTATCCGAGATTAATCCGTTTGTTCTCAGTTTCTGCAGAACTCCTAAAAAAAATAAAAAAAAGTAAAGAAACTCTCATAGACAAATAGCAGAAAGTACCTAGCAGTATATTAGCACAAGTAAAAGTGCCTACCAATTTATTAGCACAAGTAAAAGTGCTTACCATCATCCCAGTATTTGGACCAGGTTGAAATATATCTTTTTGGACTGAACCCCGGTCGTATTCTCCTTCCTGAGAACGCTCCGTTTGTGTCGTGAAGAAACCTCAAGTACAGCTCATCTCCTTCAACAAATATAATCTATGAACAACTGGAGAACAGATTATTTATTTAATACAAACCTCTTTTTCTATAAACAGGTTTTGTTCCATAGTTAAGGATTGCCCAACTTAGATCATGGCAAGTTTTTAAACTCGGATCCTCAATTTCATAACTTTCTTCATTCTGCGAAATATTGACCATTGAATTTATATTTATATCAAATATTTTGTTTTGCAGTTAATACAAAACAAGTTAATACATAACTTAAGTTTAACTATTGTTAAATACTATCAATAAATATTGCCTTTTTCTTTTTATTTTCTTTCTTGTTCTCTTCCTCATTTGTTTTGTTTGCAAGCTCTTCAGCAAATAACAACAAAGCTCCTGAAGATCAACAAAATATTGAAAATAATTTGTAATGTAGTTTAAAAATAAATTATATTTTTTTACACTATTTATCCTCAATGTGGAAGACCAAATCTACAGCTTCAACATAGAGTAACATTTGTTACCCTAACCTAGTCTCAAGTTGACTTTGATACTTGGAGGTATTTATGATTTTGAATAAAATATACTAACTTAGCAGAGACGAGCAAAAAGTTGCGTAACTTTAAAAAACAACAACACTTTAGTAATTAAGATTAAACCTAGAAATTTATTAGGTATTTTTAAGTGACCACCACACCATGTCAATTGCCTTTTTACAAATTGTTTAATAATATCATAAAACAAAAATAAAATGCTTAAATTTATACTAAAATATAATTTTCAAACCTTTTCGAGTTATAAAGGTTTTGTGAAGTGGAACCACATTTTTCTTACCAGTAGAGGGCACCACAGTATCAGCAGGTCCAGCATTTTTTATGTTCGAAAGCTAAAAGTTAAAAAAGTATGAAGAAAAAAAACATTTTTATAGATTTATTTTTATCCCTGATGTGGGAAAGTCGAATGCACGACTTAAACATAGAGTAACATCAGTTACCCTGACCCAGTTTTGAGTTGCCTGTGACAGTTTGGAATATTATTGATTATAAATGCCCGACATTTATGCTGCCTTACTCAAGGGCGCCACAGCATAAGATTACTGGGGATCAAACTTAGGACCTCATGTTGTGTAGAAAGTGTTCGACCACTATACCATGCTGCCAGTTTATTTCTAAAAAGTTTTCTTTAAATATATGATAAAAGTCAAATTATTACTTTCTGATATCGTTGATATTTAGATTCTAGATTGTAATAATCCTCAGCTTCTAGAAAGACATCCAATCTTTCATGGCCATTTTTGGAAACCTTGGAACAATTCATTATCTCGTTTTACTCAAAAATTAGTTAAGAGTTTATCATAGACATTTAAATATGATTTCACAATTATTTTAATCGAACAAAATTTTAAAAACATAAAAAAGAAATTATGGAAAAATTAACACTGTGGTTTTAGACTTAATTCCCCTTTACCAAACACCAAGTCCGTTTTAAGTAAAACCTATCTTTTATTGTGACAAAAGCAAGCAAAAATATATAATTTATTAATTAAAATAATTAATTACCTGGCCAATTCCTTTGGCAAGTAAAGACAATGGAACAGAACTCGTCATGTTATGACATCACAATCACGCCGGTGACATCATAAACAAATTTACAATTAAAAATTCTAGACCTAATCCTGAAACAAATTACTAAAATCTAATTAAACATCGCTGAATATTCTTTTAATTAAATGTCCTCAAAGAATGTTTATGGTTTAAATTAAATGTTGGAATTAATTCGACTTAGCAAAGAGTTCGCTTTGTCTTCTGTGTTTATAAAACAAATGAAATAGAACCTAAAGCTAAAAACACTTATCCAACTACACGAAACTCGACACTACATAGCGTCGTATCGCCATGACGAACAATTCAGACTGTGACGTCATAGTATGAAGGACATCGAATCGTGCTGTCGGCAATAGAAATTACTGAAAGTAAAAATAAAAAGTTTGTTCTCAAATGTTTAAATTTTTTTTTTAAATAAGGTCTCACTATAAAAGTATAAAAATATGTTTAAAATTTGTTCTAATAGAATGTTTCAGCTTCACCTATCAAAAAATAATTTGAAAAAAATTGTCGTTTGGTGGCGTAGTTTCTATGACAACATCAACATTAAATTTGTAGTGAAACGATTTATAAAAAAATTAATTTGTTAAAAAAAATAAAAAATAATTAACATTTTAATATGTTGCTACTAATACTTTGTATTTCTAAAAAAAGAAAACTTTACTTATTGTAATAATTGATATTCTAGACTCAATAAAATTGTTTTATTAAACTGTTAAATAAGATATTATGTCTGATGTTAAACTTAGAGTCTAGAAAAACCCCAGGCAAACATAATTACACCAATTTTTTGTTGAAATAAAACCTCGATGGTTAAATGGACCAGTTGCTATTGAATAAATTGTAAAAAATAATCAAGTGAAAGAATCCTAACAATATTGAGTTTTTTAGGTGAAATATTTAAACAAATTAGGAATGGGTCGAAAAAGCCCAAAATTAAAATCCGAAGAAAATGTCGAAACCCCTAGCAACGAAAGTGGGGAATTTATTTTCCCTAACAACGACCGATACATCGGCGAGTTTGTGAAGAACTCAGACAACATCATAATTCGACAAGGGCTCGGAACTTTAACCACAACAAAAGGAATAACTTACAAGGGGAGTTGGGATAACGATAAAATGCAAGGCAACGGAAAGTTGATATTTCCGAGCGGGGCTGTTTACGAGGGATCGTTTGACCAGAACAGTTACCAGGGTAATGGACAATACACATGGCCTGACGGCTGTTGTTACCATGGTAACTTTGAGGGGTCAAAGTTGCAGGGTGAAGGTCAATTCAAAGACACTTTTGAACAAATTTGGACCGGTTCGTTTCATTATAAAGCTGCTCCTGGACTTAAATTTAAACTTAATCTGTAAAAATTTTTATCAACATTTAAATATTTTAAGGGATTTTGGTTTTGTTAAATAAAGTCATTGTGTTTGTGTTATAAGTTATGGTGTAAGTGATGTCACAATTCTCTTATTGTCCAGCTTGGTTTCCTGGGTAATTGTGCAGAATACAGTCTGATATTTATAATAACAGGCAATAAATGAACTGAAACAAACTTTTGTAACAAATGAATAAAATATCACATAATAAAGTTTGTCCTTGGAGAATGACCTTGGTTGTTTTGCTCTTTTCTTTTAGTGTGATGCCAGTGGCGTAGCCACGTGGGGTCCAATGGGTACCATGGCAACCACGGTCAAAAATTTTTAATGTTGCCATTTTTGCAAGTTTTTTTTTTTTTTTTTTTGCAAGTCGTAATGTTGCCATTTTTGCAAGTCACCGAGAACCGGAGAGTTTTTTATTTTTTTGTAGAGAGGAGGGGGGGTAAACGTTTACAGATTTGTCATTACATGTACTGCAAAATTTAAATTCTCCGGTAACAAAGAAATTACATTATAACAGAAAGCGAGTATTAAAATAACTGATATATATATCCGAACCAATTGTGATGTCATAGATAAAATATTCACAATGTCAGACCTAATATAAATTTTTTCAGTGGTTTTGTTTTAAAAAATGGCAAAATTTTTAAAATTAAATAAAATAAGAAACTGTCCTTTAAAATAGTTCGAGGGTCTTAAATGGAGTGATTTAGGCACCTTATTTCAAAAAAATTTCCGGGAAAGCTTGCTACCGTACCCCCCCTAGCAGTCCTATGATCTTCCTTTGGCAAACACTTATTATAAGGGGGACTCATTATTGGGTCATACTGAAGTGTTTGTGATGTCATAACCACAATAACTCATGATTATAATTTATTGCTGAGATACAAGATGTTAATTTGGCAAAAATTAAACTTTAAACTCACAAGAATTGCATAAAACATCCAATTTGATTGGTTATAACAGGCACAATTAACTTAAACAACAATAAGGCAAATATTATAATGTTAAGTTGTTGACAATAAACAATTAAACTGAAAATACAGAAATCTTGATTTAATAAAAATATAATTTGCCTAACAATAACATTGATAATTATAAGTAATTTAAATAGATTTAAACTAAAAACTGAAATTAATTTCAAATCAACTATAAGTTTACAACAAATTTATTACTTGATTAAACCCTGAACTTTAACAAGTTCCTCTTCACATATTTTAATCCACCTGCTTTTATCTTCATTACTCATATCTTTGGCATTCTTGTGAGCCTCCAATGCCCTCACATAATAACCTTCTGCCTCGGATGGTTGAGCTTTTTCGAGATACCATACACCAAGCAAGTACAAGTGGGATCCATAAATCCAATACTCATTTGCTGAAGATCCCAGAACATCCTCCATCAACTTCACTGCTTGCTGACATGTTTGGGTGGTATCAACATCGGACCAATATTCATACCCAGCTATGTAATATAAACACCTGGCTTCCACTTCACATCTCACCTTCACATCAGATTGTGTGTCGTTGTGGACGATCTCTTTCATTTCTTGCATGAGTGGTGTCACGTGATGTTGGATGACACTTCTCATGTTTCCATCTTTTATTTTGTCAACACAATTATACATACCACCCACACACTGTGCTATCCCACCAACAGATTGGTTGAGCACTTTACTACCAAGACCATACAACCCACTAGCTGCACTGTAGAACAAGATTGACTCCAGATATTTCTCCTTACCTTCAAGATGGTCAGCAAACAACTTAACTTGCTCAGCACTAACTTGGATGTTGCTTTGAATCAGAAAAGAAACCTCGTTCTTGGCTTGCATGGCTTTGTCATATTGGTTGGTCATCAAACAGGCGACATAATATGAGGTCAGCTTTGGAAGGAGGTCAAAGGTCACACCAAACTTGTATTTTTGCTCATATTGGAGAATGGTTTTGTCGTTACTTTTACTCTTTAACTTGTTCCAGATTGATACTTTAATAAATTTAACTTTCAAATTATTTTGTTCCACTTAATTTTTTTATTTATTTTTTAATGTTATTATACGGTGATAGCTCATTTAATAAAAACAAGCCCCAAGCGCTTAGTGTTAATAAAATAACAGACATTTTATTATTTATTTTTGCAACATTTTTAAAATATAATTTTAAATTGGTGTATCTTATTAAAATTAAAAAATAACACAAGTTTGCCTTATATTCTATGGTGACAAGCAAAAATTGATTGTAGGGTACACTTTATATGCCCTGCCTTATAACTTTATTGCAATATAACGAGAATAAAAGTTGTTTTTTTTAACTTTTTGTTTGCTAACACTTATGAAAGTTGGCCCAACACGAAAATACTCTGCTTCCATTAAATATAATTGTTTATAAAACTAATTGTGAAATCACAGTCGATATTGTGTATGTGTGAATCAAAATTTTAACATGTTAATATTTATATAATATTTTTGAGTAAATTTGAATGTAGGAATCTAACCCAGCAAGTTTAAAACAACACCATAAGCATTTTGACTATGTTAGACACAAACCTACATTAAACACATAACACAAATAACCAACCTCCTGAAGCAAACAGTTCCTCCAGATCCTTGGATGTTACTTCCAATCCTAATAATTAAAAGAAAGTTGTTAAAGTTGTTCTCATAAAACATTTCACAAAAACTTAACTTTTATTGATTTACCAATTTGCCTTCTTTTCACTGTTTTGGTTGCCGTAGAAGCAATCACTCTTGGATGAGAACTGGTCATGCTTGCATGACCACTGTCCAAGGTCACATGACTCTCAAGGTCAAAAGGTCGGCGCAAACCAAGGAATCGATCTTTTAAATCTAGGAGACCAAACTCAGAAGAAATATCTGGGTATTTTGTAATTAAAATTTGGTGATAATATTTTGTTTAACTTAAACTAATCAAGAGTCAGTCCATTAGATACTCACTAGGTGGTATTAGTTAGATATTTATATTTTATATCATTAACAATATTTTAAACCAGACAAAGTCAACTTAAGGAGTCTATATTGTAAACACAATAAGTTTTACTTAGTTAATAAAGTTGGCAATTTCAAATCTAAAATATTATAATTGTAAAGTTAATATTGTATAAAATATTTACCTTTCTGTTTTTCTATTACAACCTAAAATTAAATTAAATACTTAAAAAAATAAGAAATTTAAATTGGTTATTATATGAACTTATTACTTTATGTAAGTAGTTAATAATTAGGAATAAGTGTTCACAGTTCCGGTTGTTATAAACAAAAAATTAAAGTTTAACAATTTTTCACTTACTTCATTGAACAACTCAGAAATTGTGATCCAAGCATTTTCTTTCATCTCCTCAAAATCATCAGCGAAACTTTCGAATACTTCGTAATGACAACGGATTCAAACTTTCCGATGTCGTCATCACCTGGATACTGGGAAAGATGTTTGTTTAATCTTTCAAGCATCGACTTTGAACTATAATCGAACATAAACTGATCAGAAGCTTCCTGGTTCTTGGTGCAAACTCTAACAACCAACGAGCCTAGACCAAGGTACTCAATGCCAGCATCCAGTTTATTAACAATTTCGTCCAACACCCCCCTCCAGAACGGCCGATGTTCAAGTCTTAAAGCAACATAAGCGGCCCCAGATAATGCTGCAGCACTGGCTATTATAATTGCAGGTCGACCTTCTAATCTCAAATTAAAACTTCCTGTAGGTTTAACCTGTAAGTCAACTATGTCTACCATTTTTAAATTTTCTTAACTGAAACAAAAACTTTAGTTTAATTTGACTTTAATTTAAAGTTATAATCTTATTTAAAACAGTAATCGTTAAAGATTTGTTAATTAAAGTTATCCTAAAGTTAAATTAACTGCAACGAAATGTTTAACATTTATTTTACTTCATACACTACAGATTAAAGCGCATATTAAATCAATTCCTACACAACAGGGCACAAAGTTTTGTCTCATAAATGTTCAACTACCACATTGCGCACATAAACAAATATTGAATGAGCAAACGTAACTGTTTTTTATTGTGAACAGCAACAACATGTTGCTATATACCGCAATATTCAGATTACAATTCTACCTAACAAAAGTTTAACCAAATTTAAATTTAGTCTTACTTTAAATTTTTGTCGAAATGTTTATATTTAAAGGTTATAGTTGTTGTTCATTGTGATGTCATGGGTTTATTAAAAGATGACTGTGATGTCATAGGTTTATTAGAATTGGATTGTGATGTCATAGGTTCATTAGAATTAGATTGTGATGTCATGGGTTCATTAGAATTAGATTGTAATGTCATAGGTTCATTACAATTAGATTGTGATGTCATAGGTTCATTACAATTAGATTGTGATGTCATAGGTTCATTACAATTAGATTGTGATGTCATAGGTTCATTACAATTAGATTGTGATGTTAAAGGTTCATTGGAAGATGATTGTGATGTCATAGCCTTATTAGAAGATGACTGTGATGTTGTTGGTTCATTAGAAGATAGTAGAATGGCATCATCATCATCACTATCAGATGAATCTTCCTCCCCCAACCATCCAATCTTGCTCTTCTTAGCAAGTGGGTCTCCTCTACAATATTCAAGTAACAAGTTTAAAGGTGGTATCCATACTGATCCCAGTTATCTATAACAGTTTAACTACCTGACTCCTGATTGGCTCCTTTTGTGTGCGATCAAGCCTGACTTCAAAGCATCATCCACATTCTCGGAGGTCGTCTCCAAACTTTTCTCATAACTTGGATCGTTGAAAAAATGTTTCGGTCGTTCCAACTGCCGCTCTAGTTTTGCAATCCTGTTAGCATAACAACTGTTAATATCTATGACCAAACCAACCTAGAGTAACATAAAATAATGTTTATGGGCAACCTAATATGAACCTGGTATAAAATTATCATCAACTTACCATTACACACAGTTATGACATTACACACAGTTATGACATTACACATATCGTCATCTTAATTAGTTATGACATCACAAACGGTTTTGACATTACACAAAGTTATGATATCACATACATCATCACCTTACTTAGTTATGACATCACAAACCTGTTTTTCTCCCTCTCTTCCTCTTGCTCTTGTTTCTTCTTGATCCACTCTCCCATCTTCTTCTCGTTGTTTACATCCCTCATCCGACGACCGCTTAAATCACGACACGCCTCCCTAAAAAGTTTTCAATAAAAATTAAGAATAGTTTAAGGATAATATTAAGTTCGCAATTTGTTCTTTAGTGTTAATTTCATTTTCAAATTAATCCTAGGCATTTTTGCATTTTTAATTAAATGGCTTTTGGGCTTAACTAAAATTTGGTAATTGCAAACATTTGGTTAAAAAAGAGCTACAACATGCCAACAGTAAAAATCGAACCCAGGACCTTAGGTCTTATTTAAGAATGCTACAACATGTCAGCAGTGGAAATCAAACCCAGAATCTTAGGTCTTATTTAAGGATGCTACAACATGCAAGCAGTGGGAATTAAACTTAGGTCTTTCTTAAGGATGCTACAACATGCCAGCAGTTGGAATCAAACCCAGGACCTTAGGTCTAATATAAGGATGCTACAATACGCCAGCAGTAGGAATCAAACCTAGGACCACAGGTCTTATTTAAGGATGCTACAACATGCCAGCAGCAGGAATCAAACCCTGGACCACAGGTCTTACTCAAGATTGCTACAACATGCCAGCGGTGGGAATCAAACCCTGGACCATAGGTCTTATTTAAGGATGCTACAACATGCCAGCAGAGGGAATCAAACCCTGGACTTCACTTATTTATCCTTAAAGTTAATCCTAAATTTTCTAACACAAAAATAAGTTTTGTTTAAAATAAAAGTGTTGACCTGTTTGTTGTCTTTTCGATTTGTGACCCCATCGCTCGTAACATCGACCCAAACCCACCTTTACCCCCTCTTAGCCTTAATGTGGGGGTGATGATGTCATTGTGATGTAATAAATCATCTTTAAGCAGGTATTGTCCATCTTTAGTGAAGTAACAATCAACTTTGTCATCGTTGAATATCTTTTGCCTCAAATCTTGAATGGAAACTTTGTTGGAATCCAAATAAATTGGTTTTGAAGAAAAATCCAATAAATTAATAAAAACATTCATTTTAAATGTTTAGTTTCCTGCAAGGGTATTTGAATATTACAGTTAATAAAGTACAATAAAAAAAATAATTTTTTTGTTAAATATTTGTGTTTTTTTCTATCTTTGTGAAACATTTTTAAGACCCATTAGTCAGTTAGTAGAAGCCTTTTAGTTGAGGTGTTAAAAGACTAAAAGCATTTTCATATTAACGTAGATAAGCTCGTCACTTTTAAATCTAATTTTAATTCTATTTCATTTTAGTTTTTTACTCGCACGCGAAATAAAACAAAGTTAATTAAAAAAAATGAATGACGAATGTATGCAAAATAGCGCCAGTAGTGGTCCTTTGACACGGTTGACTTCAATTAAAAAAAGTTTATCCTCACTACCTAAAAGCTCAATTATTTTAACATTAAAAATAAAATAAATATGTTTTTTTAATAAAAATTTATATAAAGATGTTAATTTTAAATTTTAATATCACAAACTAAACATTGCGAAAAATATATGACGTCATGTGGCTTTGTTTACGTTGTCGATATGACGTCATAACAGTTGCATCAAATATCAGCTGAACAGAGTCTGTTGTAATTAAACTCGAAACCTTAAGTCTCAGAGTAAGGTTAACGTAACCACTCGGCTACGTTGTAGGTTATGATAACTTGTCTTTAAGTTAAGTGGTGTTGTTGGACAGCTCAAGTCAGTTTTAAATTAAAACAGGAGATTATTGAACTTCTTAACCTAGGGATATTTGCTTCAATAAAAAATGTACCAATTTCTTTAAAACTTCAACATTTTTGTTCCAGAATTAAGAATGTCTTACGCTTCACCCCCTAGTTCTGTTTATTCTTTCGCTTCATCAACGAGAACAAATCGAAGCGTACGGAGCAACGATTTTGCTTATAATGTCGGGGATGCAAGGTCCAATAAATGGTAAACATTGGTGTGTTGTTTTTAAGTGTAACAATTATCTTTAACTCAATCATTGATGACTGGGTCATTCTTAAGTATTCTAAGTTAAATTCTCATTCAGAAATATACATCAACAAAAACCATAAAACTGTGGTTGTATAGTTGGGGTAAAGTTTAATTAACAAAATTTCGTCCATTTACACACTGGTCATATTTTAGTTATAACCCCAATTTTGTGAATGACACCTTTAATATATAAATAATTTTTTTTTAATAATTTAGACAATTTATACTTTTGTTGATTATTGTAGTGGAACTGCAAGTGAAAAAACAAGAAAATATTTGCGGAGGTTGTTACGATTCCGGCAGATGGATTTTGAGTTTGCATTCTGGCAGATGACACACTTGCTTATATCACCACAGAAAGTGTAAGAACCACTAAGTTCAACCATTATTAAATTACAAACCTTTTTAAATTATAATATCAATAATTTAATAAATTTCCTTTTTAGGTATCGAAATTTCCAATACAGAAAACGTAAGAAATATTTTAAAGTTTTGTTGTGAAAAAAATGATTTGTTTTTAAAGGATTAAAATTTTTATTTAGAAACCAAAAACCAGTTTGCACGAGATGATCCTGCATTCCTCGTTTTGTTGAGTTTATGCTTTTGTGGTAGGTTGTATTAACTCAAACTTTTTGCGTAAACATAAGATTCTAACACCATGGTGTTAAGATCTACTTTGTAAAACAAACTAAATTAACTTAAAATATTTTACCCTTGCAGCCACTTCGATTGGATTTGGTTTTGTGATGAGGTTGTCGGTGTTACGAACCTTCAAGTTGTTGCTTTGTGTTGTGTTTATTGACTGCATCGCTGTAGGAATTATCATTGCAACTATTATGTGGTAGGCTTGTTTAATTTTATTCTGTTAAAAAACATTTTTTAGTGGTTTATGTTTTTTTTGGCATTTAGTTTATGGCTCAAGAGTACATCCCATTTATAATACTGATTTGATGGCACTATAGCATGGAAGCAGTGGAAACTTAACCTGGTACCTTATGTATTGAAGCCAAGCATTCTAATCACCACACTATGCCATTAAAACACTGCATTACTTGTTATTACCAGCATGTAACAATGCCCCATTGTTTTAGGTTTGTTTGCAACAAATACCTTGTTCTAGTATCCAGAGTGGGCCAGGATATTGAGTGGGCCTATGCCTTCGATGTTCACTTAAACGCTTTCTTTCCCGTCCTAATGATCCTTCATTGTCTTCAACTTTTCTTCATAAATCGTAAGAGTCTTAAATATTAAAAGCTATTTTAATTGGAATAAAACTTAAACTGTTTTCTATTTAAAATGTGTGATTATTTTTAATTATTGTCACCTGTATATTTATTGGAAACCCTGTTTTTTCAGCATTGATCGACCGAGGTTGGTTTATCTCCACTCTAGTTGGAAACACTTTTTGGTTGGTTGCCATCGGTTACTACGTCTATATAACTTTCCTTGGTTACAGTGGTAAGTATGATGTCATAAACACAATAATTCAAATTTGAAATTCATACCTAATTATGACATCACAAATGTTTCAGTGCTTCCCTTTGTGAAGAAAACAACGGCGTTATTGTCCCCGATGTTGATTCTTGTATTTATTTATTTAATGATGTTGATCTATAATGTTAATATAACTAGAGGGCTGCTTTATGTTTATGAAAGTCGAGTTTAAATGTCACAATAACTACAAACTTGTAACTTTTTAAGTGACCTAAAATTTATCTTTGATTTGAGATTACTTAATTTTGTTTTTATCATAAACTTAGTTGAATATAATTAAGTGTAAGTGAACACTGGTTTTCTGACATCTTACCAAAACCCGTTTACCAAATAAAATATGCCCGAAAAATGCATTTTTCTGACAATAGTTTTAAATTATACCCCAGCCCTCCCTCTTTAATTTCTACGTAATGTTGTTACCTTTTTGGGAAAAGTTAATGTGGTAAAATGGTATTCAGTAAAAAGGACCAATACCATTTATACAACAATATTTAAACTTGGTGATTATTTATCTTTTTGTTGCTTAATAAAATTTATTACACTAGCGCAAGAAAAAAACTTTTTTAAATTATTCAAAGCATTTTCTCGATGTTTTACAAAGTTTATAAAAGTTACATAAGAAAATATTTTGATTATTTTTTGTACTATTATTATTAAATATTAATAAATGTTTGTACTATTTAAGTATAAATATTAGGATTTTGAACTATGTTGATTTACACCTTGTTAACAACGTTCTCATTGTTACAATCAAATTTGCATTGTTATAACAACAGTGTGACATCACAAACAATGGATTGTACCATTTTGTTCGTATCGTGTTCATGTTGAAGGTAGTATATACTGCAGGGTTGCCAGTTTATTTTTGGCACAAAATATTTACAAGCGTTGCCGTTTAATTATGGCACAGTCATGCAAAAAACAAAATTTCTCCACTTTTTTCTTGGCGGAAACCCTGGAACCATTCAGGCATATCTTCAGTATTATTGATGACATCATCAAACTGCAGGGTTTCCGTTATTATTTGAAGAGTTTTGCAAGATCATGTACTCGGGGTTGTCCATAGCAACCTGGCCGTTGGACTCGCTGGAAGACACAGACCACAAGTTGCCATGGTTACCACCATTGTTCCTACTATGAGGATGGTAAGCTACATTGTTGTTTTTAACCGAAATGAGCCGATCTCCTTCATCGTACGACTGTGAACGAGGACCCCTAGTGGTTCCTCGGGAGCGCAGGGATTGTGAATCTTCACCGATCCCAGAGTCTGTCGCGAAATATTCCTCATTGTTCAACCACACGGGGGCATCATTGTTCACGTACTCTGGATTCTCCCCGATGTCACTCAACTCTCGGTGACCTTTGCTGTGACCTCCAAGTGATGATAAAGGGGCGTACCTTAAATTAAATATTTTTTTAATATTTTTTCCTATAATTTTGAATCATAAATTTTTAGTTTGTTAATTAATTAATTATGACACCACCAAATTACTGACAATTATTATGACATCACAAACCCTGGATCTGAAGCTTTTGGTCCGAGATTATCGACGTAAGTTTGATTTTCAAGCGAAGATGTGGAGGGGCCTGGTTGAAGGTCAAAGTAAACTGTTAGAAAATAGACAAGGTCGTTCATGCCATGCAAACTAAACTATGCAAACTAAACAACTGAACATTTGGTGCAAACAGAAACAAGGTTGAGTGGAAGATGTGTTGTAAGTGCAGGTTAAACTGAAGACTAATTTTAACTTAGAGTGGAAACTTGGATGCAAAGTGTTACTAAACTAAGTGGAAAGAAGTTCTACAGTAATTGTTTAAATTTATTAAGTGAACAAAATGTTAATTTTGTGCAAATAAGAATAAGTTGAAAGTTAAACATGATCTAAAAAGTGCAAAAAAATAAATTTTAAGTAAAAACAAAGTAAGTAAACAAAATGATGATTAAGTTGGAAAAACAGTAAAAAACTAAAATTGTTGCCAAATAAAGTAGGTAAGCTTAATCAAAAAGTTTTAGCTACCCTAACTATTGTTCTAAGTTTTAATTCATTGAAATTTAAAAAATAAAGATAAAATTAGTAATATTAAATCAAAAAAAAGTTTTATGATAAAATAAAACTTGTTATAGTTTACTTATTATTAATTAAAAAAATATTATTAATTAAAAAAAAGTTATTTTCTTGCATGCAATGTTCACCCAATACAAAATAAAAAAATATTTAAAGTTGGGTATTTTAATGTTTAATAAATTATAATTAAGTTTATAATTGTTATAATTAAAAGTCCCATTAGGGAAAGTACCTGGCATTGTTTTGCTGGGGGTCGGAACCAGATATTCATCGTGGTCGTACATGAACGGTTTCTCTTCTTCCTTGCGGAAACTGTTGCCTGAAAGATGAAATAAAGTTTTTAAAAAATTCACAATTTTAGTTTTGAAACAAAATCTTTAATCTTACTGTGATGCGGTCTCGGTTTGTTGGTTGGCTCATCTGTGTACCTCTGCGTCTCCTCTGAATCCTTTCTTTGTCCTCCTGGATCTGTGATGTCATAAAAATGTTTGAATGTTTATTGTGCCATATATATAGTGGAAAAAATTCAACATTTCAAAACAAAAATTAAAAACTGCAGAAATATAAATCATGTACACAGAATGATCACAAGTACAGAATTTTAGGTAAAACCTTAAAACTTACTGATTAGATTTTGGGTCTCATATCTTTTCTGCTCTGCAAAAACATCGTCCGGGCTCACAGGAGGCGATTCCCCATTTCGTTGGCCTGAAAATATTCCAAAAATTGAAATCTTGATTTGGTGTTAATTACAATTAATTAGTGCCAGATTTTAACGACAATTGAACTAAAAAATACTTCAGCGTTTCCAAACAATAAAAGCATGATGGTTTGATGCTCACTTAATGTTGAAGATGTTGATTCCTGGGGCAACGCTGACGGAGTGTTTCTGGAGAACAATCTGGGATGGTGGTCGGAGTGGTTCGCGTGGATATCGTTCTCGTACTCAGGCTGTGTTAATTAATTAAAATATTAATTACATTTCACCACAACAAAAATTAAATGCTTACAATATACAAAAAAATATTTAAACAAACTAAAATTACAATCTAAGATTTACCAATAATTAATTTTTTTAAATTGATTTTACTTTAACAAAGATACATGAGATTGAAATTAAATATTTAATGTGATTTTAATTTCTTATATGCATGCTTATTAGACAAATTCATTCAAATTAAAAGCAAACTACAAAGCTGATTAAGTTTACTTGAAGCCACCTCAACAACATTAGTTTACACCAACAAGTTAGATTTTATCTTTTAAATTATTTAGTGTTTCCAAATTATTGCCCATTAAGCTACTCTACAAGCATTTTGCCATTCCTAACTAAATTATTTGGAAGCCCTGCTTACTTTTTCGCTTGAAAATGAGTTTACGGGAGACATAAAAGTGTAAGTGTTTCCCTGAATATTTTGAAAAATTAAAAAGTGTTTCCCTGAATATTTTGAAAAATTAAAAAGTGTTTCCCTGAATAGTTTTTTAAATTAAAAAAATGTTTCGAACAATTCCAGTGTTTCCCACCTTGTTATTATTGAAAAGCAAATATTGGTCAGGCTCTTCTGCCATCAAGTGGTCATCAATTTTCTCGTCCTCAAGAAGATCTCGGAAAAACTTTGCTTCATCGACTGCGTTCGGACTCATCAAGCATGACGAGTTTTCCTGTGTGATGTCACAATTAAACCAGTTATATAAGGTTTTGACGAAGTACCAGAACGAAACAAAATACTCAAAAGATTTAAGAAATAAAATTATTTATTCCATAAGTTATTAAATTACAAACCTGCATAACGATGTATCTAGGAGGATCGGACGCCATCTTTGAGAATTCTTCGACGAGGTTCGCAAAAGAAGGTCGACTTGAACGATCAACCATCCAACCTTTAAATATTTGTGATTAAGTTACCTTTAATTGTAATCATGTAACAACCATGAAACAACCATGTAAATAACCATGTGAATAACCATGTAAACTTACATTTAATATCAACCATTATTAGTAACCATGAAACAACCATGTAAACTTACATTTAATGAGGACCATGAAACAACCATGTAACAACCATGAAACAAACATGAAACAACCATGTAAACTTACATTTAATATCAACCATTATTAGTAACCATGAAACAACCATGAAAACTTACATTTAATAACAACCATTATTAGTAACCATGAAACAACCATGTAAACTTACATTTAATGAGGACCATGTAACAACCATGAAACAACCATGTAACAACCATGTAAACTTACATTTAATGAGGACCATGTAAACATCAATGGTTGCAATCGAAGGTTGGGGTAATCTTTCACCTCGTTCCAATAACGACAAAACTTCCACTGCCCTCACTCCCTGTGATGTCATAATCATGTCAGTGTTAGTTTGTAAATAAACTAGTTTTGTTGTCACTTTTATTAAAAACACTGCCTACCTCATAGGGTCGTGACCCAAAGGTCATGACCTCCCAGCATGTGACCCCAAATGCCCAAACATCGGAGAGATGGGAAAACTTGCGTTCGGTGATGCATTCGATAGCTAACCATTTGATCGGAAGCTTAAAAAAATATGAGATTGTGCACAAAATTAATAAGATAAAACTATTTATTGAGTTAACATAAGATTGCAGAATCAGTTGTCATGGTTACCTTCCCCCCCTCAGCCTGGTAAACATCCTCCTTGATGTCCAACAACTTGGCGAGTCCAAAGTCGGTTATTTTCACATGGTTTGGCGTCTTAACGAGGACATTTCGAGCAGCAAGATCTCGATGTACCAGATGTTTTTCCTCCAAATATTGCATACCCTTAGTGGAAGTAAAACACAAAATTAGCAAAAGTTTTGATAAATTTGTCGAGTAGTGTATTGAACAGGTCATGACATCAGATTACAAGCCCAAAGGTTTCGGGTTCGAGTCGCACCAATGCCACACTAATAGCCTTTAAGCCCTGTGTTTACAGATTGCTTAAACACGTACCAAACCGCACCCTTACCTGACAAAAAAATCAAAAAAACCAATCCCCTTAAGGAACTTATGTTGAATCTTGGTTAAGTTTAAAGGCATCAACTTTATTTTATAATTCCCCATTTGTTACAAAACCTTTGACAAATAATTTCACAAAATCTTACCTTAGCAATCTGGGAACACCAAGTCAGAAGTTGTCTTGAATGGATACTTGAGTGGTTGTCAACATCTTTTACGTACTCAAGTAAGCTACCGAGTGGCATCAGTTGAGTGATTAGACTAACATGTTCGGTCATGCAAACTCCGAGTAATCTTACCAGGTAGATGCAGTCCACAGATGCCATCATATAAGCCTCCTGTGATGTCATAATCATTTATTGTTACATGCAACAAAGGGAAGTGATAACAAATTTACTAGTATCCGCCAAATCAAAAAATGCAGACATATAGTTCAACTTACGTCCATAATTTCATTGTTCGCTTCTTTTGTCATTTCTTCAGGAGTTTTTAAAGTTTTGACGGCGACCGCGATTTTCACTTTTTCCCCCTGATTAAACAAAAAAAAATAAACCAAGATAGAAATGATTAAAATTGACCAGAATTAGGATAAATACAAGCAGAGTTTCACTAAGCAGAGTTTTACTAAGCAGAGTTTCACTAAGCAGAGTTTCACTAAGCAGAGTTTCACTAAGCAGAGTTTCACTAAGCAGAGTTTTACTAAGCAGAGTTTTACTAAGCAGAGTTTCACTAAGCAGAGTTTCACTAAGCAGAGTTTTACTAAGCAGAGTTTCACTAAGCAGAGTTTTACTAAGCAGAGTTTCACTAAGCAGAGTTTTACTAAGCAGAGTTTGACTAAGCAGAGTTTCACTAAGCAGAGTTTTACTTAGCAGAGTTTCACTAAGCAGAGTTTCACTAAGCAGAGTTTTACTAAGCAGAGTTTCACTAAGCAGAGTTTTACTAAGCAGAGTTTCACTAGGCAGAGTTTCACTAAGCAGAGTTTGACTAAGCAGAGTTTCACTAAGCAGAGTTTTACTTAGCAGAGTTTCACTAAGCAGAGTTTCACTAAGCAGAGTTTTACTAAGCAGAGTTTCACTAAGCAGAGTTTTACTAAGCAGAGTTTCACTAGGCAGAGTTTCACTAAGCAGAGTTTGACTAAGCAGAGTTTCACTAAGCAGAGTTTGACTAAGCAGAGTTTCATTAAGCAGAGTTTCACTAAGCAGAGTTTCACTAAGCAGAGTTTGACTAAGCAGAGTTTCACTAAGCAGAGTTTTACTAAGCAGAGTTTTACTAAGCAGAGTTTGACTAAGCAGAGTTTCACTAAGCAGAGTTTGACTAAGCAGAGTTTGACTAAGCAGAGTTTGACTAAGCAGAGTTTCACTAAGCAGAGTTTCACTAAGCAGAGTTTCACTAAGCAGAGTTTCACTAAGCAGAGTTTCACTAGGCAGAGTTTCACTAACATCATTGAAAGTTCTACCTGGATATGAATTGGGGTCCAAATTGCTTTAAACACCGTCCCAAAAGCACCACTGCCCAACAACTTCCCTGTCACCAACTCATTTTCTTTCACGATCCGAAGCTGGGCTTGGTTCGGGGTTGCACCACTAGGTGTCAGTGGCATTGTCTCGTTCTCCACAACAACATTCTAAAAAATAGAGTTTCCAAAGCATTAAATAACAGGGTTGCCAGTAATTTTTAACAAAATTTTTATAGTTGGTTAAAGTATTTCCTAAAATGTAAAAGGTTAGGGGCGCCATAGCACATAATATTCCAGAATCGATTTCCACTACTTCCATGTGTCCTAGTACTTTACTAACTCAACATAGCATTAAAATTTAAATAAAGTCGCCAACATTGAGGATAAATCAAAATACCTCTCCGACCACAGTTTCTCCGATAGCCTGTCTCATTTGTTGGATTGTTTTCCGATGTTTGTTGAATTTCCAGATTAAAAAGATCCCCAAGACAACCACAAGCAGACAAATAAGAACAATGACCACTGTGTAATCTTTCCTGTGACATCATAATTAAATAATTTATTATTTAAATATTGGAATACAGAATTTTTTTTGTTAAAGTTGATTCACTTAAGAATTTTTAACAAAATAATTTTTAAAAATTTATTTTAATTTCCACTAAATTATTATAGTGACTTACTCAGGTAGAACGTAGCACTTGAAATCCAAGGTTTTATTGATGGCAGTGCACCCTAGTGGACATTCTATCAAAAGTTTAGACAAACAAACTTGACATTGGGAACCTCGGTACTAAATTAAATTTAAAAAAAATATTAATTATTCAATTAACAAATAAACTTAATTAATGACCATCAAACTTCAAACAAATTTTTTTGTAAAAAACCAGCATTTTAATTGTCGTAATATGGTCACAACTCTTATATTTGCCGATGTTAATTAATCAATAAAAGCAATGTTATTTATTTGCAGGCAATTTGACATACATCTATACATATACCTATATTAATTTGTATATTTAGTTAATTTGGCATTTTTTGATTTATTAAATTTACTTTATTTAAAAAAGTTAAAGAAAAACGACTTTCATGTCAATAAAATTTTGCAAGGTCAGCAAAAAAGTTAACAAAGCCAATTAAGCGTGACCAACTTTCAGGGCTGTCAAATTATTTCAATAAAACCACTTCTCTTAACAAAACAAACTAATATCCTGACAACACTGTTTAGATAGTTAAGATATTATGATGTCACAAAACAAATTTGTTAACAATAAAGTTTGGGTTATTATTTTGTTGTTGTTAAGTCAAGTGTGACCCTATTATGACATCATTATAGGGCCATTATAGCAATACTTTCCAAACATTACAATTTTTATAAAACTGCATTTAGTGAAAAAAATCGTATTTTTTTAATAAATAAATGAAAGAATTGTAAGTTAATAAAGGTAATTAAAATATCAGCAGCATTGTGAAGTTGTTAGAACACTAACTACACCACACACGAGGTCGTGGATTCAATCCCCCTTACTCTCATGCTGTAGCGCCCTTGAGTAAGGCGCTATAAATGGTATGAACTTCTGCTGAGCCAGCACTTAATCAGCAGCGTAATTATCGGGCAATTATAATCTATAATATCCGAAACTACCAAAGTTAACTCGAGACTGGGTCGGAGTAACATATGTTACTCTATGTTTAGTTTGCGCATTCGATCTTTTCACATCGAGGATAAAGATATATCCCAAAAAAAACATATTCTGTCATAATTAATTAAAATTAGTTAAACTCACCGTATAAAGGTCAGAAACATTGGAAAGATGGCAAGCCACACAACCATCCAAACTAAAACTATCAGCTGGTCCCTTGCATCTATGATGTCATAAAAGTGTATTGTTAGTAAATAATATGTTAATAAGGAATGTGAAATATTAAAATTTATTTTTAAAAAGTAAAATTTTCGGATACTTTTATCCTTTCGGATTATTTAATTAAATATTAAACTTTGTTCATTTATTTATTTAAGAAACTATAACAATAAAATTACAACAATGATTTTATTTAACTACAATTTCCGAACATTTTTCAATATTTGATTTATTTGACGTTTAAAAGTAAATATAAAATGATGAAATGTAGACAAAAATGGCAATTACAATTTAATAGCAATATGTAGGTTAAAATTAAAAAAAGTGTATCTTAAAAGCCTAATTATCAGTCAATTATAATTAATAATATCCCAAACTACCAAAGTCAACTCAAGGCTGGGTCGGGGAAATGATTGCTATGTTTAGGTCGTGAATTCGACTCTTCCACATCAAGGATAAATAAAAATAACAATTTGCAAAAAAAATATTCCATAACTACATTAAAAATAATTTTAAGTCTCGTGAGAATAAAGTACTCACCCTCCGTCGATGCAGTTTGGACTGCAGGGGAGACAGGTGTCGTTACCTTCGTAATGATCCTCGGGACAACTTTCAACACATTCCCCGTACATGGTAAAGTTCAAACAACTGTAAGGAGTGGTTAAAGTTAAAATAGAGGATAAATTAAATACAACAGTGTTAAAGTTTCCTGATTAAAAGTTTTAATACCTTGTACAGTTGGTGGCGAGGGGGCCGTCACACGTGTCAAAACAATGTTTGTTGCATGGTTGGCACGTGTTGTTTGCTGCGCCATAAACTCTAAAATTTATGATGTCTATGTTACTTACGTATTGTCTATTGTGTTACATATACAATATTGATAATTACATTACTTAGATTAATAAGTCATATAGATATAGTAAACCAGCAGCATGGTGTAGTGGTAAGAATACTTGCTACACCACATGTGGTCGTGGGTTTAATCCCCACTGCTCTCATGCAGTAGCGCACTTAAGTAAGGTGCTATAAACAGTATAAACTCCTGCTGAGCCAGCACTTAATCAGCAGCTTAATTACTGGGCAATTATAATTAATAATATTTCAAAACTGGCAAAGGCAACTTGAGACTAGGTAGAAAAGGTCCTACAAAAAATGTTTTGCTTAACATAAAAACTTTTTTCTTACCCTTTCCTTGAGTCACACTTAACTACACATTTTGTCACCGTCTCCCCAGGGTAAACTGCCCCAGTGATGTTATCCCTCACCCACTCTGGGGTCAAGTCCCCATCAGAATTGGTTTGGTCGGTAAAGTTGTTGCACTTCAGACACTGCTCGTTACCCCGACCCCAACAACCTTCCGCTTGAACACAATTGGGGTTACAAGGAGCTGAATTGTTACAAACAATAAACATTGTTATTTTACAAAATAAAAAATCAGTAAAAAATTCAATAAAGTTTGTTTAGATTTTTAATTTTTACACAAAATTAATTTCCTAATGTTAGAAATACTTTTACGATATTTTCTAAAATATATGAAAATAAAAATAACTTAAGACATAAAATGAAAACAAGCCATGCAAAAGTTTTGTGGTCATTATTTTGATATAAAAGGTGTTGTTGTTGTTTATCTTACCCCCGATACAATTAAAATTATTATCCTCAGAGAATACTCGCTGGTTTTTATCAGATTTCAGCATGGGGTCCCAGTGAATGGTGTCAACGTAACAAAGATTAGGATTTTGTGAAATACTCAAGTGCCCTGCATGCAAACGAAAACAACAACCATCAGAGTTAGTTTAAAGTAAAAATATTTTAAATGATCAGTTATTTTAAAGTTGGATTCTGTTCTGTATTTGGTACACTTCCTCTTGATATATTTAAACTGAAACCAAAATCATAAAATAAAAAAAAATAAAATCAACAAAAAATTGCACAAAGCTGTGGAACAAAAAGTGTCTACCGACAAAATAATCAACAAAAAAGTGTTTACCGACAAAATAATCAACATAAAAAGTGGCGACTGACAAAATAATCAACAAAAAGTGGCGACCATGACAACAAAAAGTGGTTACCGCATTGAGAATATAGTTTATTGTCTAAAATGTCGATATCTGTCAAATCACTCGTAATATTGTTCCAGGGAATCTTGTCAACCAGACACAAGAACTCATTATTTGCTATATGTACACCCCCTATGACATCACAATACCTCGTCAAAATTTAAGTGACATCATAATAAGGGATGGGGTAACAATATGGCAATATATTTTGTGTACTTTAATCATCACAAAATTTACACCAACAAAATAATAAAAAGTTAGTTGATTACGAAAACTGGTTAGTCTTAAATTAAATAATTTATCCCCAAAATTATAAAAAATAAAATTAATTCTTGCTCAAAACCACCAAGGTTTAAGGTTAAAGTAAAGTGGTTGAGCCCCCAGGTGACTTACGACAAGAAAACTGTTTATTTAATCTGAGCGCATCGTGGTAAATACTGCCACCAAGTGGCTTGATTATCGAGTGCCAGTTAAGTAATTGGGCAAAGCACAACTCAGCGTTACCAACTATTGCGATCCCACCTACAAGGTTGGGTGGAATATGGAATTAAAGTTTAAAGTGGGCCGACAACAATTTTTCTTATAATAAAATTACATAAATAATTGGCTACTTTAAAACAAATGGTCACATTTTAAAATCTTAGTAATGTACACATTTTGAATCTAAATTGGTTTTAATAAATCTCAAATTAATTTAAAGTTGCTTTTCAAACAATTTAAAAAGTTGCTATTTCAAAACTTAAATTAACAACATTTTCTTAAATATTAAATTGTGTCAAGTTGTGAGGAACAATTTTACAAACTATTAAATATTTAATTTATTTCAACCGTACATTAAAGTAACTTTAAATCCAACCTTACATTAAATATTAATGTTAAAAGATGTGACACCTACAACCTCAGGTAAAATTTATAAAATATTCATTAAATCAATGAAAGTGAATTAGTTATCTTCACTTACCGTTATCTATAGTCTCCAAGGAATTAAAACATAATTCACGAAGTTGTTTGGAATCTGTGTAAACCGTTAAACTATATTTCTCAGCTCTTAATTCCTTACCACGAATTCGTTTCAAATTTCTGAATAACATAACATTTTAATAAATAAATAATTATTAGGTAAAAGTTTCTACTAAAAGTACCTACTTTTTTAGAGCAACTAAATTGATTATATATCAAATACTATAATCATAAAATTAAAATCATTCACACAATGATTTGGTCACAAGTTAAAAATAAAAAATCTTTCCACTTACTTAAACATACAAATGTTTTCAAATATCCAATATTCAAACGCAAGATAGCCAGTGATTTCTTCAACATTCTCAAACACACTGAACATTTCTTCCTCATTAAGGGGGTCAACATCACAGTATTTGTCACTAAATTTAAAGTAAGAAACATTTAAAGTTTAAGCAGATTATGAGGTGGATTACTTTTAAATATGTTTACATTTAGCTCAGTTTTAATAACTAAAATCTATGAAAAAGGCAAAAAAATGGAAATCAAAATTTATCCTAGTGAGCTTAGATTAAAAATCAGCAAAAATAATAAAATATCAGCAAAATAAAAAAGGCCAGCACAATATTTATATTACAAGCAAAATATTCACATTAAGACCTGAACAAAGTAAAAAGTTTGCAACTTAAAAGCTTTCAATAATTTTAACCTTTTTAGCCAAAATATTCATGCAAAAATTTGCGCCGTAAAAATTGCTGAAACCAAAAATCTTTGGCCAGGCAATCTTTACATACCCGTTCCCTGCTTCTTCAAATCTATGACATCACAGACAATTTGTTATGACATCATACAACAGGACATAATTTACCATTAGGCCACATACCTTACAATGACTAATGTTAACTTATAAAAATGTTAAAAAAATTAACTTGTCAACCACACACCTAGTCGTGACATTCTAAGCCAATAATAACAAACAATAAACCAATTATAATGACATGTTTATGACATCACACCAATTATAATGACATGGTGATTATGACATCATATTTACCCAAAAAAAGTGGCTTTTCTAAAGAAAAGGTTCCCCTCAATAATGGTACAGTTTTTGTTGAAATTGTGAATGTTCTTGGAATTAATTTCTTTGTCATCTTTTAGCGGTCCAATGTCCACATCAAGACCATAACAAACTAAAAAATAATAAAACTTAATAATATGACCTAGATAGCTGAGTATGCGCTAATAAAATGAAAATCCTGTTTTTAAATAAAAGTGTTTACTATCTAAAGTACTTACTATTGTTACACTCTCCGTCTTTGCAAGTTGTACAAACATTGTTCTCGTAATCAAAAGTCCCTTCCATGCAGTAAATCTGACAGAATTTGTCAGTTTGCGGCCGATTGGCTGCACAAAAATATTGTTAGGCTTTAATTACTATAACATTCGTCTTTATTATTCACTTGTTAAATAAAACAACACACAACTCATGTGCACAACAACATTAAATTATAAATCTCCTACAACAACTCACGTGGGCACTCGGAAACACAATATCTCGCAAACTGAAACTTTTCCTCGGTCTTCGTCGTCGATTGCTCGCTCGGATCTATCGTTATCCCAGACGGACACTCCTGGACACATTTCCCGTTGTCATTAAACCTCTTGCATGCCTGTCATAATAAGTTGTGATGTCATAACAGGTTGTGATGTCATAATAAGTTGTGATGTCATAATAGGTTGTGATGTCATAGGGAGGTAAGTGTTTCTTAGTTAAACTTTACTTATTTAAACAGGTTACAATTTATATAAACACCACATAATATGAAGAGCAAAATAAAGGTAGTAACAACAACTTACGTAACAGTTCCTTCCATTCTGGTAACAACCCCCAGCGCAGGATTCACTGCAACAATTTCCCTCTGAGTTACATCGTTCAGTGCATGCGGTTAAACACGAGGTCTTAGTTACTAAAAGTAAAGGAAAAGGTCCAACATTTGATTTAAAATATCAACACATCCCTTAATGACATCACAATACTTACTTGTCTGACAAAACTGAGTGGTGCTTCCCCAGCAGTGAGATTCATTGCCTCTTGGAATAGTTTTATCGATGTTTGGGTTGACGCAACCTGCTGGACATCTTTGTGTACCTGTTTGTGATATAATTGTAAGTTGTTAGTGGAATATATGGGTTGTAATTAGTGCAGCTTTAGATGTAACTCAATATGGTTAACTACATAGCCTAGTTATAACTGCTGGTAACCCTTTCTCAAGTTATGGCAATGAAGAATGCCATATATTGGGTCAGGGAGTTTTTTGGCAGAAGTTATCAGTCGCTTTATTATGATCCAACAATGGCAGCAGTGAGGACTAAACCCAGGACTTTCAATTATTTCTAACTGAAGCATTTTAGTCACTTCAATTAAAGTTAATTTTAAAGTTTATTTAAATATAAATAAACTATTTATGACATCATAATCACTTACAATTAGTTCCAGTTGAGTTAATTGTGACAGATTGAAGACTCTTGTGAACAAATATCTCAGATTTCCAGATTATTGAGTCAATAAAACAAAGAAAATCGTTGTGGCCAAAAAATACGTTTCCGCTTGAGATTTCTAAAAAAAAAATTGTTTTTTAAATTTAAAATCTGTGCTTTTAAATAAATTAAGGAACAATATTCCTTAAAAACAACAGCTTAAATCAATAATAAAAAAAGCAGAAACGAATTCTTTTTAAAAAATAATTTATTGAATATATTGATTTGTCAATAAAAACAAAAATTAATGATTACCGTTTCTAGGTTGTTAAAATAAAACAAATTTAGCTTAAAACAAAATCCATTTTTAAATACAAGAAAAACATGAGGAATAAAAATTCATTTACTAGATTGCCTTACTAACTTTAACAAATCTTTAAATTAACAAAATATTGAACACAAACTCTCACCAGCTAAGTTGGAAAGCCAAATCTCCTTCAAACTTGACCGGGCCTTGGATCCGATAAAGTTTTGGGAAACGTACAAACTATACAGGGTTGCCGTGTTTAAATCATTTTTAGAGGTTTCGTTCTCCCCACAGATGCTCCGTTTCACGTTTGAGTCGAACTTGGTGTGGCCTCGAATCAAGCGTAACGAGGATAAATTAATGAAGTTGACGTACATGTGGTGGATCAAAACATAACCCGACACTTCCTCAATGTGCTGAGGATAAACAGTATTTATGATTTCATTGGAGACAAATAAAAAAAACAAAAACAATGAACTTTTAATTTAAAATAATAATGTAGTAAAACTATTTTAACTGAAAACTGAAGTTGTAAAAATTATTACTGATTTTTAATAATCCTTTTATGTAAATATTTATAACAAATTTTAACTGATCAAGACTTGATACAATTATAACATCATAGAAATGAAGTGTTAATCAAACAACTGAAAGTTGATTCAATAAAACTTTTGTTGATTTTAGAAAAACTTGTGGCCGAGTTAAAATGATTTAACATTTAAATTTGGTTAAAACCTTATTTCTAAAATTATAATGTTTATTTATATATTACTTGTTTTTGCCCTTAGTGCAACATTTTTTATTACTTTTTAAAAAACATGATTTTATTTGATATAGATAAACTATGTATTTCAAATTCTTTAACCTAAGTTGAAAATCTTGACCTAATTTGCACTATCCAATTAAGTATTGATAATCTATTTTAAATTGGCATTTCTTAGACATAACCAAAACTAGTCTGGTTTTTCATTTATGTGTGAGATAAGAAAAATGTTTATATTTAGGCATATGAGTTAATTTTCTTTTAAAACCCAATAAAAAAACTGTTACCTTGGTAAAGTCAACTAATCTTCTGTTGGAGATCCCCACTAGTTCAAGGTTGCCATCGACTGAAGTGCAATTAGTGTAACGATCTCTTAATTGCTTGAACTGAGCGCTTGGACTTGACTGCATCGAAGTTCGAGATTTTGTTCCTTTGCAAGCTGGGGAAAAGTTGTGGTTAATAAAATAACACAAACTATTATGCTTATTTCTTAGTAAATAGTTAACTAATTAAGGTTAGGACATGTAGATATAATTAAAATAAAATAATTAGACTTTAAACATTTTGATTTTCATGTGACAAAAAACGACAATTTAGTAATTGTATTTGTAAACCTTAATGTGAAAGCAAAATAATAACTTTTATTTGCCGAGTTATAATGAATCCATAATAGGACATATCACAACAATAACTTTAAAAACGTGACATTAATTTAACATTAATATAAACAAAGTTAAACTAAACTGCCATGATAAGTTAATCAAGGTTTAATTTTAGACACAGAAAAATTCCAACAACTTTGCAGATTGCATAATATGCAAATAAGGAACCTAATTTAACTTAAAAAGTAAACTCCCTTGTTATGGGTAATATTTATATAACAGTTAAATAATTTAAATTCAAACAAATAAAAAAACTTTATTGAAACCTAATAAAAAATATGTTTGTATGAGGGAGAAGTTACTTAATGAATGAAATATTTAATTAGGCCTACACATTTCATTAAAACATCCATTTAAATGTACATGATAAATACAAGAGAAATAAAGACGTAGTTATGTATAACCTTTTCAAAAATGATTTTAAAAACTTAAGACTAAATGCATGGGAGAAAAGAAACATATTGGTAAAACAGGATGTGCTTTTTCCTACTTATTACACGACATTTAGTCCATACAATATGTCCTTAAGTGACTCAAAATCTAGAAATAACATGATTCTAATTATCAACTTATAAATAATCTTTTTGGTTTCATGTAAAACATATTTTAAAATGTAACCACAAATGTTAGTTTTATTTGTTTAGTTTAGTCACCACACTTCACTTTACAATCATGTGCGAAGGGTTTGTGACAAGACAATGACCTTAAGTGAGTCATAAACAAACTTTTTTTTTTAGCACCTAATGTAAAAAGGGTCGTAAAAGTATATTTTAACTGAACAAAAATAATTTTAATTATTTTCTAGACAATTAAGGTATTGCATTAAGTAGACCCTAACCAGATAGTAAAGTAACTTTAGCTATTCTTGGTGTTTATTATTCTTTAAATTTTAATATTGAGATTTGGTTTAAAAACAAAAGTGGTTTAAATGTTTTATGTAATTTAAGTTATTTTAGTTTAAATTCAACTGTTAAAAAAACTCATAATAATATTAAAAATATAAAGTTAAAACCTTTTTATTGTAATAAAGTTTAAACTTTTAACCAAATAACTATCCCCAACATACAAATATATTTGTGTTGTGCTCCATTACACATAAGAGCTACAAAAACAACTTTTTTGAAAAATATAAAAACAATTTTTACAAAATGGAAACAAAATTTAAATTAACCATTTATCAAAATGTTATAAGTTTTAACATAATTAAAAAAAGGTTTGTACATATAATTATCTAGCAAATTATATGTACAAAAATATAAGTTTTTTGTTGGCAGTAGTATAAACTTTAACTCAATATTTGTTAAAAGCAAAACAAATTAACAACTTTTAATTAACTTTCAAGCCCACAAAACTTAAAATTTTCAAAATTAGATTTCAAGTGTCGACAAAATCACAGAAATTATAAAAAGAAGTTCCACTGCAAGAAATAAACAGAAATTATTTTCGACAGCGTTTCCGCAACCAGAATCAATCATGACATCACATTATGACATCACATAGGAAGTGAATGGCCATTTTGACCTACATTCAAGTTTCAATGACCGGCGTTTTATTCAATTTTAGGAATTTTTTCTTAAATAGCCGGCATTAAAAACGCTTTCCATTGCAAACTAGGTTTGTTTTCATTTAGTGACCAATCAAAAAATATTATGCGCAAAAATACACAAGAATTTGCAATAAATCCTAAATAATTCTGTGTAAAAAATATCACTTAAAACACTCTTACAAATCCAACAAATTAAAAAAATGCACAAGTTAAAATTACTACTTCATTTTTACATACATTACCAAATAAGCTTTAAAAACAGGAACTTAACAAAAAATGCTTCAAAAATTAGGCACAAAACTTGTTAAAACCAGCAGCATTCCTTTTCAGTTTAAACAAAGGCTAGTGGTTGATATTATACAGGTTTACCCCAAGCAAACCAGGATCAAATTTCATTATTTCTAACTACAACAAAACACGAAGTCCAGCAACAACCACAGTTTAGTAAAAAAATTAAACCACTCAAAAGTTGGAGGTAAACAAACATCACTTTAATGGAGCGTGAATTTTATTCTAAAACAAACAAATCTGAATAAACAAAGTGAGTTTACTTTCAAATCAAGCGGCGCAAAAAAAAACAATTTTTTAAACTTACCACAACCAAAATATTTATATAATAGACTTAAAATTAAAACAATCATCAACATTTAAGTATTTTTAAACCAAATATTACAAGTTGAAAGTCAATCTACAAAAACTAAAGTGATCAAATTAAATAAATACCAGATACAAAATCAATATAGAATGATAGAATGTTAATTTAATTAAAAGGTATTAAAAAGAACTGAATCATGTGACCTAATTAACAGTAACTTATTAAAGTTTACTTAACAATTATGTTAATAATAAGGAACAATCTACAAAAAGTTAATTATTTATATCCTTCTTATGCAAACCAGTGAATTATTTAACAACTACAACAAGTTCCTTATTTATTTTTAGTTTCAAAACTTTAAAAATTATGATTTTGGGCAAACCTACGAGTATTTACTAATAAAAAAGATATTTTTGTTTATATTCTAAAAGCCAACATTTAAATACATTTTACTCCATCGGCCAAACGTGGTAATAGTTGACAATTGTCCGATTAAAAATACTTTTAGCTTTTCATTAAAGTTTAATCAAGTTAAAACTTGTGACTTACTGCAGACAAGCTTCTTGCAACATTTGTTATTTTGGTCTGGAATCTCGATCGGAGTTTTAGGGAAGCGACAAATCAGAGGCTCCGGACAAATCACCTTCGAACAATCTGAAATGTAAATTGGGGCAAGTTAACACTAAAATTTCTGAAGTCATAACTCCACCCAAGAGACTATTAAGTACACGAATTATGTCACTTATAGTGATTAGAATTCCTATTTTATTTTGTATGTGTTGTTATTAGCAGAAAGAGCTGCTTATGCTGGTAAGATGTCTGTTTTTGTAAGTGCTATTTTTAACCACCACCAACCCCTTAATTTATCAGATGAGAGTGTGCAGTTTGGGACGTGTTTAAGCTATTTATGATTTTTCGTAAGTACTTTGGAGAGTCAAGATAGTGAAGAAATTGAGAGATATGGCTTGGGAGAGTTATGTACAAGAAAAATTAGAGCCCCCTTCTTCTGGTTAATTATCTTTCTATTTGTGGTGCTCTATAACTTTTACAGGTGAGAAATGTTTTAAACACCACAAACAGATTTATATTTTTCAACATGTAGTCCAAAATTTTACAAAACTTTTATAAGATCAAATATTTTGTTTGTTTGTATCTTTCAACTTTCCTGTTAACATTAACAGCCCCATTTAACAAATGGGAAGAGTTGTGATGGGGTTGTTAAAAGTTAGGTGATATTTAGATTAAAAACAATAAAGTTAAAATAATGTCAACTTTTTATTAAAATCTTCACGTATAAACTTACCTTCATCCTGGGCAAATACTTGCAATAAAAAGTGACAAAAAACACATAAAAATAAAATCCGAAAACTTGTAAACCGAGATTTATTTCCCATTTTAATTCGCTTTACATAATCATTTATAAAAACCTTTCTTTTAAAAACACTAAAATCTGTGAAAATACAATTATACAGTATATATATTTAAAAACAATTTTAAATCTGTTTTGTACATTTATTATTTTTTGATCTAACTTTAAATCTTTAAAAATTAAATTTATGTTTTAAACAACTAAACGCAAAACTCAGAAAATCTTAATAAAATTCTTATGACCCCAAAATTAAATCCAACCCGAACTCACAACCTGAACATGACTAACCACGATTAATTAAACAAGTGCAACATGTGGTTGACGAACATATTAAACATATGTCAGTTATTCATGTGAGGTTTTTAAAACTTTATTTGGAACCAGACTGACTTTAAAAATATTATTTCTAAACTAATTTGCGCTTAACTCAACTTTTTATCACTCCGAGATTTAAACTTAAATTTACTTTTAAATTTAAATTAATTGATTTGATTAATTAACTTAATAATTAGAATCGAACTAATTTTAGAAATTTGTTAAATTTTTGGCAGTCTGCCTAATTTTCTACGCCCAAAAAAGTTAAAATTCTTTAAATTCGCAACAATTGAACAATCGGACAATTATGATTCCATTGTCATCTTATTGTTATTAACAACAATTAAACTGAATCAGAATCTGATTGTCTTTTTTAACTTGATTGTCAAGAACAATAAGTTGATTGTTACGCATGCATTCGCAAAACAAACCTCGAATATTTCAACCTAGATGTAACCCGAGAGACCTCAAATTTACTCAACCATGTCACCTATTACGTCATAATGCTTGTTCAGCTAGAACAGTTGAACAACAATGACAAAGTTAGTTTATCCTCAAATTTTTTTTTTATTAATTTAATCCGATTTTGTTATTTCCCGACTAATTCCTTGTTTAGGTTTTGTCTGTTTATTACACGATAATACCCAACACAACTCTATGACGTCATAATTCCAAACACAATCGCGTTTACTAAGCAACAAAACAGAAATCACGGTAATATTTAAAAAAAATAAAAATAAACAACAGTTAATATTAAAAAAATTCAGTGAGTTGATGACGTCACCAATCAGTGACGTCAACGTTTCCGGGGTAAAATAATTTTCCTTCGTGATCAATCCTGGAACTTTTCTCCGAGTAGAATTGTTGATACCATCTTCTGTGACGTAACAAAGCCGATTCTTCCCTCACAAGTATGGGTTTGTTTATATAAGTTTTATTGTTCCACATCAAGATATCGCGTTCGATCTGTGACGACATAATAGAGAGTATTACAAGCATAGAATATTGAAACTTTCATATTTAATTAAGTTCATGTATATCGTTAACGCCAAGCTCAAGGGCAAAAAATGTTGCATTAGTGCGGCTCGAACCCGAGCGTGTGGCTGGAATAGTGTGTGGCACGACCACTATGCTGCCAAGGCCACTGTGCTACCATGACCACCATATTGCCATGGCCACCATACGCGAATGGCATGACCACCATAAGGGCAAATTGTGTAGCATTGGTGTCTCTGCCTCGACCAATATACCACACAACCAAACAGACAACATAAGAGACAACTTAAGAGGCAAAGCGCACACTAGCGGCGTCTAACCTGCGTAGTCTCCAGCAAGTAAAACAACTTTCCGAACCAATTTGGAATGTAAGGAGAAATATAAAAGTGGTGCGTCATAATCTGGGTCAAAGGTTGCACAGGAGTCACGTGCTGGATCATCAGACCGTAAAAGAAGGGCGCCCTCAAGTAGATGTGGACCACGCCCGGACCAATCTATTACGACGTCACAATCTTACATTATTACGTTTTAATATTACGCCATCAAAATGTAAAAGTTAAAATAAAACATTTGAACCTATTTAATTTTTATGTATAATGACGTCTCAACTCCCACCCAACATTTATTCAATAAAACAATGACGTCATATTATTATATTATTACGTCACAACGTACCTGAGTAATATTAAACTTGAGCAAAATAATCGGAATTTTGAAACCAAATATTTTAAGATGAATGTCGTCAGATAAGGACATCCGGGACACGTGCTTCTCAAGGTCACAAGGTCGCCAATCCGCCTGTGACGTTATAAGTTATTTATTATTAAATATAATTAATTTAGAATATTATAATAAGTGTAAGTGACGTCACAAACCTCGATTCCATGATTCGCGAGATCGTTGATGACAGAGTCTTTGTCTACGTCACTTCCGATCACGGGTTTGTGTAAATGTTGGAGGTGGTACAAGTCCGCGATGTTCTCCGGGATGTCCTACGTCATCATAAAAAGTTATTACGTCACAAAAACTAGTTGTTACAATATAAATATGACGTCACAAACTTGAATATGAACGTTGACCACGTGTTCGGTCCTTCCGACGTATTTAAGTTTGTTTATGACGTCATGACGAGGAACAATGTACTCGGGTGGTGTTTTGTCACAATGGTGCCACACGTATATGACGTCACTAACCTCACAACAATGCCACGTGTCGACAGAGACAAAAGATGGAACTGAAAAAAAAAATTAATTACAAACTAAAACTAATTAAAATTAATTAATTTTTCATTCCACCTTTCTCAGTGTATGGAACATCGACCAACTTTCCAGTTTTTCCCTCAAATTTCCATCCATGGAACGGACATTCCAGACAATCCCCCCTCACCCTCCCACCCAGCCCCATGTTCGCCCCCAAGTGAGGACAATACGCCCCCATCGCTCGGACGACGCCTCGCTTGTTTCGGAACAATGCAATTTGTTCACCTGCCAAAAACAACATTGTTAAAAATATTAATATTATTATGACGTCATTAGTAGATACAGTGTTCTTATTACGTCATAAATATGGCAACAACACGATCATTGTACTAATAAGAGCAACCGTTTGGGGTGAAAATATTTCTTATTAAAACGTTTTAAGTAAAACGATCCGAGAAATAAAGGAGACTAAACGAGAATTGGCTTTAATTATGACGTCACAAACTCACCGAATATTTGAACACTTTTAACTTGTTCTCTTTCTAAATCTTTCGAGTCAAGGATTCGGAACCAACCATTTGGAAACACTGGGGGGGTTTTCCCCGCCTTCCTGATTTAAATAAATTTTTATTTGGCAACATTGGAAATAATTTTGTTTAAAAATCAAATTTTCACATTTATGTCGTAACAGAGCATCTTTTTTATATTGTGACGTCACAAACCTTGTTACTTGTGCTTTAATAATCGATTCTTGTTTCGTTATTCTCTCATCTTGCTTAATGTAACCGCACGAACCGAGTCCTCGGTACAAGTTCAATGGTGTGAATATGACGTCATAAAGCCAGATAATGATGTAGCAGACGCACAGGGTAGAAATTAGGTTGAACAATGCGCAGAACAGAAACGTGACGTCATCGCTAAAATATTAAAAATTATTTTTTTTGTATATATCTTTATCCTCGATGTGGGAAAGTCAAATGCGCGACCTAAACATAAAGTAACATTAGTTACTCCGACCCAGTCTCGAGTCGCCTGTGGCAGTTTGCGTGATAATTATGCTGCTGATTAAATGCTGACTCAGCAGGAGTTTGTACCGTTGACTCAGCAGGAGTTTGTACCGTTGACTCAGCAGGAGTTTGTACCGCCTTACTCAAGGGTGCTACAACTTAGGAGCTGTGGGGATCAAACCCTAGACCTCATATAGCAAGTGTTCGGACCAATACCCCACGCTGCCGATTAATTATGACGTCATACCTGTTCTTTATTAATCCGAGGTAAAGTAGCGGAAACGACGAACAAACCAAAGATTTCAATTTGCTGATAATAATAAACGCCAACATGGCCTCACCTTAAAAAATTTTGACCTCACCTTAAAATCAAATTTTAATTTTTTATCTTTAAAATTATTTCTAAAACTACCAAGTCGACAATTTTCTTCGACTTTTATAACTTTTCCTTTCTTCCGTTTTACTTGTTCCTGTATTATGACGTAATAATAAAAATCGTTTAAAAACAATGACTCAGTCGTAAGTGTGATAATCGTGACTTTATAACCTGAATTATGACGTAAAAAAACAAATTTGACGATTTTAAACTTATCCGGTTTCCGCGTAGCGAAAATAATTTTTATTCTTAGATTTTTTAACCAAAAGTTTTTTTTATAAATTTTAAATTTACCGAAAATTAAAAACCCAAAACTTTTTGCCAAAATTTTTATCTTTGTGAAATATTCCAACTGCTTATATGACGTCATAATTAAGCAAACTGACGCGCGTTCTAATCTTAATAATCCCTTACAACAAACACAAACAACATCGAAAAATTAAAAATTATAATTATTACGAAATAATCGGATAGGTTCTATCTTATTATGACGTCACATGTAGCATACTGTCTTATTATGACGTCACATGTTTTGATTGTGAGGGCAACCACGGTCACTGGACCGTTTAACGCGGTTTCAGACAGTCTCGTCTACTCTGTCTTCGTTTATTTTTAGTTTAAAAGTTTTTTGGAATAAATCCCTGCTTTAAATTGCCCAAAACTTCAACTTTTTTTTACTTTTAATTTTTATTTATTAGAACTTGAATCAACTTAACCAAAATAAAACTTTATTGCCCCAGGATATTGTAAATATTTTTATTACGAAATTAGATTTAGTATCGGGCATCAGCATTATTATAATGACGTCATATGTTAAAAGTAACATTTTAAAAAACCTCTTTGTTAGAATCTTGTTAGTATTCTACTTTAAAAAAATTTTGTATTTAGATTTTAAACGTGGATTTAAAAGTTAAATTTTGACTGAAACTCGGGGTTTAATTTGAATTGAAACGTCTTGACTTGGAGGCATTACTCCGAATCCAAGATGAGTTAAGTCAAAGTCTGGTATAACTTTATCAATTAGAGAAATTTTATAGTTAACCAACAGATTGAGCGCTACGAGCTTAATTTCCATCACCGCTAGATGACGCCCCGGACACATGGATTTATGTAGGCCAAACGTAACGTTGATTAAAGATTTTGGGATTTTTTTTCCATTTTTTCGAAGTTTTTTCTGATTTTCAGCTTTCGTTGTGAAGCGATCATAAATGCATTTCTTAAATAAAAGATTTTCCAATAAATAAAACTGACAAAAAATATAAGATTCACAGACTACGTAAAATTTGTGGTGGTTAAAGAAACAAAATACGAGCGAAAAGGTTTCGGGTTCAAGTCGCGCCATTGCCACACTATTTGCCCCCGACCGGGCGTTTACAGATAGGTAAACACGTCACAACAGCACACCATTACCCGTTAAAATATAGAACCTTACAGCTTAAGGTAATACGTCGATAGAGTTGCTTTAAAACACCAACAATAAACCCCATAAGCACCGGTTTAAAACAAATATTATTACCACCTCTGGTTCTTCATAAATTTCCTTGTCCAAGTTTATAGCTGGAGCAAACACCAACACAAAATCCCCTCTCCTTAAATTAAAACTAGCACCGGTAAAAGTTTCTACTCTGACGTCATCCGTAGTTTTCCTCATGATCATGCTCGAACCAACCAAACGCGTGGTTTCACTTAAACAACTACCTACGTCATAATAAACGTAAATTACAAATGACTTCATAATTATAGACCAACCTCGTCACAATCACTTACTTAAAACTTGCAATTTGTTTAAATCTTTTCGCTCCAACGATTTCAACGACGACCCTGTGACGTTACAATAACGTTTAAACTCGTTGATGACGTTACGTATTGCGTCACAATAAGAGAAAAGGTGAAAAAGAAACCAGAATAAAGTGGGAGTTGTGTTAGCTTGGGCGGTCCACAGAAGCAACAACAAAGTCCGAGCTCTAGTTTCTAATTAATTGGTAATTAAAATTAATTAAAAATAAGTTTAACTTAATTGAACTTTCGATAACAACTCCTACCAGGTTCTGCGTTGTTTGTAATGACGTCACTGACCATTTGTGACACGTGACTTCTTCTCGACCAATCAACGTTCTTCAACATCTGGATAAGTTTCATCCGGGCTCTTTTACATCCGGGTAAGAGATGAATTGGAACGCGATCAACCAACAGCGCTGATTGGTTGAAATAAACCTCAAATACTTTGTAGAACGCATCATTATTGTCTTGTGACGTTATATCGGTGCCAAACAATACATCATGTGTGACGTCAAACATCACCTTCTTGCAGAAATCGTACAACTTCACCTGAAACAATTAATTCGATCGTCAACCATCCAAACAAGATCACAATGTTTGAAACCAACCTTTTTCTTTCCTTTTAAATGTCGTTGAATAGATCCAACTACAGCTAACTTTGCAACTTTAAATAACTCGTTTAATTGATTGGAACCTTGCAAGTTTCGTTTGATTAAAAACATCGTGTCCCGGGGGCGATTTGGGTTCGATTCCGGGGTCAGTTCGGTCTCCTGGTTTGATTTAACATTTGTTTCCGGTTCCAAGGTTAGGTCCGGCCCCAATAATTTCCGGCCCCTGCTTGAGTCCAGCTTCCCGATCGAATGAGGGTTTCCTACCATCCTAGTGGCAAAATCTTCAAGTATCTCCCGGTTCGCGAGGTCCCGGGTCCGCTCCAGCACCGGGATGTCCAGAGCATTCATGAACACGTGGACGCTCCTGAACATTGAAGGTTTAAATAAACCAGCAAACCCACTAACAACCACACAACTCACCATCCAGCTAAGTTCCATAACATGGAAGATTTAAATAAACCAGCAAACCAACTTACAACAACACAACTCACCATCCAGATAATTAAATAAACCAGCAAACCCACTAACAACCACACAACTCACCATCCAGCTAATTAAATAAACCAGCAAACCAACTTACAACAACACAACTCACCATCCAGCTAATTAAATAAACCAGCAAACCAACTTACAACAACACAACTCACCATCCAGCTAATTAAATAAACCAGCAAACCCACTAACAACCACACAACTCACCATCCAGCTAATTAAATAAACCAGCAAACCAACTTACAACAACACAACTCACCATCCAGCTAATTGAATAAACCAGCAAACCCACTAATAACAACACAACTCACCATCCAGCTAATTAAATAAACCAGCAAACCAACTTACAACAACACAACTCACCATCCAGATAATTAAATAAACCAGCAAACCAACTTACAACAACACAACTCACCATCCAGCTAATTAAATAAACCAGCAAACCAACTTACAACAACACAACTCACCATCCAGATAATTAAATAAACCAGCAAACCAACTTACAACCACACAACTCACCATCCAGCTAACTTAATGGTGAATACGTCACCAAATTTCCGCTGTAAATATCTCAGAAACTTCAAAGATTTTGACCCAAACTCAAAAGCTGACCCCACAAATGGAATCACGTGATTGACTAACGGGGGTTCACCGAATCGTCTATGATGTCATAATGTTAACTTGATAACTAACAATAAGTTACGTCACAATAAAAAGTAAATTTAAATTTGCTAACTTTATAATCAAATAATTCTTGTGACGTAATAAGTTTAACTATGACGTCATACCTGGCGCGTCTGCGACGAAGCATCACTAGGAAGATAAGATTAATAAAAATAAGAAACTCGGTCAACATTTTTTTCACTTAAACTGAAATTAAAACTGAACATCGTCGACTCTGTGCACTCAGTTCAACTTAAAACAATTCTAATTAAGACCACGTGACCTGATGACACGTGACCTTCATTTGTTTACAAGTTAAAATATTTTATTCCAAGTTTTGAAGAACACTTTAAAAGAAACGTGACGTTAACATAGCTGACGTCACAATGGAAGCAAGAACAACTGGAAACAATTGTTACGTCACTATAATGTTCGAAATAATAAAAGGGTAAAATGTAAAAAGTCCAAAAATAAATTCTAAATTACCCAAAACACGTTTTAAATGACGTCATTTTGAAGTCAAGTTATGACGTAACAGTTATCGTTATTTGTAGTACAATAATACGGTCTACCCCGTGACCTATGACGTCACATGACGTAAATAGAAGGTAAATTATGACATAACAAGAATAACCCTTTTCCCGTGACATCATATAAACAACAATTATGACGTAATAAGTTATAACAAATTATGACGTCATCGGCGTGGCATGTAGCCGGTATAAACATAACCGGGGTGATTGGGGTTAACTCCTCGCACGTGAGAAGTGAAATTAGCCGAGGTCCCGGGTTGATTTGGGGCTTGGGGTGAGGGCCGGGAATAGTGCGGGGCTCGAGGGAGGTTTTGTTGCCTTAAAGGGGGAAGTGGGTTTGGGGGCCAAGGGTGACGGGGTCTTACATACTGGGGCTGGAATTTGAACGAGGGTTTAAAAGTTTTGGGGTCCGACTTCTGGGTGTAAACATTCTGGGTTTGTTTCCTAAAATAAAATATCCTTAGTTACTCACAAATTAAACACTCAACTGAGTTAACTCAAAGTTAAAACTTACTTATCCATGGCAAACTTGAGTTGCTTGATCTTCTGGATAATAAAACTAAAACAAAATTAAATTATTTAAAATTTCTCAAAATATTTTGAACTCTAATTTGTTGAAATAAAAACCTCCTGGTTGAGTTCAATCTGGCGATGGTTAATTTGTTCTCAAATCTGATCTCGTAAGCTTTATCCCTGATGAGATGGTCCTCGATCTCCGGGTTAATTGTCTTCAACCTCAACATTATTAAAGCAACATCATCGTCCTTGGAAGAAATAATTTTTAACTAATTAGTAAATAACAATGTTAATTGAATATAAAACTTAATTTTGACATTTTATAATTGAACAAATTGGCACAGAATTTATTTACTTTGTATTTCTCCTGATATTCCGCGTTATTCCTTAATTCTTGTTCAGCTAATTCGTTCAATTTAACCAGTGTTGGCAATCTGTTAATTAAAACATAAATAATAAAATCTTGTTTTAAAATTAACACTTTTGAAAACTATTTAAAACTGACGGATATTTGTTAAATGGGTTGTCTATGACGTCATATTTCCTCTCTCTGTCGTATTCATCCCACGCGACCCTTCGTTCCGCCTCAGTGAGTTCCTCGTTAACCTGGTGGTCCAACAATGAATCGTGTTCGTGAAGCTTAACAATTAGACTCATTGTCTTCGTGTTCTAAAATATTATGATGTCATAAGTATAAGACAATAAATGCACATTAATATTACATTATTTACTGTGACATCATAAGCTTACAATACACTAACTATGACATCATAAGCCAACAATAAACCAACTATGACATCATAAGCTTACAATGAACCAACTATGACATCATAAGCTTACAATGAACCAACTATGACATCACAAGCTTACAATGAAGCAACTATGACATCATAGGCTCACAATGAACTGACTATGACATTATAAGCTCACAATAAACCAACTATGACATCATAAGCTTACAATGAAGCAACTATGACATCACAGGCTCACAGTGAAGCAACTATGACATCATAGGCTCACAGTAAAGCAACTATGATATCATAAGCTCACAATGAACCAACTATGACATCATAAGCTTACAGTGAACCAACTATAACATCATAAGCTTACAGTGAAGCAACTATGACATCATAGGCTCACAATGAAGCAACTATGACATCATAAGCTTACAATGAAGCAACTATGACATCATAAGCTTACAATAAACCAACTATAATAAGTTTAAACCTCTAATAGTCTAGCAAGCAAGTTGTCGGACGGCACAGGAAGAGAATTTTGAGGATTTCTGTCGGGTTTGAACGAATAAAGTTCGGAAATATCATTTGCAGTAAAATGTCGTTCAATTTGTTGTTCATCGACGACTCGGAACGCCAACGATTGTTTCACAATCTAGAATTAAATAGAATTATGTTATCAGCGCGATCAATTTAAATTTTGCCACAAAAGTGAAAACCTGTCGTTCATAGATTTTCTCCTCCATTGTTCCTTGTGCAACGAAGCGGTAAACAAAACATTTTTTTTCCTGACCAAATCGGTAGATCCGGAAGATCGATTGAACATCGTGGCTTGGATTCCAAGAAGCATCAAAGATAATAGCTCTGTGATGTCATAATAAGAACATTAGGTACTGTGATGTCATAATTGAAAGAAAGCAACAAATTGAGGTTTTAAAAATAAATCCTCATCGAGAATCGAACCTGTTAGCTCCGATCAAATTAATCCCGATCCCTCCAGCTTTGGTTGAAATAAGGAACAATCTGGCCCTCTTATAGGAGCTAGAGTTGAACATGTTGATGTACTGGTTCCGTTTGTCGCTCTTGGTTGAACCGTCCATGCGGAAGTAGTCAGTTCCTGGGTGCCTGGAGTTGGAAAGGGTTTAAAAAAGATTTACCCAAAATATCACCTCTAAAACTTAACTTCAATAATGAAAATCATATATTTGAGTAATTTGTCACCATCTTACCACTTCTTCCACTTATCCTTGATGACATCACGAGGTCCCTTTGTGACATCACGGAGGACTTCTTCTATGAGGTCGAGGGTGATCAGGGATTGCGAGAAGAGGACGACTTTATCCTCAACCTCATATGAAGCTCGGAGGATCTCCAACAACAACGAGATCTTCAAATAAATAAAATAATTATTAAAATAATTAGTCAAAGTGTTTTAATTAAAAAATAATTTTAAAATGTTTATTAATAAAACCTTTCCACTATGCTCGATAGCTTTGCATAGATTTGGGTCGTTCGGCATGACTGATTCGAACCAATCAGCTTTCTCCCCCCCAGTGGCACCCTCCAGCAGCATTAACCTTGAGATAAGGTCACCCTTCTCCACACACCCTACGGTTGAACCCCCCTTAATTGTGATGAGTCTTTTAAGCTCGTTCACAGATTTAAATTTGAGGTTAGACTCGTTGAACTGAAAAAAATGAATTTTAATTTTTTTTAAAGCTTTGATTTTTTTGTCAAACTTTGACCAAAAATGTTTCATAAATTTTGCCTCAGACTTGAAATTTTAAGTTCAAAATCACCTTCTCCTTTTTCTCTTCATCCCCAGTTGTTTCTTCTTCTAAGTCCTCATCATTTATAAAATTCCGAATATCTTCCTTGTCGTCCTACATACAAAGTTAAAAAGTTAAATAAGGTCAAATATGATCATAAGTTATCACAAACCTCATTTTCCTTCCTCTGCTGGAGGAGCTGGAGAGCTTTTGGATGACAAACAACAAGGAGTAAGTTGTTGAAATCTTGGAACAAACATCCTTTTCTTCCTTGGATCACCGAACATTTGTTCACCTTCAAGTAATGCTCGTACAAGCGAATCTAAGACAAACACATACAAGATAAACTATAAAATAGTTATATACAATTATTGTTCAAAATTTAACTGTAAGTTAAATCTTTATAAAACAATTTCAAAAGTTTAATTTAAATTCACAATTTTATTAGAGAAGAAAACAAATTTAATTTTAAACCTGTAGTGGACTAAGTCTCACACTGAGAACATACTCGAACTTGGGAGGAAGATGACCTCGTAGACACTCCACATCTTTCCTCTGCACACATCCCGACAACATCTCGTGGAGGACATGGGATCGCTTCTTCATGAGGTGGACATCACTTTTGGTTGAATCGACATGTTGTCCGTTTAATATTGGGTTGGTAAACCGGTTGTTGAACTCCTGCAACATTTAATAATTTGTTACCAAATAATGTTAAATTAATGTTCTGTTATGGCTGTATACAAGATGAACATTAACTCTCCAGGCTACATTTTCACTTATTATTTTGGTTATTATTAAATAAACTTGCCATAAAATATAGCTGCAACAAAAATTTGCCAAAAACAGAATTCTTTTTATTGTAAAAAACTTTAAATTTGGCATATTTATTTGCCAATTTAACCTTTTTAATAATGTTAACTTATCATGATTCACTGTAGTTAATATAAGAATGATAAGAGCTTGTTATACAGAGTAACACAGAGTTGAACACATCTTACCGTGATTGAGCCCAACAACTTGGGTTTAATGAACGAGACCATGCAATGGTATTCAATCAAGTTGTTCTGCAGAGGAGTCCCGGTTAAAACAATTCTTCTTCTGGTTTTAATCTGGTTCACAAGTCCTGAAAGGTTGGTTTTACTGTTCTGTAGAAGCAATTGTAACTAAGTTTAAGTTATAAAGATGCAACAAAGATAGAGTCATCAGCAAAATACCAATAGGCTAAGCAAAGGGAGGTTTTTAAAATTGATAAACAATTAGAGTATAAAGTTGGTTTAATACCAGAAATAAAAATAAATACTTTCATTACTATCAAAAAGTACTAGTAATGGTTTGGCATAGTCCCCTTTAAAATATAGATAGTTGCATCAAGGCACCACTAACTTCAGTTTTATTTAAATTATAAAAGCATATATATTGGACCTACAAATATATTGTCCACTAAGCTTTATTTAAATATAGATTTAAAAAAGTTAAAACTTATTTACTTTAATAATATGGCCCTCATCACAAACCACCACATCGGGTCCTGGATCTTGAAAAGTTTTGTGAAATTCCTCAGAATATTTCGTCTGCCGAGACTTCCTGTTGTTGGAGGAGCACAAGATCCGGAACAAGTTGTAGCCACAAACCATCACTCCTCCTCTTCTCTGCCATTTCTGTGGAAGAAGACAGGTTTGTAGAAATAACAGTGATGTTGCAAAACTCAGGTGCAAAAACATACAACAATTAATTCGTGATATGACCAGTTTAGGATTAGTTTTAAAAAAATCAAGTTTAAAAAAACATAAAAAATAATTAAAGTTCTTACTAAAAGTTGCTACTTTAAATTCCCTACTTTAAAGTATACACTAAAAAGTTCCCACTAAAAGGTAATACTAATAGTGTCTACTTAAAATTTCTACTAAAAGTTTTCTACTAAAAAAATTTTACTAAAAAGTTTTTACTAAAAAGTTTCTACTAAAAAGATCCTACTAAAGGTATTCACTAAAAAGTTCCTACTAGTTCCTGCTTAAAAGTTCCTACTTAAAGTTCTTACTTAAAAGTTCCTACTTAAAAGTTCCTACTTAAAAGTTCCTACTTAAAAGTTACTCCTTAAAATTTCCTACTTAAAAGTTTCTACTAAAAAGTTCCTACTAAAAAGTTCCTACTAAAAAGTATCTATTAAAAAGTATCTATTAAAAAGTTTCTACCAAAAGTTCCTACCAGTAACATCATGCACCGATCATGGTTGGTTTTGGTGTCAACCATATTGTAAATGTTAACCACCCCAGAGCGATTGCCGAGCCAGAGCCGGAACTCGTGGCACCAGTTCAACACGGTGCCCAGAGGACACAACACCAACGCTGTTTGGATCTTGGGTAAATGGGGGGTTTTCAGTAGGGTGTGAAGAAAAGCAATCACCTGGGTAAAGTATTTAGAGTTTAATAAAAAAATTAAGTTCTAGTTTTATGTTTTATAACAACTAAAAAAAAGAAAAATTAGTTAAAACTTTTAAAAGAGGTTTTTGTTCAATGTTTCTGTTTAAAATCTACATTTTTTTGCAAAAATCAAAGAAATTGTTTAAAAACCTGTAAAGTCTTCCCAAGACCCATACAGTGAGCTAATATACAACCATCTCCCCTCTTCTTATTTGCCGACTTGATATTTTCGATAACATTCCTCCACAAAAACTTGATTCCATCGATCTGATGATCCTTTAACACTCTGACCAAGCTTGGATGAACCTAAATTAAAGTTCTGTAGCTGATATTTTGAAAACTTTTAGCCATAAGTTGTTTAATAACAATGAAATAATGTTGGGGTATTGTCAACCCAGTCTCAAGCTTGTTTAATAATCAGGTTTATTGACCTTCTTACATGGCAACATTTTTCATACTTTTACCTGCATACCACAAAAGGCAGTTTTTTTTATCTTAAATGTTGATAATCAGAAGAAATACAAATAAATCTAATAGGCTCCATTATATATAAATTATAAGTTGTTGCATAATTAACTTAATTACTAAGACTTGGTAGAAGTAAAACTTAATTAAAGAAGGATCTAGCGTAGAAGTTTTAACCCATTTAAAGAGTTACCTCAACTAATGGGGTCTTGGAGAGAATTAATCGGGCCGTGATATGTTTCTTGGCGGGAGAACTTTCATCTTCAATCACCACAACCTTACAATATAACAACTTGATTTTAACCAATACAACCTTTCAAACAACTTGGGTTATTATACTTTTAACATCTTTAGCTCAATAAGTAGGATAACTCTACACCATTTCACTAATGGAGATATTCCCTAAAACCTAAATTTTGAAAATGTTATTTTACCAAGATTTTAATCTTGAAGAAAATGTCTATTTTCTAATTTGGGTTTGATGCATGGGTAAATACCCAAATAATTTATATAAGCCAACAATGAGCCCCTTTACCCCATGAAACCCCAAAACCCATTTTATTTTAACCCTTATTGTCATTTATATAAATGATTAAAACAACCCCCAACCCAACCTCCTGATCATCTTCGTTTATCCTACTCCGCCTCTTTCTTTCCTCTTTCTGAGCTTTCCTCGTGTCTTTACTCACTCCCTCATCACCGATGATCTTCCGGATGTTGCGACGACCTTTCTTCTTTTCATCCAAATCAGATTCTAATAAAATTTACAATTTTTTAAACTTAAATAATTTTTAATTGTTAAAACGTTTTACAAACCATTTGAATTACTTTCTTCCTCAGATTTCTTGACCAAAATCCTTTTTCGCTTTTTTGTTTTTTTCCACAAAAACTTCTTACTTTCCTGTTTTAAAACCATTTCAGTTAAAATTCTAATTAACCACTCAATATTTTATTTTCCAAATAAACTGTAAATTGTTGGGGTTCAAAAAACTTAATTAAAACTAAAACTTAAAAACACTACAAAAAATTTTTTAAAACTTACCGAGAAGTCGTCTCCACTGCTCGAGAATTCTCTTTTGACGAAAGAATTTAATTTTGTTTGTTTAAATTTTGGGAAATCTGTTTCACTGTTTTCATCGTCGGTTATTATTATAAAATTGTTAGTTTTCCTCTCAGCATTATCTCTTGTTTTCTTATTATTTTTATTGCTCTTAATGTAATTGTTATTTTTTTTATTGTTGTTTTCATTGTTTTTGTTGTTTTCATTGTTTTTATCGGTGTCATTGTTGTCATGGTTTTTATCATTGTTAACAATGTTGTCATTGTTGTCATTGTTGTCCACATCACAATGATGATTGTCATCTGAATGACCTTCAACATCAATGACCTCACTTGAACTTTCTTCCAGAACAAAAATCCCAAGTTTCGAATTAAGATCGATTTTCTGAAAAATATTAAACAAAAAAATTTTAAATATTTAAAAATAAAAATAGAAAACTTTTAAAAAAATTAATCCCGAAAAAAAGTTTTACAAAATTTAGCAAAAACCAAACCAAATATTCAAACCTTGATATTCACTCTCACATCTTTCATATTAGATAAAAGAATTGATTCAGAATTTGACCCCTGGGTTGACCCCTTGTCATTCAAATCTAACCCCAGGTCACTTAAACTTGACCCTGAGTCACTTGACCTTGAATCAAGGTCGTTGAGTTTATTTTTTGAGGTTTCATCGTGAAAAAGTTTTCTTCGTTTTTGTCGCAATTGATTCTGGTAAAATTAAAAGAAATTTTAAAATGAAAAAATACAAAATTGGTTTAAATTAAAAAAGTTTTTACCCTTTCGGTTGAACTCTTTCGTTTATTTGAAGTTTTTGGTTTTTCAAAATTTTTTTTTTCATTGCTGGATAATTTTACCTAAAAAAAGATAATATTAATTTTAATCTGATATTATAAAAAATAAAAAGTTTTTGAAATAATTTTTAGCTTACCTTTAACAAAGGATTTCGATAATTGTTCTTTTTTTCATGTTTAGATTTCTGTTTATCATCATTGTTATTATCATCGGCATTCTCCTTAATATGTTCGCTATCTTCGACTTTATCCTCAATGTGTTCGCTATCTTCGACTTTATCCTCAATGTGTTCACTATCTTCAACTTTATCCTCAATGTGTTCGCTTTCTATGACTTTATCCTTAATATGTTCGCCAACTTTTTTGGAATTTTCAACAATTTTTTTAAAATCTGGATGAAATTTTACAGAAACATTAACCTTTAATAATAAATTAAATTTTTTTTAGTTTTAAAGTAAAATAAATCTGAATAAAAACCTTTTTTGTCGATTAATTCGTCAATATCGGAATCCTTAAAATCTGTCGAATCATCGGAATGAATATTCTCATTCTGTGAAGCAAACTCATTTATTGTGACATCATCATTCATTGTGACATCATCGTTCATTGTGATGTCACTGTTTTGTTTGTTTTTCTCTGGAGTGTTCTAATAAATTATTTAAAATATATAAAAAACTTATTTATCCTCGACATGAAAAGTTAAACATAGAGTAACAACAGTTACCCCGAACCAGTCTCGAGTTACCTGTAGCAGTTTGGGATATTATAGATTATAATTGCCCGATAATTATCCTGCTGATTAAGTGTTGGCTCACCAGGAGTTTATACCGTTTATAGCGCCTTACTCAAGGAAGATTAAACCCACAAGCTAATGTGGTGAAGCTAGTTTTCTTACCACTACACCACGCTGCCGTTTTTTTAAATCAAAGCTGAAACTTTTTCATGGCGCTATGATGTCATAGTGAACAAATTTCCTCAATTTGGAAAGGTCAACTTTACAGCCTTAACCATAGTAACATTAGTTACCCAGACCCAGTCTGAAGTTGACTTTGGCAGTTTGAGATAATATTGATTATAACAACCCGATAATTATGCTGCTGGTATTGACCCTGCAAACATCATGGAGGTAGTGGGGATCGAAACAAAGACCTCATGCAGTGAAGCCAAGTGTTCTAACCACTACACCGCGTCAATATTAAATCTAAAGTTTAAATTAAATTTGTTTCTGGCAACAGTGATAACTAAACTAGGACATTAATTAAGTGTTTCCTTAGTTTAATAGAACATCACATAAATAAATTAAACCTGGGACATTGAGAACTTCTGACAGTCTGAGTCGTCTGATGGCTGTGAAGATTCCGAGTCAGATTCAAAAATTATTCGACGACCTTTCCTGAACCCTGGTGACCTTGTAGTCGACATTTTAACCTTGGATGACCTTGTGTTTATCGGAGAAAGATCAAAGTCAGAGTCTGAACACTCAATGTCACTATTTTCACTTGAAATTATCTCTTTATCCTTAAATTTACTGATATTTGATTTTGTAATTGGTTGAGTGATTTCATCAATTGTGATGTCACTATCATTGTCTATGATGTCATCATTATTAATTTCTTTATTAATTTGTGAATCTTTGTTGATGTCATTATCATGTGGTTGTTCAACTACTGTGACATCATTATTATTTTCACTAAAATTTTCATCGATTGAATCCTGAAAATAAAAAAAGTTTTTTTAATAAATTTAAAATGTTTAAAGTTAAAATAAAATTACCGAAGAAGGTTGGAAAGAATTTCTTTTTGAGGAGTCTGTGTCAAAATAATCGCTGATGTCTTCGTTATTGGGTTTCTGTGAATAATGGCAAGTTAAACTAATTAAAGTTCATTATCAGAGTTAAACATTGAAAAGTTTATAATTTATAATATCCCAAACTGGGGCGACATTACGAAACTTGTTAAGTTAACGATCTCGTTAGTTTTACGTCATTAGCGAGCAAGAACGTCCGTTAGCGAGAATCGGTATTACGAAACAAAAAATGTCACTTTTAACGAACGAGAAAGCACAAAATTTAGCGAGTAGAATTTACCGTTCGTTAACTTAGCGAAGAGTATTTTGCCTTGATTTTTGCAATGTTAAATATTGAAAATATATTTGCGATACATAAATACTTACATGTTATTTATAAATTTTAAAAATAAATTTTAAAATAGCTAAATAAATGCCTTAAAATATCTATAAATATTAGTATTTAAATTTATTAACTAAACTATCGGCCATATGTAATTTATCTTTTGGTAAACCCAATAAATGTAAAGTAAACATGTATTTTAAAATAGTTTATATTAACAAAGTGCAAATGTATGTGGACTATGATATCAACAATTGGTTTAATCTTTCAGCGTTGCTTTCTCGTACGGATTTTTAAAAGTTGTTAGAGACAAAATGTTTTATTTGTTTGATACAAGTGTATAAAATAGTTGTTTTGTTTTGTCAAGTAAAGCGATTAAACATCATTCTTACCATAAAATATAATAACCGTATAAGTTTTTACTGTCATTTTGAAAATGACAGTATAAAAGTACCTTCACGGATATGGGCGGCATTACAAAACTCGTTAATTTAAATTTAACGATCTCGCTAATGTGTCAAAATTTAACGAGCTATCTCGCTCGTTAACTAAATCAGTAATACGAAACCACCTAGTTCGTTAAAAATAAGAGAGTGCAAAAGAAGGAATTTTGAGCTACGCAAATTGACGTTTTCTTACGTTAACTTAACAAGTTTCGTAATGCCCCCCATGATGTAATATCGCCGCTTTGATGTAGCCCGTAATATTGTGTAAAAACATAAGAAACAGCACTTTGATGAAGCCGGTAATATTGTGTAAAAACGTAAGAAACGTCAATTTGCGTAGCTCAAAATCCCTTCTTTTGCACTTTCTTATTTTTAACGAACTAGGTGGTTTCCTAATACCGATTTAGTTAACGAGCGAGATAGCTCGTTAAAATTTTGACGCATTAGCGAGATTGTAAATTAAAATTAACGAGTTTCCTTTTCACATTTCACAAGTATCCAAAAAATTTAATTAAATTTAATAATGCAAATGATTAGTAAATAAAGCAAATAAATTAAATTTTTTTTTACCTTTTTAGATAAGGGTGAAGAAAGTTTTTCCTTTATTAAATTTCTCCTAAAAAATTAAAACTTTTGATTAAAATTAAAACAATAGTTTATAAGTTTTGAATTTAACTACATTATTAAAAAAAGATTTAACAAAACAAATTTAAACAGAATCATTTTAATAAGTTACTCTTTTCTTGTTTTATGAACTTTTTTCTTTTTAGAAAAGTTGAAACCGAGCAAAGAAGATGAACTCGAGTTCAAATCATTTTCTTGCGAATCTTAAAAAAATTTTTATTTAATTTGTGGCATTTAAAAAAAAAAATTAAAACATAAAACTAAATTCCGATTTTACAGTTTTAAATATCCAAATAATAGTAAGATTATGACTTCATAATTACCTGTATTTTTGGGAAGAATGTTAAGATAAATATTTAAGTTTTCCACTAGAAACGAAACATTTTTACGAACTTCGTTTATTCCTTTTTTATTTAAACTAGAATTCTAAAAAAAAAATTTTTAACATTTTTAAAACAAATTGTAAGTAGAAAAAAGATAAAAGTGTTTCAAAATATAATTAAAAATTAAAGACCACCATGAGGTTGTGAGTTTAATCCCCACTGTACTCATTCATACTGTAGTGCCCTTGAGTAAGGCGATATAAACTATATAAACTCCTGCTGAGCCAGCACTTAATCAACAGCATCATCATCGGGCAATTATAATCTATAATATCCCAAACTGCCACAGGCAACTTGAGACTGGGTCGGAGTAACTGATGTTACTTAAAGTTGAGGTCATACATTCGACCTTCCGACATCGAGGATAAATGTATACACAAAAAAAGTTAATTTTTAAATTTTAAATAAAAACTAAAAATCTTGAAACTTAATTAAACTTTTATTATTTTAACCTCTTTATCTCGCTGATAAATATCTTTAAACTGACAAATAAAATCCAAAACTTTTTTGTTAATTTCCACCAATTCTTCACAACACTTCGAACTCCAGGGATCCATCTTAAAAAAATAATTATTATTAATTTTAATTAATTAACAATTCATTAATTATTTTATTTAATTAATAAAAAATACTTACATCATCTTCGATTATATTGGTTTCAGTGTTGGTGTCTTTTGGATGGTTTTTATCGATATGGTTGTTATCAGATTGGTCTTTTTGGTTTAAATTTGACTGGTTGTCATTTGTATGATTTAAACCAAGCTGAGATGAACTAGGATGGTTTATTTCAGTTTGGTTTGTGTTTAAATGGTGCTTTTTAGAATGGTTCTGTGCAAAGGTGTCAGCATTAGATTGGTCTGAGTCAGATTGGTCCTTTTCAACAATATGGTTAGTTTCAGAATGGTCCTTTTCGAGATTATGGTTAGTTTCAGAATGGTCCTTTTCAAGATTATGGTTAGTTTCAGAATGGTCCTTTTCAAGATTATGGTTAGTTTCAGATTGGTCTTTTGCAATATTGTCGTTCTGGTTTATTTCAAGTTTGCTGGTTTTTAATTGGTTTAATTCTACAGACGTTTTTCTTGCACAAACTTTTCGATTATTAGTATGGAATTGGTTATTATTTAAATGATTATCGTTTGGATGGTTTGAATTGTTGCCATTTGTTTTAATATGGTCCCCAGAGTTACCCCTTAATGAGAAGTTGGTTTCTTTTTGTTCGCTCTGTTTGGGCTGAGATGAAACCGAGTCATTGGACATGGAATAAAACATTTCGATTGCTTGTTCCACCTTGTAATAATATTCCACTTTATTCGACAACACTTGGGGGCGACAAACAAAACATTTCCACTGATCGGACTTCAGGATTTCGCTCGCTTCTTTTCGAGTAAAGTTTCCTCGAATGCAACCTCTGTGAGAAAACATTAATTAGTTAATTACATTTGAATAATCAAGTTAATTACATTAAAATTTAACCAAAGATCTTTAGTCTTACTCAAGATGTTTTATCTTAGGGCTTACTCAAGATGTTTTAACGAGCTAGCAGTTAAAATTAAACCTGGATTTCAGGTCTTACTTAAAAAGTCTACAACATACCATTGATGGGAATTAGGCTTAGAACCTCAGGGCTTACTTAAGAATGCTACAACATGCCAGCAGCGAGAAATAAACCCAAAACCATAAACTTACTTGCAAAAACAATTTGAGCAATCGTCGCAAAGAACCAAGTTCCCCCCCTGCCCACACCAGCGACATTGTTCGTCGATATTGTCATCATCTTGGGTAAAATCCCCAGATTCATAAAATGAATGGCAACCCTGGGAAATTAAAACAATTCGTAATTAAAAAGAAAACTTTTGGCAACACCAAAGTTTAAAATATTCAATAAAAAAAACTCAATTAAACCAACCTTGCACACCAAAACTTTCAACACCGGATGGCAGTATATTTGTTTTTTACTTGTGATATTTATTTGGTTTCGACAAACTGTACAGATTATTCGATCTTTCAGAATTTTCGGCATTTCAACAAAAAAACTAAATAAATAGAAAATATATAAATGAAATATTCTATATTCTTAATGCAAAACATTCATTTCTTTATTAAAAACGTTAATAGCAACACCTTGATAAAGTTGTTACCACATATACTAAGGGCAGTGTAAATAGTAAAATTTTTGGCTTTGCTACAGAAAGTCTGGAGTTCGATTCTTACTGCTTCCATGCTAAAATAAGGCCATAAACGGTATGAACTCCTGCTAAGCCAATATTTGATCAGCAACGCAATTATCGGGCAATTATAATCTATAATATCTCAAACTGACAAAGACAACTTGTGACTGGGTCGGGGTAACAAATGTTACTCTATGTTTATGTCGCGCATTTGACTTTCCCACATTAAGGATAAAGATATATACAAAAAATTGAGATAATGAAAACTGGTGTTATTTAACATTTAAATAAATGACTAATGAAAAAACTATTTATAAACCTTTGTCGTGATTTACTTCCTTTTTTGTTCAATCTTTTAGCAGAATCACAAAACATTCCAGCAAACTCCGGACCTTTAAATTTATCTTTTGGAGGAGCTTCTGGCATCAAAACAAACGTTTCATTGTCTTCAGTATATGACGTCATAGTTCCAACAAATTAAACCAAAAATCGCTAATTAAGAGATTTCTTTTTAGTTAAACATATTATATTAGAATACCATCTAACCATAAACTCTTTAATATTAAATTTACGCAATTTAGTCACAACTCCAGTTTATATCAAGACCCTTGCTTTACTCGTTGTTCATTGCAAGTAAGTCTTTTTAAACAAAATGTAAACAAACTTTAATCTCGCTAATTATTCCAGATTTTGCTTAATTTTATTTTTTTCCCCTAAAACGGAGATCGTGATTTTTTGTGGCAAAATAAGAAATGTGACAAAAATTAACGTGTCACCAAAATGATTAACTTATTTCCTTAAACTTTAAAACAAAATATAACTAAATGTTTAAAAAATAACATAGATTAACTTTTATCTTATAAAATTATTTTGGTTTAATTAATTTTTTTTACTTTAAAAATTAATGTTGTCGCCTCTACACGTATGGCCTGTGGCCTCTATATTTACCACCCAAAGTTAAAGCAAGTAGACTAGATGAGTTTTTACAAAAATTTGTGCAAGAAAGTTTAAGAGACATCCACGTTATATCGATTTTATCCCCTTAGATTAATGTCATACAACTTGACCTTGAAAACTTAAATTACCCCTGAATATAAGCATGGCAAACCCCAACATAGGGTCCGTTATTATCCAATAAAAAGTCGTGTTAAATAATATCATAAATTTTATTAAATTGTCTTTAGTGAACGAAACTGCATTAAATTAATTACAACAATAGCAATTATTACAACAATTAAAGGGTTTCCAAATTTTGAAGTAAAATCACCAGCAGCAAAGTTATTTGGAAACACTGGGCAGCAAAACTCTCGGCCATCGACTTTCAACCTTAGGGATTACCCAACAAAGTTTACCTAAATTCAAAAAGATAAATTAAATAAAATTTCTTTACAGCTTCCGAAAATCCCTCATTTTCTTAATTCCCTTTAATTCCACCAACTCCTAATTTCCCTCATTTCTCAATTTCCCTCCATTTTCTAAAAACTCCTCAATACCCGCATTACCCTCCCAATTCCACCATTTTTTTAATCTCCTTATTCCCACCATTTTCTCTCACCTCACATGTTGTAAGCCACATAAATGGGATCGAGTCGATCCTGGAGGAAAGAATCCCTCAGATGCATCCTCTGCTTCTCCCCACGGGAGTTCACTGGCACCGACCCAGGGTCAACCACAGCCACGACCCCTGCTATCAGGTAATGATCCTCCAATATTGCCCCTGTCACTAGAGGCACTAGATCTAACGCACAGCTTTCCGATCCTTCCAACTCAACAACGACCACTAGGAGGTTGGTGGAGTGAAACACCGCACTAAACAAACACATCATTATTACATCATACATGTAATTAATTATTCACATCATTGAAACAGTAAATTATTTATGACATCACAACACACCATTCAGCAATCTTGTTGGAGCATCGTACGACCGAGTTCTCGATGTCTATCGGATGAAACCTCATCCCTCGAAGCTCGATCGTTTCCTCCACAGATCCCACAATGTACAACGCATCGTGACGCTCTGTAGAAACAAAGTTGTTAACAAAGGTATCAATGTTGTTCTGGTGACAACCCAAGACCTTACTGGCTCTTAATTACATATAAACTTGAGGTGATAGGGGTCATATTTTATTGGGAAAAAGTGAGCTATTGTGACGCGTTTAAGGTATCCATAAATGTGTGGCATTGGTGTGGCTTGAACCCGAAACTTTATAGCTCAAAATTTGATGCAGTAACCGGTATACCAAGCTATGGGACAACTGTAATCTTAATTGCTTAATATACAATATTAAAGTAGTGCAATACTGACCTCCAGTGGCGGAAGTGAGGTCTGTTCTCCGAAGAAATCCAAGAAATCCGGTGCGGGCATATTTAGTGTTTATGTCTCCAGTTTTAAGGTAGCCCTTGAACAAAAATTTAAAATTATTTCACTTTATTTGCACACCCAGGATACTAGAACAAAATATTGGTTAACACTTAACCTACCTGGAAGTGGTCCTGATATGTGACGTTGTTGGCCTCTCCACCATACACAGCGTAGTAACCTTGTGCAGTGTGTGAACTACTCACCCAAACTTCTCCTAATCTTGAGTCTGAACATTGACCTAATGTGTCAGGGTCGGCGATAACAACCTTAGTACCTGGCAAGATCTGAAATAAAGTTGAGGTAATATGTTGCTAATTTAAGTTAAAAAGTTAACATTTTATTATAGATTTGATATATGATGAGACACAGGTAAAGTTGTCGTTTAGGCTAGAAAAGGTGGAATTGTTAAAAAAAACTAATTTTTTTGAAATAAAATAGCCTTAGTTTTGGGTCAATATACCAAGAAAAAAAGACTTACATTTGACAAAAAAAAACAATACTGAAAAATTTGCTTAAAGTTATCGTTAACCTAAAATGAGCAAATTAAAGCACAAACCTTCCCAGTCTCCATTAAACAAAGAGATTGAGGCGACCCCTTCTCTACAAGAGCAACTCGGTCGTTCCTCAGTGCCCTCATGTCAACATAAACAGTGGTCGGATCCGGGCATGAAGCTCCCTGTTATGTAAGTTGTCAGTTTAAACAACTACTTCCACTTTAAATCTTATTTTAAATGACTTATTTTACACAAAGATGACAAACAATGTCTGAGACAACGTTATTTAGAACCTTACAACATTTATAAAAAGATGAAAAAAACAACAAATATGTTAAAAGTTGAAGCAGTTATAAAATGACAAAACATGACAGGGTGCATTTGTCAGCCACATACAAAACCAATATGCCTCATGACATCATAAATAATGCCACATGACATCATAAATAATGCCACATGACATCATAAATAATGCCACATGACATCATAAATAATGCCACATGACATCAGAAATTGTGCCACATGACATCACAAATAATGTCACATGACATCACAAATTGTGCCTCATGACATCACAAATAATGCCACATGACATCACAAATTGTGCCACATGACATCACAAATAATGCCACATGAAATCACAAATTGTGCCACATGACATCACAAATTGTGCCACATGACATCACAAATCGTGCTTCATGACATCACAAATAATGCCACATGACATCACAAATTGTGCCACATGACATCACAAATAATTCCACATGATATCACAAATAATGCCACATGACATTACAAATCGTGCCACATGACATTACAAATAATGCTTCAAGACATCACCACAAATAATTCCATCTTATGACATGTTAACACAATGAGCCACGCCACGTACCATAAATGGCTCGTCTGCCACAATCTGTTCAGATTTCATTCCTAATCTCGGTGGCTTAACATTCAAAATTTAACTTTAACAATTTACACTTGATTTATTTATTTAAAACTCAAACATAAAAATAAAATCAAAAAAATATAAAAAATCTTATCGTAGCAAAAAGTAAAACAAATAAAACTAAAACTTGATAAAAGTTTTAAAATTAATTTTTTAAAACAAAATAATCTTAAAAAGCCAACTTATATTAAAGATTAAGCCAACTCATATTAAAATAAAGTCAACTCATATTGAGGATAAAGCCAACTAATATTGGAGATAAAGTCAACTTATATTGAGGATAAAGTCAACTCATATTGAAATAATGTCAACTAATATTGAGGATAAAGCCAACTTATATTGAGGATAAAGTCAACTCATATTAAGGATAAAGTCAACTCATATTGAGGATAAATTTAACTTATATTGAGGATAAACAAGTTACCTGCAAACAGACGGAGATGTTGACACGGCAACCAAATGCTGTCGACACCGACCTTGAGCTTAAACCAAGGTCACGAAACAACTTTGTGAAGTTTGAAGTTAATGTCACACGAGGGCGCTCTTCAGCCACGATCACACAAGTTCGAACTTGACTCAAGGTGATTCCCCGTGACTAAAAATTAAAAAAAAAAATTTTTTCATTTTTTTATATTTTACAAAATTTTGAAGCATTTTTGAGTAACTTTAAAATTATATTGTTTCCCTTGATTAAAACAAGTGGCCCATTTATTGCATTTATTATAAACTGTCATTTCTATTATATTGTTTTATCGCTGTTTTAATATTATAAAAAAGCTTATTTATTACCTCAAAATACCTAATTAAAACCATTTTGTAAAGATAAAATTTTAAAGCTCTGCGGATTCTATAATTTACAAAACAGCAAAAGAAGTTTTTAACCAAATTCTAGTTCAATATTTCAACAAATTTGCTCAAACCTTCAATGTTGGAATAAAAGGAGCGAGGGCTTTGTTGCAAAGTTCAACGACCCCGTAACTTAAGAATGTGTCTCGCACTTTAAAGTTGCTCACAACTTGTAGCCACAAGTGGGCGTTGTTCTCCAGCTCACTAGGGGGCAGAAGTATCGACTGATGACCAGAATATACACTGAAGATAAAATTCATGGTGTTTACAATTTAAGAATAAATTTACAAAAAGAGGATAAAATTATAAAATAAGAATAAAGCCACAAATTGGGGATAAACTTTCACCTGCTTAGACACCAGAGGGCGAGCCCCAATCCACTAAAGGGATCGAGACAAAGTGCAACGGAGCGTGAAGGGTACAACTCGCACTGAAGCTTCATCGATCGACACAGTTGACTGCATGCATAGTGAGACATCTAGTGATCAAATAAGATAAAGGATTATGACGTCACTAATGAATATTATAAGTTTATTATGACATCACAAACCTTAATTCCAGCAAGTGTGCCAGCAGTGGTGACACTAAAGTCAACGTACGCCAACATTTCCGGGGTCGGGGGGCGATAATTGACCCCAAATTTTTTCTTGGGGTTATCCTCGATGTCAAATATTGGGGGCCAATTTGGGGTTGTGGATGACTGCACAGCTGCAACTGCTTCCTTCGAGCGCAACATTCTCACCACTGAGGCGCAAGAGAGCACTGCTACGACTTTCGATACCTGGAACAATGGGCATTGTTTTAAACAAAGAGCATCATGTTTTTTAAATAAATGTTAATTACCTATTGTCATGAAAATGTACAGCAATCAATAATTAAATCAATTTTAATTACTAATTAACAATTAAATTACCTCCACAACCATTCTAACTGTGGGAATGGTCGCGCTGATTGACCTTGAATTAGGGGGCCTTACAGGCACCGGAACACACCCCGCATACATACACCCATAGAAGGCGACAATAAGATCGACCCCGGGGGGAAATAATAAGGCGACGGGGTCTCCTGTGGACACCAGGTTGTTATTGGAGAGGAGAAGTTGGGCGACTTTCTCCGAGCGTTTGTGGAGTTGGAGACAGGATAGTTGTTGGGAGGTTGAACCCTGTAAGAAATTAAAATAATGTTAAATATTGTCAGAACAGTGTGGTTTAGTGTTCAAAACACTTACTACACCACCATGAGGTTCTGGGTTCGATCCCCACTGCTCTCATGCTGTAGTGCCCTTAAGTAAGGCTATATAAAGGATATGAACTCCTGCTGAGCCAACACTTAATCAGCAGCTTAATTACGGGCAATTATTATCTATAATATTCCAAACTGTCAAAGGCAATTTAAGACTGAGTTGGGGGTAACTGATGTTACTCTATGTTTAGGTCGCGCATTCGTCCTTTCCATATCAAGGATGAAATTATATATCAAAAAAAATAATAAAATTGTAATTAATTAAACTTTAAGTAATTAGTTTTTAATTAAAATTTAACCTTGGGTCCGATCTGTGAGAATAGTTGGTGGTCGGGAGTGCTCTGAGCCCTCCACTTAAGTATCTCCGACAAATACTGAAACTTTCTCTGTTTATCCTCTTCCTCACCTTGAAGGGGGGCAAGGTCACGACCTTTAGCTTCTGCTAGTCTCACCCCTGTCACCACTTGACCTTGGAGGATAGATGCTGGACCTGAAGGTCAAATGTTTTGTCATAAAAAAAAATAATAAAATTTGTAAAAAAATGTTTGTTTTAATTAAGTTTTGAGTTAATTAATTTTAATTACTTTAATTAATTAACACCCACATACCAACATCCTTGTGTTTTTGTCGTGGTTTCGGGAGATTAAGAATGCACTGGTGGGGGGACATTAAAATATTACGAGGGTGAAGACCTCCCTCCAGAAACCTCCCTCGAGTCTCGGATAAATGTACCCCACCTAGTGGCGTGCGAGGGAGCCCATTTGGGGACAACAGAGAAAGACAATAAACACCAACGCTGTGGATTCCTTCAATTGCCTGAAAAAAATTAAAATAATTTGAAAATCTAATTTTAATTTAAACGAGTTTTTTTTATTTTAATTTCTAATTAACAACTAATATTAATTACACATCGAGACTTAAATGGGACCTGAATAACGTTTGACATCCACTTGAAACATTGTTCCTCGGGACAATCGGGTTTCTGTTCCACGATCACAACCAATCTTTCATCCCTCAATACAGTCACTCCAAACACCGCTATTCTGTGGCAACAATGGGTAACAATGAATAACAATGAATAACAATAGTAAGCATTATGTAACAATGTTTGAAAACAATGTGTAAATAAGTACAACAAAAGAAATTAGGTGCTACAATCAGACAGTTAAAATAATTTATGTCAATGTTCAATGTTTAATAATAAAAACAACTTGTGGTGTAGTAAAAAGAACACTTGCCACACTATATAAGGTCATGGGTTTGATCCCCACTGCTCTCATGCTAGTAGTAATGCGCTATAACCGGTATAAACTCCTGCTGAGCCAGCACTTAATCAGCAGCATAATCTTCGGACAATTATAATCTATAATATCCCAAACTGACACAGGCAACTCAAAACTGGGTCGAGGTAGCAGATGTTACTCTATGTTTAGGTTGTGAAGTCGACTTTCCCCCCAAAATGAGGATAAAGATAAAATACCCTCACCTCCCCCTGTAAACAAATCTGACAGGTTCAATAGCGAGCACGGTTGCCACAATGTCGTCGGAATTATGAACTCTTCCTCCGATACAAATCATTCCGTCAGCCTTCCCACAAACCATCACTCGACCACTCTACCATAAAAATATTAATTAACAACTAATTAATTAATTTAACGACCAAAATATTTAATTAATTAACAAACCGGGTTCACAAATCCAAGCAATCCTGTTCTGGTGTAAGCAGCACTTTCCGTGTTTCCGTGATTAATTTCATCCACCGGGTGGCATCTAAACACTTTTGTGCTCATCCCCTTTAACCCAAAGTAACACGAGGTCACAAGGTCATCACCACCAGAGGGCCGAGGACAAATTACAATTTCCCCAATTTCGTCGACTCGGCATAAACTTGATGACTCGTCAATTCCAACAACAGCAACTGAAGCTAAAAATTGTTTTTAATTACAAAAAAATGTTTAATTACAATTAACAATTAATTTTAATTAATTAACTCACAGCCTGGCAAAATATTTCCACAATCTTGTAAAACAACCGAAGGACTCGCCGAGTTTGGAACTTCCTCCTTTATGACACGATGGGACATTTCGACCAATGAGAGTGCAGTACGATGTCCGTCTGAGCATGACCTTCGAATTGACACCGTGAGCGCCTCCGGTGACCAAGCGCACGGACAAATCGAGTCTCGCTGTAATCCTTTTCGTTCAAACTCACTTAGGAACATGTCACATGACCCAATCGACCCTGTGATGCCATAATGAATATTAAAACCAATATTTATGATGTCATAAGTAATTGTGATGTCATAACTTACAGGGGTTCGCTCCATCAGCTACAACCAACATCCTCAGAGTCTTAAGGTTCACGTTCACGTTGTCTTTCTGCATGGCCAGGGTCCAATGTAAATCCCTTGACTTGACCAGAGCTAGAGAAGCTGAAACATAGATGGTGGGTTTATGGTTGGCATAAGATATTCAACATAGATGGTGGGTTTATGGTTAACATAAGTAAGATACTCAACATAGATGGTGGGTTTATGGTTGACATAAGTAAGATACTCAACATAGATGGTGGGTTTATGGTTAACATAAGTAAGATACTCAACATAGATGGTGGGTTTATGGTTAACATAAGTAAGATACTCAACATAGATGGTGGGTTTATGGTTAACATAAGTAAGATACTCAACATAGATGGTGAGTTTATGGTTGACACAAGATATTCAACATAGATGGTGGGTTTATGGTTGACACAAGATATTTATATGATAATAACCTTTATACAATTTTTCAGTTATTTAATTTCATAGAAAACGAGTTTCGAGTACATCTGTAAAACAACAGATGATAGAGTCATAACTTAATATTTACCTTTATTTTTAGTGATGATGTTCAACCATTGTAGAGGATTTTGCTTCATCAATGCATAAGGAATACAATAAATGTGCATCCCACTGAATATACTCTGAATAATAACAGTTACACGAAAAAAATATTTTAATATGATTTAAACTTTATTACCAGTTACTTAAACTTTATTACCAGTTATACTTAAATCAATAGGGGAAGACTGTAGGCTTATTAAAAGTGAATATGACATCACAATATAAGTTACTTATGACATCACAATATAAGTTACTAATGACATCACAATATAAGTTACTTATGACATCACAATATAAGTTACTAATGACATCACAATATAAGTGAATATGACATCACAATTTAAGTTATTAATGACATCACAATTTAAGTAATTTATGACATCACAAAGACATACCGCTAATGTTCCATGTACGAGCCCCAACCCCTTCTTGAAGTCGAGCAGGTTGATCATTATATCAGCCGGGTTGTAAGACAATGCACCAACCAACGCTCTGCAGGAATAAAATTATTTCTGGGTTAAAAGCAGTTTGCAAACTAGGGCAAATATTTAACATGAAAAGAATTTCAAAATTACAATAAACAGTCTTAGTTTAAAAACAATTAGGGTCAAATTTTCCATACAATGTAAGAAACTGAAAATATTGAAAGATATATTTGGCTCCATTATATTTTACTTAATTGTGTTTAAACAAAGCATGTGTATGACATCATAAGAGGAAATTAAACTTACTCATTATGACACATAACAGGTCATAAAAATGTGAAGTTGAAATATTTTTAAAATAAAAATTTTGAAAAACAAAATGCAGCCACTAATTTGCATTAAATCATCCTTATTATGACATCACACACCAGTTATGACATCACAAACCTGCAATGTCGATGAATAGTTGTCCTTGTATGAGCCACGCCCACCACACTCCCCTCCTTCTTTGTCTTGTACTCGATATAAGCAAGCTGATTGGTCGGAATAATATCAGGTTCCCAGCTTGAAGATGGCCGCTGGAGGGCTCGTGAGTCGGTTATTATCCACTGCAACTTGGGCCACCCTGTTGAGGATAAACTCTTCTTAAAATATCAGTGGTGGGAATCAAACCTTAAACTATTTGTTGTAAAACTTTTTGAACCCTACCTTTATGTTGCTGTACCTCCCCCTTTTCGTTTTTGACCAACCCCTTTAAACAATGCTCAGAGGTCAACGCAACCTCTACCCCACAACTTCCAAGCAAGAACCCCAGCTGGGAACTTCCCGGGTCCTATAATATTGAGGATAAAGTTCAATAAATCAGTATTAAACACGTACAAATAAATATTTTTATATATTTATTATTCCTCTATGTGGAAAGGTTAACTTTATGGCCTAAACTTAACCAAGTCTCGAGTAAACTTTGTCATTTGGAGACAAAGCTGGTACTGTTTATAACACTTCACCCAAGGACACTACAACATGGAAGCAGTAGGAATCGTACTCAGGGCCTTACGTAGTAAAACCAAGTGTTTAAACACCCTACCCCACTACTGGTGGTAAATAAAACAGAATTAAGAACAAACCTCAGATGACACTGGGACCTCAACAACAACCGGAACAATCCCAGCGAGCAGGCAACCATAAAACGAACAAGTAAAAGGAACCGGCTCCGAGTTAGGAAACACTAGCGCCACACGCTGGCCAGTTTGTAAACCATATTTTTTCCCCAACAACGTGTAAGCAACTTTCCTCATCCGTGACAACAATTTACCATACGTAAGAGTATAAGCTGTTTTGCCGTTTATATCAACCGAAGTTAAACAAGAAGCTTTAGGGTTCGCCGTTCCACATCTAAACATAAATCACATTATGATGTATAACAATGAAAGATATTATTCATCACAATACCTGTGAATAGCAGCTTCAATGGAGTGGGGGATATTGGTTTGGGTGGGTAATGGACCCCCCTCACGAGGCCCCGTGACCGTCCCCTCAGGTTTGGGGGCATTTTCATCAGCCCCAACATTTTCTAACAACTCTTCCTGTAATAAATATTTTGCGTAAACACTTTTAATAAGTTGGGTAAACACTATTGTTAAATTTAGTAAACACTTTTATTGAGTAAACACTTGTAATAAATTAGGTAAATACTTTTATTGAGTAAACACTTTTACCTGATCATCTTGAAAATATTCGACGAGAGGTTTTTTTTTAGGTCTCTAAAAAAACAACAAAAATTTAACTTTGTCGTTAAACTTGATATTTTATATTTCTTACCTTTAAGGTTAAAAGTAATTGTTGAATTTTCGCCGAAACTTTCGTCACTGCGATGTTTTCTAAAAAAATAAAATTTAATTAATTAATTAAAAACTAATTAACAATAATTTTAACTAAATTGAGGATAAACCTTCATCGTCTTCAGTTTCATCTTTTGTTGAAGAGAACGAAGGTCGTGAGGTCAATTTTCGAGGGTCAACGATGATTGACCCAGATGATGATGTCATAATAGGAATTGGGTTTGATACGACATCTGGTGGCAGGTTTTGCGACAACGGACGACTTCCTAAATTTATCGAAAAAAAATTTTTTAAAGGTCTACAAAACATTTTAAAAACAGACAATCTGACAGTTATGTATCAATCTGACACAATCTAAGTAGACTGACAATTTGACAAAATATAAATCAGTTCCAAAAAACTGACAGAAACAAACAAAAACAATCGGACAAACTGACAACCTGGTAATATTTGCGGCATTATGTCGGCCAATTTCTTTGTCAGCGGGGTCGGCGGAGTGTAATTGGTTCTTTTGTTTGATGATGTCATCGGTGATGTCATACCATCCACTAATGTAAACTGATTGGACGAGTTTGAAGATGTTCTTTTAAGATCCTATGACATCACAATAGAAAAATGATGACATCAAAATAATAGTTTTCTACTACAAATGTTACAAAGAAAAATATTAACTCTGTTTTGATTGACAGCTCGTTGTGTTGTCACCGGTGATGGAGCAGCACTGTCACCAGAGGGGGATGATGAGTCATCGGTTTTCCGCTTGAGTGATCCGTCGTCGGTGGAAACGTCGGTTTGAACATCTTCGTCTGTAAATAAAACCAAGGTCAAGTTTGAACTTAACCCTTGCTCAAGTTGTGATAAATCAACCCAGGACTAAACTTTAAAGTTCGCTCACATAAAAGTTAAGTTGTACAACTTTAAAGAGGAGCGAGGTAATGACTTTTAATAAATTCTTATAAGGTAGAAAAAAATTTTGGGTAACCTGAACTTTCCTGCAAGTTGACCCCGTGAACCATGAGTGACCTTCGTTTGACCGGTAATGGCAACACTGGAATCCTCTTTGAACGATGTTTCGCCAATGCAGCCTGTACTGCCTCCGTGTGGGCGTCTAAAATTAAAAATTGATTTTACTTAGATATAATAAGTTTCTTCTTAATCATACAATAATAAATATAATAATTTAACTGTGAATACTCTGCTTTAAAATTTAAATTCTGCTTTTAAACAATTGTTTTTTTCACTACATGAGGCCCTGGGTTCGATTTTAATTGGGTTATGCTGTAGTGCCCTCAAGTATGAAGCTATAAACATTTTAAACCAGCACTTAATCAGCAACTTAATTATCGGGAAATTATAATCTTTAATATCCCAAACTGCCAACGTCAACTTAAAACTGGGTCGGGGTAACTGATGTTACCCTATGATTAGGTCGCGCATTTGACTTTCCCACATCGAGGATAAATAAATGTAAAAACAAAAACTTATTAATAAAACAAGATTCCGAACCTGATCTGTATCGATCGTCTCTTCTCGAATGTCTTTGTCGCATCATAACCACCTTTGTTTGCTTCCTTTTATCCTCATTTGTGGGTTTACCTTTGTCTTGGGTTTGGGGTTTTCCCTTATTTTGGGTAGGGGGCTTTCCCTTCAATTCAACTGATTTAGCTTTAACAAAATATTTGTCAATAAATTATTCTTAGAATTTAGTTTTATTTAAAATTTCAACTAATCCCAAAACCTTGTTTTAACTAATTAATATTTTAAATTAAACACTCCATAAAGAGGACAAACTAAACTTCTATAAAATTTAAACAAATTTTATTTTTTTAACTTTTCAACTTCTGTGCTTGTAAACACTTAAACAATTAACGTTGCCTCGGGTCATTATGACGTCATTTTGTAACCAGTCATGCGTAAAAATATAATCAGACATGCGTAAAATTTAAGTCGTTCGATTGTTATCTTATTATGACGTAATAATAACAACTTCCTTTCGCGATTTCATTTTCACACGAATCCAACTTTTGTTCGACAATTAAACGAGAATGTGACGTCATAATTGTATATGACACATCCTTTATTCAGAACACATGTAACAATTAAACAATGTGACGTCACAAACACATCAGACGCAAACATGGACAATCTAATACAAAATATTACAGTGACGTCACATTAGAAAATAGAACACAACTGCGGAAGTTGAAAAAATATTGCTAACGTCAGCACTTTTCTGTGCGAGATTAAATGGGCGTAACATTGAGATCAATCACGTGACGTCATAATTAATTCCTTATACGGAAATAAATACTAATTTTTGTATTTTAGTTATGACGTCACAATTATATTCGCGAAAGAGCACCAGTCAACGCTTGTTTCTTCGAAATTACTTTCTAACGCTACAATGTCTGGTTATGACGTCATAAGCACTTTAATATGTCGCAATGTTACAAATTACTAGAAGAACAAACAATTGTTGACGTCATACCTTGTGAAGCGTTGATGTAAGGTTGAAGAAGTTTCGCTTTTTTCTTTTCATATCCTTTCTGTGTTATATCTCCTGCAAAATATTACGTCACAATAAAAAACTAAAGTCGAGTTGAATGACGTCACAATAGCGACTTGAGACACCCTCGAAGCGTTAAAGTTAATTACAAACTTCCATCAATTATTTAATACAATGGAGATCACGTGACCAGTTATGACGTAACAATATTGTGATAAATATTACGTAACTGAACCACGACGAAGCGTGTTTCTGTGACGTAACAATCAAATGTAGGTCAATCGATAATTTCCTTTAAATTCAAATAAATCTTTAAACATAATTACGTCACATACAAATCGACCACGTGACTTTTACTAACTGTGACGTCACGCTGATTCACAAACAAATTGCGCAAGATAATTTGAACAAAATCGCGAGATCGTTAAACCACAGCTGCGCTATTTGTGACGTCATAATCACAAGTGTGTATTGAACTTGACAGCACTAGATAATACTAAATAATTCAAACATTGTGACGTCATTTACGATTGTTTACAACACACACACTTAGTTGTAATTGGATATTATACGCGTGTCTAATTATGACGTCATAAACAATAGCGACAATTAAAACTAGTTTTAACGATTCAACACAAACTAAAAATAGACAAAAATATGGAGTGAGAATAATTGTTGTTTAATATTTAAATAAAAACTTTTAATTTAAAGCTGGTCCACTTAAGCTGACAATCCCGTTCAGCTTTAAAGTTCTAGAATTAGCTTTTAAATAATGCTGATGTCAGCATTTTAGTTGGGTTTAACTTTTAATGTTCTTTGTTATTTAAAATAAACTTAAAAGTTTGAGGTATTCAATGTTTTAAATTTACCTAAATAAAACTTAAAAAAACACTGTTAATTATAAGTAAAAACTTAATTAAAAACAATAAAATAAAAATAATATAAAAATAAAAGAATTTTGTTTTATTAGTTTTGACATTTAATTTCAACTTTGGTGATCAAATACAAAACATAAATCGTTAAAACAATCTCCATTAATTTAAACACCAGACTTTGTAGGACAATCCTTCACAAAAATTATTTTAATTTTTGTATATATATATACAGTATCTTTAGACTTAATGAGACTTTATAAGTAACATTTGTCACCCGACCCAGTCCCAAGTTGCCTGTGGCAGTTTGGGATATTATAAATTATAATTGTTCGATAATTATGCTGCTGATTAAGTGCTGGCTCAGCAGAAAAATTTAAAAAAAAATAAATATTCTAAAAACTAACATATGTCATTAAGGTAACAACCAATAAAAACTTTTATATATACTGTACTTCATGCAAAATTTTATTTTGAATATCGGTAAAATATGATCTTACGCCGACTTTATACACGGGAATTTCATTGCCGACTCCCCACCGTTTTTTTGCAGGACAAATCTTCTGGCAACTTTTTAAACGTTTTATTCTGTGTGTTTTAGTATATAAATTTATATACATTAACACGGGCAATAACTAATAACATATTTATGCACATTCCTCAGTGTAAAAAATAATTAATTAATGATCTATTTTCTTCAAATATCGTTTAGAAATACGGCCCGCATTTCGCAAAACACGTGATATCATAATGCATCGTCTTGTGTCACTTAAAAGCGCGCGCTTTTAAAATGAGTTTTTTATATGTTTTAGTTTGTAAAATTAAAAAATTGACACGGGAAAAGAAAGATAACATATTTATGCATAATCCTTAGTGTAAAAAATAAAAAATTAACGCTTTATTTTCTTCAAATATTGTTTGGAAAGGCGGCACTATATTTAGTGTCTTGGCCGAAGTGTCCGGGGGCTGAAGTGTCTGGCATTCGCGGGACCGTATGTAAACGTTTACAAGAATTCACGAAATGCGGTGCGGGATGACATTTTTGTACTTTACTGAGGGATAAATGCAGTATTTACCTTAAAGGGCCAAACTTTTGTTCGGTAATTAAACGAGAATGTGACGTCATAATTGTATATGACACATCCTTCATTCAGAACACATGTAACAATTAAACAATGTGACATCACAAACACATCAGACGCAAACAGGGACAATCTAATACAAAATATTACAGTGACGTCACATTAGAAAATAGAACACAACGGAAGTTAAAAAAATATTGCTGACGTCAGCACTTTTGTACTTTACTGCGGGATAAATGCAGTATTTACCTTAAAGGGCCAAAGGATGATGCGGGATTGACTTTAAAGGTTTTTTTTATCCCGTTTTTTTATTATTATTTATTATTTTGGTATTTTGCGCATTAATGACAGTAACTAGAACTATATACAGTAAATATTACATTAATGTGAAGGTAAAAAATGACAAAATCAATTTAATGATTTAAAAACATCCCATAAATAATAATGTTTACATAGGGCTTTTAAAAAAGTTAGGGCATGGTCACCAAACCCAACCCACTAGCTTTTCACTTTTAATGTAAAAATGTATAAAAAATTTGACTCACAAAGATAACTGACAGTCTGACACTATGGCAATGTCCGACTGGCATTCGTGGCACGGACAAACTGACAGAAATTAATATTTAAATATAATTTACCTTCAGAAATTTCCAGATCTAGTTCGGCCAATTTAGCCCGTAACTCCAACGGTAAATTAGCTGTATTAATACCAGCCATTATCCAAGTTTAACTACCTCCTTATAACATTAAATCCGCCTTTGAATTAATCAACTCCCTTAACCTGCAATTGTTTTAAATTTTTTCTAAATCCTTTTAACTTAAAACGTTTTTAATTTTTGACCAACTTTGATTTTCTTTCTTTAGTTGAAAGGTTTGTTGACTATTTATGGAGTTATTGCTCCCACTGCCGGTTTCTTATTTCTTAAATGTTTTTTCTAGTTATCCTCGAATAAATACAGTTATTTTAACAAATACCAGAAGTGTAACAATTATTTGGCAAACCCACACTTCTAAAAAAATGTTATTTTATTAAAAAAACTATTGGTCAAGTTAACTTGGATATTATAAAATTAAATATACATTTTTCGTACATATAACCGTAGGGATTGAATCCACGACCCATGATAATGTAAAGTGTTCTTACTACTATACCACGCTGCCGGTTATTTAGACAAAGAATTACAAACAACAATTTACCCTTGCCCCAAGCAAAATGCTTGGCTGGCTCAGGTAAAGCTTTGCTTTATGGGGGGGCAAGGCATTTTCACTTTAAAAGAATTTTAAGTGGTCGTATTTCGACAAAACGTTATCAGTAACCACACATATTTTAAAGTTAGGCTGTCACGTGCTTGCCGCGTAGTTGTGTGTTTGACATCTTGGTTTTGCGCTGTTTTATTTTAGGACAAACTATTAATTATTACAAAACTAGTTGTATTACAAAACAGAGACAATTCCCAACATGAAGTGAAACAATATTTAGACCAAATATAGATGCATACGAACTTTTGTCTCCAATTAAAACGGTTTAGTATAAATATAAAAAGAAAAAACATTTTAAAATAAAAAATGTTTAAAATTAAATAAAAAGCAAAATTAAATGGAAATTAAATTTAGTAAGATAATAAAAGGAATTGTGTCGTCACAAAACAATAATGAATTATAACATAAAAAAAATTGATGTTATAATACATCAACGATTGTTATTAAACACCAATCATTGTTGCATAAAATATTTCACTTTTCGTTTCAGCAATGATTGTCCACTTGTTGTTCGTTGGATCAAACACTTCAATGGAAGTAACTGGACCCCTAAATAATAAAACAATAAACCAGAGTTTAATAAATTATTACAAACTAAATATTTAGTTTAACTTACCCACAGTAGCCCCCAACAACATAAATCTTGCCATTTACAACTGAGGCACAGTGACCACGTCGACCCTTGTTCATTGGTGCAACATCTGACCAGGTATCAGTAAAAATGTTGTATTTGATCACTGATGAAACTGGACCATCTTGCCATCCACCTAAAAATTAGGTATAAAAGTAAGTTAACTTAATCATTAGTTCAAGATCCCCTGAAATAAAATATCCAATAAAATTGGATTTAAAAAAAATATTACTAGTTATATTATCTAAATTTAATACAAACTAAGCTATACTTACCAGTAACAAATATGTGATCATCCAAAACTACAGCTGCATGCTCATCTAGACAATATTTCATTGGAGCAATAAGAGACCACTTTGGTTTATTAAAATCAAAACATTCTGATGAACTTAAATATTTATCTTTCTCGTTATATCCCCCGATTGCAAACAGTTTACCTAGTCCCAATATATACAACTTTAGAAACTATTTTAACACCAACATGTTTTATTTTTATAAATTAAATTTAAAAAAGGTAAATTTTTTAAAATTCCATATATTAATAAAAATTCAAAATTTTTTTCTACAAGTCAATGTTATTTCATATAATCATAAAACTTTTAACATATTTACCTTTTGCAGCAAGTAATGCATGGTTTCTTCGTGGAACAATCATGTCAGGAATATTTCCTCTTATATTTGTTCTCACATCCAAGAATTCCCCACTTGAAAAACATTTTATATTTTTATCTCGGCCCCCAGTTGTGTAAATACAATCTACAACAAATAGAAAAAAATAGATTTACAATTTTATTTCTATTTTGTTTTTACACTTAATATTGTGTAATTTAATGTTTAAAAGAAAACTAAAAAAGTAAAAATTTTGTGTGTTATTTATATTCAATATATACTTTAGTTAAAAAAACTAAACAATGTGTTATTACAAATTTGAAGATAAAGTCTATATTAATTTATAAAATTATCGGCAAATATATCTTTTTTAATCAATTTTAAATCAAAAAAAAATTCAAGGTAAAACAATATGCAGAAACCAACCCCTTAAGATACACAATAAACAAACCCAATAAAGCAAACAATAAAGTGAATAAACCAACCATTTATGACAGCTGATGATGCATACCACCGAGCTTGTTTCATTGGAGGTTCAACTTTCCATTGTGGATCTACCTCATCTAACTTTAAACTCTCAACAGAAGATTTATACTGCCCTCCCAAGATGAAAACTTGATTGTTGACAACAGCAGATGAAGCTCCATTCCTTTCATCATTTAATTCCTTTAAATAAATTGTAATAAATTTTACATTTGTTTTTACTAACAATTTAATTAACAAAATTAAGTTACGCCATTGTTCTTACAAATTAATAAATTCGTAAATTAACAAAAAAACAAACATATTTAATGCCGATTTACTTATATTAATCATATACATATATTATATAATTATATTTTATAAACTATAATATCCCAAACTGCCACAGGCAACTCGAGCCTGGGTCGGAGTAACTGATGTTACTCTATGTTGAGTGTTTTTGCGCATTCGACCTTTCCGTTGAGGATAAAGATATAAACAAAAATTGTACATTAATATTTTGTTATGCTTCTATATACTACAATTATATAGCATTAAAAAAATGGATTAACACTTATAACTAGATTTACTAAATAAAGTAAAAGTTAAAATTACTTATTATTTAAAAAAAATATTTTTAAAATTATCAATATTTAACATATATAATAAAAAGGCGTTAATACAGTTATTCTTGGTTATGAAGTGGAAAATAATTTATATTTATCACATATAACAAATGTAAATTGATAAAAATAAAACAAATAACTTAGGAGGTAACACAAACAAAAACAAGCAGGAAAAATGAGTAACAACAGTAACCGAAAAATGTCATATAAAAAGGTGGTTCTTTCGGTCTATGACGCCACAATCAAATGTTAATTTTTAATTGCTAAAGATTAAAAATTAAAATTATTTATAACAAACAAACACTGATCATTTTTGGTTGTTTAATACCATGACTACCAAGATAAAAATAAATAAACAGAACTTACAAATTAAAAAAAAATTAAATTTAAAATTAGCAACAGTTAACTAAACACTAATTGCCTTGATTAAATTTTTACTATAAAAAGCAACTTTCAGAACAATAATGTTCTTAAATTAAAACGTTAAAATCGATCAAAACAAAAATTTATTTTTCTTCTATAAACTGCTAAATAAATATAAGAATCATATTGCCAATACCAATCAATTTTATTTAAATCAACTTACTGGCATCTGAGTCCATTGTTTTGTAACAGTATCAAACAAAACAGAATCTTTTTCATTGGAGATATTCCTTCCCATTATAAATAACTTTGTTGGAACTACAACTGTATAGCAAAGTAATTTTAATAATCAATTTTTGTAAAATAGTTAATAACACCTTCACATGATAAAACCAGTTGACAATAAATATAAATGTTCAATTTAAAGGCTTACAAATTAAATAAAATCGCTATTTGTGAACACTTTGTTGTGGCTGAACCTTTTGTTGAGACTGAACCTTTTGTTGAGGCTGAACACTTTGTTGAGGCTGAACCTTTTGTTGAGACTGAACACTTTGTTGAGGCTGAACACTTTGTTGAGGCTTTTGTACAAGTGCAGAAACAAGCAACTTGGAGCATACTTCATTCTTCATAATCAGATCCTATATGAAAAACAATATTATCAATTCCGCGATGTTACCCAAACCCAGACCCGAGTTGTACAAGTTTATGATATTAATGACCTTATAACATTACCCCAACCCAGTCTGAAGTTGAGCAAGTTTAAGATATTAATGACCTTATAATATTATCCCCAATCCAGTCTTAAGTTGTACAAGTTTAAAATATTTCTGGGCCAAAGCTAATTTACTTTTACCTCTTCCATAACCACTTGTTTAATAAATTCTCCGTCAATTTTAAGAAGATCAAGAGATTGAAACAATTGGTTGACATGTTTCTTTCTGCGTAATGTGTCATGTTTTATCCAACCGATCATCGCATTGTAAACTGTCCTCTCTGAAGTAACCTAATATTTAAAATTGCAAATAATACTGACATTAAAATACTTTTTATTATATTATTATACATATTTATTTATCTTCGATGGGGGAGGTCAACTTCACGTCCTAAACTTGGAGTAACATCAGTCACCCAAACCCAGTCTCAAGTTGCCTGTGGCAGTTTAGAATATTATTAATTATAATTGCCTGATAATTAAGCTGCTGAAGTGTTGGCTCAGCAGGATTTTATACCATATAAAGCACCTTACTAAACCACGCTACAGCATGTGAGCATAGGGATCGAACCCCTGACCTCATGTGGTGTAGAACCTCATGTGTATCGAACCCCTGACCTCACACCACGCTGCCGGTCACAAGATACTACAGCATATAAGCAGTAAAGATTGAATTTTTTAATCATAAATTAGTTTTTATTTTGACTTACATTTTTCTTTTCTAATCTAAGAACAGAAAACAAATCCTCAAAACAAAGTTTTACAAAGTCTGGCTTGGATGTGACGAGTTCGAAGTTCTCAGCAATCATTTTCTGGGCTCTTTGCTTTAAGTTTTCAAGGTTGTATTTTTTAGAATAAGCCAGCATGGTTAAACAATTCTCAACATCAACTATTGTTAAGAGGAATGAAAAACAGAACTCTTGAAGTCCTACAATAAAAAACCAAGTTTTAACAAGCATCAGATCACTATTTAGATTTAACGAGTAAGCAACAGACAACCCTTTTAACTTTAACAGTGTTAAGTTAATGGTAAAGAACATTTTGAACTACTATCCTTTTTAAGAGAACTACCAACACCAAGGTTCCCTTTAGAACAACAACAATCACCAAAGTTAAGTAACCCCTTGCCCACTATGACATGTACCCAGTGGGAAAAGTGCCCACTTAACCCCCAGATTTTGTTCGTATATATCTTTATCCTCAATAGAGGAAAGTCAACTTGCTGAAGCAACAAACGTTAGCCTGACCCAGTCTCAGGGGCCTGTCGCAGTTTGGGATATTATTGATTATAAATGCCCAAGAATTATGCTGCTGATGAAGTGCTGGCTCAACAGGAGTTTGTACTGTTTATAGAGTCTTACTCAAAGGTGCTACAGTATGAAAGCAGTGAAAATTAAACCCAGGACCTCATGTAATGTAGGAAGCGTTCTCACCACTACACAACGATGCCGGTAGAGAGACCCTACCTTGAGATGTTACTTTAAAAAATAATGTTTAAATACTTTCAATCTGGAGTTCTTCAGCTGCTTCCAAAACTTTGAAGACATTTTCCGAGGTAAGCAGAATCTTTTCAGTGTAGATAAAGTTGAAAATAACTTCCATAATCTCTGAGCTTATTCCACGGACTTTACCATCTTCATTGTATTTGCCTTTCATCTGAATAATTTAGTTTGTTATAACACTTTACTACAAATTAATAAGAACAACATTTTACAAACCAAACTTAAGAAATGGCAGCGTGGTGTAGTGGTTAGAATACTTGCTACACCACACATGCAGTCGTGGGTTCAATCCCCACTGATCTCATGCTGTAGCGCCCTTGAGTAAGGCGCTATAAACAGTATAAACTCCTGCTGAGTCAGCACTTAATCAGCAGCATAATTATCAGGCAATTATAATCTATAATATCCCAAACTGTTAAAGGCAACTCGAGACTGGGTCGGAGTAAATGATGTTACTTTATGCTTAAGTTGTAAAGTCAACTTTCCCACATCGAGGATAAAGATATATATTAAAAAAAAATATAATCACTTGATTAAAACAACTATATTACCGAAGCAAACATGTCCCTGAAGAACTCAGAAAACAATCCAAGAATATTTTTGTGGCCGTGATGTTTCATGTCTGATTCATCCGAGATTATGACATCATAATAAACCCGATCTCTCTTCCTATCTCTATAAGTAAATGTTATCAATCCTTATTTTCTAATTAACTGAAGTAAATTTTATATAAGCAGCACAATTTAATATTACATTGAAACTTGAAACCAACCTGTTTAGTTTCTCAAACATTTCATGAATGTGGTCGCTTTTAAACTCCTTGCTTACAACCATTTTAGTTCACCTCAACTACACTCTGCTAAAAGTAAATGGAACAAAACATTAGACATGTTTTTAACGGTCTAGACAGGTTGCTAAGCAACACTGGGACCAGAAGCTTCGGCCTGCTAAGCAACACGACTCCAACAGGCAACCCAAGCGAACAAGATAGCCTTGTGATGTCATAGAATGGTTATTGTTAAAACGTCTGTGCTTTATTACGAACAATGAAGGGTATTATGTTTCCACAAGTAAGCAATTTTTACGTTGAATGAGTGTTAAAAATGTTGTACAGGTTTTGTTCTTTAATACTGGAATACAGTATACTAATAGGGTTAAGATTTTGACAGAAACTGGAATAATTAACCAACCAATAACCAATTGTTGGGGATTCGAACCCTAGATAGGGTGATGTCACTCATAGGATGATGTATTTACTGAAAACTGCACAAACTTTCTAATATATTCGCAAACATTTTGTTATAAATATTTATTTAAAAAATAAAGTTTCAAAAGTTCTACGATTTGGTTACCATAACAACTCTTTTTAAAATTCTTTGCAAAAAATTAATTTAGCAAAATCAACTTTGAAAATCACATTTTTTTAATAAAAATAGAAAAATGTTTAAAAATAAAAAAAAACAAAAAACAGTAAAATGTTAGAATGGTAGGTTGAGGTGTACGATTATGTGTTGCAATTTTAATTCTTTTAGGCCATAGTGTCTTTTAATAGGATTTTATAAACAATACTAACTTCCAATAAACCAAAAACAATCGACAGTTATTTTTTGAGTAAATAAACTGTCAAAGTCAATTCGGAACTGGGTCAAAGTTAACAAATGTTTTGGTTTAGGCCATAAAGATGACCTTACTACATAATAAAATATAAATTAGGAAAAAATAGCCATTTTTTGTCCTCTATAAGATAAAGCCAACTTCACAGGCTTAACATTAGTTTCTTTACGTTAAAAGTTATTTAACTTTTTTAAATTTCCTATTAAATTCTAACCTTTTTTAACAATTTTGATTGTAAGCTACAATTTTTTAATCGCTTTATTCTTACAATTAAACAACCACCATTGTTGCCCAAGATATCTCCCTTCCTGTTTCAGCAATGATTGTCCACTGGTTGTTCGTCGGATCAAATACTTCAATGGAGTTAACAGAACCCAAGCCAATTACTCTACATAGTTAAAGATATTCAAGTTTAAAAAGTTTTAACAAACAAAATATGTTGTTCACCTTTTCCTGCCTCCCACAACAAAAATCTTGCCATCTACAACTGAGGCACAGTGATAACATCGAGCCTTGTTCATTGGTTCAACTTCTGACCAGGTATCAGTAATAATGTTGTATTTGATCACTGATGAAACTGCATCAATATTTCGAATTCCACCTTAAATACAAAAAAACAATAATAAATCGCAAAATTATTACTAATTAAAAATATCACATTACTTTTATAAAACCTCTTCTTTAAATTCATTTCATTAAGTATAAAATATTTAACTGTTTGTTGATTCAAAATTCTTAAAACAGATACTTACTATTCTTATAAAGACTTTTTTAAAAGTAATAAGAGACAGTAGCCTACCTGTAACAAATATGTGATTATCCAAAACTACAGCTGCATGAGCATGTATGCAATTTCTCATTGGAGAAATAAGGGACCACTTTTTTTTATTAAAATCAAAACATTCTGATGAACTCAAACTTCCATCTTTTTCATTACACCCCCCGATGGTAAATAATTTGCCTAACCAAATAGTAAAGGCACTTTTGACTTAAGATATTAAAATAATTGTAGGTATTAAAACTTGCACACTTGGGTACCTCCTGCAGCAAGTAGTGCATGCTCTTGTTTAGGTGAAAGCATTTCAGGGATAATTTTTCTTTTATTTTTTCTCACTTTTAAATATTCTACATTTGATAAAATCAATTTATTTTTAGACTTCCCCCCAGCTGTGTAAATATACCCTACAAAAACATTTGGTTTTAGAATATTATAATATCTAAGTTTTACACTAACAAATTATTTGATGAATGCTTAAAAAAAGTTTTAAAAATCGATAAATAACCCCCATCTAGAATAAGTTATGTTAAACAAACTTAAATTCGCAAATCAAAAAGTTAATAAACCAACAGAATCTCTTCCATAAGCACCAGTTCCTCCCATTATAAGTAACTTTGTTGGAACTAAATCAGGCAACACATAAAAGTTTATGGTTAATTAAGTTTTAAAAGATGAATAAAGAATATATTGCTTACAGAAGATTGTTTAACTATAATTCATTTTTTTGTAAAATAAATTTTAAATTAACATTTTAAAACCCAACACATTACATTCTTAGCATTTAATTCTAAAAAAGAAAAGTCAGGCTTGCCAAAAAAAATTTACCATTACTGTTTTTTACTAATTTACTAAATCTAATCTAAAAAACCTGTTGGTTTGTTTTCTAGAGGTTTTAAAACAAGACGATTATAGCAATCCTTGTTTTTCATAATTAGATCCTAAACAACGAAAAAGTAAAAAATATAGGTTGTTAATTATAAAAGTTTACAAATTTTAAGCATTACCACTAAGTGATATTTTTATCACATTGTAAAATAATAATCTAATATAAAAATTTATTTAAGTTCGGTAGTGTGGCGAACCATTAATGGCATCGCCCAAAAGCCAAAAGGTTTTGGATTCGAGCCGCACTAACGCCACAATATTCCCCCTTAAGCCCGGTATTTACAGATAGCTCAAACACGTCCTAAACCGCACCATTACCCAATAAAAAATGTCAAAAACCCAAAATGAAAAAAAATTTTCAGTCATAAACAAGAAGAACTGAAAAGACAACAAAAGCTTTTGTTAATATTACCTCCTTTAAAATGACTAGTTCAATAAAAGCTTTATCAATTTTAAGAAGATCAAGAGATTGAAACAATTTGTTGACATGCTTCTTTCTGCGTAATGTGTCACATTTTATCCAGTTTATCATCGCATTGTAAACTATCTTCTCAGATAAAACCTATAAAACTTAGTAACCTCAATTTTAGTGTTCAAATAGCAAATAATTCAAAATTATTGCATAAATTATAAATATTGTTCACCTACATTTTTTTCTTCTAGCTCTAGAATGGAAAGCAAAGTCTTAAAACTAATGGTAAGAAATTCCTTCGTTGATGAAACTGTTTCAAAATTCTCAGCAATTTTTTGTAGAGCTTTTTGAGTTAAATTTTTAAGGTTCAATTTTTGAGAAATAGATAACACTGCTAAACAATTTTCAACTTCAACAATTTTTGGTAGAAATGTTAAACAAAACTCATGAAGCCCTAAAAGAAAATTCGGTTACAACCCCAACATATAAAACTATTTAATTAGAACAAAAAAAGCATTCCAAGAAAGGTATAAGTTTTATCTGCTAAGAAAATAAAAACATGTTTTTTTTTTCCAACGAATAACCATGCTAGGGCATCTTTATTTCTAATATATAGAATCAAAAAACAACAATTACCAGGTAAATTTACATTAAAATTTTTAAATACTTTCAATCTTGAGTTCTTTAGCTGCTTCCAAAACTTCGAAGACATTTTCTGAGGTAAGCAAAATCTTTTCAGTGTAGATAAAGTTGAAAATAACTTCCATAATCTCTGAGCTTATTCCACGGACTTTACCATCTTCATTGTATTTGCCTTTCATCTGAATAAATATAAAAAGCTGGGTTTGGTGACCATGCCATAACATACTTAAAACCTTTATGTAAACATTAATTTTTTTGGCATGTTTTAAATCATTAAATTGATTTTGTCATTTTTCCCCGTCGCATTGTTGTAATATTCACTATATATCTTAAAACTCACTGTCGTCAATGCGCAATAAAAACAAAATAAATAGAAATAAAAAATTACTTAGGAAAAATACAAAAACATCATTTTAAAAATTTAATACAAAAAAAACTAAAAATATTAATGCAAACTGCAACCCAAGGTAAAGAACTAATGTTGTTTCTTTAAAACAAATAACTAACCGAAGCAAACATGTCCCTGAAGAATTCAGAAAACAATCCAAGAATATTTTTGTGGCCATGATGTTTCATGTCTGATTCATCCGAGATTATGACATCATAATAAACCCGATCCTTCTTCCTATCTCTAAAAGTAAATGTCATCAATCATTATTTTTTGATTAACTGAAGTAAATTTTATATAAGCAGCACAATTTAATATAACATTGAAATTTGAAACCAACCTGTTTAGTTTCTCAAACATTTCATGAATGTGGTCGCTTTTAAACTCCTTGCTTACAACCATTTTTATTTGCCTTAACTAACAGTCTAGGCAGCTGGAGCAGACAAAATACCTAATGTCATAGAATATTTGGTACTGAAACGTCTGTGCTTTATTACGAACAATGAAGAGTATAAAGTTTCCACAAGTGAGCATTGTTTATGTTGAATGGGTGTTAAAAGTTGTACAGGTTTTGTTCTTTAATACTGGAATACAGCATACTAATAAGTTTAATTTTGACAGAAATTAGAACAATTAACCAACCAATACCCAATTGTTGGGATTCGAACCCTAGACCTCATAGTGTGATGTATCTAATGAAAGCTGCACAAACTTTCTAATATTTTTACAAACATTTTGTTATAAATATTTATTTAAAAAATAAACTTTCAAAAGTTCTACAGATTGGTTACCATAACAACTCTACATACAATTTGTTACAAAATCTGCTTATGACATCATAACATACATATACACTGTTGATGACATCACAAACATGAACGTCATAGTCTGTGACGTCATAGTGTTAAGGCTTTAAGGAGCTAAAAAACAATGACATCACAATTGACTTATTTCCTCATTGTTGTGAATAGAATTGAGACAATTGATCGAATCGTTCAACAAAAACTCGAAAATTGTTTCGGTTAATTGCATCTTTACTGTGCGCTCATCCGCATCGTAATCTGTCCAATCAGGTTCCTCCTCTCGTAGTTCGTCGATCTTTTATGATGTCACAAACAATTAGTTTTAAGTAGCAATATAAGTAGCAATATAAAAAGCAAAGTCTTTACCGGCAGCGTGGTGTAGTGGTCAGAACACTTCCTACACTACATGAGGTCCTGGGTTCGATCCCCAGTGATCTGATGCTGTAGCGCCCCTGAGTAAGGTGCTATAAACGGTATTAACTCCTGCTGAGCCAGCACTTAATCAACAGCATAATTATTGGGCAATTATAATAATATCCCAAACTGGCAAAATCAACTTAAGAAAAAAAATGATAATCACCAAAATGAGGTCAACGAGATCCTTCTTCTTCATGGAACCCCATTTCATCGTTGATTTTGTTTCTCGTTTGCTCCCCGAGAAGTTGAATAACTTTGATATTTCCGCTCCAATTATTTCACCAAGTTCCTACAAAAATAATTATTGAAAAAAGTAAGTTCTATGAAACCACAAAAAGTGGATGACATCATAAAATGACTATGACATCACAAAATGACTATGACATCACAAAAAGTTTATGACATCACAAAATGACTATGACAACACAAAATGACTATGACATCACAAAATGTCAATGACATCACAAAATGACTATGACATCACAAATTGTCAATGACATCACAAAATGACTATGACAACACAAAATGACTATGACATCACAAAATGACTATGACAACACAAATTGTCAATGACATCACAAAATGACTATGACATCACAAAATGACTATGACATCACAAAATGTCAATGACATCACAAAATGACTATGACATCACAAATTGTCAATGACATCACAAAATGACTATGACAACACAAATTGTCAATGACATCAGAAAATGACTATGACATCACAAAATGACTATGACATCACAAAATGACTATGACATCACAAAATGACTATGACAACACAAAATGACTATGACATCACAAATTGTCAATGACATCACAAAATGACTATGACAACACAAAATGACTATGACATCAAAAAATGACTATGACAACACAAAATGACTATGACATCACAAAATGACTATGACATCACAAAATGAGTATGACAACACAAATTGTCAATGACATCACAAAATGACTATGACATCACAAAATGACTATGACAACACAAAATTACTATGACATCACAAAATGACTATGACAACACAAATTGTTAATGACATTACAAAATGACTATGACATCACAAAATGACTATGACAACACAAAATGACTATGACAACACAAAATGACTATGACATCACAAAATGACTATGACAACACAAATGACCATGACATCACCAAATGACTATGACATCACAAACCTGTTTGTTCCTAGGAATGGAGCGAGAGAAACTTGGTCTTCTTCTTCGTTTGACTTTCGACCAAATTTCTTCGTGCAAATATTCTCTCCCGTAAATCTCCCGCGTCAAACCACAAACCTTGAAACAAAATATTGATTGGAAACACTGAAACAAGTTGAAGAACTTTTTGGAAACACTGAAATTTTAACAAACCAGCTCAAATAAACTTTTCTTGAATATTTCCTGCGAGTTTTGTGCTGATTCAGGCTGATCGGAGTCTACCTCAGCGTTTCCAACAAAACTTTCAGGAATTTCAACATCGTCAAGGCAACCGTTCACATAAGAGTCATAACAATGACCCACCTATGATGTCATAGTTGTTTTTTATATTTATAGAAAAAGGTCTTTTTATAACATCATAAAAGTTATAGAAAGTGGGTTATGACATCATAATACTTACAGCAACATCAACAAGTTGTAAGATATCATTAGGAAGATGTGGAACTGCAAACTTTAGGATCTGGGGTTCGAATCTCACCACATCCTGGTCCTAAACATATTTTATTTTAAATTAAAAAGTTGAAAATACATTTTTAACAAAACAAGTTAATTATAAGGATTAATTAAAAAAATTATTTTTGCTTTTATGACATCATACACACCTCATTGTTCCAAGCCTCTGTAGTGACCCCTGGTGGTGAATCTGTTTGTTTCTTGAAACTCGAAAGTCCGAAGTCATCGTCGAACCATTCTTCCTCATCCTTGGAGTTGGAAAAATTAATTAAAAAATAATAATTAATAAAATTAAATAATTACTTTACCTGGCTTGAGCCACCAAAAATTGGTGACACAGGTCGTGCCACAACTGGTTCACGATCCTCACTCAGTGTAGGTTTGGGCACATTTCTGTCACGTTTTTCGTGCAAAATACTTTCAACCTCGTCAGCAATATCAACCTGGTAATTAACATCGTTAACTAATTAATTAAAATTATTTTAATTAAAATTTTACTTTTTCTTTGTTTTCTTCGTTCACTTTTGAAGCTCGTTGTTTTCGAATTTCCAAAACCTTAAAAAAATATTAAAATTAAAAAATAATAAAGATATCTGGGTTAATGTTAATTAATTACTTGATTAATTGTTTCGTTTAAAATCTCGTTTGTAAAATCCTCCAATAAAACTTCACGGTTCGTTGGTTTATCATCAACCGCTACATCCTAATTAAAAATTTTAGTTAATTAACAAATTAGCTTTTCTTTTAAAATCTTTTTTGTAAAATTAAATATTTAATTTTAATTTTTTACCACTTTATCGCCCTCTAGCGGTGAAGTTAAAAGTTGAAGAATTCCCTTAGCTGCTGACGACAACTTTGGTTCGTTCCGGTTCGATAATTTTGTGCGTTTGCTGTCATCTTGTGGTGGAATATTTTCTTCATCCTAATATTTTTAATTTTGTTAAAAACAAAAATTAATTTGAAAAGTTAATAAAAAACTAAAAAAAAAATGATTCAAACTTTTTGTTTCCTTCGTCTTGTTTCATCTTGTTGGCGCAACCTAGTGGACGAACTATCGCGAGTCGTTAATGCCGTGTTCATTGAATCCTAAAAGAAATCGACAATTTAGTTTTTGTCACAAGTTTACTTTGATAAATTCTAGTTTTTAACCTGAAGTAAAGATCTCAAAAGTTGGTCGCTTAATTTGTTCGTTATTTGTTGGTTGTTCGCTTTATCTTCAGTTTTACTGCAAAACAATAAGTTCATTGTTACCATTGTTACCTACAATGGGATAAACAATGAAAACCAGAAACTTACCTTGATTTGACTTGTTCGTCGTGGTGGGGTAAAGTGGGGACACTTGGGGGGGTCTTATCCATTATTGAGGAGGTTGGGGTTTGGGGAGCTGAGGGAGTCGGGGTTCTGGAAGGTGATGCTACTGGAGTGATGTCATCATCGTCATGGAGACTGATTTTATCCTCAATCTAAAAAAAACAATTTTTTTATTATATAGCAAGGTAGTAACCAAATTTATGACAATTTAATTTAATTAAGTTTTTATTAATTATTTGATTAAGTAATTAATTACAAACCTCGTTAGCTTGTAGATCCAGCAAAGCAATCGAACTCTCGCTGGAATGTTGGTCGACATCGCTCAAATGTTCGCTTACTTCTTCCTCTGTTGTCACCGAGGAAAAGTCGTCACTGTAGCTGCTAGGTGGCGTTGTTGGGCTGTATTCCTACAAAATTTAAAGCGTTATTTGTTATTACATAATACTTTGTAAATTAGAACTAATTATACAAAATTAGTCTTGTTTTACTTTTTTCTGAGTAGTTTCCTTCTTGGTGGGTTCTACTTTAACTTTTTGGGGCACAACTTTTAGGGAATTCCCCAAATTAGGAAGGGGTTTAATGTCAAGCTTGTTGGGGCGGTCAGGGGTCTTCAAAGGGGTAAGGAAGGCTTTTGACCCATTTGGGGGTGAGATATCCTCTTTTTTGTGGGGGGTGAGGAAGGCTCTTGACCCATTGGGGGGTGAAGTATCGTCGGGTGAGTTTTGTTGTTGTTCATCGTCGAAACTTAACGAACGGCTTGACCTTAAAAACAATTTGGCAACACTGTAAAATTAATCACAAACATTATATTTGATTTAAATATATATTTGAATGGCAACCCTGGTTATTTTATTTTGGAAACAATATAAAAAATTAATTGGCAACACTGACCTTCCACTGCTCTCGGAGTCAGAACGATGTTTCCTCATCAAGGTCGTGACCTTCGACCCTGCCCTCGGAGATTGGTCAGGTGAAACAGAAGCTCTAAAAGGTCGTGCTTGATCGTTCTTGCGTGGCGATCGTATTTGAGGTTTGGCCATCGAGTGTTGGATCGGAACATTTTCGAGCTCGGAGTTAAGTTCTTGTTGAGTTTTGCGAATAAAAAGATCGTATGCCTGAAATAAAATACTAATTAAGAAATATTAATTAAAAAATACTAATTAAAAAATATTAATTGAATTAATAAGTTGTTTTACTAATTATCCATTTATTAAAACAATTTATCAAGAATCTTTCACCTCAATTTGACTTTTCAAGCTGGCTTCTTGCGCCCTCAAGTGTTCCTTTTGCTTCTTTTTTTGTTGTTTTTTTAATCGATCTGCCACCAGTCGTCTCCTCTTTAATTCCTCCTAAAATTAAAACTTGTTGTTAATTGGTGAAAAAATCACAATATTATTGTTTTAAACCTAAACAATCCTGAAAACGTAAAAGTGGGCAAAAAAGTGATATTCTGGTATTTAAAAAGACCACAAATAACCATAAAATATGAAAGCAGGTTAACTTTGACCAGTTGTATATGACCCCAAGTAACCTTTAACCTATCGTGATCAATGACCCATATTAGATACCCACGGGTAACCTTTAACCCATGGTCAATGAACCCCAAACAACCTTTGACCCATACAAGTTGACCTCTTACCGTGAGAGCGTGAACTCTGCACTCAACGTCACTCTGCTCGGTCTCAGATTGAGTTTGAGAGAACGACTCGTCCGACCAACTCTCTTCCCTTGCTTGTTTCGCTCCAACGACTTTCGTCGCCGGCACTTTACTCAACAGTGGAGTTGTCTGACTCGGACTCGATGATGCAGAACTCGGCCTAAAAGTTAAAATCATTTTCACTCAAGTTTTAACTTTTTGAACTCAACTCAAGTTTTTAAATTTTTTTCACATTTTTACCGAATTCTTTGATATTTTCCACAACAGCAACAAAGTGGCCAAAACCTCGGCATTTTCAACTAATTAACAAAACTAATTAATAAACTTTAATTAACTTCATAATACAACAACTTTACTTCTATTCTTTTATTTCAAAATTTAAGTTTTAAAAAGCTAAACTGAATATCTCATGTACTGAGTAGATGTTATTATAACATGAAGTTATATATGTATATGTGTGTGGGTACAGGATATGAAAGATGTCTCTAGAGATTTAATGCAACTTATATTTAACAACAATATACTTTGTATCTTTAATGCTAACAACTTCTTTAATAAATTTATTATCTAACTACATTTTAACACTTTGTAAAAAAAATTTTTTTGTAAAATACAAACAAAAAATCTGTATTTGTAATAATTTAAACTTGATTTTATCTTTTAAACTGGTCTAATAAAACCCTTGAACATTAAGTGAATAAATATATTCTTAACAAACTACTTGTAACACCAAAATAATATTAAAGACAGCTATAATGTGTTTAACAGTTTCACTACTTTAAAATACCCATTAGCAATTAATTAGGACCATACAGGCCACACATTATTTAACTTAACAAACTTACAATTTTAACTACACCAAATATGAACCAGCTTTAAAGTCTTTAAACACAGGAATTTTAAGCAATATTTATGTTTTTAAACAATATTTACAAACTTATAATTTCTATTATAACTTGGTTATTTGGCTTTTTTTTAAATATTGCTCAAATTTCAAGCTGGAAATGCTACAAAATTGCCAGACTTGGAGACCAAACTTTATTATTCAGAGTTAATCTTAGAACATAAACAATTTTGTAACATCAATTTTTATTGGTTTGCTTGAAAAAAGGTTAAAACAAAAACAAATTTCACTTACTTTACTTTAGTGTTTTCCTTTTTTGTTACAACTTCTGTTTTACTTTTGTTCTGAACATCTAATTTATTTTTGGCAACACTGGGTTCCTGTTTATTTTTGGCAACACTGTTCTCAGACTCAAAAGATTGTGAGTAATCCTCAACTGTTGTCGCTTCACTCGAAACATCCTGAGATCTGAGAAAACATTTTCAAAGATAAAAAAAATTAAAACTATTTTTATTTAAAAGTTTTAAAAATTTTAAACGAACTTTTTTTCTTGCGTTTCTGTTCCTGTTCGCTCATGTGTGGCCTTGTTCGAGGTTGAGCGATCATGCATGACAATCTCCTCAACAATTGAACTCTCCGAGGTCGAACCAAGGTCAACTTTATCCTCTGTAAGAACAAATTTAAGGTGTAAGAACACAATCAAACACAAATATAATTTTAAATAAAAACCTTTTGATTTAGTTTCTGGTTTTGTTTCTTTGGACTTCCCCCAAACTGATAACGCTTGCTTTTCCATGTCAACAACCTGGGAGTAAAATTTTAATGATAATTTTGTCCAAATTAAAATGAGATTGTTTTCACCTTTTTCTCGTCTTCATCGAGCTTTCTCTTCCACTCGAGAAGCCTCACGACCTCCTTTTTCCTTTTAAGCAAAACTTTTTCTCTTATTGTGAGTCTACGGTCGTCCAAGCATGAAGTGTATTTCTTCAACTTCTTCATCAAACGCGACGTTTGCTGTTATGATGTCATAATAAAAAATAGTGATCTCATAAAAAAATTGGTGATGTCATAATAAAAAATAGTGATGTCATAATAAAATTGGTGATGTTATATTAAAAATAGTGATGTCATAGTTACCATGGAATTGTTAAGATCAACATCAGATTGAACCTCGCTTAAATCGTTATCATCAGAGGGGATTTCCCTTGGAATGGGGGTCGATGACACGGGTGTGATGTCATCAGTCTTCTGATCCTCCCCGGTCGAGATCTTCAACTTTTCCTTGATCTGTTTGGTGGATTTCACCATCCTGTTAATGTCTTCTTGTTGCTGGAGAATCAGGTCACGACCCTGACTCGCTGCCCTGTTCGCAGCTGGAGAAAAACATTCAGGTAAAAATATTAATAAGGATAGGGTATAGTTAGAACACTTGGCTTCACTACATGAGGTCCTGGGTTCGATTCCCACTGCGCTCATGCTGTAGCACTCTTGAGTAAGGCGTTATAAACGGTATAAACTTCTGCTGAGTCAGCACTTAATCAGCAGCGTAATTATCGTGCAATTATAATCTATAATATCCCAAACTGCCACAAGAAACTCGAGACTGGGTCAGGGTAACTGATGTTACTCTATGTTTAGATTGTAAAGTTGACCTTTCCACAATAGGAATACATATATATACAAAAAAAACCTTGCAGTTTCTTGATCTCGTCGGTCTCAACTTGAAGACGGAGCAAGATTGCTCGCTTTTTCTTCTTGATTGGTGGCATTTTGTCGTCATCACCCTTGTTCCGGATCTGCCTTTTTTGTTGCTCCAACCAGGCCAGTTCAACTTGGGTTTTCTCCTACAATGAGCAACAATGTAAAAACCATGCAAATCACCAACAATGTAAAAACCATGCAAATCACCAACAATGTGACTTTTGTACCTTGATCGCCTTCTCCCGTAGCTTAAGCATAGCAGCCTGATGCTTGGACCTCAGTTCCTGCTCGATCATATAATGCTGCACGGTGGCGCTCATGAACTTGCTGAAACTTCCCATGTCGTCTCCGAAGATGGAGGTTCCGATCATCGACTCATCCAACACCGGGAGGCGACCTTCACAACAATGGGTAACAATGTAAACAATAAGGTAACATTAACAATGGAAATAACAATGGGTAACAATATAAACAACAATGCTTACTTTTAGTGTGGGGCGTGGCCTCATCTGATGACATGGAGACGTCTGATTGGTTGAGAAGTGGGTGGGGCAAGTTGGGGGTGGATGACAAAGAGGTCTTGTGACGTTGGTGTCTAAAGATTATGATGTCATAATAAAACTTTAACAATATTAAATATTAATTTTAAAATAATGACGTTACTTATTTTGTAATTTGTTTAATTAATTTATTTGCACTAATTAGTTATTAAGTTTGGTAATAATGACTAAACCAACACAGAGGGTAGTTATGACATCACAATCACCTTCTATGACTCTCAGAAGGAACAATGGCGCGACGAGAAATCTCAGCGATCTCATCCTCCGTTAAACTTTCATCAAAGTTGGCCGAGACTTCGTCGCTCGTGTTCTCATTTATCTCCTCACTGATCGAACTAAAAGTTACAGGAAAAATTATGGAATATATTTACCCAATAATTAAACTGCTGATTTGCAAGTTATAACGCCCTTCTTAAAGAAACTAACTTGATAAAAGGAATTAATTAAAAACCAACCGATCAGTGTCGTCCTTCTTCACAATTTCCTCCGGAATACTTTCCTCCGAAACCCGAACAGAAGTTGTGCTGTGTTCAGACACTATCGACGGTGGTGTGCCGGGGGATGGCTTGTAACTATGTTGTGACATACCAGGAGTAGAGTTGTATCCTAATTGTTTTACACCAGAAGCAGGGTTGTAACCTAATTGTGACACAGTTGGAGATGTCTTATCAAACTTAACACTGGACTTATAACTAGCATGTAACTTCGCGGAGGAAGGCTTGTAACCACTATTAGAGGAAGGCTTATAACCGTCATTGTAACTTTCAAATGTGTTACTACTGTAAGTGTTTTGTGGGGAAGTGCTTCTAAAAAGTAAAAATAACAAAAAGTTTTTTTTATTTGTTATTTTTTTATTTTCTGAAGAGAAAGGTCGAATGCACGACCTAAGGATAAAGTAACATTCGTTATCCCAACCCAGTCTTGATTTGACTTATTATTGATTTATAATTGCCCGATAATTATGCTGCTGATCAGGTACTGGCTTAACAGAAGTATATACCATCTATAGCGCCTTACTCAAGGGTGCTACAGCATGAGAGCAGTGGGAATTGAACCCGGGACCTCAAGTAATGTAGCAAGTGTTCTGACCACTACACCGCACTGCTGGTATTAAACAAAATTAAATGTTATCTAACCTGGTTGATTGAGTTGTTATTGTTTTGCTGGAATCTGTTGAATAATCTTGATATTTTGAGTCCTGTAGAAAAGTAAAATTTAATAAAACACTGAAAATCCAAATCAAAATTTAAACAAATTTTGTCTTTACCTTTTCCTTGTGTTTTATATTCAGTTCACGATCTTTAACTTTAAGTTCGCGATCTTTTACTTCAAGGTCATGAACTTTACGGTTGACCTCTAAAGCGTCCTCTTTAGCTTTCAAGGTTAAACGTTCCATTTCTATTTCGTGTTGAAGTTGGCGCGACTTAAAAAAAATTAAATTTAAAAAAAATATTTTTTAAATTAAAAATTTTTTAACCTAAAAAAATACAAACCTGTAATATTTGAGCGAGTGAGACTGTTTCCTGTTGTGCCAGTGCCACAGACTGCGTGGCTTCTGTGCCACAGAGTTGTTTGATTGTGTCACCAATCGTTTCATATCGATTTAACTCTAGCGCCATCTGGTGTTCAAGAACAGCCGGAGAAAACCGCAATCCAGTTGCTGGGGAGGGAGCTTCAGAAAAATATTTATTTAAATTCTTAAACAAAATTAATTTTATATCGAAGAAGTTTTTTAATTTTGTTTAAAAAGATAAAAAATTATACTGACCACTAGGTGGGAAAAGAGGGTCATCCTCGGCCAAACTTTCCTCTTTATCCTCAATTAAATTTATCCTGGGTCCGAGAGATTGCGACCAAGTTATCAAACCTCTTGGGTCATCGCTAGGTTCAGCAGAGGTCATGACCTTTGAAGTAGGGATCATGACCTTTGTGGTGTTCATGGTATTTGTATCAAATGGTGCGACCTTCTCATCAGAGGTCATAACTCTAGGGGTCAAACGAGGAGACACAATTTTTGAACTTGAGTTAGTAACCTTTGAACTTGAGGTCGATGAACTTGAATTAAAGGAATCAAGATTGTAGTCATGTGACTTATCGTCATGGGAACTCGTTGGTAAATTGAGTTTATAATCGGGCAAACTGACTGGTTCTTGGTGCGATGTGATTGGCTGATTTAAATCAGGTTGCCGTGGCGATACATCTAAAACACAATTAAATATTAAAGCTACAAAAGTGAGGATAAAGTTTTGACCCTGAAACTTTAATTTTGCTGACCTTGTGGTTTATGTTTCAGTGTTTCCAGATAATTTCTCGTGAAGACGTTGACAACGCTGTATTTGTCTCCGTTGCTGCGTTGCCATGGAGGTTTGCTCAGTTCTTTGTTGCTATTGTGATCCTTGTTGCTATGCTGATCTTTGTTGCTATGCTGATCTTTGTTGCTATAGTGATCTTGGTTGTCAAGACGACGTGCTTGACTACCTCGTAGTCTTTCACTCAAACCTAAAAACAAAAAATTGTTTAACAAAAATATTTTAAAAATGTCAAATTTTACGAAGATATTTGAAACAAGTTTTACCCAAATAATTTTGATCTCTTTCCTCCATTTTCCATCTTCCTCCGTCAGGTTTATCCTCACCGTAAACTTTATCCTCAGCACAAAATTCTCGGCTTTTCAGTTCCTCCAAAATTTCCGTCACTGACCTTGGCTCAAAGTCAGATTGTTCCGACTCAGATGGAAGGTCACTTGAAGGTCGTGGGTTTTTTAAAGTCCGACCACTCGGCAATTCCCATGTTTCCAAAGCATTTCTAAGAATTACAAATTTTTAATTAAAATATTAACTTTTAATTAAAATACTTAAAAGTCAAATTTTAAACAAATTCAAAAAATCAACCAACCTGACATTTTGACCTTGGTAAGCAGCTTGAATCTTGGATGCAGATTCCGTTTTGGTTCGAGTTTCCTCCGAATATTTTGCATGCTCTTCTAAGTTCGTGACCCCTGGTAATGAAAGGTCATTGACCTCTGATTCCATGTACAAGGATTCATTAACCCTTGACCCTATTTGTAATGGTTCACTGGATCCTAACCCCATGTATGAAGGTTCATTGAACCTTGGCGACCTTGTGACCCCGGAAAACCTTGGGTCATTTTGCTCAGGTGACCCTGTGACGCCTGAATACTCCCTCGGTGACCGAAAGTTACGCCCAGGTGACCTTGATGAAAATCGGAAATCATTGGAGCGAAACAAGTTGTCACTGTGATGTAATAATGGTTGTTCTAATAATCTCCGAGATTCTAATGCAATTCTTTCCTAAAAAAAATTAACAAATTTTAAAAATTTATTTCAAAAAATTGTTTAAAAAATAATTTTAAATAAAAAAATCAAAACCTGCAGCGCTTCCGAGTTTGCTTTCAAAGCTGCAATCCTGGAAGATTTATCAGCATCTAACTTAAATTGTGGGGAAACCCTAGGACTGTTCAAATTGAAGTTACTGGAAGCCCTGGGTGAGGAGTTTAATTCATCGATCGTTAAATCTCGATCGTTTTTTGCAGCATCATCATTTTCCCGAAGTGACTCAGCATTAACCGACTCACCCCGAGACTCTTCGTTTTTTGCTGAATCATCCTCGTTAAGATATTTGTCGAGTTTCAACATAAATTGTGACACTCTGGTGCCATCGTGTGTTGGTTTGATTAGTTTTTCAAGGTCGTTATAACGTTCAAGTTTGTTCATAAATTTTGCAATTCTTCCCTCAGCTCTGCAGAAAAATAAAAATAAAAACAAAGTTTAATAAATTAAATAACAACCTAAAACTTTATCCTCACCTTAGCTCTTTATCAGCCTCTAGTGGTGGTTTGGTGAAAGTATCGTGTTGAGATTTCTTGTTTTTTGTTGAATTCGACAAAGTTTTGACACGTTGATCTTTCTGTCGTTGATCGAGATCGTTTAGTTGTTGCATGCGACGTTGATTGGCTTGTTGTTCAACATCTTTTTGTTGATCCTGTTTCCTCTTGCGCTCAGCTTTCTGTTTCAACATGAACTCCTGGATCTTGGTTTGATCGTAATGACGAACTTTTGCTATCACTGGTTCTGTAATTGAGTGAAATGTTTGATTTTAAACCAGATGCACCCAAGTTGTTTAACGAACAAGAAAAAGAATTCTTTAACGCAATCTAGCTCTAAATTTTTTTTAGAAATTAAAAGCCATTTTCAGAGGAGGAGTTGTGCTAAAATGATGTCAAAAAAAGGGTCTTATTGCTGTTAAAGCAGTGTTTTCAAGAATATAAATTTAGTCCATAGGTAAGTTTGATAAATGGTTTGAATAATATTTTAGACAGTCATTTGCAAAAATATAATTTAAAATTTAAAGTTTTTTTTTATATATATATTTATCCTCAATGTTGAAAGGTCAACTTCACGACCTAAACATAAGAGTAATATCAGTTACTCCGACCCAGTCTCGAGTTGCCTGTGGCAGTTTGGGATATTATAGAAACTATAATTGCTCGATAATTAAGCTGCTGATTAAGTGTTGGCTTAGCAGAAGTTTATACTGATTTATAGTGTCTTACTCAAGGGCGCAACAACTTGAAATCACTGGGGATTGAACCCATGACCTTTTGTGGTGTAGCGAGTGTTGTTACTACTACACCACTCTGCCGGAATTACCAACTTAATTAACCTGATTTAAAAACACAAAAAAGGTTTTGTTTTAAAACTACAACCCCACCTGGTGGAGGTTTAAATCGTTCCAAATTTATTTTCTTTTGTTTTTTTCCTTTTGGGGTCACGACCTTAGATGGAGTCTTCACAGTAACCCTTGGGGTTGTAACCTCTGACCCCTCATCATCAGAGGACGAGCCAAGGTGAAGGTCGTTTAGGATGCCTTTGACAGCGGACGATAAGTTTGCTAAAAAAAATTTTTGAATTTTAAAAACTTTTAATAAATATAATTTAAAAAGTATTTACCATTTTCCAGTTTATCCTCAACAGTATTGTCATTTTCGTTTTTCGATTTTTCAGTTTCAGAGTTTTCATTTATTTCTGATGAAAAATTAAAAAAATTTTTACAATAAAAGTTATTTTTAATAAAAACAAATTTAGAAAAATTTAATCTCAATATTTAAAAACCATTTGGAAATGTGTCTTTATCATCTTTTGCAGAAGTTTGTGGTAATTCCTTCTCTGCTTCTGCAGTATTTTGTGGTAAATCTTTCCCTAATTTTGCAGAAGTTTGTGGTAATTTAGAAGGAGGGCTGTGAACTTTCCGTGGTGACCTTGACCTTGCTTGTTTTGAGGGGGGTCCATTCGCTTTTAACGCAGGGTGGTCCCTCCAAGAGAAGGGGGTGATAATCAATTTTTTGTGCTCAGGGTTGTCAGATTGAATTTTAACTAAAATAATTAAAAACTTTTTATATTAGAGAGTTTCGCAATTTTGTAAGTGATATAGCACGTTAGTATGGTTGACACTGAATCACAAAATGGTTTTAAAACTTTTAAAAAATGTCTGTGGTACTTACAATTTAATTTTCAAAAATACTGAAAAATCATTTACATTAAAACCAAGGTTACCATATTTTTCGTGTGACGTAGAAAGTACTAACTAGCATAGTGAATGTATACAAGCTAGTACTTTCTACGTCATCACAAACAGGGCTTCCCTTTTTTTAATTAAATTAAAGTTGTATAACTTGAAGATTAGGTAAAATTATTTAAAGTTAAAATAATTTTTGTGTTCAGTGACACTAACTATAAAAATAGCGCCAATATTTTGAAGATTTTAAACTCACCAATTTTTCTCACTGGCTTGGGCTTGGAATTACTTTTTTGTCCTCTTTTTTTGTTCGAAATAACCTTTCCACCACTAGAGTGAGCCTCTTTTTGTTCATGTTTAAACAACTTTGTGGCAACTAAAAAAATTTAATTTACAAAAAAATCACGGAACTAAAGTGAAAAAGCTTTAAAGTAATTGAGTAGAACTTGATTTCCACCACCTTTTGCAAGTAATTGAAGAACAACAAAGTAAAATTATGACATCACAAACCTCTTTTAGTTTGCAGTTGTTTAAAGTTGGTTCCATCTTCCTTCCATACCTTTCCATCCGGTGTTTTTAACCTGGTTTCTACTGCACTAAAACCCTGAAAAGAAACAATTTATTATTTATTCGAAAACTGTGGACTCGAACTTGAATTATTGCAATATTAAAGCTTCCAAAAATGGTAAAAATTTAACTTTTAAAAAATCAAATAACTGAACTTATAATTGAAATATCATTTATTTAAAAATCCTGGACTTTTAAAACTAAAATCGTTATAATTTTTATTTTATGTGTTTAACAATTATTAAAAAAATAAGTCTCAAGTTTAATTCCCATTCCTTACAAAAAAGATAAAAATTAAAAAAATAAAAACTTTAAATTATTGTCCAACTAACTTTGTATTTCGGGGCAGCTGGTCCTGCTGCAATTTTTCTCACTAGAGGGCGATCTGGTTCAGCGATCACTGATGATGTCACAATAGGAGTGTCCTCATCATAACGTCGATGTGCCGTGTAATCACTCATGCTTGAAGGTGACCTTGTAAAAATTTATTGAAATTATCTGACTTCAGCAAGCTTAAATTTTTATAAAAACTGAAAATTTTGTCTGAATTCGAAACACAATAAAAGTTGATTTAAAGTTGTTCATTGTTAAAATTTTAACAAAAGCTTAAACCAACAACTTAACCTTTTTCTTGTAATAAAAACTTTCAAATTTTCACCTGTTTTCTTTTTGTTTCTTGATTTTTTCTTTTAATTTTGCGAGTGCTTCTGAATTTCCTTCCAACTTTTTCTTCTGCTTTGTGACGTCATAACGCATGTGCGGTGGACTGCGACCAACCAATGATGAATAAGAATGGTTTACAACAACATTTGCAACTCCAGCTGACCTTAGGTCACGACCTTGGGGCCTTAAAGGTTGGGGTTCAAAAGTTACATCCAAGTTTAAGTTTCGAGTCTCAGCTGGTTTGTCTTTTGGACTCAACCCAACTTCAGTGAAATTTTCAGTGAATGGTTTCGGAAGGGAATCTCCCCACTGGGGCTCCCCCTTGTACGACACCCTCAGCGCATCATAATCGACTTTCTTATGATCTCGAGCAGAAAAACTTCCACCGAAATCGTTGTTGATCGTTGACATTGATCGATCGTCATAGTAACCTGAAGATAAAAAAGTTTAAGACAAGGAAACAAAAAATTTTTATTTTTAAAAGAATATATACCTAAATATTTTGTTGGATCGTGTTTCTCATGATAAGAAACGATTGGTTCCCTAAACCCGACCCTCGGACTTCGAGTTTGACCTTCTGTTGACCTTTGGTGACCTCCAGTTAACCGTTGATGACCTCCACTTGACCTTTGATGAGTTCCAGTTGACCTTAATGATGAGGAAAGGACGCCCGTTCGAGGATTTCGGATCTGTTTAAAACATTTCAAAATTAAACATTTTTTAAACTTTATACTGGTATTAAAATAAAACATTTAAATACTAAAAACATTTAGGATCACTTCTACGTTAACTTTCTTCAAAAAGTTAAAAATTATAAAGTACAAGAAAGAATTAGCAAGAATAGAAAATCAATAAAAAAATCAGCGTTGACCGTAAAGTAGAAGAGAGAATTGGACATGAAGTACAAAAAAAAATTGTAAGGGCCGTCATTTAATAGTCCAGTTTAAATTTATTATTGAAAAATCATTTATTTTAAATGTTGAAATTGAGGCAAAACCAACAACTCACCATCAAAGTTTCCCCAAATGGAACGTCGTTCATCGGAACATTTGATTCTTCCAGCCTTCGATCAATTTTCTGAAGCTGCAAAATAAAAAAACAAATCATAACTTTCTTTACAGAATGATTAAAAGCCAAATGATTAAATAAATGTGAAATAACAAAAAGTGAAAGAGTTATTGTGATAACTAAGTGCAACTTTTTATTTTCATATTAACTTACTACTGCTTTTGCCCCATTCACTTTATCCCATACCGAGTTTAAACCATCAGCCAACTCACGATTTGCTCCAGTGACCTCATAATCAGTGATGCGAGAATGACCCAAGGTCGGGTCGATGACCTTGTGTCGTATTCCACTGGCCATGTTGTCAGCAAATTATTTCTTAACTAAAATTTTTAACAAGAATTTAAATCGCGATTCAGATTGCCTTTATTTAGTTCGATAACCCCAGTTTGGAAAGAAGGACAGTTTTCAACGAGATCTCGCGCGTGCAAGCATAAAAAATGATGTGACCGCATGTGCTAATACTTTTCGTTCACATTTTTAGTGATTTACTTTAATTTGGCTTAAATATGCCACCACAAAGCGCCAGTATTGCACGTGTACATTTTTTTTCTAAACCAGGCGCGCAAAACGTTATTTTCAGGTGTAAACTTTTTTACTGAAAAAAATCTCGTGCTTGCACGCTGTCCTACTTTCCAGACTGGCCATAACCAAGATTTTAACAAACTAAGTGATGTTAAATTAGCTGAAGCATCAAAATCATAAACAACCCATTTAATAAAACCAATTTGGTTGCTTGTTAACCTAGTTAACCCAAACTGCTTCATGCTGCTGTGCTTATGTCTGTATGTGCTATGGCGCTGTTTTGTAGTAAGAATTGAAGTCTCAGTCTGTCAGTGAGTAGACAACAAACTGACGGTCTAACTGCTAACTGTCATTAATAATCAACAATATCCCAAACTGACAGAAGCAACTTGAAATTAAGTCGGGGTAACAATTGTTACCTTATGTTTAGGCCGTGTGGTCAACCTTCCCACATCGAGGATAAATATATAAAGTTCAAAAGTTACTTTAAAATATTTGTCAAGATACTGAGATAACTAAATTGAATCAGAAAAGTCGCTCAACTAACCCCACGCGTTGTTTATCTTAAACTTAATTAAATGCTTACCTGTAAACTTAATTGCAATTCTATTTAAACCAACATTAGTAGATCCTGTTTAACAAATTAATTTGCAAATTTGAAAACAAAATTTTTAAATTTTTTAACGAAAATCGTTTTCAGTTAACCTTTAACCCTGTCCGCTTCAGTAAGCACAAATACAATTTAATATTTTTAACAACAACAACGTTTATCCTCAATTTTATAATATACTAAAATAGTTCAAAATATAAACAAATTATTTTAATTAAAAATTCTGTAATTTGTTTTTTTAATTTAAATAAAATATGTAACTTAATTTTTTAATAAAATTTTAATCAAACAAAAAAATTATTAAAAAAAAATACTAAAATTTTATTTATAAACAAAAATTAAAAAACCGGCAGCGTGGTGTAATGGTAAGAACACTTGCTACACCGCACATGAGGTCGTGGGTTTAATCCTTACTGCTTCCATGCTGTAGCGTCCCTCAGTAAGGCGCTATAAACGATACGAACTCCTGCTGAGTCAGCACTTAATCAGCAGCTTAAATATCGGGCAATTATAATCTATAATATCCCAAACTGCCACAGGCAACTCGAGACTGGGTCAGAGTAACTGATGTTACTCTATGTTTAAGTCGCGCATTCGACTTTCCCACATCGAAGATATATATAAAAAAAAATGATTAACGAACAATTTTAATAATAAAAAGTGTTTTGAATAAACGTTAATTCTTTACTAGAATTAAATATAATCCCACTTATTATTAAAGGCAATAGTTAAAGTGTTAAAATATTAAAAAGCGCAGATGTTGATAATTTAACGACGGTTTATGACGGTTTAATGATTCTGAACAAGCTAGTGTGACGTCATGGAATAATCCATTGTCCGATTATTGAACAACAATGGACAATTTTAAAAGCAAGTGTTGTGTAAAAGTGAAAGATTGTTTTGTAAATTAATTTTTTTTTTAATTTGTAAAAGTTAAGTTGAAAAAAAAATTTTTAATTAACAAATTAAATAAGGATGAAGCTTATTAAAATATTTTAATTAATTAGTAAAAATTAAACAAAATTGTGCGAAAATTATAGCGGAAAAAGGAGAAAGAATCACCAAAAGTTTGAATTTTAAAATTGTTGTAACAAAACGTGACGTCACAATAGCACGACAATGATGAATGACAATAGTAAAGCGTGACGTAAAGTTCTGAAAGATTCGCTTGAATAGTTTGGGTGGTTACGCTAAAACGATATCATGCATATAGCGAATATAATATATAGAATATATATATGTTGGTTTGTGATGTAAGAAAACGTTCGGGTTGCTAGGTTGGTTTGTGATGTAAGAAAACCGTAAGTTCGTTGATATTTAGAAAATTTGTTTTAAAATACAAATTAATTCTAGTCAGCTAGTGATTCTAGATTAAATGTGTATAATGATCTACTATTAACCGACTTTATGACGTCACAATCATATAACAAATCTTAAAAGGAATTTAGTTTTAAGAAATTTAAAAAAGCAGAAAATGAAAATTCAGTTTAGGTTTCTGTTAATATAACAAAAATATTAAGAAAATTAATTTTAAAATAACAAAACAAGAATAATTTATTGCCTTAAGACTGAAGCACCGGAAAGTAGCAAAATGTATTATTTATTAGCCACCCTTTGCCTATTAAAGTCAACTTTTGGTGCCAAATAGGATAAATTTGAAAGGGTTATTCTATTGCTTTTTCGTTTACAAACGCTTTAGAGACTAAATTATAACCAAAATAAATTATTTTTTAGTTTTAAGATTTTAAGAATATTTAGTTTTTGAAAATGAGCCAAGATTATAAGAATCCGCCGCCTCCAGGGCAGGTAATATGACGTCATAATATAAGTTATAATAACGTAACATTTGTGCTATTTTAAACGAAATAATTAATTAAAATTACTAAATTGGGAATCAATAATTAACGAAAAAGTTGATGTTAAAATAAGAAATATTAGAAAAATAAAAATTTGCAATTTAAAATTTTTAATTAAACAAATTATTAATTAGTAAAATATTTAAAATAAAGAAATATCAATTATTTAATTAAAGAAATTAATAATTAGTAAAATTAACTCTTACCACGCTGAAAACTAAATATTTAACAACTTTAAACCGGAAGTTATAACAAACTATCCTGTATGACGTAATAACTGCTTTTGTCACAGGTCGCCCCGCAGTTCCAAACCCAGTACAACCAACCTCCCCAAGGTCAACAAGGTCAATGGATGAACCTCCCCCCAGCCCTTCCTGGTTGCCCCCCAGGACTCGAGTATTTGACCCAACTTGACCAACTCCTTATCCACCAACAAGTCGAACTCTTTGAAGGTTTGTGACGTCATATAAATGGTCATATAGGCCATCATTTCAAACACAAAATGGTCATATAGGCCATCATTTCAAACACAAAAAGTTAAAATTTGTTGAAGTTTGTGTGTTAACTACTTTTATAAAACTTTCAATTAAATTATATTTGGAACAATTAAACCAATTATGACGTCACAAATAATTTTAGCTTTGACGAACATCGAGACAAAGAACAGATACGCGATCAAGAACAGTGTTGGTCAGCAATGCTACTTTGCACATGAAGGTAAATTTAACAATTATTAGTCTATGACGTCACTTGTTCGGGTATTGTTATGTGGGAATGGAAAGCGATTGAACATTGTGCAACAAAGTTCCCTAACAATGGCAAATTTATTTTAAGCGCTGTTCCCTAACAATGGCAAATTTATTTTAAGCGCGGATGAATACATGTTTGTTGACGTGGTTACCGCTAAACAGAAATTGAATCAAGTATAGTGTTATCGCGGATGAATACACTTAAACGGTTAAATGTTTTTAAAAAAGGCGAAAACATTTTTCGTTTTCGCGGATGATTATAATTTTACGCGGATGAATATTTTTACAGAATCTGAGCTGTGCATGAGAATTTGTTGCGGGAACCAGAGAGGTTTTATGATGCACGTCGTCGATAACCTTGGCAACGTAAGTATGACGTCATAAGTAGTTTCCTTTTCATAACGTCACAATAACTAATACATTATGACGTAGGAGGTGATAAGGATGACGCGTCCATTTAAATGCTGGGCCGGATGTTGTTGGTGCGCGAACCAGGATTGTTGCGCTCATGAGATCGACGTCGAAGCTCCTCCGGGAAACGTCATCGGGAAGATCAGACAATCGTAAGTATGACGTAGGCGGTCATGATTGTGACGTAGCTATTGTGACAGTGACGTACATTGCAATTGTTGTGACGTTGCTGTTGTTAGTATGACGTATGGGGTCGTAAGTATGACGTTGCGATCTTGATTGTTACGTAGCTGTTGTTACAGTGACGTGGAAGGTCATTGTTGTGACGTAGCTGTCGTTAGTATGACGTATGGTGCCGTAAGTATGACGTAGGGGGTCCTGATTGTGACGTAGGGGGTCCTGATTGTGACAATGACATAAGGGCATTGTTGTGACGTAGCTATTGTTAGTATGACGTAAGGGGTCTTAAGTATGAAGTAGGCGGTCATGATTGTGAAGTAGCTATTGTTACAGTGGCGTGGAAGGTCATTGTTGTGACGTAGCTGTCGTTAGTATGACGTAGGGGGTCCTGATTGTGACGTAGGGGGTCCTGATTGTGACGTAGGATGTCCTGATTGTAACAATGACATAAGGGGCATTGTTGTGACGTAGCTGTTGTTAGTATGACGTAAGGGGTCGTAGGTATGACGTAGGCGGTCATGATTGTGACGTAGCTGTTGTGATAATGACGTTGGGGTCATTGTTGTGACGTAGCTGTTGTTAGTATGACGTATAAGGTCGTAGAAAAGAGTGACGTTAATAATATTTTTATTATGACGTAGGCAGTCATGTTGGAAGCCGAATTACACGATCGCGGACGCGAGTGGGAACGTGATCTTCAACATCCAAGGACCTTGTTGTATTTGTCACGGGATCTGTTGCACCTGCGACTTCCCGTTCGAGATTTTCACCCAGGATCAACAACCGGTCGGAAAGATCTCTAAACAGTGGTCGGGTCTGGTTAAGGAGATGTTCACGGATGCCACCAACTTTAGCGCTACCTGTGAGTCCTCTAAGTTTATCCTCAATGTGAGCAAAGATAGAGTAACATCAGTTACCCTGACCCAGTCTACCGAGTTGCCTGTGTTAGTTTGGGATATTATAGATTAAAATTTCCTGGTAATTATGCTGCTGATTAAGTGCTGGGTCAGCAGGAGTTCATACCGTTTATAGTGCCTTACTCAAGGGCGCTACAGCATGAGATCAGTGGGAATCGAACCCAGGACCTCATGTAGTGAAGCCAGGTGTTCCGACCACTTCCAGGCCCAAATATTCATTGTTCCATACCGAACCATTAAGAACAGTGTCAAAAACCAATTTTAATTCTTTAAATATTTGTTTAGTTCCACAAGACTTGGATGTTAAGTTGAAGGCCACGATATTGGGAGCTACTTTCCTTATCGTAAGTATAGCGGATGAATACGTTTATTGCCGATTAACTGGTTTTATCGCGGAGTAATATGGTTATTATAACTACCGGTATTTAAGAATAACAAACAAAGGGTTTAAGTGGTATTTCTAGCGGAGGAATACATACTTTGGTGTTACTTACAGATGCTAAAAAGTGATTTAAAAATATTACCCAAACATATATGTATTTAATTGGCGGATGAATACTAATAATCAGATCTATTTACAGGACATGATGTGGTTTGAAGACCAAGACCAAAATTAATTTGCATGTTGTAATTTTATTAATTTAGCGCATGAATACTAATAATTAGATCTATTTACAGGATATGATGTGGTTTGAAAATCAGAACCAACAATAACTCGACAAAAACTTTGGAAATATTTTCTTCGGATTTTCTTCTTTATTTTAGATTGTGATTTATTCTTAAACTTTTGTTAATATTTGGAATAAAACTTTTAACTTTATTTGTTGGAGTGAAAAATTAAAAATAATTATAAGATAATTAGTAGTTAGATGATGACATCATAATCGTCATAATGCTTAGAACCCAGTGTCATAATCGTAGGCCGGGTTTTTTTGACTAGAGTTTATCTTGATCTCCTCGTAAGGATGGGAGTCGTTGTCCATAGCAACGATGCTCAATTCTACAACAAAAAAATTAATAAATTATGACATCACAAACCCACAGGAGCGTTTATGACATCATGAACCACAATAAAAGCATAATCATGGCATCACAAACGCTAACATAAAGTACAATTATGACATCACACAAGACTTACTCGATGCGTTCTTCTTGCCCCCCGTAAACACAATAAACGAGATGACAAGGAACAAAAGGATTGCTCCGACAATGGGAAGAGAGATGATGAGAGCCAGGTTATCATCCCCGATCACAGAGGAGCACAATGCAACAAAGTTGACGTCACTGACGAGGTCTATTGTGTCTGCACACATCATTAAATTTTCATCGTAGATCTTCTCTGGATTGTCGCTTATGTAGGTGTCCAAGTCCTGAAAATATTAGCTCATAATGACAAACATTTATTACTTAAACCCTATTACCAAAAAAAATATGCTCAAAAAAACAAGACTTTCTGCCAATAAGACATTTTTTTATTAAATATTTCTTCTGTAGAAGATTCCCTTTAATTAACAACAAAATTTAAACAATGTTATCCCCTTTAAATGTAATTTAAGAAATGCAAGAAACCACAAACCTGTAAATCACAATCACACGACCATGGATTGTTTCCCAGCCAGACTCGAAGATTGTTATTTGTTAATTGTGACATCACGACCGGGTCAAGGTCAGTTAGAAGGTTGTCATCCAAGCGTAACCGAGTCATGGTTGACTTTGAACTTGCAAATGCATTGTTGGAAACAGACTGAAGGTCGTTTCCGGTTAGGTAAAGTCCTTCAAACGTGGCATACATAAACATATTGTCGTCCACTGCAGTTATTTGGTTGTTCTGTTAAAAGAAAAAATTTGTAGATGATAACATAATCATAACATCATTTCTATGACATCATAAGAGTTATGACATCTTAACACGTATGACATCACAGCAGTTATGACATCTTAACATTTATGACATCACAACAATAATGACATCTTAAAATTTATGACATCACAACATTTATGACATCACAACAGTCATGACACCACAACGGTTATGACATCACAATACTTACAGAAAGGTCAAGCCATCTCAGTTTATCGGCTCCTTGGAAAGATTGATCGTCGATCTCAGAAATTAAATTATCGGCAAGGAAAACTTCATACAGCTCTGTAGCGCCATTTAGTGCTCCGACAGGGATCTTTGGTATTTTGTTGTTGTTGAAATAAAGTTGAGTGGAATTACTTGGAATTACAGGCAGGGTTTCCAAAAGATTACCAGAGTAATCGATTGAATATAACTCGGTAAATTGAGATCCGAAATTATCGGGAATTGATTTTAATTTGTTGTTGGCAACACCCAAGTACCACAAAGCACTAAAAATTAAAAAGGAGGTTTTAAATGTTTATCCTCGATGTGGGAAGGTGAAACGCGCGACCTAAACATGGAGTAACATCAATTACGACCTTAGATGGAGTCTTCACAGTAACCCTTGGGGTTGTAACCTCTGACCCCTCATCATCAGAGGACGAGTCAAGGTGAAGGTCGTTTAGGATGCCTTTGACAGCGGACGATAAGTTTGCTAAAAAAATTTTTAGAATTTTAAAAACTTTTAATAAATATAATTTAAAAAGTATTTACCATTTTCCAGTTTATCCTCAACAGTGTTGTCATTTTCGTTTTTCGATTTTTCAGTTTCAGAGTTGTCATTTATTTCTGATGAAAAATTAAAAAAAATTTTACAATAAAAGTTATTTTTAATAAAAACAAATTTAGAAAAATTTAATCTCAATATTTAAAAACCATTTGGAAATGTGTCTTTATCATCTTTTGCAGAAGTTTGTGGTAATTCCTTCTCTGCTTCTGCAGTATTTTGTGGTAAATCTTTCCCTAATTTTGCAGGAGTTTGTGGTAATTTAGAAGGAGGGCTGTGAACTTTCCGTGGTGACCTTGACCTTGCTTGTTTTGAGGGGGGTCCATTCGCTTTTAACGCAGGGTGGTCCCTCCAAGAGAAGGGGGTGATAATCGATTTTTTGTGCTCAGGGTTGTCAGATTGAATTTTAACTAAAATAATTAAAAACTTTTTATATTAGAGAGTTTCGCAATTTTGTAAGTGATATAGCACGTTAGTATGGTTGACACTGAATCACAAAATGGTTTTAAAACTTTTAAAAAATGTCTGTGGTACTTACAATTTAATTTTCAAAAATACTGAAAAATCATTTACATTAAAACCAAGGTTACCATATTTTTCGTGTGACGTAGAAAGTACTAACTAGCATAGTGAATGTATACAAGCTAGTACTTTCTACGTCATCACAAACAGGGCTTCCCTTTTTTTATTTAAATTAAAGTTGTATAACTTGAAGATTAGGTAAAATTATTTAAAGTTAAAATAATTTTTGTGTTCAGTGACACTAACTATAAAAATAGCGCCAATATCTTGAAGATTTTAAACTCACCAATTTTTCTCACTGGCTTGGGCTTGGAATTACTTTTTTGTCCTCTTTTTTTGTTCGAAATAACCTTTCCACCACTAGAGTGAGCCCCTTTTTGTTCATGTTTAAACAACTTTGTGGCAACTAAAAAAATTTAATTTACAAAAAAATCACGGAACTAAAGTGAAAAAGCTTTAAAGTAATTGAGTAGAACTTGATTTCCACCACCTTTTGCAAGTAATTGAAGAACAACAAAGTAAAATTATGACATCACAAACCTCTTTTAGTTTGCAGTTGTTTAAAGTTGGTTCCATCTTCCTTCCATACCTTTCCATCCGGTGTTTTTAACCTGGTTTCTACTGCACTAAAACCCTGAAAAGAAACAATTTATTATTTATTCGAAAACTGTGGACTCGAACTTGAATTATTGCAATATTAAAGCTTCCAAAAATGGTAAAAATTTAACTTTTAAAAAATCAAATAACTGAACTTATAATTGAAATATCATTTATTTAAAAATCCTGGACTTTTAAAACTAAAATCGTTATAATTTTTATTTTATGTGTTTAACAATTATTAAAAAAATAAGTCTCAAGTTTAATTCCCATTCCTTACAAAAAAGATAAAAATTAAAAAAATAAAAACTTTAAATTATTGTCCAACTAACTTTGTATTTCGGGGCAGCTGGTCCTGCTGCAATTTTTCTCACTAGAGGGCGATCTGGTTCAGCGATCACTGATGATGTCACAATAGGAGTGTCCTCATCATAACGTCGATGTGCCGTGTAATCACTCATGCTTGAAGGTGACCTTGTAAAAATTTATTGAAATTATCTGACTTCAGCAAGCTTAAATTTTTATAAAAACTGAAAATTTTGTCTGAATTCGAAACACAATAAAAGTTGATTTAAAGTTGTTCATTGTTAAAATTTTAACAAAAGCTTAAACCAACAACTTAACCTTTTTCTTGTACCAAAAGCTTTCAAATTTTCACCTGTTTTCTTTTTGTTTCTTGATTTTTTCTTTTAATTTTGCGAGTGCTTCTGAATTTCCTTCCAACTTTTTCTTCTGCTTTGTGACGTCATAACGCATGTGCGGTGGACTGCGACCAACCAATGATGAATAAGAATGGTTTACAACAACATTTGCAACTCCAGCTGACCTTAGGTCACGACCTTGGGGCCTTAAAGGTTGGGGTTCAAAAGTTACATCCAAGTTTAAGTTTCGAGCCTCAGCTGGTTTGTCTTTTGGACTCAACCCAACTTCAGTGAAATTTTCGATGAATGGTTTCGGAAGGGAATCTCCCCACTGGGGCTCCCCCTTGTACGACACCCTCAGCGCATCATAATCGACTTTCTTATGATCTCGAGCAGAAAAACTTCCACCAAAATCGTTGTTGATCGTTGACATTGATCGATCGTCATAGTAACCTGAAGATAAAAAAGTTTAAGACAAGGAAACAAAAAATTTTTATTTTTAAAAGAATATATACCTAAATATTTTGTTGGATCGTGTTTCTCATGATAAGAAACGATTGGTTCCCTAAACCCGACCCTCGGACTTCGAGTTTGACCTTCTGTTGACCTTTGGTGACCTCCAGTTAACCGTTGATGACCTCCACTTGACCCTTGATGAGTTCCAGTTGACCTTAATGATGAGGAAAGGACGCCCGTTCGAGGATTTCGGATCTGTTTAAAACATTTCAAAATTAAACATTTTTTAAACTTTATACTGGTATTAAAATAAAACATTTAAATACTAAAAACATTTAGGATCACTTCTACGTTAACTTTCTTCAAAAAGTTAAAAATTATAAAGTACAAGAAAGAATTAGCAAGAATAGAAAATCAATAAAAAAATCAGCGTTGACCGTAAAGTAGAAGAGAAAATTGGACATGAAGTACAAAAAAAAAATTGTAAGGGCCGTCATTTAATAGTCCAGTTTAAATTTATTATTGAAAGACCATTTATTTTAAATGTTGAAATTGAGGCAAAACCAACAACTCACCATCAAAGTTTCCCCAAATGGAACGTCGTTCATCGGAACATTTGATTCTTCCAGCCTTCGATCAATTTTCTGAAGCTGCAATAAAATAAAAAAACAAATCATAACTTTCTTTACAGAATGATTAAAAGCCAAATGATTAAATAAATGTGAAATAACAAAAAGTGAAAGAGTTATTGTGATAACTAAGTGCAACTTTTTATTTTCATATTAACTTACTACTGCTTTTGCCCCATTCACTTTATCCCATACCGAGTTTAAACCATCAGCCAACTCACGATTTGCTCCAGTGACCTCATAATCAGTGATGCGAGAATGACCCAAGGTCGGGTCGATGACCTTGTGTCGTATTCCACTGGCCATGTTGTCAGCAAATTATTTCTTAACTAAAATTTTTAACAAGAATTTAAATCGCGATTCAGATTGCCTTTATTTAGTTCGATAACCCCAGTTTGGAAAGAAGGACAGTTTTCAACGAGATCTCGCGCGTGCAAGCATAAAAAATGATGTGACCGCATGTGCTAATACTTTTCGTTCACATTTTTAGTGATTTACTTTAATTTGGCTTAAATATGCCACCACAAAGCGCCAGTATTGCACGTGTACATTTTTTTTCTAAACCAGGCGCGCAAAACGTTATTTTCAGGTGTAAACTTTTTTACTGAAAAAAATCTCGTGCTTGCACGCTGTCCTACTTTCCAGACTGGCCATAACCAAGATTTTAACAAACTAAGTGATGTTAAATTAGCTGAAGCATCAAAATCATAAACAACCCATTTAATAAAACCAATTTGGTTGCTTGTTAACCTAGTTAACCCAAACTGCTTCATGCTGCTGTGCTTTTGTCTGTATGTGCTATGGCGCTGTTTTGTAGTAAGAATTGAAGTCTCAGTCTGTCAGTGAGTAGACAACAAACTGACGGTCTAACTGTCATTAATAATCAACAATATCCCAAACTGACAGAAGCAACTTGAAATTAAGTCGGGGTAACAATTGTTACCTTATGTTTAGGCCGTGTGGTCAACCTTCCCACATCGAGGATAAATATATAAAGTTCAAAAGTTACTTTAAAATATTTGTCAAGATACTGAGATAACTAAATTGAATCAGAAAAGTCGCTCAACTAACCCCACGCGTTGTTTATCTTAAACTTAATTAAATGCTTACCTGTAAACTTAATTGCAATTCTATTTAAACCAACATTAGTAGATCCTGTTTAACAAATTAATTTGCAAATTTGAAAACAAAATTTTTAAATTTTTTAACGAAAATCGTTTTCAGTTAACCTTTAACCCTGTCCGCTTCAGTAAGCACAAATACAATTTAATATTTTTAACAACAACAACGTTTATCCTCAATTTTATAATATACTAAAATAGTTCAAAATATAAACAAATTATTTTAATTAAAAATTCTGTAATTTGTTTTTTTAATTTAAATAAAATATGTAACTTATTTTTTTAATAAAATTTTAATCAAACAAAAAAATTATTAAAAAAAAATACTAAAATTTTATTTATAAACAAAAATTAAAAAACCGGCAGCGTGGTGTAATGGTAAGAACACTTGCTACACCGCACATGAGGTCGTGGGTTTAATCCTTACTGCTTCCATGCTGTAGCGTCCCTCAGTAAGGCGCTATAAACGATACGAACTCCTGCTGAGTCAGCACTTTGTAGCTTATTGTGCATAAGCTAACCTTTCATTCACATTAAAAACAATTAAATTTAACTATTTCACATTTGGTGGGAATTATTTTTGTTATCGTTTCTTGATTTCATCAAAACCTTATATTAACTCCTATTTTGATATGTCTTTTAATCTTAAACTTGTTTTTAAAATCTGAGGTTTGCTTTTGACATGGGATTCGATTATTTGTTTTTCCTTTTGATTAGTTATCTTATGCCTTTCTACAAAGTAGTTGTATTTTGGATTTTGGAATTTTACGTTTTGGATTGACCGTTAATGAAATTTGAATTCGACTTTATAAGAAATTGCCGTATAATATAATTATACAGTGAATTCACCTGCGTGGTTAATTTAAGAATTCCTAACCAGCAGACAAGCAATTAGCTAGTTAAGAAAAACAATTAACTATCTTTAACTATTCAAAAACCTTCCGATTGGGTCGACCGAGACCGCTACAAATTGGTGACTGCCCTCTGTGATTAAAGTGTGAGAATTCTAACAATCAGGACTTGTAGCACCTGACTCACGCTGTGAACATCGCAAAAATGTTGGACGCAATACTGTTTGGATTTATTGTCTTATATCAGCAAGCCCGTGTTGACCATACCAACAAGAAGATCTTCGTCAACGAACAATAAGTACCCTTTTTATTTTTGTATATTATGAGTATATATTTTTGGTGTTTTATGTAGTGTATAATTATATTGTATTTAACGATTATGTTACCCTCTTTATTTTCTAAACGTAATCAGTCTAATAAGAGAGTTGTATCTTTTCGTGATAATGTTGATTTTAATTTTCTGGTAATGATGTTGACTTAGGTTGTAATGGCACTAAAAATGTTAGGTGGGGCAACGCGATATCGTAGGGTAATGTATTTTAACCGGTGACCAGGTTCTTAACCCAACCATGGCATCTACCTTTACCTTATCTAACTTACACCCTACCCATGCTGTTAAATCTGTTTTTGCTAACTATTTATTTCGTTTACCCCATACCTCTGAGACTTTGAATTATTCTTTTCCCAGTTTTTTTTATGTTTCGAACTATGCCTGATGATCAAACTGGACAACCTCGAAGAAAATTTCTGTAGCCGCGGGAAACCCACCGCACAATCGTTTTTATTTGCCGAAGTTTTCGAAACGTTTATGATGATAAAGTTTATTTCTACTTAACCCAGTGAATTGTGGACATTCTCAAATAACACTTTAATTGTATTACTTATCACATGTTTTATATATTTGATTATCGCTCACACAATTCTTTTCTTATTAACACGGGATCTGTGTATAGGATTTGGCCCGTAAATAAACTTGAACTTATCTACTGATTTTGCTAGAAACCTGCTGTGTCACAAACCTACAAATGAGTGTGTGGAATTGTCAAACGTACCTGTAACTGATTCTTGTTTTATTCCACGTATGTCGAGAAAATAAGACCTTTTAAAAACTTGGGCAAACACTGTCAGGACTGTACACCCCATTGCGTTGATTTACCTTTGTCAAACATCTCGATATCAAATAACCCATCATGTTCTGATCATTCTGGATGCATACAGATGATTCATGTTCCTAATGATGAAGAAAAACTTACCGAGAGGGACGTGAAAAATTTAAGCACCGGCAAAGTACCGAGAATGCAAAAGTTAAGGGAGGAGAAAATAACTATTAAACCGGCAAAGGCCGAAGTTACATTAATAAGCACCGGCAAAGTACCGAGAATGCGAAAGAAAAATAAAGAAGAAATAAATAATATACCGGCAGGGACCGAAGATGAATTACGAAGCACCGGCAAAGTACCGAGGATGCAAATAACAGAAGATCTTAATGAAGAAATTATGTCATTGGCGAATGACAATACATAAGAAATTTCTAGTTCTAGTCAGGTCAAGAGTCTTACCTTTCCTAAGGAAGAGAGCTCTAATGAAGAACCTTTCACAAAGAACACAAATCCTGATTTGTCCACAAATGCAATTTATAATAATTGCCCATCTGACGTGTCTTTTAATATTGTTACCGAAGCAAACTTACTTGTTTACCGCGACAACACTGCTCTGACTATGTCGACGACAGGCCGTCGTATCACCAAACTAATCTTTTCCGTTTTCTTATTATTGTTTCATTTTTTTACAGTTTTTGACTATTTTTCACACCTATCCTAGGCCCTCTTTAACCTTTTCGAACCAAAATTAATGAAAAATTAAACCTAAATTTAAAACCTAAAACCTCTCTTGAAACCCAAAATCGCACACACCAGAGGCGTAAGCGGTCAGAAAGGGGGGCAAAACATGTTAGGGATCAGGTAATTCGCTCAAAATTATCTGAGAGTATGTAAAGAACATTATATTTTTTGCCATTACCGCTTAAGCTTTACTTCGTATTATATTGTGTCGCTCGTATTTTTATGTGTTATTGCTATTGTAATGTTTTCTACTACCAAAAAATTAAATAAAATGTTAAAAATCAAATAAAAAATATGACACTGTATATTTTTTCTTCACTTTTAAAAAATAATTAGTAGATTGTATTTTTCTTTATGCTTATATCGTGTGTATTTTTTTTTCATTTTTGTTACCCCGGGCTCTCCTTTAGCTGGGATGATGTAGCTTATTGTGCATAAGCTAACCTTTCATTCACATTAAAAACAATTAAATTTAACTAGAGAATTATTTTTGTTATCGTTTCTTGATTTCATCAAAACCTTATATTAACTCCTATTTTGATATGTCTTTTAATCTTAAACTTGTTTTTAAAATCTGAGGTTTGCTTTTGACATGGGATTCGATTCTTTGTTTTTCCTTTTGATTAGTTATCTTATGCCTTTCTACAAAGTAGTTGTATTTTGGATTTTGGAATTTTACGTTTTGGATTGACCGTTAATGAAATTTGAATTCGACTTTATAAGAAATTGCCGTATAATATAATTATACAGTGAATTCACCTGCGTGGTTAATTTAAGAATTCCTAACCAGCAGACAAGCAATTAGCTAGTTAAAAAAAACAATTAACTGTCTTTAACTTAAAAATAAAACCTTCCGATTGGGTCGACCGAGACCGCTACAACTTAATCAGCAGCTTAAATATCGGGCAATTATAATCTATAATATCCCAAACTGACAAAGGCAACTCGAGACTGGGTCAGAGTAACTGATGTTACTCTATGTTTAAGTCGCGCATTCGACTTTCCCACATCGAAGATATATATAAAAAAAAATGATTAACGAACAATTTTAATAATAAAAAGTGTTTTGAATAAACGTTAATTCTTTACTAGAATTAAATATAATCCCACTTATTATTAAAGGCAATAGTTAAAGTGTTAAAATATTAAAAAGCGCAGATGTTGATAATTTAACGACGGTTTATGACGGTTTAATGATTCTGAACAAGCTAGTGTGACGTCATGGAATAATCCATTGTCCGATTATTGAACAACAATGGACAATTTTAAAAGCAGGTGTTGTGTAAAAGTGAAAGATTGTTTTGTAAATTAATTTTTTTTTTAATTTGTAAAAGTTATGTAAAAAAAAAGAATTTTTAATTAACAAATTAAATAAGGATGAAGCTTATTAAAATATTTTAATTAATTAGTAAAAATTAAACAAAATTGTGCAAAAATTATAGCGGAAAAAGGAGAAAGAATCACCAAAAGTTTGAATTTTAAAATTGTTGTAACAAAACGTGACGTCACAATAGCACGACAATGATGGGTTAGCACGTGACATGACAATAGTAAGGTGTGACGGTAAGAGATTCGCTTGAATAGTTTGGGTGGTTACGCTAAAACGAATTCAAAAGCAGGTTGCTCAATAGGGGTTGCGGGTTCGTTTGGCACATGTACCAGAAAATGTGCCAAAAAAAATGTGCCAAAAAATGGCACAAAATATTGGCACAAAAAATGTGCCAAACAAAATGTGCCAAGAAATGGCACATAAAAATGACACAAAAAATGTGCCAAGCTAGAATGTGCCAATCTGAAAAAATTTCACAAATTATGTGTCATTCTGCGAAATATGCTCGTAAATGTGCCAATCGATAGTAAAGGATTAAAAGTAATATTAACGTTTTAGATTATCACTGGTGTTGTACAAACAGACAATCAATCCTGTGTAGGGTTAAAGCGATTAGCATCTCCATCAATTCTAATGCTAAGGCTTATGTCTGTCTGATAGTCAGTTAGTCATTAGTGCATTGCAGACATGTTGTATGTTGATTATATGGTATAGTATGATAGTGTCTTGTCTCTTTATAACAATTACATGAAAATAGGTAAAATAAAGATTTTGCCCGAATTGCCAAAAAAATGTGAGCTAATTCTTATGCATGTGCCAATTTGCAAAATTGAACTGATTCAAAATCATGTGCCAATAAGTTGAGGATTGTTAAGGGTAATGATATGTTTTAAGATAATGGTATAAATTATGTGCCAATTTGCAAAATTAAGCTTATTTTTAAAAATGTGCCAATTCATAATTCTTAAATATGTGCCAATTTGCAAAATTAAGCTTATTTTTAAAAATGTGCCAATTCGTAATTCTTAAATATGTGCCAATTTGCAAAATTAAGCTTATTTTTAAAAATGTGCCAATTCGTAATTCTTAAATATGTGCCAATTTGCAAAATTAAGCTTATTTTTAAAAATGTGCCAATTCGTAATTCTTAAATATGTGCCAATTTGCAAAATTGAACTGATTCAAAATTATGTGCCAATAAGTTGAGGATTGTTAAGGGTAATGATATGTTTTAAGATAATGGTATAAATTATATGCCAATTTGCAAAATTAAGCTTATTTTTAAAAATGTGCCAATTCGTAATTCTTAAATATGTGCCAATTTGCAAAATTGAACTGATTCAAAATTATGTACCAATAAGTTGAGGATTGTTAAGGGTAATGATATGTTTTAAGATAATGGTATTCATTATGTGCCAATTTGCAAAATTAAGCTTATTTTTAAAAATGTGCCAATTCGTAATTCTTAAATATGTGCCAATTTGCAAAATTGAACTGATTCAAAATTATGTGCCAATAAGTTGAGGATTGTTAAGGGTAATGATATGTTTTAAGATAATGGTATAAATTATGTGCCAATTTGCAAAATTAAGCTTATTTTTAAAAATGTGCCAATTCGTAATTCTTAAATATGTGCCAATTTGCAAAATTGAACTGATTCTTAATTATGTGCCAATAAGTTGAGGATTGTTAAGGGAAATGATATGTTTTAAGATAATGGTATAAATTATATGCCAATTTGCAAAATTAAGCTTATTTTTAAATATGTGCCAATTCATAATTCTTAATTATGTGCCAATTTGCAAAATTGAACTGATTCTTAATTATGTGCCAATAAGTTGAGGATTGTTAAGGGTAATGATATGTTTTAAGATAATGGTATAAATTATGTGCCAATTTGCAAAATTAAGCTTATTTTTAAAAATGTGCCAATTCGTAATTCTTAAATATGTGCCAATTTGCAAAATTGAACTGATTCTTAATTATGTGCCAATAAGTTGAGGATTGTTAAGGGTAATGATATGTTTTAAGATAATGGTATAAATTATGTGCCAATTTGCAAAATTAGGCTTATTTTTAAAAATGTGCCAATTCGTAATTCTTAAATATGTGCCAATTTGCAAAATTGAACTGATTCTTAATTATGTGCCAATAAGTTGAGGATTGTTAAGGGTAATGATATGTTTTAAGATAATGGTATAAATTATGTGCCAATTTGCAAAATTAAGCTTATTTTTAAAAATGTGCCAATTCGTAATTCTTAAATATGTGCCAATTTGCAAAATTGAACTGATTCAAAATCATGTGCCAATAAGTTGAGGATTGTTAAGGGAAATGATATGTTTTAAGATAATGGTATAAATTATATGCCAATTTGCAAAATTAAGCTTATTTTTAAATATGTGCCAATTCGTAATTCTTAAATATGTGCCAATTTGCAAAATTGAACTGATTCTTAATTATGTGCCAATAAGTTGAGGATTGTTAAGGGTAATGATATGTTTTAAGATAATGGTATAAATTATGTGCCAATTTGCAAAATTAAGCTTATTTTTAAAAATGTGCCAATTCGTAATTCTTAAATATGTGCCAATTTGCAAAATTGAACTGATTCTTAATTATGTGCCAATAAGTTGAGGATTGTTAAGGGTAATGATATGTTTTAAGATAATGGTATAAATTATGTGCCAATTTGCAAAATTAGGCTTATTTTTAAAAATGTGCCAATTCGTAATTCTTAAATATGTGCCAATTTGCAAAATTGAACTGATTCTTAATTATGTGCCAATAAGTTGAGGATTGTTAAGGGTAATGATATGTTTTAAGATAATGGTATAAATTATGTGCCAATTTGCAAAATTAAGCTTATTTTTAAAAATGTGCCAATTCGTAATTCTTAAATATGTGCCAATTTGCAAAATTGAACTGATTCAAAATCATGTGCCAATAAGTTGAGGATTGTTAAGGGAAATGATATGTTTTAAGATAATGGTATAAATTATATGCCAATTTGCAAAATTAAGCTTATTTTTAAATATGTGCCAATTCGTAATTCTTAAATATGTGCCAATTTGCAAAATTGAACTGATTCAAAATTATGTGCCAATAAGTTGAGGATTGTTAAGGGAAATGATATGTTTTAAGATAATGGTATAAATTATAAGCCAATTTGCAAAATTGAGCTTATTTTTAAATATGTGCCAATTCATAAAATTGAGCTAATTCTTAAATATGTGCCAATTTGCAAAATTAAGCTATGTTTAAATAATGTTTAAAAATTAACTGTTTTTTATTTTTTTTCAGATTTTTTTAATAATATACTTTTTAAATGTTTTGATATAATCCAACAAGATGTGTGAATTGCCAGTGTGCCAATTTGGAAAATGTGTCAATTTGAAAAAAATGTACGATATGGAAAGATAGGAGAATCTGAAAAATTTTAAAATGTGTTAAAAAAAAATTGTGCAAATTTAATAAAAGGGCAATACTTGGAAAAAAATGTGTCAAATTATTATTAAATGCACAGGTCCAATAAAAAATGGTCGTTTTTAAATAAAGTTAAAATATATACGCTTTAATACATTCTTAAAGTATCATTATAAAACGTGTTAAAAATGATTTCTTGTTTTTTTTTAATATTTTAAAAATCAGCGATTAATGCATAAAGTTTAATTTGTTGTATGATATAAAAGCAATACAATAAAACCGCTGGTTAAAAATATTTTTTTAAGTTTTTAGGATAATGTAAAGATTTTTCTAAATATAATAGTTTATATATCGTAAGTTTAACCATTATTCACGTTTAAAAAATCACATAAAAATATAAATTTTGGATAACATGATTTATCTATAGCGATACCAAAAAAGTTTAATTATAAATTTATTTTTGTTGTTATAATTAAAATACATAGATTGTTTAAATTTAAGTAAATAAGTTTTAATAGTCCTAAAATAAAACCTAGCCAAAAATTTGTTACAAAATAACTAGTTGATCATTTTAAATATTTAGTTTTTATTGATAATTGCGGGGTGCATACATTGATTCACTGTCAATCATCACTTAAAAATCGCTATTAAAGAGATGTAATAAATAAAAAGAAACGCGACTAATATTTATATTCTATATGAATCTATTGCGTAATAACCTTTTTTTATGTTACATGACAGGCACTGTTAGAATTTTAGTACTAGACTGACTAAGTATTTGTGAAAAATATTTTTTAACGATTTTTTAATTAAGAAATAAATGTAGTTGAACTTTTTATTCTATTAAAAGGTCTTTGACAGACGGGAACGAACGTCATTGAAATTTTAAAAGTTCTAACCAACAAATACTGAATGGAATATTACAAAATATCAGTGGTCTGAATGAAAAATTTTGCATAGAATCTAATACAAATATTAAACATTGCTGAAAGCATTAATATATCGTAAAATATAATGTGGATTTTGTTTTATATATGTATACCCTTATATATTTATGATTTACGATTGTGGGTTTTTTATAATAAATTCCATATGCGTATTCGTTTTTGTTTTTTTTTCCAGAAATTTATGTACGCTTTTCCGAATAATTTAACATTCTAAAAAGCGAAATTTTTTACTAATTTTTTTGAGTTATTAAAAGATTTTAAAATTATAATTTACAAAAAACATACAAAAATCTAGTGAGGTGATATTTAGTGTCTAAACCACTACTAGTAATCTTTAATAAAATCACATTAAAAAACCTTTAATGCATATAAGTCTTAAACATCTCAAAACTGAGTTAGGGTAAACAGTGTTTCTCTATGTTCAGGTTGTGAAGGCAAACTTCTCCATACCAAAGATAAAAATTATAAAAAAAAAGAAATTTACCTTAAGTGAGCTGCAAAATATTTTAGATTCAAAAGGTTTTTCAGGAGATTTAATGTTTGGACCTTTAACAAGATTTAAATTCAGATTGTTTTTTTCACTTAAATAACTTTCAAAGTTGGAAAATGACCTCATTTCAATAAAAGGTGTCTAAAATATTTTTAAGTAGTTTATTAAGACTAGCCACTGGCATAAACTACAGTTGGCATTTTAGTTGTAAGCCCATTAATTAAACATACATAGATTGTCCATTAATTTTCATTTTATATAGATGTTTTTATTATCTCTATTGTTCGTAATTTTTTTTTTACTTCTTATCGTTTTTATAAAGAAAAAATTTTATTTGGTTTGCTGGGCGCAAAAACTCATAAATAGTTGGGGTTTAAAGTAAGGTTCAAAATTAGTTTTTTGCCCATTATTTAATATTTAATTTGTTTATTGTGTGCTTTGTTGTATGTGATTTTGCATTGCATGATTTGTTCCATTTTTAATTTATATTAAAATTCACTAATAGAGTAGATTTAATTATTTAACAAGACAGTTTAATACATATATCTAGTAACTGCACCTTTTAAAAAATACTATTAGTACCATGTACCCAACAAAACATAATATGTTTTAAGGTTACTTATAAACGCAATAACAAATGCATTTTCATATCAAAGCAAATGTGGTTATTAATACAGATTACTAGAAAACAAATGAGTTATATACATATTTAAACGTATTGCAGTAAAAATACTACGTTTTACCTATACTACATACATTTTTTTTATTTGTGTTTGGAGTTTCTGCCACCAATAAACACTGTAATAACAAAATATTTAAGAAAAATTATACGATTTAAATATTTAATTTTAATTTTTGCGTTTGTATAAATATCTATCAATAGAAAATACTTTAATATAAAGCTTTTTAGTTTGTTGCAAGATCACGTCGTGGATATTAATAATAAAAGCAACTTTCTGTAAACTAAAAATAAAAAAATCAAGTTGTAATTTGCAGTGATAATTTAATTTTGAGGTAAGTTTTTTTTAATTTACAAACGTCTCCGACCTTTCTACAAAAATCACATTGTTTTTTAAATAAAATATTTAAAAGTGCAACTTTTTAAAGTCTTTGTGATTTAATCATGGCATAAAAATATTTATTTTTATTTTATTTTTAAACCTTGATATATATGTATTTATAATCGAATTAGATTTTAAACACTAACATCAATTTATTATAATAAATAATAATAAAAAAATTAAAACAAATAAATAAAATGGCGTGACACTATATAAATTACATTACATGTAATGTAATATCTATAGTAACACTGGCAATATGAGGTAACGCTATAAACGGTATAAACTCATGCTGCCAACACACAACCAGCATCTTATTATTATCGGGCAATTACAACCTATAATATTCCACACTGGCAAATTTAACTCGAGACTTTGTCGGGGTTACTGATGTTACTCTATGTTTAGGTCTTTAAGCTTTCTTTCTCACATCAAGAAAAAATAAATGTAAAAAAAAAAATTATTTGGCAACCTTGGCACATTTTTTTTTTGGCACATGTGCCAAACGAACCCGCAAGCCCGTCTCAGGTTGCTAGGAGACCCGCAAGCCCGTCTCAGGTTGCTCAGGTTGCTTTGTGATGTAAGAAATCGTTCAGGTTGCTAGGTTGGTTTGTGATGTAAGAAAACCGTAAGTTCGTTGATATTTAGAAAATTTGTTTTAAAATACAAATTAATTCTAGTCAGCTAGTGATTCTAGATTAAATGTGTATAATGATCTACTATTAACCGACTTTATGACGTCACAATCATATAACAAATCTTAAAAGGAATCTAGTTTTAAGAAATTTAAAAAAGCAGAAAATGAAAATTCAGTTTAGGTTTCTGTTAATATAACAAAAATATTAAGAAAATTAATTTTAAAATAACAAAACAAGAATAATTTATTGCCTTAAGACTGAAGCACCGGAAAGTAGCAAAATGTATTATTTATTAGCCACCCTTTGCCTATTAAAGTCAACTTTTGGTGCCAAATAGGATAAATTTGAAAGGGTTATTCTATTGCTTTTTCGTTTACAAACGCTTTAGAGACTAAATTATAACCAAAATAAATTATTTTTTAGTTTTAAGATTTTAAGAACATTTAGTTTTTGAAAATGAGCCAAGATTATAAGAATCCGCCGCTTCCAGGGCAGGTAATATGACGTCATAATATAAGTTATAATAACGTAACATTTGTGCTATTTTAAACGAAATAATTAATTAAAATTACTAAATTGGGAATCAATAATTAACAAAAAAGTTGATGTTAAAATAAGTAATATAGAAAAATAAAAATTTGAAATTTAAAATTTTTAATTAAACAAATTATTAATTAGTAAAATTTTCAAAATAAAGAAATATCAATTATTTAATTAAAGAAATTAATAATTAGTAAAATTAACTCTTACCACGTTGAAAACTAAATATTATAACAACTTTAAACCGGAAGTTATAACAAACTATCCTGTATGACGTAATAACTGCTTTTGTCACAGGTCGCCCCGCAGTTCCAAACCCAGTACAACCAACCTCCCCAAGGTCAACAAGGTCAACAAGGTCAATGGATGAACCTCCCCTCAGCCCTTCCTGGTTGCCCCCCAGGACTCGAGTATTTGACCCAACTTGACCAACTCCTTATCCACCAACAAGTCGAACTCTTTGAAGGTTTGTGACGTCATATAAATGGTCATATAGGCCATCATTTCAAACACAAAATGGTCATATAGGCCATCATTTCAAACACAAAAAGTTAAAATTTGTTGAAGTTTGTGTGTTAACTACTTTTATAAAACTTTCAATGAAATTATAATTGGAACAATTTAACCAATTATGACGTCACAAATAATTTTAGCTTTGACGAACATCGAGACAAAGAACAGATACGCGATCAAGAACAGTGTTGGTCAGCAATGCTACTTTGCACATGAAGGTAAATTTAACAATTATTAGTCTATGACGTCACTTGTTCGGGTATTGTTATGTGGGAACGTGAAAGCGTTTGTGCAACAAAGGACCATTGTTCCCGTTTGTGCAACAAAGGACCAAAGGACCAAGCGCGGATGAATACATGTTTGTTTACGTGGTTACCGATAAACAGAAATTGAATCAAGTATAGTGTTATCACGGATGAATACACTTAAACGGTTAAATGTTTTTAAAAAAGGCGAAAACATTTTTCGTTTTCGCGGATGATTATAATTTTACGCGGATGAATATTTTTACAGAATCTGAGCTGTGCATGAGAATTTGTTGCGGGAACCAGAGAGGTTTTATGATGCACGTCGTCGATAACCTTGGCAACGTGAGTATGACGTCATAAGTAGTTTCCTTTTCATAACGTCACAATAACTAATACATTATGACGTAGGAGGTGATAAGGATGACGCGTCCATTTAAATGCTGGGCCGGATGTTGTTGGTGCGCGAACCAGGATTGTTGCGCTCATGAGATCGACGTCGAAGCTCCTCCGGGAAACGTCATCGGGAAGATCAGACAATCGTAAGTATGACGTAGGCGGTCATGATTGTGACGTAGCTATTGTGACAGTGACGTACATGGCAATTGTTGTGACGTTGCTGTTGTTAGTATGACGTATGGGGTCGTAAGTATGACGTTGCGATCTTGATTGTTACGTAGCTGTTGTTACAGTGACGTGGAAGGTCATTGTTGTGACGTAGCTGTCGTTAGTATGACGTATGGTGCCGTAAGTATGACGAAGGGGGTCCTGATTGTGACGTAGGGGGTCCTGATTGTGACAATGACATAAGGGCATTGTTGTGACGTAGCTATTGTTAGTATGACGTAAGGGGTCGTAAGTATGACGTAGGCGGTCATGATTGTGAAGTAGCTATTGTTACAGTGGCGTGGAAGGTCATTGTTGTGACGTAGCTGTCGTTAGTATGACGTAGGGGGTCGTGATTGTGACGTAGGGGGTCCTGATTGTGACGTAGGATGTCCCGATTGTAACAATGACATAAGGGGCATTGTTGTGACGTAGCTGTTGTTAGTATGACGTAAGGGGTCGTAGGTATGACGTAGGCGGTCATGATTGTGACGTAGCTGTTGTGATAATGACGTTGGGGTCATTGTTGTGACGTAGCTGTTGTTAGTATGACGTATGGTGCCGTAAGTATGACGAAGGGGGTCCTGATTGTGAGGTAGGGGGTCCTGATTGTGACAATGACATAAGGGCATTGTTGTGACGTAGCTATTGTTAGTATGACGTAAGGGGTCGTAAGTATGACGTAGGCGGTCATGATTGTGAAGTAGCTATTGTTACAGTGGCGTGGAAGGTCATTGTTGTGACGTAGCTGTCGTTAGTATGGCGTAGGGGGTCCTGATTGTGACGTAGGGGGTCCTGATTGTGACGTAGGATGTCCCGATTGTAACAATGACATAAGGGGCATTGTTGTGACGTAGCTGTTGTTAGTATGACGTAAGGGGTCGTAGGTATGACGTAGGGGGTCATGATTGTGACGTAGCTGTTGTGATAATGACGTTGGGGTCATTGTTGTGACGTAGCTGTTGTTAGTATGACGTATGAGGTCGTAGAAAAGAGTGACGTTAATAATATTTTTATTATGACGTAGGCAGTCATGTTGGAAGCCGAATTACACGATCGCGGACGCGAGTGGGAACGTGATCTTCAACATTCAAGGGCCTTGTTGTATTTGTCACGGGATCTGTTGCACCTGCGACTTCCCGTTCGAGATTTTCACCCAGGATCAACAACCGGTCGGAAAGATCTCCAAACAGTGGTCGGGTCTGGTTAAGGAGATGTTCACGAATGCCACCAACTTTAGCGCTACCTGTGAGTCCTCTAAGTTTATCCTTAATGTGAGCAAAGATAACATTAGTTACCCTGACCCACTCTACCGAGTTGCCTGTGGCAGTTTGGGATATTATAGGGAATATAAATGCCCGATAATTATGCTGCTGATTAAGTGCTGGGTCAGCAGGAGTTCATACCGTTTATAGTGCCTTACTCAAGGGCGCTACAGCATGAGATCAGTTGGAATCGAACCCAGGACCTCATGTAGTGAAGCCAGGTGACCACCTCAAAGCCCAAATATTCATTGTTCCATACCGAACAATTAAGAACAGTGTCAAAAACCAATTTTAATTCTTTAAATATTTGTTTAGTTCCACAAGACTTGGATGTTAAGTTGAAGGCCACGATATTGGGAGCTACTTTCCTTATCGTAAGTATAGAGAATGAATACGTTTATTGCCGATTAACTGGTTTTATCGCGGAGTAATATGGTTATTATAACTACCGGTATTTAAGAATAACAAACAAAGGGTTTAAGTGGTATTTCTAGCGGAGGAATACGTACTTTGGTGTTACTTAAAGATGCTAAAAAGTGATTTAAAAATATTACCCAAACATATTTGTATGTAATTGGCGGATGAATACTAATAATCAGATCTATTTACAGGATATGATGTGGTTTGAAAATCAGAACCAACAATAACTCGACAAAAACTTTGGAAATATTTTCTTCGGATTTTCTTCTTTGTTTTAGATTGTGATTTATTCTTAAACTTTTGTTAATATTTGGAATAAAACTTTTAACTTTATTTGTTGGAGTGAAAAATTAAAAATAATTATAAGATAATTAGTAGTTAGATGATGACATCATAATCGTCATAATGCTTAGAACCCAGTGTCATAATCGTAGGCCGGGTTTTTTTGACTAGAGTTTATCTTGATCTCCTCGTAAGGATGGGAGTCGTTGTCCATAGCAACGATGCTCAATTCTACAACAAAAAAATTAATAAATTATGACATCACAAACCCACAGAAGCGTTTATGACATCATGAACCACAATAAAAGCATAATCATGGCATCACAAACGCTAACATAAAGTACAATTATGACATCACACAAGACTTACTTGATGCATTTTTCTTGCCCCCTGTAAACACAATAAACGAGATGACAAGGAACAAGAGGATTGCTCCGACAATGGGAAGAGAGATGATGAGAGCCAGGTTATCATCCCCGATCACAGAGGAGCACAATGCAACAAAGTTGACGTCACTGACGAGGTCCATTGTGTCTGCACACATCATCAAATTTTCATCGTAGATCTTCTCTGGATTGTCGCTTATGTAGGTGTCCAAGTCCTGAAAATATTAGCTCATAATGACAAACATTTATTACTTAAACCCTATTACCAAAAACAATATGCTGAAAAAAACAAGACTTTCTGCCAATAAGACATTTTTTTATTAAATATTTCTTCTGTAGAAGATTCCCTTTAATTAACAACAAAATTTAAACAATGTTATCCCCTTTAAATGTAATTTAAGAAATGCAAGAAACCACAAACCTGTAAATCACAATCACACGACCACGGATTGTTTCCCAGCCAGACTCGAAGGTTGTTATTTGTTAATTGTGACATCACGACCGGGTCAAGGTCAGTTAGAAGGTTGTCATCCAAGCGTAACCGAGTCATGGTTGACTTTGAACTTGCAAATGCATTGTTGGAAACAGACTGAAGGTCGTTTCCGGTTAGGTAAAGTCCTTCAAACGTGGCATACATAAACATATTGTTGTCCACTGCAGTTATTTGGTTGTTCTGTTAAAAGAAAAAATTTGTAGATGATAACATAATCATAACATCATTTCTATGACATCATAAGAGTTATGACATCTTAACACGTATGACATCACAGCAGTTATGACATCTTAACATTTATGACATCACAGCAGTTATGACATCTTAAAATTTATGACATCACAACATTTATGACATCACAACAGTCATGACACCACAACGGTTATGACATCACAATACTTACAGAAAGGTCAAGCCATCTCAGTTTATCGGCTCCTTGGAAAGATTGATCGTCGATCTCAGAAATTAAATTATCGGCAAGGAAAACTTCATACAGCTCTGTAGCGCCATTTAGTGCTCCAACAGGGATCTTTGGTATTTTGTTGTTGTTGAAATAAAGTTGAGTGGAATTACTTGGAATTACAGGCAGGGTTTCCAAAAGATTACCAGAGTAATCGATTGAATATAACTCGGTAAATTGAGATCCGAAATTATCGGGAATTGATTTTAATTTGTTGTTGGCAACACCCAAGTACCACAAAGCACTAAAAATTAAAAAGGAGGTTTTAAATGTTTATCCTCGATGTGGGAAGGTGAAACGCGCGACCTAAACATGGAGTAACATCAATTACTCCGACTTAGTCTCGAGTTGACTTTTGAAATGTTATATAAATTATAATTGCCCGATAATTAAGCTGCTAATAAATGCGGGGTTAACAGGAGTTCATATCGTTTATAGTGCCTTACTCAAGGGTTCTGCAACATAAGAGCAGTGGGAATCGATCCCAGGACCTCATGTAGTGTAGGAAGTGTTCTGACCACTCCACCACGCTGCCCATTAAAGAGATGGTTCGGTCGCAGAGTTTCTTTTTTAATTATGGACTTTCCCTATTACTTTTAAATCCCAATATCTCAAAAACTACTTGACCAATTTTTAAAATAATGATATCCTCGTACAAGTTGAAAAAATTCCAACATAATTAAAAAAGAAACTCTGCGACCGAACCATCTCTTTAAAGATTATAATTGCCCGATAATTATTTTGCTGATAAATTGTTGGATCAGTAGAAGTTCATAACGTTCACAGCACTTTACTTAACTCAAATAACAAAACTTAAAATTTTTACCTTATGTCCCCGAACATATCAGTACTTAAAGTTTCGACCAAATTATCGTAAAACGAGATCTGGGTCGCAACCACAAGATCAGCAAACATCCCAGTTTTTATCTCGGCTATTTGATTTTGATTCAAGTTTAAAACTTTTAACGAAGACATTCCGTCGAACAAACCAGCTCGGAGATCCCCTATTTGGTTGCCATGGAGATCGAGGGTGATTAGGTTAGAGGCTGGGACATCGAAGGTCCCAGTTTCAATTGAAGCTATTGCATTGTTTTGAAGGTAAACGTATCTGTGATGTAACAATTGTTTTATTTTATTGCCAATGGTGTTCAAATTTCAAAAAAATTTTTTTTAAAAACAACAAAGATCAACAAATGTATAATTAACAAAACTTATTAAGTTAATATTTACATAAAGAAGTCTTGTGGACAATATATATATATGTATGTCAAATTTATAGACTTTAAAAATAAATAAAATTGTCGCTTGTGGTGTTGGGGTAAATTATTGCATGCAAATATTAGTTGTGACCATATTACAACAAATAAAATGTCGGCACAAAAATCGATATGTTAACAGGGGCTTTAGAAATTGCATTAATAGTATGTTGGCTTATCAACTAGTTTAAATAATGACTCTACTGTTTCTTTTTAACTTACTGCAAATTAGAGAGGCCGGTAAAATCTGAAACCTTTAATTCCTTGATGTTATTTCCTTGGAGAAATAGTTCAACTGAATCTGTTGGAATATTCGTCGGAAAATCTTCAAACTCTGAAAAATATTATCAAATATATATTAAAAGTTTTAATAAAAAAGAAATTTTCAAATATTTAGTTAATCCTTAAACCAAGTAAACTATAACAGTGTTTCCAATAAATACCTCTATTAGCACAATCCACAATCTCCATAAAACAACTGCATTTTGTTGGGCAACTCTGTATTTTTAGTACGACCAAACTTAAAATAAAAATTATTTTCAACATTTTTGTTTTTATTTAGAATCTAATAAAAAAACATTTTTAATAATAAATTAAAGATAACCAACCTTTTTAAAATAATTTAAATCTAAAATTTATAATTACTTAAAAAACTTTAATAATTTATTTTAAAACAAATGCAAAACCTTTCGTCAAAAACTGATTCAAACTGAATTAAAGAGCAAAATAACTTTAAAAGAAAAAGTTTAATCCGACAACGCCCAACTCAAATAAGTCGACTTTTAACTTCACACAAACTCGTGTAACTTAAATTTCTAATCAACTTGAATCAGTGTGAAAATAACACAAAATCGTAAAAGTTATTTCATAATGTTTAACTATTACTGTGACATCACATGGACGAACAAAGGAAATATGTGAACAAACAATAAAGTTAATTATTAACTGATAAAGCACACAGGGCTGCTGGTAAACAACATTTTTTCATTAAAATCAATTTACAGAGAAATAAAATGATCGTTAAAATAATTAACAAAAAATTTAAAGTTTTTATTAATTTCATGTTTGAACCATAAGAATTTAAAAGTTTTAACTATTTAAGAAATTTAATTTTTACCTTTTTCAGTTTAAAAATCGTTATTTTATCTTGGGTTTCATCTCCAATTTGTGAATATCTTCTTTTTTAATTCACAGAAAAAAAAAATTTAAACAAAAATAAACAATTCTGTAAAGGCAAATGATATAAATAAAACAAAAGTACACAAAATAATTAAAATATATCATTTTAAATACAATTCCTTAATTGTAGTAATCAAAAAAAAAGGTTTAAAAAAAACAGGGTTTCTAAAAATCTTTGTTGCAGGGTTGCCAAATAATTTGATAGTGTTTCCAAATAATTATTAAGTTGAGGTAAAAATTCGAATCCCGTGCATTTTCTCAACTTCACTTTTAATAGCGTCTGTCACAAGTTTATGTTGTCTGACTGTCTGAAGTCCGACAAACTCGTCCGATTGAACATGAACTTCATACATTTCACCACAACCACCTGACATGTCGGACACTTTGATGTCAGTGGCTGTAGGAAATCGTGTCCGCAGGATTTTGATGAGATTTTGTTCGCCAATGGACGCCTCAGGTTTTGAACTTAGAAATTTTGGATCTAAAATTTTATTTTTGTTTTTAATTTACAAAAACAATTAAATAAAAAACATACTCATTTTTAATTTTTTTTGTCCAAAAGTTTTGTCAAAAAATAATATAAACTGTATATATACATAAAATTAAAAGTAAAAAACAGGCTGTTTTAATTGCAATTTTATAATTAAGTTTTTTTGTTAGTTTTGCTATGTATACGTCGACTAACTATGCGATAAATTCATAGGTGGGCACAGTTAAACGAAAAAGCAACTTCGTTAAATGGTTATTCGTTACACATAACAGTAACTTCGCTAACGTTTTTTCGGTAAATTAAACCAAGTGTGACGGAAGTTATCATTAAACGTTAACGTTAAAATTTAATTAAAACAAACAAAGAAATTACCTTTTTTATAAAAAAGATTTAAAAAAAATAGTTTTTCTCTTAATCCATGTTTTAACTAGACGAAAAGGGTTAAGAAGAAGTTTTTAAAACTGGCATAGGCCTAATGCCCAAATAACAGTGGTCGGATAGTAATTACTTACATCGTTTAAAAATTGCGACGATTAAACCCGATAAACGGCGATTTTAAACATATATATTCCTTATATTACCATGGATTTACTTGTAAAATATTGAGTTAACGGGCTTAATTTAACGGAAGCACAATTTAACGAAAGTTAACAGGTCCGATAACGATTTTTAAAATTAACTTAAAAGTTAAATTTTAACAAAAAAATTAACTTCGTTATTTAACGTTTAACGCATTAACGATTTGGTGCCCACCTTTGGATAAATTGTAATTGGGGCAGCAAAAAAATAATGTCTTATTTCATGGCAGGGTTTTTCGAAACTGCACAAACAAACAAAATGTCATTCTTAAATTTGGAATGAGCTAATTTTTTAGTCTTTAGAACTGTAGGAAGGTGTTCAAAAGTTTAGTAAGCTTTTGTGTATAGAAAAGATTTACAATAAAATGTAGTCTTTAAAATTTTCTACAAAAACCTATAAGAAAACTTACAATTTTTTATAATAAAATAATTTGATGACGTCATATTTTGATTTGTCCTCAATATATGAGAAGAAAACGTACGAACAAGATTCATGACAACAACTTTTAAGAATAATTTTTTAATTTTTTTGTTTTCTAAATGTATGACCACAAGTTTAAATATAAAATTAAATCTTTTAAGATGATAATTCCACAATAACCTTTCTATTAATAATTTTGTCATAAGTTTCATAAATTTAAAAACAAAAACACATGTGGTTTGTTGTTACTCAGCAAAATTATTTTGTGCGTCATAGTTTTCAGTGTTTCCAAACGAATTCCACCAATTACGTTTTAAATAAAAGCTGAAACTTTTTTGGCACTATGATGTCATAATAAACTCATTAAAACCCCAAATTTTACTTATTTTTAATAAATTTAATGAATAATGTTAAACTTTGGCCGCTTTTGCGTTAATTAAAAATGGGACGAATCAAGAACAAGCCAAGTAAAAGTTTATCCTCACAACAGAATCAAATGTAAGTTACAATGTTTTTTTTTTTTTTGTATATCTTTATCCTCGATTTGAAAATGTCAAATGTGCAACCTAAACATGGAGTAACAACAGTTAGCCTAACTAAGTCTCGAGTTGACTTTTGAAATGTTATATAAATTACAATTGCCGTTAATTAAGCTGCTGATTAATTATTGGCTCAGCAGAAGTTCGTACCATTTATAGCGCCTTATTCAAGGGCGCTACAGCATGAGGGCAGTGGGAATCGAACCCAAGACCTTATGTAGTGAATCGAGTGTTCCGACCACTACACCACACTGCATAAAACTGTTTTCTTAATTTCGATTTTTCATAACAATGATTTGATAATTTTAACATTTAAAAAAAAATAAAGAAAGTTAATTACTTTAAATATCAACAACTTTGTTTTTGAAAACAGATTAAACGACAATTCACAACCAACTACGTCACAAAGAACCAAACACACGTCATCAAATAATAATGTACCACCCTTAATCGCTAAGCAACAAACAACAGATAGTAATGTGACGTCATCTAGTAATAAAACGTCGACATCGACTACGTCATCAGCACAACCTCACGTATTTGAACAAGTAACGTCACAACAATCTACGTCACAAAACGAACAAACTACGTCATCACCAAGCAATAACATTAAAACCCCGACCAAATGCAAACGTCATAAACGATTGTTGAACATTACTTCGTCAAGTGATGACGTCACAACTCCAGAAGAGAGCACAACGATCTCTGAAAGTGAAGAAACGTTTGATGACGTCACAATGATGAGAACAAAGGAGGAAGAGAAAGTGATGAGGATGCAGAACAAGTTGGCGAAGATGGAGGAGACGCTGGAGATCATGTACCGGAAGTTTAAACTCCACGAGGACAACATTGACGAAATGCAGGTGACGTCACTACAGTAATGACGTAGTGGCAGCACATTGACGTAATTTTGCCACATTGACGTAATTTTTATTAATAAAAAAAAAATTAGGTGACGTCACAGAAGAGTAGATATGACGTCATTTTATTGTTTTATTTATGACGTAACATCCGGTTATTGTTACAGGAGCGACTTTACTTGCACGAATACGGAACGCCCGGAACGTTTTTGTCGTCCGTACGATTTTATTTCGCTTTGTTTAAATGCACAGTTGTTCCTATTCTCGTTGTAGAGGGTTTCTATCAACTTTTGTTCAACTCGGCTCAATAAAACCAACCGCTAGATGATGTTGTAGGGTTATTTTTTCACTTTAAGAAAAGTCCCGTAGTCATGGTATCTAACTACAAACCAAAAGGTTTCGGGTTTAAGTCGCACCAATGCCACATTATTCACCCTTGATCCCGGGGTTTACAGAAACCTTTGACACGTCACAATGACACAACCTTACCCAATAATAAAATATAGAACCCCACAAAAATATAAAAAAACTTACTTGAAAAAGATAAAAAATGGCAGAAAAGGGAATTAAACCCAAGACTTCATGTTTCAATATAAGATTATATTAATGCTGTCTTTAATATTCGTTATATATAGTCACGTGATTTATACGGTTATTGCGCGAAAATTGTTAATATTTAACCCATTGTTTACCTTCGTTAACAATTCTCCATAAGTGACGTCACAATACAAAGATGTTAAATCGCGGAAACGTTTTCACATAAAAGTCATAAAAAACAATTTTAAACAACATCAAAGTTAAAGTTTTTAACATTTTCTTTAAAATAATTTTCAAAATAAAATTGTAAATAGTTCGCAGACGTTAAAGAAGATAGCAAACAAAACGAGAGAATTCATTAAAGGAATGCGAGAGAGTCTCTCCTACACGGTTGAACGATTTTAAATAAGCAGTTAAAGCCTGGGGCCTTGTGTAAAAAAAACAACTTAGATGAGTTAGAGGTTTAATTTCTATTTAAATGTAACTAGAAATATTAATATTTCATCAAATTAATCGTAATATACCTAAAATAAATGTTGTGATATTTAAATATTAAGTGATGCTAGTTTTAAAACTTAAATTTTAAAGTTTAATAGAAAGATATAATATTAAATAGATGTAAACGTTAAGGCAAGTGTAAGTAAATGTTACAGACAGGCAGATGTAAATATAATGTTAATATCATTCAGTTTAATAAAATTATTAAAATAATTGAAGTTAGGTCAAATAAAGGATAAAAAATATTAGATTTTGTTTAATTCTGATTTTAAATAATTCCCGCATTGATGAGTTAACAATCGGTCGTTGATGACCTCATAATATGATTATTATATCCGGTATTGTGATGGAACAATTGGAATTCGTCAGATAATTTGCAAAATAGCATAAAACTTTTAAAGTTGTCCGCGAATTTATTTAAGGAGTTTGTTGTTCAATTGTCTTAATCGAAAACTTCAAATATAAATAGAATAGTGTGACGTCATAATACTTTTAAACTTTCGATTGTTTTAGAATAAAATTAGTTTGTCGGAGAAACAATCATGTTATTGTGACGTCACTTACACAATTGTTTAGGTTTTAAGTTTCATCGCGTTCTTTGATGCTGTATTTTAAAGCGAACATAACATTGTGACGTGACAATGAAAACATGTGTTTCTTACGTCATCAGCATGAACCTTACGTCATCATATTTGGTTCCGGTTGAAAAATTACTTCGTCACGGTTTGTGCTCATGTGGAATCCAACGTGTGCGACCATGCATGACAAACCCTATCAACGATAAAAAATTATGGTTTGTGACGTCATAAACAAACGAGGTCGCAGTTGTCCAGGCAGCTGAAAGTAAGTTGTGACGTCACAAATACTAAAAACTTTAAATCTTTGTGATGTTAAACAAACTTGTCTTTGTTACGTAAGTGGGTTATTGTGAGTGGAGTTGTTTGAAGTTGTGACGTCATAGAACACGTTGTTGTTGCGCTCGGTTTTTAACAATCGTAGACAATCTACCGCGTCATAATTGAAATGTTAATGACGTCACAATTATGAACAATACACATTATTAAAAGGTCGTCGGTAAACAATAAACATTGTCGGGACTGCAGGGAATTTTAGTCGCGGCAATTATTACGTCGTAATTTTGCATTGTAAATATTTAGATTTTAAGTATTTAGTAAACAAATAAGTGATTGTTACGTCACTGACGCCAATGAAGAAACATCAATAATTTAGAAGAATGTACGAAGAGGTGAGTGTGACGTTTCAATATTTGATTGTTTCGTCATAATAGTTTCAAACTTTTCGATGTATTTAAACTGACCACATTTACACTGTTTATGACGTCATAGTATATGTTTGTTACGCTTCAAGGGGAAATCCCCATCTTAAACTTGACACTAAGGTTCTAATGAGTTAACTAAAAAGTTAATTACGAACTAACAATTAAGTTTAACAACAAAATAAAAAATTTGTTTTAACTTATTTTGTAAAAAAGATTTTAAATTTAAACAATTTTATTTTTAACTTTTTAAAAATAAAAAAATTCAGGTTTTGTTATATTTATTACGTCATAACAGTTGACACCTAGTGGCAGCGGAGTACGTCACCACGCCGATGACGCGTTTACAGCGGAGATGTTGCAGAGAGACCTGGAGAGCGAGTTAAAGTTGGGAAACGACGACATCCGAAGTTACGCCTGGAACCATGGAATGATTCCGCGAGATGTCGCTGAAGAGTTGTTGAACAACGACGGAGATTTCCTCGTGAGAGAATCGATGTCGAGTCCTGGGGAGCACGTGCTTTCTATCAGGTATTGTGACGTAATTATAATGCTATATGACGTGACAAGAATAATGCAATTTTTAAACAATAAAAAAGTTTTTTTTAATATTTTATTTCAAAGTTAAATTATGACATTTTTACGTCATGAAATACAGTTGTGATGTCACAATAATGACGTCATTAATCATCTAGATGGCGCGGTCCCGTCCTCCACTTCAAAGTGAACGAATATGTTCACCAAAGTGGAAAGTTGTCGAAGAAACAATTTCACTTTGAGAGGGATAGCTTCGATTCCATTCCATCCCTCATCGTGTTCCACTTCGGGGAAAGCATCCCGATCTCCGAGGCATCTGGAGCCATCATGCGTCATCCCATTAACCGGGGAATCCCCATTTCGTATACTGACGTCAAATACTCGTCGCTGAGGAAACAACCGCGAAGAACCCAGTCCGTTCATCAACCTATGACGTCACATAGAGTAATAAGAAGAGCTTCACAAGCGTCATCCTCAGAGGAGATGACGTCACCATTGCATTACGTAGATGGTCGTAGCACGAGGGACCCGTTACCTTCGACCCCGCCCCCTAGCAACCCCTTTCCCTTACACTTACCCCAAAGTGGGGTGACCCAAGTCGACAACAGAATCAGCCACCCAGAACACGACGTCACAAAGAACATGAATGGAGTAACAATGGAAAATAGAATCAGAAGATTCGACCCGAACGCTCCGGTGAAACCGAGTCGCGTTGCCTCGTTCAGGAAACCGGTGATACGACCCCATCTAGCGGCAAAATCGGCGGGGAATACCCCGATTAACAAACAGAACAAAATGTCTTTTAAGGGGGGGAGCGCACCTTCGACACCCTTACCCAAAAACGTGACGTCACACCCTCCTGTGACGATGCGAACGCAAAGGTCTGTGACGTCACTAATGTCTGGAGGTCAAGTAAGGTCAACGCCGAATAAAGAAGCAAGAAAGTCGATTTTTAGTGTAAGTATTTTGACGTAACAAAAGATAAATGTTTTTTACAACTGAAGGTATTTTTATTATGACGTAACAATATGTTTCAGCCTTTAAAATTCAAAAGCACTTTGCTTCCCGACGACAACAAACCAGTGGATGGCGCTGTCATGAAGAAGGTCACAAGGTTACTTTTGGTCACTGACCCCTTCAAGCTAGCACGTCACATGACCCTTATTGATTGTGAGGTAAATATAACGTCACATTAATTTGTTTTTATACGAATTATTCATTGTTTATGACGTCACTTGTGTTCTTAGTTATGCAAAGTTCACCAGAACGGGTTGGAGGAAATATTTTTACCGATCGGAGCCCAACTTCGGAAAGATATCATGGAAAGGTACGTCATAAATATAAAAAGTGACGTCACATATACAACTAATTATGACGTCATAATAGGTATCAGTGCGTAGCGTTCTGGGTGGCTGTTTGCATTGTTAGAGGAGGAACAAGTCAAAACGAGAGAGTTGACATTCTTAACGTGTTTATACAAGTAAGTAGTGACGTCATATAACTGGATTTATGACGTATTAATGTTGTATTATGACGTAGGTAGCAAACGAGTTGGTCCACAGTCTTGGAAACGTGTTTGGATTTTCAGCAATGATGCATGGACTCACTTGCCCTCAGGTTTGTTTACCAATTATGACGTCATTATTGTGCCTCTAGTGGCTTTATAACTAGCGCGGCAAGTCGCTGGCAGAAATCGCTTAATTTCAATAAACTTTAGGACCAGTTAAAAAACACTCGTAAGATAAACGAAATATTTTTCAGATTTCCGAGCTTTCGAATTTGTGGCGGGATCTGCAACAGAAATACACGAACAATTACGTCACAATCGATAAAAAGTTAAAGCCATTGTTCAGGTTTCTGGAAGAAGGGAAAGGAAAGATAAGTAAGTTTGTGACGTCATATAAAGTAGAACTTAAGTCGATTGATGACGTATAGAACCATTTTTTATTAATGTTTTAACTTTGATGACGTAGATATGACGTCAACGTGCATTCCTCACATTATGCCCCTCATTCGATTCTTCGAGAATATTCTCCCGGGAATTCCCCACAATACGTCACAGGGGAATACCCTTAAAGTGTTGGATAGGAAACAGATCTCGGCGTCGGAGGGCGACATGCTCGGCAGCGTCGCTAGTGGTGAAGGTTCGGTGAGTAACAGTTTCTAATGTGACGTCATAAACATAGTTTAATATTCTGACGTCATAAAAGCCCGGTATACATAAACAATAGAAATATTCCATAAATTAAAATCTTAATATGATTTAAATAATCACAAATTAGTGACGTCACAAACTAACTGTTTCTAGAATGAATGGTGGCAAAACCTCCCGGATGATAGTTTCGATAGTCTGATGTCACAATTAAGCATCGGCCGAGACATAATGACGTCAGTAGACATATTTAGAAGAAACGCGACTTCTAGATTACAAGGTGAGCAAATTATTTTTATATATCTTTATCCTCGATGTGGGAAAGTCGAATGCGCGACCTAAACATAAAGTAACATAAGTAACTCCAACCCAGTCTCGAGTTGCCTGTGGCAGTTTGGGATATTATAGATCATAATTGCCTGATATTTAAGCTGCTGATTAAGTGCTGGGTCAGCAGGATTTCATACTGTTTATAGTGCCTTACTTAAGGGCGCTACAGCATGAGATCAGTGGGGATTGAACCCACGACCTCATGTGTGGTGTAGCAAGTGTCCTGACCACTAAATTACACTGCCGGTAAAAAATATTATCATTATTTCAACTAAATTTAATTTTAGGTGTTTTGGTTTTATTAATTCGGATCAATGTCAAAAACTGTTAAAAAATATCAATGGAAAAATTACCCCGAAAATTAATCTTACTAATTGACATTTTCCCAAAAAAAACTTATTTGACAGAAGTTAAAGCATTTTTAATAAGCTCACCCTAACAACTCACCCTTCCCCCAACCCTCACCCTAACCCCCCAGCTTACCCTTACCCCAACCTCCAGCTTATCCCAATCCTTACCCTCCAGCCTACCCCTACCTTACCCTAACCCCCAATCTTTACCCTAACCCCCTAGCTTACCCTAACCCACCGCCAATATTTTTAAAAAATTCGGTAAAAAGTTGTCATAAATAAAAATTCCTAAAATCTAATTAAAATTTAATTAATTCTCAGATTTCACGAAAACGATTTCAATTTACGAACTTTTCACGACCGAGTTCCAACTACGGCTGCTTTGGGGCTACAAAGGCTCGGAATCTCCCCAAAAGGAGAGATATCAGAAATTTGATCGCGTCATCACTCTAAGCGCAAAAAAGATGACCTGAGCGGAGTGATACCAACAGCGGATGAATATATTAAAATGTTCCATTAATTTTTATAGCTTTTAATTTTGTAGAAATAAAAATGCACTAATCGCAATCAATTATTTTTTTTGAGTTTTTTTATTGCCACCTGGCAAGGTCACGTGACGCACAAACAAGGAAAAGTATGACGTAATAATAGAAATTGTTTTTCCAAACAGAGTGAATTGTGAGATAACAAATAGAAATAAATTTGCGTCGAGTTCTGTTTATTTGGATAAACGCCAATTAAACCCCAAACATCGCGCGCAATAATAAACCACAGCCTTATGACGTCATAAGCGCACAATTCACTTTATAAATAGAAACCTAAACGAAATGCATTGAAATGTGACGTCACTTCCGTTCTGTTTGCGTTCGGATATGACGTCATAGAGCAACGTTCGAACAGCCTTAGTTGGAAATTCCGTTGCTCATGATCTTGTCGTAACAAAAGAGTATTGTGACGTGGTGTGATGTCATAGTTGAACGGAAGTAAGTGGAAACTGTTTTGTTTTTATTCAGCTCCGCGCGTTTATAACAAGCAGGGGATTGTTACGTCAGTAATGAAACGTTCTAATGGAGATCGTTCCATGGATTTTACTTCGTTGAAATTAATTAAAATAAAAGTAGTTCCAGAATATTTAGAAAACTTAGACTAGAATCACGTTTTAGTGGTCGCCATGTTTTGAAAACTCTTTAGCGACGAACACAGGTTAAGTTAGATGTTAGATTAAGTTAAAGGGTTGATGTTTTGTTAATCAAATATTTTTGACACAGAAATTTGTTTAAGTTGAAAATAATTTAAAATCAACAAAATTATGGATAATTCAACTTTAAGAGAATCAGGTGAGATAAATAGACTGTTTGTGATGTCATAGATGTAATATTGTGAGGTCATAATTGTAATACTGTGATGTCATATAGATGAACTACAAACGACAACTACCATTGTTACAACCATGACTAATAGTGACGTCATAAGCATGGTAGATTCAAGATCAATGTTTCAAAGCGGGTCAGAAGCTACAACAACATTTTGTAAGAATTTACCAAACTTTAGATTTTATTATTTTTGATAAGCAAAGGTTGTTTTATACAACGTACGAAAGGAGTTTATAAAATAATCTATATTATGGTGAAGCATGGAGGGCGATAAATAATTATGTCAAACTTATAGAAATAAATAAAACTGCTGTTTGTGGTGCGTGGGTAAATTATCACCGACAAAAGTTAGTTGAAAGTTAAGACCATATTACAACAATTAAAATTTGGCCCATGGGGTAAGCTATCGACTAGTTTTACTAACTAAACAATAAGACTAAAAGTTTATAGATTTTCCGTTAAAGATGAATTTTAATCGCCAATTTTTTTAATTATTTTTTAATTAACGAAATGACATCGTTGATAAAACAATTTTCTTTGTGACGTAGACACATCCTTGAACGAAACTTTAGTCGACGCAGACCACCTCCATCAAGACTTTATCCTCAAAGTAGTGACGTATGTAGGAGCCTCAATCTCACTGTTCGGGATTCTATTGACATTGTTATCCTACATCGGGTACAGGTAGGTTTATGACGTCATAATTATATCAAACAAGAAGATTCAATGAATCAAAATACTGACTAGACAAATTGTTAGCAAGAAACATGGTTTGTTATTATTGGTTTATGACGTCACAGACACTAGCGCAGTTATTTGGCGCAAAAACGTGCAATGCATCACCTACGTCACATCCGGACAGCTAAAAATAAAAGTTGCAAAGTTCGATAAATTCTTTTAAAATTTTAACATCGACTGAATCAAGCTACATTGTGACGTAACAAACAATAAGCAACGTACAGGTTGTAATATGGTATAATAATCAACATATTATGACGCCATATTACAGAAAGTTCCAGGTGAAGCGAACCCACATTGTGACGTTGAACTTAAGCATTTGTCTCCTCATCTACTTCATCGCCTACCTCGTCAGCAATCCACATAGACATCATACTTTGGACGACCACCACGACATCGGGGAACATCCAATGTGTCTCGCGGGTATGAGTGTGACGTAATAATATAAACTTGCACGACAATACTTTGTGTTCAACAACTAATATCTATGACGTCACAAAATTTACCAACTAATATTTATGACGTCACAAAGTTAAACAACAAATATTTATGACGTCACAAAGTTTACAAACTAATATTTATAACGTCACAATGTTAAACAACTGATTCTTATGACGTCACAATGTTTTAGGCGCTTTCTTATCCCACCTATCGATCCTTGGATCCTGGTTCTGGTTGTTGGCATACTGGGTCCTCATCTACACCATGTACAACAAACCACTAGGGGGCCACATATCCCACTTCTTTCTCAAATCTGCAATCCCGGCGTACGGTGTCGCTATCACGTCGTCTGTCGTCTGCATCGCGGTCGCGAAAGCGCGCGACGAACTCAACCAATCATATTACAGCGATTTGTAAGTTATGACGTCACTATATTAATTTAAATCCTGTTTTTTTGTTTTACCCCCACTTTCTATGGCGTCACAGACACTTTTATTGTTTAGATGTTTCGTGGACAAAGGTTATTTATACTTTGGGTTAATTCTTCCATTTGCTTTGACCCTGCTTCCTGTTTTGGGGATTTTTGGGATTGTTTTGAGGGGAATCACCTGGGCAAAATCCCCTAACCAGAAACGGGGCAACTCACGGAAGGTCAAAGTTCATTTTATTAAACTCACGATCATCTCGATTCTAATCGGACTAAGTAAGTACCTCTTTATGGTGCGAAAGTCCCTTAATAATGGCCTTTACTATGACGTCAGCTGACGTAATAATAATTAATAAATTATAAACCCTATAATTATTGGCGCAATTAAACACTAATTAGAAGGAATTTAAGTTCCCTCCTTTTAACCTGTACTTTACATGAACTTTCTATGAATTATCTTCTTTGTTGTATTTTAGTGATTCTCAGCTCAATTTTGATCCCAGCTGTAAGAGATATGGGAGGAAGCGAAAACCTCATCTCCGTCATCATATTTACCATTGTTTCAACCGCGCTGGTAAGTGTGACGTCATAAGTATTGATGATCCTGACGTCATATTAAAAATATAATCCTAGCAGATAATATCTTGAATATATCATTTAATAATTGTAATTGCAACAAAAACTATGACATCATAATAACAGGGAGTGACGTTAATGTTCGTCTTCTGCATCCATCAAGATGAAATACGCGGTCATTGGGTGGCGGTAGTGACCGGGAAGCGAAATTCCATCCAGCAGAGGTCGGTAAGGAACAACCTAAACAAGTTTGGAAGTTTCAGTGCAAACCGAAAGAACTCGATTGGTGTAAGTTTTCAAGGTTACATTGTTGCACATTGTTACTTGACCAATGAAAACTCATTTTTTGTACATATCTTTATCCTCGATGTGGAAAAGTTGACCTCACAACCTAAACATAGAGTAACACCAGTTACTCCGACCCAGTCTCGAGTTGCCTGTGGCAGTTTCGGATATTATAGATTATAATTGCCCAGTAATTATGCTGCTGATTAAGTGCTGGCTCAGCAGGAGTTCATACCGTTTATAGCGCCTTACTCAAAAAATGAGATCAACGGGGATTAAACCCCCGACCTTATGTAGTGTAAGAAGAGTTTTTACCATTACACCACACTCCTGGTTGTTGTCTATGATCACATTAAGTTGCCCATAGTTGACATTGTCCTGGTATAACATACTCTATGACGTCATTGAATCAATTGTTTGTCATTGCAGCAAAATCGAAACCCTTCCTTTCTCGTCGAACCAACCTCGGACGACGAACATCGAAAAAACTCTCGAATTCTTCCGAAAGACGACGCTGACATGGCAACTTTGGGTCTCATTCAAATCCCTGGGACCCCCTCGTCCAATCACAAGTCTTTAATCGTGGACACGCCCCTTGACGTCATCAACGAGAACGCCAGTCTCAAGAGCAACAGAAATTCATCTGAATCAGCGACCTCTAAGGGCCAAAAGGCAGCCACTAAGAGGCAGAAGAGCGTTGAACAATTGTTCCTTGGGTCGAAATCGGAACGACACAAGAACCGCAAGGTGGACATCAAGCGGCGAAGTTTTAGCACGAGCAGTTTCCGCGAGGGGGGGTTTTCAATCCTCAGCAACAAAAAAAAGCGGGAAAGTGTAACCAGTAATGACTCCATGCCCGTCACAGATTTCTTATGAACTATGACATTGTTTAAACGTGACGTCACGTTACACACGTCGATGAATGACGTCACTTATTTATAGCCAGTGACCTCACTTTTTATAACCTACGTATATGACGTAACAATAGAAAAAATAACGCTCTTCGCAAAATTATTATTTTCCATAAAAATGTAAACGCGTTTAACCAACTAGTGACGTCATCAATAAAACTACAGCGGTGACGTCACAGTACTAGTATTATGACTGTGCCAAATAAAGTTTTCGAACAAATGTGTGAAGTTTTAATGCAGGTAATTAAATACGACCTGGGACAAAGATGACTTAATGTCATAACTACTGCAACATAAGAATCGTCATCAATGGGAACTACGTCACTTTAGGAAGGGTTTTCATATTGTAGATAGCCAAGCACTCGTCCTAAGTTGTCAAATCTCATAAAGTAACAAAGTTTTCAAAAAAAACAAACTATTGTGAGTGGCAGTATTTATTACAAAGTTAAAAATCACCCAAGACCCATTATGATGTCATACACAGCAGTAATGATGTCATAACTACTCAGCTGCCTTCTTTTTCTTCTTTTTTTTAGAAGGAGTCTACAACCGAATACAAAAGTTTAACAAAAAGTAATTTATTAAAATTTAAAAATAAAATTAAAACATCGGCAGCGTGGTGTAGCAGTTAGAACACTTTCTACACTACATAAAATCCTGGGTTTAATCCCTACTGCTCTTACAACTCCTGTTGAGCCAGCACTTAACCAGCACCAGGCAATTATAATCTATAATATCCCAAACTGCCACAAAAGTCAACTCAGGACTGGGTTGGGGTAACTGATGTTACTCTATGTTTAAGTCGTGCATTCGATAAAGATATATACACAAAAAATAAATTAAATTCTTGTTCAAACCTCGGTTGTCGATTCATCTTGAGATTTAACTTTCTTTTTCTTTTTGCTCGGAGTCTAATTTAAATATTAATTAAAAGCATTTACAATTAATTAGTAATTAACATCACTAATTAGTAAATTACCTCGGTTGTCGGTTCTTCAACTGCTTTCTTTTTTTTCTTCTTCTTAGGAGTCTAAAAAAGTTTAAAAAGTTTAATTTTCTGTCAATTTATCGACTTTTTCACATTTTTTTACCTCTGTTGGGACTTCCTCTTCTTCTTCTTCTGTTTTCTCTTCTTTTACCTTCTTCTTTTTCTTCTCTTTTTTCTTTAATATTAAAACCAAATTAATTTTCTTTTACTCAATCAACAAACAACTAATTAATTAATTAACATACCGGGGTTTCTTCTTCAAGGTCTTCCATGGGAATTCCCCCTTTCTTCCCCTTCTTCTTGGGAGGTTGTTGCAAGTTGCCATCGGCAACGATTAGAGACGGGTTTTCTACAACAACAAAGTTGAATATTATATAAAGAAAATATTTTAGTGTTAATTTTAGTTAAAAACCAGCAAACCTTCTTTCACTTCCTCGATTTTTCGCTTCTTTGGAGCTGGAATTGTTGAATCTTGTGCGTTGTCGTACATTTTAACCTGAGATAAGAAAAATAGTTTAACCAGTGATACAATTTGAACATTTTTGATAAGTTTTAAAAATTGTTACTCAATTACAAAACAGCATCTTAAGATTTTGAAATTAAAAAAAAAAATGTTTTATCATAACTAAAACACTTTTAAAAGCCTTTTTAATTACCTCGCTTTGATTGGTCCACTTGTCACGGGCCAACGATTTCCCTGCTCCACTGATCCTCCTTGTGGCCTCATGACCTCCCTCTATGACCTTTAACCTTTGTTCCAGTTTAGCCCGATTATCGATCCCCATCTGCGTGTTGGTTTCCTCTGCAAGAGCGTCGTAACGAATTGCAAGAGCACATTTAGCGGCCAACATTCGAGACAACTTGCCCTGATTAATTAATATTAGTTAATTAGTAATAATAGCTACTTAACTATTATGATGTAACAGTCGGTATATTGTTTGTCTAATAGTGTTGTTTGTTTTCGTTTTATTTGGCAATAAAAAGCTGCCAGGATTAAACTCAAAACTTTAAGTGTTGCTTAATAGACCTCCACACCTTAAAAAGTAAGATTTTACCTTATTCTTGGGGTTGGTTTGACCCACTAGTGAAGCATGGTAAATGAGCCCATACTTTGGGGTTTCTTTCCTTGTCTTTAAAGCTCGGAACAAAGCCTTTTCTGCTCCTAATATTTGAACAGTTGAAGCTGGATGTTTGGCGAGATTCAACAAAGATCCTGGAAAAAATTTGGAAAATATTAAAGTTAAGTTCACCGTGACAAGCAGCTTGGTGAAGTGGTTAGAACACCTGGCTTCATAACTTTAGAGCAGGTCAAAGGTTCAATCCCCACTGCTCTCATGCTGTAGCACTCTTGAGTAAGGTGCTATAAACGGTATGAACTCCTGCTGAGTCAGCACTTAATCAGCAGCATAATTACTGGGCAATTATAATATATAATATCCCAAACTGTCACAGGCAACTCGAGACTGGGTCGGAGTAACTTATATTACTCTATGTTTAGGTTACACATTCGACCTTTTTACATCGAGGATAAAGATATATACAAAAATTACGAAAAAATAATATCTAAAAAACTATTAACCAAAAAAAACAGCCAGGGTACGAATTAACGTTTAAAAAACGATTCGCTAAAAATCAGGTTGAATTTTTAGAGCAATTATTAGGTTCAAGTCATAATCTTCGTTTTTTTGTAACACTTGACGCGTTGCGTGGCATTTTTAAAACGTAACGTATTGTTAAACAATGGTTAAGAATATTTTGCACGAAAAACAAGACATTTTTAATTCTTTTAAGGCTGTGTTATGCATTTAAAAAATTGCGCAACAACTGAACGACCTCGGTAGCGAAATTTACGCATTGCCAAAACATGGAAAGTTTTTGTTATTAAATGCCTTATAGTAACCTACATTTACGCAGGATTATGATGATGTAATTAAATTAGTGTGAAACCGGTGTAAAATAGATCGTAAAAATATACACGAGAGTCTTATCACTGCCTGAACCTTTTTTGGTTGATTCGCTAATTCGAATATATTTGTAAAAAAACGATTCGCTAATTTTAAAAAACGATTCGCTTTTAGCGAATAGCGACCCGTTATTTCGTTCCCTGACAGCATTGAAATAAATTAAAATGTAAACTCTAACTGACCAGCATGTGCAATTAATCTTGCTCCCACCAACTCTCCCACCAAGATCGTCAAGTTTGGAGCAATCGCAGCCATTCTGTTCTTTAAGTAATCGTAAAGTTGAGCTCGGTAGTCGGTTATTTCTATTATCTGTTGTGATGTCATAATGTGTTAAAACAATTAAAATCAAAAAAAAAATCAAAAACTAAAGCAAATAAAAACTAAAATATTTGAAAATATTACAAACTCTATTTTCTAGAAAATTAAATTGTTATTAAATATTTGATGACATCATAGGCATGTAGATTATGACATCACAAACCTGTTCAGCGAGGTAAATAATATTCAAAATATCTTCTTCAGATATTTCAGTTCCCATGGAAACCTCGGCCAAGTCTTTGATCTGAAAAAATAAAAAATAAAATAAATTTTAAATCTGCTGGAGCCAGGATTCAAACTCAGTACCTGTTGCTCAACTTCCTCGGGGACAATCTCCGAGAGGTCGCACTCTGCTGCATTTGTCCTCACCCCCATCTTCTGAATGACCTTGGCGAATGCCAGATGATCCGTGACGACCTTGCCGAGTTCGGGGAAATGCCAACCGAACCATTCCCGGCATCTCATCACATAATTGTTCAACTCCTTGTCCAGATCGTCCAATAATGCTGTGATGTCATAAATAACATTATTGTTGTGATGTCATAACTAACATTATTGTTGTGATGTCATAACTAACATTATTGTTGTGATGTCATAATTACATTATTTTTTAATGTCATAATGTAATTGCCATTAGGTTAAGAACATAAACGACAAAAAGGAAATTTTTTCTTGGGCTTTAAGATATTCCAAACACAGGTTAGGGTAAGTTTTCATATCAACATTTGTCATTTTAAGACATAGGAATATAAGTGAAGAACTTACAAATAGCTTGAACGATCATTGTGTCAACTTTATCGGGCGAAAACTTTAATTTATATCGGGACAAACTGTGGGCAAGACCCAAAGCCATCGCTGTCATGTCCTTTTCTGGTAAACCTGCAATTCAAGTTTTAACATTAACTTTTAGTTGTTTGTCAAAATATTAACTTCATCTCAGTTACCCTTGTAACATAAACACAAGGGTTGTAACTATTAGACTGGCAACATGATGTTGTTACTTTTTTGTATATAATATATCTTTATCCTCGATGTGGGAAAGTCGAATTCGCAACTTAAACATAGAGTGACATTAGTTACCTCAACCCAGTCTCAAGTCAATCTTTGGCAGTTTGGGATATTATAAATTGTAATTGCCCAATAATTAAGCTGCTAATTAAGTGCTGGCTCAGCAGAAGTTTATATCGTTTATAGTGCCTTACTCAAGGGCGCTACAGCATGAGATCAGTGGGGATTGAACCCACAACCTCTTGTATGGTGTAGCAAGTGTTCTTACCACTACACCACACTGCCAGTTTTGAACACTAAGTCTTACTATGTGGGGCGCTAAGTTTGTTTTTACTGCTTTTATGCTGTAGCGCACTTAAGTAAGGTGCTATAAACATTTTAAGATATATTTGATAATATTCCAAACTGCTAAAGTCAACGTGAGACTAGGTTGGGGTAACAAATGTTACCCTATGTTTAAATATTGACCATACCACATCAAAGGTAAATATACAACATTTTACACCACCAACAAACAACAACTAAGGTTAAACTCACCGGTTATAAGGTCGTTGATATGAGCTCGAATTCCTCTCATCAACTCTTGCACTGCTGGACTAAACACGCAAGTTAAATCCATCTTTTCCTGAGAAAAGAATACGACACACATTTAACACCGACATCAAAATTCCTTTTTATCATTAAAAACTATATCAAGTTTTGGGGTTTAAAGTAGTCCAAAATTATACCCATTTTATATTTTTTTTAACCTTCATGTGAGAGGTTAACCTACAAAGCCTAAACATAAAGTAACATTAGTTACACAGATCCAGTCTCGAGTTGACTTTGGCAGTTTAAGATTGATTATAATTGCTAAATAAGTTATGTGCTATATGCACTTTCTTGGTAACAATTTTTTGACTCAACAGAAATTCAAGCTGTTGGCAAGGGGTTACTTAAGGTCGCTACAGCATAGGAGCAGTTAGGATCAAACCCAAGACTTATGTAGTAGGTATTTACCCTTGGATTTAAGTATATTTGAGATTGAAGAACTTATTCATAAAACCAATAAATACAGGTGATTTTAAACAAAGTGTAAAGAAGTTATTTTTAATATAACAAATTAAACAACCCCAACCTTAATTGCTTGACCAAGCTTAGCATCTGCCACCGCAAGTTTCTCATGGGCGTCCTTGGCCACAATTTTCCTCAATATTTTCTTTAAAGGTTTACACAACTTGCCCTCTACTGCCGCCGTAGTGGCCGCTAATGCTTCCGTTGTGTCCTCAAATTTCTTAAAATGTTTTAATTTTAATCTGAGAAAACAAAATTAAACAGTGTGTTACTTTCAAACATTTATTAATCACCTTATTTGTGAAATTAATAAATGGTCATATCTTTCAAGTTTTGAAGAAGTTAGCATAAATATTAGTTTTAAAAATATTTAAATATCGTCTAAAAATATTCCCTTTCAAAGCATTTATTCTTAATAATAAATGATAACACAATTTTTATATATAGCCTATTATCTTTATCCTTGATGTGGGAAGGTCAAACGCGACCTAAACATTAGGGATGGGCTGAAATCCAAATTACTCGGATTCGACGAGCCCGAGTATTTTGTCGCGATACTCGGCCGAGTCCGAGTACTCGGTTATGACGTCATTTAAACGATAACTGTTCACGAGAATCTTTCCCGCATAATTTTAAAACTGCAAAATTTGCTAAAAAACTATTTATGGATTATAAAAGGTTTAACGTTGGCAAAACTACTTACCGCTGATAGCAATATCATTTTAAGTCTAAACGAAAATGTTTAAGTCTCAAATTTATTATGCTTAAAATTTAGTAAAAAAAGTGTAGTAAAAAGTGTAGTAAAAAGTGTATTAGTTGCGCAATTGTTGCTTAAATAACGTAATATAATTGAAAGTAGATTATAAATTATTAGAAAAAGGCAAACCTCGTGTTTATTTATGTTTAGTAAATCGTATACGATCTTAAAGGACAAATTATTACTCGGCGTCCGAGTACTAAAAAATGCTCGACGAGCACGAGTATTAAAATATGCTTAAAACTCGGGCCGAGTACTCGGACTCGGATTCGATTGGCCTATCCCTACTAAACATAGAGTAACATCATTTACTCCGACCCAGTCTTGAGTCGCGTGTGGCAGTTTGGGATATTATAGAAATTATAATTGTCCGATAATTATACTGCTGATTAAGTGTTGGCTCAGCAGGAGTTCATACCGTTTATAGCACCTTACTCAAAGGCACTACAGCATGAGAGCAGTGTGAATTAAAGCTAAGACCTCATGGTGGTGTAGCAAGTGTTCTTACTACTACACCACCCTGCCCGTAATTTAAAAACTAACTTTATTAAATGCCTCCATTAACGATAATTCAATTAATAGGGAGTTAAAAATAATAAAAAAAAACTTTTAATAACAAACTAATATTTAACAACTTACACGTTTGTGGCGTTCTCAGCAAGTTGGAAATGTTCGTCGATTTCTTTTGCTTCCTGGACCTTGGACTCATCCATAACCTGCGTGAAAAAAATTGTGATTTATCTGTGAATTTTTAGAGTTAATTTAAACAAATAATAAATACTACAAAATTAAAAAAAGATTCACGCAAACATTTTTTTATTTTATTTTTCTTGCATTGGACAATACTCAAGTACGAGATGCGGGATTGTATGGAAACGTTAACAAAAATCGCGGAATGCGAGACGGAACGGCATTTCTGTACTTTACTGCGAGATTTTTAAGAATTGAGGAATGATGCGAAATTAAATATAAAGCGTAAGGGAAGATTAGGGAAGGATCTAAAAATTCTGTCCTTTTGCTGTTTTGACGATTTTTCGTTAACGTTTACATACGCTTGCATTTATACAAAAAGAATTAAACAACTAACAATATACAGATATGTTAACATCAAATACTCTATGTTCAGATGTTTAGATCTTGTTTATTTTATTTTTTTCAAACTTTATCAGTTTATTTTTTCATAGAAATCATTCATAAACTAAACTTTTATAAAAACTTACCTTGAAAATCGCATAACCTGACGGGGATTCGAACAGGACCAACATCTTGAATTACTACAAAACTTTAAACAATTTTAACAAAATCTATAAAAAATCTGAGTTAATTAGCAAATTATATATAATTAATCAAATATTTAACAAATGCAAAACTAATAAACGATATTTAATTTAAAACCAAACTTTATTTTTCTTAAAAATGTAATTCTTTTGCAAAATAAAAAAGCGAAACTGGAAAAAAATCTCCGAGCACGTGGGAACAGTGCTTCCAACTTATTATACAAACTAGAAAATGATTATTTATTATTAAAATATTTTAATTAAATAAAGTCACCTAAACTAAACATTGGTGCACACAAATAAAAACCAATTAAACAAATTTTAATTAATTAACTAATCTAAAAAAGCTTTATTTACTGACTTTTAAAACTTCTTTTTTTTAACAACTAAACATTTATCAACTCAAAAATAAAACTATTTTATTGAACTATAAAATTAAAAATAAGCACAACAGTGACTACGCATGACTTGAAGATTGTTACATCATAGCTATAGATTATAACATCACCAACAATGACGTAATAAGATTTGAAGAATAAGGCAATATAAACTAAAAGAACATGACGTCATAAATACAATAATGATTTCATAATTTGAAGAAAAAAAAGCTTCATAGAAAAAAGACGTCATAATTTGAGCACCGTGACGTCATAGATATAGAAAAATATTGCACTAAGTTTTAAACTTTTTCATCATTCTGATCTTTATCTAATTGCACCTGAACAAAAAACAAACTTTAAGTTTATAAAAGTTATTTTATTTGCAATAGTACGAAATACAAAAATATGATTCAGTGAAAAAAGGTCTTTTAAGGTAACATAACACTCAAAACAAATACATAAAAACACTTTTATATATTTAACACCAAAAATATAATAAGGGCAAGAAATAATCTTTTCTGCAACATTTAAAAAACCTCAAAATAGGTCAAGACTCAAACTAAAAACGTCAACACTTCAACCAACCTTTTGTTTCATGGCTCTCCCTCTCACCACAGCATACAGGAATGAACCAATCAGAACAATGAGATTACTTAACCACCACAAAGCAGTTTTAGGAGAGCGGTAATAAGTAACTGCCAGGATGGTTTGAACGCACGCTTTTGCAGTTCCACTGATGTTGTGAGTTAAAGCCGTGGTAACCTGGTGGAAAATATTAAAATTTATAAAAGTTTATAAAATATTCTTATTTAAAATCAATTTTATTCCCAGTGTAAAGTCAACTTTACAGACTGAACAAAAAGTAATAAGGTCCTGGGTTCAATCCCCACTGCTCTCATGCTGTGCGCCCTCAAGTAAGGCGGGTAACTATAATCAATATTGGGTAACTATAATTATTGGGTAACTATAATCAATAATATCCCAAACTTTTAAAGTCAACTTGAGGTTGGGACGGGGTAACAAATGTTACTCTGTATTTAGGCTGTGAAGTTGACCTTCCCACATCAAGGATAAAGATTTATACAAAAAACATTTTTACCTGAATCTGCCAAGTGGAGACAAACCCAACAAGGAGGCCGAAACATCCGACCACAATAAGAGTGAACCAGAAATAGGGGCGATCAAGTTTCGGATAGTTTAGAATAGAGTGGAGGTCGGGTGATAACAGAAAGCATGGAAGAAGAATAAAACATGCATTCAAGTTGTTGTAGTAACCTGTGTGATGTCATAATAAGGTTTTGTTTTGAATGGTGGATAAAAATATTTCAATAAATTTCTAAAATAAATAAACTAAAATTTAAGCTTACCTAACTTCCAAGGACTGTTCCCAACTGAGGGTAATACCCGTGATGTCATAATTGCATTTAAACTCACAAAACAGCTCGCCACAGCTCCGTAGAAAACTCCGGAATAAGATAAATTCACTAATTCACCCTCCGTGTTGATTCCCAACAAATAACCTGAGAAGATAAAACAGTTCAGTTCACTTATTAAAAGTGCAATCACTTGATACAATAAAACAATTAAATTAAGGCTTACAACCATCAGGCTTAAGGATGAATAACGTTTTATTAGTGGACTTAAATCTAATCTTTTAGGCCGTAGGCAGATGCTATGATCAGTAAATTAAACTACTGAACTTAATACAAAACTTCAATATATTATAAACATTTTGGGTGTGAGGTTGGAACAAGTTTAAGCTTTCCATGAACACTGGGTTTAAAGCGAAATAAAGTGGCATTGGTGCGGTTTGAACCCCAAACCTACAGGCTTGTAGTTTGATGCCATGACCGGTATATCTAGCCATCGGATTTGTTATTATGTACTTTTTTTTGTATCACCTTAAGGTGATAGGTTTTATATTTTTTATTGGGAAAGGGTGTGCTGTTATGACGTGTTTTTGAGCTATCCGTGAACTCCAGGCTTAAGGGTGAATAGTGTGGCATTGGTGCGGCTCGAACCCAAAACCTTTTGGTGTGTTTAAGCTATCTGTAAACGCCTGGCTTAAGGGCGAATAATGTGGTATTGGTGCGGCTCGAACCCAAAACCTTTTGGTGTGTTTAAGCTATCTGTAAACTCCAGGCTTAAGGGCGAATAATGTGGCATTGGTGCGGCTTGAACCCGAAACCTTTTGGTGTGTTTAAGCTATCTGTAAACACCAGGCTTAAGGGTGAATAGTGTGGCATTGGGGCATTGGTGCGGCTCGAACCCAAAACCTTTTGGTGTGTTTAAGCTATCTGTAAACGCCTGGCTTAAGGGCGAATAGTGTGACATTGGTGCGGCTCGAACCCAAAACCCTTTGGTGTGTTTAAGCTATCTGTAAACTCCAGGCTTAAGGGTGAATAATGTGGCATTGGTGCGGCTCGAACCCAAAACCTTTTGGTGTGTTTAAGCTATCCGTAAACACCAGGCTTAAGGGTGAATAGTGCGGCATTGGTGCGGCTTGAACCCAAAACCTTTTGGTGTGTTTAAGCTATCTGTAAACTCCAGGCTTAAGGGCGAATAATGTGGCATTGGTGCGGCTTGAACCCAAAACCTTTTGGTGTGTTTAAGCTATATGTAAACACCAGGCTTAAGGGCAGATAGTGTGGCATTGGTGCGGCTCGAACCCAAAACCCTTTGGTGTGTTTAAGCTATATGTAAACACCAGGCTTAAGGGTGAATAGTGTGGCATTGGTGCGGCTCGAACCCTAAACCTTTTGGACCGGTTCGCCACACCACCGGCCACTAATAATATAAACTTACCAAACACAATTCCAGCACAGCACAACAGCGCCAGCGGCGGTGTAGTTTTCTTGAGGACAAAGTACGACAGAATAACATTAAATAAAGTTGTTAAACTTCTCCCAACATTGTAGAAAGCCACCCCCAGATCTCGAAGGCATAAGTTGTTGAAAAATATCATGGCAATAAAACATAGCGAGACGGGTAAAACTTCTCGCGATGCTTTTTGATCAAATCTATAAGAAAGATATATTTAAAAGTTAATTTAGATCGTTTATATTTAAAAAAAAAATTAAATAGAAAAAACAGATTTTAAAAATTAAAGGAAAAAATTTTAATTTCCACTCAATGAGAATTAAGAATCTTCTAAAGTAATGTTAATTAAAAAGAAAGAGTTTTTGTTAGTTTATTATTCTTTTAAAAATTCATCAAATTTTGAAATCTTTATCAACCGATAAATACCCTGTATTTTTAAAGGAACTAAAATCTAATCTTTAAGTTCACTAACATAAAAAACACTAAACTTTAACAACTTGAGGTCAAATTGTTATTAATTTCTTACCTAGATGTAGAAGGAAAGTGGGGAAAATAAGAATATCTGGTTTGTTTTAAAGAAATAGTTTAACAATGATAAGTTAAACAATAAACTGACAGTGTGGTGTAGTGGTAAGAACACTTGCTACACCACCATGAGGTCATGGGTTCAATCCTCACTGCTCTCATGCTGTAGCGCCCTTGAGTAAGGTGCTATAAACGATATGAACTCCTGCTGAGCCAACACTCAATCAGCAGCATAATTATCAGTCAATTATAATCTATAATATTCCAAACTGCCGCAGACAACTAGAGACTGAGTTGGGGTAACAAATGTTACTCTGTGTTTAGGTGGGGCAATTAACCTTTCCACATCAAAAAAATTATCAAAAATAAAACCCCAAATTATAAGATTTTTAACTCAATCTTATTTAAAAAAAATACATATATTTATACCAACACTAACACATATTTTCATCTTTAAGATAGACATAAAATACTGGAACCGAAACTAAACATTAAGTAAATAACAACTAGCTCAGTCTAAAACAAAAATAAAAAAAAAACTAAAATAAAGTAGGCCCTCTTGTGATAAAACATTTTTTTGTTTAATTTCTGAAATTTAATTTATTAAATATTACAACTTTTAACTTACTGTAACGATGGGAGATCAGTTTTGTTCCGACATCTTCCAACTAAAGTCACAATTTGGCACAAAATTACTGAAACAAAACATTGGAAAAATGTCACAAAGAATGGGGCATCTAGTCCAAGGTCTTCAGACTTTAGTAATTGTTTGTTAAGAAACACCATTGTTATGGAAACAAACCTAAACAAAAGTAAATTGTTATTTTAAAAGTTACAAAATTAAAACGTTTTAAGTGTAGTGTTGGATGATTTTAATCAGTATTATAAGCAGCATATTAAGTAGAATCTTTATTTAAAATTTATAGAAAATAAATTATGAAATTATTAACTCACCAATATAATGAAACAACAAAAGCAATTTTAACAGTTTGCCGGAAGACCGACTGTGCCTCCATAATTAAACCCCTAAGTTGACCTGAAAAATAGATTATAAAACAGAATTAAATATCCAGGATTGCAGTCCATTTGTATATAGCCCAAGCTGCCAAGGCCATGAAAATTTTAAGTTGACAAAATAAACATCAAAACCTAAAGTTCCTTAAAATCCTATTTATTTTTAAACCAAAATCTCGGACTGCTAATAGGACACATTTAAAACTCTTTGTAGTGGGTAAACTGAACCCCTAACATGACCCTAAATTGCCCATCACCCATGGTCCGATAGTAACGGAAATGGAAACACTTAATAAGCTTTACAACATTCGCGTTTTAGTTAAACGTGTATTTGTTTACTATAAAATTATTGCTCACTGCTGTCATCTTACGACGCGAAAAATATTATTTCTTTGTCCCCAATAGAAAAATTAGTAACGGTTTAGTTTAATAATTAAACTAAGCGACCGACTTCACTAATTAACTGACTACGCATGATTTAAAGATTGTGACATCATAACTATAGATTATGACGTTACCAACAATGACGTACTAAAACGTAAAGAAAAAAGCAATATAAACTAACATGACGTCATAAATACAAATATGATTTCATAATTTGAAAAAAAAAGCTTTATAGAAAAAAAACGTTATAATTTGAGCACCGTGACGTCGTAATTGAAGAAAGTGACAATATACTGAAGATTATGACATCATAAACATAAAAGAATGGAAAATATTGCAGCAAATTTTTAACTTTTTCATTATTTTGATTTTTATCTAATTGCACAAAAAACAAACTTTAGATTTATTAAATATATTTTATTTGCAATAGTACGAGTACAATAATATGATTCGGTTAAAAAAGCCTTTTTAAGGCAACATAAAAACAAATACAATTTAAACAGAAAGTACTGCAAACAATATAACACAGCAAAACACCCAGGATATATAAACAACAACATTTGTGGCAAGGTTAAATAAATGCAATAAAAGTTTATAAAATACATACAAACACTTTTTAATACTTTAATTAATCACAATAAGCGCAAGAAATAATCTTTTCGGCAACAAAATTTCAAAAATTGGTCAAGACTTAAATTGAATGGTCAACACTTCAACCAACTTTTTGTTTCATGGCTCTCCCTCTCACCACAGCATACAGGAATGAACCAATCAGAACAATGAGATTACTTAACCACCACAAAGCAGTTTTAGGAGAGCGGTAATAAGTAACTGCCAGGATGGTTTGAACGCACGCTTTTGCAGTTCCACTGATGTTGTGAGTTAAAGCCGTGGTAACCTGGTGGAAAATATTAAAGTAAAGTATTTTTATTTAAAATCAATTGATTCTCAGTGCAAGGTTTACTTTACAGACTATTTATATAATAATGAGGTCGTGGGTTTAATTCCCACTGCTCTCACGCTGTAGCGCCCTTGAGTAAGGCGCTACAAACAACATAAACTTCTGTTGAACCAGCACTTAATCAGCAGCATAAATATCAGGCAATTATAATCTATAATATCTCAAACTACCAAAGGCAACTCGAGACCGGGTCGAGGTAACCGATGTTAATTTACATTTAGGTCGACCTTACCACATCGTGGACAAATCAATCAAAAACCAAGACCTAAAAGTGACTTAATGATCAATCAACAAGGAATTTTAGTTAAAATAACTTTAAAGTTTTTTTACTTGAATCTGCCAAGTGGAGACAAACCCAACAAGGAGGCCGAAACATCCGACCACAATAAGAGTGAACCAGAAATAGGGGCGATCAAGTTTTGGATAGTTTAGAATAGAGTGGAGGTCGGGTGATAACAGAAAGCATGGAAGAAGAATAAAACATGCATTCAAGTTGTTGTAGTAACCTGTGTGATGTCATAATAAGATTTTGTTTTAAACGGTGGATAAAAATATATAATTAAATTTCTAAATATTAGGATTTTTGAAATAAACAAATCTCACTTAACCTCCAAGGACTGTTCCCGACAGAGGGTAATACCTGTGATGTCATAATCGCATTTAAACTCACGAAACAGCTCGCCACAGCTCCGTAGAAAACTCCGGAATAAGATAAATTCACTAATTCACCCTCCGTGTTGATTCCCAACAAATAACCTGAGAAGATAAAACACATCAGTTCACTTTTTTTTGTTTTGTACGTATCTTTATCCTTGATGTGGGAAAGTCGAACAAGCAACTTAAACATAAAGTAACAACAGTTACCCCAACCCAGTCTCAAGTTGCCTGTGGCAGTTTGGGATATGATAGATTATAATTACCCGATAATTATACTGCTGATTAAGTGCTGGCTCAGCAGGAATTCATACCGACGTCATGACCAGTTCGCCACACCACCGGTCACCAATAACATATACTTACCAAACACAATTCCAGCACAGCACAACAGCGCCAGCGGTGGTGAAGTTTTCTTGAGGACAAAGTACGACAGAATAATGTTAAATAAAGTTGTTAAACTTCTTCCAATGTTAAAGAAAGCCACCCCCAGATCTCGAAGGCATAAGTTGCTAAAAAATATCATGGCAATAAAACATAATGAGACGGGTAAAGCTTCTCGCAATGCTTTTTGATCAAATCTATAAAAAAGAAATATTTAAAAGTTAATTTAGATTGAAAATACAGATTTCAAAAATTTGGAAAAAAAAAATAATTTAAACTCAATATAAATTTGGAATTTACTAAAATAGTTCCAATCATAAAAGATATATTATATTTATTTTTATATAAATAAAGTTTTAAAACCCAGTCTCAAGTTGCCTGTGGCAGTTTGGAATATTACAGATTATAATTGCCTGGTAATTATCCAGCTGATTAAGTGTTGGCTCAGCAGGAGTTTATATTGTTTATAGCGCCAAGGGCGCTACAGCATGAGAACAGTGGGGATTGAACCCACGACCTTAAGAACAATTAAAATGTCTGTTTTGTTTAGTTTAACAAGAAATAGTTTAACAATAATTATTAAAAAATAAAATCTAAATTTTAAGATTTGTTAATACAATTCTTACATCTGGTGTTTGTCAAATATATTTATACCAACACTAATGTATAAATGCCTTGATATGATAGACACACAATTACTGGGACCAAAATAAAACAACAAACAAAATCAAAGTCAATTTTTGACAAAAATTAAAGTTAACTAAAACATTGTAAGCTCAGTAAGCTCCAAAAGTTAACTAAAACACTGTAAGCTCAGTAAGCTTCAAAAGTTAACTAAAACATTGTAAGCAACATTTTTTTGTTTAATTTCTGCAATTTAATTTATTACATATTACAACTTATGACTTACTGTAACGATGGGAGATTAGTTTTGTTCCGACATCTTCCAACTAAAGTCACAATTTGGCACAAAATTACCGAAACAAAACATTGGAAAAATGTCACAAAGAATGGGGCATCTAGTCCAAGGTCTTCAGACTTTAGTAATTGTTTGTTAAGAAACACCATTGTTATGGAAACAAACCTAAACAAAAGTGGATTGTTATTCAAAACACTTATGTTAAAAATATTTATTAGAGTAACAAAATTTAATGTTTTTAATACATCGAATGTTTTTTAATTGATTTTAATTAATATTTAAAGTCTAATTACATAGGTTCTATATTCTCATGCTGTAGTGCCCTAGGTAAGGCACTATATACGTTATGACTCCTGCTGAGCCAACACTTAATCAGCAGCATAAGTACCAGGTAATTATAATCTATATAATATCCCAAACTGCAACAGGCAACTTGAGATTGGGTTGGTGTAACTGATGGTATTCTATGTTTAAGTCGCACATTCGACCTTCCCACATTGAGGAAAATATATACTTGGGTTTAGTGACCATGCTATAACATACTTTAAATCTTTATGTAAACGTTAATACTTTTGGCATGTTTTAAGTCATTAAATTGATTGTGTCATTTTTACCGTCGCATTGTTGTAATATTAATTGTATATCGTATTTATTATTTACTTTTATTAATGTGCGAAAAACCAAAATAAATAAATAAAAAAAAAATATACAAAAAAATAAATATAGTTATATATACAAAAAAAAATATTTAAAATTTATAGAAAAATAAGAAAATCTTTTGTAAACTCACCAATACAATAAAACAACAGAAGCAATTTTAACAGTTTGATGGAAGACCGACTGTGCCTCCATAATTAAACCCCTAACTTGTCCTGGAAAATAGAAATATAACACAGAATTAAATATCCAGGATCGCAGCCCATTTGTATATTTGCATTAAATTGAGAAATATCAGAATATGTGTATAGCCCAAGGGTATGTTAATTTTAAGGTGACAAAATAAACATTAAAACTTAAAGTTCCTTAAAATTTTATTTATTTTAAAATCACAATCCTGAAAAGCTATTGAAATGCATTTAAAATTCTTCGGGTGGGTAACCAGTCTGGTAAGTAGAGCAATTTTCGACGAATCTCGTGCGTGCAAGCGTAAAAAATGGCGTGACCGCGGGTGCACGCGAACTACGATCTTTGGTCTACGCGTGATTTATGTTAGCGTGTTTTACCTAAATTTGGCTTGAATATGCTACCACAAAACGTCAGTATTGCGCGTGCGCATTTTTTTTAAAACCAGGCGTGCAAAACGCTAATTCCAGGCGTGCATTTTTTTACCAAAAAAAATCTCGTGCGTGCACGCTGCCCTACTTTCCAGACTGAAGCAAATTAAACCCCACAAAAAAAACAAAAGACCTAAAATAATAAGAATCACTTAATTTTGTATCTAAACTGTTTTAACTTAATTACAATTAGTTTTAATATTAAGAAAAATATTAAATTAATAAATCTCACAATTCTTATTCCATCAAATGACAAAACGCATTTTAAGTAAACGTGTATTTGTTTACAAAAAAATATTGCTCTTTGTTGCCATCTTACGACTCGAAAAAATTGTGTTTTTTATCCTTAAAAAAATAAATTTAAAATATTATAAAAAACATTCAATAAAATAAAAATTAAACTAAAGTAAGAACCCATGAGGTTGTTGGTTCGATCCCCACTGCTTTCACGCTGTAGCGCCCTTGAGTAAAGCGCTATAAACAATTTGAACTCCTGCTGAGCCAGCACTTAATTAGCAGTATAATTATCGGGCAATTATAATCTATAATATCCCAAACTACCAAAGTTAACTCGAGAGACTGGGTCGGAGTAACATATGTTACTCTATGTTTAAGTCGCACATTCAACTTTCCCACATCGAGGATAAAGATATATATAAAAACGTGCAACCTTTTAATTTGGACCGGAAATCGAAATGTTTGCAAAAACCAAATCTCAATCAGTTTGGTATTAAGATAACTTAGTAACATTTCGCTAAATGAAGTTTCTTAAGTTCTAACATGTTAAAAAACGATTTTTATGTTTTTAGGTTAAAATTTCCGGCAAGTTTGATGTAATTAGGCGGCGTACAAGTTCAGTTCAAATATTGATTTACACATATGACGTCACAGACAAGATACACAACACTTAAGAAACTTGAATGTTTGAACAAACATGATTTACTCCACCCCACTATCACCCCATCGCCACGCGTTCTAGCATTATGACGTCATAAGTAACACGCGTTTCTTCTTGTATTGTGACGTAAAAATATTTAATTCATAATTCTCGCGCGGTAAAAAAAAGGAAAAACGCATTGTTGAACCGGTTTATTTATGACATCATAAGAGTTAGCGCGATCGTGTCCAGTTGTCGCAAAGTAGGTCGCCCATTATGTAAACAAACAATTTCACGAGGTTTTTGGTAGTTTTTAGTTCGTTAGTAACTTGTTTTCACTTTTGCACAATCATTTTAGGCAAGTATTGAAGTAGAACGTCTTAATTTGCTAATTAGTTAGCAAAGTAATTAGCAAATTAACAAGCAACTAATATGAGGTCAATATTTTTACGAAAGTTCAAGTTTTAGATAAAGTTTTTAAGATAAAAATTGTAAATTAAACTTTTAAAACTTAAAGTAAAACTTCTATAAAAATATTTTTAAATTATTTCCAGAATTAGTGAAAAGTTTAAAAGTACAAAGTCCAGTCGCAAAAACACAATTTCGTAAAAGAAACTACGCAAGATTGCGTCATTAAGTTGACGTCACATCCGGTTAGTCACGATCCAGCAACCGAGTAGTCACGTGAGTTCAACCACACGTGACGATCAAAATACGATGACGTCACATGACGAAAATGTAAACAATGGTAATCTAGGTGAATCATTAACGTTGTCTGTAGTTAAGTTATTTTAAGTTTTACTAAAGGTATTTAGATTTTAAGTATTTTGTTGTGTTCGTTAAATTGATATTTGTCTGTTGGTTAGTCTTTAAAACATCAGTTTATAAGATTTATATTTTGATATTAATAAGTTGAAATAACTAAAATCTTGGAGGTTCAGATTATAAAATAGAATGTATATAAATAGAAGTACTGTAACTTTACTGTTTGTAATACGAACAAACTAAACATTCTGCTAATAACCTTGTGTGCAGTTGGTGGGAATCAAACTAAAAACCATGGGCACTTAGTTTTAATGACAATAATAATTCTACTTGAAAACTGGCTTTATTAGTACATGCTACCAGTGGGGATCAAACTTAAGAATTTTTTGGCTTAAAATGACTGCAAAAAATGATTACTGAAAACATAAAATAACATTTCTGTTTTTATGACATCACAGATATTAGAATGTCAGGAACAATCTTGCGCAAGAGGAAACCTCGCTCGATCAGCCAGAGTGCGGACACAACAAACCACCACCAGGTGGGGGAAATGGTAAACAATGAAAAGGTCACAAAGGTCATTCCCTTCTATGGAATGAAAACGTGAGAAAAATTTAAACTGTTGCAATGTTGTGACTTGTTGGCTTACCTCTATCTATCAAATGTTGTTGGATAAAAAAAAAGACAAAAATTTTCTGAACTTTATCCTCAGATGCCACAAAGCGAGGACGTCGATGTTTAGCTCCTCTAGTGGATTTGATGACTACCGAGGATTCCTTAACTTGTGCGTCGTTCTTCTTGTTATTTCCAATGCAAGAGTTTTCCTGGAAAATATAATGAAGTTGGTTAAACTAAAAAATACAAATTATTTTGTTATAGTATTTATCCTTGATGTGGAAAGGTCGACTTCACGACCCAAAAAGGGTAACATCAGTTACTCTGACCCAGTCTCGAGTTGCCTGTGTCAGTTTGGGATATTATAGATTATAATTGTCCGATAATTATGCTGCTAATTAATTGCTGGCTCAGCAGGAGTTTATATTGTTTGTAGTGCCTTACTCAAGGGTGCTACAGCATGAGAGCAGTGGGGATTGAACCTAGGACCTCAAGTATTGAAGCCAAGTGTTCTGACCATTACACCATGCCGCCAGTCAATTAATCTAAAAAGATATTCCGTAAAACTTGTTTTTTTTACCTCAAATTAATATACTTCCACTTTCAGATATGGAATATTAGTTGACCCAATAAAGTGGGTGGAAACTGTTGCCCACGACCCGTACAAGTGGCCCAATCTTCTGCTTGTGCTTGGTAAGACACCATCTTGTGGTGACCTTTAATAATGTCTGACTCAATATCCTTTATGGGATGAATCATCTGATTTGTTTATTGAAACAATATTTTTAAACTTTTTTCCAGGTTCAAATATTTTTATTCTTTCTTCTTTCCACATTGAAAGATTCCTTGCAAAGGTAAAACTTGAATTATTATTAAATTTTAAACCCTCAAAATATATCTACATCAGTTTGTAAATTTAAAATTTGTTTTTTACCTAGAGTTTAATTGTTGAACAAACAGCAAAATGGCTTCACATTTTAAACCTTTTTGTTGTCATAACCCTTCCTCCGTTACAAATACTCAATCAGGATCCTAACCCTGGTAAGTGCTGCAAAAACAGTAGAATTAACAAAAATATTGGTAAATTAACCCATTGTTAAAACAAAGCCATTGTTCAACCATTGTCACTTCTAAGTTATTGTAAAAACAACAATTGTGTATTGTTACTAACAATCAACTTACAATAACAATCACTTAACTGCTTTATTATACAGTGGGTTCCGTGTTCTCATGCAGTGTGTATGTAATTGTGTTCCTTAAGTTGTGGTCGTATGCACAAGCTAACAAATGGTACAGAGATGATTATATTAAAACATTGGGAAAGAGGAAAATACATCGAACAAGTAAGGAGGTTGTGGGTTTAGATGTTGAGTTATTATAAATTTAATTGTTCTTTAAATTTTAGTGTCTCTGCCTGAGTCAGAACTCAAGAAATTAATGGGGGAAGATGAGCAAGTCCTGGTGAGTTTAAGATTTATATTAAAACTTTGTAAAAAGTTTAAATAATGTATTTTTGTATTTATCTTTATCCTCGATGTGGGAAAGTCGAATGCACGACCTAAACATAGAGTAACATCAGTTACCCCAACCCAGTCTCGAGTTGTCATTGGCAGTTTGGGATATTATAGATTATAATTGCACGATAATTATGCTACTGATTATATGCTGGCTTAGCACGAGTTCATACCGTTTATAGTGCCTTACTCAAGGGCGCTACAGCATGAGAGCAGTGGGGATTGAACCCACGCCCTCTTGTGTGGTGTAGTAACAGTTTTTACCACTACATCACGCTGCCAGTAAATGTAAATAAATTTCTAAAAATTTGACATATTTTTACAGTTAAGATTTAGTTGGATCCTAATTTAAAATTTATTCAGACAAATATAAATTTAACAACCTTTTACTCGGTGTTCACAGGTCAAATACCCGTACAATCTAAGCTACAAGAACCTTTATTACTTCATGGCTGCCCCAACTTTGTGTTACGAGCCAAACTACCCACGAACCTCCAGCTTCAACAAAGCTTACTTCATAAGAAGGGTTGCGGAGATAGTAAGTGCTTACTTCAGTGTCTTATAATTTCAAGTCAGATGCATTTTTGGTTACTAGGGTTGTTACTATGCAAAGTGCTGGGCCTGCTACTAACTGGTTTGTGGTGGCGCCCTCGAGTATAACGCCAATACTTTAAGTTTTTAGACAAAATTTCGGAAATGGTTTATGCCAAACTTTCTGAATTTAGTATAAGTAACTCCATTTTATACAATTAAATAACATCATCGGGTCAACTTGTATTAACAAATAGAGCTTACAAATTAAATCATATTTATACTTTTAAACTGTCAACCTATTTAATATTTATTTTACCTTTTATTCCAGTTGTTTCTGATCCAACTTGAGTTAGCTTTAGTCCAGCAATGGATTGTCCCTGTGTTAAGGAAATCCATTCAACCAATTCATGTAAATTTAAATCTTATTTGTACAAGTTGTGTTCAATGTTTAATTCTGTGTAAACCTTTTATTTACTTTTTCTCACATATTAAAGTTCTAAAATTTGATTTTAAATTCTAGAACTACCAAGGTTACATTGTCATGGAAAGACTTCTTAAATTATCTGTAAGTATGATGTCATAATTAATCTACAAATACCCAATAATGACATCACTAACAATTATGACATCACAGATCCCCAACCATCTGATCTGGTTGATCTTTTTCTATTGTTTTTTTCATTCTATTTTGAACGCACTTGCCGAGTTGTTGCGATTCGCTGATCGAGAGTTCTACAGAGATTGGTGGTAAGAGTTTCACTGAAGTTTGATCTAGTTTTAAATGTTAATAAAACTGTGATTTACACTTATGATAAGGGGGTATTGATATATACTAGGGCTTAGTGGTTGATATGAATATATATGTATGCCTAGTTTGTAGACCTACAAATAGAATATAACTGCCAGCTAGTAAATTTTAAACTTTACAATATCACAACCTAATACACTTTGTTAATAAAAACACTTTTTCTAGGAACTCGGAGACAATCGATTATTTTTGGAAAGCTTGGAACATTCCAGTTCATAAGTGGTGCGTCCGACACGTTTACAAACCTCTGCTGTCCGTTGGTGTCAGCAAGTTTTATGCTCAAATTGTCGTGTTTCTACTGTCCGCCTTCTTCCATGAGGTAAAATTAAAAAGTTAAGAATGTTCGACCTTATTTACTAATTTATTCTTAAATAATTTTGATAAATGTAACAGTCCTACTGTTAATATATTCTTTATGCAACTATATGCAGGCCTTTAACCAAATATTTTTATGTTCTAGTATTTGGTGGCAATTCCGTTGGGTTTGTTCCGAACTTGGGCTTTCTTTGGAATGGTCATGCAGGTAGTTATGAATACTTTGTTACTTCTTTATTTAAACTTAGATGAAGGGATTAAAGGATTAGGACAAAGTCAAATGTAAAGCTAAAATTAATGTTTAAATGTAAAATGTTGAAGGTTAACACAGTAAAAGTGTTAAAAATAAAGCCCATATAGAATATAGATTGGGAACAACATACATCAATATATAATCGACGGCGTGGTTTAGTAGTAAAAACACTTGCTACACCACACATGAGGTAGTGGGTTCAATCCCCACTGATCTCATGCTGTAGCGCTCTTGAGTAAGACGCTATAAACGATATAAACTCCTGCTGAGCCAACACTTAATCAGCAGTATAATTATCGGGCAATTTTATCTATAATATCCCAAACTGCCACATATATTAAATATTAGTTGAGAGTTGCGACCATATTATGACAATTAAAATGATATTTTAGAGTAGGTCATCAACTAGTAAAGTTGTTAAACTGCGAAGTTTTTTATTTTTCATAATATCTCAATTTTTTTTTAGATTCCACTTGCTATGTTCACAGCAATAATAACAAAAAAATTTTCCGGTCACTATGGCAACATGATCGTGTGGATGTCACTTATACTGGGCCAACCCATCGCTATATTGGCTTACGTTTATCAGTATTATATTAACCAATACGGGGCTAATTAATTAGCTAACGATTAAGCAAAAACAAACCTTAAAAAAAGTGCATAATCATTTACTAAATCTGGATAAAAATATGCAAAAAAAAACGATAAAAAAAAATTACTCCAGTTTCTACTAACTTCAATTTATAAAAAATATGCACAAAAATAAGTTTTTTCTTCTAACTATGTGTTTAGTGGTACAAATACTTAGAAATTTACGCCATAGAATGTTTCTAATTTATATTAGGGTATAGTATGTGAACAAAATATTAATTTATCATTAATAGCAAATCATAAAGAAATTTGTAATATTGTTATTCTACTTTATTTCTTTGTAATTTATCAAGTTTATAAAATACCTAAAATTTCGAAGCAAAATTTCCACTGTTTTCTAATCAAGAGCCGAGTGCAATAACAACTTTAATTATCTGTAATCATTTATCCTCAAATAAAAGTGTTTACTACAGTGTGGTTTATTTTAGAAAAACTAGAATTTAAATATCTACATGCAGCACAGTAATTATGATGTCATTTAACTATGACATCACAGATATTAAACTATAAAATGTTCTTTAAAAAAAATAACAAAAAATTTATAAAATTAAACAAAATAGACGAAACTTTAAAAGTGAAAAGTTCTGACGAGCAATAATTAAAACCCAGTGAAGTTTAAAAACAAATTCAAATTTAATTTGTTTTTTAAATATATTAAAAAGTCGAAAAACCAACATCAACCTTATCATGACATCATTATTTATGACATCACAATCAGAAGTCGTCGTCGTCATCTTCCTCCTCTTGTTCCTCGTCATCCTGGGGAATTCCCCCAATGAGGTCATCACTGATGTCACTCCCCGACAATGACTCGTCACTTTCACCAACGTACATTCCACGTCGAACTCCTGTGATGTCATAATCAAGAATTAATTAAATAAAAATATTATTAAATATTTGGAAACCCTTATTATGACATCATACCCGCATGGGGTCGTGCTGGGTTCTGAGGTCGCGACCCCTCGTGATCTATAAGGTCATCTTCACTGTCTTCTGATTCGCCGATCTGAAGGTCATCATCGTTAAGGAAGTCGTTGCTAAGGATTACCTTCTTCTCTTCCTCTCTCAAACGAGTTTGGATTCGCTTGAGTGAACTCTCACTCTCCGCCATCTTGGCTCTCTCCTGTCTGTGATGTCATAATCAAAACATAAATATGACGAGAACGTAACTTATTAGCTTTGTGGTTAGATCACTTGGCTTCATTACATTAGATTAAGGGTTTGATTCCAACTGTTTCCAGTGTTGTAGGGCCTTAAGTAAGGCGCTATAAACGGTATAAACTCCTGCTATGTTTAATCTAATTTAGATACTGCATTGGTTGTGACATCATAAACAAACCTGTTATGATCCTCCATCTGATGCTCCAAGTACGTCATGTTCCGAAACTTGACCAAATATTGCTCGTACTGGACTTTCAGCTCCTCCTCCAAGTGTTCAAACTCATCCATGAAGGCAGGCCGGACATTCTGGAGTGTGAGAAGTCGCTTTCGGGATCTCTCCAACTCCGTCTAAAAGTTAATGTGTTTTAGAGTGCTTTTCGTATCAAGTTTGAAGAACATTTTAGTTCTATTCAACATTGTGAAACACTTTTTGTATATATCTTTATCCTCAATGTGGGAAAGTCGATTGCGCGACTTAAACATAGAGTAACATCAGTTACTTCGACCCAGTCTCGAGTTGCCTGTGCCAGTTTAGGATATTATAGATTCCAATTGCTTTATATAACCTCTACTAAAAGGGCTACAGCATGAGAGCAGTGGGAATTGAACCCACGACCTCAAGTGGTATAGCAAGTGTTACACAACAAACACCAACCTTTCTTTTTTCGATCTTTGCTTCCAAATTTGCCTCGTCGCCAGCAACATTATCGAGCTGAGTCAGCGTTTTCTTAACACTGCCCTCCACACTTTTAATACTGGCTCTGTGATGTCATAATAAGAATTATTTAACAATTGTTTCACATCTTGATTACTTAGAGTGAAGACTTTTAAAACTTGGTTATATTTAATTTATCAATATTTTAAATACTAAATGTTTTGGTTTAATAATAAATTTAATAAAGTAGTAATTAGCTGGTTTAATAGTTGGTTTAATAAAGTAGTAATTTAATTAGGGTTTTATAACATGGAAGCAATGGGATTCAAACCCCGAACCTCAAAATTAATTGTGTTTACACAAACTCACCTTAACCCCTTCTCTATAATGTTGATATCCAGGGGTTGACCGAGGGCATTCACCCTAGCTTCTCTTAACGAAGGTTCTTGGGACAAAAGGTGGTACAACTGCGCCCCCCGCTGGGTAACTTCTGATGCAAGTTGACGAACCGATTTTAAATCTTGAAGTTTCGTCGCTAAAAAAATTAAATTGTTTTTTAGGTAATAAATTCCTTACATTAAATTATTTAAAATTATTTTTTTACCAATATCAAAAGATGACATATTGTGGTCACCAGCCTCGTTGTCATCTTTTACGTTGGAGGTCGCTTTCACAGCATCGTGGAGTAAGGTCGTGATCTTCAGCATTTCTTTTACTGCATATCTAAAAACAAAAATAAGAAAATGTTAACACATATGTAAAAACCTGTCTTAAGGCGATAAAAGTTGATTTTACAAACTAGAAGACCTTTGTTACCCAGACCCAGTCTTTAAAAGTTTGAAATGTTATAGATTATAATTGCCCGATAAATAAGCTGCTAATTAAGTGCTGGCTCAGCAGGAGTTCATATTGTTTATAGTGCCTTACTCAAGGGCGCTACAGCATAAAAGCAATGGGAAAGGTGATCAAATGCATCTGGGTATATTGTTAACTTGGTGATATTGCCTAACTGTAATTGTGTTAAACATAAACAAGAGCTACAGCAATCGTTAAGACAATATCTGACATCTTAGCTTTACTTTAATCACACTGGTTTAAAAGCAAATAAATCTAAACCTCTCACCCATCAGCCATATAAAGCCTCTTTGTATTAAGTTTAAGATGAGCTTTGGTTGCGATAAACTGAGCGACAGATTTGATCAAAATAACTCGATCTTGCTCTGTGTCCGTGTCGCTCGGAAGTTGCGCTGTCGGGTCATACCTGCCACAAGAGGGAGACATTTTAGAACTTTTATAAGTTTGGGAAATATATGTTCTAATTTTTTATGAAAATAAATTATTTGTTAAAATTAAGGAACATTTTTAGGTACATTTAAAAAAGATATTTATAAGTACTTAAGTTAATATTATTTACTAGTAGATAGCCCGCCTCATGGCCGGCAGACATTTTATTTGTCATAACATGGTCACAACTCTCAACTGATATTTATACACCACAAGTGACAGTTTTATTCATTTTATAGGCCTATAATTTAAAAAATATGTCCTCTAAGCTTTAATGTATACAAATTGTAAAAAAAATTAGTCAAGCAAGTTGGATTTACAAATTTAAAATTGTTATTTGGAAGATAATTAAAAACATAAAAATTTACAAATTTTTACCTTTGCACCAACCAGAGGAGAACTTCAGCTACAAGGTCAAAATTCGGGGTTCTAAAGTTTTCGATCGACACTAAACGAGGATAACCTAACGACCTCAACATTTCCGTGAAATTCCTTAAATCCCGGTACGACATTTTGCTTTAAATTTAACTTAATTATCTATGAAAAAATTTTGTAAATTTAGACGAAAGTATTTAAATAAATGGCAGTTACAACTTTGGGGAAGATTTTAATTAAAAATTGATCACAATATTTGAAATTATGACATCATCAATGCCAACAATTTGTCCAAAAATAAAGAAATTCTGTCGTTTAATTATGACATCATAATCATAACATCATTATCCCCAAGTTCCATCCTGGTTCCAAGCAACATCCATTGATCCTCTCCGATTATTCTCATCCTGCTCTTCAGTCTCCTCCTCTTCTCTAAACTCATCATTCTCCAGCCGATGGATCCTCTCCAGACCTTCCTTGGCCTCGGGACACTTGGGGTTGATAGAGAGCGCGATGTTGAAGTGGTCAAAAGCATCCGAATACTTCGAGGTTTGAAAGTAACACTGTGCCAACAAAACGTGGAGTTTGCTGCTGCCATGGCGACGAATCGCTGATTTCAAAAGGTGGATTGCCTCGGTGTAGTTGCCTTGCTTCTTCGCGATCATGCATCGGATGATAATGGCAGCTTGGTGCGAAGGATCAATTGACAACGCCTTCTCCACTAACTTGATGGCTTGAGCATGGTGTGCAGTATCATCTATCATAGCCCCAGCACATAACACCAAAGTATTTGGTTTAAAACCGATCACGTCGATCACATTTCGAGCCACAGTTAGCGCCTCATTCTGTCGGTTGTCTTGAATATAAGTTTCAACCAACTCAGTGTAACAGTCAAGTCTGTATGGTGCCAGTTTAATTGTCTGTCGGAAATGTGAGATCGCAACTTTCATCTCCCCGAGCATTCGAAGACTTGAACCTTTTAACAACAGAGCTTGGAGATTTGAAGTGTCCAACTCCGAGGCCCTGCTTGCTAAGTAAACTGCCTTTGTGTAATCACCTTTTAGTTTAGCATGATAACCCACGGCAACCCAAGGTTCTGGGTGAAGCTCGGAGACAAGAAAAATTTTATTAGAGAAAGTTTCAAGGTCGCGATTAAGTTCGTCCTTGCATAATAAACAAGCGTAAAGGTCCATCCCTCTTAACATCAAAGGATCTTGTAAGTTGGCAGATTTGAAATGCTGGATTGCATTCAAGGAACCAGACATGTAAGTGGCGTAAGCAAGGTCACATAAAAGGTCAGCATTCCCACTCAAACAAACTCGTTTATTCAAGGCTTCAAATGCCACCACACTTTTGTTATAATCCCTGCTCACAGCAAAACCATGAGCTTTAATATAAGAGGTCAACCAATCAAGGTTACAATTCACATTCATCATACTGATTATCACATTAGGGTGTTCCCCTAGTTTGAGCAGCTGAAGAACGCAATCTAGTGCCAGCGGATTATTTTTTAAAACCTCCTTATAGCAAGTGATCGCAGGACGATCCATTCCCAGCTTTTGGTAGAGTTTCGCTAAACCTATTTTAACTTTCGAGGTCGAGTTTTTTTGCGAGATGCTCTCAAGAATGTGGAGCGCTCCGTCGTCGTTTTTCAACTTCAAACAACATTTGTAGATTTTATATTTGATCGCAACATCAGAGATAATTTCTTTTAAAAAATCTGGAATAATTTGCTTTGGTTTCGACCTTGAAATTGTTTTATAAACTTGTAGCGACTTTCGATACACCGCTTCCGCTCGTTGGAATTCTAGATTCTCAAACAAACAATCAGCGTTGTACACCAATATTTCACATCGGTTTAAATTTGTGAAAAGTTCGTTGCAATTCTTCGACATGGTGGCAACCAAGCGTGACAATAACTCCGTTGAAGCGTGAAGGTCGTCCTTTTTCATTTGTCGAAGTTGCTCCATCACATAATTCATGTTCATCCCCATTTTATTAAATAAAATTTTAACCTAACTTTGAGAAGGTAACAAAAATTAAAACACATTTACTCTATCTAAACTCTTAAATTGCATTTTAATTGGAGCTCCATTAGCAGTGTCCGCCAAGTTTATAACATGCGGAAAGAGCGGAGTTTTTATAACTTTCCCCTAATCTTTTTGTACAAATTTTTTTTGTATATATCTTTATCTCGATGCGGGAAGGTCGAATGCGCAACTTAAACATAGAGCAACATAAGTTACTCCAACCCAGTCTCGAGTTGCCTGTGGCAGTTTGGGATATTATAGATTATAATTGCCAGTTGATTATGCTGCTGATTAAGCGTTGGTTCAGCAGAAGTTCATACCGTTTATAGCGCCTTACTCAAGGGTTATTGGTCTGTTGGTAGTCCAATAACGTATTACTATTGAGACTACTCTTCTACTACCAACAGACCAATAACCAACTACAGACTGACAGAAAACCGACAATTCAACTTGGGTATTCAACTGTCTGTCAATTAATAAACAATAAATTAATGCAAATTTTACTAATTTAAAAATTTCGTTTATTTTTGTGTTATTTAAATTTAAAGAATTTCATGGAGTAAAAGTCGTGACAAATTTACGACAAAATCAAGAACCGTTAATAATAAAATCATTTTTTATTTTATTTATCCTCAACAACAATTAATTCAATAACGTTATTTTAGTTATCTTTATTGAATTTTAGTTTAAATAATGGCAACTGACTTTAACCTTATTAGAGGTAAAAACAACGTTAATATAATTACTAAAATGTTTTTAAAACCATTAAATAGAAAACGGAAAAAAGGAACTTTTAGAATAAAAAAAAGGTAGTCATTATGGTATCATCGGTTAATATACTACTATATTTTTTATAATACAAACATAATACACATTTTATAATACACATTTACAAAAGTTGTAACGTAACGAATACATGTAAAGATCTAGATTTGAAATTTCTAAAAAAGCGTTTCCGCATGAAATAAATGAAGGTCGTGCCGGTTCGATGACATTCGGCGAATGTAAAATGGCGCTGATATTATAAAATCTTTAAGAGAAAGCATTTAGTTTTCTGTTCGCTGATAAACTAAACTTAACTAAGTTTTTATGCTTTATAACAGACCTAGTTAAGTGATAGTAAATTCGATCTTTGGCATTTTTTTGATTAAAATTTCAAATCTATTGTTTATTTGTATTTTAACATATTTAGATTTTTGTTTGATAAATTTAAACCCAAAATTTCCACACGTATTTAATTCTAGCGCAAATTTTACAATAAAAAATAAAACAAACTAGAATTTCTTGATAAATAAAAAATGGTTTAAACTGTTTTTATCATTCTTAAATAATAATTTTAAATATATTAACATGTATATTAAATTATGAAGACAAATTTCTTTTTTTTGTATTTATTTGGGATATTATAGATTATTATTGCCCAGTAATTATGCTGCTGAATAAGTGTTGGCTCAGCAGGAGTTCATACCATTTATAGTGTCTTACTCAAGGGCGCTACAGCATAAGATCAGTGGGGATTAAACCCACGACCTCATGGTGGTGTAGCAAGTGTTCTTACCACTACACCACGCTGCCAAATATAATCCTTTAAACGTTTATTAATCTTTTATCATTCTCAAATAATAATTTTAAATATATATCAAATCTAATAAACACCCGAAACTATATTTAAACAAGAGTTTTAACAAGTTCTTTAAAACAAAAACTTTACTTCAAACCAAACTCAATAATCATATAATTTATTTTGAACTTTATTTAAACCATAATTATAACATTAATCAATAAGAGAACATTTAATATTCAAAAAAAAATTAAAACAAACTAATTACGTTTTTTTGTTGCATATTAATGTTGTTGTACTAGACATCTTTTATTATTTATTTTAATGCCCGAAAAATGTAAATCACAAAACTAAAAGAGACAAAACTAATAATTAATTGGTTGTTTCCTGACCAATGTGGTTATAACATGTTAGTTACAAGCATTTTAACCAACAACTATTTCATTAAAATAAAGCTTAATAAGTTTAGATAAAGGCAATTAGTTGGGTTTAGAAGACAAATAGCAAAAGGGGTGATTTATATATAATATTTAGTAAACGATATATATATAAATTTATAGCTGTACAAAATAAATAAAACTGCCGTTCGTGGGGTGTGGGTAAATTATTGCAGGTTAATATTAGTTAAAAGTTGTGACGATATTACAAAAACTAAATTGCCGACCGTTGGATGGGATCCACTAGTATTTCATTTTTTCCCGTCGCATTGTTGTAATATTAATTGTATATCGTATTTATTATTCACTTTTATCAATGTGCGAAAAACCAAAATTAAAAAAAAAAAAAAAAGACTAAACTTAATAAATAGTTAACTATACATTGTTACTAACAATTCTTTAAATAACAGTTAGTTTAATAAAATAAAGCTCTAAAAAATAAGCAATTAGTTGGCTCAATTTATGGGTTATGTAAACGAATAGACCAAAAATTTCATTTACAATAGGCCAGTTAGTATAATAAAACATAACTCTGTAAATATGGGAACTTTAAAATTTAAATATTTTCAACTTCAGGTCAATTTAGGAATGAAAATCCAGCATATTCTGAGCATTGTCTGGGGGTTGCTGGAAAGTTTAATTTTTGGGGGGATTGCTTTCGGTTGGCCCTCCCTTCAGTTTATCCTCGATCGAACCGGTTACTTCGCCCAACAATGCAACGTGACGTCACTTAATATTACGTCACATAAAGAGGGTAACGTGACGTCATGTGCGCAACGAAGCACGACGTTCACGACAATATTCACAGTGACAATCTCAATCTTCATGCTTTCCTCAATTCCTATTGGTTACATTCTAGACAGGTTCGGCACTTGGGTTTGTAGAACAATATTCATAACTGGCTACGTCATCGGGTTTATATGTCTTGTGACGTCAGACCCGTCTACGTCATATCTCGTTTACCCCGCCATGATCTTATTCGGACTTGGAGGCGTCGCCCTTTTTATGGCAAATTTACAAGTAGGCAACCTCGCGGGCGACGCTCAAGCTTTGATTGTGACGTCACTGATAGGAATGTTTAACTCAGCGGTCTTAACATTCTTCTGTGTTCAGCTTGTGTTCGAGTATGGGTTAAACTACAAATTATTTCTCCAAATAATGGCCGGGTGTTCAAGTTTAATGTTGATCAACACGTTTTTGTTGACCCCGAGAAAACATTTTCCCGCCCTAATTACGCCCGGGTATCAATACGGAGTCTACGAGTGGAGATCACGTGACACAAGTTATGTGACGTCATCAAGCGATGTGACGTCACCTAGTCCACAACTTGACGAAGAGAAGGAGTTGTTAGACAACAATTGGAAGGACAACGACCGAACGTTTAAGAAATGTTTAAAGAGTAAGTTGTACTGGGCTGCTGTATACACTTTGTGTCTGCTCAATCTTCAAGGCGTTTTCTATATTGGAACTTTAGTTAATTGGTTGGATGAAGTAGTTGGAAGAAAAAATTCATTTCAATATTTGAGTGTTTATAATATCCTCACACTGCTTGGTGCGTTTATCTCACCGATAGATGGCGTTCTTATTTCGATCGTCACCAAAATAAATTCAAACAAAACAAAGGAAATAGCGACCTACCGCGGATTATTCGCGTCCGCTTTAATGATCAGTTTATCCTCAATCGCATTCGGAATTGCAGTTTTACTACAAGCCCCTTATTCATCGTTTGTCCTCGTTTTATTTCAGCGATCTTTTCTATTCGGGGGAACTTTTGCATTTATCACAATTTTATTCCCTGTCCAGCATTTTGGGAAACTTACTGGTGTAGCTAACACTTTTGTTGGTCTTGTGAACTTTGCACAATATGGTTTGTTTCAGCTAGTTGTTAAATATGATCCTACTTATACAACAACTAATTTGTTAATTTTAGTTCTAGCGATAACAACGTTAATCAACCCATTTATTCATTACTGGAATCTAAGAAAAATTCAGTAATTTGTTATTTGTTTAATTTTACCAAACTATAACTTGCTCAATTTTAGCTGGTTTTACTGACCGAAAATTAGATTTAGATTAAGAATAAATCAACATTACTTAAATAAACAAACTGTTAATTAAATCAAACTATGTAAGTTTTGAAATTTATAGTTTTTAGCAATTCTTCTGGAAAATAAACTTATAAAACGAATGTTTAAGAGTTAATTATTTGAATTGAGGGCTACATGAACTATTTAAAAGTTAGGGCTACATGAGGGCTACAACTATTTAAAACTTAGGGCTACATGAACTATTTAAAAGTTAAAAATGGCCGAGTTTAAGATATTATTTCATTTTAAATTTATGCTTATTGCTAACATTTAAAATTAAACCTCTGCAATTTTCCATTGCAATTTTTTCCACTATTACTTCACATATTTACCCACAATTACATCATAAATTTCCTATTTATTAGCAAACATTTGACCTTTGCACATATTGGTGCTCACAAACCAGCAGTTAATGTTTAACAAAAAGTTTATTCTTACCACAATATTCGCATTTGAAGCCACAAGAGTTGTGGAAGGTTTAAAAATGGAGAAATTATTCGAAAACTTTTCTGAAACAAGCAAAAAACATTTGGTCGAGGTCGATAAGTTTTATAAAGAGATGCACTTGAGAGATGGCGTCACCGAGTGGCAAGGTCACGTGTTTGGCTCCATTTTTCCCGCCCAAACTGTACAACATTGCCATGACAACTGGGAACCAAGAGATGGTGACGTCATCATTGCAACTTACGTTAAAACAGGTTAGCGTATAAAGTGTAGAAATGACGTCATTAGAGTTTAAGTGACGTAAGCAAATAAAATTACGTAGCAAAAACAAGTGACGTACGAGAATCGAGTGACGTATGAGAGTCGAGTGACGTTCATTAAAATGACGTAATAAATAAAAGCTTCATGTTGTAGGAACACACTGGGTGGCCGAAATAGTTCGACAAATTTTATACGGGAGGGATCAGAAGTTGGACGAGATCAGCAAACTAGTTCCCATGCCACTCATGTACCTGGAAGGTGGACCAGGTAAGCTCAAGGTTTTAATGTTGTTTACTTGGGGGTAGGTGAGGTCAGCAAACTAGTTCCCATGCCACTCATGTACCTGGAAGGTGGACCAGGTAAGTTCAAGGTTTTAATGTTGTTTATTTGGGGGTAGGTGAGGTCAGCAAACTAGTTCCCATGCCACCCATGTACCTGGAAGGTGGACCAGGTAAGTTCAAGGTTTTAATGTTGTTTACTTGGGGGTGGGTAAGACAGCAAACTAGTTCCCATGCCACTCATGTACCTGGAAGGTGGACCAGGTAAGTTCAAGGTTTTAATGTTGTTTACTTGGGGGTAGGTGAGGTCAGCAAACTAGTTCCCATGCCACCCATGTACCTGGAAGGTGGACCAGGTAAGTGCAAGACTTTAATGTTGTTTACTTGGGGGTGGGTAAGATCAGCAAACTAGTTCCCATGCCACTCATGTACCTGGAAGGTGGACCAGGTAAGTTCAAGGTTTTAATGTTGTTTATTTGGGGGTAGGTGAGGTCAGCAAACTAGTTCCCATGCCACCCATGTACCTGGAAGGTGGACCAGGTAAGTTCAAGGTTTTAATGTTGTTTACTTGGGGGTGGGTAAGATCAGCAAACTAGTTCCCATGCCACTCATGTACCTGGAAGGTGGACCAGGTAAGTTCAAGGTTTTAATGTTGTTTACTTGGGAGTAGGTGAGGTCAGCAAACTAGTTCCCATGCCACCCATGTACCTGGAAGGTGGACCAGGTAAGTTCAAGGTTTTAATGTTGTTTATTTGGAGGTAAGTGAGGTCAGCAAACTAGTTCCCATGCCACTCATGTACCTGGAAGGTGGACCAGGTAAGTGCAAGACTTTAATGTTGCTTACTTGGGGGTGGGTAAGATCAGCAAACTAGTTCCCATGCCACTCATGTACCTGGAAGGTGGACCAGGTAAGTTCAAGGTTTTAATGTTGTTTACTTGGGGGTGGGTAAGATCAGCAAACTAGTTCCCATGCCACTCATGTACCTGGAAGGTGGACCAGGTAAGTTCAAGGTTTTAATGTTGTTTACTTGGGGGTAGGTGAGGTCAGCAAACTAGTTCCCATGCCACTCATGTACCTGGAAGGTGGACCAGGTAAGTTCAAGGTTTTAATGTTGTTTACTTGGGGGTAGGTGAGGTCAGCAAACTAGTTCCCATGCCACTCATGTACCTGGAAGGTGGACCAGGTAAGTTCAAGGTTTTAATGTTGTTTACTTGGGGGTAGGTGAGATCAGCAAACTAGTTCCCATGCCACCCATGTACCTGGAAGGTGGACCAGGTAAGTTCAAGGTTTTAATGTTGTTTATTTGGAGGTAAGTGAGGTCAGCAAACTAGTTCCCATGCCACTCATGTACCTGGAAGGTGGACCAGGTAAGTGCAAGACTTTAATGTTGCTTACTTGGGGGTGGGTAAGATCAGCAAACTAGTTCCCATGCCACTCATGTACCTGGAAGGTGGACCAGGTAAGTTCAAGGTTTTAATGTTGTTTATTTGGAGGTAAGTGAGGTCAGCAAACTAGTTCCCATGCCACTCATGTACCTGGAAGGTGGACCAGGTAAGTGCAAGACTTTAATGTTGCTTACTAGGGTGTGGGTAAGATCAGCAAACTAGTTCCCATGCCACTCATGTACCTGGAAGGTGGACCAGGTAAGTTCAAGGTTTTAATGTTGTTTACTTGGGGGTGGGTAAGATCAGCAAACTAGTTCCCATGCCACTCATGTACCTGGAAGGTGGACCAGGTAAGTTCAAGGTTTTAATGTTGTTTACTTGGGGGTGGGTAAGATCAGCAAACTAGTTCCCATGCCACTCATGTACCTGGAAGGTGGACCAGGTAAGTTCAAGGTTTCAATGTTGTTTACTTGGGGATGGGTAAGATCAGCAAACTAGTTCCCATGCCACTCATGTACCTGGAAGGTGGACCAGGTAAGTTCAAGGTTTTAATGTTGTTTACTTGGGGGTAGGTGAGATCAGCAAACTAGTTCCCATGCCACTCATGTACCTGGAAGGTGGACCAGGTAAGTTCAAGGTTTTAATGTTGTTTACTTGGGGGTAGGTGAGATCAGCAAACTAGTTCCCATGCCACTCATGTACCTGGAAGGTGGACCAGGTAAGTTCAAGGTTTTAATGTTGTTTACTTGGGGGTGGGTAAGATCAGCAAACTAGTTCCCATGCCACTCATGTACCTGGAAGGTGGACCAGGTAAGTGCAAGACTTTAATGTTGTTTACTTGGGTCTAGGTGAGATCAGCAAACTAGTCCCCATGCCACTCATGTACCTGGAAGGTGGACCAGGTAAGTGCAAGACTTTAATGTTGCTTACTTGGGGGTAGGTGAGATCAGCAAACTAGTCCCCATGCCACTCATGTACCTGGAAGGTGGACCAGGTAAGTGCAAGACTTTAATGTTGCTTACTTGGGGGTAGGTGAGATCAGCAAACTAGTTCCCATGCCACTCATGTACCTGGAAGGTGGACCAGGTAAGTTCAAGGTTTTAATGTTGTTTACTTGGGGGTGGGTAAGATCAGCAAACTAGTTCCCATGCCACTCATGTACCTGGAAGGTGGACCAGGTAAGTTCAAGACTTTAATGTTGTTTACTTGGGGGTGGGTGAGATCAGCAAACTAGTTCCCATGCCACTCATGTACCTGGAAGGTGGACCAGGTAAGTTCAAGGTTTTAATTTTGTTTACTTGGGGGTAGGTGAGATCAGCAAACTAGTTCCCATGCCACTCATGTACCTGGAAGGTGGACCAGGTAAGTTCAAGACTTTAATGTTGTTTACTTGGGGGTAGGTGAGATCAGCAAACTAGTTCCCATGCCACTCATGTACCTGAAAGGTGGACCAGGTAAGTTCAAGGTTTTAATTTTGTTTACTTGGGGGTAGGTGAGATCAGCAAACTAGTTCCCATGCCACTCATGTACCTGGAAGGTGGACCAGGTAAGTGCAAGACTTTAATGTTGTTTACTTGGGTCTAAGTGAGTACAAAGTGGTGGGCTTAAGAGGACGAGTAATTTAAAGAAATAAAAAATAAAGGAAACCAAATAAGGAGAAGCGGAATCTTAAAAAATAAAACGCGGAAAATTCGTTGACTGTTTATCTGTATTTAAGCTTTTATTATTTTATAAATTAAACTGCATTACCCCAAAAGAGGGTCAGGTATGCTGGGGTTAATAAAAGGTGTGTTATTGTTGGTATTTAGTTTTAGATTAAATGACAGTATCCCCAAAAACAGTCAACTAGATTTCCGCGATTCCGCGTTTCAATTTCCGCCTCTTCCTTTTCTGTGTCTTCATTTCCTTTTTCTGTGTCTTCATTTCCTTTTTTTGTGTCTTCATTTCCTTTTACTGTGTCTTCATTTTTACTTCCTTTTCTGTGTCTTCATTTCCTTTTTCTGTGTCTTCATTTCCTTTTTCTTTGTCTTCCTATCCTTTTTCTGTGTCTTCATTTCCTTTTACTGTGTCTTCATTTTTACTTCCTTTTCTGTGTCTTCATTTCCTTTTTCTGTGTCTTCATTTCCTTTTTCTGTGTCTTCATTTCCTTTTCTGTGTCTTCATTTTTACTTCCTTTTCTGTGTCTTCATTTCCTTTTTCTTTGTCTTCATTTCCTTTTTCTGTGTCTTCATTTCCTTTTTCTGTGTCTTCCTATCCTTTTTCTGTGTCTTCATTTTTACTTCCTTTTCTGTGTCTTCATTTCCTTTTTCTGTGTCTTCATTTTTACTTCCTTTTCTGTGTCTTCATTTCCTTTTTCTGTGTCTTCATTTCCTTTTTCTGTGTCTTCATTTCCTTTTTCTGTGTCTTCATTTTTACTTCCTTTTCTGTGTCTTCATTTCCTTTTTCTGTGTCTTCATTTTTACTTCCTTTTCTGTGTCTTCATTTCCTTTTTCTGTGTCTTCATTTTTACTTCCTTTTCTGTGTCTTCATTTCCTTTTTCTGTGTCTTCATTTCCTTTTTCTGTGTCTTCATTTTTACTTCCTTTTCTGTGTCTTCATTTCCTTTTTCTGTGTCTTCATTTCCTTTTTCTGTGTCTTCATTTTTACTTCCTTTTCTGTGTCTTCATTTCCTTTTTCTGTGTCTTCATTTTTACTTCCTTTTCTGTGTCTTCATTTCCTTTTTCTGTGTCTTCATTTTTACTTCCTTTTCTGTGTCTTCATTTCCTTTTTCTGTGTCTTCATTTCCTTTTTCTGTGTCTTCATTTTTACTTCCTTTTCTGTGTCTTCATTTCCTTTTTCTGTGTCTTCATTTTTACTTCCTTTTCTGTGTCTTCATTTCCTTTTTCTGTGTCTTCATTTTTACTTCCTTTTCTGTGTCTTCATTTCCTTTTTCTGTGTCTTCATTTCCTTTTTCTGTGTCTTCATTTCCTTTTTCTGTGTCTTCATTTCCTTTTTCTGTGTCTTCATTTCCTTTTTCTGTGTCTTCATTTCCTTTTTCTGTGTCTTCATTTTTACTTCCTTTTTTTAAACAATTTTGGAAACCCTGAAACAATTTTGGAAGGCGTCGCCCTTTTTATGGCAAACTTGCAAGTAGGCAACCTCGCGGGCGACGCTCAAGCTTTGATTGTTACGTCACTGATAGGAATGTTTAACTCAGCGGTCTTAACATTCTTCTGCGTTCAGCTTGTGTTCGAGTATGGGTTAAACTACAAATTATTTCTCCAAATAATGGCCGGGTGTTCAAGTTTGATGTTGATCAACACGTTTTTGTTGACCCCGAGAAAACATTTTCCCGCCCTAATTACGCCCGGGTATCAATACGGAGTCTACAAGTGGACATCACGTGACACAAGTTATGTGGCGTCATCAAGCGACGTGACGTCACCTAGTCCACAACTTGACGAAGAGAAGGAGTTGTTAGACAACAATTGGAAGGACAACGACCGAACGTTTAAGAAATGTTTAAAGAGTAAGTTGTACTGGGCTGCTGTATACACTTTGTGTTTGCTCAATCTACAAGGCGTTTTCTTTATTGGAACTTTAGTTAATTGGTTGGATGAAGTAGTTGGAAGAAAAAATTCATTTCAATATTTGAGTGTTTATAATATCCTCACACTGCTTGGTGCGTTTATCTCACCGATAGATGGCGTTCTTATTTCGATCGTCACCAAAATAAATTCAAACAAAACAAAGGAAATAGCGACCTACCGCGGATTATTCGCGTCCGCTTTAATGATCAGTTTATCCTCAATCGCATTCGGAATTGCAGTTTTACTACGAGCCCCTTATTCATCGTTTGTCCTCGTTTTATTTCAGAGATCTTTTCTATTCGGGGGAACTTTTGCATTTATCACAATTTTATTCCCTGTCCAGCATTTCGGGAAACTTACTGGTGTAGCTAACACTTTTGTTGGTCTTGTGAACTTTGCACAATATGGTTTGTTCCAGTTAGTTGTTAAATATGATCCTACTTACACAACAACTAATTTGTTAATTTTAGTTCTAGCGATAACAACGTTAATCAACCCATTTATTCATTACTGGAATCTAAGAAAAATTCAGTAGTTTTTATTTGTTAATAAATTTAATTTTACCAAACTATAACTTGCTCAATTTTAGCTGGTTTTACTGACCGAAAATTAGATTCAAATTAAGAATAAATCAACATTACTTGAATAAACAAAATGTTAATTAAACCAAACTATGTAGGTTTGGGGGACTACATAAACTATTTAAAAAGTTAAAAATGGCAAAGTTTAAGATATTATTTAACTTTAAATTTCTGCCAAAAGCCAACATTTAAAATTAAACCTTTTACTCCCAAAACATTACTTACCACTGTTACGTACCATATTTACTACTATGATGTCACATATTTACCCATAATTACATCATAAATTTCTCATTTATTAGCAAACATTTGACCTTTGCACATATTGGTGCCCACAAATCAGGAGTTAATGTTTAACAAAAGGTTTATTCTTACCACAATATTAACATTTGAAGCCACAAGAGTTGTGGAAGGTTTAAAAATGGAGAAATTATTCGAAAACTTTTCTGAAACAAGCAAAAAACATTTGGTCGAGGTCGATAAGTTTTATAAAGAGATGCACTTGAGAGATGGCGTCACCGAGTGGCGAGGTCACGTGTTTGGCTCCATTTTTCCCGCCCAAACTGTGCAACATTGTCATGACAACTGGGAACCAAGGGATGGTGACGTCATCATTGCAACTTACGTTAAAACAGGTTAGCGTATAAAGTGTATAAACGACGTCATTAGAGTTTAAGTGACGTAAGCAAATAAAATTACGTAACAAAAACAAGTGACGTACGAGAATCGAGTGACGTATGAGAGTCGAGTGACGTTTATTAAAATGACGTAATAGATAAAAGCTTCATGTTGTAGGAACACACTGGGTGGCCGAAATAGTTCGACAAATCTTATACGGGAGGGATCAGAAGTTGGACGAGATCAGCAAACTAGTCCCCATGCCCCTCATGTACCTGGAAGGTGGACCAGGTAAGTTCAAGGTTTTAATGTTGTTTACTTGGGTCTAGGTGAGTACAAAGTGGTTCCCATGCCACTCATGTACCTGGAAGGTGGACCAGGTAAGTTCAAGGTTTTAATGTTGTTTACTTGGGTCTAGGTGAGTACAAAGTGGTTCCCATGCCACTCATGTACCTGGAAGGTGGACCAGGTAAGTTCAAGGTTTTAATGTTGTTTACTTGGGTCTAGGTGAGTACAAAGTGGTTCCCAAGCCACTCATGTACCTGGAAGGTGGACCAGGTGAGTGCAAGGTTTTAATGTTGTTTACTTGGGTCTAGGTGAGTACAAAGTGGTTCCCATGCCACTCATGTACCTGGAAGGTGGACCAGGTAAGTTCAAGGTTTTAATGTTGTTTACTTGGGTCTAGGTGAGTACAAAGTGGTTCCCATGCCACTCATGTACCTGGAAGGTGGACCAGGTGAGTGCAAGACTTTAATGTTGTTTACTTGGGTCTAGGTGAGTACAAAGTAGTTCCCATGCCACTCATGTACCTGGAAGGTGGACCAGGTAAGTGCAAGACTTTAATGTTGTTTACTTGGGGGTAGGTGAGTACAAAGTGGTTCCCATGCCACTCATGTACCTGGAAGGTGGACCAGGTAAGTTCAAGGTTTTAATGTTGTTTACTTGGGTCTAGGTGAGTACAAAGTGGTTCCCATGCCACTCATGTACCTGGAAGGTGGACCAGGTAAGTTCAAGGTTTTAATGTTGTTTACTTGGGTCTAGGTGAGTACAAAGTGGTTCCCATGCCACTCATGTACCTGGAAGGTGGACCAGGTAAGCTCAAGGTTTTAATGTTGTTTACTTGGGTCTAGGTGAGTACAAAGTGGTTCCCATGCCACTCATGTACCTGGAAGGTGGACCAGGTGAGTGCAAGGTTTTAATGTTGTTTACTTGGGTCTAGGTGAGTACAAAGTGGTTCCCATGCCACTCATGTACCTGGAAGGTGGACCAGGTAAGTTCAAGGTTTTAATGTTGTTTACTTGGGTCTAGGTGAGTACAAAGTGGTTCCCATGCCACTCATGTACCTGGAAGGTGGACGAGGTGAGTGCAAGGTTTTAATGTTGTTTACTTGGGTCTAGGTGAGTACAAAGTAGTTCCCATGCCACTCATGTACCTGGAAGGTGGACCAGGTAAGTGCAAGACTTTAATGTTGTTTACTTGGGGGTAGGTGAGTACAAAGTGGTTCCCATGCCACTCATGTACCTGGAAGGTGGACCAGGTAAGTTCAAGGTTTTAATGTTGTTTACTTGGGTCTAGGTGAGTACAAAGTGGTTCCCATGCCACTCATGTACCTGGAAGGTGGACCAGGTGAGTGCAAGGTTTTAATGTTGTTTACTTGGGGGTAGGTGAGTACAAAGTGGTACCCATGCCACTCATGTACCTGGAAGGTGGACCAAGTAAGTGCAAGACTTTAATGTTGTTTACTTGGGGGTAGGTGAGTACAAAGTGGTGAGCTTAAGAGGACGAGTAATTTAAAGAAATAAAAAATAAAGGAAACCAAATAAGGAAAAGCGGAATCTTAAAAAATAAAATGCGGAAAATTCTGTTGACTGTTTATCTGTATTTAAGCTTTATTATTTTATAAATTAAACTGCATTACCCCAAGGGAGGGTTAAGGTAAGCTGGGGTTAATAAAAGGTGTGTTATTGTTGGCATTCGGTTTATATCAAATGACAATATCCCAAAAAAACAGTCAACCAGATTTCCGCGATTCCGCGTTTTATTATTCAATTTCCGCCTCTTCCTTTTTCTGTTTCCTCAAGTTTCCCCGATTTCAAGATGTTAAACTTTAATGCTATTAACTCTTGTTGTAGTTTGCACGTTCGAGCTGATGGACGAAATTCCGCTCCCACGACGAATTTTCGTCACTCACATTCCAGCTGGGTTACTCAACTTAGAACGCTGGCTCAAAAAGGATATAAGGGTAAGTAGTGACGTCACTGGATGAACACTACGTCATCACATCGACAGTAAACATGACGTCATATAACTATCGTAACTATCGTTATATGACGTCACGATTTTACATTGAACTCGTCTCACTAAGTTCTTATAAGCTTATTTGATTGTAACGCCCCTCTTTTATGACGTCATAGATCATATACGTCATAAGGAATCCGAAAGATCAAGCGGTGTCGTGGTTCCACTTCAGCAACAAGTTCCCATACGGGGGGTTTTCCCCGTACAAGGAACTAGTTGTACCAGACTGGAACGTTTGGTTGGAAAACCACGTGGCAGGTTTGTTATTATTACGTCACAAATAAAATTCACGTAACAATGGATTTGTGTTAATACGGTAACAATAAGAGCATCGCTCTTAAACAATGCTTTATTTTATCCCAAAAAGAATATAAAAAGTTTAATTCTCAGCTAAACACTAAAACTTTAAACGATGTTTCAGGTCTTATACCGAGTTGTATGAAACGAGGTGAATTCTACCCAGAACATATTCAACACTGGTTGAAATACAAACAACATCCCAAGGTCAAGTTCCTCATGTACGAGCAAATTAAAAAGGTAACAAACATAAATATAAAATAACATCTAACATAAGCGGTGGTACTTAATGTTAAATATTACCTATTTAAAAGAACTAAACATAACAGAAATAAATTAAAAAAATAATAATAAATGAAATAATTACAAGTAACCACAATAATTGCAAATAAAACATTTTAAACTAACTTAAAATACACCCTTTTTTACCCTTAACGCCTGTTTACACGACAGGGTAACGCTGCGTTGCGTAACAAGGGATTTATTTTTTAAATTTTAATACAAAGTATCTCATAAAAGTATACCGCTTAGGAAATCCTACGTAAATTTCGCTTCAGCCACAAAACTTTATGAAATCTTACGTAACTTTCGCAAACTTTCGTACGTGTGAACGACTCTGTTCATTTTAAATGGTTGCACAATCTTACATTACGTTATGTTGCGTACGCCGTGTGAATGAGCCTTCAATCTCCTCGTTAACTAAGTGTCTTATTTAATTTTGCATTTTAAAATTATTATTGCTTTTAACATAAAAAAGTTGTTTTAAATTTTAAGTAAAATTTTTTAAATAATTTTTTGAAAGAACCCGCACCAAAATGTTAAAGAAATTTCCTCTTTCATTTCGCACGAAATAACTGATGATGTCATCATTGATGACGTAGTAAAAAGCTCGAGTTTTGGGGTGATGCAAGAGAATGCCGAGAAGGGGGAAACTGATGAAAGCAAATTACACAAACACATGCAGATGTTTAGGAAAGGTAACAACAGTTTGTTTATTCTCGGTGTGGGGAGGTTTAAACATACAGTAACATCAGTTACCCCGACCCATGGGTCTCGAGTTAACTTTAGCAGTTTGGAATATTAGAGATTATAATTGCCCGATAATTAAGCTGCTGTTAGGTTTTTGGCCTGCTATAGGTTCCTACCATTTTAAAATCTTACTCAAGAGCGCTACAGCATGAGAGCAGTGGGAATCGAACCCAAGATTTCATATAGTGAAGTCAAGTGTTCTAACCATTACACCACGCTGCCGGTCAGGTGTAAAAAACGAGATTCTAGCCTTAAACAAAGGTGAGTTAAACTCCTACTAAAGCCATGCCGTAGCGTTCTTAAAATAAAAGTCATTACACTAAACTTTATAGAGGTTGCTGCATACATCATCGTCTAACGCCAAACGTTAAAAAATATTTCGTCTGACGTTAATTTTTTCACTTCTAAAGTTTAAGTAAGTGTAAGACTGGGGTAAAACTACAAAACGTCGTTTATTTAAATGCGGTTGGGAGACAAATTTTACATATTTAGTTTAATTTTAGGCGAGACAGGGTCATGGAAAAACCAGTTCACCGTTCAACAATCGGGAAACATAGATCGAATCTTCGAGACGAGGTTGAAAGAAATTTCCTTCATTTACGAATAAGATTAAGTCTATTGTATAACAATATTGCAAGTTTACAAATACCAGAAATACTCACCTATTCACTTCATAAACTTAATTTGAAAATTTCTGATTTATATTCGGAAAAATGTAATCTGAAAATTTATTTTGCTTGCTCCTGGGCGCCATCTCGCGGCAGTAAAATTTTTACAACTGCAGAAAATAAATTACACTGATTTACATTCTAATGAAAAAATGTTTTCATATAACTAAATTTATGTTTTGAAATTGCAACTGTTATAATTTCTGTAACTTCTGATGCTAATTCTGTGACTGTTAACTTAATTTTAAAATGATCTTACTGAAACAACAGCAGTTAAATTCGAAAGACAACTCTAAACTATATCAAAGAAAAAAAACTAAAATATATCCTGGCCTACCTTGACCTTTTTGTTAACTTAAAGGCTTAAGATTATTAGGATTTAAAATTTTAAACCTTTCAAACCACCGCATAAAACTGTATTAATCTTTGTATAACAAAACACAAAAATTAAATAACTTTTAAATATATTTAAACATCTAATAAATAATCTAAATAATAAGACATGGTCCAATACCACACAACACCAATACTGTGTACAAATGAGAAGGAATTCTAAAGTTTAAAACTAGTTTGTGAGCAGCAAGTTTGCAACGAAAATGGAAAATAATTTTATAAACAAGTACGGTTAAAACGTTGGCTTTTTATACCTTTTTTATATGTTATGGTATGCTATAATCGTTAATACATTGAATAAAACCCTTATTCTTGGGTAATTATAAAATGGCTTTTAAGAATAAACTCTAATTCCAAACCATGGTTTTTACTTAAATTTCCCAGCAATGGTCTTTAGTTAAATCTTATATAACTATAACGATTTTCCATATTTGGCAGTTTTACATTTTTTACCTTTGATGCCCATATTACAGAAGACAAGATATTTAAGCCATGTTTAAGGTAGTTATAAGATTACCCCTGTTTAAAATGTGTAAAAGAAGTCATCATACACCAAAACCTTATAATAGGGTCCTTAATTTGTGTTTTATTTCTTATTTTAATGAAACCTGTTTACATTCAAAGTGTTTTAAAAATAGAAGCTTAAAGCAGACTGGTTTGATCCCAGGTTTTGTACAGATGCATTGTGGGAAGATGTCGCTTCGATATTCGTTGTGATTTAATTTAAATCATGGAGGTTCGTTTTTTGGGGATCAGTGCGTCATCTTCATTTGTGTCCACCACATCTTTCTCATGTTGATTCACTCGGTTTATCGTCTCCAACATCCCGGACTCTGTGATCGCATGACTTTCTTCCTCATCCTCATACTGTGGGATTTTTAAGTAAGGGTTATTACAACCCGGTCTAAACTTGTAGCCCGTTACCACGAAGAAAATAAAAGCCCCGAGTTCGCTGAAAAGTGAATGGATCCAAATGTACTGGAATGGAAGCGTGATTTTTAAAAGGTAAACGATAATTCGTGTGAAATATAAGTAACAGATCACCATCACATAAAAGTGTTGGAAAAGTCTTAGTTTTGAGAGATTAATCGCAGCTTTCCCGTCAGTTTGCGACGCTTCTTGTAGATGCCTCACTGACCAAACCACTGGGATCAGAATAGCAGCACAACACAGAATATCAACCAAGATCATAATCTCATTCCAAGTGTTGTACAAAATATTACCCTCATTGCTTTCTTGTATGACAATGTAAGCAACATTGGCAACCACTTGTAGTGGTATGATCACCATGAATACTTTTTTCTCACGATCACTTAGAATATATTTAATGAATGCCCAACCAGTGCCGATAAGAATCAAACATAAAAACAATAAAATTCCCTTTAAAAGATGGACAATGTAAAAAATGATCGCCCATGCTTCGGTTTTGCCGTCCTTTCCAATAAAATAATAATCAACAGAATGAAAGGTTATCGAAAGAGCTTTCACGATGATGAATACTGCCATCAAGTGGTGTATCATAAACACTTTTTCTTTTCTCGAGCACAAGATAAAAATCCACAATAACCCGGTTACAAAAAACACTGTTGCCATGACACCGTACATGAGGGGTAATTCCATCTCACCCGCCGACAAATAATTCTCCCCGTTTTTCTCCACAATTTGAACATTAAGGGTAACAGGTTGAAAGGACTCCTGTGTCCTGTGGATGTTGAAACAATTATGGAAGTAGAGAACGTACAACCCCGCCTCTTCCTCGCTGTTGAACGGGATTATAAAATTTGTACGGACCAAATAATGAGAGTATATTTTATCCTTGATCTTGGCAAACGAAACTGGGACCGAATCCACTGCTTTATATCCCTCATCCCTCTTCACACGAGATCCGTTTCCCACATCGATGATCCCTCGGGATGTTTTCATGTCACTCCGACTCACGTAAATCTTTAACTCGTCTAAGTTTTGCTGGTAAACTTGTATCTCCATTGTTGCGTTCTCAAGCGTATCATCACCGACAAAATTAAATTTAAAGATCGCACGCGGAACATCTTCCAATCCCTCGGAGGACTTAAGGGAATCAAAAATGCAAGCTCCACGGGATGATTCCTCCCGTTCTTCATTTGACGACATCCCATCACTCCGGGATTTATCCAGACTGAACCCGATGTTTTTAAACAGTCCGCTCACTGAACTTTGAGGCAGATCTGGCAGTTCCATGGTTATATTGACCTCTAGTGACCCAGATTTGATATACCCGAACGAACTGAGGACAACTAAGCTTCGTTCATCGTTGGTGTAAGTAAGTGAATATTTACGAGCCTCAATTAAAGAAGCAAATAAAATAAATAAAAAACCAAGTCGTAACATTTTTAATTCAACTTTTACATTCTCTACAAAAACAGAAATAAAAACATTTTGTTTTTATTAATATTTAAACTTTATTTAGACAAGACAGCAAGAACGGCAACGCCAGTCTGCCTGTTATAAATTAGTCTAACATCAGAATAAGTCGTAAGCGATTTTTGGAAAAAACTTAGATTGTCTGACTGCCCGACTCCCCGCTTTTATCTGTTTATTTCTGTCTGCCAGTCTGTCACTCTGTCTGCTTTTTTATTTACAAAATCTTCACAGACAATAAAAATGGCAGTTACTGTCAGACTGTTGGACAAAATAAAATTATATTTATAAACAAAATTTAAATAACTATTTTAAATATATAATCAGTTTACTCTGCAACCAAACAAAGCTAAAACGTCCTAAAAATAACCAAAAAATTTTAATTAACAAAAATCGTCCACGCGTAAACAAAATTCAGCTGATGACGGATGCATTGTGGGAAGTACGTAGTATGGTCATGTGACCGAAACAACAAATGACGTCACAACCAAAACTTGTTAATTCAATTTGTAAAATATTAATTAAAAATGCGACACAAAATGTTTGTTTTACTGAATAACCACTTTGTAAATTGTGACTTAAGACCTACATTGTTCTTTTTTAACCCTTTATCTATTCTAGTTTTAAACTCTGCGATTGTGTTTTGAAATCTTTAGTTGTGCTAGATTTAAATTTATCCTCAATTTGACCTATAGTCTTGTTTGACGTACATGCTCTAAAGAATTAAAGTATTTTAATATACCCGATTTATTGTTTGTACAGCTTCACCAGCTAAACATCAAACACTAAACCTGTTTATACAAAACATAATTACAATTACTGAGAAAAAATAAACCTAAAAAAAATATTTTTTTTTTATACAGAAATTAGTTTTTGTTTACATTTTAGTAAGTTAACTGTAGTAAATATAATTTTAAATAGTTAATCTTTTGCTGCAAATGTATGCGAACTGTGGATACAAAAAAACAAATTAAAAAATACAAAGTGCTTTAAAAATGGAACTACAACAAAAACAACCCAGAATTAACTTTAAACAAAGATTAATTTTTAAAAGCCTTTGTACATTTTTACAAAAAGTTTAAGCTTGGAAGTAACCATCCCTGTTTGACCTTTGCACCCTTCTGCGACCTCTACTGACCCCCTGCCCGTTATCTCGATAAACCAGAGCATTAACAACCTTGGGTATGTCATAACTGAACTCGTTTAAAAGGTCAAGGTTAAGGTCGATGTCCATGAACCCCATGTCAACAAGTTGGTCCATTGGGGATGGGTTAAGGGTGGCTTCAGCAAAAGACGGGGGGTCCAAGCTCTCACCAGAATCCGAGTCAGTATTTGGGTCAACTGGGGGGTAAGTAATTGGGGCCTGAGGTGCAACTGTGGGGCTCAAGGGAATCTGAAGTTGATTTTGAACAGATTGAGGGTCATATAATGCAGTTGGATTAAGTGCAATTTGGTTGTGGGGGTCATTAGGTTTAAATTGGGGGGGTGGGGGACGATTAGGGGGTTGACGAGTTGCAGGGGCAAGAATAAATTCATCATCGTCATTGTCCTGATCACATGGGGTTACAACAGGGTATTCCCCTTCATCCTCGGATGTTTCGTCGGTGTCTGAGTTGGGAGGTGGCTGGGGAGTGGTTTGCAAGCTACCAAGGGGGCTGTCATGTTGCCTGGCAACCAGGGGTGTACTGGTAGACGGGTTAAGCGACTCATTTGGGCTTTGGTTTACAACTAAAAAAATTATGTTGTTAAAAAAAGAGTTTAATTTTGAAATTAAAAAAACTCACCTGAGTTGAGTGAAGATCTCGAGTCCCAGGCTTTAATCTGCTTTGTTTGGATTTTTCTCGATACCCAAGGTTTGTCTGCATCAATCACCCCTCTGGGAAGGGGTTTAGGGGGGTCCACGACCTTTTGGGGGGTCATTTTGTAACCCTCTTTGTAATCAGGGGTGGAAATAGGATCATCCATGTTAAGAACTGAACGAGGGACTGGGATAATTTTCAGGGTGTATTTAGTTGGGGTATTTTGGGGTTTTTCTGGATGTTGATTCTCTTGTTGATCAACTTCAACATTTTGTTGAATGACTTCTTCTGGTTGGGAATCTAAATACAAAGTAAATTTTAAACTGTAAACAAAATTTAACAAAATATAAAATAAATTAACTTACCTTCAATGATGGAAACTGGTAACGATTGCGACCTTTCTTTAGTTTCAGGTAAACTTGGCCCCTCACCTTCATGGTTGAATGACCCCGATGCAGGTCGTGAACCTCCATCCTCGTTTAGTGACCCTGACAAAGGTCGTGAAGTGTCGAAACATTCTGGAATAGGAATCACTTCAAAATCACTCATGTTGCCGTCGTCTTCTGACAAATTTGCCTGAAATGGAATAAAAATATATTTGGAAAGCAATATAAATACCACTAAACAATTGGGTTAAAAAATTATTTCCTTAATTAAGTTGTAAATTTTTTATCCTTGATATGGAAAGTCAACTTCACGACCTAAACTTAGAGTAACATTTGTTACCTTGACCCAGTTTCAAGTTGACTTTGGCAGTTTAATTACAGCATAAAGGTATTGAAAATAAATGTTTAAATTGAAGCCCAAATATTAAGGAACTTTTGTGACTTTGACTAAGTTTAAGGTTAGATTTGTACAAAAAGAGTTATTAAAAAAATAAACTGCAATAAATTTAGGGATCTATTCCACTCACCCTCTCTTCCTCTGGTTGAACCTCCAAGATCTCAGCTTGTTCATCTGCTGACTCAACATCACTCTCTGCTGAGTCACCATTAATTTCTGCCGCATCACCATTTTGTGCTGGGTCGTCATCTTCATTTTCAGCCGAATCACTCACTTCATTTTCTGCTGTGTCATCAAGTAGAACTGGTGTGATGTCATTTTCGTCATAATGGTCATTGTTGTGATCATCATCCAACACTTCAATTTCTTCTGCTTGTTGATCAACATCTTGTTGTTGTTGATCAACATTTTGTTGTTGTTGTTGATCAACATCTTGTTGTTGTTGATCAACATTTTGTTGTTGTTGTTGATCAACATTTTGTTGTTGTACCAGACTTGTTTTATCAGCCTTAACTTCACTTGGGTTTTCTGTCACTTTTGGTTCTGTAAATTAAGTTAATAATAAGTTAATAGCCTTGTATAGGTGGTAATAAAACCTCATTCTTTAAATTGGGATGTAACAGTTCAGTGCAGGTCAAGAAAGCATCTGCATTTAAAGTACCACAAACAGCCAGTTTTGTTTATTTTGCAGGCTTTTAAATAACATATTTGGTAGCAGAGTTCTGCAACTTTTAAAGCCCTATTTGCATAAAAATGAAAGTCAAGTGGTAAATACCAGCAGCGTGGTGTAGTGGTAAGAACACTTGCTACACTACCATGAGGTCGTGGGTTCAATCCTCATGCTGTAGCGTCCTTAAGTAAGGCGCTATAAACGGCATGAACTCCTGCTGAGCCAGCACTTAATCGGGCAATTATAATCTATAATATCCCAAACTGCCACAGACAACTCAAGACTGGGTCGGGGTAACAAATGTTACTCTACCAAATGTTATGTTTGGGTCGCGCATTCGACTTCCCACATCGAGGATAAAGATATATACAAAAAAAAAATAAAAATAATATTTTAGAATTAAACTCAAAAAATTACATGACGTTAACCCAGTAACAAAAAACTTTCTTACCATTATTTTGTGATTTCAAGGAGAAATGTTGGTTTGGGATGTTATTGGGTTGGTGTTGGCAATCTAAAAAAGTTATTTAATTTAGGTTTAATAATTAAAAATTCCCAATAATTTAAGGTTTTTTAAATAGAATATTAGTTGCTTTTAAAATTGTTTATAGTTTCACATAAATAAACAATAAGCTATTGTTCCACACAATTACTACATTGTTTTAAATACATTTAACCATTATTAATAACAAATCCCAATTTATACACAACAATGGTTGATTGTTACCTCCAATGTTCGTCATCTCAAATGAGAGCAAACTTGTAAAATCATCCGCTCCCTCATAATTCTCGTGCGAGAGGTTTCGGGTTCGAATCCAGGGTGAACCCTCTTTGATGTAAGATTGGTCTTCAAATTAAATAAAATTTTAATCATTTGTAAATTGTCAATTAGTTAAAAAACAAAAAAATCAGTTTTCCAATAAAGTCATTGATTAATATATTTACCAGTGTCACAATTAGTTGATAGTGATGTCATATCATCATCTTGTGATGTCATAAAGGGTGCCACACGTTCCTCCAACACAGTCACATTACACCAAATCCTAAAAAAAAATTCCAAATTCAGAAAACATAAATTAAATCAAGTTTTGTTAAACTCTGTATAAAGTATTAAATTTACTAATTAAAAAAAAGTTTACTAATTAACAAAAAGTTTACTAATTAACAAAAATAAACAGATTTGGATAAAAACCTTGGCCCAAAAAATCTCCCATTTCTGCTCAGTCTCCATGACGACGTGTAGGAACAAGGGTAACTAGGGGCAACATGGTTGATCGAGATCACCACCGTGTTGCCGGTAGCAACTAGGGGCACGGCAACCCTCAAAGATTCTGGACCCCACAGTTTGGGGGTGAGTGGGGATTCCCCTGAAGTGGGGTCAACCGAAGATCCATCAGCAGATGGAGATTCTTTTAACAGTTCCAACTATGACATCATATAACAAATGGTTATTAAAATAGTTATGACATCCTACTTGTTTGTTACTAAAATAGTTATGACATCACTTGTATTTGTTCATCCCATTGTTGTGTTCCCTCATTCTTGAGAACCCAATATTTGACAAAGTTTTGCGAGATGGTCACGCATGATCCGTCGAGCAAATTCTCACAAATAAAACTTGCGGCAAATTTTCTAAAAAAAATCCGTTGATATTTTTAATTATCGGCCAGCAGCTTGGCAAACATTGGGCCAGCAATAAAGTAGTATTCAGAACATTTGAATTTACTAAATGAGGTCCTGGGTTCGATCCTCACTGCTCTCATGTTGTAGCGCCTTTCAGTAAGGCATTATAAACGATATGAACTCCTGCTGAGCCAGCACCTAATCAGCAGCATAAATGTCGGGCAATTATAATCTATAATATCCCAAACTGCCACAGGCAACTCGAGACTGGGTTGGAGTAACTGATGTTACTCAATGTTTAAGTCGCGTATTCGACTTTCCCACATCGAGGATAAATAAAAACAAGAACAAAAAATTTAAACTTTAACTTTGCTACAAATGGCATTTTGGTAAATAAAAATAATTTTCTGACAATAATTAAACTTAGTCAAAGTTAAATATTAACAACTTCTTTGTTCAAACACAATAATTCATTGTTGACAACAATACCTTGTTTGTTTGCATGGTTGTGCTGTAAATGTCGGAGCTATTGTTAAATTTCTTCGTTCCTTTTTGATCTTTTTCGTTTCTTTTATTTCTTTTTTTAATTCCCTAAAGAAATAACGAGTTATTAATAATTTATTACCTTTTATATATTAAATAAAAGGTTTAATATTTATTTGAAATTGAATATAGGGCAATAATATCTCTAAAAATGTAATAAAAACAAGATATTTTCAATTTAAAAAATTGATTTTGTATTTTTTTCTCTGTTGCACCATTACAAAGATATTTCTATATTGTTAATATCATTGTGTTACTAAAACTTTAACAATAAAAATAGTGTCAGCTTTCAAAAAAACCTAAATATAATAAGAACAATTAGTCTTAGTGTAAAGCAACTTTTGTTACCTCAACCCATTCTCAAGTTTCCTTATTCAGTTTTCAATGTTGTTGACCAAGATTTTATTTGATCATTATTATTGCCCTTCTGTTAATTATTAAAGGGTTTTTTTTACCTTATTTCTTTCTGGATGACTTTTGGAGTTCTTTCTTTGTTTTGTACTTTTTCTTTAGTGGCTGAATTTAAAAAACTAGTTATCAAAAATCATATTTTACCTTGTATAATATCCTTAAAGATGAGCACAATATATTGCTTCTTATAAGACTTGCATACTTGCAAATTAAAAGTATTTACCCAAATATTAAAAGTACCTACACAAATATTAAAAGTATTTACCCACATATTAAAAGTACTTACCCAAATAATTAAAGTATTTACCCAAATAATTAAAGTATTTACCAAAATATAGAAAGTACTTACCCAGTTGTTGGATAATATTGGTTTGGATTTCGCTTCGGAATGCCGACAACTCCTGCGTTATTGCTTCTCTAACTTCCTAAAAACAAAACCCATTGTTACAATAATCTTACAACAAAGGGCTATTGTTCACCCTATTGTTATGATACTTGGTTATGATTATGACATCACAAAACTTACATCTTTAATTGTTTTTAGGATTTCTTCGTCACGCGATATATCTTCTTTAATTTCACCACTCGATGTTGCAGCATTTTCTTTGTTATTTTCACCACTAGAAGGCACAATTGGAAGTTTAACTTCGCATTCATCTTCCAAGCTGGTCGGGACCGAAATGTCCCCACCGGAGGTCCCCAGAGGTTCTTTTACTGATGTTTGTAGAGATGAAATATTATCGGGTTGTGAAGTCACAGGGTGCTCTTGTGATGTCACTGCTGGTTCTTGTGTTGTCAAAACATAATGTTGTGATGTAATTGAAGTTGGTTGTGATGTCATACTATCATGCTGTGATATCATAGAACCATCTGAATCTCTTACGTCAAAGTCTGACATGCTAAATTTAATTAAATTAACTTTTAATTCAAAATAAAAAAATAGATTTAAATGTTGAAAGCTGGGATAAAAAGAAATAGGTTCTTGATTTATTTTCTGCTGTTAAGATATTTGAAAAAAGCAGAATACTTCACCAACTGGTGCTTCCCCTTACCTGATAGTTTGTTCCTGTAGAGAAATGGTTCGAATTCTTTGATTGATTTGACCGAATGTGTTTTTCATCACGTTGGAGGCCCAGTTTAAAGTGGATCCAACTTTTGCCTGCATTAGTAAAGTTTTAAAAACATTTATTATAAATGACAGCTGAAATAAAATTTATTTTTTTAATTTTTTTTACCTGCACAGAAACCGGTTCTCCTGATTGGTTGAATTGTAAGCTTTCTGGTTGGTTAAAAATACTCCCTTCTGATGGGATGTTAGTGCTTTCTTGTGATTGATTCAAAACACTCTTGTCTGATTGGCTGTTGTTGCTTGTTTCTGATTGGTTGGTTATCATTCTAACATGAAGTACGTCACTGTTAAGGTAGCAAACCTAAAAAAATTTGGTAAATTTTATTTTAATTTAGTTTTGGATTATTAATAAACTTATAGCTTTAAAAAACAAATAGAACTTTAAGAAAATATTCTTTTATTTATACTTGATTATTCTAACTCAATAAATACCTCTTTAAACTCATAACTTTATAGATAAGTATATAGTTATTTAAACTTTAATTTTAAACTAAACTCTAACTTTAAACTCTAACTGTATTATATATATATATAATTATTGTAAAATTTAGATATTTAACAAAAAGTGTTTTCTAAGACTTTACGTATCAATATTTAAACAACAATTAATTTTTATAAACAAATAAAAACTATAAATATGAATAAAAAATTTATACATAAAACTCTAACTCAAAAACAACATTATCCCAAGTACCATCTGTCTAAATCTGTAAGAAATTTAGTTGTGACTTAAGGCTTAAATTTTACTCGATATTTACCCAAATCACATGCCTAAATTTCAATATTAATTAAAATTATTTTATTCTATTTGCTAAGCCAACAATCACATGACGTTTTATGAAAGGGGATTCACCTATGTATCACATGAAACATATTCACTGTGATGTCATATTCTCCACATAAAGTGAATCAGTTGGTGTTTCAACATAGAGTAATATTTATTTTTAAAGAAATGTGTTGTAATAATTTTTTAAATTATTGAAATTTTATTAAACTTACTTTTAATGCTTCTTTGTATGCTTCTAAAAAGTACAAATAAACATGAAATTACAAAAAATTCAAAATCAAAAAGCACAGAAAATTTAAATTTTTAATAAACTAATTAATTTAATTTATTTTATTCAATAAGTTATGCAATAAACTTATCAGAATTTTTTTTTTTAATTAAATTTTTTATTACATTAATATTAAAACATAAACTTTAGAATTTAGAATGTGTTAATTAAAAATTAATTATTTAATTAACCTTCAGTATCTAACGTTATTTGATCGTCTTCGTCATCTATATAAAAATACTTTGGAAGTTCAGAACATTCGTATTTTACTTGGAGCTTGAACAAAAAAAATATTATTGAATATCAAGCTTAACAATTTTTTCCTCTATGAAGTTTTGTTTTTAGCTATTGCATCTTAAATTAAGACCTGAGGTCCAGAGTTCGATACCCACTTCTTGGTGCATTTTAGACTTAGACCCCCTTAAGGATCTGAGTTTAATTCCCAATGGGAATATAATGTTTGATTATTGACTAAAAATAACAATCGGAAACAACAAAATAAAGTTTCATAAAAATTATAAATAAGTAAAAGTTAACAGATGATTGGTTACCATGACAGCAATATCTGCCCACTCGATGTCGTATGCCAACTGCAAGATATCGGTCTCCCCCAAATGTTCAACGACTAAAACATAATTTTTACGCTCCATTTTTTAATTCCTTTTTACTTGGAAACGTTAAACATAAAAATCTTTGGAAAAAAATTAAAATAAATATTTATGGTTTTTTTAAGTATTTATCTTTTATTTAAGGATTTAAAATTTAAATTTCAAATTTTTTTGTGCTTTATGGTATCTGAATCTACCAAGTTTAAAATAAAACGAGTCAAAACAGCGCACGTCGAGACGTCTGCGGTAGCGAGGCCACCATTTTAAAAATACACAAACCACAAAAACAATTTCAGAACTGATATCGCGATGTCTGGCACTTAAAAACCTATTTTTTAAAACCTTTTAACCATATATACAAAACCAATTTGAATACTATTTGAATACTATAGATAAGTATTGAACCTTTGCAGCGTTGCGCCTCACTTAACAACAATAAAAAATTTAAAAACAACGAAGTTATTGAATTATATTATTTCAGTTCATCGCGACTTGGTCTTTGTTTACAAACCAGTCATAATCACGTGTTTGGTGACGTCATAGTCATTCAAAATCGTCCAGGCGTAATGAAAATTTGATAAAACACGACCACAATATCTACGTGTCCACAACAGTTTTCAAACCCTATTTTAACAATTTATTTTAAAATTTGACTAATTACAATTAGTTTAGAAGTGCATTTAAAATTTGATTAATTACAATTAGTTTAAAAGTACATTTAATTTCAAAAATGAATTAATATTTTTTGCAACATGTGTCAAAATTACGTTTTGAAACTACTTTTTTTGCCACCAATAAAGTAATTTTATAATGAAAATAAAAAATTGAAAGAATAAAAACTTGCAAAAAAATGCATATTTAAAACTAATTACATATTATTTGTGGCTAAAATTGAATTTTATTTAATGTTGCAAATTTTTAATGCCAAATTTTTTTGCCACATGTTGCAAAACCCCGCTGTAGTAACATTTCCATAGTAAATGTTTGTAAACAAACTGAATTACACGAACTTAATTCAAAATGCATTCATCGAAGTTAACAGCTGAAGAACAATTTCTTAAAACGAAATACGATCTTTTAAAAACTTTGGTAATCAAAACTTGTAGAAAGTGCATCTTTTACATTCCGAGATTATATTTTAAATTTTATTTTTGTTTTATTTTTCAGAAAAAAGAGTTAAAACAACTCACCTTGAAGCAGAAACAAGAACAAATAAGTTTAAATGAAAATGGACCAGCTAGTGCAAAGCAGAAGAAGGCAATAATACAGGTTCTATTTAAATTCATAAGTTCTATTATTTAAAAGCTTTAAATAAAAGGTTAATGTTTATCCTCAATAAAACTGGGTTAATTCCACCAACTTATCAATAATTCTTTTATTTTTTTGGACTCAGTTTTAAAAAGTTGTTATAATATTTTTTTTTTTGCTGTTTGTTCTTAGTAGTGGTGCACCTTAATAAGTACTACAACGGCTTTTAAATAAAGCACCTCATGCTGTAGCGTCCTTGAGTAAGGTGCTATAAACGGTATGAACTCCTGCTGAGCCAGCACTTAATTAGCAGTATAATTATCAGGCAATTATAATCTATAATATCCCAAACTGCCACAGGCAACTCAAGATTGGGTTGGAGTAACTGATGTTACTGTATGTTTAAGTCGCGCCTTCGACTTTCCACATTGAGGATAAAGATATATATATGCAAAAAATAAAAAATTATCAATAATAACTTGACCAGTTTAACTTAGTTCAACAATGTCACAAATAATTGGTTTGTAATATCCCAAATCTTTAACCCAGGGCAACAAGACCCCATCCTTAAACCCCCAGGAGTTTACCTTTGGTGGGATCAACTACAAAGCCCCGGTCATCGATTCGGAGAAAGCTGCAGCAAACACAGCAGCAGCGAAACTTTTACTCAAATCTGGAGCAATCAAAGTCAAAGTTGAGAATAAAACAACTTTTAAACGATCGTCAAATCTTAAAAGAAAAAACTTGGTAACAACAAACAGTTTAAAATTTTTATACCCTTGAATTTAGTTTTACTAAAATTTTGTATTTTTTTCTTAACATTTTTTGTGCGAGTTATTCTAAAAACTTTATGTAGCAAGTGAGTTTGTATTTAGGATGGGGAAACACCAGAACGAAGACCGAAACTTCAAGTTTTCTCAGCAGGAAGTGAAACAACCGAAGATGAGACTGAAGTTAAGGAGGTGGGTAGAAGAGGGATCCATTTGTCTAATCATTTATAAATAATAAAGCTTTGTGGACATGTATGACCAATTTATAGGCTTACAAAATAAATAAAACTTCTGTTTGTGGTGAGCGGGTAAATTATCGCAAGCAAATAATAGTTAAGAGTTGCGACCATATTTTAACAATTATCATCCCGATAGAAGACAGGTTATTGACCAGTTAACTTAATATCAAACTTAAAATTAAATCCATGAAGTTTCTGTAATGTTTTTACAGGAAAAAAAGAAGCTTCCGACACGATTCAATAATGATAGAAGAGAGAGAGGTCGAAGATCAAACTTCACAAAAGAAAGAAAGGCACCTCGTCGAGGTTGGTTGCACGTAGCTTGCATGGTGGTTAACCCATTGTTACCATTGTTATTTTCATTATTGCAGGCAACACATTGTACGTTTACGGGTTTGCAGTAAATGAAGCAATGTTGAGAGAAAACTTTTCCAAGTTTGGCAAAATAATCAACATCAACATCGAGCCAGGCAAAGGGTAAAAACTTTAAAGTTACAACATTTTATCCACAAAATTATGGGCATTCACTGGTTAAGATCTAAGGTATTAGTAGGCCTCGGAGACTATTTACCGAATGTACTCCTAAAAAAAAAAAAAACTCAAAACATTAGTTTACCAAAATTTGGGTTCAAGTTTTTGTTTAAATAAAAGTTGATTTTCAAACAAAAAAAAAGTTGTGTAAAAAGGGGCCTATTAGAAAATGTCGGTAAAGTAGGTTTTTTTGGTAATATGTCAGAATTCTGCTTATCATGTAAATTTAATGACTGCAACACTTAAATGGCATCTTAATTATCAATTTTTCTTTTTTTTTGAATTTTCCTAAACCTTTTAGCTCAGGTTTCTTGAGCTTGGATAGTTTCGAAGGAGCAGAGAAAGCGATCAACGAAATGAACGACATGTTGATCAACGATTGTCGAATCAAAGTTTCGCTCGCACGACGACAACCGATGATGGATTCAATCAAAGATAAAACTCCATGGGTGGGATTGGGTAAGCAATTAATATTTTCGTTGTTAATTGCCAATTTTTTTGTATATATTTTATCCACGATGTGGGAAGGTCGAATGCGCAACCTAAACATAGAGTAACAACCGTTACCCCGATCCAGTCTGTAACGCCTTACCGAAGGGCACGACAGCATGAGTGCAGTGGGGATCGATCCCACGACCTCATGTGGTTGTAGCAAGTGTTCTTACCACTACACCACGCTGCCGGACCAATTAAATAATATTAGGGGGCAGCACTTAATCAGCAGCTTCGTAATCGCCGAGCAAAAGGAAAACCTTTTTCTGTATAAATTCTTGTATTCCACTTCTTTTAAATTCTAATTTTTTAATTAAATATAATCTTTTTTCAGCTGCAGATAGAGGTGACAAGGGCTCGGGTATAAAAGACGATCGATCCCTTGTTTCTTATGATGACAATGACCTATTCTAAGTTCAACAATGCTCGCATTGTTTTAAATATTACCTTAACAATGCCTCCTTTGTGTTTGTAACAATCATACAATACTTTTCCGTGGCCAACACATTTTCGTAATAAAATAAACTGCATGAATGTAAATGTAATAAAAATTGTTGAACGATTGCACAAAACAGCAGCACAAGTGATCAGTTTTAAACATACCGACATTATGATTTAAAAAGTTTTTGTCCAATAAAAAATAAAATGAATATTTCAAATAATTTTTGGTCACTTTTTAAGGGTTTCCAAATTAATTTACATAAATCAGGGTTTCCAAATATTTACCTTTAATTTCAGGGTTAAAGTTTGCATTATTGTGCAGGGTTTCCAAAATTGTTTAGACATACCTTCAGGGTTTCCAAAATTGTTTAATCGCTCGAAAGTTCGATAATTTCCAGGTCTTCTGATTCTTCGTCAGCACTTTCATCACTCGGGGGCGGTAAACTTCCACAGTCCTCGTCATTTTCAACTTTATCCTCATTTCCATTATTTTCACTTGTATCATCATTATCGACTTTATCCTCATTTTCAGGTTTATTTTCATCGTTTTTCAGTTTTCCATCTTTTTCTTCCTTTTCCTTCTTTATTTCAAGTTCTTTGTTGGCAAATTCTTTTAATATTTTGCTTAGTTTTTCACTGGCAAGTTTACTAAACAGAGAATTTAAAAACTAATTATAAACCAATCAGCAAATTATTAAATAACATCACCAAGAAATATTGGGTTTGGTGACCCTGTGTAATAAACCGGCAGCGTGGTGTAGTGGTCAGAACACTTGGCTTCAATACTTGAGGTCCTAGGTTAAATTCCCAATGCTCTCATGCTGTAGCGCCCAAAACACTATAAACGGTATAAACTCCTGCTGAGCCAGCACTTAATCAGCAGCATAATTATCGGGCAATTATAATCTATAATATCCCAAACTGCCACAGGCAACTCGAGACTGGGTCGGGGTAACTGATGTTACTCTATGTTTAGGTCGCGCATTTGAGGATAAAGACAAAGATATACACACAAAAAATAAATTGTAAATTGATGTATAAATATTAAAAAAATTTCGCATATTTTGAAACATAAATTTGATTTAGTACATTTTTTTCTACGCATTAATATTTTGTTAATTGTATATTTTTTCTTATTTTTAAAAATATATTTTTAATGTGTAATCTTCCACATCAAGGATAAACATATAAATCACCTGTTTTTCTTTAATTGTTCGTTCAATTCTGCATCGTTGTCTGCGGGATCCAATGTTGTGTCCGCATCATCGGTGAGGAAACTTCCAGAATTAAATTTCAAGTCTGTTTGTCTTCGTTTCTATGATAACAAAAAGTTTTGTAAAATTCTCTTAAATCGCCTATTTAATTTAACAAATTGTAGTTATCTTTAGGTTCTGGATAAAACTTAGACTGGTTTTTAACAATTTATTGTCTATAAACTTATTAAATATTGGTTTAAACTAGGTAGGTAACTATAAAACCGATTTTCAATGTGTAAAAGTTTATATAAATTAAACCAGTACTACTTGTATCACTTCACGTTAAATTACCATTTTTAAGGACAAATATAAATGACAATAACCGAAGTGAATTGGCAATTTCAAAATAAAAATAGTAATATTTCTTAAATTATTAATTGAGCTAAAAGAAGGTAGAATAAATTTGGTTTTTATGGTAAAATAAATTTGATGCCTTTAAAAGTGATTAACCATTGTTAAGACTGGAAAGGGGGTAACTAAAATATATAATAATATACTGAAGTATGCTGTTATAGGCCTACATATATTAAAAATTTTTAAACCAGCTAACAATTCCCACCTTCATTTTTTCCCCAATTTCAATAAATATTTTCTCGGCAAGGGATTTAATATTAGGTTTCGATAAATTAAAGTTGTGACGATTGTTGCCCTGGGTTACCAGAAACAAAACCTCGGAATAATCCGGAAACTTTCCAACTCTGTTAAAATATTAAAGTTTTGTAAATTTTTTTTTTTTTGTATAAATCTTTATCCTCGATGTGGGAAAGTCGAATGCGCAACATAAACATAGAGTAACAACTGTTACTATGACCCAGTCTCGAGTTGCCTGTGGCAGTTTGGAATATTATAGATTATAATTGCCCGATAATTATGCTGCTGATTAAGTGCTGGCTCAGCAGGAATTCATACCGTTTATAGCGCCTTACTCAAGGGCGCTACAGCATGGGAGGATTGCTAATAATTACTAAAAATATTCCCTCAAAAGGACTTAACCCATAATGCCATTTCACTGACAATAAGACATTTTTTATTACCGTCCTTTAAAAACCCTTTAATGGAACATAAACTTAAATTTCTTAAAAAAAATTTTCTATTTAAACTTTGGTAACAAAGATGTTTTTTAAATTTAGATTATGTAATTGTTTATTCAGCAAAATGGTTTACGCTCACATAGGCAGTTAATAAAAAAAAATTATTTACAAAAATATCTCAAAAAAAATACAAATATATAAATAGTATCAGCAAACAAAAACTAATTCCACATCCAATTGCTTTTTAAAAATATGTCTTAATTTTAAACACTATTATAGCCACTTACTTCCTGATGTACCTTTCAACCTTCTTGTTTATTTCAGGGAACTCAGAACTTGTGACCTCAATTTTCTGTTCAGTCACCCTTCCTAATAATCGACAACATTTCTTCATATCACAAATCTCATTAAAAACCTGAAAAATAAATTTAAAAAAATTTAGTGACATTTTTATTTTTTTATTAATTAATTTTATTTTTGGCAACCCTGTTTTATAATAATTTTGGCAACCCTGTTTTATATTAATTTGGCAACACTTGACCTTCATGACCCGCTTCTTAAGGAGTCCAATCTGAATGTAAGTTGAATCCTCCTCCTCCAACTCCTCCATACTCATCTCGTGAGCCTCCAGTCTCTTGATCTCCATGTTTAACTAAAAGAAAAAATGAAACTTTAACATAAGAATTAGTGCCCCCCCTTTGTAATATCTCCCTCACTCTAACCCATACCCCTTTTTTACACCTACAACGACTAACCACAGAGAAACCCAACCACAAGTAAAGTTATAAAAGTAGAATCAATTTTCAAAATGTATCCTCGATGTGGAAAAGTCGACTTCACAACCTAAACATAGAGTTACCCCGACCCAGTCTTAAGTTGGCTTTGCTAGTTTTGGATCTTATAGAGTTTATTATTGCCCAATAATTATGCGGATGATTAAGTGTTGGCTCAGCAGGAGTTCATACCGTTTATAGCGCCTTACTAAAGAGTGCTACAGCATAAGAGCAGTGAAAATCAAACCCAGGACCTCATGCAGTAAAGTTAAGTGTAAATGTTTAAATCACTTTTTATAACATCATTTCTTTTGTAACACTCACCAACACAAATAATAAAAAAAATTTTACCTTTTTGAGGTAGTTTTCCATTTTCTTAATTTTTCTTTTCCTTTTTTGACTAATTTTCTCTTCTTTGTTATTTAAACAATTTGCATTGTCAGTAGAACAATGAGGAATGGATTTATTTTCATTGTTTTTTGTTGTGTCATGGTTATTATCTTCATTATTATTAGTTATTGTTTCATCACAATTTTTTATAATTTTCTCATTGTTTTTATTGGTGATGTCATCATTATTTACATTGTTCTCAACAATTAATTCTTCATCTTTGTTGTCATCAACTTGTTTATTTGTGACATCATAATCAGATGAAGTTGTTTCCGTGCACGGTTTTTTAGGAGGAATATTTTCGACCAAAATTGTTTTAATTCTTCTTCTAAATATTCAAATAAATTATTCTTAAAAACAAAAGTAATAAAGTAAGAAAAATCACTGGCTACAATTAAAACAACTTAAATTAATTAGCAATTAACATTTTTACTTTTTGCCTTGTGATAAGTTTTCTGTGAATGAAAGAAAGTCGTTAATAAAAACGTAAACATCGGTATCTCCATTTTGTAATTTGGTGATAAATCTGTAAACAAAAATTATTTTTATAAATCACAAAATTTTAATTTTTAGTGTAACTGATGGCATAATGTTTTTAAAGAAGTTCTAAAATCCTGAGTTTGATTTTCACTGCTGGCATGTTGTAGCATCCTTAAGTAAGACCTGAGGTCCTGGGTTCGATTCCCACTGCTGGCATGTTGTAGCATCCTTAAGTAAGACCTGAGGTCCTGGGTTTGATTTTTACTGCTGGCATGTTGTAGCATTCTTAAGTAAGACCTGAGAACCTGGGTTCGATTCCCACTGCTTGCATGTTGTAGAATCCTTAAGTAAGACCAGAGATCCTGGATTTGATTTCCACTGCTGGCATGTTGTAGTAATCTTGAGTAAAACCTAAGACTCTAGGTTTGATTCTTACTGCTGGCATGTTGTAGTAATCTTAAGTAAAACCTAAGATCCTGGGTTTGATTCTTACTGTTGGCATGTTGTAGTATCCTTAAGTAAAAACTTAAGTCCTAGGTTTGAGTCCAGCTCGTGGCATTCAATAAATAGCAATACAAATATTACTTGAATAACATGAAACAAACTCACAAATTAAGTTTTTTTCTGTATTTTTTGTTAAACATCAAAGTTGAATTATATTTAAAATGTCTTCTTTTCATGGTTTTAATCATTCTTTCTTTAGCCGAGTTATCAGGTTGAGTTTTTTGTCCATTTTTCGTGATCAAAACTTGATTCATTGTCGTTGTGCACAATTTGATAAATTTGTTGAAAACATCTTCGATATTTATCTAAACAAAACATAAAGTTTTACCAAACCAGTCCTAAAATTATATAAAAAAAATTTAAAAAATTAAAAACCCTATTTCTTCATAGAATTTAGATATTTTTAGACAAAATAAATGTATTAAAAAAAAATAATTCTTGCGCATAACCACAAAAACAAGATTATGAAACCAGGGTTATGAATAAGATCAATGTTTAAAAGTTTTACTTCTACAAAGTTTTGGTAATTAAACTTAACCGGCAGCGTGATGTAGTGGTTAGAACGCTCCAATGCTGAAGCGCCCTTGAGTAAGGCGCTATAAACGGTATAAACTCCTGCTTAGCCATCACTTAATCACCAGCTTAATTATTGGGCAATTATAATCCATAATATCCCAAACAGTCGGAGTAACTGATGTTACTCTATGATTAGGTTGTGAAGTCAACCATTGTTTTTAGATTGCCAAACGTTTTGCATATTAGTCATATTTAGTTACGACCCTAATTACAGAATTATATTGAAATAAATCAAAATTTATTTTTCACCTCGTTTTGAAATTCGTTTCCCTCAGCTTCGCTGTCTGAAGAAATGACGATGGGTTCATTTAAAGCCATTTTAATTTAAAAACTATTAAAAACAATATCTGAACAAAAAAATTGTGCAAGAACTCAACTTTTTTTTCGCTAAAACAAATATTTAAATTTTCTATTGTGAAGATTTTTTTTAGAAATTCCCCTAAATAGAACTTTTTTCAACCACACAAGTCGTCAATTTTGTGTTTAATTTTTATAAATAAAATTTTATTTTAAAATTGATTTTTGAAACTTTTTTCAACAATATTTTTATAATCTTCAGCTACATTAAATTTTAAAAAATAGTCACCTGTTTAAAACACAAGCATGTACTTTAATATAAAGGTTTAAGACATAAATAAAATATCACCCTTTGACCTTGTCGAAGCTTTAACCTTGGTTCGGGGGTACTCTTAATTATAGGGGGCAAAATTCCCATTTTTGGGTCCTAAATTCTAGTTTTCAATGAGGATAAATAATCATCCTTTAAGTGATTGTCGTGGGATAACGCCATATGTTTATAAATGTTTGTTCGTCTTGTTACAGCGCTGATCGCGTTCTGACAATCAATTAATTCTAAACTGAATGGAAACAACGTGGTTCTACTATTTCCGTCGATGCATTCATCGCGTTAATCGCGTTTTACCGATTCCCTGATTGGTTTATTATTATTCTAGTATTAGCACAGATTTAATAATAGGTAGTTGTTTACGTCAGCAAAAGAATGTTACGTCAACACTTTTGGTGCAAAATACTTGAAAAAAAGGATTTTATAAAATGTTAAAATCGAATAAAACAACTTAAGTGGTCGAACAAAAATGACTAAATAAACAACCTCTGTGACGTAAGAATCAGGATTTGGGTAATGTTGTCGTTTTTATTCCAAAGAATTTGACCACAATTTAGAAAAAGAGAAAATCTAAAAATAATAGAGAATAGAATTAACTGGATCAAATAAATTGGTTTTAAAATTTGTGTCTAACGAATGTTTAAAAATCAGACACAAATAATTATAACCATTTAGCACAGACAAAATATTAAAAATAACCAAAGATATAATAGTGTCGAACAAAAGTTGAAAATTTTCAAATTTTAGAAGAGTTAACCACATTAAAAGTAAAAGATTCCACCTTTGCAAGGCGCCAATGTAGGTAATTAAGTTGGAAGTTAGTATTCGCCACTAAACCGGATCATTAAGATAGATGCTGTAAAATTTTACCAACTTTTCATGCAATATTTTATGTTTACCAAACATTAAAGTTGTTAAGTTTATTATAACTTCCCAGTTTAAAGATGTTTACAATAAAAGAGTATTTAGTGAAGTCAAAACAATATTTTTGTTTAATTATACATAATTTCTTAAAATTAAGATTTTAAAAATAAAATTTTTTTTTTTAGATTTAAATAAGTTAAGTTGTCGATAAAATGAAAATGTTATTGTTAAATGTCGTGTTATTTATTATGACGTCACAAATTTATGCGATGGAGAAAAATCAGACAGGTTTGTAAATCTTAAATTTCATAAAACTCTTTAAAAATAATAAAATTAATTATTAACTAATTAACACAGTTACACATCTTACCACTGACGTCATAAAAGACACGACGACACAGGTGGCTGTGACGTCATCGAAACCGATAGATCTCGCGTGTACAAACAATTACGGGAAGTGTGCGAGTAAAGGTTCGTGTGAGGAGGATTACTCAGTTCTGGAGGGAATTTGCGGGAATAAAGATTTGCTCTGCTGCGTCCCAAGTATGCGTATAATCAGTGATGAGTATACTATTGAGTTTATCCTCAATTGGGGTCAAAATCAGAATTAATTATGCGCAATTTTTAAGCCCTTATTTTTGACTTTTTTATTATTTTTTAAAGGTCAAAAAGTTGAAAAATCGTGGACAAAAGACGACCAGACTTGTGACGTCATATACGGTGTTTGTCAACGTAATAATGGGAAATGCGCGGGCGTTTTCGATAAAGGAACTTGCGGTGGTCCGACCACTAGGAAATGTTGTTCGCCAGGTGAGCTAACCATCAACAAATAATAAAACAGTTTGTTTACATTAACCTGTGGGCTTCGCAACAATTAAAGTTAAAGTTCTTACACCGTAAAGTTAAGGTTTAGGTTTTACTTTTACATCATTTGTCTAAAAACTAGACCAAGATTTAATCCTTATTTGTATTAATTCAACCTCGATGTGGAAAGGTTGACTTCACAACCTAAATATAGACTAACATCATATACCCCGACCCAGTCTCAAGTTTCCTTTATCAGTTTGGAATATTATGGATTAAATTTGCACAATAATTAAACTGCTGATTAAGTGTTAGCAATATAAGTTTATATCGTTTATAACCCTTTACTTGGGTGCGCTACAGCATAAGAGCAACGGGAGTCGGACTTAGAACTGTTGAGCAGTAAGCAGTAAAGCCAATGATTTTAAATCAAACCTAGAAACCTCCCAGTGAACCTAACTTACAATAATATTTAACTATGACGTAACAGACGAAGCTGAGATAAAAAGCTGGACTTCGAAGGACGAACCGTGCTCGCAAGGATTAGGAACGTGCCAACTAAGCTCGCTAGAGTGCGCGGGCGTTTACCAGGAGACCACGTGTGGTGGACCGGCCACTAGACAGTGCTGTTTGCCAAGTAAGTAATCACGTCAACTGTACGGCAGTGTGATGGTCATGGCATCGGATTACAAGCCGAAAAGTTTCGGGTTTGAGCCGCACCAATGCCGCACTATTATCAGCTCTTGAGTCTGGCGTTCACAGATAGCTCACACAAGTCATAACAGCACACACTTACCTGATTAAAATGTGAAATCCGGTAGTGTGGTAAACCAATCATGGCGTCAAACTATCCAAAAGGTTTCAGGTTCGAGCCCCACCAATGCCACACTATTTGCCCTTGAGCCGGGCGTTAACGAATAGCTTAAACACTTCACAAATCCACACCCATTTTTAATAAAATATAAATAACTGACCCATTTAATGATTCAAATATGATGTCACAACTACCTCCTATCTGACGTCATCACAATTGTTACCCACAGGTTCAGAGCAGCAGACGAAGTGGGCAAGCCAGGATTCAGATTGTTTGGGTAAATGGGGAACTTGTCAGGCCGATCATTCGACTTGTGAGGGAGGGTTGTATCAAGCCGGGCTCTGTGGTGGTCCCGATGCAAGGAAGTGCTGTCTTCCAAGTGAGTATAACCTGTCTGTGACGTCATAGTATTATAATTGTGTTACCAAATCTATGACTTAGAAGTTACAAAATGAGTTTGTGACGTTACAATATTGGTATGACGTAACCAAGTACGTTTTGTGACGTTACATTATTGGTATGACGTAACCAAGTATGTTTTGTGACGTTACTTTGTTGTTATGACGTAACCAATACGTTTTGTGACGTTACATTATTGGTATGACGTAGCCAAGTACGTTTTGTGACGTTACATTATTGGTATGACGTAGCCAAGTATGTTTTGTGACGTAACATTGTTGTTATGACGTAACTAGAACAACTGCTCTTTACAGCTAAAACGACGATCGATGGTTGGGCTTCGAAGGATGAAAGTTGTTCCAAGATATTCGGGAATTGTCAGCACGACAATGTTCATTGTAACGGAACAAAGGATTCGAAACTCTGCGATGGACCAAGTCATCGAGTTTGCTGCGAAGTTTGTAAGTTAATAAATAAATCTTGTGACGTCATAATTGGAAACCAAACGTATGACGTCACAAGTTAGCACAATCGTTGATTATGCTTTTTATGACGTTATTTTTAGCTTCTGACGTCACAGCCACGTGGGCAAAGAATGACGTAGATTGTAAGAATGTTGGAGGAACGTGTCAGCATACGTCACTGGAATGCAACGGAGCGTGGAACAATGGAAAACAATGCGGAGGACCTGACAATCGACATTGTTGTGTGTCCAACCACAAAAGTGAATATGACGTCATAAATAATAAAATTATATTGATTTATATAGTTGTGTGATGTCATAATTGAATAAAATGTTTTTTTACAGAAGCGCCGAAAACTAACTCTGAACCCACGTCGGTAGGTGGCGCTACACACCACCCACTACCTGGGGCTACAGTGGGGATAATTATCAGTGGGCTTGCGTTTATTATTATCCTCATTGTGGGCGGGATTTTTATGTCAAAAACGGTGAAAACATGTTTCAATAAACTGTGTAACTTATACTTAATGTTCTGTATTATTTAGTTTAGTGTTAAATGTTTTGAAACTTTTACAGGCACGATGTAGTCCTTACAAGCGGGTTAAAGAAGATATGTGGTACAGAACAAGTGGTAAGTAATATTTGCACCAATAACTCGGTTAAATAAATTAAATAAGGGCCTGTAATGCCCGCTACAGTTAGCCAAACTATGAAAGCTGAGATTGAAAGTAGTCCTGGCAATAACAGTTAAAAATTAGACCTTTACAGAAATTTAAAGCAAAAAAAAAAATTTTAAAACTAATTTTAAACATTTTTTTAGGAAACAGTGAACAAGAAGAATCTTTAAATCTGACTTTGCACAACGACGACAAAGCCAACTACGCGTAACAACCATATCTACGTCACTGTGAACTTTAATGACGTCAGCGAACATGCTCGCGCAAATGTTATGACGTCACAACATAAACTGTTGTTAAATTTTTATTTATTTTAGTCTTTCGATAAACGGTATTTTGGAAATAAATTTTTAATAAAAAAATATCCCTAGTTATTTACGTCATCAATGACGTCATGTTTAAGTTATGACGTAGTTTTTTGGGTGACTGAAACGGGTGTTGTCAATGAAGTAGATTAGGTTAACTTTTTTTAGCACTAAAATTTAAACCAAAAATAAACCTACCAAAAGATAAAGGGATCACATACATGGGATTGGATATAAAATTATGTATTACATAAAGCTACAATAAAACAACGTAAAACTACAACAAAATAACAAAACACACAATTATTAAGGGTCAAATGATGAAGATAGAAAAGATTGTGCGGCACCTTTATAAGGCTGTGCACATTTTAAACACCAAGATGGAAAAAAACGCGCCACGCATGGCGGAATAACATTTAAGATGGTAGTTTAAAGTTGACTACCAAATATATTGTTGATAATGTTCATGTGGGCAAAAATTTGGGGTTTGCCATAAGAACATTAAAAGTCAGTAGTAAGTGACGTCATCGGGCAGCGAAATCGTCGGGCAGCGAAATCGTCGGGCAGCGACAAAATCGGGCAGCGACATCGTCGGACAGCGACAAAATCGGGCAGCGACATCGTCGGACAGCGACGTCATCGGGCAGCGAAATCATCGGGCAGCGACATCATCGGGCAGCGACAAAATCGGGCAGCGACATCGTCGGACAGCGACGTCATCGGACAGCGACGTCATCGAACAGCGACGTCATCGGACAGCGACGTCATCGAACAGCGACGTCATCGGACAGCGACGTCATCGGACAGCGACGTCATCGGACAGTGACGTCATCGGACAGCGACAGCATCGGGCTGCGACAGCATCGGGCAGCGACAACATCGGGCACCGACAACATCGGGCACCGACAACATCGGAGAGTGACGTCATCAGGCAGCAACAGCATCGGACAGTTACAGCATCGGACAGTGACAACATCGGGCAGTGACATCATCGGGCAGCGACGAAACAAAATCGTTCATGTGGGCAACAATATTGAGTTTACCACATTGGAACATCAATGTTTATAGTTAGTGACATTATCAGAGGGGGGTTGTAGTTAAGATGGTAGTTTAAAGTTAACCACAAGGATAAAACAACAAACCTTCATGTGGGCAACAATATTGCCCACATTAGAAATAAAAATGTCATTGGATAGTATCGTCAACAGTGAACTACGTCACGAAGAAGTGACATCACCGGAAAGCGGCATCATTGAAAAGCGGCATCATCGGAAAGCGGCATCATCGGAAAGCGGCATCATCGGAAAGCGGCATCATCGGAAAGCGGCATCATCGGAAAGCGGCATCATCGGAAAGCGGCATCATCGGAAAGCGGCATCACCGGAAAGCGGCATCATCGAAAAGCAGCATCATTAAAAAGCAGCATCATTAAAAAGCGGCATCATCGAAAAGCGGCATCATCAGTGGTTACGTCATTGATTACATCACAGAAATGTATGAGAATAACCTTGGAAAAAATGAAGGAATTAAAAATGTTCTTTAGCAATGTTAATAATAAATTTAAAAACAGAATAAATTAATTAATTTAATTATTTATTTATACTAATTGCATGAACACCAAACTTATATTTTAATTAAAGTGATTATGTTAAGGAAATAAAACATTAAAAATGGGATAAAATATTTAAACAAATTAGTTATAACTAACAAACCAATTTACAATAATTAAAAATATTAATTTTATCAATATATCAACAAATTATTTTGACAAACTCCTTTATAAATCATAATACAAATCAAACTTATTAAAAACCAATAAACAAATCAATTAAAATAAATACAATCTGTTATTTACAGATAAAAAAAACAATTAATATTTATCAGCTTACTAATTAATAAAAGGTAACTGATAATCAGTGGTTAATTAACTCTATTAATAACCGACTAACTATTCACTAACAAATCAATTTAGTAAGCCAACGCTAGCCAGCTTCTGTACCCTGGTGCGCCCACTAGCGGCTACACAATATTGATACATTACACTTAGCGGTCGGTAACAATAGCGGGGAATCCCCTAGTAATAGTACACCGTCTAGCGGATAGTAGGTAAAACGACTAATTCTGTCGAAAATAAGTAATCTAGCGTAGTAACCAGAATATGTAAAAATTAACATAATTAAAACTGACGGAACAACTAAAGCGACGCAATCTGACGTAACATCTAAAGCGACGCAAACTGACGTAACATCTAAAGCGACGCAAACTGACGTAATAGCTAAAGCGAAGGACGAAGCGATGTGTTGCAACACGCGCACGAATTAAAGTTAACGTGAAACTGACGACTTGCTTAATCTGACTAGGCTGATCCTAGTATTAGGTCATTTGAGTATGATATCCCAAGTCAATAATATCCTAAACTTAGCAAGTGGGGCCATCGCCTTAAGGGCAGGGTTGTTGGCCTTTTTATTAAGGAAAGCATATTAAAAGTATGGTGTACAAACAAAAAATATAAATAAATTTATTATTAATCTAATTTAAACGAATTTATTAAAGAACAAGTATCTCACCTGTATGTTAAAGGAATCACCTTTCTTGGTCTTTTCCTCACAGCTCATCAATACCTAAACTAACAACTACCTTAAGGCCACATCCAATTCTTCATCTCCGCTTCAAATCACCGTAGAATCGCCCTCCCATCTTCCTGTTGAGTCGCCTTCCCGGCATATTCCGTTTCTTTAATCTTCGTGACGTCATCCAATCCTCGTAACGTCCTCCAATCTCCGTGATGTCCTCCAATTCTCGTGACGTCATCCAATCCTTGCGACGTCATCCACCAGAGCCTTTTGCGTCGCGATATCTTCATTTGAAACTGCAAACGAAAAACAGGGGGCAGTTATCTGTGTCTAGTTAAAAAATTATGATATTTTATAGTAAACATTTTACTTTGTTGCTGGAGGACCATATTTGTTCCTTTATTTCTTTGAAAATCATCATCATCATCTTCAGCATCTCCTCCAGCTCCTCTAAGTTGTCATCAAAAACCTCAAATTAAAAACAGGGGCAGTTATCTATGTCTAATTAGGTATTATTAGGTTATTTATACACTATTAAAATGGTGTCGTGTTCTGAATATGCGGACTGTTAAAATTCGCTAGACATTAAAATAACGAGTGTCGACACGCGCGCGATCCTACCCCTAACCCGTTGCATATTCAGATCAATAACACCATATAAACTTTATACTTTTATAAAAATATTTATATAACTTTACAAAAATCAATCTACTTAACCCGATTTGTTGAAGTCCGCTTCGTCAAAACACCAATCTTCCAAGATAATTTATTAAACATTAACACTAAGTTAAACCTGTAATACAAATAAACATTAATATTTAATAACAAAATAAATCTTTCTATTATTAACCACGTGGCAGCCTAATCTCTTATACAACAAAACGACCCCCAGATCTACAGAAACAAACTAAATGTCCTTCAACTAAAACGCCCTTTGTTCAACATTAACCTTTAAAAAATCGTTGACCCGAAAAAATTAGGAACCAATCGCAATCGACTATGTAGCGGTGACGTAATTTTTCAATAAATGCCTAAAAATTTACTATTAATGTAAAAAAATTAATGTATTCTTCCGTTACATTAAACTATTAATAAATATACCATTTCTATTTTAAAAGTTGTAAAATATAAGAAATTAAACAAAGTTTACTTTGGCTTAAAATAAACTTTATACTAAACTACTTCATATAAAAGAAGCTAAACTAAAAGTTTGATAAACCCCGCGTGTTTTAACAAATCCGCGTTGATTAAAACAACGCCTCAATCAAGACTTTTTGTGCGTGTGCCTCCGACCACTACTGCTTTGCCGTCTAGACGTTTTGCTGAACTGTTTTGTTTTATTAAAGACTTGTCTAAAGGACTTCTTATCGCGTTAAAATATAAGGTTGGAATCGTTTACATCCTAACTTTTTGCTTATATTAAAATTTTAAAAACATTCCCATTTTATATAATAATGTAACGTATTTTGCCTATAGTCTTTTTTATGAAAGCCGTAGTAATATTTATTGTACTTTATTGCGAAAGATTAACAAATAACTGTCCACTAACTCGCATCACCAAATCTCCATACATGACATTTTAATCGTTTTACCAAACAAGTCACGTGATACAGCATACGTGATATAGAGAAGGTGTAAACACGTGACTGTAGGTGTAAACACGTGACTAAACGCAGATAACAAAAAAAGTAAATAAGAAAATGTCGGACATGTTACAATACAACATGAATAGTGTCTAACAATTTTTTTTCAAATTACCAATTGTACATGTAGACAATGACTACATCGCTTCAATTAAACTACAAGCACATATATCATTTTGCTACATTATAAGGCACCATTTTTCGTCTAAAATATTAAAGATTAATATTCTTCCTTAGCACAGTGGTCAAAATAACTATAATAACTTGCATGATTTTGCTAGTATAAGGATTTCAACACTCAAATCTTTAAGCTATTCAACAAATCATCTTCCCATTCCTTGTTCTGACACTAAAAACAATTACGTTGGTTTTTAGCTCAGCGGAAGTTTGAATTTTTTATAGTGCCTTACTTTAAGGCACTACAACATGTACGCAGTGGGGATCGAACTTAGATGTTCAAATAAAGAAATAATTACTTCTTTTCAGTTAGCTTGAAAAAAAAAGAAAAACCTAGAAAAAAACTTTTTCGAGAGCTCGCATCGCGAAGTTCTGTATAACATGATATTAAATGTCGAAAAAAAACAACTTTGCAAGGTAAAATAGTTTTAGTAAACCAAATTGAAAAATAAATTAATATTTATGTAAGGATCGGGATATTTAATCAAAAACGGTTGTATCAATAATTTTTAAAAAAATAAAAACAATTTTTGTGAAAATTTTTCCCTTTCCTGTAACAAGGTCTTTAAATTTTGTGACGTAATATAAATGTATGCTATGACGTAGTTAGTCGTGAAAAACCATTTTCTGTAAAAGTTTATAAAACATCGGAACCAGGTTCTTTTAGGTTTGTAATCAACCAAACATCTCAAATTTCATTTATAACAATCCTGTAACCCGACACAAACCGTTCCTTTAGCGCGTGTTTAACAATTAAGCCATGTGACGTCACAATAGATAAGTTCTGTTTAATACAGGCGCAAGATTCTAGTAATTCCAACGAAAGGTCATTCTTTTAAAGCTCTGTTTAAAGTTATGTAGCTAGACAAACACGAATTAATGTTGATAGGTCATAAACGATAAAGCGATATCAAAAAAGAACAATTAATGACGTCACAAATGTCATTGTTATGGGAACAGAGGAGGCCGACCCCGGTCGCGATAATTAGTCGATGAAATAACTTCATGAAAGAAACATTAAATAATTATTAAGTTGGGACTAATCAGAATATCTTCTAGTTTTATAGATTCTAATATGTGTGACGTCATTAAATGACGTAGTGACGTAACAATGGTAGTTTGCAAATGTTTGTTCCTGGATGGAAAGGAAGTTGACGTCACAATCGATCGCGAAGCATCGGGCGACGACTTATTTCAGAGTGTTTGTAAATACCAGAACATCAGTGAACCCAACTACTTCGGTTTGGTCCTCAGGCAGGGATCGAACCCCCCACCTTACAACTGGTGGGTCAGGTTGGATAAACCTTTGAAGAAACAAATCCAGGGAAAATGTAAAATTTGGTCGTTCGCGTTCGTCCTCAAGTTTTATCCTCAAAGTAAACACTTTAACTTCGGGAATGAATCGACAAGGTAAGTTGTTACTATACGGGATATTTTTATGACTTAACTCTGACGTAAATTAGGCACGTAAAACGTTTTTAAGTTATTCTGTGACGTATACAAGTTTAAAAAGCAACGCAAACAAGAATTCATTTGTGGGCTAATAAAACACAATGACGTAACTAATGACGTCATTTCACCCAGGTTTAACACGATCTACCAACTACGTCAGGATTTATTAACCAATCGGCTTCGTTGCCCGACCTCGACTCGAGCCTTGCTCGCCGCTTATTGGCTGCAATCCGAGTATGGTGATTACGTCAGCAAGAATGTCGACTTCCAATTGGTCGAAGCGTTCCGGTTTGTTCAACGCGGGAAATCCCCTAGGTTGCAAGAAAGTGACATCAACTTTGAGGAACAAGTAAGTGTTGTGATGTCATAAAACCTTATTGAGATCCAATCTCTTATGAGGTCATAAATGTGACAAAATATATTATTACTTTATTACGTCACATTTTTAAAGTAATTCTTATAATTCTGACGTCACAAAAAATAAAATTAATTTACTAATGACGTAATAATGACAAACAATAACATGTAGATGGTAGAACTCCATCAATGTTTAAGAGGAATGACGTCATCGAAATCTGACAAAAAGTTTTTGTTGTTGGCCGCTTCGCTGCAGAATTACGGAATCCATTTCTACCCGGCTTACAAGCTGAAAAATCAGTCCAACAGTGAGTTAAACTAGGTTGTTTAAATTAGGGTAATAAGTGCATGAGAAAAATACAAAGTGCAATAATCTATATATTTTTTGGGGTAAGGGTGTAAGGTTGCGGGTTTAAGCTATCTGCTAACGACGGGCTCAAGGGCGAATAATGTGTCGTTGGTGCGGCTCGAACCCGAAACCTTTCGGGTCGTAGCCCTACGCTATGTCCGGTTCACCTATATACTCTATATATAACCAATATAAATTAATATATAATGGAGCTAAGTGTGTGTATTACATTAATAGGCCTACAAAATAAATTAAACTCTCGTTTCTGGTACACGGGTAAACTATTCGAGGCAAATATTAAGTGAGAGTTGAGACAATATTATGGCAATCAAAATTCCAACCGCATGGTGGGCTATCGACTAGTGTTGATAATAGACTAAAAAAAATGTTTAACGCTTTGACTAATTAACAAAATCCTCCTTAACCACTATAAATAATGACCAACATACAACAAACCAAGTTTTAACAAACGTAAGAAGCAAAATTCAACATTTTAACAAAATTTGTCAGAGTTAAATTGATCATTTTTTCTGCAGAACACATGCAACGAACTCACGAGTGTGGACCTGGTATCATGTTCGGGATAGGCCCCAAGGGGATTACCCTTCTTCAGGACCGAAAACCGGTGATGACGTATAAGTGGAATGACGTCAGAGCTATCGCGTTTAAGCACAACGCAATCACAGTAAAACTAAACGAAGTAAGAGGACACATTAAATACATTTACGTCATAAAAGATTATGTAAGTGACGTCACAATTAAAATAATGATGACATAATATTTTTAGACCGACAAGAAGTCACCTGATTCGATGACGTATGTATTTGATGACGACAAACACGCGAAGAATGTTTGGAAAACGTCGATCGACTTCCACGTCCACTTCAGGATCGAAGCAAAGAACTTGAAAGTTAAACTAAAGAGAAACAAAACTTCAAAAAAAGTCAAAGCTTTCTCCAAGACGGCCACGCCCACTATTTCACACCCACAACTTAGCTCCATCGCTGAGTCGCCCAATCACAACGAGCGTAGAAGTCACGTGAGCACACCGGGCCGAAGCCACCAGGACACACCAGCCAGAAGTCACGTGAGCTCACCGGCAAGAAGTCGCGTGGACGCCCCGGGAGAAGAAACTCACCCCAAGTTAGTAGACGAGACCCCCAAAACCCCACGAAGACCTCCACGTTCTAACCCAAGCGCCCCCGGTTCCCCCGCATCGAGAATAAGCAAGAACTCACCTCGCGCGCCCACCAGCGTCGAACATATTTCACGAGGTACGTCACCAGATGGCGCTGCACGTAACTCGTCCCCATCGACAACAGTTCGCTACGAAGACCAACCTCCGCGATCAGTGACCTCCATTGTTTCACTCTCTGACGTAACAGACGACACAGAAGTGTTGTGCAGCAAAAAGATGGTCGATCGCGCGTTTCAGTTTCCTGAAGAAGACGGAATAACGTCTGTGACGTCATGGTTACGTAACAATGAAAGTCGAGGAAGAACAAAGTCTAGAAGCGCTCCTGGAAGTCACCGAGCTTCCTCTCGCGGAAGGTAATAAACCCAATTATGACTTAATAAGTTTAACAACATTATGATAGCTATGTGAGATGCATAAGATAATCAATCGTAGAAAGAATGACGTAATTAGTTTTAACTACGTCATAGGTCGCAGTTCAACGATTCTGACGCGGACGACATCAACGATTACAAACCACTAATTCCATCGAGACGACCAGTGGTGATAAGAGCTAAAGATCTAAGAGATTTGAGTCCTCCTCTGACTGTTCATTATGAAGATGAGCCAGTGCGAAGGGCCCCGGTTCGCCCGGATCGCTACAAAAGCGCCGAGAACATCCGAAGGACTTGGTCCAGGGAGGTGAGATTGTAACTCATTGTTGTACTGAAAGTCAGGCCATGGCATCGTATTACAATCCAAGGGTTTTGGGTTTAAGTCGCCCCAATACCATGCTATTAACCCGAAGTTCTATTAGCGTCGTCCGCCAGTTTAAACGAGTAGTATTAAAATGAATGCGGAAAAGGCGGAACGTACAAAAGAAGATTAGGGGAAAGTTATAAAAATCCCGCCCTTTCCGCATTTTATAAACTTGGCGGACGACGCTAATAAAGCTTTATTTACGCTTGAGTTTAGCATTTACTAATGGCTTATACACATCACAACGGCTTGTTAAAAATGTTTTTGTGTTTTAGTCGAGCCCCGCAGGAGCTTTGCAACGGAGATACCACGACATCTACCGGCGAGAATTAATGAATAATTTATCCCAAATGGATCCTTACAGACGATCAAAAAGTTTACATTCACTGGGACCAAGAAGGTTAAACTTTAACACAATTTTACACATGTTTTATATACACTAAGGCACAAATTTAAACTTTTTACTCACAGTTGATTGTGGATAATATAGGTCTTCAAGTTTCCAAGTTATTTCAAATACACTAAAACTTAATACTTGTCAAAAATGTTTTATTTTAAACTTGTTTTTTTAATGACACATGCAGGCAGAGTTATTACTGCGATCACTGCATGACTTTAACACCATCGACAGTGAGTGCAAACGCGTCATCAGGATCTCAAAGATCGATGGATTTCCTTGAAATTGAGGATAACCGACTTCCAGTTGAATCTTCTTTTACGAAACGAGTCCTCAGCGAATCAAGGCTGGCAAGAAACCAGCCTCGTTCCTCAAGTAAGAGAGTTGTAAAATTTGTTCAAATAATAAGAGAAAACAGCTGCTTTTAAATGTGAGTTAAGGGCAAAGCTCCCTGGTTCTATGACAGCTTAAACCCGACAAACCAATCTAATTACACCGTTTTCAATACACCAAACTCACAAGGGTTAAAATGTCATTGAATAAGGTTAAATAGCCCCCCTTAAAGTGGTTTTGTATTGTTGATTAGTAAACTGTAGTAATACTAACAATATTTGAATCAGTTGTACATAAAAACCGTTATAAAAGTGGTATTTGAAGGCCCAAAGTTTGTTTCCCACTACTTACTTAAAGTTAAGACTTAACTGCATTTACTCTTGGCAAATCGAACAATAATAACTCTCAAAAACAACTCAAACCTAACTTAATCAATCGAAGTTATCTTAAATTTAATTTGTTACCCACTAAAATTGAGGTAAAATGATATTTGTTATGACGTAACAACCTTTATTTTAATGACAGGACAAGATCGAAATCACGTGACAAGTTGGACAGGAGGCGACTGCGGATATTTGTAAGATTGTAGGTTTCTGTTATGACGTATTAATAAACACGTGACGTAGATCATTATGTAGTGATTATGACGTCACCTTAACGATTAAACCAATTTGTTCTAGAACTCAAAGTTTCAAAGAAACAAAACCTGTGAGAAGATTTAAAGATTCTATCCCGGAAATGCCAAAATTTATACGTAGTGTGCGATGACGTCACTAACATATGACGTCATAATGTTTTGTAAGATTAATGTCGAAGTTTTTACGTAGCTTGCTATGACGTCATTATATTTTGTCTTAGATTATTTTTTGCCAAATGTTATTCGTAGTGTGCCATTACGTCATATTAAGTATGACGTCATTAAAGCTTCTGACGTCACAATAGTTATATAATTACCGCTTGTTTTTTCATTGCCTTTTTAATAAATAAAAACTGATTTGCTTAAAACCGATAAATTTTTATTAAAATATTTGAAACTTCTTGGCAGCAACATAAAAACACTGGGAAACCCCCTAGTGTGACGTCACTTCAAAGACAGTGTGCTTACGTCATCGACAATGACATCACAGTTGAAGCTCTGGCACTCCTGGTGGTAACTCAAAATATTGATCCCGGATCTCGTCGCTCGTTTGTTCCAGGGTTTCTGGGTTCCATCGAGGATTCTTGTCCTTGTCCACTAGGAGTGCTCTAACACCTTCTTTAAAGTCATTGACGCGTAAACAATTGCACGCAATTCTAGAATGAAAAGGATCATTAAAATTTGATTTAAAAACTGTTTTTCAAATTTTAATTAAAACAGGGTTTCCCACTTAAATTCCATTTCCAAACATTCGTCGAGATTCAATGTTTCCCCCAACATTAGTTGTTTGTGAGTGACCTTTAGTGAACTCGGTGACTTTGTCCTCAATATTTTGAGTTGTTCTTTTGACCAATCAGTTCCTTCCTTCTCGAGATTCTAAAAAAATATTTAAAATTTTAATAAACAGCCCCCCCCCAAAAAAAATAGAATCGTCAAAAATTTTGTCATTTTTAACCTTATAGTACAATAAGGGAAAATTCCCCAAATAAATCAGTCAAACAAAACAAGATAAGGTGACTGGGTCTAGTTAAAACCCACAACTACTATGTTAAGGTGAAAGATGCAAAAGAGTCACATATGGTACCTGTGGAAACCATATTCTTAGTTTATTAAACTACCATGGAAATCAGTAAAATATACAAACAATATCACTAGATCATTAATAAACTAACCGGCAGCATGGTGTAGTGGTAAGAACACTTGCTACACCACATGAGGTCGTGGGTTCATTCCCCACTGCTAACATACTGCAGCCCCCTTAAGTAAGGCGCTATAAATGATATAAACTTCTGCTGAGCCAGCACTTAATCAGCAGCGTAGTTATCGGGCAATTATATTCCATAATATCCCAAACTGATAAAGTCAACTTGAGACTGGGTCGGGGTAACTGATGTTACTCTATGTTTAGGTCGCGCATTTAACCTACCCACATCAAGGATAAATATATGGACAAAAAAAGACTGGCAAAAATAAATTAAAGTTACCTGGAATATTTCTTCGATGGAATTTGCACAAAATGTTCGTTTAATTTCCCCCTCTCGGTCCCTCAATCTCAAATAATCTCGATCCCTCCCTGTTGTACATTCCTCGTGGTATTTACGCAACAACTATGATGTCATAAAACAAATTACATGTCATAATTAACATTTTCTAGAACATAATTGTGCATGACAAAAGGAAATAATTATGTCATAAAAAAATACAACAACATTCTATAATAAAAAATATAATTACCCCCTACAGGAAGTCCAAAAAAAATAACATTTTTGTGTTTAGATTTTAGGATAATAATTTCAGTTTTTTAACATCAACAATAACATCTTTATTTTTGGTAGTTTCTTCAACCAACTTACATTCGTGATATCCTGATTGGTTGGCGTGACCATCTCACAAAGATCATCCTCCAGTTTAGGGAGTGTTGAACTATCCACCATCCTCGTTGCAACCCCAGCTTTGTACACATCCCTCCCCTTCAATCGATCTCCTGTTAGAGCGAGGTACAACCCAAGGTGAAGGCTTAATCTGGGAAGAAAATAAGATCCTCCAACATCAGGGAACAAACCTGAAAAGTTAAGCAATTTTAGTAAAGTACTGCTTTAAAAAATAAGGTTGTTATTTAAATGTTATGTACATATAACAAACTTAATCTATGATTAAGCTACTTATAAAACAAACATATTCATAATATCCAGTAGAATAACCTAACATAACCCCAACATAGCTACCTACCCAAGCAAATACAGTATTGAACAAATATTTGACTTAGCCGGAGTCAAAATTATCAACACCTTACAGCAATAACATTAAACAAAATTAACTTTAAAAAAATCAACTAAAACAAAATAAATGTTGCTACCTCTAGTGCTTTAGTAAATACAATAATAAACAAAGTTAAAAAAAAACAATTTTAGCACAAATTACCGGTTTTAACATATAAAATATTAACGAATTAAGTTCAGATATTACAACCTACCTATCCCAGTCTCAGGCATAGCAAACAGTGTTTTCTCCGTACACACTCGATCCCCGCCATGAATTGATAACCCGACACCTCCTCCCATAGTGATCCCATCTATAAAAGCAATATAGGGGACCTCACATGTTGCAATACTGTGGTTCAGTCTGTACTCTGCCCTGAAGAAGTCCTGACCTATAAGAAACAATAAAATTTGTTGTTTAAGTAATTGGTATAAAAGCAAACTAATATCTACACTTTGTAGAAAGAGAGCTAATTAAACAATATGTTAAAAATAATGTTAAATATTTTTTTGCAAAATAAAGTTAAAAGGGAAGTTTTATGAATAAAATTAACTTCTAAGGTTAAAAAAAAGTTAAAAATATTACAAATTGGTACAATTATAATTTTAACTTTTATATAAACCAAAAACAAACAAGAAAAATGATTTAAACATTTTGTTAAAATAACAAACCAGGTTGAAAATCTCCGTTCCTTGCAGCTTCAGTGATCGAGACAATGTCTCCTCCCGCACAAAAAGCTTTGCCTCCAGCTCCCTTCATTATAATCATCGTTGTTCGTGGATCATCCTCCCATTCCTGAGATAAAATTAAGAAGTAATAAGATATATTTTTTTTCAACCAAATATTTAAAAATTTTAAAAGTTAGTGTTTTATCATACATGAAATGCTGCAATCGGTATTTTATTTTAAAAGCTAAGATTTTAAGTTTGATTTTTACTGCTATTTAGATAATAAGCTTTTTAGATTATAAATAATGACTAATTTTTAATTGATGCCAATATTCACGTATCAAAATCCAATAAATTATTAAGTTAAAAATTCTGACCTTTATTTTAGGGTAAATTTTGTTGATCATGCTCAGATTTAAGGAGTTTAACGCAGCAGGTCGATTGATCGTTATAATTCTTGCTCCACCTTTATGGCTAAACAAGACATCGTCGTCAGCATTCGAGGATAAACATCGGTTTGCGGACAACTTTACAGAAAGGTTCATGTGGTTTTTAATTGTAATTAAACGTTGACAGCTTCTCGTAACAAACATGTTAAGTTTTATGACTGGCCTCGTAGTTTTAATTGTTTTTCTTTTAACTGTTTTTTTCTCTGGTCATCAACTCGTCGTTTAATCAGAATAAAACTTGTTATTGTAACTGGCAGTGCAACAATCCTTAAAACAAAAATAATATTTCATTAGTAAAATGATTTAATTAAAAAACCTTGGAGTTTTTATGAGTTTCATGCACCATTTACAGCATAATTTAAATGATATTTTTTTGTATATATATATCTTTATCTTCGATATGGTAAAGTTGAATGCGCGACTTAAACATAGAGTAACATCAGTTACTTCGACCCATTCTCGAGTTGCCTGTGGTAGTTTGGGATATTATAAATTATAATTGCCTGATAATTATGCTGCTGATTAAGTATTGACTCAGCAGAAGTTTATACCATTTATGGCGTCCTACTCAAGGTTGCTACAGCATGAGAGCAGTGGGGATTAAATTCACCACCTCATGTGTGGTGTAGCAAGTGTTCTCATCACTACACCACGCTGCCGGACCATATTATAACCAATAAATTGTAAAAATTAAAATAAACATTTTTTTAAATGTGCCATTACAGTTTTTTAAATTTGAAAACTATATCCAGGCAAAAAAATATTTAAGACCTTATTTGGCAGTGTAAGATATAATATATTAAACCCTGTAATGACAACGCAAATATAACTTGAATTAAATGCAAACTTTCAAAAAACACCAAAACTTACCAAGCACCAAAATTTAAAGCAAACGGGTATCTCACTGGAAACGCAAGAATTCTCTGTCTTGCAGTTTTAAAAAAATGATTGAACCCCATTGAAGGAAAACTTAAATATTTGACTTTGGTTTCCCTAATTATTAGGCAACGAACACACGAGAAAAAATGCTAAACAAATAAAACAGATAACAGAAAGGTAAATATTGCAACATAGCACAGTAAAGTTACAGACAAATAAAATATAGTTTCTTGATATTAAAACTTAATTAATCACTTTTAATTAGTCATTAAGCTAAAATATTAAATTTAAAAAATGTCAACAAACAAATTTGGAATGGAAAATTCCCAAATGTTTGCTGCAATATTAGTAAAGCATGACCAAAGTTATTATTTTATTAACAAACTTTATCCTCAACAAAAACACTTTTTTTACTTAATTAATTAAAAAATAACAAAAATACATCTTAATTATTGTAATTTGTTATCTTTTTTATTTCTACTTAATTAGTTTACAAAACAAGCTAACAAAAGAAAATTTAAATACTTGTGATTAGCGCAAGACAAATAATTTTATCGCAGCGCAAACTCGCAACTTTAACAAAAGAAAATTTACGAAAATAAACAAAAGATAACGTAAAACTAAAGCTAAAATTATAAAGAAAGGGGACTTGTGTTATAAGTATAACGAATTACCCAAACAAAGTAAACATAATTTGCAAATTGAGCATGGAGTCGATTTTCTATCAATTTATAATTTTCAGTGCAACTTTTATTACAAATGGTAAGTTAACTTGCGCTTTATAACATTACTTAATCGCTAATAAAAGTAAATTTATATTAAAAACCAATTAAAAAAATTTATTAACAGTTTTTTTTTTAATTTTAACGCAGTTAGAGGTCAAGTCGACAGTGTTCACGCATGCGCAGAAAGTTGTATCATCAGCACTCAATGTCAATCACAAGATGACCTTGTTATAACCTTGAACAGTGAAAGAAATAAATGTAGGAATTGCATCCAGAATACTTGTGATCGTATGTTATAAAAACAGTTATAATATAATGAACTATGGTTCAAAACTGCTTTTATTTCTAATTAAGCATAACTATAACTAAAGTAAATTGCAAAAGTAGAAACCATACTTTAATAGCAAAAATAACTACCAATAAAATCAACAACATAAATTAACATATTGTTGTCCAATTTACTTTTTAAATGGTTTAGTTAAAAAATTGCGCTTCTAGTTAAAAAATTGCGCTTTAATAATTTATTTACCATATTTTTAGTAGCTTCTTGTACTTGCTTAAAGTGACAGTACATTTTATTACATTAATCCATGCTAATATGATCGTGTTTAAGACTATTAACTTTTATATTTGTAGCAATTATGGCACATAACATTCTTCTTCCTTCTGTGAGCTGTTACTTGTATATGAGACCCCAGTGTTGCCGTGAAACTCGAGATTTAACGATTTGGCAACACTGTGAATCTTGCATCCTTACATGTGAACAACAAGGTCAACTTTTACAACTTCAAGGTCAATTCAAGAAATTTTTTTGTGGGATTAATTTACACGAATTACAAAAATAATTTTATACAAAAAAAAATTTTAACAAAATATTTTAAACGCTTTTAATTAACCCCACAATTAATTATTTTTTATATTTTTTTATGGTAACAATTATCTAGTCTTAGCTTTAATTTAACTTTAAACAAGCTACATTTTAATACAGAATTACAAAACCAGGCAACAACTACTGTAAGTAATACCGAAACGTCGACAGAAAATGAGAAGTTGATTACTTTAAACGGTAAATAAATTTATTTCAAACAATTTTTAACAAGCTATAAAAGAATTAATTATATTAAAGCAATAATGCAGCTGTTTACTATGAAACAAAATGATATTTAAAGTTAATGTATTAGACTAAATAATAAGTAGATTCTTGTGTTTTTTTACGATCTCTACAACATGTTTTAAAGGTTTTAACAATATAGTTTATATTTTTGTTTATTGTAAAGTTTCAGTTATTGATTGTGTCTTAATTTAATATTAATTACAGAATGCACCCGTGATTGTATTTCAACCGAAGAATGCGGGAGCAAAAAAGCATTTCTTCAGCAATTCCTATCAGACCAAACATCGTGTAGAAATTGCATCCGACAAACCTGCGACAGTAATTATTTCTTAATTTTAAATATTTTGATTTTCTCTAAAAATAAAAAAATACTAAAACTTCACAACCTAGAAAAAAACTTCACGAACTAAAATTTTTTTTAAGTACCTGTCGTGCTTTTATTTTTAACGTAACAGTAGTTAAAACAAACATCTGATCACGGCAATAATATGTTAACTTTAGTTAACACGTTCTTTTATTCTTTTAGAAATATTCGATGAAAATATTTTATTTAAATCAATCAAATGTTACTTGGAAGAACGAAGGCGTTGTAATACAACATGTGCCTACGATTCTGGGATTAAAATTTGGGTTAATTGTAGAAAATGCATCAGGACATGTTATCTTAATAACCTTGTTGTAGTAACAGAATCTATTACACAAGAAATAGTGACACAAAATTACTTGGAAACTACAGGAACAAAATTTCTTATAACTACACCAAAAACTTTCCCAGAAACTACAACAATAAATATTCCAAAAACTACACCAAAAAGTATTCTAGAAACTACAACAAAAAGTATTCCAGAAACTACAACAAAAAGTATTCCAAAAACTACAACAAAAAGTATTCCAGAAACTACAACAAAAAGTATTCCAGAAACTACACCAAAAAGTATTTCAGAAACTACACCAAAAAGTATTCCAGAAACTACCCCAAAAAGTATTTCAGAAACTACATCAAAAAGTATTCCAAAAACTACACCAAAAAGTATTCTAGAAACTACAACAAAAAGTATTCCAAAAACTACACCAAAAAGTATTCCAAAAACTACACCAAAAAGTATTCTAGAAACTACAACAAAAAGTATTCCAGAAACTACACCAAAAAGTATTCTAGAAACTACACCAAAAAGTATTCCAAAAACTACACCAAAAAGTATTCCAAAAACTACACCAAAAAGTATTTTAGAAACTACACCAAAAAGTATTCTAGAAACTACAACAAAAAGTATTCCTGAAACTACAACAAAAAGTATTCCAGCAACAACACCAAAAAGTATTCTAGAAACTACAACAAAAAGTATTCCAAAAACTACAACAAAAAGTATTCTAGAAACTACAACAAAAAGTATTCCAAAAACTACAACAAAAAGTATTCCAAAAACTACAACAAAAAGTATTCCAAAAACTACAACAAAAAGTATTCTAGAAACTACAACAAAAAGCGATCTTGACGACATACCAACTACAACTTTAAATACAAACGTCAACGATAAAACAACCTTGCAAACAAGCACTATGGCCATTAACGTTAACAATGTACCAACATCAAGATATATTGTAAACACAAATATCAATCACCTTGAACAAGAAACAAAAACAACAACAAGTACTATAATGATGGACAATAACAAAAATGTTACTACACTATTACCAACAACATTGGAAGAGATCCCTACATACACTTCAGGCCAAGGTAATTACATTTATACATTGCAAATACTCTTAAAATATATTTTAATGAGTTTTAAACCCAAATTACATTGTTATAGGTTGTGTTGATGCTTGTAAAAGTTCAAACATTTGTGGTACCAAAGAGGATCTCATGCAAACAATTAACCTGGAAAGTCGAAAGTGCAGAAAATTTATTAAAAATTCATGTAACTGTAAGTATTAAATAAATGTGTTAAAAAATAATTGTCTTTAGTTGATAAATGTAAATTAAATATTTAAGTATTAACAATTTAATCACAAAATTATATTTTTAGCAACTTTTGTCGAACAAGATTTATTTTCATCAATTAATTGTTACTTGGAGGTTAGAGCAAATATACCAAACAAATGTAACCAAACATCACAATACACCAAACAATGGGTTCACTGTTCTCACTGTGAGAAGAATTGTGATGTCATAAAAGCAAATGTGCCATCAGAGAATATAACTGGTAGGCTTTCACTAAATTTTAGGTTTTCTTTAACTTAATTAAATTTTAAATTTCACATTTCTACAAAAATAACAAATCCCCCAAATATATTATTTCAGAAAATGCATACATTGACAATGAAACTACACCAAAAAGTATTCAAGAAACTACAACAAAAAGTATTTTAGAAACTACAACAAAAAGTATTTCAGAAACTACAACAAAATATGTTCCAGAAACTACAACAAAAACTATTACAGAAACTACACCGAAAAGTATTCCAGAAACTACACCAAAAATTATTCTTGAAACTACACCAAAAAGTATTCCAGAAACTACAGCAAAAAGTATTCCAAAAGCTACAAGAAAAAGTATTTCAGAAACTACAACAAAAAGTATTCCAAAAACTACACCAAAAACTATTCCAGAAACTACACCAAAAAGTATTCCAGAAACTACACCAAAAACTATTCCAGAAACTACACCAAAAAGTATTTCAGAAACTATAACAAAGAATTCTCCAGAAACTACACCGAAAAGTATTCCAGAATCAACTTTAACAACAACTCCAAATGAGTTTACTTTAACGACTGCAACTAGTTACCAATATCTAGGTAATTACTCTAACTTATGCCAAGTACTTTTAAAATATATTTTAATGAGTTTTAAACCCAAATCACATTGTTCTAGGTTGTGTTGATGCTTGTAAAAGTTCAAACATTTGTGGTACCAAAGAGGATCTCATGCAAACAATTAACCTGGAAAGTCGAAAGTGCAGAAAATTAATTAAAAATTCATGTAACGGTAAGTATTAATTAAATGTGTAAAAATAGATTGTCCTTGATTAGTAAATTAAAATTAAATGCTTTAGTATTAACAATTTAATCACAAAATTACATTTTTAGCAACTTTTGTTGAACAAGATTTATTTTCATCGATTAATTGTTACTTGGAGGTTAGAGCAAATATACCAAACAAATGTAACCAAACATCACAGTACACCAAACCATGGGTTCACTGTTCTCAGTGTGAGAAGAATTGTGATGTCATAAAAGCAAATGTGCCATCAGAGAATATAACTGGTATGGTTTTAGTAAATCTTAGTTTTTTTTAACTTAATTAAATTTAAAATTTCACATTTCTACAAAAATAACAAATCCCCAAAATATATTTTTTTAGAAAATGCATACATTGACAATGAAACCACAACAAAAAGTATTTTCGAAACTACACCAAAAAGTATTCCAAAAATTACAAAAAAAAGTATTCCAGAAACTACATCAAAAACTATTCTAGAAACAACTTTAACAACAACTTTAAATGAGTTTACTTCAACGACTACACCTAGCTACCAATATTTAGGTAATTACTTTGACCTATTTCAACTACTCTTAAAATATATTTTTCTTCCAAAGTTTTAAAACTAGTTTACATATTATTGTAGGTTGTGTTGATGCTTGTACAAGTTCAAACACTTGTGGTACCAAAGAGGATCTCATGCAAACAATTAACTTAGAAAGTCGAAAGTGTAGAAAATTAATTAAAAATTCATGCAACTGTAAGTATTAATTAAAGATGTTAAAAAAGTAATTGTCTTTAATTGATAAATGTTAATTAAATATTTAAGTATTAACAATTTAATGACAAAATTATATTTTTAGCAACTTTTGTCGAACAAGATTTATTTTCATCGATTAATTGTTACTTGGAGGTTAGAGCAAATATACCAAACAAACGTAACCAAACATCACAGTACACCAAACCATGGGTTCACTGTTCTCAGTGTGAGAAGAATTGTGATGTCATAAAAGCAAATGTGCCATCAGAGAATATAATTGGTAGGCTTTCAGTAAATTTTAGGTTTTCTTTAACTTAATTAAATTTAAAATTTCACATTTCTACAAAAATAACAAATCCCCAAAATATATTATTTCAGAAAATGCATACATTAACAATGAAACTACACCAAAAAGTATTCCAGAAACTTCAACAAAAAGTATTCCAGAAACTACAACAAAAAGTATTTCAAAAACTACAACAAAAAGTATTCCAGAAACTACATTAAAAAGTATTCCAGAAACTACACCAAAAAGTATTCCACAAACTTCACCGAAAAGTATTTTAGAAACTACAACAAAAAGTATTCCAGAAACTACACCAAAAAGTATTTCAGAGACTACAACAAAAAGTATTCCAGAAACAACATTAAAAAGTATTCCAGAAACTACACCAAAAAGTATTCCACAAACTTCACCGAAAAGTATTTTAGAAACTACAACAAAAAGTATTCCAGGAACTACAACAAAAAGTATTCTAGAAACTACACCAAAAAGTATTCCAGAAACTACACCAAAAAGTATTCCAGAAACAACTTTAACAACAACTCCAAATGAGTCTACTTCAACGACTGCAACTAGTTACCAATATCTAGGTAATTACTTTAACTTATTTCAACTACTCCTAAAATATGTTTACTTTATTAAGCCCTAAAACCAAATTACATTGTTATAGGTTGTGTTGATGCTTGTAAAAGTTCAATCACTTGTGGTACCAAAGTGGATCTCATGCAAACAATTAACTTGGAAAGTCGAAAGTGTAGAAAATTAATTAAAAATTCATGCAACTGTAAGTATTAATTAAATGTGTTAAAAAATAATTGTCTTTAATTAATAAATGTAAATTAAATATTTAGGCATTAACAATTTAATCACAAAATTATATTTTTAGCAACTTTTGTCGAACAAGATTTATTTTCATCGATTAATTGTTATTTGGAGGTTAGAGCAAATATACCAAATAAATGTAACCAAACATCACAATTAACCAAACAATGGGTTCACTGTTCTCAGTGTGAGAAGAATTGTGATGTCATAAAAGCAAATGTGCCATCAGAGAATATAATTGGTAGGCTTTCACTAAATTTTAGGTTTTCTTTAACTTAATTAAATTTAAAATTTCACATTTCTACAAAAATAACAAATCCCCAAAATATATTATTTTAGAAAATGCATACATTGACAATGAAACTACAACAAAAAGTATTCCAGAAACTACACCAAAAAGTATTCCAGAAACTACAACAAAAACTATTCCAGAAACTACAACAAAAAGTATTTCAGAAACTACACCAAAAACTATTCCAGAAACTACAACAAAAAGTATTCCACAAACTTCACCGAAAAGTATTTTAAAAACTACACCAAAAAGTATTTTAGAAACTACACCAAAAAGTATTTCAGAGACTACACCAAAAGATGTTCCAGAAACTACATTAAAAAGTATTTCAGCAACTACAACAAAAAGTAGTCTAAAAACTACACCGAAAAGTATTCCAAAAACTACAACAAAAAGTATTCCCGAAACTACATCAAAAAGTATTCTAGAAACAACTTTAACAACAACTGCAAATGAGTTTACTTCAACGACTACACCTAGCTACCAATATTTAGGTAATTACTTTAACTTATGCCAAGTACTCTTAAAATATATTTTTCTTCTTAAGTTATAAAACCCAAATCACATATTTCTAGGTTGTGTTGATGCTTGTAAAAGTTCAAACATTTGTGGTACCAAAGAGGATCTCATGCAAACAATTAACTTGGAAAATCGGAAGTGTAGAAAATTTATTAAAAATTCATGCAACTGTAAGTATTAAATAAATGTGTTAAAATGTAATTGTCTTTAAATAATAAATGTAAATTAAATACTTTAGTATGAACAATTTAATGACAAAATTATATTTTTAGCAACTTTTGTCGAACAAGATTTATTTTCATCGATTAATTGTTACTTGGAGGTTAGAGCAAATATACCAAACAAATGTAACCAAACATCACAATACACTAAACAATGGGTTCAATGTTCCCAATGTGAGAAGGATTGTGAAGTCATACATACAAAAGTCATTAAAGTGAATTATCCAGGTAATATATCAATTTAACAGAAATTTTAAATAACAACATTATTTAATATTTATACAAATTAAAACAGATTAAGCTTATTTCTAAAGTTTGTATAGCAATCTATATTTCAATGAATATAAATCAAACACAAAAATTTAAATTCCAGAAAATGCATTTACTTGTACAAGCCAATGTGAAAATTCAGAAACTTGTTTAACTACTGAACAACTAAGAGAAAATGTTTTTGCTCAACCCTACCAATGTAGAAGATGTATAGCTAATACATGCGGTAAAAAGTTTAACATGTTAACAATTACTAAGAATATTATATTCAATTTTAAGTTTATTAGGTTGCTATATTTTACTAAAAATTTATTTATATATTAAGAGTAATGCTTTATTCAGAGTACATTGTGTTCACCCTTAAATAATAGTTCAGTAAATATTTAAAGCTGTTGTTTTTATTTTAGATTTATTTGCTGATTACTTATCTCCAAGTTTAGTAAATTGCATTATTCAATCTGAATCAAATTGCCAAACTTGTGAATTTTCAACCACACAAACCAAGATGTTTAATAATTGTAATACTTGCCTTAATTCTTGTCAGCAAGGGAGAAGTGGTAAGCTAAAATAACATAAGTTTTATGTCATGGAAACTTTAGGCAAAATTTTATAAAATTTGGGGCAGTATTTTAGTGAAACTTAAAGACACCATTAAAAAATTCTACTCAAACAGGTACTTACCCCAATTTAACCAAGATGTCTTTATTATCAGGTGCACTGTTTGAGAAAAGTATTTGTCACTCAAAGTGTGACAAAAATAGTTTTTGTTTGTTGAAAGATCTTAGAAAAGATATTCGAAACTGGAATCTTGACTGTAAGAAATGTGTCAAAGATAAATGTGGTGAGTTACAGAAAAATGTAAAATGTTTAAAACTCAGTTTCGTGATATTTAGAAAGGATTTTAAATAGTTTTTTTGTAAAAGGGTAAAAAAATTAAAATGTTTTAGTAAATACACTAAAATTTTGGGCCAAACTTTTTCAATTTTACTAAATAAATAGACAAATTTGTATTGCCCAATGGCACATTACTATATTTAAAAAATAAACAGAATTTAAAGCTTTAAACAATTCGGTCATCATGCTTATCTAGACTATTAAATTTAATTTGACAAGCTTTCAACCAAATTAACACAACTAAATAAATATATTTTTCATATAATAATAATTTAACAAATTAATAATGAATTTAAAAAACACCTGAATTTCATTTAGGATTCTCCAAGTTTAGTTCCGTGGAGTTTCAGGATAGGAAATGCATAATACAGAGTCAGGAGATGTGCTCTAACTGCCCAAGAGTTAGAATTCCAATATTTCTTCAACTTCTAACTTGCCTGTCATGTAGATCTAACTGTGACAATAAAAATGGTAAAACTATATTAATATAATGATATTAAATATCCTAATTAGGTTACTTTATTTTGTTTAAAATGTAAATATTGACCTTCTAGTACCATAAAGATTTTTTAATTTTGCTAACTTGATTAATTTTGCTAACATGATATTAGTCATGTTTAATAATTTTGATAGTTTAAATATTTTAAATTTTTTTGATGTTTCAGATCTTTTTAATAAGAAAGAAAGGTTTCCTAAAGAAGTTCAACCAAAGACTATTGACCCAATTGACAGTAGAACTCTGTTAACGAATCAAAATACACTTAATCTCACAAGTTGCAATTTAGTATGTCAAGAAAATTTTTGCAACTATCCAGAAAGCAATATTTGCCAATCTTGCATTTCAGCAAAATGCCCACTTAGTAAGTTACAAAAAGTATATGTATTGATTATATTTAGTTTAAATCTTTCTATATATACACCAGTCTAAGATTGTACAAGTTTAAATTAATATTGGCCCCATTATTTTGAACCAAACCAGCCTTAAATGGCACCAGACTACAATAGTAAAGTTCTTTTAAAATAACTTTTAAACTAAAACTTGTCTTTAACAGATAATTACAACACAGAAACTTCAAGATATTTAAATTGTGTTAACAACGCTGATTGTCCAAGTTGTTCCGACCAAGGTTTATGCCCGTTGTGCATTAAACATTGTGTTATTTTTAAAGGTAAATCATTTTTGTTTAAACTTTATAATAAAAATAAAGCAATACTTTTTATTTTAAAACTTATGATAAAAACAAATCAGTTAAACTAAATAATTTTTTTTATTTTGATACAGGAAACTTTTTCAAGATGAAATCCTTTTAAAAAGAACTAAAAGTTTACCTCTGTGTACAGCTTAGCATCAAAAGTTGTTTTAGTCACAGATTGCAATAACTATTTTTATTAAAGTTTATCTTTTCATCCAGTTCTTTACTTAATTTTTATTTATATGCTACGTGAAGTTTTGAAAATTAAATTTTTTTTTTTCTTTTAATTTTAATAAAACTATTTTTTAATAATATTTTTTTTACTTTATACAAAAGATTTTCTGCTTGTTTAATGTAGTCCTGAATCACTTGTAAATAAATGGATTTTAAAATGTTTATTTTACCTTAGTTGTACACATTGTTTTAATCATAACATTACAAGTCTTATCGTCTCCATTTCTATCTCTAAAATAAAACATTAAAAAAATATTTAGTTTTAAAATAATAAATCAACCAACAGTATATCAATAACAAACCTGTTTAACTCTTTAAATATTTCATTTATGTGGTCACCCTCAAATTGTTGACTTTGCACCATTTTTAAACAAATTTAAACAACATTAACAACAAACCTAAAACCTTAAAACAAAAATGTAATTAGTAAAGCTACAGTGATTAGAAAATGCATAAAAGTAATTAAACTTTAATTACAAGCACAAAATGTTATAAAAAATCATCAAAAATAAAATTTCAAATTGCATTCTAACATCAAAAAAAAATAACAATAACTTGGATTTATTACAAAATACAATTAATTAATTTTAAAATAATAAAAAGAAAACAATTGTTGTAAATATTACTAGTCCAAAAAAACTAATGAATTTAGGCATAAACAAATATAGGCAAAAAACAATCAAAGAACAAAATCAAAGATTAAAAATATCTTCCTTAACAAAATAAATTAAATGATAAAACATTTTTTAATACCAACAATAATAAAGTTAAAATGTTCAATAAAGTTTTAACACTAGATGTAAAGCTATTGTATAAACCTAACAGAATTAACAAGTTGTAACATCATAAACAGAATAACTTGTTATTAAACAACCATCATTGTTGCATTACATATTTTCCTTTTTGTTTCAGCATTGATTGTCCACTTGTTGTTTGTGGGATCAAATACTTCAATAAAATTAACTGGGTTACCAAAGAACCTAAATAATAAAACAATAAACCAGAGTTTAATAAATTATTACAAACTAAATATTTAGTTCCACTTACCCATACAAGCCTCCCACAACATAAATCTTGCCATCTACAACTGAGGCACAGTGATCACGTCGAGCCTTGTTCAGTGGTGCAATATCTGACCAGGTATTAGTGAAAATGTTGTATTTGATCACTGATGAAAGTGTACCATTTTGAAAACCACCTTAATTAATTTATAAAATTTAGTTAACTTAAATATAGTTAAAATTTAGACACAAAAATATTACTTTACACTAAGTTATTTTTATAAAAGTACTCACCAGTAACAAATATGTGATCATCCAAAACTACAGCTGCATGATTATTTACACAATATTTCATTGGAGCAATAAAAGACCACTTTTGATCATTAAAATCAAAACATTCTGATGAACTTAATCTTTTATTTTCATTATCATTATATCCCCCAATTGCAAATAATTTACCTAAAAATAACAAATTTAGATCAAATTATACATTTACAAACCAAATTAAACTTTTAAAAATTTAAAAATATATATTGTTGTCTAGAAATTTTAATAATTTGCTTAATTTTCTTACATTGCAGTTCGTTTTGTAAAACACCAAAATTAAATTTATTAAAAAAAAACTAATTGTTTAAAGACACAAACAAAATAGCACAATGGTCACCAGTGATGTCATAATAAGTTAGTATTATAAATTAGATTTAGATTTCACTCAAAATTGCAGCTAAAATTATCAAATTATTTAAATTATTTCCTTAATTTTCTGTCTTAATTAAATCTTAAGACCAAGTTATTTTTGACCCAAACAGTGTTAAATCTTTACAACACTGCTTAATGATTAATTTTTTTTAAATAGTTTTAAACTTTTTGTTGTATTAAAAAACTTTTTTTTATTATTTTGTAAACTATCTTAAAACATTTATTAATACAATAAAACCTTAATTTGTTTACCTCTTGCAGCAAGTAATGCATGGTTTCTTCGTGGAACAATCATGTCAGGAATATTTCCTCTTTTATTTGTCCTCACATCCAAGAATTCCCCACTTGATAAAGTTTTATTATTTTGATCCATTCCTCCAGTTGTGTAAATACAATCTACAACAATTATAAATTACTTAAATTGTTTTTTTTTTATTTTAATTATAATCTTGCCATATATAATACAATAAAAATCTTGAAGAATTTAATATTTTTAATTAAGGTGATGATTACAAGAAAAATACAACCCAATTGGTCAAATATTAAAATTAATAAACCAACCATTTATGACAGCTGATGATGCAAATCGCCGAGCTTGTTTCATTGGAGGTTCAACTTTCCATTGTGAATCTACCTCATCTAACTTTAAACTCTCAACAGAAGATTTACCCTCCCTACCCATGATGAAAACTTGATTGTTAACAACAGCAGATGAAGCTTCACACCGTTTTTCATTTAATTCCTTAAATTTGATAAAAGTTTATAAATATCCAAATGTAAACAAATTAAACTTGAACGATTGTAAATTAAACAACATATTTTAAACCGTATAAATTTTAAACACTGAAATATTTTGATTATAAAAAATTTTAATGAGAAATTAAAAGAATATAAAAAAACTTAAAAATAAACTTACTGGCATTTGCGTCCATTGTTTTGTAACAGTGTCAAACAAAACGACATCTTTACCATGATCAGCTCCTCCCATTATGAGTAACTTTGTTGGAACTTCAAAAAAAAGGTTTAAAATAATTTAAAAAATTTTAAATGAATAACACTTTCACATTTAATAAAATGAATAAATTGTTTTTAAAATTTAAACGTTAAATTAATTATAAATAATTTGCTGTCTTTCACCTTTTACTTTTTGTGGGGCAAAATTAACCAAAGCTGAGATAAGTATTTGATTACATTCAAAAGATTTCATAATTAATTCCTAAAAACAAAAATAAGTCAATTTTCAGATATGTATAATAAATAAAATGATTGTCACAAAGTTGATATGCTGTTTAAGTATCAACTGCTACAACTTTTTATAATTTAACTGACCTCTTTCATAATGACTTGTTGTAGAAATTCTCTGTCTAATTTAAGAAGATCAAGAGATTGAAACAATTGGTTGACATGTTTCTGTCGTTCATTGCTGTCATGTTTTATCCAATTTATCATCGCATTGTAAACGATCTGCTCAGATGAAACCTGGGTTAAAAATGTTTAAAATAATTTAAACAGGTTGAATTTAATCTTGTCTAAGATAGTATGAGTATTAATTTAGAAAATACTTATCAATAAAAATAAAATTAATGTAAAAAAAGTAAAAAGGTAGTTCCATAAAAGAGTATTTTAACTTTAAATAATTTTAGAAAAATTCTTTGTTCTTTATTAAAATCATATTTGTACAAAGGTTAGTTGAGCAATTTTTTTTAATATTTTATAAACTTTTGAAAGCCGTGTCTTCTGAACATACTAAACTTTATATTACCTTCTTTTTTTTCAGTTTTAGAATACAAAACAAATCCTCGAAACAAAGTTTAATAAATTCTTGCTTTGATGCAACTTTTTCAAAATTCCCAGCAATCATTTTCTGGGCTCCTTGCTTTAAGTTTTTAAGGTTGTATCTTTGAGAATAAGCCAGCATGGTTAAACAATTCTCAACATCAACAATGGTTTGCAGAAATTCTCCACAAAACTTTCGAAGTTCTAAATTTAAAATGTTGTCTCATTCTTAAGTTAAATGAGAATAATATTTAAATAAAATTAATAATAATAATTATGACAAAACTTTAAATATATCAAAAATATTTGAATAACTTAAATATAATGTAACTATTCACTTTTAACAAAAATTTACATGCTACCCTATCGTTATTAAAATTTTAATAATTTTACTATTAATCTGTAGATAATTTGCAGCTTCCATAATTTCAAACACATTTTCTTCGGTTATCAGGATTTTTGCAGTGTAGGCATAATCTAAAATAAGTTCCATAATTTCCGAGCTTATTCCTTGGATCTTTACAATGGGATTGTATTTCTCTCTCATCTGTAAAAACATACAGTTGACTGAAACGACAATTTTATTGTTTTGGTAAGACCACCATTTTAGATTTAAAAAAGCTTACATTTTTAAAACAGCCACTTTATTAATTTTGTTTATAAAACACATTCTATTAATCTTAAACAATTGTAAAATATTTGAATACAAAAAATTTCTTTTACCTCAGTTGTAAACATTGTTTTAAAGAAAACACAAAAAAATGCGAGAATGTTTTTGTGAGCGGAATGCTTCTTTGTTCCATCGTTGATTGTAACATCACAAAACTCTTTGTCTTCATTCCTATCTCTAGAATGAAACATTAAATAAATATTTAGGTTTAAAATAATAAATCAACCAACAGTATATCAATAACAAACCTGTTTAACTCTTCAAATATTTCATTAATGTGGTCACCCTCAAATTGTTGACTTCGCACCATTTTTAAACAAATTTAAACAACATTAACAACAAACCCAAAACCTTGAAACAAAAATGTAATTAGTAAAACTACAGTGATTAGAAAATGCATAAAAGTAATTAAAATTTAATTAAAAGCACAAAATGTTAAAAAAAAGTTATAAAAAATTAAATTTTCAATGCAAAGTTATAAAATAACAATAAATGTTTTTTAACTAAAAATTAATTAAAAAAAGCATTAAAAAGTTTAAAATATAATTTCCAACTATTAAAATTAAATTAAAAATCTTAATTTGAATCATAGAATAAAAACAATTGTTTTACATATTACTAGTTTTAAAAACAAAATACTCAGTAATTACTTAGGCATAAACAAATTAAAAAACAAAACAATTAAATAATAACAAACCTAAAAATTAAAAATATATGCCTTATTAAAATACCTTTACTGAAAAAAATCATATCATACATTTTACTAAAATTTTAAAATTTTAAATAATTTTTAAAAGCACCAATAATAAAGTTAAATCTTTGATAAAGTATTATTACTACTTGTATTGTTACTGTATAAAGTTAATAAATAACAAGTTGTGACATCATAAACAGAATAATATGTTATTAAACAACAACCATTGTAGCATAAGATATTTTTCTTTTTGTTTCAGCAATGATTGTCCACTTGTTGTTCGTCGGATCAAACACTTCAATGGAATTAACTGGATCCTCAAACCTAAATAATAAAACAATAAACCAGAGTTTAATAAATTTTTACAAAATAAATATTTTGTTCAACTTACTTATACAAGCCTCCCATCACATAAATCTTGCCATCTACAACTGAGGCAGAGTGACCAAATCGAGCCTTGTTCAGTGGTGCACTATCTGACCAGGTTTCTGTGGAAATGTTGTATTTGATCACTGATGAAACTGCACCATTTTGATATCCACCTTAATTAAGTTATAAAAATTAGTTAACTTAAATAGTATAAAACTTTTAACACAAAAAGGATCACTTTAACATTGTAAATTGTTTTTATAGAGTTATACTAATTATGTTACTAGATAAAAATTACATGAAAAATAACAAATACTTACCAGTAACAAATATGTGATCATCCAAAACTACAGCTGCATGAGCATTTATACCATATTTCATTGCAGCAATAAGAGACCACTTTTGTTCATCAAAATCAAAACATTCTGAAGAACTTAATTTTTTACCTTTATTATCATATCCCCCAATTGCAAATAATTTACCTGAACAAATCAATTTAAACAAAATATACATTTACAAACCAAATTAAACTTATAAAAATTTAATACATGTAAAATGTTGTCTAGAAATTTTAATAATTTGCTTTTAATATTTTTAAACTGTAAATTATTAAACTAAAACTTTTTAAAAAAAAATTAACCAATAATTAAATAATTTTTTCTTTACATTTTAATTTGTTTTGTAAAAACATTAAATTAAATTTATTCAGCTAAAAAACAATTTGTTTAAAGACACAAACAATATAGCAGAATGGTCACTAGTGATGTCATAATGAGTTAGTTTTATGAATTAAAATTTAGATGTCACTCAAAGTTGCAGCAAAAATAATCAAATTATTTAAATTATTTGCTTAATTATCAATCTTAATTCAATCTTAAGACCAAGTTATTTTTGACCCAACAGAGTTAAATTTTTGTAACATTGCTTAATGATTAATTTTTTTTAAATATTGTTTAAACTTTTCGTTGCATTAAGACACCTTTTTTTTAATTATTTAGTAAACTATCTTAAAACATTTCTTAATACAATAAAACCTTAACTTGTTTACCTCTTGCAGAAAGTAATGCATGTTGCCATCGTGGAACAATCATGTCAGGAATATTTCCTCTTTTATTTGTCCTCACATCCAAGAATTCCCCACTTGATAAAGTTTTATAATTTTCATCTTGACCTCCAGTTGTATAAATACAATCTACAACAATTATAAACTAAAAAGATTGTTTTTTTATTTTTATTAGAATCTTGCCAATTGTAATATAGTAGAAAACTTAAAGCATTCAATATCATTAACTAAGGTGCTAAATACAATAAAAATGAAACCCAACTAGTCAAACACTAAAGTTAATAAACAAACCATTTATGACAGCTGATGATGCAAACCACCGATCTTGTTTCATTGGAAGTTCAACTTTCCATTGTGGATCTACCTCATCTAACTTTAAACTCTCAACAGAGGATTTACCACCCCTCCCATGATGAAAACTTGTTTGTTGATAACAGCAGATGAAGCTCCACACCTTTCTTCATTTAATTCCTTAAAATAATAAAAGTTTAAAGTGTAAATTAAACATCATATTTAAACCGTATAAATTTTAAACATTAAAACATTTAGATTTTAAAACAAAAAAGCAACTAAAAATCAACTTACGGGCATCTGAGTCCATTGTTTTGTAACAGTATCAAACAAAACAACATTTTTTTCATTAGGGGAATCCCCTCCCATCACAAGTAACCTTGTTGAAACTACAACTAAAAAATTCAATAACTGTGTTTGAAAGGTAAAATATTATTTAAACTAAAAAGTTTCTATTCTCTATTTAAATGTTATTATTATTAAAATAAATTAAAATAATTCAAGTTAATTTCAAAAACATAATATTAACCTTTTTCTTTATTTGGTATTAATTTAACAATAGCAGAAATAATTGAATGATTACATTCCAATGAATTCATAATCAAACCCTAAAATAAAAATAACTTTTAAAACAACTTAATCAACCTTTAAATGCTGATTATTTAATATTTATTTTATTTTAATTATAAATAATTTAACTGACCTCTTTCATAACAACTTGTTGAAGAAATTCTCTGTCAAATTTAAGAAGATCAAGAAAAAGAAACAATCGGTTAACATGTTTCTGTCGTTCATTGCTGTCATGTTTTATCCAATTTATCATCGCATTGTAAACTATCTGCTCATATGAAACCTGTGTTAAAAATGTTTAAAATAATTTAAACAGGTTAAACTTAATCTTGTCTAAAATAGTATGAGTATTTATTTGGAAAATACTTATCAATAAAAATGGCTTTTCTAAAAAAAAAATTAATGTAGAGAAAGTAAAAAGGTAGTTCCAAAAAAAAATATTTTGACTATAAATAGTTCTAGTGCAATACTTTGTTTCAGAAGCAAATTAAAATAATATTTGTACAAGATTAATTTGGCAATTTAAAAAAAAATTTTATAAACTTTTGAAAGCCGTGTCTTCTGAACATAGTAAAACTTATATTACCTTCTTTTCTTTTAATTTTAGAATAGAAAGCAAATCCTCGAAACAAAGTTTAATAAATTCTTGCTTTGATGCAACTCTTTCAAAGTTCTTAGCAATCATTTTCTGGGCTCCTTGCTTTAAGTTTTCAAGGTTGTATCTTTGAGAATAAGCCAGCATGGTTAAACAATTCTCAACATCAACAATGGTTTGCACAAATTCTCCACAAAACTTTTGAAGTTCTAAATTTAAAAGTTGTCTCATTCTTGAGTTAAATAAGAATAATATTTAAATAAAATTAATTATAACAATTATGATAAAACTTTAAATATATCAAAAAGATTTAAATAACTTAAATATAATGTAACTATTCACTTTTAACAAAAATTGACATGCTACCCTATTGTTATTAAAATTTTAATCATTTTACTGTTAATCTGTAGATAATTTGCAGCTTCCATAATTTCAAAGACATTTTCTTCGGTTATCAGGATTTTTGCAGTGTAAGCATAATCTAAAATAAGTTTCATAATTTCCGAGCTTATTCCTTGGATCTTTACAATAGGATTGTATTTCTCTCTCATCTGTAAAAACATAAAGTTGACTGAAAAGACAAAATTTTTTGTATTGGCAAGACCACCATTTTACATTTGAAATGCCACCATTTTCTAACAGTAAATTTATAAATTTTACTAAAACCACATCGTATTAATTTTAAACAAAATATTTGAAAATCAACAGTTTTTAAAATGTTTTTTTACCTCAGTTGTAAACATTGTTTTAAAGAAAACACAAAAAAATGCGAGAATGTTTTTGTGAGCGGAATGCTTCTTTGTTCCATCATTGATTGTAACATCACAAAACTCTTTGTCTTCATTCCTATCTCTAAAATAAAACATTAAATAAATATTTAGTTTTAAAATAATAAATCAACCAACAGTATATCAATAACAAACCTGTTTAACTCTTCAAATATTTCATTAATGTGGTCACCCTCAAATTGTTGACTTCGCACCATTTTTAAACAAATTTAAACAACATTAACAACAAACCTAAAACCTTGAAACAAAATCGTAATTAGTAAAACTACAGTGTTTAAAAATGCATAAAAGTAATTAAAATTTAATTTCAAGCACAAAATGTTAAAAAAAAAAATAGAAAAATAAATTTTCAATGCAAAGTTATGAAAAATAACAATAAATGTATTTTAATTAAAACTTAATTAAAAAGAATAAAAAAGTTTTAAATATAATTTTTAATTATTTAAATTAAATTAAAAATCTTAATTTGAATCATAGAATAAAAACAATTGTTTTACATATTACTAGTTTTAAAAACAAAATACTCAATAATTACTTAGGCATAAACAAATTAAAAAACAAAACAATTAAATAATAACAAACATAAAAATTAAAAATATATGCCCTATTAAAATACCTTTACTGAAAAAAATCTTATCATACATTATATTAAAATTTTAAATAATTTTTAAAAACACCAATAATAAAGTTAAATCTTTAATAAAGTGTTATTACTACTTGTATTGTTACTGTATAAAGTTAATTAAATAACAAGTTGTGACATCATAAACAGAATAATATGTTATTAAACAACAACCATTGTAGCACAAGATATTTTTCTTTCCGTTTTAGCAATGATTGTCCACTTGTTGTTCGTGGGATCAAATACTTCAATGGAATTAACTAGATCCCTAAATAATAAAACAATAAACCAGAGTTTAATAAATTATTACAAAATAAATATTTTGTTCAACTTACTTATTCCACCCGCCCACAACATAAATCTTGCCATCTACAACTGAGGCACAGTGACTATATCGAGCCTTGTTCATTGGTTCAACTTCTGACCAGGTATCTGTGGAAATGTTGTATTTGATCACTGATGAAACTGCACCATTTTGACATCCACCTTAATTAAGTTATAAAAATTAGTTAACTTATATGTTATAAAACTTTAAACACAAAAAGATCACTTTAACATTGTAAATTGTTTTTATAGAGTTATACTAATTATGTTACTAGATAAAAATTACATGAAAAATAACAAATACTTCAGGGTACGAATTAACGATTAAAAAACGATTCGCTAAAAAGGAGGTCGCATTTTTAGAGCAAAAGTTAGGTCCAAGTCATGATCGTCGTTTTTTAATAACACTGGACGCGTTGCGTGGCATTTTTAAAATGTAACGTATTGTTAAACAATCGTTAATTATTTTTTGCACAAAAAACAACACATCAAGACTGTTATGTATATAAAAAATTGCGCAACTACTCAACTAAACAAACTGCGAGAGTGAAAAATACGCATTGTGAGATCCCTGTAGTAACCTACATTTACGCAGAATTATATTGATGTAATTATAAATAAAACCGGTAAAAATAAATTGAAAAAATACACAAATATACACGAAAGTTTTAATGTCGGTTGAACTTTTTTGGTTGATTCCCTAATTCTATTATATTTGTGAAAAATGTTTTGCTAATTTTAAAAAAACGACTCGCTTTTAGCGAATAGCAACCCGTTATTTCGTTCCCTGTACTTACCGATAACAAATATGTGATCATCCAAAACTACAGCTGCATGAGCATTTATACCATATTCCATTGCAGCAATAAAAGACCACTTTTGTTTATCAAAATCAAAACATTCTGAAGAACTTAATTTTTTACCTTCATTATCATATCCCCCGATTGCGAATAATTTACCTAAACAAATCAATTAAATTAAAAGATATATTTACAAACCAAATTAAACTTATAAAAATTTAATACATACAAAATGTTGTCTAGAAATTTTAATAATTTGTTTTTAATATTTTTAAAACTGTATATTATTAAACTAAAACTTTTTTTTTAAATTAACCAATAATTAAATAATTTTTTCTTTACATTTAAATTTGTTTTGTAAAAACATTAAATTAAATTTATTCAATTAAAAAACAATTTGTTTAAAGACACAAACAATATAGCAGAATGGTCACTAGTGATGTCATAATGAGCTAGTTTTATGAATTAAAATTTAGATGTCACTCAAAGTTGCAGCAAAAATAATCAAATTATTTAAATTATTTGCTTAATTATCAATCTTAATTTAATCTTAAGACCAAGTTATTTTTGACCCAACAGAGTTAAATTTTTGTAACACTGTTTAATGATTAATTTTTTTTAAATATTTTTTAAACTTTTCGTTGTATTAAAACACCTTTTTTAATTATTTAGTAAACTATATAAAAACATTTATTAATACAATAAAACTTTAACTTGTTTACCTCTTGCAGCGAGTAATGCATGTCCTCTTCGTGGAACAATCATGTCAGGAATATTTCCTCTTTTATTTGTCCTCACATCCAAGAATTCCCCACTTGATAAAGTTTTATAATTTTCATCCATTCCTCCAGTTGTGTAAATACAATCTAGAATAATTATAAACTGAACAGATTGTTTTTGTATTTTTCATTATATTCTTGCCATATTTAATACAGTAAAAAACAGCATTTAATATTAATAACTAAAGAGCTAAGTGCAATAAAAATAAAACCCAACTAGGCAAACACTAAAATTAATAAACAAACCATTTATGACAGCTGATGATACAAACAACCGAGCTTGTTTCATTGGAGGTTCAACTTTCCATTGTGGATCTACTTCATCTAACTTTAAACTCTCAACAGAGGATTTAATCAAACCTCCCATGATGAAAACTTGATTGTTGACAACAGCAGATGAAGCTCCCCTTCTTTCTTCATTTAATTCCTTAAAATAATTTTAGTTTATAAATTTCCAAATATAAACAAATTTAAAAAAGTGTAAATTAAACATCATATTTTAAACCAAAATGTTTAAACACTGAAACATTTAGATTTTAAAATAAAAAAAAATAAAAAAAATTAACTTACTGGCATCTGAGTCCATTGTTTTGTAACAGTATCAAACAAAACAACATTTTTTTTATTGGGGGAATCCCCTCCCATTACAAGTAACTTTGTTGGAACTGCAACTATAAAAATAAAATCACTGTGTTTAAAAAGTAAAATATTATTTAAACAAAAATGTTTCTATTTTCTATTTGAATTGTATTATTTTAAAATAAATTAAAATAATTTAAGTTAATTTTAAAAACATAATATTAACCTTTTTCTATATCAGGAACAAACTTAACGGTAGCGGAAATAATTAAATGAGAACATTCCAATGAATTCATAATCAAACCCTAAAATAAAATTAACTTTTAAAACAACTTAATCAACCTTGAAATGCTGATTATTTAATATTTATTTTATTTTAATTATAAATAATTTAACTGACCTCTTTCATAACAACTTGTTGTAGAAATTCTCTGCCTAATTTAAGAAGATCAAGAGATTGAAACAATTGGTTGACATGTTTCTGTCGTTCATTGCTGTCATGTTTTATCCAATTTATCATCGCATTGTAAACTTTCTGCTCAGATGAAACCTGGGTTAAAAAATGTTCCAAATAATTTAAACAGGTTGAATTTAATCTTGTCTAAGATAGTACGAGTATTTATTTAGAAAATACTTATCAATGAAAATGGCTTTTCTAGAGTAAAAATTAATGTAGAGAAAGTAAAAAGGTAGTTCCATAAAAAAATATTTTGACTATAAATAGTTCTAGTGCAATACTTTGTTTCAGAAGCAAATTAAAATAATATTTGTACAAGATTAATTTGGCAATTTAAAAAAAAAAATTTATAAACTTTTGAAAGCCGTGTCTTCTGAACATAGTAAAACTTATATTACCTTCTTTTCTTTTAATCTTAGAATAGAAAGCAAATCCTCGAAACAAAGTTTAATAAATTCTTGCTTTGATGCAACTCTTTCAAAATTCTCAGCAATTATTTTCTGGGCTACTTGCTTTAAGTTTTCAAGGTTGTATCTTTGAGAATAAGCCAGCATGATTAAACAATTCTCAACATCAACAATGGTTTGCACAAATTCTCCACAAAACTTTCGAAGTTCTAAATTTAAATGTTGTCTCATTCTTGAGTTAAATGAGAATATTATTTAAATACAATTAATAATAATAATTATGATAAAACATTAAATATATCAAAAAGATTTAAATAACTTAAATATAATGTAACTATTCACTTTTAACAAAAATTTACATGCTACCCTATCGTTATTAAAATTTTAATAATTTTACTGTTAATCTGTAGATAATTTGCAGCTTCCATAATTTCAAAGACATTTTCTTCGGTTATCAGGATTTTTGCAGTGTAGGCATAATCTAAAATAAGTTCCATAATTTCCGAGCTTATTCCTTGGATCTTTACAATGGGATTGTATTTCTCTCTCATCTGTAAAAACATAAAGTTCACTGAAAAGACAATATTATTGTATTGGCAAGACCACCATTTTACATTTGAAAATGCTACCATTTTTTTACAGCCATTTTACAAATTTAAAGTAGAACCACATTAAATAAATTTAAACAATTGCAAATTTTTACGAATAAGTAGTTTTTAAAATGTTTTTTTTACCTCAGTTGTAAACATTGTTTTAAAGAAAACACAAAAAAATGCGAGAATGTTTTTGTGAGCAAAATGCTTCTTTGTTCCATCGTTGATTGCTACATCACAAAACTCTTTGTCTTCATTTCTATCTCTAAAATAAAACATTAAATAAATATTTAGTTTTAAAATAATAAATCAACCAACAGTATATCAATAACAAACCTGTTTAACTCTTCAAATATTTCATTAATGTGGTCACCCTCAAATTGTTGACTTCGCACCATTTTTAAACAAATTTAAACAACATTAACAACAAACCTAAAACCTTGAAACAAAATTGTAATTAGTAAAACTACAGTGATTAGAAAATGCATAAAAGTAATTAAAATTTAATTAAAAGCACAAAATGTTAAAAAAAAGTTATAAAAAATTAAATTTTCAATGCAAAGTTATAAAATAACAATAAATGTTTTTTAACTAAAAATTAATTAAAAAAAGCATTAAAAAGTTTAAAATATAATTTCCAACTATTAAAATTAAATTAAAAATCTTAATTTGAATCATAGAATAAAAACAATTGTTTTACATATTACTAGTTTTAAAAACAATATACTCAATAATTACTTAGGCATAAACAAATTAAATAACAAAACAATTAATAAATAACAAACATAAAAATTAAAAATATTTGCCTTATTAAAATACCTTTACTGAAAAAAATCGTATCATACATTTTATTAAAATTTTAAAATTTAAAATAATTTTTAAAAACACCAATAATAAAGTTAAATCTTTGATAAAGTGTTATTACTACTTGTATTGTTCCTGTATAAAGTTAATTAAATAACAAGTTGTGACATCATAAACAGAATAATAAATTATTAAACAACAACCATTGTAGCATAAGTTATTTTTCTTTTTGTTTCAGCAATGATTGTCCACTTGTTGTTCGTCGGATCAAATACTTCAATGGAATTAACTGGGCCCCTAAACCTAAATAATAAAACAATAAACCAGAGTTTAATAAATTATTACAAACTAAATATTTAGTTTAACTGACCTATCCAAGCCCCCTACAACATAAATCTTGCCATCTACAACTGAGGCACAGTGACCACGTCGAGCCTTGTTCATTGGTGCAACTTCTGACCATGTATCTGTAATAATGTTGTATTCGATCACCGATGAAACAGCACCATTTTGATATCCACCTTAATTAAGTTATAAAAATTAGTTAACTTAAATGTTATAAAACTTTAAACACAAAAGAATCACTTTAACATTGTAAATTGTTTTTATAGAGTTATACTAATTATGTTACTAGATAAAAATTACATGCAAAATAACAAATACATACCAGTTACAAATATGTGATCATCCAAAACTACAGCTGCATGGCTATTTAAACCATATTTCATTGCAGCAATAAGAGACCACTTTTGTTCATCAAAATCAAAACATTCTGAAGAACTTAATTTTTCTTTATTATCATATCCCCCGATTGCAAATAATTTACCTGAACAAATCAAGTAAAACAAAATATACATTTACAAACCAAATTAAACTTATGAAAATTTAATACTTAAAAAATGTTGTCTAGAAATTATAATAATTTGTTTTTAATATTTTTAAAACTTATATTATTAAACTTAACTTTTTTTTTTAAATTAACCAATAATTAAATAATTTTTTCTTTACATTTTAATTTGTTTTGTGAAAACATTAAATTAAAATTATTTAATTAAAAAACAATTTGTTTAAAGACACAAACAATATAGCAGAATGGTCACTAGTGATGTCATAATGAGCTAGTTTTATGAATTAAAATTTAGATGTCACTCAAAGTTGCGGCCAAAATATTTAAATTATTTAAATTATTTGCTTAATTATTAATCTTAAGTTAATCTTACGACCAAGTTATTTTTGACCCAACAGAGTTAAATTTTTGTAACACTGTTTAATGATTAATTTTTTTTTAATATTTTTTAAACTTATCGTTGTATTAAAACACCTTTTTTTATTATTTAGTAAACTATATTAAAACATTTATTAATACAATGAAACTTTAACTTGTTTACCACTTGCAGCAAGTAATGCATGGTTTCTTCGTGGAACAATCATGTCAGGAATATTTCCTCTTTTATTTGTCCTCACATCCAAGAATTCCCCACTTGATAAAGTTTTATAATTTTCATCTCGGCCTCCAGTTATATAAATACAATCTACAACAATTATTAACCACTTAGGTTGGTTTTTATTTTTATTATAACCTTGTTATATGAAATACAATAGAAAACTTAAAGCATTTAATATTAATAACTAAAGAGCTAGTTGCAATAAAAATAAAACCCAATTAGTCAAACACTAAAATTAATAAACCAACCATTTATGACAGCTGATGATGCTAACCACCGATCTTGTTTCATTGAAGGTTCAACTTTCCATTGTGGATCTACCTCATCTAACTTTAAACTCTAAACAGAAGATTTAACATCCCCTCCCATGATGAAAACTTGTTTGTTGACAACAGCAGATGAAGCTCCCAACCTTTCTTCATTTAATTCCTTAAAATAATTTTAGTTTATAAATTTCCAAATACAAACAAATTTAAAAAAGTGTAAATTAAACATCATATTTTAAACCAAAATGTTTAAACACTGTAACATTTAGATTTTAAAATAAAAAAAAATAACTTACTGGCATCTGAGTCCATTGTTTTGTAACAGTATCAAATAAAACAACATTTTTTTTATTGGGGAAATCCCCTCCCATTACAAGTAACTTTGTTGGAACTGCAGCTACAAAAATAAAATCACTGTGTTTAAAAAGTAAAATATTATTTAAACAAAAATGTTTCTATTTTCTATTTGAATGTTATTATTATTATTAAAATAAATTAAAATCATTTAAGTTAATTTCAAAAACATAATATTAACCTTTTTCTTTATCAGGAACAAACTTAACGATTGCGGAAATAATTAAATGAGAACATTCCAATGAATTCATAATCAAACCCTAAAATAAAAACAACTTTTAAAACAACTTAATCAACCTTAAAATGCTGATTATTTAATATTTATTTTATTTTAATTATAAATAATTTAACTGACCTCTTTCATAACAACTTGTTGTAGAAATTCTCTGTCTAATTTAAGAAGATCAAGAGATTGAAACAATTGGTTGACATGTTTCTGTCGTTCATTGCTGTCATGTTTTATCCAATTTATCATCGAATTGTAAACTATCTGCTCAGATGAAACCTGTGTTAAAAAATGTTCAAAATAATTTTAACAGGTTGAATTTAATCTTGTCTAAAATAGTATGAGTATTTATTTAAAAAATACTTATCAATAAAAATGGCTTTTCTAAAAAAATAAATAATGTAGAGAAAGTAAAAAGGTAGTTCCATAAAAAAATATTTTGAATATAAATATTTCTAGTGCAATACTTTGTTTCAGGAGCAAATTAAAATAATATTTGTACAAGATTAATTTGGCAATTTAAAAAAAAATTTTATAAACTTTTGAAAGCCGTGTCTTCTGAACATAGTAAAACTTATATTACCTCCTTTTCTTTCAGTTTTAGAATAGAAAGCAAATCTTCAAAACAAAGTTTAATAAATTCTTGCTTTGATGCAACTTTTTCAAAATTCTCAGCGATTATTTTCTGGGCTCCTTGCTTTAAGTTTTCAAGGTTGTATCTTTGAGAATAAGCCAGCATGGTTAAACAATTCTCAACATCAACAATGGTTTGCACAAATCCTCCACAAAACTTTCGAAGTTCTAAATTTAAAATGTTGTCTCATTCTTAAGTTACATGAGAATAATATTTAAATAAAATTAATTATAATAATTATGACAAAACATTAAATATATCAAAAAGATTTAAATAACTTGAATATAATGTAACTATTCACTTTTAACAGAAATTTACATGCCACCCTATCGTTATTGAAATTTTAATAATTTTACTGTTAATCTGTAGATAATTTGCAGCCTCCATAATTTCAAAGATATTTTCTTCGGTTATCAGGATTTTTGCAGTGTAGGCATAATCTAAAATAAGTTCCATAATTTCCGAGCTTATTCCTTGGATCTTTACAATGGGATTGTATTTCTCTCTCATCTGTAAAAACATAAAGTTGACTGAAAAGACAATATTATTATATTGGTATGACCACCATTTTACATTTGAAAATGCTACCATTTTTTTACAGCCATTTTACAAATTTGAAGTAGAACCACATTAAATAAATTTAAACAGTTGCAAAATTTTTACAAATAAGTAGTTTTTAAAATGTTTTTTTACCTCAGTTATAAACATTGTTTTAAAGAAAACACAAAAAAATGCGAGAATGTTTTTGTGAGCAGAATGCTTCTTTGTTCCATCGTTGATTGTGACATCACAAAACTCTTTGTCTTCATTCCTATCTCTAAAATAAAACATTAAATAAATATTTAGTTTTAAAATAATAAATCAACCAACAGTATATCAATAACAAACCTGTTTAACTCTTCAAATATTTCATTAATGTGGTCACCCTCAAATTGTTGACTTCGCACCATTTTTAAACAAATTTAAACAACATTAACAACAAACCTAAAACCTTGAAACAAAATTGTAATTAGTAAAACTATAGTGATTAGAAAATGCATAAAAGAAATTAAAATTTAATTACAAGCACAAAATGTTAAAAAAAAGTTATAAAAAATTAAATTTTCAATGCAAAGTTATAAAATAACAATAAATGTATTTTAACTCAAAATTAATTAAAAAAAGCAATAAAAAGTTTAAAATATAATTTCCAATTATTTAAATTAAATTAAAAATCTTAATTTGAATCATAGAATAAAAACAATTGTTTTACATATTACTAGTTTTAAAAACAAAATACTCAATAATTACTTAGGCATAAACAAATTATAAAAACAAAACAATTAAATAATAACAAACATAAAAATTAAAAATATACGCCCTATTTAAATACCTTTACTGAAAAAAATCTTATCATACATTATATTAAAATTTTAAAATTTAAAATAATTTTTAAAAACACCAATAATAAAGTTAAATCTTTAATAAAGTGTTATTACTACTTGTATTGTTCCTGTATAAAGTTAAATAAATAACAAGTTGTGACATCATAAACAGAATAATATGTTATTAAACAACAACCATTGTAGCACAAGATATTTTTCTTTCCGTTTTAGCAATGATTGTCCACTTGTTGTTCGTGGGATCAAATACTTCAATGGAATTAACTAAACCCCTAAATGATAAAACAATAAACCAGAATTAAATAAATTATTACAAAATAAATATTTAGTTTAACTTACCTTATACCCAAGCCCCCCACAACATAAATCTTGCCATCTACAACTGAGGCACAGTGACCACATCGAGCCTTGTTCATTGGTTCAACTTCTGACCAGGTATCTGTGGAAATGTTGTATTTGATCACTGATGAAACAGCACCATTTTGATATCCTCCTAGATTAAGTTATAAAAATTAGGTAACTTAAATGTTATAAAACTTTAAACACAAAAGAATCACTTTAACATTGTAAATTGTTTTTATAGAGTTATACTAATTATGTTACTAGATAAAAATTACATGCAAAATACAAATACTTACCGATAACAAATATGTGATCATCCAAAACTACAGCTGCATGGCTACTTAAACTACATTTCATTGGAGCAATAAGAGACCACTTTTGTTCATCAAAATCAAAACATTCTGAAGAACTTAATTTTTCACCTTCATTATCATATCCCCCGATTGCGAATAATTTACCTGAACAAATAAATTAAATTAAAATATACATTTACAAACCAAATTAAACTTATAAAAATATAATACTTAAAAAATGTCGTCTAAAAATTTTAATAATCTGCTTTTAATATTTTTAAACTGTAAATTATTAAACTAAAACTTTTTAAAAAAAAATTAACCAATAATTAAATAATTTTTTCTTTACATTTTAATTTGTTTTGTAAAAACATTAAATTAAATTTATTCAATTAAAAAACAATTTGTTTAAAAACACAAACAATATAGCAGAATGGTCACTAGTGATGTCATAATGAGCTAGTTTTATGAATTAAAATTTAGATGTCACTCAAAGTTGCAGCAAAAATATTCAAATTATTTAAATTATTTGCTTAATTATCAATCTTAATTTAATCTTAAGACCAAGTTATTTTTGACCCAACAAAGTTAAATTTTTGTAACACTGCTTAATGATTAATTTTTTTTAAATATTTTTTAAACTTATCGTTGTATTAAAATACCTTTTTTTAATTATTTAGTAAACTATCTTAAAACATTTATTAATACAATAAAACTTTAACTTGTTTACCTTTTGCAGCAAGTAATGCATGGTTTCTTCGTGGAACAATCATGTCAGGAATATTTCCTCTTTTATTTGTCCTCACATCCAAGAATTCCCCACTTGATAAAACTTTATCATCTTCATCATCACCTCCAGTTGTGTAAATACAATCTAGAATAATTATAAACTAAACAGATTGCTTTTTCATTTTATTATAATCTTGTCATATGTAAAACATTTAGAAACTACTTAGATTGGTTTTGTAGTTGAAATAATAACTGTGCTTTAAAGTAAAAATAGAGTTAAATCTTAATGTGTAAATCAATAATACCTAAAGTGCAAATTGCAGTTATACCAACAAACCCAATAAAGTGAATAAACCAACCATTTATGCCAGCTGATGATGCACCCCACCAATCTTGTTTCATTGGAGGTTCAACTTTCCATTGTGGATCTACTTCATCTAACTTTAAACTCTCAACAGAGGATTCACCATCCCCTCCCATGATGAAAACTTGATTGTTGACAACAGCAGATGAAGCTCCATACCTTTCTTCATTTAATTCCTGTAAATAAAAAATTTCGCTAAATTCTAATCCTAATATAAGTGTATTGATCTTAGATGTCTATAATTTTATAATGTTAATCTTAAAAAATACAAATTCCACATTTTTTGCTAACATAATGCATTATACATTATTAAATCACAGCATTTTGATTAATTTTAATATTTAAAAAGTTAACTGAACAAAATATAATTTTAGAAAAGACAACTAACTGGTATCTGAGTCCATTGTTTTGTAACAGTATCAAACAAAACAGATTCTTTTTCATAATCATCTCCTCCCATTATAAGCAACTTTGTTGGAACTACAACTATAAAAATAAAATCACTGTGTTTAAAAAGTAAAATAATATTTAAACTTGTTTATTTAATTTAAATGTTTCTTATTTTAATGTTAATTTTATTTGTGGATGCAATATTAATCCCAATTATAACCTTTTTCTATATCAGGAACAAACTGAACAATAGCAGAAATAATTGCTTGATTACATTCTAGCGAACTCATAATGAAGCCCTGAAATAAAAATATTTTTAAAACAAATAAACTAAATAAAAATGCTTCATTTAATAATATTCAATAATGTTTCATTTCAATTTATAATCATTTAACTGACCTCTTTCATAACAACTTGTTGAAGAAATTCTCTGCCTAATTTAAGAAGATCAAGAGATTGAAACAATTGGTTGACATGTTTCTGTCGTTCATTGCTGTCATGTTTTATCCAATTTATCATCGCATTGTAAACTATCTGCTCAGATGAAACCTGTGTTTAAAAATGTTCAAAATAATTTAAACAGGTTGAATTTAATCTTGTCTAAGAAAGTATGAGTATTTATTTAAAAAATACTTATCAATAATAAAAAAATTTCTAGAAAAAAAACTAATGTTAAGAAGTTAAAAATGTAGTTCCCTGGAAAAATATTTTAACTATAAATAGTTTTAGAACAATTTTTTGTTCCAGGAAACACATTAAAATAATATTTGTACCAAGGTTAATTTAACAATTTAAAAAAAAAATTTTATAAACTTCAGAAAGCCAAGTCTTCTAAACACTCTAAAACTTATATTACCTTCTTTTCTTTTGGTTTAAGAATACAAAGCAAATCTTCAAAACAAAGTTTAATAAACTCTTGCTTTGATGCAACTCTTTCAAAATTCTCAGCAATCATTTTCTGGGCTCCTTGCTTTAAGTTTTCAAGGTTGTATCTTTGAGAATAAGCCAGCATGGTTAAACAATTCTCAACATCAACAATGGTTTGCAGAAATTCTCCACAAAACTTTCCAAGTTCTAAAATTAAAATGTTGTCTCATTCTTAAGTTAAATGAGAATAATATTTGAATAAAATTAAATATAACAATTATGACAAAACTTTAAATAAATAAAAAAGATTTAAATAACTTAAATATAATGTAACTATTCACTTTTAACAAAATTTACATGCTACCCTATTGTTATTGAAATTTTATTAATTTTACTGTTAATCTGTAAATAATTTGCAGCTTCCATAATTTCAAAGACATTTTCTTCGGTTATCAGGATTTTTGCAGTGTAGGCATAATCTAAAATAAGTTCCATAATTTCCGAGCTTATTCCTTGGATTTTTACAATGGGATTGTACTTCTCTCTCATCTGTAAAAACAAAAAGTTGACTGAAAAGACAATATTATTGTATTGGCAAGACCACCATTTTACATTTGAAAATGCTACCATTTTTTTACAGCCATTTTACAAATTTGAAGTAGAACCACATTAAATAAATTTAAACAATTGCAAAAATTTTTATGAAAAAGTAGTTTTTAAAATGTTTTTTTTACCTCAGTTGTAAACATTGTTTTAAAGAAAACACAAAAAAATGCGAGAATGTTTTTGTGAGCAGAATGCTTCTTTGTTCCATCGTTGATTGTAACATCACAAAACTCTTTGTCTTCATTCCTATCTCTAAAATAAAACATTAAATAAATATTTAGTTTTAAAATAATAAATCAACCAACAGTATATCAATAACAAACCTGTTTAACTCTTCAAATATTTCATTAATGTGGTCACCCTCAAATTGTTGACTTCGCACCATGTTTAAACAAATTTAAACAACATTAACAACAAACCTAAAACCTTGAAACAAAATTGTAATTAGTAAAACTATAGTGATTAGAAAATGCATAAAAGTTATTAAAATTTAATTAAAAGCACAAAATGTTAAAAAAAAGTTATAAAAAATTAAATTTTCAATGCAAAGTTATAAAATAAAAATAAATGTATTTTAACTAAAAATTAATTAAAAAGAGCATTAAAAAGTTTAAAATATAATTTCCAATTATTTAAATTAAAAATCTTAATTTGAATCATAGAATAAAAACAATTGTTTTACATATTACTAGTTTTAAAAACAAAATACTCAATAATTACTTAGGCATAAACAAATTTAAAAAACAAAACAATTAATAAATAACAAACAGAAAAATTAAAAATATTTGCCTTATTAAAATACCTTTACTGAAAAAAATCGTATCATACATTTTATTAAAATTTTAAAATTTAAAATAATTTTTAAAAACAACAATAATAAAGTTAAATCTTTAATAAAGTGTTATTACTACTTGTATTGTTACTGTATAAAGTTAATTAAATAACAAGTTGTGACATCATAAACAGAATAATATGTTATTAAACAACAACCATTGTAGCATAAGATATTTCTCTTTTGGTTTCAGCAATAATTGTCCACTTGTTGTTCGTGGGATCAAATACTTCAATGGAATTAACTGGATGATTAAACCTAAATAATAAAACAATAAACCAGAGTTTAAAAAATTATTACAAACTAAATATTTAGTTTAGCTTACCCTTTATCCAAGCCTCCAGCAACATAAATCTTTCCATCTACAACTGAGGCAGAGTGACCAAATCGAGCCTTGTTCAGTGGTGCACTATCTGACCAGGTTTCTGTGGAAATGTTGTATTTGATCACCGATGAAACACCACCATTTTGATATCCACCTTAATTAAGTTATAAAAATTAGTTAACTTAAATGTTATAAAACTTTAAACACAAAAGGATTACTTTAACATTGTAAATTGTTTTTATAAAGTTATACTAATTATGTTACTAGATAAAAATTACATACAAAATAACAAATACATACCAGTAACAAATATGTGATCATCCAAAACTACAGCTGCATTGCCACTTATACCATATTCCATTAAAGAAATAAGAGACCAATTTTGTTTATCAAAATCAAAACATTCTGAAGAACTTAATTTTTCATTATCATTCCATCCCCCGATTGCAAATAATTTACCTAAACAAATCAATTAAAATAAAATATACATTTACAAACCAAATTAAACTTATGAAAATTTAATACATAAAAAATGTTGTCTAGAAATTTTAGTAATTTGATTTTAATATTTTTAAAACTTATATTATTAAACTAAACTTTCTTTTTTAATTAACCAATAATTAAATAATTTTTTTATTACATTTTAATTTGTTTTGTAAAAACATTAAATTAAATTTATTCAATTAAAAACAATTTGTTTAAAGACACAAACAATATAGCAGAATGGTCACTAGTGATGTCATAATGAGCTAGTTTTATGAATTAAAATTTAGATGTCACTCAAAGTTGCAGCAAAAATAATCAAATTATTTAAATTATTTGCTTAATTATTAATCTTAATTTAATCTTAAGACCAAGTTATTTTTAACCCAACAGAGTTAAATTTTTGTAACATTGCTTAATGATTAAATTTTTTTTAAATATTTTTTAAACTTATCGTTATATTAAAACACCTTTTTTTTCTATTATTTTGTAAACTATCTTAAAACATTTATTAATACAATAAAACCTTAACTTGTTTACCTCTTGCAGAAAGTAATGCATGGTTTCTTCGTGGAACAATCATGTTAGGAATATTTCCTCTTTTATTTGTCCCCACATCCAAGAATTCCCCACTTGATAAAGTTATATTATTTTGATCTTGACCTCCAGTTGTGTAAATACAATCTAGAATAATTATAAACTAAACAGATTGCATTTTTATTTTTACTATAATCTCGCCATATGTAATACAGTAGAAAACTTAAAAGATTTAATATCAATAACTAAAGAGCTAAGTGCAATAAAAATAAATCCCAACTAGTCAAACATTAAAATTAATAAACCAACCATTTATGACAGCTGATGATGCAAACCACCGATCTTGTTTCATTGGAAGTTCAACTTTCCATTGTGGATCTACCTCATCTAACTTTAAACTCTCAACAGAAGATTTACCAACCCCTCCCATGATGAAAACTTGTTTGTTAACAACAGCAGATGAAGCTCCCCACCTTTCTTCATTTAATTCCTAAAAAAAACTTTCTCTAGATACTAATCTCAATATAAGTGTATTAATCTTGGATGTTTAACTCTATATTTTTAAAATACAAATCTAGAAAAAAATAAATTTTAAATTTTATAGCAATAGTTATGCATTATTAAATTATAGCATACTGTTAATATAATTTTATCAAAGCCAACTTACTGGCATCTGAGTCCATTGTTTTGTAACAGTGTCAAACAAAACAGCATCTTCATTGTACCCTTCTCTTCCCACTATAAGCAACTTTGTTGGAACTACGATTATATTAAAAATGTTTAAAATCAAATTTGCTTTGTAACTCAAACAATAAAATATTCAATTATAAATGTTTTTATATCGAAAACTATTTGATAAATAACATTTTCACATAAAATAAAATAAACAAATTTATTTTCAAAATTCAAATGTTAAATTAATTAAAAATAATTTGCTATCTTTCACCTTTTACTTTCTGTGGGGCAAAATTTACCAAAGCTGAGATAAGTATTTGATTACATTCAAAAGATTTCATAATTAATTCCTAAAAACAAAAATAAGTCAATTTTCAGTTATGTATAATAAATAAAATGATTGTTGCAAAGTTGGTATGCTATATATGTAACAATTGCTACAATTTTTTTATTATTTAACTGACCTCTTTCATAACAACTTGTTGAAGAAATTCTCTGTCGAATTTAAGAAGATCAAGAGATTGAAACAATTGGTTGACATGTTTCTGTCGTTCATTGCTGTCATGTTTTATCCAATTTATCATCGCATTGTAAACTATCTGCTCAGATGAAACCTGTGTTTACAAATGTTCAAAATAATTTAAACAGGTTAAATTTAATCTTGTCTAAAATAGTATGAGTATTTATTTAGAAAATACTTATCAATGAAAAAGAGAATTTCTAGAGTAAAATTAGTGTAAAAGTTGAAAAGGTAATTCCCTGGAAAAATATTTTGACTATAAATAGTTCTAGAGCAATTCTTTGTTCCAGGAAACAAATTAAAATAATATTTGTTACAATTTTAATTAGGCAAATTTAAAAAAATTTATGTACTTTAGAAAGCTGAGTCTTTTAAACATAGTAAAACTTATATTACCTTCTTTTCTTTTGGTTTTAGAATAGAAAGTAAATCCTCGAAACAAAGTTTAATAAACTCTTGCTTTGATGCAACTCTTTCAAAATTCTTGGCAATCATTTTCTGGGCTACTTGCTTTAAATTTTCAAGGTTGTATCTTTGAGAATAAGCCAGCATGGTTAAACAATTCTCAACATCAACAATGGTTTGCAGAAATTCTCCACAAAACTTTCGAAGTTCTAAAATTAAAATGTTGTCTCATTCTTAAGTTAAATAAGAATAATATTTAAAAAAAATTAATTATAATAATTATGACAAAACATTAAATATATAAAAAGATTTAAATAACTTAAATATCATTTAACTTTTAACAAAAATTTACATGCTACCCTATTGTTATTGAAATTTTAATAATTTTACTGTTAATCTGTAGATAATTTGCAGCTTCCATAATTTCAAAGACATTTTCTTCGGTGATCAGGATTTTTGCAGTGTAAGCATAATCTAAAATAAGTTCCATAATTTCCGAGCTTATTCCTTGGATCTTTACAATGGGATTGTATTTCTCTTTCATCTGTAAAAACATAAAGTTGACTGAAAAGACAAAATTTTTGTATTGACATGACCAACATTTTACATTTAAAATGCTACCATTTTCTAACAGCCATTTTATAAATTTTACTAGAACCACATTGTATTAATTTTAAACAAAATATTTGAAAATCAACAATTTTTTAAAATGTTTTTTTTACCTCAGTTGTAAACATTGTTTTAAAGAAAACACAAAAAAATGCGAGAATGTTTTTGTGAGCGGAATGCTTCTTTGTTCCATCGTTGATTGTAACATCACAAAACTCTTTGTCTTCATTCCTATCTCTAAAATAAAACATTAAATAAATATTTAGTTTTAAAATAATAAATCAACCAACAGTATATCAATAACAAACCTGTTTAACTCTTCAAATATTTCATTAATGTGGTCACCCTTAAATTGTTGACTTCGCACCATTTTTAAACAAATTTGAACAACATTAACAACAAACCTAAAACCTTGAAACAAAAATGTAATTAGTAAAACTATAGTGATAAGAAAATGCATAAAAGTAATTAAAATTTAATTACAAGCACAAATATCATCAAAAATAAAATTTTCAATGCAAAGTTATGAAAAATAAAAATAAATGTATTTTAACTAAAAATTAATTAAAAAAAGCATTAAAAAGTTTAAAATATAATTTCCAATTATTTAAATTAAAAATCTTAATTTGAATCATAGAATAAAAACAATTGTTTTACATATTACTAGTTTAAAAACAAAAATCTCAATAATTACTTAGGCATAAACAAATAAAAAAACAAAACAATCAATAAATAACAAATATAAAAATTAAAAATATATGCCCTATTAAAATACCTTTACTGAAAAAAAAAAAAAGTTTTTATAGAGTTATACTAATTATGTTACTAGATAAAAATGACATGCAAAATAACAAATACATACCAGTAACAAATATGTGATCATCCAAAACTACAGCTGCATGGCTACTTAAACTACATTTCATTGGAGCAATAAGAGACCACTTTTGTTTATTAAAATCAAAACATTCTCATGAAATTAATTTTCCATCTTCATCATTATATCCCCCGATTGCAAATAATTTACCTGAACAAATCAATTAAAACAAAATATACAAAACCAAATTAAACTAATAAAAATATAATACTTAAAAAATGTTGTCTAGAAATTTTAATAATTTGTTTTTAATATTTTTAAAACTTATATTATTAAACTAAACTTTTTTTTTAAATTAACCAATAATTAAATAACTTTTTCTTTACATTTTAATTTGTTTTGTAAAAACATTAAATTAAATTTATTCAATTAAAAAACAATTTGTTTAAAGACACAAACAATATAGCAGAATGGTCACTAGTGATGTCATAATGAGTTAGTTTTATGAATTAAAATTTAGATGTCACGTTAAGTTGCAGCCAAAATAATTAAATTATTTAAATTATTTGCTTAATTATCAATCTTAAGTTAATCTTAAGACCAAGTTATTTTTTACCCAAACAAAGTTAAATTTTTGTAACACTGCTTAATGATTATTTTTTTTAAATATTTTTTAAACTTATCGTTGTATTAAAACACCTTTATTTATTATTTTGTAAACTATCTGAAAACATTTATTAATACAATGAAACTTTTAACTTGTTTACCTCTTGCAGCAAGTAATGCATGTCCTCTTCGTGGAACAATCATGTTAGGAATATTTCCTCGTTTATTTGTCCTCACATCCAAGAATTCCACACTTGATAAAGTTTTATTATTTTCATCTTGGCCCCCAGTTGTATAAATACAATCTACAACATTTATAAACTAAACAGATTGTTTTTTATTTTTATTATAATCTTTTATTATATAACTAAGTAGAAAACTTAAAGCATTTAATATTAATAACTAAAGCGCTAAGTGCAATAAAAATAAAACCCAACTAGTCAAACACTAAAGTTAATAAACCAACTATTTATGACAACTGATGATGCATACCACCGAGCTTGTTTCATTGGAGGTTCAACTTTCCATTGTGGATCTACCTCATCTAACTTTAAACTCTCAACAGAGGATTTACCACCCCTCCCATGATGAAAACTTGTTTGTTGACAACAGCAGATAAAGCTCCCCACCTTTCTTCATTTAATTCTTTAAAATAAATTTAGTTTATAAATTTCCAAATATAAACATATTTAAAAAAGTGTAAATTAAACATCATATTTTAAACCAAAATGTTTAAACACTGAAACATTTAGATTTTAAAATAAAAAAAATTAATTTACTGGCATCTGAGTCCATTGCTTTGTAACAGTATCAAACAAAACAACATTTTTTGTATTGGGGGAATCCCCTCCCATTACAAGTAACTTTGTTGGAACTGCAACTATAAAAATAAAATCACTTTGTTTAAAAAGTAAAATATTATTTAAACAAAAATGTTTCTATTTTCTATTTGAATGTTATTATTATTAAAATAAATTAAAATCATTTAAGTTAATTTCAAAAACATAATTTTAACCTTTTTCTTTATCAGGAACAAACTTAACGGTAGCGGAAATAATTAAATGAGAACATTCCAATGAATTCATAATCAAACCCTAAAATAAAAATAATTTTTAAAACAACTTAATCAACCTTTAAATGCTGATTATTTAATATTTATTTTATTTCAATTTATAATCATTTAACTGACCTCTTTCATAACAACTTGTTGTAGAAATTCTCTGCCTAATTTAAGAAGATCAAGAGATTGAAACAATTGGTTGACATGTTTCTGTCGTTCATTGCTGTCATGTTTTATCCAATTTATCATCGCAATGTAAACTATCTGCTCAGATGAAACCTGTGTTTAAAAATGTTCAAAATAACTTAAACAGGTTGAATTTAATCTTGTCTAAGATAGTATGAGTATTTATTTAGAAAATAATCATCAATAAAAAGAGAATTTCTGGAGTAAAATTAGTGTAAAGAAGTTAAAAAGGTAGTTCCATACCCTATCGTTATTAAAATTTTAATAATTTTACTGGTAATTTGTAGATAATTTGCAGCTTCCATAATTTCAAAGACATTTTCTTCGGTTATCAGGATTTTTGCAGTGTAGGCATAATCTAAAATAAGTTCCATAATTTCCGAGCTTATTCCTTGGATCTTTACAATGGGATTGTATTTCTCTCTCATCTGTAAAAACATAAAGTTGACTGAAAAAACAATATTATTGTTTTGACATGGCCACCATTTTAGAATTTTTTTTTATAAAGCAACATGTATTAATCTTAAAAAATTGTGAAATATTTGAATACAAAAAATTTGTAAAATTATTTTTTACCTCAGTTGTAAACATTGTTTTAAAGAAAACACAAAAAAATGCGAGAATGTTTTTGTGTGCGGAATGCTTCTTTGTTCCATCGTTGATTGTAACATCACAAAACTCTTTGTCTTCATTCCTATCTCTAGAATGAAACATTAAATAAATATTTAGGTTTAAAATAATAAATCAACCAACAGTATATCAATAACAAACCTGTTTAACTCTTCAAATATTTCATTAATGTGGTCACCCTCAAATTGTTGACTTCGCACCATTTTTAAACAAATTTAAACAACATTAACAACAAACCTAAAACTTTGAAACAAAATTGTAATTAGTAAAACTACAGTGATTAGAAAATGCATAAAAGTTATTAAAATTTAATTACAAGCAAAAATACTATCAAAATCATTAAAAATAAAATTTTAAATTGCATTCTAACTTAAATTAATTTTGAAAAAACAACTGCAATTATTTTAAATTACAATTAAATAAATCAAAATATCTAACTTGAAATCATAAAAAAAACAATTGTTTTAAATATAACTAGTTCTAATAAAGAAAAATTACACAATTTAGGCCTGAACAAATATTGGCAAAAAACAATCAAATAACAAAAATAAAGATTAAAAATATCTTCCTTAACAAAATAACTTGAATGATTTAACATTTTTCAATAAATTTAATTAATATTTTTAGTTTTAAAATAACTTTTTAATATCACCAATAATAAAGTTAAAATGTTCAATAAAGTTGTAACACTAGTTGTATTGTTACCATATAAACTTAACATAATTAACAAATTATAACATCATAAATGAAATCACTTGTTATTAAACAACCACCATTGTAGCATCCCATATTTCCCTTTGTGTTTCAGCAATGATTGTCCACTTGTTGTTCGTGGGATTAAATACTTCAATGGAATTAACTGGATTGCCACTAAATAATAAAACAATAAACCAGAGTTTAAAAAAATTATTACAAACTAAATATTTAGTTTAACTTACTTATACAAGCCCCCCATCACATAAATCTTGCCATCTACAACTGAGGCACAGTGACGACATCGAACCTCGTTCAGTGGTTCAACTTCTGACCAGGTATCTGTGGAAATGTTGTATTCGATCACTGATGAAACTGTTTCGTTTTGACATCCTCCTAGATTAAGTTATAGAAATTAGGTAACTTATATGTTATAAAACTTTAAACACAAAAGGATCACTTTAACATTGTAAATTGTTTTTATAAAGTTATACTAATTATGTTACTAGATAAAAATTACATGCAAAATAACAAATACATACCAGTAACAAATATGTGATCATCCAAAACTACAGCTGCATGGCTACTTAAACTACATTTCATTGGAGCAATAAGAGACCACTTTTGTTTATTAAAATCAAAACATTCTGAAGAACTTAAACTTTTACATTTATTATATCCCCCGATTGCGAACAATTTACCTGAACAAATCAATTAAAACAAAATATACATTTACAAACCAAATTAAACTTATGAAAATTTAATACTTAAAAAATGTTGTCTAAAATTTTTAATAATTTGTTTTTAATATTTTTAAAACTTATATTATTAAACTAAACTTTTTTTTTAAAATTAACCAATAATTAAATAATTTTTCCTTTACATTTTAATTTGTTTTGTAAAAACATTAAATTAAATTTATTCAATTAAAAAACAATTTGTTTAAAGACACAAACAATATAGCAGAATGGTCACTAATGATGTCATAATGAGCTAGTTTTATGAATTAAAATTTAGATGTCACTCAAAGTTGCAGCAAAAATAATCAAATTATTTAAATTATTTTCTTAATTAACAATCTTAATTTAATCTTAAGACCAAGTTATTTTTGACCCAACAGAGTTAAATTTTTGTAACATTGCTTAATGATTATTTTTTTAAATATTTTTTAAACATATCATTGTATTAAAACACCTTTTTTTAATTATTTAGTAAACTATATTAAAACATTTATTAATACAATAAAACTTTAACTTGTTTACCTCTTGCAGCAAGTAATGCATGTTGATATCGTGGAACAATCATGTCAGGAATATTTCCTCTTTTATTTGTCCTCACATCCAAGAATTCCACACTTGATAAAGTTTTATTATTTTGACCCATTCCTCCAGTTGTGTAAATACAATCTACAACATTTATAAACTGAACAGATTGTTTTTTTATTTTATTATAATCTTGTCATATGTAAAACATTTAGAAACTACTTAGATTGGTTTGCAGTTTAAATAATAACTGTGCTTTAAAGCAAAAATAAGGTAAAATCTTAATGTTTAAACTATAATAACTAAAGTGCAAATTGCAGTTATACCAACAAACCTAATAAAACAAACATAAAAGTTAATAAACCAACCATTTATGACAGCTGATGATGCAAACAACCGAGCTTGTTTCATTGGAGGTTCAACTTTCCATTGTGTATCTACTTCATCTAACTTTAAACTCTCAACAGAGGATTCATACCTTCCCCCCATGATGAAAACTTGATTGTTGACAACAGCAGATGAAGCTCCATACCTTTCTTCATTTAATTCCTGTAAATAAAAAATTTCGCTAAATTCTAATCCTAATATAAGTGTATTGATCTTAGATGTCTATAATTTTATAATGTAAATCTTAAAAAATACAAATTCCACATTTTTTGCTAACGTAATGCATTATACATTATTAAATCACAGCATTTTGATTAATTTTAATGCTTAAAAAGTTAACTAAACGAAATATAATTTTAGAAAAGACAACTAACTGGTATCTGAGTCCATTGTTTTGTAACAGAGTCAAACAAAACAGATTCTTTTTCATAATTATGTCCTCCCATTATAAGCAACTTTGTTGGAACTACAACTATAAAAATAAAATCACTTTGTTTAAAAAGTAAAATATTATTTAAACTTATTTATTTAATTTAAATGTTTCTTATTTTAATGTTAATTTTATTTGTGGATGCAATATTAATCCCAATTATAACCTTTTTCTATATCAGGAACAAACTGAACAATAGCAGAAATAATTGCTTGATTACATTCCAGCGAACTCATAATGAAGCCCTGAAATAAAAATACTTTTAAAACAAATAAATTAAATAAAAATACTTCATTTAATATCATTCAATAATGTTTCATTTCAATTTATAATCATTTAACTGACCTCTTTCATAACAACTTGTTGTAGAAATTCTCTGCCTAATTTAAGAAAATCAAGAGATTGAAACAATTGGTTGACATGTTTCTGTCGTTCATTGCTGTCATGTTTTATCCAATTTATCATCGAATTGTAAACTATTTGCTCAGATAAAACCTGTGTTAAAAAATGTTTAAAATAATTTAAACAGGTTGAATTTAATCTTGTCTAAAATAGTATGAGTATTTATTTAAAAAATACTTATCAATGAAAATGGCTTTTCTAAAAAAAAATTAATGTAAAGAAAGTAAAAAAGTAGTTCCATAAAAAAATATTTTGAATATAAATAGTTCTAGTGCAATACTTTGTTTCAGAAGCAAATTAAAATAATATTTGTACAAGATTAATTTGGCAATTTAAAAAAAAAATTTTATAAACTTTTAAAAGCCGTGTCTTCTGAACATAGTAAAACTTATATTACCTCCTTTTCTTTCAATTTTAGAATAGAAAGCAAATCTTCGAAACAAAGTTTAATAAATTCTTGCTTTGATGCAACTCTTTCAAAATTCTCAGCAATTATTTTCTGGGCTCCTTGCTTTAAGTTTTCAAGGTTGTATCTTTGAGAATAAGCCAGCATGGTTAAACAATTCTCAACATCAACAATGGTTTGCAGAAATCCTCCACAAAACTTTCGAAGTTCTAAAATTAAAATGTTGTCTCATTCTTAAGTTAAATGAGAATAATATTGTTATAAAATTGAGTATATACATACATAAATATAACAAAACTTTAAATATATAAAAAGATTTAAATAACTTAAATATAATGTAACTATTCACTTTTAACAAAAATTTACATGCTACCCTATCGTTATTAAAATTTTAATAATTTTACTGTTAATCTGTAGATAATTTGCAGCTTCCATAATTTCAAAGACATTTTCTTCGGTTATCAGGATTTTTGCAGTGTAGGCATAATCTAAAATAAGTTCCATAATTTCCGAGCTTATTCCTTGGATCTTTACAATGGGATTGTATTTCTCTCTCATCTGTAAAAACATAAAGTTGACTGAAAAGACAATATTATTGTATTGGCAAGACCACCATTTTACATTTGAAAATGCTACCATTTTTTTACAGCCATTTTACAAATTTAAAGTAGAACCACATTAAATAAATTTAAACAATTGCAAATTTTTACGAATAAGTAGTTTTTAAAATGTTTTTTTTACCTCAGTTGTAAACATTGTTTTAAAGAAAACACAAAAAAATGCAAGAATGTTTTTGTGAGCGGAATGCTTCTTTGTTCCATCATTGATTGTTACATCACAAAACTCTTTGTCTTCATTTCTATCTCTAAAATAAAACATTAAATAAATATTTAGTTTTAAAATAATAAATCAACCAACAGTATATCAATAACAAACCTGTTTAACTCTTCAAATATTTCATTAATGTGGTCACCCTCAAATTGTTGACTTCGCACCATTTTTAAACAAATTTAAACAACATTAACAACAAACCTAAAACCTTGAAACAAAATTGTAATTAGTAAAACTACAGTGATTAGAAAATGCATAAAAGTAATTAAAATTTAATTAAAAGCACAAAATGTTAAAAAAAGTTATAAAAAATTAAATTTTCAATGCAAAGTTATGAAAAATAAAAATAAATGTATTTTAACTAAAAATTAATTAAAAAAAGCATTAAAAAGTTTAAAATATAATTTCCAATTATTTAAATTAAAAATCTTAATTTGAATCATAGAATAAAAACAATTGTTTTACATATTACTAGTTTTAAAAACAAAATACTCAATAATTACTTAGGCATAAACAAATTTAAAAAACAAAACAATCAATAAATAACAAACATAAAAATTAAAAATATATGCCTTATTAAAATACCTTTACTGAAAAAAATCGTATCATACATTTTATTAAAATTTTAAAATAATTTTTAAAAACACCAATAATAAAGTTAAATCTTTAATAAAGTGTTATTACTACTTGTATTGTTACTGTATAAAGTTAATTAAATAACAAGTTGTGACATCATAAACAGACTAATATGTTATGTAACAACAACCATTGTAGCATAAGATATTTCTCTTTCTGTTTCAGCAATGATTGTCCACTTGCTGTTCGTCGGATCAAACACTTCAATGGAATTAACTGGATCAAACCTAAATAATAAAACAATAAACCAGAGTTTAATAAATTATAACAAACTAAATATTTAGTTTAACTTACCCTTTACCCCAGCCCCCCAGCACATAAATCTTGCCATCTACAACTGAGGCACAGTGACCATATCGAGCCTTATTCATTGGTGCAACTTCTGACCAGGTATCAGTAATAATGTTGTATTTGATCACTGATGAAACAGCACCATTTTGATATCCACCTTAATTAAGTTATAAAAATTAGTTAACTTATATGTTATAAAACTTTAAACACAAAAGAATCACTTTAACATTGTAAATTGTTTTTATAGAGTTATACTAATTATGTTACTAGATAAAAATTACATGCAAAATAACAAATACATACCAGTAACAAATATGTGATCATCCAAAACTACAGCTGCATGGCTATATATACCATATTTCATTGAAGCAATAAGAGACCACTTATGTTTATTAAAATCAAAACATTCTGAAGAACTTAAACTTTTACATTTATTATATCCCCCGATTGCGAACAATTTACCTGAACCAATCAATTAAAACAAAATATACATTTACAAACCAAATTAAACTTATAAAAATTTAATACTTAAAAAATGTTGTCTAAAATTTTTAATAATTTGTTTTTAATATTTTTAAAACTTATATTATTAAACTAAACTTTTTTTTTAAAATTAACCAATAATTAAATAATTTTTCCTTTACATTTTAATTTGTTTTGTAAAAACATTAAATTAAATTTATTCAATTAAAAAACAATTTGTTTAAAGACACAAACAATATAGCAGAATGGTCACTAATGATGTCATAATGAGCTAGTTTTATGAATTAAAATTTAGATGTCACTCAAAGTTGCAGCAAAAATAATCAAATTATTTAAATTATTTTCTTAATTAACAATCTTAATTTAATCTTAAGACCAAGTTATTTTTGACCCAACAGAGTTAAATTTTTGTAACATTGCTTAATGATTATTTTTTTAAATATTTTTTAAACATATCATTGTATTAAAACACCTTTTTTTAATTATTTAGTAAACTATATTAAAACATTTATTAATACAATAAAACTTTAACTTGTTTACCTCTTGCAGCAAGTAATGCATGTTGATATCGTGGAACAATCATGTCAGGAATATTTCCTCTTTTATTTGTCCTCACATCCAAGAATTCCACACTTGATAAAGTTTTATTATTTTGACCCATTCCTCCAGTTGTATAAATACAATCTACAACATTTATAAACTAAACAGATTGTTTTTTTATTTTATTATAATCTTGTCATATGTAAAACATTTAGAAACTATTTAGATTGGTTTGCAGTTTAAATAATAACTGTGCTTTAAAGCAAAAATAAGGTAAAATCTTAATGTTTAAACTATAATAACTAAAGTGCAAATTGCAGTTATACCAACAAACCTAATAAAACAAACATAAAAGTTAATAAACCAACCATTTATGACAACTGATGATGCAAACAACCGAGCTTGTTTCATTGGAGGTTCAACTTTCCATTGTGTATCTACTTCATCTAACTTTAAACTCTCAACAGAGGATTCATACCTTCCCCCCATGATGAAAACTTGATTGTTGACAACAGCAGATGAAGCTCCATACCTTTCTTCATTTAATTCCTGTAAATAAAAAATTTCGCTAAATTCTAATCCTAATATAAGTGTATTGATCTTAGATGTCTATAATTTTATAATGTAAATCTTAAAAAATACAAATTCCACATTTTTTGCTAACATAATGCATTATACATTATTAAATCACAGTATTTTGATTAATTTTAATGCTTAAAAAGTTAACTAAACGAAATATAATTTTAGAAAAGACAACTAACTGGTATCTGAGTCCATTGTTTTGTAACAGTGTTAAACAAAACAGATTCTTTTTCATAATTATGTCCTCCCATTATAAGCAACTTTGTTGGAACTACAACTATAAAAATAAAATCACTGTGTTTAAAAAGTAAAATAATATTTAAACTTATTTATTTAATTTAAATGTTTCTTATTTTAATGTTAATTTTATTTGTGAATGCAATATTAATCCCAATTATAACCTTTTTCTATATCAGGAACAAACTGAACAATAGCAGAAATAATTGCTTGATTACATTCCAGCGAACTCATAATGAAGCCCTGAAATAAAAATACTTTTAAAACAAATAAACTAAATAAAAATGCTTCATTCAATAATATTCAATAATGTTTCATTTCAATTTATAATCATTTAACTGACCTCTTTCATAACAACTTGTTGAAGAAATTCTCTGCCTAATTTAAGAAGATCAAGAGATTGAAATAATTGGTTGACATGTTTCTGTCGTTCATTGCTGTCATGTTTTATCCAATTTATCATCGCATTGTAAACTATTTGCTCAGATGAAACCTGTGTTTAAAAATGTTTAAAATAACTTAAACAGGTTAAATTTAATCTTGTCTAAGATAGTATGAGTATTTATTTAAAAAATACTTATCAATAAAAAAAAATTTCTAGAAAAAAAAACTAATGTTAAGAAGTTAAAAATGTAGTTCCCTGGAAAAATATTTTAACTATAAATAGTTCTAGTGCAATACTTTGTTTCAGGAGCAAATTAAAATAATATTTGTACCAAGGTTAATTTGGCAATTTAAAAAAAAAATTTTATAAACTTCAGAAAGCCAAGTCTTCTAAACACTCTAAAACTTATATTACCTTCTTTTCTTTTGGTTTAAGAATACAAAGCAAATCTTCAAAACAAAGTTTAATAAACTCTTGCTTTGATGCAACTCTTTCAAAATTCTCAGCAATCATTTTCTGGGCTCCTTGCTTTAAGTTTTCAAGGTTGTATCTTTGAGAATAAGCCAGCATGGTTAAACAATTCTCAACATCAACAATGGTTTGCAGAAATTCTCCACAAAACTTTCCAAGTTCTAAAATTAAAATGTTGTCTCATTCTTAAGTTAAATGAGAATAATATTTAAATAAAATTAAATATAACAATTATGACAAAACTTTAAATATATAAAAAAGATTTAAATAACTTAAATATAATGTAACTATTCACTTTTAACAAAATTTACATGCTACCCTATTGTTATTGAAATTTTAATAATTTTACTGTTAATCTGTAGATAATTTGCAGCTTCCATAATTTCAAAGACATTTTCTTCGGTTATCAGGATTTTTGCAGTGTAGGCATAATCTAAAATAAGTTCCATAATTTCCGAGCTTATTCCTTGGATCTTTACAATGGGATTGTATTTCTCTCTCAACTATAAAAACATAAAGTGGACTGAAAAGACAAAATTATTGTTTTGGTATGCCCACCATTTTACAATGCCACCATTTTAGAACAGCCATTTTATAAATTTTACTAGAACCACCTTGTAATAATTTTAAACAAAATATTTGAAAATCAACAGTTTTTAAAATGTTTTTTTACCTCAGTTGTGAACATTGTTTTAAAGAAAACACAAAAAAATGCGAGAATGTTTTTGTGAGCGGAATGCTTCTTTGTTCCATCGTTGATTGTAACATCACAAAACTCTTTGTCTTCATTCCTATCTCTAAAATAAAACATTAAATAAATATTTATTTTAAAATAATAAATCAACCAACAGTATATCAATAACAAACCTGTTTAACTCTTCAAATATTTCATTAATGTGGTCACCCTCAAATTGTTGACTTCGCACCATTTTTAAACAAATTTAAACAACATTAACAACAAACCTAAAACCTTGAAACAAAAATGTAATTAGTAAAACTATATAGTGAATAGAAAATGCATAAAAGTAATTAAAATTTAATTAAAAGCACAAAATGCTAAAAAAAAGTTATAAAAAATTAAATTTTCAATGCAAAGTTATGAAAAATAACAATAAATGTATTTTAACTGAAAATTAATTAAATAAAGCATTAAAAAGTTTAAAATATAATTTCCAATTATTTAAATTAAAAATCTTAATTTGAATCATAGAATAAAAACAATTGTTTTACATATTACTAGTTTTAAAAACAAAATACTCAATAATTACTTAGGCATAAACAAATTAAAAAACAAAACAATTAAATAATAACAAACATAAAAATTAAAAATATATGCCCTATTAAAATACCTTTACTGAAAAAAATCTTATCATACATTTTATTAAAATTTTAAAATTTAAAATAATTTTTAAAAGCACCAATAATAAAGTTAAATCTTTAATAAAGTGTTATTACTACTTGTATTGTTATTGTATAAAGTTAATTAAATAACAAGTTGTGACATCATAAACAGAATAATAAGTTATTAAACAACAACCATTATCGCATAAGAAATTTCTCTTTTTGTTTCAGCAATAATTGTCCACTTGTTGTTTGTGGGATCAAATACTTCAATGGAATTAACTGGGCCCCTAAACCTAAATAATAAAACAATAAACCAGAGTTTAATAAATTATTACAAACTAAATATTTAGTTTAACTTACCCTTCATCCTCTCCCCCAACAACATAAATCTTGCCATCTACAACTGAGGCACAGTGACCATATCGAGCCTTGTTCAGTGGTGCACTATCTGACCAGGTTTCTGTGGAAATGTTGTATTTGATCACTGATGAAACAGCACCATTTTGATATCCACCTTAATTAAGTTATAAAAATTAGTTAACTTAAATAATATAAAACTTTAAACACAAAAGAATCACTTTAACATTGTAAAATATTTTTATAGAGTTATACTAATTATGTTACTAGATAAAAATTACATGTAAAATAACAAATACTTACCGATAACAAATATGTGATCATCTAAAACTACAGCTGCATGAGCATTTATACCATATTTCATTGAAGCAATAAGAGACCACTTTTGTTTATCAAAATCAAAACATTCTGAAGAACTTAATGTTTTACCTTTATCATTAATTCCTCCGATTGCGAATAATTTACCTGAACAAATCAATTAAAATAAAATATACATTTACAAACCAAATTAAACTTATGAAAATATAATACTTAAAAAATGTTGTCTAGAAATTATAATAATTTGTTTTTAATATTTTTAAAACTTATATTATTAAACTAAAACTTTTTTTTTAAATTACCCAATAATTAAATAATTTTTTCTTTACATTTTAATTTGTTTTGTAAAAACATTAAATTAAATTTATTCAATTAAAAAACAATTTGCTTAAAGACACAAACAAAATAGCAGAATGGTCACTAGTGATGTCATAATGAGCTAGTTTTATAAATTAAAATTTAGATGTCACTCAAAGTTGCAGCCAAAATAATCAAATTATTTAAATTATTTGCTTAATTATCAATCTTAAGTTAATCTTAAGACCAAGTTATTTTTGACCCAAACAAAGTTAAATTTTTGTAACACTGCTTAATGATTAATTTTTTTTAAATATTTTTTAAACTTATCGTTGTATTAAGACACTTTTTTTAATTATTTAGTAAACTATCTTAAAACATTTATTAATACAATAAAACCTTAAATTGTTTACCTCTTGCAGCAAGTAATGCATGTCCTCTTCGTGAAACAATCATGTCAGGAATATTTCCTCTTTTATTTGTCCTCACATCCAAGAATTCCTCACTTGATAAAGTTTTATAATTTTTATCTCCGCCTCCAGTTGTGTAAATACAATCTACAACATTTATAAACTAAACAGATTGTTTTTTCATTTTATTATAATCTTGTCATATGTAAAACATTTAGAAACTACTTAGATTGGTTTGTAGTTGAAATAATAACTGTGCTTTAAAGTAAAAATAAGGTTAAATCTTAATGTTTAAACAATAATAACTAAAGTGCAAATTGCAGTTATACCAACAAACCCAATAAAGCAAACAATAAAGTGAATAAACCAACCATTTATGACAGCTGATGATGCATAACACCGAGCTTGTTTCATTGGAGGTTCAAGTTTCCATTGTGGATCTACCTCATCTAACTTTAAACTCTCAACAGAAGATTTACCCTCCCCTCCCATGATGAAAACTTGGTTGTTGACAACAGCAGCTGAAGCTCCAAACCTTTCTTCATTTAATTCCTGTAAATAAAAAATTTCGCTAAATTCTAATCCTAATATAAGTGTATTGATCTTAGATGTCTATAATTTTATAATGTAAATCTTAAAAAATACAAATTCCACATTTTTTGCTAACGTAATGCATTATACATTATTAAATCACAGCATTTTGATTAATTTTAATATTTAAAAAATTAACTGAACGAAATATAATTTTAGAAAAGACAACTAACTGGTATCTGAGTCCATTGTTTTGTAACAGAGTCAAACAAAATAGATTCTTTTTCATAATTATGTCCTCCCATTATAAGTAACTTTGTTGGAACTGCAACTATAAAAATAAAATCACTGTGTTTAAAAAGTAAAATAATATTTAAACTTATTTATTTAATTTAATTGTTTCTTATTTTAATGTTAATTTTATTTGTGAATGCAATATTAATCCCAATTATAACCTTTTTCTATATCAGGAACAAACTGAACAATAGCAGAAATAATTGCTTGATTACATTCTAGCGAACTCATAATGAAGCCCTGAAATAAAAATATTTTTAAAACAAATAAACTAAATAAAAATGCTTCATTTAATATCATTTGAATAATGTTTCATTTCAATTTATAATCATTTAACTGACCTCTTTCATAACAACTTGTTGTAGAAATTCTCTGCCTAATTTAAGAAGATCAAGAGATTGAAACAATTGGTTGACATGTTTCTGTCGTTCATTGCTGTCATGTTTTATCCAATTTATCATCGCATTGTAAACTATCTGCTCAGATGAAACCTGTGTTTAAAAATGTTTAAAATAATTTAAACAGGTTAAATTTAATCTTGTCTAAGATAGTATGAGTATTTATTTAGAAAATAATCATCAATAAAAATGGCTTTTCTAAAAAAAAAATTAATGTAAAAAAAGTGAAAAAGTAGTTCCATAAAAAAATATTTTGAATATAAATAGTTCTAGTGCAATACTTTGTTTCAGGAGCAAATTAAAATAATATTTGTACAAGATTAATTTGGCAATTTAAAAAAAAATTTTATAAACTTTTGAAAGCCGTGCCTTCTAAACATAGTAAAACTTATATTACCTTCTTTTCTTTTAATTTTAGAATAGAAAGCAAATCCTCGTAACAAAGTTTAATAAATTCTTGCTTTGATGCAACTCTTTCAAAATTCTCAGCAATCATTTTCTGGGCTCCTTGCTTTAAGTTTTCAAGGTTGTATCTTTGAGAATAAGCCAGCATGGTTAAACAATTCTCAACATCAACAACGGTTTGCACAAATTCTCCACAAAACTTTCGAAGTTCTAAAATTAAAATGTTGTCTCATTCTTGAGTTAAATTTGAGTATAATATTTAAATAAAATTAATAATAATAATTATGATAAAACTTTAAATATATCAAAATGATTTAAATAACTTAAATATAATTTAACTTTTAACAAAAATTTACATGCTACCCTATTGTTATTGAAATTTTATTAATTTTACTGGTAATCTGTAGATAATTTGCAGCTTTCATAATTTCAAAGACATTTTCTTCAGTTATTAGGATTTTTGCAGTGTAGGCATAATCTAAAATAAGTTCCATAATTTCCGAGCTTATTCCTTGGATCTTTACAATGGGATTGTATTTCTCTCTCATCTGTAAAAATATAAAGTTGACTGAAAAGACAATATTATTGTATTGGCAAGACCACCATTTTACATTTAAAAATGCTACCATTTTTTTACAGCCATTTAACAAATTTGAAGTAGAACCATATTAAATAAATTTAAACAATTGCCAAATTTTTACGAATAAGTAGTTTTTAAAATGTTTTTTTTTACCTCAGTTGTAAACATTGTTTTAAAGAAAACACAAAAAAATGCGAGAATGTTTTTGTGAGCGGAATGCTTCTTTGTTCCATCATTGATTGTTACATCACAAAACTCTTTGTCTTCATTTCTATCTCTAAAATAAAACATTAAATAAATATTTAGTTTTAAAATAATAAATCAACCAACAGTATATCAATAACAAACCTGTTTAACTCTTCAAATATTTCATTAATGTGGTCATCCTCAAATTGTTGACTTCGCACCATTTTTAAACAAATTTAAACAACATTAACAACAAACCTAAAACCTTGAAACAAAATTGTAATTAGTAAAACTACAGTGATTAGAAAATGCATAAAAGTAATTAAAATTTAATTAAAAGCACAAAATGTTAAAAAAAGTTATAAAAAATTAAATTTTCAATGCAAAGTTATGAAAAATAAAAATAAATGTATTTTAACTAAAAATTAATTAAAAAAAGCATTAAAAAGTTTAAAATATAATTTCCAATTATTTAAATTAAAAATCTTAATTTGAATCATAGAATAAAAACAATTGTTTTACATATTACTAGTTTTAAAAACAAAATACTCAGTAATTACTTAGGCATAAACAAATTTAAAAAACAAAACAATCAATAAATAAAAAACATAAAAATTAAAAATATATACCCTATTAAAATAACTTTACTGAAAAAAATCGTATCATACATTTTATTAAAATTTTAAAATTTAAAATAATTTTTAAAAGCACCAATAATAAAGTTAAATCTTTGATAAAGTATTATTACTACTTGTATTGTTACTGTGTAAAGGTAATTAAATAACAAGTTGTGACATCATAAACAGAATAATAAATTATTAAACAACAACCATTGTAGCATAAGATATTTCTCTTTTTGTTTCAGCAATGATTGTCCACTTGTTGTTCGTCGGATCAAATACTTCAATGGAATTAACTGGGCCCCTAAACCTAAATAATAAAACAATAAACCAGAGTTTAATAAATTATTACAAACTAAATATTTAGTTTAACTTACCCTTTACCCCAGCCCCCAACAACATAAATCTTGCCATCTACAACTGAGGCACAGTGAACATATCGAGCCTTGTTCATTGGTGCAACTTCTGACCGGGTATCTGTGGAAATGTTGTATTTGATCACCGATGAAACACCACCATTTTGATATCCACCTTAATTAAGTTATAAAAATTAGGTAACTTATATGTTATAAAACTTTAAACACAAAAGAATCACTTTAACATTGTAAATTATTTTTATAGAGTTATACTAATTATGTTATTAGATAAAAATTACATGCAAAATAACAAATACATACCAGTTACAAATATGTGATCATCCAAAACTACAGCTGCATGAGCATTTATACCATATTTCATTGGAGAAATAAGAGACCACTTTTGTTCATCAAAATCAAAACATTCTGATGAACTTAAACTTTCATCTATATCATCCCTACCACCAATTGCAAATAATTTACCTAAACAAATCAATTAAAACAAAATATACATTTACAAACCAAATTAAACTTATAAAAATTTAATACTTAAAAAATGTTGTCTAAAATTTTTAATAATTTGTTTTTAATATTTTTAAAACTTATATTATAAAACTAAAACTTTTTTAAAAAAATATTAACCAATAATTAAATAATTTTTTCTTTACATTTTAATTTGTTTTGTAAAAACATTAAATTAAATTTATTTAATTAAAAAACAATTTGTTTAAAGACACAAACAATATAGCAGAATGGTCACTAGTGATGTCATAATGAGCTAGTTTTATGAATTAAAATTTAGATGTCACTCAAAGTTGCAGCCAAAATAATTAAATTATTTAAATTATTTGCTTAATTATCAATCTTAAGTTAATCTTAAGACCAAGTTATTTTTTACCCAAACAAAGTTAAATTTTTGTAACACTGTTTAATGATTATTTTTTTTAAATATTTTTTAAACATATCGTTGTATTAAAACACCTTTTTTTATTATTGAGTAAACTATCTTAAAACATTTATTAATACAATAAAAATTTTAACTTGTTTACCTCTTGCAGCAAGTAATGCATGTTCATATCGTGGAACAATCATGTCAGGAATATTTCCTCTTTTATTTGTCCTCACATCCAAGAATTCCACACTTGATAAAGTTTTAATATTTTCATCTCGGCCCCCAGTTGTATAAATACAATCTACAACAATTATAAACTAAAGAGATTGTTTTTTATTTTATTATAATCTTGTCATATGTAAAACATTTAAAAACTACTTAGATTGGTTTTGAAGTTTAAATAATAACTGTGCTTTAAAGTAAAAATAAGGTAAAATCTTAATGTGTAAATTAATAATAACTAAAGTGCAAATTGCAGTTATACCAACAAACCTAATAAAGCAAACAATAAAGTTAATAAACCAACCATTTATGACAGCTGATGATGCAGACCACCGAGCTTGTTTCATTGGACTTTCAACTTTCCATTGCGGATCTACTTCATCTAACTTTAAACTCTCAACAGAAGATTTAATCAAACCTCCCATGATGAAAACTTGTTTGTTGACAACAGCAGATGAAGCTCCCCACCTTTCTTCATTTAATTCCTTAAAATAATAAAAGTTTATAAATTTCTAAATGCAAACAAATTTAAAAAAGTGTAAATTAAACATCATATTTAAACTGTATAAATTTTAAACATTAAAACATTTAGATTTTAAAACAAAAAAAAAACTAAAAATCAACTTACGGGCATCTGAGTCCATTGGTTTGTAACAGTATCAAACAAAACAACATTTTTTTTATTGGGGGAACTCCCTCCCGTTACAAGTAACTTTGTTGGAACTGCAACTATAAAAATAAAATCACTGTGTTTAAAAAGTAAAATATTATTTAAACAAAAATGTTTCTATTTTCTATTTAAATGTTATCATTATTAAAATAAATTAAAATCATCTAAGTTAATTTCAAAAACATAATATTAACCTTTTTCTTTATCAGGAACAAACTTAACGGTAGCGGAAATAATTAAATGAGAACATTCCAATGAATTCATAATCAAACCCTAAAATAAAAATAACTTTTAAAACAACTTAATCAACCTTGAAATGCTGATTATTTAACATTTATTTTATTTATATTATAAATAATTTAACTGACCTCTTTCATAACAACTTGTTGTAGAAATTCTCTGTCAAATTTAAGAAGATCAAGAGATTGAAACAATTGGTTAACATGTTTCTGTCGTTCATTGTTGTCATGTTTTATCCAATTTATTATCGCATTGTAAACTATCTGCTCAGATAAAACCTGTGTTTAAAAATATTTAAAATATTTTAAACAGGTTGAATTTAATCTTGTCTAAGATAGTATGAGTATTTATTTAGAAAATACTTATAAATGAAAATGGCTTTTCTAAAAAAAAATTAATGTAAAGAAAGTGAAAAGGTAGTTCCATAAAAAAATATTTTGAATATAAATAGTTCTAGTGCAATACTTTGTTTCAGGAGCAAATTAAAATAATATTTGTACAAGTTTAATTTGGCAATTAAAAAAAAAATTTATAAACTTTTGAAAGCCGTGTCTTCTGAACATAGTAAAACTTATATTACCTTCTTTTCTTTTAATTTTAGAATAGAAAGTAAATCCTCGAAACAAAGTTTAATAAATTCTTGCTTTGATGCAATTTTTTCAAAATTCTCGACAATCATTTTCTGGGCTCCTTGCTTTAAGTTTTTAAGGTTGTATCTTTGAGAATAAGCCAGCATGGTTAAACAATTCTCAACATCAACAATGGTTTGCAGAAATTCTTCACAAAACTTTCGAAGTTCTAAATTTAAATGTTGTCTCATTCTTAAGTTAAATGAGAATAATATTTAAATAAAATTAAATATATACATAATTATGACAAAACATTAAATATAAAAAAAAAAATTTAAATAACGTAATTATAATTTAACTACTTGGTTTTAACAAAAATTTACATGCTACCCTATTGTTATTGAAATTTTAATAATTTTACTGTTAATCTGTAGATAATTTGCAGCTTCCATAATTTCAAAAACATTTTCTTCGGTTATCAGGATTTTCGCAGTGTAGGCATAATCTAAAATAAGGTCCATAATTTCCGAGCTTATTCCTTGGATCTTTACAATGGGATTGTATTTCTCTTTCATCTGTAAAAATATAAAGTTGACTGAAAAGACAACATTATTGTATTGGTATGACCACCATTTTACATTTAAAAATGCTACCATTTTTATAATATCTATTTTATAAAATTTAGTAAACCCACATTGCATTAATTTTAAATTTTTGCAAAATATTTGAAAATCAACAGTTTTTAAAATGTTTTTTTACCTCAGTTGTAAACATTGTTTTAAAGAAAACACAAAAAAATGCGAGAATGTTTTTGTGAGCGGAATGCTTCTTTGTTCCATCGTTGATTGTAACATCACAAAACTCTTTGTCTTCATTCCTATCTCTAAAATAAAACATTAAATAAATATTTAGTTTTAAAATAATAAATCAACCAACAGTATATCAATAACAAACCTGTTTAACTCTTCAAATATTTCATTAATGTGGTCACCCTCAAATTGTTGACTTCGCACCATTTTTAAACAAATTTAAACAACATTAACAACAAACCTAACCCCTTGAAACAAAATTGTGATTAGTAAAACTACAGTGATTAGAAAATGCATAAAAGTAATTAAACTTTAATTACAAGCACAAATACTATCAAAATCATCAAAAATAAAATTTTAAATTGCATTCTAACGTAAATAAATTTTGAAAAAACAACTGCAATTATTTTAAAGTACAATTAAATAAATCAAAATATCTAACTTGAAATCATAAAAAAAATTTGTTTTAAATATTACTAGTTCTAAGAAAGAAAAATTACACAATTTAGGCCTAAACAAATACAGGCAAAAAACAATTAAATAACAAAAATAAAGATTAAAAATATCTTCCTTAACAAAATAACTTAAATGATAAAACATTTTTCAATAAATTTAATTAATATTTTTAGTTTTAGAATAGTTTTTTAATACCACCAATAATAAAGTTAAAATGTTCAATAAAGTTGTAACACTAATTTTATTGTTACTGTATAAACCTAACATAATTAACAAGTTGTGACATCATAAACAGAAATTGTTATTAAACAACAACCATTGTAGCATGATATATTTTACTTTCTGTTTCAGCAATGATTGTCCACTTGCTGTTCGTCGGATCAAATACTTCAATGGAATTAAGTGAACCCCTAAACCTAAATAATAAAACAATAAACCAGAGTTTAATAAATTATTACAAACTAAATATTTAGTTTAACTTACCCTTTATCCTTGCCCCCAACAACATAAATCTTGCCATCTACAACTGAGGCACAGTGATAACATCGAGCCTTGTTCAGTGGTGCAATATCTGACCAGGTATCTGTGGAAATGTTGTATTTGATCACCAATGAAACAGCACCATTTTGATATCCTCCTTAATTAGGTTTAATAATAGGTAATTGAAATAGATAATTAAAATAAATAAATAAATAATATAACATTACACTGTAAACTTTTTTTATGAATTCAAACCAGTAATGTTTTAAAAATTAAATATAAAATAACAAATACATACCACTAACAAATATGTGATCATCTAAAACTACAGCTGCATGATTATTTACACAATATTTCATTGGAGAAATAAGAGACCACTTTTGTTCATCAAAATCAAAACATTCTGAAGAACTTAATGTTTTACCTTCATCATTAATTCCCCCGATTGCAAATAATTTACCTAAACAAATCAATTAAAATATACATTTACAAACCAAATTAAACTTATGAAAATTTAATACATAAAAAATGTTGTCTAAAATTTTTAATAATTTGCTTTTACTAATTTTAAAACTTATATTATTAAACTAAACTTTTTTTTTTAAATTAACCAATAATTAAATAATTTTTTCTTTACATTTTAATTTGTTTTGTAAAAACATTAAATTAAATTTATTCAATTAAAAAACAATTTGTTTAAAGACACAAACAATATAGCAGAATGGTCACTAGTGATGTCATAATGAGCTAGTTTTATGAATTAAAATTTAGATGCCACTCAAAGTTGCAGCAAAAATAATCAAATTATTTAAATTATTTTCTTAATTATTAATCTTAATTTAATCTTAAGACCGAGTTATTTTTGACCCAAACAAAGTTAAATTTTTGTAACACTGCTTAATGATTATTTTTTTAAATATTTTTTAAACTTATCGTTGTATTAAAAAACCTTTTTTAATTATTTTGTAAACTATCTTAAAACATTTATTAATACAATAAAACCTTAACTTGTTTACCTCTTGCAGCAAGTAATGCATGGTTTCTTCGTGAAACAATCATGTTAGGAATATTTCCTCTTTTATTTGTCCTCACATCCAAGAATTCCTCACTTGATAAAGTTTCATCTTTATCTCGACCTCCAGTTGTGTAAATACAATCTACAACAATTATAAACTAAACAGATTGCATTTTTATTTTTATTATAATCTTGCCATATGTAATACAGTAGAAAACTTAAAAGATTTAATATCAATAACTAAAGTGCTAAGTGCAATAAAAATAAAACCCAACTAGTCAAACACTAAGATTAATAAACCAACCATTTATGACAGCTGATGATGCAACCCACCGAGCTTGTTTCTTTGGAGGTTCAACTTTCCATTGTGGATCTACCTCATCTAACTTTAAACTCTCAACAGAAGATTTACCATCCCCTCCCATGATGAAAACTTGATTGTTGACAACAGCAGATGAAGCTCCATACCTTTCTTCATTTAATTCCTGTAAATAAAAAATTTCGCTAAATTCTAATCCTAATATAAGTGTATTGATCTTAGATGTCTATAATTTTATAATGTAAATCTTAAAAAATACAAATTCCACATTTTTTGCTAACATATTGCATTATACATTATTAAATCACAGCATTTTGATTAATTTTAATATTTAAAAAGTTAACTGAACGAAATATAATTTTAGAAAAGACAACTAACTGGTATCTGAGTCCATTGTTTTGTAACAGAGTCAAACAAAACAACATTTTTTTCATTGGGGGAACTCCCTCCCATTATAAGTAACTTTGTTGGAACTGCAACTATAAAAATAAAATCACTTTGTTTAAAAAGTAAAATAATATTTCAACTTGTTTATTTAATTTAAATGTTTCTTATTTTAATGTTAATTTTATTTGTGAATGCAATATTAATCCCAATTATAACCTTTTTCTATATCAGGAACAAACTGAACAATAGCAGAAATAATTGCTTGATTACATTCCAGTGAATTCATAATCAAACCCTGAAATAAAAATATTTTTAAAACAAATAAACTAAATAAAAATGCTTCATTTAATAATATTCAATAATGTTTCATTTCAATTTATAATCATTTAACTGACCTCTTTCATAACAACTTGTTGTAGAAATTCTCTGCCTAATTTAAGAAGATCAAGAGATTGAAACAACTTGTTGACATGTTTCTGTCGTTCATTGCTGTCATGTTTTATCCAATTTATCATCGAATTGTAAACTATTTGCTCAGATAAAACCTGTGTTAAAAAATGTTCAAAATAATTTAAACAGGTTGAATTTAATCTTGTCTAAAATAGTATGAGTATTTATTTAGAAAATACTTATCAATGAAAATGGCTTTTCTAAAAAAATAAATAATGTGAAGAAAGTAAAAAAGTAGTTCCATAAAAAAATATTTTGAATATAAATAGTTCTAGTGCAATACTTTGTTTCAGAAGCAAATTAAAATAATATTTGTACAAGATTAATTTGGCAATTTAAAAAAAAATTTTTATAAACTTTTGAAAGCCGTGTCTTCTGAACATAGTAAAACTTATATTACCTTCTTTTCTTTTATTTTTAGAATAGAAAGCAAATCCTCGTAACAAAGTTTAATAAATTCTTGCTTTGATGCAACTCTTTCAAAATTCTCAGCAATCATTTTCTGAGCTCCTAGCTTTAAGTTTTCAAGGTTGTATCTTTGAGAATAAGCCAGCATGGTTAAACAATTCTCAACATCAACAATGGTTTGCACAAATTCTCCACAAAACTTTCGAAGTTCTAAAATTAAAATGTTGTCTCATTCTTAAGTTACATGAAAATAATATTTAAATAAAATTAATAATAATAATTATGACAAATAACTTAAATATAATGTAACTATTCACTTTTAACAAACATTTACATGCTACCCTATCGTTATTAAAATTTTAATATTTTACTGTTAATTTGTAGATAATTTGCAGCTTCCATAATTTCAAAGACATTTTCTTCGGTTATCAGGATTTTTGCAGTGTAGGCATAATCTAAAATAAGTTCCATAATATCCGAGCTTATTCCTTGGATCTTTACAATGGGATTGTATTTCTCTCTCATCTGTAAAAACATAGAGTTGACTGAAAAGACAAAATTTTTTGTATTAGCAAGACCACCATTTTACATTTAAAATGCCACCATTTTACAACAGCCATTTTATAAATTTTACTAGAACCACATTGTATTAATTTTAAACAAAATATTTGAAAATCAACAATTTTTTAAAATGTTTTTTTTACCTCAGTTGTGAACATTGTTTTAAAGAAAACACAAAAAAATCCGAGAATGTTTTTGTGAGCGGAATGCTTCTTTGTTCCATCGTTGATTGTAACATCACAAAACTCTTTGTCTTCCTTCCTATCTCTAAAATAAAACATTAAATAAATATTTAGTTTTAAAATAATAAATCAACTAACAGTATATCAATAACAAACCTGTTTAACTCTTCAAATATTTCATTAATGTGGTCACCCTTAAATTGTTGACTTCGCACCATTTTTAAACAAATTTAAACAACATTAACAACAAACCTAAAACCTTGAAACAAAATTGTAATTAGTAAAACTACAGTGAATAGAAAATGCATAAAAGTAATTAAACTTTAATTACAAGCACAAATACTATCAAAATAAAATTTTAAATTGCAATCTAACTTAAATAAATTTTGAAAAAAGAACTTTCAATTATTTTAAAGTTCAATTAAATAAATCAAAATATCTAACTTGAAATCATAAAAAAAACAATTGTTTTTAAATATTACTAGTTCTAAGAAAGAAAAATTACACAATTTAGGCCTAAACAAATACAGGCAAAAAGCAATTAAATAACAAAACCAAAGATTAAAAATATCTTCCTTAACAAAATAACTTAAATGATAAAACATTTTTCTATAAATTTAATTGATATTTTTAGTTTTAAAATAATTTTTTAATATCACCAATAATAAAGTTAAAATGTTCAATAAAGTTGCAACATTATTTTTATTGTTACTGTATAAACAGAACTTGTTATTAAACAACCACCATTGTTGCATAACATATTCCTCTTTTTGTTTCAGCAATGATTGTCCACTTGTTATTTGTCGGATCAAACACTTCAATGGAATTAACTAGATGACCAAACCTAAATAATAAAACAATAAACAAGAGTTTAATAAATTATGACAAACTAAATATTTAGTTTAACTTACTTATCCAAGCCTCCCACAACATAAATCTTGCCATCTACAACTGAGGCACAGTGACCAAATCGAGCCTTGTTCATTGGTTCAACTTCTGACCAGGTATCTGTGGAAATGTTGTATTTGATCACCGATGAAACAGCACCATTTTGATATCCACCTTAATTAGGTTTAATAATAAGTAATTGAAATAGATAATTAAAATAAATAAATAAATAATATACCATTACACTGTGAACTTTTTTTATAATTTTAAACCAGTAATGTTTTTAAAATTAAATACAAAATAACAAATGCTCACCAGTAACTAATATGTGATCATCCAAAACTACAGCTGCATGAGCATTTATACAATATTTCATTGGAGAAATAAGAGACCACTTTTGTTCATTAAAATCAAAACATTCTAAAGAACTTAATTTTCCATTATCATTAATTCCCCCAATTGCAAACAATTTGCCTGAACAAATCAATTAAAACAAAACATACATTTACAAACCAAATTAAACTTATGAAAATCTAATACTTAAAAAATGTTGTCTAGAAATTTTAATAATTTGCTTTTAATATTTTTAAACTGTATAATATTAAACTAAACTTTTTTTAAAAAAAAAATTAACCAATAATTAAAAAATTTTTTCTTTACATTTTAATTTGTTTTGTGAAAACATTAAATTAAATTTATTCAATTAAAAAACAATTTGTTTAAAGACACAAACAATATAGCAGAATGGTCACTAGTGATGTCATAATGAGCTAGTTTTATGAATTAAAATTTAGATGCCACTCAAAGTTGCAGCAAAAATAATCAAATTATTTAAATTATTTTCTTAATTATTAATCTTAATTTAATCTTAAGACCGAGTTATTTTTGACCCAACAGAGTTAAATTTTTGTAACATTGCTTAATGATTAAATTTTTTTTAAATATTTTTTAAACTTATCGTTGTATTAAAACACCTTTTTTTTCTATTATTTTGTAAACTATCTTAAAACATTTATTAATACAATAAAACTTTAACTTGTTTACCACTTGCAGCAAGTAATGCATGTTGTTGTCGTGGAACAATCATGTCAGGAATATTTCCTCTTTTATTTGTCCCCACATCCAAGAATTCCCCACTTGATAAAGTTATATTATTTTGATCTTGACCTCCAGTTGTGTAAATACAATCTACAACAATTATAAACTAAAAAGATTGTTTTTTTAATTTTTATTATAATCTTGCCAATTGTAATGCAGTAGAAAACTCAAAGCATTTATTATTAATAACTAAAGAGCTAATTGCAATAAAAATAAATCCCAACTAGTCAAACACTAAAGTTAATAAACAAACCATTTATGACAACTGATGATGCAAACCACCGATCTTGTTTCATTGGAAGTTCAACTTTCCATTGTGGATCTACCTCATCTAACTTTAAACTCTCAACAGAGGATTTACCAACCCCTCCCATGATGAAAACTTGTTTGTTAACAACAGCAGATGAAGCTCCCCACCTTTCTTCATTTAATTCCTAAAAAAAACTTTCTCTAGATACTAATCTCAATATAAGTGTATTAATCTTGGATGTTTAACTCTATATTTTTAAAATACAAATCTAGAAAAAAATAAATTTTAAATTTTATAGCAATAGTTATGCATTATACATTATTAAATTATAGCATACTGTTAATATAATTTTATCAAAGCCAACTTACTGGCATCTGAGTCCATTGTTTTGTGACAGTGTCAAACAAAACAGCATCTTCATTGTACCCTTCTCCTCCCACTATAAGCAACTTTGTTGGAACTACGATTATATTAAAAATGTTTAAAATCAAATTTGCTTTGTAACTCAAACAATAAAATATTCAATTATAAATGTTTTTATATCGAAAACTATTTGATAAATAACATTTTCACATAAAATAAAATAAACAAATTTATTTTTAAAATTCAAATGTTAAATTAATTATAAATAATTTGCTGTCTTTTACCTTTTACTTTCTGTGGGGCAAAATTAACCAATGCTGAGATAAGTATTTGATTACATTCAAAAGATTTCATAATTAATTCCTAAAAACAAAAATAAGTCAACTTTCAGATATGTATAATAAATAAAATGATTGTCACAAAGTTGGTATGCTGTTTAAGTAACAACTGCTACAACTTTTTATAATTTAACTGACCTCTTTCATAACAACTTGTTGAAGAAATTCTCTGTCAAATTTAAGAAGATCAAGAGATTGAAACAATTGGTTGACATGTTTCTGTCGTTCATTGCTGTCATGTTTTATCCAATTTATCATCGCATTGTAAACTATTTGCTCAGATAAAACCTGTGTTAAAAAATGTTCAAAATAATTTAAACAGGTTAAATTTAATCTTGTCTAAGATAGTATGAGTATTTATTTAGAAAATACTTATCAATGAAAATGGATTTTCTAAAAAAAAATTAATGTAGAGAAAGTAAAAAGGTAGTTCCATAGAAAAATATTTTGACTATAAATAGTTCTAGTGCAATACTTTGTTTCAGGAGCAAATTAAAATAATATTTGTACAAGATTAATTCGGTCCTACTAAAATACGCCCGGGAGGCCCAGGGGGCCCGGGGTATGCGCGGGAAGCCCGGGGTGAGTCCAAGAGCTTCGGTGGTATTTATTTAAGTCCCATGGTGTTTATATGAGCCTCGGGCTATTAATATAAGACCAGATCGGTTTATACGAGTTTATATGAGGCCCGGGAGTGTTTAAATAGGGCCCGGGGTGTTTTATACGTGTTTTTATGGGGCCCAGGGTGTTAAAAAGTGGCGCGGGGTGTTTTATATTAGGCCCGAGGTATTTTATACAAGTTTAAATGAGGCCAGGGTTGTTTTATACAAGTTTATATGAGTTATGGGGTGTTTATATGAGCCCCGGAGTGTTTATGTGAGGCCTGAGGCGTTTTACCGAGTTTATTTGAGGCCCGGGGTGTTTATATGAGGCCCGGGTGTTTAAATAAGGCCAGGGGTGTTTAAATAAGGTAGGGTGTTTAAATAAGACCCGGGGTGTTTAAATAAGGCCCGGGGTGTTTTATACGAGTTTTTATGACACCCGGGGTGTTTAAATGAGGCCCGAGGTGTTTTATACAATTTTTTATGAGATCCGAGATGTTCAAATGAGGCCCGGGGTCTTTTATATGAGTTTTTATGAGGCCCGGGGTGTTAAAATTAGGACAGGGGTGTTTTATACAAGTTTATGTGAGGCCCGGGGTGTTTATATTAGGCCCGAGGCGTTTTACCGAGTTTATATGAGACCCGGAGTGTTTATATGAGGCCCGAGGTGTTTATATGAGGACCGGGGTGTTTATATGAGACCCGGGGTGTTTATATGAGGCCCGGGGTGTTTATATGAGGCCCGGGGTGTTTATATGAGGCTCGGGTGTTTTACCGAGTTTATATGAGGTCCGGGGTGTTTATATGAGGCCCGGGGTGTTTATATGAGGCTCGGGTGTTTTACCGAGTTTATATGAGGTCTGGGGTGTTTATATTAGGCCCGGGGTGTTTATATTAGGTCCGAGGCGTTTTACCGAGTTTATATGAGGTCCGGGGTGTTTATATTAGGCCCGGGGTGTTTATATTAGGCCCAGGGTGTTTATATTAGGCCCGGGGTGTTTGTATGAAGCCCGAGGCGTTTTACCGAGTTTATATGAGGTCCGGGGTGTTTATATTAGGCCCGGGGTGTTTATATGAGGCCCGGGGTGTTTATATTAGGCCCGGGGTGTTTATATGAGGCCCGAGGCGTTTTACCGAGTTTATATGAGGTCCGGGGTGTTTATATTAGGCCCGGGGTGTTTATATTAAGCCCGGGGTGTTTGTATGAAGCCCAATGCGTTTTACCGAGTTTATATGAGGCCCGGGGTGTTTATATGAGGCCCGGGGTGTTTATATGAGGCCCGGGGTGTTTAAATAAGGCCCGGGGTGTTTAAATAAGGCCCGGGGTGTTTAAATAAGGCCTGGGGTGTTTTATACAAATTTTTATGAGGCCCGAGATGTTTAAATGAGGCCCGGGGTGTTTAAATAAGGCCCGGGGTGTTTTATACAAATTTTTATGAGGCCCGAGATGTTTAAATGAGGCCCGGGGTCTTTTATATGAGTTTTTATGAGGCCCGGGGTGTTAAAATAAGGGCAGGGGTGTTTTATACAAGTTTATGTGAGGCCCGGGGTGTTTATATGAGGCCCGAGGCGTTTTACCGAGTTTATATGAGACCCGGAGTGTTTATATGAGGCCCGGGGTGTTTATATGAAGCCCGAGGCGTTTTACCGAGTTTATATGAGGTCCGGGGTGTTTATATTAGGCCCGGGGTGTTTATATTAGGCCCGGGGTGTTTGTATGAAGCCCGAGGCGTCTTACCGAGTTTATATGAGGTCCGGGGTGTTTATATTAGGCCCGGGGTGTTTATATGAGGCCCGGGGTGTTTATATTAGGCCCGGGGTGTTTATATGAGGCCCGAGGCGTTTTACCGAGTTTATATGAGGTCCGGGGTGTTTATATTAGGCCCGGGGTGTTTATATTAGGCCCGGGGTGTTTGTATGAAGCCCAATGCGTTTTACCGAGTTTATATGAGGCCCGGGGTGTTTATATGAAGCCCGGGGTGTTTATATGAGGCCCGAGGCGTTTTACCGAGCTTATATGAGGTCCGGGGTGTTTATATTAGGCCCGGGGTGTTTATATTAAGCCCGGGGTGTTTGTATGAAGCCCAATGCGTTTTACCGAGTTTATATGAGGCCCGGGGTGTTTATATGAGGCCCGGGGTGTTTATATGATGCCCGGGGTGTTTAAATGAGGCCCGGGGTGTTTAAATAAGGCCCGGGGTGTTTAAATAAGGCCCGGGGTGTTTAAATAAGGCCTGGGGTGTTTTATACAAATTTTTATGAGGCCCGAGATGTTTAAATGAGGCCCGAGGTGTTTAAATAAGGCCCGGGGTGTTTTATACAAATTTTTATGAGGCCCGAGATGTTTAAATGAGGCCCGGGGTCTTTTATATGAGTTTTTATGAGGCCCGGGGTGTTAAAATAAGGGCAGGGGTGTTTTATACAAGTTTATGTGAGGCCCGGGGTGTTTATATGAGGCCCGAGGCGTTTTACCGAGTTTATATGAGACCCGGAGTGTTTATATGAGGCCCGGGGTGTTTATATGAGGCCCGAGGCGTTTTACCGAGTTTATATGAGGCTCGGGGTGTTTATATTAGGCCCGGGGTGTTTATATTAGGCCCGGGGTGTTTGTATGAAGCCCGAGGCGTTTTACCGAGTTTATATGAGGTCCGGGGTGTTTATATTATGCCCGGGGTGTTTATATTAGGCCCGGGGTGTTTGTATGAAGCCCGAGGCGTTATACCGAGTTTATATGAGGTCCGGGGTGTTTATATTAGGCCCGGGGTGTTTATATGAGGCCCGGGGTGTTTATATTAGGCCCGGGGTGTTTATATGAGGCCCGAGGCGTTTTACCGAGTTTATATGAGGTCCGGGGTGTTTATATTAGGCCCGGGGTGTTTATATGAGGCCCGGGGTGTTTATATGAGGCCCGGGGTGTTTATATGAGGCCCGGGGTGTTTAAATAAGGCCCGGGGTGTTTAAATAAGGCCCGGGGTGTTTAAATAAGGCCTGGGGTGTTTTATACAAATTTTTATGAGGCCCGAGATGTTTAAATGAGGCCCGGGGTGTTTTATACAAATTTTTATGAGGCCCGAGATGTTTAAATGAGGCCCGGGGTCTTTTATATGAGTTTTTATGAGGCCCGGGGTGTTAAAATAAGGGCAGGGGTGTTTTATACAAGTTTATGTGAGGCCCGGGGTGTTTATATGAGGCCCGAGGCGTTTTACCGAGTTTATATGAGGCTCGGGGTGTTTATATGAGGCCCGGGGTGTTTAAATAAGGCCAGGGGTGTTTAAATAAGGCCAGGGGTGTTTAAATAAGGCCCGAGGTGTTTAAATAAGGCCAGGGGTGTTTAAATAAGGCCAGGGGTGTTTACATAAGGCCCGGGGTGTTTAAATAAGGCCCGGGGTGTTTTATACGAGTTTTTATGAGACCCGGGGTGTTTAAATGAAACCCGAGGTGTTTTATACAAATATTTATGAGGCCCGAGATGTTCAAATGATGCCCGGGGTCTTTTATATGAGTTTTTATAATGCCCGGGGTGTTAAAATGAGGGCAGGGGTGTTTTATACGAGATTATATAATCCCCGGGGTGTTTTATACGAGTTTTTATAAGGCCCAGGATATTTTATACGAATTTTTATGAGGCCCGGGGTATATTATACGAATTTTTATGAGGCCCAAGGTGTTGATATGGCGGCCGGGGTTTTAATATAAGGCCCGGGGTGTTTTAGATAAGTTTATATAAAGGCCGCGTTTATATAAGGCTCTAGTTGTTTGTTTTAACATCGAAAAAAATTTCAATTTTCAACTTTTATTGAATTAAATCGACCATCGAATTTTTTTTTGTCAACAAACTTTATGCATAAAATATATAGGCTATTAAAAGCAACAAATTACCATATTTTCAATATTGTATAAAAAAACCACAGAAAAAGAGTTAAACAATAGACCTGAAAAAACTATTTTAGCAAGATTGTCGTTTTTCCGTTGCGACAACATTTTTGTGTCGTTTTTTTTTCTTCTAGTAACGTGTTCTGAATAAATCTCGCAATAATACAAACCTTATATGGCACACTTTACATGTAAAAACTACAATTCTACTTTTAATTAGCTGATAATTTTATTACGTAATTTATTGCTATACATGTGTTATTTGTCCAATTTCAGAATTTGACTGTAAATTTGATTTGCAAGCCTTTAAGTTGTGCCAATAATATTAGCGAAATATTAAAGACATTTTGGAATCTTATTAAGATTTTTAAGTTTTTTTTACAAATAGTGCAATACTTTGTGTTATAGGATGTTCTTTTTTTATAAAGCAGGCCTCATATTACCACATCGGGCTTTATATAAAAACCCCGGGCCCCATATAAACACCCCGGGCCTCATATATACACCCAGGACCTTATATAAACTTGTATAAAACACCCCGGGCCTCATATAAACACCCCGGGCTTCATATAAGCACTCCAGGCCCCATATAAACACTCCGGGCTTCATATAAACACTCCGGGCCTCATATATACACCCAGGGCCTTATATATACACCTAGGGCCTCATATAAACTTGTATAAAGCACCCGGGTCTCATTTAAACCTGTATAGATCACCTCGGGTCGGACATAAACACCCCGGGCCTTATTCAAACACCCGGGCCCCATATAAACTCGATAAAACGCCTCGGGCTTTGTATAAAAGACCCCGGGGCTTATTTTAACACCCCGGGCCTTATAAAAACACGTATAAATCACCATGGGCCTCATTTAATCACCCCGAGTCTCATAAAAACTTGTATAAAACACCTCGCTCCTTATTTAAACGCCCCCGGACCGCATAAAAACTCGTATAAACCGATCTGGTTTTATATTAATAGCCCGGGCCTTATATAAACACCCAGAGACTTAAATAAATACCACCGAAGCTCTTGGACTACCCCGCGCCTTCAGCACATACCCCGGGCCCCCCGGGCCTCCCGGGCGTATTTTAGTACGACCCGATTAATTTGGCAATTTAAAAAAAAAAATTCATAAACTTTTGAAAGCCGTGTCTTCTGAACATAGTAAAACTTATATTACCTTCTTTTCTTTTAATCTTAGAATAAAAAGCAAATCCTCGTAACAAAGTTTAATAAATTCTTGCTTTGATGCAACTTTTTCAAAATTCTTGGCAATCATTTTCTGGGCTCCTTGCTTTAAGTTTTCAAGGTTGTATCTTTGAGAATAAGCCAGCATGGTTAAACAATTCTCAACATCAACAATGGTTTGCAGAAATTCTCCACAAAACTTTCGAAGTTCTAAATTTAAAATGTTGTCTCATTCTTAAGTTAAATGAGAATAATATTTAAATAAAATTAATAATAATAATTATGACAAAACTTTAAATATATCAAAAAGATTTAAATAACTTAAATATAATGTAACTATTTACTTTTAACAAAAATTGACATGCTACCCTATCGTTATTAAAATTTTAATAATTTTACTATTAATCTGTAGATAATTTGCAGCTTCCATAATTTCAAAGACATTTTCTTCGGTTATCAGGATTTTTGCAGTGTAGGCATAATCTAAAATAAGTTCCATAATTTCCGAGCTTATTCCTTGGATCTTTACAATGGGATTGTATTTCTCTCTCATCTGTAAAAACATAAAGTTGACTGAAAAGACAATATTATTGTATTGGCAAGACCACCATTTTACATTTGAAAATGCTACCATTTTTTTACAGCCATTTTACAAATTTGAAGTAGAACCATAATAAATAAATTTAAACAATTGCCAAATTTTTACCAATAAGTAGTTTTTAAAATGTTTTTTTTACCTCAGTTGTAAACATTGTTTTAAAGAAAATACAAAAAAATGCGAGAATGTTTTTGTGAGCGGAATGCTTCTTTGTTCCATCATTGATTGTAACATCACAAAACTCTTTGTCTTCATTCCTATCTCTAAAATAAAACATTAAATAAATATTTAGTTTTAAAATAATAAATCAACCAACAGTATATCAATAACAAACCTGTTTAACTCTTCAAATATTTCATTAATGTGGTCACCCTCAAATTGTTGACTTCGCACCATTTTTAAACAAACTTAAACAACATTAACAACAAACCTAAAACCTTGAAACAAAATTGTAATTAGTAAAACTATAGTGATTAGAAAATGCATAAAAGAAATTAAAATTTAATTACAAGCACAAAATGTTAAAAAAAAGTTATAAAAAGTTAAATTTTCAATGCAAAGTTATAAAATAACAATAAATGTATTTTAACTAAAAATTAATTAAAAAAAGCATTAAAAAGTTTAAAATATAATTCCCAATTATTTAAATTAAATTAAAAATCCTAACTTGAATCATAGAATAAAAACAATTGTTTTACATATTACTAGTTTTAAAAACAAAATACTCAATAATTACTTAGGCATAAACAAATTATAAAAACAAAACAATTAATAAATAACAAACATAAAAATTAAAAATATATGCCCTATTTAAATACCTTTACTGAAAAAAATCTTATCATACATTATATTAAAATTTTAAATAATTTTTAAAAACACCAATAATAAAGTTAAATCTTTAATAAAGTGTTATTACTACTTGTATTGTTACTGTATAAAGTTAATTAAATAACAAGTTGTGACATCATAAACAGAATAATATGTTATTAAACAACAACCATTGTAGCATAAGATATTTTTCTTTTTGTTTCAGCACTGATTGTCCACTTGTTGTTCGTCGGATCAAATACTTCAATGGAATTAACTGGGCCCCTAAACCTAAATAATAAAACAATAAACCAGAGTTTAATAAATTATTACAAACTAAATATTTAGTTTAACTGACCTATCCAAGCCCCCTACAACATAAATCTTGCCATCTACAACTGAGGCACAGTGACCACGTCGAGCCTTGTTCATTGGTGCAACTTCTGACCATGTATCTGTAATAATGTTGTATTCGATCACCGATGAAACAGCACCATTTTGATATCCACCTTAATTAAGTTATAAAAATTAGTTAACTTAAATGTTATAAAACTTTAAACACAAAAGAATCACTTTAACATTGTAAATTGTTTTTATAGAGTTATACTAATTATGTTACTAGATAAAAATTACATGCAAAATAACAAATACATACCAGTTACAAATATGTGATCATCCAAAACTACAGCTGCATGGCTATTTAAACCATATTTCATTGCAGCAATAAGAGACCACTTTTGTTCATCAAAATCAAAACATTCTGAAGAACTTAATTTTCCATTATTATTAAATCCCCCGATTGCAAACAATTTGCCTGAACAAATCAATTATAACAAAATATACATTTACAAACCAAATTAAACTTATAAAAATTTAATACATACAAAATGTTGTCTAGAAATTTTAATAATTTGTTTTTAATATTTTTAAAACGTATATTATTAAACTAAACTTTTTTTTATTTTAAATTAACTAATAATTAAATAATTTTTTCTTTACATTTTAATTTGTTTTGTGAAAACATTAAATTAAATTTATTTAATTAAAAAACAATTTGTTTAAAGGCACAAACAATATAATATAGCAGAATGGTCACTAGTGATGTCATAATGAGCTAGTTTTATGAATTAAAATTTAGATGTCACTCAAAGTTGCGGCCAAAATATTTAAATTATTTAAATTATTTGCTTAATTATTAATCTTAAGTTAATCTTACGACCAAGTTATTTTTGACCCAACAGAGTTAAATTTTTGTAACACTGTTTAATGATTAATTTTTTTTTAATATTTTTTAAACTTATCGTTGTATTAAAACACCTTTTTTTATTATTTAGTAAACTATATTAAAACATTTATTAATACAATAAAACTTTAACTTGTTTACCACTTGCAGCAAGTAATGAATGTTGCCATCGAGGAACAATCATGTCAGGAATATTCCCTCTTTTATTTGTCCTCACATCCAAGAATTCCCCACTTGATAAAGTTTTATAATTTTCATCTCGGCCTCCAGTTATATAAATACAATCTACAACAATTATTAACCACTTAGGTTGGTTTTTATTTTTATTATAACCTTGTCATATGTAATACAATAGAAAACTTAAAGCATTTAATATTAATAACTAAAGAGCTAGTTGCAATAAAAATAAAACCCAATTAGTCAAATATTAAAATTAATAAACCAACCATTTATGACAGCTGATGATGCAAACCACCGATCTTGTTTCATTGGAGGTTTAACAACTTTCCATTGTGGATCTACTTCATCTAACTTTAAACTCTCAACAGAGGATTTAATCAAACCTCCCATGATGAAAACTTGTTTGTTGACAACAGCAGATGAAGCTTCCCACTTTTCTTCATTTAATTCCTTAAAATAATTTTAGTTTATAAATTTCCAAATACAAACAAATTTAAAAAAGTGTAAATTAAACATCATATTTTAAACCAAAATGTTTAAACACTGAAACATTTAGATTTTAAAATAAAAAAAAATAACTTACTGGCATCTGAGTCCATTGTTTTGTAACAGTATCAAATAAAACAACATTTTTTTTATTGGGGAAATCCCCTCACATTACAAGTAACTTTGTTGGAACAGCAGCTACAAAAATAAAATCACTGTGTTTAAAAAGTAAAATATTATTTAAACAAAAATGTTTCTATTTTCTATTTGAATGTTATTATTATTATTAAAATAAATTAAAATCATTTAAGTTAATTTTAAAAACATAATATTAACCTTTTTCTATATCAGGAACAAACTTAACGGTAGCGGAAATAATTAAATGAGAACATTCCAATGAATTCATAATCAAACCCTAAAATAAAAATAACTTTTAAAACAACTTAATCAACCTTAAAATGCTGATTATTTAATATTTATTTTATTTTAATTATAAATAATTTAACTGACCTCTTTCATAACAACTTGTTGTAGAAATTCTCTGTCTAATTTAAGAAGATCAAGAGATTGAAACAATTGGTTAACATGTTTCTGTCGTTCATTGCTGTCATGTTTTATCCAATTTATCATCGCATTGTAAACTATCTGCTCAGATGAAACCTGTGTTTAAAAATGTTTAAAATAATTTTAACAGGTTGAATTTAATCTTGTCTAAAATAGTATGAGTATTTATTTAAAAAATACTTATCATTGAAAATGGCTTTTCTAAAAAAATAAATAATGTAGAGAAAGTAAAAAGGTAGTTCCATAAAAAAATATTTTGAATATAAATAGTTCTAGTGCAATACTTTGTTTCAGGAGCAAATTAAAATAATATTTGTACAAGATTAATTTGGCAATTTAAAAAAAAATTTTATAAACTTTTGAAAGCCGTGTCTTCTGAACATAGTAAAACTTATATTACCTTCTTTTCTTTCAGTTTTAGAATAGAAAGCAAATCTTCGAAACAAAGTTTAATAAATTCTTGCTTTAATGCAACTTTTTCAAAATTCTTAGCAATCATTTTCTGGGCTCCTTGCTTTAAGTTTTCAAGGTTGTATCTTTGAGAATAAGCCAGCATGGTTAAACAATTCTCAACATCAACAATGGTTTGCACAAATTCTCCACAAAACTTTCGAAGTTCTAAATTTAAAATGTTGTCTCATTCTTAAGTTAAATGAGAATAATATTTAAATAAAATTAATAATAATAATTATGACAAAACATTAAATATATAAAAAAGATTTAAATAACTTAAATATAATTTAACTTTTAACAAAAATTTACATGCTACCCTATTGTTATTGAAATTTTATTAATTTTACTGTTGATTTGTAGATAATTTGCAGCTTCCATAATTTCAAAGACATTGTCTTCGGTTATCAGGATTTTTGCAGTGTAGGCATAATCTAAAATAAGTTCCATAATTTCCGAGCTTATTCCTTGGATCTTTACAATGGGATTGTATTTCTCTCTCATCTGTAAAAACATACAGTTGACTGAAACGACAATTTTATTGTTTTGGTAAGACCACCATTTTAGATTTAAAAAAGCTTACATTTTTAAAACAGCCACTTTATTAATTTTGTTTATAAAACACATTCTATTAATCTTAAACAATTGTAAAATATTTGAATACAAAAAATTTCTTTTACCTCAGTTGTAAACATTGTTTTAAAGAAAACACAAAAAAATGCGAGAATGTTTTTGTGAGCGGAATGCTTCTTTGTTCCATCGTTGATTGTAACATCACAAAACTCTTTGTCTTCATTCCTATCTCTAAAATAAAACATTAAATAAATATTTAGTTTTAAAATAATAAATCAACCAACAGTATATCAATAACAAACCTGTTTAACTCTTCAAATATTTCATTAATGTGGTCACCCTCAAATTGTTGACTTCGCACCATTTTTAAACAAATTTAAACAACATTAACAACAAACCTAAAACCTTGAAAGAAAAATGTAATTAGTAAAACTATAGTGATTAGAAAATGCATAAAAGTAATTAAAATTTAATTACAAGCACAAATATCATCAAAATCATCAAAAAAATAATTTTCAATGCAAAGTTATGAAAAATAAAAATAAATGTATTTTAACTAAAAATTAATTAAAAAAAGCATTAAAAAGTTTAAAATATAATTTTCAATTATTTAAATTAAAAATCTTAATTTGAATCATAGAATAAAAACAATTGTTTTACATATTACTAGTTTTAAAAACAAAATACTCAATAATTACTTAGACATAACCAAATTAATAAACAAAACAATTAATAAATAACTGAAAAAAATCTTATCATACATTTTATTAGAATTTTAAAATTTAAAATAATTTTTAAAAACGCCAATAATAAAGTTAAATCTTTAATAAAGTGTTATCACTACTTGTATTGTTACTGTGTAAAGTTAATTAAATAACAAGTTGTGACATCATAAACAGAATAATATGTTATTAAACAACAACCGTTGTAGCATAAGATATTTCTCTTTTTGTTTCAGCAATGATTGTCCACTTGTTGTTCGTGGGATCAAATACTTCAATGGAATTAACTGGACTCCTAAATAATAAAACAATAAACCAGAGTTTAATAAATTATAACGAACTAAATATTTAGTTTAACTTACCCTTTATCCTTGCCCCCAACAACATAAATCTTGCCATCTACAACTGAGGCACAGTGACCATATCGAGCCTTGTTCAGTGGTGCAATATCTGACCAGGTATCTGTGAAAATGTTGTATTCGATCACCGATGAAACAGCACCATTTTGATATCCACCTTAATTAAGTTATAAAAATTAGTTAACTTATATGTTATAAAACTTTAAACACAAAAGAATCACTTTAACATTGTAAATTGTTTTTATAGAGTTATACTAATTATGTTACTAGATAAAAATTACATGCAAAATACAAATACTTACCGATAACAAATATGTGATCATCCAAAACTACAGCTGCATGAGCATTTATACTATATTTCATTAGAGAAATAAGAGACCACTTTTGTTCATCAAAATCAAAACATTCTGATGAACTTAATCTTCCATCTTCATCATTATATCCCCCGATTGCAAACAATTTACCTAAACAAATCAATTAAAACAAAATATATAATTACAAACCAAATTAAACTAATAAAAATTTAATACATAAAAATGTTGTCTAGAAATTTTAATAATTTGTTTTTAATATTTTTAAACTTATATTATTAAACTAAACTTTTTTTAAAAAAAAAATTAACCAATAATTAAATAATTTTTTCTTTACATTTTAATTTGTTTTGTGAAAACATTAAATTAAATTTATTCAATTAAAAAACAATTTGTTTAAAGACACAAACAATATAGCAGAATGGTCACTAGTGATGTCATAATGAGCTAGTTTTATGAATTAAAATTTAGATGTCACTCAAAGTTGCAGCAAAAATAATTAAATTATTTAAATTATTTGCTTAATTATCAATCTTAATTTAATCTTAAGACCAAGTTATTTTTGACTCAAACAAAGTTAAATTTTTGTAACACTGCTTAATGATTAAATTTTTTTTAAACTTATCGTTGTATTAAAACACCTTTTTTAATTATTGAGTAAACTATATTAAAACATTTATTAATACAATAAAACCTTAACTTGTTTACCTCTTGCAGCAAGTAATGCATGTTGTTGTCGTGGAACAATCATGTCAGGAATATTTCCTCTTTTATTTGTTCTCACATCCAAGAATTCCACACTTGATAAAGTTTTATTATTTTGACCCATTCCTCCAGTTGTGTAAATACAATCTACAACATTTATAAACTGAACAGATTGTTTTTTTATTTTATTATAATCTTGTCATATGTAAAACATTTAGAAACTACTTAGATTGGTTTGCAGTTTAAATAATAACTGTGCTTTAAAGTAAAAATAAGGTAAAATCTTAACGTTTAAACAATAATAACTAAAGTGCAAATTGCAGTTATACCAACAAACCCAATAAAGCAAACAATAAAGTGAATAAACAAACCATTTATGACAGCTGATGATGCAACCCACCGAGCTTGTTTCATTGGAGGTTCAACTTTCCATTGTGAATCTACCTCATCTAACTTTAAACTCTCAACAGAAGATTTACCCTCCCCTCCCATGATGAAAACTTGATTGTTGACAACAGCAGATGAAGCTCCCCACCTATTTTCATTTAATTCCTAAAAAAAACTTTCTCTAGATACTAATCTCAATATAAGTGTATTGATCTTGGATGTTTAACTCTATATTTTTAAAATACAAATCTAGAAAAAAATAAATTTTAAATTTTATAGCAATAGTTATGCATTATACATTATTAAATTATAGCATACTGTTAATATAATTTTATCAAAGCCAACTTACTGGCATCTGAGTCCATTGTTTTGTAACAGTGTCAAACAAAACAGCATCTTCATTGTACCCTTCTCCTCCCACTATAAGCAACTTTGTTGGAACTACGATTATATTAAAAATGTTTAAAATCAAATTTGCTTTGTAACTCAAACAATAAAATATTCAATTATAAATGTTTTTATTTCGAAAACTATTTGATAAATAACATTTTCACATAAAATAAAATAAACAAATTTATTTTTAAAATTCAAATGTTAAATTAATTAAAAATAATTTGCTATCTTTCACCTTTTACTTTCTGTGGGGCAAAATTAACCAAAACTGAGATAAGTATTTGATTACATTCAAACGATTTCATAATTAATTCCTAAAAACAAAAATAAGTCAATTTTCAGATATGTATAATAAATAAAATGATTGTTGCAAAGTTGGTATGCTGTTTAAGTAACAATTGCTACAATCTTTTTATTATTTAACTGACCTCTTTCATAACAACTTGTTGTAGAAATTCTCTGTCGAATTTAAGAAGATCAAGAGATTGAAACAATTGGTTGACATGTTTCTGTCGTTCATTGCTGTCGTGTTTTATCCAATTTATCATCGCATTGTAAACTATCTGCTCAGATGAAACCTGGGTTAAAAATGTTTAAAATAATTTAAACAGGTTAAATTTAATCTTGTCTAAGATAGTATGAGTATTTATTTAGAAAATACTTATCAATGAAAATGGATTTTCTAAAAAAAAATTAATGTAAAGAAATTTAAAAGGTAGTTCCATAGAAAAATATTTTGAATATAAATAGTTCTAGTGCAATACTTTGTTTCAGGAGCAAATTAAAATAACATTTGTACAAAATTAATTCGGTCCTACTAAAATACGTCCGGGAGGCCCGGGGGGCCCGGGTAGGCCCGGGTAGGCCCAGGGTATGTGCGGGAAGCCCGGGGTGAGTCCAAGAGCTTCGGTGGTATTTATTTAAGTCCCATGGTGTTTATAGGAGGCCCGGGCTATTAATATAAGTCCAGATCAGTTTATACGAGTTTATATGAGGCCCGGGAGTGTTTAAATAAGGCCCGGGGTGTTTTATACGTGTTTTTATGGGGCCCAGGGTGTTAAAAAGTGGCGCGGGGTGTTTTATCAAGGCCCGGGGCATTTTATCAAGTTTATATGAGGCCCGGGGTGTTTATATTAGGCCCGAGGTATTTTATACAAGTTTAAGATACGGGGTGTTTATATGAGCCCCGGGGTGTTTATATGAGCAGGGGGTGTTTATGTGAGGCCTGAGGCATTTTACCGAGTTTATTTGAGGCCCGGGGTGTTTATATGAGGCCCGGGGTGTTTATATGAGGCCCGGGTGTTTAAATAAGGCCAGGGGTGTTTAAATAAGGCCCGGGGTGTTTAAATAAGACCCGGGGTGTTTAAATAAGGCCCGGGGTGTTTTATATGAGTTTTTATGAGACCCGGGGTGTTTAAATGAGGCCCGAGGTGTTTTATACAAATTTTTATGAGGCCCGAGATGTTCAAATGAGGCCTGGGGTCTTTTATATGAGTTTTTATGAGGCCCGGGGTGTTAAAATGAGGGCAGGGGTGTTTTATACAAGTTTATGTGAAACCCGGGGTGTTTATATGAGGCCCGGGGTGTTTATATGAGGCCCGGGGTGTTTATATGAGGCCCGGGGTGTTTATATTAGGCCCGGGGTGTTTAAATAAGGCTCGGGGTGTTTAAATAAGGCCAGGGGTGTTTAAATAAGGCCCGGGGTCTTTTATATGAGTTTTTATGAGGCCCGGGGTGTTAAAATAAGGGCAGAGGTGTTTTATACAAGTTTATGTGAGGCCCGGGGTGTTTATATGAGGCCCAGGGTCTTTTATATGAGTTTTTATGAGGCCCGGGGTGTTAAAATAAGGGCAGAGGTGTTTTATACAAGTTTATGTGAGGCCCGGGGTGGTTATATGAGGCCCGGGGTGTTTATATGAGGCCCGGGGTGTTTATATGAGGCCCGGGGTGTTTATATTAGGCCCGGGGTGTTTAAATAAGGCTCGGGGTGTTTAAATAAGGCCCGGGGTGTTTAAATAAGGCCCGGGGTCTTTTATACAAATTTTTATGAGACCCGAGATGTTTAAATGAGGCCCGGGTTCTTTTATATGAGTTTTTATGAGGCCCGGGGTGTTAAAATAAGGGCAGAGGTGTTTTATACAAGTTTATGTGAGGCCCTGGGTGTTTATATGAGGCCCGAGGCATTTTACCGGGTTTATATGAGGCCCGGGGTGTTTATATTAGGCCCGAGGTGTTTATATGAGGCCAGAGGCGTTTTACCGAGTTTATATGAGGCCCGGGGTGTTTAAATAAGGCCCGGGGTGTTTTATACAAGTTTTTATGAGACCCGGGGTGTTTAAATGAGACCCGAGGTGTTTCATACAAATTTTTATGAGGCCCGAGATGTTCAAATGATGCCCGGGGTCTTTTATATGAGTTTTTATAATGCCCGGGGTGTTAAAATGAGGGCAGGGGTGTTTTATACGAGATTATATAATCCCCGGGGTGTTTTATACGAGTTTTTATAAGGCCCGGGATATTTTATACGAATTTTTATGAGGCCCGGGGTGTTAAAATGAGGGCAGGGGTGTTTTATACGAGTTTTTATAAGGCCCGGGTTATTTTATACGAATTTTTATGAGGCCCGGGGTGTTTTATACGAATTTTTATGAGGCCCAAGGTGTTGATATGGCGGCCGGGGTTTTAATATAAGGCCCGGGGTGTTTTAGATAAGTTTATATAAAGGCCCGCGTTTATATAAGGCTCTAGTTGTTTGTTTTAACATCGAAAAAAATTTCAATTTTCAACTTTTATTGAATTAAATCGACCATCGAATTTTTTTTTGTCAACAAACTTTATGCATAAAATATATAGGCTATTAAAAGCAACAAATTACCATATTTTCAATATTGTATAAAAAAACCACAGAAAAAGAGTTAAACAATAGACCTGAAAAAACTATTTTAGCAAGTTTGTCGTTTTTCCGTTAACACAACATTTTTGTGTCGTTTTTTTTTCTTCTAGTAACGTGTTCTGAAAAAATCTCGCAATAATACAAACCTTATATGGCACACTTTACATGTAAAAACTACAATTCTACTTTTAATTAGCTGATAATTTTATTACGTGATTTATTGCTATACATGTGTTATTTGTCCAATTTCAGAATTTGACTGTAAATTTAATTTGCAAGCCTTTAAGTTGCGCCAATAATATAAGCGAAATATCAAAGACATTTTGGAATCTTATTAAGATTTTTAAGTTTTTTTTACAAATAGTGCAATACTTTGTGTTATAGGATGTTCTTTTTTAATAAAGCAGGCCTCATATTAACACATCGGGCTTTATATAAAAACCCCGGGCTCCATATAAACACCCCGGGCCTCATATATACACCCAGGACCTTATATAAACTTGTATAAAACACCCCGGGCCTCATATAAACACCCCGGGATTCATATAAGCACTCCAGGCCCCATAAAAACACTCCGGGCTTCATATAAACACTCCGGGCCTCATATATACACCCAAGGCCTTATATATACACCCAGGTCCTCATATAAACTTGCATAAAGCACCCAGGCCTCATTTAAAACTGTATAGAACACCTCGGGCCGTACATAAACACCCCGGGCCTTATTCAAACACCCGGGCCCCATATAAACTCGATAAAACGCCTCGGGCTTTGTATAAAAGACCCCGGGGCTTATTTTAACACCCCGGGCCTTATAAAAACACGTATAAATCTCCATGGGCCTCATTTAATCACCCCGAGTCTCATAAAATCTTGTATAAAACACTTCACTCCCTATTTAAACGCCCCCGGACCGCATAAAAACTCGTATAAACCGATCTGGATTTATATTAATAGCCCGGGCATTATATAAACACCCAGAAACTTAAATAAATACCACCGAAGCTCTTGGACTGACCCTGCGCCTTCAGCACATACCCCGGGCCTCCCAGGCGTATTTTAGTACGACCCAATTAATTTGGCAATTTAAAAAAAAAATTTCATAAACTTTTGAAAGCCGTGTTTTCTGAACATAGTAAAACTTATATTACCTTCTTTTCTTTTAATCTTAGAATAAAAAGCAAATCCTCGTAACAAAGTTTAATAAATTCTTGCTTTGATGCAACTTTTTCAAAATTCTTGGCAATTATTTTCTGGGCTTCTTGCTTTAAGTTTTCAAGGTTGTATCTTTGAGAATAAGCCAGCATGGTTAAACAATTCTCAACATCAACAATGGTTTGCACAAATTCTCCACAAAACTTTCGAAGTTCTAAATTTAAAATGTTGTCTCATTCTTAAGTTAAATGAGAATAATATTTAAATAAAATTAATAATAATAATTATGAAAAAACATCAAATATATCAAAAAAATTTAAATAACTTAAATATAATTTAACTTTTAAAAAAAATGTTTTACATGTTACCCTATTGTTATTAAAATTTTAATAATTTTACTGTTAATCTGTAGATAATTTGCAGCTTCCATAATTTCAAAGACATTTTCTTCAGTTATCACGATTTTTGCAGTGTAGGCATAATCTAAAATAAGTTCCATAATTTCCGAGCTTATTCCTTGGATCTTTACAATGGGATTGTATTTCTCTCTCATCTGTAAAAACATAAAGTTGACTGAAAAGACAATATTATTGTATTGGCAAGACCACCATTTTACATTTGAAAATGCTACCATTTTTTTACAGCCATTTTACAAATTTAAAGTAGAACCACATTAAATAAATTTAAACAATTGCAAAATTTTTATGAAAAAGTAGTTTTTTAAATGTTTTTACCTCAGTTGTAAACATTGTTTTAAAGAAAACACAAAAAAATGCGAGAATGTTTTTGTGAGCAGAATGCTTCTTTGTTCCATCGTTGATTGTAACATCACAAAACTCTTTGTCTCCATTCCTATCTCTAAAATAAAACATTAAATAAATATTTAGTTTTAAAATAATAAATCAACCAACAGTATATCAATAACAAACCTGTTTAACTCTTCAAATATTTCATTAATGTGGTCACCCTCAAATTGTTGACTTCGCACCATTTTTAAACAAATTTAAACAACATTAACAACAAACCTAAAACCTTGAAACAAAAATGTAATTAGTAAAACTATAGTGATAAGAAAATGTATTAAAGTAATTAAAATTTAATTAAAAGCACAAATATCATCAAAAATAAAATTTTCAATGCAAAGTTATGAAAAATAAAAATAAATGTATTTTAACTAAAAATTAATTAAAAAAAGCATTAAAAAGTTTAAAACATAATTTCCAATTATTTAAATTAAATTAAAAATCTTAATTTGAATCATAGAATAAAAACAATTGTTTTACATATTACTAGTTTTAAAAACAAAATACTCAATAATTACTTAGGCATAAACAAATTTAAAAAACAAAACAATTAATAAATAACAAACATAAAAATTAAAAATATTTGCCTTATTAAAATACCTTTACTGAAAAAAATCTTATCATAAATTATATTAAAATTTTAAAATTTAAAATAATTTTTAAAAGCACCAATAATAAAGTTAAATCTTTAATAAAGTGTTATTACTACTTGTATTGTTACTGTGTAAAGGTAATTAAATAACAAGTTGTGACATCATAAACAGAATAATATGTTATTAAACAACAACCATTGTAGCATCAGATATTTTCCTTTTTGTTTCAGCAATGATTGTCCACTTATGGTTCGTGGGATCAAACACTTCAATGGAATTAACTAGATCCTCAAACCTAAATAATAAAACAATAAACCAGAGTTTGATAAATTAATACAAACTAAATATTTAGTTTAGCTTACCTATGCACGCCCCCAACAACATAAATCTTGCCATCTACAACTGAGGCACAGTGACCATATCGAGCCTCGTTCATTGGTGCAACTTCTGACCAGGTATCTGTGGAAATGTTGTATTTGATCACTGATGAAACTGCACCATTTTGATATCCACCTTAATTAAGTTATAAAAATTAGGTAACTTATATGTTATAAAACTTTTAACACAAAAGAATCACTTTAACATTGTAAATTGTTTTTATAAAGTTATACTTATTATGTTACTAGATAAAAATTACATACAAAATAACAAATACTTACCGATAACAAATATGTGATCATCCAAAACTACAGCTGCATGGCTATATATACCATATTTCCTTGGAGCAATAAGAGACCACTTTTGTTCATCAAAATCAAAACATTCTGAAGAACATAATTTTCCATTATTATTAAATCCCCCGATTGCAAACAATTTGCCTGAACAAATCAATTAAAACAAAATATATATTTACAAACCAAATTAAACTTATGAAAATATAATACTTAAAAAATGTTGTCTAGAAATTTCAATAATTTGTTTTTAATATTTTTAAAACAGATATTATTAAACTAAACTTTTTTTTTTAAATTAACCAATAATTAAATAATTTTTTCTTTACATTTTAATTTGTTTTGTAAAAACATTAAATTAAATTTATTCAATTAAAAAACAATTTGTTTAAAGACATAAACAATATAGCAGAATGGTTACTAGTGATGTCATAATGAGCTAGTTTTATGAATTAAAATTTAGATGTCACTCAAAGTTGCAGCAAAAATAATCAAATTATTTAAATTATTTGCTTAATTATCAATCTTAATTTAATCTTAAGACCAAGTTATTTTTGACCCAACAGAGTTAAATTTTTGTAACACTGCTTAATGATTAAATTTTTTTTAAATATTTTTTAAACTTATCGTTGTATTAAAACACCATTTTTATTATTTTGTAAACTATCTAACATTTATAAATACAATAAAACATTAATTTGTTTACCTCTTGCAGCAAGTAATGCATGGTTTCTTCGTGGAACAATCATGTCAGGAATATTTCCTCTTATATTTGTCCTCACATCCAAGAATTCCCCACTTGATAAAGTTATATAACTTTTACCTCGGCCTCCTCCAGTTGTGTAAATACAATCTACGACAATTATAAATTACTTAGATTGTTTGTTTTTTTTTATTTTAATTATAATTTTGCCATATATAATACAATTGAAATCTTGAAGAATTTAATATTTTTAATTAAGGTGATGATTACAAGAAAAATACAACCCAATTGGTCAAATATTAAAATTAATAAACCGACCATTTATGACAGCTGATGATGCAAACCGCCGAGCTTTTTTCATTGGACTTTCATTTCTCCATTGTGAATCTACTTTATTCAACTTTAAACTCTCAACAGAAGATTTACCCTCCCTACCCATGATGAAAACTTGTTTGTTAACAACAGCAGATGAAGCTTCACACCGTTTTTCATTTAATTCCTTAAATTTGATAAAAGTTTATAAATATCCAAATGTAAACAAATTAAACTTGAACGATTGTAAATTAAACAACATATTTTAAACCGTATAAATTTTAAACATTGAACTATTTTGATTCTAAAAAATTTTAATGAGAAATTAAAAGAATATAAAAAAACTTAAAAATAAACTTACTGGCATTTGCGTCCATTGTTTTGTAACAGTGTCAAACAAAACGACATCTTTACCATGATCAGCTCCTCCCATTATCAGTAACTTTGTTGGAACTTCAAAAAAAGGTTTAAAATAAAATTTGCTTCGTAAGTAAATTGATAAAATATTTAATTTTAAATGTTTTTACATAAAAAATTATTAACATACACAAACTATGATTTAATTTAAAAATTTTTAAATAAATAACACTTTCACATTAAATAAAATGAATAAATTGTTTTTAAAATTCAAACGTTAAATTAATTATAAATAATTTGCTGTCTTTCACCTTTTACTTTTTGTGGGGCAAAATTAACCAAAGCTGAGATAAGTATTTGATTACATTCAAACGATTTCATAATTAATTCCTAAAAACAAAAATAAGTCAATTTTCAGTTATGTATAATAAATAAAATGATTGTCACAAAGTTGGTATGCTGTTTAAGTAACAACTGCTACAACTTTTTATAATTTAACTGACCTCTTTCATAATAACTTGTTGTAGAAATTCTCTGTCAAATTTAAGAAGATCAAGAGATTGAAACAATTGGTTGACACATCTCTGTCGTTCATTGCTGTCATGTTTTATCCAATTTATCCTCGCATTGTAATCTATCTGCTCAGATGAAACCTGTGTTTAAAAATGTTTAAAATAATTTAAACAGGTTGAATTTAATCTTGTCTAAGATAGTATGAGTATTTATTTAGAAAATACTTATCAATAAAAAAGAGATTTTCTAGAATAAAATTTAATGTAAAGAAGTTAAAAATGTAGTTCCATAAAAAAATATTTTGACTATAAATAGTTTTAGAGCAATTTTTTGTTCCAGGGAACACATTAAAATAATATTTGTACCAAGGTTAATTTGGCAATTTAAAAAAAAAAATTTTTAAGTGTTCTAAACATAGTAAAACTTATATTACCTCCTTTTCTTTCAGTTTTAGAATAGAAAGCAAATCCTCGAAACAAAGTTTAATAAATTCTTGCTTTGATGCAACTTTTTCAAAATTCTTGGCAATTATTTTCTGGGCTCCTAGCTTTAAGTTTTTAAGGTTGTATCTTTGAGAATAAGCCAGCATGGTTAAACAATTCTCAACATCAACAATGGTTTGCACAAATTCTCCACAAAACTTTCGAAGTTCTAAAATTAAAATGTTGTCTCATTCTTAAGTTAAATGAGAATAATATTTAAATAAAATTAATAATAATAATTATGACAAAACATTAAATATATAAAAAAGATTTAAATAACTTAAATATAATGTAATTATTCACTTTTAACAAAAATTTACATGCTACCCTATCGTTATTAAATTTTAATAATTTTACTGTTAATCTGTAGATAATTTGCAGCTTCCATAATTTCCGAGCTTATTCCTTGGATCTTTACAATGGGATTGTATTTCTCTCTCATCTGTAAAAACATAAAGTGGACTGAAAAGACAAAATTATTGTATTGGCAAGACCACCATTTTACATTTGAAAATGCTACCATTTTTTTACAACCATTTTACAAATTTGAAGTAGAACCATATTAAATAAATTTAAACAATTGCAAAATTTTTACGAATAAGTAGTTTTTAAAAGGTTTTTTTTTACCTCAGTTGTAAACATAGTTTTAAAGAAAACACAAAAAAATGCGAGAATGTTTTTGTGAGCGGAATGCTTCTTTGTTCCATCGTTAATTGTTACATCACAAAACTCTTTGTCTTCATTCCTATCTCTAAAATAAAACATTAAATAAATATTTAGTTTTAAAATAATAAATCAACCAACAGTATATCAATAACAAACCTGTTTAACTCTTCAAATATTTCATTAATGTGGTCACCCTCAAATTGTTGACTTCGCACCATTTTTAAACAAATTTAAACAACACTAACAACAAACTTAAAACCTTGAAACAAAATTGTAATTAGTAAAAGTACAGTAATTAGAAAATGCATAAAAAATATTAAAATTTAATTAAAAGCACAAAATGTTAAAAAAAAGTTATAAAAAATTAAATTTTCAATGCAAAGTTATAAAATAACAATAAATGTATTTTAACTAAAAATTAATTAAAAAAAGCATTAAAAAGTTTAAAATATAATTTCCAACTATTTAAATTAAATTAAAAATCTTAATTTGAATCATAGAATAAAAACAATTGTTTTACATATTACTAGTTTTAAAAACAAAATACTCAATAATTACTTAGGCAGGGTACGAATTAACGTTTAAAAAACGATTCGCTAAAAATGAGGTCGCATTTTTAAAGCAATTATTAAGTTCAAGTCATAATCTTCGTTTTTTTGTAACACTGACGTGTTGCGTAGCATTTTTAAAATGTAACGTATTGTTAAACAAACGTTAAGAAAATATAACAATCGTTAAGAATATATCGCACAAAAAACGAGCCATTTTTGATTACTTTAAAGCTGTGTTATATATTTAAAAAATTGCACAACAACTAAACAAACCCGAGGGTGAAGTTAACGTATTGCCAAACATTAAAAGTTATTGTTATTAAATGCCCTATAGTAACCTGCATTTACGCAGGATTATGTTGATGAAATTAAATTAGTGTGAAACTGGTTTAAAATAGATCGTAAAATTACACAAATACACACGAAAGTTTTATTATTGCCTGGACCTTTTTTGGTTGATTCGCTATTTCTAATATGTTTTTTTAAAAACGATTCGCTAATTTTAAAAAACGATTCGCTTTTAGCGAATAGCGACCCGTTATTTCGTTCCCTGTTAGGCATAAACAAATTAAAAAACAAAACAATTAAATAATAAAAAACATAAAAATTAAAAATATATGCCCTATTAAAATAACTTTAGTAAAAAAATCTTATCATACATTATATTAAAATTTTAAAATTTAAAATAATTTTTAAAACACCAATAATAAAGTTAAATCTTTAATAAAGTATTATTACTACTTGTATTGTTACTGTATAAAGTTAATTAAATAACAAGTTGTGACATCATTAACAGAATAATATGTTATTAAACAACAACCATTGTAGCATAAGATATTTCTCTTTTTGTTTCAGCAATGATTGTCCACTTGTTGTTCGTCGGATCAAACACTTCAATGGAATTAACTAAACCCCTAAATAATAAAACAATAAACCAGAGTTTAATAAATTATTACAAACTAAATATTTAGTTTAGCTTACCCTTCATCATTGCCCCCAACAACATAAATCTTGCCATCTACAACTGAGGCACAGTGACCATGTCGAGCCTTGTTCAGTGGTGCACTATCTGACCAGGTTTCTGTGGAAATGTTGTATTTGATCACTGATGAAACTGTTTCATTTTGATATCCACCTTAATTAAGTTATAAAAATTAGTTAACTTATATGTTATAAAACTTTAAACACAAAAGAATCACGTTAACATTGTAAATTGTTTTTATAAAGTTATACTAATTATGTTACTAGATAAAAATTACATGCAAAATACAAATACATACCAGTAACAAATATGTGATCATCCAAAACTACAGCTGCATGGCTACTTAAACTACATTTCATTGGAGCAATAAGAGACCACTTTTGTTCATCAAAATCAAAACATTCTGAAGAACTTAATTTTTCACCTTCATTATCATATCCCCCGATTGCGAATAATTTACCTGAACAAATAAATTAAATTAAAATATACATTTACAAACCAAATTAAACTTATAAAAATATAATACATATAAAATGTTGTCTAGAAATTATAATAATTTGTTTTTAATATTTTTAAAACTTATATTATTAAACTAAACTTTTTTTTTAAATTAACCAATAATTAAATAATTTTTTCTTTACATTTTAATTTGTTTTGTAAAAACATTAAATTAAATTTATTCAATTAAAAAACAATTTGTTTAAAGACACAAACAATATAGCAGAATGGTCACTAGTGATGTCATAATGAGCTAGTTTTATGAATTAAAATTTAGATGTCACTCAAAGTTGCAGCAAAAATATTCAAATTATTTAAATTATTTGCTTAATTATCAATCTTAATTTAATCTTAAGATCAAGTTATTTTTGACCCAACAGAGTTAAATTTTTGTAACACTGTTTAATGATTAATTTTTTTTAAATATTTTTTAAACTTATCGTTGTATTAAGACACCTTTTTTAATTATTTAGTAAACTAACTTGAAACATTTATTAATACAATAAAACCTTAACTTGTTTACCTCTTGCAGCAAGTAATGCATGGTTTCTTCGTGGAACAATCATGTCAGGAATATTTCCTCTTTTATTTGTCCTCGCATCCAAGAATTCCCCACTTGATAAAGTTATATTATTTTGATCTATTCCACCAGTTGTGTAAATACAATCTACAACATTTATAAACTAAACAGATTGTTTTTTAATTTTTATTATAATCTTTTATTATATAACAAAGTAGAAAACTTAAAGCATTTAATATCAATAACTAAAGTGCTAAATGCAATAAAAATAAAACCCAATTAGTCAAACACTAAAATTAATAAACCAACCATTTATGACAGCTGATGATGCAAACAACCGATCTTGTTTCATTGGAGGTTCAACTTTCCATTGTGGGTCTACCTCATCTAACTTTAAACTCTCAACAGAGGATTTCCTCCACCCTCCCCTGATGAAAACTTGTTTGTTGACAACAGAAGATGAAGCTCCCCACCTTTCTTCATTTAATTCCTTAAAATAAATTTAGTTTATAAATTTCCAAATATAAACAAATTTAAAAAAGTGTAAATTAAACATCATATTTTAAACCAAAATGTTTAAACACTGAAACATTTAAATCTTAAAATAAAAAAAAATAAAAAAAATTAATTTACTGGCATCTGAGTCCATTGTTTTGTAACAGTATCAAACAAAACAACATTTTTTGTATTGGGGGAATCCCCTCCCATTACAAGTAACTTTGTTGGAACTGCAACTATAAAAATAAAATCACTGTGTTTAAAAAGTAAAATATTATTTAAACTAAAATGTTTCTATTTTCTATTTGAATGTTATTATTATTAAAATAAATTAAAATCATTTAAGTTAATTTCAAAAACACAATATTAACCTTTTTCTTTATCAGGAACAAACTTAACGGTAGCAGAAATAATTAAATGAGAACATTCCAATGAATTCATAATCAAACCCTAAAATAAAAATAACTTTTAAAACAACTTAATTAACCTTGAAATGCTGATTATTTAATATTTATTTTATTTTAACTATAAATAATTTAACTGACCTCTTTCATAACAACTTGTTGAAGAAATTCTCTGCCTAATTTAAGAAGATCAAGAGATTGAAACAATTGGTTGACATGTTTCTGTCGTTCATTGCTGTCATTTTTTATCCAATTTATCATCGCATTGTAAACTATCTGCTCCGATGAAACCTGTGTTAAAAAATGTTTAAAATAATTTAAACAGGTTAAATTTAATCTTGTCTAAGATAGTATGAGTATTTATTTAGAAAATACTTATCAATGAAAATGGCTTTTCTAAAAAAAAATTAATGTAGAGAAAGTAAAAAAGTAGTTCCATAAAAAAATATTTTGACTATAAATAGTTCTAGTGCAATACTTTGTTTCAGGAGCAAATTAAAATAATATTTGTACAAGATTAATTTGGCAATTTAAAAAAAATTTTATAAACTTTTGAAAGCCGTGTCTTCTGAACATAGTAAAACTTATATTACCTTCATTTCTTTTAATTTTAGAATAGAAAGCAAATCCTCGAAACAAAGTTTAATAAATTCTTGCTTTGATGCAACTTTTTCAAAATTCTCAGCAATCATTTTCTGGGCTCCTTGCTTTAAGTTTTCAAGGTTGTATCTTTGAGAATAAGCCAGCATGGTGAAACAATTCTCAACATCAACAATGGTTTGCAGAAATTCTCCACAAAACTTTCGAAGTTCTAAATTTAAAATGTTGTCTCATTCTTAAGTTACGTGAGAATAATATTTAAATAAAATTAATAATAATAATTATGACAAAACATTAAATATAAAAAAAAAAATTAAAATAACGTAATTATAATTTAACTACTTGGTTTTAACAAACATTTACATGCTACCCTATCGTTATTGAAATTTTAATAATTTTACTGTTAATCTGTAGATAATTTGCAGCTTCCATAATTTCAAAGACATTTTCTTCGGTTATCAGGATTTTTGCAGTGTAGGCATAATCTAAAATAAGTTCCATAATTTCCGAGCTTATTCCTTGGATCTTTACAATGGGATTGTATTTCTCTCTCATCTGTAAAAACATAAAGTTCACTGAAGAGACAATATTATTGTATTGGCAAGACCACCATTTTACATTTGAAAATGCTACCATTTTTTTACAGCCATTTTACAAATTTGAAGTAGAACCACATTAAATAAATTTAAACAATTGCAAAATTTTTACAAATAAGTAGTTTTTTTTTTTTTTACCTCAGTTGTAAACATTGTTTTAAAGAAAACACAAAAAAATGCGAGAATGTTTTTGTGAGCGGAATGCTTCTTTGTACCATCGTTGATTGTAACATCACAAAACTCTTTGTCTTCATTTCTATCTCTAAAATAAAACATTAAATAAATATTTAATTTTAAAATAATAAATCAATCAACAGTATATCAATAACAAACCTGTTTAACTCTTCAAATATTTCATTAATGTGGTCACCCTCAAATTGTTGACTTCGCACCATTTTTAAACAAATTTAAACAACATTAACAACAAACCTAAAACCTTGAAACAAAATTGTAATTAGTAAAACTACAGTAATTAGAAAATGCATAAAAGTAATTAAACTTTAATTACAAGCACAAATACTATCAAAATCATCAAAAATAAAATTTTAAATTGCATTCTAACTTAAATAAATTTTGAAAAAACAACTGCAATTATTTTAAATTACAATTAAATAAATCAAAATATCTAACTTGAAATCATAAAAAAAACAATTGTTTTAAATATTACTAGTTCTAATAAAGAAAAATTACACAATTTAGGCCTGAACAAATATAAGCAAAAAACAATCAAATAACAAAACTAAATATTAAAAATATCTTCCTTAACAAAATAACTTAAATGATAAAACATTTTTCAATAAATTTAATTAATATTTTTAGTTTTAAAATAATTTTTTAATACCACCAATAATAAAACTAAAATGTTTAATAAAGTTGTAACATTAATTTTATTGTTACTGTATAAACAGAAATTGTTATTAAACAACCACCATTGTTGCATAACATATTCCTCTTTCTGTTTCAGCAATGATTGACCACTTGTTGTTCGTCGGATCAAACACTTCAATGGAATTAACTGGACACCACCTAAACCTAAATAATAAAACAATAAACCAGAGTTTAAATTATAACAAATTAAATATTTAGTTTAACTTACTCTTCATCCCATCCCCCCAGCACATAAATCTTGCCATCTACAACTGAGGCACAGTGACCATATCGAGCCTCGTTCATTGGTGCAACTTCTGACCAGGTATCTGTGGAAATGTTGTATTTGATCACCGATGAAACACCACCATTTTGATATCCACCTTAATTAAGTTATAAAAATTAGTTAACTTATATGATATAAAACTTTAAACACAAAAGAATCACTTTAACATTGTAAATTGTTTTTATAGAGTTATACTAATTATGTTACTAGATAAAAATGACATGCAAAATAACAAATACATACCAGTAACAAATATGTGATCATCTAAAACTACAGCTGCATGGCTACTTAAACTACATTTCATTGGAGAAATAAGAGACCACTTTTGTTCATCAAAATCAAAACATTCTGAAGAACTTAATTTTCCATTATTATTACATCCCCCAATTGCAAATAATTTACCTGAACAAATCAATTAAAACAAAATATACATTTACAAACCAAATTAAACTAATAAAAATATAATACTTAAAAAATGTTGTCTAGAAATTTTAATAATTTGTTTTTAATATTTTTAAAACGTAAATTATTAAACTAAACTTTTTTTTTTAAATTAACCAATAATTAAATAAGTTTTTCTTTACATTTTAATTTGTTTTGTAAAAACATTAAATTAAATTTATTCAATCAAAAAACAATTTGTTTAAAGACACAAACAATATAGCAGAATGGTCACTAGTGATGTCATAATGAGCTAGTTTTATGAATTAAAATTTAGATGTCACTCAAAGTTGCAGCCAAAATAATCAAAATATTTAAATTATTTGCTTAATTATCAATCTTAAGTTAATCTTAAGACCAAGTTATTTTTGACCCAACAGAGTTAAATTTTTGTAACATTGCTTAATGATATAATTTTTTTTAAATAATTTTTAAACTTATCATTGTATTAAGACACCTTTTTTTAATATTTAGTAAACTATCTTAAAACATTTATTAATACAATGAAACTTTTAACTTGTTTACCTCTTGCAGCAAGTAATGCATGTTCATATCTTGGAACAATCATGTCAGGAATACTTCCTCTTTTATTTGTCCTCACATCCAAGAATTCCCCACTTGATAAAATTTTCCTTTTTTCATCTTGGCCCCCAGTTGTGTAAATACAATCTACAACAATTATAAACTTAACAGATTGTTTTTTAATTTTTATTATAACCTTGCCAATTGTAATACAGTAGAAAACTTAAAAGATTTAATATTAATAACTAAATAGCTAAATGCAATAAAAATAAAACCCAACTTTCAAATATTAAAATTAATAAACCAACCATTTATGACAGCTGATGATGCATAAAACCGAGCTTGTTTCATTGGAGGTTCAACTTTCCATTGTGGATCTACCTCATCTAACTTTAAACTCTCAACAGAAGATTTAATCACCCCTCCCATGATGAAAACTTGATTGTTGACAACAGCAGATAAAGCTCCCCACCTTTCTTCATTTAATTCCTTAAAATAATTTTAGTTTATAAATTTCCAAATACAAACAAATTTAAAAAAGTGTAAATTAAACATCATATTTTAAACCAAAATTTTAAACAAACATTGAAACATTTAGATTTTAAAATAAAAAAAATTAACTTACTGGCATCCGAGTCCATTGTTTTGTAACAGTATCAAACAAAACAACATTTTTTTTATTGGGGGAACTCCCTCCCATTACAAGTAACTTTGTTGGAACTGCAACTATAAAAATAAAATCACTTTGTTTAAAAAGTAAAATATTATTTAAACAAAAATGTTTCTATTTTCTATTTGAATGTTATTATTAAGAAAATAAATCAAAATAGTTTAAGTTAATTTTAAAAACATAATATTAACCTTTTTCTTTATTTGGTATTAATTTAACAATAACAGAAATAATTAAATGATTACATTCCGATGAATTCATAATCAAATCCTAAATTAAAATGTTGTTTAAAACAAAATAACTTACATTAAATTGCTGATTATTTAATATTTATTTTATTTCAATTAATATTTAGTTTATTGACCTCTTTCATAACAACTTGTTGTAGAAATTCTCTGCCTAATTTAAGAAGATCAAGAGATTGAAATAATTGGCTAACATGTTTCTGTCGTTCATTGCTGTCATGTTTTATCCAATTTATCATCGCATTGTAAACTATTTGCTCAGATGAAACCTGTGTTTAAAAATGTTCAAAACAATTTAAACAGGTTAAATTTAATTTTGTCTGAGATAGTATGAGTATTTATTTAGAAAATACTTATCAAAAAAAAAAAAATTTCTAGAGTAAAATTAACCGTTTTAAAAAAAGTAAAAAGGTAGTTCCCTGGAAAAATATTTTGACTATAAATAGTTTTAGAGAAATTTTTTGATCCAGGGAACACATTAAAATGATATTTGTACCAAGATTAGTTTGGCAAATTTAAAAAAAATATTCTATAAACTTTATAAAGCCAAGTCTTCCAAACATACTTAAACTGATATTACCTTCTTTTCTTTCAACTTTAAAATAGAAAGTAAATCCTCGAAACAAAGTTTAATAAATTCTTGCTTTGATGCAATTTTTTCAAAATTCTTGGCAATTATTTTCTGGGCTCCTTGCTTTAAATTTTCAAGGTTGTATCTTTGAGAATAAGCCAGCATGGTTAAACAATTCTCAACATCAACAATGGTTTGCACAAATTCTCCACAAAACTTTCGAAGTTCTAAATTTAAATGTTGTCTCATTCTTAAGTTAAATAAGAATAATATTTGAATAAAATTAATTATAATAATTATGACAAACAATTAAATATATAAAAAGATTTAAATAACTTAAATATAATTTAACTTTTAACAAAAATTTACATGCTACCCTATCGTTATTGAAATTTTAATAATTTTACTGTTAATCTGTAGATAATTTGCAGCTTCCATAATTTCAAAGACATTTTCTTCGGTTATCAGGATTTTTGCAGTGTAGGCATAATTTAAAATAAGTTCCATAATTTCCGAGCTTATTCCTTGGATCTTTACAATAGGATTGTATTTCTCTTTCATCTGTAAAAATATAAAGTTGACTGAAAAGACAAAATTTTTGTATTGACATGACCAACATTTTACATTTAAAATGCTACCATTTTCTAACAGCCATTTTATAAATTTTACTAGAACCACATCGTATTAATTATAAACAAAATATTGCAAAATCAAAAATTTTTTAAAATATTTTTTTTTACCTCAGTTGTGAACATTGTTTTAAAGAAAACACAAAAAAATGCAAGAATGTTTTTGTGAGCGGAATGCTTCTTTGTTCCATCGTTGATTGTTACATCACAAAACTCTTTGTCTTCATTCCTATCTCTAAAATAAAACATTAAATAAATATTTAGTTTTAAAATAATAAATCAACCAACAGTATATCAATAACAAACCTGTTTAACTCTTCAAATATTTCATTAATGTGGTCACCCTCAAATTGTTGACTTCGCACCATTTTTAAACAAATTTAAACAACATTAACAACAAACCTAAAACCTTGAAACAAAATCGTAATTAGTAAAACTACAGTGATTAGAAAATGCATAAAAGTAATTAAAATTTAATTAAAAGCACATAATGTTAAATAAAGTTATAAAAAATTAAATTTTCAATGCAAAGTTATGAAAAATAACAATAAATGTATTTTAACTGAAAATTAATTAAATAAAGCATTAAAAAGTTTAAAATATAATTTCCAATTATTTAAATTAAAAATCTTAATTTGAATCATAGAATAAAAACAATTGTTTTACATATTACTAGTTTAAAAACAAAATACTCAGTAATTACTTAGGCATAAACAAATTAAAAAACAAAACAACTAATAAATAACAAACATAAAAATTAAAAATATATGCCCTATTAAAATACCTTTACTAAAAAAAATTTTATCATACATTTTATTAAAATTTTAAAATTTAAAATAATTTTTAAAAGCACCAATAATAAAGTTAAATCTTTAATAAAGTATTATTACTACTTGTATTGTTACTGTATAAAGTTAATTAAATAACAAGTTGTGACATCATAAACAGAATAATAAATTATTAAACAACAACCATTATCGCATAAGATATTTCTCTTTTTGTTTCAGCAATGATTGTCCACTTGTTGTTCGTCGGATCAAATACTTCAATGGAATTAACTGGGTCACCACGCCATCTAAATAATAAAACAATAAACCAGAGTTTAATAAATTATTACAAACTAAATATTTTGTTCAACTTACTTATACAAGCCCCCAACAACATAAATCTTGCCATCTACAACTGAGGCACAGTGACCATCTCGAGCCTTGTTCATTGGTGCAATATCTGAGCAGGTATCTGTGGAAATGTTGGATTTGATTACTGATGAAACAGCACCATTTTGACATCCTCCTAGATTAAGTTATAAAAATTAGTTAACTTATATGTTATAAAACTTTTAACACAAAAGAATCACTTTAACATTGTAAATTGTTTTTATAGAGTTATACTAATTATGTTACTAGATAAAAATTACATGCAAAATAACAAATACATACCAGTAACAAATATGTGATCATCCAAAACTACAGCTGCATGGCTACTTAAACTACATTTCATTGGAGCAATAAGAGACCACTTTTGTTTATTAAAATCAAAACATTCTGAAGAACTCAATTTTCGATTGCAAACAATTTGCCTGAACAAATCAATTAAAACAAAATATACATTTACAAACCAAATTAAACTTATAAAAATATAATACATATAAAATGTTGTCTAGAAATTATAATAATTTGTTTTTAATATTTTTAAAACTGTATATTATTAAACTAAAACTTTTAAACCAAAAAAATTAACCAATAATTAAATAATTTTTTTATTACATTTTAATTTGTTTTGTAAAAACATTAAATTAAATTTATTCAATTAAAAAACAAATTGTTTAAAGACACAAACAATATAGCAGAATGGTCACTAGTGATGTCATAATAAGCTAGTTTTATGAATTAAAATTTAGATGTCACTCAAAGTTGCAGCCAAAATAATCAAAATATTTAAATTATTTGCTTAATTATCAATCTTAAGTTAATCTTAAGACCAAGTTATTTTTGACCCAAACAGAGTTAAATTTTTGTAACACTGCTTAATGATTAAATTTTTTTAAATATTTTTTAAACTTTTCGTTGTATTAAAACACCTTTTTTTTCTATTATTTTGTAAACTATCTTAAAACATTTATTAATACAATGAAACTTTTAACTTGTTTACCTCTTGCAGCAAGTAATGCATGTTCATATCTTGGAACAATCATGTCAGGAATACTTCCTCTTTTATTTGTCCTCACATCCAAGAATTCCCCACTTGATAAAATTTTCCTTTTTTCATCTTGGCCCCCAGTTGTGTAAATACAATCTACAACAATTATAAACTTAACAGATTGTTTTTTAATTTTTATTATAACCTTGCCAATTGTAATACAGTAGAAAACTTAAAAGATTTAATATTAATAACTAAATAGCTAATTGCAATAAAAATAAAACCCAACTTTCAAATATTAAAATTAATAAACCAACCATTTATGGCAGCTGATGATGCACACAACCGAGCTTGTTTCATTGGAGGTTCAACTTTCCATTGTGGATCTACCTCATCTAACTTTAAACTCTTAACAGAGGATTTACCCTGCCCTCCCATGATGAAAACTTGATTGTTGACAACAGCAGATGAAGCTTCCCACCTTTCTTCATTTAATTCCTTAAAATAAATTTAGTTTATAAATTTCCAAATACAAACAAATTTAAAAAAAGTGTAAATTAAACATCATATTTTAAACCAAAATGTTTAAACACTGAAACATTTATATTTTAAAATAAAAAAAAATCAACTTACTGGCATCTGAGTCCATTGTTTTGTAACAGTATCAAACAAAACAACATTTTTTGTATTGGGGGAATCCCCTCCCATTACAAGTAACTTTGTTGGAACTGCAACTATAAAAATAAAATCACTTTGTTTAAAAAGTAAAATATTATTTAAACAAAAATGTTTCTATTTTCTATTTGAATGTTATTATTATTAAAATAAATTAAAATCATTTAAGTTAATTTCAAAAACATAATTTTAACCTTTTTCTGGAACAAACTTAACGGTAGCAGAAATAATTAAATGAGAACATTCCAATGAATTCATAATCAAACCCTAAAATAAAAATAATTTTTAAAACAACTTAATCAACCTTTAAATGCTGATTATTTAATATTTATTTTATTTCAATTATAAATAATTTAACTGACCTCTTTCATAACAACTTGTTCTAGAAATTCTCTGCCTAATTTAAGAAGATCAAGAGATTGAAACAATTGGTTAACATGTTTCTGTCGTTCATTGCTGTCATGTTTTATCCAATTTATCATCGAATTGTAAACTATCTGCTCAGATGAAACCTGTGTTAAAAAATGTTCAAAATAATTTAAACAGGTTAAACTTAATCTTGTCTAAGATAGTATGAGTATTTATTTAGAAAATACTTATCAATGAAAATGGCTTTTCTAAAAAAATAAATAATGTAAAGAAAGTAAAAAAGTAGTTCCATAAAAAAATATTTTGAATATAAATAGTTCTAGTGCAATACTTTGTTTCAGAAGCAAATTAAAATAATATTTGTACAAGATTAATTTGGCAATTTAAAAAAAAAATTTATAAACTTTTGAAAGCCGTGTCTTCTGAACATAGTAAAACTTATTTTTTTTCACTTTTAGAACAGAAAGCAAATCCTCGTAACAAAGTTTAATAAATTCTTGCTTTGATGCAATTCTTTCAAAATTCTTGGCAATTATTTTCTGGGCTCCTTGCTTTAAGTTATTAAGGTTGTATCTTTGAGAATAAGCCAGCATGGTTAAACAATTCTCAACATCAACAATGGTTTGCAGAAATTCTCCACAAAACTTTCGAAGTTCTAAAATTTAAATGTTGTCTCATTCTTAAGTTAAATGAGAATAATATTGTTATAAAATTGAGTATATACATACATAAATATAACAAAACTTTAAATATATAAAAAGATTTAAATAACTTAAATATAATTCAACTACTTTGTTTTAACAAAATTTACATGCTACCCCATCGTTATTGAAATTTTAATAATTTTACTGTTAATCTGTAGATAATTTGCAGCCTCCATAATTTCAAAGACATTTTCTTCAGTCATCAGGATTTTTGCAGTGTAGGCATAATCTAAAATAAGATCCATAATTTCCGAGCTTATTCCTTGGATCTTTACAATGGGATTGTATTTCTCTCTCATCTGTAAAAATATAAAGTTGACTGAAAAGACAAAATTATTGTATTGGTATGACCACCATTTTACATTTGAAAATGCTACCATTTTTTTACAGCCATTTTACAAATTTGAAGTAGAACCACATTAAATAAATTTAAACAATTGCAAAATTTTTACAAATTTTTTTTTTTTTTAATGTTTTTTTTACCTCAGTTGTAAACATTGTTTTAAAGAAAACACAAAAAAATGCGAGAATGTTTTTGTGAGCGGAATGCTTCTTTGTACCATCGTTGATTGTAACATCACAAAACTCTTTGTCTTCATTTCTATCTCTAAAATAAAACATTAAATAAATATTTAGTTTTAAAATAATAAATCAACCAACAGTATATCAATAACAAACCTGTTTAACTCTTCAAATATTTCATTAATGTGGTCACCCTCAAAAATTGTTGACTTCGCACCATTTTTAAACAATTTTAAACAACATTAACAACAAACCTAAAACCTTGAAACAAAATTGTAATTAGTAAAACTACAGTGATTAGAAAATGCATAAGTTATTAAAATTTAATTACAAGCACAAATATCATCAAAATCATCAAAAATTAAATTTTCAATGCAAAGTTATAAAATAAAAATAAATGTATTTTAACTAAAAATTAATTAAAAAAAGCATTAAAAAGTTTAAAATATAATTTCCAATTATTTAAATTAAAAATCTTAATTTGAATCATAGAATAAAAACAATTGTTTTACATATTACTAGTTTTAAAAACAAAATACTCAATAATTACTTAGACATAAACAAGTTAAAAAACAAAACAATTAATAAATAACAAACATAAAAATTAAAAATATATGCCTTATTAAAATACCTTTACTGAAAAAAATCTTATCATACATTTTATTAAAATTTTAAAATTTAAAATAATTTTTAAAAACACCAATAATAAAGTTAAATCTTTGATAAAGTGTTATTACTACTTGTATTGTTACTGTATAAAGTTAATTAAATAACAAGTTGTGACATCATAAACAGAATAATATGTTATTAAACAACAACCGTTGTAGCATAAGATATTTCTTTTTTTGTTTCAGCAATGATTGTCCACTTGTTGTTCGTGGGATCAAATACTTCAATGGAATTAACTGGATCAAACCTAAATAATAAAACAATAAACCAGAGTTTAATAAATTATTACAAACTAAATATTTTGTTCTACTTACTTATACAAGCCCCCAATAACATAAATCTTGCCATCTACAACTGAGGCACAGTGACCATATCGAGCCTTGTTCAGTGGTGCAATATCTGACCAGGTATCTGTGGAAATGTTGTATTTGATCACCGATGAAACAGCACCATTTTGATATCCACCTTAATTAAGTTATAAAAATTAGTTAACTTAAATGTTATAAAACTTTAAACACAAAAGAATCAATTTAACATTGTAAAATGTTTTTATAGAGTTAAACTAATTATGTTACTAGATAAAAATTACATGTAAAATAACAAATACATACCAGTAACAAATATGTGATCATCCAAAACTACAGCTGCATGCTCACTTATACCATATTTCATTGGAGCAATAAGAGACCACTTATGTTTATTAAAATCAAAACATTCTGAAGAACTTAATTTTCCATTATCATTAATTCCTCCGATTGCAAATAATTTACCTGAACAAATCAATTAAAACAAAATATACATTTACAAACCAAATTAAACTTATGAAAATTTAATTTATATAAAATGTTGTCTAAAATTTTTAATAATTTGTTTTTAATATTTTTAAAACGTATATTATTAAACTAAAACTTTTTTTTTTAAATTAACCAATAATTAAATAATTTTTTCTTTACATTTTAATTTGTTTTGTAAAAACATTAAATTAAATTTATTCAATTAAAAAACAATTTGTTTAAAGACACAAACAATATAGTAGAATGGTCACCAGTGATGTCATAATGAGCTAGTTTTATGAATTAAAATTTAGATGTCACTCAAAGTTGCAGCAAAAATAATCAAATTATTTAAATTATTTGCTTAATTATCAATCTTAAGTTAATCTTAAGACCAAGTTATTTTTGACCCAACAGAGTTAAATTTTTGTAACACTGTTTAATGATTAATTTTTTTAAATATTTTTTAAACATATCATTGTATTAAAACACCTTTTTTTAATTATTTAGTAAACTATCTTAAAACATTTATTAATACAATGAAACTTTTAACTTGTTTACCTTTTGCAGCAAGTAATGCATGGTTTCTTCGTGGAACAATCATGTCAGGAATATTTCCTCTTTTATTTGTCCTCACATCCAAGAATTCTCCACTTGATAAAGTTTTATAATCTTCATCTTGACCTCCAGTTGTGTAAATACAATCTACAACATTTATAAACTTAACAGATTGTTTTTTTATTTTATTATAATCTTGTCATATGTAAAACATTTAGAAACTACTTAGATTGGTTTGTAGTTAAAATAATAACTGTGCTATAACGCAAAAATAAGGTAAAATCTTAACGTGTAAAACTATAATAACTAAAGTGCAAATTGCAGTTATACCAACAAACCCAATAAAGCAAACAATAAAGTGAATAAACAAACCATTTATGACAGCTGATGATGCCAGCCACCGAGCGTGTTGCATTGGACTTTCAACTTTCCATTGTGGATCTACTTCATCTAACTTTAAACTCTCAACAGAGGATTTAAACCTCCCTCCCATGATGAAAACTTGATTGTTGACAACAGCAGATGAAGCTCCAAACCTTTCTTCATTTAATTCCTGTAAATAAAAAATTTCGCTAAATTGTAATCCTAATATAAGTGTATTGATTTTAGATGTCTATAATTTTATAATGTAAATCTTAAAAAATACAAATTCCACATTTTTTGCTAACATAATGCATTATACATTATTAAATCACAGCATTTTGATTAATTTTAATATTTAAAAAGTTAACTGAACGAAATATAATTTTAGAAAAGACAACTAACTGGTATCTGAGTCCATTGTTTTGTAACAGTGTTAAACAAAACAGATTCTTTTTCATAACTATGTCCTCCCATTATAAGTAAATTTGTTGGAACTGCAACTATAAAAATAAAATCACTGTGTTTAAAAAGTAAAATAATATTTAAACTTATTTATTTAATTTAAATGTTTCTTATTTTAATGTTAATTTTATTTGTGAATGCAATATTAATCCCAATTATAACCTTTTTCTATATCAGGAACAAACTGAACAATAGCAGAAATAATTGCTTGATTACATTCCAGCGAACTCATAATCAAGCCCTGAAATAAAAATATTTTTAAAACAAATAAACTAAATAAAAATACTTCATTTAATAATATTCAATAATGTTTCATTTCAATTTATAATCATTTAACTGACCTCTTTCATAACTACTTGTTGAAGAAATTCTCTGCCTAATTTAAGAAGATCAAGAGATTGAAACAATTGGTTAACATGTTTCTGTCGTTCATTGCGGTCATGTGTTATCCAATTTATCATCGCATTGTAAACTATCTGCTCAGATGAAACCTGTGTTTAAAAATGTTCAAAATATTTTAAACAGGTTGAATTTAATCTTGTCTAAGATAGTATGAGTATTTATTTAGAAAATGCTTATCAATAAAAAAGAGAATTTCTAGAGTAAAGTTAGTGTAAAGAAGTTAAAAAGGTAGTTCCATAAAAAAATATTTTGACTAAAAATAGTTTTAGAGCAATTTTTTGTTCCACATTAAACACATTAAAATAATATTTGTACAAGGGTTAGTTTGCTAAATTTTTTTTAAATTATGTTATAGTATTAGAAAGCTAAGTTTTCTTAACATACTAAAACTTATATTACCTTCTTTTCTTTTGGTTTTAGAATACAAAGTAAATCCTCGAAACAAAGTTTAATAAACTCTTGCTTTGATGCAACTTTTTCAAAATTCTCAGCAATTATTTTCTGGGCTCCTTGCTTTAAGTTTTCAAGGTTGTATCTTTGAGAATAAGCCAGCATGGTTAAACAATTCTCAACATCAACAATGGTTTGCAGAAATTCTCCACAAAACTTTCGAAGTTCTAAATTTAAAATATGTCTCATTCTTGAGTTAAATAAGAATAATATTTAAATAAAATTAATAATAATAATTATGATAAAACATTAAATATATCAAAAAGATTTAAACAACTTAAATATAATTTAACTTTTAACAAAAATTTACATGCTACCCTATTGTTATTAAAATTTTAATCATTTTACTATTAATTTGTAAATAATTTGCAGCTTCCATAATTTCAAAAACATTTTCTTCAGTTATCAGAATTTTTGCAGTGTAGGCATAATCTAAAATAAGTTCCATAATTTCCGAGCTTATTCCTTGGATCTTTACAATAGGATTGTATTTCTCTCTCATCTATGAAAACATAAAGTTGACTGAAAAGACAAAATTTTTTGTATTGGCAAGACCACCATTTTACATTTGAAATGCCACCATTTTCTAACAGTAAATTTATAAATTTTACTAAAACCACATTGTATTAATTTTAAACAAAATATTTGAAAATCAACAGTTTTTAAAAAGTTTTTTTACCTCAGTTGTAAACATTGTTTTAAAGAAAACACAAAAAAATGCGAGAATGTTTTTGTGAGCAGAATGCTTCTTTGTTCCATCATTGATTGTAACATCACAAAACTCTTCGTCTTCATTTCTATCTCTAAAATAAAAAATTAAATAAATATTTAGTTTTAAAATAATAAATCAATCAACAGTATATCAATAACAAACCTGTTTAACTCTTCAAATATTTCATTAATGTGGTCACCCTCAAATTGTTGACTTCGCACCATTTTTAAACAAATTTAAACAACATTAACAACAAACCTAAAACCTTGAAACAAAATTGGAATTAGTAAAACTACAGTGATTAGAAAATGCATAAAAGTTATTAAAATTTAATTAAAAGCACAAAATGTTAAAAAAAGTTATAAAAAATTAAATTTTCATTGCAAAGTTATAAAATAACAATAAATGTATTTTAACTGAAAATTAATTAAAAAAAGATTTAAAAAGTTTAAAATATAATTTCCAATTATTTAAATTAAAAATCTTAATTTGAATCATAGAATAAAAACAATTGTTTTACATATTACTAGTTTAAAAACAAAATACTCAATAATTACTTAGGCATAAACAAATTAAATAACAAAACAATTAATAAATAACAAACATAAAAATTAAAAATATATGCCTTGTTAAAATACCTTTACTGAAAAAAATCGTATCATACATTTTATTAAAATTTTAAAATTTAAAATAATTTTTAAAAGCACCAATAATAAAGTTAAATCTTTAATAAAGTGTTATTACTACTTGTATTGTTACTGTATAAAGTTAATTAAATAACAAGTTGTGACATCATAAACAGAATAATATGTTATTAAACAACAACCATTATCGCATAAGATATTTTTCTTTTTGTTTCAGCAATGATTGTCCACTTGTTGTTCGTCGGATCAAATACTTCAATGGAATTAACTGAACCCCTAAATAATAAAACAATAAACCAGAGTTTAATAAATTATAACAAACTAAATATTTAGTTTAACTTACCCTTTACCCCAGCCCCCCACAACATAAATCTTCCCATCTACAACTGAGGCACAGTGACCATATCGAGCCTCGTTCATTGGTGCAACTTCTGACCAGGTATTAGTAATAATGTTGTATTTGATCACCGATGAAACACCACCATTTTGATATCCTCCTAGATTAAGTTATAAAAATTAGTTAACTTAAATGTTATAAAATTTTAAACACAAAAGAATCACTTTAACATTGTAAATTGTTTTTATAGAGTTATACTAATTATGTTACTAGATAAAAATTACATGCAAAATAACAAATACATACCAGTAACAAATATGTGATCATCCAAAACTACAGCTGCATGGCTACTTAAACTACATTTCATTGGAGCAATAAGAGACCACTTTTGTTCATCAAAATCAAAACATTCTGATGAAATTAATTTTCCATCTTTATCATTATATCCCCCGATTGCGAATAATTTACCTGAACAAATAAATTAAATTAAAATATACATTTACAAACCAAATTAAACTAATAAAAATATAATACATAAAAAATGTTGTCTAGAAATTTTAATAATTTGTTTTTAATATTTTTAAAACGTAAATTATTAAACTAAACTTTTTTTTTTAATTAACCAATAATTAAATAATTTTTCTTTACATTTTAATTTGTTTTGTGAAAACATTAAATTAAATTTATTCAATTAAAAAACAATTTGTTTAAAGACACAAACAATATAGCAGAATGGTCACTAGTGATGTCATAATGATCTAGTTTTATAAATTAAAAATTGGATGCCACTCAAAGTTGCAGCAAAAATAATCAAAATATTTAAATTATTTGCTTAATTAACAATCTTAAGTTAATCTTAAGACCAAGTTATTTTTGACCAAACAGAGTTAAAATTTTGTAACATTGCTTAATGATTAATTTTATTTAATAATTTTTAAACTTTTCGTTGTATTAAAACACCTTTTTTTAATTATTTAGTAAACTATCTTTAAATATTTATTAATACAATAAAACCTTAACTCGTTTACCTCTTGCAGCAAGTAATGCATGGTTTCTTCGTGGAACAATCATGTCAGGAATATTTCCTCTTTTATTTGTCCTCACATCCAAGAATTCCCCACTTGATAAAGTTTTCCAATTTTCATCTTGGCCTCCAGTTGTGTAAATACAATCTACAACAATTATAAACTAAACAGATTGTTTTTTCATTTTATTAGAATCTTTTAATATATAATACAGTAGAGAACTTAAAAGATTTAATATTAATAACTAAAGAGCTATTTGCAATAAAAATGAAACCCAACTAGGCAAACACTAAAGTTAATAAACCAACCATTTATGACAGCTGATGATGCACACAACCGAGCTTGTTTTATCGGAGGTTCAACTTTCCATTGTGAATCTACCTCATCTAACTTTAAACTCTCAACAGAAAATTTACTCAAACCTCCCATGGTGAAAACTTGATTGTTAACAACAGCAGATGAAGCTTCACTCCGTTTTTCATTTAATTCCTTAAATTTGATAAAAGTTTATAAATATCCAAATGTAAACAAATTAAACTTGAACGATTGTAAATTAAACAACATATTTTAAACCGTATAAATTTTAAACACTGAAATATTTTGATTATAAGAAATTTTAATGAGAAATTAAAAGAATATAAAAAAACTTAAAAATAAACTTACTGGCATTTGCGTCCATTGTTTTGTAACAGTGTCAAACAAAACGACATCTTTACCATGATCAGCTCCTCCCATTATCAGTAACTTTGTTGGAACTTCAAAAAAAAGGTTTAAAATAATTTAAAAAATTTTAAATGAATAACACTTTCACATTTAATAAAATGAATAAATTGTTTTTAAAATTTAAACGTTAAATTAATTATAAATAATTTGCTGTCTTTCACCTTTTACTTTCTGTGGGGCAAAATTTACCAAAGCTGAGATAAGTATTTGATTACATTCAAACGATTTCATAATTAATTCCTAAAAACAAAAATAAGTCAATTTTCAGATATGTATAATAAATAAAATGATTGTCACAAAGTTGGTATGCTGTTTAAGTATCAACCGCTACAACTTTTTATAATTTAACTGACCTCTTTCATAATGACTTGTTGTAGAAATTCTCTGTCTAATTTAAGAAGATCAAGAGATTGAAACAATTGGTTGACATGTTTCTGTCGTTCATTGCTGTCATGTTTTATCCAATTTATCATCGCATTGTAAACGATCTGCTCAGATAAAACCTGTGTTAAAAAATGTTCAAAATAATTTAAACAGGTTAAATTTAAACTTGTCTAAAATAGTATAAGTATTAATTTAGAAAATACTTATCAATAAAAATAAAATTAATGTAAAAAAAGTAAAAAGGTAGTTCCATAAAAGAGTATTTTAACTTTAAATAATTTTAGAAAAATTCTTTGTTCTTTATTAAAATCATATTTGTACAAAGATTAATTTAGCAATTTTTTTTATAATTTTATAAACTTTTAAACAGGCAAGTCTTCTGAACATACTAAACTTTATATTACCTTCTTTTTTTTCAGTTTTAGAATACAAAACAAATCCTCGAAACAAAGTTTAATAAATTCTTGCTTTGATGCAACTTTTTCAAAATTCCCAGCAATCATTTTCTGGGCTCCTTGCTTTAAGTTTTTAAGGTTGTATCTTTGAGAATAAGCCAGCATGATTAAACAATTATCAACATCAACAATGGTTTGCAGAAATTTTCCACAAAACTTTCGAAGTTCTAAATTTATAATGTTGTCTCATTCTTAAGTTAAATGCGAATAATATTTAAATAAAATTAATCATAATAATTATGACAAAACATTAAATATATAAAAAAGATTTAAATAACTTAAATATAATTTAACTTTTAACAAAAATTTACATGCTACCCTATCGTTATTGAAATTTAAATAATTTTACTGTTAATCTGTAGATAATTTGCAGCTTCCATAATTTCAAAGACATTGTCTTCAGTTATCAGGATTTTTGCAGTGTAGGCATAATCTAAAATAAGTTCCATAATTTCCGAGCTTATTCCTTGGATCTTTACAATGGGATTGTATTTCTCTCTCATCTGTAAAAACATAAAGTTCACTGAAAAGACAATATTATTGTATTGGCAAGACCACCATTTTACATTTGAAAATGCTACCATTTTTTACAGCCATTTTACAAATTTGAAGTAGAACCACATTAAATAAATTTAAACAATTGCAAAATTTTACGAATAAGTAGTTTTTAAAATGTTTTTTTTATCTCAGTTGTAAACATTGTTTTAAAGAAAACACAAAAAAATGCGAGAATGTTTTTGTGAGCGGAATGCTTCTTTGTTCCATCGTTGATTGTAACATCACAAAACTCTTTGTCTTCATTCCTATCTCTAAAATAAAACATTAAATAAATATTTAGTTTTAAAATAATAAATCAACCAACAGTATATCAATAACAAACCTGTTTAACTCTTCAAATATTTCATTAATGTGGTCACCCTCAAATTGTTGACTTCGCACCATTTTTAAACAAATTTAAACAACATTAACAACAAACCTAAAACCTTGAAACAAAAATGTAATTAGTAAAACTATAGTAATTAGAAAATGCATAAAAGTAATTAAACTTTAAATACAAGCACAAATACTATCAAAATCATCAAAAATAAAATTTTAAATTGCATTCTAATTTAAATAAATTTTGAAAAAACAACTGCAATTATTTTAAAGTACAATTAAATAAATCAAAATATCTAACTTGAAATCATAAAAAAACAATTGTTTTAAATATAACTAGTTCTAAGAAAGAAAAATTACACAATTTAGGCCTAAACAAATATTGGCAAAAAACAATCAAATAACAAAAATAAAGATTAAAAATATCTTCCTTAACAAAATAACTTGAATGATTTAACATTTTTCAATAAATTTAATTAATATTTTTAGTTTTAAAATAACTTTTTAATATCACCAATAATAAAGTTAAAATGTTCAATAAAGTTGTAACACTAGTTGTATTGTTACCATATAAACTTAATTAACAAATTATAACATCATAAATGAAATCACTTGTTATTAAACAACCACCATTGTAGCATCCCATATTTCCCTTTGTGTTTCAGCAATGATTGTCCACTTGTTGTTCGTCGGATCAAATACTTCAATGGAATTAACTGGATTGCCACTAAATAATAAAACAATAAACCAGAGTTTAAAAAAATTATTACAAACTAAATATTTAGTTTAACTTACTTATACAAGCCCCCCATCACATAAATCTTGCCATCTACAACTGAGGCACAGTGACGACATCGAACCTCGTTCAGTGGTTCAACTTCTGACCATGTATCTGTGGAAATATTGTATTTGATCACCGATGAAACACCACCATTTTGACATCCACCTTAATTAAGTTATAAAAATTAGTTGACTTAAATGTTATAAAACTTTTAACACAAAAGAATCACTTTAACATCGTAAATTATTTTTATAAAGTTATTCTAATTATGTTATTAGATAAAAAAATTACATGCAAAATAACAAATACATACCAGTTACAAATATGTGATCATCCAAAACTACAGCTGCATGCTCACTTATACAATATTCCATTGCAGCAATAAGAGACCACTTTTGTTCATCAAAATCAAAACATTCTGAAGAACTTAATGTTTTTCCATTATTATTACATCCCCCTATTGCAAACAATTTGCCTAAACAAATCAATCAAACTAAAATATACATTTACAAACCAAATTAAACTTATAAAAATTTAATATAAATAAAATGTTGTCTAGAAATTTTATTAATTTGGTTTTACTAATATTTTTAAACATATCTTACCAAATTAATACAATTTTTAAATTTAACTAATAAGTAAATAATATATTATATTCTTTATATTTTAGTTTATTTTGTTAAAATATTAAATTAATTTTATTAAAAACCTAATTGCATAAATACACAAACAAATTAGCAGAATGGTCACTAGTGATGTCATAATGAGCTAGTGTTATGAATTAAAATTTAGATTTAACCCAAAGTTGCAGCCAAAATATTTAAATTATTTAAATTATTTGCTTAATTATTAATCTTAATTCAATCTTAAGACCAAGTTATTTTTGACCCAACAGAGTTAAATTTTTGTAACACTGCTTAATGATTAATTTTTTTAAATATTTTTTAAACTTATCATTGTATTAAGACACCTTTTTTAATATTTAGTAAACTATATTAAAACATTTATTAATACAATAAAACCTTAACTTGTTTACCTCTTGCAGCAAGTAATGCATGTTCATATCTTGGAACAATCATGTCAGGAATATTTCCTCTTTTATTTGTCCTCACATCCAAGAATTCCCCACTTGATAAAGTTTTATAATTTTCATCTTGACCTCCAGTTGTGTAAATACGATCTACAACATTTATAAACTAAACAGATTGTTTTTTTTATTTTTATTATAATCTTGTCATATTTAATACAGTCGAAAACTTAAAACATTTAATATTATTAACTAAATAGCTTGTTGCAATAAAAATAAATCCCAACTAGTCAAACACTAAAGTTAATAAACCAACCATTTATGACAGCTGATGATGCACAAAACCGAGCTTGTTTCATTGGAGGTTCAACTTTCCATTGTGGATCTACTTCATCTAACTTTAAACTCTCAACAGAGGATTTACCATTCCCTCCCATGATGAAAACTTGTTTGTTGACAATAACAGATGAAGCTTCCCTCCTTTCTTCATTTAATTCCTTAAAATAATTTTAGTTTATAAATTTCCAAATATAAACAAATTTAAAAAAGTGTAAATTAAACATCGTTTTTTAAACCAAATTGTTAAACACTGAAACATTTAAATTTAAAAATAAAAAAAAATAAAAATCAACTTACTGGCATCTGAGTCCATTGTTTTGTAACAGAGTCAAACAAAACAACATTTTTTGTATTGGGGTAACTCCCTCCCATTATAAGTAACTTTGTTGGAACTACAACTATAAAAATAAAATCACTGTGTTTAAAAAGTGAAATAATATTTAAACTTATTTATTTAATTTAAATGTTTCTTATTTTAATGTTAATTTTATTTGTGAATGCAATATTAATCCCAATTATAACCTTTTTCTATATCAGGAACAAACTGAACAATAGCAGAAATAATTGCTTGATTACATTCCAGTGAACTCATAATCAAGCTCTGAAATAAAAATATTTTTAAAACAAATAAATTAAATAAAAATGCTTCATTTAATATCATTAAATAATGTTTCATTTCAATTTATAATCATTTAACTGACCTCTTTCATAACAACTTGTTGAAGAAATTCTCTGCCTAATTTAAGAAGATCAAGAGATTGAAACAACTTGTTGACATGTTTCTGTCGTTCATTGCTGTCATGTTTTATCCAATTTATCATCGAATTGTAAACTATCTGCTCAGATGAAACCTGTGTTAAAATATGTTCAAAACAATTTAAACAGGTTAAATTTAATCTTGTCTAAGATAGTATGAGTATTTATTTAGAAAATACTTATCAATGAAAATGGCTTTTCTAAAAAAAATTAATGTAGAGAAAGTAAAAAGGTAGTTCCATAGAAAAATATTTTGAATATAAATAGTTCTAGTGCAATACTTTGTTTCAGGAGCAAATTAAAATAATATTTGTACAAGATTAGTTTGGCAATTTAAAAAAAAATTTTATAAACTTTTGAAAGCCGTGTCTTCTAAACATAGTAAAACTTATATTACCTTTTTTTCTTTTAGTTTTAGAATAGAAAGCAAATCCTCGTAACAAAGTTTAATAAATTCTTGCTTTGATGCAACTTTTTCAAAATTCTCAGCAATCATTTTCTGGGCTTCTTGCTTTAAGTTTTCAAGGTTGTATCTTTGAGAATAAGCCAGCATGGTTAAACAATTCTCAACATCAACAATGGTTTGCAGAAATCCTCCACAAAACTTTCGAAGTTCTAAATTTAAAATGTTGTCTCATTCTTAAGTTAAATGAGAATAATATTTAAAAAAAATTAATTATAATAATTATGAAAAAACATCAAATATATTAAAAATATTTAAATGACTTAAATATAATTTAACTTTTAATAAAAATTTACATGCTACCCTATTGTTATTGAAATTTTAATAATTTTACTGTTAATCTGTAGATAATTTGCAGCTTCCATAATTTCAAACACATTTTCTTCGGTTATCAGGATTTTTGCAGTGTAGGCATAATCTAAAATAAGTTCCATAATTTCCGAGCTTATTCCTTGGATCTTTACAATGGGATTGTATTTCTCTCTCATCTGTAAAAATATAAAGTTCACTGAAAAGACAATATTATTGTATTGGCAAGACCACCATTTTACATTTGAAATGCTACCATTTTCTAACAGCCATTTTATAAATTTTACTAGAACCACATTGTATTAATTCTAAACAAAATATTGCAAAATCAACAATTTTTTAAAATGTTTTTTTTACCTCAGTTGTAAACATTGTTTTAAAGAAAACACAAAAAAATGCGAGAATGTTTTTGTGAACAGAATGCTTCTTTGTTCCATCATTGATTGTAACATCACAAAACTCTTTGTCTTCATTTCTATCTCTAAAATAAAACATTAAATAAATATTTAGTTTTAAAATAATAAATCAACCAACAGTATATCAATAACAAACCTGTTTAACTCTTCAAATATTTCATTAATGTGGTCACCCTCAAATTGTTGACTTCGCACCATTTTTAAACAAATTTAAACAACATTAACAACAAACCTAAAACCTTGAAACAAAAATGTAATTAGTAAAACTAGAGTGATTAGAAAATGCATAAAAGTAATTAAACTTTAAATACATGCACAAATACTATCAAAATCATTAAAAATAAAATTTTAAATTGCATTCTAACTTAAATAAATTTTGAAAAAACAACTGCAATTATTTTAAAGTACAATTAAATAAATCAAAATATCTAACTTAAAATCATAAAAAGGAACCAATTGTTTTAAATATTACTAGTTCTAAGAAAGAAAAATTAAACAATTTAGGCCTAAACAAATACAGGCAAAAAACAATCAAATAACAAAACCAAAGATTAAAAATATCTTCCTTAACAAAATAACTTAATTGATAAAACATTTTTCAATAAATTTAATTAATATTTTTAGTCTTAAAATAATTTTTTAATATCACCAATAACAAAGTTAAAATGTTTAAAAAAGTTGTAACACTAACTTTATTGTTACTGTATAAACAGAAATTGTTATTAAACAACCACCATTGTTGCATAACAAATTCCTAATTTTGTTTCAGCAGTGATTGTCCACTTGTTATTTGTGGGATCAAACACTTCAATGGAATTAACTAGATCCTCAAACCTAAATAATAAAACAATAAACAAGAGTTTATTAAATTATGACAAACTAAATATTTAGTTTAACTTACCCATCCAAGCCCCAAACAACATAAATCTTGCCATCTACAACTGAGGCACAGTGACCCCATCGAGCCTTGTTCAGTGGTGCAACATCTGACCAGGTATCTGTAATAATGTTGTATTTGATCACCGATGAAACAGTACCATTTTGATATCCACCTTAATTAAGTTATAAAAATTAGTTAACTTAAATGTTATAAAACTTTAAACACAAAAGAATCACTTTAACATTGTAAATTGTTTTTATAGAGTTATACTAATTATGTTACTAGATAAAAATTACATGTAAAATAACAAATACATACCAGTAACAAATATGTGATCATCCAAAACTACAGCTGCATGGCTACTTAAACTACATTTCATTGGAGAAATAAGAGACCACTTTTGTTCATCAAAATCAAAACATTCTGAAGAACTTAATGTTTTACCTTTATTATCATATCCCCCAATTGCAAATAATTTACCTGAACAAATCAATTAAAACAAAATATATAATTACAAACCAAATTAAACTTATAAAAATATAATACTTAAAAAATGTTGTCTAGAAATTTTAATAATTTGTTTTTAATATTTTTAAAACTTATATTATTAAACTAAAACTTTTTTTTCTAATTACCCAATAATTAAATAATTTTTTCTTTACATTTTAATTTGTTTTGTGAAAACATTAAATTAAATTTATTCAATTAAAAAACAAATTGTTTAAAGACACAAACAATAAAGCAGAATGGTCACTAGTGATGTCATAATGAGCTAGTTTTATGAATTAAAATTTAGATGTCACTCAAAGTTGCAGCCAAAATAATCAAATTATTTAAATTATTTGCTTAATTATCAATCTTAAGTTAATCTTAAGACCAAGTTATTTTTGACCCAACAGAGTTAAATTTTTGTAACACTGTTTAATGAATAATTTTTTTTAAATATTTTTTAAACTTATCGTTGTATTAAGACACCTTTTTTAATTATTTAGTAAACTATATTAAAACATTTATTAATACAATAAAACCTTAACTTGTTTACCTCTTGCAGCAAGTAATGAATGTTCATATCGTGGAACAATCATGTCAGGAATATTTCCTCTTTTATTTGTCCTCACATCCAAGAATTCCCCACTTGATAAAGTTTTATAACTTTTATCTCGACCTCCAGTTGTGTAAATACAATCTACAACATTTATAAACTTAACAGATTGTTTTTTTATTTTATTTTAATCTTGTCATATGTAAAACATTTAGAAACTACTTAGATTGGTTTGTAGTTTAAATAATAACTGTGCTTTAAAGTAAAAATAAGGTTAAATCTTAATGTGTAAATCAATAATAACTAAAGTGCAAATTGCAGTTATACCAACAAACCCAAAAAAGCAAACAATAAAATTAATAAACCAACCATTTATGACAGCTGATGATGCACACAACCGATCTTGTTTCATTGAAGGTTCAACTTTCCATTGTGGATCTACTTCATCTAACTTTAAACTCTCAACAGAAGATTTACCCTCCCCTCCCATGATAATTACTTGATTGTTGACAACAGCAGATGAAGCTCCCCACCTTTCTTTATTTGTTTCCTTAAAACAATAAAAGTTTATAAATTTCTAAATGCAAACAAATTAAAAAAAGTGTAATTTAACATCTTATTTAAACCGTATAAATTTTAAACATTAAAACATTTAGATTTTAAAACAAAAAAAAAACTGAAAATCAACTTACGGGCATTTGAGTCCATTGTTTTGTAACAGTATCAAACAAAACAACATTTTTTTTATTGGGGGAATCCCCTCCCATTATAAGTAACTTTGTTGGAACTACAACTATAAAAATAAAATCCCTTTGTTTAAAAAGTAAAATATTATTTAAACAAAAATGTTTCTATTCTCTATTTAAATGTTATTATTATTAAATTAAATTAAAATAATTTAAGTTAATTTCAAAAACATAATATTAACCTTTTTCTTTATTTGGTATTAATTTAACAATAGCAGAAATGATTGAATGAGAACATTCCAATGAATTCATAATCAAACCCTAAAATAAAAATAACTTTTAAAACAACTTAATCAACCTTTAAATGCTGATTATTTAATATTTATTTTATTTTAATTATAAATAATTTAACTGACCTCTTTCATAACAACTTGTTGAAGAAATTCTCTGTCAAATTTAAGAAGATCAAGAGAAAGAAACAATTGGTTAACATGTTTCTGTCGTTCATTGCTGTCATGTTTTATCCAATTTATCATCGCATTGTAAACTATCTGCTCAGATGAAACCTAGGTTTAAAAATGTTTAAAATAATTTAAACAGGTTAAATTTAATCTTGTCTAAGATAGTATGAGTAGTTATTTAGAAAATGCTTATCAATAAAAAAAAGAATTTCTAGAGTAAAATTAGCGTAAAGAAGTTAAAAAGGTAGTTCCATAAAAAATATTTTGACCAAAAATAGTTTTAGAGCAATTTTTTGTTCCACATTAAACATATTAAAATAATATTTGTACAAGGGTTAGTTTGCCAAATTTTTTAAAATTATGTTATAGTATTAGAAAGCTAAGTTTTCTTAACATACTAAAACTTATATTACCTTCTTTTCTTTTAATTTTAGAATAGAAAGCAAATCCTTGAAACAAAGTTTGATAAATTCTTGCTTTGATGCAACTCTTTCAAAATTCTCAGCAATCATTTTCTGGGCTCCTTGCTTTAAGTTTTCAAGGTTGTATCTTTGAGAATAAGCCAGCATGATTAAACAATTCTCAACATCAACAATGGTTTGCACAAATTCTCCACAAAACTTTCGAAGTTCTAAAATTAAAATGTTGTCTCATTCTTAAGTTAAATGAGAATAATATTTAAATAAAATTATTAATAATAATTATGACAAAACATTAAATATATTAAAAATATTTAAATGACTTAAATATAATTTAACTTTTAACAAAAATTTACATGCTACCCTCCTAATGTTATTGAAATTTTATTATTTTTACTGTTAATCTGTAGATAATTTGCAGCTTCCATAATTTCAAAGACATTTTCTTCGGTTATCAGGATTTTTGCAGTGTAGGCATAATCTAAAATAAGTTCCATAATTTCCGAGCTTATTCCTTGGATCTTTACAATGGGATTGTATTTCTCTCTCATCTGTAAAAACATAAAGTTGACTGAAAAGACAATATTATTGTATTGGCAAGACCACCATTTTACATTTGAAAATGCTACTATTTTTTTACAGCCATTTTACAAATTTGAAGTAGAACCACATTAAATAAATTTAAACAATTGCAAAATTTTTACGAATAAGTAGTTTTTAAAATGTTTTTTTTACCTCAGTTGTAAACATTGTTTTAAAGAAAACACAAAAAAATGCGAGAATGTTTTTGTGAGCGGAATGCTTCTTTGTTCCATCGTTGATTGTAACATCACAAAACTCTTTGTCTTCATTCCTATCTCTAAAATAAAACATTAAATAAATATTTAGTTTTAAAATAATAAATCAACCAACAGTATATCAATAACAAACCTGTTTAACTCTTCAAATATTTCATTAATGTGGTCACCCTCAAATTGTTGACTTCGCACCATTTTTAAACAAATTTAAACAACATTAACAACAAACCTAAAACTTTGAAACAAAATTGTAATTAGTAAAACTACAGTGATTAGAAAATGCATAAAAGTAATTAAAATTTAATTACAAGCACAAATACTATCAAAATCATTAAAAATAAAATTTTAAATTGCATTCTAACTTAAATAAATTTTGAAAAAAGAACTTGCAATTATTTTAAAGTTCAATTAAATAAATCAAAATATCTAACTTAAAATCATAAAAAAAATTTGTTTTAAATATTACTAGTTCCAAAAAAGAGAAATTACACAATTTAGGCCTAAACAAATACAGGCAAAAAACAATCAAATAACAAAACTAGAGATTAAAAATATCTTCCTTAACAAAATAACTTAAATGATAAAACATTTTTCAATAAATTTAATTGATTTCTTTAGTTTTAAAATAGTTTTTTAATACCACCAATAATAAAATAGAAATACTTAATAAGGTATTAATACTAGTTGTATTGTTACTATGTAAACTTAATGTAAATAACAAGTTGTGACATCATAAATAAAATAAATCATTTGTTAATAAACAACCACCATTGCTGCATGATATATTTTCCCTTGTGCTTCTGCAATGATTGTCCACTTGTTGTTCGTCGGATCAAATATTTCAATGGAATCAACTAGACGAAACCTAAATAATAAAACAATAAACTAGAGTTTAATAAATTATTACAAATTAAATATTTAGTTTAACTTACCCTTTACCCCAGCCCCCCACAACATAAATCTTGCCATCTACAACTGAGGCACAGTGACCACGTCGAGCCTTGTTCATTGGTTCAACTTCTGACCAGGTATCAGTAATAATGTTGTATTTGATCACTGATGAAACATCACCATTTTGATATCCACCTTAATTAAGTTATAAAAATTAGGTAACTTATATGTTATAAAACTTTAAACACAAAAAAATTACTTTAACATTGTAAAATGTTTTTATAGAGTTATACTAATTATGTTACTAGATAAAAATTACATGCAAAATAACAAATACATACCAGTAACAAATATGTGATCATCCAAAACTACAGCTGCATGCTCACTTATACCATATTTCATTGGAGCAATAAGAGACCACTTTTGTTCAGCAAAATCAAAACATTCTGAAGAACTTAATCTTTCATTATTATCATATCCCCCGAATGCAAATAATTTACCTGAACAAATCAATTTAAACAAAATATACATTTACAAACCAAATTAAACTTATGAAAATTTAATACTTAAAAAATGTTGTCTAGAAATTATAATAATTTGTTTTTAATATTTTTAAAACTTATATTATTAAACTAAACTTTTTTTTATTTTAAATTAATCAATAATTAAATAATTTTTTCTTTACATTTTAATTTGTTTTGTAAAAACATTAAATTAAATTTATTCAATTAAAAAACAATTTGTTTAAAGACACAAACAATATAGCAGAATGGTCACTAGTAATGTCATAATGAGCTAGTTTTATGAATTAAAATTTAGATGCCACTCAAAGTTGCAGCAAAAATAATCAAATTATTTAAATTATTTTCTTAATAATCAATCTTAAATTAATCTTAAGACCAAGTTATTTTTGACCCAACAGAGTTAAATTTTTGTAACATTGCTTAATGATTAAATTATTTTAAATATTTTTTAAACTTTTCATTGTATTAAGACACCTTTTTTTAATTATTTAGTAAACTATCTTTAAACATTTATTAATACAATAAAACCTTAACTTGTTTACCTCTTGCAGAAAGTAATGAATGTTGCCATCGAGGAACAATCATGTCAGGAATATTTCCTCTTTTATTTGTCCTCACATCCAAGAATTCCCCACTGGATAAAATTTCCCATTTTTCATCTTGGCCCCCAGTTGTGTAAATACAATCTACAACAATAATAAACTAAACAGATTGTTTTTTATTTTTCATTATATTCTTTTAATATATATTACAGTAGAAAACTTAAAGCATTTAATATTATTAACTAAATAGCTTGTTGCAATAAAAATAAAACCCAACTAGTCAAACACTAAAGTTAATAAACCAACCATTTATGACAGCTGATGATGCCAACAACCGAGCTTGTTTCATTGGAGGTTCAACTTTCCATTGTGGATCTACCTCATCTAACTTTAAACTCTCAACAGAGGATTTACCATTCCCTCCCATGATGAAAACTTGTTTGTTGACAACAGCAGATGAAGCTCCATACCTCCCTTCATTTAATTTCTTTAAATAAAAAATTTCGTTAAATTCTAATCCTATAAGTGTATTGATCTTAGATGTCTATAATTTTATAATGTAAAACTTAAAAAATACAAATTCCACATTTTTTGCTAACGTAATGCATTATATATTATTAAATTGCAGCATTTTGATTAATTTTAATATTTAAAAAGTTAACTGAACAAAATGTAATTTTAGAAAAGACAACTAACTGGTATCTGAGTCCATTGTTTTGTAACAGTGTTAAACAAAACAGATTCTTTTTCATAACTATGTCCTCCCATTATAAGTAACTTTGTTGGAACTACAAGTATAAAAATAAAATCACTGTGTTTAAAAGGTAAAATAATATTTAAACTTACTTATTTAATTTAAATGTTTCTTATTTTAATGTTAATTTTATTTGTGAATGCAATATTAATCCCAATTATAACCTTTTTCTATATCAGGAACAAACTGAACAATAGCAGAAATAATTGCTTGATTACATTCCAGTGAACTCATAATGAAGTCCTGAAATAAAAATACTTTTAAAACAAATAAATTAAATAAAAATGCTTCATTTCAATATCATTCAATAATGTTTCATTTCAATTTATAATAATTTAACTGACCTCTTTCATAACTACTTGTTGTAGAAATTCTCTGCCTAATTTAAGAAGATCAAGAGATTGAAATAATTGGTTGACATGTTTCTGTCGTTCATTGCTGTCATGTTTTATCCAATTTATCATCGAATTGTAAACTATCTGCTCAGATGAAACCTGTGTTTGAAAAATGTTCAAAATAATTTAAACAGGTTAAATTTAATCTTGTCTAAGAAAGTATGAGTATTTATTTAAAAAATACTTATCAACAAAAAAAAATTTCTAGAAAAAAAAACTAATGTTAAGAAGTTAAAAATGTAGTTCCCTGGAAAAATTTAACTATAAATAGTTTTAGAACAATTTTTTGTTCCAGGAAACACATTAAAATAATATTTGTACCAAGGTTAATTTGGCAATTTAAAAAAAAAATTTTATAAACTTCAGAAAGCCAAGTCTTCTAAACACTCTAAAACTTATATTACCTTCTTTTCTTTTGGTTTAAGAATACAAAGCAAATCTTCAAAACAAAGTTTAATAAACTCTTGCTTTGATGCAACTCTTTCAAAATTCTCAGCAATCATTTTCTGGGCTCCTTGCTTTAAGTTTTCAAGGTTGTATCTTTGAGAATAAGCCAGCATGGTTAAACAATTCTCAACATCAACAATGGTTCGCAGAAATTCTCCACAAAACTTTCCAAGTTCTAAAATTAAAATGTTGTCTCATTCTTAAGTTAAATGAGAATAATATTTGAATAAAATTAAATATAACAATTACGACAAAACTTTAAATATATAAAAAAGATTTAAATAACTTAAATATAATGTAACTATTCACTTTTAACAAAATTTACATGCTACCCTATTGTTATTGAAATTTTAATAATTTTACTGTTAATCTGTAGATAATTTGCAGCTTCCATAATTTCAAAGACATTTTCTTCGGTTATCAGGATTTTTGCAGTGTAGGCATAATCTAAAATAAGTTTCATAATTTCCGAGCTTATTCCTTGGATCTTTACAATGGGATTGTATATCTCTCTCATCTGTAAAAACATAAAGTTCACTGAAAAGACAATATTATTGTATTGGCAAGACCACCATTTTACATTAGAAAATGCTACCATTTTTTTACAGCCATTTTACAAATTTAAAGTAAAACCACATTAAATAAATTTAAACAATTGCAAAATTTTTATGAATAAGTAGTTTTTAAAATGTTTTTTTTACCTCAGTTGTAAACATTGTTTTAAAGAAAACACAAAAAAATGCGAGAATGTTTTTGTGAGCGGAATGCTTCTTTGTTCCATCGTTGATTGTAACATCACAAAACTCTTTGTCTTCATTTCTATCTCTAAAATAAAACATTAAAAAAATATTTAGTTTTAAAATAATAAATCAACCAACAGTATATCAATAACAAACCTGTTTAACTCTTCAAATATTTCATTAATGTGGTCACCCTTAAATTGTTGACTTCGCACCATTTTTAACAAATTTAAACAACACTAACAACAAACTTAAAACCTTGAAACAAAATTGTAATTAGTAAAAGTACAGTAATTAGAAAATGCATAAAAAATATTAAAATTTAATTAAAAGCACAAAATGTTAAAAAAAAGTTATAAAAAATTAAATTTTCAATGCAAAGTTATAAAATAACAATAAACGTATTTTAACTAAAAATTAATTAAAAAAAGCATTAAAAAGTTTAAAATATAATTTCCAACTATTTAAATTAAAAATCTTAATTTGAATCATAGAATAAAAACAATTGTTTTACATATTACTAGTTTTAAAAACAAAATACTCAGTAATTACTTAGGCATAAACAAATTTAAAAAACAAAACAATCAATAAATAAAAAACATAAAAATTAAAAATATATGCCCTATTAAAATACCTTTACTGAAAAAAATCTTATCATACATTTTATTAAAATTTTAAAATTTAAAATAATTTTTAAAAGCACCAATAATAAAGTTAAATCTTTAATAAAGTTTTATTACTACTTGTATTGTTACTGTGTAAAGGTAATTAAATAACAAGTTGTGACATCATAAACAGAATAATAAATTATTAAACAACAACCATTGTTGCATAAGATATTTCTCTTTTTGTTTCAGCAATGATTGTCCATTTGTTGTTCGTGGGATCAAACACTTCAATGGAATTAAGTGAACCCCTAAACCTAAATAATAAAACAATAAACCAGAGTTTAATAAATTATTACAAACTAAATATTTAGTTTAACTTACTTATACAAGCCCCCAACAACATAAATCTTGCCATCTACAACTGAGGCACAGTGACCATATCGAGCCTTGTTCAGTGGTGCAACATCTGACCAGGTATCTGTGGAAATGTTGTATTTGATCACCGATGAAACAACACCATTTTGATATCCACCTTAATTAAGTTATAAAAATTAGGTAACTTATATGTTATAAAACTTTAAACACAAAAAGATCACTTTAACATTGTAAATTGTTTTTATAGAGTTATACTAATTATGTTACTAGATAAAAATTACATGTAAAATAACAAATACATACCAGTAACAAATATGTGATCATCCAAAACTACAGCTGCATGCTCACTTATACCATATTTCATTGCAGCAATAAGAGACCAATTTTGTTTATCAAAATCAAAACATTCTGAAGAACTTAATTTTTTACCTTCATTATCATATCCCCCGATTGCAAATAATTTACCTGAACAAATCAATTAAAACAAAATATACATTTACAAACCAAATTAAACTTATAAAAATATAATACTTAAAAAATGTTGTCTAGAAATTTTAATAATTTGTTTTTAATATTTTTAAAACTTATATTATTAAACTAAACTTTTTTTTTTAAATTAACCAATAATTAAATAATTTTTTCTTTACATTTAAATTTGTTTTGTAAAAACATTAAATTAAATTTATTTAATTAAAAAACAATTTGTTTAAAGACACAAACAATATAGCAGAATGGTCACTAATGATGTCATAATGAGCTAGTTTTATGAATTAAAATTTAGATGTCACTCAAAGTTGCAGCCAAAATAATCAAATTATTTAAATTATTTGCTTAATTATTAATCTTAATTCACTCTTAAGACCAAGTTATTTTTGACCCAACAGAGTTAAATTTTTGTAACACTGTTTAATAATTAATTTTTTTTAAATATTTTTTAAACTTTTTGTTGTATTAAGACACCTTTTTTAATTATTTAGTAAACTATCTTAAAACATTTATTAATACAATAAAACCTTAACTTGTTAACCTCTTGCAGCAAGTAATGCATGTTGTTGTCGTGGAACAATCATGTCAGGAATATTTCCTCTTTTATTTGTCCTCACATCCAAGAATTCCCCACTTGATAAAGTTTCATAATTTTCACCTATTCCTCCAGTTGTATAAATACAATTTACAACATTTATAAACTAAACAAATTGTTTTTTATTTTTATTATAATCTTTTAATATATAATACAGTAGAAAACTTAAAGCATTTAATATCAATAACTAAAGAGCTTGTTGCAATAAAAATAAAACCCAACTAGTCAAACACTAAAATTAATAAACCAACCATTTATGACAGCTGATGATGCAAACCACCGAGCTTGTTTCATTGGAGGTTTAACTTTCCATTGTGGATCTACTTCATCTAACTTTAAACTCTCAACAGAGGATTTACCAACCCCTCCCATAATGAAAACTTGATTGTTGACAATAGCAGATGAAGCTCCAAACCTTTCTTCATTTAATTTCTTTAAATAAAATTTTTCGCTAAATTCTAATCCTAATATAAGTGTATTGATGTTATTTGTCTATAATTTTATAATGTAAATCTTAAAAAATACAAATTCCACATTTTTTGCTAACGTAATGCATTATATATTATTAAATCACAGCATTCTGATTAATTTTAATATTTAAAAAGTTAACTAAACGAAATATAATTTTAGAAAAGACAACTAACTGGTATCTGAGTCCATTGTTTTGTAACAGAGTCAAACAAAATAGAATATTTTTTATTGGGGGAACCCCCTCCCATTACAAGTAACTTTGTTGGAACTACAACTATAAAAATAAAATCACTGTGTTTAAAAAGTAAAATAATAGTTAAACTTATTTATTTAATTTAAATGTTTCTTATTTTAATGTTAATTTTATTTGTGAATGCAATATTAATCCCAATTATAACCTTTTTCTATATCAGGAACAAACTGAACAATAGCAGAAATAATTGCTTGATTACATTCCAGCGAACTCATAATCAAGCTCTGAAATAAAAATATTTTTAAAACAAATAAACTAAATAAAAATGCTTCATTTAATATCATTAAATAATGTTTCATTTCAATTTATAATCATTTAACTGACCTCTTTCATAATAACTTGTTGTAGAAATTCTCTGTCTATTTTAAGAAGATCAAGAGATCGAAACAATTGGTTGACATGTTTCTGTCGTTCATTGCTGTCATGTTTTATCCAATTTATCATCGCATTGTAAACTATCTGCTCAGATGAAACCTATGTTAAAAAATGTTCAAAACAATTTAAACAGGTTAAATTTAATCTTGTCTAAGATAGTATGAGTATTTATTTAAAAAATACTTATAAATTAAAATGGCTTTTCTAAAAATAAATTATTGTAAAGAAAGTGAAAAGGTAGTTCCATAGAAAAATATTTTGACTATAAATAGTTCTAGTGCAATACTTTGTTTCAGAAGCAAATTAAAATAATATTTGTACAAGATTAATTCGGTCCTACTAAAATAGGCCCGGGAGGCCCAGGGGGCCCGGGGTATGCGCGGGAAGCCCGGGGTGAGTCCAAGAGCTTCGGTGGTATTTATTTAAGTCCCATGGTGTTTATATGAGGCCCGGGCTATTAATATAAGTCCAGATCGGTTTATACGAGTTTATATGAGGCCCGGGAGTGTTTAAATAAGGCCCGGGGTGTTTTATACATGTTTTATGGGGCCAGAGTGTTAAAAAGTGGCGCTGGGTCTTTTATACAAGGCCCGAGGTGTTTTATCAAGTTTATATAAAGTACGGGGTGTTTATATGAGGCCCGGGGTGTTTATATGGGGCTCGAGGTGTTTTATCAAGTTTATATAAAGTACGGGGTGTTTATATGAGGCCCGGGGTGTTTATATGAGGCCCGGGGTGTTTATACAAGGCCCGAGGCGTTTTATACAAGTTTAAATGAGGCCAGGGTTGTTTTATACAAGTTTATATGAGGTACGGGGTGTTTATATTAGGCCCGAGGTATTTTATACAAGTTTATATAAAGTACGGGGTGTTTATATGAGGCCCGGGGTGTTTATATGAGGCCCGGGGTGTTTTACCGAGTTTATATGAGGCCCGGGGTGTTTATATGAGGCCCGAGGTATTTTATACAAGTTTAAATGAGGCCAGGGTTGTTTTATACAAGTTTATATGAGGTACGGGGTGTTTATATTAGGCCCGAGGTATTTTATACAAGTTTAAATGAGGCCAGGGTTGTTTTATACAAGTTTATATGAGGTACGGGGTGTTTATATTAGGCCCGAGGTATTTTATACAAGTTTAAATGAGGCCAGGGTTGTTTTATACAAGTTTATATGAGGTACGGGGTGTTTATATTAGGCCCGAGGTATTTTATACAAGTTTAAATGAGGCCAGGGTTGTTTTATACAAGTTTATATGAGGTACGGGGTGTTTATATTAGGCCCGAGGTATTTTATACAAGTTTAAATGAGGCCAGGGTTGTTTTATACAAGTTTATATGAGGTACGGGGTGTTTATATTAGGCCCGAGGTATTTTATACAAGTTTAAATGAGGCCAGGGTTGTTTTATACAAGTTTATATGAGGTACGGGGTGTTTATATTAGGCCCGAGGTATTTTATACAAGTTTAAATGAGGCCAGGGTTGTTTTATACAAGTTTATATGAGGTACGGGGTGTTTATATTAGGCCCGAGGTATTTTATACAAGTTTAAATGAGGCCAGGGTTGTTTTATACAAGTTTATATGAGGTACGGGGTGTTTATATTAGGCCCGGGGTGGTTTATACAAGTTTAAATGAGGCCAGGGTTGTTTTATACAAGTTTATATGAGGTACGGGGTGTTTATATTAGGCCCGGGGTGGTTTATACAAGTTTAAATGAGGCCAGGGTTGTTTTATACAAGTTTATATGAGGTACGGGGTGTTTATATGAGCCCCGGGGTGGTTTATATGAGGCCCGAGGTGTTTATGTGAGGCCTGAGGCGTTTTATCGAGTTTATATGAGGCCCGGGATGTTTATATGAAGCCCGGGTGTTTAAATAAGGCCAGGGGTGTTTAAATAAGGCCCGAGGTGTTTAAATAAGACCCGGGGTGTTTAAATAAGGCCCGGGGTGTTTTATACGAGTTTTTATGAGACTCGGGGTGTTTAAATAAGGCCCGAGGTGTTTTATACAAATTTTTATGAGGTCCGAGATGTTCAAATGAGGCCCGGGGTCTTTTATATGAGTTTTTATGAAGCCCGAGATGTTCAAATGAGGCCCGAGGTCTTTTATATGAGTTTTTATGAGGCCGGGGGTGTTAAAATGAGGGCAGGGGTGTTTTATACAAGTTTATGTGAGGCCCGGGGTGTTTATATTAGGCCCGAAGCGTTTTACCGAGTTTATATGAGGTCCGGGGTGTTTATATGAGGCCCGCGGTGTTTAAATAAGGCCCGGGGTGTTTAAATAAGGCCCAGGGTGTTTATATTAGGCCCGGGGTGTTTGTATGAAGCCCGAGGCGTTTATATGAGGCCCGGGATGTTTAAATAAGGCCCGGAGTGTTTAAATAAGGCCCGGGGTGTTTAAATAAGGCCCGGGGTGTTAAAATAAGGGCAGGGGTGTTTTGTACAAGTTTATGTGAGGCCCGGGGTGTTTATATGAGGCCCGAGGCGTTTTACCGGGTTTATATGAGGCCCGGGGTGTTTATATGAGGCCCGAGGCGTTTTACCGAGTTTATATGAGGCCCGGGGTGTTTATATGAGGCCCGGGGTGTTTATATGAGGCCTGGGGTGTTTAAATAAGGCCGGGGGTGTTTAAATAAGGCCAGGGGTGTTTAAATAAGGCCCGGGGTGTTTAAATAAGGCCCGGGGTGTTTTATACGAGTTTTTATGAGACCCGGGGTGTTTAAATGAGACCCGAGGTGTTTTATACAAATTTTTATGAGGCCCGAGATGTTCAAATGATGCCCGGGGTCTTTTATATGAGTTTTTATAATGCCCGGGGTGTTAAAATGAGGGCAGGGGTGTTTTATACAAGGTTATATAATCCCCAGGGTGTTTTATACGAGTTTTTATAAGGCCCGGGATATTTTATACGAATTTTTATGAGGCCCGGGGTGTTTTATACGAATTTTTATGAGGCCCAAGGTGTTGATATGGCGGCCGGGGTTTTAATATAAGGCCCGGGGTGTTTTAGATAAGTTTATATAAAGGCCCGCGTTTATATAAGGCTCTAGTTGTTTGTTTTAACATCGAAAAAAATTTCAATTTTCAACTTTTATTGAATTAAATCGACCATTGAATTTTTTTTGTCAACAAATTTTATGCATAAAATATATAGGCTATTAAAAGCAACAAATTACCATATTTTCAATATTGTATAAAAAACCACAGAAAAAGAGTTAAACAATAGACCTGAAAAAACTATTTTAGCAAGATTGTCGTTTTTCCGTTGCGACAACATTTTTGTGTCGTTTTTTTTTCTTCTAGTAACGTGTTCTGAATAAATCTCGCAATAATACAAACCTTATATGGCACACTTTACATGTAAAAACTACAATTCTACTTTTAATTAGCTGATAATTTTATTACGTGATTTATTGCTATACATGTGTTATTTGTCCAATTTCAGAATTTGACTGTAAATTTGATTTGCAAGCCTTTAAGTTGTGCCAATAATATTAGCGAAATATTAAAGACATTTTGGAATCTTATTAAGATTTTTAAGTTTTTTTTACAAATAGTGCAATACTTTGTGTTATAGGATGTTCTTTTTTTATAAAGGAGGTCTCATATTACCACATCAGACTTTATATAAACACCCCGGGCCTCATATATACACCCAGGGCCTTATATAAACTTGTATAAAACACCCCGGGCCTCATATAAACACCTCAGGCTTCATATAAACACCCCGAGCCTCATATAAGCACTCCGGGCCCAGTATAAGCACTCCGGGCCCAGTATAAACACTCCGGGCCTCATATAAACACTCCGGGCCTCATATATACACCCAGGGCCTTATATATACACCCAGGGCCTCATATAAACTTGTATAAAGCACCCGGGCCTCATTTAAACCTGTATAGAATACCTTGGGCCGCACATAAACACCCGGGCCCCATATAAACTCGAGAAAACGCCTCGGGCTTTGTATAAAAGACCCCGGGGCTTATTTTAACACCCCGGGCCTTATAAAAACACGTATAAATCACCATGGGCCTCATTTAATCACCCCGAGTCTCATAAAAACTTGTATAAAACCTTTCGCTCCTTATTTAAACGCCCCCGGACCGCATAAAAACTCGTATAAACCGATCTGGATTTATATTAATAGCCCAGGCATTATATAAACACCCAGAGACTTAAATAAATACCACCGAAGCTCTTGGACTGACCCCGCGCCTTCAGCACATACCCCGGGCCCACCGGGCCCCCGGGCCTCCCGGGTGTATTTTAGTACGACCCGATTAATTTGGCAATTTAAAAAAAAAATTTCATAAACTTTTGAAAGCCGTGTCTTCTGAACATAGTAAAACTTATATTACCTTCTTTTCTTTTAATTTTAGAATAAAAAGCAAATCCTCGTAACAAAGTTTAATAAACTCTTGCTTTGATGCAACTCTTTCAAAATTCTTGGCAATTATTTTCTGGGCTCCTTGCTTTAAGTTTTCAAGGTTGTATCTTTGAGAATAAGCCAGCATGGTTAAACAATTCTCAACATCAACAATGGTTTGCAGAAATTCTCCACAAAACTTTCGAAGTTCTAAATTTAAAATGTTGTCTCATTCTTAAGTTAAATGAGAATAATATTTAAATAAAATTAATAATAATAATTATGACAAAACATTAAATATATCAAAAAGATTTAAATAACTTAAATATAATTTAACTTTTAAGAAAAATTTACATGTTACCCTATTGTTATTCAAGTTTTAATAATTTTACTGTTAATCTGTAGATAATTTGCAGCTTCCATAATTTCAAAGACATTTTCTTCGGTTATCAGGATTTTTGCAGTGTAGGCATAATCTAAAATAAGTTCCATAATTTCCGAGCTTATTCCTTGGATCTTTACAATGGGATTGTATTTCTCTCTCATCTGTAAAAATATAAAGTTGACTGAAAAGACAATATTATTGTATTGGCAAGACCACCATTTTACATTAGAAAATGCTACCATTTTTTTACAGCCATTTTACAGATTTGAAGTGGAACCACATTAAATAAATTTAAACAATTGCAAAATTATTATGAATAAGTAGTTTTTAAAATGTTTTTTTTTTACCTCAGTTGTAAACATTGTTTTAAAGAAAACACAAAAAAATGCGAGAATGTTTTTGTGAGCGGAATGCTTCTTTGTTCCATCATTGATTGTAACATCACAAAACTCTTTGTCTTCATTCCTATCTCTAAAATAAAACATTAAATAAATATTTAGTTTTAAAATAATAAATCAACCAACAGTATATCAATAACAAACCTGTTTAACTCTTCAAATATTTCATTAATGTGGTCACCCTCAAATTGTTGACTTCGCACCATTTTTAAACAAACTTAAACAACATTAACAACAAACCTAAAACCTTGAAACAAAATCGTAATTAGTAAAACTATAGTGATTAGAAAATGCTTAAAAAATTATTAAAATTTAATTTCAAGCACAAAATGTTAAAAAAAGTTATAAAAAATTAAATTTTCATTGCAAAGTTATAAAATAACAATAAATGTATTTTAACTAAAAATTAATTAAAAAAAGCATTAAAAAGTTTAAAATATAATTTCCAATTATTTAAATTAAAAATCTTAATTTGAATCATAGAATAAAAACAATTGTTTTACATATTACTAGTTTTAAAAACAAAATACTCAATAATTACTTAGGCATAAACAAATTTAAAAAACAAAACAATCAATAAATAACAAACATAAAAATTAAAAATATATGCCCTATTAAAATACCTTTACTGAAAAAAATCGTATCATACATTTTACTAAAATTTTAAAATTTAAAATAATTTTTAAAAGCACCAACAATAAAGTTAAATATTTAATAAAGTATTATTACTACTTGTATTGTTACTGTATAAAGTTAATTAAATAACAAGTTGTGACATCATAAACAGAATAATATGTTATTAAACAACAACCATTGTAGCATCAGATATTTTTCTTTTTGTTTCAGCAATGATTGTCCACTTGTTGTTCGTGGGATCAAACACTTCAATGGAATTAACTAAACCCCTAAATAATAAAACAATAAACCAGAGTTTATTAAATTATTACAAACTAAATATTTAGTTTAACTTACTTATACAAGCCCCCAACAACATAAATCTTGCCATCTACAACTGAGGCACAGTGACCACATCGAGCCTTGTTCAGTGGTGCAACATCTGACCAGGTATCTGTGGAAATGTTGTATTTGATCACCGATGAAACAGCACCATTTTGATATCCACCTTAATTAAGTTATAAAAATTAGTTAACTTAAATGTTATAAAACTTTAAACACAAAAGAATCACTTTAACATTGTAAATTGTTTTTATAGAGTTATACTAATTATGTTACTAGATAAAAATTACATGCAAAATAACAAATACATACCAGTAACAAATATGTGATCATCCAAAACTACAGCTGCATGAGCATTTATACCATATTTCATTGCAGCAATAAGAGACCACTTTTGTTCATCAAAATCAAAACATTCTGAAGAACTTAATTTTTCTTTATTATCATATCCCCCGATTGCAAATAATTTACCTGAACAAATCAAGTAAAACAAAATATACATTTACAAACCAAATTAAACTTATGAAAATTTAATACATAAAAAATGTTGTCTAAAATTTTTAATAATTTGCTTTTAATAATTTTAAATTGTATATTATTAAACTAAACTTTTATTTAAAAAAAATTAACCAATAATTAAATAATTTTTCCTTTACATTTTAATTTGTTTTGTAAAAACATTAAATTAAATTTATTCAATTATAAAACAATTTGTTTAAAGACACAAACAATATTGCAGAATGGTCACTAATGATGTCATAATGAGCTAGTTTTATGAATTAAAATTTAGATGCCACTCAAAGTTGCAGCCAAAATAATTAAATTATTTAAATTATTTGCTTAATTATTAATCTTAAGTTATCTTAAGACCAAGTTATTTTTGACCCAACAGAGTTAAATTTTTGTAACATTGCTTAATGATTAAATTTTTTTTAAATATTTTTTAAACTTATCGTTGTATTAAAACACCTTTTTTTAATTATTTAGTAAACTATCTTAAAACATTTATTAATACAATAAAACCTTAACTTGTTTACCTTTTGCAGCAAGTAATGCATGGTTTCTTCGTGGAACAATCATGTCAGGAATATTTCCTCTTTTATTTGTCCTCACATCCAAGAATTCCCCACTTGATAAAATTTTATAATTTTCATCTCGGCCCCCAGTTGTATAAATACAATCTACAACATTTATAAACTAAACAGATTGTTTTTTCTTTCTTTATAATCTTGCCAATTGTAATGCAGTAGAAAACTTAAAGCATTCAATAACACTAACTAAAGTGCTAAATGCAATAAAAATAAAACCCAACTAGTCAAACACTAAAGTTAATAAACCAACCATTTATGACAGCTGATGATGCACACCACCGAGCTTGTTTCATTGGAGGTTTAACTTTCCATTGTGGATCTACTTCATCTAACTTTAAACTCTCAACAGAGGATTTATACACCCCTCCCATAATAAAAACTTGTTTGTTGACAACAGCAGAAGAAGCTCCCCACCTTTCTTCATTTAATTCCTTTAAATAACCTTAGTTTATAAATTTCCAAATACAAACAAATTTAAAAAAAGTGTAAATTAAACATCATATTTTAAACCAAAATGTTTAAACACTGAAACATTTAGATTTTAAAATAAAAAAAAATAACTTACTGGCATCTGAGTCCATTGTTTTGTAACAGTATCAAACAAAACAACATTTTTTTCATTGGGGGAACTCCCTCCCATTACAAGTAACTTTGTTGGAACTGCAATTATATAAATAAAATCACTGTGTTTAAAAAGTAAAATATTATTTAAACTAAAATGTTTCTATTTTCTATTTGAATTGTATTATTTTAAAATAAATTAAAATAATTTAAGTTAATTTCAAAAACATAATTTTAACCTTTTTCTTTATTTGGAATCAATTTAACAATAGCAGAAATAATTGAATGATTACATTCCAATGAATTCATAATCAAACCCTAAATTAAAATGTTGTTTAAAACAAAAGAAACTAACCTTAAATTACTGATTATTTAATATTTATTTTATTTTAATTAATATTTAGTTTATTGACCTCTTTCATAACAACTTGTTGTAGAAATTCTCTGTCTAGTTTAAGAAGATCGAGAGATTGAAATAATTGGTTAACATGTTTCTGTCGTTCATTGCTGTCATGTTTTATCCAATTTATCATCACATTGTAAACTATTATTTGCTCAGATAAAACCTGTGTTAAAAAATGTTTCAAATAATTTAAACAGGTTAAATTTAATCTTGTCTAAGATAGTATGAGTATTTATTTAGAAAATACTTATCAAAAAAAAAAAAATTTCCAGAGTAAAATTAACCGTTTTAAAAAAAGTAAAAAAGTAGTTCCCTGAAAAAATATTTTGACTATAAATAGTTTTAGAGAAATTTTTTGATCCAGGGAACACATTAAAATGATATTTGTACCAAGATTAGTTTGGCAAATTAAAAAAATATATTCTATAAACTTTATAAAGCCAAGTCTTCCAAACATACTTAAACTGATATTACCTCCTTTTCTTTCAATTTTAGAATAGAAAGCAAATCCTCGAAACAAAGTTTAATAAACTCTTGCTTTGATGCAACTCTTTCAAAATTCTCAGCAATCATTTTCTGGGCTCCTTGCTTTAAGTTTTCAAGGTTGTATCTTTGAGAATAAGCCAGCATGGTTAAACAATTCTCAACATCAACAATGGTTTGCAAAAATTCTCCACAAAACTTTCGAAGTTCTAAATTTAAATGTTGTCTCATTCTTAAGTTAAATGAGAATAATATTTAAATAAAATGAATTATAATAATTATAACAAAACGTTAAATATATAAAAATGATTTAAATGACTTAAATATAATTTAACTTTTAACAAAAATTTACATGCTACCCTATCGTTATTGAAATTTTAATAATTTTACTGTTAATTTGTAGATAATTTGCAGCTTCCATAATTTCAAAGACATTTTCTTCGGTTATCAGGATTTTTGCAGTGTAGGTATAATCTAAAATAAGTTTCATAATTTCTGAGCTTATTCCTTGGATCTTTACAATGGGATTGTATTTCTCTCTCATCTGTAAAAACATAAAGTGGACTGAAAAGACAATATTATTGTATTGGCAAGACCACCATTTTACACTTAAAAATGCTACCATTTTTATAACATCCATTTTATAAAATTTAGTAGAACCACATTGCATTAATTTTAAATTTAAACAAAATATTTGAAAATCAACAGTTTTTAAAATGTTTTTTTACCTCAGTTGTAAACATTGTTTTAAAGAAAACACAAAAAAATGCGAGAATGTTTTTGTGAGCGGAATGCTTCTTTGTTCCATCGTTGATTGTAACATCACAAAACTCTTTGTCTTCATTCCTATCTCTAGAATGAAACATTAAATAAATATTTAGGTTTAAAATAATAAATCAACCAACAGTATATCAATAACAAACCTGTTTAACTCTTCAAATATTTCATTAATGTGGTCACCCTCAAATTGTTGACTTCGCACCATTTTTAAACAATTTTAAACAACATTAACAACAAACCTAAAACCTTGAAACAAAATTGTAATTAGTAAAACTACAGTGATTAGAAAATGCATAAGTTATTAAAATTTAATTACAAGCACAAAATGTTAAAAAAAGTTATAAAAAATTAAATTTTCATTGCAAAGTTATAAAATAACAATAAATGTATTTTAACTAAAAATTAATTAAAAAAAGCATTAAAAAGTTTAAAATATAATTTCCAATTATTTAAATTAAAAATCTTAATTTGAATCATAGAATAAAAACAATTGTTTTACATATTACTAGTTTTAAAAACAAAATACTCAATAATTACTTAGGCATAAACAAGTTAAAAAACAAAACAATCAATAAATAACAAACATAAAAATTAAAAATATATGCCCTATTAAAATACCTTTACTGAAAAAATCTTATCATACATTTTATTAAAATTTTAAAATTTAAAATAATTTTTAAAAACACCAATAATAAAGTTAAATCTTTAATAAAGTGTTATTACTACTTGTATTGTTACTGTATAAAGTTAATTAAATAACAAGTTGTGACATCATAAACAGAATAATATGTTATTAAACAACAACCATTGTAGCACAAGATATTTCTCTTTTTGTTTCAGCAATGATTGTCCACTTGTTGTTCGTCGGATCAAACACTTCAATGGAATTAACTGAACCCCTAAATAATAAAACAATAAACCAGAGTTTAATAAATTATTACAAACTAAATATTTTGTTCAACTTACTTATACAAGCCCCCAACAACATAAATCTTGCCATCTACAACTGAGGCACAGTGACCACGTCGAGCCTTGTTCAGTGGTGCAACTTCTGACCAGGTATCTGTGAAAATGTTGTATTTGATCACCGATGAAACACCACCATTTTGACATCCTCCTACATTAAGTTATAAAAATTAGTTAACTTAAATGTTATAAAACTTTAAACACAAAAGAATCACTTTAACATTGTAAATTGTTTTTATAAAGTTATACTAATTATGTTACTAGATAAAAATTACATGCAAAATACAAATACATACCAGTAACAAATATGTGATCATCCAAAACTACAGCTGCATGCTCACTTATACCATATTTCATTGGAGAAATAAGAGACCACTTTTGTTCATCAAAATCAAAACATTCTTATGAACTTAATTTTCCATTATTATTATATCCCCCGATTGCGAACAATTTACCTGAACAAATCAATTATAACAAAATATACATTTACAAACCAAATTAAACTTATAAAAATTTAATACATAATAAATGTTGTCTAAAATTTGTAATAATTTGCTTTTAATATTTTTAAAACTGTATATTATTAAACTAAAACTTTTTTTTTTAAATTAACAAATAATTAAATAATTTTTTCTTTACATTTTAATTTGTTTTGTAAAAACATTAAATTAAATTTATTCAATTAAAAAACAATTTGTTTAAAGACACAAACAATATAGCAGAATGGTCACTAATGATGTCATAATGAGCTAGTTTTATGAATTAAAATTTAGATGTCACTCAAAGTTGCAGCAAAAATAATCAAATTATTCAAATTATTTTCTTAATTATTAATCTTAATTCAATCTTAAGACCAAGTTATTTTTGACCCAACAGAGTTAAATTTTTGTAACACTGTTTAATGATTAATTTTTTAAATATTTTTTAAACTTTTCGTTGTATTAAAAAACTTTTTTTAATTATTTAGTAAACTATATTAAAACATTTATTAATACAATGAAACTTTTAACTTGTTTACCTTTTGCAGCAAGTAATGCATGTTGATATCTTGGAACAATCATGTCAGGAATATTTTCTCTTATATTTGTCCTCACATTTAAGAATTCCACACTTGATAAAGTTTCATCATCTTTATCTCGACCTCCAGTTGTGTAAATACAATCTACAACAATAATAAACTAAACAGATTGTTTATCCACTTTTCTTAAAATCTTTCTATATAAATACAGTAGAAAACTTAAAAAATTTAATATTAATACCTAAAGTGCTTATTGCAATAAAAATAAATCCCAACTAGTCAAACACTAAAGTTAATAAACCAACCATTTATGACAGCTGATGATGCACAAAACCGAGCTTGTTTCATTGGAGGTTCAACTTCCCATTGTGGATCTACTTCATCTAACTTCAAACTCTCAACAGAGGATTTACCCTCCCCTCCCATGATGAAAACTTGATTGTTGACAACAGCAGATGAAGCTCCCCACCTATTTTCATTTAATTCCTTAAAAAAAACTTTCTCTAGATACTAATCTCAATATAAGTGTATTGATCTTGGATGTTTAACTCTATATTTTTATAATACAAATCTAGAAAAAAATAAATTTTAAATTTTATAGCAATAGTTATGCATTATACATTATTAAATTATAGCATACTGTTAATATAATTTTATCTAAGTCAACTTACTGGCATCTGAGTCCATTGTTTTGTAACAGTGTCAAACAAAACAGCATCTTCATTGTACCCTTCTCCTCCCACTATAAGCAACTTTGTTGGAACTATGATTATATTAACAATGTTTAAAATCAAATTTGCTTTGTAACTCAAACAATAAAATATTCAATTATAAATGTTTTTATATCGAAAACTATTTGATAAATAACATTTTCACATAAAATAAAATAAACAAATTTATTTTCAAAATTCAAATGTTAAATTAATTAAAAATAATTTGCTGTCTTTCACCTTTTACTTTTTGTGGGGCAAAATTAACCAAAGCTGAGATAAGTATTTGATTACATTCAAAAGATTTCATAATTAATTCCTAAAAACAAAAATAAGTCAACTTTCAGATATGTATAATAAATAAAAAGATTGTTGCAAAGTTGGTATGCTATTTATGTAACAACTGCTACAACTTTTTATAATTTAACTGACCTCTTTCATAATAACTTGTTGTAGAAATTCTCTGTCAAATTTAAGAAGATCAAGAGATCGAAACAATTGGTTGACATGTTTCTGTCGTTCATTGCTGTCATGTTTTATCCAATTTATCATCGCATTGTAAACTATTTGCTCAGATGAAACCTGTGTTTAAAAATGTTCAAAATATTTTAAACATGTTGAATTTAATCTTGTCTAAGATAGTATGAGTATTTATTTAGAAAATACTTATCAATAAAAAAGAGAATTTCTAGAGTGAAATTAATGTAAAAAAGTTGAAAAGGTAATTCCCTGGAAAAATATGTTGACTATAAATAGTTCTAGAGCAATTCTTTGTTCCAGGAGACAAATTAAAATAATATTTGTTACAATTTTAATTAGGCAAATTTAAAAAAAATTATGTACTTTAGAAAGCTAAGTCTTTTAAACATACTAAAACTTGTATTACCTTCTTTTTTTTCAGTTTTAGAATACATAACAAATCCTCGAAACAAAGTTTAATAAACTCTTGCTTTGATGCAACTCTTTCAAAATTCTCAGCAATTATTTTCTGGGCTCCTTGCTTTAAGTTTTCAAGGTTGTATCTTTGAGAATAAGCCAGCATGGTTAAACAATTCTCAACATCAACAATGGTTTGCAGAAATTCTCCACAAAACTTTCGAAGTTCTAAAATTTAAATGTTGTTTCATTCTTAAGTTAAATAAGAATAATATTTCAAAAAAATTAATTATAATAATTATGACAAAACATTAAATATATAAAAAGATTTAAATAACTTAAACATAATTTAACTTTTAACAAAAATTTACATGCTACCCTAATGTTATTAAAATTTTATTAATTTTACTGGTAATTTGTAGATAATTTGCAGCTTCCATAATTTCAAAGACATTTTCTTCGGTTATCAGGATTTTTGCAGTGTAGGCATAATCTAAAATAAGTTCCATAATTTCCGAGCTTATTCCTTGGATCTTTACAATGGGATTGTATTTCTCTCTCATCTGTAAAAATATAAAGTTGACTGAAAAGACAAAATTTTTTGTATTGGCAAGACCACCATTTTACATTTGAAATGCCACCATTTTCTAACAGTAAATTTATAAATTTTACTAAAACCACATCGTATTAATTTTAAACAAAATATTTTAAACAAAATATTTGAAACAGTTTTTAAAATGTTTTTTTACCTCAGTTGTAAACATTGTTTTAAAGAAAACACAAAAAAATGCGAGAATGTTTTTGTGAGCGGAATGCTTCTTTGTTCCATCATTGATTGTAACATCACAAAACTCTTTGTCTTCATTCCTATCTCTAAAATAAAACATTAAATAAATATTTAGTTTTAAAATAATAAATCAACCAACAGTATATCAATAACAAACCTGTTTAACTCTTCAAATATTTCATTAATGTGGTCACCCTCAAATTGTTGACTTCGCACCATTTTTAAACAAATTTAAACAACATTAACAACAAACCTAAAACCTTGAACAAAATTGTAATTAGTAAAACTACAGTAATTAGAAAATGCATAAAAGTAATTAAAATTTAATTTCAAGCACAAAATGTTAAAAAAAAGTTATAGAAAAATAAATTTTCAATGCAAAGTTATGAAAAATAACAATAAATGTATTTTAACTAAAAATTAATTAAAAAAAGCATTAAAAAGTTTAAAATATAATTTCCAATTATTTAAATTAAAAATCTTAATTTGAATCATAGAATACAAACAATTGTTTTACATATTACTAGTTTTAAAAACAAAATACTCAATAATTACTTAGGCATAAACAAATTTAAAAAACAAAACAATTAATAAATAACAAACATAAAAATTAAAAATATATGCCTTGTTAAAATACCTTTACTGAAAAAAATCTTATCATACATTATATTAAAATTTTAAAATTTAAAATAATTTTTAAAAACACCAATAATAAAGTTAAATCTTTAATAAAGTGTTATTACTACTTGTATTGTTACTGTATAAAGTTAATTAAATAACAAGTTGTGACATCATAAACAGAATAATAAATTATTAAACAACCACCATTGTAGCACAAGATATTTCTCTTTTTGTTTCAGCAATGATTGTCCACTTGTTGTTCGTGGGATCAAATACTTCAATGGAATTAACTGGGCCCCTAAACCTAAATAATAAAACAATAAACCAGAGTTTAATAAATAATTACAAACTAAATATTTTGTTCAACTTACTTATACAAGCCCCCAACAACATAAATCTTGCCATCTACAACTGAGGCACAGTGACCCCATCGAGCCTTGTTCATTAGTGCAACTTCTGACCAGGTATCTGTAATAATGTTGTATTCGATCACTGATGAAACAGCACCATTTTGATATCCACCTTAATTAGGTTTAATAATAGGTAATTGAAATAGATAATTAAAATAAATAAATAAATAATATAACATTACACTGTTAATTTTTTTTATAAATTCAAACCAGTAATGTTTTTAAAATTAAATACAAAATAACAAATACATACCAGTAACAAATATGTGATCATTCAAAACTACAGCTGCATGGCCACTTATACCATATTTCATTGAAGAAATAAGAGACCACTTTTGTTCATCAAAATCAAAACATTCTGATGAACTTAATTTTCCATCTTTATCATATCCCCCAATTGCAAACAATTTACCTGAACAAATCAATTATAACAAAATATACATTTACAAACCAAATTAAACTTATAAAAATTTAATACATACAAAATGTTGAAAATTTAATACATAAAAAATGTTGAAAATTTAATACATAAAAACTTTTATTTTAAAAAAATTAACCAATAATTAAATAATTTTTTCTTTACATTTAAATTTGTTTTGTAAAAACATTGAATTAAATTTATTCAATTAAAAAACAATTTGTTTAAAGACACAAACAATATAGCAGAATGGTCACTAGTGATGTCATAATGAGCTAGTTTTATAAATTAAAATTTAGATGCTACTCAAAGTTGCAGCAAAAATAATTAAATTATTTCAATTATTTGCTTAATTATCAATCTTAAGTTAATCTTAAGACCAAGTTATTTTTGACCCAAACAAAGTTAAATTTTTGTAACGCTGCTTAATGATTAATTTTTTTTAATTTTTAAACTTATCGTTGTATTAAGACACTTTTTTTAATTATTTAGTAAACTATATTAAAACATTTATTAATACAATGAAACTTTTAACTTGTTTACCACTTGCAGCAAGTAATGCATGTTCATATCGTGGAACAATCATGTCAGGAATATTCCCTCTTTTATTTGTCCTCACATCCAAGAATTCCCCACTTGATAAAGTTTTATAATTTTCATCTCGGCCCCCAGTTGTATAAATACAATCTACAACATTTATAAACTAAAAAGATTGTTTTTGTATTTTTATTATAATCTTTTATTATATAACTAAGTAGAAAACTTAAAGCATTTAATATTAATAACTAAAGTGCTTGTTTCAATAAAAATAAATCCCAACTAGTCAAATAATAAATTAAATAAACCAACCATTTATGACAGCTGATGATGCATACCACCGAGGTTGTTGCATTGAAGGTTCAACTTTCCATTGTGGATCTACCTCATCTAACTTTAAACTCTCAACAGAAGATTTACCCTCCCCTCCCATGATGAAAACTTGTTTGTTGACAACAGCAGATGAAGCTTCCCACTTTTCTTCATTTAATTCCTTAAAATAAATTTAGTTTATAAATTTCCAAATATAAACAAATTTAAAAAAGTGTAAATTAAACATCATATTTTAAACCAAAATGTTTAAACACTGAAACATTTAGATTTTAAAATAAAAAAAATTAACTTACTGGCATCTGAGTCCATTGTTTTGTAACAGTATCAAACAAAACAACATTTTTTTTATTGGGGGAATCCCCTCCCATTACAAGTAACTTTGTTGGAACTGCAACTATAAAAATAAAATTACTGTGTTTAAAAAGTAAAATATTATTTAAACAAAAATGTTTCTATTTTCTATTTGAATGTTATTATTATTAAAATAAATTAAAATCATTTAAGTTAATTTCAAAAACATAATTTTAACCTTTTTCTGGAACAAACTTAACGGTAGCGGAAATAATTAAATGAGAACATTCCAATGAATTCATAATCAAACCCTAAAATAAAAATAACTTTTAAAACAACTTAATCAACCTTGAAATGCTGATTATTTAACATTTATTTTATTTTAATTATAAATAATTTAACTGACCTCTTTCATAACAACTCGTTGAAGAAATTCTCTGTCAAATTTAAGAAGATCAAGAGATTGAAACAATTGGTTAACATGTTTCTGTCGTTCATTGCTGTCATGTTTTATCCAATTTATCACCGCATTGTAAACTTTCTGCTCAGATGAAACCTGTGTTAAAAAATGTTCAAAATAATTTAAACAGGTTGAATTTAATCTTGTCTAAGATAGTATAAGTATTTATTTAGAAAATGCTTATCAATAAAAAAGAGAATTTCTAGAGTAAAATTAGTGTAAAGAAGTTAAAAAGATAGTTCCATAAAAAAATATTTTGACCAAAAATAGTTTTAGAGCAATTTTTTGTTCCACATTAAACATATTAAAATAATATTTGTACAAGGGTTAGTTTGCCTAATTTTTTAAAATTATGTTATAGTATTAGAAAGCTAAGTTTTCTTAACATACTAAAACTTATATTACCTTCTTTTCTTTTGGTTTTAGAATACAAAGTAAATCCTCGAAACAAAGTTTAATAAATTCTTGCTTTGATGCAACTCTTTCAAAATTCTCAGCAATTATTTTCTGGGCTCCTTGCTTTAAGTTTTCAAGGTTGTATCTTTGAGAATAAGCCAGCATGGTTAAACAATTCTCAACATCAACAATGGTTTGCAGAAATTCTCCACAAAACTTTCGAAGTTCTAAATTTAAAAGTTGTCTCATTCTTGAGTTAAATAAGAATAATATTTAAATAAAATTAATAATAATAATTATGATAAAACATTAAATATATCAAAAAGATTTAAACAACTTAAATATAATTTAACTTTTAACAAAAATTTACATGCTACCCTATTGTTATTAAAATTTTAATCATTTTACTGGTAATCTGTAGATAATTTGCAGCTTCCATAATTTCAAAAACATTTTCTTCGGTTATCAGGATTTTTGCAGTGTAGGCATAATCTAAAATAAGTTCCATAATTTCCGAGCTTATTCCTTGGATCTTTACAATGGGATTGTATTTCTCTCTCATCTGTAAAAACATAAAGTTGACTGAAAAGACAAAATTTTTTGTATTGGCAAGACCACCATTTTACATTTGAAATGCCACCATTTTCTAACAGTAAATTTATAAATTTTACTAAAACCACATCGTATTAATTTTAAACAAAATATTTGAAAATCAACAGTTTTTAAAAAGTTTTTTTACCTCAGTTGTAAACATTGTTTTAAAGAAAACACAAAAAAATGCGAGAATGTTTTTGTGAGCAGAATGCTTCTTTGTTCCATCATTGATTGTAACATCACAAAACTCTTTGTCTTCATTTCTATCTCTAAAATAAAAAATTAAATAAATATTTAGTTTTAAAATAATAAATCAATCAACAGTATATCAATAACAAACCTGTTTAACTCTTCAAATATTTCATTAATGTGGTCACCCTCAAATTGTTGACTTCGCACCATTTTTAAACAAATTTAAACAACATTAACAACAAACCTAAAACCTTGAAACAAAATTGTAATTAGTAAAACTACAATGATTAGAAAATGCATAAAAGTAATTAAAATTTAATTACAAGCACAAATACTATCAAAATCATTAAAAATAAAATTTTAAATTGCATTCTAACTTAAATAAATTTTGAAAAAAGAACTTGCAATTATTTTAAAGTTGAATTAAATAAATCAAAATATCTAACTTGAAATCATAAAAAAAAACAATTGTTTTAAATATTACTAGTTCCAAAAAAGAAAAATTACACAATTTAGGCCTAAACAAATACAGGCAAAAAACAATCAAATAACAAAACTAAAGATTAAAAATATCTTCCCTAACAAAATAACTTGAATGATAAAACATTTTTCAATAAATGTAATTGGTATTTTTAGTTTTAAAATAATTTTTTAATATCATCAATAATAAAGTTAAAATGTTCAATAAAGTTGTAACATTAATTTTATTGTTACTGTATAAACAGAAATTGTTATTAAACAACCACCATTGTTGCATAACATATTCCTCTTTTTGTTTCAGCAAAGATTGTCCACTGGTTATTTGTCGGATCAAACACTTCAATGGAATTAACTGGATTAAACCTAAATAATAAAACAATAAACAAGAGTTTAATAAATTATTACAAACTAAATATTTAGTTTAACTTACCCATCACCCAAGCCCCCCACAACATAAATCTTGCCATCTACAACTGAGGCAGAGTGACCACATCGAGCCTTGTTCATTGGTTCAACTTCTGACCAGGTATCAGTAATAATGTTGTATTTGATCACTGATGAAACAGCAGCATTTTGATATCCACCTTAATTAAGTTATAAAAATTAGTTAACTTAAATGTTATAAAACTTTAAACACAAAAGAATCACTTTAACATTGTAAATTGTTTTTATAGAGTTAAACTAATTATGTTACTAGATAAAAATTACATGTAAAATAACAAATACTTACCAGTAACAAATATGTGATCATCCAAAACTACAGCTGCATGAGCATTTATACCATATTTCATTGGAGCAATAAGAGACCACTTTTGTTCATCAAAATCAAAACATTCTGAAGAACTTAATTTTCCATCTTTATCATTAATTCCCCCAATTGCAAATAATTTACCTGAACAAATCAATTTAAACAAAATATACATTTACAAACCAAATTAAACTTATGAAAATTTAATACATACAAAATGTTGTCTAGAAATTATAATAATTTGTTTTTAATATTTTTAAAACATATATTATTAAACTAAACTTTTTTTTTAAATTAACCAATAATTAAATAATTTTTTCTTTACATTTTAATTTGTTTTGTGAAAACATTAAATTAAATTTATTCAATTAAAAAACAATTTGTTTAAAGACACAGACAATATAGCAAAATGGTCACTAGTGATGTCATAATGAGTTAGTTTTATGAATTAAAATTTAGATGTCACTCAAAGTTGCAGCAAAAATAATCAAATTATTTAAATTATTTGCTTAATTAACAATCTTAATTTGATCTTAAGACCAAGTTATTTTTGACCCAACAGAGTTAAATTTTTGTAACACTGTTTAATGATTAATTTTTTTTAAATATTTTTTAAACTTATCATTGTATTAAAACACCTTTTTTTAATTATTTAGTAAACTATCTTAAAACATTTATTAATACAATGAAACTTTTAACTTGTTTACCTTTTGCAGCAAGTAATGCATGTTGATATCTTGGAACAATCATGTCAGGAATATTTCCTCTTTTATTTGTCCTCACATCCAAGAATTCCCCACTTGATAAAATTTTCCTTTTTTCATCTTGACCTCCAGTTGTGTAAATACAATCTACAACAATTATAAACTAAACAGATTGTTTTTTTATTTTTATTATAATCTTGCCAATTGTAATACAGTAGAAAACTTAAAGCATTTAATATCAATAACTAAAGTGCTAAGTGCAATAAAAATAAAACCCAACTTCAAATATTAAAATTAATAAACCAACCATTTATGACAGCTGATGATGCAAACAACCGAGCTTGTTTCATTGGACTTTCAACTTTCCATTGTGGATCTACTTCATCTAACTTTAAACTCTCAACAGAGGATTTACCCTGCCCTCCCACAATGAAAACTTGATTGTTAACAACAGCAGATGAAGCTCCCCACCTTTCTTCATTTAATTCCTAAAAAACACTTTCTCTAGATACTAATCTCAATATAAGTGTATTAATCTTGGATGTTTAACTCTATATTTTTAAAATACAAATCTAGAAAAAAATAAATTTTAAATTTTATAGCAATAGTTATGCATTATACATTATTAAATTATAGCATACTGTTAATATAATTTTATCAAACCCAACTTACTGGCATCTGAGTCCATTGTTTTGTAACAGTGTCAAACAAAACAGCATCTTCATTGTACCCTTCTCTTCCCACTATAAGCAACTTTGTTGGAACTACGATTATATTAAAAATGTTTAAAATCAAATTTGCTTTGTAACTCAAACAATAAAATATTCAATTATAAATGTTTTTATATCGAAAACTATTTGATAAATAACATTTTCACATAAAATAAAATAAACAAATTTATTTTCAAAATTCAAATGTTAAATTAATTAAAAATAATTTGCTGTCTTTTACCTTTTACTTTCTGTGGGGCAAAATTAACCAATGCTGAGATAAGTATTTGATTACATTCAAAAGATTTCATAATTAATTCCTAAAAACAAAAATAAGTTTATTAACTTTCAGTTATGTATAATAAATAAAATGATTGTTGCAAAGTTGGTATGCTGTGTAAGTAACAATTGCTACAACTTTTTATAATTTAACTAACCTCTTTCATAATAACTTGTTGTAGAAATTCTCTGTCTATTTTAAGAAGATCAAGAGATCGAAACAATTGGTTGACATGTCTCTGTCGTTCATTGCTGTCATGTTTTATCCAATTTATCATCGCATTGTAAACTATCTGCTCAGATGAAACCTGTGTTTAAAAATGTTCAAAATAATTTAAACAGGTTAAATTTAATCTTGTCTAAGATAGTATGAGTATTTATTTAGAAAATACTTATCAATGAAAATGGCTTTTCTAAAAATAAATTATTGTAAAGAAAGTGAAAAGGTAGTTCCATAGAAAAATATTTTGACTATAAATAGTTCTAGTGCAATACTTTGTTTCAGAAGCAAATTAAAATAATATTTGTACAAGATTAATTCGGTCCTACTAAAATAGGCCCGGGAGGCCCAGGGGGCCCGGGGTATGCGCGGGAAGCCCGGGGTGAGTCCAAGAGCTTCGGTGGTATTTATTTAAGTCCCATGGTGTTTATATGAGGCCCGGGCTATTAATATAAGTCCAGATCGGTTTATACGAGTTTATATGAGGCCCGGGAGTGTTTAAATAAGGCCCGGGGTGTTTTATACGTGTTTTATGGGGCCAGAGTGTTAAAAAGTGGCGCTGGGTCTTTTATACAAGGCCCGAGGTGTTTTATCAAGTTTATATAAAGTACGGGGTGTTTATATGAGGCCCGGGGTGTTTATATGGGGCTCGAGGTGTTTTATCAAGTTTATATAAAGTACGGGGTGTTTATATGAGGCCCGGGGTGTTTATATGAGGCCCGGGGTGTTTATACAAGGCCCGAGGCGTTTTATACAAGTTTAAATGAGGCCAGGGTTGTTTTATACAAGTTTATATGAGGTACGGGGTGTTTATATTAGGCCCGAGGTATTTTATACAAGTTTATATAAAGTACGGGGTGTTTATATGAGGCCCGGGGTGTTTATATGAGGCCCGGGGTGTTTTACCGAGTTTATATGAGGCCCGGGGTGTTTATATGAGGCCCGAGGTATTTTATACAAGTTTAAATGAGGCCAGGGTTGTTTTATACAAGTTTATATGAGGTACGGGGTGTTTATATTAGGCCCGAGGTATTTTATACAAGTTTAAATGAGGCCAGGGTTGTTTTATACAAGTTTATATGAGGTACGGGGTGTTTATATTAGGCCCGAGGTATTTTATACAAGTTTAAATGAGGCCAGGGTTGTTTTATACAAGTTTATATGAGGTACGGGGTGTTTATATTAGGCCCGAGGTATTTTATACAAGTTTAAATGAGGCCAGGGTTGTTTTATACAAGTTTATATGAGGTACGGGGTGTTTATATTAGGCCCGAGGTATTTTATACAAGTTTAAATGAGGCCAGGGTTGTTTTATACAAGTTTATATGAGGTACGGGGTGTTTATATTAGGCCCGAGGTATTTTATACAAGTTTAAATGAGGCCAGGGTTGTTTTATACAAGTTTATATGAGGTACGGGGTGTTTATATGAGCCCCGGGGGGGTTTATATGAGGCCCGAGGTGTTTATGTGAGGCCTGAGGCGTTTTATCGAGTTTATATGAGGCCCGGGATGTTTATATGAGGCCCGGGATGTTTAAATAAGGCCCGGAGTGTTTAAATAAGGCCCGGGGTGTTTAAATAAGGCCCGGGGTGTTAAAATAAGGGCAGGGGTGTTTTGTACAAGTTTATGTGAGGCCCGGGGTGTTTATATGAGGCCCGAGGCGTTTTACCGGGTTTATATGAGGCCCGAGGCGTTTTACCGAGTTTATATGAGGCCCGGGGTGTTTATATGAGGCCCGGGGTGTTTATATGAGGCCTGAGGTGTTTAAATAAGGCCGGGGGTGTTTAAATAAGGCCAGGGGTGTTTAAATAAGGTCCGGGGTGTTTTATACGAGTTTTTATGAGACCCGGGGTGTTAAATGAGACCCGAGGTGTTTTATACAAATTTTTATGAGGCCCGAGATGTTCAAATGATGCCCGGGGTCTTTTATATGAGTTTTTATAATGCCCGGGGTGTTAAAATGAGGGCAGGGGTGTTTTATACGAGGTTATATAATCCCCAGGGTGTTTTATACGAGTTTTTATAAGGCCCGGGATATTTTATACGAATTTTTATGAGGCCCGGGGTGTTTTATACGAATTTTTATGAGGCCCAAGGTGTTGATATGGCGGCCGGGGTTTTAATATAAGGCCCGGGGTGTTTTAGATAAGTTTATATAAAGGCCGCGTTTATATAAGGCTCTAGTTGTTGGTTTTAACATCGAAAAAAATTTCAATTTTCAACTTTTATTGAATTAAATCGACCATCGAATTTTTTTTGTCAACAAATTTTATGCATAAAATATATAGGCTATTAAAAGCAACAAATTACCATATTTTCAATATTGTATAAAAAACCACAGAAAAAGAGTTAAACAATAGACCTGAAAAAACTATTTTAGCAAGATTGTCGTTTTTCCGTTGCGACAACATTTTTGTGTCGTTTTTTTTTCTTCTAGTAACGTGTTCTGAATAAATCTCGCAATAATACAAACCTTATATGGCACACTTTACATGTAAAAACTACAATTCTACTTTTAATTAGCTGATAATTTTATTACGTGATTTATTGCTATACATGTGTTATTTGTCCAATTTCAGAATTTGACTGTAAATTTGATTTGCAAGCCTTTAAGTTGTGCCAATAATATTAGCGAAATATTAAAGACATTTTGAAATCTTATTAAGATTTTTAAGTTTTTTTTACAAATAGTGCAATACTTTGTGTTATAGGATGTTCTTTTTTTATAAAGGAGGCCTCATATTACCACATCAGGCTTTATATAAACACCCCGGGCCTCATATATACACCCAGGGCCTTATATAAACTTGTATAAAACACCCCGGGCCTCATATAAACACCTCAGGCTTCATATAAACACCCCGAGCCTCATATAAGCACTCCGGGCCCAGTATAAACACTCCGGGCCTCATATAAACACTCCGGGCCTCATATATACACCCAGGGCCTTATATATACACCCAGGGCCTCATATAAACTTGTATAAAGCACCCGGGCCTCATTTAAACCTGTATAGAATACCTTGGGCCGCACATAAACACCCGGGCCCCATATAAACTCGAGAAAACGCCTCGGGCTTTGTATAAAAGACCCCGGGGCTTATTTTAACACCCCGGGCCTTATAAAAACACGTATAAATCACCATGGGCCTCATTTAATCACCCCGAGTCTCATAAAAACTTGTATAAAACCTTTCGCTCCTTATTTAAACGCCCCCGGACCGCATAAAAACTCGTATAAACCGATCTGGATTTATATTAATAGCCCAGGCATTATATAAACACCCAGAGACTTAAATAAATACCACCGAAGCTCTTGGACTGACCCCGCGCCTTCAGCACATACCCCGGGCCCACCGGGCCCCCGGGCCTCCTGGGTGTATTTTAGTACGACCCGATTAATTTGGCAATTTAAAAAAAAAATTTCATAAACTTTTGAAAGCCGTGTCTTCTGAACATAGTAAAACTTATATTACCTTCTTTTCTTTTAATTTTAGAATAAAAAGCAAATCCTCGTAACAAAGTTTAATAAACTCTTGCTTTGATGCAACTCTTTCAAAATTCTTGGCAATTATTTTCTGGGCTCCTTGCTTTAAGTTTTCAAGGTTGTATCTTTGAGAATAAGCCAGCATGGTTAAACAATTCTCAACATCAACAATGGTTTGCAGAAATTCTCCACAAAACTTTCGAAGTTCTAAATTTAAAATGTTGTCTCATTCTTAAGTTAAATGAGAATAATATTTAAATAAAATTAATAATAATAATTATGACAAAACTTTAAATATATAAAAAAGATTTAAATAACTTAAATATAATGTAACTATTCACTTTTAACAAAATTTACATGCTACCCTATCGTTATTGAAATTTTAATAATTTTACTGTTAATCTGTAGATAATTTGCAGCTTCCATAATTTCAAAGACATTTTCTTCAGTTATTAGGATTTTTGCAGTGTAGGCATAATCTAAAATAAGTTCCATAATTTCCGAGCTTATTCCTTGGATCTTTACAATGGGATTGTATTTCTCTCTCATCTGTAAAAACATAAAGTTGACTGAAAAGACAATATTATTGTATTGGCAAGACCACCATTTTACATTTGAAAATGCTACCATTTTTTTACAGCCATTTTACAAATTTGAAGTAGAACCACATTAAATAAATTTAAACAATTGCAAAAATTTTTATGAATAAGTAGTTTTTAAAATGTTTTTTTTACCTCAGTTGTAAACATTGTTTTAAAGAAAACACAAAAAAATGCGAGAATGTTTTTGTGAGCGGAATGCTTCTTTGTTCCATCATTGATTGTAACATCACAAAACTCTTTGTCTTCATTTCTATCTCTAAAATAAAAAATTAAATAAATATTTAGTTTTAAAATAATAAATCAACCAACAGTATATCAATAACAAACCTGTTTAACTCTTCAAATATTTCATTAATGTGGTCACCCTCAAATTGTTGTCTTCGCACCATTTTTAAACAAATTTAAACAACATTAACAACAAACCTAAAACCTTGAAACAAAAATGTAATTAGTAAAACTACAGTGATTAGAAAATGCATAAAAGTAATTGAACTTTAATTAAAAGCACAAAATGTTAAAAAAAAGTTATAAAAAATTAAATTTTCAATGCAAAGTTATGAAAAATAAAAATAAATGTATTTTAACTAAAAATTAATTAAAAAAAGCATTAAAAAGTTTAAAATATAATTTCCAACTATTAAAATTAAATTAAAAATCTTAATTTGAATCATAGACTAAAAACAATTGTTTTACATATTACTAGTTTTAAAAACAAAATTCTCAATAATTACTTAAGCATAATCAAATTTAAAAAACAAAACAATTAAATAATAACAAACATAAAAATTAAAAATATATTTCCTATTAAAATATCTTTACTGAAAAAAATGTAATCAAACATTTTATTAAAATTTTAAAATTTTAAATAATTTTTAAAAGCACCAATAATAAAGTTAAATCTTTAATAAAGTGTTATTACTACTTGTATTGTTACTGTATAAAGTTAATTAAATAACAAGTTGTGACATCATAAACAGAATAATATGTTATTAAACAACAACCGTTGTAGCATAAGATATTTCTCTTTTTGTTTCAGCAATGATTGTCCACTTGTTGTTCGTCGGATCAAATACTTCAATGGAATTAACTGAATCACCTAAACCCCTAAATGATAAAACAATAAACCAGAGTTTAATAAATTATTACAAACTAAATATTTTGTTTAACTTACCATTCACTGCCTCCCATAACATAAATCTTGCCATCTACAACTGAGGCAGAGTGACCATCTCGAGCCTTGTTCAGTGGTGCAATATCTGACAATGTTTCTGTGGAAATGTTGTATTTGATCACCGATGAAACAGCATCATTTTGATATCCACCTTAATTAGGTTTAATAATAGGTAATTGAAATAGATAATTAAAATAAATAAATAATATAACATTACACTGTAAACTTTTCTTATAAATTCAAACCAGTAATGATTTTAAAATTAAATACAAAATAACAAATACTGACCAGTAACAAATATGTGATCATTCAAAACTACAGCTGCATGATTATTTACACAATATTTCATTGGGGAAATAAGAGACCACTTTTGTTTATCAAAATCAAAACATTCTGATGAACTTAATCTTTTACCTTTATTATCATATCCCCCGATTGCGAATAATTTACCTGAACAAATCAATTAAAACAAAATATATATTTAAAAACCAAATTAAACTTATAAAAATTTAATACATAAAAAATGTTGTCTAAAATTTTTAATAATTTGCTTTTAATAATTTTAAATTGTATATTATTAAACTAAACTTTTATTTAAAAAAAATTAACCAATAATTAAATAATTTTTTCTTTACATTTTAATTTGTTTTGTGAAAACATTAAATTAAATTTATTCAATTATAAAACAATTTGTTTAAAGACACAAACAATATAGCAGAATGGTCACTAGTGATGTCATAATGAGCTAGTTTTATGAATTAAAATTTAGATGCCACTCAAAGTTGCAGCCAAAATAATTAAATTATTTAAATTATTTGCTTAATTATCAATCTTAATTTAATCTTAAGACCAAGTTATTTTTGACCCAAACAGAGTTAAATTTTTGTAACACTGTTTAATGATTAATTTTTTTAAATATTTTTAAACTTTACGTTGTATTAAAACACCTTTTTTTAATTATTTAGTAAACTATATTAAAACATTTATTAATACAATAAAACCTTAACTTGTTTACCTCTTGCAGCAAGTAATGCATGTTGCCATCGTGGAACAATCATGTCAGGAATATTTCCTCTTATATTTGTTTTCACATCCAAGAATTCCCCACTTGATAAAGTTTCATCATCTTCATCTTGACCTCCAGTTGTATAAATACAATCTACAACAATTATAAACTGAACAGATTGTTTTTTCATTTTATTTTAATCTTGTCATATGTAAAACATTTAGAAACTACTTAGATTGGTTTTGTAGTTAAAATAATAACTGTGCTTTAAAATAAAAATAAGGTTAAATCTTAATGTTTAAACAATAATAACTAAAGTGCAAATTGCAGTTATACCAACAAACCCAATAAAGCAAACAATAAAGTTAATAAACAAACCATTTATGACAGCTGATGATGCCATCCACCGAGCTTGTTTCATTGGAGGTTCAACTTTCCATTGTGGATCTACCTCATCTAACTTTAAACTCTCAACAGAAGATTTACCATCCCCTCCCATGATGAAAACTTGATTGTTGACAACAGCAGATGAACCTCCATTCCTTTCATCATTTAATTCCTTGAATAATAAAAGTTTATAAAAGTTTATTATCTTGAATAATAAAAGTTTATATTCTGAATGCAAACAAATTAAAAAAAGTGTAATTTAACATCTTATTTAAACCGTATAAATTTTAAACATTAAAACATTTAGATTTTAAAACAAAAAAATATTAAAAATCAACTTACTGGCATTTGAGTCCATTGTTTTGTAACAGTATCAAACAAAACAACATTTTTTTTATTGGGGGAACTCCCTCCCATTACAAGTAACTTTGTTGGAACTGCAACTATAAAAATAAAATCAATTTGTTTAAAAAGTAAAATATTATTTAAACAAAAATGTTTCTATTTTCTATTTAAATGTTATTATTAAGAAAATAAATCAAAATAGTTTAAGTTAATTTTAAAAACATAATATTAACCTTTTTCTTTATTTGGTATTAATTTAACAATAACAGAAATAATTGAATGAGAACATTCCAATGAATTCATAATCAAGTCCTAAATTAAAATGTTGTTTAAAACAAAATAACTTACATTAAATTGCTGATTATTTAATATTTATTTTATTTCAATTAATATTTAGTTTATTGACCTCTTTCATAACAACTTGTTGCATAAATTTTCTGTCTAGTTTAAGAAGATCAAGAGATTGAAATAATTGGCTAACATGTTTCTGTCGTTCATTGCTGTCATGTTTTATCCAATTTATCATCGCATTGTAAACTATTTGCTCAGATGAAACCTGTGTTTAAAAATGTTCAAAACAATTTAAACAGGTTAAATGTAATTTTGTCTGAGATAGTATGAGTATTTATTTAGAAAATACTTATCAAAAAAAAAAAAATTTCTAGAGTAAAATTAACCGTTTTAAAAAAAGTAAAAAGGTAGTTCCCTGGAAAAATATTTTGACTATAAATAGTTTTAGAGAAATTTTTTGATCCAGGGAACACATTAAAATGATATTTGTACCAAGATTAGTTTGGCAAATTTAAAAAAAATATTCTATAAACTTTATAAAGCCAAGTCTTCCAAACATACTTAAACTGATATTACCTTCTTTTCTTTCAATTTTAAAATAGAAAGTAAATCCTCGAAACAAAGTTTAATAAATTCTTGCTTTGATGCAATTTTTTCAAAATTCTTGGCAATTATTTTCTGGGCTCCTTGCTTTAAATTTTCAAGGTTGTATCTTTGAGAATAAGCCAGCATGGTTAAACAATTCTCAACATCAACAATGGTTTGCACAAATTCTCCACAAAACTTTCGAAGTTCTAAAATTATAATGTTGTCTCATTCTTAAGTTAAATAAGAATAATATTTGAATAAAATTAATAATAATAATTATGACAAAACTTTAAAGATATCAAAAAGATTTAAATAACTTAAATATAATTTAACTTTTAACAAAAATTTACATGCTACCCTATCGTTATTGAAATTTTAATAATTTTACTGTTAATCTGTAGATAATTTGCAGCTTCCATAATTTCAAAGACATTTTCTTCGGTTATCAGGATTTTTGCAGTGTAGGCATAATCTAAAATAAGTTCCATAATATCTGAGCTTATTCCTTGGATCTTTACAATGGGATTGTATTTCTCTCTCATCTGTAAAAACATAAAGTTGACTGAAAAGACAATATTATTGTATTGGCAAGACCACCATTTTACATTAGAAAATGCTACCATTTTTTTACAGCCATTTTACAAATTTAAAGTAGAACCACATTAAATAAATTTAAACAATTGCAAAATTTTTATGAATAAGTAGTTTTTAAAATGTTTTTTTTACTTCAGTTGTAAACATTGTTTTAAAGAAAACACAAAAAAATGCGAGAATGTTTTTGTGAGCGGAATGCTTCTTTGTTCCATCATTGATTGTAACATCACAAAACTCTTTGTCTTCATTCCTATCTCTAAAATAAAACATTAAATAAATATTTAGGTTTAAAATAATAAATCAACCAACAGTATATCAGTAACAAACCTGTTTAACTCTTCAAATATTTCATTAATGTGGTCACCCTCAAATTGTTGACTTCGCACCATTTTTAAACAAATTTAAACAACATTAACAACAAACCTAAAACCTTGAAACAAAATTGTAATTAGTAAAACTACAGTGATTAGAAAATGCATAAAAGTAATTAAAATTTAATTAAAAGCACATAATGTTAAAAAAAGTTATAAAAAATTAAATTTTCATTGCAAAGTTATGAAAAATAACAATAAATGTATTTTAACTGAAAATTAATTAAATAAAGCATTAAAAAGTTTAAAATATAATTTCCAATTATTTAAATTAAAAATCTTAATTTGAATCATAGAATAAAAACAACTGTTTGACATATTACTAGTTTTAAAAACAAAATACTCAATAATTACTTAGGCATAAACAAATTTAAAAAACAAAACAATTAATAAATAACAAACATAAAAATTAAAAATATATGCCCTATTAAAATACCTTTACTGAAAAAAATCTTATCATACATTTTATTAAAATTTTAAAATTTAAAATAATTTTTAAAAGCACCAATAATAAAGTTAAATCTTTAATAAAGTGTTATTACTACTTGTATTGTTACTGTATAAAGTTAATTAAATAACAAGTTGTGACATCATAAACAGAATAATAAATTATTAAACAACAACCATTATCGCATAAGATATTTCTCTTTCTGTTTCAGCAATAATTGTCCACTTGTTGTTCGTCGGATCAAATACTTCAATGGAATTAACTGGATCACCTAAAAACCTAAATAATAAAACAATAAACCAGAATTTAATAAATTATTACAAACTAAATATTTAGTTTAACTTACCTATGCACGCCCCCAACAACATAAATCTTGCCATCTACAACTGAGGCAGAGTGACCAAATCGAGCCTTGTTCAGTGGTGCACTATCTGACCAGGTTTCTGTGGAAATGTTGTATTTGATCACTGATGAAACAGCACCATTTTGACATCCTCCTAGATTAAGTTATAAAAATTAGTTAACTTAAATAGTATAAAACTTTTAACACAAAAAGGATCACTTTAACATTGTAAATTGTTTTTATAGAGTTATACTAATTATGTTACTAGATAAAAATTACATGAAAAATAACAAATACATACCAGTAACAAATATGTGATCATCCAAAACTACAGCTGCATGAGCATTTATACCATATTTCATTGGAGAAATAAGAGACCACTTTTGTTCATCAAAATCAAAACATTCTGAAGAACTTAATTTTTTACCTTTATTATCATATCCCCCAATTGCAAATAATTTACCTGAACAAATCAATTTAAACAAAATATACATTTACAAACCAAATTAAACTTATAAAAATATAATACTTAAAAAATGTCGTCTAAAAATTATAATAATTTGTTTTTAATATTTTTAAACTGTAAATTATTAAACTAAAACTTTTTAAAAAAAAATTAACCAATAATTAAATAATTTTTTCTTTACATTTTAATTTGTTTTGTAAAAACATTAAATTAAATTTATTCAATTAAAAAACAATTTGTTTAAAGACACAAACAATATAGCAGAATGGTCACTAGTGATATCATAATGAGTTAGTTTTATGAATTAAAATTTAGATGCCACTCAAAGTTGCAGCAAAAATAATCAAATTATTCAAATTATTTGCTTAATTATCAATCTTAAGTTAATCTTAAGACCAAGTTATTTTTGACCCAAACAGAGTTAAATTTTTGTAACACTGTTTAATGATTAATTTTTTTTAAATATTGTTTAAACTTTTCGTTGTATTAAAACACCTTTTTTTTAATTATTTAGTAAACTATCTTAAAACATTTATTAATACAATGAAACTTTTAACTTGTTTACCTCTTGCAGCAAGTAATGCATGGTTTCTTCGTGGAACAATCATGTCAGGAATATTTCCTCTTTTATTTGTCCTCACATCCAAGAATTCTCCACTTGATAAAATTTTATCATTTTTATCTCGGCCTCCAGTTGTGTAAATACAATCTAAAACATTTATAAACTAAAAAGATTGTTTTTATATTTTCATTATATTCTTTTAATAAATAATACAGTAGAAAACTTAAAAAATTTAATATTATTAACTAAGGTGCTAAATGCAATAAAAATAAAACCCAACTAGTCAAACATTAAAGTTTATAAACCAACCATTTATGAAAGCTGATGATGCACACAACCGAGCTTGTTTCATTGGACTTTCAACTTTCCATTGTGGATCTACTTCATCTAACTTTAAACTCTCAACAGAGGATTTCTAATCCCCTCCCATGATGAAAACTTGTTTGTTGACAACAGCAGATGAAGCTCCATACCTTTCTTCATTTAATTCCTTAAAATAATTTTAGTTTATAAATTTCCAAATATAAACAAGTTTCAAAAATGTAAATTAAACATCATATTTTAAACCAAAATGTTTTAACACTGAATCATTTAGATTTTAAAATAAAAAAAAATTAACTTACTGGCATCTGAGTCCATTGTTTTGTAACAGTATCAAACAAAACAACATTTTTTTTATTGGGGGAATCCCCTCCCATTACAAGTAACTTTGTTGGAACTGCAACTATAAAAATAAAATCACTTTGTTTAAAAAGTAAAATATTAATTAAACTAAAATGTTTCTATTTTCTATTTGAATGTTATTATTATTAAAATAAATTAAAATAATTTAAAGTAATTTCAAAAACATAATATTCACCTTTTTCTTTATCAGGAACAAACTTAACAATAGCAGAAATAATTGAATGATTACATTCCAATGAATTCATAATCAAACCCTAAATTAAAACGTTGTTTAAAACAAAAGAACTAACATTAAATTACTGATTATTTAATATTTATTTTATTTTAATTAATATTTAGTTAACTGACCTCTTTCATAACAACTTGTTGTAGAAATTCTCTGTCAAATTTAAGAAGATCAAGAGATTGAAATAATTGGTTGACATGTTTCTGTCGGTCATTGCTGTCATGTTTTATCCAATTTATCATCGCATTGTAAACTATCTGCTCAGATGAAACCTAGGTTAAAAAATGTTTAAAATAATTTAAACAGGTTAAATTTAATCTTGTCTAGGATAGTATGAGTATTTATTTAGAAAATAATTATCAATAAAAAGAGAATTTCTAGAGTAAAAATTAATGTTAGAAAGTTTATATAAAACTATAAATAGTTTTAGAGCAATTCTTTGTTCCAGGAGACACATTAAGATGATATTTGTACCAATCTTAATTAAGCAAATTTTTTTTAAAAAATTCTATAAAAATTAAAAAATCTAAACACTCTAAAACTTATATTACCTTCTTTTCTTTTGGTTTAAGAATACAAAGCAAATCTTCAAAACAAAGTTTAATAAACTCTTGCTTTGATGCAACTCTTTCAAAATTCTCAGCAATCATTTTCTGCGCTCCTTGCTTTAAGTTTTCAAGGTTGTATCTTTGAGAATAAGCCAGCATGGTTAAACAATTCTCAACATCAACAATGGTTTGCAGAAATTCTCCACAAAACTTTCGAAGTTCTAAAATTAAAATGTTGTCTCATTCTTAAGTTAAATGAGAATAATATTTGAATAAAATTAATAATAACAATTATGACAAAACTTTAAATATATAAAAAAGATTTAAATAACTTAAATATAATGTAACTATTCACTTTTAACAAAATTTACATGCTACCCTATCGTTATTGAAATTTTAATAATTTTACTGTTAATCTGTAGATAATTTGCAGCTTCCATAATTTCAAAGACATTTTCTTCAGTTATTAGGATTTTTGCAGTGTAGGCATAATCTAAAATAAGTTCCATAATTTCCGAGCTTATTCCTTGGATCTTTACAATGGGATTGTATTTCTCTCTCATCTGTAAAAACATAAAGTTGACTGAAAAGACAATATTATTGTATTGGTATGACCACCATTTTACATTTGAAAATGCTACCATTTTTTTACACCCATTTTATAAATTTCACTAGAACCACATTGTATTGATTTTAAACAAAATATTTAAAAATCAAAAATTTTCTAAAATGTTTTTTTTTACCTCAGTTGTAAACATTGTTTTAAAGAAAACACAAAAAAATGCGAGAATGTTTTTGTGAGCGGAATGCTTCTTTGTTCCATCGTTGATTGTAACATCACAAAACTCTTTTTCTTCATTTCTATCTCTAAAATAAAACATTAAATAAATATTTAGTTTTAAAATAATAAATCAACCAACAGTATGTCAATAACAAACCTGTTTAACTCTTCAAATATTTCATTAATGTGGTCACCCTCAAATTGTTGACTTCGCACCATTTTTAAACAAATTTAAACAACATTAACAACAAACCTAAAACCTTGAAACAAAATTGTAATTAGTAAAACTAGAGTGATTAGAAAATGCATAAAAGTAATTAAACTTTAATTAAAAGCACAAAAAGTTATAAAAAATTAAATTTTTAATGCAAAGTTATAAAATAACAATAAATGTATTTTAACTGAAAATTAATTAAAAAAAGATTTAAAAAGTTTAAAATATAATTTCCAATTATTTAAATTAAAAATCTTAATTTGAATCATAGAATAAAAACAATTGTTTTACATATTACTAGTTTAAAAACAAAATACTCAATAATTACTTAGGCATAAACAAATTAAATAACAAAACAATTAATAAATAGCAAACATAAAAATTAAAAATATATGCCCTATTAAAATACCTTTACTGAAAAAAATCTTATCATACATTTTATTAAAATTTTAAAATTTAAAATAATTTTTAAAACACCAATAATAAAGTTAAATCTTTAATAAAGTGTTATTACTACTTGTATTGTTACTGTATAAAGTTAATTAAATAACAAGTTGTGACATCATAAACAGAATAATATGTTATTGAACAACAACCATTGTAGCATAAGATATTCCTCTTTTTGTTTCAGCAATGATTGTCCACTTGTTGTTCGTCGGATCAAACACTTCAATGGAATTAACTAGATCACCAAACCTAAATAATAAAACAATAAACCAGAGTTTAATAAATTATTACAAACTAAATATTTTGTTTAACTTACTTATTCCACCCGCCCACAACATAAATCTTGCCATCTACAACTGAGGCACAGTGACCATATCGAGCCTTATTCATTGGTGCAACTTCTGACCAGGTATCTGTGGAAATGTTGTATTTCATCACAGATGAAACTGTTTCATTTTGATATCCACCTTAATTAAGTTATAAAAATTAGGTAACTTATATGATATAAAACTTTAAACACAAAAGAATCACTTTAACATTGTAAATTGTTTTTATAGAGTTATACTAATTATGTTACTAGATAAAAATTACATGCAAAATAACAAATACTTACCAGTAACAAATATGTGATCATCTAAAACAACAGCTGCATGGTTATATATACTACATTTCATTGGAGCAATAAGAGACCACTTTTGTTCATCAAAATCAAAACATTCTGAAGAACTTAATTTTTCATCTTCATCATTATATCCCCCGATTGCAAACAATTTGCCTGAACAAATCAATTAAAACAAAATATACATTTACAAACCAAATTAAACTTATGAAAATATAATACTTAAAAAATGTTGTCTAAAATTTTTAATAATTTGCTTTTACTAATTTTAAAACTTATATTATTAAACTAAACTTTTTTTTTTAAATTAACCAATAATTAAATAATTTTTTCTTTACATTTAAATTTGTTTTGTAAAAACATTAAATTAAATTTATTCAATTAAAAAACAATTTGTTTAAAGACACAAACAATATAGCAGAATGGTCACTAGTGATGTCATAATGAGCTAGTTTTATGAATTAAAATTTAGATGTCACTCAAAGTTGCAGCAAAAATAATCAAATTATTCAAATTATTTGCTTAATTATCAATCTTAATTTAATCTTAAGACCAAGTTATTTTTTACCCAACAAAGTTAAATTTTTGTAACACTGTTTAATGATTATTTTTTTAAATATTTTTTAAACTTTTCGTTGTATTAAAACACCTTTTTTTATTATTTAGTAAACTATCTTAAAACATTTATTAATACAATAAAACTTTAACTTGTTTACCTCTTGCAGCAAGTAATGCATGTTGATATCTTGGAACAATCATGTCAGGAATATTTCCTCTTTTATTTGTCCTCACATCCAAGAATTCCCCACTTGATAAAATTTTAATATTTTGATCTCGGCCCCCAGTTGTGTAAATACAATCTACAACATTTATAAAATAAACAGATTGTTTTTTTATTTTATTATAATCTTGTCATATGTAAAACATTTAGAAACTACTTAGATTGGTTTGCAGTTTAAATAATAACTGTGCTTTAAAGTAAAAATAAGGTAAAATCTTAATGTTTAAATCAATAATACCTAAAGTGCAAATTGCAGTTATACCAACAAACCCAATAAAGCAAACAATAAAGTTAATAAACAAACCATTTATGACAGCTGATGATGCAACCCACCGAGCTTGTTTCATTGGAGGTTCAACTTTCCATTGTGGATCTACCTCATCTAACTTTAAACTCTCAACGGAGGATTTATCCCACCCTCCCATGATAAAAACTTGATTGTTGACAACAGCAGATGAAGCTCCAAACCTTTCTTCATTTAATTTCTTTAAATAAAAAATTTCGCTATATTCTAATCCTAATATAAGTGTATTGATCTTAGATGTCTATAAGTTTATAATGTAAATCTTAAAAAATACAAACTTCACATTTTTTGCTAACGTAATGCATTATACATTATTAAATCACAGCATTCTGATTAATTTTAATATTTAAAAAGTTAACTGAACGAAATATAATTTTAGAAAAGACAACTAACTGGTATCTGAGTCCATTGTTTTGTAACAGTATCAAACAAAACAACATTTTTTTTATTGGGGGAATCCCCTCCCATTACAAGTAACTTTGTTGGAACTGCAACTACAAAAATAAAATCACTGTGTTTAAAAAGTAAAATATTATTTAAACTAAAATGTTTCTATTTTCTATTTAAATGTTATTATTATTAAAATAAATTAAAATCATTTAAGTTAATTTCAAAAACATAATATTAACCTTTTTCTTTATTTGGAATCAATTTAACAATAGCAGAAATAATTGAATGATTACATTCCAATGAATTCATAATCAAACCCTAAATTAAAATGTTGTTTAAAACAAAAGAAACTAACCTTAAATTACTGATTATTTAATATTTATTTTATTTTAATTAATATTTAGTTAACTGACCTCTTTCATAACTACTTGTTGCATAAATTCTCTGTCTAGTTTAAGAAGATCAAGAGATTGAAATAATTGGTTAACATGTTTCTGTCGTTCATTGCTGTCATGTTTTATCCAATTTATCATCGCATTGTAAACTATTTGCTCAGATAAAACCTGTGTTAAAAAATGTTTAAAATAATTTAAACAGGTTAAATTTAATTTTGTCTGAGATAGTATGAGTATTTATTTAGAAAATACTTATCAAAAAAAAAAAAATTTCCAGAGTAAAATTAACCGTTTTAAAAAAAGTAAAAAAGTAGTTCCCTGGAAAAATATTTTGACTATAAATAGTTTTAGAGAAATTTTTTGATCCAGGGAACACATTAAAATGATATTTGTACCAAGATTAGTTTGGCAAATTAAAAAAATATATTCTATAAACTTTATAAAGCCAAGTCTTCCAAACATACTTAAACTGATATTACCTCCTTTTCTTTCAATTTTAGAATAGAAAGCAAATCCTCGAAACAAAGTTTAATAAACTCTTGCTTTGATGCAACTTGTTCAAAATTATCAGCAATTATTTTCTGGGCTCCTTGCTTTAAGTTTTCAAAGTTGTATCTTTGTGAATAAGCCAGCATGGTTAAACAATTCTCAACATCAACAATGGTTCGCAGAAATTCTCCACAAAACTTACAAAGTTCTAAAATTTAAATGTTGTTTTATCCTCAAGTTAAATGAAAAATAATAATTAAATAAAATTAATAATAATAATTATGATAAAACATTAAATATATCAAAAAGATTTAAATGACTTAAATATAATGTAACTATTCACTTTTAACAAACATTTACATGCTACCCTATCGTTATTAAAATTTTAATAATTTTACTGTTAATCTGTAGATAATTTGCAGCTTCCATAATTTCAAAGACATTTTCTTCGGTTATTAGGATTTTTGCAGTGTAGGCATAATCTAAAATAAGTTCCATAATTTCCGAGCTTATTCCTTGGATCTTTACAATGGGATTGTATTTCTCTCTCATCTGTAAAAACATAAAGTTCACTGAAAAGACAATATTATTGTATAAGACCACCATTTTACATTTGAAAATGCTACCATTTTTTTACAGCCATTTTACAAATTTAAAGTAGAACCACATTAAATAAATTTAAACAATTGCAAAATTTTTACGAATAAGTAGTTTTTAAAATGTTTTTTTTACCTCAGTTGTAAACATTGTTTTAAAGAAAACACAAAAAAATGCGAGAATGTTTTTGTGAGCGGAATGCTTCTTTGTTCCATCGTTGATTGTTACATCACAAAACTCTTTGTCTTCATTCCTATCTCTAAAATAAAATATTAAATAAATATTTAGTTTTAAAATAATAAATCAACCAACAGTATATCAATAACAAACCTGTTTAACTCTTCAAATATTTCATTAATGTGGTCACCCTCAAATTGTTGACTTCGCACCATGTTTAAACAAATTTAAACAACATTAACAAAAAACCTAAAAAGCATTGAAACAAAAACTACAGTCAAGAAATGTAAGAAGCTTTGAAATGTAGTTTGGTTAAACAAAGAAATATGCGCAGTTTAATTAGAGAACTTAAATTGCAGTTATTGTTGGTAGTTATTTTTGATTAGTGAAATTATTTCGATCCCTTTTAGTTTCTTGGTTTCGGAAAAATTAGAACCAAAAAAATATTAGGATGAGAATAGCAAAAGTAACAAATACTATATGGTTCCATGACATTTGAACCCCTTACATTTGAACACCTTACAACTGAACCCCTTCATTTGAACCCTGTTTATTTGAACCCCTTCATTTAAACCCCTTTTAACTGAACCCCTTACATCTAAACCCCTTACACTTGAACCACTTTCATTTGAACCTCTTCATCTAAACCCCTTACATTTGACCTCTTACATTTGAACCCCTTACATTTAAACCCTTTTATCTGAACCCCTTACACTCAAACCCTTTACACTTGAACTCCTTATGCTTAAACCCCATACATTTGAACCCCTTACACTTAAACCCCTTACACTTAAACCCCTTACATTTAAACCCCTTATATTTGAGCCCCTTACACTTAAACCTCTTACACTTGAACCCCTTACATTTAAGCCCCTTACACTTAAAACCTCCTACACTTGAACCCCATCCATTTAAACCCCTTACACTTGAACCCCTTACACTTGAACCCCTTACATTTGAACCCCTTACATTTGAACATCTTACACTTGAACCCCATCCATTTGAACCCCTTACACTTGAACCCCCTACACTTGAACCCCTTACACTTGAACCCCTTACACTTGAACCCCTTTCATTTGAACCCCTTTCATTTGAACCCCTTACATTTGAACATCTTACATTTGAACCCCTTTTATCTGAACACCTTACATTTGAACCCCATACATTTAAACCCTTTTATCTGAACCTCTTACACTTAAACCCCTTACCCTTGAACCCCTTACACTTGAACCCCTTACACTTAAACCCCTTACATTTGAACCCCTTACACTTGAACCCCTTTCATTTGAACCCCTTAGATTTAAACATCTTACATTTGACCCCCTTTTATTTGAACTCCTTTATATGAACCCTTTAATTTGGACCCCTTTTAACTGAATCTCTTTATTTAAACTCTTTTCATCTGAACCCTTACACTTAAACTCTTTTCATCTGAACCCTTACACTTAAACTTTTTTCATCTGAACCCTTAAACTTTAACCTCTTTTCATTTGAACCCCTTTTTTTAAACCTCTTTATTTAAACCTAATAGTTAAAACCTCACTAACCACAAAAAACATCATACTAAGTCCAAATACTGCGATACTAACAATTTCAGATTTACTAAAAACAGCGTGTCAAATGTAAGAGGTTCAAGTTTAAGGGGTTCAAATGTATGGGGTTTAAGTGTATGGGGTTCAAATGTAAAGGGTTCATTTGTAAGGTGTTCAAATGTAAGGGGTTTAAATGTAAGTGGTTTAAGTGTAAGGGGTTTAAGTGTAAGGGGTTCATATGTAAGGAGTTCAAGTGTAAGGGGTTCATATGTAAGGGGTTTAAGTGTGAGGGGTTCAAGTGTGAGGGGTTCAAGTGTGAGGGGTTCAAGTGTGAGGAGTTTAAGTGTAAGGGGTTCAAATGTAAAGAGTTTAATTGTAGGGGGTTCAAATGTAAGGGGTTCCTGTGTAAGGGGTTTAAGTGTAAGAGGTTCAAATGTAAAGGGTTCAAATGAAAGGGTTCAAATGTAAAGTGTTCAGATAAAAGGGGTTCAAATGTCTGGCCACCATACAATATATATTTATTACCCCAATTATAAGGAAAAAATAACCTATTATTAGATATACAGTAATAATAGCATAAAATCAGATTTATAGAAATTTTTTACACAGACTAAAAAATTAGTGAAATATTATTTTTCCAAAAAGTAATGAGAACAATATATGTTTAAAATCAAAATTACAAAAACAGTTAATACAGCATTACAGTCATGGATTATATATATAAAAGAAATGAGAAACTTTAAACTATATGTGATTTAACTACACATGATTAGTGTGAATGTAAAAAACTTTTTTTGGGTTTAAACCCACGACCTCATCAGTGGGGTTTAAACCCACGACCTCATGGTGGTGTAAGTGTTCTGACCACCACACCATGCTGCCGGTCTTCACTATCAACTTGTTATATAAAACTAATTCTTATGTTAAATAATACAACATAAAACAAAAGAATGTTTGTAACTTATTATTGAGAACTCTAGCTAAAACCTATGTAAATAAAAACGCAGCTGTTATATAGAATGTAATTATATACCTTAGAAGAAGTATTAATAATAATGTATATCCTATATTCTAATTTTTTGCAAACCTGAAACAGTATTTGATCTAATTACCTGACACACATCAATCACAAATAGCAAATAGTCATTAATAAGACCAGCTAAAGGGGGCAAAAATTCTATTTGTTTTAATTTAATATCCAAGTTATTTCCAGTCCAAATATCCTTAAATGAAAAGACCTAAGTACAATATGACTGGCAAACACATTTAATTACAACTCCTTATTTATTATTGTATTGTTAACTCCTACAATCTGTTGTACCTACACAAAAAAATACAGATTTATTTTTAAATTCCTGAGATTAAGTTAACTCATAAATTCTGAAAAAAAATACAATAAAATGTTAAACGAATCTGTGTTACATATAAATGGATAGAATTTTAAAAACCACAAACTTTTTTTTTATTTTGGTTTTTCGCGCATTGATAAAAGTAAATAATAAATACGATATACAATTAATATTACAACAATGCGACGGGAAAAAATGACAAAATCGATTTAATGATTTAAAACATGCCAAAAGTATTAAAGTTTACATAAAGATTTTAAGTAAGTTATGGCATGGTCACCAAACCCAGAATCTTTAAAACTTAACACTTAGGCATCTTTAAAACTGACCTCATTGTAATCAGTTGGCAAAAAATTAGAGCTAAAACTTATGTAATATTTATATAAACTTGTCTTTATAGTTTCTAATACAAAAACAAAATAACAATCAGTTTTGGAAGTGAATAAAGTTGCAAAATTTTTAATCTTATTTGAATACACACAAATCTCAGACAGAATGAATAGAAAATATTCGCTAAAAACACCGGCAGCATGGCGTAGTGGTCAAAACACTTCTGTTCACTACATGAGGTCCTGGGTGCAACCCCCGCTGCTCTTATGCTGTAGCACCCGTAAGTATGAACTCCTGCCAAGTCAAAACTTAATCAGAAGATTAATCAAATAATTATAATCTATAATATTCCATACTGGCAAAGGCAACTTGAGAGTGGGTTTGAATAGAATGTTGCTCTATGTTTAGGTCGTGAAGTCGACCTTTCCACATGAAAAATAAAAAAAATAAATATAATAAAAAAATTGTCAATTGTTGAAAGGCAATTATTATTTAAACCTAACTAAAAAAACCTTAAAACATTCAAATAAACATTATTTAGTAAATAAAAAGTTTTTAAAACGGTGTTAAATAGTTTCAAGTGGCTTGTTTTGATGCAACACAAAATCAATTCGTAATAATCGCCTCAAAAAATATAGTTCCGCAAACTTACAAAAATATTCGGCGAGTCAGCAATTTCACAATCTTCAGAAAAGTAAACAAAGTCACGTGACCTTGTCATCAAACCTTGTGTTTCCAAATATTAAAATAATAAATTGTCTTTTTTTTTAATTTACAAAATGTTTATTTTAACAAATTAACAATTAACTTTATGTTGTTATTTTAAATTATAATAGCAATTTATAATGTCGCCAAGTTAAATAATGTCGCCAAATTTTCAGACTATTTAAACAATTTAATAGTTAAAATAACAAACTTTATCAAAAGTGACGTCAAATATTGTGACGTTATCAATTTTTTAATCATTGTGACGTGATCAATATTTAAATTAAGTTGATTTCAATTAATGCAAATATCTAATTATGTCATGACCTTATTTCAGGGTGTTTAATCCCACGCACAGCTATATGACGTCACAATGCACTGACAATACGTCACAAAGAAATAAATTCATTTGATCGATGTTGAAGCGGTGGTTAGGCAGAAGATATCGAAAGATTTTCGCTGTTCAGGTGTACCTGTTTATGACGCAGTTGGTGCCCTATTGTTAACCACAATGACGTCATAATAAAAGTTAAAGTTCACGTCGCTAAGCACATCGCTACAAAGTCAGTTTGTGACATCACTGGTGAGTTATTGTTACGTCATAAACGAACGAAAAAATGCGAACTATAAAAGTGAAAGCCTTAATTTTAAAGCAGAATATAGTTTAAAGTTTAGAATGTTATTATTTTAGTTTTGAAATATTAATTAATTAATTTTAATTGCTTTTTAGTTGTAAAAGGTTAAAAATCACAATTAAAAAAAAATAATAATTTAATTTCACTATTAATTAATTTTTTTTAATTACAATTCCTAAATTTTTTTAGTTTTATTTATTTTTTTTTTAAGTTTTTATTTCTACATTTAGGGAAATTAAAATTTTAGAACTATCGAACTTTTAATTAAAACTTCACGCCTGTATTATTACGTCATCGATACGTCACACTCGCTAGGAAACACTTTGATTGTTTATTGGTTTAAATTCTCGAATTGTTTTAACTTTCCGACCTTTTGTTCGAGATCTCGTCGATTTGTCGCGCACTAGACCCTGCGTCGCGTCGATTGTCTACGTCACAATGCATTTAAATAAACGTTTGTTTGGTAACAATGCAGTATTGTGAGCTGCAAGTTAGAACAATGAAGGAAAAATGTTTTTTTAGTTCAATATTTAAAAACAATAAAAAACTAATAAAAGGTTTTGCGTAAAAAAGGTTTTTGTTCGAAGGTTTTAATAAATAAATTTAACAAACACTTTAGATTTGTATATAAATGTATGTAAGCTAGTCAAACTAACAGTTTTAAAGTCAAGTAAAGTTTTATATACAAAAAGGTTTAAGTGAAGTTTTATAAGAAAGATAATTATGAGAAATGACTAAAAAACTCTGTAATGCAAGAAACAGAATTTCTATATAAGACTTATATAATTTACAGTGTCAAGAGGTTAAACCATAAACAATTAATTAAGATAATCTTTTAATAAAAAATTTGTAAGTCAGAAAACTAATCCAAATTCAAGATTACAAATCGAAATCTTATTTAAATTAAATTTAAAGTCGCATAAGTGATTAAGTTAATCTTTTATCAAAAGTACTAAAACGAAATAAAATTAATAAATATTCAAATTAATTTCAGATTTAAAAAAATGGAAAATTTAAATATTAGAAAATTTAATTTAAATGGAAATAAAGATATGATAAGAATACCGGTAAGTAATATTACTTTTTTTAATTATTTCTAAATATTATTTTGCTTTAATAATAAATAATTAAAAACTAAAATGTTAAAAGAAAACTAAAAAAAATTGTTAAAAATAAGGATTGTGATATATTTGTGACGTAACAATTTATAAATTATTTTAGAATCAAATGTACCGACCTCGTTCTTTAAATGCTTTATGTCATCATAAAACCAACAAATCAAAGTTTGATTATGACGTCACAAGCACATGGTCGGACACGGTGTCAACAAAACGAAACGACTACGTGACGTCATCGAAACACGTAATGTCATCACGCCACGGGTTCGATCTTTTAGTGCGAGATTTAAAAAAACAAAACTTTTACGCATCCGCGTTCAACGTCTCGACTAATCAAACAAAACTACGTCACAACAACAACAACGTCATAATTACAAGGAAGTCGAAGGCGTCGCGACGAGTTCCGTACAACCAACGCCAAGAATCGTACTCAAAGATCTCGTACGCGTCGATTATTGCAAAACAAGCGATCGAAGTCGACCAGAGGAAAATGATCGAACTTCAAGAAAAACCTCAACACCGATTGTAAGTTGATGACGTCCTTAAAGGGGTATATGACGTAATAGCAAAACTATTTATAAGGCAAAACGCACATCTTATGACGTAGGAAAAATAGTTGCGTATTATCTGATTATTATGTAATAATCATGTTATGATGACGTAGAAAATTTTTTTATTGTGACATAACAACCATGGTATGATGACGTAGAAAATTTTTTTATTATTGCGTAATAATCATGTTATGATGACGTAAAATTTTTTTTATTATGACGTTATAATTATGTTATAATGACGTAGGGAGAACATATTGGCGTGGGTGCAAAAAGGAGGAAAGCGAGCTGCGGAGAAATGTCGTCAGAGCGTGAAAAGAAGATCAAGTCTTCCCGGAAGAGCAAAGATCGAGATTTATAAACCGGGAGAAAGAAGGTAATTAAATAATTAAAGTTTGTTAATTAATATTTAGAATTTCAGTTGATAATTTTTAAATTTTTTTTGCAGAATGGAAATTCAAAAATCGAAGCCTTCTTTGCTCAACATTCTAAACGACAAAGGTATCTATGACGTCATTATTAAGTACCGAATATCATGCAAGTTTATTTAAAAAATAAAGTTCTCTAATAAATCTTTATTTTTGCTTAGAATCAGTTCAGCGTTTCCGAAAGTTTCTATCCCGAGAATTAAGCGAAGAAAATTTAAATTTCTGGATCGAGGTCGAAAATTACAAAAAACTTAAAATCACGAAACAGAGAAAACTGGCGCCAAAACTCATCACAAAATATCTCACAAACGGCTCACCTCATGAGGTAAACATTATGACGTAAATATACCACTGCGTGACGTCACAAACGTCATTCAATTTTTACCTAACCCTGTTAGTAACATTTCCATTTTTTACTTAAAAGTCGTTTTAGAAACTCTAAAAAACAAATTATAATTAACAAAGACTTTTAAGTTTGGCACGTTAAGTATATACAAAAACGTGTTTAAAACCTTCTAATAAAAACATTTTTTTAGATCAACTTAGACAGCAGGACGTTAAAAATAACAAAACATCAAGCCCTCCAACCTGACAGTTCAACTTTTCTTCAAGCTCAAAATCATATTTACAAACTAATGGAAAGCGATTCTTATAGAAGATTCATTGAAAGTTTTAATTTGTAAAATTCAATTGTTCCTGTCGTTAAAATAAATATATTTATTACATTTTTGTGTTTGCTTTTTTGAATAACTTTATTAATTTAAACAGTTTAGTGAAAAAAAAGATATATTCTGAAAACCAGAATTGTAAATCAATATGTTACCGAAATTTCTGGAAAAACTAAAAGCATTTTCTAGAGTAGGGTTTGGGTCAAAAAAGGTTTATTTAAAATGTTTGATCGTAAACAGCGTTTACCAGCTTGTAGTTTTTGATAAAACGGCCATTTTGTAAAACTATAGTCGTTTTCTACTGTAAGTTGACAAAATGGTAAAGACGATATAGCTTAGAGTTGATGTGCTGGTGACCCCTTTACAAAAAACAGTTAAGGTGCTGCTGTAGCAACAGACAAGATCATGTAAAGCCAAACTTATGGCCAAGTTAAACAGTAAAATACTAACCGAACAACGATTTTGATTTTGTATTAAGAAGCAGCTTAGTTACACAAAATAGTGTTTAGGTATTCAACCAAATTTAAACAAAATTTAATAAAAGATTTAACTGTGTTACTTAATTATATTTCCTTCACTTAATTTTGAATGGACTAAAGCTAAAAGTTGTCATAAAATATAAATATAGACATATAGAAGAGAAGCTAATAATGAATAAAAGAGTTGAATAATAACCATGTAAAAACATAAAGAAGAATGAAAAGAAAAAACAAAAAACATCTTGAAATTCAAAGAACTGTCCCAACCAATAAAAATAAGAATTTGGTAATATCGAAAATATTTCCGATTCAGAGTGACTAAGGTTTTGCGAACGTTGTTAAAAATAAGAAAAGTGTTTTAAAACATTTAGGGTGGTGGGATATCTGCAAACCACCTTATGTTAAGGGTTTAAGGCGTATCTATTTAAATAAGATTCAACTGAACGGATAAATCGTTTTTTATCTTTTCTATATTGATCGGCAGCATCTGTGTTTAAGGGGTCTTCAAAATCAACCAGGTCCTTAGAAATATTTCGAGATTAGACCCAATTTTAATAAAGTATTTTTATTAGTAATATGATTAAGACAAAGTTAAATAATAAAGCGTGGTGTAGTATAAGAACACTTGCTACACCACATGAGGTTGTGGGTTCGATCCCCACTGCTTTTATGCTGTAGCGGCCTTGAGTAAGGCCCTATAAACGGTATGAAGTCCTGCTGAGCCAGCACTTAATCAGCAGTTCAATTACCGGGCAAATATCATCTAGATAATATCCCAAACTACCACAGGCAACTCGAGACTGAGTCGGAGTAACTGATGTTACTCTATGTTTAAGTCGCACATTCGACCTTTTCACATCGAGATTATATACAAAAAAAGTTGGATAAATATTATAAAATATCTAAAAATATAAGCTAAATAATAAAAAATGAATTAATTTGTTTTTTTAACTTACTGTAAATAAAGATTGCAATCCCCAAACCAATTCCTAAAATAAAATAATAATTAAGATGCTTGACAAAAAATGTTGCTAAAAAAATTTACAAAAGCAAAAACAAACTAACATTTAACACAAAATTAAGCATAACAAAATAAATGTCATAACAAAATAGCAGAAAGAGCCAGGTAATAGATTGCATATTAAGTCAGGGTATAGTTCAATATAATATCAGGAATAGAGGGACTTACAATATTGGTAATTGTAAGTAAAAGGCAACAAAGAGACACCTCCAAAAATCACAAAATATATTAAACTCAACACTAAATAAATGTACTATAATACGCTATCTAATAAACATCCCTCAATTTCAAGAAATCAAAATATTCTACAAACCTTTAAAGATCTGGTGGGATTCCAACCCGTTCCATCCAAGGAATGATCCCTTAAAATACTGAGACAAACCCCACCTTCTAAACTTATATTAGGGTGCCAGATCGGGGTCATACAGCGCACTTGAGGCGGCTGGGGTAAGTATTGGGGTTTAGTAAAAAAAAAATTGAAAAAAAGAAATTTTTTGGGGGGTTGTAAATTAAAATTTTTATTTATTTTTGACAGTTAATCTTAGCTTAAAATTACTCTTAAATATATATTAATTGATATTTTAAATAGCTGTGAAAGTAAGAAAATTTTTAGCAAGGACCATAGGAATGGAGGGAACCTAACTTAATAAACAAAACTACTAAAATATATAAATTATAATAATTTTGTTACCTTAATATTATATTCAAGTGGTATGTTAACATTGAAATGAAAATATCCCCCTTTCCATATTCCTTCATCCGGTTTAATTGTTATCTAAAAACAAAACAGATGTTACTTACTAGCTTGATATGAGGGAACATACTTATCATAAAGCAACTTTTGTGATCCCAATCCTTAACTTTGTCAGTTTTATCTACTTAAACTCTGGCATATATCACATATTATAAACTTAAGGAAAAATAGGTTTTGACGCTTATATAGGTTTAACAATGAGAAAAGTATGGGATTTGAACCTAGGACCTTAAGATAATAGAACACCAACAAATAACTAAAAAACAATTTTCTGAATGAATGTTTAATAAAAACCATGTTTCTTAAATTGCTATTATTAATTATTAACCTCCTTTTACCCTATATACCCTTTTTTATTACCCCCCTTTTACCCTACACAAAAGAAAAGTGCCCTTTAATATCTAAAAATATCCTTGACTTAAATTCTGGGTAAAACTAGTTTTTTTTTTAATTTTGGCAAATACCATTGATAATATGCCATACCCACTTTACAGATTTGGATTAAAAAGTAGAAAAGATCTTATGTAATATTATCAAAAACATCTTATGTAATATTCAAAACATTACTTCTTACCTTAAACTCATAAAGTTTGTTTGGGTCTGGAAACTTGATTGAACAATTCGAATTCGTTAAACTTTCAAAATCAACAATTTCTGTAAAAAAATAAAATCTTATTAGAAGCCCAATAACAATGAAGTAAAGGTTTAGGGTTTATTAACCAAAGCTGGTACCAACTCTAAGATAAGTACCTAAGGTTAAGAGTTTAATTTTTATTAAAGGCATATCATAATGGTTGTTAGGTCAACCAATAACAATAATATTAACAAAAAAGCAAAGATGGGCACGAAATCATTAATTTAACGAAATTGAATTTTTTGTAAATATTTAACTTTTTAAATTAATTTTAAAATCATTTTTAAACTTATTAACTTTTGTTAAATTGTGCTTTCATCAATATAAGTCTACTAAAAAAGAAAATAAGGTTTTTCTTTGTTTTTTTTAATTAAATTTTTGCGTTAACGGTTATCGATAACTTTTTTTAAATTAAATTTTAACGTTAATGATTGTCGATAACGTTAATGATCCTAATATTGTGTAACGAATTACCAATTAACAAAGTTACTTTTTCAGATAACTGTCCCCACCTATGCATAAAACCTAGGTAAGTATAACTATAAAATAAATATTTAAGTTTTTGTTACCTCTTGTCAGAAGTCGATCTCTAATTGTTGATTTTATTTTCCCATTGTTCTTCTCATTGTCCCCATTGTCAATTCCTTTTCGTGACTCTTTTAACTTTTTACTTAGAGTTAACATCTCAACATTTTTAACTAAATTTTAAATAAATTTTTCTCCTAAAAATATAAAATTCTACAATAAACTAGAAATAGTACAAAAATGTCAGTTTTAACAGTGTTAATATAACAGTAATTTTTGCAATTACAATGAAGTAATAAAATACAAAAATAAATATTTAATACAAACAGCATTTTCATCAAATTTTGAATTAAAAAAAAGAATAAAATTATACAAAAAAAATGAAATTTGGTAGAATAACAAACCAAAAATATATTAGTAATTATACAGTAAATTTTGTGGAAGACGAATCAACAAATTAACAGAACAAAAAGTCATTTATAAGCAAAGTTTACTTTAAAAAAAATCTTTCTTTCAGTTTAAAAAAACTAAAATTTCTGGACTTAAATTATTTTCCCCAATCGAGTGCTTTCACAAACTCATCCTCCGTAAAACTCAACAACTTTGCAGCTTCGACATGGAGGATCTGTTTCTTCAAAACTCCGATCAACTTCTGTTGTTTTTTCATCACGGTCATCGTGTCGTCACGGAGACGCTCAAGCTTTCTGTTCTCCGACCTTAAATGACCGATCTCACTTTGATCACGCTCTGTCGATTCCTTTGTTTCTTTTTTAACTTTCACAAGCTGCAATTTCATTTTTTCTAAATCTTCCGTTGCACGATTTAGTCTCACCTCAGTCGCACCCTGCGTCGTGGCTGACTGCTTTTTGTCACGCTTCAGCGATTCAAGTTCTTTACAAACTCCGTTGTATTGAATATTTTTCGCCTCGTTTTTTTTCTTCTCGTCCTCAAGTTGATTTTTAAGTTTTTGTGAGTTGTTTTGTTGGAGATTTGAATTCTTTTTTATCTTTTCAAGATCATCTTCAACTTGTTTCAGTTTAGTTCTCAAAAAGTTTCTCTCTTCCACAACTTTTCTGCATTCATTTCTTGATTCTTCGAAATCTTCGCGATAAACTCGAATTTTTGCCTTTAAAAACCTGATCTGAGCTTCAGTACCCATCTCCATGGCAACATCTGGCATGACATCATCACTTGTTGTGGTTGGATGGTTTTTCTCAATGTTATGAATCGAATTTGCAAAGGTCGAAGCAAAATCTTCCGGAACAGCGACATCGTCAGCTGCTGATCTTAACTTTGTAATTTTTCTTGTTTGTGCGCTTTGAGGTCGTGAACTCTTATTTTGAGCACTTTGGAGTCGTGAACCTTGACCCTTTGAACTATGAGGTCGAAGAATTTTAGAACCTTGGGGTCTCTGACCTTGATTTCTGGCACTTAGAGGTCGTGAACTTTGCGGGCGCGATGTATTTGATTTTGAACTTCGAGCACTTTCGGGTTTTTTTGATTCAATTTTAGGAACTTCGAAATCACCAGAAAAAATTTCTTCATCCGATGTAAAAGCTCCAGCTGCGATGGACAACAACTCGCTATCGTTAACCAGTTTATCCTCAATGTTTGAGTCAGCGTGGGAAAGAAAATCTTGCTGTTTTCTCATCACAAAGTCAGCTTCTTGGACTAACTTTGCAGTTTGTGCTTCAAGTTTTTCATTCAACATTTTATATTCTTTTTCACGATCTTCTAGAGATGAAACCTTCTTGATTTCGTTATTCGACATTTTTATTAACTTTCTTAACCTTTTATTCAAGTTTACATCCCTGTTAACGTTATTTTTAGATTTTAATTGTTTAAATTAGGTCTTAAACGTTTAAATAAACAAATATTGGGATATTTTTTAAACTTAAATAACCTTAACACTAACGACAAATTTTATAAACAAACTTTGATTTCACGAGATCACTAGAGCAACAAAAACGTCATAATAAATATTTATCCTCAAATACTTTAAAATATTAATCATTTAATACTTAAAAAATTGGATAAAATATGAACTAAGACAACTTTAAACCTGACTTTCTAATAATATAAATTAAATCTAAACCGTTGCAATCCTTTGCAGTAACGAATTATGAAAAAACAGACAAAATTTAACAAATAATTTTACTAAGAAAATATGAAGAAGTTTTACAGAAAATAATCTCTTAAACACAGTGAAAATTTTGAAGCAAATATTCAACTTTTTATCCAGTTTACAAGTTTTAAATCAAACCATTAATAAGTGTATAAATAATATTTAAAAATATCTGACATTTTATATGGAATTAAATACAAAAACATTGTTTAAAAAATAGTTTTTAAATGAAATACATACAAATTTCACAATTTATAGCACCATAGTTTATATGAACTTATTAGCACAACGAACTTGGAATTAGCAGGAATAAATTGAGTGTAATGGTCAACAAATAATAAACAAATTAATACTTAATAAAATTAATTTGTCCATGGTAAAAAAAAACAAATTGTAACTGAAAATTAAATAAGAAGAAAAAACTCTTTTCAAATCCCAGAATATATATACTGAAACTAATTCAGAGCGCATATTAAAGCTTATTATAAATTTAATGCACATTTAAACCAAAGATTTATCTAAAAATTTGTTTAAAACCAAACTAGACAATAAATTAACTTAATATACCAATTAAACAAGTTTAAAAATCAAATTTAATCATAATAATTAAAACCTTTCAAAATTTTAACTAATTAAGTTCAAGAATTAATTAATAAATAATTAAGCTAACAAGGAGTAATCATCGTAAAACGAAGGTGAATCAACTTCAAACGAGTACTCTGCCTCTAGTGGTGAGTCAACAACTCCCTCTTGTGGAGGTTCTACCTCGTAATTGTTGCTGATTGGTTCTGTTGTGATGTCATAAAGTAAATGAATTAATTTTTTTTTAACTTTTAAAATTTTAAATTTTTTGTAAGAACTAGAACTTGTACCTTCTTCTAAAATCTCTTCAGGCAAAGTTATGTTGTCTCGGTGAGGACCTGAAATGTATTAAATATTTTAAATAAATTTAAGAAACTTAGATAAAATTTATTTCCTTTTAAAAATTGTTTACTAAGGACAATAAGACCTTTTTTACTTATTACCATTTACCCCAACCCTTTTCAGTAACTACAAAAATGTTGACCCAAATTTGGGTAAAATATAGGTTTCAAATTTTGTTTTTTGGGTTATATGAGAAAATACAATTACAAATAAACCAATAAATTTTTAAGAGTTTTCAACACCATGAGGTCGTGGGTTTAATCCCCACTGATCTCATGCTGTAGCGCCCTTGAGTTAGGTGCTATAAACGGTATGAACTCCTGCTGAGCCAACACTTAATCAGCAGCATAATTATCAGGCAATTTTAATCTATAATATTCCAAACTGCCACAGGCAACTCGAGACTGGGTCGGAGTAACTGATGTTACTCTATGTTTAAGTCGCGCATTCGACTTTCCCACATCGAAGATAAAAATATATACAAAAAAAAACACCCACCTGTTTGATGTCCATTAAACATTGGAGGAACACGAATTGGTTCTTCATTTGGCAACATTGATCTTAAAACAAAATTATTTTTAATAGAAATTTTTTTTAATTGCCTAATTTAACATCACAAGACTTACTTAGTGACATCATAATCAAGTTTATTTTCTTTCATTGGAGGTTTTGAATAAAACGAACTCAACTTATCAGGATTTTGTTTCGGTGACTCTGAAAAACAAAATTAAATGGCAACACTGTAGGTTTAAATTTAATTCCTTAAAAACCAATCAGCAGCTTAATTATCAGACAATTAGAATTCCTAAACTCCAAAGGGGCCATAGGTTTAATTCCCACTGCTCTCATGCTGTAGTGCCCTTGAGTAAGGCGTTATAAACGGTATAAACTCCTGCTGAGCCTGCACTTAATCAGCAGCATAATTACTGGGCAATTATAATCTATAATATTCCAAACTGCCAAACTCAACTCGAGACTGGGTTGGGGTAACTGATGTTACTTTATGTTTAGGTCATAAAGTCGACCTTTCCAAATCAAGGATAAACATAAGAAGTGGTTGAATCTTTTTTACCTTTTTGCCCAGGTGTTTCCCCATTAGTGATATTTCTTAAACTTTTGTAGTTTTCAAGTTTAAGTTTTCCACCTTTAGATAATCTGTCCATTAATATTGCAAGGTGTTTCTTGATCTGAAAATTAAATTAAAATTAACAAGATTAATGACATCACAATGCCTTAAACAATGACATCACAATGCCTCAAAGAATGACATAACAATGCCTCAAAGAATGACATCACAATGCCTCAAAAAATGACATCACAATGCCTTAAACAATGACATCACAATGCCTTAAACAATGACATCACAATGCCCTAAACAATGACATCACAATGTCTTAAACAATGATATAACAAACCTTTATATCAATGACATCACAATATTTTACTTGATGACATCACAATACCTTAACAGTGTCGACACCCATTGTTAAATCTCCTTGATTTTGATTAGCAGAATTTGCAGAACTTTCTCTCTGATTGGACGATCTTGTCAAAGTCGTTCGAAGCAAAGAGGTCAAACCCCCATCCACCATTTCCTCCCAGCCCTGTTCATTAATTAATTAAAAAAAAACTAAGAAAGTGCCTACTTTAAAGTACCTACCGGAGCATTTGAGTTATTATAAGTAAGATGAAGACACAAAATAGAGCCAAGAATATCTTCCTCCTCTGGACTAAACATCCTCCAAAGGGAGGTAAGGAGCACGATGAGATGTCCTCCGGAGCTGAGGTCGGAGGAGCAAATCTTAAGAGCTTCCTCATTTTGTTCATAGGCAGATGCGAGAGCCATCAACTAAAAATTTGATTTAACTTCTGTTATATAAAATGAACTTGGTTTTTGTAATTTATACTGAAGATTTTTTTTATATGTAAAGCCATGACTAAAAGATTCAGATTTGACTTTCACGATAACTGCCAAGATTGCCAATAATCATTTCAAAGAAAGGACAAATTCTCAAAAACCACAATTTTAAGAACAAAAATTTATCTAATTTTAGGTTCGAATTTACTTAAAAATTAAAAAGCATTTTCCAAAAGAAATTTTGGTAAAAGGAGGTAATAGAAAATGTGACATTGTATAAGGCGATTGTTTTTTTTCAGACATTTGTAAAAAAAAAACATTTAATTAAAATTGAATTTTGTCACTAATTCGATTGCCACCACAGTTTATACAAAACCCTTAAACTTTCAGCTTCAATAACAAAAGTTTTAGATCTGTTTGTCCCAATACCTGAGTGTGGGTCCCCTCCAGCAAAGTATCCAAACAATTTAGAGGGGCCGGAGTTTTGTCCTTGAATCTGGACAACAACCTTCGTTGGATTGCTCGGAACTGGTGAGATCTTTGCTGCAGGATCAACCTGATCTCTTCTCTGGATTGCCTCAACTGTCAAGTAATATTAACATTATTGTACAATTTTGATTTGTTTTTCTTGATGTCAATATTACAACCTAACCTTAGATAATTATATGTTACCCTAATCTAGTCACGAGTTGACTTTGACAGTTTGGATTTTTTTTTTACTTTTGTTGTTGAAAGGTTAACTTCACAACTTTAACATAGAGTAACATTTGTTACCCTGACTCAGTTTTATGTTGACTTTTTAAAATATTAATTTTTTTCCAAATATATTAATCCTTGATGAGGGAAGGTCGAATGCGCGACTTGCTTTGCCACTTTGGGTTATTATGAAAATTATAATTGCCCGATAATTATGCTGCCGGTGAAGTGTTGGCTCAGCAGGAGTTTGTATAGTTTATTGGCCTCACTCAAGGGTGCTACAACATGAGAGCAGTGGAAATCAAACCCACGACCTCATGCAACAGTATTCTAATGAATCGCAAATAGTAAAAAACCTTAAAATTTAAAAAAACAAATTAATCCACCTGAAAGTGGTTGTCAATAATTTGTGCAAATTCCTCCAAGTTTGGAATCTCCTGATTTGTGACAATTATATCTCTCAACTTTAACCTGATCACCAGAGTATTTGTAAGTAACCACAACCCAGAATAATTTTCACATTGAATTCTGTATCGATCTGTTGTGATGTCACAAAAAAGAAATTTTACAAAAATGACATAACCAAAAATATAATATCAAATAATTTTAACTTATTTTATTTAACAATAACTCTTTTTTTCAATCTCACATACACTTTCAACTTTATTAAAATTTACCAAAATATTATATTAAATTTATATTAACAAAGTAAATGAAATTACTTGAAGTTTTAGAAGTGAGGACAGTTGCTTTTAATCCAGAGAAATATTCGATCCCAATACAATTTGGTCCACTATCGTCATCAACCAGATCTAAACAGATGTGTAAAAGTTTTATCCTCGATGTGAGAGTTTTGACTTTAGCCTTATTATGGGTAACTATTATTACCCCAACCCAGTCTTAAAATGTCTTACAATGTCTTTAAAGTCTAATAATTAACTTTATAATCACTACATAGACCAACAAACAAAATTATTGGGAATTAAACCCAACACCTCATGTAGTAAGAACCACCCATTTAAAGTTTTAAAATGAGATCTTTTTGTTTTCCAAATTCCCTTAATGTGAAAATTTAATTAGGGAAGGGTGTGTCATTGTGACGTATTTACACTATTTAAAAATGTTGAACTAGGGGGGGGCAAAAAGTGTAGATTTGGTACGACAGAAACCTAAAACCTATAGACTTGTAATGCTATGCCACACTACCCCTTTTAATAAAAATGCTTAAGTTGAACTTTGCCAGAGTAGAAGACTTTGAATGTTTTTTTAATTTTAAACCCACCAGGAAAAAGTTGCATGAGATTGACGCAAGGTTTGTTTGTATCTAGTGTCACCCGGTGGCCAAGTTTCTTGACAGGGGGAGCTGGTCTTGCCACTAGGGGAATGGGTAAAGTCACCACTTGGGTGTGCACTCGAGGGGAACCTATTATGATGTCATAATATTAGTTAAATTTTGTTGATTTACAAATTAGAATATTTTAAGTAAAAAAATATGTTTCCAAATAATTACCAGAAACTTGGTTGTATTGCACGGCAACACTGACATTCAAGGTTGCCGGTAAATAATTTTTGTCGAGGTAAAATGAAGGTCGAACTCCTTGTTGAAGGTCACTTTCACCTGGTTAAAAAAAAAGAAAATTCATAAAATTTTAGGTAATAGAATTTTAATTTTAAATAAATTAAAAAAATAAAAGTTTTTTTGGGCTTTTCTTCTTAGTGTGGAAACCTAATATAAACTTATCCTTGATGTGGAAAGGTCGAGTTCATGACCTAAACATAGAGTAACATTTGTTACCCCAACCCAGTCTCAAGTTAACTTTGACAGTTTGGAATATTATAGATTATAGTTGCCTGATAATTATGCTGCTGATCAAGTGCTGCCTCAGCAGGAGTTCATATTGTTTATAGCACCTTACTCAAGAGCGCTACAGCATTTTACAATTTAAATTTACTGAGAAATCATTAACATCTTACAAATTGAATCAAAAGTTGTTTTATTGTTGGTGCAATGAAGTGGAAAATCGCAACTGACAACAACCTCAACATTTGTCACTCTTCGTTGGGCTCTTAACATTATCTGCAATCAAGTTATACAAGGTTGAAGGAGATTAAACAATGTTTAAATGTGATAAAGTACTGAGGGTGGGTTAATTAAAAAAATTACAACCCATTAGTTTTAAATGGTAGAGTTACAAGTAATTTTAAAAATTATAAAAGACAAAATTTTTAAATGGTGGAGATATATAAAGAAGAAATTTAAAAAGTAGAAATTTATATAAGTAGGCATAACAACTGGTTGGTGTTATTGTGTAACTTCACTAAGGTGGGCTAGTCTTAAGGGACAAAAAAAAATACATTTTCAAACAATAAGTTTACAAAAATTTAAAAATGTAGAAATTTAGAAATTTTAAATAGTAGAAATATACAAAAAATTTTAAATATATTTTAAAAAATACAAGAAATTAACAAACAAATGAAACCTGAATTGTGATTGAAGGCATAGTTTGATTTTCATTGGTTTCCATTTGAAAAGAAGCAACCTAAAAAAATACAATTTACTGAAAATTCCAAAAGGTTGTACAATTGTACAATTAACATACTCAAGTCTTAATTAAAACTTTATTTAAATCACAGCTATTTTCGTTTAAAATTTACCGAAATTTTGTCCAAATGTTTCGGAACTTCGACAAATATTTTAAGATCTTCTTCATTTTGTTTGTTCAACATCAAATCACCTGAAACAAATCAACTTTTTTAATTCATTGAAACATTTCAGTCAAAATTTATTTTTAAATACTATTTCAATCCACATTTTATGTTTAGCAAACCACACCACTTCCTACACTACATAAGGTCCTGGGTTCGATTATTCGATCTTTAATATCCCAAACTGTCGAAGGCAACTCGAGACTAGCTCAGGGTAACTTTTGTTCCTCTATGTTTAGGTTGTGCATTTGACCTTTCCACATCGAGGATAAAGATTTATACAAAAAAACTGTTAAACACAAAATTATATATAATAATGGGTAGTGAATAATATATTATATATGACCAAGTAATTGGCCTCCAACAAAAATAAAACTGTCGTTCGTGGTGCAAAGGTAAATTATTGCAGGTTAATATTAGTTGAAAGTTGTGACCATATTACAACAACTAAAATCCCAATTGTAAGCTATACTTGTTATTAGAAAAAATTTCCAAAAAAAAATTATTAAAAATCATTTCAAGAGTTTTTAACCTTTATCTGCTTGTAGTTCTAGAATTTTCTTGTTCAGCGTTGCCAATTTATTCACGACTTTATTGATATCCGAACCTCTGTTGTTATTTTTTGGCAACACTGAAACAGAAGGAGAAGTACCTAAGTAGCAACATGAGACCTGACATTGGTCGTCTGACATCACAATCATTCCATTGATGTCACTGTGATGTCATAATTTAATTAATATAAATGAAAAAAAAAATCAAAAAAATTCAACTTTTTAAATTAATTTTAAATTAATTAATTTTTTTATAATTAATTATTAAAAATTACCTAAATTTTCCAATTTTAATGGAAACTGGAATTTGATAAATATTCGAAGCCCACATCAGATGAGTGTTGTGGAACAATAATAATTGTTTTGAATGTGTGCAAACAATTGTGTTTATGATGTCATCAATATAATAGGAATGGAAACAGGAGGCGTTAAACTCAAATTTTTTCATAAATTTTAAATTTCCGCTTTGTTCTATGCAGAACAAGGATCTTTCACCTGTAATTGTGATGTCATAAATTTAATATTGGTTAATGAATATTTTTCTAATTTCAATTTTTTTTTTCTTAAAAACAAAATCTCCAAAAACACAATTTTAATTTCATTTTCCATTAACCCCTTATTACCCCAAGCCCCTTTTAAAAAAACTCTATAATTTCTTATAAAATTTTCGCCTAAATTTCAGTGAAATGTTGTTTTTAAAATTTTGTTTTGTCAGAAATTTGTTGATTTAGTAAAATGATTTTTTTGTATATCTTTATCCTCGATGTGGGAAACATAGAGCAACACTAGTTACTTCGACCCAGTTTCAAGTTGCCTGTGGCAGTTTGGGATATTTTAGATTATAATTGCCCGATAATTATGCTGCTGATTAAGTGCTGGCTCAGCAGGAGTTCATACCGTTTAAAGCGCCTTACTCAAGAGCGCTACAGCATGAGTGCAGTGGGTATTGAACCCACGACCTCATGTGTGGTGTAGCAAGAGTTCTTACCACTACACCACGCTGTCGGTTTATATGAATAAAAAACAATTTTTTAAGTTGTGATGTTTATATTAATAATTCAATGACTAATTTATAAACTAATCATACAAATTAATGATATAAAAATATAAAGTTTTAAAATTATAAACAAAATATTTGTTTTAACCCAAATTACAAAACAATTTTAACCATAATAAATAAGCTTACCAAGTAGCATAATTGAATTAGAAGTTGGACCGTTTATAACTTCAATTTCTAATCCATTTTCACCCAGGTTCAAAGTCCAATCAACCTATTTAAAATCAAATAATTAACTTAATTAATAAAAATCATTTTCGCATATTAACAACTTTTTACCAATTATAAAATATTTTTAAAATCTGTTTTTATTTAATATATATATCTAAAAATAAAACTGGCAAAGTTAATGGATATATAACACCAAAAAGTTTAATATTAATAAATCACAACAGAGCAATTAATTAAGGAAGTAATTACGTTTATTCTTTTCCCTTTTGAAATGTTTTGAGTTTCTTTGTTGTTCGTTGAATCTGAAGCCACGGCCAGAACTTGATAACTAGAAAAAAAAAGTTAAATTAAATATTTTAATAAAATACCGGAAAAAAAATCCCAAAAAAGTCAGTATCAGCCTTATTATACATCTTTTATACATTTTAATATCAAAATATTGATGAAAATAATAATACAGTAATAACAAAAGAATAATTTTAAACAATCAAATATTATTCAAAATCAATCAGGCGTACTACACACCTTTCTAAAAACACCATAGCAAGAAAACAAAAAAAAAAACAAGTAGTTCACCAATAAGATATTAAGTAATAAATAAACAAAAATATAAAAACACAAACTCTCAAGAAATCCACAATTAAACCTCGATTGGTTAAAGTTATTCACAAAAACCTCTTACAGTAATCTTACAATGAAATTAAAAAGTGCTCTAGAATTTTATAATTGTTACACTTCAGTTTAACAACAAATTAGAAGCCAAATAAACAACAAAACAAAATAAGTAACAACAATGTGTTTGAGAAAAAATAATTAACCCAATAATAAGTTATAAAATCAACCATCAGGGATAAATAAAAACATAAATTGTGAATCAACTTTAAATAAAAGCAGGGATAACTTCATGACAAACTTCAAATCAAAGCCATACAAATAAGAAAAAATCTGAATTAAGTCATTGTCAGCTTAAAATTTAAAGACATAGAGAAAACAAGGAAGTAAAAAAAGGCAAAGGCCAAAGATGATGATACTAGCAGAAAAAAACTAATCAGGGCTGCATAATGTACACACAAAGTAAGCTAAGGCCATGAAAAAGTTGCCAAAACTGGACCTAAATCTTACTGACCTGTAAGACTGAAGTTCATAAGCTGATGAAACTGTTAGAAAAGAGTCGGTGTTGGGGTTGTAACATAAAGGACCTGGCAGCAAGAAATTGGGAAGAAATCGAGTGAAACTAAAGGTCTCGTGTTCAAATACTGACAAAGCCCCGTCCATGGATTGCACACAGATAAAATCATGATCTAAAAAAATTAATTTTTTTTAAAAATTATTATTTCTATAAATCTTAAAGGTTAACGTAACATTACAATATAACCAGCAGTGTGGTGTATTGGTCAGAACACTTCCTACAATACATGAGGTTCTGGGTTCAATCCCCACTGATCTTTTGCTGTAGCGCCTTTAAATAAGGTGCTTTAAGCGGTATAAACTTCTGCTGAGCCAGCGCCTTATCAGCAGCTTAATTATCAAGCAATTATAATCTATAATATCCCAAACTGCCAAAGTGAACTCAAGACTGGGTTAGAGTAACTGTTGCTACTCTATGTTTAAGTCGCGCATTCAACCTTCCCACGTCGAGGATAAAGATATATCCCAAAAAAATAATATTTTAAGCGATTAACTATATTCTTTTAAGCTTATACATAAAGCAAAAATCTGTATGTATTCCTCAGTAGAATAATAAATTTATTTTCCTGTTTAAGTAATGGTCAAACTGAAGCAAACTAGTTTTTTGATAATAAAGCAAAACTTATTACCAAAAACTAGATAGAAATAAAAAATTCGTCTCACCTTTTATTCCACCAAACCCTCCACTTGTCATGTTACAAGCTGTCCTCTCCAGTTTGTGTTGGTATAGTGCCACCTGGTGGTACTGATTGCCGTGATCGACCGCTCCAGTGTTGCCCTCAATTTTGTAAACACTTAACATGCGAGGATGGAGCACGGCAACATGAATGTCAGTGGAAACGCTGAAAAATTTCGATTAAAAATTTTTACCGCTTTTTTCCAAAATTTAAATAAAAATTTTTCAGATTTTAAAAAGTTATTTTTTTAAGAAATTGATATTTTAGTAAAGTTAAAGAAACTAAATATCAAAATAAAATCATCATTTAGTAAATTACCAACTTTTAAAAATAGAAATATAATAGAAATAAATGTTTAAGCCCTCTGGGCAAGTTAGTAAAGTTTAAATGTTTTGTGGGACAAAATAACCTTTTATTTTTATTATATTTGAGTCATTTTTAACCTGAGTCATTTATATTTAAACAAAAAACAAAACATTTAACTTTTAAAAATTATTAGAATAAAACATTTCACTTAAAAACTTATAAAACAAAATACCAAAACTATTTTTTATTACCTGACTTTAAATTAAAAATTAAAAACATAGAAGTTAACAACTTACGACACAAACTTCCCAGCAATGATTTGAAGAATCGGGGAGTTAAGATTTGTTTCGAGTAGGACATCGTGTGGTTGTTTTGCATCGGAGGGTGAGTAAACGTGAAGGACTCCATGATAACTTCCAACAACTATTTTGCCTACAAAATAAAGATTTAATATAAAAAAAGTTTTTAATAAAATTATCATTTTAAAAATTGGCTTATTAAAACTTAAATAACAAAGAGAGTTTTTTATCGAAAACCTGCCTAACTAAGTCGATGCATTTAATTAAATTAATTACAAATTAATGTCAAGATTTTAAAATACATGAAACTGTTGATAAAAACTATCGACTAAGATATAATAATAATTTTTGAGCTTTCTTACTAAGGACTAAGGACTGGGTTGATGCATTTATTAAATTAATTTACAATATAAATATAGGGCTTTAAAATTACCAATATATATAGAAAACAGTCGGCACAAGGACCCTCTGTAGTCCAGAATACACTTAAAAATTTACACAATTACCGACCTTCCCCATTATCTGAGTTATCGATGTTAGCCACACAGAGACAATTCATTCCACTTTCCTCTTCCTCCGAGGGTTTTGCATTCCACCACTCATAGGACTGAAACAGCGACATTTTCCACCTTTCTATTCCACTTTATAAAACTTGAATTTTTGACAAAAAATTTTAGAATTTAAAATTCCATATTCCAATATTTTGAACTCTTGGATTTTTCGTAGATTTGAGATTTCTTTTGAAAACTTGTTACAAATAAATCCTAACCAAAACCTAATATATATACAAAGCTTCAGTTAATAATATGTTGTTAAGTATAAGTGCCTATTTGTTAAAAGATACAACAAATATCAGAAAAAAACATGGAAATGAAATTCAGTTGTTCAAGAAATGGCTTACAGATCAAATTTAGACTTAAACATAAAAGTTTTTTAAAGACTATTTTTTAAAATATATGTAGTTTGGCCAAATATATTTTTACAAAGTTTTAAATAGTTTTAAGTTAAAAAATATATTGCACCAAAAGAAAGAAAAAGAACAATAAAATTAATTTGATCTTTACTAATTAGCTAATTACTTAAATTATATAATATATGTACTTGAATATTTAGGATGCATTTAAAAATAATTATTAATAGAATTCCCAATACCAGAATATTTACAACTTTAACACCACCCCAGAACATAATCCTTAAAAGTCACATTTTAGTTATTTACAAAAATAAAGTTTTTTTGGGTGAATTGTGATTTTTAAACCAATAATATATGCATTAATAAGGCATAAATATATATTTTATAATATGCATATGCCATACATTCCATAAACATTCAAAAAAATGAAATTTTTTAAAGAAAAAACAAAACATTTTTGATCAAAATTTCAAATTTTTTATTTTTGCTAAATTGTTTCTACAAAGCCGTTATTTTCTATTTAATTTTTCAGGAAGTGTTTAATTTATTGGACTGGAGGGGTGTCAGGGGGGTTATTATCAGTGTTGCCTCCATCTCCAGCTTTTCCTTGAACCCCCCTTAAAGATTTGGGTCGGTTCATGAACAGTGCCATGGCAACCATCACCCACATGGTTAGCAACATCATAGTCGTCCAATCCTGCTCAGGAGCGCCCTGTAGTGGTGCATCCGGAAAACACTCGTTGTCGGTGCATTGCTGTTGAGATGTTCGAAGGATCGAAAGAAGTCGTTTCATTGCCCACTGGGTGGAGCAAACACACTCGCATGGGTCGTATTCATCCGCCATTTTTAAAGAACTATATTCTTACATAAAATATGAAGCTATAGTTTTTAGTAATTAACAATTTTTTAATTAATTTTACAACACAAACATAGACCTAAATTAAACTGTAAAATAAATAGTTTTTATGCTTTTTTTCTGCTATAATTCGATTCTGTTTTACTATATAATTATCAAACTCTTTCAATAAATAATTTATTTTTAGTTTTCTTTGTGATCTAGTATTAAAGAAATGTTAACTTGTTCTACTTAATAGCCACGTGTTTGTTTATAGTTTGTTGTTTTCGATTTTAAAAACATCGGAAAAAAATTTCCCGAAACTACAGAATAATAAACAAAAATATTTAAAACAAAAGTTGTTACTGGAATGTGAAAAAAGCTAAACCACAAAAACCACAATGCAACGTAGACTTATAAAAACGTTTTTAATTAAAAATTCCCAATTCTATCAGTTTCTATTGTTATTAATTAACAGAATACACATTTATCCAATTAAAATTTTTAATATCAATAAGTTATAGCTATTACGTATTTTTTAAACTAAAATTTATTATATATGCCTATTTTACCATTTTAAAAACAAATTAATGCAAAACATAAATAAAAATTAATGATAAACTAATTAAATTGCTTCTGAATGCCAGTAATTTATTATTTTTATTTTCATGATTCAAAACATAAGCAAACTAATTGGTTTGAATCGTTATCAAAATAACGTTTCCTGACGACAGCTTGAATTTAAAAATAACAAAAAAATAAACTCGTTGGTTTTTCTATTTTGCGGTTATTACAAAATTAAAAAATGTTTATCAAGTCCGTTGAGATAATCCTAATAAATAAAACCTAGTATAAAGGTAATGGGGCATGTTATTAGCATTATTTTATTGTATTTGTCCACAAATTAACACTGGCGGCAATCTTAAAAATCTAAAACGACGAAACGTGTTTATTTAGACGGTTGGCATATTTGTTTTAAAGCGAAATTGCGATTTTGCAAGCTTACATTTAATGTAAAGAAAAAAAACTTCAAGGTAGGTCATGTAAGTTATAATTAACTTTTTTTTTTAGTTCAAGAAAATTTATTACGATTTTTCTAAAAACTCGCGTAAATTTTAAATAAAATGGCTGCAACTGGCGATTACCACGTGACTTCACAAATTCCTGGTCTTTCAAATCTTGCACCAGAAGATTCCAAGTAAATTAGGATAATTTTGTTAAAACCAATATAAAATATCATAAATATATCTTATAATTAATTAATAAATTACAAGGCCAAGATTGTAATATCAACAGATAATAGAGGGATGTAAAAATCTGTTGATGATTTTATTTTTCTTAAAATTTTTATGTTTTTAGGCAAAAAGTTTGGATTAAAGAAAGTGATTCAGATTATATCAAGTTGGCAAAACAGGGAGGGGCAAAAGATTTATTAGCTCCTGAGGTAAAATTTAAGTTATATACTAATGTTGGTTAAGTAATTTAAACAGTAGTTTATTATTTAAAAAAAATCTAAAGTTGAAATAGATAAATGTAACCAGTTTCCCTTAAAAATTATTTTCCCTTGAATTTTTTGTATAATATAACCTTGTTTTATTTACAACAGCCAGAGTCAAATGAAGCTCCTACTGAGTATAAGAAATCAGAATGGTTCGGTCACAGAACAATGGAGGACGGAGAACAACAAAAAATGTAAAAAAAATGTTGGATAAATCCATACTGTAGATAAATCCATAATGTAATCACCAATCCACCAGTTGTATGGAAAACGACACAAGCACTTTGTTTACAGACTTATAAATTATTAATACCACATTTTTCACTCCCTATAAATCAAACAATGTTACAAGTTTTAATATTTGCATTCGCCAAACTTTTTTGTACAACCACAAAAACAATTCAAAAAGAAAATGAAGTTTTTTTCTACTTTTATAAACTCTCAGATTTAATTTAAATTTATCCTCAGATTGGCTGAGCGTAAATGGAAGGCCCCCGATTACATGACCCATGAAGCGTCCAATAAGAGCGCGAACAACAATGCGGCTACAATGGAGACTACAGCGACCAATAAGCAGATGACAGCAAGTGAGGAAAGAATGGCGATCCAGGCGAAATACAACAACAGATCCGTTCCGTATCAGTCGGACAATCTCTCGTGTTGGGAGAGGAAAGATGAGGCGCCACTTCGTAGTCGACGTCATAAATAAGCACGGCAACACTGGACTATTGGTCGGCAAAACTTGTTTTTATTTGAACTATTTTAACACTTTGTCGGCAGCACTGTTTTATAATTTCAGCGCTCTTTTTGTTTTATTGTTTTTGGCAAAGATGTTGTAAATTTGTTTTTAGCATCACTGTTCATATCTTAAAGTGGTTTTAAAATCTTTATGCGGTTTTATTTTTTAACATTCCCATTTGGCAACATTGTTTTTTATGAATTTTTTGTAAAAAAATGGAAACCCTGTTTTTAACATTCCTGTTGGAAACACTGAGCCATAAAAGCTGGTGAAAATAAAAGTTACCTATATCCACTATTGTGACGTCATTATTTATAGAACAATCCAATAATAACACAGCTCGGTACCATGTGGGTATTATGACGTCATGTTTGCACACACTTGAGCATTGTGATCGAACAAAGGTTGCCAGGCAACGATATTGAAGAGTTCCAGATGTAAAAACTTGATACATCGCGAGTTCGGACTTGTTCACAATTACTCCTTTCGTGACGTCACAATATCAAGGCGTTAATATTTAATTTTACAAATATGACGTCATAAAAGAAATTAAAATTTTGATCATTTTTATTCCCCAGAGGTGAAAATTGATATTTCGAATCATTGATTGTCATAAGATAATAATACTATGACGTCATAACACCCGAGTGGTTGCATTGAATAAATATTGAATTTATTTCTAGAATATAATCAATGTTATAAAAGAAAAAAATGTATCCAAAAAATTTTGCTAAAAACTAGAATTTTATATATTTGTGACAAAATAATTGTTTTCATGGGTTGACTGTGACGTAATTAAGAGATTATTGTTACGCTTAATTAAATAATAGATAGAAAGCAATTAGACAATCACAGTGGTTGTGACGTCATAAATAACAATAAAACAGTGGGATAGGAAGCCAAATAATTCTAAAAATTTCAGTTTTAGTTTTAAAGATTGGCAGAGAAGATGGTTCTAATAAGAAAAAAATTGAAGAAAGAAAAAATAAATTAATTAAACCTAATTAAGGAAGAAATAATTAATTATATACAAAGTGAAGATTGTAAAAAAAGATTTTTATTTTAGATAAGTTTTAAGAATAAAAATGAGAAATTTAATTTTTGTTTTGTTTTTGTTTGTCGCTTACGTTTATTGTGACGTCACAACAAAGAACAATAGAAGATGGCGAAGACAACACTGGTCGGTCGGGACGGGTCCAGGTGGGAAACGTCATTCAAAAACCTATGACGTTATTAAAAGTCCAATGTGGTTTAATGACGTCATCCAAGGACCACGTCATAAAATAAATGACGTCACCGAACCAAAACGACAACATTGGTCGGTAAGTTTGTCGCCCGGAGGTAAACGTAACAGCTGGAACGATGATGACGTCACAGACCAGGTTTATAATGACGTCATGAACTTGTTGTTAAATGATGATGACGTCACAGGTCAGAAACGTCAGCATTGGTCGGTTCATTTGTCACCAGGGGGTAAAAGATCGGGTTCAAAGTTTGCTCAAATTTTAAGAAAAATCGAAAAAAAATTGGTGGTAAGTGACGTCATAAATTATAATTTAATATCCCAGTGACGTCATAAATAATAGATAAATATCCCAGTGACGTTATAAATTAGAAAAAAAACGCGGTAAAGTCTTAAAAAGCTTTTGTTTTTGGAAAAATATTTTTTTATTTTTTTATCTTGGTTTTTTGCACATTGATAAAAGTAAATAATAAATACAATATACAATTAATATTACAACAATGCGACGGGAAAAATGACAAAATCAATTAAAAGATTTAAAACATGCCAAAAGTATTAATGTTTACACAAAGATTTTAAGTATGTTATGGCATGGTCACCAAACCAAGCAGTTTGTTTGCTCGGTTAGTTTAAATTATTATTTGTTCTAGTTTTTAAAATTATTGTTTTGTGTTTTTAGGAGGACATGACTGAGGAAACGAATTATGAAAACTTGATTGAATAAGAAAAGAGTTAAATTTAGTTATTAAATGTTGCGTTATTATTTGAGTTTTATAGTACTTGTTGATTTCATACGATTTATATGTTGTTCTGTTAATTTTTTGGTAAAATTTTTACAATACATGTTATTTTCTGCTATTTGTGTTAAAGTATATAATTAGTAATGAATTTTTAATATGTAATCTGTAAATAATAAACAGCTTTAAACGAGGATAAATATATTATTTGGTTTAATGATTTTTCATAACCATAGCAACACATAAGCGAATATAAAAAGTAAATAAAAATTTTGATCAAACTTTTACGAAGTGTTTTGCAAAAATACACCAGTAGTGTTTAGATATTTGCAAAAAAACAATAATTTATATTTATTCTGTTAAATAAAGTAGAGTTGTTAAAAAAAAACATAAAGTGTCTTTTAAAACGGGAAATATATAAAAATAGCTTTCAAATTTTTTGTCTAAACGCAAGAAATAAAAGCATGTCAACGTAAAGAACAAGACACTAAAATGTCCATATCTCAGTATTCGCACTGTCTGTAAACTTAACTTTAATATATATTCCCGCCTGCTCGCACTAACTCTCTTGTTAACTTTAGTGTAATTGGGTTTGGTGACCATGCCATAACATACTTAAAATCTTTATGTAAACTTTAATACTTATGGCAAGTTTTAAATCAATAAATTGACTTTGTCATTTTTTCTTTTATTGTATTCACCTTCATTAATACTCGAAAAACCGAAATAAGAAATAAAATTATTAAGTAGGTAAATCTTTGGCAGATATATCAAGCTTAATTTACTGGCCTAAAATGCGATCATTTTACTAAAATAAAAGAGATTTTAATCAGTTAACATATTAAAAAGTAATGCTGAAAACTTCTCTGGCAAAATAGTTTTGCCCTAAAGAATTTAAGTTCTGCAGTATTATACAAACTAAATGCAGTGTATACCCCTTCATTTTTGCAGACTAGAAATCAGAATATAAGTAGTTAAAAAAAATCTAATTTTCACCACAATGAGAGCTAAAGGTGGAGGACAAGAATGGTATTACCACGCTCCCTCATCCAACGTGAAGTCCTCGAAACAGCCAGTGCCTCCTGCATCTCAGATCCCAGGACTTTCTGTTCTGGATGAGATGGATCTGGAAGCAATGAGAAGAGAGACAGGAACAAAGTAAGTACTTTTATTAAAACAAAAAGTATGCACTTTTATATTTGTGTATTGCCTTTTTTGTGTAAAGCTTTTTTTTTGCAAATCAATGTATTTATTGCCAAAATTTGACCACCAGAAATACCAAAATCTATGATTTTGTTTTTTATATATTTATCTTTATCCTCGATGTGGGAAGGTTGATTACACGACCTTAACATAAAGTAACATCAGTTACTCCAACCCAGTTTTAAATTTTTTTTTATTTAAATTCTAATTTGCAGTAAACGAGGTTTAGGAGTGGATTCAAAATATATAACTCTTGCTAAACAAGGAGGAAGGAAAGATCTTCTTTCATTTAAACCTAAGGTAAGATCATCAGGATTTCGAGTGATAACAAAACTTATTTTAAATCTGCAAAAAGAAGTTAAATGAATACTTTTAAAATATGTCCAAGATTTAGTTGTAGAAGTCATATGCTCTGTACAAAACTTTAATGACAAAATTAATTCCTTTTTATTTTGTAGTCAAAACTAAACCAAGAACCAAAAGCTTATCCAAGAGTTGATTGGTTTGATCATGGTCCGATGTCAGAAGATGAAGAAAAAAGAATGTAAGGATCAACAAATTGTTAAATTCAACAGATCTTTGTTGATCAACATATTAAATTCACCAAAATTTGTTGATCAACATATTAAATTTACCAAAATTTGTTGATCAACATATTATATTCACCCAAATTTGTTGATCAACAAATAAAATTCAACAAATCTTTGTTGATTAACAGATTAGCCGAGCGACGATGGAACCCACCTGACTACATGGTCCACGAGGCCTATTATGATGTCACACCAGAACCTGAACCAATCAAGTATGAGCTCGGTGAAGCTCGACGAGAAGGTCGCAACATCCAGGAGAAGTACGGACAGAGAGGAACTCCGTTTCACACAGAGAATCAATCAGTTTGGAAGAAAGGGAAAGATGGGGAAGCGGTCGAAGTCAAAGTGTTGCCTGAGATTAAGAAAAAGTAAGTTGAGGATAAGTTTTTGTTATCCCCTTAAAGGAATAGTTTTTTGGTATCTTGTTTGAGCTTTCCATGAACACCAGGCTCGAGGGCGAATAGTGTGGCATTGGTGCGGCTGGAACCCTGAAACCTTTCGACTTGTAGTCCGATAAGCTTGATGGACAATATCAATATGCATAATTAAAAAAACTGCTGTTTGTGGTGTGTAGGTAAATTATTGCAGGTAAATATTAGTTGAGAGTTGCGACCATATTATGACCATTAAAATGCGGTGCATAGGATGGGCTATAAACTGGTGATAAAAATTTAAGTTAAAACAAGTGGTAGTTATTAAAAATCAACATTTTTAAGTGATGTAAAGTGGTTTACCTTCTAATGGTTGGTTTTGTAAGATTTTTTGAATATTCTAGAACTAAATAAATAAACTTCCATTACACAGGGCTGCACCTCGTAGAGATGTAGAGTTTGGGAAGTTGATAGGAGGAGAGTATGGAGGAGATTGGTTAAAATATCGATCCCAGGAACAAAAGAAGTCAATGAAGAAGTGGGTTGAGGAGAATAAGATCAAAGGTAGCAAAAAACTTCTAATATTTATTTTAATTCCACAAGTTTAACTTCATACTATACACTGCAAAACTGGCCTCAAAATATATTTTTTGAATTTTTTTTTTTTTGCCCAATTTTTGCATAAAATTTTACTATTTTTTCACAATCTTTTAATTTTTATATATCTTCAATATTTTTAACTTTTATATATCAATATTTTAAATTTTATATAACCTTTATATGGAAAGGTTGAATGCGCAACCGAAACACAGAGTAACAACAGTAACTCCGACCCAGTCTCGGGTTGCCTGTGGCAGTTTGGGATATTATAAATTATAATTGCCTGATAATTAAGCTGCTGATTAAGTGTTGGCTCAAGGACACTACAGCATGAAAACCTTTATATTTGTTAATTAAAAAAAAACTAACCTTTATATTTGTTAATTTTTTCCAGGAAATTTAACACACAATTTAACTGAATACCAAGAAAGTATCGCAAAGAGGGAACTCCCCAAGAAGAAACTTCGGCCGATTGCTTTTCCTCAACGAAGTTTGGTGAAAACCGAAGTCAAAAAAGAACCTTTTAAAATGAAAAAGTAAGAAGATCTTTATGTTTATATCTTTATCCTCGATGGGGAAGGTCGAATGCTCGACTTAAACATTGAGTAACATCAGTTACTCTGACCCAGTCTCGAGTTGCCTTTGGCAGTTTGGGATATTATATATTATAATTAATCGATAATTATGCTGCTGATTATATGCTGGCTTAGCACGAGTTCGTAACATTTATAGCTCCTTACTTAAGGGCGCTACAGCATGAGGTGACTGAGGATCAAACCCAGGACCTCATGTTATTGACCAGCAAAGAAAATTGAATGTTAACCCTATACCTTTACACAAGGTTTTAACTAAATTAAAAACATTTTTTTTCACAAAATTCAAATTACTTGCGTAGATTCTCGAATGTTCCTTCCAAACTTGCCACCAACGGTGTTCGAACCTGAGATGCTTGGTTCAAAACTTCACCAAAATGCAGTGTTTCCAAAACATTTCACACCGAACCAATGTTATTACATAAAGTTAAAAATTGGCAACATTATTTTAAAAGTTTGCTGCTCTTTGTAAAAATTTTCCTGAAATAAATTATTTACTTTTTGAGTTTGTGTTTTTTTTTAAATATTTTAGCAACGAAATTTTTAAATATTTTAGCAACGAAATTTTCAATCATTTTAATCTGGTGTAGAAGCATATGATACCAAGTAAAATAGGGGTTGTAACTGAATATGAACGTCAAAATATTGTCAGTAATTCTTTACCTAACTTTTTAGTAATCGGGCTAAGGTTGGGGGTTTATAATAGCACTCTAACCCTAACAGCTGTGTATTTTCGTTACTATATGCTTCTACATGACATTTAATCAAGTTTTAGAAGTTAACTCTTTAAAATTTAAAACACGGAAGAATATTTAAGTAATTTAACTTAAAATTTGAAAGTAGTGCTAAGATAAAGTCGTGCTCTAAAGTAAAATTAATTTAAATCAATACTAACACAATATTATCAAAGTGCCCTTGCTAAAAATGTAAATAAGTCTTCTAAGTTACAAAAACATAAATATCACAATATTTACTTTTTAGTTCTAACAAAATTGCACCCAGAATATAAAATGGCTTCAAAAACAAAACCTTCAGCAAACATTGACATAGGAAATTAATTCTGCAAAATATTCAGAAAATGTGTTAAAAATAAACAAATTTTTTAAATTTGCGCAAACACGTAAAAATTTAAAAACACAAAAAGTGCAACAAACGTACCGGTACAAACTTTTGAAACTATAATTATGACATCACAATATAAAACTGCATTAAAATTAATCTGCTTATAACTAGAACTGCCGAGCTACCCAATAAACAAAGTTAAAATTTTAAGAAAATGTTAAAATAAAATTTACGTTAAAAATCAGTAACATCCAAAAGAATCTTGGAGCTAAAATAAACTATTTAGAACAAAATTTCAAGATTAATTGTTTCAATAACAATGTCACTTGTCATATAACAATGTAAACAATGGGAATGTAAATAAAAACAATGCAAATTCAACTAAAACAAAGACTTCATATATCACAATGTTAATTGCTAAAATATCACAGAATAACAATCCCTTCCATTGTTAAAGATCCATTATCATCGAACAATGCTAATTGTTAGAAAAAAGTTATAAATTGATGATTTAAATTGCCACGATTATATTCTCATTGTTTAAAACAATGTCATTGTTAAAGAACAATGCACCAGTTTGTTCGATTCCCACAAAAAGCATTGTTGTTGTTGTTCGTGTCATCTTCCATGGATACGACTGCCGACGAGCGATCGGTGACTACCAACCCCCCATTGTTCCCCATTGTGACATCACTAAGGTCAATCACAGCTGGGGCATCAACCTCGGTGGGTTTAAACTTGGCAGGGCTGGAAGGGAAATCCCCGTTGTCAGAGGGAATGTGGAGAGGGGGTGAGATGTGGGGATTGTGCTAAAATAAAACAACATTATGACATCACAAACAACAATGAGAACAATGATTATTATGACACAAAAAAATGCAAATTTTTGTAAAATGATTATTCTTTATTATGACATCATCAATGAACATTATGACAAACCATGAAAACTTATTTTACTATGACAAACAAATATAACTATGACATCACAAACTCATTTCCTCTATAGATTATCCCAGATTATATTGATCCAATTCTGAATGTGACAAAACAATCAATAATTCTCCTTTTATTATGACATCACAATAACACAACAATTACAAAATTGTATTATTTACAGATATGCTACAGTGTTTCAAATAAGAATTAGCACAAAATTGTTCAAATAAAAGTTGGTCACAGGTCACTGATTATTGCACGTTCCGAGTAAATTAGTCTCCGGCGCAGATTTCAGCACAAACCCTATCACGAAAAAAATTATTTTCAAATTTTTTTATTAAATTTTTTGAAATGATGAAAATTAAATGGCAACACTGTAGCATGAATAAAACGGAAACCCTGACAAAGGAAATAATCGAATGAATAATCTTTCCTTTATTCCAAACAATTAAAACACAATTATCATTGTTTAAAATTAATTTAATAAAGTATTTTGCTTAACAAAAACACCAATTTACATTTTCCGTAAAATTTATAGTTTTAGGCACCCATTAAAAATAGTTACAAAATAAATATGTCATAAAATAATCGAAAAATAAAAAAAATAATTGTTTAAAACATCTAATGGTTGTTTAATTTCTAAAAACATGTATAAAAAAAACTAAAAAAATAAACCCAATATTGGGTTTGGTGACCATGCCATAACATACTTAAAATCTTTATGTAAACATTAATACTTTTGGCATGTTTTAAATCATTAAATTGATTTTGTCATTTTTTCCCGTCACATTGTTGTAATATTAATTGTATATCGTATTTATTATTTACTTTTATCAATGTGCAAAAAAATAAAAAAAATTGTTTCTATATTTAAAACACCAAACATTTAAATTTTAAATAACTAGAAACTAAGTGAAATAATTAAACAAATTATTCAAAAAAAGAATTTAAAAAAACATTGCCTTTTCTGTTTTACAGTGTGATTATTAAAAAACAATTAAAATTACAAATGCATTGTTTAAAACAATGGATATAACAATAGGATAATTATATTGTATTGATTATTTAGAACATTCTAGTTTCCAGACAAACCAGTTTAACAACTAACAACATAACAGCTCAATAAAAATCTAAAACTCAAGAATTAGACATTTTTATTTAAAGAGAAAACCTTTTAAAATTATCTTGTTTTAAGTTACACCAATTAAACAATGTTTCTAATTAAAATAAAAACAAAAAAAAATTTAAAAAGTCACAACTAAAAAAACATTTTAAATAATCACAAATTTTTTATTTAAAAATAAAAACTTTTAAACATTGCTTTTGATCTAATCAACTAACGAATAAGAAGTAATTAGAAAAAATATGAATAATAATCACTTAATCCAAAATCAATAAAATGAATAAAATAAAAACAATAAAAAAAACTAAAATATAATTTAAAATGAATAAAAAACATATTAAAAATAATATTTTAATAAAAATTAAATCATTACCTTTATAATAAATTCTTTTAATTCTTGGTAAGCTTTTTCTAGAATATCATTAATAATTATGATGTCATACACCCCACTATTGTTACCTGAAACATTTACATTGTTAAACTTTATGATGTCATAATATCAATTGTAACTTAACAAAAAAACTCCAAAAAATATTGTCATAACAGCGATGTATTCAGAAAAAATTACCATATTGTATAGTTGTAACTTAATACCATGACTATGGCATAGGATGGGTAAATACACAGAGATTGTAACAATATAAGGCATGTTATGAATCACCATAAACCCATGACTTTTGTTCCGATAATAAAGTTAAAAATAACCTTATTTTGAATGAGTTGCTATAGCCTACTTGTATTGTCTTTATTTACCCTTTAACAAAGGTGGACACCAAATCGTTAATGTGTTAATAGTTGATTAACGAAGTTGACTTTTTTGTTCAAATTTTACTGTTAGGTTAACTTTGAAAATCATAAGCGGACCTATTAACTTTCGTTACATTGTAGTTTCGTTAGTCTAAGTACGTAAGTACCAAAATTTTTTTTAAATATCAGAGTTTTATGTAGTTCATTGACTTTTTTTCGATTTAAAAACCGATTTTTTTTTTAAAAACATTTTAATACCAGGACTCACTATATTCGAGAGCGGATGCTGCAGTATTCATTCTCTTCTCGATGCTCTCCTGAGTCTCAGTTCCTCTGCTCTGAAGTCGATTCTGCAGTGACTGAAACCAAAAAATCATAAATATTACAGTTTGTTTTATAAAGCACTTTTATCAACATTTATTGAAAAATAACTAGTCAATAGCCACCCTACAGTTGGCAGTTTATGATCGTTAAATGGTTGCAATTTTTAACTAATATTTGCTTGCGATTATTTTCTCGTGCACCACAAACAGGAGTTTTATTTATTTCGTAAGTATATATATATATAAATTAAACTTTTATATATATTATATACAGTCCACCAAGCTCTATTATATATATAAAAGTGGCTTGATTTTAATTTACATAATACCACAAACTTAAACCCTAAAAGCCTTACACTACTAAGCAGCAGTAATTTCCTGTTTAATAAAAAGTTTTAGTAATTGTAAGTAAGCTTTTAAATCTACTAAATTACTCCAAAAGTAGCTTAAATAAAACAAATATTTAAATTTAGGACCGAAGAATAAAACGTTGTTTTAAAACATTTTAATATTGTAAAAGGATGTCATAAAAATATTAATATCCTGATATGACAATTTTAAAACCAAATTTTCTCACGTTATCTAAAACCAAGCTAAACAAAAAAATTTAACCTCAAGTACGCTTAAAATGATTTTTAAAGTATAAATAGCTTATATTAATCAGTTAAATAAGTTGATAGTTTAAATTAAAAATTGACAAAAAATAATGAAATTTATGGATTTTAACACTAACACCATACCAAAAACTAGTTTTATGTTTTAAAAAACACGATATGGCACAATTATTACGAATAATACTTTAACAGTTAAACCCACCTCCAATGAAGGTGGAGAAATGAAAATATAGAGAGGATCGAAGTCAGTTTTCTTCATACTTTTAACTCCTTGTTCATCAATATCAAGCAAGCAGATTCGATTTGATTTTAACACGTCTTGTACCGACGATTTACTAAAAAAGTGTTTAATTTTTGTTTAATAATTTGTTAAATACAAAACTGATTAAGTTAGTTTATAATCTATCCAATGTACACTCAATGATAAATAAATGTTCGGCATAAGATAATAACTTGGTTAAATCTACTTTTTTATTTAATTAATAAGGTCAAAAATTAAAACTTAGGGGTTAGGTATGTGGATTTGTTATAAGTATAAAGTTTTCACTGATATTCTAAAATTTTATCGATATTTTATCAGAAGTGTATTTTTCTAAAAAAATTTGGGAAAAATAATAGAAAAGAAGAATAATAGAAAATAACTGATTGTCAATAAAAAGTGAATATGGTTTTTAGTCAAATGTTCATAGTTTCCCAAATTAAGTTTATAAAAAACTGTCCTGACCTTGTGCCGTACATGTTCCCGGAGAACTGGGCATGCTCGATAAAACGACCTTCTTTGATTTGACTTTGCATGACCTCTGTACTTGTAAAGTGATAATGTTTCCCATCAACTTCACCCGGTCGTGGTTTCCTCGTAGTATCTAAAATATAAGTTTATCCTCAAATAAGTTAAAAAAACTAAATTTTTAATGTTTATAAGAAAAAAAAAAAAAAACTTCTCTTACGTGAAACGCTGAAGCCAAATGTATCGGGGAAATCCTTGAAAAGTAAATTTAACAAAGTGCTTTTACCACTCCCACTAGGCCCACTAAATACTATTGGTCGGATTGCCATTTTAACGAATTTAGACATTAATATCTGAAAAAAAAATTTAAATTGATTATTCTATATTTAAGTCAATCAACTTTAAAGACCAAAAACCAGAAGGTTAATTTTTATTCAACTAACTGACCGTTTATAACACCATCATCAATTTTATTAAAAAATTTATTAATGACAACTTTATTTTATAATTGAATTTTCAAAACCTTTTTTATTTTTAAAAACCGTTTTTTTTTATATTTATTTTGCTACTTTAACTATTTCTTAATACGGACAGTAATTTAACCTGCTATACAATCGATTGTTTTAATTAATTAATTAATTAAGTTTTTGCCACGTTGTTTTATATTCAAATTCTTGCACTACTAATAATGAGAAAAACGCGAAGTGACAAAATTGAAATAAGGAGAAATTCTAATTTTCCAAACCTCCTGTTTATTTGTTAACAAACATTTAAATAATATTGATTTTAAAGTATAACAACCACTTGATTCTGCTACCATGGCGGCTTTGTAATTAATATGACGTTGCATTTAAAATGAATATTTTATTACCTATACGAATGACGTCACAAAAATACCACAACACTAAAATAGAAGCTGTGACCCTTTATTTATATGCCACGAGTAGAACTTGTAACGACTACATTAATTTTAATATTCGCTTAATTTTTATCACCTATAAACTTATTTAAAGGTGCAAGCAAACAAAACCTAATAATCAAGTGAATTAATTATATTTAAAAACATATATTTTTATATTTATTTATCCTTGATATGGATCGGTTAACTTCATAGCCTCAACAAAGGAGTTACATCAGTTACCCTAACCCAGTCTCGAGTTGACTTTGGCTGTTTGGAATATTATTGGTTGTAATTGCCCAGTAATTAATCTGCTGATTGGTGTAGTTTTGTTTCAACCTGGTTTATTGCACTGGGACATAAAATGAAGTGGGGATCAAACCCACATATATGGAACTACCACCAACCCGATATGTTAACAAGCAGTAAAAAAGATAAAGTCAAGAGAATAAAAATAATAATTTATTAACATAAGTGCAAGGATAAAAATTTAAATTCTAATCAGGTTGGGGTTTGTAATAAGTTTCGTTGTTGATAAAAAGTTGAATCAATCTCGGACCAAATCGTTCGATCACATAATTAGATCCATCGGAGGGCAGCACAACCTTCAAAAAGGAAAAAAATTATTTAAATAACCTCGCTGTTGTATGGTCTTTAGAATTTAGTTCGTAATGTTCTGGGTTTGATTCCTGTTACTGCCCCATTCTAACATTTAAGATTAGATGATAATAACCAACTGCGTGGTGTGGTGGTTTTAAAACACTTGCTACACCACATGAGGTCGTGGGTTTAATCCCAACTTGAGACTGGGTTAGGGTAACAGTTGTTACTTTATGTTTAGGTTGTAAATTCGACTTTTTTATACTGAGAAAGTCCAATAATATATTAGAAGCAATTAAAAAAAATAAAAAACCTTAATTAACAACTAATCAAAAATTTTATAAAAAAGGGATCTAAAAAATGATTAGGTTCTTGATTAGGACATCAATGGCGAAAGGCAACTTAAAAAAAGATCAAAAAATAACTAAAACAGACTCTGAATAACCAATGTGATTTTTTAAGCTATTTAAACTGGTCTTCTCATATCAAGAATACACAAATTTAAAATATATTTCCATCATTTAAGGTCAGTCAATAAAAAGGGTTTCCCTTTTAATCTCACCTGAAGAGCAATCAGTAAAAAATCAGCTAGAGCTCCAAACCCACAAATTCCAAACGTGCAAAATTTTAACAAACCAACAGCCGGGTATCCAAGATAAAACCTGGGTTGGAAAACAAAAGTTATTTAAAATTTTAGTTATGTTTAAAGTAAAAGTTTTCCCGTGTAGTCTTCCTACCAATTACTTTTAATTAGCTGGACTAAAATTATTAATTTAATTAATATTAATGATGTAGCAGTTAAAACACTTGGCCTTACTACATTCTGGGTTTGATACCCACGGCTTCTATGCTAAACTTCAGGAATGCCAAACCAATTAGCAGCTTAATTATCAGTCAATTACAATCTATAATATACCGAACTGCCAAAGTCAACTTAAAACTAGGTCGAGTAATTAATGTAATTCTATGTTTAGGTCGTGAAGTCGACCTTTCCACTTTAAAAAAGACAGCATAACTTCAAAAAAATTTTATCAATATACAAATATTTTATTAAATAATACAGCACATAAAAAATACAGAATACAAAAAATATAACTCACCTATCCACACCAAGCCAACCTAAAAACAAAGACAAAGCCAGGGCTGTGATGTAAGAATAACCATTTGTATATCTACAAGGAACCTCCTTCACAAACCCAACCTTTAATTGTTTTAACACATATAAAGTTTTCAGTATTTCTCTGGTTAAAGTCCATATTTAAACAAGAAGTCCCAATTTAAAAAAGTCCAACTTTCATCTTAGTTTGATTTCAAATAAGCTATAATAGTATTTAAATTACCCCCAACCAGTTAAAAAAACTGAAAATATTATTGACTTAATTTTACTATCGGCCTTAATTTTACTATTTGTCTAGTTGGAAAAAGGTGACTTAAATTAACATTTAATTAGGATTCACTTTCTATAACTAGGAAAAAATTTATTATTTAAAAAAAAAAGGTTTAAAACTTACTGTTGATCCATTAAAAGTTTGCCCATTACACTGGATTCCTTTTAAAGGTTTACATTCAATAAAAGTAAGGCCAGGAGATCTGCAACCTCTGTTAAATTTAATAAAAAAAATTACTTATTTATTTGGGTTTTTATAAAATCAATTTGGAAAAAAATTAAAAAGAGCATAAACAAAATAAGGGTTTTAACTAGGGATGGGCTGAAATCCAAATTACTCGGATTCGACGAGCCCGAGTATTTTGTCGCGACACTCGGTTATGACGTCATTTAAACGTATATAACTGTTCACGAGAATCTTTCCTGCATAATTTTAAAACTGCAAAATTTGCCAAAAAACACGTATTTATGAATTATAAAAGGTTTAACGTTGGCAAAACTACTAACCACTGATAGCAATATCATTTTAAGTCTAAACGAAAATGTTTAAGTCTCAAATTTACTATGCGTAAAATTTAGTAAAAAAAGTGTAGTAAAAAGTGTATTAGTTGCGCAACTTTTGCTTAAATAACGTAATATAATTGAAAGTAGATTATAAATTATTAGAAAAAGGCAAACCTCGTGTTTATTTATGTTTAGTAAATCGTATACGATCTTAAATGACAAATTATTACTCGGCGTCCGAGTACTAAAAAATGCTCGACGAGCACGAGTATTAAAATATTCCTAATACTCAGGCCGAGTACTCGGACTCGGATTCGATTGGCCCATCCCTAGTTTTAACTAAATGTAACAAAAACAAAAGAGATTTTTATTATGTGTAAAAAAATGTTGACAGTGTATTAGTCAGAACACTTGGTTTGATTACACGGTCCCAGGTTCGATTCCCATGTATGTACATGTGTCATATTTAGTCACAACTCCTATTTTAATTTGTGGGTATTCCTCTACATGAGATCCAATCAATCTTAAATATAAAAACTAACAATACACAACAGTATGCAAAAAAATAAACAAAATGTGTAATCGATCTTAAAATATAAACTTAATCAAATTAATCATTTAGCTGTTTAGTTAAAAACATTATAAAACTATCAACTATCCAAATCGATTATTTGTTACCGTATTTCTTGTGTTTCAACGTCGATTGGAGGCTTCTCACAAACATATTGACCAATCAGCAAACTGTTACAACTTTTTGGTGACCTATCTGCATTTGTAATAATTAATAAACTACTAAATATTATTATTAATTGCATTTTTACAGCACTTGTGAATTTAACTCTTTGCGAAACAAATTGAGGATAAATCTTTTATGTTTTTAAAGTTTCGCTTTGATGAGCAAGCAAAAGTGTTGCCAAAAATTAATTATTTTTTAAAGTTTAATAAAAAACTAAATTTTTGAAACAATAAAAAACTTAATTTTTTTAAGTATATTAATTTCCAATTACCAGTATAATTATTAATTTAATTTTTTTTTTTTTTTTAATTAAAAATATATTCAAAGATCATTTTTAGTTAGAACCACTGCTCTATAAGGATTGCGATTTAATTATTAAATTCTCTGATGAAATAAATTACAAACAAAATTGTAACAAATTAACGTAAAGCTCCTGGAGTTAGTAGCCTAAAAACTATTTAATAATTTATTCTAATAAAAAATTGCCTTTTTCGCTAAAAGTTTCATTTTTTTGAACGGTAAAAATTCTAATTAGTAAACTTTTTGATTTTTTTTTAGTTAAAATGAGTCTTTTTTTAAGGAGTAGTTTCCGAACTGCTCGACAAATTCGTAATTTTTCAAAATTTAGTTCAATTTCTTTGTCGCAACAACCGCGCAAAAGTCGCGTTTACACAATAACCAAACCTCAAATCAACTACAACATACAAACAAGATGGTTTCGCGTAACCTTGCCTGCCCTTGAAAAAGTTACGGTGAATTGCCCCCCGTTTGCGGAATCCATCTCAGAAGGCGACCTCCGGTGGGATAAAAGTGTCGGGGAAGCTGTTGATACTGATGAAGTTTGTGGCGAGGTTGAAACAGATAAAACTTCGATTCCAATCATCTCTCCATCATCGGGGGTTGTTTTCGAGTTATTAGTTGCTGATGGGGCAACTGTGACCCCAGGTACCCCTTTAATTGTTCTTGAAACTGAAGGTGGGGCTCCCGAACCAACTAAAGCCCCAGAAGTTTCATCAGAACCCCCAAAGCCAACCCAAGAACCCGCTGAGCCCCCTAAAACTGAACCCATAAGTATCCCAACCACCTTACCCCCAGTGCCTCCAATTCCAACAAAACCTTTGTCAACGACAAAGACTTCGGATGTTAAAATCACCCCTGTGGCACCTCCTAGTGGTGAGATTGGCTCTCGATCTGAGCACAGAGTAAAGATGAACAGGATGCGATTAAGGATCGCGCAGAGACTCAAAGATGCGCAAAACACGGCAGCGATGCTCACGACCTTCAACGAGGTCGACATGACAAACTTGATGTCGATGAGGAACAAACACAAAGATTTGTTCTTGAAGAAACACGGAGTTAAACTCAGTTTCATGTCAGCTTTCATTAAAGCTTCAACTTATGCTTTAGAGGTAGACATCTTTATTAAAACTTTAATTTTTTTGTAACTAAATTGACATTTTAAATTTTACTTTCAGAATCAACCTGTAGTGAATGCAGTGATAGATGATGCAACAAATGAGATTGTTTATCGCGACTTTGTCGACATCAGCGTTGCCGTGTCAACAGAAAAGGGATTGGTGGTGCCGGTCATCCGGAACTGTGAGACGATGAACTACCTCGGCATCGAACAAGAAATGACATCGCTGGCCACTAGAGCCCGCAATAACGAGTTAACCGTTGAGGACATGGATGGAGGAACATTCACAATATCGAACGGAGGAGTTTTTGGATCGATGTTCGGGACACCGATTATCAACCTCCCGCAGTCTTCGATCCTCGGGATGCACGGGATCTTTGATCGTCCGGTTGCCATTAACAACGAGGTGAAGATCCGGCCGATGATGTACATCGCGTTGACTTACGATCATCGCTTGATTGACGGAAGAGAGGCGGTGACATTCTTGAAGAAGATCAAAGAGGGAGTCGAAGATCCCTCGATCTTCCTCCTAGGAATGTAAAAACTTCTCGTTAAATTTGTAAAGTTCAAAATTATTCGCAAACTCTTAATTTCTTAAAAGTTTTGGTTCAATTTTATTTAAAATTCATTTTTTAACAACTATTCAAACAATTTCTAAAGTTCAATTAATGTTCAATACAAATTAAATGCAAAAATATTTCGATTTTTAAAATGAACAAGATTGAAATTTGCACCTTTTTTCTATACAGAATGCTTTATTGTTTATTATTTAATTGCTTTAATAAATATTATTGGTTGTTGGATATAATTGCACAATAATAATAATGACATTAAAAACTAAAATTAATATCATTTTATAAAAACAACGATATATATATAAACACCATTTAAAATCTACAAAGTATCAGTACTACAAATATATTGTTGTCACAATTAAAAGGTTGTGACATCATATTTACGTTTATTAAACAATAACAAAAGCCTTGCTTAAAAATAACATAGCAATAATTTAATGGTACCAGATGCTGAGTAAAAAGCTGAGTTAAATATAGGCACTTTATGGTTGATGTTAAAATGCAATATACCCTAGATTTAATTTGTGTAAATGCCATCCTAATTAAGTCTTAATATAATAAATATTGTGATATAAACCAGGGTAAATGTAGGCCTAAAATTTACAGATATTTATAGCTTTTTTTTAACTAAAACCTTATCTTTATATTTTTAAAGGCAGACCTTTAAAACATTTTAGTTTTTTGTAGCAGGCTTTCTTAGACCTAAGGTTTAGGATATGTTGTTAAGCTAGAATTCATTAATTTTAAGTAATTTTGAAAAAATCAAATTTCCAATAAATTTTTAGAATAAAATGATTAAGTTTTGTAGAAAAATAAATTTAAGGTAACTTTGGACTCATTGTTAGCACACAGTGCTCCTATGACATCACACACCATCTATGACATCACAGTTAACATGAACATGAAGCAGCCCCTGATGGCTGTTGTTCGAGGGTGACCTTACGACCTTGCCCCTCTTGTTCCCACAACCCCGGGGTTTGTATAATTTTTTCAACAAGTTCCTCGAACGCGCACTCGACTCCATCTTTTGTTTTCGCGCTTGCTTCAATAAACAACATCGAGTTTTTTCGTGCAAACTTTAAACCGTCTTCCCTCGTCACTACACGACCATTCTGCGTTAAAAATAAGCTTTAAAACTACCTGTAAAAACTCTTTAAATTCAAGATTCCAGGTTTAATTCCCACTGCTGATATGTTTGTTACATCAAAGATCCAAAGTTTGTTAAACCTTAGACCTAAAGTTTGATTCGTATTTTTGTCATGTTAAGTTTTCTACATAAAATTTAAGGTTTGTTTTTCCCAACTATGCAAAAATAGTTTGACATTTATCAACATAGACAGATGTATAAAATACCCTGCATCAAATGAAATAAACCCTAACCACATTTTAAATCTATTTATCTTGTATATTTTATAGGCACAAAAAAATGATACCAGTAAGCATTAAACAAACTTACTGAGACTACTAGCTTAGACATGGGCAATAAAAATTTTAAATGAAAGGTAATAAAACTGACTTAATCAGTAATAAAACACTTAAAATATTTAGAGTAACTTTATGATAACAAAAACAAACAATTAACACCATCATCTGAATTTTAAATATCTGACGTCAAGGACAAACACTGACCTTGTCAATTTTGTTTCCGACTAACATTTTAACGATGTTGTTCTTCGAGGAATAAGTCTCGACTTCTTCCAACCAGGTTGTGAGGTGGGAGAAGGAATCACGTCGAGTGCAATCGTAAACTGGATGAAAATATTTAAGGATTACTGAGATTTGAGACTTTTATTAAACATTAAAAACAAGATTTAATGACAAATTAAAAGCTGCTTCCAAAAAAAATATAGTAGGCATCAACAAATAAAGTTATTACTGAAAATAAAAGTTGTTACCAAAAAATTAAACATCCTATCAAAAATAAAGTTATTACCAAAAATAAAAAATTGTTGCCAAAAATTAAAAATTGTTACCAAAAACAAAGTTGTTACCAAAAATGAAAGATGTTACCAGAAAAGGTTGTTATTAAAAATGAAAAGTTGTTACCAAAAGAAAAAGTTGTTACCAAAACTGAGAGTTGTAACAAAAAACAAAAAGTTGTTACCAAAAAAAAAAGTTGCTACCGAAACTGAAAGTTGTAACCAAAAATAAAAGTTATAACCAAAAATAAAAATTGTCACTAAAAATAAAAGTTATAACCATAAAAAAAGTTGTTACCAAAAATGACCCCTTGTGCCCCCCTGTAGTAACTTGGGGTCAAAGTTCGAAACCTCTCCTGCCCAGCTGTGTCCCATATTGCAAGTTTAACAGTGTTTCCGTCAATGGTAAGCGCTTTGACCTTGAAGTCGACCCCGATGGTCGCTGATTGGTCTGGATCGAATCGGTCATCCGTGAATCTCAGCAACAAACTGAAACAAAAGTTTAAACTAATTAATTTATCCTCAAAGTGAAAATACAAACAGGTTTAAATAGTGTAAAGAATATCGCTTTAAAATCCTGGCTCATTCTTAAGTTATCAGTTTATTAAATAAACTTTAACATTTTTATTTCACAGTTTAAACATGTGATAGTCAAATAGTTATGTTGGCAGCATGGTGTAAAAATTATAACACTTGTCTTCACTGCATGAGGTCTGCAGTTCGATCCTTACTGCTTCCACACTGTGGCATTCTTAAATATTATGCTATAAACACTTTAAAAAGAGCAAAAACTAATCAGTAATTTAATTTTTAGACAAATATAAATCAAATACCACCGAAGTTAACTTGAAACTGGGTTGGGGTAACAAATGTAACTCTATGTTCGTAAAGTTGACCTTCCCACATGAAGGATAAAAAATTTCCAATGCTTTCATGCTGTAGCGCCCTTGAGTAAGGTGCTATAAACGGTATGAACTCCTGCCGAGCCAGCACTTAATCAGCAGTATAATTATCAGGCAATTATAATCTATAATATTCCAAACTGCTTAAAGTAAACTTGAGATTGGGTTGAGGTAACTGATGTTACTCTATGTTTAGGTCGCGCATTCAACCTTCCCACAACGAGGATAAATGTGTATAGAAAACACGCCATTACGTTAAGATATAATGTACGCGTGGTCTAATTAAGGTAAACAAGGCACCAGCATTTTTACAAACCTAAGAATGTCAACAAACTTTAAATCAAATTTAATAAAACTTACCTCGACTTCCCTACACCGCTATCTCCGATTATCAGAATCTTTAAAGTTGTTAAAACGTCGCCTTCCATCTCGTTCGTAAAAACTTTTAATTTAACAAAGAGTTTGTTATTGATGACGTCATCAATAATTGCGACAAGCAGGGAAATACCCTGAGGTCAGTTTGTCCTCAAAATTTTGTCGTTTTTAAATTTGTTTATTTTAACATTGGTAAAAAAATATTAGAACCACTTTTGATGTTAATTATAGAACATTTTTTTTATTTTTTAAGTAACTTTAAAATACTAAAGGCCTGTTCACACGACAGGGTCACGTTGCGTTGCGTTACGTAACTTTACGAGTTCTAGGGATCTTTTTTTTAAATTTTAATAAAAGTATCTAATAAAAGTTTACCGCTAACGAAATCTTGCGTAAATTTCGGTCCAGCCACAAAACTTCACGTAACTTACGCAAACTTTCGTACGTGTGAACGACTCTGTTTATTTTAAATGGTTGCGAAATCTTACATTACGTTGCGTACGCCGTGTAAACGGACCTTAACACTTGTACAGCATATATTGCATTTGATAAAGGTGTTGTTAACCTTTGGTTATTGCCTATAATCACACAATTACAGATTAGTTTTAGGGCGTTAAAAAAGAAGAACTGTAAAGACACCTTTTGTTAGAATGCTACAACATAATAGGAATGGGAATTGAACCCATCATCTTTTAGATTAGAGACTTTACAACTAAACAGGTTGCATCAAAATCGTGTATTTACATGGATTAAAAACACATAGAAGCACCATTTGCTTCAAAAAACGAAAACAGATTCATTATTTACATTTGGCTGTTTATGTTAAAATTAATTTGGTTCTGATTTCTCGTTTTCCTCAAATTTGTCGTGAGTCCATTCTTTGGGAGAAGGTTTGCGCTTCCCGAAGAATTCTAGAAAAAAATAACAATTGACTCGGTTTCCATAACAACACAATTTTAAATACAACAAAATTTTTTAATTTTTTACAAAGATTTAACATTTAAACCCTGAAAACTAACCTTTTGCTGGTGGTTCACTTATTTTCATATTCTAAAAAACAAATCAATATATTATGAAGTTTAAGGATCAATAATTAAATATTATAAGCCTTCAAATGAAAAAACACAATTAATAAGGCGGACTCTCAACTAGTTATATATCACCAACATTATATTATTTTATATCACCAACAAACCGGCAGCGTGGTGTAGTGGTAAGCTACACCACACATGAGGTCGTAGGTTTAATCCCCACTGATCTCGTGCCGTAGCGCCCTTGAGTAAGGCGTTATAAACGGTATGAACTCCTGCTGAGTCAGCACTTAATCAGCAGCATAATATCGGGCAATTATAATCTATAATATTCCAAACTGCCACAGGCAACTCGAGACCGGGTCAGAGTAACTTATGTTACTCTATGTTTAAGTCGCACATTGGACTTTCCTACACAAAAATATTTTTTTATTAAGAACAACTTTACAAAAAACACAACTTTGTATAAAACTTAAAATTTTTTTTACCTTCTTAGGTGGTGAATGAATCGGACTTCTGCTCCGTGAGTAACTTCGAGTTTTTGACCTTGAAAGTAGAAAAATGTAAAGGTCATAAGTTGAAGCTTTTATTAACCCAGTTAGCTTAACACAATTATTACATGCAAACCCTTGCTATAAAGCTATTAAAAGTATGCTAACATATGCCAGCAGTAGAAATCAAACTCTTTTTTTTTGTATATTTTTTTATCCTCAATATGGGAAAGTCGAATGCGCGACTTAAACATAGAGCAACATAAGTTACTCCGACCCGGTCTCGAGTTGCCTGTGGCAGTTTGGAATATTATAGGGAATATAAATGCCCGATAATTATGCTGCTGATTAAGTGTTGGCTCAGCAGGAGTTTGTACCGTTTATAGCGCCTTACTCAAGGGCCCTACAGCATGAGATCAATGGGGATTGAACCCACGACCTCATGGTGGTGTAGCAAGTGTTCTTACCACTACACCACGCTGCCGGATAGAAACACAAGTTCTTGACTTTCTACAATTTACCAGCAGTAAGAATCAAACTTAAAACTTTCAAACATAAACTTACCTATTGAACCTTTTGTCTCTGTTGTTCAGGTTAAAATTTGGTCTCGGTCGATTGTTGTCGTAATAATTGTTTTGAAATCGACCTCTGAAAATAGTTTTAATCAATAAAAAGATAAAAACTAGCTTTTTTAGTCCTATAGCCTTTAAAACTTATCAAAATCTAACAACTATGATAAGTGGGTGAGCCAGGGTCAGGGTTAAGGGGGGTCAAAACAATATTACATCACAAATGGGGTAAGGGTGGCATGGTACCCATTAGATCCTATGTAACACTGATATATTATAAACCTTATAGCAACTTTTGCATCATAATATTTATAAAATGTCGAAACCTCCAGTTGTTGCCTTGGTAACCCCTTCCTCTGTTGTGAAAGTAGTTTTGGTGGTTGTTCCATCGTCCTCTGAAACCTAAGAGAAAGAAAAGTGCTTTCAAAATTAAATATATTTATTTTCTTATTTAAAATAACAGTATGAACTTCTTGGTAGCTGGCAGCGTGGTGTAAGGGTGAGAACACTTGCTACACCACACAAGGTCCTGGGTTTAATCCCCACTGATCTCTTTCTGTTGTACCCTTGAGTAAGGCGCTATAAACGGTATGAACTCCTGCTGAGCCAGCACTTGATAAACAACTTAATTATCGGGCAATTATAATCTATATAATATTTCAAATTGCCACAGGCAACTTGAGACTGAGTCAGGGTAACTAATGTTACTCTATGCTTAGGTCATAAAGTCGACCTTCTTACATCGAGGATAAATAAAAACAATATTAGGTATTGGGTAAAGTTTTATAATAATACATTTTCCTTCGGTAATTAATAATTAAATCTTTAAACTTCTTTTATTAATATAAAAAGTTAAAAAAAAATCAATATAAAATAGGCTTTTTTGTAATCTAGTGACAAAATATTAATTAATTAATTATCCTAATTATTAAAACTTAATTTACCTCCACCCCTTCCACGAAATCTCTGGTTGTAGTGATTGTAATTCCTCTGCTGATATACTCTTTGTGGGGATCTGTGATGTCATAAATAATATATTTAAGCATTCTGTGATGTCATTAATATATTGTGATGTCATAAAACTTACCTGGAATTACCTCGGTCCCTGTTTTGGTTCCATCGACCCGGAACACTCTCCTACAACAAAGAGGTTTTGTTTTAACAATGGGCATTAAAAACAACAATTAAACTATTGTTATAATTAACCTTTGAAGATGACCTCTGTCGTTGATCATTGTATGCCCTTGGGAGTGATTTTGACCTTGACCTTCGAACTGGTGACCTTTTAGGTGACCTTGATCTTTCCAAAGACCTCTGGTTGGAATTTGACCTGTTTAATGACCTTTGGTTTGACCTTGATCTATCTAATGAGATTTTTTGTGCCCCCATTGGTGAAGTTGACATTTCCATTGACCTTGAGCCACTTAATGACCTTTGCTTTGACCTTGAATGCCTTAAAGGCGACCTTGAATGACTTTTTTCATTTTCTTTTCCCATTTTCAAAAAGTTTAAACTTTCCAAGTTCACAGAGACCTAAAAAAAATTAAAATTAAAATTTTTGCCCAAAATTAAAAATAATTTCAACTCACGGTTTGTTTGCTTCTCATAACTTTCTCATTCTCCATTTTTTTCTCCTCGTGAGCTTTCGTGATTCTCTCCGACAACGAGAGTTTTGTCATATGTGTGACACTTCGTGAACCTGCAACACAAATATGTTACAACCCTTGCTCCAGTCACAACCTTAATTTAATGCCACATCTCTGTTACTCACCTGTTACTGTAATCTTTGTTTTCTTTAAAGATTTCCTCGACATTAAGGGTGATTGTTTGTCCTCACTGCCACCAAATAATGACACAAATTGTGTCTCATATGAGTCAGTACTCTTGCTCAGATTAGGGATATGACTGAAAATGGACTGGCCACCTTCCATGTTGTTGCGTACAACTAAATCTCGAATGTGAGACAGGGGCAAATCAGCAGGAATGTTTCTAAAAAAATATTTATTAAAATTTGAATTTTTTTTGTGCAAAAATTGAAATAAAAACAGTTTTTTAAAATACCGAATCAAATGATCAATTTTTTCTTCTTCCTCAAGTTTTTGTTTCTTCAATTTTTTATCATTTTTTTCCTCACTAAGTTCCTGCAAAAAATTGAAATAAAAAGTTAAAAAAATTAAAAATTTCTTCTAACTTTAAACACAAACCTTTTTCTTTTTCTTCTTTTTCTTTTTACTTTCGCTGGTCGACAATTTTCGTTGCTTTTTCTTCTTTTTTTTCTTCTTCAAATTCTCGTCACTTGAACATTCGACCTCAACAACTGCTTCAGGTTTGTATCTGAGTATTTTAAATTTATCCTCAATGTGGGAAGGTCAATTTAAATATAAAGTAACATTTGTTACCCCAACCCAGTCTTGAGTTGCCTGTGGCAGTTTGGGATATTATAGATTATAATTGGCCCAAAAATTATGCTGATTAAGTGCTGGCTTAGCAGGAGTTTATACTGTTTATATTGCCTTACTCAAGGGCGCTACAGCATGAGATCAGTGGGGATTAAACCCATGACCTTCTGTAGTGTAGCAAGTGTTCTTACCACCACACCATGCTGCTGGTTTAATTTGTTGATGTTTTTTTGGCCTGGTGCTTACTAACATCTATAGCACATTACAAGGGCACTACATCATGAAAACAGTGGGATTCAAACCCAGGACCATATTATATAAAGCCAAGTGTTTGAACCACTTTACCATCCTGCTGGTCAATTACCCCAACCATCTTGTTTATGGCCTGAAGTCTGGTGGTTTTATTGTGATTATTATTTAAATAAAAGTTAAAATTAATAATTAAAAAAAGAATCTTTAAGATCATTAACTCACGATTTATTCTCCCCATCACTTGAACTACTTTCGTGGGAGGCAAAACTTTTGTGAGATCTAAAAGTTGACAAAGATCAGAAAATTTAACACAGAAAAAAATTTAGAAACTTTTTAAATAACTTTAGTTTCCAAATTATTTACCTTTGTTGAATCTTTGTAATATCGGGGGACTCCCATTTACTGGCCACAGGGTGTCTCAAACCTTCCACTGGGTGTCTCAAATCTTCCACTGGATGTCTCAAGTTTTCCACTGGGTGTCTCAAATCTTTCACAGGGTGTCTCAAGTCTTCCACTGGGGTCCTTAAATCTTCTACGGGTTGTCTAACTTCAGCCACTTGGTGTCGTAATTGTACTTCCTCTGGAGGGTGCACTTCTGCCACAGTTGGCACTACAGAGCTGATGTAGCGAGGTTTGGAAAACCCTGAAAAAAGAATGAAGGTCGTGATTTAACCCCGGGCACTTAATATTTTACTTTGCATCACCACATCTTTAACTAAAGTAAAAATTAATATATAACAGAGTAACAGAGTGGGTGATATAAATATGTCCAATTTATAGGCCAACTAAATAAATAAAACTACTGTTTGTGGTGTGTGGGTAATTTTCCCCTAGCAAATATTAGTTGAGAGTTGTGACCATTTTAGGATAATTAAAATGTTGATCATGAAACTAGCTATCGACTTCTTTTAAAAAACCGGCAGCGTGGTGTAGTGGTAAGAACTCTTGCTACACCACACATGAGGTCGTTGGTTCAATCCCCACTGATCTTATGCTGTAGAGCCCTTAAGTGAGACGCTATAAACAATATAAACTCCTGCTGAGCCAACACCTAATCAGCAGCATAATTATCGGGCAATTATAATCTATAATATCCCAAACTGCCAAAGTCAACTCAAAACTGGGTTGGGGTAATTGTTGTTACTCTATGTTTGGGTCGCGCATTCGACCTTTTCACATCGAGGATAAAGATATATACAAAAAAAGAACTTTAAGCACTTAACAAAAATACCAAAATATTTATTTAAAAATTTTACCTTGAGAAATATTTGGATATGCAGTTTGTTGAAAAGGTTGTTGATAGTTTTTGTTTTGTTGTTTCTCTTGTTGTGCAACATTCTCGTTACTTTCAACATTTTGATCAACTTTTCGAACATATTCTAAAAAAAATTTAAGTTACAAAAAATGTAAATTTTAAACAATTTTAACTAATTTTTAAAAAAAAAACAATATTTTTAAGATTCTTAGTAAAACTTACTTTTCGTCCACAGAGCAACAAAATTAAACCAAAATAAATTAACACATATTCCAGTGTTTCCAAATAATTAAATACTGGCAGTGTTTCCAATTTTTTAAATATTACAGGGTTTCCAATAATAACATTTTTGCTGAGTTCCGTCAATAAAAAAACTACAGGGCTTCCAATAATTTAATTGAAAGAGTTTCGACAAAAAATTACATTTCAGAATATTGCAGGGTTTCCAATAATAAAAAAGAGCAGGGTTTCCAAATTGTAAAATTTATCAATTTCATTAAAATATTTAGATTTTCAAACAAAATGAGACCTGCTGAAAAATGATTAATTAATTATTTTAAGTTAATTAAGAGTTTTAATTAAAATTTTTACCGTTTTGATTAATTTTAATGGCAGGGTACGAAATAGTGTTTCCCAATGTTGGAATTTTACGGCCAACAGTTTCATTTTCATTTTCTGAAATAAAAAAAAAATTAAAAAAATTAAAAACTAAAAAAAAAATAAAAACATAAAAATTTAAAAGAAATTTAGGGAAACCTTCTTTCTTTGGTGAACCCCCCAATCCAGGAATAACATTGTTTTTGTTTTTAGGGTTCAAAGCCCAAGTTAAATCTTTGGATTCTAGAAAAAATATTTTAAAAATAATTTACAATTTTTTGAATTTTTTTTTATTTAAAAACGATTTTTCTAAATTTAAAAATAATTTATTAAAAAAAAAAATTCAGGGTTTCCAAATTATTTACTAATAGTTTCAGGGTTTCCAAATTATTTACCTTTGGTGTCAGGGTTTCCCTTATCTTTCCAGGTGGCTGGTCTCGGCCACAACCGGGTTCGAATAACTTCTTTACGTCGTCGTTGTTTCTCTTCCAATTCCTGATAATTTCAACACAAAAACTAAGTGAAAGTTTAATAAAAAAACAAAATTATTCTTTTTTATATCTTGTTGTGGAAAGGTCGACTTCACACCTAAACATAGAGTAACATCAGTTACTCCAACCCATTCCCAAGTTGACTTTGACATTAATTAATGATATTAATTGCCTGGTAATTACGCTGCTGATTAAGTGCTGGCTCAGCAGGAGTTCATATCGTTTATAGAACCTTACTTAAGGACGCTACAGCATAAGAGCAGTGGGAATCGAACCCAGGAACTCATGTAGTGAAGGAAATTGAGGAGAAATTATTCAGAATAAAAAAAAATTTTTTTACCAATTTTTCTGCCTCATACTTGCTCCGGTCAACTTTCTCACCCAACAAATCGGGGCTAGTGGTAACTAGGGGGCTGGTTACCATAGCAACAGGGGGTGCAGTGGTTGCTGGAGGCCCTGAAATAAAAGTTAATCCGTTTTTTTGTGACAGAAATTGATAAAAAATGGATTTTGATAAAATGTTGATAATCATTAAGTAATAATAATAATGGACATTTTTTTTGAACTATATTCTATAGAAGAACCCTAAACATGTATTTTGTATAAACCCCTAATAATAAATTGATATTACTAAAATTATTGAATAACAACCTATTGTTAACTTAAGCCCAGGTCATGAATAATTTAACACAAATAAACCTTTTGGCATCTGTAAAACCTTCATCAACTTTCCATCAGGTCCAACCATTTCAATAAATGTCATCGTGACCAACTTTCCACTTGGGTCGACCACTGTCATACTTGTCTCCTTGGGAGCTAAAAATATTGATTTTGAACCTTGAATTTTGTGAGTTTTACAGACAATTATTTATTCCTACCACCAGTATTACTTTTTCTAGCAGTTTGGGATATTATAGATTATAATGGCCCGATAATTATGCTGATGATTAAGTGCTGGCTCAGCAGGAGTTTATACTGTTTATAGCGCGTTACTCAAGGGCGCTACAGCATGAAAGCAGTGGGGATTGAACCCACGACCTCATGTGTGGTGTAACAAGTGTTCTTACCACTACACCATGCTGCCGATGAACTCAAAGCTTTAGCAGTAATAAAATTATTTATTTTTATCATAAATATATCAATAAAAACTAAATTTAACAACTTGGCATCAAAAGTTGTTTCCTAATTAAGTTTTAAAGTTAACAAAAACATAAAAATAATTACCTGGAGTAATATTAGCTTGATTGGAAAGTTGTGGAGACCTGGACAGAAAAATTTAATTAATTAACTGTTTAATTATCGTTTTAAATAAGATTTACCTTTTTTTATTCTCAAATACATCCTGGTATTCATTGTCCTTTGGTTTTATTTTAATTTTTTTTTGATTTTCCTTATTTACATCAACCATTTTATTCTGAAATTCAAAATTGTTTTTGTAAATATTTTTATCCTCGATTTGGGAAAGTCGAATGCGCGACGGGAACATAGAGTAACATCAGTTACTCCGACCCAGTCTCGAGTTGACTTTGGCAGTTTTGGATATTATAGATAATAATTGCCCGATAATTATGCTGCTGATTAAGTGCTGGCTCAGCAGGAGTTTATACCGTTTAAAACGCCTTACTTAAGGGCAGTAGAGATCAAACCCAGAACCTTATGTAGTGTAGAAAGTGTTCTGACCACTACACCACGCTGGCCGACTTATAAAAAAGTAAAAAAATGTTAAAATTTAATGTTATAGAAAGATTTGATAAAACTTAAAAAAAAAGATTTTATTATATTTTAAAATTAATTTTTTCAAACCTCATTTTTATTCCCATTTCTTTCTTGGGGGGAGTCCCATTTACTGGGTTCCAACAAATCTCTGGGTTTTGATTGGTTTAAATTTTTCACTGGTGAATGGTGACCACTTGACCATGAAGATGACCTTGAAGAATGATGTGACCTTGACCTAATAAAATTAAATTCTAAATAAAAATAAAATTTTCCAGTTTAACCCCATAAAAAATTATAAATTGTAATGCGTATAAAATACAAAAGATGTCTTTAGTGGGAATTGAACCCAAGACCAAAGATCTGTTGAATTTTAACTTAACCTTGATCTAGATCTCCTGGAGTCGTAAAAACTTTCTCGTCGATGCTCTTTCCTAAACTCATTCCTGTGTTGGTTTGGGTAATACCTGTAAAGTTTCAAGGTAAAAACAAATATTATCCATTAATATCTTGTGTCAAGTATTATTAGTAACTTTGTTGAAGGCTAACTTTGTTTGGTGAAATATTTGAGAGATATTTTTGTATAAAATCACAAGAATTCAACAAATAACTTTCAAATAACCAAAATTGTAACCAATTTTTACCCATAAATTTTAAGTATATATTTACAATTAATAATTTTAAGAATATCTTAAATATATTTGCAGGATTAAATATTTAAAATATATTTGTAATCAGTAAAAGTTTAATCTATTCTATCCAACATATTTTAAATCGGGTAAAACCCCCCAAATTTGTAATTCTTTAATTGAATGATCTTTCAGCTTAATTACAGATTTATATTAAACACAATTTTCTTAAAATTCTACGCATTTCAAACAAAATAATTTTATTAAAGCTAATATAACTTTTTACCGATTGTTTTCATGGTAATGCTGCTTGTTGTAAAAGTTCGGTCGATTCCCAAAATGATGTCCTCCTGCTCCTCCTCTTTGTTTAAACTTCATCCGAGTCCAATGAGCGGTCCTCAAATTTGCTCCACTTTCTGTCCGAATCGGACTCAACGACATCGATCGTCGAGACATTTTAAAATTCCACTGAAAAAAGTGTCAACTTTTATATAAAACCTGTAAATATAAAACATTATTAAACATGAGTTTCTTATTACTATTTTGTTTAAATTCTTAACAGATTTAATTCAAGAACACTTGCTACACCACACATAAGGTCGTGGGTTCAATCCCCACTGCTCTCATGCTGTAGTGCCCTTGAGTAAGGCGCTATAAACGATATGAACTCCTGCTGAGCCAGCACTTGATCAACAGCATAATTATCAGTCAATTATAATCTATAATATTCCAAACTGCCACAGGCAACTCGAGACTGGGTTGGAGTAACTGATGTTACTCTATGTTTAAGTCGCGCATTCAACTTTCCCACATCGAGGATAAAGATATATACAAAAAAAAATCTCCCTTTTTTTATATGCCTATTAGCCTATACCTCACTTAACCCTTTATTATTTCTTAACATTTATAATTTATACATGAGATATACAGATATACGCGTAGCACAACAGTGTTAAGTTAGATATTGTTCCAACCGTTGCCTTTTTTAATCAATATTTGGCGTGCACTCAAAAGCGAAACTAACTGACTAACACTTCCTGACTTCCGCAATATCAGAATACTGAAACAGTCTGATAGTCAGTTTAACAAAACTCCGGGTTATTTAATACAACGCAGTTATATCGTTAATACAACCAAGAATAAAAACATTTTTATTAAGTTTCTTTATACCATTATTTATTGTGTTAAATTGTCCTTTACTTTTAAAATAAATAAAACATTTGATTTTAACAAAATGACGAAAGCAATGCATTGTTGCAATAAGGGTTATGACTTTAATTATAAATGTTACAAAATTGTGACTATAATTTTTAAGATTTCGACTTTAAAAACATCAAAAAAAATCAAAATTTTATTTCAATTATTTGTATAGTTTTTTATTATTTTTATCCCTCTTTTTTATCACATTTAATATGTCCGGTTACCACATTTGGTTGCTATAGTTTGCTTAGCAACGACCAAAGCTAATTTTAATAATTTTGTTTTTGTTAAAAAATTTTGTTTCAAGGTTTTAGGTTTGTTGTTAATGTTGTTTAAATTTGTTTAAAAATGGTGCGAAGTCAACAATTTGAGGGTGACCACATTAATGAAATATTTGAAGAGTTAAACAGGTTTGTTATTGATATACTGTTGGTTGATTTATTATTTTAAAACTAAATATTTATTTAATGTTTTATTTTAGAGATAGGAATGAAGACAAAGAGTTTTGTGATGTCACAATCAATGATGGAACAAAGAAGCATTCCGCTCACAAAAACATTCTCGCATTTTTTTGTGTTTTCTTTAAAACAATGTTTACAACTGAGGTAAAAAAAACATTTTAAAAACTACTTTTTCATAAAAATTTTGCAATTGTTTAAATTTATTTAATGTGGTTCTACTTCAAATTTGTAAAATGGCTGTAAAAGAATGGTAGCATTTTCAAATGTAAAATGGTGGTCTTGCCAATACAATAATATTGTCTTTTCAGTCAACTTTATGTTTTCATAGATGAGAGAGAAATACAATCCTATTGTAAAGATCCAAGGAATAAGCTCGGAAATTATGAAACTTATTTTAGATTATGCTTACACTGCAAAAATCCTGATAACCGAAGAAAATGTCTTTGAAATTATGGAAGCTGCAAATTATCTACAAATTAACAGTAAAATTATTAAAATTTTAATAACGATAGGGTAGCATGTAAATTTTTGTTAAAAGTTAAATTATATTTAAGTTATTTAAATCTTTTTGATATCTTTAAAGTTTTATCATAATTATTATTATTAATTTTATTTAAATAATATTCTCATTTAACTCAAGAATGAGACAACATTTAAATTTAGAACTTCGAAAGTTTTGTGGAGAATTTGTGCAAACCATTGTTGATGTTGAGAATTGTTTAACCATGCTGGCTTATTCTCAAAGATACAACCTTGAAAACTTAAAGCAAGGAGCCCAGAAAATAATTGCCAAGAATTTTGAAAGAGTTGCATCAAAGCAAGAACTTATCCAACTTTGTTACGAGGATTTGCTTTCTATTCTAAAATTAAAAGAAAAGAAGGTAATATAAGTTTTACTATGTTCAGAAGACACGCTCTCAAAAGTTTATAAAATTTTTTTTTAAATTGCCAAATTAATCTTGTACAAATATTATTTTAATTTGCTCCTGAAACAAAGTATTGCACTAGAACTATTTATAGTCAAAATATTTTTCTATGGAACTACCTTTTTACTTTCTTTACAATAATTTTTTTTTAGAAAAGCCATTTTCATTGATAAGTATTTTCTAAATAAATACTCATACTATCTTAGACAAGATTAAATTCAACCTGTTTAAATTATTTTTAACATTTTTAAACACAGGTTTTATCTGAGCAGATAGTTTACAATGCGATGATAAATTGGATAAAACATGACAGCAATGAACGACAGAAACATGTCAACCAATTGTTTCAATCTCTTGATCTTCTTAAATTAGGCAGAGAATTTCTTCAACAAGTTATTATGAAAGAGGTCAGTTTGGTAAATAGTAATCAGTTTTAAATTGTTACTTAACAGCATATTAAACCAGCAGCATAGTGTTGTGGTCAGAACACTTTCTACATTACATAAGGTCCTGGGTTCGATCCCAACAGATCACATGCACTTAATCAGCAGCATAATTACCGGGCAATTATAATCTATAACTGACAAAGTGAACTTGAGACTGATTTGGGTAACTGTTGTTACTCTATGTTTAGATCGCTCATTCGACTTTTCCACATCGTAAATAAAAATATATCCAAAAAACTGTCAAAAATGTTTTTTTAAATTGTAGAAATTGATAACAAAATCCTTGGAATGCAACGAAACACTTATCAACGCTTTAATTAATTTTGTTCCACTTGAAAAAAAAGGTAACTGTTTTGACATAGTTTGAATTGTAAAACTGGATGTTAAGTTAGCTTTTCCTATATATTTGTACTAATTTTTTAAATATTTCTAAAAATATTTTAATAAAAAAAGGGAAAATTTAATATTGTTTTATCAAAAACAAAAACGAAACAGGTAAAACTAAATAAAATTTTTCTTATTAAACATTTACAATAATATTGTTGTAGTTCCAACAAAGTTACTTATAATGGGAGGAGCTGGTCATGGTGAAAAGGTCATTTTGTTTAACACTGTTACAAAACAATGGACTCAGATGCCAGTAAGTTCATATAACCATTTACACATATATAATATGATTTATTAAAGTATTTTACAGTTTAACTGTATCATTTACAATTTGGATAATATATATTTTTATTATAAAATTATGGGGTTATTATTAACTAGGAATGCGTTGCTATCCAAAATTAAAAAAAGATTTTATATCAAGGAATTAAATGAAGAAAGGCGGGGAGCTTCATCTGCTGTTGTCAACAATCAAGTTTTCATCATGGGGGGGGTGGATAATTCTTCTGTTAAGAGTTTAAAATTAGATGAAGTAGATCCACAATGGAAAGTTGAACCTCCAATGAAACAAGCTCGGTGGTATGCATCATCAGCTGTCATAAATGGTTGGTTTATTTACTTTAATGTTTGACTAATTGGGGTTTGTGTTTTTGTCTGCATTTCACATACGAGCCATTATTTAGATTTTACATCCAAGTTATTAAGATAGAATCACTAATATTTTATTGTTGTTAAAAATTGTAAAACAATCGAATTAAGTGCTAAATAAAGGCTCTGCTAATAATAAAGGCACTGCTAATAAAGGCACTTCTAATGGTGCTAATAAAGGCAAGGCACTTTATTCTAGTACCTAATATATACTAATATTGTTTAGGGCAGTAATGCAGTCCCCTTTTTTAAACATCATGTTCATGTTTTCCACTTTATTATTTTAATATTAAAAATAAAAAAACAATCTGTTTAGTTTATAAATGTTGTAGATTGTATTTACACAACTGGAGGTGATGATGAAGATGATGAAACTTTATCAAGTGGGGAATTCTTGGATGTGAGGACAAATAAAAGAGGAAATATTCCTGACATGATTGTTCCACGAAGAGGACATGTATTACTTGCTGCAAGAGGTAAACAACTTAAGGTTTTATTGTATTAATAAATGTTTTAAGATAGTTTACAATAAAGGAAAAATTGCAACATTTATTTTAAAAACAATTTAAAAAAAATCATATAATTTTAAATTTTTTACAATTTATATAATGAGGTATTTTAAGTTTAATTATTTTAGTAAAACATATAATAGAGCAGTGTTATAAAAAATTAATTTTGCTTGAGTATCTTCTTTCCAAGATTAACTTTAGATTAATATTACCAAGAAATAATATGATTATTTTGGCTGCAACCTTGAGTTTGGCCTGAACTCTCATTTATAAAAATAGCTCATTATGACATCACTGGTGACCGACTATTCTGTTATTGTGTTTGCAAACAGAAAAAATATTTTAGTATTAGCGAATTATTTTGATCATTTTGCTTCTGTAATATATTTTTTACTCTTTTGTAAATATTTTATAAAAATTGTTATTAGTTTAGTTTGGCTTAATGGTTTTTTAAGTTTGGTTTTTATTTAGGTAAATTATTTGCAATTGGAGGATATAATGATGAAGATGGAAGTTTAAGTTCATCAGAATGTTTTGATTTTGATGAACAAAAGTGGTCTCTTATTTCTCCAATGAAATATAGTATATTTTATCATGCAGCTGTAGTTTTGGATGATCACATATTTGTTACTGGTCAGTATTATTAGTTAAGTTTATTATTGTGGCAGACTAGGTTATACGTAAGGGAATTAGTAAAAGTAAAATTATTTTTATTGCAACAAAAAATTTAAATTAAATATGAAATGCAAAAAAAAAATAAAAAAATTAGTAACTAATGCAAGATTTTTAAAATTAAATAGAAAATTATAAAAATACCAACAGTCTTGCAATTGTTTTAGTTAACATAGCTATAAGTTTCAAAAAATAACATGATAACTAACATATCATTGCTAAATATAAATTTTAAGCAATTCTGTAATTGAAATTTTAATTTAATGTAAAAAACTTTTCCTTCAATTATGAATATTAAATGTTGTTACATTAATTTTTAATTGGAAATTAATATAATTTAAAAGGTGGATGGCAAAATGGCATTGGTGTAGTTTCATCAGTGATCAAATACAACATTTCCACAGATACATGGTCAGAAGTTGCACCACTGAACAAGGCTCGACGTGGTCACTGTGCCTCAGTTGTAGATGGCAAGATTTATGTTGTGGGGGGCATACATGAGTAAGTTAAACTAAATATTTAGTTTGTAATAATTTATTAAACTCCGGTTCATTGTTTTATTATTTAGGGATCCAGTTAATTCCATTGAAGTATTTGATCCCACGAACAACAAGTGGACAATCATTGCTGAAACGGAAAGGGAAATATATGAAGCAACAATGGTGGTTGTTTAATAACAAATTATTTTGTTTATGAGGTCATAGTTAGTCAATATACTATTATTAAACAGTAACAATACAAATTAATTCATTAAATGAATTTTTTTATGTTTTAGTTGTAAAACAAACCTAAGTTTTATTTGCTTTATTTTAAACCATATAAAAAATACAATTTTAAATATTTTTATTTTTCAAAATTATTTTATATTTGATTATGTTTGATATTTTTTTACCTTCATTTTTTTAGCAAATTATATTTAAAATATTTATCTTGTTATATATTTATACTTTAAAGTTGTATTTAATAATTTTATTATTTTTTTTAAATTTACTGCAAATTTTTTTTTGATATTTTATGTAATTAAAATTTTTTTTTTATCAAAAAATTTGTCACATTTTTATTTATATTGGCTTGTTTGTTTTATTTGTGCTTGTAATTAAAGTTTTTTTACTTTTATGCATTTTCTAATCACTGTAGTTTTACTAATTACATTTTTGTTTCAAGGTTTTAGGTTCGTTGTTAGTGTTTTATAAATTTGTTGAATAAAAGGTTGAATTTTTAAATGACCTGTTATTCATAGTTTAACAGATAAAAATAAAATAAGGCAATAATAATAAAATAAATTGTTTGGTTAGGACATGTTTTATGTTCAAAACAAAATTTATCGATATTATGGATTTTTTTTTGCAAGATAGTATGGGTAATCTCATCACATAGTTACATAAAAATGTAATGTAAGCAGGTTATAAGAATAAATAAAAACAAATTTCAAAAACTTCTTGTTTAGATAAATAAAAATACTATTTACTTAATTAAAAATTAAAATAAACAAGAAATATCATAGCACATTAAAATTTGTTTTTTTTATCAGTTATTAAAATAAAAATATACCTTTTTCAATATATATTTTTTTGTATATATCTGTATCCTCGATGTGGGAAAGTCAAATGCGCGACTTAAACATAGAGTAACATCAGTTACTTCGACCCAATCTCGATTTGCCTGTGGCAGTTTGGGATATTATAAAATATAATTGCCTGATAAATATGCTGTTGATTGAGTGCTGGCTCAGCAGGGGTTCATACCGTTTATAGCGCCTTACTCAAGGGCGCTACAGCATGAGATCAGTGGGGGTTGAAACCACGACCTCATGTGTGGTGTAGCAAGTGTTCTTACCACTACACCACGCTGCCGGTTTTTTTTATTTATTTGGTTTTTATATTTTATTTATAATCATAGGAAATAGTTTGTGACTTCCTGATTTTAATACAATAACCAAATTTATAAATTTAATATAAATATAAACACATGCCAAAACAAGAACAAAAAAAGTTAAACTCTTGTACTGATCTATATTGGTTTAATGAACGATGTTGATTCAATTTATAAAAACGAGTTTTAAATACATAGAACGAAGTAATTAAGTTTGTTACGTAATATCATATAAGCGAGGCAATCCAGGTTTTGTTTAATTACAAATAAACTCCAGCGAATAAAGTTTGTTAAAAATATATTTGAAAAATATTGATAGTAAGAAAAAATGGTTTGAACCAAATATTTTTTGAACCTAAAAAAATGTAAAAAAATCCAAGTTAAAAAAACTTTTAAAATATTTATTTGTTAGCAGTTGGTGTCAATTAATTAACAAAATTAATTAAGAATGGCAATTGTGGAATTTATTTCGAAACGTTTATTGTCGTCTGGGTTGGTATTCAATACTCTATTAGCTGATATGGCGTTTCTTGCGATCGTTATTGTGTTGGTTTATTACGTCATAACACCAGGTGTTATTTCGTACGCGAAGTTTAAAGATATCGCGACAAAAGTGGGACGACCTGACGACGGACATTGGTTATATGGAGACATCGTTAAGGTAAAAACAAAACAGGAATTTTAATTTAAACAAATAATTCAATCAAAAACACTTTTTGTTTATGACGTCACTAATTAAAGTAATTTTTTCTTTACGACGTCACAAATAAAAAACAATTTTGCTTATAACGTCACTAATCAGAATCACTTTTTGTTTATGACGTCACTAACCAGAACCACTCTTTATTTATAACGTCATAACTGAAATTCACTTTTAATTTATGACATCACTAATCAAAATCACTTTCTGTTTATGACGTCATAGTACTCGTTTACTGCGGAGGGATTAGAACGCGCGGTGAAGCGATGTCGAGAGTTTCCATCGATGTGCGCGCAGTGGTTGGGACCAATCAGCGGACACGTCCAAGTTTATCATCCAGAAACTGTCAAATCTGTTCTATCTAAGATATGTACGTCATTATTTTTGTGACGTCACTTCCCTTTGTGACGTATTGTTCCCCTTTTGCAACGTATTATGGCGTTATTGAAGTAAAAACTCATTTGACGTCACAATTTGTGGAATCATAGTAGTGCATGTATGACATCATGGTATAGTGACGTCATATTTATTTAAGTAATGACATCATTATACAGTGACGTCATATTTATATTAGTAATGACATCATCATATATTGACGTCATATTTATTCTTGTGAACAGTTAAACGAAAAAGCCGCAAAGATAACAATGACTTTGGCAATGAACATGACCTTGTAACTAAACCACTCTACTTAAGTTTTATCTGATCACGTGACCTTGAGTAAACTTGACTTTGTTCTGCACAGATCCAAAGGGCGTTATAACAAACAAGGTCATGAAACCATTGTTGCGCGAAGGGCTGCTTACGTCATCAGGGGCGCTGTGGAAACGTCATCGACGACTTCTTACGCCGATCTTTCACTTCGATGTTTTAAAACAGTTAAGAAAAATTTTAATTCTTTTGTTAAAAATTTCATTGCGAACGAATCTTAAATTATGTTTAACGGTCGACTATACGACTTAAACATAGAGTAACATCAGTTACTCCGACCCAGTCTCGAGTTGTCTGTGGCAGTTTGGGATACTATTAATTATAATTGCCCGATAATTATGCTGCTGATTAAGTGTTCATACCGTTTGTAGCACCTTACTTGAGATCAGTTGGAATCAAAACCAGAACTTCGTGTAGTGTAGGTGTCCTGACCATTACATTACGATGCCTGTTAGATGTTTTAGAAGAGAATTAAAATCAAAAACGATTATTTTATTTGCTTTAAAATTTTTCACAGACACGTGGTTATATTCAATCAAAATTGTGAATCTTTTCTTAAATGGATCGACGACAAAGCATCCTATGGTGACGTAGGTGATATTTGTGTTCCAATCAGCGAATTTACTTACAGTAACCTCATGGAATGTGTTATGTCCCAACAATTCAACGACAAATCAGGGTAAAACATTTTATTAATGGACTATTTTTTATTAATGGACTATTTTTTTCATTTTATTAATGGACTATTTTTCTACGTCATCACAAACAGACCAACGTATTTATAAAGGACAGAAGTTCATAGGTATTGTTAAAACAAACACACCCATGTATTTAAAAACTACTTAAACAAACTAAACTAGGAACAAAGGTTAAACGAAGGTCGACCCCAGCTTGTAAATAAAAACTGAACTTGGCGTAAGTTTAAACAAGCGAACAATTATTGTTAAAACAAACAAACCCACTCAAAAGTTAAACAAACTAAACCAAGTACAACAAATGAACCCTTGTTGAACTTTGCTAAAGATTGAACATTGTCCATGATGTTGGACTCTGATATAACGTGTTAGTGGAAAACCAGGCTTTTTTTGGCCAATATATGTGTTTGATGCAAATATAAACTCACAGTAACCTTTATAAAGGTAGCGATACTTTGAATATCTCGGGTCAAACCCAATATGGCGCGATTACAAAGGTTAAACAACGCCTAGGCTAAGCGTACCCTGCCAATATTGTTATCTAAGTTATGATATAACACATAAATTCTAGCGTAAGCAATTTGTTTCAACACAATGTATTCGAAAGCCCCTTTTAACCGAAAAACTAAAACAACTTTTACAGAAAAATCATAAATGTCCGAAAACAAAATTTTACCTAGAATCTAAGACATGTTTTTAACCCCCCCCCCTATACAGCCCCCCTTCTAAAAATGTTATTTATTTTCCAAAAAAATTCTTGTTCTTATTTTTAGTAAACGTCATAGTTATGTCATAGTTAATTACGTCATAACAACACTTACGTTAGAGTGAATTATAACAACACTTACGTCATCACAACTTACGTCATAGTGAATTACGTTACATCACTTACGTCAGGGTGAATTACGTCATAACAACATTTACGTCTAATAGTGAATTACGTCATAACGTCATTTACGTCACAGTAAGGGGAGCATGTACGTTCGATTGGTTCGCGAGTTATCAGCTGGGATGTTGGCACGGACTCACCACAGCTGGATGTTGATCGACTTCCTGTTCTGGCTGAGTCCGGAGGGAAGAAAGTTTAAGAGGAATGCAGAATCTCTCATGGAGATGGTGGGAGAGGTAAGAGAAGTTTTTGTAAATTTCCAAGTTTTATTTGTTAAAATTAGAGAACTTGTTACTTTGAAGCACTTTTATAGAGTAACGCAATAATATAGTCCTATACCAATCCTGGCAGTAATATAGTCCTATACCAATCCTGGCAGTAATATAGTCCTATACCAATCCTGGCAGTAATATTGTCCTATACCAATCCTGGCAGTAATATAGTCCTATACCAATCCTGGCAGTAATATAGTCCTATACCAATCCTGGCAGCGTCATAGTGTCATATAGTCATAGTCCTATACCAATCCTGGCAGTAATATTGTCCTATACCAATCCTGGCAGCGAACTACGAGCCAAACGTTTCGGGTTCAAGTCGCCGCGAAATGCCACGCTATTCGCCCTTGAGCCTAGAGTTCAAGTATAGCTTAAAAAACACAGCACAACAGCACATGCATTACACAGTGAATATTTAAAGCTTATATCACCTTAAGGTTATACAGAAGCAAACAAAAACATAGCAGAACTATTAACTTGAAAAAATATAAGTTTGATTTTAATTGTTTAGATAATTCAAGAACGAAAAAAAGTTTTGTTCTCGAATAATTCCGAAAGTTCAAAAATAACTGATGACGTCACAGGCAAAATTTTTACGTTCCGAAAACGAAAAAATAAATTTGTCGATTTTCTGGACATTTTAATTCAAACCAAGGTAGGAGTGACGTCATTTTGTGACGTAATAATTAACCAAAAATAAATTTTAATGTTAGCTAAACGGTTAAAGTCAATCTTGACGTCACAAGGTTTAAAAATGACGAATGATATTGACGTCACAATTAACCAAGTAAAGTTGGGCAAAGTGGCATTAGTGACGTAACATACATGTTTATTACTGCATGCTTTATAACTTAGGATCAGGACGGGGTCGGGTTGACCGAGGATGAAATAACCGACGAAGTTTTAACGTTTTTCTCGGCAGGACAAGAAACCGTTGCAACAAGTAAAAACTTTAAGTAAAAAGTAAATTAAACCTAAATAACATGCTGGCAGTGGGAATCGAACCCTGGAATAAATAAAACCATGATTTAAATGTCCTTAAAACTGAACACCTGCAGCGTGGTGTAATGATCAGAACACTTAACTAAGCTGCTGATTAAGTGTTGGCTTAGGCTGCCAGTTTAATTAAACCTAAATAACATGCTGGCAGTGGGAATCGAACTCTGGAACACATAAAACCATGATTTAAATGACCTTAAAACTGAACACCTGCAGCGTGGTGTAGTGATCAGAACACTTTATTAAGCTGCTGATCAAGTGTTGGCTCAGGCTGCCAGTTTAATTAAACCTAAATAACATGCTGGCAGTGGGAATCGAACCCTGGAACACATAAAACCATGATTTGAATGACCTTAAAACTGAACACCTGCAGCGTGGTGATCAGAACACTTTATTAAGCTGCTGAATAAGTGTTGGCTCAGGCTGCCAGTTTAATTAAACCTCAATAACATGCTGGCAGTGGGAATCGAACTCTGGAACACATAAAACCATGATTTAAATGTCCTTAAAACTGAACACCTGCAGCGTGGTGTAGTGATCAGAACACTTTATTAAGCTGCTGATCAAGTGTTGGCTCAGGCTGCCAGTTTAATTAAACCTAAATAACATGCTGGCAGTGGGAATCGAACCCTGGAACACATAAAACCATGATTTGAATGACCTTAAAACTGAACACCTGCAACGTGGTGATCAGAACACTTTATTAAGCTGCTGAATAAGTGTTGGCTCAGGCTGCCAGTTTAATTAAACCTAAATAACATGCTGGCAGTGGGAATCGAACCCTGGAACACATAAAACCATGATTTAAATGTCCTTAAAACTGAACACCTGCAGCGTGGTGATCAGAACACTTTATTAAGCTGCTGATCAAGTGTTGGCTCAGGCTGCCAGTTTAATTAAACCTAAATAACATGCTGGCAGTGGGAATCGAACCCTGGAACACACAAAACCATGATTTGACTTTGAAACTAAATATTTATTTTCAGGTTTGAGCTGGATTTTGTATCATCTTTCCAACAACCCCGAGTGCCAGGAGAAATGTAGAGATGAAATAAGAAATGTGGTCGGGGATAAAGAGACAATTGAATGGTTAGATTAATTGTTGTTTATAATACCCCATTGTTACACATTGTTTGCTAACAATTTAATTATTGTTCATAAAAAATGACTTTTAATTCTGCCATTCTGGTCGTTGTGTTCTAGAATTAAATATTTTACCCATTGATTTAAAATTGTTATTACATTCTTACAAATTATACCCATTGTTACACTTAATCCCCATTGTTACACTTAATCCCCATTGTTACCTCATTATAGGGATGACTTGGCTCAGCTTCCGTACCTGAACCAGTGCATTAAGGAAGGAATTAGAGTCCAGTCAGTAATCCACATCACCGCTCGGAAGGTGACCGATGAGCTCACAATAAAAAACAGTTTTGATGGAGGTCGGGAGCATGTTTTTAAGAAGGGAACGGGGATCGGGATCAACTTCCATGCTCTGCATCATAATCCTCATGTTTGGGAGAACCCAGATGTAAGTTTGGGAGAAATTTTTCGTTATATTTTTTTTAAATCCAGTTTTTATTTTGACTGGCAGCAAAGTGTAGGGGTCAGAACACTTGGCTTTACTACATGAGGTTCTGGGTTTGATCCCCACTGCTCTTATGCTTTAGCACACTAGTAAGGTACTTTATGTTTAGGCTGGTTTGAGTTCTTTATGTCATGTAAAACTTGGATATTTAAATCATTTTTTATTTTTTTAAATATTTTTGACACTTCTGACCCTCTATCACCCTCAGGTGTTTGACCCTGATCGCTTCTCCCCGGAAAATTCTGAAAACCGATCTCCGTTTGCTTTCCTTCCATTCGGAGCAGGAACAAGGTGAGGGGACTTGAAAAAAAATGTTTAAAAATAAATTTAGTTTGAAAGATATTTAAAAGACCTAAAAAATTTGAATTTACCTTAAATTGAAAATAAATTTTTTTAAATTAAAAAAATAAACTTTAAATTTTTTTACTTTTTTGACAGAAATTGTATCGGCCAGAACTTTGCCATGCAACAAATGAGGGTTGTACTCTGTAAGGTTCTTCGTTCGTTCCACGTGTACAGGGATTGTGACACTAAAGAAGCCGTCGTCTTCCCTGCAGTAACCATCTTGCCTCGTGATGGCGTGCACCTAAAGTTCCGACATGTAGTGCCATAAAATCTGTCACAATTCCTGTTTACTTTTTAATTTTGCTCCAAAAAAATGTAATTATAATTTTTATATTATACGAAAATTTAATTAAGAAACAAAAATTATTTTTTATTTTATAAATATTATTTTATAAATATTTTTTTAGCCTTTTTCATCGATGTTTTGTCTTTGCAAAAACAAAAATAAATAATTTATTTGTTTAGGTTTTTAGCTTTAATAATATAGACACCATATAACAAAATATTTTAATCTAATTCTATTTATTAGAAATATTGAAAGCTAGTAAGGCTACAATTACAAAAATAACAAAATTGAAGAAAATTATAAACTTTTAAGTTAGAACCAAATGTTAATGCAATGAAAGAATAATTAAAAAGCAATAATGGTAGTTTTTAACGAGCTAACAGCCTACCCTTAAGATATATAAACTGCTACCGTTCTACAAAAAACACAATTCAAAAATAATGATTTAAAATACATGCTACATAGTTAAATATAAGGTCAGTGCTTGCAATAAAATGGAATGTATAAGTACATATATGATATCCTGAAAGTGTTTTGCATATTATTATAAAAAATTAATTGCAGAATTGATAAAATTAAAGTATAAGAAATGATTCAAAACCTTTAAATTGCAATATATATGTTCAAGTAATGAATTTCAATGTAATTTGTTTAAAATATGAGAAGTTTAAAAGCTTAATGTTGTTTTTTTTAAACTAAGTTAAAAAGTTTTTGTAAATAATAACAAATTAAATATTTAATTAAAAACAACCTTAAGCTTTTGACAATTAACCAAGTTGAATAAGTTTACACTAATTTAATTCTACAATTATTTTAAATATATTCTAAATTAACTTATTATATGATTACAAAAATATATGATACATTATAAACAGCTACTCCATGTTTAAATATAAGAGGTTTTGAACTAATAAAACTTGCATCAAAATTCCCCTTATTTAGAAATTTAGATAAAGTCCTTTTAAAAAAAAGGTCAAGTTTCTGATAATAATCCTTGTTCTAACTTTATTTTAAAAGTTAAAAATGTTCCATATCCAAATATTCAAAATCTTTAAAATATTTGAAAAGGTAGATGTGCAAATTCCAAATAAACACTGATATAAACTTTAAAAAAGAAACCCAAACCCTCAAATTAATCAACCCAACCTTTTTAGTTGTAACTGAATGCCTGTTGGTTCCAATCATAATAAGCATACTTGGGTGCAAACTGGGTTTCCCCCATCAAGTAGTCATTATCCTCTTTCTCTTTTATATTGACGACATTGTCAACAACTGATGTGTAAACAGGTGGTGGAGCTAAAGAGGAAATAATAGAATTTAGGCACATTAATTCATGGAATTTGATTAGGAGCCAAAAAGTTTTAAGTTAGCAGCGTGGTGTAGTGGTAAAAACATTTGCTACACCACACATGAGGTCGATGGTTCAATCCCCACTGGTTTCATACTGTAGCGCCCTTGAGTAAGGCGCTATAAACGGTATGAACTCCTGCTGAGCCAACACTTAATCAGCAGTATATTTATCAGGCAATTATAATCTATAATATCCCAAACTGCTAAAAGCAACTTGAGACTGGGTCGAAGTAACTAATGTTACTCCATGTTTAGGTCATACATTCGACCTCCCACATCGAGGATAAAGATATATACAAAAAAAATCAACAATATCATTTATACCCACAACTAACAATTTGGGGTTAAACCAAAATAAATGTCAAAAATTGAATATTTTTACAACTATCTTACCTTCATATTTTGGTGGGTTGTCCTCTACTGAAAGTTGTTCCAATGATAAGTCCTGGGTTTGGGGATTTCCCTGCAGTGGAATCGATCCAAGAAAGAACGGACATTTCACCCTCAAGTTGCGACTCAACTTTGGTTTTCCAACTCAAACTGGAGGAAAAATAAATTTAAGTTTATCCTCAATCACAAAATAATAATTAATGGGAATTTCATAGTCATTTTTTCAGAAACTTAAAAAAGGTTTTTTTTTCTATGTAAAAAATCTAATTAAAAATATAAATTTATCCTCAATGTAAGAAGGTCAATTTTTTAGCGTAAACATAGAATAACATCAGTTACCCTGACAAAATCTCGAGTTGCCTGTGGTAGTTTGGGATATTATAGATTATAATTACTCGGTAATTATGCTGCTGATTAAAGTGCTAGCTCAGCAGGAGTTTATACCGTTTATAAAACCTTACTCAAGGGCGCTACAGCATGAGATCAGTGGGGATTAAAAAGCGAAGCCAAGTGTTCTGACACTCTGCCGGTTAACTTAGGCCTAACCATAATATTTTACAAATAACATTAAGTTTTTTACCTGAATCTTGTAAGAAATTTTAAGGATTTTGCACTGAGTCATCATTGTTGGGGGTAAACTGGGAATCTGTAAATAATAAAATATATTGTTTATCCTCAAAAAGAATTATTATAAACTGAGAAAGCAAAAAATTAATCGAAACAGACAAAAAAAATTTATAAATATTCAAAAATTTTTATCAAAATTTCAACCAATAACTAGTACAAGTTAAAATCTGTTTTTTAACAAAACCTGAAGCTGTTTTTTCCTGAGTTCTAGATTGCGATGTTTCTTGACTCCCTCATCTTCCAACATTGTCATCGTTTTAGTGCAAGTTTTCACTCGGCCGGCGTTCGAAATGAACTTCACTTTTTGAATCAACTTAAAGTAGGATTTGGAAATATTGAAAGAGCTAAAAATAAAACTTGTTTTTAGTAAATATTAAAAACTCCTTTTTTTTTGTACATATCTTTACCCTTGATATTGAAAAGTCGAATGTGTGATCTAAACATAAAGTAACATCAGTTATTCCGACACGGCTCGAGTTGCCTGTGGCAGTTTTGAATATTATAGATTATAATTGCCCGATATTTAAGCTGCTAATTAAGTATTGACTCAGCAGGAGTTCATACTGTTTATAGCGCCTTACTTAAGAGCGCTACAGCATGAGGGCAGTGGGGATTCAACCCATGACCTTATGGTATTGTAGCAAGTGTTCTTACCACTACACCACGCTGCCGGTTAAAAACACAAGTTCTTGACTTTCTACAATTTACCAGCAGTAAGAATCAAACTTAAAACTTTTAAACATAAACTTACCTATTGAACCTTTTGTCTCTGTTGTTCAGGTTAAAATTTGGTCTCGGTCGATTGTTGTCGTAATAATTGTTTTGAAATCGACCTCTGAAAATAGTTTTAATCAATAAAAAGTTACAAAACTAGCTTTTTTAGTCCTATAGCCTTTAAAACTTATCAAAATCTAACAACTATGATAAGTGGGTGAGCCAGGGTCAGGATTAAGGGGGGTCAAAACAATATTACATCACAAATGGGGTAAGGGTGGCATGGTACCCATTAGATCCTATGTAACAACGATATATTATAAACCTTATAGCAACTTTTGCATCATAATATTTATAAAATGTCGAAACCTCCAGTTGTTGCCTTGGTAACCCCTTCCTCTGTTGTGAAAGTAGTTTTGGTGGTTGTTCCATCGTCCTCTGAAACCTAAGAAAAAGAAAAGTGCTTTCAAAATTAAATATATTTATTTTCTTATTTAAAAAACAAATTAGCCAGTATGAACTTTTTAGTAGCCGGCAGCGTGGTGTAGTGGTACAAATATTTGCTACACCACCATGAGGTCGTGGGTTTAATCCCCACTGCTCTCATGCTGTAGCACCCTTGAGTAAGGCACTATAAATTGTATGAACTCCTGCTGAGCCAGCACTTAATCAGCAGCATAATTATTGGGCAATTATAATCTATAATATCACAAACTGCCACAGGCAACTCGAGACTGGATCGGAGTAACTAATGTTACTCTATGTTCAGGCTTTAAAGACGACGTTCTTACATCGAGGATAAATAAAAACAATATTAGGTACTGGTAAAGTTTTATAATAATACATTTTCCTTCGGTAATTAATAATTAAATCTTTAAACTTCTTTTATTAATATAAAAAAGTAAAAAAAAAATTTATATAAAACAGGCTTTTTTGTAATTTAGTGACAAAATATTAATTAATTATCCTAATTAATAAAACTTAATTTACCTCCACCCCTTCCACGATATCTCTGGTTGTAGTGATTGTAATTCCTCTGCTGATATACTCTTTGTGGGGATCTGTGATGTCATAAATAATATATTTAAGCATTCTGTGATGTCATTAATATATTGTGATGTCATTAAACTTACCTGGAATTACCTCAATCCCTGTTTTGGTTCCATCGACCTGGAACACTTTCCTATAACAAAGAGGTTTTGTTTTAACAATGGGCATTAAAAACAACTATTGTTATAAATCACCTTTGAAGATAACCTCTGTCGTTGATCATTGTATGCCCTTGGAAGTGATTTTGACCTTGACCTTCGAACTGGAGACCTTTTAGGTGACCTTGACCTTTCCAAAGACCTCTGGTTAGAATTTGACCTGTTTAATGACCTTTGGTTTGACCTTGATCTATCTAATGAGATTTTTTGTGCCCCCGATGGTGAAGTTGACATTTCCATTGACCTTGAGCCACTTAATGACCTTTGCTTTGACCTTGAATGCCTTAAAGGTGACCTTGAACAACTTTTTTCATTTTCTTTTCCCATTTTCAAAAAGTTTAAACTTTCCAAATTCACAGAGACCTGAAAAAAATTAAAATTAAAATTTTTGCCCGAAATTAAAAATAATTTCAACTCACGGTTTGTTTGCTTCTCATAACTTTTTCATTTTCCATTTTTTTCTCCTCGTGAGCTTTCGTGATTCTCTCCGACAACGAGAGTTTTGTCATATGTGTGACACTTCGTGAACCTGCAACACAAATATGTTACAACACTTGCTCCAGTAACAACCTTAATTTAATGCCACATCTCTGTTACTCACCTGTTACTGTAATCTTTGTTTTTTTTAAAGACTTCCTCGAAATCAAGAGTGATTGTTTATCCTCACTGCCACCAAATAATGACACAAATTGTGTCTCTTATGAGTCAGTACTCTTGCTCAGATTAGGGATGTGACTGAAAATGGACTGGCCACCTTCCATGTTGTTGCGTACAACTAAATCTCGAATATGAGACAAAGGCAAATCAGCAGGAATGTTTCTAAAAAAATATTTATTAAAATTTGAATTTTTTTTGTGCAAAAATTGAAATAAAAACAGTTTTTTAAAATACCGAATCAAATGATCAATTTTTTCTTCTTCCTCAAGTTTTTGTTTCTTCAATTTTTTATCATTTTTCTCCTCACTAAGTTCCTGCAAAAAAATTTAAATAAAAAGTTTAAAAAAAATTAAAAATTTCTTTTGACTTTAAACACAAACCTTTTTCTTTTTCTTCTTTTTCTTTTTACTTTCGCTGGTCGACAATTTTCGTTGCTTTTTCTTCTTTTTTTTCTTCTTCAAATTCTCGTCACTTGAACATTCGACCTCCACAACTGCTTCAGGTTTGTATCTGAGTATTTTAAATTTATCCTCAATGTGGGAAGGTCAATTTAAATATAAAGTAACATTTGTTACCCGGACCAAGTCCCGAGTTGACTTAAACAGTTTGGGATATTATAGATTATAATTGCCCGATAATTATGCTGCTGCTTAAGTGCTGGCTCAGCAGGAGTTCATACCGTTTATAGCGCCTTACTCAAGGGCACTACAGCATGAGATCAATGGGGATTGAACCCACGACCTCATGGTGGTGTAGCAAGTGTTCCAACCACCACACCACGCTGGCAGTTGCTTCTTGCTGGTTTAATTTGTTGATGTTTTTTTGGCTTGGCGCTTAGTAACGTCTATAGTATTACACTACAGCATAAGAACAGTGGGGATCAAACCCAGAACCTCATGATTTAAACCCAAGTGTTTCAACCACCCCATCCTGCTGGTCAATTACCACAACCATCTTGTTTAAAATTTTGAAAGTGTTGGCCTGAAGTCTGGTGGTTTTATTGTGATTATTATTTAAATAAAAGTTAAAATTAATAATTAAAAAAAAAATTGTAAGATCATTAACTCACGATTTATTCTCCCCATCACTTGAACTACTTTCGTGGGAGGCAAAACTTTTGTGAGATCTAAAAGTTGACAAAGATCAGAAAATTTAACACAGAAAAATTTAAAACTTTTTGAATAACTTTAGTTTCTAAAATATTTACCTTTGTTGAATCTTTGTAACATCAGGGGACTCCCATTTACTGGCCACAGGGTGTCTCAAACCTTCCACTGGGTGTCTCAAATTTTCCACTGGATGTCTCAAACCATCCACAGGGTGTCTCAAGTCTTCCACGGAGTGTCTCAAATCTTCCACTGGGTGTCTCAAGTCTTCCACGGAGTGTCTCAAATCTTCCACTGGGTGTCTCAAGTTTTCCACTGGGTGTCTCAAATCTTTCACAGGGTGTCTCAAGTCTTCCACTGGGGTCCTTAAATCTTCTACGGGTTGTCTAACTTTAGCCACTTGGTGTCGTAATTCTACTTCCTCTGGAGGGTGCACTTCTGCCACAGTTGGCACTACAGAGCTGATGTAGCAAGGTTTGGAAAACCCTGAAAAAAGAATGAAGGCCGTGATTTAACCCCGGGCACTTAATATTTTACTTTGCATCACCACATCTTTGACTAAAGTAAAAATTAATCTATACAGAGTAACAGAGTGGGTGATATAAATATGTCCAATTTAAAGGCCAACTAAATAAATAAAACTACTGTTTGTGGTGTGTGGGTAATTTTCCCCTAGCAAATATTAGTTGAGAGTTTTAACCATATTAGGACAATTAAAATGTTGATCATAAAACTAGCAAATGACTTCTTTTAAAAAACCGGCAGCGTGGTGTAGTGGTAAGAACTCTTGCTACACCACACATGAGGTCGTGGGTTTAATCCCCACTGATCTTATGCTGAAGCGCCATTGAGTAAGGCGCTATAAACAAGTATGAATTCCTGTTGAGCCAGCACTTAATTAGCAGCGTAATTATCGGGCAATTATAATCTATAATATCCCAAACTGCCACAGGCAACTCTAGACTGGGTTGGAGTAACTGATGTTACTCTATGTTTAGGTCGGGCATTTAACTTTCCCACATTGAGGATAAAGATATATACAAAAAAAAGAACTTTAAGCACTTAACAAAAATACCAAAATATTTATTTAAATTTTTTACCTTGAGAAATATTTGGATATGCAGTTTGTTGAAATTGTTGTTGATAGTTTTTGTTTTGTTGTTTCTCTTGTTGTGCAACATTCTCATTACTTTCAACATTTTGATCCACGTTTCGAACATATTCTAAAAAAAATTTAAGTTACAAAAAATGTAAAATTTAAACAATTTTAAAACTAATTTAAAAAAAAAACAATTTTTTTAAGATTCTTAGTTAGAACTTACTTTTCGGCCAAAGGGCAACAAAATTAAACCAAAATAAATTAACACATATTCCAGTGTTTCCAAATAATTAAATACTGGCAGTGTTTCCAATTTTTAAATATTACAGGGTTTCCAATAATAAAATTTTTGCAGAGTTCCGTCAATAAAAAAACTACAGGGCTTCCAATAATTTAATTGAAAGAGTCGACAAAAAATTACATTTCAGAATATTGCAGGGTTTCCAATAATAATAAAAAGAGCAGGGTTTCCAATTTGTAAAATTTATCAATTTCATTAAAATATTTAGATTTTCAAACAAAATGAGACCTGCTGAAAAATGATTAATTAATTATTTTAAGTTAATTAAGAGTTTCAATTAAAATTTTTACCGTTTTGATTGATTTTAATGGCAGGGTACGAAATAGTGTTTCCCAATGTTGAAATTTTACGGCCAACAGTTTCATTTTCTAAAATAAAAAAAAATTAAAAGAATTAAAAACTAAAAAAAAAATAAAAACATAAAAATTTAAAAGAAATTTAGGAAAACCTTCTTTCTTTGGTGAACCCCCCAATCCAGGAATAACATTGTTTTTGTTTTTAGGGTTCAAAGCCCAAGTTAAATCTTTGGATTCTAGAAAAAATATTTTAAAAATAATTTACAATTTTTTGAATTTTTTTTTATTTTTCTAAATTTAAAAATAATTTATTAAAAAAAAAATTCAGGGTTTCCAAATTATTTACTAATAGTTTCAGGGTTTCCAAATTATTTACCTTTAGTCTCAGGGTTTCCCTTATCTTTCCAGGTAGCTGGTCTCGGCCACAATCGGGTTCGAATAACTTCTTTACGTCGTCGTTGTTTCTCTTCCAATTCCTGATAATTTCAACACAAAAACTAAGTGAAAGTTTAATAAAAAAACAAAATTATTCTTTTTTTATATCTTGTTGTGGAAAGGTTGACTTCACACCTAAACATAGAGTAACATCAGTTACTCCAACCCATTCCCAAGTTGACTTTGACATTAATTAATGATATTAATTGCCTAGTGATTATGCTGCTGATTAAGTGCTGGCTCAGCAGGTGTCCATATCGTTTATAGAACCTTACTTAAGGACGCTACAGCATAAGAGCAGTGGGAATCGAACCCAGGAACTCATGTAGTGAAGGAAATTGAGGAGAAATTATTCGGAATAAAAAAAATTTTTTTTACCAATTTTTCTGCCTCATACTTGCTCCGGTCAACTTTCTCACCCAACAAATCGGGGCTAGTGGTAACTAGGGGGCTGGTTACCATAGCAACAGGGGGTGCAGTGGTTGCTGGAGGCCCTGAAATAAAAGTTAATCCGTTTTTTTGTGACAGAAATTGATAAAAAATGGATTTTGATAAAATGTTGATAATCATTAAGAAATAAATAATAATATAGTTTTTTGAACTATATTCTATAGAAGAACCCTAAACATGTATTTTGTATAAACCCCTAATAATAAATTGATATTACTAAAATTATTGAATAACAACCTATTGTTAACTTAAGCCCAGGTCATGAATAATTTAACACAAATAAACCTTTTGGCATCTGCAAAACCTTCATCAACTTTCCATCAGGTCCAACCATTTCAATAAAAGTCATCGTGACCAATTTTCCACTTGGGTCGACCACTGTCATACTTGTCTCCTTGGGAGCTAAAAATATTGATGTTGAACCTTGAATTTTGTTAGTTTTACAGACAATTATTTATTTCTACCACCAGTATTACTTTTTCTAGCAGTTTGGGATATTATAGATTATAATTGCTTGATAATTAAGCTGCTGATTAAGTGCTGGCTCAGCAGGAGTTTATACCGTTTATAGCGCGTTACTCAAGGGCGCTACAGCATGAGATCAATGGGGATTGAACCCACGACCTCATGTGTGGTGTAACAAGTGTTCTTACCATTACACCATGCCTGCCGATGAACTCAAAGCTTTAGCAGTAATAAAATTATTTATTTTTATCATAAATATATCAATAAAAACTAAATTTAACAACTTGGCATCAAAAGTTGTTTCCTAATTAAGTTTTAAAGTTAACAAAAACATAAAAATAATTACCTGGAGTAATATTAACTTGGTTGGATAGTTGTGGAGACCTGGACAGAGAAATTTAATTAATTAACCGATTAATTATTGTTTTAAATAAGATTTACCTTTTTTTATTCTCAAATACATCCTGGTATTCATTGTCCTTTGGTTTTATTTTAGTTTTTTTTTGATTTTCCTTATTTACATCAATCAATTTATTCTGAAATTCAAAATTGTTTTTGTAAATATTTTTATCCTCAATTTGGGAAAGTCGAATGCGCGACGTGAACATAGAGTAACATCAGTTACTCCGACCCAGTCTCGAGTTGACTTTGGCGGTTTTGGATATTATAGATTATAGAATTGCCCGCCAATAATGCTGCTGATTAAGTGCTGGTTCAGCAGCAGTTCATACCGTTTATAGCACCTTACTTAAGGGCAGGAGGGATTAAACCCAGGACCTTATGTAGTGTAGAAAGTGTTCAGACCACTACACCACGCTGCCGGTATATATAACAAAGTAAAAATAATGTTAAAATTTAATGTTATAGAAAGATTTGATAAAACTTAAAAAAAAAGATTTTTAATAAATTTTAAAATTTATTTTCTCAAACCTCATTTTTATTCCCATTTCTTTCTTTGGGGGAATCCCATTTACTGGGTTCCAACAAATCTCTGGGTTTTGATTGGTTTAAATTTTTCACTGGTGAATGGTGACCACTTGACCATGAAGATGACCTTGAAGAATGACGTGACCTTGACCTAATAAAATTAAATTCTAAATAAAAATAAAATTTTCCAGTTTAACCCCATAAAAAATTATAAATTGTAATGCGTATAAAATACAAAATATGTCTTCAGTGGGAATCAAACCCAAGACCAAAGATCTGTTGAATTTTAACTTAACCTTGATCTAGATCTCCTGGAGTCGTAAAAACTTTCTCGGCGATGCTCTTTCCTAAACTCATTTCTGTGTTGGTTTGGGTAATACCTGTAAAGTTTCAAAGTAAAAACAAATATCATCCTTTAAAATCCTGTGTCAAGTATTATTAGCAACTTTGTTGAAGGCTAACTTTGTTTGGTGAAATATTTGAGAGATATTTTTGTATAAAATCACAAGAATTCAACAAATAACTTTCAAATAACCAATTTTTACCCATAAATTTTAAATATATATTAACAATTAATAATTTTAAGAATATCTTAAATATATTTGCATGATTAAATATTTAAAATATATTTGTAATCAGTAAAAGTTCAATCTATTCTATCCAACATATTTTACATTCAAGTAAAATCTCCCCAATTTTGTAATTCTTTAATTAATTGATTTTTTATCTTATTTCTTCTTATAATTACGCATTTCAAACAAAATTATTTTATTAAAGTTAATATAACTTCTTACCGATTGTTTTCATGGTAATGCTGCTTGTTGTAAAAGTTCGGTCGATTCCCAAAATGATGTCCTCCACCTCCGGCTCCTCCTCTTTGTTTAAACTTCATCCGAGTCCAATGAGCGGTCCTCAAATTTGCTCCACTTTCCGTCCGAATTGGACTCAACGACATCGATCGTCGAGACATTTTAAAATTCCACCAAATAAGGTGTCAACTTTTATATAAAACCTGTAAATATAATACATTATTAAGCATGAGTTTCTTATTACTATTTTGTTTAAATTCTTAACAGATTTAATTCAAGAACACTTGCTACACCAGACATGAAGTCGTGGGTTTAATCCCCACTAGTCTTATGCTGTAGCGCCATTGAGTAAGGTGCTATAAACGGTATGAACTCCTGCTGAGCCAGCACTTGATCAGCAGCATAATTATCGGGCAATTATAATCTATAATATCCCAAACTGCCACAGGCAACTCGAGACTGGGTCGGAGTAACTTATGTTACTCTAAGTTTAAGTCGCGCATTCAACTTTCCCACATCGAGGATAAAGATATATACAAAAAAAAATCTCCCTTTTTTTATATGCCTATTAGCCTATACCTCACTTAACCCTTTATTTCTTAACATTTATAATTTATACATGAGATATACGCGTACCACAACAGTGTTAAGTTATCTATTGTTCCAATCGTTGCCTTTTTTAATCAATATTTGGCGTGCACTCAAAAGCGAAACTAACTGACTAACACTTCCTGACTTCCGCAATATCAGAATACTGAAACAGCAGAACAGTCTGATAGTCAGTTTAACAAAACTCCGGGTTATTTAATACAACGCAGTTATATCGTTAATACAACCAAGAATAAAAACATTTTTATTAAGTTTCTTTATACCATTATTTATTGTGTTAAATTGTCCTTTACTTTTAAAATAAATAAAACATTTGATTTTAACAAAATGACGAAAGCAATGCATTGTTGCAATAAGGGTTATGACTTTAATTATAAATGTTACAAAATTGTGACTATAATTTTTAAGATTTCGACTTTAAAAACATCAAAAAAAATCAAATTTTTATTTCAATTATTTGTATTGTTTTTTATTATTTTTACCCCCCTTTTTTATCACATTTAATATGTCCGGTTACCACATTTCGTTGCTATAGTTTGCTTAGCAACGAACAAAGCTAATTTTAATTATTTTGTTTTTGTTAAAAAATTTTGTTTCAAGGTTTTAGGTTTGTTGTTAATGTTGTTTAAATTTGTTTAAAAATGGTGCGAAGTCAACAATTTGAGGGTGATCACATTAATGAAATATTTGAAGAGTTAAACAGGTTTGTTATTGATATACTGTTGGTTGATTTATTATTTTAAAACTAAATATTTATTTAATGTTTTATTTTAGAGATAGGAATGAAGACAAAGAGTTTTGTGATGTTACAATCAATGATGGAACAAAGAAGCATTCCGCTCACAAAAACATTCTCGCATTTTTTTGTGTTTTCTTTAAAACAATGTTTACAACTGAGGTAAAAAAAACATTTTAAAAACTACTTATTCGTAAAAATTTTGCAATTGTTTAAATTTATTTAATGTGGTTCTACTTTAAATTTGTAAAATGGCTGTAAAAAAATGGTAGCATTTTCAAATGTAAAATGGTGGTCTTGCCAATACAATAATATTGTCTTTTCAGTGAACTTTATATTTTTACAGATGAAAGAGAAATACAATCCCATTGTAAAGATCCAAGGAATAAGCTCGGAAATTATGGAACTTATTTTAGATTATGCCTACACTGCAAAAATCCTGATAACCGAAGAAAATGTCTTTGAAATTATGGAAGCTGCAAATTATCTACAGATTAACAGTAAAATTATTAAAATTTCAATAACGATAGGGTAGCATGTAAATTTTTGTTAAAAGTTAAATTATATTTAAGTTATTTAAATCTTTTTGATATCTTTAAAGTTTTATCATAATTATTATTATTAATTTTATTTAAATAATATTCTCATTTAACTCAAGAATGAGACAACATTTAAATTTAGAACTTCGAAAGTTTTGTGGAGAATTTGTGCAAACCATTGTTGATGTTGAGAATTGTTTAACCATGCTGGCTTATTCTCAAAGATACAACCTTGAAAACTTAAAGCAAGGAGCCCAGAAAATAATTGCCAAGAATTTTGAAAGAGTTGCATCAAAGCAAGAACTTATCCAACTTTGTTACGAGGATTTGCTTTCTATTCTAAAATTAAAAGAAAAGAAGGTAATATAAGTTTTACTATGTTCAGAAGACACGCTCTCAAAAGTTTATAAAATTTTTTTTTAAATTGCCAAATTAATCTTGTACAAATATTATTTTAATTTGCTCCTGAAACAAAGTATTGCACTAGAACTATTTATAGTCAAAATATTTTTCTATGGAACTACCTTTTTACTTTCTTTACAATAATTTTTTTTTAGAAAAGCCATTTTCATTGATAAGTATTTTCTAAATAAATACTCATACTATCTTAGACAAGATTAAATTTAACCTGTTTAAATTATTTGGAACATTTTTTAACACAGGTTTCATCTGAGCAGATAGTTTACAATGCGATGATAAATTGGATAAAACATGACAGCAATGAACGACAGAAACATGTCAACCAATTGTTTCAATCTCTTGATCTTCTTAAATTAGGCAGAGAATTTCTTCAACAAGTTATTATGAAAGAGGTCAGTTTGGTAAATAGTAATCAGTTTTAAAATATTACTTAACAGCAAATTAAACTAGCAGCATAGTGTTGTGGTCAGAACACTTTCTACATTACGTAAGGTCCTGGGTTCGATCCCAAACAGATCACATGCACTTAATCAGCAGCATAATTACCGGGCAATTATAATCTATAACTGACAAAGTGAACTTGAGACTGATTTGGGTAACTGTTGTTACTCTATGTTTAGATCGCTCATTCGACTTTTCCACATCGTAAATAAAAATATATACAAAAAACTGTCAAAAATGTTTTTTTAAATTGTAGAAATTGATAACAAAATCCTTGGAATGCAACGAAATACTTATCAATGCTTTAATTAGTTTTGTTCCACTTGGAAAAAAAGGTAACTGTTTTGACATAGTTTAAATTGTAAAACTGGATGTTAAGTTAGTTTTTTTATACCCTATATATTTGTAATAAAAATATTTTAATAAAAAAAGGGAAAATTTAATATTGTTTTATCAAAAACAAAAACGAAACAGGTAAAACTAAATAAAATTTTGCTTATTAAACATGTACAATAAAATTGTTGCAGTTCCAACAAAGTTACTGATAATGGGAGGAGTTAATTATGAAAAAGATGTTGTTTTGTTTGACACTGTTACAAAACAATGGACTCAGATGCCAGTAAGTTGATATAACCATTTACATATATATAATATGATTTATTAAAGTATTTTACAGTTTAACTTTATCATTTATAATTTGGATAATATAAATTTTTATTATATTATGGGGTTATCATTAACTAGGAATGCGTTGCTATCCAAAATTAAGAACAGATTTTATATCAAGGAATTAAATGAAAAAAGGCGGGGAGCTTCATCTGCTGTTGTCAACAATCAAGTTTTCATCATGGGAGGGTTGTGTGAATCCTCTGTTGAGAGTTTAAAGTTAGATGATGTAGATCCACAATGGAAAGTTGAACCTCCAATGAAACAAGCTCGGTATTGTGCATCATCAGCTGTTATAAATGGTTGGTTTATTTATTTTAATATTTGCCTAGTTGGGTTTGTGTTTTGTCTGCATTTCACATACAAGCCATTATTTAGATTTCACATCCAAGTTTTTAAGATAGAATCAGTAATATTTTATTATTGTTAAAACATTAAAATATATAACATTGTTGTTAAAAATGGTAAAACAATGGAATTAAGTTCTAATAAAGGCACTGCTAATAATAAAGGCACTGCTAATAATGGCACTGCTAATAATAAAGGCACTGATAATAAAGGCACTGATAATAAAGGCACTGCTAATAATAAAGGCACTGCTAAATAAAGGCACTGCTAAATAAAGGCACTGCTAATGGTGCTAATAAAGGCAAGGCACTTTATTTTAGTGCCTAATATATACTAATATTGTTTAGGGCAGTAATGCTAAACATCAGTCCCCTTTCTTAAACATCATGTTCACATAGTTTTCCACTTTAGTATTTTAATATTAAAAATAAAAAAACAATCTTTTTAGTTTATAATTGTTGTAGATTGTATTTACACAACTGGGGGCCAAGATAAAGATGATGAAACTTTATCAAGTGTGGAATTCTTGGATGTGAGGACAAATAAAAGAGGAAATATTCCTGACATGATTGTTCCACGATTTGAACATGTATTACTTGCTGCAAGAGGTAAACAAGTTAAAAAATTTTATGTTTTAGTAAATGTTTTAAAATAATTTTCAATAAAGGAAAAATTGTTTTAATGCAACATTTAGTTTAAAAACAATTTAAAAAAAATCATATAATTTTAAATTTTTTACAATTTATATAATGAGGTATTTTAAGTTTAATTATTTTAGTAAAACATATAATAGAGCAGTGTTATAAAAAATTAATTTTGCTTGAGTATCTTCTTTTTAAGATTAACTTTAGATTAATATTACCAAGAAATAATATGATTATTTTGGCTGCAACCTTGAGTTTGGCCTGAACTCTCATTTATAAAAATAGCTCATTATGACATCACTGGTGACCGACTATTCTGTTATTGTGTTTGCAAACAGAAAAAATATTTTAGTATTAGCGAATTATTTTGATCATTTTGCTTCTGTAATATATTTTTTACTCTTTTGTAAATATTTTATAAAAATTGTTATTAGTTTAGTTTGGCTTAATGGTTTTTTAAGTTTGGTTTTTATTTAGGTAAATTATTTGCAATTGGAGGATATAATGATAAAGATAAAACATTAAGTTCATCAGAATGTTTTGATTTTGATGAACAAAAGTGGTCTCTTATTTCTCCAATGAAATATAGTATATTTTATCATGCAGCTGTAGTTTTGGATGATCACATATTTGTTACTGGTCAGTATTATTAGTTATTTTATTATTCTGGCAGACTAGGTTATACGTCAGGGAATTAGTAAAAGTAAAATTATTTTTATTGCAACAAAAAATTTAAATTAAATATAAAATGCAAAAAAAAAAAAAAAAAATTAGTAACTAATGCAAGATTTTTAAAATTAAATAGAAAATTATAAAAATACCAACAGTCTTGCAATTGTTTTAGTTAACATAGCTATAAGTTTCAAAAAATAACATGATAACTAACATATCATTGCTAAATATAAATTTTAAGCAATTCTGTAATTGAAATTTTAATTTAATGTAAAAAACTTTTCCTTCAATTATGAATATTAAATGTTGTTACATTAATTTTTAATTGGAAATTAATATAATTTAAAAGGTGGATGGCAAAATGGCATTGGTGTAGTTTCATCAGTGATCAAATACAACATTTCCACAGATACATGGTCAGAAGTTGCACCACTGAACAAGGCTCGACGTGGTCACTGTGCCTCAGTTGTAGATGGCAAGATTTATGTTGTTGGGGGCTTGGATAAAGGGTAAGTTAAACTAAATATTTAGTTTGTTATAATTTATTAAACTCTGGTTTATTGTTTTATTATTTAGGGGTAATCATCCAGTTAATTCCATTGAAGTATTTGATCCCACGAACAACAAGTGGACAATCTTTGCTGAAACGGAAAGGGAAATATATGAAGCAACAATGGTGGTTGTTTAATAACAAATTATTTTGTTTATGAGGTCATAATTTGTCAATATACAATTTTTAAACAGTAACAATACAAATTAATTCATTAAATAAATTTTTTTATGTTTTAGTTGTAAAACAAACCTAAGTTTTATTTGCTTTATGTTAAACCCTATAAAAAATACAATTTTAAATATTTTTATTTTTCAAAATTATTTTATATTTGATTATGTTTGATATTTTTTTACCTTCATTTTTTTAGCAAATTATATTTAAAATATTTATCTTGTTATATATTTATACTTTAAAGTTGTATTTAATAATTTTATTATTTTTTTTAAATTTACTGCAAATTTTTTTTTGATATTTTATGTAATTAAAATTTTTTTTTTATCAAAAAATTTGTCACATTTTTATTTATATTAGCTTGTTTGTTTTATTTGTGCTTGTAATTAAAGTTTTTTTACTTTTATGCATTTTCTAATCACTGTAGTTTTACTAATTACATTTTTGTTTCAAGGTTTTAGGTTCGTTGTTAGTGTTTTATAAATTTGTTGAATAAAAGTTTGAATTTTTAAATGACCTGTTATTCATAGTTTAACAGATAAAAATAAAATAAGGCAATAATAATAAAATAAATTGTTTGGTTAGGACATGTTTTATGTTCAAAACAAAATTTATCGATATTATGGATTTTTTTTTGCAAGATAGTATGGGTAATCTCATCACATAGTTACATAAAAATGTAATGTAAGCAGGTTATAAGAATAAATAAAAACAAATTTCAAAAACTTCTTGTTTAGATAAATAAAAATACTATTTACTTAATTAAAAATTAAAATAAACAAGAAATATCATAGCACATTAAAATTTGGTTTTTTTATCAGTTATTAAAATAAAAATATACCTTTTTCAATATATATTTTTTTGTATATATCTGTATCCTCGATGTGGGAAAGTCAAATGCGCGACTTAAACATAGAGTAACATCAGTTACTTCGACCCAATCTCGATTTGCCTGTGGCAGTTTGGGATATTATAAAATATAATTGCCTGATAAATATGCTGTTGATTGAGTGCTGGCTCAGCAGGGGTTCATACCGTTTATAGCGCCTTACTCAAGGGCGCTACAGCATGAGATCAGTGGGGGTTGAACCCACGACCTCATGTGTGGTGTAGCAAGTGTTTTACCATTACACCACGCTGCCGGTTTTTTTTATTTATTTGGTTTTTATATTTTATTTATAATCATAGGAAATAGTTTGTGACTTCCTGATTTTAATACAATAACCAAATTTATAAATTTAATATAAATATAAACACATGCCAAAACAAGAACAAAAAAAGTTAAACTCTTGTACTGATCTATATTGGTTTAATGAACGATGTTGATTCAATTTATAAAAACGAGTTTTAAATACACAGAACGAAGTAATTAAGTTTGTTACGTAATATCATATAAGCGAGGCAATCCAGGTTTTGTTTAATTACAAATAAACTCCAGGGAATAAAGTTTGTTAAAAATATATTTGAAAAATATTGATAGTAAGAAAAAATGGTTTGAACCAAATATTTTTTGAACCTAAAAAAATGTAAAAAAATCCAAGTTAAAAAAACTTTTAAAATATTTATTTGTTAGCAGTTGGTGTCAATTAATTAACAAAATTAATTAAGAATGGCAATTGTGGAATTTATTTCGAAACGTTTATTGTCGTCTGGGTTGGTATTCAATACTCTATTAGCTGATATGGCGTTTCTTGCGATCGTTATTGTGTTGGTTTATTACGTCATAACACCAGGTGTTATTTCGTACGCGAAGTTTAAAGATATCGCGACAAAAGTGGGACGACCTGACGACGGACATTGGTTATATGGAGACATCGTTAAGGTAAAAACAAAACAGGAATTTTAATTTAAACAAATAATTCAATCAAAAACACTTTTTGTTTATGACGTCACTAATTAAAGTAATTTTTTCTTTACGACGTCACAAATAAAAAACAATTTTGCTTATAACGTCACTAATCAGAATCACTTTTTGTTTATGACGTCACTAACCAGAACCACTCTTTATTTATAACGTCATAACTGAAATTCACTTTTAATTTATGACATCACTAATCAAAATCACTTTCTGTTTATGACGTCATAGTACTCGTTTACTGCGGAGGGATTAGAACGCGCGGTGAAGCGATGTCGAGAGTTTCCATCGATGTGCGCGCAGTGGTTGGGACCAATCAGCGGACACGTCCAAGTTTATCATCCAGAAACTGTCAAATCTGTTCTATCTAAGATATGTACGTCATTATTTTTGTGACGTCACTTCCCTTTGTGACGTATTGTTCCCCTTTTGCAACGTATTATGGCGTTATTGAAGTAAAAACTCATTTGACGTCACAATTTGTGGAATCATAGTAGTGCATGTATGACATCATGGTATAGTGACGTCATATTTATTTAAGTAATGACATCATTATACAGTGACGTCATATTTATATTAGTAATGACATCATCATATTTATTCTTGTGAACAGTTAAACGAAAAAGCCGCAAAGATAACAATGACTTTGGCAATGAACATGACCTTGTAACTAAACCACTCTACTTAAGTTTTATTTGATCACGTGACCTTGAGTAAACTTGACTTTGTTCTGCACAGATCCAAAGGGCGTTATAACAAACAAGGTCATGAAACCATTGTTGCGCGAAGGGCTGCTTACGTCATCAGGGGCGCTGTGGAAACGTCATCGACGACTTCTTACGCCGATCTTTCACTTCGATGTTTTAAAACAGTTAAGAAAAATTTTAATTCTTTTGTTAAAAATTTCATTGCGAACGAATCTTAAATTATGTTTAACGGTCGACTATACGACTTAAACATAGAGTAACATCAGTTACTCCGACCCAGTCTCGAGTTGTCTGTGGCAGTTTGGGATACTATTAATTATAATTGCCCGATAATTATGCTGCTGATTAAGTGTTCATACCGTTTGTAGCACCTTACTTGAGATCAGTTGGAATCAAAACCAGAACTTCGTGTAGTGTAGGTGTCCTGACCATTACATTACGATGCCTGTTAGATGTTTTAGAAGAGAATTAAAATCAAAAACGATTATTTTATTTGCTTTAAAATTTTTCACAGACACGTGGTTATATTCAATCAAAATTGTGAATCTTTTCTTAAATGGATCGACGACAAAGCATCCTATGGTGACGTAGGTGATATTTGTGTTCCAATCAGCGAATTTACTTACAGTAACCTCATGGAATGTGTTATGTCCCAACAATTCAACGACAAATCAGGGTAAAACATTTTATTAATGGACTATTTTTTATTAATGGACTATTTTTTTCATTTTATTAATGGACTATTTTTCTACGTCATCACAAACAGACCAACGTATTTATAAAGGACAGAAGTTCATAGGTATTGTTAAAACAAACACACCCATGTATTTAAAAACTACTTAAACAAACTAAACTAGGAACAAAGGTTAAACGAAGGTCGACCCCAGCTTGTAAATAAAAACTGAACTTGGCGTAAGTTTAAACAAGCGAACAATTATTGTTAAAACAAACAAACCCACTCAAAAGTTAAACAAACTAAACCAAGTACAACAAATGAACCCTTGTTGAACTTTGCTAAAGATTGAACATTGTCCATGATGTTGGACTCTGATATAACGTGTTAGTGGAAAACCAGGCTTTTTTTGGCCAATATATGTGTTTGATGCAAATATAAACTCACAGTAACCTTTATAAAGGTAGCGATACTTTGAACATCTCGGGTCAAACCCAGTATGGCGTGATTGCAAAGGTTAAACAACACCTAGACCAAGCGTACCCTGCCAATATTGTTATCTAAGTTATGATATAACACATAAATTCTAGTGTAAGCAATTTGTATCAACACAATGTATTCGAAAGCCCTTTTTAACCGAAAAACTAAAACAACTTTTACCGAAAAATCATAAATGTCCGAAAACAAAATTTTACCGAGAATCTAAGACATGTTTTTAACCCCCCCCTATACAGCCCCCCTTTTAAAAATGTTATTTATTTTCCAAAAAAATTTTTGTTCTTATTTTTAGTAAACGTCATAGTTATGTCATAGTTAATTACGTAATAACAAAATTTACGTCATAACAACACTTACGTTAGAGTGAATTATAACAACACTTACGTCATCACAACTTTACGTCATAGTGAATTACGTTACATCACTTACGTCAGGGTGAATTACGTCATAACAACATTTACGTCTAATAGTGAATTACGTCATAACGTCATTTACGTCATAGTGAATTATGTCAGAACAACATTTACGTCATAGTGAATTACATCAGAACAACATTTACGTCATAGTGAATTACGTCAGAACAACATTTACGTCATAGTGAATTACGTCAGAACAACATTTACGTCATTATATAATTCACGTATAGTGAATTGCGTCATAACGTCATTTACGTCACAGTAAGGGGAGCATGTACGTTCGATTGGTTCGCGAGTTATCAGCTGGGATGTTGGCACGGACTCACCACAGCTGGATGTTGATCGACTTCCTCTTCTGGCTGAGTCCGGAGGGAAGAAAGTTTAAGAGGAATGCAGAATCTCTCATGGAGATGGTGGGAGAGGTAAGAAAAGTTTTTGTAAATTTCCAAGTTTTTTTTGTTAAAATTAGAGAACTTGTTACTTTGAAGCATTTTTTAGGGTAACGCAATAATATAGTCATAGTCCTATACCAATCCTGGCAGTAATATTGTCCTATACCAATCCTGGCAGTAATATTGTCCTATACCAATCCTGGCAGTAATATTGTCCTATACCAATCCTGGCGGCAAACTACGAGCCAAACGTTTCGGGTTCAAGTCGCCGCGAAATGCCACGCTATTCGCCCTTGAGCCTAGAGTTCAAGTATAGCTTAAAAAACACAGCACAACAGCACATGCATTACACAGTGAATATTTAAAGCTTATATCACCTTAAGGTTATACAGAAGCAAACAAAAACATAGCAGAACTATTAACTTGAAAAAATATAAGTTTGATTTTAATTGTTTAGATAATTCAAGAACGAAAAAAAGTTTTGTTCTCGAATAATTCCGAAAGTTCAAAAATAACTGATGACGTCACAGGCAAAATTTTTACGTTCCGAAAACGAAAAAATAAATTTGTCGATTTTCTGGACATTTTAATTCAAACCAAGGTAGGAGTGACGTCATTTTGTGACGTAATAATTAACCAAAAATAAATTTTAATGTTAGCTAAACGGTTAAAGTCAATCTTGACGTCACAAGGTTTAAAAATGACGAATGATATTGACGTCACAATTAACCAAGTAAAGTTGGGCAAAGTGGCATTAGTGACGTAACATACATGTTTATTACTGCATGCTTTATAAGTTAGGATCAGGACGGGGTCGGGTTGACCGAGGATGAAATAACCGACGAAGTTTTAACGTTTTTCTCGGCAGGACAAGAAACCGTTGCAACAAGTAAAAACTTTAAGTAAAAAGTAAATTAAACCTCAATAACATGCTGGCAGTGGGAATCGAACCCTGGAATAAATAAAACCATGATTTAAATGTCCTTAAAACTGAACACCTGCAGCGTGGTGTAATGATCAGAACACTTAACTAAGCTGCTGATTAAGTGTTGGCTTAGGCTGCCAGTTTAATTAAACCTAAATAACATGCTGGCAGTGGGAATCGAACCCTGGAACACATAAAACCATGATTTAAATGACCTTAAAACTGAACACCTGCAGCGTGGTGATCAGAACACTTTATTAAGCTGCTGAATAAGTGTTGGCTCAGGCTGCCAGTTTAATTAAACCTAAATAACATGCTGGCAGTGGGAATCGAACTCTGGAACACATAAAACCATGATTTAAATGACCTTAAAACTGAACACCTGCAGCGTGGTGATCAGAACACTTTATTAAGCTGCTGAATAAGTGTTGGCTCAGGCTGCCAGTTTAATTAAACCTAAATAACATGCTGGCAGTGGGAATCGAACTCTGGAACACATAAAACCATGATTTAAATGACCTTAAAACTGAACACCTGCAGCGTGGTGTAGTGATCAGAACACTTTATTAAGCTGCTGATCAAGTGTTGGCTCAGGCTGCCAGTTTAATTAAACCTAAATAACATGCTGGCAGTGGGAATCGAACTCTGGAACACATAAAACCATGATTTAAATGACCTTAAAACTGAACACCTGCAGCGTGGTGTAGTGATCAGAACACTTTATTAAGCTGCTGATCAAGTGTTGGCTCAGGCTGCCGGTTTAATTTAACTTTAATAACATGCTGGCAGTGGGAATCGAACCCTGGAACACACAAAACCATGATTTGACCTTGAAACTAAATATTTATTTTCAGGTTTGAGCTGGATTTTGTATCATCTTTCCAACAACCCCGAGTGCCAGGAGAAATGTAGAGATGAAATAAGAAATGTGGTCGGGGATAAAGAGACAATTGAATGGTTAGATTAATTGTTGTTTATAATACCCCATTGTTACACATTGTTTGCTAACAATTTAATTATTGTTCATAAAAAATGACTTTTAATTCTGCCATTCTGGTCGTTGTGTTCTAGAATTAAATATTTTACCCATTGATTTAAAATTGTTATTACATTCTTACAAATTGTACCCATTGTTACACTTAATCCCCATTGTTACACTTAATCCCCATTGTTACCTCATTATAGGGATGACTTGGCTCAGCTTCCGTACCTGAACCATTGCATTAAGGAAGGAATTAGAGTCCAGTCAGTAATCCACATCACCGCTCGGAAGGTGACCGATGAGCTCACAATAAAAAACAGTTTTGATGGAGGTCGGGAGCATGTTTTTAAGAAGGGAACGGGGATCGGGATCAACTTCCATGCTCTGCATCATAATCCTCATGTTTGGGAGAACCCAGATGTAAGTTTGGGAGAAATTTTTCGTTATATTTTTTTTAAATCCAGTTTTTATTTTGACTGGCAGCAAAGTGTAGGGGTCAGAACACTTGGCTTTACTACATGAGGTTCTGGGTTTGATCCCCACTGCTCTCATGCTTTAGCACACTAGTAAGGTACTTTATGTTTAGGCTGGTTTGAGTTCTTTATGTCATGTAAAACTTGGATATTTAAATCATTTTTTATTTTTTTAAATATTTTTGACACTTCTGACCCTCTATCACCCTCAGGTGTTTGACCCTGATCGCTTCTCCCCGGAAAATTCTGAAAACCGATCTCCGTTTGCTTTCCTTCCATTCGGAGCAGGAACAAGGTGAGGGGACTTGAAAAAAAATGTTTAAAAATAAATTTAGAAGACCTAAAAAATTTGAATTTACCTTAAATTGAAAATAAATTGTTTTAAATTAAAAAAATAAACTTTAAAATTTTTTACTTTTTTGACAGAAATTGTATCGGCCAGAACTTTGCCATGCAACAAATGAGGGTTGTACTCTGTAAAGTTCTTCGTTCGTTCCACGTGTACAGGGATTGTGACACTAAAGAAGCCGTCGTCTTCCCTGCAGTAACCATCTTGCCTCGTGATGGCGTGCACCTAAAGTTCCGACATGTAGTGCCATAAAATCTGTCACAATTCCTGTTTACTTTTTAATTTTGCTCCAAAAAAATGTAATTATAATTTTTATATTATACGAAAATTTAATTAAGAAAGAAACAAAAATTATTTTTTATTTTATAGATATTATTTTATAAATATTTTTTTAGCCTTTTTCATCGATCTTTTGTCTTTGCAAAAACAAAAATAAATAATTCATTTGTTTAGGTTTTTAGCTTTAATAATATAGACACCATATAACAAAATATTTTAATCTAATTCTATTTATTAGAAATATTGAAAGCTAGTAAGGCTACAATTACAAAAATAACAAAATTGAAGAAAATTATAAACTTTTAAGTTAGAACCAAATGTTAATGCAATGAAAGAATAATTAAAAAGCAATAATGGTAGTTTTTAACGAGCTAACAGCCTACCCTTAAGATATATAAACTGCTACCGTTCTACAAAAAACACAATTCAAAAATAATGATTTAAAATACATGCTACATAGTTAAATATAAGGTCAGTGCTTGCAATAAAATGGAATGTATAAGTACATATATGATATCCTGAAAGTGTTTTGCATATTATTATAAAAAATTAATTGCAGAATTGATAAAATTAAAGTATAAGAAATGATTCAAAACCTTTAAATTGCAATATATATGTTCAACTAATGAATTTCAATGTAATTTGTTTAAAATATGAGAAGTTTAAAAGCTTAATGTTGTTTTATTTTAAACTAAGTTAAAAAGTTTTTGTAAATAATAACAAATTAAATATTTAATTAAAAACAACCTCAAGCTTTTGACAATTAACCAAGTTGAATAAGTTTACACTAATTTAATTCTACAATTATTTTAAATATATTCTAAATTAACTTATTATATGATTACAAAAATATATGATACATTATAAACAGCTACTCCATGTTTAAATATAAGAGGTTTTGAACTAATAAAACTTGCATCAAAATTCCCCTTATTTAGAAATTTAGATAAAGTCCTTTTAAAAAAAAGGTCAAGTTCCTGATAATAATCCTTAAAAAATGCTTTCAAAAAAGGTCAAGTTTTTGATAATAAGTTAAAAATGTTCCATATCCAAATATTCAAAATCTTTTAAAATATTTGAAAAGGTAGATGTGCAAATTCCAAATAAACACTGATATGAACTTTAAAAAAGAAACCCAAACCCTCAAAACAATCAACCCAACCTTTTAGTTGTAACTGAATGCCTGTTGGTTCCAATCATAATAAGCATACTTGGGTGCAAACTGGGTTTCCCCCATCAAGTAGTCATTATCCTCTTTCTCTTTTATATTGACGACATTGTCAACAACTGATGTGTAAACAGGTGGTGGAGCTAAAGAGGAAATAATAGAATTTAGGCACATTAATTCATGGAATTTGATTAGAAGCCAAAAAGTTTTAAGTTAGCAGCGTGGTGTAGTGGTAAAAACATTTGCTACACCACACATGAGGTCGATGGTTCAATCCCCACTGGTTTCATACTGTAGCGCCCTTGAGTAAGGCGCTATAAACGGTATAAACTCCTGCTGAGTCAGCACTTAATCAGCAGTATATTTATCAGGCAATTATAATCTATAATATCCCAAACTGCTAAAAGCAACTTGAGACTGGGTCGAAGTAACTGATGTTACTCCATGTTTAGGTCATACATTCGACCTCCCACATCGAGGATAAAGATATATACAAAAAAAATCAACAATATCATTTATACCCACAACTAACAATTTGGGATTAAACCAAAATAAATGTCAAAAATTGAATATTTTTACAACTATCTTACCTTCATATTTTGGTGGGTTGTCCTCTACTGAAAGTTGTTCCAATGATAAGTCCTGGGTTTGGGGATTTCCCTGCAGTGGAATCGATCCAAGAAAGAACGGACATTTCACCCTCAAGTTGCGACTCAACTTTGGTGTTTCCAACTCAAACTGGAGGAAAAATAAATTTAAGTTTATCCTCAATCACAAAATAATAATTAATGGGAATTTCATAGTCATTTTTTCAGAAACTTAAAAAAGGTTTTTTTTTCTATGTAAAAAATCTAATTAAAAATATAAATTTATCCTCAATGTAAGAAGGTCAATTTTTTAGCGTAAACATAGAATAACATCAGTTACCCTGACCCAGTCTCGAGTTGCCTTTGGCAGTTCGGGATATTATAGATTATAATTGCCCGATAATTATGCTGCTGATTGAGTGCTGGCTCAGCAGGAGTTCATACCGTTTATAAAACCTTACTCAAGGGCGCTACAGCATGAGATCAGTGGGGATTAAAAAGCGAAGCCAAGTGTTCTGACACTCTGCCGGTTAACTTAGGCCTAACCATAATATTTTACAAATAACATTAAGTTTTCTACCTGAATCTTGTAAGAAATCTTAAGGATTTTGCACTGAGTCATCATTGTTGGGGGTAAACTGGGAATCTGTGAATAATAAAATATATTGTTTATCCTCAAAAAGAATTATTATAAACTGAGAAAGCAAAAAATTAATCGAAACAGACAAAAAAAATTTATAAACATTCAAAAAAGTTATCAAAATTTCAACCAATAACTAGTACAAGTTCAAATCTGTTTTTTAACAAAACCTGAAGCTGTTTTTTCCTGAGTTCTAGATTGCGATGTTTCTTGACTCCCTCATCTTCCAACATCGTCATCGTTTTAGTGCAAGTTTTCACTCGGCCGGCGTTCGAAATGAACTTTACTTTTTGGATCAACTTAAAGTAGGATTTGGAAATATTGAAAGAGCTAAAAATAAAACTTGTTTTTAGTAAATATTAACGACTCCTTTTTTTTTGTACATATCTTTACCCTTGATATTGAAAAGTCGAATGTGTGATCTAAACATAGAGTAACATCAGTTATTCCGACACGGCTCGAGTTGCCTGTGGCAGTTTTGAATATTATTGATTATGATTACTCGATAATTATGCTGCTGATTAAGTATTGACTCAGCAGGAGTCGATACTGTTTATAGCGCCTTACTTAAGAGCCCTACAGCTTGAGAGCAGTGGAGATTCAACCCATGACCTTATGGTATTGTAGAAAGTGTTCTTACCACTACACGACGCAGCCGGTCTTACTACAACTTTGCTTAAAAAATTAAGGTTCCACGTTCAATTTGTAGTGCTTCCATTCTAGAGCACCTTTGAGTAAGGTGCCATAAAGAATCTAACTCTCACTAAGCCTAACCCCAATCAGCACATTATTTATGGGGTATCTAAAATACCCAAAACTGCCACAGGCAACTCGAGGCTGGGTCGGAGTAACTGATATTAGTTTATGTTTTAACCGTAAAATCGACTTTACCACATGGGGGATAAAGATATAAAAAGGATTAAATAATCACCTTCCATTTTGAATATCAGCTTCCATGGTGATAAACTCTCCAGGAACAAACCCCGTTTTACTGAGTCTAACTTCTCCCACTACAGGTCCACTCAGGAAGATTTTCTTTTCATCTTTTGCGCTAGTTGAAACCTAAAATGTTAACAAATATTTACTTAGATGATTAATCACAAAATAATGTAGGACCTAAGACATTTAGTTTGATTTCCACTGCTGGCATGTTGCAGCATCCTTAAGAAAGACCTAAGATCCTGGGTTTGATTCCTACCGATGGCATGTTGTAGCATTCTTGAGTAAGACCTGAGGTCTTAGGTTGAATTCCCACTGATGGCATGTTGTAACATCCTTAAGTAAGACCTTAGTTCTTGGGTTTGATTTTCACCGCTGGCAGGTTGTAGAGATTAACTTTAAATCATAATTTAACTTACTTTATTCTGGGGGTCGAGATTAAGGTCAATAGGGTCATGAACTGAAATTGCCATCTTTGTATTGTGATTAAACTTCCAAGGTTTATCGATTGTGGCCTTTATTGTGTATCTTATATGTCCATGTCTGCCTGGTTAATATAAACAAAAAAGCCAGTTTATATTCCGTTTATTTTAATTTTTATATCTTTTCTTTAACTTAGATTTAACCAAAAACATATTTATAAACTTTTAGAGACAAAAAATTAGGTTAAAAAAATGTTTAAGTGAGGATAAACAGGATTGTAAAAAAGTGCTTACCCTCAAATGATGTTGGAAGGTTGGGAGGAAGTAAATACTTGAAAGAAAAGGAATGTTGTCCTGCCGGAATACTTTCCATGTTTTCTGTATCTCCGCCAGAGCCTAAAAAAAACAAAGTATTAAATATTTGATCACCAGCATGGTGTAGTGGTTAGAACACTGGGCCTTACTATATGAATTCCTGGGTTCAATCCCCACTGATCTCATGCTGTAGCACCTTTAAGTAAAGCAGTATTAATGGTATGAACTCCTGCTGAGTCAAAAACTGATCAGCAGCTTGATTATCAGGCAATTATATTTAATAATATCCCTAACTGTCGCAGGTAACTCGAGACTGGGTCAGCGTAACTGATGTTACTCTATGTTTGGGTCATGAAGTCGACTTTCCCACATCGAGGATAAAGAAATATAACAAATAAACAACATATTTATTTTACAAAGGATTATTATTAATAATTTAAACAATAATTAAGAATAAATTACCTTTGCCATACAGTGACACATCATGTTCAAAATAAGTTTCATTATTCCAGTAGGTGACAGTAACGGTCGACTTTCCAGTGCTGTAGGTTTCAGTCCATTTAATATGGGCATTTCCCTTAATCTTTAGGTTGATTGCTAGAACAAAAGAAAAAAAAAAATTCAAAGTTCAACCAAAGAATTTTGCTACATCGTTTATAAGTTAAGTTATTACAACTACGAATAATAATTCGGTCAAACACTTTCAGTTAATAATAAAGTGGTGTAGTGGTAAGAACACTTGCTACACCACCATAAGGTCGTGGGTTCAATCCCCATTGATCTCATGCTGTAGCATCTTAAGTAAGGCGCTATAAACGGTATGAACTCCTGCTGAGCCAGCACTTAATCAGCAGCTTAATTATCGGGCAATTATAATCTATAATATCCCGAACTGCCACGGGAAACTCAAGACTGGGTCAGAGTAACTGATGTTACTTTATGTAAAAAGTAGTATATCCTTTTAATTTTGATGTACGCTTTCTTAAATGTATCAATATAAGATTTTAACAATCTTGCAAAATAGAAATATATCATTACAAGATGTATGTAAGTTTCTGCCAAGACCTCTTGCAAGAAAGCAAAAAATTAAGAGCAAAAACTATTTAATTTCACACACATTTTTTGCAACAAAATAAAGCTTGTGTGGGCATGCTGCTCTACTTAACAGTCCTACTAAATACCACACAAAACTCATTAGAAAAATACATTTATCACACAGAAAAAAATTTAAAAATCGCAGACTGTTTTTTTTGGATTTAGGGCAACTAGGGGCATTTCCTTAAATAGGATTAGGGCTAGGGCTTATAAATAGTGTCTCATTGTCGGTATTTGGTGTTTTTAATCAAATGAAGGTATCCCCAAATAAACAGTCAACAACATATGTGTGGTTTTGTATGGTTGTTTTGTGGGGTAATTAGATCCTATTAGCCAATCTGGAAAGAAGGGCAATTTTTGAAGAGATCTCATGCACACGATTGTAAAAATTAGCGTCGCTGTGCGTGCACGCGCACTCAAATTTTCGGTCTTTGCGTGCATGCGTGATTTATGTTGCGTATTTGCATGAGTATTTTAGACACTGCAAAACGCTAATTTTAGGCGTGCATTTTTTTTAACAAAACAAATTTTGTGCATGCACACTGCCCTACATTCCAGATTGGATAATTAAAAGAACCCAATTAAGACCAACCTTTCATCTTCATAGCTTCACTGAGATGAAGTTTAACATTTCCATGAACTAAATCTCCTGAATAATAAACATCCTTAGCTTCGTTTAACAAAACTTGAAAGTTAATCAATTTTCCCATTTTTAATTAAATTTTAAACTTAAATCTATATTTTAAAAAAGAGAAAAAAAAAATTATAGGTTCTTCTTAGATTTTATTGGTAATATAAAATTGTTAGTTTTTGTAAAAGTAATATAAACTTTATATTATAATAATTGAATTTACAAAGTTTTATAGTGCAAAAACTTTGTTTAATGCCTCTTTACATCTGTTACATGCTTTATTCTGATTAACAAACTGACAATTAAATAATCAGACAGACAAACAATTAATTTAAAATAAAATACCAAACAATGATTGTTTGTTATCCAATTGTTGTTTATTGTTAATAACTTCACTGATTGTCAGATTGTTGAAACAAATAAGAAACAATGAGAAAATAAAATTTAATTGTTTTTAAGTTCAAGCAGTCAAGACGTTTTTTAAAACTGAATATTAAATTTTTTTAATAATTCTTATACAACAAAATGTAACTTTGTTACTAACAATCACGTGCCATACCACGTGATGTTTTACGAAATAAACAACAACTTATGACGTCACTGATGATATTTTATCACAGGTGTGGTCACATGGTCGTTGACGTAATTTGAACAAAAGTTGTCACTGGTTTGCGACCAACTTGCCTTAGTACTAATTTTATTTAATAAATATTTTATTTAAACACTTTTTGAGGCAATATTTAATTTATTTTGCATATACTTAAACACCTTAATTAATATTTCGGTTTAAAATTTAGAAAAAATAAAACAAAAAATCTATCGCTCGCACCTCAATATTTAAAACAACAACTCTGAAAAAAGGGTAATTCTTGTTACATTCCCAAAATTAACTTTACCAAATAACATTCGACCAAAAATATTTATGCCAAAAAGCGCCAATTTACTAACCATTTGAGACAATTTGACCTTTAAAATAACCTTTTAATCCTAAAAAAAGTTACCCTAAGTTTTGGTAAAATTTCATTTTCGAAATTTAGGTTTTCGGGCAAATGTAAATTCGGTAAAATGTGTTTGAGTAACAAGAAGGTAACAAAATAATAAGTTAACCGGGTCGTGATAAAGTACGGGATGCGGAGAATATTGAGGCTGTATGTAAACGTTAACAAAAATCCCTGAATGCGGAAAAGGACAGAATTTTTATACCCTTCCCTAATCTTCACTTGCGCTTTATAGTCAATCCCGCATCATCCCTCAGCCCTTAAGGCGAATACTTATTTCATCCCGCAGAAAAGGACAAAAATGTTGTTCCGTCCCGCATTCCGCGATTTTTGTTAACGTTTACATACGGTCCCGTACTATCCCGCATCCCGTACTTTAGTATTGTTCTGTTAAACGGCTCAATCCGGTATATTATAACATCCACTAATAACTACGATGCTTATTCGATGCCCAGGTATTGAAGTCTAAGATTGAATAATTGTTTTGCAAAGTTGTAAAATTCAATTTCGTATTTCAAGTTTTGCTCGAGAAACTTCCGAGATGTTTCGCTCATCGGTCGTTTGTGCGACGTCTTCGTTTGTTGTTGGACTTTCTTTACATCTGTGACGTAATAATTAGTTCATTTATAACTTTATTAAAATATGTAAATTTATTCTTGATGTAGAAAGGTCGAGGTCGAATGCGCGACCTTAACATAGAGTAACAACAATTACTCCGACCCGATCTCAAGTTTCCTGTGGCAGTTTGGAATATTATAAATTATAATTGCAAAATAATTTTGCTGCTAATTAAGTGCTAGATCAGCAGGGGTTCATACCGTTTATAGTGTCTTACTCAAGAGCGCTACAGCATGATAGCAGTGGGGATTGAACCCACGACCTCATGTGTGGTGTAGCAAGTGTTCTTACCACTACACCACTCTGCCGGTTGGTGGCAAGTATTAGTTGGGAGTTGCTACCATATTACTACGATTAAAATGTTAAGCAATGAACTAATGTAGTGCAAGTAACAAAAGAATAAAATAGTTTTTCTTACATTCCCCTTTCCATGCCTCTCTTGCGCCCACAAAATAATCTGGCAAAATTTTTTCGAAAACTTTCAAAGTTTTTTCGAATTCTTCTAAAATTCCGACAAAATAAAAGTCTTCCAAAAGTCGCCGTTTAGCGACATCTAGTGTACGCTGTTTCTGGACAGGGTCTGAACTTCTGCAACAAAAATTAACGTAACAATTTTTAACTAAATGCCTTTTAATTTTTTACATTATAATGTTTTTTTTAATTTTTCAAAAAGAAAAAAAAATTTTAAAAAGAAAAAAAATATATATTTTTTGCTTTTAGCGGGATTCGAACCTGCTACACTCTTTATCGTTTCCACAAAAGAACTTGAGGTAGATTTGAGGGTAAGTGCATTGCTTGTGCTTTAGTTTCACGCATTCATCAATATCCTGGTTCATTTAAAAATATAAAGTATTAAAATTGCCCGATTTTCGAGGCTAGGTAGTCCGGGTTTGATTCCCACTGCTTTCTTGTTTTATCTTTATTGATTTTAACCTTTTTTACTAAGTTTAAATTATATTTTTATTGCTTGCGCTTAATTAATGCGTAAAAAACTGAGTATTATAACGCACTGGGCTAACATTTGGTATCATTAGTTTAACTACTTTATATAATTGCTGCATTCTTAAATAATACAATGGCCTAAAAGCCCTAAATTAAATTTTTATCATAAAAATATCGTTCATAATTAGATATACTAATAACTAATTATGCCATTACTACAGTTTATTTCTTACTAGAATTTTAATATACTTTAAATTTAACCTAACTTACCATATTAAGGAATTCCGCTCCACTTGGACAATTAGCAGGTCGACATTTTGAGGAATTATTCCATCCGAACCGAGCAAAGTAAAACCTTGAAACGAACCAGTCAACCGGATGACGTATTACGTTGATAAATGTCGGTTGGCTGATATCAAACCTGAAACATTTAAGTTGGTAAAATTATTTATCTTAGATGTGGAAAGGTCGATAACCCAAACATAGAGTAACATCAGTTACTCCGACCCAGTCTCGAGTTGACTTTAGCAGTTTGGGATATTATAGATTATAATTGCCCGGTAATTAAGCTGCTGATTAAGTGCTGGCTCAGCAGGAGTACGTACTGTTTATAGAGTCTTACTCAAGGGCGCTACAGCCTGAGAGCATCGGGAATCGAACCCAAGATCCCAAGTTAATTTGATATTTACTAACGTGATTTACTACACATCTTAAGTTATTAAATAAGGTTGTTATTGTTATGTTTATGCTATAATCGCTAGTGCCTACGAAGTTAAATAAACCAAATTTAAAACCACTTACTCTGTAAAGTTGAACCAGTAATGGTGTTTTAATAAAAACAATGGTTTTCTCGAATCTTCAACAATTTTAACAAGTTTTTGGTGCTGATGGAACCGAGCGGTTGTTGGCACTACCCTCATAAAAGTGAAACTAAAAAAAATATAAATCCTTAAAACCGGCAGCAAGTTGTAGTGGTCAGAACACTTTCTACACTACCTGAGGTCCTGGGTTTGATCCCTACTTCTCTCATGCTGTTGAGTAAGGCGCTATAAACGGTGTAAACACCTGCTAAGCCAGCACTTAATCAGCAGCAAAATTATCGAGCAATTATAATCTATAATATCCCAAACTGACAAAGTTAACTCGACTTCACAACCTTAACATAAAGTAACGTTAGTTACCCTGACCCAGTATCATGTTAACTTTGCCAGTTTGGGTATTAGTATCTCTATAGGCGCTACAGCATAAGATAGTGGTCAAACCCAGGACCTTATATAGTGTAGAAAGTGTTCGAACCAGTACATTAAACTGCAAGTATATATCAAGAATTTAAACACGTCATAATACTGAACTAGTTGTACATATCCAAGACAACATTTTCTTACTTGTTCCTTCTTCTTAAAACATCCATTATTGCACTAAAAGTTGAACTCCCGCATTTCGGTAATTTGTTGTGGAACACAAAGTCGCGATTTAAAGGAGCCTACGTCACAAACATAAAACTTGATGTCATAATGGGTTTAAACCAAAAATGGCGTCGATTTCGTTTGGTTTTGTAAGGTCACAATAAACGTTTTTTGAAATAAATAAAACACGAAATGTGACGTCATAATAACATAAAAAGCAAGCTTACCTTTGAAAATAGTTCAGTGAAATTTTGATTGAAAAAATTTTCATTTTTTTCTATATAAAAAAAGCACAAATTTTAATTTAGGAAATAAATTTAATAAAGACAGTACTGAAGTACGGGATGCGAGATAGTGCGGGGCCATATAAAAACGTTAACAAAAATCGCGGAATGCGGGACGGAACGGCGTTCTTGTACTTTCCAGCGGATTGAATACAGTATTTTCCTTAAGGACTATTGAGTTTAAAAGTCAAAGGAAAATGCAAACTCGACTACAAAACGCAAGGAAGATTAGGGAAGGGTATAAAAATTCCGTCCTTTTCCGCATTCAGCGATTTTTTGTTAACGTTTACATACGGCCTCGTTATTTTTCGCATCCCGTATTTTTATCCTTGGTGTGGGAAAGTCGAATGCGCGACTTAAACATAGAGTAACATCAGTTACTCCGACCCAGTCTCGAGTTGCCTGTGGCAGTTTGGGATATTATAGAGTCTATAATTGCTTGATAATTATGCTGCTGATTAAGGGTTGGCTCAGCAGGAATTCATACCGTTTATATTGCCTTACTCAAGGGCGCTACAGCATGAGATCAGTAGAGATCTAATTCAGAACCTCATGCAGTGTAGCAAGTGTCCTTACCACAACACCACGCTGCCGGTAAATGTTAGTACTTACCTTGAATATTCAGTCAACTATTTATAGCCTCAAGCTGTGATTAGATCTTAATTATTAACAATTTAACTCAATATTTTCCTGCATTTTTATTGAACTACACAATAATATATTCAACTACTAAAATTCACACATACTTATAATAACGTCATTCGTTTGTTTTATCCATGACGTCACAAATCTTGATTGTATATTGGTAAAATACAAAATAAAAACGCTAAGAAATACGATTAAAAACAGCAAGATTTTTTTCATTTTTAAACATTATTTTAATAAAGTTTACTTTACAGGTTCTACAACATTTGTGGTATCGCCCGAGGCATTTTAACAAATAATTAACTTAATTTTTGTCCTCAATAGAAAGTTATTTATAACTGTAAATTTATTTTACTATTTTGTATTTTGAAAATTAATATTTGTGACATCACACAACCACCATTGTAGCAGAATATATTCCTCTTTTTGTTTCAGCAATGATTGTCCACTTGTTGTTCGTCGGATCAAACACTTCAATGGAATTAACTGGACCCCTAAATAACAAAACAATAAACCAGAGTTTAATAAATTATTACAAACTAAATATTTAGTTTAACTTACCCGTTAACCCAGCCCCCAACAACATAAATCTTGCCATCTACAACCGAGGCACAGTGATCATGTCGAGCCTTGTTCAGTGGGGCAACTTCTGACCATGTGTCAGTGAAAATGTTGTATTCGATCACTGATGGAACTGCAATAAAGTCATTTTGATATCCACCTTGATTAAGTTATAAAAGTAAGTTAACCAAACGTTAAATTAAAATTTAGACACAAAAATATCACTTCACATTGTTAGTCATTTTTATAAATATACACTAGGTATGATATGAAAATAAAATGAAACACAAACTAATAATACATACCAGTGACAAATATGTGATCATCCAAAACTACAGCTGCATGATAATATATACCATATTTCATTGAAGAAATAAGAGACCACTTTTGTTCATCAAAATCAAAACATTCTGATGAACTTAAACTTTCATCTTCATTATTATATCCTCCGATTGCAAACAGTTTACCTAACAAAACAACAATATATCTTAATTTTATAAAAATAATTTATTTAAATAAATGTTGTAAATTGTTTATTAAATTTTTTTTTTAATAACACTTTCAAATAAAGTATTACATCCCGATAAAAAAAATTCTTTTTCGATATAGATTACTCAGATCTTTTTATACAGATTCACTTGTGTGATAAAAAGTTTAACTAAATAACTTGCATTAAACTGAAAATATTTTTATTACGAGAAAATACCTCTTGCAGCAAGTAATGCATGTTGCCATCGTGGAACAATCATGTCAGGAATATTTCCTCTTTTATTTGTCCTCACATCCAAGAATTCCCCACTTGATAAAAATTTAAGATTTTCATCCATTCCCCCAGTTGTGTAAATACAATCTACAACAAATATAACTGTTAAATGACATATGTCTATTAATAATCAATCTATAATTAATTTAGTTTAAAATTTTTTAATCAGTAAATAAATTAATAAAAAAGGCTACGTTGCTTGTTACCATATTTAAAACCAATTACACTAAATTGGAATATAAATAAATACAATTAGTCAAACACTAAAATTAATAAACCAACCATTTATGACAGCTGATGATGCACCTAACCGAACATGTTTCATTGGAGGTTCAACTTTCCATTGTGGATCTACTTCATCTAACTTTAAACTCTCAACAGAGGATTTATACTCCACTCCCATGATGAAAACTTGATTGTTGACAACAGCAGATGAAGCTCCACACCTTTCTTCATTTAATTCCTTTAAATAAATTGCATGACTAAAGCTCTTTTAACTAACAAAACCAATACCACATAATTTAACACAGCACCAAACATTTGAAATTGGTTAAGATGGACATTATTAATTGCTTATTTGAAAAAAATAAATTTAGACAAAAATTAATTAAATTTTAACAGAACTAACTTACAAAAATTTAAACAAAATTAAGCTTAAATAAATTTTTTTTCGATGTTAATAAAATTTTTACATTTATGATATTTACAAATATATTTTGAATAACAACTTACTGACATCTGAGTCCATTGTTGTGTAACAGTATCAAATAAAACAGAATCTTTTTTATTGGGGAAACCCCCTCCCATTATAAGTAACTTTGTTGGAACTACAGCACAATTAGTTACTAAATAAAAATTATTTTTTAGAATTTTACTTTGACTTAATATTTTTTAATATTAACTGAAGAATTACATTAGTTGCAATAAACATTACAATTAAAAACCAAACATTTTAAATTAATTAAGTTAATAATTTAAAAAGATGTATTTTATGTATAAAATATAAACAGTCTGATGACATTTAATTAACGTTAAGCAATACCATTCAGTCTTCTCTGAGTGCCAGGTTGAGATTCCATGGTTAAGGCAGCAAGAAGAAGTTGTTGACATTCTGTTGAAGACTTAACAAGAGTCTAACAAAATAAATTAAAAAAAAATTCTTAAAATTTAAAGTCACTAAAATTTCATTAATATTTGATTTATTAGTTAGTTAAAAATTGTAGAAATAACGAATTTGCCAAATATATATAATAAGCGACAGCGTGGTGTAGTGGTAAGAACACTTGCTACATCACACATGATGTTGTGGGTTCGATCCCCACTGCTCTCATGCTGTAGCGCCCTTGAGTAAGGCGCTATAAACGGTATGAACTCCTGCTGATCCAGCACTTAATCAGCAGCAAAATTATTAGTCAATTTTAATTTATAATATCCCAAACTGCCACAGGCAACTCGAGACTGGGTCGGAGTAACTGATGTATACTCTATGGCAATATAAATGTCCAATTTACGGGCTTACAAAATAAGTAAAACTTGCTGTTTGTGGTGCACAGATAAATTATCAAATGCAAATTTTAGGTTGAATTCTGTGATACTGCAACACAACAATTAAAATGCAGAATTTATGGCAACCTATTAAATAGTGGACTTACCTCTTTCATGACAACTTGCTTAATAAATTCTTTGTCAAATTTAAGAAGATCAAGAGATTGAAACAATTGGTTGAGATGATTCTTTCTTCGTAATGTGGCATGTTTTATCCATCCAATCATAGCATTGTATACTGTTCTCTCTGCTTGAATCTAAAAAAATTAAGTGTTAATTTAAAGCTTTTCTTTATATTGATTTGTCCTTCATATGTTAAGGTCATGAAGTCGAGTAACAACAAGTAGAGTAACAACAATAGGCCCAACCCAGTTTGAAGTTTACTTTGGCAGTTTGGGATAAAAAAAATAATGCTCGATAATTCAGCTGCTGATTAAGTGCTGGCTTAGCAGGAGTTCATACCATTTATAGCACCCTTCCAAAAAGCGCTACAACATGAGAGCAATAAAGATCGAACCCACGAACTCATGTGGTGTAGCAAGTGTTCTACCCACTACACCATGCTGCTGGTATAAAATAACACAAAAATAAAAAACTACTTTCTTACCTTTTTATCCTTTAATTTCAAAATGGAAAGAACATTTTCAAAACTAAGGGAAGAAAATTCCTCTTTTAAAACAACTAGTTCAAAATTCTCAGCAATCATTTTCTGGGCTCCTTGCTTTAAGTTTTCAAGGTTGTATCTTTGAGAATAAGCCAGCATGGTTAAACAATTCTCAACATCAACCATTGTTGGAAGGAATGAAAAACAGAACTCTTGAAGTCCTAAATTGTAACAAAAAAAAACAAAAATTAATTTTTTTTTTATTAATTGATTCTCGATGCGGCAAAGTCAACTTCACAGCCTATACATTGAGTAACATTTGTTACCCTGCCCCAGTCTTATTTAAGGAGGTTGATTTTTTTTTTTTTTTGAATAAAATTGTCAGATAATTAACCCCCCAATTGTTTTTTAGCTAAGCAGGAGCTACACCTTCACAAATATCCACCTAAGAAAGCCCTGCAAAGATTTTTTATATATATATATATATATATTTTTTTTTTTGTATATATCTTTATCCTTAATGTGGGAAAGTCAAATGCGGGACCTAAACATACAGTAACATCAGTTACTCCAACCCAGTCTCGAGTTGCCTGTGGCAGGTTGGGATATTATAGATTATAACTGCCCGATAATTAAGCTGCTGATTAAGTGCTGGCACAGCAGGAGTTTATACCGTTCATAGCGCCTTACTTGAGGGTGCTATAGTATGGGATCAGTGGGGATTGAACCCACGGCCTCATGTGTGGTGTAGCAAGTGTTCTTACCACTACACCACGCTGCCGGTAATATATTTTGTATATGCTTCCGGTTAAGATGAACCTAGGACAGCTTGTAGTAAAAATTATAAAAAAACAGCCACTTTCTTAACTACACAGAAGTGATAAAATAATATTACTTTCAATCTGGAGTTCCTTAGCTGCTTCCAAAACTTTGAAGATATTTTCCGAGGTCAGCAAAATCTTCTCAGTGTAGATAAAGTCGAAAATAAGTTCCATAACCTCTGAGCTTATTCCACAAACTTTACCATTTTCGTTGTATTTGCCTTTCATCTAAACAGTTTTAATTTGTTATAACAAAATTCTACAAGTCTTTTGAGTAAGATGGTATGAGCGACATAAATCCCTGCTGAGCCAGCACTTAATCAGCAGCCTATTTATCGGGCAATTATAATCTATAATATCCCAAACTGGCACAGGCAACTCAAGACTGGGTCAGGGTTAAAAATGTTACTCTATGTTTAGGTCGCGCATTCGACCTTCCCACCCAGTCTGGAAAGTAGGGCAGCGTGCACGCACGAGATTTTTTTGATTAAAAAAATGCACGCCTGGAATTAGCGTTTTGCACGCCTGGTTTCTTAAAAAAATGTGCACGCACAGTATTGACGCCTACAACACGTTAACATATATCACGCATGCACGCCTAGACCGGAAATTTTGGTACGCGTGCACGCGTGGTCACGCATTTTTTTACGCTTGCACGCACGAGATCTCGTCGAAAACTGACCTACTTTCCAGACCACCTTGAGGATAAAGATATATAGAAAACCAATTGGTTCTAACATAATTTACAAACAAAACTCAAGCTATAATATCATAACTAGAATGAATGGAACTAACCGAAGCAAACATGTCCCTGAAGAATTCAGAAAACGATCCAAGAATATTTTTGTGGCCGTGATGTTTCATGTCTGAGTCATCCGAGATTATGACATCATAATAAACCCAATCTTTCTTCCTATCCCTATAAGGAAGTAGGTTTAGTAAGGTGTATAAAAATTAAACGCAATATCACAAACTTTTATAACAAGAGTTGTCGCACAGGGCAAGTTGTCTTACCCATCTTGGCCATCTAGTATTAAATACGGTAACCAGACACCTCGGCCAAGACACTTCGGCCAAATTTTTTTTTGAAACAGCGGCGATTTCGCATTTTAATTACCACGAAAAATTTTATTTTCCCGTATTTATATACAGTTTTTCAGACAGTATTTGAATTAAAATAAGCAGTAAATTAATATTTTTTTAATAATAATGTGCAAGAACATGTTATCTTTCTTTTGGCGTGTCAATTTTTGTTAAGTCCATTTATATGAAAACTGATTTATATTTTCTCATTAATTTTAAATACAATTTCACACTCGGTTGGACACCATTAGCCGCTATTGTGCGCTTCTTCTTTGGATCGCCTTATCGCCTGGTCATTTCAAGTTTTTCCCTTTTTTCCAGCGTTCTTAGTCACGTGATTTGTGTTTCGCCTTTTTTGTCTTTATTTGTATCGTAACTTGGAATTATTTTTGGAATTCTACTTTTAGTACGTCAAATATTTAGAATACGATTCGCCCTGTTCTAACAATTCATAAATGGTTTTTAGTTAGTTTTTGTTAAAAGTAATATTGATTTGTAAGTGTTAAGCCAGTATTGTTTTTTGTTAATTGTTTTTCTTGTGTACTGAATATTGAATACATTTGTAGCTTATTTTGGATAAATCCACATAAGCTAACCTTTAATTTTATAAACAAACAGTTTTTGATGTTGATTTAAAATGGAATTGTTATTTATTTGCTGGCAAGCTTTGGCGTATTTCTCCTCCCTATTTAAAATAAGTTCGAATGCTTTTAACTATAACTTGTTTATCGACTTTGCGGGTTATTTAACAACTCTTTTCGCATGGGAACTCTAACCTCGTTTTTCTGGTATTGAATTATTTTTTCAACGATTATTTCTGCTTTTTATTAAGTGCAAATGTTCGTTTTAAAAACAGTTAGACAATTTCGTTCTGCTGAACGGACGCCACTTAATAAACATGGATTTAGACATTACTTAAATTCAAAGTTTATTTCCGTAAGAATTAGCCAGAATTTTATATTCTTGTATCAACCAACCACTAAAGGATGTTTTAATAATTAAATGAATAATTCGCTACAAATGATGATTTTCCCGACGTGATTAAGGTTTTGAGATTTAAAAAGAATTTTGTAGCTTCTGTTCTCAGACCAAATGAACACCTTCCGAGGAGTCGCGCAAACGGAGATAAGCAAGTTTTTAGCTTTTGTTTATCAGCCAAAACTTTGGAATAAAAACAGACAATTAACAATTTTTAAATGGGAAAACGTTATTGCCAGCTTTAAATTTTAACAGTCAAACTACAAAAACGACAGATGAAGAAAGACCATCGCAGCATTTTTTACGTGTTTTTCTTTGCCAAGCGGGTCAAATGAACAAGATGAAGTACCTTTCTTGCACGAACTACCTAGTTTCTTTTGCCCAACGATGGCCGACTCAAGACGATGATCGACGCACCCATGTCTGATGCCCACAGAAGGCCGATTGTTTTTCCGAAGTGCCCAAACGAGGCCAATATGTCTATAATGCCCACAGAGGCCAAGTTCCCTTCATTCGTCGATCGTCGCAATCACCTACCTCATGAAAGTTCGAATGTGCAAGAAATACAGTCATCAAACAATAAACGCTTATTTACAAATTTACGCTTGTGAGAATTAAGACGCGTATCGAAGAGTAGCGGTTGTGTTTTCTTATTTTTGATTACCCCGGGCTCTACTTTGAGTTGGGTTGATGTAGCTTATTTTAGATAAATCCACATAAGCTAACCTTTAATTTTATAAACAAACAGTTTTTGATGTTGATTTGAAATGAAATTGTTATTTATTTGCTGGCAAGCTTTGGCGTATTTCTCCTCCCTATTTAAATAAGTTCAAATGCTTTTAACTATAACTTGTTTATCGACTTTGCGGGTTATTTAACAACTCTTTTCGCATGGGAACTCTAACCTCGTTTTTCTGGTATTGAATTATTTTTTCAACGATTATTTCTGCTTTTGCAAATGTTCGTTTTAAAAACAGTTAGACAATTTCGTTCTGCTGAACGGACGCCACTTAATAAACATGGATTTAGACATTACTTAAATTCAGAGTTTATTTCCGTAAGAATTAGCCAGAATTTTATATTCTTGTATCAACCAACAACTAGGACAGTTTTTAATAATTAATGAATAATTCGCTACACATTGTAGAGTATTTCAATTGTTGTATCAGTCGAGTTAGACAGTTGCAATTCTGGGCCCATTATCGGCATTATTTTTATATTAACTGAGATCAATCTGTGATCAAGGGGCGTATTTTATTCTCCGATCAACCTATTGTTGGTCACGTGGGGTATAGTTGGACAAACCCTACATTTATTTATGAATTGTATGACATTTGGTCATATCATTGGGTTAGTATAGTTAGTTAGATTTGTAAATTGTTTGACTTAAGATCAAGTTTAAATTTATAAATTGGGATATATAATTTCGAAAGGATTTATTGGATTTACAAATAAGAATGAGTTTGGAACCGAGTACCAGCGGTCAAGCTTCGACATCGAAGCCCGTCGAAGAACCGAGTGTCGAACCAAAGTCTGCCCGGAAAAATGCTTTGGCAAATTTTACTCGAATTGAAAACCAGCTCCTTAAAGAAATCAATGCTTAAAAGGAGGCAAAGCTGGTCACTGGATGCAAAGCAGTTTTCGACACCGCCTACGATAAATGTTTATCGGCGTGCAACGAATTCTTGGCTGTTCAAGCTGAAGTTGAAAAGCCAAAAGCACAGGCCAAAATTGATAAAGTTAAAAGCCGATATGCGACAATGAACGAAAGGTATCAAAGTTTTTTATCTTTGTGTGTAACCTCTGCTTCACCAACACATGGAGCTCCCTCAGTAATTGGGTCCCGCCATTCTGGATCTGTTAGCTCGCAAAGAAGCAGAGGTAGCGTCGAGGCGCTTAAAGTTCAAGCCGAACAAGTTCAAAAGGAAGCTGAATTAAGTCTTCGGCAGCTTGAAATTCAAAAGCAACAAGAAGAAGAAGAAGCAGAAGAAGAAGTCCGCGAAGCTGAAGCCAAGGCTCGTGAGGCCAAAGCTAGGGCTCGTCGGAAAAAGCGCACTGCGGCCCTTAAAAGCATGGGCGCACAAATTGAGCTTGAAAAGGAAGTAACTAGGGCTCAATCCAAAGTTCTTGAAGCCGAAGCCGAGTTAGAGGGTAGCGTTTTTGGGTCTGACGGATTCGTAGAAAGGCCATCAATTTCGCTTCGACAACTCGCTTCACCAGCTGCTTTGGGGATTGATCAAGCCATTAACAGCTTATCACCCAAACGAAGTGACCCGACCCCTATCTTAGTTACCCAAACGGGGCCGGTGTATGATTCCACGCCTATTGTCAAAGAAGCCCAGCAAAGTGTGCCCCGTAGCCAATATTTGCCAAGCTTTAGCGCAAGACGCCACCTTGCCAAGAATTACGATTGACAATTTTAATGGCGACATTTTAGAATATGATTCTTTCATCATGCAGTTTGATGAATTTATAGATTGTAAAATATCGGATGACGGCGCCAAATTGCAGTTTTTGTTGAAGTATTGCACTGGCGAGGCGTTTGAGGCAATTAAAGGTTGCAAAGTTATTCGTAACCGAACAGAGGCTTACAGAGAAGCGAGATCACGACTTGATGAAAAGTTTCGTGCCAGTGATCTTATCATGGAGGCGGCAATGGAAACCATACTAATTGGGCCTCCCATTTCTGAGTCAGATTCCGATGCTTGGAATAAATTGGCAGACAGCATGTACTACTGCAGCTGTACCTTAAATGCGGGAGGCTATGAGTCCGAATTAAACAGCCGTGAGACAATAAGCAAAATCTATCGACGATTGCCCGAACAAGTGCGGCGTGATTTTATAAAAATTTCAAAAGATAAAGAAAGAACCGGTAGAAAAACAACCTTCGATGATTTGTTACAGTTCGTAAGGGAGTTGGCCCGATCATCAAGGCATTACTACCAGCGCATTCATTTTGAGCAATGTGATAAGAAATGTTCTGACATGAAAGGGAGGCGATTTCAATCGTAATCAAATCGGCCTGCCAGCAAGAGCTTTAATGTAAAGGAGAAAAGTTCGGCGCCATTATCATTTGTATGCTGTCCTTTGTGTAGGAATGGACACCAGCTGTGGCGTTGCGAAATCTTTAAAATGAAAACGTCGATCGATCGATATAATTTCGTGAAAATTAAAAGGTTGTGTTTCAATTGCTTAAGAGAAGGCCACATGAATAACAATTGTCCGACACCAAACGTAACCCGGCTGACATAGCATCTCGAGGTCTTATGCCAGACAAAGTAGATAAGGCCGAAATTTGGTTTAATGGCCCGAAGTTTTTGGGTCAAGTTGTTAATGAATGGCCCGCTCGCCCACAAGTTTTACCACCGCTTGCCAACGACGATCCTGAGTTGAAACAAGAACCAGCAAAGTGCAATTTCACAAAAAGAAATTAGCAGCACTGGCATTGAGCGCCTTTTTTCTCGCTATTCATCTTTTTCCCGATTACAACGCTGCGTGGCATGGCTTCTTCGTTATAAGCAATACCTGAGGTGGTAGGCTGAAACTCGAAATTTAGCAGCAAGTTCAACTTCGTTTAACACCAATTTTTTTAGTCGTCAGGAGATAGATACTGCCACTACCGCTATTGTACATGCTGTTCAGCGCGACGTTTTTCCCGAGGTTATTAAGTTGCTTTCTAACCATGAGAACTTTCAGTCGTCTGTAGTAATGAGTAAAGGAGAACTTCGCAATTCAAAAGTTCTCAGCTCGTTGCAAAAGTTGTCACCCATTTTGGTCAATAATGTAATCTATGTTGGAGGAAGATTACAAAAGTCTTTGGTTGATAGGAATGCAAAGCATCAAATGATCTTGCCTTCAAACCACCCTGTCACTGCCCTCATTATTTCATCTCATCACATACGTCAAGGTCATTCCGGAACCTTGCATGTGGTAGCCTCTAACCCGGAAAGTTTTTGGATTTTGCGTGGCCAGGCAGCTGTTCGAAAGGTACTACGAAACTGCAGACAATGTAGACGATGGAACGCGAAAATCGGTGAACAAATGATGGCCGCATTACCCTCATCAAGGGTTACTGCCAACAGGCCGCCATTCACCTGTGTTGGTGTCGATTATATGGGCCCCATACCTGTCAAGCTGGGACGGAGCCAAGTTAAGCGATATGCTTGTGTTTTTACCTGTATGGCCACCAGAGCAGTCCATATTGAGGTTGCACAGTCGCTTGAAACAAGTGCCTTTATAGATGCATACAGAAGGTTCATTTCAAGAAGGCCAACACCGAAACAAATTTTTAGTGACAACGGCACTAATTTCGTCGGTGCCGAACGTGAATTGCGTATGGGTATAAGGAAATGGAATAAAAAACAAATGCATGATGCTATGTTGCAGAATGAAATAGATTGGAGATTTAATCCCCCTGCTGCAAGCCATCAAGGCGGAGTATGGGAGCGTATAATAAGAAAAGTTCGAAAAATTATACGTTCAATCACCGGTGAACGAGTTCTTGACGACTACGGCTTCATTACATTGCTCACTGAAGTAGAAAGGATTTTGAATAACCGACCTTTAACCCCTATTAGTGATGATCCGCGAGACTTGGAAACGCTTTCTCCAAGTATGGTTTTAAAAGGAGCAATCGATATGTCATTGCCCCCTGGAGAATTTATAAAAGCGGATGGTTATAAAAAGTCATGGCGCCTGACCCAACTAGTCGTCGATCAATTCTGGACGCGATGGCTAAAAGAATATTTGCCGCTTTTGCAATTGCGACAAAAATGGCTTCGGCCCGTGAGAAATTTTGCTGTTGGTGACGTAGTGTTGATTGTGGATGACACAATTAAAAGAGGATACTGGCCGAAGGGAATTATAGAACAATGTGAAAGTGACTGTAACGGACTTGTACGACGCGTGCGTGTAAAAACCGCCACAACGGTCCTTTGGCGGGATATTAGAAAGCTGTGCCTTCTCGAAGCGCAGCAATAACTTAAAACGCGTTTTTCTTTCATTCATTATTGCATGTACCGTTATCATTTCACCTCATGTCACTCGTGTGAACTTTCATATTTTCTTACCCTTTGATGTGTACGATTATCGTATATTATTATAATGTAATGTTTTCTTTTTTGACGATTATCTCACGTCATACTGTTTGCTGCATGCTCACAGTGTATATTGGTTTCGTTTTTGATATAATGTACTTTGTTTATTGTGAAATGACTTCGTATATTTTGTTGTGTACTCGGTCATTTGGGGCCGGAATGTTAAGTCCATTTATATGAAACTGATTTATATTTTCTCATTAATTTTAAATACAATTTTACACTCGGTTGGACACCATTAGCCGCTATTGTGCGCTTCTTTTTTGGATCGCCTTATCGCCTGGTCATTTCAAGTTTTTCCCTTTTTTCCAGCGTTCTTAGTCACGTGATTTGTGTTTCGCCTTTTTTGTCTTTATTTGTATCGTAACTTGAAATAATTTTGGAATTTTACTTTTAGTACGTCATATATTTAGAATACGATTCGCCCTGTTCTAACAATTCATAAATGGTCTTTAGTTAGTTTTTGTTAAAAGTAATATTGATTTGTAAGTGTTAAGCCAGTATTGTTTTTTGTTAATTGTTTTTCTTGTGTACTGAATATTGAATACATTGTAGAGTATTTCAATTGTTGTATCAGTCGAGTTAGACAGTTGCAATTCTGGGCCCATTATCGGTATTATTTTTATATTAACTGGGATCAATCTGTGATCAAGGGGCGTATTTTATTCTCCGATCAACCTATTGTTGGTCACGTGGGGTATAGTTAGACAAACCCTACAATTTTTTTAATTTTACAAATTAAAACCTATAAAAAACTAATTTTAAAAGCGCGCGCTTTCAGGTGACACAAGACGATGCGTTATGATGTGTTTTGCGAAATAGGGCCGTCTTTCCAAACAATATTTGAAGAAAATAGATCATTAATTCATCAATTTTTATTAGATCATTAATTTATCACAAGGAATGTGCATAAATATATTATTAGTTATTTCTCGTGTTAATTTATATACTAAAACACAAAGAATAAAACGTTTAAAGAGTTGCCAGAAGGTTCGTCCCGCAAAAAAAACGGCGGGGCTATGAAATTCCCGTGTATAAAGTCAGCGTAAGACCATATTTTTTCGATATTCAAAATAAAATTTTGCATAAAGTACAGTGTATATGAAAGTTTTTATTAGTTGTTACGTTAATGACATATGTTAGTTAGAATATTTATTTTTTTAGGATTTTTGTTTCAAAAACTAATTTTAAAACGGATTAAGACAGGTGCTTTTGGGCTTCAAAATTTTACGACTAATCGCTTTCGGCCTGCGAAATTTGTCATTAAACTACGGGGAGCCTGCAGCGTTAAGCCCGCGTATACCTTTAACGCAACACCATATTTTATTGATATTTTAAATGAAATTTGGGAAAAAACTACAATAGTTAAAAAAGTTTTACCCGATTGTTAAGATAAATATTACGTTAATTTTTAGAAAAATTCAATTTTTAAAGATTTTTATCTCGAAAACGTAATTTAAAAAGGCATTAAAGAGAAAACATTTTCCGTTCGTAATTTAGTTTTCGACATAAAAATCATTAAAAAAAACGACCCACGTGTTTTTTTTACAGGCCGAAGCTTCTGGCAACCATTTTGAAGACAACTTAGCCTGATATAAATTTACCCTTTTAAGAGTTTTTTATTAAAACGAACAAGAAGAACATTTTATTTGGTTGTTTAATCAAAAGGTTAAGTTGCCTTTGGTTGAATTGACATAAAGTTATTTAAAACCAACCTGTTTAGTTTCTCAAACATTTCATGAATGTGGTCGCTTTTAAACTCCTTGCTTACAGCCATTTTAGTCTACCTCAACTACACTATGCTAAAACTAAATGGAACAAAACATTAGACTTGTTTTTAACCGTCTAGACAGGTTGCTAAGCAACAGGATTTAACAGGCTCCCTAGCGAACAAGATATCCTTGTGATGTCATAGAATGTTTATTGTTAAAACATCTTTTCTTTATGACAAAGAATAAAGTTCCCACAAGAGAGTGTTAGATCGAGCAGCAAACAAGAGAGATCACATTGTTTTTAAATTAATCTTTTGATGTTGTCATGAATTTTTCAGTAAACAAATACCAAGTTACCCCAACTTACTTAAATTCTATCATGTTTAATTAAATTCTTTTTATTAGAAATATCGCCGATCTTTTTTAACATTTGTATTTATTTCTTTTGTATTTTTACTATTTTAAGAAATCATTTTAAATTAATTAATTCTTAAATATTCAGTTTTTCAAACTTTGAATCAAAAAAGTTTTTATTTGATATTTGAAAGTTGGTTTAAAACGATTTTAAACTCAATAAAAATAGAATGTAACACCCCAGCTGTTTGTGAACAATACAACTTGTGACATAACAGTAACTCAATAGTGTATTATGACATCACAATCACGTTAGTGTGTCCTCGTTTCTTAAGTATTCACCAACGTCAGCTTGATGAAATGCAATAATCGCCATTGGATCGGTTTTACGACATTCAGAAGTGGATTTTGCTGCTACTCCAAAACCCTGAAATAATTTAAAACAAAATTAAATTTTAGGATTTCTGTAAATTTATTTAAAATTACAAAAAAATCAGGAATTTTACTACATTTATATATTATTTGCCCTTTTAATGCTTTATATATACAAAACTAAATGGCAAAAATATTAAGCTAGAATTATACAAAAATTAAATATAACTAGCTAAATGTCAAAAGGGCTGCATTAATATGTCTAATCGGGCATTATATATCACCCAAAAAGATTTATTGTATAAATATAAAAATAAACATTTTATATTTTTTTAATGCCTAAAAAACTAATTAAATTTTATACACACAATAAAAATAATTTAAATCTAATAGAAATAAAACAAAGAATTTAAACAAAAGATATTATGACATCACACTTACCAAAGGCATGTCACTCATAGAATACACAACAACTCCCTGGTACTTGGGGGTGTTGTCAGTAATTCGACCCAGCCCCGATTTCATGATATGGTTCCCGTACAAAAATGTTTGCTCGGCATTTGGTTTCACCCACACTTTGTACTAAACAATCAACCATTGTTATCTACAATCACATATTGTTATTTACAAACCGGCAGCATGGTGTCTACACCACACATGAGGTCCTGGGTTCAATTCCCACTGATCCATGCTATAGCGCCCTAATTAAGGCAATTTAAACAATATGAATTCCTGCTGAGCCAATACCTAATCAGCAGTTTAATTATCGGGCAACTATAAAGCAAGTATGATAATATCCCAAACTGCCACAGACTACTTAAGACTGGGTCAGGGTAACTGTTGTTACTCTATGTTTAGGTCGTGCATTTGACCTTTCCATATTGAGGATAAAGATATACAAAAAAAAATCATAAGTGTTTAATATAAAACTAGGTTTTAAATATTTTTTAAAATAATCCAAATACTAAATTAATTAATCAATATTTGCTTGGGTCACATTATTAACATAAAACAACCTATTTAAAATTTAAAAAAATTTAAATAATTTTAAATTAAAATTTTTTTCGATATAATGCAAATTAAAAATAAGGCTTTTAGCGAGAATCAAACCGTATTTACCTTTGCATAAGGGGCAAGATAATCAAGTGCTGTCACATGAAGTCGAAACTTTCTTGTTTTTGTAAACTTTCCGAAGCAGACTCCAAAACAAACGAGATTTTCACGACACACGTTTGCAGCTCTCTTCATTATTTCTTCCGAGACGTAGTAAACTCGTTCCTTGTGAAGTCTGAAGCAGTAACTTCCATCTGGACGATCTATCAGCGATTTTATATTTTCTCCAATACTAAACAATATGAAACATAGGAATATTAACTTGGTAAAAACAAATAAATACGAGCTCTGATAAGAATTTCAACCGGTCGGGGAGTAGGGGAGTTTTTAACAAGATCTTGTGCGTGCAGTCGTAAAAAATAGCATTGCGCAATCGCATGCGCACTTAAATTTTCGGTCTACATGTAACTGCGTGATTTATATTGCGCATTTTCTCACGGTTTTTAGACACCAGGCATGCAACATGCTAATTTTAGTCGTGAATTTTTTATAACGAAAAAAATCTTGTGTGTGCATGCTGCCTACTTTCTAAACTGAGATTTTGACATATTATAGCATTTTTATAAACATGAAAATACCAGTTTACAAACATAGAACTATAGGGTTTTTTTATTTAGGTTTTTCGTGATTAATGAAAGTAAATAAAAAGGTTTACAATAATTTTTACATTTATGCGACGGGAAAAAATGACAACGTCAATTTAATGATTTAAAACATCCCATAAATATTAATGTTTACACAAAGATTTTAGTATATTATGGGATGGTCTGGTCACCAAACCCAGTTAAAAAATTTTATCCTACAATTCTAGGTCTAATTAATCTGTTAATTAGAAGATTAATGACATATATTACCGAGCAAGAATCATATGCTTAAAGATGCCAATTTACCTATTAAGACATTTTTTATTAACCCCATTATTTACCTTAAAGGCCCGTTCACACGGCGTACGCAACTTAATGTAAGATTACAAAACCATTTAAAATGAACAGAGTCGTTCACATGTACGAAAGTTTGCGAAAGTTACGTAAGATTTCGTAAAGTTTTGTGGCTGAAACGAAATTTACGCAAGATTTCGTAAGCAGTATATTTTTATTGGATATTTTGTATTTGTTAATCCCTAGAACTCGTAAAGTTACGTAACGCAACGTTTCCTTGTCGTGTGAACAGGATTTCACCCTTTTTATAAATATACCGCTCAATTTCCAAAAAAATTACGACCTAAACTTTAATAAAATTTCGATTTTAAAATTTGAGTTTTTACAATATGTTTATTTATCACAGAAGGTTTTCAGTAATATAAGAAGATACTATAAAAATATTTAAACAGTTCGACTTACTATTTCGCGAGTTTCTCGAACATTATCTTTGTTTCTTCGTCTGTTAAAGGCCTCATTTTTATTAATTTTTATATCAACGATTTACAAAATTTTAGTAAATTTTAATAAAGCATGGCATTGGTAAGGTGACTTATTTGCGCAAACAAATTACGCCACGAATAAAAACGTGACAAAAATATCACAACCCTATTTAAATAAAATATTTATAAGAAAACATAAACAAATTTTTTGAATAACCAGCCTTTAGAATTTACAAAATAACGCATTTTCTGGTAATATTAAAGAAACAAGGTCGTGTGTTGGACTCGTGAGTTTAACGAAGTCTTAGTTAATTTGTCCTTCGTAACTAGTTAGGTATAAGATGAATGTACGTTATGTTTAAATTCAAGGTTATTAGGTTGGGCCCGTTTAATAAAACAAAATTGCTTAGTCTGTTTTAAAACGAACATTTGCTTCTAAAACCGGCAGCGTGGTGTAATGGTAAAAATACTTGCTACACCACACATGAAGGTGTGGGTTCAATCCCCATTGATCTCATGTTGTAGCGCCCGAGTAAGGCGCTATAAACTCCTGCTGAGCCAGCACTTAATTAGCAGCATAATTATTGGGTAATTATAATCTATAATATTCCAAACTGCCACAGGCAACTCGAGACTGGGTCGAAGTAACAAATGTTACTCTATGTTAAGGTCGCACATTCGACTTTCCAACATCAAGGATAAAGATATATAAAAAAAAAATCGTGGGTTACTTGCTTAAAACATACAAAATTGTTTTTAAATCTCACTCAAGAACATTCTTTATAACTATTGCTTTAAAGTTGTACAAAAAACTTTATTTAAAATATGAAAAACATCTAAGTTTTATGAAATTTTAATTTATTTGACCTCACAGAAACAAAAGTAAATTCTTTAAAGATAAAGCGGGATTCATACCAAGACAACGAAGCTTAATATATTTATTTGCGCAAGGGGGGAATTAAAAGTAACACAATCATCTTGAAAGGGAGGGGGTATTTTTTGGGGTCAGAAGGGTTAGGGGGAGTTTTACATTCCAGTATCTTTATTAGGGTAAAGAATATTTGGGGGGGGGGGGGGGGGGGGTAGAAAAATAAATACATACTGCTTGATCGCATTGGGATCATAGGCTGGTTTAAATTTGAAAATAAGTTTTTGATTTCGATGGAACGAGGTTATAATTCATCTTTATCCTCAGCCCCTTCATCGCCACGAGGTGGTGGTGCACCACCTTCGCTGCCTTGGTAAATCTTTGAAACGATCGGTTGAACGACTTCTTCCATTTTTTTCTTTTGCGTCTCGTAATCTTCTTTTTCGGTTCCCTCCTGGTGTTCGTCCAACCATGAAATCGTGTCCTCGACAGCTTTCGTGATCGTTTCTTTATCCTCATCCGAGAGTTTTCCACCCAATTTTTCTTTATCGGCGACCTGGTTCTTCAAGGAATAAGCGTAACTTTCGAGCTCATTCTTTGCATCAACTCTTTCTTTCAACTAAAAACAAATTTAATTTCATCATTTATTTAACATAATTTAAACTTTATTTGACAAAATTTTGGTTTCAATTAGGGTTATTGGTTGGATAGTCCTTTGTTAATAGTTTTTGGATTTGATCATATTTTAATTCTGACGATTTAGTTAGTTAAGTTATTATTTTTATTTTAAACTTTCCAATTCACTTTGTTTTTTGTCATTTTATAATTTACATACAGTAAAAAATAGGCAGACAACAGGGGGCCATTACTGGCAGTTCTAGTATTTCAGTTATATATTATTTGATAACCACAGAGAAAGGGTAAATGGGTAACTAATCGACAGCCCTAGTTTACATCAGATATTAAACAATAAAACCTGACAAAAAATTTACTTTTTGATCCTCGGTTGCAAACTTCTCGGCATCCTGAACCATTCTCTCGATATCTTCCTTAGACAATCTGTTATCGTCATTCTTAATCTCGATCTTCTCTTTGTTCCCGGTGCCTTTATCCTCAGCTGAGACCCTTAGGATCCCGTTCACGTCAATCTCGAAGGTCACCTCGATCTGGGGAACCCCACGTGGGGCTGGGGGAATTCCAGTGAGGTCAAATTTACCCAAATGATGGTTGTCCTTGACCATGGCACGTTCACCTAAAAATATTTAAAAAAATTTTTTAATTTTGTAAAAAACACCAAATTTTTTTATATTTATATTATTTGTTGTTAATTTCAAAGAAACACCTCCAAAAAAGTTAAAACAAACTTAATTTTTATTCAACTTACCCTCCAAAACATTGATGGTAACTGTTGGTTGACTGTCGCTGGCAGTGGAAAAGATTTGGGATTTCTTGGTAGGAACGACAGTGTTACGAGCGATCAATTTTGTCATAACTCCTCCAACAGTTTCAATTCCAAGCGTCAGTGGGCACACATCAAGAAGAACAAGATCACCTTTAACAAAAAATAAAAAATATTAAATTTAAAAGTTTTTTTGTATTTATTTATCCTCGATGTAGGAAGGTCGACTTCACAGCCTACACACAAAGTAACATTTGTTACTCCGACCCAGTGTTGAGTTAACTTTGGCAGTTAGAGTTATTATTGATTATAATTGCCAATAATTAATCTGCTAATTGCTTATCAGGAGTTCATACCGTTTATAACATATTACTAAAAAAGTGCTAAAGCTTAAATACCATCATTAAAACATTTTATTTCCTAACTAGTAGAACCATCTTTTAATACAGAATCAATTAACACTCACCAGTGTCACTCTCTCCACTCAAAACTCCAGCTTGTACTGCTGCTCCATAAGCTACAGCCTCATCTGGGTTGATACCTGAGCAAAAGAGTTCAGAATTATTAAGACTGGGGGTAAAATAAACTTTTTAAAAGTATTACCAGAAAAAGTTATAAGACTTTGAAAGCTGTGGGTAATATAAGATTAATTTTTGGTAAAGATTTTGTAGGAAAATGAAGTCACTTTGAAATATACTGGGTCAAATTATGTTCGATGTTTATATATTAAATTGATTATGTGGATTAAACCCTTAACCTCACCCATTTAAAAAACATTTAATAAATGTCCCATTTGATATAATTTGATTCATTTGATTCTGTATACTTAATAAGTACTGAAAATGTAATCAATTAAAATTTCGGGTCGTTTAACAACAAACAATTTTACTTTTTGTTCTCACCTCTGTTGGGTTCTTTTCCGTTGAAGAATTCTTTCACTAAAGCCTGGATTTTAGGAATACGAGTGGATCCTCCGACGAGAACAACCTCATCTACATCCTTCTTCTCCATATCAGCATCATCCAAGACTTTCCTGACTGGAGTCATAGTTCCTCGGAATAAGTCCTGAAGAAAAAAAATTAAAATAACAAAAACATTTTTAACATTTTTTAAACACTTTAAGTGTTATATTAGAGAGTTTTGCAATTCTGTAAGTGATATAGCATGTTAGTTTGGTTGACACTGAATCACAAAATGGCTTTAAAACCTTTAAAAAATGTCTGTGGTACTTACAATTTAATTTTTAAAATTACTGAAAAATGTTTAACCATTTTTTTTTCCTTTTTCTTTGTTTTTTAATTAATTTTAATTTTTTTTAAAAGTTGTATAGCTTAAAAAGTAGGTAATATTATTTGAAGTTAAAATCATTTTTCTGTTTAGTGACACCAACTTTATCAATTTTTGAGAAAAAAATTTTGTAAATATGGGACTTTAACAACATTAATTAAACTTACTGAGTTAAGTTCTTCGAATTTTGCTCGGGTCAAAGTTTCAGAAAAGTCATCACCCTCGAAAAAGCTCTCGATTTCAACTCTAGCAGTTTGTTGTGAGGATAAAGCACGTTTTGCTTTCTCAACTTCTCGTCGAAGTTTCTGGACAGCTCGGTTGTCCTTCCTCACATCTTTACCTTTCTTTTTTTTATATAATTTCATGAAATGGTCCATTACACGTTGGTCGAAATCCTCACCACCTGCAGAGTTTAAAAACGTTAAAATTTAAAAAACTATTATTTAAATTTTTTAATTATATATAAATAAAAACATTGTTTTTATATGAAAAGTAAAATATAAAGAGTATAGGTATCCTAATTTTGTATTTCAAATTCAATTCTCCAATTTTATACAAAAATTAAGCACAAAATAAGCGTACAATATCTTAAACAGTGTTTTCCATGACACTGAACTTATGTAACATATAAACACGAACCTAAATGGGTGTCGCCGTTAGTGGCAATAACCTCGAAGACTCCGTTATCGATAGTCAACAATGAAACATCAAAGGTTCCACCTCCAAGATCGAATACAAGAATATTTTTCTCCCCGTCTCTCTTGTCCAAACCATAAGCAATAGCTGCTGCAGTTCTACAGAAAATTAAACTTAGATAAGCAAACGTCTTAGATTCATAAATTTTGTGAGCAACTAGTTTAGTGGTTCCAACAATTGGCTTCAATTTATCAGGTCCTAGGTTTGATCCCTTTTAATGCTGTAGGACTATAATGTAAAATGCCATAAACAGAACAGACATCTATTCCAAAATAATCGTCAAATAAATTTTCAGACAATTATAATCTGTAACATCCCGAACTAAAAAAGTCAATTTTAGACTGGGTTGGGTAACTGATATTACTCTATGTTTAGGTTGTGAAGTCAACTTTTCCACATTGAGGATCAATATATTAGAAACAAAAAACAATGAAAAATGGTGTATATAGAGAAGTAAAAATTAAATATTTCATTTTAGTTAAACTTACGGTTCATTGATGATTCTCATGACGTTTAAACCAGCGATAATTCCGGCATCTTTGGTGGCTTGTCTTTGTGCATCGTTGAAATAAGCTGGGACGGTTACGACAGCGTGGGTGACTGTTTTGCCGAGATATGCTTCAGCGATTTCCTTCATTTTGCCCAAAACCATAGCGCTGATTTCTTCAGCAGCAAAAGTCTAATTTTTAATAAAATATAAAGATTAAAAAACACATAACACCACCAAGTTTCAAATAGTAGAAAATAGTTTATCATTTTTACATCACAGGTTAAACACAGACTAATTTACCTTTTTTTCTCCTTCTTTTATACTGACAACAACATGGGGTTTCTTATTTTTTTCAATGACTTTAAACGGGAAATATTTAAGATCGGATTGAACTCCTGAGTCGCTCCAAGTTCGGCCAATCAGACGCTTGGCATCGAACACCGTGTTGTCCGGATTAGATGTCAGTTGGTTCTTGGCGGCATCTCCAATCAGTCGGTCACCTTCTGCCGTAAATGCAACGTATGATGGAGTGATTCGGTTTCCCTGATCGTTTGCGATAATTTCAACTCGACCATTTTTAAAAACACCAACACTAAAAAGATAATTATTTATTTTAATTACTTTTAACAAAAAGAAAACAAAAAAAAGTGAAATTTATTTAATCTTTAACAAATAGCCCATTGACATATTAAAATATTACTTAAAAATACCAAAATTAATGCTTAAATATTGTGATAAAAACGTTGTTACTAATTTTTTACAGTATTAAATAAAATACAAACGAACCAAGAATATGTTGTTCCCAAATCAATTCCAATAACTGTTCCCACTTCTTTATTTTCATCGTCGGCGTAAATTGCCACAACCAAACATAATAATAACGTGAACTTAATCATAATTTAAATTCTTTATAAACACTTTAATACTAAAAAATTACCTAATTTTGAAAATCTAAACCAAACAGTTAGATATTAGTAATATCCTTAATAATATCTTTATTATATTTCTCTATTAACATCAAATTTATTTCGGCAAAATATAAAATTACGATGGTAATATTAAAATTTAGAAATTAAACCGTTAATATCAGTTAAAAGTTTAACAAAAGTGCCTTACTAGCTGTTTTAAAACACAATATAAGTAGTCTTAATCGTACAACTATTCATTATCGAAATTATTTTATAAAAGACTGAGTTTTTTAGCCTAACAGTTAGGTTGTAACGTTAAAATGTTCTTTTGCTTTTATCAGGCTATCTTCCATTCATTGTAAATACTCAACTGCGGTGTGGTGATTTCCTATTGGTCCGTTTCACCACGTTGAACACTGCTGATTGGCTACAGCCGCAAAAAATAGTGACGTCGCATTTCGGCGGTGTATGAATCAGCGATATATGACGTAACGAGCTGTTATGTTCTAATAAAATTAAGGCCACATCATCTTTTTATATGCTTTTGACACGTGCGTTTTTTAATCCGTTTTGCAAGGTGTATATTGCATCATGGTTTACCTGTTTCTAACAATAACAAAAGCTGTTTAACATAACAATAATTTCGTAACTTGTGTAATTAGGATTAGGTTTAATTAATTGCAACATAATTCTATTGTTATATTTCGTAAAACTAACTAAATACAATCAGTTGCAATACCAAGAAATGGTTTGTTTAATAGTTGAATAACTAAGTAATACAACAGGCCGTTATGATAGTTAAACATAGTTTTTTTTCTTTCATTTTGTTCTATTAAGTCATTTTTTTTAAATTTAACTGTTTTTTAAAAATTTTGGTATAATAAAAAAAAATTAAAAATAATATTATTTTATAATGAAACATTTTATGATTTATCATGATTTTATTTTTTAAAACAAATAATATTATTACTTAACTATTAATTTTTTGAACTAGTAAATAAAAAATAAAAAAGTCAGTTTAAATAAAAAAGTCAGTTAAATATAATGTCCCATCAAAATAAAATCTTAATATATATAACATAAAACAATTTTTGTTTTAATATTAATAATTTGTTCATGTTAATTAGATACAATGTAGTACTACTTAAACATTTTAATAAATATTTAACAATAACAAAAAAAAGATAGTTTAACTCAAAAATAAAAATACTGCATCAACAAAAAGTCTTTATTTTTATTTGTTTTTAAAGTATCCAACTCTTCTTAAATATCTAACCAAAAGTGGAATGGTAACAACAGTTAAACTAGCCCTTACTGGTAGTATGAGTTTATGTAAAGTATAAGCAACCATGAATGTACTCATACCAGCTTGTGTAGCAGTTAAATCAAAACCCATCTTTTTGATAAATGAGTTAATATCAAAACCCATGGTTAACAACAAATACATTAAACCAAGTGATATTAGTGACAGCACAATGTGAACAAACATGCCAAATGCACCGTACTGTTTTAAAACAATCGACAACTTCTCCGAAATATTCTTGGCTTTCTCACTTTTTTCTTCGCTTTCCTTTTTTCGTTCACGAAGACTTTCCAGTTTCAGTTGCTGCCTTTTTAATTTATCCTCAGTTATATCTTGTTTCGTTTCATATTTAGCAGACATATCATCATGCTTATGTCTATATTGGTGGAGATATCGTACACTTTGCCCCCAGATTTCATTATATGGAGATTTCGGGAACAACTTATTCGCATTTTCTGATTTATCTTTCGAAAATTGCATCCAAAATTGATCTGAATGTCTGAATGGTATTTCAGTATTTTTATTGTCAATATATTTGGGTATCAAAGTTTGAACAAATGTTAAATTTTCGGAATTTATTTCAACTGGTTCTGAATCTGCAAATGTTTTTCTTTGAATTTTATTTTCAGTTGAGAAATTCATAAACTTTGCAGAACAATAAACTGAATTTCTTCCAACTAAGAACTTGGTTGGATTGTGGAATAATTTTAACATCACTACATTCATTTTTATTTTAATCAATAATAAAACTTTAAAATGCAAACTTAAAAAGAACTGAAAATAGGGTTTTAAGGTTGTATTTTAATACTTTTTATTCTTCATGTAAAAAGGTCGACTTCACAACCTAAACATAGAGTAACATTTGTTACCCTAAACCAATCTCAAGTTGCCTTTGGCAGTTTGGGATCTTATAAAATATAATTGCCCGATAATTAATCCACCAGGCTGCCAGGAGCGTGGTGTAGTGGTAAGAACACTTGCTACATCACACATGAGGTCATGGGTTCAATCCCCACTGATCTCATGCTGTAGCGCACTTGAGCAAGGCGCTATAAACGGTACAAACTCCTGCTGAGCCACCACTTGATCAGCAGCATAATTATCGGGCAATTATAATCTATAATATCCCAAACTGCCACAGGCAACTCGAGACTGGGTCGGAGTAACTGATGTTACTCTATGTTTAAGTCGCGCATTTGACTTTCCCACATCAAGGATAAAGATATATACAAAAATATACAATCTGCCATTCAGCCATTTTTTTTTATTTTTGCAGAAGTTTATTCGTTTATAGACAGATAGAACCTTTTTTACTTGCTTTAATGGCACTACAGTATGTAAGCAGTAAGATTAAACCAAAAGCAATAAAGATATATACACAAGTTTTGATTAATTTTAATCTTAAAATTGTTTGTTTAATTAAAAATTGTTTTAAAAGTTAAAATCATTTTCTCGTGTTTATATTTTTTATCGTTCACTAAAACCAAAACAATTATGACGTAGGTTGCTTAGCCATGCGATTACTCGAATTTACCTTTATCCTCAAGTACTCCAAATTTAAAATTCTGCAAAATTTGATTTTTTTATGTTTATAGTTTACGAATATATGTTTTATTAAAACAAGAAATAATTTAAATAATTAAGGCACCAAAAAAGCATGCTGACGTAACAATGCCTAATTGTTACAAACAATAGTACATAATACAATCAACTAAAATATTTGTAATTAACAAATTACAAGAAAATATAGTACCAATTTGCTACAGTTTAATAATTAAACTAAAAAATTAAGATGACGACTACAAAGTTAGTTAATTATTATATGCGGTATATATAAATATATCATAAAATATGAATAATATTGCCTTAAAGTTAGTTTTTATGTTCTAGCATTTTTTAAACTTGAAAAGTTAAACAATTGCTAAAATTAGGACAAATAATATTTGCAGCAACAAAATCATTTTGAAGAAAATTAGAACAGTATAAATTAAAACAAATTTGAGTTAACTATGAAAAAATAATCTAAAATAATAAATATATATTTGGAATGATTATCTGCAAATGCTAAATAAAAGCTCGGCTAAAATAAAATAATTATTTAACATTTTTTCGGGGATAAACACTTAAAAAAACTAAGTGCAAAAAAGGGCCTAAAAACAAGAAATCTATTTAGCTAATAAAATATATTGCAAAATTAAATAAAAACAATTAGTTGACTGAAGTTGAATTAAGTTAATTTCCATTTTTTGCGCCATTTTCGCAAACATTTTTAAGATAAACGGGAGAAGTTAACTTTTTCCCCTCGACATGTTCTCTTAGACCCTAAAAAAAGAAAATTTAATTACAGAGAAGTCACAAGAATTTGCTTTTTTGAATATCTTTATTATTTTTATTCTCAATATGGAAGGGTTGACTTCATGACCTTAACATAGAGTAACATTTGTTTCCCTGACCCAGTTTTAAGTTGACTTTAAAAGTTTGGAATATTATATAGATTATAATTGCTGATATTAATTTTCTATTTGGTTTTGGACTAGGTAGAGTTCTATAATGTTTGAAAAGCCTAATTTAAGGGCGCTACAGCACAAAAGCAGTAAGGATTAAATGTAGGAGTGTATGTAGCGTGGTGTAGTGGTAAGAATACTTGCTACACCACCATAAAGTCGTGAGTTCATCCTTACTGCTCTCACGCTGTAGCAGCCTTGAGTAGGACGCTATAAATGGTATGAACTCCTGCTGAGCCAGCATTTAATCAGCAGCATAATTATCGGGTAATTATAATCTATAATACCCGAAACTGGCACAGGCAACTCGAGATTGGGTCGGAGTAATTGATGTTACTCTATGTTAGGGTCGGGCCTGAACTTCTGAACCTCAAATATTGTTTGAGTTATTAATCTAATAAATCAGTTACCTCTCCATCATATGATAACAGCGGTGAAATCTCACATTTGATTGGGTATTCCCCACTTTCAGGAGTACTACAAAAATAATTAAATTTATTTTAAGAGAACTTAACTTTTAACATAACATATAAACGGTTTTTTAAATTTTTTTTCAATTAATAATCTACTTAACCAAACTTACCTCACTAAAGGTTGGACTTCTTTGCCAGCTTCATCCAAAATAATTCCACCAGCTTGAACTATTCGACTGTGGTGTAAAAGTTAATATTAGTGTTTAAAACTCTGCAACTAGAAGTGTGATAATTTATAATGTTATTCAAGTAGGGAAAACGAAAAAGGTTTGTAACAACAAGTTGACAGACCGCCCAACAGACAGCATTTTAATTGTTGTAATAGGTTTACAACTCTCAACTAATATTTGCAAGCAATAATTTAACCACGCACTACAAACAGCAGTTTTATTTATTTTGTAGGCCTATAAATTTGACGTCTATTTATGTTCACTAAGCTTTATTGTATAAATCGAGTTTTAAATATTTTTGTGTGTTTTGTATGGGTTTAACTTGGAGACAAATATTATGGGTTTAACTTGGGGACAAATATCATTTACTGGGCCTGATTGTAGTTATGAAGTTTAAGCCATAGTTCGAGGACATTTTTTATAGGAGGTTACTGCCTGGGTTGGAGTTTGTAACTTTTTAAAAATTATCTTAAAAGTTATTCCAAAATGACTTAGTACATTGTGAGATATTAGCCATAAGTGTAACTTACATTTAGCCACTTAAACTCACTCAAGTAAAACTCAACTCACCGATGATGGAGTGAAGTGAGAGCCCATCTAGAATGTCTTGGAGTGCACGAACTTGCTCCGTCAGCATTCTTCAGAGGTGAGAATTCATCTTCTCTTGAAACCTCCAGCACCACAAACTGCCTAAAAAAACAAAAAAAGGGTTTCTTCAAAATTCTTAAAATATTACAAGTTCAAGTTAATATAATTACCTTAAATTTAGATAAGTTGAAAAAAAAATATAAAACAAAAATATGTAGTCATTATATTTTTAAATTTAATAAACAGCAATGTGGTTATTAGATTATAACTTTTATTGAACATGTATTGTGGTTTTAAAATAAATTAATTATGGTTCACAAAATATGGTTCAAATATGGTTGGTAAAAATGGTTTAAACATGGTTTGTAAACAGTTTAAATATGGTTTGTAAACTGGTTCAAATGTGGTCTGTGAAAATGATTTAAAAATGGTTTGTAAACACAGTTTAAATATGGTTTGTGAAATGGTTCAAATGTGGTCTGTGTAAACAGGTTGAATATGGTTTGTAAATATGGTTTGTAAAAATGGTTTAAATATGGTTTGTAAAAATGGTTTAAATATGGTTTGTGAAAACAGTTTAAATATAGTTTGTAAAATGGTTCAAATGTGGTCTTGGAAAATGGTTTAAAAATGGTTTGTAAACACAGAAAAAATATGGTTTGTAAAATGGTTCAAATGTGGTCTTGGAAAATGGTTTAAAAATGGTTTGTAAACACAGATTAAATATGGTTTGTAAAATGGTTTAAATGTGGTCTTGGAAAATGGTTTAAAAATGGTTTGTAAACACAGATTAAATATGGTTTGTAAAATGGTTCAAATGTGGTCTTGGAAAATGGTTTAAAAATGGTTTGTAAACACAGATTAAATATGGTTTGTAAAATGGTTCAAATGTGGTCTTGGAAAATGGTTTAAAAATGGTTTGTAAACACAGACTAAATATGGTTTGTAAAATGGTTCAAATGTGGACTTGGAAAATGGTTTAAAAATGGTTTGTAAACACAGATTAAATATGGTTTGTAAAATGGTTCAAATGTGGTCTTGGAAAATGGTTTAAAATTGGTTTGTAAACACAGACTAAATATGGTTTGTAAAATGGTTCAAATGCGATTTTCGAATATTGTTTAAATATGGTTCATGAAAATGGTTTAAATATGATTTGTAAAATGGTTCAACAGTGGTCTGTGAAAATGGTTTAAAAATGGTTTGTTAATATAGTCTAAATATAGTTTGTAAAAATAGTTCAAATGTGGTCTTGTAAAATGGTTTGTTAATATGGTCTAAATATGGTTTGTGAAAACAGTTTAAATATGGTTTGTAAAATGGTTCAACAGTGGTCTGTGAAAATGGTTTAAAAATGGTTTGTTAATATGGTCTAAATATGGTTTGTGAAAATAGTTCAAATGTGGTCTTGTAAAATGGTTTTTTAATATGGTCTAAATATGGTTTGTAAAAATGGTTCAAATGTGGTCTTGGAAAATGGTTTAAAATTGGTTTGTAAACACAGACTAAATATGGTTTGTAAAATGGTTCAAATGCGATTTTCGAATATTGTTTAAATATGGTTCATGAAAATGGTTTAAATATGATTTGTAAAATGGTTCAACAGTGGTCTGTGAAAATGGTTTAAAAATGGTTTGTTAATATAGTCTAAATATAGTTTGTAAAAATAGTTCAAATGTGGTCTTGTAAAATGGTTTGTTAATATGGTCTAAATATGGTTTGTAAAAATGGTTCAAATATATTTTGTAACTTTTAAATTTAACTCATTTTAAAATAATATTTTAGGTAAGTAAAAATACTCAAAAAACTCAACAATAAATCAGTTTGCTATACTAAATAAAAGTGAGGTAATAAAAATTGGGCTGTGAAGTCAGCTTTCTTATACTGAGGATAAAGCAACTTACTTTGAAAATCGGAAGACATCGAACACAAACTTCTCCATTTTTACCCCATTAGGGGTGATGGGTCGAATGACTTCACCCTTTAAGTTAATGTGGGGGATTTTCTTCCTAGCCACATGGTGGGGAAGTTCGTTGTTGGCTCTAAAAAGGGTTTTAATGATTGATTTATTAGTTCGGTAGTGTGGCGAACCGGTCATGGCATCAAACTACGAGCCGAAAGGTTTCGGGTTCGAGCCGCACCAATGTCACATTATTTGCCCTTGAGCCCGGTGTTTACGGATAGCCCGACCGACACAACAGCACACCCTTACCCAATAAAAAATATAAAAATCTATTACCTTAAGGTGATGTGGAAAAAAAAAATAATTGATCTATTAACTGATGTTTTTGGACAATAATAATAACAAAATCAAATTAATAAAACAAAAGTTATTTCTTTAATTTGCTTAAAAATTGTTTAAATTGAAATCTTTGATATTCTTAAAAATAATTTTTAGTTTATTATTGTTCTAAATTTAAATTAAAGTTTGGTAAATATTTTTTTTGAATTGTTAGAAAAATTAGAGTCAAAGTCGTTTGTTAAATAATAAAATAAATTTAAACCAGTAACTAAATTTTATAGATTGTTTAATAATACTGCAGCAAAAGTAATCAAAAATTCAGTAAAAATTTAAAATTTTAATAGGTTTGGAATATTGTAAAAACCTAATTTATTATAAACTTAAAATTTTCACACATTGGTGTCAACTCACATGCAAACTCTTTTAAGAAACTGAATTGTAAAGAAATGGTTGCAGATGTTTCCAGCGTTGAAAACCAATCGTCCAGTTTTATCGGTTTTGTGAGCGGTTTCTTTAGATATTTCACTGTATTCAACAACCTGGAATATATAGCAAAACATTTAATTTATTAAAAAAATTTAAAAACAATAGCAAAACATTTAAAGCAAAACATTTAATTTATTAAAAAATTTAAAAACAAAAATTTTTTGTTTTTTTATTCAATTTTTTTTTGAATGTAATTTTAAATAACTTTAGCCTAACAATCTCGAAAACAAAATTTTATTTAAACTTCTAAATTGACTTTGGAGAGTCAAGTATTTTGTTTATTTAATCATAGGCAGATAACAAAAAAAGTGTCAAAATTTAAGAAAAAATTCCTATAAATGTTTTAACAAATAGAAAATATAATAAAGCTAAAATTAATCTAAATTCTTAAATGTAATCTAACTTAACACTTAATATAACAAACCACCCTATTAATTTTAAGTTATAGATGCCTGTGAACCAGGATCTTACACTTGAAATATTTTAAATTTATTTCTGTAAAAGTGAAAAAATATTTATTTCCAAAAAATTTTAAAATTAAATTTAGTCTGCACAGAATAAATGGAGAATTGAACTTTTATTAATATTTAACTAATATATGCTACACAAACATTTCCAGCTACTTTTTATATAAATTTCCCCACTTAACCTTTTAAACTGTGAGCACTTAAACAAGTTGGAATTTTGACACTTGTTAAAAATAAACTTTTTTGACAAAGTTTTGGAGCTTTATCTCGAACAATTATATTACCTGGTGAATTCCATCCACTTTGCAGACAACTCCAACTGCCTCATTTGGCCCCGACTTCTCTACAACCTAAATGTGGACAAGATATTAAAGTCAAAGCATTTATTTTGAAGTAAGTGTTTGGGCCATGGAAATTCCCTGGATTTCCACTGCTGGCATGTTGTAGCATCCTCATGTAAGACCTGAGATCCTAGGTTTGATTCCTACTGCTGGCATGTTGTAACATCACTAAGTAAGACTATAAGTCCAGGGTTTGATTCCCACTGCTGGGATGTTAAAGTATCCTTGAGTAAAACCCTGAAAGGTTTTGGCTTTGATTTTTACTGCCGGCTTAGCCCAACATTAACTCTACCTGCTCAATTGACAAACATTTTAAACCTATTTAAAAGTAGAATGCAATAAAACAAACCCCACCTTAGCACCACAGTCAGCATTCATTGTTTTACAAAACCCGACGAACACTGGGTCAGCGATACGTGCCAGGATGTTGTCAACACACAGAGCATGGGTGAACTCCACTCTCCTCTCCTCCATATCATCCACTACTTTCCAGTGCAACATTGCTTTGTACAACCCTCCATTACCATCTAAAAGTTTATAAAAATACATCACCAATTACAACATTTTATTTGAAAAGTAAATAACTTTACTAGTCTATAGCCGACCCTACAGTTGGCATTTTAATTACCGTTATATAGTCACAACTTGCAACTAGTATTTGTCCGTGATAATTTACTTGTGCACCACAAATGGCAGTTTTTTTTTTAAAGCATTTAAATTGAACATACACATAAATATAAAAAGTCAATAGTTTACATTAAATTTAGATAACAAATCAATGATAGACTGCGAAAGGTTTCAGGTTTTAGCTGCGCCAATGCCACACTGTTCACCCTTGAGCCCAGCATTTACAGATAGCTCAAACACACCAAAAGGTTTCGGGTTCGAGCCGCACCAATGCCACACTATTCGCCCTCGAGCCTGGTTTTACAGATAGCTTAAACACAACACAAAATCACACTTTTTTATAGAAAAAATTTATCACTTTAAAAAAAACTTTAGATAAATTTTATAATTATTAAACTAAGAAATAAAACAAAATGAGGACAAAATATAAAAAAAATAATTTAAAGTTCTTACCAGGAGCGCACGCAATTTTATTTTTGTCGCTTAAAAAGATCTTTCCGTTAAAGTCGATGCAAGGAAGAGTAAATTGCTCGAAGAAAACCACGTCTTCTTCGTTCAAACCAAAATAATGATGCTCCATAAAGAAGTCCTTTGTTTGTTTCATTGTTGCCTCACTTGTCATAATATACCTGTGTGATGTCATAATGGTTTATAAAAGGATTGTTAAGCAACATAACATTGACTTGTCTGTACTTATGATGTCATAATATAAACAATGAGATCTTGGATAATGTCACAAATAACTTTATAAAAAGCTATTTTATAACAAACTAATGTGTGGGATAATAAGTTCTTGTTCGATGAATAATGATATTAGTTGTTTTTATGATGTCATAATGATATTTACATTACCACAAAGTAGCTATAAATATTTTACAATCTTTAAACTAGTTTTATTGTTTTTTAAACTGTTATAAAATGTGCTTAATGCTGGGTCCTTTTCTCACAAAACTTTTTAAAACTTTTGTTATTCAAAAGAAAAAATACTTTAAAAAGAATACCCTACAAAATTCTGGTAAAAATCAATTATTGTTTAACTGAGAGTTATTTTTATAACTTGCTTTTTATTCAGGCTAGATTTTAAACCACCAGCTATGTGGTTTGGGGGGCACAGGTTTGATTCCCACTGCTTCAATGCTGTAGCCTCCCTTTAAGTAGGTTGCTATAAACGTTATAAAATCCTGTGAGGCCAAAAAATTATAATCAATAATATTCCAAACTGTAAAAATGGGTCAGGGTAACAAATTTTATTCTATGTTTAGGTTGTAAAGTCGACCTTCCCACATCGAGAATAAATAAATGCCACAACAGAAAAATATACTCCCATATTGAGGATAAATCAATGCACAAAATTTTAAACAAATCTGAGAGCTTACCATGGAATTATTCCGTGCTTTCCCGTTTGTTTAAAAGCCAGATCTTGCAACCTCTTGATCCTGTTTGCCTTAATCTCATACAGACTTTTCCCCGATTGCAACCCCACGCTGTACATTCCTTTAGGGTATTTCACCCCCAATCTCGTCCCCTGACCCCCAGCTAGAAGCAACACTGCAACCTTTCCATCAGCTATACATGAGAGACCTGTAAACAAAAAAAAGTGTCAAAAAAAGTTTTTTTTTCTATAAGGTTAAATCAGTTTATAATAGAGGTTAGTCAACCAGAAAATAAAACAAAGAGCTATATTTGTGATGCTAGGCATTTATATATTTATATATATACATCAGTTGCTAGTTGTGACGATATTATGAAAATAAAATTGGAGACAAAGCAACTTATTTATCAGACAAGCAACTAGTTTTTTAATCTTTTAAAAAAAAAATTTAAACACAAAATGTTATTTTAAAATTCAAAATTATTGCTGCCTTAAATCATAGTAAATTAAAGTATAACTAATACTAAAAATGTTGCTTAAACTTTTCAAATATTTCACCTTCTTTCTCCCAGTTCGATCTATCGAGATGGTTGCCGTTGACAACACTTCCGATGTTCTCGGTGGACACCGGGTGCATCAGAGAGTCAATCTTATGTTGTTGCTTGCTTTCATTAAGCGTTCGTTCACGAATTTCTAAAAAAAAAATTGCAATTTTGTAAAAAACTTTTTTTTTTAATCTTTCAAATAAAATTATTTATTTAAAATAACTCTCAGATAATGCTTAAATTTTGCAGTACATATATAGCAGCAGTTAATAAACATACATACCTTTTAAATGTTGTAGATCCAATTTATTTAAATCGTTTAAAAATTTAGTTTTTTCGTCGTTATTTAAAGAATCGAAGTGATCCAATAAATGTTCTTGATCAAAACTTTTAAGATTCTCCCTTACTTGTTCCAACAAACTCATTTTAAAAATTTAAAATAATTTTCACTAAGAATTTAAAAACAATAGTTTCTGAATAAATAAAACACATAAGTAAATTTATTGACTGAGTTTTACTGTAAAAAATATTCAAAAAAATTAAATAGCAACTTGACTTTGTTAAAACATTTCATAAATATTATTCATGTGCTGTTAAACATTTAAATTTAGATTAAAATAAACTGATAAAATAAATTTATTAATCCAAATATTATTGTAAAATATTTCTTAAACAAGTTATAGCTAATTGATTTCAATAAACATTTTATAACTGTTATTCTGTATACTGTTAAAACAACTTTTAGTTAAAATAAACTGATTAAAAAGGTTTAATTAGATCTTTTTTCAAGAAACAAATCACTCCAAATTTTAAAAACTTATTAACTTCATTGACGTCAAATTTTCAGTGGAATTTTTCTAAACTTTAAATCAAATAAAATTATCAAAAAACAAATAACTTTTGAAACACTTAATTTGTAGATCATGTCATTAAATAAAGAAGTAATTGATTTAATAACCTATTAAACCATATTACTAATCATGATAACTTTATATTATTTAACAATAATTCCAATCTTGAAAACAAGTTGAAAATTTTAATTATAAATTTGAAAACTTTCTTCACCATGAAACAAAAGTTTCAATTTCAAAAATTAACAATTAAACGAACCCTCCCTCTTAGTAAACAATTAAGTTTGTGATGTCAACAAAGGGGTTTTGAAGCAATCAAACATTCATTAATTACCGAGAAATTAATTAAAATTTTGTTGACTTTCTGTCAAGGTATTCGATTAAATATTTGTTTAACGATAGTTACTCATTTTCGTAAAACTTAAAATCAAATAAAAATCTGGAATCATTAACTTTTTAATATTCAGAAAGTTTATACGACTAAACGAATAAAAATTAAATTTTCTAAATTTTTAAAAGGTTTAATTCATATTTTTAAATATTGGAATCAATAATATTATATTTCACTAAAAAAAATTTTTTTCAAAAATTACAAAAAAAAAAAATTTTACAAAAAATAAAAATTATGAAGCTCTATTAGCGTCGTCCGCCAAGTTTATAAAATGCGGAATTTTTTAACCTTACCCTCTACATTCCGCCTTTTCTGCATTCATTTTAGTACTACTTGTTTAAACTGGCAGACGACGCTAATATAGATTCAAAATTACCTTGGTTTAATAACACTCACCAAAAAAAATTAACAAATTATAATTAACTTTAAGACACCCAACGTTGCAACTTTAAAGTTTCAACATTTACACGTATTCGTAAACCTTTCATGATTTTGCAAACTTTAACAAGAAATATATTAAGCAATTTAAGCTCATTTTTCGTGTAGTTAGCGTATTCTAGGTTCCACAATAAATGTAATACATCTTCACAGTTACTTCAGCGTTTTTTCATCATCAACTAATTGCGAAAGCTTGCCAACTCAATAATTCTCAACGAATTAAAAACTGTTTAATTTATAGAAACAGCTTTCTAATTTTGCACTACGTTACAGACTCTCTACCCCCCACTGCCGATCAAATTATTTTACCTTAGTTTGCAACCTTACAATTTTTAATAAATATATTCTTGTTGTTATTTTAAAACATATTTGTATATAAATAAAACAAATTAATTAAAATGTATTATATTCATATTAAAAACAATATTGTTATTAGATTTTTATTTATATTGAAGATAAAATAAAACAGCTTGTTGATTTCTATGTGCGCTGAAGCAAATCAGAAATATGTTTATCCTCACGTGTTCATATTTAATTCGTAAAAATTTTACTCAAAAATAGAGAAAAAAAATATTTTAATAATACAAACATTTGTTTATGATCCTTATTAATTTAATGACAGTAAATATTAGATTTTTAAACATTTATTTTCTAAGTTTTCGGATGCTCTTAAATTAACTCAAGTAACGCCCAAAAAAGTTTTTTCTTATGATTTTTATTAATACTATGATGCTGCATATACATATAATAAAATAAGCCAAAAAACATAAAATATTGAACTAGTTTAAAACTGCACTGAACCTTCTGGTAAACTAGAATTACAAAGTCGAAAATATCTCAAATCGTTTACAAATCTGATTAAGTTGGCACCAAAAGATGGTAAATCCTGTGAGACAAAAACAAATATTTGATATTGAGTTAATTTAAATTTGTTGTATGAAGGGGCTGACACAGTGATAAAGTGGTTTGAATACTTGGCTTTGTTAAATAAGCGTTAAGTAGAGGTCAGAACATTTGGGTTTATTACATGAGGTCCTGGGTTCGATCCCTACTGCTCTTATGCTGTAGCATCCTTTAGTTAGGTGCTATAAACAGTATAAACTTCTGCTAAACAAGCACTTAATCAGCAGCATAATTATTGAGCAATTATAATCTTTAATAACCGGCAGCCTGGTGTAGTGGTAAGAACACTTGCTACACCACACATGAGGTCCTGGGTTTAATCCCCACTGACCTCATGCCGTAGCGCTCTTGAGTAGGGCGCTATAAACGGTAAGAACTCTTGCTGAGCCAGCACTTAATCAGCAGCTTAATTACCGGGCAATTATAATCTATAATATCCCAAACTGCCACAGGCAACTCGAGACTGGGTCGAAGTAACTGATGTTACTCTATGTTTAGGTCGCTCAATCGACCTTCCCACATCGAGGATAAAGATATATACAAAAAAAAATATCCCAAACTGCCAACAGCAACTCAAGACTGGGTCAGAGTAACGACTGTTACTCTATGTTGGGGATAAAATAACACGAACCTTTTCTGGTTTAAAACGTTGATAAAGTGAATTCTTTTGATCTGGGGTGATTTGCTCGGTGTGTTGTAGAAACTGAGAGAGAAAAGTTTGGTGAAAATATTCCATGGAAACACTGCTCATGTTAAACACCGTCGAACAAATCTCATCCTGAAATGACGAAACTGGCATTATAAAAGTTTTTTAACACAAAAAACCTAAAATTAAGAACCAATATAAAGCAAACTGCAAAATTTAAAGTTCACATATTTATATTTAATAAAGCTTGGAGGACAATATATATCCAATTTAGAGGCTTTTAAAATAAAACTGCTGTTTATGATACATAATTAAATTAATGTTGAATGATATTTTTTTTGTATATATCTTTATCCTTGATGTGGAAACGTCGAATGCGCGACTTAAACATAGAGTAACATTTTTAACCCTGACCCAGTCTTGAGTTGCCTGTGCCAGTTTGGGATATTATTGATTATAATTGCCCTGTAAATAAACTGCTACTTAAGTGTTAGCTCAGCGGGAGTTAATGCAGTTTATAGCACCTTACTCATTAGCACTATAGAATGAGACCAATGGGGATTGAACCCACGACCTCATGTGTAGTGTAGCAAGTGTTCTTCATGTGTGGTGTAGCAAGTGTTACCACTACACCACGCTGCCGGTCTTAGTTAAGAGTTGTGACCATATTATGACAATTAGAATGCTGACAGGGCAGGCCATCGTTTACTTAAGAAACAAAATCAACTTTTTCTGAACATTCTTTCAACAAATTAGCCTAATATTTTACCTGTAATAAATCATGTGATTTGTTGATTAAAGCTTGGATTAAAACGTTCACAAACTGAAACAAAACTCCATCCTCTGATAAAATTATGTGAAGCTAGAAACAAAATTTAAGATAATTTAAAAAACCATTAAAATAAATGCCATACTAGATAATTGTAAGTAAATCTAAATATTTATTTTTGTATATATCTTCATCCTCGATGTGGGAAAGACGAATGCGCGACCAAAACATAGAGTAACATCAGTTTCCCCGATCCAGTCTCGAGTTGCCTGTGGTAGTTTGGGATGTTTATAGAGCCCTACTCAAGGGCGCTACAGCATGAGATCAGTAAGAATTGAACCAATGACCTCATGTGTGGTGTAGCAAGTGTTCTTACCATTACACCACGCTGCCGGTAAATAATAAAGCCAGATGGATAATATATATAAGTATACAAGTATGTTAAATTTATAAGCTTTTGAACTTGTTATTTGTAGTGTGCAGTTAAATAACTACAGACAAATATTAGATAAGAGTTGTGACCATACAATGACAATAAAAATTTAGTCTTAAGAGTAACTAGTTAGAATAATTTTCAAATGAAATCGAAATGCTATTTTACCTTTTCATACAACTTCTGCCGGGCATTAAGATCTTCAAGAGCTTCAAGATTTTGCTTAAAAATTGTGATATCGGGTTGTAAGAAGGACTGTCCATACGCCTGAACAAAAAAAAGGGTTTTAAAATTGCTTTAAACTGGCAATAGCCAAAATAAACAAAACCCTGAGTTTATTACACTCAGCAGAGTAATTATTGGACAATTATAATTAATAATATCCCATACTGGCAAAGTCAACTCAAGACTGGGTTGAGGTAACAAACATCAATCTATATTAAATATAAAACAACAGAAATTGAAGAGAAAAAACAACCATTACGGCAAAAGACGGGCAAACTTTACTGGGTTAAGAATATAACAAACTGTCAAAGATAACTCGGGTCCAATTTGGGATAATAATGGTGGCCTAACGATTGTATTGCCAGCTGTAGTGTCAACTGATAGAAAGGAACAAAAGTTTGATTAGGTTTAAAATTGAATTTACAAAAGAATGAAATTACTTACTGTCATAATAGCGAGAAATTGAGGTTTATGGGCAACACTTCCTTGTTGTTTGTCTGCTAACATTGAGGTTAATACGGGGCTGGGGAAAAAGTAACGGTGTCGTCGTGACAACAGGGTGTACAGGAGCTCGAAAAGAACCCCTTTCACTTCGGGTGAGGGGCGCTAAAAATTTAAATGTTTAAAGTTCTATAATTTTTTTATATTTATTTAAATTTAATACAAAAAGGTCGATTTCACTAAACATAAAGTAACATCAGTTACTCTGACCCAGTCTCAAGTTTGTGTTTGGGATATTATATTGATTAAAATTGCCCGATAATTGTGCTGTTAATTATTTTTGCTTAACTGGAGTTACAGCATGAAAGCAATCAAGATTGAACCAAAGACCTCATGTAGTGAAGCCAAGTGTTCTAAGCACTACATCACTTTAAAATTTATCGAAGACTCATGTTTAATAACCCAGTCCAGTGCCTCTACAGACTATTTTTTTCATCAAACATGGACTATTTTAAATGTTATTTGATATAAATATCCTACCTGGCTGACGATTGGATATATCTGCCCCACAGCTAATACTATAATACTGGGTGTAAACATCTTGCAAGAGGGGCCAGGTTCATCTATCACTAGTTGCAATAATTTAATAAATCTAAAAATAAAGTGAATTTAATAGAGATTTTATCTTCACTAAATATACATAATTAAGCATAGTGGATTATATGTATGTTCAATTTATAGGCCAACATAATAAAAATAAACTGCCATTTGTGGTGCACAGATAACTTAACGCATGCATATATTAGTTGAGTGTTGCAACCATATTATGGCAATTAAGATGTCAACGATAAAGCAGTCTATGGGGTACTATTTATAAAGGAATGTTTTTATAAAAACAGTTTATTCAACATTTAAATCTCAGAATAAATAAGTTTAAAATAACTTTAAATAAAGGCATACAATTTCACTTTTTTAAATTTATCAAAACCCTTAAATTTAAACAAAATAAGATTTAAAAAAAATTTGACAAACTTTTCCACAACTCTAACTCCGGCCTGGTTCTCGTGCAAAATGGTGGCTTCTAATTGGTCGGTTGTAAACATGGAGAGGAATGATTGGATGGTTCTTGCAGTTAGCTCCGCCCCCATTTGCCGCTTCAAAGCTTTGAAGATTGTGTGGATGAACGACATTAACCTCTCTGTGGTGTCTGTGATGTCATAAAGAGGTTTGTTAAAATAAGTTAAATATGAATTGGGTGTTTTCATCTTTTTTTGTATATCTCTTTATCCTCGATGTGGGAAAGTCGAATGCACGACTTAAACATAGAGTAACAACAGTTACTCCAACCCAGTCTCGAGTTGCCTTTGACAGTTTGGGATATTATAGATTATAATTGCCCAGTAATTATGCTGCTGATTAAGTGCTGGGCGCTACAGCATAAGAGCAGTGGGGATTGAACCCGGGACCTTATGTAGTGTAGCAAGTGTTCTTACTACTACACCACTTATTATTTGTGGGAACCCTTGTAGTTCACAAACAAGAATAACAACTATTATGCTACAACATATAAATACAACAAGTACCAGGCTGTTGTATGTAAACAGGAAACAATTGGAGTGAAAGTTGAACAGTGTTTTGGATGGAGTTGTAGCAGATCTGCCTTGAATCCCCGTTCTCATTCGAGATAGCTTCAACAATTTCATTCAACAACATCACTGATCTTTCAATCATAGGTTTTGCTGTAAAGGAATATTGTAAGGTAGGAAGGTCAAATGTGGGAACACATTTCTTATAAAAAATTAAATTTTAAGTTTGATCAAAAAAAACAATTTTTTATGACATCACATAGATATGACATCACTTAAATATGACATCCAATCTTTCAATGACATTATTAAATATGACATCACAAACTTTCAATGATATCATTAAATATGACAATAGTTTTTCTATGACATCACACAAATATGACATCACAATCTTTTAATGACATCATGCTTTTTCTATAACACTACAGTTCTTCTATGACATCACAAAAATATGATATCACAATTGTTTTATGACATCACACTTTTCCTATGACAACATGAAACAAGAACAATGCATTACTATGACATCACAATACCTTGATTCATCCGGTTTGAATCTTGCTGCAGCAAGGTCACATCAAGGTTGAGAAAATCCCCGAACACCGATTGGACGAAATGTTGGTGGCTTTGTTGTCGCTCCTCCCACCTTTGCTCCAACTTCGGAGTATTTGGCCACGCGAGGAGCAAGAGATTCGACAACGCTCGAAAGATCAAACATTGGCTCTAATTTTGAGGATAAAGTTAAAATAAAAAAATGTAAAATTAAAAAAAAATTTATATTTATTTTATTTATTTTTTATTAACAAATTTATCTTTGATGTGGGAAGGTCAAATGCACGACCTTAACATAGAGTAACATCAGTTACCCCGACCCAGTCTCGAGTTGCCTGTGGCAGTTTGGGATATTATAGATTATAATTGCCCAGTATTTATGTTGCTGATTAAGTGTTGGCTCAGCAGGAGTTTGTAATGTTTATAGCACCTTACTCAAAGGCGCTACAGCATGAGAGCAGTGGGAAACGAACCCCGGACCTCATATATTATAAGTCGAAAACAAAATTAAGAATCTAAAAACTACCTCAAGTTGTAGTTTGTTGCAGGATCCATTTGCAACATCTTTAAACAACTTCTGTAAGCCAGGGGATTGGGCGAGGAAGGTTGGACGAACTGTTGTGATTACTGAGAGTAAAGTATGAGCTGCTGATAGAACTATGCTGTCAGGTACCTGGGCAAAAAAGTGTTTTAAGATAAGATTACAATTGTTGGATTAGGTATTAGTTTATAATGCTTATCTTGGATTCTTTGCACTTCAAAGTAATTGTCGATATTGTAAAAGGATTTCGATGTGAGAATTATAACAGTAACCAGAACAATATATATTAATTATCTAGATTTTATGATATTACATATTATTATATATATATTCAATATAGAAATTTATATATGTAAGAGAAAAGTAAATAAATATCTATTACTTAGAGTGAGGCGAAGAGTGTGTTAAATTAAAGACCGTAAACTACACATAAACCTGACCCAGTCACAAGATGCTTTGAATTGCCCAATAGTTTGTAGTTTGTAAAATGAAATAATGGTTACACTTTACTTAAGAATACCACAATATGAGTCCTGGAACCTTGCGACTTATTTAAGGATACAACAATATGGAATCAGTGGGAATCAAACCCAAGAACACATGTGAAACAGTTCACCACAATACTTATATCACTTAAACAACAGCAAACCTGTTTAGTGAACACTGGGGTCACCACTTGGATATATTGGTCGAGTATTTGGGACAACTTTGATTGAGATTGACCACTCTGCTGAGCCTCGCTGTAAAGTTGACTCAACCAGTGAGTGTAAGGCTGGAGTGAGGCGAGTGACTCAACGTGACTTCAAAATAAAGGTTGTAACTTTTTAATTTTGTTTGAAAATTGTGAAAATGCATGGCTGTAGTGGGTTTTAAACTCAGGATCTTATTTAATGCTCAGTGGATGGCTTTTCTAACCAAAGTTTTAAACTTTCAAGAAATTTAAAAAGTCTTTAGCCCACCATTCTCATCACAGCATTAATAATAACATTCAAGGTAAAAGGGGCTTATTTGAAAAAAATCATCAAGTTTGTGGTGACTAATTTTTTTAACAAATTTTAAATTATTCTTACATTTCAATAATGTCAGTAATGATTTGAGAAGGCAGGGTTGCCGTTAATTCCTGTGTTTGTAACTTGCTTGCGAAGTCTGCTATCTTTAACAATCTGGGATAAAATTTTTGGCAACATTGATTTACAAATTTATGATTTTTTTTAATTATTTAATTAAACATTTAAAACAACTAACTTGTTGATTAAGGATTGAGTTGAATCAAATCTTTTGTGAAAATTTTCAGTTATAAAAAGCTCAGAAAATCTCCCAAAAGCCTAAAAACAAAATTTAATGTTTTTAAAATTTGATTTAGCTTGCATTGTAAATTTATAAAAAGACTTATTTAAAAAAATGTTAATATGAACACTAGAAGCAACACTTGGTGTAGTGGTTTGAAAATTAAGCCTTGCTACATAAGGTCCTAAGTTTAATCCCCAGTGCTCTCATGTTGTAACACCCTTAAGTAAGGCGCTATAAACGGTATAAACTCCTGCTAAGCCAGCACTTAATCAGCAGCTTAATTATCGAACAATTGCAATCTATTATATTGCAAACTGGCAAAGTCAACTTAAGACTGGGTCAGGGTAACTGATGTTACTCTATGTTTAAGTTGTGAGGATAAATAAATATTAAAAATAGCATATAAAAGTTCAACCAACTTACCTGTATTGAAGTAATAAGATCTTTAAACGAACAGTGAGTTTGTAAAACTAGCTGCTGATTGGTTCCTGAATTTATTGTCCTCCAATCAGGATTAAGATAAATTGAGGCAGTTTCTTCCAATATTGGATACTGGTAAAACAGTAAAATATTTTAACTAATTGTTGCACAAACTAACATGCAGTCATATAGTATAAAATTAGCCCCTTTTCTATTTACATTGTAAACTTATTAAACAAATACTCATTTTTGTGTATGTATAATAAAATGTAGTAATCTATATATAATAGAGCTAAGAAGATGATATTTATATATATTACTAAACATATTATTATGTCCAACTTAGAGGCCTTTAAAATAGGAAAAAAAATGTTTTAGTGCCAAGGTAAATAACCATGGACAAACATTAGTTGCAACCACAATTTGACAATTCAGTATAAACTCCTGCTGAGCCAGCACTTAATCAGCAGCATAATTATTGGGCAATTATAATCTATAATATCCAAAACTGCCACAGGCAACTCGAGACTGGGTCGGAGTAACTGATGTGACTCTATGTTTAAGTCGCGCTTTCGACATCGAGGATAAAGATTTATACAAAAAAAAATAGACTAGGAGTACTAAAAAAAACTTAGTCTTTTATAAAATTTTTTATAAAATAAAAGTCTTATCTACTAACCACAACGACCATAACTTCGTCAGGAAAAAGTTTTGAAATTTTTGCGATTAATTCAAGATTATCGATTAAATAAGATTTCCATTCGGTGTGGCCCTGTAATTAATTAAGTTAATTAACAATTTAATTAATTTTTATGACACAGTTTAATAATTAGACTTCTAAAAAAATTTATAAAAAAGTGTTTCTTTAATAATAAATACAGTGTTTCCAAATAATTTAAATTTACTTTGTCATTAAGTTGAGTGCAGTCTAGCTCCCCCAAGTGTTGGTGGTTGAATCGAAACTGAATTTGTTGCAAAATAGCTGTCGCAAACATCACAATCCCCTCTTTGTACCTACAACAATGCCCCATTATTAGAACTTGTTTAACAAAAAAATAAATATTTATAAAAAACCAAAACTTTAAAAAACTTCCGCTGCTGAGACTCGAACCCTAGACCCCACCTGGTCAACATAATCTCCCTTTCTTCTTTACCTTTCTCCAACTTGTTGGTGACATAATCCATAAATATTTCCCATATATCGAGACAGTTTAAATATTGTTCATGGGAGGCCTGGAACAAGATTTTTATTGTTAAAAAAAAAATTTTTAAAATTGACAGTGTGGTGTAGTGGTTAGAACAATTGTCTTTCCTACATGAGGTCCCTGGTTCGTTTCATACTGCTCTCATGCTGTAGTGCCCTCGAATAAGGCGCTATAAATAGTATGATCTCCTGCTGAGCCAACACTTATTCAGCAGAATAATTATTGGGCAATTATAATCTATAATATCCCAAACTGTTAAAAGGCAACTCGAGACTGGGTCAGGGTAACTGATGTTACTTTATATTTAGGTCGTGAAGTTGACCTTTCCACATCGAGGATAAGTGAATGCAAAACCAAAAAGTGTTAAATGATAAATTGAGGATAACCTGATTAAAAGTGAATTTAAATAAAAGAGTGAGGAAAGGAAGTAAAGGGAAACTCTGATTTGAATCAATTCTACTAAAATGCTGACTCATAAATAATCTCAAAAACTCAATGAATTTTTCCAAGTAGCTAAAAAATAAAATTTTCAATTTTAAAAATATTTATCCTTAATGTAATAAGACATACATTAATATAGAATTAAGTTAACGTATAATGTAAAGTCATTAGTTTTTAAATTGACTCATTTTTTTTTAATTCTGATAAATTTATATTTATAGCTCTAGAATTAACTTTGATAACTTCAACTTAATTTCAAAAACAAATTTTGTCAAATTATATATAATAGTAAGTGTTGAGCCTTACTCAAGGACACTCAGCAAGAAAACTATAAGAATCAAACTTAGAATCTTAGGTGCTACAATTTTTTAGCTGTTTATCTACATTAACGTGGTAACTTAATATTTAGTGTGATCACTTCTTAATATTTTATGTCAGGAAATATAAAAAATTTTCAATACATAAAGGAGTGTAAATAATTTTAAATTTCTTTTTAAGTTCACTAAAATAATTTTACAAACTTCTCATCATATTTTTCAAGTTGATGTTTAGAGTTTTCTTCTTTTGTTAATTCCTGAAGCAGATGAAATGTTTGCCGAAACACTCTGCAAAAATTTTAGCTTAATTTAGGCATAAATATATTTACAATGCCTTAACTATGCTCTACTACAAGAGGTTCTGAGTTTAATCCCCCCTGCTATCATGCTGTAGCTTCCTTGATTAAGGTGCTGTGAACAGTATGAACTCCTGCTGAGCCAACACTTAATCAGCAGCTTAATTATCAGGCAAATATAATCTATAATATCCCAAACTGCAAAAGACAACTCGAAACTGGGGGGAGTAACTGATGTTGCTCTATGTTTAGGCCCCCTTTCCATATCCAGGATAAAAATATAAACAATCTTACTTTAACAAATAATCTTCAAAATGTTGGGGAACACAATTCTTAGACAGCAGCTCGTTGATGCACGTCATCGCTAGTGACCCGAGGTCGTTCAACTTGATCAAACTACGATATTATAAACAATAAATTAGAAAATAAAAACCTTAAAAACAAAACCTTAAATTTTATTTTAAAACAGTGTTTCCGTTAACAAACCTGTCAGCGTTGCCAGATGAGACACAACAGCCTAACCTTGAATATTTGAAGACAATATTTAAAAGCTCAGGTGAAATGTGGTGGGCTGAAAGTGGAATCCAACTAAACAAAGTAAAAAGTTTAAAAATTTGATAAACTAAAAAAAGTTATTAAAAATAATTAAAAATTAAAAATAATGTTTCTTTATGTATTTTTATCCTCAATGTGAGAAAGTCGAATGCGCAACTTAAGCATAGAGTAACATCGGTTACCCCGACCCAGTTTCGAGTTGCCTATGACAGTTTTGGATATTATTGATTATAATTGCCCGATAATTATACTGTTGATTAAGTGTTGGCTCAGCAGGAGTTTATACTGTTTATAGCACCTTTTTCAATTGCGCTACAGCATGAAATCAGTGGGGATTAAACCCAGGACCTCATGGTGGTGTAGCAAGTGTTTTTACCACCACACCACGCTGCCGGTGAAATTAAAACTTAAAAATAAAATATTCATTAAGGGCACATTCTAGTAGAACCAAAATTACTATTAACCTTTAAGGGACAAAATATTAAAACCTAAAAATAATTTATTTAGAGACGGGGACCAGAAGCTTCGGCCACAAGGTTTGGCCTGCCAAAAACGCGAAAAAGTTGGTGAAGAAATTGCTGTGTAAAATGTCAGCTCGAGACCATATTTTACCGATATTCAAAATAAAATTTGACAAAAAGTACAGTATATATGAAAGCTTCTCACGGCCGAAGCTTCTGGCAACCTCTAGAGACATTTTAATCATTCAAAAATCATCACCAAAAACATCAAAGTTTTAACAACCAAGATATAGCATAGCCTTTACTTAAATTGCTCCACAAAATATCTTTTAAAAAGGTTAAAAATAAATTTAAAAACCTGAAGATGTGAGACAAACATTCCAGCGCCAAACTCATCACAGTCACAGAATCCCCGTCAAATCTAAACCCCGGGTGAATTGTGGGGACAATATTTAACCCAGGGGTGAAAAGGTCAAATAGATTAGTCTCCCCTGACCCTGGGGAGGGAGGGGGGGTTGACATTAAAAGCTCGTTTTGTTGCCCAAAATATTTGTCCCATTCGTGCAGAAGAGAATCTAGAAAATAATTTAAGAAAAAATCAAACAAAAAAAAGCTAAATCTATTATTAAAACTAGTCAAAAGCCAGCCCTACTGTCGGCTCTTTAATTGTTGTAATATGTAATATTTGCAAGTGATATCTTACCTTCGCACCACAAACAGCAATGTTATTTATTAAGCCTACAAATTGGACAGATATTTAAATATAGTCTACAGAGTTTTATTATACAAAAACTAGTTAATAGTCCACCCCATAATCGGCGTTTAAATTGTTGTAATATGGTTGCAATTATCATCTTATATTTGCCTGTGACAATTTACCCAGGCGCCACAAACAGTAGTTTTATTTAACATACATAGACATATACCATCCATTAAGATTTATTATATATATATTATATTTAAACTTGCAATAGATCCTAATTAAAAATTAGGTAAATATATAACCGAACCGACAGCTTGGTGTAGTGGTAAGAACACTTGCTACACCACACATGAGGTCGTGGGTTCAATCCCCACTGCTCTCATGCTGTTGCGCCCTTTAGTAATGTGTTATAAACGGTACAAACTCTTGCTGAGTCAGCACTTAATCAGCAGTATAATTATCGGGCAATTATAATCTATAATATCCCAAACTGCCACAGGCAACTCGAGACTGGGTCGGAGTAACTGATGTTACTTTATGTTTAAGTTGCGCACATCGAGGATAAAGATACATACAAAAAAAAACCTGATGTTAAATACCTAATTTTTTTAATTAATTAATTAAATTCTCACCGGCGATAACTTTAAACATTTGAGGGATTTGCTGCATCAATAATTTCTTTAATTCTTCCTTTCTTTCCATCGAGACATCCTCTCTCGGAGAGACTAGCTCCTCCGATGCGATCCTCATTGCCGTAAGTCCCACTGTCCTTGTTTCACCACTAGAGGCAAGCTGGAGCAGAAATGAGAAGAAGTCGGGATAAAACATCGGCCAATCAACACGTCCGATATCAACGATCACTTTTAGAAGTTTGCTCACAATAAAACTCGGCATCGCCTGAAAATTAAAAGTTTTTTAGTTTTTATTTTTTAAATTTATTTATCCTCAATATGGGAAAGTCAACTTCACGAACTAAACATAGAGTAGCATTTTTTACCCCATCCCAGTCTCGAGTTGCCTGTGGCAGTTTGAGATATTACAAATTATAATTGCCTGATAAATAAGCTTCTGATTGAGTGTTAGCTTAGCAGGAGTTTATACCGTTTATAGCGCCTTACTAAAGGCCACTACAGTATGAGATTTGTAAGAATTAAACACAGGACATCATGTCGCAAAGTCAAGTGTTCTGACAACTACACCATGCTGCCAGTTACTTATATCTGCCTAAAGAAAAGGAGCAAAAAAAACTCAAATGCATTATAACAATTAAGCGAATTCTGAATTTTAAGTGTATTATAAATTGGGTTAGAGTTTAATCTATAAAATTCATTCATTTTAATCGATTCCTGCGATTCCTTTGACCCAGTATATTTCATAGTTGCTTTTATTTAATAAAAACTTACAAAACCTTCGTTTATTTCAACCTACCTTATAATGTAGAATTAAAATTCGATTCAAGTTTGTTCTAATCTCAGATTTTGTGTTTGAATCACATCCCACCCATCTCTTGTTCACTAGGTTCTAATAAAAGAAAAGTAATTAAACAATTTTGCTTACTTAACAATTTTGCTAACTTAACATCTTAGGTTAGATTTTTAGCATTTGATTCTTGTGAGCTAAGAGATAAGTTTATTTAAATAGGCAAAATTTAAATGAGATATTAACATTAAATAATTAAAAAATTAAGTAAAAAATTATATAAATTTTAAAAGTTTTATTGCCCCTAACTATCAAAAATTATTTTATTTGTGTATGTATCATAATCTTTTATGTGAAAGGACGACTTCACAACCTAAACATCGAGTAACATCAGTTACCCCGACCCAGTCTCGAGTTGCCTGTGACAGTTTGAAATATTATAGATTATAATTACTCAATAATTTAGCTGTTGATTAAGTATTGACTCAGTGGGAGTTCATACCGTTTATAGCGCCTTACTTAAGAGAAATACAGAATGAGAGCAGTGGGGATAGAACACAGGACCTCATGTTGTGAATCCGGGTATTTTAAGCACTGCACCATTTAAAGAATAAAGTTAAACAAAAACAAACCTCCAGCACAGACAAGCAATACATCATCACATATTCATTCTGGGTTTTAGTGAAAATATTTAAACAATGTTTCCACGATCCACTCTGATTTCCAAACTGGTTCAATTGCTCTTCTACGATTAGAATTAAGATAAATAAATTTAACAAATACATAACAATTTTCTAAAGTTAGGCCCAAGATCCTAGATTTGATCCCCACTGCTTGCATGTTGTAGAGTTTATTACCCACTCTGAAAAGTAGGGCAGTGTGCACAAGATTTTTTTTGTTTGAAAAAATGTCTGACTGAAATTAGCGTTTTTTTTTTGTATATATCTTTATCCTTGATGTTGGAAAGTCGAAGGTGCGACTTATACATAGAGTAACATCAGTTACTCCGACCAAGACTTGAGTTGCCTGTGGCAGTTTGGGATATTATAGAGACTATAATTGCTCGGTATTTATGCTGCTAATTAAGTGCTGGCTCGGCACGAGTTTATATTGTTTATAACGCCCTTCTCAAGAGCGCTACAGCATGAGATCAGTGGGGATTGAACCCACGACCTCATGTGTAGTGTAGCAAGTGTTCTTACCACTTCACCACGCTGCCGGTAAACTTACATTATTTGATCCTAGCTAACTTATAAGATTTATCAAAAATATTGAAACACTAATATTTGAAACTGACCAATTTCGCGCTTTCTCTGATTGGTTGTTTGATGGTAGAAAAACTCAGTCATGCATCGTTCTAGACCAATCAGCATCTCTTGCTCTGTCATCTTAGAAAATATTAATAAACAAAAATCAGTTTTTGTATTAAAAACAACAACGATAAATTTAAGAATAAAATATATCTTACATACAATACACAATTTTTTTAGATAAAAAAGTTATTAGTTTATTTATTTCATGAACAGTTTAACTTTGAAAAGGTAATTAACTATTAGAAATTACGCAGTGAAAAATAGAAGTAAAACGACTAAAAAACTAGTTTTAATAAATTTAATGCGTTTTCAGTTTATATAAGTATTAGTTTAATAAATTAATAACTTACCTTGAAATTTAATTAAAATGGAGGTGATTTTTTGGCCTATGTAAAAGGCGGAGTGCTTGTGCGGAGGGTATTTGGCCTAAGAAAGGCGGAATGCTTGTACGGAACGCGGAGTGTTTTGGCCTAAAAAAAGCGGAGTGCTTGTGCGGAGTGTTTTTCATCTAAAAAAGAGCGGAGTGCTTGTGCGGAGGGTATTTGGCCTAAGAAAGGCGGAATGCTTGTACGGAACGCGGAGTGTTTTGGCCTAAAAAAAGCGGAGTGCTTGTGCGGAGGGTATTTGGCCTAAGAAAGGCGGAGTGCTTGTGCGGAGTGTTTTTGGCCTAAGAAAGGCGGAGTGCTTGTGCGGAGTGTTTTTGGCCTAAAAAAGCGGAGTGCTTATGCAGAGTGTTTTTGTCTTAAGACAAAGGCGGAGTGCTTATGCAGAGTGCGGAATGTTTTAGGGCTAAAAAAAACGGAGTGCTTTTGCGGAATGTTTTAGGGCTAGAAAAACCGGAGTGCCTTTGCGGAGTGTTTTTGGCCTAAAAAAGGCGGAGTGCTTGTGCGGAATGTTTTCGGCAAAAAAAAGGCGGAGTGCTTGTGCGGAGTGTTTTAATTTATTTATTATTTTTTTTTTAATATTTTATTGACGTCATCTATGGTGACGCCGTTAGAATGTTACGTTAGGACATCAATAGCATAGGTGGATATACAACCATCGGTGGTACATGCGTAGAAAACTATACGCAGCAGATACTGATATGTGATAATAATTTTGGAGCGGAAATGACGTCATAACCCCTGTGTGCCACGTTTTTATTTCCCCATTCCCAGAGTAAATTTAATTTGAAATCGAATAGTAAAAACTAAAAGTTGGCACAAAGAGGATAAAGTGGTCAACGGGGGCAATGGTGGGGCTCGAACCCGAAACCTTTCGGCTCGCTGTCCAACCCAATGACCGGTTCACCATACTACCAGACTAAATTTTAGATTTTAAATATTTTATGCAATATTGATCTTAAGTGGCCATGGATAACTAAGTTTATGTTTGAGATATTTTAAAGCGGGATATCGTGCTTAAACGCAAAAGTAAAATGAATTTATTATGGTTCGAAATCTTAGATTTCGAAACATATTGTTATTGTCATTATATTTATTATGGTTCGAAATCTTAGATTTCGAAACATATTGTTATTGTCATTATATTTATTATTATTATATTGTTTTTATTCTTATTTGACGAATTTTGAAAGACGATAACTTTTGTTCTTTAAAACTAAAAGTTCTAAATTTTTAGTATGTTTGTTATTATCCCAACGAATCGCAAACCTCCTATTAACGACATTTAATTATCATTAATTACTAATTAATATATTTTATTATTAAAATTTAAAGATTAAATTTGCTGAAATTTTAATATGTTGTTGGTATTATTATTTTGTATGTTGTTATTTAAAATGAAGATTTAACTCTAGCTAAATATCGTTTAATCATTATTTTTGTTTTTTTATAAAATAATGAATCAGTGTGAGTTTAACGCTTGAATAATTTAATAGCGTTCTGGTTGCCGTCAAAAATCGTTCTTTTCGCTGTCCATTAAAGTAAAAAATATTGGTTGAAAATTTAAGTAAAATGTTAAAATATAAGTAAAAATTGTGTAAAATTTTTGTTTCAATTGTTTTGTTATTATTATATTTTAATACTTGTTTGATTACTAAAAATTAAGATCGGTATTTTGCTTTTAAAATTAGTTTACTTTTATATTACAATATCAATGAGTGCGTGTTCGCTTGTTAAAATTAGGTTTAAAAATAAAAAAGTTTATATTTAAATTAATAATTTAATTAATAAACCTACTAAATAAATTATACTTATAAAAAAGAATCAAACAATTTCGAACCATATTTTATTTATCAAATAAATCTAGTTATGGTTCGAAATCTTAGATTTCGAAACATATTGTTATTGTCATTATATTTATTATTATGGTTCGAAATCTTAGATTTCGAAACATATTGTTATTGTCATTATATTTATTATTATTATTGTTTTTATTCTTATTTGACGAATTTTGAAAGACGATAACTTTTGTTCTTTAAAACTAAAAGTTCTGAATTTTTAGTATGTTTGTTATTATCCCAAGGAATCGCAAACCTCCTATTAACGACATTTAATTATCACTAATTACTAATTAATATATTTTATTATTAAAATTTAAAAATTAAATTTGCTGAAATTTTAATATGTTGTTGGTATTATTATTTTGTATGTTGCTATTTAAAATAAAGATTTAACTCTAGCTAAATATTGTTTAATCATTATTTTTGTTTTTTTTATAAAATAACGAATCAGTGTGAGTTTAACGCTTGAATAATTTAATAGCGTTCTGGTCGCCGTCAAAAATCGTCCTTTTCGCTGTCCATTAAAGTAAAAAATATTGGTTGAAAATTTAAGTAAAATGTTAAAATATAAGTAAACAAGGTGTAAAATTTTTGTTTTAATTGTTTTGTTATTATTATATTTTAATACTTGTTTGATTACTAAAAAATCAAGATCGGTATTTTGCTTTTAAATTTAGTTTACTTTTATATTACAATATCAATGAGTGCGTGTTTGCTTGTTTAAATTAGGTTTAAATATAAAAAAAGTTCATATTTAAATTTATACTTTAATTAATAAACCTACTAAATAAATTATATTTATAAAAAATGATCAAACGATTTCGAACCATATTTTATTTATCAAATAAATCTAGTTATTATTGTTTTTATTCTTATTTGACGAATTTTGAAAGACGATAACTTTTGTTCTTTAAAACTAAAAGTTCTAAATTTTTAGTATGTTTGTTATTATCCCAACGAATCGCAAACCTCCTATTAACGACATTTAAATGTCACTAATTACTAATTAATATATTTTATTATTAAAATTTAAAGATTAAATTTGCTGAAATTTTAATATGTTGTTGGTATTATTATTTTGTATGTTGCTATTTAAAATGAAGATTTAACTCTAACTAAATATCGTTTAATCATTATTTTAGTTTTTTTATAAAATAACGAATCAGTGTGAGTTTAACGCTTGAATAATTTAATAGCGTTCTGGTCGCCGTCAAAAATCGTCCTTTTCGCTGTCTATTAAAGTAAAAAATATTGGTTGAAAATTTAAGTAAAATGTTAAAATATAAGTAAACAATGTGTAAAATTTTCGTTTTAATTGTTTTGTTATTATTATATTTTAATACTTGTTTGATTACTAAAAAATTAAGATCGGTATTTTGCTTTTAAATTTAGTTTACTTTTATATCACAATATCTATGAGTGCGTGTTCGCTTGTTAAAATTAGGTTTAAATATAAAAAAGTTCATATTTAAATTTATAATTTAATTAATAAACCTACTAAATAAATTATATTTATAAAAAAAATCAAACAATTTCGAACCATATTTTATTTATCAAATAAATCTAGTTATGGTTCGAAATCTTAGATTTCGAAACATATTGTTATTGTCATTATATTTATTATTATTATTATTATTATTATTGTTTTTATTCTTATTTGACGAATTTTGAAAGACGATAACTTTTGTTCTTTAAAAGTAAAAGTTCTAAATTTTTAGTATGTTTGTTATTATCCTAACGAATCGCAAACCTCCTATTTACGACATTTAAATGTCACTAATTACTAATTAATATATTTTATTATTAAAATTTAAAGATTAAATTTTCTGAAATTTTAATATGTTGTAGGTATTATTATTTTGTATGTTGCTGTTTAAAATGAAGATTTAACTCTAGCTAAATATCGTTTAATCATTATTTTAGTTTTTTTATAAAATAACGAATCAGTGTGAGTTTAACGCTTGAATAATTTAATAGCGTTCTGGTCGCCGTCAAAAATCGTCCTTTTCGCTGTCAATTGAAGTAAAAAATATTGGTTGAAAATTTAAGTAAAATGTTAAAGGATAAGTCAAAAATGTGTAAAATTTTTTTTTTAATTGTTTTGTTATTATTATATTTTAATACTCGTTTAATTACTAAAAAATTAAGATCGGTATTTTGCTTTTAAATTTAGTTTACTTTTCTATTACAATATCAATGAATGCGTGTTCGTTTGTTAAAATTAGGTTTAAATATAAAAAAGTTCATATTTAAATCTATAATTTAATTAATAAACCTACTAAATAAATTATATTCATAAAAAAGAATCAAACGATTTCGAACCATATTTTATTTATCAAATAAATCTAGTTGTTTTTATTCTTATTTGACGAATTTTGAAAGACGATAACTTTTGTTCTTTAAAACTAAAAGTTCTAAATTTTTAGTATGTTTGTTATTATCCCAACGAATCGCAAACCTCCTATTAACGACATTTAATTATCACTAATTACTAATTAATATATTTTATTATTAAAATTTAAAGATTAAATTTGCTGAAATTTTAATATGTTGTTGGTATTATTATATTGTATGTTGCTATTTAAAATGAAGATTTAAATCTAACTAAATATCGTTTAATCATTATTTTTGTTTTTTTATAAAATAATGAATCAGTGTGAGTTTAACGCTTGAATAATTTAATAGCGTTCTGGTCGCCGTCAAAAATCGTCCTTTTCGCTGTCCATTAAAGTAAAAAATATTAGTTAAAAATTTAAGTAAAATGTTAAAATATAAGTAAAAAATGTGTACAATTTTTGTTTTAATTGTTTTGTTATTATTATATTTTAATACTTGTTTGATTACTAAAAAATTAAGATCGGCATTTTGCTTTTAAATTTAGTTTACTTTTATATTACAATATCAATGAGTGCGTGTTCGCTTGTTAAAATTAGGTTTAAATATAAAAAAGTTCATATTTAAATTTATAATTAAATTAATAAACCTACTAAATAAATTATATTTATAAAAAAGAATCAAACAATTTCGAACCATATTTTATTTATCAAATAAATCTAGTATTTATTATTATGGTTCGAAATCTTAGATTTCGAAACATATTGTTATTGTCATTATTATGGTTCGAAATCTTAGATTTCGAAACATATTGTTATTGTCATTATATTTATTATTATTATTATTATTATTATTATGGTTCGAAATCTTAGATTTCGAAACATATTGTTATTGTCATTATATTTATTATTATTATTATTATTATTATGGTTCGAAATCTTAGATTTCGAAACATATTGTTATTGTCCGTATATTTATTATTATTTTTATTTTTATTCTTACTAATCCGAATTTTGAAATCGAATAACTTTTGATTTTGAGTATATTAATTTTTTAAATTTTAGTATGTTGTTTATTATCATATTGTGTTTCAATCCTCCTATTTTGATAATTTAAATATTATTAATTAGTAGTTAATAGGTGTTTGTTTATTAAAATTTAGAGATCGTTATTAAGTTTTCAAATTTTGGTCAGTTATATATCATAATATTAATAACTCGAAAATGGATTAAAACTTTAATTTTTGTTTGTTTATTATATTTAAATTCTTGTTTGTTTATTAAAAATTAAAGTTTGATATTAAGCATTTAAAATTTAATATAATGTATTTTATGATATTAGTAATTAAAATACATGTTTAAAAAATAATTTTTGTTTGTTTATTTTATTTAAATGCTTGTTTATTTATTAAAAATCAAAAATCAATTTTGGGAATTTAAAATTTAGTAAAATGTATATCTTGATATTAACAACATAGAACTGGGTTAAAAAATTAATTTTTTTTGTATAATATATATAAATGCTTGTTTGTTTATTAAAAATTAAAGATATGTAAAATTCTTAGTTAAGGTGTAAGTATATTTTTTTTGTTTATAAAAATTTATGCTAAACATAATCAAATAATTTCGAACCATATTTTATTTATCAAATAAATCTAGTTGTTTTTATTCTTATTTGACAAATTTTGAAAGACGATAACTTTTGTTCTTTAAAAGTAAAAGTTCTAAATTTTTAGTATGTTTGTTATTATCCCAACGAATCGCAAACCTCCTATTTACGACATTTAAATGTCACTAATTACTAATTAATATATTTTATTATTAAAATTTAAAGATTAAATTTTCTGAAATTTTAATATATTGTTGGTATTATTATTTTGTATGTTGCTATTTAAAATGAAGATTTAACTCTAGCTAAATATCATTTAATCATTATTTTAGTTTTTTTATAAAATAACGAATCAGTGTGAGTTTAACGCTTGAATAATTTAATAGCGTTCTGGTCGCCGTCAAAAATCGTCCTTTTCGCTGTCCATTAAAGTAAAATATATTGGTTGAAAATTTAAGTAAAATGTTAAAGTATAAGTAGAAAATGTGTAAAATTTTTTTTTTAATTGTTTTGTTATTATTATATTTTAATACTCGTTTGATTACCAAAAATTAAGAACGGTATTTTGCTTTTAAATTTAGTTTACTTTTATATTACAATATCAATAAGTGCGTGTTCGCTTGTTAAAATTAGGTTTAAATTTAAAAAAGTTAATATTTAAATTTATAATTTAATTAATAAACCTACTAAATAAATTATATTTATAAAAAAGAATCAAACGATTTCGAACCATATTTTATTTATCAAATAAATCTAGTTGTTTTTATTCTTATTTGACAAATTTTGAAAGACGATAACTTTTGTTCTTTAAAACTACAAGTTCTGAATTTTTAGTATGTTTGTTATTATCCCAACGAATCGCAAACCTCCTATTAACGACATTTAAATGTCACTAATTACTAATTAATATATTTTATTATTAAAATTTAAAGATTAAATTTGCTGAAATTTTAATATGTTGTTGGTATTATTATTTTGTATGTTGCTATTTAAAATGAAGATTTAACTCTAGCTAAATATCGTTTAATCATTATTTTAGTTTTTTTATAAAATAACGAATCAGTCTGAGTTTAACGCTTGAATAATTTAATAGCGTTCTGGTCGCCGTCAAAAATCGTCCTTTTCGCTGTCCATTAAAGTAAAAAATATTGGTTGAAAATTTAAGTAAAATGTTAAAATATAAGTAAACAATGTGTAAAATTTTTGTTTTAATTGTTTTGTTATTATTATATTTTAATACTTGTTTGATTACTAAAAAATTAAGATCGGTATTTTGCTTTTAAATTTAGTTTACTTTTATATTACAATATCTATGAGTGCGTGTTCGCTTGTTAAAATTAGGTTTAAATATAAAAAAGTTCATATTTAAATTTATAATTTAATTAATAAACCTACTAAATAAATTATATTTATAAAAAAAATCAAACAATTTCGAACCATATTTTATTTATCAAATAAATCTAGTATTTATTATGGTTCGAAATCTTAGATTTCGAAACATATTGTTATTGTCATTATGGTTCGAAATCTTAGATTTCGAAACATATTGTTATTGTCATTATATTTATTATTATTATTATTATTATTATGGTTCGAAATCTTAGATTTCGAAACATATTGTTATTGTCATTATATTTATTATTATTATTGTTTTTATTCTTATTTGACGAATTTTGAAAGACGATAACTTTTGTTCTTTAAAACTAAAAGTTCTAAATTTTTAGTATGTTTGTTATTATCCCAACGAATCGCAAACCTCCTATTAACGACATTTAATTATCATTAATTACTAATTAATATATTTTATTATTAAAATTTAAAGATTAAATTTGCTGAAATTTTAATATGTTGTTGGTATTATTATTTTGTATGTTGTTATTTAAAATAAAGATTTAACTCTAGCTAAATATCGTTTAATCATTATTTTTGTTTTTTTATAAAATAATGAATCAGTGTGAGTTTAACGCTTGAATAATTTAATAGCGTTCTGGTTGCCGTCAAAAATCGTTCTTTTCGCTGTCCATTAAAGTAAAAAATATTGGTTGAAAATTTAAGTAAAATGTTAAAATATAAGTAAAAATTGTGTAAAATTTTTGTTTCAATTGTTTTGTTATTATTATATTTTAATACTTGTTTGATTACTAAAAATTAAGATCGGTATTTTGCTTTTAAAATTAGTTTACTTTTATATTACAATATCAATGAGTGCGTGTTCGCTTGTTAAAATTAGGTTTAAATATAAAAAAGTTTATATTTAAATTTATAATTTAATTAATAAACCTACTAAATAAATTATACTTATAAAAAAGAATCTAATAATTTCGAACCATATTTTATTTATCAAATAAATCTAGTTGTTTTTATTCTTATTTGACAAATTTTGAAAGACGATAACTTTTGTTCTTTAAAACTAAAAGTTCTGAATTTTTAGTATGTTTGTTATTATCCCAACGAATCGCAAACCTCCTATTAACGACATTTAAATGTCACTAATTACTAATTAATATATTTTATTATTAAAATTTAAAGATTAAATTTGCTGAAATTTTAATATGTTGTTGGTATTATTATGTTGTATGTTGCTATTTAAAATGAAGATTTAACTCTAGCTAAATATCGTTTAATCATTATTTTAGTTTTTTTATAAAATAACGAATCAGTCTGAGTTTAACGCTTGAATAATTTAATAGCGTTCTGGTCGCCGTCAAAAATCGTCCTTTTCGCTGTCCATTAAAGTAAAAAATATAGGTTGAAAATTTAAGTAAAATGTTAAAATATAAGTAAACAATGTGTAAAATTTTCGTTTTAATTGTTTTGTTATTATTATATTTTAATACTTGTTTGATTACTAAAAAATTAAGATCGGTATTTTGCTTTTAAATTTAGTTTACTTTTATATTACAATATCTATGAGTGCGTGTTCGCTTGTTAAAATTAGGTTTAAATTTAAAAAAGTTCATATTTAAATTTATAATTTAATTAATAAACCTACTAAATAAATTATATTTATAAAAAAAATCAAACAATTTCGAACCATATTTTATTTATCAAATAAATCTAGTTATATTTATTATTATTATTATTATTATTATTATTATTATTATTATTATTGTTTTTATTCTTATTTGACGAATTTTGAAAGACGATAACTTTTGTTCTTTAAAAGTAAAAGTTCTAAATTTTTAGTATGTTTGTTATTATCCTAACGAATCGCAAACCTCCTATTTACGACATTTAAATGTCACTAATTACTAATTAATATATTTTATTATTAAAATTTAAAGATTAAATTTTCTGAAATTTTAATATGTTGTAGGTATTATTATTTTGTATGTTGCTGTTTAAAATGAAGATTTAACTCTAGCTAAATATCGTTTAATCATTATTTTAGTTTTTTTATAAAATAACGAATCAGTGTGAGTTTAACGCTTGAATAATTTAATAGCGTTCTGGTCGCCGTCAAAAATCGTCCTTTTCGCTGTCAATTGAAGTAAAAAATATTGGTTGAAAATTTAAGTAAAATGTTAAAGGATAAGTCAAAAATGTGTAAAATTTTTTTTTAATTGTTTTGTTATTATTATATTTTGATACTCGTTTAATTACTAAAAAATTAAGATCGGTATTTTGCTTTTAAATTTAGTTTACTTTTCTATTACAATATCAATGAATGCGTGTTCGTATGTTAAAATTAGGTTTAAATATAAAAAAGTTCATATTTAAATTTATAATTTAATTAATAAACCTACTAAATAAATTATATTTATAAAAAAGAATCAAACGATTTCGAACCATATTTTATTTATCAAATAAATCTAGTTGTTTTTATTCTTATTTGACGAATTTTGAAAGACGATAACTTTTGTTCTTTAAAAGTAAAAGTTCTAAATTTTTAGTATGTTTGTTATTATCCTAACGAATCGCAAACCTCCTATTTACGACATTTAAATGTCACTAATTACTAATTAATATATTTTATTATTAAAATTTAAAGATTAAATTTTCTGAAATTTTAATATGTTGTAGGTATTATTATTTTGTATGTTGCTGTTTAAAATGAAGATTTAACTCTAGCTAAATATCGTTTAATCATTATTTTAGTTTTTTTATAAAATAACGAATCAGTGTGAGTTTAACGCTTGAATAATTTAATAGCGTTCTGGTCGCCGTCAAAAATCGTCCTTTTCGCTGTCAATTGAAGTAAAAAATATTGGTTGAAAATTTAAGTAAAATGTTAAAGGATAAGTCAAAAATGTGTAAAATTTTTTTTTAATTGTTTTGTTATTATTATATTTTGATACTCGTTTAATTACTAAAAAATTAAGATCGGTATTTTGCTTTTAAATTTAGTTTACTTTTCTATTACAATATCAATGAATGCGTGTTCGTATGTTAAAATTAGGTTTAAATATAAAAAAGTTCATATTTAAATTTATAATTTAATTAATAAACCTACTAAATAAATTATATTTATAAAAAAGAATCAAACGATTTCGAACCATATTTTATTTATCAAATAAATCTAGTTGTTTTTATTCTTATTTGACGAATTTTGAAAGACGATAACTTTTGTTCTTTAAAAGTAAAAGTTCTAAATTTTTAGTATGTTTGTTATTATCCTAACGAATCGCAAACCTCCTATTTACGACATTTAAATGTCACTAATTACTAATTAATATATTTTATTATTAAAATTTAAAGATTAAATTTTCTGAAATTTTAATATGTTGTAGGTATTATTATTTTGTATGTTGCTGTTTAAAATGAAGATTTAACTCTAGCTAAATATCGTTTAATCATTATTTTAGTTTTTTTATAAAATAACGAATCAGTGTGAGTTTAACGCTTGAATAATTTAATAGCGTTCTGGTCGCCGTCAAAAATCGTCCTTTTCGCTGTCAATTGAAGTAAAAAATATTGGTTGAAAATTTAAGTAAAATGTTAAAGGATAAGTCAAAAATGTGTAAAATTTTTTTTTTAATTGTTTTGTTATTATTATATTTTAATACTCGTTTAATTACTAAAAAATTAAGATCGGTATTTTGCTTTTAAATTTAGTTTACTTTTCTATTACAATATCAATGAATGCGTGTTCGTTTGTTAAAATTAGGTTTAAATATAAAAAAGTTCATATTTAAATCTATAATTTAATTAATAAACCTACTAAATAAATTATATTCATAAAAAAGAATCAAACGATTTCGAACCATATTTTATTTATCAAATAAATCTAGTTCAACGTTTAAATTGTTAATAAAACTAAAACAATTTGTTGTGTTTTTTATATTAGTTCTAGTTGGTTTCGGTCGCAGTATTACAAAGTGTTTTAAATATTGGATTTTATTTTTACAATTAAATTTATCAAAAATACCGAAATTTGTGCATAACAAGTGTTAAAATAATTCAGAAGAAAAAATGTTTTGGTGAAGCACAAACCAATAAGAAATAAATTTGCATATTTTGAATTAAAATAATTAAGTGCCAGCTTATATACAAAAGTTGGAAAAATATTAAAATAAGTCAAAAAATATCCCTTTATAAATTGATCATAAACATCTATGACGTCACACAATTTTTTGTAGAAATATCGACGTCACACAACCACCATTGTTGCCCTATATATTTCCCTTTCCGTTTCAGCAAAGATTGTCCACTTGTTGTTTGTCGGATCAAATACTTCAATGGAATTAACTGGATGACCAAACCTAAATAATTAAACAATAAACCAGAGTTTATTAAATTATAACAAACTAAATATTTTGTTCAACTTACCCGTTACCCCAGCCCCCCACAACATAAATCTTGCCATCTACAACTGAGGCACAGTGATCCTGTCGCATCTCGTTCATTGGTGCAACATTTGACCACGTATCAGTGATAATGTTGTATTTGATCACTGATGAAACTGTACCAATGCCATCTTGAGAACCGCCTACATAAAATTAATTAGTTGTTTTCAAATTTAAACTGATAATCACATTATATATTATTTAAAATTGTTTGCAGAATAAAAATAGATTTAACATTAAAAAAAGTATCGTGCTTATATATTGTAAACTAGCTAATACTTGCTTATACTATCTAATTACGGTTATGTTATTTAAAACAATTGCGTCATTTGTAGCCATAAAAGTCTTAAAAATACTGCAAGATAACCCAAAATGACATGAAAGAGTTAACTTCATATTGTTATTATGAACAGTGTTGAATAAAGTGTTTATATTAACGTCATAACGCATGCATTGTCTTCCTTCCCATAATGTATTTTCCCTATCGTTATAATAATAAAAATTAATAAACAAGTTATCAATATTATAAACATACTGATAAAACAAAATGAACCCTAAACTTATAGTTAAAAACAGTCGCTAATGACCCAAATATTTTACTTATGTTAAGGATATATTAATAAGAAATCAAGTTTACCCGATAAATTAAAGAGGTAACATTTTATATATGCTTGCTTAAATTAAAAAAAAAATGATCCGCCTAGCAAGGTTGAATAAATAGGATTATATTATTAAAATATTAAAGTTATTTTTTAAATACTTACCGGTAACATATATGTGATCATCCAACACTACACCAAAATGGTGACTAATAGAATATTTTTTCCGAGAAAAAGACCATTTTGAACCATATTTCATTGGAGAAATAAGAAACCACTTTTGATCATCAAAATCAAAACATTCTGATGAACTTAATATTCCATCTTTATCATTATATCCTCCAATTGCAAATAATTTACCTAAAAATAACAAATTTAGATAAAAATTATTTACGAAACTCACATAATTAAATAAAGGGTGTTGCAGCCAACAACAAAAACAAATTTTAATAAATTACTCTTTGTATAAAATTAAAAACTTTTGGTTCAAGTTTTTTTTAATTTAAAAAATTATTTTTGTTTAAAAAATTGTCGGACAATAATAAAAATAATTTTTAACATTTTAAACCACAAAAAATTAAACTATAAAACAGTTAATTGCCAAACAACTTCAGTGAAGTATTATTGGCTTACTTTTAAAATATTATATGTAAATATTATTAAAAAACTTGTAATAATCTTTTGCACTATTTTTAATAACTAAAAGTTGCAAACATTTTTTAAGTAATTAAAAAAAGAAATTAAAAAAAAGAAATTTTAACCTCTTGCAGCTAGTAATGCATGACTACTTCGTGGAACAATCATGTCAGGAATATTTCCTCTTTTATTTGTCTTCACATCCAAGAATTCCACACTCGATAAAATTTTCCATTTTTTATCTCGGCCTGCAGTTGTGTAAATACAATCTACAACATTTATAAACTGAACAGATTGTTTTTGTATTTTTATTATAATCTTTTATTATATAACAAAGTGGAAAACTTAAAGCATTCAATAACACTAACTAAGGTGCTAAATGCAATAAAAAATAAAACCCAACTTTCAAATATTAAGATTAATAAACCAACCATTTATGACAGCTGATGATGCAGACCACCGAGCTTGTTTCATTGGAGGTTCAACTTTCCATTGTGGATCTACCTCATCTAACTTTAAACTCTCAACAGAGAATTTATACCTTCCTCCCATGATGAAAACTTGATTGTTGACAACAGCAGATGAAGCTCCCAACCTTATTTCATTTAATTTCTTAAAATAAAAACTTTCATGTTTAGTGTAAATTAACTGGATGCACAAAGTTATTTGTAAACCCCCCCGAAAAAAATAATAAAGATCTATTTAAAAAAAAATTTATTATTTTTTTTGTAATTTTAAAGTATTTTTTAGAAGGACTTCAGGTAAAAAAAAAACTCTTTATTTAATTTATTTAATTTAATATTAAATTGAAAAAAAATAACAAATATTTTATTTATTAACAAATTTTAGGTATTTTGAATAGAATAATTTTTCACAAAAAAAAACAAAATTATTTTACTTAAAAAAAACAACATTATTTTACTACAAAAATACTTAAAAAAATTAAAAATTCACTTACTGGCATTTGAGTCCATTGTTTTGTAACAGTGTCAAACAAAATAACGGTTTCTTCATAACCAAGTCCAATTATAAGTAACTTTGTTGGAACTGCAACAACATTATTTTAAGCATTTATCGAGTTAAATTGTATTTGTTTAAATTTTAAAATATTTACATGTTTCAAAAAGGAATGTAAAGTTGATAGAATTTTCTAAAGTTTATTAATGTTAAAAAAAAATAAAAATTTGTGAATTTTGTAACAAAAAGTGGCTTTACAACTGTAACAAAATATTTTTTTATGTTATAATCATTTGTAATGATATAAGTTGGCATCTAAAACTAATATATACTATGTTAATAATTAAAAATCAAAGAAATATCAACCTTTAACTGGTTTTAATCGTTCTACTTGATTTTGAAGATCCTTTAAAATATAAGGCAATCAGTTATAAAGGTAACAAGTTAATAACAAAGATATTAAAACGTCCTAATTTTTTTTTAATTTTTTAAATATATATTTATTCTCAATGTAGAAATTTTTTATCCTCGATGTAGAAAAGTCAAATACGTGACTTAAACATAGAGTAACATCAGTTACTCTGACCCAGTCTTGAGTTGCCTGTTTCAGTTTGGGATATTATAAATTATAATTGCCCGATAATTAAGCTGCTTATTAAGTGCTGGCTCAGCAGGAGTTTTTATCGTTTATAGCACCTTACTCAAGGGTGCTTTAGTATGAGAGCAGTGAGAATTGAACCCAAGACCTCAAGTGGTGTAACAAGTGTTCTAATATAACATGCCTCATTTAGTCATAAATTATAAATAATTATGATATCACAGGTTGTATTCAAATATTTATTTAGTGTTTATTTGGTCATTCTGAAAAAATCAAAAAAAGATTTGCCTTAAAACTTATTTTTAAATTTAATATTTTGTTTTAAGCATTTACCCAAATTTTTTTTTCAAGCAATTCAATTCGATCTAAAACACAAAATAAAAAATGTTAAGTAAATATATAACTAAAAAAAAGTTGCGAAGTAACAACGACATTTTAATTAAAATATTTTGCTTATATTTATAGCATTTTTTTTAACAAAATATAAACAACTAAACCTATGTAGCCTACTAACCTGTGTTCTGGACTTGTTTCTGTAAAAATTAATAATTAGAAAAAACAAATATTACAATAGTTTATTATTATATCTATCAATTTATTTATTAAAAAAATCTTTACTTAAATACATATTATTATTTAAATTAATAAATAAATATATTAAAAAATTACCTGGAGTTCAGAACTTGGCTGAAGTTGGAGACTTGCCTGGAGTTCTGGACTTGGCTGAAGTTGGGGACTTGCCTGGAGTTCGGGACTTGGCTGAAGTTGGAGACTTGCCTGGAGTTCGGGACTTGGCTGAAGTTGGGGACTTGCCTGGAGTTCGGGACTTGGCTGAAGTTGGGGACTTGCCTGGAGTTCGGGACTTGGCTGAAGTTGGGGACTTGCCTGGAGTTCAGAACTTGGCTGAAGTTGGAGACTTGCCTGGAGTTCGGGACTTGGCTGAAGTTGGGGACTTGCCTGGAGTTCAGAACTTGGCTGAAGTTGGAGACTTGCCTGGAGTTCGGGACTTGGCTGAAGTTGGGGACTTGCCTGGAGTTCGGGACTTGGCTGAAGTTGGGGACTTGCCTGGAGTTCGGGACTTGGCTGAAGTTGGGGACTTGCCTGGAGTTCAGGACTTGGCTGAAGTTGAAGACTTGCCTGGAGTTCGGGACTTGGCTGAAGTTCAGGACTTGGCTGAAGTTCGGGACTTGCCTGGAGTTCGGGACTTGCCTGGAGTTCGGGACCTGTGTTTCGTAAAGAAAAAACTTTAATAAAAAATTTTTTTTTACATCAGTAAATATTGTTTTAATATGGAGAAATAAATATATCTACCTTTTGCTGGCTTCAACTTCTCTAATTGATGTTCGAGATCCTTAAGTATATGTTTTAAAAAAACAAGTTATTAGTACAAAAATATCGCAAATATTTATTATTTAATGAAATTTTTTGTTTTAAATATTTACCTGAATCTTTTTAAGCAATTCTAGTCGATCTAAAACACAAAATTTATAAATTTTTTATGAATTTAGGTAAATAGAAATTTTATGAAAACAATAATATGATGTAAGTACAGTTCATATAAAAAAATTTGAAAAATAATTAGACATTTTTTATTTTGGGTTTACCAACAAAACTTTAAACTAAACTTTTTATATTTACCCATTTGCTGCACTTGTTCCTAAAAACATAAAAAATAACTTTTAATTAAACTTAATCTTAATTAAGATTAATTAATTGTAATATCAACCCAAACTTTTTTTATTAAATCATGGTTTTAAAATATTTGTCAATTAATGACCAAACTACAAAAGCATTATTACAAATTATAAGAATTTTAAGTTTAATTACCCCACTGGTAGATGGTAGTTCACTTTGAGCAAAACTTGACTGAGATTCTGTGTTTTGTTGAGTGGATTGCTCTATGAAAAATATATTTCAAATGCCAATAACAATTTTTAATACTATTGTTGTTTACCTAACTGACAAAGTAAAAATTTTATTACAAAAATTTTAAAAAAAGTTTATTTTACCAGCATCATCTCCATATCTGTTTCCAAGATGTTGAATATTTGCACCAGTAATGTTGTGTTGATGCTGGACCTCAGTCTTGTTTTGGTGTTGTATTTCGGTCAGTTGTTCAACAACAGTTTGCTCTTGTATTTTGGTCAGCTGTTCAACATTAGTTTGCTCCTGTATTTTAGTCAGCTGTTCAACATTAGTTTGCTCCTGTATTTCAGTCAGCTGTTCAACATTAGTTTGCTCCTGTACATTAGTTTGCTGTTCAACATTAGTTTGTTGATCAACATTAGTTTGCTCCTGTACATTTGTTTGTTGTTCAACATTAGTTTGCTCCTGTACATTGGTTTGCCTAGCTACTATTTGTCCCACATGATGTTGAACATTTTGTTGCAAATTGAAGTTGAATGAAATAGGAACTACAAAAAAAAATTATTTTTTTTATGGTTATATATTAAATATTCCTAAAAGTATTATTTCCAAACCTTTAGGTAAATATGCAAGTATATATAAAATAAATTGAAGCTAAAAAAAATAAAACTAAATTCATTCTTTTAGTTAAAATCAATACCTTGAGCAGTGGCCACAAGTTCTCTTAAACCAGCAAATTCTGGAAAGTTCACATCAGGTATTGTTGCCTAAAAAAAGTTTTATTGTTACATAACAGAACATAAATCAATTATATAAAACACCAGCACCAGACTGAATTCTATTTTATTTGTATTGCAATCCTAGTTGTTAATTAAGTAGAAATATAATAAGATATAACAACCTAATCTACTTCCTTGTAGCCCTAACGCTAGATTTTAAATAAGCTTTTTCTATAGATGTCTCAAAAAAAAAACGATATTTATAATATGCGAAATATTTGTAATGTTTAAAAAAACAATATAAATGTTTAAAGTAATCAGTTGCATTATAATTTAATAAAAATCTTTACTAAATGGCATAAACGTGTTTCGGGTACATTGAGCATATTACATTCATTACACATAAACACTTTTAAAATTAGGATTTAGGGCCATAACTACTATGCCATGTGCGACAAACGTCTACTCCAGCCTACCGCCTACTCCAGCCCGACGTTTTAGTATAAATAAATTTTAAAGTAGGTAAAAAACAATAAAATACCTACCAGTCGCCTTTCGTTGTTATCGTCCATATTAAACTGGATCGCAAGCAGAAGTTTTACATTTTTATAATTCGTTAAATTGAAGAGGATATGAAAACTGGGTAATACCCTAAATACAGTGTTTCCAAATAAGTTTAATAGATTTAATCAAAAGTTCAGTTTATCCTTATTTAAAATTTAAGTTACAATTTAAAAATAGAAACAACTTTTATAAAATTGCCGTAGTCTCGAACAGAAAATTTCACATTTAATTAAAATAATTAAATACATATTAAACATAAATGTAATTTTCCAAAAACAAGTTAAGGTAAGCTAAGGTTAAGGCCTGTTCACACGGCGTACGCACATAACGTACGTAATGCAAGATTTTGCAACCATTTAAAATGAACATAGTCGTTCACACGTACGAAAGTTTGCGATAGTTACCTAAGATTTCGTAAAGTTTTGTGGCTGAAGCGAAATTTACGCAAGATTTCGTAAGTGGTATACTTTTAGTAGATATTTTTTATTAAAATTTTAAAAAATAAATACTTGATTTGTAACGTTACGTAAGGGATCGCAACGTTACCCTGTCGTGTGAACAGGGCTTAATGCAAAATTCCTAAAGGCCTGTTCACACGACAAGGAAACGTTGCGTTGCGCTGCGTTGCGTTACGTAACTTTACGAGTTCTAGGGAAAAACAAATACAAAATATCTAATAAAAATATACCGCTTACGAAATCTTGCGTAAATTTCGCTCCAGCCACAAAACTTTACGAAATCCTACGTAACTTTTGCAAACTTTCGTACGTGTAAACACTCTGTTCATTTTAAATGGTTGCGAAATCTTACTTTACGTTGGGTTGTGTACGCCGTGTGAACAGGCCTTTATTGTCGTTCAAATGACAGAAATCTATTTTTATAATTGAAAATACAACTTATTTACAATATCGAAATATACTTATTCATAAACGCGTTTAGTTGCAACATGGGTTTATCATAACGCTATTTATCTCTTCTTGATTTTACTGACTATAAGTTTAAAATTTCCAATAAAACGTTATACAGGCGCGCCTATAGTGATTATGTCAATATATTTGCAAATAATTAATATTAAACAAACATAATCTTTGTGCCGAGTCTATGCTATGTTTAAACAACATTAAACATTATAAATTTTCCAACGTATTAAAAAATTTAAATGCATTAAAAATACTATAATATTTTGTTTTTACGAAACTTATTATTTTTTTCACAAATATTAGTTTTTAGTTAAATTAAATTTTTTTAAGTTAAATTAAATTTACTTTAAGAATGGAACAATAAAATGAGGTACACAGAGGTTATGACGTCATTTCCTTCCACAATTTTTATAACGGCCAGAAACTGCTTTGTATAGTTTCTCTACATTTTTAGTTACACCGTTGATTATTATTTTATTTTTTTTGTATATATTTTTATCCTCGATGTGAGAAAGTCGAATGCGCGAAAACATAGAGTAACATCAGTTACTCCGACCCAGTCTCGAGTTGCCTTCGACAGTTTGAGATATTATAGATTATAATTGCCCGGTAATTATGCCGCTGATTAAGTGCTGGCACAGCAGGAGTTCATACCGTTTATAGTGCCTTACTCAAGGGCGCTACAGCATGAGAACAGTGGGGATTGAACCCACGACCTCATGGTGGTGTAGCAAGTGTTCTTACCACTACACCAAACTTCCGGTATATATTTACTTTAGGCTAAAAACATCTTAACATAACATTTTGATGACGTCACCATAGCAACTAGTGACTTCATTAAAAACACTCTGCACAAGCAGTACGCATTTTACATAGACTCTGATTTTTTCTCCACTAAATAAACATCCTTTTTTTTTAATTTTTGTAATGAGAGAAATTACCAATTTCCAGTGTTGTCAAGTTATTTTAAAAACCTAATTTCTAATTTTTTAGACTTTAACAGTTTTATGTATCAAATAAAAATTTCAGAAATATGAATACCATATTAACAACATTTGTTAATAAAAGTTAAAAAATAGAAATCATAAAACTGTGTTACACTTGAGTTGGTTTAAAAACACGAAGTCATGCTGAGCAATTGTTATGAAATCTTGTTTTGATTTTTCCAGAATAATTTCGTTTTTATGTAAGTTCAAAAAGCTCATGTTAGTTGTGCTAATGGTCTATTAAAAAAAGGTTAAATATTGCTGTGATATTAACTATCAATAGTTTATTTAAATTGTTTTATCTAATAAAACTGTTTAGCTTTTAAATTGTTATTATTTATGCATCTAAAGCATAAGTATTTAAATAGTTTTTGTTACATTTTTTTTTGGCGGATCTCTTGTAGAAACTTATGACAATAAAACTAAGGTGTTTTTTAAAGGATTAGGGGTTAATTATAAACCTCATTTAGCCCCCTTATTAGTAACTAAGCCCCATTTATGTTGTGCTATTTAAGCTTTTGCTAAACATCCAATTTTTATTAATTTTTTTAAAAAATTATAGAACTTTTGTTTTTAAAGAGATATATAAAATGTTACCTTTTAAAGTAAGTGGTTTATGTTGTCGCAAATATCTTTTAAAAAACTTTAAACTTAAAAGAATAATTCACACAACCTGTTGGAGTTTTACTCAAAACAATAAAAACCAAGAAAATAGAATGATGACTGTTTCGGATTTATTTAAAATTGAACCAGAATTCACTAAAAAATTAAACCAAGATTTTGCTCTACCATATGCTGATTTAAACAATTACGGAAACACTGAAACCCAAACTGAAAGTGCTTTATATGATTTCTATGCGAAAGGTTGTATTGCCCGACCTTCACTTGACATTAAATATTATACTGACAACTTAAAATCCGCTGAGGAAAATATAAAATTGAGACGACATGGGAAAAAGGTCGATGTAAGTCAAACTGTGCTCGAACCTTTTAAACGATTAAAAAAAATCGAGGAAGAAATTTTGAGGTATGAGGAAATGAGAAAATCGTTGAAAGAAGAAAAACAGCAAATAACAGGTTGGGAAAATTTAAATAAAAAAGAAAACGCCGAGATGTTTACGGATTATTGTCGGAACATTTTAAGACTTTTAAAATGGGCTCGAAGAGAAGTTGAAAAATTTTATTTATTGAATTCACTTTCGTTACCGAATAAAACCCATCCTGATTCGCCGAAGGGGAACAATGATGAGGATTGTGATGTCATAGAAGTTGTAGGCACAAAACCCGAGTTTAATTATAAAATTTACGATCATATTCACATCGCGGAAAAATTAAGAATTTTGCGTGAAACAAATATGTCCGATTTTGCTGGTCATCGGACAAACTTCCTAGTTGGAAAAGGAGCAGAATTAGAACAAGCAATCATCAGATTTACCCTCGACAAACTTAAACAAAAAGGTTTTATGTTTGTTACAACCCCGACTATTATTAAATCTTCGATGTTTGAAGGAGCAGGGCTTATGACTAATAAAATGGACGACATGATCTACAAGCTTGACTCCGGTGATTTTTGTTTAAGTGGCACATCGGAGGTGGGGTTGTGCTCATATTTCTCGAGTCAAGCTGTTCCGATGTCACAACTTCCGTTAAAAGTTTGCTCCATGAGTTCTTGTTTTCGACGTGAAACAGGAACCAGAAAAGACCCAAAAGGATTGTTCAGAGTTCATCAGTTCAGCAAGGTTGAAATGTTTGGAGTAACCTCAAACGAAACACAACTTGAGAACGAAAATTTGTTTAACGAGTTTGTCGAAATCCAAAAAGAGATTTACTCTGACCTTGAACTTCATTTCAAGGTCGTTGACATGCCAATAGGTCAACTGGGGTTACCTGCTTACAGAAAAACTGATATTTTATGCTGGTTTCCTGGCAGAGATCACTACAATGAAATATCGAGCGCTTCAAATTGTACAGATTATCAATCCAGGAGACTTAACATTTTGTACAACCAACAAAATAATTACAAACTTGCTCATACTGTAAATGCGACTGCTTGCGCCGTACCGAGACTAATCATTGCATTGTTAGAAAACGGGCAGCAAGAAAATAAAACTGTGAGGTTACCCGAATGTTTAGTGCCATATATGGGGGTTTCCCATCTTCGAAAAGACAAATACAGACTCGAGTATATTGGAACAAAACAATCTAAGAATAAACAGAAAAGAATTAACGAATTTGATTCTTAAAATTTTGTATTTTTTTAACTAATTTGTTTCTGCTTTTAATATAAATTAAAACTAACAATTTTTTGTTAACAGATACATTAAAACAGTATTTCTAAGTTCTAAAAAATTGTCAATATTTGAATATTTATTGTAAAGTTAACCCTTATTATTATGGGAGAAGTTGTTCAGTTGTTTATTTATGATTTGTCCCGAGGTTTCGCAAGGCAGCTTTCTCAAGGACTTATTGGTAATCAGTTGTTTTATTTAATGTTTAAAGAATCACTTTTATTTTATTATTTTTTTTAAATTATCCACAAAAAATTATCGCTATAAAATTTAAGATATTTGTGATTTGCATGTTTTGTTGATTTTTTAGGTCGTCAAATTGATGGAATTTGGTAAGTTTAAAATTAATTTTTTTGTATATATCTTTATCCTTGATGTGGAAAGGTCGAATGCGTAACCTAAACATTAAGTAACAGCAGTTATCCCGACCCAGTCTCAAGTTGCCTGTGGCAGATTGGGATATTATAGATTATAATTGCTCGATAATTAAGCTACTCATTAAGTGCTTACCGTTAATAGCGCCTTAAGTTCATACCGTTAATAGCGCCTTACTCAAGCTAGCCTTTATGCACAAACTTTAAGTAACATTCGATTTAAGAGTTAAAACCCTAGGCAAATTAAAGTGACAAAATTGCTTAAGATAAACCCATATTGAATATCTAGGCACACAGGTGTAGTTGTGTACGGCCAGGAGTTTTTCTTTGGAGGAATGGGGATCGAAAGTTGTTCCCCTGTAAGTATGAATATTAATTAGGTAGCATAGAGGTGCAAGATTACAAACTTAAACAATATTTTAAACTGGGTTAGGGCAACCAAGTTTCTCTTATAATGGTGCTTTTTAAACAAAAAAATACTTGATAAAAATTACGATAATATATATAATAATTTGAGTGCATAAATACAATTTTTTTAATTACAAAACCCTTGGTATTTTGATGTCATATCTAGTTATTATGAGGTCATGTTATTGTTAGTGTGGAACAGTATTAGGGTCCCCCCAAGAAAGATTGGAAATCGGAAAAACAGAAATTCCGGCAGAAATGTTTTACGAGTTTCTTGCTCAACTCGGAGCTGATAAGTTCAAGTGAGAATAAAACTCATCAAAAATATTTATTTCTTTAAATGGTCTTACTTGTTTTAAGTGTTCAGTAACAATTGTTATTATTAGGCCGGAGAAGTATTCATTGTTTGGTCACAACTGCAACAACTTTAGTTCAGAAGCTGCCCAGTTTCTCACGGGGAACAACATTCCATCTCATATAACCGGTTTACCTAATGATGTTCTTACCACGTAAGTTCAAGTTGGAAAAAAAAAATTTATTTTCTAATTAACTTGATTAACTTCAATTTCATCTATTTTTTTTCTAAATATATTTATCTTCGATGTGGGAAGGTTGAATGCGCGACCTAAACATAGAGTAACATCAGTTGCTCTAACGAGTCTGTGACATTATAGATTATAATTGCCCGATAATTATGCTGCTGATTAAGTGCTGGCTCAGCAGGAGCTCATACCGTTTATAGCGCCTTACTTAAGGGCGCTTCAGCATGAAACCAGTGGTGATTGAACCCACGACCTCATGGTGGTGTAGCAAGTGGTCTTACCACTACACCATGCTGCCGGTATTAAACTGGTGGCATGAAGTAAAAATTAGAGCACTTGGCTGTACTACATAAAGTCCTGGGTTTGATCCCAACTGCTTCCATGCTGTAGTACCCTTGAGTAAGGCAATATAAATTTTTGCTAAACCAAACAAACTAAATAGCAGATTAATTGTTTAATTATAATCAGTAATATCCCAAATTTCTAAAATTAGCTTAAGACGGAGTTGAGGTGACTAATGTTACTCTATGTTTAGGTCCTAAAGTTGTCCCCCCTTTTTAAAAAAGAGTTAATGTAACTAAGTATATATATATAATTTAACCCAAGTATTTTATTTAAATTAATATAAATTTTATTTTTAGACCCTTCGGGCAAATGATAAAATCTATGGTTGAAAATTTAGAAATATCACCGGGTCAAGGACAAAACACAAGACATTTTTAACTTTTAATATTTATTTTGTTTTCAATGAAAACCTGTTTTTATTTAAATTTTATTTCTATATTGTGTTCATGTTGAATTACTGTCATATAACTGAAAATAAAATCAGTAAAAACACCATTTTACTAACAGTAAGACATTTTTTATAACTCTTTTCTAAGAAATAGAGCTTCAATTTCTGAAAATAATATTGACCTAAATTTAAAAATGTCGCTCCTGAAATTGGTTTTGGTAATATGTACGGGCAACTCTTTATATTGTATGTTAAATTTAGCTACAATGCAATACAATTAGATAATAAATACATTTTGTGTACGAGTTGTTTTTTTTATATACAAAACAAATTTTGTGATTAAATTTTAATATTTGGCTCTGCTAATAATTGAGTAAAAGGAGGTAGAAGTAATCAAACCCCCTAAAAAAGTAAAAAAAGATCAAGCTATCAGTGGAATTTTTTAGAATTAAACTTTAAATTTGTTATTTCACAGAACCAATAAAAAATCCTGTCTTTTTTTTAAATTTTATGATAACCACTATAGGGTAATAAGATAACTATTTTTTATCTGACCTTAAGGTAGTAGGTTTTATTTTTTATTGGGAGAAGATGTGTTGTTGTGACATGTTAAGCCATCCGTAAACGCCCGGTTTAAGGACAAATAATGTGGCATTGGTGCGGCTCGAACCCGAAACCTTTTGGTGTGTTTAAGCTATATGTAAACGTAAGGCTCAAGGGCGAATGGTGTGGCATTGGTGCAGCTTAAACCCGAAACCTTTTGGCTCGTAATCCGATGCCATAACTGCTATACTACAGAACAGGAATGTAATATCAATTATTAGTAAATACCAAAATTAATTAACAAAAATATTAGTAAATAATAAATTTTTATTAACGCAATATTTTATATATAAATCTCAGCAGTTAGGAAGTGACATCACAGTGGTAATACAAAGTTATTGTGATGTCACAAGTGCAAATTAAACCCCGCCCCCACTTCTATCTACAGTTATCTTTGCTGTTTTATTTTCCCCCATTTTGAGCAGTGTTGCCAATCTATTTCCGGAGATGGTTCCTGATCTTACATTGCTCATTAACTGAAAACACAAAAAATATAATTTGTTGAAAACACTGGATTTTTTGGTAAAAAAAACTTAAAAAATGGCAGTTTTTCAAAATGAAAGAAAATACTTTTATAATTATTTAAAATTTATCTAATTATTGTTTTTAGGAAACTGCCTTGTTTTAAGTTTCAAATTAAGGTAACCGTGCAATGAATAAGAAAATAAATATAAATAAAAATATGTTAATAGCTAAGCCATAAATAAAATATATTTAAAACGGTTTTAATTTAAACAAATTATTTAGACAAGGTCAAAAATTGAAACAAGGTCAAAATTGACTTAACAAGTTCTTAAATTTAAATTTACTAAAATAAAGTTTTTTTTTTGGCCCTTAAGACAGTGTTTTATAACAGGATTATTTAAACAATAAATGTAATGACACCTTATTATTATTTAACAAAAAAAAGTTAAAAACAAAAAAAGACTTGTTTATATAACAAAAAATAAACAACTAATTAAGCTTATAATGTTAATTAATTTTGACATGAACTTTTTAAATAAGAACTTATTTGGACACAAACATTAAGACAAAATACAACTACCCAACTTACATTAAAAAACTTTTAGTAGGTACTGTAATATAAAAAACAAAACTTAATTTTATACATTGTGTAAAAAAAAAACAAACATAGAAAAACTAATCTATTAAAGACAGCCTTAAAATAGAAAAATAATAAAGGGACCGAGAATGCAAATTCCATGCTTGGCCATTAACTTAAAAAATGAGAGACTTACAAACTGATGTTAAGTTTTTTTAAGTTTTCTTAAATACAATTTTCCATGAAACTCAATTATTTTCTGTTTAATGAAAACAACATTTATTAGGATCTGGGAATAAACTTTCAAATTTTTTGTGAAATTGTTAAAGGTTTAAATCTTTAACTTAATAGGTTGGCAGTTTCATGGTATTTTTAATTTTTGTTTTGTATATAAGAATATGTTCCTAAATATGTTTTTGATACCAATTTTGATTTAATTTTAAAAAAAAAGTTTTGTTTACATTGGTGAATTTATTTTTAAATTCCATCTTCAATTTTTATCTTACTTATCAACTTAATCAATTTTTTAAATATTTACATTTTTGGGGTTTCTAGTAAGGGCTTTTTTTAATTTATTTTAACTTACTTTTTTAAGAGGTAAAACCAAGTGGTAAACCAAGTGTTTTTCAACATTTTTTTATCAACATTTTCCAAAAAACTTAATTCTTAAAGAAAACCTTAGATGACCTTTAAACTTGACCTAAAGTGACCTTACCTCAAGAAACTCGTCAAGTTCAACTTTTCCGTTCTTATTAAGGTCAACCTCGTCCAACATCTCGTTTAACGTCTCGTCATCCAATCCCTCGTTCATGTCCTATTATGATGTCATAAGGTTAGGAGTTATGTCATAATAATAATGTCATAATGTTAATGGTTGTTTGGTGAACCAGATGACAAAAATATTATTTTATGTAATGTGTTTGTTATTTAAAAAACATGATGTTATAATAAATCTTGTTAAGAGATTCTTGGTTCAATTCCCACTGCTGGAATAGGAGGCTAAAGAAAGAAATTAACAGTTCTTAGTATTACAATGCCCTCCATGTATATAAACAAAGATACAATAATACCCACAACAAAATTTAATTTGAAAAAGTAAGAAAATGATATGATATTAATGTTTGTGTGTGAATTTTAAAACTTAAAATGCTACTAATATAAAATGTAAAAAAACATGAAAGAGGAATAGTTTAAGAACAGAAACAAAGTATTTAGGGTTTAGTTAACATGTTGTTAATAATGTTGTTAATGTTGTTTTGTTTTCCCCAAAATAAGTTGAATAACAAACATGCTTTTACAACATGAAATCCTGTTAGTTTATGTTTTAAAACTACTTTTTCATCATTAAGTTACTAATTTTAAACAAAATAAACCAAAATAAAAGCTTCTAAATGACTCTAGTTATTTATGAATATTGTTTGAAAATGATAATGTTAGTTTTTGTTTAAAAACTTTGTTAAAATTTGTTTTAAAATTTGGTTTATTCCAGATTTAAATTTAAAACATATTGTACTAGAATCATAATAATGGTTATTGTTTAATCATAAACATAATGATTGATTGCAACAAACAACCACTCATGCGAGATTATGATGTCATAATATTAACAAACAAGCTAGAAAATAACTGGCATTCTTACCTTCCATGCTTCCTAGTGAAATTTGAAAATGATTTTTAATAAAAAAATACTTGAAATTTTTAACTTTCATGATATATCAAAGTCATGATATTTTAAAAAAGATTAATTTTGAAATAAATTTACACAAATATCTATAATTTTAATAAACATAAAAATTAAATTTAGCAATAAAAAATTATTTTCACACATTTCAAATTTTTTTTCAAAAATAAATAAAGTTTTTACTCTAACAAAAAAGTGCTTACTTCCAATAAATTCTGAAGATCGATTCTAGTAATAAATCCTTTTCTTCCTTGATCAACTTTGTTAAACCTGTTTTTATATCTCTCAATGTCCAGGGCACTTAATGTGATCCCAGTCGACATTATTCCTTCTCGAGCCTGTTTGATGTAGCAAACAATATAGTGACATTATTTTGGATTTAGATATACATTAGGTGGGAGTGCCAGTTAATATATTGTTAAATCCTAGATTTAAAGTAACATTTGTTACCCTAACCCAGTCTTGAGTTGACTTTGGCAGTTTGGAATATATTTGCCCGATAATTAATCAGCTGATTTTTGGCTTAGCTGGAGTTCATATCATTTATAGCACCTTACTCAAGGTTGCTACAGTATGAGAGCAGTGGGGATCAAACCCATTACCTCATGTAGCGAGGCCAAGTGTTCTGACCACTACACCATACTACTTACAAAACTTTATAAAAATTAAACATCAGTGTTTCCAACTCACCTTTTTGCCCATCTCATTATACAGCAACTCCAAGGCATCAGCTTTTTCGGCGGCAACCCTCTCCTTACTCCATCCAAGTTCTCGCTGCATGATGTTGAGGATCTGAGGAAGAGCTTGCTCTGCTGCATGGACGTTGAGGAAAGATAAACGAGTTCTTCGGGCGAGGACGTCCACCGCTGTGCAGGCATATTCATATATTGCATATTTCACCTTTAAAGTATTTTACTTGGTTAAAATTCTATATACATTATGACGTGATTGAAGCACTCTGCTTCTCTACATGAGGTCTCGGGCTCAATTTTCTTTCATGGTGTAACACTTTTGCACAACACGCTATAAATAATATTACCTCTAGCTGAGCCAAAAAAACAAGCAGCTTAATTATTAGGCAATTATTATCAATAATATCCCAAACAGCCAAAGTCAACTCAAAACTGGGTTGGGGTAACAAATGTTACTCTATGTTTATGTTTGTGAAGTCGACCTTCTCACATCGAGGATAAATAAATACAAAGCAGTGTCAAATTTAAAATCTTTTTTTTAACACATGTAAATTAACTTTTTTAAATCCTTACTTTAAGACTTAAATACTAAATAATTATTTGGAAACCCTCACCTCAGCCTCAATGTAGGGAAAATCCTCGACCAATCTTTTTCCAACAACTGGCCAGCGCTTCCCTGTAACTTTCGCTAATTTTGCAACATTTTCTGCCTGATCTCCATAAGTTCCAGAAAGATGTTTGGCAACATCAGTTTCCAGACCTGCAAGGTTGTCAAAAAATAAGAGTCAGGGTTTCCAAAATATCAAGGTCAGGGTTGAAAAAAATTAAGAACAAATATTTTTATAAATTTTACCATAATCCTGGGCAAGTTTGATGTAATGATTAGGGGTCCACTGGTAACCCCCATCCAAAATTAACCCATCAGTTCCGCTTGGTTGCTTGGGGTTCAACCCACAATGCTTCACTGCAGCATCCATTGTGTCTACTGCCATCGAGCGGTAAGTGGTCCATTTTCCACCTGGTTTAAAAATGCAATGGAACTTTGTCAATGATTTATATTTGTCTACTTTATAACCTTTAAATAAATAAAACTGCCATTTGTGGTGTGCAGGCAAATTAACACTTTATTTAAATAAAGATTGACTAAAACAGTTTATATACCCTTGCAGAAATTATATTAATATCTCCTTATTACCCTAACTATAATTAATTGTAATTGTACTTAATTAAACATTTTTATTTAACCTGCGATGGTGACAAGTCCGTTGTCGCTAACTTCAACGACATGATTGCGACAAATCGACTGCGTGTTCTTCGAGTTTGGATCTGTCACTAGGGGGCGTATACCACTCCATGCTGCTTGAACGTCACCTCGTCGCACTATTATGATGTCATAAACAGTTTTTAATTGTTTTAAGTTACTGCTGAACAAAATATTGTTTGTAATAATCATGATTATGACATCACAACCCACCATGAACCTCGGGACTGAGGTAGTTTTTAACTTCTTTGAGGATAAACTGAATATCGTCCTCGGACGGTGCCGGGTGATGCGTGACGTCAGAGGGACTGTCCGTTGTCCCGGCAATCGTCAAACCTTGCCATGGAAGGAAAAAGATGATTCGTCCGTCCGATGTAGCGGGGTCAAGTAACCCCATAGCTTCGGGGCTGCGTAAAATAAGAAATATTTTATTATTTTACAACCCAAGACTTGCTGGGAAAGTTAACGAGACTTAAGATTATTTTTAATATTTATTTATCCTTGTTGTAAGAACGCCACCTTTATGACCTAAACATAGAGTAACATTTGTTAACCCAACCCAGTCTCAAGTTAACTTAAAGTATATACCATTTATAGGACCTTAATCAAAGGCACTACAGTGTGGAAGCAGTGGGAACCAAACCTTGAGTCTTATCCACCAAGTGTTCTTGCCACAGATTTAACTGACCCATTAAAATATAAAAATAAATTAAATACATTATACACATTCTAAATTTTAAAGGTTTAAACCTGTAGTAATCAGGTAGAATGATGTGAACTCCAGCACTAGGTTGGCAGATTTTCTTAACATCTTTGTTCCCCATTCGTCGAACTCCGTCAGTGAACGGTCCCGTTGCGTTGATGACACATTTTGCTCTAACATCAAACACTCTGCCTGCAATAATTAAATAAGGTTGTAATAAAAATAAAAGTTGAATTAAACAAGATTTTATACAAGGAAAAATTACTAACTTTGCAGAACTGATTTGACTGATTTGTTTTATTTTAACTGTTTAAATTGACCATTTTAACAAAAAATCACAAACTTAATATATTGAGGATAAATTCCAAACCTGTCATTTTGTCCCTCATGGTGGCGCCACACACCTTCTCCTTCCCCTGTTTGTCCTCCTTGGTTAAAAGTTTAAGAACCTCGGTGTGGGTTGCCATGCAACAACCTTGTCTCACTGCTGTTAGAGCGATTGCAAGATTCATACGAGCATCGTTATGTTGACCTAGTGGACAAAATATTAAATTTAATTTATCCCCAAATAGGTTATTTTTTTAAACATTAACCTAAATCAAATATTGTTACTTATTACTCTAGCCCAATGTTGAGTTTATTTTGGCAATTTTTTATGTATGTACATATTTTTTTATTAATTTATCCTTGATGTGAGAAGGTCAACTTTACGACCTAAACATAGAGTAACATTTGTTACCCCAACCCAGTCTCGAGTTGACTTTGTCACATTGAAATATTATTGATTATAATTGCCCGATAATAATTTTAGTACTGAATTATTTTAATTTAGATCAATATTTAAAATTTTAATTTAAACTTTAAAATTTTAAGTTTTCATTAAAACTGTATAATAAAAACTTTAGTTATAGCAAAATAGTAGAAAAAATGGTTAATTCTTTTCAAACTAATATCAATTTTGTGTAGCCTAAAAATAAAATACAATAGAACTATACAAAATAAAACACATTAAATATTTATGAATGACATAAAGTAACAAAGTAAACTTTAAAATCATATGTAATATTAAATTCATGTTATACTATATCCCAAAACATGAGAAAGTATAAAACTAAATATTTTTTAACATTACACCATTATATTGTTTGTGATCTCACTTTGACTGTGGTGTTATGTTGGTTTAACATTTAAATATTTGATTTTTTGTCTTTGGTTGACCAATTTAAGTTAATATTTAAACTTAAACCAAATTTAAACAGTATGGCTGATAATGTCATATAGAAACAGGGTATAGATTGTTTTAGTGTATTTATAATTGACCGGCAGCGTGGTGTAGTGGTAAAAACACTTGCTACACCACCATGAGGTCGTGTGTTTAATCCCCACTAATCTCATGCTGTTGCGCCCTTTTGCGCCAGCACTTAATTAGCAGTATAATTATCGGGCAATAATAATCTCTATAATATCCCAAACTGCCACAGGCAACTCGAGACTGGGTCAAAGCTGATGTTACTTCATGTTCAAGTCACGCATTCAACTTTCCCATATCGAGGATAAAGGTATATACAAAAAAAAATCAACAACTTTTTCCAAAATTGGAAGTAAAAAATGACAGACAACAAAATTAAATTAAAAATTTTAAAATTACATTTTTTATTTAACTTTTAAAATTATTTTTCCTTTTTTTATTTTTCAAAACTTAATAAATTTATTGCCCATATTATATGAAGGTCACAGACATTAGTTAACACTTTAAAGCAAGTGCTAAAAGAAAAAAAAAATTTAATGAGCCCATGGGATTATAAAGCTTTAAGGATTAATAATGTTAATGTACGGTTAACAATGATTTACTAAAGTTTACAATAAATGCTGTAACCTTATTTAATGTAAACATTTCAATATAAAGAAATACATGCCCAGTTTTTAAGTTTAAGATTAACTTTTTAAAAGTATTTGTAAAAAATTTTAAATTAACATAGTTTCTTTTTTAATATTGTGTTGTGTATGTAAGTTTAATATCAAAATAAAAGTGACATACTCACAACCAAAATATAAACATGAAAATGTTAATATTACACTTAAAACTAATAAGTATTAATTTTGAAATTTTAAATCTAGTCAAAATATTTTGAGTACCTAGTTAATAGCCGACCTTACAGTTAACATTTTAATTGTCATAATATGGTTACAACTCTCAACTAATATTTGCCAGTGATAATTTACCTCAACACCACAAACAACAGTTTTATTTTTTTTGTTGGCCTCCAAATTAGACATGCATATATATACTGTCATTTACTAAGCCCCATTATATATACATGGACGGTATACTGGTTATAGCATTGGATTACGAGCCAAAAGGTTAAAGTTTGAACCCCACCAATGCCACACTATTTGTCTTTAAGCGGGGTTCACAGATAGCTCAAACACATTAGAACAGAACACTATTACCAATAAAAAACCAAAGTTAAAATTAAGTGAACAACACCAACATACCATCATAATACACAATCGCAGCTTTCAGCTTATCTTGCTTTAACATCGGAAATTTCTCCAAGGCATTATTCTTAGTGAGGACAAAACTTGGTTTCACACATTTACTCCCCGACACCCAATCATAAACCTTTATCCCCGCCCAGAAGTACGGCACCTGCCACCACCTAGTGGAAAGATATATCAAGTTTAGAAAAAAGGTTTATTTGTGGCTAAAAAGTTTAAATAAATAAAAAGTTTTACATCTATAAATAAAAAAAATATAAAAAATTGGCTTAAATTTTGTATAAATTAGTAAATTTTAAAATAAAATTTATATATAAAGGTTTACCAATTAATAGGTTGATATTTTTTTTCGTTTAAAAGTCAAACAACTAATCCAAAAAATGTTAAACGTGGTAATATCATGAATGCAAATTTTTTTTGACTAACATCAGGTTTGGTTGAACCATGAAATAAATCACAACAGCAAAAAGACATATTCTCAATAATTTTAGGTATTTTTATTGCTTCAGTTAATGTCTTATACAACAACAAAAACATTGACAAATTTTTATCACAAAAAAACAAACAAATCACATAAAATTATTAACAAAAATTAAAAATAATAATTTGCGCTGAATTTATAAAATCAAGAGTTAACATCAACAAACATTATGATACGATTATGACATCATAATTAATCTTACGTGTACACAGGAAGCATGATAGGCAGTGGTGCAGAAAGATGGGGGGCAATTTGAAGTAAGTTCGCACGCTCATGTAAAGCTTCTTTAACTAACAAATATTGACCCCAATCTAGGTTCATGATGGCTTTTTGCAAGTACCTGAAAAGTTTTTTTACAAATAAAACTGTCAAAATTTGTTCTATGTATAATTTATAAGCAATATTCATAACACCGGAAAATTAAAGCTGTCAAACCAAATATGATGTATAATAAACACCAAATATATTTAAAATTTAATAAACAACATAAAGATAATGATATAACATAATTACCTTACACCTCCATGTATAAGCTTGGTACTTCTACTGCTCGTCCCTGATGAAATATCATATTTCTCAACAAGAGCAGTTGATAGACCTTTAAAATATAAAACCTTTTAAAATAATTTAAAAACCAGGTTTCCGTTTATATTAAAGCTGAATAAATAAGATAAAGGTTTGTCCAATTGATAGGCCTACAACATAAATAAGATTGCCGTTTATCGTTTGTGAAAAAACTTTCATAGAGAAACATTAGGTAAAAGTTATGTCCATATTACGACAATTATCGAATGTGGGGCAGGCTATCGACTGAAAAAAAGGGTTTTTGCTACTATAATCCTTTTAAAAAGACAAACAAATAAAAATCTACCTAGCTAGTTATTTATTTTAAACTACAGATAACTTAAAACTTGGAAAACTCATAAATTTTTCTCGCAAAGAAATTGATGAAAACCACTCACCCCTAGTAATAGAATCCAGTGCTACCCCACACCCCGTTGCCCCTCCTCCAATCACAAGAACATCAAACTCCTTGGTGCCCTCTAGTGCCTGAAGTTGGGCACTTCGGCTCGGTAGAGCATTGTTTGTCCATGCTGGAGACTGAACATTCCCTGATTCATAATGGAATGGAAGCTAAAAAAGAAATTGTATTAAGTATTAAATATATACATTATTGTTGCCCAAATATTGTAGAATTTCATAATGTAAATAAATTAACCATCAGCATGATGTAGTGGTAAGAACATTCGCTACAACACAAATGAGGTCGTTGGTTCAATCCCCACTGCTTAATTAACATAACTATCAAGCAATTATAATCTATATAAAATCCCAAACTGCCACAGGCAACCTACACTGGGTCGGAGTAACTGATGTTACTCTATGTTAAGGTTGTTAAGTCGACCTTCCAACATCAAGAATAAAAATATATACAAAAAAAAATCAAAACACCTTTTGTGAGTTTAGCCACCAAAAGCCCAATCCCAAAGTCCCAGCAGCAGCTACAACCCCTGTTTTGACCTTATTTCGCTTCATCCATCTTAAAGTTTGGTTCATTATGATGACAACAATTAATTATTGCACATCCCTTCACTGTAGCACCAGTGTACAACTAAATTAACTAAAACTAAACAGGAACTACAGAGACAAACTTAAAAAACGCCGAGTAATAATATTCCCTAAAAATAATATTTTTTTTTGTATATTTGATTTATTGTAAAATATATTTTAGCAAGTATAAAACCAAATAAAAAAACCTTATAAAAAATTAAGTACAAATGTTGTAAATTCGTTGTAAATTTAATACAAAATGGATTTTTTTTTGCGACAACGTTATTTGAATCCCATAAATGATTAATCTTTTAATACACAAATTAAAAAGGATCTTTTTAAAAAAACAAACAAAAATGCAACGCTAGCTTCCGTGTAACCTAACCTAGATGATTATTTTAGCTCCTTTTTAATGTGGTCCGCTGTGTAAACAAAAAACCCTCAAATATTTTCTCTGATCGAAACTAGCTACAAATATTTGTAAATAAAATCATAACAAATAAAAGCGATAGAGCGTGTCATAACAAATTGTAGAACATTTTATTTATCCTCAATTTTTTTTATATTTATGTATATTTATTTACCCTTGACGTGGAAAGGTAGACCCCATGACCTAAGCATACAACAACTTTTACCCTGACCCAGTCTCGAGTTATCTTTGGCAGTTTGGGATGTTATTGATTATAATTGTCTGATAATTAAGCTATTGATTAAGTGCTGGCTTAGCAAGGGTTTATACTGTGTATAGCGCCTTATTTAAGGGGGTTACGACACGAGATCACTGGGGATTGAACCCAGGATTTCATGTAGTGCAGAAAGTGTTCTGACCACTACACTACGCTGCCGGTATTTACGATAATGCGACGGAAAAAATGACAAAATCAATTTCATAATTTAAAACCTACCATAAGTATTATTATGTTGGAAATACTTTAACCAAATATTTGCTTAATTTGGTTTGTCTTAATAATTTTAAAACATAAAAGGGTTTTAATAATTTAAATGTAAATATTTAATAAGTTTATAATTATCTTTTATTACCGATTTACACTTTTAAAATTAAGGAAGTGTGACTGTGCCGAGGCTAATTTCTGTCTTGTCATAAACTTATTCTCATAATGATCCAAGTAAAAGTTTGAGAATTTAAAGTTAAAATTTATCGTTTTGTCTGAAGCGATGTGTAAATAAGTAAAAGTTACGAAGTCTTCGGCAAATGACTGGGTTATCAGCTGATTAGAACAAAAGTTTAGCCCAAAATATACGTACGTGGACTGGTAAAAATATAAAGTAGCTAAACAGTGAGACTTCAGGTGGTTTTAAGTACAGAAGTAACTATTAAATAAATTTAAACCTTGAAAATTTGTCGTTTTACGTTTTACTTGGAGCTTGTTTTTTGTTTTATTTACATTTTTGTCATTTATACGGACTATAAAGTTGAATGACGTAAGCTTAGAATGTACGTGACGTAAGCTGTCTGACTAACTCTCTATAATGTTACTGCCTTACTTTATAAATATATGAATAAATGACGCGTTATTATTTTAAAATATTTATTAATTTTTATATCTGTTTAACATTATAAATATGTGTTCTATATCTTATTGTATGATCAAAATGTAGGTAAACATTTTCAAAATATTAACAAGTAATATCAAGTTATAAAATTTAGTTTTTATATTGCTTTTATGTAAGTTTAAAATAGGCAATATTATTAAGTCAACAATATCAGAATCATTAAAAAAATTATATACTTTATATAAAAGAGTTAAATGACTTAAAAATAGACTATTAGACAGTTAGACTAAGTTTATTCTTTTATTTAGTGTGTAATTATGAGTAAAGAAATTTATATTATATTTGTTTACAAAGAAAAAAATAAAAAAATTTTTTACTTGAATTTTAGGCTACATACAATTTATAGGTCACACTTAGTTTAATTATGACATAACAAGAAAACCAGGATGATGATGCCAGATATTTCTCGGAAGAATCCGACGGACGACTTTGAGTTGCTTCAAAGGGTCGGAAGTGGGACTTACGGAGATGTTTATAAAGTAAAATATATTTCAGTTTTTTTTTTGTACAAATTTATTCCTGTTATAGGTAGGTCAAATGCGCTACCTAAACATAGAGTAACATTAGTTACTTTGACCCAGTCCCGAGTTGCCTGTGGCAGTTTGGGATATTATAGATTATAATTGCCCGATAATTACGCTGCTGATTAGGATCGACTTAGCAGGAGTTTGTACTGTTTATAGCGCCTTACTCAAGGGCGCTACAACATAAGGGCAGATGGGATTGAACCAACGACCTCATGTGTGGTGTAGCAAGTGTTCTTACCACTACACCACACTGCCGGTTTAAATATTTGGAGATACCAAAATTTGTTATTGGTCTCACTAAGCTGCTTGTTAACAAAACAGGGTTAGGGTAAGCAGGGTTATATATTAAAGTTATATCTTTATTCCTTTAGAAAGAAATGTTTAAAAAATGTTTATTTGCAATTTTTGACATACGCATTTCTGTATTATTCTTATATTTTAGACTTGTACAATATCAAAAATGCTATATTTAATTTTATGTATATAAATGGATTATGTACACAAGTAATTTCTAATACTTTTGATTAATTTTTATCGAGAAAAAATTTTGTTTTAGGCTCGACAAAATGTGACAAAAGAATTAGCTGCAATAAAAGTTATAAAGCTAGAACCAGGTTGGTAAAACATCAACTTAAACTTTTGGTACCAGAACTAAGTTTTTTTATATCTTTAAACTTTTAATTTTTATTTAAAATCATTTACTTTTGCTCATAGTAATTACAATGTACAGAAATGTAAAACTTTTATTTTCCATTTTTTTTTAGGTGATGATTTTGCGATTATACAACAAGAGATAATAATGATGAAGGATTGTAAACACGACAACATTGTCGCTTATTTTGGAAGCTATTTAAGGTTTGTATTTGTTTTATAAATACTTCATAATGTGGCCGTGTTTTAAATCATAAATTTGAATTTATCTTTTTTCAAGTGCTTCAATATATTTTAATATTTAGTGGCTTCAATGCTGCGGAAAAAATATTAAATAGAAAAAAATTTTGTGAAAAACTGAAGCTCTAGGCTTTAGTTTCATTTCCTTCCTTGAAAAAACTTAAATTGTTGGTTTGAATGTGGTTTTATCAACCTTCTAGTGTAAACAATAACTTGTTAAATTACTTTATGTTGAAATAGGAGAGACAAGTTATGGATAGCGATGGAATATTGTGGAGGGGGATCCATGCAAGATATTTACCATAGTAAGTTACATTATTTATAACAGTTTTATATATATTAAACTACAAGTTCCTTACAAGTTTGGAATAAATTTTTTTTGTTTTTGTTTTGCCTAAATATTGTTTTTTTTTTTAAATCTATTGTACAAAAATCATTTTAAAAAACTATTTTTTTACTTAACCTATAAATTTTTTCACCAAAATTTGGTATATAGAAATATTTAAAAGAATAAAAACTTATTTTTTGTAAGTTTTTTCACTATTTCTATAAACATATATATAATAATAAAATTTTGATTTAATTAAACAATTTTTATTCCCCTTTTATTCCTATTACAGCAACTGGACCATTAAATGAGAAACTAATTGCATATGTTTGCAGAGAGACTTTAAAGGTAAGAATGCTTGTTTAAAAAAAGATCTAAAAAAGTTAATTTTATAAATTTAGAATATTAACATTCTTTTCTTACAATTTTTGTGATTGTGAATTTACCATTTAAACATACTACTGCTGTAAACATTAAATGTTAAACTTAATAAAAGGACATTAAAGTGGTAGAATCTCTATTATTTGCATTACACATTTTTGTTGTTCCACCTTTATTTAAATATTTGCAAACTTTTATGTAGTGTACTTGCTATATTGGAATAATTGTTTTATTGTTTACAGGGTTTAGCATACTTACATACTAAAGGGAAAATGCACAGAGATATAAAGGTAACTAATAAATTATTGGACAAAATCCTGTCTATTGTAGCAACCATTTATTATATAGTTAAATCTTAGGTAATACTATTAACATAACCTAATGTTTAAAATGTTTTATAATGTTTACCTATTTACACATCAGTTTTTTATTTTGTTTAAAATTTATCTAGTTTAACTTTTTATTCTAAAATGTTTCTTAATTTACCCTCCTTACAAATAAACACTGAACCAAACCTAAAACTAACTTACACAAACCACACTTTCAGGGAGCAAACATTCTTTTAACCGATGAGGGGTTTGTTAAGTTGGCTGATTTTGGTGTTTCTGCCCAAATAACCCAAACTATCGCAAAAAGAAAGTCTTTTATCGGGACCCCATATTGGATGGCACCAGAAGTTGCTGCTGTGGAGAGAAAAGGGGGTTACAATCAACAGGTTAGTTAAGATTTTAAAAAAAATGTTTTTTTATATGATTTTGAACCCATATTCATTTCCTTGAGTTATAGGCTAAATAACTACTTTCGGCAATACATACTTTAAATTTAAAAAAAATTTAATATTAAAAAAATGTTAAATTTTAATTTTCTAAAAACGGTTTAAATTTTATTTAATGTAATGTGGTCACAACTTGCAACTATTATTTACATGTAATAATTTACTTGTGCACCACAAATGGCAGTTTTATTTATTTTGTAGGCCTATAAGTTATACATAGTTATATATATATTCAAATAAGCTTCATTACATATAAATTACTTGTGTTTGAAAGTTAAGGTTTTTTTGTTTTCTATATTACTTTACCTAAAATATTATTTGTATTTAATTTGTTGATTCGTAAATCAAATTGAAAGTTGTGTAAAAGTGATAAAAATAAAAATTATTGAGTTTTTATTATCAGTACATTTTTAACCTTGTGTCTATAAATGAAAATAATTCGTTGAAATGGTAAGAACAACTTTAAAGTTAATGATTCATTGTTTACATAATGAGGTGATTGTGATGTCATAAATATTAACCACAATGAGGAAGTGAACGTTTAACTCCAATTTTAATTAAGTTTAATTTTCTTAAATGAAAAAAACTTTATATTATTTGTAACTTTTTGACATTTTGTATTTAAAATATTTATTTGTTCTTGTTACAAACTAGGTTTGATAATATTTTAAAACTTACCTAACAAGTTAATTAACTTAATTTTATGTGTTTTTTTAATAAGTATCTTATAGAAGTAGAATAACATACCTATAGCATTATATAAAGTTTCTTGGTTTAAAATACAATGTTGTTCAATTTTTAAATGGTTTTGTTTTTAATATTATATTATGTGTTTTAATGTTTGTCGTCTTTTAATTGTATTTACTTTAATTTACATTTAATATGTCGTGTGCCATTAACATTGACATTTTAGTAAATATGTTCACATTTCTAATTAAACCAACTTTTATAACATGATTCAAATTTACCAATATACTTTATGCTAATATTAATTTATATACTTTAAATATTTAAAGTTTTTATATAATATTATATAAAATTTATACAATTTATTTTAAAAACTACATAAAGTTGAATCTACATTTAATTAAAAATACCTTTATTTTTTTATTTTTTTTAATTTTTGATAATGTTTTGTTTTTTGTATTGGTTATCTCGTAAGACTACCTTTATTATTAAATTGTCATGTTAAATTTTTTGAGATTGTTTAAAACAATAATTTATTTGTTTCAGTGTGATGTGTGGGCGGTTGGCATAACTGCGATCGAATTTGCTGAACTTCAACCTCCGATGTTCGACCTTCACCCAATGAGAGCTTTGTTTCTGATGTCTAAATCGAGTTTTCAACCCCCTAAACTTAAGGATAAAACTAAGTAAGTTTTAATTTGTTAAAATGACTTTAAAAATATATAAAAATAATCTAACAAAACCAGCAGTGTGGTGTAGCGGTCAGAAAACTTTCTACGCTACATGAGGTTCTAGGATTAATCCCTGGTGATCTCATGCTGTAGCGCTCTTAAGTAAGGCTCTATAAACGGTATGACTTCCCGCTAAGCAACTCTTAATCAGTTGTTTAATTAATGGGCAATTATAATTAATAGTATCCCAAACTGGCAAAGTCAACTTGAGACTGGGTTGGAGTAACTTATGTTACTCTATGTTTAAGTCGCACAATATGTACAAAAAGAAAAAAAAATTGAAAATAAAAATATATTTATATAATTGATTCGCAAAATAATTTACTTTAAATTTTGTTTAAAGTTTTAAAGAATTTAATTAAAAATTTGAAGATTAAAATATAAGTATTTGCTTGCGAGGTTTAATAAGTAGCAACCACATAGAAACGTGTTTAATAACTTATAATTATATATTAGGTGGTCAAACGAATTTCATTTATTCATTAAAGCTGCACTTACTAAAAATCCAAAGAAAAGACCTCCAGCAGATAAACTAGTTTTGGTATGTGGAATTTATTTTGTAATTAATAATTTGTTTATTTAATTATATGTCAAATTACCAAAATTTACTTTATATTTTACTGTTTTTAATATATTATTTGATATTATGACATCACACGTAACTTGTTATTATGACATCACACATAACTTTATATTATGACATCACACAGCACCCGTTTGTTAGCCAAGATGGATTAAATGCAAGGTTAGGAGCGGATATGTTGCAGAAGTCGCGGGAGCCCCAACTTGGAGACCAGGTAGAAAAATTTACTCGAGCACCACAAATGGCATTTTTATTTTAAAGTATATAGATTGTAAAACTTTTATACCTCTTTACATAAATATTATTCCTGTAGTGTTGTATAATGTTATCAGCTACGAACCTACAGGTTTCGGGTTTGAGCCTGACCAATGCCACACTATTTGCCCTTAAGACTGGTGTTTAAGGATAGCTTGAACACGTTACAACGGCACACCCTTACCCGAAAAAAATACAAAAACCAAGTTTGTTGCTGGTCATGGCATCAGAATGTATGCCAAAAGGTTTCGGGTTTCAGCCGCACCAATGCCACATTATTCACCCTTGAGCCCGGTGTTTACAGATAGCTAAAATACCCTAAAAGGTTTCGGGTTCGAGCCGCACCAATGCCACACTATTTACCCTCGAGTCTGGCTTTTAAGGATAGCTTAAACATGTCACAACAGCACACCCTTCCCCAATAAAATATAAAACCTCGTTTAAAAAAATATCAATACTTAGTTATTTAAATAAAGTCATATTTAGTTATAGTTTTATAAAATAAGTGTTGAATTAAATATAAGCTTTACTTTTGTTCCAGGCCCCACTAGCTGGAGAGGACGAAGATGACGAAGAAATGGAGTTAGATATCCCGAAGAGGAGGATTAAGTCTTCCAAACAGGGGGAAGATCGACAAGTTAAAACTAAGTCAGAAGTTATTAGTAAGTTGGTGCCAAAAAGGGGGGTAAAGGGGGTAAAAATATTTAAATTTATGGGTAAAATTAGGGTTAACGGGTTTAGTAGACTTAAATTTTTGTCGTATTATTAATTTAAAGATTTAAATTTGTCCTCAATTTAAGATGTTGTTGTTTTTCAGTGGAAAATGTTCAGTTCCCACCCACACAATTTCACATCCCAACCAACAATGAGGTAATTGTTATGTTTAAACCTACTTGTGATGTAACAATAAAACCACTTGTTCTATGTCACAATAAAGTTCTAATTATTTTGACAAATTTGCAGATTTTATCTGTATAAAGAAACAACAAAGTTTCAGTAGCAAAAATTTAAAATTCCTAATATTTTGTTAAACGCTTAAATATTAATTTTAAAAAGTTTGATTTATTTTCAGGAAAGCACGGAAACAAGTTGGGAGCCCGAAGGTTTGAGCAAGTAAGTAAAACATTGTCTCAAGTTTGATGTTGTTATGGGTTGTAGTTTTTGTTGTTGTAGTGATTATTGTTGTAGTGATGCAACATTGTTGTAGTGCTGCAACATTGTTGTAGTGTTTCTTGTTGTAGTGTTTATTGTTGTAGTGCTGCAACATTGTTGTAGTGTTTATTGTTGTAGATCTGCAACATTGTTGTAGTGTTTATTGTTGTAGATCTGCAACATTGTTGTAGTGCTGCAACATTGTTGTAGTGTGTATTGTTGTAGTGTTTATTGTTGTAGATCTGCAACATTGTTGTAGTGTTTATTGTTGTAGATCTGCAACATTGTTGTAGTGCTACAACATTGTTGTAGTGTGTATTGTTGTTGTGTGTATTGTTGTAGATCTGCAACATTGTTGTAGTGTTTTTTATTGTAGAGAAACATTGTTGTAGAGCTGCACGACTTTTTTAAAATTTAGAACTTTTGAATATCTTTTATTTGTTAAATTTTGCACTTTAGTAGCATTTTAAAAAAACACCTTGGCTTAGAGTTAGCATTTGTTGTCAATAAAAAATTGATTTAAAAAAAACATTTGGTTGGGATAGTAAAATTTAAATAATGACCATTTGAAATTTTTTTCTTTAAATAATTTTGGGGAAATTTTAAATAAAAGAAATTAAATGTTAACCACTTCAATAGCATGGCTTTGCAGCTTTGGTGCTTGAGGTTTAAGGTTTAAATCCTGCTAAACACTAGTTTTAACAATATTTATACAACTGAAATATTGTTGTTTTTTATTGCAGTGGTTTTTTTAATTAGTTGGGTTTTGAAATTTCTAAATTAAATAATGTTTTCATGTTTAAAAGTAGGGTTCATGTTAACTGTCCGTAACTCAACAAAAAAAAGTTACGTTTTCAATACCAGTGAATTTAGAAGTTAGGTAATATTTACGAGATAGCTCTCTCGCAATGTAGCCTATGCGAATAAATGATAAACAAAATTAACGTCCGCACATTGTAAAGGTACAATGTTTTTTAACAACAAACTTAGATAGGGTTGGGGTAAGGGTATATATATTTGAAGACTCAGATGATAAAACACAACAAACTTAGATAGGGTTGGCAAAACGAAAAAGGCGTTGCGTAGGAGAGTTACGTACAAGCTACGAGTAAATTTGGAAGGTACGTAGTGTTTATTAGTTTTGTCTGGGTACGGACAGTTAACGTGATCCGAAAGTAGTATTTGGCATGTTTTCTTCGTGTTTGATCATTTAAAAAAAAACGTTTTTGAATTTTTTCTGATTTTATCACTTTTCATCTAGAATGCATGTCACTCTATTGTTGTTGTGATGTCATAATTAATATTTGTGATGTCACTAGTTTATTGTTATGTCATAATTAATACGTTTGTTAAATCATATTTGATTTGTTGTATACTTAAATCATTTTCTTTTAAATATTTTGTCACAATTAAGTGATGTCATCATGATTATGATGTCATAATTGTTTTAGGAGTCTTCTGCGTTCAGTTGAAGAGGAATTAAACTCACGGTAAAAAAATTAAAAAAGAAAGTTTTGTAAAAATTTTGATGTAAAAAAAATTTAATTTTCGAATAAAAAATTGTCATTTGCTTTGGTTAAAAATTTCACAAATAAAAAATAGTCAAACCATGCTTCATACATTCTAGAATTTAACAAATTATTTAAATCCATTTTTTGCTGCTTATTAGTTGATCATAGCTAGCATTAACGTCAATAAAAAAACATAAAATTTACAAAACTTTCTGAAATTTTGTTAACTCACAGCAATTAGCATGAGTTATCTTAATTTTCTAATATCTATGATGTCATAATACTTATCTGTGATTTCATACAAAGTAATGACATCGTAATATTTAAATATTTGCATGGTTTTTAATTTGCACGAGATTTTTGCATGAATTTTATTTTTTTTGTAAAATCGCTGATGCACGTAATGTGGTCACACTTGATTAATTGTGACATGCTTGATTGATTCCATTGTTTTATTTTTAGGGGTCACACGTCGTATTTTGATGGGTAAGTTGGGTTGTGGTAATAATTTTAAGTTTTTTTGTTAGATTTAGTTGTGGATTTTGCCAAAATTGTAATTCTTTGTTATGGGTTTTGTTGTCATACCCTTTGTCTTATTAAATATTTTTTGTTATTTTTGTTATTGTAGTTTTAAATATAAATAGTTGGCAAAATTGCCTTTTTTAAGTTTTTATTCTTAATTTTTGTTATAACAACTAATTGATAGTCCGTTTTTAACGACTTGCCTGCAATAATTAAGCACCACAAATGGCAGTTTTATTTATTTTGTGAGCTTATAAAATGAACTTTTAAATATATCGTCCACTAATCTTTATCATATAAATGTTGTTATCTTTGTTGTTTAACTACCATTGTTTTATAGAGTAGTATAAAATGTAGTTTTTTAATAACCATAGTGATAACCATGCTAAAACATAATAACAAAAACTATGACAATCAGCATAGTAGTGACCATGTTAACATTGTTGTAGGGAGGGATCAGGAACAATGAAAGCAGTGGGGAATGATGGAACATTGAAACCAAATGTTGATGTTTCAGGACCTCCCCTTCCACCCAAGGTATTAAAAATTAGAGTTAGAATATCTTTGTTATATGTCTTACATTATCTTTTTTATGTCTTATATTAAGAGTAAAGTGTTATTCTGAATTAAATTCTTCTTAAATGTAAAAATTGACATATTTATAAATATTTATTTATCCTTGATATAAAAAGGTCAACTTTACAGCCTTGACATTAGGTAACATTAGTAACCTTGGCCCAGACTTAAGTTGACATTAGTAGTTTTGAATATTATAGATTATAATTGTCCGATAATTAAGCTGCTAATTGAGTGCTGGTTTAGCAGAAGTTCATACTGTTTATAGCGCCTTACTCAAGGGCTCTACAGCATGAGGGCAGTGGGGATCGAACAAGGGACCTTTTGTAGCAAAACCAACTGTAATATAAATTATTTAAGCAAATTTTCTTAGTTAAATGACTTGATTTTAAAAAGATTTTTTGATTTAATTTTGTTTCAACTCAAATTGAGCATGTTTGCATGTTTTGGTGATTTATTTTTACTTTTTGTTTATCCTCAAAGCCGAAACAATACGGGCTTGCCAAGGGAAACCCCCCAAGTCGACCCCCAAAAGAAAACGTCCCCTCAAGGCCCCCTAAACCACCCCCATACTCAGAAGAGGACCCCCCCTTAGTACCCCCACGTCGTCGAAACTCACCTTCCTTATTGGGGATAAATCAAGCAGACCCTGCATCGGGAAGACCCCCTGTCAGACCCACATCGAGGATAAATGGGGATAATGACAACGATGTGACCCCGACCGGCAGCCCAAAGCAGTCAAAATTCCACCCTCCTCCCCCGGTTGAAAAGGATATGAAAACTGTACGATTAAAATTAACGACAAATTTTACTTTTGATTGGTTTAATTTAAGGGAAACGCCGTTTATTTTGACTTTTTTGGGGGAAACATTTTTGTTTTTGATAAATAATATTTTAAACACATCCCGTTTTATTTAAAAAAAAAATGATTTACAATTTATAAAAATTAATTTATTCATTGCTGCCAAATTAGATCAAAAAATTCGATTTTTTTTTTAAATCTCAAAAAAAATATTCAAAAATCAAATTTTTATTTTAAAATCAAAACTTGTAAACATTAACTGCATGTCTTAATATTAACTTTTATGTTTTTAGCCAGCCTCAAGTTTAATAAATGGATTACCTCCAACACCAAAAGTTCATGTAAGAAATTAATGTCAATTATTTTAAGTTTTACAATTAATTTAAACGGCTCTAAAAAAATTTAAATTTTTTGCCAATTTTATTCTTTTTTTATTTGTTAATTTTACACTTAATTTAACTGATTGTTTATATTTAGATGGGAGCTTGTTTTACGAAGGTTTTTAATGGTTGTCCTTTAAAGATTAACTGTGCATCAAGTTGGGTAAGTTTATTTTTATTAATCAGTCAATTGCCTACCCCATAGTTGGGATTTAAATTGTTCTAATATGGTCAAACTCACAAGAAATATATACCTATGATCACTTTCCGCGCACCATAAATAGTAGTTTATTTATTTTTGAAATCATAAATCAAACACACATATATAAAAACATTAATATAAAAATAATTATTTTGCAACCATGTACTACAAGATAAATTATGTTTTTGAATAAACACCACAAATATTAATTAAGTGTAAATCTAATACTTGTACATACACCAAAGTTAATTTGACTCATGTCACAGTAACCTTCTATATAAAAGCAATTTAACTCTTTTAAACAAAGAAATTAAATATGGGTTATATGTTTTAAATCATTAAATTGATTTTGTTATTTTTTCCTGTCGCATAAATGTTATATTATTGTATATCGTATTTATTTACTTTCATTTAATGCACGAAAAACCTAAATAAAAAAAGATATATAATCAAAGTATCATCTCCTATAGGTTCATCCTGACTCCCATGACCAGTACATTTTGTTTGGAGCAGATGAGGGAATATATACCTTAAACCTGCATGAGTTGCATGAGAACACGATGGAGCAATTATTCCCAAGAAAGTGCACTTGGTTATATGTGATCTCTAATGTTTTGATGTCCATATCAGGTGAGTAACTGAGTTTTAAAATCAACAATTTATTAAAAAAGGAAACACAAGATATTTTACAAACTTAACAATTGTGATTTAAAATAAGAAAAAAAAAGAGTTAGTTGCTAATAATTGTATTATATATCAGTTGCTAATAATTGTATTATAAAATCAACATATAATAATAATTAAAGAAAAGTGATATTAAAGAATGTGTTAAAATATACTAGTCCACAGCCTGCCTAACAGTCGGTATTTTAATTGTTTTAATATGGTCACAACTCTCAACTAATATTTGCCTGTGATAATTTACTCGCGTTTCACGAAAGGCAGTTTTATTTATTTTGTAGAGCTATAAATTGGTCATATTTATTTATGTACATTTAATTTACTAAGCTGTATTATACAAAGTTACATGTATGATGAACAATGATTGTCCTAAAATTTTTTAAATTAAAAAAACAAAATTATTTTTTCAGGTAATCGCACCCCTCAGTTATATTCCCACAACTTGGTTGGTCTTCATGAAAATGCTCAGAGGAGTCAAAGGATTCATCTTCCAGAGAAGATGGTGCCAAGGTTGGTGTTTAAATGGTGTTTTAACTAGTACAGAATGGTGTTTTTAAACTTCAACAAAAATATTTTTTTTGTTTTTTGATCAGCTTTCAATATTTATTACGATTATGACATCACATTAACAATTTTGGTTATGACATCACAGAAGGTTTGCAGTCTCGAGTAAAGTTCCGGACACGAAGGGATGTCAGCGATGTTCAGTAGTGCGGAACCAGTACAACGGACATAAATATTTATGCGCTGCATTACAGCAGGATATTGTGTTGTTGCAGTGGTACGAGCCTATGCACAAGTTTCTTCTTATTAAGGTAATAATAAATTTTATCCTTAATAGGAAGATTATTCTCAATGTGATTTGTCCTCAATTTTTTTTTATCCTTAATTATAAAATTATTTTTTATTTATTCTTAATGAAATTGTATTTTATTTGGCTTCAATTAAAATTTTTTACCCTAAAAGTGGTAACTCATACTTTAAAAATATTAAAAATTTCACCTATATCGAGCTCTAAGTTTTCTTTTGTTTATTAACTTCCTAATTGATTTTGTGACATCACTAGAGGCCACATTAACGTGAAAACTGTGGGAATTGAACCCAGGACCTCATTTGGTGATGCTATGTGCTTCAACAACTGACCAACAAGTTTTTGATAAGATTTAAGTTTTTAAAACATTAAAAAATAGATTTATTAAAAGATTTTTGTAAATTGTTTTCCAGCAATTTGAGTTTCCCCTGCCTCACCCCCTTCATGTATTCGAGTTATTGGTTACCCCTGAAGCAGAATACCCCCTTGTTTGTTATGGGGTCTCATTGGTTACAACCCCACTGCCACCTAACTCAGGTTTGTCGAGTTTTTTTATTAATTTTACCCCCATTTTAATTTGGTCATATTTTGATTCAATTTACCCTCTTTTTTACCATTTTTGGCCCCAACCTAGGTTTGTTAAGTATTTTATTAATTTTACCCCCTATTTTACCCCACCAGCCCTGGGTCAAGTTTGTTGGTTTTTTTTTTTATTAATTTAGCTGATTTTTAGTTTACCCCCTTTTCAGTTAAACTTACCCATTTTTTTTACCCCAAAAGCCCCGGGTCAGGTCTGCTCTCAAGTTTACCACCTGAACACAGTGAACCTGAACACCCACTCGTCATGGTTCAATGATCAGCCAGTAGGTGGCGTCACACTTGCGGTGGTCAACGTCACTCAACTCGAGAAAGACACTCTACTCGTCTGTCTAGAGCGTGAGTTTTAACTTCAAGTTTTTAAAAAACAAGAAAACTTAAAAATAAGTTTTTACTATTTTTTTGTAATTATTGTTTTTTTTAATTAATTAGGAGATGTAAAGATAATTAGTTTGACGGGAAAACTTAAATCAAGTAAAAAACTTGCGTCCGAACTTCACTTCGATTTTGTCACCAAAAATATTGGTAAGTAATTAAAACTTTTAAGTTCAACCAGGTTTAATAAAGTGACAATATATCTTCACTAGTTACTAGCCTGCCCTATAGTCGGCTTATTAATTGTCATAATGTGGTTGCAACTCTTAACTAATATTTGTCAGCCATATTTGTCAGCCATATTTTACCTGCTCACTACAAACATATAGGTTTCTACTAATTACCACACGGAATGTGTTGACTATTTATTTAAAAATACTGTCATTTGATTAAAAACCAAATACCGACCACGAGACACTTTTTATTAAACCCAGCCCTAAACCTCTTCCAGGAAATGCCCCTGGTTGCCCTAAATACAAAAAAACAGTCTACTCGACTTTTGGATTTTATTTTTTATCCTCTGTGATAAATGTATTGTCCTGTATGTGGTAATTAGTAGGAATGTAGCTTCATTTAATAAAACTTTTAAAAACTTAATAAAACTTTTAAAAACTTCACTGTTTGTTAATCCTTTATTTTGTCTCCAGTATGTTTACAAGATAGTATATTGGCCTTCCATGAGCATGGGATGCAGGGGAGGAGTTTCAGAAACAACGAGGTCACCCAGGAAATTTGTGACAGAAGTAGAATATTCAGACTTCTAAGCTGCTACAGGTAACTGCACTGTGATGTCATAACCTTAAACTATGATGCCATAACCTTATGTTGTGATGTTATAATTTTAATACAGATTTTTAATCAAAAAATTTAAAAGTTTTTAAATATTTGTTTTTATTTTTCGATTTTATTTGTGGCAATTGGTTGAATAATGACATCATAAACAATATTGTTACAGAGTGATTGTTCTTGAGAGCAAACCGACCGAGAATCCCAAAGAACTTTCAAATCTTTATATTTTAGCTGGGCACGAAGACATGGCTTCCGTGTTTTAAACTTTGGTCGATATAACAACCATTTTGTCGGTAATGGTCATTTGTGGTCCTTATATATGGTCTTTTTCATTTAACGATAACCACATTTTGGGAACCATTTTGTTGTTAATGGTCCTCGACTGTGGTCTTTTGCAGTTAAGAATGACCACATTTTGCAACCATATGTTAATGGTTCTTTGTGGTCCTCGAATATGGTCTTTTGCATTCAAGGATGGCCACATTTTAGGAACCATATTGTTGATTCTATATATATATGTTTGGTTGTTGAAAGTATTTAAATGGTTTTGTTTTTATGATCATCTGGTCTTTTACGTATTTATATTGGAATTCTTTCTCTTCGAGTATTACTATGGTCATCTGGTCTTTTGTTTTCTAAAGACCATTCTTCCTTAATGACCATTGAGTATTGCTCCACCTGGTGGTCGATTTATTTTAGCCAAAGCAAGGATTTTAATGAAACTTTTGAGCCATTTTAATACAGTGCACTTATGCCTGGTCTCTCTCTTATATTATTTTTCAAGTTTGGTTAATTTAAAATTATTTGGCAACAATTTGGATTAAAATCAGGTAATATTTAAATTAGGGTATTACCCTAGAGGTCATAATGTTAGTTGACCTTTCTAAGGTAACTGTTTAAAGAAAGGATTTCTATGCATGTTACCTTTTATTTATTCACGATCAAAATAGTTTGCACTTTATGACATCACAATGATGATGAGGACGTCACAGTGAAAGGTGCTTTAACCTGATCACTTCAATACCTTCTCTACATACGATGTTAAAGTGGCTTTTATTCAATTTGTGAAAAAGGAAAAAGTTTTAATTTTTTTGCTGCAATTTTTTCTCATTAAGTTTCTCTTACACCCCCTAGTGGCACACTTGCAGGGTTGCCAATTAAATATTTATTATTCTGTTCGAAATTTGATTTTTCCTAAATGCAATCAAAACTACTTTATGCTCGCTTATAATTCGATCTTTAAAATTAAAAGAATTAAAAACAAAAGTTGGGTTTTAGACAACAAAAAATTTACAGAATTTCTTCCCAACTGAAGTTGACCAATGCAAAAATTTAAACATATAAAAATTGTAAAAATTAGGAAATTTGTTGATAATTATACGAGATTTTTACCATGATATATATATTTTATTAAAAAAGGTTTGTGTTGGTTTTATATATCGATGGTGGGTTGTGGCAAGGTTTAAACTTAAGACCTTTTATTCAGTAGCTGATTGATAAACTGTACGACTTTATTTGTTTAAGTGTTAGTTGTTTAAATAGAAACTTAAAATTAATTTATAATAATTTTTGCCAAATCATTCAACAAATATTTAAATAACCTTTGCTAAAGTGCAAATATATTTTTAAATCTCTGTATTTTTAAAGGACAGTAATTGTTTTGTATATAAAATTAATATAAGCTCAGTTGTCAGTATCTTAATAACTTTGTTTTATATATAATCCCTATTTAACAAACAGTATCTATCTTGTAAAAAATTACAGCAAATTTCATTCAAAAGTAGTATAAATTAAATTTATTAATCTTCATCTATATATAACATACCTAACAGAAAAAGCAATTCCAAGGTAGTTGCATTGCATTTGAAAAAAATTAAACGTTAAGGTTATTTACATTGAATTAAAACAAAACTCATGGATCCTTCATTACATCTCGTGCAATCAACTCCTTCATAATCTCATTACTGCCCCCATATATAGGTTGTACTCTGGCATCAACATAAGCTCTTGCTATTGGGTACTCCCACATATAACCCCATCCACCATGCAGTTGTACACATCTGTATGCTACAGTGTTGTTCAGATCGGTGACCAAATATTTTGCCATTGAAGCAGTGCTTGTGTCTAGTTTGCGCTGATTATGTAAATCGTTGCAAGTGTCCACAAATGATCTTGCCACAGCAGTCTAAAAATTAATTTGGGATTTTAAATAATAATGAATTTGTTTTTTACCACCCCAAAAATTGGGTTGGTAGTAATAATAGTTTAACAAGCTCAGTCATAAGATGTATATACAACTAGAACTATTTTTAATTTATCTTAAAAACTTTAATTATAGCCTATATATATTTAATTTTTGTGTATAATTATTCATAATGTGCAAAGGCCAACTTCACAGCCTTAACATAGAGTAATATTTATTACCCAAACCAAAGTTGACTCTGGCAGTTTGGGATATTGTATAAATTATAATTGCCCGATAATTATGCTGCTGATTAAATGTTGGCTCAGCAAGAGTTCATACCGTTTATAGCACCTTACTTAAGGGTACTGCGACATAAAAGCATTGGTTATCAAACTTGGGTTAAAAACCAAGTGTTCCAACCACTACACCATGCATTACAACAATGTTATTAAAACAGCGTATTTTGAAAAAATAACATTACCTCTGTTTTAATCTCTGCGAGTTTATGTTGAATGGTTTGAAGTTTTGCCAAAGTTTTTCCGAAAGCTTTTCTCTGTTTGACATAATCTCGAGTTTCCTCAAACATGTACTCACAAGCAGCAATGCATAAGTTAGAAATAAGAAGTCGTTCTTGGGGTAGTTCTTGCATAAGTTGGTAAAATCCTTTATTAAATCCAGCCTCACCACCGAGTAAAGCACTGGCTGGGACCCGACAATCTTCAAAGAACAACTCAGCTGTATCCTAAATGAAACAGGTTTACAATTAGAATAAGCTATAACAGATAATCACATAGTTTAGCCAAACGATCAAGATAAAATCTTTATTTAAGTTAGTTAAAGGTACAGTTTTGAATTATATACAGTTAAAAACCTAAAATAATTATTAACAAGCTAGTATAAAATTATTTTTGTTGTATATATGTTCTACTTTGGGAATTATTTTGTTATTCTTACTGCATTAGCAATAAAAAAGGTAATTATAAAAGCTAATACAAATTTATAAAAATGTTGATCACAAATCTAATTTTTTTTATTTTACAGAAACTTAAAAGGAAAAACAACAACACAAACCCATAACAAAGTTGTTTAAAAGTTGGACAAAATTCAATTTCAAATTCTTGATATTTAAAATTAAATCGAAAGAATTAAATTCTTGACCCACCTGAGCTCTTAGTCCCATTTTCTTTAGTTTTTTTCCTTTAATAAATCCTGGATTATCTCCATCCACTAGAAACAAACTTATCCCATGTGCCGCGGATTTCGCGTCCTTGTCTGTAATGGCCACGACCACCACAACATCTGCCATCCAACCATTTGTGATAAAAACCTTGCTCCCATTGATCACAAAATCGTCACCATCTCTCTTTGCAAATGTGCGAACTCCCTGACAAAAAAAATAATTTTATTAATTATATTAAAATATTACGTTAATTCGTGGCTGGATTTAAAGTTACAACATTTTATACGAGTTGTAACTTAAAAAGGCTTTAAAAAGTTGATTTAACAACATTTTTACACCTGTAAATCACTGCCAGCTCCCGGCTCTGTCATTGCAATAGCCCCGATCTTCTTCCCAGCTGCCATATCGGGAATATACTTCTCAATCTGCTCCTTGCTTCCATATTTGGTGATGTACGGCATCACTATATCGGAGTGTAGAGCAAAACCTGGTCCGGAGCAATTCACGTAACCCTGCTCTTCGTGAACAATTGCCGCAGACAACCAATCTCCTCCGACCCCTCCATGTTCATCGGAAGTATTAACCCCTAGTAACCCCATCTCCCCGGCTTTTAACCAAACCTCGCGACTAACTTGCCCGTCTTCTTCCCACTGTGAGTGATGTGGGGCAACTTCCTCCTGGAAGAACTTCCGGACTGATTCTCGGAACATATCATGATCGGGAGTAAAGATTGATCTCGTTCCGATGTCCGTAAATCTTCCGGATTGAAAGCCTTCCGGTCTGAAATCTTGTTGGATCGCCGATGTTGTGCTGAAAAGTTTCTTGAATTGAGTTCCTTGTCGTACCCGACAGGCTGATCTTAATAACGAGGGAACAAACGCCATTGTCTTAAAATAATTAAAACTGCAAGAACAAAAGGTTTTAAGTTAGAGACACATATTCTAGAACACCAATATAGAATTCATGGAAAGCACGAAATTATATTTTAAAATTTAATATTTTAAAGGCAGTATAAGCCATGACAACATCAAGTTAAATTTAATTGAAAACGGAGTACAATAAATGCATGTTAGTTAATTGTGCGATCTTTAAGACTCTGTTTTGCTTTATTCACACATTTTTTAAAGTTAGCCGCATGCTCTGTACATTCTAGCACACGACCGGGGTTTGTTTTGTAACAATCAACCAAAACATCTCGAAGATGTTCACAAATTGGTTCAAAATTCGGCTTTCGAAATTTGTCTTCGAATTGTTTCGCTGTTTTCTCAAATTCTTCGATCGAAAGTTCGTTTAGTTTTTGATATTTTTGTCTTTCATTTTCTAGATCTGCTTTCCATTTTTCTGACAACTCTGACAATTGTCGTTCGCGCGAATCTAGAATCTCCTGCGTTTTTTGCGCGACTCGATTTGCTTCCTCCAAGCTCCGAGGATCGATTCTGTCTTCGGAGACTGGAGATATGTTTCTTTCTTTGCCGGAAAGTCGATCGATCAAAGCCGGGGATAGTTTGATTCCATCGCCCGTGCTTATAAAATCATCCCCTTCTTTTTCCAATGTCACTTCACCGCTTCCCGAGTTTCCCATAATGATTAATAACTTTAAAAATTGAAAGTAAATTTAACTGAAAAGGTCAAAAAATATTTCGATCGAAGTCCAAGTTATGCTGCATTTATCTGTTACGCATGAATAACTAGTTTATCCTCTACCCGTTTTAATTCTAAGGCAATGGACTTTAAAAAAGACTTTTGCAATTTATTTGAGTTATCAATAATGTTAGTGAACTAAGTAACTGATATCTTAGACTTGATCTAAAAAGGTATCAATTTGTTGAAACAATTAATATTAAATGTACTACTACCTGCAAAAATAAAGCACAAAGTTTACCAAAACGCAATTAGTGATATTTTAATAGATCCTTTGCACGACTTTTAAATTTTAATTTTTAATGTCAATAAAGTTTTATAATCTAAAATTAACTCAAACTAAAAATACGAAACAAAAAAACTTTTTTTTATTTTTTAAGTATCTTTATTTAAGCCAAGCAACAGCAAATAGCAAGTTATATAATCTACAAATCTAATAGGTATATCAAGTATGGTATATTATGACTTAAATGATCTATATAAATACTCTTGGAAGAATGGTCATCTTAAAACCTGGATCTTCCGTTGACCTCCACTTTTTCCTAAAATGAACGACCTTTTAATAATAACACATCTTAATTAGTAACTGCATTATACTGTTGTGTTGCTTACATTATCCCTCGTGTATTCCATATCTGTCATACGAAGAGTTGTGAAGAATGGCGGGAACTCTAACCCATTGTTATAGAGACCCTCTAAATAAGAATGATTTTAATAAACTTGATAATGATATGAATTAATTAGTTTTTTACACACAAATATGTGCAAGTAAATAATTTATTTATTTATAAATTCAATATAAAGTCTTTTAAAAATGTTTTTATGTTGAAAATTAGCTTTCTAACGCAAAAAACAGTTATGACTTTTAAATAAAACATTTTATAGGCTGTACCATTCCAAAGAAACCCCATAGTTGGTCCGATTTGATCTAACAATATTCTTTCCATGGCGGCTACTGGGACATCCCCTATGTTGCTACTCACTTGCGTCATCTCACCCATGACCTCATCAAGCCTCCAGAAAAATCTTGAACCTCTTGCAGTTTCGGTAAATTGGATAGTTACGTTCTAAAACAAAATAAAAATCAAGAGTTGCTTATCTTAAAACTGATTTTTTCGTATATATCTTAATCCTTGATGTAGGAAGGTCGAATGCGCGACCTAAACATAGAGTAACATTAGTTACTCCGACCCAGTCTCGAGTTGCCTGTGGCAGTTTGGAATATTATAAATTATAATTGTCTGATAATTATACTGCTGATTAAGTGCTGGCTCAGCAGGAGTTTATATCATTTATAGCGTCTTACTTGAGGGCGCTACAGCATGCGAGCAGCGGGGATTAAACCCACGACCTCATAGTGGTGCAGCAAGTGTTCTTACCACTGTTTTTATCAACTGTTTACCAATTTTAATTAATATTCACTATATGTCAATTGTTTTTTAATTATGACTCACTCCTTTCATTGTCATTGCGTTCTCTAATCGACCACCATCCATTATGACGAACATATTTATGATCCAGCATTGATTTGTGTACACGTTAGTGCTGTTGAAAGACACCATTGGAGGTCTGAGAAGCATTATCCTCAGCACCAATTGTCTGTAAATAGGTTTTGCTATCAAATGTGTAAAATTTTAAGTTATTCTATTTTAATAACTTTCTGTGTAAATACTTTGTAAAGTTTTTACAATTTTTTTTGTATTTCCTTATATATATATGGATTGAGCGATAAGATTTTAAATCACCTGTCTCCGAAACGTCGAAGTCCTGGCATAAATTCTCCAGCTGCAACAGTGTTCAACAACGGTTCTACATTAGATGGGACCTGAAAAATTACTGCAAAATTTTCACGAAAATTTAACATTATTATACCAATATACTAAAATTAAATTATTGTTTAAAAATATTTTCGTGATTTCAATTAATCTTAAAGCCTATGCAAACAAACAAACGAACCAAAGCTTGTGTTATGTTGACAATTACACCATTGTTAAGGTTAAGATATAGTGACGTCAGCATTGTTTGTGCGTGGAATCGAGCCTTGATCATTTGTATGTCATTGGTCGGGGGCCCAAAGTCTGGTAAGTCTTCGGGTTCCGAGTCGTAGCTATTTCAACGGATAAACAAAATAATTATAGCAAATATAACGGGCTGTTATGTTTATATAACTATTTGTGTTGCTAGTGTATGTGATTGTACATTAAGGGGTTATTTTGCCTGAGTAAAATTAATCTTTTTCTTTAAAAAAAGATTCTTAAAAAAATATGATTTACATGTAGTTGGGTATTCTCACTGGCGTTATCCTCCCGTTTATGAGGTACACAGCCCCGTATTCATCCATTGTTACGTCACCAATGATTGTCATGTTCATGATGAAGCCATTTACACCCAGCATGGAATAGATCAAAGGTTGATTCATCGTTAATTCGAGGTTCGATTTGAAACGCTCGTCAGCAAGAGAAATACAAGTCTAAAAATCAATTGTTGACACTTGCTTTAATCTATTGAATGTATCAACAACATAAATCTATCAACATCTTGAACGTGTCAACAACTGAGTTTAATTTTTGTTTTACTAAATTTTTCTCCTTATAAACTTTATGCAAATTTTGTTTATACTAATGGTTAAATATAAATTTAATATCAAACTTGAATTTATTTTTATTTATAAGCTTGTTATATCAAACCTGTTATCAAGATTGTATCAGAGATTAAACAAGCATTCTTCGGCCTAACCTATGTTTAACTACAGTTGTTGTTATGTAAGTAAAATTAAATCTAATCTTTAAATTTTTACAAACCCTTTCTTTAAGTTGTCTTCTTATCATCGAAACGAAAACTTGTTCGGTAAAACTTGGAGTAAACTCTGAGTTAAACTCGATAGTAATCGGAGTGAAAATTACATCACAACTTGGCCTTAGGAGCTAAAGAAATGTGTATTTAAAATATGATATTACACGTATGCCAAAACTGTGTAAATAGTTCTTCAAAATATTTTTTAAACATTTTAACACGTTCTATAAAAAGTCTATTTGATATTAACCATTAGTCTTCCGTCTACAATGTTAGTGCGGCTTCCGTAGAATATTTTCATGCCCGTTGCCGTTGCTTCAAACCGACCTGATCGTGAAATAAGGGCTCTGCAAAATAATATTTAAACCACAAGACAATTTTTAGCAACTTGACCTTTTAATGTGTAAGACTATATTTTAATGTTTTTATATCAATCTGTACGCGATACAAGCAGTTTTAAATGCTTTAACCAAGGCTTATATTGCATTAGTTTAAGGTTTTTTATTTTGTAGCTTTAAATTAAAATTGTTAGAAATACTTACACGTTGTTTACATTGAATGTAAACGACCAATCTCCGGTTAGATTAATTTGGGCGAAAGTGAAATTCGTATAAACAATCGCTGGTGAACCTAGGTCCCAACTAACTTCTTTATCGTCGGTGAATTGTACTGAAGTCGCTACCACACTTTAAAGAAAGTTATTTACATATTTAAAAGTCGCCATGGGGCAATATTTAAAAATATAAAAAAGCTAAATTCCACATGTAAATTACATTAAAACTGCGCCTGAATTTTAAAAATTTTTAAATAAATTTCATTACAACGCAACACAGATTTAAATGCATGTTATCTTAACTATTATAACATAGCATTAAACAAGTTCAAAGATCTTACTTGTTTAACGAATAATTTGATTCAAAAAGTTTTCCCACGTTGGTTGTAAAGCTAAAATCCCCAAGATTTATAAACTTGGACGGTTCGTTTGTCATCTGTGACTTCGGGACAAAATTAATGACTAAAAATACACAACGTTTTTAATATAACATAATTCTCATCATACACAAAATTTTTAATGGAATAGTATAACTAAATTTTTTTAAATCCGACTAAAACTATAAGTTTTACCCTAAAATATTTAAATTTATACTCAATGAAGTTAGTTACAATAAACTTAAAATATTAAAAACAATTCTAATTACGTGTTTCCAAAACTGGTCGGTTAATTCTAGCTTTAATTGTGGGTTTTTCTTGTGACATCACAATGTTGAAGAAACACATTATGGCGTACACAAAGTAATATATCTTCATCTTTGTTTAAATATCACTTTTGCAAAAAAATTCGGGTTTAACTAAGATCGACTGACTATACAGTAGGCTAATTAATTCTGATAAGAAGGTTCGATTATTTTTTATTTAAATACATTATTTAAGCCCACGGGGCTTATATACCTTTTTTACCACAAATTATTTTTAAGGACAGTTTAATCGCATTTTGTTCACGATTTTTGTTTTAATTGTTTGTTATATAATTTTTGGTTTATTTTAAGACAAACCCTGTTAGATTACTTTATTCTGCATGTTTATAAAACAAAATTGCGAGTGAGTTAAGTTTTTTTAAATATTAATTCCAAGACACAACATAAAATAATACAGAAATGTTTTTTTGAACGTATTAAAAGCAGTGCTTAAGCCTATATTTTTCTATATATTAACTTATCAAGGAAACATATCTAATGTCTAATATATTTTTTAAAACAATCACGTTGAATGAATAGAAATTAAACACTCTAAAAGTAATATTAAAATATAAGATTGTTTTCCGATTTTTTCATCAATTTTATTTACAGAAGCTTTATAACCCAAAGAGAAAAACTTGTGTTAGTATATTATACTTGTGTTATTGAAACGCATTAGTATGACAGGTGACCTTTGTTTAACCTTGAGGAAAAGGTCATCTTAAAACTTCATCATACCGCTAACTTCAATTTTTTCCTAAGAAAATAAAATTATTACTGAGAACAATATTTATAAACTATTGCATTTAAGTGTTGCCTTTTTAATTTTAACTGTTATTGTTAGTTACTAAATTGCAAATTGGTTTTGGGAGCCGGGCAGAAGTTAGAATTGTTTAAACCTTACTCAAGGATGCCACCATGCGTTTGGATTTATACCCAGGGTTTTATGAAGCAATGTCTATTTTTGTAGTTAAATTTAAAAACTTACATTATCTCTTGTGTATTCCATGTCTGTGATTTGGAAAGTTATAAAGAAAGGCGGATACTCAAAACCATCTTTAAACAGAAACTCTAAAAAAAAAAGAATTTTTTGAAATTATAAAAAGTTAAAAATTTATAAAGGGGTCTACATGCAATGGGGCTTGGTGGATAATATGTAACAATCCCAATAGTAGGGTGGTCTATCAACAAGTCACTGTAATGTCGTTGAATATTTAAACTTGTCTTAAAAAGCCTACTAAAAACCTTTTTCAAAATATTAGTTTAAATAATAATTCCTTAATTTTTACCATTCCAACGAAATTGCATTGTGGGTCCAACTTGTTCTGACAACATTCTGTTCATGGATTCTTCCGGGACATCCCCTATGTTGCTCTTTAATTGCGTCATTTTACCAGTGACGTCAATGATTCTCCAGAAAAATCTGTCACCTCTAGCAGTTTCAGAAATTACGATGGATATATTCTTAAAGTTGGATAATACTTTTCAATAGCTGATTTTATAAAACTTTATAGTTTTAGCACATTAAAAAAAACTTTTGTTTTAGTTATGCAATATTTGTATTTATTACTCACAGAGGTCATTGTTATTGCGCTCTCAAGACTTCCATCTTCCATTATGACGAACAATTCCATGACCATACTCTGTAGCGCGTAGAAATAGTCGCTGTCAGATGTCACAACAGGAAGTTGGTCACCGTTTACCATCACCATCAGTGGTCTGTTAAACATAAAAGTTTTTAAAACTTGCAAAAATTTTTCTAAAATATGTATATATATTTTTTTTCATAACCCCCTAAGGGTATAGGTTTATGATATTTTATTGGGTAAGAGTGTGCGGTTTGGGACGTCTCTAAGCTATCCGTAAACGCCGGGCTCAAAGGCGAATATAAATACTGATAGTGTGGCAATGGTGCAGCTCAAACTAGAAACCTTTTGCCTCGTAGTTCGACGCTATGACTGGGTTACCACACTACCAGTATTTTCTAAAATATCAATTTTTAAAACGAAAATTTGTATATAATAAACTTTATTGGACGTATTTTTATGTATGTCCAATTGAAAGTCTTGAATCACAGGCAAAATTTAGTTAAAAGTTGTGATCATATTACGACAATTAAAATCTCGACCATGGGGCAGGCTATCAAAGATTTTCTTAGTAACTAGTGAGATTACAAGGCAATACCGAGTACTTGAATTATGACTGATAATAATGTTAAATCTTAACGATAAGATTTTAAATCACCTGTCACCAAATCGTTGTAGCCCTGGCATCAATTCTCTAGCAGCAACTGTGTTTAACAAGGGCCCCAAGCTTGATGGAACCTGTAAGGGACAAAAAACGATGATTTTTAAAAAAATACAGTGTTATCTTCACACTTTAATAATGATACACAAACTTAAAAGTCTGATTCACATTAAATTGATTTTTACTCTTTACTTAGTTACTCTAAGTGTTTACGAACCATTTCTTGGGTAATATTCGCCGAGGCACGTCCGGTAAGATAGAGTGAAGTTGCCATAGTTTGTATCTGAAATGGAGTTTTAATCAATTGAATCATATTTGTTGGTGGGCCAAAATCTGGAAGCTCCACGGGATCATAACCAAACCTAAAAAAAGACTTAATTAAATTCAAGATCCTAAATATTACATTTATTTTTTGTACAATTATTGTATATTTAGAATTGCAACAAGCGCAAGGTTTTATTAGTTATCCACTATATATATTACATACAATATTATCACAATTATTTTTTTAACGATTACTCGAAATCAGGCATATCTGCAGGCTTCGCTCTTCCATTTAATCTGTACACAGCTCCATACTCATCCAAGGTGATGTCTCTCATTGTCATATTCATTATGATGTCATCATGGCCCACTAAGTTAAAGATTACAGGTCTGTCAAATGTTAACTCCATGTTTGAATTGAATCGTTCGTCCGCAAAAGAAATACAAGTCTATAAAATATAAATTAATGAGCTTGTTTAAATATATCGTATATGTCATTGCATTGATTGTAATACCGACAGCGTGGTGTAGTGGTCAAAGCACTTTCTACACTATATGAGGTTCTGGGTTTGATTCCTAGATATCTCATGCTGTAGCGCCCTTAAGTAGACGCTATAAAGCGGTATAAACTCCTGCTAAGCCAGCACTTAATCAGCAACATAACTATTGAGCAATTATAATCTCTATAATATCCCAAACTGCTACAGGCAACTCGAGACTGGGTTGGGGTAACTAATGTTACTCTATGTTAAGGTTTAGTAATTAGGATCATTAAAAATAAATTTATAAAATTTCAAACCCTTTCTCTGAGTTGTCTTCTTAACATTGAGACGAAAACTCGTTCAGTGAAACTTGGAGTAAACTGTGAGTTAAACTCAAGCGCTATTGGAGTGTTTTGTATCTCGCAACTTGGTCTTAAAACCTAAAAAGTAATAAATGTTCTTAAAAAAATGTGACATCAATGTTTTACAGGCTAGCACTAATCCTTGACAAAATCGATAAGTCGACAAATATTATTACAAAGAAAACAAACGTTGAAATATTTTTCTGACAACGTTTGCTAATTTTTTAAGTATTATTGTACCATCAATTTTCCATCTTGAACATACGCAGTATCTCCAAAAAACATTTTCATTCCTGAGCCTTTGGCGTCGAATCTTCCAGATCTTAAAATGATGGCTCTACAAACATTAGTTAGTTTTAAAACTTTATTGTTAATATATTTGTGGCCTGTCAGAAAGGCATGGATAGAGTCTAAGGCTAGCAACATGTTTAGAAGATTTGATTTTAATTATTGTTATATTATGGGTTAGTATAGAAGACTTTACAACCTAAAAAATTAAAACAATTTTCTAGTTCTTGGGGTAAAATTGTAAGTTTTTAGCATTTTTCATTTTATATATAGTTTTGTAAAGAAATTAGCCTTTATTTGATTTTTAATTTAAAAAAATTAGTTAAATAAACTTAAAACCTATTTAAATACTCACTCTCCGTTCACTCTTAATGTAAACGACCAATCTCCCGTAAGATCAATTTGAGCAAAAGTAAAGTTTGTGTAAACTGTAGCTGGTGTGCCTACATTCCAACTTATTTCTTTATCGTCGGTAAATCGAACTGAAGTCGCTACAACGCTTTAAAAACAAAAATTTAAAACTTACAATATAAAATTTAAAAAAACTCAAAATCATATTTTTTAAACGTTTTTTTAATTTTAAAAATTACAAAAAAAGCAATTTTTAATAGGTTTATGGTATAACATTTACTTGTTTAAAGAATAAATTGACTCGAATAACGTTCCCACGTTGTTTGTAAAGCTAAAATCTCCAAGATTTATAAACTTGGACGGTTCATTTGTCATTTGCAATTTTGGAATGAAATTAATAACTAAAAGTACAAAAACTTTAGTTTTAAAGAAAGAATACTAAAAATTACTTTTGCAGAAAAAAATAAATTTTTATCCACAAAACTTTAAACTGTACTTTAATAATTTTTACACACTATTTTTATTTTTAAATATTTAAACAATTTTTTATTGAATAAATTTAATAATTCCTTACTTGTTTCCAAACCAGGTCGATTTACTCGAACTTTTAAAGCAGGTTTCACATATGACGTCACAATGGTAAAGAAACATATTGATACGTATATAAAGCACAAAAACTTCATTTTTAACAAAATAGGTCTTCCTACAATCTTAAGTTTGCAATTTTAATAAATTTAACTTATTCTTCTGATAAAATAGTTAAATTGTTTTCAACGTAATGCTTAGTTTAGGCCCAGAGGGGTTTTAATATTAAACCTTTTTTACCGCAAGACATTTTTAATCTAACTTTGTCACGAAGTTGTATTTGATTAATTATTAACTTAGTTCAACTTTAAACTTAATTCCCCAGAAATGTGCAGTTTAATTGGCAGTATAATCTTATTAATTTTTGTGTTTATTTTGATAACATGGCAAGCAGACGTTATTATTCCAAGTAAAGTTTAAAATTCAAGTTTTTCTTGTTTTTAATTTAAAACGAAATTTAAAGGACAACTTTAACAAGAAATAGCTTAAAAAATTTTTTGGGTTTTTAAATTGTCTTTTATGACAAAATATTAAGAAAAATTATTTATGTGTTTTTATTAAGCAAAAATATCAACAAAAAGCAACTGCAAGCACGTTTTTTGTACTTTATACTTTCTTTCAAACTTCTTATATTTGAAGTCGTTTTAAAATTTGATCATTCCATCTACTTCTATTTTGTTCTGGAATAAAAATACTATTGTTACAGTTGACAACACCGTATTAGACAATATGCATCAGCAGGCGCTATAAATGGTATGAACTCCTGCTGAGCAAGCACTTAAACAGTAGTATAATTATCCGGCAATTATAATCTATAATATCCCAAATGCCACCGCAACTCGAGACTGGGTCGGGGTAACTGATGTTACTCTATGTTTAACTCGCGCATTCGACGTTTCCACCACAAGGATAAAGATATATACTAAACAAAACAAAAAATTTAAGCTTTTAATTTATTTAGGTCTTTTGCTGACCTGTTTTTTTGTTGTTTAATTTTTCAAAGTTATACAACATGATAAATGGGATAACTAAGATTGGCGTTCTAACATTAAAGATGCAACTTAAAGCTTTAGATAATAATGTTTAACGCTTTGCTTCTACTTACTTTATCTTTTATGTAATCCATATCTCGCATTTGAAATGTTGTAAAAAATGGCGGAAGTTTAAAACCGCCTTTGAACAAATACTCTAAAATTAAAAAAAAAATTAATTTTGCAAAGACAAAATCTTGTTTGAATTGGTATTGTTTAATTTAAGTTTTCATGAACTTATTATGCGCGCAGTTAATAATGTTACTTGTTAAGCAAAACTAGTCAATTTTTACCGTTCCATAGGAACGCTATAGTTGGTGCAATTTGATTCGACAACATTCTATTCATAGATGCTTCAGGGACATCCCCTATGTTGGTACTAATTTGCGTCATTCTACCGGTGACGTCATTGACTTTCCAGAAAAATCTTTCCTTTTCGGCAGTTTCAGTAAATGCGATAGATATGTTCTACAACATAAGATCGTCAATGTCTTATTCCTAATATTGTAAGTTAAAAACCTCGCATATTAGGAATGTTATTTGTTTCTTTTAATTTTTGTTTTAAAATATCTTAATTATGACTTACAGAGGCCATTGTTATTGTCTTCTCTAACCGCCCATCTTCCATTATGACGAACAATTTCATGACCATGCTTTGTAAGGCGTAAAAGTAGTTGCTGTCGAGGGAAACGACGGGAGGTTTGTCGCCGTTAACCATCACTATCATTGGTCTATTAAACACAACAATTTTCAAATCTTGAAATATCAGTTTTTAAGACAAATTATATTTTTAACAATGAGTTAAACAAAAATTAGATTAAAAAAACAATTTGTACAAGTTAAGTATACTATATGAAAAATAGTGAAAGTATTTTCGGCTCAGGGTTTAAAATTTACGGTAGGCTGTGAATAGTATTACATTTTACAATAAAAATTAAAAACTTTTTTGGGTAGATTAGAAAAATAATTTACCTGTCACCAAATCGTTGAAGCCCCGGCATTAACTGCCCAGCAGCAACTGTGTTTAGCAAAGGTTTTAAGTTTGAAGGAACCTGTTGAGATATAAGAAAGTTTTTGTTTTAAAGTAACGTTAATCACCTGTGTACTGCTTTTAAATGACTATTTATATCTTGTCAGGGTCCTTAATAAGCAATGTCATAATGTTATGTTTGTATAAACATATGAATTCTTGCTGTTATAAGCAACTTAAATATAATTCTTTTTATCGAATTTATAATACAAGCGATATCTTGGTGTGATTCACATTAATTTTCATGCTTAACTTATAAATTATCAAGATTTATACAAACCATTTCTTGCGTTATATTTGCCGATACCCGTCCGTTAAGATAGAGTGAAGTTGCCATAGTTTGTGTCTGAAATGGAGTTTTAATTAACTGAATCTCTTTCTTTGGAGGTCCGAAATCTGGCAAGTTTTGGGGTTCAAGAACAAAACTAAATTAAAATTTATGTATTAAGAAACTGTAAACAACTTTATTTCAATGATTAAAGGCAGTCTATTTGGCAGAAATCCAAGTGTTTAATGCACCAATATTATTTTAAGGTATCACCTTTATTATTCACAATTTAATTTATGTATTTGTATTATATAAAAACATTTTACTTATAATTTGGCATGGCTGCTGGCTTCATTCTTCCATTTAGAGTATACACAGCTCCATAATTATCCATTGTGATGTCAGTTAACGTCATGTTTATTATGATGTCATCATAACCCAAAAGATGGCGGATCAAAGGTCGTCCGACTGTTATTACTTGGTTCGATTTGAAACGTTCTTCAGACAGAGAGAAACAAGTCTAAAAATGAATTGTTAAAGCTTGCTTAAATCTTTTAAGTAAATTAAAGAAGGTACTAGCAGTTCAAAACTTTATTTTTGTTAATTGAACTGTTTAATTTATGTAAAATCTACAATCAAGCTAATGAAACAAAAAATTAAATATTTACTAACCCTTTCTCTGAGTTGTGTTCTTAACATTGAGACGAAAACTTGTTCAGTAAAACTTGGAGTAAACTCAGAGGTAAACTTGAGCGATATCGGAGCAAAAACTATATCGCAAGTTGGCCTTGAAATCTAAATATTTAATTAATGTTAGAAAAGCAACTTTATGGTAAAAAACATTGAACAGTTATGATCGTAATTGTCAAATAAATAAAACAAAACTAGTTTTTAAGCTAAAGATAAACAAATAAAATGACATTTTTCTGGTAAAAAAAATCTGTAGATTTAAAAAATAATGCAAGTTTTATTTTACCATTAATCTTCCATCTTCGACGTAAGCAGAACTTCCGTAAAGTATTTTCATCCTTGAGCCTGTAGCGTTGAAACTTCCAGACTTTGAAATAATATCACTACAAACATTTGTTTAAAAAAAATTAAAGGTGAATCACAAAAAATAAACTTAGATAAAAAATTTGAACCAAAAGCAAGGACACTGTTTTAAAATACCATTTTAAGGTAAAAATAAAGAAGATGAGCAGCGTGATGTAGTGGTAAGAACACATGCTACACCACTCATAAGGTCGTGGGTTCAATCCCCACTGCTTTCATGCTGTAGCGCCCTTGAGTAAGGCGCTATAAACGGTATAAACTCCTGCTGAGTCAGCACTTGATCAGCAGCATAATTATAGAGCAATTATATTCTATAATATCCCAAACTGCCACAGGCAACTCGAGACTGGGTCGGAGTAACTGATGTTACTCTATGTTTAAGTCGCGCATTCGACTTTCCCACATCGAGGATAAAGATATATACAAAAAGATATCCTATACTTTTGTACTATTTTTTACAAAAATTCGTCTTAAACATTACTTACTTTCCCATTGCTCTAAACCTAAAAGTCCAGCCTCCAGTTAGATCAATTTGAATGAAAGTGAAATTTGTGTAAACAACCGCTGGTGAACCTAGGTCCCAACTTACTTCTTTATCATCGGTGAATCGAACTGAAGTCGCTACAACGCTTTAAAAACAAAAGCATTGTTACATATTAAAATTTTAGAATTTTTTTTATTGATAAATTACACAAAAACTTATACAAATTACTGTTATTTTGTTTTCCAATTTTAACATTAAAAAAAATTATTAAATATAATATTTGATACAGAATAAAAACTTTTACTTGTTTAGGGAATAACTTGATTCAAAAAATGTTTCCTTGTTGGTTGTGAAGCTAAAATCTCCGAGATTTAAAAACTTGGAAGGTTCGGTCGTCATTTGAAACTTCGGAACAAAATTAATAACTAAAAATATTTAAAAAAAATAAAAAAACTTTTTTTTAAGTTGCAAAAAATTTAAAACTTAATTTATTACATTTTAAAAAATATATTTTTTTTAATTTTCTAGAAAAAATTTTTCCTACTTGATTCTAAACCGGGGCGATTAACTCGGACTTTTATTGCAGGTTTTTCTTGTGATGTAACAATAAAAAACATGCATACCGTGACGTATGCGACACAAAATACCTTCATATCTACAATGGTTGTCCGACAAAATTTTAAAATATTAAACTTTAATTTTTTGTTTTAAGTTTATGCCGTATTTCTAGGTCTTTATCGTATATCATATCGTACTAAATAGATTATGTAAGTTTTTGGGCTATATATATATGACCTAGTTGAAGCCTAGAGGGTTTAATAGGTATTCTACACCTTCAGTAAACTCGCTTTGTTTCAACGAAAGGTTAATCGCATCTTGGTTGTGGTTTTTCTTATTCTTTTGTGTTAGTTTTATATCGAAATTTGGTCAACAAATTCGATGTAATCTGCGTAGTAAACGTGTAAAAGTGGTCTACATGTTTTGTGTCTAGAAATGCTATATCTGGATTAAAATCTTATATTCAAATTTTCTGGAATTTTTTTTTCTTGGGTCTGCAATTGTTGTTGACGTCACTTTGTTGGTGACGTCGATTACTAAGAAAAAAATTTTGCTTTAAATTTATTTTAAATTTATCTAGATTACTGTTATTTGTTTAAACAAAAATATACCCAAAAAATTTGCTAAAAAATGTTATTTAAATAATTTTCTAACAACCCCTTTCTACCCCAACTGTTCTCTGAAGATAATTCTATTACTTTTCAAAAAAACATTAGCCTAAAATTTTGGTAAAATGTATTTTTTATTAATTTGCGTTTTTGGGCAAATAACTATAATAATTTTCGGTCATAAATGATTTTCGGTCAAATCCAATAATTTTCGGTCATACACTTACAATAATTTTTTTATGTTTAAAATTTTTTTACAAATAAACTTTATATTAAAAGTTTTATTAAAAAAGTTATTTTTCTATTTTTTTTAGAACAGGAAATGTTAGTTTTGGTAGCAAATATTTTGCAATTTTTATCAACGTTAATCTAGATTTTATCAATAAATCTAAATTGAAAAACAACATTCTTTACTTAAATTTAACCCTAGGTTGTGTGTTTATATGTTTATTGTATGTTTACCGTTTTCAATATATCAGTGGTTCTTTTTTATTACTTAAATATTTTAAAATGCCAAACTTTTCTTGGATTATATTTACAAAATAAAACTAATTATGGTTCGAAATCTTAGATTTCGAAACATATTGTTATTGTCATTATACTTTTTATTATTATTATTATTTTTATTAATATTTTTATTCTTTCTAGTTTTTTTTGCTATACCAAATATTTTACGTAAAAATGTTAAACTATAAAACACCATACCAATCATATCTATTTTTACTTTAATTGAACACATATACAGCAGATAAAAGAAAGTTTAAGAAGAAAGTAATATACAAAAGAACTAAAATTAAATTTTCAATAACAACTAATATTGATTTAAAAGTTTTAATTGGGCCTTTGGTTTGTGATCATCCCGTTCACTTCAGCTTTGACCTGTGGCATAAAAATACAACATTTAGTTAAAATAACCGGCAGCGTGGTGTAGTGGTAAAAACACTTGCTACACCATACATGAGGTCGTGGGTTTAATCCCCACTGCTCTCATGCTGTAGGGCCCTTGAGTAAGGCGCTATAAACGGTATAAACTCCTGCTGAGCCAGCACCTAATCAGTAGCATAATTATCGGGCAATTATAATTTATATTATCCCAAACTACCACAGGCAACTAGAGACTGGGTCGAAGTAACTGATGTTACTCTATGTTTAGGTCGTTAGGTCGACCTTCCTACATCGAGAATAAAGATATATACAAAAAAAAAATAAAAAAAAAAGTCTCGGATTTATCCCAGCTTACAAATCGTTCGCTTAACATCACTTTCTAACAAATTATTTCCGTGGCGTCACATTATTTGTCACGGTTACTTATCAACGTCATCGATTTTTAAATGACGTTATATGTTTTACTCTTTGGTTAATTAACAATTTAAACTGTTAGTTTTCACAAAAATTAATTACTAACGCCTCCTCAAGATTTAATACAACAGTTTGTAAGTAGTCCCCACTTACGTTATTTCTCATGTACTGCATATTTCCCAAGCCAAGATCCCCAATAAAGGGTGGTAGCTCATACCCATCTTTGAGTAGAAACTCTAAAAAATCAAAAAAGCACTATTTTAATTACTTTCACATGAATTTATCAATTTTGGGAGTTTTAGGATATGTATTAACCTTTATGCATCGGCGTAATATATTGCCGTTAAAGTATATACGTATAAATCTGTATATAATGGGTCGTAGTTGGGGATATAATGTATGTCCAATTTTGGGGGCCTTTAATATAAATAAAATTGTTGTTTGAGGTACACAGTTAATTATATTGGGCAAATATCAGTTAAGAATTACAACTTTATTATTACAACTAAAATGCTGACTCTAAGGCAGCCTTGACTCGTCCATACATAAGATAGGCGGATACAAAAATCTTAATGACGAATACTTTGTAGAACAGCCTACGCTAACTACAACTTTAACAATTTACCATTCCAAAGCGCCCCCATAGTTGGTCCGATTTGCTCCGACATCATTCGGTTCATGGAACCCTTGGGGACTTCCCCTATGTTGCTACTTACTTGGATGACGTCACCGGTGACGTCAACAACCCTCCAAAAGAACCTCGAGCCCTCGGTAGTTATGTTCCATGAAACAGTTACATCCTTTAAAAATTTAAATCCTTATTTTTTTTAAATGGTAAATTAATTTACGTTTTCAACCTTCAAAATTTGTAAATTTTTTTAGGAGGAAGGTTGTTTTTTAAAGTGTCATCGCTACCTAAATATAGAGTAACATCAGTTACCCCCGACCCAGTGTTGAGTTTCTTTTGCCAGTTTTGGATATAAAATAGATTGTAGTGGCCAGGTAATTAGGTTGCTAATTAAGTGCTGGTTCAGTAGGAGTTTCTGCCTTTTATTGCGCCTTACTCAAGGTTGCTACAGCATGAGAGCAGTGGGTATTCAACCCAGGACCTCATGTAGTAAGAAAGTGTTCTAACCACTACATCAAGCTGGCAGTATTACGACATTATTATGACTCACAGAGGACATTGTCATTGCGCTTTCTAACTGCCCATCATCCATTATGACGAACAATTCCATGACCAAACTTTGTATCGCGTAGAAGTAGTCGCTGTCAAATGTCACAATTGGCTCTTTGTCTCCGTTTGTGGCCATCATCATCGGTCTGTAAAGTTTAAAACAGGTAAGTTTTAATGTTTACAAACATAAAGAACAGCCATTGGAAATTACAGAGGATTTAAAATTAGGTGGTTCTAGGTTTGATTCCAACTTCGCCAATTCTTAGATGTTCCAATGTTTGGTTTTGCTACTTACAGCAGCTTTTGGGTCAAATAACTATCAGCAGGTTTAGACAATCTATATGTTTTTGCTATGCTAGTCCATCTTGATACATAAAGGTTAACGAAGAACATTTATAGACAATTTGAACTATATCTGCAAGTTGTGTTTTGTAAAGAGAAAACTCTTTTTTTAAATCGCGGCCTGTAAGATTTTGCAAAGCATTTTAAGTTACCTGTTTCCAAAACGTTCAAGTCCTGGCATCATTTTCTGAGCAGCAATCGTGTTCATCAATGGCTCTAAGTGTTTAGGAACCTATTTTAAGATTTTATAAATTTAAACTTTTAAAATTTAATTCTAAATTTGAAATGTATGGCATTCTATTGTGAAGGTATTATATATTTGTTAGAAAGTAGAATAATAGGTAACTTTCAAAATATATTTAACCATGAGTAAATATTTAATAACATGTTTTAAAAAAAATTACTTTTGTAAGTGTATTAAGTAGCATTAGATTACTTTTGGTGTTGTGTGAATTATTACTTCTAAGTACATATAAAAACATGGTTGTATATATTTTTTTAAACTGTCCACAAGGTCAAAAAATAATTTACTAAATACTATATAAACAAACCTCTTTCTGAGTGATATTGCCTGATGCTTTTCCAGTAAGAAAGTACGACCTCGACAGGGTTGAAGTGTGAAAACCGTTCTCAAGAAACTGAACTTCGCCTATTGGCGGCCCAAACTCTGGCAAATCGTCTGGTTCATTGTCGAAACTGGATTTAAAATGTTTTAAATTTTTTAAACAAGATGTTAAAAGTAAAATGTTAAAATTGTTTCATTTTTTTAACCTTGGTTTTATACTAAATAGTTTTTTTTTATAAGTGAATTGTTAAGAATGTTATGTAATAAAAAATTAGTGAAATATAGTTTTTATATAAAAGAATATTAAGTGATTTTTTGTTAAAAATTAAAATTAAAAAATATTTAAAAGATTACATGAAGTTGGGTGAATGTAAAGGTTTCATTCTTCCGTTTATGAGTAACACAACCCCGTGTTCATCTGCTGTGACGTCACCTACAATTGACATATCCATTATAATGTCTTCATGACCTTGCACAACTTGTTTTGTAGGTCGTCCCAGAAAAAACATGTCGTTCAAGTTTTGTTCACGCCCAGCAAACGAAATACAAAGCTAGAAGTCAAAATAAGTTGATTAAACTTATTAATTGGTAAAAGATAAGTTTAATATTGTATTTAGCCTGTACAGCATGAAAAATTAGGAAAAAAACAGTCGTAAAATCGAGTGAATCTAACTATTTTAAGATTTAGAATAGCATCATTTTAGGATTTCACAGCTTAAATTAGAGTCTGTGTTAAAAGTTTATGCATTGAAAGCCACTATAAATTTAAACTAAAAGGTTTGAAAACTTGTTTAAAATATTATTTTGTAGTCAATTATTTGAAAATATTTTATGTTTAAATCAATAATATTTGCAAGTTTTAAACTGCTTGACAAACCTTGTCTCTGATTTGACTTCTCAGCATTGGAACAAAAACTTGTTCCAAGATGCTTGGGTTAAATTCGGTTGTAAAATCAACTTGGATTGGGTCGTTCTGAAGCCAGCATCTTGGGGGTAAAATCTTCAAAAATATAATTTTTAAAATCTAAGTTAAGTGAAAAATCAAATTAATTTTGTTAAATATATAAAGTAACCAAAAAAAAAACGTTTTTAAGATGTCACCCAAGGGTATGCCGTAAAGACGTGTTTTGAGCTATCAGTAAAAACCGGGCTCAAGGGCGAATAGTGTGGCATTGGTGCGGTTTAAACCCAAAACCTTTTGGTGTGTTTAAGCTATCCAAAAACGCCGGGTTAAAGGGCAAAAAGTGTGGCATTGGTGCGGTTTGAATCCGAAACCTTTAGGTGTGTTTAAGCTATCCAAAAACGCCGGGTTAAAAGGCAAAAAGTGTGGCATTGGTGCGGTTTAAACCCGAAACCTTTTGGTGTGTTTAAGCTATCCAAAAACGCCGGGTTAAAGGGCAAAAAGTGTGGCATTGGTGCGGTTTGAACCCAAACCTTTAGGTGTGTTTAAGCTATCCAAAAACGCCGGGTTAAAGGGCAAAAAGTGTGGCATTGGTGCGGTTTAAACCCAAACCCTTTGGTGTGTTTAAGCTATCCAAAAACGCCGGGTTAAAAGGCAAATAGTGTGGCATTGGTGCGACTTGAACCCGAAACCTTTTAGTGTGTTTAAGCTATCCAAAAACGCCGGGTTAAAGGGCAAAAAGTGTGGCATTGGTGCGGTTTGAACCCAAACCTTTAGGTGTGTTTAAGCTATCCAAAAACGCCGGGTTAAAAGGCAAAAAGTGTGGCATTGGTGCGGTTTAAACCCGAAACCTTTTGGTGTGTTTAAGCTATCCAAAAACGCCGGGTTAAAAGGCAAATAGTGTGGCATTGGTGCGACTTGAACCCGAAACCTTTTAGTGTGTTTAAACTATCTGTAAACGCCAGGCTTAAGGGCGAATATGGTGGCATTGGTGTGAATCAAACCCGAAACCTTTTAGTGTGTTTAAGCTATCTGTAAACGCCAGGCTTAAGGGCAAATAATGTGGCATTGGTGCGGTTTGAACTAAAAACATTTCGGCCCATAGTTTAATGCTATGGCTTGTTTAAAAATAAGTAAGATAACATCTATGACAAATCAACCATTTCTTGGACATGTTACAATATTTATGTAACGCCGTTTGTGGTGTGCAGGTATGTATTGCAGGCAAACATTAGTTGAAAGTTACTATTATATTGCAACAATTAAAATGCAGGCCATAGGTGGTCCACCCACTAAAAAAAACTAGTAAAGTAGTGTCGTCCTTAAATAAAAGTTAATGTTTCTTACACTAAACTGTCCATTCACAACTCTGGTCCCACTTTCTTGTGTGATAACGATTCCAGTTGCTATGGCGACAAAGTTGCTCGAGTTTGAAAGAGTATTCCTGAAAATAAAAAAAACAGCATTGTCTATTATTTAATATGTGAAGTCACAAAATGTTTGCCACATTTTAGCTTTATTTAAAAGTCGCATATCTCTTTATTTAGAAGTCGCATATCTTTGTATTAATCAGATATACTTACACTCCATTTACAGAAAACTGGTACGACCAATCTCCTGTTAAAACTAACTGCTCAATGGTGAAATTAGATGTAACTTGAACTGGTGATCCAATGTCCCAGCTTACTTCATTGTCTTCTGAAAATTGAATCGAAGTGGCTACAACGCTTTAAAAGAAATTCAGTAAAATGTTTTAAGAAATGTTATGTAAAGTAAACTACTTCAAAAAAACAAAAAACAAAGATATATAATAGCCTGAAGGGCAGTTTTAGCAACATACAAACTATTGCATAATATTTATATATATTTTTTTATCTACGATGTGAGAAGGTCGACTTTAAAGTATCAACATAAAGTAACATCAGTTACCCTGACCCAGTCTCGAGTTGCCTTTGGCAGTTTGGGATATAATTGCCCAATAATTATGCTGTTAATTTGTTAGCTTAAAAGTACTTTTACCGTTTATAGCAATTGACTCAAGGACACTATAGCATGTAAACAGTGGGGATCGAACCTAGGACCTCATGTAGTAAAGCAAAGTGTTTTGACCACTACACCACGCTACCGGTTATTGGTTATCGTACAATATATTTTGCAATAAAATTTAATGTTTCCTACTTGTTTAGAGAATAACTTGATTGAAAAAGAGCTCCTTGATTCGATACCACGTTAAAGTCACCAAGGTTGACGAACTGACCTGGATCTCGCATTGCATCGTTTTTTGTAACTTGGTTAATTACTACAAAAAATAAACGTGGCTTTACATAGATTAAAGTAGAGCTAAAATCGCATCTATTTACCTATAAAGATAGCTTTAAATTGATGACAAATATTTAAACTTACCGATTTCTAAAGCTGCTCGGTTAACTCGGACTTTGATAGCGGGTTTTTCTTGTGACGTAACAATATGAAAGATACATATTATGACGTATGTTAGGCAAAATAACTTCATTTTTACGAAGTAACTAACCTGAAAATTAAAAGTTGTTAACTTTAGGATCTACTTAGTTTTAATTTTTTTATTTTATAACTTAGTCTTACTCTTAACTTTTAAATATTATTTTAAAATAAAATTTATTTTGTCCTGTAATAAATATTTAGATTTTAAGCCTTCGGGCCAATTTTTTCAAAAACTACCTCACGATTTCTTCGATTCTCTTGAAAAATAACCAAAGGTCAATACCAGATCAGCATTGTTAATGCTACTGGTAACTTGGTATGTTTATATAATAATTAAATCGCTTAAAATTTTTAGTTAATTCGGAATTTTTGCGAAAAAAATAATCCTAGATTTGGGTTTGTCGGTTGGCACGATTTTAAAAGCGGAATTTTTGAACTTATTTACTTTTTTTACTTCATTAGTTATTAAATGACCTCGTATAATCTCTTAAGCTTTTTTTGTATATATCTTTATCCTCGTTGTGGGAAAGTCGAATGCGCGACTTAAACGTAGAGTAACATCAGTTACTCTGACCCAGTCTCGAGTTGCCTGTGGCAGTTTGGGATATTATAGATCATTATTGCCCGATAATTATGCTGCTGATTAAGTGCTGGCTCAGCAGGAGTTCATACCGTTTATAGCGCCTTACTCAAGGGCACTACAGCATGAGAGCAGTGGGGATTGAACCCACGACCTCATGTATGGTGTAGCAAGTGTTCTTACCACTACACCACGCTGCCAGTAGCTACTTTGCTATGTGTAATTTCTGAGAAGATTAAAGGATTTAAACAATTACAAAACTCAATGAAAATTTTTTTTTAATTTTAAAAAATTTATTTTTTTCTTATTAATAAAAGCTTTTTACTGAAATTGTTTTGTATCAATTTTTTTGATAACCTACAACTTTTTTTGTATTACCGTAAGGTGACGCAGATGAGTTTGTTATGAGAAAAAAACGTGGGAAAGGGAAACCGGAAACGTTGGGCCACATGTCAGGAAGTAAATACAAAGTTTTGTCTAACGAACTTTCTTTGCTTTCGTTAGTTTAAACAAACTTAAAATTAGTCTTATTCGGTTATTTATTAAAGTTAATTAACTACATAATAAAAGAAATAATTATATAAATGCCTTATAGTGTTTATAATGTTGGCAATAGTAGTTTAAAATTGAAGCAAGGTCAAGTTCAAATTTATTGAATGTTTTTTTTTGCCGAATTGATGACGTCAATCTAATTTTTTTATCTAATAACCTTGTCATTCTGTAAACCACATGAGTTGTTATTTTTTGTTGCATCGCCACAGTGTTTAAGTTGTATGTATATTGGCAGTCTGGTGTACTGGTACACTTGGTTTCACTACATACTGACGTGAGATTCTAGGTTTGATTCTCAATGTTGTAGCACCCTAAAGAAAGGCGTTATTAACGGTATAAACTCCAGCTGAACCAATACTTAATCAGCAGCATAATTATCGGGCAATTATATTTAATAATGTTCCAAACTACCACAGACAACTTAAGACTTGGTCAGGGTAACAAATGTTACTTTATGTTTAAGCTGTGAGGCCGGCTTTTCCACATCGAGAATAAATAAATATAAAAATTAGGATTTTGTATAACAAGGGTTCACTTACTAACAAACTAATGTGTTTTTCAAGGTCAATTGTCAGGATGAAATATTTAAAGTTTTTCTTGTTAGTTTTTGTCTCGTGTTGCCTCGCAGAGGAGGATTATTACGAGACATTGGGAATCACAAGAGAAGCTGACATTAAGGAAATAAGAAGAGGTTTCAAGAAAATTGCTTTAAAAATGCATCCTGATAAAAATGTGGTGAGTAGTTCATCCTCATTGTTGGAAATCACGAAGTTATTCATTTATTTAAATTAAAAAAAATTTGTAAATTTTTTGGGGTAACCATTAGCAAACAAGGGATACAGCAAACTGTGTAACAAAACTTATAATTTTATGCACATAATTTTATGATTTAACCCCTGCTAAAATTGATTACTTTTTTGTTTTTTTTATATGTTTCTATTATACCTACTATAAATCCTATCTAGAGCTTTAGAGTTTTATTCTTTCAAAGATTTATTCTTGTACTAGAGTCCAATTTTGGCCACAACAACCTTGTAGAAATTTAAAACTAATTAAACGAAATGTTTATTGCTAATAAAACCAAATATCTTTTTTTTTTTTTGATTTACTACTGCTCTCATCTAGAATGATCCTGAAGCTCACGACAAATTCGTCCGCATTAACCACATCTATGAAGTCCTCAAAGATGAGGACATGAGGAAGAAGTACGACAAGTACGGAGAGGAAGGACTTAAGGATGACAAACATAACGGAAGAAGATACGAAAGTTATCAATATTACAAGGAAGAATTTGGTAAAATTTTGTTAAAGAATAAACCAGTGGAATATTTAAAGATATTTTTTTATTTATTTATTCTTGATGTGAAAAGGTTGACAGTCTCAACATAGAGTAACATCAGTTACCCTGACCCAGTTTCAAATTGACTTTGGCAGTTTGGGATATTATTGATTATAATTGCCCGGTAATTCTACTGCTGATTAAGTGCTGGCTCAGCAGGAGTTTATATCGTTTAGAGCGCCTTACTTAAGGGCGCTACAGCATGAGATCAATGTAGATTGAACCAAAGACTTCATGTAGTGAAGTTATGACTACCACACCACGCTACTGATTTAAATCCAAAACTAAATTAATTAAAGTTTTTTACAATATTTTTTTTTAATTAATTTTTTCAGGAATTTACGATGATGATCCAGAAGTTGTAACACTTGATGGCGGGGATTTTGGTGAGTAATTAATTAAACAAATTAGGTTTTAATGGGTAATTAATGGTTAAAAACGTTAGTTTAAGTTAGAAGTATATCTATATTATACTATATTTATTTAACAATAAAAAACTTTTTCGATTTAATTAAAAATAATAAAAAATTGTGATTTTTTGTGTAGATGCTGCTGTGAACTCTGGTGAAGTTTGGTTTGTGAATTTTTATTCTCCAAGATGTCATCATTGCCATGAACTTGCACCAACGGTATGTACAACTTATTTAAATATGTTGGTTAACTTTATTCAATCATACTTTAAAACATTGTCCATGAAGGTATACTTAGATTCCAGCAATTTTTTATATAGATCTTTATTGACAATGTGGGAAGGTCGACTTTCAACCCAGTCAAGTCAATTTTGACAGTTTGGAATATTATTGATTGTAATTTCTTGTTAATTAGTCTGAGGATTGGTTTTGGCTAAGCATAAGTTTATGCTGTTTAAAGCACCTAACCCAGGATAACTTTAAAATGTAAGTAGTGGGGATTGAACCCATGATGGTATAAGTTTAACAATATTTCGTTATAAGTAGGTCTCATTTCTAACGAAATTAAAATAAATCTTGCTATTTAGTGGCGAATATTTGCTGAAGAAATGAGTGGTGTAATAAACATAGGGGCAGTTAATTGCCATGACAACCACTGGATTTGTAATAATAACGGCATTCATAGTTTTCCCTCGTTAATGTTATTTACCAAAAACCAAAGGGTAAGAAGCATGTCATGTGATTTTGCATGGTGGCACTTTTATGTCACGCGCATTGCATGTTGACACTTATGTGCCACAATTTTTAGGATGGCACTTTAATCCATTTGCATGAAATGTGATCAGAATTTTTGCAGTGTTATTTTTTGCATGAAAACTAATATGAAAGGCATATGTGTCACCAAACAATGGCATATGTGTCACCAAATTATGGCATATGTGTCACCAAACAATGGCATATGTGTCACCAAATAATGGCATATGTGTCACCAAATAATGACATATGTGTTACCAAATTATGGCATATGTGTCACCAAATAATGGCATATGTGTCACCAAATTATGGCATATGTGTCACCAAATTATGGCATATGTGTCACCAAATTATAGCAAATGTGCCATTAAAACATTGCAAATTAGCCAGCAAAACATGGCACATATGCCACCAAATGATGACACATATGTCACCAATTATGTGCCACAAATTTAGTGGCGGGAATTTGCGGTGGAGATGTCGGGACTGGTTCGGATTGGAGCAGTGGAATGTTCAGGTGTTTAAAATTAATTTAATTAATCTGTTAATTATCTTGCTAATTAGTTTGTTAATTGGTCAATTTAAATTTGTTTTTTGGGCAATTTACTTTTAATGTTTGTAATATTTAATTAAAGTTTGTTTTTAAACTGTACATTTTTGGGTCTAATAATTAAATGGTGTTAATTGGCTTCGGGTTTGTTCAAATTATTGTTTATTATGCATTTAAAATATATTAGTAAAAAGCTATTTAAAAAGTAGTACTTAGAATTTGCTATTTCTTTATTTTTAACCCTTATATTTAATTTAAAATTTGATTTTGCATGTAACAATATTTTTCAAACTATTTTTTACTTGATTTTATTTTGCATGTGTTTAACATTTTTGCAGGAATAACGAAACTAATATGTCGGAAAAATGATATTTTCTATTACCCTAACCTTGTTGTGTTCAAAAAGGGGGGAAAGGTAGGTAACACTAGAACAGGGTGGGGGGGGGGAGAAATTTGCAAAATTAAAATTTTTTTGTACTTTAAAATTTAAAGTTGTTCAAATATTTAATTAAAAATTTAAATAATTAAAAAAAATCTTGTCAATATCAGATAATGTTAAATAATTTTTGATTTAAAGTTTAAAAGCTGCACTTAATAACTTGCTTTAGATTTTAACTTTTTTAAAAGCATGAAATGTTTGTTTTTTGCATGAAAATCTCCCTTTTTTGATCAGTTTTACATAGAAATTTAGTGTTGTAAACTAAACTTACTTCTCTATGATATTTATGTTTTATAATTTACATTAAACTTTTAACTATATTGTTAACATTTTCGAATTTTTTAAAATCAAAAAAATTAATTAAAATTTTAAACTTTACCCATAATGCAATTTAATGTTTTCAGCCAATCAAATACAAGGGAGATAGAAGCAAAAAAGATTTGATTCGATTTGTCCTCGAACACGTTAATGTTGAGGTAAAAGATTTATTATGTAACTTTAATGTTGGTTGGTATGTATAAAGCTATTCTTAATGTAAAAAGGCCAACTTTACAGCCTAAACATAGAGTAACACTTGTTACCCCGACCCAGTCTCGAGTTGCCTGTGGCAGTTTGGGATATTATTAAATATATTGCCTGATAAATATGCTGCTGATTAAGTGTTGGCTCAGCAGGAGTTCATACTGTTTATAGCGCCTTACTTAAGGGCGCTACAGCATATGATCAATAGGGATTGAACCCATGACCTTATGTGTGGAGTAGCAAGTGTTCTTACCACTACACCATGTTGCCAGATAAAATTGATTAACAGTTGTGCTTGATTGACAGGTTGTAGAGCTATGGGATGGTAACTGGGAGGAGGAACTTAAATTGAGGACAAATATTCCATGGTTGATTAGTTTCTGTGGGGAGGATGAAGATTGTCCCTCGAAAACCACAAAAAGGAAATTGGCTGGGCTCATGGTAGGTACTTTTATTAGAATAAACACTTTTATTTGTTTTATTAACAAACGGTAATAATTGGTTATTATATCTTAAATGGTTAATATATATTTTATACTGATCTAATGGCATATTCATGTGCTTAAAAATTTTCCCTTTTTAGTCATAAAATATAATTTAATTCCTGCTGCTTTCATACTGTACTTTCCTTGATTAGGTTATTACCCCTTATTGCTTTCTCTAGATAGAAAGTTTTCCAATAACAAACAAAATAATAAAGTTTAAACCTGGTTAGGATAATGAAAATTACAATTTGGTTCAAATTGTCCAAGTTTAATTAAAATGGAAATACTTTAAGTTTGATGACCATGCCATAATATAAAAATTTATATTCATGGAATATTTTAAATCCTAAATTTTAGCTAATTTTCACAACAGGTGTGTTATATTCGTATATCTTTGTATCAACATCAACGCATTATGCATTAAAACTTAATAACGAAATTTAAAACCAATATTTACTTTAGAATGGAATAGCTAATGTGGGATCGGTGGATTGCTTAAATTCCCCCGATTTGTGCAAACGATGTGGAACCGACAGCGGGGTTTATTATTTTCCTCGTAACTCCTTTCCTGACCCCCAAACTGAGGATAAAGTCCATCGATTTGGTTCACTCATAGCAAGGGAAATTTATGAAGATTATATGGCAACGATTATGCCCGATATTCAAACATTTACAACCAAGTCATTAGAGGTAAATTAGTTATTAATTAGTTAAAATATTAATTATAAATTAGTTTGTATGAGGAATTAACTATTTTTTTGTGTATTAAGTTTATCCTCGTTGTGGGAAGGTCAACTTCACGTCCTAAACATGGAGACCCAGTCTCAAGTTGCCTGTGGCAGTTTGGGATATTATTAATTAAAATTGCCCGATAATTAAGCTGCTAATTAAGTGCTGGCTCAGCAGGAGTTCATACCCTTTATAGCGTCTTACTCAAGGGCGTTACAGCATGAGAGCAGTGGGGATCAAATCAAGGATCTCGTGTAGTGTAGCAAGTGTTTAGACTACTACAAGGACCAATCTATATCTACATAAATCTAAAAAAAAACTTTTTGCCAGATCATAAAACATTGTTTTAATTTGATTTAATTATTATAAGAAAATCATCAAAACGAAATCTGCTTTGATTTTTCTACAATTTCACGAAAATGTCGATGTTGATCACAAAGACACAGATTTAAAGAAGTTACCATCTCTACTCAGTGAATATGTGAGTTAAATGTTTATTAAAACGATCATTTTAATTTGGTATTTAGCCTAAGTTTAAGGAACAATTTAAAAGTTTATGTAGAATTTACTTATTTACTCTATATATAAGTTTAAATTCTAGCTAAAATATAAAAAAACAAAAATTAGATTTTCGCCATGCATTAAAACAAAAGTAACTTAATCTTTTAACGTATATTTGTGGGTGAGTTAGTTTTTGTATATCTTTTAGTAACATTTTTTTTTAATAATATAAAATAAATTTTAAAAACAAGTTAAAAAATATGACAAAAAATATTTATTAAATATTTGAAATTTTCCATAATTACTAAGCACACAAGGGTTTTTTTTACATTAAAATTTTTAATTGATATTAAGTGGTACTTAAAACCTTTATTAATTAAATTCTTTGTAATATGTTATAAATCAAGTAATTGGTGATTTTAACAGACAATGTATAAATTGTTCAAGATAATGTTATATTGTTGGTAATTGTTAAATTTTATAATTGTTATTTTAGACAATTAATCGATTGTTTAGATAATGAGTTGGTTTTCGTTAAAGGAAATTAATAATTTCCTAAAAACTTTCCAATGTTTATTATTTTAAATTATTGAACCCAACTGGTGGTTTGTATTTCACTTAGGCCTGTTACTATTAAATCACATGATGTGGTTTCAACAAGAATTTGTCTAGATAAGGCAAAAATTTATCTTAATTACAACACAAAAAGTAGTTTATTTTAAAGCCTTTAAATTGAACGAACATAAACACACATATATTAAAATCTAATATTAATCATGGTTAGTATGACAGCCTGCCCTATGGTTAGTACTTTAGTTGTAATAATATGGTCGGAACTTTACAACTAATATTTGCCGGCGATAATTTACTTACACACCACAAACAGGAGTTCAGTAGTTTTATTTATTTTGGAGGCCTGTAAATTGGACATAAATTTTCTAAAAATATATTGTTTACCCAGCTTTTTTTAATGTAGATTATATATTATTTAAATTTAACTTGATTTTTTATAAGCTTTTGAGCTTTTGAAAAATACAAAGTTATTAAACCAATCAATGAACTTCAAATTAAAATCCTCTGAGTTTAAAAAATTTTAAATTTTATTTTAAATTTGTACTTTATTACAACCAGGGTATCACGGTGGCAAAAGTTTCGTGTTTTGGAACAAAATGGTGCCAGGAAAACCTCAAGTTAAACGAAGATGCAGCTGTGGTGTTCAAAGGAAAACATTCGTACGAGATTTACCATGGTAATTAATATTAATTGGTTTTAAATAATTAAATACTGGTGTTAATTTGGTGACCATGTTAATTAAACAACCATGTGTTTAAACCATAAAAAGCACAACATGTCAAATTGGTTCTTAAACCATTAAAAAAAACCACATGTTTTAAATTTATTATATTTAAACCATTAAAAAACCATATGTTAATAATGGTCATTAAACCATTAAAAAAAACTATGTGTTTCAAATTAATTATACTTAAACCATTAAAAAACATTTTTCTATTATGGTTTTTTAACCATTTAAAACACCAAATGCTTGATTTAAACCATCTATTTGGTTTTTAAGTTTTTCTATTTTCACCATTTAAATTAATGGTGTTCAGATTTTATTTTTCTAGTTTATCCTCAAAAGGTCAAAAAGTAATTTTTTTATCCTCAAATTTGTGAAGGTCGAACGAACGTTGCAGAGTTGAGTTCATTTGCTCAGGAAAGTTCAAGGTCAAGGGTCATGACATTGACCCCAAAATACTTCGAAGGTCAAACGATCAAAAGTGATAGTTCAAATCCATGGTTCATTGATTTCTTCGCTCCTGTGAGTATTAATTAATTTTCAAAAACAATCATATTTGTTAATTAATAAATTAATTGATTTTAATTATACTTAATTATGACATCACAGTGGTGCCCTCCATGTCGAGCATTGTTGCCGGAGTTGAGAAAAGTTTCGATGAATTTGGAAAATATAAATTTTGGGACGGTCGATTGCACGGCGTTCAATGACATCTGTGAACAGGTTAACTTGTTTATTTATTGAAATATTTTAAAGGTTTGAAATATGTCTTTGATAAATTTTCCCTTTTACTACTGGTTGTTCAGTTTTTTACTGGTTCTTTTTATTACTGGTTCTTTTTCTTACTGGTTGTTTAGTTTATTACTGGTTCTTTTTATTACTGGTTGTTCATTTTTTACTGGTTCTTTTTATTACTGGTTGTTCAGTTTTTTACTGGTTCTTTTTATTACTGGTTGTTCAGTTTTTTACTGGTTCTTTTTCTTACTGGTTGTTCAGTTTTTTACTGGTTCTTTTTATTACTGGTTGTTTTTATTACTAGTTGTTCAGTTTTCTACTGGTTCTTTTTATTACTGGTTGTTTTTATTACTAGTTGTTCAGTTTTCTACTGGTTCTTTTTTTCTTGGTTTTTACTTTTAACTGGTTGTTTAACTTTTTAGTGGTATAAATATTATGTGTACAATTAACAATATTTGATCCTAAAATAAAGAAATTTAACAAATTTGTTACAAAATTTATTCTAACTTTAACATATTTTTAGTTCAACATTCATTCCTACCCGACAACAATGTTGTTCAACAATTCACAGACAACTGAGTATACTGGGCACCACAATGTTAGAGGGATCATGCAATTTGTCCAGGTTTGGAACTTATTGGTTTTTAACATTGATTCTTAAAAAGTTAAGGATGATTTTACAGTTTTAGGTACTATCAATTATTTTATTTTTGTAAATTATTAACTTTTTGTGAAACCCTTTTTTTGTCAGAATGTAGTGATTGGAACATTTGGTTTTACTACAAAGGGTCCTGGGTTCGATTCCCATTGTTCCCATACTGTAAAACCCTTAAATAAGGCACTATAAACTGTATGAACTCGTGTCCAAAACGTTATGCAATTTTTTTTTATTTTGGTTTTTCGCGCATTGATAAAAGTAAATAATAAATACGATATACAATTAATATTACAACAATGCGACGGAAAAAATGACAAAATCAATTAAAACAAACGTCCCTCTATGTTAAGGTTGTTGATAATTTAAATATTTAAAAATTAGTGAAAGAAGTTTATTATTTTTCCAGGATTTGATCCAACCACCTTACGAACATTTAACTCCTAAAACCTTTAAAGAAAATGTCCAGCGGAGGGAGCCAGGAATTACATGGATGGTTGATTTCTATGCCAACTGGTGTGGACCATGTCGCGCTCTGATGCCCGCATGGAGAAACATGGCAAAGGTAATCACTCATGCATGAACAAAATAATTTCTGTAGCGCCCTTGAGTAAGGCGCTATAAACTATATGAACCCCTGTTGAGCCAGCACTTAATCAGTCAGCAGCTTAATTATCGGGCAATTATAATCAATATAATATCCCAAACTGCCACAGGTAACTCGAGACTGGGTAAGTGTAACTAATGTTACTCTATGTTTAGGTCGTAAAGTCGACTTCCCCACATCGAGGATAAAAATATATACAAAAAAAATGTCTAAATCCAAGTTTATTAGGTAGCGTCCTTTCAGTAGAATGAAATACTCTAGTTTGTTTCTAATATCAACATTTACTTATTGTCTTATATACAGTTATTAGAAGGAGTTGTAAAAGTTGGAGCCATAGATTGTGCTAAGCCGGGTTACAAGGAATTCTGCACCCAGCAAACAGTGAACGGGTATCCAGAGATTCGACTTTACCCCTCCAAAAAGAAAGCGCGGTCCAATCCTCTTTATAAGAAGTACGATGGGTGGAACAGAAATGCCCACAGCATGGCTGGATGGGCTTTAGAGTAAGTTTTAATATTTGTAATATTTATCCTGATGTGGAAAAGGGTGACTTCTCGACCTAAACATAGAGTAACATTTATTACCCTAACCCAGTCTCAAGGTTTTTTTGTATTATTTTATCCTTAATGTGCAAAAGTCGAATGCACGACCCAAACAAAGAGTAACAGTCGTTACCTTGACCTAGTCTCGAGTTGACTATGCCAGTTCAGGATATTATAGATCATAACTTTCATTAAATTTTATTAATCCTTATCGTCGGCTTCACGACCTAAACTTAAAGTAACATTAGTTGCCCCAACTTAGTTTCAGTTGACTTTAGTAGTTTGTGATATTATAGATTATATTGTCCGATAGTTAACTTGGTATTGGTTTTTGGCTTAGCAAGAGTGCATACTGTTTATAGTGCCATAATTGGTAGTGCCATTACATGAATGCAGTGGGAATCGAACCAAACTGCTACATCATGATGAAAAAATATTTAAATTTGGTATTTTTATTGTTTTTTTTTGTGATTACAATATATTTTGTTAATTTTAAGTATTATAACTTCTTAAAGTTTGTTGTTTTCAATATAAGCAAATAATCCTAATTTTCACATTGATTTATGTTACAGTGCCATGCCCAATGATGTAGTAGACATGGAGTTGGGTGATTTCAACAACGGGCAACTCGTCAGTGAAGAGGCTTGGCTGTTGGACTTTTACACTCCGTGGTGCGGTCATTGTAAAAACTTTGCTCCTAAATTTATCCTCACCTCCTTTGTAAGTTGATTTTGTTTTAGATATTTACTGTTACATGTATATTATTATTTTATTTTTCAAGTGAAAAAGTCAGATTTACAACGAAATTACTACTTTAACCTGCAACATAGTGTAGTGGTTAGAACACTTGGCTTCACTATATGAGTTTCTGATTTTAATCCCCACTGATCTTATGCTAAAGCGCCTTCAAGTAAGGGGTTATAAACGATATGAACTCCTGCTGAGCCAGCACTTAATCAGCAGTATATTTATCGGGCAATTATAATCTATAATATCGTAAACTGCCACAGGCAACTTGAGACTGGGTCGGAGTAACTGATGTTACTTTATGTTCGGGTCATAAAACTGACCTTCCCACATTGAGGATAAATACACACTAAAAAAACATTAGGATTACTAACATTTTCCCAAAAACCTTATGCCTGAAAACACCTATTTTTTTAACAATTTAAGACCACTTCTAAAAACCTTTCTCACCCTAATCTTTCTCTAGAAAATACCTTTAAATTACTGATAAATTTTGTACACAATTATGAAGAAAAATACTGTTGTGTTGTAATGTTTAAATTAGTACTGTAAATAATTTAACTTATGACATCACAGAGGTTTAAAGGTCGAGTGAAGTTTGGAAAAGTCGATTGTCAACAACTACCTTCAGTGTGTCAGAAGGCGGGCATTCATGCGTATCCATCTATTATGTTTTATCCTCCAATAATTTCGGACGAAAAAGGACGGGATAGTAAAAAAAAGATTGAATCTCAGGTTTGTGATGTCATAAGTTGTTTAAGTGAATTAAGTATTATAGTAACTTGTGATAACCTGCAGTGTGGTGTAGTGTTTTGAACACTTGGCTTTACCACCATGAGGTCCTGGGTTCGATCCCAACTGCTCTTATGCTGTAGCGCCCTTGAGTAAGGCGCTATAAACAGTATAAACTCCTGCTGAGCCTGCACTTAATCAGCAACATAATTATCGGGCAATTATAATCTATAATATTCCAAACTGCCACTGGCAGTTTAAGACTAGGGGTTAATGTTGGGGTAAGGGAAACAAATGGGACTCTATGTTCAGGTCATGAAGTTGACTTTCCACATTAAAGATAAATAAATATAAAGTATATCTACCTTGGCTTTGTATATTTATAGATTATTGATTTATTTTTAATTTTTTTCTAGGACCCTGATATTATAACAAACTTAGTAAATGGTTACATGAAGCCTTACAACCATCATATTAAACAGAAAAAACAACAAAATAAAAAGGTTCGATAATTTTGCAAGTTTTATTTTTAAATATTTTTAAATTTTAATATTGTTATGTGATCAGACTAAGTTAGAAATAATTTGGGCCTTTAACTATTTTAATTAACTTTAACTTTAGCTGATATTTTAAACTTGGCATTTTTTATGACAATTTATTTAATGACCGGCAGCGTGGCGTAGTGGTAAGAACACTTGCTACACCACACATGAGGGCGTGGGTTCAATCCCCACTGATCTTATGTTGTAGCGCCCTTGAGTAAGGTGCTATAAACGGTATGAACTCCTGCTGAGCCAGCACTTAATCAGCAGCATAATTATCAGACAATTATAATCTATAATATCCCAAACTGGAAAAGTCAACTCGAGACTGGGTCGGAGTAACTGATTTTACTCTATGTTTAAGTCGCGCATTCGACTTTCCCACATCGAGGATAAAGATATATACAAAAAAAAATGTGAACCTAGTTTTTCTAAAACTAATTTATATTATTAAATATCTTTACTTTCTTGTTATTCTAGGACGAGTTATGACCTGGAAGAAGTAATATTAGCACAATTATTACACAACGTTGCCGTTTATTTATTTTTACACAAACATTTCAAAGTTGGAAAACTCGGACACTTCCGTCACTAGAGGCAGCCAACAATACTTCTTTGTTCCTAAAACAATTAAAAAAGGGATTCAACTTTCAGGCCTAAGTTCAATTTTTACATTTAAATTCATATTTATGTTTGCTAGGCTTTTTAGTTCATATTTACCTTATTTTATTTAATCAATCTTTTAATCTATTTGGTATGATTCTACTGATAACATTTTAATGAACTCTTTCCCTTTTTTGGTAGTGTCATACCATTAGTGTTATTCAATAGAATAATAAAGATAGTGAAACGATAAATTATTAGATATTTAAAAAAATTATATTATTAATAAATTAGAAAATTAATAAAACAAAAATGTTATAAAACTGACATAGAAATATCATAAATCTCGTCTGTATGTCCGACAAAAGTGTTTAAAAGTTGTCCGTTTCGTCCATTCCACAGTCTGACAATTCCATCCAAACAGCCTGTCAGAATGTTTTTTCCGTCGAAATCCCATTTTAAAATATTAACCCCCATCTAAATATTAACAAATTGGTATTTTATTTTTTTTATCCTCGATGTGGAAAGGTCAACTTCATGACTTATTCATAGAGTAACATCAGTTACTTTGACCCAGTCTTGAGTTGCCTGTGGCAGTTTGGGATTTTATATAGATTATAATTGCCGATAATTATGCTACTGATTAAGTGCTGGCTCAACAGGAGTTCATACCGTTTATAATGCCTTACTTATGGGCCAAAACAGTGGGGCATTTATTTAAGTTATTTATCATAACAATGCTCAAAAATTGCCTATTAAATATTTTAGCTTATAAATTTTGTTTTACCGGGTGAGGACATTTATGTCTTGAGTTTCCTGATTTTAAATCCCATATTTCAGCGTTGCCGTTTAAACATGCGGTTGCTGCATAGGGTAGGCTAAAAAATAATAAATGGAAACACTAAAATTTATTTACATAAAAATAACTTAAATTTTTTTAAATTTGAGTTTATAAAATATCTCTGCGGAAGAAACTAATGTTTAATGCAAATATAATCATCAAACTTTTTTTATATTGTTGGCCTAAAATTTATCCCAGTTGTTAGAACATTGTGGTAAAAATTAACTAAAATTAAAAATTAAAATTAAACCTTGTCGAAAATTTGGCGCATTCTACACTTGTGTTTATCTCTTCACTTTTGCGTTCATAACATTGATATGAAGCTGAAACCTGAAAGTGAAATATCTTAAAGTTAAATATTTATTAAGTTGTTTTTTCCCTTTGGTTTTTAACATTAATTGTCAAGAATTATTAAAATTTAGAAATGACAAAATGTGATTGGGAAAAAAATATTGTTTTTACTTTTCCCGTTGCAATATTTATAAGTTTAGCAGTGCCATCTTGTGATGAAGTTATGACCTTTTCCCCTTCAGGGTCAAGGTCAATAGAGGTCACTCCCCCTCGATGGGACTCATGACCTTAAGAAAAAAAATTAAAAACATTTTAAATCTTTGAATTATAAACATTATTTTTTTTTTTTTTCGAAACTTTGCAACCATGTAAATCGACTTTTTTACAAAAATTAACTTATTTTCAAACCTTTTGTTAAACTAAAATTAATTTCTCCGGTCTTAAGATTAAAACAACGAAGAGTTCCGTCACTGTATCCCAATAAAACTGATTTTCCATCTTTTAATATTTGGCCACAAGTACAAGAACAACCTGGGCTCTGTGGTAAAAAAAGGTTGAATTTGTAATTTTTGTTGGGTCAACTTTTAAAATTAAAAAACTGGGTAAAGTTAGGGTAAATTTAAAACTTGGGGTCATAATTTTATCTACCCCCTTCCCCCCAGGAAGTAAAGGTGTTAACCTGTTAGGGGGCAAAGACCCATGGCCCTTAGGAGGATAAAACGGTTGTTTTAGAGTTTTCAGAGCTTGGTTTAATTTCTAGTTCATGATAATTTTAAATTGTAAAATACAGTGAAGTTTGGTAAATGATTTTTTACACTGATCCATTTATAATATTAATTTAGGGTACCACATAACTTTTGATACGCAAAAAAACAAATCAGTCAAAGGCTTTTTATTTAATTCCATTCGAGGACAAACTAACCTCGAAAGTTTTACATTCCCCCGATGGAATTTTCCACATCCAAGAGCTTCCATCTTCAGTCCCAGCCATTAGAACAGCGGCAACAGGATGCCATGACAACCACTGAGAAACAATGACATCATTATTACATAATTGTCGACAACATTGTCATGGCAACAAATTTAAAGTCTTTACCTCAAGATCTGTAGTTTCAAAACTCCAAATTTCTTTTTTTGTTTCGATATTCCAAACTTTAATTACTCCACTCATATCTCCCGTGGCTACCATCGTGCCACAGCGACTAAACGTGGCACATGTCACACTGTCTTTGTGACCTGTAAACAAGGGTTGTAACTTGAAATCAAGGTAATAACTGGTTTTAATCAAGATTTTAAAAAATTTGAATTTTTTCATGTCATTGAAAATTTAAAAGTCAAATTAAACTTTATTGACCTGTGCACTCGAGCACGACGGTTCCTGTTGAGATTTCCCAAACATAAGCTTTGTCATCTTCACCACCAGAGACCGCTAGAGTGCCATTCTTTGGGTCAATTTCGACGACAAAAACTGAACCTAAAAATGAAAATATATTTTTTTTTAAATAATAAGTTAAACAAAAATAAAAAAAGTTGGTTAAATAATTAAAATATTTGACCTTGATGAAGGTCGAACACAAACTCCGAGTTATCGTAATAAATCTCAGGATCGTCTTCAGCTTCAAAGTTTTCATCCAATTCCGTTTCTTCTAATTCTTCGATTAATTCATCTAAATTTTACAAGTTATAAAAAATTTTTTTTTTTGCAATCTAAAAAAAAAATTTTTTTAAATAAAAAAAGGAAAACTCTTCTGTGTATAAAAATTCCCTTAATAAATACCTTCCACAGGATCACCCCCTTCCATTTTTGCAATTAATTTATCAATTAAATTTACTAATTAATCTAAAACATAAAAATATCTTTTAAACTTAAGGTATTATTACTGGATAAATATTAATCTATGATCGAAAAATAAAATGGTTCAAAAACACGATAAAAACTGAGTAAAATAAAGACAACAATGGTTAAGAGGTAAGCAACAGTTTATAACAAAAAAAACAATTGTGTATTAAATATATTGCATATTATTTCATTTAAATTCATTAAAATTATTGAATCTAATTGTGTATATTCATTTAGGTTCTACAAAAATGTCAAATTGTAATCATTTTACTTACCACAAACAACCAAAATATTTGCAAAATAACCTTTAAAATAAACTTAATATTTACCCATGCCTACTTTTACCCTTTTTTTAACTAAAAGGCATTGTGAGAAAGTTAACACTTTAGTTTTATTGTGTTAATTATACTAATATGTGTATATAAACATTAACTTTATTTTTCCCTTTTGTCCGATATTTTTACCATTTTCCGGAAACTATAATTATTGTTAACAATGTGTGATGTAATAATTCCCATTATCATTTCATTCAATTTTACTCCAATAATTCTATAATGTGGAGGCATTAACATAAAGTTGAAATATTGAAGTACAGGCCATAATGATAAATCACAGGCAACAATAAGCGGTCCCTTATCCTGTAAATCAGAACTTATTTCACTCATATTTTGGCCTTTAAGCATTCCTAGGTACGGAAAATACAACATGTACAAGACTGGGACTGTTATAATATCTAGACCAATTTTAAAAAAGACCATTCTTGGCGATTTTCCGGGAAATTTTCCGTCCAAAAATCTGTACCAGAAATGCATAATAGGACCAAAAGTCGTTGCTACAATTGTCATATTACGAGTCCGTTTCAAATCCCATTTTTTATCCGAAAATGTCGTCTCCAAAGCTTGCGAAACAGAATCAGCTGCGAAGCCTAAAGTGCAGGCAGTTGTAGTGTTAGTAAGCAAGGCATATTTTCCAGTGTATAATGACCGTATCCTCTGTGCTAGTACTTTAACTCTCGACATTTTGTTTTATAAACTAACAACTCAATTGTGGAAAATATAAACAAATATCATGTGGGTTCACTCGTGCGTGATTTATTTAGTTTATCCTCCTTTTAACTATTTTATCGTGGAATCGCCAAACATTTTTGTTAATGTAAAAAAAATGAATTTTTGTCTACAAAAACTAATTTTTGGCCAAGCTGAAAATTGGTTAATGTTATTAGTTAATAATATACAAAACTGCTAAAAAGAAAAGCGAAATAACGCAAGGAAGTTGTTCTAACCTTCGCTGTAAGGTCTGCCTTAAAAATATAAAACCATTTTAGCTAACTTTTAATTTTTCTTTAAAAGAAATAAGAATTTAAGATTATAAATAAAAAGTAGGGGCAGTTTAATTATCATATAGTAAATTCCTCGTCTTAAAAAACATTAAAATTTTGTCAATTTTTGAAATTTCATGGTTAAAAAAACATAACTATTTAACATAAGTTAAAGTGATCGGAAAAAAATAACGTGATTAATTTTTTTAATTAAAACAGTAATTTAGTTTTAAATTGATTTTATAGTCACATATAACATATTCACCTAACCCATTGTATTAAAACATAAATTTACTCCCTTAAAATTGAATGATAAATTAATAATATTGTTTTAAAAGATACAAATTATTTTTATAGGTGAAATGTGGTTATTTATGGCTAGTGTGTTGTTTAAAGTTTGTAGTTTGTCACACATTGCTCTCGTATAGCAAGATTAACGACTATTTGTCTAATGTAACTTATTCACGAATATATTGACTCACTAACTTGGAGCTAGTCTGTGCGTTGTTTTATTAAAAGTTTTAAAACTAGTCAGTAATATAAAAGCGAAGTTTGAATATGGTAAACCGATATATAAAGCGTGGTAACGGAAAAGTTAGTTTTGTTATTGTTAAAAAGTGCGTTGTATTAAAAATAAAAAAAAATTATTGTTATTTAATCGAGTAAAAATATGACTTAAAATTATAAAACGGCGTTGACTGGCAATAAGTATGTTTGTAATAACCCCAGCTTATCCTAACCATTTTTTTAAATTGCTTTTTAGGCATAGGTGGGCACAGTTAATCAAAAAAGTAACTTCTTTGTTTAATAGAAATTTGTTGAAAAATATCGAAACTTTTTTTAACATTGATTAGTTTAATTAAAATTAGAATTAAACGAAATGTAACGAAAGTTAGTGAAAACCAGTAACGATAAAACTTAATTAATACAACAAAGTGACTATTAAAAAAAAACTATGGTTTTTTATGTTAGTTAATATTTTTAACTAAATGAACTTAAGTTTAAAAAAAGTTTTGGATGTTGGTTTAAAAAAACACACATTAAAATTTCAATTTAAAATTTTAAATTAACATGAGCTATTAAAATTGTTACTTATTAATTGATTGTTTTTTTTTTTTATCAAACGGTCTAATAAAACTGTTTTTTTTAGCTGTAAAATTATCTTTTTAAGTGAGGATAAACTAAATTAAATTATTAAAATTTATATATTAACTATTTTGGAAATACTGTATTTAGGGTATTACCCAGTTTTCATATTTTTCATTTAACAATTTGTAAAAATGTAAAATTTTTGCTTGAGTTTAAATCAATTTGAATATGGACAAAGGCAAAGAGAAACAGCTGGTAAGTGTATATGGTATTTTTTTTTTATTTAAGTTTTATTTTTTTACAATGACAAAGAAAGCATGAACAGCGAGTTATGACACTGAAACCGGCAGCGTGGTCAGGTGGTGCAAAGTTGACCTTCCCACATCGAGAATAAATATATATACAAAAGAGAAACTAAAGTTGGCAGGGTAGAGGATTTGGGTAATTTAAATGGTTGGGCTATGCAAGGTTATAGTTTAAGTTAATATAATTTTCATAGCATATCAGGTTTAGTCATTTTCAAAACAGTCTCTTAAACAGGCCTTTTATAACTTTATTATGTGCATAGTTAGTACACTGTTAATGCTTTTAACAACTGTTGTTTATTAAGAGTTAAAAAAGCAAGGTATTGAAATAAATAAGATTATCATCAACTGAGTTGAAAATTTTTATATTATTTAACGACTGAAATTGTAGTAATATTTTATTTAAATAAAGTAACAATAAAACTTTGTTTAGGCAACAATACCTGATGTCAACTCTCCAGAATTTGCTGGTTTAAGAGAACTTGTGGCTAATGCTCAAGGTATCAGTTTTAAAATAAAACATAATTTATTTTTCTGTGATTTAGTTTTAATTTGTAGGTTAACAAAAAACGGTAAATCAGTACTAAAAATAGCTTATAAAAATATCTTAAAAATTACTTATATGAATATATGGAATATGAGAACTATATATTGTTTAAGTATACTCAATTTTTTTTTTGTAGTTCCCATTTCATTTAACTTCAATGTTCACAATGTGACCAATGTTGAACAACAAACTAATGTTGAACAACAAACTAATGTTGAACAGCTGACCGAAATACAACACCAAGACTTAACCGAAGTCCAGCATCAACACAACATTACTGGTGCAACTATACAACAAATTGGGGATATTCATACAAATACTGCTGGTAAAATACCCTTAATTTTTGCTTAAGATTTTTGAAACATAATTTTTTTAGTTTGGTTAAAGTGTTAGATAAGTTTGCAATTGTGTAAGTGATATAGCATGTTAGTATGGTTGACACCGAATCACAAAAAGGCTTTAGAACCTTTAAAAAATATCTGTGGTACTTACAATTTAATTTTTAACAATACTGGAAAATGATTAACATAAAAAACAGGCTACCATATTTTTTCGTGTGATGTAGAAAGTACGAATAGCGTCATCACAAACAGGATTTCCTTTTTTTTAATCAAATAATTTAAAGTTAAAATCATTTTCGTGTTCAGTGACACCAACTTTATTGATTTTTGGGCAAAAAAATATTGCTAATATATGACTTTAACAACAATTGTAATAAGTTTTTTTGTGTTTCAAACAATATTTTTTGTAGAGCAATCAACTCAACAACAAACTGAACCCAATATAAAGAGTTCGCCACATTTGGATCTTGAATCCGATGCAGTTCCATATTCCGATGCAGTTCCTGAACCCCAGACAATTTCTGAACCTCCGACCAGTCCTAGACCCCAGGAAAGCCTTAGACCAAAGACACGATTTGCACGCAAAACAATGCTTAAACCCAAGAAAAGTCCTGAACTCCATACAAGTCCTGAACTCCAGACAAGTCCTGAACTCCAGATCAGTCCTGAACTCCAGACAAGTCCTAAACCCCAGACAAGTTCTGAACTCCAGACAAGTCCCGAACTCCAGACCAGTCCTGAACTCCAGACAAGTCCCGAACCTCAGGAAAATCCAGAACCGCAGACAAGTCCTGAACTCGATTCAATTTCTGATTCTCAGACGAGTCCTAATCCCAGGACAAGTCTTACGCGCCAGACAATTCTTAAACCCAAGACAAGTGAACCTAAAGAGGTAAGTAAAAATTATAAAAGTAGAAATTTTAAATATATTTGGTTAATTTTTATTAAATTAGCTTTTTCTTATTGATTTTATTTTTACAGAAACAAGTCCAGAACACAGGTTAGTAGGTTACATAGGTTGTTAAATCTATATGCCATATAACTACGCACTATTTTTAATTGAAATATAGTGATCACTTAGCAGCAAATTTTATTAATTTATTTAAAAATTTATTGTGTTTTTTTTGTTTTAGATCATGTGGAATTGCTTGAAAAAAAAATATGGGTAAATATTAAAATATTATAGGCTAGTTTATATTAACTAATAAATATTTTTGTGTGTTTTAGTTTTTGTTGTTTTTTTTACAAAATTTTCAAACTTAAGACATTTTACTTTTATGTTATTAACAAGTGACCTTTCTTTTATTTTATAGGATCTTCAACATCAAATGGAGAGATTAAAACCAGTTAAAGGTAAATATTAATCATAAATAGAAAAGCTAATCTAACAATAATAGTTGCGCCCACTTTATGGTTGGCATTTTAATTGGTCACAACTCTTACCTAATATTTACCTCATGATAATTTAACCGTGCACCACAAATGACAGCTTTATTTATTCTGTAGGCCTTTTTTACTAAATAATATTACAATAAATTAAAAAATAAATTATATTTGGTTTCAGTAAAAGTAGCAACCATTGTTACAGAAATCACAAATATTTTTTTGTTTTTTTCTAGCGTCTCAAAAATTTCTTAATTTTTAGAAACTTTTATTAGTTAAAAATATCAAAAGATGTTTTTTGTTTTATGTTTGAACAATTTAACCCAATTTTTATTAAACAATGTTGTTGTAGTTCCAACAAAGTTACTTATAATGGGTGGAGGAGGTAATTATGGAAAAAATAATGTTTCGTTTGACTCTACTACAAAAAAATGGACTCAGATGCCGGTAAGTTTAACTTTTTAATTAGACATAATATGTGTTAAGTTAAATTACTTTAATTTGTGTGTAAATGGTTTATATATATTTAAAAACAACATGATTTAAACTTGAAATTAAACAAAATAAACCGGCAGCGTGGTGTAGTGGTCAAAACACTAATTACACTACATGAGGTCCTGGGTTTAATCCCCATTGTTCTTATGCTGTAGTGCCCTTAAGTAAGGCACTATACCTGTATAACCTCCTGCGAAGTCAACACTTTCAGCAGCATGATTACCAGGCAAATATTTTCTATAATAACCTGAACTGCCAAAGGCAATTCGAGACTGGGTTGGGGTAACGGAGGTAAAAAAAATGTCCAAATACTTGGTGTTGGTAAATGTTAACTTAAAATAAACATAAAACTTTTAATTTAAGAATTTAAATGAAGAAAGGAAGGGAGCTTCTTCTGCTGTTGTCAGCAATCAAGTTTTTATTATGGGAGGGTTGAGTGAATCTTCTGTTGAGAGTTTAAGTTTAGATGAAGCAGATCCACAATGGAAAGTTGAACCTCTGATGCAACAATTTCGATATTGTGCATCATCAGCTGTCCTACATGGTTAGTATCCCATAAAAACCATTTCCCTGACCCAGTCGCAAGTTGACTTTGGCAGTTGATTATAATTGCCCGATAATTAAGCTGCTGAATAAGTGTTGATTCAGCAGGAGTTCATACCATTTATAGCGCCTAACTCAAGGGCGCTACAGCCAGAGAGCAGTGGGGATTAAACCCACGACCTCATGCAGTGAAGTAAGTGTTCTGACCACTACACCATACTGTCGGTTTAATAACCTTGATGTTTGTTTATTCGGGTAAATAAGGATTACAACACGTTAATATAGTTATTTGCTTTAATTTTTGTGTAAAACATGTTGTAGATTGTATTTACACAACTGGAGGCCAAGATGAAAATTATGTATTCTTATCAAGTGGGGAATTCTTGCATGTGGGAACAAATAAAAGAGGAAGTCTCCCTAAAATGATTGTTCCACGACAACATCATTCGTTACTAGCTGCAAAGGGTAAAAAGTTAAAGTTATTTTCCATTTTTTTTTAATTTTTAATTTGAAAAATATTTGCAACTTTAGGTTATTCGAAATACCTAGACGATAGCCCCTCTTACAGTCAGAATTTTGATTGGCAGTTTTATTCACCTTTTTTTATTGCTTGTTGTCCACCCCATTTTTTGGCATAAGTTTGTAAAAACAACTCTGAGTTAAACTTGTTTTGTTTAGGTAAATTATTCGCAATCGGAGGATTTGACAGTGAAGATAATAGTTTAAGTTCATCAGAATGTTTTGATTTTGATAAACTACTCTGGTCTCTTATAGCTCCAATGAAATATCGTACAAAAGGGCCTTTTTCCTCCGTAAAAAATAGTGCAAAATGGTCTTTTTCTCGAAAAAATCATTTTATGAGTTATACTTCTGCTGTAGTGTTGGATGATTACATTTACGTTACTGGTGAGCATTTAAACAACAACTATTTTTATTTGTTTATACAAAATAAAATTTCTTTCCGCAAACAATTTTAAGTTGTTTATTAAACTAGAATTAACATTTGATATTCTTTAAACCACAGGTGGATTTCTAGATGGCATTGGTGCAGTTTCATCGGTGATCAAATACAACATTTCCACAGATACCTGGTCAGATATTGCACCACTGCACGAGGCTCGATTTGGTCACTGTGCCTCAGTTGTAGATGGCAAGATTTATGTTGTAGGGGGTGTAAAAAGCTGGTAAGTCAAAGTAAATATTTAGCGCATAATAATTTATTAAACTCTGGTTTAACGTTTTATTTTATAGGCTTTCCGGCAATCCAGTTAATTCCATTGAAGTATTTGATCCCACGAACAACAAGTGGACAATCTTTGCTAAAACAAAACGGGAAGTTTTTAGGGCAACAATGGTTTCTGTGTGACATGCTGTGTAATGTAGTAATTATGGTTCGTAATCTTCGATTTTATAACATATTAATTTATAACATATTAAATTTATAACATATTAAATCATGCAGTATTATTCTACCTGTTCGCCATTTTTTGGCCCTCCTTTATTTTTTGTTCTAATTTTTTAAATCCCTTAAATTTTTAGTATGTTGTTAGTATTATATTAAGGTAGTTTGTCATTTAAATTAAAAGATTACAATAAGTTAATTAGTGTTTAATTATTCGAATATTTAATCAGTGTGAATTTAACCGAAATATTTCTTACGCTTTAATGATTTAAAAGCTTTAATTCTATTTCCAACAAATTTATTGCTAAATTGTAATCAAAAATTTTTGGCGTATCGATTTTACAATTATGTCTGCTTGCTTTATTTTATTATATTTAATGATTGCGTGACGTCATCGATTATATCAGTAAGCGAATAAAATTAAAAATTAACTAAGTATTGGCACTACGGTAGACTAACAAGCACAATTTCAAATTATTTTGCATAGTTATCGACATTTAAAGTAGTTACGACAATTATACCAAAATTTTGCATTTTTTTAAAATACAAAATTTAAGAATTTATCATAACTACGTTGGTCTAACTAACTTTCACGAAAAAAAAATTCACGAAAATATTAAATAAAACAAAAGTTATAGCGGTTTAAAAAAATTACGCATATGTTTTTAACAACAAGAAAACAATTTTTAACAACAAAAAATTTTTTTTCTTATTTTTAATAACAAGTAAAAAATCCAAATATTGCCGTCTTACTATTATTATTTCGTAACTTAGAATTCAATGAAAATTATATTTTTGTATCAATCCGAGGGGTAAGCATATGCTTACCAGTATATGTAAAAATAAACTGAAGTAAAATATATAACTTCAAGATGAAAATTAAAATAGTTTTTAATACAGGTGGTACGTCACAAATACAATATTGTTATTTTACAATGCTTTTTTTGTCGTGACTATTAACCCAATAAAATAGTGTAAAAACATCGTAAATTTTAATGATAAAATCTCCTCGTTATTTTTATTATCTTGTTTATTGTTAAAATATTAGGAAACATTATCATTTTTATATAAAAAAGGTAAAAAAAATTAAATAAAAAACATTTATTTAAAAATCAAAATTTTCGGCAAATGAATTATTTAAATTCAATTATCTTGAAATTTCCTTTTTTTATGCCACAAGGTTTTAACAACAAACCGACAATAGATTTTTTGTAAGCTGAATGCGAAGTTTTTATAGCTGAAATAAATTTAAATTCATAGAATAGATCTCGTGTAAAAAGATTAACGACTGTTTGGTCAGTGTAACTTATTTACCAATATATTGACAAAATAACGTAGAGGGCGTCTATGCAACGTTTTTTAAGTTTAAATCTAGTTAGTAAAGAAAAAAAAGAATGATTTAATAATTCAATTTCGCAGCAAAGCGCGGTTATGAAAGAGTTTATTTTGTTATTGTAAAGAAATGTAGGTTATATATTTTATTTTAAAAATTGGATTACTGTCTTTATACCGACAATACAAAATCTTATTAATACTGACTTACTTGGATCCTATTTTATAACGTTATTTAACCTGTTTTTTATTGTAAAATTAACCAAAATTATTAGGTTTTTAAAGTTTTGGTCATGTGATTCTTGGTCATATAGACCAACTAAAGACAACTCAAAAATTTTGGTTTTAAATTTTGACTTTTTTTAAACAAATACTTTTAATACAAAATAAATATTATTAAAAATTGCTACAAGTTAATTATATTTGTTGTTTATGTTTTTGTCTAAGACTAAATTGGTGTAATACAAGTTTTTAATCTGTTAACTTGTTTTTAAATTGGGGATAAATTTTTTATTGAACAAATTTAACTTGTTTGGAAACACTGTATTTAGGGTATTACCCAGTTTTTATATCTCTTAAATTTAACGAGTTATAAAAATGTAAACTTTTGCTTGCGATTTAATTTAATATGGACGATAACAACGAAAGGCGACTGGTAGGTATTTTTATGTTTTTCACCTATTTTGAAATTAGATTATACTAAAACGTCGGGATGGAGTAGGCGGGAGAAAATATGCCAGATAGTAAACATTTTATTAAATTATAAACAACTGATTACCTTAAACATTTAAATTGGTCTAAACAAAATAAAATTCAGCTTGGTGTTTTTTATAAATAATTTATGTTTTGTTATGTAACAATAAAACTTTATTTAGGCAACAATACCTGATGTCAACTCTCCAGAATTTGCTGGTTTAAGAGAACTTGTGGCCACTGCTCAAGGTATAAGCTTTGACTAAAAGAATAAAAGTATTTTTTTTAGCTTTAGTTTATTTTATATATGCTTTTATATTTAACTAAAAGTTTAAAAAGAATACTTTTAGGAATATTTAATAAATTACCATAAAAAAAATTATTTTTTTTGTAGTTCCTATTTCATTTAACTTTAATTTACAACACAACGTTCAACCAACCCACAATGTTCAACATCATGTGGGGCAAATGGTAGCAAGGCAAACCAAAATACAGGAGCAAACTAATGTTGAACAACAGACAAATGTACAGGAGCAAACTAATGTTGATCAACAAACTAATGTTGAACAGCTGACTGAAATACAGGAGCAAACTGTTGTTGAACAGCTGACCAAAATACAACGCCAAGATAAGACTGAGGTCCAGCATCAACACAACATTACTGGTGCAAATATACAACATCTTGGAGACCGATATGGAGATGATGCTGGTAAAATAAACTTAATTTTTTAAAGATTTTTGTAATAAAATTTTTACTTTGTCAGTTAGGTAAACAACAATAGTAATAAAAATTGTTATTGGCATTAAAATATATTTTTCATAGAGCAATCCACTCAACAAAACACACAATCTCAGTCAAGTGTTGCTCAAAGTGAACTACCATCTACCAGTGGGGTAATTAAACTTAAAATTTGTATAATTTGTAATAATGCTTTTGTAGTTTGGTCATTAGTTGACAAATATTTTAAAACCATGATTTAATAAAGAAAAAGTTTTGGTTGATATAAGAACTATTCCTAATTAAGATTAAGTTTAATTAAAAGTTTTTTATTTTTTATGTTTTTAGGAACAAGTGCAGCAAATGGGTAAATATAAAAAGTTTAGTTTAAAGTTATGTTTGTAAACTTAAAATAAAAAAATGGCTTTTTTTATTTCATTTTTATTTACCTAAATTCATGAAAAATTTATATATTTTGTGTTTTAGATCGAATGAAATTGCTTAAAAAGATTAAGGTAAATATTAAAAAAAAAAAAATTTCATTAAATAATAAATATTTGCGATATTTTTGTACTAATAACTTGCTTTTTTAAAACATTAAGGATCTCGAACATCAATTAGAGAAGTTGAACCCAGCAGAAGGTAGATATATTTATTTCTCTATATTGAAACAATATTTACTGATGTAAAAAAAATTGTTATTAAAGTTTTTTCTTTACGAAACACAGGTCCCGAACTCCAGGCAAGTCCCGAACTCCAGGCAAGTCCCGAACTCCAGGCAAGTCCCCAACTTCAGCCAAGTCCCCAACTTCAGCCAAGTCCCGAACTCCAGGCAAGTCCCCAACTTCAGCCAAGTTCTGAACCCCAGGTAATTTTTTTAATTTATTTTTTATTAATTTAAACAATAATAAGTATTTAAGTAAATATTTTTTTAATAAATAGTTTGATAAATGTAATATTAAATTATTGTAATATTTGTTTTTCTAATTATTAATTTAATTTTTACAGAAACAAGTCCAGAACACAGGTTACATAGGTTTATTTGTTTCTATTTTGTTTAAAAAAATGCTATAACAATAAGTAAAATATTTTAATTAAAATGTGGTTGTTACTTTGCAACCTTTTTTGTTTATATATTTACTTAACATTTTTTTATTTTGTGTTTTAGATCGAATTGAATTGTTTGAAAAAAAGATTTGGGTAAATATTTTAAAAAAAATAATAAATTTAAAATTAAGTGTTTTTTGTCTTTTTTAATTTTTTTAAGAATGACCTAATAAACACTAAATAAATATAAATACAACCTATGATAATGTAAGTAGGTATAATTTACAACTAAAATAAGGCATGTTACACTAAAATAATGTATTTGTTATTAATTTGTTAATAAATTTAAAAAAAAAGAATACTATTATAACTAGGTTTTTATAACTCTGCCTTCTTTTATTTTTTTTCTAGGATCTTCAACATCAAGTAGAAAGATTAAAACCAGTTGAAGGTAGATATTTCTTTTATTAAAGTTTCTTAATTATTAACATATTATATATTAGTTTTAGATGCCAACTTATAACATTACAAAACATAAAGAATATTTAGTTACAGTTAAAAGAGAAAAACCAATTGTTAATACAAAATTCACAAATTTTTGTTGGATTTTTAACAGTAATAAACTTTAGAAACTTCTAGTAATTTCTCATTTCTTCTAAAAACATGAAAATAATTTTAAATTTAAACAAATACAATTTAACTCAATAAATGCTAAAAATGATGTTGTTGCAGTTCCAATAAAGTTACTTATAATGGGAGGAAATGGTTATAGAAAAGATGATATTTTGTTTGACACTGTTACAAAACAATGGACTCAAATGCCAGTAAGTTTAAGTTTTATTTTTTTTTAAGTATTTTTGTTCAGTAAAATCTTTTTTTTTTTGTAAATAATTAATCTATTCAAAATACCTAAAATTTGTTATTAAATTAAATAATTGTTATTGTTTTGTAATTAAAATGCAGAACTATAAAATGAAATGAACAACCAGTTATTTATAGACAATTAACTAGAACCTGAACTGAAACTTACATATTAACAAAAATATTTAATTTAGGAATTTTTCTTAAAGTTTTTCTAAAAAAAATCAAATTACAAAAAAAATAATAAAAAATTTTTAAAACAGGTTTTAATTTTTGTTTAATGTTTTTTTTTGTTTACAAATAACTTTGTAAAATCAGTCAACTTACACTAAACATAAAAGTTTTTATTTTAAAGAAATTAAATGAAGGAAGGTATGGAGCTTCATCTGCTGTTGTCAACAAACAAATTTTCATCATGGGGGGAAGGTTTAAATCCTCTGTTGAGAGTTTAAAGTTAGATGAAGTAGATCCACAATGGAAAGTTGAACCTCCAATGAAACAAGTTCGTTTTTTTTGCATCATCAGCTGTCATAAATGGTTGGTTTATTAACTTTAGTGTTTGCCTAGTTGGGTTTTATTTTTATTGCAATTAGCTCTTTAGTTAATGTTATAAAATGCTTTAAGTTTTTTACTGTATTACATATGGCAAAATTATAATAAAAATAAAAAAATAATCTGTTTAGTTTACAAATGTCGTAGATTGTATTTACACAACTGGAGGTCAAGATGAAAATAAAAAAATTTTATCAAGTGGGGAATTCTTGGATGTGAGGACAAATATAAGAGGAAATATTCCTGACATGATTGTTCCACGACATTATCATGTATTACTTGCTGCAAAAGGTTAAACTTTCTTTTTCTAATAACTTAAAAAATGGTTGCAACTTTTAGTTATTAAAAATAGGTAGAAAGATTATTGAAAGGTAAAACAATATTGATATTATTTTAATATTTTAAAACTAAGGCAATAATATCTCACTTTTGTTTAGCAATAAACTGTTTTAAAAATTAAATTATTGTGGTTTGAAATCTTTTATTTTTAAACATGTTTTTGTTATATTTATTATTTTTTAACGAAAATAACTTTTTAAATTAAAAAAACTTGAACCAAAAGTTTTTAATTTTATACAAAGAATAATTTATCAAAATTTGTTTTATTTAATTATGTGAGTTTATAAAATTATTTGATCTAAATTTGTTATTTTTAGGTAAATTATTTGCAGTTGGAGGATATAATGGTGAAGATGGAAGATTAAGTTCATCACAATGTTTTGATTTTGATAAACAAAAGTGGTCCCTTATTTCTCCGATGAAATATGGTTCAAAATGGCCTTTTTCTCGGAAAAAAAAAATTACAAGTGGCCATTCTGGTGTATTGTTGGATGGTTACATATATGTTACTGGTTAGTATTTAAAAAATAACTTTAATATTTAAATAATATAATCCTATTGATTGAACCTTGAAAGGCGGATTGTTTTTTTTAAATTTAAGCAAGCATATTTCAAGTGTAACCTCTTTAATTTATCGTGTAAACTTGATTTCTTATTAATATATTCTCATCATAAGTAAAATATTTGGGTCATTAGCGACTGTCTTTAACTATAAGTTTAGGGTGGGTATATTTTGTTTTATCTGTTTGTTAATAACAGTGATAACTTGTTTATTATTTTTTATTATTATTACGATGAAGGAAAATAAATTATGGGAAGGAAGACAATGCATGCGTTATGACGTTAATATAAACACTTTATTCAACACTGTTTATAATAAAAATATGAAGTTAACTCTTTCATGTCATTTTGGGTTATTTTGCGGTATTTTTAAGACTTTTATGGCTACAAATGACGTCATTGTTTTAAATAATATAACCGCAATTAGATAATATAAGCAAGTACTAGCTAGTCTACAATTTATAAGCCAAATCTATTTTGTTAAATCTATTTTTTTATGCAAACAATTTTAACTAATATAAATTGTTATTAAGAGTTTAAATTTGAAGAAAAATAATTGATTTTTTGTAGGCGGTTTTCAAGATGGAATTGGTGTAGTTTCATTAGTGATCAAATACAACATATTCACAGATACCTGGTCAAATGTTGCACCACTAAACGAGGCTCGATTTCTTCACTGTGCCTCAGTTGTAGATGGCAAGATTTATGTTGTGGGGGGCTGGGATAAGTAAGTTGAGCAAAATATTTAGTTTGTGATATATTATTGAACACTGCATTCTTTTTTTATTATTTAGGCTATTTGGTCGTACAGTTTATTCAATTGAAGTATTTGATCCCACGAACATCAAGTGGACAATCATTGCTGAAACAGAACAAGTAATATCTGGTGGGACAATGGTGGTTGTGTGACGTCGATATTTCTACAAAAATTGTGTGACGTCATAGAAGTTTATAATGACACACAATTCATAAGGGGTTATTTTTTGTCTTATTTTATTAATTTTTTCCAACTTTTGTATATAAACTGGCACTTAATTATTTTTATACAAAATATGCAAATTTATATTTAGGGTCTGTGCTTCATCAAAACATTTTTTCCACCGAATTATTTTAAACTTAATTTGCACAAATTTCGGTATTTTTGATAAATTTAATTGGTTTTTGGTGCCAGCGTGCTTGTAGCACGTCTGGATAATTTGTGACGCGGGAGCGTTGATTGACTCAATTGTGCTTGCGCACTAATTAAAGGCGCGCAACTATTTCTTTCTGATAGAGCGTGGTAGCTTTATGTTGCATCAGTCTTACTTTAAACGTTTAAGTATATTCTGCTTTACCACATCGCAACCGCACAAAGAATAATTTAATAAAATTTAAAAATAAAACTTGCAAAAATTATCGAACCTTTTTATTTTGTTGTTTTTTCTGTTTAATATGATGGTTGTAAGGCTTCATGAAATCATTTACCAAGTTTGTTATAATATCAGGGTCCTAGAAAAAAATTAAAAATATAAATTAATAATTTATAAATATACAACGCTAAGGTGGAAACATATATATTTTTTTATATACCTTTATCCTCGATTTGGAAAGGTTGAATGCGCAACCTAAACATAGAGTCCCAACTGATACCCCGACCCAGTCTCTGGTTGCATGTTTGCCTGTGGCAGTGTAAGATATTATAGAATATAATTGCCTGATAGTTATGCTGCTAATTAAGTGTTGGCTTAGCAGAAGTTCACACTGTTTATAGTTTCTTACTCAAGGGCGCTACAGCATGAGAACAGTGGGAATTGAGCCTAGGAGTTCATGTTATAAAGCCTAGTGTTTTAACCACTACACCACGATGTCGGAGCTATCAAGTAATAATGACGTCATTTGTAATATTTTAACAATTTTTTTTTAATAAATTTTTTACGATTTCTTGTTTCAATCATATTAGGCTTGGTTAAATTTTCTTTTAAATTGATATTGTAAAATTTAAATTTTACGTAACAGACAACAATAATTAGGTTATTGTGTTTTGCATCGACGACTCTGTGCCAAGTCAATAACCGAATTAATAAACAATAAAATAAGTGTTAATTTAACCAATCATAAAACAAGATTTATATTAATTGAAATTTTTTATTTTATATTGGAAGCAATATGTAATTTAGTGATATTGCGTAAGCTTTTAAATACTCACGTATCTCAACAAAGTACTCTTAACTGCTGTGTTCATCAGCTTCTCTTCTTAATTTAAAGAGGTAAATATGATAAAAACACGCGCGGAAATCAACTTTTATTTCTCTTCTGTTGTTTCTTTTATTCTCTTTGGTTAAAACGTCACCAAACAGACGAGCTTTAAACGGGCAAATGCGAACATTGCTTTAAACTAAAAATGAATTCTTTAATTAAAATAAAAACGCTAATTACTGATTGATAAGGTTTTTAATTACGCGTCAAATTCCAACGTTTTTTTAGTTGATCAAGAAACGTGGCAAGTTCTTCATTTCGATTTCACAATCACTGAGATCGCACGTGCTTTCAGTTGTCGAAGAATTCTATAACATTCTAGATCAAAATAGAACGACCATCAAAGTTATTGATAAGGTAAATTTAAACACTAATATTTACACTCTATATATATAGTGCTGTAATGTTACAGAATAAAGTTAATTTATACATATTTATCTATAGCTATAGGCTTGGTGTTTTTTGCAAACAGCTTATTATTTTATTTTATTTACAGCTTCGACATCGAAGATCTTCAACATATTAATTTCAACCAAACCAAGTTATCGAGCAAAGTGGATTGAGGCATCTTGAACTAAAACGTGATCGTGATTTGATGCAGCTGCGTTGTGATTCGAAGGTTTGTGGTTGCTTTAATTGAGGTTTAATTAAAACTTGAAATAAAAGTGATTTAGTGACGTCATCACTTGTTACGTAGGCTCCTACCCATGTTAAATTACGCGGTTAAGAAAATGGTTATTAAACGATTCTGTTTTTTAATATTAAGTTAATTAAAAGGGTTTAAATTAAAGGTAATTGCATAAAATGTTAAAGTTAATAAACACATCGCTTGTCGTTGTTTTGTTGTTGTCGTTGTTTTGTTGTTGTCATTGTTTTGTTGAGGTTGTTGTTGTATGAATGCTGTTTAGGGGAGGGTTTTGTTGCTGTTGTGTTGCTGTCGTTGTTTAAATATTATTTCGTCGTTGTTTTTTGTTCTTTTGGGTTTTGTTTTTTAGTTGCGCGTTAGGTTTTGTTGTTGTCGTTTGTTATTTAAAGGTTAAGATGTGTTTATAAACAATAACAAAATGCTTTTACCAAAATTGGGTGAAATTTTACCGGGTCACGTGATATTAACAAACTGTTTCGATTACGTAATCATTTTATTTAATCACATGGTTTAACTTGCGTCGGAGCTCGCGCTAACGGTTTATGACGTCACTAATCACTTTTACAAAGGTTTTAATTAAATTAAAATTATTCAATCACATTCTGGAAGTTGAGTGACGTAGTTGTTAGCAGTTGTGGTCACGCGAAGTTTTATTTGCTGATTGATGCTTTGTGAGATGACATAATGACGTCATCAGAACTTTCCCACGCTTGCCGTCTGACGTCACTGGGACCCTGCCACGTTCGCCGTCTGACGTCACTGGGACCCTGCCACGTTCGCCGTCTGACGTCACTGGGACCCTGCCACGTTCGCCGTCTGACGTCACTGAGACCCTTCCACGCTTGCCGTCTGACGTCACTCGAACCCTTCCATGCCCGTTGTCGTGACGTCACTGGGATTCTTCACGCTTATGGTCGTGACGTCACTGGGACTCTTCACGCTTATGGTCGTGACGTCACTGGGACTCTTCACGCTTGTTGTCGTGACGTCACTGGGACTCTTCACGCTTGTTGTCGTGACGTCACTGGGACTCTTCACGTTTGTTGTCGTGACGTCACTGGGACTCTTCACGTTTGTTGTCGTGACGTCACTGGGATTATGCCACGATAGATGTCGTGACGTCACTGGGACTCTCCACGCTTGTTGTCATGACGTCACTGGGACTCTGCCATGCTTGTTGTCGTGACGTCACTGGGACTCTGCCATGCTTGTTGTCGTGACGTCACTGGGACTCTCCACGCTTGTTGTCGTGACGTCACTGGGACTCTGCCACGATAGATGTCGTGACGTCACTGGGACTCTGCCATGTTTGCTGTCGTGACGTCACTGGGACTCTGCCATGTTTGCTGTCGTGACGTCACTGGGACTCTGCCACGCTTGCTGTCGTGACGTCACAATAACCACGTCGTCAATGACTAGTCGCTAAAATAGTCAAAATGGTTATTGTCGTGGAGAGGTTACCTCGTTGGATTTCAATTATAAAAATGCAAACCGACGGCTAGGGTCGGAACCGACGTCCAGTGTCGGGCAATAAACGAAGATTAGGATGGAAGTGGATTGGCAGTGCAGTGGAGGAATGGATTTGTAGAAGGAGCATAAACTCGCTGTTAACAACTTTTGTGTTGTTGGCAGTGGTGAGTCTAAACCCTAGTTTTACTTGCTTCCAGTGTATTTAATAACAATCACATCTTTCTATCTTAACTAAATAGGGCTGCAACACTTAACTTACCATACATCCTTGAGCAAATTCAACATTACGTGATTTTGCAATGATGGGGTTACAAAAATTAGGTCGCTTCTCAGTCCCATATTTGTCCCCGCAGGTCCCTGGTTTCACACATGTCGTAAAAATATTAAAAAACAAACTAGGCCCGGTGCTGTGTTGAGGTGTGGGTAAGACCCTCGTAGTGCCACAGCACCATAAACTTTAGATACACTTTAATTTAAATTTTCCCCTCAATGTATGGTAAGGTGTTGCAGCCTTTTGTCCGTTAATTTACACACAATAATTAATTAAGAGTGTGCGAGATTTTAACGCGTTTAAAACTCTTCTAATTAATTGTTTTCACTTAAATAATTGTTGGCGATAAAGATTAATAAAACATTTTGAAATCGAACTCATTTGGAGATTTAAGATCACAACTAAGGTAAAAGAACTGGCAAAAATGTCAGTTTCTTCTTGGTTTGTAATTATCTGTGCAAATCCTTTTCTCTTTATCTTTACAATATCGTTTTTTTCGTGGCTATTTGTGTCACAAAACTTCGTGGATTGGGCCACATTTTTATTTGTGGTAACTCTTTACCACCACCTAGGGAACGGAACGCATAAACCAACTATCGACTGCTTTAAAATAGGGGTAGGCGTTCCGACGAAAAATGCGAATCGAAGTTAAAATTAAAAAACATTTTTTTTTCTATTTCACAACACTTAGGTACACAACTCGCACACTCACTTAGGTTAGGACTATCGAGATGTTGGTGACCTTGACGTGGTTCGATGGCTTAAAAAAAGGAGCATACACTAAAAAAATTCTAAATTTTAAGATAATAAATGTTAGGTTAATTTAAAATGATATTTTTGGATAAATTTTTAATATTATTTTAACTGTTAGAAAACAAATTAAATTGGAAGTATTTTTTGTGTATGCTCCTTTTCACAAACAACCAACCAAATACTTAATAATTTAAAATCTAATTTTCAGACAAAATTTAAATAAGAAGTGGAGCAATTTTAACTTTCAGTTTTTAAATATTTTAAAGGTAAATATATCTGTTAATATACAGTTGATTTTTAATTTATATTCCTTGAAAATAATTGCATATCATTAACATTTTAAATAAAACAAATTGTAATATAAAATGTTTTATAAAAGTTTTCAATATTTTAAAGATAATTACATCTAATTTACCAATAATCCATTAAAAAAATTATTTTATGTTTACATTTTGAACCCTAAAAAATCTGAAAATCGAACAAGTTGTATTTAGAAAGATTTCAAAATATTTTATTTTTATAGATGTTGTCAGTTCGTTCCCCTTTGACCTTTATTTGTGACATCATTGTCTATGACGTCAAGAACCATTTGAAGTCCTCTAACATAATTGTAGAAGATCGTTTAGTAACCTTACATGTGCAAAGCATGGACTGTCACTAACGATGATTAAACAGTGCTATCATTATGACATCATCAAAAATCTCCTAACCATTTTCATCTTTGACGTCATTTACATAAAAGTGACGTCTTCAAACTGTCAATAGTGACGTCATTGAACTGTGTCTATAGTGACGTCATTGAACTGTGTCTATAGTGACGTCATTGAACTGTGTCAATAGTGACGTCATTGAACTGTGTCAATAGTGACGTCATCGAACTGTGTCAAATACTGACGTCACCGAACTGTGTCAATAGTGACGTCATCAAACTGTGTCAATAGTGACGTCATCAAACTGTGTCAATAGTGACGTCATCAAACTGTGTCAATAGTGACGTCATCAAACTGTGTCAATAGTGACGTCATTAAGCTATGTCAATAGTGACGTCATCAAACTGTGTTAATAGTGACGTCATTGAGCTGTGTTAATAGTGACGTCATCAAACAGCAATTCAATTGTTGATTACAGTTAAACTGATTTTGTTTATTTTATTAATTTGTATTTTTTCAATACTGTTGCATTTATCGTTGTTCTAGGTAAAAATGTTTGATTGTTTTGTTTAATAAAAATGGCTTGAAGGGATTTTATATATCACTAGAATTTTGAGAAAATAATATTTTATAAATTAAGTTATTTCATATCAAAACATAAAAGTTATGCAAAAGTTATGGTGTTGCATTTATTAGGTTATATCTATCAAAAGTCTTTACAAACAATTTGCAGTAAAATTAATAAATGAAAGATAATAAAAGTTTTTCAAAAAACAAATGGTATTAAAATTAAAAGCACAATTAAAAATAAAATTTTATTTTGAAATGGCCTCCAATGGTTTTAAACCAACGACTTTATCTATACATAGACCTACAGATTTAGGCAACTTGTGTAATATTAAAAACGTCAACAAAGTAGTTCTGCTCGACTGGTTTAGGTTCTGCTGATGTTTTGTTTTGATACTAGGTTGATTGGAGTGCTCGAAATTTAATAAATACAATAGAGATATAAATATGGCAACAAATACTGCGTGGCTAGGGTGATAAATCAAACGTACATAAACAATTCTAAACATATATTTAAATAAGTTTGTTTTGCTAATGTATGTAGAAAATTAAAGTTTGTTTATAAAAATAAGTAGTTTAACATATGTAGCATACAAGGTACAGGGATTTAGGCTTAAACCTCAAACCAAACTGTCAATAAATAAAATATCGAAGTCAGTTCAGAAAAAGTGTGCAATGGGTAAACGTTTGACAAAATAATAACGCGTAAATGTTTTATGCAAATAAATAATTTTATTAATATAATGTAAAAGTAACATTTGATTTTTTAATATTTTGAAAGTACGTGTTTGTTTGAAATTGTTTAAGATTAAAAATAAAAATAAAAACAATTATTGGAAATAGCAAAAAAGTTGATTTTACCAAATACAAGCTCGTAAAAAAAGATAAAAATTTTAAAACCTATAAAAATCATAAAAGGTAAATTAACCATAAAATAATAATTTAATCTGAAAAACTTTTGCAACTCGCACCATCGGATTAAATATAAGATTATATAACCTAAGGGCAAGGGTATCTGTGCAATTTTTATATATTAGCGTAGTAACAAATATACAACGATATCAGACTTATTCAAACACTTGTATTTTCATTGTCGCATTGTTAAAAAATAGGCCGTGTTAGTTTTATAAATTAACTTAAATATTTTTTTTTAAATATAGTAAACTTGTTTCAAAATATCAATATATAGAAAAATTATTACATTTTATTAAAAATGTGAACTTAAAATTAAATATTTTTAAAGAACTGCATTGGTCCAGTGAACATTCAAGAAAAAACATTTGGCAAATATCTTTATTAAAACAAAAGTTAGTATTTGAAGCCTTATTAGCCAAAACTATGTGACGTCATTGGTGATATGCGGTTGTACATTAAAAAATTTTTTATGAAAAGTCATTTTTATTGATTTTAACTTCAATCTAAAAAAATGTCATCTAACACGTTATAAAAAACAAAATGCACTTGTAATTTATCGTTTTATACAATATCAAAGATAAAAAAATATTTTTTTTTAGCAATTAGTGTGATCCTTACATTATATCATTACGTTCCTACAACATCAGCTGCGATAGCTCCTCGTCAAGGCTTCTGTCTTGTAAACGAGATACATAATGTTCGAACCCCGACGAAGCTTCGATAAAAAGAATAAATATTTTTTTAAATAACATATGCTCACCCAAGCGCAACTAATTGGTCACGTCACCAATTAGCGTTTATTGATTAATTAAATTTAAAACTTTTTATTGTAAATAACATGTGATTTTTTTTATTCCTTTTACATTTTCACGAACATATTAGCTGTTGTACATTTATTTATAAGGGTTCGAAAACTTAGATTTCGAAACATATTGTTATTTTATTTATCTTTATGGTTTAAAATCTTAGATTTAGAAACATATTGTAATTGTTAGTGTATTTATTATTATTAACTTATTTAACCGAATTCTGAGTTAGAATAACTTTTGTTTTAATATATTCAAAGTTTTGAAACTCTTGTATGTTGTTTACTATAGGGTAATATTTCAAGCCTCCTATTTTGACAATTTAAATATTACTAATTAATAATTATTAGGTGTTTTTTTAATAAATAGAACACAGTTTTAAGCTAATGTTTATTTTGGGTTAATCAGGTCACGTGATATTTTTGGGCAAAGATATAGCATAAAAATTTCTTGAAAATTTTTTTTTTTAAATCGAAAAATATTTGTTCTGTTAGAACCGCACAGGTCTAATTAACGTGTTTTTAAAATAAGTTTAAAAAATTTCGCATTGGGAAAACTAACATTCATGATAAAACATTTCGCAAACATTTAAGTAGAACAAAAGTTTAAGCCAATTTTTATTTTGGGTATAATAAAGTCAAGTAATATTTTTGGCCAATGATATTGCATACAAATTTAAAAAAAAAATTTAAACCGAAAAATAAATGTTTTCTTAAAACCGCACAGGTCCAATTAACGTGTTTACAAAATATTTATCTAAAATATTAATATTTATAAAAGTTATGACACTTTTATTAAAAATTGATGAAATCTCAAAGCTTAAAATATTATATTTTTTTAGACGCGCATTGGCCTAACTAACATTCAAGATAAAACATTTTGCAAAAATTTTAAGTAAAACAAAAGTTACAGCAAATTTTTATTCTGGGTTTAATTAGGTCACGTGATATTTTTGGCCAATGATATTGCATACAAATTAAAAAAAAAATAAAAAATTTTAAATTGAAAAATAAGTGTTTTCTTAAAACCGCACAGGTCCAATTAACGTGTTTACGAAATATATTTATCTAAAATATTAATATTTATAAAAGTTATGACACTTTTATTAAAAATTGATGAAATCTCAAAACTTAAAATATTATATTTTTTAGACGCGCATTGGCCTAACTAACATTCAAAATAAAACATTTTGCAAAAATTTTAAGTAAAACAAAAGTTACAGCAAATTTTTATTCTGGGTTTAATTAGGTCACGTGATATTTTTGGCCAATGATATTGCATACAAATTTAAAAAAAAAAATTTAAACCGAAAAATAAATGTTTTCTTAAAACCGCACAGGTCCAATTAACGTGTTTACAAAATATTTATCTAAAATATTAATATTTATAAAAGTTATGACACTTTTATTAAAAATTGATGAAATCTCAAAACTTAAAATATTATATTTTTTAGACGCGCATTGGCCTAACTAACATTCAAGATAAAACATTTTGCAAAAATTTTAAGTAAAACAAAAGTTACAGCAAATTTTTATTCTGGGTTTAATTAGGTCACGTGATATTTTTGGCCAATGATATTGCATACAAATTAAAAAAAAAAATAAAAAATTTTAAATCGAAAAATAAGTGTTTTCTTAAAACCGCACAGGTCCAATTAACGTGTTTACAAAATATTTATCTAAAATATTAATATTTATAAAAGTTATGACACTTTTATTAAAAATTGATGAAATCTCAAAACTTAAAATATTATATTTTTTTAGACGCGCATTGGCCTAACTAACATTCAAGATAAAACATTTTGCAAAAATTTTAAGTAAAACAAAAGTTACAGCAAATTTTTATTCTGGGTTTAATTAGGTCACGAAATATTTTTAGCCAATGATATTGCATACAAATTTTTAAAAAAATAAAAAATTTTAAATCGAAAAATAAGTGTTTTCTTAAAACCGCACAGGTCCAATTAACGTGTTTACAAAATATTTATCTAAAATATTAATATTTATAAAAGTTATGACACTTTTATTAAAAATTGATAAAATCTCAAAACTTAAAATATTATATTTTTTTAGACGCGCATTGGCCTAACTAACATTCAAGATAAAACATTTTGCAAAAATTTTAAGTAAAACAAAAGTTACAGCAAATTTTTATTCTGGGTTTAATTAGGTCACGTGATATTTTTGGCCAATGATATTGCATACAAATTTTTAAAAAAATAAAAAATTTTAAATCGAAAAATAAGTGTTTTCTTAAAACCGCACAGGTCCAATTAACGTGTTTACAAAATATTTATCTAAAATATTAATATTTATAAAAGTTATGACACTTTTATTAAAAATTGATGAAATCTCAAAACTTAAATTATTATATTTTTTTAGATGCGCATTGGCCTAACTAACATTCAAGATAAAACATTTTGCAAAAATTTCAAGTAAAACAAAAGTTACAGCAAATTTTTATTGTGGGTTTAATTAGGTCACGTGATATTTTTGGCCAATAATATTGCATACAAATTTAAAAAAAAAATAAAAAATTTTAAATCGAAAAATAAATGTTTTCTTAAAACCACACAGGTCCAATTAACGTGTTTACAAAATATTTATCTAAAATATTAATATTTATAAAAGTTATGACACTTTTATTAAAAATCGATGAAATCTCAAAACTTAAATTATTATATTTTTTTAGACGCGCATTGGCCTAACTAACATTCAAGATAAAACATTTTGCAAAAATTTTATGTAAAACAAAAGTTACAGCAAATTTTTATTCTGGGTTTAATTAGATCACGTGATATTTTTGGCCAATAATATTGCATACAAATTAAAAAAAAAAATAAAAAATTTTAAATCGAAAAATAAGTGTTTTCTTAAAACCGCACAGGTCCAATTAACGTGTTTACAAAATATTTATCTAAAATATTAATATTTATAAAGTTATGACACTTTTATTAAAAATTAATGAAATCTCAAAACTTAAAATATTATATTTTTTTAGACGCGCATTGGCCTAACTAACATTCAAGATAAAACATTTTGCAAAAATTTTAAGTAAAACAAAAGTTACAGCAAATTTTTATTCTGGGTTTAATTAGGTCACGTGATATTTTTGGCCAATGATATTGCATACAAATTTTAAAAAAAATAAAAAATTTTAAATCGAAAAATAAGTGTTTTTTTAAAACCGCACAGGTCCAATTAACGTGTTTACAAAATATTTATCTAAAATATTAATATTTATAAAAGTTATGACACTTTTATTAAAAATTGATGAAATCTCAAAACTTAAAATATTATATTTTTTTAGACGCGCATTGGCCTAACTAACATTCAAGATAAAACATTTTGCAAAACTTTTAAGTAAAACAAAAGTTACAGCAAATTTTTATTCTGGGTTTAATTAGGTCACGTGATATTTTTGGCCAATGATATTGCATACAAATTAAAAAAAAAAATAAAAAATTTTAAATCGAAAAATAAGTGTTTTCTTAAAACCGCACAGGTCCAATTAACGTGTTTACAAAATATTTATCTAAAATATTAATATTTATAAAAGTTATGACACTTTTATTAAAAATTGATGAAATCTCAAAGCTTAAAATATTATAATTTTTTAGACGCGCATTGGCCTAACTAACATTCAAGATAAAACATTTTGCAAAAATTTTAAGTAAAACAAAAGTTACAGCAAATTTTTATTCTGGGTTTAATTAGGTCACGTGATATTTTTGGCCAATGATATTGCATACAAATTTTTGAAAAAAATAAAAAATTTTAAATCGAAAAATAAATGTTTTCCTAAAACCGCACAGGTCCAATTAACGTGTTTACAAAATATTTATCTAAAATATTAATATTTATAAAAGTTCTGATACTTTTATTAAAAATTGATGAAATCTCAAAACTTAAAATATTATATTTTTTTAGACGCGCATTGGCCTAACTAACATTTAAGATAAAACATTTTGCAAAAATTTTAAGTAAAACAAAAGTTACAGCAAATTTTTATTCTGGGTTTAATTAGGTCACGTGATATTTTTGGCCAATGATATTGCATACAAATTAAAAAAAAAATAAAAAATTTTAAATCGAAAAATAAGTGTTTTCTTAAAACCGCACAGGTCCAATTAACGTGTTTACAAAATATTTATCTAAAATATTAATATTTATAAAAGTTATGACACTTTTATTAAAAATTGATGAAATCTCAAAACTTAAAATATTATATTTTTTTAGACGCGCATTGGCCTAACTAACATTCAAGATAAAACATTTTGCAAAAATTTTAAGTAAAACAAAAGTTACAGCAAATTTTTATTCTGGGTTTAATTAGGTCACGTGATATTTTTGGCCAATGATATTGCATACAAATTTTTAAAAAAATAAAAAATTTTAAATTGAAAAATAAGTGTTTTTTAAAACCGCACAGGTCCAATTAACGTGTTTACAAAATATTTATCTAAAATATTAATATTTATAAAAGTTATGACACTTTTATTAAAAATTGATGAAATCTCAAAACTTAAAATATTATATTTTTTTAGATGCGCATTGGCCTAACTAACATTCAAGATAAAACATTTTGTAAAAATTTTTAGTAAAACAAAAGTTACAGCAAATTTTTATTCTGGGTTTAATTAGGTCACGTGATATTTTTGGCCAATAATATTGCATACAAATTTTAAAAAAAATAAAAAATTTTAAATCGAAAAATAAATGTTTTCTTAAAACCACACAGGTCCAATTAACGTGTTTACAAAATATTTATCTAAAATATTAATATTTATAAAATTATGACACTTTTATTAAAAATTGATGAAATCTCAAAACTTAAATTATTATATTTTTTTAGACGCGCATTGGCCTAACTAACATTCAAGATAAAACATTTTGCAAAAATTTTAAGTAAAACAAAAGTTACAGCAAATTTTTATTCTGGGTTTAATTAGGTCACGTGATATTTTTGGCCAATGATATTGCATACAAATTAAAAAAAAAATAAAAAAATTTAAATCGAAAAATAAGTGTTTTCTTAAAACCGCACAGGTCCAATTAACGTGTTTACAAAATATTTATCTAAAATATTAATATTTATAAAAGTTATGACACTTTTATTAAAAATTGATGAAATCTCAAAACTTAAATTATTATATTTTTTTAGATGCGCATTGGCCTAACTAACATTCAAGATAAAACATTTTGCAAAAATTTCAAGTAAAACAAAAGTTACAGCAAATTTTTATTGTGGGTTTAATTAGGTCACGTGATATTTTTGGCCAATAATATTGCATACAAATTTAAAAAAAAAATAAAAAATTTTAAATCGAAAAATAAATGTTTTCTTAAAACCACACAGGTCCAATTAACGTGTTTACAAAATATTTATCTAAAATATTAATATTTATAAAAGTTATGACACTTTTATTAAAAATCGATGAAATCTCAAAACTTAAATTATTATATTTTTTTAGACGCGCATTGGCCTAACTAACATTCAAGATAAAACATTTTGCAAAAATTTTATGTAAAACAAAAGTTACAGCAAATTTTTATTCTGGGTTTAATTAGGTCACGTGATATTTTTGGCCAATAATATTGCATACAAATTAAAAAAAAAAATAAAAAATTTTAAATCGAAAAATAAGTGTTTTCTTAAAACCGCACAGGTCCAATTAACGTGTTTACAAAATATTTATCTAAAATATTAATATTTATAAAGTTATGACACTTTTATTAAAAATTAATGAAATCTCAAAACTTAAAATATTATATTTTTTTAGACGCGCATTGGCCTAACTAACATTCAAGATAAAACATTTTGCAAAAATTTTAAGTAAAACAAAAGTTACAGCAAATTTTTATTCTGGGTTTAATTAGGTCACGTGATATTTTTGGCCAATGATATTGCATACAAATTTAAAAAAAAATAAAAAATTTTAAATCGAAAAATAAGTGTTTTTTTAAAACCGCACAGGTCCAATTAACGTGTTTACAAAATATTTATCTAAAATATTAATATTTATAAAAGTTATGACACTTTTATTAAAAATTGATGAAATCTCAAAACTTAAAATATTATATTTTTTTAGACGCGCATTGGCCTAACTAACATTCAAGATAAAACATTTTGCAAAAATTTTAAGTAAAACAAAAGTTACAGCAAATTTTTATTCTGGGTTTAATTAGGTCACGTGATATTTTTGGCCAATGATATTGCATACAAATTTTAAAAAAAATAAAAAATTTTAAATCGAAAAATAAGTGTTTTTTTAAAACCGCACAGGTCCAATTAACGTGTTTACAAAATATTTATCTAAAATATTAATATTTATAAAAGTTATGACACTTTTATTAAAAATTGATGAAATCTCAAAACTTAAAATATTATATTTTTTTAGACGCGCATTGGCCTAACTAACATTCAAGATAAAACATTTTGCAAAACTTTTAAGTAAAACAAAAGTTACAGCAAATTTTTATTCTGGGTTTAATTAGGTCACGTGATATTTTTGGCCAATGATATTGCATACAAATTAAAAAAAAAAATAAAAAATTTTAAATCGAAAAATAAGTGTTTTCTTAAAACCGCACAGGTCCAATTAACGTGTTTACAAAATATTTATCTAAAATATTAATATTTATAAAAGTTATGACACTTTTATTAAAAATTGATGAAATCTCAAAGCTTAAAATATTATAATTTTTTAGACGCGCATTGGCCTAACTAACATTCAAGATAAAACATTTTGCAAAAATTTTAAGTAAAACAAAAGTTACAGCAAATTTTTATTCTGGGTTTAATTAGGTCACGTGATATTTTTGGCCAATGATATTGCATACAAATTTTTGAAAAAAATAAAAAATTTTAAATCGAAAAATAAATGTTTTCCTAAAACCGCACAGGTCCAATTAACGTGTTTACAAAATATTTATCTAAAATATTAATATTTATAAAAGTTCTGATACTTTTATTAAAAATTGATGAAATCTCAAAACTTAAAATATTATATTTTTTTAGACGCGCATTGGCCTAACTAACATTTAAGATAAAACATTTTGCAAAAATTTTAAGTAAAACAAAAGTTACAGCAAATTTTTATTCTGGGTTTAATTAGGTCACGTGATATTTTTGGCCAATGATATTGCATACAAATTAAAAAAAAAATAAAAAATTTTAAATCGAAAAATAAGTGTTTTCTTAAAACCGCACAGGTCCAATTAACGTGTTTACAAAATATTTATCTAAAATATTAATATTTATAAAAGTTATGACACTTTTATTAAAAATTGATGAAATCTCAAAACTTAAAATATTATATTTTTTTAGACGCGCATTGGCCTAACTAACATTCAAGATAAAACATTTTGCAAAAATTTTAAGTAAAACAAAAGTTACAGCAAATTTTTATTCTGGGTTTAATTAGGTCACGTGATATTTTTGGCCAATGATATTGCATACAAATTTTTAAAAAAATAAAAAATTTTAAATTGAAAAATAAGTGTTTTTTAAAACCGCACAGGTCCAATTAACGTGTTTACAAAATATTTATCTAAAATATTAATATTTATAAAAGTTATGACACTTTTATTAAAAATTGATGAAATCTCAAAACTTAAAATATTATATTTTTTTAGATGCGCATTGGCCTAACTAACATTCAAGATAAAACATTTTGTAAAAATTTTTAGTAAAACAAAAGTTACAGCAAATTTTTATTCTGGGTTTAATTAGGTCACGTGATATTTTTGGCCAATAATATTGCATACAAATTTTAAAAAAAATAAAAAATTTTAAATCGAAAAATAAATGTTTTCTTAAAACCACACAGGTCCAATTAACGTGTTTACAAAATATTTATCTAAAATATTAATATTTATAAAATTATGACACTTTTATTAAAAATTGATGAAATCTCAAAACTTAAATTATTATATTTTTTTAGACGCGCATTGGCCTAACTAACATTCAAGATAAAACATTTTGCAAAAATTTTAAGTAAAACAAAAGTTACAGCAAATTTTTATTCTGGGTTTAATTAGGTCACGTGATATTTTTGGCCAATGATATTGCATACAAATTAAAAAAAAAATAAAAAAATTTAAATCGAAAAATAAATGTTTTCTTAAAACCGCACAGGTCCAATTAACGTGTTTACAAAATATTTATCTAAAATATTAATATTTATAAAAGTTATGACACTTTTATTAAAAATTGATAAAATCTCAAAACTTAAATTATTATATTTTTTTAGACGCGTATTGGCCTAACTAACATTCAAAATAAAACATTTTGCAAAAATTTTAAGTAAAACAAAAGTTACAGCAAATTTTTATTTTGAGTTTAATTAGGTCACGTGATATTTTTGGCCAATAATATTGCATACAAATTAAAAAAAAAAAATAAAAAATTTTAAATCGAAAAATAAATGTTTTCTTAAAACCACACAGGTCCAATTAACGTGTTTACAAAATATTTATCTAAAATATTAATATTTATAAAAGTTATGACACTTTTATTAAAAATTGATGAAATCTCAAAACTTAAATTATTATATTTTTTTAGACGCGCATTGGCCTAACTAACATTCAAGATAAAACATTTTGCAAAAATTTTAAGTAAAACAAAAGTTACAGCAAATTTTTATTCTGGGTTTAATTAGGTCACGTGATATTTTTGGCCAATGATATTGCATACAAATTTTTAAAAAAATAAAAAATTTTAAATCGAAAAATAAGTGTTTTCTTAAAACCGCACAGGTCCAATTAACGTGTTTACAAAATATTTATCTAAAATATTAATATTTATAAAAGTTATGACACTTTTATTAAAAATTGATGAAATCTCAAAACTTAAAATATTATATTTTTTTAGACGCGCATTGGCCTAACTAACATTCAAGATAAAACATTTTGCAAAAATTTTAAGTAAAACAAAAGTTACAGCAAATTTTTATTCTGGGTTTAATTAGGTCACGTGATATTTTTGGCCAATGATATTGCATACAAATTTTAAAAAAAGTAAAAAATTTTAAATCGAAAAATAAGTGTTTTCTTAAAACCGCACAGGTCCAATTAACATGTTTACAAAATATTTATCTAAAATATTAATATTTATAAAAGTTATGACACTTTTATTAAAAATTGATGAAATCTCAAAACTTAAAATATTATATTTTTTTAGACGCGCATTGGCCTAACTAACATTCAAGATAAAACATTTTGCAAAAATTTTAAGTAAAACAAAAGTTACAGCAAATTTTTATTCTGGGTTTAATTAGGTCACGTGATATTTTTGGCCAATGATATTGCATACAAATTAAAAAAAAAAATAAAAAAATTTTAAATCGAAAAATAAGTGTTTTCTTAAAACCGCACAGGTCCAATTAACGTGTTTACAAAATATTTATCTAAAATATTAATATTTATAAAAGTTATGACACTTTTATTAAAAATTGATGAAATCTCAAAACTTAAAATATTATATATTTTTAGACGCGCATTGGCCTAACTAACATTCAAGATAAAACATTTTGCAAAAATTTTAAGTAAAAAAAAAGTTACAGCAAATTTTTATTGTGGGTTTAATTAGGTCACGTGATATTTTTGGCCAATGATATTGCATACAAATTAAAAAAAAAAATTAAAAATTTTAATCGAAAAATAAGTGTTTTCTTAAAACCGCACAGGTCCAATTAACGTGTTTTCAAAATATTTATCTAAAATATTAATATTCATAAAAGTTATGACACTTTTATTAAAAATTGATGAAATCTCAAAACTTAAAATATTATATTTTATTAGACGCGCATTGGCTTAACTAACATTCAAGATAAAACATTTCGCAAAACATTTTAGTAGAATATTTTGTATAATTTAAAGTTAGGCTATATGTTATATGGTTTTGTAATCAATAATTTTTTTTGATTGACAAAAAGAATTGGAAATATGATATTGAGATATTGTAATCCCATTAATAACACTTTTAGCCTTTTAATTTTATTGAAACAAAGTTAAAAATTATAATCATTAAGCTTAATATTTTTGTTAATTATAAAAACTTTTTTTGATTTTAAATTCTTTTAAAAAAATGATGTAGTTGCAATAATGTAATACTTAGTCTTTTACCTTCGTGCCTTAAAATTTAGTACGCTTGACTTTTAATTGATTTCCACTAAGTTCATATCAAGTTTAGAGCGCAAATATTAGTATGGTGTTTTGATTCTTACTAGTCCGAAATTTGGTTCAAAATAAGTTTTTTTTTAGTAATTTAAAAGTTTTGAATTTTTTGTAAGTTGTTTATAATAATATTGTTTTCCGATCCTCCTATTCTAAAAATTTTAATATCACTAATTACTAATTAATAGGTGTTTGTTTATTAAAATTTAAAAATCGTTATATATTATGATATTTATAAAAATAATGTTCATGCATATCTTTAGTCACAATGAAGCTTAATTTTAAAAATAATCAAATAATTTCAAACCATATTTTATTTATCAAATAAACCTAATTAAAATTAAAATTTTTAGATATCGGACATCAACTACTTACTTGAGCATACATGAAAAAAATTAGTAAAAAATTACGAAAAATGATATAATGTTGCATTTGAGTACAAACAAAATAAAATACTAATATGACTTCTATTAAAAAGTTATAGTCTTTGAAAAAACGCTGGGTGATAGTTGTCCAGTTTCTGACGTCATCTTATTTCCGGGACTACTTTTGATGACGAATCTTAAAAAGCAAAATAAAATAATGTTGTACCTTTTGTTTTATTAAGTTTTTTGGCAAATTTCTTTATTTTGAATGTTAGTTAAGCCAAGGTTCTAATAAAACAGTTAATTTTGGGTTTCAAGATCTCGCACATATTCAATAAAAATGTCATAACTTTTAAACATATTCATATTTTTACAAAATATTCTGAAAATACAAGTTTTAGCCTAATGCGGTTCTTATAATAAAATTAATTTTTGATTTTAAATTTTTTAGTTAGTTAACCCAAGGCGGTTCTAATGAAACAGTTAATTTTGGGTTTTGATATTTTGCACATATTTTAAAAAAATGTCAAAACTTTTTGGCAAATATATAAAATAACTTTTGTTTATTAAATGTTTTTGTATTACTAATAAATGTCAATCTTTAATAAATATAATGTTGGTATTTGTTACAAAAAATTAACCAATAGGTAAAAATAAACTTACATTAGACATTGCTTGGTGTAAGAAGTTACAATCGTCTCCTTTTTGATCGTATAGAAAAGTTGTTTGTTTTTGTGTTGTTTTGGCGTCTATAAAAACGATGACAAAAGCGTTTGTTAATGCTTTGTTAAAATATTATTATTTATCAACTTTAGATTATACTATGTTTGCATTTAAATTGCTATGTTACTATAAAGTTTACATTGAATATTCAAGTTTAATGCATTTTTATATACTATACCTTTTAATTAATGCATGGATACTGTCAGGTTTCGTTTAAGCATAAAATATCCCGCAAAGTTTAAAATTTTTAAATTTACCTCATGTTTCAATATATTTTTCTCCTGTAATGAAAAAAAATAAAATTAATTTATATATTTAATTATGTTCACTGACAATCAACAAACAACTTCTTTTTTCTACTTTTTACTTTATATAAGAATATATTTTTATACCCAATACCAATCTAAATTTAAATTTATTAAAATTTCTTTATATAACAAACATAACCAGATTTGTTTTATGTTAGTCTCTAATTGTATTTTATATTTCAAGTTTTCAATTTTAAACACAGTCTACCATTTCAAATGCTAAGCCACAAGTGAACAATTTTATAAAATCCAAAACAAACGCAAACACGTTACTTTGTTTACAGTTTGAAGCAAAAGTTACTTCAGGTCATATTTCAACTCGAGTTAATCGAATAAGTTTGTAAACGTAATCTTTGTGTTGCATTTTTATTCCAAAATTAAATTTTAAATTTTTTTGAAATCGCATGCAATACTTTATAGTTTTATATGTTTCGCTACATCCTAAACCATTTCAATACTAAAAAAATACAATATAATACTACTTTATATGAGTTTAATAAATATCGGAGTCATATTTTTTTGTTATTATACCCAAGCGAAACTTTTAAATACCAAATCCCTGGAGACGATATACAATTTTAGCAGCTGTTTTATAAAGCGTAAGTTAATATACTAATAACATTCATAAATATGGTGAAAACATATTTTTGGTATTATCTATTTGAAAGGAAAGTTATGATTTAAAAAAATTAGACAACAAATATGTTTCTATTTTTTTTTACTAAATTTTAATCAGTTTAGGCAGGCTGTCGTTTTAAAATATAATTATTTTAGGTAGAGAATTAATTTTAAAACATAACTAAAACTTTAAAATTTTATAATTTAAAGCAGAGTTTTAAGAAGTTAATCTTTGTGCTTAGCGTTATCAACTTAAACTAAGGGTAATATATGAAACGTAAAAGTAGTAAGAAGAAACAAAAACCAAAAAAGTAACAGAATCGATTTCAATTGTTTTTGCGATTTTTGCCATCAACGTTTTGACAATTTACGTAAAGTTAGATTATACTTAAACTGCTGTAAAGTATTTAAATAAAACGAACAACTTCGTAAAATTTACTTATTTAAAAATTGCGATATCCGTTTTACTAATCAAAGTAAAAGTTCAAACACTTTACAGAAGTGTTAATTATCTGCTAGAATTTATTAATTTTTGACACTTAAAATGCCATCTGGTATTGTTTGATGTTAAGTGGTTGTGATGTCATAATATGGTATTGTCTTATCAGTTGTTTAGTGATAGGGTCTGTTCCATGAAGTTGTGGGTTTGATATATATATAACTGGCAAAAGTTAAAGTGCTTAAACTTTGAAAAGAAAAATATTTTAGATGTTTAGTCAAGTTTTTTTGTTTTAAAGCTTTAGACATTGTACATAGTGTTTTAAAAGTAAAATAAGTTTATTTTTTATATGTAAGATAAATTAATTTATCATTAATTTTTTTATACTTTGGTGGAAATAGCTAAACAATAATTATTAAAAAAAATCAAAAAGTTTGCTCCAGGTGAGGCTCGAACTCACAACCTCCGCATTACTCCGTAACTGTTATATAAGTACGGCGCGCTAACCGATTGCGCCACTGGAGCTGATGTTTAGAACGATTTAGTTTTTTAAAACATTACCAATGCGCCATTTATTCAGTTTTAAAAAAATTTAACGATTATAATCAAAGTTTTAATTCGTTAAATATCTACAAAACAAAATATTTTTTAAAATAATTATAATCAAAAATGAAAAGGTTAAATAACTGTATTTATTTCGAGAAAATTTTGGCCTAATTAATGTTATAATTATTTAATTAGCAAAAAATAATTATTTAAATCCTATAAAGATGTTAATTTAAAGTTAATTTATATAAATCAAGTCAAAAAATTAATTTAAAAAGTTTGCTCCAGGTGAGGCTCGAACTCACAACCTCCGCATTACTCCGTAACTGTCATATAAGTACGGCGCGCTAACCGATTGCGCCACTGGAGCTGTTACTAACAATAATTTATATTTTAGAAAATTACGAGTTTTAGAAAGACTTAAATTTTATTTTCTTTTTAGAATTGTTTAAATATTAAGTAAATTCGGGGTAAAAATTTGGACCAGAATGAATTTGTATTTATGTAAAGAAATAAATTATTTTCTTATTTTTTCTAGCATTAGAAATATTTTTTACCGATTTAAATATTTAAAAGTAAAATACCATAAAAGTACAAGTCGACTGCTACGTCAAAATAACCAAATTATGACAATTTCGGTCTTTTCATTAGTTATAAAGTACCTTTAGCAGAAATGTAATAAAAACGAAATAATTTTAAAATTGTGAACACATATTCGCCTATAGTGACGTCATATTAGACTTAAACTTATTCATATAAACGTAAATGCAAGCTTTTTGAACGAATATAAACTGCTGGTAGTTATTTTAAATCAAAAAATTTAAAATAATGATATCTAAAACCTATTGAATTTGATTACTAAGTTATAAAAAAAAATTTCAAAAAAAAGTTATTAATTTTGGGTTTATTTTTACATTAAAAGTTCTTATAATAACTTATACGGTTTTACACAAAGTTTTAATTCGTAAAATACTTACAAAAAAAATAAAATGTTATTTTAAATTAGTAAAAGTAAAGGTAAAAGTGTTTAATAACTGTATTTAATTCGAAAAAATTTTGGCCTAATTAGTGTTATAATAATTTTATTAGCAGAAATTATTTATTTAAATTAATTAAAAATTGTTAATTTGAGGTTAATTAATAAAAATCCAGTCGAAAAAAAAATTTAAAAAGTTTGCTCCAGGTGAGGCTCGAACTCACAACCTCCGCATTACTCCGTAACTGTCATATAAGTACGGCGCGCTAACCGATTGCGCCACTGGAGCTGATATTCTGAACTAATTTTATTTTTAACGAAATTACGAGTTTTAGAAAGAGTTAAATTTTACTTTTTTTTTAGATTTGTTTTAATATTAAGTTAATTTTGGGTAAAAATTTAACGAAATGAATTTGTATTTATGTAAGTAAAGAAATTATTTTCAAATTTTTTTGTAACATTTTAAATTTTTTTTATTAATCTATTTTCAAAGTATAAAATAAAACAACAGTACATATCGACTGTTACGTCATAATACTCGAATAATGACAATGCAACACTTTTTATTATGTGGTAAGTACATCTAGCAAAAATATGACAAAAACGAAATAATTTTAAATTTGTGAACGCATATTCGCCTATAGTGACGTCATATTAGACTTAAACTGATTCATATCAACGTCAATAAACCCATTTAAACAAATATAAACTGTTGGTAATTATTTTAAATCGAAAAATTCTAGATACAAAAATTTAAAATATAATTAATTTGATTACGAAAATATCAAAAATATTTGTCATTAAAAAAGCATTTTGATTTAGAGTTTATTTTAACATTAAAATTTATTTGTAACCCTAAGTTTTTACACGAAGTTTACAAAATTAAATAAAATGTATTTTTAAATAAATATAACTAAAAGTAAAATGGTTTAATAACTGTATTTAATTCAGCAAAAATCTGGCACTATTAATGTTATAATTATTTAATTAGCGAAAATTAATCATTTAAATTAATTAAAAATTTTTAATTTAATGTTAATTAATAAAAATCAAATAAAAAAAAATAAATAAAAAAGTTTGCTCCAGGTGAGGCTCGAACTCACAACCTCCGCATTACTCCGTAACTGTCATATAAGTACGGCGCGCTAACCGATTGCGCCACTGGAGCTGGCGACAAACGCTAACAAAAATGCGGCTTTGTTCGGCAAGCAACAGATGCGTCATATTACGAGCTGGTTTCATAATATCGCGGAAATATATTGTGACGTAAGAATTGCAAACATGAATAGTTGTAAAACGTGCATTAAATTCTTGCGCGTCATTTTATAAATAATAAATTTTAACAGACAAAAATAAATTGATATTAGTTTAAAATTATATCAAAATATTGCTTTGAAAAAAATTAATGAAAAATTAATTAATTTAATTATTACTTAATTGATTTTTTATTTAAGCGTAAAATTAGATAACATTTTCTTTTAAAATTATATTTATTATATTAAAATTTAGTTTTATATTTTATTTTTAGTAAAAACGCGCATAATTTTTTATATTCTAACCCTTTTTTTTCTTTTTAGGTTTCGCATGCTTTATTTTGATTGTTCCATATTGTTACGTCACAGCCAAAAGTCGTTATGCGCTAACAGAGGACCTTATGTCGACATATGACAGCAAAGTTCGGCCTAGTTATAGTTATAACGACAGTGTCCGAGTTGTTTTTAAATTGTTTTTGAATCAACTAATAGATGTGGTAATTTCGGTTTACATTTTTTTCACATTTTTAAGAATTTTGTTATAATAATACAATACATATTGATATACTTAATTTTGGTTATTTTTTCTACATAATTAAGCTTTAATTTTTACCTAAAAATGAAATTTAACATTTTTTTAGGTAAATTGTGACTTATTATCCCCAAATTTTACTATTTTGAAATATCCTTATAAGTTCCTAATGTTCTATAAAGTGAATTAAAATTAAAATTTATAAATTTTTTTGCAAAACGCTCTGTATTTTTAAAATTATTTAAACTTTCGATTTTAAAATTTTCATTTTTTTATGGCGAAATAAATAATTAAATATGTAAAGTTTTCTATGGAGCGAAGTATTTTTATCCAATTATTTAAATTTTAATTTTAATATTTTTTAGAGCGAAGTAAACCAAAAAATTGAGACTAAAATGTGGGTTCTGCATATCTGGGAGGACCCCAGGTTAGTATGGGACCCAGCCCAATATGAGGGAATGGAATATATTTATTTACCCACCACTGAGTTATGGTTTCCTGAGCTCGTACTATATAATAAGTAAGCTGGGTTTTAAATGAATTTCTTTTTTTGATTTAAATACCTAAAAATTTAATAAGTTTGTTAAATTTAATTTGCAATTAAGTAACCAAAATTATAAAAATCAAATCTTATTTTTTATTTTAGTTTTTACATTCACAATCATACAAAAGTTTATTCTTATTTTATTTTAAATTTTCGACGAAAAAATAAATTAAAAAGTTTGCTCCAGGTGAGGCTCGAACTCACAACCTCCGCATTACTCCGTAACTGTCATATAAGTACGGCGCGCTAACCGATTGCGCCACTGGAGCTGATGTTTAATTCCAGCAATTTACACGTTTTAGCCAAAATTAAACCGATTAAAAAAATTAATCTAAAAAACACGCCAACACTTGAGCCAATTTTAATAAAAAAAAAACAATTAACCTTATGACGTCACAGTGCTGATGGCGACTTCGCGATCTCTCAGTTCACAAAAGCGAAAGTTAGTTACAAGGGGAAAGTTGAATGGAAACCTCCTGCAATCTTTAAAAGCTTTTGTGAGATTCAGGTTCGACCTGCAAATAAAATTTTATTACACTTGTGTTTAAAATATTTTGCTAATGACGTCATAATTTGACGTCAATAGGTGCTAACGTCATCATAATTCGTATTAAGTAACGTAATAGTTTAAACCCATAAAATTCTGTATTTAAAAATCAAGTTAAGCTAAATCCCGCAATATTTACATTTTTAAGTCATATTACGTCATAGTTTAATTTTCATGACGTCACAGGTGGCGCAGTTTCCGTTCGACACCCAGAATTGCACGATGAAGATCGGACCTTGGTCTCAAGGTCAAGATTTACTCGACATGGTTAACGCCGATGGAAAAGTGACGTGAGTAAATTTAGTGTGATGTAACAGGGTTTACTTATGACGTCAATAGTATACGTGTGACGTAATTCGGCCGAAAGTAGGTTAAAATAAAATTAATGTAAACATCTAAGTCTAATTATTTGTGACGTTCGTCGGGTTATTTGTGACGTAGGTAAATGATTTTTGATGTAGTTAGATTTCATTGTTACGCTTTTTTAAATATCACGCAAGTTATGACGTATGTGATGACGTATTTAGGGATCACAAATGCGATTTGCCGGATCTAACGAGTTATGAACCGAGTGGGGAATGGATCATCCTTAAAGTTGGATGCCACAAACATTATATCAAATACGACTGCTGTAGAGGTAAACACTTTTAGTAGATACTTTTTAATGTTTATCCTCGATCGTGTTTAATTTTTGAAGTTTTTATATTCAAATTTAAGTTATTTAGTTTATTTGATTTTTTTTTAAATTTTGTTAATTTTCTTAATTAAATATTCTATTCAGGTCCCTACGTAGACATGACGTATTATTTCGTCATACAACGTCGTCCCTTGTATCTCGTCATCAACATTTTATTTCCCACAATGCTCTTTTCGTTTCTCACTTGCGCTGTCTTTTATCTTCCTTCGGACGCTGGTGAAAAAATGACTTTAAGTATCTCTCTCCTGCTGTCACTCATCGTTTTCTTGCTCGTGATTGGTGGGTCTAAACCACGCCCCTTTTAGTTTTTCCTTAACCTTTATTTTTGTTTATAACTTCATCTTTAAATATTCTTGATAGATCCAATAAAATTAAAACATATTGTAAGGTTTAAAAGAAATATTTAAAACTTTGTCTAGCTGTTTCTAGGGTTTGAAAAAGACGTCTCTTTTTATAATTTCTGTTTATCATTCTGTTAAAATACTTATACAAAATGGTAAATCAATTAAGGAGTTACCTTAGACTTAACATTTAAGCTGTACCTAATGCAAAAGCTTAATTCTACCTTATTTGCCCATCTACAGAAATTTCAACATACATTTATCATACATTTTATGCTACAAGTAACTGTTATTAAATTTTTTTCATTAAAACCAAACTGTATGGCATTGATGCGAATCGAACCCTAGATATCTGATCAACTATAATTTGATACTATAGCCTATATCATCTAACTTAACATTTTAATTTATATTAGTTGAAGCGATCCCCTCAACAGCTAAAGGTGTCCCGTTATTATGTCAGTACATTGTATTCACTATGTTGTTGGTCTGCCTGTCTATTATGATTACTGTTGCTGTGCTGAACGTCCACTACAGAGGTCCTGCTACTCATGTGATGTCGGATCGGACAAAAAAGGTAAATTTCGTATTTATTTAAGCATTGTGAGTACTCACTTTTTTAAGGAATTGTTATAATGTATAAAATCTAATTTGTGATATCTTTACAGTTAAGAAAAATGTATAAAAACTATCTAAAAATTAAAATCTTAAATTTATTTTTAAATTTTTTTTCCTAGATATTTATGGTCTGGCTTCCCAAGCTAATGTTTAGTTCAACAGTTAAACGAATGGATCCCTATGCTGATAAGGCGGCAAAGAAACTACAACCAAGTCTTAATTTCCCCGATATAACAGGTAAGTATTTAATTATTTACAATTTTTGTGTTTTAACTTCTGCGTAAATAAATTTTTTTATACCAAGCACTTTTTTTAAATTTTTCCCACGCTAATGACGTCATTGAAACGCAGTACAATAAGTACTAGTTAGTATGCGATTAATGCAACATATTCTACGAATTCAGAACGTTAAAATACCATTAACATTAACCAGAAAGCCTATTTTTATTTTAATTAAAGTTTCGATATTTCGTACAAGAGATCCTTTAAATTTTTTAATATTTTTATTTAGATTTATCAGGTCGGGAGCCAAGTTTAGACGAGCCAAGAGTAATGAGTGGTGACGTCAAAGCTGTGGTGGATGGGGTAAAGTTTGTGGCCGAATATTTTAAAGATCAGGACGACAGCCAAAAGGTAAATATTATTTATCAGTTATTTTGTCAAGAGATTTAATAATTGAAAATTAGGGCATTTTGTCGTTGTAATTTTAAGCAAAAAAGATATCGCAGTATAACGTTATATATTTTAAAATATCCAAAATTTGTAAGCCTTTAAACAAACTATTTAAAAACAAATTCTCTTATTTAAGCTTCACCTTAAATTAAGTAAATTTTGTACACTGTCAAAGTATTAACATCAACTTTTTAAAATAACTGAAAAAGTATTGTTATCGCATAACTCAAAACTAAAACCGCACAGTGGGAATCAAACACAGACCCTAACATAGTAATCGCTAGAACCTTAATTATTAATTGCACAATGCGTTTCGTTATAAAAAATTTGAGTAAATTTTTCTTAAACGCTTTCACTCAAATTTTACTTAAGTGCACTAACCGTATATTTAAATGCTTATATTTTAACGCGACGCATATACACTTATTTAAAGTTCACTCAAATGCTTTAACTTAAACTTCACTCAAATGCTTTTGATTAAAGTTTACTCAAATAACAAAATTTTGACTCAACTCACAGAAGGAAGATGAGTGGAAGTATGTTGCTATGATCCTGGATCACTTTCTTCTCTACATCTTCATCTTGGCTTGCTTGGTTGGAACAGTTGGGATCTTCGGAGGAAGATTAATCGAGATGAGCAAGGAAGAGGATAAATTCGGAAGCTCCTCCGATCAATGTCTTCTCGGATGCGGAACTTAATCTGGAAAAAAATTTTAAAAAAATTAATAAAACAACTTTTTATAATTTTGTTGGGAAAAAATGTAATTAAAATATTTTTTTACATTTCATTAATTTTTTTTCAAAATTTATAAATTTTCTTAAAGATTAACTTTTCTGTTGGTTTATTCTTACTATATTGTTTGTGTAATATTAAATAAACTCACCAAGCAGGATCAAAGGTAAAATTTAATTCACTTTAATTGCTCTAATTTTAATAAAATATTAAAAACTATTAAACGAAAATTAAACAAATTTAAAAACTTTATATTGCAATAAATCCTTCAGCAACCTAACTTTTTTTGTTAAGGAATCTTTGGCAGCGTGATGAAGTAGTCAGAACACTTGGCCTCACTACATGAGGTTCGATTTTTATTGCTTTCGTGCTTTAGTGCCCTTAAGTAAGGTTCTATAAACGATATTAACTTTATAACAAAAATAAAACCTAACATCATTAATCTTTATAACTACATAGTAACGTAAAAATACTTAATACTCAAAGCTATACTCGTTATAAACACACAAAGTAATTAAAAATTTTGCGCTTTAAAACATCAAAATATACAAAATACTTTATTAAACTACTTCTTATTCTAATATTAATTGACAATTAATATATTGAAGTAACTACATCTAAATAACGATATATTAACGTTATTGTTTACTTCATATACCTATTAACTCCATATAGCTGTATCTATACTAAAGCACAAACCCTTCACAACAGACTAGTTTATAAAATCCTATGCTGAGGTTAAAAAGAGAAAAAAGTTAAATCTTGCCTAAAACTTAAAGTAAAGAACGTTTGTGACGTCACAGACTGTGATTGACTTAAACAATGAAAAGAAATCTAATCATGATAACAATTACTTAACAGATATCTTATTATGACATCATAGCTGATTATTGTGTAGATTTTAATAACTAAAATAAAATAAACAAAATATGGTAAATAATCCTTTATTAATAATTCAATAAAACCAAAAATATTTTTGATTTTTAAATTTCATTATTAAAACAATGGAACAAAAATAAAAGAAAATAAAGAAAAAAAAATTTTTTATTTAAATTAAAATATTAAGAAAATTAAAACTTATTAAATTTAGTTTTTTATATCCTAAGAAGTTATAAAAGTTTAGTAAATATATGCAAATAATAATAAATATTTACAAATATCTTTATAAATTAGATTCAAAATATCAAATAATTTTAAATTTTGAAAGAAATGTAAATTTGTTGTCAGGGTATAGCATTGTGATGTCATAGAAGAATAAATTGTGACGTCATAGGTAAAAATTTCAATAAAAATTGAGGTTTTTATTTTTTTCCTCTTCCACCAAGTACAGCTAAAAATAAAATTTTAAAAAATGTAAATTTTTATTTTTTATGGATATCAAATTTAACAAATGTTTTACTAAAAACTATTAGTCCAAAAATGCTATTTTTTTTCTATTTTTGATCCTCGATGTGGTAAGGTCAACTTCACGACGTAAACATAGAGTAACATCAGTTACTCCGACCCAGTCTCGAGTTGCCTGTGGCAGTTTGAGATATTATAGATTATAATTGCCCGATAATTTTGCTGCTGATTAAGTGTGAGCAGGAGTTCATACCATTTATAGCACCTTACCTAAGGGCGCTGCAGCATAAGAGCAGTGAGGATCGAACCTAGGACCTTATGTAATACAGCCAAAGGTTCTGACTACTACACCACACTGCTGGCGTTTTTAATGATTAAATAAATTTTATTTTTATAGCCAAGTAAAAAACAGTTATAAAGCAAAATAATTTATAACTTACTACAACATTGATTCGTTGTTCTTCTGATCCAACCAATAAATACTGCTGTGTCCAAAAATACAAGGGGCTAAAAAAATTTAGTTAATTAATTAAAAACTGCAACAATAATGTTTTATAATTTAAATTTAATATAATTAAATATGAAATCTTTTTTAAATTCTAAAACAATTAAAAAAAAAAGTTTTTTGGTTTGTCAATAATAAAAAAAAGTGTTTCCCCAAATTAAAAAGTGATTTTTTTTTCTAAAAACATAAAACTTTTAAAATTGAGGATAAACTAACCTTGGAACCATCACAGTTTTCACTTCCAGCAAAATTGATCCCAACCAGTGTGAAAGTATCAGAAGTTGCGTCATATTCTAAAGCTGGACTCCCACTATCGCCCTGTTAACATTAATTAATTAATTAGGTAATTAATTAGTTACACAATTTAGAATTTTCAATTAATAATTAAAATGTATACAAAGTTTTAACAATTTTTAATTAGTTTTATTTTTAATTTAAATATTTTTTATTAGTTTAAAACTTACCAAACAGGTGTCTTGACCAGTGGTTGTAAAAGTTGGCTCGGCACAGAAAACTCCACTAATTGGCAAACTAGTTTGATAAATAATCCGACACAAATCAGTGCTGTAAGTTTTCAGTTGGATTTCTGATAAAGTTCCTTGTACCACTCCAGCTAAACAAAAAATAATTAAAATTTAAAAAAGAGAAACTTTACAAAGAGTTTAAACATTTGTCTTTATTATAATTATCTTAATTTATTACTTGTAATGTTTAAATTTTGTTTAAATTTTAACATTTAAGTGCTGGTAACAATTTAAGTAGTGTAAAAATGGCCAATATGTAACAATAAACAATTATAATGTCACCACTAACAGACCTTTTGGTTTCTTATTTAATTAATGTTAATTGCTAAGGTCTGGTTTAATTTTAAAATATTAAATCTTGTTAATTTTTTACTCACGAGCTTGTTGACCATACCCAGCTACATAAATATCCGTTCCATCAGAAACTGGGTCAGCTCGCAATGCTGGCAGGCATATAGGTTGGATCTAACAATTAACAATAAATAATACAGAATTTTTATTCGATACATTTAAAAAGAAATCAATTTTTTGGAGATTTTACACATTTGGTTTATACTAGTAAATCAATTATTACATGCTACTAGGTGATAGCCCTATGGTCAGAATTTTAATTGTAACAATATGGTTGCAACTTGAAATTAATATTTGCTTGCAATGATAACTTAGGTACCACAAACGGCAGTTTTATTTATTTGTAGGTCTACAAGTTTGACCTTAATTTATAGATTGTTCACTAAGCAACATTATATAATAATCCACAATATTTTAAAGGTAAAGTGATCCATTTTACATGAACCTTAAAAAAATGAAGTTGTAATACTTACATTAGATTGAAAGGTCAGTTGGTTAACTTGTATAAGAGCAACGTCGTTGTAGTTTTGAGTTACGACATATTGTGGATGGGGAACTATGGCATTTACAGCTAAGTAAAAAAATTAGAATTTAAACAAAAAATATTTTCAGCTAGAAAAAAATTCCTTTTTTTGTTTTAATTTGATTTTTTGATTTTTTCCAAGGTAAAATAAATGACCTAAACATAGAGTAACATTTGTAACCCCAATTCAGTTTTACATGAATTTTTAGTAAAAGTTAAAAATAAATATTTACTTGTCCTAATTCCTGATGATAATGGATTAAATGGATTAATTGTTCCAACATAAACTTCGAGTGAGGCTGGGTTGAGACTAAAAAATATTGAGGATAAATTTTATTCACTTTTGTTTTTAGAATCAAATTCTTGGAAAATAAATTAAAAGTTATTCATAAATTATTGTAATCCATAAAAGTAAATATTTTAGTATTTTTTATCCTCGATGTGGGAAATTCGATTGCACGACCTTAACATAGAGTATTATTAGTTACTCCGACCAAGTCTCAAGTTGACTCTTACAGTTTGAGATATTGTAGATTATAATTGCCTGATAATTAAGCTGCTGATAAGGAACCGACTCAGCAGGAGTTAATAAAGTTTAAAACCCCTTACTTAAGGACACTACAGCCTAAAAGCAGTGGGAATTAAACCCAGAACCTTTTAAACCGTATAAAACCAGGTGTTTTTATTAATACACCATGCCACAAGTACTTTGAATCATTTTGAGTTACATCAAAAAAATAAAAAGTTTTGTAAGATACTTAAAAACTTACTTAAGTGAAAACCTGAGTGGATCCAAATCGTTTTGAATTTTGAGTAAACAGGAGGCAGTTGTTAGAATCCATTGTCTAAAAAAAATAGTTTAAAATTAAATAAAATATTCTTTTAAGGAAAACTTGCGAAAAATGAAAAAAAATAAGAAAAATGTTAAAAATAATTAAATTTAATAAATAATAAAAAAAATTGAGGTTAACATACTGGCAAACAATTGTTCCGGTACAGCGCACTTCACTTGCCCCAGTAGGTCGGATAAGTGCTTGCCAAGGTCGATCAACACTAGAGGTCGCTGGTATGCCACCTAATGGAAGAAAAGTTTTAATTTTAAAATCTTTTCTTTTATTATAATTTAAACCTTAATTTAAAAAGACTTTATTTAGAATCTATTAACAACTTTTGATGAAAGATATTATATATTACTGAATTATAAAGTTATCATTCATATATAATGAAGCCTAGTTAACATTGTATATATATCTATGTGGATGTTCAATTTAAATGCATTTAAAATAAAATAAAACAGTTGTTTGTGGTGTGCATGTAAATTTTGCAAGCAAATATTAGTTGAGGGTTGTCACCATATTATGACAATTAAAATGCTATAGAACGGGCTATGGACAAGTTTTACTAAAGAACTTGAAAGAGGACAGAAGTTGGGATAACTTACTAATCACTCTTCTTAAGATCCCAGCACTGGATTTCCCACAAGTTATACTCGCTGAACAATCCTCTCCTGTGTCTGTTGTTTTCGGGAATTCTAGAAACAACAACAATTAGAAATTTAACTCAAATAATAATATTTAAAATGAATAATAGAAGTATTTTAACTTATATATATATATGTTTATGTGGTACTTAATACAAGTTAGTTAATTCTTTTAAAATATGTAAAAAAATTGTAGAAAAACTGCAAACAGAATAGAATTAAAATTTAACAAAAAATAAACCCATAGAAATATAAAGATTGAGGACAAACATAAATTTACCTTTCTGATAACAGGAGTCAGCAGCAGTGAAAACATTATTACTAGCATCCCAGCAACAACCTAAATCCTCGCATCTATTCTGCAACAAACTGTTCGAAAAACCTCCCCCTAGACCCCCAAAACCACCCCCTAATCCTCCTAAGCCCCCAAGTCCTCCTAAACTACCAAGTCCTCCTAAACCACCAAGACCCCCCAAACCTCCAAGACCCCCTAAAGCCCCCAAACCCCCTAAAGGATTGTTTCCCCCACTAAAACTTCCAAGACCATTAATAGCAGCAAGACTTCCCAAATCTAGAAAAAAATAAAAATATTTTTAATTTAAAAATGGAAGAGTTAAAATAGAAGAGTTTTTAGCCCTATGATAACTAAGTTTACATAATTTTATTTGTAATTTATTAGTTTTTTTATACTTTAAACAAAAAAATATTAAAATTTAAAATATAAAGTTAACAATATTTTTATCTTAAACAACTTAACATTGTGTTAGCAATAAAAATAAATTTATTTTAAGGTTAAAAAACATAAAAAAAAATGTTAAAACCTCACCTAATTGTCTGGGGACAGCCGCCCTCGAAGCTAACCCATTATTTTGGTATGCAGCAGGTACATCCCCTAAATTGGAAGTGGGGTTTGAGTTTGAATTTACGGGTGAGGTGGTGTCACTTCGTGATTGAATGCCCCCTAAACCCCCTGAGAGTAGGGTACTGATAAGGTAGGTGGATTGGAAACCCTCGCAATTGACCCGGTCATCCCTGTCCACTTGGCAGGTCCCTAAGTGAGGATAAAGAATAAATTGAGAATAAACTTTACTAAAAAATCACTATTTTAAAAAAGCTAAAAAACCTTTAAAATTGAGTTGTAAATGTTACATTAAGTTTTGTAACATTATTTGTACATCTAAAAACCAAAACTATTTCACTTACTGACTGCACGCTGGTTAAGTTGAGATGAAGTTGTAATCAAGGGACATCGAAAACATTGAAAACCTTCAGCAAATATGCAACCCTGCAACAAAAATATTTATTTAAATTAATTTATCCTCGATGTGTAAAGGTCAACTTCACAGTCCAAACATAGAGTAACATTCGCTACCCCAACCCAGTCTCGAATTGATTTCAGTAGTTTGAGATATTTTTGATTATAATTGCCCGATAAGAAAGCTGCTGATTGGTTGATTTCTTGCTCAGCAGGAGTTTGTACAGTTTAAAATGCTCTACTTAAGAGCATTTTAAAACATGGAATAATCAGGAATTAAACCCAGGTCCGCATGAAGTAAAGTCAAGTGTTCTAATCACAACATCACATCCAAAAAAATCATTGAAAAATAAACTAAACTTGATCACATACCACATTAAGACATTCAGCTTCCGTTCTTATGTTTGCATGTATTCCAACCTTACAATTATATTGACTGTTAAACTCATTCCTTCTGTTCATACACTCCTGCAATACACCAGATGGAATCAAACCTAAAAACACATTTGTAAGTTTATTTAAAGTTCACAAAAAAATAAAAAACTTTTGAATATATAACGTGGCTTGGTGGATGTTGTATAGACCAATTTATAAGACTACAAAACAAATAAACTACCATTTGTGGTGTGTAGGTTAATTATCACCAGCAAATATTAGTTAATAGTTGCAACCATATTATGATCACTATATATGATAAAAATATCAAATAATATATATATAGGGATTAAAAATAATGAAAATCAAGGGTAAACAAAAATAAAACAAACTTGGATCTAAACTTCCGAACGCTTGGTCTCCTGTGCTCTCCTCGTTTGTAGAACTTGTGAGTCCGAGAAGAGGACCCAAGGAGTCTCTGATCGCATCAATTCCACCCCCACCTAGTGGTGAAAACATTATCTTTAGAAAAGTTGTTTTACTTTAAGAATAAAGTTTTTATTTCGGGGATAAAGTTATTTTTCATTTTGTAGATAAAGTTTTCATTTTAAAAATAAAAATAGCAAATATGAAATGAAAATGTAATGTAAAAACTTACCAGACAACAGAAGCAATGGGTTACTGAGCAGGCTAGTAAGACAACCGTTCTGGCTCAATAAAGAAGTTTTAAGTAACCCACTAATCGAGCTATCATCCCCGTTATCACCCAACAAAAATTGGCAAAGAAGTGGGTTTGATGTTGGTCTTGAAACTTGCCCGACAAAATCTACAAATAAAATATTTTGTTATTAAAAATTTGTGTTATTTTTTAAGTTAATAAAATATATTATGGCAATCTATGTATAATAAAGCCTGGTGAACAATATATACATTTATATCTAATTTACAAGAGTACAAAATAAATAAAACTGTTGTCTGTGGTGTGCGGGTAAATTATTGCTGGCAAATTTTAGTTAAAATCCCCCCAAAAAAACAATAAAAATCCCAACACTAAGGTAGGCTTGACTAGTTTGTATAAAGTATTTAAATTTTTTAACCCAAGTTAAATATAATTCCTTAAAATATATTTACCATAAAGTAGTTTTAAATTAAAAGTATTTACTTCAAAGTGCCTACCTGGTAATTGTGATCCAACGACAGTATTCACCGGAACCTGAGGTCTTGCACTTTGACTTAACAGCAAACTGTTCAACAAACTACTCGTACCCCCACCCCCATTGTTACCACCCCCCAGAAGTGACCCCAATAAGTTAGTAGTCTGGGTATTACTCCCCCCTCCAAGAAGACTTGAGATTAGGCTGTTCGAATTTCCGCCACTTCCTAGAAGGCTAGTTAGTGCATTGTTGTTATTTCCACCCCCTAGAAGGCTAGTTAGGGCATTATTGTTATTTCCACCCCCCAGAAGAGATGTCAAAGCGTTGTTGTTATTTCCACCCCCTAGAAGGCTGGTTAAAGCGTTGTTGTTATTTCCACCCCCTAGAAGACTGGTTAAAGCGTTGTTGTTATTTCCACCCCCCAGAAGACTGGTTAAAGCGTTGTTGTTATTTCCACCCCCTAGAAGACTGGATAAAGCGTTGTTGTTATTCCCACCCCCCAAAAGACTTGAAAGGGCATTGTTGTTGCTGCCACCTAGCAAGCTCGTAAGTGGGTTGTTGTTGTTATTGTTGTTATTGTTACCCAGTAAACTCAACAATGGGTTTGTTGACCCCTGGCTACCCCCCAATAAAGATAAAAGAGGGTTAGGGGTGTTTACTACAGGTGGTCGAGTGGGGAGTGCCCCTCCTACTGAGTTTGATGGGGTGGTTACCCCGTTTGAAGACAGGATATTCTGGAAAAAACAAATTATCAATTTAGAATACAAAAACTTTTATATAAATCTAAACCTTTCAAAACAAAACAAGATTTATCAGTCACAACTCACATTAATTTCTTGTTGAAGGAAAGCCGAGGCAACAGCAGGAGAAACTGTCGCAGTTACTCCTTTGCATCTTTCAATTTGGTCGGCAAAAACTTGGGCAACCTGAAATAAAATAAAACTTATTTAAAAAGCAAAGTTTTTGCAAATAAATGCTTTTGTTATCTTCTCTATGTGGAAAAGACTGGACAAATTTAGAGCTAGTTTATTAGTAGCTATAATATACTATATATTGAAGCAATTGATTAAATGGTTATCAAATGGACCAAATGGATTACTTGTATCAAGTGTGTTCTAAACAGGTAAGGGTATAAGTTAGAATTTAATTTGTGCAACATTTTTTCTTTTATTTAAACCTTGCCATTTATTTAAACCATTTGATATACACTAACCCATTCGATTCAGAATATTGTATGTAAACAGTTTATATTTTAAAAATTTAATCTTGAAAATAAAATAAAATTAAAATACTGACCTCTGCTGACAACATGTTCTGGTTGAGTGCAGAACAAAGAGCAATATCACGATCTACTCCTGTAAGGTCAACACTAGAGGTCACTCCTGTTGCAGGTCGTTGAGTTGCCTGGATGTTGGTTCCCAAGGCTCCTCCACCTCCTCCAGTACCTGGGCCAAAAAATTAAATTTTAAAATATTTCTTAATTGTTAATTAATAAAAATTGTAAGTTTAGACACAGTCATCATTTTTTGCGTTTACTTGTTGTTTTATTGTAACATGGATGTAATTTAACATTATATATAACCAAGCCTAACTTAACCACTTCTTTATCATTATGAACAAAAACTTGGGCACTTTGCAGTTCTTACAACTTTTTACTTTTGCCATCTAAATTTTATTTTCAATTTTTCATTTATTATTTATTTCGAGAAATTTAAAAATAAAGCTCACCGGTTTCTTCAACAGAGACTTCAATACCCAAGCTATCAAGCAAGTTATTTAAGTTGTTGCTTGATCCAGAAGAGGGAGCTCTTGTGACATCCGGACTTGGAGGAGCTATCGTGTTAGAAGACCCTATAATTAAAAGTTAATTAATAATTAATTTAAAACATTTTTTTATATCAAAAATTTTATTATTTGATTTTAATTTTAATAAATAATAAACCACCCACCAGGGGGAGCAACACCAGGAAAACGATTGTTAAAATTTGACGCAGGTCTGGTTGATTGTGTCGGAAAGATTGCACCAGTAGGAACCTCGTTACCAAGAACACCGATCGTTACAATGTGACCCAACTCACCTATTTATATTTCATTTTAGCATTTTTTCATTTTTTTTAACTAAATGTTTGATTATTTCTTTTTTTGTATCACCCTAAAATGACAGAGTTTTGTGTAGTTTTATTTTAAAAGAGTGTGCTTTAGTGGTGTGTTTGAGCTATCTATAAATGCAGGGCTTGAGGGCAAAAAGTGTGGCATTAGTGCGACTTGAACACGAAACCTTTCGACTTGAATCCAATGCCACGACCAGTATACTACACTACCTTTTATTTATTCTTTTTTATACATTTTTATAAAATGTTTGGTACTATTTTTAATAACTCTTTATATCTTTTAGATATTTGTTCACAGAATTTGTAAAAAGAACTATCACCAGTTTAAAGCAAGCAATAATTAAGTTAAAACTTACGTCTTTCAGTTGTGGTTTGTGCAGGGGGTGGTTGGGTGAATGGGTTTGGGGTTGCTGGGGCTTGTGTGAACACAATGCCTGGGTTAAAGTTTCCATAATCATTATCAAAAACTGATTCGTCAGCTGAAAAAATAGATTTTAAATTAACTAAAATCTTAAAAAAATAAAACTTTAGAAACCTACCCTAAAATTCCTTTATAGCTAATATTTAAAGTAACATTTTTTACCCACACACAGTCTTAAGTTACCTAACAATTAATTTTTTTTGGCCCAGCAGAAGTTTGAACCGCTAATTTTACATCGCTTTAAAACCACTAATAAGCAGTGGGAATCAAACGCACAACCCTGACAACCTTAATCTGTTAATAATCGAAAAAAATAAGCATTTTACCAAGTGTACTTTTTTACTAAAAACAACATTTCACCAATAAAAAGACATTTTTTATTATCCCCCTTCTCCCTAATCCTCAGAAAAATGATTTATTTGCAAAAAAAACATTTCGTGAAACTGATTTTTGTTATAAGAGTGAATTCTACTGCAAATTTACTATACCTATAAAGCAGAAGGGCGGTGGTCGAGCCACAGAATAAACTGAATCATCGAAACAGCAAGGATAACCAGTAGCTGGGTTGTAAGCTGTAGTTTCGCAAGTACTTCGGTCAATTCCTGGGAATCCACAATTTTGTCGATTTTCAATCGGAACCGCGGTGCAGTCGAGCGAATCGGTGAAACCTTCGAAGCCTGGAAAATAATATTTTGATTTTATAAATATTTTTGTTTATCCTCGATGTGGAAAAGTCAGCTTTACGACCTAAACATAGAGTAACAACAGTTATCCCAACCCAGTCTTAAGTTAACTTCAACAGTTTAAGATTATTAATTATTATTTTTGCTAATTAAAAGCTGCTAATTAAGTATTGGGTCAGAAAGAGTTTATACTGTTTATAGCACCTCGTTCAAGAATGCTACAGCATGAGAGCAGTGGGAATTTAACCCAGAATCTCATGTAGGGAAGCCAAGTGTTCTGACCAATACACCACCTGCCGGTTTATTTAACTTTGTTAAAAACCTCTGTGCTTAAAGTTAGTAAAACAAAGTACTATTACCAATACACTTAAAATAAAGATGGAACACTGGACGCCAAGTATATAGCCAAGTACCTAACCCTTACACGACAGCGGGCGCTAAAACACGTTTTTAACAACTTTGATTAATATTAAACTTACCAGCTTGTGCAGTAATTTGTTGAGTTGTAACTAAAAGAATTAGTATTGTGACGACATAATTCGCCATTTTTAACTGTCGTCTGCTTAGTTTATTTTCTTATTGTTGCAGCTATTGTCTAAAAACAAATCAGAATACTTTTCATATAACTTAATTTTTGATTGAATTTAAACAAAGTGTTAACAAAAAATATATGTTCTAAAATTTTTGACTTCATCTATTTTACTTAATTTCGCCTATATATCTGCAGTTTAAATAATTAAACTAAATATAATCTAAACAATGTTTAAATAAATATTTTTTTTCTTATTTTTGAAATTAATTTAGCATATAATCTCAATTAATCGCTGTTACTTTAGTTTATATATTGCCGCCTTTTTCTATTTAAATAATTGACAATCAAATTTTATTACCTTTGAACAATACCGAATAAAAGAAACGAATTTAAAATAAAAATTACAAAATGTCATAAAATCTAGAACCGATCATTATCAAAATTTTACAACTTTAAGAAAGAAAAATTCGCGAATACTCGATTTCCAGAATGTTTGTGTTACGTCATAATAGAAATGCGTTTCTAATAGAATTTGGTTTCGCACAAAATGTTGAATATTTTTGCGTAAATATTTAAGTTAACAAAACATTAAAAGATAAGTTGGTTTTAAATTTTAGAAATTTGAGAATTCTACGATTTTATTTACAAAAAAAATTAAATAAAACTTTGAAATATTTCCTTTTTTTCAATAAAAACAAATGTAAAACATTATTTAAAATTATAAATATTAATCTTTTTTTTTTCAAATAAATAAATATTTAACAATTTTTTTATTTTTTAATTATTTATTTATTAAATTATTTACTTGTTTAATCACCACAAACATGTGTTAACAATTGAACCCCCGTGTGTGATGTCATAAATACAAATGTAACGTCACATTAAACGAATTTACCGCAATATGTAATCGAATAAAAGAATATAGAACAATGGTATAACAATGCTTCTAATTATAACGTCATAAAATGTTTGTTAACAAACAATTGAAATTCGATTAACGCGATAAATTCTCGAATTTTTAATTGTGTTTATAATCGACGTAAACTTTTGACTTTAATTCTCGAGTAATTCGTGATGTCAGAAAAAATTATAGAATGTAAATTGTGACGTCATAACATTTGTATTATATTGTTAAGAAAATGAGACACTGTTAACTATAACGTCATATTTAATATGGTAACACAGCTCTGAAAACCAAATTAACTTCTAAAGTCGTCGATAATTTTTTAAAAGATTTTTTTTCGGTAATTTAAAGCAAAAAGGAAATTTAAGTCAATAATTGTAAAAGTTTTCTAAATCTGTGACTAAAATTAAACCGGTTAAACATTTACCACGTTTCGTTTTATTTAAATTTAGAAGTGTTAAAACTTATTTGCATATTAAAGCGAGGTCTAATTACTCCGGTTTGTTAGGTTTAAAGATGACATTAAAGAAATCACCAAACACCTTAAAACCTTGGTCACGTGGTCTTTGGATTATTAATTAAAAAAATAATAAATTGATAAGTTTTGTTATTCAGATTAAAATAAAAAATGTTGCGACCTTCATCGGTAATTACAAAAAAATGTTTAAAACGATTTTATTTTTAACTTAAAGTATTTCAGTAATTAATTATTCGCAATTAATTCGTATTCCTAATTGAGGTATTTTAGTAATAAATTTTTTAATTTTTGCGGTTACCCAACTTCTTGGGAACAAAATTTTTAATATTTTGAGATAAAATCAAAAATTAATTTTTTGTTTATTTTTACTAAAACCGAATCCGGTCGCACCTATCACCAACCAATGTGACGTCACAATTAAACATATAACCCCAGGCATTGTCACGTCACAATGGTTTGCCGCCAAAATAAAGCGGATACCAGACCACGTGATTAACTTAATAATTATTAGTTTATTCATTTTGAGGAACCTACGAAGTTGTAATTTAATTGTGAACACATTTAAGATAATAATTAATTATTTAATTATTAGAATTTGCAATTAATTTTTACTTAACTATTAATTTATAATTTAAATTATAAAATTAAAAAAAACTTATTAAAAATTTACAAATTCTTAATAAAAAAATTTTTTTAAATTAATTTTACGTTTTTATTAATTAGTTTTATTTTAATTAACTAAATATAAAGAATTAATTAAAAAGTTTAAAATTTCACCTTTATTGAAATTCCCCGAATTACCCTTTCTTCACCTTTTGTCTACAAACTAATATAGCCTATAGCACTAAACAAAAAAAATTTCGAGTGAAAAAATATTTATTTTTTGAGCAAAATTTTATAAAATTATTTTAAATTTAATTTTAAATTGCAAAACATTAAAAAAATTTAAAAAAAAATTAAAACAATAATTAGTTTAGGCACTATCTTAAAAGTTTACATTTAATTAGGTTTTGCAAAAAAATAGTAATATTTAAAAACATTTTTTTCAAATTTAACAAAAAACTGACAAAATTTTATTTAATTGTTTTTTATTTAAAAAAATGTGCCAAAAAATGTAAATCTTTGCATTCAATAAAATTAAATCTTGCAAGTTAAAATCTTTATAATAAATTAAAAACTTCAAGTTTAAATTCTTAAAAGTTTTAACCTTTTAAATTCATTTTTACCTAACCTTAACATTCTAATAAAATTAGCAAGTTTGAGTAAGATTTTGCAAAATATTTTCTTTTATAAACTCAGGTTCAAAGGCACGGACTTACACTGTCGCCCAAGGCCCCGGATCTAAAATCCCAAACAATCACGCCTATATGACGTCACAATTCACATTGTGTTCGAGTAACTTTAGGTGATAATTGGCACCAGTAAGGTAAAATTAAACATACAAAAATATTCTCGTTTTAAATTCGGTTTGCGACGTCGCGCGGTTGTTTATTGTTACGTAAAAATAACGATTGTGACGTCATCAGTTTGTTTAAAAACATTTTGTTTCAATTTTCCGGTTTTTAGTTTAAAAATGCACATAACCCTTTCGCGACAAAATTCTAAATTTTTTAATCAAATTTAACGTAAAAAATGTTCATTCGTTCGGAAAGAGTTAAAACAAAAAATGCTTTTAAATAGAACGATATTTCCAATATGCATTGTTTTGGTATTATGACGTCACAATATAACCGGCTGTTCTATTATGCTTGTTAGACATCACTTTACTTGTCAAAATCGATTTTTAAAAACAAACAAAAATAGGAAAAAGTAAATAAACTAAAATTGTTTTAAATATTTATTTTTTGCGTAAAAATATAATTTCTAATCACAAAAAGTGTAATGCGGAGTAATATTTGTTTAAAAATAGAATCATTCTGCTTGAAAATAGATCCCATCATTGTAGTTAATTAAAATTGTGATAAATTAATTAGCATCTCTAATTAATTAAGAAAATAAAATTAAATAATTTCTACAAATTATAATTTTAAGTGATTGCGCGTTTAATTTTTTTAACAAATAACATCATAGTTGATGACGTCACAACGTTAGAGTTGAGTGACTTCTACGTCATCAGGTTTAAAACTATTGTTGACGTAATGATTTTCGGGTTCTTCAACATATTCGTTGCTTTAAAAAATAAATTTAAAATTTTATATTTTTAAATTTAAATTTTTTTTATTAAAAAAAATATAGTTTTAGAACGTAGTTTACTAAAGTTGAACCATTTAAATATAAAGTAGCTTAATGGACTATACTATATTACATCTATGCCCAATTTATGAGCCTGCAAAATAGTTTTAAAAAGAAGTCTGTGGTGCGCAGGTAAATTATTGCAGGCAAACATTAGTTGAGGGTTGTGACAATATTATGACAATTAAAATGCCAACCATAGAGCGAGGGGCAATCATTTTGTTTAGATAGACACTAAAACTTCAAAAACAACTTAAACAGTTATACTTACACACTCAGCCCTTTAAGGTAACTACTTCTTGGTTCTCTGAAAAACAAAAAAGTTTAAAAATTAAATAAATTTAAAGTTTATTTAAATTAAAGTCGATATTTAACTTACCCCCCGTTTACATCTTCTATCATATCTTCGTCGTAATCACTAAAAATATTCAAAATTTTAAATAAAAAAGTAGTTAAAGCTGAAAAATTTAATTTTTTTGTTTTTTAATTTATATTTTTTAATTATATTACACCCGTTATTGATTGAGTATATAATAACGTTTTGACGTAACAATACACATTGTGACGTTATAGTCACGTGACAAATCTTGGTACTATTACTAATAAAGCTTAACGTCGACATATAAAGTTAGTTTGACAGTGGTGTCTATGACGTAAATTTAGATATTTATGACGTCATACTTACTAGAATTTCTCGCACACGTAATGATTGAAAAGAAGAAACACGAAAGCCAGCACCAAGAAAACCGCTACAGCGATTATTCCAACCAACCAGGGTTGCAAGTACACCGTACCACCACTTTCTACGTAACAATATAACAATTGTGACGTCATTATTTGATTAGGTAAAAAATATTTCTTTGTGACGTCACTTGACTTAAGTATTTTCTCGTTTTAACTAATTATTATATTAGTATGAATAGTATTGTAACTTTAAGCCTTACGTCATGTTAGTTTATACTATGACGTAATAAATAACTTACCAGCTGCTGAAACAGTTTCTGGACATCCAAAAAATGCAAAAATCAAAACCAGGAAAATAATTTTTAAATTCATTTTGATATTTTTATTTTAAATTTAAGTTAATCTGTTAAAAAAACATTTAAAACAAAAATAACAACTTATATTTCTTATTGTTTTATTTGTAAAAAATTTATAAAAAAATTAGTTAAAACTGTTTAGTAATTAAATTGCCACAGTTTAAATAGTAGACTAGATTCCTAAAGGTAATAGAGAAAAATATATGAATATTGAGTTTTAACAGCTTAAACTTAGATAAATGATCACACATACTATATATAAGCTGTAAAGAGCATAAAACCTTAATTAATATATTAAACTAGAGTTTGTTTAGTAAAGCGTGCACGTGACTTATGGAGTATTTGTTCAACTTTTATGCTAAAGTACTTGACCATATTTCTAATAAACACTTTATAATATCAAAATTTTAAATAACTTTTTAACTGGCCTCAGGTTTATGCTGATATTATGATATTTTACTGTTTTTAGTTTTATTCAAAACTTTAACTTTAGTTCTATTTACCTATTAATAAAGCTTGCAACTTTAATAAGACTTCTTTTTTTAAACTACAGTAAGTTAAACAAAACGTTATTGATGAAATACTAGACTTCATATTTTTTTAATGAATCTTTTTATAAACATTTAATTTTTTTAAATGTTTGACTTTAACTTGCTCACTTTAATAAGTTGTATTATAACTCTTCAAACCTAGAATTTAATTGTTTTAGATCTTTAAAACTAAGGTCGGTTTAAGTTTTCTGCATCAACAAATATCATTTTTATACTTTTTACTTTATCTTTTTTACCATCTGTGACTTCAACTTAATAAACTTCGCCCTACAAATAAGGCTACCTGCAAACCCATCAACTAATATAAAGGAAATTCAGTTGTGTAAATACACATACTGCACCACTTCGCTCTAACTCCCAATAAAACAAACAATATTTCTTGGTTTAACCTTTATGTTATGTTTGCTTTGATTAATGTTTAACTTAATTCTTATGCTTTATGTTAGGCTCTTACACAATAATAAATAAGTCGTTATAAAGTGTTAACAAAATAACCCCTTTTCACTTTTTAAGTCAATCAGCAGGTTAATTAAAAAATTCTTATTATATATAAATTATTAAAACGCTAATATATTTTTTTTTTACATTTCACAACACCAATCCTATTTAGATATAGTCTTATATATACTTTCTTAATAGGTTATATATTTTATTGGGAAAAAGTGTGCTGTTGTGACGTGTTTAAGATATCTATAAAACCTGGGCTCAAGGGTAAATAGTGTGGCATTGGTGCAGTTCGAACCCAAAACCCTTGGGTCGTATTCTGATGACATAACCGCTATTACACACTACAGGACCTTTTAACGACCCCAAAACGCTTTGTATATTTAATTTTATGTGATTCAAGTAACGTTATTGTAGGTATAGAATGACTTTACAAATTTTGCGTACGTGATATTTTGTGCGGCCAAGAATATGCTGATGTCAGCAAAAATGTAATATTCGGCAAAACGTAGAAAATCCCCTTTTTCAAACTCTCTCATTTTTAACAACCGAGAGAGTTTTGCTTCGGTTAACGAGCGAATAGCTTGCTGCATTTTTACACTCTAAATAGTTAAGTTTAGCTTAAAAAGTTTTATTATACAGCCATTATAGTAAAGACACAACATACTTGCATATTATGTTAGATACCATCTAAAGTTTAAATATAGGTAGACAGTTGAACGCTTTTAAGTAACGTATTTACGTTGCGTAGCCAAAGATAAACAGGAGGTTGGGTAACTACAATTTCAACTATTTTTTTTTGCATTAATCAACCTTTTATTTTGCAAATAAATTAAACAATAAGTTAACAAAATGAATGTTGATGACTACTTGTCAAGAATAAACTGCAAGGCCTGTTCACACGACAAGGTGAACAGGCCTGCGCTTTCCTTACGTAACTTTACGAACTGTAAGGATTTTTTTAAAATTTCAATAAAAAATATCTAGTAAAAGTATACCGCTTACGAAATCTTGCGTAAATTTCGCTCCAGCCATAAAACTTTACGAAATCTTACGTAACTTTCGCAAACTTTCGTACGTATAAACAACTTTGTTCATTTTAAATTGTTGCGAAATCTTACATTACGTTACGTTGCGTTCGCCGTGTGAACGGGCCTTTATAATACAGTTTTTGCAAATTTTTTTTTTAAATTTAATCATTATTTACATTTGCTTTAGAAACATTTTAAAAGAGGGACCGTGTAAAACTGGATTTAAAGATTGTCAAAAAAATCCAGAATGCCAAAAAGAAGAATCTAGCCACTGGGGGGCGATGTTGGTTATAGATCCCACACCAAGAGAGTTGAAAGACTTTGATGCAGTTTGGCATGACCTTGAAACCTACCCAACGAGCGAACTAAGAAAAGGGATAGTTCTTTTCTTTACATGTTAAAACCAAAACCTTACTTATGTATAGTTTTTGGTGAAACATTCGACAAAAAGTTGGCAGTTGACCCAATAATTGATCAAATTGTTTATTCTAAAGAGTTAAAAACAAATTCTGATGTTGAAAATCTTGTTAAGGAGGTTTACAAGTTTAAAATTGGGCATCCAGTTAAATATTTTAAAGAGTAAATACCTTATGAAATATGGTTAAATTTATTTGTATATAAATGAGACTTTTCGTTTTTAAATTTAATGTTGTTGGTTGGATTTGTAAATTAATTTGATAACAAATCGCAAAAATTTAAAAATATAATCTGTACAGAATCGTTGTTGTTTTTTGGGCTTAATTCAAACCACAAAAACATGAAGTGCAAGCATAACCTAGCCGCAAGCTATAAGTCTTACTAATACATTGTGTAAAAAGCACAACAAATTTGATAAGTCAACTTGTAAATTGTTAAAACGAGCAACGTTAATGTTAAAAATGAGATGGAAGTAGATATTATAGTAGGTTGTATAAAGCAAAAAATATTACAATGCTATTAACAATCACTATTTAAAAATTTAATTAAGATGTAAACTTTAAAGAGAAGGGCCTTGAAAACATTGGAAACAGAATAATAGTTTAAACTGGCAAAAAAAATGTAAACAGGAAATAATTAATAAAAACCTTGTCAACAAACTAAAAATCAGTTTTCTTACAACAACAAATATTTAACATAAATGTTGTTACTGTTTTTGTCAGCAAAATATGTCTTTATTTAATATAGGATAACCAAGAACATGAATATTGATGACTACTTGGCAAGAATAAACTACAAAGGTTCAAAAGAACCGAATTTAGAAAACTTAAAAGCATTACTTGCAGCTCATAAAACAGAATTGTGTTTTTCTAACTTACGACTACATGGAGCTGATGACGACAACAAAATACAGCTTGATTTAAAGAAGATGTACGATCACTTGGTCAACAAAAAAGGCGGGGGAATATGTTATGAGCTGAATGCCTTGTTTGTATGGGCGTTACAACAATTAGGTTATGATGCTTATTACACTTTCTCAGCCTTTAAGGACGAAACAGGCTTAACCCGAGATGATTTGCACATGGCACCATTTGTAAGTTGTTTAACATACACTTATGTTACTTGAAATCTATTTGCTCCGCTTTACCCAATTTGGCTTAAAAGCAATTTCTGTAAATGTTTCTGTGTATTTGAAACTTCTTATTTAATATTTTAAGGTTAAAATTGATGGTGAGTTGTACTTCGTTGACATTGGTTTTCCCACTTTTGGAACTTTCAAGGTTAAACATATGGAGGTTACTGCAGGTACATTCAATGCACATCGGTTCAGGGTAATCCCCTCTAAGAACGGGTCAAAGTTCATTTTTGAGCGACATTCAAAAACAGTTTTTGACGCTGATGGTAAATATTTGTTAAAATTTATTTAAACTATTTGTATTTAACGCAATTTCGGTATTTTCACATATCGTTATATTAGTTTAAGTTAATAACACTACAGCAAGATGGCAAATGACATAAGTTTAGTTTAGGCTGTAATAAAGTATATAGAGCCTTTAAATACAAACCCAGCGCCCTCTATATAGGTAAAGTCAGATTAAAACGTGGTATTCTTATATAAAAGTCTAACTTAATCGTACGACAATTCAATTTTAAAATAAATTTAAAGAAACGTAAAAATATCATCAGTTACAATCTGACATTAGTGTAGAAATTATAGGCTAAAACAAAAATCTTAGGCTAACAAAAACACAAAATTTAATTTATTTTAAAGTAAATTTAACTTTTATGTAATTTAATCGTGGTTCTTCAACACAGCAACCAGTATAACAGGAAAACTTTAAACTTTGTATCGAGTCTAACTTTAGGCTGGCCAGTCGCATTTTGCATTTGTTTGTTACCATAACAACCAGATTTTGCTGATTTGTGTTAATAATTTCGCTGTAGCGAATTTTTTTGTTTTAAATATAACTTTTGAAAAAATTTTTAAATTTTTCTTTTTTTAGGAAACATTTTAAAAAAGGGATCGTGTAAATCTGGATTTGAAGATTGTCAAAAAAATCCAGAATGCCAAAAAGAAGAATCTAGCCACTGGGGGACGATGTTGGTTATAGATCCAACACCAAGAAAATTAGAAGATTTTAATGCAGTTTGGCATGACCTTGAAACTGACCCAACAAGCGATCTTAGAAAAAGAATAATTCTGGATCTTTACATATTAGAACCAAAACCTTATTTTTGTGTAGTATTCGGTGAAACATTCGATAAAAAGTTGGCAGTTGACCCAATAATTGATCAAATTGTTTATTCTAAAGAGTTAAAAACAAATTATGATGTTGAAAATCTTGTTAAAGAGGTTTACAAGTTTAAGATTGGGCATCCAGTTAAATATTTTAAAGAATAAATCCTGTTTTTTTACGTTAGTAAAATTTCGTTCGAGTAACGAATAATATGTATTGGTAAAACTTTATTTTTTGTTCAACTTAATTGTTATTCTTTCTATTAGGTTCTTACACAATAAAAAAACGTTATAATTCGTTCACAATAATAAATTAACCCCTTTAATTTGAAGTGTTTTAGACCGTAAAGGCCCGTTCACACGGCGTACGAAACGCAACGTAACATAATGTAAGATTTCGCAACCATTTAAAATGAACAGAGTGGTTCACACGTACGAAAGTTTGCGTAAGTTAGGTAAGATTTCGTAAAGTTTTGTAGCCGAAGCGAAATTTACGCAAGATTTCGTAAACGGTATACTTTTATTAAATATTTTGTATTTGTTAACCCCTAGAACTCGTAAAGTTACATAACGCAACGCAGCGCAACGCAAGCTTGTCGTGTTAACAGGCCGTTAGTTGGATAACTAATATATCGTGCAACACTCATGTTATATTTGAATATTGTCTGTAAATATAATAAGGTATTGAAAATGCTTTAATTAAAAAAAAATACATAGAGTTTAATATGTTATGTTGATACATTTATTAACACCTGATTTTAAAATAATAGTTTTATTTTTAATGTGTATAAGGTAAAATTAAAGCTAAATGTTATAAGAGTAACTAATTAACAACTTTAATTTTAAATGCTTTATATGAACAGCGTTATTTTAAAGTCACGTTGTAATCTGTATAAGATAACGTTGTTAAATTTGGCATTTTGTGAGAAAGAGGAAATGCTGACGTCAGCAAGAACCACGAGACATGCTCGACTTACTTTACCACAAAGAAAAGAGAAGAAAGCAATAAACTTGTTCAACATTACTGCATTTGTAAGTTTAATTTGTATATTGTAACTCTATTTAACAAAATTGTTGCATATAGAGTATGTAAATTCATCAGTATTTAAACAAATAAGTAAAACAATAAGTAAACAAAATGAATGTTGATGACTACTTGTCAAGAATAAACTACAAAGGTTCTAAAGAACCGAATTTAGAAAACCTAAAAGCAATACTTGAAGCTCATAAAACAACGATTGGTTTCTCTAATCTACGACTACATGGAGCTGATGACGACAACAAAATACAGCTTGATTTAAAGAAAATGTATGATCACGTGGTCAACAAAAAAGGCGCGGGAATATGCTACGAGATAAATGCATTGTTCGTATGGGCGTTACAACAATTAGGTTATGACGCTTATTACACTTACGCAGCTTTTGATTTTGAAGATGTACTTTCCCGCGAAGAATATCATATGGTACCATTTGTAAGTTGTTTCTATTTACTGTTTAAATCATCGCAGCCGACTTTATTAATGTTATACAGCACTTAAATACGATCGAACCTATTGTTTTAATTATACAAGGCACCTTCAGGCTAAAACGTCAATAACACTATTCTAAGCGTATAAACTCTCTTGTATCTAAATTAAACCAAATCGGTTTTCTCTAATAAAATAAACTACTTTTAGGTAAAAATAGAGAACGAGTTGTACTTCGTTGACCTCAGTTTTTACGTTTATGGAACTTATAAAGTTAAACATATGGAAGTTACTGCATGTCCTTTTAATGCATATCGGTTTAGGGAGATGCCCTTCGAGAACGGGTCAAAGTTCATCCTTGAGCGACATTTGAAAACAGTTTTGGATGCTGATGGTAAATATTTGTTTATTTTATCTTTAATTAACCTCACAAGTTAAAGTATTGCCAGAACTACAGGTCTTGCCTGACTGCATAATGACATATTAGTATAGCCTACTAGTACTAGATATAAACGGCTGTGTTTTCGCCAGATGGAATTGTTTTAAGATTAAATTGGCTTTTTTTCTAGTCATTACAGTTTGTCGGCAGTCGGCAAAAGTCGGCAACTAAGTACTTAGGCAGTAGACTGCTTTTACTGTATCGTTACAAAACACTTTTTTATTTAGGCTGACGAACATTGACAATATTTTACTCTTTTATCAATATAAAGGTTTTAAAATTAATTTATTTTATTGTTTATTTTAAACTTTTTAGCATAGTTTTCTGTAGCATAATTTTAGGCTACCGGTTGTATTTTAAGGTTTGTTTGTTACTATAACAACGACAACAAAGATTTTACTAATTTGAGTGGCGCTAAAAAAATTTGTTTCAAAGAATTTTTGGACAATTTTTGCACGGATTATCAAAGATTTAAATTTATAATTATTTTTTTCAGGAAACATTTTAAAAGAGGGTCCGAGTAAAACTGGATTCGAGGATTGTCAAAAAGATCCTGAATGTCAAAAAGAGGTATCTAGCCACTGGGGAAGACTGTTAGTCATAGATCCAACACCAAGGAAATTGGAAGACTACGATGCAGTTTGGCATGATATTGAAAGCGACACGAAGAGCGATCTTAGAAGAAGGATAATTCTCACACATTATATATTAGTTCCAAAACCTTATTTCTGTTTAATATTAGGTAAAGAATTTGACAAAAAGCTGGCAGTTGACCCAATAATTGATCAAATTGTTTATTCTAAAGAGTTAAAAACAAATTCTGATGTTGAAAATCTTGTTAAAGAGGTTTTTAAATTTGAGATTGGGCACCCAGTTAAATATTTTGAAGACTAATTTCTCTTTAAATGTAAATAAATTGTGTTTGGGGTACCATGTTGAAGCATAACTTTACAAAGCATCATAAAATAAAATGGAAGCTAACTGTTAATAAATTTAGTTATAAAACATGAATATGCAGAAGAATTTTCAAAATAACGAAGTTTATTTGTTTGCGTTAACTCAATAAAAGTTTCCTATTTTAAAAATAAAATTAATTATTTTTTTATATTAGCTTAAAAAAATGCCAATAAGAACAAGTAATTTTAGAGTTTCATAAATAGGTTTTGCTTCTTTGGTAAGGACATTAAAATTGCTGACGTCAGCACAAAATGAGTTATACTTCATGGTTCAGCAGCGATAAGAAAAAGGGGATACGAAGTACTAACAGGAAATAGTTTGTTAATTCTACATTCACAGTTGAATGTTTAAAGTATTTTTATTTTGTTTAGCAATAGATTTGTAGAGTAAGCTCGGTATTTCATTTTTATCAAGGTTTTAAACAAAACATTTTGAGTAGAAGATGAAATGTTTACGGTAAATCACACGAACCTAATACATATTTTGTTGTATCATACTATAGAATGGTAATGTAACTTTAAAAATACCAGTTTAAGAATTGTTATTTATGTAAAGGGTTAGTTCGAGATTTTGCACAAAAATGATAGAATTTTATGAATGCGAAGCTAATTCTAAGTAAATAATGCCTTAGGGTAATGTGTTGTTTAACAAATGTATTTGCAAAACCGCATGTAAGTTATTGATTAACAACTTATTAAGAATGCCTATCCGAGATTAGATGAATCACAATCTAAGTTTTTATTTTACCTTTAAACTTACGTATAATTTGTTTTTTAAGTAAATAAGGAAAACAATAAAGTGATAAAATGAATGTTGATGACTACTTGGCAAGAATAAACTACAAAGGTTCTAAAGAACCAAATTTAGGAAACTTAAAAGCAATACTTGCAGCTCATAAAACAGAATTATGTTTTTCTAACTTACGACTACATGGAGCTGATGACGACAACAAAATACAGCTTGATTTAAAGAAGATGTACGATCACGTGGTCACCGAAAAAGGCGGGGGAATATGTTATGAGCTGAATGCATTGTTTGTATGGGCGTTACAACAATTAGGTTATGACGCTTATTACACTTACTCAGCATTTAAGGACGAAACAGGCTTAACCCGAGATGATTTGCACATGGCACCATTTGTAAGTTGTTTTTAATTTGGTGTTTAAAATAATATGAACCACATAAGTTTGTCTCTATTTAAATTTTGCTACAACCTGAAGCGTACATAACTGCAAAAAAATGTTTTTAGGTGAAAGTAAAAGATAAATTATATTTTGTTGATGCTGCTATGTTTGTTTATGGAACTTTCAAGGTTAAACATATGGAGGTTACTGCATGTCCCTTTAACGCATATCGGTTCCGGGTAATACCCTCCGAAAACGGGTCAAAATTTATTTTTGAGCGGCATTCGAAAACAGTTTTAGATGTTGATGGTAAGTTGATGGTTCATGACACAATTATTATTTTGTTCAATAACATTAGTTTTACTATTCACTAGTTAGTCTAAAAAGTCAAAACAAAGGTAAATTTAAGATAACAAAGGCTTACTAGTAATTTCATAAAACGTTTTTTCAATTTTTTGTAAACACAAAGTAAGACCACAGTTAACTAGTTTATTGATTGCGCCAGCCTAACTTTCCAACCAGAATCCTATTTTGATTCGATTGTTACTATAACAACAATAAATAGTGCGCTGTTTTCGCTGTAGCGAAGTTTTTGTAAACATTATCTTAATTAAACTTTAAAGGAAACATTTTAAAAGAAGGACCATGTAAAACTGGATTTAAAGATTGTCAAAAAAATCCAGAATGTCAAAAAGAAGAATCAAGCCACTGGGGGGCGATGTTGGTTATAGACCCAACACCAAGAACATTAGAAGACTTTGATGCAGCTTGGTACTATAATAAATCCGAACCAACAAGCGATTTAAGAAAAAGGATTTTTCTCACCCGGTATATGTTAAAGCCAAAACCTTATTTATGTTTAGCGTTTAACGAAACGTTTGATAAAAAGCTGGCAGTTGACCCAATAATTGATCAAATTGTTTATTCTAAAGAGTTAAAAACAAATTCTGATGTTGAAAATCTTGTTAAAGAGGTCTACAAGTTCAAGATTGGGCATCCAGTAAAATATTTTAAAGAGTAAATTCTGTTTTTTGTTACTAAAATTGTGCTAAGTAACAACTATTATGTATTGGTAAAACTTTATTTTTTGTTCAACTTAATTGTTATTCTTTCTATTAGGTTCTTACACAATAAAAAAACGTTATAATTCGTTCACAATAATAAATTAACCCCTTTAATTTGAAGTGTTTTAGACCGTTAAGTTGGATAATTAATATATCGTGCAACACTCGTGTTATATTTAAATATGGTCTGTAAATATAATAATGGTATGGAAATGCTTAAATTAAAAAAAAATTCATAGAGTTTAATATGTTATGTTAATACATTTATTAACACTTGATTTTAAAATAATTTTATTTTTAATGTGTATAAGTTAAAATTAAAGCTAAATGTTATAAGAGTAACTAATTAACAACTTCAATGTTAAATGTTTTATATGAACAGCGTTATTTTAATGTCACGTTGTAATCTATATAAGATAACGTTGTTAAATTTGGCATTTTAAGTGCAAGAGGAAATGCTGACGTCAGCAAGAACCACGAGACATGCTCGACTTACTTTACCACAAAGAAAAGAGAAGAAAGCAAAAAACTTGTTCAACATTACTGCATTTGTAAGTTCAATTTGTATATTGTAACTCTGTTTAACAAAACTTTTGCATATAGAGTATGTAAATTTATCTGTATTTAAACAAATAGGTAAAACAATAAGTTAACAAAATGAATGTTGATGACTACTTGTCAAGAATAAACTATAAAGGGTCTAAAGAACCGAATTTAGAAAATTTAAAGGCAATTGTTCAAGCTCATAAAACAACAATTGGTTTCTCTAATCTACGACTTCATGGAGCTGATGACGACAACAAAATACAGCTTGATTTAAAGAAGATGTACGATCACGTGGTCACTAGAAATGGCGGGGGAATATGTTATGAAATAAACGCGTTGTTCGTATGGGCGTTACAACAATTAGGTTATGACGCTTATTACACTTACGCAGCTTTTGATTTTGAAGATGTACTTTCCCGCGAAGAATATCATATGGTGCCATTCGTAAGTTGTCAATTTACTGTTTAAATTATTGCAGTCGACTTTGTTAATGTTATACAGCACTTAAATACGATTGAACCTTTTGTTTCAATTATACAAGGCCCGTTTAAGCTAAAACGTCAATAACACTATTCTAAACGTAAACTCCCTTGTATCTAAATTAAACCAAATCGGAAAAATTTTCTAATAAAATGAACTACTTTTAGGTAAAAATAGAGAACGAGTTGTACTTCGTTGATCCCAGTTTTTACGTTTATGGAACTTATAAAGTTAAACATATGGAGGTGACTGCATGCCCTTTTAATGCATATCGGTTTAGGGAGATGCCCTTCGAGAACGGGTCAAAGATCATTCTTGAGCGACATTTGAAAACAGTTTTGGATGCTGATGGTAAATATTTGTTCATTTTATCTTTAATTAACCTCACAAGTTTAAAGTATTGCCTAAACTACAAGTCTCACCTGGCTGCATAATGACATATTAGTATAGCCTACTAGATATAAACGGATGTGTTTTCGCCAGATGGGATTGTTTTAGGATTAAATTGGCCTTTTTTCTGGTCATTACAGTTTGTTAGTAGTTACAATTAAACCGTTACATTTAAACAAAACTAAAGATTAACATGCTTTTGGTCTAACAAATACCGCCTTTGTTTATTTAAAATTTAAAAAGTCGGCAACTAAGTACTTAGACTGCTTTTACTTTATCGTTACAAAACACTTTTTTATTTAGGCTGACGAACATTGACAATATTTTACTCTTTTATCAATATAAAGGTTTTAAAATTAATTTATTTTATTGTTTATTTTAAACTTTTTAGCATAGTTTTCTGTAGCATAATTTTAGGCTACCGGTTGTATTTTGAGGTTTGTTTGTTACTATAACAACGACAACAAAGATTTTACTTATTTGAGTGGCGCTAAAAAAATTTGTTTCAAAGAATTTTTGGACAATTTTTGCACGGATTATCAAAGATTTAATTTTATAATTATTTTTTTCAGGAAACATCTTAAAAGAGGGTCCGAGTAAAACTGGATTCAAGGATTGTCAAAAAGATCCTGAATGTCAAAAAGAGGAATCTAGCCACTGGGGAAGACTGTTAGTAATAGACAAAACTCCAAGGAAATTGGAAGACTACGATGCAGTTTGGCATGATATTGAAAGCGACCCGAAGAGCGATCTTAGAAGAAGAATAATTCTCACACATTATATATTAGATCCAAAACCTTATTTCTGTTTAATATTAGGTAAAGAATTTGACAAAAAGCTGGCAGTTGACCCAATAATTGATCAAATTGTTTATTCTAAAGAGTTAAAAACAAATTCTGATGTTGAAAATCTTGTTAAAGAGGTTTTTAAGTTTGAGATTGGGCACCCAGTTAAATATTTTGAAGACTAATTTCTCTTTAAATGTAAATAAATTGTGTTTGGGGTACCATGTTGAAGCATCACTTTATAAAAGCATTATAAAATAAAATGGAAACTAACTGTTAATAAATTTAGTTATAAAACATGAATATGCAGAAGAATTTTAAAAATAACGAAGTTTATTTGTTTGCGTTAACTCAATAAAAGTTTCCTATTTTAAAAATAAAATTAATTATTTTTTTATATTAGCTTAAAAAAATGCCAATAAGAACAAGTAATTTTAGAGTTTCATAAATAGGTTTTGCTTCTTTGGTAAGGACATTAAAATTGCTGACGTCAGCACAAAATGAGTGATACTTCATGGTTCAGCAACGATAAGAAAAGGGAGATACGAAGTACTAACAGGAAATAGTTTGTTTATTCTACATTCACAGTTGAATGTTTAAAGTATTTTACTTTTGTTTAGCAATTCATTTGTAGAGTAAGCTCGGTATTTCATTTTTATCAAGGTTTTAAACAAAACATTTTGAGTAGAAGATGAAATGTTTACGGTAAATCACACGAACTTAATACATATTTTGTTGTATCATACTATAGAATGGTAATGTAACTTTAAAAATATCAGTTTAAGAATTGTTATTTATGTTAAGGGTTAGTTCGAGATTTTGCACAAAAATGATAGAATTTTATGAATGCGAAGCTAATTCTTAGTAAATAATGCCTTAGGATAATGTGTTGTTTAACAAGTGTATTTGAAAAATCGCATGTGAGTAATTAATTAACAATTTATTAAGAATGCCTGTCCGAGATTAGATGAATAACAATCTAAGTTTTTATTTTACTTTATGTACAATTAGTTTTTCAAGTAAATAAGGTAAACAATAAGTTGACAAAATGAATGTTGACGACTACTTGAAAAGAATAAATTACAAAGGGTCAAAAGAACCGAATTTAGAAAGCCTAAAAGCAATCATTCAAGCTCATAAAACAGAATTATGTTTTTCTAACTTACGACTACATGGAGCTGATGACGACAACAAAATACAGCTTGATTTAAAGAAGATGTATGATCACGTGGTCACCAAAAAAGGCGGGGGAATATGTTACGAGCTGAATGCCTTGTTTGTATGGGCGTTACAACAGTTAGGTTATGACGCTTACTTCGTTTACTCAGCATTCAATTTCGAAACGGGACTTTCCCGACCTGATATGCATATGTCACCACTAGTAAGAACTGTTTTGTTATTTAAAACTAAAGGTTTTAAGTTCAATTACCCCTGTTAGCATTCTGTGACCCAATTCGTCAAAGTTTAAAAAAAGATCTGGGTTTAATTAACAAGTTAAAACATGGATTTATTGGTCATATTTTGTAACCAAAACGTTGTTAGTAATCCCTACAAAGTCTTATTGGGTAAAACTTAATGCAAAGTTAACTTTCTTGCATCTGATTTGCACTTAAACAACAACATATTTGTTTTTAGGTGAAAGTAGAAGGTGAGTTTTTTTACATTGACCCTGGCTTATTTGTTTATGGACCCATTAAGGTTAAACATATGGAGGTTACTGCATGCCCTTTTAACGCATATCGGTTCAGGGTAATATCCTCTAAAAACGGGTCAAAGTTCATTTTTGAGCGACATTCGAAAACAATTTTGAATGCTGATGGTAAATTATTACAAAAAAACTTTAAATTATTGTTTATTAACTTTATATTTACTACATTAGTTCAATGAAAGCTAAAAAGAAGGTTGATTGTTTTCATAACAACAACAACAAAATTTTTGCTGATTTGTGATGAAAAATTCACTGCAGAAAATTAATATGTAAAAAATTTTAAATTTATTTGTTAAGGAAACATTCTGAAAGAGGGACCCTGTAAATCTGGATTTGAGGAATGTCAAAAAAATCCAGAATGTCAAAAAGAAGAATCTAGCCACTGGGGGACGATGTTAGTCATAGATCCCACAACAAGGAAATTGGAAGAATTTGATAACGCTTGGCTTAGCCTTGAAAGCGATCAAATGAGCGAACTAAGAAAAAGAATAATTCTCAAACGCTACATTTCACAACCAAAACCTTATCTCTGTTTAGCGTTTAATGAAACGTTTGACAAAAAGTTGGCAGTTGACCCAATAATTGATCAAATTGTTTATTCTAAAGAGCTAAAAACAAATTCTGATGTTGAAAATCTTGTTAAAGAGGTTTACAAGTTTAAGATTGGGCATCCAGTTAAATATTTTAAAGAATAAATTCTGTTTTTTTTTTGTTACTGAAATTGCATTGAAGGCATTACGTAAAAACTTCGTATTATTATAAACGCATAATTTTAAAAGAAGTATTAGATTAATATATAAACGATTAGTGTTTTATTATAATTTAAAGCTAATTGTTACCTTTTATTATAAAAAATAAATGCAATAAAAGCATTTTGTGAGACGGTTTTATCTGTATGGGTTAAGTCAATAAAAATATCGTATATTAAACTCATACAATTAAATTCCTTTTTTATTATTACTAATAAATATAAAATTTTCTGAGAAGGATTTTAATAATAGCTATAAAAAAGGTAAGTATCAACATATATGTACGGCCTTAAGGGCATTTAGAATGCTAATATAGAATTAAAAATGCTGACGTCAGCACGAAAAGGATCTTTTATGGTTCGCTGACGATAAGTAAAAGGGGATACGAATTGCTGATAGGAAGTACTCGGTTTATTTAATGTTTGCAGTTTAATGTTTAAAGTATTTTAGTTTTGTTCAGTAACAAATTTGTAGAGTTAGCTTGGTTTTAAATTTTAACTAAAGTTTTAAAAACAAACGTTAAACAGAAGGTCTTAAATTCAGTAAAAGATAGAATTTTTGCCATAAACCAACAATAAAAAACATATTTTGTTCCATCATAAAATAGAATCTACTTCAGTTTGTAATTGTAAAAAGATAAGCCTGAGTATTAAATTTAACTTAAAAATAAGATATAATAATATGAAGCCAACTCTTAGTAAGTGAAGTCTTAAGGTAATATTGACCTAGGTTTGTTGTAGATGGGTATGTCGAAAACCGCAGATAAGTAAATGATTAACGACTTATTAAGTTTAGAAAGTCTATCTGAGATTGGTTTATAAATTTATAAATAATTTTTTCAGCAAATAAGTAAACAAAATGAATGTTGATGACTACTTGGCAAGAATAAACTACAAAGGTTCTAAAGAACCGAATTTAGAAAACCTAAAAGCAATTATTCAAGCTCATAAAACAGAATTATGTTTTTCTAATCTACGACTACATGGAGCTGATGACGACAACAAAATACAGCTTGATTTAAAGAAGATGTTCGATCACGTGGTCACCAAAAAAAGCGGGGGAATATGTTATGAGCTGAATGCATTGTTCGTATGGGCGTTACAACAGTTAGGTTATGACGCTTACTTCGTTTACTCAGCATTCAACTTTGAAACGGGACTTTCCCGACCTGATATGCATATGTCACCACTAGTAAGTAATTCTTTTGTTATTTAATACTGAAGGTTCTAGGTTCAATTACCTTCGTTGGCATTCTAAAATAAACTTGTCAAAGTTTAAAAAATACTTCTGGTTCAAAACTTTGTAAAGCATGCTACTAACTGGTTTTAATTCCCACTGTAACTTAATCTTAACATTCTTGACGTTAAGAACAAAAACTTGGATGTTATGTTGAGTCCCATTTGGTAAAAACAAGTGTAACGTTTGTTAACTTGCATCTCTAAAACTTTAAAATAACTGTTTTTAGGTGAAAGTAGAAGATCAGTTATATTTCAGCGATCCTGGCTTATTTGTTTATGGACTCATTAAGGTTAAACATATGGAGGTTACCGCATGCCCTTTTAACGCATATCGGTTCAGGGTAATACCTTCTGAAGACGGGTCAAAGTTCATTTTCGAGAGACATTCAAAAACAATTTTGGACGCTGATGGTAAATTATCACAACAAAACTTAAAGTTCTAGTTTAATAACATTACAAAAAGGTCGATTGTTACCATGACGACAATAAAAGTTTAACTGATTTGTGATAAAAAGTTTGCTGCAGAAAGTTTTTTTTAATTTGTGATTTTTTTAAGGAAACATTCTGAAAGAGGGACCGTGTAAAACTGGATTTAAAGATTGTCAAAAAAATCCAGAATGCCAAAAAGAAGAATCTAGCCACTGGGGGACAATGTTGGTTATAGATCCAACACCAAGAAAATTGAAAGATTTTAATTCAGTTTGGCATGACCTTGAAACTGACCCAACAAGCGATCTTAGAAACAGAATAATTCTAGATCTTTACATATTAGAACCAAAACCTTACTTATGTATAGTATTTGGTGAAACATTCGACAAAAAGTTGGCAGTTGACCCAATAATTGATCAAATTGTTTATTCTAAAGAGCTAAAAACAAATTCTGATGTTGAAAATCTTGTTAAAGAGGTTTTTAAGATTGAGATTGGGCATCCAGTTAAATATTTTAAAGAGTAAATATCTAATAACAAATCGGGCAAATTTAAATGTAAATAAATAAGACTTTGTGTTGTTAATTTTAAAGGTTAATGTTATTAATTAGTTTTGTAAATAAATTTCTAAAAAATTGAAAATAAAATCTGCACAATATACTTTTTGTTTTTGCTACAACATAAAACTTTAACATTAAGAACATAAAACGCAAACATATTAGGATTAAAAACTACGAACCCAGCTTCATTCAATGAACCAAAAAACTAAGGTTGCTATTTTTGTATTGCTAGAGTAAACAAAACGTAATTACGCTTCACTAATGTTACACTGAACTGCAATTTGTAGTTGATTTATAACTTAAGTTTTGCAGAGTAGCAAAAAACTTGGCATTAAAAACTTAAAAATGTTGTTCGGTTAACTTTAAACATATAGAGGTTACTGCATGCCCTTTTAACGCATATCGGTTCCGGGTAATTCCCTCCGAAAACGGGTCAAAGTTTATTTTTGAGCGACATTTGAAAACAGTTTTGGATGCTGATGGTAAAAATAACATGACACAATTAATATTTTTGTTCAACAACATTAGTTTTACTATTCACTAGTTAGTCTAAAAAGTCAAAACGAAGGTAAATTCAAGGATAACAATGGCTTATTAGTAATTTGATAATACATTTTTACAATTTTTTGTAAATGTAAAGTAAGACCACAGTTAACTAGTTTATTGATTGCGCCAGCCTAACTTTCCAACCAGAATCCTATTTTGATTCGATTGTTACCATAACAACAATAAATGGTGCGCTGTTTTCGCTGTAGTGAAGTTGTAAACTTTTATAGACACTGGGGGACGATGTTAGTTATAGATCCAACACCAAGAAAATTGAAAGACTTTGATGCAGTTTGGCACTATAATAAATCCGAACCAACAAGCGATTTAAGAAAAAGGATTTTTCTTACCCGGTATATGTTAAAGCCAAAACCTTATTTATGTTTAATATTTGGTGAAACGTTTGATAAAAAGTTGGCAGTTGACCCAATAATTGATCAAATTGTTTATTCTAAAGAGTTAAAAACAAATTCTGATGTTGAAAATCTTGTTAAAGAGGTCTACAAGTTCGAGATTGGACATTCAGTTAAATATTTTAAAGAGTAATGTTTTACTAATTATGTTTGTGTTGAAGTTAAAGTGTTAAGATAAAAAATTGTTAAGTTGTAATCAAACGTAAGTGTATTTGACCTTTTCGTAAATAAACGTCGTGTATAAAACAAGTTTGAAAGGAAATTTGATTTCTTATATATTGTAAAAAGTAAAAAAAAACGCCAAACAGTTAACTTTTATGGGTAAAGGCCTGTGCACATGACAAGGTAACGTTGCGTTACGTAACTTTACGAGTTCTAGGGATTAACAAATACAAAATATTTAATAAAAGTATACAGCTCACGAAATCTTGCGTAAATTTCGCTTCGGCCACAAAACTTTACGAAATCTTACGTAACTTTCGTACGTGTGAACGACTCTGTTCATTTTAAATGATTGCAAAATCTTGCATTACGTTGAGCTGCGTACGTCCTGTGACCGGGCCTTAATGAAAACTTGTTTTTGTTTCCAATTTCTAAAATTTAGCAGTTTCTTTTTTAAGAATCTATTTTTTAATTTTCTTTAAAATATTTGACCGGGTGTGTAATATTAAAATGAAATATTTCTTCCACAACATTTTCTACGTCTTCGTTTGTCCTCAATTTCCTGGTAACCGCAATTTTGTCGATTATCGGATCCACAGCTTCTTTACGTTCATAACACTCTCCAAACACGCTATGCAAAACCGGGACCGGTTCTAAATCGTATCGGATTAAAATAACTCTTCTCAACAAATCACTTAATGGACAGGTTTGTAGAAAATCCCAAACATTTTCGAAGTCTTCGAGCTTTCTTGGTGTGGTGTTAAAGTTGATGTATTTAACCCAGTGGGTGGAGTCTTCTTTCTGGCAATCTTCGGTTTTTGAGCAAGAGTTGTAACCAATCGTGGAAGGACCTTTCTTTAAATAATTACCTAAAATAACAATAAGTATCACACCGTTTATGTTCGTTAGTAAATAACAACGCTAATCAACTAATAAAAGTTTAACAGTTTTAAAAACCGTTTTTTTTTGGCTGTTTACAAAAACTTTTACCTTCAGCATCTAAAACCGTTTTTAAATGTCGTTCAAATATAATTTCCTTTTCGCCATTTTCCTTGGGATAAACTTTAAAACGAAACACGTTGAAGGGTGTCACTACTGCCACCATGTGTTTAATTTCAGCCACACCAAATTGATAAAATCCCGGATCAACAAAATATCTTGAACCATCAATTTTGATCTAAAAAAATAAATATTGGTTTATTACTGTTCGAAAAGAAAAAAGAATAAATAGTTAATGGAAAACAGCATGTATTTTATTTTAAAGTGTTTGGCAAAAATAGGCACTTTTTTCTATACAAAATGCCTTCCTTTTATTACAAAAATACATTTAAAAGTACTTACTACTGGATTCATATGCAAATCTTCTCTACTCAAACCTTGGCCAGGAATATAAACTCCTGAATGTGAGTAACAAGCGTCATAACCTAATTGTTGTAACGCCCATACAAACAATGCGTTTAACTCATAACACATCCCCCCGCCATTTCTAGTGACCACGTGATTGTATATCTTCTTTAAATCAAGCTGTATTTTGTTGTCGTCATCAGCTCCATGTAGTCGTAGGTTAGAGTAAGCCAAATTAATTTTGTGAGCTTGAATAATTGCTTTAAGGTTTTCCAAATTCGGTTCTTTAGAACCTTTGTAATTTATTCTTTTCAAGTAGTCGTCAACATTCATTTCGTTAACTTATTTTACTAGACTTTTGCTTAAAAGGGAATTTTTAAACTTAAAATCTTTTTATAAAATACAAAAACACTTTTTCCAAATTCTGTTGCTACCCCTTTGTTCATAAAAAAACCTTTATGCACTTTCTTACTATCTTCTGTGTTAGATTTATCGTCCGACATAAAGAATATAACTTGTTAATTTTATCCCTGCTAGCTACTTCCTTATGTTTAGAATACAAATTCAGGGCCATTTCTTTTATAAATAAACTATTTTTATCTAATTGTGATCTTTATTCGGCTACTTTTTCGTACAAGGTAATTTATTGCCCCAAGGCCTTGCATGATTAAAAAAATTCGGAGGAAGTTATTGAAAGCAATTGGTCACCACAAATGACGTCATATTTAAAAAGTTGGTTAAATAATCTCATTTCTTAAAAGTTGGTCTATGTACAGAAATAAAAAATAAGCTAAAGTGCCTTAAGCATCAAAAAAACTTTATACAATCAATGGCTTGAAAAGCGATTTTTTTAAAATAAATACCACCTTTTTTTTTTGATTTAGCTACCTTGGGATTTCTTTAATTCAACGACTTAGCTACCTTGGGATGATTTAGCTACCTTGGGATTTCTTTAAAAAAACATCTTTTTGTTGTTTGTTAAAAATCATTGTAACAACAAACAAGCTATTGTTTTGTAGATAATACTCGCTTTATGTCACTAATTAACCGAGTAATTAATCTATTTCAACTGTATACCGGAATAACTTGTAATTAATTTTAAAATTTTGTATAATTCCACATGGAAGCAATACATGTAACGATTTATAACACGAGTATGGGTAACATGGGACCCAACATTACTTTAGGCTGATTGGGGTATTATTTTTGTGGGTAAAAGGCTGTGACGTCATGCCCATGGGTCACGAGAAAAAAGGGGCACTACCCTCCCCAGAAATGACATTTCTTAGTTTTTATCAATATATTATTAAAAAATCCTTTTTCATAAAATTACAAAAAAATACAAAATTAAATAATTTTTAACGGTCTATCACTATATGAAAGTGCATATACATTTAACTATGTACATATCACCTATATTAACAAGTTATATTTCACTTTAAAAGCTCTTTTATTATCCCAGCGTTAAGTGTATTTTTGACATTAGTGCGACTCGAACCCATATGCTCGATAACCCAACTCCACAAGCAGGATTCCGTACTACCCATGGGTTAAACGGTATTCTTAGTGTTGTCGTATTCTTATTGCACCAATAAAAGTCGTTATATAGTTTGACGTTTTTCGTGCGCGTGCAAAAAATTAAAAAAAAGATAATAATGTTTAAACTTGAACTTGTTTTCCAGGTTTTAAAATTATATTTTGGGATAAATACGTTAAACCCTTATTCCCCAAATATATTATAATTTTATAATAATTATTCACCATAATTGTTTAAGGTTTAAATTCTTAACACAGCACATTTATATATAAATTGGTTAATATTGGTAATTTTATAACGCAAAAAATCAAAATAAATTTAATTCTTTTAAAAACTATTTCTTAGTTTTAAAACCAAACAAAAATTTAAATTAGTTTATATTAAAGTTTACTGCCAATAAAAACTTTTGACAAAAAGCAATAAAAGATAAACATAAGTAACAAGAGCTAGTTAAACTAATGACAGCAATTAGTATAAAATAAAAAGCTGCCAAATAATTAAAATCATTTTATTTATTATTATATCATAAATATTGTTAGCAAGATAAGACATTAGGTAAAAATGTCGTTGGAATAATTACTATTAAAACTACATCTACAAGTTATATAAAACTTTGTTAACAATAATTTCAAGAAGTGTATTAGTTAAACAACTGCAAAATAAAATGGAATGACTGCAAATTCTAAAAAAATGGATTTTCTAATTAGTTATAATATATAAATAATAATATAAATAACAATATAATATGTTTATTATTATATGGGATTATTATATATTTTTTTAAAATACACACAAAAAATAAATAAAAGAAAGTTGACTTAAAAGAAGGATAAAAACAAAAAAAGGATTTCTTAAAACAATATTTAAAATTTCATTTTTGTACATTATTTTACAGTTTTTTTTGTGAATTTATGTTTGAAATTTTAATATTTAAGGAACTAATAATACACCATTTAAAAGAACCAAAATGGACCATTTAAAAGAACCAAAATGAACCATTTAAAAGAACCAAAATGTACCACTTTAAGAGATCAAATCGGCCATTTTGAGGAACCAAAATGAACCATTTTAAGGAACCAAAATGGACCATTTTAAGAAACCAAAATGAACCATTTAAAGAAACCAAAATGGACCACTTTAAGGAACTAAAATGGACCATTTAAAGAAACCAAAATGGATCACTTTAAGGAACTAATAATAAACCATTTAAAAAAAAAAATTAACCATTTTAAGAAACCAAAATGAACCATTTTAAAGAAACCAAAATAGACCTATTTACCTAACATAAATCAAATTATAAGAACATTAAAGATTTGATTTAAGTTTTAGCCAAAAAATATTTTAGACTAAATACAATAAACCATTTACAGAATAATGTTACTACAGAAAAAAAATTATTTAAAGTTTAAGAAAAAGTTCAAAGATTATTTTAAACTTTTTCTGGACTTTGTTTTAAAATAGAATTAAAATCAAATCTTTTAGATCAATAAACTTAACTACATACAAACCACCAGTATGCACCTTTACAGTTAGTTTCGGATTCAAAGTTCTAATTATTTGAAAACTAAACATTGCTAACATTTTTGGGTTTGTGAAATAGCTGTTAAAGTTATAAATTGGTATCGGATTATTTTATATTCATTTAGTTTAAATATTGGGCAGTTTGTTGAATTAATCAATAAACGTGCAAAAAAAATAAGAAAGAAATTGAAGATATGTTAATTTTTTGGGGAAGATTTTAGGAACTCAAATAAAGGACGATTTTAAACAAGATTTACTTGTTTTTACCAGGAATCATAAAAAGTTTTTTAATTGTTTTGTAATCTCGTTTATTTAATATATATTTAAAAATAAAATTTGTAACAACATATACATTCTAATAAATATTTAACCTAATTTTATATTAGTTGGATGTTCATTTTAAGTTTTAACTTTAAATGCGGTGGCACAGTCGGAAAATTTTGAAGTATGCAATTCCTTCCACATAGTAACCATTTCTTCGCTGTTTAATTTATGCAAAGTCATAATTTCTCGATAAATACAAATATCCTTAGGTCTCTTAATTCCCCAACTTTTAAAACCTTTATGATTTTGTGGCTTCATGCCAAGTTTCTTTAAACAAACCCCGAGAAACGCATCGTCGATCGGAATTATCGGCGTTACCTTAGTAACCTCAAATATTTTCTTAGAAACGAGTGATGACATCACAAACCCCCCTCCTGAGACATAGGGGGGGTAATATTTTTCGTTCCAAAGGTTCGTTGAAACATAGTATTTACTTTTTGGGTCAGTTATGCGGGGTGAGGGGTACAAAACTGACCCCGCAAATAAGTTTTTAGCTTCCTCCGAGTTTAAGGAGAGGAGATAGTCGACGATGTTGTGGATGTTGACGAAAACGTCGTCGTCGCCCTGGGTAACAAAATTGGGGTTAAAAATATTTGAATTTTTATAAATTTCGCACGAAAATTTTGGGATTATTTAATATTGACAAAAAACCTGTTTTTAACTGAAGCAAAAAATTGGGGATTTTTGAATTAAAAATCTGTATTAAAATGGATTTAAAATTAGGTTTAGAATGTTTTAAAAATCTTCTTAAATGGGTAAAAAAATTGGGGCCAAAAATTTTGACATTTATTATTGTATAATTAGGATAATAATTTAGATGATCTTCTGTAAAAAAAAATTTTCTCTGTTTTTCTACATTAATACAAGACAAATATTGCTTATTTCCGTTTTAAATATTAATTTAAATAGAAAGGAAGTATTAGTGTTAATGTATTTTATAGTAAATTGTATATATAAAATTTTTTCATCAAATTTAAAATTTAATATAGTGTTTTTTATGTTAATTTAACATTTTGCAAATTTAAATGTGATTTATTTTGGTAATTAATTTAAAATAATAAAATAACAACATTGTTAATAACACAATGTTTTTATTATTAGATCATAACTTTTTTTTAAATTAGTCAAAAAATAAAACATTTTAAATTCAAAACATAATCAAAAACTGGCCATTTAATAAATGGTTTTATAAATATGTTTATAATTCTAAAAAAATGTAGACTGTATCAAAATAAAACTATTCAATTATAAAATATTGTAAAACTGAGTAAAAAGGGTTTTAATAAGCCTAAAAATTATATAAATTAAACCAATTTAAAATAAAACAAGACTTTAAAGTTACAACTTTAATTTTCAAATTGTTAGAAATAAAGTTTTTCAAGTTCTAACGCCCAAACTACAAAACCAAAATAAAATTCACGTTTTAGTTCAACCACAAAATCCACAATTCCCAGAATCTTAAAATCACAAAAAATTGACATTTCATGCTACTTGGGTTGTGTAATTCTTTAATAAAAACAAACTTAACTTAAATACACTTCACGTATTGTTATAACTAATATAGAAAGTGTTTAAAACTTCAAATAATTTTGTCTTTATAACATATAAACCAATGTTTAAAATATACTAATTATGGGATGTTTTAATTATGTTATTTTGTCATTTTCTTAATAACTATATTATGTACACATTGTTAGGTTGCTTATATTGCTTATAGTGTTAATATTAAGTTTAGAAAACAAGAAAAGAATTGACAAAGTTGTTTAAAATAGAAATAAAACAAGAGGGGCCACTAAAACTAAAACATACTTAGTATAAATTTAAACAATAAGACTGTTTTGTAGTTTGAACAGAATACTGTATGGAGATTGGAGACAATAAACCACTTCCCGCTATTATTCTGCCGATATATATTAAATATAAAACCTATTGTAAATCATATTTTTGTTTAAATATTTAACAGCTCATAGGCAAAATTAAACAAAAATTTGCACCATTGTGCTAATACCACAAAAATAAGTTAAAAGTAAAAGAACTAAAAAAGTAAAGATATTAAAACTGAATTCTTTTTTAAATTTAGGTAAAGAAAAAATATTTTCTATTTAGCCCTCTTAAAATATAGGTTTAACTTTTACTGAAGGTTTACGTGGAACCACTTAATACGTAATGGTTCTATAACATATAAAATCTCTGTTTTAAGTTGTTTTTAACATTTTACTTTTACTGACATTTAACCTACTGTAACATTAGTTTATCATTATTCATTAGTTTTTTACATTGTTTTTAAAATATATGTGGGAGTTTGTTACACATTAAACTAACTTTTTAGTTATAAATAAAACATAGTTTTAATGATTATTTTAGCTAGATGGTCCCACTCAATTAGAACAAAATACAAAAACTCATTCATAATCTATATACCAATAACTATAATATATATAGTAAAGAAATTTCAAAAATATTTAAATATGAGTACAAATTGTATAATTACTATTTGTGGTGCACGGACAATTATTAATTGCCAATATATTATGACAGTTAATTAATAGTAACCAGGCAAATGGGGTAAAATACAACCTATAGGAGGTTTTTACAGCCTATAACATAGCCTATAATACAGCCTACAAAATACAGACCAAAATATATTAATTATAAGTATACATAAACTAAATAATAAAATAACTTAAAAGTATAAAATACTAGTTTTTATCTTTTAAAAACTAATATTAAAAAAAATATTTGTATTTAAAATTAATTTAGTCATAAGTTTAATATTAAAAACTTACTTTAAATATAAATCTAGTTTGAGGACAGTAAGTGGTCATCCACTTCATAAACATAATATCTTTGATGGTGAGGTTTCGAAACGAGTCATGGAAATCCCCTTGTATGATGTCATGATACTCCTCAACTTCTCGCTCCAGGAGGAACTGTTTCTTGTCATCCGGACCCACAGCTACAAGGAATATTCTGAAGAAGATTTAGGAAGGAATTATTTCAATTTAATATTTTTTAGGTTGACTGTTTTTTTTACTTTATTTTAACTATTCGATAGCCTGCCTTATAGTCGGTATTTTAATTCTTGTAATATGGTCGCAACTCTCAACTAATTTTCGCATGTGATAATTTACCCACGAACCACAAACTGCAGTTCAATTTATTTTGTAGGATTAATAATTGGACTTACAGAATCATCCCCTAAACTCTATTATATATTTATAGATTAAATATTTAAACAATTCTAATAAAATTTTCTTTTTACACCCACACAAATAATTAAGATCAAACTTCATTGAAATCCATTACTCAACATTTAAATTTATTTTAAACAAAACAAAAAACTAAGCACTATAATGCTTTCAATGGACAAAAAACATAAATATATGTGTGTTTAATAACTTAGAATTAATACTGTAAGTAGACTAGCAAAATAATAGTAAAAAATATTCCGTAAACAGGCTTTCAACTAGTTGTTTAATAAAAATTGAATGTTTTTATTAACCTTTTTTTCCAGTCAAGGAATCTTATGTTTTTACTATAACATTTATTTAATTGAAGTTGTTAATCATCCATTTAGGGGTATAACTAAAATATTTAGAACTATAACTATATTCTCCTAATGGTGATAAAAAAGCTTTTAAAAATGTTACTATGATTTTCAATACAAAAATAAATCTAATTATAGCAATTATAAACTTTTATAAACCATTCAACTTTGAAAAATCTTATTGACTATTTTATTACCTTTTCTAAAAAACACAAATTTAATAAAACCTAATTATAGGTCATTAGGAAACTGTAATGCTTATATCGCTTTTTCTAAACAAACTTTTCTTACAACACAATACAACAAAAACTTTAGAATATATTAATAATAAAAATTCTTTATTTAACCTTATCTTGAAGTTTACTACAGGCATTATATATTTTAAACAATTAAGAAACAATACCCAAAATTAACTGCAAATTATGATAATAATTCCTTCATAAAATTACTAACATTATAAAGTAATTATATCATACACTTCAAAAGCAATAGAACCCTTAAAACCACTTTAAGTAAAATCTACTTAAAAAACTACCAACCTTCTGATGATAATTCCTTCCACGTTACTTTCATTCCCCCATGTTTCCCTGATTGATTTTCTTCTGTCGAACTGGGAGGTGGTTGATTTGATGACAATAAGTAGAAACACAGGTAGGGGGTTTAAGTCTTCACCCCTGCATTTGTCTGGTTCATTGTAGATATATGGGTAATATTTTTGCTGGAGATATAATAAAAATTGTGGTTATAACTAGGGATGGGCTGAAATCCAAATTACTCGGATTCGACGAACCCGAGTATTTTGTCGCGATACTCGGCCGAGTCCGAGTACTCGGTTATGATGTCATTTAAACGTATATAACTGTTCACGAGAACCTTTCCCGCATAATTTTAAAACTGCAAAATTTGCCAAAAAACACGTATTTATGGATTATAAAAGGTTTAACGTTGGCAAAACTACTTACCGCTGATAGCAATATCATTTTAAGTCCAAACGAAAATGTTAAAGTCTCAAATTTATTATGCGTAAAATTTAGTAAAAATAGTGTAGTAAAAAGTGTATTAGTTGCGCAATTGTTGCTTAAATAACGTAATATAATTAAGAGTAGATTATAAATTATTAGAAAAAGGCAAACCTCGTGTTTTTTTATGTTTAGTAAATCGTATACGATCTTAAATGACAAATTATTACTCGGCGTCCGAGTACTAAAAAATGCTGCTCGACGAGCACGAGTATTAAAATATGCTTAATACTCGGGCCAAGTACTCGGACTCGGATTCGATTGGCCCATCCCTAGTTATAACTAACATATTTATTTTTTTTATAAAGCTTGAATCACAAAAAAAATTGGGCAACAAGAATACAGCCTTTAAAGAAAAGAATATTCGTTGTTTTTTATCCTTTACCTTAAAAGGTTAACTTTACGACGTAAACATAAAGTAACATTTATTACCCCAACCTAGTTTTAAATTGACTTTGGCAGTTTTGGATATTAAAGATTAGAAATGCTCAACAATAAAAATGTATTGTTACGTCTTAATTAAGGGGGCTACAGCATAAGATCAAAGGAGATAGAACCCAGGGTCTTATGTAGTCCAGTCTGAAAAGTAGGGCAGTTTTCGATGAGATCTCGAGCATGCAAGCATAAAAAATGGCGTGACCATGCGCGCCGCGTACTACAATTTTCGGTCTACGCATGCATGCATGATTTATGTTGGCGTGTTTTACTTAAATCTAGCTTAAATATACAAGGAGTCAGTATTGCGCAAATGTAAATTTTTTTAAAAACCAAACGTGTAAAACGTTAATTTCGGGCGTGCATTTTTTCACCGAAAAAAATGTTGTGTGTGCACGCTGCCCTACTTTCCAGACTGGCATGTAGTGATGCCAAGTGTTTCAACTACTATATTATGCCACCTGTAATTCTTATAAATATAAATTGGAAATTTTTAATTTAAATAATACCTGAGAATATTCTAATTGTTTTTCTGGAGTTGCTTCTTTTTCTTTTTTCTCAGATTCTACTTCACGCGTCACCGATTTCTCGGCATTTCTTAAATACTCAACTTTTTCTGATTCCAGTCGACGAACAGTGTTCGTTAATTCAATAAATCGAGCCGCAAAATAAAACATATTAAGTAAAAAAATAACAACAATAAATCCCTTCACGAAATTAACTCGATGCTTCCATAAACAATTTGCAACTGAAAGTGAATTATTGCTCGAGTAAGTCCAGTTGGCACCATTTTTTACAGCCATTTAAAGTCTTTTTAAGCACCTTGGTTGTTTTGGAACAATATCATAAAGAAGTGGTGCACCAATACCTGAGATTGTTGATAATCTAAAATAGAAAAAATATTAAGTTTATTATTGTAGTCTTAAGTGGACAGCGTGATGTAGTGGTAAGAACTTTTGCTACACCACACATGAGGTCGTGGGTTCAATCCCCACTGCTCTCATGCTGCAGCACCCTTGAGTAAGGTGCTATAAATGGTATAAACTTCTGCTGAGCCAACACTTAATCAGCAGCTTAATTACCGGGCAGTTATAATTTATAATATCCCAAACTATCAAAGGCAACTCGAGACTGGGTTGGGATAACTGTTGTTACTCTGTATTTAGGTCGCGCATTTGACTTTTCCACATGGAGGACAAAGATATATACAAAACAAGTTCAGGTCAGTAGTGTGGTGTAGTGGTCAAAACACTCGGCTTTTATGTTGAACTGAACTTAATAAGGCGTTATAAATGATGTAAACTCCCACTTAGTCAACACTTATTTAACAGTAAAATTATCGACGAATTTTAATCTATATTATCCAAAACCGACAAAGGGAGGCTGGGTTGGGGTAACTAACAGAACTAATGTTACTCTAAGTTAATGTCATTAAGTTGCCAGTTTACATATATTATAAGTATCAAAGTACCTAAAATTAAACTTAGGATTTATACTATCCAGCTATCCGACTATCATTTCTTTACTTTTTACGTTAAAAAAATTATAATAAAGACAAAAAAAACAAAAAAATATCGAAAAAAAATATTTAGATTAAAATTACAAAATTTAACATCTTAATTTAATAATGACTAGTTAGCTAAATTATAAAATACTCACCATTAATTCTTTAAATCAAATAAATCTTGTATTTCATGAATAAAAATGTAAAAAGGTTCAACTTTTTCCCATTCCTAACACCGGTGTTAAGAAATACGTCATAATTAAACAACAATAGTATTTAATTTTTGTTTATCCTCAATATATTAATGCATTTTAGGATTTAAATTTAATAAAACAAAACTAAATTTGATTACTTAAATTTATTAATTATATTGTAAATAATATTTAATTTATCAACTTATAAACTTTTAAAACTAGTAAATTAAATAAACACTAAGATTCTGTTAAAAATAATTAATGGCAAAGTGATTGATAATCGCATTTCCGTTGTTTGTGTTTACATTTCACAAAAATCAAATTTCCTGAACAAAAATAAAACCTGTTGCATCAAATTCTAAAATATTTTTAAACAAAAAATAAATTAAAGTCTTAGACCAGTCATGGGTAAAATAAAAGTTTTTCGTATGTAATAGACAGGTTTTTGTGACGTCATACTACTATCCTGTTTAGTCATTATGTATGTGTGGTTTCGTTAACATAAAAACATATGTAAGCTAAGATTAAAGATTGAAAGTCAAAAACGAAAAAATATTTGAATATTTAGCATAATCTGTAAAATAGTAGAAATATTTATATTCAAACTAAAAAGAATTTAAGTAAAAACTTGAAGTAGATGTCTACACGTTCTAGTATTCAATTAAACCCAGTTGTTACAAGGCAAAACAATGATAATGAACAAACAATGAATCAACAATCAACAAGTGACAATACAACAACAATCACAATCGAACAAGAACAAACGACCATTGTTCCAAACGTAATTTAAATAAGAAATAACTTAAAATTCATTTTGAGAAAATAAATCTCATATCATAAGAATTAATATTGTCTATGACGCCATAGTTATTATTAACATTTAACAATGGTTTATTGTTGACAGAGACATCTGAAAGTGTTTTGGGGATTGTTTGGATTCTTCAGACGATGTTTAATTTTTTTTTTAATAATTATTTTGACAAATTCTAAAATTCTTGTCATACCAGGAATCGTGAAATCGATTTTCAAGGTATGTGACGTCATAAGTAAATGAAACTTTTTGTGACGTAATATCCGGTTAAAATATTTATTTTTAAATGTCTTAACTTAAAAATTAGTAATTTTTTAAAAGCATTTTTTAAGTAATTAAGTTTTTATTTTTTTGTATTTTTATTGTAAATTTATTTTATGTATTTAACTTTTACAATTTTATTTATTGTTACGTTTACGTAGTTCAAAATTAAAGCTTTTATTGTTACGTCATATAAGCCTTTAAACCTGTTGTTGTTTAGTGCCTCCCTATTATTACGTTGCAAGTATTCGTCTCGAAACGAAACAAAACAATTAGAAATTTCTGGAAAAATAAATTCGCGGTTTTTGTTTTCGCTGGATTGTTGATTTCCTGGCTTTCCGATGCTTTTCTAGAATTTAAAGACAACGAAGACACACAAGTTCTTTTTACAATCGGTGGGTTTGTGATGTCATTACACTTTATTATAACGTCATAATTTTTTTAAATTCTGATTGGTTAATTTTAACAAACTTTTTATTTATTTATTATAAATTAATTGCGGTAATTAATTAAATAACCTATTTTTTTTAATTAATTAACTTTTTTATTTAAATAATTATTGTTGAACCGGCAGCGTGGTGTAGTAGTCAGAACACTTGCTACACCACACATGAGGTCGTGGGTTTAATCCCCACTGATCTTATGCTGTAGCGCCCTTGGGTAAGGCGCTATAAACGGTATGAACTCCTGCTGAGCCAGCACTTAATCAGCAGCTTAATTATCGGGCAATTATAGTCTCTATAATATCCCAAACTGCCACAGACAACTCGAGACTGGGTCGGAGTATAGTTGTTACTGTATGTTAAAGCTGTGAATTTGTCCGACATCGAGGATAAAGTTATATACCAAAATAAATAAATAATTTTTTTTCTAGGATTATTTATCGCAAGTTTGGGTTTATTTTTTTACTCCTGCGCTTTCGGTTGGAAACCGTTTAAGTCAAGGTTATTATGGAGGAGTTGTATCGCCACTGCGTTGAGTTTAGCGTGAGTATTATGACGTCATAGTTAGTGTTATTCTACTTTATTGTATTAGTGTAAGTAGTGACTTTTTAATCTTATTTGCAAAAAGAGATAAAAAAACTAAAAAAAAGTTTTGTGACGTCATAAACATTTTATTACAACATAATATAACTAAAAGGCATCTGCATACTTTTTGAAAACTATGATTCCGAAGACGGCTTTTTACTGAAATTTAAGTTTATATGTATTTTAAAAAATTAAGGGCATTCAGGGTAGGGTTGGGGTAAGCTAGGATTAATAAAAAATGTATAAATAAAAGTTAAATCGTGTTTTTGGACATTTTCGGAGAACCGTCCATTTAGTAACAAAAATTTCGGTAAACTACATTTTCTAGTTTTGTATACACGACAAGTAGTGCAGGATCACTTAAAGATAGAGGATTAGAAGTTCAAATTGGGATTGGATTTTATGTTGTTGGATTATTCTTGGTACAGTGGAGAGGGTGGGCCAGAATCTCACTTTACGATTTTGTGGATGGTAAGTTTTAAGGTTTTTATTAGTACGAAAAATTTAATATAAAAAATAATAGTTGAAGGCCAGCTTGTGGTCGAAATTTTAATTGTTGTAATATGGTTGCAACTCTTAACTAATATTAAACCGGCACCGTGGTGTAGTGGTAAGAACACTTGCTAATCAGCAATATGATTATCAGGCAATTATATTCTATAATATCCCAAACTGCTAAAGGCAACTCGAGACTGGGTCGGAGTAACTGATGTTACTCTATGTTTAAGTCGCGCATTCGACTTTCCCACATCGAAAATAAAGATATATACGAAAAAACTGCAGTTTTGTTTATTTTAAAAGCCTATGGATTAGACGTACATATATATGTATGTCATTTAAACAGGGGGGAAAAAAGCTAAACATATTTTTATTGATAACAAATTTACCTTTTGCGTTTTTTTTTTTAATTTTTATTACATTTAATGCGGCTCATTTACATTAAAGTTTAGAAATTAATTTATTTTTAGCAATTTTTATGACGTCATAGTAAGCGACAAACAAAACATCTGTTAACAATTAACTATTTTTTCCCGATTTGTAAAAAAAACTGCTTCGTCATTGTGTGTAAAAATCGAAAAAAAAATTTACATTTTTTAAAATTAATTTTGAAATTTTTTTACATAGTAATTAAGAATAATTTTTTTCCAGGTCGAGTTTATGAAATATTTGGAGCCTTTGGATCGACTTTAAACCTCATCTACGGAGGCTTACTTTTAATGTTTCCGTTGAATGAGTTAGAACTTATTAGAACAATTATTTTCTACTTGACTCAACTTCTGATCGCACTCTCAGTACTCGATGGAGACAATATTGAGTGGACTCAAGATATTAACGACGCAAAGAAAAAGTAAAACTTGAAAATTTAAGTAACTTTTATTTAAGACAATATCAATAGTTTTAAGATAGTCTCTAAACATTAAGATGTTGTTTATTTATTTTTAACAAGAAAGGGAGGTATATAGAAAGTTTTTGGCCAAATAGCATGACATTGCTGGTAATCGAACTTTGAGACCTTTACTCAATGCAATACCCACGTTTCCTTCTTCCTTGATGTTGTGGAACAGTAATGGGACTTACCTTATTGCCGTAACATCACCCGATCTTGGGTTTTAAGTTTGTATATAAAGAAAATGCAATTGTATAGCGTTGTTGTTTAGACAGGGCCACAGCAAGAATCGAACTCTGAACCTCATAAGGCGATTTTTAATATCATAAAACCCTTGAAACAACAACCAAAAATATTTTTTTCCAGAAAAATTCGATTAGAATCAAGTACAGAAAACGCGAAGTCGTTTTTCCGGGAATTCCCTAAAATATTATTTGGTTGGATATTTTCATAAATATTTCAAATATTAAACTCAAATAATTAAAATATTTTTAAACATTTTAATTGTAATTATTGTTTTATATGTTAATGTAAATTAAAAAGTTCAATCATTTTTATTTTATTTTAAATATTGGTTAGTTTTTTTACATTAAATAAACATAATAAGTTTTATCAATTTTTAAACTTTTAACATAGTTTAATAAATTAAATATATGAGAATTAATTAATAAAGTTAAATGTTTAACTATAATATCATAAGCTTAAAAATAAACACTCACATAACAAAGATAAAATATAAGAGGATAAAATCCATAAAGAATAAAAATATTTTAAAATAAGGGGTTTGTTAATAACAGAATAATAAGCCTAGGGTAGAAATAGGTTAAGTAAAAGCACTTTAAGGTAAGGTGAAAGATCTCTTTTGCTGGTCCCAATAAAATAAAGGTTAATAAAGATTTTTTAATTTTACAAAGTAAAGAATATCTCGGATTAAAATTAGAAATTAACACAATATTGGTACATAGCCAACAACTATTGTCATAAATACATAGTAACCTATACACTTTTTTATAAGTAATAAATCAAATGATTAGCAGGGTGTAGTGTTTAAAACACGTTACTACATATAATTATTGGTTGAATCACCACTGCTTCTATGCTGTAGTGCCCATAAAGTGTACTTATAACCAAATATATAATGTAACTAGTGAAGTCAACTTAAGACTGGGTTTGGGTGATAAATGTTACTCTATTTGAAGTTTGTATTCTACATCAAGGATAAATTAATACAAAGAGCAATTTTTTTTTGACCAATTTCAACAAAATTTTAATCCAAATCAAATTGAACCCAATCAGGATGGATACTTTTCTGTTTCTGAACAAAAGTGGAGATCAAGGATTTTAGAGTGTGGTTCATGACTAACTTTTTATTTGGTAAATTAACATTGGTCATCGGACTCAAGTTCTTTCCTCTTGAAATCCAATTCTCTATCTCATTTCTTTCATAAGTAAAACCATCTAGAAAATGTAAGTTGGTTATTTAAAACAGTTAAATCCTTTGTTTTTGTGTTTTATAAAAATTTAGGCAGCAAATATAAAAATGTTGAAATCCTAATTTAATAGGATTTAACAAAAATGAAAATTTTAAAAAATTTATAAAAAAGAACACATTTTTTAACAAAAGTTACCTGAATAATAGTATACTAGATCAAATAGTAAACTTACCTGCAGCAATGACCGGGTCCCTCATAATTTGTCGAGATATCGGGCACAAATATTCATCGGGAATTTTTTGTTCAACTTCAAATTTTAGTGAAAAATGGCAAAAAAAAATAATTTTAATTAAAATAAAACAATAAAGTTTGTAATAGTTACTTGAAATACTGACAAAAATAAACACAAAAACAGATTTAACAAAATCTATAATTAAATAAGGTTTGGTCAAGTTGATGTTACCTAATTAGGTCATAAAATTAGCATTTGCATATTAAGAATTTTTTAATAAACAATTATTGCATAAAATCACCATCTAGGTAAATATTAAAATATAAAATAACTCACCACTATCTCGTTGCTTCCTCACATCTCGGATCGAAACATCTTGGGAAGTCGAGACATTTTTCCATTGGAGGGAGCCATCTGATTGGTTTGTTCCACCTACTAGAAAAATGAAAACACAAATTAAGTCTGGTAGCATTAAGCAAGAGTTTCACTTAATTTATCTTATGAAAAAAGGTCGCATAGATATCAAATGGGTAAAGGTTAGGGTTTAATCTATGTAAGGTGTAATTTAATATCCATTTGATATACATTTGAATCATAGAATTCATTAAACATGCTAGTTTTATAAGGTGGGTTAAGTAAGTTATGTTTACAATTAGGATAAAGAACAACATTCTGGTAGTTCAAGGTAGTTTAATAAATATGACATTCAATTACAAATCAAAAGATTCTAGGTTTGATCCGCACCAGTGCCACACTGTTCACCCTTAAGCCTGTCATTTATTGACTACCACATTACAACAGCACACCCCTACCCTTCAAGAAAAATAATAATTTAAGATAATATAAAACAAAAATTAAAAGTTTTTACAACAAAAACCTTGTTGATTAATCACGTTGTGAATAAAAGTTGGGGCAAGTTGTTGTAAATTTGGCGGCAACGCTGCAACTAATGAACTTAAGTTGACCTCTGGTGACCCCTTACTGGCCCCTGGTGATCTTTTTGCCTCTTTCATCGATGTTATCGCTCGTATTATCTTATTTCTATGGCCAAGTGGAGCTAAAAAAATTATAAATTTTTAATAAATTTCTAGTTAATTATTTTTCATTATTAATTAATTTTTTCACCTATTCCGAGATCTTTCTGTAAAATATCTGAGGATAAACTCGTCAGTTCTGCTCCATCGATCTCGTTTAAGCGAAACGATTCCTCATATTGTCCGAGTTTTACTTCATCGATCAACCACGATGCTACTTGATCACATGACCAATCTTGAAACGGGATTCTGGGGTGCACTAAATTGAGGATAAACTAGTTTTAATGTTGCCAAAAAATTTAAAAAATTTTCAATATTTTTATTTTATAAAATTGGTTTTGAATATAATACATTTACAATAAACATTAAATGAATAGAAGTTCAATAAATAAATTTTAATGTAAATAATATAACAATTGCCTTCTAGTTGGGTTTGTTTATTTGGTGTTTCCTCAAAACTTAGAAGATCTTCAGATTTCTAAAACAACAAAAATTATAAACATGTTAAATATTAAAACATATAATGCTATCAGTAGCTTAAAAACACAAACTTTTTATCACAAAAATAATTCTAATTCTATATATATTTATTTTTCATTAATGCGAAAAGGTCGACTTTACGACCTAAACATAACATCAGTTACTCCGACCCAGTCTCGAGTTGACTTTAGCAGTTTGTGATATTATATGAATTATAATTGCCCGATAACTAAGTTGCTGATTTGTTTTGTTTTGACTTAAATAAAGTTAATGTTGTTAAAGCCTCTCTCAAGAACATTATGGCAGGGAAGCAGTGGTAATTGAACTTCAGAATCTAAATAGTTTAATTAAAAACTCTCATAAATTTAAAAAAAACCTGATGAACTTTATTGTTTTGTGCTGACATCAGTGTTTGAATATCTAAAAATTTAAAAAGATTTTAATGAAAAAAAGCAAATATAAAAATAAGAATATTTTTTAAAACAAATTCGAACTTTTTATCAAATTATTTAAAATCCAAAACAAATTATTTAAAATCCAAAAACAATGTTTACCATTTTTATTCTCAAAGTCCCAAATAATTGCAGTTTTATCATAAGATGTAGAAGCAAGCAGTCGGTCGTCCGAATTATAACAAACTGACGTCACAATGGCTGTATGTCCATCCAACACCATTATTTGTTCCCCTAAAATCTAATTTTAAAAATTAAAAAATAACATTTATAAACATTCTTCTTTTGTACACATTATCCTTGATGTGTGAAAGTCGAATTAGCAACCCAAACATAGAGTAACATTAGTTACCCTGACCCAGTCTTAAGTTAACTTTTGTAGTTTAGGATATTATTATTTTAATTGCCGATAATTTTACTGCTGATTAAGTGCTGGCTCAGCAGGAGTTCATAACGTTTATAGCATCCTATTTAGGGCACTACAGCATAAGAGCAGCTCTTATGCTGTAGTGACCAGGGACCTTGAAGCTTAAGTGAAATAATAAATTTGTAACCCTTTAACAATGTGTTTTATAAATTATATAAAACAGAACATATTAAAAGGAGTTTAATATATGGAAAACATCGCACAAAAAACCTAAAAACTTTAATGTTTTTGTCTCTTTTTTTCCCAATAAATTTATTAAAAAAATAAATAAAAACTAGTTTACTTAAAACTTCAAGTACTTACTGGGTCCCATATAATCACACTTTTATCAAAAGAACTTGAAGCTAATTGTTTTCCATTGTTACTGAAACAACAGCAACTTATTGGAGCATTGTGACCCGATAGTTCATGGAAAGATTGAAGAATTTTTGCTAAAATGTCAAATTTCTGATTTTAAATATTTTTACAGTTTGTTTTTTTTATTATAAATTGCCATTGTTAAGCATTACCGCCTTAACATGAAATAACTTGACCCCAAACGAAGACCAAAGTTTTTTTGTTTTTGGGTTATATAATAATTCCACTTGCGATTGTTTTACTCAGTATTTAATAATTTTTTCAGGTTCTAGATATATGTATATCTATATAGATGTCCAATTTATAGGCTTACAAATTAAGTAAAACTGTCGTTTGTGGTGTGTGGGTAAATTATGGCAGGTGTACATTAGTTGAGAAACCATATTACAACAATTAGAATGCTGACTATATCGTGGGCTATAGACCAGTAATATTAAAGAAAACAAATACTGATCAAAAGCACTTTAAAATATTATTCTTAAAATAAAAAGGTTTTGAAAACCACAATTTAAATTATTCATTTACGAGGCTCAAAATAATTGAAGGTACTTACAAGATTTGGTGCTGAAAATCCATAATTTAATTTTGTTATCCTGACCACACGAAGCCATTAAATAACATTGATTGTTTGGTTCATCTAGTAAAAATAAATTAAAGTTTAAAACATATTAAGAGTGGTAAAAAGTTATAAAATATTAATACATTGTTACTTTAAAAGTAATAGCAAGGTAACAAAAAAGTAGGGTTAAAATGTTTATTAAAAATGTTTTAAAAAATATTAAACAATAGTTCAACAAACATGAAGTGTATAATAATAAAAAAATGTTTTAAATGTATATACATATAATATAGTAAATACCTTGATTATTTTGATGAAAAGTTTTAGAGAAAGTTATGCAGGAAACACCGCATGAAGATACCCCTTCATCATGAGCTTCTATTTGAAATAGGGGCTGCAAAAGAAATTTTAATTTAAAACGACAAAAAAAATATATAATAAGTGTTTCAAAATTTAGGCTGATTTTAACAGAATGTGTTAACAGATAAATATTTAATTTAGTTTGAACAAAAAGTACAAAAACATAAGTTTTTTTGCCACAAAATCTGAATTTTTTATTTTTTTAAATAATTATGATATTAACCTTCATTGAATTATTCCTCATGTCCCAAACCCTGATATCTCCCAATCCTGACCCAGTGATCAGGTAAAAGTCGCAAGGTGTTGGGGTTATTGCATAAACATTTCCTTCGGGGTGGCCAGAAATTTCCCTGGTAACCCCCAAAAAAAATAAATTAAAAAAAAAAATTTATATATATACAACAAATTTTCCAAAATAAATATTAATACAAGCTAATTTGTAATAACCACACCGCACCGATTTTTTTATGTAATAAACTTTTAATTTTAACAAAATGCACAACAATTATTTGTTTATTTAATTAAATTAGTAATGCAACTAAAAACTAAGAAATCTTTACTTGATAAGTTTCTTTTTATTAATATCCCACAAAGCTATCGAACCATCAGCAGATCCAGTTAAAAGATAATTTGAATCATTTGTAAACGAACAAATTTGGACGATGTTACTGTCAGAATGACGAAATATTGCTAATATCTAAATAACAGATAAAATGCAGTTTTTAGAATAATTGGTCAAACTTATAACCCACTAACTTCATTTTTAATCAACCGTTTACTAACCGTTTACGTCAAAATGTGGTACAAAAAAAATTTATCCATGCAACACAACAGCATTTTTTAAATAATAAAAACTTATAATTAAGAAGTAAATAGTATTGTTAATATTGTTTAAAACATTAATTTTTTTTTTGTAGATATCTTTATCCTTAATGTGGAAAATCGAATGCGTGACTTAAACATAGAGTAACATCAGTTACTCCGACCCAGCCTCGAGTTACCTTTAACAGTTTGGAATATTATAGATTATAATTGCCCGATAATTATACTGCTGATTAAATGCTGGCTCAGCAAGAGTTCATACCGTTTATACCACCTTACTCAAGGAAGGGCGCTACAGCATGAGATCAGTGGGGATTGAACCCACGACCTCATGTGTGTTGTAGCAAGTGTTCTCACCACTACACCACGCTGCCGGTTTATATATGTCAGGCTAAAAAATTGTTTATAGAATGACTTTGACCAACAGATCAAACCTTATAATCTTTGTCAGATAATTGAAGCAAATGGGCTTTACCATCACTACAAGCTGTTGAAAGTAAATTCTCCTCCGTATTAAAAGTGACAAAGTTGACCCCGTATTTAAACTCCTTAATGGGGGAGTAGGATAATTCTTTGAAGTTGTTTGTAGAATAAACGCGAAGTGTTTTGTCACCTTAAAATAAACTTTATTTATCAAGTTTTTGTTATGTTAAAACCTTTAAATATAATAAATTTTAAGGACCAGCAGCATGGTGTAGTGGTAGGAACACTTTCTATACCACATGAGGTCGTGAGTTGAATCCCCACTGCTCTATAGCGCCCTTGAGTAAGGCGCTATAAACTCCTGCTGAGCCAGCACTAAATCAGCAGTATAATTATCGGGCAATTATAGTCTAAATAATATCCCAAACTGTCACAGGCAACTTGAGACTGGGTCAGGGTAACTGATATTACTCTAAGTTTAAGTCCACATTCGACTTTCACACATCGAGAATAAAGATATATACAAAAAAAAGGTAAATAACTTAATTTAGAAAAAGTTTTATTTTTTTTTTACTTTTACAAATAAAAAAAAATTTTGCAAAAAGTTAAAAAATAAAACAATAATAGCAAATACAAACCTGAAGAAGTCACAAAATAAAGTTTTGAGAAAGTGCAGCAACTAACTTCTTTGGAGTGATTTTCCAATTTGCAATAAGAATACATTTTAAACAGTCAAGACTTAAGGAACTTGCAAGTTTACAACTGACAAAATTTCCTATAAAATATTAAGCGCTTCGTTTTTTTTTTACGACTTAGTAAGTTATTGCCGTGGTTTTTACAAAATGTCCAAACTAACCTTCAATACCTTCTTGTAAACTGTATTTTAACTAACAAACCCTTTAATAACTTGTTAAATTCTGAAAATTTGATACAACTTTGCTCTTATGACGTTTAGACATTGAGGAGAAAATAAAAACAAACACAGACCACGTGATGTCAATATCTAGTATACTATCATATTAATAAGACAACGACTTTGATTTAATTTTGTTTATGAATTTCTTATAATATTTCGGTTTGTAATTTTATATTCATATCTATAAATAATAACACATTTATTTCACAAACTTCGCAGTTATGTAAATAAGTTTTCTAATATAGTTTCAAACACCAGCAGCGTGGTGTAGTGGTAAGAACTCTTGCTACACCACACATGGGGTCGTGGATTTAATCACCACTGATCTCATGCTGTAGCGCCCTTGAGTAAGGCGCTTTAAACGGAATGAACTTCTGCTGACCCAGCACTTAATCAGCAGCATAATTACTGGGCAATTATAGTCTCTATAATATCCCAAACTGCCACAGGCAACTCGAGACTGGGTCGGAGTAACTTATGTTACTCTATGTTAAGGTCGTGCATTACATCGAGGATAAAGATATATACAAAAAAAAACAATAAGTAACATAAAATTAAGCATTGACGTTCTGTTTTTTTACTTAAAATAACAAAAAAAAGTAACTTTTTTGCAATTAATACACCATTTATATTGTAGTCAGGGGCCCTCAGACACGTCATAATGGCCCTTGCAGGATTTTGCGCAATGCTAAGTTCAGCGGTAAATTTTTAATAAAATACGTCATCAAAATTTTTTTTTTTGTTATTTTTTTAAAATTTTTTTTAACTAAACTATTAATTAAAGAAATGTTAATTTTGCATGTTGCAGGCCCTTTAACATAATATTTCATGCGTTAACTTTTATTGCATCTTCATACAACTATGTTTGTTGGCATGGCAACAAGCGAAATAAAAATTAAACTTAAATTTTGATACGACCAAATTGACTTTCAAGTTCCCTTTTAAAACTCTACCACATTGCAACAGCAATAAATACGTAAAATTCTTAATAAATATGCTTGTATTAAATAAAACTAAATATTATTTACATACTACAAAATTAAAAATTTTAAGTAAAAAAAAGAAAGTCATTTAAAAGGTAAAAAGAGTAATAGGTAAGAAATTAGAAAGTAGAATTCGCAAGAAATATTGAAGACGATATTAATTAATACAAATCATTAAACATAACAAAGATTGCCCCTTTTATTTTATGTCATTCAGAAAGATTGTCCTTTTTTTATTTTATGTCATTCGGAAAGATTTTTATTTTATGTCATTCAAAAAGATTTTATGTCATTCAGAAAGATTTTATGTCATTCAGAAAGATTTTATGTCATTCAGAAAGATTGTAAACCATTAAACATTACAAAGATTGTCCCCTTTTAATTATATTTTATGTCATTCAGTAAAAATTTCCTATTACTTTAACACATATGAGTCATTTACACGTTATAATTGGATTGTACACCCCAACATTTGTCACCCTCAACAATTTAAATTTGGTCCGAACATGAAATAATATTTACAGAATCTCTGGCAAATTTAAAATAATTAACGGCGATTATTGTGAATAATTATATTTACAAACGACTAAATATTTACAATACTCATACGCGTAAATCCATATTAAATCTAATCGTTATATAGAACATTTTTTTTTTGTTTTTTCTTACGCAAGATTTTCATCTTCTCTAACTGTTTCTTCTTCAATCTCCAATTCTTGAAAAAAAGATGTAATTAGCGCTAATAAAAAAATTGAAAACATCATTTTTGTTTCATCTTTTTATACCTATGTGGCTATTTAATACACGAATTAGTAACTTTTTTGTACATGCAATTTAAAATATATTTAACACAACTTACCAATCGGAGTAGTTCCCCGATAATCTGCAGGTAAATTCCAAATCCCCAGAACAGGGTCGTCTAAAAGTATCCAAACACGAACTTGATCATCAATAACCCAACTTGTGTACCCAGAGGCCATATTATTAAAAACCAAAATCCAGTTTTGAAGACCTACAAATGTTAAAAATATATTTAAAAGTTAAACTAAACTTTTTAAACAATTTAAATTATTATTTGGAAAACGTTTTTAAACGTCTTTAAAACCTACAGGAATGTTTAACAGTTGGGGAAAGTATTCACTATTATGGTCAGAACCGTAAAACTTACCCAGATATGGTTCTGTACCCAAATCACAAGTTTGAACCTCCAGATTGGTTGGTTCTGATGATTCTACTGAAGGACCACTTAATTCATAATTTAAATCCATTTGAACATTGTTGGGTTGCCCACCAGATGCAGCGTTTTGGTTAAGGATAACAGCATATTGAGGAATTATGCTATGGAAAAATAAGAAAACTTAATGTATTTAAAAAATAAAATGGTGAGCTAAAAAATCCATTTAAACCTTACCTATCGGAAGTACAATGCGAACTAACAGCTCCATCAATATTGGAATGGCCTAAAAAATATATATTTTAACTTAAAGTTGACTTTTATATGATGTATGTTTAACTAGTTATTAGGTCACTTAAATTTAAACTTACAATGATTATTTTCCTCTGGAGTTGCCTTTGTTGGCGTTTCCCCATTTCCACTACTTGTAAAAAATGCGTTCATTGTTTGATTTTGCAAGTTGGGATTTGTCTTTAGTTGATTTAAATTCTGTTGGGTATACTTCTTGTTTTTGCAGCCTAAAAAGTTGTTTTTTTATTTTTGTATATTTAATTAACTACCTTTTACTCTAATTACAATATATATTACAGTGACCCACTTTGTTTTATATCCAAACTACTTTTTTAGTTACCTTAAGTTTTACAAATTTTACTTTCCATTACCTCAAATTATTGGTAATTCTTCTATGGTAAATGACAACTAAATAACTTAGGTAATGGCAATAAATTTACCACAGTACATTTACTACAGACCAACATATAAACGATGTGGTACATTACCCATACATACCTGTAGATTAGCCAACCTCACATTATTAAATCCCCAAGTACATACAAAGTAAAAATTAAATGTTTGTTTATACACTTACCTATGACAGCTTTTGCAACTTCAGTTTTTAAAGCTTGGAGGTCAACTATCGGGACTGGAGGTGAGGGGCCTTGCATCCTAAAAAAATAGTTTAAACAATTTTTTACTAAATATAAATTTAAAAAAAAATTTAAAACATTAATTATAACCCGAACTAACTAAAAAACAAAATTTATCCCCAGAAGATATTCCCAAAACTTACCCGGAAGGTGGTACATCTTGTCCTGGAGTTCTTAGCGTAGGTCGATGTAAATTTGGAAATCTCTCGACGACTGAATTAACAAAATCAAGTCCCTTGTTTTGTAGCAGAAATTCACAACTTGGATACCACTTTGCATGATCTGACCAAGGGTCATCATGGTAATCCCAATTCTGTAATCCACCATTACAGTACCAACATTTTACACGATCTCTACTGCCTGAAATTTAACCAATTTGTTTAATGAAATAATTTCTATATAATTTAATATAATAGTAGCAATAAAGTTTTAACTTTTTTACAGAAAAAATACAAACCTAAATAATAGAATCCTGCAGCAGCTATATCACTAACAGATGCATCGGTGTAACTCCAATCTGTGAACGTATTAATTCGATTTTGATGGTTTTCCATGTGGGGAGAATTGGCATACAAACAGGGAAACATAGTCCTCAGGTTTTCTCTTTGTTGGCTGGTAAAAAAAATAAATTAAAAAATTTACTTTATTACGAGGTATAAAAGAAATTTTTTTATTTAAAAAACAAATTGTTTAATAAATATTTACCTTACTGAGTTTGCAAAAAATGTTAAAGATAGCAAAAGCAGATATTTCCAAAAAATTTTTTTTGTAAAATTTATCTTTCATTAAACAATTACCTTGGCTTTTTAAATAATACAACTGTATAACATTAACTGCAAAACCCTTTTTGTAATTTAAATTTTAATTTTGTCTTTTTTAAATCAAATCTATAACCGACTGTTGCTTGCTCAAACAACGTCTATCTGTGATATCTTCGTATTGCTATGTAAAGTTACATAATTGTCAAAATAGATAAAGAAATGTGATTCTATAGCGCCATGTAGCGACTTCAATATTACAGAATAAAGTTACATAATTGTCAAAATAGATAAAGAAATGTGACTCTATAGCGCCATGTAGCGACTTCAATATTACAGAATAAAGTTACATAATTGTCAAAATAGATAAAGAAATGTGACTCTATAGCGCCATGTAGCGACTTCAATATTACAGAATAAAGTTAAATAATTGTCAAAATAGATAAAGAAATGTGACTCTATAGCGCCATGTAGCGACTTCAATATTACAGAATAAAGTTAAATAATTGTCAAAATAGATAAAGAAATGTGACTCTATAGCGCCATGTAGCGACTTCAATATTACAGAATAAAGTTAAATAATTGTCAAAATAGATAAAGATATGTGACTCTATAGCGCCATGTAGCGACTTCAATATTACAGAATAAAGTTAAATAATTGTCAAAATAGATAAAGAAATGTGACTCTATAGCGCCATGTAGCGACTTCAATATTACAGAATAAAGTTAAATAATTGTCAAAATAGATAAAGAAATGTGACTCTATAGCGCCATGTAGCGACTTCAATATTACAGAATAAAGTTACATAATTGTCAAAATAGATAAAGAAATGTGACTCTATAGCGCCATGTAGCGACTTCAATATTACAGAATAAAGTTACATAATTGTCAAAATAGATAAAGAAATGTGACTCTATAGCGCCATGTAGCGACTTCAATATTACAGAATAAAGTTAAATAATTGTCAAAATACATAAAGAAGTGTGACTCTATAGCGCCATGTAGCGACCTCAATATAACAGAACAAAGTTAAATAATTGTCAAAATAGATAAAAAAATGCTACTCTATAGCGTGACATCGAGATAATATTTGTTTTAAAATTATATTTATATTTTAAAGATTTTTTTTACAAGTACATTTTTAATTTTGATTTTTTTTTTAAATATTTAAAATGACGTTGTCAACAATTAATAAAATATGGTTTTTTTAATGAAGACTAAAATGTTTAAAATTTAAGAAAAAATAACAATTTCAAGAAAAATACTCATATATTACCATTTATCTGTTATTTTATTCAGGCATTTCAAATAAGACTAGTTCTAAAAAGTTCTCTTTTAAGAAACATTCAATTTTACAAAATTTCCATAAAAATAAAATATATTTTCTTACATTTTCAGCGAATGTGCAGCAGCAGTTTTCATAAAAGAATTCACATTGATCACCTTATATATTTTTTTAAACATTTCTTTGTGCTTTTTAAAGTATACAACTGTATAACATAAAATGCAGCCCCCTTTCTGAAATTTACTTTAAATCAAATCTATAAAAAGTAAACACTAGGAACAAAGTTTTAACCGACTGTTGCTTGCTCAAACATGCTCAAACAACGTCTATCTGTGATATCTTGGTATTGCTATTCACTTATGTTGGCATAATAAAAAAAAGGAGCAATGGCGGGTGCGCAGCTCATAAATATCATTAGAGCTTGTGTTTACTTTACCGATTTGACTTTTCTGTGTTTGCATTTCAGAAAATGGTCAAAATAATGTTCAACTATTAATAGGTTTTCATGTTATTTTACAACATTTGTTTTAACAATATTTAGTTTTTCAATTCTTAATTTTGAATTTACGATTAATATAACAGTAAATGTAGTCAAACTAAATATTAATACTTTTCAATGTAACTGTTTTTATATTAAAATAAGATTAATTAATATTTATTTAGTTTGTAACATTTTTTTTAAATATAGGTGTGTTACATTCTTCTTTTAATAAGATTAGTTTTCTGCGAACTGTGTTAAAGTGATGTTAAAAAAAGGTCTCCCAATAAACTATTTGCTTTTAGGCATATAGTTTTGGTTAAATGTTAATTTGGCGGTCTTGTTAAGAGATTGACAATTGTTAATAATAAAACATTGCTTGATATTTACTGAAAAAAGTTGGAACAATATCAATAAAAATTACCCATATTGCAAACGAAGTTGTCCGAAATGCATTTTACTTGAACAAACTTTGATTAGATATTTGCCAAGCCTAAACTCACCGTTAATGTTTACTTTAAACATAACTAAATAAACAGCTGAACCATTTGAACAAAGTTGATCACAATTTTCGTTAAAGTTGTTTTTATAAATATGTGTGACGTAATAATGTTAGTTGTTTTATAATGTTATAAACAACCCTTTAATTATTAATTAAACTTAACAAAGTTAAACTTACTTATATAAGCAGTAACTCCGTGGTGCAATAACTTTAACATGATTAGAATGAATATATATTTTATTAATTATTAAAAAAAAATAATGAATGCCTTAATTTAGTAAATTTCAACTGAAATATAACTTTATAAAAACAATTTAAAAACAAACAAAAGGGAATCCAATTTATTGTTTATATACTGTATGACTTTTATTAACAAATCACTTGATTTAAATTTACATTTTATTTATTTATATTTATTGTTTACAGAAGTTTGGTCAAGGAAAATAAGGATGGCCAGACATTTGAACCACTTTTATTTAAACCCCTTACATTTAAACCCCTAACATTTTAACCCCTTACATTTTAACCCCTTACATTTAACCTCTAACATTTTAACCCCTAACATTTAAACCCCTAACATTTTAACCCCTTACATTTAAACCCCAAACATTTAAAACACCTAAAATTTTAACCCCTAACATTTAAACCCCTAACATTTTACCCCTTACATTTAAACCCCTTACATTCGAATCTCTTACATCCGAACCCCTTATATTTAAACCCCCTTTTACTTGAACCTCTTACATTCATTTTATATGTGAGGGGTTTGAATGACGAAGTTTAAGTGTAAAGAATTTAGATATAAGGAGTTGAATGAAAGCAGTTAAGTAAAAGGGGCTTAAAAAAGGTTTTAAATAAGAAGGGGTTCAAATAAGGGGTTTAAAACTCATAAAACAAAAAATAAGATAGTAAGAAGGTGAATAAAATAAAAATAATTATTTTATTAATGAAAAAATCTTATAATAAAATTTTTTTCTTTTAGTTAAATAATATTACGATTGGCAATTATATGAAAATCAAGAAAACTATTATAAATAATCCAACCATGCGTTATTTTTCTAAAACAAAGTCCAAAAATTGGAACAAAATCAATAAAGTTACCCATACTGAAACAAGGTTATTTAAAACGCATTTTGTTCAAACAAATTTTATTTACCAACTTATATTGCGCAGGGGACTCATATTTGCCAAGTTTTAACTCGGCTTTGTCATTTTTACCCAAGCACTAACAATTTTTAACTAAATTAACAAAACAAAGTTAAACATAATTCGAAGTTGAATGTGTGACGTAATAATGTTAGTTGTTTTATAATGTTATGGACAACCCTTTAATTATTAATTAAACTTAACAAAGTTAAACTTACTTATATAAGCAGTAACTTCCGTGGTGCAATAACTTTAACATAATAAGAATGAATATATATTTTATTAATTATCATTTAAAAAAAATAATGAATGCCTTAATTTAGTAAATTTCAACTGAAATTTAACTTTATAAAAACAATTTAAAAACAAACAAAAGGGAATCCAATTTATTGTTTATATACTGTATGACTTTTATTAACAAATCACTTGATTTAAATTACATTTGTTTTATTTATATTTCACAAATATAAAAGTATAGTGATAGAAGTTTATGGGAGTTCGTTTAGTAAATGTTTATTATTTGAGCGTACAATATCTTTGAAACTTGTTTTCACTGTTTAGTATTTTATTACAAAAACAGCTTTTAAATTTTTTTATTTTTTTATATTCACAAGGTCCAATCAAAATGCAGTTTTTTATGGTAAGTTCTGTTTAAAAAAGAACCGCTTATAGTTTACCTAAATATATCTGCCCACGCGAAACTTGGGAACAAAAAACTTTAAAAGTTTGATCAATAACGCACTTTTATAATTTATAGCTTTAATACCCGAACACTTACATACGTGGATTAAAAAACACATTTTATATGCGTGGTCTATTTTTCCTTGACAAAATGGTTTAGCTTACTCCTGCATTCTAATAAAAGGAATAAATCTAACAAATACATTTGCTACAATTTGGTGTAAAAAATACTTGAATTAAATTATTTTCCATAATTACATTGTAATCTATCATTATTGTTCACTTATTAATATTAGATTATTTACACAATAATCATGATAAGGGAAATTACTGCGTTATAATATCAAGCAATAAGGAATCTTAATTGTTTAAATACAGCATGGCTTTAACATTTAAATCGTTTGGTTTAACACTTATATTTGTTTTATTTATATTTAATGTTTACAGAAGTTTAGTAAAGGAAAATAAGATAGTAAGAAAATAAATATTATGAAAACACCTATTTTATTAAATAGTTCAACAAAAGTATAATAAATTGTATATAAACATTACTAACTTTAATTTAAGTCTAACCAAAACTAATAATAAAATATATATTTAAATGACGTAAAATTTATTAAAAAATAAAAACACCCGCCACTTAATTTGGATTATCGATTTTTTTATTTAATTTTTTTGAAAACTTTTATGTAACTATAGCTTTTTTATTCTTTACTGTACAAACAATAAAGCTCCCAAAAAAACAAAGCGCGCAACCACGTAAATTAAGTAAAACCAAGATTTAATTATTTTTGATTTAATAACAACATGATTTGATTTAATAACAACATGGCTCGTAAAATAATAAAACGCACAACCACGTACTAAGTTTAGTGTAAAACCAATATTTAACTAGCGATATGTTTAACGAGAGACTAAGGTTGTAAATATAATTTTAATATTTTGTTCAAATGTTAATGAAAACAACTCAAATGTTAATGAAACATAACCAAATATTTATTTAGTGTTTTGTGAAGGTTTAAGCTAGTCGTAAACACCAGGCTTAAGGGCGAATTAGCATAATTTTTGCAACTCAAAAAAAAACTTTTAACAAAAAAAATTTTCTAAGCTGTTAAATAAATCACAATTAAACATATTTTGTAACATAATTTTATTTAAATATTTAAACAAACCTTTAATAAGCTTTGTATTCCATGACTGCATCCAACAATGCAGAACAACGGGGGCGCTGTGATCCTCTATTTGTGACCTCATGACCTCTTGAACAGAGGCTTCATTAAACCCCATTCCTGGTGAAAAAATAAAAAAAATTTTAATAAAAAAATGTAAAAATAGACCTGAAAGAAAAAACTATTGTAAAGACACTTAAAAAAATTATGGCTGAAAAAAAAGATTGGCATGTAGAGTAGTTTGTTAGCTAAAGTGTCAAGTTAGGAAGATTTAAAATATTTAACATAAAAAACCAGGCTAACATATTTTTTGGTGTGACGTAGAGAGTACCAAGAAGCGTAGTGGATATATACAAGCTAGTACTTTATACGTCATCGCAAACAGGGATTTTCTTTTTTTTAAATTAATTTTTTTTTAAAGTTGTGTAACTTAAAAAGTAGGTGAAATTATTTAAAGTTAAATAAATTTTTGTGTTCAGTGACATCAACTTTATTAATGTTTGAGTATAAAAATATCGCTAATGCAAATATTTAAACTTAACAACAAAAGTTATTCAATGGGCCACAATGTAAATAAATTAAGTTTTTATGGTACCTTGAGTATAAAAATATCGCTAATGCAAATTTTTAAACTTAACAACAGAAGTTATTCAATGGGCCACAATGTAAATAAATTAAGTTTTTATGGTACCTTGAGTATAAAAATATCGCTAATGCAAATTTTTAAACTTAACAACAGAAGTTATTCAATGGGCCACAATGTAAATAAATTAAGTTTTTATGGTACCTTGAGTATAAAAATATCGCTAATGCAAATTTTTAAACTTAACAACAGAAGTTATTCAATGGGCCACAATGTAAATAAATTAAGTTTTTATGGTACCTTGAGTATAAAAATATCGCTAATGCAAATTTTTAAACTTAACGACAGAAGTTATTCAATGGGCCACAATGTAATTAAATTAAGTTTTTATCGTACCTTTTCAGATTAAAAATATTTTAACATATTTATTGCTACAAAAACAAGAAAGTTTCTCTTGTTGATCATCAATGTGCTGTTTGATTCTAGAGTTAATTAATTTAGCTAGTATTTTATAGTCTGCATTTAATAGGGTTATAGGTCTATAGTTTATGGCAAAAAGAGTATCTTTGTTCGGTTTAACTATTAAGGTAACCACACCTTGACATTGTGATTCACTTAAAGTGCCGGTGGCCTGCGAATATTTATAACATTTAAGTGATGGGTCCTACACGCTGACCAAAATTTTGAATAAAATTCAATAGGAAACCCATCAGGGCCATGGGGATTTGTTTGTTTTCATACTTTTTATACTTTTATGGCACTCATTTTTACTTATAGGAGACTCGGTGGTTGTTATTTCGGCATTTGATAACTTCGGCAGATTAAGATTTATTAAAAAGTGTCTTATTTTATCTTGTAGACATATATCTTTTTTACAAGCAAAAAGGTTTTTATAAAATAGTTTATTTAAATTAGAATGTTGGTCGGTTGAAATGAAATTTTAAACTTTTAATTAGTTAATGATTTTACTTAGGCCGTGCGACCATTTTATTTCGCCACCATATTCTATTTGCCACACAGTTTTTGATCTTGAAGTGTACAGTTGGTTTCTTGCAAACATGCGATATGGACTTTTTTATCAATAAGTAAACCCATACAAAATAAATAGTTAAACTTAATATCTAAAGACTGAGGTAATATCGTTTTATGCCTTCCTCAATATCATGCTCATACTCAAATCCACATGAGCAAACATATTGGTTTGAGTTACTTATGTTAATTGTCGAGTGTTCAAAATAGATAAAGAAATGTGACTCTATAGCGCCATGTAGCGACTTCAATATTACAGAATAAAGTTAAATAATTGTCAAAATAGATAAAGAAATGTGACTCTATAGCGCCATGTAGCGACTTCAATATTACAGAACAAAGTTAAATAATTGTTAAAATAGATAAAAAAAAATGCTACTCTATAGCGTGACATCGAGATAATATTTGTTTTAAAATTATATTTATATTTTAAAGATTTTTTTTACAAGTACATTTTTAATTTTGATTTTTTTTTTAAATATATAAAATGACGTTGTCAACAATTAATAAAATATATTTTTTTTAATGAAGACTAAAATGTTTAAAATTTAAGAAAAAATAACAATTTCAAGAAAAATACTTATATATTACCATTTATCTGTTATTTTATTCAGGCATTTCAAATAAGACTAGTTCTAAAAAGTTCTCAAAATTTACAAAATTTAATTAAAAATAAAAAATATTTTCTTACATTTTCAGCGAATGTGCAGCAGCAGTTTTCATAAAAGAATTCACATTGATAACCTTATATATTTTTTTAAACATTTCTTTGTGCTTTTGAAAGTATACAACTATATAACATAAAATGCAAAACCCTTTCTGAAATTTACTTTAAATCAAATCTATAAAAAGTAAACACTAGGAACAAAGTTTTAACCGACTGTTGCTTGCTCAAACATGCTCAAACAAAGTCTATCTGTGATATCTTGGTATTGCTATTCACTTATGTTGGCATAATAAAAAAAGGGAGCAATGGCGGGTGCACAGCTCATAAATATCTTTAGAGCTTGTGTTTACTTACCGATTTGATTTTTCTGTGTTTGCATTTCAGAAAACGGTCAAAATAATGTTCAACTATTAATAGGTTTTCATGTTATTTTACAACATTTGTTTTAACAATATTTAGTTTTTCAATTCTTAATTTTGAATTTACGATTAATATAACAGTAAATGTAGTCAAACTAAATATTAATACTTTTCAATGTAACTGTTTTTATATTAAAATAAGATTAATTAATATTTATTTAGTTTGTAACATTTTTTTTAAATATAGGTGTGTTACATTCTTCTTTTAATAAGATTAGTTTTCTGCGAACTGTGTTAAAGTGATGTTGAAAAACGGTCTCCCAATAAACTATTTGCTTTTAGGCCTATAGTTTTGGTTAAATGCATTTTTTTTACTTACTTGAACAAACTTTGATTAGATATTTGCCAAGCCTAAACTCACCGTTAATGTTTAATTTAAATTTGAACAAAGTTGATCACAATTTTCGTTAAAGTTGTTTTTATAAATATGTGTGACGTAATAATGTTAGTTGTTTTATAATGTTATAAACAACCCTTTAATTATTAATTAAACTTAACAAAGTTAAACTTATTTACATAAAGAGTAACTTCCGTGGTGCAATAACTTTAACATGATTAGAATGAATATATATTTTATTAATTATTAAAAAAAAATAATGAATGCCTTAATTTAGTAAATTTCAACTGAAATATAACTTTATAAAAACAATTTAAAAACAAACAAAAGGGAATCCAATTTATTGTTTATATACTGTATGACTTTTATTAACATATCACTTGATTTAAATTTACATTTTATTTATTTATATTTATTGTTTACAGAAGTTTGGTCAAGGAAAATAAGGATGGCCAGACATTTGAACCACTTTTATTTAAACCCCTTACATTTAAACCCCTTACATTTAAACCCCTTACATTTAAACCATTTACATTTAAACCCCTAACATTTTAAGCCCTAACATTTTAACCCCTAACATTTTAACCCCTAACATTTAACCCCCCTTACATTTAAACCCCTTACATTTAAACCATTTACATTTAAACCATTTACATTTAAACCCCTAACATTTTAAGCCCTAACATTTTAACCCCTAACATTTTAACCCCTAACATTTTAACCCCTAACATTTAAACCCCTTACATTTAAACCCCTTACATTTAAACCATTTACATTTAAACCCCTAACATTTTAAGCCCTAACATTTTAACCCCTAACATTTTAACCCCTTACATTTAAACCCCAAACATTTAAATCCCTTACATTTACACCCCTAACATTTAAACCCCTAACATTTAAACCCCTAACATTTAAACCCTTTTCATTTAAACCCCTAACATTTAAACCCCTTACATTTAAACCCCTTACATTTAAACCATTTACATTTAAACCCCTAACATTTTAAGCCCTAACATTTTAACCCCTAACATTTTAACCCCTAACATTTTAAGCCCTAACATTTTAACCCCTAACATTTTAACCCCTAACATTTTAACCCCTAACATTTTAACCCCTAACATTTTAACCCCTAACATTTTAACCCCTAACATTTTAAGCCCTAACATTTTAACCCCTAACATTTTAACCCCTAACATTTTAACCCCTAACATTTTAACCCCTAACATTTTAACCCCTAACATTTAAACCCCTTACATTTAAACCATTTACATTTAAACCCCTAACATTTAAACCCCTTACATTTAAACCCCTTACATTTAAACCATTTACATTTAAACCCCTAACATTTTAAGCCCTAACATTTTAACCCCTAACATTTTAACCCCTAACATTTAAACCCCTTACATTTAAACCATTTACATTTAAATCCCTAACATTTTAAGCCCTAACATTTTAACCCCTAACATTTTAACCCCTAACATTTAAACCCCTTACATTTAAACCCCTTACATTTAAACCATTTACATTTAAACCCCTAACATTTTAACCCCTAACATTTTAACCCCTAACATTTTAACCCCTTACATTTAAACCCCTAACATTTAAACCCCTAACATTTAAACCCCTAACATTTAAACCCTTTTCATTTAAACCCCTAACATTTAAATCCCTTACATTTAAACCCCTAACATTTAAATCCCTTACATTTAAACCCTTTTTATTTAAATCCCTTACATTTTAACTCCTAACATTTAAACCCCTAACATTTTACCCCTAACATTTAAACCCCTTACATTCGAATCCCTTACATCCGAACCCCTTATATTTAAACCCCCTTTTACTTGAACCTCTTACATTCATTTTATATGTGAGGGGTTTGAATGACGAAGTTTAAGTGTAAAGAATTTAGATGTAAGGAGTTGAATGAAAGCAGTTAAGTAAAAGGGGCTTAAAAAAGGTTTTAAATAAGAAGGGGTTCAAATAAGGGGTTTAAAACTCATAAAAAAAAATAAGATAGTAAGAAGATGAATAAAATAAAAATAATTATTTTATTAATGAAAAAATCTTATAATAAAATTTTTTTCTTTTAGTTAAATAATATTTACGATTGGCAATTATATGAAAATCAAGAAAACAATTATAAATAATCCAACCATTATTTTTCTAAAACAAAGTCCAAAAATTGGAACAAAATCAATAAAGTTACCCATAGTGCAAACAAAGGTATTTAACCTTATTCAAACAAACTTTATTTACCAAATTTTAGAAACTCCGCTTTATCGTGTTTACCCAAGGACTAAAAAAATTTCTACGACAACTAAACCAACAAAACAAAGTTAACATAAAAAAGTTGAGTGTGTGACGTAATAATGTTAGGTGTTTTATAATGTTATAAACAACTCTTTCATTATTATTTAAACCTAACAAAGTTAAACTTACTTATATAAGAAGTAACTTCCGTGGTGCAATAACTTTAACATGATTAGAATGAATATATATTTTATTAATTATTAAAAAAAATAATAAATGCCTTAATTTAAAAAATATTAACTGAAATATAACTTTATAAAAACAATTTAAAAACAAACAAAAGGGAATCCAATTTATTGTTTATATACTGTATGACTTTTATTAACAAATCACTTGGTTTAAATTTACATTTTATTTATTTATATTTATTGTTTACAGAAGTTTGGTCAAGGAAAATAAGGAATAAAGAACAAAAAACTTTAAAAGTTTGATCAATAACGCACTTTTAAAATTTATAGCTTTAATACCCGAGTACTTACATAGGTTACATGGGCGGATTAAAAAACACATTTTATATGCATGATCTATTCCCTTAACAAAATGGTTTTGCTTACTCCTGCTTTTATTAAATAAAGTAAATTTAACAAATACATTTGCTACAATTTAGTGTAAAAAATACTTGAATTTAATAATTTTAAATAATTCAATTGTAATCTATCATTATTGTTCACTTATTAATATTAGATTATTTACACAATAATCATGATACGGGAAATTACTGCATTATAATATTCAGCAATAAGGAATCCTAATTGTTTAAATACAGCATGGCTTTAACATTTAAATCGTTTGGTTTAAAACTTATATTTGTTTTAAGCCCGGTTTACACAGGACGCGAAGCGCTAAACGGAAACCTTGGAACTGTCACACCAGACGCGAACTTGTCGCGATTACATATAAAATTTCTATGTAGAATTTTTTATTTGTTTTGTTTAAAATTGACTTTTATGCATTCATTTCATACTTTAGAATTAAGTCGCCTTTTAATAGCCTTTTTTGCGTACCATTTCGAATCCGTTTAATTCTCTCAAATACGTGAGTCAACAAAAATAGGAGAGAGTCGCGTTCGCAACCCGTTTCGGAACGCGATGAAATGACTATTCTCGTTTGTCGCTTCTAGAGCGACTCGCTTGCGAACAACGCGAAAGGAAAAATAAGAGAATTTTTCAGAATGAATTCTTTTTAGAGAATTCCCAAACATAATAGAACAAACGTAAAATTTTTCGTTCCTGGCGGGCGCTCGCACTTGGTGTAAACATGCCTTTATCCCCAGTTTACACAAAGCCCTTTTACACTGCTGAAAACAAACACAACATAATAAATGATTTACCTAAATTTCAACAAACGTTTGTAAATAGGTTTGTGAAAAGATAGAAATAGTTGAATAATGGTGTTAAATATTTAACTACAACAAGTAAATAAGCCATGCCGTTTTTAAATTTGTTTTTGTCGATAATTATGGTTCGAAATCTTCGATTTCGAAACATATTGTTATTGTCATTATATTTATTATGGTTCGAAATCTTAGATTTCGAAACATATTGTTATTGTCATTATATTTATTATTATTATTATTATTATTATTATTATTATTATTATTATTGTTTTTATTCTTATTTGACGAATTTTGAAAGACGATAACTTTTGTTCTTTAAAACTAAAAGTTCTGAATTTTTAGTATGTTTGTTATTATCCCAACGAATCGCAAACCTCCTATTAACGACATTTAATTATCACTAATTACTAATTAATATATTTTATTATTAAAATTTAAAGATTAAATTTGCTGAAATTTTAATATGTTGTTGGTATTATTATTTTGTATGTTGCTATTTAAAATGAAGATTTAACTCTAGCTAAATATCGTTTAATCATTATTTTTGTTTTTTATAAAATAATGAATCAGTGTGAGTTTAACGCTTGAATAATTTAATAGCGTTCTGGTCGCCGTCAAAAATCGTCCTTTTCGCTGTCCATTAAAGTAAAAAATATTGGTTGAAAATTTAAGTAAAATGTTAAAATATAAGTAAAAAATGTGTAAAATTTTTGTTTTAATTGTTTTGTTATTATTATATTTTAATACTTGTTTGATTACTAAAAAATTAAGATCGGTATTTTGCTTTTAAATTTAGTTTACTTTTATATTACAATATCAATAAGTGCGTGTTCGCTTGTTAAAATTAGGTTTAAATATACAAAAGTTTATATTTAAATTTATAATTTAATTAATAAACCTACTAAATAAATTATATTTATAAAAAAGAATCAAATAATTTCGAACCATATTTTATTTATCAAATAAATCTAGTTATTATTATGGTTCGAAATCTTAGATTTCGAAACATATTGTTATTGTCATTATATTTATTATTATTATTATTATTATTATTATTATTATGGTTCGAAATCTTAGATTTCGAAACATATTGTTATTGTCATTATATTTATTATTATTATTATTATTATTATTATTATTATTATTATTATTATTGTTTTTATTCTTATTTGACGAATTTTGAAAGACGATAACTTTTGTTCTTTAAAAGTAAAAGTTCTGAATTTTTAGTATGTTTGTTATTATCCCAACGAATCGCAAACCTCCTATTAACGACATTTAAATGTCACTAATTACTAATTAATATATTTTATTATTAAAATTTAAAGATTAAATTTTCTGAAATTTTAATATGTTGTAGGTATTATTATTTTGTATGTTGCTGTTTAAAATGAAGATTTAACTCTAGCTAAATATCGTTTAATCATTATTTTAGTTTTTTTATAAAATAACGAATCAGTGTGAGTTTAACGCTTGAATAATTTAATAGCGTTCTGGTCGCCGTCAAAAATCGTCCTTTTCGCTGTCAATTGAAGTAAAAAATATTGGTTAAAAATTTAAGTAAAATGTTAAAGGATAAGTCAAAAATGTGTAAAATTTTTTTTTAATTGTTTTGTTATTATTATATTTTAATACTCGTTTAATTGTTTTTATTCTTATTTGACGAATTTTGAAAGACGATAACTTTTGTTCTTTAAAACTAAAAGTTCTAAATTTTTAGTATGTTTGTTATTATCCCAACGAATCGCAAACCTCCTATTAACGACATTTAATTATCACTAATTACTAATTAATATATTTTATTATTAAAATTTAAAGATTAAATTTGCTGAAATTTTAATATATTGTTGGTATTATTATTTTGTATGTTGCTATTTAAAATGAAGATTTAACTCTAGCTAAATATCGTTTAATCATTATTTTTGTTTTTTTTATAAAATAATGAATTAGTGTGAGTTTAACGCTTGAATAATTTAATAGCGTTCTGGTCGCCGTCAAAAAACGTCCTTTTCGCTGTCCATTAAAGTAAAATTGAATATTTTAACCATATTATTTGTTTTTTATTTTCAAAATAATAAGGATAAAATATTTAATTCTGAGAGAAACTCACGGGTTTATAATTATTATTATTATTATTATGGTTCGAAATCTTAGATTTCGAAACATATTGTTATTGTCATTATATTTATTATTATTATTATTATTATTATGGTTCGAAATCTTAGATTTCGAAACATATTGTTATTGTCCGTATATTTATTATTATTTTTATTTTTATTCTTACTAATCCGAATTTTGAAATCGAATAACTTTTGTTCTTTAAAACTAAAAGTTCTAAATTTTTAGTATGTTTGTTATTATCCCAACGAATCGCAAACCTCCTATTTACAACTTTTAATTATCACTAATTACTAATTAATATATTTTATTATTAAAATTAAAAGATTAAATTTTCTGAAATTTTAATATGTTGCTGGTATTATTATTTTGTATGTTGCTATTTAAAATGAAGATTTAACTCTAGCTAAATATCGTTTAATCATTATTTTAGTTTTTTTATAAAATAACGAATCAGTGTGAGTTTAACGCTTGAATAATTTAATAGCGTTCTGGTCGCCGTCAAAAATCGTTCTTTTCGCTGTCCATTAAAGTAAAAAATATTAGTTGAAAATTTAAGTAAAATGTTAAAATATAAGTAAAAAATGTGTAAAATTTTTGTTTTAATTGTTTTGTTATTATTATATTTTAATACTTGTTTGATTACTAAAAAATTAAGATCGGCATTTTGCTTTTAAATTTAGTTTACTTTTATATCACAATATTAATGAGTGCGTGTTCGCTTGTTAAAATTAGGTTTAAATATAAAAAAGTTCATATTTAAATTTACAATTTAATTAATAAACCTATTAAATCAATTATATTTATAAAAAAGAATCAAACAATTTCGAACCATATTTTATTTATCAAATAAATCTAGTTATTATTATTATTGTTTTTATTCTTATTTGACGAATTTTGAAAGACGATAACTTTTGTTCTTTAAAACTAAAAGTTCTGAATTTTTAGTATGTTTGTTATTATCCCAACGAATCGCAAACCTCCTATTAACGACATTTAATTATCACTAATTACTAATTAATATATTTTATTATTAAAATTTAAAGATTAAATTTGCTGAAATTTTAATATGTTGTTGGTATTATTATTTTGTATGTTGCTATTTAAAATGAAGATTTAACTCTAGCTAAATATCGTTTAATCATTATTTTTGTTTTTTATAAAATAATGAATCAGTGTGAGTTTAACGCTTGAATAATTTAATAGCGTTCTGGTCGCCGTCAAAAATCGTCCTTTTCGCTGTCCATTAAAGTAAAAAATATTGGTTGAAAATTTAAGTAAAATGTTAAAATATAAGTAAAAAATGTGTAAAATTTTTGTTTTAATTGTTTTGTTATTATTATATTTTAATACTTGTTTGATTACTAAAAAATTAAGATCGGTATTTTGCTTTTAAATTTAGTTTACTTTTATATTACAATATCAATAAGTGCGTGTTCGCTTGTTAAAATTAGGTTTAAATATACAAAAGTTTATATTTAAATTTATAATTTAATTAATAAACCTACTAAATAAATTATATTTATAAAAAAGAATCAAATAATTTCGAACCATATTTTATTTATCAAATAAATCTAGTATTTATTATTATTATGGTTCGAAATCTTCGATTTCGAAACATATTGTTATTGTCATTATATTTATTATTATGGTTCGAAATCTTAGATTTCGAAACATATTGTTATTGTCCGTATATTTATTATTATTTTTATTTTTATTCTTACTAATCCGAATTTTGAAATCGAATAACTTTTGTTCTTTAAAACTAAAAGTTCTAAATTTTTAGTATGTTTGTTATTATCCCAACGAATCGCAAACCTCCTATTTACAACTTTTAATTATCACTAATTACTAATTAATATATTTTATTATTAAAATTAAAAGATTAAATTTTCTGAAATTTTAATATGTTGCTGGTATTATTATTTTGTATGTTGCTATTTAAAATGAAGATTTAACTCTAGCTAAATATCGTTTAATCATTATTTTAGTTTTTTTATAAAATAACGAATCAGTCTGAGTTTAACGCTTGAATAATTTAATAGCGTTCTGGTCGCCGTCAAAAATCGTTCTTTTCGCTGTCCATTAAAGTAAAATATATTGGTTGAAAATTTAAGTAAAATGTTAAAGTATAAGTAAAAAATGTGTAAAATTTTTGTTTTAATTGTTTTGTTATTATTATATTTTAATACTTGTTTGATTACTAAAAAATTAAGATCGGCATTTTGCTTTTAAATTTAGTTTACTTTTATATCACAATATCAATGAGTGCGTGTTCGCTTGTTAAAATTAGGTTTAAATATAAAAAAGTTCATATTTAAATTTACAATTTAATTAATAAACCTATTAAATCAATTATATTTATAAAAAAGAATCAAACAATTTCGAACCATATTTTATTTATCAAATAAATCTAGTTGTTTTTATTCTTATTTGACGAATTTTGAAAGACGATAACTTTTGTTCTTTAAAACTAAAAGTTCTAAATTTTTAGTATGTTTGTTATTATCCCAACGAATCGCAAACCTCCTATTAACGACATTTAAATGTCACTAATTACTAATTAATATATTTTATTATTAAAATTTAAAGATTAAATTTGCTGAAATTTTAATATGTTGTTGGTATTATTATTTTGTATGTTGCTATTTAAAATGAAGATTTAACTCTAGCTAAATATCGTTTAATCATTATTTTAGTTTTTTTATAAAATAACGAATCAGTGTGAGTTTAACGCTTGAATAATTTAATAGCGTTCTGGTCGCCGTCAAAAATCGTTCTTTTCGCTGTCCATTAAAGTAAAATATATTGGTTGAAAATTTAAGTAAAATGTTAAAGTATAAGTAAAAAATGTGTAAAATTTTTGTTTTAATTGTTTTGTTATTATTATATTTTAATACTTGTTTGATTACTAAAAAATTAAGATCGGCATTTTGCTTTTAAATTTAGTTTACTTTTATATCACAATATCAATGAGTGCGTGTTCGCTTGTTAAAATTAGGTTTAAATATAAAAAAGTTCATATTTAAATTTACAATTTAATTAATAAACCTATTAAATCAATTATATTTATAAAAAAGAATCAAACAATTTCGAACCATATTTTATTTATCAAATAAATCTAGTTGTTTTTATTCTTATTTGACGAATTTTGAAAGACGATAACTTTTGTTCTTTAAAACTAAAAGTTCTAAATTTTTAGTATGTTTGTTATTATCCCAACGAATCGCAAACCTCCTATTAACGACATTTAAATGTCACTAATTACTAATTAATATATTTTATTATTAAAATTTAAAGATTAAATTTGCTGAAATTTTAATATGTTGTTGGTATTATTATTTTGTATGTTGCTATTTAAAATGAAGATTTAACTCTAGCTAAATATCGTTTAATCATTATTTTAGTTTTTTTATAAAATAACGAATCAGTGTGAGTTTAACGCTTGAATAATTTAATAGCGTTCTGGTCGCCGTCAAAAATCGTCCTTTTCGCTGTCAATTGAAGTAAAAAATATTGGTTGAAAATTTAAGTAAAATGTTAAAGGATAAGTCAAAAATGTGTAAAATTTTTTTTTAATTGTTTTGTTATTATTATATTTTAATACTCGTTTAATTACTAAAAAATTAAGATCGGTATTTTGCTTTTAAATTTAGTTTACTTTTCTATTACAATATCAATGAATGCGTGTTCGTTTGTTAAAATTAGGTTTAAATATAAAAAAGTTCATATTTAAATCTATAATTTAATTAATAAACCTACTAAATAAATTATATTTATAAAAAAGAATCAAATAATTTCGAACCATATTTTATTTATCAAATAAATCTAGTTATTATTATGGTTCGAAATCTTAGATTTCGAAACATATTGTTATTGTCATTATATTTATTATTATTATTATTATTATTATTATTATTATTATTATTATTATTATGGTTCGAAATCTTAGATTTCGAAACATATTGTTATTGTCCGTATATTTATGGTTCGAAATCTTAGATTTCGAAACATATTGTTATTGTCAGTGTATTTATTATTATTATTATTATGGTTCGAAATCTTAGATTTCGAAACATATTGTTATTGTCATTATATTTATTATTGTTTTTATTCTTATTTGACGAATTTTGAAAGACGATAACTTTTGTTCTTTAAAAGTAAAAGTTCTAAATTTTTAGTATGTTTGTTATTATCCCAACGAATCGCAAACCTCCTATTTACGACATTTAAATGTCACTAATTACTAATTAATATATTTTATTATTAAAATTTAAAGATTAAATTTTCTGAAATTTTAATATATTGTTGGTATTATTATTTTGTATGTTGCTGTTTAAAATGAAGATTTAACTCTAGCTAAATATCGTTTAATCATTATTTTAGTTTTTTTTTATAAAATAACGAATCAGTGTGAGTTTAACGCTTGAATAATTTAATAGCGTTCTGGTCGCCGTCAAAAATCGTCCTTTTCGCTGTCAATTAAAGTAAAAAATATTGGTTGAAAATTTAAGTAAAATGTTAAAGTATAAGTCAAAAATGTGTAAAATTTTTTTTTTAATTGTTTTGTTATTATTATATTTTAATACTTGTTTAATTACTAAAAAATTAAAATCGGTATTTTGCTTTTAAATTTAGTTTACTTTTCTATTACAATATCAATGAATGCGTGTTCGTTTGTTAAAATTAGGTTTAAAAATAAAAAAGTTCATATTTAAATTTATAATTTAATTAATAAAACTACTAAATAAATTATATTTATAAAAAAGAATCAAACAATTTCGAACCATATTTTATTTATCAAATAAATCTAGTTGTTTTTATTCTTATTTGACCGAATTTTGAAAGACGATAACTTTTGTTCTTTAAAACTAAAAGTTCTAAATTTTTAGTATGTTTGTTATTATCCCAACGAGTCGCAAACCTCCTATTTACGACTTTTAAATGTCACTAATTACTAATTAATATATTTTATTATTAAAATTTAAAGATTAAATTTTCTGAAATTTTAATATGTTGTTGGTATTATTATTTTGTATGTTGCTATTTAAAATGAAGATTTAACTCTAGATAAATATCGTTTAATCATTATTTAAGTTTTTTTTAAATAACGAATCAGTGTGAGTTTAACGCTTGAATAATTTAATAGCGTTCTGGTCGCCGTCAAAAACGGTCCTTTTCGCTGTCTATTAAAGTAAAAAAAATTGGTTGAAAATTTAAGTAAAATTTTAAAATATAAGTCAAAAATGTGTAAAATTTTTTTTAATTGTTTTGTTATTATTATGTTTTAATACTTGTTATTACTAAAAAATTAAGATCGGTATTTTGCTTTTAAATTCAGTTTACTTTTCTATTACAATATCAATGAGTGCGTGTTCGTTTGTTAAAATTAGGTTTAAATATAAAAAAGTTCATATTTAAATTTATAATTTAATTAATAAACCTACTAAATAAATTATATTTATAATTGTTTTTATTCTTATTTGACCGAATTTTGAAAGACGATAACTTTTGTTCTTTAAAACTAAAAGTTCTAAATTTTTAGTATGTTTGTTATTATCCCAACGAGTCGCAAACCTCCTATTTACGACATTTAAATGTCACTAATTACTAATTAATATATTTTATTATTAAAATTTAAAGATTAAATTTTCTGAAATTTTAATATGTTGTTGGTATTATTATTTTGTATGTTGCTATTTAAAATGAAGATTTAACTCTAGATAAATATCGTTTAATCATTATTTAAGTTTTTTTTAAATAACGAATCAGTGTGAGTTTAACGCTTGAATAATTTAATAGCGTTCTGGTCGCCGTCAAAAATCGTCCTTTTCGCTGTCTATTAAAGTAAAAAAAATTGGTTGAAAATTTAAGTAAAATGTTAAAGTATAAGTCAAAAATGCGTAAATTTTTTTTTTTTAATTGTTTTGTTATTATTATATTTTAATACTCGTTTGATTACTAACAAATTAAGATCGGTATTTTGCTTTTAAATTTAGTTCACCTTTCTATTACAATATCAATGAATGCGTGTTCGTTTGTTAAAATTAGGTTTAAATATAAAAAAGTTCGTATTTAAATTTATCATTTAATTAATAAACCTACTAAATAAATTATATTTATAAAAAAGAATCAAACGATTTCGAACCATATTTTATTTATCAAATAAATCTAGTTATTGTTTTTATTCTTTCTAGTCAGAATTTTGAAAGACGATAACTTTTGTTCTTTAAATCTAAAAGTTCTAAATTTTTAGTATGTTTGTTATTATCCCAACGAATCGCAAACCTCCTATTTACGACATTTAATTATCACTAATTACTAATTAATATATTTTATTATTAAAATTTAAATGTTAAATTTTCTGAAATTTTAATATGTTGTTGCTATTATTATTATTATTTTGTATGTTGCTGTTTAAAATAAATATTTAACTTTAGCTAATTATCGTTTAATTATTTTGGGTTTATTTATAAAATAATGGATCAGAGTGAGTTTAACGCTTGAATGATTTAATAGCGTTCTGGTCGCCGTCAAATATCGTCTTTTTCGCTGTCTGAGTTGAAGTAAAAAGTATTGGTTGAAAGTATAAGTAAAATATGAAAATCTAAGTTAAATGTGTGTAAAAGTTTCTACTCAAAAACGGTATAAAAATTAATTTTTGGTTGTTTATAATAAATATTAATTGCTTGTTTTTTATTAAAAATCAAATCAATATTTGGTTGTTACATTTTTATTGATTTAAAATCATGATACAAATGGTAAATTTTATAAAATCTCAATAATATTGTGCAAAGAACATTTATTCGATAATTATATTATAAAGTTTAATACATAAATTGGAATTTTGTGTTGGTTAAATGAATTTTTATCGCGTTGGTTATGCTTTATTTTTTCTTTGTTTAATAAGTTTTATCTTTTCTTATTTTTGGGGTCGCCGGACTGGACTAGTTTTATTTCTATTGTTCTAGGGTCTAACTTAATTTTAAGGTCGCGGGTCTGGACTAGTTTTATTTCTATTGTTCTAGTATTTAAATTTATAATTTATTTAATAAACTTACTAAATAAATTATATTTATAAAAAGAATCAAACGATTTCGAACCATATTTTATTTATCAAATAAATCTAGTTATTATTATTTTTATTTTTATTCTTACTAATCCGAATTTTGAAATCGAATAACTTTTGTTCTTTAAAACTAAAAGTTCTAAATTTTTAGTATGTTTGTTATTATCCCAACGAATCGCAAACCTCCTATTTACAACTTTTAATTATCACTAATTACTAATTAATATATTTTATTATTAAAATTAAAAGATTAAATTTTCTGAAATTTTAATATGTTGCTGGTATTATTATTTTGTATGTTGCTATTTAAAATGAAGATTTAACTCTAGCTAAATATCGTTTAATCATTATTTTAGTTTTTTTATAAAATAACGAATCAGTGTGAGTTTAACGCTTGAATAATTTAATAGCGTTCTGGTCGCCGTCAAAAATCGTTCTTTTCGCTGTCCATTAAAGTAAAAAATATTAGTTGAAAATTTAAGTAAAATGTTAAAATATAAGTAAAAAATGTGTAAAATTTTTGTTTTAATTGTTTTGTTATTATTATATTTTAATACTTGTTTGATTACTAAAAAATTAAGATCGGCATTTTGCTTTTAAATTTAGTTTACTTTTATATCACAATATCAATGAGTGCGTGTTCGCTTGTTAAAATTAGGTTTAAATATAAAAAAGTTCATATTTAAATTTACAATTTAATTAATAAACCTATTAAATCAATTATATTTATAAAAAAGAATCAAACAATTTCGAACCATATTTTATTTATCAAATAAATCTAGTTATTATTATTATTGTTTTTATTCTTATTTGACGAATTTTGAAAGACGATAACTTTTGTTCTTTAAAACTAAAAGTTCTGAATTTTTAGTATGTTTGTTATTATCCCAACGAATCGCAAACCTCCTATTAACGACATTTAATTATCACTAATTACTAATTAATATATTTTATTATTAAAATTTAAAGATTAAATTTGCTGAAATTTTAATATGTTGTTGGTATTATTATTTTGTATGTTGCTATTTAAAATGAAGATTTAACTCTAGCTAAATATCGTTTAATCATTATTTTTGTTTTTTATAAAATAATGAATCAGTGTGAGTTTAACGCTTGAATAATTTAATAGCGTTCTGGTCGCTGTCAAAAATCGTCCTTTTCGCTGTCCATTAAAGTAAAAAATATTGGTTGAAAATTTAAGTAAAATGTTAAAATATAAGTAAAAAATGTGTAAAATTTTTGTTTTAATTGTTTTGTTATTATTATATTTTAATACTTGTTTGATTACTAAAAAATTAAGATCGGTATTTTGCTTTTAAATTTAGTTTACTTTTATATTACAATATCAATAAGTGCGTGTTCGCTTGTTAAAATTAGGTTTAAATATACAAAAGTTTATATTTAAATTTATAATTTAATTAATAAACCTACTAAATAAATTATATTTATAAAAAAGAATCAAATAATTTCGAACCATATTTTATTTATCAAATAAATCTAGTTATTATTATGGTTCGAAATCTTAGATTTCGAAACATATTGTTATTGTCCGTATATTTATTATTATTTTTATTTTTATTCTTACTAATCCGAATTTTGAAATCGAATAACTTTTGTTCTTTAAAACTAAAAGTTCTAAATTTTTAGTATGTTTGTTATTATCCCAACGAATCGCAAACCTCCTATTTACAACTTTTAATTATCACTAATTACTAATTAATATATTTATGGTTCGAAATCTTAGATTTCGAAACATATTGTTATTGTCCGTATATTTATTATTATTTTTATTTTTATTCTTACTAATCCGAATTTTGAAATCGAATAACTTTTGTTCTTTAAAACTAAAAGTTCTAAATTTTTAGTATGTTTGTTATTATCCCAACGAATCGCAAACCTCCTATTTACAACTTTTAATTATCACTAATTACTAATTAATATATTTTATTATTAAAATTAAAAGATTAAATTTTCTGAAATTTTAATATGTTGCTGGTATTATTATTTTGTATGTTGCTATTTAAAATGAAGATTTAACTCTAGCTAAATATCGTTTAATCATTATTTTAGTTTTTTTATAAAATAACGAATTAGTGTGAGTTTAACGCTTGAATAATTTAATAGCGTTCTGGTCGCCGTCAAAAATCGTTCTTTTCGCTGTCCATTAAAGTAAAAAATATTAGTTGAAAATTTAAGTAAAATGTTAAAATATAAGTAAAAAATGTGTAAAATTTTTGTTTTAATTGTTTTGTTATTATTATATTTTAATACTTGTTTGATTACTAAAAAATTAAGATCGGCATTTTGCTTTTAAATTTAGTTTACTTTTATATCACAATATCAATGAGTGCGTGTTCGCTTGTTAAAATTAGGTTTAAATATAAAAAAGTTCATATTTAAATTTACAATTTAATTAATAAACCTATTAAATCAATTATATTTATAAAAAAGAATCAAACAATTTCGAACCATATTTTATTTATCAAATAAATCTAGTTGTTTTTATTCTTATTTGACGAATTTTGAAAGACGATAACTTTTGTTCTTTAAAAGTAAAAGTTCTAAATTTTTAGTATGTTTGTTATTATCCTAACGAATCGCAAACCTCCTATTTACGACATTTAAATGTCACTAATTACTAATTAACATATTTTATTATTAAAATTTAAAGATTAAATTTTCTGAAATTTTAATATGTTGTAGGTATTATTATTTTGTATGTTGCTGTTTAAAATGAAGATTTAACTCTAGCTAAATATCGTTTAATCATTATTTTAGTTTTTTTATAAAATAACGAATCAGTGTGAGTTTAACGCTTGAATAATTTAATAGCGTTCTGGTCGCCGTCAAAAATCGTCCTTTTCGCTGTCAATTGAAGTAAAAAATATTGGTTGAAAATTTAAGTAAAATGTTAAAGGATAAGTCAAAAATGTGTAAAATTTTTTTTTAATTGTTTTGTTATTATTATATTTTAATACTCGTTTAATTACTAAAAAATTAAGATCGGTATTTTGCTTTTAAATTTAGTTTACTTTTCTATTACAATATCAATGAATGCGTGTTCGTTTGTTAAAATTAGGTTTAAATATAAAAAAGTTCATATTTAAATCTATAATTTAATTAATAAACCTACTAAATAAATTATATTCATAAAAAAGAATCAAACGATTTCGAACCATATTTTATTTATCAAATAAATCTAGTTATTATTATTATTATTATTATTATTATTATTATGGTTCGAAATCTTAGATTTCGAAACATATTGTTATTGTCATTATATTTATTATTATTGTTTTTATTCTTATTTGACAAATTTTGAAAGACGATAACTTTTGTTCTTTAAAAGTAAAAGTTCTGAATTTTTAGTATGTTTGTTATTATCCCAACGAATCGCAAACCTCCTATTAACGACATTTAATTATCACTAATTACTAATTAATATATTTTATTATTAAAATTTAAAGATTAAATTTGCTGAAATTTTAATATGTTGTTGGTATTATTATTTTGTATGTTGCTATTTAAAATGAAGATTTAACTCTAGCTAAATATCGTTTAATCATTATTTTTGTTTTTTATAAAATAATGAATCAGTGTGAGTTTAACACTTGAATAATTTAATAGCGTTCTGGTCGCCGTCAAAAATCGTCCTTTTCGCTGTCCATTAAAGTAAAAAATATTGGTTGAAAATTTAAGTAAAATGTTAAAATATAAGTAAAAAATGTGTAAAATTTTTGTTTTAATTATTTTGTTATTATTATATTTTAATACTTGTTTGATTACTAAAAAATTAAGATCGGTATTTTGCTTTTAAATTTAGTTTACTTTTATATTACAATATCAATAAGTGCGTGTTCGCTTGTTAAAATTAGGTTTAAATATACAAAAGTTTATATTTAAATTTATAATTTAATTAATAAACCTACTAAATAAATTATATTTATAAAAAAGAATCAAATAATTTCGAACCATATTTTATTTATCAAATAAATCTAGTATTTATTATTATTATGGTTCGAAATCTTAGATTTCGAAACATATTGTTATTGTCATTATATTTATTATTATTGTTTTTATTCTTATTTGACGAATTTTGAAAGACGATAACTTTTGTTCTTTAAAACTAAAAGTTCTAAATTTTTAGTATGTTTGTTATTATCCCAACGAATCGCAAACCTCCTATTAACGACATTTAAATGTCACTAATTACTAATTAATATATTTTATTATTAAAATTTAAAGATTAAATTTTCTGAAATTTTAATATGTTGTTGGTAATATTATTTTGTATGTTGCTATTTAAAATGAAGATTTAACTCTAGCTAAATATCTTTTAATCATTATTTTAGTTTTTTTATAAAATAACGAATCAGTGTGAGTTTAACGCTTGAATAATTTAATAGCGTTCTGGTCGCCGTCAAAAATCGTCCTTTTCGCTGTCTATTGAAGTAAAAAATATTGGTTGAAAATTTAAGTAAAATTTTAAAATATAAGTGAAAAATGTGTAAAAATTTTTTTTTTAATTGTTTTGTTATTATTATATTTTAATACATGTTTGATTACTAAAATATTAAGATCGGTATTTTGCTTTTAAATTCAGTTTACTTTTCTATTATAATATCAATGAATGCGTGTTCGTTTGTTAAAATTAGGTTTAAATATAAAAAAGTTCATATTTAAATTTATAATTTAATTAATAAACCTACTAAATAAATTATATTTATAAAAAAGAATCAAACGATTTCGAACCATATTTTATTTATCAAATAAATCTAGTTATTATGGTTCGAAATCTTAGATTTCGAAACATATTGTTATTGTCATTATATTTATTATTATTGTTTTTATTCTTATTTGACGAATTTTGAAAGACGATAACTTTTGTTCTTTAAAACTAAAAGTTCTAAATTTTTAGTATGTTTGTTATTATCCCAACGAATCGCAAACCTCCTATTAACGACATTTAATTATCACTAATTACTAATTAATATATTTTATTATTAAAATTTAAAGATTAAATTTTCTGAAATTTTAATATGTTGTTGGTATTATTATTTTGTATGTTGTTATTTAAAATGAAGACTTAACTCTAGTTGTTTTTATTCTTATTTGACGAATTTTGAAAGACGATAACTTTTGTTCTTTAAAACTAAAAGTTCTAAATTTTTAGTATGTTTGTTATTATCCCAACGAATCGCAAACCTCCTATTAACGACATTTAATTATCACTAATTACTAATTAATATATTTTATTATTAAAATTTAAGGATTAAATTTGCTGAAATTTTAATATGTTGTTGGTATTATTATTTTGTATGTTGCTATTTAAAATGAAGATTTAACTCTAGCTAAATATCGTTTAATCATTATTTTATTTTTTTTATAAAATAACGAATCAGTGTGAGTTTAACGCTTGAATAATTTAATAGCGTTCTGGTCGCCGTCAAAAATCGTCCTTTTCGTTGTCTATTAAAGTAAAAAATATTGGTTGAAAATTTAAGTAAAATTTTAAAATATAAGTCAAAAATGTGTAAAATTTTTTTTTAATTGTTTTGTTATTATTATGTTTTAATACTTGTTATTACTAAAAAATTAAGATCGGTATTTTGCTTTTAAATTCAGTTTACTTTTCTATTACAATATCAATGAGTGCGTGTTCGTTTGTTAAAATTAGGTTTAAATATAAAAAAGTTCATATTTAAATTTATAATTTAATTAATAAACCTACTAAATAAATTATATTTATAATTGTTTTTATTCTTATTTGACCGAATTTTGAAAGACGATAACTTTTGTTCTTTAAAACTAAAAGTTCTAAATTTTTAGTATGTTTGTTATTATCCCAACGAGTCGCAAACCTCCTATTTACGACATTTAAATGTCACTAATTACTAATTAATATATTTTATTATTAAAATTTAAAGATTAAATTTTCTGAAATTTTAATATGTTGTTGGTATTATTATTTTGTATGTTGCTATTTAAAATGAAAATTTAACTCTAGATAAATATCGTTTAATTATTATTTAAGTTTTTTTTAAATAACGAATCAGTGTGAGTTTAACGCTTGAATAATTTAATAGCGTTCTGGTCGCCGTCAAAAATCGTCGTTTTCGCTGTCTATTAAAGTAAAAAAAATTGGTTGAAAATTTAAGTAAAATGTTAAAGTATAAGTCAAAAATGAGTAAATTTTTTTTTTTTAATTGTTTTGTTATTATTATATTTTAATACTCGTTTGATTACTAACAAATTAAGATCGGTATTTTGCTTTTAAATTTAGTTCACCTTTCTATTACAATATCAATGAATGCGTGTTCGTTTGTTAAAATTAGGTTTAAATATAAAAAAGTTCATATTTAAATTTATCATTTAATTAATAAACCTACTAAATAAATTATATTTATAAAAAAGAATCAAACGATTTCGAACCATATTTTATTTATCAAATAAATCTAGTTATTATTATTATGGTTCGAAATCTTCGATTTCGAAACATATTGTTATTGTCCGTATATTTATTATTATTTTTATTTTTATTCTTACTAATCCGAATTTTGAAATCGAATAACTTTTGATTTTGTGTATATAAATTTTTAAAATTTTAGTATGTTGTTTATTATCATATTGTGTTTCAATCCTCCTATTTTGATAATTTAAGTATTATTAATTAATAATTAATAGGTGTTTGTTTATTAAAATTTAGAGATCGTTATTAAGTTTTCAAATTTTGGTCAATTATATATCATAATATTAATAACTCGAAAATGAATTAAAAATTTAATTTTTGTTTGTTTATTATATTTAAATTCTTGTTTGTTCATTAAAAATAAAAGTTTGATATTAGGCATTTAAAATTTAATATAGTGTATTTTATAATATTTGTAATTAAAATACATGTTTAAAAAATAATTTTTGGTTGTTTATTTTATTTAAATGCTTGCTTATTTATTAAAAATCAAAAATCAATTTTGGGAATTTAAAATTTAGTAAAATGTATATCTTGATATTAACAACATAGAACTGGGTTAAAAAATTAATTTTATTTGTATAATATATATAAATGCTTGTTTGTTTATTAAAAATCAAAGATATGTAAAATTCTTAGTTAAGGTGTAAGCATATTTTTTTATTTATAAAAATTTATGCTAAACATAATCAAATAATTTCGAACCATCTTTTATTTATCAAATAAATCTAGTTGTTTTTATTCTTATTTGACGAATTTTGAAAGACGATAACTTTTGTTCTTTAAAAGTAAAAGTTCTAAATTTTTAGTATGTTTGTTATTATCCTAACGAATCGCAAACCTCCTATTTACGACATTTAAATGTCACTAATTACTAATTAACATATTTTATTATTAAAATTTAAAGATTAAATTTTCTGAAATTTTAATATGTTGTAGGTATTATTATTTTGTATGTTGCTGTTTAAAATGAAGATTTAACTCTAGCTAAATATCGTTTAATCATTATTTTAGTTTTTTTATAAAATAACGAATCAGTGTGAGTTTAACGCTTGAATAATTTAATAGCGTTCTGGTCGCCGTCAAAAATCGTCCTTTTCGCTGTCAATTGAAGTAAAAAATATTGGTTGAAAATTTAAGTAAAATGTTAAAGGATAAGTCAAAAATGTGTAAAATTTTTTTTTAATTATGGTTCGAAATCTTAGATTTCGAAACATATTGTTATTGTCATTATATTTATTATTATTGTTTTTATTCTTATTTGACGAATTTTGAAAGACGATAACTTTTGTTCTTTAAAACTAAAAGTTCTAAATTTTTAGTATGTTTGTTATTATCCCAACGAATCGCAAACCTCCTATTAACGACATTTAATTATCACTAATTACTAATTAATATATTTTATTATTAAAATTTAAAGATTAAATTTGCTGAAATTTTAATATGTTGTTGGTATTATTATTTTGTATGTTGTTATTTAAAATGAAGATTTAACTCTAGCTAAATATCGTTTAATCATTATTTTTGTTTTTTTATAAAATAATGAATCAGTGTGAGTTTAACGCTTGAATAATTTAATAGCGTTTAGGTCGCCGTCAAAAATCGTCCTTTTCGCTGTTCATTAAAGTAAAAAATATTGGTTGAAAATTTAAGTAAAATGTTAAAATATAAGTAAAAAATGTGTAAAATTTTGTTTTAATTGTTTTGTTATTATTATATTTTAATACTTGTTTGTTTACTAAAAAATTAAGATCGGTATTTTGCTTTTAAATTTAGTTTACTTTTATATTACAATATCAATGAGTGCGTGTTCGCTTGTTAAAATTAGGTTTAAATATAAAAAAGTTCATATTTAAATTTATAATTTAATTAATAAACCTACTAAATAAATTATATTTATAAAAAAGAATCAAACAATTTCGAACCATATTTTATTTATCAAATAAATCTAGTTGTTTTTATTCTTATTTGACAAATTTTGAAAGACGATAACTTTTGTTCTTTAAAAGTAAAAGTTCTAAATTTTTAGTATGTTTGTTATTATCCCAACGAATCGCAAACCTCCTATTTACGACATTTAAATGTCACTAATTACTAATTAATATATTTTATTATTAAAATTTAAAGATTAAATTTTCTGAAATTTTAATATGTTGTTGGTATTATTATTTTGTATGTTGCTATTTAAAATGAAGATTTAACTCTAGCTAAATATCGTTTAATCATTATTTTAGTTTTTTATAAAATAACGAATCAGTGTGAGTTTAACGCTTGAATAATTTAATAGCGTTCTGGTCGCCGTCAAAAATCGTCCTTTTCGCTGTCCATTAAAGTAAAATATATTGGTTGAAAATTTAAGTAAAATGTTAAAGTATAAGTAGAAAATGTGTAAAATTTTTTTTTTAATTGTTTTGTTATTATTATATTTTAATACTCGTTTGATTACCAAAAATTAAGAACGGTATTTTGCTTTTAAATTTAGTTTACTTTTATATTACAATATCAATGAATGCATGTTCGTTTGTTAAAATTAGGTTTAAATTTAAAAAAGTTAATATTTAAATTTATAATTTATTTAATAAACCTACTAAATAAATTATATTTATAAAAAAGAATCAAACGATTTCGAACCATATTTTATTTATCAAATAAATCTAGTTGTTTTGTTATTATTATATTTTAATACTCGTTTAATTACTAAAAAATTAAGATCGGTATTTTGCTTTTAAATTTAGTTTACTTTTCTATTACAATATCAATGAATGCGTGTTCGTTTGTTAAAATTAGGTTTAAATATAAAAAAGTTCATATTTAAATCTATAATTTAATTAATAAACCTACTAAATAAATTATATTCATAAAAAAGAATCAAACGATTTCGAACCATATTTTATTTATCAAATAAATCTAGTTGTTTTTATTCTTATTTGACGAATTTTGAAAGACGATAACTTTTGTTCTTTAAAACCAAAAGTTCTGAATTTTTAGTATGTTTGTTATTATCCCAACGAATCGCAAACCTCCTATTAACGACATTTAATTATCACTAATTACTAATTAATATATTTTATTATTAAAATTTAAAGATTAAATTTGCTGAAATTTTAATATGTTGTTGGTATTATTATTTTGTATGTTGCTATTTAAAATAAAGATTTAACTTTAACTAAATATCGTTTAATCATTATTTTTGTTTTTTTATAAAATAACGAATCAGTGTGAGTTTAACGCTTGAATAATTTAATAGCGTTCTGGTCGCCGTCAAAAATCGTCCTTTTCGCTGTCCATTAAAGTAAAAAATATTGGTTGAAAATTTATTGTTTTGTTATTATTATATTTTAATACTTGTTTGATTACTAAAAAATTAAGATCGGTATTTTGCTTTTAAATTTAGTTTACTTTTATATTACAATATCAATAAGTGCGTGTTCGCTTGTTAAAATTAGGTTTAAATATACAAAAGTTCATATTTAAATTTATAATTTAATTAATAAACCTACTAAATAAATTATATTTATAAAAAAGAATCAAATAATTTCGAACCATATTTTATTTATCAAATAAATCTAGTTCCTTTTAAAATTTGTTTTTGTCGATAATTCCTTTTAAAAAAAACACAATTAGTGGTATTTATTTCCTTTAAACAAACTCCCGTTACAAAAAAATAAAATTAGTAAAATTACATTGAACGGAAACGCGAAATTCGAGGAAATGAAAAATAAAAAAATCCAAAAAAGGAGAGGCGGAATCTTAAAAAATAAAACGCGGAAAACCCGGTAAGTGTTTGTTTGTATTAAGGTCAATATTATTTAAAAGATTGAAAGGCATGACCTAAAAAAGGGTAAAGGTAAGCTTGGGGTTTGTAAAAAGGCCCTTTTGTCGGTAATTGGTTATTTATCATGTGACAACAACTTTAAATAAACAGCAGACAAAATTTTCGCGTTTTCCCCCTCGTTGTTATTTAAGATTCCGCCTTGTTGGAATTTAAGATTCCATTTTTATACGCCCCCCCCCCCCCCCCCCCCCCCCTGACAACTAGCGGAAGTAAAAAAAAAATACATTTGCAATAATATTTTTGTTGAATATTCTTTAACCTAATGGTTTTACGTAATTACTTTGTAGTCTCTTATTATAGTTAACAGATTATTATTTACGCAATAATCATGATACGGGAAATTACCACATTATAATATTAAGCAATAAGGAATCCTAATTGTTTAAATACAGCATGGATTTAACATTTAAATCGTTTGGTTTAAAATTTATATTTGTTTTATTTATATATATATATATTTTTTTTTTAATTTTGTTTTTTCGCGCATTGATAAAAGTAAATAATAAATACGATATACAATTAATATTACAACAATGCGACGGGAATAAATGACAAAATCAATTTAATGATTTAAAACATGCCAAAAGTATTAATGTTTACACAAAGATTTTAATTATTTTATGGCATGGTCACCAAACCCAGTATAGATTATATTATTAATAAATGCGATAAATAAAATACATTTTACAGAATATACACCAAAAAAATAAAACTATTTAATGTTTATAAAAGTTTAGTAAAGGAAAATAAGATAGTTAGAAGGTAAATCAAAATATTTATATTATAAAATAGTTCAACAAAATGTAATAATTTTTATCAACAAATCTTCCTTGATGCTGCGGTAAAATGAAACGGAACTTACACGTTTACAACTGACAACATTTTGTATGAATATAGTTGTCAGAGGGGGGACTAAAAGCTTCGGCCGTGAGAAGCTTCGGCCAGAAGGTTCGGCCTGCAAAAAAAACGCGGGGGGTCGGTAACGAAATGCCGCGTAAAATGTCAGTTTAAGACCACATTTTACCGATATTCGAAATAAAATTTGACAAAAAGTATTATACATAAAAAAAATTTAAAAAGTTGTTACGAAAAATGTAAATGTTAGTTTTTAGATTATTTTATTTTTTTTTTAAATTTTTGTTTCAAAAATGTATTTTTAAAACGGATTAAAGACGGGCGCTTATGGCCTGCACAATTTTTCATCTAACTGCGGGAAGTTTACGACGTAAAGCCCGCGTTCAAAGTAAGACCGTATTTTATCGAAATTAAAATTTGACAAAAAGTATAATATTGTAGTAATCAAAGTTAAACGATTTTACAATATTGTGCTTCTTATTTTGTACTTTAAAGTAAAGATGACAAAATGGAAGGAAGCGCACCAAAAGGCTACATAAAAAGGAAAAAGGCAAAACGCACCGATACGCGTGCGCAATAAAACACACAAGCTTCGGTAATAATAATTACGCCACAATATATAAAAAAAAATTTAATTAGTTGTTACGTTAATGACATATGTTAGTTTTTAGAAAGGCCTATGTTTCAAAAACTAATTTTAAAACGCATTAAAGACAAGTGCAACGTAAAGCCCACGTATACCTTTAACGCAAGATCATATTTTACCAAAATTCAAAATGGAATTTGGCAAAAAGTACAATAGTTAAAAAAAGTTTTAACCTGTTGTTAAAATAAATATTACGTTAATTTTTAGAATATTTATTTTTTTTAAATCTTTTCTGAAAAACGTGATTTTAAAACGAATTAAAGACGGTGGCTTTTTTGGCCTGCAAAATTTTACGACTAATCCTTCATTTTCCGTTTCTTCATTTTCCGTTCCTTCATTTTCCGTTTCTTCATTTTCCGTTCCTTAATTTTCCGGTTCCTTCATTTTCCGTTCCTTTATTTTTCGGTTCCTTCATTTTCCGTTTCTTCATTTTCCGTTCCTTAATTTTCCGGTTCCTTCATTTTCCGTTTCTTTATTTTTCGGTTCCTTCATTTTCCGTTTGTTCATTTTCCGTTCCTTTATTTTTCGGTTCCTTCATTTTCCGTTTCTTCATTTTCCGTTCCTTAATTTTCCGGTTCCTTCATTTTCCGTTCCTTTATTTTCCATTCCTTTATTTTTCGGTTCCTTCATTTTCCGTTCCTTTATTTTCCGGTTCCTTCATTTTCCATTCCTTCAATTTTTGCGTCCCCATACCAAACGTCAAAGTATACATTTATAAGACAACAACCTAGATTAAATTTTGTTTATGAATTTCTTATAATATTTTGGTTTTCTAAAATTTAAAAATAAGATTTTTAAGGCTTGTTCACACGACAAGGTAACGTTGCGCTGTGTTACGTAACTTTACGAGTTTTAGGAATTTCTTTTTAAAATTTTAATACAAAATATCTAATAAAAGTATACCACTTACGAAATCTTGCGTTAATTTCGCTTCGGCTACAAAACTTTACAAAATCTTACGTAACTTACGCAAACTTTCGTACGTGGGAACGACTTTGTGTTCATTTTAAATGGTTGCGAAATCTTACATTACGTTGCGTACGCCGTGTGAACAGGGCCTTTAAACTAAAACGTTTTATTTATAAACAAAATTGTAACATTTTTATTACCTCATTAAAATAATTTTTCATGCGTTAACTTTTATTGCATCTCCATACAACTATGTTTGTTGTCATGACAACACACTAATGCATTAATCAGACGGTGTCAAGACGGAGACGTCGAGTATATTGAAGACATTGTTGGAACGGAGAAGTAAAAAGAAAACAAATGAAAAAAAATAAAAAAAGTGCAGTAACCTATATCTAAAAGACACTTTAGCTCATGCAGGTATTTTATTAAACTAACATCACATTTAAACTAAACACAATCTATACAGTAAGAATATACCGAAAAGAATTAAAATAAATTTGGGTTTAGATTATTAAACACTACAAACAAACTTAAGTTTGTTAAAACAACAACACCAAGTTATTAACCTTACGATAAAATAAACACTTCTTTAAGAAAAAAAATTATGTAATTTAATCATACAACTAAACAAAAAAGTAATTTGCAAGAAATGTCGTCGACGACACCGATAAATACAAATCAGTTACTAAACATGGAAAAGAAAATGACGCAAAAATTGTTTATTTAACATGTTAAAAAACCACAAAAACAACATATTTTTATAACATTAAAAAAAAATGTAATAAGCAAAATAAAAAGAAATAAACCAAAATGTTACATTCTTATTTATCATTACTAAAAAATTTTAATAAGTTTTTATACTTAACTTTTTTTTTGTTTTTAATTTTTTTTCTTTTTATAATTTTTTTCTTTTTTTTTAATATATAATTTTTTTATTTTTTTAAATTTTTTAACTTTTTCTTTTATATAAAATGTATGTCATTTATTCCAGATTCACATCAGTAGAAACTTAGAAACAAAGCAGTCATTTACACGTTATAATTGAATTGTACACCCCAACATTTTGGCAAATTTAAACAATTAACGGCGATTATTGTACTACTAAATATTTACAATACTCCTTACTAGAGCCAAAAGTGCCAAAAAAAATTGACTACATTCAATTTATCCTATTAAGATATTTATATGCTTTATAAAAGCTACACAAGAAAGATAATACTTCACAAGGTATGGCAAATGCTGGAATGTACAACCCAATTACTAAGACGTATATGTTTTGACCGCTTGCTGGATCTTTTTTCGGCAAATGGGACAATGTCGCAGAGCTTTTGTGCAATTCATACAACAGCAAATATGACCGCATGGTATAAAAACCATGTTTGCCTGTTGGTCAAGACATACCTAAAATATAAAAATTTAATTTGAAAAAATATCCACAAAATCAAAAATCAACAGCTTTTGTTTTTTTAATTTAAAATTAACAAACATTCACTTGCAAATATTTACAAAACCCGTATTTAATTTAAATATATTAACTGAATTCTTTTATTAAATCTTATTAATATAAGATTGAAACAACAATTTTCCATCACTTAAAAACAGGAGTCGGCAACCTTTTTCGCAATGCTGACCGATTTAAAAATGAATCTTTTTTTGGCGGACCAGCATTTGAAAAACCACAAATGTTCACCAACAAAAATGTAATAAGTTTACAGCATTGTAGCGGACTTTGTGCGCTTTTTGGCGCTAACACCTGCTCGGGGGCTCTAACTTACTTATCTTGTTATCTATGAGCCACTTCTCTTATCTTTTTTGTATAGTGTTGGTACTTTTAGTGTATGCTACTTTCTATTTGATAGTTTAGTATGATATTATTTTATATTGTATTATTGTTATTGTATATATTTATTGTGTTTAACCTGGATTCTATTTGAACAAGGGACAATAAAGTAAATAAAACTGTGATTACATAATAAAAATGAGTGATTTTATAACAAAACCCGTTACACAATTAATTCCTTTATCAAATCAATGATTAACAAATGAATAACTTAAATTAATAATTGAATTTTAATAAATAAACAAGCATTTTAATATAATAAACAAACAAAAATTATTTTTAAATATGTTTTTTAACTACTTATAGTTTAAAGTTTATTATACTAAATTTTTAATGCTTAATAACAAACAAGAATTTAAATATAATAAACAAACAAAAATTTAATTTTGAAACTATTTTTGAGTTATAAATATCATAATATATAACTAACAAAAATTTGAAAAATTAATAACAACCTTTAAATTTTAATAAATAAACAAGCAATTAGTAATTAGTAATAATTAAATTTTGAGAATAGAAGGATTGAAACACAATATTATTATAAACAACATACTAAAATTTCGGAACTTTATATAAACAAGATCAATAGAAAATTTTCAGATAAGTAAAAAAATAAAAATAACTAGATTTATTTGATAAATAAAATATGGTTTGAAATCATTTAATCATTTTTAAAATAAATTTTTATTAATAAATAAAATTATGCATAAAATTTACTTAATTAAGAATATTAACTAAATTAATTCAAAAAATTTCTTTTCTGTGTTTTAATAAGTTTTCTATTTTTATTAAAATTAATTTTTTTATTTACAAAATAAAATTTTTTAATGAATTTTGAAAATAAATATTAAGCAAGTATTTACCTTGCAGAGCATTTCATCTTTATGTTGCTGAAGACGTTTTTGTAATTTCTGTTTTTCTTCCTCTGTTGGTTCTGGTACTTCTTCCGAACCCTATAAGTTGATTTGTTATTTTCATATTAATAATTTTTGGTTTTGCTTAGTTTTGTAGTTAGACTTCAAAACTAAAAATAAATCTCAAATATTTTTCTTACGTTATTTTGTGCAGAATTTAACTGATTGTTAGACTCGACTAAATGTGATTGGTTCGTCATACTTTCTTGTGATGTCATAACCGAAGCCTCTGATGAACTTTGAGTTGGCTTTAAATTTTAAAACAAAATTTTCAAAAATACTAAATTTGAGTAACTCTACACTACACTCACCAAATTTAGTTGGTTTGCTGCTATAAACAAACACAATTGTCCATTAAACTGTAAAAAATTATATTAGTTCATAGAGCCTCATTCTAATTCAAAACAATTCCGATATATATCGCAATACTTTATTTAACCCTAACCTATCATTAAAATACATAATCACGTTGGCATTTCTGTTTAATCTCAGAGGCAATAATAACCCCAAATAAACAAATGTAAAAAGAATTATGGCCTGATATCAGGGTCTAATATAATGCCCCCTCAAACTTTTAAAATTGCAACACATTTTGTTAAACATTATTTAATGATTAAGTAAAGTTAATCTTAAACTTAGACATTAAAGAGCATACAAAAAAGTCCTATGTCCTCTCCTGACTTTAACTGACCTCATTATTCATCTCCACATCAGTTTGGTCGACCAATTCCATGCTTTCTTGCGTCTCCATTAACTCTAGGTTTTGACTTCCACTTAATGGTGTTTGGGTGGTTGTAGGGGGTAAATTTGACACCCTTTCGGGGTTTAGCTGATTTGCTGTTCTTCTAGAAAGCAAAATACAGAGCAGAAATGAAAGAAGTAAAGCCAAACTAGGCGTATATAATACAAACTAAACAACATTAAATTTAATCATTATATATAACAGTTTTTTTTTCCTTACCCAAAATCTTGATTTTCTCTGATTGTTCCTTCCTCGCTATCAAATTCTTAAAAAAAACATTATTTAAAAAAATTACTATTGTATAAATTATCATCAATTTAAAAAAAAAATTTTAATTTAAATAACAACACATTATTGATTAACACTGATAAAAAAAAATTAAAACTTCAAAAAATAAATTTTTGTCTTTATTTTTTTTAACTCTGATGCAATTTAATACACAAATTATTAACTTTTTCGTACATGCAATTTAAGTTATATTTAACACAACTTACCAATCGGAGTAGTCCCCCGATAATCTGCAGGTAAATTCCAAATCCCCAGAACAGGGTCGTCCAAAAGTATCCAAACACGGACTTGATCATCAATAACCCAACTTGTGTACCCAGAGGCCATATTATCAATAACCAAAATCCAGTTTTGAAGACCTACAAATATTAAAAATATATTTAAAAGTTAAACTAAACTTTTTAAACACATAATATTGTTTTCATGAAACGTATGTAAAACCTGCAGGAATGTGTAACAGTAACTGTATAAGAAAATTATTCACTATTATAGTAAAAGCGAAAAAGCCTACCTAGATATGGTATTGTGCCCAAATCAGAGGTCTGAATTGCCAGATTGGTCGATTCCAATATTTCAACGGAAGGACCACTTAATTCATTATTTAAATCCATTTGAACATTGTTGGGTTCTAAACAATGCCTGCAAAATGCAGCGTTTTGGTTTGGGATAACAGCATATTGAAGAATTATGCTATAAAAAAGTTTAAGTTAAAAGTATTCGAAAAATAAAATAGTGAGTAAAAAATTCAGTTACCTATCAGAAGTAACAGCTTCATTCATGTTGTAAGGACCTAACAAAATAATATATTTTAACCTTAAAGTTGGCTTGTATATGATGTTATAGTTGCTTTTATTTTGTTATGCGTCCAAATTCCCAATGTTAAAAAGTTAACAATTTATAGATGTTCAACCGGTTATTAAGTCACTTTAAGTTAAACTTACCATAGGTAATATGCTCTGGGGTAGCTGTTGTTAGAAGTGGGTTAACATCACAAGTGTTTACTGGTTGTGTAGTCTGGTAAACAGGGTTGTTTTGTCGATTTGTGTTGTTTGCAATGTTAATGCTGGTTCTGTTAAGATAATTACAACATGCTTAAATTTAAAAAAAATGGCAAAAGTAAACCACAAAACAAGCACTTCTTAAAGCCTAAACCCAGAACAAAAGTTGTAGGTGTCTAAATCATCTTATTATCCTACACTGGAAGGAGTTTGAAACCGACACCCACAATTTTACTTAATAGGCCTGCAAGTCAGTACAGACTAATTATTTGCAACCCTTTGTAAAATTTAGTACACATGTGTGTCGAATCAGTTTATTATTGGGTATATTTACAAGTATATTAACTTAGTAATACTTCGTATTTGTTGATAAATTTTTATAAAAATTAAAATTTAAGCACATATTTGTACCCACACAAATTTTTTATAAGAATGTTTTATGTTTTAGAAAACACAGGAAAATCAACTTTATATAAAATGTGTATTGTGTTATTGTTAAATGTTGTTTTTAATTTATAAACAGAATTTTTTGATTGTCCCAAAAAATACCAATTTATCAGGAGAAAAACATTGTTGTTACAGATAGATTTAGTATTTCTATGTTTTAATATCTTAGTGTCCCGGATGTGATTCCAGCATGTCACTTTACCTTTTTCGTGTTTTTTGATACTTGCAAGTTTTCATAGCATTTTTGTATAGATTTGAGGTCCCAATGAGCCAGTGTTAACTGTAATCCATGTATATATGTTAAGTGTTATTTCTTTGAAGTGTATAACAACTAACTTTGTTTTTATTTAAATAAGGTAAAATAAGGAAAGCTGGCAGCATGGTGTAGTGGTAAAAAAACTTGCTACACCACACATGAGGTCGTGGGTTCAATCCCTACTTATCTCATGCTGTAGCGCCCTTAAGTAAGGCGCTATAAACGTTATAAACTACTGCTGAGCCAGCACTTAATCAGCAGCATCATTATCAGGCAATTATAATCTATAATATCCCAAACTGCCACAGGCAACTCGAGACTGGGTCGGAGTAACTGATGTTACTCTATGTTTAAGTCGCACATTCGACTTTCCCACATCGAGGATAAAGATATATACAAAAAAAAAAAAAGTTATATAGGACATGTGTGTTTGCTATTATGTGAGATGTTTAACCTTTTTTTAAAATCGAATTTAAACGATTTTGTCATTGAACTTTAAAATCAAACTGAATTGTGCCGAATTGACTGACTATTAATAAAGATAAAGCAAAGGACACATCTTGTTCGTGTTTTTACTGTAATTACATGAAAATCAGCCACAAGCATATACCTTATTATTACTCAAGCTGTATGATCACAACTGTGAGACTACAATCGTAGTCATGTTTTTAAATCCTAGAATTTCTAGTACGAATACACTTGGACAAATAAGTACAACAATACTAATATACATACAGTAACTATAGTACATATATTATTAATTTAAAAAAATTAAAAAAAATATTCATTCTTGAACAAAACTCCTAGAAAAATTTACCCTATTTTGTTATCCTTAAACACACACAGAAATAAACAAATTTTGGAAAAATATAACTTTATTTATAAAAATCTATCAATAAGCAATTATAAATAATAGTTTCTCTTTAGAGGTTTTAAGACTATTACCATATTTAAGAATACAGAAACTTTAAAAAGTGATAAAAACTCACCCATTTTGGCCGAAGTGGATATTAACGTTGTTTCTAGCAGGATGTTGTTGAAAGATCTAAATTAATGTTTGATTGTAAATTTTTTAAATTTAATATTTCTTGCCTATGATATTAAAAAAATAATACTCATTATGTTTTTATTCATTAGTGTTATTGTTTCATATTTATCTTATTAGTTTAATATAATTATAAAGGTTAATGAAATTGAAGTAATACTAACACCACTTGACTTAAGCATGCTTAGATAGTAAATAATTTAAATATCATTCGTATTTGTTGTAAGTTTAATTTTCTAAAGTTTATCAAACATAAATCAATGCTGACAATCATTTATTAAAATATAAAAACCTACATTTCCAGCAGGTGTTTGATTAATTGGAATATTCCCACAGTCGCTCAAACGTTGGGCAAATCCACAAGATTGACTGAAAAATAAATATTTTTATTTAAAATATTAAAATAAAATTGGGTTTGGCCTGTATTTTTGTCTTCCATTTATCACAACTCACTTACTTGTGCATACTAAGACCAAATGGATCATGACTGGGCTGCAAGTTCTCCTTGGAACCTCTACAAGCGAAGCAAATAACCTTGTCCCGTGTACCTCCATAGTAGAAACCTCCTCGAGCATAATTTTCTTTGTTAATCTCCACAAAACTTGGAAAGTTTTGAAAAGTTGAAAGCCGATACGATTCTAAAATTTTTGTATTTTTTTTATAACATGACCCAATTTTTTAATCACAGATGATAAATATTTTAAAACTTAGACACACCACTCATTTTATTTCGATTTTCTTTTATCTTAATAGAATTAAACAACATTAACACCACAACATGTCCAAATGGGTAGTATTGTTTGCATAACATGGTTGCAATTAACATATAGTCATTGGAGGTAATTATTTGTTTTTGACAAACTTGGCCATAAATTTTTTGTTTTAAACTTTAAATCAAATATTTTTTGTTCCTAAGATAGTGTTATCATTCATTATTAAAAAAAAATAGTATTTAAATCTCAATCTACACATGTTTGCCTAAAATTCTAGATTAAAAATGTCCAATAATTACCTACACAAATGGGGTAATTACTGGACACCGTGGGGGTAATCGTCGACTAGTGTTAACAATTGCCACATTTTAAAATATTTTTGTGATAAAGGGGGTCTTTTGGATAATTTTAGGCTTCAGGCAGTCTCGACGCAAACTTTTTGTAGGACTATCAGAATCTTTAAGAAACTGCTTAAGTGCCTTACCCTAGTAAAAATTTCCCTTTTTTAAAAAATTGTCTACATAAATTTTAGTCTTTTTTAGCGTCTTCCATTTCATTGTAGGTTATATACCTGCAGGCCAAACTTTTAATATCATTTAAAGTTAAAGCAAATTTAGCGTCAAAGAAAATTTAGCTTTTAATTGTTTGTATTGAACGGTGTTAAATACAGGTTTTACACATGTTCTGAGGGAAATGTACCTTCATTACTAAGATAATATTAAACTGTTGATTTTGGTATGTTATATTCTTTGGATAAATTTGTTTGTGTTCCTTTAATAATTCCTGAATTGCACTTTTTTAAGCCTTTAGAGGGGGGGTATATATTTTCTTGGCATTTTTATTTTAAATTTATTTCTACCCCAAATTATTAATACACCTTATTGCAAAAACCTAACAAATTAAAATCTGTTATGTTTTTGTAATAAGTGTGACTAAAATTGACTACAAGGCTTATTTTTGGCCTTTAAAAGCAAATAAAATGTATTCACAAGTGTCCAATAATTACCCCCAATTACAATAATAGGATGGAGGTAAACATTGGACGCATTTTGTATAAAGTGTAATGAAGATAGAAGTTTAAATTAGGGCCTTATAGAAAGATCAATGCATTTTTAGTTAGTGTTGCCAATCTGAAAATTTAGTAATTTAAAAATTTGGTAAATTTTAACAACTTACTTTTTGCCTTTATTTTCGAAAAAATTTAAATTTTTTTTTGAAATTTCAAAAGTGCGTATTTTTTTTTCCAGGCAATTTAGATTAAAAAAAGTGACATTTATTTAAACCTTATGATATAGACAATGTTCTGGCAAATTATAGGTAAAAAGTGGCAACCCTAAAAATATTTGGAATGTTGTCCACTAATTACCTCCAAATTTTAACTGTCCAATAAATACCTCCATTGACTATACAGGACCACCCTTTACGACCTACATGCATGACTTAAAATGTTTAACATTTGCAGCACTTCAAAAATTATCTCGCTTAACCACAAACCAAGTGAACCAGCAAGAGTTAAAGATAAAACAAACTGACTTACCGTAAGTTATTTTAGACATTTTAAAACTAAAATTAAACTCTTTGCAGAACCTAATGGAAAAAAGTGAATATTTTGCCTTGACAAAAAAGGGGAACCTTTGTCATGACAAAAAAGCGGAACCTTTGTCATGACAAAAAAGCGGAACCTTTGTCATGACAAGAAAGGGAAACCTTTGTCATGACAAAAAAGCGGAACGTTTGTCATGACAAAAACGCACTAAAACTACCAAGATGAAACACCAGGTTTCAAACAACAAAGTTTGATAGTTACGAGCAATTTTTAAATGTGTTTTTGAAACATGTTAATTAAGTGTTAGGTAACTGATTTACCATTTTTTTTGTTTTTAATAACAAAACAGCTTCCATAGGACCAATATTTATCCACAATATTTAAACAAAGTTTTATTGTTTAATTACTAAGTTGAAAATATTTGAAACAATATTTATCTAAAAATAAACCCCCACATGGTATCCTGAATATATCATTCGTAACAAATATTGATTTTTAGTCTCTCAATATAACTTTTATTTATTTAAAGTTGATACTAAAAATTATTTACATGCTATGCAAACGAAACAGAATATGTTATTTTAATTAGTTTTTTTCCGTGTATTTTATTTAGTTTCTTTTTATTCAATAAAATTCATTTGTTCAACTTATTTTTTATCTCAATATAACTTTTAATTTAAACTATATTTTCATTTTACCATTTTGATATAAAAAATAAAATGTTTAATCAACTTTAGGAATAAAAAACTATTTATAAACACAAACCTTGCAGAGCATTTCATCTTTAAGTTGTTGAAGACGTTTTTGTAACTTCTGTTTTTCTTTTGGTGTTGGTTCTGCCTCCGAACTCTATAAGTTAGTTGGCAGTTTGGTAAAACATTAAACATCAAAACATTAAACATTAAGTTTGGTAAAACATTAAACATTTGGTAAAACATTAACATTAAATTTCTAATATAATAAATTTTTTTAAATATAGTTAAAATCACTGTTAGGTAAGTAAAAAAAACAAAGCATAACATAGCAATATATTTTGTAAAAGTGTTACTTTGAAACCAGTTCGTATAAACTTTACCTTTACTTTTCAAATATGAATGGGTAGTTGGTTAGCAACCACGTGACTATTTGCTCTAAGCGTATATTTGGTATACGAACGGGCAAATTCAAGCAAATATACAATTGTGTTGGTAAAAACAATTTTTATTAACAATTTTATTATTAAACGATTTTATAAAAAAAATTGTACAAATAGCTTTAACTAATAATAGTATTTAACATCGGTAAACTTACGTAAAGGAGAAGTAACTCCGATGGTGTATGATACTTTTTATCGTGATTAGTATGAAATTTTTATCTTTTAAATCTTAAAAATTTAATATAATGTTTTGTTTAATGAAGTTTGTAAAATATAAAAAGATTAATAAGCCTTTTTGCTGTAATTTACGTACGTTTTTCGTCATCGCCGGGGGTAGTACTAAAATACGGGAAGCGGGAAGTTGCGGGGTGCGGGAAATACCGAGGCCGTGTGTAAACGTTAACAAAAAAACGCTGAATGCGGAAAAGGACGGACTTTTTATATCCTTCCCTAATTTTCCCTTGTGCTTTATATTCAATTTCTCATCATTTCTTGACCTTTAAAGTTAACCCCGCATCACCCCTTAGCCCTTCAGATAAAAACAGCAATCATCCCGCAGAAAAGTACAAAAATTCTGTTCCGTCCCGCATTCCGCGATTTTTGTTAACGTTTACATACGGTCCCGCACTATCCCGCATCCCGTACTTTAGTAGTGTCCATCGCCGGTAGGTTTTTGCTATTGAGGTTTTTAAATAAACCGAATTTGACCATTATCACACGGGTTGAACTAATCCAAAAAAGGTGGAAATAATCCAAATAAAAATAAATATCAAAAAAAATAAAAATCTTTTACATTAAAACCTGTAGCTAAGCAAAATAAAAGTTGACAACTGTAATAACCAAAAACACTATTTTAAAATATGGTAGGTTTACTTTATCATTACACACATTGAATCTAAAACTCCACACATAACGGGTTTAATACAAATCCAACAAACAGAAACTGCGATAGAAAAAAACTGTTGTCTACATATCACCAAAGTATATAAATGTTTTCTTATTCTGCATATTTATAAAGCTTATACTAACCAAACTCGATTTATTTTTATATTCTTTATAATGTTTTATTTTTCATTTTTGTACTTATTTGGTTCACCCTATTACTTCCCAAAATATTTGAAATTAGTGCTGTCCTATGTTAATACACTTCCTTGTAAAAAGTGAAATGGCGTGCGATAAAAATGTTCAGTAGACTATAAAGGCGTCGTACCTGGTGATGGAAAATAATTTTCTTCTTACAAAAGAGGTATTTGTCTAACACAACTTAAAACTAGCGAACCGTAAATTCAACGTTTTTTTTAAGCGTTAATGTTACAACCACGTACTAAGTTCTTAATATTAATTCACAATATCACAATATTCAACAGTTTCTTATTTTAATAACGGTAAACCCTTATTCAAATGGATCCATTAATATTTACATAAACAATATCATAATTAATCTAAAGCAACCTCAAATCTCAAGTCAACCTTTAACTAACATAAAAAGTGGCGGTAAGCTAAAAGGGGAAGTGACGTAAGGGTGAAGGCGTCAGACCAGAAAGATAATAGCGAGGATAATAAAACACAGTATGTTCCATTATTTAGATTTTTATACTTTTGTATTAATTAACAACCAAAACTCAAGGTTAAACTTACTTATTAAGAGTAGTGCTTAGAGTGCGATAACTTCTTTCATCACAATGGAGGAATATTTCATCAATAATAAAGATTTACAATTTTGTAACAACAATATTTAATAAGTATAACAAAAAATAAAAATCCAAGATGAACACAAATAAATTTGTATTAAATTATTTAAGGAACAGTAAATGTGACGAAAAAGTCATATAATTTTAAAATTAGGTGATTTTTATCATTACAATATCTAAATCTAAAACTCCAAATATAAAAAAGTTAGTACGAATATTACAGTTTTAGCCTGACAGTTGTTTATTTTGAAATTTAAATATTATTTGTTTGGATTTGAACTTAAACAAAATATAGAAACATTTTTTAATCTCATTTTACATACTTAGTTTATATGTTAAATTTTATTCAAAATTTTATATTGTTGGGTAAACGCAATATTTTTTTTTGGTGAAATTCTATGTTATTAGAAAACTTGATTTTATACTCTTATTTTAGTTTAACTTATCAGTTTAATATTTTATCTTTTTCAATGTAATGTATAACAATATATTTCGTAATTTAATTATTTAATAAACTATACCAAAATGTAAAGCTTATGTTTGAAAACCTTATTTTAAGTTCAACTTTAAATATTTAATCATAATAAAAGCGTGTTTAGAATATTATATTAACATAATCTTGAATTTTGCCAGTAGTATTAATAAAAAACGCAACGTGGCAAAATAAGAAAACGGTTAACAGATTATTATTTACACAATAATCATGATACGGGAAATTACTGCGTTATAATATCAAGCAATAAAAAATCTTAATTGTTTAAATACAGCATGGCTTTAACATTTAAATCGTTTGGTTTAAAACTAATATTTGTTTTATTTATATTTAATGTTTATGAATGTTTAGTAAAGAAAAATAAAATAGTAAAAAGGTAAATAAAACAAAAATCTTAAAAAATTTAATAATTTTTATATAAACTTTATTAACTTTAAATAAATGTAACTAAAATTAATAAAGAGTTTATATTGACGTAACAGTTACTAACGTGACGTAACAATTTTACCCTTATTTAAATAATGTTTAACACAATACTTATAAAGTGATAACTAGTTCTTAAAATATATTTATTTTTAGATCAATAACAGAAAGAGAAGAAATTTTAACAATTAATATTCGACCACAATTTACAGATAATATAACGAGAACAAAAAGTAATTGCTATTATAGAAAATCAAGCCATACTTTTAATTGAGTTTTAAGTGCTCAATTTTGGCAATATTTGGCATTTTATATCAAAAATTGATGTAGTTGTCCTATAGTGTAGTATACAGGTCATGGCATTGAATTTAAACCCAAAAGGTTTCAGGTTCGAGTCGCACCAATGCTACATTATTCGCCCTTGAGCCCGGTGTTTACAGATAGCTTAAACACACCAAAAGGTTTCGAGTTCGAGCCGCACCAATTGTCCCAATAAAAACATATTAATTTACAGTAATATAAAATGAAACAAGATATTTTATGTTGTAGCTCTTTGCATTTAAAAATAGTTTTTTTAACAACAATATTAAATTTTATTATTTATTTTATTTTTATATTATAGTTAAACATATGGGCTGTTATAATATTGCAAATCCTAGAGTTAATACGAAAAGAATAGATCATAATAACCAATCTATGACGTCACAATGGTGTGCAGAACAATGCTCAATGAAGTATTTAATCTACTTGTATTGCCTAAAATTTTGAATTAATCTTAATTACTATTATTTTTAATTAACAATTTATCATTTTTTCTTAGTTTTTCAAATTCGACAAATTTATATTTTACACTTCAAAAATCACTTTGCGCATGCGCGGAAGATCCTTTGGCGCTAATTGGCTTGGGATCAAGTTTAAACTGCCAATCAAAATGTGGCGGGTACAAATTTAAATTTTGTGGCGGAGAAATGGCGGGAAATTTGTACAAAGTTGAAATGAAAAGTTTTAAAGGTTTAAAATACTTGATTAATAAAATAAATTTGTTATTTTAATTAGTTAACATTGCTTTTTGTAAAGAATAAATCCACAGTATAACAGTATTGGCTTACTTTTAAATAAAAACAAATTAAGAGTCAAATTTTCTAATGATTTTTCCTTTTTTTAGAAACTTCTTTATCGACAATATTCGAAGACTCATTTCTAGGTTGTTTTTCTAGTCCGCTAGACGGCGCCCCACCCACTAACAACCACATCCATTTAATCCAAAACAACAGCGCTCACGTGTGCTGGCAAGTTTGTGATGACCTCGGGTTTCCAATGGCAACGTACAGAACAAAGGACAGGGATTGTCACTGCGGGAGTTTCAACAAAAAGTAATTCGTTTGTCCTTAATCAGAAATTTTTAAATATCGGGTATTAGCCCAATTAACCGAAAAGTATTTTACCGATTAAACCAATTTCTGAAAACCAGAAATCCAAAATTACGTTTAACCGAAATTTAGCTCAAAATTCCATCGGTACTTAAGTTTTTTTAAGAAAAAATTTAAGGCATAAGAGAGTTAATAAGGATGTAATATTGTAAGTAAAGTGGCCGTTTACAGCATATGGTTTTTAGTAAAACGTTCATTCGGTAATACAACAGCAATACTTGCATTTTTTTTTACTTGCAATCAAACATTTTAATGGCGATTTGAATATTTTAAAATTTAGATTTAATCTTGATCACAAATTATCCGACAAAGCTTGTGACAACAATGACAACCACGACGTGTACAGGACTCTTAACTCCGATCCACGATGCCACGTCATGAAGTTTTTAACCAAGTCACGTGGTGTGCAAAACGTCAGAACCTTGCTGACGTCACAGCCCGGAGCAGGTGTTGAGTGGTTACGACACCTTCTCGATCAAGCGACTGGGATTTTTACGGAAAGTGTTTACCGTAACCAAAGAGCGTTCCGGTCGGGTGAGTTAAGAAAAAAGTGTTTACTCCAAAATATTTTTAAAATTATATTTTTAGGTTTACTTGGAGAGTATTACAATCAAGGAACTGGGATGATTCAGGACAATATGTTGTTGGGGCCAACAATCAATTACTATGACGTCACAATCCTTCTTATTCGCGACCCATACGAAGCATGGATGCTGGAGTTTTATAAAGAGTTTAATGGAAATAATGAAATATTAGTCACCCCGTCCGAAGAGAAATATTTAGGAGAAGGTCAGTTTAGTTGAAAAATGTTGTTATATTGAAGCTTACACAAATTGATAAAAAATAATTATTAAAAAAACTTATTTAAAATAACCGACAACGTGTTGTAGCGGTCAGAACACTTGGCTTTACTACATGACGTCCTGGGTTTGATCCCCACTGCTCTTATACTGTAGCAGCCCTTGAGTAAGGTGCTATAAACGGTATTAACTTCTGCTGAGCCAATACTTAATCAGCAGTTTTTTTATCAAAAAAAAACTAAAGTATCCTAAACTGACAAATTCAATTTGAGACTGGGTTGGGTTGACTGATGTTGCTCTATTAGGTCGTAAAGTCAACTTTTCCATTCAGAATAAATTAATTTAAAAATTCTACGTATTTTTAATTTAATATGTTAACGCTTCTAGATTTTCGTGCGACCGTTTTTGGTGGTTTTGATCACGTTCTAACAACTATAGTTCATTCTTTGGTAACTAGCGACAAACCATTTCTAGTTGTTTTCTATGAGGACATACAGAAAGATCCAGTATTCGAGATAAAAAGAATAATTGACTTTATCCCCGATGCTCGAATAAAGCCAGAAAATCTGGAAGAGCGCCTTTTGTGTTTAGAATTTGAGTTTAAAAAGTTGGAAAATGATTTATTTGATGATTTTACGTTTGATCCATTCACGCCAGAGTTAAAAACTAAAACTAATTCTGATATTGGAAAAGTTAGAAATATGTTAAGTCCGTTTGATATCGTACTGCCAATTTATGAAAGATTGTAATAAAATAATACCCAAAAATACATTTTGTTTTCTACAACGCGGTAAGCATAGTGGCAAATTAAAACCTAAAATTGATAAAATTAGACCTCTCCGAGGATAAATAATAAAATTACAACTAAATCGCTGGAGCGAAAAAGACACGCAGTTGTTTTTGTATTTTGATGAAATGGTAAACAAACGTTTTAGCTAAGGCTGATTTTTTACCAATTTATACTTTTTTACAGTACATTTAAAACTAAACCAGGCTTTATTATTTGTTTAAAAGTAAATATAATTTTACAATTAATTTTTTTTAGATAAATCAGTGTAGAAAAAATGAATTCGGACGAAACAGTTTTAGAATTCGGGGCCGAAAACGAAACGCGAGTTAAAAAACGGATAGTTCACCCAACAGCTTGTTTCTTTCATATTTTCTTTCGTTTATCAGCGCTTTTGGTTTATTTATTCTGCGGGTTATTTACCGATAACTTTGTGACGAGTTTTGTTGTCATTTTGTTGCTGTTATCAGCTGATTTTTGGACAGTTAAGAACGTAACTGGAAGGTTATTGGTTGGGTTAAGATGGTGGAATAAAGTTGAGGAAAATGGGAAAAGTAGTTGGGTTTATGAGTCAAGAAAACCAGAAGCTTTAAAACGAAATCCAGTGATGCCGTCAGAATCAAAGTAAATTTTTTTAAACTTTGATTTAAGGTTTTATAACCACACTACCAGAATACATAACTAAAATTTGCTTTGTGATTAAAAAATACCAAAGGGTGTAAGTGTCTTAATCAAGCATAATTTACCAATTTCAGTAAAACTAAGGCCATTTTGATATAATTGGCAAAATCCATGGGCTCAGCTGACAGGTTTTCTAGTTATAGAATACTTATCTGTAATGTGGGATAGCTGACTTTTAATTTGTTGGAGTTTAAACTTTATCTTTATGTAAATCATTTACATAACTTTTTTTATTTAAATTGTGTAACAATCCTGCTTTGTTTTACAGAATATTCTGGCTTGGATTATTTATCTTTCCAATTCTCTGGTTTGTGATGTTGTTTAGCACTTTATTTGGATTTAAACCAATCTGGTTAGCAGTGGTTGTCATTGCTTTAGTATTTAACGGTGGAAATGTTTTCGGGTATGTTCGATGTAAGTTTAAAAGTCGAAAACAGATTGGAAGTCTGGCAACCAAGTATATTGGAGCGCAGTTGTTTAAACAAATGACAACAGAGGCAGAGACAACATCCCATACACCTTTGTCATCTGGCCAGTTTTAAAAAAGGATCATCACCAAAAATATCATTTCCTTAAAAGTGTCATCAACAGTGTGTATGAGTTTTTGTGTTTATTTATTAGACACCTTTGGTAAATTTTTGATCAAGGTTTTGTTTTTAAGTTCCTTTTACGAAAATATTTATGAAATTAAAAAGATGTTTTTGAATAATTTAAAAGTTTTGTATATGGCAAATTTACATTGGATAAAAAATAAACTTTTTCACAACTCGTAATTTTTTAAAAATGAGTTTGTTTAAAGTTTTAATAAAAAAAAAAACGACGTAAATTTTTAACTATCTTTTGTTATAAATTAAACGGGCTTTTGCAATAAAGTTATGTTTATTAAAACACCATTAAATTTAGGTTTTTATTTAGCATGAACTTTTAAAAAAAAGCTTTTTGTTTAAATATTTTTATACGGTTATATTTTATCAGGTGTGCAACATTATTTATTAGTTTTATTGTATTATGTGTTAATAAAAATATATTACAGTGTAAATGTTTAAAAACAAATTGGGCTTTAAATTAAAAAAAAATTGGCACAGTTTTTTAAAATTTTTCCAAAAAAAAGTTTTATGTAACAAATATATCAAATACTATCATAACTAAGTACAGTTTATTTTACAAAAAAAATGTTGTTTTATTTAAACTTAGACCTAATTAGGTTCTAAAATTTTAATTACTCTTAAAATTGAAATTAGTTGATGTTATAAACATGCTTATTTACACAATACAGTAGACAATCAATATATACAAAAACTATGAACTTTAAATGTACTAAATACCTTATAATGAATATCACAAATATTACAATTTAACCTTTAAAAAAAGGTAAACTTCTTACAAAATATGAGATCTAAGATGTTATAAATCTTTTTAAATTTAAAATTTGACTGCCAAGAATGAGAGAATAAGTTTTAAAATAACACAAATTTTTAGCTGTTTATACATTTTTTGTAGTTATTTAGATTACTTTAATTTTTTAACAAATTTACAAACTAAATGTTAATGAATTAGGTTGAAAAGTTGGTCTTTCTACATTTTTAAAGTTAAAATTATTTAACAATTTTTTTTCTAAAACTAATAGCTTTTCTCAATATAAACAAGAAATAAAAAGTACGTACAAGTTGATAGAAATGTCACCTTATTAAGAATGTTAGGATTAACTTTTCTACCCAAAACTTACCTTGAAATATTTACGGAATATAGTTGTAAAAACTTATAACAGAAAATTTTTAATTAAACTTTAAAGAGTTTATAAAGTATGTTCAATCACCTGCATAAGCTTAGAGCATAGGTTATGACCACCAACACAAAAAGCAGTGGTTATTACTCTTAAAATAAAAAGCAAAGAGCATGGCCGCTAAAATGTAGAGCAAAGCTTGTAACAAAGAATGAAAAAAGTTTTGACCTCTTTAAAGTAGAAAACAAAATAAAAAAATTTAAGAGGAAAAGTTATGATCACAAAATGGAGAGTGAAGTTTGTCACCACAAATCATAGAGCAAGGGTTATGACTCATTATAATTCTCTGTTTTCATATCGTTTAGTCCCAACATTTCATTTTGTTCAAAAGTACGCTCGTATATTTCTTGGGTTAAGCGGGGGTCAACCTCAGGGCTGTAAAGGTCTTGAATGTAGCTGTTGTTGTTTGGGTCATCTGAAAGTTTGGGGATTAAGATCGGATTTAATTAAAGTTTGTTAAACACACGAGGGAAGAACACTTTCTACACCACCATGAGGGCGTGGGTTTAATCCCCACTGATCTCATGCTGTAGCTCCCTTGAGTAAGGCGCCATAAACGGTGCAAACTCCTGCTGAGCCAGCACTTAATCAGCAGCATAATTATCGGCAATTATAATCTATAATATCGTAAACTGCCACAGGCAACTCGGGACTGGGTCGGAGTAATTAATGATACTCTCTCTATGTTTAAGATAAAGATATATACAAAAAAAAGCAACAAAAAGTTTTATCCTTATTGTTGCTTGATAATTAATCTGTCAAAATGTTTTTGGCAGGAGTTAACACTGTTTATAGCACCTTACTTTAGGGCCCTACAGCGTTGAAGTGGTGGGAATCAAACTAAAGATCTCATGTAGTGAAGCCAAGTGTTCTGACCACCACATTATGTGACATTCAAATATTAACAAGATAAATAACCTGTTATAAACTTAAACCAAATACTTACCTGTTTTTGTTTATGATCTTATTTTTGATTTTAAAAGTTAAATACAATGTTTACCGGCAGCGTGGTGTAGTGGTAAGAACACTTGCTACAATCCCCACTGATATCATGCTGTAGCGCCCTTAAGTAAGGCGCTATAAATGGTATGAACTCGTGCTGAGCCAGCACTTAATCAGCAGCAAAATTATCGGGCAATTATAATCTATAATATCCTAAACTGGCAAAGTTAAATTGAGACTGGGTCGGAGTAACTTATGTTACTCTATGTTTAAGTCGCGTATTTTACCTTCCTACATCGAGGATAAAGATATATACAAAAAAAAATTTGAACAAACTAGTAGGCCTTATAAATATGAATTATGACCAAATCAAAAAAAAGTAAAATAATATTAAATTAAAGTTTTTAACCCACCAAGAATTAACGTGAAATGAGTGTTTCCCTTTGCAAATGTTTCCAGTGTTTCCCCCACACTTTTTAATTTGTTTTCTTTCTGGCTGTCACCTCCAAGAAAAGGATTTGAAGTGACCAACTTAATAGTTAAAAAAAGACAATAAAATAAAAACAGATTTTTCTAAAAATGATCCACGAACAAATACAACACAACCCACCAGGGTTTTTAGGTCCATTAATAATCCCTCAACTGTTGTGAACTTTCCACTGATTGCCATCCCTCCCATCTCTAAATCTAACTCCGGTATCTCGATGAAACAAGTCTCGGATTTCAACACATCTCGGCTAAGATCAATGCTATCCGAGACTTTGAGGCTGTAAAGAAATTGGGAAAGATGTAAGAAATAAAATATTAAATACAGATGCTTTACGAGACTTTGAGGTTGCAAAGTAAGCAGTTACATATATAGGAAAGGAATAGATAATATATATACAGATGTTCAAGTCGTTAAAATCTAAAAATATAAAGGACAGCAAACAAGTCTACCTTTTAAAATAAAATAGTAACTGATGTACTTAACCTAATGTAAAAACAAATCTACAAATATTAGGGCTTGGTGGATACATTAGTGTTTGTCAAAATCCATAACCCTGCAAAAATTTTGTCATATATTGGGGGATACCTCTAAAATTTATAGAAATGGACCCAACCCATTAGGAATTAATGCTATTTATTAGTTTAATTAAAATCCATTTGATACCGTACATTTTACCCCATATTGAAAAACAAATTTCTCTAACTTACGTAATTTTTTTGCCTTTAGGTTCAAACCCCGACCCTGATTTGACCTCGTTATTTTTGTAACCACAATTCTCACACGAACTTGCAAACAAAATAACTTCTTTAAAGTGAGGAATGTTCACCGACTAAAAAGTATTAAATAATATTTTTAGTTGATTTTTAAACATTAACAAATGATAAACTGAAGTTAGTAGCGTGGTGTAGTAGTTAAAACCCTTGGCTTCACTACATAAGGTCCATGGTTTAATCCCTACTGCTTTTGTGCTATAGCACCCTAAAGCAAGGCGCTTACGCTATGAAATCAAATAAATATTTTAAAAAAATATATAAAAAATTTTGGCAACTTTTTTAAAGTAGAAAATAATGCTAAGATCTAAAAGCTGTAAAAAAAACTGAACAAAGTTAACAAAACCAACCTTCATATTAGTTTGATTTGGTGCTTTGCAGTTTGAACAATTTGTGTTAAAAGATATAACTTCGTTCCTTAAATCTAATCCTTTATGAGGTTCTGGGATTCCCTGTTCATTAGATTCTTCATTTTCAGGTCTGTGTTAGAATAAGTGTAAAGGTTAGTTTTACTAATTTTGACTGATAAGTTTGACAAAAAATAAACTTAGAGAAACTATGCCAACATTTCATTAATAAAATGATTGTTAAGTTAGTTTTAAAATTTTAATTGGTTTATGGTATGGGTAAAACACTATGACTATGTGGTAAAATGGAAAATATGACAATAAAGTATTTGGGTTTATAAACACATTTTGTTTGCAAAAAAAAACAATTTAAAAGTAACTACAATGCCATTATACAAATAAATATTGAAGTTTTGTTAATAAATCTTTTGTAGATTAAAAAAGTATTTGAGAAAATAAAAAAGGAAAAAAAAAATCATTTTTCTCATCTCATTTATTATTTAATTTTTTTGTCATTTTAATGTGCAAAAAGTTTAATTTAAAAAAGTTTAAAAATTTTATTTTATTCCAAATACTTTAAACTCACTTAATACACAAAGCCTCATCTTGTTCCTTGTTCCTCTTAAAATGTTTAATCTTCAAGTTTTTGTCCAAACTTGGAGCGTTCGGGTTTTCAATAAAACTATTTCCAGATGGATCTTCTATTACCTGGAGTTAACATTTAAAAGATTTTAATAAAGCTTGTAGTTTTTGTTTAAAAATTTAAAAAAAGTAATAGTTGTAAAGTAAAGGGTATTTTTATTGTCGTTAAAAAAGTAAAAATAGTTAAAAAAAAATTTTTTTTTAAATTAAAAATTAAAAACTAATTAACTCACTAATGTGAAAGGCTGGTGTTCCAACAAAATAGTTTTCATTTTTTCAACAAATTTCTCTATTTTATCAGCAATCTCAGGGTGTAAGGCCTAAAAGAAAACAAAAAAAAATTTCTTCAAAACAAAATTCTTTACTTTGAGTTAAATTATTTATATATAAGTAATTAAATATTACTTTGAAAAATAACAAAAAACGGCAAATAAAAATCAATACTTGTAACTTTAAACTGACAAAAAATGTAAATGATTTGGTTTTCCAAAAAACATATTCCATTTGATCCTTTTTAAAAGGTCCCACTTTTCTGGAACTTTTCTTTTAAAAGTCCTACTTTTTAAATACAACAATTTTTCACCTTTCTGACAGGTTGTTCGAACATCAATCCTTCGATTGTTCTCTGAATTATTCCCTCAACTGTTGAGAAAGTTCCTTTTTGTGTCGATGCAGGGATCTCAAACTCCAGTTCTGGGATGAGGACTTTTGCTGAGTCAGCACGGATGACTTGTCTGTTCAAGTCCTGGAAGAAATTAGGGATAAATTTATAAAAATTATAATTAATTTAAATGATTGTTTGATATTTCTGAATTTGATTTTAGGAAAAACTTTTGCTACCAAAAATGATTCCAATATCAATTTAAAAGTTTCTATAAAAGTTTTACATAAAAATTTAAGATTAGTAATAAATAAATATGTAAGTAAAAAAAACAGTTTTAACAACAAATGTTAGGTGCTATTCCAAAATCACTAGACATTTAAATGAACTGTTTAAAAACTTACTTCAACGGTTTTAACACTTAAAGTTAAGGTGACTCCTTTTTCCTGAATTTCGTTTGCCGACTGGATCTCGTTATTGGAGTAATTACAGTGCTCACATCGGAACGAACTTATTATCACTTCTTTGTAGAAGGGAATGTGTACCAACAATAATTTGGTTAAACCCTTGAAAAAATTGAGTAAAAAGATTTAAAGTTTAAAATTAAAAATAAACCATTTTGAAAAAAAAACAGTAAAAAAATGAACGAAAACCAACAAGTCTTTAAATGTTAGAAAAATTAACTAAAAAAACTAAGAAATAGCATGATAGAAAAATTTGCTAAATAAGCAAATAAATAGTAAAATTATAAACTGTATTGGAATATAAATATTGTTTACTTACATTATTCTTACAGTTAAAACACAGACTTTCAATCTCAGTAACTCCTTCGCTATCATTCTCTCCCGAGATTGGAGCAAATATTTCCTCCTTGCTTTCATTTACTTCACATGCCATGTTTAAAGTAACACTAAAATCTAAATATTAAAATAATTTAAATTAGAGACAATATATAGAAAACTGAAGAATGCTTTGTGATGGTTTAATGCACATATAAACTGGCAGCGTGGTGTAGTGGTAAGAACACTTGCCACAACACACGTGAGATCATGGGTTCAATCCCCACTGATCTCATGCTGTAGCGCCCTTGAGTAAGGCGCTATAAACAGTATCGACTCCTGCTGAGTCAGCACTTAATCAGCAGCTTAATTATCGGGCAATTATAATCTATATTATCCCAAACTGCCACAGGCAACTCGAGACTGGGTCGGAGTAACTGATGTTACTCTATGTTTAGTTCAAGCATTTGACTTTTCCACATCGAGGATAAAGATATATACAAAAAAACGAGTCTGCTAGAAACGTTTTGTACATTTCTAAAACAATATAAAACCGTTTAAAATATTTTTTTTGCTGTTTAACTATAGTAGCCTACTTTATCAATGCGCGAAAAACCAAAATAAATAAAAAAAAAAATACTTCAAAGTTATATTGAACAGTAAGTTTCTCAAACTAATTACATTCTTTGGTATATTTTAGCTTTTTGTAATAGTTTGGTCTACGTTTAACGGTTCAAAGTTTTTTGCTACAAAACTAACAAATAAATCACATTTTTATACGCAACTATTTTTAAAACAACATCAACATGTTTACTATATTGTTATTACGTCCCAAATTGCGCAACATAACAAAAGCGTTTTTCTAAATTCTAGAATATTACACACACATGGGTTTACTCTATTATAAACACGTGACTTTGTCTGTGACGTCAATTTTCGTCGACATTTTTTTATTACGCAATAATGATTTGTTTATGAAAGTAGATAAACAACAATTAAACGAATCAAACACTCATTTAGTTACTCAATATTTTTTAAATAAAATAATGAATTATATAAGACATTCGTATTAAGTTCCGGTATTAGAAAGGAATTGTATATTTATAACTTAAAGTATTAAGTAAAAATCAAAACAAAGATAAAATATATAAGCGATTTGTGATCTGGTTATATTATATCAAAAATAAAAACGTGGAGATGCCGGGGATTGAACCCGGGGCCTCATACATGCAAAGCATGCGCTCTACCACTGAGCTACATCCCCAGTCGAGATTATGTCAACGAGATTAGGTACTGGACGGAAGGTTCAACTGTTTGAAGTGGTACTTAATATTAATTAATAAAATTTAGAATAACATAATTTAAAAAGCATATTTGGTTTATTTTTAAACTGTTTATTTATATCTACGTTTAAAAATGAAAACTTTTGTTTTATTTTCTGTTTTCTTCCTTTTTAAACCGTTAAAAATTAATAAAATTTAAACTAAAAATTAAATTACATTTTAACAAATTAATTTAGTAATTTTTAGTAAAAATTATTGAGTAGGTACAATTTATATTATTTCTATGCAGTAATTTTACACGCCAAATAAAAGCGCTACCAATATGATCGTGTTTTAGCATCGCGTTCCCGACCGACGAGGTGGCCGAGTGGTTAAGGCGATGGACTGCTAATCCATTGTGCTCTGCACGCGTGGGTTCGAATCCCATCCTCGTCGAGTGGGGATGTAGCTCAGTGGTAGAGCGCACGCTTCGCATGTGTGAGGCCCCGGGTTCAATCCCCGGCATCTCCATGTTTTTGATTAATGTTGTTACAATTTTTGTTTAACTTATTTTCTGCAATTTTGTTAAATTTAATTAAACTATTAAACTATTATTTTATACAGTTATAATGGTTTTTAAATATTCCTTTTTATACCTGTTAAACTAAACGGATTTAAAATCGCTACAAGACTAACTAACAAATACCTAAAGTTTTAACGTCATCAATTGACTAATTACAATTAAATTGTTTTTTTAGCTAGTTAGGCACTTTAAAATGGCGTCATGGATAAATATATACATTTATTTAATAAATAATATTAATTTTTTAATAAAAAAAAAAATTTTTAATAAAAAAAAATATTTAAAATCTTTGTTATTTAGGGTAAAACAAATTAAAAGTTTTATTTAAAAAGTAAAAATTTGTATCGAGGATAAATTAAAATCAAAATTAAGCGCGTGTTTATCAAAGCGCTCGCTCTAAGTACGCAGTTTCGCAGTCGTTTGAACGTCCCTTCGATAGCTCAGTTGGTAGAGCGGTGGACTGTAGTTGCTTACAATAGAAATCCATAGGTCACTGGTTCGAATCCGGTTCGAAGGAACTTTTTTATTTTTGTAAATTTAGTTTGCATTTTAGTTTTTAAGCTAGTTTTAAATAATAAATAACAATTTTATTATTACTTTTAAGGTAAATTTTTACAACAACTGGATATGGTCAAATTAAAATGGCTTTTAAAATTATTTTAAAGATATATTGCAATAAAATTTTAAATATTGGTTTTGAGTTAAATAAATCGTCTATTTTTTTCACGTAATGTTTACTATATTTATTTTTGTGGCGTGTTCATTTCTAAAGTTATTTTAAAAGCTATTAATTAATATACTCTAAATAATTCTTTTAACCTATTATAGGCATATATGTTTTATTATAACGTAATTTAAATAATATTAGTTTAAGGAGCTAAAAAAACGGAGTTTAAATTTAATATAAAAACGAAAAAGAAAGCGCCCGATAAGGGACTTGAACCCTTGACCGTTGGATTAAAAGTCCAACGCTCTACCGGCTGAGCTAACCGGGCTACGTTTAAAATCTCGCTTAAATACATAGTAGAAAAAAAGCGCAGTGATTGAAGTGGTTCTACAAACCACGTGGTCGTAATTTTAGGCAAAATATTACAAGGGTCGCATGTGGTATTTTATGAATTTATGTGAATATTAAATTGTACTTAAATAGTACAAAATTTTTAACTTTTTATGTATTTGTTTTTTTGCATATTTTTAAATAATGATTTGTGGTATAAATAAATTTCTATTTTTCAAATTTTGGTCAAACGAGCATTTACAATTCCACAAATAATTTTGAAATTTATTTCACTAGCTTGTTTAAACAAATTTTAAATCAATTTTTTTTATATTTTTAATATTATAGAAATTTCTAATATTGGATTAATATACAAAGGTGAAAAATCAATTTTCAAGTAAGTGTAATAATTCTAAATCTTGGTAAGTTAAATTTAAATTTTGACTTAAATTTATTTTGCTTCTAAATAAAAATGCGATATTAAAAAAAACATGACAGTTCTTATAACTTCTTAACAGTTTACTAAAAAAAGTACAGATTTTATAAAGATTGCCTCACAATCTCAAAATCCCAAAAAATCAGAACCAAATTAAAAAATTTGGGTCAAAAAATACAAAATAGCAACACAATAAGTAAAAAGATTGAAATGTTTGATTTCAGTTTAAAAAAGTCAAGAACTACTAAATATAAATTATAACAAACTGTATATTTTGAAGAATATTTAGAAGAAATAAAGATTTTGTCAATTTTTATTGAATTATGTTATAACAGTACCTTAATTATTTGGTTCTGTAGAAAAAGTATATTTCAAAAGTTTTGTGTAGATTTTTTTAAAGTTTTTTGACTACAATAACAATATAAAGAAAAAAGTTGTTATACATTTTTTCGAAAATGATGATAAGCTAATTTTTAATTAAGTTTTTAAATCTTTTATTAGATTTTAATCATAATTAATAATAAACTCTTCTAATACAATTTTTTTTCCCATAATTTACCAAGTAAACGGGGGTCATGACAGAGTTGTGCACATTAAATGTGTCATGGGTTAATATCCTCGGCCTCGACCCGCATCACCATTGTGGCACTACGCCTGCGCACGGTCACGGTTAGTGATTTTTGTTGTCGTAATATATCAAAAACATCTTTGGTTGAGCGAACATGACGACCGTTAATACTAATTATGACATCACCATCCTGTATTCCAGAACTAAATATTTGGAAATTAAGAAATTATTAAAATGATAGAAAAACAAGTTTAATATGCTTTGAAACTTTATAAAGCAAAAAAACAAATTGATTAAATAACAAAACTGAAAAATGCACAAAGTTAAAATAGAAACAAGTCCAGCAGGGTGGTATACTGGTCATGGCATTAAATGAATATTTGAAAGGTCTCGGGTTTAAGCCTTACCAATGCCACACCATTACCCCTTAAACCCGGCATATCCAGAAAGCTTAAGGAAGTCACAACACCACACCCTTACCCCCAAAAAAGGATTTTGTTTTTAAATATCAGGTTTTTAGTTCGAGCCACATCAACGTTATACTATTCACCCATGAACCAAGCTGTTACGAATATTTTAAACATGTCATCCTTTTCCAATAAAAAATTAGAAACCTTTAACCTTAAAGTGATATAAAAATAAAATACTTACTTATATGCTGGTGAGTGAGCTTGAACTTGATGAACTAAAACCCCCTCGGTCACCCCTAGAGGAAAGTTGGAGTTTCGTTGTCGCAGTTGAGCGCATATATCCGGGGTTAACGTCAACATTGTAATTCCTATCCATCTTCGGGTTGAACCCGATGCCCGGAAAGGGGTCGTGTGCGATCGACCTTAAAATTCAGAATTTTTATTCTGACAGTTAAATTTTTGTTACTATGGCAACTGGTGACCAAATTTTTGTTGCTATGGCAACTGGTAACCACATTTAAACAATAATTTACCCCTGCCATCTAGTGGTATATGGTTCATGAATTCTTTTACGAGATTAACAGGGATGGCAAACCCAATTCCAGCTCCTGCCATCATCGTGTTTATTCCAATCACCTGACCATCCAAGTTAACTAAAGGGCCTCCTGAGTTACCAACCTAGATGAAAATAAATAAGGTTTTTTGTCAATTTATTGATATGAAAAGACCAGCTTTACAACACGGTTTTAATATAAACTTGATTGGATTTAAATGGGTAAAGGTTTAATTTATTTAACCCAGTATATTTTACAGGTACCCACTTTTTTTTTATAATAATTTAGCAATTGATAGATGACTTGGGCAAAATTAAACAGTAATAAAATTTTACTAAAGGTCTTCTTAATATAAAACAAAAAGGGCAGCGGAGCTAGAACCTTATTTTAAAATGCCCAATGTCTCCAACAATACTATATATAGCAAATTTAACATTTACACTTACATTAATAGTTGCATCAGTCTGAATATATTCCATATCACTTCTCTGCTCACCCCTTAACCCCAAGTCCTCCCCATGTCTTGAGATGTTGCTTATTATCCCTGCTGTGACCGTGTTTTTGAGGGCAAGGGGGCTTCCCATAGCAACCACCCACTCCCCAGGTCGAAGGTCATCGCTACGTCCAAGGGGAATAATTGGAAGGTTGTTCTAAGGTTAAGGTAAAATAAATATCAAGTATTTTAACTTAGGATAAGTTTTATGAAAGATATAGAATCTAAAGTAAAACAATTTATAAAAAAACACAAATATATAAAAAAATTTAGGTTTATTTGAATTTTTTTTATTTTAAATTGAAAAAACTAAGTTTTTACTCACACATTCAATTTTAACAGCTGCAATATCTCGTGCTTCATCGATTCCGATCACATAGCCTTCGTATTCACGACCGTCCTGAAGTCGAACCTGAAACAAATTTTAGGGTTTTACATTTTTTTAGATTTAACTTCTTATTGATTTTATTTTTATTTTTTTAATGGTTTCACATTTTATTAACACAATACATTTATTTTAATATTTTGTATCCACATGTACTTTAACAAGTTGGTTTTATTTTGTATTAGCAGAATAATTAACAGCAGATACATTCTCACTAACACAGCTTGCCAATATTCTTAAAAAATCAATACAACTCATGAATTATTAACCACATTTTAATAAATATTGTAAACCACCTAAAAAAACTAAAAAAAGCAAGTAACATTTAAAAATTAGAGTAAAAATTAATATCATAACAAATATTTGTAAGTGAATGATAACAAACCTGTAGTCTGGATTGATTGGCTACTACATGGGCGTTAGTGATTATAACTCCGTTCGACTTTACAATAAAACCTGACCCATTAGAGATCGGTATTGCACGCCGGGTGAAGGGAATACTGAGGGGGTAAACACAAATTGAGGATGAACTTAAACATTTTTAAACTTCTGCTTGAACGATTTTAGAGTATTAAGTGAGTGTAAATTTAAACAAAAAAATTGTGAATAAAATATTAAAAAATATAAATATTTAAAAATAAAAATTGTTTTTAAAAAATTATTTAAAATTTACTTTTTATGGCGTTCAATATAAACTACTGCAGGTCCAGTTGTTTCCACTACATCAGCAATAAAATTATTATTTCTCCTTCTTGGTCCCCCTCTGTTTGTGTTTGGAGGTCTACTTGCTGAAATGTACGGAAAAAAATCAATATATTACTTACAATACCATCATACTATACAAACAAAAAATATAAACATCTTTACAACAGCAAAAATAAATCAATTTTAGTATAATACTCTAAAAATAAAGATTAAAAAAATAAAACAATTGAGGCAATAAAAAGTATTCCTAGGGTTAGACTGTAATAAAAGACTTAGATGGACAGAAATTTTATGTAAAATAAAACAATTTTTTACCAATAAATGGACTTCTTGGATCTGGTTCAGCAGCATTTGCATTTTCATTTGATTTGAACCATAAATACGAGGTTAATAAAGCTCCAGCTGGTATTAAACCCCATATATATTTGTGATTGTTTTTTTTGTTTGAATTATTTGAGTATTCTCGATATAATATTGGTTGTAAGTTTATTGATGCAATTTGTAAAAGTTTTTTGTCCGGTGTTAATTTGTTGCCATGTTTTTGAAATTGATGTCTCCATAACTTTGTGAGAATTCGTCGTCCAGCCATTAACAATTTTAATTCATCAATATAATTTTAATAACTTTAATCTAAATGCTAAAAAATGATTGTTGTTGTTAAAATATTGGCAGTAAAAGTATAACAATGAACATAATTTTATAATCAAACTGAAACAGGATTTTTGTTAAAATTGGTAAAAGAAATAGGAAAAGAAAATTGTTTAAAAACCCAAAATTGGTTAACGTATCAAGTGGACTTAGAAGACATAATAAAACATCAGGCTAAAATAAACCAAATAAAAATCATTCTTGACTAATTGTAAAGTCAAATTAGGGTTAATTATTAATATTTTTATTCACTTATGTCAATTAAATTATTCTCAAATTGAGAACAATTCTCTGCAGACACAACATAAATTTGAGGAAACTCAATCACTACTTTTGAGTTTAAATTAGATTTTAATCCAAGTTTTCCATCCAATTTATAATATTTTACTTTATTAGCTGGTTGGTCTAACTTCTTCATATAAAAACTCAAAGTTTTCCCAGTATATTCATACAACCTTGAATCATACAATTTTGAACCCAATTTAACATCAATAAATTTCTGAACAGCCTCATTTAATGATTTTTCTTCGTTTAATTGCTTCTCAAAAATTGTGGTATAAACATCATTGAAAATCCATTCTACTCGCCATAAGAACTGCTTTGAACGTTTGCAGTAAAAAGTTGTATTCTGTTTATGCCTTGAAAAACCGTACGGCAAAAATCTTAAGTCAATGTTCATTTGTTTTGATTTGGAAGCCTTTAAATTCATCCCAGAATATTTTAAATTCTTTGAGTTATCATTATTTACTTTAGAAGCACATCGATTAACTTCCTCTAGAAAATAATAATCGTTTAATAAATTTGATTCCTGAAAGTTCTCTTTTGCAACATATGTTGTTTTGCATCGAATTCCATCGCAATTTTGTTGTTTTTTATGAAGTTTCACGCAGGCCACACTACATGTTCTTGTTAAACATTTCGGGCATTTATATTTTGCATCAATTTCTTTACAAATCCAACATTTTTGAGAAGTCAAATTTCTTTTTTCTGTTTCCATTTCATTTTCTTGATTGCAATTATCTTCAATACGAATGTCGTTGTTGTGATTTAAATTTTGGTCAATTTTTTTACCATTTTGAGAATTTAAATCATTTTCATTGTTTAATTTTTTCAGTATTTCATTTTTGTTCAAGTCTTTGATAATCCCATTTTCAGGTTCCATATTTTCATTATTTAAATCATTGCCCATATGATTATTATTTCCATTAATTAAACCAAATCCTGTTTCCTTTAAATCCAAATTATTTTCAATTAAATTTTCCTCAAAACTTTCATGATTTGAAATTTCATCTTCCGAGTCAGTGATCACAAAATCTAATTCATCCATCGTTGTTAATTAACAACTAATTATTATTAATTAATTTCTAACAAAATTTAAAAATTGTTAAATGATAAATAAAAATAAAACAATAATATTATTCTTAAAAAAAATTGTATTTATTTACAAATCTTAATTTCTAACACAAAAATTAAATATTCGAAATATTAAAGATATTATTTAGTTAACAATTATTGTTTTAAGTTAAACACATATTACGACAAATCTAAAAAATGTTTCCATCTAATTGTATTGGCACAACAACATGAAACATTTTATTACTAATTAAAAAACAAAAACACAAAAATTACGAAAGACCGGCACAATTTACAAATTAAATCGTTTGTATTTTTAGAAAGTCTTTATTTAACAGTTTAAAGGCATAAATATTAAATAAATCTTATAAAATTTATCAAACCTGCATGTATACGAAGATAAGGTGTACTAAAAAAACAACAACAGTTGCTTTGCAGAATAACCTGCTTAATAAACAAAAAGCGGAACTATAAAATTGCACCATACTACTCCAATAAGTTTGATTGACAGGTGACGTCACGAAAATGTGGTACAAGGGCAAGACTTTTAACTTTTTTGGCTTGTTTTTAAAAAACATTAAAAATTAGTTTAATAAATGCAAAAATTATTTTTTTTTTGTAAATTTTAGTTTTTCTAACAATATTGTAATTTTTAAAATGTTTTTGTTGTTATAAAATTAAAATATTTGTAGTGCCACGCGCCACAAAATTTAAAATCTGTGGCACTTGACTGCGTGTCGACCAGATTTATGTATACAATTGTGACGTCACTATCACGCGACAGATTTATTGAAGATTTTTGTACGAAATTAATTTAAAGAAAATATTGAAAAGGTAAGAAATCAATTTTAGAACAATTATTTAAAAATTATAATATCTATCTTTAGTTAAAACGTTATTTAGATATTTTAAAAGCTGACTTTGGACTTTTCAAAAGTGTTTACGTGTTGTTTTTGGTTTCTTTGTAACGTGTAAAATTTGTTGTTTTTAAGTTTGTAAATCTTTTGTTAGAATATTCAAAAGTTTTTACAATAAAATAATTTGTAAAATTCAGTTGTATATCTTATATAAATATTTAAAAATTGTTACTATAAAATTGTCAAAAGAATTAAATTTTAATAAACCTTTTTTTAATTTATTAATTTATATATTTTTGTGTATTTAAAAGCAAAAACTATAAGTTAGGATATAAAAATTATAATTTTGTTGTATATATATATATAAAAATCTGAAGTTAATATTTTATAGAATTGACATATTTATATGGTAATGTTTAAAAATGTATTATTTTTTTATCTCAGCAAAACTTTTATTTGATGACTTATATCAGGTTTATATAACTTTTAATTTTTGTTGTTAATTTTAGAAAATATAATTAACAATCTTGAAGATGTGCGGGGGATTTATTTGTTCCAAAAACTCGTTGGCAGCTTTAAACGTCTTGTTTTTGGTAAGTTTAGAAGTTAAAAAAAAACATAAAAGAATTTTTAATATTTTGAGTTAAATTTTTGGTATTAACTAAGTTTGAAGATGCTTTTAATAGTGTTTTATTTTGGTAACCTTAAACATATTGGATGCATATTAAGTTAATAAATTGTTTTAATGCAGTTTTGTTTATATTCTAAATGAAGGGGTATTTTTAAGGTTGTGTTATATATAACCTAAGCAAAAGGATATAAATAATTTATAAATAACTTATATATTAAAATAATTTTAAATTTATTTTGTTGAAGATTTGAAATACCATATTCTTACCAATTAACATTAGTGATGTTTTATTTACCTTGTTGAAATAAATATTAAATGTTTACCTAATGTGGACTTTAAACTTTTTAGTTGGTCTCCTTTTTACTGATTGGAGTTGCTTCTTATGCCAAAGCTGCAGCAGTTATTACATCTTTTCAAATAGTTGGAGGTAACTCTAAAATTAAAAAAGAAAATTTTTTCTATTATGTTTTTTATTTAAAATAAAAAACATAATTGTAAATCCAATTTCACGGGATAACTTTGCATTCTTATTGATTACTGTCGTCTTTAGAATTTAGTAAAAAAACATTAATATTATATAACCAACCATTCTTATTTATTATTAAAAATAAAGTGTAAAAATTCTGTATTCCCAATAAGTTTTTGTTTTAACTATGAAAACAAATCCAGTTTTTTATAAATGTGATTACCAATACATTTTTGTTTAAAGTTATATTTATGTTCCAGGTATTATTGCATCTGGAGTTTTTCTTTTCCTTGTTGCATTCCTTGGGTTGATTGCTGGCACAAAACATCACCAAGTTTTGCTCTTTTTTGTATCCTTATAATTTATCAAATTTATAATTATTAATTCAAACTCTTAGATAACTAAAATTAAAGATTTAAAACTGTTAACTTTCCATCTTAGTTTAAAAGAGTAAGTCTTAAAAAAATTATTTGAAAGTTTTAACTTAATAATTGTTTCATATTTGTTAAAATTATTATTAAAACTGAATAAATTGATCATTAATTTCCTTAACCCTAACTACAGTATATTGTAGTTTTGTTTCTTATTTTTGTCATACAATTTTCAGTTTCAATCGCCTGTCTTGCTATATCTGAAACTCAAGTGGTGAGTAACATTAATTTTTTTTTAAAGAAGAAATTATAAAGAGTAAAAACATGTTTTTAACTAACAAAATTTAACTAAATTATTTATTTTTTATATAAATAAATTTCCATTCGACTTTAGTTTTTATTGTAAATAATGTTGTAAATCTTAAAAAATGTAGAATCCTATTTTAAATTAATTTTTTCTTGCTCTTAAAACTTTACTGTACTTGCCCATTCTTCTTACTTTATGGTCTTAAACTTTTTGGTCCTCTAAAAAGTAATCCATTTTTGTAATTTAAATACTGCTTAAATTTTTTACCGAATTTTAAATAGATAAAATTTATTTTTACAAACTTAAGGAAACAACTTTGAGTTCAATATGGCACGCCAACACATCATTGACTGAACAACTGATTAAAAATGCTGAGATTGGATTCAACTGTTGTGGATGGAATGAAATGGACAACATGACACTCACTTATGATGTTTGCAAAAAGGTAATAATACTATTTCAACTATTGTTTAAAGTAAATATTATTTGATTTTCAACTTGTATTAAGACAACTGGTTGTAACATAATGGTAACAAATTTTGCTCATAAACCAAAAAAAATAAGTTTTTATGAAACGGCTTATTAAATGAATAATTTATTACAGAATATTTTTTTGTTATTATTTATCAATCTTTATTATGTATAAATTACTTTTAATGTTGTTCGAAAATTTAGAAAAACGTGCCTATTGTAAAAAATTTTAAACATATTATCGATTTAGTAAATAATATTTTTTAAGACTTTTTTAACTTAAGTAACTAATTTATAAAATATGTAAACTGATTTTTTTCCACACAGAATGGAGTCTGTGATATAGACGGGAAACCAAACTGCACCACATTAGTTTTATGCGGAACTTTTATTCCACAAACAGTTAGTGGAGTATTGGAGGCAACTGGGGGGATTGGATTGTTTTTCAGTTTCACCGAGGTATTATTTTTTGCTTAAGTTTTATTGTTGCAACTGGTCAATAGCCAACCCTACAATCAATCTTTTAATTGTTATAATATGGTCGCAACTTTTAACTAATATTTGTCTGCAATAATTTACCCGCACACCACAAACAGCAGTTTTATTTATGCTATATAAATTAGATATGTATATATATCATCCACTAACCTCCATTATATATAGATAACTTATGTATTATTCTTTATAAATGTTTTACATTAAAATCCCTTTACAAATAAATTTTTTTTTTTAAATTGTCATTTTTTTATCCCTAGGTTTTTAACTTATTTTTTTTCTGTTTAGATGTTAGGGGTTTGGTTGGCTGTTCGATTCCGTAACCAAAAAGATCCACTGGCCAACCCGAGTCAGTTTCTATAACAATAAAAAATTGGTTTCATTTTGCTCAAAAAATAGAAAAGAATAAATTGCCTGAAAGGATAAATGGTCAAACTGTTAATAATTTATTACCATATATTAAAAGTTTTATTAGGTTTTTATTTTAAAACCAATAAATATACACTAACCATTTACTTAAAAAAAAACTTGATATTAATAACTTGTGTTATATTGACAACATTCTTACAATAATTAAAGTTAAGGCTTTATGCAAATACTTCTATTAACATGAGATTACTTAAACCAAAATGTATTTACAGAATTTAAATTTTAAACTTATTTTTTAACTGCCTATTTTACTTTGCAATTGCCCAATTAGATAATGGTACATCTTATACATTAATTAATATTAGAAAATAATTATTTAAATTGTGAACTATTTTAAAAATTTATTTAATGAAGCTAAAAAAACAGAATGGATTTGTATATACCTAACTACTTAATAATACTTTATTATTTTTAATTTATTTGTATAATTAGTGCAGTAAATGTATTTTTATTAAGAAATGTTTTGCAAAATGATGTTGCTGAAAAGTAAATTCTTTTTAAGTAAGGAAAAATATTAAAATTGTGTAAAAATTTTGTTAGATTACCTGTACAAAAATTGTTTTTATAAAGCACGAAAATGACTTTAATTAATGTGCATTTAATATTTCTTTTTTTATGTAATATGTGTTTTTAAGAATTGTTTTACAAACCTCCTAAAACATCCCTAAGTATAAAAACCAATAGAAAATAGAAACAGATAATATTGGAAAAATTAATTAAATTTGCAGTATATTCAATTGTAGGTGCCAATAATAATAGCTGTAGGATATAAAGTAGTGTTTTATTGTATGTTAAAACTGTATATTGTGTTTTAATCTATAAATAGAAAGAATTGTGCAAAGATTATTTGTGATTCTTTTAGATTTAATGTCAGGTTTAAGGATTTGTTTATAATTATTATTCAGCTATATTTATAACTTGTTTTAATATTAAGAAAAAATTTTTGTAGAAAAAATGTTTTTGCTATTATTTTTTTAATATTAAGTTTAGGTAAATATAAGTTTAAATGAAATAAATAATATTTAAATTATTTATTGTATGCATAGCTTTTATAATCTTTTATTATCTATAAAAAAGCAAAAAATATATAACAACGAAAAAGAATATAAAAAATTATGTGAAAGGTTTTAAAAATATTTAGTAACAAATAAGATTTTTTTTTCAAACAACATAAAATCTTTATAACATAAAATCTTTTTTTTTATGTATATGTTATTTTCACATAAAAATGTTAAATTAAAAGTTTTAATAAAATGTTATTTTAAGGGAATACTGTTAAAAGCAATTTACCAAATATTCATTTGAATGAAAGAGACATTTTACTGACAATTAGACATTTTTTATTAACACCTCTTATACCAATATTCTTCTCTGGAATATTAACCATTGATTGCTATAAATAGTAAAAGTTGTTTTTAAATTAAAAAGCATGGAATGCGAAGTGATCCAAGCCCTTGCATAAACTTTCAACTTATGTCAAGAAAAATAATAAAACACTGAAAAAACTCAAATAACATCGACTTCCATTGATGAAATATATTTCCCCGGAATCATTGCAAGACCCAACATTCTCGGTTCCTCTTTACATTTATCCTCGCTGTAGTGCAAATATTCATGCGCAGACCCCAGTATCACATTGCGGGTGTTGTCCGTACATAAAAACTGTCCGATAAGTGTCCGTCCATCAGTCATTTTAATTTTCATTGTATGTCCGAGCCATTGTGAGATAGTTTGACGAGGATCCATTAATTTTATTTTAGTTTAATTAAATTCTGTCTAAAAAAAAAGGAAAAAAATTTTCATAAATGTAATTCAAAAGTAGATTTTAAGTTTTTATCATGTAAATTTAAATAGTTGCTAATTGTACACTACATAATTTAAGGGTACATGTGTAACATAAAAGTATGTTAACCATCTACTTAGTGTTGTAAAGTCAACTTAAACAGTTTAAAATTTGTTTATAAAAAATTATAAAATATTTCATTAGGAAACTTTGTTTAAGAAAAAAAAACTTGCGTTAAATGTGAAGTGATAACAGAAATAGAGTTACACTATAATAATATTACAGCATTGCAAAACATAAACATTTCAAAAAATGCAAAAGTAACTTTGAAAAAAAATTACAATTCAATAACACACCACTTATGTTTTTAAATCTGTAAAACTTTATATGATTGATAGTTTATTTTAACTTAAACAAATTTTTAAAATAGTTGTCCTAAAAAATTTAATTCATAATAATTTCAACACAAATTTCATATTTGTACTTAGGTATATTAAACAAGGTTAGTTTAACAAGATAAAGCTTAATATCAGGAATTTTTTAACATCAACTTCTTGTAGTGTAGTATTAAAATTAACATTTGAGCTTCACCCTTGCTTAGTAGGACAACATTTGTTCAAAAAAAACAAAGCTTTAAAAATTGAATTTAAAAAAGTCATGATATTTATATTTTATTTGTCACTCTTTGATCTACTATCTCTTGAATAGGGATCATCACTGTTATTATTTGTTTTATTGTCCAATCTATTCCGGTTCATCTTAACCATGTAAATAAAATAAGTAACAGCCTCCTTTTCATTTACTTGCATACTTCGGAAATGTTTTCCGACAGATTCTGATAATTGAGCTTTTGTTAAACCTTGTCGAGTTTGCAACTTGAAATATCTTTTGTATCTTCTGTAAAGTTAAAAAGATGGCAATTACAATTTATAATATTCCAAACTACTACAGGCAATCCAAGACTGGGTTGGGGTAACAGTTGTTACTTTATGTTTGGGTCGAGCATTCGACCTTCCCACATCAAAGATAAAAATATATACAAAAAAATATGCTTTTACATGTATTTAATTATTTTAATTTTTTTTAGTGATTATAGATATCTGACTTATTTTGAATTAACTATAACAGCTTAAAAGATAAAATTCAAATTAAAAACGTAACGTTTACCTTAACGTATTCATTTGAAGTTGTTCCAAAGCGACCTCAGGATATTCATGATTTCCATCCCTGTCTCCACTTTCCTTTCTTTTCCGCTTCTTGCTGACGTGAGACCCATGATCCAGCGTCATTTTGAGTTTTATTTAATTTTTTTTCAACAAAAACTCAAAATTTAAGTTTTATAAACAAGTTGTTTTGTAACCGCTGACCCATAACTGATTTAAGGGTTCAGCTGATAAATTTTTTAAACTTTTTTGAGTTAAATTTATTTAATGGAATGATAACAGTGATAATTTTTTTAAATAATTTTTTATAATTTATTAATTTTTATGGGAATAAAAACCTGATTTGGTTGATAGTAAAAATCATAACAATTTTCTCACGCTCACCGGCATTTCCGATTTTGTAGTCCAATCACGTGCATTTACTTTGCGCATGCGTGGTATGATATCCCCTTGAAACCTCAACTGTATGGAAGTTTTAAAGTTTAGTTCTTCGACTGTTTTATTCATTTTCAAATAAAATAAATGCTTAGTACTTGAATTTTATATAAAACTTTGTTAATTTGTAAATGTTTGTTTTATGTTTTTTATTCAATTTGTTAATTTTTAGCTTATATAATAAATAATAGCGTGTGAATGTCGCGTATTCGCTGGTCTATTTTTTACGAACAGTACGTCTATAAAAAACTAACTGCCTAAGCTTAATAACTTAGTTTTTAAATTAAAACGCTGTTATTTTAACACTAGGAATCGGGTAGTTTGTTAATTTATAAGAAATTGTTAAAGAATTTATTTACTTCAGTGACGTGGCGAATTTGTAAATTGCAGATATTTATAACACGTAAAAATTATGTTAAAAACTCATTTTATATTTTTCAGTTTCTTAAGTTGTAATTTTTAAGAGCAAATATAACATTTAAAATCTAGAAACATGTTTTGTACTAGAATCACATCTGCTTCCCCAGCTCTCGTAAGTTTTAAAATGTTTTAAAAATTATCAAGTTAATAAAATTGTTTAAGAAATATAAGTTATTAATTATTTTTGTATGTTAATAAAATTTAATGGTTATATCATATTGGGAATAAATTAAAAAAACAAACATTTATTAACAAAGTTATAACCTTTATCCTCATCTTATTAATTTTTATTTAGCTCCGAAGCCTTCGAGCTTTAAAACCATCAACATGTGCTGCTCTTAGACCTGACATTGTGGTATATTGATACTATTATTATATTTAGATCAATATTTATGTATTTTACTATTTTTTTTATTGCAAATTAAATTGTTGTTGTTAATATCCAAGGACAAGTAACATTAAAAGATTGTATTAAGTTAAAACTTAACTTATGTTTTTATTTTTGCCATTAAATAATTTGTATAATGAACTAATTCTACAAATATTAAATTAATTGATATTTTAAGGTCCTTGTGTTTTCTATTATTTTAAATTAAATTTAGGGCTGTTTAGTTGCAGTATGATTAATATTTAAAACTTGTAAACGAAGCTAAAGTTAAATTAAGTGGTTTTTAAATAACTAAATTTTGTATATATATATAACAATATATGATTTGTATTATATAATATAATGTATAGGTCTATATAAATAAATAATTTATTTTTGATTTAGGCACGCAACATTCAAACTACCACCACAAAGAATGATATCGACTCTGCTGCCAAATTTATTGGTGCCGGTGCTGCAACCGTCGGTGTAGCTGGTTCTGGAGCCGGGATTGGAACTGTTTTTGGAAGTTTAATCATCGGATATGCAAGGTTAGTAACTTTCAATTGTGATTTATTTTTGGTCAAATTTCATGTGAACGAAATAGCACCTTGAAGTTTAATTGGGTTTATTTAACAGTTATAAGTTTATAGTTAAGTTAATTTAATATTGGGTAAATAATTCAAGATTGAGTTGGGGTAATAAAAGTTAGTTTGGGCAGGGTTGGGGTAACAAATGTATTAGATTAGGCTATAAAGTCTGTCCTTATTTTAAATAGTACAATTTAAAAATTTTGCTAAAATTAAATTTTTTTGCAGAAACCCAAGTCTCAAACAACAGCTTTTCTCCTACGCCATTCTTGGATTTGCTCTATCAGAAGCTATGGGACTTTTCTGTCTTATGGTCGCATTTTTGATTCTTTTCGCTCTATAAACATTAACAAATTCAAAGGTTCTATTTATACGTGCCAACTTTTTGGTGCGTTTTATGATTTATTTTGCGTTCCAAAACCTGTACCAAAATTTCCAACTTTATTGGATTTAATTTTTTTTTTATAAATTTTAGGATAAAGTTCACTAATTGTTGGAATAAAATCTGCGTTTAAAAAACTTTTGTTGTATTTTGTAATGTGTGGTCGACAGTTAGTTATGTGGTCGACAGTTAGTTATGTGGTCAACAGTACAGATAAAAATTAGATATTGATTAAATTTTAAACCTCGATATATAAATACAAGGCTTAATTTTCATTTCAAAACTGTTTTAAGTTTTTTTGTGTGTTGGTTAAGAAACTTACTTTTCATCACCAATAGAATAAGTAAAAATAATCCTTTTATGATCCTAAATCTATGTTTTAGTAAGTTACAGGCAGCGTGGTGTAGTGGTAAGAACACTTGCCACACCACCATGGGGTCGTATGTTCAATCCCCACTACTCTCATGCTGTAGTGCCCTTGAGTAAGGCGCTATAAACGGTATAAACTCCTGCTGAGCCAGCACTTAATCAGCAGCATAATTATTGGGCAATTATAATCTATAATACCCCAAACTGCTAAAGGCAACTTGAGACTGGGTCTGAGTAACAGTTGTTACTCTATGTTTAAGTCGGGCATTCGACTTTCCCACATCGATGATAAAGATATAGGCTATACAAAAAAGGCGAAATTCTACAAAACGTTGAAAATTGCAAAATTTTTTTTAAATGTTCTTTTTAGTAACCTATAATAAATAATTTCTACTGAAACGAAAATAAGGAAATCCCGGCAGCATGGTGTTGTAGTCAAAACACTTGTCATACCACATGAAGTCAAGGGGTCGATTCCCACTGCTTTTATGCTGTAAAGCCCTTGTTAAAATCTTTAAAACTGTATAAACTCCTGCTTAGCCAATACTTTATCAGCAGTTTAATGGAAATTATAATCTATCTAACATCTCAAACTGCTAAAGGCAACTTGAAACTGGGTCGGGTTACAAATGTTAGTTTAGGCTGTGAAGTTGGCCTTTTTACATCGAGGATAAAGACATAGAAAAAAATCATTATTAAATGAAATCAAGCGTGTCAATACTTTTCTCCCACATGTTTTTGTTTACGTTTAGTTGAAAATAAAAATTTAAAAATTTTAACCCAAAATGTCGAAAACAGCGCTAGTTATAATTACTGATGGATCGGAGGAGATGGAAGCTGTCATTTGCATCGATGTTTTAAGAAGAGCTGAGGTATTTTTACAATTGTAAACATTAATCTGCTGACTTGTTTTTATTTTAGAGTCATGTATTGTTGTTTACATTCACGTTTACGTTTACAAACACTATCTACCGCATAAAAGCAGTTAGAATCAAACCCAGGGCTGTACCGAAAGTGTGGTGTAGTGGTCAAAACACTTGGCTTCACTACATAGGGTCCTGGGTTTAATTCCCACTGTTCTCTTGCTGTAGCACCCTTGTTGAGTAAGGTGCTATAGGTAGCTCCTGCTGAGCTAACACTTTATTAGGAGTTTAATTATTGCGCAAATATAATCTGTGATGTCAACACAAGACTAGTATAGGATAACTGATGTTACTCTATGTTTAGTTCAAAATTCCAACATTGTCAGATTATTGAGGATAACTAAATATAAAAAAATTAGTAAAACCAAGTGTTTTATTTATTTTACTATGCTGCATGCATTAAGTTAAAGACAAAGTGCAAAGGGATGTTAAAAATTTAACAAAAACTAATTTTTAAAAGTTTTTTTTTTAATTCTTGTTTTTTACATTAGGTTAAAGTAACAGTTGCTGGATTGTGTGGATCTGACCCAGTCACATGTAGCAGGCAGGTAAAGATTGTTCCAGACTGTGATATTGGAACGGCAATTAAGAATGGACCTTATGATGCTGTTATAATACCTGGAGGTCTACAAGGGGCAACTGCTATGGCTAAAGTAGATTATTGTTATTATTAAATATTGAATTTAAAAAAGTATAAAATCTTAAATTATATAAATGAAAAAAATACATTTTTAAATTTTGTCAAAATTAACAAAATAATTTATTTGTTATTTTAGGCCGAGAAAGTAAAAGAAATTTTATCTGACCAGGACAAAGCAAAAAGGGTGATTGGGGCTATTTGTGCGGGCCCCATTGCTCTTAAATCACATGGGGTTGGCATTGGGGGTCAAGTTACTTCTTACCCAGCTTTAAAGGACAAAATGGAAGGTAATGATTTTAATATTTTAATTTTTAATTGTGCATCAGTTTTTTAAATTAGTGAATCGTTTTTACCATTATTTGAAGAAAAAATTACCCAAAAATGGCCCAGGCAATCAAAAATTGGGATAATAAATCATATTAGATTTCCTACAAAACTTTTGTGTGCACATTAACTTTAAGTTTACAATTTTTTATAAAGTTAAGTTTAGGACTCTAAAGCAAACACAATTCTAAAATAATTTAAAATGATTTGTTGGTTCATGCAAAAACGTTGCCTGTTACAAAGTATTTTTTTATGATTTTATGGCTGGTTGTTTAACAAGTTGTAACATTTTATTTTTAATTACAATACAATGTATGGCATGAAATTTTACATGAGAGTCTGGTGTTTTTTGTGACTTGTAACAATAATGCTCTAAGACTTCATCCTTATTTTTGGCAATTGGTTTATTAACTTTAATATCTACTTTAGACTATAATATCTACTATACACTATAAATTATCCTGCTAAAATTAACTTACATTTATTATTTAATAACATTTATGCAGAATATAAATAACATATGTTTTTTTATTTTGGTATCAGGATACCAATACAGTGAAGCAAATGTGGTGAAAGACAACCATATTATAACAAGCAGAGGTCCTGGTACTTCATTTGAGTTTGCTTTGAGTTTAGTTGAAGCTCTTTGTGGAAAGGAAGTGAGGAACAAAACAGCAGCTCCAATGTTGTTGTAAAAAGGTGAGTTTTTGAATTTATTGATTGTTCTTATTTTAAAAATCCAACTTTATAGATTTTAAGCGAAGTTCACAAATTATTATTGATGTTAAAAAACTTGTTATTTTTTTGATTGAATTTTTTTGATTGATGTAAAAGTGTTTATTTAAAGTAAAACTAAGTGCCTGCAGTGGGAATTGAAAAAATGGTGTTTTATATTAGGTTTTATTTAAGTTTGGTGGTGTGGCAATTATAAACTTTAATTAAGTTGTGAAAGCTTTTTGTCATAATTTTATTTTTATTTTTAGAAAACATTTTGGTTGATTTCCAACGAATTTAAAATCTTTGTTCAAATAATTGTCATTTGTATTATATTATATTGGGTTTATGATGTCACATCACCTTACTTATTATTCATAATTATGTTTTTTTTTAATTATTTTATTTTATTTAAAACTTGTATAACAAGAACTTTAAGTATCCAATAATTTTATTGAAAAAAAATATTTAAAAGATGTAAAAAAAATTAATTTTTTTTAAATTTTGCAAATTTTTTTAACAGATAATTTAAATAAAAAAATATTAAAGTTGAAAAACGTAAAAACTGGATTGAATTTTAAACAAAACTTTTACAAAACTAAAAAAATGTAAAAACCTGAAAATTTGAAATTCAATTTGTTAATTAGTGAATAAGTTAATGTTAATTTTACAATGAAAAACCTATTTAAATAAGCACAAAAATTTAACTAATTTGAACAAGAAATGCGAACATTTAAGCATAAATAAACTGCAAATTATAGCAAAATTAAATTTTAAATCCATTCAAAACTACATTTTAAAACCTTAATTTAAAATGGCAATGAATGTAATTTCAAGATCATTTTTGTTGGACAATACTAAAGTACGGGATGCGGGTAGTGCGGGACCCTATGTAAACGTTAACATAAATCGCAGAATGCGGGACGGATCGGCGTTTATGTTCTTTACTGCAAGGTGAATGCAGTATTTTTCTTAAGAGCTAAGGGATAATGCGGGATTGACTTTAAAAACTAAGGGTTGATGCAAAATCGCAAGGGAAAATTAGGGAAGGGTATAAAAATTCCGTCATTTTCCGCATTCAGCGATTTTTTGTTAACGTTTACATACAGCCTCGTTATTTCCCGCATCCCGTACTTCAGTACTACTCGATTTCTAAAAAAAGCACCAATCCCTAAATACAGATAATTTATATCGTTCACAAACGTTTTGTTCTGTTTCTCTTTCTTCTCCTTCTCGCTTTACATTTCTTCTTAGCTTCACAAACACAACGATCCACAACTTTAATGTTGAATCTCTCTCCCTCTATCGTCACCAATTGAATTATTTTCGTTTTTTTAACCACCCGGTAGGTGTCTCTGTCGAGCGACGTACACGTGACCGGATTGGTGCACGTTCTAGGGCATTGTGACGTCATGAATGACATAATATTGTTAATATTTTGGCACTCAAATGTGAATTGTTGATATCTTACGAATCCCTCGTGAACTTTAACTGAATTTGGTCGAAGTTTGCAAAAATTTTCGATTATTCTAAAATTAAATTTCAAATTTTACCCGAATTTTATAATATTTGTAAAAAAGAAAAAGTTAAAAATTTTGTAATAATTAAAACGAAAATTTTGATGACGTAACAATTTACCTTTTGTGCTGTGACGTCATCGAGTTCGTAGCTTGTGACCAATCAGATTTTCTTTGTTGAGTTTGATTGACAGCCAGAATAATCGTTACAACGAAAATCTAAAGTAAAAAAAATTATAAAAAATTTTTGTTGAAATTTACAAAACTTGGGGGAACAGAATAAAATATCTAAAAAAAAACGAATATTGAAAACTAAAAATTGTTTTAACTTGTGGTGCAATATTCGTGGAAATTTTAGGAATTATTTGGGAAAAACTTTCATAAATTTTTCCACATTTGAATTCGACGACCGAGCGACTTTTTGTTACGTTATAATCTATACGTATTTGTCATATTATGTTGCGATTTTCGATTTCGTTTTTAAGTTAATTTGCATATAACCCAGCTAACCTGCGCATTTTTGCTACAAATTACGCTTGTTGGTGTTTGTTTCGCAACAATGCAGTCAATTGAACCCTCTCTTGTTACGTCATAGAGGTTGTGTTTGTGACGTTTTTTAGAATTTTATTATGATAAAATTATTATCAAGATTTACAAAAAGTTTTTTTTATTTTTTAAAATTTATTTTTAATATTTTGCAAAAGTTTTTTTGGGTTAAAATTTTTTTTTTTAAGATTTATTTTTATCCAAAATACAATATTTTCAAATATTGAACAAAAATAACATCCCAAATTAGATTTTTTATTAAAAATTACCCCAAAAAATAAAATCCATAAGTTCAGATTTATTTTTATCGAAAAAACTGATTCGTGTTTAGTTTCGTGTTCACTCGACTGTGAACGTAGTATGACGTCACAAAGCGGGGTTGCTGACGAAATTTTACCCAGTTATATAGTCTTGTGACGAATCTTAAACTGACTAATTCTAATGATTACGAAATTTTTAACGATGACTAAATTGTTGCAATTTAATAAAATAAACTGGTTTTTACTCATTTTTAAAGTTACTCATTTTTAAACCTTTTTTTTCATGACTTTTTAGCAATAATTTAACTAAAATCATTTATTTAACATTAATTAACGTATGGTAATTATAATTTTTAAATATTCTGAATCTTATAGTTATTTAGTCTTTAAACTAACTGAACAAAAAAATTAAATAAATAAAGAATTTCATTCTAAAACATTCATAATATTACTATTGTTACGTCATAAACTTATATTATTATGATTTAACTTACCGATAATCCAGATCTGATCATTTTAACCTTACTTGTAAAACTTAAAACTTAAAATAATTTTTAGCAAAGTTTTTAAGTTATATATACTAACAAAAAAGGGGATTTTTTGGGGTTTTTTTGCTCCCTACACAACCTTAAAATTTCCGAACACGTGGTTAAACATCTTGCATTATGATTTCAAAATTGTTTTAAATTTTCACAATTGTTTTTAAAGTAAGGTGTGTTACATTGTACGCAAATTATAAAAGTTTTTTAAATTACGAATTTGTAAAAAAATTCGATTTATATTTTAATTAAATAATATGTATTTGTGAATTAATTTTTTTAAAGTTTATTAAACTATATAAAAATATAGATTCAATGTTTTATTTTGTTAAATTATATTTCAAAAAGAAAATTTGAATATTAGCTCAAAACTTTAATGTTTTTCACTAACCGGATATTTCAAAAATAGAAAAAAAATATTCGCAGAATTAGCGAAAAAAACTGATTTATTTTTAGTTAAATCCTTTTATTTGTTTTCGAGTTTATATTTAACCCCGGAAAAGAAACCACAATTGCAAATTTGTCCCTATTTTTATATAACTTATCATGCGTAAAAATGCAGGTAAAAAAATAAACAACTGTTAAATTTAACCTTTTTGTCCACGTTGTGACGTAATAATAACAATTCTTATATGCATAAAAACAATCAGAGATAATAATAGGATTTGTTTTAACAATCGTTTCCGATTAAAGGACAATGGACGATTAAAATACGAATGAATAAAAATAAAAAAATTAACAAAATTCAAATTATTTATATTTTTTGATGCTAAATTTTTATATTTAAGTTTTTAAAAATAATTTAATTGTTAAAACTTTAATTAAAGTTTTAAATTTTGGTCAACAAATTGTTTAAATTCCTCGCCTATACCCCCGCGCACATTGTTTAACTCGTGGGCGGAATTGAATTGTTTCAACTAAATTTTTAAGGTGTTTTGAAAGTTTTTACACTTTCTAATTTCATTTTTAAATTTTTGCAAAGTTATTATTTCTAATTACTAAAAATTAATTGGATAATTTTAAATTAAGATCGTATATATTGTAAATACGCATCTTCATTCTCATATCAAGCTTATTTTTTATCGATTAATTCTTATTTGAGAAGTTTTTTATTATTAATAAATTCCAAAAATAAAATAATTGATTATATTATGACGTAATAGAGATGAAAAATAATTAAATATTGCGCAAAATATTTTTTTAATTAGTTCTGAAGCACTTTAAACTTTAATTTATTTAGGTTAATTAAAAGTTAATTAAATTAATTTTTTCGTATTGTAATCTCAATTTTTGGAATATTTTGTATTTAAACAAATTTTGGTTTTTACACTTCATCGTCGGCAACTGAACATCTGATTCATCGGCAACCGGTGCAACATTTTAACCTTTTGTTACGTCATAATGTTGCGGATTAGTCATGGCGGAATCTTCGATTTTTTGGGCGAAACTGTAAAATATTTTTCGTTAAATTTTTTCAAATGCGGAATTGAAAATATTAATTCACGAAAATCGTATTTAACAAATTCTGTGACGTCATAATTTCCTCTATGTTGCAAGTCTAAAATTTTGATCGTGTTAATGTCTCGTGATTGAGAAACGATTTTTTGCGGAAAATTTCGGTAAAAATATTTTAAATTTGTTTGTATGTAAAAAAAATAAGTTTTGGGTTTATATTATTTAGTGGTAAACGCACGATTCCGTCGATTTGAAAGGTGGAGTTTAATTTTAAAGGTTTAGGTTTTAAATGTAAAGAGTAACAACTGTTACTCCGATCCAGTCTCGAGTTGCCTGTTGGAGTTTGGGATATTATAGATTATAATTGCCTGATAATTATGCTGCTGATTAAGTGCTGACTCAGCAGGAGTTCATACCGTTTATAGAGCCTTACTCAAGGGCGCTACAGCATGAAAGCAGTGGGGATTAAATCCACGACCTCATGTGTAGTGTAGCAAATGTTGTAACCACTACACCACGCTGCTGGTAATTAAATTGTTATTTAAGCCTATAATTTATCTTTTATTAAAGTTGTTTTGTTTTATAACTAAAATAATTTTTATTAACCTTATTATTTTATGGTTTATTGTATAAAATAAAAAACAAATATTTAAGTGTTACGTTCTCTTTAAAATTCAACCAAGCATAACGACGTAATCTAATTAGTTTTACCGTTAAGTTAAATTTTAAAAAATTAGCTTTTGTAAAGTTTTTGCGTAACATTACAATTTGCGTGATTTTTATAATCTGCGTGACTTTTATAGTTTGGGTAACATTTACAATTTGCGTGACTTTTATAATCTGCGTGACTTTTATAGTTTGGGTAACATTTACAATTTGCGTGACTTTTATAATCTGCGTGACTTTTATAGTTTGGGTAACATTACAATTTGCGTGACTTTTATAATCTGCGTGACTTTTATAGTTTGGGTAACATTTACAATTTGCGTGACTTTTATAATCTGCGTGACTTTTATAGTTTGGGTAACATTTACAATTTGCGTGACTTTTATAATCTGCGTGACTTTTATAGTTTGGGTAACATTTACAATTTGCGTGACTTTTATAATCTGCGTGACTTTTATAGTTTGGGTAACATTTACAATTTGCGTGACTTTTATAATCTGCGTGACTTTTATAGTTTGGGTAACATTTACAATTTGCGTGACTTTTATAATCTGCGTGACTTTTATAGTTTGGGTAACATTTACAATTTGCGTGATTTTTATAATCTGCGTGACTTTTATAGTTTGGGTAACATTTACAATTTGCGTGACTTTTATAATCTGCGTGACTTTTATAGTTTGGGTAACATTTACAATTTGCGTGACTTTTATAATCTGCGTGACTTTTATAGTTTGGGTAACATTTACAATTTGCGTGACTTTTATAATCTGCGTGACTTTTATAGTTTGGGTAACATTTACAATTTGCGTGACTTTTATAATCTGCGTGACTTTTATAGTTTGGGTAACATTTACAATTTGCGTGATTTTTAAAATTTCCGTAACTTTTATAATTTGCGTAACATTACAATTTGCGTGACTTTTATAATCTGCGTGACTTTTATAGTTTGGGTAACATTTACAATTTGCGTGACTTTTATAATCTGCGTGACTTTTATAGTTTGGGTAACATTTACAATTTGCGTGACTTTTATAATCTGCGTGACTTTTATAGTTTGGGTAACATTTACAATTTGCGTGACTTTTATAATCTGCGTGACTTTTATAGTTTGGGTAACATTTACAATTTGCGTGACTTTTATAATCTGCGTGACTTTTATAGTTTGGGTAACATTTACAATTTGCGTGACTTTTATAATCTGCGTGACTTTTATAGTTTGGGTAACATTTACAATTTGCGTGATTTTTAAAATTTCCGTAACTTTTATAGTTTGGGTAACATTTACAATTTGCGTGACTTTTATAATCTGCGTGACTTTTATAGTTTGGGTAACATTTACAATTTGCGTGACTTTTACAATTTGCGTAACTTTTAAAATTTGCGTAACATTTACAATTTGCGTGACTTTTATAATCTGCGTGACTTTTATAGTTTGGGTAACATTTACAATTTGCGTGATTTTTATAATCTGCGTGACTTTTATAGTTTGCGTAACTTTTACAATTTGCGTGATTTTTATAATCTGCGTGACTTTTATAGTTTGCGTAACTTTTACAATTTGCGTGATTTTTATAATCTGCGTGACTTTTATAGTTTGGGTAACATTTACAATTTGCGTAACTTTTACAATTTGCGTAACTTTTACAATTTGCGTAACTTTTACAATTTGCGTGATTTTTATAATCTGCGTGATTTTTATAATTTGCGTAACTTTTACAATTTGCGTGATTTTTATAATCTGCGTGACTTTTATAGTTTGGGTGACATTTACAATTTGCGTGATTTTTATAATCTGCGTGATTTTTATAATTTGCGTAACATTTACAATTTGCGTAACTTTTATAATTTGCGTAACATTTACAATTTGCGTAACATTTATAATTTGCGTAACATTTATAATTTGCGTAACTTTTACAATTTGCGTATCATTTAATTTGCGTAACTTTTACAATTTGCGTAACATTTACAATTTGCGTAACATTTATAATTTGCGTAACTTTTACAATTTGCGTAACTTTTACAATTTGCGTAACATTTATAATTTGCGTAACATTTATAATTTGCGTAACATTTATAATTTGCGTAACTTTTACAATTTGCGTATCATTTAATTTGCGTAACTTTTACAATTTGCGTAACATTTACAATTTGCGTGACTTTTATAATTTGCGTAACTTTTATAATTTTTGTAACTTTTATAATTTTTGTAACTTTTACAATTTGCGTAACATTTAATTTGCGTAACTTTTACAATTTGCGTAACATTTACAATTTGCGTAACATTTTAATTTGCGTAACATTTTAATTTGCGTAACTTTTATAAATTGCGTAACAATTACAGTTTGCGTGGAAAACCAATTTTGCGTAACTTTTACAATTTGCGTAACATTTTAATTTGCGTAACATTTTAATTTGCGTATCATTTAATTTGCGTAACTTTTATAATTTGCGTAACATTTATAATTTGCGTAACATTTAATTTGCGTAACTTTTATAATTTGCGTAACATTTACAATTTGCGTAACAATTACAATTTGCGTAATTTTTATAATTTGCGTAACATTTACAATTTGCGTAACATTTACAATTTGCGTAACAATTACAATTTGCGTAATTTTTACAATTTGCGTAACATTTACAATTTGCGTAACAATTACAATTTGCGTAATTTTTACAATTTGCGTAACTTTTACAATTTGCGTAACATTTAAGTTAATTTGCTTTGCGTAACTTTTACAATTTGCGTGAGAAACCTATTTTGCGTAACATTTATGTTTTTCTGTGACGTTAATTTGCTTTGCGTAACTTTTACAATTTGCGTGAGAAACCTATTTTTCGTAACATTTATGTTTTTCTGTGACGTCAATTATTTTGCGTAACTTTTACAATTTGCGTGAGAAACCTATTTTGCGTAACATTTATGTTTTTCTGTGACGTCAATTATTTTGCATAACTTTTACAATTTGCGTGAGAAACCTATTTTTCGTAACATTTATGTTTTTCTGTGACGTCAATTATGATGCGTAACTTTTACAATTTGCGTGAGAAACCTATTTTGCGTAACATTTATGTTTTTCTGTGACGTCAATTATTTTGCGTAACTTTTACAATTTGCGTGAGAAACCTATTTTGCGTAACATTTATGTTTTTCTGTGACGTCAATTATTTTGCGTAACTTTAACGTCATGATAATATTTAGTTGCGTGGTGTAATGCTTTATTGTTACTTTTTAAAATTTGCGTAACAAAACTTTTTTACGAAGGGTTTTATTTTTTAAAAATATTTTTATTGCAGAAGATTTAAAGTTAATAATAATTTATTTTTAAATAAAGATTGCCTTTTTTTCGTATAGGTTATCTACAAATTGTTTTTTTTCATAAAATAAATTAAATAATTAAACAAGCTTGTTTAAAGAAATTTTTATATGTCGCGTGTGGGCGCCACAGAGCAATTTTAAAAGTTTTACTAAAATTGTAAGTTAAGAGAAAGTGGGCAACCCGATAAAAAGATAAAATAGCAAAACTTAAAATCACCAAAACACAAAAAAGGGGCTAAAAAGAAAAAATTTGCGGTTATTTTTAGCAATTTGCGGTTATTTTTAGCAATTTGCGGTTATTTTTAGCAGCAGACTTTATTTTAATAAAACGGTGGAAGTATTTTATTGTGCAAATATTATTTTAACGTTTACAGAAGGAAAATGGGACAGGGAATGTAAAATTAGGGGGTGGATAAGGTTAACATGGGGTCAAAAGGGTACATATTGTAACAGTAGGAGGGTTCATATGGGTAATAAACTCTCACCGATTTTATAAGCCTAAATATAAAGCCGAAGTTATTTTATATTTTAAACCTTGCTAATTGTAGTAATAAGTTTTATTCCCAAACTATTAAGCTTATCAGTATTGCTAATATCTGCAAAAGTGACTTTTCTTTAAATTATTCTTTTTTGCAAATTTTAAAAAAATTATTCTTTTTTGCAAATTTAAAAAATTATTCTTTTTTGCAAATTTAAATAAAATTTTTTAAAGGGTTGTCAAAATAAAAAAATTAATATTTTGCAATTTAAAAAAAAATCTTGTAATTTTGAAACCGCACGTTGGCGCTACTAAGCAACGTTTAAAATTAAGGCGTGGTAACATGTGATTTTTAAACAATGTATTTTAAAGTCTAGCTGTTTTGTTTCGGTTTATGTTTATTAATTGCCTTTGAAAAAACACTAATTGGCTTTGAAAAACATTCCATTATTCACAATATTTTAAAAATGCATTTGTTTGTAAATTCCACTTAAATTGTGTTTAATTGTTTTATTTTATTGCAAAATTTAAACAGGTTTTACATTAAATTATTTCATAGGTTTGTTATAAAAACACATATGAAAACAAAATTTTTAAAATTGCATTTAAACAAGGTTTTAATAAAGTTTGTATTTAAATAAATTAAAAATTAACACTTCCTGATTCTAATTTCTATATATTGTTTACTGTACAATGTTTGTTGTGTTAGCATTATGACGTCATAGGAAACTATGTTGCACGATTATTCATAATGATTAGCACGAAGTTATTGGTTGTTCTGATATTGCCTGAAAGTTTAATAAAAATAACTTTTTATAATTAGAAAGGAATTTAAATTAAGTTGGAAATCAGTTGAAGTGATTTAAAATGCATTATTACGTAGAAGTAGCGTAACAATAGATATATTGTTATATTTGTATTAGGTTAAAGTTAATGGTTAGAATATATTTTGACTTTTAAATTATATTTTACAAATGATTTTAATTTTAATTGCGTTGTTATTGAATACTTTTACATATTAAATAAATGATTATATTTAACTAATTTGGTACGGAAAAATTAACGTTTACGAATTTTAAAATTCCTTTTTTTTTGCAAATTTAAACAAAATTTTTAAATTTCAAAACCCAAGTCTTAAACAGGTTTAAAATAAATTTTGCAAATTGATTTTTATTTTAATTTATTTCAAGTCAAGTTCTCGCAAAATTTTAAACATTTTCTATAAAATTAAACTCATTGTATTTTTTGCTGATCTCAGCATTTTTAAGTTTCGTAAACAGCAAACGAAAATTGATAAATTTCGGGCAAAAGTTTAAATTTATTTGATTAATTATATTAAAAGTGAATGTTTTTCATTTAATAATTCTAATACATTAGTCTTTGTTACGTCACAATTTGTTTTTATTTTGTAACAATAGTTCGTGAAAAAACAAGAAAATTATAAAATTTTGAGCTTAATTTAACCCAAATCTTTTAACAAGATTTATTTTTTTATAAATCTTGTTAAATTTTATAAATCTTAATTAAATTTTTAGCTTTTAACAAAAGACGTGAATATTTAAAAGTCAGTGAGGCGTAGTATTCTAGAAACCCACGCATTAAGTGATCCAAAAACTGAAAAACAAAATTTTTAGAGTTTACAAGCTTATTTAACCGTATAACATTTTAAACTAGCGTTTTTGTGTTAATTTTTACACTTTATATTAAGTTTTTTATTGAGTTAATTTATTTTATATAATTTGAAAAACTTTAAATTGTTTGACTTTTATAGTTTTTAAGAAAATTTTACTTATATATATATTTTAATAAAAATTGTAATTTTTTTTTTTAATGTTGTTTTATTACAAAATAATTGGTTAAAAATATGATTTCTATTTTATTTCAGATAACATATAGTTTATTATTGCCAATAAAAGCGTAGGTAAATGCAAAAGCGAATTTAAATTTAAATATTTTTAAGTAATTATTAAATCTTTGAGTTATATTCCTACAATTTAATAAGTCCTATTATTTATATTTAAAATATAAAAACTTTTCAACAAAGAAATTGGTTGTGACTGAATAATAATAAAGCATTGTTTGGTTACAATTGTGTTCGTATTGTTATGTCATAAAAGTTAATAGTTCTGTAAAAATTTTTATTTGCTCTTTAAATTCGAAAGGTCGAGTAGGCTTAAAATTTAAATTTTTTTTAAATTAAAAATAAATAAAAGCGTTTTTTTAAAACAAATTTTTAAATATTAATAATTCAAAAATTATATAAAAGATTGTATTTGGGATTTTATTATTAAAAAACAGATTTTTATTCGTTGTTAAGGTAAACAATGACTTATATATAAAAAATATTTTTCTAAGTTTTTTTAAATTTCAAAAATAGCCCCTTTGAGAAAATCCGAATTTATATTTACCCAACTATATATACTTCGTGCAAACTCTTTTTCGAGACTAGCTGTGACGTCACAAGAGCTTAGGAAAAAGGCGATTGTTAGATCATAGTCGGGTTAATTTCGAAAAGTTGCAGACAATATTCGTTAGTTTGAAGTCAGTTGCTTGTTTTTTTAAAACTCAGTTTTTATTTTATTTTTAAAGAAATTAAAAGTTTTAATTAAAGTTTTATATAAATTAAATCGTTTTGTTTCTTAAAATTTTATTTTTAAGTTGATTTTGGAATCAGAATTTTTATTTATTTAACATTTAGTATGTTGGCTTAGTAAACAAATATTTTATTTAAGATAGTTAGTGTGTTTAGCTAAAATATTAAAAAAACTAAATTAAAATTAAAATATAAGATTAAAATTAGTTGATTAAAAATTTTCAATTAATTAAACTAATTAAATTTTACAAATTTACCCAAAATTTTATTTTTTTTAGAATTTGAATTAATTTTTTACCCCACTTTTAAAAAAAGCACCGAAAATGTCGGGTTTGTACATGGCATGGAGGGTCAACGGACTCCCCACGATTCGACCCCCCAACCCAACTGCGGTCACCGCTGACGTTCTAGAATTTGGATTCGTTTTCGCGTTTCTGCTTCTCGCGTTCTGTTTCATCCTCATTATTCCTGGGTACAGAGGAATTTCGGTAAGTTTTACCTTTTTGTGACGTCATAAGTTGCATTTTTTACATTTGTAACGTCATAATATACATTTTATATTAAATGGTGCATTTTTATTACTTATTACATTGTTAAAACAAGTGAAATTGTGACGTTATATTTGATTTCTTATATTCCATTGTTCGTAGACAATATTAACTATTTGATTGAATTATTTTCTCAGAATTTTAGAATAATTTCTTTTAACAAAACTCGTGATTTTAAAATTTCACGAAGTTGATATTTTCTTAGAAACTTGTATAGGAAGCGTTCGCGCATGCGCAATTAAATCCGGTGCATGTAACAAAGGAAATTGTGACGTCATAGTTGTATGTTGTTACAAACAATGTTGTTATAAGGATATTAAACATTAGATTGTTTTAATATAAATAAGGGATTAATTATAAATTTTAAAATCTAATTTTAAAACAAAATAATTAATTTTTAAATTGTCATTTACTTTTGCAAAAAAATGCAGCAGTAAAAATGTGCTCAAAAATAATTTAAAAATTTTAACTTGTTAAAAAAAATTTAATACAAAAATATACAAAACATGATTTATAATAAATAAATGTTTTAAAGCAATTTTTTGGTCTGTAAATAATATATATAGTTGACAATTGCGTAACTAGAACGTAAATTTAAAAATAAAATTGCGCAAACCCAAAATAAATTTTTCCTTGTTTTTGTTTTTAAATAATAAACATTAGAATGTCGCTTAATGAGTGCGTCCCATCACGATTCAGGTCCCTTTTTCCGTTCCCGCGACTTCGTTTTATTAATCATAATAAACAAACCAAACCTCGAGTCACTGTATTAAAACTTTGCAGGGTTTTAATTTTAGAGATTAATTAAAAACTTGGATATTTTTGGCAATTTATTTTAACCCAGTTTCGCTAAGTTAAAATTCTTTTTAATATTTGAAAATTATTTAATATTATTTTTATTTAAATTCCATTACTACAACATATCAGTATTTAAATTTACATAAATTATGTGAAATATTTATTTAAGATTTTGTTTAAACAGTTGGCGCAATATTTAAATTTTATTTGAAATCTAAAACTTGTTTTTTAAATAAAACTTTTTTCAATTCTTAGTAATTTAAAATTCCCCTTTTTTACCCCTCTGTGTTTTTAGGGTTAAATAGTATGTAAATTAGGGTGAAAACGTGATTTAAAAAACGACGCTTTTTAATTTATTTAAAGGCCTAGGTTTCTTTACAAAAATATATTTATTTAAATTCTTTTAAACTCTTGAAATATTAAAAATTATTCCGTAAATTTCTTTTACAATCTTTTAATAATTTTTATTTAAATTTAAGTAACGAGTTCCTGTTCCTATTTACTTTAAACATTTCGACAGTAACCATTGTGACGTAATATTGGGATAACAGTTCTGCTTTGTGACGTCAACATTAGGGTTAAAAACATTGACTTTAAATCATAAATTTAAATTTAGATTTACTTTTTAAATGTTTAATTAAGTTTATTACATTTAATAATGTTGTAAAAACTTAGTTTTTTAAACAATATAAAATCTTTCAAAGGTGTTCATATTTGTAAATAATAAACTTAGCTTTTAAAAGTTTTATACAAATATTAACAACTGTTTGTTAATTCTAAGAACTTGTGTTTTATGAGTTTACATAACACAATGCGTGGGTTATAATAATAAATATGCATTTAAATAAGTTTATTTAAAGATTGGGGGTTAAAATTTACAAAAGTTATTTCAGTAAAATCTAAATTTAAAAATTTCTGCGAAGTCATTTGGTAAAAATAAAATCCAGACAAGCATATATTTAACGCTTGTTTGCCCACAATGGGTTTTGTCTGTTGATTATGACGTCACAATCCAAGTTATGCACTGGCTCCCAACCGTAAAATTACTTTATAATTTGTTCCAGGAATTTCTTCTTTAGAGGGTTAAAAATATTTGTCTAAACTTTAAAACTTTTGTCTGTTTGACCTTTTTAAAATAAATATAATTGTAGTATACAGTATAATATGGTATCTTTTTTATTATAATATTGTACTTTTTTATAGAATATTTCATTTTTTTGTAGGAGATTGCAAAATTTTAAATATTTTTTATTTTTAGCGACTTTACTTCACTATCCGAATGGTGGTCTCTTTGTTCATCGGGGCAGCCATTTTCTGTAAGTTTTTATTCTAAAAAAATGTCAACATTTTATACAAATTTGCTAATTAAATATATTTTTATTAACTTTACTATATCATAAATGTTACAAAAATGTATCAAAATATATTGTTAGAGTCATAACAATTATTCTTTGTTTTGCATACTATACACTACTCTGACGTCATAATATAAACAATCTCTTAAATATTAACACAGACCAAATATTTGTTAATTAAATTTAACGACTCCCCGTTTAACTTTATTAAGGTTTTGTTTAACTTGAAAAGCAATAAATCCAAGTTTAAATAAAATTCTGTTAATTAGGACGCGCTATAAAAATACCTTAGAAATAAATTAAATATTTTGTAAAAAAAATCGGCAAATTGTTAAACAAAATAAATTTTAGCAAAGTTTTTAAATTTAAATTGGGCATAATTATTAATTATTGGATTTTTTCATTAATTTAAATCAAATTACTAATTTAAAAAATTTTAATTAAAAAATAATAATTTTTTATTTAATCTTAAATTTTTCTATCCGCACAGTGGCAGTATTGGGTCAGGATTGGGAGGATGCTGAAATCGATTCATTGACTCCTTATAAGGCATTCGCCACCACCGAGATTCACGCCAAGATCGGAATGAGAATTGGTCTCGCTTCGGTGAACATCACTTTATTAGGTTTATATGATTTCTATTGTTTCGATTGTTAAAATTATCGAGCAGTTGGGATATTTAAGATTTAAAGCTTATTTGCGCCAACTAGCGGATTTTTTTTTAATTTTTAGATCAACTTTTATACAAATTACTTTATTACCGATTTTTGTGCAAACCAAAAACATTAACCTTTTATCTTATTCTTGCTGATTTAAAATTGTTTAAAATTGCAGGAACTCCGAGACAGCAAATGGTTGGAACTCATGGTAACATGGCACTGGAGACAATCAACTACAATGAGAGGTTTTATTGGTATTGGAGGCAAGGAAGAGGAGGATTCGGACCTTACGGTAAGTTGGATTAAAATCTATTCAAGTTTACTAGTGGTGTAGTGGTTAGAACACTTGGCTTAACTACATTAGGTTCTGGGTTCGATCCCCACTGCTCTCATGCTGTAGCGCCCTTGAGTAAGGCGCTATAAATGATATAAACTCCTACTGAGCCAGCACTTAATCAGCAGCATAATTATCAGTCAATTATAATCTATAATATCCTAAACTGCCAAAGGCAACTCAAGACTGGGGTGGGGTTACAAATGTTACTTTATGTTTAGGCTGTAAAATGGCCCTCCACATTATAAATAAAAAATATCTTATATTTATTCACTAACATTTGTTTTATCTAAAACTTTTTTAATTTTTCAGCCGGTAGAATTCAACGTGCATACCGAGCTGCCCAGTTTAGGGGATTACCCCTTCCTATCTTATGGATTGCCGAATATTTTACCTTGGACGGAGAATTAATTCGGTGGGGACGAAGTTATCGGACGGCGGGTTGGTTTACTAATGAAGTTTTGTGGTGAGTATACCGTGTATTTTTAAACTTAATTTAGGAAAACTGAACAATAAAGTAACCTGTTTTGCTGGTATTGTTTTTTTGTTAAATTTTGTCATATTTTTTTGGGGAATATAAATTTGTTGATGATTTTGTTAATAAAACCATTTTAAATTTACTTTTTTTACAAGAATAAATACAAGAATACTTAAAAATTTTACTTGCATCGATAGATATAATAACAAAACATATTTTTTTAGAATAATTTATCAAGTTTTATTATTTTTTTAGGTCAGCTGTACCAGCTTGGGTTATTGCAAATATCTTATCATTTATGGTGTTGTATTATTGTGGTTTATTGTTCGTTTTAACCGGCACTTTAATGTTGGTCAGCAACATTGTTTGGGCGTCAATTAAATGGGGGACTCAACCCCTTCTTATCCCGTTTGAAGATGGGGTTTTGGAGACACATTATGGGGCCAGTTTTTATTTATGTTTATCTGGAGGTAGGAACTTTTTTGTAATTTTTGATTAATTTTTATTTGCATTAATTTAGTTTTTTTAGGTCAAACTTTAAATAAGTTAATTTTAACGAGTTAAAATATTGTAAACTTTTAATATGGTTTAAATTTTTTGTATAATTGTCATCTTGGTTAAATATTTGCTAATAAGTTAAAGGTGTTTTTTCTAAATAATGGGTTTTTAAAACTAAATTTACATACAGATTGTTTCCCTTTTTTATGACGCAATTAATTTGCATATAGTGTTAGTTTACCCCCGTATGTACGTGATAAACTTTAAAATACCCGAAATTATTGTAAAACTAAAATAGCCATCAAAGTTATTTCGGTTTTTCGTAAAATACAAAAATTAAATTCTTCAATATCTGAGTTTAAACCAAAATTAAATTTACGAACAAATATTTCAGGAATAATTTCTGTTATTTATGGCCTCATTATTATTATGATGGATCATTGGGCACCACAGAAGATTGCAGATTTCTTCGGAAATGACGTCTTACAGGATGCTGATCAATACTACCACCAAGTGGAAGAACCTGAAACTAAGACTGGAGGTGAGGCTACAAAAAAGGCTGCGTCCAGACTAATTAATATTTTATTTTTTTTTAATTATCTTAAAAAATTTTAAACCTAGCTATCAAACGTAGTATTTATAACAAATATTACTATGACGTCACTTATACACGCATATGACGTCACACTGTTTTATTAGATGTCGAAGGAAGAGGAAGTAATAGATTTGGGGGAGTTCAAAAGAAGGTAAACACTCAAAATCAAATTTTAAAATCTTAATTATTTTTTCAAAATTTTAAAATAATTTTGTTTTTGTCATTTTTTAATTTTGTCATCTCATTAATTTTTGTTACGTCATAATCACGTTTGTCCGTGTTTTAATTTATGTTTACAAAAAATGATATGGTATATTTTAATTATTACTTAATAATGACGTCAAAATTATCCGATGACGTAATAGGCGAACCACTGGGTGGCGACAGCAAGGCGACGAAAGAATCGCGAAACTTTGAGACGCGATCTTAAAATCGAACAAAGTGGGGTCGATAACTTGGTCCCAAGCAAGGGGCAACCAACTTATGAGAACGAGGGTTTTGTGAAAGATGAAATTCCTAAAAACGAGGCACGGTTGAGCGGAATCGTCCTCGAGGCGATGGAGGCGGAAAAACGGAAAAGTACCGCGAAAATAGAAGAGGAAAATGTTTACGAGGAAGCTAACACAGTTGCGTCGATCCACGGGGAAAGTTCTTCCTCGAATCGCGGTTCTTTATCCGGCGGAAGTGACGTAGGCAAGGGTACACCTCCGTCATATCACAGTGACGTAGAAGGCGCCGAATCCGAGAGCTATGAGACGAAAATGTAAAAGCACGGAATAACGGAATTGTACATAGAAACAATATATCGTATTATAATCCTTTATTACTCCTTTCTTCAAAAAACTAAAATTCAAACACTGTTCAAATGTCCTGTTGCTATATTATGACGTCATCCTACATCGATTACATCATTTACCATTTCATGACGTCATTTTATTCACATCGTTCTGTTAATATTTTATTTTTGTGACGTCATTATCATCATCTAACTTCGTGACGTCATTTTTTGTTGTCATTGTTTCTTCAAACTCCTGTTCGTAGATGGATCTGTGACGTCATAGTCTAGGTTGGAATTATTGCTTTATTGGGCAGCATGACGTAGACTTACAGCTTGACGTGGTGTAAAAGTTAAATACTTTAACGTCTTCTTTTAAATCTTGTTACAAATTTTCATTTTTTGCATTTTAACATTTTCTCACCAATTCTGGAGAATATTTTATTAATGAGTTTTAATTGCATAAAATGCTGGATACGCTTTTGTATTATTAACTTAAAACTGGTGCCTTTTATATTAATTAATATTTCCTTTTCATGCATGTATTTAACTTGAAACAATTTTCGTTCTTGTTATTTCTGCATGGTTTTCATAATAACATTTGCATGACTCATGGTTTATGTTCATATAAAAATGTAGTTTTCTACTTTTAAAACCAAAATTAAACAAATTTCAATTTTTAGGCCGCACGTGGCACTGTTCTTGGTCGATTAAGACAGACCACTAGACGTCGCCCAAGACCTCAATCCGGGAGTTTATCCTCACTGAAATCGAAATCTGTTTACGAACAAAATGGTAAGTTTGTTGGTTTTTAGTCGAAATTCAACGGTTTGTAAACCTCAAGTTATTCAATTTTTTTGTTCTAAACCTTAGTTGCCATTAATCACATTTAATTATTAGGCAACGTGGTGTAGTGGTTAGAACACTTGCTACACTACATGAGGATCTGGGTTAGATCCTCATAAATCTCATGCTGTAGCACCCTTGAGTAAGGCGCTATAAACGATACGAACTCCTGTTGAACCAGCACTTAATCAGCAGCATAATTACCGGGCAATTATTATCTATAATATATCAAACTGCCACAGGCAATTCGAGACTGGGTCGGGGTAACTGATGTTACCCTATGTTAAGGTCGCACATTTGACCTTTCCACATCGAAGATAAAGATATATACAAAAATATTAACCCAAACTAAGGCAAACCAGTGTTAAATTGAACCCAAGTCAAAAGTTATTAACCTTAACTTTACTCACTTCTTCTTATTTCGTTCACAGGAGCTAGTAGCAACTACCAGAACGAAGCTTACGAAGAAGAAAGAGTCGTGGAGGAAGTAGGAGAACAACATTACGATCATCCTCCTCCGCAAGAAGAAGAGAAACATCAGACATCCGAGATGTAGATGACGTCATGAGGGGTGACGTCATAGTTTAGTATATAGGAATTATTTTTTATCTTCTGTTTTTCAAACAAAAAAAATTGTGGCAAATTTGCGGATATTTTAAAAACTAAAACTTTTTTGTTAATTGTGATGTCATAACTTCGTCAGTGACGTCATTTCTTATGTGACGAGGTCTTAAACTTTGACTTTTACGTTCTAATTGTTACGTCATAAACCTAATTGTGTCATATAATCATGTTTTTGTTATTCACACTACTTGCACTTAACCTTAATTACAACCTTCCCGCATAAGATCAATATTCAAATTAGTTATCGATCTTATCTTATTACGTCATCGATTTATTACGTCATGCACTTCTTTCCTTTATTTTAAAAGCAGCAAAAGTTAATATTTTCCCAGAGTTACCAAAAATTTATTTTAAAAACAAAAGAATTATATTCAATGTCACAGCCCTGTTACTAACACTAGTTCCAACTGTATTATATTCATTAAACTTTATGTCTATGCACCGACACATACCTACACTTACACAATCTTATATCTTCCAATTTCACAGATTTTTGTTAATTTTTTGGAGCATTTTTAAGTAAAATTTTAGTTTTTGAAACCGGTTTTAAAGTAATATGTAAATAAACATGTATCCAGCAAATTTTTAAAGTTTTTTATTGTTTTATCAAGTTTTAACGTAGCAAAATGATCATAACATATAAGGTAGTATAATAAACAATATACTAAGCTGTAAAAGGAAAAATAACAATTTAAAAACATGTCAAATAGTTGTGGTTTTGTCAAGAAAAGGCTTTCACACGCTTTACGTTAAACAGGAAATTTATGTAACAATTTAGTTCAATTTTAAGGCAAGTGGAAATGTTTATTATATTTTATAAATAGAAAAAATGTAGGTTTTATTCAACAGAGTAAAAATATATAATTCAATTACAAATAAAATTTTCGCTGACTAATCCAACGTTATTAATAAAAAAGTCGAATTTAATAATAAGTTTTTAATCGTATTAACTCATATACATTCTTTTGTGCGAAAATATAAAGGTAAAAATGTATTATTCATTCCAAAACCGTATGGCTTTAAGGCAAAACTGAATAATTAATGTTAAACAAATAAAGGGTACAAGAAATTCTTGTAAAATACGACCTTGAGTTAGATTTATCAGCGAAGTAGTTTGCGCTTGATTTGACTTAATTTAAACTTGCTAAATCGTTAAGAGGTTAATTAAAGTTAATGAAGTGTTATAATTGGTAAGTTAGCCGAGCAATTTTATCTAAAATAGAAGACATTGGATCTTAAAATTTGGACAGTAAGCCTAGAAAATAATAGAGGGGAGTTGTTATAGTTTGTTTGTTTTGTTTAAACCTAAAAACATGTATTACTTATTAACAATTTCTTTGTAAAGTATTTAGGTAAAGCAAAATGTGCAACAAAGTTAAAGTTTAAAGATACCGCAGTTCAAGTTATGACACAATATTGTGACGTCATAAAATTTTCCATTCGACGCTTTCCGTTAGCACGCGGGCGCGAACCTATGTGGGTCGTCACGTGACTAGATAGGATGTTTGTTAATTCGATTGAAGGAAAGAAGGAGGGACAGCTGCTCGGTTGAAGGTTGTTGGTTGTGTATATTTAAGTTCAACAATCTTTCGGTTGTCATTCGGTTGAAGAGTTTCGGTGAAGTTGTTTTACTTGTGTCATTTGTGCATTGCTACTTGGTGTTTAGTAATTTGTTAATCTGAATGTGTTTGTACTGATCTGCTGATGTATGTGCTGTCAGGCTGTTGCAGTGTGTTAGTTAAGTTAATGCTTTTTTGGGCAGTTGAGTTTATATGATAAAAATTATACTGTAATGGTGAATTGAAATAGAACTTATGATTGTCAGATTGTGTTTGTGTGGGTTAAAATTAATATTTAAATGGTTAATTGTGTAAATAAATGAGTAATGTCATGAAATGTGTATACGCCCTGACAGCATGAACCTCAGAAATTTTGTCAGTCTGTATATTTGTGTTTTTATTTTATTATTTGGAGTATTAAGTTATGTGATATGAAAATTATAGTTTGTATTCTAAAACTGACAAAAATTGATTTGAATTGGATAAGACAGCTTCTTATTTCAATGGATTAAAATTTTAATTAAGTCGGCATGTCAAACCATGATAAACATGATATTTATAATCCTAAAATATAAATTGTTGTTATGATGATAAAGTTATGTTATTTGGCTTTTGTGACCAAGTCCTGATGTAATATAAAACCCTGCATAAAAATGTAACAAATGTTTTTAATACTGAATTATATTGTTTTATTCACTATTAAATCATTATTTTGTTTGTTGTAAAATTTATTAAGTTGCTGCCAGAGTGTGAAAAGTAAAAATTATCAAATTTTGTTACCTAAATTGAACCTCGTTTACTTCACCAGATATAAGTATTTAAAGTTTAAATAATCACCAAATAAAATGTCTCACGGTAAAGACAGTGGATCAGACACCAGTTCCTTAAGTGGGATGGCCGGATGTAGACAAGGGATGTCACAGAGATGGGCGGACACGAAGAAGTTTTTGTACAACCCGGACACTAAACAAATTATGGGAAGGAGCAATAAAAGCTGGGGTAAGAAATTTTGGTAATTTTTGATGATCATGTTTTTGTAATTCTGTGGTTTAGAATTTAAGCAGCCCAACCTTTAGGCCCTGGGTTTGATCCTTACTTAAGGTTAATAGTATAAAATATTTGGGTGGGGCACACAGCTTGTTAAATTATTATCAAAACTTTGTGAAACTACTGGCTAAATTTTTAAATTTTGGAAATAAAAAAAACTGCCAAGAAAAAATAAAGTTTATTTTGATTTAAGTGAAGTTAATATACCTAATATAAAAATATTTTTCAAACTGTTTGTGTAAACTTTTAAAATGTTAATTTAGTATTGACATGATGATCTTAAAAAAATAAGATGAATCATTAATATAAGAACAAACCGGTGCTTATACAGGCCTACACAATGTTGCTTAAATTAAAAGAAAATAATTATAATTGTGAGAAAATTGTAGTTTAATATTTAAACTAGGTCATTAAACGTGAAAATAAAATTTAAATCATTTTCAGCAATAAATATTTATTCTTTACCTTATTTCTAAATTACATTTCTTAGTTTCTGATTCACTTTATTAAAAGTTATAGAAAAATAATCTAAAAAAGAATTGATATTGATTTAAATTTCTATCAAAATAAAATAATCATGAAAACTTTTATTTGATTAAATAAATTGTCAATAAAATATTAAGTTTCAGTATATTAGCAAGACAATTTTTACTCCAAAAAACTTCATTTTATGCTCCAATAAAACTCCTAACTATTAATTTAGATGCTTTATATTCTCATGCTCAAAAAATCTTCAATATATTTAATATTCATTTTTACTTCTTAATATTTTTAAGTTCTCGTTTTTTTGACAAAATGTTTGACAAATTTAAACACGATTAACGGAAATGAATTTGTTTTACGATCACGATTTTAAATATCTTGTACCACTATGACGTCACTATTAAACAATTGTGAATTAGAATGTGATGCAATAAGTTAAATGCAGAGGGCGGGAAATGATAAATCTCCATTTTAAGTTTTTACAAAATGAGTTAAGATTTTAAAAGTTTAGAAAATACGATTTTAACAACGATTTTAACAACGTTTCAGTTACGGGTACAAAATAAATAAATATAAAAACAGGTTTTGTTTCGTATTATCTGCATATAAATAATTAGTATTAAATAAATGTTTTTTCTGCCAGTTTCTGAGGTTTTTAGTAAGTTTAAAACTGGATTTTAAAATGACTAAAAATGTCGCACAACCCGTTTAATATTTCGAGCAATTGATCCGTTTCTTATCTTAAATATTCATATTTTTCTAAGATTGCAGATTCTATCGCTAGTTTAATAACATGTGGTTAGAATTAGAGAAATAACTGATATTATTTGCAATAAAAAAATCCCTATACTTGCGGTTAAAATGATATTTTTTAATACTAATCATTCATTTTGTAATTAGCTGAATCTAGCTATTTAAATCGTGTTCATAAAAACCTATTTCGGTCGCAAATAAATCGTTGAAATTGCTAAAATGTGGAAGCGTTTATTTAGCTATAACTGTAAGCCTGTCTGTTATCTACAAAGTAATTATAGGTTTATATAAAACAAAGCAAATCTCGTATTTAACGAAGCATTCAATGTCTACGAAAAATTACGAAAAACTTTTTAAAATGCTAACGTTGACTAAATCTATACCGGAACGATTTTTTTTGTTTTAAAATCGCCCAAGGCGTTTTTTTCAGGCTGCAGTAACATAATCTACCGGTTTCGTTCTTTTAAAAGCTTTTCATTATCGTTGATGAATTGATTTTGAGCGCAGATGTCGATGGATAGATTTTTTAAGCTAGTTTTTACCTACTTTTAGCGTTTTTAATCGCTTTACTTTGCCATTTATAATAAAGTATTAAATTTAATTGCAAGAATAAAAAAGGCAAAGTTAAATATAAAATAGCTGAATTGCAAGTTCAACTCAAATTTAACGACGAAATAAAATAAAAAACGGGTTTTATTAGGGTTAACGTAACTGGTTTTGCGCTGTTAAAAGCTTTACCTAATGTTTTCTGTAAAGAAATAAAAGAAAAATATAAAAGCTACCTGAAATTTAATCTAGTTGCTTTTATTCGCCAAGAGTTTTTCATTAGAGGTCGTTAGGGTCGTTGTTTCTTAAGGTTAATAGAATTAGAAAGAATCAATAATCTATTTTTGCTGGCTGCCTTTTTAAATGAAGATAAATGCAGTAAGATTTCCAGTAATGTCAATTGCTTAAAATTTTTAAAAGTTATTAAACAGTATATCTAAAGGTTTAGAAAAAAAATAAAAAAGATCAAAATAATTTAAAAAGTTCTTTTTATAAAATTAAAAGAAATATTAAGTAACATATTTTATTAAATTTTAATCTTAAAGACAGACTTTTGTTACTACTAAAAGTTTTTGGTAAAATTAAAAATGGGTGAAAAAGATAAAGAAACTTTTGTTGAATCGGCTCGTAGAAATTTGGCCGATTTTCGTTTATTTCTTTATGATGGTGAAAATAAAACTGTTTTGGGAAGGTCCCGGGGCAATTGGGGTAAAAAATTGCTTTTCTTAGTTACCTAACTATCGAAACATTGTGTTTTTGTCATTACTATTTATTAAAATTGTATTTTTCAGCTTCTATATTAGTAAATGTATCTTAAAAATATATTTTTGTGTTTTATTTAACTTAAATTTTAGGTCTTTGGCAAATTGTTTACTAAATCTTAATTTTTTGCAAACTTTTAACAAATATTTTACTTTTAGGTCAAATCTTGGTCTTTTACATGTTCTATTATGCTTTCCTTGCTTCCTTGTTTGCAATTGCAATCTCGATCGTTCTCAATGTCTTGGATCCTTACCAACCACGATTCCAAACCAGACTTCAAACTCCTGGTAAGTTCATTTAAAATTTTACTATTTTTTGTATAAAATAATAAATTGAAGTCAGTTGACTTTATTGTTGTTTTAAATGGTAAATATATCAATATTAGTGGAATTATTTTGTTAAAATTGTCCCCAAAACGTATACAACCATTAGATCTGTTAAAAATAAATAATCTATCCTTTTTAACTAACAAATGGCAAGTTTTTTTTAACTTTATTGTTTATCCTCAAAAGGAGTGACCATTCAACCTCGTTTAACTTCTCGTGAAGCTTTGACCTCTGACATTAAGTTCAACCCTGATGTTCCAAACAGTTATGCAGTCTACACTAACCAAATGAACAAGTTCTTAAAACGTAAGTTTTAATTTTTTAAGTATAAATACTTTGTAGAATTTTTGAGAATTTATTAATCATTTTTTAATAAAAAGGTAATATATGGTATAAAGGTATTTTTAAATAGCATTGATACATTAGAAGGTTTTTATTTTTTTTATTTATATATTAAACTTTTATTTTTTTTCAATTTTTTTAACTAAATTTCTAAATTTTAGCTTACTCCCGTGATGCTCAGAATGACACCGAATTTTTCAAGGATTGCATCAACGGAAAGGTTCAAACTCCTCCAGAATACGACGACGGGGTGGTTGCTAAGGCCTGCACCTTCTACCGGGAGGTCCTCGGAAAATGTGGTCAGGAACCGTACGGTTATGATGAAGGGAAACCCTGCATTCTCGTCAAAATCAACAGAGTAAGTTGGAAACACTGAAAATATTTTGACATCAATTTATTGCAATAAAAACAAAATAAAAATATAGAAAGGTTTAATTTTTTTGTTTTTATGGCATCTTTTTTTTTAGATCATCAACTGGTTTCCAATTGGATTTACAAACCTTGACAAAGCCCTGGGTAATGAAGCCTCCGACGCTCCCAACTTGAAGGATGTTTTGATGGTAAATGACCAGAAGTACAATCCCTACAAGATGTATGTTTCATGTTATGGAAAGGTGAAAAAAAATGTTTTATTTAATACTAGTTTAATGCCCTTCTTCTTACATTGTTATTGTCATAACATTGTCCCAACTTGCAAAAAAGCACAACATTATTTTCGAGGGGTGTTTTAGGTTAAACGTATATATAATATATTGTCTATAAAGCTTTATTGTATATGGGTTAAAACTTTTATCAAGTTTGTTTCGCAATGTAAGGCCTATGTGTAATGAATTTATTTGTATTTTGTTAATTGAAGTCAGTTTAAAAAATCCAATAAAGAAACTTTACAATAGCTTACTCATACAAAAATATATTTTATATGAATTTATGAACTTTTTACGCAACAAAATGTTGGTGACTTTATGTTTAAATGATTATGTAAAATTATTGAAAAATAATAAATTTTGTTTTTTCTACAGAGACCTGAAGATCGAGCTCCCTTAAACTCTGAACCTGACGGTAACATTGTTAGCAAAAGCACCGTGTACTTCCCCAAGGATAACGGGGTAGACTTTAAATATTACCCCTACCTGGGTAAACTTCGACAGCCCCAATATCTCTCACCCCTTGTTGCAGTTCAATTCACCAACGTCACTGTAAGTTTCATGATTTTTGAATTTATCCTTTATGTAAGAATGTTAACCTTACAGCCTAAATATAGAGTAACATTAGTTACCCCGACCAAGTCTTGAGTTGTCTTTATCATTTTTTTGTATATATCTTTATCCTCGATGTGGGAAAGTCGAATGCGCAACCTAAACATAGAGTAACATCAGTTACCCCGACCCAATCTCGAGTTGCCTGTGGAAGTTTGGGATATTATTGATTATAATTGTCTGATGGTTATTCACGAATTGTTTTTTTGCCATTTATATATTTTATATCAAGTTATTTAGAGGTACAGGACTTTTTGTAAACAAATCAATATCTAAATCAATATACACTTTTTTTTTACAATTTTTAATTTAATTTTTTGCAGCGAGGAGTTTCTATCAAAGTTGGTTGTAAAGCTTATGCCCTCAACATTGTTGATGACGTCAGACTTCAAGTCGGTTACTTCTCATTCTTTCTTGAGATTGATCAGTAAGTGATGTCATAAATGATATTATGACGTCATTATATATTGGAACAAATTTGTATCTACACATTTTTAAAATATTTTTTATCAAAATTTTTTTTCTCTAAATTTTAAAACTGCTTAGTTGGTATTTTGTAATCTCAAATATTTGTTTAAAATATTGACTTTTACCGGTTCGATTTATTAGCGAATTATTAACTAAATTCCCAGTCGTTTATTATAATTCTTTTTATGTAATCACACTTTTAAAAACCTTAAAAAAAATTGAATTTTAATTTGTAAGTTTGCCATACGTTTGTACGTATTGTCCTAATAAATATTTAAAATTAAATTTTGTTGTTTATTTCAAGTTGCTTATTCAATCTAAACTGGAAATATTCGTCCATTTTTTAAATTATTTCAAGTTATCTTCGTACGAGGGACGATTTATACCATATAATATACAATTATGTTTTAAAACATGTAATTCGGGGTATGTACATTTTAACACACCATTCGATATCCCGTCCTTCAGTTAGAATTTGAATTGTTATAATATGGTCGCAACTCTCAACTAATATTTGCCCGCAATAATTTAACATAAAAAAGTGTAGTTTTAACTACTTTTGTAGACCTTTAACTCGGACATACATAATTATACACTAGGCTTTTTTTTATATATAGTTGGTTTTGTAACTTAAAACCTAGTCGCAAAATTTCATTTTTTAATTACAAGTAAGCTTGTGATATTGATTCTCAATAATTAGACAGATGTTGGATGACGTATTAACCACGTGACTTAATTACGGTTGAGTGATTTTATTGATTAAAATTCCTTTGTTTCAAGTAATTAGAACGAAATAATTAAAATAATCGACGATTTTAATCTGTTTTGTGGAAGTTCAATTTAGAACGTTCTTTAAAACCAATTGTTTAAAATATGTTTATTTAAAACGTTGAAAAATGTTCTAATTTGTAATTTAAAAATAACGAACAACGAGTAACAATGAGTTATCTTATATATTGAAAATTTGCCTTTTAAAATTGTTGTAAAAAATGCTGACATTTTGTTTTAGATTTTGAATGGCTTGCAATATTTAAGGGCGGTAATAAATTATTAAAATTTACCCAACTTAGCAAAAATAACAGCAAGCCATTCTTTAAAGTTTGACTTATTCGTCTTTGAAACGACCTCTTATGTTTACTAAGAATAAATTTTGTTAAACAAGCGAGTTACGAAATATCGACAACTTTTTACCTACTGAAAACAAGATATAGTTATTATATTGGTTGTAAAATATATACTTTTCGTTGCTTAAGAGTTATCTCTTACACATGTTTTGTAGATTGTGGTAAACGTTGAAATTCGGCTAATTTTAGATTTTTTGATGTCAACTGAAACTTGAATTGTTCACCTTTAAACAGTAATTGGAATTACCAATGTTATTTTGTAACTTACAAACAGTTTTAAATAACAAGATTACTTATATAAGTTTATGATTTTCCCAAAAAAATATGATTTTCTCGATATTACTACAAAAAAACAATTAAACAAATTTATCTACATAAAAAATACAGAAATATAAATAATTTATTTTGTTGAAAAAAATAATACGGGAAAAGTATTTTATATTACAATTTTAAATTTTATTTTTAATCAAACTATTTTAGAATTACCATTCCAAAACTACGTCACAATTTACTCTCTTGCGTTGTCTAGCGGCCTATAATTTTAAAGACAAATTATTAACCTGAAAAAAATGTTAAAAATTAAACTTACTTATTGCCTTTTTTTAGCATCTAAATATAATTAAAACTTATTGTAGATAAGTATTTTGTAAACTTGTAGCGTGGTGTAGTGTTTGGAAACCCCAGACTTTACTCTAAGTGGTCCTGGGTTTAATTCCCACTGCTTTCATGCTGTAGCGCCCTTGGGTAAGGCGCTATAAACGGTATGAACTCCTGCTGAGCCAGCACTTAATCAGCAGCTTAATTAAACTAACGAAAGTAACTAAGGCTGAGTTGAGGTAACTGATATTACTTTATGTTCAAGTCGTAAAATCGATCTTTTTACATCGAGGATAAACAAATATGAAAAAACTGTGCAAAAATATGAAGTGACATAAGAACCCAAATAAATCAGTTACAACCTTGCCTCATTACTATTTCGATTTAAAGTCATGCTATAATCAAATTACTTAATTTAAATAAAATAAATTTAAAATTAAATTAGAATAAGTTGGTTTCGACTAATTTAAGCTCTGGTTGTGAAGCTAAAATGTCGTATTTTCGTGATACAACAGCAGATCAACTTCCTTCTGAAATTCTAGAAAAGATTTTTTCATATTTAAATTTACGAGATTTGCAAACTTGCTCTTTAGTTTGTAAATCTTGGTTTAAATATTTAAATGACGGAAATAACGATGTTTGGAGGTAAACCATTTTATTCTTGAAATTATGTGTTTTTTAAATTAAATAAACTTGTTTTATATATTCTTTAATCATTAGTAAAACAATTAAACTTCAGAGTTGTCTACTGTCTGATTAAACTTTATCATGACACTCTATATAACAGCATTGTTTTTACTGTCAATCAGTCAATGGTTTTAACTAAGATTCTTTGCCGGTTTTATTTCTGTAGGTTAACGTGACAATTTTAGTATTTGTTTTAAAACTTAACCCAAAAATTTAAAAATTATGATCAATTTTATATCTTTTGGTTTGCTAATGTATTTCCTTAGTCCACAACAATGTTGTATAATAAATTAAAATTCAATGATTAAATTTAACCCCAAATTTAAATTCTCTTATTATTAAATTAGGTTAATTCAACAAAAAAAGTAATCTTTGTGCATTGCTCAAATTCAGTTACAACCCCTGTCTTGTATAGTGTCTTATTATTCTATATGAGACCAAAAAGATAAGTCAGCTTATTAAAATTTTGCATTAATATTCATGATTATGTTATTTTTCAGATTACAATGTGTGAAAATACTTGCGGCCGAGGCATTAGCCTCAAATCTGTTATCATCCCTCCCCACTTATAAGGAGAAACTGAGGGCTTTTTATCACTCGTGGAATTCTAACGATTGTTCCACAAATATTTATGTTAAACAAGATGGATTTACTTTACATAGAAGGTTAAAGTTTTTTTTAATTTTAGTAACTAGTTAATAGCTAACCATCGGGTTGGCCATTTAAATTGTTGTAATATGGTGGCAACTCAACTAATGTTTGCTCGATGTTGATGTTATTGCCCACCACAAGCAGCATTTTTTATTCGTAGGCCTATAAATTGGACATACACATTTATATATTAATATATCCTCCACCGAGCTTCATCATTTTTATATTTGGGATTATTAAATTTCTGTATTGCATCTATGTTATCATCACTATATTTTGTAATATTCTTATAACATATGTCAGTAGATTTAACATAATATAAGTCATTATGCAGATTTATTAAGTTTTGTCTTGCAAAGCAAAATTTTTTTTAACATTTTTGCAATTAGGTTTAACGTTAAAATAAACAAAAAAAACATTTTTTGTCTCACTACAAACCTAAACAGACCAGAAGCTCAATACACCGATGCTGCTCGAGGAAAAATTGGTTTTGACTCTGGCCGGCACTCTTGGGACATCCGGTGGCAGGGAGCACTCGGCACTGTTGCTATGGTCGGCATAGCAACCAAAGAAGCCCCACTACGGATGCGGGGTTACAAACCATTGCTAGGCTCCTCGGATCAGAGTTGGGCTTGGAATTTAGTTGATAATCATTTATTTCATTGTGGGATGCAGAGAGATGCATACCCTAAGTGCAACAACCCAAAGAAATATAAGGTTTTATTAAATTTCAAATTTTACTGTTTTAAATTTTTTTATTTACTTTCTTTTTAAATTTAAAAAACTTTAATTTTTCAGGTTTGGGAAAAAATCACGATAGTTTTGGATATGGAAGACAATACGCTGGCGTTCGAACGCGATTATAAATTTTTGGGGATCGCTTTTAGGGGGCTTCCCCAGACCCCACTTTACCCATCGATATCAGCTGTTTATGGAAACACTGAAGTTACGATGGTTTACAAGGGAAACCCTGCCGACGGGTGACAGAATTTTTTTTTTAAATTTAAAATTAGAAAAATTTTTTGTTTGTTTTTTTTGTTGTCAACCTTAACCGAGTAAAAGGGCAATTTTTTAAAACTTTTCACATTACCACTGCTTTCTTTTATTAAACTTTATGCTGGAGACCCCGAAAAGTTTTTGTAAAACTTTGAATTACCTGTTTGTTTTTGCTGGTGAATTCCACTGTTTAGCCCATTTTTTGCCATATTTGTTTTTTAAATTAGGAAACATAAAAAATCATTTTTTTTAATTAATATTAGATAAAATCTCTTTTCCAGTGTTGTTAACTAATAACTAAACTAAAACCAAAGGGTTGTCAAATTTTTTTTAATTGAACCAGCGTTGTCAAATTTTTTATTAAATGAGACCAGCATTGTCAAGTTTTTTTCCTAAATTGTCAAAAATTTAAGCATAAAGCTGGTTAAAGTTAACACTGTAAAGTTATCATAATTTACCTTTTTTGTTTATTTAAAAATAACAAAAAAAAAATTAATTTTCAATTTTTTTTGAAAATGTTGATTTTATATTTTTGTAATGGATTATATTGTTGTTATAAGAGGTGGGTATGTTGTTAGTTGTTGGTGCAACAATTAACTTATTTCATTTTCAATATTTACATATTGATTTAAATAATTTAAAGGTTTAATTGTGAAAATATGCTGCTTTTTTAGGTAACTTAAAAATACTATTATTTAAAATTGGTTAATAAAAACAGTATGCCATTTTAACTTGGCAATTTAAGTAAAAAAATCTTTTCTTCTATTTCAATTCTAAAAAAACACATTTCTTAAGTGTTAATTTATTTATAAAACTATTCAATATTTAATTGAATTAATATCTTATAATAAGAAGTAACAAAAAGTAAATTATTGCAAATAATTGAACTTAAAACCTAATAAATCGAAATAGCAAATTTGTTATGCAAAATTTGCTTTATTATTATTGTGTTTTTGTTCCAATGTTTTGTGTATTAAAACTTGCAATATTAAAAACTTTGTTTTTTGTGAAGGTTTTTAATAATAATTTGTAAGCACAAACCTGGGGTTCAGTTTTTAACCTTTCTGAGGGTATTGTAAGTTAAGTTTATTATTGTAAAAATATTTTGTTAAAAGTTGCAGTTAATTTATTTACAAAATTGTAAAAAAAATCTTCGGTTAAAATCTTGAAAAAAATCTTTTTCTTTGTTTGTGTCTTCAGTAAAACAAAACTAAAAACAATTAAGATTTTTTTGTTAAGAATTTAATCATTTATGGACCTGCCAACATACTTAAAATATTAAACTTTTATTAAGAAAACTAGTTTGCGTTCTAGTTATTGCATAATACTGTAAAAGGTTGTAGGCTTTGGTGCTACTTTTTTTTTTTAGTGAAACCCAACTTAAGTAAAACCTATTTTATTTGTTACACAATTTAATGTTTTAAGTCATAAAATAATGACGTCATAAGCATTACCTTCAAGCACTTTATCCTCAGTTTGGGACTTGAAATTTTCGACATCTTTTCTGGAGATCAAATTCCCTCGTAGGTTTATACAATCCTAAAAAGTAAAGACAAAACAATATTCAAAACTTTGGTTTCTTTATATTTGTTCTACCTTAATATAAGAGGGTCGGCTCCATAGCCTTACCCAAAGTATCCTCATCCACCCTGGCACAGGTTCGAGTTGCCTGTGGCAGTTTGGGATCAGATAGATTATAAAATAATTGCCCGATAATTATACTGCTGACGAAGTGCTGGCTCAGCAGGAGTACATAATGTTTATAGCACCTTACTCGAGGGCGCTACAGCATAAGAGCGGTGGGGATCAAACCGAGGATCTCATGTAGTGTAGCCTAGTGTTCTGACCCTAATTACAATATATAATTAAGTACCAAATAACATTAAGTACTCCACTTTAACCCACCATTGCTCCTTGCATGTTGTTGATTCCCTCTACAAAGTATTGTAGTTGTGAAACTGTGATGAAGCTATTCCCCACATCCAATCTCCGGACTCTTTTCTTCTCCAGCAACTTCTTGATCAGCTGACATCCCTCCTCTCCCATGTAACTACCCCGGATATTAAGCTCCTCCATCTGTGACGTCATATTGGTGGTTTTATGACGTTATTGTTATAGTTTGTTGCAATATTGTTTAATCTTAAATGACGTCGTGTTCAATATATTTTAACTAAAGTGACGTTACAAAATACCATCAATGACGTAACAAATTACCAACAATGACGTAACAAAATATTAAAATTGACGTAACAAAATATCTGTAGAGGCGTAATTAAATATTTATGACGTAACAAAATACCTTTTATGACGTCACTCACCGTGTCGTTTTTTATTTCGATTAACCCTTGAGTTAAGTATTTGAGTTGAACTTGAGTGATCCCACAATCCCAGACCCCGAATTTACTCAAACTCGACTTTTTGAGTAAGAATTTAAGGAACAAACAACCTTCGTTGCCGAGTGAGGGGTGCTCGCGAAAGCTGAGGGAGTTTGTCTGTGGATTGTGACGTCATAATCGTTAAACAACAAACAATGTTACAACAAAAATAAAACTTTTTGTATGAATTGTTAAATTTTCCTAGTTTTTTATTAAGACGTGGTTTCTATGGTTTATCTTAATGGTTAGTGGGTATTTTTATGGTTTATTTAAATGGTTTATTGTCATGGTTTACATGGTTAGTTCTTTGGTTAATGGTTTTATTATAAGATGGTTAATTTTAAGGTTTATTTGCATTAAAAACTACCTAAAAGCAAATATGATATGGCATTCAATAGTATTTAAACTTCAAAAAATAAAAACATTTTTACTTTGTCGAGCAGAAGTTGTCTGATTTGAAACAAATCTTCTTTGTTTAACAAACAATCAGAAAACTCTACAGATTCGAGATTTTTACTTTTAATTAAATCCAACAACAAACTCGAACCTCGGTCCCCCAATTTCACCCTGTCACCCAGGATCAATCGCGTCGTCTGTTACGTCATAATAAAAGGTTGTTAGTTGTTTGTTATGTTTTAGTTTAAAATGATAGTTGTAATTTTAGTTTCTTTTACGATAAAAATAACCGAAAACTATTTTACCGAATTGACATATTCCCGAGAACCAAATTTTGAAAAACGACATTTTACCGAAATTTGGGTCAAAATTTAAAAAATAATTTAACGACATTTTTCTAGAGGTTTGGGTAAGTTGGGGTAAAAATTTTTTTTTTATTTAGAATAAAATGACATTTTAGACATACATTGTTTTAGTAAAACGTCTGTTCGGTATAAATACCCGGCAGCGTGATGTAGTGGTAAGAACACTTGCTACAGAACATGAGATACTGGGTTCGATTCCGACTATATCATGCTGTAGCGCCCTTGAGTAAGGCGCTATAAACGGTATGAACTCCTGCTGAGCCAGCACTTAATCAGCAGCTTAATTATTGAGCAACTATAATCTATAATATCCTAAACTAGCAAAGGCAACTTAAGACTGGGTTGGGATAACTGATGTTACTCTATGTTTAGGTCGCGCATTCGACTTTCCCACATCGAGGATAAAGATATATACAAAAACTGTTAGTATTCTGGTAAAAGTATTAAAAATATAAGTAAATTTACATTTTGTGAGAAGGCTCTGATAATATCCTGAATCGCTTTCTGTTGTTGAGTGCATTTATATAATCCTTTGTGTGCCATTGTTCTTGAACAATACTGACTATGATGTAATAACTAAACCTTTTAACACAACTCTTTAAGCAAAATGCTTTTTTAATACAATTTAAACACATTTTAAAATTATTTTTAATTAGATTAATCAATTAATTATTTTAATTAACAAACTAAAACTATTTTTTTTAGCAAAAATCTTTTTAATACTTATTTGATAACAAAACATTTATTATTCTTATTGTTTCTAACAATTAAAACAAATATTAGACAGAGATATATTTATGACGTCACAAAACAAAGTGAATCACCGGAAAATAAAAGCAATCGGCCCACGCTGTAACTTACTTCACCTTTTAAGATCATTTTCAATTAATAAATAAAGTTAATTGTTAATTATGATTAATTGAAAGTTAGAAATTTAAACCACGCATTTGAACTAACTTTGGTAACTATGAATAAACAATATGTCATTACTTCTATTATGACGTAATAAACCATTAAATAATACAATTGAACATATTTTGAGTTGAAAAAATATTTTAAAAATAAAAATGTCGAATTAAATAAGGAATCTAATTAAATATAAAATTTATTGATATTATTTCTCAAATAAAACAAATTAATATCGATCTTTATATTAAGGAAATGTTTCCCTGAAGCTTATGAATAATTTATGACGTCACACGATATAGTGTTACATCATAATAGTGTGTTTATATAAAACGGTTGAATAGCACATCCTGCAAAAACAGGAAATAAAAAAGAAAATTAATTTAATTAATTAAAAAAAACGTAAAATAATATTTTTGTTTTAGTAAAAAATCTTTCAAACAATTTTAAAATTTTATTTTTTTTGAAATTTGATCTAAAAGTTGAGATTAACTCGACTCTAAAACAAATATTATTATCGGCTTGTTTGTTCACTTATGACGTCATAGATAAACATTATGTAAACAATTAACAAGTCCCGAGTCAATAGGAAAAAAGAACTTGGCATCAAAAATAAATCTTTTTAAAATTTTATTTTAGTTTAGAATATATTCAACCAACAAAAGAATAAAAATTCTAAACTCGTAAAAAGCCTAAAAATTAGTTTTTTAGTTTTTTTTTGCAAAATAAATTAGTAGAAACTTGAGCAGAAATTATCTGAATTTAGTGTTAATTTAGTTTATTATATTAAATCAGTTTTTTGTTTAAAGGACAAGTGTGTTATAAATATTGATGTATATTAACAAATGTACGTATGAATATTCGCCAATCAAATTATAACAGTAAAAACTTGAGCCTTATTTTATAAAAAAAACTTGGTGTAATTAAGTTTAAAAAAATATATAGTTATGTAATGCTTGTAGACTTAAGCGTTTTTAATGATTTTCTATGTTTAAATGCACGCATATATTTACAAATGTCAGTATATATATTTAAATATGATAAATATATTTCTAAATATAGCAAATATATTAGATATTGGATATCTTCTTTATAGGCACAGCAGAATTTAATGGTTTATTGATAGAGCGGTAAATTTAAAGATATAAAACTCTGTTGAAAGGTTGTAAACGTTTTATGAGGGTGCTGAGGATTTATTACAAGTTCTACTTAGCACAAGTTTATTAAAGTTTTAAGTGTAGAAAGCTATATTTTAAACTCTTAATTAGCGTTAAAATTAGTTGATTATTAGTAACTTTTATTATTGTAATTATAAATGACATTAAAATTCGACTAAAAATGTATTTTTTAATTTAAATTTTAGCATTTTGCAAGGTTTTATGACGTATGAGTAACGTAATAAACAGTTTTGGAAATTTAATATCAGAGGTTTAATAATTTATTAAAAGGGGAGTTTACATTTGAATTACAATTTGCAATTTTGTTTATTAAAATTTAAATATAACAAAGTTTTTGTCAGGTTATTATTCTTATATTTAATAAATAAAAAAATGATTATTTTAATTAAAATTAAGAGTTTTAACAACATAAAAAAATAGTATTTTTATTTATTAATTTTTTTAATTTAAAATTATATATACATATAATTTGTAAATATAATTTTGTTTTTATGTAGAATTTGTTTTTCAGATATTTTTAGATAATTGTTAGTTTAAAGTTTTGTTATGCTGGGAGGTAGGAACGATAAAATCAAAAAAGTTTTTATCGAAGTCTGGATCAAAGATTTTAGGAGAATTTTAATAAACATTTTCTAAATTCATTTTTATCTTGAATATTATCAGCTAAAATTAAGGCAATTAAGGTGTTAGTGGAAAATCAGTTTTACTTATAAAGTGTTGAATCAGTTAAGATATAAGGCATTAAAGGTTTTAAATTTTGGTAAAAAGAATAATTAGAATTATTGAATATAGTAGTAATATTGAATATAGGTTGATTTAATATTAATTAATCTTTTTTTTAAATAAGTTTATTTAATATTAAAATAAATAAATTTAAAGATTAATTAAATAAAAAATCCGAAAAAACACGTTTAAAAAAAGAATTTAAAAAATTTTTATTCATTAGGCGTTAAAATTTAGTTTAATTTTAACATTTAAATAATGTCAATTGTTCAACTTGAATCTAATATTTAACATTAAACAATTGAGTTTATTTAAACAAGTAAAGTTCATTGTTCCCATTGTTCAACAACAATGAAAAAAACTTAAATATATTTAACAACTAGATCAAAAGAAAAATCGTTTATTTTGTAAATTTTAAACTGTTTTTATGTTTGTTTATTAAATAATAACATGATTTTTAAAAATAGATTTCAAAAAAATACAAAAAAGGGAACTTATGTAGTTATAATAAAGTTAAAAATATTAATTATTAACAAGTTAAAATACAAAAAAAAACATAAATTTTTACGACGTTGTTAAATTCTGCAAAACTCGACATAAAAAAAAACTTTTAGTTCCGCTCAACGGCTGGCGCATACCTCAAACAGTGACGTCACAATAAAAATGGCGATGACGTAACAATAAGGATGCTCTAGAAAGTTTATTTTGTTGTGTAACAACAGTGAAAGGGTGATAAGTATCAGAGAGAAAATAAAGAAAAATAAATAAGAGTTGTAACTGAAGTGTGCCGGTTTAAGTAAAGTTTAAATAATTCAAAGATTGTTAAGTGCAAAAAGGGAGAAAAAAAACATTTTTTAACCATTTTTTGTGTAGTTTTCAACAATCTAAATCATTGTAAGGTATATTGGATACTAAATACATATTTATTTTGCGCGTATATGTAATTTTTAGGAGGTAATTCTGTGTTTTGAAGTCGTTATACCAAGAGTAGAACCTTAATACATAAAGGATAAGTTCGTTGTTTGGTAATAAAGAGTGTTTTATGACCTCATAAAAGCTTTGAAGTTCAAAAAACCATTTTTACATTTAGTTTTAAAGTTAAAATATCGAATCCTGTAACGTTAACATATCGTTAAAATCAAAGTTATTATGACGTTTTAAACGATAATAATGACGTAAACAAGGGTTATTGTTAGAAATTTGAATTAATAAAAAGGTTAGCGAAGCGTGTTAGGGTTAATCTTCGTATTTACTGTCTGGTTTAAAACATTTAAACACAAGGTTATAAGAAGTGTATACAGGTTTAGTGTAAATACAATATTGTGTAAAAAAGAGGGTATAGGGTATAGAGATATGGGGTTGATAGAAAAATATGAGTTATATTTAGTAAGTATTACGCGATAATTGTTTAAAATATATTTGAGTCAATTTAATGTAATGCAAATACAATGTTGTGTAAATAAAATATAGTGTATAGAGATATGGGGTTAATTATATAAAGTTTTACACAAAAAAACTAACTTAATTTTGTAAACGTTACCTGAAACTTTTTTAAAAAATTAAATTTAAGTTTCAAAGTGCTTTTTGAATTACATTCTTTTTTGTTTACTAACATTATTTGTACTAGCGCACTTTTATTCTAAATATATCAAGTTTAAAAACGCGTTCCCCTAATTAAAATGAGGCAGTGTATTAAAATACGACGTTGGGCAAACAGTTAAAGTTTACTAATATTGGGACAACGAGTTAGATAGGGTAATATAGATAAAACTTGCTTGTCTAACTTAAAATTGTTTTAAATTTAGTTTCAAAATTAAATGTTGAGTTATATTAAGTTAAGTTTAAAACGAAAGAAAAACTAAAACTTGATATTTAAAATATAAATACAATTCTCGGCTATGTTATAACTTATACAAATATGGAAACACTATTTAAGTATGTAAATATGTTATAAATGCTGTAACACTGTAGACTCCTATTTCTAGAAATTAAAGCACTTTAAAAGGGAGTTGATAGCGGCATAGTATAGTATATGATGTCATAATTACACAAAGTGTTACCATAATGACGTCATAATATAATGTTACGCGATAATGGTATATTATTTAGCTTAAAACCTACATGTAAAGGGGTTAGGTTAAAATTACTTTTTAATTATTTGATTAAAGTCTAATTAAAATGATATTACTCAAACGAGAATGTCGATTTAATTTAATTAATCAGAAATTAATTAGTTTAATGTTTAACTTTTACACTTGTGTGTTAATCTTGTGAAATGGAACTTTTTTTATTATATTTTTAAATTTTTAGATTTAAGCTTTTTTAAAGACCAGATTACGTTTTATAAAAAGCTAAGTTAAATTTAAAGACAAAATCGAAATTTTTTTTACATTTCTTGCCTAGTTTTGCTAAATTACACTAATAATATGTTTTTTTAGGCACAATAGACAAAATAAATTGCAAGTATTTTAAAAATGGGGAACAAATTTCATATAATTTCAACAATCACTTTCTTTATTCAAGGTAAATTACATAGCGAGTATATAAAGAAATAATGATAGTTATCAACTTATGTAAAGTCTGGCTTTTTCAGTAGCTTTAAATTTTATTAAAAACTTTTTAAATTTCGATAAAAAGTCAATAAAAAAGTTTTTGATTGATCAGCTGATCGTAGACCGAAAGTCTTTTACAAATACCTCTTTGTGACGTCATAGTTTAATATATTCTTTATGACGTTACACAGGCTTGTAATAGATAACGCGTTCCATTAAAGGATTACATTACTTTTAAAAATTGCTAAATAAAAATTTCATATTAAAATATTTTAATTTTTTTCCTAAAACTCAATTTTATAAAATTTTAATTTTTAGTTTTTCTTGTGACGTCATCATCGACGACGCGGGATGTCGCTTTAATTGCTCCGTCCATTATTACCGCCCTCAATTCTGACGTCACAGTGATTGTTGTCCGACCTTACAAAGGATTAATTGTTGAGCTTTATTACCAAAATGAAGTTATTCCGTTGACCGGGCAAATTATCGCTCAACTTAATGAAAAACAGGTTTGGAATTAAATCTTCATTTTAAACAGCAACATACAAAATAATAATACCTACAACATATTAAAATTTCAGAAAATTTAATCTTTAAATTTTAATAATAAAATATATTAATTAGTAATTAGTGACATTTAAATGTCGTTAATAGGAGGTTTGCGATTCGTTGGGATAATAACAAACATACTAAAAATTCAGAACTTTTAGTTTTAAAGAACAAAAGTTATCGTCTTTCAAAATTCGTCAAATAAGAATAAAAACAATAATAATAATAACTAGATTTATTTGATAAATAAAATATGGTTCGAAATCGTTTGATTCTTTTTTATGAATATAATTTATTTAGTAGGTTTATTAATTAAATTATAGATTTAAATATGAACTTTTTTATATTTAAACCTAATTTTAACAAACGAACACGCATTCATTGATATTGTAATAGAAAAGTAAACTAAATTTAAAAGCAAAATACCGATCTTAATTTTTTAGTAATTAAACGAGTATTAAAATATAATAATAACAAAACAATTAAAAAAAAATTTTACACATTTTTGACTTATCCTTTAACATTTTACTTAAATTTTCAACCAATATTTTTTACTTCAATTGACAGCGAAAAGGACGATTTTTGACGGCGACCAGAACGCTATTAAATTATTCAAGCGTTAAACTCACACTGATTCGTTATTTTATAAAAAAACTAAAATAATGATTAAACGATATTTAGCTAGAGTTAAATCTTCATTTTAAACAGCAACATACAAAATAATAATACCTACAACATATTAAAATTTCAGAAAATTTAATCTTTAAATTTTAATAATAAAATATGTTAATTAGTAATTAGTGACATTTAAATGTCGTAAATAGGAGGTTTGCGATTCGTTAGGATAATAACAAACATACTAAAAATTTAGAACTTTTACTTTTAAAGAACAAAAGTTATCGTCTTTCAAAATTCGTCAAATAAGAATAAAAACAATAATAATAATAATAATAATAATAAATATAATGACAATAACAATATGTTTCGAAATCTAAGATTTCGAACCATAATAATAATAAATATAATGACAATAACAATATGTTTCGAAATCTAAGATTTCGAACCATAATTATTTTAATATTTGTAATTGATTGTCGTTGTTTGTAAAGCACTGGTCATCACTACATGAGGTCTTGGGTTTAACACCCACTGATCGCATGCTGTAGCGCCCTTGAGTAAGGCACTATAAACGGTATGAACTCCTGCTGAGCCAGCACTTAATCAGCAGCTTAATTATTAGGCAATTATAATTTATAATATTCCAAACTGGTAAAGACAAATCGAGACTGGGTCGAAGTAACTTATGTTACTCTATGTTTAAGTCGCGCATTCGATTTTTCCACATCGAGAATTATAATACAAATTAAAACTACATAATCATATACAGATTAAAAATTAAAACAATTATATGTAACCTAATATAAGCATGATATCTTTATTTAGGATGAAAAAGTCGGTTTAGTTTTTAATTGTGGATACTTCTCACGTTTGGGGAATTACCCGTTACGAGTTTTCGACGAAGCAACACGTGGGTTGAATTTGTTTAGTTTATGACGTAACAATAATAAATCAAACAACAGTGAATTTACAATTGTTTAACAATGGGAATAATTATTACTTAACAACTAAGTTAACAATGACTTTTAAAAATAATTAGACAATTAGTTAATTGTTTTCTATGGGTTTAAAATTTTAAAAAACAGTTTTTAGTAAAACATTTATTTTGAACCTATTTTTATGATGAATTTAAAACTTTTATATTTCAGAAAAGAATTTAAATATCAGTAAAGTGATAAAAGTTAAAAAATGGCCGAAAATTAAATTAAAATTGAAGAAATATCAGGAAGCATATACTACTGATGTACAGGTGAAAAAAATTCTTATTACGTAAACTTATTAGAATTTTAAAAATGTTAATTGTAAAATAAAGATTTGATTTTAGAATTATTTTTAAATTTTTGTTTATTTATTTAAAATGCTATTGAAAACAATTTTCTTAATACAAAACAATTTAAAAAAGATATTAAAATTATACTGGCAGTGTGGTGTAGTAGTAAGAACACTTGCTACACCACCATGAGGTCGTGAGTTCAATTCCTACTGAGCTGTAGCGCTCTTTAGTAAGGCGCTTTAAACGGCATGAACTCCTGCTGAGCCAACACTTAATCAGCAGCGTAATGATCAGCAAATCTAATCTATAATATCCCAAACTGCCACAGACAACTCGAGACTGGGTCAGGGTAACTTATGTTACTCTATGTTTAAATTGCGCATTCGACTTTACTACATCGAGGATAAAGATATTTACAAAAAAAAATTAAGAATTTAGTTTTTAATTTTTTAAAGGTTGAAATCAAGACTTTCTCTGATATTTGTAAATCTTACATTTCAAAACAATTGGAGACAAATCTGAAAATCATCAACAATAAAACTGGAGGTAAGATTGTAAAAATTATATTTTCTAATAAGTTCTTTATAAATAAAAAAAACATGTTTAGCATCATATGTCCTTAATTTAATTTATTAACTTTAAGGTCTTCTCCAAATTTACTTTAAGGTTTTTTAAAATATATATATTTTATTTACTTTATATATATACCTAAATGTTTAATTTTTGAAATCCTCTAACCCTATAAATACCTCAACCCTAACTTTATATATTTAATCATATGTTATTAATAATATTTTATAATTGCAATAATTAATGCATTTTGTTCTTGTTATATTTATGTTTTCCACATGTTATCTTTTTATAGTCTTTAAATTTTTAGAAGACTGCAAAGTGTAATTTATAAATGATCCCAAAAAATTTTAATCTAAAATTTAATTTTTTGACACTTTTTTTTAGAAGTTATAACTCAAACTACTTTACCATTCCCACCTTCATCTCATATATTTCAATGCCATGTTTTCACTAAACAAGGACCTTATATTGCTCAACTATCAACTTATAATGATGTCATAATAGCTCGTAGTGATGTCATGAATGTAAAATGGAGTAATGAGTATCAGTTATCTGTTCAGGATAATTTGATGTCCTGCAAAGGTGAATTTGTTCATTTTAAAAGAAAAACTTTATTAATTTGATTTTTTTTTAATTTACTTTTTAAATAAAGCTAATATATTTTATGTTTTAGTTTTTAACTGTAATAAACACAATATATATTTTATTTTTATGGCATTTATTAAAATATAATATATTTTATTAACAACATTTATTATTTTTTAATATTTTTTTAAATTTTAACTTTTAGAAAGTGGTATAAAAGTAAAAGTAGAAAACCCTCCATGTTCATCTTCTTATGATGTCATACAAGCTGCATTGTTGAATAATAATGGACATTATAATGTTATACAAAACATTACTTTAAACTCACAAGGTTAATTATTTTTTTAATTACTCAAAAAAATATTTTGTGTAAAAAATCTAAATTTTTAAAAAATTAAATTTTTAATTGTGACATCATAGATCATGTAATATTTCCATGCTCAATAGTGCTTACTAGCTCTCCTAGTGTTTGTTTCCGATATGTGACGTCATCAGGTTTTGTGGTTCGAACAATTTGTCGAGTCATCAACCAAACTAAAGGTTGGAATTAATTTTTAATCGGTTTTAATTTTATTTAAAAAGTTGTTGTTTTAATTTTTACCAAGTCAAGTTTTTGTTTGTTTGGCTTTCAAGTAATTTAAAATAAAAAATAAATTTTATATTTAATATATTTTTTCAGGTTTGAGGATAAATGGAGCTTGGTCAACTTGGACAAGTTGGGAGAAATGTTCGAGAAATTGTAATTATTTGACCACTAGGAGAGCTAGAGTGTGTGATAATCCTGCCACTAGAGGGGTAGGGAAGAGATGTGATAAAAATGGTAAGTTGATCATGTTTTAATTTTATATTTATCCTTGATGTGAGAAGGTCAACTTCACGACCTAAACATAGAGTAACATAAGTTACTCCGACCAAGTCTCGAGTTGCCTGTGGCAGTTTTGGATATTATAGATTATAATTGCCTGATAATGATGCTGCTGATTAAGTGCTGGCTCAGCAGTAGTTTATAACGTTTATAGCGCCTTACTCAAGGGCACTATAACATGATTTCATTGGGGATTGAACCCAGGATCTTATGTAGTACTAGGTGTCTAAACTCTTGCTTAACGTTAAAGTAATATTTTATTTAAAACATTAAATTAATTTCAGGTTCCTTATATGCTTACGAATTTCAAGAAAACAAAAAAGAATCAAAAACTTTTTGTCCTCTTCTATTTGGGACAATAAAACGCAACGTTACAACCTCTGATTGCAAATGTGGGTGTTATATTCACATTGATTCAAACAACTATTTATCCTCACCAATTCCTGGGCAATGTAGGAATCAAGAACGAATTGTAAGTAATTTTTATTTTAACATTTTTAAACTTTGTGTATTTTGTGTAGTACTAGATATCATTAGTTGAGGTTTTTAGTTTGATTTTCACTGCTTTCATGCCATAAAAGGGTGAAAGGAATAATTGTTAAAACACATGGCTTAAATACATGAGGTCCTTGGTTTGATTCCCACTGCTTCCATGCTGTAGAGCCTTTGGGTCAGGTGTTATAAACAGTATAAACTCCTGCTAAGCCAACACTTTATCAGCAGCATAATTATCGGGCAATTAAAATCTATATAACCTCTCAAACTACCACAAGCAACTCGAGACTGGGTCGGAGTAACTTATGTTACTCTATGTTTAGGTCGTAATGTCCTCCCAGAATAAAAAATACAAAATACTATTATTTGTTTTAGTCAATAATTAATAAAAATAAATGTTTTTTCAGGATTGGAAGTTGTACACTTCACCTGGTAACATAATTAAAATTCATTTAATTGATTTCCAACTTAATTACGGGGAATATTTGACGTTGATTGATGGTGATGGTACAACGACCTCGATGACATCACAGGGTCAATTGATGACGTCACAAAGCAATATTGTTAACATACAATATACGAGGATAAATGTTGTTGAACCATTTGAATCTTGTGGTTTTGTCATTGAATATGGAATAGAAGGTAAACAAATAATTAGGCTTTAATTTTAGTTTCACTTTATGAGGTCCTGGGTTTGATTCCCACTGCTTACCTGTCATAGAAGCCTAGAGTAAGATGCTAAGACGGTGTAAACTCCTGCTAAGCTAGCAACCTATCAGCAGTTTAATTGATGGCTAATTATAATTAATAATATTCTAAACTACTGTTTTTTTATATATCTTTATACCAGTCTCGAGTTGCCTTTAACAGTTTGGAATTTAAATAAATTATAATTGCACGATAAAATTTAAGTGTTGTCTCAGCAGGGGTTTATACCGTTTATAGCACCTTACTCAAGGGTGCTACAGCATAAGAGCAGTGGGGATCGATTCCACGACCTCATGTAGTGAGGCAAATGTTCGGACTACTACAGCCTGCTACTAGTTTAAATGCAGTACTGTTACTTTATTATTTTTTAAAGATAAATTCATCAAAATTGTGCCTAAAATTTGTACAATTTTCTTATTCTTAGATAAAAACAAGACAGTGTCTATGACATCACCATTTACTACTACTGACATCACAATTATGAACAATTCTGATTGGTTAAAACAAACTGTAAAGAACCCAGTAACAATGGGAGCGATAGGGGCGTGTCTTCTTATTATTTGCATTGTTAGCATTGTAGCCGTGGTTAGATGCAAAAGACAATGCAAAAGTAAGTTTATTGTTGTTATTTGATGGGTATTTACATTTTTATGTTAAATATATTTTTTATAACCAGTTAATAACCCGCTTTACGGTCAGCATTTTAGTTGTTGTAATATGGTCGCAACTCATAACTAATATTTGTCTGTGATAATTTACCCGAGCACCACAAATGGTAGTTTTATTTTTTTTGTAATCCTATAAATTAGACATATATGTATATTGTTCACCAAGTTACATTATATTTTAATGCAAAATTTAAAACATAATATTTTATTAAATTACATTGTTATTGTATATTACCAACAATGTTATCAAAGTTAAACTTTTATGTTTTTATTAGAGAACAAACGAAATGAGTTAACTGTTCGTCGACTCACAACACCACCTGATGGAAAAAGTTGCAGCAATTTTGACGGAGAATCAGGTAATTAAGAAATTGTTTTTTATTACTTTATCCTCAATCAAAAATCTAATTCATTAAAAAAAATATTTTATTCTAACGACTAAATTTATTTAAACAAAATTTTAAACAAGACTTTTAACTTAGATCGACAATCTCCAGTTGGCGAGAACACAAGTTGTAACCCTGATGTGACACAAAAACCACGTACTGAATATTATCTGGCACAACGACAGTTACAACTCATGAAAGTAAGAAATCTTTATTTAGTTGAAAATTAAACTTGGTCGCAGCATGGTGTAGTGTAGTGGTCAAAACACAGCCTAACACTTGGTTTACCACATTAAGTCCTCAATCCTCACTGCTCTCATGTTGTAGCGCCCTTGAGTAAGGTGGTATAAACGGTATAAACTCCTGCTAAGCCGACACTTAATCAGCAGCATAATTATCGGGCAATTATAATCTATAATATCGCAAACTGAAACAGGCAACTTAAGACTGGGTTGGAGTAACTGATGTTACTCTCTGTTTAAGTCGCGCATTCGACTTTCCCAAATCGAGGATAAAGATATGTAGAAAAAATGTTAAAATCTACTTTATTTTAGTGAAACCTTAAAATTTTTTTAATTTTAATTAAAATTTATTTATTTTACCAGAAATTAGGGAAAGACAACTTACAACAAACTTATGATACTTCTTGTATTGATAAAAATATTGTTCAAGAACAACAAGTTTTATTATTCGGTGATTTAAATAATCCCCATTCATGACCTGAGTTACGTCATACTACTTCATTAATGACGTCATAGAAGAGTAGTTGTTTGCAATATTGCCATCATAGTATTGTAATTAAAGTTAAGTTTAGTCGTACTGTTACGTCACATGATAAGCAATGACGTCACAATTTGTTATTTTTTGCACTGTGAATCGCAATAAATTGTAATAAAAATATTTTCTAAAAAAATTAAAAATGAATATTATAAAAAATTTTAAAATATAAATGCCGATATTGGGATTCGAACCCGGGTCAAAGGACCGGAGAAACGTTAAGCTAAGGAGGCTACGTTAAAATCAAATTAAAGGCTTATTTTGCTTTAGGAAAAAACGAAAAATGGTTTTGTTGAATTCTTGCTTTTTAGTTGTTTTAGTTTAAGAAAGAATCATATCAAGTTAAAAGATTGTTTAGTAAAAGGCATGAAAAGTTATTTATAGAAAGATAAAATGTCGATGTAATCTAAAAGTTTTGGTTTAATATTAATGTATTATGATAAATTTGATAATTTTGATTAAAATTTAGCTTTTAAACTCATATTTGTAATGAATAAAATCAGTTAGCTATATATAGGTTGTTTTAAAGTAAGTTGTACTAGTTTTACATATTTAAAAAATTCTAGTAATTAATATTTTGTTAAATTAAGTTAATTTTTGTGACAGTTTGTGTTTTAAAAGAAATGTAGAAAAAACAAATTTTTATGCAAGTTTTAACACGTTATTAAAATACTTTATTAAAACTTGCGTCAGATTCTGACGTCACAAACAATAAACACTTGTTGATTGTTAATCATTAATGGGCGCAATCTCTGCAAGTTTAACAATGTCAGGTGTTCATTTACTTTGAGCTTCGTTTTATGAATTTATTGCATATTTAAACTTTTAGAATGTTGTTGATTTGTGAGTGAGTAACTAAAGAATAGAAATGTAGTTTAGGTAGCTATTTTTAAAGGTTTTTCAAGCTTATACGGACCTTTGGTTGTAGGTTAAGTTATATGTAAATTTAAATAACCTTTATGGTGTTAGTAATTACGAAATATATTAAGGTTAGAATTAGTTTGTTGGTTTCTGTATTATAGGAATGCGAATAAAACATAGTAAATAAAAAAAATTAGTTGAAACGGTTTGATTTCTTATAAAATTTAACTTAAAAAACGGTCGTTATTTTAATTTTGTGCAAGTTTTAAGTTAATAATTGTTGTATTTGCTTAAAAATTAAGTTTTAAATATGTTTTAGAGCGCTTAAAAACACAAAAATGTTGCGAATTTTAAGGTAATTTGGGTTTATTTGCGTTAGGCCGTAAAAAGGCAAAAAAATTCAGTAAAAACCATGTTAGTAATAAGATGTGGGAATGGTAGAAGAATCAAAATCTCTAAGATGAACCCGAAAAAAAACATAGGCAAAGTCCATCAACAAATTTTTATTTGTTTATTAATAAATAAATATTTGTTTCTTTAAAGGTTTGTTCAATAACAATCGAATGAAAACTAGAATGTTTTAACATTTTAACTCGAAAATGTCTCGCAAGAAATTATTTAAAATAATCGTCTTCGAAGTTCTTCAATGGATTGCGTTCGCGACTCCTTTGTTCGTCATAGGAACTCTGTCAGCTCAAGTCTTACAAGATGGTCAAGATTATTGGTTGATTGTTTCGCTCACAATCGTGTTTGTTGCCATAACAACCCTGCTCGTGTGGATCCCGGTCAAACTTTGTTTTCATTGGTTGAAATTGTCCAAGTTTGGGGAAGGAAAATGGTGAGTCACATTTCCTACATTTTTTTTACTAGTATTACAATTTTTAGGTTTATTTTGTTGTTTTTATTTCTAAATTTAAGGTATGTAAATTACATAATAACAGCTTATTTAAACAAAACATAAATTTAACAATTTAAATTTGTGTAAATATTAATTATCAAAATCTTATTGACTACTAAATAGCTTATCTAAATCTTTTTTACTTTATTACTACTACACTTTTATTTTATACACAGTTTTTGCTATTCACTCCCCTTCACCTCAACTCTAACCACATTTTTTAATGCTCCAAGTCGTTTTAAATACTAAATTAATTTTTTACTCTAATTTTTATATTTTTAACATTATTCTTACTCCAGGTGTTACTCAATGTTGTTGTATGTTATATTCTCCTTTATTCCCTGTGTTATCATGATATTGGTCGCTCTACCACAACATTATGACGTCACAACCTTCCAGTATACTTCAGTCGAACTTCTTATCATAATGCTACTTGTTATAGGTATGTGTGACGTCATAAATAAATATTGTAAAAACAAAGTTATAATTATTACAAATATTAAAATTAATGACGTAATAAAAATTTTAGTTTTTTTAATTTTGTGACGTCACTATATATTTTATTACGTCATAATTAAGATTGTTTTATTTATTGTTGTCAGATTGGTCAGAAAAACTGAAGCATTTCAAATTGAGAGCCGAGTTTCAGAAAAACAACCAAGACAACAACATGAACGAAGTTACTGGTAATTAAACTTTTAAACCTAATTAATCTGATTAATTAATTAGTGTAAAGTTATGTTTTTAACGTTTTTGGTTTGTTTTAATATTCTAGTTTTTTGTTAATTTAAATTAGGTAGTTTTATTGGTTCGTTATTTAATTAAAATTTAATTAATTTTACGTGAAGTGAAAATAAATTCTCGCCAACTTTTGATTACTTAATTCGTTTGATTAACTCCAGAACAAACACTGATAATAATGCTAAACAATGTGGTTTATTTAATATTGTGACGTCATAGGTGTATTGTTTAACAATAATGCAATGTTAACACGGAATTTATTGAACGGAATTTATTGCTTTGAATTTTTATTTTTACAATTTTGAAGTTATTTATTAATTTTTACGTTTTAAAATTTGTTTTTGTGAAAGTTTTTATATAAAACTCGTATAACTGTGCTTCAAAATTGAAAGCATCTTGTAACGACCTTTCCATAATATTTTTAATGCCTTTTTTAGTAGGTCGAGCATTTTAATTGTTGTAATATAGGCGCAACACTTTCAACTTATATTTTACTGTATACCCATGCACCACAAACAGCAGTTTTCTTATTTTGTAGTCTTATAAATTGAACATACTTAAATATATATATTTATTGTTTAGTAGGCTTCAATAGATATGTATGCTATACTTAATGATTCTAATTAAGCTTTATTTTATATAGAAATAATGTAATCAATCAATGTAAAATTAATTCAAATAATGTAAATTTCAAATAATGAAATAATGTAATTTCAGATAAATGTAATTTCGTTGTTTTTAGATTATACTTATGAAGGGTCAATCTCAGGTTATTCTCTAGGAAGAAGATCTGAAACAAATTTGGTTCAAAACAAAAATAATTCAAACAAAATTTCAACTTTCTTCTTATGGGACGATCCTAGGTAGGTTGTTTTATATTTTTAATGTTACATATAAGACTATATAGTCAACAGTTGGTGGTGTTCAGTAATGTAGTTTAGCGGTCATGGCAACGGAATGGACTACATAGCTAAAGTTTTCTAGTTTAAGACCAATGTCCCACTATTCGCCCTGAAGCCTGGCGTTTACAGATAGCTTAAACACACCAAAAGGTTTCGGGTTCAAGCCGCACCAATACCACACTATTCACCCTTAAGCCAGGTGTTTACAGATAGCTTAAACACACCGAAAGGTTTCGGGTTCGAGCCGCACCAATGCCACACTATTTGCCCTTAAGCCTGGCGTTTAAAGATAGCTTAAACACACCAAAAGGTTTCGGGTTCAAGCCGCACTAATGTCACATTTTTCGCCCTTAAGCCTGGCGTTTACAAATAACCTACATACGTCACAACAGCACAACCTTACTCGATAAAATATCCCAAACACTTTAAAGCAATATATAAAGGAAAACTTTTGGTGTCTTGCTGCTTAAATTTTAGATGTTTTAACTTGTACTTTGTTTTTTTTAAGATCAAGCCATCTTCTATACAGTTTATTAAACATTTATGACGTCAGAATGCTGTTGAGTGTCGCCGTTAACAGTGACAAGTTGGGGTTTTCCCCATCGAGTTGGGTGAACGGGATTTATGTTTTGGGAATTCTGGCTGCTTGTACTTTTGTTCCCGCTGTTAATAATCAGTACAGGTGGATAAATTCATTAAATTCTAACCTGTTTTCGATGGTATTCGGTTAGAAATATATTGTAGTTTTTCTGTATTTATTTTTAAGACCTGTTCACACAGCAGGGTAACGTTGCATTGCGTAACTTGCGAGTTCTAGGAATTTTTTTTTTAATTTTAAAAAAAGTATTCAATAAAAGTATACCGCTTACGAAATCTTGCGTAAATTTTACTTCAGCCACAAAACTTTACGAAATCTTGCGTAACTTACGCAAACGTTTGCAAAATTTTGTAGGTTTGAACGACTCTGTTCATTTTAAATGGTTGCACAACCTTACGTTACTTTACGTTACATTGCGTACGCCGTGTGAACGGGCGTATCCTTAAGGTGAAAAGATCGAGTTTACAATCCAGACATTGAGTAACATCCGTAATCCCGACCCAGTCTCGAGTTGCCTGTGGCAGTTTGGGATATTATAGATTTAAGTGCTGGCTTAGCATGAGTTTATACAGTGCCTTACTTAAGGGCACTACAGCATGAAAGTGGTGAGTATCGAACCCATGAGCTCGTGTAGCTAAGATTTTTTTTCTTACCACTACTCCTGCTTTTTGACTAAAGTATATGGTAATCTAAGTTTTAATATATTTAATAACTAAAGAATTTTTTTTTTGCAGTGCAATGATAACAACGATATTTCTCGACTCCTTATTTTTTTTCTTTCGTTTATCTTTGTTCTGCAAGTTCGGGAAAGTCACAAGTATTTTGTTCCTCTTTAAAAACTTATTCGTGGCCTCAAGTTACATTTACTTCGGGCTAATCAGGAGGTTAATCTACGGGGAAAACAGCCCCCAAACCCCGCAACCAGTCGCAATTAACTCGATCTCGAACGGGGTTATTCAAAACATCGAGCAAGGTTATAATAAACGAAACTACGATCCATATGAGTTGGAAGGGAACGATTTTGATGAGAACGGCCGGAATAATCGACACGAGATCCCGCAGGGGTACAACGATAATTCCCGAGGTTATGACGATCAACACCAAGATGAATATCAACAACAACAACAAGGCTATGCTACGTCATCACAGCAACATTATGACGACCACAATTACGTCACAGAGACCGATAACAACAACGTTCATTATTACCAAGATGACAATCAAGGTCACCATGACAACCATGACGTCACGCATGGCTTTAACCAATGGGAAGAAGAAGGCGAATTCGACGATGACGTAGTCGATCTACCTGTGACGCCACAAAGTGGATTAAAACCAGTGAAGCGTGTTAGATCGCAGAGAGCAACGATTTTACAAAGTAACTTGTATTCATCCGCCAAATCTCAGGTATTTTTGGCCGCATTAAACATTCTTACGTAGTTAACAGTTTTATAACATACAAAACATATTTTTTATATAACCTTAAGCTTAGGGTGGCGTATTATTCTCTTTATTGTGTAAGAGTTGGTGCTGTTGTAGTGTGTTTAAGCTTTTTATAAACGCCAAGCTTAAGGAAAGAATAATGTGGCATTGGTGCGGCTCTAACTTTAAACCTTTCGGCTTGTAGTTTGATGCCAACCTCGGTTTAACACGATATCAATCTTGTATTTTTGTTTTTAGTCTCCTCCAACAACAACTGACCCCCTTCCTTCAACATCATCTCATGTGTTTGCACCTCCTCAAAACCCCCCTGACTCACCTCCCCAAGATTCCCACACTCAAGAACCCCCTCAAGGTGACTCCACTCAAGAACCAACCGCCAAAGTGTTGAACGAACCGACTTACAGCCAGGTCAACAAATCTACAAAAAAAAATAAAAATCCTGCTCCGCCACCTCCTAGGTAAGTATGACGTCATAGTTTCGTCATTGTTTTTAATGATGACGTTTTTTTAATTATTACGTCACTTCTATTAATATCAACATTTCGGTGTATTTGTTATAAATAGTGACAATAACATGATAACGATGACGTCACGTGGCGTGACTCTCGTTGCATGGCATGACGTAACACGATCATATTGTGATGTCACACTATAATGACGTCACATTTAAGTTAAACTTATGATACCATTTTTTTTGTTTAAGCCAATCTAATAATCAACAACAAGATGAACAAGCAGATGAAAATAATCAAATTTCTTCATCAAATTCCAACCACGAGGTGGCGCGCGTGAGCACGTTTAACCACTGGGTTGGACCCCACAAGGTCTCGGTTCGAACCGGTCACTCTTTCACACCGGATATTGCGTCACAAATCGCCCAGGAGGCGAGAAGAAGATCTCAGAGAAACGCGGATGCGGAAGATCAGAGCGATTCGTCGTCTCTCGATATCCGGTTCTGACGTCATAAAGAATTGACCACGTGATTTATTAGTATGAGTTAAACCAAATTGTGACGTCATTTATACGTTTAATTTTGACGTTAAAACACTACAGTGAGGTCATAGGAGACGTTTATTTTTAACTATAATGACGTCATAATAAAGATTGTTTATTAAACAATGGCGTTGTAGCGCTTCCATATTAGATTGATTTAAATAATTATTTTGTTATTTGTTTAAGTTAATTAAAACTTTGTTTCAAAAATTTTTTTGATTCCAAATTAAAACTGATTTTCAACGCGAAATCGCGAATGTTTATACAATATCAATCGTTTATTGTTATTTGTTTGTTTGTTATATATTAACAGGAACTGACGTTATGTTAATCATATTTATTCGAGTAGGTTTAATTTAATAATTAATAATTTAATTTGTATTTCAAATAAATTTAAACAACTGTTTATAAATTAATAAAGCATAAGAAAGCAAGCAATTTGAATATTTTTGTTTGGTAATTTACCAACTATTTTTTTTAATTTTTTTTGTTTTAATTAAATTATTTGTTAAATAAATTAATTAAACTAATTGTTAAAAAAGTTATCTTAAACTTGAGTATTTATTAAATAAAAAGATTTTTGTTTGTATAAATTTTGCTTTGTTTATTTTTGTTTTGTTTGATGACGTAACAATAGTAAAGATAAATATTTTTGTTTATTTAAATAACGTTACTGTATATTATAAACCTATATATAAAAAGAATAAAAAAACAATTTTCAATATCAAGTTTAAAAAACTAAAAGCACGTTTTGTATATAAAACTGACGTCATACAATAGGATATGACGTCACAATAAGTGAAGCTGTAAATAATAATCATAAAAAATTTTCATAAATTGTGGAAATTTCCAAAACAAAATACCAAACTAAAAGAGTTTAAAGAAAGGTTAAATATTGTTACTGTAACTATAAACAGCTTAATGGTTAAACATGGTTCTTGTTTGTTTATTTGGATATGACATTTATATAAAATACAGTGTATATAAAACGTTAATCATTACTTAAATTTAGGGTTGTTTATTAAATGTTATATTAGGCTTTATAGTTGGTATTTTATTGAAATATAATGTTTGAATATTAGTAAAAAGTTTTATTAACTTAGGTGAAAGTTTAATTAACTTTTATCACATTTTATTGAATAAGATATATTCTTTTTATTGATTTAAAAATTTTTAAGTTTTTTAATTTAAATATTAGTTCAACAAATTTTTAACATCAAAAGCATTAGATATAGTTGTATAAAGCTATAAATATACTAATAAAAATATTTTTAACTATTTTGGGTTGATTCATTAAAGTGAACAAATGGTTTTGATTCATCTAAAATACATCAACTTTTTCATTTTAATTGAATGTGTGTTTAACAAAACAAAATAACAACAATTTTGGAGGTTTTAGAATTAAAAAATAACGAAATAAAACTTAAACAAATTTTTTTTAGCTTTCAAGAGTTTGTAGATTAAAAATAATAAAATGAAACTCTCACTGCTAAGCGTTTTGCTTCTTCACCTTGTGACGTCATCATCATCTACGTCAGAACCAGTGACGTCATGTTGTCCAGAGACGAGCGTAGTAGCGACCGAGGACTCGCTCCTGATTAGTTCTTTTAACATCCAGGTTTTTGGTCAGAGTAAAGTAGGGAAGGAGAATGTAGTTGAGGTGTTAGTGAAGGTGAATAAAGGTTAAGTAATAAATATGTTAATATAAAGCAATATTAAATAAATACATATTTGCTATATTACTTTACCACGTCAGAACATTTAAGTTTATTCAATATAATTGTTGCCGTTTAGTTTATAATGCTACTCTAGTTTGTTGAATATAAACTGCTTTAATTGTGACGTCATAACTCCCAAAGCGCTACAAGTTTTAGTTCGTTATTAAAGGTCTTAAATGTGAATAATGTGGCATTGGTGCGGCTCGAACTCGAAACCTTTCGATGTGTTTAAGCTATCTGTAAACGCAGGGCTTAAAGGTTAATAACGTGGCATTGGTGTGGCTCGAATCCGTAACCTTTTGGTGGGTTTAAGCTATTTGTTAAAGTTGGGCTCAAGGGCGAATAGTGTGGCATTGGTGCGACTCGAACCCGAAACCTTTTGGTGTGTTTAAGCTATCCGTAAACACTAGGCTCAGGGGCAAATAGTGTGGCATTGGGTGGCTCGAACTCGAAACCTTTTGGTGTGTTTAAGCTATCCGTAAACACTAGGTTCAAGGGCAAATAGTGTGGCATTGGTGCGGCTCGAACCCGAAACATTTTGGTGTGTTTAAGCTATTTGTAAACGCCGGGCTTAAGGGCGAATAGTGTGGCATTGGTGCGACTCGAACCCGAAACCTTTTTGGTGTGTTTAAGCTATCCGTAAACACTAGGCTCAAGGGCAAATAGTGTGGCATTGGTGTGGCTCGAACTCGAAACCTTTTGGTGTGTTTAAGCTATCAGTAAAAACTGGGCTTAAGAACAAATAGTGTGGCATTGGTGCGACTCGAACCCGAAACCTTCTGGTGTGTTTAAGCTAACCGTAAATGCCGGGCTCATATGTAAATAATGTGGCATTGGTGCGGCTCGAACCCGAAACTTTTTTGGTGTGTTTTAGCTATCCGTAAACGCTAGGCTTAAGGGCGAATAGTGTGGCATTGGTGTGGGTCGAACCCGTGATCTTTTAGCTTATAATCCAATGCCATAACCAGTATACCACACTAGCTGACTTAATTTATCCTAAATCTAGTAAATATTTTTAGATTTTATCTCGATATGATTTGATCATGATCCAGGAGATTAGGGATTCTAAGAAGACAGCTTTTCCACGTTTAATTGAAATGTTAAACGAAGCTACAAATGATTCGTTCGAGTTTGAAACTGGGAAAAGGGTTGGAAGGACTTCGTCTAAGGAACAATATGGTTTTGTGTATAGGTGAGGTCGTAGGTTCAAATCTCGTCTCATACTATTTTTTAAAATTTTTTTATTGTTTATAAATTTAGTAGTTTGTATATTTTTTTAATTAACAACGTTTTACTGGTTTATTAATTTAGGTTTTAAGTTTAATTCCGACTAATGGCATTTTTTTAAATTGTTTTATAAATATTAAGCGTTTGGTTTTATTTTAACTTTAGACATCTTGTAGCATCCTTAAGTTAGAATAAAATAGAAGTTTTAGGTTTGATTCCGACTACCATCATGTTGTAGCATCTTAATTTAAAAACGACATCTCTAGGTTAAACGTAACAAAGGTTCTTTTTTTTCGTTTTTATATAATTTTAATCTAAATTTAGAACGTCGAAACTGGAAGTACGTAACATGTACCAATTCTCAGATGATTACGAAGTCTTTGAACGAGAGCCTCTAGTGGTCAGATTTCGTAGGATCGATAACTTAGGTAACTTATTTATTTAATGTTTTTTCTAAATTTGTGTGATTATTTCCAACAATTTTTATGAATATTTTACAACCGCTACAGGGCGGCAAAGAGAGTTCACATTTATTCCACTGCACGCTAAACCCTCGGATGCCGTCGCTGAAATGAATCATTTGATCCCAGTTTACGAAGAATCAACCAGATATTATGGCCCAGTAAGTTAACTTAAGTATTAGTCGTTTAAGCTTAATATATTTATTGGACTTGTCATATTGTGTGTGTTTAAAAAAACTTTTTCTTTTTTCTGTACTTAAAATAAAATGGATTTAGCGATTTAACAATTAAACCCATTGCTAGGATAGCCTTAACATAGGCCACCAAGTTTATAGGTCACCACAAATGTTAAGATATTTTTTCAACCCTGTCTTTTGATTTTGTGATAGATTGTTACGGTTGGTTATGGAATGGGAGGCCTCCCACTAAGTTTTGGGAGGCCCTCCATTCCAGTCTCTATATTGAATGGAGGAGTGTTTGCTTTTTTTATAAGTCCTCTCAAGTTTAACATAGATCCGCCGACCGTGGCTATAACTGTACTGGCATTTTCCCATTTGAGATTTAGGGCTGAAAACTTTAGGGTAGTTTGCTCAAGGTTTTTAGTTTGCTTAGTTTTTTAGTTTTTTTTGCTGATTTGGTTTGCGTGCGCTGTTAGTGTTGTGACGTCATAAGTAGTTAAGTTATAGTTAGATTGGCTAAGTGTGGTTGTATTAGGTTTACTTATTAAAATCTTAAGACCTCATTTTATTTCTTTATATCTAGTTTTTTTAATTGTTTTGTGACGTCACTTGTGTTGACGTCATACTTTTATAAACTATGTTAGCAATAATGTGTTGTCAGATAGTTTTAAGATGTGTAACAATATGTTTAAATGTGAAGGTATAAAGGTTATAACTTATATTTTAGGTATGTTTAGGTTTATATAATTAAGCCTAAGATTATATAATATAGTTAATAATTGTGTATTATAGTTTAGGTTTATGCATAAGATTAAGCTGTAAATAATGAATAATAATAATAACTGGTTTAAATGTGTTAGTAAACCGTTAAAAGTAAATCATACTTAAGCTAGGCTTAACTACAGAAGCTTAAACTTTAGTTTGAGGCAATTATCGTGTTTTAAATAAGCGCTGGTTTTACTAAAAACGTTTTTTTCGCTTAAATTTGCTTTAGGAGTAATTACTTATTTACTGATGTTAAATTGTTAACTCTAGCAACTATTTAAACTTAATCTTTACTATGTTAAGTTACATTGGTTTTAATTAAATAAAAATAATTTTTAGTTAGTTTATTTGTTAAAATTTTGTTTATAAATTAACCCGTAAATCATATTTAGTTTAATTAAAATTTAATTAATTTTATTTATTAATTATTTGTTTATTGTCATCATACAAAGTAAATTGTGACGTCATAAAGTCCTAAATACATTGTTAAGTTAACAATTATAATTTTAATTATTACGTCATAATGTTCCTCTATTCTAGGACGCGATTATTGCGGGCGACTTTAACGCGGATTGTACCTACGTATGTAAATCATGTTGGGATGACGTCACTCTTAGGTCAGACAATCGATTTAAATGGTTGATTGCTGATGACGTAGACACGACCACCTACAACACTGATTGTGCTTACGACAGGTTCGTTTGTTTCACTATTGTGACGTCATATAAAATTTGTATTCGTATGTTAATACATAACGTGTTATAACTAAACAAAGTTAATTATTACGTCATACAGAATTATTTTGGCGGGAAAATCTCTCCAGGAAAACTCTTGTTGTGCTACCGTGTTTAGATTCGATCTCGAATATAATTTAGATGTAGAATTGGTAAGTGTGACGTCATAATATCAATCATTGCATCATTGTGGTAACCTACAACTGTTGCTAATATAACTATGACGTCATAATATTAAAGTGATTTTGTTTTAGATTTTATTGTAACAAAATAACTTTTTTTAGACAAAAGAAGTTAGCGATCATTATCCGGTTCAGTTTACCATTCCGTGACGTCATAATAAGCATAAGTGTACGTCACAAATAAGATTCACCGAACTAACTTTTAGTGTAACAATGTTTGTATTTGTTTTGACATTTAATTATTTGATTTTAGGATGTTTATATAAATTTAAATTGTTGTATATTTGTTGTTTTGAAATGACGTCATAATACACAGTTTTTTGGATTAATTTTTCTCTGCGTTGACATATTTTTGTTTATCCTTAATGTTGAAAGGTTGACTTTTTGACCTAAACATAGAGTAACTTCAATTACCCAGTCTTAAGTTGAGTTTATCAGTTTGAAATATTTGCTTACCAAAGATGTATATTGATTTTAGAGGTCAAAATGGTGACATGATAGCGGTGGGAATCGAACCCAGAACTTTACTTCTTCAAAATGTGTCTATCACACCATTAACTTTTTGATAGATGGTTGTAATGTTATATTGTAATACCAGATTTTCAGGCAAATTTTAAACAATATTTTTCTCAGGTTGTTGATATAAATAAAGCTGAATCGTTGGGAATTCGGGTTTTTTTAAAGCAAAGTGTTGATGTGTATAGCAATATGTTTATAATTATTGGTCTAAATATTTGATTTAAGAATTTTGGGTATTTAAAAAGGTGAATGCGTTTGAAATGTTAAGTTATCATTAATCAACTAAAAAGAGAATTAAAATTAGAATTAAAAAAATTGAAAAAAATTTAGATGGCATATTTTTAAATAAGAATCTAACCTTGATGTGCATATTATTTCTGCAATTTACTTTCGTCGTGACGTCATAGTCAACTACGTCATCAGCGATGACGTCATGTTGTTTTTGGGTCCACAACCTGATTTATTGTTGATAAAAGAGCTAAAAACCCAAACTTTTGAAGGAGCTAAAATAAGAAACCAGGAGGCGGTTCAAATCCTGCTTAAAATATTTTTTTTTATTAAAAAATTAAAGATAAATGAAATTCGATTTCTACTTCTTTTATGTTATTAAATCCCTGAGTAGGGCTTTAATAAAAACTTCTACCAAGCTCAAAGAAAAAAACGACAAGTTAATAAAGGGTAATATACAAAGTTAAAGGTTAACTTACAAACACAAACGAAGTTATTTAAAGTCAAATATTTTTTTCAATTGTTGTTATATAACAATGTTAATTATTACGTCATTATTACGTCATACAGAATTATTTTGGCGAAAAATTCTCTCCAGGAAAATTTTTGTTGTGCTTCGGTGTTTCGATCTCAAATATAATTTGGATCCAGAATTGGTGAATGTGACGTCATAGTTCATTGTGTCGATTGGCAAATCGTGTTATTTTCCAAAGAATGACGTCATATTTTCGAAAATCAATTTTTTTGGAAATTCTACGAAATTCAAATTTTCCGGATTAAAAACAACATAGTTAATCTAGCGTAACCTTTTTTAATTGTGACGTAACAATTCCCGTGTATTTCTTAAATAAAAAAATTTTTAGTGATTGATGAGTTTGTAGAATTGTGACGTCACTGTTAAATTGTTGAAAACAATGGATTCTGTTGGGTTGAAAAAATATTTTAATTGTTACAAAACAATAAACAAACAAACAACTATAACAATCGAAAATTTAATTTAAAAGTCGATATTTATTTTATTATCTCAAAATTTCAAAATATCGATAACTTAAAATCTTATTTTAAGAACACAGCCGTAAGTGACCATTACCCGGTCAAGTTTTAAGTTTTGTGACGTCATAATAGGCATGCATGTGATGTCACAGATAAGATTATGAAAGAACAAACGTGTTAAGTTGATTAGTTTGATGTTTTATGTTTTTTGTTGAATAATTAATTTGATTTTTCCGATAATTGCGAAGCCATCTTGTCGAAAATAAATTTATTTTTATTTGCGGTTTAAACTTTTAAAAGTTTAATTAAATTTAATAAAGTTTTTACATGTAGAAAACCACAAACAAAACTTATTATTTTGTTAAGTAAAATCTTACTAAGATCTATTTTAAAAATATTTGCAGTTGTTTTTTAAATTATTTAATTAAAAATAATATTTTAGAAATAATAATAAAAAAATCAATATTTTTACATCAACAAATATGATAAAAATTGTGTATTGTGATTAACACTATGTTATTGTTAATAATAAATGAGGGTTATGACGTAATAGATGATAATGTTTTGTTTAAAAATGATAAATAATTTTATTGGTCTACCAGGGGTTGTATTTTAATTAATTTCAAGATATTATTTTGTAATTAATGTCAACTTAATCAGTTTAATTAAATAATATGCGTTAATTTTTAATTAGATTTCAAAGTTTGTGATTTTTTAAATCAGTAAATTTTCCTATTTTTAAGTTTTTTTTAAATTTAAATATTTCACGTTTTTACGCAACATTTACACTTCAATGATTAAACAAAGCAAATTATGACGTCATCGTGAACACGAAATTTTTAACCAAAACAAGCCGTGTTTGCTCGAGCATGTCCTAAATTTAACGTTTTTTATTTTTGTTGTTTTTATAAAAATAAATTTAAAATTTTGTTTTAAAATTTGACCGGCAAATTTTGACCCGAAAGACGTCGAGATATTTGTAGACTATGACGTCATATAAATTCTTGAAAAATTTAAAAAAGTTTTCTACGTAAAGGAGAAAATTATTTTTAAATGATTTGCATTTTTTAATTTTTAATTAATTTAAAATTAATTTTTTTATTGTTGTCCTTTTTAGGTTTCGAATATATTTAAAAATAAATTTGGCTTCGGGCGATGGTAATTCAAAAATATATAAATAATTTGTAATTAATAATTAAACTAATTAATATTTTAAAGTTTGTTTTATATTTGTGTTTTCATTTCTTTAGTTTTAATTAAATTTTAAAAACAATGCGAAATTTAAAACCTTTTTCAATTTTTTCATTTTTACAAAATTTGATCTGTTTTTGTTTAATTAAAAGCTTTAAAATAGTCTTTTAAATTGACAGGTTCATGTTTATGCGCGCATAAATAGCCGCTGTGACGTCATAAAACACGTCGTTTATCCATTTTTAATGAAACTTGTTTTTATATTGGTCACGTGGTTCACATTTTTTCGTTTTTTTTTCGTGAGTTTTGTATAAAAAGAAGAAAAAATCGTGAAAATCACATTTTCAAAAACAAGTTTGGCTAGATTTAACATTTAAACAAAAAAATAAGTTTTTAAAATTAATTTAGTTTTTAATTAATTATTTCAAGTTTTAAAATTTTTTTTAAATATTTAATTTTGCTATCAAGTATTTATTAAAAATTTACGGCTAGTTTTTAGGATTATTTGATTAAGAAAATATAATTTTATTTTAAGCTTTTATTTTAAGCTGGACATGTAAAATTTTATTTAATATCGGTTTAAATTAATGATTTAAATTCTGTAATATTCGATTTAGAGAAAGGGCATCGTGTAATATTAGCTGTTTAATATCTTGTTTAAAATATTTAGGGAAAATGTTTTATTTATATGGAAATATTGGTTACAAAATATACAAACATTAAATTAAATGTGAAACGAATATGAGTAAGCAGGCTTAAGTTAAATTAAATGTCAGAAATTGTTTTTTTCATTTTTAAAACTTTTTATAGATCAAATTTAAAAGTCGAATTGTAAATTAACAAAATGTTATCTATATATAATGGAGCTATGTAGGTGATATATATATATTAAGTATGCCCGATATATAGGCTTACAAATTAAATAAAAACAAATTAAATGAAAGCCAGTTTTGATGCGCGGGTAAATTATGTAGACAAATATTAGTTGAGAGTTGCGATTACAACAATTGAAATGCTGACTGTAAGGCAGGTCTATGAGCTAGTATTGTTAAACTTATTATAAACAAAAAAATTGAAAATATATTAAGTTTTAATTTTTAGTTATTTAAAAGTTTTCAACAATTTTACAGAAATTTTTTAAAATTCAAAAAAAAAAATCAAACATAAAAATGGCAAAACTGGTTTCAATATTAATGGTGTTAACCATCACAATGACCATTATTACGTTGGTTCGACCAGCACCGCGATACCGACATTACTTGTTTTATAAACGAGGTTTGCAAACAATTTGTCCGTCGATGTGTCATCACTGTAGCGGGGTCCTGCTTGGAGCAAGAAAACGTCGCGATACTGGAGGTAGGTGGATCGAATCCCGGTAGAAGCATTTTTTTTTTAATTTTTTATTTTTAATTAATTTTAGTTAAATTACAAAAAGTATAATTTTTTCTTTAAAAATTTAATTCAAATTTTTTAATTAATTTTCAATTATTTTTTTAGTTGAAAATATGAGTTCATTTTCCGATGTTTTTGATTCCCGCGAAAAAAATCAAGACAATGACGACTATGACGTCATACCCGAACAATTAAATTATTTCCAGAAGCGAAGTATCAGAGTCTGGACTATGTGCATGAATTGTCGAGGAATTTGCTTAATTTAAAAAAATTATTTATTTATTTTTGTTTGTATTTATATGTCGTAAAATTTATTTATTTTGTTTAAAAATGTTTCAAAAAAAGCGATCACCAGATATTTGTGTTTTATTTTTAATTTGCACATTTCGCTAAAATTTTCTAAAATAAAAATTTTCGCTGAATTGATTTTTTCTGTATTTAAATTATCGCGCTGAGTTAAAAACATGTTTATTTCTTAACTGTGACATCACAGCTGTCATTGATTCGTCACTATTACTTGATTGATGACGCCAGAAGTTCAATTTTTGTCGAAAACGAAATATTTTTAAAGTAAAAACATGTTTATTGTCGATAGTTAAACGAAATAAAATGTCGCAAACCAGGGGTTGTGACGTAATAATCCCTGTTTGTTGTTTTAACAAAGATCTAATTACAAGAATGTTGCAGGGATTTTGCCTCCGCTGCACGTAACTTGAAATCGTTTAAAATCTGTCAATTAGGGTTAAAAATAATTGTGCAATTTTAAATAATTAATTTTATTTTAACAATTTTTAAAAAATAATTTTATTTTAACACAGGTTAAATGTAAGCAAACGCAACCCATTTGTTTATCTAGTCTTATTTCTTAATTTTTAAATTTTTTAACAAGTAAAATTAGATATTTTTATAGCTCTTTGGCACCCTCCACCGCCGATATCTATAAAAAATATTTGACGCTAGGTTTTAGTATTGAGCATTAAAACTTTACCTTTCTAGTTGTACCGTATGTTTAAATGTTGTTGAAAACACAAATAAACTAACGTTGAGTTCGATAAAACAATGCATGTTTGTCAAGCTCATAAAAATAAAGAGAAGGGTTGTTGACATAACAAGGAATGCGACCGTATCGTAGTTGGGTTTATGACGTAATGTTAACAAACGTGTGTTGGATCAAAAGCAAAGCTATGAATGTTGCCAGCAATGTACATAAAGGTCGCGTGATAAACGCTGTAAATAAACGTTGTCAAAAAGTTGTGATAAAAGTTGTGATAAACGTTGTCATAAAAAATATGTAAATCATAAGTCATGCGTAATAGTTTTTTTAACCTTATTGGCAAAGTGTTATAGGAATATAAATTTGTGAGTTAAATATCAACGTAAATATAAAATACATTAAAAAACATATTTTGAATAAAACAACAAAAATAATAACTAAAAAAATATATTTTTGGGTCTTTTATAAAATCTTTAAATCTTGAACGTGTACTTTAAAAATATTTAAAATTTAAAAATATAATTTTGTTAAAAAAAATTGTAAAGTTGCGATCACGAATAAATGTAGTTGTGGTGCGTGAAGGAAGATGATTTACAAGACTTTGTTTAAAGTAATATAATCCAATAAATACCTTTTTTTAACCTTTTTTTTTCAGCTATGCTGACATAGGGTATTGTGAAACAGAATTATGTAAAGGAGGTGTGTGTAGGGTGTGTCCTGGTGACGAACACAAAACATTTGAGAGACTGTTTCTACTCAGAAAAAAAGCAGACGGAAAAAAGAAGTTTTTCTGATGTTTTTTTACGACCACAAACGAGAAAAAATGGGGTAACATTCTTTCAAAAAAGAAAGTTAGAAAAAGAACGCACACGAAAAAATGAAACAGTTAAAAAAAACTCACACGAAAAGATCCAGTTGAAACGTTTCTTTGGTGCTGTAAAAAAGAGATTTTATCACCAACCTTTTATTTTGTTGAATACTTTTTCTTTGTATGCGCAATTTTTTGATAAATCTTCTAAAACACAATTTATTATTTTTTAATCAACTAATTGATTATTTTTCAAGACAAACTTGTTATTTAAAAATAAATAATTTACATAGTTCCAGTGACGTCACGATATCAAAACAGGCAATATCTTAGTGGCGTCACGACAGTGAGCGAAGAATCTCAATCAAGTTTTTGTTTTGTGACGTTACAGATAAGATGATTTTTCGCCAGTATGTGCGTTTATAAAATTGTCGTAAATTACTTTTTTGTTAGTTGTTAGGTGATACAAATTCTTTATTATTCCTAGACAGATTTTTTTATGTTAACCAAAAAGACATAAAATAAAAACAAAGAAGTAGATTATTTTTAAGCTATTTTTTAAAAATCGAAACCGGTCCCAAAACAAATTTGTTTTAAATGTATAGTAAGAACTTAAAGTTTTAAATGAATTTTTTAGTAAGTTTTAAATAAGTTTAATTATTTTTTTTTTAAACCAGATGACCAGCAAGTTTTGAATAAATTTTACTTTTTTTAGTTATGTTTATCTTTTGACAAGTTTAACATATTTTATTTTACCAACAATGCTTCTTTGAAAAAGTTTTAATATTTTGAGTTCAAAAACGTTTTAATCCATTGGTCCCACCAATAACACCACTATTCAGGGTCTCTTTTAACAAATTGTTATTTTTTATTAGAATATATGACTTTTAAATGTTTGATTTTTAAATGTTCATATATATATTCGATTATTAAAAAGCTTATACCAAAGCTTATATTTTTATTTTTACCCTTTATATTTTTACCCTTTATGTGTTTTTGTTTAATATAATATATTTTAGAACTCCGTTTACACCTTACATGAATTCAGAGTGTTGTTATAGAAAGACCTCGAATTGGCGTTCCCAAATGAAAGTAAATACGTTTCAGTTTACCTTTTCAATACAACGGTTGCTTGGTAAATTTAATTTAAAATTTAGTAGCTCGACTACCCAACACACCTTTTTCCCTTGTGAATGTCGACCTTGCGCAATAAAAAACTTGATAAATGTTACCAGTTACCAGGAAGATAACGTTTTCCCACACGTTAGATACTAAAATATTTTATGCAACCCTAAAAAATATATATTTATATAAAGTTTTAAAAAAACACTACATTGTATTTATCTGTTGTGTTTTAATCTAAATTATTACCTTTTTTGTTGAAACCAAAACTTTGTTAAATTAAAATCCAGGCCTGAATGGATTAAAAAATATGTAAACATTTTTTTATGTTGAATAAAATTGCGCATTAATGATTAAATATAGTCATGCTTGCGCAAGAAAAAAAGGAAGTTCTTGTTACGTGGCTATATAAAGCCTAAACCGATGGCTTAAAAACGCTTCAAAGATGACGTGATGCGTAGGCGAGCATTTACCGAAATCTCTTTTTTCATCAGTGTTAAGGTATATAACTCGTTTTATCATGGGACTAAGCGAATGAAACAGAGCGAAAAATTAACATAGGAACTTTTAACTACATGTTTAGCTGGTATAATCACGTGACTTTACGGACATTGTCGAACTTAGCCGGGTAGCTAAGTTCGTTGTTTAATGCACTTGCGCTTGCACTCTATAGAATCTATAAAGTAACTTTTTAAAAATAGATTTTTTGTTGTTCCTTTGCAAAGTGTTTTTATTTATTTTGTATGTTATAATTTTGTGACCTCGTGTTTTAAAAGTCAATTTTAATGCTTCTTGGGAAAATGCTTGTTTTTTCGGTAATAAAAATATGCACATACAAAATTGATCGTCGAGCCCGAGTCAATGCTTCAAATCCTTTGCGCTTTATAGAGCCCACTAAGTAAGTTCTAAAATAGGTAGTTATAATGTTTTATCAGTTAAAAACTGTTGCTTAGTTTTGGTTAAATAAAACTAGTCGCACAACAGGTCAATCTCTACTAGTCGGACAAACTACTAGTTGCATAATAGGTCAATCTCTACTAGTCGGACAAACTACTAGTTGCATAATAGGTCGATCTCTACTTGTTGCACAACAGGTCAATCTCTACTTGTCGCACAGGTCGATCTCTACTTGTCGCACAACAGGTCGATCTCTACTTGTCGCACAACAGGTCGATCTCTACTTGTCGCACAACAGGCCGATCTCTACTTGTCGCACAACAGGTCAATCTCTACTTGTCGCACAACAGGCCGATCTCTACTAGTCGCACAACAGGCCGATCTCTACTTGTCGCACAACAGGCCGATCTCTACTAGGCGCGCAAACTACTAGTCGCACAACAGGTCGATCTCTACTAGTCGGACAAACTACTAGTCGCACAACAGGTCAATCTCTACTAGTCGCACAACAGGTCAATCTCTACTAGTCGGACAAACTACTAGTCGCACAACAGGTCAATCTCTACTAGTCGGACAAACTACTAGTCGCACAACAGGTCAATCTCTACTAGTCGGACAAACTACTAGTCGCACAACAGGTCAATCTCTACTAGTCGGACAAACTACTAGTTGCATAATAGGTCAATCTCTACTAGTCGGACAAACTACTAGTTGCATAATAAGTCGATCTCTACTTGTTGCACAACAGGTCAATCTCTACTTGTCGCACAGGTCGATCTCTACTTGTCGCACAACAGGTCGATCTCTACTTGTCGCACAACAGGCCGATCTCTACTTGTCGCACAACAGGTCAATCTCTACTTGTCGCACAACAGGCCGATCTCTACTAGTCGCACAACAGGCCGATCTCTACTTGTCGCACAACAGGCCGATCTCTACTAGGCGCGCAAACTACTTGTCGCACAACAGGCCGATCTCTACTTGTCGCACAACAGGCCGATCTCTACTAGTCGCACAACAGGCCGATCTCTACTTGTCGCACAACAGGCCGATCTCTACTAGGCGCGCAAACTACTTGTCGCACAACAGGTCGATCTCTACTTGTCGCGCACCGAGTAAACAAACAGTTTTTGCGGAACAACTTATATTGAATAGGTCGGGTAGATATATAACGCGAAGTTTCTCGGGTGACCTTTTCGCAACATTCAGCACAAATACAAAATTTCACCTTCTTATTTTTATTTCTATTTATTTTTTAATTTGAATTTACCCCCGGCCGTAAAAAGTAACGTTTTTTTTTAATTTAACTTAAAAATTATATTAAAAACAGTATTGCGCAATAGAAATCATAAAATTATTATAAATTAAAGGTCGATAAAACAGTAGATGACATTTGATTTTAGAATACATTTTTTTTGTCAGTAATATTTATTAAAGAATAAGGCATAAGCTCTATAGAGTTTAAGACTTGACAGTGAAGAATTTGTCGTATAAACTTTGTTCGATGACAAGTGATCGAACATAATTCAAAGTCAACATTAGTTTGTGGCATTCCTAGACAAACAAACAGTGGACAACCAAACTATATGCGTACAAGTTTCTACAACAAATTATATTTTAACTGGGAAGTTAATATGGGTAAGCTTTAACAAACTTTATTATCATATGTTATTCTTTTCAAAATTAGTTTAAAGTAAAATTAAATTACGAAAGAAAATAATTGTTTTTTTCCTTTTTTAATTTTATTATTTTTAATTCTTTTTAACCTTCAAAGATATAAAAAACATATACAAAGAATATTTTATATAAAGTTAATATATAAAATACTACAGAAAACAATTAAGTGGCTACCTAGAAACAAATAGAAATAAGATAATGCCGTTAGGATTAAAATAGAGAACGTATTTATAAAATTGCATTTTTCTAGCTAATTTAGGGCATCATATTTTAATCGTTTATAGTTGAGAAAATGATTGAATAATACGTTATTGTGTCAAGTCAATTAAATGTACACTGTCAATACTAAATTCTTTAAGTATATTTACTTAAAAGTGTGTGCAAACACATTTCCCGCCACGAGTATGTGACATCTTTTGACGCAAGCGTGCTTAAACAATACTTGGACAATGTTAACAAAATATTTTTTAAACTTCTTCCAGATACTTTTATTGAATTTGTCGTTTCCCTCTTTGTGCATCTTCAATTATATATCCTTGTGGGCCACCCTGAACGTTATAATGGTCGAGTGCGTTGTTGTTTCGTCTTATCAGGATTCGTTGCTCGCCCTACAAGCGATGTTTGCCCTCGTACGTAAAGTGTTTTGTTGATGATTCTTTATAAATGTTTAACTAAAAATATTACAAAAGCACTCTTGATATCAAATTTATTGTGTTTATAGCTTTAATAATGTAAGACAAATAGGAATTTTGATTACAAAAATATTTTCTTTGAAATTAATAATTTTTTTTAGATTTCAACGAGGAAATATTTCTTTATACTAATCAAGATAGAAGTTATCACCTTACAGAAACTCACTCTTGTGATGATGGTCGAGTCCGACAGTTATATTCAATAGAAAGCTTAACAGCACACCCAACCGGCGATATTTGCAGACGTAAGTGAAATTAAGTATAAACAACTATATGTTTATTTATATTTTTTAATTTTATTTAATTAATCTTTGTTGTGAAATTTATTTTTTAAGAAACGAACGACGAAATATTTCTTCATACCGATCCTGAAAGCAATTATTATACTTCAGGCACAACTCCTTATATGGGTGAGTTTAATGTTGTCCAGTTTTGTTAAACGTTGGTAAGTTTTATGGATAAAAGTTGCTTTAACTGAAAGTTATGTATTTTTTTAGAAACTAATTTTTATGTTTGGGAGGAAAATTTACCGAATAATCATCATGGGACAATTCCATTTAGTGAGTAAAGCACTTCTACTGATTTAGGGATTAAGTTTTACAGATTTTGTTATTTTCTAAAAAAATGATTACAACATTAAAATCTGATTGTTTTTTAGTTGAAGAAAGTTAACAAACTTGCTAATCTCTGTGTTTTGATGATTGTGTTATATCACTGTTACTCTCACAGCATGTAATAAGAGTTTATATGCAAATCATTTATTATTCTTTGTCTATTAGACGATTTCTTAAATGACCATAATTTTAATGGCTCGCGTGTGCCTTTTGCCGATGTGCTGTTGCGAATATTTTTAGTATTTTGAATGCATATTTTTTGTTTGTTCGCAGCCTTTTTTTTTATTAAAAGTTTCGTTTAACATCTGGTCAAATAGTTAAAGTTCATGTCGCTTGTTTACGTGCAATATTTAAAACTTAATATTACAATTTTTCGTCATTAAGTTTAACTTGTTTTTTTTTTTACTTTCTGTACTTTTTTATTCTAAAATCATTCAGTGCCAATAAAATGCAGTTACCACCTCATCTACAAACAAAGTTTGATAGTAATAGACTATTTACCACTTTTGGTCTTTAAATTAACGCTAACTTATAATAAAACTAAAAAAATAACAAGTACAATTTTGATGCAAAAATAATAAACTGTTGTGACAATTGTGTAATGATTAAACACATTTAAACCGGATTAACAGATTTAATTCTATAGTTTTAAAACCGTATTAAAGCATAATCTGCAAGGTATATTAAATAAAAATAATGCCTTAGCAAGATTAGATGTGAAATACATTTTAAATTTTTTAATTTTAAAATTTTTACAAATTCAGTTCTCTTGCGTCACCTACCGGTCGAGACTTTAATGGAAAAATATTTTAATTACACCAGAATTACCAGATCTTAGACAAAAACACTTTATTACATTACGTAAGATTACATTTAATAATATTTAAACCAACAGATAAGTTAACATACTAATAAAACTAATGCAAAGCACATAGCCTATGATGTAATAGTTTAATACGACTATTGCGATTTTTCAATCTTATTGATTGCTTGAATAAATATTGTTTAAATAAAGAAATGTTTAGAGTTCCAAACTTTGTATTTATTTATTTCAAATATATAATTATTTTAAAAGTTCTAATTTTTTATGAACTTGCAAATATTTATTAACACAAGGATATTTATGGTATTGAAAAATATTTTTTATCTCCTAATTTTTTGCAAGCATAAAACTTAAATAGAACAAAGCTTAATAATTATTTATAGTATAAAATATTTATTTTGGGTGGGTGATATATTTGTAAAAAGAATTAAAAAAAAAACAATGCAAAAAAATCCCCGGAAAAATATTTGTAAACACCCGCGTTTTACATGCGCCACTTTTCTTTTTTTGGTTGCCTTCTTCTGCGTGCGTTGAATATAAGGGAAGCAATGGTTACAGCATTCGCTTTTCTATAAGCGGGGTTTTCGTGCGCCTAAGTATACGTGGGTATAGGATTGAACGAAAAAAGAGAGAGAGAGAGAGAAAGAGAAAAAAGTATTAAAATGGTAGTAATATTTTGCAATGAAACAATTACGGCGTTGTATACATGTGGAATAATTGCGCAAAGCTTATTCAAAATGAGGGTGCTAGTTTAACAAGAAAAATATAAATTTAAGAAGAAAAATCTAGTTATTGTATATAATAAAATAAATAAGAAAATTATTTTTCTATTTGATTAAGATTTATATTTTGTGTGAACATAGGTTTGTAGTTTTGTAATTACGACTTAGATGATTATAGTAAATACTTAACAGTGTTTTTTTTACTAAAAAGTTTTGTCTAAGATTAAAACTTTAATTGGTAAATGTTTGTATTGTTTAAAATAGTTAATTTTAGGTCAGTTCCGTTTTAAAGTGATTTATGTGATGGTCGTTTTTAAAAATTAAAACTAACTAGATGACAGTAGAGAGCAAAAGTATTTACAAAAAGCGAGTGTATCAGTGCCAAAAAATTATTTTTTGTACACAAATTTTAATTTTATAATTTAATTTATTAGTTCTTACTATTTTAATTTCAGTAAATTGAATAATAAACAGTTTAGAGCTTTCTTTTCTTCTAGCTATACTTTTATCAAAATTTCTTGTTAAAAATGCTTATTAATAAAAAGGGTTTTCAAACCTCAACCACTGCTTTACCTGACTTGGGTGTGTAAAAACTTTGAATTTTGATTGAATTTAGGTGGTCAACAATTACTTAAATTGTTTATTTCATGTATAATTAAATATTGATCTTGTTTAGAGCATATTCATATGATTTTTTTTGTAAAATAACTTGTTTTTTGTTATTTTTTTATGCTTTTAAAGTTTCCAATTAAAAACACTTAATATTAAATATTTTTAAACAACTAAGTAAACGTTATTTTATGTTGTTTAGATTTCGACATGGATTTAGAATTATTTTCAATGCACAATTAAAAGTAAGTTTTAAAAAATCTGTTTTTAAGAACATTTATTTTTCAACATTTTTATAAATAACATTTAAATTTTGGTTGATAAAGCACAGTTGGTGATGCTGAAGTTCTTTTAAAGAACAGACTTTTTGATAAGGAACACAATGGTCGTCAGGCCAGGAATCACATAAAGTTAGTTATTATATTCATTTAATTACAAATTTATGTTTTTACAGAATTTTTAAATTTTGGTATTTTATTTTAAAAGTTCCAAATTTGTTGTTAGCCTGTTTACATGCGCTTAAACCGTGTGTTCTCTCGTTTTTGCTACGCGAGAAAAAGGCGAACTTTTTCCAGTTCAAAATATTGTAATTTACTTTTTTCTTATAAAAAAATCTCAAAAATTTTATTGTTTTAAAGTTATGCTTAATGTTTTTGTCTAGCTTAAAAACATTAATAGTAAAATATTATTTAAAAAATAGGGTCACGTATGTTGTCCGGCTCTAAACAAAACAACCGGCAGCGTGATGTAGTGGTAAGAACACTTGCTACACAAATGAGATCGTTCGTTCAATTCCCACTGCTCTCATGCTTTAGCGCCCTTGAGTAAGGCGCTATAAACGGTATGAACTCCTGCTGAGCCAGCACTTAATCAGCAGGATTATTATCGGGCATTAACAATTTATAATATCCCAAACTGCCACAGGCAACTCGAGACTGGGTCAGAGTAACTGTTGTTACTTTATGTTTAAGTCGCGCATTCGACTTTCCCACATTAAGGATAAAGATATACACAGAAAAAAAACGTCCCGTTAACCGTAGGAAAGAATTTAGGAGGACCGTAGTGTAATTTTGTCTAGAACTGGACAACATACGTGACCCAAAAAATATTTAATATTTTAAAACTCAAAAATACATTTGGGTTTCAAGCAGATCAAACTGTTGTTGCTTTGTTTTAAAGATTTTTATTTTTTTTTATTTATTTTATTTGTCATGACTCTGTGACCTAGCTTTTTGAAATGCTTGCAATCATTTTAATTTTTTTTAATATGCTTTTGGGGGAATACCCAGTTGGTAAAAAAAGGCACATAAAAAAGCGGTTGTGAGCCAGAGTCAGTTGGTTAAAATCATTTGCGCTTTATAGAAGTCGCCAAAAAAATTTAAAAAAGGTAGTTATAATGTTTTATCAGTTAAAAACTGTTGCTTAGTTTTTGTGAAAAAAACACAAAATTGTTACCAATATAATTCTGAATTACAGCAGTTTTAATAAACGTTATGTGTTAAATACAAACGAATTATTATTTACAATGAATTGACAAGATTCAACAAAATAATATAGAATAAAAGCATAATCATAAAAAAGCATAGCAAAAACAAGTTATTTTCTTATATTTAGTATGACACTAGAGTAAAAAAAAATTGTCGCATATCAAGATCATAAAATGGCGCGGGCGCCCAACAGCCGATCTTTGCTTGTCGCGCAACAGGCCGATCTCTACTAGTCGCGCACCGGGTAAACATACAGTTTTTGCGGAACAACTTATAATGAATAGGTCGGGTAGATATATAACGCGAAGTTTCTTGGGTAACCTTTCATTAATTATAAAGCACTAGATCGCAATACATTTATCACAAAGAAAATTACATTACAACACAAATACCAAATTTCGGTTCCTTATTTTTATTTCTTTTTATTTTTTAAACTGAATTTACCCCCCGGCCGTTAAAGCATAGATATTACATTACACGTTAAAGCATAGATATTACATGTAATGTAATATCTATGGTTAAAGTTCGTTTAGTTTACGAAGGTTCACCTTTTTTAGTTTACAAAAAAAATTTTACACCCAATTATTAAAACTTTAAAAAACATTTTGTTTAAATAAACAATCATTAAATTCAACACAAATATATATTACATTTTTTTAATTTAACTTAAATATTATATTAAAAACAGTATTGCGCAATAGAAATCATAAAAATATTATAAATTAAACGTCGATAAAAAAGCAGATGACATTTGATTTTAGAATAAAAAAATTTGTCAGTAATATTTATTAAAAAAATCGTATAAGTTTAAGTTAATTAGAAATATTTGACACGCTTTTAGTTATTCTAGAACATTGTAATTTATTGTACAATCTTAGTTATCGAAAAAACAGTTATCTTTTAACGAATATAATATGGCTATAAAGACGTCGATATACAGTTTTAGCGACTAAATTTAGAATCTTGTGTTGTACAGTATTTATTTTGTAAGTAGGTTAAACGATGTGTTTTAACATAATTTTTATTGTTTGTAATTAACATATGTTTAAGAATTACTTAACAGTAAAAGTTTAATATTTGCTTGTTTCTGTTAAAAACATTTGTTGTCACCTTGATTAAAAAATTTTAACTTAGTTAACAACTTTCATCATTTTATTTATTTTTTTGTGATAAGAATATTGAAATTTGTAATCATTTCTGTTGTTTTATTTATTTAACTTTTATTTAAAGTAAAACATTTAAACAGGTTCTGCTTGTAGCAAATTTTTTTTCTTGTAGTTTTCTCTATCGCTGTATTGTCTACTTTTACAGTTAAATCATTAACTTGATACTTCCCTTTTTTTAAAGCCCTTTAAACTTGAGCTAACTCTCGCATGTAGTTAAACAGTCTAAAATCGACGAGCCTTTCTCTTTTTTAGATTGTTACAAGCTCGCGTATTCTCATTCATGTATGAAAAAGTTGCCTAAACCAAGCGCTATAAAGGGTGAATTTACTTTTTCCTCTATTTTACGTTAGTTTTTATTAAATGCGTTCAATGATCAAAAATGGTACACATTTAACAATTTCATTGTTTACTGGGTTTTGCTTGAACCTTTTTTTTTTTGATTGACTTTAAAAATCTTGAAATGGATATAATCTTACTAAATCAAATGTAGGTTTATAAAAATTCCCGCTTTTAATGTTGTTTACACATTGATCACACAATGTATGATTTCTAGGCAGGGTATATTTTAAACTATCATTAAACATTTATATTTAAAAAGCGCATTACTTTTTGCTAAAACTTTTGACTTGTTGATTGTATATAAATTATTTTTTATTGTTTGATTTGCAGTATCAAACTACAAAACAAGACTTTTTCTTTTTTAGGTATATATATATAATATTGCTATATAAAACTTTTTACGATATGATTATAATTTAAGTAAATATTAGTATTTGCGATTGTTACTGTAAATCACAAAAAGCTAATATTTAAAATGTTCAATCATGACTTAGTTGGTAAACATGGGTTAATCTTGTTTTTTGTTTTAATATTGCTTTTTTTAAATTTGGAGTTTAGTTTGTTTAATGCTGACATCTAACGGTATATTTTACTTCAATTTTTAGACACATTTAATTGAGTAGTAATACAATTAAAATGAGAACTATTTTGGTCATAGTTGCATAATTTTCATACAAATATTTAAACAATTTTTAAAGTTTGTAACTTTCAATTTACATAATGCAAACATTAATGACATTTTTTTTGTTTTGTTATTTTTTTCTTTTTGGTTTAAAATAACTTTTACAAAATAACTTTTACACATAAAATAAACTAGAATATTAAATCAAAATGGTGTTTAACATTATTTATAAAAGTGGCGTCACGGCATAACAGTTAAAATAATATTTAATGCGGTTTATTGTGAGTGTTAAAATTTTTATTTTGTCATTTTAAAGGTTTTCTATTTTTAATGCCCCCTAAAGTAAAAATGAAAAGTAAGGTTTTTATTTTGCAAATTTCTTTAATTTGTTTTGCAATTATTGATGCCAGTTTAAATAATCGGCCAACAGATGGCGACAGCGACTGCATAGGTGAAGCTCAAGGTGAAAATGAAGGCGAAGGTGAAAAGGATGGGAGGGGGGGCTTATCAATGGTTAAATCCTATTCAAACAGAATCCGAGGAGGGAATGGCGAAATGGTACCTGATGAAGCTAGCTACTGTGTTAGATGTGGTGATGCCGGGTACCATTTCCAGCAGCCTACTGAATATAAGGATTTGGTAACACCATTGGTAAATGCCCCCTCGTTAAAAAAGGTGCCAAAAAAAATTAAAAAACATCTTGAAACAAACTGGAAAGTGGAGGAAATTTTTAAACATTTTCGCCTATTTCATGACTCTAAATCTAAAGAAGCAAAAATCCTAAAAGAAAAAAATTGTTCCAAAATTGAAATCGCCCAAAATGTTTATTATGACTGTGAAAATTGTGATTCTGACCTTTGCTTAGAAGTTCAGCCTAGAGATCTTAAGTGTTTTCATGCTGTTCACTGCAATAACCTTGAACTAGAGTTATCTTTACCTGAATTTAAAAAGGTCGATTCTTTTATGAAGAATGCGAACACTGATGTGAAGTTTATGTCTGTATTTGAGATATTTTGGATTTTTATATTCCCATTGCTTATCTTTTTCCATGTTGTTGCTTTTATTCTGACTGAGAAGAAAAACTGTAAAAGTTGTCCCTTATTTTCTGTCTTATTAAACATTACTAAAAACTGTTGTGGAATCAATAAAAATAAGAATGAATTGGAAAGTGGGCAATATCTGTTGTTAACTTTCTCATCTAGTGTTGATCAGATTAATAATGGAAGTCCAGTAGATGTTCCCTCTAACAGTGATCCTGAACCCAATATTCAAGATGAAGATGAACAAGAAGCTTTTCAAGATGGTGAAACTTCAAAGGTGGCACATGAAAATAGCTTAAACCATCAACTTTTTTTAGGTGCGCAATCTTCATTGGACTTAAACCAAACAGAAAGTTTGTTTTCCTGGCATTATAATTGGACGTTATTGTTAATGCGGTTTGTTCACTGGTTTGGAACAGTATATGCTTACACAGCGTGTTTTATCATTAATGTGATCCTACTCTACTTTGAAATAGCCTTAAACAAAAACATCAGCTCATCATTAGCTTTAAAAGAAACACCAAACCTTGAAGAAAATCAACAAATCAATGATGATAATGACCAGTTCATTAACGAACAAAATAGCCAACCAGTTAATCAGCAAAACCAACCCGATAAACAACCAAATAACGAGCAAAATAAAAATTTAGTTACTGGACAAATTAACCAACAAAATGTTCAAAAATCTACAAAAAACACCCAAGAAAATAACCCAAAGAAACTTGAAAATATTGAACTCCAAGAAGAAGAAAAAGAAGCTACCATTATTCTAGAAAATCGTGAAAGAAATGTGGAAAGAACTTTAGCTGCACCTGCACCCCCAGCTCCTGTTTTTACTGCTCACCAAAGTAAGTAAAAACTAAGATTGGTGTAAAAAAAACACAAACTCTTTTAATTAATAAATATTTTTTCGGTGTATATACTCACGTTTAAATATATGTAAGTTATAAATTTCTTTTAAAGGTCATTGAGTATTAAGCAAATCATCGAACTTGGCATTTTGTTTGGCTCGCTGTAGCTCTTCTGTGCCACCATGCATTTAGTAGTTACTCCTAGCTAAAATTGAACTACTTTTTATTTAGATTCAGACCCGGAGTTGTTATCGTATCATGTGAGCATTCCATCTGGTAATTATTTGTTTATTGTGAATTTTATATTTGTTAAAAAAACAGATGATAAAATTGTGTGTTTTTGCATTTTTAACTTGTGGTTATGCATGATTGGTATGTTAGGAATGTTGCTGCTGTTTTTACCCGGTGACACTTTTAAAAGTAGCTTTATTATTTTTAAGGTAATGCAATAAAATACAAATTTTTTTTGAACCTCTTAATATTTTTAATATAAGCATACAATAATAACTAAAAATTATTTCTTAATCCTGAGCTAAATTGGTATTTAAATGTTAAATTATAATTAATTAATCCCATTAATTTTCAAGGTATTGAAAATCAAAACTAATTAAATTAAGCCTGTTTAAAGTCTGGGCGTATTTATTTTAAACTTAACCTTGGAAGTCATTAGGGAGTGCCTGGTATCATGATAATATCAAGTGCTACCAGGTAAGGCATGTACGGCATTGCAGCAAGATGTGTCTGCATTGAAATCTTTAACATTTTTTCAAAAATTGCACCATGAAAGATTAAATGGCTCAATGAGTATGTTACAGTAGGACAATAGTATTAAAAAGACTCATAACTTTAACTTTTTCTTAACTGTGGCACCACAACAATGTGTATCTTATGATTGTGTATAACAATCTGACTGTGCTTTAATTACACTTGCAACACATAGAAGTAATTAATCCAGACAATAAACATGTAAATTTCATCATATAATAAATGTTTTGTATTTAAATTGCAACATAAATGTATCACTAATTTCATAGTTTTATTGTATTTTTTGGTGATTATGTTGTTCACTTTAGTCAAGTTGAAGAAAATCAAACTAAAAATGGGTACCATGTCTGAGTAAACGTTTAAATGAAAGATGTTTTAAATATTAGTCTTTTAGTCAGATATTAAAAATGGAGTAACAATATATTTAGGTAATAGTAAAGAAGAATCGTATCGGCTTTTGACTTTTCAAAACTTTCCAAGTTTTGTTGAGATTAACAAAGATAATTATGCTCGAGGAGGTTTTTACTATGGAGGTACACGGGACAAGGTTATTTGCTTTGCTTGTAGAGGTTCCAAGGAGAATTTGCAGCCCAGTCATGATCCATTTGGTCTTAGTATGCACAAGTATGTGGGGTTGTAATAAATGGAAGACAAAAATAAAGGCCAAACCCGATTTTATTTTAATATTTTAAATAAAAATATTTATTTTTAGCCCATCTTGTGGATTTGCCCAACGTTTAAGCGACTGTGGAAATATTCCAATTAATCGAACACCTGCTGGAAACGTAAGTTTTTTTTTAATAATAGTTAAAATGCTTGTCTAAAAGGATCTTTGTCGCTAATATATATTAGGTTTAATAATTTCTTAAAAATTTAATTTAATATATGAAATATTAAATACTTGAGCATACTTAAGTTAAGTGGTTCAATATTATATTTACCACTTTGAAGTTTAGATAGGCTGAATATTTAATTAAATTTAAAAAGAGGCAACTAAAAAATTTACAATCAAACATTAATTTAGTTGTTTCAACAACAGCCTGCTAGAAACAACGTTAATATTCACTTCGGCCAAAATGGGTGAGTTTTTATCACTTTTTGATTTGTGCATACTTTTGAAGTATAGTAACAAAATAGGGTAAATTTCCTGGGGATTTTTATTTTAAAGATCTGAAATAATTATTTTTTTTGTCTTTGTTTGTCTATAAACTTACAAGTGTGTTAAAGTTACTGTTTCTTTATTAATATTGTTGTTTTGCTATGGATATAATAATGTGTGTGTGTGTGTGTGTGTGTGTGTGTGTGTGTGGCTATGAAACGGATGTAGGCTAAAGTATGTATTATATATATAGAATATAACGTTTGTATAGTTTGAAGTATCATTAACTTTATAAGTATTGGTTGTGTGAGTGGTTTTGCACCATTAGGACGGTTTCCCATGGGAAATACCTACTTCTACTCCCACATATGGTTATGTTGCAACAATTTATTATTGATTAGGGAGTTCTTACTTTATTTAAATGTTATAACTAAAACATTGGTATTAGAACAAACTGTTATATTGTTTAACCATTAAAATTGCTTTTACACAAAATTTATATAAAAAAATACTTTTAACGAAATATTTGAAATTGATTGTAATGGTCGGACATCATACGTGGCTGGGTTTTTTCCTAAAAACAGGATGTACTTAAATTATTCATAGCTTTGTTTTAAGAATAACGTCATTTGTGTTTAAATTACATCATAAAAAAAAACAGTATTCTTTTTTTGGTTCTGTTAAAATCACAAAAAATTTTATTAAACAAGTAGTGTATACCTTTCATACCTTAATTTTAGAAAGGTTAAGAAGTTCCAGGTATGCTGATAAAAAGTCGACTTTTCGTTAATATTAAAACCTCTATTTTATTTGAACAAATTTAAATAAAAAAATTTAAACATTTTGTAATCTTCATTTAAATCCTGATTCCAAGCTCATGCTAATGTAGTTTGTCACATAAATTATTAAGACGCTGTTTTTTGTTTTAGGCATGCTATGAAAAGTGCTTTTTTTGTGATTCTTTTACCAATTTTTTATATTTATATTTTTTTATATATAGCATGTCATAATTGTCTTAACAGAGCTAGCATTAATGTTGCAAACAACACAAATCGTCAAAACAACCCTGTTTACCAAACTGCACGACCAGTAAACACTCGTGCCAATCCTAACGAGGAAGTTCCATTTGAACGACAACTTGCAAATGTGATTGACCCCCAACATGAGGCACTGTTGAAGAGACTTAACCTCCGAGATGAGTTAGATCGACTAACAACATTCGCAAGATGGCCTAATCATCCCCCAACCCCATCTGGAAGGGATATGGCATCAGCTGGGTGGTTTTATTTGGGTAATTTGGACCGCTCACAATGTTTTTCATGTGGTGGGGTCTTAAGAAATTGGAGGTTGTACGATAACCCCCTAACTGAACATAAAAAACATTTTCCTAACTGTAAAATGGCGCAGGAAAGAGAACATCGAAATATTCCTGATCGCAACTCACCAAGCTATAGGCCTATGAGAAATGTAAGCAATAACCTATAAGTCCAACTTAAATTATTCTGTGAACATTTTATTTAATTTTTTTAATTTAATTTTTAAGCAACGAAACATGCCAGCACCAAGACGACAAAATTTCCCACTTACCAGCCAACAAAGAGAAAACCTGAGGACTATGTTTCCCTGTTTGTATGCCAATTCTCCCCACATGGAAAACCATCAAAATCGAATTAATACTTTCACAGATTGGAGTTACACCGATGCATCTGTTAGTGATATAGCTGCTGCAGGATTCTATTATTTAGGTTTGTGTTTATTTTAAATTATATTTCAATGCCTAAAAAAGCCAGTTTTACAATTCTTTACAATCTATAGTTTAAAGGTGAATTGTAGTTGCATAGCAGTTTACTGTTTAAATTTTCTGTGGAAATACCAAGGAAGTGAAGATGGTTTAAGGAAGTATCAACTTACTAAATGCGGGTTAGAATTTAAAGGAAGCTGTTTGGGGAACAGTAAACAAATGGTAGACAATAATAAAAGAAAAAAATGGTAGAAAGTAAAATCATCATTAAACAGTGTTTAGAAAATGTAAGACAGTAGAAAAAAATTAAAATGGTGGTTAGAAAATGTGAGACAGTAGAAAAAAAATTTAAAAAGGTGGTTAGAAAATGGCAGGCAGTAGAAATAAATTAAAATGGTGGTTAGAAAATGTAAGACAGTAGAAACAAAATAAAATGGTGGTTAGAAAATGTAAGACAGTAGAAATAAAATAAAATGGTGGTTAGAAAATGTAAGACAGAAACAAAATAAAATGGTGGTTAGAAAATGGCAGGCAGTAGAAATAAATTAAAAAGGTTGTTAGAAAATGTAAGACAGTAGAAACAAAATAAAATGGTGGTTAGAAAATGGCAGATAGTAGAAACAAAATAAAATGGTGGTTAGAAAATGTAAGACAGTGGAAAAAATTAAAAAGGTGGTTAGAAAATGTAAGACAGTAGAAATAAATTAAAATGTGGTTAGAAAATGCAGGGAAACAAAATAAAATGGTGGTTAGAAAATGGCAAGCAGTAGAAAAAAATTAAAATGGTGGTTAGAAAATGGCAGACAGTAGAAACAAATTACAGTGGTGGTTGAAAATTGACAGACAGTAGAACACATAAAAATGGTAGTTGGAAAATGGCAGGCAGTAGAAACAAATTAAAATGGTGGTTAGAAAATGGCAGACAGTAGAAACAAAAAAGTGGTTATTTAGCTAATCAGGTTAAGTAGTTGTTCTTCGATTAATAGATAAAAACTTATAATTTAATTACAGGCAGTAGAGATCGTGTAAAATGTTGGTACTGTAACGGTGGATTACAGAATTGGGATTACCATGATGACCCTTGGTCAGAACATGCGAAGTGGTATCCAAGTTGTGAATTTTTGCTACAAAACAAGGGACTTGATTTTGTTAATTCAGTCGTTGAGAGATTTCCAAATTTACATCGTCCTACGCTTAGAACTCCAGGACAAGATGTACCACCTTCCGGGTAAGTTTTATTTTTGAGTTATTTTTGGTTTGGATGATAATAAATACTTGAAATGTTTTCTTAAATTTATAGCAAATAAATATTCTATTTAAGGATGCAAGGCCCCTCACCTCCAGTCCCGATTGTTGACCCCCAAGATCAAATGAGAAGGGAAGCAAGGGAGTTGGATGAAGCTCTAAAAACTGAAGTTGCAAAAACTGTCATCGGTAAGTTATAAGTAAAACATATTTAGGCTTTAATAAAAAAATTAAATAATTATTTAAATGCTGAAACCTTTTATTGGATTTTAATTTAAGTTAACTTTTTTTTGTAAGAGTATTATTAAGAATTTGTATTTGTTTCCCAAGAGACTATTTTTTATCAAATTACGAGTCATTATAAATGCTTAAAATAGGGAATATTTGGGGAATAAAAGGGGTTAAAATACTTTTTGTTTCAAAGGAAGATCCTAAGATTGTAATATAATAGAAAAGTGGCTAATACATTTGTAACTAAATATATTTACCAAGGCAACTAATTGATCGTTGCTACAGGGTTACATTGGTTTTAAATTACACTAAAAGCTTAACCGTTAAAAGATTACTTTGTTGTGTTGTAATTTAAGATTATGTGTTACTTAGCAGTAAAATTATTAATTAATTAATTATTACAAAATGTTTTTTTTTTAAACATTTTTTAATGTGTTAATATTTTGTGAATATATTTAATATAAGATATTTGTTAACACCTACTAATCTAAATTTTTTTTTGAGGTGGATTTTCTCTAATAATATTTCTCTTTTAATATATTTGTCATTCACAAAAAGGATGTAAAATGTCTGTCATTAAAAAGTGATATAGGCTTGTCTGTATAAATAAAGTGCTTTCCTGTGTCTAAAATATTTACTTTAAAAGGGAAACCTTACTTAATAAGATTTTAAGTAAATTTGGTTTATTTATTGATTTTTTTAAAAGGTTTAAAATCTCAAGTAAGGATCGGTTCCTGTTCTGGTTTAGAAATACTTTTGGTATGTTTTCCTTTTTATAATATAATATGGTTTGTGAAAACAAGATAATATGATTTGTGTTGTTATAGAGAGTAGTATAACATATTTGTTATTATTCCGGTTTGTCCAGTTGTCTAGTAACACAGGATAATATTTTTACAATGTTATGATACCAACTTGAACAAATTATAATAGGATTTTGTTTTGCCTTCAAGCTATGCATAATTTGGTTTATAAAGTTTTAAAATATTTTTAGTATATTAAACATTTTAATTTTAAGGTTGTTCAACCTTTTTACTTGTTGTTTTTGTAGCAATAATAGTGTAAAATATCATTAATCTAAAAGAATAATGGTACAATAAAAACTTAATTTGTTTACATTGTAGGCCATTGCATAACTTTTGTTGTTAAAATATTTGCATTAAAGTTTAAATATTTGCATTAAATTGTGGTTTAAATTAAATCTTATAAAATGATGTTGCAATTTTTACCTTGTACAAACTGGTATATTTGCCATTTATTGTTTGTGCTAACTTGTTCTGGCTGGTACAGCAAACAAAAAAGAGAAAATTTTTAACTGAAATTTAACAATAAAAATTGTTTGCAGGGATTTAAAAATAAAACTGTATTTTGTAAGAATGAGTTGAAATTAAGTTTGTTGTCTTATAAGTTTTCATAAAATAAATGTTGTAAGTTTTCAATTGACAATAATTTCACCATAGTAATCAAACAATGTTCTTTGTGTAAAAGGTCGTGACTCTGTTGAAATTTCTTTGTTATTTTGTCTTTAAAGGTTGCAATATCATATCTTAGTTCCTTAAGATTTTGTAATATTAAACCCATTAAGTTAAAGTTTGTTCTTTGCTGCACCCTTTTATAAATACCATCAGCCAATCAAATACCTTCCTTGGCTTTAATATTTACTGAAGTTAAACATTAAAATTTATGAATCAAATTTATGGTGGTTGACATTTACTTGCAAAAGTTTTCAAATAAATGCAAGAAAAAATTTAAAGAATGTCGATGTAAATATTTACTGCAAATATGCAACAGTGCAAAGAATTAGATTGCAGCATTTGTTTTAATTAAACTTATGGTGCAATCTAGTTGCAAAATATTTGGCCTAAAATGATTAAATGAATGGTTGTATGCCAAATCATGTTGTTTACTCCTGTCTATACAAAGTTTAAACTGTGATCAATATTTTATAAATGATGCATTTCCGTGAATTGAATAATGGCCTAAATGTTGCAATATGTGTGCTATTATTCATATTTAAAATTAAAAAAATATTGTTTTTGCAGCTTTTTTGTAATAATAGTAGTGTTGAAAATAATATCTAAAATAATATTTGCATTGTGGAAAAATATTTTAAATGACTTTGCTTTAAAAAAATGTAATATAAAATGACAATGCATTATTCTTTTTAAGTCTTAAATTAAATGTAAGCGATGACCTTTTACGTCAGCTGGTTTAGCTAGTTGGTATTTTGTAAAAAGAAAAAGGGGGGGAAAAAAAGGTTCTTTGGGCGTGGGGAAAGTACCAGGTAAAGTACTTCTTAATATTTTTTGGTGATGTCCTTGGTACTAAAAGTAAGGAGGTTGTAACTACAATAAAATTTATAAGCTTTGCTAAATTAGGTTTACCATTGCTAACTTAATGGGGTTCTATTGCTAGCTTGTTAAAAAAATTTATGTCCAAAGTTTAATGTACAAAATTCAATGTCAAACAAAATTAGCAGAAATGCAAGCTTTGATTTAATTTGGTCTTACACAAAAATTGCTTGTTTACAAATCTAATGGTTAAGTCTTATGACTTTTGCGTAATTATAATTACCTCATGCTCACAAGATTATTTTTTTTGTAAAAGTTGCTTAAATTTTTGGTTTTGAACTTAAGCTTTTCAATAGCAGATTTACCATTCAAAAAATAAGCCTAAGCATTTTTGCAAAATTTGCATTGTTTGTGCGAACAAAATTTTTACCAAATTAGGAATTGGATTTTTTTGGTTTTTGCCTTTTTTTCTATGTCTATAAAAGGTTAAATGCAACTGTGTTAACATTTTTACAACTTTCTTTTTAAGCTGAAACAACTTAACTGACATAACTAAAGTGCAAGTACTTTAACAATTCTTACATTTTGCAGCTTATTTCATTATCAGATATATCATTAATATTAAATATATTGTTAATTGAAATCCTCAAGAATAAGTAATAGTTTTGTAAATCTTATGTTTTTATATAAAAATGTGACAAAAGTCCCTATAGCCCCCTTTTTTCTATGCTTTAATATTTTAAATTTTTTGTAACTTGACACTTGTTTATGTTACTAACTTATTTTTATCAATCTTTTTTTCTTCAGCTATTATTTTTTATGGTGAGCTCTGACAATAGTTACCTTTTAAATAAAATTAAAAAAAGTTTTGCAAAATTTTTTTCACCAGGAATGGGGTTTGAAGAAGCATCAGTAAGAGAGGTCATGAGGTCACAAATAGAGGATCACAGCGCCCCCTACCAGTCAGCTTCTGCCTTGCTTGATGCAGTCATGGAATATGAAGCCAATCAAAGGTTGCTTAAAAAAACAGTTTAAAAGTTTTGAATAAAACTATTTTTATTTAATGTGAACATGTATACCAATTAAAAATACTTAGCCATAGAAAATCTAATTTTATTTTGTATTTGAAGGTTAGGTTATATGCTTAAATTACCATGTTTAAAATAATTGGCAGATTTTATTTTCAAGGTTATATCATAAAAACTTAAAACAGTTTTTTAGTTGTTCATGTCCAAAAAATATTTTTTGTGCTGGTTTTTTAACAATATATGTTGCCTTTTTTAAACAACATAAGGATTGTTTTGTTATTGTAATAATAATATATTAGATAGTTTCTATAATAATGCTTTAAAACGAATAATAATATCTTAATTTAATTAATCATATTTAATTATCTTAGATGTGAAAAGGTATTCTATCCACCTAAACTCGAGGTAACATTTGTTGAATCTGATTTTTAAACTTAAAATTAATTTTTAGTGCTCAAAGGCAACCATCTGAAACCCAGTTACAAACACCTATGACAACAGAAACAAGTTTCCTATTTTCTAACATAGACCCCTTGTTTACCCCATCCACAGACCCTAGCTCAATATCCTATCTATCCCCACCCAGTTACTCTGAATCTGGGGTACCGTCAGGTTTCAGTCTCTTATCTACCCCTACATCGAGTTTTGATTTCACTAACCCACCTTTGGATACTTTTGATAATAACCCACTTTTTACTTCCGGACCATTTCTTGCTCCCTCTACTGGACAGACTCCACCAATTTTTGCTAGTTCAGGTTTAACTCAGTCAACTCCACAAACAGGGGCAAATTTACCCCCTATAACCACCCAAGCACCATTAAGTGGAAGTCAAAACCCAGAGTTAATGGAGACACAAGAAAACATTGAATTGGTCGACCAAACTGATGTGGAGATGAACAATGAGGTAAGTTAAAGTCAGGAGAAGACATAGGACTTTTTTGTATGCTCTTTATTGTCTGAGTTTACGATTAGTTTACGATCAACTTTACTTAATCATTAAATAATGTTTAACTATGTGTTGCAACTATTTAAAGTTTGAGGGGGCATTATATTAGACCCTGATATCAGGCCATAATTCTTTTTACATTTGTTTATTTGGGGTTATTATTGCCAACGTGATTAAACAGGAGTGCCTATACGATTAAGTATTATTTATGATGGGTTAAAGGTTAAATAAAGTAATGCAATGTTTATCAGAAGTTGTTAAAGTGTAACTAGAATCAAGTTCAAAGAACTAATATAGTTTATTACAGTATCATATACAATAATGTTTTTTAATAGTAGCAAACTCATTTTAAAAATAGTTGTCAACTCTTGAAACGTTTTCCATTTGAAAATTTATACACTCAATCTTGTACATATTTTTTAATTTTTTTTAATTAAATTTATAGCCTTCTCCTAGCTCCTCAGAAGCCTCGGTTATGACGAACCAATCACATTTAAGCGAGTCGAATGTTCAACCAAAGCTATTGAATACTGCTCAAAATAACGTAAGCGAATTTTTTGAGATTTATTTTTAGTTTTGGAATTTTCAGTCTAAAAATTCGTCAGCGTGGTGTTGTGGTCAGAACTATTTCTACACTACATTAGGTCCGGGGCTCGATCCCCTGTGATCCCCTGCTGAACCACAAAACAAAAAAACTAACGACTATCTTATAGGTTTCGGAGGGAGCACCAGAACCAACACCAGAAGAAAAACAGAAGTTACAAAAACGTCTTCAACAACTTAAAGATGAAATGCTCTGCAAGGTTTGTGTTTAATTGAAAATTTTATTTCAAAAACTAAATTAAACATTTTATCTTCATACTAAAAAAAGGTAAAATGAAAATATAGATTTAATTTAAAAGTTATTTTAAAACCAAAATCAGCTGAATAAATAAATTTTAATAAGTAAAAAGAAACTAGTTAAAATAATTTATTATTTTAAAACAAAAAGAATTGTGGATTTTGATATATTTCAGTTGCCCAAAAAAGAAAGTAAACTTAGTTATGTTATAAATATTAATGTTTAAGTGCTAAAATATATTTTAATTTGTTTTACTTTTTTTATAATGAGTTTTTTATTGTTGTTATATGTCTATGTGTGGTTCAGTAAATATTATTATTGAACTAAATTATTATAACTTGCATGGTTTAAAACAAAACATGTTGTTGTGGTGTTGATCCAATGAATTGTGAATATAGGCATAAAAGTTGTTTTGTCAGATATTTTATTCAAACAATGATTCATTTACTACGAATTTAAAACAACAGTTCACGGAAACCTGTAAAGTTATCCATGTAATCGTTTATAGTTTTTTATTATATGTCCTTGTAAACAAGATTGTATTTTATATTTTGGCAAATTTCAGGGCTTCCAACACTACAGTAAGTAGCGCAATACCTTGTGGGGAATAACCTGGTGTTTCACCTGACTGGGATTTTTGGATTTTTATTTGGCGTATATATACCATTCGTTCGTGACGTTAGAAACCTTTGTTCGTGACGTTAGAAACCTTTGTTCGTGACGTTAGAAACCTTTGTTCGTGACGTTAGAAACCATAACAAAAAACGCTTAACTACACTTGAATAATTGTTCAGTTTATTAAGAATTTTTTTGACTCTTTTTTTGAAAGCATCGCTGTTTATCATTTATCATTAACTGTGTGACGACTTAAAAATCTTTGACAAAAAACAGTCTTGTTTTTTTTTCTCCTATGCTAAGCAAACCATATTTGATTATAATAAATTGCCTCTGCCGATGTCCGCTCTTATTTATATTCCCATAAATTCTAAAATTACAGTTTGGTTCTGGCGCCAATTTTGTTTGCCGCGCTTTTAACGGTAAAAAAAGGTTATAATTTTGTTTGGTTCGTGGATAAGCCGGTTATCTCTTCCCGCCAACATTGTATTTCAATAAAAAGTTCGTTAAATTTAAAATTTTAAAACTCTTGTAAAAAATGTTAAGTGTGTAATTGTATGTGTAGTGTTACTTACCTAGCTAAAAAAAAAATAGAATAAACTTAAGAATTACCTAATATTGTAAGAATTTAACTTTGTATTTAAATTATTTGCGTGGGGCTATTGACTTGTCAACTATCTAGGAATTTGAAACATTTTTAGGAGAATTAAGTTTAGTTATCATGTAATTCGCATTCTTTAAATAAATCATGTTGTTACAAATCTTGAATTTCGAAATGTTTGTGTCACATAAAAATTTTTCGTTAAATGACGACAAACATTAATAAAAAAATGAAATGTTTTTATTTCCCTGTTAAAGTTGTTTTCAAAACATTTAATTTTGTATTACATGCTTGAATTTATGTTTACTAAATAATCGGATGTTGAACGTATATATTCAATGTCGCAATCTTAATGTTCAAGTTTATATATAAATTTTTAAAAAGCATACACATACAAAATATTATTAATAATTTATTTTTAAATTTTTCTATTTTAACGTCAAGTAGGAAATATTACTCCATTGAACAGATGTTGTAAACAAATATTGATTGTGATTAAGATAATATGGTTTTGTGACGTAAGAAGCAATTGACGTGAGATTAAAAACATGTCTTAAGCATATCTTATTTTAAACCTATATTTGTATACCTTAGTCGACCTTGTAACATAAAAATCAACATTGCATAAAATTCTATTTACTTTAATGTTAAATATCTCGGTGAACTGGTGTTCTGCGAAATAGGTGTTTTAAAAAAAAACTGTTTAAATTTAAAAAAAGCTTAAAATATTAAAGTGTTGTTTAATTTTTGATAATTTTTAAAGTTTGTTTGCATTGCTGATATGTTATCAAAATTAATCTTCAAAAATTGGGTTATACCCTGTGAAACCTTTTTTTAATATTAGGTAACGGTAATGAGAGCTAGTAATTTACGATAAAGAAAAAAATTAAAATTGAAGTGTCGTAACTCCGAAACGTGATCTTTACTTCCTTTGTAGCCTTTTTTTTACATATTACAACATTTTAAAATTTTACCTATTTCAAAATTCTGATTTAAATTTTGTAATTTGTATATTTAAGGGGTTAAATGTGTAAAATTTAACAAACCTCTATTTGCTAGTTAAACATTTTAAACACTTTTATTAAATGCCAAATCATTATTGCAACTTTAACATTTTGTTGCGTCACAATGTTAGTTCTTACGTAAGTAGTCCCCAAGTATTGATTTTTTTGGGGGTTTTGTGGTAATCAGGTCATTGATAAAACTTTTGAAATTTGTTGAATCACAAAGATAACCGCCGCCTTAAGTGTTGCACAATATTTTAAAATGGCTGTTAAATTTTGGGAATTGTCCAACAACAAAAAATCAAATTTCAATAAAACCTTTTTTTCTGAATTTTTTACAAGAAATGGTTTTAACGCAATATTTTTTATTAGAAAAGGGAAGTTGTGAAGATATATAACATATTCTTCTCCGAATTATAGCTCCCCCTTTTTCCCACACATATTTGGTTTTAGCTGTAAATTGTTGGTTATACACGGTAATAATCGAACCTCTTTACGTCACAATACTTTATTTACGGTGATATATAATTCCACCTGTATCGTTGAGAATTTTAAAATTACTTATTATCTTAGCCGTTGTAACGTAAATTACTTTGTTCAGAAAAAATTAATACTTTAAAGTTTTTTTGTTGCCAGAAACTTTAATAAAAATTGCCTTTTTTTATTTTTACTTGGTAATTTTGCCTTAACTTTTGTTTATTCTAGTTATTTAAGTTCTACATATTTTTAAAACGCTTCTTTGGCGCCCCCTTACGCTTGTTTTTTTATCGATTTGGCGCAAATTATCTTGGAACGCTTTAAAGCGCTGTTCTTTTAATCGTATATAAATAAAGTTTTATTAAAAAAAGTAAATTTGAAAAAAGTAAAAACTTAAATTTATTACAGGTATGTTTGTAAGTATAACGTTTGCTGATTTTTACAATAAATACATCTTACAATTTAAAAGTTTAACGCATTTAATTTTTTAAGCATTTTTGTAGAAGTTAAATTTAATCTTTTAATGTTTTTTTCATTTAGGTTTGCCTTGACCAACAGGCAAACATGGTTTTTATTCCATGTGGTCATATCTGCTGTTGTATGAATTGTACAAAAGCTCTGCGACATTGTCCCATTTGCCGAAAAAAGATCCAGCAAGCGGTCAAAACTTACACGTCCTAGTAATTGGGTTGTACATTCCAGCATTTGTCACACCTTGTAAAGTATTTTCTTTTTTGTGTAGCTTTTATAAAGCATTTAAATATCTTAATAGGGTAAATCGAATGTAGTCAAATTTTTTTGGCACTTTTGGCTCTAGTAAGGAGTATTGTAAATATTTAGTAGTACAATAATCGCCGTTAATTATTTTAAATTTGCCAGAGATTCTGTAAATATTATTTCATGTTTGGACCAAATTTAAATTGTTGAGGGTGACAAATGTTGGGGTGTACAATCCAATTATGACGTGTAAATAACTGCTTTGTGTTGAAGAAACGAAAAGTGTCGACCGATGTCGATCTAATTCAGATGAAGTTTATAAAAAAATGAACAAAATAAAAGACAAAAAAAATACAAAATAAAAAAAAAACTTAATAAAAAAAAATAAAAAATTAAAATAAATTAACAAAAAAAAAATACAAAATTTAAAAAAGGGGAAAAAAAATTTTAAACTAAAAAAAAAATAAAAAAGTTTATAAACGAAAAAATTTAAAAAAGTTAAAATATTAAAACGTATTAAAAAATTTTGCTATTGTGAACAAAATGTTACGCCATGTTTCCTTTTTTCACCTTTTTTCATGTTTTTTCATGTTTCCTTTTTTCACCTTTTTTCATGTTTTTTTTTCATGTTTCATTTGCTTAATTCTCTATGCATAGTAACTAGTTTGTTTTTGTTGATAAGGTTATTAAACCTTTTATCATTTTGTTTAGTTGTATGTTTAAATAACGTAAATTTTTTTAGAATTGTTTATTTTGTCGTATGTTTTAACTATTTAACTTTGATAACAAACTTAATCAGGTGTGTGGTGTTAAAAAATTAAAATCTAATTTTATTTTGATCTTTATTTGTTGTATATGCATTGTAACAAATCATTTTCATTAAATCTTAAGTGTCTTTTAAAGATTTGTTAAATTTTGACAAAATCTGCTTTAATTTAAGTTTTAGAATAAATTAAACTTTTAGACAAGGGACTGGACGTACGTTTAATAAACGACCTTTGTCGATTAAGTTTTAAATTAAGAATTTTTTACGCTATTAGAAACTTATTTTATTTACATCTAGCGATGGGTATATAAAAATTGGCCGAATTGTATCGGAGACCTTAAGTAAGTAAAAAAATATATTTGTAAAAATTTTCTGGTAGACATAGGTTGGGTCAGTACTATAAGCTCCACTACATGAAGTTAATATCATTAGTTTGTTCTCTGCTAATTCTAAGCTGTAATGCTCTCTTTAAGTAAGGTACTTGTAAACGATACACACTCCTACTTATCTTAAAACAAATCAGCAGGTTAATACCGAGACAATTTAAATAAAATGTTAAACTAAAAAGTCAACTTTGGACTGGGTTACGGTATGAAATGTTTCTATTTTGGTAACAAGTGTTATTATACTGAATGTTGCGTACTTTCTACATTGAGGATAAATGAAAAAAATGTTTTATGACGTCTTCTGTGATCACGTGATCAAAATAAATCTACCGCGCGTTTCTATTGGCTGCATAAGAAGGCGTTGTTTCTAGTAGTTCATGCTTTTAACCGCCAACACTAAATTTTAACAAGACTGTTGGACTTGGACGATCTTGAATTTTTTTTAATATTGTTTAAATTTATTTCAGTGTTTATAATTAAGAACAATTTAGGGTTTTTAGAAGACTATTTTATAGGATTTTAAATCAACTTGTTGTAATATTAATTGTTTATCTTATTTATTATTTACTTTCATCAATCACGGACAACCCAAATAAAAATAAAACTAACAGTCAGACAGGTATTTTTTCAATGAAGTCATCATATTCACTTTGCTATTGTGAATTTACATCCAAAGAATTTTAAAAGTTTCTTAAATGGCGTCATCAAGTTCAAGTAAAAAACCAATTCCTAATGTGGCCAGAAAAGGGTAATTAAAAACTGATTTTAAACAAGAATTAATCTTTTGTTAGTTTGTTACTGTAGAGACTGAGAGACAAAAACTAAACGTTGCTTAGTATTTTTAATGCCCCAAAAATGTTTATAAATTTGCAAAACACTTAAATGTAAAATAAAAATGACTTTATTTTTTAGAGGATCTGAAGAAATGGCTAAAAGTAACCCAGCTATAGATGGAAATAATAGCTTAAGGTATTTTGATTTTTTAAACAATTTAAACCTTGCAAATTTTTTTCAAACCCTTTCTTTAAGCACTTTAGTAGAGTTTTTAAATGCGCTGTAGTAAAGCGCAGAAATAAAATTAAAAAAAAAATTGAAATAATCTGCACATAAAAATTTTACTCTAAGTTATAGAGAAAAACCAAATCAAATTTTTTGATGTATATTTAGACAATATAAATTTTCAAGGAAATGAATATTGTTATGTATGGAAGTAAAGCTGGGGTAAATAGGTTATTAAGGCACAAGGTGAAAGATTCGAGTGTATTTGCTGGCATTTTGAAGTCATGTGGTAACAATAACTTAAGGTGGTGGGTGGTAGTAAGTTAATACAAACTATATTTAATTTATGCTCTGTTTGTATTCAAGATCATATCTTTAACTAAACTTTTTTTTTGAAGGCCACCAACTAACAAAATTCCGCCCAGAAGAAGGCACAGGTCTTTAACTGTAGAAAACAATTTACCAAGAAGTGTAGAGTGAGTCAAGTTTTTAAATAATTCTATTTGTTTTACCTCGATTTTACCTAAAAGAATTTTAAAATTAGTTATGTTGTTTACTAAAATAGGTATTATAATCGACCAAATTTCTTATGAAATACTATTAATTAAATTAGTAAATCTTTTGAGTAGAATAATTGGATCACTTGTACTTTACTGTTCTCAAAAAAACTCTTGTACTTTGCGGTCATAGCTAATTCTCTCTCGTACTTCTAGGTACAACTTCATTCTTTTCGAACTTTAAGGTCCTACCTGATTTTTTCTCATACTAAACTAGCCAAACTAATTCTCTTTCCTAAGATTTTCAAAGAACTGTTAAATACAAGTGATCAGAATATTTAATAGAACTTATCTACACATATGCAAAACTCTTATATTATAAAAGAAATTTTTAATACACTAAACTTCATTTGTTTTATATTTTAACTTCCCTTAAGGTTTCAATTGTTGGTAATTAAGATGGTAATTATGTTAATTGGTTGTTTTTTTGTATATGCATTGGTAAGTTTAATGTTGTGGTGAAGGAAATGTTTCAAGTTTGTTTTGTACCTGTTAGATTTTCATATTTATTAGCATAATAAACAACATGTTTTTTCATTATATGCAATGAAAAGAGTTACTGTTTGTTGTGCCAACTTTTAAGTTCATATTTATGTTTTACAAAAATTCTTAGACTACCCTAATTAGTTGAATAAGCCTTAGTTACAAATACAAATTATATGTAATTAAAATTGCTGTCTTATTGTCCTAATGTATTTTAGTTGTTTAAAAGTGTGTTTTATTTTAGTTAAAAAGTAAACAAAAACTTTAAAAATGTTATATTTTAGATTATCAGATTCTGAAACTCATAGTTTGCCTTCTAACTTGGAAATCGAATTGTCTTCAAACACATTCTGTGGACAGGATACAAGTGGTGAAATTATTGGATCAGGGTAAATCAATATTTAAAAAAAATCTTCATAACTTTTCAGATAATAAACAAAAGTGAATAAATCCGGTGAAAACAAAATACGTTTAATTTTATTTTCTATGTTTAAAAACGGTTGATTTAATAAGCAGTAGACATTAACTTTTAGTTGATTTTTAATGTAACCTGTTGTGATTTTAATATATTTGAACTTTGCAGAAATCTTTTAAACCCTTTAAGCAATTCATCAGATGATGATTCAAGTAGTTCTGGATCAAGCCATTATGCTGGAGAAAATCTTACGGTGTCCGGCCCAATCTCAAATACAGCAACAACCAGTTTGGAACAGCTTGAAACCAATATTCCATCATGTAGTGGTCCAAAAGTTACTATTACAGGGCCTTCTGACAACCAAAATCAACCAAAGCTGTCCAATTTATCAGATTCTGTATCACAAAATCAACCAGAACTGTCTAATTCACCAGATTCTGCATTACAAAATGAACCAGAGCTGTCCAATTCACCAGATTCTGCATCACAAGATCAACCAGAGCTGTCAAATTTACTAGATTCTGCATCACAAAATCAACAAGAGCTGTCCAATTCACCAGATTCTGCATCACAAGATCAACCAGAGCTGTCAAATTTACTAGATTCTGCATCACAAAATCAACCAGAGCTGTCAAATTTACCAGATTCTGCATTACAAAATGAACCAGAGCTGTCCAATTTACCAGATTCTGCATCACAAAATCAACCAGAGCTGTCCAATTTACCAGATTCTGCATCACAAAATCAACCAGAGCTGTCAAATTTACCAGATTCTGCATCACAAAATCAACCAGAGCTGTCAAATTTACCAGATTCTGCATCACAAAATCAACCAGAGCTGTCAAATTTACCAGATTCTGCATTACAAAATCAACCAGAGCTCTCCAATTTCCCAGATTCTGCATTACAAAATCAACCAGAGCTGTCAAATTTACCAGATTCTGCATTACAAAATCAACCAGAGCTGTCCAATTCACCAGATTCTGCATCACAAAATCAACCAGAGCTGTCCTATTCACCAGATTCTGCACTACAAAATGAACCAGAGCTGCCCAATTCACCAGATTCTGCATCACAAAATCAACCAGAGCTGCCCAATTTACTAGATTCTGCATCACAAAATGAACCAGAGCTGCCCAATTCACCAGATTTTGCACTACAAAATGAACCAGAGCTGCCCAATTCACCAGATTCTGCATCACAAAATCAACCAGAGCTGTTCAATTCACCAGATTCTGCATTACAAAATCAACCAGAGCTGTCAAATTCACCAGATTCTGCATCACAAAATCAACCAGAGCTGTCAAATTTACCAGATTCTGCATCACAAAATCAACCAGAGCTGCCCAATTCACCAGATTCTGCATCACAAAATCAACCTGAGCTGTCAAATTTACCAGATTCTGCATCACAAAATCAACCAGAGCTGCCCAATTCACCAGAAACTGCATTACAAAATCAACCAGAGCTGCCCAATTCACCAGATTCTGCATCACAAAATCAACCTGAGCTGCCCAATTCACCAGATTCTGCATTACTAAATCTACCAGAGTTGCAAGAAATACCAGATATCGATTATGCCGGATTAGAAGTTGATGAACCAATTCAAAGACCAGAGGTTTTACCAGAAGACGGTTAGTTTAAAATTTTCATATTTGATGAATGTAATATTTAGTATGCAACAGTTTGATACTGCATTGTTGCTGACTAAATAAAATTTTATTTTTAATTAAAGTTTTTTATTGTAATTTATAGAAATACCCCTTCATCCAGACTTTATATCAGATGAAATATCGGTACATACTGAAACTGTGCCAGACTTGGGTATAAAAAATTTGATTTTAGTCAATTGGTCAATTGTGTTAAGAGCAAATTTATTATTAATTTGTATCCAAGTATAAAAAATAAGTGTCGGATTTTGATAAAAGTGTTAACTTAGTATAACTTTACTATAAAATAATTTGCAACATTTTCACAAAATTGTCACAGTAAACTTTTTTACTTTAAACTACAGATCAACAAAATTGGATTCTCTCTACAACTGATTCCTTTACCAACTATCCATTATGGATTTACGATGAAACTGTAACAACATGGATGTACGTACAGCATCAAACATGGGTGTGGGATTACTACTTACCCCCTGGTTATCAGGGAACAATTCCAGATGGTAAGTGATAATATACATGGTAACACAGCAAATTGTGAAAGAATTGGTTTATACTTTTTAAATTTAAGTTTAGACAACATGTAACTTATTGTAGCGGTAAAAACACCTGGCTTAGCAACGTTAAGTCCTGGGTTTAAATCTTGCTACTTGTACATGGGTCCTAAATTAGTTACTTTAAACTGTAAACTTCAACTGTCCGGTAATTATATTGGGTACCTATAAACTATACAGGATCGAATGGATCGAATGTATATCGAATGGATCAAATGGATAGGATGGATCGAATGGATAGGATGGAACAAAAATATTGCATAAATTAAACCCTACCCCGACCCTCACCCATTCAGAATAAGCATAATGCATGTGATCCATTCGGTCCATTCGATCTGTTTGGTCCATTCGATCCATTTGGTTTAATCAAAAACCATTTGATATATGTTTGGGTACATTCTATTTATTCGATCCATTCGATCCTGTATAGTTTATAGGTACCGATTATATTTGGTAATATCCTAACTGACAAAGTCAACTTAAGATAATCAATGTTACGCTTGAAATTCTGCCTTTCCATATCTAGGATACATAAATAAATATTAATTTCTGAACTAAAATTTATGAAATTAAAGGTTAAGATGGCAAGCAACATAACTTCGTGAAGAAAAAGTGATATTCAACTAAACAACTAACTAGACTATAAATTGAAAAAAAAAATATTTTTTTTTTATATATTTTTGTGAGTTTTTTGTTTTCAAATTTTTAACTAGATTTTTTTTAAATACAGCACTAATTTGTTTAAAATTTTAAATCATATTTACAAATATTAAATTTATGAAAATTTAGTTCATATATTTTAAATAAAGTTTGTTTTATATTTTTTAAAGACGTTTTACAAAATAACATAAATTTTTTTGTATACAAATTTATTTTATAATTTAACTGATTATATATCAATTAAAATGGTAATTTTACATTTTTGATAACTTTTTTTAAAGGTCATCAAAATTTCATACTAAAATTTTTTTAAATTTTATGTTAGCTAATTTGTATAGATTTTAGTAGTTTTTAAACTTTTAGTCAAAAAAAAAAATACAAAAGTTAAAAAATAAAAAAAAAGTATCGCCTTTTTTGTTATATATCTTTTAATTATGTATTATACTGTGTTGATTAATTGTATATATATATATTCATGGATTAAGTAAAAATCTGTAACAATTTTGTTCTATGTGCCAATGGTAAAAATGTTTTTATCCTTTTAACCGGTGCTGCTGTTATACCATATTGGTGCATATTAATATGCTGTAATACCATATTGGTAAATATTTAAATATGTAAATAATACAACATAGCGTAGCAACGTTTATTAAATTTAAATTTATTTAAAGTGGTGTTTTACACTGATATTAACAGATTGATTTTTGTGCCATAGATGTTCTCGAATTGTTGTGTTTAAAAAATAAACTTAATTCGAGCAAATAAAAAGCTAATTTTGAATTATTTGTAGGTTAACTTTAATTTGATACACTATGTATGGGATTGTACTGTTAAAAAGCATGCTTGAATAAAAGTTTTTTTTAAATTTTAGTTTAATTAAATGAAGAATATGACAAAGGAGATGGTCAAACCGAAACTTAAATTTTTTTAAATCATGTTTTTCTTGATATGCTAAATACTTTAATAATTTATATATATATTTTTCTTATGTGAAAAAATGGTATAATTATGTAATTAGAAATGAGACTTAACATTTTTGTAAAATTTATAAAAAGTAAATATATATTTTTTTTATAAAGTAAATACAGAAGTTGGATTAAAAATGAGTTAGTAGAAATCAGTTTATTAAACAATAAGTTAATACACAATTCTATATACCAATATAAAGTATATAGTTTTAATGCTTATTTATAATTCTTACTACTTTTAAACGAATCTAAAATTTTTGTACCCAACTAAATATTTTAAAAGACTTCTAATGTTGCAAATTTCAATGAAAAATATTAAAAAAGATTTTAATTTAAAATTTGCTAGTTTTTTTTCAATTATTTGCTAAAACTATATTTTACTTTTGTTCAATTATTTTAAAATTTTAAAAACTGCCATGTTGTGTAATTTGCTGCTGTGCAAACTTTCTTTTAAGTTTTACCTTTTTCTAATTATGAGTGCATTGGTATATAAACTTTGATTTGGAAATTTTGTGACATTTTAAAAACAACTATGTCTAATGCAGAGTTAAATATCCTTGCTGCTAAGTTAAAACAAATTTGTGAAGAAACACAAGATGGAAAGTGGAAGGAAAATAAACCACAAGAATCAGCAAAAATTCTCCACAAAATGGGGTTGCTTTATAAGGAGAAAAGTCCTGATAAATTGAGCTTGATAAGAAGTTGTGCACTTTTAAATTCAGCTATAGTAAGAAATCCTTCAAATGTTGAAATAATTAAGAAAGATCTGGATAATCTTTGCTCACATTTGCTTAAAATATCAAAAGCAGATCAACCTTTGGCAAATTTAAGAAATATTTCTGCAAAAGTTGCTGAAAAGATTCTTAAATTGCGGGAAAACACAAATCCTAAACTGGCTCAGTTGATAAAAATTCCTTTCGATGTTAGTTCAGAAATATTAGAGGAACTAGAATCGAATAAAATACAAAAAGTTAGTGCTATACAAAATGATGTTACTAATCAATATATTTCTGTTATGCAATTTATAGCTCAAAAGTGTGAAAAAATCATGGGAAAACCTCCATGTAAATTTGCCATAGCTGGAATGGGGTCTCTTACCAGAAAAGAAATAACTCCTTACTCTGATTTTGAGCACATGATTTTGCTTGAAGGTGATGTTAAAGAAAATGAAATGGCTAAAGGATATTTTAGATGGTTTTCTGTGATTTTTCATTTTATTATCTTGAATTTGGGAGAAACTATTCTTCCATGTGTTGCAATTCCATCCTTAAATGATTACTACATCGAAGGTGGAATTGATTGGTTCTTTGACAGTTTTACAAAACGAGGAATTTCTTTTGATGGAATGGTACCTTCTGCATGTATCTTCCCACTAGGAAGACAAGAAAAAACTCCTAATAAAGATTGGCTAACAGAACTAATTAAACCGGCAAATGAAATGATAATTTATCTTAGCTCTGTTAAATCTGAAGTGGATTTAAAAGATGGTTATCACTTGGCTGATGTGTTAAAACGAACTTGTTTTGTTTATGGAGATGAAGAAATTCACAATGATTATAAGAAACTTGTAGAGAAAAAACTTGAAGCTGAAAAACAACCAGAATTGATTGATGAGTTAAAAAAAGTTGACTTTGACAATAACACACGGGATTTGTGTTTTACTGGAAATCAATTTAACATGAAACAGAGATTTTACAGAGCATTATCATTGTTTTTAATGGTTATGTGCAATTTTTATAAAGTATTTTCAACTGGATTTGAAGCAGTTGCTGAATTAGAACAACGCAAAATTGTTAATTCTAAGACAGCACATCACCTTAAATATGCCCTTTCTGTTGCTAGTGAAGTTAGACTTAAACTTTATGCTAAAAACCAGAGTCTACATGACAACATTAACATGGGGCAAACTTTAACAGGTTTTGATTTAGATCCTGCCAAAGAATTACTTGAGGCTGTTGGGCCAACTAGTCTTTTAAGAACATATGAAATCTTGGAAGATGTAAGACTCAAACAACGAAAATTACTACATCTAGTTGGTGGAAGTGACGTTATCAAAGTTATTATAACTGGCTCCAAACTAGAAATCCCGGATCATGATCCATTTAGTTTCTGCTACTTTTATTGTTTATGCACTTTACGTCAATACAAAAGAATGATTCACCTATGGGAAAATAAAGCACCTAACTTTCAACATGAAATCAAATGGGATGGTTTCTTGATTGATTACTATGTTATGGATGCTTACATTATGGAACAACGCTTTGAAGAGCCTTTAAAGATGATACATAGTTTTAAATGGCAGTTATTAAAAAAAATAGACAAAGAAAATTTTTATTTTAAGTTATTAAAATACGAGATTGATTGTTTAAAGAATCTTGGAAGACTTAAAGATGTAAAACCTTTAGCAATAGAATTCCTTCAAAACGAAAGCTACTTTGTTGGAAATTGGATATCTTACACCATTTTAATAATAATGTGTATGCAGATTTTTTTCTGTCATAATGAACCCGGGAATGCTCTTTTAGTATCAATTAAACTGAAAAACATCACAGGCGATGAAAAAATTTTGCTTTCACAAAATGGAATAGACATTGCAAAGATTTACTTCATGGAAGGAGTGTGTCATGACATTCTAGGTAATCCTGTTTTAGCCCTGAAAAAAGTTAAGGAAGCAGAATTGTTAATTAAGAATGCTCCTATACGCGATATTGGATTAATCCTGTCAATATCTTCATTTAAACTGTTACGGAGGGCCAAAGGTTTAAACGATTTCTACAACGGATATGATCGAAATGATCTAAAACTATTCTCAGGTGGATTTTTGTAAAAATTGAGTAACACAAATCTGTAACAACAACATTTTTTATTTTGTTAATAATATTTCTTTTTTAAACATTGGAGATAAATTTTTATTAACACATAACTATATTAAATTTAACTTAATTTTTTACACTAAACTAACCTGTAATTATTTTAATTTTGATTATAGATTTAATGTTGGGCAAATAAATTCAGCCATCCAATGAAATTGCAGGCAATTTTTTATTACCAAGTAAGCTAATATTTAAAATCAAAAATAAATTTAAAGATTTGTTTACTTAAATTACACAGCCTTTACCAATAACCTTTGTATAATGACGTCCTTAGTAATTTTATTGTTTGATATGACAACCTCATAAATTTACTTTTTAGGTAAATTTAAAAGTTGGTATTTAGCCTACTATAAAAAGAAACTTAAAAAGGAATATTAAAAAAATTTCTATAAATTTTTTATTTTGGTTTTTCACACATTAATAAAAGTTAATTAAAAGATATGCAACTAATAATAATTTAACGCGATTAAAAATGACAACATCAATTTGTTTATTTAAAACATGCATTGAGCAATAAGTATTAATGATTACATAAATATTTTAAGTATTTATGGTATGTTATTAAATATTACTGTTTTTAATTACAGGTTTCTCCAAATTCTTTGCTTGCTAAGCTGCACAAATTGATCACATTAACCACAGCCTATTTCGAGGGGCCATTGATTGCTATTATTATTCAATCTTTTAAAATAATTTTTGGTAAAAGCTTTTCTATTTTTTAAAATAGCGGTCATTTTTTATGTATTTTTAAGCTTGTTATTATTTTATGTCAATCAAGTTACTAAACATAATGGTTATTATATAAATTAATTGAAAATGGCTATCAAGTGTAAATTGCAAATCCTTGTATTTAGTTTTGTGTTGATTTTTGTGTCAAATATTTAATTTTTTGTTGATTTTTGTGTTACATATTTAATTTTGTGTTGATTTTTGTGTCAAATATTTAATTTTGTGTTGATATTTGTGTCAAATATTTAATTTTTTGTTGATTTTTGTGTTAAATATTTAATTTTTTGTTGATTTTTGTGTCAAATATTTAATTTTTTGTTGATTTTTGTGTTACATATTTAGTTTTGTGTTGATTTTTGTGTCAAATATTTAATTTTTTGTTGATTTTTGTGTTACATATTTAATTTTGTGTTGATTTTTGTGTTAAATATTTAATTTTTTTTTTGTCTTTGAAAAATGTATAAATCTGTATTATGAAAATAAAAAAAATGATCAGATTTTTAGTTCATTTCTAATAAAAAATAAAGTAAATTTAATAATCTTTTTTTAAATCTTTCACTTGCTTACAGGCTTTAATATGCTCTTAAAAAAAATACCAAAAAAACATATTCAAATACCAGCCCTTAAACAGTAAAAAATTGAAATAGCTTAAAAACATTTAATTGTACATTTAAATTTATGACTTTTAAAATATTTGTTAAATATATTTTTATTTATCTTCAAACAATTCTAAGAATTGTTTTCTTTGCTTACATTGGTTTTTTCATTAAATGTTGTGTAATGACAACAGCATAACATTTTTATTGCACTATTTGATTAGCACAACTTTAATAAAAAATAGGTGGTTTTTAAACACAGGTTTAGGTAAGGCCATGTCATTATATATTTATCAAACTTAATATTTTGAAGCAACTTTGCTATTCTTTTTTCAATAAACTTTAACAAACAAATTAAAAGTTCTGTTTTAATACGGCACATATTTTTTTGGAACTAATCAACTAAAAACATATATCTTTTCTATAAATGTTTAATTATGTAAAGCTGATAACATGTACTAGTATCTATTATATACAAAAAAAACTGAAAACCGCTTATTTTATTTTTTTGTGTTGGTTTGTTCTTTTAAGAAATGAGTAAGTATTATTTTATTTGCAGACAGGATGTTTATATTACAAGATTTTTTAAAAAAAATTTTTAGGAAAAATGTTGAAGCAAAAGCTTAAAAACAAGTATTTAATTGCACATTAAAATACATTTTATAACTTTTATTGTATTTATTGAGTTTGCCATACTGTAATTCCAGGAATTGTTTGTTATGCTAATGTTGGTTTTTTAGTTTGTGATGACAACAAAATAACATTTGTACAGCCTTTTTATTAAATAATATTTAATTTCGAAAAACAAAGTTTTGTTTAAGTCCCTACTTGCAATTGAAAATTGACAAAACTAATGTCCTAGGTTTTTTGGCTATTTTATGATATATTTACTAAATTTAATATCTTAAAGAAATTGTGCAATATTTATAATTAAACCTAATAATTAAAATAGACTATTTTGTATAAAAAAGGTAAATCACACTTCATTACATGTTTCATGTTAATATATAGTTGCCTAATTTTAAAACTGATTGTTATTAAATTAAAAAAAAATAAATTAAAAACAATGCTTTGAGTTGGATTCGAACTTGTGATCTACGTTTTTAAAGTCACGTGGTTGTTTAATTTTTATCACTGCGTTTATTTGAAACTGAGTTAGCGAGATCTATCGTCACCTTGAACAATGCTTTTTTATTTAGGTTTTTCGCGCAATAATGAAGGTAAATAAAAAGATACACAAGAAACATTACATTAATGTGGCAAATAAAAGACAATATATATATTATATGTTTTTAAATATGCCATAAGTAATAATATTTACATAAGTAATGAAGAGTATGTTAAGGCGGCATCTTGTCTTGTATGGCTTAAATCAAATAACTTAAACAAGGGCGCCATACTGCCTGAAACGGTTTCGGGAAATTTATATCCATTTGTATAAAAACATATAAATCCTGGTAGATAACTGTTAAAGCACTTTTTAAACTATAATTTATTTGTCAAACTAGCAAAAAAATATTGATTGAGGATAAACAACAACTGTTATTGTTTTTTATTTGTATTGATGAGGTCATTCCCAAATTAATCTTTGTTTACTTTTGGCAGTTTGGGCGTTGAAAATTTATTGTAAAACCCTGTCCGCCTATTGCTAAATTGGATGATATTATTTTAAACATTCTCGACAATTAAAGTTGGTTAACAGTTGCAGTTGAAAAGATAACCCTATTCGTGTTGTCCGCTAGTTTATGAACGGCGGAAAGGGCGGAATTTTTATAACTTTACCCTAGTCTGCTAGTCCCTAATCTTCCCTTATGAATTCCTTTCATTTCGCATTCATAGTACTACCAGTTTAAACAGGACCACGCTAATAGAGAAATAACAGCTAAATTATGAAATGTAACTTTGATGTTTCTTTTTGATTTACTGTAATTAAAATTTGCTGTTGACTGTGTTGAACTTTTTTAAGGTTTTTTAACTAAAAACCGGCAGCCCGGTCTGCCTGTGTAGTGGTAAGAACACTTGCTACACTACCATGAGGTTGTGGGTTCAATCCCCACTGCTCTTAAGAAGATGCTAACGGTATGAACTCCTGCTAAGCCAGCACTTAATCAGCAGCATAATTATCGGGCAATTATAATCTATAATATCCCAAACCATCAAAGACAACTCGAGACTGGGTCGGAGTAACTGATGTTACTCTATGTTTAGGTTGCGCATTCGACCTTTCTACATCGAGGTTAAAAATACAAAAAAAAAATATATTTTAGAAATGGGTGATTATGTTAAAATTATAATTTATTTTGATGGCAAATATTGCAATTTATTTAGAAAAACTTAGAGCTTTTTGCTTAAATGTTTTTACATCCTATTTATGGGATGTGTTTGTTTTGTCAATGGACATGAGTCGACGAAATTCTCAAAAAAGTTTTAGTGAAAGTGATTCGGACTCGGATGAAATTAGTTTGAGCAAAACTATTTCTGGGTAAGTGTTGATGTGAAGCGATTGTGATTGTTATTTGTGTGTTTACAAAGTTAACATTTCTTTTAAATAAGTTTAAACTTGAATTTTATTAAAATAATTTGAAATTGTTTTTAAACAGACCAAGTAAGCAAGAAGAAGAGGAAAAAAATTTGCAAACATTTCAAGATGTTTCAGCTGTAAGGTAAGAATAATTTAAAACCAAATGATACGCTATATATAATGTATAGATAAAACAGAAAACAATTAGTTAATTAAAGTAATTATTATACATTTAACAACTTTAATTTTATAGAAATGGTAATAGTATGAATCTATTTCATAATTTTTTTTAGTAGAAGTCTTTAGAAAGGGCTTTAAAATGTTTTAATCTTTGTTTTTAACACAATGACACAAATATTTTATTTAAAAATCCTATTTTTCAGTGGGGAAAGTTCACAAAGATATGAAAATGAAGATACGGTTTTGCAAGGTCAACATTCTAACTTTTGTCTATCCGGGTATAATGTTTTTTTTTACTTCTTAATGTAAAATTTTAATACAAGCAACTTAGTTTTTATAAAAAAATTTTTTACTTAGTAATACTGTAGTTAAGAAAACTTTAACTTAATATATAATTGTTTACGTTCCAAAATTTGTAATCACAAAAAAAGTAAAAATTTAAAGATTTTTAAATATTTTTTAGCATTGAAAATAGTATCCTACCAGATTATAATGATAACAATGTAGCAGGTTGTTCTTATAACCAAATGTAAGTGATTTTAATTCAAATAAACTTAGGCTAAATATTTATAATTTTAATGTATTTAGCATACTTCTTAACTGTCAAACGATTTCTTTTTTAACATTTAATTTACTTTAAAATGTATCAGGATGCTTATGAATACAAAAGAGGTTGTTTAAAATGTCATCTTGAGTAAAAAAGTTTGTTGTCATTGGGCCTGTATAAGAAAAGGTAGTAGTGGTGGTTGAGAGAAGTTAATGTTTTTTTAATTAAAGCATTTTATTTGAAATAAAATGTGTTTATTTATTTTGGTGTGTAAACTTAATGGATTTATAGGTCCAGTTTTTATATATATTTTAATTATTTTCTTTTTTTAGTTTGTTAATATTTTAATATTGCATAATTTTTTTGTTATACCAGTTTGGGAACTACTGATGGAATAAAACAAGGGGTTCAAACTCAACTGAAATATCGAAAAACACAAAGAGAGCCCACCATTAAGTAAGTTATATTTAAAATTAACATTTTAATCTACAAATTGATTTTTTTTAAACTAGTAAAACAACTTGTGTACTAGGAGTTGTAATACAATTTTTAAACAGAATTTCAAATTTTGTTCTAATTGATTTTTTATAACTTAAATTGTTTTAAACATTTTTTTATAAGAAAGTAGCCTGCAGAATTCTTACTTATTTTTAGTTAATAATTAACTTTATTTAACGATATGAATGGTTGAACCTTATTTTAAATCTAAGTAAACCTAATAATTTAATTTTAATTATGGAATTATAATGTAGAATAAAAACGCTGACTGTGAGTACAAAATTTATGTTGTTTGTGAATGTTTCGTGGCGTATATTTGCTGTTATGTGTTGTTCTGTTGTTCTTGGGTTTTAGAATATTTTGATAGAATTTATGTTTGTTAAGACCACATATAAACATTAGGGATGGGCTGAAATCCAAATTACTCGGATTCGACGAGCCCGAGTACTCAGATATGACATCATTTAAACGTATATAACTGTTCACGAGAATCTTTCCCGCATAATTTTAAAACTGCAAAATTTGCCAAGAAAATTTTATAGATAATAAAGTGTTTAACGTTGGCAAAACTACTTACCGCTGATAGCAATATCATTCTAAGTCCAAATGAAAATGTTAAAGTCTCAAATTTATTATCCGTAAGTAAAAGTGTATTTGTTGCGCAATCGTTGCTTAAATAACGTGATATAATTAAGAGTAGATTATAAATTATTAGAAAAAGGCAAACCTTGTGTTTTTTATGTTTAGTAAAAAACGATCTTAAATGACAAATTATTACTCGGCATCCGAGAACCAAAAAATGTTCGACGAGTATTAAAATATTCTTAATACTCGGGCCGAGTACTCGGACTCGGATTCGACCTAATAAACATTTATATTCACTAAAACTTAATGGAAAAACATCTATAAAGGCATAATTTTCTGTAACTATTATACAAAAATTGATTTTATAAATGTGTTTATATAAAAAATTTATACAAAAACTAATAAAAATTAACTAATTCACAAAAATTAACACTTGTATGATGTTAAACTGGTATAAATAAAGTCGGTTTATAAAGTAATTCAATTTTTAAAGACACGATTACAATGAAAATACGTATTAGGCCTTTTTTATGCTTACTCATTGTATAGGCCTGTATAAATGTAATGTAATCCATTTCCGCTATATTGTTTGTAACAACTTTCGTAAAATTATTGTAAGTAGTTTACCTACATTGTTAAGATTAATTTTTTAAAGTCATATATTAGCGATATTTTTATACTCAAAAATAAATAAAGTTGGTGTCACTGAACACAAAAATGTTTTTAACTTTAAATAATTTTACCTACTTTTTAAGGTATACAACTTTAAAAAAAAATAAAAAAAAGGGGAAGTCCTGTTTGTGATGACGTGGAAAGTACTAACTTGTATATATTTACTACGCTACTAAGTACTTTCTACGTCACACAAAAAATATGGTAACCAGGTTTTTAATGTTAATCATTTTCCAGTATTTTTGAAAATTAAATTGTAAGTACCACAGACATTTTTTAAAGGTTCTAAAGGCATTTTATGATTCATTGTCAACCATACTAACATGCTATATACATCACTTACACAATTGCAAAACTCTGTAACATAACCCTTTAAGTTCATGCAGTTGAACTTGAAATTTTAATTTATAAATAATTTTGTCTTTGCTGTTTTTGTTCTTTTCCCTACATTGGTTACAATAAAACTTGGATTAGACCAATCATATTATGTTTAAGCACTTGATTAAAACAATTAAATGATTGTGACATTATCACTGCCAGTATGTTCATAATATTATAATGATGTTTTTAGTAATGTCTTTTCAATGTAATTTAATGTGTTAATTTATTTTGTTGTTCAATTTTCAATTTAAACATATAAATTTAAAGAATAAATTAGATGTGTTATGTATCACAACAAACATAACTAGCTGATAAATTGTTTGGGTTTTTATATTTCTTTAAAGACATTCAATTTATTTTAATATAATATATCTTTAGGAAAAACTTTGAACGAGATCCTAGCCCTACACCAGAGCAGCATAATCTTAATGTTGATTCTAATTGCAGTGAAAATGAGTAAGAAATTCAATTAAAAATTATTACATTTGCATTAAGCGTTGTTAGTTATTTGGTTAAACGGTAATATAATAATTAATTATTAACTAAAATAAAATAAAATGGTTTACTATGGTTTACAAATCCATTGTTGTAAAATTTAACCAAAATAAGAGGAAATTGTGTTTTGCGATTTTAAAGAAAATTATACAGAAGTTAGTTTGACTTAAAGCTTTAGTGACTAATAAAAATGATTTTTGTTTAACAGGGTTTTGCCTCCTGAAAATATGGATGCAAACAACTCTGTCAAGTCCCAAGCTCATCAAGAAACTTTACCCACAACTTCAAGCTTCAATACAGCTTCCAGCAGCCCCAAAACTTCCGGAAGAGCAAATTCACCTCCTACCACCCAGAAAACAAAGACAGAAACTCTGCAGTTTACATTTGGCTCAACTGGTCCCATTAGTGCACAACTAGTTGATTCTACTTTAGTGCCGGATATCGGGATAACTAATGAGGCAGGTACCACAATTGCTGGTAATAGCACCCAACCATTGGATCCTACTTTGCCACCCTCCGAGTCGCAGGTTTCTGTGATAACTGACGAACTTAGTGACAGCAACTCAAGTTCAGAAGCTTCCCAACAACATGACTCTAACCAAGGCAAAACTGCAACTGCTCTTGACAATTCAGATTTTTCATTGTCACTTTCCGAGCCAGAGGTTTCTTCGATTATTAGTACAGGAAGTGATTCAAGTTTGGAGATTGAAGAACAAGAACAAGAGCTTGAAGGCTCGACTGAACGGAATTCCATGGTTGTTATTGGTCCCAAAACACCAACCAATATTTTGTTATCTACTGAAGAAGCAACTGAATTGGAGGGTTTGAACCATCTTACACCATCAACACCCGCTTCTGTACCAATAAATCCAGCCTCCGAACCATCAGCACTAGCTTCTGCAATATATACACCAGTTAATAATAGATCTTTAGCTGGTAATGAAAGCACACCAATGGTTAATGCTGCTCAAATACCAGTTATAGAAGTTAAAAGGCCAGATACTCAACCAGTTCTAAGGTCTAAAGAACCACATCGTATCTCTACATCTCCACTGCCTATTCTCGACCGATCTACACAACAATCAAGCACGCGAAATGGCCAACAAGATCAAAGAAATGCACACGGACAAGGCTTAGTTACCAGACCAGCTTCTCAGGATGGTCTAACCCTGCAACAAGAACCAGACGTGGAGGAAAATGCCAGCTCGCCAATCAGTCTGGGTCAGCAGGAATCCCATGATGACCCAATTTCTTTAACAGCAGCTACAAGTCCACAGGCTTCACAAGAATTAGATCTTAGATCTATTAATAGTCAGATATCTGGGCTGGAACCAGATAGAGTAGTTACTGGTCAAGAAGTTTATCATTCACAGCAAACAGCTGATGCAAAGAATTTACAAAATATGCAGTTATATAACAACATGCAAGCAGGTTGGTTTAATTTGGTCTTAATTTTTAAACATTTACTACATTAAATACATTAAATAGACATGTTTGTCAAAATAAAAATGTGAATAAAGTCCAGGCAAAATTTTTATAATTTATTGTTTAAATTTCTTTATTTGAAATTTTTAGATCCATCTCATGTAGACAGTACTGAAAGAAACTTAACTTCACGAGCTTTTATTGACGAGAGACCAGCTGTTCAGACTGAAGATGGTATTTATTTATATTTCTTTTTAAATTAAGTTTAAAAAAACTATTTTTTTTTATTAATGAAAGTAATGTTTTTATTTTTTTAATATAACCAAAACTTAATATTTTAAATGTTAGTTGATTTTTTCCAATATGTTATTTTTTGTTAAAATTGCTTTAAATTTTTTTAATTTAATAGAAATCGACCTGCGCTTAGATGATAGCATGGTAGAGCTTGATGTTTTTCATAGAGGGGCTGCCCCCTATTTTGAGAATGAACCGTATCTAGGTAAAACATTGTGTTATTTAGGTTTTTAAAAAAAACATAGGCATTAAAATTTAGCTTTTATGGTTTAATTTTGGGTAGGATTTATTCAGTATTAATTCTCAAAGATTTTATCCAAAAATGTAAAGGCTAACCAGTATTATGCATTTATCGTTAAAAAAAATTTGCTCGTCTTTTTTTTAGATCAACAAAACTGGGTTCTTGTTGAAGTAGAAAATTTCCCCAACTTGAGAACATGGGCTTCTAATCCTAATGTGAATAGTTGGGTGTATGAAGATCAGATCTGGAATCTGCCTCAAAATTATAATGGAACAATTCCATGTGAGTTTTAGGTTATTTAATTTTTTTAGTTTTTTATTATTGTTATTATTTTTTTAAATTTTATTTTGGTTTTTTGCAAATTGATAAAAGTAAATGATAAATACAATATACAATTAATATTACAACAATGCGACAGGGAAAAAATGACAAAATCTATTTAATGATTTAAAACATGCCAAAAGTATTAATGTTTACATAAAGATTTTAAGTATGTTATGGCATGGTCACTAAACCCAAAAGTTTAAGTGTTGGTGTAGAATTTATTGAATCAATAAACAAACAAGTTAATAGCCTCCCTTACACTAAGTAATTGTATTAATAAGAGCACAACTCTTAACTAATAATTTGCCTGTGATACATTTTTATGCACCACAAAAAGCATTTTTATGAAAAGCTTATAAATTAGACGTATATATATATACATATATAGATGTATATCAAATTTCTAAACCCACAAAAAAAAATATAACTGCCGTTTGTGGTGTATGGCAAATATTATTTAAAAGTTGCAACCGTAGTGCATTTTATTGATTAGGCTACTTAAAATCATATCACAAGTGAAAAAATAAAACTTAAATCAAATTTAAAATTGAAAAAAAGGATATTAGTGATCATTTTTTTAATTTTTTTTCAGTTTAAATGCAAGCCAGAGCCTGATAAATGAAGCCTTTTTTGGGTTGAAAGTTTGGTTATTTGGTTGTTTTTTTTGCACTACCTATTGCACTTTTTCATTTAAAAAAACTTTTATCAAAATTTTTAAAATCAAATTTTATTCTGTTTTTAATGAATTCTTTATTTGGCTTTAAACTATTATATTTTATAAAAATAGCAAATTTTAAATGATGTATTTTAAAAATTTAATCCCAAAAGTCTTCAAAGTTATTTTTATATTCTGCCAAAAAATGTTTAGAATTTAAATGAAAATTCTTTTAAATTGGATGCAAATTATTTTGGTTTTATATGACAAAAAATATTATAGTATTTTTATTCATTTTAGTGAAATGAGGTGTAATAACAAGATAATGTTAAATACCTATTTTTTTGAAGTGGTGTAAATGTAAAATCTTTTTCTTTCATATAATTAAATCATCTTTTTGAATTTTTACTTTTTCTTATTTAAGCTGCCATAATTTGTATGGTGCGAACACTAATGGTATGAAGCTGTCACATTTTTGTAAGTGTTTTCATATATAATTTGACATTGCCAGACATTTGAACTTATTTTGTTACTATGACCTAAAATTTGTTATTAAATGACCAAATTTGTGTTTAAATAGCAGTATAACATTTTGTCTGTATATTAAGGTATTGTTATTTATTTATTTTTTCGTATTTTTTTGGTTCCAATTTCTTTAAAATTCAACTTTATTTAAATAATCGTTATTGTTATTTTTTTTAACTGTTATTTCGGTTACTGTGTCATGTTGGAAAAAACAACTAGATAAACTTTGTATTGTAAATAATGTATTATTTTTTTTTCGTTTTTAAATTATGAATTTGTCACGATAAACGCAAATGATGACCTAAATATTGTTTGACTTATGTTAGAAGTTAGATTCTTCCGTAAGAATAAAATTTTACCATTAACTAATTTTTTTATTTGTATATATCTTTATCCTCGATGTGGAAAAGTCGAATGCACGACTTAAACATAGAGGAGTAACATCAGTTACTCCGACTCAGTCTCGAGTTGCCTGTGGCAGTTCGGGATAATATAGATTATAATTGCCCGGTAATTATGCTGCTGATTAAGTGCCGGCTCAGCAAGAGTTCGTACCGTTCACAGCGCCCTACTCAAGGGCGCTACAGTATGAGCTCAGTGGGGATTGAACCGACGACCTCATGTGTGGTGTAGCAAGTGTTCTTACCACTACACCATGCTGCCGGTTAAATAACACATTTAATTAAACTTATGCAAAAAGGCTGTACCGTACAAAATGTGAATTTCGTATAAACGTATCTGCAAAATCGCCTACTTTGATTTAGTTAAAAATATGGATATACATTGGCGTTTTAATTAACTATTATTCTATTAAGAAAGACTATTTGAATTGGTAGTAAAGGGGCACAACCATAAAATGTCTTTGGGGTTATTTTCTCACTACCTTCACTTTTTTTTTAGCCTTACTTTCCAAACTGCAAAGTAATTTGAAAATTGGTCAAAATATTTAAATTAGGCATGGTAGCTTTTTACTTGTTTTAATTACAATAAAGTTGTGTTGTTTAAATAAAAAATTAAATATTTAAAAAGGCAACCCTACCGGAGATGGCGTATCGCTTAGGCCATGATTTTGTGCGCGAATAAACAGCTGATTTAAGACTAAATAGGCTGATAGGTTAAGAATCACAATTCTTATCGCTTTAGTTCTTGACTGCGAAAATCTCTAATAAAAGTAGGAATTGTTCGTTGCATTTTGTATTTGTTGTTTTAAAACCGAATTTTACGTCTAGTTGTGGTAGTTAGACATTAAAATAAACGAATGGTATTTTTTACCGGCAGCGTGGTCTGGTGGTATAGTGATAAGAACAATCAGACAATTGCTACACGACTATGAGGTCGTGGGTTTAATCCCCACTGCTCTCATGCTGTAGCGCCCTTGAGTAAGGCGCTATAAACGGTATAAACTCCTGCTGAGCCAGCACTTAATCAGCAGCTTAAATACCGGGCAATTATAATTGATAGTATCTCAAACTGGCAAAGTCAACTCGAGACTGGGTCAGAGTAACTGATGTTACTCTATGTTTAAGTCGCGCATTCGACTTTCCCACATTGAGAATAAAGATATATACAAAAAAAAGTAAGGAAAAATTTTTAGGAACTTTTAAATGTTTGTTTTTTGCTTTTTTATTGCTTTGTGGAATTTGAAAAGGTCTTTCTTAGAAATAGCTATAGGCGAGCACAGTTAACCAAAGAAGTAACTTTAATAAAAAAGTTATTAGTTTTACAATACTTAAAATGGACAATACTAAAGTACGGAATGCGGGATAGTGCGGGACCGTATGTAAACGTTAATAAAAATTCGCGGAATGCGGGACGGAACGGAATTTTTGTACTTTATTGAGGGATGATTGCAGTCAAGGTCTGAGGAATAATGCGGGATTGCTTTTAAAGGCATGGGAATGAATAGAATGATGCTAAAACGACTTTAAAGTGCAAGGGAAGATTAGGGAAGGGTATAAAAATTTTGTCCTTTTCCGCATTCAGTGTCTTTTTGTTAACGTCCACATACGGCTTCAGTATTTTCCGCAACCCGCAAACTTTCGTATCCCGTATTCTGGTACTACCTCTTCAAATGTAGTAGTAAGAACACTTGCTACACCACATAATGACATGACAGCATGAGGTCGTGGGTTCAATCCCCACTGCTCTCATGCTGTAGCGCTCTAGAATAAGGCGCTATAAACGGTATGAACTCCTGCTGAGCCAGCACTTAATTAGCAGGGTTAATTTCTTTTATGTCATACCTAATTAAATAATTTTTTTTTAATTATCTTCAGGGTTTTAATTTACCCATTAAATTAAGTTGTGGTTGTGTTAAGTTGAAGTGGGAAATTGTTAGACTATATTAAATGTGTTTAATTGATTACCATTTTCACCTATTTCATGTTTGGTTGAACTTCACTTAAAACAATGTCAAACGGAAATAGTTCAGATTCCGACTCAGATCAAAATAATAAAAGGTATTTAAAAACTGTCCTTAAATTAACTTTTTTATTATTTATATATAGTATCGAAAACACTTTTTTGTTTAGAGTAGTTTGAAAATTAACATACAGAACAAACCTAATTTAAATCTATTTTTTTATAGAATTTCCACTGGTGGCAAAAATCAAAAACAAACTTCAAAAGTCAGGCATGAAAGGGCAGTTAGTTCGTAAGTAAAATTGACTTAATGAAAACTAAAATGTATATAATAAAAATATATCATAAATTAAGATTGTGAAAAACATATTTTAAAATTGAATAAGCATTTCTTTAACTTTTAAATAATGGCTTTTGTTGTGCGAAATATTTTGACTCAAATTGACATCTAAAAATAAGTAAAAACTTGTTTAAAATCATTGAAACTGCAATAATCTTGTGTTAAGTTAGTTAAGCAACTAACTTACTATGCTGTTTGCATTGTTATTGAACAGACATAAAAGCACAATTTTATTTTAATGCACATAAAACACATTTAACATTTAAAATTTTAGAAAGCTTATAATGTGATATTCTTAACAAAATGGTCATGACTAAGCCATAATTTAATCTGTTTAATAATTAGGAATTTTAATTTCGTTTCTTGGTTTGGTGCCAACTTTTAAAATGCTCTCACTTAAGCCTGTGCACCTGGCACATTCCTATATAACAATTAACACACCAAAAATAGTCAATAAAATTGTTTGTTTTAGTGGTTCTAGCACCCAACGTCAAGAGATCACTGATATTAATATTTTGCCGTCATTACAACTTTCTTCAACTCAACCTTCTACAAGGTAAACTTTTATTACTTTATATTATTTAATAATAATACAAAAAAACTTTTTTTTAGTTAAACAATGGCTATAATATAAAAAATTGGATAAAAAATAAAGTGAATATTAAGCTTTTAAATTGATTGTTTTTTTTAAATTTGCAATAGGCAAAATTATTTTTTAAGTTTTTAATATTGTAGTAAATAAAACGCCATATTTTTTGTATTAAATTATGTCTAGTCACTTTGATTTTATTAACTCATGTATGGTGCATTGTTTCTATAGTAGCATATAGTGCAAACAATGCTTATAAATATTAATAGATAAGGTTAAACTATGCTAGAGTATATTTATGTTTTTATTTGGTATTTGCTACACTAAACAAAAGTAGGATCAATTTATAGAAATTGTTGTTTTTGGAATTTTGTATTATATATAAAACATCATCTTCTTATAGGGGACCAGAAGCTTCGGCCGTGAGAAGCTTCGGCCAGAAGGATCGGCCTGCAAAAAACGCGGGGGGTCGGTGACGAAATTGCCGCGTAAAATGTCAGTTTAAGACCATATTTTACCGATATTCAAAACAAAATTTGACAAAAAGTATTATACATAAAAAAAATTTAAAAAGTTGTTACGAAAAATGTATATGTTAGTTTTTAGAATATTTTTTTTTTTTTAATTTTTGTTTCACAAATGTCTTTTTAAAACGGATTGATGACGGGCGCTTATGGCCTGCACAATTTTTCATCTAACTGCGGGAAGTCCACGGCGTAAAGCCCGCGTTTAAAGTCAACGTAAGACCGTATTTCATCAAATTTCAAAATAAAATTTGACAAAAAGTATATTATATAAAAAAATTTTAATTGGTAGTTACGATAAATTTATATGTTAGTTTTTAAAATATTTATTTTTTTAAAGATTTTTGTCTTAAAAACGTAATTTTAAAACGCGATTAAAGACGGGCGCTTATGGCTTGCAAAATTTACTTTCGGCCTGCGTAATTTTTATCTATCTGCGGGAATCCACGACATAATCCCCGCGTTTGATGTCAACGTAAGACCGTATTTTATCGAAATTCAAATTAAAATTTGACAAAAAGTATAATATATGTAAAAATTTTAATTGGTTGTTACCTTAATGACATATGTTAGTTTTAAGAATATTTGTTTAAGGCTGATGTTTTAAAAAATAATTTTAAACCGGATTAAAGACAAGTTCTTAAGACCTTCAAAATTTAACACGCTCTTGGGTTGCGAAATTTTAATTTTACTGATTTACAATATTTTACATATATTTAAAATATAATTTTGCAATAAGTACAATCTATAAAGAAATTTTGTGTGGTTTTAAAACTTAAGATTTATCTTAGTTTAACTGTTCCTTTGATGATTTATATATCAAAAACTAAATTTAGAACGGAGAAGATTTTGCCCTAAGTTATTAGTTTTCAACATGTAAAAATTGTTTTCAATAAATCAAATTTTGGTATTTGTAAGTTAGTTTTTTTTTTATAAAATTTTAAGTTTTAGGTTTTTTTAAAACAAGGTTGTTTTTTTGTAAATAAAGTTTGTTTTTGTTAAGTAATTGTAATTTTTTTAAATTAAATTTTGGTTTATATAAAACAAATTTAGGATTTTTTGTTTGTTTTTAGTTTTAATGGTTTAAGAGTTTTCGGTTTGCTATTTGGCACCAAATTTAAAAAGTAAAGCTGGTATAAACTGAATTTTTAGTCTATTTTAAATTAAAAACTGAAGTTTAAAACTAGTGGTTAAAAATAAATTAAAGTTTATAGCTGGTGTTAATTAATAAACTAAAGATTGAATCTGTGGGTAAATAATAAACAAAAATTTGAATCTGGGGGTAAATAATGAATTGTATTTTAAATTTGGAGCTGTTAATTGAAAAAACTTGGGTTTTGATAACATTTTTTATGTTGTTGGGGCTAAATAATAAACAAAAGTTTTAAACTGGGGGTAATTAATAAACAATAGTTTGAATCCGGGGGTTAATATTGCTTTGCGTATTAAATCTGGGATTGTATATTAAATAAACATGGATTTTTTTATATGGTGGATTTGGTACAAAAAAATAAAGTTTATCTTTTAAATAATTGTTTTAAAGCAATTTCCCTTTTTTCCTAAAATTTTATGCTTATGTGTTTGTTAAGTTTTTTTTTTTTCAGAAATGTTTTTTATTCCAGTAGGATTGAAATTATAATTTAACTTTTTCGTAATTTTGTTTGAAATACTTTTTCGTAATTTAGTTTTAAAATTTAAAATCAATGTGATGTACGCTAGGACGAATTTTTTACCTCAAAAGCGTCCGTCTTTAATCCGTTTTAAAATTACGTTTTCGAAAATAAAAATCTTAAAAAAAATAAATATTCTAAAAACTAACATATATATTTATCTTAACAATTAGTTCAAATTTTTTTACCTATTGTACTTTTTGCCAAATTTTATTTTAAATATTGGTAAAATATGGTCTTGCGTTAAAGGTATATGCGGGCTTTATGCCGCGGACTTCCCGCAGTTCGATCGAAGATTTTACAGGTCGAATGTAAATTTTGCAAGCCATAAGCGCCCGTCTTTAATCTATTTTAAAAATACGTTTTTGAGAAAAAAAATTTAAAAAAAATAAATATTTCAAAAACTAACATATATATTTATCGTGCCAACCAATTAAATTTTTTTTATATACTATCCTTTTTGTCAAATTTTATTTTCAGTTTTGATAAAATACGGCCTTACGTTAACATCAAACGCGGGCTTTAAGCCGTGGACTTCCCGCAGTTAGATGAAAAATTGTGCTGGCCATAAGCGCCCGTCATCAATCCGTTTTAAAAAGACATTTGTGAAACAAAAATTTAAAAAAAATAAATATTCTAAAAACTAACATATACATTTTTCGTAACAACTTTTTAAATTTTTTTTATGTATAATACTTTTTGTCAAATTTTGTTTTGAATATCGGTAAAATATGGTCTTAAACTGACATTTTACGCGGCAATTTCGTCACCGACCCCCCGCGTTTTTTGCAGGCCGAACCTTCTGGCCGAAGCTTCTCACGGCCGAAGCTTCTGGCAACCTTCTTATATATGGTCATAAAATTTCAATAGAACAATTTAACGCTTTGTTAAAATAAAGTAAAAGGTTGTTTAACTTTCTATAAATACAATGCTTAAGGTGTTTGTTTACGATTTGCAATTTAATATCGATTAACTTTATTTATTTTTATTATTGTAGTGGTGCATTAAATGCAAGTGCCAATCAAACAAATGATAACAAACCATCATGTTCTTACCAAACACTTGATAATCAAAGGTAAATAAATAACTCATGTAATAAAAAAGTTATTTTTAGTTTGTAATAATTTGTAGTCCTTATAACTATAAATTTTTTTAGTTAAATGAAATTTATCTTAAAAGCAATTAAATTCCTGCTTACAAACTATAAAAAATGTAAATAAATAAAAATTACAATAAAAAATGCTCCTATGTTTTAGAAATCCAAATAATTTAAGGTTAAGCCGTAAAATTAAAGTTTTCGTTTGTTTTTAATGGGTTTTAATCAGAATTAAATTGTTTGTTTTGTACATTAAGGTTTCCAAACCATATTTTTAGGTTCCAGTTTATGCCTATACAATGAAATATATGAAACAACATTATTTATAAATGTATGGAGGTATCACTTTTCTAAATCTAATTTTATTGAAATTTTGCAATAGAAATAGAAAAAGTTATTTCTGAAATAATGATAGTTTGGTTTCACAAGTTTTTGTTTGTTTACTCAGAGCATTAATTTCAAATACACATTTTTTATTTATACTATATATATGTATTTAATATATATATTAAACCGGCAGCATGGTTTAGTGGTAAGAACACTTGCTACACCTCACATGAGGTCGTCCCCACTGCTCTCATGCTGTAGCGCCCTTGAGTAAGGCGCTATAAACGATACGAACTCCTGCTGAGCCAGCACTTAATCAGCAGCATAATTACTGGGCAATTATAATGTATAATATCCCAAACTGCCACCAGCAACTCGAGACTGGGTCAGAGTAACTAATGTTACTCTATGTTTAAGTCGTGCATTCGACTTTCCCCCATTAAGGATAAAGATATATACAAAAAAAATATGTCCTTAATGTAAATGTTTTGAACCCAGTTTATATTTTTAGAAATTCTACTAGAATTAAAACAAAAGACAAGGTTTTAACAGAAGTTGAAAGAGATCAACCACCCAGGAACCATAGGTAAGTTTTTATTTTTATTATAATTTAAAATTAGTTAGTATTGTAGTTTTTTTTAAAGCATTTTTTAAATTTGTTTTTAATTTTAATTGGTCACAAAGGAGAGCCAGTTGTAAGGTATTTATTGTTGTATGTGTTGTTGAAGGGTCTGTACTATATTATTGTTTAATGTACTAGTTAGATTGTTTTTTGTATTTAAAAAAATAAACATATATATATATACCTTTTTTATATTAAATTATAAAATGACTCTAAATTAATTTTGTTTTAACTGATATTGTCTTTTGATCTTGGTAACCTTGATGATAAAACACAAATTTCAACAACAATTTGTTTAAATTTATAAGTAAACGGTTATTTCCACGTCTATAAATAAAATCAAGTTTTGCATGTACTTATAATTTTTACGCATCAATAAATAAAAAGAATATATATACACTTTACAAAACATTTATTTAGTTAGGAGAATTGACAAAATTAAAATTTAAAACAAGTTTTTATTTAAAGAGATTACAGTATAACCAAGCATAGTCACTAAACCCAATTTTTTACAATTAAAATTTCGGCTCAGTCAATTTTTGAAACATTTTGTGTATTATGAAAATGCTAGATTCGTTATTATTATTATTTAATGTCATTTTTAAAAACAGAAATCAGTTTTAATCTGTAGTTTTTGTTGCACATATTTCAATTTTTGAATTTTGTACGTACCTAGATTGGTAAATGTATAGCAAAGGCTACCCAATATGTTATATCAAAGCCATGTTACATTAAAACCTATTTTGTTTTAAATAGTCTTCAAGACAGCAACAATCGCAGTGATCAAAATTCTTCAAACATTTCACGAAATTCTCAAATAGTTCCAGAACGCCAACTTCCAAATGCAATTCAAATTTCCCGTGAAACAAGTTCAACTGCACTAGCAGATCGAGATGACGCTGATGAAGGGCATTCTAGTTCATCTGGTTCTCGATCATCTGGTTCTCGAAATACCAATGACCTAACACCACAGGGAGAAACACGAACCAGTGAATTATCTTTCTTGCCAGGAGAGGGAATTGAGGATGATATCAACGAGGCCGCTTCGGATCCTAATGTATCAGAAACACTGGATATGGACTATCAAGAAAGACCACAAGTAAACGAACCAACATTGGTGCCTAATGTGGTTACTGGTGAGAATCAAAATCTGGTCGAGGGTGAACGAAATCAAGCACCAGATGAAGAAATACCAAGTATTTCATCAGTAAACTTACCTCCTCACTCACCAGTTGATAGGGAGACGACTGAACCATCTCTTGATGACATCAACCAAATCCAACACCAAACAACCCAACCACAAACCATTCCAACAACATCTCTGACACCCCCTCAACCTAGTGATAACCCACCTCAACCTAGTGATAACCCACCTCAACCTAGTGATGACCCACCTCAACCTAGTGATGACCCACCTCAACCTAGTGATGACCCACCACAAGGTCAAAACCCTTCCAACGAAGTTGTTTTATCACAAAACTTAACTAACTTGCCAGTACAAAATGCACCAATCGGGGTTTCAGATGATCTGGTAAATACACCAACTAATGGTGGTTTATTGGCTCAATTGGATTCTCAAGATCCAATAAACCAACCTAATTTTCAACCAGTGCAGACGAGATCTTTGCAAACACCAGTTGTACCACATCCTGACCAAACCATTGCCCAACCAGTCCGATCGTTTGTCCCTTCAATTCAAGATTTTTGGAATTTGTTTTTGGTGCTCATCAACCTCTGTCTCGGACCAGTTGAAGAGCATGTTGAACAACGAGCTCAGCAGCCTGTTAATCCACACCGTGGATCGACGATCCCGATCTTGGATGAAGATGGGACAACAGAAGAATTTGTTGAGCCACGAAATAGACCAACTGTAGAGAGACCGTTGCTAAGTTCGCCTCCAGTTGCTACGAGTGACCTTCATGGTAAGCCTTTTAAGTTAAATTTTAAGGTGGCAATGTGTTAGGCAATAGTAATTGAGTTTAAGTAATTAATATTATATTTTAATTTTTCAGTATCTTGATTATAATTAATTTAACAAATTTTTTTTGTAGATCAGGCATTTTATGATGACAACCAAGCTGGAACTGTTCCTTTATTAGGTGAATAAATAATTTGATTTTATTAAAACTTCTTTCAAAAATATCTTAAAATTAACAAAATATTCAGATTTATCAAATTTTAGTTGTTTTTTGTAATAAAACTATGTTAATCACTTGTACTTGGCGGTTATCAGAAAATCTCAGGATTGCAAAGTACGAGAGATAATTAGCCTAAACTGCTAAATACAAGAGTTTTAAAGAAACTGTTAAGTACAAGTGGTCCAACAAAGTTTATAAAAAGTGCCAATGAAATCGTGTAATTTTTACCATTAATATATTTTAATAAACACTTTATTTGAATAGATTTTCAACATTGGATTTTTGATGCTACACAACAAGCCTTGGTCTACGACCCTAATGTTAATATCTGGGAAGCAGATGAAGAACTGTTAAGGTTAATCTATAACTTGCCAGAGGATTACAACGGGACTTTTCCCTTTTAAAAGTAAGTTTGGTTTACTTACCATGCATGATGTAGATGTCAAAACACTTGGCTTTACTACGTGAGTTCCTGGTTTGATTCCCACTGCTTTCATGCTGTAGTGCACTTTAGAAGGGTGCTATAAACGATATGAACTTCTGTTGAACTAAAACCACTTAGCAGTATAATTATCGTGCGATTATAATTTCTATAATATCCCAAACCATCAAAGGCAACTCGAGACTGGGTCGCAGTAACCGATGTTAGCCTATGTTTAGATCGCACATTTGACCTTCTCACATTGAGGATAAAAAAATTACTTTTAAATAATTGTTGATGGGCAAAAGACGACGGCAATTTCTATTAGTTTATAGATTAACTTTTTATTTTTGTAACCAAAATGTTTTTTTTTACAGAGTTTGGATAGAAACATCACCAAAAACACTTACCAATGTAGTTCCTTATTCTTAATTCATCATTATGGGATACTATAAAAAGAACTGTTTTTAGATTTAAAAGTTTCATGTTTTTTTTTGCTACAGACTTGCACTGTATTTCATTGAAATATGCAGGCTTTATTTTTCATTATTTTGGTTTTAAATTTTTTTAAATGTTTTTAACATCAAATTTTATCGGTTTTAATCCAAAGTTGTTTCGTTTTATCAAAATGTTATTTTCAAATTTATGATTGTTCACTGAATAGGTTTTAATAAGTTGTTAAAATTTTTTTAAACAAAATTTTTAGGTTTGTATTGCTAAGAAATTATTTGTTTTTAAATCAGTGTAACTGGTGCAGATCTAAAACAAGAGATTGTTATTTTTATTAATAATAGTGAAAGTAGCAACTTATTAATTTTACCTTTTTTTGCAACCTTAATCTGTTAAATTAATTTTTTTTGTAGTAAATTTGCATTTTTTTTGGTAGATTGAAACTCATATTATCTTATTTTCAGCAATTAAAAATAATGAACAACATAAATTTGCAAATGTTTTTCATATATTTATGTTGTAAGCATTGGTAACACTTATGGCTTATATTTAAAGTTAAATAAAGTAAAATAATAGTTAACAAACTGAATTATAACTCTTCTTTTTTATTTTTTTTTCGTACTAATAACTAATCATTGAAGTAATTATTTATATTTCTAATATTTGTTGATTTATCATTCTTCTGCGGCATCTTTGGTCTTTGGTTTTCTTTTTATTAGTTTAAATGGTATTTTTGTTAAGTTTCATTGTACTTTTAAAAATTCAACAATTCACTTATTTGCGAACTATTTAAACTTTATATTTTGGTTTCTATTTGTTAAAATCTGTGAAAGTTTCAAATTCCCGCAAGTTCAACTAATTTTTTTTTTGTTTTAATTCCTGATACTACTTGTATTTATTGTTTTATGTATTTATGGACCTAAATTTTACACTATGTTTAAATACTACCCCCAGTTTAGGTTTGTTTCATAATAAAACCTAGGTTTGGAAATGTAGCACAAATAATTTGTATTAACACTGGTTTTGGTATTTAACCATTACAGCATTACACTGTTAAGTATTATTTATCCTATTAATGTTACTGGTGCATAGAAAAATTAAAATATTGAAAAAGGGTACTTGTTCTAATGACATATTTATTGTACATATTTTTAGTGGATGATTTTATGTTTGTTGATGAATAATTTGGTAATACATTCACAAATGGTGGTGGTAACTTTTTTGTTTTGCTTTTGGGTTGTTAAAATTGAATTTTATGATAGACAATATTTAATATAATAGTCAAACAGAGACAGTTTGTTGCTAAGGTCACAAAAAGGATGCCATATGTAAGTAAGAGAAACGCCTTTTTTTGTATATATCTTTATCCTCGATGTGGGAAAGTCGAATGCGCGACTTGAACATAGAGGGTCGGAGTAACATTTGTTACTCCGACCCAGTCTTGAGTTGCCTGTTGGAGTTTGGGATATTATAGAGACTATAATTGCCCAGTAATTATGCTGCTGATTAAGTGCTGGCTCGGCAGGAGTTTATACCGTTTATAGCGCCTTACTCAAGGGCGCCACAGCATGAGAGCAGTGGGGATAAACCCACGACCTCATGTGTATACAAATAAAAAAACTAAAACATTTTTTACATCTTTTGTTTAATCTTGAACGTCTTAAAATTTCATTAAACATATGTGTACCTCAGAAGGTAACTCCCCAGTTTGTATACCACCGACACAAAAATCTAATGGGTAATTAATCAACTTACGAGGGTGTGATCAACTTTTACACCACGCTACAAATTTCTTGTTTTTCTTTAGCCTTGTCGGTAACTTTAACCGCTCAACCAATCTCACTAGTGCTGATAAGGTGTTTTCCAATCACGAGATCCTAAAACAAAAAAAAGAAACAAAAATAAAAGCTTGTCCGTGCGCAATTCTTTTTTAATTTATTTGTTTCTTTTATTAATAAAGGTAGGCTAGCAACCGAGTTTTAATAATCTTACGACAAGGGGTTTATGTTGTGGCAAGTTCACCTAAAAAATCGCGTGATGAAACATTTTAACTTAGGATCACGTATTTGTCTGTCTGCAGTGCAGTCTACCTCTTCAGCAACTCAGGTGTACGTGATATTGAAAATAAGTTTTACCTGTGATTTTATTTGTGCTAGGAAAAATGTTACTAACTGTTAACTTATTATAATAAATTAAATATTAAGTTTATGGTAAAAAAACAACATTAACTTTAAATAAAAAACTAAGAAAATAATGCATGCCCATATTCATTTTGCAGATTTTATTTTATAACTGAGACATAGTTTAGAAATTAAGTAAGACATAGTTAAAAGTTAAAATTGTGCAACCATTTTTGTGCAATGGAACAACCATCATCATCATCATCAACATCTGGAAGTCAACCAAGTGAGGAAATTCCAGAATTAATCTCCCAAAAACCAGAGTATGTTTATTTTGTAGTTATTTTTGTTCTAGATGTAGTAATGAGGTCGAATGCGCGACTTAAACATAAAGTAACTACTATTACCCCGACCCAGTCTCGAGTTGCCTGTGGCAGTTTAGGATATTATAGATTATAATTGCCCGATAATTGAGCTGTTGATTGTGTGGGCTCAGCGCCTTACTCAAGGGCGCTACAGCCCGAGGGCAGTGAGGATTAAACCCACGGCTTCATATGTGGTGTAGCGAGTGTTCTTACCACTACACCACGCTGCCGGTGAATTTTAAAACGTTATAAATATTGCCTTTGGTTTTTCTGCCAAAATAATTCGGGTTCGAATCCCACTTCTTCTATGTTTTATTACTCTTAAAAAAGATGCTAAAATTTTTTTTCTTAAATACAAAGTAATTAGTCATTATAATGATGTAAAAATGTAAATATTACCCAAAAAATGCAACTAGAGACTGGGTAAGTAAACTTATTTGATTAGGATATAAATACAACTTTTTTGCATCAAAACCAAGTTAATAAAAAAAAAAAATAATCTTTAAACTAAAATGCTAAATACTCGTAATGCTTTTTATACAGAACTTCGAATGGGACTCAGATAGAGGAAAGTTTAAGTGGTTTACAAGTTTCTAGGTTTGTGTTTTTAATTTTGAAAATATAAAGTATAATATACTTAATATATATTTTTTGTGGTGATTTTAAAATGTAGGTATGCCATTTTTTATTTGTTTTAATTAAATTTATACAGTACAGGCCCAAAAATTGCGAATAAAAACTTTTAAATACTGCCTTTGTTTAAGCAATGAAATTTGCAATAAACTGCTAAAAATTAAGTTTTTGCATTCATTAGACCACCTGGTTTATCAATACCACTTCAAAACGGTGAAAATAAAAAGAAAGGCAAACTGGTTTCCAGTAGAACTGAAAGGTTGGAACTAAATGTAGAAGGTGTGTCATCCAAAAAAGTAGAAAATGGAGGACAACATGAAAATCTTAATAATTTAAGGTTTTTAAGAATTTGTTTTATTATTATTAATTCTCAAACATATTTATATTTACATATAAAAAATTTAAGTTTTTACGAATTTTTAAAATGTTTTTCACCATTTCAATATTACAATAACTTTTGGTGCTGTTTTAGTTGATTTAAAGCTTTGATTTAAGAAATCTTAACTGTTAGTTTGGTTTTTCAATTAATAATTTGCTTTAAATGAAATATATTTTTTTTAGTCAAACAAACACCTACATTTCTATTATTTCAAATCAAGTTTTTTTTTTTTAAATTGTTTTTTTCATTTTTTTTTAAATCAGATCCCCAGTTGAACCAGGCAGTCCAAGTCTAACAGAAGTGGATGAGAATTCTGTAGAAAATGAACCAGAAGTTTATGGTGGGAATTTAATTACAGTAAACCCAATATCATCAGATCCAAATGAACCGAGTACCCCGACTTCAACAACCAATTCAATTCCTTACACTGATTCAAGGTATTTAGAATATAAATATTTCTTTATTTAATATTAGGCACAAATAATTAAACAATACAACTGTGCAGTGTAAAAAACACATTGCTAATTTCATGTTTAAAAAATCCCATATTTATTTAAAATTTAAACTTAGTAGTTTGTTTTATTATACTGTAATTGGAACAACTAATAACTAATTTTATTGATACCTATAATGATATTATGTGAAATATTTACCCATATATTTTATAGTGAAAGGAATTCGCCAAAATTCCAGACAGACTTAGAACTTCCAGACAACGATTGCAACACAACGAACGTAGACAGTCAAAGTGAAAAGTAAATATTGTTTGTTGTATTCAAAAAACTGAAACAAATTCAATTTTGTTTAAAAAGCAATAAAATAAATGAACTACGCTGTTTTGCGTAAGGACCTTAAATAAACAATGTGATATTATTTAGTTACATCATGGAAAATTACTGCATTAATTTGATTCTGTTATATTCACTGTTATATGACAACAATGTTAAATCATTTTAATTTTTTTTCTTTAAAGTTTCTAATCTTTTTTTGCTGTTGTTTTGTTAACATATTTTTTTAAACAAGTTATGTTATTCAGAAACTTTTTTTGAACTTAGATTTATTGTAAAAGAATAATTTTCAGAATTTAAATAAAATGTGACTTAAATTTGTCGTTTTTTTCAGGGTATTATTTGATTTTTGTTAAAGTTTAATTAAATCGTCTTAACATAGTTGGCTTTATTTGCTGTCTGTTTTATATTTTAATATTTGATGTTACTGTTATTGTATTGTAAAAATTGATTTTAATTTATTGTTTTTAGTGAAGAAAGTTGTATAGGAGATGAGGAGGATAATTATGAAAAACAAAACACAGCTCCTGACAATACTTCCTCTAACTTGGATTGTTTTGAAAAAAGGTTTTATTTTTTATATATTTTAAGTATTGAATTTTAGTGTTATGTCATTAAATTCAACTGTTAAGTTTAGTACAATTTTGCCATTCTAAAAATTTATTGTTTTTCATTTTAAACTTTATAAATTTTTTTTCTTATATGTTTTCATTTACTATCAGCCAACCTAGTACATCAGGCTTAGGTCAACAAAATTCATTACTTGCAGACCAATGCAATTCAAGGTAATTATTTTTATAAAAATTAAATTCTGTTACATTATTAAATTTTATACCATGATTGTACAGATGATAGTTTTTTACCAATGACTGCTTTTTTGTTGCAGATTTTTACCAAAATTAAGTTGTTTTTTTAAATATAATTAAAAATGTTGTTTACAATTTAAACTAGTTATAAAGCATATATTAACAGGTATGTCGACTTGTGTAATTTAGCTTAAACACTGCTTTAAATTTTACCCTTGTTTTTTTCGTATTTTATCTCTGTGACAGAGTTTTAAAGTGTAATATAAAACGTTTGTTTTCTGGCTAAAGGCATGACTGAAGTTCTATTAATAGAAAGGCTCTTATTTATATTGTTTGAGGTTTGTCAGAACCTTTTATGTATTTGTCAAATAATAAAAGAAGGTGATGTTGCAATATATTAAAATTATTGTCATAAATAGCTTCTTAAAATATTAAATTTTTGTTAATGATAAGCCCGATATAATACCTGAATATTTATGGTTTAAAAAAACGTGTTCAATAAGGTTTGTTAGTCACATCACAGCTTCCAATATAAAAAAAATTATTATTTTATTTTAGCTTTTTTTATTTAGCTACCAATTTGTATTTGTTACTGGCATATTAAGAAGCTTTAAAATGTTTTAATTCTTGGAAACTGTTTTACTCATACATTGCACCATTAGAATGTTTTTGTATAGTTAATATTGGTCTAAAGCTTGCACTTTTGTTGCACTTTAACTTTAGCTGGTTAATATTTAATTGTTTGTTGCAATGTGGCAATATATTGTTGTGCGGCATAATAACCTGAGCAACACAAATGGTATTTTTTTTGGGGACATATAAATTTGAAATTCTTAAATTTATGCAGGTTTCTATTGAAGTGTGCCGGTTGATGGCATCAGACTACAAACCAAAAGTAATTGCATTTAATTATGAGGCACTAATGCTTTACTGTTTGTCCTTAAGCCCTGCTTATGCTTAGTTCATAAACTTAACATTCTAGGGTAATATATAAAAAAAATTATTAAAGACATTATTTTATGTTGATTAAGATTTGTCTTCGAATCAAAAAAAATGGGTAAGTTGTTTGTTGGGTGTAGTCTTGGTATTTTCATGCATTTTCTTTTAAATCAATTTTTTGCATTTTGGCACAAATTTTAATGGAAGATTTAAATGGTTAAAATAAAGGTGTTCTGTCTTGTCTTTGCATGTTAGTCTTTTGTTTATTTGGCATCCATTCCTTATTCCCTAAAAAATTCGTCGCTAATATTTTTAATTTTTTTTCACTCAACTATCATTAAAATAGTTCAAATTAACTAAAAATAATAATAAGCAATAAAAAAATGATGTTTAATAAGTAACACATTAATTGTAGTAAATTTAATAATGAAAAAAATTATAACTTTTTACAACAATAGTTGTAAAGGGAAAATGAGTTTGAAAAATAGCATTTATGTTTTAATTTAAAATTAAACAAATATAAATGTTGTGATTTGTTGTAGTAAGTTTTAACGTTTTCAATAAATGTAAATATTTAATTTTTAGAGTTAATATTTTTATCATGATTTTCAATGTTGTATTTATGTTGAATTATTTTTATTTTTCAGGGTACTTAAAGCTGAAAATAGATTGGTGAATAGCCTTAAACAAACATCGATACGTTCTGAGCCCCAGCCTGAAAATCTCAGGTAAAAAAGCAGTTTTAACTTTCTATATAGAAAATAAAAGTTTTTTAAATCATTGCAAAATATAACTTTTGTATATTGTATTTGTGTAATATTCTGACCAAATTTTTTTGTATTTTTTAGCCAAAAGCCTCATCATGAAGTTAAGGCACAAATTGACCAAACTGCAAAGTATAAATATTATATTTATTTTTTAGCAAAACTGTATAATAATATTAAAAATTTTTTATTTGTTTTGCAGACCCAATGACAATCTAAGGCTATTAGATGAGAGTGGCGATACTTCAATAAATGATATTCGCCATAACCTGCCACATGCTAATATATCTTCTATGAGAACAGCACAACTAGTGGACCTCCAAGGTATGTAAATCAAATTTATCCTCTTACTTAAGTACTTTTTTCAAATACTTTCTTTTTTTTGGTTTTACTTTTAAGTAAAATCTTGTATGACTAATTTTAGGTCTTTTTGCTCGTAGATCAAGTATTTAAATATTTAAAGAAAATGCTCTGTTGGATTTATTTTGTTTTGTTTGTAGTTGAGGGGGGTTTCCCTTAATTTGTTTATTTAGAAATCAATAAAATTTCTGAACGTTTTAACAGAGAGTCAGCCTAGCCTACCAAATTTATTGGATACTGGACAACCACCTGTTACCATGGAAACCGTTTCAAGGCCTACTAGTGATATCATCGGTGGGTTTTCTGTTCAAATTTTTTTTTTTATTTCAAACTTAAATTTTTTAAATTTATTTAAAAATATTTTTGATTTCTTAAAAAAAATTTGGTTTGAGTGTAATTTTGTGGAAATTAATTAATGTAATAAAGGAATTATTAATTTTTTTAATGTAGAAATAAGTGTTCATGAAGAACTGGAATTTGATGTCCACCCTTACGGAGCTAGACCTTATTTTGGTGAGCAATAAAAAGTGTTTTAATATAAAACAATTTCACAATTATAATTTAATGATTTTTAATCTTTTGTAAACCATTCTACTTTTTAAGTTTAAAGCAATTCTTTTTTTTATAGAAAACGCTTGGGAAGAATTTGGTGGTACAACTCCTTTCAGTAAGTTTAATTTTCTTAAATATTAATTAATATATTGTTGTAATTATTTTTATATTCATTCTTTATAATTATTTTTATTTTAAATTGAAACTTAAACAATTACATGGCATAAAGAAATTAAGATTTAGATAGTAAATATTTTTTAAAACTTTGCATGGTGTAGTGGTTAAAACACTTTACTTCACTACATGAAGGCTTGGGTTTGATCCCCACTGCTTCCATGCTATAGCACCCTTCAGTAAGGTGCTATAAACAATATAAACTCCTGCTGAGCTAACACTTAGTCAGTAAATAAATTACCGGACAATTTTATTTTATAGTATTTTAAACTGCTTATTTAATTTAAGACTGGGACAGGGTAACGGTTGTTGCATTACGTTTAGGTCGTGAAAGCAACCTTCCACATCAAGAATAATAAATTTTAAATGAAATGTTTTTATTTTCATTTTACCATTACTTGAAAAATAATTTTTTTTTGTAGTGGACTAACTATTGAAAGAATTTGAGGGTTCTAAACTAATAACAACTTAACAATATTGGTGGCCACCTACAACTAGTTATAATTATAAAATGTTTAAAGTCAATGAGTTATGTATATAAAGTTTTAAAATGCTTTTATTGATGATTGTATTTTATTAATTAAAATGTTATCCTAAAATAGGGTAAAATTGTGTAAAAAGCTCTCGCTAAAAAAAATGTTTTTTTTTTCAATTTTTAAAATGTTGTGTTTAAATAATATTTAAAAATGATTTTTTTTTGTTAGTAGTTATTTTGTTAATAACTTTTTATAATAGATTTGGTATAAATCTGTAAATTGCACTTTGTAAAATTTTTAACATGTTTTAACATTATCAAAGTTTTATTATAAATGCTTTTTTTTTATCATGTTGATATTTTAAAAATACCAGACTGGTTTTCAGTTTTAATAGAAACATATCATTTATTGTTTCATTATTATAATCAGTATTTAAAATATATTAACATTTATATTTATAAAAGCCAATTTTTAAAGTTTTACTGTTTTATGATTTTAAATTTATAATGTTTATCAAATTTTTATTGTTTATTAGCAAATTAGTTTTACTTAAATTTTTTTAAAAAGGTTGCAACTATTATTTTGTGCCTAAATTTTTACTAAAAATTCATTAAATAAGTTCAAATTTATTTTCAAAAATTCAATTGTGCTTTTAGTTGTTTTTTAGATGATTTTGCCAATTGCTTGTAGTCTTTATGTTTAGATAACTTTTATACTTAAAATTGCTTGTAGTTATGCTTTAAAAAATAAAATATACCAAAAAAAGCTTATTCATAAGTTGTGTTTTGTTAATAAAAAATAATACTACCACCAGTTTAGGTTTGGAAATGTAGCACAATTAATTTGTATTAACACTGGTTTTGGTATTTAACCATTACAGCATTACACTGTTAGGTATTATTTATTCTATTAATGTTACTGGTGCATAGAAAAATTAAAATAGTAAAAAAGGATACTTGTTCTAATGACATATTTATTGTACAGATTTTTGGTGGAATATTTTATGTTTGTTGATGAATAATTTGGTAATACATTCACAAATGGTGGTGGTAAAATGGAATCATTTGTATATCATTGGTTTTTTATTAAGTTTACACAGATTATATATGTATATATTTTTATCCTCAATGTGGGAGAGTCGAATGCGCGACTATAACATAAAGTAATCCAACTCAGTCTCGAGTTGCCCGTGGCAGTTTGGGATATTATAGATTATAATTGCCCGGTAATTATGCTGCTGATTAAGTGCTGGCTCAGCAGGAGTTTATACCGTTTATAGCACCTTACCCAAGATTGGAGCCACGACTTGCTACACCACATGAGAATATGGGTTTTATTTAAAAGGCAACTCAAAAATGGGTCGGAGTAGCAGATTTTACTCTACGTTCAGGTCGCGCCTTCGACCTTTTCATATCAAGGATAAGGATATATACAAAAAAAGAATGATGTAACAAGCTGGTAAAAAAAATTAAGAAGTCACTTTTGTGATATTGTGTCGGGTTTGGTGACCATGCTATAACATACTTAAAATCTTTGTGTAATCATTAATACTTTTGGCATGTTTTAAATCATTAAATTGATTTTGTCATTTTTTCCCGTCGCATTGTTGTAATATTAATTGTATATCGTATTTATTATTTACTTTTATCAATGCGCGAAAAACCAAAATAAAAAAAAGTGTTGCCAAATATTTTCTAAATATATATTTTGAAAAAAATTGGTAACACTTAATTTTTACCTGTATTTATTTTTTATAGTTTATAAACACATATATATTTTTTATTCAATGCTGTTTGTATCATTTTTAAGCTTGATACTAATATAAGGTAAAAAAGATGTCAAAAAGTTGAGCGAACAGGTAAAACCCCTGTTTTTGTACCTAATTTTTTTTTCTCTTAAAACATCACATGATCGATTGATTTTTAAATAGAGAAAATTGAATATGAAAATATATTTAGTCAAAAATTACTATCTAGGTAATTTTTGTCGCGTGAGTTTTTTTCGTTAGTTATTTTTTGCTCAATTTTTTTTTTCGTTTTAATGGAATGATGAAGTACATATACTATATTACTGTATTGCGATCGTCTTACGATTACGTAGTTAGGTTACCTTCGGCCATTTTGTATCGTACGATTGCTCTTTCTGTTTTACTATTGTACATGACCCTGAATTTATTTTGTTAAAGACTATTACTGGCGATAGTTATTAAATTGCGATTAATTTTAAACAAAAATTATATTTTAAATAGTTTGTAATAATTCTAAGTACTATTTTATTAATTATGTATTATCATAGGTAGAATATATTTAAATTTTATATTGTTAAAATTAAATTAGTAATGTCAAATCACACATTGTCAGGTAGTCAGCCAAGCTGTGAGGAAATTTCAGAATTAGAATCACCGAAACTAATGCAAGTTTTATTAAGTTTTTGTAAGAATAATGACAATTGTTTTGACACTGTAAAAAATGCTTTAAAATTTATACTTTTATTTTTTTATTAACTGAATTACTTTGTAATTGTTGATTAGGGGTCAGAGTTTAACAGACGAGCAATCCATTGGGCCAGAAATAGAAGATAATTCAAGGTCAATTCAAGGCTTTGGGTTAGATTTTTTACTTTACTTTTTTAATTAAAAAAAGGGATTTACACAAAGGCTTCTTTAGTTTATTTTTATGGTTTTTTTTATCAATGTGACTTTAAACAGCAGTTTTTATCATACTATGAACAGAGGTAGGGTACAAAATGATAAGAGAATCAACTTATTATTTTCACATATTTAAATGTTTAAAAATTTCCTAAACATTTTATTTAGTGTGTTTTTGATGCTTATTTGATAATCAATCTTTTTTTTTGTATATATCTTTATCCTCGATGTTGGAAAGTCGAATGCTCGACTTAAACATAGAGTAACATCAGTAACTCCGACCCAGTCTTGAGTTGACTTTGTCAGTTTGGGATATTATAAATTATAATTGCCAATAATTATACTGCTGATTAGGTGCTGTTTATACCGTTTATAGTGCCTTACTCAAGGGCGCTACAGCATGAGGGTAGGTGTAGTGTGGTGTAGCAAGTGTTCTTACCACTACACCACGCTGCCGGTATCTTGTTTTGCATTAGGTAATTTGGTGTTTATGATCCTAACTTAATAAGATTTTAACAATAGTTAAACCTATGTTCAGAGGTACTACTTCTGAAGAACCCGGTAGTCCTGCAGAAAATTCGGAAAGGTTAGATACAGATAAACCAGGAGGCTCAAAATTGGAACAAAATTCAATCCATGATTCAAGGTATTCTGTTATTTTTTATCTACAAATAACAATTCAGTTATTTTAAAATTTTGTTGTAAAAGAATTATTGATAACTTTTTGTGTATAAAAATGGTGTAAGTGCATAAAAATGTGCATAAAAATGGTGTACTTTTTTTGTAGTAAACTTAATTTGAAACTGGTTCAAAGTTCATTGAAACAGCGCAGCAGTAATTCCAATTTTTCACTGGGCGCTAAAGCTTATAACAAAGGGTATGGTATTATAAATTATCGTATATTTTTGATCTATCATTATACTTAAATTTGAAAGGCCTTATTCAGACCTACCCCAAAAAATGAAAATATTCATTTATAAAAACAGATAATTTTTAAAATTTTTTTAATTTTAAATAACAAGTTAAATTGGGATTGTTAAAAAAAAATTCGATAATTAATTTTTTCTTTGTTGTGCTTGGTCATGGGGTTGTTTAGTGATTCATGGGAAATTACCTGTTGGTTAATATTTCTCTTTGTTCATTAGATCAGACAACAAAAAGCTTTATAACCTTACTTTTAATGTATCAGTGTTTTTTAAATTTAATTTTTGTGCGTTTGGACATAATTTAAATCATTACAATAATAAATATGACAATAATGTGTTGGGAAAAAAATGACAAAATTAAATAAACGATTTAAAAAATATGCCTTAAATAATAATGTTTAAATAGGGTTTTCATAGTATTTTGCTTTTAATTGTTTTTTTAATTAGTTACTAAACAATAAATAACTTAACTTTATATAAATATGTTAACTTTTATCTTCAAAAATTATTTTGTTTATTGTATGCTTTTAATTATGAAAACTTTTATATTTTTCTAGAAGTTTTTCGGTTGGTGTTAAAAATGAATCAACAGTTACAGCTTCTCCATCGAACCAGCCAGGCACTTCTATTTGTGATCAACCACCGCCAAGTTTACGTAATTCAAGGTAATTTACCATAAACAACCATTAAAATACTGTTAGAATGGTGTAATGGTGTTAAGTTGGTACTATGGTGTTAAGTTGGTACTGCAACATGATGTAGTGGTAAGAACACATGAATTCAATCCCTACTGCTCTCATGCTGTAGCTGAGCCAGCGTTTAATCAGCAGCATAATTATCAGGCAATCATAATCTATAATATCCCAAACACAGGCAACTCGAGACTGGGTCGGAGTAACTGTTGTTACTCTATGTTTAGGTCGTGCATTTGACCTTTCCACATTGAGTTAAGATATATATAAAAAAATAAAATGACAATTAAATTAAAAAAATCAATATTTGCATTTTGTAACTCTTTTTTTTAATTAAGGCATGCATGTGTGCCAATGGGTTTATAACATTTTTTGGTACAAACTTGCCATTAGGTGACACATAAAAAGTACCATAAACAGGTTGTTGTTATATTTGATATTATTCTAATTTTTTTTTTCAGAAACCCATCTTCCCCACCCAGTTCTTTGGATTCTGTTCAGCAACCTGCAAAACCAAATAACCAGGAACTTATAAGGTAATTTATTTTCATAAATGTTAAGTTTTAATTTGCAATGTTATTTCAAAATTGTTAGCAATTATGTCAATTTAAAATTTAAGGTATTTTATATATCTGTTTTTTTGGGTTAGTTAATATATTTTAAATAAATACCTAAATTCCTACATAGTTAATCAATTTTTGGTAAAAGATTTAAATATGACAATTGTTATATTTTAACATTATGTTTCAGAAAAAATTGTTACGTTTTTAATTTTTTCTAATGTATAGCATAAACTTGACTAGGCTATAGGATAAAGCTGTTTTGGTGTGTTTACTCTGATTAAATATGACCCTTTAAGATTGATGTAATGTTTTATTAATAAAGTAGTTCTAATTCAATATAAATGATTTCATTCAGTTAGCAAACAATAAAATAAAAGTAAAACTGTGTACTTAATAATGTTGCAACATGTACTAAGGTGGTAATAATGTGATTGAATTTCCTCTTAAACAAATTTTAATTGTTTTACAAAAACATTAAAAAATAATTTTAAATTCAAGTTAAAAAATTAACATAATTAGCCCTTAAAAAATTTTTAAATAACAAAAACAAAACTAAAATTTGATTAAAAATTTCAAATTTAAACTTTGATTTAATGGTAGTTAATAATTAATGAATGTTAAAATTTTATTTCTGTTCTTAAATAAAACAAAGAATTATTAAAATAATATTTGTTATGTTGTAGTTGGGTTTTTAGACTGTGATATTCAATACATTGCCATTAAACCATGACTATTATATTCCTTTGTGTTGCAATTTATAAGTTACGCTATATAATAATAAATTGTACACTTATAAACATCCTAATAACAATTTCCAAATTGTTAAACTATGTTAATATTTATAATAAATAGTTTTAAAATATTAACTTGAAATGGCCTGCTTACAACCTTGCTATTTGTAAATATTAAATCAATATTAGGCGTATTAGTAGTGTGTTATAATCCTAATTAAATAAATGAAAATATTAACATATTTATAAATGTTGCGGTAAAGGAATACATGAAATATAAAAACTTCTTCAAGGATAAGTAAGTTAGTTGGTGGGTGTTGCTATGTTATTTTCTCACAAAGTTTTAAAAACACTTTATGAAAGCACATTCAATCTTTTGTTAATTTTGCATTTGGTGTTTGCATGTTAAACCGTTTTTTTTTCAATGGGAACAATTTAAAAAAAACGATAAACGAAATGATTTTTCACAGCACAGTTCGTGAATGGTAAACTTACTAACATGTTTTTTCAACTTTGTCGTTTTCAGGGGTTGGGTTGCTTTGGCCTGTAGTTTGTTTAATAAATATTAGCTTTTAATTTTAAAATTTAGCTAAAAAAATTATTATTAAATTATTTTTGAAAAACTAAAAATAATTCAATAAAAATTTTGTGCATAATATGGAACACATATTTTTAATAAATAATGTTGAAAGACTACTAAGAAATAATAATTCTATCTATGTAAGACTTAAACAAGATTTTATATTTTAATTAAGAAGGGTTAAAATATAAATGTTGTAAAAATTTAATTTATTGTGTTTTATGTTGTCAATAAATGTTGTTGGTCAAAAATTATCTTATATATTTATTAAGGATTTTAAAACAATTTTAATTATTTTTTTGAATTTTATTAACAACTAATTCATATTTATTATTTTAGTGAACTTGGTGTAGCTGAGAATAATTTGCTTCAACATTCAAGGTAAAAAAATCCATTTTTGTTATAAAAACAATTAAAAATATTTCATCCTAATTGTAGCAAAAAATTCCTATTTTTTTGTTATATATTTTTTGTGCTTAGTCGTGAACCACAGGCTGAAGGTATCTTGTCAGAAAATAATGAAATTCACCAAGCTAAAAGGTACACACCACAAATAGCATTTATTTTATTAATTTTTTAAAATTATTTCGAAGGTACACTTTATATAGAAATATCTATTAGCTTTTAATTTAAATTATTAAGATTTTTAATTTTGATTAGATAATAAATTATTTTTAACATTAATAATTTTTTTTTGCTATTTAGGTATAGGAAAATGTACTTTGTTAAAAAATTGTGTTTATATTAAATTTAATTATTATTGTGACTTAAGTAAGTATAGTTTTTCATTTTCAAAAAATATTTTTAATTTTATTATTGTTAAAAGTATCTGTTATATTATTACCTTTAAAGTTAGCAAAATTTTTGGTACCCTGTCTTATTTATTTTAAACTATCGTCCTACTAATTCAAATAAAAATTATTCAGCTGTTTATTTACAGGTATAAATTAGTTTTGATGTTTTTTTACAGTTAATAAAAGTTTTGCTATTTTTACACAGGCCAAATCACCTACCATTACAAACACAACACTCGTTGGGTGAAAACCCGCCAGAAGGATTTTGTTTGGATCATGTGCCACCTGGAGGACTTTCTAAAGACGAGGAGCCACTAGAAGAACCTCAAGTAGATGGGGATCTTCCAGAAGGTACTGCTATAGATAGTGGTCCTCCAGAAGAATCTTGCTCAGATAGGGATCATTTAGAAGAGCCTTGTTTGAATGGGTATCTTCCAGAGGGTCTTTCTATAGTTAGAGATCTTACAGGAGGCCCTTCTATAGATGGTGAGCCACCAGAAGACCCTTCTATAGATAGTGAGCCCCCAAAAGACCCTTCTATAGATGGTGAGCCACCAGAAGACCCTTCTATAGATAGTGAGCCCCCAGAAGACCCTTCTATAGATAGTGAGCCCCCAGAAGACCCTTCTATAGATGGTGAGCCCCCGAAAGGCCTTTTCCCAGATACAGTTCATCTAGGAGGTACTTCTTCACCTGATCTTTCTTTAAATGAGGATTCACCACTAACATCTTGCTTACATGTAAATGAGATTTCAATAAATGATGTTCGTAAATTGGTGAATCAAGGTATGAATAAAAGTTTAATTTTTAATTAAATTTGTACCAAGTTTTAAAGGGCCACTTGAATTTAAAATATTAATTGTAAACTGCCATCTTTCATTGTGCCCTATTTTATTTCATGAGTGTTCATTTAAATTTAATTTATTTTTAAAGATATATGTTCGGTTGCATCTTCGTCTTCTGAAACTCCTCGGCCTCTCAGTGTCACAACAACCACTAGCTGTCAACCTAACCCAACCAATAACTTGAACCCAGGTTCGGAAAATCATAATACCCAACCACAAGGTCCCCTCAATCCAAGACCAAATGAACCAATCATTACAATGCCTACTAGTGATGTCATAGGTAAATACATTGTATGTCATGATGTCTAGTTTTTATTTGTTTATTTTTATTTTAAGTTTAGTTAATTGTTAATTTAAATTAATTTAGAAATATCTGTTCATAATGAGCTAGAATTTGATGTCCATCCTTATGGAGCAGAGCCTTATTTTGGTGAGTAATATTCTTGATTTTTTAAAGAGTAATTCTTTAATTTTAACATTTTATTTTTGGTGTATAATTTTGAAATTTTGTTTAAACCTTATGATTTTTTTTGCAACTTAAATAATGTATTTATTTATTGTTTATAATTTAGTAATTTATTCATTTTAAATATGTAAATTTGTTCTGTTTTATAGACGAATGGGAGATGTATAGAGGCACGACTCCATTTTAAATGCATGGAGAACCTAAATGTAAAAAAAACTAAAAATATAAAACAAAAAAAGATTTTGTTTTAGTAATAGATTTAGTAAAATCTGTAAATAGCATTTTATCTTAAAACTTTTTGGTTTGAATATAACCAAAATATAAAATTTATGAAGTTTATTTTTTAATGCAGTTATGTCTAATATTCTATTTTGTTGTTGCATGCAGATCCACTGGGTCACAGTAGTTTATTTTTCTTTTGTATCCGTGTATTTGTATCGATAAAATATAGCATTAACATATACTGTTGGATGACTATATTGGTGTTAAATCAGTAATACTGAACTCTTGTTACTTCTTGGATAAAATTGGCAAAATCATTTTCTGTATATATGCTTTTCAAATCAAATTTTTTTTTATTATAAATGCTTTTTTTTATCATGTTGATATTTTAAAAATACTTAAACTGGATTTCAGTTTTTATATACAAGTTAACATAAACGCATGTAATGTTTTATTATTTATTTTAGTGAAACTAATATATTAAAAATTTTATTAATTACTTAGTATCAAATTTTTTGGTTAACTTACAATGAAGTTTTACTGTTTTATGATTTTAAATTTATGATGTTTATCAAATTTTTATTGTTTATTAGGATATTAGTTTTACTTAAATTTTTTTTAAAAGGTTGCAACTATTATTTTGTGCTTAAATTTTTAATGAAAATTTATAAAATAAGTTCAAATTTTTTTCTTCAAAAATTCAATTGTGCTTTTAGTTGTTTTTTAAATGATTTTGCCAATTGCTTGTAGCCTTTATGTTTAGATGATATTTTATGCCTAAAATTGCTTGTGGTTATGCTTGAAAAAATAAAATATACCAAAAAAAGCTTATTCATAAGTTGTGTTTTGTTAATAAAAAAAAACTTCAATAAATATTTTATTAAAATAAATTATACTGGTTAGTAAACTATACTTAAAAAAATTTATCTTTAACTGCAAAGTTTATTTTTTTGACAGCATAAAAAAAATGTTGACATTAATTCTGATATAACAACTTATTTTAATTCCCCATTTTTATTCGTTCATTTTCTCAGGGGTTAAATTTAAAGTTTCTTCCATTTTTTGCCCCCCATTTTTCTACCTTATGTTTTCCTCATTGCGTGTTCATAAAAATTTTATTTACGATCGTTTGCGGAACTACAGACGACATTTCACTTCTGTTTTTTGTTTTACGTGATTATTTTCTTCCAAGTTTTATTCAAATATGAGTTATGACCGTTGTGTTTAAATTCTTAAACTAAAAGTAACATTTAGGTAACTAACTTTGTTTTTAAGTCAATTCATGTAACAGTATACAGACTGACAGACCAGTCTGGAAAGTACGGCACTGTGCACGCACGAGATTTTTTTTATTAAAAAAAATGAACGCCTGGAATTATTGTTTTGCACGCCTGGTTTTAAAAAAAAAATGTGCACGCGCAGTACTGACGCCAAAAACACGCTAACATAAATCACGCGTGCACGCCTAGACCGGAAATTTTGGTACGCGTGGTCACGCATTTTTTTAAGCTTGCACGCACGAGATCTCGTCGAAAACTGCACTACTTTCCAGACTGGCTGACAGAACAAAGGTAAAATTATATGTTAAAAAAACTAAATAAAAATGATGTTTTTTTTAGGTTAGACCTTTCAATTAAGTTTGCTTATTTGTTAAATAATTGGGTAATGAGTTTAGGATTTTATGGTGGATTCCCTGGACCCCCTGACAACAATGAACAACAAAGTGAGGTGGGAATATTTAATACATTTTAAAACATTTTAGTGTAGTGGTTTGACATTGGGTTGTATCATAAGGTTTTTGGTTCAATCTCCACTGATCTTTTCGTATATATCTTTATCCTTGATGTGAAAAGGTCGAATGCGCGACTTAAACTTAGAGTAACATCAGTTACTTCGACCCAGTCTTAAGTTGCCTGTGGCAGTTTGGGATATTATAGAGACTATAATTGCCCGATAATTTAGCTGCTGATTTAGTGCTGGCTCAGCAGGAGTTCATACCGTTAATAGCGCAAAGTTAGACTATGTTTAGATTGTTAAGTTGATCTTCTTACATCAAGGATAAAAAATACTGAAAATTAAATTTTATTTTTTTAGAGTAATGAAGTTAATCAAAACATTCAGTCCAACTTAAACCCAAGTGCCAGTATTTTTAATCATGATGTAGGTTTCTACCCAGCTTCTAATCATTCTGGTAAACTTTTTCTAATTTTTACATTTCACAAATTTATAACAATACAACTTTATTTTTTGTTTAGAAAAACTGTAAAAGTAGCATTTAAAAAATATTTTGTAGTTAAAATTGATATTTACTATACAACATTTACCATTAAATAAATTCTTTCTTTTATCTTTTTTCAGGACTGAGATACCCTGGTCCCCAGTTCAATTCCCACCACCTGCAAACTAATGCTTTTTATTATGAACAACCTTATTTTAACCAAGTTTATGAACAGCCTTATTTACAAGGTGAGCATTTAAAAAATTTATTTTGGTGTTATGGCCTTTTCACATGACAAGGTAATGTTGCGTTGCATTGCGTTACGTAACTTTACGAGTTCTAGGGATTTCTTTTTAAAATTTTAATAAACAAAACTTAATAAAAGTATATCGCTTACGAGTCTTACGTAACTTACGCCAACTTTCGTCTGTGTAAACGGCTCTGTTTATTTTAAATGGTTGCCAAATCTTACATTAAGTTGCATTGTGTACGCCGTGTGAACCGGTTTTTAAAATAGTGTTTAGGGTGTGATTATAAATAAAAAAGACAATTTTATTCTTGTTTAACTTATTGAAAAATAACATCTTGGTGCATGGTGTATAAATTAAGAATTGACTTTAAAAAATAAAGTTCTGAGTTTGACCCCCACTGCTTTAATGCTGTATCATCTCTAGAGTAAGGTAATGTCACAATAAAAACTTTCTAAAGACAATCAATATATTATTCTAAAGCTCTCATGAATAAATGATATTCCAAACCACGAAAAGTGACCTCGAAACTGGGTCTTTTTATGTTAAATGATTAAATTTTATATTTAAGGTAATTTGCCAGCTTTTGCCCCACCCAATATGAACCAAGGGACTTCCCCTTTTTACCCGAACACAACAATCAACCCACAATCCCAAGCGCAGATGCTTTTTGAGCAAAATGATAATATTTCTTCAGCAAACGGGTAGGTTTTAATGTTCAGTTTATTTTTGTGTTATGTTTTATTAGGAAAAACCTGGGTTTACGGCATTATTTTAAAGTTATAATTGTTTTATAATTACATTTGTCACTTTTGGATGTTTCAAACCTAATGTTTTAAAAAATGCAATAATATTGTTTTTGACTTAAAAAAAAATTGTTTTAAAGTGTTATATTAGAGAGTTTTGTAATTATGTGAGTGATGTATATAGCACGTTAGTATGGTTGACACTGAATCATAAAATGGCTTTAAAACCTTTAAAAAATGTCTGTGGTACTTACAATTTAATTTTCAAAAATACTGGAAAATAATTAACATAAAAAACGAGGTTACCATATTTTTTGTGTGACGTAGAAAGTACTAAGTAGCGTAGTGAATGTATACAAGCTAGTACTTTCTACGTCATCACAAACAGGGCTTTCCTTTTCTTTTAATTCAATGTATTTTGTTATAAGTTGTCAAATACAAAATATAGGTGGAAATATTTAAAGTTAAAATCATTTTTGTGTTCATTGACACCAACTTTATTAATGTTTGAGTATAAAAATATCGCTAATATATGACTTTAAATAACCAAAAATTATTAAAAGATTATTATTGGATTTGATACCAAGTTAAATGATTTATTATTAAACTTCACTTTATTATTGAAAAAGAAACTAAATTAATCAATTTAATGAAATCCTAATCTAACAAAAGGTAAATTACCTAATTGTAAAAACATTGAAATTTCAAAAGGTTGTGCAATCCTGTTATGCTTGAGTTAGTTTACTTGTTAAACAAATATAAATTATACTTAAGTGTGTTTAGTTGGCCGAGTGTACATTTTGTTTACCTACTATTCTATTTTTAAAGTAAAAGGGTTTAGTATATGAAAGTTAATTTATTTTAATTAATTTTGTTTAATTTTTATTAACAGAGTTTTTTTAATTTAAAAATTCAGCCTAAGGCATTATGTAAAGTTAGGTTTTATAAAAAGGTAAATAATTAAATATTAAAAGTAATAAGCTTGTTTGTTTTATTTTTAAAAAGTTGGTTTTAGTATAATTTGGTTAATTTTTATATTTTTCACAATTTTTATTACGGTATTATTTTTTTAATTTATTTTATTTTTTATTTAGTAAATCTCGGAGGTTTAGTCGCCAAAGAACGAACAACAATCCAGTCTCAAACATCTCCTCCTTAGGAGCAAAAGTGGGAGGAAAAGAGGAGGACAAAGGGAGCTCGTCATCCATGAACGAACAACAAAATGTAAGCTCTACTGACATCAATTACAACAACAGTTTAAATAATATCATTACCAACATGATTAAAGAATACAGAAAATTACCAAACCAATTTGATGGTTTATAACTCGTCAATATTACTTTGTATACATGGCATTATAATTTATTTATGGCATAGTGTAGTGGTTAAAACACTTGGCTTTACAACAAAAGGTTACGTGTTTAATCCCAACTGTTTCCATGCTGCTAAACAGAACAAACTCTTGCCAAGCCAAAGCCAATTTGCAGTTTTATCATATAGAAAAGAGTAACAAATATTATAACAAATTTTTTGCCTAAATCAAATTTAATTTTTTACAGCGTCCAATTCGATTCAGTCATCAACGAGAAACAAAAAAAGGTAAAAATTGTTAAAAAACTTATTGAACAATAATCGATTATCTAAATTTTTCTCTAAAATGTTTTATCTAATTTGTACTAATTAATTTTGTTTAAAAATTTTTAATTTTTTTATATATTTAGTTCATTCTGAAAAAAAGAAATCAAAATCTCAAAATTCCTCAAAAACTAAAAAAGAAGAAAGTGAAAAGGTAATTAATAAATTGTTTATTTTGTTTATTAAAAAACTTGACTAAAATTATGCTGTTTTAATTCATTTTATTAATTTACATCATCATCATGGTATAGTAGTTAGAACATAAAAAAAAAACAATTAGCAGCTTAATTATCAAGCAGTTACAATTAATAATATCCCAAACTGACAAAGTCAACTTGAGACTAAAACTGGGTAACTTGTGTTACTCAATGTTTGGGTCTTAAAGTTGACTTTCCCACATCGAGGATAAATAAATATAAAAAATTACAAATTTATTAAATTTTTTGTTTAGTTATCAAACGACATGAAGGACTTAAACCTAAAAGAAGGTAAAAAAATCAAATTTTTAATTGAGAAAAATTAACAATTTACATAAAAAAACTATTTTGTGTTCAGGCAAGAAATCAAAAAAGAAGACAACAAAATTACCAAAGCACGATGGAAATCAAGCAAGTAAGTACTTTAAAGTATCTACTTTAAATAAATTGTGAATATATAATAAATTGTGGGTATAATTACATTTGTGATTTCCATTTTGTTTGTACTATATATATATATATATATAAAAGTTTTGGATTATTTGTACTTTCTGGTTTTCAAAAAAACTCTTGTACTTTGCGGTCCTAGCTAGTTCTTTAGCTAATTTTTTTACGCACTTAACTAGCCTAGCTATTTTTTTCCTGATATTTTACCGTCCTTGCTGATTCTGTTAGGTACAATGGATCCCAATTTTTTGTTGGCTATATTGTTTAAAAAAAACTCTGTTAATTAGTTTAGTTTATTAATAAATTTTTTTTAATAAAATGTGAAATTTTTTAAAACTTATTAATTTAATTTAATTTCGTCCCAGGTTTGTTGCTGGAACAACTTACAGATGGAACATACGAGTGTATGGTGTGTTGTGATCCCATCAAGCAATCCCAAGCTGTGTGGAATTGTCCGACTTGTTACAACTTATTCCACATGGGATGTATTAAGAAATGGGCAAGGTCACCAGCAGCCAAGATTGAAGGTCATTTGACTTTTTCATTTTTTTAAAAAATTTTTTTGATTTTTTGTAATTTTTTTTATAAGAATTTTAAAAATGTTTAAGTAACGTAAATTGAGGTAAGTTTTAAATTTGTCTTAAAAAATTACCAACTTTAAAGTCAAAAATTAAATAAACAATAATAAAGTCAGAAAAATAATCTGTTTAAAAATAGAGTTAAAATAAGATGTGAAACTAAAAACTTAGATTTTTACAAAGTTTTCTAAAAACAAATTAGAAAAATAATACATTGTTCTTTATGTCAGAAAGTTAATTAGAATTAATTAACTGATTTTAATTAATTATTTAATTATATTTCAGGTGCTGGTTGGAGATGTCCTGGATGCCAGAATGTTTCCCAAAAAGTCCCTTCCTCCTACCTCTGCTTCTGTGGACAACAGAGAGACCCCTTGTGGAGAAAAGGGGAAATGCCGCACTCGTGTGGCGAGGTTTGTGGTAAACAACGTAAGGAGAATAAAGATTGCAACCATCCATGTAACATGTAAGTTTTATAAAAAAATTATTTTTTGGTTTAAAGGTGTATATATAATAGCGCTTAGTAGAAGATATATAGGTGTATGTCCAATTTATAAGCCAACAAAATAAAAAAAAAATACAAGTTAAGAGTTGCAATCATGTTATGACAATTTAAATGCTGACCGTAGGGCTGGTTTTCAACTAGTATATTTGAATTAAATTGTTTTTTTTTAAATGGGACAAATTTTATCGTAAAGCAACTTAATTTACACTTTAAAATAAATAAAATTTTAATTTTGGGATATTTCATATAAATTAAAAGACTAAATTTTTAGATTTTGTAAATTTGCAGTAACACTTTTTTATTTTATAGTAAGATTTATCAAAAATATATAAAAAATATATATATAACAAAAATAATTTGATTTTTAAGAATTTGAGTCGAAAAATTAAAATTTAAAAACAGAAAAAATTTTAAATTTTTTAAAAGTTTGTGCCATCCCGGACCGTGTCCTCACTGTCCTGCTATGATCAATAAGAAATGTCGATGTTTAAAAACAACTTCACGAGTTCGATGCAGTCAACAAAATGCATTGAAGTGCAACCAACCTTGTGGAAAGTTGTTGAATTGTGGGGTTCATGTTTGTGAGGAGGTTTGCCATACTGGGAGATGTGAGAGTTGTATTGTCAGCTTGGACCAAGGTGGGTAAAATAAATTTAAATTGAGCACCACAAAGAAAATTAATTTTTGTATGCAATAAATGTTTTATCAGCACTATTTTAAAACATATAATGTTGTATTTGGAAAAGATATCCATTTTAACATGCATGTTATCCAACGTAATATGGCACTTTTTTTAGGATGCTAATTTAAAATTAGTGGAGTTTTGTTAGTTGGGCTTTTTCATGCAAATTTTGTTGTTTTTGATTGTAAGGATTTTTTAAAGTGTTTTATTTTATTTTTTTTGGAGTAAATCAAGGTTAATCTTATTTGAAAAATGCAAGTAAAAACCCCAAACTAAATATGCAAATTCTGTTTTAAATATTCACTTTTTTACCAGTTTATCAACTTTTTTTTGAAATTTTTAAATAAAACAAAAATATGACGATTCTTGTAACCAGTTTTATACAGTTAAATGATGCCATAACCGAGTACTCGGACTCGGCCGAGTATCGCGACAAAATACTCGGGCTCGTTGAATCCGAATAATTTGGATTTCAGCCCATCCCTAATTTTTACCTTTTTTTATCATTTTTTTAGAAATCTTTTTTGTCACTAGTAAAATTTACAATTTATATTTTTTTCAGTTTGTTTTTGTACAAAGAATAAGAGGACAATCATCTGTGGATCAGAAGACCATAAATATTCAACTAAAACTGAAGACAATATTGGATCATATTCTTGTGCTAATGTTTGTGATAAGTACGTAAAACTTTCAACTTGTTTTAATTTTTGTTTTTTAACTAATTTTGATTAAATTTTTAATTTAATAATTTTGTTAAAACCAATAATATATTAACTTGATGTATGTTTTGTCTATTTGTCAGTTTAAATACTTTTACATTGAACTTAAAATGATTTTTAATTGTATTTAAAATATTTTAAAGACTTTTAAATTGTGGAATTCACAACTGCGAACAAAATTGTCATTCTGGCGATTGTTCCACCTGCTCTTTACTGCCACAAGTGGTGGATTGTTGTCCATGTGGGAAAACAAAGTTGGTCGATATTTATTTGTCGAACAGTGAAGCAGTCAAGCGTGAAAAGTGTTCGGATCCAATTCCTACCTGCGAAAAGGTAAAGAATAAAATAAAATTTACAAAAAAAAAAAAAATATTTTTTTAAATATTTTTTAGATTTGTGAGAAAGAATTATCTTGTGGAGGTGATGAAAAACATTTTTGTTCCCTCCCCTGTCATTCTGGTGTGTGCAACCCCTGTAAGGATAAAGAAAGTGTTGTTATTTGCAGGTAGGGGGGGGGGGGAATATGTTATGTGTATATGTTATGTCTAGTTAAAAAAATCTGGCAATTTGTGGTGTGCAAATAAATTATTCTGGGTATATAGAAGTTGCAACCATATAACAAAAAGCAATTTAATAAATGGCCAAGCAAATAAAAATGCAGCCGGTGGAAATTTATCTAGTTAACATAAAAATTACTAAACCCAGTTTTTTAAAATAAATAAATTGTTTGCAGATGTGGAAAATCCGACAAGGAAGTCTCATGTGGTGAATATGTTGCGATGAAATCTTATATTTGTGATCGTCGATGTAATAAAAAGAGAAAATGTGGAAGACATAAGTGCGGGCAAACCTGTTGCACTGTTAGTAATTTAAACTAAAACCTGTTTTATTTTAAAAAGTTTTTAGAAATAATTTTAAATAAATTATTGAGTCTAATTAGACTAACAGTGTGGTGTAGTGGTCAAAACACCTGTTACACTACATGAGGTCCTGGGTTCGATTCCAGTAATCTCATGCTATAGTGCCCTTGAGTAAGACGTTATAAATGTTATAAACTCCCACTGAGCCAACACTTTATAAGGAGTAATTTTTAATAATCCAAACTGGCATAGAAAACTCGAGACTGGGTCGGAGTAATTATTGTTACTCCATTTTTGTCGTGAAGTTGACCTTCCCACATTGAGAATAAAGAAAAAAATATTAATATTACAACTCATCATAATAGAAATTAAATTTTTTTGTAGAACACTGAACATTTGTGCACCCAAATTTGTGGTCGAAAATTGACATGTGGCAAACATCGATGTGACGACACATGCCATCGTGGCACGTGCCACACTTGCTATGACGTCAGTTTTGACGAGCTGAGATGTTATTGCGAGGATAAAGTAATTTATCCTCCAGTACAATGTGGAACAAGGCCACCAGAGTGCGGTAGAGAGTGCACAAGGTTACATTCTTGTAATCATCAGAGTAAGTTTCAGTTATTAAAACTCAATTTTTTAATTTTTATTAAATTAAATAAAACTAAAATACATTTTCCTTATTTGGCTTCGAAATCTGGTTAAATTCTTAGTAGTTATTTGGTTTTAAATTTTAAATTAACAACATTAGTTTTTAGCAATTATTTTGTGATATGACGGTAAAAATAGTCAATAAATCAGTTTGTTAAAAAGAATATTTATATAAGATTTAAATTAATTCAAAAGGGCAAAGGGATTTGTAGAAAATTAAAAAGGAGAAATGATTGTGAGATTTTGTGTTAAGTAATGGCATCAGACTTAATTTTAATTGCAAATAAGGCCAACATGCTTGTGCAGCGATTGTTATTAAATTTACACACAGCAAATTTATTAAATATTGATTTAATTTCAGTCCGGCACACTTGCCACACAGAAGAACATTGTCCTCCCTGCGTTGAACTTGTTAAAAAACCTTGCAACTGTGGAAAGCAGACACGTGGCAGCATTATGTGCCATATTGACAATGTTTCATGTGGCGCGCCATGCAATAAAACCTTGGCATGTGGCCACAAGTGTCTTAAGATCTGTCACAAGTAAGTCATGTCTTCTGTTTTAGGTCTTAATTTCGTCATATCTGCTGGTTTTGTCACAAATTAGTTTTAAGTTTTTATTCTTTAGTTTAAGTTTTCATCACAATTTTATCATAACTTTTGTTTGCTACAAATTCGTTATTACCCCTGTTTTCACTACTATACCTTGTTGTGAAAATTACTGTTTCTGCAGAGGTCAGTGCTTAGAAGAGAATGAAAAATGTCAACAACCTTGTTCGATTATGAGGTCAGAATGCATTCATCCTTGTTCTAATCCGTGTCATCAATCAGAAAGTTGTCCAAACAGCAAGTGTAGAGCTATGGTAGGTACTTTTATTTCTGGGGAGGTAATTTTTCGGTGGGTAGGTACTTTTATCTGTGGGTGGGTACTTCTATGAGACACTAAGTGTTAAGGTAGGCACTTTTATCTACAGTACTAATATGAGACACAAAATATATGGCAATGGTAGGCACCTTTTAAATGTGGGTAGGTACTTTTATCCAATGCAATTGTAAGTCACGGTAAAAACTTTTTTTGTGGTTAGACACTTTAATATGGTATATATGTAATTCAATAGTTAAACCTTTCACCTGTGGAAAGGTACTTTTACAATATTCTAGTGCAAAGATAAATAATAAGTTGAATATATTGATGCAGGTAACACTAAGATGTAGTTGTGGATTAAGAGAGAAACAGACGGAGTGTTCAAACTCCTCTAATTATGACAACACACTGATGTTAAGATCTAAGAACCAAATCGATATCGGGAAGTTTTTACGACCTGGCACCAACAAAGGGTTGGTTATTAAAAATTTTGATCAATTATTAATTTTAAGGGTAAAATATTTTTTTATTAATCTTTTAACTTATGCCAAAAATTTTTCTTCTTTTTTAGAGTGCTTCCTTGTACGGAAGAGTGCAGTGTTGCCGAGAGAAATAAAAGATTGGCGGAAGCACTGGACATCAAAGATCCAGATGAAAGAAATAAACATGTTTACTCCGAGTTTCTGCTCAACATTGCCAAGTAAGTTATAAATATGCCGCCAAAAAAGCTTCTAAAGCTTCTGAATAATATAAGATCCAACGTAAATTCTTTGTAAATTATTGATTTTACTTCTAGATCTGACCCAGCTTTTATACGAACAATTGAGAAAGAAATGTTGAACTTGGTGGAAAGTGTCAAGTGGATGGGACTTAACAAACAAACCCATTCTTTTCCATCTATGAAGAAGGATAAGAGACAGGTGGGATAGAAAAAAGAATTTAACTTGTGATGGGTGGGATATAATTGCCAAGGGTGGGACTAGTTTTGAGGAAATTCAGGGGGGTAAAATATAGGTGAGATAGAAAAAAGGGGGGTTTAATTTACAAGGGTCACGATATAGTTTGGAAAATTTTAAGAGGATACAAAGGGATAAAATACAAATGATTTTTTTTTTTCCATGTTTTTTGGTAAATTGTTTTTTTTTCACCAGGTAATTCACGAACTAGCCACAGCTTACAACTGCAAGTCCGACAGTCACGACGTGGAACCAAACCGGAATGTTATCGTCACGGCAACCAAGGGTGTGGCAACTGTGCCACAACCCCTACTCAGTGATGTCATCATGAAGGAGGTGACATCGTTAGCAGGGGGAAAATTAGGGAGTGAAAAAAAACCCAAGGGGTAATTTAAAGAAATCTTAACTTTAGTTTTATTTTGAAATTTTATTTTTTTAAATTTTTTATTTTTTAGACGACTTTTAAGTTCTATAAGGTTGGTCTCCTACAGTTCATCAGGGAGTTCCCCACCAGGTAAACCCCCTTCCACAACTAAAACATCTTTTAATCAAAAAACAACACCGAGTTCCACCCCAGTGACTTCATCGTCACACCTCAGTGACTCACAACCGACGAGCAGTTTATCCCCATTAGCGAAAAATTTTAAAATGCGACCGAGCGTAACACAAAATGATGTTCCAGATAGTGGTTCTCGAAAATTATCCATGGAGAAGGGTAACCTAGCAACGGCATCCCATAATAAAAAAAGTGTTGTTAAGGAAAAAGCTGAAGATAATGAAATAGATTATTTTGATATGACTGAATAAGAAATTTCTTTAAAATTTGACTGCCATGAAATTGGATCCAATCCTTTAAGTTTGGGTTTAAGTTTATTAAATTTTATTTTAAATTGAAAATTGGGTGTTTAAATAAATTAAAATTTGGTTTAAAATAATGTTTTATTTTCTTCTTTCAGCATCTTATAATAGATTGATATGGTAAAGTTAAACTAAATTGTAAATACATTTGCAATCTCTTTTATAAAACCTCTTTGAATTTAAGGTTGTTTAACAATAATCTATAATAACCAATTTTATAGCATAAGTATACGTAAGCTAAAGCATCAAAATTTGAATTAAATCAAGTTAAACTTTTATAATGAATAAATTAAACTATTATAGTTAAACTAATATAAATGAATTAAATCAAGTTAAACTATTATAATGTAACATAAAATGTTGGGTATTTGTAATTATGTAAACTTAATTTTGCTTGCAATTTCGTGATCTGTTAGTTTTGTAATTATGAATATAAGAATAAATACTTGTACTGGAAAATTACTAATAAAAACATTTTGGTTATAAGATATCTTATTTGTTCGACTAGAATATTTTGAAATGCTAAATATAGAAGCAGCGTTTCTAAATATATCAAAAAATTTAACATTCCTTAGTTAAAGAGAAATTTTGTATTTTCACTATTGACCTATTTGAAGTCTTGTCAATAAGGCCAACCTACGCGGTTATGTGACGTCATTGCGTAAATAGATTTAAAAAATTTTTTTAAGTTTCAAATCAAAATTTGACTTTAATATAAGAACCGCAGTAGTTTAATAAACACATTTGTAAAATGTTTTTTTTAATATCAATATATAGAAAAGAAAGTTATTACATTTTAATTGAAAATGTGCGAAATTTTTAAACTTGATAATTTAAAAGAATCAAAATGTCTAAATAAACATTCAAGAAAAAACATTTCGCGAATATCTTTTTCAAAACAAAAGTTAGAACAATTTTATATTTCGAGTATTGACCTATTTGAAACCTTATCAGCGTAAACTACGTGGGGTCGTTGGTGATATGCGATTGTGCACTAAAATTTGCTTTTTCCTCAAAGCAATACCAGTCGTTTTTGTTGATTACAACCTGAATTTATTCAAAAAGTTTTTGCAAAAATGTTTTTCAAAAGGTTATAAAAACACATTGCACTCATAATTTATCGTTTTTACAACTTTAACAAAAAAAAACAAATATTTTTTTTGCAACTAGTGTGATCCTGACATTATATTATAGCAATTAAGCGGTATTAATCTATTAGCTACGATAGCTCACCGGTAAGCTTTCCGTACTGTATTCTAGATACCTTAGGTTCTAATCCCGGCAAAGCTTCAATAAAAAAAATATTTCTTTTTGAATCGAATTAGGTTAAAATCTACAAAAAGGGCAAAGCTAAATTTTTTTCTTTTTTTTTGTATGCAATATCATTGGCCAAAAATATCACGTGACTAAATTAAACCCAGAATAAAAATTTGCTGTAACTTTTGTTTTACTTAAAATTTTTGCAAAATGTTTTATCTTAAATGTTAGTTAGGCCAATGCGCGTCTAAAAAAATATAATAATTTAAGTTTTGAGATTTCATCAATTTTTAATAAAAGTGTCATAACTTTTATAAATATTAATATTTTGGATAAATATTTCGTAAACACGTTATTGGACCTGTGCGGTTTTAAGAAAACACTTATTTTTCGATTTAAAATTTTTTATTTTTTTAAAAATTTGTATGCAATAATATCATTGGCCAAAAATATCACGTGACCTAATTAAACCCAGAATAAAAATTTGCTGTAACTTTTGTTTTACTTAAAATTTTTGCAAAATGTTTTATCTTGAATGTTAGTTAGGCCAATGCGCGTCTAAAAAAATATAATAATTTAGGTTTTGAGATTTCATCAATTTTTAATAAAAGTGTCATAACTTTTATAAATATTAATATTTTGGATAAATATTTCGTAAACACGTTAATTGGACCTGTGCGGTTTTAAAAAAACACTTATTTTTGGATTTAAAATTTTTTATTTTTTTAAAAATTTGTATGCAATATCATTGGCCAAAAATATCACGTGACCTAATTAAACCCAGAATAAAAATTTGCTGTAACTTTTGTTTTACTTAAAATTTTTGCAAAATGTTTTATCTTGAATGTTAATTAGGCAAATGCGCGTCTAAAAAAATATAATAATTTAAGTTTTGGGATTTCATCAATTTTTAATAAAAGTGTCATAACTTTTATAAATATTAATATTTTAGATAAATATTTTGTAAACACGTTAATTGGACCTGTGCGGTTTTTAGAAAACAATTATTTTTCGATTTAAAATTTTTTATTTTTTTCTAAATTTGTATGCAATACCATTGGCCAAAAATATCACGTGACCTAATTAAATCCAGAATAAAAATTTGCTGTAACTTTTGTTTTACTTAAAATTTTTGCAAAATGTTTTTTCTTGAATGTTAGTTAGGCCAATGCGCGTCTAAAAAAATATAATATTTTAAGTTTTAAGATTTCATCAATTTTTAATAAAAGTGTCATAACTTTTATAAATATTAATATTTTGGATAAATATTTCGTAAACACGTTAATTGGACCTGTGCGGTTTTAAGAAAACACTTATTTTTCGATTTAAAATTTTTTATTTTTTTTTAAATTTGTATGCAATATCATTGGCCAAAAATATCACGTGACCTAATTAAACCCAGAATAAAAATTTGCTGTAACTTTTGTTTTACTTAAAATTTTTGCAAAATGTTTTATCTTAAATGTTAGTTAGGCCAATGCGCGTCTAAAAAAATATAATAATTTAAGTTTTGAGATTTCATCAATTTTTAATAAAAGTGTCATAACTTTTATAAATATTAATATTTTGGATAAATATTTCGTAAACACGTTATTGGACCTGTGCGGTTTTAAGAAAACACTTATTTTTCGATTTAAAATTTTTTATTTTTTTAAAAATTTGTATGCAATAATATCATTGGCCAAAAATATCACGTGACCTAATTAAACCCAGAATAAAAATTTGCTGTAACTTTTGTTTTACTTAAAATTTTTGCAAAATGTTTTATCTTGAATGTTAGTTAGGCCAATGCGCGTCTAAAAAAATATAATAATTTAGGTTTTGAGATTTCATCAATTTTTAATAAAAGTGTCATAACTTTTATAAATATTAATATTTTGGATAAATATTTCGTAAACACGTTAATTGGACCTGTGCGGTTTTAAAAAAACACTTATTTTTGGATTTAAAATTTTTTATTTTTTTAAAAATTTGTATGCAATATCATTGGCCAAAAATATCACGTGACCTAATTAAACCCAGAATAAAAATTTGCTGTAACTTTTGTTTTACTTAAAATTTTTGCAAAATGTTTTATCTTGAATGTTAATTAGGCAAATGCGCGTCTAAAAAAATATAATAATTTAAGTTTTGGGATTTCATCAATTTTTAATAAAAGTGTCATAACTTTTATAAATATTAATATTTTAGATAAATATTTTGTAAACACGTTAATTGGACCTGTGCGGTTTTTAGAAAACAATTATTTTTCGATTTAAAATTTTTTATTTTTTTCTAAATTTGTATGCAATACCATTGGCCAAAAATATCACGTGACCTAATTAAATCCAGAATAAAAATTTGCTGTAACTTTTGTTTTACTTAAAATTTTTGCAAAATGTTTTTTCTTGAATGTTAGTTAGGCCAATGCGCGTCTAAAAAAATATAATATTTTAAGTTTTAAGATTTCATCAATTTTTAATAAAAGTGTCATAACTTTTATAAATATTAATATTTTGGATAAATATTTCGTAAACACGTTAATTGGACCTGTGCGGTTTTAAGAAAACACTTATTTTTCGATTTAAAATTTTTTATTTTTTTTTAAATTTGTATGCAATATCATTGGCCAAAAATATCACGTGACCTAATTAAACCCAGAATAAAAATTTGCTGTAACTTTTGTTTTACTTAAAATTTTTGCAAAATGTTTTATCTTGAATGTTAGTTAGGCCAATGCGCGTCTAAAATATATAATAATTTAAGTTTTAAGATTTCATCAATTTTTAATAAAAGTGTCATAACTTTTATAAATATTAATATTTTAGATAAATATTTTGTAAACACGTTAATTGGACCTGTGCGGTTTTAAGAAAACAATTATTTTTCGATTTAAAATTTTTTATTTTTTTCTAAATTTGTATGCAATATCATTGGCCAAAAATATCACGTGACCTAATTAAACTCAGAATAAAAATTTGCTGTAACTTTTGTTTTACTTAAAATTTTTGCAAAATGTTTTATCTTGAATGTTAGTTAGGCCAATGCGCGTCTAAGTGAATATAATATTTTAAGTTTTGAGATTTCATCAATTTTTAATAATAGTGTCATAACTTTTATAAATATTATTATTTTAGATAAATATTTTGTAAACACGTTAATTGGACCTGTGCGGTTTTAAGAAAACAATTATTTTTCGATTTAAATTTTTTTATTTTTTTCTAAATTTGTATGCAATATCATTGGCCAAAAATATCACGTGACCTAATTAAACTCAGAATAAAAATTTGCTGTAACTTTTGTTTTACTTAAAATTTTTGAAAAATGTTTTATCTTGAATGTTAGTTAGGCCAATGCGCGTCTAAAAAAATATAATAATTTAAGTTTTGAGATTTGATCAATTTTTAATAAAAGTGTCATAACTTTTATAAATATTAATATTTTGGATAAATATTTTGTAAACACGTTATTGGACCTGTGCGGTTTTAAGAAAACACTTATGTTTCGATTTAAAATTTTTTATTTTTTTAAAAATTTGTATGCAATAATATCATTGGCCAAAAATATCACGTGACCTAATTAAACCCAGAATAAAAATTTGCTGTAACTTTTGTTTTACTTAAAATTTTTGCAAAATGTTTTATCTTGAATGTTAGTTAGGTCAATGCGCGTCTAAAAAAATATAATAATTTAAGTTTTGAGATTTCATCAATTTTTAATAAAAGTGTCATAACTTTTATAAATATTAATATTTTAGATAAATATTTTGTAAACACGTTAATTGGACCTGTGCGGTTTTAAGAAAACAATTATTTTTCGATTTAAAATTTTTTATTTTTTTCTAAATTTGTACGCAATATCATTGGCCAAAAATATCACGTGACCTAATTAAACCCAGAATAAAAATTTGCTGTAACTTTTGTTTTACTTAAAATTTTTGCAAAATGTTTTATTTTGAATGTTAGTTAGGCCAATGCGCGTCTAAGAAAATATAATATTTTAAGTTTTGAGATTTCATCAATTTTTAATAAAAGTGTCATAACTTTTATAAATATTAATATTTTAGATAAATATTTTGTAAACACGTTAATTGGACCTGTGCGGTTTTAAGAAAACACTTATTTTTCGATTTAAAATTTTTTATTTTTTTTTAAATTTGTATGCAATAATATCATTGGCCAAAAATATCACGTGACCTAATTAAACCCAGAATAAAAATTTGCTGTAACTTTTGTTTTACTTAAAATTTTTGCAAAATGTTTTATCTTGAATGTTAGTTAGGCCAATGCACGTCTAAAAAAATATAATAATTTAAGTTTTGAGATTTCATCAATTTTTAATAAAAGTGTCATAACTTTTATAAATATTAATATTTTAGATAAATATTTTGTAAACACGTTAATTGGACCTGTGCGGTTTTAAGAAAACAATTATTTTTCGATTTAAAATTGTTTATTTTTTTTAAAAATTTGTATGCAATATCATTGGCCAAAAATATCACGTGACCTAATTAAACCCAGAATAAAAATTTGCTGTAACTTTTGTTTTACTTAAAATTTTTGCAAAATGTTTTATCTTGAATGTTAGTTAGGCCAATGCGCGTCTAAAAAAATATAATAATTTAAGTTTTGAGATTTCATCAATTTTTAATAAAAGTGTCATAACTTTTATAAATATTAATATTTTAGATAAATATTTTGTAAACACGTTAATTGGACCTGTGCGGTTTTAAGAAAACAATTATTTTTCGATTTAAAATTTTTTATTTTTTTCTAAATTTGTACGCAATATCATTGGCCAAAAATATCACGTGACCTAATTAAACCCAGAATAAAAATTTGCTGTAACTTTTGTTTTACTTAAAATTTTTGCAAAATGTTTTATCTTGAATGTTAGTTAGGCCAATGCGCGTCTGAAAAAATATAATAATTTAAGTTTTGAGATTTCATCAATTTTTAATAAAAGTGTCATAACTTTTATAAATATTAATATTTTAGATAAATATTTTGTAAACACGTTAATTGGACCTGTGCGGTTTTAAGAAAACAATTATTTTTTTATTTAAAATTTTTTATTTTTTTCTAAATTTGTATGCAATATCATTGGCCAAAAATATCACGTGACCTAATTAAACCCAGAATAAAAATTTGCTGTAACTTTTGTTTTACTTAAAATTTTTGCAAAATGTTTTATTTTGAATGTTAGTTAGGCCAATGCGCGTCTAAGAAAATATAATATTTTAAGTTTTGAGATTTCATCAATTTTTAATAAAAGTGTCATAACTTTTATAAATATTAATATTTTAGATAAATATTTTGTAAACACGTTAATTGGACCTGTGCGGTTTTAAGAAAACACTTATTTTTCGATTTAAAATTTTTTATTTTTTTTTAAATTTGTATGCAATAATATCATTGGCCAAAAATATCACGTGACCTAATTAAACCCAGAATAAAAATTTGCTGTAACTTTTGTTTTACTTAAAATTTTTGCAAAATGTTTTATCTTGAATGTTAGTTAGGCCAATGCACGTCTAAAAAAATATAATAATTTAAATTTTGAGATTTCATCAATTTTTAATAAAAGTGTCATAACTTTTATAAATATTAATATTTTAGATAAATATTTTGTAAACACGTTAATTGGACCTGTGCGGTTTTAAGAAAACAATTATTTTTCGATTTAAAATTGTTTATTTTTTTAAAAATTTGTATGCAATAATATCATTGGCCAAAAATATCACGTGACCTAATTAAACCCAGAATAAAAATTTGCTGTAACTTTTGTTTTACTTAAAATTTTTGCAAAATGTTTTATCTTGAATGTTAGTTAGGTCAATGCGCGTCTAAAAAAATATAATAATTTAAGTTTTGAGATTTCATCAATTTTTAATAAAAGTGTCATAACTTTTATAAATATTAATATTTTAGATAAATATTTTGTAAACACGTTAATTGGACCTGTGCGGTTTTAAGAAAACAATTATTTTTCGATTTAAAATTTTTTATTTTTTTCTAAATTTGTACGCAATATCATTGGCCAAAAATATCACGTGACCTAATTAAACCCAGAATAAAAATTTGCTGTAACTTTTGTTTTACTTAAAATTTTTGCAAAATGTTTTATTTTGAATGTTAGTTAGGCCAATGCGCGTCTAAGAAAATATAATATTTTAAGTTTTGAGATTTCATCAATTTTTAATAAAAGTGTCATAACTTTTATAAATATTAATATTTTAGATAAATATTTTGTAAACACGTTAATTGGACCTGTGCGGTTTTAAGAAAACAATTATTTTTTTATTTAAAATTTTTTATTTTTTTCTAAATTTGTATGCAATATCATTGGCCAAAAATATCACGTGACCTAATTAAACCCAGAATAAAAATTTGCTGTAACTTTTGTTTTACTTAAAATTTTTGCAAAATGTTTTATTTTGAATGTTAGTTAGGCCAATGCGCGTCTAAGAAAATATAATATTTTAAGTTTTGAGATTTCATCAATTTTTAATAAAAGTGTCATAACTTTTATAAATATTAATATTTTAGATAAATATTTTGTAAACACGTTAATTGGACCTGTGCGGTTTTAAGAAAACACTTATTTTTCGATTTAAAATTTTTTATTTTTTTTTAAATTTGTATGCAATAATATCATTGGCCAAAAATATCACGTGACCTAATTAAACCCAGAATAAAAATTTGCTGTAACTTTTGTTTTACTTAAAATTTTTGCAAAATGTTTTATCTTGAATGTTAGTTAGGCCAATGCACGTCTAAAAAAATATAATAATTTAAATTTTGAGATTTCATCAATTTTTAATAAAAGTGTCATAACTTTTATAAATATTAATATTTTAGATAAATATTTTGTAAACACGTTAATTGGACCTGTGCGGTTTTAAGAAAACAATTATTTTTCGATTTAAAATTGTTTATTTTTTTTTTAAATTTGTATGCAATATCATTGGCCAAAAATATCACGTGACCTAATTAAACCCAGAATAAAAATTTGCTGTAACTTTTGTTTTACTTAAAATTTTTGCAAAATGTTTTATCTTGAATGTTAGTTAGGCCAATGCGCGTCTAAAAAAATATAATAATTTAAGTTTTGAGATTTCATCAATTTTTAATAAAAGTGTCATAACTTTTATAAATATTAATATTTTTGATAAATATTTCGTAAACACGTTAATTGGACCTGTGCGGTTTCAAGAAAACAATTATTTTTTGATTTAAAATTTTTTATTTTTTTCTAAATTTGTATGCAATATCATTGGCCAAAAATATCACGTGACCTAATTAAACCCAGAATAAAAATTTGCTGTAACTTTTGTTTTACTTAAAATTTTTGCAAAATGTTTTATCTTGAATGTTAGTTAGGCCAATGCGCGTCTAAGGAAATATAATATTTTAAGTTTTGAGATTTCATCAATTTTTAATAAAAGTGTCATAACTTTTATAAATATTAATATTTTAGATAAATATTTTGTAAACACGTTAATTGGACCTGTGCGGTTTTAAGAAAACAATTATTTTTCGATTTAAAATTTTTTATTTTTTTCTAAATTTGTATGCAATATCATTGGCCAAAAATATCACGTGACCTAATTAAACCCAGAATAAAAATTTGCTGTAACTTTTGTTTTACTTAAAATTTTTGCAAAATGTTTTATCTTGAATGTTAGTTAGGCCAATGCGCGTCTAAAAAAATATAATAATTTAAGTTTTGAGATTTCATCAATTTTTAATAAAAGTGTCATAACTTTTATAAATATTAATATTTTAGATAAATATTTCGTAAACACGTTAATTGGACCTGTGCGGTTTTAAGAAAACAATTATTTTTTGATTTAAAATTTTTTATTTTTTTCTAAATTTGTATGCAATATCATTGGCCAAATATATCACGTGACCTAATTAAACCCAAAATAAAAATTGGCTTAAACTTTTTTTCTACTGAAAATTTTTGCAAAATGTTTTATCTTGAATGTTAGTTAGGCCAATGCGCGTCTAAAAAAATATAATATTTTAAGATTTCATCAATTTTTAATAAAAGTGTCATAACTTTTATGAATATTAAAACTTCTTAAAATTATTTTAAAAACATGTTAATTAGACCTGTGCGGTTCTAACAGAACAAATATTTTTCGATTTAAAAAAATATTTTTTCAAGAAATTTGTATGCTATATTATTGCCCAAAAATATCACGTGACCTGATTAACCCAAAATAAACATTAGCTTAAAACTGTGTTCTACTTAATAAAAAAACAGCTATTGATTATTAATTAGTAATATTTAAATTATCAAAATAGGAGGCTTGAAATATTATCCTATAGTAAACAACGTGAAAAAGTTTCAAAACTTTTAATTTATTAAAACAAAAGTTATTTTAACTCAGAATTCGGTTAAATAAGACTAATAATAATAAACACTAACAATTACAATATGTTTCTAAATCTAAGATTTTAAACCATAAAGATAAATAAAATAACAATATGTTTCGAAATCTAGGTTTTCGAACCCTTATAAATAAATGTACAACAGCTAATATGTTCGTGAAAATGTAAAAGGAATAAAAAAAATCACATGTTATTTACAATAAAAAGTTTTAAATTTAATTAATTAATAAACGTTAATTGGTAACGTGGCCAATTAGTTACGCTTAGGTGAGCATATGTAATTAAAAAAAATATTTATTCTTTTTATCGAAGCTTCGTCGGGGTTCGAACCTTATGTATCTCGTTTACAAGACAGAAGCCTTGACGAGGAGCTATCGCAGTTGATGTTGTAGGGACGTAATGATATAATGTAACGATCACACTAATTGCTAAAAAAAATAATTTTTTATCTTTGATATTGTAGAAAACGATAAATTACAAGTGCATTGTGTATTTATAACGTGTTAGATGACATTTTTTTAGATTTAAGTTAAAATCAATAAAAACGACTTTAGTGTACAACCGCTTATCACCAATGACGTCACATAGTTTGAGCTAATAAAGCTTCAAATAACTTTTGTTTTAATAAAGATATTTGCCAAAATGTTTTTTCTTGAATGTATACTGGACCAATGCAGTTCTATTAAAATATTTAGTTTAAGGTTTTGAAATTTCGCACATTTTTAATAAAAATGTATTAACTTTTCTATATATTAATATTTTGATGGTAGGTTTACTAGGTTTGAAAGCGTCAATGGAAATACAAGTTTTTGAATAAGCCTGGTATCGTTGTATTTTTGTTTCTACAGGAGATAAAAATTGCAAATATACCCTTGCCCTTAGGTTAAATAATAATTAATCCGATGGTGCGAGTTGCAAAAGTTTTTTAGATTAAATTACTATTTTATGATTAATTTACCTTTTATGATTTTTTTGAGTTTAAAAATGTATCCTTTTAATATGAGCTAGTATTTGGTAAAATCGACTTTTTTGCTATTTCCAATAATTGTTTTCATTTTTTTTTTAATCTTAAACAATTTTAAACAAACGCGTACTTTTAAAATACTATAAAAAATCAAATGTTACTTATAGATTAGATTAATAAATTGTATAAATTATCTATTTGCATGAAACATTTACGCATTATTATTTTGTCGAACGTTTACCCATTGAACACTTTTTCTGAACGAACTTCGATATTTCATTAATTTACAGTTTGGTTTGAGGTTTAAGCCTAAATCCCTGTACCTCGTAAACTACTTACTTCTATAAAAAAAAATTAATTTTCTACATACATTAGCAAAAAAAACTTATTTATATTTAAATTTATGCTTAGAATTGTTTATGTACATCTCATTGATTTATCTCCTCAGCCACGCAATATTTGTTGCCATATCTATATTGTTTTTATTAAATTTTAGCACTCCAATCAACCTAGTACCAAAACAAAACATCAGCTGATAAGAACCTAAACCAGTCGAGCAGAACTACTTTGTTTACGTTTTTAATATTACACAAGTTGCCTGGATCTGTAGGCCTATATATAGATAGTCGTGGGTTTAAATCCAATAAAAGGCATTTTTAAATAAAATTTTATTTTTATTGTAAGTTTCAACATATTTTATTTATTAATTTTACTGCATATTGTTTGCAAGACTTTTGTTGGATATAACCCAATAAATGCAACACCATAACTTTTGCATAACTTTTAAATGTTTTGGTATGAAATGACCAAATTTATAAAATATTATTTTCTCAAAATTTTAGTGGTATATAAAATCTCTTTAAGACATTTTCATTAAATAAAACAATCAAAGATAAATGCAACGATAAATGCAACAGTATTAAAAAAATACAAATAAATAAAATAAACGAAATCAGTGTATATTTGTTCGATGACGTCACTATTGACATAGTTCGATGACGTTACTATTAACACAGTTTGATGACGTCACCATTAACACAGTTCGATGACGTCACTATTAACACAGTTCGATGACGTTAACATTAACACAGTTTGATGACATCACTATTGACACAGTTCGATGACGTCACCATTAACACTGTTCGATGACGTAACTATTAACACAGTTCGATGACGTTAACATTAACACAGTTCGATGACGTTAACATTAACACAGTTCGATGACGTCACTATTAACACAGTTTGATGACGTCACCATTAACACAGTTCGATGACGTTAACATTAACACAGTTCGATGACGTTAACATTAACACAGTTCGATGATGTCACTATTAACACAGTTCGATGACGTCACTTTTATGTATATGACGTCAAAGATGAAAATGGCTACTAGGAGATTTTTGATGAGGTTATAATGATAGCAATGTTTAATCATCGTTAGTGACAGTCGATGCAATGCACACGTAAGGTTACTAAACGATCTTCTACAATTATGTTACGACCTCAAATGGTTCTTGACGTCATAGACAATGATGTCACAAAGAAAGGTCAAAGGTAAACCAATAACAACATCTATAAAAAAAAATATTTTGAAATCTTTTTAAACACAACTTGTTCGATTTTCAGACTTTTTAGGGTTCAAAATGTGAATATAAAATAAATTTTTTTTAATGGATTATTGGTAAATTAGATGTAATTATCTTTAAAATATTGAAAACTTTTAGAAAACATTTTATATTACAATTTGTTTTATTTTAAAAGTTAATGATATGCAGTTATTTTCAAGGAATATAAATTAATATTAAACTGTATATTAACAGATATATTTACCTTTAAAATATTTAAAAACTTAAAGTTAAAATTGCTCCACTTCTTATTTAAATTTTGTCTGAAAATTAGATTTTAAATTATTAGGTATTTGGTTGGTTGTTTGTGAAAAGGAGCATACACAAAAAATACTTCCAATTTAATTTGGTTCCTAACAGTCAAAATAATATTAAAATTTTGTAAAACCTAAAATTTTTTATCTTAAAATTTAGAATTTTTTTAGTGTATGCTCCTTTTTTTAAGCCATCGAACCACGTCAAGGTCACCAACATCTCGATAGTCCTAACCTAAGTGAGTGTGCGAGTTGTGTACCTAAGTGTTGTGAAATAGAAAAAAAATTGTTTTTTAATTTTAACTTTGATTCGAATTTTTCGTCGGAACGCCTACCCCTATTTTAAACCAGTCGATAGTTGGTTTATGCGTTCCGTTCCCTAAGTAGCGGTAAAGAGATACCACAAATAAAAATGTGGCCCAATCCACGAAATTTTGTGACACAAATAGCCACGAAAAACACGATATGGTAAAGATAATGAGAAAAGGATTTGCACAGATAACTACAAATCAAGAAGAAACTGACATTTTTGCCAGTTCTTATACCTTAGTTGTGATCTCAAATCTCCAAATGAGTTCGATTTCAAAATGTAATAATGATCTTCATCTCCAACAATTAATTAAGTGAAAACAATTAATTAGAAGAGTTTTAAACGCGTTAAAATCTCGCACACTCTTAATTAATGATTGTGTGTAAATTAACGGGCAAAAGGCTGCAACACCTTACCATACATTGAGGTAAAAATTTAAATCAAAGTGTATCTAAAGTTTATGGTGCTGTGGCACTACGAGGGTCTTACCCACACCTCAACACAGCACCGGGCCTAGTTTGTTTTTTAATCATTTTTACGACATGTGTGAAACCAGGGACCTGCGGGGATAATTAAAGGACCGAGAAGCGACCTAATTTTTGTAACCCCATCATTGCAAAATCACGTAGTGTTGAATTTGCTTAAGGATGTATGGTAAGTTAAGTGTTGCAGCCCTATTTAGTTAAGATAGAAAGATGTGATTGTTATTAAATACACTGGAAGCAAGTAAAACTAGGGTTTAGACTCACCACTGTCAGCAACACAAAGTTGTTGACAGCGAGTTCATGCTCCTTCTACAAATCCATTCCTCCACTGCACTGCCAATCCACTTCCATCCCAATCTTCGTTTCTTGCCCGATACTGGACGTCGGTTCCGACCCTAGCCGTCGGTTTGCATTTTTATAATTGGAATTCATCGAGCCAACCTCTCCACGACAATAACCACTTTGACTATTTTAGCGATAAGTCATTGACGACGTGGTTATTGTGACGTCACGACAGCAAGCGTGGATAGTCCCAGTGACGTCACGACAACAAGCATGGAGAGTCCCAGTGACGTCACGACAACAAGCATGGAGAGTCCCAGTGACGTCACGACAACAAGCATGGGGAGTCCCAGTGACGTCACGACAACAAGCATGGGGAGTCCCAGTGACGTCACGACAACAAGCATGGGGAGTCCCAGTGACGTCATGACAACAAGCGTGGATAGTCCCAGTGACGTCACGACAATAACCGTGGGAAGGATTTCCTGTGACGTCACGACAGCGAGCGTGACAGAGTCCCAGTGACGTCACGACAGCGAGCGTGACAGAGTCCCAGTGACGTCACGACAGCGAGCGTGGCAGAGTCCCAGTGACGTCACGACAGCGAGCGTGGCAGAGTCCCAGTGACGTCACGACAGCGAGCGTGGCAGAGTCCCAGTGACGTCACGACAGCGAGCGTGGCAGAGTCCCAGTGACGTCACGACAGCGAGCGTGGCAGAGTCCCAGTGACGTCACGACAGCGAGCGTGGCAGAGTCCTAGTGACGTCACGACAGCGAGCGTGGCAGAGTCCCAGTGACGTCACGACAGCGAGCGTGACAGAGTCCCAGTGACGTCACGACAGCGAGCGTGACAGAGTCCCAGTGACGTCACGACAGCGAGCGTGGCAGAGTCCCAGTGACGTCACGACAGCGAGCGTGGCAGAGTCCCAGTGACGTCACGACAGCGAGCGTGGCAAAGTCCCAGTGACGTCACGACAGCAAGCGTGGCAAAGTCCCAGTGACGTCACGACAGCGAACGCGACAGAATTCCAGTGACGTCACGACAGCTAACGTAAAAGAGTCAGTGACGTCATGACAGCGAACGTAGCAGGGTCCCAGTGACGTCATTATATGATCTTACAAAGCATCTTTCAGCAAATAAAACTCCGCGTGACCACAACCGTCAACAATTACGTCACTCAACTTCCAGAATGTGATTGGATAATTTCAGTTTAATTAAAACTTTAATAAAAGTGATTAGTGACGTCATAAACCGTTAGCGAGCTCCGACGCAAGTTGAACTACGCGATTAAATGAAATGATTACGTAATCGAAACAGTTTGTTAATATCACGTGACCCGGTAAAAGTTCACCCAATTTTGGTAAAAGCATTTTGTTATTGTTTATAAACACATCTTAACCTCGCAGAACAAACGACAACAACAAAACCTAGCGCGCAACTAAATAACAAAACCCAAAAGAACAAAAAACAACGACAAAATAATATTTAAACAACGACAACAACACAACAGCAACAAAACCCTCCCCCAAAAAACAATTCATATAACAACAACCTCAAGGAAACAATGACAACAAAACAATGACAACAACAAAACAACCACAACCGATGTGTTTATTAACTTTAACACTTTATGCAATTACCTTAAATTTAAACCCTTTTAATTAACTTGATATTAACAAACAGAATCGTTTAATAACCATTTTTTAACCGCGTAATTTAACATTGGTAGGAGCTTACGTAACGACTGATGACGTCACTAAATCACTTTTATTTCAAGTTTTAATTAAACCTCAATTAAAGCAACCACAAACCTTCGCATCACAACGCAGCTGCATCGAATCACGATCACGTTTTAGTTCAAGATGCCTCAATCCACTTTGCTCAATAACTTGGGTTTGGTTGAAATTAATATGTTGAAGATCTTCGATGTCGAAGCTGTAAATAAAATAAAATAATTAGTTGTATGCGAAAAACACCAAGTCTATAGCTATATAGATAAATATGTATAAATTAACTTTATTCTGTAACATTACAGCACTATATATATAGAGTGTAAATATTAATGTTTAAATTTACCTTAAAATAACTTTGATGGTCGTTCTATTTCATTCTAGAATGTTTTAGAATTCTTCGACAATTGAAAGCACGTGCGATCTCAGCGGTTGTGAAATCGAAATGAAGAAATTGCCACGTTTCTTGATCAACCAAAAAAACGTTGGAATTTGGCGCGTAATTAAAAACCTTATCAATCAGTAATTAGCGTTTTTATTTTAATTAAAGAACTCATTTTTAGTTTAAAGCAATGTTCGCATTTGCTCGTTTAAAGCTCGTCTATTTGGTGACGTTTTAAGCAAAGAAAATAAAAGAAACAACAGAAAAGAAATAAAAGTTGATTTTCGCGCGTGTTTTTATCATTTTTATCTCTTTAAATTATAGAGAAAAGAGTGTTGGAACCCAGCGGTTTAAAGTGGGCTTACCTTGTTGAGATAAGCGAACATTAAACCTCGTTTGGTTTAATGTTCGCATTAAACCTCGTTTGATTTGAAGTGTCTGTCGGTAACAGAGCTTAACTGCCGTTTTAAAATAGATTAAACTCGTATTTGTTTTTATTTACTAACTAAAAACTATTCAAATTTTATTCTACATCTTAATTTTATCCATTTGTTTGCTTTTTATCAACAAAATATCGCTTAAACTAACAAAATCGCGCATGCGCTCACTAGCCTAAGCGATCGCGTAACCGAAGACCGGTGAAAAGCCCGGGCTTTTTCGACTTAGACCACCTTTTTAGCAGGGTCAAAAAAGCCCGTTTTTTTTCGCCGAGTCATGATATTTTTGGACTAAATTAGTCCAAAGCCCAGAAAAAAGTGGACATAGAAACGGGCTAATTTTGTAAGTAGGTTTAAAACTTACACAATTTAACAACCCAAGTACAAATTGCCTGCGTTATAAAATAAAAATTTATGTTTATTATAAATCTTGTTTTATGATTAGTTAAATTAACAAATGTTTTATAGTTCATTAATTCGGTTATTGACTTGGCACAGAGTCGTCGAAGCAAAACACAATGACTTAATTATTGTTGTTTGTTACGTAACAATTAAATATTACAAAATCAATTAAAATAAATTAACGAAATCCTTTTAAATTTAACAAAAATTAATAACTAATTTATTATTGAATTATTGCTAAAAATAGCACATATGTCATAATACGTCATAATTATTTAATAGTGCCGCAGCGTGGTGTAGTGGTAGGAAAACTTCTTACACCACATAGGGTCGCGGGTTCAATCCCCACTAATCTCATGCTATGGCGCCCTTGAGTAAGGCACAAAAATAATATAAAATCCTGCTGAACCAATATTTAATCAGCAGCATAATTATCGGGCAATTATAATCTATATTATCCCAAACTGTTAGGGTCAACTTAAGACTGGGTCAAGGTTACAAATATTACTCTATGTTTAGGTCGCGCATTCGACCTTCCCATATCGGGGATAAAAATAAACCAAAATAAATACGTAATTTAATTGTCTGTAAAGGGGTGTGCGATAAAAAGATAATTTTAAAAGTCTAGAAGACCAAAATTTAAATAATTTTTAATTAAAATATGTATTAATTATTGTTACTCTAACTAACCTTATTAATAATGTTTTAAAAATAATATTATTGTGTTTTTGCTGCGCCTATGACACAATAAAACAATATAATGCCTTCTTAAACAATATATATGACGTCATAACAACCTGGTTTTGACCGAGCCTTGAAAATTTAAAACGAGTCAAAACAATATTTTTGTGTTTTTAAGTCAGATTTAATCCGATTGGGAAAATAAAAGTTATTATAAAAAAGGTGACTGACCTTAAGGCTGATTAATATCAAAAAGTCGCCGGAAAAAAAGATTAAAAAAGCCGAAAATAAATAAAATTAGCAACTGCCATTCTTACATGCATTCCATTGTTACTTTGATAAAGGCGATTGTTCGCTTATAAAAGCGCGTTGTTGCCAAATAGAGGTCGTCACTGACGCATTTCAAGTAATATTTTTATGGTTTTAAATATTAAATTTAAATATGTTAGCTAAAATAGTAAAATTAAGCAAATTTTAATATGCAGCTGTATTATAAGTAGGTTAAACAGTTGAACGCTACTAAATATTCAATTATTTTAACGACAGAATCGTTGTAAAACCCTGATAGTTGCTTGTTTAATTTAAATATCATAAAACCGTTTCATCTTGCCGAAAATTAAATAATTTCGAAAACTTTTATTTAAGTTTTTGGACTAATTTTGAAGTATATACATTCTGCTGATTGTAATTAGCATTGTGATGTCATTATTGAACATACTTACATTTAAAATACGAAATTAAAAGTAAGAAAAATATTGGAAAAAATATTTTAATGTTTTAAAATTAAAAACTGTCAATTTTTTATTTTAATAATAATTTAATGTAAATAAATTTAATTTTAAGACTATAATGTTATGAAAAAAACTTTTAAATTAAACATTTAATTTTTGCTGACGCTAATTTTTAATAAAAAAAATTTTAATAAAAATTTAAACATTTTTTTGATCATTTTTAAAAAATAAAACAATTTTTAATTATTTAATTAATTTTAACAAAAAATTGGTTATGTATAAAATTAACTCTGCCTTTAATACGAATTTCAAAAATAAATTCGATATAAACTAAGGTTAAAAACAAGATTATTTTAAGAAGTTTGGACTACGTGATATTTATTTAAACAAAAAAAATCTTGAAAAAAATTATTTTGACCCGCCCCAAATATCTTAACTTTAAACGCAGACTTTATATCCCATTATGACGTGTTAAAAGATCAATTGTGACGAACAAAGGGACAAGCTCGTAACAATAAAAATGCGGTTATGTCACAAGAAGTAAAACTATTATCGAAAATTTATTGGGCAAATAATAATTGATCGAACAGGTTTATATATTCGCGCGATTCTGTCGATTTTAACGCAGTCTTAAATTTTTCTTAGACCAGAAAGAACGGTTCAAAATATTTCGCAAAAATATTGATTTTTTGTTAATTTTTTCCGCGTTAATTATGTTTAAAGTGTTATATTGGAAAATTTTGCAATTATGTAAGTGATGTATATAGCACGTTAGTATGGTTGACACCGAATCATAAAATGCCTTTAGAACCTTTAAAAAATGTCTGTGGTACTTACAATTTAATTTTCAAAAATACTGGAAAATAATTAACATAAAAAACCAGGTTACCATGTTTTTTTGTGTGATGTAGAAAGTACTAAGTAGTGTAGTGAATGTATAGAAGCTAGTACTTTCTACGTCATCACAAACAGGGCTTCCCTTTTCTTTATTTTTAACTAATTTTATTTTTTTTAAACTTGTAAAACTTAAAAAGAAGGTGAAATTATTTTAAGTTAAAATCATTTTCGTGTTCAGTTACACCAACTTTGTTAATGTTTGAGTAAAAAAAATCGCTAATATAACACTTTAAATTAACAATTAATAATACAAAATGACCAATATAAAATTCTATTTTTAATTAGGTTAATTTTAATTACAGAATTTAAACAAAATTTAAATTTTTTATTTTTTAACATTTGAAAAATTTTCACCATGACAACGACGTCACTTAGCAACCAAACGGAGCTCACCACTGTCGCTGACGTCATAAATGTGTGGGATTGTGACGACACAACCCCGAGCGCTTATCAACTTTTATTCAAACTTAAAGGTAAGTTGTGACGTAAATATCTTTAATTGTGACGTAATTGTTAAAAAAAATTTCTCGGATTTTTATTAATTTTTTGAACAAAAATTGTTGCCGTAGTTACAATTACATAAATGACGTCAAAATTTTAAAATTGCATTGATGACGTCATAAGGTATAGTCAATGAGATTCGAACCCCGGATCTATCGAATCTCCCGCGCAGATTAAATAAAATCAAACAAAAAACTTTTTGATTATGACGTCACAATCTTTATTTTTAGCTGCGTCCTTGATGACCCCGATGATCATAGCCTCGGTGATTGTTTTTCTGAGTTGGTTGATTTATTTTGATCAGATTATTTACTTCATTCGAAACGGGGTTTCGTTGAAACGAAATATTTTGCTTATCTGGATAACTGGGGCGTTTCCGGTAGGTTAAAAATAAAATATTTCGTAAAAGTTTGGTAATGTGGTATACCAGTTATAGCATTAAGTTTTATGAGTTAAGAGGTTTCGAGTTCGAGCCGCACAAATGCCACACTATTTGCCCTTGAGCCCGGCGTTACAGTTAGCTTAAACACACCAAAAGGTTTCGAGTTTGAGCCGCACCAATGCCACACTATTCGTCCTTAAGTCCGGTGTTTACAGTTAGCTTAAACACACCGGAAGGTTTCGGGTTCAAGCCGCACCAATGCCACACTATTTGCCTTTGATCCCAGCGTTTACTGTTAGCTTAAACACAACAAAATGTTTTGGGTTCGAATCGCATCAACGCTACACTATTCACCCTTAAGCCCGGCGTTTACGGTTAGCTTAAACACACCAAAAGGTTTCGGGTTCAAGCCGCACCAATGCCACACTATTTGCTAACAAGGCCGGCGTTTAAATATAGCTTAAACACGTTACAACAACCTTACCTAAGAAGATTAAATGAACTAAAAATATTAAATTTTATTTTTTAGATAATTAGTTTGTTGAGCTTGATTGGATTATTCGTGCCTCGAAGTCACAACATCGTCGATTACGGCCTCAGTTTGTAAGTATGACGTAACAATTAAAATAAATTGTCAATTAAATTTTTTTTTTTAACGATTTTTTGACGATTTTAAGGGTGTATTTTGACATATTGTTGGGGTGTTTTCTGGCAATTTTTTGGGTCGTTTTTTGATTTATTTTTAACTATTTTTCAGTTATTTTGCGTATTCTCTGAAGAAATTCTACGACTTGATTCTCGATTATTACGGAGGAAGAACGAAAATGTTGCAAGTGATGCAACAATCCCCCTTTATCTCCGCCAACCCGTTTCCATGGTGTTGCATATTCTGTTGCTGCTACCACAAACCCATGACAATGTAAGTGACGTCATCGTAACGCAATCAACATCCACGTATAAAATTATGACGTCATTTTTATGCTAGCAATAACCGTGCTAACGGCGTTATGGCTACGCATTTAATAACTATGTGACGTAATCGCTGGGATATCGGTAACCATGTAAAAATTATGACGTCATTGTTGTTTGATCAGTTTCAATCTATATGACGTCATTATTACGCAAATAATTCAATATAAATCATTTAAATGAGCAATTTTTTTTAAATTGACGCTCGTGGTGTAATCGTAGCGTAATGCATATATCTTTATCCTCGATGTGGGAAGGTCAAATGCGCGACTTAAACATAGAGTAATCAGTTACTCCGACCCAGAGTTGCCTGTGGCAGTTTGGGATATTATAGATTATAATTGCCCGATATTTAAACTGCTGAATAAGTGCTGGCTCAGCAGGAGTTGATACCGTTTATAGCGCCTTACTCAAGGGCGCTAGAGCATGAGATCAGTGGGGATTGAACCAACGACCTCATGGTAGTGTAGCAGGTGTTCTTACCACTTCACTACGCTGCCGGCTTTTAACCACATCAATTATAATATCTTAAATTGTTAAAAGTTATATTATTTTCGACGATTTATTTAAGGTTGTAGGTTCGATTACTACTGCTAGCATTGTTTGTTACGATATTTACATAAATTTAAAAAATAATCAATGATAATACACATTTTATACGAATATTAAAATAGAAAAGGCAAGTTTTTAACTGACTTTTAGCCTTAATAGTTTATCGCTTATTAAACTCGTTAAATTTTTATATCCCGCGTTATTTTAGCCGACTAACCGATACAGCAATTACGCTTAGTCATGAACTGTTACGTAATAATCGAGTAGCTATAAAACGTCGTTAAAATAAACGTCTCCTGATTCAGTCGTAAAAAATCTGATTTTTATTTATAATACAGAGTTTAAAAACGGTGAAATATATTATCACAATCGCTTATTGTTTATAAATAATAACTATTGTTATAACAATTTAAACAAATGTGATTGTTTAAATACATTTATAATTGTTTAAAACAAACGAAAAAAAAACAAATTATAAATATACATTTTTTTATTCATTATTAATTTTTCATTATATTTAAAATTTTGAATAAGTTTTTAAATATATTCTAGTAATTTCAAATACTTTTTTCTTTCAGGCATCGTTTAAGAATCACAGAAGGTCTTATCAACCAAATTTTGATAATTTTTCCACTTTTTTTCTTCATTGTAACTTTGTGCGAATCAGATGGTGTTGGAAACACCTTGCCAGGGGTATTTTATTTTTTATTTTTTGTATATTTTTATCCTGGATGTGGGAAAGTCGAATGCGCGACTTGAACATAGAGTAACATCAGTTACTCCAACCCAGTCTCGAGTTGCCTGTGGCAGTTTGGGATATTATAGATTATAATTGCTCGATAATTAAGCTTCTAATTAAGTGCTGGCTCAGCAGGAGTTCATCGTTTATAGCACCTCGCTCAAGGGCGCTACAGCATGAGAGCAGTAGGGATCAAACTAAGAAACTTAAGTGGTGTAGCAAGTGTTCTTACCACTACAGGCTGCCGGTTATATAATATATAAAACCTTCACCAAAAATTAGGTAATTAAAAAACAAATTTATCAACACCTTTTAAATAAGATTTAATTTCCAGGGAATTTTATTGACATTGTTGCGTTCATTTGCCACTATATCTGGTTTTGTTTGTTTGTATGGATTTACTATTATTCATAAATCGTCGTGGGGGGCATTGGCCGAGTTTAAAATGCACGGTAAGTACTTTAAATGGTAACAACTTTTATATATATATATTTAAAAGTTTTTTTAAATTGTTTTATCTATTGGTTGTCAACGCAAAATGGTCGAATATAAACCTTTAAAATATTCACTATTCGCCCTTAAAACCAAAGTTTGTGAATAACTAAACACATCACAATATCATATTCTTACTTGGGTTGAACAAAACAAATCAAATCATTTTATGTTTCCAGGTAAAGTAGTTACGATGCAAGGTATAATTGTTTTCAATACGGTCCAAGGTTTTATTATGAACACTATCGAACGTTGGGATAAAATCCCGTGCGGTTTTCCCTACCCAACTAAGGAAAAAGCGTTTGGTAAGTTATAAGTTTTTTTTTTCACCTTTTTCCATTTTTTTTCTTTTTTTCATATCCCCTTAAGGAGATAGGTTTTAACATTATATCGGGTAAGGGTGTGTAGTTAGGACGTGTTAGAGCTATCCGTGGATGCCAGGTTTAAGGGCGAATAGTGTGGCATTGGTGCGGCTGGAACCTAAAACTTTTGGTGTGTTTAAGCTATTAGTAAACGCCGGGCTTAAGGGCGAATAATGTGGCATTGGTGCGACTCGAACCCGAAACCTTTAGGTGTAACAAATATTATTCTTTAATTTTTGTTTATAATTTTATATTTAAATTGATTAAAAATATATTTGAAACCTCAAGTTGAAAAAATTTCAAAAGAAATAAAATATTTTGCTAAGTTTTATTCTTATTTTAACACCATTAATTTAAAAGCAATTTTACTACTTTTGGTAATGTAGGCTTTGATGTATTATAGACCTTATAAAAACTCATAAATTCTAGATATTAAAAGCCATAAAAATGAGAGAATATTTAAAAGTTAACTATCAAGTTTTACAACTAAAAATTCATTTCGAAATACTCTTAAATTTTTATACAACTCTCGTGGCACCACTTCAAAGGCTTATTACGTCATAATAGCTACTGTTAATGCGTCATAATGTAAGTAGGATAGTTCATAAAATTTTTATATGAATTAGTGTAATATTAAAAAGAACATAAAATAAAGTAACAAATTTGAAATCTTTTTTTAAATGTTGGTTTTGAAATTATTTTAAATAAATTCCAACGATATAGTTTAAAGATTACAAAACTTTTAAAAACCCAATCAAGTATTAGGAAAATGCCATTTAAAGTAAGACTATATAACAATATAAAACAAATGTAACGTAAGAAATTAAAAAAAATCGTAAATAAATAAAGTTTTAAATTTAAATAATTTCTAATTTCAATCCTAAATATTTAAAAAAAAAATGTTCAGTTCCTTTTATTATTACTGTATACCAAAATAATCAGAAATATTAAAATTTCGTCGGCTTAGTAACTTGCTTAGTTATTTCTTTTTTTGACTAAAGAAAACGGAAAAATTCTGTAAATAGGGTTCCTAAAATAGGGGTCTCACCGAGTATCGAACCCGAAGATCCCAGTTTTTTTTTAATTTCGTTAAAATTTTGTCGAAACGCATCAGACCAATATGAAAAGACCAGACCAGCAAAATAACCTAAAATATTTTTACAGCTTTTCAATCGTATCTTCTTATATGCGAGTTGTTTCTTCTAAGTCTTATGAGCATCCTGTTTTTCCGAAGATCTGATCACGGATGTAAAGTTGTGAGCGAAGATTTGCCGAATTTCACAGCAATTAACTCCATCAACTCAGTAAGTATTAGTATTTTACTCCTTTCTCGCTAATCAAGCGTTGGGTTCTGTAATTTTACCGAATAAGAGTGTGCTGTTGTGACATGTTTAAGCTATCCGTAAATGCCGGTCTTAAGGGTGAATAGTGTAGAATTGGTGCAGCTCGAACCCGAAACCTTTTGGTGTGTTTTAGCTATCAGTAAACGCAGGGTTTAAGGGTGAATAATGTGGCATTGGTGCGGCTCGAAACCAAAACCTTTTGGTGTGTTTAAGCTATTTGTAAACGCCGGGCTTAAGGGTGAATAATGTGGCATTGGTGCGGCTTGAACCCAAAACCTTTTGGTGTGTTTTAGGTATCAGTAAACGACAGGTTTAAAGGTGAATAACGTGGCATTGGTGCGGCTCGATCCCAAAACCTTTTGGTGTGTTTTAGCTATTTGTAAACGCCAGGCTTTAGGATAATATTTTTTTAGGATAATATTTTTCTAGGATAAGATTTAGGATAATATTTTTCTCTTCTTAAAAAAGTTTAATTTTTTTAGACCAGCGAAATTATTCCATCAAACGGCACCGACATTCCTATGACGTCACAAACAAAAATTACAAACGATTCCGTATTTCAAGAATCAACTAAAGTGGTGTGACGTCATTACGTTTAAATAAGATGACGTCAAGAACTTAGTCTAACTCATATTTGATGTTAACATGTATAAGCCATTATGTACAGATTTATTTTACGCATTTAAACTTATTTGTTTTTAAATCATTGCTCTTTGTCCCCCACTGACGGTTGCATTTTTTTGTGCACTTGGGTATTGCAATTCTCTTTGTGTTTTGTTTTTTATATTGCATATAATTGCTGTAATAAAATATTTGTTTTGTTGTAAAAAAGTTTAAAAGTCAGATTTTCTTCGTAATAATTTTTTTTAAACTTAAATTATGAAGAATTTTTATAAAGTTTTTGTTTTTTAAAATCGAAATAAATAAATATAAGTCTTAAATCGCATTACAACCAAATACAACAACAACGCAGCAAAAATTTTAAAACAAAAAAATTTTATAAAAAAAAAATTTTATAAAAATTTTATAAAAATTTATAAAGTAGCCTCCTAATTAACAAAAAATTATTTAATTTAATTAATAATATATGAATAACAGAATTGTGATTTAAATTTAAAAAAAATCTAGTTTATTAACTTTTTATTATGCATTGTACGTCATAATATTTATTGTTTAAATAACTAAACGTGAGCGTATTTGAAGAAACATTTTAACTTTGATCAATAAACTATTGTTACATCACAAGATTTCGATTTATTACCCTGACAAAGCTTTCTTTGTTTATCGAGTAACACGTCACAATGTTGATTATTAAAACGTTATTAAATATTAATATCTGCGCAACTTGAGTAAATATTTAAAAAAGATTATAAAAATCTGAAATTAAAATAAAAAAAGGTTCGTAACGTTCTAATAAAATAAAATTGCAGAATAAAAGTCGTTTGCAAAGCAGAAAGTAGACAACTTCTTTGAACTAGTTGAGTTTTTAAAAGAAAAATTATTTAACCCATTTTATCGTTAAAAAATTGTTCAATAATGAAGTTAAAAAATATTTTAATGCGTGTAGACAAAGTTGTAAAATTACAGCTCATCAGACCTCGAATCTAGAATTATATTTGCTTTAAAATAAGTTTACAGACGTTAAGATAAAGTTGTTTAATTAGCCAGGGTTAGTAACCAATTAAACGCAAGTGCAAAAAAGATTTAGCCATTAACCACTTTGAAGTATATTAAAAGATGCGCTCATAGTCGATTACTCGGATATTTCGTCCTAGGTCCGTTGTCGAACATCGAGTATTTTAAAACTTTCCTACGGGTGTTCTTAGACTGCAGACTACCGAAGTACAATCGACCAGCTGCCTTTCAAATTACGTTTAAAAAGAATACTTTATTCAATTAAGGCTTTTCTTGTTTGGGTTAGGTACTAAAAATTTATAATTTTTGCACAGGGCATGTACCAATCAAAGTATATATATAAACACAAGTAGTTTAACACGTGATCAAAAGTAAAATTAGAAGATCAAAATGGGTCTTAGAAATGCTTTACAGGTTTAGGGAAAAAACACGAATATCTCGTTTTACAAAAATTCCTTACGTAGAAATCTAAAAATTTCACCGGAATTCCGTTTTACTAATATTTTAACATTTTTACGCGCAATTTTTTTTCCTGTGGTGTTGTTATTAAATAGAGATATAATTAAAATAAAAGTAAAAAAGAAATGTCTAAAATGTTGTTTACTAAACATTATTACGTCAGAAAAAAGGGAAATTGGGGACAAACTGAAATATTACTCAGAGCATGCGACAATTTCTTTGAGAAAATACAATTTTCTATTTTTAATAAAAATTTTTGCGTATAAAGGTCAAAATATTAGTATAATAGAATTCTGGTTAAATTTTTAGGTGCCCATGTTAGAAATTTTTGTAAATCAAAATATTCGTGTTTTTCCCTGTACCTGTAATGCATTTCTAAGACCTATTTTGTCCTCCATGAATCTAAAAAATGACGTAACAATCCGGTTGAATCAGTTAAACTACTTGTGTTTATATATATACTTTGGTACCAAATTACCCCTATTACCAACTTAGACTTAGTAGACCCGGTACTAACTCAGACCGGGTACCAACCCCGACCGGGTACCAACTCAGACGGGATATCAACTCAAACTCGGTAGAAACTCAGATTCAATACCAACTCAGATCCGGGACTAACTCTTACGTTCCTAATTAGAAAAAGTTAAGCGTCATTATAGGACATTATATGAAAGCGATGGAATTCAAACCATGAACCACATTTTAAACATTCAAATACTTTTTTAAATGTTTTATGGTTTTGTTTTACAGAAAAAAGCAAAGAAAATGTTTTTTGTTAAATTGATGATTTTTGTATTTTTGTTTGGCCATGTACGAAACGCCAAAAAAGTTGAAATGACTTGTCGGGTTGATAAACCTAGCAATAAAACGAGGAGAAGTTGGAGCTCCAGGAAAGAAAGGTTCGATTGGTCCTCCCGGTTTTGATGGTGTCAGGGGTCTTTCCGGAGCAAAAGGGGAGCCAGGAAACTGCGATGAATGTCAAAGTTTGCTGCTTGAGTTGAAAAATAAACTCACTGAGCTCGAAAATCGATTTAATGAAACCCAAACAGTAAAAAGTAAGTTAACACAAGTAACCCATAGTAAATTTGCATATTTACCCAAGTTTTTGGTTTTTAGTAATGCCTACCATGGACTGTAATGGTTTACCGGACAATGCAGAAAGCGGGGTATACGACATAATCATGAACAATAAAATAACACCAGTTTATTGTGATCAAACCACAGACGATAAATTTTGGATGGTAAATATTAATTAATTTTTGTAATAAATATTTCTAATTAATTAGAAATACTTATATTAAATTAACATTTTTGATTTCAAGGTCATTCAAAGACGTTTCGATGGGTCTCAAGAATTTTACTTGGATTGGGAGAACTACGTGAATGGTTTTGGAAACATATCGGACGAATATTGGCTTGGTAAGTCCTTGAAATCTAATTCTTTAACTTTATTATTAATGTTAAAGGTGTCTGTTGCATATAATATATTAAGACATTTATATACAGGTTTAAATAACCTTTACCAGTTGACAAAATCACGAAATTTTGAATTACGAGTTGATTTAAACTCCTGGAATGACGAAAAAATCTTTGCAAGATACAGGTAAAACCATCAGTTAAATATTAAAGTTTTATTATATAAAAAAACTTTTATATTTTAGCAATTTTAAAGTTGGAAATCCTGAAAGTTTCTATCGATTGACCGTGGAAGGATATAGCGGTACTGCAGGTTTGTAAAATATAATTACGTTACCTTTGATTTGTTCTATTTAATATTTGGTACAAAAAAAGAATTAACAAATAAAGATTTCTAAAACAAAGGACCTTTACTCTGGTATTTTGCTATTATTCTACGCTTCACAAAACAAACCTAACTTTTATTATTGTAATACTATTCGATAACATGTCTTTATTTTAATTGTTGTAATATTTTAAATATATCTTTATTCTCAATGTAGAAAGTCGAATGTGCGACCTAAACATAGAGTAACAACAGTTAACCCAACCCGGTCTCGAGTTGCCTGTGGCAGTTTGGGATATTAGAAATTATAATTGTTCGATAGTTATGCTGCTGATTAGGTGCTGACTCAGCAGGAGCTCATATCGTTTATAGCACCTTGCTCAAGGGCGCTATAGCATGATATCGTTGGGAATCAAACTTAAGACCTTGTGTAGTGTAGAAAGTGTTCGGCGTTTACAAATAGTTTAAACTTACTTAAAGGTTTTGGGTTCAAGCCGCACCAATGCCACAACATTTGCCCTTGAGCCCAGCGTTTACAGATAGATCAAACACATCCTAACTACACACCTTTTACCGATAAAAATATAAAAAAAACTTATTCTCTTAAGAAATATGGAAAAAAATATCACACGATTTAAAATGGATATAATTAATAAAAGTAGAAGTACAAAGCTACAGAGCCATACTGTTAACATTAATCAGTGTACCTAAGATAAAATTAAAACCGGGTTTTGTTTAAAAAAGTTAACACAACGTATTTAGGATTGACGATTTTGAATATCATGTAACTATTCATGGTCACAATACCCATACACTTTTAATAATGACGTCACAATATATTGTATAAAACTATAATCCAATTTGACTAAATAATTAATAAAAATTTACCGTTATGACATAAAAAATCAAATTAATTAAAAATAACAATTTTTATTAAAACTTAATCCATTTTATGTTCTTTTTTAAAAATAAAATATTAATAACGAATATTAAAAAAAATTTTTTTCACCCCAAATTCTTATAAAAGTTGTATAGTTTAATACTTTTTATATTTTAGTAAATTGTTTAACTTTTAAATTTATACAGGAGATTCGATGAGTTCGCATAATGGGAGGTCGTTTTCAACATTTGATCAAGATCATGATAGGTGGAGTCGTGGTAACTGCGCTAACGACTGTCATGGTGCTTGGTGGTATAACAATTGTGCTTCCTCAAACTTAAACGGAGAATATCTTGTTGGGGGAGTTGAAAGTGGTCGTAGCATATTTTGGCATCGTTGGAAAAATAATTGGTATTCGTTTAAAAAAGCTAAAATGATGATTAGACCGTTGTAAAATAATCGTTAATTAATAATTAAAATCGATTTTTTGTAAAATATTCGTTAATTAATAATTAAAATCGATTTTTTGTAAAATATTCGTTAATTAATAATTAAAATCGATTTTTTGTAAAATATTCGTTAATTAATAATTAAAATCGATTTTTTGTAAAATATTCGTTAATTAATAATTAAAATCGATTTTTTGTAAAATATTCGTTAATTAATAATTAAAATTGATTTTTTGTAAAATATTCGTTAATTAATAATTAAAATCGATTTTTTGTAAAATATTCGTTAATTAATAATTAAAAACGATTTTTTGGAAAATATTCGTTAATTAATAATTAGAAACGATTTTTTGAAAAATATTCGTTAATTAATAATTAAAAACTATTTTTTGTTAAATATTCGTTAATTAATAATTATAAACGATTTTTCGTAAAATATCACATATCAGACGTCAATCAAATTTGTTTACATTTATTGTTAATTTAAATATGATTATAATGTGTAAATATTTGTGCTAATTACTATTTTAACATTGCTTTACCATTAAAATAATTCTGTAAATAATCTGTGTTTATATAAAAAAAAGAAATCAGAAAGTTTAAATATGACGTCACAATGCCAGGTTATTATGTAACAAGGTTTAGTTTGTTTAGCTACAACTTAAACACATCATCCTATAAAGTGCTTTAAAAAAGGTTATTAAATGAAAAGACGTTTTTATCATCACTAAATCGTAACCAAAATTACACGTTTGACAACCGACTCCTTCGCTTAAAAGAGCTAGATATAACCAAGCAAAGACAACTCTACAAGTGAACGATTCAACTTTCTTTTAAAGGCAATGACATGGGACGAACTTTAATAACGCAACATTGTATTAACACTAGTGACCCCCCTTTCAACAAATCAATATCCTAGACCAGAGGTTGGCAACCTTTTCCGCAATGCGGACCGATTTAAAACTGAAATCTTTTGACCAGCTTTTAAAAAAACAATTTTTTTTGCATTTTTGGGTAAAAGAAATTAATCAATTTAGCTAATAATGATGTTTCAAGGGACGCAAATAAGCATAAGTGGGCACTGTTAACCGAAAAAGTAACTTCGTTAAGTGATAATTCGTTACATAGTACATTAACTTCGTTAACGTTAATAAGTTAAATTAAACAAAATGTAACGGTGGTTATCAATAACTGTTAACGTTAAAATTTAAATAAAACAAACAAAGAAACGACCCTATTTAAAAAAAACAGCAGTTTTTATCTTAGTTGATATTTTAACTACACGAACGCAAGTTTAAATGACGTTTTCAAAACTGAAATAATGCCTAAATAACAGCAGCCAGATGATACATCGTTTAAAATTGAAAAGATTAAACCCAATAAACGGCCAAATAAAACATATATACTTTTATATTACCATGGTAAACTTGTAAAAATATTAAATTAACCGACTTAATTTAACGGAAGCACAATTTAACGAAAGTTAACAGGTCCGTTAACGATTTTTAAAGTTAACTTAAAAGTTAAATTTTATCGAAAAATTTAACTTCGTTAATTAGCGACTAACGGTTTAGTGCCCACCTTTGCAAATAAGTTTAAAGCAATCTATTCCTTCATAAAATCGATAATAAACATTTTTAAATGTTTCTACGACAAAATAAGCTTACAAATCAAAAATGACGTTTCTGTTTCTAAGCATTTAACCTGGAAAAAAATACGACCCGGTAACTTACAGCTCATGGACCGGCACCGGGCTGGTGGTTGCCGACCGCTGTCCTAGACGAATGGAGAAATATTATCAACTAACCACAAATAAACTTAGCATGTGGCCACCTTTTTACCTAACCTTTATATAAATATAAGCACATATTAGGAATAAACCAGATGTAATTGCAATACAAATGATATGCCAATGTGCTACTAGTTATCCAAGTTTAACTTATTTTTTTAATCTAAAAACACAAATTTTTAGCTATACAAATCGTGTTAAAAGTGTCATTTAAATATTACCTCAGAGAAACGATATACATACCTATATTAACTATAACTTGATATTATCACTTAATCAATTTATTAAGAGAATATTTGTTCAATTAACCAGCATTATTATATTATTGCAGAAAAATGTAATTTACATGAAGTATTAATATTTGTGTAACTAATTAAAGCACAAACATATAGCACTTTAAATCAGCTGATATATATGGACATAGTGAAAAATGAATTTGAAATTTTAAAATGGCGTTTTTACACTTCACAAAAAATCAATTATAATTACAACTATGGTACAGTAAAAAATGTTACCAGTTTTGATTAAAATCTCACAAAATACCTAATATATTTTGCAAATAAAATCCACCAAATTTTGGAAAGTAATTAAAATATAATTTCAGTACAATCTTTAAATGGATTAAACATAAACCTGTAAAATTAGCTTATAAACATTAAAACTAAAGTAAGAAAATTATATTTTGACACCCAAAACAAAGAGTAATTTCTGCTACCTATAAGCCTTGTAATATGTTTGTTATTTTTCAATATAACTCTTCAGTATAAAAAATGTAATGTTAGTTTTTTATGTGTAAAAACCTAATTGAAAAGCAAATTTAAACTGTAACACCAGTGTACGTAAAACTGTAGCGATCAGTAAAATTCTATGCTTCCTTAATTACTCTGATATGGTTGACTGTGTTGTTAAAATGGGTTTCTATGATGTCATAATCCTTTCTCTTCTTGATATTGGGAAAATATCTTCTTTTGGAGATCAGTTGATTAAGTAAATCAACTGTTACCTTAATTATAACAGTAAAAAATTAAAAAATTGTTTGACAAAAATTAGAATAATTAACTATTTTTGGCTATAACATTTTTTTGTTATTACTGAATTTATATTTTTATAAAATGTTAATTACCTACCTATAATGTTGTGTAATTTTATAGCAAACTGCACAAAATGTAGAAAACAACTTACTACATACAGTATATCATTTTTTTCCAACATCGATCGCACCATGGTATAGTGGTCAGAACACTTTTCTACTATACACAAGGTCCTAGGTTTGATCCCCAGTGATCTGATGCTGTAGCGCCCTTGCGTAAGGAGATAGATTTGGTATAAACTCCTGCTGAGCTAGCATTTAATCAGCAGCTTAATCATTAGGCAATTATAATCTATAATATTCCAAACTGCCAAAAGCAACTCGAGACTGGGTCGGGGTAACAAATGTTACTCTATGTTTAGATCGCGCTTTCGACCTTCCCACAAAAAGGATAAAGATATATACAAAAAAACATAATTTAAAAAAAAAAATTATTTTAACATAAGATCCTAGGTTCGATTTCAACTTCCTAAAGTAATCAAAACTCCTGCTTTACCAGAACTAATTACCAGATTATTTAACAAGCAATTATATTCCAAAATATCCTAAACAACAAGAATCAACTCGAAATTGAGTCGGGGTAACAAATGTTACTTTTCCTTTATGCTGTAAAGTCGACCTTCCCACATAGAGGATAAATAAATACAAGGAAAGACTGTTTGAAACAACTTACCGATTTGCAACCTTGTTTGAAGAAGTAAGTTGTTGAGTATTTTAACAAAAGACTGCAACTAAACAGCTGACTCCATGCATTGCAGACTTAATAGCTTTTTTTAAACATTCAATAACTCTATGGGAAAATCCTTCATCTAAATAATATATTAAGCAATTATTATTTATGTTAAATTTAAACCAAGGTTAGATGAAATGGGGATTTATTTATTAAATTATTCTTTAATTTTTGGTAAGTTTTCTAATTTAAAGTTAGAAATTTAATATTTATTATAGTTAAAACTTAATAGTCGAACATTTTACTCTTGTTGAGGATAAACAAATTAAAATACCTCTCCATCGCTCTCTTGTGTTAGTCCTGACCGGAACAAATGTGAGACATGTGTCACGGCTCGTGACTGATCAGGTTTTTTCAGCAGATGTGCCGTGGAATGAGCACACTGGGCACGCAAAGAGGCATGGTTTTTCTCACTAAAACAGTCGCAACGCTCAACTGCGCTGACAAGAAGGGTCACTGCTGCAAGTTAAACTCAAATATCGGGAACTTCCTCTTCACATATAGGAAAGCCTTAAAACAAAAGTTAAAAATAAAATCTATATATAAAGGAACTTGATAAATGAAGTCATGGGTTTAATCCCCACTGGTCTCATGCTGTAGCGCCCTTGAGTAAGGTGCTATAAACGGTATGAACTCCTGCTGAGCCAGCACTTAATCAGCAGCATAATTACCGGGCAATTATAGTCTCTATAATATCCCAAATTCCAACAGGTAACTCAAGACTGGGTCGGAGTAACTTATGTAATCTATGTTTAGGTCACGCATTCGACTTTCCCACATCGAGGATAAAGATATATACAAAAAATAAAAATATATATTTATTTATAAATATGTCCATTTTATAGGCCTACAGTATAAACAAAAGTAAATTTTGTAATCTATATATTTTGAAGTTTGTTGGATGATATGTCCATTTTATCGGCCTACATTGATAAATACAAATATCAACGATGTCTAACTTTGATAAAATGACGATCTTGCAATAAAATGGAATATCATCTAAGCTGATCTTTTTACAGTTTTCTGTTGTAAGGTCATCTCGTGTTAAGTGTTCTTTGACTAAATGTAAAATGCCTTGATTATTATATTTTACTCAAAGCATTAGTAACTGGTAGTAAGTGGGTTAAAAAATAAGAACGAAGAGTGGTAAGAAAAAGTGTATAAAAATAAACATCTGATGATCCACTCAAAAAGTTGGTCTACTGATAAAGCACAAAATATTATTAAAAAAAGGATAATAATAACAACAACAGATCTAGTTACCTTAGAAGTAAAATTTTATGATAACGTTATTTTCAAAAAGGTTTTCAAATTTGATTGATTACCCTTACTTTGATTTATTTCCGTGTCTTGGTAATTCCATCTTTAAATTTCAACAAACATCGATCATGAAATTGTCGAAAAGCAGCAACCATGGTTTCCTCTTTCTGATTGGTTGGATTTTGTTTAAAATTGTTTTGGAAGTAAACTCATTGAACCTTGGCAAATTGGGGGGTTCAAATCAGAGTTTAAAATATTGATATAATTCAGGTTTTGTTTTAGATTATTCATTTTAAACAAACTAAATATAGTTTAAAGGCCTCGTTTACATGAAACCTATAGCAGAAATCTAAAACAATGAAAAAAGTGTTGTTTAACAAGTAAGAGGGTTAATTAAACTAAAAACTTCAAGAAAAAAAAATTGTTAGTTAGTGTTATCTTGTGCTCTTGATCATTTATTATTATGGATAAATTAATTAAACTTAAAAATTATTTTATGTTAAACTTATTTCATTATTAAAAATAAAAACATAATCTGATCTTGTTTCTATGTCAATATAATATCTTAGTTCAAATACAATAAAAAATTGCTGACATATTCGTAAAAAAACCTTTTTATTCTGCATTTATATCAATTTTATTATTTTTTAAACACTAAAAACAACTGTCAGACTGTCAGGCTGTCTATAATTAAAATGCAACTTAATTAAAAATTCGTTTTACAGTTACAGTATAAGTTAGTTATTGTTGCAATAGTCTAATAGTTTAGTTTAAAAATTGTCCAAAATTGGATTACGTTTTACTTAAAATACTTTTTAATATTGTTTTTAAGATGACGTATTAAAAGTTAAGTTATTCGGGAATTAAATGTTTTCTTTTTGCCTTATAAGAACAATTTTCCCTATTTTGAAATTTTTAAAACAAATTTAATATCGTAAATATTTTTATACTCATTAAATATTAATTTTATTGTTTTTTATGACGTCATATTACCTTTATCCGCCAATTCCGCCTTTTCCGCTTCTTTCCTTATCCGCATTTCTTCCAATTCCGCTTTTTGCTTCTTTTTTTCTTTGCTTTTGTTGCCCCCCATTTTGAAATAATACAAAAATTAAATAAAAAATTCTAATTAACAGACATTATAAAAAATATAATTTTAGACTACGTTTAAAGCTTAGGTTTAAGTTACATATTTTGGTTTGCAATTGGTGCTAGCGTCGTCCGCCAAGTTTATAAAATGCGGAAAGGCGGAATTTTTTTGCGAAAAAGGCGAAATTTTTTTGCGGAAAGGGCGGAAAAAACCTTACCCTAATCTTTCCTTGTTTTTAGCACCACCCTTATTTTAGTACCACCCGTTTTAACCGGCAGACGGACGACGCTAATAATGCTTTAAACTTTTTCCTTTTTCAATGTCTTTTAATTGAACAAATATTCATTTTTTTATTTTAAGATAAGTAATGAATTCTGGATTTCAATTTTCCTATTGCGCAACTGATGGCCCCAATCTTAGTAATAACGAAGTAATTTTGCTCAAAATTAATATAACCTTTCGTTCTTGACCTACAGTCAATATTATTAGTTAAAGTTTTTATTTTATTAAAAATACTTTTATTTGCTGACCGAGCGCCACAGTTGCTACTGTAAACTAAATATTTAACTTTTAAAGAACCAAAATGTTTAGGAAATTGGAGTCCTGTTTCTTTGTGACGTAACAATTAAAAACAATATCATATTGCGACGTCGCGTTTTAAAAACAATGGCAATAATTTGGGAAACAATTTAGTTAAGCTAAAGTCTCTATTTAACCAATCGTGTTCTGGTAACCTTATAACTTTTTAAAAAAATTGATATTTTTTTAAAAATAATATTAACGAAAGTTGAACAAGTTTAAAATAATATTGACCTCGTGATATTACACCAACCTAGTCCCAAGTTGTACAAGTTTAAAATAATATTGACCTCGTGATATTACCCCAACCCAGTCTCAAGTTGTACAAGTTTAAGATATTATTGATCTTAAAATATTACCCCCAACCCAGTCTCAAGTTGTACAAGTTTAGAATTTTATTGACCTCGTGATATTACCCCAACCTAGTCCCAAGTTGTAAAAGTTTAGAATTTTTTTGATCTCGTGATATTACCCAAACCCAGTCCCAAGTTGTACAAGTTTAAGGTGTTATTGACCTCAAAATATTACCCCCAACCCAGTCCCAAGTTGTACAAGTTTAAGGTGTTATTGACCTCAAAATATTACCCCCAACCCAGTCCCAAGTTGTACAAGTTTAAGGTGTTATTGACCTCAAAATATTACCCCCAACCCAGTCCCAAGTTGTACAAGTTTAAGGTGTTATTGACCTCAAAATATTACCCCCAACCCAGTCCCAAGTTGTACAAGTTTAAGGTGTTATTGACCTCATAATATTACCTCAACCCAGTCTCAAGTTGTACAAGTTTAAGATATTATTGACCCCATAATATTACCCCAACCCAGTCTGAAGTTGTACAAGTTTAAGATATTATTGACCTTATAATATTACCCCCAACCCAGTCTCAGGTTGTACAAGTTTAGGATTTTATTGACCTTATGATATTACCCCAACCCAAGTTGTACAAGTTAAAAATATCCGTAAATTACTAATTAAAAATAAAAAATTTAACTATTTAAATTATAAACTTACCTTTTTTTAATTCTTAAAACAAGTGTTTTTAGAATCTTGTGAATTGGAATAAAAAATTTTGGTTTTGAAAAAAAAACTCGCGCATAAAAATTTGTTGTTTTTAACCCTTTATAAACGGAATACTTTTACTTTTGATAAACAAATTTGTTAAAGGGTTTACAACATTTCAGAAAAAATGTTAAAAGTTCGACTATGACGTCACAATACGAAACTATTGTGTAACATTATGTAGTTTATTTAGCAACAATGCAACGCAAATACAACAAAAATTAACAATTTACAGCAAATTTATTTTTAAAATTAATTTTAGAAAAATTTAAAATGTTGTGTAATGTCATTATTAAATATATTAAGTAAACTAAATTAAAATACTTAAACATAAAATTGCAACATTTTCAAATATTAAATTAATTTTTTATTTAAAAGCTTAAAATACTTAATTGGCAAATTAATAAAATAGTCACAATTTTTAATCTAATATATTTGTGTTTTAGTATTACGCACATTTATTAAACCTCTTTGCAAACTTATGACGTCATATAATAGAAATTAAAATGCCCAAAGCTAAACAAAATTAGGCGTCAAAATTAGCGAATTTTGAAAATTATAAATATTGTTTAAAATGTTATTTAGACATATTTATATATTCGCAGTAATGGTTTTATAAAAGCAATTTCATTTTAAGTTTCGAAAGATTTAGACAAATATTTAAAAAATGTCTAATATGCTAATTTTGGTCTGTATAAATATAGAAACGATATAGGTCTGTATAAATATAGAAACGATATTTATAAATATAGAAACGATATTATATATTAAGTAGGTAAAATAGTTAATTAAGTACAGTTATAATACTAACAAGCACAACTACGATCGCCCATAACGACTGCACTGCCAAATTAAATTACTTGTGTAAACTAGCAAGGTTATAATTTGTAAAAAAAATAAAAATTTCGTTTACGTTTTGTTAGAACCAAAAGTTACTTAAAACATTAAACTAATAATAACCATTCTTATCGCCCTTATGACGTCATAACGTTGTTTACTTTTAATATTGGTCTTAACGTTGCGCTAAATTGAAAATATTTTTAATAATTTTAATTAACAATACTTTAATAATTGGAATTTTAAGGTAATTTGTATTTTATATTCTTATATTATTATTGTAAACAAATCTTTATGTTTAGGTTTAATTGGATGTTAAACATACAAGTTAAGTGGCGAATTTTATTCAAATACCATTTTTAAGACGCAATAAAATGTTAGAAATATAACAGCAAGATATTTCGTTATTTTTAAAACAATTTATTCTTTGTTATTTTACAGACCAATTTAATAACGTAACCTTAATGTAACTTTTGTTACTTTATAATGATTTATTATCGATGTTACATGGCCAATTTAAAAACGTTATCTTGATGCAGACCATTAGTTACCCATTAACCGTTTCGAAGCGATTTGGAAGATGCTCTCCGTCTGCTGGGGTATTTTAATTAACACTTAAGCGATTAATTTTTTATATAAATTTATCCTCGATACGGGAAAGTCGACTACATGACCTTGAGAAAAACCCTTTACTACGCCCGCTTTCTTCGCAGTTTGGGTTATTTTTAAATATATTTGTCGTTGAATTTAGCTGTTAATTTAGTGCTGACTAAACAGCAGTTCACGAAATCGAACTTAAGACCGTGTTTTGACCACTACACCACGCTACCTGTTTAAAAGTAATCGCTTAAACATCATCTAAAAGACCTAAAAGCACTAATAAAATTTATAATAAAAAAGTTTTTTTATTAATCGCTTGAAGCGTTAAAATACCCCAGCAGACGGAGCGCGTCTTCCAACCCGCTTCGAATGGGTTAATGGCTAACTAATCGGGTGCTTAATGTAAGTTTTGGTATTTTTGTTACTTCAACCCAGGTTACTTTTGTCAAGTTTTTATATTGTAAACCTTCTAGTATCATATAAGTAATACCAACCTAAATATATTTAAAGTCAAGTTAGTACTGACAACATATTAATTATAGTGTTAATATAGGATAGTAGCGAGGATCGAACCAGGGACTTCGTGTTGTGATGCCAAGCGCCACTGCGCCACGTGGCCGGTCATAAGGCCGGTCATAAGACCGGTCATAACCGGTCATAAAAACAAAACACATAACTACAATAAAACAAAACTCGACAAAACACTAATTTAGCTAATAAACTTATTAACTTTAAATTGTAGAAAGTTAAATTTTAATGACATGACATAAAGTTTTAAGGAGAATTACCTCTTATTTAAGATACCATTGATTTACTTATATTAGTTGTTGTGTTTTACAGAGAGTTATTAAAATGCATAAATTCTTTGTTAAATTCCTGTGCTTTGTGTTTTTGTTCCCACAAGTTCAAAACACCAGAAAAGTTGTTTTAACTTGTGGGAATAATGACAACACATTAGGAAGAGGGAAAAGAGGAAATTCCGGAAAGAGAGGACCGATTGGACCTCCCGGAATCAACGGCGTTTCCGGTGTTCTTGGTGGTGATGGTGTTCCAGGTGCTCCCGGTGATCCAGGTGCTGATGGTGCTCCCGGTGGTGATGGTGTTCCAGGTGCTCCCGGTGATCCAGGTGCTGATGGTGTTCCAGGTGCTAATGGAGTTCCAGGTGATAATGGTGTTCCAGGTGATAATGGTGTTCCAGGTGCTCCCGGTGATAAAGGTCTTGATGGTGCTCCCGGTGTTGATGGTGCTTCCGGTGCTGATGGTGTTCCAGGTGATAACGGTGCTCCCGGTGCTGATGGTGCTTCAGGTGCTAATGGTGTTCCCGGTGCTGATGGTGCTCCCGGTGCTGATGGTGTACCAGGTGCTGATGGTGCTCCCGGTGCTGATGGTGCTCCAGGAATCTGTGATGACCGCCAGGAATTGCTTCTTAAACTGGAAAAGAAAATCTCTGGGCTTGAATCTCAGCTAAGGGGTATGAAATAATTTAAGTAAATATAAACAGAGTTTATTGCAACAAACTGGCAATATTCGAATAGCTAGGATTAATTTTACTCGGATTTAAATTCTAATAAACTGTATTAATATAATTTATAGCTGTGCAACTTCCACATTGTAAGAGTATAACCATAAACAATGTTACTGCTATTTTAGGAATGTCACCGTCGGAATGTAAAGGTTTTACCAACAATGCAGAAAGCGGTGTATACAACGTTATTATAAACCAAAAAATAACTCCAGTTTATTGTGATCAAACCACAGGCGATAATGGATGGACAGTAAATATTATTAACTTTTATAATTAGTATTGTCAATTAGTTTTTTACCATTGACAAAGTTTTTTTTTTGTATATATCTTTATCCTCGATGTGAGAAGGCCGAATGCCTGACCTAAATATAAAGTAACATCAGTTACTTTGACCCAGTCTCAAGTTGTCTTTGGCAGTTTGGGATATTATAGATCATAATTGCCCGATAACTAAGCTGCTGATTAAGTGCTGGTTCAGCAGGAGTTCATACCGTTTATATGCCGGTTCGCAAATTAATAAACATTTTGATTTCAAGGTCATTCAAAGGCGTTTCGATGGGTCTCAAGAATTTTACTTGAATTGGGATAACTACGTGAATGGTTTTGGAAACATATCGGGCGAATATTGGCTTGGTAAGTCCTTGAAATCTAATTCTTTATCTTAATTATTTATGTTAAAGTTGTCTGTTGCATATAATACATCAAGACATTTATATACAGGTTTAAATAACCTTTACCAGTTGACAAAATCACGAAATTTTGAATTACGAGTTGATTTAAACTCCTGGAATGACGAAAAAATCTTTGCAAGATACAGGTAAAACCATCAGTTAAATATTAAAGTTTTATTTTGTCAAAAAACTTTTATATTTTAGCAATTTTAAAGTTGGAAATCCTGAAAGTTTCTATCGATTGACCGTGGAAGGATATAGCGGTACTGCAGGTTTGTAAAATTTAATTACGTTACCTTTGATTTGTTCTATTTAATATTTTATACAAAAAAAAAAGAATTAATAAATAAAGTTTTTTAAAACAAAGGACCTTTACTCTGGTACTTTGTTATAATTCTACGCTTAACAAAACAACCTTAACTTTTATTATTGTAATATTGTTCGATAACATGTCTTTATTTTAATTGTTGTAATATTTTTTTGTATATATTTTTATCCTCAATGTGGAAAGGTCGAATGCTCGACCTAAACATAAAGTAACAACAGTTATCCCAACCCAGTCTCGAGTTGCCTTTGACAGTTTGAGATACTATAGATTATATTTGCCCGATATTTAAGCTGCTAATTAGATGCTGGCTCAGCAAGAGTTTATACCGTTAATAGCGCCTTGCTTAAGTGCGCTACAACATGATTTCATTGGGGATCAAACTTAGGACCTTATGTGGTGTAGAAAGTGTTCGGACCACTACACCACACTGCCGGTATAGTTGCAACTCGAAACTAATATTTGCCCGCGAAAATTTCTCTCTTTATCACATACAACAGTTTTATTTATAAAACAACACTATTCGTTCTTAAGCGCGGCGTTTAAGGATAGCTCACACAAGTATTAACAACACACCCTTACCCCATAAAAATACAAAAATACGATAGTGTGGTCAACCGGTCAAAGCGTCGGACCACGAGCCGAAAGGTTTTGGGTTCAAGCCGCACCTATGCCACACTATTCGCTCTTGAGCGCGGCGTTTACAAATAGCTTAAACACACCAAAAGGTTTCGGGTTCAAGCCGCACCAATGTCACATTATTCGTTCTTAAGCGCGGCGTTTACAAATAGCTTAAACAAACCAAAAGGTTTCGGGTTCAAGCCGCACCAATGCCACATTATTCGTTCTTAAGCGCGGCGTTTACAAATAGCTTAACTACACCAAAAGGTTTCTGGTTCAAGCCGCACCAATGTCACACTATTTGTTCTTAAGCGCGGCTTTTACAAATAGCTTAAATACACCAAAAGGTTTCGGGTTCAAGCCGCACCAATGCCACACTATTCGTTCTTAAGCGCGGCGTTTACAGATAGATTAAACACGATAAAAATAATAAAACAACTTATTCTCTTAAGAAATATGGAAAAAAAATATCACACGATTTAAAATAGATATAATTAATAAAAGCAGAAGTACAAAGCTACAGAGCCATACTGTTAACATTAATCAGTGTACCTAAGATAAAATTAAAACCTGGTTTTGTTTAAAAAAGTTAACACAACGTATTTAGGATTGACGATTTTGAATATCATGTAACTATTCATGGTCACAATACCCATACACTTTTAATAATGACGTCACAATATATTGTATAAAACTATAATCTAATTTGAGTAAATAATTAATAAAAAATTTTACCGTTATGACATAAAAAATCAAATTAATTAAAAAAAAACAAAAATTTTAATTAAAACTTAATCCATTTTATGTTCATTTTTAAAAAATAAAATATTAATAACGAATATAAAAATATTTTTTTTTACGTCAAATTCTTATAAAAGTTGTTTAGTTTAAAACTTTTTATATTTTAGTGAATTATTTAACTTTTATATTTATGCAGGAGATTCGATGAGTGTTCATAATGGGATGTCGTTTTCAACATTTGATCAAGATCATGATAGGGCGAGTTATAACTGCGCTAACAACGATCATGGTGCTTGGTGGTATAAAAATTGTGCTGACTCAAACTTAAACGGAGAATATCTTGTTGGGGGAGTTGAAAGTTATCGTGGCATATATTGGGGGCGTTGGAAAAATAATTTGTATTCGTTTAAAAAAGCTAAAATGATGATTAGACCGTTGTAAAATATTCGTTAATTAATAATTAAAAACGATTTTTTGTAAAATATTCGTTAATTAATAATTAAAAACGATTTTTTGTAAAATATTTGTTAATTAATAATTAAAATTGATTTTTGGTAAAACATTCGTTAATTAATAATTAAAAACTATTTTTGGTAAAACATTCGTTAATTAATAATTAAAAACGATTTTTTGTAAAACATTCGTTAATTAATAATTTAAATCGATTTTTTGGAAAATATTCGTTAATTAATAATTAGAAACGATTTTTTGAAAAATATTCGTTAATTAATAATTAAAAACTATTTTTTGTAAAATATTTGTTAATTAATAATTATAAACGATTTTTCGTAAAATATCACATATCAAACGTCAATCAAATTTGTTTACATTTATTGTTAATTTAAATGTGATTATAATGTGTAAATAGTTGTGCTAATTACTATTTTAACATTGCTTTACCATTAAAATAATTCTGTAAATAATCTGTGTTTATATAAAAAAAAAAAAAGTTTAAATATGACGTCACAATGCCAGGTTATTATGTAACAAGGTTTAGTTTGTTTAGCCACAACTTAAACACATCCTATAAAGTGCTTTAAAAAAGGTTATTAAATGAAAAGACGTTTTTATCATCACTAAATCGTAACCAAAATTACACGTTTGACAACCGACTTCTTCGCTTAAAAGAGTTAGATATAACCAAGCAGAGACAACTTAACAAGCTGGTGAACGATTCAACTTTCTTTTAAAGGCAATGACATGGGACGAACTTTAATAACGCAACATTGTATTAACACTAGTGACCCTCCTTTCAACAAATCAATATCCTAAACCAGAGGTCGGCAACGTTTTTCGCAATGCGGACTGATTTAAAACCGGAATCTTTTGACCAGCTTTTAAAAAAACAATTTTTTTGCATTTTCGGGTGAAAGAAATCAATTAATTTAGCTAATAATGATGTTTCAAGAGACGCAAATAAGTTTAAAGCAATTAATTTCTTCATCAAATCGATAATAAACATTTTTAAATGTTTCTACGACAAAATAAGCTTACAAATCAAAAATGACGTTTCTGTTTTTAAGCATTAAACCTCAAAAAAATACGGCCCGGTAACGTACTGCTCATGGACCGGCACCGGGCCGGTGGTTGCCGACCACTGTCCTAGACGAATGGAGAAATATTATCAACAAACGACAAATAAACTTAGCATGTGGGCCCCCTTTTTACCTAACCTTTATATAAATATAAGCACATATTAGGAATAAACCAGATGTAATTGCAATACAAATGATATACCAATGTGCTACTAGTTATTCAAGTTTAACCAAAATTAAATTCAAAAAAACACAAATTTTTAGCTATACAAATCGTGTTAAAAGTGTTATTTAAATCTTACCACAGTGAAACGATATACATACCTATATATTAACTATAACTTGATATTATCACTTAATCATTTTATTAAGAGAATATTTGTTCAATTAACCAGCGTTATTATATTATTGCAGAAAAATGTAATTTACATGAAGTATTAATATTTGTGTAACTAATTAAAACACAAGCATATAGCACTTTAAATCAGCTGATATATATGGACACAGTGAAAAATTAATGAATTTGGAATTTTAAAATTGCGTTTTTACACTTCACAAAAAATCAATTATAATTACAACTATGGTACAGTAAAAAATGTTACCAGTTTTGATTAAAATCTCACAAAATACCTAATATATTTTGCAAATAAAATCCACCAAATTTTGGAAAGTAATTAAAATATAATTTCAGTACAATCTTTAAATGGATTAAACATAAACCTGTAAAATTAGCTTATAAACATTAAAACTAAAGTAAGAAAATTATATTTTGACACCCAAAACAAAGAGTAATTTTCGCTACCTAAAAGCCTTGTAATATGTTTGTTATTTTTCAATATTACTGTTCAGTATAAAAAATGTAATGTTAGTTTTTTATGTGTAATTTAAAAACCTAATTGAAAAGCAAAATTTAAACTGTAACACTAGTGTACGTAAAACTGTAGCGATCAGTAAAATTCTATGCTTCCTTAATTACTCTGATATGGTTGACTGTGTTGTTAAAATGGGTTTCTACGATGTCATAATCCTTTCTCTCCTTGATATTAGGAAAATATCTTCTTTTGCAGATCAGTTGATTAAGTAAATCAACTGTTACCCTAATCATAAAAGTAAAAAATTAAAAAATTGTTTGACAAAAGTTAGAACGAAATATTTAACTATTTTTGGCTATAACATTTTTTTGTTATTACTGAATTTATATTTTTATAAAATGTTAATTACCTACCTATAATGTTGTGTAATTTTTAGCTAACTGCCTAAAATGTAGAAAACAACTTACTACATACAGTATATCATTTTTTTCCAACATCGATCGCACCGTGGTATAGTGGTCAGAACACTCTTCTACCATACACAAGGTCCTAGGTTCAATCCCCAGTGATCTCATGCTGTTGCGCCCTTGAGTAAGGTGCTATAAACGGTATGAACTCCTGCTGAGCCAGCACTTAATCAGCAGCATAATTACCTGGCAATTATAGTCTCTATACTATCCCAAACTCCAACAGGCAACTCGAGCCCAGGTCGGAGTAACTTATGTTACTCTATGTTTAGGTCGCGCATTCGACTTTCCCACATCGAGGATAAAGATATATACAAAAAATAAAAATATATATTTATTTATAAATATGTCCATTTTATAGGCCTACAGTATAAACAAAAGTAAATTTTGTAATCTATATATTTAGAAGTTTGGTGGATGATATGTCCATTTTATCGACCTACATTGAAAAATACAAATATCAACGATGTCTAACTTTGATAAAATGACGATCTTGCAATAAAATAGAATATCATCTAAGCTAATCTTTTTACAGCTTTCTGTTGTAAGGTCATCTCGTGTTAAGTGTTCTTTGACTAAATGTAAAATGCCTTGATTATTATATTTTACTCAAAGCATTAGTAACTGGTAGTAAGTGGGTTAAAAAATAAGAATGGAGTAGTGGTAATAAAAAGTGTATAAAAATAAACGTCCAATAATCCACTCAAAAAGTTGGTCTACTGATAAAGCACAAAATATTATTAAAAAAAGGATAATAATAACAGATCTAGTTACCTTAGAAGTAAAATTTTGCAAAAACATTATTTTCAAAAAGGTTTTCAAATTTAATTGATCACCCTTACTTTGATTTATTACCGTGTCTTGGTAATTCCATCTTTAAATTTCAACAAACATTGATCATGAAATTGTCGAAAAGCAGCAACCACGGTTCCCTCTTTCTGATTGGTTTAATTTTGTTTAAAATTGTTTTGAAGTAAACCCATTGAACCTTGGCAAATTGGGGGGTTCAAATCAAAGTTTAAAATATTGATATAATTCAGGTTTTGTTTTAGATTATTTCTAAACAAACTAATGATAGTTTAAAGGCCTCGTTTACATGAAACCTATAGCAGAAATCTAAAACAATGAAAAAAGTGTTGTTTAACAAGTAAGAGGGTTAATTAAACTAAAAACTTCAAGAAAATAAATAAAATTGTTAGTTAGTGTTATCTTGTGCTCTTGATCATTTATTATTATGGATAAATTTATTAAACTTAAAAATTATTTTATGTTAAACTTATTTCATTATTAAAAATAAAAACATAATCTGATCTTGTTTCCATGTCAATATAATATCTTAGTTCAAATAAAATAAAAAATTGCTGACATATTCGTAAAAAAACCTATTCATTCTGCATTTATATCAATTTTATTATTTTTTAAACACTAAAACCAACTGTCAGACTGTCAGACTGTCAGGCTGTCTATAATTAAAATGCAACTTAATTAAAAATTCGTTTTACAGTTACAGTATAAGTTAGTTATTGTTGCAATAGTCTAATAGTTTAGTTTAAAAATTGTCCAAAATTGGATTACATTTTACTTAAAATATTTTTCAATATTATTTTTAAGATGACGTATTAAAAGTTAATTTATTCGGGAATTAAATGTTTTCTTTTCGCCTTATAAGAACAAATTTCCCCTCTTTTGAAATTCATGAGGATAAATATTCTTAAAGAGGATAAATATTCAAAAATTGGCTTATTATTAATGATAGTTTGTTAAATGCAATTATTTTAGCTTTTACTTGAATTCGCAATGCTGGCAAAATTTTTGCAAATTTTTTCTTCACGTGTTGAATTTATTTTTAAACAATGACATCATAAAGAAATACTGACTTCATGATATTTAGCACTTGTCAACTATTACATCATGTTTAAATAAAGAGTTATCTTGAGACCCATTGTTAAACAAAACACGTCAAAGTACAAAAGGCAAAGCACTTTAAACACACAACTTAACCCATGCAGAACCGGTAATAAGATTACTTGCTTTAACACAAGACCTTCGTGCAACGGGGTTTTGACAAAGTTCAATAAATATTTCTATTTTAAGCGTTACTTAAAACCACATCCATTATTTGCTAGCTTAAATACAAGGAACGACAAAAACTTGGTTTTTGGCTGACTGCATAAAAAACATTACCTCATTTTTAGCTGAACTGACAACAATAGTTCTTTTAGTTACCTAGAACAATATCACCTTATTTTAGAATGATGCAATACTTCCTAAATAATCTTCTTCAAAAGCTTTTTCTTTCTGTGTATATATACAGGTGTCCTTGCATCTTTAACGACGAAGTACAAGAGAAGAGTGTACAACGAACAATACGATATAGAATAGGGGAGTGCCCCCTTAAAAAGGGTGTGTTGTTTGTTACTGGGTAAAACTTATAAAAACAAAGTTATACTAAAGTAAAAATACGATTTCAAATAATGTAAAAAAATTGTTAAAATATCGTTTTGTTCATATGGCAAAGCAATCGCAATACAGATAGTTTAAATAAGCACTGTGTGGTTTATTTTTTAAACAGCGGGGGTCAGAGTCATGCAATTTGGTTTTATATTAATGTATTTGTTGTTTATAGCTGAATTTTATTAATTTTGGTGGTGTAGTTAATCTAAAACCTTCATTAAATTATTTAATTCTGAATTAAAGATGAGTTCTTTTGTCCCCCTTAGACTATGACATCACTACTAAACTACTCTGCGTTTCAAAATATTTTTAAAAGCGTGATAAAACTGTTGAGGTTTACAACTTGTTGTGTGTTTTACTTTAGTGGTCAAAGTTTGTTATTAATAGACCAACTAGCATAAGGTTTTTGACTCTATGAATATATTAGACTAAAATTTAGCGATTTTTTGGTGAATTTTATTTTTTAGGCAGCCAAGCGACTAGCATTCAAACAGTTTATTTTTTCATAATTATTTATCCTCGATGTGGAAAGGCCGACTTTAAAACCTTAACATAGAGTAACATTTGTTACCCCAACTCAGTTTTGGGTTGACATTTGCAGTTATGAATATTATAGATTATAACTGCCCGATAATAAAGCTGCTGATGAAGTGTTGGCTCAGCAGAAGTTTATACCATTTATAGCTTCTTAATTTAGGGGCACTAGAGCCTAAGAGCAGTGGCGATCGAAGCCAGAATCCAATGTAGTGGAGCTAAGTGTTTTAACCATTACCACTTTGCTGATTTTTACTGCTGTCAATTTCGTACCGTTTACGAATTATTGAACTGGTAAATATACCTACGTATAAAAACTGTTTTGTTGTTACAATTAACGTTTATTCAACGTATAAGCCTGGTCAAACGTATACGTCTAGTTATTTCATAAATCTGATTGTTTTACGTTAAGGATAGGTTTGCTTTAGCAAGTTACTAACATAAACTGTTATTAACAGACAATTAGTTAGTCATTAATCGCTTCGGAGTGGGTTGGAAGATGTGCTTCGTCTGCTGGGATATTGTTATTAACATCTAAGCGAATAATTAAAACATAAATAAGGAATAATTAAATTTTAAATATTTTAAAATACTACCTCAATTCCAAATGTTAACAAATTTAAGCAATAAAACTTTTTCAACAAACCGAACTAGTTTTATTGAGGTATAAAAAAGTCAGTACTTTAACCGCTTAAACATCACCTAAAAGACCTGAAGGCGACTAATAAAATTTAAGGTTGCTTCATCAATCGCTTAAAGCGTTAAAATACCCCAGCAGACGGAGCGCATATTTCAACCCGCTTCGAAGCGGTAATGGCTAACTAATCGAGTGCTATTAAAATTAAAATATTTAAGTATAACAAAATTTTAAAGCGCAAAAGAAAACATTGACAAAACGTGTTTTAAAACGCATTTCCAATCATTTTTACGTCATTATTTACTAGAGTGACATCACTTTGCGTTTAAAAAAGCTTTAAAAGTGTTTTCAAACCTGAGTTATAGACGAGATGTAAAAAATTAAGATATAAAATCAAGTGTTTTTTTAGCATATAATTCTGCCTGATTTAATATAAAACTGGCAAAAAGCTGAGCCAACATTTTGTCTTAAAATCCGAATAAATAACTTTAAAGCGAATTATTTTTTGTCAGCATAAATTGATCGTTAATTAAATTTAAGTTATTTCAGAGTCTGTTACTCTGTGTTATATAGTTTGGTTATTTACGTTTATGGTTATTGGTTGTTGAGTTTACATTTTTATTGACTACATTTGCTTTTTTTAGGCTGTGTCATTTTAAAATGTTAACTACAGTTGTTTATTGTTTATAACTTTATCTTATAGATATTGCTTAAACAAAAAACATGTTTTGTGTTAAGTTATTAGTGTTAGTGTTTTTGTTTGTACGCGGACAAAACGTCAGACAAGTTGTTTTAACTTGTGGCAACGATGACGACACAATGGAACGCGGAGAACCTGGATCTCCCGGAAAGATGGGACCGATCGGACCTCCCGGATTCAACGGAACTTCCGGATTTCCCGGTGTTGATGGTGTCAGGGGTCTTCCCGGAGCGAAGGGGGAGCCGGGTAACTGTGATGAATGTCAGAGTTTGCTGCTTGAGTTAAAAAATAAACTCACTGAGCTCGAAAATCGATTTAATGAAACCCAAACAGTAAAAAGTAAGTTAACACAAGTAACCCTTTATTAGTTTGCATATTTACCCAAGTTTTTGGTTTTTAGTAATGCCTACCATGGACTGTAATGGTTTAAAGGACAATGCAGAAAGCGGGGTATACTACATAATCATGAACAATAAAATAACACCAGTTTATTGTGATCAAACCACAGACGATGAATTTTGGATGGTAAATATTACTTAATTTTTATAATAAATATTTCTAATTTATTAGAAATATTTAAATTAAATTAACATTTTTGATTTCAAGGTCATTCAAAGGCGTTTCGATGGGTCTCAAGAATTTTACTTGGATTGGGATAACTACGTGAATGGTTTTGGAAACATATCAGGCGAATATTGGCTCGGTAGGTCCTTGAAATCTAATTCTTTATCTTAATTATTTATGTTAAAGTTGTCTGTTGCATATAATATATCAAGACATTTATATACAGGTTTAAATAACCTTTACCAGTTGACAAAATCACGAAATTTTGAATTACGAGTTGATTTAAACTCCTGGAATGACAAAAAAATCTTTGCAAGATACAGGTAAAACCATCAGTTAAATATTAAAGTTTTATTTTGTCAAAAAACTTTTATATTTTAGCAACTTTAAAGTTGGAAATCCTGAAAGTTTCTATCGATTGACTGTGGAAGGATATAGCGGTACTGCAGGTTTGTAAAATATAATTACGTTACCTTTGATTTGTTCTATTTAATATTTTATACAAAAAAAGAATTAATAAATAAAGTTTTTTAAAACAAAGGACCTTTACTCTGGTACTTTGCTATAATTCTACGCTTCACAAAACAAACCTAACTTTTAATATTGTAATATTGTTCGATAACATGTCTTTATCTTAATTGTTGTAATATTTTTTTGTATATATTTTTATCCTCAATGTGGAAAGGTCGAATGCGCGACCTAAACATAGAGTAACAACAGTTATCCTGTCCCAGTCTCGAGTTGCCTTTGACAGTTTGAGATACTATAGATTATATTTGCCCGATATTTAAGCTGCTAATTAGATGCTGGCTCAGCAGGAGTTTATACCGTTAATAGCGCCTTGCTTAAGTGCGCTACAGCATAATTTCGTTGGGGATCAAACTTAGGACCTTGTGTGGTGTAGAAAATGTTCGGACCACTACACCACACTGCCGATGTAGTTGCAACCCGAAAACAATATTTACCCGCGAAAATTTATCTTTTTATCACATACAGCAGTTTTATTTATAATACAACACTATTCGTTCTTAAGCGCGGCGTTTACGGATAGCTCACACAAGTCATACCAACACACCCTTACCCCATAAAAATATAAAATACGATAGTGTGGTCAAATATTCTCTTAAAAAGATATGGAAAAAAGTATCACACGATTTAAAATGGATATAATTAATAAAAGCAGAAGTACAAAGCTACAGAGCCATACTGTTAACATTAATCAGTGTACCTAAGATAAATTAAAACCGGGTTTTGTTTAAAAAAGTTAACACAACGTATTTAGGATTGACGATTTTGAATATCATGTAACTATTCATGGTCACAATACCCATCCACTTTTATTAATGACGTCACAATGTGTTGTACAAAACTATAATCTAATTTGGGTAAATAATTAATAAAAATTTTACCGTTATGACATAAAAAACAAATTAATTAAAACTAAAAATTTTTATTAAAACTTAACCCCTTTTATGTCCTTTTTTTAAAATAAAATATTAATAACGAATATAAAAATATTTTTTTTTCACCCCAAATTCTTATAAAAGTTTTTTAGTTTAAAACTTTTTATATTTTAGTAAATTATTTAACTTTTATATTTATGCAGGAGATTCGATGAGTGTTCATAATGGGATGTCGTTTTCAACATTTGATCAAGATCATGATAGGTGGAGTGGTCGTAACTGCGCTAACTACCGTCATGGTGCTTGGTGGTATAACCATTGTGCTAACTCAAACTTAAACGGAGAATATCTTGTTGGGGGGGTTCAAAGTCATCGTGGCATATATTGGTATTATTGGAAAAATAATTATTATTCGTTTAAAAAAGCTAAAATGATGATTAGGCCGTTGTAAAATATTCGTTAATTAATAATTAAAAACGATTTTTTGTAAAATAATTGTTAATTAATAATTAGAAACGATTTTTTGTAAAATATTCGTTAATTAATAATTAAAAACGATTTTTTGTAAAATATACGTTAATTAATAATTAAAAACGATTTTTTGTAAAATAATTATAAATTAATAATTAAAAACGATTTTTTGTAAAATATTCGTTAATTAATAATTAAAAACGATTTTTTGTAAAATAATTATAAATTAATAATTAAAAACGATTTTTTGTAAAATATTCGTTAATTAATAATTAAAATCGATTTTTTGTAAAATAATTGTTAATTAATAATTAAAAACGATTTTTGTAAATTATTTGTTAATTAATATTTAAAATCGATTTTTTGTAAAATATTTGTTAATTAATAATTAATAGTAATAATTAAAAAAGCATAAAATTGTAAAATTAATTAAAAACATAAAGTTTTTTAATTAAATTAATTAATTACGGTAAAAAATTGTAAAGCGCCTTTTCATAGGTTTTTAGTAAAAACTAATCATTATTAACATATTTGTAAATAAAGGGCATTAATTAAAATAAAAACCTTATTGTAAAATATTTGTTAAAAAGGTGTGTTTATAATTAAAAATTAATATTAATTAGTAAAATAAAGTTAAGTGAAATATTTTTAATTTTAAACAATTATTTTATCATTGAGTAATTATTTTAACTTTTTTTTATTAAAATTTGTTAATTAAAATATGTTAATAGAATTCTGATCACATATCAAACGTCAATCAAATTTGTTTACATTTATTGTTAATTTAAATGTGATTATAATGTGTAAATAGTTGTGCTAATTATTATTTTAACATTGCTTTACCATTAAAATAATTCTGTAAATAATCTGTGTTTATATATAAAAAAAGGAATCAGAAAGTTTAAATATGACGTCACAATGCTATTATGTAACAAAGATTATTTTTAATGGAAACAATAGAATTTAAATAAATTAAAATGTTTAAGTAAATTTGTAAAATTTGTTTAAAAAAATAAAATATTAAAATATTTAAATGTTTTAAACTTTATATCTGATTTATATTGAGTCATTTAAATTAAAATACTTGAACAAAAATTGCAACATTTGCAAATATTAAATTAATTTTTTATTAGTTTAAAATATTTAATTGGCAAATTAATAAAATAGTCACAATTATTAATCTAATATATTTGCGTTTTAATATTACGCGCATTTATTAAACCTTATTGCAAACTTATGACGTCATATAATAGAAATTAAATGCCCCAAGCTAAACAAAATTAGGCGTCAAAATTTAAGCGAATTTTGCAAATTATAAATATTGTTTAAAATGTTATTTAGGCATATTTACATATTCGCAGAATGGTTTTATAAAAGCAATTTTATTTTAAGTTTCGAAAAATTTAGACAATTACTTTAAAAATGTCTAATATGCTAACTTTGGTCTATATATAACTTTACTCTTTAGTTAAAATTATAAATATAGAAACGATATTATATATTAAGTAGGTAAAATAGTTAATTAAGTACAGTTATAATACTAACAAGCATAACTACGATCGCCCATAACGACTGCACTGCCAAATTAAATTACTTGTGTAAACTAGCAAGATTATAATTTGCAAAAAAAATCAAAATTTTGTTTACGTTTTGTTAGAACTAAGAGTTACTTAAAACATTAAACTAACAATAACCATTCTTATAGCCCTTATGACGTCATAATGTTGTTTACTTTTAATATTGGTCTTAACGTTGCGCTAAATTGAAAATATTTTTAATAATTTTAATTAACAATACTTTAATAATTGGAATTTTAAGGTAATTTGTATTTTATATTCTTATATTATTATTGTAAACAAATCTTTATGTTTAGGTTTAATTGTATGTTAAACATACAAGTTAAGTGGCGCATTTTATTCAAATACCATTTTTAAGACGCAATAAAATGTTAGAAATATAACAGCAAGATATTTCGTTATTTTTAAAACAATTTATTCTTTGTTATTTTACAGACCAATTTAATAACGTAACCTTAATGTAACTTTTGTTATTTTATAATGATTTATTATCGATGTTACACGGCCAATTTAAAAACGTTATCTTGATGCAGACCATTAATTAGCCATTAATCGCTTCGAAGCGAGTTGGAAGATGCTCTCCGTCTGCTGGGGTATTTTTTTAACACTTAAGCGATTAATTTTTTATATAAATTTATCCTCGATGCGGGAAAGTCGACTACATGACCTTGAGAAACACCCTTTACTACGCCCGCTTTCTTCGCAGTTTGGGTTATTTTTAAATATATTTGTCCGATAATTTAGCTGCTAATTTAGTGCTGGCTAAGCAGCAGTTTACGAAATCAAACTTAAGACTGTGTTTTGACCACTACACCACGCTACCTGTTTAAAAGTAATCGCTTAAACATCACCTAAAAGACCTAAAGGGGACTTATAAAATTTAAGGTTTTTTTAATAATCGCTTGAAGCGTTAAAATACCCCAGCAGACAGAGCGCGTCTTCCATCCCGCTTCGAATGGGTTAATGGCTAACTAATTGGGTGCTTAATGTAAGTTTTGTTATTTTTGTTACTTCAACCCAGGTTACTTTTGTCACCTTTATATATTGTTCCTCTTAATATCATATGTTAATATAGGAAAGTGGCGAGGATCGAAACAAGGACTTCGTGTTGTGGTGCCAAGTGCCACTGCGCCACGTGGCCGGTCATAAGTTTGTTAATTAAAAACAAAACACATAACTACAATAAAACAAAACTCAACCAAACACTAAAAATTTCATTTAATAAACTTATTAACTTTAAATTGTAGAAAGTTAAATTTTAATGACATGACATAAAGTTTTAAGGAGAATTAACTCTAGTTTAAGATACCATTGATTTACTTATATTAGTTGTTGTGTTTTACAGAGAGTTATTAAAATGCATAAATTCTTTGTTAAATTCCTGTGCTTTGTGTTTTTGTTCGCACAAGTTCAAAACACAAGAAAGGTTGTTTTAACTTGTGGAAATAATGACGTTACAATAGCGAGGGGACCGATTGGACCCCCCGGTACTAATGGTGTTCCCGGTGCAGATGGTGTTCCAGGTGCCCCCGGTGATCCAGGTGCTGATGGTGTTTCAGGTGATAATGGTGTTCCAGGTGATAACGGTGCTCCAGGTGCAGATGGTGTTCCAGGTGCTAATGGTGCTCCGGGCGCTATGGGAGCTCCGGGTTCTTCCGGAGCGAAAGGGGAACCGGGAAGCTGTGATAAATGTCAGGAATTGCTTCTTAAACTGGAAAAGAAAATCTCTGGGCTTGAATCTAAGCAAAGGGGTATGAAATAATTTAAGTAAATATAAACAGAGATTATTGCAACAAACTGGCAATATTCGAATAGCTAGGATTAATATAACTCGGATTTAAATCCTAATAAACTGTATTAATATAATTTATAGCTGTGCAACTCCCACATTGTAAGAGTATAACCATAAACACTGTTAATGCTATTTTAGGAATGTCACCGTCGGATTGTAAAGGTTTTACCAACAATGCAGAAAGCGGTGTATACAACGTTATTATAAACCAAAAAATAACTCCAGTTTATTGTGATCAAACCACAGGCGATAATGGATGGACAGTAAATATTATTAACTTTTATAATTAGTATTGTCATTTAGTTTTTTACCATTGACAAAGTTTTTTTTTGTATATATCTTTATTCTCGATGTGAGAAGGCCGAATTCCCGACCTAAAATTAAAGTAACATCAGTTACTTTGACCCAGTCTCAAGTTGTCTTTGGCAGTTTGGAATTTTATAGATCATAATTGCCCGATAACTAAGCTGCTGATTAAATGCTGGTTCAGCAGGAGTTCATACCGTTTATATGCCGGTTCGCAAATTAATAAACATTTTGATTTCAAGGTCATTCAAAGGCGTTTCGATGGGTCTCAAGAATTTTACTTGGATTGGGATAACTACGTGAATGGTTTTGGAAACATATCGGGCGAATATTGGCTTGGTAAGTCCTTGGAATCTAATTCTTTAACTTTATTATTTGTGTTAAAGTTGTCTGTTGCATAAAATATATCAAGACATTTATATACAGGTTTAAATAACCTTTACCAGTTGACAAAATCACGAAATTTTGAATTACGAGTTGATTTAAACTCCTGGAATGACGAAAAAATCTTTGCAAGATACAGGTAAAACCATCAGTTAAATATTAAAGTTTTATTTTGTCAAAAAACTTTTATATTTTAGCAACTTTAAAGTTGGAAATCCTGAAAGTTTCTATCGATTGACCGTGGAAGGATATAGCGGTACTGCAGGTTTGTAAAATTTAATTACGTTACCTTTGATTTGTTCTATTTAATATTTTATACAAAAAAAAAAGAATTAATAAATAAAGTTTTTTAAAACAAAGGACCTTTACTCTGGTACTTTGCTATAATTCTACGCTTCACAAAACAAACTTAACTTTTAATATTGTAATATTGTTCGATAACATGTCTTTATCTTAATTGTTGTAATATTTTTTTGTATATATTTTTATCCTCGATGTGAGAAGGCCGAATGTCCGACCTAAATATAAAGTAACATCAGTTACTTTGACCCAGTCTCGAGTTGCCTTTGACAGTTCGGGATAGTATTGATTATATTTGCCCATTATTTAAGCTGCTGATTAGATGCTGGCTCAGCAGAGTTTATACCGTTAATAGCGCCTTGCTTAAGTGCGCTACAGCATGATTTCATTGGGGATCAAACTCAGGACCTTGTGTGGTGTAGAAAGTGTTTGGACCACTACACCACACTGCCGATATAGTTGCAACTCGAAACTAATATTTGCCCGCGAAAATTTATCTTTTAATCACATACAGCAGTTTTGGTTATAATACCACACTATTCGTTCTTAAGCGCGGCGTTTACGGATAGCTCACACAAGTCATAACAACACACCCTTACCCCATAAAAATATTAAATACGATAGTGTGGTAAACCGGTTAAAGCGTCGGACCACGAGCCGTTAGGTTTTGGGTTCAAGCCGCACCAATGCCACACTATTCGTTCTTAAGCGCGGCGTTTATAAATAGCTTAAACACACCAAAAGGTTTCGGGTTCAAGCCGCACCAATGCCACACTATTCGTTCTTAAGCGCGGCGTTTACAAATAGCTTAAACACACCAAAAGGTTTTGGGTTCAAGCCGCACCAATGCCACACTATTCGTTCTTAAGCGCGGCGTTTACAAATAGCTTAAACACACCAAAAGGTTTCGGGTTCAAGCCGCACCAATGCCACATTATTCGTTCTTAAGCGCGGCGTTTACAAATACCTTAAACACACCAAAAGGTTTTGGGTTCAAGCCGCACCAATGCCACACTATTCGTTCTTAAGCGCGGCGTTTACAAATAGCTTAAACACACCAAAAGGTTTCGGGTTCAAGCCGCACCAATGTCACACTATTCGTTCTTAAGCGCGGCGTTTACAAATAGCTTAAACACACCAAAAGGTTTCGGGTTCAAGCCGCACCAATGCCACATTATTCGTTCTTAAGCGCGGCGTTTACAATAACCTTAAACACACCAAAAGGTTTTGGGTTCAAGCCGCACCAATGCCACACTATTCGTTCTTAAGCGCGGCGTTTACAAATAGCTTAAACACACCAAAAGGTTTCGGGTTCAAGCCGCACCAATGCCACACTATTCGTTCTTAAGCGCGGCGTTTACAAATAGCTTAAACACACCAAAAGGTTTCGGGTTCAAGCCGCACCAATGTCACACTATTCGTTCTTGAGCGCGGCGTTTACAAATAGCTTAAACACACCAAAAGGTTTCGGGTTCAAGCCGCACCAATGTCACACTATTCGTTCTTAAGCGCGGCGTTTACAAATAGCTTAAACACACCAAAAGGTTTTGGGTTCAAGCCGCACCAATGCCACACTATTCGTTCTTAAGCGCGGCGTTTACAAATAGCTTAAACACACCAAAAGGTTTTGGGTTCAAGCCGCACCAATGTCACACTATTCGTTCTTAAGCGCGGCGTTTACAAATAGCTTAAACACACCAAAAGGTTTCGGGTTCAAGCCGCACCAATGCCACATTATTCGCTCTTGAGCGCGGCGTTTACAAATAGCTTAAACACACCAAAAGGTTTCGGGTTCAAGACGCACCAATGCCACATTATTCGTTCTTAAGCGCGGCGTTTACAAATAGCTTAAACACACCAAAAGGTTTCGGGTTCAAGCCGCACCAATGTCACACTATTCTTTCTTAAGCGCGGCGTTTACAAATACCTTAAACACACCAAAAGGTTTTGGGTTCAAGCCGCACCAATGTCACATTATTCGTTCTTAAGCGCGGCGTTTACAAATAGCTTAAACACACCAAAAGGTTTCGGGTTCAAGCCGCACCAATGTCACACTATTCGTTCTTAAGCGCGGCGTTTACAAATACCTTAAACACACCAAAAGGTTTCGGGTTCAAGCCGCACCAATGCCACACTATTCGCTCTTGAGCGGGGCGTTTACAAATAGCTTAAACACACCAAAAGGTTTCGGGTTCAAGACGCACCAATGCCACATTATTCGTTCTTAAGCGCGGCGTTTACAAATAGCTTAAACACACCAAAAGGTTTCGGGTTCAAGCCGCACCAATGTCACGCTATTCGTTCTTAAGCGCGGCGTTTACAAATAACTTGAACAAACCAAAAGGTTTCGGGTTCAAGCCGCACCAATGCCACACTATTCGTTCTTGAGCCCAGCGTCTACAGATAGATCAAACACGATAAAAATTTTTAAAAAACTTATTTTCTTAGAAATATGGAAAAAAGTATCACACGATTTAAAATGGATATAATTAATAAAAGCAGAAGTACAAAGTTACAGAGCCATACTGTTAACATTAATCAGTGTACCTAAGATAAAATTAAAACCTGGTTTTGTTTAAAAAAGTTAACACAACGTATTTAGGATTGACGATTTTGAATATCATGTAACTATTCATGGTCACAATCCCCATACACTTTTAATAATGACGTCACAATGTGTTGTACAAAACTATAATCCAATTTGGGTAAATAATTAATAAAAAATTTTACCGTTATAAAATAAAAAACCAATTAATTAAAAAAAAACAAAAATTTTGAATAAAACTTAATCCCTTTTATGTCTTTTTTTAAAAATAAATATTAATAACGCATAAAAATTTTTTTTCACCCTAAATTCTTATAAAAGTTTTTTAGTTTAAAACTTTTTATATTTTAGTGAATTGTTTAACTTTTATATTTATGCAGGAGATTCGATGAGAGTTCATAATGGGATGTCGTTTACAACATTTGATCAAGATCATGATACGTGGAATGGTGTTAACTGCGCTAACAACCGTCATGGTGCTTGGTGGTATAACTATTGTGGTCACTCAAACTTAAACGGAGAATATCTTGTTGGGGGAGTTCAAAGTCTTCGTGGCATAAGTTGGTATTGGTGGAAAATTAATCGGTATTCGTTTAAAAAAGCTAAAATGATGATTAGACCGTTGTAAAATATTCGTTAATTAATAATTAAAAAAGATTTTTTGTAAAATAATCGCTAATTAATAATTAAAAACGATTTTTTGTAAAATATTCGTTAATTAATAATTAAAAACGATTTTTTGTAAAATATTCGTTAATTAATAATTAAAAACGATTTTTTTGTAAAATATTCGTTAATTAATAATTAAAAACGATTTTTAGTAAAATATTCGGTAATTAATAATTAAAAACGATTTTTTGTAAAATATTCGAAAATAAATTAATTAAGAATATAAGGTTTTTTAATTAAATTAATTAATTACCGTAAAAAATTTTAAATTATTTTATCATTGAGTAATTATTTTAATTTTTTTTAATAAAATTTGTTTATTAAAATATGTTAATAGAATTCTGATCACATATCAAACGTCAATCAAATTTGTTTACATTTATTGTTAATTTAAATGTAATTATATTGTGTAAATAGTTGTGCTAATTATTATTTTAACATTGCTTTACCATTAAAATAATTCTGTAAATAATCTGTGTTTATATAAAAAAAAGAAAATCAGAAAGTTTAAATATGACGTCACAATAAATAAATCAACATAAAAAAAAATAAAATTTGTTTAATTTTTAAAAAGAATAAAAGTATTTAAAATTTAAATTTTTTATAATTTATTTTATTAAACACATTAAACTACTTTAAAGACCATGCGTAGAACATTAATAGTTTATAAATCTAATGATTTAAGTTCGAACCCCACTGATAGCATTTAAAAGAATCATGACAAAATTTAGGAAAATTGTTGAATAATTATTTTAGCAAAAACAACTAATCTAGTTAGATTAAAAAAGTTAATGTTTAGGTTTGCTGTCATAATATAAAATACAGATCATAATATAAAAACTACACCACCATGAGGTTGTGGGTTCAATCCCGACTGCTCTTAAACTGTAGTGCTTCGAAAATGCTCTTTCAATGATATAAACTCCTGCTGTGCCAGCACGTAATTAGCAGTTCAATTATTGGGAAAAAATAATCTATAATATCCAAACTCGAGACTGGGTCGGAGTAACTGTTGTTACTTTATGTTTAGATTACGCATTCGACCTTTCCACATCGAGGATAAAGATATATCCAAAAAAAAATTATTAAGTATTTTATTTACTTTCATTTATGCGCAAAAGAAACGTAACAAAAAAATAAAAAATAAATTTACTTAACTACTTTAGTTTGTAATTAATTTGTTAATTAGATAAACGCCAAACTAAAAAGGCCGGGTTCATAGTGCGGCTTAAAATTTAAAATTAAAAAATCAAATTCAGTATTTATATAAATATAAACATTATATAAAAAAACAACCTACTCAAATTTAAACTCACATTTCGTGCTAAAAACCTAAAAACTTGTTTAAGCTATCCGTAAACGCCAAACAAATGGATAATTAGTGTAGCATTAGTGCGATTCGAACCCGAAACCTTTCAACTTGTAACTATATAACTTAAGACTTGGTCGGGAGATTAAATGTTACTCTATGTTTAGGTCTTAAAGTTGGCCTTTACCAAAAATAAATACCAGAAATTGTTAGGTTTATTTATAACATAACAATAATTTTTTTCTCCAAATAAATGCCTAATATTTGGGTTTTTAAAAATAATAAAATATTAATAAAATTGACAATTTTTTAGACCACGTGGTAATCAAGCATGTCGTTAAACTCAAGTTCATTTAAGCGTGGCGTTGTAACTTATTCTATGTCGTCACAAATGTCATTGTAAGTGCATTGTTGCGTCACTTTTGCAAAGTTTTAAAAGGCAAAAATGAAAATAAAAAAATTTTAATTTAAAACAGTTTTTAAAATTATGTCTATGTTACCTTTTTTACCAACTTTAGCTATTTAAAGTAACAAAAGAATATTGTTTAATTATCGTGATTATAATATAATAATAACTTATTATTAGATATAAAATGGTTATAGAGTTAGGGAATACATATATTTTAGAAATATATGGAGTTAGCGTATATATTACATATCTAAAAACCTGTAAAGACATTTTACAAGAACTGTTTTAAAATAAGGACCGTAAACAAAAGGTAATTTAATTTTAATTATAATAAATTATTAAAAATATGAAAAAAAAATTAAGTTACCTAACTCTGAACATTCAAACCTGTGTTAAATAATAGTTTGTGACGTTACAATATACAGCCTGTGACGTCATAAGGAACAGATGTTACCTTAAAAAAGAGCGGGAAAAATATTTTTATTTTTAGGAAATTTATAAACGAAATAATTAAATTAAATTTCGTTGTTTTGTTACGCTTTTATTTCCTATCCATATAATTTCAACGATGCGCAATGAGGCAAATTAAAATGGGTTAGGTGCCGAAATACTTAATTATTTAATAATATTTTAAAATTCTTTTTCATTATCAATATTTAAATTAAGCAAAATCCAACTAAATGTCGTTATTTCAACAGTTTTTAATACATAACTATGACGTCACATTAATTGGCGTTTTTTTTAATTATTTTTGCGAATTTATATTACCAAATATTAAAATACATTTTTGGCAACACTTTTGTAAATAATTTGGCAACCCTGGCATGATTAACATCACAGCCACACCTGTCAAAACATTAAACAAGAAAGTTACAAAATTATGGTCACGTGTCATTGAAATGTGACGTCACAAATAAAATAGTGCTCAATCGAAATTTAAAAGCTTTTGATTGGTCGAATTTTTTTGACACGTAATATATGTTTAGTCGCTGTAGCGAATACACGAAAAAAAAAAGTTTAAATGATTTAAAAACCGTTTTTAAAATATATTTTGAACCTAGAAAGAGTCGAAATGTTAGTTTAGTTAAAAACTAAAACTTAAAATTATTTTTTTTGAATATTTAATGTTATATTTTGACATTTATTTTTTTTATATAAAGTAGGTTTAAAAATAAAAACAAAATTTTATTTCGCGTAAAAATAAAAAAAAAATTAAATTTATGTTAATGATTTATCTATAATGAGGCTAAGTTAGTAATATAAATAATAGTGGGCAAATATCAGTTAAAAGTTGCGACCATATTACCACAATTTTAATGCAGTTCGAGCACTTAGTAAAATAGACCAAATTTTTACCAAACGACGATACATCAATTAAAAACTAATCAATAAAATAAAGTTTTTTCGTTAAAAATTTCGTTAATTAGAAATTACGTAAATTCTACAATATTTTAACAATAATTCAGTAACTAATTTGGGTCAAATTAATTAATCAAATCCGGCAATTTAGGTTCGTATTTTTTTAATTAAGAAAAACGATAAACTTTTAGCAAATTTTTAAATTTAAAATCGCGTGTTTTACAAGAATGTTTTTTTTTTGTTTTTCTAGTAGCGAGCTTGTTTTTAAACGCTCGGTTGCCAACAAAAAGCTTTCTAACGGCAACAGTTTCTTAATAAACGCTTGAATAAAACTAAAAAAACATCATTTTATTATTTTAAAGCTCGCAACAGTATAGATGAATGTACTTTAGAACGAAATATAGCGGGACTGTTAAAAAGGAGAGTTAAATCAATATTTTAACAAAATACCAACCTCCATGTGTTGCTATAACAACTATTTTAAATTAAACTGAAGTCGAAAAATAAGGTTCATTTCGATAACCGTAATTTAGCAGTAGCGGAGTTTTATTAAAAGTTGTTTTCGCTAATTTATCAAATTTAAAAAGGACAAACCCGAGATAGAGTAAACATAATTTAGTTTGGATAACCTAAAAACTCGTTTTTCTGTTTTAAAATAAACAAAAAATGAAATATTAAATTTTGGAGTTTAAATAACTTTAGATAAAATTAAAATCATCAAAAAAAAATTTTTTTTTTTTGATTTTTTTTTGGAAACGTAAAATCGACATTGCTATTAGCAACATGACGTAACCGCTGGCTGGGTGCTTTTAGGAGCTCAACTTTATTTCAGTGTGACGTCACAACTGTCATGGAGTTGCTCTCTTGCTTGCGCTCGAGCATCAACTAGCGGCACGACGTTTTTGTCAAAAAAAAAAAAAATTAAAATTTTTTTTTTATAAATTGTCTAAAATTAAAAAAAAATAAATCAAAAACTATTGATTTTTAAGCTTAAGACGATAAGCGCCGCGTTTTTGCACTAATTAGTTAATATGATGATTAGTTTATTGGTTAACCAAACTTAACATAAGGCAATTTCTTTACATAAATAAGTGATAATATTAAACAATACTTTCAGTGGAAGCAAAAAAATAAATAGGCCAAGTTTAACACTGTTTTTAATTTAAAAAAGAATAATTAATAAATAAACATATTCCTGAAAAACTAAAAATTTTTGAAAACAACCTTTTACCAAAATTTTGGTCGCATTTCTTAAATGGGGTAAATAAAAAGTGTCTTAATATCAGTAGATGACGTTTTTAATATTATGTTAATAAATCAATTTAGACAGCAAAATTGAACAAACAAGAATAAAAATAATAATTTCAATCACAGTTATTATATTATAAACGGTCCTACTAATTAACCACACAGACCGCACAGGCCATACATTTACCACACAGGACAAAAAAATATAAAAAAAATAAATTGTTAGACTGTTTTTTGTATTTAGGGCAATCAAGGGTATTTCCCAAAAAAGGGTTGGAGGTGGGGTTAATAAAAAGTGTCTCATTGTCGATATTTGGTGTTTATCAAATAACAGTATCGCAAAATAAACTGTCAACGTATTCTGTGTGGTTCTGTGTGGTACCGTGTGATTCTGTGTGGTTCTGTGTAGTCCTGTGTAGTCCTGTGTGATTCTGTGTAATTCTGTGTAGTCCTGTGTGATTCTGTGTGATTCTGTGTGGTTCTGTGTAGTCCTGTGTGGTTCTGTGTGGTCCTGTGTGGTTTTGTGTGATTCTGTGTGGTTCTGTGTGATTCTGTGTGGTTCTGTGTGGTTCTGTGTAGTCCTGTGTGGTCCTGTGTAGTCCTGTGTGGTTGTGTGTGGTTCTGTGTAGTCCTGTGTGGTTCTGTGTAGTTCTGTGTGATTCTGTGTGGTTCTGTGTAGTCCTGTGTGGTTCTGTGTGGTCCTGTGTGGTTCTGTGTGGTCCTGTGTGGTCCTGTGTAGTTCTGTGTGATTCTGTGTGGTTCTGTGTGATTCTGTGTGGTTCTGTGTAGTCCTGTGTGGTTCTGTGTGGTCCTGTGTGGTTCTGTGTGGTTCTGTGTAGTCCTGTGTGGTTCTGTGTAGTTCTGTGTGATTCTGTGTGGTTCTGTGTAGTCCTGTGTGGTTCTGTGTGGTCCTGTGTGGTTATGTGTGGTCCTGTGTGGTTCTGTGTGGTCCTGTGTGGTTCTGTGTAGTCCTGTGTGGTTCTGTGTGGTTCTGTGTAGTCCTGTGTGGTTCTGTGTAGTTCTGTGTGATTCTGTGTGGTTCTGTGTAGTCTTGTGTGGTTCTGTGTGGTCCTGTGTGGTTCTGTGTGGTCCTGTGTGGTCCTGTGTAGTCCTGTGTGGTAATAAGTAGGACCACATTATAACTTCGTACCAAATACCATTTATTTCAAACTTATTGCACAAAAAATAGAAATCTATAACTGAAAAAAAAAGAAAAATTATACTAATAATTTAAATAAAGTGCATAGTTAACCTCAATTAATGTCAATGTTTTTAAAAAAATAATAATTTTGGAATACTGAAAAAAATGTTTTTTTTCTACCTCGTTAAAAGTTTAGTTTTGGGTGATTCAACCAAAAAAATAAACAAATCAGCTCTAATTTTTACCCGAAAATTATTTTAAATTTTTCAAACAAACCAAAATTAATCAAAACAAAGTTTATCAAAATTTTAAGCGTTCGATTCATTACCAAACAAATCATCTAACCCACTTTTCCCTTCACTATTGGTATTAACATCAACAATCGAACCATAACCACTAGGTGTCTTGATGACATCATTGATGATGCCATTAGCATGGTCAAGTTGTAACCGACGGTTACCGGACCGAGCTCCAAATAAAAGGAGAGGAAGAGAAACAAATAATCCTCCTAACATTAAATAGTTCGCAAAAGTTGGACCTTAAAAAATTAAATTTTATGAAAAACGAAATAAGAAATAATCAACTTATCGCATTAGATTCACGTTTTTTGCTTTGTTACTTAGGCCTAGAGTTCGATTCCCATGCCGTCCTGCTATACTTCCTTAAGACCTGATGTTTCAAGTTTGATGTGTAATTTTGCCAAAAAAATTGCAAAAGGAACTTGAAAAATTAAATAATTATTCAGCTGAATTAAAAAAAAGCAAAAAAATCCTAAAATGTAATAACTGTTTAGCAATTAATAATGTTTTGAATTTGTTAATCTCGTATATTTAACTTAAAAACCCTAGTTTTGTATTTTCTAGAACTAAAATTTCTCATGCCCCACAACCAGGCAAAATACAAAAAAACTTAGTTAAAAATTCAAAGTAATTAATTATGTTTTTATTTTGTCAGTGTTAGTTATCCTATCCAAAAATTTGAGTATAGTATGTTGTCCGGTTTTAGACAAAACAACGTTCCGTTTACCATAGGAGAGAATTCCCTCGCACCATAATCCAGACGAGAGAATTTAGGAGAGCTGTAGTGTAATTATGTTTTGTCTAGAACCGGACGGCATACGAAATCCAAAAATTTTAATAAAGCAACTTTAATTTGTAACCTTTTCTTAAAAATATTCTAAAATAAAATTTATTCAAAAAATAGGACCTAATCAAAAAACAAAACTTACTTGAAGATACATTTAAAGTTAACAAAAACACGAAAGAGAGAAGGTTGTAAAACCAGACAACTATTGAGGTGGAAGTGCCCTCGCTAACAGGGTACGCTGAATCTGCTGCTAGTTCCATGCCAACTGGGACAGCACCATTCATCCCAGTACTTAGAATTATTACCGTAACCCAAATATTAGCTGCATTATTAAAGGATCAAATTTTAATTTAAAATAAATCGTTTAAATTATTTAAATAATATTATTTTATTTAATATTTGCGATAATATAGTTCTATTTTTTTTATCGTTTATTAAATTATTTATTAATATATATTAAGTTATGATACCCAATTAATTTTGTTAATAAATAAAACAAATTTTAGTTTTATTTAAATAATTATTATTACCTTTGTGAGGAACAAAGGGTTCAAAATGAAACCATTTGTTGGCTATTATTACAAAATAAAGGAACATAATGAAACAAATTGTTAAAAGAAAAACTATGACAACTTTCATTCTGCCTTTTAAACGATCTGTGAACCTGAAAATAGTTTAAAGTTTTAAACTAAAAATTGGTTTTTAAAAGCTAAATGTTAATAAATGGCATCACAGTTAATTTTACAGAAATAAATTGGTTTTAATTCAGTTTAAATCATGTTTAAAAATGTTATTTTACACCAAATTCTATTTCTTAAATTAAACAAACACCATATTTGTTAACCAGTAAAGACCATAATTTATAAGCAAAAAACACTATATTTACCAGTAAGCACCAAACTACCAACCAAGAACAGCCATGATTAAGAAGCAATGAACACCATATCAATTATCAAAAAACACCATAATTATTGACCAATAAACACCATATTTCACACAAAAACACCATATTTACTAATAAATAAACACAAAAATTACTATACAATAATCGCCATATTTATCACTAACAAAACACCATAACCAATAAGCCATAAACATTATATTAATTCTTGGTAAACACCATTACTTTAAACCAATAAACACTCAGTTATTAACCATTTAACACCATATTTATTACAAAAAAAACACCATTATTATTACAAAAAGCACCATAATCATTAAGCAAATAACACCATATTTATTACCCAAAACCATCACTCAAACTAACCAATAAACACCATACTAATTATCAAGAAACAACATAATTACTGACCAATAAACACCATATTAATTAAGAAACATCATAATTTTTTTACACCATTTTTTTCACACAAAAACACCATATTTACTAACCAAAAAAACACCATAATTTTTAACTATTACACATGACAACATAAAACCATGACATCTGTCCACCTTTAAACACAACTACCACCTTTAAACACCATATATTAAATTATTTAAAAAATCCTTACCAATAATTAAACACCATACTTACCAACCCACAAACATGCCTACAATACAACCAACCACTGTCATAAGAAAACCAATAAAACCATCTTCATCCTAGAATAAAACCAATTTTAAAAAAAAATTAACCATATTTTAAAAGGGGTAAAAATTAACCGTATTTTATGTGGTTTAAAATTAACCATATTATTAAATGGTTGATAATTAACCATATTATTAACGTAAAAACAACCACTTACTTGGTTAATATTTAATGGTTTGAGTAATAAAGGCATGGCACCAGCCCAACCACCCCAAGTACCAAAACTTAAAGCTGTTACCGCGACAACGAACCAAAATTCTGGAATATGACGTAACTGTAATAAACCATCCTAGAAAAAAGTTTAACAAAATTTAAAAAAATTTTAATAAAAATGTAATAATACTGGTCAAATGCCAACCCTACAGTCAGGATTTTATTTGTTGTAATGGTTGCAAGTTGCAACTCTTAACTAATATTTGCCTGTGATAATTTACCGATGCATCACAAACAGCAGTTTTATTTATTTTATAGGCCTTTAAATTTGAGCATACATTGTCTATTAGCTACATTGTATTTAATTTACTTTTTCTATTAATAAAGGTGGAAACTTAAGAATTTTTTTAAAATTTTTAAACCTGTAAAGTAAGGTAAGAAAACAATAAAAGTACCAAAAACATTATATTAATTATTATAATAAAAAAATAACCTATATTAATATACAGAGTAAATATAAAATATTTATATATAAGTTAGACATGGAATGTATATAAATATTTATGTAAAAAAACATTTAAATTCCATTCCAATACCAAAACTTTATTAAAATCAAAAACTATTTTAAAATTAAAAATAAAACATTTCTAAAAAAATGTTGCAAAAATTAGGTCATGACCTAACAGTGCTTTTTAGTTAATAATCGGCATTGTGTTAATGTGTTGTTTTTAACAATTACATTGTTTGCAGATAATATTGATATTACCTGCTTTATTTACTATGATGCAACAAATTAAATTTATTAGGAAGTTAAAAATTACTGACATTAAAATGATATGCATAAAAATCCTATTTTACTTACAATAAATATATTTTCAAATATACACCATTTACCTAAAACCCTTCTTTAAAAATAGTTCTTCAAAAAAAAACTTAACATTCTAAAATTCAAATTTTCAACTTCAGTATTAATTCTAGTTTTAAAACGAGGATAAAAAATATTTACTTTGAGTCCCATTCTCTGTGTTGATGCTGAGACGCTAGGTGGAGTTGGAGGTTTGCTGGGGAAGAAATAAAGAGCTGAGAGGAAAATAGCGGCAGCAACTCCAAACTCCAGGTACATCACATCGTTAATTTGTTTCCTATTCACATAAATATGAAATAAAACTTTTTTGAATTAATCCTCGAAGTTGGAAGGGTTACGTAATGACTATAACATAGAGCAACATTTGTTACCCCAACCCAGTCTCGAGCTGACTTCCGCAGTTTAAATATTATAGATTATATTTGCCCGATAAATATGCTGCTGATCAAGTGTTAGCTCAGCAAAAGTTCAAGCCGGTCATAGCTTCTTGCTCAAGAGCGCTTCAGCATAAAAGCAGTGAAGATGGAACCAAGAACCTGATGTAGTGAAGCCAAATGTTCTGACCACTACACCACACTATTGGTTATTATTAGTTGTGGTTTGGGCACACATTAAGTCTTAGGTTTAATTCCCACTGCTGCCAAGTAGGCATCTAAATGTATTTACTTGCAAATAACAAACAAAATATATGCAAATACTCAAAAAAACATGAGTTAGTAATGTTGGTTGAGGTATGGAAGTGTGGGTGGAATGTTAGCCATAAGGCCGAAAGGTTTTGAATTTAAGCCACATTAATCACCCTTGAACTTAGTGTTTATAGATAGCTTAAACATGTCACAACAGCACATCCTTTCCGATAAAAATACACATTTTATCACAACTATTTCCATTATTAAAATGTCCTTATGCTTACTTCTAAAAATTGCTGTCATGATCTATTACAGTTTTTATACATTTATGGCTTGAAAAAGCAGCAAACATATTTACCTAATAAGGTAGACTTCTGAACAGTTAGGCTGAGATGGATACATACATTGAGGCATATAAGTATAATTTGCTGGAGGTTCTTGAATAAAAAGTGGTCCAATAATATATGCAACACCAGTACCTATAAATTTAACATTTAAGAATATTTTAAATCTAATTTTTAAACAATAAAACAGGAGGTAAGAACATATTATCCATAAAATGACAACTAAAAGTTATAAAATGTAATTTTAATTAATTATAGTTGAGTTTTGTAAATGAGTAACTTAAATTAAATATACTTAATAAAAATTAATTTAACAAACTATAAACAATAAATGCTACTATTTTGCAAAAATAAATAAAGTAAATATTTTAGTAAGTTATAATTCGGTTTGGTGTAGTTTGGTGTAGGCCATAGGTTTATCGGGCAATTATAACAAGCAATATTTTAAACTGAAAAGAGCAACTCGAGACTGGGTCTGGGTAATGAGTGTTACTCTAAGTTTAGGTTGTACAGTCGACCTTTTCACATCGAGAATAAATTACCCAAAATTAACAATTGTAGATAATTTTTTTAATAAAACAAAGCATATATAATTTTATATTTCTCCCCTATTTTAGACTCACCCATATAATTAAACAAGGTTGCGACCCCGGTAGCAGTTATCCTCTCATTTGGTGGAAACCAGACATTAGAAAGCAGAGGTGGGATTGCCATCACAGGACATCCGGCTATTCCATTTAATATTTGCCCGACATGAACAAAACTTGAGTAAAAAAATTAAAAAAAGCTTACTGGAAAAAAAAAGTAAATTGGGTAATATTGATGAAATTGCAATATTTTGCAAATATCCCAGAGGTGCCACATATATTCAACACTTATTAAATTTATAAATGGGGGTGCGTCCACTCCTTGCACTATCAGCATCGACGCCAGTGCACACACACACATATATATATATACAAATAAACATTAAGCTCCTTTATTTATAATCAAGAAACTTCAAGAACATTTACACAAACAAAATTTTCAATTAACTGATAGCTTACTATCGAAGTATATTGACATCTAGTGGTAAACATCTCAATCCAGTTCCGACTGCAACAAAAAAGGCACCAGAGAGCACAGAAACACGTAACCCCTTGTTATCAAGTAGCCACATGTAAATTGGCATACAAATAAGGAAAGATATAGGGCCCCAGTTTGTTAAGAGTTCTATATCATCTAAAAATTAAAAACATATTCGTTAACATAAGAAAAACAGCCTTCAGTTTGATTATACAGCTTCTATCAAAGAGTTACATCCATTACCACAATTCAGTCTTTAGTTGACTTTTGCAGTTTAGATATTAAAGATTATAATCGCCCAAAAATTTATCTGCTAATTAAGTGTTGGCTTAGCAAAAGTTTATACTGTTTATAGCGCCTTACTTTAGGCTACAACATAAGAGCAGTGTGAATCAAATGCAGAATCTTATGTAGTAAAGCCAAGTGTTCTGACCACTGCACCACACTGTTGCTTATCAGAACTATAGGGCAATTACAATCACTATTATTCCCAGCTTCAAAAGTTAAGACTGAGTTAGAGTTACAAATTTTACTTTATGTTTATGATAGAACAGTATTGGTTACAAATTAGGCTTTAAAAAGCAGTAAAAATTACTAAAAACGTTGCCTATTTAAATAAAACATAAACAACATTTACTGGTTGTAAACCCAAGTGCAAATTCAGCCGAGTCATCGATTGGACTCCAAGTGTTCCAGATTGCGCCCTGAAACATCCCTAGAAGTGAAAACAAGATGCAAATATACCAGCGATACCAATATTTTGTGCATTTTTTCGAGATTAATCTTGAGTTTTCGTTGTTGTTTGATAGTAGTTCATCATTAGTTGATTTGTCTGACTGCAAGCAAAACAAAAAACTTTAAAAAAATCAAATCTTTAGATGTTTAACCATCAAAAAAACATAAAAAGGAGCTCTATTAGCGTCGACCGTCGGTTTGAATAAGTAGTACTAAAATGAATGCAGAAAAGAGCAGAATTCAGAAAAAAAGATTGGAAAAAGGTAAAAAAATTTCGCCCTTTTCGCATTTATAAACTTAGTTACACCGAACAAACACTTTAATTTTACTAAAAATAAGAGACTTTATTATTAATTTAACCCCATCTTGTAATTATAATGAATATTGTGAGGTTTAAATATAAAAAAATATACCTTTTAGCCAGCCACTTTTAATTAAAGCTGCATTTTTATTTGAATTTAATTTGTAATTCAAAAATAAATTTAAAAATATTCTCAATTAATTTTCTAACCTGCGGTAAATCCATTTTTTCTAATATTTTGATTTCTTAATTTCCCGATGCTTCGATCAAGTTTTGACGTTTAACTAACATTGCACAAACTAACATCAACAACTTAGCATACTTCTTGTTAAAAAAATTATAAATTAGAATTGCCGAAAGCTTAAAGTTCAATAAAAAAAATTGTTTTGCAAGTCTTCCGCTAAAATGAGTTTTGTTTACAACGTTATGGTCCAATTAATACGTCATTAGATATCTTTATCCTCAATTATTTAAAAAAAAACTTTAATTTTTTGACATTTAAAGTTATATTTGTAATTCTTTTAAATTTAAAAAATGTCAATAAACTTTTAAAAAACCTCAAACTTTGTTTAAAAAGTTACTTATTTAGTTGAAATCTTTATTATTAAATATTGTTTTATTTAGTTATTGCAGAAATCGTTTTAGATTCTTGTAAAAATAGAATATATATTAGTAAAACAATTGATTTAATTCCTATAATATTACACTTAGACATTTTAGTTTTAAAATTCTAATTACAGTTTCAAAATATCTATTATTTGAAAATCAATAACAGAAATAATACTTTTAAAAAAATGTTTTTATTAATCCCAAATTTACAACTTTTATTAATTATTGCTTTTAACATTTTATTACACAGATCTAATCATCATTTGCGCCTTTTTTAGAGATTTATATTCTTGCCAGCTAAACCAGAATATGCCACGAAGGTCATCAACTCCCCCAGCAAGATATTCTCCGTTCAAGTTTGAGTTACCACAGGCTACATACCACCAGGCAGCATGATGGAAAACAGCGCAATTCTGATCTGGCGAAATATCGTGATCTTGATCAAACGTTGTAAATGGTCTTTTATTTTGACTTGTCAATGAATCACCTAAATAGCAATTGTTAAATTATACTTATTTTTCCTATGTTTAAAAACACATGAGGTCGTGGGTTCAATCCCCTCTGATCTCGTGCTGTAGCGCCCTTGAGTAAGGCGCTATAAACAGGATGAACTCCTGCTGAGCCAGCACTTAATCAGCAGCATAATTACCGAGCAATTATAATCTAAAATATCCCAAACTGCCACAGGTAACTCGAGACTAGATCAGAGTAACTGTTGTTACTCTATGTTTAAGTCGCGCATTCGACCTTTCCACATCGAGGATAAAGATATATATAAAAAAAAACGTTGTTTCATGTTAAATTTCACGTAAATTTAATTACTACGACCCAGTCTTATGTTGTATTCTCTATTAACTTCTTTTTCTATTTACAAGTTTAAATTTATTCATTCCTGATATGGAAAAGCTGACTTCACAGCCTAAACATGGGTAACATTAGAAACCCCGACCCAGTCTTGAGTTCCATTGGCAGTTTGGAACATTATTGTATATAATTGCCTGATAATGAAGCTGCTAATTTGTCATAGTTTATAGAGGATTTTCTAATGGCACTACATCACTAAGGCAGTGGGGATCGAACACAAAATCTTAAAGAGCATGGTTTAGTTACAAAAATAGTGGTCCAAGTGTTTTAACCAATAAACTATCATTAGTCAACACAAAAATGTTAAATTTCAACGCCAAGTTTTATAGAAATCCAAAACTACAGCAAAAGTTATAAAAAAATGAAATATTTTGTTAAATAAACTTAAGATTAATTTAGTATTAATTCACATTCATTTAATTATATTTTACAAACCGGCAGTACTACTGGCATTATATCCTTCCACAGTCAATCGATACAAACTTTCAGGATTTCCAACTTTAAAGTTGCTAGAATTTAAAAGATTTTTTTGTTGTATATATCTTTATTATCAATGTGGAAAAGACGAATGCTCGACCCAAACATGGAGTAATATCAGTTACTCCGACCCAGTCTCGAGTTACCTGTGTCAGTTTGGGATACTATAAATTACAATTGCCCGATAATTAATCGGCTGATTAAGTGGTGGCTCAGCAGGAGTCCATACCATTTATAGCGCCTTACTCAAGGGCGCTACAGCATGAGAGCAGTGGGGATTGAACCCACGACCTGATCGTGGTGTAGCAAGTGTTCTTACCACTACACTACGGTGCCGGTTAAGGTTATTTATAATTAAACTCAACTATTTAAGTTACATTTATCTTACCTATATATTGCAAATTTTTGAAAACCTTTAAAATTTTCCAGATCTATTCTAAGCTCAAAACTTCTTGATTTTGTCAACTGGTAAAGGTTATCTAAACCTGTTTTAAATTTATTACATTTAGTATTACCCTTAGTTTTTATTATAGAAATTAAGCGTTGTAAAAACAATTTTAATAGGCGAAAATTAAAGCTGAAAAATATATATCTAAAATACATTAAAATTTAGAAGTACTAACCAAGCCAATATTCGCCCGATATGTTTCCAAATCCATTCACGTAGTTATCCCAATCCAAGTAAAAGTCTTGAGACCCATCGAAACGCCTTTGAATGACCTTTGAATGAAAATGTTAATTTAACTTCGTTATTACTTAAAAATAAAAAAAATATTAATTACGAAATTAAAATATTATTTACCACCCAAGCACCACCGTCTGTGGTTTGATCACAATAAACTGGTGTTATTTTATTGTTAATGATTATGTCGTATACCCCGCTTTCTGCATTCTTGGGTAGACTCCTACAGTCCATGGTAGGCGGTACTAAAACCAAAAAATTTGGGTAAATATGCAAACTAATAAAGGGTTACTTGTGTTAACTTACTTTTTACTGTTTGGGTTTTATTAATTTGATTTTGAGGTTGTTGAAATGAATCACGCCAAGATTCAAGCTCAGCAACTCTTTCTTGCAACTCAAGCAGCAAATTTTGGCATTCATCACAGTTTTCATGACTTCCTTTCGCTCCAGGAGGACCAATCGGTCCCCTCTTTCCGGGAGCACCGGGTTCTCTTCGTACCATGGTGTCGTCATCGTTGCCACAAGTTAAAACAACTTGTCTGACGTTTTGTCCGCGTACGAACAAAAACACTAACACTAATAACTTAACACAAAACATGTTTTTTGTTTTTAATAGTTCCTAAGAAAAAACATCAAATTAAATTACATGTTTTTTCTTTAAACTGGTATGTTATGTTAACAGCCATATGCATATAAAATCTTCGCTAGATGTAGTGGTCAAAACACTTCCTACACTACACGACGTCCAGTGTTCGATTCCTCCTGCTCTCATGCTGTAGCGCCCTTAAGTAAGGCGCTATAAACGGTATAAACTCCTGCTGAGCCAGCACTTAAACAGCAGCCTTATTATTGGGCAATTTTAATCTTTAAACTGGCAAAAATAACTCGAGACTGAGTCAGGGTAACTGATGTTACTCTATATTTAGGTCGTGAAGTTGACCTTTTCACACCAAGAATAAATATATATATTCGAAAAACAACATATATTGCATTCTAGTCAACTTAAGTAAGTTAATTCTTAGCTTGTTCGCGCTGCTTTCAAAAATAATTACCACTGAAACTAATCAGTTTACAACTGTCAACTAGTTTAAGTGTCTTTGCTTTTTTGTATATAAATTTATCCTTGATGTGGAAAGGTCAAACACGCGACCTAAACATAGAGTAACAACACTTACCTTAACCTAGTTTTGAGTCAGATTTTGTAGTTTTTGATGTTATTGATTAGAATTGCCCAATAATTATGCTGCTGATTAGGTGCTGGCTCTGCAGAAGTTCATACTGTTTATAACGCTTTTCTCAAGGGTGCTACAGCATGAGATCACTGGGGATCGAACTCAGGACCTTATGTAGTGTAGGAAGTGTTCTGACCCCTACACCACGGTGCCGGCTTTATTGTTAAGTGACTAAACGCAAATGTTAAGCATCTGCAAACACTTTAAATGCCACTAGTATAACAACAATAACTACATAACTGCTAAACTTAAACATTTTCGCTTTAAAACAATGTACCGTTCAACTGTTTTCGTGGGCAAAGGGTTTTTCTTATAACCTTGCTAGTGTATAACGTTTTGTAACGTTTGTTTGTAGCGTTTTAGTACGGGTTGCCTGAAAGCGCAGGCTTAATTACTTCGTATCCTTTTAAGGCAATCTACTGGATTATTGCTTTTATTTGAGCAGTTCTGACTTGAGATATGTTTCTTAAGTTTTTGATTTAGTAGCTTTGTTTTTAATTTGGTAGCTTTGTTTTTAATTTGGTAGCTTTGTTTTTAATTTAGTAGCTTTGTTTTTGATTCAGTAACTTTGTTTTTGATTTAGTAGCTTTGTTTTTGATTTGGTAGCTTTGTTTTTGATTTAGTAGCTTTGTTTTTGATTTAGTAGCTTTGTTTTTGATTTAGTAGCTTTGTTTTTGATTTGGTAGCTTTGTTTTTGATTTAGTAGCTTTGTTTTTGATTTAGTAGCTTTGTTTTTGATTTAGTAGCTTTGCTTTTGAACTACTAGCTTTATTTTTGATTTAGTAGCTTTGTTTTTGATTTAGTAGCTTTGTTTTTGATTTAGTAGCTTTGGTTTTGATTTAGTAGCTTTGTTTTTGATTTAGTAGCCTTGTTTTTGATTTAGTAGCTTTGTTTTTGATTCAGTAGCTTTGTTTTTGATTTAGTAGCTTTGTTTTTGATTTAGTAGCCTTGTTTTTGATTCAGTAGCCTTGTTTTTGATTTAAGAGCTTTGTGTTTGATTTAGTAGCTTTGTTTTTGATTTAGTAACTTTGTTTTTGATTCAGTAGCTTTGTTTTTGATTTAGTAGCTTTGTTTGGGATTTAGTAACTTTGTTTTTAATTTAGTAGCTTTGTTTTTGATTTAGTAGCTTTGATTTTGATTTAGTAGCTTTGTTTTTGATTTAGTAACTTTGTTTTTGATTTAGTAGCTTTGTTTTTGAATTAGTAACTTTGTTTTTGATTCAGTAGCTTTGTTTTTGATTTAGTAGCTTCGTTTTTGATTTAGTAGCTTCGTTTTTGATTTGGTCGCTTTGTTTTTGATTCAGTAGCTTTGTTTTTGATTTAGTACCTTTGTTTTTGATTTAGTAGCTTTGTTTTTGATTTAGTAGCTTTGTTTTTAATTTGGTAGCTTTGTTTTTGATTTGGTAGTTTTGTTTTTAATTTAGTAGCTTTGTTTTTGATTCAGTAGCTTTGTTTTTGATTTGGTAGCTTTGTTTTTGATTCAGTAGCTTTGTTTTTGATTCAGTAGCTTTGTTTTTGATTTGGTAGCTTTGTTTTTGATTCAGTAACTTTGTTTTTGATTTAGTAGCTTTGTTTTTAATTTGGTAGCTTTGTTTTTAATTTAGTAGCTTTGTTTTTGAATTAGTAGCTTTGTTTTTGATTCAGTAACTTTGTTTTTGATTCAGTAGCTTTGTTTTTGATTTAGTAGCTTCGTTTTTGATTTAGTAGCTTCGTTTTTGATTTGGTAGCTTTGTTTTTGATTCAGTAGCTTTGTTTTTGATTTGGTAGCTTTGTTTTTGATTTAGTAGCTTTGTTTTGATTTGGTAGCTTTGTTTTTGATTCAGTAACTTTGTTTTTGATTTGGTAGCTTTGTTTTTGATTTAGTAGCTTTGATTTGGTAGCTTTGTTTTTGATTTAGTAGCTTTGTTTTTGATTTAGTAGCTTTGTTTTTGATTTGGTAGCTTTGTTTTTGATTTAGTAGCTTTGTTTTTGATTTAGTAGCTTTGTTTTTGATTTGGTAGCTTTGTTTTTGATCTAGTAGCTTTGCTTTTGATTTAGTAGCTTTGTTTTGATTTAGTAGCTTTGTTTTTGATTTAGTAGCTTTGTTTTTGATCTAGTAGCTTTGTTTTTGATTTAGTAGCTTTGTTTTGATTTAGTAGCTTTGTTTTTGATTTAGTAGCTTTGTTTTTGATCTAGTAGCTTTGTTTTTGATTTAGTAGCTTTGTTTTGATTTAGTAGCTTTGTTTTTGATTTAGTAGCTTTGTTTTTAATTTAGGAGCTTTGTTTTTAATTTAGGAGCTTTGTTTTTGATTCAGTACCTTTGTTTTTGATTTAGTAGCTTAAGTTTTTGATTTAGTAGCTTTGTTTTTGATCTAGTAGCTTTGTTTTTGATTTAGTAGCTTTGTTTTTGATTTAGTAGCTTTGCTCTTACTTATAGATAACTGGTTATTTGTCTTCGTCTTAAATTTTTAGACCATCTTTGTTGATGTTTTATTAATATATTAATAAAAGCTTATACTATTTTAATTAATTTGGAACTCGGTTAGTACCAAAGTTACGATCGGTCTTTCGGTTGGCCGTTACTAAATTGCTCTAAAGTAAAACTAGTACCTAATTAGAATTCAGTTTTGCTTGTAACAGATTATTTAGTAACACTAGTTTACACAAGTAATTTAATTTGGCAGTGCAGTCGTTATGGGCGATCGTAGTTGTGCTTGTTGATATTATAACTGTACTTAATTAACTATTTTACCTACTTAATATATAATATCGTTACTATATTTATTTTTAAAAAGTTTCACTTAAATTACTTTGCTAAAACCATCTTAAAGGCGTTAGAACTTCAAATTAAACCGCTTATTTTATAACAGTCACTGTGAATGATAACTAAATAACATTTAAAAAATTTACGATTTTGATATTTAAAGATTAAAAAATTCGTTTAAATTTAATGTCAAAATTTTTAGCTTGGGGCATTTAATTTCTGTTATATGACGTCATAAGTTTGCAAAGAGGTTTAATAAATGTGCGTAATATTAAAACGCAAATATATTAGATTAAAAATTGTGACTATTTTATTAATTTGCCAATTAAATATTTTTAGTTTTTAAAAGAATGAATTTAATATTTGTAAATGTTGCAATTTTTGTTCAAGTATTTTAATTTAAATTACTTAATATAATTCAGATATAAAGTTTAAAACATTTAAATATTTTAATGTTTTATTTTATTAAACAAATTTTAAAGAGAATTTACTTAAAGCCCCTGGGACATGCATTTTGCAAACGTTAGTAAAAGTATATTTTTGCATTTACGACAAAAGTTTATATTTTTTTGTAATTTATTTACAAAAAATATCTTAATTATATTTCAGTTTTGGATAGTTACAGTAATTTAAAAATAAATACTGTTAAAATCCCACGAACCGTTGTGAATTTACTTGTGACGTCAGAAGTAGCCTAACGTGGCCATTTTGGGAAGAAAATAAATTTTTGATTTAAGCGTGTACAGAAAAAATAAATTTTTGATTTAAGCGTGTACAGAAATATTTTTGGTTTATCGGCGTTAATATGTTTTGCTAAGAAGAAGGCAAATATGATTCAGTTTCTTTTAATGAATCTCTTTTGGGAAATGGAACTTTTTTCGAATATATGTTATATTCCAAGTATTTTGAGGCCAAGTTGGAAAGGGTAAACAAATCTGAAATTGTTAGCACACACGTGTTTAAGGATTTTAAATCAAGTTTGCGTGAAGGCAGGCTGTAAAATATGAACTAGTAAGATGTTTATAATATCTGTGAACTTATTTAAAGTACTTAAATCAGTTAAAATAAATATATATTATAAGTAGCTCCTGCTTTTTAAGAAACAATTTAAAAAATATTTAGTATCACTTAGCCTTACTGCTAAACAGCAAAGCCAAGTCGTCTTTTTTGTTTTTTTATTTATTTAACAATAAGTTTTTATGTAAATAAAGTGCCATGTGACAACTGTGTTTTTGTATAAGTTCAGTTTTCCAATCAGTATGCTATAGAAAAATTAGAAAACTGAACAGTAAAACAAAAGTGCTTGCTTGCAAAACTGCTCACACCTAGGCTTTAAAGGTGTTTTCCTTAATCCATGGGTTTTAGAAACAGCCTATTTCGTTTAGAACAAAAAATTATGGTGTCATGCAATTAAGGAATCTTATCACAAGTTAGTTTTTAATTTAGATTTATTTAAAAGAATGCTTTATCCTTTTTTTACTAATTTTTGGAAGTAAAGGCATGTGGTCTACTGACAACTTATGCGATGGGGTTAGGACTATTTAAAAAAAATCTTAGAGTTATTAAAAGAAATAATAAAACATAAGAATGTTTGAAATATTAACATAAATATTTAGAAAAAAGGTAATTTTACAACGTGATGATGTTTGCCACTCTTTTAAAATCGTATCGTTTGCACAAACTGAATCATTTGACGCACAATTTTTGATTCCCGGGAATTCGTGAAAACTAAACATTTTGCCTAATGCATCAGCATTCTTACGGCCCCCGACCAGATATGTTTTCACTGTATTTTTTTAGTTTTTATTAAATACAAAATATTTAAACGAAACTTTTTAAATTTAGACTAAATAAGGTACTTTTTTGCCATGACTTTTAATATTTTGTCCTCTGCGTATTTCTTTGTTATTAGTGTTAACGTCACAAAGGATTTGTTGTGACAATTTTAATATTTTCGAGTAGCTTTTTTTTTTTTGTTTTTTACCTCACGTTGAACAAACTATTTCTATACGAAACTAAAACTTACAATTTTGTGTAAATGTAGTAAATACAAGATAACAAACTTTAAAATCAATCATTTGCCAACTTTTGTTATTTGTAAACTGCGCAATTGTACAATTACGCTCCGTTTTGAATAAAAATGTGCGCACGCACTACTAATAAGCTTTGTAATGTTTTTTATACCATATACGATATTATTTTTGTAGGCAAGGCTACCCGAGTTACAAATTAAACATTTTGTTGAAAAACACATAAAAAATTTGATTAAAAATACGTTTAAAGTTAAAATAAACACAGTGCAAACAGCAAAATATTTGCTATTTTTGGGCCTAAGGGCCACCTCTGACGTCACAATGAATTTGTTAGGATTTTGGTGTAGTACGATTTCAACCGCCCCTAACTTTATAAAAACACGTCATAACAAAATTTTTTTTCTAATTTTTTTTTTTCGAAGACCCAACGACTTTATCAAAGTCAAGTTACTTTATGATGTCCCAGGCGCTTTAAACATTTTAATTTATTTAAATTCTATTGTTTCCATTTAAATTAATCTTTGTTACGAACAACTAAGTATTGTGACGTCATATTTAAACTTTCTGATTTATTTTTTATATAAACACAGATTATTTACAGAATTATTTTAATGGTAAAGCAACGTTAAATAATAATTAGCACAACTATTTACACATTATAATCATATTTAAATTAACAATAAATGTAAACAAATTTGATTGACGTTTGATATGTGATATTTTACGAAAAATCGTTTTTAATTATTAGTTAACGAATGTTTTACAAAAAATCGTTTTTAATTAATAGTTAACGAATATTTTACAAAAAATCGTTTTTAATTAATAATTAACGAATATTTTACAAAAAATCGATTTTAATTATTAATTAACGAATATTTTACAAAAAATCAATTTTAATTATTAATTAACAATTATTTTACAAAACATCGATTTTAATTATTAATTAACGAATATTTTACAACGGTCTAATCATCATTTTAGCTTTTTTAAACGAATACCAATTATTTTTCCAATAATACCAATTTATGCCACGAGGACTTATAACTCCCCCAACAAGATATTCTCCGTTTAAGTTTGAGCGAGCACAAAAGTTATACCACCAAGCACCATGGCGGTTGTAAGCGCAGTTACCACTCCACCTATCATGATCTTGATCAAATGTTGAAAACGACCTCCCATTAAGATGACTCATCGAATCTCCTGCATAAATATAAAAGTTAAACAATTTACTAAAATATAAAAAGTTTTAAACTAAACAACTTTTATAAGAATTTAGGGTAAAAAAAAATTATTTTTATATTCGTTATTAATATTTTATTTAAAAAAAAAACATAAAATGGATTAAGTTTTAATAAAATTTTTTTTTTTAATTAATTTGTTTTTTATGTCATAACGGTAAAATTTTTATTAATTATTTACCCAAATTGGATTATAGTTTTATACAATACATTGTGATGTTATTATTAAAAGTGTATGGGTATTGTGACCATAAAGAGTTACATGACATTCAAAATCGTCAATCCTAAATACGTTGTGTTAACTTTTTAAACAAAACCAGGTTTTAATTTTATCTTAGGTACACTGATTAATGTTAACAGTATGGCTCTGTAGCTTTGTACTTCTGCTTTTATTAATTATATCCATTTTGAATCGTGTGATACTTTTTTCCATATTTCTTAAGAGAATAAGTTTTTTTAATATTTTTATTGGTAAAAGGTGTGTAGTTAGGACGTGTTTGATCTATCTGTAAACGCTGGGCTCAAGAGCGAATAGTGTGGCATATAGGTGCGGCTTGAACCCGAAAACTTTTTGCCCGTGGTCCGACGTTTTAACCGGTTTACCACACTGTCGAATTTTTATATTTTCATGGGTTAAGGGTGTGTTGTTATGACTTGTGTGAGCTATCCGTAAACGCCGCGCTTAAGAACGAATAGTGTTGTATTATAAATAAAACTGCTGTATGTGATAAAAAGATAAATTTTTTAAAAATTTTTGAACACTTTCTACACCACACAAGGTCCTAAGTTTGATCCCCAATGAAATTATGCTGTAGCGCACTTAAGCAAGGTGCTATAAACTCGAGACTGGGTTGGGTTAACTGTTGTTACTCTATGTTCAGGTCGCGCATTCGACTTTTCACATTGAGGATAAAGATATATATAAAATATTACAACAATTAAGATAAAGACATGTTATCGAATAGTATTACAATAATAAAAGTTAAGTTTGTTTTGTGAAACGTAGAATTATAGCAAAGTACCAGAGTAAAGGTCCTTTGTTTTAAAAAACTTTATTTATTAATTCTTTTTTCTATAAAAAATATTAAATAGAACAAATCAAAGGTAACGTAATTAAATTTTACAAACCTGCAGTACCGCTATATCCTTCCACGGTCAATCGATAGAAACTTTCAGGATTTCCAACTTTAAAATTGCTAAAATATAAAAGTTTTTTTATATAATAAAACTTTAATATTTAACTGATGGTTTTACCTGTATCTTGCAAAGATTTTTTCGTCATTCCAGGAGTTTAAACCAACTCGTAATTCAAAATTTCGTGATTTTGTCAACTGGTAAATGTTATTTAGACCTATATATAAATGTCTTGATATATTATATGCAACAGACAACTTTAACATAAATAATTAAGATAAAGAATTAGATTTCAAGGACTTACCAAGCCAATATTCGCCCGATATGTTTCCAAAACCATTCACGTAGTTATCCCAATCCAAGTAAAATTCTTGAGACCCATCGAAACGTCTTTGAATGACCTTGAAATCAAAATGTTTATTAATTTGGGAACCGGCATCGTGGTGTAGTGGTCAGAACATTTTCTACACTACATCAGGTTTTGGGTTCGATCCCCAGTGATCTCATGCTGTAGCGCCCTTAAGTAAGGCGATATAAGCGGTATGAACTTCTGCTGAACCTGCTCTTAATCAGCTGCTTAGTTATCAGGCAATTATGATCTATAAAATCCCAAACTGCCAAAGACAATTTGAGACTGGGTCAAAGTAACTGATGTTACTCTACATTTAGGTCGGGCATTCGGCCTTCTCACATCGAGGATAAAGATATATACAAAAACAAACTTTGTCAATGGTAAAAAACTAAATGACAATACTAATTATAAAAGTTAATAATATTTACTGTCCATCCATTATCGCCTGTGGTTTGATCACAATAAACTGGGGTCATCTTTTGGTTTATAATAACGTTGTATACACCGCTTTCTGCATTGTTGGTAAAACCTTTACAATCCGATGGTGACATTCCTAAAATAGCATTAACAGTGTTTATGGTTATATTCTTACAATGTGGGAGTTGCACAGCTTTAAATTATATTAATACAGTTTATTAGAATTTAAATCCGAGTAAAGTTAATCCTAGCTATTCGAATATTGCCAGTTTGTTGCAATAAACTCTGTTTATATTTACTTGAATTATTTCATACCCCTTAGCTGAGATTCAAGCCCAGAGATTTTCTTTTCCAGTTTAAGAAGCAATTCCTGACATTTATCACAGCTTCCCGGTTCCCCTTTTGCTCCGGAAGAACCCGGAGCTCCCATAGCCCCCGGAGCACCATCAGCACCTGGAACACCATTTGCACCTGGAACAACATCAGCACCGGAAACACCATTAGCACCGGGGTGTCCAATCGGTCCCCTCGCTATTGTGACGTCATTATTCCCACAAGTCAAAACAACTTTTCTGGTGTTTTGAACTTGTGCGAACAAAAACACAAAGCACAGGAATTTAACAAAGAATTTATGCATTTTAATAACTCTCTGTAAAACACAACAACTAATATAAGTAAATCAATGGTATCTTAAACTAGAGTTAATTTTCCTTAAAACTTTATGTCGTGTCATTAAAATTTAACTTTCTCGATTTGAAGTTAATAAGTTTATTAAATGAAATTTTTAGTGTTTGGTCGAGTTTTGTTTATTGTAGTTATGTGTGGCCACGTGGGGCGCAGTGGCACTTGGTATCACAACACGAAGTCCCTGGTTCGATCCTCGCTATATTCCTATATAACACTATAATTAATTTGTTGTTAATGCTCATATAACTTTAAATATATTTAATATGATACCAGAAGGTTTACAATATAAAAACTTGACAAAAGTAACCTGGGTTGAAGTAATAAAAATAACAAAACTTAGTTTAAGCAACCAATTATTTATCCATTAACCGTTTCGAAGCGGGTTGGAAGACGCGCTCCGTCTGCTGGGATATTTTAACGCTTCAAGCAATTAATAAAAAAAAACCTTAAATTTTATTAGTCCCCTTTAGGTCTTTTAGGTGATGTTTAAGCGGTTACTTGTAAACAGGTAGCGTGGTGTAGTGGTCAAAACACAGTCTTAAGTTCGATTTCGTAAACTGCTGCTTAGTCAACACTAAATTAGCAGCTAAATTCACGGACAAATATATTTAAAAATAACTCTAACTGCGAAGAAAGCGGGCGTAGTAAAGGGTGTTTCTCAAGTTCATGTAGTCGACTTTCCCGCATCGAGGATAAATTTATATACAAAATTAATCGCTTAAGTGTGAATAAAAATACCCAAGCAGACGGAGAACATCTTCCAACTCGCTTCGAAGCAGTTAATGGCTAACTAATGATCTGCATCAAGATAACGTTTTTAAATTGGCCGTGTAACATCGATAATAAATCATTATAAAATAACAAAAGTTACATTAAGGTTACGTTATTACATAAAGATTTGTTTACAATAATAACATAAGAATATAAAATACAAATTACCTTAAAATTTTAATTATTAAAGTATTGTTAATTAAAATTATTAAAAATATTTTCAATTTAGCGCAACGTTAAGACCAATATTAAAAGTAAACAACATTATGACGTCATTAGGGCGATAAGAATGGTTATTGTTAGTTTAATGTTTTAAGTAACTTTTAGTTCTAACAAAACGTAAACAAAATTTTTATTTTTTTTGCAAATTATAACCTTGCTAGTTTACACAAGTAATTTAATTTGGCAGTGTAGTCGTTATTGGCGATCGTAGTTGTGCTTGTTAGTATTATAACTGTACTTAATTAACTATTTTAAATATATAATATCGTTACTATAAATATATAATATCGTTACTATATTTATATTTTTAACTAAAGAATAAAGTTATATATAGACCAAAGTTAGCATATTAGACATTTTTAAAATATTTATCTAAATCTTTCGAAACTTAAAATGAAATTGCTTTTATAAAACCATTACTGCGAATATATAAATATGCCTAAATAACATTTTAAACAATATTTATAATTTGCAAAATTTGCTTAAATTTTGACGCTTAATTTTGTTTAGCTTGGGGCACGTAATTTCTATTATATAATGTCTTAAGTTTAAGTTTGTAAACAGGTTCAAAATGTGCGTAATATTAAAATGCAAGTTTATTCGATTAAAAATTGTGACTATTTTATTAATTTGCCAATTAAGTATTTTAAGCTTTCAAATAAAAAATAATTTAATATTTGAAAATGTTGCAATTTTATGTTCAAGTATTTTAATTTAGTTTACTTAATATATTTAATAATGACATTACACAACATTTTAAACTTTTCTAAAATTAATTTTAAAAATAAATTTGCTGTAAATTGTTAACTTTTGTTGGATTTGCGTTGCATTGTTGCTAAATAAACTACGTAATGTTACACAATAGTTTAGTATTGTGACGTCACAGTCAAACGTTTGACATTTTTACTGAAATGTTGTAAACCCTTTAACAAATTTGTCTATCAAAAGTAAACAAATTCCGTCTATAAAGGGTTAAAAACAACAAATTTTTATGCGCGAGTTTTTTTTCAAAACCAAAATTTTTTATTCCAATTTACAGGATTTAAAAAACACTCATTTTAAGAATTAAAAAAAGGTAAGTTTATAATTTAAATTGTTAATTTTTTATTTTTAATTAGTAATTTACGAATATTTTTAACTTGTACAAATTGAGACTGGGTTACGGGTAATATTTTAAGATCAATAATATCTTAAACTTGTACAACTTGGGACTGGGTTGGGGGTAATATTTTGAGGTCAATAACACCTTAAACTTGTACAACTTGGGACAGGGTTTGGGTAATATCATGAGGTCAAAAAAATTCTAAACTTGTACAACTTGAGACTGGGTTGGTGTAATATCACGAGGTCAATATTATCTTAAACTTGTACAACTTGAGACTGGGTTGGGGTAATATTTTGAGGTCAATAACACCTTAAACTTGTACAACTTGGGACAGGGTTTGGGTAATATCACGAGGTCAATAAAATTCTAAACTTGTACAACTTGAGACTGGGTTGGTGTAATATCACGAGGTCAAAAAAATTCTAAACTTGTACAACTTGGGACTAGGTTGGGGTAATATCACGAGGTCAATATTATTTTAAACTTGTACAACTTGGGACTAGGTTGGTGTAATATCACGAGGTCAATATTATTTTAAACTTGTACAACTTTCGTTAATATTATTTTTTTTAAAATATCAATTTTTTTAAAAAGTTATAAGGTTACCAGAACACGATTGGTTAAATAGAGACTTTAGCTTAACTAAATTGTTTCCCAAATTATTGCCATTGTTTTTAAAACGCGACATCGCAATATGATATTGTTTTTAATTGTTACGTCACAAAGAAACAGGACTTCAATTACCTAATTCCTAAACATTTTGGTTCTTTAAAAGTTAAATATTTAGTTTACAGTAGCAACTGTGGAGCTCGGTCAGCAAAGTATTTTTAATAAAATAAAAACTTAGCGTTAACTAATAATATTGACTGGATGTCAAGAACGAAAGGTTATATTCATTTTAAGCAAAATTACTTCGTTATTACTAAGATTAGGGCCATCAGTTGCGCAATAGGAAAATTTAAATCCAGAATTAATTACTTATCTTAAAATAAAAAAATGAATATTTGTTCAATTAAAAGACATTGAAAAAGGAAAAAGTTTAAAGCATTATTAGCGTCGTCCGTCTGTCGGTTAAAACGGGTGGTACTAAAATAAGGGTGGTGCTAAAAACAAGAAAAGATTAGGGTAAGGTTTTTTCCGCCCTTTCCACAAAAAAATGCCGCCTTTTTCGCAAAAAAATTTCCCTCTTTTCGCAAAAAAATTCCCCCCTTTCGCATTTTATAAACTTGGCGGACGACGCTAGCACCAATTGCAGACCAAAATATGTAACTTAAACCTAAGCTTTAAACGTAGTCTAAAATTATATTTGTTATAATGTCTGTTAATTAGATTTTTTAATTAATTTTTGTATTATTTCAAAATGGGGGGCAACAAAAGCAAAGAAAAAAAGAAGCGGAAAGCGAAATTGAAAGAAATGCGGATAAGGAAAGAAGCGGAAAAGGCGGAATTGGCGGATAAAGGTAATATGACGTCATAAAAAACAATAAAATTAATATTTAATGAGTATAAAAATATTTACGATATTAAATTTGTTTTAAAAATTTCAAAATAGGGGAAATTTCTTCTTATAAGGCAAAAAGAAAACATTTAATTCCCGAATAACTTAACTTTTAATACGTCATCTTAAAAATATTTTTAAAAAATATTTTAAGTAAATGTAATCTAATTTTGGACAATTTTTAAACTGAACTATTAGACTATTGCAACAATAACTAACTTATACTGTAACTGTAAAACGAATTTTTAATTAAGTTGCATTTTAATTATAGACAGTCTGACAGTCAGACAGTTGTTTTTAGTGTTTAAAAAATAATAAAATTGATATAAATGCAGAATGAATAGATTTTTTTACGAATATGTCAGCAATTTTTTTATTGTATTTCAACTAAGATATTATATCTGTATATTGACATAGAAACAAGGTCAGATCATGTTTTTATTTTTAATAATAAAATAAGTTTAACATAAAATAATTTTTAAGTTTAATTAATTTATCCATAATAATAAATGATAAAGAGTACAAGATAACACTAACTAACAATTTTATTTTTTTTCTTGAAGTTTTTAGTTTAATTAACCCTCTTACTTGTTAAAGAACAATTTTTTCATTGTTTTAGATTTCTGCTATAGGTTTCATGTAAACGAGGCCTTTAAACTATATTTAGTTTGTTTAAAATGAATAATCTAAAACAAAACCTGAATTATATCAATATTTTAAACTCTGATTTGAACCCCCCAATTCGCCAAGGTTCAATGGGTTTACTTCCAAAACAATTTTAAACAATATTTAACCAATCAGAAAGAGGGAACTGTGGTTGCTGCTTTTCGACAATTTCATGATCAATGTTTGTTGAAATTTAAAGATGGAATTACCAAGACACGGAAATAAATCAAAGTAAGGGTAATCAATCAAATTCTAAAACTTTTTTGAAAATAATGCTTTTTTTAATAATATTTTGTGCTTTATCAGTAGACCAACTTTTTGGGTGGATTATCGGACGTTTATTTTTATACACTTTTTCTTACCACTCTTCGTTCTTATTTTTTAACCCACTTACTACCAGTTACTAATGCTTTGAGTAAAATATAATAATCAATGCATTTTACATTTAGTCAAAGAACACTTAACACGAGATGACCTTACAACAGAAAACTGTAAAAATATCAGCTTAGATGATATTCTATTTTTTTGCAAGATCGTCATTTTATCAAAGTTAGACATCGATGATATTTGTATTTATTAATGTAGGCCGATAAAATGGACATATCATCCACCAAATTTCAATATATATAGATTACAAAATTTACTTTTGTTTTGTAGGCGTATATATTGGACATATTTGTAAATAAATATATATATATATTCATCGAGTTCCTTTATATATAGATTTTATTTTCAACTTTTGGTTTAAGGCTTCCCTATATGTGAAGAGGAAGTTCCCGATATTTGAGTTTAACTTGCAGCAGTGACCCTTCTTGTCAGCGCAGTTGAGCGTTGCAACTGTTTTAGTGAGAAAAACCAGGCCTCTTTGCGTGCCCAGTGTGCTCATGCCACGGCACATTCGCTAAAAAACCTGATCAGTCACGAGCCGTGACACATGTTTCACATTTGTTCTGGTCAGGACGAACACAAGAGAGCGATGGAGAGGTAATTTATTTTGTTTATCCTCAACAAGAGTAAAATGTTCGACTATTAAGTTTTAACTATAATAAATATTAAATTTCTAACTTTAAATTAGAAAACTTACCTAAAATTAAAGAATAATTTAATAAATAAATCCCCATTTTATCTAGCCTTGGTTTAAATTTAACATAAATAATAATTGCTTAATATATTATTTAGATGAAGGACCATAGAGTTATTGAATGTTTGAAAAAGCTATGAAGTCTGCAATGCATGGAGTCAGCTGTTTAGTTGCAGTCTTTTGTTAAAATACTCAACAATTTACTTCTTCAAACAAGGTTGCAAATCGGTAAGTTGTTTCAAACAGTCTTTCCTTGTATTTGTTTATCCTCTATGTGGGAAGGTCGACTTTACAGCTTAAACAAAAAGTAACATTTGTTACTCTGACTCAATTTCGAGTGGACTCTTGTTGTTTAGGATATTTTGGAATATAATTGCTTGTTAAATAATCTGATAATTAGTTTTGGCAAAGCAGGAGTTTTGATTGTTTATAATCCCTTACTTTAGGAAGTTGGAATCGAACCTAGGACCTTATGTTAAAATAATTTTTTTTTGTATATATCTTTATCTTTGATGTGGGAAAGACAAAAGCGTGATCTAAACATAGAGTAACATTTGTTACCCCGACCCAGTCTTGAGTTGGCTGTGGCAGTTTGGAATATTATAGATTATAATTGCCAAATGATTAAGCTGCTGATTAAATGCTAGCTCAGCAGAAGTTTGTATCGTTTATATCTCCTTACCCAAGGGCGCTACAACATCAGATCATTGGGGATCGAACCTAGGACCTTGTGTATGATAGAAGAGTGTTCTGACCACTATACCATGGTGCGATCAATGTTGGAAAAAAATGATATACTGTATGTAGTAAGTTGTGTTCTACATTTTAGACAGTTTGCTATAAAATTACACAACATTATAGGTAGGTAATTAACATTTTATAAAGATATAAATTCATTAATATCAAAAAAATGTTATAGCCAAAAATAGTTAAATATTTCGTTCTAACTTTTGTCAAACAATTTTTTAATTTTTTACTGTTATGATTAAGGTAACAGTTGATTTACTTAATCAACTGATCTCCAAAAGAAGATATTTTCCTAATATCAAGGAGAGAAAGGATTATGACATCATAGAAACCCATTTTAACAACACAGTCAACCATATCAGAGTGGTCAAGGAAGCTCAAAATTTTACTGATCGCTACAGTTTTACATACACTGATGTTACAGTTTAAATTTGCATTTTAATTAGGTTTTTAAATTACACATAAAATACTAACATTACATTTTTTATACTGAACAGTAATATTGAAAAATAACAAACATATTACAAGACTTTTAGGTAGCAGAAATTACTCTTTGTTTTGGGTGTCAAAATATAATTTTCTTACTTTAGTTTTAATGTTTATAAGCTAATTTTACAGGTTTATGTTTAATCCATTTAAAGATTGTACTGAAATTATATTTAAATCACCTTCCAAAATTTGGTGGATTTTATTTGCAAAATATATTAGGTATTTTGTGAGATTTTAATCAAAACTGGTAACATTTTTTACTGTACCATAGTTGTAATTATAATTGATTTTTTGTGAAGTGTAAAAACGCAATTTTAAAATTTCGAATTCATTCATTTTTCACTATGTCCATATATATCAGCTGATTTAAAGTGCTATATGTTTGTGTTTTAATTAGTTACACAAATATTAATACTTCATGTAAATTACATTTTTCTGCAATAATATAATAACGCTGGTTAATTGAACAAATATTCTCTTAATAAATTGATTAAGTGATAACCTAAAGTTATAGTTTTTATAGGTATGTATATCGTTTCACTGTGATAAAGATTTAAATGGCACTTTTAACACGATTTGTATAGCTAAAAATTTGTGTTTTTTTAGATTTAAAAAATAAGTTAAACTTGGATAACTAGTAGCACATTGGTATATCACTTGTATTGCAATTACATCTGGTTTATTCCTAATATGTGCTTATATTTATATAAAGGTTAGGTAAAAAGGGGGCCACATGCTAAGTTTATTTGTCGTTTGTTGATAATATTTCTCGTCCCTTGAAACATCATTATTAGCTAAATTGATTGATTTCTTTTACCCGAAAATGCAAAAAAATTGTTTTTTAAAAGCTAGTCAAAAGATTTCAGTTTTAAATCGGTCCGCATTGCGAAAAAGGTTGCCGACCGCTGGTCAAGGATATAGATTTATTGAAAGGGGGGTCACCAGTGTAGCTTATTGTGCATAAGCTAACCTTTTATTCACATTAATAACAATTAAATTTAACTATTTCACATTTGGTGGGAATTATTTTTGTTATCGTTTCTTGATTTCATCAAAACCTTATATTAACTCCTATTTTGATATGTCTTTTAATCTTAAACTTGTTTTTAAAATCTGTGGTTTGCTTTTGACATGGAATTCGATTCTTTGTTATTCTTTTTCAAAATGAGTTATCTTATGCCTTTCTACAAAGTAGTTGTATTTTGGATTTTGGAATTTTACGTTTTTTGATTTACCGTTAATGAAATTTGAATTCGACTTTATAAGAAATTGCCGTATAATATAATTATACAGTGAATTCACCTGCGTGGTTAATTTAAGAATTCCTAACCAGCAGACGAGCAGTTAGCTAGTTAAGAAAAACAATTAACTGTCATTATCTTAAAAATAAAACCTTCCGATTGGGTCGACGGAGACCGCTACAAATTGGTGACTGCCCTCTGTGATTAAAGTGTGAGAATTCTAACAATCAGGACTTGTAGCACCTGACTCACGCTGTGAACATCGCAAAAATGTTGGACGCAATACTGTTTGGATTTATTGTCTTATATCAGCAAGCCCGTGTTGACCATACCAACAAGAAGATCTTCGTCAACGAACAATAAGTAACCTTTTTATTTTTGTATATTATGAGTATATATTTTTGGTGTTTTTTGTAGTGTATAATTATATTGTATTTAACGATTATGTTACCCTCTTTATTTTCTAAACGTAATCAGTCTAATAAGAGAGTTGTATCTTTTCGTGATAATGTTGATTTTAATTTTCTGGTAATGATGTTGACTTAGGTTGTAATGGCACTAAAAATGTTAGGTGGGGCAACGCGATATCGTAGGGTAATTTATTTTAACCGCTGACCAGGTTCTTAACCCAACCATGGCATCTACCTTTACCTTATCTAACTTACACCCTACCCATGCTGTTAAATCTGTTTTTGCTAACTATTTATTTCGTTTACCCCATACCTCTGAGACTTTGAATTATTCTTTTCCCAGTTTTTTTTATGTTACGAACTATGCCTGATGATCAAACTCGACAACCTCGAGGCAAATTTCTGTAGCTGCGGGAAACCCACCGCACAATCGTTTTTATTTACCGAAGTTTTCGAAACGTTTATGATGATAAAGTTTATTTCTACTTAACCCAGTAAATTGTGGACATTCTCAAATAACACTTTAATTGTATTACTTATCACATGTTTTATATATTTGATTATCGCTCACACAATTCTTTTCTTATTAACACGGGATCTGTGTATAGGATTTGGCCCGTAAATAAACTTGAACTTATCTACTGATTTTGCTAGAAACCTGCTGTGTCACAAACCTACAAATGAGTGTGTGGAATTGTCAAACGTACCTGTAACTGATTCCTGTTTTATTCCGCGTATGTCGAGAAAAATAAGACCTTTTAAAAACTTGGGCAAACACTGTCAGGACTGTACACCCCATTGCGTTGATTTACCTTTGTCCAACATCTCGATATCAAATAACCCATCATGTTCTGATCATTCTGGATGCATACAGATGATCCATGTTCCTAATGATGAAGAAAAACTTACCGAGAGGGACGTGAAAAATTTAAGCACCGGCAAAGTACCGAGAATGCAAAAGTTAAGTGAGGAGAAAATAACTATTAAACCGGCAAAGGCCGAAGTTACATTAATAAGCACCGGCAAAGTACCGAGAATGCGAAAGAAAAATAAAGAAGAAATAAATAATATATCGGCAGAGACCGAAGATGAATTACGAAGCACCGACAAAGTACCGAGGATGCAAATAACAGAAGATCTTAATGAAGAAATTATGTCATTGGCGAATGACAATACATATGAAATTTCTAGTTCTAGTCAGGTTAAGAGTCTTACCTCTCCTAAGGAAGAGAGTTCTAATGAAGAACCTTTCACAAAGAACACAAATCCTGATTTGTCCACAAATGCAATTTATAATAATTGCCCATCTGACGTGTCTTTTAATATTGTTACCGAAGCAAACTTACTTGTTTACCGCGACAACACTGCTCTGACTATGTCGACGACAGGCCGTCGTATCAACAAACTAATCTTTTCCGTTTTCTTACTATTGTTTCATTTTTTTACAGTTTTTGACTATTTTATCACACCTGTTTATTCTAGGCCCTCTTTACCTTTTTCGAACCAAGATTAATGAAAAATTAAACCCAAATTTAAAACCTAAAACCTCTCTTGAAACCCAAAATCGCACACACCAGAGGCGTAAGCGGTCAGAGAGGGGGGCAAAACATGTTAGGGATCAGGTAATTCGCTCAAGACTATCTGAGAGTATGTAAGGAACATTATATTTTTTGCCATTACCGCTTAAGCTTTACTTCGTATTATATTGTGTCGCTCGTATTTGTATGTGTTGTTATTGCTATTGTAATGTTTTCTACTACCAAAAAATTAAATAAAAATGTTAAAAATCAAATAAAAAATATGACACTGTATATTTTTTCTTCACTTTTAAAAAATAATTAGTAGATTGTATTTTTCTTTATGCTTATATCGTGTGTATTTTTTTTTTTAATTTTTGTTACCCCGGGCTCTCCTTTAGCTGGGATGATGTAGCTTATTGTGCATAAGCTAACCTTTTATTCACATTAATAACAATTAAATTTAACTATTTCACATTTGGTGGGAATTATTTTTGTTATCGTTTCTTGATTTCATCAAAACCTTATATTAACTCCTATTTTGATATGTCTTTTAATCTTAAACTTGTTTTTAAAATCTGTGGTTTGCTTTTGACATGGAATTCGATTCTTTGTTATTCTTTTTCAAATTAGTGATCTTATGCCTTTCTACAAAGTAGTTGTATTTTGGATTTTGGAATTTTACGTTTTGGATTTACCGTTAATGAAATTTGAATTCGACTTTATAAGAAATTGCCGTATAATATAATTATACAGTGAATTCACCTGCGTGGTTAATTTAAGAATTCCTAACCAGCAGACAAGCAATTAGCTAGTTAAAAAAAACAATTAACTGTCTTTAACTTAAAAATAAAACCTTCCGATTGGGTCGACGGAGACCGCTACACCAGTGTTAATACAATGTTGCGTTATTAAAGTTCGTCCCATGTCATTGCCTTTAAAAGAAAGTTGAATCGTTGACCAGCTTGTTAAGTTGTCTCTGCTTGGTTATATCTAGCTCTTTTAAGCGAAGGAGTCGGTTGTCAAACGTGTAATTTTGGTTACGATTTAGTGATGATAAAAACGTCTTTTCATTTAATAACCTTTTTTAAAGCACTTTATAGGATGATGTGTTTAAGTTGTAGCTAAACAAACTAAACCTTGTTACATAATAACCTAGCATTGTGACGTCATATTTAAACTGTCCAATTCTTTTTTATTATATAAACACAGATTATTTACAAAATTATTTTAATGGTAAAGCAATGTTAAAATAATAATTAGCACAACTATTTACACATTATAATCACATTTAAATTAACAATAAATGTAAACAAATTTGATTGACGTTTGATATGTGATATTTTACAAAAAATCGTTTTTAATTAACAAATGTTTTACAACGGTCTAATCATCATTTTAGCTTTTTTAAACGAATACAAATTATTTTTCCAACGATACCAATATATGCCACGATGACTTTTAACTCCCCCAACAAGATATTCTCCGTTTAAGTTTGAGTCAGCACAAGCGTTATACCACCAAGCACCATGCTGGTGGTTAGCGCAGTTACCACCCCTCCACGTATCATGATCTTGATCAAATGTTGTAAACGGCATCCCATTATGATAACTCATCGAATCTCCTGCATAAATATAAAAGTTAAACAATTCACTTAAATATAAAAAGTTTTAAACTAAAAAACTTTTATAAAAATTTGACGTAAAAAAAAATTATTTTTATATTCGTTATTAATATTTTATTTTTAAAAAAGAACATAAAAGGGGTTAAGTTTTAATAAAAACTGTTATTTTTAATTAATTTGTTTTTTTATGTCATAACGGTAAAATTTTTTATCAATTATTTATCAAAATTAGTTTAAAGTTTTATACAACTCATTGTGACGTCATTATTAAAAGTGTATGGGTATTGTGACCATGAATAGTTACATGACACTCAAAATCGTCAATCCTAAATACGTTGTGTTAACTTTTTTAAACAAAACCCGGTTTTAATTTTATCTTAGGTACACTGATTAATGTTAACAGTATGGCTCTGTAGCTTTGTACTTCTGCTTTTATTAATTATATCCATTTTAAATCGTGTGATACTTTTTTCCATGTTTTCTTAAAAGAATAAGTTTTTTTAATATTTTTATCGTGTTTGATCTATCTGTAGACGCTGGGCTCAAGAACGAATAGTGTGACATTGGTGCGGCTTGAACCCGAAACCTTTTGGTGTGTTTAAGCTATTTGTAAACGCCGCGCTTAAGAACGAATAATGTGGCATTGGTGCGGCTTGAACCCGAAACCTTTTGGTGTGTTTAAGCTATTTGTAAACGCCGCGCTCAAGAGCGAATAGTGTGGCATTGGTGCGGCTTGAACCCGAAACCTTTTGGTGTGTTTAAGCTATTTGTAAACGCCGCGCTCAAGAACGAATAGTGTGGCATTGGTTCGGCTTGAACCCAAAACCTTACGGCTCGTAGTCCGACGCTTTGACCGGTTTGCCACACCATCGTTTTTTTTTCTGTGGTAAGGGTGTGTTGTTATGACTTGTGTGAGCTATCTGTAAACGCCGCGCTTAAGAACAAATAGTGTTGTATTATAAATAAAACTGCCGTTTGTGATAAAAAGAAAAACTTTTTAAAAATTTTCGAACACTTTTTACACTACACAAAGGTTAAGTTTGATTCCCAACGATATCATGCTATTGCGTCCTTGAGCAAGGTGCGGTATGAGCTCCTGCTGAGTCAGCACTTAATCAGCAGCATAATTACCGGGCAATTATAATTTATAATATCCCAAACTACCACAGGCAACTCGAGACTGGGTTGGGATAACTATTGTTACTCTATGTTTAGGTCGCGCATTCGACTTTCCCACATTGAGGATAAAGATATATATAAAATATTACATTAATTAAAATAAAGACATTTTATCGAACAATATTACAATAATAAAAGTTAGGTTTGTTTTGTGAAACGTAGAATTATAGCAAAGTACCAGAGTAAAGGTCCTTTGTTTTAAAACACTTTATTAATTCTTTTTTTTTGTATAAAATATTAAATAGAACAAATCAAAGGTAACGTAATTACATTTTACAAACCTGCAGTACCGCTATATCCTTCCACGGTCAATCGATAGAAACTTTCAGGATTTCCAACTTTAAAGTTGCTAAAATATAAAAGTTTTTTAACAAAATAAAACTTTAATATTTAACTGATGGCTTAACCTGTATCTTGCAAAGATTTTTTCGTCATTCCAGGAGTTTAAATCAACTCGTAATTCAAAATTTCGTGATTTTGTCAACTGGTAAAGGTTATTTAAACCTGTATATAAATGTCTTAATATATTATATGCAACAGACAACTTTAACATAAATAATAAAGTTAAAGAATTAGATTTCAAGGACTTACCAAGCCAATATTCGCCCGATATGTTTCCAAAACCATTCACGTAGTTCTCCCAATCCAAGTAAAATTCTTGAGACCCATCGAAACGTCTTTGAATGACCTTGAAATCAAAATGTTTATTAATTTGGGAACCGGCATCGTGGTGTAGTGGTCAGAACATTTTCTACACTACATCAGGTTTTGGGTTCGATCCCCAGTGATCTCATGCTGTAGCGCCCTTAAGTAAGGCGATATAAGCGGTATGAACTTCTGCTGAACCAGCACTTAATCAGCAGCTAAGTTATTGTGCACTTATGATCTATAAAATTCCAAACTGCCAAAGACAACTTGAGACTGGGTCAAAGTAACTGATGTTACTCTATATTTAGGTCGGGCATTTGGCCTTCTCACATCGAGGATAAAGATATATACAAAAAAAAAACTTTGTCAATGGTAAAAAACTAAATGACAATACTAATTATAAAAGTTAATAATATTTACTGTCCATCCATTATTGCCTGTGGTTTGACCACAATAAACTGGAGTCATCTTTTGGTTTATAATAACGTTGTATACACCGCTTTCTGCATTGTTGGTAAAACCTTTACAATCCGACGGTGACAATTCTAAAATAGCAGTAACATTGTTTATGGTTATACTCTTACAATGTGGGAGTTGCACAGCTATAAATTATATTAATACAGTTTATTAGGATTTAAATCCGAGTAATATTAATCCTAGCTATTCGAATATTGCCAGTTTGTTGCAATAAACTCTATTTATATTTACTTGAATTATTTCATACCCCTTAGCTGAGATTCAAGCCCAGAGATTTTCTTTTCCAGTTTAAGAAGCAATTCTTGGTGGTCATCACAGCTTCCCGGAACACCATCAGCACCGGGGGGTCCAATCGGTCCTCTCGCTATTGTGACGTCATTATTTCCACAAGTTAAAACAACTTTTCTTGTGTTTTGAACTTGTGCGAACAAAAACACAAAGCACAGGAATTTAACAAAGAATTTATGCATTTTAATAACTCTCTGTAAAACACAACAACTAATATAAGTAAATCAATGGTATCTTAAATAAGAGGTAATTCTCCTTAAAACTTTATGTCGTATCATGAAAATTTAACTTTCTACAATTTAAAGTTTATAAGGTTTATTAAATAAAATTTTTAGTGTTTGGTCGAGTTTTGTTTTATTGTAGTTATTTGTTTTGTTTTTAATTAACAAACTAATGACCGGCCACGTGGCGCAGTGGCACTTGGCATCACAACACGAAGTCCCTGGTTCGATCCTCGCTACTTTCCTATATTAACATTATAATTAATATGTTGTCAGTACTAACTTGACTTTAAATATATTTAGGTTGGTATTACTAATATGATACTAGAAGGTTTACAATATAAAAACTTGACAAAAGTAACCTGGGTTGAAGTAACAAAAATAACAAAACTTACATTAAGCACCCGATTAGTTAGCCATTAACCCATTCGAAGCAGGTTGGAAGACGCGCCCCGTCTGCTGGGGTATTTTAACGCTTCAAGCAATTTATAAAAAAAACTAAATTTTATTTGTCGCCTTTAGGTCTTTTAGATGATGTTTAAGCGGTTACTTTTAAACAGGTAGCGTGGTGTAGTGGTCAAAACACGGTCTTAAGTTCGATTTCGTAAACTTCTGCTTAGTCAGCACTAAATTAGCAGCTAAATTATCGGGAAAATAAATTGTATAGTAACGGTTGTTTCTCAAGGTCATAGTTGATTTCCACACATCGAGGATAAATTTATATACAAAATTAATCGCTTGAGTGTTAATAAAAATACCCCAGCAGACGGAGAGCATCTTCCAACTCGCTTCGAAGCGGTTAATGGCTAACTAATGATCTGCATCAAGATAACGTTTTCAAATTGGCCGTGTGACATCGATAATAAATCATTATAAAATAACAAAAGTTACATTAAGGTTACATTATTATATTGGTCTGTAAAATAACAAAGAATAAATTGTTTTAAAAATAACGAAATATCTTGCTGTTATATTTCTAACATTTTATTGCGTCTTAAAAATGGTATTTGAATAAAATGCGCCACTTAACTTAAACCTAAACATAAAGATTTGTTTACAATAATAATATAAGAATATAAAATACAAATTACCTTAAAATTTCAATTATTAAAGTATTGTTAATTAAAATTATTAAAAATATTTTCAATTTAGCGCAACGTTAAGACCAATATTAAAAGTAATACGTAAACGAAATTTTTATTTTTTTTTGCAAATTATAACCTTGTCAGTTTACACAAGTAATTTAATTTGGCAGTGCAGTCGTTATGGGCGATCGTAGTTGTGCTTGTTAGTATTATAACTGTACTTAATTAACTATTTTACCTACTTAATATATAATATCGTTACTATATTTATAATTTTAACTAAAGAGTAAAGTTATATATAGACCAAAGTTAGCATATTAGACATTTTTAAAATATTTGTCTAAATCTTTCGAAACTTAAAATAAAATTGCTTTTATAAAACCATTACTGCGAATATATAAATATCCCTAAATAACATTTTAGACAATATTTATAATTTGCAAAATTCGCTTAAATTTTGACGCCTAATTTTGTTTAGCTAGGGGCATGTTATTTCTATTATATAACGTCATAAGTTTGCAAACAGGTTTAATAAATGTGCGTAATATTAAAACACAAATATATTCGATTAAAAATTGTGACCATTTTATTAATTTGCCAATTAAGTATTTTAAACTTTAAAAAGATTAATTTAATATTTGCAAATGTTACAATTTTTGTTCAAGTATTTTAACTTAAATTACTTAATATAAATCAGATATAAAGTTTAAAACATTTAAATATTTTAATGTTTTATTTTATTAAACAAATTTTAAGGAGAATTTACTTAAACATTTTAATTTATTTAAATTTTATTGTTTCCATTTAAATTAATCTTTGTTACATAATATCCTAGTTTGTGACGTCATATTTAAACTTTCTGATTTTTTTTATTATATAAACACAGATTATTTACAGAATTATTTTAATGGTAAAGCAATGTTAAAATAATAATTAGCACAACTATTTACACATTATAATCACATTTAAATTAACAATAAATGTAAACAAATTTGATTGACGTTTGATATGTGATCAGAATTCTATTAACATATTTTAATTAACAAATTTTAATAAAAAAAAGTTAAAATAATTACTCAATGATAAAATAATCGTTTAAAATAAAAAAATTTTCACTTAACTTTATTTTACTAATTAATATTAATTTTAAATTATAAACACACCTTTTTAACAAATATTTTACAATAAGGTTTTTATTTTAATTAATGCTCTTTATTTACAAATATGTTAATAATGATTAGTTTTTAATAAAAACCTACGAAAAGGCGCTTTACAAATTTTACGATAATTAATAAATTTACTTAAAAAACTTTATATCCTAAATAATTTTACAATTTTATGCTTTTTTAATTATTATTAGTAACGGACAAAAATAAATTTTTTACAAAAAAATCGTTTTTAATTATTAATTAACGAATATTTTACAAAATATTGTTTTTAATTATTAATTAACTAATGTTTTACAAAAAATCGTTTTTAATTATTAATTAACGATTATTTTACAACGGTCTAATCATCATTTTAGCTTTTTTAAACGAATACCGATTATTTTTCCACCAATACCAAGTTATGCCACGAACACTTTTAACTCCCCCAACAAGATATTCTCCGTTTAAGTTTGAGTGAGCACAAATGCCATACCACCAAGCACCATGACGGTAGTTAGCGCAGTTACCACGACTCCACCTATCATGATCTTGATCAAATGTTGTAAACGACATTCCATTATGCGAACTCATCGAATCTCCTTTATAAATATAAAAGTTAAACAATTTACTAAAATATAAAAATTTTAAACTAAACAACTTTTATAAGAATTTGGGGTGAAAAAAAATTATTTTTATATTCGTTATTAATATTTTATTTTTAAAAAAAGAACATAAAATGGATTAAGTGTTACAAAAAAAGTTTGGTCGTCTCGTAATTTAGCTTAACGTTAAGGTGGCGATATAATAAAGGTTCTAATTGTATTAAACCCTCACCCTTAACTGTTTATTAGGACGAGACGATCTCCCTAAGTTAGTAAAGCCTAGGTACCCAGCTTTAACGGTCTACCGTAAAAACCAAGTTGGCTAACTCTGTTATTTATATTAACACGTGCGGTAGGTGTGTAAACTTACTTTTAATATTCAATAAAAACTACTAAAACAATACTTGCAATAAAAACGTAAGAGTAATAAAACAGTATAAAAACAATACAACTACACCTAACCGCACCCAAGCCAGAACTACTTTTGGTAGGCGCCACAAAAAAACAGTAAACGCTACAATCAGGTTTAGGGCAAGGAATACCGATAAGGTTATCAATTAAATCTACTAGGGCATATAACGGACTATCAGGTGTCAGGAGCCACCGACGCATAACAAAACATCTATGTTACATAAGTTTTAATTTAACTTTTTTAAACAAACCAGATTTTAATTTTATCTTAGGTACACTGATTAATGTTAACAGTATGGCTCTGTAGCTTTGTACTTCTGCTTTTATTAATTATATCCATTTTAAATCGTGTGATACTTTTTTCCATATTTCTTAAGAGAATAAGTTTTTTTTTAATATTTTTATCGGTAAAGGGTGTGTAGGTATGACGTGTTTGATCTATCTGTAAACGCTGGACTCAAGAGCGAATAGTTTGGCATTGGTGCGGCTTGAACCCGAAACATTTTGGTGTGTTTAAGCTATCTGTAAACGCCGCGCTTAAGAACGAATAGTGTGGCATTGGTGTGGCTTGAACCCAAAACCTTTTGGTGTGTTTAAGCTATTTGTAAACGCCAAGCTTAAGAACGAATAGTGTGGCATTGGTGCGGCTTGAACCCAAAACATTTTGGTGTGTTTAAGCTATCTGTAAACGCCGCGCTTAAGAACGAATAGTGTGGCATTGGTGCGGCTTGAACCCAAAACCTTTTGGTGTGTTTAAGCTATTTGTAAACGCTGGGCTCAAGAGCGAATAGTTTGGCATTGGTGCGGCTTGAACCCAAAACATTTTGGTGTGTTTAAGCTATCTGTAAACGCCAAGCTTAAGAACGAATAGTGTGGTATAGGTGCGGCTTAAACCCGAAACCTTTTGGCTCGTGGTCCGACGCTTTAACCGGTTGACCACACTATCGTATTTTATGTTTTTATGGGGTAAGGGTGTGTTGTTAATACTTGTGTGAGCTATCCGTAAACGCCGCGCTTAAGAACGAATAGTGTTGTATTATAAAAAAAACTGCTGTATGTGATAAAAAAATAAATTTTCGCGGGTAAATATTAGTTTCGAGTTGCAACTACATCGGCAGTGTGGTGTAGTGGTCCGAACACTTTTTACACTACACAAGGTCCTAAGTTTGATCCCCAATGAAATCATGTTGTAGCGCACTTAAGCAAGGCGCTATTAACGGTATAAACTCCTGCTAAGCCAGCATCTAATTAGCAGCTTAAATATTGGGCAAATATAATCTATAGTATTCCAAACTGTCAAAGGCAACTCAAGACTGGGTTGGGATAACTGTTGTTACTCTATGTTTAGGTCGCGCATTCGACCTTTCCACATTAAGGACAAAGATATATACAAAAAAAAATATTACAACAATTAAAATAGAGACATGTTATCGAACAATATTACAATAATAAAAGTTAGGTTTGTTTTGTGAAGCGTAGAATTATAGCAAAGTACCAGAGTAAAGGTCCTTTGTTTTAAAAAACTTTATTTATTAATTCTTTTTTTTGTACAAAATATTAAATAGAACAAATCAAAGGTAACGTAATTATATTTTACAAACCTGCAGTACTACTGGGATCATATCCTTCCACGGTCAATCGATAGAAACTTTCAGGATTTCCAACTTTGAAGTTGCTAAAATACAAAATTTTTTTTATATAATAAAACTTTAATATTTAACTGATGGTTTTACCTGTATCTTGCAAAGATTTTTTCGTCATTCCAGGAGTTTAAATCAACTCGTAATTCAAAATTTCGTGATTTTGTCAACTGGTAAAGGTTATTTAAACCTGTATATAAATGTCTTAATATATTATATGCAACAGACAACTTTAACATAAATAATAAAGTTAAAGAATTAGATTTCAAGGACTTACCAAGCCAATATTCGCCCGATATGTTTCCAAAACCATTCACGTAGTTCTCCCAATCCAAGTAAAATTCTTGAGACCCATCGAAACGTCTTTGAATGACCTTGAAATCAAAATGTTTATTAATTTGCGAACCGGCATCGTGGTGTAGTGGTCAGAACATTTTCTACACTACATCAGGTTTTGGGTTCGATCCCCAGTGATCTCATGCTGTAGCGCCCTTAAGTAAGGCGATATAAGCGGTATGAACTTCTGCTGAACCAGCACTTAATCAGCAGCTAAGTTATTGTGCACTTATGATCTATAAAATTCCAAACTGCCAAAGACAACTTGAGACTGGGTCAAAGTAACTGATGTTACTCTATATTTAGGTCGGGCATTTGGCCTTCTCACATCGAGGATAAAGATATATACAAAAAAAAAACTTTGTCAATGGTAAAAAACTAAATGACAATACTAATTATAAAAGTTAATAATATTTACTGTCCATCCATTATTGCCTGTGGTTTGACCACAATAAACTGGAGTCATCTTTTGGTTTATAATAACGTTGTATACACCGCTTTCTGCATTGTTGGTAAAACCTTTACAATCCGACGGTGACAATTCTAAAATAGCAGTAACATTGTTTATGGTTATACTCTTACAATGTGGGAGTTGCACAGCTATAAATTATATTAATACAGTTTATTAGGATTTAAATCCGAGTAATATTAATCCTAGCTATTCGAATATTGCCAGTTTGTTGCAATAAACTCTATTTATATTTACTTGAATTATTTCATACCCCTTAGCTGAGATTCAAGCCCAGAGATTTTCTTTTCCAGTTTAAGAAGCAATTCTTGGTGGTCATCACAGCTTCCCGGAACACCATCAGCACCGGGGGGTCCAATCGGTCCTCTCGCTATTGTGACGTCATTATTTCCACAAGTTAAAACAACTTTTCTTGTGTTTTGAACTTGTGCGAACAAAAACACAAAGCACAGGAATTTAACAAAGAATTTATGCATTTTAATAACTCTCTGTAAAACACAACAACTAATATAAGTAAATCAATGGTATCTTAAATAAGAGGTAATTCTCCTTAAAACTTTATGTCGTATCATGAAAATTTAACTTTCTACAATTTAAAGTTTATAAGGTTTATTAAATAAAATTTTTAGTGTTTGGTCGAGTTTTGTTTTATTGTAGTTATTTGTTTTGTTTTTAATTAACAAACTAATGACCGGCCACGTGGCGCAGTGGCACTTGGCATCACAACACGAAGTCCCTGGTTCGATCCTCGCTACTTTCCTATATTAACATTATAATTAATATGTTGTCAGTACTAACTTGACTTTAAATATATTTAGGTTGGTATTACTAATATGATACTAGAAGGTTTACAATATAAAAACTTGACAAAAGTAACCTGGGTTGAAGTAACAAAAATAACAAAACTTACATTAAGCACCCGATTAGTTAGCCATTAACCCATTCGAAGCAGGTTGGAAGACGCGCCCCGTCTGCTGGGGTATTTTAACGCTTCAAGCAATTTATAAAAAAAACTAAATTTTATTTGTCGCCTTTAGGTCTTTTAGATGATGTTTAAGCGGTTACTTTTAAACAGGTAGCGTGGTGTAGTGGTCAAAACACGGTCTTAAGTTCGATTTCGTAAACTTCTGCTTAGTCAGCACTAAATTAGCAGCTAAATTATCGGGAAAATAAATTGTATAGTAACGGTTGTTTCTCAAGGTCATAGTTGATTTCCACACATCGAGGATAAATTTATATACAAAATTAATCGCTTGAGTGTTAATAAAAATACCCCAGCAGACGGAGAGCATCTTCCAACTCGCTTCGAAGCGGTTAATGGCTAACTAATGATCTGCATCAAGATAACGTTTTCAAATTGGCCGTGTGACATCGATAATAAATCATTATAAAATAACAAAAGTTACATTAAGGTTACATTATTATATTGGTCTGTAAAATAACAAAGAATAAATTGTTTTAAAAATAACGAAATATCTTGCTGTTATATTTCTAACATTTTATTGCGTCTTAAAAATGGTATTTGAATAAAATGCGCCACTTAACTTAAACCTAAACATAAAGATTTGTTTACAATAATAATATAAGAATATAAAATACAAATTACCTTAAAATTTCAATTATTAAAGTATTGTTAATTAAAATTATTAAAAATATTTTCAATTTAGCGCAACGTTAAGACCAATATTAAAAGTAATACGTAAACGAAATTTTTATTTTTTTTTGCAAATTATAACCTTGTCAGTTTACACAAGTAATTTAATTTGGCAGTGCAGTCGTTATGGGCGATCGTAGTTGTGCTTGTTAGTATTATAACTGTACTTAATTAACTATTTTACCTACTTAATATATAATATCGTTACTATATTTATAATTTTAACTAAAGAGTAAAGTTATATATAGACCAAAGTTAGCATATTAGACATTTTTAAAATATTTGTCTAAATCTTTCGAAACTTAAAATAAAATTGCTTTTATAAAACCATTACTGCGAATATATAAATATCCCTAAATAACATTTTAGACAATATTTATAATTTGCAAAATTCGCTTAAATTTTGACGCCTAATTTTGTTTAGCTAGGGGCATGTTATTTCTATTATATAACGTCATAAGTTTGCAAACAGGTTTAATAAATGTGCGTAATATTAAAACACAAATATATTCGATTAAAAATTGTGACCATTTTATTAATTTGCCAATTAAGTATTTTAAACTTTAAAAAGATTAATTTAATATTTGCAAATGTTACAATTTTTGTTCAAGTATTTTAACTTAAATTACTTAATATAAATCAGATATAAAGTTTAAAACATTTAAATATTTTAATGTTTTATTTTATTAAACAAATTTTAAGGAGAATTTACTTAAACATTTTAATTTATTTAAATTTTATTGTTTCCATTTAAATTAATCTTTGTTACATAATATCCTAGTTTGTGACGTCATATTTAAACTTTCTGATTTTTTTTATTATATAAACACAGATTATTTACAGAATTATTTTAATGGTAAAGCAATGTTAAAATAATAATTAGCACAACTATTTACACATTATAATCACATTTAAATTAACAATAAATGTAAACAAATTTGATTGACGTTTGATATGTGATCAGAATTCTATTAACATATTTTAATTAACAAATTTTAATAAAAAAAAGTTAAAATAATTACTCAATGATAAAATAATCGTTTAAAATAAAAAAATTTTCACTTAACTTTATTTTACTAATTAATATTAATTTTAAATTATAAACACACCTTTTTAACAAATATTTTACAATAAGGTTTTTATTTTAATTAATGCTCTTTATTTACAAATATGTTAATAATGATTAGTTTTTAATAAAAACCTACGAAAAGGCGCTTTACAAATTTTACGATAATTAATAAATTTACTTAAAAAACTTTATATCCTAAATAATTTTACAATTTTATGCTTTTTTAATTATTATTAGTAACGGACAAAAATAAATTTTTTACAAAAAAATCGTTTTTAATTATTAATTAACGAATATTTTACAAAATATTGTTTTTAATTATTAATTAACTAATGTTTTACAAAAAATCGTTTTTAATTATTAATTAACGATTATTTTACAACGGTCTAATCATCATTTTAGCTTTTTTAAACGAATACCGATTATTTTTCCACCAATACCAAGTTATGCCACGAACACTTTTAACTCCCCCAACAAGATATTCTCCGTTTAAGTTTGAGTGAGCACAAATGCCATACCACCAAGCACCATGACGGTAGTTAGCGCAGTTACCACGACTCCACCTATCATGATCTTGATCAAATGTTGTAAACGACATTCCATTATGCGAACTCATCGAATCTCCTTTATAAATATAAAAGTTAAACAATTTACTAAAATATAAAAATTTTAAACTAAACAACTTTTATAAGAATTTGGGGTGAAAAAAAATTATTTTTATATTCGTTATTAATATTTTATTTTTAAAAAAAGAACATAAAATGGATTAAGTGTTACAAAAAAAGTTTGGTCGTCTCGTAATTTAGCTTAACGTTAAGGTGGCGATATAATAAAGGTTCTAATTGTATTAAACCCTCACCCTTAACTGTTTATTAGGACGAGACGATCTCCCTAAGTTAGTAAAGCCTAGGTACCCAGCTTTAACGGTCTACCGTAAAAACCAAGTTGGCTAACTCTGTTATTTATATTAACACGTGCGGTAGGTGTGTAAACTTACTTTTAATATTCAATAAAAACTACTAAAACAATACTTGCAATAAAAACGTAAGAGTAATAAAACAGTATAAAAACAATACAACTACACCTAACCGCACCCAAGCCAGAACTACTTTTGGTAGGCGCCACAAAAAAACAGTAAACGCTACAATCAGGTTTAGGGCAAGGAATACCGATAAGGTTATCAATTAAATCTACTAGGGCATATAACGGACTATCAGGTGTCAGGAGCCACCGACGCATAACAAAACATCTATGTTACATAAGTTTTAATTTAACTTTTTTAAACAAACCAGATTTTAATTTTATCTTAGGTACACTGATTAATGTTAACAGTATGGCTCTGTAGCTTTGTACTTCTGCTTTTATTAATTATATCCATTTTAAATCGTGTGATACTTTTTTCCATATTTCTTAAGAGAATAAGTTTTTTTTTAATATTTTTATCGGTAAAGGGTGTGTAGGTATGACGTGTTTGATCTATCTGTAAACGCTGGACTCAAGAGCGAATAGTTTGGCATTGGTGCGGCTTGAACCCGAAACATTTTGGTGTGTTTAAGCTATCTGTAAACGCCGCGCTTAAGAACGAATAGTGTGGCATTGGTGTGGCTTGAACCCAAAACCTTTTGGTGTGTTTAAGCTATTTGTAAACGCCAAGCTTAAGAACGAATAGTGTGGCATTGGTGCGGCTTGAACCCAAAACATTTTGGTGTGTTTAAGCTATCTGTAAACGCCGCGCTTAAGAACGAATAGTGTGGCATTGGTGCGGCTTGAACCCAAAACCTTTTGGTGTGTTTAAGCTATTTGTAAACGCTGGGCTCAAGAGCGAATAGTTTGGCATTGGTGCGGCTTGAACCCAAAACATTTTGGTGTGTTTAAGCTATCTGTAAACGCCAAGCTTAAGAACGAATAGTGTGGTATAGGTGCGGCTTAAACCCGAAACCTTTTGGCTCGTGGTCCGACGCTTTAACCGGTTGACCACACTATCGTATTTTATGTTTTTATGGGGTAAGGGTGTGTTGTTAATACTTGTGTGAGCTATCCGTAAACGCCGCGCTTAAGAACGAATAGTGTTGTATTATAAAAAAAACTGCTGTATGTGATAAAAAAATAAATTTTCGCGGGTAAATATTAGTTTCGAGTTGCAACTACATCGGCAGTGTGGTGTAGTGGTCCGAACACTTTTTACACTACACAAGGTCCTAAGTTTGATCCCCAATGAAATCATGTTGTAGCGCACTTAAGCAAGGCGCTATTAACGGTATAAACTCCTGCTAAGCCAGCATCTAATTAGCAGCTTAAATATTGGGCAAATATAATCTATAGTATTCCAAACTGTCAAAGGCAACTCAAGACTGGGTTGGGATAACTGTTGTTACTCTATGTTTAGGTCGCGCATTCGACCTTTCCACATTAAGGACAAAGATATATACAAAAAAAAATATTACAACAATTAAAATAGAGACATGTTATCGAACAATATTACAATAATAAAAGTTAGGTTTGTTTTGTGAAGCGTAGAATTATAGCAAAGTACCAGAGTAAAGGTCCTTTGTTTTAAAAAACTTTATTTATTAATTCTTTTTTTTGTACAAAATATTAAATAGAACAAATCAAAGGTAACGTAATTATATTTTACAAACCTGCAGTACTACTGGGATCATATCCTTCCACGGTCAATCGATAGAAACTTTCAGGATTTCCAACTTTGAAGTTGCTAAAATACAAAATTTTTTTTATATAATAAAACTTTAATATTTAACTGATGGTTTTACCTGTATCTTGCAAAGATTTTTTCGTCATTCCAGGAGTTTAAATCAACTCGTAATTCAAAATTTCGTGATTTTGTCAACTGGTAAAGGTTATTTAAACCTGTATATAAATGTCTTAATATATTATATGCAACAGACAACTTTAACATAAATAATAAAGTTAAAGAATTAGATTTCAAGGACTTACCAAGCCAATATTCGCCCGATATGTTTCCAAAACCATTCACGTAGTTCTCCCAATCCAAGTAAAATTCTTGAGACCCATCGAAACGTCTTTGAATGACCTTGAAATCAAAATGTTTATTAATTTGCGAACCGGCATCGTGGTGTAGTGGTCAGAACATTTTCTACACTACATCAGGTTTTGGGTTCGATCCCCAGTGATCTCATGCTGTAGCGCCCTTAAGTAAGGCGATATAAGCGGTATGAACTTCTGCTGAACCAGCACTTAATCAGCAGCTAAGTTATTGTGCACTTATGATCTATAAAATTCCAAACTGCCAAAGACAACTTGAGACTGGGTCAAAGTAACTGATGTTACTCTATATTTAGGTCGGGCATTTGGCCTTCTCACATCGAGGATAAAGATATATACAAAAAAAAAACTTTGTCAATGGTAAAAAACTAAATGACAATACTAATTATAAAAGTTAATAATATTTACTGTCCATCCATTATTGCCTGTGGTTTGACCACAATAAACTGGAGTCATCTTTTGGTTTATAATAACGTTGTATACACCGCTTTCTGCATTGTTGGTAAAACCTTTACAATCCGACGGTGACAATTCTAAAATAGCAGTAACATTGTTTATGGTTATACTCTTACAATGTGGGAGTTGCACAGCTATAAATTATATTAATACAGTTTATTAGGATTTAAATCCGAGTAATATTAATCCTAGCTATTCGAATATTGCCAGTTTGTTGCAATAAACTCTATTTATATTTACTTGAATTATTTCATACCCCTTAGCTGAGATTCAAGCCCAGAGATTTTCTTTTCCAGTTTAAGAAGCAATTCTTGGTGGTCATCACAGCTTCCCGGAACACCATCAGCACCGGGGGGTCCAATCGGTCCTCTCGCTATTGTGACGTCATTATTTCCACAAGTTAAAACAACTTTTCTTGTGTTTTGAACTTGTGCGAACAAAAACACAAAGCACAGGAATTTAACAAAGAATTTATGCATTTTAATAACTCTCTGTAAAACACAACAACTAATATAAGTAAATCAATGGTATCTTAAATAAGAGGTAATTCTCCTTAAAACTTTATGTCGTATCATGAAAATTTAACTTTCTACAATTTAAAGTTTATAAGGTTTATTAAATAAAATTTTTAGTGTTTGGTCGAGTTTTGTTTTATTGTAGTTATTTGTTTTGTTTTTAATTAACAAACTAATGACCGGCCACGTGGCGCAGTGGCACTTGGCATCACAACACGAAGTCCCTGGTTCGATCCTCGCTACTTTCCTATATTAACATTATAATTAATATGTTGTCAGTACTAACTTGACTTTAAATATATTTAGGTTGGTATTACTAATATGATACTAGAAGGTTTACAATATAAAAACTTGACAAAAGTAACCTGGGTTGAAGTAACAAAAATAACAAAACTTACATTAAGCACCCGATTAGTTAGCCATTAACCCATTCGAAGCAGGTTGGAAGACGCGCCCCGTCTGCTGGGGTATTTTAACGCTTCAAGCAATTTATAAAAAAAACTAAATTTTATTTGTCGCCTTTAGGTCTTTTAGATGATGTTTAAGCGGTTACTTTTAAACAGGTAGCGTGGTGTAGTGGTCAAAACACGGTCTTAAGTTCGATTTCGTAAACTTCTGCTTAGTCAGCACTAAATTAGCAGCTAAATTATCGGGAAAATAAATTGTATAGTAACGGTTGTTTCTCAAGGTCATAGTTGATTTCCACACATCGAGGATAAATTTATATACAAAATTAATCGCTTGAGTGTTAATAAAAATACCCCAGCAGACGGAGAGCATCTTCCAACTCGCTTCGAAGCGGTTAATGGCTAACTAATGATCTGCATCAAGATAACGTTTTCAAATTGGCCGTGTGACATCGATAATAAATCATTATAAAATAACAAAAGTTACATTAAGGTTACATTATTATATTGGTCTGTAAAATAACAAAGAATAAATTGTTTTAAAAATAACGAAATATCTTGCTGTTATATTTCTAACATTTTATTGCGTCTTAAAAATGGTATTTGAATAAAATGCGCCACTTAACTTAAACCTAAACATAAAGATTTGTTTACAATAATAATATAAGAATATAAAATACAAATTACCTTAAAATTTCAATTATTAAAGTATTGTTAATTAAAATTATTAAAAATATTTTCAATTTAGCGCAACGTTAAGACCAATATTAAAAGTAATACGTAAACGAAATTTTTATTTTTTTTTGCAAATTATAACCTTGTCAGTTTACACAAGTAATTTAATTTGGCAGTGCAGTCGTTATGGGCGATCGTAGTTGTGCTTGTTAGTATTATAACTGTACTTAATTAACTATTTTACCTACTTAATATATAATATCGTTACTATATTTATAATTTTAACTAAAGAGTAAAGTTATATATAGACCAAAGTTAGCATATTAGACATTTTTAAAATATTTGTCTAAATCTTTCGAAACTTAAAATAAAATTGCTTTTATAAAACCATTACTGCGAATATATAAATATCCCTAAATAACATTTTAGACAATATTTATAATTTGCAAAATTCGCTTAAATTTTGACGCCTAATTTTGTTTAGCTAGGGGCATGTTATTTCTATTATATAACGTCATAAGTTTGCAAACAGGTTTAATAAATGTGCGTAATATTAAAACACAAATATATTCGATTAAAAATTGTGACCATTTTATTAATTTGCCAATTAAGTATTTTAAACTTTAAAAAGATTAATTTAATATTTGCAAATGTTACAATTTTTGTTCAAGTATTTTAACTTAAATTACTTAATATAAATCAGATATAAAGTTTAAAACATTTAAATATTTTAATGTTTTATTTTATTAAACAAATTTTAAGGAGAATTTACTTAAACATTTTAATTTATTTAAATTTTATTGTTTCCATTTAAATTAATCTTTGTTACATAATATCCTAGTTTGTGACGTCATATTTAAACTTTCTGATTTTTTTTATTATATAAACACAGATTATTTACAGAATTATTTTAATGGTAAAGCAATGTTAAAATAATAATTAGCACAACTATTTACACATTATAATCACATTTAAATTAACAATAAATGTAAACAAATTTGATTGACGTTTGATATGTGATCAGAATTCTATTAACATATTTTAATTAACAAATTTTAATAAAAAAAAGTTAAAATAATTACTCAATGATAAAATAATCGTTTAAAATAAAAAAATTTTCACTTAACTTTATTTTACTAATTAATATTAATTTTAAATTATAAACACACCTTTTTAACAAATATTTTACAATAAGGTTTTTATTTTAATTAATGCTCTTTATTTACAAATATGTTAATAATGATTAGTTTTTAATAAAAACCTACGAAAAGGCGCTTTACAAATTTTACGATAATTAATAAATTTACTTAAAAAACTTTATATCCTAAATAATTTTACAATTTTATGCTTTTTTAATTATTATTAGTAACGGACAAAAATAAATTTTTTACAAAAAAATCGTTTTTAATTATTAATTAACGAATATTTTACAAAATATTGTTTTTAATTATTAATTAACTAATGTTTTACAAAAAATCGTTTTTAATTATTAATTAACGATTATTTTACAACGGTCTAATCATCATTTTAGCTTTTTTAAACGAATACCGATTATTTTTCCACCAATACCAAGTTATGCCACGAACACTTTTAACTCCCCCAACAAGATATTCTCCGTTTAAGTTTGAGTGAGCACAAATGCCATACCACCAAGCACCATGACGGTAGTTAGCGCAGTTACCACGACTCCACCTATCATGATCTTGATCAAATGTTGTAAACGACATTCCATTATGCGAACTCATCGAATCTCCTTTATAAATATAAAAGTTAAACAATTTACTAAAATATAAAAATTTTAAACTAAACAACTTTTATAAGAATTTGGGGTGAAAAAAAATTATTTTTATATTCGTTATTAATATTTTATTTTTAAAAAAAGAACATAAAATGGATTAAGTGTTACAAAAAAAGTTTGGTCGTCTCGTAATTTAGCTTAACGTTAAGGTGGCGATATAATAAAGGTTCTAATTGTATTAAACCCTCACCCTTAACTGTTTATTAGGACGAGACGATCTCCCTAAGTTAGTAAAGCCTAGGTACCCAGCTTTAACGGTCTACCGTAAAAACCAAGTTGGCTAACTCTGTTATTTATATTAACACGTGCGGTAGGTGTGTAAACTTACTTTTAATATTCAATAAAAACTACTAAAACAATACTTGCAATAAAAACGTAAGAGTAATAAAACAGTATAAAAACAATACAACTACACCTAACCGCACCCAAGCCAGAACTACTTTTGGTAGGCGCCACAAAAAAACAGTAAACGCTACAATCAGGTTTAGGGCAAGGAATACCGATAAGGTTATCAATTAAATCTACTAGGGCATATAACGGACTATCAGGTGTCAGGAGCCACCGACGCATAACAAAACATCTATGTTACATAAGTTTTAATTTAACTTTTTTAAACAAACCAGATTTTAATTTTATCTTAGGTACACTGATTAATGTTAACAGTATGGCTCTGTAGCTTTGTACTTCTGCTTTTATTAATTATATCCATTTTAAATCGTGTGATACTTTTTTCCATATTTCTTAAGAGAATAAGTTTTTTTTTAATATTTTTATCGGTAAAGGGTGTGTAGGTATGACGTGTTTGATCTATCTGTAAACGCTGGACTCAAGAGCGAATAGTTTGGCATTGGTGCGGCTTGAACCCGAAACATTTTGGTGTGTTTAAGCTATCTGTAAACGCCGCGCTTAAGAACGAATAGTGTGGCATTGGTGTGGCTTGAACCCAAAACCTTTTGGTGTGTTTAAGCTATTTGTAAACGCCAAGCTTAAGAACGAATAGTGTGGCATTGGTGCGGCTTGAACCCAAAACATTTTGGTGTGTTTAAGCTATCTGTAAACGCCGCGCTTAAGAACGAATAGTGTGGCATTGGTGCGGCTTGAACCCAAAACCTTTTGGTGTGTTTAAGCTATTTGTAAACGCTGGGCTCAAGAGCGAATAGTTTGGCATTGGTGCGGCTTGAACCCAAAACATTTTGGTGTGTTTAAGCTATCTGTAAACGCCAAGCTTAAGAACGAATAGTGTGGTATAGGTGCGGCTTAAACCCGAAACCTTTTGGCTCGTGGTCCGACGCTTTAACCGGTTGACCACACTATCGTATTTTATGTTTTTATGGGGTAAGGGTGTGTTGTTAATACTTGTGTGAGCTATCCGTAAACGCCGCGCTTAAGAACGAATAGTGTTGTATTATAAAAAAAACTGCTGTATGTGATAAAAAAATAAATTTTCGCGGGTAAATATTAGTTTCGAGTTGCAACTACATCGGCAGTGTGGTGTAGTGGTCCGAACACTTTTTACACTACACAAGGTCCTAAGTTTGATCCCCAATGAAATCATGTTGTAGCGCACTTAAGCAAGGCGCTATTAACGGTATAAACTCCTGCTAAGCCAGCATCTAATTAGCAGCTTAAATATTGGGCAAATATAATCTATAGTATTCCAAACTGTCAAAGGCAACTCAAGACTGGGTTGGGATAACTGTTGTTACTCTATGTTTAGGTCGCGCATTCGACCTTTCCACATTAAGGACAAAGATATATACAAAAAAAAATATTACAACAATTAAAATAGAGACATGTTATCGAACAATATTACAATAATAAAAGTTAGGTTTGTTTTGTGAAGCGTAGAATTATAGCAAAGTACCAGAGTAAAGGTCCTTTGTTTTAAAAAACTTTATTTATTAATTCTTTTTTTTGTACAAAATATTAAATAGAACAAATCAAAGGTAACGTAATTATATTTTACAAACCTGCAGTACTACTGGGATCATATCCTTCCACGGTCAATCGATAGAAACTTTCAGGATTTCCAACTTTGAAGTTGCTAAAATACAAAATTTTTTTTATATAATAAAACTTTAATATTTAACTGATGGTTTTACCTGTATCTTGCAAAGATTTTTTCGTCATTCCAGGAGTTTAAATCAACTCGTAATTCAAAATTTCGTGATTTTGTCAACTGGTAAAGGTTATTTAAACCTGTATATAAATGTCTTAATATATTATATGCAACAGACAACTTTAACATAAATAATAAAGTTAAAGAATTAGATTTCAAGGACTTACCAAGCCAATATTCGCCCGATATGTTTCCAAAACCATTCACGTAGTTCTCCCAATCCAAGTAAAATTCTTGAGACCCATCGAAACGTCTTTGAATGACCTTGAAATCAAAATGTTTATTAATTTGCGAACCGGCATCGTGGTGTAGTGGTCAGAACATTTTCTACACTACATCAGGTTTTGGGTTCGATCCCCAGTGATCTCATGCTGTAGCGCCCTTAAGTAAGGCGATATAAGCGGTATGAACTTCTGCTGAACCAGCACTTAATCAGCAGCTTAGTTATCAGGCAATTATGATCTATAAAATTCCAAACTGCCAAAGACAACTTGAGACTGGGTCAAAGTAACTGATGTTACTCTACATTTAGGTCGGGCATTCGGCCTTCTCACATCGAGGATAAAGATATATACAAAAAAAAAACTTTGTCAATGGTAAAAAACTAAATGACAATACTAATTATAAAAGTTAATAATATTTACTGTCCATCCATTATCGCCTCTGGTTTGATCACAATAAACTGGAGTCATCTTTTGGTTTATAATAACGTTGTATACACCGCTTTCTGCATTGTTGGTAAAACCTTTACATTCCGACGGCGACATTCCTAAAATAGCATTAACATTGTTTATGGTTATACTCTTACAATGTGGAAGTTGCACAGCTATAAATTATATTAATACAGTTTATTAGAATTTAAATCCGAGTAAAGTTAATCCTAGTTATTCGAATATTGCCAGTTTGTTGCAATAAACTCTGTTTATATTTACTTAAATTATTTCATACCCCTTTGCTGAGATTCGAGCCCAGAGATTTTCTTTTCCAGTTTAAGAAGCAATTCCTGACATTTATCGCAGATTCCTGGAGCACCATCAGCACCTTGAGCACCATTAGCACCGGGGGCACCATTATCACCTGGAGCACCATCAGCACCTTGAGCACCATCAGCACCGGGGGCACCATTATCACCTGGAACACCATCAGCACCTTGAGCACCATCAGCACCGGGGGCACCATTATCACCTGGAGCACCATCAGCACCTGGAGCACCATCAGCACCGGCGGCACCATTATCACCTGGAACACCATCAGCACCTGGAACACCATCAACACCGGGGGGTCCAATCGGTCCTCTCGCTATTGTGACGTCATTATTTCCACAAGTTAAAACAACTTTTCTTGTGTTTTGAACTTGTGCGAACAAAAACACAAAGCACAGGAATTTAACAAAGAATTTATGCATTTTAATAACTCTCTGTAAAACACAACAACTAATATATGTAAATCAATGGTATCTTAAACTAGAGTTAATTCTCCTTAAAACTTTATGTCATGTCATTAAAATTTAACTTTCTACAATTTAAAGTTAATAAATTTATTAACTAAAATTTTGTTTGGTCGAGTTTTGTTTTATTGTAGTTATGTGTTTTGTTTTTAATTAACAAACTTATGACCGGCCACGTGGCGCAGTGGCACTTGGCATCACAACACGAAGTCCCTGGTTCGATCCTCGCTACTTTCCTATATTAACATTATAATTAATATGTTGTCAGTACTAACTTGACTTTAAATATATTTAGGTTGGTATTACTAATATGATACTATAAGGTTTACAATATAAAAACTTGACAAAAGTAACCTGGGTTGAAGTAACAAAAATAACAAAACTTACATTAAGCACCCGATTAGTTAGCCATTAACCGTTTCGAAGCGAGTCGAAAGATGCTCTCCGTCTGCTGGGGTATTTTAACGCTTCAAGTGATTAATAAAAAAACTGAAATTTTATTAGTCCCCTTTAGGTCTTTTAGATGATGTTTAAGCGATTACTTTTAAACAGGTAGCGTGGTGTAGTGGTCAAAACACAGTCTTAAGTTCGATTTCGTAAACTGCTGCTTAGTCAGCACTAAATTAGCAGCTAAATTCAACGACAAATATATTTAAAAATAACCCAAACTGCGAAGAAAGCGGGCGTAGTAAAGGGTGTTTCTCAAGGTCATGTAGTCGACTTTCCCGCATCGAGGATAAATTTTATATACAAAATTAATCGCTTAGGTGTTAATAAAAATACCCCAGCAGACGGAGAGCATCTTCCAACTCGCTTCGAAGCGGTTAATGGCTAACTAATGATCTGTATCAAGATAACGTTTTTAAATTGGCCATGTAACATTGATAATAAATCATTATAAAATAACAAAAGTTACATTAAGGTTACGTTATTAAATTGGTTTGTAAAATAACAAAGAATAAATTGTTTAAAAATAACGAAATATCTTGCTGTTATATTTCTAACATTTTATTGCGTCTTAAAAATGGTATTTGAATAAAATTCGCCACTTAACTTGTATGTTTAACATACAATTTAACCTAAACATAAAGATTTGTTTACAATAATAATATAAGAATATAAAATACAAATTACCTTAAAATTCCAATTATTAAAGTATTGTTAATTAAAATTATTAAAAATATTTTCAATTTAGCGCAACGTTAAGACCAATATTAAAAGTAAACAACATTATGACGTCATTAGGGCGATTAAAATGGCCATTGTTAGTTTTTAATGTTTTAAGTAACTCTTAGTTCTAACAAAACGTAAACAAAATTTTGATTTTTTTTGCAAATTATAACCTTGCTAGTTTACACAAGTAATTTAATTTGGCAGTGCAGTCGTTATGGGCGATCGTAGTTGTGCTTGTTAGTATTATAACTGTACTTAATTAACTATTTTACCTACTTAATATATAATATCGTTACTATATTTATAATTTTAACTAAAGAGTAAAGTTATATTTGTCTAAATCTTTCGAAACTTAAAATGAAATTGCTTTTATAAAACCATTCTGCGAATATATAAATATGCCTAAATAACATTTTAAACGATATTTATAATTTGCAAAATTCGCTTAAATTTTGACGCTTAATTTTGTTTAGCTTGGGGCACGTAATTTCTATTATATAATGTCATAAGTTTGGGGGCACGTAATTTCTATTATATGACGTCATAAGTTTCCAAACAGGTTCAAAAAATGTGCCTTATATTAAAAAGCAAATTTATTCGATTAAAAATTGTAACTATTTTATTAATTTGCCAATTAAGTATTTTAAGCTTTTAAATAAAAAATTAATTTAATATTTGAAAATGTTGCAATTTTATGTTTAAGTATTTTAATTTAGTTTACTTAATATATTTAATAATGACATTACACAACATTTTAAATTTTTCTAAAATTAATTTTAAAAATAAATTTGCTGTAAATTGTTAATTTTTGTTGTATTTGCGTTGCATTGTTGCTAAATATACTACGTAATGTTACACAATAGTTTAGTATTGTGACGTCACAGTCAAACGTTTGACATTTTTACTGAAATGTTGTAAACCCTTTAACAAATTTGTCTATCAAAAGTAAACAAATTCCGTCTATAAAGGGTTAAAAACAACAAATTTTTATGCGCGAGTTTTTTTTCAAAACCAAAAATTTTTATTCCAATTCACAGGATTTTAAAAACACTCATTTTAAGAATTAAAAAAAGGTTAGTTTATAATTTAAATTGTTAATTTTTTAATATTTAATTAGTAATTTACGAATATTTTAACTTGTACAAATTGAGACTGGGTTACGGGTAATATTTTAAGATCAATAATATCTTAAACTTGTACGACTTGGGACTGGGTTGGGGGTAATATTTTGAGGTTAATAACACCTTAAACTTGTACAACTTGTGACTGGGTTGGGGGTAATATTTTGAGGTTAATAACACCTTAAACTTGTACAACTTGGGACTGGGTCGGGGGTAATATTTTGAGGTCAATAACACCTTAAACTTGTACAACTTAGGACTGGGTTGGGGGTAATATTTTGAGGTCAATAACACCTTAAACTTGTACAACTTGGGACTGGGTTGGGGTTAATATTTTAAGGTCAATAACACCTTAAACTTGTACAACTTAGGACTGGGTTGGGGGTAATATTTTGAGGTCAATAACACCTTAAACTTGTACAACTTGGGACTGGGTTGGGGTTAATATTTTAAGGTCAATAACACCTTAAACTTGTACAACTCGATACTGGGTTGGGGTAATATTTTGAGATCAATAACACCTTAAACTTGTACAACTTGGGACTGGGTTGGGGTAATATCATGAGGTCAATAAAATTCTAAACTTGTACAACTTGAGACTGGGTTGGTGTAATATCACGAGGTCAATATTATTTTAAACTTGTACAACTTTCGTTAATATTATTTTTAAAAAAATATCAATTTTTTTAAAAAGTTATAAGGTTACCAGAACACGATTGGTTAAATAGGGACTTTAGCTTAACTAAATTGTTTCCCAAATTATTGCCATTGTTTTTAAAACGCGCCATCGCAATATGATATTGTTTTTAATTGTAACGTCACAAAGAAACAGGGCTCAAATTACCTAATTCCTAAACATTTTGGTTCTTTAAAAGTTAAATAGTTAGTTTACAGTAGCAACTGTGGCGCTCGGTCGGCAAATAAAAGTATTTTTAATAAAATAAAAACTTTAACTAATTATATTGACTGTATGTCAAGAACGAAAGGTTATATTAATTTTGAGCAAAATTACTTCGTTATTACTAAGATTAGGGCCATCAGTTGCGCAATAGGAAAATTTAAATCCAAAATTAATTACTTATCTTAAAATAAAAAAATGAATATTTGTTCAATTAAAAGACAATGGAAAACGGAAAAAGTTTAAAGCATTATTAGCGTCGTCCGTCTGCCGGTTAAAACGGGTGGTACTAAAATAAGGGTGGTGCTAAAAACAAGAAAAGATTAGGGTAAGGTTTTTTCCGCTCTTTCTGCAAAAAAATTCCGCCTTTTTCGCAAAAAAATTCCGCTCTTTTCGCAAAAAAATTCCGCCTTTCCGCATTTTATAAACTTGGCAGACGACGCTAGCACCAATTGCAGACCAAAATATGTAACTTAAACCTAAGCTTTAAACGTAGTCTAAAATTATATTTGTTATAATGTCTGTTAATTAGAATTTTTTAATTAATTTTTGTATTATTTCAAAATGGGGGGCAACAAAAGCAAAGAAAAAAAGAAGCGAAAAGCGGAATTGGAAGAAATGCGGATAAGAGAAGAAGCGGAAAAGGCGGAATTGGCGGATAAAGGTAATATGACGTCATAAAAAAACGATAAAATTAATTTTTAATGGGTATAAAAAAATTAACGATAATAAATTTGTTTTAACTGAGGTAAATAACATTTTTAGAAAAAAGGGCAAAAAAACGGAAAAGAGGAGGAAAAAAGACGAAAAAAAGGGCTGACGTCATTTCCACTAAGGAAGTGACGTTTAGCAACAACACCATTAGTAAACTAGCTCGTGCGTTGGGACCGAATGATTGGATAAGGTTGGCGTATGCTCTCGGATTCCTACCACAAGTGATAAACCATTTTTTTTTACTTGTATCAATATTAATTAATCGCGAGTCCGACGGTGTGGTTAAGCGGTCGTGGCGTCAGACTTCGAGCCGAAAGGTTTCAGGTTCAAGCCGCACCATTGCCATATTATTCGTCCTTGAGCCTGGCGTTTACAAATAGCTCAAACACGTCATAACAGCACACTCTTCCCCAATAAAAAATATAAAACTTACAGGATAAATAAAAGTCTAATTATTATTTATTATGACGTAACAAGGGTGTTTCTCACTTCACTGGACGTGCTAGTTCGGCTCAAAATTCTTACAGTCAATGTTCGTTGATGTTAAAAACATGGCGCGATCTTACGCATGCGCAGGAGATTTTATCGAGACTCTGTAACGCCCTCGAGCGGATAAGACGACACGATCTGGCGCTGAAAATTGGATTGGAGTTAGCTGTACAGGGTAAGCTATTAATATTTATTTTTATAAAATAATAGTAATTGCTGGCTAGAAATTTTGATACCGCTAGCTGCTGCTGTTAAGCAATATTTGCTTTAACTTGTACCAAAAAAGTGATTGCATGGCGTCGAACTACGAGCCGAAAGGTTTCAGGTTTGAGCCGCACCAACGCCACAACATTCGCTCTTGAGCCCAGCGTTCACGGATAGCTCTAACACGTCATAATAGCACACCCTTCCGCAATAAAAAATATAAAACCTATCACCTTAATGTGATACGGAAAAAATCAAAGTCACCAAAATAACAGCGCGCTAATAAAGCTTTTTTGTTTAGAGATTCCAAAGGATGTTAAAGAGCCGACTTTACTGCCTGAGTTGCTAGAGCTTCTTGAAGAAAACCCGGAGGTAACAGCACCTCCATTCACGCAAAGTAAAGTGATTTTCACTGACAACCGAGTCAGCTTTTTGGCGCGACAAATTTTAGCACAGGAGGAATGGAAAAGACTGGCGTATGCTCTTGGTTTTCTACCAGATGAGGTTTGTAATTTGTTTTTAGTTTATCCTCAATGTAAAAGGTTCTACTCCATATCACAATTAAAATATTTTTTTAACCCTTAGTAGCAAGTTAGACAGTCCTCTTTTTACTTATTGTATTATGGTCGCAACTTGCAACTAATATTGACTCATGTTAATTTACCGTATATTGTAAAATTAAAAATTATAGTAAGGCTACCAAACGACTGGAAGCAACTTTTTGAACTGATTTTGATCAGTAAAGGTGGATTGAAAGGATCTGGTTACTATTAAAAATATACTACACAGGCAAAATTTCAAGATATTTTTAATTTAAATAAAATTTAGGTTTATACACAAAGGTGTAACGCGTTAATCGTTAATTAAGAAAGTAAAATTTTGCGTTAAAATTTAACTTTTAATTTAAATTTAAAATTCGTTTTCAGACCTGTTAACTTTTATTAAAATGTGCTTTTGTTACGTTTAGTCTGCTAATTTAATATTTTACAAGTAAACTCATGGTAATATAAGGGTATTTGTGTTTAATATCGCCGTTTATCGGGTTTAAACGTCAAAATTTTTAAACAATGTATGTAACTACTATCTGACCGCTGTTGTTCGGGCATTGTTTTAGTTTAAAAAACTTCTTTCAAATTTACGTTCGCGTAGTTAAAATATAAACTAAGATAAAATCTGTTTTTTTTTAAAAAACGGTCATTTTTTACTTTGTTTTATTTAAATTTTAATGTTAACGATTATCGATAACTTTCGTTACTTTTCATTTAACTTATTACCGTTAACGATGTTGATGTATTATGTAACGCATTACCATTTAACGAAGTTACTTTTTCGGTAACTGTGCCCACATATGTTTATATTCTTTTCACTATAAAACATTGTTTTTAGGCTTCGCAGATTATTGCCTCAGCTAGCAGCGCACAAAACTTATATTCACAGGCTCATATGATGCTCAAAATATGGCGTGACCGCACAGTACCCGATAATATCTACCCTAATCTCCGGGATGCTTTCGTACGAATAAGGAGGCACGATTTGGTGTTCTTACTTAACCTTGGAGTCATCTTATCACCCGCTGATGACGATTACGTGCCGCTAGAGGAGCAGTTGAGAGCGCTGCAGGAAGAAACTAAAAAAACGAACCAGACACTCGGTTCGCACATTATTTCAAAGTTTAAAGATTTACAATTGTAAAATGGATTAGTTTTTTTGGTGATTTCCGTATATTGTATTCTTTTTAATAATGTAGTGTGAATTTAAGTTAAATATTACGAACAACTGTATAAATACAACATATAAAACAAATTAAGCTTTTATTTTATAGGCCTGATAGCGTAGCTTAAAGTATTATTATATAACTAATATAAAAATTCAAATGTTACTTTATGTTTAGGACAAAAATCAGCTTTTTTTATAAGGGATAAATATAAACAGAATATAAAAATGTTATTAGTTTATTGAGGATAAACTTAAAAATAATGTTTGTTTACATCGTTGCGATTTAATGATTTTGGATTAAAGGAATTTTGGAAATATGAAATAAACAATTTTTTATTGAAAATATTTTTTGTATTATTGGCAAACTTTATGGCGGTCTTCAAATTTATATTTGTGATAATAGTGTCGGTTATTGCCTACTATATTTTAAAAGAAAAACAACACTTTAACAAAGGTATGTAATCTGTTAATGTTTATAGCTTAACAACGCATAGTCAGATAGTCAGATAGTAAGAGGTTACAATCTGACAATGGGTATAAAAAAATGTTAAGCCAGCACCTAATCAGCAGCTCAAATAAAATCAATATTATCTCAAACTGCCACAGTGATTGGGTCTAGGTACTCGAGACTGGGGTACGGGTAACTGATGTTACTCCATGTTTTGGTCGCGCATTTGACCTCCCCACATCGAGGATAAAGATATATTCAAAAAAATGGTGCAATGTTTTTAGAAATATATTAAAACATCTTTTTTAATTAATTAACTATAGTGTATTGTGTATATCCACAGATGATGTACAAGGATTGCGCGTTGTTGTGACAGGTGCCAGTGGTGGCATCGGTCGTGAGGTTGCCAGGCACCTGGCAGAAATGGGAGTAAGATTATTGGTCACGGCTCGAACTGAGTCAAAACTTCAGAAAGTTGTGGAGGAATGTGAGAAGCTGGGATCACCTGATGCTTTTTACATCTCGGCTGATATGAATGAGGTTGAAAGTCCGGAGATTGTTATCAAAGAGGCATTGGATAAATTAGGTTCGTATGTTAATTATTTTGACAATGTTTTAGTTAAACAGATTACTTGTACTTTACCATCCTCCGAAAGACTTCGTATTTTACAGCCCTTGCTAATTCTATGTCATAGTTTACAGTCCTTGCTAATTCTTTCTTGTATTTAACAGTTCCCGCTTATTTTCTCTCATGCTTTGCAGTCTCCGCTAATTCTTTTTTAAACTTTGCAGTACTTGCTAATTTTTTTTGTACATTCTGGTGCTTACTTATTCTCTCACACAGATTTTACCTTCCTAGCTAGGTCTCTTTTGTTTTTTTTGTCCTTATTCTCCCTCAAACTTTATAATGGTGGCTAATTTTAAAACAAATTGCATGCCTTAAAATGCCTACAAACTTTTGTTTTTGATCTGTTGAAAATCAGCTTATTATTGTATTCTATCAGGTGGTATTGACATGCTTGTGTTGAATCATGTCGGTGGAGTTTACTTTACATCTTACAACGACATTGAAGCAATGAAGAAGATGTTTCAATCAAATACAATCTCCTATGCCCACCTTAGTTTCCTTGCTATGAAAAGTTTAACAGAAAATAAGGGAAGAATTGTAGTAGTGTCATCTGTTGATGGTGTGTATTGTATTCAATTATGAATTAAAATTAACTCATTATTGTTAAACACTAAATAGTAGTGATTTTTGGCATTTTTAAGAGTGGATTTTTAACATTTTTCAATATTGATCTCACAATTTTAGAAAAACTATTTAAATTCAAGTAATAGCCTTTAAATGCCACTATTTTCACTTTAATAAGTAAAGGGCTACAATGTTAATAGGTAAAAGGCTACAAAAACAGGCAGCGTGGTGTAGTGCTCAAAACACTTCCTACACTACATGAGGCCCTGGGTTCGATTCCAAATGATCTTATGCTGTAGTGCCCTTGAGTAAGGCGCTATAAACGGTATGAACTCCTGCTGAGACAATACCTAATTAGCATTTTAATTATCTGGCAATTATAAAGGCAACAGCAACTCAAGACTGGGTCGGGGTAACAGTTGTTACTCTATGTTTACACTATTGACCATCCCACAATAAGGATAAAGATATATACAAAAATAATGAACAGTAATAAGAATCAAAACAATAATCTTGAAAATAAAAAAAAATTTGAAATAACAAGGATTTAAATAATATTTTTTTTCAGGGTCTCTGGGCGTTCCATTTTTAGCCTCCTACAATTCAACTAAATCAGCTTTGAACGGATATTTTAGAAGCTTGGATTTAGAGCTCGCGTCTAATAGCAGTGATGTTTCTGTTACACTGTGCCACTTAGGTTATATAGGTAAACCATTACACAGAATATGCTTTTTACCATTATTTAAGTTTTATCTTTCCTAAAATTTGTCAGCATATACCTTAGAATAAACATTTATTGCTGCTCTATTTATGTTAAACGTTTTTAACTTCATTACATGATGCTTTTGGTTCGATCTCATGCTGTAGCATCCTTGAGTAAGGCGCTATAAATGGTATAAACTTTTGCTGAGCCAATACTTAATCAGCAGTATAATTATCGGGCAATTATAATCTATAATATCCCAAACTGCCAAACCCAACTCGAGACTAGGTCGGAGTAACTGATGTTACTCTATGTTTAGGTCATGAAGTCGACCTTCATATATTAGGGACAAATAAATTCTACTAATAGCAACGAGTTTTTCATTATTTAAGATGTTTTTTAATGAATTTACAGACACAGAAAGTGGGAAAAAAAACACAAAAAATCACCCAAATTTACCAGCGTCCAACGCTCAAGAATGTGCCATAGAAATCATAAGAGGTGCAATAAACCGCGACAAAGAAATATTTTTTCCGAGACGAATAGGTTTTCTTATTACGCTCCATCAAATATATCCAGATATATTAAGAAACCAATTAATTGTAAAAAGTAATAATTAAAGGTTTTTTGAAGCATCTTTTGAATGATCCAGAGTAAAATTAAATTTTTTGAAGGTTAAATAAAAAATAATATTTATTAAAATGAAATTTGCTTTTCTTTTATACAATTTAAGTGTTTTGCCTTTTTCTTGCCTTTTTTAAATTTATTCAATTAATATTTTTTTTTAAATTTAAATGCAAAACTTTTTATCTATTCACTGCCTTAAAAACTTATTATCATATTTTTGTAACTATGTTATTTATCTTTTGTGCAATATTTAATTTATTTGCTTTGTTAAATTATTAATCAGATATTTATAAATGTGATTTTTTATTAAATTATTCAGAAATTTTTGCAATGTTAATATTATTTCTAATTTAATTATCTGTTAATATGTTGTCATTATTTAAAAGGTACATTAACCCGACCCAGTCTCGAGTTGCCTGTGCCAGTTTGGGATATTATAGATTATAATTGCCTGGTAAATATACTGCTGATTAAGTGTTGGCTCAGCAGGAGTTCATACCGATTATAGCGCCTTACTCAAGGGCTCTACATCATGAGATCAGTGGGGATTGAACCCACGACTTCATGTGTGGTGTAGCAAGTGTTCTTACCACTACACCACGCTGCTATTTTCACACATTTTGTATAATAAAATTACAATACAACTAAAACTGTTAGCTTTAATAAACAAAATATATTTTTTAATTTGTTCTTAAAATACAGTTTTTTTTCCAATAAAAATTATTAAAAGAGGAAATTTTTTATCTAACTTTATTCAACTATTATTGTGTTTCTATTGTCTAGGTGGTTACCCTAATTTTTTTAAATGTTCGGCAATGTTTTTGTTTTTTAGATTAATTTTTAATTTAAGTGAAAATACAAGAATGGCGTCTTTAAATGGTAAGTTATGATGTAATAGTTGGAATATTAAACCAAATAACGGGCAGCGTAATATTTTGTAAATATGGCGGTTTAATCTGTGTGCAAGTTGTCAGTTTTTGGCGAATTATTTAAAAGTTGTGTTAAAATATTTTAAAAATGTAATTAAATTATCGTAATTAAACCACGCATTATCCTAATTAAACTATGTTATCGTAATTAAACCATGTTATCGTAATTAAACCACGGATCTCAAGTTTTGGGTTTATAGATATTATGCTACGCTTGTTCTAAAAATAAAACTAATAACGTAAGGTTTTAAATATGTATATATATATAATTTAGCATCAGAACAATGTTATGACATATATTGGGTTTGATTCCCACTGCTTTCATGCTGTAGCTCTTTTAAGTATAACTTTATAAATAGTATAAACTTTTGCTGAGCCAAAAACTAATTTGCATATTAATAATCTGCAATGACGATCAAAATAATCTCAAACTACTGAAGTTTATCCAAGACTGGGTTGGGGTGACAAATGTTACTCTATGTTTAAGTCGTGAGGTCAACCTTTTCACTTCGAAAACCAGTCTGGAAAGTAGGGAAGTGTGCACGCACGAGATTTTTTTCGGTAAAAAAATTGCACGTCTGATATTGGCGTTTTGCACGCCTGGTTTTTAAAAAAATTTGCACGCGTGCAATTGTAACGCTCCGTAGTGGCGTATTTAAACCAAAAATTTTGGTACGCGTGCACATGCGGTCATGCCTTTTTTTATGCTTGCATGCACAAGATTTCGTCGAAAACTGCCCTACTTTCCAGACTGGATCGAGGATAAATTAAAACCACAAAAAGTGATCTTGTTTAATTTTAACAAAAAATTCTTTTAGAACTAAAAGCTGAACATTCAACAATTAAAAATGAGATATCTAAACTACAACTTCAGATTAGAGGGCTTCAGAATAAACAAGAAAAATTAAAAAAGAGAGAAAATTTGCTCAAAAATGAAATAATAAAACAAGAACAATTAAAAGTAGATAATTTGAACGGGAATGTTAATTGGGAGGCAAATGGTATTTTTTTTGTTTTTATTTTTTAAAGCTGTATTATTTTTTTACAATTTTTAGCTATAATATATGTTGATTGAATTGATAAGTCTGCTTATTGGTTTTGTGCTTAGCAGAAGTTCTCATCTTTTTAAGTACTAAGTAAAAGTGCACTAGGCATAGAAGCAGTGGGATTCAAACCCTGACCCTTAAGTAGTGAAGCCAAGTGTTTTAACCATTACAGCATATCGCCAGTTAATTTTTTTTTTCTGTATATATATCTTTGTCCTCAATGTTGGAAAGTCGAATGGGCAACTTAAACATAGAGTAACAATAACATCAGTTACTCCCACCCAGTCTCGAGTTGCCAGTGGCAGTTTGGGATATTATAGATTATAATTGCCCGATAATTATTCTGCTGATTAAGTGCTGGCTCAGCAGAAGTTCATATCGTTTATAGCGCCTTACTCAAGAGCACTACAGCATAAGGGCAGTGGGGATTAAACCCACAATCTCATGTGTGGTGTAGCAAGTATTCCAACCACTACACCATACTGCCAGATTTTTAAAAAACCTTGTAACTATTATCTAAGAATGTTTTTTATAAAATTATTTAAAAGTAATTTTAATTAATTTTTAGATTTCAAATGGTCGAAAGAAGTAACAAAAACACTACAAGAAGTTTTTAAACTTTCAAATTTTCGACCGAATCAATTAAAGACAATCAATGCAACTTTATCCTCGAAAGATGTTATTTTAATTATGTCCACAGGAGGGGGTAAAAGTCTTTGCTATCAGCTACCTGCTGTGATTTCAAAAGGTAAACACTTTTAAGACAAACTAGTTACTTTTATTTAATAAAATAACTTTTTTTTAGTTTTTTTATAAAAACTCGGTTAAAAATTAGGCCTGTTTTATTTAAAAAATGAAAAAGCACTTCAGTACAAAAATGCACAAAATTTAAGTTTAGTTTAAGAAATAATCCAATAAAAGACATATAAAAATATGTTTAAATATTGAAGGAATAACTCTGGTTGTTTCTCCTTTAATTTCATTAATGGATGATCAAGTAATGGCTGCAAAGAAGTTCAAAATTAAAGCTTGTACCCTCAATTCTGATTCAACTAAGGTCAGTAGAAAACGTTGTTTTTTTAATACTTAATGTAATGTCAACTTTATGGTTTAGTTTTTTTTTTTTGTATATATCTTTATCCTCGATGTGGGAAAGTCAATGCGCGACTTAAACATAGAGTAACATCAGTTACTCCGACCCAGTCTCGAGTTGCCTGTGGCATTTTGGGATGTTATAGATTATAATTGCCCGATAATTATACTGCTGATTAAGTGCTGGCTCAGCAGGAGGTAATACCGTTTATAGCGCCTTACTCAAGGGCGTTACAGCATGAGATTAGTGGAGATTGAACCCACGACCTCATGTGTGGTGTAGCAAGTGTTCTTAACACTACACCCTGCTGCCGGTTATATCTCTGTAACTGGCATAAAAAAGGCACTTAAAACAATATGAGCTCCCGAAAATTTAAAATTCAATTAGTAAAAAAATCATCGGGCAATTTTAATCAATAATATCTCAGCTATCAAAGTCAACTTGACACTGGGTCGGGGTAACATATGTGACTCTATGTTTAAGCTGTAAAGTCATCCTTATCACATCAAGGATAAATAAACCTAAAAATAATAAAACTAAATTAAAATTGTAGGAACAAGTTAAAGGAATTCATCAAACCATGATAGCACCTGATCCGGACTTTAAAATTTTGTTTGTTACTCCAGAGAAAATCTCAAAAAGTAAAAGGTTCATGGCTCAGGTTGGTAGCATCTGTTAACATTTTAACAAAATCTTTTTCTTTCCAATATTATATTGTTTGGATTCGTGGCATAAAGTAGTTACTAGTTAAACGATTTTTCTTACACTAAATTAATTTACTGATTTTCTTTTTGATATCTTAAAAAATATTTATGTTTTTATTTTAAATAATTTTAAAAAGAAACATTGTAAGTAATTATTTTAAAACGATGTATGCCACTACCATTTGGCCGCTGTTATTTGGCCATTCTTTCAGTTTTAAAAATGTCATTTAAACTAACGTTCGTGTAGTTAAAATATCAACTAAGATAAAAACTGCTGTTTTTTTAAATAGGGTCGTTTTTTTGTTTGTTTTATTTAAATTTTAACAATAATGGTTATTGATAACTACCGTTACATTTTTTTAATTTAACTTATTACTGTTAACGAAGTTAATGTACTATGTAACGAATTATCACTTAACGAAGTTACTTTCTGAGTTAACTGTGCCCACCTATGCTTGTTATAATTATCATAAAAACTTGATATTTAGTTGGAAAAATGTTACAAAAGTGGAAACTTGTCACGAATTGTAATCGATGAAGTTCATTGTGCAAGTCAATGGGGAAATGACTTTAGACCTGGTTTGTTTTAAGTTTTAAATTTTGAATTATGACAATTTCTTGCTATTTTACATTTTTTTTATTTTCTTTTGATTTTAATGTGTTAAGGTTATCTGTATGAATAAATATCAACAGAAAGTAGTGTTTTTTATTTATATCTTTATTCTCAATGTGGTAAGGTCAAACCTAAACATAGAGTAATATCAGTTACCTCGACCCAGTCTCGAGTTGCCTTTGTCAGTTTTTGGATATTATAGATTATAATTACCCGATAATTATACTGCTGATTAAGTGTTTGCTCAGCAGGAGTTTATATTATTTATTCCCTACTCAAAGGTTCCACAGCATGAGATCACTAAGGATTGAATCCAGGACCTTATGTTGTTTAGGAAATGTTATGACCATTACACCATGCTGCCGTTTAGAACACTTTGTTTGTCTCCATGAGGTCCTGGGTTTGATCCCTACTGCTTCTATAATTTAGTGTTCTTAAGGAAAAATATAAACTTCCGCTAGGCCAATATTTAATCCGCAGATTAATTATCGGGCAATTATAATCTATAATATCCCAAACCGCAAAGGCAACTTAAGGTTGGATCGGGTAACTGATGTTACTCTATGTTTAGTTAGTGACTTTTCCAGTTGAATTTAAATTTGTTCCTACTATGTAAAACCTAATTTAATTTGAAATTAACTTCTGATTTAGATTACAAAGTACTTGGAATTTTAAAACGACAATTTCCAAACTCTCCAATATTAGGTTTAACTGCAACTTCTACTGATAAGGTGAAATAAGTTTAAGTTTTTCAGAAATGTGGACTTTTTTGAAATTATTTTTACAAATTTTATGTTTTTTTTTTGTTTTTTTTATCGCAACAAATGTATGTCAACAAAATTTGGGAATGTTTATTTTTGTTTATCAATTGGACATACTTATATATCATCTACTAAGCTTTATTATATATAGATTTAATTTTCACTATATAGTGTCAATTTTAATTGTTGTAATATGGTCGCAACTATAGTGTTTGCAACACTATTTGCTCGTGATAATTTAACCACGCACCACAAATGGCAGTTTTAATTATTTGTAGACCTAAAAATTAAATTGTTCGTTAGGCTCCATTGTATTTAAATTCAAATATTTAATTTCCAAGGTAACGCATGACATTATGGAGATTCTAAATATCCCTTTTTCGATTGTTTTTAAAACTCCACTCAACCGTGAAAACTTGTTCTATCAAGTTAAAGTTAAACCGAACAAAACTGATGATGTCATAATGGATATCTATGATGTCATAAACAATAATTTTAAGAAACAATCAGGTGAATATTTAGTTATTTATTTAAAAACTTTTTTTAATTGGTTAAAAATTTTTTTTTTTTAATTTTTATCACGAAAAAAATGGGTCATTTCTAAATAAAATTAAAAATTGATTATATATTTTTTTTAATTAACAAATTAAATTTTAGGAATAATTTATTGTTTCTCTCGTAAAAATTGTGAAGAAGTCAGTGATAAATTGAACAAATTAGGATTAAAATGTTCCCCGTATCATGCTTTGATGCCAGCTCAAGTGAAAAATGAAATTCATTTAAAATGGACACAAAATAATATCCAGGTTTCAAATTATTTAAAAAAAATTTTTGGTTGTTTTATTTTAACATGCTATTTTTCTGTTATATATACTAATCGATATTAATTGTCGAAATAACAGAAATTTATTGGTCTTCGCAATTATTATTTGTCTGCGATAATTAACAAGGCTATAAAATGGACATATATATTTGTATGCCTTTATTAAGATTCCTAATATAGATTACTAAAATAAATAACCTTAAACTTTATGTGCGGTAGTGTGGTGAACCGGTCATGAGATCGGACTACGAGCCGAAAGGTTTCAGGTTCAAGCCACACTGTTCGCCTTTGAGCCTGGTGGTTACAGATAGCTCAAACAACAGCAAAGAGTTTCGGGTTCGAGCCGCACCAATGCCACACTAATTGCTCTTAAGCCTGGCGTTTACAGATAGCTTAAACACACCAAAAGGTTTCGGGTTCAAATCGTACCAATGTCACATTATTCACCCTTGAGCCCGGTGTTTTTGGATAGCTAAAACTCACCAAAAGGTTTCGGGTTCAAGCCGCACCAATGCCAAACTATTCGCTCTTGAGCCCAGCGTTTACAGATAGATCAAACACGTCCTAACTACACACCCTTTACCGATAAAAATAATAAAAACTTATTTTTTACAGAGATTTTTCAAAAAAATATACAAAATCTCCGAATTTCTATAAAGTTTTAAAAATTTAGAACTTTTTAAAAATACTTTTAATTCAGGTAATAGTAGCTACTGTAGCTTTTGGGATGGGAATTGATAAACCTGATGTGAGATTTGTGATTCATCATTCCATCAGTAAAAGCGTGGAAAATTATTATCAGGTTTAATATTAGATCTTACTTGTAGAAATTAAAAGAAATTTAGGATAATTTTATTCGTTTTTCGAATAAGTTTTTTTAATTATTTAACGTTAGATTAAGAATTTTAAAAAGGGGAAATTGTGTTCAGAAAAAGTAAATTTAAGAAACGGTTAAATATATATAAAGTTTACATTATTTTTATTAGAAAAAATATGAAAAAAAATAATTTTGTAAACTAAAAATTAAAGTTTTTACAAATTAAAAAAATCTTTATAAAACAGAAAAAAAATAATAATTATTTACTTTAATTACAAAAAAACAATTAAAGAAATTAATTATTTTTAACAGGAATCTGGTAGAGCGGGTAGGGATGGAAAATCATCTTTATGTTTGTTGTATTTTGGGTTTACTGATATATTCCGGCAGAGTTGTTACATTTTGACAGAAAAAACTGGGTTGGAAAATTTAAACCAAATGGTTAAATATTGCCAGGATTTAAACACGTAAAAATTTTGAAAAAATTGCAATTTTTCATTTTAATTTTGTATTTTTTTTGTATTGATTTGTGAAGGCTGACTTAACGACCTAAACATAGAGTAGCATTAGTTACCCCAACCCAGTCTTAAGTTGTCTGTGACAGTTTGGAATATTATAGATTATAATTTTTTGATAATTAAACTGCTAATTAAGTGCTGGGCCAGCAGGAGTTCATATCGTTTATAGCGCCTTACCCAAAAGCATTACGGCATGAGAGCAGTAGGGATTAAACCAACGACCTTATGTAATGTAGCAAGTGTTCTTTTTACTACACCATGCTGTCGGTAAATTAAAATTTTTAAAACTTTTTAAAATTTTTTTTTTTAAAAAAAATTTTTTTCCAATATTAAAAATAATTTTTTTTTTACAATTCTATTTTTTTTAAGTTGTCGACGAAATCTAATTTCAAGATATTTTGGGGAAAAATGGGATTTAATAAATTGTAATAAAATGTGTGATGTGTGTTCCAACCTTCATAGTAAGTTAAACATTTTTTTCTCTAATATTTTATGTATTTTTCAAATTCTTTTATTTATTTTAAATGTTTTAAGCAATTTTCAAGTAAACTAATTGATGGTCCGGCCTACAGTAGGGATTTTAATTGTTGTAATATGGTTGCAACTTTCAACTAATATTTGCTTGTAATAATTTTTCTTCGCACCCCTAACAGCAGTTTTATTTATTTTGTAGTCTTATAAATTGGACATACATGTGTGTATATGTCTACTAAGCTCTATTAAATATTGATTTTTTGATAATTATATAAATTCTTGCTTTAAAATTTGTTTTAAAATTTATTTTTAATTTAATTATTTTTTTCAGCTCTGTTAAAGAAATTTTGTTTTATTAATTAAAGTTAAAAACTTTTAATTAATTAAATTTTCAAGAAAGTGAAATTAAAGATATGACAGTCCAATGTCACGCTTTACTGAACATTGTTCACTCATGCGAATCACTCGGTGAAGGTCACAGGGTCACAGGGTTAAAGTTGATGGAGTCTGCGGGTGGCAAGGGTAAACAAAAGACCTTGAACTCTGACCTTAAAAGTTTGAAGCCAACCCAGGTTCAAAGGTTAATTGTTCACATGCTGATAAACGAATTTTTAGCGTAAGTTTTTAATTAACTAAAATTGTTATTAATAAATTAGCACCTAAATTAATTAACAAAAGTTTTTTTAATATTTTAAAAAAATTTTTAAAAAAATTTATGGAAATTTTTGGTTTATTTAAGAATACAAAACCTAAAATAAATAAATTTTGTGTGGTGAACCGGTAATGGCAGTGGACTACGAGTTAAAAGGTTTCGGGTTCGAGCCGCACTAATACCACACTATTCGCCTTTAAGCCTAGCGTGCATACATAGCCAAAACACGTACCAAACCGCAAACCCTTACCCGATAAAAATTTAGGGGTTTTAAAAAAAAAAAAATTAATTTTTTTTTTAAAACTATTTTTCTAAAATTTACTTTTTTTATAGTGAGGATTTTCATTTTACTCCATACACCACAATTAGTTACATTGTACCCGGACCTTTACATCTTGCCCTTGAACACACCAATGTAAAGGTCACCTTTCCTTCTCTTGGGAACCCTGAAGAATTATCTGGAAACTCTGATTTTTACTGCAAAATTTTGACTCGAAAATTTGATCAAAAAAATAACCAAAAAGTTTTGGACAAAAATTCAGTAAAAGTTGAAAATAAATTGGATCTAAGCAAAGAAGTTTTAAAAGTTAAAAAAGAAGAAAATAAAATACCAAAAAAAAGAAAAATTGAAGCTGAAAAAAATTTAAAATTAGCGACAAATTCTAAAAGAAAAAGTTTTATTGTTTTCACTGACAGTGAATAACAAAACAATATTATTTATTTTTTGGTTAACTGTGCTCATTTTTTCTATATCTTAATTTAATATTCAGTTTTTTTGTTGTTATTTTGATACTTTTACATTCATTGCTATTCTACTTGTTTTAAAATTTAAATTAATTATTTTTTTCTTGTAATTATTCTAAAAAATATCTAAAATAATTTACTTAAAAATTCAGGTAATTTTTTTTTACAGAAATTGGAATTTACTAAAAACCATTTTTTTACCATTATTTTCCCACAGATAATAGGGTTTATTAAATGATTATGACATCAACAATGGACAAACCAATGTTGGGAGGTTGTTGTGTTTGTTTGGATGAGCGAGGTTGGGCTGAAAACCCATTGGTTTATTGTGACGGCCAGTCATGTTCAGTTGCTGTACATCAAGGTAAAAGTTGGATTTGGGTGATTAAATGTTCTGGGTTTGGGTCCTGGAAATGGGTTATGGGGGTCTGGGTTTGGGTCCGAGTCTAGGTCCTGGAAATGAGTTTTCGGATTTGGGGTCTGGTTCCTGAAAATGGGTTTTGGGGTTTGGGTCTGGGTTTTTAGGTCTGGGTCCTGGAAATGGGTTTTGGGTCTGGGTCCTGGAAAGGGGTTTTTGGATTTGGGTCCAAGTCTGGGTCCTGAAAATGGGTTTTGGGGTTTGGGTCCTGGAAATGGGTTTTGGGTCTGGGTTCTGGAAAGGGTTTTCGGATTTGGGTCCAAGTCTGGGTCCTGGAAATGGGTTTCAGGGTTTGGGTCTTTGGGCCTGTATACACTTGGGTCTGGTTCTAGGTCTTAATAGTGTAGTCTCAGGTCTGAATCTGGGTTTGTTTTTGGGTTCCGGGGTTTATAATTTCTGGTAATAGTATTATTTTTGTTGGGTTGTTAAGTTAGTTATAAAGTTTTCTGTAAAAGACTTATAGCCTCCTACTAGAATATATTACAACATATCATCAGTGGAAATTAAACTCACAACTTAAAGCATAATATAAAATGCATACTTTCTGGTGTCTCAATTAAGTCACAACTTGCAGAACATAAGTGAGATTATATTTTAACAACTTATACATTAATCAGTAGAGGAATGATTACTAAGTTATAGCTTTAAAGCGCTCAATTTTTTATTTAAATTTTTTTGATTTATTTTCAGCTTGTTACGGCATCGTTCAGGTTCCATCTGGGCCCTGGTTTTGCACAAGATGTGAAGCACAAGAATCGACTAAGGAAGCAGTGAGTTCTACATTATTTTATCCAAGTTTTAAATCGAATATTTTTATCCTCTATGTTGGAAGGACAACTTCACAATCTAAACATAGAGTAATCTTAGTTACCCCGACCCAGTCTCAAGTCAATCTTTGCCAGTTTGGGTATTATTAATTATAATTGCTTGATTCTTAGGCTGCTGATTTTTTTCTATTAATGTAAAATAACTGTTTATATCTTAAAGTGCTTTTATGAAAGCAGTGGGGATTGAACTTGGGACATTGTGTAGTAAATCCAAGTGTTTTTACCACTACACAATGCTGTAGATGTAGATTATGTTACATTCTTTAAATTTAACATTTTTTGGTTATGTTCTATAAGTATGTTAGCACCCTTCAGGCTGTAATCAATTTATTAATTGAAATTAGTTATTATTTTTTGGTATGATTTAAGGTATATTTATTAGATGGTTGCAATTTAAATAATGTTTTATGCTCAATTATACTTTCTGATTTATTTGTAGAAATGTGAGTTATGTCCAAACAAAGACGGAGCTTTAAAGAGAACAGACAATAAAGGTTAAAATAAGTTTTTTTTGGATGTTTAGAAATAAAATTTTAACTAATTAATAAATGCCAAAATACATTTAGTGTCAAACCCTGAAAATTAAAACTTAATTTTAAACTAATAAATTACATGTTTAGAATTAAGTTTTTAAACAAAACTTTAAAGAAAAATAAATGAAAGATAAAACTTAATAAGCTGCACCGAATATTAAAATAAAATTTTTTTTTAAGGTTGGGCTCATGTAGTTTGTGCTCTTTATATTCCTGAGGTGGAATTTGGGAATGTTTCGTCGATGGAACCGATCGTTTTACAGAAGATCCCACAAGATCGATTTAATAAGGTTGTATTCATAAATACAGCTAACATCTCAAAATTTAATATTGTATAAATGATAAATTAGGTTGATTAAAATACACTTGTTTTTAAGTTATAGTCTGTAATTGATTTTAGATGACAAAACATGGCAACCATATTATAACTTAATATAAAATCTTTGTGTAAACACTAATATTTAGAAATGTTTATGTAATTTTATAGATTTAGGTAATTTAGTCTTAATGTGCGGAAAACAAAAGAAAATTTTTTTTTAAATGGCAAGATCAATATTAAACGGTTTTAAAATAAATTTTTCTTGTTATTTGTTTTAAAAAACTAATTTTCAAACAAAAACTATCTGCCAAAGACTTTAATACTCTCACTAAAATTTTGAAACAGTTAAACTTTTTGGTATTGTTGTAATTTAACTTTTTCCACTATAACTTTTGTAATTTAACATTCCTAATGTCATTAACCACTTACTTATATTTATACAAGTTTTAACATTCAATCATTATTAGATTTGTTGCATATGTGAGGATGAGAATCGACCAAAGAAGAGGAAAGGAGCTTGCATGAGCTGCAATAAAGCAGGCTGTAAACTCAACTTCCATGTCACTTGGTGAGCCTGGTGTAGTGTTTTTTTTATATATAAATTTATCCTCGATGTGGCAACGTGCAATGCGCGAACTAATTAAAGAGTAACATCAGGCACCCCAACTAAGTCTCCAGTTAATCTTCAATAATTTTTAATAATTATGGTGCTGATTTGGTGCTTGCTCAGCACAAGTTTATACCGCTTGTAGCACCTAACTCAAGGGCACTACAGCATGAGAGCAGTGGGAATCGAACCCATGACCTCATGTAGTGTAGGAAGTTTTTTTGACAACTACACCACACTTCTAGTAACCATGAGGTTATAGGTTTGATTTTCACTGATTCTCATGCTGTAGTACCCTTGAGTAAGGCGCTATAAACGGTATAAACTCCTGCTGAGTTAAAAAATTAATCGGCAGGTTAATTATAAGGCAATTGTAATCAATATTATTGCAAACTGTCAAAATTAACTCGAGACTTAGTTGGGGAAACAAATGTTACTTTATGTTTAGGTCGAGGAGTCAGTCTAGGATCTTATACAATAATGTCAAGTGTCATACCTATGTAAACAAATAATTATACAAGCTTAATACTAAGCTGAATGATTCGAACAACTTTATTTTGTTGCTATTTTCTTAAAACTTTTGTTACAATATATATTTACTTACAAATCGAGGATAAACAACCACAATAAAAATCATATAATATATTTTCAGTGCTCAGATGACAGGGTTGTTATGTGAGGAGGCAGGAAGTAGTAACACAACGAAGTATTGTGGATATTGTTCTCATCATGTTAAACACAAAAAACAGAATCCATTTAAAAGTCTGGCTTGCTCGAAGGTAAGTTTTGCAAACTCCATTAACCGGCAGCGTGGTGTAGTGGTAAGAACACTTGCTACACCATTATGAGGTCATGAGTTTAATCCTCACTGCTCTTATGCTGTAGCACCCTTAGTAAGGCGCTATAAATGGTATAAACACCTGCTAAGCCAGCACTTTATCAGCAGTATAATTATCAAGCAATTATAATCTATAATACCCCAAACTGCCACAGGCAACTCGAGACTGGGTCGGGGTAACTAATGTTACTTTATGTTTAAGTCGCGCATTCGACTTTCCCATGTCGAGGATAAAAATATATACAAAAAAAACACTGATGCCTTATTTTATATCATTTTGATTAGGAAGTTGATTACAATATTTTTCTATGGATTTACAAAAATACAATGATTTTTTATATTCGTTTTTTTTAATTAATCATATTTTTTTAGGTTTACAAACTATCAACAACTTCATCCGATGAGGTTTCATCCCCAGAGAAAACTTTGAGGTAAAAAATCGACAACTTTAAAATTAAAACAACTTTTAATTCTGCTGAACTTAAAGTTTTTGACTCGTTTAAAATTTCACATTTTTAATTTCAGAATAGTTCCAGATAATGAGAGCATTGAAAATGTTGATGTTATAAGTACAACAGATACCGTAAGTACTCTAAAAAATAATAAATTTAAATCTACATATAATGCAGCTTAGTGTTTTTAAAAGACCTTTAAAATAAAACAACTTTTTTTTTGTATGTATCTTTATCCTCGATGTGCGAAAGTCGAATGCGTGACTTAAACATAGAGTAACATCAGTTACTTCGACCCAGTCTCGAGTTGACTTTGTTAGTTTGGGATATTATAGATTGTAATTGCCCGATAATTATGATGCTGATTAAGTGTTGGCTCAGCAGGAGTTCATATCGTTTATAGCGTGTTCTTACCACTACACCCCGCTACGGGTAAAACTGTTGCTTGTGGTGTGGGGGTAAATAATTACAAATATTAGTTGAGAGTTGAACCATACTACAACGACTAGTTTCATTAAACATCGTAAATTTTGTTAAGGTTACAAGTGGTTCCTTACCTCCCACAAGTGTTGTGAACTCACCACAATATTCGGACACTAGTGGTCTCACTTTATCCTCACTAGCGGAGGTTGCAACATGTGCGATGGAGCGTGAACAAATTGATTCACAACAAAATATTCCGTCAGGTAAAAAAAATGTTTTGAAATTTTATTATTTTTAAATTTTTTGTTTAAATAATATATATATTAAAAAAAAACAATATTTATTAGTATAATATAACTAGTTGATAGTAGGCATTATAATTGTTGTAATATGGTTGCAACTCTTAAGTAATATTTGCCTGCGATAAATTACCCGCACACCCCAAACAGCAGTTTTAATTATTTTGTAGACCTATAAATTGAACATATATAAATAGATATTGTCCATTAGGCTCCGCTATATATAAATTTTATTTTTTATGACTAAATTAGTCTGGTAGTGTGGTGGACTGGTCACGGCGTCAAAATACGAACCGAAAGGTCTGAGGTTTGAGCCGCACCAATGCCACACTATCTGCCCTTAAGCCCAGCGTCACGGATAGCTCAGACACGCACCAAACTGCACACCCTTACTTGATAAAAAAATAAAAACCTATCTCCTTAGGGTGATATGAAAAAAAAAAAAAATGTTTGTATTTCAAGTTGAACCAGAAGGTGATGCCCCTAAGTTGACACTCGGATCGGTAAAATCTAAAAAAATTGTGATTCAAAATTCTGAGAAAATTAAAAAACAAAAACAAAAAAGAATCTCAGGTATTCGATGATATTTGTAAATAGTTTTTATTTATGTATATGCTAGTGAAGCGCCTACCCTACAGACTGAATTTTACACATTTGGTAGCTTACTATTGAATTGTTAAAATACAGTTGTTACTATCAATTGATTTTTGCATATGATAATTTACCTGTACACGGTAACCGACTGTTTTATTTATTTTGTACTTAACAAAGTTAATATTTTTTGCATATCTTAATCCTCAATGTGGAAAGGTTGAATGTACATCCTAAACATAGAGTTATACTCTAGTCCATTGCACACCTTAAAGTCTGCATTATATTTGATTTATTTTGTAATATGGTTGCAACTTAAGGCCAATATTTGCACTCGATAATTTATCAGCATACCCTAACTAACTTAAGTTTTTTCTTAAAGGTCTTTTTATTGGACATATACGTTACTTTGAGTTTTATTATGTATAGATTAAAACCTTGGTTAATCTATAAACTTTTTATAAAATAAGTTTATGTAAAATTCTACTTAAAACTAATAAATTTTATTTACTATTATCAGGAGATAATATAAAAAAACGACCAATCAAAATCAAGCGACCTAAGGTGACCTCGAAGCTGTTAACCCCAATGCTGGTACCCACTGAGCCATCTTATGTTGCGGCACAAGCCACAGATGAATCGGTGGCAGCAGGTTATGCCATGGCACCAAAGCACAGCGTGGTTACTCTCTCTGCTTATGGAGATGAGTTTATGGTGGCGTCTAAGCCAGCAGATATAGGAGGAGATAATAAGTTGGTGTTAATTATAATTAGTAATTAACGATTTAATTAACAGGGTGTTGTAGTAATAAGGATACTACCTCTTTTTTAAACTGACTCTAGCTGTGTCTTAATACTGAACTAGTGTATTAAAATATTTTTAATGAACACTTGACCACATGAGGGTAAGGGTTTAATTCCCACTCTTTCCATGCGCTTAAAACAGTATAAACTCCTGCTGAGCCAACACTTAATCAGCAGCATAAATGTCGGGCAATTATAATCTATAATATCCCAAACTGGCACAGGCAACTCAAGACTGGGTCAAAGTAACTAATGTTACTGATGTTGCTCTATTTTTAAGTCATTAATTTGACCTTTCTACATCAAGGATAAATTAAACAATTTGGTCATAAAATTAGCATTTTTATATCAAGAATAAACAAATAAAATATTTAAAATTTATAAAACTGAACAATAAATATTTAGACCAAGTATTCTACATCAATCAACTAACAAAGATGGACTGACTGCAATTAATGAGTTGGCTGACAGCCAAAAAGATGACTTGTTGCAATTCTTTCAAGAGTTTGGCACCCCTAGTGATGGTTTGTTAATTGATTGGGGATAAACTATTGATTGTCTAGCTGTTAAAATTTGTTTAATCGTTACTAAACTACGCTGGTACCGGCAAAGTGGTGTAGTGGCCAGAACACTTTCTACACTACATGGGGTCCTGGGTTCAATCCCCAGTAAACTTATGCTGTAACTCTCATAAGCAAACACTGCTGAGCAAGCACTTGATCAGTGGCTTAAATATTAGGCAATTATAATCTATAATATCTCAAACTGTCAAAGGCAACTCGAGACGGGGTCCGAGTAACTGATATTACTCTATGTTTAGTTGTGAAGTCGACCCTTCCACATCGAGGAAAAGATATATAAAGAAATAAATTAATTTTATTTAAATATATTAAATTTTCTTATAATCTTACCAAAAATCTTTTTGTTTTTATTTATAAATTTGTTAAAAATTGTTTATTTAAAATTTTTAAGTTTCACCTCTTCTTCAAATTCTTCATCAAGCCAGACAGGGGAATACCCTGTTAGAGAACTCGATTGAGAAAATGACCCAACGCCGGGATCAACTTCTCGCAATCAAAGCTCGGCTTTCTACTCCCCTAAAACCCCCACAATTTAACCCCAACCCTAACCCACCAGTCACCGAATCAAAACCCTTTATACCTCAATCCCAGGGGAGTTACCCTTATTATATTAATAAGTCTTAAAAATTTTAATTTTTGAAAAATTATGACATTTAAAAAAAAAATGAGGTCGAAAAATAACAAACTCAGATAAATATATGTTTGCATACTTAAGTATGTGTATAAATCTAACTATAAAAACTTTATTGTTTTTAAAATTTTTTTCGACAATTAATACACAGATTATCTTTAAAAAAAAATTGTTTTTATTTATCTTCGATGTTAGAAAGTCGACTTTTTTATTTATTGATTTCAATGTTGAGCCGCACCATTTAATCAGGTATATCAATACTGAAGATTCTGATTGTTTTAAATATTTGTAGATGTAAAAAAGTTAGCTTTTTGGTTCATTATTTTGATATGAAACTTTTTAAGTTTTTTGTACATTATGAAATATTCTACTAGGTTTGGTTATAAAAAAAAAATTGGTTCAGTTTTTTATTTATGTTTACTACAGATCAGTGACACTAACAACTTATTAAAGCTCATAAACAGTAATTTAAAAAAGGGTTAAATGTAAGCAAAGCTAATTTTATAGATTACAAGACATAATAGTAAAATTTTTACACAAAAGTTTAAACTAAATCATGGCCAACATGCACTAAACATCATAAATACAGATTATAAAATATACTAACACGATAATTTTAATTGCAGTTTTGTTTAGTTCAACTTTTTAGGGTTAGATAAAAAGTTTCATTTTTGCTCTAAAGTTTTAGATTTTATGGTTCTCATAAACACTTTCTTGTATGTTGGAGAAATTATGTGTTTTTGGTGGATTGCCTGTAAATAATTTACCATAATTAGGTAACTAACTTAGCATTTATATAATAAAAAAATTAGCATGCATAATGTTTTCAATTATATATACAATGGCATATCTACCTTTTGTTATTTCATTTTTTTTGTATATATTTTTATTCCTGATGTGGGAAAGTTGAATGCGCGACTTAAACATAGAGTATCATCACTTACTTCGACCCAGTCTCGAGTTGCCTATGGCAGTTTGGAATATTATTGATTATAATTGCCTGATAATTATACTGCTGATTAAGTGTTAGTTCAGCAGGAGTTTGTACCGTTTATAGCGCCTTACTCAAGCGCGCTACAGCATGAGGTCAGTGGGGATTAAACCCACAATCCCATGTGTGGTGTAGCAAGTGTTCTTACCACTCCACCACGCTGCCTGTTTATTGAGTTTATTACATCACAAACAAACCTGTGTTATTAGTCAAATTGCTTTGAGCTTTTTTTAGTAGATAAAGTAAATAGAGAATTACAAGTATGGAAATGAGCAATAATGTTCCAGTAATTGCCCACCCTGTTATAAGTGGATTGCTCTAAACATAAATTAAAAGTAATTTTTGGACATAACAAGTTTTAATTTATTCTTGGTGTAAAGGATGCATACTTATTATTTAAATACCTGTTTTAAACTCTTTATAATTTAAATTATTTACAATATACTTTAGTCAATATAAACCTGTGATTGTTGTGACTCAGTTGTAGGGTATATTGTTGCTTGGTTAGGAGTGAAAAATGTTATTTGTTTTGTTGTTGGGGGCTGTGTTGTTGTATCTGTATATGCTCTTGTGGTTGAGGTTGTTGCAATTGTTGTAGGACCTAAAATATTATAAATTTGTAATAAAATTTTATGTACTAAATTACCTAAAATGATTTACCCTCTTTTATGGGCTTTCAGTTAGCTGAAATACAATGTGAAGTTATTTTTTTAAATTTGGTTTAACTTTTTTCAAATTTTAATTTCAGTCACCAAATTTTTGACGAAAATTTTCTTACTTGACAAGGACCGCTGGCAAATAAAATTTTTAGGTCGTGTTGAGTGAAAACAGTATATATCATTCCACTTAGAACTCCACCCTAATAACTCTACACATAGTTCATAATCACGGTTTGGCTCATTATAAGCCCAGTTAGATTGATTGCCCAACAAAATTGTTCCATCAGACCAAATAAAAGAGGAATTCAAATTAGCTGGGTTTGTTCTTGTTAGGCCAATAAAATAACTTGTTCTTTGTCCTAAATAAAATATTATTTAAATAATGCTTTGAAGAAATAATGATATAATTTTGTTTTTATAACTAAGGTAAACCTGTTCACATAAATATTTTAAATTACTGTTTTCAAAACAGACATTAACCTTTTATTAAATGTATTGTTTGATTAATAAAATCATGAATTCCAGAAGTTTTAGGAGTTGCCAACTTAGCATTTAATTGTGTACAATTTGTACTTGCTGTGTCATAATCTCTAACTTTAGGTCCAAAGTGATATTCTACACCCTCATATGTATACCATTGTTGCCCATTTACAACATTTAAACTTAAAAAAATTAAGCCCAAATATAACTTGTTCATTTTGTAACTTAGGTTGTTTGGCAAAAACTTTCTCTAAATAAGCCTCACCCACATACCTTGGTATATATTAAGAAAGATTTATTATCATAACATCCTGTGTGATATTAAATAAACATTTGCAATGCTAGGTATAAGATAGTTATTGGTAAAACAATATAACGTCTTTACCTAAATTATTTACCCACTGTTTCTAAGATAATGTAATGACTAACATGGTTGTTAAATAATACGAGAATGTTTGAATAAATAAAGTCTAATAATTTATACAACAAAACAAGTAAAAATAAAAAAATGATTAAGGTAACTATAATAAGATAATTAGACTGTAAGGTAATAAAATACTTTGTAAGTTATGTGTAAGAATTAAAATTGTTTATGATATGAATTGTAAAGATACAACACATGTAAAATTGTATTTTCTTACAAATTAGTGTTTCAAGTTTTAAAATCTTCTGTTTTCGTAAATACTTTCTGGATTGTTTGAGGTATTTTGCTTAATGGTTGGTTTGTCTGTAAAACAAATTTAATTAACATTTGTATTTTAAAATATTTATTCAATTATGCTATTTTGTTTAAATCTTACTGCACAACTTTTAAGACATATTTTATATTTATTACATCACAAACAGACCTGTGTTACCAGTCACAATGTGTTGAGCCTTTTTTAGTAGATATAGTAGATACAAAATTACAAGTATGGAAATGAACAATAATGTTCCAGTAATTGCCAATAAAATCACAAGTGGATTGCTCTAAACATAAGTTAAAAGTAATTCTTGGACATTTAAAAGTTTATTTTTAATTTATTCTTGGTGTAAAGATACATACTTATTATTTGATTATATACTTCATACAAAATATAAACTAAGTTGTATACAATATACTTTAGTTAATATAAACCTGTGATTGTTGTGGTTCATTTCTAGAGTATATTGTTGCTTGGTTAAAAGGGTTAAATGTTGATGATGGTTCTGTTGTTGTGTCTGTATTTACTCTTGTAGTTGGGGTTGTTGCAATTGTTGTTGGAACTTTAAATATCATATTGTTGTAATTTAGTGCACTAAATTACCTGAATATTTAAACTTACTCAGCAAATATTGCTTGCTACTTAATTTAACTAAAAATACTTTGATAACACATTTAACATAAGTTTCTTTAAAATAGTTTTAACTTAACACAAGTTTTTTATTCACTACTTTTATTATTATGAACATTTAAGATAGCTTAAATACAACTTAAAGTTGTTTTTTGAATTAGGTATACCTTTTTTCAAATTTTAATTTAATTTCAGTCACCGAATTTTTGATGAAAATTTTCTTACTTGGCAAATGTCGCTGGCAAATAAATCTTTTTAACATTGTAGAAGTAGAACATTTTACATCATTCCACTTGGAAGTCCACCCTCTTACCACAACACATTGTTCATGGGCATTATTTGGCTCATAAGAAGCCCAGTTAGATTGACTTCCCAACAAAGGTGTCTCATCATACCAAATAAAAGAGGAATTTAAATTGGTGGAGTTTGTTCTTGTTAGGCCAATGAAGTAACTTGTTCCTTGTTCTGAATAAAATATTATTTAAACAATGCTTTGAAGAAATAATGATACATTTTGTTTTTATTTTATAACAAGGTAAACCCGTTAACATAAATATTTTTAATTAATGTTTTCAAAACAGACATTAACCTTTCATTAAATAAATGGTTTGATTAATAAAATTCTGAATTCCAGAAGTTTTAAGAGTTGCTAACGTAGCATTTATTTCTGTACATTTTGTTTTTGCTAAGTCATATTCGAAAAGATCTGGTCCAAAGTAATATTCTACACCCTGATATGTATACCATTGTTGTCCATTTACAACATTTAAACTTAATATAATCAAACTTAAAACCAACTTGTTCATTTTTAAACTGAGGTTGTTTAGCAAAAACTTTATCTAAATGAAGCATTACCAATACATCACTGGTTATTAATAAGAGATATTTTTTATCATAATCTTATGTGTTATTAAATAAACATATATGTAATGCATATTATAAGTTAATTGAGTTTAAATATTTTGTTGTAATGTTATAGTTGAATAGTAGTAGTATAAGTTAGTTTTATTCTGGTGTAATTAAAACAATATTACGTCAAATTACAAAAAACACTAAAAGAATGACTACAGTTTTTTTAAGATGATGTAATAACTAGGATGACTGTTAAATTAATTCAAGAGTTTTCAAATAAATAAAGTGTATGTATACAATTGATAAAAATTGATTATGTTAATAATGATAAAATAAATAGACTGTAAGGTAATAAAATACTTTGTAAGTTATGGGTAGGAATTAAAGTTGTTTATGCTATGAATTATAGAAATACAACACATGTACAACTGTCCTTTTTTATAAGTTCGTGTTATAAGTTTTAAAATCTTCTATTTTCGTAAATACTTTCTGGATTGTTTAAAGTTTTCTTCAAGTTTGTTGGATTGTCTGTAAATAAAAATTTAATCAACATTTGTATTTTGAAATATTTATTCAATTATATATCTCGTTAAATATTTGAATCTTACTGCACAACTTTTAAGACATATTTTATATTTATTACACCACTATCACACCTGTATTACCAGTCAAAATGTGTTGAGCCTTTTTTAGCAGATATAGTAGATAGAGAATTACAAGTATAGAAATATACAATAATGTTCCAGTAATTGCCAATAAAGTCACAAAGGGATTGCTCTAAACATAAGTTAAAAGTAATTTTTGTACATAACAAGTTTTAATTTATTTTGGTGTAAAGGATGCATACTTATTATTTAATACCTGTTTTAAACCCTTTATAATTTAAATTGTATACAATATACTTTAGTTGATATAAACCTGTGATTGTTGTGACTCAGTTGTGGGGTATATTGTTGCTTGGTTAAGAGTGGAAAACATTATTTGTTCTGTTGTTGGGGGCTGTGTTGTTGTATCTGTATTTGCTCTTGTGGTTGAGGTTGTTGCAATTGTTGTAGGACCTGAAATATTATAAATTTGTAATAAAATTTAATGTACTAAATTACCCCAATTTATTTACCCCTTTCTGCCAACATTGCTTGTCATAAATCGGACTAAGCTAATTTTGTTAATATATATAGTATAAGTTTATTTAAAACAATTTTACCTAAACACAAGTTTCTTAATGAGGTTTATGACTTTCAGTTAGCTTAAATACAACTTGAAGGTGTTTTTTGAATTAGGTTTAACTTTTTCAAATTTTAATTTAATTTCAGTCATTTTTGACAAAAATTTTCTTACTTGGCAAATGTCGCTGGCAAATAAATCTTTTTAACATTGTAGAAGTAGAACATTTTACATCATTCCACTTGGAAGTATACCCTCTTACCACAACACATTGTTCATGGGCATTATTTGGCTCATAAGGAGCCCAGTTAGATTTGTTAGTTAGTAAAGTTGTTCCATCAGACCAAATAAAAGAGGAATCTAAATTGGAGTGGTTTGTTCTTGTTAGGCCAATAAAATAAGTTGCCCCTCGTCCTAAATAAAATGTTAACTGTGCTGTTAAAAATATTCACTTTTACTTGTATTAAAATTGAACTTGATTAAAGTTATATAGTTCATTAAAAGCTTTGTAAAATAGAATATTTTACCTTTTATGGAATCTATTGTTTGATTAATAAAGTTCTGAATTTCAAAAGTTTTAAGAGTTGCCAACGTAGCATTTAATTCTGTACATCTTGTATTTGCTGAATCATATCTTAAAACATCTGGTCCAAAGTAATATTCTACACCCTCATATGTAAACCATTGTTGCCCATTTACAACATTTAAACTTAAAATCATCAAACTTAAAACTAACTTGTTCATTTTTAAACTGAGATTGCTTAGCAAAAACTTTAACCAAATGAACCTTTACCAATACACTACTCAGTTATTAATAAAAAAGGTTAATTATCATAACATCTTATGTGTTATTAAATAAACAAGTGTAATGCATGTTATAAGTTAATTGAGTTTAGATATGTTGTTGTGATGTTATAGTTGAATAGTAGTAGTATAAGTGAGTTTGATTCTGGTGTAATTAAAACAATATTACGTCAAATTACGAAAAAACACTAAAAGAATGACTACTGTTTTTAAGATGATGTAATAACTAGGATACCTGTTAAAATAATACAGGAAGTTTTACATAAATAAAGTCTTACCATTTTTAATGAAATAAATAATGATAAAAATTGATTATGTTAATAATGATAAAATAAATAGACTGTAAGGTAATAAAATACTTTGTAAGTTATGGGTAAGAATTAAAATTGTTTATGATATAAATTATAAGATACAAGACATGTAAAATTGTATTTTTTTACAAATTAGTGTTTCAAGTTTTAAAATTTTTTGTTTTTGTAAATACTTTCTGGATTGTTTAAAGTATTCTTCAAGTTTGTTGGATTGTCTGTAAAACAAATTTAATTAACATTTGGATTTTAAAATATTTATTCAATTATATATCTCGTTGAACAAATTTGAATCCTACTGCACAACTTTTAAGACATATTTTATATATTTATAGTTTATTACATCACAAACACACCTGTGTAACTAGTTGAATTGTTTTGAGCTTTTTTTAGTAGATAAAGTAGGTAGAGAATTACCAGTATGGAAATAAGCAATAATGTTCCAGTAATTGCCCACCCTATAATAAGTTGATTGTTCTAAACATAAATTAAAGCAATTTGTGTAAAATTAATTACCTTTTAAACCTTAATTTAAATAAACATGAATAGTAAAACTGTTTTGAATTTATATACATTAACCATAATGATATAATAATGTTATTTTTTGTTACTTGTATCATGACATAAATTGTGTTGGCCTGTGGTTGTTCAGTTGTAAACACTGTAACTGTAGAATTTGTTGTTAAATTGTTGGAGAGGCTGAATATTGTTGTAAAATTTGTTGTTTTTGTAGATATTTTTGTTGTAAGTATCGGCGTTTTTTGACTAAAAAAATGTTAACTTTGCTTTACTTACTTGGTAAATCTCGTTGGCAAATAAATCCTTCCCTCTTAGCAAAACACTCAAAATCATTCCACTTAGAAGTATATCCTCTTACCACAACACATTGTTCATTACCACCAGAGTTATTTGGCTCATATTTATTCCAGTTAGATTGATGGCCCAACAAAGTTGTCCCATCAGACCAAATAAAAGAAGAATTTAAATTAGCTGGGTTTGTTTTTGTTAGGCCAATAAAATAACTTGCTCCTTGTCCTAAATAAAATGTTAGTTGTGCTGTTAAGATTATTAACTTTTGCTTGTGATAAAATTTAATTTAGCCCAAGTTATAAAGTTGCATAAAGGAAAAAAAGTAATTTTACCTTTTATGGAATATAAAGTGTGGTTAATAAAGCTCTGAATTTCGAAAGTTTTAAGAGTTGCTAACTTAGCATTTAATTTTGTGCATTTTAATTTTGATGTGTTATAACTATAAACACCTGCTCCAAAGTAATATTCTACACCCTCATATGCATACCATTGTTGCCCATTTACAATATTTAAACTTAAAATTATCAAACTTAAAACTAACTTGTTCATTTTTAAACTGAGATTGCTTTGTAAAAACTTTAACTAAATGAAGCTTTAAAAATACATTACTTAGTTTTTGATAGGAAATATTTATTATCACAACATCGTATGTGTGTTATTAAATAAACACGTGTAATGCATGTGATAAGTTAATTGAGTTTAGATATGTTGTTGTGATGTCGTAGTTGTATAGTACATATTTAAGTTTGTTAACACAGGTTGCAATCAAAACACATTAAATAGATAGATTCTTACACTTTGTTTGTCATGAAAATATCATTTACATATAGATAATAATATAAATAATCCTTTGATGTAAGTAATTGAAAAACAATTCATAATATAGATGATTTTTTAAAACAAATGTTATAAAATTAAAAGAAAAAACAGTTTTTTTTTAAAAACAGTAAATAGACCTAAATTAATATTTTAATTTAATTTTAAGATATAAATTTTATTCATTAAAATGAAAAAATATATTATATTAAAACAACATTTCAATGGCAATAAAATAAGGGAAAATTTTTTTTAAATTTATCGTAAATGTTTTGGAATAACAACAGCATAAACTTCTTGATCATTTAGTTGATCTTCTGCTGTGGTGTTATAGTTGTTAGTTGGGGGACCTGGTTCTGTTGTGGTGTTTAAGTTACCACTTGGACTTGGTTCTACTGTGGTGTAATAGTTGTCAAAGGGTATAGGTTCTGGTGTGGTGTTTAAGTTTTGTTGATCTTCTACTGTGGTGTATAAGTTTTCTACTGGAATATTATTTCCAGTGTTTTCTAGATCTGCATAAAAATATTTTTAGCAAATATAAACCAAAATTCAGTAGGATTTACTACATTTTTATTCGGGTATTTAAACATAATGGTAGTTACCTTTTTCTGGTTGTTATGTTAATATATTGTTGTTTTATATTAAATTTAAACTATTTGTAAAAACAATTTAAATACTAATTTTATAGTCCAATTTCTATGATTTTTTAACTAAAAAATTGTACCTGTTTTTGTATGTATTTTCTTGTAATAAAGAACAGCCCCAACTATAATAAAGCTAAGCAATAAAACCAACCCAGTTGCAATTAGGGGAATTGTCAGAACTGTAGCCTTAAAAATAATTAAGTAAAATTAAATTTTTTTTTTGTTATAACTTTATCTTATAAATTTAAACTACTATTTAAAGGTAACTAAAAATTAATTTATTAACAAAAGGTGATTATTATAATTTAGTTGAAAATTGTTTTTTGTTTAAACAAAAATTTTGACAACATTTCTGCGATATTTCCACTAAATATAGTAGTGTTTTAGGCTGTTTTTTTTATTAAATAAACATGTCTTGTTAAAATTTATTACGAAACAGATATTTTACTGGGTAAGTTTGTTGAGTAGAGTCGTTTGTGGTTTCTGGTCCTGTTGTTAAAGTAATTATTGAGTTTGTAACTAAATCTGTGGTTGTGTCTGCTGTTGTTTCTGAAGTTATTGTTGATGTCCATGTTGTTGTTTCTGTGAATTTCAACAGAATTTTTCTCAAATTTTTTTTTATTTATACGCAATAATTGTAGGTGAATCAAAGAAAATCTTTGCTTTATTAAGCTATAATATAGGTACAGCTAATGTTATAATTCTTAGCACCTTTTTTGTAAAGGTAGTTAAAACTGGGAACAATATTGATGGTCACTTACTTGGAAAATTTCTCTGACAAATATAGCCTTCTCTTTGTTTGATACATTCTATATCCTCCCACTTAGAAGTCCCACCTTTAACTAAAACACAATTTTCATTCTTAGCACCCCCATTATTAGGTTCATAAGCTCCACCATCTCTGTCCCAGTTAGATTGATCACTAGTTAAAGTTGTCCCATCAGACCAAATAAAAGAAGAATTGTCTCGGTTTGGAATTTGTCTTTTGAGGCCAATCCAATACTTAAGAGCTTGACCTTAAAAAAAAAAAATTATCCTAAAAACTAAATTTAAAAAATTTGAAGTTTTTACAAAATGATTTTTTTAAGTAAAATGCTTTAAATAGATAGTTGTAATTTTTTTTTATTTTTACCGTTAATTAAAAATATTGTTTGATTTACAAAATCTTGAATTCGAGAAGTTTTAAGAGTCGCCAATGTGCCATTCATTTGTGTACATTTTGTTACTGAGTATTGATAATTATAACCATTGTGAAAGTCTATGTGACCTTTATGAAAGTAGTATTCTACACTCTCATATGCATACCATTGTTGCCCATTTACAACATTTAAACCTAAAACTATCAAACTTAAAATCAACTTGTTCATTTTAAAAGCAAAATGCTTTAAAACAAAACTCTATGTTATTAAGGTCTAAATCATATTACTTGGTTATTTATAGACAAAATTTATCATCATACCATCTTACGTAATTTAAAATAAACATATTCTGTTATGCATTATAAGTTAACTGAGTTTAGACAAGATGTTGTTGTGATGTCATAGTTTATTACTTATAGTACTTGTTAGGTATTTATGAATAGTTTATTTGAAAAAACATTTTCGATATAGTTTCTTATATTTTGTTTGTCATTAAAATATTATTTTGTGCTATGTCTAAGTTAAATAACAGATAATGACATAATGTTAGTAATTCATTAAAAACATTTTTAACATAGCCTAACTTATAAAAACAATTGTCATAACAATATTTTTAAACTTATAAAACTCCTGATGACTATATAAGTTATTATAAAACACTTTTTATAGGCCTACTAGTGTTAAACAAAATTTACAAATTTAAAATATTATTTTTATGTTGTAACTCAAACAATAGAATATAATAAGGAATAAAACAGAAAAATATGTTTTATATATAAACAGTGTAAGAATTGGTAAATATAAATTACAATAAATGTAATAAAAAAGTTAAAATTTGGTTGAAAATTTATCGTAAATGTTTTGGAATAACAGCGGCATAAGTTTCTTGATCATTCAGTTGATCTTCTGCTGTGGTGTTATTGTCACTTGGGCATGGTTCTGCTGTGGTGTAATAGTTGTTAAATGGTATGGGTTTTGGTGTGGTGTTTAAGTTTGGTTGATCTTCTGCTGTGGTGTAATAGTTTTCGGCTGGAATATTATTTTCAGTATTTTCTGGATCTACATAAAAATGTTGCAAACAAAAAAAATTTTAACTATAAATATTTAAAAAAAAATTCACAACATATTGCTGTTTTATTAGCTGAAAACTTAAACATTAACTTTACTACATTGTTTTTTTTAACCCATTTCACTTTACCTGTTTTATTTTTAATTTTCTTGTAATAAAGAACAGCTGCAACCATAATGAAGCAATGTTGTTGCTTGCAATGTTGTTGGTATGTTGTTGCTTGGTTAGCAGTGGAAAATGTTATTTGTTTTGTTGTTGGGGGCTGTGTTGTTGTATCTGTATTTGCTTTTGTAGTTGGGGTTGTTACAATTGTTGTTGGACCTTTAAACAGGCCTATCATAAACTTGTAATTTTTTTTTTAAACTTGGTATATATTGCTAACAATTATTACTAACTAGATAGATATCAGTAGCATATACTGTTTCCATGTAGAAAAAACAACTTTATGACCCAAACATAGAATAACATTTGTTATTTAGCCTCAGCCTTGTGTTGACCTTGTTCGTTTTTACTAAGTATGGTTAACTGATAGATAATGTGCTTCTTTTTTACAAGCATTATCTGTTTATTTAACATGTTTGTTCATAATCGAATCAGTTAGCTTGATTGCAACTTAAAAGTGCTCAATTTAATGTAAAGTATTCTCTTTTTTTAACAGTCAACCAAAACATTGACTGAAATTTACTTACTTGATAAAGTTCGCTGGCAAATAAATCTATTAAATACTGCAGGATAAGAACATTGTATATCATTCCATCTAGAAGTCCACCCTATTAACTCAACACATTTTTCATAATCATGATTTGGCTCATTAAAAGCCCAGTTAGATTGATTGCCCAACAAAGTTGTTCCATCAGACCAAATAAAAGAGGAATCCAAATTGGAGTGGTTTGTTCTTGTTAGACCAATGAAGTAACTTGCATTTTGTCCTAAATATAATAAATTTTATTCAAACACTTAACATCTTACTAAATGGTTTTATCATAAAGATAAACTTAATTATAGAAGAGGTTTAAAAGGAAATATTAAAAAATGAAAAGTGATTCCCTACCTTTTCTTAAATAGATTGTATAATTAACAAAGCTCTGAATTTCAGAAGTTTTAAGAGTTGCTAACATAGCATTTAACTTTGTACATTTTGTTTTTGCTAAGTCATATCTTAAAACATCTGGTCCAAAGTAATATTCTACACCCTCATATGCATACCATTGTTGTCCATTTACAACATTTAAACTTATAATCATCAAACTTAAAACTAACTTGTTCATTTTTAAACTGAGATTGCTTAGCAAAAACTTATCTAAATGAAGCATTACCAATACACTACTCAGTTTTTAATAAGAAAGATTTTTTATCATTACATCTTCTGTGTTATTAAATAAACATGTGTAATGCATGTTATAAGTTAATTGAGTATAGATATGTTGTTGTGATGTTATAGTTGAATAGTAGTAGTATAAGTGAGTTTGATTCTGGTGTAATTAAAACAATATTACGTCAAATTACAAAAAACACTAAAAGAATGACTACTGTTTTTTTAAGATGATGTAATAACTAGGATGACTGTAAAATTAATTCAAGAGTAAATAAAGTATATGTATACGATTGATAAAAATTGATTATGTTAAGAATGATAAAATAAATAGACTGTAAGGTAATAAAATACTTTGTAAGTTATGGGTAAGAATTAAAGTTGTTTATGCTATGAATTATAGAAATACAACACATGTACAACTGTCCTTTTTCATAAGTTCGTGTTATAAGTTTTAAAATCTTCTGTTTTCGTAAATACTTTCTGGATTGTTTAAAGTATTCTTTAAATTTGTTGGATTGTCTGTAAAACAAATTTAATTAACATTTGTATTTTGAAATATTTATTCAATTATATATCTCATTAAACATATTTGAATCTTACTGCACAACTTTTAAGACATATTTTATATTTATAGTTTATTACATCACAAACAAACCTGTGTAACTAGTTGCATTGTTTTGAGCTTTTTTTAATAGATAAAGCAGATAGAGAATTACAAGTATGGAAATGAGCAATAATGTTCCAGAAACTGCCAATAAAATCACAAGTGGATTGCTCTAAACATAAGTTAAAAGTAATTTTGAGACATAACAAGTTTTAATTTATTTTTGGTGTAAAGGATGCATACTTATTATGTAATACCTGTTTTAAACCCTTTATAATTTAAATTGTATACAATACACTTTAGTTGATATAAACCTGTGATTGTTGTGACTCAGTTGTGGGGTATATTGTTGCTTGGTTGGAAGTGGAAAACATTATTTGTTCTGTTGTTGGGGGCTGTGTTGTTGTATCTGTATTTGCTCTTGTGGTTGAGGTTGTTGCAATTGTTGTAGGACCTGAAATATTATAAATTTGTAATAAAATTTAATGTACTAAATTACCCCAATTTATTTACTCCTTTCTGCCAACATTGCTTGTCATAAATCGGACTAAGCTAATTTCGTTAATATATATAGTATAAGTTTATTTAAAACAATTTTACCTAAACACAAGTTTCTTAATGAGGTTTATAGGTATTCAGTTAGCTTAAATTAGGTTAAGCTAACTGAAATACCTATAAACCTCATTAATGTATAACTTTTTAACTTAGGTTAAGCTAACTGAATACCTATAAACCTCATTAATGTATAACTTTTTCAAATTTTAATTTAATTCCAGTCACTGAATTTTTGACGAAAATTTTCTTACTTGACAAGGACCGCTGGCAAATAAAATTTTTAGGTTGTGTTGAGTGAAAACAGTATATATCATTCCACTTAGAACTCCACCCTAATAACTCTACACATAGTTCATAATCACGGTTTGGCTCATTAGAAGCCCAGTTAGATTGATTGCCCAACAAAGTTGTTCCATCAGACCAAATAAAAGATGAATTCAAATTAGCTGGGTTTGTTCTTGTTAGGCCAATAAAATAACTTGTTCTTTGTCCTAAATAAAATATTATTTAAATAATGCTTTGAAGAAATAATGATATAATTTTGTTTTTATAACTAAGGTAAACCTGTTCACATAAATATTTTAAATTACTGTTTTCAAAACAGACATTAACCTTTTTTTAAATGTATTGTTTGATTAATAAAATCATGAATTCCAGAAGTTTTAGGAGTTGCCAACTTAGCATTTAATTGTGTACAATTTGTACTTGCTGTGTCATAATCTCCAACTTTAGGTCCAAAGTGATATTCTACACCCTCATATGTATACCATTGTTGCCCATTTACAACATTTAAACTTAAAAAAATTAGGCCCAAATTTAACTTGTTCATTTTGTAACTTAGGTTGTTATGCAAAAACTTTCTCCAAATAAGCCTCACCCACATACCTTGGTATATATTAAAAAAGATTTATTATCATAACATCCTGTGTGATATTAAATAAACATTTGCAATGCTAGGTATAAGATAGTTATTGGTAAAACAATATAACGTCTTTACCTAAATTATTTACCCACTGTTTCTAAGATAATGTAATGACTAACATGGTTGTTAAAATAATACGAGAATGTTTGAATAAATAAAGTCTAATAATTTATACAACAAAATGAGTAAAAATATTAAAATTGATTATGGTAACTATAATAAGATAAATATACTGTAAGGTAATAAAATACTTTGTAAGTTATGGGTAAGAATTAAAATTGTTTATGCTATGAATTATAGAAATACAACACATGTACAACTGTTCCTTTTTTATAAGTTTTAAAATTTTCTGTTTTCGTAAATACTTTCTGGATTGTTTAAAGTTTTCTTCAAGTTTGTTGGATTGTCTGTAAAACAAATTTAATCAATATTTGGATTTTAAAATATTTATTCAATTATATATCTCGTTGAACAAATTTGAATCCTACTGCACAACTTAAAAGACATATTTTATATTTATAGTTTATTACATCACAAACAAACCTGTGTAACTAGTTACATTGTTTTGAGCTTTTTTTAGTAGATAAAGTAAATAGAGAATTACAAGTATGGAAAGGAACAAAAATGTTCCAGTAATTGCCAATAAAATCACAAGTGGATTGCTCTGTACATAAGTTAAAAGTAATGGTTGGACATCTAAAAGTTTATTTTTAATTTATTCTTGGTGTAACATACTTATTATTTGATTACATACTTCATACAAAATATAAACTAAGTTGTATACAATATACTTTAGTTAATATTAAACCTGTGATTGTTGTGACTCAGTTGTGGGGTATGTTGTTGCTTGGTTTGGGGTGGAAAACATTATTTGTTCTGTTGTTAGGGGCTGTGTTGTTGTATCTGTATTTGCTCTTGTGGTTGGGGTTGTTGCAATTGTTGAATGACCTTAATTATAATAAATTTGTAATAAAATTTAATGTACTAAATTACCTTAATTGATTTACCCTCTCTGCCAATATTGCTTGTCATAAATTGGACTAAGCTAATTTTGTTAATACATATAGTATAAGTTTATTTAAATCGGTTTTAACTAAACAACAGTTTCTTAATGAGGTTTATGGGCTTTTTAGTTAGCTTAATTACAACTTGAAGTTGTTTTTTGAATTGGGTATCACCTTTTTCATGATTTATTTTAATTTCAGTCACCAATTTTTTTGATAAAAATTTACTTACTTGGCAAAAGTCGCTGGCAAATAAATCTATTTAATATTTTAGAAGTAGAACACTGTACATCATTCCACTTAGAAGTATACCCTCTCACCACAACACAGTGTTCATTACTACCAGCATTGTTAGGCTCATATCTATTCCAGTTAGATTGGCTTCCCAACAAAGTTGTTCCATCACACCAAATAAAAGAGGAATTCAAATTAGCTGGGTTTGTTCTTGTAAGGTCAATAAAATAACTTGTTCCTTGTCCTAAATAAAATGTTAGTTGTGCCGTTAACGTTATTAACTTTAAGTTAAAATAAAAATCAAAGTTATAATGTTCATTAAAAGCTTTGTAAAATAAAATCTTTTACCTTTTATGGAATATATTGTGTGATTAATAAAACCTTGTATTTTGAAAGATTTTAGAGTTGCTAACTGAGCATTTAATTCTGTACATTTTGTTTTTGCTGTGTCATAACTTAAAACATCTGATCCAAAGTAATATTCTACACCCCCATATGTATACCATTGTTCTCCATTTACAACATTTAAACTTAAAATCATCAAACTTAAAACTAACTTGTTCATTTTTAAACTGAGGTTGTTATGCAAAAACTTTATCTAAATGAAGCATTACCTATACACTACTCAGTTATTAATAAGAGATATTTATTATCATAACATCTTATGTGTTATTAAATAAACATGTGTAATGCATGTTATAAGTTAATTAAGTTTAAATATGTTGTTGTGATGTTATAGTTGAATAGTAGTAGTATAAGTTAGTTTTATTCTGGCATAATTAAAACAATATTACGTCAAACTACAAAAAACACTAAAAAATGACTACTGTTTTTTTAAGATAATGTAATAACTAGGATGACTGTTAAATTAATACAAAAATTTTCAAATAAATAAAGTCTTACCATTTTTAATGAAATAAATAAAGATAAAAATTGATTATGTTAATAATGATAAAATAAATAGACTGTAAGGTAATAAAATACTTTGTAAGTTATGGGTAAGAATTAAAAGTGTTTATGCTACGAATTATAGAAATACAACACATGTACAGTTGTCTTTTTTTATAAGTTTTAAAATCTTTTGTTTTCGTAAATACTTTCTGGATTGTTTAAAGTATTCTTCAAGTTTGTTGGATTGTCTGTAAAACAAATTTAATTAACATTTGTATTTTAAAATATTTATTCAATTATATATCTCGTTAAACATATTTGATTTTTACTGCACAACTTTAAAGAAATATTTTATATTTATAGTTTATTACATCACAAACACACCTGGGTTATTAGTCAAATTGTTTTGAGTTTTTTTCAGTAGATAAAGCAGATAGAGAATAACAAGTATGGAAATGAGCAATAATGTTCCAGTAATTGCCCACCCTATTATAAGTGGATTGTTCTAAACATAAATTAAAGCAATTTGTGTAAATTAATTACCTTTTAAACCTTAATTTAAATAAACATGAATAGTAAAACTGTTTTGAATTTATATACATTAACCATAATGATATAATAATGTTATTTTTTGTTACTTGTATCATGACATAAATTGTGTTGGCCTGTGGTTGTTCAGTTGTAAACACTGTAACTGTAGAATTTGTTGTTAAATTGTTGGAGAGGCTGAATATTGTTGTAAAATTTGTTGTTTTTGTAGATATTTTTGTTGTAAGTATCAGCGTTGTAACTGCAGAATTGAATTGTATGAGATAAGTTATGTGAAAATTCAAAAAAGATTTTACTTAAATTAGTTTTTTTAAATGTGTTCTCATTATTTTTTTGACTAAAAAAATGTTAACTTTGCTTTACTTACTTGGTAAATCTCGTTGGCAAATAAATCCTTCCCTCTTAGCAAAACACTCAAAATCATTCCACTTAGAAGTATATCCTCTTACCACAACACATTGTTCATTACCACCAGAGTTATTTGGCTCATATTTATCCCAGTTAGATTGATGGCCCAACAAAGTTGTCCCATCAGACCAAATAAAAGAAGAATTTAAATTAGCTGGGTTTGTTTTTGTTAGGCCAATAAAGTAACTTGCTCCTTGTCCTAAATAAAATGTTAGTTGTGCTGTTAAGATTATTAACTTTTGCTTGTGATAAAATTTAATTTAGCCCAAGTTATAAAGTTGCATGAAGGAAAAAAAGTAATTTTACCTTTTATGGAATCTATTGTGTGGTTAATAAAGCTCTGAATTTCGAAAGATTTTAGAGTTGCTAACTTAGCATTTAATTTTGTACATTTTAATTTTGATGTGTTATAACTATAAACACCTGCTCCAAAGTAATATTCTACACCCTCATATGTAAACCATTGTTGCCCATTTACAACATTTAAACTTAAAATTATCAAACTTAAAACTAACTTGTTCATTTTTAAACTGAGATTGCTTTGTAAAAACTTTATCTTAATGAAGCATTATCAATACACTACTCAGTTTTTGATAGGAAATATTTATTATCACAACGTCTTATGTGTTATTAAATAAACATGTGTAATGCATGTGATAAGTTAATTGAGTTTAGATATGTTGTTGTGATGTCATAGTTGTATAGTACATATTTAAGTTTGTTAACACAGGTTGCAATCAAAACACATTAATTAGATAGTTTCTTACACTTTGTTTGTCATGAAAATATCATTTACATATAGATAATAATATAAATAATCCTATGATGTAAGTAATTGAAAAACTATTCATAATATAGATGATTTTTTAAAACAAATGTTATAAAATTAAAAGAAAAAACAGTTTTTTTTTAAATACAGTAAATAGACCTAAATTAATATTTTAATTTAATTTTAAGATATAAATTTTATTCATTAAAATGAAAAAATATATTATATTAAAACAACATTTCAATGGCAATAAAATAAGGCGAATTTTTTTAAAATTTATCGTAAATGTTTTGGAATAACAACAGCATAAACTTCTTGATCATTTGGTTGATCTTCTGCTGTGGTGTTGTTGTCATTGTCACTTGGGCCTGGATCTGCTGTGGTGTAAAAGTTACCACTTGGTTCTGGTTCTACTGTGGTGTAATAGTTGTCGAGGGGTATAGGTTCTGATGTGGTGTTTAAATTTTGTTGATCTTCTGCTGTGGTGTAAAAGTTACCACTTGGTTCTGGTTCTACTGTGGTGTAATAGTTGTCGAGGGGTATAGGTTCTGGTGTGGTGTTTAAGTTTTGTTGATCTTCTGCTGTGGTGTATAAGTTTTCTACTGGAATATTGTTCTCAGTGTTTTCTAGATCTGCATAAAAATATTTTTAGCAAATATAAACCAAAATTCAATAGAATTTACTACATTTTGTGCGGGTATTTAAACATAATGGTAGTTTCCTTTTTCTGGTTGTTATGTTAATATATTAAATTAAAATTATTTGTAAAGATAATTTAAATACTAATTTTATAGTCCAATTTCTAAAATTTCTTCAACCAAAAATTGTACCTGTTTTTGTATGTATTTTCTTGTAATAAAGAACAGCCCCAACTATAATAAAGCTAAGCAATAAAACCAACCCAGTTGCAATTAGCGGAATTGTCAGAACTGTAGCCTTAAAAATAATTAAGTAAAAATAAAAATTTAGTTAGAATTTTATCTAACAAATTTAAACTAATATTTTAAGGTATGTAAAAAAAAAATTTTTTAACAAAAGGTAATTATTATAATTTAGTTGAAAATTTTTTTTGTTTAAACAAAAATTTTGACAACATTTCTGCGATATTTCTACTAAACATAGTAGTGTTTTAGGCTGTTTTTCTTTAAATAAATGTCTTGTTAATATTTATTACAAAACAGATATTTTACTGAGGAAGTTGGTTGAGTAGAGTTGTTTGTAGTTTCTGGTCCTGCTGTTGAAGAAATTATTGAGTTTGTAAGTACATCTGTGGTTGTGTCTGCTGTTGTTTCTGTAGTTATTGCTGTTGTCCATTTTGTTGTTACTCTGGTTGTTCTTGTTTCTGTGAATATCAACAGAATTTTTTTTAAATTATTTTTATTTTTACGCAATAATTGTGGGTAAATCAAAGAGAGTTTTTGCTTTAATATGCTATAATATGGGTACAGTTAATGTAAGAATACTTAGTATTTTAAATGCTACAATAAGCCATAGTCTTAATTAAATGCCGATTATGTAAAGGTTGTTTCAACTAAGAACAGTATTTATGGTAACTTACTTGGTAAATTTTTTTGGCAAATAAATCCTTCTTTCCAGTTTGAAGCACATGAAAAATCCTCCCACTTCGAAGTCCAACTTTTAACTAAAACACAATTTTCATTCCCATCACCTCCATTGTTAGGTTCATAAGTATCCCAGTTAGATTGGTCACTAGTTAAAATTGTGCCATCAGACCAAATAAAAGAGGAATTTTTTTGGTTTGGAATTTGTCAAGTTAGTCCAATCCAATACTTAAGAGCTTGACCTTAAAAAAAAATTATCCTAAAAACTAATTTTAAAAAATTTGAAGTTTTTACAAAATATTTTTTTTTGGTGAAATGCTTTAAATAGATACTTGTATTTTTTTTTTAAATTTTACCTTTTATTGAATATAATGTTTGATTAACAAAATCACGAATTCCAGAAGTTTTAAGAGTTGCTAACTTGGCTTTTAATTCTGTACATCTTGTTACTGATGATTGATAATTATAACCATTGGATACATTCCCTTTATAAAAATAATATTCTACATCCTCATATGTATACCATTGTTGTCCATTTACAACATTTAAACTTAAAATCATCAAACTTAAAACTAACTTGTTCATTTTAAAAGCAAAATGCCTTAAAACAAAACTCTATGTTATTAAGATCTTAATCATATTGCTTGGTTATTTATAAATAAAATTTATTATTTTAATATCTTACGTAATTTAAAATAAACAAATTCTGTAATGCATGTTATAAGTTAACTGAGTTTAGACAAGATGTTGTTGTGATGTCATAGTTTATTACTTATACTACTTGTTAGGTATTTATGAATAGTTATTTGAAAAAACATTTTCGATATAGTTTCTCATATTTTGTTTGTCATTAAAATATTATTTTGTGCTATGTTTAAGTTGCATAACAGATAATGACATAATGTTAGTAATTTATTAAAAACATTTTATAACATAGCCTAACTTATAAAAACAATTGTCATAAAAGTAACTTTAAACTAATAAAACTTCTGATAACTATGTAAGTTATTACAAAACACTTTTTATAGGTCTACTAGTGTTAAACAAAATTTCCATACTCAAAATATTTTTTTTTGTTGTCACTCAAACAATAGAGTATAATAAGGAATAAAATAGAAAAATATATATATATTTTTTGTATATATCTTTATCCTCGATGTGGGAAAGTCGAATGCGCGACCAAAACATAGAGTAACATCAGTTACTTCGACCCAGTCTCGAGTTGCCTGTGGCAGTTTGGAATATTATAGATTATAATTGCTCGGTAATTATGCTGCTGATTAAGTGTTGGCTCAGCAGGAGTTCATACTGTTTATAGCACCTTACTCAAGGGCGCTACAGCATGAAATCAGTGGGGATTGAACCCACGATCTCATGGTGGTGTAGCAAGTGTTATTACCACTACACCACGCTGCTGGTATATATTTTATATATGTGATAAACAGTGTAAGTACTGGTAAATATAAATACAATAAATGTAATAAAAGAGTTAAAATTTAGTTTGTATTTATCGTAAATGTTTTGGAATAACAGCAGCATAAACTTCTTGATCATTTAATTGATCTTCTGCTGTGGTGTTATTGTCACTCGGGCCTGGTTCTGCTGTGGTGTAATAGTTGGTAAATGGTATGGGTTCCGGTGTGGTGTTTAAGTTTGGTTGATCTTCTGCTGTGGTGTATAAGTTTTCGGCTGGAATATTATTTTCAGTATTTTCTGGATCTGCATAAAAATATTGCAAACAAAAAAATTTTTAACTATAAATATTTTACAAAAATTTACAACATTTTGCTGGTATATTAGCTGAAAACTTAAGCATTAACTTTACTACATTGTTTTTTTTTTAACCCATTTCACTTTACCTGTTTTATTTTTAGTTTTCTTATAACACAGAACTGCTCCAACCACAATAAAGCAAAGCAATAATAACAAACCAGTTACAATTAAGGGGATTGTTAAAGAAGATGCCTTAATTAAAAATTTTAAATAGTTTTAAGATTCTTAAGAGCTTTAAATATTACTAATTTTTTTTTGCAAATATCTTTATTCTCGCTGTAGAACCTAAACATCGAGTAACATCAGTTACTCCGACCCAGTCTCGAGTTGCCTGTGGCAATTTGAATTTAATCGCATGATAATTATAGAATTTAATCGCATGATAATTAAACTACTGATTAAGTGCGGGCTCAGCAAAAGTTTATACAATTTATATCGCTTACTGAAGGCGCAAAGCGTAAGAGCGGTAGGGATCAAACCAAAGACCTTATATATTGTAGGAAGTGTTCTGACCACTTTACCATGCTGCCACTACTGATTATACAGTAGTAGTATTATACCTGGTTAGTTTGTTGGGTTAAGGAATATGTTGAATTTTGTTTAGTTGTTGAGTGTTTTTTTAAGGTTGTTGCAAGTGGTTGTTTTGCTGTAGAAACAGTTTTTGTAGTAGATGTTGTAGCTAAAAAAATTAATTTTGTAGTATTTGAATCATTTTCATTTATCATTTTTTATTAGCCCAAATTTAAGGAAACTGTTGTGACCCTGGGCCAGTCTTATATTTAAAAAAAAAGGCTATTTGGGTAGCCTGTGGTTTTATATCGACTATTAAATAGAATAAGTAGAATCAAGGCTTTTATCTAGAAAGATTTAACAGCAATACAGTAGAAGCTAAACATACAAGACTTTATTGCAATGTTTCTACTTCGGCATTATTTCTGTGTGAGACAAATATATGTTAAACATAGTTTTACTTACTTGGTAAATGTCGTTGGCATATAAATCTTGTTTGCTCAGTGCATTTATTATCATTCCACTTTGAGGACCAACCCTTGAGCAAAACACAATTTTCATTCCCACCACCCCCATTATTAGGTTCATATACATTATGTTCACCATCTCTGTCCCAGTTAGCTTGGTCACTAGTTAAAATTGTTCCATCAGACCAAATAAAAGGGGAATTGTCTTGGTTTGGAATTTGCCGACTTAGGCCAAAGTAATATTTTGAACTTCTTCCTTAAATAAAATTAAATTATATATTAGGTTAAGTTAATTTTATATATTAGGTTAAGTTAATTGGTATTAGGTTAAGTTAATTTTATATATTAGGTTAAGTTAATTGGTATTAGGTTAAGTTAATTTTATATATTAGGTTAAGTTAATTGGTATTAGGTTAAGTTAATTTTATATATTAGGTTAAGTTAATTGGTATTAGGTTAAGTTAATTTTATATATTAGGTTAAGTTAATTGGTATTAGGTTAAGTTAATTTTATATATTAGGTTAAGTTAATTGGTATTAGGTTAAGTTAATTTTATATATTAGGTTAAGTTAATTGGTATTAGGTTAAGTTAATTTTATATATTAGGTTAAGTTAATTTTATATATTAGGTTAAGTTAATTGGTATTAGGTTAAGTTAATTTTATATATTAGGTTAAGTTAATTTTATATATTAGGTTAAGTTAATTGGTATTAGGTTAAGTTAATTTTATGCAAAACAAAAAAAATAAAATTTAATAAATTTTATTTTTGTTCACCTTTAATTGAAGTTAATTTTTTTTGAATAAAACTGCGAATTTCAGAAGTTTTAGGAGTTGCTAACATAGCATTCAATTCTGTGCATTTTGTTTTTGCTATGTCATAACTTAAAAAAAGTGGTCCAAAGTAATATTCTACACCCTCATATGTATACCATTGTTGCCCATTTGCAACATTTAAACTTAAAATCACCAAACTTAAAACTAACTTGTTCATTTTAAAGTATAGTTGTTTAACAATATATCATTCCACCTAAACAAGGCTTTAATTATATAACCTACATATTTATATGCTATATTATAACCAAACATCCTATGTGGTATTAAACAAACATTTCTCATGATTATTATAAGGTAATTATGTTTAGATTTAATATTTAAACATAATTTACTTTTTGTGGGCACTATCTTTATTATTTGTTAACCTAATAGTCATATATTGGTTTGTCTTTTGAATAACAACTGCATATTATTAAGTTTTAATAATATTTAACATATTAACATATTTTAAATCTATTTTACTGAAGTTGGTGGTAACAGTCTTAAAACTATATTTTTTTAGCAAACTTGACCTAAGGTTTTTCCTTAAAAATTTTGGTTATGTTACCTCTACTAATATATATTATAAGCCAGTCCACAAGAATAACTAAATGGCATACTCCATACTATTTCATTATTCAGTAATTGTTTAATAATATATTTGCTAGTACACTTTGTTTTGAAGCTTATTATAATTACAAATCAACACATGGTTTTGCGTGCAAACGAAATTTTATTAAAAATGCCACGATTTGTCATTGAAAAGAAAAAAATTTGCTGATTTTAAATTGGATTACGTTTTCTTCTGAACATTGGCATTCCATGGTAGTTTAAATTCACTAAAAATATAAAACAAGTTAGTTAGTATTTAACATTTAAAAATTCAAGTCGGAAAACTAAAAAAAATGTGCAAAAAAGTTGACTTTATGGTCTAAACATAGAGTAACATCCGTTACCCTGACCCAGTCTAGATTTGACTTTTACAGTTTGGAATATTATAGATTATTATTGCCAAATGATTAAACTGCTGATTAAATGCTGGCTCAGCAGGAGTTTATACGGTTTATAGCGCCTTACTTAGGGGGGCTACAGCATGGGAGCAGTGAGTATTGAACCCAGGACCTTTTGTAGTGTAGCAAGTGTTCTAACCACTACACCACGCTGCCAGTTACATGCAAATTTTAAACTTCTGTTTATCAACTAACCTCTGTGTTAGACTTGGAATTGAATAACCAAAACAGTTTATTGGAAAATCTTCTTTGATTTCAACTTTGTCAACTAAAAGTAAAAAAAATAAAATTTCAACTCAAAATATTACTGTACAAAGTATAACCCTTGTAACCATAACCCATAAAGTGAATTAGTTAAAAAAACTAATTGAATATTGTGGGTTAAAAAACAAAAATAACACACTAGTTTTTATGACATCATAATCAACTTACTGTCGTATAAAGTAGGTAGAAAAGATTCTAGAAATCCACTTTCCTGCTGTTCTTTGTTTAAAAGATTTTGTCGAAGTTTTTCGTTGTAGCGAAATTCTCGAATCCGTTGTATGTCCCACCTAGTGGTTAAATAAATAAATTTATTTTTTTACAAAATTTTTTTTTTATATTTGATTTTTTTACCTTTTCCGTCTTTTTTCATTTAGTTCAAACTTGGTATGTCTCTTTGTATAAGTATCATCTGTTGTGTCCTAAAGATAAAAAGAAAAAACTTTTAATATTAATGAATTTTTTTTATATATTTTTTTATCCTTGATGTGGGAAAGTCGAATGCACGACTTCAACATAGAGTAACATGCTGGCTCAGCAGGAGTTCATACCGTTTATAACGTCGTACTCAAGGGCGTTACAGCATGGGAGTAGTAAGGATTAAACCCACGACCTCATGGTGGTGTAGCAAGTGTTCTTACCACTACACTACGCGGTTAAAATTAGTTAATTACATTTTACCTAAAAATTGTTAATTACCTCAATTCTACTCGTTGATGGGTCTATGGTGTTTTCAACATTTGTTTTTATTTCATTCAACCTCCATGTTGGAACTATTAACAAAACATTTTAAATTAAATATTAATTTTAAAAATTTAAAGCTAAAACAGGGTATCTATAGAATATACTGGATTAAATAAACTCAATGACCCATCTTTAAACCCTAAGCCATTTTACATTCTTTAGAAGTAGTGCCAAAAAAATACTGCTACTGTCAGAAAACATATTTTTTATTAAAGATCATTTTTGTGAAGAAGCAAGGTTAATAAATAACAGAAATAATGATTTACTTACTTAACATACTGTCCTTGCTTTTAACATCATTCCATTCAACCATTATAGGAAAGTTGTTGATATTATGGAATAAATGTTCACGATGGTAAGGGTGGGGGGTTCGCAGTAATAATTTCTTAACTTCAGCCTTTTTTGCTGTTTTAGTTTCAGGTTTATCTGCGAAATATTTAAGTTCTTATTCCTAGTAGCAAAATTAAATTACAAAAGAATGAATTAAACCATAAAACTAACCGGCAGCGTGGTGTAGTGGTAAGAACACTTGCTACACCACCATGAGGTCATGGGTTCAATCGCCACTGATCTCATGCTGTAGCATCCTTGAGTAAAGTGCTATAAACGGTACGAACTCCTGCTGAGCTATAGCACTTAATCAGCAGCATAATTATCGGGCAACTATAATTAATAATATCCCAAACTGCTAAAGGAAACTCGAGACTGGGTCGGGTAACAGTTGTTATTCTATGTTTAAGTCGCGCATTCGACTTTCCCACATCGAGGATAAAGATATATATAAAAAAAAAACTGTGTTTTTAACTGGTCCATTATAATATTTATTTCTTCTTAATGCTATCAGAACTAGTGCAACAAAAACTAATTTTTAATTTAAAATTAATTTAATGTAAATTATTTCTTGGTTGATTTTTTTACCTGCTACAACCGGTTGTACTATAACCTCTTCATTTAAATCAGTTGCAACTTTAACACTATCAGCAGAGGAGGAGTTGAGGTCACTGTTATTTGCCATCATTATAAGTTGTGTAATTTCTGCTGCCATGACGGTGCAGTGCGGACATCGTTCGCAGATCTTAAGTCCTAGGTTCGAATCCAGGCTAGTACCATCTTTAGTTATTAATGGATTGGTGAATGACGATATTAACTCGTTTTGGCATCGTTCGATAAATGATATCGGCACCGGAATGTGGTTTTGTCCACTAGGGGACTTGATGGGTGAAAATAAACTGATATTTTTTGATGAGTCGTTAGTTTTATCGGGGTTCTCATTTCGTGATTTTTTCCGCTTTTTCGATGGTTTTGAAACAGGGGTGGAACAATTGTCTACATTTTGGGGTAAATTTATGGGTTTTAATCCAGGGTCAATAGTTTTTTGAGTTCCCCTTGATAAGCCAAGGTCAGTGGTCATTTGGAGGTCATCAAATCTAATAAAAAATATTTTTTAAACCAAAAAATTATAAATCATTTTTTACATTTAAAAAAAAAAGTTTTTGTTTACGTTTTTTTCTCATTATTTTGTTGTTCACTTGTTGCATCTAAAAGAGCGTTTATAGGATCGAGAGAATTTCGTCGTGACAACGAGATTCTTCTTCCCATTCTATCCATTCGACTCTTCAACTGAAATTAAAACAAGGTTGCTAAAATTAAATACATCCAATATACTAGTAGTGGTAAGAACACTTAAATTCTCACTGCTCTCATGCTGTAGCGCCCTTGAGTAAGGCACTATAAACGGTACGAACTCCTGCTGAGCCAGCACTTAATCAGCAGAATAATTATCGGGCAATTATAATCTATATAATATCCCTAACTGCCACAGGCAACTCAAGACTGGGTCGGAGTAACTGATGTTGCTCTATGTTTAAGTCGCGCATTCGATCTCCCCACATCGAGGATAAAGATATATACAAAAAAAAATACAGCCTTCGTGGCTACTCTAATTTAGTCAAACGTTACTAATTATTTAGTTTTGTGTGTAACTATTTTTTAAACACTTACAGCTTGATTAGTTGTTTTCAGTTTAAGAATTTCTTTGTCTCTTAGTTTTAATAAATCTTGTTGTCGTCCAATCAATGAAACCTGTGAAACAATAACACTATAAATATTAAGTTAACAAAAACTACTTTAAAATTGACCAGTTTGTAAACAACATGTTTTTAATGAACTGGTTTAAATATTGTACTTTGTTAAAATAACCACACAATACCACAGAAATCTGGGGTTTGAATCCCACTGCTGTTATGACAATTGCTACAATAATCCTGTTTAAAAAAAGAACAACAGCGGTACCTATATTATATATAGGATAAGAGGGATCGCATGAAAAAATGGATCCCTTGAATTAATGGATTAATGCTGTTTATTTTATGGGGACCTAACCAACTAAATAAAACACAACTTAAGAGAGAATAAATTAAAATAAAGAATAAACATAATAAACCTGTAACATCATAAGTTGTTTTATTCTCTCTAACTCCCCTTCTTCATTATTCTCAACTTTAGTTGTATCCATCGCTTCTGGTTTAATCTCATTTTGCTCCAAATCTTTCGTCATTATCCCAAAAATGTTTTTATCCGACTCATCGGTTTTATTATGAGTCGGTATCTCACAATTTTCGAATGTTTCCGGTGATTTTTTGACCTCGTTTTGCACAAAGTTGTCGTTTGGTACAGTGTTCGTTACAGAAACATAATTAAATTTATCGAAACTCGCTGATACAGTGGATTTATCCTCGATTTTTAGTTTATTACTCATTGAAATGTGTTTTTTTGGTTCAACGACAGAAGTTAATGGTGCACCCGACATACCAGCTCTAATCCTAGGCATTGGCTTTGTTGCCATTGTTTAAATCACAATAAACATCATTGTTCTCCTAAAATCTGGTTTTAGAAGCAAACAATTTAAACAACTTGTGGATTTTATTTAAATGTTGTTAATTTGGTGGTCTTATAATAAAGTGTTTTGTTTTTAAACGTAATAGTCAGGATAGTTAAATCGGAAATCAATTTACAATATTACGCACGAAGTCACGTGACCAAAACTAGTTTTGCTACAAAATTTATTAACAAAAAACGAAAATAAAAACAAATTGATTTTTAAACTAACAAATACTTAAAGATGCAGGTTGTTGATTAAACATTTTAAGAGTTAAATTTAAGATTACAATTTCTAAATTTTTGGTTGCGCAATTTAAAAGATTTTGTAAACCGAATACACCTAAAATAAAATAACTATTTAGAGAAAAAATACTTAACAAATAAAAAACTAAGAATTAAGAACGTTAAGGACAATAATTTTAACGCTAAACTTGGTTTAAAATGTTATTTATGTTCGCAAAAAAGAAAGAAATTGAAATTTTTGAAGAAAAAAAATGTGGGTTTCGTGTAAAATACGGATCATTTTTATGGACGGCGGAAATTTTTTAGTGTGACGTCATTTTTTTTGATTTTTTTAAATGTTATTTTAAAGTCAAAACAACTTCTTTTTTGCAAAAAAAATTTTAATTAAAATTAAGCAATTTAATTATACTTAAATAGTGTAAAAAAAATTTAAGACTACAAAATTTAACGCTTGCTCAATCAAAAACTAATCGGCAGCTTCATCCTTTGTTAATTATAATTAAGAATATTTTTTAACAGCCAAAGTCAACTGAAGCTTGCGTCAGGATTAAATATGTTACTTTAAGTTAAGGTCAGTAAGTTGCATCTCCCACATCGAGGATAAATAAAAACATAAAAGGAATGATGGTGTAAAAATAATTAACTTTAACGTGATTAACACAGAAGAAAAACACGTTTATTTACATTAAAGTCCTTGAAATATAATTGCAAGAAGATAAGTTAATTAATAAACTAAATATTACGCATATATTTTAATTAAGTATAATGCGGTTTATGTTTTGAATAGTAGCAGTGTTTTGATTTTGTTCGAGTTGATTTTTTAGCATTTTTTTGGTTTGGTATCTCCCTCTCAGACTTTAAAACTAAATGCCCAGACAGCCAGATACGTAATTTATCGTTAAAATAATATTTTTTATTTACCCTAGTTTAATTGAACCGGCAGCGTGGTGTAGTGGTAAGAACACTTGTTACACCACCATAAGCTTGTGGGTTTAATCCTCACTGCTCTTATGCTGTACAGCTGTAGCGCCCTTGAGTAAGGTGCTATAAACAGTACGAACTCCTGCTGAGCCAGCATTTAATCAGGTGCACAATTATTGAGCAATTATAATCTATAATATATCAAACTGCCACAGGCAACTCGAGGCTGGGTCGGAGTAACTTATGTTACTCTACGTTTAAGTTGTGCATTTGACTTTCCCACATTGAGGATAAAGATATATACTAAAAAAAAAAAAAAAAAAACTTTAAAACGGCATGCCTGAAAACGCAATTTTCTCGCCAAAATAACATTTTCGATTAACCATAGTTTAATAACTTTTTAACTTTGAAAAATGCCTTAATTTTTAATGAAAAGTTTACCTTTCAGTCCTGGAAAATATTGTTTTTAAAAGTCATTATTTTTGGTATAACCAGATGTTTTTAAAACTTTTTATGTTACCAGTTTAATTCTATAATTGATTTAATATACTATTACATAAAGCGAGATTAAATATTCAATAACTGAGTAGACAATTTTCTTTAAAGTTTTAAAAAACTTTATAAAAATGGCCAACATTGTACCCCATGAGGTTAAAATAAAATCTCAAACTTCCATTGATATTAACCCAGTTTCACTTTATCAAGCTGGACAAGACACTGTTCAAGATATTGCTCAAAAAGCACAGGAAATTTTCCATGCTTTAAAACTGACGCAGTTGCCGCTGGGGACGGCACAAGGTCTGAGAAATGCAAAAAACTGTGTTTCAAAATTACAAGAGTTACTTTCAGTTATGGAAAACCTTTTTAAAAAATTGCGAGTCATTTATAACGAGTGTCAAAAAAAGAGCTCGGACCACACAAGCAATGGTTTAATTATTCCGTACACTGACCTCACAACGAGTGAATTGTTTGATAAAGATTCGATTGTCAACTCACAGAAGATTCAATTGTTACAAAAGAGAAAAAGCGATTTAGAAAATCAAGTTCGCGAGAAAAATCAAGAACTTGAAAAAATAATTATTCTAATGACCGAACTTCTTTGGAATATTAATTCTAGTTTGTCATGCATGACTTGACAACAATATTAAAAATTATTTTATCCTCAATTTGACTTGTATATATATTTTTTAAAACGACAAAGGTTTAACTTTAATATAACGCATTTTGAAATGTGTTTTTTGTTAGTTGTAAAATGTATCAGTAAAATAATTTTCTTTTTGTTTAGTTGTTTTAGGACCAACTTACTTCTAAAATACTTCTATGATAATTAGTATAATTTTTTTACGAATTTTTTTAATTTTTAGTTAAACTAACTGTTTTTTTTATTTGTTTAGAAACTGCCTAAAACCTAAACTGAATATTGTATAAATTAATGCTCAAGATTACGAACATTTGGAAACATTTAAGAAGATTTTAGGAGGGTTTAAAAAAAATTTTAACATCTTTTAAACATTGCTATTGCTATCTAAAGTGTAAATTAAATTAAAATTAAAAATCTTCCTAAAAAAATTGTTAAAAATGCCGTTTAAAAGATTGTTAAACATTCTTTTAAACAATACAAAAACAATTGAATGGTTATCAGAAACTAGAATGGTTCGACGAGCTGCGCAGATCAGCGTTGGAGCGTATAACAAGTTTTTATCCTCTTCTATGACATCATCAATTAAAATCGAGGATAAACTAAAAGAATCGGTCAAGCGAATATCGACGCAGGAGCCAAAAACAAAAAATGGATTTTATTCAAATTTTCAAGAAGAATTAGCAAAAGAACATAAAAAAATGAAATCAGAAGGAAAATTATAAAACTTTTGTTTTTTATTATTTATGAATTTTTATTTTTTTAAAATAGAATTGTATTAGTTTTAATGTAAGAGGCATATTTATTGAGTTAATTTTTTTGTTGTTTATTTTCAATTATATATAGCCATTTATTTTTTTTTTGTCCTTTTTACAGTAACGCTTAAAGCAACTTTATAAATAATATTTTTAAATTATCATTTACGTATTTTTAACTTCAAAACTAAAAAACAATTATTTTTAAAATATTTATTTATTTAAAAAATGTTTGAGGTTTTTGATGACCTAAAATTTCTAATATTAAATCTATAAATTATTGTTTTAAGATAAAAATGTTAAAAGTTTAGAAATAAAGATGAATCGATCGATATTTTTAACTTTTACACAAGCCACAAGATGTCCTCAGCATTTAAATAAAAGTAAGTTTTGTTTGTTTATCCTCAATGTGGAATTAAAAATGCTACTTTTTTATATAATAAAACTGAACTTATTTATTGATCACACAAAACCTAGTTAACAAATGGGGTAAAGTTATGCAAGTTATTTAAAAAGTTTTATTTGTGATTATTGTGTCTATTTGTCGTTCTTGCAAATATGTTTTTTTGTATATATTTTTATCCTCGATGTGGGTAAGTCGAATGCGCGACTTGAACATAGAGTAACATCAGTTACTCCGTCCCTGTCTCGAGTTGCCTGTGGCAGTTTGGGATATTATAGATTAAAATTGCCCGATAATTATGCTGCTGATTAAGTGCTGGCTCAGCAGGGATTCACACCGTTTATAGCGCCTTGCTCAAGGGCGCTACAGCATGAGATCAATGGGATTGAACCCACGACCTTATGTGTGGTGTAACAAGTTTTCTTACTACTACACCACGCTGCCGGTAAATGTTGATTGTTGAAAATTAATATTATAGTTCCAATTTTGTAAAAAAAACAAAATCTCAGTCTAACTAAAAAAAAAGCTTTTTAATAAATTAACTATTTGAAATCTAAACCTTTTCATGAAAAAAACACAAAATGTATGAAAGGCTTTAATGATTAGTTGTATTTATGTTTAACAGAATATCTGCTCCAATACAAACCAATAACAACGTCGATATTACAAGCAAGAGGGATGGCTGATACCTACAAAGAAAAACTAAGGAGAAAGGAAATCGAAAATACAAGTAAAACTTTATATTTTTGTTATGTTTATTTTATACTTGATATGAAAAGGCTTACTTTACAGCCTTAACGTGGTGTAACATTTGTCACCTTGACCCAGTCCCTAATGATAATAAATGCTAGATAATGAATCTGCTAGTTGGTTTTGACTCGGTAGAAGTTTAAACAACTTATATCATATTTAAATCCTACTTAAGGGTGCAACAGCATGAAAACAGTGGGGATTAAACTTTAAAAAATAAAGTTTCTGCATTAAAATCTAAAACCGGCAGCTGGTGTAGAAACTAGCAGTGCCGTGTAGTGGTGAGAACACTTGCTACACTACTTGAGGTCCTGGGTTTGATCCCCACTGCTTTCATGCTGTAGCGCACTTGAGTAAGTCGCTATAAACGATATAAACTCTTGCTGAGCCAGCACCTGATAAGCAGCTCAATTATTGGGCAGTTATAATCTATGTTATCTCAAACTGACAAAGGCAACACGAAACTGGGTTAGGGTAACTGATTTTACCCTATGTTTAGGTTGTGCAATGTGCAGTCGACCTTACATATCTAAGATAAAGATATTTTTCGCACTTAAAATTCACAATGTTTTTAGGCTATACTAAATATTTCAAAAAAAGTCGACAATATGCTGCAGCTAACTACAAAGAATGGAGATACCCACGAGGTCTTAATAACAGAGCAGTTGATGCCTCTTGCTCTAGTAAGTATGATGTCATAATGTAACAATTATGATGCCGGTGGTTATATATTCTGTTGGAAAGTCTTATTTAAAATATCACAATTAAAATTGTTTTGTTTTAGTCCATGTTTATGACCAAACAATAAGGGAAGAAAAGAGATTGAAACAAATGTTGAAGCAACCACGTAAAGAAATTGGACACACATTATCTATGATGAGATAGTAATAATTTTTTTTGCTTTAAAATTTAATTTTTACGTTTTTAAGATTAATTTATTCTCGATGTGAAAAGGTTGAGTAAAGTAACATTTGTTACCCCGACCAAGTCTTAAATTAACTTTAGCAGTTTGATATTATTAAGAACCGGCAGCGTGGTGTAGTAGTCAGTACACCATCTACACTACATAAGGTCGTGGGTTTAATCCCCACTGTTTTTATGCTTTAGTGTCCTTTAGTAAGGTGCTATAAACAATATAAACTCCTGCTGGGCCAGCACTTAATCAACAGCTTAATTATTAAACAACTATAATTAATATTAGTCAAAACTGCCAAAGGTAACTCGAGACTAGGTTAGAGTAACGATTGTTACTCTATGTTTATGTTGTAAAGTTGACCTTCCGAGATCAAGGATAAAGCTATATAAAAAAAAATCATGTTTTGTTGTTGGGGCTCAAAAAAGTTTATAAACACCAAATATTGGGCTTTACTTTAAAATGATACCGCATTGAAGCATATGGAATCAAACCCTGAACTTAATTTAGTAGAGCCGTGTGTTCTAAAAGTATTTTAATCAATGTTTGTAATTTTAAATTTATTTATTTTTATACCAGCTTAAAAATAATTAACGTTAAATTAATTAGGATATTAACTTCACTTTCTTACATCAAGAAATAAATCTAAATTTGTTAAATTTCAGTTACAGGCAAATTAAGAAACACGTTCCAAATTTCCACAGACAACGATTTCCACCTCAGGCTCACGATATTTATGTTGAAACCCACAATTTACTCAATACTGAAAAGTAAGATTTTTTTCAAAGTGTGTGGCTTTAACACTTTTCAAAGTGTGTGGCTTTTTTTAAGTGTGTGGCTTTAACACTTTTTAAAGTATGTGACTTTAACACTTTTTAAAGTGTGTGAATTTTTTAATGTGTGTGGCTTTGACACTTTTTAAAGTATGTGACTTTTTTAAAGTGTGTGGCTTTAACTTTAGACCATTTTTAGATTTTCTGTGTGACATTTTTAAAATAAAACACGCAAAATGTTTTACTGAAAAAATCACATTAAAAAGTATAATCCCTATTTTTAATAAATTGTGTTGACAGAACCCTATTTTTAAACCAAAGTTTCAAACTAAGATTGCATACTTACTTTACCACCAAAATTTAAAAAAATTAAAACATATTCTTACAACAATATATACTTGAATATAAAACCAGGCCGTATCACCCAGAGCCATCTGTTTAATTTAGAAACTTGTTTATTATTGGACTTTTAAATTTTAAAATTATTTCATTTGTTTGTTTGTAGTTGGACAATGGTAAAAAAGAAAGAGACCCAAGAAAAACTTTATCAATTAGTCACAGAGCATGCTTATCCAGTAAGTTAATATATATCCTTATTCTTTATGTTAAAAGGTCAACTTAACAACCCAAACAAAGAGTAACATCAGTTACCCTGACCCAGTCTCAAGTTGCCTGTGGCAGTTTGGGATATTATAGATTATAATTGCCCGATAATTAAGCTGTGAATTAAGGATTGGCTTAGCAGAAGTTTATACCGTTTGTGGGGATTAAACCAAAGACCTCATGTAGAAACCCCAAGTGTTCTGTCCACTACTCCATGCTGTTTGTTTTATTTTTTCTGTTTTCCAGAATTTCTGAGGTGCTTTAAATTTTTGTTTTTTGTTTTAAGGAAATGATTGAGGGCCTGGAGGGAAAAACCCTAAAGTGGAAATTTATCGAATCAATCGAGGCCCCCCGTGTGACACAAATGTTGGTTGCTCCGTTGATTGAGGAAAACAATTTATTTGCTCAAGTCACCGTCAGATTTCATTCTAAACAGGTAATCTCAAGATTTAAGATTAAAAAAAGGTTTAAAAAAAAATTAAAAAATGACAATAATTACAAATAAAAACTAAAAAAAAAAATTAATATTAAATTATAAAAAAATTAAAAAACTAATTTTATTTACTTAAAAAATATATAAGAAAACAATTTTAATATTTGTTTAAAAAAAAAATTTTAAATAAAGTTAAACTTTAAAAATTTATTTAACCATACACCATGCAAAAAAAATTTAAATCAATTAAAAGATTAGTAAAATGTTAAAATTATTTTTACTTTTTAGACCCTTGCAGTTTATGATCGATACGGTCGATTAATGTATGGCGCCCCCGACAGTCCACGTAATGTTCTCGATTACGTTGTGTTTGAGCGCCACCTAGTAAACCCCTATGGGGTATGGAGGATTCATGGGAAAGTCCCTACTGATGTATATGAAAAGGAACCCATTGTGCAGGTATATTTTTTATTTTTTTAAATTTTGTAAATTGTTTATTTTTTTCTGTTTTTTTGGGGCATTTTGCAAATCTGTAAACTTGGTTTCTTGTAAAAGTTTAAACAATTTGTTAAATATATTAATTTGCAAAAATGACTAGGGGAATTAAACTAAAGAACTTAGTGAAGAACCGATAACTAAGTGGGTATTGGACCCCTAATATTAATGGGAGCTTTTAAAATCTTCAACTCTAGTAGAAATTAAACCAAAGTTCTATAAAGCTGAAATCCTACTCTTTTTTCCACTTTTTTTTTTAGATATTGCCATATTTTTTAGAATTTAAATCCGGTTTATTTTATGGGATGTTGTTTATATTTAGACCAAAGCAATTATCCAGCCTCATGAATTGGTTAAAGAAGCTACAGAGTGGAGAACAGAAGAAAAGAAAATAAATCCGTATATTTACTACCCACAACGCCATGTGAGTAACATATTGTTGAGTTAAATTGTGTCACTGTCACATTATTATTTTTTTGTATATATCTTTATCCTTGATGTGGGAAAGTCGAATGCGCGACTTAAACATAGAGTAACATCAGTTACTCCGACCCAGTCTTGAGTTGCCTGTGGCAGTTTGATATATTATAGATTATAATTTCCTGATGATTAAGCTGCTTTTTAAGTGCTGGCTCAGCAGGAGTTTATACCGTTTATAGCGCATTACTCAAGGGCGCTACAGCATGAGATCAGTGGGGATTGAACCCAGAATTTCAAGTAGTGTAGCAAGTGTTGATACTACTACACCATGCTGCTGGTAAAATGTTATTCCTGATCAAGTGTTAAGTTGCCCGTTTTGGTTGTTTTTAATTTTGTGTTGTTGTCCAAATGTTGAAATTGTTTTACGAAGCTGTTTGTGATAACACTGTTGACATCCTTGAGGATAAAACACTTGGCTTCGCCACATAAGACCTAGGGTTCGATCCCCACTGCTTCCATGCTGTTGCACCCTTAATAAGGCGCTATAAACGGTATTAGCAGCATAATTATCGGAAAATTATAATCTATAATATCCCAAACTGCTAAAGTTAACTCGAGACTGTTTAAGTCGTGCATTTAACCTTCTCACATCGAGGATGAATAAATATAGAGAAAACAACACTTATGCTGTTTTTTAACATACCAACAATAGGAATTAATCACAGGATCTAATGGTTAATTAAGCATGTTTTAGTTATTATAGTTTAATTGTTTATTGGCTAAAATAATTTCATTTCAAATTCTTAAAATTCAAAAATTTTTCAAGATTGTTTTAGAAATTTATGAGAAGTTAAAAAGAATTCGTCAAGGTCAAAGATATCACCGCCGGAAAGTTAAAAGACGAATGATTAAAAGAAAATATGCTCCTTTCTTGAAAATCAAGGGTAAAGTCCAGAAGAAGGTTAGAATAAAAAAAGAGAAAATTTTGAAAATGAGAGAAGAAGGAAAATTACCCTACCCACCTAAAGAGAGAGACGAATGAAAAAAGGTAAATTTTAGTTTGTTTAAAAAATTTAAAATTGAACTAAGTTTGGTAAAAAAGTTTTTAAAAAAATATTAAAAACAAAAAATGATTCGTATATTGTTGTTATTTTATTTAAAAAAAAAACTTTATTATTACACACACCACACATGAGGTCGTGGGTTCAATCCCCACTGCTCTCATGCTGTAGCGCCCTTGAGTAAGGCGCTATAAACAGTATAAACTTCTGCTGAGCCAGCACTTAATCAGCAGCATAATTACCGGGCAATTTTAATCTATAATATCCCAAACTATCACAGGCAACTCGAGACTGGGTTGGGGTAACTTATGTTGCTTTATGTTTAAGTCGCGCATTCGACTTTCCCACATTGAGGATAAAGATATATTAAAAAAAAAAAAATTACATAATTTTATTACTTAAAACTATATAAAATTTTTAGTTAATGTTTTTTTTATTTTTTAGATTTTTGGAAATTTTTTTAGTCATGGCATGACCTAAAAGTCATTTAAAAAATGGAAATTCCTTGCTTATTATTTAAAACAAACTAAAAAGTAAAATTCAAATAAAATATATTCTAAAAAGTTTTAAAATCGAAAATCATGACATGCCAACTCTGAAAATGCTGCTACCAATAAATTTGTTAAAACTTTGTTATATTTTTTTGTAAAAATTACCAACAAAAGGGTGTTGGTTTAAACAAGTTTACATTAGTTGAACAACAGTCTTATGAGATACATTTTTAACCCATCCGACCTTTAGCCTACCATTCAACCGCTTGTTGTAATATAGTCTCAACAAAAGCATGCCAATGATAAATTACCCGCGCACCAAAAACAAGAGTTTTTTTAATTAAAACTCTATAAATAAAGATGCATCTTTATTTATATACATTAATCAATAAGCTTTATTGTATTTGTTTTAAAAAAAAAGTATAATGTATTAAACCGGTTATGGGGTTGGATTACGAGCCGTATGGTTTCGCATTCGAGCCTCAGCCTCACCTATGCCACACTATTCACCCCTGAGCTGGCATTTACTGTTAGCTCAAACACACCAAAAGGTTTCTGGTTCGAGCCTCACCAATGCCACACTATTTGCCTTTGAGCCGGGTGTTTACAGATAGCTTAAACACACCAAAAGGTTTCGGGTTTGAGCCTCACCAATGCCACACTATTTGCCTTTGAGCCTGGTGTTTACAGATAGCTTAAACACACCAAAAGGTTTCGGGTTTGAGCCTCACCAATGCCACACTATTTGCCTTTGAGCCTGGTGTTTACAGATAGCTTAAACACACCAAAAGGTTTCGGGTTTGAGCGGCACCAATGCCACACTATTTGCCTTTGAGCCCGGTGTTTACAGATAGCTTAAACACACCAAAAGGTTACGGGTTCAAGCCGCACCAATGCCACACTATTTGCCTTTGAGCCCGGTGTTTACAGTTAGCTTAAACACACCAAAAGGTTTCGGGTTCAAGCCGCACCAATGCCACACTATTTGCCTTTGAGCCCGGTGTTTACAGTTAGCTTAAACACACCAAAAGGTTTCGGGTTCAAGCCGCACCAATGCCACATTATTCGCCCTTAAGCCTGGCGTTTACAGATAGCTTAAACACACCAAAAGGTTTCTGGTTCGAGTCGCACCAATGCCACATAATTCGCCATTAAGCCCGGTGTCAACAGGGCTTAAGTACGTCACTAAATGAAGAGCCAAAAAAACTCAACTTTGGCTTATCGTTGGGCATCACAAAATACCTTGTGACGTCATATTTGTTGGTCCTTTATAATTATTTTTGTTGCGACAACGTTTTCTTGGACTTTTTGGTCGTGATACAAGAGACAGGTCTTAATTTTTTTATAAAGAAAAACGAGTTGTGACCACCAGTTTTAGTGTTTTAAAATTGTTTATTAAATATTAGGCGTACTCGTAAAGTTACACTAAATGAGTAGTACTAAATGTGGAAAGTTCCAGGGTGGGGAAAATACCGAGGCCGTATGTAAACGTTAAAAAAAATAGCTGTATGTTAAAAAGCACGGAATTTTTTTTAACTTTCCCTAGTCTTCCCTTGCGCTTTTTAGTCGATTTTGCATCATATCTTAGCAGTTTAGGTAAATACCGTATTCTTCCCGCATTAAAGTATACAAAAATGCGGTTTCGCCAGCATTTCGCAAATTTTTGTTAAAGAGATGGTTCGATCGTAGAGTTTCTTTTTTAATTATGTTGTAATTTTTCCAACTTGCACGAGGATACCATTATTTTAAAAATTGGTCCAGTAGTTTTTAAGATATCGGGATTTGAAGGTAAATATTGTAAATAGGGAAAGTCTTTACGCTCGCTAGGCATGTGACGCACGACGTCATCATCGTAATATCATATGCTGGCAGACATAGAGAAATAACCTTATTTTGCCTTTTCTGAGCCGTTTGTTGTACCTTTTTTAAAATTTTTTTTTCAGAAAACAAACTTAGCATAAAAAGCAATATTTAGCCATATTAGATAAGACATTTTTTACTTTTAAAGTATTTTTAATTGGGTAGGCCATATTCTCTTTAACGATTACATAGGGTCCCGCACTATTCCATATCCCTTACTTTAGTATTGCCCTACTAAATAAATCTATATTATTATTTTTTTATTTAGAAGCTTATATATAAAAACAACAATATTAAAACATACAAAGTAGCAACGTTATATTGTAAAACCAAATATAACGATCTAATTAATGAAGCAACAACAATAAAACAATAAAAAGAGATTGTTAAAAGTATTTTTAAATAATAAAGTATTTAAAATTTTAGAACTACTGGTACTAATATTTAAGAAAATCATTTTTATTTTGTCAAAATATAAGAAGAAATTTGGATAAATGTAAATATTATTTTTTTGTTGTTGAACCATTTTCGAAATTTTAATTTTTGCGAGGTACTGGACATGCTTAAATAAGAAAGAAAAGCAACAATATTTGAATGGCAGTAACTTATAATCTACATACGTTATAATACAACGTTTCTATGTTTACAGATAGCACAAGTACCGTATATATTTGTTTTAAAAAAAAATCTTAAAAATGGTATTGGTTCAAATAATTAGGGGTTTTATCGAGTATCAAACTTAAGCACTTAATCAGCAGCTTTATTGTCAAACAATTATAATCTATAAAATATCCCAAACTGCCACAGGCAACTCGAGACTGGTCGGAGTAACTGATGTTACCTAATGTTTAAGTCACACATTCGACTTTCCCACAACGAGGATAAAGATATACACAAACAAAAGTGTTGTAATTCAATTTTTTAACTGTGGGTTTTACTAAGGCGGTATTTGTCCATATTAACAAAAACTATTTGAAAACCAAATTTCGAAAATTTGACATTTTACCGAAATTTATTAAAATCCTATTTTTTAACCTAACTTTAGGTAAAAGGATTTAAATTTCGGTTAAATCCGGGAAGTTAAGTTATAAAATATTCTAGAAAATGTTTAGTACTCGGTAAAACAGCGTTTTTGTGTAGAGTGTAATAAAACGACAATCATTTACCCTAAAAGCACTTGTCCATTACCGAAATAGTCACCCAGGAAAACTCAAAATGTTTACAACTTTGGGTTAAAAGATATATAAAAGTTGAACTGAAAATTTAGGAATAAAAAATGTTAAATTTACAAAAAAAAACAAAAAAAATTTGATTTTACAAATAATATTCTTTCTGTGCGGGTAAGTTGTAAACGTTCACAACTTTCGTAGTTTGTCCTCGCTTATATCCGTTTGAGTCGGTGTGAAACTCACGCACTAAATACGACCCCTTGTGGCCGAATCGGTACCTAATCGTGGCGAGGAAAAACAAAAACAAACCGAGAAAGGCGGCAACAGCTACAACTAAAAAAATAAAAAATTTTGATGACGTCATGACGAATATAAAACTAAAGATGACGTCACATCTAACAACATGAATATTTACCAAAATTACTTGATACTTAAATATCGGAATACAAATGAAATCATTGTTTTTAACAAAAGGTAAATATTGTGACGTCATTAACCGAAACACAACGCATTATATGACGTCACTATTCCCAAACTACGTCATTACCTGCTAGAATAGCTGTGCTTGTTGTTCTAGCTGGCACAGGCAGATCTTCGCTTTCTGGAATAAAACTATTGTTCAATATTCGAAATTCTTGTAACAGCGTTTTATTCATTATGACGTCATCCATTATTGCACCTGTAACATATAATTGTAAGGTCATTGTTGTAATTATGACGTCATAGTATGATAAAGAAACCGCTTTGTTTAAAATAGCTTTTTTTATTGTCCTTAAATAGGTGACATTATAGGCCATTGTTGAAATAATCAAATAAATTTTTAAACTTACCCCCGCTTGCTTCTCCAAAATCTTCGTCGTCGATAGCAAAGTTAACCATTTGTGACGTCACAAACAAAATATTATTACGTCTAAGTTTTTATGATTAACAGAAATCTATAGAAAAATCAAATTTAACCAATTTCGTTTTTTTGCTTTTTATGCAAATTTGGTTCAAATATTTTTATATCCGGCATCGTGGTGTAGTGGTCAGAACACTTACTACACTACACCGGGTCCTGGGTTTGATCCCCACTACTTTTATGCTGTATACTTCTATAGAGCCACTAACTGACAAAGGCAACTCGAGACTGAGTCGGGGTAAATAATGTTACTCTATGTTAAGGTCGTAAAGTTGAACTTTCTCACATCGAGTATAAATAAATGTAAGAAAAATATCTGTGTCAACAACTGCCTACTTGTGATAAAAGTAGTAACAATTTTATGAGGTGGTTTTTGGATTAACAATAAATTTTAATTAAATATTACACCAGACCATTTTAAAATGTAAATAACAGTTGAATATGTAGTAAAATATATTTAAAATTACCCACAAGAAAAGATGACTATAAAACTATTTCAAAATATATTTAAAACTCATTAAAAATTAACTTTTATTCCCAAACTTGGTAATTTTTTGCCACTCTATCTCTTCTGTATGTTAACTACAACTACCTTGTTTACTAATGATAAATTGACAACACTATCCGCTTACTAAATTAAATAACAAATGCTTTTATGTGACGTCATAGTTAAGAGCTTTATACCCCTGGGATTAAAGTAAGTGGGTCACGTGAACACCTTTGTATTAAAACACACGTGATTGTGACGTCATATTCGGGAGAATTTGAAAATTGTAAAATGTGTATTTGATATTTTAAACTAATTTAACGCTAAAAATTTTCTAAAATGTTTAGAATATGCCAAATTTGACATTTGTATTTAGTTTTTATTGCACTTTCCTGACACTGTAACATGAATATCCTCAATTAAACGACATTTTTGTCGGTCTAGTTGTCATATGTTGACATTTTAAAAACTAAATAGGTTCTTAGCGAGGCTTTTTTAATATAACTTGTGGATTTGAATGAATTTTTAAAACAAAAAAACTTTTATTCAAAATTTGAATTTTTATTTATTTATCCTCTATGTGGGAAGGCCGACTTTGAAACTTGAACTTTAAAGTAACATCGGTTACCCGGACCTAGTCTTAAGTTAACTTTAGCAGTTATGGATCTAAAAAAGTGACTATCTTCTGTTTAAAACAACGTTAATAACAAGACAAAAAAAAATTTTTTCTGTTAAAACCCCGAATTGTTTTCTATATATTAACCTTTACCATCATTAACTAGAAAAACCACACTTTTTTATATTCAATAAATTGTTTTCCCCCACAAAATCATGCTTTAAAAAATACCCATGGTTAATATTCGAATTAATTTAAATACAATCCCCCTTATTTTAAATGTTATCCTTATCAAACCACCCGCAAAACCACAATAATAAAAATTTCTACCAAAAATTCCCAATTTTTACAGTATAGCTAAACCACTTTACTAAGTATCCTTTAGAATGATGTTTTATACAGTTATAAAAACCAGTAAATATTTATAACCCTACAAATAAACGGTTATTCTAACTAGACATAAAAATATTATTGACATGACTTTAAATGTTAATTTAATATTAGTAATCTTATTAATGTTTTTGCTTACATATAAACTTGTAAAATCAATACTTTAACCTAGCATTGCTATCCTTAACTTATATAAATATTTTGGCAATATTCTAACTTATAAAAACCAACTTGTGTTCCTGTATAGCTCTGTAAAACCTTTATACGACTAATATAAACTCAAAACTTCATTCTATTCTAGTTTTATTAACTTACACGTGTTTGTTGATGATTATGACGCAATAATGTCATGAAACCTGCTTTTTTGGATTCTTTTCTTTGCTGAATTTCCAGAAATTCTGACTCACAATTACGAAATCGAAATTTCGAAATATTTACAGAAACTTGTATCGGTATATTACAACGTCCTTTGTTGCTAAATTATGACGTCACAATAAGTTGACTCGCACGCATGAAAAACGCGATTGTGTGAAATCACGTGACTTACACGTTTCCTGATTGCGCGAGCTCACTTCCTGCACTGTGACGTCACAGACGCAATCAAATTTGCTCAAGCGTTAAATTCGAACTTTAGTTTTTATTGTGACGTCATAAAAACCCTATTGTTAACTAAATAAGGCTGTTGAAATTTGTTTTGCATTTTCCTATTTAAAAAATAAAACAAATTTTTATTTAAATTTTTATTTTATTGTGACGTCATATTTGATGACGTAGTTAATCAGCATCTGGTGAGAACGTAACGAGTCGTTTCTTTCATTAGAACGCTTTGGTTGTCACAGAAGTAATATCTACAAAACAATTATAAAGTCACAAGTTTGTTTTATGATAGTGACGTCAAAATTAAAACAAGCAAAAAAAAAATTTTAACGATTATGACGTCATAAAAATAATAACTAGTGACGTCACTTACACTTCTTGTCCGTCGTTCATCCATATTTTGACGTGGTCGATCGTCATGTATTGAGTGTAGAGCGTGTACTCGAGTTGGTCCCATAAGAACTTGACGTAGTAAAAGTTGGCGGGGATTTCGGTGAAATGTCCCGCGTACGAATAAATATTTCCCGGTCTCAAGTCGTACTCTTGGTCCTCGCTGGAAATTAAGAAAAAAAACATTTTTTAGGAAACTTTAAAGTTAAATTAAGACTGTAGTATTTCTGTGAATGTAAATATAGGGTTTTGTTACAATAAATGGGTTAAAAGTCGCTAGATTTAAAATTTTATTTTGCTTTAAGTATTATTTTTATTCACAAAAATTGTTTTATTATTTTTTTAGAATTTTTAAGGTTTTATTAAGATTTTAATTTTTTCTTTATATATAAACATAGGGTTCTATTTAAGCTAAAACTTTACATTAAACTTATAAAAATTTATTTTATATTTTTATAATTTTAAAGTTAACCCTTAAATGTTTTTTATTTTTCCAAAAAAGAAGGACATAACATAAAAAAAACTGATGACGTTAAAATAAATTATGTTCTATTTATTTGTTTTATAATTTAATCACTTTTTTCTCAAAAGAAAAAGGTTTAGTTTATTTGTGAGCTAAGGTAAAGAATGTATTACTTACATACTTACATATAGAGATCGTATTATATTTCAGGGGCAAATTAAACTTAAAAATATTGCCAAAAATGAAAATAAAAAAAAATTTTTTTTAAATATTTTATAATTTAAATATTTTTTGACATCGAAATTTTGTAAGTTTTTTTGTAATTCTGTGATTTAATCGCTTAGATAATATTTTAAAAAATTTCACTAAAATTAAAATATTTCTTGTTTGGATTAATTTTTATCTTCAGTAAAGGTTTTATATTTTTAAAAGAAGTCTACGATTTAAATTAAATTTAATACAGTGATTTATTTAAAAAAAAACATTTAAAAAATATAAGTTTCTATATATTATTAACATGACTTTATTTTTGTTTAATTTTATGTAAACAAAATTGTTTTTGTTATTGCATATTGGGTCGCTTGTTTGCAAACAATTGCTTAATATTGTTCGGATATTGTTATTATAACAATGGTTTATTGTCGGCCTCAATACTTGACTATGACGTCATAGGATGTGGTTGTTATTTGATTTATTTGTTTCGGATATTTTTGCTAAATATTAAAACTAATAAATTTAAAGTATTTTTATATAAAATTAAAAATCGTTTTTATTGTTATTTAAATGTTTTATAAACCGAAAAAAATTAATAAAGTTAAAATTTTATTAATTAAATGAAAAAGGTGGGTAAGTAAAATTTCCTAAGGGGGTTAAAAGGGGCGTAAGTGTGTTGCAGAAAAATAATAAAATCTAATTTAACAAAAAAAGTTAAAAAATATTTATCCCAAATAATTTAAAACTCACTCAAACAAGGGAACGAGTTCGGTCGATTGTTCGTTGTCTCCATACAATGCCAAATACAAAACTCCCTTTATTCCATCACTTTGTATCCCCAACTGCACATCAACGTACGTCATCGTTACTATGGAAACAAGGTTGTGACGTCCTTATTACCACGTGGTTTTATTATTACGTCATACCAGCAATTTATTGTTTAAAGCGGAGATATTATAACTAGGCCATGTTTTAAGTGACGTCACTGTAATTACGTGATAGAGACGTCATTTTTAACGACGTGTGTGTAGTGACGTCAATATAAGCCCACAATGCGACCCAAATTTGCAACAAAATTATCTAAAAGTCAGAATACAGCTATTTTTGTTATGACGTCACAATAATACACACAATAAAGTTTATCTGAGTCGGGAATTGAACCCGAGATATACTTACAGCAATAAGGGCTGAAAGTCGAGGTTTTGAGATAGTAGTTGACTTGGCCAGAGTTGGCGATGATATCCTTCGTAAAAATGCTCTGGTAACCCATGGATGAACAAACCTGGTTGAAAAAAAGATTTATTAAATTTGGTGATTTTATGAACTTATTTATCCTCGATGTGGGAAAGTCAAATGCAAGACTTAAACATAAAGTAACATCAGTTACTCCGACCCAGTTTCGAGTTGCCTTTGGCAGTTTTGGATTTTATGGATTATAATTGCCCGATAATTATACTGCTGATTAAGTGCTGGCTCAGCAGGAGTTCATACGGTTTATAGCGCCTTACTCAAGGGCGCTACAGCATGAGATCACTGAAGATTAAACCCAGGATCTCATGTAGTGTAGAAAGTGTTCTGACCATTACACCACGCTGCCGGTTGTTTTTTAATTGTTTTAAACAATTAAAAACTCAAGCTTTTATATCGCCCCTATTAAGAACCTACCCCATTTGGACATTGGTTACAATCTCCATCCAAATAAGCTTGGTAACTGGTACAAGGGTTGCTTGAAAATCCACAATTTGACCGAATCGACTCGACGAAGAAACCAGTCGCTCGCATATGATTGCACGCGACAAAGTTTCGGGAACCTTCCACTATTCCATCGATTCCGACAATCGTAGATAACGCGTTCTAGAATATAAAGTTTGTTACATTTTTGATAAAAATTTACCTGTTGTTAAAATTTTAAGAAGATTTCTGTTCCTTTTTTTTTTTTTTTAAATTTTGTTAAAAATTTGTAAAAAAAAATTACATCCGGGATATTTATTTTATTACATCCGGGATATTTACCCCACAACATCCGGGGTATTTACCTGATCACATCCGGGTTGTTCTTTTCCATTGTTTGGCCAGAAATCGATATGTCCGCTAATCTGATTGGTCCCCATCCCCAAGTTCTTTATTTTATCTGCGTCACTGTGTATGACGTCAACAAAGGGGGCGTCGGAGGCATCCAATCGAACCACGGTCGGGGTTCCTTCGAAGTAGGGTCCGGCGGGGTCCAGCCCTTAAATCAGGAATCAATATTTTTAAAAAACAACATTTTCTGTCGAACTAATTAATTGTTATTTTCTTAAATCTAATGTTGAAGAAATGGGAAATAAATGACGAAAATGTAAGAATGAAAAATGAAGGAATGGAAAATGAAAGAACCGAAAAATGGAAGAATGGAAAATAAAGAAATGGAAAATGTAGGAATGGAAAATAAAGGAATTAATATGGAGGAATTAAAAAATGAGAAAAATACAAAATAAATGGATCGGAAAATGAGGAAACTGGAAAATAAAGAAATTAAAATAAAGGGACTGAAAAATAAAGAAACTGCAAAAAAAAAAATTGGAAAATAAAGAAATATAAATAGAGAAACTGGAAAATGAAAATAGTTGAAAAAAAGGCGAATGCAAGAAATAGAGAATTAAAGAATCAAAAAAAAAAAGAAACAGAAAGACAAAGAAATGCATAATTATGAAATTAAAAAATGGAGGGACCTGACATTTATAAAAACTAGAAAACGGCGAAACTTAAAAATAAAGAAAGCAAAAAAGGAGAGACGGAATTTTAAAAGAAAACAGAAATCACATAAAGTGGTAAAACCCAACCTTAACAGGTTTAATAATTTAACAACAAAATAATATAAAATAAATCCTATTACCAATAATGTAAGTAGCATTAAAATGACAACAACACAAGTTAAACTCAAGTAGAAACAAACAAACCAGTAATTCTCTCCACTGGATACCTGTAGTTAATATAACTGCATGCGTGCGCACCTAGAGAGTGTCCAATACAATAATTTTCTCCCACGCTCTGTTAAAGAAAAACTAATATTAAAATTTTTGTTGCAAATGTATTATTTTTAAACTGTGAAAATTAAATAAATTAAAGGCTTATTAAGATTTTTTTTCGTATTTTGAAACTGCTTTGTAAAAATATTTCTAATCTAAATTATGAATTTAATACATTTTTCTTTTTCTTTTATTTAACTAGGCGATAGCTCGCTATATGGTTGGCATTTTAATTGTTGTGATATCGTGACAATTCTTAACTAATATTTGCCCATGATAATTTACCTGTGCACCACAAACTACAGTTTTTTTATTTTGTAGATTTATACAGTGGACTTATACATTTAGTCTACTAAGCTTCATCATATATAGATATTTAATTGTTATATTAAACACCATTTTTTTTGTATATATCTTTATCCTCGATGTGGAATGCGCGACCTAAACATAGGTATTATAGGTTATAATTGTCCGATAATTAAGCTGCTAATTAGGTGATGGCTCAGCGGAGTTTATACCGTTAATAGCGCCTTACTTAAGGGCGCCACAGCATGAGACCAGTGGGGATTGTACCCACAGCCTCATGTGTGGTGTAGCAAGTGTTCTTACCACTACACCACGCTGCCGGTAAATTGTTATATTAAACACCATTTATTCTACAAGACATAAAAATATTCACCAAAAATGAACCAAGAGCAATTTCCTCCATGAAATATCCGATCTCAGCAGCTACAACTTGAATATTCGTTGCACTTCTTGCATAATTAACATCAAGTGAACCAGCGAACCAACCAACTCTTATTACGTTGCAATCCTCCAACTAAATTAAATTTACAAAACCCGTCAGATCGCGCTAGAGAGTTGTTATTTATTTACTTGGAGGCATTTTTGGGTTCAATAGTTTGGTATACCGACCATGGCAGCGAATTGCAAGCCAAAAGTTCTTAGGTTTGAACTGCACCAATGCCACACTATTCGTCCTTGAGCCCTACGTTTATAGATAGCTCAAACACATCAAAAGGTTTCGGGTTCGAGCCGCACCAATGCCACACTATTCACCCTGGAGCCCGGTGTTTATGAATAGCTTAAACACGTCACAACAGCACACCCTTACCCAATAAAAATAACAATACCTATCCCCATAAGATTATATGGAATAAAGCGACGGTTTTTAACTGGTATTAGGCAATTTCGGGCCCAAGGATCTTAGGTTCGAGTCGCACTAACGCCCTTTTTAATAGTTTATAAAACGTTATCCAGAGATAACTTGAAAATTTAAGCTTGTACAGCTTTCAACCTAGAGTTATTCAATTAATTTAACATCGTCTTTCTCACACTATAAACTCACGATTAAAAATTCGTCGGAGATGTAGTTCATCCAGTTGACGTCACCATTTTGTACATAACCGTGAATTATCCATTTCGTATTCTTCGTTGGATCGAAGCTCGTTTGACTGCGTTAAAACTTTATTTTAATGCATTATTATGACGTCATAAACAATTTCACAGTGACGTTACACTTAAACAACTATGACGTCACTAAACAACAACCTATAGAGGTTTAATTATAGCGTCACTCTTAAATAACTATGACGTCACTTTTAGAACAAGTTGTAGGCGTTTAACTACGACGTTATATTTCAACAATTATGACGTCACTTACTGTAACAATTTGTTGGCATCTGTGTTGTAAACTTCAACATCGAGCTGATATCTGGTGTCAAGATAAAATCTTGTTTTGATCGTGGATGGGTGCTCTGGGACGTACTCTAGTGGTCTCTCCGGGGTGCCACCCCATGGGTAATCACTGGTGAAACAACCCAGGTTCGGGTAGCAGATATCAGCTTCTTTTGCAGCTGTAATAAAGTTGGGATTTCTTGATTATTTGTTTATAATTTTAAAGTAAAAAGTTTTTATATTTTAGTAATGTTGTGGCGTGTTTAAGCTATCTGTTAATGCCGGGCTCAAGGGCAAAAAATGTGGCACTAGTGCGATTCGAACCCGAAACCTTTTGGTGTGTTTGAAGTGTCTGTAAACGCCGGGCTTAAAGGCAAAAAGTGTGGCATTGGTGCGGCTCGAACCCGAAACCTTTTGGAGTGTTTGAGCTGTCTGTAAACACCGGGCTCAAGAGCAAATAGTGTGGCATTGGTGCGGCTTAAACCCGAAACCTTTTTGTGTCTTTAAGCTATCTGTAAACGCCGGGCTTAAAGGAAAAAAGTGTGGCATTGGTGCGGTTTGAACCCAAAACCTTTTTGTGTCTTTAAGCTATCTGTAAACGCCGGGCTTAAAGGAAAAAAGTGTGGCATTGGTGCGGTTTGAACCCAAAACCTTTTGGTGTGTTTAAACTATCTGTAAACACCAAGTTTAAGGGTGAATAGTGTGGCATAGATGCGGCTCGAACCCGAAATCTCTTTGTGCTGGTATTTGTCTATAACACATTTTTAAACTAAACTGGGGTTACTCAAACAAAACAACTAAATACAGCAGTGAAGCAGTTCGGAGTGACGTCACTAGGGGTTTTTAACGTCACAATATAAATATAAACAAACATTCTTACCATTACAAGTTAAAGCAAAGACAGAAAACAAAATGATTTGAAATTTCATTTTGAAATTTTAATTTGAATCTGCGAAAAAACAATTAAAATTTAATTATTGTTTGAATTTTATTTAGTTTTTTTTTTTTTCTTTAACTTTTTTTTGTATATATCTTTATCCTCGATGTGGGAAAGTCGAATGCGCGACTTAAACATAAAGTAACATCAGCTACCCCGACCCAGTCTCGAGTTGCCAGTGGCAGTTTGGGATATTATAGATTATAATTGCTCGATAATTAAGCTGCTGATCAAATGCTGGCTCAGCAGGAGTTCATACCGTTTATAGCGCCTTACTCAAAGGCGCTACGGCATGAGATCAGTGGGATTTGAACTCACGACCTCATAGTGGTGTAGCAAGTGTTCTTACCACTACACTACACTGCTTGTGGTAATATCACAGGCAACCATTCGTTAACTATCATTTTTTAAATTTTAAACAGTGTTTTAACTTATAAATCAACTACACAAAAAAAAATATTTTTTAAATTTTTATTATTTTAACATTCTTTTTTTTAATCAGCTTTTAATTATTCGCTATTTAACTGTACATTTTTCTAAATTTTAACTTTTTAAATTTTATCTTAGCTTACACATTATATTAATATTAAATTTAAAGTCTTAGAAGTTAGGCTCAACAGCTGATCATTTTCACATGACTATAATTAACTTAAAATAAACAATGTCTACAATTATGATAAAACAATTGACCTTTATTAGGGTAAAGGTTATTGAAGTTCATATTTAGTTTAAGAATTTTTAAATATATATTTTTTTCACTTTTCAATTTTTTTTCAATTTTTTATTTTATTTATTTAGTTTTTTTTAGTAGACCCAAGTTAACCGGCAGCGTGGTGTAATGGTAAGAACACTTGCTACACCACACACGAGGTCGTGGGTTCAATCCCCACTGATCTCATGCTGTAGCGCCCTTGAGTAAGGCGCTATAAACTCCTGCTGAGCCAGCACTTAATCAGCTGCATAATTACCGTGCAATTATAATCTATAATATCCCAAACTGCCACAGACAACTCGAGACTGGGTCGGAGTAACTGATGTTACTCTATGTTTAAGTCGCGCATTCGACTTTTCCACATGGAGGATAAACATATATACAAAAAAAAACAAAAAAAACTGGTCAACAATTTAATAAAACATTTTTTCGAAAATAAGGTTTAAAACATTCTTGAGTTTACTTCAATTTAAAAAAGCTTTAATTAAAAATAACTTGAATTGATGACGTCACATTCTAGTAATTCTGCTTAGTCACGTGATCTTGTTTCACGTGGTTCTATAAATATTATTGTCTGTCAAGTGATAACCGCTACTATTTGCTCATTATGACGTCATATTTGAGTTCCAAGACCGCAATATTTGCCCTCGCCTTCTGTCAACTCGGACACAATGCACAATTGTGACGTCATATAATAAATAGCTTTGATGTCACCAAAAATATGTTTTTATAATCCCGGATATAAGAACTTCTGTTTTTAAAATTTTTTTTTTTAATTTAAATTGAAATTTGTTTTTTCGATTTTTTTTCTGGATCAAATAAGTTTAGATTTAAGTTATATAAAGTTTACTTCAATGGAATTATAAATAATTTATTTTTCTGTCAAATTTACAACTTTTTATTTGTTAAATATCAATTAAATGCAATTAATTAAACAACAAATCAGTAAATATTGTTTAAAATATTTTTTTAATTGTTTTTAATTTTTGCAATTTATTAATTTTTTTTAATTTTTGCAGTTTTTAAGTTAAAAAACAGGAAATTGCGTAATTTGGTAACACCATTTCAAACGGAAGTTTTTGTTGACTAAAGGTTTTCTGTTATGACATCATAAATGGGTGTTTGTTTGCTGAAAAACTCTTTATTTCTGACGTCATTTTTGTTTGTTTGCTACCAGCAATATTTTAATTTATTTCTTCATTTAATAGCTGATTATTACGTCATAGCATTGTATAAAAAATTATTTAATTATTATTAACTAAAAATCATTAAAATATTTTTTTAATTTTTATTAAAAATATTTTTTAAAACTTTAAAATAAACTTTTTAAACAAGATGATTATGAGCAAATAATGAACAATGAAAACTTATTGTTCGGTAACAGAAGGTTTATTAAATAAGAAGGCGGGCAATTGTTTTGTTCGAAATTTTCGGATTTCAAATTTATTTAAAATTCAATTGAAATTTAATTCAAAGAAAATTTAAATTAAAAGAAGTTTAAAAAGTTGAAGATTTAGAATTAGAAACTTGAAACGAAGTGATTTGAAGTTATAGATTTTATTTTCAAAATAAAAAATTGGTTTAATTTAGAAAGAATTAGAAAAATCGAGTTTTTAAAGTTATTTAACAAAAACTTTTAAGATAAAATTAAATAATTTGAAGTTATCCTAATTTGATAATTTTGTAATTGATTTTTTTAAATTTTAACTCTTTTTATAATTAATTATCATTTTAATTGTTTTTCAGATTGTTTATAAAAATATTTTAAAAATCAAATTGTTACGTCACAAAGATGTATTGTTTTGTGTGCGAATCCCGCCACGAACACACTGACGTCAGCGTTTGTACAAGTTGCGCAAAGGTCTTGTGCGCAGACTGTCGTGCTCAACACGATCAAGTTTTCGGTTTTGCTGAAAATCACCACAAAGTTGCGGACGTTTGTGGTTTGCTCAAGTTTTTTCGGGATCCAAGTTTAAAGGAAAAGAAACAATGCAAGAACAATCATGGTAAGTTTATGACGTCATAATTGTAACTATGGTGACATAGTTACGTCACAAATATAGGCATTTAAAGTTGATGACGTCGTATTGGTAGTGCAGTGACATGAATACGTCATAAATGTAACTTCGATAAATTGAGGACGACATAATTGTAACTTGGTTTAGTTTGTTTCAACATAATTGTAATAATGATTAATTGATGACGTCATAGTTGTAGCCATGGTTAAAAGTCATTATTGTGGTTGCATTTTCTGTGAAGTCATTTGTATTTTTAATAAATATTTTAACTATGATGTCACAATACAGACGCCGTGGCGGAATATTTGTGCGAGAGTTGTGACGAACTGAGTTGTGTCACGTGCTTACACCGCCACCATCGGCAGCACAGAGCCAGGAAGTTGGAAAACTTTGCTCCCCAGATTAAATCCGCGCTCAACGGTTGCAACGACATGCTACAAGCTAAAGGTAAGTATGGCGTCACTTGTGTTATTGTACACGTTTGTTGTGACGTCACAAATGTTGTGATGTAATTGATCATGTTTATGATGTCATAGGTTCGACTTTTCTACTGTTTTATTACTTTGGTGGTCGATTAAGACGTAGTGAAAAATGCGGTTGTGACGTCACTATTAAAAGCTTTGTTGGCATTTTCTTTTGCTATGACGTCACAATATAATTACTTCTTTATGTTGCAGGAAGTCAATTCAACGAACTGATCGAGAATTTAAAAAAACAAGAACTCAGTTTGGAGGATGAGATGAAACGTCACGATGACGTCATTAAAAAGACGTCTAAAGAGTTACTGTTTCGGGTAAGTCCCCATAAATTACCCAACAAATATTTTTTTTTAAATCGAAATTTTTTTTCAGATCGCAGTCGCTTTAAGAAAACAAGAAACGTCATTCAGAAAAATTGTTACGTCACAGTACACGACTAAGCTGCAACAGGTCAGAGGTCAAATTGACACGACCCGATCGTTCGTGGAGGTTTCGACACTGGCGCTAGATGTCGTAAGAGAGCTGAGCAACGAGATTCCTCTACAGAAAGATTTATTTACAAACCTCGGACTTATTAACAAGTATGACGTAATAATAACATTTTTTTGAATTTATGACGTCATTTTTTTATGTGTTGCAATTTTTGTTTAGGTTGGATACAAGTTACGTCATCGGTTCCCACGACAACCAAAAACAAATTCAAAAACCTTTCTTTCAGCGCCCGTCAGACCATGACGTTGACGTCATCCTTCAACAACTTTTTAAACTGGAACTTGAAACTGATGACGTCATAGAGAAAAGTAATTGTTCTTTTTTAATTAAAAAAAACGTTTTTTTTAATTTTTTTATTTTTAATTAGGTGTTAATCAATTAGTTAACAAAAATCAAACTATGACGTCGCCTGTCCATCAACCTCAACCTGTCAATCAAAATATCACTTCCAGAAAATCACCGGAAAAATTTTTGCATCAGAAAAAATTACGTCACGATCGAAATAATGACGTAGACAGTGACGTCAGCGTCGGTGAAACTGACGAAGAATTTGGAGAATTTAGGATCCAGGGAGTTTTAAACGAGGTATGACGTCACAATAAAAAAAACAATAAGTTAGTTGATGACGTAATAATTATGTGTTTAGGTGACACAGACACGTCATAATCAAAGTTACAAACCGATCTACAACAAACAAACTAGAAGAAAAAACAATAAAAATTTACCAGAGAATTTTTTGAGACAACAAAAACAAAATGAATTGTTACGTCACAATAACGAAGAAACGCTGCGGAACAATGGGGAGCAACTACGTCATAATGGATTACGTCGAACATCGGTTTATGATCTTTCAAAACCAAGAAAACAAATTTTTTCACCAGAGGTAAAAAGTATGACGTAAAAGAACATTATTATGATGTCATTACATATATAAAGTACTACGTTAATGTCGTAGCCATATAATATGACGTCATAATCTTGCTTTAGTTAAATTCTTCGACACCATCGACATCGAGATCTTCTTCGGACGCTAGTTCGACAAACTCTGTCAAGTGGAACGTCATCGACAACAACCGCACGTGGGCGAAAGAGAGCTCTGGTAAAATATTAAGGTTTAAATATTTGTTTGGTACCTAAGTGTAATATAACAGCCATGGCATTACTGCGAGGTTTCGGGTTCGAGTCGCACCAACAATTAGCCGAGAGGTTTCGGGTTCGAGTCGCACCAATGCCACACTATTTGTCTTTGATTCCGGATTTTACAGATAGCTTAAACACACGAAAAAGTTTCGGGTTCGAGCCTCACCAATGCCACACTATTTGCCCTTAAGCCTGGTGTTTAGTGATGGCTTAAACACACCAAAAGGTTTCGGGTTCGAGCCGCACCAATGCCACACTATTTGCCCTTAAGCCCAGCTTTTACAGATAGCTTAAACACACCAAAAGGTTTCGGGTTCGAGTCGCACCAATGCCACACTATTTGCCCTTAAGCCCAGCTTTTACAGATAGCTTAAACACACCAAAAGGTTTCGGGTTCGAGTCGCACCAATGCCACACTATTCGCCCTTGAGCCTGGTGTTTACAGATAGCTTAAACACACCAAAAGGTTTCGGGTTCGAGCCGCACCAATGCCACACTATTTGCCCTTAAGCCCAGCTTTTACAGATAGCTTAAACACACCAAAAGGTTTCGGGTTCGAGTCGCACCAATGCCACACTATTTGCCCTTAAGCCCAGCTTTTACAGATAGCTTAAACACACCAAAAGGTTTCGGGTTCGAGTCGCACCAATGCCACACTATTCGCCCTTGAGCCTGGTGTTTACAGATAGCTTAAACACACCAAAAGGTTTTGGGTTCAAGCCGCACCATTGCTACACTATTTGCGCTTGAGCCTGGCGTTTACTGATAGCTTAATCACACTAAAAGGTTTTGGGTTTGAGCCGCACCAATGTCACACTATTTGCCCTTAAATCCTGCTTTTACTGATAGCTTAATAACACCAGAAGGTTTTGGGTTCGAGTCGCTCCAATGACACACTATTTGCCCTTGAGCCCGGCGTTTACGGATAGCTTAAACACACCAAAAGGTTTCGGGTTCGAGCTGCACTAATGCCACACTATTCGCCCATGAGCCTGGTGTTTACAGATAGCTTAAACACACCAAAAGGTTTCGGGTTCGAGCCGCACCAATGCCACACTATTCACCTTTGAGCCCGGCGTTTACAGATAGCTTAAACACATCAAAAGGTTTTGGGTTTGAGTCGCACCAATACCACACTATTTGCCCTTGAGCCTGGTGTTTACTGATAGCTTAAACACACCAAAAGGTTTCGGGTTCAAGCCACACCAATGCCACACTATTTGCCCTTGAGCCCGGCGTTTACAGATAGCTTAAACACACCAAAAGGTTTCGGGTTCAAGTCGCACCAATGCCACACCATTTGCCCTTGAGCCTGGCGTTTACAAATAGCTTAAACAGACGTCACAACATCTCAAGATGTTGCAGAAAAATTTTTTTTTATGTAAATTTCATGCATCGAATGCATCACTAATAATGTCATAATAATTACAGTTAAATCGCCATCTTATTCTGACGTCAACAAAGAGAGACAATCAGGATTGAAATCAAGCAGTGTTGGAAATATATCTGTTTGTGAAAAGGTAAAATTTTTATTAAAAAAATTTAAATTTAATTTAAGATTTATTTTTTATTTTTTCTATTTTCTAATTTTTTTATTTTATTTTTAGATTATTTTTATTTTTTTTATTTTTTAATATTTTTTATTTTATTTTTAGTTTATTTTTTTTAAGTTATTTTCTTTTATTTTTAGTTTATTTTATTTTTTTATGTTTTAAACAAAGGATTCTCACTCAAACCAAACTCAGAACAAAATAAATCACAAAAACTTTGAATCGAACCCGAATTATTGGTCCAACCTAAACCTCATTCCCCAAAACCAAATCAAACTCAGAAAATCGACTCCTGCGCCATCTACCGGTTTAAGATCGGTGTCTTGGGTTTCACCTAGCGGCGACAACCCTGTTAAACAAACCACTGAGTGGCGCCCTTTGCGACCCGACGAACACGATTTTTATTTGAACCCGCACAAAAAAAATTCAAAGTCGAGGTCAAAGGTTAAAATAAGGTCACATCACGGGAAATATCCCCACCTGAAAGCTACACCATTGTAAAAAATCACAAATTTTCATGTGACGTCATCATTTATTGTATGACGTCACTATTGCTTACGTCTACGCAGAAATTTTACGATTATTTTACTACAGCGACGACATTGTTGTTAAGACAGAAACCTGTAGATCCGAAAATATGACGTCATCTTTAATTATTTGACGTCATCGGTTTTAAAATTAAAAGCACAAACTTTTTAAATCAAATTTAAAAGAATCAGTATTAAACAAATTAGCAATTAGCACTGTGGTAGTCTTAATTAGATAATTAAAAATCATTTCTTTTTAGAAATTTAAAACTTTAGATATTTGTTATTTAAATAAATACGACAACAGGCTTTGAATTAAGTCTAGAATAAATAAAATATAATTTATCTATTGTAAAAAAAAAAACAATATTCTGTAGTTATTTTATGAACATATTTGCTTAAACTTAGCTTCGATTTTGATTGTAATTATTTTGGGAATATAGTTGTGTTATTTTTGATAACGACACCTAAAAGCTGAAATAAAATTTTGAAAATTTAAAATTATTTAATTCTAGGGCGGTTCTGGGTGAATTAAAATTATCAAATTATATTTGGTTAAAATTTAAAAATTTTGCTCTTTGATGTTTTGAAAACCGGTAAAAATAATTGGTTGTGACGTCATAATTTGTTTTGTGACCAAACGGAGACCGCCAGAATAACAATTCGAGTTTCGAATTTCGCTTAAAACGATTAAGTTAAATACCTGCTTTGAGTTTCGTTAATTTAAAAAGATTTGATTTCAAGTTTTAGGTTCAAAGATGTAACTTTATATACGGGTCACGTGACTAAATTACTGTTTTCTCAGCACGTGTTAAATATTTTTCAATATTTTCTTAAAACTATTTTTTATTTTAAGGTCGCTATACTTGTTTTGTTAGTTTTTAATCAAATTTTATTTTATTTTTACATTTTATTTGATTTAATTACTTTTAAAACGTGTTACTATCACAGTTACGTAACAATTAACATTATCAAAACAAACAATATCGTCTTTTTAGTCCGGTAGTGTGTTATACTTGTTATGCTGTTGGACTGCGAGCCGGAAGGTTTCAGGTTCAAGTCGCACCAATGCCACACTATTTGCTCTTAAGCCAGGTGTTTACGGTTAGCTTAAACACACCAAAAGGTTTTGGGTTCGAGCCGCACCAATGCCACATTATTCGACCTTGAGCCCTGCGTTTACAGATAGCTTAAACACACCAAAAGGTTTCGGGTTCGAGCCGCACCAATGCCACATTATTCGACCTTGAGGCCGGCGTTTACAGATAGCTTTAACACACCAAAAGGTTTCGGGTTCGAGCCGCACCAATGCCACATTATTTGCCCTTGAGCCCGGCGTTTATAGCTTAAAACAAGTTACAACAGCACATACTTTTCAACAAAAATACGAAATCTATTGTTTTAAATTAATATAAAGTTAATCAGGAAAAAAAAACATAAAAAAATAAAATATATATTTTTTATCTTAAGTTTAAATTTGTAAAAAAATTTATAATTAAAAGTTACTAAAATCTAATAATACAAAGAAAATTAAAAATATTTTTGCGCTTTTTATGACGTCACAGAATAATATTATGACGCTACAGAGAGCGCATGCGCAAAAGCGCGCATGAAAATTTAATGTGCGAGTGTTGGTAGGTTATACTTTCACAGACTATCACGTGTTTGTTAGCAAACAATAGAAGCCATTATGTCGTAATAAAGATTTTGTTTTAAACAATTCACATATTATTATTTAATGCGATTGTAAATTATTTTGAGTTTTCTAAATTTTGTTTTAAATAATTAAAAAAAATAAAAGTACAAAAATTTAACTAAATTTAAAAATGTTTTAGATTTAATGCAATTATATTACGAAAAAAAACATTTAAAATCTTGATTATAAAATATTAATATTTAGTGTAAAACATTTTTTTTATTGTTTATACAACAAAGAATAACAAACCGATAAAAATATTTCATTGTTATTCTATTATTAAAAATTAAAATTAATATTTTTTAACGATTTAATTATAAAAGGTTAAATAAATAACAATTTAGGTTTTTATTTAAATTTTTTTGCATTAATTGAAGAAAATATAATTAACAAACATTTGAATAGTGGAAAAAAGTTGCAAAGTCGAATTTATATTTTAAAACTTTTAAATTATTCAATATTTATACATAAATAAAATTTAGTTTTTAATTTACAATTTTAAGATATTTTTTTGATTTTAACAAATGTTTTTTTTATATTTTGCAAAAATTAAATTTTAAAACATAAATGCCTAAAAAATTATTGCAATCTATATATGAATAGTAAACAAAAAAAAAACATGAAAATTATTGTTGTTATTACATAAAATTATTATTTAAGATAAAAATGTAAACAAAATAAATAAACGAGTAAAAAATAAACAGACCCTAAATTCGACCTCGAATATTTAGTTTCATTTTTGTTGGAATTAAAAATCTCGAATTTCAAAATCCACCGATTTTTGATTCTCAAATCCGGGCTAAAATTTCGCGACCCAAAATCGAATTTCAGTTTTCCGAAAATCGAGTCGCGAAAAAGGCCCCGCGCGACTCTGACGTAACAGACACATCGCGAAATTGGCAGATATACGATACCGTGCTACATCGCGTTATTTCGATTTTGAATCGGACAAATTATTAGCTTATTATTTGAGGCGACAAGGACAAGGGTAAAGTTACAAATTTGTGCAAATTTTTTTATAATTTTGAGCAGAGAAGTTTCTACAAAAATTATTAGTTGGTAATATTAAATCTAATTTAAAAAGTTTTTAATTAAAAACAAATTTGAAAGTTTAGAATAGAAATTGTTTAGTTTTTAAGGAATTTTAGACTGAAATAAAATTCTAGAAAGTTTTAAAAAAGGTTTAAGTTAAAAAAGAATTTATTTAAAGTAGAATTATATTATGACGTTATAAATAGTTTAAGTTAATTCGCTTCAACATTATTATTTAGACGAAAACTTTAAATTAGTTTTAAATTAGAAAATTATTTTATTACGTCACAATAAATATAATCTATTACGTCACAAACAAATGGCGACGACGGCCGCTGTAAGCTCCTCCCATATTCCTTCGAAGATCGAAACTACGTCACGAACCCCGTCTACGTCATCACTCTCACCTACGTCATGTGGGGCCGGGGGAATCACCGCCGGGGAAAAACCCTGGTTTGTGAAACGCGAACCCACAGAGCCCCAATATCATCATAGTAACGACCCCTATCGACCCCCGTTAACGGACAACAATCGATTCCATAGTTACGTCACAAGTGGTGAGTTTGACCCATATTCGAAAAGGGCTGGGTATGGATTCGAACCCGGGACGTTCGGATATCAGCAAACAAGGGAATTCAACCAACAACACCGACTCCACAGCTTCTATCAAAGTAAATAAAAGTTTTGTTATTTTAACTATTTTGTTGTCCTAAAGCTTTTTGTTTCCATATCCTTCCATAATTTTATTGGGTAAGGGTGTGCGGTTTGGGACGTGTTTAAGCTATCCGTGAACGCCGGGCTTTAGGGCGAATAGTGTAGCAATGGTGCGGCTCGAACCCGAAACCTTTTGGCTTGTAGTCCGACGCCATGACCGGTTCACCACACTATCAGACTTCGTTCTAAAGCTTTATATTTGTAAATTTATCTGCGACAAAATATTTTTAAGAATGATCGTTTATTAATGCAGAGCAAACTTGAAAAATAAAAAAAAAACATTTACCAAACTTTTTGTAAACTTTTTGATTTTAAATTTTACAATTTTTAATATTTTAGATCCAAGTGTTTCCGGTTCGATTCCCGGTTACCCCCAACTTCCAACAATCTCATACAACCACACAATCCCGCCATCTAATGGCCATACACACGTCATCAGTGACGTAGACAAACGGCGGTATGATGTTATGGATAATATGCAAGCTAATGATGATTTATACGCTGGTGCTGACGTCATGAGTGACGTCAGTGCTCGATCTGATGACGCGCAAGACCAAAATGGCGTCGGTGTCGACGAGCCCGGGACGGAAGATAATATCGGCGGGGGAAAAGGGAAAAAATCCCGCAAGCCGAGAACGATTTACACGAGCTTTCAACTTCAGCAGTTGGTTCGGAGGTTTCAGAGGACCCAGTATTTGGCGCTTCCTGAACGAGCAGAGTTGGCTGCGTCATTGGGGGTAACACAAACGCAGGTGAGAGCTTGGGTTCGATTCCCGCTTGTAGCAATTTTTAAAACCTAAAATTGGGCTAGAAAATATAAATATTTAGTTTAAGGAAAAAAGTTTTATATTATTAATTAATCAATTAAACAAAAAATAAATATTTTGAATCGTATTTTGTTTTAACTACAAAAAAGAGTTAAAAATTTTGTTTTAAATTAAACAAAATTTACGTTTTTGGTCGAAAATTAAGTTGAAAATGATTTTTAAACTTGTTGTAACCAAATGATAATAGTTTTATAAGTTGGAAAAAACAAATTTTTGTAATGTTTTTTAACGCAAATTAAGTTTAAAACTTGTTTATCGGAACAGACGTATTCTGCGTTTTCTAAAAAATGGCGACTTTGTATAAAAATCGCAAAAAAAGAATTATAAAAACAATTTTTAAAAAATTACTTTATATGTTGTCAAATACTTTAAATAAGTTATTTTTTTACTTTCAAAGTTCAAAAAAACTGTTGTAAAAATTTTTTTCAACAAAAGTAAAAATAAACAAAAATAAATTTTACTTGCCCAAACTTGTAAATATAAAACTTATAATTTGCCATATTCCAACTTATTGTTACGTCATATTGCTTCTATTGTTAGGTGATGTCACGATGTAATCCGCTATAAATCCCCATATGAATGAAATGTCTAATTATCCAACAATTTCCAGATTTTTATCGCTTGTATTAAACCCTTCGCACCTGTAGAAATATTCTTATAAAAAGTTTTTCATTTTCTGTAAAATTTTGTTTTAAAATTTTTAAAAACTTTTTAAAAATACTCAAAAATTTTATCGCCCGAAAGATTTTTATTTAAAAATCTTTTTTTTGCTTGAAAATAACTTTTAAAAATATAGTTGACTAAAAACTAAGATAAAAAAATTACAATTGTAAGTTATACTGACTTATATTTTAATATTTTTCGCTTTTTAAGTAAATTTCTCATTCTTAATTTATCAACTTACGCATAAAACTTAAATTTTGAGTAATATCAACATTTTTCACAAGTTTTTATGTTTTTTTGTCTAAAATAAGCGCGAAAGTTAACAACATTTTTAAACACATCAAAGATGGTATATAATACTTATTTAAAAACTTAATAAATATTCACTATATTTTAAATATTTTAAGTCAGTATTTCGAATTTTATGCTGAATATATATTCTCCTAACTTTTAATTTTTTTTTCTAATAAACAAAAAATTGAAAACATTTTTTAAACACAAAAAAAACTATTTTTAATATATTTATTCTAAAACTTATTTGCGATATTCTAAAAATTTAAGTCAATATTTTAAATTTTACGCTAAAACTTTAAAACTACGAGTTAAAACCTGACATCTAAACACCAGAATGTCATAATGTTAACCTTTTATAAAACCTAATCAATAATTTTCATGTATAGAAGACTATTACAAGTAAGTAGCAGCAATTTTTCTATTAAGACGATTTCGCCAAAATTACCCCATTTTACATAATCAATATAAAGTGGATTTAATAAAAAATATCGAAAATAAAAAAAAATAAAAGAATTTGAAATTTGGAAAATTTAGAAATAATTTAAAAAATTTTTTTTTAATATTTGGTTACAAATCGAATCGTTTAATGTTTATTAAAATAATTTTGAAGACATTTTTTATTCTATTACGTCATAATGTAAAACAATTTAGATAATCGTTTAATATCGAGAGTGGATTAATTTTAATGGGGATGATATCGAGATAAAAATTGCGCAAAATGCATCGGACGAAATTGGCGACTGTTTTTCTTGATGAATAATTCAAAACGCGAGGTCACGTGACCTTGGAAGCTTGTTTTATTAACTTTTACTTTGTGGTCACGTGACTTATAACCCGGTTTTAATTAATTTTAAGCGATGGAATCAAAATTAAAATTTAAGTTTTTATAAAAAAAATTTAAAAAACAGATTAAAAATAAAACTTCAAAAAATAAGAATTTGTAAATTAAGTTTTAGAGACAAAATGTCTAAAATAAATACAACAACATTTGTTAATTATTATTAATTATTTTTTTCTAATTAAATTTAAATTTTAGTTTTCATTAAAAAATTCAAAAATAGTCGAAATTAAAAGTCGTAAAAAAACAGAACTTTTTGAATTCAATATTAATGACAAAATAACTAAAATAAAAACAACAAGATTTGTTTAATTATTATTTAATTAATTTTTTAATTAAAATTATCTTTCCAGGTTAAAATCTGGTTCCAGAATCGTCGATCGAAATACAAGAAATTATTAAAACAACAACTTCTACATAAACACTCAACCAGCGGTGGCGACCTCATCATGGGATTTCCCCCTTTTGCCACGTCACACAACGGCGATATGACGTCACCAATTACGTCATCAATCAACGGGGAAAGTTACCAGCAGTGGAACGACGTGGAAGGGTACCAGCAACAAATAAATCCCCTGAACGGATACCACCATCACCAAGAGGCCATGACGTCATCGAGTGTTGGTAATGACGTCATAGGGATAGCAAACGACCAAACGCGATGGAATAACTCGAACTACGGTGACGTAACCAACGCCTACGTTACGCCCCACTTACCCCATCTTACCGCGGGTCATGACCCCAACGACCATATCCAACAACCCTTGACCCACATGGGTAGTGACGTCATCAACCAAAGGAACAATATTACGTCAGGATTAACAAGAGAAGGGCCTCGACATTGGGCCAACAGATAGAAATTTTAGATTAAAATTTGGAAATGTTTAATTCATTGCTTACGTCATAATTAAATCCATTATTACAAACCAATTGTGACATCATTAATACATACTATTTGTGACGTCATTATTACCAAACAAAGTTAATTTTTGGTACGAGAAGAAATTCGGTTTCAAAATCATTAAGGAGAAGAAATGTCGATATTTTGTTATTTTAATGACGTCATAATCTCTATATCGCAATCTTGGTGACGTCATGTATCGTTATCGCGCTTTAAAATGTTTCGCTTTTCAATAAAATCGCCCGAAATAAAAATTTGTGAAATTATTTGGTCGCGTGTTGGTGAATTACTTGAAATTGATTTTAATTTGGGGAAAAAAGTGAAAAAATGTTGAAAATTGTTGAAATTTATGTAATTACTTGTTTTTAGCCGCTTTCAAGCGCCCTAGGGTCGAATAATTATGTGTTTAAGTCAAATGTTAGAGTTTAATATAAAGTTGTGATGTCATAATTGTATCAAACAAACGTCCATTGTTATAACTTTGATGTTTTGGCTATTGTTATTATAACAATGTTTGATTCACAATTGGTAATATAAAAAAATGTAAATAATTTTGATTTTAAAATAGTAAAGATTAATTTTAATAATGAGAATTAATTGTTAAAACTATTATATAAATATAAATATGTATTTTAGTTGATTAATTTTGTTTTTAGTTGTCCTTTTTTAAGCATTTATGGGTATATATTTAGTTAGTTTAAATTTTTTTAAATTATTAAATTAAAATTTGTTGATATTTTGAAAAGATAAATAAATTATCAAAAAGTTTTAAGATATTTTGTAGAATTTTGAAAAAAAACTTAAATTGTTGACCTAAAACGGTAAAAAGAATTTTAAAAGTATTTTTTTTTGTTTTTTTTTATTCTCAACAAAATTTTGAAAATGTTCAAAAATATTAAAAAAAAAATTGTCGCAAAACCAACAAAAATTTAATAAATTCAAATATTTTTTCCGTGACTTCCTGAACCCAGCTGTTCACAAATCAAGATTAATCCTCGATTCACTAAATTACGGGTTTATTTCCAACACTCATTTTAATAACGTGCAAATTACAGTGTTGCTCCGCAGCGCGTAACCCTCCGCCGCCCCGCTATTGTCACCGTGACGTCACAATCATTTGTCGTGTTTCGGAATAAGGGGCTGAGATTTGAGGTCACGTGATTGGTTGGCACGCGATGTCAAGGTCAGGGGAATCTTGGAAAATATTTGTCAAAATTTTTTTATTTTATTTTTATTTTTTTTTTGATTTAAGTTAAATTTTAATTACTTAAAAAAAAGATTATAAGATTATATGTTATATAACATTGGTTTTAAACACTTGATACTTTAGTTTTTATATGTTCTATTTTTAGATTTCGTAACTTTAAAATTAGATAACTTATGTTTTATTAGAAACGGCATTAAATCAAGTTTTTAAAAAACTTTTTTGCGTTTTTACTTTTTGTTGATGTTATAATAACAGTACTGTGGTTTAACTTTAGTACTTTGGTGTTCTATAAACGGTGCTTTTAACTGTAACGGCATTAACTCAGTTTTTAAAAAGTTTTTGGCATTATTAATAATTTTTTGTGTTATAATAACAGTACTTTGGTTTAATTTAGTACTTTTGGTGTTCTATAAACGGTGCTTTTAACTATAAATATAAAACTTAGGTTTATTTTACTAGAAACGGCAATAACTCAGTTTTTAAATAGTATCTGGCAATTTTTCGATATTCTAATTAAGTCTGATGATTAAATATTTAACCGTTATGTTAATTAGACTACTGTACTTGCTACATATCTGTTTGTTTTCTTTATTCTGACAACATTTTTGAACTAGTTGTTTAGTTTATTTAAAACAATTTTATATAAAATTACATTTCAACATAAGCACAAGAATCTTGAATTTTAACCAAGCGAACTAATTTGAAATAGTTGTGAAAACCACAAAAAAAACACAAGTACAAAAATTAATTTAAAAAAAAATTGTAATTTTTAATGTTATGCGTAACAGTGTATGTGTAAAAAAAACTTTTGGCAAATATTTCATGAAAATAAAACAATAAACGGTGATGATTGTGCTATAAATAATCCAACAAATGTGACAAAACAATAAGAAAACACAATAAGGCAAAAATTAATCAAAAAACACAAAAAAAATCACCAAAAATTTTGTTTAAAACATCCAAAATTCTCGTTCGGATTTTGTTCAATTTCGGAAGAGATTGGTTCCGGTAAATAATTATTATTGTCTGTTACATCGCCGCTAGATGGCACTGTGGTGTCAAATTGCTGCATTTGGTATCGTGTGACGTCATTAAAGTCGTGTGGTGACGTCATACGAGAGTAATTTTCTTGGTTTTGGGCAAGATTTCGTTGATCTAAAAAAAATTATATTTAAATTTTTGTAATTGTTTTAAATTTTTTTTTATTTAATTTAAATATAATTTACCTTGGTAATTTGCATATTGTTGGTAACCGGGATAACCGACTTGATTAAATGAGGGAATTCCCCCCTCTATTGTTTGTGGATAATGAGCTGGATTGTTGAATTGTTGACGTCTGTAAATAAATAAAAATTCAATAAAAAATTAGAATCGGGGATAAAAATGTTTTATAAGCTCGGGTACGAAGTTAACTTACCCATCTTCAAACCCGCAGTGCATCTTTGCTGGATGCCATGCTCGAGTATCTTCGTCTCTGGGTCGCTTCGTTCCAGTCATCTCGGCCCCCTCATGCTCATACTCGGGGGCCTGGTTGTCGATCAAATTTTGAACTCCAATTTCGTCGAGGTCTTTGACTACCCCGGATTTAATTAATTTCTTGATTTTTGAGCGACGATTTTGAAACCAAACTTTGACCTTGAATAAAGGTTATTCAAATTAATTTCATATTCAAATAAAAAAATTGAAAATTTACCCAAAAAAATAAACCTAAATACACTCATTATCTAAATCCAGCATTTTTTCACTACAAAAAAATGATTTTAATTTTACCCTCAACAGGATTCGAACTCGAGGCTTACCTGAGTTTGCGTTAGACCAAGATTGGCAGCCAGTCTTGCACGTTCAGGCAGCGCTAAATATTGCATATTCTTAAAATAATTATGCAGCTCCTGAAGTTGGTAGTTCGAATACACGGTCCGGGGGTTTCTTTTCTTTTTTTCTTTTCTTTGTTTATCTTCGATTTCCTCGCCGCTAGCTGGCGATATTTCGTCGTTGCTAAGCGGCGATGTTGCGTTGTCAGGGAGGTAAATATGGGATACCTGCAAGTCCGCGGATGAGGCTGGCGAGAGACTACAGTCAGCTGATATCGGCGATGACGTCATTTTCGGTTGTTCTATTTGTTCTAAAATTAAATTATGACGTCACAGCGGTTTGAATCGATATTAACTACAATAAAATGACGTCATTAGGTTGTGACGTTATTAAAACATGACGTCACGATTGTTGAAGTTTAACTTACCTTGAAACATTGTTGGAGGATGAATATTTTCGGTTTCGTTTTGAATTTCGGAAATTTCTGGAAGTAGTTCCGAAACTTCTAAAAAAATTAAAAATTAAATTTTTGTTTTTTTAATTTTTGAATTTTGTTCATTATTCGGATTCTTACCTTTATCTGCTTCTGTATTGGCAGAATCTTCCTTCAATTGTTCCGTGTTTGTGACGTCATAACTGCCTTGCACTTCTTCGATCTTAAAAGTTTCACCTTCAGGGGTGGTTGGGGGTGTATCGGGGGTGGTTTCCTCAATTTCCCCTAAATTCTGATTCTCTAGTTCAAAGTTTTGTAACTTTGTTTGATAATTTAACATTGAGTTGTGGTGGGCATTCGGATAGAACTCTTGCTCCCTCTGTGGCCACTGTTTTGCGCTCTCGTTCCCGCATGGTGGCGGTGTAAGCATATGAGGATAAGCATTGTTGTTGTTAAATTGAGTTTGAATAAAATTTGCTTGACCGTAAGTATAAGGAAAATGTGAGTAATTATAAACATTCGAGTTAGGGATGTAACTCGAGTATGTGGCATGTGCCACCGAATTCGTCGTGGCGTGCCTTTCCGTGATGTCATTCTCAGTCAATCCTGTGACGTCACTTTCATTAACAGGGTTGTTATCACGTGGTATGACGTCATGAAAGTAGGATTCGTGATTGTAGGCTGATTGCGTCATCAACTTCGACATATTTGATCTTAATTTATAATTCTAGAATTCTAAAAAAATTGGAAAATTTACTAATTTAATATTTTCATTTATTTCAACATGAATTAATTAATATTTTTGGGCAATTTGAATCAATTTAAATAATCGTTACGCTAAAGATTTACGTTAAGTTAACGATTCCAACAATTTAAGAATGGTAAAAGTAATGAAAAAAATTAGCGTAAACTAAATAACTAAAAAGGTAAATTTAAGAACTGTCACTACACATATACCCTTGCTACTGCTATTTCTTAAAATATCTTTCTAATTTTTAACTCATTCTTATCAAGATTATCATCAAATGTTATTTGCTATCTCTGATGTTTTGATAAAAATTCCACATTTTTTTGCGGTTAATTAAATTTGGAATTAAAATATTTTCAATTATTTTATTTTTATTAATTCTGAAACTAAATTAAACCTTATACTGTTCTATCTATATTTTTTTCACACTTTGGAATGTGACGTAGTCGAGCTTGAATTCGAATGAATGCAGACACCGGTTGACCGCTAATTATAAGAAATTTTTTCCACTTTTCTCTTTTAAAACGCTCCAGCCTTCGAAATTCGCGATTTATTCGAGCTAGAGCGCACAAAGAGTCGGCTCGGGGCAAAAAACGTTCTAGAATAATACCAAGAAAATCACCATTGTTGGATTCGAGATTTGACTGATAAGAAAACTTGTTTTGTTTTATTATTCAAACGATTTCTTTGTCTCAACTCGCGACTCGGCGTTTGGCTTTGAACCAGGTAAGAATTGTTTATTGTTGTTCTTCTATTGGTTTTATGACGTCACTGTTATTTTAACATGTTTATATTTGCTAGCCTAAATGTGTACAAGTTCAAACAATAACATCCTTTGTTGACAAACATATTGTTTACTTATGACGTCATAATATAAAATAACATTTACATAAAAACAACTAATTTAAAGTTTTTAAAACTTAAAATTGAGTAAAAGGTTATATAATTTAAAAGAACTTATGCTAAAGATATACATGAACAGTTATAACGTTATTATGTTACGCTATATAGAAGAGTAAGTTATAATCGCTTTAACTTTAACCACAACCCAAAAAAGTTGACGTTCAAATAAAAAATATAAAATTTTGATATTTAGTTTTCAATAAAAATATTTAATTTAATATATGTAAGATAATGTATTTTGTTTTTAATAATATTGGTTAAGTTTCTATATTATTTTAGATTGTGCACTTAACATTAAATATCAGGAACTTTAGTGACACAAATACTTGGGTGTATGTTAATTTGAATCAATATTAAATATTTATTAAATATTTATTAAATATTTGTTGAATTTTTTTAATATTTTTAACATTGCTCAATTTGGAAAATTTTACTAATTTCAAAAATTAAATTACGACAAAAATATTTATTTAAATAAAACTTTAGAAAATCTACATATAGGTCAGATATGCAAGGTGTAATAATCACCTTAATATGACGTCACAATACTCTGTGATCACGTGCAAAATACACGTGATGTAAAAAGTAACATCGTAATCTTTATTTGTACAAAGAAGTTAAAACCTTGCGATAATTACCACCTCTATGACGTAACAATGTAGGGTGTGACGTAACAATATAGATTATGACGTCATAGAGAATAAATGGCGACCCGATGTCGAGATAAAAGTTTAAAGGTTCAGGTTTTTATAGTTTTAAATTTTTCTTTTGTTTTTCGTTTTCTTTGACCTGGTTTTTATTACGTCACCTGTGCGCTAAAGTCACGTGGGATCTTATTTCAAGCTGTTTAATACGATGGATTATTAATAAGATTTTGATTTTTAACGCGAATTTATTTTTGATTGAAAAAAATTTAACTAATTACTTATTTAGTTTTATATATTTGAGTTAGATAAGAATATAAACAATTTTTGTAATTGTATTTTTTAAAATTTTATTTATTTTTTACAATAAAACACAATGTGTAAAACAATATGGCTATTATTACAGTTTTCTTCAATTATCTATAACAATGTTGGGTTATGACGTCACAGTCGTTTAAATTTGGCACATTTAACAAACAATTTCACCAAAATATTTACAAATGCAAAAATGATTTTTATATGAAATATGTAAAAAAAAAATTGAAAATTGAAATTTTTTACAAATAATTGCCCCCCCCTTATTACAATGTATTTTTACCCCTAATCAAACTAGTTTTAAATGGACGGAATTTGATAAAAATTTGAAATTTACATAAAAGCAAAGAATTTACTGAAAATTAACATTTAATATTCTATTTCAAGCATTATATGCAAAACAGTTCACCCCTATTCGAATAATATGTAAATATATTGCCCCATAATTTTGTTATTTGTTATTTTTTAGACTTTTATGTCTATTACCCCTTATTTAAATATAGAATATTTACATATAAGAATACTGTGCTCAACATTGGATTAATAACAGGTAGAAAATAGTCGACAAAAATGAAAAAAATAATTTTTAAGTTTTTAAAAGTTGTTTTAGCGTTTAACTTATGACGTCATACTTACGTTTCATTATGTAATTCATGACGTCACAATCACGTAGATAGTTTTAAATAACGTTTAATTTAACACATAGTTGATAGTCTTTGTGACGCAATAATTATGATGTATAACTTGTGACCTATGACGTTAGTATAGTTAAGTTTTTTTATGACGTCATTGTAGTGTGACGTAGTTAGTTGATGACGTTGCATAGTTGGTCGATTTATTTACAGTATGTGCATAGCTTGACGGCTTGCCGCAGTGATCAAACAGAAACATTTATTCTTATTTACATTATGACGTCACGATTGGTGTAATGACGTCATCTAAGATCGAACAGTTATACGTGACGTCATGGTATGGTGTGAAATCTAAAAACACAAAATTTAGAGTCAGAAATTTAATTTTTTGAGTTTTTTTTTAGTATTTTTTGTTTCTTAATTTTTTAATTAATTTTTATTAATTAATTTAATCCATAACCATGTTAAAATCTAAAAATAATTTTAAATTAAGTTTTTACTTTTGTTGAGTTTTTAAATATATTTAATTTTTTTTTTGTATTGGGTTATTTTTACAACCGCTAGACGTCGTGGCAGAGCTATTATGTCCAAGTTTTCAGAATTGAAGACTGGACAATAAATTCAGTCCACCCTACAATTCCGAATATTCGGACATAAGCATTTATTTTTAAATTGAATAAAATTGGTAATCTCGGGACAGGGTAATTTGTCCCAAGGACAAATTTGGGACCGGGTAATTTGGGACCGGGTATTTGGGACCGGGTAATTTGGGACCTGGTATTTGGGGGCAAGGAAAGGGTAATTCGTAATTTTTTTATACATTAGTTTTTAATTAATTAAAACCTTTTAGCTAATTAACCAGTTAAATTTACTCAGACAATAGCTGCCTTTTAGCAAGAATTTTTAATAGTTTAGCAATATTGGTTCTTTTTATGGTTGTTTGTTATGGTAACTGGTCTTAATGGTTATTTTAATAGTTCTTGGTTTACATATTAGTATTTTTTATGGTAACTGGTTTTAATGGTCACTTAAATCATTTTAGGTTGGCATATTGGTCTTTTTTCTGGTTGTTTGTTATGGTAACTGGTCCCAATAGTTATTTTAATAGTTTTTGGTTTGTTTATTGGTCTTTTTTGCAAGTTACATTACAAAATTGGTTCCTGATGGTTGTTTTATAAATAAAATTTGGTTAAGTAAATAAATTGGTGGTCATTGGTTGGTAGTTAATGGTGTTTTGGTGGCGATGGTCGTTGTAATAATACGCACCATCAAATAGAGTTAGCTGCACTTAGCTAACCTAGTAGATGAAGCAAACTATTATTACGTCATAACACTGGACTATTGCGTCATATTTATATATTGTACGACGCTGCATTAATGTGAAAAGTATAAAAAATATAGGATGATACGTCAGAACTATAAGTATGACGTCAATATACTGTTATGTTGAATAGTGTTATTGTATTGTAAAATATTATGTAAATGTGGTTGTTTACTCAAAAAAAAATAGTTATTTGCATAAAATTGTTGTTAAAAAAAAATAAAAAAATTGAAGTTGTTAAAAAATAAAAAAAATAAAAAAATGTAAAGTTAAAAAAATTTCAAAAAAAATGGAAGTTGTTAAAATTATAAAAAAAAGTTGTTAGTAAACTACTATTCTGTTCAGGTTTGCGATGTGCCTTTGTATGCTCATTGTTACGTCACATACGGGTAACACGATTCATCATGACGTCACCACCGCCACCAAACTACGTTTAACCACCAAAAACTACTTATATACTTACGTCATTATTTGTGACGTCACTTATCAACTAAAATGACACCAATTTTTAAATTTGAAATTTTTTAATTTATTTATTTTTTTATTTTTTTAATTTTTTTCAGAATTTTTTAAATTGGTCTCAAGCCACGTGACTTGGTCACGTGACGCTCGAAAAGCCATGACAAGTCATCACAAATAAAATTATTTTTAATTTTAAACCTTTTCCCATTTTCTAACACCATTTAAAATCTTACTTTTATTCGGCTGTGGAGGTATTCGCTGTTAAAACAAATAGTCATTTATCACGTCACAAACCAATCTTGATGACGTCACAATTAGTGACTTTTGAGCAATGTCACTTGTATTGTGACATCATCAGACCAAGCTGTTGGTTGTGACGTCATAGCTAACGTCAGCTCCGTCGCAGAAATTTGTCATCATTTTTTTAAAATTTATTTCTAAATTTTTTCTTAAATAATTAATTAAATTAATTTTTAAAACTTATTTTTAGAAAAAAATTTTTTTAGTGAAAATTTTGCCAGGTTTAAAAAAAGCTTTTTCCTAGAAATATTTAACATCCAAAAACGTTTATTTTTTACCTTAAAAACTTTGTATTTGTTTATTTTAGAGTTTAAGTTAATATACCGATATTGCCTTAAGCAAAAACAAAACTCTAATTTAAATATCATATTTTATATTGAGGTTTCTTACCTTTGTTGTTGAACTTGTAACCTTTAATCTACATTTGACCATTTTTAAGAATTCTAAATTCAAGTAAAAAAATATTTTAAATAGATAATTTTTAATAAGTTTTTAATTAATTTTTTTCGTACCTATGTTTGTTTAATTTTAGGTTTGTTTATTTTGGTAAAAACATAATTATATTTAAACTATTCGAATATAGCTTAAATTAGTTTAACCTGAATTCCTACTAAAGCCCTAACAAAATTGAAAACTTAAATTTCAAAAATTCTAAAACAAAATAAAAATTTTATTACCTTTTATTTAAACGTTTTTCATTTTTTTTTCGATTTTTTTGCCTAGTTTTTCTATTTATCTATTTCATCTGAAAACACAAAAAGCCAAATTTATTCAATCGGAACGAAAAGTCGAAGTGTGACGTAACAATGACACACCTAATTTCAGTCACGCGTTAATTATGACGTCATAACGCGACTTTGTTAAAATGACTTGAAAAAAACTTTACTAAAATAGTTACTTTTACTTTTAAATTTATCCAAAAATTTTAGATTTTCAGATTAAGTGAAAAAATTTAATTTAAAGTTTTTATAAATAAACAAAATTCCTAAAATTTAAACTAAAAAACTGCGCGCCAAAAATATCGTTTTTATGTGTTAAAATCAGTGCTTTATTTTGAAAAGAAATTTTCAAGAGGTCCCGGGTTTAATTACACCCCGTTCCATTCAACTAGGGGTTAAAATGATACCCCGATCGGGTTACCCCTTTGTGTTGGGCCTTAATTTAAAAATTCACAAAAACTCACCGAGTCTGAATAACAAACAGACCTATTCTGTGAAAAAATAATGGCCATTGTGACGTCAGAGGGGCTTTGCACGCGAAATTTAACTTTTTATCCACGAATCGGATAAAAAAGTTTTTAAAAATAACTTAAGAATGGTACTCTTATAAACTTAACTAATGTAACTCTTTAACGACCCTACATAATACTTTACACGTTTTTTGAACCACTGTATACGTTTACCGTTGGTAAAGGGTTAGCATATGTTTATTTATTGATTTAAAAGTTTTTAAATTGAGATTATGAATCATTTTTAACTTTTTAAAACTCTAAATTAAAATGACAAACACGTAAAACCTGAATCTTAAAATAAGTTCTCGTAATATTGGTTTAAAATTCGTACTACTAGAAACAAAAATAGAAAATTTATTTTAAGATATCTTTAATTTAATCTGTATTTACAATAAATTTAACAAAATTTAAAATTATTTTGCCTTATTAAAATTGCCCAAAAATATGATTAATACCTAAAATCTAGTATAAAAATTTAGTTAAAACTCACATGCTAAAAACGTATTTTTTTCTACATTTTTTGCGCTTACATATTATATAAAAGCAAAAGGTTAAAAAATTGTTATATAATGTTAAAATAAAAATACCAAACTACATGAAAGTTAAATGTTATCTAATCTTTGAACAGCTTACATCAATGACCTTAACTTAAAAACGAAACTCTTATTTTTATCGTATTTCGTTTTATCTTTATACTTAGTATATATAATACACGCTAGGGATTTAGAATAATAAATAATCGTTTTATTTATTTAACTTGAACTCTATACTGAAACATAGCGATTTTTAAACTATACTTTAAAGTACTTTTTAACTAAGTTTAAATTTAGGATTTTATTCTTTTTATATTTTAAAAATTTTTTTTACACTTTTTTAAAATTTTTTTTATTTTGTTTATTTTAATTTATGCACTACCTTTACAAATTGCGCCTTAAAATAGCAAAATCTAGGTCTGATTTTGACTGTTAAACATTTACAAACGACTGACTTAATAATCTAAACCAAGTTTTTTTAGTTCGTTCCCCAAGTTACAAGTCACGTCTCTTTAAAATAAATTTTTTCGGTTTTTTTTTAAACAATAAACGAAAAACCCGCGAAAATTTTAGATTTCAGATTTACATATAGACTAATCACGTTGCTTATTTATTTTAAGTTATAATCACACGAAAATTACGTTAAATTTATGTTTAAATTTTACAATTTTTGAAAAAAATTAAATTGTATTAAATCATACCTAAAAAGCCACGTTTAGCTTTCTCAAAACTTACAATACGCAAACCTTTAAAATTCAAATCCAAAATTACCAATATAACGCAAACTACAAATATCTTCTAGACTATATTTTTCTGCTGTACAACTCTACCCAAAAAATGATTTTAACTTAAGTTTTAGAACGAACGAAGCTACCTGTTCGTCTGACTCCACTAACCAAGCGTTATGATGGCCTAGTTTGTAAGCAGTGGCGTCTGCTTAAACATCGGGTTGGCAAAATATTTAAAATTGCGAATTTTTTAAGAATTTTATTAGGTTTTAAATGTTATTGTACGGAGTTAATATTTTTGGCATTATTTTAATTTAACAATATTGTTATTTTTGTTTGTTTGTTATCACGTGATTTTAACTTAATTGTTTTTTTGTAATTTGGGTAAAATTGGAGAGTTTGGATTAGTTTTGTTTAATATTTTAAATTTTAACTTAATTGCCGAAAATTTTAACGAACTTTTTTATCATTTTCGGCAATTTTGTTAAACTCTCAAAATAAATTTATCTATTTTTTTAAACACACAACCCCGACAACTACCACTACTTAATTTAAATTTGAAATTTTGATTTTTTGCCCAACTTTTCTTAACCCCTTTACATATTTTTGTTTCTGTTCGAGCAAATATATCTAATTTCAATATTTCGCAATATTTTTAACTAAATATAATATCTTCTAAACATAGAATAAATACTAAGAATTTGTAAACAATTAACTTTCCCAAATTTTAAATTTCAAGCTCGCTCAGTCTGCGATTTAATATCAATAACTAAACGACCTGATCCTCTTATTTAAACAAATAAATTATGACGTCATAGTCAATATCGCGCTGCCGCTCGAACGCGGACCAAGTTTATGTTTATTACGTTGACATTTTTCATTGTTCGGTCACAAATTTAAACATAGGCGACGTTAGTTTTATTAAAACATTTGCTAAAAAATGACCCAAATTTTTATATTAAACTTTGCTTTTAAATCTTTGTGTTTTATAATAGTAACTTATGCCTAGTCTAAATAGTATTTAAATATGCTGAAAATAACTTTAAATTATTTTAAAAACTTTGTGAGGGGTTTAAATGAAGGAATTTAAATGTTGGTGTTTAAATAAAAGGGGTTTAAATAAAAGGGTTTAGATGTAGGGGGTTTAGTTAATTGGGTTTTAAATAAAAGGGTTCAGATGTAGGGGGTTCAGTTAATTAGGGTTCAAACAAAAGGGTTCAGATGTAGCGGGTTCAGTAAAAAGGGTTTCAAACAAAAGGGTTTAGATGTAGGGGGTTCAGTAAAAAGGGTTTCAAACAAAAGGGTTTAGATGTAGGGTATTCACTAAAAATGGTTTAAATGAAAGAAGTTCAAACAAAAGGGGTTTAAATAATTAAAATTACATTTTAAATTTAAAAGTCCCCCAAATAACGTAAAATTTTAAACTTAGCGCCCGTTATTTGAATTTAAGATATCTTTTGTTATTTAAATAAATTTAAAATTAAATTAAAGTCTAAACAATTTAAAAAATTAAACAAAATTAAAAAAATAATTATTTTAAATTTTTATTACGAGAAATATTTAAACAACTTAAAACATTTTGAATCCAACGCCGATGTTGTTTATTTAACTTAAATATTGACTCAATAAATAAAAATAAAACGAAACTTATTAACCGAGGGTACCATGTCGTGATTCGCCTTGTTATTTGGTTTGTGCCGTCATAATTTGTGACACATTGTGTTAGGCGATGACGTCATAATGTCGGTTTAAATTCAAACGAATATGAGTAATTAAAAGGGTTTGACGATTTTAAGATAAAAAATCTTTTTTTAGTTTGGATTTAATTTAGGAAATTAATAAGATTTTAACGTCTGGTAGTGTGGTGTACTTTGATAAAAGGACTTTGGGTTCGAGCTGCACCAATGCCACATTATTTGCCCTTGAGCCTAGCGTTTATAGTTAGCTTAAATACACCAAAAGGTTTCGGGTTCGAGCCGCACCATTGCCACATTATTTGCCCTTGGGCCTGGCGTTTGCAGATAGCTTAAACACACCAAAAGGTTTCGGGTTTGAACCTCACCAATGCCACAGTATTGGCTCTTGAGCCTGGTGTTTACAGTTAGCTTAAACACACCAAAAGGTTTCGGGTTCGAGCCGCACTTATACCACATTATTTGCCCCTGAGCCCGGCGTTTACAAATAACTTAAACACACTACAACAACACAGTCTTTGAGGGCAAAAAGGTTTCGGGTTCGAGGCTCGAGACCGATGAATAGCTTAAACACGTCACACCAGAACATCTTTCCAAAAGGTTTTAGGTTCGAACCGCGCCAATACCAAACTATTTAGCTTGTGAGGCCGACGTTTACGAATAGCTCATAACAGCACACCCTTCCCCCCCCAAAAAACAATTAAACCTATCTCATTAAGGTGATGCAAAAAAAGGGGAAAATAAGTACAATACAATTTTATGCCAATTGTTATTTTATTTTTAGTTATTCTTATTCTCATCATGACAAAATTTCTAATTTCTTGCACAACTTAAAAAATCGCTGATAAATGAACTTTTAATCCTGACACATATTCAGTTACATTCCAACCCATTGTTAACAATACCACGCATCAGTACGAGTGAAAATAACATCTGTTTTAAAGTTTTGATTTGCAACAAGATTGTTTGACGTCACACTTTGACACGTGATACGACACGTGCTCAGCGTTACAATAGGTTAATTATGACGTCACAATAGAGGGTACTTATAGGACAATAGTGGGGTAAAAATTGCAACTTTGCGATTTTCTGTTTTTGCATTTTTGCAAGATTATTTAAAGTTAAAAAAAAAACGTTTTCGCGATTCGGGAAATTTAAATTTCAAAAAAAATATGACGTAATTATTTTTAAATAAAATGACAAAAATACAAAAAAATAAGATTTTTATTAAATTTAAAATGATTTAAAATTAATTACCAAAATAACTTTTATAGCATTTTTATTTAAAATTTATCAAAAAAAAACGCGAAATGTAAACATTTGTCTACAAATTTCAATACTAAGATTTCTTTTACCATGTTTCTACTATTGTCTGTTTTTGGCAACTTTATTAAATTTTTTTCGTTTTAAAGTAATTTTAATTTAAACAAAATAAAACTGTAACATTCAATAATTACCTTAAATTCTATTCCACCTTCCGACTCCAAATTTGTTCAAAAATAAAATATTTTCAACTTCGAATCCAGTTAACAACATAGCTGCCTTTTTTGTGACGTGGTATTTATTCGACCAATCAGGATACGTTGTTGTTTTAACGAATTTAAATTGACCAATCATGAGGCTCGGTTGTGTACACACTACGTGGCACCTCTCTCGATGCATATAAGTTACCGTGACGTCATAATAACGGTGTTGTTTTGTCATAGATGTTGGTTTAAGGCTTTAGTTAACTTGTCTAACTTGGAAGTTAATAATTTTGAAATTCATAAATTTATTATTTTACATTTTTATACAAATTTTGGCTAAAAAAAAGAATTTTTGTAATTTAATAAAAGAATAAATTGTTTTTTTAAACACTTGGAATATATTATTAAATATAGTTTACATAAAAATAATGTTTTAATAAATTGTTTTTTTAAACACTTGGAATATATTATTAAATATAGTTTACATAAAAATAATGTTTTAATAAATTGTTGTTTAAAAATTGTTCTTTTTTTAGGGTTTAATTTTATAGTAAATTGTTATAAAAAACTTGAATATTTGTGATTTTAGTTATTGATTTAACATTAAATTATTGTTATAGAAATATAATAACCAAATTTTATACTAATATCAGATTATAAACTATATAAAATACAATTAAATAAACTATTGTTAATTTGTTGTTATTTAATAATTCGTTTAATAATTTTAATCCAACAACCCAATACTAATTTGATATTTTAACTTATGTTAATAATGTAACGCAGGTGTTGTAGGTACTTGATTAAATAAACTTTAATCTTAAGTGTAACAACATTAAATGGATGTTATGATAGTGCACGTGTTTCAACAATTTATAGTCTTTGTTACAATTCATAAAGATTTTAATTTTAATTAGTTGTTTTATTTTAAATTTTATAGGTAATATTAATTTTTGTGTTCTAAAAAAAGACGGCAGCGTGATGTAGTAACCGGCAGCGTGGTGTAGTGGTAAGAACACTTGCTACACTACACATGAGGTCGTGGGTTCAATCCCCACTGCTCTCATGCTGTAGCGCCTTTGAGTAAGGCGCTATAAACGGTACGAACTCCTGCTGAGCCAGCACTTATTCAGAAGCATAATAACCGGGCAATTATAATATATAATATCCCAAACTATCACAAGCAACTCGAGACTGGGTCGGAGTAACTGATGTTACTCCATGTTTAAGTCGCGCATTCGACTTTCCCACATCGAGGATAAAGATATATACAAAAAAGTATTTTTACCTTTTAAAACTTTATTTACATTAAATAGGACTTAAAATTCTTTATTTTTATTCTTTTACCTCTAACTTTTGACATGTTTTATATAGAATATCTAGTGTCATATAAATTGGCGGAATAATAATATAAATGCTGTCGTTAGAAGTCGCTGTAGAGCAAATTGTAGTTTTTTCGCTATCAAGGCTTAACTTGTTTTACAATTGACTCTAGAATGCTTTTTAAGTTTTGTTTTGTTTTTGACGTCATAATATTGTATTGTTCGTTTTAATTTATAAATTCTTTAAATAGTTTGTGGCTGCAAAATTCTAGAATTTGAAACTTTAACATTGAATTTATTGATAACTATTACGTAACAAATTCCTTTATTGTGTGATAATTGTTACGTCATACAAAATAATAAGACGATGACGTAACAATTATTTCTCTGGAATTTGTCAACATCTTTAAGGCAAAATTTTTCCACTGTCACGTCATAATTCGCAAATAGTTCAACGATGTTTGAAATTATGACGTCACAATCGAATCCATAATATTTTCAACACAACAATGAACCGCGTTTTATTTGGTTTGATTTCCATTGTGACGTATTTACTCTAACTTTAAGGGACTTTCCCTGATTTGTTGTATTTAAATGAGGTTCGTGGGAAAGTGTGAACTTTATGAATTAAATTGTTTTTCTTGTTCGTCTCATTAAAATCAAAATAACATTCCAACATTTCAGGATCAAATTTTATTGTTCTTAAATATTTACAAGTAACCAGAGTGAATTTTGTGACGATGACGTCAAACATTTTGTAGTGACTTCAAATTTTAGTAATGACGTCAAAAAATACTGATTCCCCCGCAAACTTTTCGGTGGCATTTAACGCACATGCAGCGACCTAAAAAGCAATTTGGTTTAATTACGTCATAGGTAAAGTCTTATTACGCCATAAGTGAAAATATACAACCCTATCACAAATTATGTTTATTAAAATGATACTTTCAATCTAAGGTAACAATTAAATTACATTATACAGTCCCTGACGTCACTATACTACTTATGACGTCATTACAATATGCATGACGTCATTATAACTCTCAAGTAATCAATATTAATGCATTAACATAGTTCATATAATAATTTTATGATAAACTTTTTTAAAATATGTGACGTACAATATAAAGTATGACGTAACACTCACGTGATTTTCGTTTCACCACCCGACATGTTGTTAACCTGCAGTAGGTCGAATTACAAAATTCGATCAATCTTGGATTCACTTTTCTTATCTGGTGTTTGTACATCACCTGTTAATCAAATATAACGTCACTTGTCAATCAAAAATAAAGTCATTTGTCGATCAAAAATGACGTAAAAATTATTTTTGACCAACTGTCAATCAATGTTAAAATTCAAAAATTAAATTAAAATGTTGAACTCACCGATGTAACTTCGATTAAATCTCTCAACAACAAACCCGGGAGTTGGTTTTTCGATAATTTTCCTAAAAATTAAAAAATAATAATTAATTTAATTAATTACGTAAAATACTAAAAAATTAAAAAATTGCTGCGTCATTTTTCTTCTCTTACCTGTACGTCTACAATTACATGGTTGTGACGTCATAATTACCAATAAAAGAGCGGCGATAAAAGCGAGGTTAAAGATCTTTGACATTTTTCTTGATTTAGATTTTAGAAGGTCAGGAAAGGGTCAAGAAGCAAAGGTTACCCGAGTTCAAATATATTTTTAATAAATATTTAAAATTGCTGAAAAAAAAGCAAATTTGATTTTAAAATTGCCGCAAATTAAAAATTTAATTAATTAAAAATTTTTTTTTCAATTTTTCTATGAACGAGAAAAAATAATTTTTCACCTCTCAAAAAAATTCGAATATTTAAAAACATAAACTATTGTTGCGTCATCAAATATGACGTCACTTTTTTGACACAACTGCATTTAAAAATTACTTTAAACGATATTTTAATTCCTAAAAACAATTAAATTATTTTTATTAATTTTCCAATAAATTCATTGTAACATTGTATTGCGGCAAACGATGCAACCGAGAACAATGTCGATTAATGGCTCAACAAGGGGGTTTATATACAACTTTCTTGTGACGTCATAATGCATTAAAAGTGGGTAAAAATAGGGAAAGTTTTTTTTTATTTTTGGGGTAAAAAATCGGTATTTTAAATTTGAATTTTGTTGCCAAAATCTTTCCATATTTGTAATGCCTTTGTGACGTCATAATAATGCATCGTCTTTTTATCGCGTGATAGTGGTTTTAATAAATTTCCGAAACTTTATTTTTTATGTTGCAAGATTATAAGGTTCTGTAAAATTATATTTAAATTAAATGGAACAAAAACATAAATTTTTTGGAAAAAAGTGGAAAAAAAAATTAATTCAAATTTTGTTAAATTCAGGAACAAATTTTATAACTGATACAAAACAGGTTAATTGTTGCCTTACAATAAGTTACTATGATGTCACAGACCGACAACAGTCTAAAGGTGGTTACGTCACGCTTTTTTGAACGCCACCCATGCGTGAGTCACGTGGTTAGGTCTAAATTTATAGTTTAAGATAAAAATATAAATTTTGGTTTATTTTAAGAAACAAACAGGAAACTGCATACCCGGATGTTGGTTTAAATATATTTTAAATTTAAATATAATTCATGCAAGTTATGCATTTTATTTCTAATTTTAAAGGAAAGTTACTAAACAAAAAGTATTTTTATTCTTTATAAACAAAATAAGATTATATTGCAAGTTTGTTAAAATACAATTTTAGGTTATTTTGTTTAAAATATTACTTTCATATATTTAGAAATATTTTTATTTTTAAGTTAAAACGGAAACAAATTTTTGGTTTGTACTTTTTTTAAAGAATGTTTTGTAAATATTTTAAAGTCAATTTATTTTAGTTTGCTTAATGTGGTTAATTTTTAACTTTTATTTATTTTTAATTTTTTAATTTTTTGGTTAAAAAACTGTAAAATTAAAGAAATTGTTTCAATTTTTTTTGTTATTTTAGTTTGACCTTTAGTTCACTATAAGAGGTTTTATTACAATTTAGTGTTTACAGTCAATACACGGTATACCGACCCTGTTTAGGGGAAAATATATTAAAAAATAAGGGGGCACTGAATATCACTAAAAACGTATTATTAAAAAAAAAATAAATAAAAAAAAATTTTTAAAATGTAATTTTGTTTAGTTTTAAAATTAATAAAAAAAAAATTATACAAAGTTAATTGAAATTTAAAAACAAAATTACAAATAGTTTTTATATTACATTATCAACAAAATGAATTACAATTTTAAATTTGGTTTTATTATATTACAAAAATAAATATCAATAAATTTTAATTTTACTGCTACTCGTCGCGTGCAGTCACCCGTAACCTTTCTTATCTATTTCAGTTTCGTCGAAACTCGACAACTTTTCACGAGGGATTTTCCCTAATTTACATAATTTACGAAAACTTTCGAAATATGAAAGCGAAACTGAGTTACCACAACATTTGCTTGTATTGCCTTATTTAGATGTTTTTAACTTTATTGGGTTAATGTCATTTATTCTAAGTTGATGATAATATATTTAATATTTAACTTTGAATTTATTTTAAATACTTTTATTCATTAAAAATTGATTAAAATAAATTAAAAATTTGGACATTAATTTTTTGGTGTTTTTATTAGTTATTAAACTTTTGTTTGTTTGTATAATGTTTATGTTATATATGTGGTGTGAATATATTGTAGTTAAATTTTAAATGTTATCTTTCACTATAGTAGACATTTTTGGTGTGTTGACATCTGTTATTATTTGTAATATTGTAAAAGCCCAAATATTTTATAAATATTAGGTCATTAATTTAATTATTGCAATTAAAACTAATAAAAGCATGCAGTTTTTTGTTAATTTAAAACAAATTGCAATCAAAACTTATTAAAATAATTGTATTTTTTAAATTATTTTAAAACAAATTGCTAATTTACTATATGAATTTTAAATTAAGGGTACAAAACGGTTTAAGTGTAACGTAAAATACACGTAATTACGATTTATACTGGCGTATTTAACGTTAACACTATGGTGTATAGTTGCTATTCTACTGTTAAGCTATATTGTTAGTAACGCAACATAGTTTAATTTGTAAAAATCACGTGGTGTTATGATGTCACATGAACGCTATTATCTACAAATTCTCAGGAAAAAATGAAAAGAAATATTTGTCGAGTTTATATTTTGTTTAATCATATTTACAGAAAAACTAATTTTTCATTAAAACAATTGAAATGAAGTTTAATAACCAAACAAAATAATCTTGTATTTAAATTTCAACGCCGTTCACACGGTGTGAAAAGTAAACTAGAAGGTGTGAAAACCTTTAGTGAAAATGTTTATTCCTAAATTTTGGTTCTTTTTTATCTATTTATATCACTTAATTAGGTTTAAAAAATTGTTTAATTTTTAAAATTATAAAATTAGTTGTTTACCTTGAATGAATACTTATAGAATTGATTTTATTTTTAATTAGTTAAAACTATTTTTGGTAAATTTCAGTAAAATTTATTAAAGTAAAAAACCAAACAAAATGGTTACAAAGAAAAATTTATTTATAAAGCTTAAAAAATCGACAAAAAATTAACTTTGATTTTAGGAACTTTTCTGAAAATCTAAAAAACATAAAATGAAAACGCTAAAACGTCTAAAAATATATATATATATGTAAAATACTAGTATAATAACTATGAAAGTGTAAAAAATGTCACGGTATAAATGGTGTTTGTATAACTAAAAAAAAGGTGCACTACTATTACCATTATGTTGTAATACTTTTTATGAAGAAAATAAAATAATGTAAAATATAAAGTTTATAATATACAAAAATATACGATAAAAAGGTAAAAAAATGTAAAAAATTGACAAGTATTTATACCAAAATATGCCATTTTGTTTAATTCTAATTTTTAGTGAAACCAAATATGTTAAAATTTTTGGCTGTTTTTTTTGTTCTTATAAAAATATAATTTTTGGGGTCTCTATAGAGACAGTATAGTTAGGTACTTTTAGTTTCTATGGTATAATTCTGGTAAATATTCAATCGGTTGTATTTGAAGTTTGTAGAGTAGGATTCGTGTTTTTGTTTTTACATGATAGAGGTCAAACAATGACCGTAGTAGTTACAAGCCCTGCATAAACGAAAGTCTAAAAATAATTTAAAATATTAGTTTTTTTTTAGGGTTTTTTACTGGATATAACAATAAAAAAATCAAAATTTGAAAATTTTTAACTATTTTATATTTTAGTCTTACTTTTATACTAAAAACTATATTTATTAAAAAAGCTATAAAAATCCATATATTTTTTTAAAAAGCATAAAAACTAGGCTAATTATACGTAAAAATCAATCAAAAATTATATTAAAAATAAAATAAAAATATTTATTATTTTAGAAAATCGAAAAATACACGAAAAATTAAAAACTTAATAAATTTGCTATAAAATATTAAATAATAGACGGACAATACTTTAAAATATGTTAATATGAAAAAAATCAAATTTTTGAAAGAAAAAATGACTAAAAATAATAAAACTTACGTCGGCGTTTTTTAAACGAATAACAATTTCTGTAACAAAAAAACTTCTGGCATTTCTTTGCTACACGTTTATTTGACCTTTTCGACCTTAAGTGACCTTCGTTGTTTTGACCTTCTGAACCAAGGTCATCTTTCTGCATGATTGGGTTGTTCTAAAATATATTTTTATTATTTAAAAATGATTTTTAATAGTATTTCATGTAGGTAAAATTAACCAATATTTTTAAAAAAATGGTGGAAAACAAAGTTTTTTTTTCAATTTTTTTTGGCTTTGAAAGTAAGATTGTATTAGGTTAATGTAAGTTTGCATTGAACCAAACCCTAAATATAGTCTGTGTGGTTGTAATATGATTTATATAGTAAAACAAAATTTGCATAATATTACTAACTCTGTGGTTTTGGAAATAAGATCATATTTGGTTTTAAAAAATGTAAATTTACAGGAATTTTAAGTAAAGTTTACCTCAACCAGGTCAACTTGGACATTTTTGTTGGGTTTTTCTACATTGGATTCTTCTAAAAATAAATTAAAAAAGGTTAATTTTTAATCTAGCTTTTGCTTTTATTTTATTTACTTAAAAAACAGTGAAAAATTCTGTTTTGGGTTGTTAGAAAAAAACGAAAATTGCTGATCCATCTTAATTAAATTTACATGCAGGTTTCAACCTCCAAAAAATGTAATCTAAAAATCTAGTGATTTTCTTGTACAGTTAGTTTGTTTTAAAAATCTTTCTGTGGCTAAGTTTTGTTGAATATCTAACTTAAATATTTGTTTCTAGAAATTTTACATCATTAATTTTGTCATTTTTTTAACTTTTAAATAAATTAAATTGCCTTTTTACGTTTTTTTAAAACTTTTTAAGATTAAAAATTGTTTACCTTGTAGATTTTCTGCTATCTCTCTTTTTTGTGACGTTGTATTTGCACTTATGACGTCACAGAACACCAAAACAACACAAAACAATAACAATAACTTCATTATTCCTAACACTTTTCTTGATTTTTTAAAAACTTATTTTGATCTAAAAACAACAGAAAACGTTTTGTAATCTTTTCTTACATGTGACGTCCTTAAAACTGACGTCATAACTGATGACGTCAAGTAGATGTAGCTAATTTGTCTGTTTAACAAGAAAGTAAAACCGTGAATTTCAAGTTAACTTTAAACTGCTAAGGGGTGCAGTCAGGCGTAACCTACCGACAACAAATTTATTTTTCTTTGAAACCACGTGGTTGGAATAATTAAAATTAGTCAACAAAGCTCTTTGTGACGTCACAAGAGTTAACTTTTTAAAAAATTATACGTTTAAAATTTTTTAATTTTTTTGCAAAAATACGGAAACATTTTTTTCAAATTTTTTTGATCACGTGACCTGAGTTCCTATAAAATGTTGCACGTGACTCTTTTTAACAGTAATTGATTACGTTGCAGAATGTCACCTTAATTTTTGTTTTTAAATAAAACTCCTTAAATTAAAATCTTAATGGTTTTTAATTTAAAAAATTCGAAAAAAAATTTTTTTTTTAATAAATTTTTTTTTTCTTAAAATAATTTTTTAACTTTTTGACTCATTTTTTTATTTTTTTTAGTATGGCTTTAAAGTTTAGACTTTTTTAAATTTTTTTTTTATAATTTTTTTACTCTTTTAGTAAAATAGGTTAGGTTTTTTAAATTATATTCTATCACTAGGTTTGCTTTTTTCAAACTCAATGGCTTTCGTTTAAGAAATTAACATTAATTTCGCTAAAAAAATAATAATTAACATTTTTTAGACCAATTTCTATCATTTTTAATTTAATTTTAAAAATTTTTTTATTCTAAATTATTTTTATTAAATAGATCTACTTAATTTTGTTAACAAAATTAAAAACACTTCGCGAGAACGTTAAATAAAAAAACATTTAATTCATTTTTTTAACTTTAACTTTTAGACTATTTAGAACATTAGTTCCTGCTTTTTATTTTTCACGAACTCTGCGTAAACCTGAGTTGTTTTTACTTCACACTCCTACTTAAATACACCTTACCTTCATTATCTAAAATCTTTTATTTAAAGTTTACAAAACAATCGACCCTCGCTACTATTTGTTCCTCTTAATCTTTGTAACTAAGCTTAGTACCTGATTTAAGTTTAGAATTGTGTATTTTTTAGGACTTTATGGATTGTCGATTTCCTATTTATATATGAAGCTTTTTAAACGATATATATATACACATATATATGTCCAATTTACAAGCCTACAAAATCTATAAAACTGCCGTTTGTGGCGCGCAGGAAAATTCGCGTGGGTAAATATTAGTTAAAGTCATATATTAGCAATATTTTTATACTCAAAAATTAATAAAGTTAGTGTCACGGAACACAAAAATGATTTTAACTTTAAATAATTTCACTTACTTTTTAAGTTATACAACTTTAAAAAAAATAAAACTAATTAAAAAAAAGAAAGGGGAAGCTCTGTTTGTGATGACGTGAAAGTACTAGCTTGCATACTACGCTACTTAGTACTCTTAACGTCACACAAAAAATATGGTAACCTGGTTTTTTATGTTAATTATTTTCCAGTATTTTTGAAAATTAAATTGTAAGTAGCACAGACATTTTTTAAAGGTTTTAAAGGCATTTTATGATTCAGTGTCAACCATACTAACATGCTATACATCACTTACAAAATTGCAAAACTCTGTAACATAACACATTAAGAGTTGCGACCATATTATGTTCAGCGCGGGCTATCGACTAGTTATTATTAAAACACCTATTTTATATTAATAAAAACAAAATTCTATTTTAAGTACACGTATAACCTAAAGTTATTTATTAGTATGACTTAGCCATTAGACAATTCTAATTGTCGTTTTTTTGTTACATTTTTAGTACGGTTTTATCATTTTGTCTCATAAGTTAATTGGGTATAAATATCAGCCAATATGGCGAATAAATAATATAAAAATATCTAGTTAAAAAAATTCTAAAATTGGCAACAATATTATTTTAAAGTAACTTAACCACATCAGGGCATTATTATAAGGTCTAACTAAACTAACCCAAAACTTAAATTTGCAAAAATATTGTTAAAAAAACAACTAACGGTACTATATACCAATGTTATTAGTCGATATGTCACATTATTCATAAATATTAGGTAATTTTACTTAGTATACCTATATAACTATACTCAGTTCTATGTATTTTCAAAAACACACAAAATTGTTTCAAATCTTAACCCTTTTATACATTTTATAACTTCCGTTCAAAAATGATTGGAAATTTTACCCAAATATGACGTCATAGTCGCTATTATTTGTTTGCTCAGAAGAAAGGTTTTATTTTTATTCGGGTATTTTGAGGTTTAGGATAAATTTAAACTTTTGTTGCAACTGATAGAAGGTGGATTTAATAATATTTGTTTAATAATAACTCCGTCCTTTATACTAAAGATAAATTTTGTTAGTTTATCCATCTACATAAACCGTGTTTTAGTTTATTATTACGTAACAAAAGAGACACGATTTTAAAAAGTAAAATTTTGAAATTTAAATACGAAATGGATTTTTTTGATTAAATAAAAAGTTTTTACTTAAATTTAACAAAATTTAATCTCATATTAGCATAATTATTGTTATTATGAATAACATAAAGTTGTTTATTTATTATTTCAATAAAAATTTGGGGTTTTATTTGGAAATAGATTTATTTAAATAAGAAATATATACAATAATCCAAATTCTACTATAGTGTATTTTCTATTCTTCTATTATAAATAACAATGACAATTGTCAAATACAAATACCCTTATTGTTCGCTAACCCACTATCGGTTAATATTAGAATTTTCCGATATTTTAAATTAATAATAAAAAAAAAAATTTTTAAATTTGATTCGATTTTTGAAAACGTTTTTTAACTGAATCTATTTTAAATAATTTGTTGAATTTGAAGTTTTAATTTTAGAAACAAAACTCGATTTTTAGAATTTTTTTTTTATTTTTAGAATTTTTGCACTTTTTGCAACTCAAGGTTAAGCTATTTATAAGTTGTTTTGCATGACTGATTTCTGTACATATCTAAATTCTAGTATTTATAAAACCTTTTTTAAACAATTTGAAAATAAAAAAAACTTAAAATTCAACTGAAAATAAATATTAAAAATTTTAAAACAAAATTTTTAACTGTTCTTTAATACACTAAACTCAAATATCGATTTATACTAAATCCAACATTATTTAAAGATTAGTTTAGACTTAACGTTGCTACAATTTTAGTTTTAAAAAGATAAAGGTTTTAAAGTAACTAAAATCAACAAAAAGATGAAAAAGCTTTTAATTTCTATTCGGCCATGTTAAGCCAACAAAACGATTTTAAATTCAATAATATCTTCGTTTGATTTATTTTTTATTTTTTTATGAGAAATATTTTCGATCCTTATTTGCATGTAACATATACCACACGCGAGCTTATTGTTTATGTCGTCATAGAGATGTTTGTTTAGTCTCCGTGACGTCACAAAAGCCGGGTTTTATATTTCTTTTAACATTTAAAACAAACATTTTTGTGGTATAAAATCATTTTATTACAGGTCTAATAAAAAAACGAACATAAAAAATGAATAAAAATATTATAAAAACTAAAAAATATTATAAGTATATGATTGACATTCTTAAATTTATTTAATATTTGTTGTCACGATAATAAATAAAATATAAAAATTATTTCTTTTTGAACTTTTGCGTTGGTTTAAAAAATTGAAGAGTACAAAAAATACAAAAAATGAATTAAATGTAATATAAAAATATAAAAACGTAATAATGAAGTTTATGACGTAATAAATCAGTAAAAAATAAGAAATAAGGTAGGTAAGAATAAAGTTAGATCTTAGTATGACGTCACATGTAAAGCCATTGTTACATGTTCTTTTTGTTTTATCTCAATTAGTTTGTGTCGTCATAATTATAGTGTTGATGACGTAAACTGAGGTAATTGAAATATGCGGTGTTCTTGACGTCATTTGGGTGTTAATTTGTGACGTCACCAACGCATCAAGCATGACGACAGTAACACGTCATTGTGACGTCATTAATAATTTACTTGTGACGTCACTCATAGCGGGGACACATGTTCTTATAAGTTGTAGGATGAAGAAAGGTTCCCGAACAAAAAATATTTTTACAACTTCGGCAAAATTTGATTCCTGAAAAAATTTAAAAATATTTTATTAATTAATTTAAATAATTAATTATTAGTTAATTTGTTAAAAAAATTAAATAAATTAAAATCGTTTAATTGGATAATATGACGTCACTTTTGTGTTTTTTTTTCTTTAAAGCTTTTATGCTGCAAACTACTTTAAAATGACGTCATTAACAGAGTTCGATATGACGTCATTAATAGAGTTCGATGTGACGTCATTGATAAATTTGGTTTTGACGTCATTAATGTATTTTTTGTGACGTCACGCTTGTATTTTGTTGTGACGTCACGTATGTATTTTGTTGTGACGTCACGTATGTATTTGGTTGTGACGTCACGTATGTATTTTGTTGTGACGTCACGTATGTATTTTGTTGTGACGCCACGTATGTATTTTGTTGTGACGTCACGTATGTATTTTGTTGTGACGTCACGTATGTATTTTGTTGTGACGTCACGGATGTTTGTTCTGACAGCATTTATGCACTTTATTGTGACGTCATTAATTTATTTTTTCAAACCCGGGGCGTAACTTTACACCTTTGTTTGTATAAACTCTTTAACGACGAAACATCGAGTTTTACATTTAAATCATTTATATAAATAGTGGTTATTGCATTTAAAGAGTTTTATTAAAAAAAATTGGATCGAGAAACAAGTTTTTTGTCACAATTTTAAACCCAGTTAACCGCAACTGATGTTAAATACATTCTGGAATGTTTTGTTCAAATTAAATGTCGTCATAGACTAAGATAATTGGAATTCTAATAAAAAGCTGATTATACTTATTTTATTTTACAATATTGGCCAAAGCGTGGTATATTAATTTATGAATTGTTAGAATTGTATGGTATTAGTTATTTACAGTAAAATGGTTGCCAATATAAGATGGTTAATTATGGTAACTTATGGTTTATTATAGTAACGTATGGTAATTATGGTAAATTATGGTTGATTATGGTACTTATGGTTGATTATGGTACCTTTTGGTTGATTATGGTAACTCATGGTTAATTATGGTAACTTATGGTTTATTATGGTAACTTATGGTTTATTATGGTAACTTATGGTTTAATTATGGTAACTTATGGTTTATTATGGTAACTTATGGTTGATTATGGTAACTTATGGTTTATTATGGTAACCCATGGTTAATTATGGTAACTTATGGTTTAAAATAGTAACGTATGGTTAATTATGGTAACTTATGGTTTAAAATAGTAACGTATGGTTAATTATGGTAACTTATGGTTTAAAATAGTAACGTATGGTTAATTATGGTAACTTATGGTTTAAAATAGTAACGTATGGTTAATTATGGTAACTTATGGTTTAAAATAGTAACGTATGGTAAATATGGTAAATTATGGTTGATTATGGTGACTTATGGTTGATTATGGTACTTTTTGGTTGATTATGGTAACTCATGGTTAATTATGGTTCTTTATGATTGATTACTGTAAGCTATGGACAATTGTGTGAATTGGTTTATATTTTAGTAATGGTTGATAATTGGGGGATGGTTGATTATTTAGAAAATGGTTGATGATATGGTTAATTTTAATGGTTTTTAGTGACTTTGGTTTTAAAAGAAATTTTTATTTTTTTTTGAATTTACTTACTTTTTGGGTTTTTCAAATCTGCGCAGTTTTTCAGATTGCAATAAATGCAAACACAAATCTGTTTCACACTGTTTCGCTTTCTTCTTCTTCTAGAACGTCGTCTGTTGCCACGGTAACCAAGTAGCTAAAAATTGATCAACAAAAAATTTAAATTTAAAGTTGGTGATATACTAGTCACGGCATTGGGTTTTATAGGTCAGTTTCGGGTTGGAGCCGCGCCAATGTTTTATTATTTGCCCTTGAACCCGGCGTTTACAGATAGCTTAAACGCACCAAAAGGTCTCGGGTTCGAGTCGCACCAGTGCCACACATTCGCCCTTGAGCCTGGCGTTTACAGATAGCTCAAACACACCAAAAGGTTTCGGGTTCGAGTCGCACCAATGCCACACTATTCTCCCTTAAATCCTGCGTTTACAGTTAGCTTAAACACACCAAAAGGTTTTGGGTTCGAGTCGCACCAGTGCCACACTATTTGCCCTTGAGCCTGGTGTTTACAGATAGCTTAAACACGCCAAAAGGTTTCGGGTTCGAGCCGCACCAATGCCACATTATTCGACCTTGAGCCCTGCGTTTACAGATAGCTTAAACACGCCAAGAGGTTTCGGGTTCGAGCCGCACCAATGCCACATTATTTGACCTTGAGCCCAGCTTTTACTGATAGCTTAAACACACCAATAGGTTTCGAGTTCGAGCCGCACCAATGCCACACTATTCGCCCTTGAGCCCAGCTTTTACAAATAGCTTAAACACGTCACAACAGCAAACCCTTTAATAAAACTAAGTTAAAATGGACCAAACTTTAAAATTTTAAACATTTTTTATCTCAAATAATTAAGTTGCATGTTTAATATATGTTTAAATAGACAGAATGTTTAGCTTTAATTTTAGTACAAAAAGTAATTGTTAAAAATAACAATAGGTTTTGTGTAATGTTAATGTTAAGTAAACAATAAAACAATTATATATTCACCTTTCTACCAGACGGATTATACAATTCAATACTGTAGGAATTTTCAGAGTTTGCTAAAAAAATAAAATTTAATTAAAATTTAAATGATTTTAAAAATCAAAATATTGTTGTCGATAAAATTCTAGTAGTTTTAAATTAATATTTATATTTTCTATTCATAAGGATTTTTAAATAGCGAATTTCTTATTACTAGAAAACTAAAATTTAAATAAGGTTTTTGTGTTTTGGCATTAACTTTATTTAAATAACTCGGGCTAACGCTTCAGTAAGCTTGAAAGAATATACATTAGACACATGACTTTGCGCTTTTTAACAAAGGTATTTAATTCTGCAAAAAATGTTGAAAAATTTTGCAAAAATTTAAACAATTAGAAATATTTGTTTTAATTATGACGTAACAAACCTGGTAACAATGCAGCTTCACAAGATTTTTGATTGGATAAAAATAAAGCAATAAGTAACCCAAAAAGCGCCATAATTGCTAATTTGTTTTGGTTGTTAAAACAATTCATTTTTTGGTTTTTATTTGTCTAAAAAATGCTAAAAAACTAAAACAATAAATTTTATATTATTAACCCCATGATATTATCCCAACCTAGTCTCAATTTGTACAAGTTTAAGATATTATTAACCCCATGATACTACCCCAACCCAGTCTCAATTTGTACAAGTTTAAGATATTATTAACCCTATGATACTACCCCAACCCAGTCTCAAGTTGTACAAGTTTAAGATATTATTAACCCCATGATATTATCCTAACCCAGTCTCAAGTTGTACAAGTTCAAGATATTATTGGCATCACAATAATAACACTTTTACTTTTGCTCTATTCTTTATGGAAACCTCAGACCTAATGCTAGAATTTTGTAGGACTAGCTTTTATAAAGCACAGAATTAAAAAAAAAAACGAAAAGCAAAATGTTAAATTCCCCTCGCTTTAGTAAAAGGTTATTTTCCTTGTCGAAATAAAGAGAACAATGGAACACTATTTTGATTTATTGTGACGTCATACATTCTTTGTTTTATTCTTTGTAACAGTTTAACAATTTTTTTTTAACGGAAAAATTTTTTTTAATAAATTTTACGACAACTTGTGGAATTTTAAATGCAATTTGAGGTAAATTTGTATTCTTAAAATTCCGTCCGTGGGGTCGCAGGTTTAAAACTCACCAGTGCAAGTTTTTTTTTATTCTATAAACGTTTTTTCTTATTTTTTTTTAAATGTTATATATTTGAACGATAAAAAAATCAAAAAATAATATTTAAATATTACTTTTAACATTTTAGGAATTTTGTGTTAAAATTAAAAGTTGTATAAATTAGGTTTTATAATATAAGGTACATATACCCGACAGCGTGGTGTAGTGGTAAAAACACTTGCTACACCACACATGAGGTCGTGGGTTCAATCCCCACTGAGCTCATGCTGTAGCGCCCTTGAGTAAGGTGCTATAAACGGTATTAACTCCTGCTGAGCTAGCACTTAATCAGCAGCATAATTATCGGGCGATTATAATCTATAATATCCCAAACTGCCACAGGCAACTCGAGACTGGGTCGGAGTAACTGATGTTACTCTATGTTTAAGTCGCGCATTCGACTTTCCCACATCGAGGATAAAAATATATACAAAAAAAATACTAATTAATAGCCCGAGCAATGGTTATAATATGGTTACAACTCTCAACTAATATTTGCCCGCGATAATTCAACTGCGCACCACAAACGGCAGTTTTAATTATGTTGTAGGTTTATAAATTGAGCATACAGATATGTACAAAGCTCAATTACAGAAACAGTAAAAATAACCGAACTTAATATTTAGGAGAAATTAATTTCAACTTTGGACATTTGTGAAAATTTCACTTTCATTGTTTTATTTTATTTACAAAATGTGCAGCATTGTTTAAAACAATGAGCATTGTGATGATATCATGTTTCGAAATTTTCACAAGTTTTCGAAAGTTTATTCAGTGTTGCCAAATAAAAAAATTAATGTTGCCAAATAATTTTAAAGAATTAAATAATTTAAATAAATTAAAAATTCGTTTAAAAGATCTAACACAAGTAACAAAAAATATCAAAATATTTCATAATAGTTATTTCCGTTGGTGGTGTATGTAAATGTTTTCTACGTCATAATTGAGCTATTATTACGCCACATTTACGTCACAATGGGGGTGTGTTAGGGGTGTATGAAAGCACGCCCCCTTAATAGGGGGTATCACTATGCACTTTGTGCTTTTTATATCTAATATGTAGATTTTTAAAATATTTCAAGTTATATGGAAGTTGTTATTTTTATTTTACGATTTCGAATTACCACTTAAATTATTTTTATTGATTTTTATTTTTACGATTTTATGATTTTTATGTTTAATTGGTTTTCTACAAATTCAAGGCTAATTATAAAGTAACAGCCCGCGGCATTTTTAATCAAAACTCTGAACTTAAACTTGAGCTTAAGCTTTATATTGACCTCAAGTTATATTATGAATATCAATTTATTTTGTTGTTGTATGTTATTAATAGCAGGGTAAGTTAGACTTTAAATTTTTGGTGTTTTTATGTGTCTAATACTTGGGTTAAAAGTTAAATTTAAAGATATATTTGTGTAAAAGGGTTTAAAATATTTTACGTAGACCTAGTTTCAATAACAGATATAAAATTTAATATTAAGAACAAAAATTTTAATACTATTCTATTTGCTTAAGACTGAATTGAATTGTATATTTATTGTGAGTGTATTTTGACTGTAGGCTATAGTTCATTTTTAAACACAGATTCTTGACTTAAAAACTAAAATTTAAAAGAACAAAAAAAAACAATTTTTAGAAAAAAATCAGGTTTTCTTAAATTTCTTTTTAAAATAAAAATTAAAAAAGATGGTAAAAATTGTACAAGTCATGATGTTAAAAATCACTTAAAAAATATTATTTTAATTTTAACAATAAAAACATTGATGCAACACCGGGCCTACGTCACAATAGTTATATATTTGTAACAATGGACATTACTACACATCTTTAAGATTAAGGGGTTTTCCCTTTTTTAATTTTTTTAATTCTAAATTTTTTCTAAATTTTTTCTAGGTTTTTTGAATCTGGTTTTTCTTTCCGAATTGCACCAGAAAAATCACCTTCAGGTATTTTTGCATTTTTATTTTTTACATTCAATTTAAAAAATGCAGGAACATCAGTAAAGCGTTTATGGGTTTTATATTACATTACAAAACTTTAACTTAGTATAGTCGAAAATTGGAAAAATGATATATTCTTAAAAACCCAAAAAATAATGATTTTTTTTTTAAATGAAAAATAATGTAGTTTGATTAATTAGTAACTATTTGTAATTTAAAAAAATTAAATTTGTAATTAAAACCTAGTTTTTAATTTGTAGTTATATAAAAAAATTTATTTCTAGTCTACCAATCATTTTTAAAATATCTTTTCGATCTGTAACGGTCAAATTTTTAATCTAAAATTGTCAAAAAGTTGTAAAAATTAATTCTACAAAAGTAAAAGTGTGAAAAAATTTAAAAATATTTTTCCTTTTATAAGGTTGGGAAAATTGGTCAAATTGGTCAACTTGTTCTTGCAATGCCACCACTAGGATTCGAACCCGATTCTGTCGGGCCAAGAGGTTGCAGTGGGCTGTGAGATGTCGGGGTTCTAGAATTCAAGTTGAACAATGCACAATTCTCGATTGTCAAGGTATATGACGTCATAATAATATTTAGTTTATGAATAAAATTTGGGTTTATTTGTTTTTTTAAAAGCAATTAAATTTAGATTAAATGTATTTTTATATAAAAATTGCTGATTTTTATTGTTTAAAAAGTACAACTTGGTTTTATTATTTGTGTATAAATTTTAGTTAGATTTAAGTAGTTTAATTTTTAGTCATTTTTAAAATTTAAAAAATATTTTTCTTATTTTATTTTATGGTTATAAACGACAATCTTAATGCCATTCTTTTTTGTTTTAACCCTTAAGGCCTGTTCACACCACAGAACCAACGTCGCGTCGCGCTGCGTTACGTTGCGTACCTTTACGAGTTCTAGGTATTTCTTTTTGAAGTTTAAAAAGGCATCAAAATAAATTTAGCGTTTGCGAAATCTTACGTAACTTTCGCATACCTTCGTACGTATGAACGACTCTGTTTATTTTAAATGGTTGCGCAATTTTGCATTAAGTTACGTTGCGTACGCCGTGTAACCGGTCTTAACGATAAAAGAGTAATTTGGGGTTACAAAATGTTAAACGGGGTTTATTACCCTTTAAATTTAGGGATAAAGTTATTGGAACATATTACAAAATTTAAAAGATTTCAAAATTTATTTTTTTGAAAATTTTTTTTCGAAAATTTTCTTTCATTGTTAATCTTTTTTTGTAGTTCGAATAATAATCGCATTGTTACGTAACAAAAGGTCGGGTTTATTAGATTTGTAATATCGTGATTTACTTTTAGGTTCTTTGTCACGTTTAAAAAGCTGCTAAAAAAGATAACATTTCAAATTGTTAAATTATTTATTTTGTTAACAACGATTAGTTCCTGTTTTCTTTTTGTTGGGGAATTTTTTTTAATTCAGTCGACTTGCAAAATTCTTTTTCATTGTTGCAATTTAAAAGACGTTTTGGGTAAATTTCATGGAAAATTTTCGAAAGATTTTCTTTAAATACGTTTTGTGGGGTAGCCAATGTTGCAATTTCTAATTAAGACCAGTTTTTTTCTAAAGACGATGCAATAACTTGAATTCACTATCACGTTGTACATTTTAGGGGAAAATAACTTAAAAATCGAAATTTTTATATTTTTGCAGCATTTGTACCTACTGCTAATAACACAACGATGACGTCATCTAAGACCACCTCAGTGACGTCACCCAGTACTATGTCATTAGCAGTGACGTTGCCCAACACTACGACACCAACTATGACGTCATTAATTGCAAAACCGACGACTACTACCATTAGCATGGTAAGGGTAAAACAATTTAATGATGCGTTTTTCATTGTAAACACATTTTGATACTTTACGTAAACACAACTGGTTTTAAAGTAAACTAATTATCAATTTAAACGATTAATTACAAGCTTTAAAGTTGATTCCCACTACGTGCATATGGTAAAAATTTAAAACAGTCATTTAAACCCAAAGTCAACTCAAGGTTGATTGACGAAGATAAAGTGTCGTGGAGCTGGGTAATATTTAGATTGAATTGCCCAGGATAAGGTTTTTTGGGTTAAGTTCATGGGGGTTAAGTTATTTACGAGTTGAGTTGGCATAACGTTTGCTAACGTGAAATTTAAAAATCAATTTTGCAAAATTGAATATTAGTCCGGTAGGTATACCGATAATAGGTTGGACTACAAGCCAAAAGGTTTCTGGTTTGAGCCGCACCAATGCCAGAATATTTGTCCTTGAGTCTGGCGTTAACAGATAGCTAAAAACACACCGAAAGGTTTTGAGTTCGAGCCGCCTCAATGCCACATTATTCGCTCTTAAGCCCGGCGTTAACAATTATGTAAACCCACGTCACAACAACACACCCTTCCCCAACAAAAAAACAAACCTATCTTCTTAAGGTGATAAAAAAAATATTTATTTAGCATGGGCTCAAGTCATTCACAAAAACAAATGTAGTTTCCATTATTTTTTCTTGTACAACGGGTTTTAAATTTAGTAAAATTTTATCTTAAATTTGTGTTTGTACAGTTAGGGTCATTGTCATTTTAAAAAGCTCTATCGGAAATTTTATCTTAGCTATCGTTTGAACAATAAATATTTGCATTTCCAATGTAAATATTTGATTAAATTTTTTAAAGATTTTTTTTCAATATTTACCAAAATTTTTAACCATTTGTTTAAATGTCAGGAAAACGCGTGCCCATTTTCATGTGAGGACAGTGCGTCCACGTGCGGTCGAACTTTTTTCAATGTTCGTAAAATTGTCGGGGGCGAAACCTCGAAGAAAGGCGCTTGGCCTTGGCAGGTTAGAGTTAATAGTCAACACTTTCTTAAAGTAAAAACTTTTACAAGTTATTTTGATTTAATTAAGACATTATTTAGCTTAAATCTAAAACTGATAAAATTTTTTTATTTAAAATATATCTTTTTTAATTGTTTTTAAAATTAAATTTTTTACTATTTTTTTTTTGTATTTTTAATAAAAATGAAAAGGTTTTGCATGATTATCTTTTAAAAAACTAAAATTAAAAAAAAAAATTAAAATTTAATTTAATATTTTTTTTGTTACTCAGGGTTCAATATGGAAACCAAATTTATTAATTTGTGGCGTGACTTTAATGTGTCGAAGTTGGGTTATAACTGCTGCTCATTGCTTTTTTACTCCGAAACGTCGCCCTCTTAAGTAAGTGACGTCATCAATTTAATTTATGATGTCATGAAATTTATAAAAAAAATATTTTTTATTTAAAATAATTTATTTTAATTTTTTAACGTCATAAATATTTACATTTTTTGTTGTTGTGACGTCATAAATAATGACATTTATATTTTAGTTATGACGACGTGGAGTTAAGGTTAGGATCATATCACAGAAACGAAAGCGAACCCGAAAATATTCGAAGAAGTTTAAACCAAGATGATGTGGTTCTTCACCCTATGTTTGATATAAGAGTAAGTGTCACAATTTTACCATGTGAGATTTATGGTTCGATTCCCGGTATAGCCATATCGTGGTGCTTGTTGTGGTACCTCTACAGTATTGACTTTTGTGTGATACTTATAATTTAGGACGACATTGTTTTAAAAATTAAATGACATTTTCTACAAGGGGTAAGGGTGAGCTGGCATTATTTAAAAAGATTCATGGTTCAATTCCAGTCGTAGTTACGTCATAGAGCTTGTTGTTAAAATGTAAATGATAATAACTATTGCGTTATATTAAAAAAATAGGACAACTTTTCGTTGAAATTTAAGTTAGGGTAAGATAAGATAAAAAATTATTATTGTCAGTAAAATTGTGTTTTGGGACGCTTTTGGTCAAATGTACATTCAATAAAGTAATTATCGGTTAAATGTACGTTCGGTAGAATGTTTCATTGAAATGTCTTTTCGGTGAGATAGTTTTTGGTCATATGATAGTAATCCCAAAATTACATCGCAGTAATCTTAAAAAAAATTTTAAATAAATTTTGTTTAGAGAATGGCTAATGATATTGCTTTGATTCGACTTGAAGAACCAATCAAATTTAACCTCGCGGTGTCGCCAGCGTGTTTTCCCACACTTCCTGTTCAACCCGGAAGTTCTTGTTACGTCACAGGGTGGGGAAAAACGAATGGTAAGATCTTACAAAATATCGGATTCAAATCGCACTTAAGCCTAGAGTTTACAAAAAGCTGATTGTGTTGACGCAACAGTTAACTTTAAGAATTAAAAAAAATGTTAAGTTGTTATTTTGATTAGGCAAAATTGGAAGCCTGCAACTTATTTAACTAGGCCAGTGGATGTCAACCCTTTAAGCCAATGGACTATTTTCAAGTTGGCCTAAAAATACGCGAACTTAAGCCATAGATATAAAAACAAGCTAGTTTAATAAATAACCTTTTACCAAAAAAAGATTGCATTGTTTATTTCTAGGTAAGCTTTAAACACAAGCACTTATTTCACAAAATAAGGGAATTAAATACGATATTATCCAAATATGGAAATTAAATACGGTATGGTATGTATTGAGCGAAATCTACTGTATCCTGCGCTTTATTTGTAATAACTACTTATGGCTGAACAATAATTTCCTAAGCAATGCTCGCGGAATCATCCAGGCCCTTTCGCAGACTCGGGGTTGAGAAACACCGAGCTAGGCTATAGCTCGTGAGGTTAGAATCAACTCAAGAGTCCCAGGGCGCATACACCCAACTTGGCATTACAAAAGTTACAATATGTAGTTAAAATTTTTTTATTATTTTTAAGGTTTTGGACCACCGAACACATATTTAAAACAGCTGCGTATTGACGTCATAAGCGATGACGTATGTTATGAAGTCTATTCGTTTTCTCGAACCACGGAAATTATTTGCGCAGGCGGAATTACAAACGAAGATACTTGTAGTGTGAGTTGAATTTATTTTGTTATTAGTGTTTGTGATGTAACTATGACGTAATATGTAGTGGTTATGACGTTACTGACTTACTATTGACGTATATTTAAATTATTGTTTGTTTTCTAAATTCTTTTTGCTTTTTTATTTATTATTTTTAACTAACGTTATTATGTGTGACGTCACAATAGGGAGATTCGGGCGGACCCTTAGTTTGTCAAACAAACGGAAAATGGGAACTACAAGGGGTGACGAGTTTTGGGGCAACTGTCTGTGGAAGGGGATTCCCCGCTGTGTTTACGAAGGTACTTTTATTTTTTTTATTATATTTTAAAAATCGGCATTTGGTATTTTATTTTAAATTTAGAGTCGCTAAAATGTTTGTTTTACTGGCGGGAAGTTGAACTTTAAAGTTCGGTTCATTATTTGGTACTACATTTAAAATTTATTTTATTATTTAACACTAGACACCACGGCAGCGTGGTGTAGTGGTAAGAACACTTGCTACACCACACATGAGGTCGTGGTTTCAATCTCCACTGATATCATCCTGTAGTGCCTTTGAGTAAGGCGCTATAAACGGTACGAACTCCTGCTGAGCCAGCACTTAATCAGCAGTATAATTATTGGGCAATTATAATCTATATAATATCCCAAACTGCCACAGACAACTCGAGACTGGGACGGAGTAACTTATGTTACTCTATGTTCAGGTCGCGCATTCGACTTTCCCACATCGAGGATAAAGATATATACAAAAAAAACTCATTTGTTATTTAGTACCAGATTTAAAACGTTGTGTTAATAAAAATTTGTGCCTATTATTAAACTAAGAACTGAATTCTTACTTTTTGATATTTTATTCTACTAATATTTCGTTAATATTTAAATTTATTAATGTTGGTTCTTTTTCAGATTTCACATTTTTTGCCCTGGATTCAACAAACTATGAATAATGTTTGCACGAATTGGCGATTTGAACAATTCTTTTTAAATTTGGAATTTTAGTTCTATTATGTAGTTATTTTATTTTTTTGTCTTTACTTTTGTTTTTGTTTTTTAAAGGCTGAGTTTTTATTTTTTTTGCATTTCTTTATTTACATTCAGCGCTATTTTGTTATAATTGCAAACTATTTAATAGTTAATATAATTACGTTAATTTTAGCTTGATTATTTAAAAAATATTTGGCAAAAAAAGTTTAATGTTCGAGGATAAACATTATATAAAATAAAAACTTGCCGCTAGTGTTCATAAAAGTTTATTTTGTATCCAGGCAACTACGCAGTCGCTCTGAAAAATTTCAAAACAATTTAGAACAAGTTTTTGTTGAATTTGTGACAATTTTAAACTTTATTTTATATTGAACAATAAAGCTATGTAGTTAGAGTTTATTTTTGATGTTTTATGAATTTTATATAGTTTATCAGTGTAAATAACTTACTATAGGAAGAAAAAGGCCAGAAGCTTTTAGACTAAGATGAAAATTTGTTATTATTTGGCAATTTTAAAGTACAACTTTGTCAATTTTTTATTTCTAAAATTAAATACGGATTAGTCTAAATATTAATTTTTTAGCTTCATAAATGTAATCCAAAATGAATTCAACAAAAAATGCTGGTTTATTATTTTATATTTTACTAACTGACTAATAGCTCTACTGTAAAAAAAAGTCAATTGTTAATTGTCATACTTTTTACTTCAAGGCATTTACAAACTAAGATTGGGCTGTAATTTACTGACTTACGGTCCAATAAAGGTATAGATATACAAGACCGGCAGCGTGGTGTAGTGGTCAGAACTTTTGGTTTCATTACATGAGGTCTCGAATATGATTCCCATTGCTTTCATGCTGTAGTGCCCTTGAATAAGTATCTATCAACGGTATAAACCCAAGTTTAGCAGATACTTAATCAGGATTTAATTATAATTAAAAATATTCCAAACTGCAAAAGTCAACTTGAGACTGGGTAACTGATGTTACTCTATGTTTAGGTTGTGAAGTCGACCTTGTAACATCGAGGATAAAGATATTTAAAAAAACATTTTTTGTAGAAAGTTAGTGTATATTCTGTGATAGTATATTTAATATTGTAACATTTGAAAAGTAGAATATTAACCTAAAAAAAAATAATTTTGTTTTTATTTTTTAGCTTATATATTACTTAAGAGTGTAGTAGGGGTACAAGTCTTTAAAGATGTCGAACTCTGTGTTATCAGATATGGGGTTTGATGAGGGGATTGAGAATCCTGTTGCTAATGCTGAAAATAAACGACTTGAACAAGAGGTAAGTTGATTTGCTTACTATAAAGAATTTGTTATCAAAAAAAAAAAAAAATTAAGCAAAAGAAAGATGTTTTATAAACTATTAATTTTAGGGTTTAAAAATTTGTATATATAGTTATATTTTTGTTCATAATTTTGTATCATTAAATTTATTAAAAAAACAGTGATAAAAATTTAAAAAATTAAGGACATGTCATGTTACATACTGCTTTCCTATCTAAGAATTTTTAATACGCAAATAATGGGCATAAATAAAGGTCAACCTAAAGCATTGAATTCAATTTTCTCTTATGTTTCAGTTATTAAGAATAAAGAATGAAGTAGGTAAACACACAGTAGAAGCAAGTGACAATGATGAAAGGATCCATAACATGAAGCAACATTTAAAGAATGTTAGACAAGAACTTACACACAATTTGGTGAGTTTTTAAAATATTTTATTTACAAAATTTGGTTTGTTGTCATATTCTTAAATAGACTCTTATTATTTAAGTTAATAATTTGTTTTAGACAGTCAAGGTTTTTTATTCAATTTTTTGAGTCACTGTATAAATTATTAAGGTAACCAATTTATGATCAATGTAATATACCGGCAGCGTGGTGTAGTGGTAAGAACACTTGTTACACCACATATGAGGTCGTGGGTTCATTTCCCACTGATCTCATGCTGTAGCGCCCTTGAGTAACGCGCTATGAACAGTATAAACTCCTGCTAAGCCAATACTTAATCAGCAGTATATTTATCGGGCAATTATAATCTATAATATCCTAAACTGCCACAGGCAACTCGAGACTGGGTCGGAGTAACTGATGTTACTCTATGTTTAAGTCGCACTTTCAACGTTTCCACATTGAGGATAAAGATATATACAAAAAAAATAATAATCAAGAAATTCTAACCATAAAACACGCCTTAGTTTAATGTTTTTACATTTGAGTATATTATATTTATATTTACTAACTAAACCTAAATGGTAAAACTGTTCTAATATTAAATTGTTTTTGTAATTTCAAAGAAATTTTTAATAGCTGTTAAAAACTTTATTAATAATTTACAAAACTCAAAGACAATTTTTAAACCTAACATTTATCTGTTTTACCCAAATTTTTATCTTAACTTAGAGTTTACTCAATGCACACACTCATGAGATAGAGACTGAGGAACACTTAAGTGCGATAGCAGAAAGAGAAGAAGGAAGACTTAAACAAGAGATCACTCGACTTAACAAAGATCTCAATCTTATGCTGGAAAAAAGAAATAATTTTGAGGTAAAAATTTTTTAATTTTTTTTGTGAACTTTTAACTGTAGTTATAAATAAATTATATTTTATTGAATACCCACCTTCTTTTTTTACTAAATTTTATCATTTTTAACTAAATTTTAACCATTTTTGTTAGGTTTTAATCATTTACATGTATATATTCATTATTTTCATTAGGTTTTTTTTATTTCTGATAGCCTTTCTCTCTCATTTTTATTAGATTTCTACAATTTTTATTTGTTTCTGCCATTTTTAATAGTTTCTAACATTTTTTCTTGAATTTTACTTTTTTACTAAAAGTTTCACCATTTTTCACCAGAACAAAGTATTTATGCAATCCCAACAACTGGAGGAGTTGAAATCTCAGATGAATTGGGATCAGCAAGCATTGGAGGCGTGGCTGGAGGAGTCGGCACGTAGAGATGAAGACGCTCTCACTCTGCAAAAATATTCAAAGTAAGATTTAGAAAAAGTTTTTAGAACTTTTAGTAAAAAACCTAAATAAGTTAAATAAAAAAGAACCTTCACATATATGTCTGTAGTTTACTTATTAAAAATGGACAATTACCTAAACTGTTGGTTTGAGTTATATAAGTAGTTTGGCAATGTTGCTAAATTATTTTAAATACTTTAAGTCCTTTAAAGTTTAACTTGAAAACTAAATTTGTTTGGCTTAATAAATACATTCAGTTTAACTTACCGGCAGCGTGGTGTAGTGGTTAGAACACTTGCTACACCACCATGAGATCGTGGGTTCAATCCCTACTGCCCTCATGCTGTAGCGCTCTTGAGTAAGGCGCTATAAACAGTATGAACTCCTGCTGAGCCAGCATTTAATCAGCAGGATAATTATCGGGCAATTATAATTTATAATACCCCAAACTGCCACAGGCAACTTAAGACTGGGTCGGAGTGTACATATACTAGTTTTATACATATACTAGCAGTTTTTTTTTGCACATATTTATTGTCCACTAAGCTCCATTATATAAGTGTTTGTGCAAATTTCCAATGCTACACATTGACACTTTATTTTACTTTTAGTCAGGATCAGTCAAAGTTGAAAGAATTGAGTTTATTGATGGAACATTTAACTGAAGAAGTTCAAAAGAAAAGAAAATGTTTGGATCAAGAAACAACGGAAACTTTAACTGCTCAGGTTAAAACTGTTTTTGATTTTAAAAATATTGTTATTAAAATAAGGTTTTCATTTTGATATATTTTTTATGTATTTAGTTTTAACACTTTTTATTGCTAAAGCCTTTAAAATACTTTAACTTACTTAAATTTCCAGGATTTTTAATCAGAGTATTATAGGATCCACGTTATGTTTTTATATAGGTTTTATTTAGTATTAAGATTTTTATGTTTTTTACTGTTTTTTTTTCTTTTTAAAACAACTTTTTATCTTTTAATTTCACACCAGATTGAGTTGGACAAAACAGCCGAAGAGTTCCGTAAATCCCACCAAGATCGACAAGATTTGATTGCTCAGTGGGAGATTACGATCGAGCAAATGCAAAGGAGGGATCGGGAGATGGATCAAGCTGCTTTGGTGAGTGGAATATTTATTAGTTGAAAATGTTTTTTTTTAAATAGTTGCAAGCGATATTGTAAATTTGTGAGTACATCTATATCTATAATGAAGCCTGGTGGATGATATATACAAAATGAATAAAACTACTGTTTGTGGTGCATGGGTGAATTGTAATGGCTATAAATTAGGCGGAGTTGCAAATAAAATGCAGCCTGGAGGATGAACTATTAATTAGAATTTGTATTATTTATATTTGTTTACAATGTTAAGTTGTGTCAACTAGTATTGTATATTGATATTCAACATGTTGTTTTTGTAAATTATTTTTTTAATGGTTAGATTTTTTATAAACATAAATTTACTTTTGATGGTTTTATCATTTGTTAATTGTACACTATGTTATAAGTTAGTTGTTCAATTTTAAAGCACTTGGCTCCAATTCTACTCTTCCTTATATATGTTTTTTTAATAAATTTATGTTTTAGGAATTGGCAAACATCAAAGAGGAAGTACGACAAAGAGAACAAGTTATAAAAGGTAAAAATTAAAAAATAAAAAGCATTTAAATTAAAAAAATAGAAATAATTATGACCACTGTAATTTATTTTAAACACTTATTACTTAACTTACAAACATTGGTTTTGTGTTCTAATTTTTGCCATATTGTTTATGTTACCTCATTTCATGGAATAAACTGTAATAAAATAATAAAACTGATTTAAAATATACATTAAATATCTAAATATAGTTTAGCTCCTACCAGAAAACAATCTTAAATCCAAACAATCAATTTTAAATATTAAGAGACAGCTGAACAAATTTAAGACAATTAAATATTTTAAATTTTAAAATAAAATTAAAACTAATATAAAATCTAAAAATTTTTCCACCCACCAGAAAAACAGTCGTTCCTGGAGAGTGAGATGGAGAACAATCAGGAGATGGAGAAGAAGATCGCAGGGGAGGAGAGACATGCAGCTAAGTTGAGGATCGACCTCCAAGATCATGAGAACGCGAGGACTCAACTTCAAGATGAGGTGGGTTGGAATGCTTTATTTGAGATGGTCTTTAACAAATTGCATAATTTCTGAAAAGGGACGGAAAAATATAAAAACTGTTAAAATTTTAAATATTTTTGTGTAAAATGGGTTTAATTACTTTTTGGGGTTATTTGGAATTTAAAAAAAAATTCCATGGTTTAATTTTACTATTTTACTGTGTTTATTTAAAATTTAAGCAATTTATTAAAAAGTAATTTTTTTTAACAAATAATATAAGGTATATAGTAGTTAAATAGTAGGCATTCAAATGTACTGTACCTTAAAGTAGTTTCATTCAAAAACACAAGTTGTATATTGATTTATTTTAATAGCCCTTATAACATTTAAATTTTCCTTTATCTTAGTTACAGTATTTTAAAAGTATTTTATTAAATATTAATCCTTAAATGTACATTATTTTATAGCAATTAAACATGTAACATTTTGACTTTCTTACCTTAGTTGGACACATTAAAATACACTGTTGAGAGGACAGCTTCTGACCTTGAAGCAATGAAATCAAATGTTTCAAGTTTAAAGAAGGAAATAATAAACAAACAAGACAAGTGAGTATACTTTGATTTGGCGAGTTAGTAATAAGGTAATAATAGTAGATAAACTGCCCTACTGTTGGCATTGTAATTGTTATAATATGAACGTGACAATTTACAAAAGCACCACAAATGGCAGTTTTTTTATTTTGTAGGCCTTTAAACTGGACACATCACATTTATATAGACCACTAAACTACATTAAATATAGTTTATAGGATATCTTAGTGTGGCGAACCGGTAGTGTGGCAAACCGTTCATGGTGTCGGACTATGAGCCGAAAGGTTTCGGGTTCGAGCTGCACCAATGCCACACTATTCGCCCTTGAGCCTGGCGTTTACGGATAGCTCAAAACACACGAAGAGGTTTCGGGTTCGAGCCGCACCAATGTCACACTATTCGCCCTTGAGCCTGGCGTTTACGAATAGCTCATAACAGCACACCCTTCCCCCCCCCACAAAAAAAAACCTATCACCTTAAGATATCTTTAGACTTAGTCACAGGGTAATCCAATTTTTCTTATGCTAAGTCTATTAAGTTTTTCTGATTAAATCTAAATTAAATCAGTTTACTCATCAGTTTACGCACAACTTGTGTCTGTATTTTGGTGCTTAGGTTAGGATTTTAGGATTTAGGTTATGCAGTTAGGATTTTCTTTTATTAAGAATACACAAAAATTAATAATTATTATTTATTTTTTAATTTTGTTTTTGTAACTTTGCAGACTAGAGCAAGCCACAATAACTCGTGAAACTCTTCAAGATAAGTTGGAGGCTGCAGGAAAAGGAGCTTTATCAGCTGAAGAAAGAGCCGAACTCGCTGCTCAGGCTCTTCATAAAGAAGAGGAGACAGTTAAAGAGCTTACTCAGGAGTTGAGGAGAGTAAGGGAAGTTCACTTGAGGAAAAAACAGGTAAAAAACTTTGGATTTTAATTAGTTTTAAGTAAAACTAACTTTGTTTTAAATTAAAAAAATTAAATTTCTTTAAATGTTGTTATTTTTTTTATTGAGGAAAAAGTCAATTTTTAAAAATGTTTAATTTAAGTAAAGTTTTTAAATTCTAAATTAAAATTAGTATTTATAGAGGATTTAAAGTAAAAATATTACTAGATTTGTAAATAATAAACACAATTTTCTTTTTTTTAAATTAAACTAAAATAGTGACACTGATTTCTTTTCAAATTTAAATTTTTTTTGCTTTATAAGTTAAAATTTTGTTTTTAATATTTTTAAACAGGAGTTGTTTGAAGTTATGACTCTCGAGAAAAATATAACTGCCGAGATTCAAGGGAGCAGGGCTGCTAACCGAAACATGTCATCACGCTTGAAAAAACTTGACCAACAGTCGATTAAACAACAAGAGATTGTTTATAATCAGGTAATAACTAACAAATAAATTCTGTTAATTAAATATTAAAATTTTAAATAATTTTGTTATTTAAAGATCATATTGGATTTTATATTATTTTTTTGTAAGTTGAAATCTTAATTAGTAAAACAAAATTTAAATTTGTTGTAACAGACCTCAAATGTTTAGGATTTGCTTAATTTTTAATTTAACTTTGTCTGTTTTAAAATTTTTAATTTTTCTAAACTTGTGAATTAACATTTTATTCAATAATAAAATTCGACTTTTTTTTTAAATTAAAGATTTAATTGGTATTACTTTGTTACAGTTTTTAATCTATTTTAGCAAAACAAAATATCAATTTGTTTAAAAAAACTTTAATATTTTATTAATTTTTTGTTTAATATTTGTGTGTTAATCTGTTTTTCATTTCATTTCAGGATTTTACAGTCCAGCAACTTGAACGGCGATTATCTCGTCTCCAAGGCGACATGAACACAGATGAACGAAAACAGCTCCAGGATAAAATTGATTCTCTTATTCTTACACTCGAAGATAAAAACGGAACCAAAAATCTTCTCATAACTCAACTTAAAAGACTTCAGGTAAAAAAAATTATAAAATTGATTAAGTTCAACCGGCAGCGTGGTGAAGCGGTAAAAAAACTTGCTAAACCACTTTAAGTTAATTCCCACTGCTTTCATGCTGTAACGTCCCTGAGTAAGGCGCTATAGACGGCCTTAACTCCTGCTGAGCCAGCAATTAATCAGCAGCATAATTATTGGGTAATTATAATCTATAATATCCCAAACTGCCACAGTCAACTCGAGACTGGGTCGGAGTAACTGATGTTACTCTATGTTTAAGTCGGGCATTTGACTTTCCCACATCGAGGATAAAAATATATATATATACAAAAAAAAAGTGTTTTAAATTATTTTACAAAATCAAGACTTTTCTTTTAAACCCAAAATTGACAAACAATTCCTTAAAATTAATTTTCGAAGCTTATTTTATTTTTTTTTATCTAAGGTTAAAAAATAACAAAAAATTCGCAATAAATATTTTTTCTACTAAATAACTTTAAAAATGTTTTTTGAATGATTATTTAGTTTTTACATATTTTTTACATTACAATGTTGATTGCAGAGGGCAACTAGGGTAAGTTAAAGGTCATGTCACAATATTGCTTAATTTAAACACAACATAGCATGATTGATGTAAAAGCAAGTAAAATAAATGTTTGTAATGTAAGGTGTACATGGCTTATAAATTAATCACATTTTCAAAACAGGGGCTTTTAATATTGGGCAATTTAAGGTGCCAGTTTTATTAAATTGCATGTAAGATTTTAGGTAGAAGAGCATATGATTTAATTTTTTTAGGTTACTATTTAAAATTAAGTTTAAAGCAAATGTCCTAATTTTTAATTCAAAATATAATTTAAACAAATTATTAATAATTTGCCGATTTGCGCTAGTCACCTAATATACACATAATAAATCTGAAAATGTAGTGCTAAATATAGTGAAATGGTATCAATGCATTCTATGTATGGTTATAAAGTTATAGAAGACCATTAAGTTAATCATTTATGTGAAAATATCCTAAAACTTAATATTTACGTTTTTTTATTTTTAGGATGATATAAGAAGACAAAAGAGAGATATGGAGTTTACTGGAGCAGAAAAATCAGATTTAACAACCAAGATTGAAGAATTAAATCTCCACAATGAAACCTCAATCAAAGAACTTAAAACTAAAGTAGCAAAGTAAGTTTGTTGTTTGTATTTTCTGGTAAATTTTCACTGCTGCTTTGTATTGTGAGTTATGAATGTGTAATTGTTTTTGTGATTGCCCGAATTATTTTTTTGTTTATATTTTTATCCTCGATGTAGGAAGGTCGAATTGCCGACCTAAACATAGAGTAACATCAGTTACTCCGACCCAGTCTCGAGTTGCCTATAGAAGTTTGGGATATTATTAATTATAATTGCCCAAAATTTAAGCTGCTGATTAAGTGTTGGCTCAGCAGGAGTTTGTACTGTTTGTAACGCCTTACTCAAGGGCGATACAGCATGAGATCACTAGGGATTGAACTCAGGATCTTGTTTATGGTAAAAGAGTGCTCTGACCACTACACCACGCTGCTGTTATAATTATAAATTGCTGCAACTAGTTGTCAATTTACTTAAGATTAAATGTAGTTATTATTTGAAATTTTGTAGTAATACTTAAATAAGTAAAAAATCAACAACTTTTGTACTTGTCTCAATATTAAAGTAATAAACTTTCTTTTTTGTGTAGAAAACAGGATAGCATGGTTGAGGATAATATCCTAAAACTTGAAATCAAAAGAATTCAAGATTCCTTACACAAGAGGGCGGATGAGGTTCTGAGTTTGGAGAAAAGACATTTACAATTACAAACTGGTGAGTTTAAATTCTTATTTCAGGTTAGATGTTTTATAGGATTGCTGTTATATTATTGAAAACTATCTAGTGAAAAGACATTTGACCGAAAACCACATGACTGAAAATACCATTTTATCAACAATAATATATAAACATATTCTGTTTCCTCTTTTATACTTATCCTCTTTGGTAAATGTTCCTGATTTTCCAAATAATTTTAAGCAAAATTTCGGTGAAATGTTGTTTTCGCAATTTTGGGAAAACCCTTTTATAATTTTTAGTAATATGGATGAATATCATTTCATATAATCTTTAAGCTGTGTACTTTTTAATAATTTGTATATACGCGTTGTATTTTTGTATACTGAACACAAAAATATATAAGGTTACTTCTTTTGTTTAATATTTTTTTTTGCAACTTGCAACTAATATCTGCCTGTGCACCACAAATGGCAGTTTTGTTTATTTTGTAGGCTTATGATTTAGACATGCACAGATATTTTATACTTAGCTTCCATATATATAGGTGGCTTTAAAAATGTTTTTTTTTAATTAACTAAATCTAATTATTATTTTGTATTTCAGCTATGAAGGAGCGCAAGCAAGAGATCAATGTTCATCGTGACATGTTATTCAGTCAACTTAAGTCGGGAGAGGAAGAAAGACAAACTGTTAACTCTGAACTCCACCAAAGAACTGAGAAGATTGATAAACTTAGAAAGAGGCAAGTTATGGATTTTAATTTAAGTTGTACAACATGAAGTTAATTGTAACACCTATATATTGGAGCCTAATGGGATAAGTAAAACTGCCATTTCTGGAGCACAGGTAAATTATTGCAGGCTAATATATGTTAAAACTTGTAAAAATTAAATGACAATCCTGTTGACTAGTCTATAAAAAAGAAACTTAGTGAGCAATATATTTTCAATGCCTAATTTCTAGGCCCAAAAATAAAAATAAAACTGCCATTTGTGGTGCTTGGGAAAATTATCGAGGGCAACTAGTAGTTTATTGTTACTACTATATTTCATTTCAACAATTACAATACGGCCTTTATGGCTGTCAGTTTACTTATTATTAGTAATACAATTGAGATTTTTGTTAATTTGCATTGTTTTTTTTTTAGTTTAATATTTTCTTAAACTTTAATCTAGATACGAGATATTGATGGTCTCAATGGCGCCACCTGAGGGTGAAGAAGAAAAGTCGCAAGCTTATTATGTCATAAAGGTAAAACATTTTAACTATTTAAATGTATATATACGTATTTGTGCAAGTCTTTTATATTTTTTCACAATTTTTTTATTTTTCTGTAGGTTTGTTATGTTTTACAAATTAATTTTATTTCAAATAATTTTGATTTTTTTTAGGCTGCTCAAGAAAAGGAGGAATTACAAAGAAAAGGAGACGAACTTGATGCAAAGATTAGAAAAGCTGAAAAGGAAATTAGAGCACTGGAAAATACTTTAAGGTTGATGAACAGCAAGAATGAAACATTTAGAACTTCATTCAACAAAGTGAGTTTAAAAAGTTTTTTTTTGAGATGTTTTTAAATTTACTTTGTTATACATTTTACAAAAACATCTGGTACCTTTAATTTTACTTATAAAAGTAAAATAAAACATAAAAATAAATGTATACCAACAAAATGTTTAAATTTTAAATAATATTTTTGATAAATGTTAGGTTACAGAAACAAGTGAAGAATATGAAATCAAACAACAACTGGACGAACAATATAGATCTGTGATGGACAAATATAAATACAAGAGAAGGCAGATAAGGGAATTACAAGAAGATTTGCAGGTAAAATATGGCCGTTTTAAATAGGACTATAGTACTGATGCTATAGCATGAAGTAATTTTTAATTTTTAATAACTAATTTGATTTTTTTTATTACCTGAAGATAAAGTAACATTAGTTGCCCTAGCCCAGTCTGTAGTTGGCTTTGCCAGTTTAGGATATTATTGATTATGATTGTTCGATAATCAAACTGCTAATTGGTTATTTGCTCAGCAGGAGTTCAAACCATTTATAGCACCCTTCTTAAAGGTGATACAGCATTGAAGCAGTTGGTATCAAACTTATTATCTCGTGTAGTAAAGCTAAAATTATAACCATCACACCAAGTTGACATATTTGTTTCCATCTGCAAACCGTTATGCTGCTTAATATATGTTTGTACTTGACGTCTTATTGCTGTTAAATTTTTTAACCGAGAATTTTTAAATCAAACCTGTTTTGATTATTATAACAGACAATGAGCAGTGCAATGGACACCTCACTAAGGGATGAAACTGCTTACCTTGAAATGGTACAGGATCGAAAAACAAAAATTCAACAATTACAAAAAGATCTTGAAGAACAAAGTGGAAAACTTGACAGAGTACAAAAACAGGTGCGAATAATAAACTTCTCTACATATTTTATAATGTAAAGTATTGTTATCTTAAAAAAACACATTATTAGTCTTATCTAAACTACTAATATAATTTATTTTTGTATGGTGTAGTGGGTAATTTTACAACAAAATGTCCCTTATAATAATTTAATCTTTTTTGTATAACATTTTAAAAGTTTGATTTTTTATTTGTTGTTTTAACAATATCTTGTCTAATTTTTTAACATTTAAATTTTACTTGTACCAAGATGTATTATATTGTACTTTTAATTTTTAATCACCCCTACCTCTTGTACTGTTTCTAAGCAATCAAACTATACAATAAAGCTAAAAACAATCTAACTAATATCGCATTGGTTAATACCACAAGTATATATTATAAATGTTGTCCACTAGATGGCGAGATCTGCACGGGAAGCTCGGATTGCTCGTGGAAGTAAAGTTCCGATGTTGGAGGAGAAAGACATCGATTTAAGAGATTTAAGAAGTCGAAACAAGAACATTGCAAAAAATGTCGCCGAGATTGGACAACAAGTAAATAATTTATTTTTAAATTCTCATTTTTTATTAATTTAATTTAAATATTTAAAATGCCTTAGCTTAAAAACATTATTTTTAAAACCATTTGGTGTTTTTTTAAATATAAACTTCTATCTGTTTATTTGTATTATGGTTTGCTTTTTTAATTTGTTAATTACTAAAAGTAAGAAATATTTGCAAATTTTGAAGCAAATCATGAAATTGCTGTTGTTGTGTTTTGAAACATTTACAAATTATTCTGAATGAATATAAAATTAAGCAAACTCTTTATTTTTATTTTTTAATTTATTTTTTTAGTTTCCTGAAATGAGGGGTGTCATCGAGTTGTACTTTCAACAAGCTGGGCTACCCCCTCCAACCCCCGGGTCAAGGTCAGGGTCATCAACGTCCAGTTCAACAAGGTCAAGTCTACAGAGTTCACCCAGAGGATCAAATGTTTCAACTGCAAGGTTACTAGATTGTAAATTTATTTTAAATTAATTTTTTTTTTTTTCGATAACCTAGTGTTAACAAAAGCAATAATTAAAATATAACAACACATTTTAAAATAATGTTAAAAAGATTATATTTACACTAACATGGCTATGTAGCAAATTCACTTAAAGTACATTGGGTTTTATATTGTCCTTATATTACCTTATCAGCGCCCACCCACGTTGCTGTGACGTCATTAGGCACGTACATTTCTATAAAAAAAGAATTTAAATTTAAATTTTAAAATCAAAAATTAACTTTTCCATATGAACCACACTAAGCTAAAGATCATATTTATAAAATATTTTGTAAAAATATTAATATGCTAAAAAGTTATGACATTTTTTCTAAATATTTGCGATTTTTTAAATCCTAAAATTAACTGTTTTATTAGAACCGCCTTGACCTAATTAACATTCAAGATAAAGAAATTCGCGAAAATATTTAATTCAACAAAAGTTACAGGATTTTTTTGTTTCGCATATAGACGTTATATTACCTTATCAGCGCCTACCTAGGTGGCTGTGACGTCATCAGGCATATAAACTTTTATAAAAAAAAAATTTTAAATTCAAATGTTAAAATCAAAAATTAACTTTACTATATAAACCGCAGTAGTCTAAAAATCATATTTGTAAAATATTTTGTAAAAATATTAATATGCTAAAAAGTTATGACATTTTTTCTAAATATTTGCAATTTTTTTAAATCTAAAATTAACTGTTTTATTAGAACCGCTTTGACCTAATTAACATTCAAGATAAAGAAATTCGCGAAAATATTTAATTCAACAAAAGTTACAGGATTTTTTTGTTTCGCATATAGACGTTATATTACCTTATCAGCGCCTACCTAGGTGGCTGTGACGTCATCAGGCATATAAACTTTTATAAAAAAAAATTTTAAATTTAAATTTTAAAATCAAAAATTAACTTTACTATATAAACCGCAGTAGTCTAAAAATCATATTTGTAAAATATTTTGTAAAAATATTAATATGCTAAAAAGTTATGACATTTTTTCTAAATATTTGCGATTTTTTTAAATCTAAAATTAACTGTTTTATTAGAACCGCTTTGACCTAATTAACATTCAAGATGAAGAAATTCGCTAAAATATTTAATATACCAAAGGTTACAGGATTTTTTTCTTTTCGTTTTTAGGTCAGTGACGTCACCTAAAGCTGTCGATTTGGGCCTGGGACTTCAAATGACGTCACCCACAGGATCGCGTTCAGGTTCGCGTCCACAGAGCGCTACAAGCTCTCGTAGCAGCGTTCGATCTCTCCGAAGATAAACATCGTTTCAGAACTTTAGATTTGTATTTGTAATGCGGCTTACTTCAATAAAATTTTTATCGTATATTTTTTTTAAATTTTTTCAGCTTGATTTCTTAGGTATATGTAATTTAGCAATTGTTAAAAAGAAACTTCGTTAGCTTAGTGGGTTTATCGCTTAAACTCTAATCCGAAATTCCAAGTTCGAATCCGAATGGTGTCGGGTAACTTAAAAATTCTTATATTAAAATTATTTTTATTATATAATATTAACACCGCCTTGGCCTAACTAACATTTAAGGCGCTGATAAGGTAATATAACAGCATATGCGCAACAACAAAAAATCCTGTAACTTTTGTTTAATTAAATATTTTCGCATTTAATTTAAATAATTTTTTGATCTTGGATGTTTATTAAGGTCAAGGCGGTTCTAATAAAGCACTTAATTTTAGGATTTAAAAAATCGCAAATATTTAGAAAAAATGTCATAACTTTTTAGCATATTAATATTTTTACAAAATATTTTACAAATATGTTCCTTAGCTTACTGTGGTTCATATGGTAAAGTTAATTTTTGGTTTTAAAATTTGAATTTAAAATTTTTTTTATAAAAATTTATATGCCTGATGACGTCACAGTCACCTAGGTAGGCGCTGATAAGGTAATATAACGTCTATATGCGAAACAAAAAAAAATCCTGTAACTTTTGTTGAATTAAATATTTTCGCGAATTTCTTTATCTTGAATGTTAATTAGGTCAATGCGGTTCTAATAAAACACTTAATTTTAGGATTAAAAAATCGCAAATATTTAGAAAAAATGTCATAACTTTTTAGCATATTAATATTTTTACAAAATATTTTACAAATATGTTCTTTAGCTTACTGTGGTTCATATGGTAAAGTTAATTTTTGATTTTAAAATTTGAATTTAAATTTTTTTTTATAAAAATTTATATGCCTGATGACGTCACAGCCACCTAGGTAGGCGCTGATAAGGTAATATAACGTCTATATGCGAAACAAAAAAAATCCTGTAACTTTTGTTAAATTAAATATTTTCGCAAATTGTTTTATCTTGAATGTTAATTAGGTCAAGGCGGTTCTAATAAAGCACTTAATTTTAGAATTTAAAAAATCGCAAATATTTAGAAAAAATGTCATAACTTTTTAGCATATTAATATTTTTACAAAATATTTTATAAATATGTTCTTTAGCTTACTGTGGTTCATATGGTAAAGTTAATTTTTGATTTTAAAATTTGAATTTAAAATTTTTTTTTTATAAAAATGTATATGCCTGATGACGTCACAGCCACCTAGGTAGGCGCTGATAAGGTAATATAACGTCTATATGCGAAACAAAAAAATCCTGTAACTTTTGTTAAATTAAATATTTTCGCGTATTTCTTTATCTTGAATGTTAATTAGGTCAATGCGGTTCTAATAAAGCACTTAATTTTAGGATTTAAAAACTCGCAAATATTTAGAAAAAATGTCATAACTTTTTAGCATATTAATATTTTTACAAAATATTTTACAAATATGTTCTTTAGCTTACTGTGGTTCATATGGTAAAGTTAATTTTTGATTTTAAAATTTGAATTTAAAATTTTTTTTTATAAAAATTTATATGTCTGATGACGTCACAGCCACCTAGGTAGGCGCTGATAAGGTAATATAACGTCTATATGCGAAACAAAAAAAATCCTGTAACTTTTGTTAAATTAAATATTTTTGCCAATTTCTTTATCTTGAATGTTAATTAGGTCAAGGCGGTTCTAATAAAACACTTAATTTTAGGATTTAAAAAATCGCAAATATTTAGAAAAAATGTCATAACTTTTTAGCATATTAATATTTTTACAAAATATTTTACTAATATGTTCTTTAGCTTACTGTGGTTCATATGGTAAAGTTAATTTTTGATTTTAAAATTTGAATTTAAAATTTTTTTTTATAAAAATTTATATGCCTGATGACGTCACAGCCACCTAGGTAGGCGCTGATAAGGTAATATAACGTCTATATGCGAAACAAAAAAAATCCTGTAACTTTTGTTAAATTAAATATTTTTGCGAATTTCTTTATCTTGAATGTTAATTAGGTCAAGGCGGTTCTAATAAAGCACTTAATTTTAGGATTTAAAAAATCGCAAATATTTAGAAAAAATGTCATAACTTTTTAGCATATTAATATTTTTACAAAATATTTTACAAATATGATCTTTAGCTTAGTGTGGTTCATATGGAAAAGTTAATTTTTGATTTTAAAATTTAAATTTAAAATTTTTTTTTGTAAAAATTTATATGCCTGATGACGTCACAGCCACCTAGGTAGGCGCTGATAAGGTAATATAACGTCTATATGCGAAACAAAAAAAATCCTGTAACCTTTGTTGAATTAAATGTTTTCGCGAATTTCTTTATCTTGAATGTTAATTAGGTCAAGGCGGTTCTAATAAAGCACTTAATTTTAGAATTTAAAAAATCGCAAATATTTAGAAAAAATGTCATAACTTTTTAGCATATTAATATTTTTACAAAATATTTTATAAATATGTTCTTTAGCTTACTGTGGTTCATATGGTAAAGTTAATTTTTGATTTTAAAATTTGAATTTAAAATTTTTTTTTATAAAAATTTATATGCCTGATGACGTCACAGCCACCTAGGTAGGCGCTGATAAGGTAATATAACGTCTATATGCGAAACAAAAAAAATCCTGTAACTTTTGTTAAATTAAATATTTTCGCGAATTTCTTTATCTTGAATGTTAATTAGGTCAAGGCGGTTCTAATAAAGCACTTAATTTTAGGATTTAAAAAATCGCAAATATTTAGAAAAAATGTCATAACTTTTTAGCATATTAATATTTTTACAAAATATTTTACAAATATGATCTTTAGCTTAGTGTGGTTCATATGGAAAAGTTAATTTTTGATTTTAAAATTTAAATTTAAAATTTTTTTTTATAAAAATTTATATGCCTGATGACGTCACAGCCACCTAGGTAGGCGCTGATAAGGTAATATAACGTCTATATGCGAAACAAAAAAAATCCTGTAACTTTTGTTAAATTAAATATTTTCGCGAATTTCTTTATCTTGAATGTTAATTAGATCAAGGCGGTTTTAATAAAGCACTTAATTTTAGGATTTAAAAAATCGCAAATATTTAGATAAAATGTCATAACTTTTTAGCATATTAATATTTTTATAAAATATTTTACAAATATGTTCTTTAGCTTACTGTGGTTCATATGGTAAAGTTAATTTTTGATTTTAAAATTTGAATTTAAAATTTTTTTTTATAAAAATTTATATGCCTGATGACGTCACAGCCACCTAGGTAGGCGCTGATAAGGTAATATAACGTCTATATGCGAAACAAAAAAAATCCTGTAACTTTTGTTAAATTAAATATTTTTGCGAATTTCTTTATCTTGAATGTTAATTAGGTCAAGGCGGTTCTAATAAAGCACTTAATTTTAGGATTTAAAAAATCGCAAATATTTAGAAAAAATGTCATAACTTTTTAGCATATTAATATTTTTACAAAATATTTTACAAATATGATCTTTAGCTTACTGTGGTTCATATGGTAAAGTTAATTTTTGATTTTAAAATTTGAATTTAAAATTTTTTTTTATAAAAATTTATATGCCTGATGACGTCACAGCCACCTAGGTAGGCGCTGATAAGGTAATATAACGTCTATATGCGAAACAAAAAAAATCCTGTAACTTTTGTTGAATTAAATGTTTTCGCGAATTTCTTTATCTTGAATGTTAATTAGGTCAAGGCGGTTCTAATAAAGCACTTAATTTTAGGATTTAAAAAATCGCAAATATTTAGAAAAAATGTCATAACTTTTTAGCATATTAATATTTTTACAAAATATTTTACAAATATGATCTTTAGCTTAGTGTGGTTCATATGGAAAAGTTAATTTTTGATTTTAAAATTTAAATTTAAAATTTTTTTTTATAAAAATTTATATGCCTGATGACGTCACAGCCACCTAGGTAGGCGCTGATAAGGTAATATAACGTCTATATGCGAAACAAAAAAAATCCTGTAACCTTTGTTGAATTAAATGTTTTCGCGAATTTCTTTATCTTGAATGTTAATTAGGTCAAGGCGGTTCTAATAAAGCACTTAATTTTAGAATTTAAAAAATCGCAAATATTTAGAAAAAATGTCATAACTTTTTAGCATATTAATATTTTTACAAAATATTTTATAAATATGTTCTTTAGCTTACTGTGGTTCATATGGTAAAGTTAATTTTTGATTTTAAAATTTGAATTTAAAATTTTTTTTTATAAAAATTTATATGCCTGATGAAGTCACAGCCACCTAGGTAGGCGCTGATAAGGTAATATAACGTCTATATGCGAAACAAAAAAAATCCTGTAACTTTTGTTAAATTAAATATTTTCGCAAATTTCTTTATCTTGAATGTTAATTAGGTCAAGGCGGTTCTAATAAAGCACTTAATTTTAGGATTTAAAAAATCGCAAATATTTAGAAAAAATGTCATAACTTTTTAGCATATTAATATTTTTACAAAATATTTTACAAATATGATCTTTAGCTTAGTGTGGTTCATATGGAAAAGTTAATTTTTGATTTTAAAATTTAAATTTAAAATTTTTTTTTATAAAAATTTATATGCCTGATGACGTCACAGCCACCTAGGTAGGCGCTGATAAGGTAATATAACGTCTATATGCGAAACAAAAAAAATCCTGTAACTTTTGTTGAATTAAATGTTTTCGCGAATTTCTTTATCTTGAATGTTAATTAGGTCAAGGCGGTTCTAATAAAGCACTTAATTTTAGAATTTAAAAAATCGCAAATATTTAGAAAAAATGTCATAACTTTTTAGCATATTAATATTTTTACAAAATATTTTATAAATATGTTCTTTAGCTTACTGTGGTTCATATGGTAAAGTTAATTTTTGATTTTAAAATTTGAATTTAAAATTTTTTTTTATAAAAATTTATATGCCTGATGACGTCACAGCCACCTAGGTAGGCGCTGATAAGGTAATATAACGTCTATATGCGAAACAAAAAAAATCCTGTAACTTTTGTTAAATTAAATATTTTCGCGAATTTCTTTATCTTGAATGTTAATTAGGTCAAGGCGGTTTTAATAAAGCACTTAATTTTAGGATTTAAAAAATCGCAAATATTTAGATAAAATGTCATAACTTTTTAGCATATTAATATTTTTACAAAATATTTTACAAAGATGTTCTTTAGCTTACTGTGGTTCATATGGTAAAGTTAATTTTTGATTTTAAAATTTGAATTTAAAATTTTTTTTTATAAAAATTTATATGCCTGATGACGTCACAGCCACCTAGATAGGCGCTGATAAGGTAATATAACATCTATATGCGAAACAAAAAAAATCCTGTAACTTTTGTTAAATTAAATATTTTCGCGAATTTCTTTATCTTGAATGTTAATTAGATCAAGGCGGTTTTAATAAAGCACTTAATTTTAGGATTTAAAAAATCGCAAATATTTAGATAAAATGTCATAACTTTTTAGCATATTAATATTTTTATAAAATATTTTACAAATATGTTCTTTAGCTTACTGTGGTTCATATGGTAAAGTTAATTTTTGATTTTAAAATTTGAATTTAAAATTTTTTTTTATAAAAATTTATATGCCTGATGACGTCACAGCCACCTAGGTAGGCGCTGATAAGGTAATATAACGTCTATATGCGAAACAAAAAAAATCCTGTAACTTTTGTTAAATTAAATATTTTTGCGAATTTCTTTATCTTGAATGTTAATTAGGTCAAGGCGGTTCTAATAAAGCACTTAATTTTAGGATTTAAAAAATCGCAAATATTTAGAAAAAATGTCATAACTTTTTAGCATATTAATATTTTTACAAAATATTTTACAAATATGATCTTTAGCTTACTGTGGTTCATATGGTAAAGTTAATTTTTGATTTTAAAATTTGAATTTAAAATTTTTTTTTATAAAAATTTATATGCCTGATGACGTCACAGCCACCTAGGTAGGCGCTGATAAGGTAATATAACGTCTATATGCGAAACAAAAAAAATCCTGTAACTTTTGTTGAATTAAATGTTTTCGCGAATTTCTTTATCTTGAATGTTAATTAGGTCAAGGCGGTTCTAATAAAGCACTTAATTTTAGGATTTAAAAAATCGCAAATATTTAGAAAAAATGTCATAACTTTTTAGCATATTAATATTTTTACAAAATATTTTACATATATGATCTTTAGCTTAGTGTGGTTCATATGGAAAAGTTAATTTTTGATTTTAAAATTTAAATTTAAAATTTTTTTTTATAAAAATTTATATGCCTGATGACGTCACAGCCACCTAGGTAGGCGCTGATAAGGTAATATAACGTCTATATGCGAAACAAAAAAAATCCTGTAACCTTTGTTGAATTAAATGTTTTCGCGAATTTCTTTATCTTGAATGTTAATTAGGTCAAGGCGGTTCTAATAAAGCACTTAATTTTAGAATTTAAAAAATCGCAAATATTTAGAAAAAATGTCATAACTTTTTAGCATATTAATATTTTTACAAAATATTTTATAAATATGTTCTTTAGCTTACTGTGGTTCATATGGTAAAGTTAATTTTTGATTTTAAAATTTGAATTTAAAATTTTTTTTTATAAAAATTTATATGCCTGATGACGTCACAGCCACCTAGGTAGGCGCTGATAAGGTAATATAACGTCTATATGCGAAACAAAAAAAATCCTGTAACTTTTGTTAAATTAAATATTTTCGCGAATTTCTTTATCTTGAATGTTAATTAGGTCAAGGCGGTTCTAATAAAGCACTTAATTTTAGGATTTAAAAAATCGCAAATATTTAGAAAAAATGTCATAACTTTTTAGCATATTAATATTTTTACAAAATATTTTACAAATATGATCTTTAGCTTAGTGTGGTTCATATGGAAAAGTTAATTTTTGATTTTAAAATTTAAATTTAAAATTTTTTTTTATAAAAATTTATATGCCTGATGACGTCACAGCCACCTAGGTAGGCGCTGATAAGGTAATATAACGTCTATATGCGAAACAAAAAAAATCCTGTAACTTTTGTTGAATTAAATGTTTTCGCGAATTTCTTTATCTTGAATGTTAATTAGGTCAAGGCGGTTCTAATAAAGCACTTAATTTTAGAATTTAAAAAATCGCAAATATTTAGAAAAAATGTCATAACTTTTTAGCATATTAATATTTTTACAAAATATTTTATAAATATGTTCTTTAGCTTACTGTGGTTCATATGGTAAAGTTAATTTTTGATTTTAAAATTTGAATTTAAAATTTTTTTTTATAAAAATTTATATGCCTGATGACGTCACAGCCACCTAGGTAGGCGCTGATAAGGTAATATAACGTCTATATGCGAAACAAAAAAAATCCTGTAACTTTTGTTAAATTAAATATTTTCGCGAATTTCTTTATCTTGAATGTTAATTAGGTCAAGGCGGTTTTAATAAAGCACTTAATTTTAGGATTTAAAAAATCGCAAATATTTAGATAAAATGTCATAACTTTTTAGCATATTAATATTTTTACAAAATATTTTACAAAGATGTTCTTTAGCTTACTGTGGTTCATATGGTAAAGTTAATTTTTGATTTTAAAATTTGAATTTAAAATTTTTTTTTATAAAAATTTATATGCCTGATGACGTCACAGCCACCTAGGTAGGCGCTGATAAGGTAATATAACGTCTATATGCGAAACAAAAAAAATCCTGTAACTTTTGTTAAATTAAATATTTTTGCGAATTTCTTTATCTTGAATGTTAATTAGGTCAAGGCGGTTCTAATAAAGCACTTAATTTTAGGATTTAAAAAATCGCAAATATTTAGAAAAAATGTCATAACTTTTTAGCATATTAATATTTTTACAAAATATTTTACAAATATGATCTTTAGCTTACTGTGGTTCATATGGTAAAGTTAATTTTTGATTTTAAAATTTGAATTTAAAATTTTTTTTTATAAAAATTTATATGCCTGATGACGTCACAGCCACCTAGGTAGGCGCTGATAAGGTAATATAACGTCTATATGCGAAACAAAAAAAATCCTGTAACTTTTGTTGAATTAAATGTTTTCGCGAATTTCTTTATCTTGAATGTTAATTAGGTCAAGGCGGTTCTAATAAAGCACTTAATTTTAGAATTTAAAAAATCGCAAATATTTAGAAAAAATGTCATAACTTTTTAGCATATTAATATTTTTACAAAATATTTTATAAATATGTTCTTTAGCTTACTGTGGTTCATATGGTAAAGTTAATTTTTGATTTTAAAATTTGAATTTAAAATTTTTTTTTATAAAAATTTATATGCCTGATGACGTCACAGCCACCTAGGTAGGCGCTGATAAGGTAATATAACGTTTATATGCGAAACAAAAAAATCCTGTAACTTTTGTTAAATTAAATATTTTTGCCAATTTCTTTATCTTGAATGTTAATTAGGTCAAGGCGGTTCTAATAAAACACTTAATTTTAGGATTTAAAAAATCGCAAATATTTAGAAAAAATGTCATAACTTTTTAGCATATTAATATTTTTACAAAATATTTTACTAATATGTTCTTTAGCTTACTGTGGTTCATATGGTAAAGTTAATTTTTGATTTTAAAATTTGAATTTAAAAATTTTTTTATAAAAATTTATATGCCTGATGACGTCACAGCCACCTAGATAGGCGCTGATAAGGTAATATAACATCTATATGCGAAACAAAAAAAATCCTGTAACTTTTGTTAAATTAAATATTTTCGCGAATTTCTTTATCTTGAATGTTTATTAGGTCAAGGCGGTTCTAATAAAGCACTTAATTTTAGGATTTAAAAAATCGCAAATATTTAGATAAAATGTCATAACTTTTTAGCATATTAATATTTTTACAAAATATTTTACAAATATGTTCTTTAGCTTACTGTGGTTCATATGGAAAAGTTAATTTTTGATTTTAAAATTTGAATTTAAAATTTTTTTTTATAAAAATTTATATGCCTGATGACGTCACAGCCACCTAGGTAGGCGCTGATAAGGTAATATAACGTCTATATGCGAAACAAAAAAAATCCTGTAACTTTTGTTAAATTAAATATTTTTGCCAATTTCTTTATCTTGAATGTTAATTAGGTCAAGGCGGTTCTAATAAAGCACTTAATTTTAGGATTTAAAAAATCGCAAATATTTAGATAAAATGTCATAACTTTTTAGCATATTAATATTTTTACAAAATATTTTACAAATATGTTCTTTAGCTTACTGTGGTTCATATGGTAAAGTTAATTTTTGATTTTAAAATTTGAATTTAAAATTTTTTTTTATAAAAATTTATATGCCTGATGACGTCACAGCCACCTAGGTAGGCGCTGATAAGGTAATATAACGTCTATATGCGAAACAAAAAAAATCCTGTAACTTTTGTTAAATTAAATATTTTCGCGAATTTCTTTATCTTGAATGTTAATTAGGTCAAGGCGGTTCTAATAAAGCACTTAATTTTAGGATTTAAAAAATCGCAAATATTTAGAAAAAATGTCATAACTTTTTAGCATATTAATATTTTTACAAAATATTTTACAAATATGATCTTTAGCTTAGTGTGGTTCATATGGAAAAGTTAATTTTTGATTTTAAAATTTAAATTTAAAATTTTTTTTTATAAAAATTTATATGCCTGATGACGTCACAGCCACCTAGGTAGGCGCTGATAAGGTAATATAACGTCTATATGCGAAACAAAAAAAATCCTGTAACTTTTGTTAAATTAAATATTTTCGCGAATTTTTTTATCTTGAATGTTAATTAGGTCAAGGCGGTTCTAATAAAGCACTTAATTTTAGGATTTAAAAAATCGCAAATATTTAGAAAAAATGTCATAACTTTTTAGCATATTAATATTTTTACAAAATATTTTACTAATATGTTCTTTAGCTTACTGTGGTTCATATGGTAAAGTTAATTTTTGATTTTAAAATTTGAATTTAAAAATTTTTTTATAAAAATTTATATGCCTGATGACGTCACAGCCACCTAGATAGGCGCTGATAAGGTAATATAACATCTATATGCGAAACAAAAAAAATCCTGTAACTTTTGTTAAATTAAATATTTTCGCGAATTTCTTTATCTTGAATGTTAATTAGGTCAAGGCGGTTCTAATAAAGCACTTAATTTTAGGATTTAAAAAATCGCAAATATTTAGATAAAATGTCATAACTTTTTAGCATATTAATATTTTTACAAAATATTTTACAAATATGTTCTTTAGCTTACTGTGGTTCATATGGAAAAGTTAATTTTTGATTTTAAAATTTGAATTTAAAATTTTTTTTTATAAAAATTTATATGCCTGATGACGTCACAGCCACCTAGGTAGGCGCTGATAAGGTAATATAACGTCTATATGCGAAACAAAAAAAATCCTGTAACTTTTGTTAAATTAAATATTTTTGCCAATTTCTTTATCTTGAATGTTAATTAGGTCAAGGCGGTTCTAATAAAGCACTTAATTTTAGGATTTAAAAAATCGCAAATATTTAGATAAAATGTCATAACTTTTTAGCATATTAATATTTTTACAAAATATTTTACAAATATGTTCTTTAGCTTACTGTGGTTCATATGGTAAAGTTAATTTTTGATTTTAAAATTTGAATTTAAAATTTTTTTTTATAAAAATTTATATGCCTGATGACGTCACAGCCACCTAGGTAGGCGCTGATAAGGTAATATAACGTCTATATGCGAAACAAAAAAAATCCTGTAACTTTTGTTAAATTAAATATTTTCGCGAATTTCTTTATCTTGAATGTTAATTAGGTCAAGGCGGTTCTAATAAAGCACTTAATTTTAGGATTTAAAAAATCGCAAATATTTAGAAAAAATGTCATAACTTTTTAGCATATTAATATTTTTACAAAATATTTTACAAATATGATCTTTAGCTTAGTGTGGTTCATATGGAAAAGTTAATTTTTGATTTTAAAATTTAAATTTAAAATTTTTTTTTATAAAAATTTATATGCCTGATGACGTCACAGCCACCTAGGTAGGCGCTGATAAGGTAATATAACGTCTATATGCGAAACAAAAAAAATCCTGTAACTTTTGTTAAATTAAATATTTTCGCGAATTTTTTTATCTTGAATGTTAATTAGGTCAAGGCGGTTCTAATAAAGCACTTAATTTTAGGATTTAAAAAATCGCAAATATTTAGAAAAAATGTCATAACTTTTTAGCATATTAATATTTTTACAAAATATTTTACAAATATGATCTTTAGCTTACTGTGGTTCATATGGTAAAGTTAATTTTTGATTTTAAAATTTGAATTTAAAATTTTTTTTTATAAAAATTTATATGCCTGATGACGTCACAGCCACCTAGGTAGGCGCTGATAAGGTAATATAACGTCTATATGCGAAACAAAAAAAATCCTGTAACTTTTGTTGAATTAAATATTTTCGCGAATTTCTTTATCTTGAATGTTAATTAGGTCAAGGCGGTTCTAATAAAGCACTTAATTTTAGGATTTAAAAAATTGCAAATATTTAGAAAAAATGTCATAACTTTTTAGCATATTAATATTTTTACAAAATATTTTACAAATATGATCTTTAGCTTAGTGTGGTTCATATGGAAAAGTTAATTTTTGATTTTAAAATTTAAATTTAAAATTTTTTTTTATAAAAATTTATATGCCTGATGACGTCACAGCCACCTAGGTAGGCGCTGATAAGGTAATATAACGTCTATATGCGAAACAAAAAAAATCCTGTAACTTTTGTTAAATTAAATATTTTCGCGAATTTTTTTATCTTGAATGTTAATTAGGTCAAGGCGGTTCTAATAAAGCACTTAATTTTAGGATTTAAAAAATCGCAAATATTTAGAAAGAATGTCATAACTTTTTAGCATATTAATATTTTTACAAAATATTTTACAAATATGATCTTTAGCTTAGTGTGGTTCATATGGAAAAGTTAATTTTTGATTTTAAAATTTAAATTTAAAATTTTTTTTTATAAAAATTTATATGCCTGATGACGTCACAGCCACCTAGGTAGGCGCTGATAAGGTAATATAACGTCTATATGCAAAACAAAAAAAATCCTGTAACTTTTGTTAAATTAAATGTTTTCGCGAATTTTTTTATCTTGAATGTTAATTAGGTCAAGGCGGTTCTAATAAAGCACTTAATTTTAAAATTTAAAAAATCGCAAATATTTAGAAAAAATGTCATAACTTTTTAGCATATTAATATTTTTACAAAATATTTTATAAATATGTTTTTTAGCTTACTGTGGTTCATATGGTAAAGTTAATTTTTGATTTTAAAATTTGAATTTAAAATTTTTTTTTATAAAAATTTATATGCCTGATGACGTCACAGCCACCTAGGTAGGCGCTGATAAGGTAATATAACGTCTATATGCGAAACAAAAAAAATCCTGTAACTTTTGTTAAATTAAATATTTTCGCGAATTTTTTTATCTTGAATGTTAATTAGGTCAAGGCGGTTCTAATAAAGCACTTAATTTTAGGATTTAAAAAATCGCAAATATTTAGAAAAAATGTCATAACTATTTAGCATATTAATATTTTTACAAAATATTTTACAAATATGATCTTTAGCTTACTGTGGTTCATATGGTAAAGTTAATTTTTGATTTTAAAATTTGAATTTAAAATTTTTTTTTATAAAAATTTATATGCCTGATGACGTCACAGCCACCTAGGTAGGCGCTGATAAGGTAATATAACGTCTATATGCGAAACAAAAAAAATCCTGTAACTTTTGTTGAATTAAATATTTTCGCAAATTTCTTTATCTTGAATGTTAATTAGGTCAAGGCGGTTCTAATAAAGCACTTAATTTTAGGATTTAAAAAATCGCAAATATTTAGAAAAAATGTCATAACTTTTTAGCATATTAATATTTTTACAAAATATTTTACAAATATGATCTTTAGCTTACTGTGGTTCATATGGTAAAGTTAATTTTTGATTTTAAAATTTGAATTTAAAATTTTTTTTTATAAAAATTTATATGCCTGATGACGTCACAGCCACCTAGGTAGGCGCTGATAAGGTAATATAACGTCTATATGCGAAACAAAAAAAATCCTGTAACTTTTGTTGAATTAAATGTTTTCGCGAATTTCTTTATCTTGAATGTTAATTAGGTCAAGGCGGTTCTAATAAAGCACTTAATTTTAGAATTTAAAAAATCGCAAATATTTAGAAAAAATGTCATAACTTTTTAGCATATTAATATTTTTACAAAATATTTTATAAATATGTTCTTTAGCTTACTGTGGTTCATATGGTAAAGTTAATTTTTGATTTTAAAATTTGAATTTAAAATTTTTTTTTATAAAAATTTATATGCCTGATGACGTCACAGCCACCTAGGTAGGCGCTGATAAGGTAATATAACGTCTATATGCGAAACAAAAAAATCCTGTAACTTTTGTTAAATTAAATATTTTTGCCAATTTCTTTATCTTGAATGTTAATTAGGTCAAGGCGGTTCTAATAAAACACTTAATTTTAGGATTTAAAAAATCGCAAATATTTAGAAAAAATGTCATAACTTTTTAGCATATTAATATTTTTACAAAATATTTTACAAATATGATCTTTAGCTTACTGTGGTTCATATGGTAAAGTTAATTTTTGATTTTAAAATTTGAATTTAAAATTTTTTTTTATAAAAATTTATATGCCTGATGACGTCACAGCCACCTAGGTAGGCGCTGATAAGGTAATATAACGTCTATATGCGAAACAAAAAAAATCCTGTAACTTTTGTTGAATTAAATGTTTTCGCGAATTTCTTTATCTTGAATGTTAATTAGGTCAAGGCGGTTCTAATAAAGCACTTAATTTTAGAATTTAAAAAATCGCAAATATTTAGAAAAAATGTCATAACTTTTTAGCATATTAATATTTTTACAAAATATTTTATAAATATGTTCTTTAGCTTACTGTGGTTCATATGGTAAAGTTAATTTTTGATTTTAAAATTTGAATTTAAAATTTTTTTTTATAAAAATTTATATGCCTGATGACGTCACAGCCACCTAGGTAGGCGCTGATAAGGTAATATAACGTCTATATGCGAAACAAAAAAATCCTGTAACTTTTGTTAAATTAAATATTTTTGCCAATTTCTTTATCTTGAATGTTAATTAGGTCAAGGCGGTTCTAATAAAACACTTAATTTTAGGATTTAAAAAATCGCAAATATTTAGAAAAAATGTCATAACTTTTTAGCATATTAATATTTTTACAAAATATTTTACTAATATGTTCTTTAGCTTAGTGTGGTTCATATGGTAAAGTTAATTTTTGATTTTAAAATTTGAATTTAAAATTTTTTTTATAAAAATTTATATGCCTGATGACGTCACAGCCACCTAGATAGGCGCTGATAAGGTAATATAACGTCTATATGCGAAACAAAAAAAATCCTGTAACTTTTGTTGAATTAAATATTTTCGCGAATTTCTTTATCTTGAATGTTAATTAGGTCAAGGCGGTTCTAATAAAGCACTTAATTTTAGGATTTAAAAAATTGCAAATATTTAGAAAAAATGTCATAACTTTTTAGCATATTAATATTTTTACAAAATATTTTATAAATATGTTCTTTAGCTTACTGTGGTTCATATGGTAAAGTTAATTTTTGATTTTAAAATTTGAATTTAAAATTTTTTTTTATAAAAATTTATATGCCTGATGACGTCACAGCCACCTAGGTAGGCGCTGATAAGGTAATATAACGTCTATATGCGAAACAAAAAAATCCTGTAACTTTTGTTAAATTAAATATTTTTGCCAATTTCTTTATCTTGAATGTTAATTAGGTCAAGGCGGTTCTAATAAAGCACTTAATTTTAGGATTTAAAAAATCGCAAATATTTAGATAAAATGTCATAACTTTTTAGCATATTAATATTTTTACAAAATATTTTACAAATATGTTCTTTATCTTACTGTGGTTCATATGGTAAAGTTAATTTTTGATTTTAAAATTTGAATTTAAAATTTTTTTTTATAAAAATTTATATGCCTGATGACGTCACAGCCACCTAGGTAGGCGCTGATAAGGTAATATAACGTCTATATGCGAAACAAAAAAAATCCTGTAACTTTTGTTAAATTAAATATTTTTGCGAATTTCTTTATCTTGAATGTTAATTAGGTCAAGGCGGTTCTAATAAAGCACTTAATTTTAGGATTTAAAAAATCGCAAATATTTAGAAAAAATGTCATAACTTTTTAGCATATTAATATTTTTACAAAATATTTTACAAATATGATCTTTAGCTTAGTGTGGTTCATATGGAAAAGTTAATTTTTGATTTTAAAATTTAAATTTAAAATTTTTTTTTATAAAAATTTATATGCCTGATGACGTCACAGCCACCTAGGTAGGCGCTGATAAGGTAATATAACGTCTATATGCGAAACAAAAAAAATCCTGTAACTTTTGTTAAATTAAATATTTTCGCGAATTTTTTTATCTTGAGTGTTAATTAGGTCAAGGCGGTTCTAATAAAGCACTTAATTTTAGGATTTAAAAAATCGCAAATATTTAGAAAAAATGTCATAACTTTTTAGCATATTAATATTTTTACAAAATATTTTACAAATATGATCTTTAGCTTACTGTGGTTCATATGGTAAAGTTAATTTTTGATTTTAAAATTTGAATTTAAAATTTTTTTTTATAAAAATTTATATGCCTGATGACGTCACAGCCACCTAGGTAGGCGCTGATAAGGTAATATAACGTCTATATGCGAAACAAAAAAAATCCTGTAACTTTTGTTGAATTAAATATTTTCGCGAATTTCTTTATCTTGAATGTTAATTAGGTCAAGGCGGTTCTAATAAAGCACTTAATTTTAGGATTTAAAAAATTGCAAATATTTAGAAAAAATGTCATAACTTTTTAGCATATTAATATTTTTACAAAATATTTTACAAATATGATCTTTAGCTTAGTGTGGTTCATATGGAAAAGTTAATTTTTGATTTTAAAATTTAAATTTAAAATTTTTTTTTATAAAAATTTATATGCCTGATGACGTCACAGCCACCTAGGTAGGCGCTGATAAGGTAATATAACGTCTATATGCGAAACAAAAAAAATCCTGTAACTTTTGTTAAATTAAATATTTTCGCGAATTTTTTTATCTTGAATGTTAATTAGGTCAAGGCGGTTCTAATAAAGCACTTAATTTTAGGATTTAAAAAATCGCAAATATTTAGAAAGAATGTCATAACTTTTTAGCATATTAATATTTTTACAAAATATTTTACAAATATGATCTTTAGCTTAGTGTGGTTCATATGGAAAAGTTAATTTTTGATTTTAAAATTTAAATTTAAAATTTTTTTTTATAAAAATTTATATGCCTGATGACGTCACAGCCACCTAGGTAGGCGCTGATAAGGTAATATCACGTCTATATGCAAAACAAAAAAAATCCTGTAACTTTTGTTAAATTAAATATTTTCGCGAATTTTTTTATCTTGAATGTTAATTAGGTCAAGGCGGTTCTAATAAAGCACTTAATTTTAAAATTTAAAAAATCGCAAATATTTAGAAAAAATGTCATAACTTTTTAGCATATTAATATTTTTACAAAATATTTTATAAATATGTTCTTTAGCTTACTGTGGTTCATATGGTAAAGTTAATTTTTGATTTTAAAATTTGAATTTAAAATTTTTTTTTATAAAAATTTATATGCCTGATGACGTCACAGCCACCTAGGTAGGCGCTGATAAGGTAATATAACGTCTATATGCGAAACAAAAAAATCCTGTAACTTTTGTTAAATTAAATATTTTCGCGAATTTCTTTATCTTGAATGTTAATTAGGTCAAGGCGGTTCTAATAAAGCACTTAATTTTAGGATTTAAAAAATCGCAAATATTTAGAAAAAATGTCATAACTTTTTAGCATATTAATATTTTTACAAAATATTTTACAAATATGTTCTTTAGCTTACTGTGGTTCATATGGTAAAGTTAATTTTTGATTTTAAAATTTTTTTTTTATAAAAATTTATATGCCTGATGACGTCACAGCCACCTAGGTAGGCGCTGATAAGGTAATATAACGTCTATATGCGAAACAAAAAAATTCTGTAACTTTTGTTAAATTGAATATTTTCAAATATTTAGAAAAAATGTCATAACTTTTTAGCATATTAATATTTTTACAAAATATTTTACAAATATGTTAATTAGCCTACTGTGGTTCATATGGTAAAGTTAATTTTTGATTTTAAAATTTTTTTTTTTATAAAAATTTATGTGCCTGATGACGTCACAGCCACCTAGGTGGGTGCTGGTGACGTCACACTGATAAGCTATACAAGCGGGCCAAAACTGCAAATATAAAAACGTTGTAACTTTTGTTTTATTGAGTTTTTCGATGGATTTCTTCATCTTAGATGTTAGTAAAAATGTCGTGATAAAAGCATCTAATTGTACCAGTTTCACATACCAATAGCTTGAACTTAATAAGTAATTAGTAATAAAGTAAAACCTGTTTATATTCACTTTAAAAACCAGCAGAATTATTTAAAAAGATTATTTTATTAAAAATTAAACATTTATGATTAAAGCTTTACACAATACATCATTATTATTACGTCATACAAACAAACATTTTTACGTTTTAAACATTAATTTGTTATTTAAAAAAAATCTGATCAATAGCATTTCACTATGATGTAATAGTACAAATATAATAAGCAATTATGACGTTGGTAAGGCAGTTTAAGATGGATTTAATATTATATTTAAAATGCACTAGTTAAAAGCAAAAAAGTGTTTTTATAAATTTTTATTCTAACTAACTCAACAATGGTCTAATACCAATATACTACATTTCATTTTAAAAATTTTTTCTTATTTTTTGGCAGTTTTTTTTCGTAAAGGTTTTCGAAATCGGTCCAACTGAAAAAAAAACAAAAATTTAAAGCTTTGTACTCTTATACTATTACCTATATTATTGAAATTTAAATGGTAAACTAAAATAATTGATCTTACCATACTAGGAGTCCTTTTTTCCCCAATTATTTTGTTTGAAGTTTTTAAATCTTTACTTGTAGAAGCTAAAAAATAGAAATTTATTTTAGTTTGGAGAAAAATATTTTTAAAATAGGTTCAAATCATTAAAATTTTTTAAATAAGTTAAAAATATTGAAAAATTAAAACTAAATTTTATAAATAAATTATTTAAAAAAAGTAGATAAAATTAAAATTGATACAAAATAAAAATTGATACAAAATAAATTTCTCTATACAATTTCAACCCTTTTTTTTCCACATAACCCTATGATAAGAAGTTTTTTATTGGGTATGGGTGTATTGTTGTGACATGTTTGAGTTACCCCGAAATACCGGGCTTAAGGGCGATAAGTGTGGCATTGGCGTGACTCGAACCTAAAACCTTTTGGCTTGTAATAAGATGCCATGACCAGTATACCACATTACCAGACAAAGTTATTGGCCTTTTTTTGGCCCCCCTTTTTTTTCCATATCACCTTGAAGTGATAGGTTTTTATATTTTTTTTATTGGGGAAGAGTGTACAGTTATGACAGGTTTAAGCTATTCTTAATCGCAGGGCTTAAGGGCAAATAGTGTGGCAATAGTGCAGCTCAAACCCAAAACTATTTGACTCATAGTCTGCTACCACAAGCTGTATCAGACCCTACCAGACAAAGTTGTTGGCCTTTATATAAATAAAAACCAAAACAACTTGCCAGCTCCATCTTGTGCCTGTTTATTCCTCTTACTTCTCCTAATTTCCTTCCCACTGGGTGGGGTATTAGGAATCTCGAACATGGTACTTTCCCTTCTAGGGTTTCGACGAGGTTCCAAGTTTTCCTGAAATATTTAATTGGAAATTAATTAACAAATAATTAGAAAAAAAAGTTTTTATTAATAAAACCATGTAACGAATAAACTTTTAAGGTAAAAAAATAAAAATTTTAATAAAAAAAATCAGAATATAACATTCAATAGTGTAACTTTACTATAAAATTTTTGGGTTAAAATGCTTATATATATTTTAAAATAATAAAAGTTATATTTAAATACCTTGCTTAATTCATTTAAACTTGTGGCATTATTAAAGGAATTAAATGAAGTTTGGTACGGAGCTTGAAGGCTATAAGTACTTAGAGTTTCACGACGAGTCTGCAAACAAAATTAAGGATAATTCGGTAAAAAATTTGTTAAATTTAAAGTTAGAAAAAAGGAGAATTTGTAAATTTATTTGAAACTGGGCAAAATGTTAGGAAATACCTTTGATCCAGCTAAACTTGATTCTTTGGTGGATTTTCTTTTTATTCCATGTGGAATATCCAAAGTGGAATTTAAATCTAAACAAAATTTGGAATTTTAAAACTGGTGGCATGAGGCTGTGGTTAAAATACTTCACTAAATAAGATCTTGGGTTTTAAAAAAGCTGCTACCATGTAATGCTCTAAAAAGATATAAACTTTTGCTAAACCAAAAACCAATTAGCAGCTTAAATATCGGGCAAATATATATAATCTATAATATCCTAAACTGTCAAAGTCAACTGGGTTGGGGTAACTGTTATTACTCTATGTTAAGGCTGGGAAGTCGACCATCCCTTATTAAAGACATATAAGTAAAAAATTTAAATATTGTAAATGAAAGTTTAAAAAAAAATGAAAAAATACAAAATACAAACTTCTGTTAGAATTTCCGAATCTTTCCAAAGTATGTCGTGGATCACCGATTCTCACCGTTTCATCGCACTTGCTCGGAGTTTTACCCTGGTCGGGGATAAACAATATATCGTTAATTTGTATCAAAAAATAATTACAAAGAAATTTGAAAAAATCAACCAAAAGTGTGAAAATTTTAAACAGTGTAAAATTCATCTCAAAAAGCTTAAAATATTAAATTTTAAATTAGAACAAAAGCACCAAAAAACTCTATTTTAAAACACACCAAAGTGAGTAGATCCAAACAGGTGAAAAAATTACCTTAACTAATAAGTTTTCCAATTGTAAAACCTAGATTGCATTTATTATAATATAGGCCTATTTAAATCTAACTGTATAAAATATTTTAAAACGTCATTTTTATATAAAACAAACAAGTTACAAAAAAAATGCCAAAAAAATTTAGTATTTAGTTAAAATAATAAAATTTAATATTATCTTTATCAATTAAATACAAAAAGCTGTTAATTTTATGTTTTAAAATTTTGGGAAAAACTTTGGTGAACTTTAATTTTACCTGTGTTTCAATTGGATAAGAAGATTTTAAATGGGCTTGTGCTTTTACATTTCTTCTCTGCAACTCTGCAATTCTTACTAAGGGGTCAACTATAGGAGTGGTCATGACCATTTGGGGGTTGGAAGTAGTGGGTTGGACAACTTTAGGGTTGGAAGTATTCGAAGTATCTGTGTTTGGGTTAAAATTGGATTTGCCAACTTGGGAGTTGGAATAAGTGGAAGTGCCCATTGGAGGGTTGAGAGTGGACGCAACCATGTGTGGAAAATGGGTTGAAATTGATGATTCATAAAGATGAGGTTCTAACTCATCCTGAGTTGGCATCATAGCTAGAAATAATTAAAATAACTAATTAAAAATAATTAAAATTTAGAAACAATATTAACTAAATTTTAGACAGTTTAATAAAAGAAATTTAAATTCATCGTACTTCTTTAAATATAAAATCTAAATTTAATTTACATTTATTAAAGACTTAGCATAACGAAAAAATTTATAACAGCAAAAAAATGATTTTTTTTGATTTATTCAAAGTGTATTTATGCAAAATCATGCATTTCATAAATCAAATAATTAAATAATAACATATATGCTCAAAATTTAAAAAAAAATCCTTAAAAAAAGTTAGTTTAAAAAAAATTGTTAATTAAAATAAAAAATAAATTTGTGTTTTAAAATTAAAATAATTAAAATTAAAAGGCATGCAGGAGAAAACATACTTTTACTTTTCTGTATTAGATTAATCCCTACAAATATAATTGTTTTAACCAAATTTTAATACGGAAAAAGTTAAAAATTATGCTAAAAAAATAATATCTTTTTGTGTTTTATGTTTTTCATAAATTAAAATTGTCAAAAGTGTTAAATTAGTTGTATGTTTAAATTAAATTGATTATGATATTGTTTTAATTAATATAAATTTAATTATTGTGTTTAATTAGTTAATTACTAAAAGCTAAAACAATCTATTAATAAGCAAAAGCAGTTTACCTAAATACTTGTTAAGACCTAAAAAAATATTTATTTTTAACAAAAAAAGTTTTATTTCACCTAGTTAGATAACACTTTTAAAAATAGTTTATCAATAAACACCAAATAAGTAATAAATTTTACTAAAAAAATTTATTAAAAAATTTATTAATTAAAAAAAGTGTTTACCATGATAATGTAATAAAAGTTCTTACCATCTATATGACTTTTTGCGCCAAGCCACTGGATTTGTGTCGTGGCCATAGTGGCATGTCTTGGTGTGACATTTTTGTCATGACCCCTGTTCCGTGTCACATTTGAGTCAAGAGTGATGTTTGCTGGGAATTGGGTCGAACAACTTAGATCATTGGTGCCTAAAAATTAAAAATTATTTTTATTTATCGTTGATGTGGGAAGGCCGACATTAACACCTGAACATAGAGTAACATTTGTTACCCCGACCCACCCAGTTGCCTTTGGCAGTTTGGGATATTGATGATAGCTAATTTGCCAAATGGTTTTTAGCCATTCTTAAGGGCCCTATGGCATGGAAGCAGTAGGGATTTAACCGAAGACTTCATGTTGTGAATTTAAGTGTTAAAACTACTACACCATGCTTTTACCATTTTAATATTAAACTAAACACTACTTTCTACCATTTTTTTACAAAATATCAATGTTTATAAAAACTCACTATATGCAAACAAATCTTTAACTTCTCGTCCAATCAAACTGCTTTCAATTGACATACAGCTTCGTGATTGGTCCTTTTTAGAAGGGGTGGACTCCACTATGATGTAATAATATTTTAATGTATATAACATGACTGAAATTCCTTTTTTTAAATATACTAAATTTTACAAAAATAAAATTTTGTCCAACTTACAATTAACATTTGGAAGCAGATTTCGTTTTTTGACAACTTTTTCACATTCCTTAAAAATAAAAAAATATCAAAAATTATTTCTAAAATAAAAAAAAAAATTAAAAAAAAAAAATTACTCACCATTGAGTCGTTCAAACAATCTTGACTCACTGCCCTCAAGTGTTCAAAATATTTGTTTTGATTAGTAGGGGTACATAGTTTATCCTCACTTTGGGACCTTTTTAGTTTGGTCGGGGTCAAATATGAACTACCCAATATTCGAGAATCAACGGACTAAAAAAGGGATTTTTTTCATTTTAATTTAGGGACAGTTTTGATTTTAATTTGGCTAAGGGGGTATTATTGTGACTTGTTTTGAGCCATTTGTAAACAACGAGCTCAAGGGTGAATAGTTTGTTATTGGTGGGGCGCGAACCCGAAATCTGACCACCTAAAACTACACGTATTTTATGGAAAAAAGTGTGCTGTTGGGGCCTTTTTTGAGTAAACTTTTAGATAGTGTGGCATTGGTGCGACGCAAATCCAATGCCATCACATGTATACTGCACTACCAGACTATTAAGTTTAAAAATAATTAACAAAACTATAGTGAAATAAAGGTCCTGGGTTTAAAACCCACTGCAAAAATTCATAAGGTAAAACATCTTAAAATAAAAGCAGTTAAAATCAAACCCAAGACCTCTGATCTTAAAATATAGAAGATCTCTAACACAGTTAACCACAATATGTCATCAGTTTTATAAGACTGTGGGTTATAGCCGTTAAAAAACCATTTCTAATATATTTAATACTAAATATATGCTTTTTAAAATATAGAATTCTTTCAAAAACAGTTTAAATCAATGTATAATTAGTTAATTACCTCATCAATGAAAGCAATTGATTGTTGCGATGTTTTGAAATCTTGAATCGATTTCACTTCATTTTCACGCTGCTTCAACTGCTCCTCTAAAGTTGATATTCTGTAAAAACATGCATAAATGTGAGAATAAATAAGAGCATTTCTTGTTTAAAATTTTTTTTTTGGTTTTAAGTTTAAAAATATTACAGAAGTTAACTTAAATAAAAACTAACCAAAAAATTTAAAAAAAATTGTTTTGAAACAAATTTATGGCTTTTAAAGTTCTATATATTTTAAGTTGGGCAAATAAAAAAAGTTAATAAAAATGTCGTAAAATGTAAAAATAAATTTTAAACAAGCTATGATTTTTAAAAGTTTTTAATTTTTACTATTTTTTTTTTAAATATCAACTTTGAATAATATTAATTTTTATTTCTATTTTTTTTTTTATAATTTATTTACTTTTTTAAACTTACTTTTGATTAAATTTTTCTTGTAAACTTTTGATTTCTGCTTCTCTGTGTTTTACAACCTCCCAGACCCGATCATTTTCATGATTCGAGTTTTCAAATTCTTTCTGCAGTGTTGCCAATTTATTCTTGAGTGTTCCCGTCAAATTCTGAGCCTCGTATTTTGCAAAATTTGTTTCGGAAACCCTGATTTGTAAATCTCTAATTTCCTTTTTCTAAAAAATAATTAACTAACCAATCACTTAAAATTACTTTAAAGATTTATTAACTTAAATCTTTATAACAAAAAGTTAAAAAAATGAAAAAAAACTTTTTATTAAAATATTAAAAAGGAATGCTTTAAATGGTGCGAAAAAGGAAAAAAAATTGTTAAAAAATTTAATTAAACCTGAGCTTGGAAAGTGGTCAGTTCAGTTTTATTTAGTTTCTCGAGTTCTAAAAATTGTTTTTTCATTTTCTCTAAATTATCAACCGATTCCAAATAATTTAACTTGATCTCATCTGAAAATTAATTAAAAATTTATTCTTGGTGTGGAAGTGTTGACTTAACAACATAAACATAGAGTAACATCAGTTATCCCAACCCAGTCTCGAGTTATACCTTTGACAGTTTGGAATATTATAGATAATAATTGCCCGAAAATTATGCTGCTGATTAATTGCTGGCTCAGCAGGAGTTTATACCGTTTATAGCGCCTTACTCAAGGGTGCTGCAGCATGAGAGCAGTGGGGATCAAACCCACGATTTAAAGTAGTACACAACGCAGAAAGAGTTTATATAAATGTAAAACACAATTACCTTTCTCATTGTTAAGTTGTTTCATTTGTAAATCGGAAGTCTCTAAAGTTTTGGTTAAATCTTCAACAATATTTCGATGTTCGCTTAATTTTTGTTCATTTTTGATTCTCAATTCTTTTTCATTTGAAAGACTCTAAAAAAAACAATCGAAAATATTTGAAAAGTCGTTTTAAATTCTACAAAATAAAAAAATGGCCAAAAATTAATATTTTGAGTCTAAATTTTTTATATTTAGAATCTTATATTATATTTCATAAATAAAAATAAAATACAAATTTGGCTTTTATAAAGACAGTTCATAAACTAACAACAAACCTGGTTATTTTTCTTTAATAATTCCATTTCTTTATTTAAATTCTCCACTGTAACCTCCAAGTTATGAACTTTATTTGCCTAAAAAAACAAAGTTAATAAAAAAAAATAAACTTTTGTATACTTTAAATAAAATATGTTAATTTTAATTAATTAAAAATTTTACCTGTGCTTGTTTAAGTTCAATAAGTTGATGAGCATTAGTTAATTGGGTTGTTAAATTATCTGCATGTTGTTGAATTTCATCTAAAATATTGTTATTTATTCATAAAAAAAGGCTTAACAATACAATTATATTTTTGTTATGACATCACAGACATTTAATTATGACATCACAAAACTAACTATAAGTAACAATTATTTAATATGATGTCATAATTTTTAAACCAATTATATATTTATTATAATTTTTAAACCAATTATGACATTCTTATTTTGATTATGACATCACACAAAACTAATTATATGTAACAATTATTCAAATAACATTCTAGTTTGGATTATGACATCACAAACCTCTTTCTTTAACAATAATCTTTCTTTCAAGTTCAATTTCACTTAAATTGTGAGCAAGTAAATTTAATTTTGAGGCCATTTCTTTTAAATCTGTTTCCATCTCAACTGTGTTCTAAGAAATAAAATTTAAATAAAATTGCAATTGAATAATTAAATTATTAATTTATTTAAAAGTTATCAATTTGTAAAAGTAAATAATTGAATTAAAATAAAAATAATAGTGAAAATATATTAATAAATGTTTAAAAACTATTGAATTTTTGAGTTATGAATTATTAGAAGTATTTAAAATTTAAAAAAATTAAAAAAAATTTGTTAATTGAATACATATTTTAAAAATTTAATTTTATTGCTTATTTTTAAAATACAAATTAGATTAACTTTAAATAATTCATTTAAATTAAAAAACCTTTTTTAAAATTTCTGATTCAGTTTCGAGGGTGATTTTTTCAGTTTTAAATTTTTCAATTTCATTTAATAATTCTGTTTCATTATTATCCTAAAAACATAAATTTTAATAAACACCAAAAAACAATAATTGATAGAAATTAATTAGATGCAAATAAAAATTTAATAAAGTAAAAAATGTTTTATCAAATGTACAAAAAATGAATAATGCTCTTTTACAATACCTTATTAATTATTTGATTTTGAAATTGTTGAATTTGAATATTTAAATTTCTGATAATTTCTTCTTTCGTTTTTAGTTCTTCAATATATTGAGTAATTTCATTATTTAACAAATCTAAAAAAATAAATCGATTTAAAATAAACTAATCATAATCATACTAATTAAAATTTAAATAAGAATTATTTATATAAAATATATAAATTGATAAAACTTACCAATTTGTGAACACAATTCATTAACTTTGAGTTCATTTTCGTTTTTAGTTTTTTCATCTTCATATTTTCTAGTTTCATTTATATCCTAAGTTAGTTAAAAAAAATAATATTTAAAAAAATTTTAATTTTAGAAATAAAAATTCAATTATAGTCAAATAAAGTAATTTAAATAAATAATAATTTTATTAAAATATTAAATTAGCTAAATAAAAAAAAAATAATAATCAGGTTAATGTGAAAAGTTTTAATTTTTAATTTTAAAGCAAATTTTAATTTTAGACGTGTTATTACAAAACAACGTTGGATCGAATATTTAACTTAGACTGCTTATTTTAAATATTAAATTTTTTAAAAAAGTTTAACAAACTTACATTTTCAAATTTGTTTTTCAGTTCTGCAATTAATATTTCTTGTTTCACAATTTCAGTTTTCTGGAATAAATGTAGAAATATTTTAGTTTATAAAAAAACTAATTGAATTATAAAGTAAAAAACCCTACTTGCCCACCCTATAGTCAGTATATTAGTTGTCATAATATGGTCACAACTTTTAACTAATATTTGCCTATGATAATTTACCTGTGCACCAAAAATGGTAGTTTTAGTTATTTTGTAGGCCTTTAAACTAAACATAATTATTATACATAGATTAAAATGCCATAACAAGAAGTCAACAATACACCAAAGATTAAAGTAAACTGTAAATTAGAAAGAATATCATAAGTTAATTTTTAAGATGTAAATTTGGATTTTTCTTTACATTAAAAATCAATTTACCAAATTTTTGTTGTCTTCTGCAACATTTTGAGCTTCATTCAGATTTTTTGTTCTTTCTTGTTTTAAATCATCTAATTCTTGTTCAAGATGATTTATTTCAAATGTTGCTGCATCTTTAAAATCACATAAAAAGTTCAAAATAGAAAAGGTGTTGATATTCACCACTCTCTATTTAATCTTTAATAAAACTACAAGCTAACCCCTAACGCTTAATTTCCAATGCCAACATGGTATTGTTTATTAGGGATAACCAAAGTATTTTTGGATAACTACTTTAAGGTTGATAAACTACTTCATATAAAATGATTTATTTTAATTATTATTGCCTAATTTTTTAATTAAAACACAAAACTTACTTTTTTCTTTAATTAAAATTTCGGTTTGTTTTTCCATCAGTGAAACTGAAGCCAGAAACGAAATATTTTCCTAAATTTTTGAATTTAATGTTATATATATAAAAAATAAAATAAAACATGGCATTTATAAAACATTTGTCACAAATAAGTCACCTCTTCTGTTTTCTTTAAATTTTCTTTTAAATTTTCAACCTGATTCTCAGAATGATCAAGTCGATTTTTCTAAACAAAAAAAAACAAAAAAAATTAAATTTTAAGAAAATAACTATTATTAAGCTTTTGGTAGTAGAATCTTATATTAATATACAGATTGATTTTTGCTACATTTTTTTAATTTAAAAAAAAATTTTCTACAAGATTTTTGTTGTGATTTAAAATTTGTTCAATTTCTATTTTCAGTTTATCCTCAGTTAAATTCCAATTTTCCTCCTTTTTCAACCAATCAGAATTCAGCTTTACAGTTTCCATCTAAAATATCATCCCACATTAATTTTAAAAAAAGAGAAAAATAAAATAAACAAAACTCTCATAAAACATTAAATTATATTTGTTTAAAATATATTTTGAATAATTTCAACATCAAAATATAAAAAGAGCTAAGAGCTTAGTTTATATATCTATAAATGTAAGTGTATTTTATAGGCCTACAAAATAAATAAAGTTTTAGTTTGTGATATGCAGTTAATTATTACCCGCAAATATTAGTTAAGAGTTGTGACCATATTATGACAATTAATATGCTGACTGTAGAGATGGGCTATAGATTATGATTATTAATAATATATCTAAAACACTAAAAAATAGAATCAAAAATCAATTACCTTAGCCATGTTTAACTTCTCAGTTACTTCTTCATTCAATAAAACAAGTTCATTATTTTGTTTAGTAAAACTTTCAACTTTTGAATTCAATTCAATATTTTCATTTCTAAGTAGATTATTCTGTTGGTTATATTCTTCTATTTTTTCCTCCATACTTTGAACTTGTGATGACATATTTTCATTTTGTTGTTTAATTTTAAGAACAGATTGGGGTTCCAACCAAGTTTGTTCCATTTCTGTTATTTTAATTTTTAATTCTTGAAGCTGAATAAAAAATTTAAAAATATGAGAATATATCTCTATATAATAAAAAGTATATATACAACAATTTAAATAATTAAACTCTTAGTAAGCTATAAAACCACCTTATAATAACAAAAAAAAATTGTTTTTAAAGCAAAAAATATAAATTTATTTTTATGATTAATTAATGTTTAATTAATTTTATAATTAATAACACAAATGAGAATAGTTTTCATGGCTAAATATTCTTAGTTTATAAAAAATTCCAATTAACCAATTTTAAAATACCTCTAATTCAGTGACTGCGCCCAAGTTTTCACCTTCATATAAAGGTAACTCTAAAAAAATAAAAATCCAACTTTAATTTTGATGAGACAAAATTTATTTGTAATAAATTTAGATTCTTAAATGGTTATTAAAAGATGCTACATCTTAGCAGTAAAATTATATAATTTTTTGTAAATTTATTTTTATTTTTTTAAATATATATACCCTAATACATAGGCAGTGAAAAAAGAATGTTTTTGTTGTTATAACTATTTAATAATATATCTGACTGGCAGCGTGGTGTAGTGGTAAAACACTTGCTACACCCCACATAAGATCATTTGTTCAATCCCCACTGCTCCCATGCTGTAGCGCCCTTGAGTAAGGCACTATAAATGGTATGAACTCCTGCTGAGCCACCACTTAATCAGCAGTATAGTTATTGGGCAATTATAATCTATATAATATCCCAAACTGCCAAAGGCAGTTAGAGATACGCATTCGACTATCCCACATAGAGAATAAAGATATATACAAAAAAATATATATATAATACCATAATCTTTGTTTAAATCCACATTATTTTTAATTCTCCGATCCTCTCTTAAAAAGTTGATTTCTTGTTCAAATTTCTCTTTTTCTAATTTTAAATTTTCAATCTCAATTACCTAGAAAGTAACATTAAAAAAAACATAGTAAGATAAGATTTAAATTGTATATTTAAATTATATATATCACTTATGTATAATAAATAAGACAAAACTACACTTAACTCATATACATAAATATTTTTAAGTTTTAAGTTGTTTAAATATCAGAATCTTTTTTCTGTATCCCTTAAATTTAAAAAATAAATCAAACCTGGTTCTCAATTTGTTGTTTGTTAAATTCATTTTTTTCTTGCAAATAAAGAAATTCGTTTTCATTATTTTCATTTTCTTTTTTCGACTCAACCAAATATTTGACCTGAAATTTTTTTAAATTTTTAAAAAAAATTAACATTTCTAAAATGGGAAAAAAATTATTTAAACCAGAATTGTGATGGTGAGGTGGTAAAAATGACTGGTTTTATATAAAAACAGTTATTTATTATAGAATTAAAAACACTATTTGCATAATAGAGCTTAGTAAACAATATGCATATGTTAATATCCAATTTTTAGACCCCAAATAAATAAAAATGTTGTTTGTGGTAAGGGTAAATTATCGCTGGCAAATATTAGTTGAGAGTTGCAACCCTATTTAGACAATTCAAATATTAGTTATAGAGGGGGATATCAACAGCTAATATATAATTAAATACCCAAATAATTTGTTTTCAAAACTAACTACAAAAGTTCTAAAATTTAAAAACTTGGTCTTTAGTTAAAATTCATCATTTCAAATATAAAAATAAAATCCAACCTTGCTGTCACTTTCTTTTCTTCGTTCAATTTCTTTTTCCAATTCTTTTTTGAGCAAAATATTTTCATTTTTTATCTCAATAAAATCTTTACATTTTTCCAATAAACTAAAAAATAAAAATACAGTTAAACACCATTATAAGTTTATTCTAATTTTGATTTTAAAAGCTTTATAAAAAAAAACAAATTTTTTGAAATTAAAAAACTTAATTTATTACTTGATATTTTGAGTTTGAAGTCGGTTTCTGTCGGGGATAATTGAAGAAATTTCATTATTTTCATTCCTCAGTGTTGCCAATTCATTTTTAATTATTTCCAGTGTTTCCAACTTTCGAACTAAAATAATTTTAAATTCAATTAAATGATTAAAAAAATTTTGAAATTTTAATACAAATATGCCAAGATTTAAAACAAATAATAAAAAAAAAATTAATGTTGTAGAAGAACAAAGTAATAATATGGTTTTAAAGCCAACAGCAAACTTCAAACCAAAGAATAAATATTATGACATTACTGGTAATTAAACTTAAGACCTTTAGACCATAAATTAATATCAATACCAGTTAGTTAAGCCATTAAATATAAGTTTATAGAATTGCACAAAATGTTAAGTCCTAACTACCGTTAATTTTGAGTTCTGTGGAAAGTTTTTCAACTTCTTTTTCTGTTTCTTCTCTTAGTTGTTGTTCATCTTCAAGTGACTTTTTCAACTGCTGGTTGTGGTGCTTACACAACTCTAACTCTCGACCTGTTTGCTCATTTTCCTCCTAAACAAATAAATCGCAAAAACATAAGAAAATGTAAAATTTAAGTTGTGCTGGTATGAAATTAGAATACATAAAACTACGAAGACATTTTATCATATCAACACCGGCAACGTAATGTAGTGATCAAAACACTTGCTACAATATATGCAATCGTGGGTTCAATCCCAATGCCCTTATACTGTAGCACCCTTGAGTAAGGCGCTATAAACGGTGCAAACTTCTGCTAAGCCGGCACTTGATTAGCAGTATAATTATCAGGCAATTATAATCTATAAAATCCAACTACTAAAGTTAAATCGAGACTGGGTTGAAGTAACTAATGTTACTCTATGTTTAGGTCGCGCATTCAACTTTCCCACATCAAGGAAAAAGTTGTATATTTAAAAAAAGTAGAACTTAATAAATATATACAGGTATATATATACACATTTCTAACTAATATTTTAAATAATCTGAGCAAAACTATAAATAAAATCACCTTGTATTGAAAACATAAAGAAGCTGGTGACATTGAACTTTGGGGCGAATCATTTGTTAAAATAGTCGGCGTCTAAACAAAAAAATAATAAAATTCATTGTCAAGTAACTACCCACTAATCTATGTCAGTTAAAATTTTAGCAATATTTTATATGCCAATTTAAGCATTAATTGGTCAAAAATTTTCAATTTTAGGCCATTTACATTAATTTATAAATAATTTCTGTCAGATATATCTTTTCATATTTTAAACCATGCCTTATGTTGCAATTTAAAATAAACCCTTAAAACTTACCCTCATTGAGGAAAAAATTCGTGATATAGGGGTCAATGGAGTCGTCTCGTCATCAACGATCACCACTGGAGGTGCTGAAGAGTTAATCTCTTCACCAGTATTCATTTTTTTTTATGAAAAAACTCTTGTTAATAAAAATATAAAGTAAATTTTTTTTCAATTCTTTTGTATATATATATTATTTTCAATAAACTGCTTAGTAAGTTACTTTGTCTGTCTGTTTGTAAGTTTTGGATAATACTTATCTGATTATTATAATCTGATAACTATAATTTACCTGCTGATTCGTTAGTCAGTCAGTCATTCTAATTTGATTAAGTAATTTTATTGACATTTAACATTACGAATTTTTATCTTTGCACAGATTAACAAAAAATGCTACTAAAACACATTATTCAATAATATAATATTTTTTAAACTAAGTTAGTGTTTCCTTAAACACTCTAGAATTATACAACTAATTATACTTGAATTAAATCTAAACAAAAGTGTAAAATTCAGCTTTTACAAATTTCTTCGTCTGTTCGTGAAAAACAAATTAAAAGATTTCGAAAAAAGTTGAAAACCCCGCGCCCCGTTGCCTTTTTCCTTTTACGTCCTTTCTCTTTTTTACAAGTAGCGCAACTTAACTGTTTATCCTCAATTCTGAATAATTTTATTTAAATTAAATTCGAAGTCAATTCTAAGCAATTTATATAAACAAAATTAAAACTTTTATTATGTAGGTATATTGTAATATTTATAATTTAAAAATTTTAAATGTATATTTCGTTTAACTCAAAAATTGTAGCCATATTTTACGACCAATTAAAATACCAAAAAGAATCATATTTTATTAGCAAAATGTTAAATATAGTAACGAATTAAACAAAACTGCAAATGTTTCTAGAACAAACGTTATTTTAACTCAAAATTTACGGCTTATAAGACACTGGAAAAGATTAATCTGTAGAATAATAATAATACTATAACAATATGTTCAAAATCTAAGATTTCGAACCATAATAACATACATTAATTATTTATTAATATATATGCTTACCTAACGAATTCACATAATAATAAATGTATTTAGTATTTAAATTAACTTTAAATAGTGTTTTTTGATTTTAAAGGATTCTAAAGCTTTAGCGCTATATGGTGACATCACGAACCTCGCTTTTCATCTTGAAATCGCATGAGCTAGGGCTTGAGCTCGATTAGGGTTAGAGAAAACAGGGTTAGCGATTCCAACAAAATTAAATCAAACACACAAAACAATTCGAAACTATAGAAAAAAATATGTAAACTCTATTTAAAATTAATTTTAGATAGCAATTACGTTTAATATTAATATAATGTTGTACTGTTAAGTTAACATATAAGTTGATAAAAAGTTAACGTCTGTTATTTTTATTAAAATATTGACATATTATTATATTAACAATACATTTTTGAGTTTACTTTGTTCGACGCACTATAAAAAACAAAAGTATAAAATAGATTATACAAAAATATGTAGCGTATCTGTTACTTTTTTTTATTTTTACACATCAATTTTTTTACTTATATAGGGCCGTTTTACTTATATAGGGCCGTACCATGTAACGATTTTATTTTAAATTTTCAAATATTTAAAAATATAATTTATCTGCGTTACAACTTTAAAGCTATTACACGCTATACCAATTCCTTTATAACCTATATTATATATTGCCCTTTTTAAAGTTTGTCGAAGGAAATAGAATTAGAAATGCAAAATTTACGTCATTACATAACAAAAACAATATTATAACTACAATATTATGTTAATATTAAGGTAAAAATAACAAACAGTAATTATTTATTAACGTATATATATGCTAACTTAACTTACCTATATACATTTTTTTTCTTATTGTTTCGAATTTTTTTGTGTGTTTTATTTAATTTTGTTGGAATCGCTAACCCTGGTTTTTTTAACCCTAATCAAGCTCAAGCCCTAGCTCATGGGTTTTTGAGAGCGAATCGCTACATTCGTGACGTCACCTAATATCGCGAAAACTTTAGAATGTTTTAAAATCATTCATACAGAATTTTAAATGTATTTAGTTATTAAATATGTTTAATTTAGTAATAATAAGCTTTTTTACTAAATTAACTTCAAAGTTTATGTTTTTATTACAAAAGGTCATAAATATGGAATATTGAGGATAACCGAAAAAATATAGAGCGTGTACGGCTCAGTGACTTTAGTTTCCATTCAAAAATTTTGAATGTATTTAATAAAAATAAACGAAATTTAAAACTTTTAATTGATTTATTGTCCTTAATTAAATTAGAAATAGTTAAAATTACCATCTTAATGCTCGTGTGTAAGTGGTTCTTTTTTTACAAAGATAACTCCTATTATATTAATTGGCAAACCTAGGTCCATTACTTCATCTCAATATTTTTTTACCTAATCAATTTCCACTCGAAAAAAAAACACTTTTTGTACTTTATATTACATGTACTTTTATAGTAGTAATTATGCCATAGTATCAGCTTTTAAACTGGTTTCTATTTTGTCAATTACTGAAGTAATAATTAATCTTGGTACCAGTATTAAAATCAATTTAATATTTCTATTTTGACATAATGTCACTTCCTTATTGGTTAAACTTGGCATGGTGGTTGGGCATAATTTTTATTCGTAGCTTGTATAAAATTATTGTAAAATTTTAGCATAATATTACTTTAATAATATTAAGTTGTTTTTGAGTTTTCGACTAAGTTTAAATTATTATTGGGTTTTGAACTAAGTTTTAAATAATTTTCGGGTTTTTGACAAAGTTTAAATCAATTTTTTGGTTGTTGATAAAGATTAAATTATTTTGGGGTTTTGGACAAAGATTAAATTAATTTTCGGGTTTTGGACAAAGTTTAAATTATTTTCGGGTTTTGAACAAAGTTAAATTTATTTTCGGGTTTTGGAAAAAGATTAAATTTATTTTCGAGTTTTAAACAAAGTTTAAATTAATTTTCGGGTTTTGGACAAAGTTTTGTATTATTTTCGGAGTTTTAGACAAAGATTAAATTAATTTTCAGGTTTTGGACGAATTTATATTCATTTTCGGGATTTGGACAAAGATTAAATTAATTTTCAGGTTTTGGACAAAGTTTAAATTCATTTTCAGGTTTTGGACAAAGATTAAATTTATTTTCAGGTTTTGGACAAAGTTTAAATTCATTTTCAGGTTTTGGACAAAGATTAAATTTATTTTCGGAGTATTGGACAAAGTTTAAATCAATTTTCGGGTTTTGGACAAAGATTAAATTAATTTTCGGGTTTTGGACGAAGTTTTAATTCATTTTCGGGTTTTGGACAAAGTTTTAATTTATTTTCGGGTTTTGGACAAAGTTTAAATTAATTTTCGGGTTTTGGACGAAGTTTTAATTCATTTTTAGGTTTTGGACAAAGATTAAATTCATTTTTGGAGTATTGGACAAAGTTTTAATTAAGTTATGACTTAAGTTTGGCAGGTCAAAGTTAAAAGCTATATTAAATAATAACTGTTTTTTTTTTCATGTTTATTCATTATTGCAAGCACAAATAATTACAATACAGTATAAGTAAAGGTATAATAATTAACTGGATGTATTTTATGGTTTATAAAAGAGTTTAATTAATTTATGTAAATAAGAAGAATAAATATTTGTGATAAAAGAAACAAATTTACATTTAAGTAAGAATATAAAGTCGCACTGTAGAATAAATTGTAATAATTATAAAAAAATACACATAACATTAGAAACTACTATAAATTGGCATTACAGTTACTTAAAGTTTAATAAATTGCATTTAGTTTGGTCATCAACCCAATCATACAAAAAAGTGCTCGGCCAGATACTAAAAACAAAAAAAACAAAGAGTTAGTATTTGTTTATGGTAATCTACCCTGCAAGGAAAATGAATAAAAATATTAGATTGAAGTCTTCTTGTAACAGGAACTCTAAAAATAAAGAACAAATTAAAATTGGCCAAAAACAAATCGACGAGATCTCCGAAATATTCAACCAGAATCTAAAAATAAAAAAAAGAATGTTAAAATTTGTTTTTGGTAATCTAACCTGAAAAAAAAGCCTGTAAAAAAGAGTTAGTTTGGTTAATAAGGCCCCTGTATAGAAAAAAAATGGGTTAATAAGGCCCCTGTATAGAGAAAAAATGGGTTAATAAGGCCCCTGTATAGAAAAAAATTGGGTTAACAAGGCCCCTGTATAGAGAAAAATTGGGTTAATAAGGCCCCTGTTTAGAGAAAAAATTGGGTTAATAAGGCCCCTGTTTAGAGAAAAAAAATGGGTTAATAAGGCCCCTGTTTAGAAAAAAAATTGGGTTAATAAGGTTCTGTTTAGAGAAAAAATGGGTTAATAAGGCCCCTGTTTAGAGAAAAAAATGGGTTAATAAGGCCCCTGTTCAGAGAAAAAATTGGGTTAATAAGGCCCCTGTGTAGAGAAAAAAATAGGTTAATAAGGCCCCTGTATAGAGAAAAAATTGGGTTAATAAGGCCCCTGTTTAGAGAAAAAATGGGTTAATAAGGCCCCTGTTTAGAGAAAAAATGGGTTAATAAGGCCCCTGTTCAGAGAAAAAATTGGGTTAATAAGGCCCCTGTATAGAGAAAAAAATGGGTTAATAAGGCCCCTGTTTAGAGAAAAAATTGGGTTAATAAGGCCCCTGTTTAGAGAAAAAATTGGGTTAATAAGGCCCCTGTTTAGAGAAAAAATTGGGTTATTAAGGCCCCCTGTGTAAAAAAACAGAAACGCCTGTAATAAAGAAAAGAATTTGTATATTTTGGAATGCAGAAAAAATAAGTAACGCCTGTAAAAAAATAAAGAAATTCAGAAATTGGAAAATAAGAAACGCCTGTAATAAATAAAAGATTTTAAAATGCAGAGAAAAATAAAGTTATGTCTGTAATAAAATCATTATTAGAAAATTGTTTGTATGTTTTCATAGTGTTAGTTTTTGTATGTTTTAATCTAAATGTCTGTTGCTAATGTTATTTTGGGTACCTCCCACGAAAACATTTTAGTAATATTTACTTTGGGTTCCAACCCACAAACATTAAGTAGTATTTACGTTAGGCTACGCCCACAAAATTTAATAATATACAGCATAAATAAAATATATATACAGTTAAAAATACATAACACACCTAGACCTAGCTTTTAAATTATCTTCTATTCTACTGCACCTTACACTTAAGCTTAGTTTTATACACTTTAAAAACCACTATAGCGCTTGTTTATGAATTTTTAACTAGTCACAAAATAAAAAGAGAATAGGCACGTTCTACTATACTATATATACACATATAACACACACTTAAGCCTAGTTTCACACTTAAAATACCAGCAAAGCGCTTGTTTATGAGTTTTTAGCTAGTCACAAATAAAAGAGAATAGGCACGTACTAGCAACTCCCATCTACTTTTTTACTAACTTATATACAGCATATGTTTAACATAGGGCAAATAAATATACAGTAAATTGCATAAAAAACACACAATAATTATATATATACCACACATAGGCCTAGTTTTAAAAAAAGCCTATTCTAATGTAAATTCTACAGCGCCAAAAACTTTTATAGACCAAACTTTTAAAAAACCATTAAACAGTCCCGTTTAATAAAATTATGATTACACACAGAAACCTAAACACACTTGGGACTGTGTCAACTATACTACTTTTAAAGCGCAAAATTATGAGTTTTTTAACCACATAAAAAGAAAATGCAGACACGTGAAACTTTTAACCCGTAAAAATTTTAAAGCGCTTTATTATGAAGTATTACACATATAAAAAATCAGGCACGAAAAAACCTACAGACTCTACAGACCTCATCTTAATATTAACTATAATAAAGGTCCTGAGACTTTTTTTGAGTTGATCGAGTTAAAATGAGGTCCTGAGACTATTTTTTAAGTTTGTAAGATGATTGTCTTCGGGTCCCGAGTTTTTTCGAAACTTAACTTCTTCCTTGCTAGTTGCAAGGAAGACTTATATTAACTCCTTCCATTTTCCATTCCTCCATTTCCTGCCATTATCTTTTTCCTCCAATTTTATAATCCAAATATAATCCATTTTTGCTGCATGGAAAATATTGTTTAGAATAAATAATGGACACTAAACCCTAACTTAACAAAGATACGGCAATTTGTACTTTTGTATGTCAATTTTTAATTTTTATATGCCAAATAATTTAAGATATGCCAATTTTTAATTTTCATATGCCAAATAATTTAAGATATGCCAATTTTTAATTTTTAAATGCCAAATAATTTAAGATATGCCAATTTTTAATTTTCATATGCCAAATAATTTCAGATATGCCAATTTTTAATTTTTATATGCCAAATAATTTCAGATATGCCAATTTTTAATTTTTATATGCCAAATAATTTAAGATATGCCAAATAATTTAAGATATGCCAATTTTTAATTTTTATATGCCAAATAATTTAAGATATGCCAATTTTTAATTTTTAAATGCCAAATAATTTCAGATATGCCAATTTTTAATTTTTATATGCCAAATAATTTAAGATATGCCAATTTTTAATTTTTATATGCCAAATAATTTAAGATATGCCAATTTTTAATTTTTAAATGCCAAATAATTTAAGATATGCCAATTTTTAATTTTCATATGCCAAATAATTTCAGATATGCCAATTTTTAATTTTTATATGCCAAATAATTTAAGATATGTCAATTTTTAATTTTTATATGCGAAATAATTTAAGATATGCCAATTTTTAAATGCCAAATAATTTAAGATATGCCAATTTTTAATTTTCATATGCCAAATAATTTCAGATATGCCAATTTTTAATTTTTATATGCCAAATAATTTAAGATATGCCAATTTTTAATTTTTATATGCCAAATAATTTAAGATATGCCAATTTTTAATTTTTAAATGCCAAATAATTTAAGATATGCCAATTTTTAATTTTCATATGCCAAATAATTTCAGATATGCCAATTTTTAATTTTTATATGCCAAATAATTTAAGATATGCCAATTTTTAATTTTTATATGCCAAATAATTTAAGATATGCCAATTTTTAATTTTTAAATGCCAAATAATTTAAGATATGCCAATTTTTAATTTTTAAATGCCAAATAATTTAAGATATGCCAATTTTTAATTTTTATATGCCAAATAATTTAAGATATGCCAATTTTTAATTTTTATGTGCCAAATAATTTAAGAAATGCTAAAGTTTTAATTTTCATATGCCAAAGAAATTAAGATATGCCAATGTTTGAATTGTCATATGCCAAATAATTTTATGATATGTTATATTTAATTGCTTATCATAGATATGCCAAAGTTTTTTAACTAAGTTTATAGACTAAATACCTCGTTTTACTATTTCATGGAAGTACCTGTGCATCAACACAGGTTTAATAATGTTCATAAATGTTTAAATACTTAAATAATATTATATTATATATTAAAATTAATATTTTCCTAGTAAAAACTCATATTGACTTAAATTTTTTATTTGGGATGTTTAATTATGACTTTTAATTTAAAAAAATGAAATAACGCCATATCCAATTAATTTTTTTTTTTTTTTAATATTTAAAAAATTTAACAAAAGATCACCTGGAAAGTTTGCAGAAATTTCTGATCACAAGATGTTGCTCAAGTTCATTCTTTACTTTGCTCACTTTTTACACTAAAACAATAAAATTTATTGTTAACTAAAGTCTACTACACAAACATATTGTATTTAAAATTGTTATCCATAACTTACACAAATATTTTTCGCCATAATTAATTGTTCTTAAATTAAAATAAAAAAAAATTTAACAAAAACGTTTGTAAATAAAAATTAAACTATTAATAAAAAATACTAATATATTAAATATTCCCCTTATATAATGTAAAGACTGTTACAATTAATAATAACTCTAAAAAACGGTTTACAAAGCACTAACAAAAACACGTGTACTCACCTCGAAAGTCCATCTGGAAAGCACTAGAATTCCGATTTCGAAATCAAAATTCTACGTCACTGGCCACTGCGCATGTGCAGTAACCTGCGTGTGTGTGTGTATGCACGGCGTCTTAAACTAAAAAAGCGCCGTTCTAGCTGTCAATCAAATTTTATTATTTGGTTTAATTTTTATAATTTGGGCTAAAAACGAGCACGTGTTTTAACAGAGCGCTTTATGATGCAACAATCGGGTTGTTAAAGGAATGTCTCGTGGAAGCGCACTAATTAAGACGCGGCATTCATTGCGCCTCGCTTAAAGAAAAAGAAAAATTAAAAGTTTGTAGCAGATGGTACTGTTGAAATGATTATTCATTGTTTAAAATTCGCCATTTTTTTCCTTAGTTAAGAGGTTTAAACTATTCTATTCTTATTGAAAACGTCTTGATCCTTATCTTAAGTTGCACATAATATATTGCATATATAGCTTATATTTGTTATATATTTTTAAATACATTTTTTTAGTAATTTAGCTTCCCATGTTGTAATAATGGCCATTGTGATCGCAAGTCACGTGATTAGGTCCTGCCCTTGGTAGTTTTCAGTTTACTGTATTTTTGAGCGAGTTAACTTCAAGGTTAATTAAAGCATTTTACGGTAATATTAGCATGTTTAATCATTACTTTACTTTAAGGATTTTGTATAAAAACGATTGTGGTTAAAATTAAATTAAACTAGAAATTGCATGCCTTACTTAACTAACCTTTAAAACAACATTACCTACTTGAAATACTAATAATAAAGCATAACAATTATACTGGCTTATATTTAAAAAACAGAAAGTTGATTAAGTTAATTCAACAATTTATATATATATTGATTTTTCTGGATGTTTAAGCTATTTGTTAATACTGAACATAAGAAAGAATAGTGTAGCATTGGTGCGGCTCGAACCCAAAACCTTTCGGCTCGTAGTCCGCTGCAAAGACCGGTATACCACACTACCAGACTATTTTAAAAGTATCGCTTTTCGTAAAAGTCCCGTTAATTTACAAACGCTAGATGATGCCCATAAGTAAGTTTTAGTAAATTGGTAAATAAGCTGTGTATTGTTTTTACTGATAATATGTGTATTAAGAAGAATAACCATACTTTCAACATGCAAATATCCGAAAAATTTTAGATCTATTTTAAGGTTGTTTTTTTTTAAAAAAAATTTTACGCTATGTTAAGAAATATCAAGTTGCGAAACACAGCGTGGTGTAGTGGGAAGAACACTTGCTACACCACATATGAGGTCGTGGGTTCAATTCCCACTGATCTTATGCTGTAGCGCCCTTGAGTAAGGTGCTATAAACGGTATAAACTCCTGCTAAGCCAGCACTTAATCAACATCCTAATTATCGGGCAATTATAATCTATAATATCCCAAACTGCAACAGGCAATTCGAGACTGGGTCGGAGTATCTGATGTTACTTTATGTTTAAGTCGCGCATTCGACTTTTCCACATCGAGGATAAAGATATATACAAAAACATACCACATTCTGTTTATTCATCACTAAAGAGAAATAGCAATTTATATCTTATTATGATTTGCTAATATTCGGAAAAGTTAAAACCCAAATTTAAATTTATGTCTCTCCAAACTGCGACCTGCTACCCACTCTGGAATTGACATCCAATATTTTGGTAGCCGATAATTGTATTTTAGTTATTTTGACCGTCCCAAATATTTATTTTTTTAATAAAATCGAAAGTTGAAAGTTTAATTTGTAACAAAATTGATTTTGTCATTTTTTCCCGTCGCATTGTTGTTATATTAATTGTATATCGTATTTATTATTTACTTTTATCAATGTGCGAAAAACCAAAAAAAAAAAAAAAAAAAAATTTAATTCGTGTTTTCGTAATAAAAGCATAAACTTAAAATTTAACTACTAAAAATGGTTAATTATTTTAACAAACCATGTATTAAATAACCAAACGCATTTAAAATGTTGTACAGATGATTTAAAAGCTCAAAATCTAAGATTTCGAATCACAATAAGTTAAGAGTACAAGTACAAATATACACAAAACATATTGTAAACTTCCTTTATTAAAAAGTTATTTATTACGATTATTTTGAAACGGAAGCACAACTATGACAACTAATATGAACAATAAAATGATATGCAACCGAAATAAATCCCTTGTATATATCACAAAAACTTAAAAATTATTTAATATAAACGATTTTTGACTTTTTTAAATCCAATATGTTTTTTAAAATGGGGCAACCAAAATCTTTAACAGTTAATTTAAATTCAAAAATGTTTGTAAATTTCGTTCACATTACTTTTTACGCAAAGAACCACAAATAAAAATACGCCTACGCCAATCAACATAACTAGCAAGCACACATATTATAATCAATGTCAAGTTGAAGCTGTATATTGTAGTCGACGCTAAATTTTGTTCCTTAATCACCAAAACAATTCCAACAGCCATACAAATTAGGTCAGATGTAACACTGACTCCCGTACTAGCTGCCACCCTTTTAATGAGCGAATGAACCTTTTTATGTTCCCCAATAGATTCGCTTTCCCTTACATGTCTTACCAAAGGATACAGCACCAGAAATAGCTGCATTATTTCAACAGTTATTGAAGTTACTAAGAACAGGATTAACCCGTAAAAGAATGGAATAATAACTCGTTTAGGGTCCGGTAAACATCCTAGAGGAGTATTATGGTATACAGTTGTCACAGATGCTATGAGAAACGCAAACGTAGTGCTTATAATAATAAAACCCAATGTTATCCTGCTGAAATATCGCAGTGCCTTCGTTTTAATATGCTCCATAGAGGGATTTGAGTACAAATTGTGCTGTCTAACCCATAATATACTATGAAGAGAACATGCACTTACACCGTATAAAAAGTTCTCTAACGTTGGGGAAATAAGGCAGAACAAATCTGAACTAGTTTGGTAGAAAAACTGAACATACACCACGATAATACGAATAAAATGGCAAATTGTTGCTAGAGGCAGCAAGACCCTTGAAATTCGGTCGTGTGAAGTACGCGCTCTTTCTTTTATATGTTTTATAGCATAAGAAAACACAGTTGTGTTTAGATAGATTGAAATAACCAGTAAAATATTGATTCCTACTAGTTCGACGTAACTATACACCCCATGGAAATAAACAACTTCTCCAGAAGAATTGGTATTATTTTCCATTTTGATTCAGTTACTTCACTTAAACTTCACCTTAACTATATTTTCTGCCAAGCAATAGCTAATAAACTTAAATAAGGTATAGCTAAAAATGATAAATCATATTAATAAACGCTTTCTAATTTAAATTATAAAACGTATTTATTTAAAAAGGCTGAATATTTTAGCAAATTTAATTTTTTATCCTGAAATATTGCAAATAAGTCAACCCGCTCTATTGTGTATTATTATTACCTGATAGTAGAGGTTATATGTCTATAAATCATATAATAACACTGGTGTCAAAACACCAGACAAAAATAGTTTATCATTCGTAATATAATTGATTACCGTGCCGGTACAGATATTATAATCTAACTTATATTTTCTCGCAAAATTTGTCCTCGATGTGGGAAAGTCAACTTCACGGCCTAAACATAGAGTGACATTTGTTACCCCGACCCAGTCTCGAGTTGGAAAAAAATTATTAATTATGATTCCACGATAATTAAGCTTCAAATTAAGAGTTGACACAGCAGAAGTTTATACTGTTTATAGCATTTTAGCGAGGGCGCTACAGCATGTAAGCATTGGGGATCGAACCCATTACCTTAACGTGGTAAAGTCAAGTGTTTTAACATTTACACAACGTCGCTGGTAGTTTTAATGTTACCTATAATGTTAGTGCATATCGTTTTACCTTAAATTTGTATTAATAAAAAACAACAAAAAATCGTTTATAGTAGCAGCGAACATTTAAAAAAAATTTTCAAGTTCATTAAGAAACTCAGGGTTGCCAGATATTTTTATGTCAGAGTTGCCAGATCTTTTAAACAGATTTTTCAGTAAAATAACACAACCCTTAAACCTGCTTATGCTTGGTAAATAAGATCATAAAACAAGTGTAATATGTTGAATATTTACACTAGTATTGCTTAAATGTGAATATAATTAGTTTTTTTCATCAAGGCATAAATTCTAAAGGTCGATTAAAGCCACCTTTTCAGTTCATATATTGCCTGAAAAAAGAATAAATATTATATTTAGAATAAAGCAACTATTTGGTATGGTTTTAAAATACATACTAAATAAACAAATAGTGTAACTTACCTATATTTTCGTTATACGTTTCTGTTTATTGCGTAAGTGTCATTATTTTCAACTTTTTTATTTTAAAAAAACAAAATTATATTAGTTATAAATAAGTAATCACAAATTAATTTATTTATTTATTGGTATAAATATTTGGGTTACTTGTACTTTCGATTTTGGAGTAACTTAAAGCCTAAATTATGAGAGAAAATAAGAATGGAACATAAAGTATGAAAGATAATCAACAAGGGCCATGAAGTACAAAAAACTAGCAAAGACCGTGAAATACGAGAGAAAATTAGATAAAACTGGAGAGTACGACAAAAAAATAGTGAGGACAGCAAATTCTAAGAGTTCGTTCGAGAACCGTAAAGTAAAAATGATTCAAATAATTTTTATATAATGACAATTGAATGTTAACGTAGTTATTAAACAGTTTTAAAATTTGTACAAAATCTTAAAATTTAAGTTTTTATGACTTCAACTTCAAAAAAAATTTGCATATAAAATGTTGTACAGATGATTTAAAAGCTCAAAATCCAAGATTTCGAATCACAATAAGTTAAGAGTACAAGTACAAATATACACAAAACATATTGTAAACTTCCTTTATTAAAAAGTTATTTATTACGATTATTTTGAGAAGGAAGCACAACTATGACAACTAATATGAACAATAAAATGATATGCAACAGAAATAAATTCTTTGTATTTATCACAAAAACTTAAAAATTATGCAAATTAAACGATTTTTGACTTTTTTGACTATAAATCCGATATGTTTTTATTTTAAATGGGGCAGCCAAAATCTTAAACAGTTAGTTAATTTAAATTCAAAAATGTTTGTAAACTTCGTTCACATTACTTTTTACATAAAGAACTACAAATAAAAATACGTCTACGCCAATCAACAAAACTAGCAAGCACACAGATTATAATCAATGTCAAGTTTAAGCTGTATATTGTAGTCGTGGCTAAAAGTTGTCCCTTAAACACCAAAACAATTCCAACAGCCATAAAAACTAGGTTAAATGTAACACTGACTCCCGTACTAGCTGCCACCCTTTTTATAAGAGAATGAACCTTTTTATGTTCCCCAATAGATTCGCTTTCTCTTATATGTCTGACCAAAGGGTAGAGCACCAAAAATAGCTGCATTATTTCAACAGTTGTAGAAGTAACTAAAAACAGGCATAATCCGTAAAAGAAAGGAAAAATAACTCGTTTAGGGTCCGGTAAACACCCTAGAGGAGTATTAGTGTATACTGTTGCCACAGATAATATAACAATCGCAAACGTATTGCTTATAATAATAAAACCCAATGTTATCCTGCTAAAATATTGCAGTGCCTTCGTTTTAATATGCTCCATAGAGGGATTTGAGTACAGGTTGTCCTGTCTTAACCATAAAATACTGTTAAGAGAACATGTACTTACACCGTATAAAAAGTTTTCCAACGGTGAAGAAAGAAGGCAGAACAAATCTGATCTAGTTTGGTAGAAAAACTGAACATACAACACGATAATACGAATAAAATGGCAAGTTGTTGCAATAGGCATCAAGACCCTTGAAATTCGGTCGTGTGAAGTACGCGCTCTTTCGTTTATATGTTTTATAGCATAAGAAAACACAGTTGTGTTTAGATAAATTGAAATAACCAGTAAAGTATTGATTCCTACTAGTTCGACGTAACTATACACCCCATGGAAATAAACAACTTCTCCAGAAGAATTGGTATTATTTTCCATTTTGATTCAGTTACTTTACTTAAACTTCACCTTAACTATATTTTCTGCCAAGCAATAGCTAATAAACTTAAATAAGGTATAGCTAAAAATGATAAATCATATTAATAAACGCTTTTTAATTTAAATTATAAAAAGTATTTATTTAAAAAGGCTGAATATTTTAGCAAATTTAATTTTTTATCCTGAAATATTGCAAATAAGTCAACCCGCTCTATTGTGTATTATTATTACCTGATAGTAGAGGTTATATGTCTATAAATCATATAATAACACTGGTGTCAAAACACCAGACAAAAATAGTTTATCATTCGTAATATAATTGATTACCGTGCCGGTACAGATATTATAATCTAACTTATATTTTCTCGCAAAATTTGTCCTCGATGTGGGAAAGTCAACTTCACGGCCTAAACATAGAGTAACATTTGTTACCCCGACCCAGTCTCGAGTTGGAAAAAAGTTATTAATTATGATTCCACGATAATTAAGCTTCCAATTAGGAGTTGACTTAGCAGGAGTTTATACTGTTTATATCATTTTAGCGAGGGCGCTACAGCATGTAAGCAGTTGGGATCGAACCCATTACCTTAACGTGGTAAAGTCAAGTGTTTTAACATTTACACAACGTCGCTGGTAGTTTTAATGTTACCTATAAAGTTAGTGCATATCGTTTTACCTTAAATTTGTATTAATAAAAAACAACAAAAAATCGTTTATACTAGCAGCAAACATTTAAAAAAAAATTTCAAGTTCATTAAGAAACTCAGGGTTGCCAGATATTTTTATGTCAGAGTTGCCAAATCTTTTAAACAGATTTTTCAGTAAAATAACACAACCCTTAAACCTGCTTATGCTTGGTAAATAAGATCATAAAGCAAGTGTAATATGTTGAATATTTACACTAGTATTGCCTTAAATGTGAATATAATTAGTTTTTTTCATCAAGGCATAAATTCTAAAGGTCGATTAAAGCCACCTTTTCGGTTCATATATTGCCTGAAAAAAGAATTAATATTATATTTAGAAAGAAGCAACTATTTGTTATGGTTTTATATGTATTAGACAAAACAAACAATGTAACTTACCTATATTTTCGTTCTACTTTTCTATTTATTGCGTAAGTGTCGTTATTTTCAACTTTTTTATTCTAAAAAAACAAAATTATATTAGTTATAAATAAGTAATCACAAATTAATTTATTTACTTATTGGTATAAATATTCGGGCCACTTGTACTTTCGATTTTGGAGTAACTTTAAGCCTAAATTATGAGAGAAAATAAGAATGGAACATAAAGTATGAAAGATAATCAACAAGGGCCATGAAGTACAAAAAAACTAGCAAAGACCGTGAAATACGAGAGAAAATTAGATAAAACTGGAGAGTACAACAAAAAAATAGTGAGGACAGCAAATTCTAAGAGTTCGTTCGAGGACCGTAAAGTCAAAATGATCGAAATAATTTTTATATAATGACAATTTAATGTTAACGTAGTTATTAAACAGTTTTAAAATTTGTACAAAATCTTATAATTTAAGTTTTTATGACCTAAACTTCGAAAAAAAATTTTCATTTAAAATGTTGTACAGATGATTTAAAAGCTCAAAATCTAAGATTTTGAATCACAATAAGTTAAGAGTACAAGTACAAATATACACAAAACATATTGTAAACTTCCTTTGTTAAAAAGTAATTTATTACGATTATTTTAAAAAGGAAGCACAACTATGACAACTAATATGAACGATAAAATGATATGCAACAGAAATAAATCCTTTGTATTTATCACAAAAACTTAAAAATTATGCAAATTAAACGATTTTTGACTTTTTTGACTATAAATCCAATATGTTTTTTTTTTAATGGGGCAGCCAAAATCTTAAACAGTCAGTTAATTTAAATTCAAAAATGTTTGTAAATTTCGTTCACATTACTTTTTACGCAAAGAACCACAAATAAAAATACGCCTACGCCAATCAACATAACTAGCAAGCACACAGATTATAATCAATGTCAAGTTTAAGCTGTATATTGTAGTCGTGGCTAAAGTTTGTCCCTTAATCACCAAAACAATTCCAACAGCCATAAAAACTAGGTTAGATGTAACACTGACTGCTGTACTAGCTGCCACCCTTTTTATAAGAGAATGAACCTTTTTATGTTCCCCAATAGATTCGCTTTCTCTTATATGTCTGACCAAAGGGTAGAGCACCAAAAATAACTGCATTAGTTCAACAGTTGTAGAAGTAACTAAAAACAGGCATAATCCGTAAAAGAAAGGAAAAATAACTCGTTTAGGGTCCGGTAAACACCCTAAAGGAGTAGTAGTGTATACTGTTGCCACAGATAATATAACAATCGCAAATGTATTGCTTATAATAATAAAGCACAATGTTATCCTGCTAAAATATCGCAGTGCCTTCGTTTTAATATGCTCCATAGAGGGATTTGAGTACAGGTTGTCCTGTCTTAACCATAAAATACTGTTAAGAGAACATGTACATACACAGTATAAAAAGTTTTCCAAAGTTAAAGAAAAATGGCAGAACAAATCTGATCTAGCTTGGTAGAAAAACTGAACATACAACACGATAATACGAATAAAATCACAAGTTGTTGCAATAGGCAGCAAGACCCTTGAAATTCGGTCGTGTGAAGTACGCGCTCTTTCTTTTATATGTTTTATAGCATAAGAAAACACAGTTGTGTTTAGATAGATTGAAATAACCAGTAAGATATTGATTCCTACTAGTTCGACGTAACTATACACCCCGTGGAAATAAACAACTTCTCCAGAAGAATTGGTATTATTTTCCATTTTGATTCAGTTACTTTACTTAAACTTCACCTTAACTATATTTTCTGCCAAGCAATAGCTAATAAACTTAAATAAGGTATAGCTAAAAATGATAAATCATATTAATAAACGCTTTCTAATTTAAATTATAAAAAGTATTTATTTAAAAAAGCTGAATATTTTAGCAAATTTAATTTTTTATCCTGAAATATTGCAAATAAGTCAACCCGCTCTATTGTGTATTATTATTACCTGATAGTAGAGGTTATATGTCTATAAATCATATAATAACGCTGGTGTCAAAACACCAGACAAAAATAGTTTATCATTCGTAATAAAATTGATTACCGTGCCGGTACAGATATTATAATCTAACCCAATTTTTTTTTGCAAAATTTGTCCTCGATGTGGGAAAGTCGACTTCACGGCCTAAATATAGAGTAACATTTGTTACCCCGACCCAGTCTCGAGTTGGAAAAAAATTATTAATTATGATTCCACGATAATTAAGCTTCCAATTAGGAGTTAACTCAGCAGGAGTTTATACTGTTTATAGCCTTTTAGCGAGGACGCTACAGCATGTAAGCATTGGGGATCGAACCCATTACCTTAACGTGGTAAAGTCAAGTGTTTTAACAATTACACAATGTCGCTGGTAGTTTTAATATTACCTATAAAGTTGGTGCATATCGTTTTACATTTATTTTTGTATTAATAAAAAACAACAAAAAATCATTTATACTAGCAGCAAACATTTCTCCTATTTAAAAAAAAAATTTTCAAGTTGATTAAGAAACTCAGGGTTGCCAGATATTTTTATGTCAGAGTTGCCAGATCTTTTAAACAGATTTTTTAGTAAAATAACACAACCCTCAAATCTGCTTATGCTTGGTAAACAAGATCATAAAGCAAATATAATATGTTGAATATTTACACTAGTATTGCCTTAAATGTGAATATAAGTAGTTTTTTTCATCAAGGCATAAATTCTAAAGGTCGATTAAAGCCACCTTTTCGGTTCATATATTGCCTGAAAAAAGAATTAATATTATATTTAGAAAGAAGCAACTATTTGTTATGGTTTTATATGTATTGGACAAAACAAACAATGTAACTTACCTAAATTTTCCTTCTACTTTTCTGTTTATTGCGTAAGTGTCATTATTTTCAACTTTTTTATTCTAAAAAAACAAAATTATATTAGTTATAAATAAGTTATCACAAATTAATTTATTTAATTATTGGTATAAATATTCGGGTCACTTGTACTTTCGATTTTGGAGTAACTTAAAGCCTAAATTATGAGAGAAAATAAGAATGGAACATAAAGTATGAAAGATAATCAACAAGGGCCATGAAGTACAAAAAAACTAGCAAAGACCGTGAAATACGAGAGAAAATTAGATAAAACTGGAGAGTACAACAAAAAAATAGTGAGGACAGCAAATTCTAAGAGTTTGTTCGAGAACCGTAAAGTAAAAATGATCCAAATAATTTTTATATAATGACAATTTAATGTTAACGTAGTTATTAAACAGTTTTAAAATTTGTACAAAATCTTAAAATTTAAGTTTTTATGACTTCAACTTCGAAAAAAAATTTGCATTTAAAATGTTGTACAGATGATTTAAAAGCTCAAAATCTAAGACTTCGAATCATAATAAGTTAAGAGTACAAGTACAAATATACACAAAACATATTGTAAACTTCCTTTATTAAAAAGTTATTTATTACGATTATTTTGAGAAGGAAGCACAACTATGACAACTAATATGAACGATAAAATGATATGCAACAGAAATAAATCCTTTGTATTTATCACAAAAACTTAAAAATTATGCAAATTGAACAATTTTTAATTATAAATCCAATATGTTTTTTAAAATAGGGCAACCAAAATCTTAAACAGTCAATTAATTTAAATTCAAAAATGTTTGTAAATTTCGTTCACATTACTTTTTACGCAAAGAACCACAAATAAAAATACGCCTACGCCAATCAACATAACTAGCAAGCACACAGATTATAATCAATGTCAAGTTGAAGCTGTATATTATAGTCGCGGCTAAAAGTTGTCCCTTAAACACCAAAACAATTCCAACAGCCATAAAAACTAGGTTAGATGTAACACTGACTGCTGTACTAGCTGCCACCCTTTTTATAAGAGAATGAACCTTTTTATGTTCCCCAATAGATTCGCTTTCTCTTACATGTCTTACCAAAGGATACAGCACCAAAAATAGCTGCATTATTTCAACAGTTATTGAAGTAACTAAAAACGAGCATAATCCGCAAAAGAAAGGAAAAATAACTCGTTTAAGTTCCGGTAAACACCCTAGAGGAGTATTAGTGAGTACTGTTGTCACAGATTCCATAACAACCGCAAATGTAGTGCTTATAATAATAAAGAACAGTGTTATCCTGCTGAAATATTGCAGTGGCTTCGTTTTAATATGCTTCATAGAGGGATTTGAGTACAGGTTGTCCTGTCTTAACCATAAGATACTGTGAAGAGAACATGTACTTACACCGTATAAAGAGTTTTCAAACTTTGGCGAAAGAAAGCAAAGCAATTCTGATCTAGTTTGGTAGAAAAACCCTACATACACCACAAAAATACGAATAAAACCGCAAGTTGTTGCAATAGGCATCAAGACCCTTGAAATTCGGTCGTGTTAAGTACGCGCTCTTTCTTTTATATGTTTTATAGCGTAAGAAAACACAGCTGTGTTTAAATAGATTGAAATAACCAGTAAAATATTGATTCCTACTAGTTCGACGTAACTATACACCCCATGGAAATAAACAACTTCTCCAGAAGAATTGGTATTATTTTCCATTTTGATTCAGTTACTTTACTTAAACTTTATCTTAACTATATTTTCTGCCAAGCAATAGCTAATAAACTTAAAGAAGGTATAGCTAAAAATGATAAATCATATTAATAAACGCTGTTTAATTTAAATTATAAAACGTATTTATTTAAAAAGGCTGAATATTTTAACATATTTAATCTTCCATACTAAAATATTGCAAATAAGTCAAACCGCCCTATTGTGTATTATTATTACCTGATAGTAGAGGTTATATGTCTATAAATTATATAATAATGTTGATGTCAAAACACCAGACAAAAATAGTTTATCATTCGTAATATAATTAATTACCGTGCCGGTACAGATATTATAATCTAACCTATATTTTCTCGCAAAATTTGTCCTCGATGTGGGAAAGTCAACTTCACGGCCTAAACATAGAGTAACATTTGTTACCCCGACCCAGTCTCGAGTTGGAAAAAAGTTATTAATTATGATTCCACGATAATTAAGCTTCCAATTAGGAGTTGACTCAGCAGGAGTTTATACTGTTTATAGCATTTTAGCGAGGGCGCTACAGCATGTAAGCAGTTGGGATCGAACCCATTACCTTAACGTGGTAAAGTCAAGTGTTTTAACATTTACGCAACGTCGCTGGTAGTTTTAATGTTACCTATAAAGTTAGTGCATATTGTTTTACATTTATTTTTGTATTAATAAAAAACAACAAAAAATCATTTATACTAGCAGCAAACATTTTTCCTATTTAAAAAAAAAATTTCAAGTTGATTAAGAAACTCAGGGTTGCCAGATATGTTTATGTCAGAGTTGCCAGATCTTTTAAACAGATTTTTTAGTAAAATAACACAACCCTTAAACCTGCTTATGCTTGGTAAATAAGATCATAAAGCAAGTGTAATATGTTAAATATTTACACTAGTATTGCCTTAAATGTGAATATAATTAGTTTTTTTCATCAAGGCATAAATTCCAAAGGTCGATTAAAGCCACCTTTTCGGTTCATATATTGCCTGAAAAAAGAATAAATATTATATTTAAAATAAAGCAACTATTTGTTATGGTTTTATATGTATTGGACAAAACAAACAAAGTAACTTACCTATATTTTCGTTCTACTTTTCTGTTTATTGCGTAAGTGTCATTATTTTCAACTTTTTTATTCTAAAAAAACAAAATTATATTAGTTATAAATAAGTAATCACAAATTAATTTATTTACTTATTGATATAAATATTAGGGCCACTTGTACTTTCGATTTTAGAGTAACTAAAAGCCTAAATTATGAGAGAAAATAAGAATGGAACATAAAGTATGAAAGATAATCAACAAGGGCCATGAAGTACAAAAAAACTAGCAAAGACCGTGAAATACGAGAGAAAATTAGATAAAACTGGAGAGTACAACAAAAAATAGTAAGAACAGCAAATTCTAAGAGTTCGTTCGAGAACCGTAAAGTAAAAATGATCGAAATAATTTTTATATAATGAAAATTTAATGTTAACATAGTTATTAAACAGTTTTAAAATTTGAACAAAATCTTAAAATTTAAGTTTTTATGACTTCAACTTCGAAAAAAAATTTGCATTTAAAATGTTGTACAGATGATTTAAAAGCTCAAAATCTAAGATTTTGAATCACAATAAATTAAGAGTACAAGTACAAATATACACAAAACATATTGTAAACTTTCTTTATTAAAAAGTAATTTATTACGATTATTTTGAGAAGGAAGCACAACTATGACAACTAATAGGAACAATAAAATGATATGCAACAGAAATAAATCCTTTGTATTTATCACAAAAACTTAAAAATTATGCAAATTGAACAATTTTTAATTATAAATCCAATATGTTTTTTAAAATAGGGCAACCAAAATCTTAAACAGTCAGTTAATTTAAATTCAAAAATCTTTGTAAATTTTGTTCACATTACTTTTTACGCAAAGAACCACAAATAAAAATACGCCTACGCCAATCAACATAACTAGCAAGCACACAGATTATAATCAATGTCAAGTTAAAGCTGTATATTAGAGTCGCGGCTAAAAGTTGTCCCTTAAACACCAAAACAATTCCAACAGCCATAAAAACTAGGTTAGATGTAACACTGACTGCTGTACTAGCTGCCACCCTTTTTATAAGAGAATGAACCTTTTTATGTTCCCCAATAGATTCGTTTTCTCTTATATATCTGACCAAAGGGTAGAGCACCAAACATAACTGCATTAGTTCAACAGTTGTAGAAGTAACTAAAAACAGGCATAATCCGCAAAAGGAAGGACTAATAACTCGTTTAAGTTCCGGTAAACACCCTAGAGGAGTATTAGTGAGTACTGTTGTCACAGATTCTATAACAACCGCAAATGTAGTGCTTATAATAATAAAGCCCAGTGTTATCCCGCTGAAATATCGCAGTGCCTTCGTTTTAATATGCTCCATAGAGGGATTTGAGTACAGGTTGTCCTGTCTTAACCATAAGATACTGTGAAGAGAACATGTACTTACACAGTATAAAAAGTTTTCCAACGTTGGGGAAAGAAAGCAAAACAATTCTGATCTAGTTTGGTAGAAAAACCCTACATACACCACGATAATACGAATAAAACCGCAAGTTGTTGCAATAGGCATCAAGACCCTTGAAATTCGGTCGTGTGAAGTACGCGCTCTTTCTTTTATCTGTTTTATAGCGTAAGAAAACACAGCTGTGTTAAGATAGATTAAAATAACCAGTAAAATATTGATTCCTACTAGTTCGACGTAACTATACACCCCGTGGAAATAAACAACTTCTCCAGAAGAATTGGTATTATTTTCCATTTTGATTCAGTTACTTTACTTAAACTTCACCTTAACTATATTTTCTGCCAAGCAATAGCTAATAAACTTAAATAAGGTATAGCTAAAAATGATAAATCATATTAATAAACGCTTTTTAATTTAAATTATAAAAAGTATTTATTTAAAAAGGCTGAATATTTTAGCAAATTTAATTTTTTATCCTGAAATATTGCAAATAAGTCAACCCGCCCTATTGTGTATTATTATTACCTGATAGTAGAGGTTATATGTCTATAAATCATATAATAACGCTGGTATCAAAACACCAGACAAAAATAGTTCATCATTCGTAATATAATTGATTACCGTGCCAGTACAGATATTATAATCTAACCTATATTTTCTCGCAAAATTTGTCCTCGATGTGGGAAAGTCGACTTTACGGCCTAAATATAGAGTAACATTTGTAACCCGACCCAGTCTCGAGTTGGAAAAAAATTATTAATTATAATTCCACGATAATTAAGCTTCCAATTAGGAGTTGACTTAGCAGGAGTTTATACTGTTTATAGCCTTTTAGCGAGGGCGCTACAGCATGTAAGCAGTTGGGATCGAACCCATTACCTTAACGTGGTAAAGTCAAGTGTTTTAACATTTACACAACGTCGCTGGTAGTTTTAATGTTACCTATAAAGTTAGTGCATATCGTTTTACCTTAAATTTGTATTAATAAAAAACAACAAAAAATCGTTTATACTAGCAGCGAACATTTAAAAAAAATTTTTCAAGTTTATTAAGAAACTAAGGGTTGCCAGATATTTTTATATCAGAGTTGCCAAATCTTTTAAACAGATTTTTCAGTAAAATAACACAACCCCTAAACCTGCTTATGCTTGGTAAACAAGATCATAAAGCAAGTATAATATGTTGAATATTTACACTAGTATTGCCTTAAATGTGAATATAATTAGTTTTTTTCATCAAGGCATAAATTCTAAAGGTCCATTAAAGCCACCTTTTCGGTTCATATATTGCCTAAAAAAAGAATAAATATTATATTTAAAATAAAGCACTTATTTGTTATGGTTTTATATGTATTGGACAAAACAAACAATGTAACTTACCTATATTTTCGTTCTACTTTTCTGTTTATTGCGTAAGTGTCATTATTTTCAACTTTTTTATTCTAAAAAAACAAAATTATATTAGTTATAAATAAGTAATCACAAATTAATTTATTTACTTATTGGTATAAATATTCGGGCCACTTGTACTCTCGATTTTGGAGTAACTTAAAGCCTAAATTATGAGAGAAAATAAGAATGGAACATAAAGTATGAAAGATAATCAACAAGGGCCATGAAGTACAAAAAACTAGCAAAGACCGTGAAATACGAGAGAAAATTAGATAAAACTGGAGAGTACAACAAAAAAATAGTGAGGACAGCAAATTCTAAGAGTTCGTTCGAGAACCGTAAAGTAAAAATGATCCAAATAATTTTTATATAATGACAATTTAATGTTAACGTAGTTATTAAACAGTTTTAAAATTTGTACAAAATCTTATAATTTAAGTTTTTATGACTTAAACTTCAAAAAAAATTTGCATTTAAAACGTTGTACAGATGATTTAAAAGCTCAAAATCTAAGATTTCGAATCACAATAAGTTAAGAGTACAAATATACACAAAACATATTGTAAACTTCCTTTGTTAAAAAGTAATTTATTACGATTATTTTGAAAAGGAAGCACAACTATGACAACTAATATGAACGATAAAATGATATGCAACAGAAATAAATCCTTTGTATTTATCACAAAAACTTACAAATTATGCAAATTGAACAATTTTTAATTATAAATCCAATATGTTTTTTAAAATAGGGCAACCAAAATCTTAAACAGTCAGTTAATTTAAATTCAAAAATGTTTGTAAATTTCGTTCACATTACTTTTTACGCAAAGAACCACAAATAAAAATTTGCCTACGCCAATCAACATAACTAGCAAGCACACAGATTATAATCAATGTCAAGTTTAAGCTATATATTGTAGTCGATGCTAAAGTTTGTACCTTAAACACCAAAACAATTCCAACAGCCATACAAATTAGGTTGGATGTAACACTGACTGCCGTACTAGCTGCCACCCTTTTTATAAGAGAATGAACCTTTTTATGTTCCCCAATAGATTTGCTTTCTCTTATATGTCTGACCAAAGGGTAGAGCACCAAAAATAGCTGCATTATTTCAAAAGTTATTGAAGTAACTAAAAGCAGGCATAATCCGTAAAGGAAAGGAAAAATAACTCGTTTAGAGTCCGGTAAACACCCTAGAGGAGTATTAGTGAGTACTGTTGTCACAGATTCCATAACAACCGCAAATGTAGTGCTTATAATAATAAAACCCAGTGTTATCCTGCTGAAATATCGCAGTGCCTTCGTTTTAATATGCTTCATTGAGGGATTTGAGTACAGGTTGTCCTGTCTTAACCATAAGATACTGTGAAGAGAACATGTACTTACACCGTATAAAGAGTTTTCAAACTTTGGCGAAAGAAAGCAAAGCAATTCTGATCTAGTTTGGTAGAAAAACCCTACATACACCACGATAATACGAATAAAACCGCAAGTTGTTGCAATAGGCATCAAGACCCTTGAAATTCGGTCGTGTGAAGTACGCGCTCTTTCTTTTATATGTTTTATAGCGTAAGAAAACACAGTTGTGTTTAGATAGATTGAAATAACCAGTAAAATATTGATTCCTACTAGTTCGACGTAACTATACACCCCGTGAAAATAAACAACTTCTCCAGAAGAATTGGTATTATTTTCCATTTTGATTCAGTTACTTTACTTAAACTTTACCTTAACTATATTTTCTGCCAAGCAATAGCTAATAAACTTAAATAAGGTATAGCTAAAAATGATAAATCATATTAATAAACGCTTTTTAATTTAAATTATAAAAAGTATTTATTTAAAAAGGCTGAATATTTTAGCAAATTTAATTTTCCATACTAAAATATTTCAAATAAGTCAAACCGCCCTATTGTGTATTATTATTACCTGATAGTAGAGGTTATATGTCTATAAATCATATAATAACGCTGGTGTCAAAACACCAGACAAAAATAGTTTATCATTCGTAATATAATTGATTACCGTGCCGGTACAGATATTATAATCTAACCTATATTTTCTCGCAAAATTTGTCCTCGATGTGGGAAAGTCGACTTCACAGCCTAAACATAGAGTAACATTTGTTACCCCGACCCAGTCTCAAGTTGGGAAAAAATTATTAATTATGATTCCACGATAATTAGGCTTCAAATTAAGAGTTGACTCAGCAGGAGTTTATACTGTTTATAGCCTTTTAGCGAGGGCGCTACAGCATGTAAGCAGTTGGGATCGAACCCATTACCTTAACATGGTAAAGTCAAGTGTTTTAACAATTACACATCGTCGCTGGTAGTTTAAATATTACCTATAAAGTTAGTGCATATCGTTTTACATTTATTTTTGTATTAATAAAAAACAACAAAAAATCATTTATACTAGCAGCAAACATTTAAAAAAAATTTTTCAAGTCATTAAGAAACTCAGGCTTGCCAGATATTTTTATGTCAGAGTTGCCAGATCTTTTAAACAGATTTTTCAGTAAAATAACACAACCTTTAAACCTGCTTATGCTTGGTAAACAAGATCATAAAGCAAGTGTAATATGTTGAATATTAACACTAGTATTGCCTTAAATGTGAATATAATTAGTTTTTTTCATCAAGGCATAAATTCTAAAGGTCGATTAAAGCCACCTTTTCGGTTCATATATTGCCTGAAAAAAGAATAAATGTTATATTTAAAATAAAGCAACTATTTGTTATGATTTTAAAATACATACTAAATAAACAAACAGTTTAACTTACCTATATTTTCGTTCCACTTTTCTATTTATTGCGTAAGTGTCGTTATTTTCAACTTTTTTATTCTAAAAAAAACAAAATTATATTAGACATAAATAGGTTATCACGAATTAATTTATTTACTTATTGGTATAAATATTCGTGTCACTTGTACTTTCGATTTTGGAGTAACTTAAAGCCTAAATTATGAGAGAAAATAAGAATGGAACATAAAGTATGAAAGATAATCAACAAGGGCCATGAAGTACAAAAAAAACTAGCAAAGACCATGAAATACAAGAAAAAATTTGATAAAACTGGAGAGTACAACAAAAAAATAGTGAGAACAGCAAATTCTAAGAGTTCGTTCGAGGAACGCAAAGTACAAATATTTTTTATATATCGACACTTTAATGTTAACATAGTTATTAAACAGTTTTAAAATTTGTACAAAATCAGAAAATTTAAGTTTTCATGACTTCAACTTCGATATTTTTTTTATATAAAAACCTTTTAAAGTTTCACCGATATTTCAACTATGAATATCAGTACCACCTTACCTTAGTTGTATCAAAACTTCCAAACCCCATCAGTTCTTGCATCCTTTTATCTTCATCTGTCATATCTTCAGGGTTGATTGGTAGAATTGCTAAAACAACAAAATATTAAAATGAAGTTACAACATTACAAAATGTATAATAAAATATAACTTTATAATTTTAAGTTAACAAAAGTTTAGGTTTACTATTTCTGGGGTGCAAAAAAACACAATCAAACTAAAACAAATTTGTAAAAGTGCTACAAGTACGTAAACTATTTTAAAAACTATTTTTACTTAAAAAATAGTTCAGTTGTACAACACCCCATAAAATAATAAAAATTGAAGGTTTTTTGTTTACCATACTTAACATAATATAAAATGATATTTTTAAGACTATGAAGGAATTCTTTTTCAAAAAACCCAAAATAACTAAAGGAGCTAACAACATAAATACTTGACTAAGCTGACTATGAAGATGTTACCAGGTTTTTAATATCCAAACAAGAAAATGGTAACTTAAGAATTAAATGTAGTGATAAAATTACTTTATGTTTTATGTTTTATTTATGTAAAGCTTATATTAAAAACTAGTAGATAACCCGCCCTACAGTCTAGATTTTAATTTTCATAATATGATCGCAACTTTTAATTAATATTTGCCCGCAATAATTTGCCAGCATACTACAAAAGGGAGTTTTGTTTACTCATAGACCCATAAATCAGACATATAAATAAATATATATTCGTATATATTTATAACTTACTTGTTTTAACTGCTTGTTTCTTTTTCTTCTTAGAAGGACCTTTGACCCCAAGACTGCCACCCAGTGTTAATAAAGCTTGTGCGTCATGAGGAGTTTTCCAATTTGGTTCCTCTCTCCGACTTCTGTCATCGTGTCTGTGATGTCATAATAAACGATTAATTAAAATTTTTACACATTTTTATTACAAAACTTTTATATAAGTCCTTTTACATTAAAAAATAAAATCCGAAGAAATTGTTAAAATGTACATGCCTTCTTCCGGGGGGTGAGCGAGGTCGCCTCGATGATGACCCCGGTGACCTTGACCTATGACGTCGTCGTGGTGACCTTGATCTTCTCCGAGGAGACCGACTTCTTCTTCTTCTTTCTCCTCTTCGTTCTATACAAAAAAAATATATATATTTAAAAATATACTGACTATCCAGTCTGGAAAGTAGGGCAGCGTGCATGCAGGAGATTTTTTTCATTAAAAAAAAGGCACGCGTGGAATTAGCGTTTTGTACGACTGGTGCCTTAAAAAAATATGCACGCGCAGTACTGACGCCTAAAACACGCTAACATAAATCACGCGTGCACGCCTAGACCCGGAATTTTGTTATGTGTGCACGCGCGGTCACGCATTTTTTTACGCTTGCACGCACGAGATCTCGTCGAAAACTGCCCTACTTTTCAGACATGAGTAAGGCGCTATAAAGGGTATGAACTCCTGCTGAGCCAGCACTTAATCAGCAGCATAATTATCGGCCAATCATAATCTACAATATCCCAAACTGCTAAAGGCAACTCGAGACTGGGTCGGTTTTAGGTTTAACAATGTACATAAATAAATACGTGGGTTTTTTGACCAAATGCTAATATAATACAAAACCTCGGCCTAAAGTAAATCCAATTCTAACTTACCTCTTTCAATTCTGTGTCGTGGACTTCTTGATCTTGAACGTCCCATTGTGAGATTGTATTTAAAATTAAAACTTATTCGTAGTTTTTCGTAAAAACTTGTTATTTTTAAAGGGTAGTAACTTCAAGTTTCTTATTAAAGTGTTTACCAGTTTTATTTAGCGTTTATCCTCAAAATTTTGTCGTCAATATTCTCTTTAGTTAGGACTTGGCATCAAAATTGACGTAATCTTTTATTTGGTAAACTATTGGGTTATATGTATCATTTAATACTGGGTTTAAACGGCAATAAAATTGTCCTTCACTAAACATCAAAAAATTAAACATATAATACTTTAAGGTTCTAAGATTAGGTTAGGTGACCACAGTACAAAACAAAATATTAACAAAATAAAAAAATAATTTTATTATTGTCATTTCCTTTCATTGCACTATTATTTAGTTAGTAAACTGTAAACATGATTTACAAAAACACCAAATATACAGAAAAGTATTTTGAATACAATTCATAAAAAAAAATTATAAGAATTAAAACAAAAAATTAATTAGTATAACAATAACAAACAATAATATTTAAAGTAGCACTAATATGTTTTTTTAATTTTTTTTTTTTTTGATTAAAGTAAATAATAAATACGATATACAATTAATATTACAACAATGCGACGAAAAAAAAAACAAAATCAATTTAATCATGTGAAACATGCCAAAAGTATTAATGTTTATATAAAAATTTTAAATATGTTATGGCATGGTCATCAAACTCAGTACAAATCATTTAATAATAATTACGATATAATAAAATACAAAAAAAAATACACACTTAAAAATATTTGGTATAAAAAAAATAATTGGTATAAAAATAGAGAATTGAAAATTGGTATAAAAATAGAGAATTGACAAAAAAACAAAATTGTTAGAAAAAAACCAGTTAGGATTTTAATTTTTTAATTTGTTAACACATAATTAATCAAAAAATAAACGCAAAAAACAACAAAAGGTACATGAAATTATCAATAAATGCAAAAAATAATAATTTACTTAATAATGTTAAATGTATAATACACTAAAAGAGTATATATATTGTTTAACAATTCAAATGTTATCGATATGAAAATAGAAAACAGCATTGGCTTAAAATTGCCTCTTGGCATAAGAGCCTGCAAATCACCCATTATGAATCAAGAATTTTCCTTGGCATATCTATAAAACATTTAAATAGTGTTTATTTAATTACATCACAAAAATTGGTACTAAATTTGGCCCAATGAAAAAGGGTCATTTACTAGTCTAACATTAAAAGTGTATTACTAGTCTAACATTAATAAATTAATCTTGTTACAAGTTTTATTTTTTTAAATATTCAAGTTTGCTTATCAATCCAGTAGTTTACCCAAAAGATTTTAAATAAAACACAAGTGTCGCCCCTTAATTGATATTTAACACAACTACTTTACAAAAATTAACTATAGCAAAAATTAACTATAAAATTAACTATATATATGGTAACTTACCATATTATGTGGTTTTGGTATTTTTTTGTCGAAATAGCAGTCGAATGTAGTTGTCATTAGGTGGCTTGTTAGTTCTAAATAACAACAAAACATACAAAATAACTTTTAATTAAGCTATATGACTTAAGTTCGGCCAATTAATAATTACGTACACATAAATTTAAAGTATTTTATAGAATGGCCATCTAACTTGTAGGCAAAGCACTTTTTTAAAATTATTAAAAAAAACAAAACACTGTTTACTTGCCCAGATGGTTAAGCGAGCAAACACGATTAAAAAATAATATAACTTAGTAAAGTTTTTTCAATTTTTGTTTAATTGCCTAAATAAAAATGACTACGAAAAATCACATTTTTGGCAGGGTGTAAACATGCTATTATTACTAACACAGTGACCATATCATGTTTTTAAATTATTGATGTCTTGTTAAACTTACCTTAAATATCAAAAAGCCAAATAAATGGAAAGTTAAATAGCAAATTAATTACTAAGGATCTTTAGCTTCATATAACCACTGTTAAGCTTAGCTTTATGAATCAAGAATTTTCCTTGGCATATCTATAAAACATTTAAATAGTGTTTATTTAATTACATCACAAAAATTGTTACTAAATTTGGCACAATGAAAAAGGGTTATTTACTAGTCTAACATTAATAGTGTATCACTAGTCTAACATTAATAAATTAATCTTGTTACAAGTTTTATTTTTTTAAATATTCAAGTTTGCTTATCAATCCAGTAGTTTACCTAAAAGATTTTAAATAAAACACAAGTGTCGCCCCTTAATTGATATTTAACACAACTATTTTTCAAAAATTAACTATAACAAAAATTAACTATAAAATTAACTATATATATGGTAACTTACCATATTATGTGGTTTTGGTATTTTTTTGTCGAAATAGCAGTCGAATGTAGTTGTCATTAGGTGGCTTGTTAGTTCTAAATAACAACAAAACATAAAAAATAACTTTTAATTAAGCTATATGACTTAAGTTCGGCTAATTAATAATTACGTACACATAAATTTAAAGTATTTTATAGAATGGCCATCTAACTTGTAGGCAAAGCACTTTTTTAAAATTATTAAAAAAAAACAAAACACTGTTTACTTGCCCAGATGGTTAAGCGAGCAAACACGATTAATAAATAATATAACTTAGTAAAGTTTTTTCAATTTTTGTTTAATTGCCTAAATAAAAATGACTACGAAAAATCACATTTTTGGCAGGGTGTAAACATGCTATTATTACTAACACAGTGACCATATCATGTTTTTAAATTATTGATGTCTTGTTAAACTTACCTTAAATATCAAAAAGCCAAATAAATGGAAAGTTAAATGGCAAATTAATTACTAAGGATCTTTAGCTTCATATAACCACTGTTAAGCTTAGCTTTGGTCCAGATGCAAAAGTATGCGCCTAACAACAAATTTGTAGTTTTTTAATATGTTAAAATATGCTAACTTTAGCGGCTGATCTAAAAAATAATTCGACAGCCTCAAGAAATATTTATTACCTAATTTAAAGCCATTGTTAACCATGTCATTTTTAGAGGGGTGAATAGTCGGGACATTAAATTTTATTATGATATTACATAAAAAATTGTGTGACATATAGTATTATAAAACATGTAAAATTAAATCTTACCTTGTACATTATGTAGCACTAAAAGTAGAACTTAAAATGTCAGGTTTTGTGTAGTGCGCCACAGTGTTGTGGATGTTTTTGCCTGAATAGCCGTGGGTTAGATTGCTATATACAGCACTTCTTAGACATATTGCCGACATGCAGTTTGAATACCTAAAAAAACAGTACAAGTAAAAATAAAATATTTAGCTTCAGCAAAAAATTAAAAAAAGTCTACTCTAGTAAGGTTTTAATTTTTTTTTATTTATATTTTCTGTGGAAATATTATGGTTAAAGCCACAATAAAAAAATTATATTTTTTAATCAGATACCTTTGGCAAAGTTTCAAAAAATTCTCAATCCCTAAAAAGTTCTCAACTGGTTTAAATTAAACAAAATTTAAACAATTTACTCAGTGATTAAGATAGAACATTTAGTTACATCTTTTTTAATACCACATTTTTTTTTAATTTACAAAATACTTTTGTTACCTAATAATGTTAAATGAAATGTAAAAATGATGTCACAATGCAAGAATGTTGTTACAATAATTTTTTAAATTAAGAGAATTATGAGTTATTAAAATTTTTATACCAAACAGTTATGACAGAATAATTATTATCATTAAAAATCAAAAACATTTATTTTATAAATAACATCATTCAAAGCAGAAATAAAATTTTGTTTTGCAATTTTGATTACAACTTTTAACAATTATAAATTCAAAATTTTCCAATTAAAAACTTTTTGTTTAATTTACATCCATTTTAAGTAATAAAACATAAAGTGTAACTAATCCCCCAATAAATAATGCCAATAAACACTGTCACTTTTTTGTTGGATAAATATTTTTATAATGTAAAGTTTTTTAGTGAGAATTGGTAACTGCTTTCTTACGGTGGCCAAGTTTAGAATTACATTTTTTAATATATTCATGACAGTCAGCAACATCACTGTATACTTTTGAAAATTTAACAACATAATTAGGAATGTTAACAGAAAATTGGAAATTGTGTAATGCTTTTTTATAGTTCCCAAGATCATAATGGCACCTTCCTATCCAGTAATGACAACAAAAAATTTCAATGATTAATGTTTGAAAATTATTAACAGTTTCAAAGTCTTTTATAGATAACTTAAAATATTTTAAAGCTCTATCATATTTGTAAGAATAATAAAAACACTTTCCTATCTGATAATAATATTCACCACGATCACTGTCTTTTTCTGTGTTTATAATACCTTCTTCAAATGACTCAATGGAGGTTTTTAAATTGTTCAAAGCTTCTTTCTCATTACCAAGTTTATATTTACACTTTGCCATCCAATAATGACAGTCAGCGATATCATTTATGTTGTCTGAATAGGTAAAATTTGAAAAGATTCCAACAGATGACTGAAATATATTAAATGTGTCCATGTAATTGTCTAAACAAAAGTTACACCTCCCTATCCAATAACGACAACAAAAAATATCAGTGTTTTTTGTTGGAGAATCATTAATGTTATCAAAAAAGTTAAAAGACAACTGAAAATGGTTTAAAGCTTCACTGTATTCAACCAAACAATATTTGCATCTTCCAATCCAAAAATTATAAATAGCAGCATCACTGCTTTTTCTTGTGTCGTTAAAATTATTTTCAACATTTTCTAGGGCAGTTTGAAAACAGTGAAGAGCTATTACGTACTTGCCTAAATAAAATTCACATCTTCCTATCCAATATTGATGATTGTTAATGTTAATCATTATCCCTTTAGCTAAATCGTCAGAAAATGATTTAAATATCCCAAAAGAAGCTTGAAAACTGTTTACTGCTTCTTTATAATTTTTAAGTTTATAGTAACACAGTCCAATCCAATATTGATAATCACTCAATTTTGGTTGTAATTTAAGTTCAATTAGTTTTATCTTTTCAAGAGAGGTTTGGAAATAATGCAAAGCAGCAAGATTTTGTTCAAGATTATATTTACATATTCCTATCCAGTAATAAACATGAGCTTGGTTGTCATACTCAATATTAATATTTGCATCATTAAAACACTTAATTGCACTTTCAAACTCTTTTTGACCTGTTTTGCACTTTCCCATGTAAAAATCACAATTAGCAACATTTTTTTTTTTTTTAAGTTCACTATTAAAAACACTTTTTATATATTTACTTTTAGCATTTTTAAAATCAGATAATGCCTGATCATATTCATTTAGTTCATGCTGGCACATTCCCATAAATTTATAGTTTTCAGCAATTCTGTAACAAGAATCATTTAAACGGTTAAAATTTTCTTTGTAAATTTTAATTGAGGCCTGGTGATTGGATATAGCTTTTTCATACTGATAGGTAGAATATTGTGCAAAGCCTAACGCTGTAAGGCTCAAAGGATAATATATAAAATTATCTGAATGATTGGGAATTTGTTCCGAAGCTTTAACTGCCATTTCATACCTGGAAATTTCCATTTTGTTACAACGGGTAAATACTTCTGCAATGTAATATAAACAAACAGCAATTTGTTCTGGGGATGGTTTATAAATTGAGTTGTAAGTGGTATTTATTAAACCATTTTCATTAAAAACCCGATTTGACCATTTTAATAAATACTCATAGTTCCAAAAAGTGAAACATACTTCGGGAACTATTAATATATCAGGCTGAAACTTATCCACTTGTATTTTTGTTTTCAGTAAAAAGAATACTATTTGAAAATATTGTAACAAGCTTTTCATTCCAATTGTACTTTCTAATTTATTAATTTCTAAGTCAGATGCATTTATTAAATCATCTTGAGATTTTTTCTCCGTGTAAACTCTTAATCTTGTTTCACATGCAACAGCAACGGCAAATTTAAGATCAAAACAAACATTTTTAGATATATTATGTTTGGCAAGTCCCTCCAAAATATCGAAACAACTTATTTCTTCAATTTCATTCATTTTGCCAGTAAATGAAATATACAAAGTACAACTTCTGTAAATAAATTCTTTTATGTTAAATCTATATTGATTTGTTACATCATCAAATTGAGTATAAAACTTGTCCGTAATTTGTTTTAATTCTGTGGTTAGCACATCAAAATATTGTTTTTTATCCATATAATTTTTATGTTTTGTAGACATTATTTTAAAGTGTTTGTAAATTTGTTTATTGCCAGCAACAAAACATGTTGTCATTAACATATCAGCCAAGTGGTAACCATTCTTTATATCTTCATCTGACCCAATAAAACTTGCCATTTTGCTAACAGTTTGAATTAGTTCAAGTGTAAAAGGTTTGTTTTCTGTTTCTACTTGTCTTCCAAGTGGAAATTTACAAGCATGTGGCATCATTCCATCAAAGCAAATTCCGACTGGTGTAAAAATATCATAAAATTCAAATGGTTCTTTACTGCACAAACCTGGAATACGAACTCGAGAAATATTTGTTTCTCCAAGATTGATTAAAATCATTTGAAAAATTACTGAAAACCATCTAAAATATTCTTTTATTTCATCTTGTTTATTTAATGGCAGTTGGTCAATTTTATTTTCAAGAATAATGATGTTTTCAAAATCAGAATATGGAGTTATTTCCTTTCGCGAAAGAGATCCAAGTCCGACTAAAGCATATTCACATGGAGGATTTCCCATTATTTTTTCACAAAATTCATTAATACAATTCATAATCTTTGTATAATCCTTACTTACATCATCCTGTAGATTGCGCATAAACTCCACTTTTTTTTTTTTGAGATTTCTGAATTGATGTTCAGATATGTGATCAGGAATAATTCGAAAGTTTTTAAGTTTTTTTTTAACCTTGTTTCTCATAATACTGATGTCGTTGGTAATTATTTTAGAATATTCTACCAAATCTGAATGTAAGTTTTCTGCTTTGGCAACTTGAAGTAAATGTGAGAATAAATGTCGAAGATCTTGTTTAATTTCTTGCACATTTCTAGGTTTCCGAACAATGGCTGCATTAAATAGAGTTGCACTTCGAATTAAATTTATTTTATGGTTCTGTGTAAAACTTCTTGTTTTGTAAGTGGGACTTAAAGCTTTATTTTTGTAAATTAAACCAAGTTCATAAAAAAGTTTTGCAGATCTTTTGGGTTTTTTCTCTTTTTTATTATCATCTAATGTACGTTTTATTTGTTCTATTATTTGTTTTTCTTTTTTGACAACAGTACCTTTATTAGCCATTATATAATTAAAACAACTGTATTTACACAATGTAAATGTAACCTATTTAAAAGTAATTTTTTGTTTTAGAATACATTTATTAAAAGATTAATTGTTTTTAACTTTTGCATTTAGCTTTTATTTTCAATGTATGTTTCTTGTAGTGCTTATATTGCATTGTTTCATTAAGGTGTTTAAAAAAAAATTAAAATTATTTTTTTTTAAATCTGATATAAAGACACCCTGCTGAATAAAAAAAAAACTTTTCTTAAACAAAATGTGAAGTATTGTGTGTGTAAATTAGGCAAGTATGCTAATGTAACTAAGCAGAAAATTAGATTAGTATAATCAAATGCCTTTAGTGACAACTGTTGTTATTTTTTAGGATAACACAGCACCTAATATCTTTTTAAATCATAAACATAATTTTTACAAACAATTTTACTCTCTGACAAAATAAATATCAAAATAACTAAACTACCTACCAAGAATTACCAAGAATTTAAAGTAATTAAAAAGAACTTTTTTTAAAGACTCAAAAGTAAACAAATTGTACTTATTTTTAGTATTTTTTTTACACATGTTTTAATAAATTTCAATGATATTTTTCTGCATTTAATTTTTCTGTAATTTTGCACCAACTTTTGTTAGTTGTGAAAAAGTAAAGTTAGATATGTAGCCCCCATTTTAACAAAAGTAAAACATAAAGTTGATCAAAAAAGTTGGAATATCCTTTCATAAAAAGGTTGATTTAACTTTTTCTAATATTTTAAAACTACTAGGTGATAAAAACTAACCTCTAGACACGGGGAAACAAGCTCCCCCAAAAACTTCTTTAAATAAATTATATTTATTACATACAAACACATTTACTTACTTTGCTTGGACATCATACAGGTCGTTTGAGCTATGTGCAAATTATTGATTTTACTTAATTTAAAACATCCTTCTTTAATCTTCACAGTTTCAAGTTTAGAATTGTATTGTAAACATTAGTAAATTAATAAATTTTAAATTAAATATGTTAAGCAGGCAAATTAATGTACTGCTATTGTAAAAAAATATAAAATTCAGTGGATTTGGGTGAAAAAAATTAGTAACATTTTTTAAGTAATTAAATTTTTTATGTAAATAAGATATATAGTTTAAAAATAATTATATTTTGTAATTTTAAAGCTTTTAATATTAAAACTTTTTTACCTATTGTGTAGACTAAATTTATGCTATCTAACTTTTCTGAATTTTGTAAACAACCCTAAATATAAAATTTTATAAAGCAAAAAAACAAAATGCTAATTTATTTTTTTCAGGATAAATATAAATTAGATTATTTTACAGCATGGATTAGTTACTACAACCATTTAAGCAGAAATATTAAATTGATTGCGAAACAAATTATTGCACAAAATTATCAACAAAACTTACAATTTACAGATCCGCATTAAACAGAGTGACATTCAAATCAACAATTTCAAGCAGATAGCCGACTGAAACCTTTTGGTGCGAAACTAAAAACTTACCTTAGTTTTGAAATTCCAAAAGTATTTTAAGTTGGAAAACAAAGAAAACTAAACTGATGTTTTAATAAAAGAAAGAAAACTAAATTTTTTTTAGGTGGTATCCGTAGGTTATCAAGAAGAAAAGCAATAAAAGAAAAAAATAAAATAATGCCTAATATAATAAATATATTAAATGTAAGTTAATTTTTCTTAAATTTTTTGTTGTGTGAAAACTTTCAGTAGCCATTGCAATATTTAGTAAACAATATAAAATTTAAAAAAAGTTATTCTTAGTTAAAGATAAAACCAAATTCAAACAAGCAAAACACAACTAATCTAGAGTAACAAAACATTTCTAGAATTTCAATATTAGAAAAAGTTAGTATTTTAAAATTTACTGATAATTGTACATCACTAAGACATATGTTTATTTTCTTCAATATAAAATAACTATACATACTAACTCTTAAAAACAGTGCTTAGTTTCTTTTAACCCTGCCAAAATCTGTTAAAATGTAAAATTTGAGTCTTGTACGCATCTTATATGGCGACTTAGACAAAATGGCTGCTAAAGCTGCTTAAACAAAGAACTGCTGGTATAGCAAATATTGCCACATTAATTTATTATAATTTTAGTTTTTTGACTCTATTAGCAGTAACGGCGAGACAACAATATTTATTTGGTACTCAGCAACGACCTTTGTAACGATCACTAAAAAACATTGCCATTAATTATTAATTTTATTAAGAAAAACAAGTGTTTTAGTTTAAATGTTATACATATTCACAACTTTTATTGTACTTCTATTATGGCTGTAATTAATGTCCACAACAAATGCCTGAAAACCCTGTTTTAAATGTAGTAGGAAAGTGTATAAAAGCAAGTATTTAAAATTAACAAATTTGTATTAACTTTTTTGGTTAATTACGGGTATTTTAAAAACAAAAAAATTCCAGCTCAAAATATTAACAAAAAAACTTATGCTGTTAAATTAGATAAGTATAAAAAAAGCAATGGTTGAAGAACATGATTTCTTAAATAAATGATTTCCCCCTGACAATAAAAATTTAATATAGCTAGCCATAAAAGCATTTATCATTAAAAAAACATTGCTATGCTTTTAGTAATATGTTGTTTAGTGAAATCTACTTTCTTATCAAAAAAAAGAAAACACGAACAATATTAAATTTCTCCAGAACATTTTCAGAAAATTTATCCAGAACATTTTCAGAAAATGCATTTTGGTGCAGATATAACTTACGACAAACTATCCTTACCATCAAAAAACAAAACTTATTTTATCTTCCCTTTCCAATGCGTTATTCCTTTGTAACTGTGTTTATTAAATTGTTACTGTCATTGGTGTATGTAAAACATGAATAAAAAATAATTGTTTATTAGGTAAACAGCATTAAAAATTTGGACCAAAAATTTTATTTCTTATCAATAGAGAAAAGTTTGCAAAAAACACAAATTATCCAATATTTATTAAACATTTTTTTGTACCATTTCAAACATTTTACTAGTCACGTAGGCATTTGATATAGGTTGCTTAAACAATGAACTGCGTGGTACAACAAATATTGCAAAATTAATTTATTATAATTTGAGTATCTAAAACTTTATCTTTAGTTACACAAGTCCAGACAACAACAATTACTTTTTATAAGTGTTAAAACAACCACGGCTTTTAAAATTACTTTTTCAAATACTATAAATATTCCAATTTATACAAATTTGTTTAACTTTTAATATGATTTAATTTATTTAAAAGCTACAATTTATGTTTACCATAAAAGCCAAACTAATATTATTTTTTTATGTTATTTGTATTAAGGATTATTTTACATAAAACTGTTTTAAATGTCAAATTATTGTAATTTGTAACTAGCAAAATCATATGAATGCTGGCATTCAAAATTACCAAATATTAACTTTGCTTTTTTAATGTAATATGGGCAGGTTTGAACCGGTACAAAATGCTTTACAATCGCTTGGTACAAAGTGATATACAAATATTTGTTTTAAAGACATATTTATAGCTGAGGTGGATTTTCATTACACTTTGTGCTAAAAACAAACAAAAACAACAATTTCCAAGAACAAGTTTGTTTAACAAGCTTGTTGCTGCATTTAGGCTTTAAAAAATCACAGATTTTTTTAGTTTTGCAAAATTTTACCCACATTACCCTTTTAATGTTTTAAACATGAAAAATATATTAATTAGTTTTGAGCAAAAATTATAGGCTAAGGTATTTTATAAACAAAAAATTGCCACCTATAAATAATAACAAAAAAACTTAGGTTGTTACATCACAGTATTGTAAACAAAACAATGGTTAAATAAGAAATGAATAAAAAGAATTCCATAGATAAGTGATTTCCCCCTAACAATACAATTTTAATATAGCTAGCCACGAGAGCTTTCATCATTAAACAAATATTGCTATGCTCTTAGTAATATGTTGTAAAGCGAAATCTACTTTCTTTTTAAAACAAAGCAAACACAAACAATATTAAATTTCTCCAGTACATTTTAAAAAAATGAATGAACTTTTTTCCATTTTGGTGCAGATATAACTAATAACAAACTATCCTTACCATCAAAAAACGAAACTTATATTATCTTCCCTTAAATTCCTTAACTTAAAATTAGTTTAATTTCTACTTTAAATATTTTTGGCCAAAATATTAACTATTAGAGGTATGTAAATTTTAAAGATTTTTTTAATTAAAAAAACAGAGTTTATAATTTTTTTAATATTTTTATTGCATGATTACTTTCTAACTGTGTTTATTAAAATGTTACTGTCATTGATGTATAAAAAACATAAATAAAAACTAATTGTTTATTAGGTGAACAGCATTAAAAAATTAGATCCAAACTTTTATTTCTTATCAATAGAGAAAAGTTTGCAAAAAACACAAATTATCCAATATTTATTAAACATTTTTTTGTACCATTTCAAACATTTTACTAGTCACGTAGGCATTTGATATAGGTTGCTTAAACAATGAACTGCGTGGTACAACAAATATTGCAAAATTAATTTATTATAATTTGAGTATCTAAAACTTTATCTTTAGTTACACAAGTCCAGACAACAACAATTACTTTTTATAAGTGTTTAAACAACCACAGCTTTTAAAATTACTTTTTCAAATACTATAAATATTCCAATTTATACAAATTTGTTTAACTTTTAATATGATTTAATTTATTTAAAAGCTACAATTTATGTTTACCATAAAAGCCAAACTAATATTATTTTTTTATGTTATTTGTATTAAGGATTATTTTACATAAAACTGTTTTAAATGTCAAATTATTGTAATTTGTAACTAGCAAAATCATATGAATGCTGGCATTCAAAATTACCAAATATTAACTTTGCTTTTTTAATGTAATATGGGCAGGTTTGAACCGGTACAAAATGCTTTACAATCGCTTGGTACAAAGTGATATACAAATATTTGTTTTAAAGACATATTTATAGCTGAGGTGGATTTTCATTACACTTTGTGCTAAAAACAAACAAAAACAACAACTTCCAAGAACAAGTTTGTTTAACAAGCTTGTTGCTGCATTAAGGTTTTAAAAAATTACAGATTTTCTTAGTTTTGCAAAATTTTACCCACATTATCCTTTTAATGTTGTAGACATGAAAAATATATTTATTAGTTTTAGGCAAAAATTATAGGCTAAGGTATTTTATAAACAAGAAATTGCCACCTATAAATAATAACAAAAAAACTTAGGTTGTTACATCTGAGTATTGTAAACAAAACAATGTTTAATAAAAAATGAATAAAAAGGATTCCTTAGATAAGTGATTTCCCCTAACAATAAAACTTTAATATAGCTAGCCACGAGAGCTTTCATCATTAAACAAACATTGCTATGCTCTTAGTAATATGTTGTAAAGCGAAATCTACTTTCTTTTTAAAACAAAGCAAACACGAACAATATTAAATTTCTCCAGTACATTTTTAAAAAATGAATGAAGTTTTCTGCATTTTGGTGCAGATATAACTATTAACAAACTTTCCTTACCATCAAAAAACAAAACTTATATTATCTTCCCTTGAATTTTTAATTGTAAAATTAGTTTAATATTTATTTTAATTAGTTTTGCCCGAAACATATATTATTAAAAGCATGTAAATTTGAGAGATTGTTTTAATTAAATAAACAGGGTTTATAATTTTTTTGCATTACTACTTTGTAGTTGTGTTTATTAGAATGTTACTGTTAGTGGTGTATAAAAAAATAAATAAATGTTTTTTAGGTCAACAGCATTAAAAATTAAGGCTTAAATTTTATTTCTTATCAACAGAAAAAAAGTTCGCAAAAAAACACAAATTATCTTTATTTTTTTAGATTATTTCTGTGCCACTCTCAATATTAAGCTAGTCACATAGGCATTTGATATAGGCTCCTTAAACAATGAACTGCCTGGTACAAAAACTATTGCATCATTAATTTAATATAATTTAAGTATCTAAAACTTTATCTTGAGTTACATGAGTCCAACACCATTTTTTATATTAGTGTTAAAACAACCACGACTTTTAAAATTACTTTTACAAATAAATAATATTATACTACAAATATTATAAATATTCTAATTTATACAAATTTGTTTAACTTTTAATATGATTTAATTCAGTTAAAAGCTACAATTTATGTTTACCATAAAAGCCAAACTAATATTATTTTTTTATGTTATTTGTATTAAGGATTATTTTACATAAAACTGTTTTAAATGTCAAATTATTGTAATTTGTAAGTAGCAAAAGCATATGAATGCTGGCATTCAAAATTACCAAATATTAACTTTGCTTTTTTAATGTAATATGGGCAGATTTGAACCGGTACAAAATGCTTAACAATCGCTTGGTACAAAGTGATATACAAATATTTGTTTTAAAGACATATTTATAGCTGAGGTGGATTTTCATTAGACTTTGTACTAAAAACAAACAAAAACAACAACTTCCAAGAACAAGTTTGTTTAACAAGCTTGTTGCTGCATTTAGGTTTTAAAAAATTACAGATTTTTTTAGTTTTGCAAAATTTTACCCACATTATCCTTTTAATGTTGTAGACATGAAAAATATATTTATTAGTTTTAGGCAAAAATTATAGGCTAAGGTATTTTATAAACAAGAAATTGCCACCTATAAATAATAAAAAAAAAACTTAGGTTGTTACATCTGAGTATTGTAAACAAAACAATGGTTAAATAAAAAATGAATAAAAAGGATTCCTTAGATAAGTGATTTCCCCCTAACAATAAAATTTGAATAAAGCTAGCCACGAGAGGTTTCATCATTAAACAAACATTGCTATGCTCTTAGTAATATGTTGTAAAGCGAAATCTACTTTCTTTTGAAAACAAAGCAAACACGAACAATATTAAATTTCTCCAGTACATTTTTTAAAAATGAATGAACTTTTCTGCATTTTGGTGCAGATATAACTAATAACAAACTATCCTTACCATCAAAAAACAAAACTTATTTTATCTTCCTATTTACATGCATTATTCCTTTGTAACTGTGTTTATTAAAATGTTACTGTCATTGGTGTATGCAAAACATAAATAAAAAATAATTGTTTATGAGGTGAAGCATTTAAAATTTGAACCAAAAATTTTATTTCTTATCAATAGAGAAAAGTTTGCAAAAAACACAAATTATTAAATATTTATTAAACAATTTTTTGTACCATTCCAAACATTTTACTAGTCACGTAGGCATTTAATATAAGCTGCTTAAACAAAGAACTGCGTGGTACAACAAATATTGCAAAATTAATTTATTATAATTTGGGTATCTAGAACTTTAACTTTAGTTACACGAGTCCAGACAACAACAATTACTTTTTACAAGTGTTAAAACAACCACGGCTTTTAAAATTACTTTTTCAAGTATTATAAATATTCCAATGTATACAAATTTGTTTAACTTTTAATATGATTTAATTTATTTAAAAGCTACAATTTATGTTTACCATAAAATACAACTAATATTATTTTTTTATGTTATTTATATTAAGGATTATTTTACATAAAACTGTTTTAAATGTCATATTATTGTAATTTGTAACTAGCAAAAGCATATGAATGCTGGCATTCAAAATAACCAAATATTAACTTTGCTTTTTTAATGAAATATGGGCAGGTTTGAACCGGTACAAAATGCTTTACAATCGCTTGGTACAAAGTGATATACAAATATTTGTTTTAAAGACATATTTATAGCTGAGGTGGTTTTTCATTAGACTTTGTACTAAAAACAAACAAAAACAACAATTTCCAAGAACAAGTTTGTTTAACAAGCTTATTGCTGCATTTAGGCTTTAAAAAATTACAGATTTTCTTAGTTTTGCAAAATTTTACCAACATTATCCATTTAATGTTTTAGACATAAAAAATATATTTATTAGTTTTGGGCAAAAATTATTTGCTTTTTATAAGTATTAAATTTAACATGATATTAAATCAAGAATTAAATCAATTACAGGTTCTGAGATTTAAAAAATGGTGTTATAATCGAAATATTACTTATATTTAAATTTATAAAAATTTGTTGCACTTTTATTTTATGTTTTAATCCAGTTAAAAGCTTTAAATTACAGTTACAAAAAATTGTAACTCCTGTAGTACTTTTTTATGTTATCTTTGTTAAAGATGTATATACATATACATGTTTAAATGTACAAATTAATGTAAATTTTTAGTAGAAAAGCATATGAAAGCTAGCTTTTAAAATTAACAAATATTTACACTGCTTTTTTGATTAAGAGTAGCAAGGTTTAAACTAGTTTGAAAAGATTTACTATTGGTACAAAATGATATATAAGATTGTTCTAGCAATATATCTAAAGATAAGGTGATTTTTTTCACAGACTTTGCACCAAAGACAAACAAAAACAACAATTTCTAAGAACAAGCAAGATTTTTGCTGCATTCAGTTTTGCAAAATTACAAAATTGTTAGTTTTACAGTTTTTTAACCCTCTATGTTATTTTATACATTTTAGATATAGAATAAACATACACTAATTTTGAAGTTATGTTAAATGCTATATTTTATTGAAACGACTGATTGCCAGCCTTAAAATAATATCCAATTTTAATATATGTAATGACTTTTTATTTTGATAATAAAACAAACACTGCTGTGCCCTGAGTAATATGTTGTACGTAAAAATGAATTATTCTATTAATTAAAAGCAAACACTGTTTCAGTTTTATAGAATTGTTTTAAGTTACTAATTAAGTTTTTCTGAATTTTGATGCAAATTTTAAATACAACAAACTGTTTTTACCTCATATTTATTAGGAAAATGAGAGTAAGAAAAGGCAATAAGATAACACTGGGTTCAAGGTTAAATATGGAACATTTATAAGCTATCTGTTAACACTGAGTTTAAGACTGAATATGGGACAAGTATAAGTTATCTGGTAACACTGTGTTTAAGGGTGAATAAAGGACATGTATAAGCTATCTGTTAACACTGGGTTTAAGGGGAATATGGGACATATATAAGCTATCTGTTAACACTGGGTTCAAGGGTAAATATGGGACAAGTATAAGTTATCTGGTAACACTGTGTTTAAGGGTGAATAAAGGACATGTATAAGCTATTTGTTAACACTGGGTTTAAGGGGAATATGGGACATATATAAGCTATCTGGTAACACTGGGTTTAAGTCTGAATAAAAATGTGTATAAGATTAGGCAGTCATTTAAAAGTGGGTTCAAGGCTGAATATGGGGTGAGTATAAGATTAAGCTATCAGTTAAAACTGGGTTCAAGGCTAAAAATGGGGTGAAGATAAGATTAAGCTATCTGTTAAAACTGGGATCAAGACTGAATATGGGGTGAGTATAAGATTAAGCTATCAGTTAAAACTGGGTTCAAGACTAAAAATGGGGTGAGTATTAGATTAAGCGATCAGTTAAAACTGGGTTCAAGTCTAAAAATGGGGTAAGTATAAGATTAAACTATTTGTTAAAACTGGGTTTAAGGCTAAATATGGTTGTGTATAAGATTAAGCTATCTGTTAAAACTGGGTTTAAGACTAAATATGGGTGTGTATAAGATCAAGCTATTTGTTAAAACTGGGTTTTAGACTGAATATGGGGTGAGTATAAGATTAAGATATCAGTTAAAACTGGGATCAAGACTGAATATGGGGTGAGTATAAGATTAAGCTATCAGTTAAAACTGGGTTCAAGGCTAAAAATGGGGTGAAGATAAGATTAAGCTATCTGTTAAAACTGGGATCAAGACTGAATATGGGGTGAGTATAAGATTAAGCTATCAGTTAAAACTGGGTTCAAAACTAAAAATGGGGTGAGTATAAGATTAAGCGATCAGTTAAAACTGGGTTCAAGTCTAAAAATGGGGTAAGTATAAGATTAAACTATCTGTTAAAACTGGGTTTAAGGCTAAATATGGGTGTGTATAAGATTAAGCTATCTGTTAAAACTGGGTTTAAGGCTAAATATGGGTGTGTATAAGATTAAGCTATCTGTTAAAACTGGGTTTAAGGCTAAATATGGGTGTGTATAAGATTAAGCTATCTGTTAAAACTGGGTTTAAGACTAAATATGGGTGTGTATAAGATTAAGCTATCTGTTAAAACTGGGTTTAAGGCTAAATATGGGTGTGTATAAGATTAAGCTATCTGTTAAAACTGGGTTTAAGGCTAAATATGGGTGTGTATAAGATTAAGCTATCTGTTAAAACTGGGTTAAAGGCTAAAAATGGGGTGAGTATAAGATTAAACTATCAGTTAAAACTGGGTTTAAGACTGAATATGGGTGTGTATAAGATTAAGCTATCTGTTAAAACTGGGTTTAAGACTGAATATGGAGTGAGTATAAGATAAAGCTATCTGTTAAAACTAAGTTTAAGGCTAAATATGGGTGTGTATAAGATTAAGCTATCTGTTAAAACTGGGTTTAAGGCTAAATATAGACTGAATATGGGGTGTGTATAAGATTAAGCTATCTGTTAAAACTGGGTTTAAGACTAAATATGGGTGTGTATAAGATTAAGCTATCTGTTAAAACTGGGTTTAAGACTGAATATGAGTGTGTATAAGATTAAGCTATCTGTTAAAACTGGGTTTAAGGGTAAATATAGACTGAATATGGGGTGTGTATAAGATTAAGCTATCTGTTAAAACTGGGTTTAAGGCTAAATAAGGGTGTGTATAAGATTAAGCTATCTGTTAAAACTGGGTTTAAGACTGAATATGGAGTAAGTATAAGATTAAGCTATTTGTTAAAACTGGGTTTAAGGCTAAATATAGACTGAATATGGGGTGAGTATAAGATTAAGCTATCTGTTAAAACTGGGTTTAAGGTTAAATATGGGTGTGTATAAGATTAAGCTATCTGTTAAAACTGGGTTTAAGACTAAATATGGGTGTGTATAAGATTAAGCTATCTGTTAAAACTGGGTTTAAGGCTAAATATAGACTGAATATGGGGTGTGTATAAGATTAAGCTATCTGTTAAAACTGGGTTTAAGACTGAATATGGAGTGAGTATAAGATTAAGCTATCTGTTAAAACTGGGTTTAAGGCTAAATATGGGGTGTGTATAAGATTAAGCTATCTGTTAAAACTGGGTTTAAGACTAAATATGGGTGTGTATAAGATTAAGCTATCTGTTAAAACTGGGTTTAAGGCTAAATATAGACTGAATATGGAGTGAGTATAAGATTAAGCTATCTATTAAAACTGGGTTTAAGGCTAAATATGGGTGTGTATAAGATTAAGCTATCTGTTAAAACTGGGTTTAAGGCTAAATATAGACTGAATATGGGGTGTGTATAAGATTAAGCTATCTGTTAAAACTGGGTTTAAGACTAAATATGGGTGTGTATAAGATTAAGCTATCTGTTAAAACTGGGTTTAAGGCTAAATAAAGACTGAATATGGGGTGAGTATAAGATTAAGCTATCTATTAAAACTGGGTTTAAGGCTAAATATGGGTGTGTATAAGATTAAGCTATCTGTTAAAACTGGGTTCAAGGTTGAATATGCAGTGAGTATAAGATTAAACTATCTGTTAAAACTGGGTTCAAGACTGTATTTAGGGTGTGTATAAGATTAAGCTATCTGTTAAAACTGGGTTCAAGACTGTATTTAGGGTGTGTATAAGATTAAGCTATCTGTTAAAACTGGGTTTAAGGCTGAATATGGAGTATTAAAGGGTAAAGATAGGACATGTATTAGTTATCTAATAATACTGGGTTCGGTGATAAATATAGGTGTAAGATTAGGTTATTTGTTATAACTGAATAGAATATAATGGCTTAATATAGAGTGTGTCTAAGATTAAGCCATTATGTATAAATTATATAAAAACAGCGAGTTAAAGAGTAAATAAAAGGTATATATGATCAAGCTCTGATTAATCATATATACCTCAAGGTTAAATATAAAGTGTGTATACGGTTATATACTTATAACCTGATTTTAAGGCAATATATAGGTTGTGTATGAGCTATATGAAAACGAAAGGTTCAAGGGTGAATATGTGACGGTATAAGATAACTGTTAACATTGGATCCAAAGGCGAATATGGGGAATGTAAAAGGCATTTTTTAAGACTGGGTCCAAGGGTGAATATGGGGCGTGTATAAGCCATCTTTTAACAGTGGGTCCAAAGGGTAAATATGAAACATGTATAAGCTATTTGTTAACGATGGATTCAAGACTGAATACGTGACGTGTATGAGCTATTTGTTAACACTGCACCAAAGAAATGGACTGCTATAAATGGATTTACACTGCACCAAGAATGAATTCAGTACGTTTTCATTTTGTTGAATATCTTATTTTTTGTCGTTTGGGCCCGACTGCTCGCATTGTTTTTAGCGTCTTACTCAATAGCGCTCCGCCATAAAAACGGTGGGGTTTATAGAAGTTCATTTGTTATGTGTTATTTCTGAAATAAAACTCGTATATATACCGTTCAGTTATAGAATTATTCGGGGACGCGGAATTTGAGGGAATGGAAAATGAAGGAACGGAAATTGAAGGAACGGAAAATGAAGGAACCGGAAAATGAAGGAACGGAAAATGAAGGAACCGGAAAATGAAGGAACGGAAAATGAAGGAACCGGAAAATGAAGGAACGGAAAATGAAGGAACCGGAAAATGAAGGAACGGAAATTGAAGGAAAGTGAAAAAAGGAGAGGCGGAATCTTAAAAAAATAAAACGCGGAAATTCCGTTGACTGTTTATTTGTATTAAATTCAATAATATTTTAGAAATAAACGAGAATTTTATAGAAAAGGGGTTAGGGTATGCTGGGGTAATAAAAATTAACTCATTATCGCTCATCAGTTCTTCATTTTCCGTTCCCGGTTCCTTCATTTTCCGTTCCTTCATTTTCCGTTCCTTCAATTTCCATTCCCTCATTTTCAGTCGACCCGAATTATTCCATACTTTTCCAATAGCACAAATTAAACATTTACAATTAGAAAATAAAATGCTTGATCGGCAAATTTTAAAAAGGCGTCAGGTCTGCAGGTTGGAAAATCTTAATAAAAGTAAATATGTTTTGTTTACTGAGTTTTCATATTGCATGCTAGGCTTAAAACCAAAGCAATTTATTCGTTTATTAACCCTGTGTATTATAAAAAGGCGTTGACAGATTATATTAATTAATTGTCAGTTTTGTTAATTAGTAAGTACTGAGTAATACGTTCGGCCGGATACTATGCTAAACCAGCATTTGCGCTTTAATATACCAATAAAAGGTTAGCGTTACATGTATTTAAGCTTAAAACTTTATTAGATTTTGTGAAATTAAATATATATACTATTGGTTAATTTATTTACATTGTCAGGTGTAAAAATGGATATAGGAATCAGAAAATTACAAGTTTTATTTGTGTTTGTCTGTCCCTGCAAACTGTAAAGTTTTAAAGTAACAAAAATAAAACAAGATGCTGTCACTTGCAAGAACAACTTTAATAAAAAGATTGAAAAACTTGAACAACAAATTTTCTGTAAGTTCATTCCATTCTGGAAGCAGTCAACGATATTTAACAGATGTCACAGACTGTAACAATATTGAGTTTATGCAAACAAGATACAAAGATTTAAAACGATTAATTAACGAGAATTATACCCAAGTTTGTAGCCTCGATTCTCAAGGCATTTTTGCCATAAACCAAATCAATTTTGCTGATATAAATGTCTATGGATTTGACTATGATTATACGCTTGCTCAATACTCGGATGTGATGCAAGATTTTATTTATGAAGCCGCAACTGAAGTACTCGTCAAAAAACACAACTTCCCAAAACAATTACTTAATTTTTCGCACTGTTCAGACTTTTGTATTCGAGGTTTACATTATGATATCCAAAGAAGTCTTCTAATGAAGGTGGATGCTTGTAATATTATCCAACTAGGGACCGTGTACAGAGGTTTACAAAAACTAGATGATCATGAAGTTGTTGAATTATTTGGAGGGTCGCGCCATATTCCAAAACATATTTTAGATCAATCATATGTTGGTGGAGATTCAATTCGGCAGTTAATGGATATTTTTTCGATGCCAGAAATGATGTTGCTATCAAATGTTGTCGAGTATTTCACAAGCAACAATATTGTTTATGATCCGACGATATTATTCGAAAGTGTTCAAGATGCTGTTCGGAGTGTTCATATCAACCAACTACACAAAGAAGTTATAAATAATGTTGACAAGTACTTAACCAAAGATAGTCTTCGTGAGCTAACCAACTACCTAGTATCTAGCGGTAAAACTCTATTTTTGATTACAAACAGTGGATATGAGTTTGTAAACTGCGGTCTTAAACATTTAATTGGTCCCGACTGGAAAGATGTTTTTGATGTCTGTATCGTCCAAGCTAAAAAGCCAGGATTTTTCTACAAAGGGAAACGACCTTTTAAGAGAATAATCACTGATTCTAAAGACCCATATGTGTCATGGGAGCATGTGAATAACCTTACAAAAGGACAAGTTTATACCGAAGGTTGCATCTCCGAACTGATGAAGCTTTCAAAGTGGAATGGTAGCGAGGTTTTGTATTTTGGCGATCAGATTTACGCCGATCTCTCGGATGTGACTCATGCTTATGGGTGGAGGACTGGGGCAGTTATTCCAGAGTTAGAAGATGAACTGATTGTCATGAATCGAGAGTCTTTCAGCAAAGCTGTTGTCTGGTTACAAACTCTTGAAAAATTGCTTGAGAGAATGCAGGTATAAATTAGTTGTCATTTTCCATAAAAATTATATATAGGTATGGCCGGATAGAAAAATTGTTTTATGTATAACATAGATCTTGCAGATGGGAAAATTGTTTGTATTTAATGTAATTAAATTAAATAATCTGTAAATAAGCACTCTGAAAGGCCTTACACATGGATTTTTATAAAGGATAAAATATTTTAAAAGGCCTTTTTTAGTACTGTATTCATATTTTTAGTAAAAAACTACACATAAAAATATTAATCGAAAACTACCAATTTTTACTTGAAATTTTAACAAAATTAATCATTTTTAAGGTATACAGCCTTATACATTTTTATAAAGGATTAAATATTTTAAAAGGCATTTTTTGGTAACTAAACTGTATTCCTATACCAATAAAAAAATTAATCGGAAACTACTATTTTTGATCTGAAATTTTAACCAACTCATATGAATTTTAAGGTATACAGAGATGCAGAATGTCAACAATTAATCCATGATTGGTTACAAGAAAGAAACGAACTCAAAGTTTCGGTAAAAGAAGTTTTTAACGTTCATTTTGGTTCAGTGTTTCGATCCCACTTAAACGCTTCATTTTTTGCCGGAAGATTATGTAGAATAGCAGACGTGTATACTTCATCTATCAATAATTTATCCCGTTATTACCCTGACCACTTCTTTTTTCCATTACGAGGTACATTACCGCATGAAAATATTATAAGTTTGTCGTTTCAACATGACGGTTACGATAACGCGATTGAAAAGGCTTTAAAAGACAAGCGAAAATCTGCCAAAAAATTTCTCCGATAGGCTTCATATATTTATTGCATTGTAATTATTTATCCAAGATGTTCCAATGTTTGGTATTACTGTATTTTTTTAGAATTTACTCAAAATTGTTTCAGCATATCGAAAACTTTTATAAATTTGTTATGTTATTGTTTTGAATAAAAAAACAACTTAAAACTACACAAAAAAATTTAAACACAAATAAGCCATACTTAAAACACATTGCCGATTAAACTAAAATTATTGTCTTGTTTTTTTTATGTGGTTAAAATATAATATTTTGGTGTGCACAGTTTTAAATGTTGTTTAACTCTTGCCGTATTTAATTGTTTGTATATTTTGACAAAAAAAGCCAAAATGCTGTTTAACTTACTAGTGAACAAACTCTTATTCCAAATTTTTTTTACCATATTTATAAACCTAATACATTTTAACACTGTTATTATCCATGTGCAACAGTTTGTTGTTTATGCTTAAATAAAATTGTAAAAAACCAAATCGACTTTGCATGATCTTTAAACTAAAGTTTAAAAAAGGGATGTGGCAAAAATTATTAACCTTTCAACTTATAAAACTGGTCTAGCAAAAAGAATAGTGGTTTTAAATATAGAATAAAACCAGGCTTTTTCGGTTAATACACCTAATTTAAAAGACCCTTGTCGCCAGCCAATATAAGATAATAAATTGCTAGAGTTATCTTCATTTGGTGACAAATAGCAGAAGGATACTTACTATTGATCATTGGTTCTTTTAAACATTGCTTTTTTAAAGGACTGGCTTCCAAACTCAGAAACTGATGACATGCATCATTCGAAGCAAGGTATTATTAATTTAGTAATAGCTTATAATTTTAATTTGATGTTTTTAAATTTAAAAAAAATAATGTGTTAAGCTTATATGACTGTTATTTTTTGGACCCTTTTAAAATGGGCCATAAGACAACATGAACTAGTCTGTAGATTTAAAAAACCTTTGCAAATGAATAAATGGCTGCATTTTTCTGGTAAAAAACGGGACCAGGTGATAATTCAAAAAAAAAATTATTTTTGTGACCCCCAAAAGAATGTATTTATGTGAGACCTGTAAATCACATTTATTAATGTGTTTTTTTTCTAAACACTCATATCTGCCATAAAACAAGATTTAATAATTTGCTGTTTGATTTATTTCAAAGGAATAAACCTAGAAGAGTGAGTGGCTCCGATACCTGGACGACCGTGTTTAACTGGTTTGTAGGTGATGCTGAATTCACCCAAATAACGACCAATCATTTCAGGCTAAAAACAAAAATCAGTTTAAATATAGTAATGTTAATGTGTTGACTATATTTATTCTTGAAATTAAACAAAGTTTCACCAAAAACTGGGGAATTAATTTAAAAGTTTAATTTAAAGATTTTTTTTGTGTATATCTTAATCCTCGATGTGGGAAAGTCGAATGCACGACTTAAACATAGAGTAACATCAGTTACTGCTGATTTAGTGCTGGCTCAGCAGGAGTTCACACCGTTTATAGCGCCTTACTCAAGGGCGTTACAGCATGAGATTAGTTGGGATTGAACCCAAGACCTCATGTGTGGTGTAGCAAGTGTTCTTACCACTACACCACGCTGCCGGTTCAGATAGTGTTGTTAATGTTTTGACAATAATTATTTTTGCAATTATTGTCTAAATATCAAACAAATATTTCATAATTTATTTGGCAATTCCGATTAACATTCGCCTAAAATTTAAGTTAAATAAGAAATAAACTAAGACTAAATTAATCCATAAAATTTCATATTTATATTTAATTTGAACTATTCTAAAAATATTAAATAAGGAAACTGTTTTACCATTCTAAACTAAGAAAAAAAAACAATGTTAGTTTTCTCTCGCAGTTTAAATAAATCTAGCTAAAATTACAGCGTTTTTCAACTTTATACTAGGATGCGATTTATACACACTAAATATAAACTGTTTCAAAGTTTATTTTTGAAAAAAAAATTTCCTTTTAAGTAAAAAATCTCACCTTAACTTCGACCTGGTTAAAAGTCTTTCCGTTATAAACCCCGACCATGCTTCCGACCATCTCTGGCTCGATGATCATGTTTCTAAGATGAGTTTTAACAACTTCTGGTTTCTCCAAAGCTGGGGTGTTCTTCTTGGCCTAAATTAACAAATTTTGTAATAAGTATTTAAGGTGTTAGAATATCTGGAATCATTTTTTAAGCTTGGCTGACCACAATAATAGTGGCATTGAGACATTTTTGAGTTTAGACCAATAAGATTATTTTATATATACTTAAAACTGAAATAAACAACTTTTAGCGGCATGGCACAATTAGGTTCTGAAGTATTTATTGGAGGTGACATTGTAGAATTGAAATTTTTATTTTAGAAATTTTATGCAAGTGAAAAAAACTTTTACCTGAAATATTTTATTAAATTGATCATATTTTTCCTATTTTAGTATATATACCAATTCTAAATAACTTTGCATTGGAAATATTTTGCACACACACATGCCCAATTTTTGATTATAATTGTTCTTAATAATAAAATAATAGTAATAATCTGAACTATAAATAAAATGAACCTAACAAATGATAAAAATGCACAACAAATTTTATCTTTTTATCATGACCTTAGTTTACACATGTTCTTATAGTCTGATAGTTTAGATAACCTAATAAAAACTTTTAAAAAATAAAACCTACAAAAAAGTTAAAACTTTACCTTTCTAAGTCTTTTAAGAAGAGCGTTGTGTTTTCGTTTAATTCCTCGGTTGAAAGCTCTGCGCTGACGAGCACAATACATTTCCATCATTTGCTCTCTAATAATTTATATTTAGAATTAATTGCAAAAATAAACAACATTGCTAAAACTACTTAGGACACTAATATGAGCACTCAAGGTCATAAGTTTAAGTCCCACTGCCCCTATTGTAAGAAAAAAAACAAAAATTGCGAACTTTAAGAAAGAATAAAATGTTCGCATAATTTACGTTAAAACTACACTAAAATTATACTTTAAATTTATTAATTTTAACTCTAAAACTATTCTTCAAATATTACCTGGAAAAGTCAAGCAATTGATCGAGATCTACACCTCTGTAGGTGTATTTACGAAAAGTCCTTTTTCTAGGAGCTGGGGCCGCTGCGTCTGCCTAAATACACACAAAATAAAAGTTCTAACATACTCTTATAGATTTCTTCTGTTAATTAAGGTTTGTGTTAATTAAATATCTTGATTTAACCAGCTAAAAGTCGACCTACCATTTTTTCCAACCTGTTTAAGAAACCCGAGTAAAAAAGACCGGAGCGAGTCGGAAAATCATAACATTACTTTTTCAGCAAGGTGGCGCTATATTTTCACTCCCGTGTACTTTTTTAAGATGTTTATAGATCAGCCGCGATTGTTCGGTCTAGAGCAAAGTGGGCGGAAGAAGGTGAAAAGAACACGAAATATTTTTTAAATTTAGAAAAGCGCCACGGAGATAAAAAAATTATTAACCGATTAAAAGTTCAAAATTCCATTTTGACGGACCAACATTCTGTTTTAAAAGAGCTCTCGATATTTTATAAAAACTTGTTTGCTCGGAAAAAAGATATATATCCGTTGGATAAAATCCGACACTTTCTAACAAACCTTAACCTGCCGAAGCTATCAGAGCCCCAAAGAACTGCAACCGAGTCTCTTATAAGTAAAAATGAGTGCCATAAAAGCATGAAAAGTATGAAAACAAACAAATCTCCTGGCCCTGATGGGTTTCCTATTGAATTTTATTCAAAATTTTGGTCAGAGTTGCAGGACCCATTACTTAAATGTTATAAATATTCGCAGGCCACCGGCACTTTAAGTGAATCTCAATGCCAAGGTGTGGTTACCTTAATAGCTAAACCAAACAAAGATACTCTTTTGGCCATAAACTATAGACCTATAACCCTACTAAATGCAGACTATAAAATACTAGCTAAATTAATTAACTCTAGAATTAAACAGCACATCGATGATCTAGTCTCTCGAGACCAGACTGGGTTTATACCGGGCAGATATATAGGGGAAAATTTAAGACTTATATTCAATGTTATTGATTATGTGGATAATTTAAATCTTCCTGGGGCGATTATTGCCCTAGATATATATAAAGCTTTTGATACCTTAGACTGGGTCTTCATGAAAGAGGTTCTAATACAATTTGGATTTGGCCCATATGTACTATCATGGTTAAATACATTTTATAGATGGCCTAAATGCTCAGTTATCAATAATAATTTTCTATCCAGCTATTTTTCTATACAGAGGGGGGTGCGCCAGGGCGATCCGTTATCACCAACGCTGTTTGTTCTTTGCATAGAATGTCTGGCAACGGCAATACGAATAAACAAATCTATTCAAGGTATTAAAATAAATGAAGACCGGCTTAAAGTATCGCTCTTAGCTGATGACACTTTGGTGTTTCTCAACGGTGACTCGGATGAATTTGATAAAGTCTTTGAAACTGTAAATCTTTTCGGGGACATCTCCGGGTGTAAGATGAACATAGAAAAATGCCAAGCCTTTTATATTGGCGCAAGTAGAAATAACCAAGATCATCCCTTCGCCTCCGCTGGCCTTCAATGGCCGTCGGAGAACATTAAATATTTGGGCGTTTGCATACCGATTTCCAAATACATTAGTGATAAACAATTCTTCAACTTAAACTTTAGCGAAACACTTAACAAAATTGCAAACATACTCCAAATCTGGTCCTCTCGGGGCCTTACTTTAATCGGAAAAACAACGATAATCAAAAGCCTAGTTATACCTACTTTAATATATAAACTTAGCGTTGTACCAGTGTTGCCACCAAAGGCTTTTTTGGCAAAATTAAAAAGAAAATTGTTTGTTTTTATTTGGGGTTCCAAATGGGAACGTGTGAAACGCGAAACACTACATCTTCATTATAAAGAGGGAGGAATTAATATGATTGATATAGAAAGTTACATCTTAGCCTTATACACACGTTGGGCAGCAAAACTCTTTGATAAGAACTTTAAGTCTCAATGGAAAAACATAGAAAGTGCGTCAGGAAACCTGCAAACAATTGCGAATGTGATGTGTTCCAAACTGATTTACAACCATAAAGACATAACGAGGATTTTACCGCTTCGTAACTTACGAACAACAGCACAACTATTAAAAATAATGTTACCACCTGACGATGTCGCCGAACCAATATTTCTTAATAAGACCACTAAATATCGAGGAAAATATCTCTTTAACCCCAACTGGCTACAACGTGGATTGACCGACCTCTCACAACTATATACAAACAATGGCGAACACATTGAATTTAGCGACCTAGTTTCAAAATATAACATTGGAAATACAAATGACGATTACATTTTTTATATAAAACTAAAATCCAAGCTACCATATGTTGACGACTCTTATTTTAACAATAACACGCGCTCAGGTTTAAAATACATAGATGATATTTTACTTTTTCTTAAAACATACGGCGGTACAGTTAAGTCTATTTACAATTACCAATTAAATAATACAAAAACTCCGATTAAACAAAAATTAAAATGGCAATCTACTATTAACGACCCGAGTTTAAACGAACACGTATGGAAATCAGTCTATAAACTAACTGCGGACACAAGTTTGACGACTAGATTGCGATCTTTTCAAATTAAATTAAACCTTAGGGCCATAGTTACTAACGATGCTCTCTTTGCGTTTGGGGTGAAGACCACGCCTGTATGTTCCTTTTGTAAAGCCGAAAGTGAGACCATTTACCATATTTTTTGTAAATGCCCAGTAACCAACGTGTTCTGGGAAGATGCCATATCCTGGATTGCGGCCACATTAAGACTTCCTTTAATTATTTCTAACAGCGAACGTTTGTTTGGAGTGGTCTCGCATGATCACTCTCATTCGTTAATTAATTTATTATTATTATGCTCTAGATATATTGTTTATATTTGTAAATATGCTGAACGGACACCAACAATTAGGGAACTTATTTTTTTTGTAACCAACTTAAGAGATTGTGATTTGTATCGTTATAAAAAATTTAAAAAAATGGAAAAATTTTTTACAAAATGGTCAACTTTGCCTTAAACTATGTTTATGTTTGTATTTAGCTATTTAAAATTTTTAATATTTGTTTTTTAATATGTACTACTACGTGCTACGCTATTCTTTCCTGTGTTGTACTGTATGTCGAATAAAAAAACTTTTGCTAAAAAAAAAAAAAAAAAAAAAAAACAAAAAAAAAAAAAAAAAAAAGATGTTTATAGATCACCCATTTCTTTTGGGTTTAAATTTATTGTTTTTTTACGTTAAGAAGACTAAATAACTGCCTAAGAAATTATATCTTGTTTATTGCGTGTTTAATATAGCAACAATATACACAAAAACAAATTCATAAAATGTAAAATCCTATTCTTAATACGGTAACTATTTTTCCTAAACAATTTATAAGACAAATTAGTTTTGCATATACAAGTTTAAACTCGATTAAACAAATTATTAAAGCTATTAGTTAGTACACATATCAATTATTTTTGTCCTTAATTGCCTATAAAAACAGTCAACACAAATCAATTCAGGTTAAACTAACTATAATCAACACATGAACCAACATACTGCGTTATAGCTACACACGACGTCATCACACCTTCCCGTGACGTCATCAATTATTTAAAAGTAAGATACGTTCGATTAATTAAATAAACATTACAGGTAATCGTGTGAGAGATTAAAGAAAGAAGTTTTAGTTAAAAATGAGAGAAGCTGGACGTTTCTTTTTCTTCTTTTTCTCTTTTTTGCCTTTTTTAATAATGAGAGAGGGTTCGATTTCGGAATAACCCTCGGGTAACTCTGGCGGAGGGGGTAAATCGTTGTCAATGTCATCCAAGTACGCCATTGACCTTGACCTATGACCTTTGGTTAGGGTGGAACTCTCTTCGCTAAGTTTAAGTGTTTGTAGAACTTTGGTTTTTAGAAGTTCAGCTCTTTGATCAACATTATCACGTTTAAAGGAACCGTGATTGCTCAGACCTGAGTCGTTTTCAGCACTCCCAACCGAGTTTAAACTTTGAACACTTCCCGTAAATGAAGATCCGCGAGATGACGTCGGAGAGCATTTATCGAGCATTTCTTTAGGGATAAGGGGAGATGGGGGGAGTGAATTTTTGCCTTCGACCTTGGGTTTTAAAGATTTAGAAGGTGGCAGCGGAGCGGGGGGAATTGGTAGGTTATCCACTGAGGGTTCTAGAGGTGTTTCCCCGTCTTTTAAAGGCGAAGGTAAGGGTAAATCCTCATTTTCATTAGTATCAGGCTCGGGAAAATCCCCGTTTTGGGGTGGTTCCGGTAATTCTTTATCGCTAAAAAGGGGAACTGGGGGTTTGTCGTTATTTAGGGGTAAGGGCGATGGAAGGTCATTTAAAGAAACATCAGTGGGCGAGTTTGACCCCCCTGAAGGAACGTCGGTAGTCTCCCCTGTGGATTTGACCTTGAGACCGAGAGGAGGGGGTTTAATTGCACTTGAGGGCACGTGACCTCGCTTCTTCGGTTCTAAAAAAAAATAATTTCAATTTTAAAATTAAAATTTTTCAATTTTTAAAATTTAAATAAAATTGATTAGGAGGGCGTTATTTCAGTATATTCTATGCTAAAACACCGCAATATAAATTAAACTAAAAAGCCTTAACAAAATTCAATCATTTTGGTAAAATCTCTTTTTTGTTTGGTTATAAAACTTTCAAGTTAGATTATAAAGATTATCATGACATTACACATCTCACAATTCCACCAATTAGGGAAAGTGACGTCATTTCCTTTTAGGTTTTATAAACTAAAACGTAAATAACTAAAAAAAATTAAACTACAACAAAAATAAGGAAAATTTTAAAATAACAAAAATGAAATTTAAAATTAAAAATAAACATTTTTGCAACCCTTTTATTTTTTTCAATTATTATGATGTCATACCTGTTGGAACTGTTGGCGCTTCAATATCCATTTCACTTGTTAAAGCCTGAAAAAAAATTAATAAATTGAGCAACAAGACAACAAAAAAAGGTTTTTCAAAAAAAGTTTTTTTTTTAGTAAAGATTTTTATTTTTTAATTGGTAGTATATAAAAGATTAAAGTAAATCATTTAAACATAAACTTAGTTCACTTTTTAAGTTATTTAAAAATGTTTTTTAAAATATATGTATTAAGAGTGACCTTATAACCTTAAAATTGAAAATAATATTTTTTAAATTTCTATGAAGCAAATTATTATTGTAACTTACTCGTTCTTTTAAATGTGTTCTGCTCGGAGGTCGCCGCTTGGCGGCAGCAGGTTTGGCGCGCATTTTGGTCACGTGATTCAACTTGACGTCACCACCCTAAAAATAAAACATTTCTAAATATTAAAAAAACTTAATAATTATTCAAAATGTCTTTAGGTAATTTTTAAGCTAATGTTGTAAATATAAAAAAACACAACATGTAAGTGATGTTATGACGTCACTATAACACCACAATGACGTCACACTCACCATTCTAGTTGAGGAAATCGCCTCGTTCAACTTCTGATACCATTTCTCCATGACGTCACTTGTTTCAGTGTAAAACATTTCGCGTTGTACCTAAAATCAAAAAATTTTAACACTTATTACGTCATAATGTTACTAAATAAGCAACATAATTACGTCATAGAGTTAAACACTTAACCATTTAAGATTAAACCGGCAGCGTGGTGTAATGGTAAGAACACTTGCTACACCACACATGAGGTCGTGGGTTCAATCCCCACTGATCTCATGCTGGAGCGCCCTTGAGTATGGCTCTATAAACGGTGTGAAATAAACGGTGTTTAGGATAATTTATAATATCCTAAACTGCCACAGGCAACTTGAGACTGGGTTAAAGTAACTGATGTTACTCTATGTTTAAGTCGCGCATTCGACTTTCTCACATCGAGGACAAAGATATATACAAAAAAAAAACTTTACAATCAAGATTTTACAAAATGCTCTTAAACTAAAACGAAAGTCTTTAGATCATAAAAAACAAATTTACGAGCAAAATTTATTTCAATAAATTTAATCATTAAACTTGGGACATAATAGGCTCTTAAAGCGATAATATTATCCTAATAAAGATATAAATAGTTTTACTAGGTTTTAGAGTGAACTAAAACACAATTTATAAGTAAATTTTATTTTTGACGTGTTTGCCAAAATCTAAAATAAATAGAGGGCCGTGTTTTTTATTTTATATCACTTTAAGGTGATAGCTTTTATATTTTATGTGGAATGGGAGTTTTGTTGTGACATGTTCAAGCTATCTCTAAATGCCAGGCTTAAGGGCGAATAATGAAGCATTGGTGCGGCTTGAACTCGAAACCTTTTGGTGTGTTTAAACTATCTGTGAACGCCGGGCTTAAGGGCGATAGTGTGGCATTGGTGCGGCTCGAACCCGAAATCTTTTGGTGTGTTTAAGCTATCTGTAAACACCGGGCTTAAGGGCGATAGTGTGGCATTGGTGCGGCTCGAACCCGAAACCTTTTGGTGTACATAAGCCATTCATAAACACCGGGCTCAAGGGCAAATAGTGTGGCATTGGTGCGGCTCGAACCCGAAATCTTTTGGTGTGTTTAAGCTTTTTGTAAACGCCGGGCTCAAGGGCGAATAATGTGGCATTGGTGCGGCTCAAACGCGAAACCCTGTTGGTGTGTTAAAGCTATCTGTAAACACAGGGCTCAAGGTGAATAGTGTGGCATTGGTGCGGCTCAAGCCCGAAACCTTTTGGTGAGTTTAAGCTATTCGTAAACGCCAGGCTCAAACGCAAATAATGTGGCATTGGTGCGGCTCGAACCCGAAACCTTTTAGCTCGTAATTGGATACCCGGTATATCTAGGTAACAGAATTAACTAGAACTATCAAAGTATAATCTTTAAAGTAATTAACTTACCTTAGTTTTAGTTTTTTGTCCAGGTTTAGTTTTCAAAGTCTCAAGAATGAAAATATTTGGTTTCTTTTCTGCTTCCTTCTTGCTCGCTTTTACACAATTTTGATATAGAGATAAGTCTACAACTCCACAGTTTTTATCTTTCTTATCAGTAGTCTGCAAAAATTTATAAGAAAAACTAAAGGGGCGATAAATTCTAATATTGCATTAAATTAGAAAATAAAAAATAAAAAATGTTTGCAAAATAACTTAAATTAAGTGAAATTATTTAAAGTTTTAAAACATTAAAAAAAGCGAAAATCCTAAAAAGTGGTATTTTCAATACCTTTATACTATAATTTACGATACAAAAAATTCAGCAAAAATCCTTTTTTCTTCGTCTTTAAAATAAGACGTAGTGGACGACAAATATATGTTTAGATTTGTCCAATTTAGATGCTTTTACAATAAAAAAACGGCATTTAAGGTAAACTATCACAGGCAAATATTAGTCGAAAGTTGCGACCATATTACAACAAATTAAAATCCCAAACTTTAGGGTGGGCTATCAACTACTAATAATAATTTTAACTAAATAAAATCCTTATTTAAATCTTCCATTTACAAACAAAATATAACTTACCGTGAATTCGAAGAAATAAAGTTTTCCGTCTCTAATTAAACACCATCTTTTTCTCCATCTTTTACGCAACCATCCCTCTTGTATTTTACGAAACAACCATCCCGCACCATTCTCTATATCGTCAGTTTGAGCGACTTGCTCATCCTAAATCATACAAGTATATGTTGAGATTTTAAATATTATTTTTTAATTATATTTTTTAATTAATTTATTCTTGATGTGGAAAGGTCGACTTTAAGATCTAAACATAGAGCAACATCAGTTACTCCGACCCAGTCTCGAGTTGCCTGTGAGAGTTTGGGATATTATAAAGGCCCGATAATTAAACTGCTGAATAAGTGCTGGCTTAGCAGGAGTTTATACTGTTTATAGCGCCTTACTTAAGAGCGTTACAGCATGAGAGCAGTAGGGATTGAACCCACGACCTCATGTAATGCTGACCACTTTTTTAACCTTGTGTCATTGTTTAAAATATAAAAAAAATGCACTTTTTCTTACAAACTAACTAAAATATTGCGTAAAAACGCTTTTAAACAATCTTTTAAAAGTATAAAAAAATGCTGTTGGTGGGAATCAAACCACCAACTTCAAAGTTAAAATTCGCGTTAAATAGAATATAATTTACATGACTAAATTAGGTATATTGTTTTGAACGAGGTATTGTTTAAAGTAATAAAAGTTAAACTTAATTTTAACGAGATCATAAATAATTTAAAGAGCTAGTAGACATAGGATTATGCACTAAAGTTTTAAGTTATTAAATTTGCTAATTTTTGAACCCTAAAAATAAAGAAATTGTATTATATATATTTTAAAATGTTTTTTTTTACCATTTGTCCGTTTTCTTTTTCAGTCATTTTGACAATTCAATTTTTTTATAAATTTGCTAAATCATTTTTTTTATTATTATCTACAAAAATAAATTAAAAATTTAAAGCATTGTCAGTTAAAAAATACTTTTACAAAACTACAACAAAATATATAAGTCTAAATATAAATTAAAGCTTAAAATTTACTTCAAAATTAGCCAATAATAACAAAACAAAAAGTTTTTAAAAATCAATAGTTTTTTCTTGATTACATTTGAATTTCTATTACTTTAAATCCACAAACAGGAAATAACTTAATAATTAATTACTTGATGACATCACAATTAATTATTATGACAACAATGCAACAATAAGGTCATAGTAACTTTTATTCAAATGTTTTATTGCAAAACCAATATCTGAAAAACTATGTTAAATTAAAAAGCTATTTTAACCAATTTCTAAACGCAAATGTAGTTTTAAAAACAACATTTAAACCACACAATATCAGTTAAAATACTGTTAAATATTTTTAAAATAATAAATAGCCGTTTACACAAAATTTAACATAATTTTAATGGCTTTATACAAAAATTAAACACTTAAAATTTACATGCATTTGAACCCTTACTGAGCATATTAAAACTAACAGTACAATGCTTTTACTATTATAAGTTTCAATACTGTTTTATATACAAAAAAACTAATCGTATGTTATATTATTAGCTACTCTATAGATCTATACAATACTAATAGTATTACTAACAGTTTACTATTAGGTTCTATATAATAACACTTGCTTGAAAATAGATTTCTTATTCTAGCCTCCCAATGGAATTTAAGTTCAATAAATTTCGGTTATAAGAAGCCCTTATAAGCGCTGTACATAAGCCAACAATACTAGAACATACGGCGACTCTATAATCGTTATTTACGAGCGAGTCCACAAAGAAATGGAATTGATTTTTTCGGCTTGTTTTAAAACTGTATCGGTTGGGATTTAAACTTGCAATTTTTTTTAAACATTTCTTAAAAATTAAAGAATTTTAAACCTAATATAATAGTGCCTATACTATAGCATTAAAAATCATATAATTTGGTTTATTTAGTTTTGAGTATGCTTTTCACTTGAACAAAACTAGTAATTTTCTATATATTAACTTAAACTATTTAAACCATTACTAACTTCACATAACACTACGCATTATACATATCTTAAACACTAAAATAACAGTTTAATATTATGTTAATTAATCATTTTAAAATGCAAGCATTTTACAAAGGATTTAGTAATTTTAACATACTGCTTATCATGTAATATATCCACACAATATGATGTGCTTATGACTCAATAATAAATACGTGTGCTTAATAATAAGAAAACTTTTTGTAACTTTTGTTTAATTTTATTTGATTTAAAAAATCTTTAAGCTAAAACTGTAAACAAATACAACTCTTGCTTAATTCTGCTCAAGCCTATTCTTTATAAACTTTATTTAAATTTTATTGCATTAAATTCACGTTTTAGCGCGTTATAAGAACCGATAAAGGTGCCGGTCGCTTTAAAACAGTTATTTTCTATGTGACGTCATAGTACCAGTCAATTTACTTCCTTGTTACGTTGTTATTCGAAGGCAAAAACGTCACAAGCCTTAAATTCGATTTAAGATGACGTAACCAAATTATGCCAGCAATTTAAAAATATCAGACATTCTTTTTGTAGAAAAATTAGATTTAATTGCAGAGGCACCTTAACTTTACTGCTGTATAATAACAGTGTTTGTATAGCTTTGGGCTAAATTTAAAGTCACTTACAGCTTAAATTTAAACTTGCATATAAGTAATTATTAACCAAGTTTTGCATCTTTGCATTTAGTTAATTATTAAAACTCTTTTGCTGTGTACTAAGTTAAATAAATCGCCCTTAAAGTTTATGTTTCTTTAAGTTAAACTATCACCAATTTTCTCTGTTCTTTCTTATGCGGTTTTACATACAAAACATAAAGTTATGTGTTATAGTTAAATAAAGCTAAGTTAAATACAAATATGTTTATTATAGAGTGTTTGAATTTAAATAAAACTACCCTAAATTATACACAACGTACTGTACGTAACAGACACACTGACTAATAACTGTATTCTTAAGTTAAATGTATGTTTATAGACTTATATAGCTTGTTGGGCTAGCTTGAGACGCGGTATGAGCTTGCATATCTACTTGAACCTGCAAATTAAACTTTACTTTAAATTTGCTATGTCTTGTTTAATAATAACAAAACATTTTTGCGCATTTTTGCGCACAACGTTGTACTGGGCTCGTTTTTTTCCTCTCTCGTTTCTGTTTCTCTTTCTCTTTTTTCCTCTCACAGGAAACGGGGAGAGACGCCTACGTTTGTTTTTTTGTTTCTTTTTTTATCTCGGTCAAAACAAGAAAAATTAACGCATTTAACTATAAGCTAAATGGGGTTAAACAACTTTTTGTTCCAAAATACGATTTGTAGTAAAAAATAATTGTATAAAAAATTTAAAAATAATTTATTTTTCAGAAACCGTAAGTCGTGCGTTCGAAACCCACTACTGCTATTTTGGTATGGGTTTAAATACTGCGTTAATAAATATATTTTAAGTCGAATTTTACCATAAAGATCGTATAAATAAAAAGAAATTAGTTTAAAATATCTCAAAAAAAAATAATATAAGAAAAAAGACTATAAACTATATCAGAAAACAAGACTTTATAATCGCATTTTAACCACATCGAGGATAAATATAATTAAAAAATTTAAACAAATTCGTTAAACCATAATCAAACGCCTACCCAATATATTCTCAACATATTTTTTGACTAAGTTTAACCTACCCACATGTGTATGCAAACTTATTCGACTTTAATAGACAAGGTAGTTGTTAAATACAATTTTAAAGAATTAAGTAATTGTTTGATATTATATGAATTTATATGTCTTTATAATTCAATGTTATATATATATATTTTTTGTATTTACTTATCTTAGATGTGGTATGGTCGACTTCACGACCTAAACATAAAGTAACATCAGTTACTCCGACTCAGTCTTAAGTTGACTTTGGCAGTTTAAGATGTTATAGATTATAATTACCAGATAATCAACTTTTTTATAATGCCAAATAGTGCTAAAAATATATATACATATTCAATGTGTAAAGCTTATAAAATATAACAAGTCTATTAAAAGTTATCTAGGATATTGCAAATATTTAATGACTATTAAAAAATCATTAAAAAAATTTACAATTTTTTTTTGTAAATTAAATGTTAATTATATTATCTAATATAAGGTCATTTTTACCGATTTATTTTAAGCTAAAAACGATTATTACGTCATAGTTTTATTGTTTAATATTTAAATCCTGAATCGCCAAATAAGAATAAGGTTTAACTGAGAATGAATTTAATTATTTCTAAAGTTCATTTAGGTCCTTTTTAAGCACAAATTTAGAATAAAAAATAAATTTTTCGTTGAAATAATAGTCATAATTAGATAGGTTATTCAAGTTAATATGCATATAAATGTTTAATATTTAATAAAATCGTGTTAAACGTAATATTACAACGAATTGAATTTCGCTTTACCATTTTAATTTTTATTTTAATTTTCGAATAAAAATTCCTATTTTAATCTTATAAGGAATGTTATAATGTGAACACCGGACATGTATATTAGTCATTGTTTCAAACACAATCCTCTAACAATGAGTCATATATGACGTAATAATAGATAATATTGTGATGTGCACCTTATAAAACAATGTGTTTTAACAATGCGATTGTTATTATTTACTAGTTGGCTATCAGATAAAGTTTTTTTAGAAAAAAAAATATGAAAAATTTTGCGTTTTTATTTTGCCTTGGACTTGCAATTATATTGCTAGCAGGTAATTATAAATTAATTAATAGGTATAGAAGATTTTTTTAATTTTTTTTTTGCATTATTTAAAAAAAATATGTTTAATAAAATAAATTTTGTTTTTAACTATTTAAATAGCGAAGTTAATATTATGTATATAATTACAATTGTTAATAAATGTATTGAATTTTTTAAAAATAACAAAATCTATGAATTTAAAAATTTTGTTTCAAAAAAAACAAAGTTAATCAAGTTTTTAATTTTTTTTTTAAATTTAATTTTTAGATTCCCAACAATGTGGGCGAAGTGTTGAATTCAATCGAATAAGTAGTCGTATCTTTGGCGGGGAGAGTACAACATACGGGGAAATCCCCTGGCAAGTGGGGTTATTTGAAAACGGGTAAGTTGAATAAATTAATAGAAGTAGATGCCCATTCGAAACCGAAGGTTCAGGATTCGATTCTAACCGTTACTGTGTTTGTTGGCACTTTTAACAATATACTTGATAAAACAACATCATTACATTGTTAAACAAATATACAAAAATACTTTATAATAAGAAGGATTAATGACTTTTATCTATAGTTAAAAGGGTTAAATGGCACTATATATGTATGCCCAAGATATAGGCCTACAAAATATATAAAATTGAAGTTTGTAGTGCGTGCAACCATATTATTATGCTAACCGTAAGCTAGACTATCAAGTTAATATAATTGTAACCTTTAAAATTTTTGTGTTTAAGTAATCGTAAATGTGGAGGAACGATTGTGCATCCTAAATGGGTTTTAACTGCAACTCACTGCGTTATATTAAGGTAAGTATAAGCAATATTTTTTTTAATAATTTGTTGAGTAATAAACTATCCTTGATGTGGGAAAGTCGACTTCACTGCCTAAACATAAAGTAACATCAGTTACTCCGACCCAGTCTCGAGTTGCCTGTGGTAGTTTGGGATATTATAGATTATAATTGCCCGATAATTATGCTGCTGATTAAGTGTAGGCTTAGCAGGAGTTTGTACCGTTTATAACGCATTACTCAAGGGCGCTACAGCATAGAAGCATTAAAGATCAAACCCAAAACCCCATAAAGTGATTATAAAATAAAACCATATTTTTCTGTATATCCAGCTTTTTAAATCAGAATGCAAAGAAAGAATACCAGATCCGAGCTGGCGATCACTCAGTATCCAAGTTTGATGAATATGAGCAAGATAGATATGTTGTGAGGATAGAGCTTCATCCTGGTTTCAACACTATTACATTAATCCACGACATCGCTTTACTGGGTAAATTATTTTTAATTTCAATGTTTTTAACTCAGAAAAATATAAAATCTCTCTATTAAGGTTTTTTTTGTATATATGTTTAACCTCAATGTGGAAAAGTCGAATGCACGACTTAAACATAGAGTAACATCAGTTACTTCGACCTTGCTTGAGTTGCCTTTGGCAGTTTGGGATATTATAAAAATCCCTATTATATAGGGTTAATATATCAAAAAGTTAAGTAGAACTTTAAATTTAGACCTTATGACAAAAAATACTTAAATCACAATTAAGACTTAAGTTAAAATATTTTGTAGTTACTAAAACTTAATTTGGGACATTATCACCCACATTTTATATAATTTCTAATTACCTCTGGGTTTGATGACCATGCCATAATATATTTGTAGTTTTTATGTAAAAAAAATAATATTTATGGAATGTTTTAAATCATTAAATTGATTTTGTCATTTTTTCCGTCGCATTAATGTTATATTTATTGTATATTTTTTATCTACTTTAAATAAAACGCAAAAGACCTAAAAAAAATTCAATAAAATTTAAGTAATTTTTACCTGTTGCATAAGTGTAATATTTATTGTTTTTTTTTCTTTTATTAATGCGCGAAAAAACCTAAATAAAAGATGTAAAAAAAATAATGATTCTGAGTACAAATCTACTAAAATATAATTTTATATTGGTGTAAAAAAACTAACAAAAACTTGTTTTAACAGAGGTGGATAGAGCATTCGAATACAATGATTACGTCATTCCAGCTTGTTTGCCAACTTTGGACGAAGCTCCTTATCCGTTCACTGAATGCACTGTTTCAGGTAACAATCATTATATGTGTTAAAAATTGGAATATATTTAACATAGATACACTTAAAAAGATTACTAAACCGTATTTGCATATAATTACGTTATAAATACATAGCACATAATAAAAAAATAAATGGTTATTTTTTATACAAACAAAACAATAGAAAGTGATGCTGTATGGATGACTTATTTTTAAACATTTAATTTTTTTTTAAATTGAAATTTTTTTTATAAGGTTATATTTTTGATAATTAATATGTTGTATGTTAGGATATATTTGACAGTACTAGTGCTATAATGCTACTGATACACGTGTGATCAGTACATATCTGATGGCTTAGACAGTAGTGCTAAAAACAAACATAAACTGGTCAAACTAAAACAAAACAACAAAAAATTATTTGATTTTGCAGTTTTTGATAATTTTTTGTTTGTATTTAGCTCCTTTGTTTAAATCGGTTTTAAATTAAAACTTGACTGTTTTTAAATTTAGTTTTTCTCTCTTCTTTAGGTTGGGGGTTCGATACCCCGTTTACGAAACCAGATACTTTGATGAAACTCCACATCCCGATCTTCCCGCACAAGATGTGTCAGATCATCCACCGACCTGGGATTACGTCAGCAGTCTTCCTCTCCAATATGACGTGTGCCGGGGACTTAAAGGAAGGGAAAGACCCGTGCAAGGTAGGGTAAAAAATAAAATTATTATTGGGTAAAAAAAAAACATTTTTTACTTTAAATCTTTAAAAAAACATTGTTTTAAAGTTGTCTAGTTCACTGGTTAAAATAAATAGATATAAAAGTGTCTTAACAAATACGTTTAAAGCTTTATTGTAAAACAATCTTCAACTAAAATTCAATAAAAGTATTGTAATACAAAAGTATACATAAGCATTGGTGCGGCTTGAACTCAAAACCTTTTGGTGTGTTTAAGCTATTTGTAAACGCCAGGCTCAAGGGCGAATAGTGTGGCATTGGTGCAGCTTGAACTCAAAACCTTTTGGTGTGTTTTGAGCTATCCGTAAACGCCAGGCTCAAGGTCAAATAATGTGGCATTGGTGCGGCTCGAACCCGAAACCTTTTAGCTCGTTATTCCATACCCGGTATATCTAGGTAACAGATTTAACTAGAACTATCAAAACATAAACTTAAAATAGTTAATTTACCTTAGTTTTAGTTTTTTGTCCAGGTTTAGTTTTCAAAGTCTCAAGAATGAAAATATTTGGTTTCTTTTCTGCTTTTTTTCAGGTCTTTTCAACTAAAATTCAATAAAATTCTTCTTTTCAACTAAAATTCAATAAAAGTATTGTAATACAAAAGTATACATAAGTTCAATATTGTTTGGCATGGATTTTTGCTTCAAAAAAGGCCTAAAAGAGCATGTCCTCTTCTTTATCGTAGCAACTAAATATACTAAAATTTTTTTTTCTTTAATTTTTTTTAATTTACATAAAACTTTTCTCTTAAAAATAGCAATTATTTTTATCCTCTTATAGGGCGACAGTGGTGGTCCCCTTACCTGTCCCCGGGGTGCCGGGGGAGTAGAAGTGGTGACCGGGATTGTGTCGTGGGGTAACGGGTGCGGAGAGAAAGGTGAAGCGGGGGTTTACACCCGAGTCGAATCTTACTTGGAGTGGGTTCTAGAAACTTTGGGTAAGTTTCGATCATCGAGTTAAAACATAATTGTGATTGTGACGAAATCATGACGTCATCAAGTGACATTTTTAGTTGTTTTTGACAGTTCTTTGGTGTTGCTGTCTTTGTTGTGACTTTGTTACGTCATCGATTTATGGTCTCGCACTTTTTCTAAATGCTATAAAATTTAGTAAAATTACTTAAAGGTCTCAAGTTCAAATCTGGCCGAAATTTGTTGTATTTCGAATTGTGCTATTTCTTACACGCTTCCTATTTTAAAACCTTCTTATTACGTCATAGAAAGTATGACAAACACTTTAGCGTAAAACTCGGTGATATCATACTAGATGTATTTTAGTTGTTATATGATATTATTAAATAAATACAAGAATTAGATTGTGACGTCAACAGTTTATCTAAAACACTAATTTTTTTGATTTGCTAAGATAATATTTATGACGTCATATTATGAAAGACAAAAAAACTTTTTGACATCATCATTTTACCTGAAACCGTGTTTTTTCCCATTAACCACGCTAATATATGATGTCAAATGACCAAAAACAAGAATATAATTGTGACGTCACCATTTCACCTAAAACACAATTTTTTTAAAATATTTTTTTTTTATTTAGATCTCTCACCTGTAATAAACAACGATCCATGTAAATATAGTGGAGTGAAGTTAACGAACAAAGAGGGTATTATGACGAGTCCCGGGTTCCTGGAGGGTGAGAATTATCAGCGAAGTGTTCGCTGTTTGTGGGACGTGGATGTAAGTTTTTGATTATTAAAATAACAATGGGGATTATTTAAACAATGGGAAAATTTAAAAAACAATGGGTTAATGTTAAGAACAATGTAAGAGTTAATAAACAATGGAAAAATTAAATTAACAATGGGAAAGTGTTAAAAACAATGAGAAATTTTAATAGATAATGTGAAATTGTTAAAAATAATAAGATGAATAATAAACAATTAAAAACAATAGATAATTGTAAAATACACAAACTAAACATTTATCACATATTCATTTTTAGATGTCTCAACAGGAAGAAGTGACGTCATCATCAAAATTGTTGATTTCATTCTCAAATTTCGACGTGGAGGCGAGTCCTGATAACATGTGTAGATACGATTATGTGGAAGTTTATTATGGGAAGAACTTTCGGCAGTTACTGGGTTAGTAGAACTTGTTATGTTTAACATTTTGTTTGTTTATCCTAGATATGGGAAGGTCAACTTCATAACCTAAACATAGAGTAACATATATTACTCCTACCCAGTCTTAAGTTGACTTTTGCTGTAATGGATATTATAGATTATAATTGCCCGATAAATATACTGTTGGTTCGGCAAGAGTTCATACCATTTATAGCGCCTTACTCAAGGACGAGGATTAGTTTATTTGCAAAGACATTCAATCTGTTTACCCAAAATAACATTAGACATTAAATTACGATTGAGAATTTTTATTTTTGGTTAAACTAAATAAATATTGCAAAAATGCCATTTGACCTTTAATTATATAGAAAATTTTGTAGAAAAATTGTATTATCCTAAAACGTGATATTTTGTTGTTGTTATTATAGGGAGATATTGTGGCGAAGAAAACCCCTCAAATATAGAGTTGCCATATCAACAAAGTTCTGGGCTTCAGTTTAGGGTGGTTTTCAGATCTGACAACACTGTAACTAAACAGGGTTTCCAGTCCAACTTTCAACTTATTAATTAGAAGATAAATTGAATAATTGTAAATTATTAATCCCAAAAATGGTTTGTTTTAATAAAAATTGCTATTTTTGTAAAAAAATTGCCTTTTTTTGCGAAATTGATGGGCCTAATAATAATATTTCTAACCTTTGTTATATACCTCTTAGATTGTTTGTAATAAATAAAATAGTGTTGCGTCACAATTTAATTCCTTGCACCAGACAAAAACTAATCGTTTCGTTACAAATAACATTCATAGAAAAGAAAGTGTTCGACATTTGCAAACAAAGAATTCAATATTTTAACAGAAATAAAATAGTTTTAATAGTTTGTCCTCTTTTGACAATTGACGAATTTAAACAGTTTGATTGATGTTGCTACTTTAACGAAATGTTATTTGCAAGTTGAATGCATTATTGCACAGATCTATGCCTTTTAAATTTGTAATATTTAATTTACTAGCATATAACAAACTTTTTAACATGCATTTAATGTTTGCTTATATAAAAAAACTTTTTGGATTCAATTTGTAATATTAAAGATCTAAGTGGGGTTTTACATTTTTAATAATAGGTTTTTAGTTTGCCCTAATCAAGAGTAAAAAATGGTCAATAAAAATTCATTTTTTAACAAATTTTACCATTTAATTTAACCCCATAATAAAAAAGCAATATATGTATATTGTTTCTTGAAAATGCCCAATATTAATACAAAAAAATTCATAATTCTTAAACAAATCCTTTAAAAGATAATAAACTATATACAAAATATGTTACTTTAAATACTAAAGCAGAGTATTCAAAGTTAGTAAAAGTCCTCATAGGCCTAAGAAATATAATATATAACCTCTTTAAATTGTCCATAACTTTAGGTAAGTCTAAACAAAACAAATATGGGATTTTTAAACAATTTCATATTTTTCTACCAATAGGGCAGTTTCAGATGAATATTTAACTGGGGATCCTTCATCACTGGTCTCAACTCCAATCACCTAAATATATTTTGTTTTTCAATATTAAGTACAAATATTTTTTTTTTGTTAAACTTTCGACCTTGGGTTTTTAATTGGAAGCAATGACTACCAATCTAATAACAATAAACAGTAAATAAGGAAATTTGTGAGGCTGAAATCAGATTTAAAAGCTAATTGAACGAGGAATAGTTATAAACATAACCAGAAGTTTTTTTTCCTTCAGTGGAAAATTAGCCTTATAAAAAATAAAGCAAAAGAAATTAATTGATTCCATTTTCTGGAAAACAATAGATTAAAAAAAAACAATCAATCAAAGATTTTTCTGAAAATTTGTCTAAAAAGTTTTGGGTCATATGGGCAGATATCACTATGGAATAGTATTTTAATAAAAACTTTAACCCATAAATAACTTAGAAACATATTAAAAAAGTCTTACAAACCTGAATATCGGTAAATGATTTCTTTGTGGAATGAAAAGAGACCGAGATGGGGAAGAAGTCGTCGGGAGAACCTGGGATGCTGAATTCCATCGATCCCGTTGCATTGTTAGCATCAACCACCGGGTGGCTCCTGTAAACAAAAATTAATTAAGATAAAATTTACAAAAACTTAACAATTTCCAAAATCTCATACACCATTCTAGAAAACTTAATTTTATCATTCTAATAACTAGTTGATAGACCACCCTACAGTCGACATTTTAATCTATACATAATAAAGCTAAGTGGCTACAAATATATGTGTATAAATGTCCAATTTATAAACATACAACATAAACGAAACTGCTGTTTGTAGTGCATGGGTAAATTATCAGAGGCAAATATAAGTTTAGAATTGCAACCATATTATGACAATTAAAATCCCGTCGTAGGGCGAGCTATTGACTAGTAGTCAAAATATAGTCGCAACTATCAACTAATATTTGCCCTTAATAATTTACCCACAGACCAAAAACAGTTTTAATTATTTGTAGACATTTGAATTCGACAAAACACATATATATAGTTCACTAAGCTTTATTATATATAGACTTTTAACTTAATATTATTAAACAATAAATCTTACCATTCTAAAATATTCTTTCTTGAGTCATGTTTAAAATCTCCGTCCAGATCCTGAACATTTGGAGAACCAACACCAGAGGGCAGTGGAATGCTGATAACTACGTCAACAAGTTCAAGGTCGTCAATTTGAAGTTCGTATTCAATATTCACGTCACAACCCCCGTTCCCGTCCTCATTAGGCCAACAATTTACTTAAAAAGAAAAAACAATTTTTTTAAATAATTTTTTGGATCAAATTTACTTCTTTTTTGGTTTTCCAAAAAAATTAAGACCGTGAAGTATGAGAAAGAATTACTAAGGACCATAATATACAAGAAAAAAGTAGAGTAAACTGTTAAGTACAAGAAAAAGTTTGCAAGGACCTTAAAGTAAAAGAAAAATAGCAAAACTTAAAAAAAAGAGAATTAGCGGGAACTGTAAAGTATGAGAGAGAATTTGCTAGGACTAAAAAATATAAGATAAAAGAGGGAAGAACTGTATGAGAGAGAATTAGTAAAGATTGTTTTTTTAGTAAAGAAAGTACAAAAAAAAAATTAGCCAAGGCACAAGAATACAAAGAAGAATTAGCAAAAACTGTAAAGTACAAGTAATCCAACAGTTTTTATAAATTTAAAAAAATTGAAATCAAATATATTTTTTAAATTTTGACACAAAAAATAAAAAAAATTCACTGACTAGTTAGTGGTAATAAATTAGGATCAGTTGTTTGCAATCTCCATTTTAAAACCCCAACATCTTGTTTGATTGGGAAAGGTTTTTCTGGGCTTTTTAAACCGATTAAACCTTTACCAGAAAATAATTTCTTGTCCACATTAGGATGGGTCTGTAAAATTAGAGGTAGAGAAAAATTATATAGTTTTATTCATTTTTTGAACTTTTTTTTCATGTTTTAAAATTTTTTTAAAGATTTTTTTAAAATCTTTATTCTAGACAATTTAAATACGTTTTTTAGAATTTTTCAGTCCTTTTCGCATTTTTCTATGTTTTATTAAAACTTTCTATTCAATTTTTTAAACTTTTTACTAGGACATTTTTATAACTTTTAAAAAACATTTTTCGCAAATTTTTTACATAAATTTTTCAAGTTATTATGAGTTTTTAATAACAAAACAGTTTAAAATATATTTTACCTGCATCTGGCAACCCCTGTCATCGTTATTCTCAAGTTTAACTCTAACACAACCAAATTGGGAATCAGTAATTCTCAATATACAGAATCCACTCAATAGAAATTGTTGTACCCCGCCATCTCTGTCGGCTGTGATTGTAAACTTTTCTTCCACTCGGACATGAACACTAGAAAAAATAAAATTTATTTAATTATGAGGTTTAAAGTTTGAAAAAAACTATTACAAAAAAGATTTAACAAAACATGTAAACTATAGAAAAAAATGCATTAACTAATAATTTAAAAACATTTATAAAAATAAAATTTTGATTATGATATGAGGTTTAAAGTTTGGGTTTTTAAAAACCTTGTAACACTATGAAAAAGTATATTTTTAAATAATAAATACCAACATTTAGAAAGAAACACATTAAAAAAAGTTTATATATAATTAAAATAGTTTAAAAAACTTATTTTATTAGAAAGCTCAATTAAAAAATACAAATTTGTATAAAAAAATAGAAAAAAAATTGAACTTTTTAACAACTTATAAAACAAACCTTTCAGTTAGTGCAGCAGGGGCTGTTGTCTTGGCAACATCTTTCTTTGATTTAAAAGCAGAACTTCGAACACTTTCACCTTCTGATATCAACTTATCAACAAAATTATCGACATCTTTGTACTTTCCACCTAACTTCATTGCTTTTCCTGTGCTCCTGTAGAATAATTAATTTAGTTTTTTAAAGTGTGATTTATTTAAACCTGGATAAAGGGATAAAAGAAGGCTGACTTAACCATGCAAATATACAAAAGTTATTGGACCATATGTAGTAAAATTCTATACGCTATTTAATAAAACTATATATTTTTTTTCAGTGTTTGCCTTAACACCACTACCCTACTTCAAATGATTTTTTTTATAATTTAGCTTATTTTAAATACAAAATGGCCAAAAAAAAATTTTAAAATATCTTTCAATTTCCTTGTTTTGCATCAAAATGCATATATATGTTAGTTATATCACACCAGTAATGTGCTATTGTTTTTCTCAATAGGTACTAGCTGCAGGAATCAAACTTAGTACCTTTAGGCTAAAAATGCAATATCCAGAAAACAAAATAAACTATTTTTTGGGTTATAGCCATCAACGCTTTAAAAAAACTTTTATGTTTCTACTATTTTTGTTTATGCACCAACAAATAACAACAAACTCATAATTAGTATTTACCTTGTAGGTGCAGGTTTAGGTTTGTTAGGAACAGGAGCAATTGTTTGTGTTATTACATCACCTCCCATGCTCTTAGAAGCTCCATAACCTCCCATACCTAAGGAAAAATTACATTTAAATTAGTGGGTAAATAAAAATAACATAATTAACAACGCCACAAAATGCGACAAAAACTAAATCTAGAATTGAAAAGTAAATTATTTGTGTATATTAAATTAAGGGTTGCTTTTGACCCTCTAAATTGGGTAAATAAATAGTATAGTTTCTAAATTGGGTAAATTAGAAACAGTACAGACTACAAAAATAAACAATAACTTTTTGTCGAAAAGTTTTTTTTTCATTGTTTCATTCTAATTAGAAAAAAACTTAGTATTTCGGTTGTTAAATCAGCTTTGCTACATTGGCAATGGCAACTAATAACTTATAATAAATGTTAAAGTAGAACCTACCTCCTCTGCCCCCTCTCATGTTGTCTCGCTTCATCATTTGTAATTCCTTTGCCTTCCTTCGCATCATTGCTTTCGTCTCATCTTCTTGTGTCTACAAAAATTAAAGTTTATTAAATGCATTGATGCAATGTGACAAAGCTTTAAGATGAGATGTCCCTAGTACTTCTTATTTTACAATAAATAACTTGTTAGTATAATTAAAACTTGATAAAAAAAAGGAATTTGTTATTACTTGTATTTATGTTACCACAGACATCAATAAAAAATACACAAAAGTTAACAAAAACAGAAATTATCTTCAATAAAAGTAGTAACCATATAATGACAAACAATTTAATAGTTACAGGTAAATTTAATAATCGTGCAGTTCATAGGGTATAGACTTAGTTGCATAATGGAGCTTGGTATGAAAAATGTTTAAATATTTGTTGCGAGTTATGACCATATTACGACAATTTAAATACAAACCATAAGCTAAGCTACCTACCAAAAAAAATAACAAAACTATATAGATTATTAAGATTTTGTTTTACCTTTCTAACAGCTTTAAAAACTTTTTCTTCATGGGAATCCATCTCTGTGAAAGTTCGAATCTGAGCCAAGTTAACACTCTCTCTGTAACCGAGCGCAACCACTTCATCAAATGCAAAGATCAACTCAAATGCATGTTCTTGGATGTCCGTTTCATCAATAACTCGACAATATTCAGGAATCTAAAAATTTATATCAAATGTAAATGAAAATAAAGTAAATTTTTTTATGGGAATTGCTTTGAAGTGCCAGGATATGTATATAGTCTATTATTGTATATATCTATACATATTTACTGTTTAGAATGATTATTATTGCAAGATCCATTTAAATAACTATTAGATTAAAATTCAACCAAATACCCAAACCCTTAATTATATTTTTAACTATTTAACATAGCTCAGTTACAAAAGCAATACATTATGAAATATTATTTAAAAATTGTCTTTAAAAAAAAGGCTTAAAAAAATGATACGTCGAAAAATATTTATTTAAAAACAATGTAAAAAAGCAAACAGCCAATAACAAACATTTCTTACCACTCTTGAAAACAATCTTAAAGTCTCCAAGTCCTCCAAAATGTTGGAGTTTTTGGTTGTTATTAAAAGCATGTACATCTTCTCCAGGGGTTGGTAAACATATCGAACCGATTCAGTTTCAACAAATGTGTGTTGTTTACCTGAAATAAACAAATTAACTTTAAATTTTGATGCCGTTTAGGGCAACTTATGACTTATTTTTTATTTTTTCTTTGGAAATTTTTAAACGGTAAAAACAATGAGACATATAAACTAAAATTACAAAAAAAAAAAATTTTTTAGTAAATATTCTTAAATATTATTTTTTATAGAAGATATAAATTAAAATTACCAGTGTTCATAAGTTTAGGAAAGGCAGCAAGTAGACCTTCGATTCTTGATCGTGTCATTTCCACAAATTGACGAGAAATAATAGCACGTCCATTTTTAGAGCAAACTGCAGCAGCTAAAAGAACCTTAAAACAATATTTTAAAAGTTTAAAATTAAGATGAAATTTGTTATTCAAATATTAAGATGCATATTTTAATTTTGCTAATAGATCTTATGTAGAAACAACTGGCAGTCTGGTGAAAAAAAGGATTAGTTGTAACTAAATATGATTAATTTTTTTTTTGTATATATATATCTTTATCCTCGATGTGGGAAGGTCGAATGCGCCAGCTAAACATAAAGTAACATCAGTTACTTCGAGTTGCCTGTGCCAGTTTGGGATATTATAGAGAATATAATTGCCCGGCTCAGCAGGAGTTTATACCGTTTATAGCGCCTTACTCAAGGGCGCTACAGCATGAGATCAGTGGGGATTAAACCCACGACCTCATGTGTGGTGTAGCAAGTGTTCTTACCACTACACCACGCTGCCGGTTCTACACCACACTGCCGGTTAATTAAATTAAAAATTTTTCACTTTTTAAACAATAAATATAAATCAATTTAGGTTTGAAAAACAAGCGGAAAACACGCTTAACTTATATTTAAAATCTTTATTTTATTATCCAAATGTAATATTTTATTATCCAAATGGGAAAGTTTTTTATTATCCAAATGGGAAAGTTAAATTTTTTGAGTTTTACTTATAAACTCACCATGTTTATGCTACACTGTCCTTTTCCGTTATATTAGCTTTTTAAAAACTTGATTCTAAAATAAAGACAAAATGTTTTTGCATATATAACAAGTTAAACAAGTAAATATATTTAATTAACTTATGTTAAATAGAAAAAAAAACACGTTGCAAAAATTTCGTTTTATGGATTTTGCTTAGTTTGGTTAATACGTCATCATAACCTGATTTTTATTGTTTATCCTCAATTTTAAAAACACTATAAAAATTTTTTTAAATAAACGAAAAAATACTTTTAGTTTGTTTAAAATTTATTAAAAAATATAACTTTTCTATAGTTTAAATTTGTTAAAAAAATACGAAGGATAATTACATATCTGTAAGCAAAACTTGTCATTAATTGCAAGCCGAGTACACAAGCGATTAGAAAAGCCAAGTTCAAACTTTTTTGTCTTGTTCTTTCCCTTTTTGCGATTTGCGTCGCGGTACGTGTTCGCGTGTTTAAGTGCTTACCTAAATTTAAGTGCCTACCTTAATGTTAAGTGCCTACCTAACGGTTAAGTGCCTACCTTAAGGTTAAGTGCCTTCCCAATGTTGAGTTCCTACCCAAGTTTAAGTGCCTACCTAAATTTAAGTGCCTACCTAAGGTCAAGTGCCTGTGCTAAGGTTAAATGCCCACCTAAATTTAAGTGCCTACCTTAAGGTTAAGTGCCTACCTTAAGGTAAAGTGCCTTTCCAATGTTGAGTTTGTACCCAAGTTTAAGTGCCTACCTAAATTTAGGTGCTACCCTAATCTTGAATGCCTGTCCTAAGGTTATGTGCATACCCAATGTTGAGTTCCTACACCAGGTTAAGTGCCTATCTAAATTTAAGTGTCTACCCTAATGTTAAGTGTCTACCTAAGGTTATGCGCCTACCCAATGTTGAGTTCCTACACCAGGTTAAGTGCCTACCTAAGGTTAAGTGCCTGTCCTAAGGTTAAATGCCTGTCCTAAGGTTAAGTGCCTACCTAAGGTTAAATGCCCACCCAAATTTAAGTGCCTACCTTGAGTTTAAGTGCCTTCCCAATGTTGAGTTTCTACCCAAGTTTAAATGCCTACACAAAGGTCAAAGGCTCTAAATGCTCACCCATGGTTAAAAATCTGCTCTAAATTAAGTGTCTATTTTAAAGTTAAATGCCTACTCTGAGATTAAGTGCCTACTTAAAGGTAAAATTTAAGTGCATTTTTGAACCTAGCTTTGGGTGCTACCTTAAGATAAAGTGCCCACCCAATGTTAAATGCTTACCTTAGATCGAGTGCCTTTTTCTAAAGCTAAGTGCTTTCCCATGGTTAAGTGTCTGACCTAAGGTTAAGTGCCTTTCCAATGTTAAGTTCCTACCTACCCAAGTTAAAGTGCCTACCTACCCAAGTTAAAGTGCCTACCCTAATGTTAATTTGCCTATTTAAGGTTAAGTGCCTACTCTAAGATTAAGTGCCTACCCAAGGTCAAGTGGCTATCTAAATTTAAGTGCTTACCCATTTTTAAGTGTCTGTCCTAATGTTTAGTGCCTACCTAATGGTAATTGCCTATTTTAGGCTATGTTCCTACCCAAGCTTAAGTGCCTACACAAAGTCAAATGCCTTCCTAACCTTAAGTGCCTACCCAAGGTTAAGTGCTTATCTAAGTTTAAATTCCTACTCTAAGGTAAAGTGTCTACCATAATTTTAAGTATCCTAAAGTTAAGTTCTTATAAATAAGGGGCCTATTCTGAGGTTAAGTGCCTGCCTAAGTTTAAGTGCCTATTTTAAAGATAGGTGCCCACCCAAGGTTAAGTGCCTGCCCAATAGTAAGTGCTTATCTAAGGTTAATTGCCTACCCAATAGTAAGTGCTTATCTAAAGTTAATGGCCCACAAAAGGTTAGGTGCCTACTTAAGCTTGAATGCCTACCAAATGTTAAGTAATTACAGAAGTTTAAGTCCCAAGCTTAAAGTTAAGAGCCTTCCCAAAGTTAAGTGCCTACCCTCTCCAATACAACCCCTTCATTAAGTTACTTAAGTACCTGCCTAATTAAGTTATAAGACAATACACACAAGGCAATAACAAAGCAATAAAAAAGCATACAGATACCAAAGCAACAACAACACTAAGATAGGACAGCTAATCAAAACATACAGATATCAATGACCAGTAAAAAGTGAATATAGCGTAAGTTAAAACACAAAACATGATATAAAATTACACCTCATCTTACATTTACACCAACACTATACAAAAGTGTAATACAGTTTTCAATACAGTACAAAGCTTTACAAGAATATTAAATACAAAGATGAACGATATACTTTACAATGATTTTGTAGGCTATAATATATTCAAATAGCCTTTGAAACAGTTAGACAAAAAAGTTAATCAGCATACATTAACTTGAGTAATTTTAGCTGATGTTTATTGACATCCAAAAATCCTTCTTCTTTACTTTATTATTTTGCTGAAAAAAAAAAAACATTTTATTTTATTGAATAAAGTTTAACAACTTAATAGATATTATTACAAAATAAGCAAAATAAATACCTTAAAATACGGAACCTATCCTACAGTAGTGGGTAAAATTATCTAAAAAAAGTGCCTTTACTTTATTCTGTAGTTAAAAAAAAGTGCCTTTATTTTATTCTGTAGTTTAAAAAAAAGTGCCTAACTAAAGTTAATATTAAAACAAAACAATAAAAACGCACTTACCCAGCATTAGAATTTTAATAAGAGTCAAAACATTCCTATGCTTTAAATTCATTTAAACTTTGTCTGGCTTTGCATCTAGAAATAAAATTTAAAGTTTAATGTTCAATGGAAAACAAAATTTATCAGGAATTGTTACTTGATAAAAGTGCTTACCAAATGATTAAAAAATTCAATGTAAAACAATATTAAAATACAAAAAAAATTACAAAACATAAGGCAATTCATGTTCTTACTCTTTTTAAATACATTAAGTTTTACTCACCTATTATTTTATTTCGGAAAAAGTTTATGAAAGTTGCATGTAATTTTTTGACTTTTATTTTTTTAAAAACCTTGAACAACTGCTTGATTGATTTAACCGACATTGCACAGGAAATGTACATAGGCCTGCCAAAAGAAAAGAAATATTTATTGCATAAAAAAAGGTAGAGCTTATTGGAAGACTTAATTTGCTACAAATTATTTCTGTATAAAAGTGCTTACCAAGAGCTTATATCGAAAAATTATGTTTTCCAAAATAATCTCCACGACTGTACATTTTCTAGAATGTAGTAACAAAATTTTAAATGGAAAACAAAAATTAGTAGGAATTATTTCTGTATAAAAGTGCTTACCAAATTTTTTTATCGAAAAATTATTTTCCTTAAAATGATCTCCAAGACTGCACAGTTTCTAGAATTGGGTAACAAGAATTTGAACCTATTTAATATAATTTATATTTAAACAATTGGGTTTATTTAAATTAAATCGAGAAGCTTAACAAATAAAACCTAAGCATTGTTTAGTACTTACTGAATTTTTTGTAATAAAAAACAAATTCATTGCTTGCTAAATTACCTAGAATGTAAAACAACATAAAATTTTTTTTTTAAATTGAACAAATTATATTTTTACTTGTTTAAATAATTTTAGTTATACCTACCTTTTTTTTATTGGGAAAATGTTTACAAATGTTGTGGGTAACGTTTTGACTCTTTTTTTTGAAATTACTTGAGCAACTGCTTGATTAATTTAACCGACATTGGAAATGTACAAAGGCCTACAAACAGGTTCACTTATTAAGCAAACTTGAAAAAAAGAACACATGGCACCAATCTGTAACAGGTCATTAATCGAACCCCAGTTCATCTAATATTCTGGAAAATACTCAAAAACAATGTTGTTAGTAAAAAATTTAGAAAAATACTAATAAAAATAAAAAAAATTTAACCAAGGTTGTCATTTCTATGCATTTTAATAGGCATTATAAAACAATAATATTACCCAAAATAATTTAATAAAAAATTACATTTCAATTTTTTAATTTACTTGTTTAAGCATACTTAGCACTTCTTTAAGAATAGCAATATAAGTTTTTTTGTTTGTATGTGTAATATATGATAAACAAATTTAAAATTATACACACTTCATACTTGATGTAATACATATATACAGACCCCCTTTTTTAATTGTGTATCATAGTCATAATAGTATCGTTTACAATCGTTTATACCATACACACATGCCAGAATGTTACATTACAAAAACAAGTAAGCTATTTCGTGACACGCCTGTAGCACAATTCTGCATACGATTTCTAATAATAGACCCAATTTAACGGGTTCATTCGTTTAAAAACTTTTGACAAAGGTTTACTGTATAAATTATTGTACTAACATGGAATATTTATTAAAATTTTAAAGCTTACAGCTATGTATAATTTTTTTTCTATTGAAATTTGAATTTCTTTTTTTGCTTTCTTGAAACATTTTTTATTTCAATGTAGAATTTTAGACACAGAAGAATCATGTTAAGTTAAACAAAATATATTTAACTTTGGATGTCAATTTTACCATATGCCGTGTATTTATTAGTGTGTGTCATATTGGGTTTTTAAAGAATGACCACAACATAACTTTGTAGGAAGAAAATATATTTGATTTTGCATTTAAATTATGCTATATATATGTGATTGTAATACCTAGTGTGTGTTAATTGTGTATGTTATGCTGGGTTCGCCTCGAATGACCACAACATAAACATAAAATTCATCCTAATATTTATTTGCAAAATTAATTTTTGAACTTGATGCGAATTTCCATTTTTGTTTTTTAAGTCTTTGTTTTTTTTTTAAATTGTTAGTTTTTAATGTAGATTATCATCATTTCAAATTTCTTGCTTGTTTTTTTTGGATATTCATCATTTCAAATTTCCTGCATGTTTTTTTAGGATATTTGACAATGTTTTCGTTTAGGTTTAAACATTTGTATTCCAGCTGTTTGACATGATAAAGTAAGCACCATTTACATTAGAGCATTGCAACAGGATGTCCAAGTTTTTTTGAAGAACCTCAAGTTTTTTTAACGCCCGATGTTCAATCTTTGGACCACTGCAGCAAGTCAGCAGTTCTAGGTAGTTACTCATTCTTCCTGCATTGGTAAACTATAATTTTTTTTTCAAGGCATGCTTAGATGAAATCCAGCATGATTTTTGGTGTATTGCCTTTTTTGTGATAAAACAATTCAATATTTACAATGTTAAACTTTTTGATTGTTCACCAGTTATTCCAATATTTTCTGGGTACATATTCCATAAAATTGTTTTTTTTCTGTAGTAGAATTCTTTTGTTATAATATTTTTTTTGGTTTTCATTAATACTTTGCTTGTAGATGATGATCTGTTTGTATATTGTTTCTTCAAGTTTTTAATTTTGTTTAAATCATCACAACTTCGCTTGCAGTTTTTATTAAAATAGTCTTTTTGAATTAATTTTTTTGTTCTTGATGCATTTGCAAGATTAATTCAACTTTTTTAGCTTCTTGATTGCTGTTAATTTTATTTTTTATTGACCATAAATCAGTTTGATTTTAATGGCAAAATCCAAAATTAATATGCAAATAAAACTCAATGGAATTCAATGTGTTTTTGTTAAGGTTTTGAAAAAAAATAGTATGATATTATAGTGGGTACTCCAGGAACGACCACACTATAATATTTAAAAATATAAAAAAAATTTTAAATGTTTTGTAAAAAGATTTTTAATATATAGTAGGTACTCCAGGAACGACCAAACTATAAAATTAAAAAAAAAGAAATAAAGAAAAATTGGAAAATAATTAACTGCAGTGTTGGTAAAATTCTTTTTTTTATAAAATAACATTTTAAAAAAAATTTATAAAAAATTTTTAATTGGGTAGCATAGCTATAAGCTGATTACTAAAAATTATTTAAAAATGATAAATTCATTATTACATTTTTCTTTTTTAGTTTGTTGGTTGTTTAGATTTTATTAAAATTATAATTTTATTATTTTATAATTCCATGCTAGTGCCTTAATCAGAAATATTTTTAGTTATTTTTTTAAAAAACCTTTGTCAAAAGCATTTAAACGATTGGTTTCCCGTTTTTATTAGGGTCTATTATTAGAACGCGCAGCAGCATGTGTGCTACCTGCGGACCAGCAAAATAACTTACTTGCTTTCGTAAAGAAACATTCTTAGAATGTGTACACAGCACAAATGATTATAAAGATACTTTATGACTACTTTACACAATTGAAAAAAAAGACCAGTAAAGTGAATGACATTAGGCATAAAGCATATATTATTTTTAAACATGGTTATATACAATGCAAATAAAAACATCAAAACACTATTGATATCTATGATAACCAAAATTAAGTAACCAAATTTATTCGATGTTAAGTTGGGTAATAAAATTAGTCTGGAATAGGAGGCATTTTTCAGCGTGCAAGCGTTAATTAATATAAAAAAATATAACAAAAATTCTGCAAAACATGATTAACGCATATTTTTTTTCTAATTCTGGTATAACTATTAAATTAAATGTATATAGTTAAAACAACACAAATTTTAAGCGTTTTAACAACAAAAATTTTAAGCATGCACGCTGCCTTGCTTTCCAGACTGGTTTTAAATAAATTTAAAATCTTTAATCTTACCTTGGTTATAATACCAGATTATACTACTCACTTGTTGACACTAACAGATTGTTTGTAGGCTCCAAATAAATTAGAGTTCAGTAACTTTATCACACACATTCAGTGAACCAACATTGAACAAACTAAGATCTGTTAAAAAAACTTATTTAATACAAAAAAGTAAAAGCTTAATGTTAAAGTTAAAACATATACTATTACAAAAAAATTGCTTTTAGATTAAATTACTGATTTATTAGCAAAATATAAAAATTAATCTATTTTAACTATATTTTATTAAAGTTTACTGAAATTTGAATAAATGTAATTTTCTTATACTTAACTTTTTGTTTTTTTTCTCATAAAATCTTCTAGTCTTCGTTTAGATTTTCAAGTAATAAAGAATATTTCCAACAAAAGCTTTGTTTTTTAATATTAAATATTTAAAATTCCAACAAAACAACTATTCCATAGATAAAGTCAAACTTTGCTTGTGTTATCAGCAAAATGTGCGAAACTTACACCTTTTTACTGATAAGAAATCACGTGTTTAAAAGAAAAATCATAAATACGGTTTCGGAAAAACAACTATTACGTCATCGACCCAAGATAGTTCACACGAAACCAAACTTTAAAAATAAAAAACAATTTTAAACACTTTTATTACCCCAAAAATATTAGAATAAATAATCTGCGTATAAGTTATCCGACGCCTAGCTGTCCGCGCGTTTAGTTATCCGAATAAGCTGTCCACGAGCTTAGCTATCCAATGTTGTTTCCAAGTAACTTTATCGGTTGCAAAAAAAACAAGTTGAAAAGTTTGTTTTTGATTTGTTTAATTTATTTAACTATTGGCAGGGGTACCTAAACCGTTTACTATTGCAATGATTTTTTTTTGTTATCAAATAATTAAAAAGTAAAACTAAAAATACATTTTTAGACTTTTAGACTTTGACGTTTTAAACTTTTTTGTTGATCAAAATGTCGTTAGTTAACTTCACTTGGTCTGAAATTGCGTCGATGAATGCGCCTCGTGTTTATGCATCAGTAACATGTTACAACGGCTTAATTTATGTAATCGGTGGATGTGATGAAAAAGGGCAACCCATCAACACACTAGAAGTATATGACGTAAAGGAAAATACTTGGACCAAGTTAAAGAGTATGCCCACAAAGCGAGCTGCCCCTATTGTTGCCTCGATAGAAGGAAGGATTGTCGCAATTGGGGGAGTAGGTCCTACACAAGCACCAGTTGATGCCGTTGAAATTTACTCAATTGCCGAAAATAAATGGAAACGTTTACAGCCATTATCTGAGCCTTTGATGGGAATGGCATTTTTCTTAAAGGATAATAAAATCCACATTTTTGGTGGGATGGCAGTGGATACAAATCCACGCGACCATTTCAAGTGTCTTGTGATAAGTTCCGCGAACGAAAAGTGGCAAGCTTTTCCACCCATGCCGACTGCTAGATATGCTGCAACTGCATTTTACCGGAACAGCAATGGTTACGTTCTTGGTGGCCGCCAGGGTAAAATCCCTGTTGCCTCGTTCGAGGTGTACAACTTCGACTTCCGATCCTGGGTCGTTTACCCCGATATACCTAGCAAAAGGGTGTTTCCCTGTTATGCAAACACCGACAAATATTTGGTGTCGGTCGGTGGGCTGCGTCAAAATGCACAACAAGGTTTCTGCGACACTTGTGAGATTTATTCCGCCGAACAAAACGAAAAAGGTGACTGGGACACATCTAAGAAAATGTCGATTCCGACGAAGCGTGGAGATTTTATGACCGTTGTCGTCGACAACCAAGTCGTTGTTAGCGGTGGTCTCGGCAATGATGGAAAACCGATGAAATCCACCGAGATGTTCGATCCGACAAATAAAAAGTGGAAAAGATTGACTGAAATGAACACAGCAAGAAGCACGGCAGCTTCCACTGCATTTCAGGGCAATTTGTTTGTGTTTGGTGGAATTACTTTGGAGGGTCCTTCAGGAAAATGTGAAGTTTTTAGACTTCCAAATCAAGGTGCTAGTCAATAAATATTAACACCAACACCTTTAATTTTCTCTTTTTAGAGTTTAAGAGAATACTGAAATGTTACTGAAAACCAGATGCCCAAAAATGCCATTTTTCTGACAATAAAATCGCTTTTAGTCTGACCCTCTATTAAACCTATTAAACCCCTCAACCCTACTCTGTAAAATGGCAAAATATTTTCAAAAAATATGTTCAGTAAAATGGTGTTTAGTAATATGCTTTTACCAAAGTTGAAATGTTACTGAATAGGCCGATTTATTTTTTTATATCTTAAATAAATTTAAAAAACAGGATCCTATTTGTTGGAATGCCAGTTCAATAACTGATACAAAAATAAATTAATTTATTTATTTTTTACAAAAATAAATTAATTTATTTTTTAAATCTCTTTAAAAAACAGGATTATATTTGTTGGAATAATAGTTCAAAAACTGATGTTTTGTATCGAAAACCTATTGTTGTAAAACGAAATTATGATACTTTTTTAGAATTTTAAATTTCACGTTTGTTGTATTTTATCATAAAAATCTATTTTTCTATTTTGTTGCACTATTTCTAAAAGTACTTCTAAAACAATTTGTTTCTTTTTTTTTTATATATTTTTGAAATTAAAAATATTACACCTTCATTAAAACCCAATCTATGTCATCATAAAATATGTCAACAATAAATTTAGTATGCAAATCTACCTGTTACATAAATAAATTCAATTAGATGATACTCCTACAGTTGAAATTTTAATTGTCGTTATATGGTTGCAATTTTTGACCAATATTTGCCCCTAATAATTTACCCGCACCACAAATAGCAGTTTTTTTTATTTTGTTGAATTATATTATTATTTCTTCACATGACATTTTTGATAACTAAGTGAATGCATGCACCCTTTATTACTTTAAAATTTACAATAATTCTTAAATGCATATTTTCCCTATTAACTTAATTTATACCCATGCTTGTTTGTATTTAAGCAGTAGGTGCATAGAAACCCTTTTTCTTTTTTGTAAAATGTGTTGGTGAAATGTAATGCAGTTTGGGGTATGTAAGTTTTAACATAACTGTGACATAGACTTAAATGTAAATAAAATTATTTTAACAATTCAGTTTGTGATGAGTAATATTGTTAGAAATTAAAGAGCTGTTTAAATAAAGAATTTTTTCTTTGTTAGGTTATTTTAGTTTACATAAATTATTTATCCTTGATGTGGTGGCTAAGTTGATTTCTTGGATAAACATAAGGCTACATTTATTCTAACATAGGGTCAAAATTTATGGCCAAACATAGCATACTGTTTATATCTCTCAACCAAGTATCAAATTGACTTTAGTAGTTTAGAATGTTATTAATTATATTTGCCTGATATTTAAGCTGCTGATTTATACAGCTTTTTTTGAAGTTCCAGGCCAAATGCCAAACACTTATTAAAAAAAGATTGTTAAAGTATGTACTTTTGTGTTAAAATTTAAAAAAAATATAAAACACAGTCCTCAATGAAATTTGTGATTAAGTTAAGATAGTTGAAATAGATTTTCAACTTATCATAATAAAATATAAAAGAAAAATCCTTACTTTCTAAGTGACTAAAATTTAAGGTTCTTAACTTAAAGTTTTATGTGCTTAATGTATATGTTAATGGTATTTAAATATGAAATCCCACCGACCCTTTCAAAAAATTATTTTAAATAAGATCAGAAATTGGATTGTAATAATATTTAAAAACTAAATTCAAACAAAAAAAATTCAAGCACCCTACAGAGAATAAAAAATCACATTTTACACAAGTTTAAAAATTAGACATTTTACATCAAAGCAATCATTTGCAAGAAAGTAAAAATAAAATTAAAAGGTAAAAAGAAATTTTAAATAGAATAAATTTAAAGAAGCACGCTAAGCATATTTCATTAAAAAAAGGCATAATTCGAACCAGAAACTATAGAAAACATAACACACCAATTCAAATTCAAAAATGAATTAAAAATAAAACACCTTTTTTTTAAAAATGTTAAAATCTAGGAATCCAACACAGCCAGGTATTTGCGTTCAATAAAAAGCGGCAAAATTTTGTGCCTACAATTAAAAAAGTGTTTAATTAGCAGTTTTTATAAAAGCCTTATCTCCTAGTGGTTAGAACACTTAGTTTTACAACAAGATATGCTGGGTTCGATTCCCACTGCTCTCATGCTGTAAGTAAGGCGCTATAAACAGTTTAAACTCCTACTAAGCCAATACTTAATCAGCAGTTTAATTTTAGGCAATTATAATCTATAATATCCCAAACTGCCACAGGCAACTCGAGACTGGGTCGGAGTATCTGATGTTACTCTATGTTTAAGTCGCGCATTCAACCTTCCCACATAGAGGATAAAGATATATTCAAAAAAAATATATGTTAACTTACCTGACTGGTAAAAGAAGCAAAATAAGAACTGGAAAAACCATTTTGAGATAAAATTGTGGAGCGAAACCAAATCCAGACACAATAACAAGTTGAACAATTTGACAGAGTGTGAAGAGGTGTAATGTACGTTGGGGGACCTTGCGAACATAATGGTTTGGGGGATATGAACTCTGTATCAAAAGTTTGTTTATATTTAAATAAATTTACATTTAGTAATAATTTAAAAATGATTTTAGTAAAATTATGATCTCTTTTTTTAACCACTAAAATGTTGTTACATTTAGTTGGTTTTAATCACAACATAAGAGTAACATGTGTTCATTTGCATTGCTATATTGTTTCAGGTATAGCAACTTTAAGTGCATTAACATTACTTTTGTGTATAAAATAATAATATTTACCCCTTCTGTGAAGAACAACAAAAGTCGATCAAAAAATTGGTTTCCAGCAAAAGATGAAAATCCAATAAACAAAAATAATCCCTAAAATTTTAATTAAGTACTGTTTAGTATATTTATTTTTAATTTTTTTTTTGAATTTAAGCTTTTTTTTACATTTAGAAATAATGTGTCGGGTTGAATGACTAAGTATATTAACTGATTACCAAACTGTAAATTATTCTTTAGGCATCACAGAAAACACCATTAGCTCCTTATATAAAGGGTTACAAAATGGAGGTAGTTAGAATTAAATCCAGATTGTATACTGCACTAAAGGAACAGAATATACCAATTGGGAATCAAACCAAAGACCTTACATGATACTTTATTATGTAATAAAGTCTTGGGTTTGTCCCCAATTTAATATTTATTTTAGTTATTACCTGAAGCACAGCAACAGGAATATACTGGAGGATGGGAATAAATAAAAGAGAAAGTCCGATCAAAATATGAGAGAGGATTGTTGTCAGCCGAGTTTCTCTTACTTTAACAATCCTGTAAAAACAAAAACAGAATTTAAATCTTTTTTTTTAGTCTTTTTTTTATAACCTTTTAAAAATTATTGTTTTGTATTAAATCAATTTATGATAATATGTCAAATTAAAACAACCGCACAGATTACAATAACCAAATTAACATATTGTATGCCCTTGTCTTCCCAACTCTCTTAGTCAATTACACAAATTATTGTACTTTTATTGTAATTAAAATTATTAAAATTTAATAGTTTGAAAATCTGTTTAAAATTTTTTATCATCTTTGTTTAATTAATATTTTTTACTTTAACAAATATGATCAAAAAAATTTTAAATTTAAAGAATATTTTAAAATAAAAACAGTGCTTACTGATCCGTGACGGTCCCGACCCCCGAGACATGTTGTTCCACATCAGCGAGTGCTTTGACATGGAGGGGTGAGTGGGGTAAAGCTGCATGGACCCAGGGAAGTTTAAACAACGAGAGGAAAATGTTGATAATCGCTACAACGAGCAAGTCCCAGTGGTAAGCTGGTCCCTTTTTTAATCTGGGAAAAATTATATTTTTTTTGGGTAATTATTTATTTGTAAATTTTAAGAATAACTTTTTAAATTTTGTTAATTTTATATTTTTATGATTTAATATAAATGTTAGATTTTCACAATTTTGCATGTTGTTTTTATTTATTGTTTTATTTTTACAGAAAATAATTTACAGTAAACCACATGTTCATATTAATAATATACATTAAAACTTGGTGAATGGTATTTTTATGTTGAACTAATTAAGTCTATAAAATAAAAGAATTTAGGCTTGCATATATTATCGCAGGTAAATGTTAGTTGAGAGTTGCAATTATATTTTAACTATTAAAATTGTGACCGGTTTATTTAATGTTTATCAATTTACTAAAATGTTAAAATATTAAACTGCCTTTTTCTTAATATTCTGTAGTTGTTTTAACATATACAATTTGGTTTTATAAATAAGAAGTATCATTAATTTTTTAAGTATTACAAATTGACTAAAAATGTTTTAAATTAAAGAAAAAATTACAAAAATATAACAGCACAACATTAAAATAGCTTATTATTACTACTAGCATTACAAATAATTGCATATAATATGAACTTAATGGTTGTTAATTTGCATAAAACATGCAAAAATAAATTTAAAAAATCAAATATTTAAGAAATATTTTAAGCAAAAAGTTATACAAGTGCATACAATAAGAGCTAAATATTTAAATTAGATTTAAAGCTTTAATTAGCTTAAAAAGAACTAAAAATTAACAAAAAATGAAAAAATCAAATAGTCTACAATAATTAACTCATACTTAATGGTAAAAAATAACAAAAAATTTAAATTTATAAGAATAATTTTAGCACAAAATTAAAAAAAATAGAAGAGCCTCCAAAAATTAAAGTTTTACAATTTTGCTGAGACTTGGTGAATTTTTTTCAGCCATTCAATCAATCCTTGATTTAACTTATAAGGCTGATCTTGCATGGTCCAGTGGCTGCAATTATTAATATGAAGCCTATCCAACTTTGATACCCTTTTCTCCATCCCAATTGTAAACTCTGGCTTTAAAACTCCGTCGTTCTCAGCAGTTACCATCAAACCTGGGACCGAGATTTTGCGATGTGCAACAGTTAACCTCCATTTCCAATCAGTTTCCATGTTTCGATACCAATTTAATGGACCACGGAACCCATTTTTCTTGAAATTTTCAGTGTAATATTCTAACTCTTTTTCGGTTAACATTCCACCTCTTTTTATCTTATCCCCTCCGACTAAAATCCCTCCTTTTGCGCGAACATTTGAGGTCGAACCCAGGATATTTTTGGATTTATAATCATTTGCACCTTGTAAGAAAATGGTCAGAGTTTTTTTGACATCTTTTTCGAGTTCTTTTTCTGCGACTCCAGGAGTGTGAAAGTAAAGTTGATAATCAAACACCCCGGGATTCTTCAGCATGCTTTTAAGCGGACTCTGCTTAGGGTTAACCCCAAAAAATGGGGTATTTACCCCACAGACACCCCTAAATCGATCAGGGTAATGCAGGGCAAGATTCCAAGCCAATTGGCCACCCCAGTCATGGCCTATCACCGTAGCAACATGAACCCCTAGTACATCCATCAACCCAATAACATCTTTGCTCAACTCCTCTTGACAATATTCATGTATCCCATAAGGAGCACTGCTGTCGCCATAGCCACGCTGATCGAGTGCAATTACTCTGTACCCAGCATTAGCAAGGGCTGGAATCTGATGTCTCCAACCAAACCAAAAATCAGGAAAACCGTGAAGTAGAATCACGACCGGTCCTTCTCCGAGCTCAACATAATGAATTTTGATGTCATCACGTATTTTCACAAACCCATGGACCAAATCCTCAGGCAGAGTAGGAGCTGGAAATAAAGGACTGTATTTGACTTTGTCCCGTAAGTTTAGACCAGTTATTTTCTCCAGTTCCATCACTGCTTCAAATGGGTCGGTTACTTTAATAGGAGTGATGCCAATGTTGGAAGCAGATTTTAAGTTGACTCCAATATCGTCGAGAAAAACCGTTTGATACGGACTCACTTTCATTTTCCTACAAGCTAGCTCGTAGATTTTAGGGTCAGGTTTTCTTAAACCCGAGTGTGCGGACTGCACAACTTCACTGAAGTAGTTTCTTAAACCTGCGACAAATTTTAAAGTGATGATTTTATCGTTTTTATCATCAACGATCCAATTGTTGGTTAAAACACAAGTTTTAATTCCATTTGAGCGAAGGATTGTAGCCGCTCTTAGAATATCTTGGTTAGCAATAGATTCAAGTTCTGTAGATGATTTTTTAATTGATGAAATTCGTTTAAAAAGCTCTTGAGCTGAGAATTTGTCGCCTAAATTCAACCCCTTTTCTTCTGCAAGTTTCTTTACTTCAACATCAAATATGGGAAGAAATTCAGAGAGTGTGTATTCACCTTTTTCCAGTTTTTTGAATGCTTTTCCATTGATAAAAACCTCCCTCAAAAATGTGAGGGGTAGTTTAAGTTCTTGCGCATAATTAGCAATTTTAATCTGGGGTTGGGGGATAATAACCCCCCCAACATCAAATAAAACACATTCAATATTTCGTACCATTTTAAATCTTTTAAACTGTCTGTTAATTGATGTATATATAGATTTAAACATCTAAACATAAATGCTTTTAAGTAAATTTAATTTAAACAAGCTCTTAAATTTGAGTTTGCAAGTCATGCTAAGTTGTTCATTAACTAATTTTCATAACTTCAAATTTTAATAAATTCTTTTATATTATTCTTAATATTCAGCTAAAAACTTATTTATACTTTTTGTCTACACCACCTTAGATTTAAACTGAATTTAATGTAATATATTAATCTTTTTTTAGTTTTTTGTGATAAGTTAACCATAAACTTATTGTGTAAATAAAATGTTTGGAATTTGCTGATGAAGCAAAAAATTTTTAAAAAGAGAGAGAATTATAAACGAGAGAGGGTCGTTACGCTTTAGTGAATTTGTCGACTCATTATTACGCAACAATCGGCGTAGAATGACGTTGAAAAACGATCGCAAATTTTAAATTTTCACAAACAATTTTTTTAATATTACAATTTTTTGTAAAACAAAAAATAACACAGGATATTTTTTGGAACATAAAAAAAATTTGTACACAATAAAAAATTCCAAAAAAAATTCAACTACCTATAAAGTAGTACTGTGGTGTAGTTGTTGAAACACTTGGCATTACTACACGAGGTCCAGGGTTTGATCCCCAATGCTCTCATGCTGTAGAGCTTTCGATTAAGGCGCTATAAACGATATAAACTCCTGCTGAGCCAATACTTAATCAGCAGTTTAATTATCGAACAATTATAATCTACATAATATCCAAACTGCCACAGACAACTCGAGACTGGGTCGGGGTAACTGATGTTACTCTATGTTTAAGTGGCGCATTCGACTTTCCCACATCAGAAAATAAATAAATATAAAAACAATATTAACTTACTTATTTTCTGGGGCGTTGACCAGGGCAGCCGAAACATTTTGATCGACGAAGAACAAAATACTTAAACATAAACCCAGTCCTACTGCAAGAAAATGTCCTTCTATAGAAACACCGGTAACGTTGGAAAACTCGAATAATATCCCACTGTAGTTAAACGCCTCCACTTTAAAAAGAAGTAGTAGGTTAAATTATATAACAACTAAACAACATTTTTATATGTATCTATATGTATTTTTGTGGATATCTTTACCCTTGATGTAAGGTCTAATGAGCGACCTATACATAGAGTAACATCAGTTACTCCGACCCAGTCTCGAGTTAACTTTAGCAGTTTGGGATATTATAAATTTTAATTGCCTGGTAATTATTCTGCTGATTAAGTATTGGCTCAGCAGGAGTTTATACCGTTTATAACGTTTTACTCATATTTGTTTGTAGGTTATTTTATAGGAGAAACCTTACTTAAAAACAAACTATGTTAAACTTCCAATAATTTTACTTTTTTAGTTTTTAAGGTGAAAACAAAACGGTATTATCACACAACAACTAAAAGCCCCAAAAAAACAAAAAGGAAAAAAACGGGTAATTATAATCTATATTCCAAACTGGCACAGGCAACTTAAAACTGGGTTGGGGTAACAAATGTTACTCTATGTTTAGGTCGTGAAGTTGACCCTTCCACATTAAGGATAAATAAATACAAAAAAACTGGCAAATGCAACCCGTGACTAAGTCGGGGTAACCGATGTTACTTAATGTTAGTTGACCTCTCCACATTGAGGATAAATATTAAGAATAATAAACTTACGTTGTATTCCTTGAAACACGAATGAGCCAATAAATGAGAAGAAGATAACAGTGATAGCAAGGGCATAATCCTTCAGTATTTCTCGCTTTGTAGACGACAGGAACTGACTAAAACAAAATATTTAATAGAGTTTAAAACCAATTATAATAAATTTTATAGTGTCATTAAAATGTTTTATTCAAAAGTTTTTTTTATTATTTTAGATAGACCTATGTTTTAAAAGAATCTTCCTACATTGAGGATAAAGATATATACAAAAAAAATTTAACTTTTTTTTAAAACTCACGAATCTTCGAATCTGAGCAGAGTCATCCCCAGCCACAAAGTTCCCAACATTAAAAACAAAAATAAAACTGAGTTCTCCGGCCGGAAACAAAAATCTTTCGACACACAATCCGGAAGTAAACTCTCTACGCTGGAGGTCGTGTTCGATGACGTCACACTCGCCATTGTCGTCGCAACAGTAGTCGAATTCATGACTAAAATTAATAAATTAAAAAATTAAAAACTTTGACAATTAATAAAAATTCTCAATTTACATTTTTTTTAATTTCAATTAATATTTTTAAACTAATTTTTTACCAGGAGATGTCGTTGTTGATGGAAAATGATAATTTTTCTCGAAATCTAAAAAATGAAAACAATTTAAATATCCTCAGGGCAGAATTAAAATAAACCGTGTAATTATTTTTTAAACAAGTAGTATATAAAACATGTTACTACTATAAGCAAAAAAAATTAAAACAATAACTAAATTTTATAAATATATCTTTAAGAAAAAAACATTCTTAAAAAAATTTGCAAAAATGTTCTGGAAATCTGTAAATATTTAAATACAAAGTTTAACTTATATTTAATAATCTTACTAATTTTTGCCGCTTTAATTGCATCAGCTGTAAATGCAAGAGCAATAAAAAATCCAAAAATTTCCTCAGTCGACCTAAAATAAAAACATTTAGTTGAAATATTAAAATACCGACAGCATGTCTTGAGTTCGATCCCCACTGATCTCATGCTGTAGCGCCTTTAAGTAAGCTGTTATAAACGGTATGAACTCCTACTGAGCCAGCACTTAATCAGCAGCATAATTATTGGGCAATTATAATCTATATAATATCCCAAACTGCCACAGGCAACTCGAGACTGGGTCTGGGTAACTGATGTTACTTTATGTTCAGGTCGCGCATTCGACCTTCCCACATCGAGGATAAAGATTTATACAAAAAATACTAGTCAATTAATCACCCTATAGTCGGCATTTTAACTCTAAACCATTATTGCCTGCAATAATTCACCTGCGCGCCACAAAAAATGTTTAAAAACTAAATTTTATGATATAGTTAATACTGCTAATATGACGTAACAACCACGAAATAAATCAAATAACACATGATTACCTTGACGAGTATTTCATGAGTTTACTGATATTAAACATGGATTGAATAATAAGAAAAACTCCGTTCCATATTCCAACCAGAGTGTACATTGATAAAAAGTTTAAGTTAAACGTCTCACTGACCAGAAATACAACTGCAAAAAAAAATTAAAAGTAAAAACAAAATAAAAAACAGAGATTTAAAAAAATTAACCGTGGTTCGGTAGTTTTGTATAATGGTCATAGCATCGGACTACGAGACTACGAGTCTGAAGGTTTCGGGTTCGAGCCGCACCAATGCCACACTATTCGTCCTTGAGCCTGGCGTTTACAGATAGCTTAAACACACCAAAAGGTTTCGGGTTCGAGTCGCACCAATGCCACACTATTCGCTCTTAAGCGCGGCGTTTACAGATTGTTTAAACACACCAAAAGGTTCCGGGTTCGAGCCGCACCAATGCCACACTGTTTACCCTTAAGCCCGGCGTTTTCAAAAAATTTGCTAAAGAAATAACTTTCTAGAAAATACTTAAATTTGGCAACGAAAATGTTATAATTTTCTACAAATACATTTAAAGAAAAGCAATAACCTACCTTTAACATAGAGAGCTAGAGGGGCAGTTGTAAGTAAAACAAGCATAGGTTGTCCACTAAAAAATGCGAAAAACAATCCACCAATCGTTTGAGATAAAATACAAGCTACAACATCTAAAAAAGAGTTTTTCAGTATTTAGAAATAACATCCACAATTTAAATTAAATAAATAATAATACAGTTATTTTTTTTATACTTTATAAAATTTTAAAATATACTGTTTTCTTTTTTATTTTTTAAATATATAATACAGTTTTAAAGTAATCAAAAATGTTTCGTTTTTTGTGCGAAAAATTATTAACGATTGTTTAACAATACGTTACATTTTAAAAATGCCACGCAACTCGTTAAGTGTTACAAAAAAACGAAGATTATGACTTGAACCTAATAATTGCTCTAAAAATGCGACCTCATTTTTAGCGAATCGTTTTTTAAACGTTAATTCGTACCTTGCGTTGGCTTAAAAAAAATAAAACAATGCAAAAATAGCTAAAAGAACATCTTTTTTTTAATATAATAAGAATAATAACCATGCCGAAATATTTAAAATAAATAAATCCCAAACTACTGAAGGCAACTCGAGACTGGGTCGGAGTAACAGTTGTTATTCTATGTTTAAGTCGCGCATTTGACTTTCCCACATCGAGGATAAAGATATATACAAAAAAAATACTTTTATTTATTTTTTACCAATTTGTCCGTTTGTATTTTTCTCGTACAAAGTACCGAACGCAATATCAGGAAGGAGACAAGCAAAATAAAGGAAAAATACGGTGGCCACCAGTTTATGGATCGTATGTTTGCCCACAATACCTAAATAAAAAAAAATGATAAATAACAAAACACTTGGCTCCACTACATGAGGTTGTGGTTCGATCCCCACTGCTCTCATGCTGTAGCGCCCTTGAGTAAGGCGCTATAAACGGTCTGAACACCTGCTGAGCCAGCACTTAATCAGCAGTATAATTATCGGGCAAATATAATCTATAATATCCCAAAATGCTAAAGGCAACTCGAGACTGGGTCAGGGTAACTGTTGTTACTTTATGTTTAAGTCGCGCATTCGACTTTCCCACATTGAGGATAAAGATACATCAAAAAATAGCAAAATGTTTAAAATACTTCAGCTTAAATAACAATTATTAAAATTTAACGTATTTAGTCAACTTTCCTTATATGCATATAAACAAAACTTAGAAAATCAAATTTGACGTAAAAATTAACATTCTATGACGTCATTAAGTAAGAGATTATTGTGTATAATGAGCATTTTTGTTACGAAAAATTCGATCGTTGATTTAAATTTTGTTAATCCGTTATAATATTGTTTTTAATATCAACAAAGTTTAAATATCAAATATTTAATAACATTAACTCTGACGTCATAAAATTTTTTCCGAAAATCTTCTAATAATTTTTATAAAACAATTTAAATTTGCTGCAAAAATTAGCATTGTTAAACAGAATTTTCAAGACCAGTAACATGGTACCTACCATTTTTAAAGACAGATCATTAACATGGTATTAACCATTTATTAAGACAATTCAATAAAATGGCATTAAGCATTTATTAAAACTCACCAATCAAATAATTCTAACTTTTTTTAAAAAAGGCCAATAAAATAATTTTAACCATTTATTAACCAAACCAATAAAATGGTACCTTTCATTTGTTAACCAAACCAATTAAATAATTTTAACCATTTATTGAGACAAACCAATCAAATTGTATTAACCATTTATTAAGACAAACCAATAAAATGGTATTAACTATTTATTAAAACAAACTTTAAAAAAGATACTAAACAATTGTCAAAACAGACCAATAATATGGTACTTACCATCTTTAAAGTCGGACCAATAAAATGGTATTAACCAATTATTAAGACAAACCAATAAAATGATACCAACTCTTCGTCACAATAAACCAATAAAATGATATTAACCTTTTATTAAAACAAACTATAAAAAGATTCTGAAGACATACCAATAATATAGTACTTACCATCTTTAAAGTCGGACCAGTAAAATGGTATTCTTCGTTTTAAATCATCCAAAACTCCGCGACCAAAATCATGAAAACGATAATCTTCAAACTAAATAAAATCAATATTTTGTGTTAACTAAAACTCTGTAGTTTTACTAATGTGACGTCATACAAAATTAAAATGACGTCATGACATATTAAATGACGTAATTAGTGCGTATAAAACGTCACAAACACTTTATTTTGCTAAATTAAAAACAAATACAATGTTTTATGACGTCACAAAGGCGTAAGCATGACGTCACACACACTTACCTCGGCTTCGTTTCCGCCTTCATGGTCGTCGGAGAACGACTCACTCAACTGTTTCTTATACTTCACACTCTCCAGAGTGAGAGCTTCCTTGAACTCAGACTCACAAGATGCATCGAGAAGTTTGAGTCTGAACTCATCGTTGCACATGATGGAGGAGAAGGTTCGACCGATCTCAACCGCGTTTTTAGTGAATTTCTAAACATTTTGGATCAAAAACTCGGTTAATTTTGTTACCATATCACTTTTAGGCGATGTGTTAAAGTTTTATTAGAAAGAGTGTGCTGTTGTGATGTGTTTAAGATATCTTTTTGAGCTAGCTTAAAGACGAACAGTGTGGCATTGGTGCGGCTCAAACCCCAAACCTTTTGTATAATATCCTAAACTGAAACAGGCAACTCGAGACTGGATCGGAGTAACTGATGTTACTCTGTTTTGGTCGTAAAGTTGACCTTTCCACAACGAGGATTAATGTATATACAAAAATTGTAAATTTATTAACATTATCAACAGTAAAAACTCCCTACCTCTCTTCTGGGAGCTATCACAGCGAGCACAAATTTAACTTCTTCACATTTGTTTCCCAAATTTAAAGGGTTCTTCAATCTAGCTATCCCCACGTGACTCTTCTTCAACATCGGCAACGAACATCTACATATTGTGACGTCATTATAAGATTAATTGTGACGTCATTATAAGATTAATTGTAACGCCATTATAAGATTAATTGTGACGTTACTATTAGGTTTATTTGTGACGTCATTTTTATGTTTGTTTGTGACGTCATTTTTAGGTTTACTCGTGACGTCATATTAGTATAATTTATTAGGTCACTACTTTGTTACGTCACTATTAGTTTTTATTTATGACGTTATCGGTAATCACTTGTGACGTTGACTTATCATTCATTTCGTCGTTACTTTGTTACGTGTATTTATGACGTCATTAATAATAATCTGTGATAATTCAAATTAAAAAACTTACAAAGCCGTGATCCACGTCTCCTCATAATCCGCACCCTCCGCTTTATATCGAACTCCTTGGATTGTCTCCCTCAGTTGATCGACCGAAGCTACTGTTAATATATAATATAGAGTTTGTAAGTAACTCGTGTGTTTGGGTCCGGTAGTGTGATATACCGGTCATATGACATCGGACTACGAGCCGAGAGGTTATAGGTTGGAGTCGCACCAAAGCTACACTATTCTCCCCAAGCCCGGCGTTCATAGATAACTTAAACACACTAAAAGGTTTCGGGTTCGAGCCGCACTATTGCCACACTATTCGCCCCAAGCCCGGCGTTTATAGATAGCTCAAACACACTAAAAGGTTTCGGGTTCGAGCCGCACTAATGCCACACTATTTGTCCTCATGCCCTGCGTTTACTGATAGCTTAAACACACAAAAAGGTTTCGGGTTCGAGCCGCACCAATGCCACACTATTCACCCTTGAGCCCGGCGTTTACAGATAGCTTAAACACACCAAAAGGTTTCGGGTTCGAGCCGCACCAATGCCACCCTATTTACCCTTAAGCCCGATGCTTACAGATAGCTTAAACACACCAAAAGGTTTCGGGTTCGAGCCGCACCAATGCCACACACACACACAAGTATTTGTATAACTTAAGAATTAAACATGCCAGCAGTAGGAATCAATAGTATGACCTAAGGTTTACATTACAAAGGTCGAGCAAATTCTTAATTTCGTTTTATATTTGTTAATTAATTAAAAAAAACTTAAATATTTTAGCGTTATATAAATTTAATTAAAGTTTACGCATGATTGCACTCACGTGAGTTCTCCCATTCTTCCTGAAAAGTGAAGAAGTTTTGGCCCGCTTGTGACGTAATAGACTCATCAACATCCAAATCTTTCTGAAGTTTTTTCAATAATTCGTCAACAATAAGTTCAAGACCTTAAATCATTTAAATACAAAGGTTTAACAAAAATTAAATATAAATTTATCCTCGATGTGGAAAAGTCGAATGCGCGACTTAAACATTGCCCGATAATTAAACTGCTGACGAAGAAAATTGAATACAATACGCTTATAAATGCTAGCAGTACACCTATTACAACATGGAAGCAGTGGGAATCGAACCAAGAACCTACAGAGCAACAGTTATAATTTCGATTTTGCTAACTTTACAATTTCAAAATTTGCATATACTAACGTTTACTTATAATTAAAAATAATTTAAATTATTTACTACACAAGTTAGTATACACTTAAATTAACCAAAACTTTTAACTTACTCGTATGAGGTGTATCTAATAACACAACTGGTTGAACCAAGAACTTTTCCAAATCCTTTCTAGCTCGAATCTCATCCTTAAAATTTTTGAGTGGGAGGGTCTGTAAAAATAAAATTTTGACAAAATTTAGATCAAAATAAAAAAAGTACAAAAAAAAAGAGATTTTTAAAACAAATATATATTTTATGATATGTCAAAGGTGGGAATTAAACACCAGACCTTAAGTAAGTAAAAAAGAAATATATTTAAAATTACCTTTCTTATTTTAAGAATAAGTTCTCTATGATAATAATCGCTTTCTAAAAATAAATAAAACAGATTTAAATTACGTGACTTCATCATTGTGTGACAAGAATAAAACATGTTCTGTGACGTCATAAACTCCACAAACTTGTGCTACCTCACAATATAAAGTTACCTATAACAGATACTGTTACCATGTTTAGTTATAATTAAAGTCAGGTTTAAAAGTTTATTTAATTTAAGATGTAATTTAATATTGAGCTTATTGTAAACGAACTTAAATAATCTTTTATTTTAAATGCCGACTGCACGACAAATTGTAAAGGGTTTATTCGACCTTATATTTGGTCCGGTTTTTGTTTTCTAGTTTATATATAATACAGTTAATATTTGTAAATTTTACTAAAGAAAGTTCAGAGTTTGATCCCCACTGTCCTCATGTCGTAGCACCTATAAGTAAGGCGCTTTAAACGGTATGAACTCCTGCTCAGCCAATATTAATCAGCAGCTTTATTGTCAGGCGACTATAATCTATAAAATTCCAAACTGACACAGGCAACTTGAAACTGGGTCGGAGTAACTGATGTTACTTTATGTTAAAGTCGCACATTTGACTTTCCCACATCGAGGATAAAGATATATACAAAAGAACAATAAATGAACCAATCACTGACCGGTTTTTAAATCACGTGACTTTCCAACACTTCTCACGATGCCCACTGAAGCGCGGCGATTATGTAGATTGGTTGGTGACGTAGTTTTGTTGACCTTGAAATCTGTCCCGATGACGTCATTAGTCAGCTGTTCAGCCGATATGACGTCATCGTAGTCGAGACTGGGATTAAGAGAAGTAGTTCGATATCTGTAAAAATAAAATAAATTTTTTTTTGTAATTAATTAAATTTTAATAATTTATTATTTTTAATGTTAATATTTAATTTTTATTTTAACAATCTCTAGAATATTTAAAATTATTTAATTTGTAAACAGTTTGCTCAACCAATATAATTAAATGAGGTTTGCGTTGTTTTATTGTTTATAATATGATTAATATTTAAATAATCAACAAATAATTAAATATTATTTCATGTTAATAAATAAGATTGCGCATAAATTGTTCAATATTTGTCAGTTTATTTATGTATATAAACAATAGCCTGAATTTTTGCTCGAAATTTAACCGAATGCGTAATATTTTTGCAAAATATATGAATAAAAATAATTTTTTTTATAAATGTCCTTTTGAATCAAAATTGATGATAAAGTTTCAAAGAAAAAAATCCAAATATGTATATATATAAAACACACAATAATCCAACCCTATTTTGCTTTAAAAATTACCTAAAATTGCGCAATAAATGCGCAAAATATGTTAATAATAAGAAATATTAGAGATTTTAATTATTGGAATTCCTAATAAATTGAATCTAATAGTAAAGTTTTAAAAAATGAGATTTATAAGTATATAAAACACACAATAGCTCAACGAAACCGAATCAAATATTTGCAAGGTTAAAATATTGTGGTTTCAATACCAAGTAATAAGTTAAACATAAAAGCTCTACCTCCGAATTGGAATTGTTATTGTTCTCCTACCCGACCAACTGTTGCTCGGGTATATTTCTTTGCTTTTCATATTTATTTAACAGATTTTAATCCATCTTTTTTCTATGCTTACAACAACAATATCGTTAAATATCTGCCTTTATTTATATACCAGCCTACGCGGAAAAATCATTATCAATTTTTTTTTAGTTAAAATTACTACATAATACTGTTATTTTTTTGCATTAAACTAGAGTTTGATAATATAGCCTAATTCTTTTATATACATATGCACCAATTTCGTATCAAACCGGAAAATATATTTTTATATTGTTTCTATTGATAATAAAAACTTTTTTCTATTAGTTCTATTGTAATAAACAATAACTAAGCTTACTATGTAACATTCTATACAATTTAGACTGCATTTTAAACAACATACCAACCAAATATGTAAATATCTATTAAGTATTAACATATGGTAAACGGTTTATGTTAATAGTATTAACAGGTCTAAATTGTGGCTCTTTATATTGTTGGGCAATATCCGGTTTAATTAATCTTGCATTATGAGGTCATATTACGCTTATTGTTATGATGAAACAATTACCTGAGCTATTAAAAAAAAAATATATTTTTAATATTTAACTAGGCTTTTTTATTTTTTTCTTATTAACTTAAAAAGTTTTATATTTTATTGGGTAAGGGTGTGCTGTTGTGACGTAAGCTATCTGTAAAAAACGGGCTCAAGGGCAAATAGTGTGGCATTGGTGCGGCTCGAACCTAAAACCTTTTGGTGTGTTTAAGCTATTTTCTAAATGCCAGACTTAAGGGCAAATAATGTAGCATTGGTGCGGCTCGAACCTCAAACCTTTTGGTGTGTTTAAGCTATCAGTAAAAGCCAGGCTTAAGGGCAAATACTGTGGCATTAGTGCGGCTCGAACCCGAAACCCTCTGGTGTGTTTAAACTGTTTGTAAATGTCAGGCTTAAGGGCAAATAATGTGACATTGGTGCGGCTTGAACCCGAAACCTTTTGGTTTGTCGTTTGATGCCAAGGCCTATGACAATAATTGTTACGCCCCTGGTGGTCGACACGCCCCCTTTTACGATAAAAACGATAACGACTAAGTAAAAAGATTACATAAAACGCAATATTTAAGTTGGGGGTTTTCTAGTAATTTATTAACGACAATATTTGTTTTTAATTGTTTGCAAGATGACGTTCAACAACTTAGTGTTTTTATAAATTAAGTTTAAACTAAACAGCATTCGAAAATTTTGATAATTGTTAAGTTACTAAATATATTTTTTACTAAAACCCATATGCTCAAAAACGACATTTTATAGATAGTACAAATTTTTCCAATAACCCCCTTTTTAGCCTAACATCTTTACTAAAACATGGCCAAATAAATTTTTAAATTATCAAAAATTTCGACCTTAAATTTCGGTTAAGCGTCGTTTTCGGTAATACAAGAAAATGCCGAAATTCTTACTTTTTATGTACAAAAATTTTATTAAAACAAAATAATTTTGTTTACCTATCACCCTTTTCATTCTTCAAGCCTTCTTCGGTGGATCCCCTAAACACCACTCGTACCTCGTCGTTCGTTATATGACCATTAGTCACGTGATTTTCATCGTTATTGTCCTCGAACACTGGATTGTCGTAATCTTGTCCAGTGTTGTCTGAGTAAAAAAACAATATTTTGATAGTGACGTAACAATTTAATCGATTTAATAATACAAACAAGATATTTTGAAATGGTAAATTGACTTTGTTATTTTAATTGAATAATTAATTTGTAGTATAGCATAACTTTTAAATAATAATGACAATACATTTTTACCACATCGTGCTCTTATTTAATACTAGTTAATTTAAAAAAAAAAATTTTTATTTTAAAAGAGTTAGAAATTTAAAATATTTTTTGATAACAAAGTCAACTATACATTTATTTTGTGCGTAAATTTATTTATTTTTTAAAATTTTTATTTTAAAAATTAAAATAATGATTAGGTTAGCAATATACAGAATTAATAAAAAAAAAACATTTTAAAAATGATAAATATGAGTTTTTACAGTTTAAAAAGTTTATGTAAAAGTAATAAAAAAAGAGTAAAAAAGTTTTTTTATTTACCTTATAATAGTAGTAAGCTTTATGTTAATAGATAACATATTACGTCGTTAAAAAATTTTTAAATTATCAAAAAAAGTAAATTTATCGTAAAAACATTTTTATTGTGCAAATAAGTTTATAGCATGCTATTAAACGTCAATTTTTGACTGTCATATTAAACCCTTTTTTTAAGCATGTAGTAAATAATAAAGTTTATTTAGTAATATCTCTTACCTGACTTAGGTTCATTTTTCGATCCAGTCATTTTTTTTGCTTAAGTTAAATCACAATCTGATAATTTTTTCTTTTTTCGTTTAAAAACTGTTAGTTTAATGTTTTTCAGATCGTAATGTGAATGCATACGTGAATCAAACTAAAAATATAAACGTTTAATCCTGTTTAAACTTCACTGTTTAAAGAATTAGTGTTTAACATTTTGTTTAACCAAATTGTGGGTTCTATTTTCAAACATAGCATGAAAAACGAAAACCAAATATTAAATATCCTTATCAGAAAGCACTACTCAAGGTCAAATACCGACACGAAGGTCATATACAAATATTAAAGCAATTATTGGAAAAGTATATATTGAAACTATTTACAATGATATGCCCTATCCTAATATTAACATATTGTTAAGGCACCTTTAAAAATACAACATTAACTCCGGTTATAAATTTATAAACAACAAACAAAATAAATTGCTTTAGGTCACATCAAGTGCCAGTCAATAGGTCTAAAGTATAGACCATTTGTGTCCATTTTTATATTCTCAAGTGGTATTAAGTTTTTACATGGGCTTTACTCCGGTTTTATCCGTTTGCAAAATAGGCCATATAGGTACGTTGGTTATGCTTCAATTACTGCACGCTGTGAAATTGCCGATTTTTAGAAAATTGCGGTTTATTTCGAGTTACTAACAAGCGAAAATTAAACTAGAAATGCCCCATTTATATATAATATACTGCACACACATTAAAACCATAACACAACCATTTTTAATTTAAATTTTTAAAGTCAAATTTCTTAAAATACATTTTTTTTAATTTCCAATTGCTTGGTAGAATCGGTAACAGGCGCATAATTAATTGCACCAATTACTTACTTGCGAATAGGGGTTAATTTGACACAAAACAGGCTTCAATCGTGGGAAAGAAATGTAAAAAATGAACAAAAGTGAATCAGTAGGCCTACTCGTGCTCACCTTTTATTCCTTTCTTCTTACTTGTTTTGTGACGATAATCTTTGTATCTCTGCTTTTGTTATATAATAAAAACGAGCTAAAATATTTGTTACTTCTAAAATGTAATTCTATTTGGCTGTAAACCGATAAAAAAGAGTTTAAAAACTGAAAACAGTTCGCTAACAAAAAACTGAAAATTTTTTTATTTAAAACGACAAAAAAAAATAACTTTTATAACACCTTATGACGTCATAAACAATTTTATAAATTAATGTTTCCCTGACATAAATTAAATTATTAATAGTTTTTTAACATTGCAACTCTATTTTAAGCTAAATAGCAATTTAAATTCAATAAAAAACTATTTCTACACATCTTAAAACAAAAAACCAACTAATTTCAGTTGTACACTGTATTGCGCAATCATGCTGCGTTACACTACAGCTGGTCGAAGTAGCCGACAGTTTGAGCACAAAAATCTCGCCCATCGGTTTATTACTGTAGGCTACTTTTTTTCTTTTCCTTGTTTAGAATTTAACCGAGGCGAACAAAAGGAGAAAACAACAACAGGGCTACGCCATCTTGAAATTTAATTCTTGTGGTTAAAAGGTAAGTTTTCATATTTGAAATATTAAAATTAGTAAATAAGTTTTAGCTAATTTTTTTACCTAATTATTATCTTTTTTAATTAAATTATTTAGACCTAAGTAATCTAAATAATATAAATTTCGTTTAAGTAGATTTAATTTTTACTTTTTTATAAGTTTTAAAATTTGATAATTTTATTTTAGTAATCTTAAATTTTTGGTTACTAAGAAGTGTATAAAGTTTAAGATTACAAATTTCGTGCGAAATATATTTTACTCAATACTGCGATCTAACGGAACAAAAATTTGACAAACTAATTTAAACAAATGCTAAAATAGTTACTATTTTTTTAGTAAATAAATAAAAAATAAAAATGTGAACTATTAAATAAAAAACATAACTTAACATGAGTAATTTAAAAATAGTAAAACCCATGAATAAATTAATATTACATAAAAACAATATTAAAAAGTTTTTACTAAAGTTGAATTGCCACTTTGAGGCAGGAAAGAGCAAATGTAATTTTTGTAATTATGTAATCAATAAAAAATGTCCCAGAAAGTTATATCGAATGCATACTTGTTAAAACAATAAAATAAAATTATTTTTACATAAAAGTTTTTTAAAAGTTGCATAAAAAATGTTGATTAAAAAGTGTATTTATTTTATTCTAATTTTATAAAATTATTGATTATCTAAACTGTTTAAGGATTGTTGTTTTAACAATTAAAAGGCATTGTTTCAGAGCGCGCCCTTTATTCGACACAATGAACGCTTCCTTGTTGCAGTCACGTCCACCTTTGGTTTGAGGTTGACCCGTCGACCGGCGGCCGTTTTTCATTTTTTAGCGAAGCCTGCGACTCGTCTAGACTCGTCACGTGACCTATGTTTAAGTCACTTACGAATTCACCTCGAACTGTTTCGCCGAATTTGCTCCTTTTTCTCTCGCCTCTCTCGAATCGCACCGGGTTCTCTCTCACTTTCTTTCATGAGCATGCACAAGCGTTTCCATCAAATTCCTAATTTTTTAGATCAATTTAAAATTTAATTCTTAAAATTTGTAATAATCAAAATAAAAATTTATTTAAAATAAATTAACATTTTAAAGATTTTTTGTTTTAATTTATATAATATAAGTTATACCTTTATGTTAAACATGACATTTTATTATTTTAATTTGTTTTTTAATAATTTTTTTTATAAATTTATTTAATTTTTGAATCGAACATCCTAAGTACAAACCTACGTGTCGACCTGCGTTATTTTCAACCTTTTTCTTTTATTAAAATCGCCTTTTTCTTTTATTCATGTAAACTTGTCTCTCGTTTTGTTAAATTGCGCAATATGACAATCTTATATTTTATTTGATTGCTCATATTGAGATATTAAAATATGTAGGCCAAGAGCGAATTACAGGTTAATACCCTGGGTTGTATTGTTAGGTTATTAGGTTTTAAACCCTTTTTACATTTAATGCCCATAACAAAACAAAATCTTTTAAAAAAACACATCAGCTGATTTTTAACATAAAGAAAAATAATTTTTAAATCCATTACCCCAACATTTTATAAAGTTATATTTATTTTGGATATTAAAGTTTTAAAAAAAAGTATTTAAAAAACTTTAATAATTTATAGAATTTTAATATTTTTAAAAACAACTATTTTATATTATTTGTAATATTAAATTTATTTAAAATATACGTTCTTACTAAAAAATTTTAGAAATCATTAAACTTATCACGATCTATAAAATATATTCTATAAAAAAACTAGTTTAAATAAAATAAAAATTAAAAAACGTTTATAAAACATAAACATTTTTTGGCGTGATTTGAAATGAAATATAATATTTAAATATTTTAAAAGCATGAAATGCCATAAAAATAGCTTACACAGAAATCACATTAAAAGTTTAGCTTGTTTGTTATATAGAATACCATCAGCACAAAATGTGTTGTTTTAGTCCTGAAAAGGCAGCAAATATAAACGATTCTAGCTCGTTGTTCTAAGGCCCAACCGCAGACACACGCTTAATATGCCAGCAGCCTCTACCTAACATTAAAATGTTCGAGGTGCGCTCAGCTACTCGCTAAGGCCTTATTCTTTATTTAAGCCTTGTTTGTTGAAAGAGAAAAACGTAGGCCCGGCTTAGATTCTTTCTTATGTCTGTGCTAGGCAAGGCCGCTGTTCAATGAATGGTTCTCTTTTAAGGTTTTTTCTCAATTTACGTGACGTTCGGCAAGAGAACAGCAGACATTAAGAGGTGGACTTGTATAAGGGTCAGGTCGAGATGTTATTAAACAAGTAGTTACCGGTCAAATGTGTATATTTAAATTACACGGGAACCAATTAGTGTTAAGATATGTATCTAAACATAGCTAAGGTTATATGCCAGTATATTTAGTATACTAACTAGGTCAACGGTTAAATAAGTTATATAACGTGGCACGCTTTACCGGTGTATGCAAACGTGCATGCAATATTAGTTATTGCCTATATATTAGTTCTTTAAAACCTGGTGCAAATACCTTTCGTAGAGTAAGTGAAGTTTGGCTACGGATTGGAAAAGAGTTGCTTTCGATTGGTGACGTCATTGCTTCATAATGTCACAATGTATTTTGGGAACTATAACGTAATTGTAATCAACTTGAAATTTGATATTTTAGCACTTTTCTACCGCCCCGTTTTTATTCTAAACTTGTATTTGATATTCATTCAGTTTCTGGTTTATTATTCTGGTGTAAGGGGTGGTTCAGTCGTTTTGAAGGGAGGGGGTTTTACATGTTTAAGACTAGACAAAAAACGTGTTGGAATTCAGAATCGATTTTTAATTTTTTTTGTCTATCAATGTCAAGTGTTAAATGTTTAAAAGTTGCGTTGAATTAAACAATTTATTTTAGGCAAGACATTACGTAAGATAGTTTTAGGCTTTTAAACGTTTTTGTAACAAACGCCATTTTTGTTCGAAAAATTTGAATATATATAAATTTAAATTTTTATATATGAATAAAAAAAAAAAATTAGACATTTTATTACAAAAAACTTGTATATATATTTAAAACTGTCTTTTTTTATTTAAAATTGTGTTACTAAAGGCCACTAATACAAATATTATTATCTTTTTTAATTTTTAGAGGAAAAATCTATTTTATTTTAATGTCTGGAAAAAAGAAATTTCACTTAAACCAGATAAAGTTTAAGTTAAAAATACCTGAGATCTATTTCCTGCACAAGGTAAGGTATGTGTCCATGTAAACATGATTTTTAATGTTAAAAATAGGATGTATTTGTAAGCTAAAATAAAGACAGAATTATTATCTATGAATTGGGTTGTAAAATTAAACTACAGTTATGGGGTTTTGATAAAATTTGGCAAAACTAAAAATAATATTTTTATCATAAAAATATCCTTAAAATTAGTTGAGCAAAATATCATTCCCTAAAAATCAAATAATAAATTCTATAACTTATGTTATAAACATTTTTATAATAGAATACATTACTTAAATGTACTTTTTTATATATATCTAAAGTTTTATATTTTTGTTTAAATATATATTATTATTGATAGAATTTATAAAAAAATTGTAACTTTAAACTTTAATTTTATATAAAAAGCAATTTTTGTATAGATTTTAGGCAATTATTACACAAACAAATTTAATATTTACTTTAGATTAACTTTAGAAATTGATGAAATTTGTATTTGTTTTAATTCTTTTGTTTAAATATTTCTTTAATGATGCAGCAAGTTTTTAGCCTTAAGTGCATTGTCATTATTGTTTGTGACGTCACTTATTCGATTGTTACGTCAGGTTTGATTGCACGCTTAGCTGATCATACATGGCACCGTAATATTGGTTTATTATGACGTGATTATAGGTTTTGTGTGGTCATGAAACTTGTGAAAGCAATTTTAGTTTGGGTTGGAATATTTTTTCTTGAAAATTTTAGTTGTTGTTTTAGGTTGTATATAATATTTTTAGTTTTTTTTAAGGTTTATTTATTTATAAATGGAAAAATACGTTAAAAATTAATTAAATGCCATCCAATTCACGAATAAATTGTCACAATTAATAGTTTAAAAAAAAACATTTTAAAAAGATAGTCCTAAAATTAATAAAATTTTTGTAATTTATATTTTTAAAATATTAAAACTTAAAAATTTAAAAACTAAAAATTTTAAAACTGAGTTATTTTAGTAGTTGATGCATTTATTATTAGCATTTTTAAATTGTTTTTCCAATTTAATTTGACTTCACATTGAAATTTAAAACAGACATTGCTATTTGGAAATTCCCAAATAAAAAAAAAAAAAACAGAAAAAATGTCAAATTGTTATTCTTGTTTGGTTGTTGTTGATTTTCTCTTTGTTAAAAAACGTTTTTTTGGTTTCTAAATTCAAGAAAATTTGCAAAAAGTAATTTAACTATAATGGGTTTAAAAATAAATTAAAGATATTCTCTTAAACATTTTTTAATAACGTTTTTGCGAATATTTTGATATTAAATAATGCATAAAAAGGCCTTAAAGTGTTTTTTATTTTTTTGTAATTTTTCACCCAAAAATTCTGTTTAACAACAAACAAACGGCAGATGTAACTCACAATCGTCTTTCTTTGAACTTCAGACAATCCCTCTGTGACGTAGGTTTAGCACACGTCACCATTGTCTAACGATTTAGCTTGATTGATGTCACTAAAACCTCTTATGGGTTAAAAAATCGTGGCGTTCCAATTTTCGGTTAGGTCCGGCTCGGTCTTATGTTGAAATCGCGCGGTTTCGCGTTTCTAACCCTTTACCAACCGTAACACACAATCACACGACCAACGCGAGTCTAAATAGACGTGTATCGTCGCTGAAGAGTTACCATAAAGAGAGAGCTTAGAGTGAATGTGGTTTTTGAGCATAAGCAGACGCAAGCTACCTAGTCTATGCCTCGATGTCAAGTACTTTAAACTGTTCAACAGACAGCCAGGAATTCGAATTCTAGTTTTTATACCCAGACAAAATTCTCCCTTTATGACTCAATACTCGGTAATCTGTTATTTTATCTTCCTATACAAGCGCCTAGAATCGTTAAATAAACATATATGGAAAAAAGAAAGTCCAAAAACACATTTTTAAGTAAATTTGACCTTAATTATAAATAACATTTGACCTTCTACTATAGGTTACAATATTTTTTATTCATTTTGACAATTTAAAATTTAAATAAAACTTAATTTTTTTACAAAACTTCATCAAAATAATATTTTTATATTATTATTTTTGCAATGACGTCACTAGTCACGTGACCACGGAACGTAATTACCAAACAAAACACGAAAACTTTGAATACATCAACAAAACTTATCTGAAAAATTACAAATTCAAATTTTTAAATTTGTGTATTGATTTAAAGTTTAGTGTTTTTAAAAACACGGTTTTGTGTTGTAGCGGCTCCACCCATTATGACGAGATAATGTGGTATTGTTTGGTATTTGTGACGCAGTTGGAATTCGTCTTAGTTTATATATATACGTCACAAAAAGTTTTAACCAATAACGTTCTTAGTAGACATTACTTAAATATATATATTTAACTAAGCTATAGTGACGCTAATAAAATATATTTTGACGTCATACGTGGTGGAGTTTTATAAGTTAAACAAAAATCAAACTAAGAAAAAAAAAAAATTTTAAGTAAAAAATTTTGTTTTTTAAATTAAATAAAGCAGAAATAAAGACTAGGAGAATATTAAAATGGCTAAAACTTGACAACTTTTTGTTTATTGAATATTTTTAATTGTGGTAGTTGTTGGTGTGAAAAGATATAATTAAAAACAATTATTAATTTAACTCCTTTTTGTTATTGCTTGGAATTTTTTTGGTGTTTTTTTTAGATGTTGCAAAATAGTTTAATTGTTTTTCAAAACAGTTTTAGCGTTTTTGTGTAAAATTGAGATAAAATGTATTTTTAAATAGTTATAAATATTTTTTGTTATTGCCTAAAAAAAAGAAAAAAACAAAATAATTTTGTTTTTGACGGTTGTCATACTAAATTACTACGAGTAGAAAATTGCGTTTAGTTAAAAAATATAAAAATTAAAACTGTATTTTAAAAATACAAAAAATGTTAGATTTTAGTTCATTTTTCAAACATGATTAATATTTTTTAAAAGCAAAAAGGTAATATAGGTTATAAGGATGTATAGTATGGCTTAAAATTTTGTTATGTTATTTTAAAGTTTTCATCAATTGTGGTTATTTTTAGGTAAATTTGTATTTTTTTAAGAAATTTTATGGTTATTGTTAGGTCAACTTGTGTTTTTTATAAAAAATTTGTTATGTTTTTTTTTTGATAGTCTACATCAATTAAGGTTATTTTTTAAGTAAAAGTGTTTTTTAAAGTTTTTTTTATGGTTATTGTTAGGTCAACTTGTGTTTTCTATTTTTAAAGCTTTTTTTTCTTAAATAAATATATTTGAGTGATTTTTTATCACGTATCGACTAGACTTACTCATATGACCAAAATATTGATTTCGTCTGTCTGCTGCTTCCGTATGTAAACGCTTTTTAACCCTGGCTCCTGTCCAATATAAACAGAACCATTCTCATTTTTGCTTCTTTTTCTATAATTTTTAACATGTGGTTAATTATAGGTGACGTGAATTTTCTGTAGAATTAGGTTCAAGGGTGAATATGGGACAAGTATAAGCTATCTGTTAACACTGGGTTTAAGGGTGAATATGGGATAAATATAAGCTATCTGTTAACACTGGGTCCAAGGGTGAATATGAGACAAATATAAGCTATCTGTTAACACTGGGTCCAAGGGTAAATATGGGACAAGTATAAGCTATCTGTTAACACTGGGTCCAAGGGTAAATATGGGACATGTACAAGCTATATGTTAACACTGGGTTCAAGGGTAAATATGGGGCATGTATAAGCTATCTGTTAACATAGGGTTTAAGGGTGAATATGGGACATGTATAAGCAATCTGTTAACATAGGGTTTAAGGGTAAATATTGGACATGAATAAGCTATCTGTTAACACTGGGTTCAAGAGTAAATGTGGGACATGTATAAGCTATCTGTTAACACTGGGTCCAAGGGTGAATATGGGGAATGTATAAGCTATCTGTTAACACCGGGTTCAAGGGTGAATATGGGACAAGTATAAGCTATCTGTTAACACTGGGTTCAAGGGTTAATATTGGACATGTATAAGCTATCTGTTAACACTGGGTTCAAGGGTAAATATGGGATATGTATAAGCTACCTGTTAACACTGGGTTCAAGGGTGAATATGGGACATGTATAAGCTATCTGTTAACACTGGGTTCAAAGGTGAATATGGGACATGTACAAGCTATATGTTAACACTGGATTCAATGGTAAATATGGGATATGTATAAGCTATCTGTTAACACTGGGTTCAAGAGTGAATATGGGACATGTATAAGCTATCTGTCTGTTAATACTAAACCCTAATGGGTCAAAATCCTGGTTATAAATGTGAATATGAAACTTTAGGTAAAAATAATTAGTTATTCCATTGCATTACTTCTGATTAATAAATTTTGCTGCGTTTAAAGTTTTAAATAAAGTACTTAACCATCTAAAAAAAGTATCATAACAACGTAAAGTTATTATTCTTATTATTATTGTCACAATTTCCTTAAATTTTAACTTTTTTTTTATTATTTTTCAGATTCGAAGATTTGATTTTGCAATTGTAGACTCTGGTTCGTATTTTCATGTTCAGCACCCAGTACCCAAAGCTTTTGTTTAAACAAAAACTGTAAAAAAAACTCCGTGGTTAATTATCTTACTTTGGTATTGATTTAGGGAGAACCCTAGGTAGGTAAGCTGTGTCTGGGGATAACGTTCCTGGGTAAGTAAACTGTGCTTCAAATAACGTAGGTAAGTTGTGCTCAGGGATGACGTAAGCTGTGCTTGGGTATGACGTCACATTTTTGCCCCCCAAAAAACGTCGGTTATGGTAAAAACATAAAAAAAATTAAAAATTTATTAATTCACTTTTTTAAAATCATTCTTTTTGGAGCTATATCGTTAAGCTGCCACTCACTTACTTGTTCTTGTGTTCTTTGAATTAACAAGTCTCAAGCTCGAGTTTATGGGTGTCTGACTCGACGAACTTACGTCATACTGCGTCATTTGCTGACGTCAGCAATTAGTTGACAACAAATTCATGCTACTATATTTATTTAAAAATTGTGTAGTTTCTTAGATTTTTAAACATCATTAATATTTAATAAGTTAACAAATTAATTTAACGTTTTTTTTTAAGTATTTATTGCGCTTTGCTTGTGAAGTGAAGGGTCTAAGGTTCAAAGCTCGTTAAACCTATTTGGAATCTGTATGAACTATTCACGTATGAGGTAGTAGGTTGTATAGTTTAAACTATCTCGAAGATAACTATGCAGCCCTCTAACTTAGCTGTGTTGGTTTACTATCAACTCGAATTAGTTAGTTTTCTATATTTTTAATAGTTTGGTTATTACGAGTTTGTTAAAATGTTTTTAGCGTTTTTATTGGCGTTTTTTTAGCTCATTTTTTTGCAAGATTTTTGCTTTTGGGCGTTTTGTTTTTTATTGTAAAATACTTGGTCACACAACAGTGTTGTGCAAGGATTTTTTTTGCTAGTCATTTTTGCTAGAGTTGTAATATTAACCCTGGATCAAACTAACATTAATTTAACCTTATTTATTTTATAGTGTTAGGTTTTGTATTTTATTAAGAAAAGTGTGCTGTTGTGTTTGAGCTATTCGTAAGCGCCGGGCACAAAGACGCAATTTGTGTGGCTTGAACCCGAAACTTTTCGGCTGGTAGTTTAATGCCATGACCAGTTTGTTACACTAATGAACGTTAATTTATTTACTGCGGAATTGAATGTACTTTTTACATTTTAACATCGCCATCTAACGAGAGAACATATTTAGGAATACTATTCGGTAGGTGATGTCCCTGAGACCCTAAAACGTGAAGAAAAATGCCACGGTTTATGATCTCGGGTTATTTACCTTTCGATTTATCCTCAATTTGGGTAAAATGGAATGTTGTTTTTATTGTGTCACATTTTGTGTCGCAAAACTACAAGTTTTGCCGTAAAATTTTTTTTTTTTTTGTTAAAAATAAGGGTAATATGCATTTTTTTGTGTGTAACTTACCCTAAGAAATGTTAAAATATTTAGTTTGAACTTTACTAATTAGGCTACCTCCTATTATTATTATAGTTAATTTTTAAAAGTTTTTTTTCATTTTTATTTCTTTACTTTTATTCATTTTTTGATTTTTATGATCCTTTATTAATATTTAATACTCTTTTTAATTTTAATAAACATTAAATTTACCTTCAGTATAAAATTATTTATTTTCAATTATATTGGAACAAAATATAATATAACAAAGAATATATGTGATAATATAGTGATTTAAAATCTAATGCACACAAAAAATAAGGCGATAATTCAATTAAAATGCGCTTCAACACAAAAGTATTATCACCAATAAAATATTTACACAACCAGCCAACTATTGTCGCCATTTTTATTTTAATGGCAATGCAGTAAAATATTTACTTTATATTCAACAAGATATGTTGTGATTAAACAATGGTATTCTGTTACAGAACAAATATCACGTGATATGTTTACTTTATTGTTCAACTGACAGACTACTAGTTTTGTAAAACAGAAATAAAAATCTAAGATTAACTTGATTTTTAAGCCTTTAAAAGAATTAAAATTTGTTCTTTTAAATAGAATTAGGTTAGTAACAAAATATAACACCAATCTTAATAATTAAAACTGCATTTAATTTACATTTTTCGCTGTATTTTTGATTATCTAGCCGACTGACAAAAAATGTCGCTGTTAAGCCAGTCAGCAAAGTTAGGCTACTCGCAAAATCAATATTTACATTTTTATCAGGTGCTGTTGCAAGGTTAAACCAATAAATAAAGTTTAATCTCTGCATACATTTTACATTAACATAAGAAGCGCAGTTAGTGCCTCCATATTAGGTGCTGAGCTAATCTTTTTGATTGATTCTTCTAACCCCCTAATAACATCTCGCTTAGTCGCCTCGCTGATATCTTCTGCTGTTTGAAACGAAACAATGGCGATCTTTAAACTATTTTCCGCCTCCACAATATTGCCGTTAGACTTCTCTGCATTTGCAAGCATGACATAACACTGGCCAAAAGCTGATAACTTTGCAGCATTTTCACCGAAAGTATCGATGCGAATTTTAATGGCCTGGGTTAATGCGTTAATGGCTTCATCGTACTCTTTCACGTACACATGGCACCTTCCCAGATAGAATAGACAGTACGAACTAGCTTGGGCATAAATTCCTGTGGTCCCATGGCTTGCGGTCTTAACGGACATTAGAAGAGCTTGCAGAAGAGGAATCGCGACGGATTTAATGCCGGGTTCCATATCTTGCTTGTAGAGAATAATAACTAGGTCCTCGATGGTGCTTCCTATGCTGATTAAGCTTCTTAACTTTGTATCGGGATCTTCAATGTCGAAACAGATTCTGGACGCTGTTCGCAACATATGAAGAGCTGGCCTGTTTTGATGTTTCTGTGTAAGCTTACCAGCTACTTCTACCAAACTGCACACAACATCTTTGCAAGACTCTGGATTGATTTTAACTTCCTTTAGGTAGTTTACCAAACGATCACATACTTTGGCAGATTTTTTTAAATCGTTAACTCTAAGAAGCACACAGATCATAACAACATCTGTCCTGACTTTTTGAGCGGGATCTATATGATATGTTAGTATAAGATTTGCAGTGGTGCAGTAGTTTAGGGACATTATCTCATAATTTTAAGGCCCTACACAAATTACTGGTGTAACAATATGGTTTTTACCTTTCTGTTTGCCAATAACGGGGGCCTGGACAGCAGTAACTTGATTTAAAGGAATAACTGGGGTTTTTAGAGGTTCAGCTTTTACAGGTTTGTCTGAAAAAACAAAATTTGGGAACATTATTTTATAAATTTGCTGGCTAACATGTTAAATAGGCACTACTACAGCATTAGAACATGTTATTTACTCTTTTCTTTGTTAGCTTTAGGTGCCGGGACTGCATTAACTACGTATGACTGGCTAATTGGGTCTGCATGAGGTTCAGGTTTTACAGGTTCATCTAAGAAAAAAAATATATTGTAAAAATAAATATTTCATAATTATGCTGGCTAACATTACAAATAGGCACCACTTGAAAGTTAAATACCGTTCTTATTAGTAGCTATAGGTGCCTGGACAAGAGGGAATTCGTTTGACTGGCTTATAGGGGGTGTTAAAGGTTCCGCTTTTGGTTGAACTAGGAAAGAATATTAAACATTAATCTGTTATTAGCAACCTACTTAATTCCTCGCCTTTGATTTTTCGTGATAAACAGAAAAAAAAAATAATAATTTAGGCTTAAAATATAGAAAATATAAACCACTAGCTTCACAATTTTAACTTACTGTCAAAAACGAAGTCCGGTGGATTTAGACGCGACAAGGGTACACACTGTTTTTTGTCAATCTTCGGATGAATAAGAGCCATTCCCCTAAGAGTGTCAGCTACACTAAGAAGCACATTGGTAAAATCTAGATCGTCGATCATCTTGCTAAGCTCATCTCTAACTTGAACCATGTTGGGGCGCTTTGTAGGATTTCCGTCCCAGCATTTCTTCATTTCAATCTCTAAAGCTTCGATCAATTTCACGTCGCCTAATTTTCGCTTTGTTTTCAAATCTCTTTTAAGGTTATCCACTTCATCCAAATCGGGTCTGGCACCCCGACAAACAGCTCTCACAAATGCATCAACATTGGCTACTACATGCATTTGTACGGGATTTTCCCGGGTTAAGACCATGTGTAGAATGATACCATAGCTGTATACATCTTGCTGTGGATGTAATTTTAGAAAAGGGTTTTTCAAACGCTCTGGAGCCGCATATGGAATTGTAAATTCGCAATCTTCGCTTGAATTTGCGTTTTTTGGTGCCACGCTGCAAGTAGAGATTTCTGCTCCTCCAAAATCAGCAATTTTACAATGAAGATCTCTGGTCAAAACCACATTATCAGGTTTCATATCTCCATGTGTAAGTTTTCTGGTACTGTACAAATTATGAAGAAAAGCAAGACCATCAGCAACTTCGAACCCTATTCTTAAACGAAGACAAGGATCAAGATTTGCTTTCTCGTTAAGAAGAAGGTCTCCCATACTGCCTCCAGGAAGGTATTCCATAATAATCCCCATTGATCTTTTCCATTTTGACCAGCCGAAAATACGAAGAACATTTGCATGGTTGATCTTGTTTAATGTATCCAATTCTCGTTTAATTCTGTTTCAAGTAGATAAATTGTCCCGTTAAAAAGTTTTTTTATGCTTTAACAACACAGCGTTAGTATAATTTAAACTACAACAACAGATTTTTAAACATATTTTTACGTAAAGAATCGGTCTTAAAGCTTCTCCTACTTACTTGTCTTCTGGGTTATCACCACCCATAGCAAAGCATTTAATGGCAACTGCACCTAGAGCATTATGGAAAGCAAGTCTAACTGTCCCAAACGATCCACTTCCAAGATTTCCTGTGTCTTCATCAGCTACGCATTGTAGCTCACTCGGAGGGTAGATTCGTACCTAAAAATGTTCACATTTTAATTTATCAAGGTTAAACTTTATTTAAGGTTGACATAAAATGTTAGTTATAGCCCTATATAAACATTATAATAAGTGTTGTACTTAAATTATAAATGTTTATAAAAAGGTTCAAAAAACAAAGTTATGATTTTTATATTAAATGAATAATATTAAAAGAATTTGTATAAAAATTTTTAACTTACAATATAAAACAAGATTTAATATTTATTTATAAAAGGTTTTACCTGTCTTTCAGTCATGGCTTTAACTTAAATTTTTCTTGCTTATTCTATACACTTTTTAATTTTTATATTTATTTTTAGCCTAAAATTGCAGACAACAATTTACCAGTTAAACAGTAAAAAATAGGCTATAAAATCTAGCTAACAATACTATTTAAATCAACATATTTAGTACTGCCTTTAAATTTCAGATTTTCGCAAATGTGCAAACTGTTTAGCGTGTTTTTTATTTACCAAGATGTAGTAACTGTTTGCTGAATAAAGAAGTGTCAGACTGTTAATTGTTTGCCAAAACCCTTTTTTGGTTTGCTGTGTAATCAGTCGATAAATTTAATTTGCATTGAAGTTTAATATCAAAGTCTATAATGTGTTAAAACTTTATTATCAAAATAGTATTTTCACAATAAACTTAAATTTAAAACTCTCTAAATACACTTCATTAAATGGAAAAAAAACATTTAAATTTGGTGTTTTTATTTAAAAAAGTTAATTGTTCATTTACAACCACATTAAAACAAAATATGTTAGAATGTAATAACAAAGATACATAATAATAATATAATCAGTGATTTGGTTAAAATAAAACTATATATAGTAAGTTATAGTGTTATGTACAGAAAATAATAAGGCGATAATTCAATTAAAATGCGCTTCAACACGAAGTGTTATCACAAATAAAATATTTACACAACCAGGCAACTATTGTCGCCATTTCTATTTTAATGGCAATGCAGTAAAATATTAACTTTATATTCAACAAGATATGTTGTGATTTAACAATGGTATTCTGTTACGGACCAATAATCACGTGACATGTTTACTGTCATTTAGTTGACGGGTTGCTAGTTTTGTAGAACAGAGATAAAAAAGCAGATTAAATTGATTTTTAAGTCTTTAAAAGAATTGAAGTTTGTTCTTTTAAATAAAATAAATTAGAAACAAAATATAACACCAATCTTAATAATTAAAACTGCATTTAATTTACATTTTTCGCTGTATGTTTGATTATCTAGCCGACTGACAAAAAATGTCGCTGTTAAGCCAGTCAGCAAAGTTAGGCTACTCGCAAAATCAATATTTACATTTTTATCAGGTGCTGTTGCAAGATTTAATCAATAAAATTTACACACCTTTTACATTAACATAAGAAGCGCAATTAGTGCTTCCATATTAGGTGCTGAGCTAATCTTTTTGATTGATTCTTCTAACCCCCTAATAACATCTCGTTTAGTCTCCTCGCTGATATCTTCTGCTCTTTGAAACGAAACAATGGCGATCTTTAAACTATTTTCCGCCTCCACAATATTGCCGTTAGACTTCTCTGCATTTGCAAGCATAACATAACACTGACCAAGAGCTGATAACTTTGCAGCATTTTCACCAAAAGCATTGATGCGAATTTTAATGGCCTGACTTAATGCGTTGATTGCCTCATCGTACTCTTTCACGTACACATGGCACCTTCCCAGATAGAAAAGACAAAACGAAGTAGCCTGAGCAAAAATTCCTGTGCTTTCATAGCTTGTGGTCTTCATGGCATGTAAAAGAAAATGTAAGACTGGGATTGCAATGGATTTGATGCCGGGTTCCTTATCCTGATTGTAGAGAATGATAATTAGATCTTCTATGGCGTTTCCTATGCTGTTTAAGCTTCTTAACTTTGTATCGGGATCTTCAATGTCGAAACAGATGCTAGACGCTGTTTGCAACATATGAAGAGCTGGCCTGTTTTGATGTTTTTGTGTAAGCTTACCAGCAACTTCCACCAAACTGCACACAACATCTTTGCAAGACTCCGGACTGATTTTGGCTTCCTTTAAGTAGTTCACCAAACGATCACATACTTGAGCAGATTTTTTTAAATCGTTAACTCTAAGAAGCACACAGATCATAACAACATCTGTCCTGACTTTTTGAACGGGATCTATATAAAATAATAGTATTAGATTTGCAAAGTAGTGTAATAGTTTGGAAACATTATCTTATGATTTTTAAGAAAACTTTTTACCTTTTTGCTTGCCAATAACGGGTGCCCGGACAGCAGTAACTTGATTTGACAGAATAACTGGGGTTTTTTGAGGTTTGGCTTTTACAGGTTGATCTTCTTTGTTAGCTTCAGGTGCCTTAACTGCAGTAACTTTGTTTGGCTGGATAATTGGGTCTGTAGGAGGTTTAGCTTCTACAGGTTTATCTGAAAGAAAAGAAAATTAGGAACGATATTTTATAATTTTGCTGAAGATTTTAGGTAGGCACTACTAAAATATACTTATTAAGGTATAAGTTCACCTTTCTGAATGCAAACTACGGATGCCTGGACAGCGATAACTTGATTTGACGGGCTTACTGGGTGTGTTGAAAATTGATCTAAAAAGAAAAAAAAAACAATATGGGACATCATTTTAAGAGTATGCAGGCTAACATTTAAAATATGCACTACTACAACATTAAGATACGTTATTCACCATTTTTATTGCTCGCTTTAGGAGCCTGGACTGCATTAACTTCGTATGACTGGCTAATTGGGTCTGCATGAGGTTCAGGTTTTACAGGTTCATCTAAGGGAGAAAATAATTTCATGATTTTGCTGGCTAACATTACAAATAGGCACCACTTGAAAGTTAAATACCGTTCTCATTAGTAGCTAAAGGTGTCTGGACAAGGGGGAATTCGTTTGACTGGCTCATTTGGGGTGTTGTAGGTTCCGCGTTTGGTTGATCTAAGAAAGAAAAATTGTTTTAGGGACATTACTTTATAAATTTGCTGGCTAACATTTAAAAAATGCCCTATTGCAGCATTAGAACATGTCATTTACCCTTTTCTTTGTTAGCTTCAGGTGCCTGAATTGCAGTAACTTTGTTGGACTGGGTAATGGGGTCTGTAGGAGGTTCAGCTTTCATAGGTTTATCTGAAACATTAAAAAAAATTAGGGACGTTTTTTATGATTTTGCTGTAGAGTTTAAATAAGCACTACTGAAACCTTTATTAAGGTGAGCGTAATTTACCGTTTTGATTGCAAACTTCGGGTGCCTTAACAGCAGGAACTTGATTTGATGGGCTTACAGTGTCTGTTGGAGATTCATCTAAAAATATCAAAATAGGGTAATATTTTATAAAATTGCAGGAAAACATTACAAATAAGCCACACTACAACATTAGAAAAGGTTATTTACCATTTTCACTGCTAGCCACAGGTGCCTGGACATCAGTAACTTCGTTTGACTGGCTATTTGGGTCTGTATGAAGATCAGCTTTTACAGGTTCATCTTGAAAAAAAAGAAAACTTATTTTAGGGACATTGTTCCGTAATTTTGCTGCAAACATCATATAGGCACAACTAAAACCTACTTAATAAAGTAGGAGTTATTTACCTTTCTGATTGCTAACCACAGGTGCCTGGACGGCGGTAACTTGATTTGACGAGCTTACTGGATCTGTTGTAGGTTGATCTAAAAGAACAAAAAACAAAATAGGATATTATTTTATGAAATTTCAGGATAACATTTTAAATAGGCACTATTACAACATCAAAACATGTCATTTACCTTTTTCTTTGTTAGCTTCAGGTGCCTGAACTGCAGTAACTTCGTTGGACTGAATAATTGGGTCTGTAGGAGGTTCAGCTTCTACAGGTTTATCTGAAAGAAATACAAATTTAGGGACGATATTTTATGATTTTGCTGGAGATTTTAAATTGGCACTACTGAAACCTTTTATTAAGGTATGCGTAATTTACCGTTTTGATTGCAAACTTCGGGTTCCTGGACAACAGTAACTGACGGGCTTACAGAGTCTGTTGGAGGTTCGTCTAAAAAGAAAAAAAAATAGAATATTTTATGAAATTGCAGGATAACATTACAAATAAGCCACACTACAACATCAGAAAAGGGTATTCACCTTTTTCACTGCTTGCTTCAGGTGCCTGGACATCAGTAACTTCGTTTGACTGGCTATTCGGGTCTGTATGAAGCTCAGCTTTTACAGGTTCATCTAAGAAAAAGAAATATTGTAATGATGCATATTCAATGATTTTGCTGGCTAAAATTTTAAATAGGGACCACATTTAAGTATGAGTTATTTACCTTTCTCATTAGTAGCTAAAGGTGCCTGGACAAGAGGGAACTTGTTTAACTGGCTTATAGGGGGTGTTAAAGGTTCCACTTTTGGTTGAACTAGGAAAAAAAAATATTGAAATGCCAATTAAATATTAAACAGTAATATGTTAATCACAACCTACTTAATTTCTCACCCTTGATTATTCGTGATAAACAGAAAAAAAAATTAAATAAAAAAATATAAACACATTTTTAACTTACTATCAAAGACGAAGTCCGGTGGATTTAGACGCGACAAGGGTACACACTGTTTTTTGTCAATCTTGGGATGAATAAGAGCCATTCCCCTAAGAGTGTCAGCTACACTAAGAAGTACATTGGTAAAATCTAGATCGTCGATCATCTTGCTTAGCTCATCTCTAACTTCAACCATAGTGGGTCGCTTTGTAGGATTTCCGTCCCAGCATTTCTTCATTTCAACCTCTAAAGCTTCGATCAATTTCACGTCGCCTAATTTTCGCTCTGTTTTCAAGTCTTCTTTGAGGTTATCTATTTCATCCAAATCGGGTCTGACGCCTCGATTAACAGCTCTTGTAATAACTTCTGTATTAGCCACCATAGGCATTGGTGCTGGATTTTCCCGGGTTAAGACCATGTGTAGAATGATACCATAGCTGTATACATCTTGCCGTGGATGTAATTTCAGAAATGGGTTATCCAATCGCTCTGGTGCCGCATATAAAAGCGTATATTCCAATCCTTTTTTGGAATTTACCTTTTTTGGTGCCACGCTGCAAGTAGAGATTTCTGCTCCTCCAAAATCAGCAATTTTACAACGAAGATCCCTAGTCAAAACCACATTATCAGGTTTCATATCTCCATGTGTAAGTTTTCTGGTACTGTACAAATTATGAAGAAAAGCAAGACCATCAGCAACTTCGAATGACATTCTTACACGAAGACAAGGATCAAGATTTGCTTTTTTATTAAGAAGAAGGCTTCCCATACTGCCTCCAGGAAGGTACTCCATAATAATTCCCATTGACCTTTTCCATTTTGACCAGCCGAAAATACGAAGAACATTTGCATGGTTGATCTTGTTTAATGTATCCAATTCTCGTTTAATTCTGTTTCAAGTAGATCAAGTAAAAAGTTTTTTATGCTTTAACAATACAGCGTTAGTATAGTTTAAACTACAACAACAGGTTTTTAAACATATTTTTACGTAAATAATCGGTCTTAAAGCTTCTCCAACTTACTTATCTTCTGGGTTATCACCACCCATAGCAAAGCACTTAATGGCAACTGCACCTAGAGCATTATGAAAAGCGAGTCTAACTGTCCCAAACGATCCACTTCCAAGATTTCCTGTGTCTTCATCAACCACACATTGTAGCTCATTCGGAGGGTAGATTCGGACCTAAGAAATTATTTTAAAGTTTATTAAAAGTTTAGAGAATATCAGGGTGTGTAGTTTGCGCAATGTTAGCATTTTGGCAGAATGTTTAAAATAGTTTTTTAATATTATGGCTATCATATTTTTCCGGATAAAAATTTACGCAATTTTTAATTTTTCGAAGTTAAACTAATCTAAAGTTGATATAAAAGATTATTTTTAGCCCTTGATTAACCTGAAAATAGGTGTTATACCTTAATTATAAATGTATATAAAAAACAGCATTTAAAGATTCAATATTTAATTATAGAAGGTTTTACCTGTCTGTGAGTCATGGCTTCAACTTAACTTGAATTTTCTTGGTAATCCTAAAAACCTATTATATTTTTATATTAGGTTTTTGCCTAAAATTGCAGACAAAACAATTTAATAGTTACACAGTAAAGTTTAGGCTATAAAATCTAGCTAACAATACTATTTAAATAAGCATACTGCCCTTCCATATTTTAGATTTTCGCAAATGTGCAAACTGTTTAGCGTGTTTTTTATTTACCAAGATGTAGTTAACTGTTTGCTGAATAAAGAAGTGTCAGACTGTTAATTGTTTGCCAAAACCCTTTTTTGGTTTGCTGTGTAATTAGTCGATAACTTTAATTTGCATTGAAGTTTAATATCAAAGTCTTTAATGTGTTAAAACTTTATTATCAAAATAGTATTTTCACAATAAACTTAAATTTAAAACTCTCTAAATACACTTTATTAAATAGAAAAAACATTTAAATTTAGTGTTTTTATTTAAAAAAGGTTCATTTACAACCACATTAAAACAAAATATGTTAGAATGTAATAACAAAGATACATAATAATAATATAATCAGTGATTTGGTTAAAGTAAAACTATATATAGTAATTTATAGTGTTATGTACAGAGAGAAAAAGGGCGATAATTCAATTAAAATGCGCTTCAACACGAAGTGTTATCACAAATAAAATATTTACACAACCAGCCAACTATTGTCGCCATTTTTATTTTAATGGCAATGCAGTAAAATATCAACTTTATATTCAACAAGATAAGTTGTGATTAAACAATTGTATTCTGTTACGGAACAAATATCACGTGATATGTTTACTTTATTGTTCAACTGACAGACTACTAGTTTTGTAAAACAGAAATAAAAATCTAAGATTAACTTGATTTTTAAGCCTTTAAAAGAATTAAAATTTGTTCGTTTAGTTTCAATTCGGTTTGTAACACCTTAATATACCAACCTACACAATTAAATTGGCTTTTATTTATTTTTTTAGTGTATTTTTGATTATATTTCTAACTGACAAAAATGTCGCCGTTTAGGCAGTCAGCAAAGTTAAAGGGAACTCGTTATCAGTCAATATTTACATTTATTAAAAGTCAGATGGCAGAATAAACCCATATGGGGTCATGTTTTATTTTACAATAACATTAGAAGCGCAATTAGTGCTTCCATGTTAGGTGCTGAGTGCAGCTTCTTAATTGACTCTTCTAACCCTTTAATAACATCTCGTTTGGTCTCCGCGCTCATATCCTCTGCCTTCAAAAACGAAGCAATGGCGGCCCTTAAACTTTTTTCTGCCTCTACGAGATCACCTTTAGCCTTTTCTGCATTTGCAAGCATAACATAGCACTGGCCAAGCGCTGATAATTTTCCAGCGGCAGCACCAAATGTTTTAGTACGAATGTTAATTGCAGAGCCTAATGCACTTATGGCCTTATCGAACTCTTTCACGTACACATGGCACCTTCCTAGATAGTATAAGCACAGCGAAACGGCTTGCGTGTAAATCTGAGTATTGCCATCGCTCGCTGTCTTAATAGACATTAGAAGAGCTTGTAGAAGCGGAATTGCGACGGATTTGATGCCGGGTTCCATATCTTGCTTGTAAAGAATGATAACTAGGTCTTCGATGGCATTTCCCACACTGTTTAAACTCTTCAACTTTGTATCAGAATCTGGAATAAGGAGACAGATCTTGGACGCTCTTGCCAGCATATGAAGAGATGACTTGTTTTGCAATCTTCGTGTGAGCTTACCAGCAGTTTCTACCAAGCAGCAGACAACCTCTTTACACACTTGTGGTTTCAAGGTAGTTCGGTCAATGTAAGCTGTCAAGCGATCACAAACTAATGCACAATCTGTTAAGTTGTTGGCTTTAAGCAAAATAGAAACCAGAACAACATCTGCCTTAATCTTTTTAACCGGATCTGTATAACGAATTGATAATATGATGAATACCCAACCATAGAATTTACCTTTAACATAGCGTTACAATACAGTTGACTAGGATAAAACATAGAAATAAGTTACCGGTGTTACTGCTAACAACAGTTGCGTGGACAACTGTAGGTTGGTTTGACGGGCTTGCTGGGGATGCTTTGGGTTGGGGCTTCGCAGTTTGATCTATAACATAGAACGTAAGAATTTTTAAACTAAAATTCTCAAAATGCAATATTTTTTAAAGAAAAAAATTAGAAGAGATGTTATCGTATTTGTGCATAACTTTAACTTACCGCCAATGACGAATGCGGGTGGACTTAGACGTGACAAAGGTACACACTGGTTTTTGTCGATCTTTGGTTGAATGATTGCCATTCCTTTAAGAGTGTCAGCCACACTAAGAAGGATTTTCGTAATATCCAGATCGTCTATCATCTTGCTTAGCTCATCTCTAACTTGAACCATGGTGGGGCGTTTTGTATGATCCCCGTTCCAGCATTTCTTCATTTCAATCTCTAATGCTTCGATTAACTTAGCGTCAGCCAAATTTCTCTTTGTTTTAAGATCCCTTTTTAGGTCGTCAACTTCCTCCAAACCGGGTCTGGCGCCTTCTTGAACAGCTTTAGAAAAGACCTCAGTATTAGCTACCATATGCATTTGTACGGGATAGTCTCGGGTTAGAATCATATGTAGAATGATACCATAGCTGTACACATCTTGCTGTGGGTGTAATCTCAGAAATGGGTTTTTTAAACGCTCTGGTGCCGCATATAAAAGGGTATATTCGGAACCCGTGTTGGACCTAAGGTTTCTTGGGGCTGTGCTGCAAGTAGAAATTTCGGCTCCTCCAAAATCAGCAATTTTACAATGAAGATCTTTTGTTAAAACCACATTATCAGGTTTCATATCTCCATGTGTAAGCTTTCTGGTACTGTACAAATTATGGAGAAAAGCAAGACCGTCAGCAACTTCGTATGACATTCTAACACGAAGACAAGGATCAAGATTGGCCTCTGGTTTAAGAAGAAGAGTTCCCATACTGCCTCCAGGAAGGTACTCCATGATAATTCCCATGGAATTCGGCCATTTAGCCCAACCATAAATACGAAGAACATTTGCATGGTTGATCTTGTTTAAAGTTTCCAATTCTCTTTTAATTCTGCAGAAAAAGGTAATTTAAGATTTGAATAACAAAGGTTTAATCTTGGCCTTACTCGTAGAAGCAAAAGCGCATTAAACGCTGATTCAAATAACTCACTTATCCTCTGGGTTGTTGGCTCCTACAGGAAAGCATTTAATGGCAACTGAGCCTAGGACATTATGGAAAGCAAGTCGAACTGTCCCGAACGATCCACTTCCGAGATTCCCTGTGTCTTCATCAACTACACATTGTAGCTCACCAGCTGGATATAATCGTACCTAAGATATGTTTATTATTTTATTAAACGTTTGGGACAATAACATGAGTTTAAATTTAAAAAAAAAAAAAAAATCTCTTAACATAAGCTTTAAATTAATCACATTTTTTTATATAGTTAATATTTCAATTTATTTTTGCTTCTATATTATCACAAACCAAACAAAAACACTTTTTAATATGCCCAACTCAAAGCCTAAGGTCGGGTTAATAAACGAACAATAAAAGTTCAATAAAGAGGTAATTTAATACTCGGTCGGAAAACAAAAGTATGTACATGTATTAAGCCTACAAACACACTTAAACTACTAGTTAAGTATTTTTCAAAGTTATATTTTAATTTAAACCATATAAAGTTTTTTACCTGTCGATCTGCCATTTGTACAAGTTGATTTTGTAAAAAGAAAATCCGTAAATTCGCTTTAAGTAAATTTTTTCATTTGCTTAAAATTGCATTTAAGTAATAAAAACTTAATCATTACATAAAAATTCCCCTGTAAAATATATAAAATATTGTTTTAAATCTAACTAAAAATGACTCTCATCTATAAAACCTGTATATTATATAAGAACTTCTGCAAAAGTCGTAATACAGTTTTTAGTTCCCTTTTCTCTGTTTACCTGAACGGGTGGCTGAATATAGCTCACTAGAATGTGGCGTATGCTTTCTTTATTTGCTGTAGCTCTTTATTATATTTAGTATGAGGTTTTCTCTGCCTTTTATTTGCATTCTAGTTCAGGGTAGCGGTAAATATGTTTACACGTTTAATAAAAAATTGGCAATTTTTGTTTTTTAATTTTAAAATTCACATTTTAGTAAAGATATTAAATAAGTAAAATCTTTAAATTAAAAACTACGTAGTTATAAATACACTGCTGTTCCTAATTACCTTTTATTTACTAGGTAATACAGACTCAACATATTGTGCTTAAGTAAAACGTAAGTTTTATACTTGTGGTCTCAGATGTGCTTTCCCCCACATCAAAACAAAAGTAAATGTTTTTTACTCTCTTTGCTTTGGTAGGTTTAGCCTACGCTTTCCTATCTTCTTTATAACATAAACCTATTGGTTGGTATTTAAGTAGGTGACTGGCATTATTCTTTTGAATAACATCAAAGTATTATTTAACTAATACACAAAAATACATGAAACGATAAAAAAGCCCAAAAATGTGTTTTATTTATTGTGAATATTTTACGCAACATTACACATCCAATACTTTTTAAAATTTTCTACTTGTATCAGCTATATTTGATTTTTAAAAGCGAATTTTTGCTAACATCTAACTTGCATTTGAATGGCTACTATCTGACACTTGTTTTAAAGGTAAGTATGTGTACATTTTAGTTAACACTAAGTTAAAGAGGACAATACTAAAGTACGGGATGCGGGATAGTGCGGGGCCGTATATAAACGTTAACGAAAATTCGCGTAATGCGGGACGGAACGGTATTTTTGTACTTTACTGCGGGATAATTGCGGTGTTTGCCTAAAAGGCTAAGGGATGATGCGGATTAGCTATAAAGGTCGACGAATGATGCAAAATCAACTATAAAGCACAAGGGAAGATTAGGGTAGGGTATAAAAATTCCGCCCTTTCTGCATTCAGCGATTTTTTGTTAACGTTTATATATGGCCCCGCACTATCCCGCATCCCGTACTTTAGTATTGTCCGTTAAAGAGTATATACATGCCTCGTATTAGCTATTTGTTAACGTTGAATAACTCATTTCAAACAAATGTAAAGAAAGAAGTTGTGTAAACTTATATTTGTTTATTTACAGCATTAAAATTAGCACACAATTAAAACCTCATAATAAATATAATATTTAACTTTAAAAATCACCTCTAAAAAAATAACAATAAAAGTAAAAATTAAAAACATTTGTACAAGTCACGATTTAATTAAATAATTTAAAGCAAAATCTATTTTATATTAGCCCTAAAGTCAGTAACATGATATTTTACAACACGATTGTGATTAAACAATGGGATTTTGTTTTAAAACAATGATCACGTGATCTGTTTAATTTTAGAATACAACCAGCAGACTACTATTAAGTTGTTAGTAAACGGCATGTTGTAATATTTTCGAGTTATTAAAATCTGGTTAGTTAGAATTTTGTTGGAAGAATAAATAAAAAAAGAAGCTACACTTAAGTAAAGGTGCTTATGTTTTAAAAACTATATGTTAAGGTTGTTCTTTAGTTTATAATTAGTAACATTATTCTTAAAACAGGACCCTCAGCAATAGATTTAAAAGTAAGCCATTTTAACTTAGTTTTAAGTTATAAGCTACACAAATTTTGTTAGTTAAAGTTTATTTTAATAACATAAGAAGTGAAATTAGTGCTTCCACATTAGGTGCTAAGTGAAGCTTTTTAATTGATTCTTCTAACCCCCTGATAACATCTCGTTTGGTCTCCTCACTTATATCTTCTGCTTTTTGAAACGAAGCAATGGCGGCCCTTAAATTTTTTTCTGTTTTTACAAGATCACCTTTAGCCTTCTCTGCATTTGCAAGCATAACATAACACTGACCAAGCACTGCCAACTTTGCAGCATTTTCACCGAAAGTCTCTATGCGGATTTTGATCGCTGAGCTTAAAGCATCAATGGCCTCATCGTACTCCTTCACGTACACATGGCACCTTCCCAGATAGTACAAGGACAGCGAAAGAACTTGGGCATAAATCTGTTTTTTACCATTGCCTATAGCCTTAATAGTTGTAAGAAGAGCTTGCAGAAGCGGAATCGCAGTAGATTTTATGCCAGGTTCCAACTTTTGTCTGTGGATAATGAAAACTAGATCTTGAATGGCATTTCCTATGCTGATTAAGCTTCTTAACTTTGTGTCAGAATCTAAAATAAGCAGACAGATCTTGAACGCCCCCGCCAGCAATTGAAGGGACGAATTGTTTTGCAATTTTTGTGTGAGCTTACCAGCAGTTTCTACCAAGCAACAGACAACTTCTTTGCAAAGTTTAGTATCAAAAGTAACTTCGGTTAAATATTCACTTAGAGCTTCGCACACTGTGGAAGATTCTTCTAGTTTTCCTTCGTTTAACAAAACACGAACCTGGACCACATCTGTTCTAACTTTTTGAACTGAATTTGCTGTAAAATATATAAATTATTAAGCAATGAACTTTGGTCAGCACTTGATTTGAATTGCGACGAATGCTTTTATACAAAATGTATCTTTAAAACAACCCAATTACGATTAAAAAAAAATGATTTACCTGGAATTTTGCTAATTACGGTTGCAATGGAGTCCTGTGGTGATAAGCTTGCTTTGAATGGTGAAGGATTGGGTTTCACAGTTTGATCTAAATAGCAATGGAAAATAAGTTTAATTTAAATATACGAAGGCCTGGCCTATAAGCTATTTTTTGTCCGGGTTTAAGGGTTTTTAAAAAATCAAAATCAAAAAACTTTTAGCATACCCCTTGTTACGAAGTCGGGTGGTTTTAGACGCGACAGAGAAATACACTGATTATTGTCGATCGTTGGTTGAATTAGTGCCATCTCTTTTAGCGTGTCTGCTACACTAAGCAAAACCGCAAATATGTCCATATTGTTCAACATCTTGCTTAGCTGATCTCTGACTTGAACCATGGTAGGGCGTTTTTTATGATTCCCATTCCAGCATTTTTTCATTTCAATCTCTAATGCCTCAATCAATTTGACATCTTCAAGTCGGCCCTTTTTTTTCAGATCTTTTTTTGAGTCATTTACTTTTTTTGTATCAGGCCTTTTACCTTCCCCAACAGCTTTACGAAATATCATAGAGTCCATGTTAGCGGGAACGGGATCATCTCGGGTTAAAATCATGTGTAAAATGACACCATAACTATAAACGTCTTGTTGTGGGTGCAACATTACAAAGGGATTTTTTATACGCTCAGGAGCAGTATATGGAAGAGTGTGTTCTGCCACATTTGTTGAAACTTTGTTTGTAGAAAACGTGCTACAGGAAGAGATATCTGCTCCTCCAAAATCAGCAATTTTACAATGAAGATCGTTAGTTAAAAGCACATTTTCAGGTTTCATATCTCCATGTGTAAGCCTTTTGGTACTGTTCAAATTATGGAGAAAAGCAAGACCATCAGCAACTTCAAACGACATTCTTACACGAAGACTGAAATCTAGACTTGCATTTTCAAAAAGCAGAAGGCTTTTCAGACTACCTCCGGGAAGGTACTCCATGATAATTCCCATGGAATTCGGCCATTTAGTCCAACCATAAATACGAAGAACATTAGCATGGTTGATCTTGTTTAAAGTCTCCAATTCTTTTTTAATTCTGTCAAAAATAGTTTATTTATATTGGATTTGGGATTTAGAAAATGATATATGGGCATTTGCACAATTTTTAACTTAAAACTATAACCCTATAAAATTAAACCACGTAAAAAATAGGACTATTGTTTTTTTTAACTCAAGTCTTGTTGTTACACACTACCAATAAAACACTAACACAACCCTTCTTCTTACTTTTTTTCGGCGTTGTTGGCTAGTACAGAAAAGCATTTAATGGCAACTGAGCCTAGGACATTATGAAAAGCGAGTCTAACCATTCCATATGATCCACTTCCAAGATTTCCTGTGTCTTCATCAACCACACATTGTAACTCATCTGCTGGGTATAGTCTTACCTAAAAATTGTAGCAAATGTTGTTTGGTAAAAACTTATTTACACTTTAGCACATCTTATTTTTATGTATCAAAATGTTAATCTTTCTTATACATATGTTCTGGGTTATTGCGATTTCTTAAATAAAACCTATTAAGTTAGGGTCTTACCTCTTTAGTTTCCATTGCTGCAGAATTGTTTTAATTTAAAGCTGTTAATAATGTGCTTTAGTTAAATAATTTAAAAAAAATCTGCAAATCCCAATTTCGTTAAAAATATCCAAGTTTTAAAAAACATCTTACTAAACAGAATTGCGGGAGGTACGTATCACATCCCCATATTTTTGTTTTGCACTTTTTGACCTAACTACGTCAAGAATTTATGTCCTTACAGTCAAGTTTTTTGTTTTTGTAATTAATAGCACCTAGCCTTTTCTCCACTTCAGACCCCAGCTATCTTTTGAAATCAACATTGTTAAAAACCTTTTGTTGTTGATTTAAAATTAGTTAACGTTGTGCTTGTTTTTAATTCTTTGTCTTAGCAATATGAATGTCAACTGTATGCCCTTCTCAGATTCCTTGTAATTCTGAATGACCCCCACAAACAGTATATCAAATATATTTTGTGATTAACATACAAGAAATTCTTTATCGATATCAATAAATCGAAAAACTGACATAAATACAAATATTCATACAATATTAAACTTTTATTGTGCATTTAATATTATTTTATTTTAATTATCAAATGCCAATATGTTATCTTTAACAACTACAATCACTACATTACTTAAATTAATTATGGAACAAATTTCATTAAACCAAAATTTAAATAAATATGAAACTAAATATTAATCTGTATTTTAATATATTAAATTTGTTTGTTTGATTTTCTAAAAATATAGATTTAATTTTAAATTTGTATTAAAAAATAATTTTTATTAATGGTAAAAATAGAATTAGTTACATGCTAAAACAATGAAGTAAAAATTCGTTATTTGTACTTATAAATATTGCAATTATTATTTTATTAACATAGCAGAATACTAGTTGTTTGAAGTATATTTACTGCAAGTAGCAGCAGTTGAATCCCTTCCAGGTCTGGTAAGTTCCTCGTAATATTCACGTTGAGATTGAGCCATAATTTGGGCGAGGATTACACTTTCATCAGCTTCATCAACCCAGTCACTTAAACCTTAATTTAATTGTGAAAAAGTTTAAAAAATTAAGCCAAGCTTGAAGGGTAAAATACAGAAACCCGGAGTTTTGTAACAGACAACATGTAAAATTATACTTAAACCTAAATTGATTTAGGATTTTAGGTCTTGTTTAAAATTCAAAATCAAGTTATTTTACTGAAAAAAAAAATTGTTTTCTTATGTTATTTGATCAGCTATATAGGTGAACAATAATTTAATGTAAGAAAATGAGAAGGCTCTTAAAAAGAAATGGTTTAACTCGATATATTTTAATAAAATAAGAAAAGTACCTGTGTTAACAAGTGATTGGTTCGGTTGAATATTAGAAGTTGATTGGCTTGCTTCTGAAACTTTCTTTTCAACTTTAGCTTCCTAAAATTGTGATAAAAAATGAATTTGATACTACACTTCATAGCATGGTGGGCCAAAGATGATTATTTTATTTAAAGTGATAACTGTTAAACCTTGCTTGGAAATTAAATTCTTTAGTTGTAAAATTCATGCATTAAAAATAGGTAAATGTTTGTAATTGTACCTGTTGTTGTTGTTGTTGTTGTTGTTTGCAGTTAGTTGATAGATTTGTTGAAGTAGATTCATTAGAAGAACAAGTTGCTTTCTTTGATGTTGTTTCTTCTGATTGGGACTAAAAAATAAACAATTTTGAATATAAATGTTCAAACTATTTTTATTGATGTAGAGGGTGGGTAGGCTTGTTTTATCAGTAAACACCAGGCTCTAAGGCGAACAATGCCTTATTGGTGCAACGTGAAACTAAAATCTTTCGGGTTGGTAATCCGATACCATGACCAGTATACTTCACTACCGCACTATCATTTGTTTAATCCAAAGCTTTTATGTAAAAAGCAAACCTCTAGCACCAACTGGCGGATAAACTGGTGGTAAAAATAATATTAAAAAGGGTCAATTATTGTACAGTTTGAATTTTACCTTTTTCAGTCTAAGATTAGAAAGTTCTATCATACCAAAAGCTATTGACATTGGAATGGTAATATGATTTTAAAATATACTTAATATTTGACTTAAACAAATTGTATTGCCTTCTTATATAAACCCTTTCAAAAATCTGAAACTTACAGAATGAGCAGAGTTAGCTTGTTGCTGGAGAACATAATCCCTAAAAGACTTCTGAGCAACTTCTCGCAACATCTCATCTTCTGTATTCTCCCAATCCGCAGCTTGTAACTTATCCACCAACATTTGTTGTTCCAACAACTCTAACTCTGAAGCTCTTTCAGCTGTTTGTAACATCATGCGATCTGCCAACTATATACAGTGATAAATCATAACATTAACTTTCAAAACAGTGTTTATGGTTTCCTAAAATAGCACAAAGTTTTCAGAAAGAAAAAATAGTATAAAGAATAGTAGTAGCACACTGTTTTATTTTTGCAATATATATACATGTTGTTTTTAATTTACCCAAAAAAATATACAATTTAGCATCAATTATATTTATATTTAACTCTTAAGTGTAACAAAAAAAATAAAAATATATTACTGACCCCTGGTCTGAAGGAAGGTAACCCAAGTCCTACACCCACACTTGCTTTGTAAGGATTGATGACAGCGTTATAATGCGAATTTTGATGGTAACTTACTCTGATTGGGTCGTTGTCAGTTATATGAGATGACTGGAAGGTGTTGATGGGTTCTAAATTAAACCAATATTTTGTTTATAAATAGAGTTCCCTATATAATAAAAATAAACGGTTGCCTGTAGTCTGCAGGTAAGTTATTGCAAGCAAAGTTCATTTAGAGTTGATAAAAATAACTAAATATAATTAATAAAAAAGTATTTATTATTAACATTTTACAACAAAGAAAATTTTGTTATAATGTGTACAAGAGCAATTATTTTATGTTTTTCCTATTTATTTAAACAAACAGGCATTTATTATTTGTAATTACACTGAAATAATCATAACATTTATGTCATTAAAGCATCATATTATGTTTATTCGACTACTTTAATTATAATAATCAGCACTTTTATGATGTGAATATCACAAACAAAAAAATGACAAAATTTAAAAAAATAAAACCCACATATAAACATATACCTGTGCTGTACTGATATACTTCAAAACTCCTGTTATACATTTCTGCCATAGCTTGCATTTCTAAATGATTTCCAAATGTACTTGGAAGTCGTTTTCTCGAGATGTAAGTCACGAAATCTTCAGTAATGTAGTTCGAGAAAAAATCTGAATTCTTCGTCTAAAAATGTACAAAAAATAGTCAAAATATTATTAAAAATAAAATTAACCAAAAACTTATAGACCCATAGATAAGTATTAATAATTTGACATAAAATAAATTTAAAGTAAAGTTAAGTAACAAACCATATAATCCATACAATTTCTTCGAACTTCATCGTGCATATTTTGATCCCCGTAAACTTGTTCAGCTTAAAAACATCAAAAATATTTTACAATTTGTTTTATATTTAATCCTATTTATTGGTAGCTTAACATATTTAACTAATGTTTTAAGATTTTTATTAGAAGCTTACAAAAAACAGGCTGTTACACTACCAAATTATGATTAATTAAAAACAAATCTTTTGAGCATTAGCAAGTAACTAACATTATAAACCTACCAACAGCTCGAAACAAACAAGCTCCGTCCTCGCCCATTTCTTTAACATGAAAACCTCGAACTTCTTTCAAAGCTTGCGCAAACTTTTGTTCCAACTAACAACAAAAAATGTTTTTGGTAAATTATAAGCCCTCAAGTTAAGTTTTACAAAAAACATTAAAAAATTATTAAAAAAATGTAGCTTTTTAAAGTTTGATTAAATAGAACTAATTTATCTTAACGTTTACCTCTTTAAAGTTGACTCCTTGATTAAGTTGCCTTAACCGTGACGGATCATGTTCATCATCTGAATTATGTCCTTCCTCGTCAATTCTTGCTCTCTGGCGCCTTCTACTACCTCCTCTACCACCAGCAGAGGGAGCTATTGCTTGTGGCGATATGGGCCTCCGCTCGTCAATGTTAGCTCTACGCTGCACCGTGTGGTGAGCTCCAGCGGAACTGTAACTACAACTGGCCGAGTTACTTGTAGTTTCAATTGCTGTAGTCCGTGTCGGTTTACCTCTTACATAAGGTTGAGAATGTGGAGATAAACGACCGTGTCTGCGTTTCACCACAAGAGGTGTAGTTCTCTCGGTGGCTATAGAAATCGTTTCAGAATGTTTCGAAGTTTCTGGAATTTTAGAAACATTTGAATCTTGCGCAGCTGTTGATTCTAAATCCAACGTGATAACTTTGTTTTCATAATTTGAAGTTGTTACAGGGATTTCAGGTGCAGTTGTTGACGAAGGAACAAAATCCGATTGATGTCGATTTCTTGAAGTTCTATGTCTTTCTTCGCTTGTGTTTTGATGAGTTGTGGTTCTAATTGGAGCTCGTACTCTTGAGCTATGTGCGTCTGTGCTCTAATTTAAAAAATTAAGATATTAAAGTTGAATTTTTAACAGGTATTTACAAACTATGGCTTTTATTGCCAAATCGTTTATTTTTTATATTAATTCTCGATGTAAAAAGGTCAACTTTACCACCTAAATATAAAGTAACATCAGTTACCCCAACCTAGTCTTAAATTGCCTTCAGCAGTTTGTGATATTATAGATTATTATTGCTCAATATTTAAACTGCTGGTTAAGTAAAGGCTGGGCAAATGTTCATGATTTATATCGTCCTATACGAGGGCACTACAGCATGAGAGCAGTGGGGTTCAAATTTATTCAAATAGTTTTAAACCTAAATTATTACACACTCATTCATAAACTTTAAAATACTTTCAAAAAAAACTAACAGCATGATGTGCTGATGAATGATGTTCATGATTGGTTTGTTCCTTTGTCGGTTTCTCCTTTCCAGTTTTCTTTTTTGGTAAGATTGTCATTTTTGGCCAAATTTAAAAGGTTTTAACTATTTCTATAAATTATAAACAAACACTATCACAATTTAGGCTAAAATCTGGTTAATAACTTTGTATTAACATTCTAAACGATTGTATAGTACCATAAACAATTGAGTAGCTAGTTGTAACAATTTAAGTCAGTTTTATGAGCTTAATGTTTATGTCAAACTTTTAACTGTTAAACTCATTAAGGAATATAATAGTCGGAACGTAACGTTGCTTGCCTGGTAACACTAAAATGATGTCACATCCTACCATCTTGTTATAACTTCTTTTAATTTATTGTTAAAATATGTTAATAATAATTAAAACAGGGTAATAATAATATGCGAAACATTTTTTTAGATTTGTTTTTACAAGAAAAATCTACTTGTCAGTTTTTATGCGATCTAACCAACATAGGTTTAACAAAATTGATAAAATTGAACGACTGTTATCGTTAGTTCATTTTATTTAAACTACATTGTATAACAAAATAAAGAATAAATAGTTTTATAATTATAAGTCCATCTTTTATTTTTAACTGCCTACTGACCTTTGTCAGTGACGTCATTATATACACAATAAGTCTTTGTGACGGTTGAATGGGTTTTCTGTTTGTTTTCATCGTCACACTTCGAAAGTTTTTGAGAAAAACAGAATTTTTTTGGGTGACCGTATAAAAATATTTAGTTAATTATTTTTGTCATAAATTGTCAAGTAATATTTAAAATTAAATATTAATTTAAGATTAAATATAAATCAACTTATCTACCTATGGTTTTAATAAGAAAAATGCGAAACAAACTAGACAGTTTAGGCTAAGAAAAAATTTTCATTTTATGTTTTTACACTAGTTAAGTTATAATAACGATTTTTATAAAATGCTTTATTGTAAAGGGATGCTTAAAAAAGAAAACTGGATTTTTTGTCATCTTTACTTTAGTCTAACCATTCGAATTACCGGCATTTGCTTGCTACACAAAAAAGCCTGAATTCGTAAGTAGGCCCGTGTTGTTCTGAAAAACTCGCTCCAAAGCAATTTTCCAGACAACTTTATCTGGCTTAAATGCGTTCAATGATATTCTTATAACGTAGGCTAGCTTTCTCTCTGGGCCAGATGCGCAAAAAGTGTGTAAAAATAAAACTTCTGCTTTTGGCAATTAAATCAAAAAAGCATCTTTTTCTACCAAGCCAACGTTAAGGCGTTTATGTCTAGCAAAGCGCAGCCTTAGTTAAGCTAGGTTTGAATTGTTAATTTATTTTCTTTTTATGTAACCTTATTTCTACTTTAAATTAACTGTAACTTGTTTATTTTTTGTTTAAATGTTTTACATAGTGCAGTGAAAAGACAAAACTAATAAATTGGAATTAAAATAACTTTAATTTTTCAACAATGGCGAATGAAAATCAAATATCTACAATCTTTAACAAGTCAAATCAAGATGTTGCTGGCAAGAATTTTCTAGAAGCTCATTCCTTAAAGAAAATCAACTTTTATTCAAAGTTCTTCATTCCTTTCACGATTGGAAGATCTAAAAAAGTAAATAGATTTTATTTTTTAAGTACATTATATAATTAAGCGTTTATTTTACTGTTTAAATGGCCTCTTAAATATAAAGGCAACTGCAAAATACATAGGCTTGTGGTTGTGTTAAAGTTGCATAAAAAACGTTAAATAGCGTATCACTTTGGACATAATAACTTTTATATGCAGTACCACTAATTAACTATCTAATACTGACTTACTGGTGATGCTAGTTACTTAATATTAAGTAAATGAAACAAAGTTTGTGACCTTAGACTTAGTATAGTGACGTACAAACGTAACTGTTTAATAAAAAAACTAGAGTAAGGAAAACTTAATAATTTAAAACGATGCTGTTTCGTAAAATTATGTTTTTAGAAAATTTTATTTAAAAATTTTTAGGATGTGTAAATTAGTCAGTTTTGGGTATGAAGTCTTAGTATAAGGTGCTCTTTATTAGTTAATATTCTAGGTACTAATTTTTTAATCGGTCTCAAAATTTACTTTTTTTTAAGACATTTTTAACTGTTATAAATAAGTCAGTTAATATACTTTTGTATGTTGGTGCCTTGTATTAACCATAGATTAGTATAGGTAAAATGGTACAGGATATATAAATTTTACACTTGGCCGTTATAAAGGCGTTAATGTAGCTTTTAATGTTTGTGGTTATTGGAACAAATGTGTTTCCAACTAACCAGCTGTATGTATACCCTAGGGAGATGTAAAAGTTAAAAACATGGCAGCGTTAGTAGCAAGGACTTCTTAAATATATTATACATAGGTGTAATTAAAACCTCAAATTTTGATTTTTTACCCCTAATTATTGTTTTAATTTCTTAAATATTTACTTATGTTAGTGCTAAATTATATTAAACCTGATATATTGACTAAAACAATTGGTTTTATTGAGTTATAGATGGCTTATACTTAATTGAATTAGTTATTTTTAAAAGGATGTACCTTTAAAGACTTACTCAATGATTAATGCTTATTGGTTCGGCTTGAAAAGTAAATAATTTAAATAAATCTTACCAACGACTATGCCGTCATACTGGGTTTAAATCTTCTTTACGCACTAGACCCTCTGACGTATAAGATCGCGTGTAAATCATTGTGACGTCATCAGTCTGCCATTCGGGTCGAACAAGCACAATCTTAACAAAAAAATATTTTGCTAAAGTAAGGCTGCTCAAGAATATTTTAAATTGGAAATTTGATTATAATTAGTTAATTGAAGTTGCTTTTTTTAATTAAAATGGTTTAGCGTTTTATAAATCTATCTTGGTATACTGTTTATTGCAAAAATCAGTTAAAATTTTTTACCTGGTTTCGTTTTAATTGAATTTCTTTATTACTGTAATCCTTTAAAGTTGTGGAACTGACGCAAGAATAAATTTGTTCTGTCGGTCGTATTCGCATCACGAAATTCGCGGGAAAAAATCCGGTTTTATCGCCGCTAGTGCCCTGTGCATAATATACGAAACTTTTTAACAATTTAATTAAGAGTCTATTATAAAATTAATGACATTTAATGACAGCGTTATAAATATGCTCTTCAATTTTTTTTTGATTGAGGATAAACGAAATAAATTAAAACTTACCGTCCACCAGGTTTCGTTGTGGTCGTTTGTTAATTTGATGACGTCACCCGCTCTAAATTATCACGTGATAAATTTATATTTTAAACCAAAAATCCTATACAAATTGTAAATGTAATATTTTCAATAAATAGTTCAATTTTTTTGGTAAAGAAATCCTTTTTAAAGACTTTTTTAAAAACAAATATGATTTTAGTTTGTGATTTTCATATGTAATACTACTTACTTAAGACTGATGTCGTTACGTTGTTGGGCTTCATATTTATATAATGCAACAAATAATTTTCCATCTTCAGCAAGTTTATCAAACTAGAATAAAAATAAATGTTAGAATTATATCAAGATAAAAAAAACTTTTGTTTTATGTTGCTAGGGAACGTATTTTTGTTTATCATTTTATTTCATTTGGTAGATGATATAAATTAATGTATATATATATATGACTAATTTGTTTTGTGAGAAAAAAAACAATAATTCAAGTTTTATTTATATACTAAGTTAGAGTTGCTGTTAGTTAAAACATTTCTTTGATTTAACATTTCCTTGTGTAATATTTTTTTCAGTTGCTACACCACACATGAGGTCGTGGGTTCGATCCCAACTGCTCTCATGCTGTAGCACCCTTGAGTAAGGCGCTATAAACGGTATAAAATCCTGCTGAGCCAGAACTTAATCAGCAGCATAATTTCAGGGCAATTATAATCTATAATATCCAAAACTGCTAAAAGGCAACTCAAGATTGGGTCGAAGTAACTGATGTTACTTTCGAGGATAAAAATATATACAAAAAAAAACTTTTGTTTAAACACTAACTTCAGCTTGTTCTGGTTGAATTGTTTCTTTTTTATCAGTTTCTGCAAAAAATTTAAAAATATTCGAATTTTTATCAATTTTCGTAGTTAAATAAATAGGTTGTAAAAACAAACTTTAATATTTGCATTTAAATTATAAATAAAATATACAAAACACTTACTTCTTGATTCCAAGTCCACTGTTTCATTTCGTTTTAAACAACTGGTTGACTTACTAAGTCGATTCGTCTCGGGTACGACATGACTCGACATATGGGTGGGATCGGAGTACTGTTGTGTGAGTGGCGGCCTTTTCGGGGCTAAATACGGGCTGTTCGATTGGCAACGGTCCGAGGGTTCAGGGGTTGTGTTTGAACTAGTTGATTCTTGTGAATTGGCTCGAATTGGTGACGAGGTGTTACCTGAGCGTGGTGTTAAAGTTAAATTGTTGAAATCAGTAAAAATTAGGAAATATTATTCCTTGCTAAAACCCTCTAAAAATTTTGTCACATTTTTAAACCTAAATTTTTAAATTTAACCCAGAAATTAAAAAAAAATAATAAAAATTAAAAAAAGAGTTACTAAAATCGGTGTGTTGTTCGTGTTTTTGTGGATACTTAACTTAATTAAATGGATAAAGATTTTTTATTATAAAAATAATTTAATAAAATTTTTTACTTTCTTTTAGCGATCTCAGTAAATTTCCTTCTTTTAAAACTTGGTAAACCGAATCAACTTTTGGTTCTAAAAATATTAAGAATTAAATATTTTTTTGGCTTATAAGAAAAAATAGGTTGTAGTTCTTAAATAAAGATATATTTTATGTAAATGGCACAATATTGCAAAGTTTAGATTTAAAAAAATTGATATATTAGAAGCTGTAGTTTCTATGGAACTTATAATCTTTAAAAATTTTTCTTTTAATTAAAAAAAAACAACTGTTATAACTGCACGCCAACAATAAAACTTTCAAACAAAAAAAAGCTTTAAAATGTGTAAAACTCTTTGAATGTTTGTCTAATAAAAAGTTTCTAAAGAAGTAATTGTTAGTAATTTTCATGCTTTCAAAATGTTAATTAAGACTCTTACTAAGCAAATGGTTTGATGAATTTTTTGATCCTAACATAAATTTAAACATTTTTATTTAAATACAATAAAAATTGAACATTTAAATTAGAGTTTTAAACAGAAATGTGAATATAATATAAATTTGTGTGTTAAACAGTAAGGTTACCCGAATTTAATTCTTTTTTTGGTGAACTTTGCGATAATTGGCGATTAAAACTGAACGATCCCATCTGTAAATTAAAAAAAAGGATTTAATTAAACTTCAAAGACCGTCTCAAAATATTTAAATGCTTAGTTAATAGGAACAGTTGTATTGTTGGTATTTAAGTGTGGTATTCTATGGTTTTAAGTTCTATTTTTGAGGATATTAGCGACTTTAGTTTTAGCGAGAAAGTAACTATAGTTTTTGGTGTTGTTTATCTCCTTTACAGTTTGTATTTAAGTTATTTTTTTAGTCTGCTGTTTATTTATTTTTTGAAAACTTGTTAGTTTATTATTGTGTTTGGTATTATTGTATTTCTTAATTACGAACGAATAGTTGTTTTATGTTCGGGCTAATCTATGTAAATAATTTACTAATAAAAATCTAAGTTTAATATCTTAAAACTTTTTCTGTTGCTTTACAAATTAATAAACTAATAAATAAATAAAAGACCTTCATTCCAGCTTTCCTCCAAAACGCTCTCGCGCGGATCGAAATCGGTGATAACGGAGTATTAGGCTCCGATTGACTCTTTCCTCCAGCCGGCAAGGTTTTATATTTCTCCGTTTCAACACTTGCAGTTGGGTAATCATCGAAAACGTCATTCTGTTCGTATGCAGGAGAAACCGACGCGCGATCTTCTAATATAATATCAGACACACCCTGTCCTCGTTCTATATTTAACATAGGTATCTCGCTGGCGCTTCTAGTATGTCTGTGTATATATCTCCGTATGCTACCAAACGATTTGTCACGTCGAAGCGGTTTTCGAGACCTTTCCGTGACTTTTTCATCTTTAGATTGAACTTCAGATAAATTTTCGGTACTTTTCTCGCTAATTTGAGTGCTTGAACCGTTCTCACTTGCTGCGTTTTCCTTAGGCACGAGTTCGAGTGGACCAGTTCGTTCAATAACACAATCTTCGTCGTTTTCAATCGACATCACTTTTTATTTTTTTAAGGTGATTATTACTTTTTACTGAATCTGCTACAAGAGGTTTTAGCAATATTAAACCACTAAAGTTAATTCTTTAGTAACTATACAATGACTGATTTATTTAATTTAACTTTTATATCTTCATAATCAGAAGGTTTCATCTATTATAATAAAGCTTTGGGTTTCTTAATAACCATATACTTTTTAGTAGGTAGTTAATATTTAAACTTTAATTGAAATCTTTACACTTTTTATAGGCAAAAAAAGGTAATGTTAGTTTTGGCTTATATATATATTTAGACTTTAATTTTATCTAACTTGTAAATACATCTTACTAAATGCTGTATTACGTTTGTCTGTGAATACAACTTACTAAACTAAACTAACTAACAGCTCTACAACTTTCTAATAAATTAAACTTCATCGCCTAACCTTCTATTGCGTATTCAATTGCATTTAAATGTCATGGGAATTGGGTCTTTAATTTAATCTAAGCATCTCACGCTAATTGACAGCATTTTATTACCTATATATACGTTTGTTCTACTTTAGATTCGCCCCTACATATAGGTGTTACTGGTTAACAACTTTCTAACTAAATAGAATTGCTTTTTATTTTAATTTTTACAAAAATGTTGTTGTATTTTTTTAAAGGTAATTTCGTATACTTTGTTTAAAATTCGCTTTAATTAAAACATAGTGTTTGTTTGTAACTTGAACAGTATAATGTTGGATTTCGAAACTTGAAATGTTACTACATTAATTTTTTTTGTTGTTTTTGTTTGATATTAAAAATATTAGAACTGGGTATGATTATAATAGATTTTTTTAATTTAGGATTGATGTAATTGGTATGTGTTTTAAATTTGTGCGGACATGGGTTTTAACTCCAACTAAGAAAGTGTTTAATTTAAACAACTTGAAATTACAAACATAACGGCGAATTCTTGTAGCGCTCTTAAGTTGCCAGAAACCAATCTGCATATTGATCGTATGGCAATATAGCTTATAGTACCCAAACCAGAATATAGTACCCTTTCAATATTGAGGATAAATAAATAACTGCCGAAGCCAACTTAAGACTGGGTTTGAGTAACATATATCGAAATTTAAATGTAAAGTTGACATTTTTACGTTAAAGAAAAATGTAAACAAATGCTACTCACCGGGCTACCTTGACATTCGTCGATTTGCGGTACACAACCACTATGAATATTTCCTTTACATATTTTACATCTTAACCCTTGTCGTTGGTAACCTGAACACAATAACATAATGTTAATACTAATCTCAGTTTGTCGTATTAGGATTTTTTTATATGCTGCTTGTTATTTAATTAAGTTTGTTTTTAAATATAATTTACAGTTAACAGATTTTATAAAAATGTTTTTATAAACCGTTAAAGTTTAGTTAAGTTATTTTTGCAAATTATCAAATGCGCCACTCTATATAAAGCTTTAGATAAGGGTTAGTACACAAACATTAAAAAATGTTAGTAATATTAAAGAAATATAAAAAATAAATAATTTGTGGGTTATATGCTTTTTGATTCTATAAACATATATGTCTTATTAGGTATAAATTAGCAAACTATTTTAAACTTTTTCACTAGAAGCTGTGCATATTAACTTATTATTATTCTTTTGTTATTGTAAACAAAATTTAGAAAGGTTAGTTCACATGCAAATATCATGTTATCATGCTTTAGTCACCAGAACTATTATTTTGGGTACAGGGTTCTTCTTTTTCATGGCATTCTATAATAAGTTGGCACTTTATAATTTACTTTTTTATTGTATGTAAATTTTTATTCTTTTATTTATAGTAAACTTATTTAAATATGTAATTTTTTTGTTCCTTATATAGATTTAAAACTTAATATTTGAAAGTTTGTTATTAATTTGCAGCATTCAATAACTTTTTTTTATAATTATAGCCTGAAAACAAGCCAATGCTTTTATGTTAAATGCGGCACCAATTTTCTTTGGAGTAACCATATTAAAGGTTTATTATTTGTTAAATTTACTTGGGTTAAACTTAGGCAAACGAGCCTTAAATATAATCAACTACATTAAAAATATTTTGTTTTATTAAAGTTGGTACTCACCCACTAATAAACGGTGACAAACGTCACAAAATGTCGCTTTTTTGAATTGATGATTGATAAATAAGTGTCCATTAGATGACGTGACGTCGTTCGTGTTTTGTTTATCGTTGTTGTTATGGTGATGACTCTTTGACCTCAAAAATATCTCAGGCATTGGCACTAAAAAAATATAAAATATTAAAATTTTTATGGATTTACATCAGCGTGTTAAACCGGTCATGGCATAAGACTGTGAGCTGAAATGATTTCAGGTTTAAGCCGCGCAAATGCCATACTGTTCGTCTTTGAGCCCTGCGTTTACTTATAGCTTAAATACACCAAAGGGTTTCGGGTTCAAGCCGCACCAATGCCACACTATTCGCCCTTGAGTAATCTCTAAACAAGCTTTACCTTAAATGCTTTATTAATGAAGTAAATAGTTTTTAAAAGTTTGTTTATAAACAAAATGTTTTTTACCACTAAATCGTTTTAAAGATTTCGGTCTTCCTTTCTTTTGCTCTTCCGGGTCTTTACCACCACCTAACGTCTTCCTTCGCTGATCGTGGTCGAAAATAACATCCTAGAATTAAGATTTTTTATTTAAAAATAATTTACTAAATAATTAAGTTAACTAATTAAGGCAAACTAATATGTTTTAATTTTAATTGTTTATTACAAATAGCAGAAATGCTTTTGATATTTCGTAAAAGTTGTTTGGCATTTTTGATTTGATTTTAAAATTAAATAGTTCTAAATTTTAAAATAAATATTCAATAAAAAAATTGAATTTAAAATAAACAAAAACACAATAATAAAAATCTATATAAATTGAAAAACAAAAATTAATAAAATAATTTACAAATATTATTTTTATTCTAATAATTTACCTCGATTAAGATTTTGGGAATAATAACTTTATTATTCCAATCCGTGTTTTTTCTTAATCCGTTAACTGGAGATTCCATATTCTTATATAAGATTGGTGTTGTTTATACAAAGTTAAATGGTTATTATTTTAGTTGATGTAAAGTATTAATATACTTGGTTAGAATGCTCTAAAAACAATGTTATTAACATTATAAATTTATGGGTTTAAAAAATTGTAATAATTAAGAGTTTTTTTTATGTAACAAAACCTATATTTAAAAGAAAATTTTTATTTAAATTAATTGTTTATTCTGTTTGTACTAAACTATCGTTGGTAATTATATTCGTTTTTTACTTATTTAAAAAATATAACGCAGCTTAGTGTAAATTCTTAAAATTATCTTAAAATGCTATACCTAAATAACGCTTGCTATATAGACAATATAGGTTATTATTACCTAAATTGCATAATACACTTGTTAGTAATATCTTGAATCGCTAAATTTCTAGAATAAATATGCGATAATCTAGTCTTTGGTCCTTTAAATATTTTCACCCCGTTTCACGTAATACTGTTACGTCATATGTCAATATTTATTATCTTAACTAAATATAGAAATCAATCTTCGAACGCAAAAAATAATTATAGTTAATCGATTTTTTAAGATAAGACAATATATTAAAAATTCTCGCACGGAAATTTATTAGAATGTTAAATCTATTTTTTAAATGGTTGTTAATTAAAAAAATTATTATAATTTAAAAAAATATATTTTATGTTTGAAATGATTTTTAGATTTGTTTTTAGTGATTTATTTTTGTCTTTATTTTTATTGAACGTAATTTTACTAATACCCCAGTGACCGATATATTAACTTGTTTATTGAAGCGAATATATCATATAATTAGAACCAACCAGATTTAATTAAAAATCCATGTTCAAAATATCTTTATCTAAAATATTTATTTTTAAACAAAAAAATATTTAATTTTTTTATATTAAGTAAAACACATAAGGAATATATATATTAAATACTAAATGTTATACATATTAATAACCTATGCCAATGGCTGCGTGTGACAAAAAATACAAATGGCAAGATACATGGAAAATTATAAAGCATAAAATATGTGTTAAAAAATATAATTTTAAATTAATAGTACCTAACATACACATAAATATATACATGTCTTAGCTAACCTTTATGAATATTATGAAAAGTAGAATTAGTCCAAATAATGTAGCTATACCTCATCGAAAATGCATCGAATTTTAACTGTTTTATGTTTTGCAATTAGCGTAAATAGCTGTTACTTTAATAAATAAATGTAGCTTATTTATAAAATCTCACTGTATTGGCTATATATATATATATATATATAAACCTAAATATGTACAACTCTTTATATTCCTGTTTTTGTGCAGAAATTGTTTTAGATAATTAAGCCATGTCTTATAGTTTTGCTTAAAATCTAGACTTAAAAAGTTTTTTTTTTAAATATTTTTTGTCATCTTTTATTAAATCTTTATCTATTATTTATAACAAATCAATATTAAACTTATTCTAAAATTGTTAATTTAAAATCTATACTTAAATTAAAGTAAAGTTAAATAAACAAAATTCTTGTATCATAAAATATTAATTAAATATTGATAAAATATTTAAAAAAATTGATTACTAAAACTTAAAAACTTAAAACCTTAAATTTGAATAATTATACGATTTATTATATTTTAAGATCCCGTTTCTTAACCTTATTAGTTAAATTAATTATTTTACAATAACTAGTCGGTAGCCTGCCCTACGGTCGACATTTTAATTGTTATGATATGGTCGCAACTCTCAACTAATATTTGCCTGTAATAAATAACCTGCGCACCACAAACAGCAGTTTTATTATTTTTGTAGGCCTATAAATTAAACATTATGTATACATACCGTTCAATAAACTTCATTCATATATATATATATATATATATATGCTTAGGTTTTTTATGTTGTTGATAACTTTATATATTTTGCTTAGCCAACTTATTCAAAAAATGGTCTGCCGATATTACGAATAAGACTTAACTACAAATTTTCTCCATCTATAAAAACGTAATCAGTTTTCTTCTATATATCTTAATAAGGTTTACTAATTGCCTGTACTGCCCACGGGTTGAAAGTATACACCATGAACTCTATATGTTATTGTTTTATTAGTAATCCTTCAACTATATAGCGTCGACAGGCTTACTTACTTCATGGTTTCAAGGTTACAAGATGTTATTTTGCTAAGTCGTATTATACCTGATTATATAAAAACCTAATTAGCTAAATATTTACAATAATTACATTAGGTTTTAAAAATGTAGTTTGTAATATTTTTTGTTTAGCTTCTACGTTTTATATTTAGGTTTCATATGCTGTCTATTACGTTTTACAATTAGGTTTTATATGCTGTCCATATCTATACACGTTAATTAAGCATGGTTTGTTGGAACATATAGATAAATAAACTTAACTTCAAGCTGTAATATTCTACATACAGTATAGGTATTACTAAAACACTTAATACACTAGCTTTAAGCAAGCATAAAATCCTCTAAAGCCCGCTATATATACAATGCAATAACGGTTAATGTTCCTGTAGTTTATAAAGTAAATAAGATATGCTTCAGGTAGTTTATTTAATTATTTATACCTCGCTCGAATTGACGTCCTAAACTTATAAAACCCACAACCTTTTTGCTTATCATCAAACAATAATAATAACAACTCTTGCTACATATATGTAGTAGAAAAATCAATATTATAAGATTTAAGACTCAGTGTTGTTAAGTATTTATAACATTAGTATGTGGTTTTATATCGTTAAGCTGTCGACATCGAGCAGTTGACTTTTCAACACAGTTTTAAACTAATAATACAAGCTATCTATAACATACTGTTTGTGCAAGTTTAAATGTAAAAAAAAAGATTTTTCACAGTATTATTACCATTAAAAATGTTGTTTTATTTCTAGTTAAGTCGATATAACTTCCTTTGTCGTCTTGTTTTTAGCAATAATAAAGAAATACGAAAATACTATTTATAAAAAAATAGTATGAAATCTAGTATAATTTCTTTTGTATATTAGATTGTTGATTTTTTGTTTAACTTATAATAAGATAGCAGTATTTACCTAAGATAGCAGTATTTACGGTAATTTTTCGTTATAACCTGCTCTGATTATATAAATTTGTAGTATATACTAGCTTATAACCACTCTATATGTTATCTGCATAACTTTAAAGTTAAACGAAGTGGAGTTGTGCAGTTTGTTTTATATAATTTGTTGTTTTTAATCCTTGCTTTCTTGGGTTGATTATAATTCAGTTTAATATTCGTTCAAGTTGGGTCATAACCTATAACCACAAATTATGAAAAATTTTATTTAAATAAAGTTGATAAACTTTTAATGCAAACAGTCATAACTTATTAGATATATTGAAAAAATTGTTAAATTGAACGGTAAAAATTAAAAACAAGCAGTGTGCTATACTTAAATGTATTAAAACACCTAATTAAGAGGAAAAATTAATGTGTACAACCTCTTACTTAAAATTTACACTAAAAAAAGATTTTATAATTTTGGTAGTGTGGTATACTGCTCTAGGCACTTTATTATGAGCCGAGCCAAAACGTTTCGGGTTTGAGCCGCACCAATGCCACACTATTTGCCTTTGAGTCTGGTGTTTACAGTTAGCTTAAACACACCAAAAGGTTTCGGGTTCGGGCCGCACCAATGCAACTTTATTCGTTCTTGGGCCCGGTGTTTACGGTTAGCTTAAACACACCAAAAGGTTTCAGGTTTAAACCGCACCAATGACACATTATTCGCCCTTACGCCCTGCGTTTACAAATAGCTCAAAAACCCATCTTTTCCCAATAAAAATACAATAAACATTTCACCTTAAGGTAATACGAAAAAATACAAAGTTTTTATGTTTTTTATCAAGGGTCAAACAGAGTTACTATTCTATGTATAGCACGCTAGCTATATTAAGCATGGTCTTATATGGGGAAGGGTGTGAAATGAGGGCGTATATTGTCTTAATATAAACCTTCTTTGATGATGTATTGGCAGTATTTATATAACTAAACTTTATTTTTAACTTATGATCTTATTTAATAAGATTTGATGTTTGACCTAGTAATAATAAATCAGTTAGTAAGTGATGTCATAGATGGAAATAAAGTTTAGAGTTTAATTTAAATATAAAAGTTTAAAATATTTTATGTAAAATGCGCAAAATTAATTAGGATTTTTTAAAAATTTTTTTGTCAAATTTGGGATTTATTAATTTGATTAATTTTTTGCCCTTTTTAAATTGGTTCATACAAATGTGGTTTTTAGTTTGTAAAACTTGTCCGCTTGGTGGAATAAAGAGTAATTTGACTTTGATTTTTTGATGCTTAAAACTAAAATTTTTGCAAAACTTATAAATTACAAATTTTGTTTATTTATGAAATTAATTAGGTTGTGGTAGTAACAGTTTCTTTGACGTTTCTTTTTATTGTGGTTAACCGGTTATTTTCTAAATCTTCGCGTGGTGCTTATAAACTTGTTTTTGTTTCAAATAATGTAAATTTAAAAGGTTATTGCTGTTGCTTCTTAAAGTTGCCAGGTACTTTGTAGTTTTGCCAGAATCATTTAAAGACGCTTGCTTATGCGTGAAACCGGTTCATGACAAATTTAAAACTTTTTTATGTGCAACCACTTAATCAACAGTTCCAATTTTAGTGCACTAATAACTTGATCGCTTTGCCCATTTTGAACTCGCATGTAAATTGGGTTTTGGGCATTCTTTACTTTAGGGCACTACAACATGGTAGCAGTTGATGTGTCAATTATTCACTTAGTCCTTAAGTTACAATTTTAGATTAACTCGTTGGCATTGTTTTTTTATTATTATATATCGATTTTGGGCAAAGGACCTTACTTAAGAGCGTCACAACATGGAAACACAGTTAATGTTTAAATTTTCCTATGCAGTAATTTTTGTTAAAATTTTGGCTTGCATCAAAGCCCCAAAGTTGCATTTTTAGTGTTATAATTACTAGGTGGCATCCTTTCATTATAAATATATATAAATCGGTTTTGGGCAAAGGACCTTACCTAAGAGGGTCACAATTTGGTAGAAGTTAAAGTTTTTTAATGCCAGTTTGTTAAAATATTGGTTTATTATATGTATATATTTTATTGTAATATTACCGTATTGGCTTTATCTATTTCTAACCTTTCATTATATGGGCATATGGCCTTACTTAAGAGCGCTACAGTAAGGCAGAACTGAAGTTTATTTTCCTATAATACATCAACATTTTGACTTGTTGCATTGTATGCCTTTAAACTTGCGTTAAAATCATGGTGGTCAGTTGTGTTTGACCAAGCTTAAACTTTGCCCACTTACAACTAAGACTGCCCCACACACCGGTCACTTAGTGAGGTATCAGATGACCCAACAGCAAGTGCCTTGAGGCTGTTCATTCTGTCACTTTTGATTGGCAGTTCAAAGCCTGTTTAGGGTTTAAATTGGTCGCCTGTCTCGAGGTAGAGGCTGGGAAATGATGAAGCGACTTATTCGCAGAGCAAACAAATATGTGACACTTTTTTAAATGCATTAACAACATAAATAGACCTACCTGACTGTTGAATAAGTTGCTTAATTCTTTCGCAATAATTTTAAATGGTGTGCCCAGTTTTAGGTTGCCCATGGTCTTACTGTATTTTTGTCTTTGGTTTGGTGACTATATGATGATAAGATATAAAAAAAATTAGAAAATATGTTATGTTTTAAATCATAAAATTGATTTATTTTTTTATTTAATGTCTTTATTGTTTGTCAAGGACAAATTATAATTGTTTTTTTTTTGTCTTTCTGTTGTTATAATAGGCTATATTATTATGCAGTTATAACTATGGCATGTTTTAGACGACGAAATTAATTTTGTCATTTTTTTAACAAATATATTTCGAATAATATTTAATTTAAGTTATTAATTTCACTAAAAATAAATTTATAGTTTTACTAAACAGTATATAAATAATTTAGTAAATCAATTTAAAGGTTAACTTTTATTTCTAATATAGTTTCTTGATTTTTTAAATTTAGTAATTTTAACCATTAAATGTGATTGGTTTTCTAATTTTGTTAGTTTAACCATTTTTTTTACATTTTAAGAGTAAAAACAGTCATTTTTATTAACTTTTGTTTTATTAACAACATATGGCTTTAAATAAAATATAATAAGGAACACAAACACAAAGAAAAATCGTCTTTAAAAAAACTCATGCGAAGTCGTCTTTTTTAAGTTAAATTCGTTTTTATAGAAATCAAAAAATTAAAAAAAATTAAGATATAATTTTTGTTAATAATTTCATTTCAGTACAAATTAAATAAAGATTATAATAATTAATTAATATATAAAATTTGCACAAGTTTTTAAGCTTCTTTCAGGAAAAAAACAACATAATTAAATGTAACATAATTTGGCAAAAAATATTGGATTTTGAAAACAATAATTTTTAATTTTATTTAATTTAAAACACTGTTTGGCAAAAAAAAACAATTTTTTTCTAATTTTTGTCATAATTTAAATAAGGAATCCAGTTTAAAAATACTAAATACGTTAAACGAAATAAATAAAAATATTCTCACATATCTAACACTTTCTGAGCGTTACTAAGGGCCTGGGACATGTCAACGACCTGAGTCCGGGCGTGGATTTCAAATTGTGGCGGAAAATTTTGGCTCAATCTCCGGCGTTGTTGGTTCTCGGCCCCGTTGTAGGAAAATCGTTGATGCGACATTTTCGGGGGCGTTTTTTGGTACTCAGAAGCTAAATCGATTGTATTACTACGACTTAGAGTACGTGAATTAGTATTATTATACCGTAAATTATTATATCTAGACGTATGGGCATGAGTTTCGTTCGGTATTTGGTAATTCTCGTTAGAATGGTAACTATAATCCGGCCATCTAAAATCTCCACCCAATGACTGAGATTTTCTTACAACATTTTGGTTCGAGTTATATTTTTGCACGAAAGCAGTATCATGTGACCAATTTTTGTTCATTTGATTTTCCATATTGTGTTTATTTGTCACATTGGGCCTCCAGTTGTAATGATAAGAGTCGTAATGACTCGTGGACGCGTAATTTGATTTCCCTGCTACGTAGTTCAGGTTTTCTTCGTAGTTTTGGGACGGAAAAGCATTATTAGAAGCTGGGTTAAAATTTAAGTTATTCGGTTCTTGATAATTTGCGACGAACGCAGAATTTTTCGACATTTCGTTGTTGTTCATTTTTCCTCGAAATTTTTGCAGCTCGCCTTTCACGGAGTCGTTGAACCGTAACGAGCTCGGTTGCGAGGTGATGACGTGGTCAATATTTGTGCCGGTCACGCTTGACTCCATTTGCCCGCTTCTAGACGCGAACATATCGTCCAGGAATGTCTCGGAATTTTTCGTCTCGTCCCCGAGTTGATTCGGTACCGCAAATTCGTCCCCGCGAGGCTGTGAATCACTTCCGCCTGCTTCCAGCGCGTTAAACTCCGCGGTTTCTTGCACATTTTCCCGACAAATTTTACTGAGACTAGAATTTAAATCAGTGACGTCATCACTATCTAATTTTATGTCGGTCTCGGTCTGTTGATTTTCGAGTTTTTCAGAATCCATGACGTCATCATTATTTTCGGGCAAATTTTTTTGTCGATTTTTTTTCTTACTTTCCGGGTCGCTCGCTCCGCCTTCTTCGTCGTCGCTTTCTTTTATGGCGTCATCGTCTACGTCATCATCGCATGACGTATCAGCGTCCGAGTCTTTGTTTTTATTGGATTGTTGTTGACGCTTGTGTTTCATTCTGCGGTTTTGAAACCAGACTTTCACCTGCCTGCAAAAAAAATGTAAAATTATATAAAAATAATTGTTAAAAACTGTTGGGTGTTTAATCAAATTAATTGTTAAATACCTCATTTTTAATATAAACAACATATGTATAATATACTTGTAGTTTTTAGTAAATATTTGTAAAAAATAAGACCAAAAATTTTATTGAATAACTGTTAGAAATTTTAGATTAAAATTAACGAAAACTAAATTTTTTTCGAAACACCATGACATACGATGCTTTTTATACACTACAGTTGCGGTTTTTGTGGTGCGTACTTATAAAAGTTTTGGCCAAAATGTTAAAAAAATTTATAAAATAATTGTTTAAGTTTTATATTGAAAGTAAAAAAAAAAATATTTTTTGTAACGCTTTACAATGGTGTTATTAGATAGCGACCTTTAAGCTTTTTAACGTTAATATTTATAAGAAATTTGTCAAAATGTTTATGTTAAATAAACCCAATACTACTAGGTTTGATAACCAGTGAAGGCAGTTTGAAAAAAAATTCTTATAAATTCAAAAAATGTTACACTAAGACAAAAAAGGTGGTTATTTCTAAACGAAATTTTAAAAGTTAGTTTTATATTAAAGAAGTAATGGCTAGGACAATTAATTTCAATTTTTTAACGACATTCCTTATATAGAAAGTCGTTTAAGAAATATTAAAAATAAAAATTGGCGCCAAAACAAACATTTTGTTAATATTTAATTCTCGAAATTTTATTGTTATTAATTAACTAAAAACGTGATCGGTTTTGTTGTAAATATAAAAGTTGAAATGATTGATATTTTGATTTGGGAATTGTCGAAAATGATTGATTTGTATTGACATGAGTCACCAAAAAAAAATCAAAACATAAAAAAAATTTTTAATTTTATTTGGAAAAATAACTTTTTTAAAAATCTTTAAAAATATATGGCAAATTTAATGGCTCAAAAAACGTGAAGTTATATTTCAAATGTTTGTTCAATTATAATTTTTAATTATTTAAAAGTGTTAAAATTTATTTAATTCTGACAATTTATAAAAATAAAGAAAAGTAATAGTAAAAAATGTAAATTACATCTTCCATATACTTTAAAAAAACATCGATAAAAGTTTTAAAATCTTAACTAGAAAATAGCAATTAGTATATTATGAATTACAAAAAGGCAAATATTCTTTAGTAACTGGGTAAATAATAGTTTTTTAACAACAAAAACGTTAATTAAACAATACAGTTTTAACTACAACGAAAAACACAAAAATTGACTCTTTTTACCTTTCCGTTAACTCCAACCCAGTCGCAATCTCGATCCTCCTAGGTCGACATAAATATTTGTTGTAATGGAATTCCTTTTCTAACTCAAGTAGTTGGGTGTTAGTGTATGCTGTTCTTAATCTTCTGGATGCACCACTAGGACGGTTACCTAAAGTTATAAACAACCAATTTATGTTCAATTGCGATATATATTTAGTTGTTTTTTTTTTCGTATCACCTTAAGGTGATAGGTTTTTATATTAAATTGGGAAAGAGAGTGCTGTTATGACGTGTTTAAGCTATCTGTAAACGCCGGGCTGAAGAGCAAAAAATGTGGCATTGGTGCGGCTTTGACTCAAAACCTTTTGGTGTGTTTTAGCTATCAAGAAAAGCTGGGCTTAAGGGTGAATAGTGTGGCATTGGTGCGGCTCGAACCCAAAACCTTTTGGTGTGTTTAAGCTATCAGTAAACACCAGGCTTAAGGGTGAATAGTGTAGCATTGGTGCGAGTCGAACCCGAAACCTTTTGGTGTGTTTAAGCTATCAGTAAACACCAGGCTTAAGGGTGAATAGTGTGGCATTGGTGCGGCTCGAACCCGAAACCTTTTGGTGTGTTTAAGCTATCTGTAAACACCAGGCTCAAGGGCGAATAGTGTGGCATTGGTGCGACTCGAACCCTAAACCTTTTGGTGTGTTTAAGCTATCAGTAAACGCCAGGCTTAAGGACGAATAATGTGGCATTGGTGCGGCTCGAACCCTAAACCTTTTGATGTGTTTAAGCTATCTGTAAACGCCGGGGCCAAGGGCGAAAAATGTGGCATTGGTGCGACTTGAACCCGAAACCTTTTGGGGTGTTTTAGTTATCTGTAAATGTCGGGCTTAGACGGGGGAAATGTGGCATTGGTGCGGCTCAAACCTAAAACCTTATGGCTTGTAATTTTATGCCATGACCGGTATAACACACTTTGCTGTATAAATAAGAAAAATTAATATATTTTAATACAGAAAATTATAAAAATTAAATTTGAAAATTTAGGTAAAAATTTTTAAATATTTTTAATCCCGATTTAAAAGTTTTTATTTAAAAATTTAATTTATTTTTTTTAATTTTTTCAGTATAAAAATAAGGGTTTTGTTAGTTTAAAAGCAAAGTTTTTGGTAAAATGGGTTTTAACGTGCTCATCATGGTATTTAAAATTTGGAAACTTACTAAAAATATCGACACAGAAATAACTGTCAGATGATCGTCAAAATTTAAAAAAATTTTTTGCTTAAACTTTAAATATTTTGGTTAATAATAAAAATTGGCAACCGACCTAACTTAACAATTAAGCTAACATTATCTTACCACGTGACCGTGTGCAGCGGTGCGTTAACAGCATCAACACAAACTAACAAGCGATGTTTTAACAACAAAAATATTTATTGTGGTTAAAGTTAAGTTAAAGTTTTGAAGAAAGATTCTGTTGTAATCCAGTCAAAAATTGTTTTAAATTATTTGTAAATTTGTTTTCTTATAAATTGGTGTAATAACTTTTAAAGGACGATTTTGTTGTAAATTGGTCAAAAATTGTTTTTAAAATTTTTGTAAATTCATGTTTTATAATTTGGTCAATTTTTTTATGGCATAAATTACTTTAAAAGATGTTTTTGGTAAGCTGTTAATAAATTTGTAATAAGGTTTAAAGGACGATTTTGTTGTAAATTAGTCGAAAAATAGTCCTTTAATTTGGGTAAAATATGTATTTTTTAAATTGGTCAATTTTTCAAAATATTTTTGGTTATTGTTGCCTTAAAGGCTCAAGTTTTTTAAAACAATTAATAAATTTAAATTTTTGTTGCCGTTTAAGTTAAAATTTTTAAAGTCATCTTTTTATGTTCTGTTTTAAAAGGCTTTTTATGTTGTTAACCTTCAAGTTCAAGTTTTTTTTAACTTGGTTACGTCAGCTGTTAAAATATTTAAAACAAAAGTTTTTCAATTTAAGGACCTTATTTTTTATTATTTTTTTTCATTTTGGTTTTTCGCAAATTGATAACAGTAAATAATAAATAGACATACAATTAATATTACAACAATGCGACGGAAAAAAATGACAAAATCAATTTAATGATTTAAAACATGCCAAAAGTAATAATGTTTACATAAAGATTTTAAGTATGTTATGGCATGGTCACCAAACCCAAACTTAATTAAATGTCTTTGATATAATAATATTTGCGCGTTTTCAAAAAGTTTTGCATTTTGTAAAAGTTTTTGTTATTGATGATTCGGTAAAATTTCAAAGTAAATTCTTTGTAATATATTACCAAGTTAGAAATATAAAAATTGAGTAATTATTTATTTAATATAAATATAAAACAATATTATTAATCAAGTATGTAAAAAAATATTAAATCATCGTTGAAAATGATTTTATTTTATTCGATCATAATTTCAAATTTTTGGATGTCGTTTTTAATATGATCGAGTAGACGTTTTGACTGTTATGGGACTTGTAGTGCCACGCGCCACGCGTAAGACTTGTGATTACCACTTAAGTGCACTTACATGACAATGACGTTTCGAGTGTTGTTGTAAATTGTCATTAATTATAATTAGTTTAATTTCCGTTGTATTTTTTAATTATTTTTGATTTATTTATTTTTTATCTTAAACAATTAAATTTATTTTGATTTATTTTCATAAAATTTAAAATTTTTTTTAATTTAAAAATATTTTGACATTAATATTTATTATATTGATATTTATCATTTTATTATTAATATTTATTAATGCTTAAAAAAATTTCCAAAATAATTAATCTAAAATGTTTTTTTAATTTTAAAGTTTATTATCGTCAAAATTTAAAATTTTTTAATTTTTTGTTTGGGTCAAAATAAACAAATTTTAAACAATTTTCTAAGCAAAACATTCTTTGTATTGTTGTAATCTGGTTCTTAGGTCAACAGGCTTCTTGTTAATTTGATTTGGGTAATAAAGTTAAGAAGATTATAAAGGGGATAATCTAGGATCAGTTAACTTAACTGTGACCGTATAAGTTCGACACAAACCTTGATTGACGTTTCCAATTTGTTACAAAAATTCGAGGTTTTAAGGAAATTGTTTGACTATGAATGTAACTGTTTGGTTAAAATTGGTATTTTTTATTTATATTTTTAAAATTGGTATTTTTTTTGGTTTTTTAAAGTTGGTATTTTTTTTGCTTTTCTAAAGTTGGTATTTTTTTTGGTTTTCTAAAGTTGGTATTTTTTTTAATTTTCTAAAATTAGTATTTTTTTTGGTTTTCTAAAATTGGTATTTTTTTTGGTTTTCTAATATTGGTATTTTTTTTTGGTTTTCTAAAACTGGTATTTTTTTTGGCTTTCTAAAATTGATTTTTTATGCTTTATTAAAAGTAACAAAAAAGTCATATACAGCTAATTATTATACATAGATGCGGTTAAAAAATGACAAAATAAAATTTATTATTTTATGTAAATTCGTAAAATTGCTGTTATGGTTTTTGGGTTTAATTTTGTGTTTTATTTTTAAAAGTTTGTTTATAAATTTTATGGTTTCAACGCTTAGCCATTTAGTTTATAATTCTAACCATTGGTTTAATAAGTGTTGTTTTTCTTTTACTAAAATGATATTTTTGTTTTAATATAGCTGTTGTTTGTTTTGGATCCACGTTACGTTCAATATATAAACTCGCGGTTTCTAGTTATACTGAATTTTGTGTAATTTAAAGTAAAAAAACTTTGATAAGAAACGAGTGTTTATTAAAGGTGACAGTTATTTTTAATTACTGGTACTTTACGGTCCTCTAAAAAATTACGAAAAAAATCGATTTGAGGACCGTAAAAGTAATAACAAGTTTGGCGGGGGCTGTATAAAGGAAAAGGGTAATAAGTTTGTTAAAGGCCCGTAAACTACAAGTACTCTACAATTACTGCTTATTTTTTTAACTAAATTTCACGCAAAAACTATTTAGTAAAAAATTCAAAATTCATCATTGCTTAATTGACTTCATGTACAATTTACCAGATGGTAGTGGTAAAATCACGGTTTATCTTGGCATATATTATACCGTTTATGGCCCGATGATTACGTTTATAAATTATATTTACACTAAATAAAACAAGCGAAAATTTTACAAACCATAATATTGAAACAGTTTTCGATTTTTTTTTGCTGAAATGATAAAACCGACGAAACCCGATCCCAGTATCTTATTTGCACAACGCTTCGGGCGAGTGAATCAAATATTCAAGCCATTAGAGCATTTCATGACATGGGTCTGTGTCTCGAAATTTAAATTGTTAAATTGGGCGAATTTTAATACGAATATTTTCTATAAATTATGCTAAGTTGTGACTTCTTTATAGCTTAAGTGTATAAACTATTTTAATAAGGAATACGTTGGTAAAGTTTGAGTTTTTTCAAACTTATAAAATTATTGTTTTTAACTTAAAAAACAGAAGTAAAAATATATTTTTCTAAACTATAAAAAAATGACTATTAAAAAATAAATTCTTTATATTTATATAATTTTTAATAAACAAATAAGCAGCGTTTCTACATGAATAACCTCTCAACAACAGTTAAACAAATATTAACGTACTCTGTATATTAGGAATAATTATTTATAAAATACCCGTGCTGAAAATTATTGATTCAACGAGGTATTGAAACAGTGTTTAATATTTGTCCATTGTAAACAAATGCGATCAGACCCTAAACAAGAGTGCGTGCAGTTAAAGTTAGATGTCAATATTACACAATAATTACAACTTGACTCACAATTTAAACTTGAATTTTCAAATCTCTGTATGTGTAGGTGTAAATAATAGAAATTATAATGGCGCCTTACGTTATTATATTATTAATTTTAAATCAAATGGGCTATAGTTATACTTACAACTTATATTGATACATTTTTATAGCTTTTTTTTAGGTTTTAGCGCATTAATGAAAGTAAATTTTTGGGTTTGGTGACCATGCCATATCATACTTAAAATTTTTATGTAAACAATAATACCTTTGGCATGTTTTAATCATTAAATTGATTTTGTTATTTTTACCGTCGCATTGTTGTAATATTAATTGTATATCGCATTTATTATTTCCTTTTTTCAATGTGCGAAAAAAACAAAATAAAAAAAAATAAAAAATAGTACGATATACAAAAAATATTACATTAATGCGACGGGAAAAAAATGACAAAATCAATTTAATAATCGAAAACATGCCATAAATATTAATGTTTACATAAAGATTTTAGTATGTTATGGCATTGTCACCAAAATCTAGGTTTACTCTGTTTATAATTTTAATATAACTATATTTAAAATGTTATGTCAATTTAAAAACGATATTTTATATCGATTTGATAAACAGAACGTTAGATAATTTTTTGTTTTATTTTTGAATAGATTGTAGTTAGTAAAAGCAACCAAAATTTTGCTTAAAATTTTTTCGCAATAAAAGTATGTTATAATTCTCCCCAAAAAAACTTAAAAACAAAAATTTTATGCATTTATTTACATTTTAAACTTATATAACTTAACGTCATTTAAAAACTATTAAAACCCCACAAAAAGGTCGACAACATTAACAAATTTAACCTTTAAAAATCTCAATTGTCGCCTCATTAAAATTGTAATTATTTTGATTAAAAAAATCCAAAATAGAATTTGGTTTCGTTTTGTTTGTTTATTATTGCAAGAATGACAAAGCGCAAACATTATCACGATTCGAATTGTTTGCCAATATTACGTGACAAATTTTGGAGACATCTACGTTGATACTTCAATGAATTTTTCGTAGAAGTCGTTAAATTGATTGATATCACTTCCGAAATACAGGGCTGCCAGATTATTTTTACGCCAGTGTTGCCAACTTATTTGCCAAATGTTTTGCGGACTTTTTTTAATTCTTACGTTTAAAAAAAACCATGTTAAAAAAAAAATCTTAAACTTTTGAAATACGGTTACTTGAAGTATTGAATCTTTTAGATTGCCCAAATATTGATTTAAATAACATTTTTGCATCTATTTTTTGTAATTTTTAAATGAAAAACGAAAAATACTTAGGTTTATATTGAATAATTTCTTAATATTATTAGGTCAGTTGTGAAAAAAACAGTAAATTTTGGACAAAATGTTATAATTTTCAAGTCAAATCTTATCCCAATAAGCGCGATATATCAACAACACATTCCATCCCACCAAGAACACCTTCAACACGTAAAATAAATGAATAAATATTAACATACAGATAATAACAGCCGATACCGAGTAAAACAAATGATAATACGACACCCTTATCATCTTATATAAGCTTAATTTCAAGTGGAGCTCTTAAACTTATCGGGCAGAATTCGCACCTTGTTAAACCAGCAAAGTTCCCAATACGACAGTAGCTAGATTTTATTATTAATTATTAATAGCAGTATAGACAAGTAGGTCAATATGAACCTGTGTTTGCTTATATTTTAACTGTTATAACACCTTTGCTATATATATTAAAATAACATTTATTTTTCGTATGTTACCATTTTAAATTGTTTTTATAAGTTTTTTTAGACAATTTTTATTTAATTTATATTTAAATAAATCTTAGTTTTTGCAATTTAAAGCAATTTTTTCTTATTTGAGTTTTAATTTTAAAAAACTTAAAAATCAATTTTTTATTTATTTTTTTTTATATTTTCGAAACCAAATATCTGTCAACAATACTTTCCATTGTGACGTCATAATTTAGCTAAACAATCGGCCACGCGCCACTCCGTTAAAAAGGGGGTAAATTGGGGTTTTACGCTTCGCTGAACAGCGGGGCCCACCCGTGGAGACAACCTTGGGGCACGTAGGCATTATTGGGGTAAGAACATCAAAGTAAAAATAATTATTAGCCCCCTAAATTAACGTTGTTGGTATTGGAAATAATTATCGAAAATTAACTCGACTTGGAGATAAAATTTAAAAAAAAAAAAATTAAAGGAGTCGAAAAAATTAAAAAAAAACAACTTTTTTCAAGATCAAATACCTTAATTTTAAATATCATTTTATGGATATTGATAATTGTACTTTAGTATACTTTAAATAGAAGTCTTATAGGTAAAAGTTGTTTAAAATGAACTCAAAAATCGAGTTAAAAAACTTTGCATTTTTAATCCACATTTTTTTAACGCATGTTATTTTTTTAACAACTTTTTTAAAATGGCGTCCGCGTATTTTTAAAACTATCATTTTTGGGTAAAAATGGAAGCTATCCGGTTTTTAAATTTTGGATAAAAGTATTTAAAATTAAATTTAAAGGTTTAAATAATCTTTAATAGTTTTATCAAATGTATAAAGTTTCATTAAGTTTTGATAATTTTGATTAAAAAATTTGGTTTTTTGTATTTGATTTGAAATTTGCCAAAGTTAAAATCAATTTTTATTTAAGATATATATATTAGTGTTTTATTATATATTTAGCTAGTGCTATTTTACTTAAAGGCATAATAATTTAAAATTAAAAAACAAAATAAAATTTGTAAAAAAATAAATAAATAAAAAATCGCAAAGTAAAAAAAATGACAAAAATTATAAAAATTTTCAACTACCTTAAGTCTTGTATGAAACCCTTAATAAAAACCAGTTTTATTTTGAAATAAAAGGACAGCTTAGGTGTCAGGTTAGTGTATAAACATACTTGACAGCCAGTTGAAATAATGATGGATGGTTGTTCTCAGTTCAAAGAGATAATTCACGACTCTAAATCGCTGTCGGCGAATTCGGGCGACTTTTTATTTTATTTTGGCGAAAATCTTGCGACTCGATCAATTTATGAATAAAAAATTTGTTTTTTCCAGTAAAATAAATACATAAACTCCTTAAAGGCTACATTTTTAGCGTATTTTGGTTTGATTTATTGTTGTAAGAATAATATATTTTCAAAATTTTTAAATTTTTTTGCATTGGTATAGGTTATATTTCTTACTTTTTAAAATACGCTAATTTTTTTTATTTTTTCTTGTTAAAATTAACCTAAATTTATTGTTTAATTAATTAAAATTTCCGTTTTTAATTGTCGTAAATTTACGTTTAAATATCTGGCGTGAATTAGGCTTTAAACTAATATTTATTTAGATAATGTGTCGTAAGAATAATTAATCACCACAAGCGTCAAGGTAGAAGGATCAGGTTTTATCATAAATTGTAACGCTTGACAGTGTGAGAATTTAAACCAAACCAAAAACTTACATTTTTTGACTACCTTTTTTTACCCCAAAAAACACATAAACCCTCATTTAAAAACTTAAATTTTTTTCCTTATAAAGTTTTTTTTGATAAAATTTTTTTTTGCGAATTTTTTTTTACATACCTGATATTTTTTTGATTTAAATTTAGAAATATAACAAAATTCAGATATTTTGTGGTTTTGGGTTTGCGTTTTTGTTATTTACTTTCAACAGTAAGCCATTTACATTTAAAATGAAAATGTTTGTTATCGTATTATAGATGTTTTATCAAATTTTGCATCTAGTATTTTAGGTTTTGATTTTTAATTACAATAACTAATTTAAAACTTAAAATTGCTAAGTTTTTAGTTATGTATAAGACCAAATAATAATCAAATCAAAAATTGGTAAGTATGACTAAACATAACATAACTATGACGACACAAAATTGGGGTTTAATTGATTTATACTGAACCCACCCTATAGTTTTAGCCCTTTTATTTTTAACAGTAAAAGTATAGAGGGCAATATAAATAAGCTTTTAACGTTCGATCGACGACAGACGTTGTTACGGTTTGTAAAGTTTTAAAAACTGGTTTGAAATGTGTGATCGGATACTATGACAGATACCTACTGGACTAGTAGAAGAAATTTAAACTTTTTTGGGTTTTTTAAAATGTTAGTATTGTTTTGTAGTTGGGTTTAAAAATAATAATTTATGTTTATTAGTATTTAATTTTTTAATGTTGACATAGGTATAAGTTGGTTAATTTTTTGGTTTTATTATTTAATTCGGAGTTTTAGTTATAACTTAAACATTATAATAGCTATAACCTTTAAAAGTTTGTTAAATAAATAACACAAATCACCAAGTAGAACTAAATTTTTTTAAAGTTAACTAAATACGCCCACGCACTATAGCAGAAGGAAAAAATTGCCAAAATTTAATCAAAAAATTATGGTAAAATGATAATTCAATGACCCCAAAAATGCTAAACAAGAACTAAAGAAACACTGAAGTGAAAAATATTTAAACTTACGTCTTTCGTTCGTTTTTTTTCCAATTTTCTTCTCTTTCATCCACGGAAAATTGGTACAAAAATCCTCTCTGATGTCCTGCTCTTTCTCGCTTTGGTATTGCATATAAGGTTGATTATATTGACTATTAGGAATTGGCTCAGGAAACTGTAGTCTATTAATATAAGTGGAACTTGGTATGAGTTCATTGACGGTTTCGTTTGGCGGAAAAAAACGCGGCTTAGAATGATCTGTATAGTTCGATACATAACCCCTTATATTAGGTTCGTTGTATGGTGATGTACCGTGTATACTTTGGTAGTTGTAGTGTGCGTTTGGGTGTCTATAGCCCTGAAAAAAACCGCTGTTTTCACTGTATTGGTGAACTTTATCGATCGAGTTATCGACTAAAAGTTGGTTGTTGACCCCGAGGGAGTTGATCTTCTGCGGCGGAAAATTAAACGCGTTGTTCTGGCAGATTGTCGGTGAGACGCCCGAGATTGGGGAGTAAGCAACTGCGCGAACAGAGGACGGGCTGCAGTTTGCACTGGGGTGGGAAATATTGCTACCAACCGATTCTGCTAGAAGGTCTTCTCTTTGCGAAATATGATCGGGGTTTTGCATGGAATTTGGCGGCGAATTTCGTCGATATTTGTGGCGTACCGATTGATTTATCCCGGGCTCTGGCGTGAAAATATTGAAACATTCGGCAAAGGTTGGCGCCGAATTTATGAAACCACTTTCCCGATATGCCATCATTCTTTGTCGAAGCTTTAAAACTTTTTTGTGTCAAAACAAATTTAATTTTTAATTTCGTTGTCAAAATTTACCTAAAATTAACATATTTCATATTCTATATACAGAACAAATAGTTGTAAATATTAATAGGCGAACATTTCTACATATTAAATTATGTTAAATGTTTTAAAGTAATACTATTACATTCTAAATAAACTTAGAAAGTTGGCTAACTTAAACTTTAAAAAATAAACAGGTTTTATGTATTCTTTAAGTTACAACACTCACTTAACCTTATCCTTATCTTACTTGTTAAAACAATTAGGCCTTTACTGCCTTATACTCTAAAAAAAAATTTTAAATCAGCGCCATTTTGTATTTCTAAGCTAACTTTTTTTTACCATCTTTTAAGCCTAGCCTTTCTACAAACATTATATTCTTGAGTGTAATATCTTATTATTTTGAAATTCTTAATATTAAACAAACACAGAACGTTGTTTACATATTGTGTGTATACTAAACAACGTTACTAGAAAGCCTGCTGTATTTTCCGGTCAAAAAACAGCCCCTACAACTACTTATTTATATATTATGCTAAGCTACTATAAATATATATATTTGGTATGCTAAATAAGTCAGAAATTGAGAAAAATATTTGCTTAAATTTAACATATCTTTAATTATAGGCATTAAATGAAGGCTAACTGTTTTATAGATGGCTGTAGTTTTTGCTATGCGTGCTACTCATACCGCATTTGATATATAAAGTGTCAAAAGTCGCTCGAAAACAAACACAAACTTGAAGTAAATAAAAGAAAACAAACATACAACATTTGCATAGCTTCTGTGTTACACCATATCGGATAATATTTGTTTTTCAACATTAAGGAGAAATTAATCTTTTTATAAATAGCAATTAAAAGTTTAATACATATATGTAAAAGTACTCGATTTTAAGTTTTAAAATATATCTATATATACTGCTTTATGTTTTTTTTAACAAGTTTATTTATTGTAAGGTTTGGCAGTTTTATATATAAATAACATTAATCTTTAGGTAAATATTTAAAGTATATTTTAACTAAAACTTTAATATGTAAATAATACCTAAGTCCTTTTTAACATATTGCTAACAAAATACTAGCTACTGCTGCATTAGTATGTCTAAAACTGAACATACTTAGTCGAAATATTATAAATATATGTTAAGTTTTTTTACTTTTAACCATAAAAATGTAAACATTTTGGCTTTATTTTTATTTTTCTGTACTTTTGGGGTTAAAGTATTACACATTTACTAACACTTAATACAAAACTTATTATTACATCATCAATCAAGTATTGTGACAGATGTAAACTATAATGTCGTGTTGTTATAAGGACTTGAACTCTGGTTTAAAAAGTTAAAAATTAAAGCAAAAAATTAACAAAAGGTCCAATCAATTTACTACCTCATTTAGTCTGAATAAACCTTGGTGTTTAGGCCAATATATATTTGTGTTTAACTTCTTAAATGGGGGCTAAAATATTGTTTTAGTTTTAAATTACTGTTAGTTTTTGTTTAGGTTTATTTTGTTTTGGGTAATTTATTAAAACTGTTCAAAAAATTTGTTTTTTAAAACGTGATATATTATTCTTTTATATATTTTATATTAAGTTGGTTTTAAAATATACAAACTTCTAGTTTGTACAGTTTATTATTAAAATATTTTTTAAGATTACATTTTTATTTTTTTAAATATGCTTAAATTGTTATTTTTTGTTGTTACAACTAAATTTTACTCTAACTTTTCGCTTAGTTATATATTTTCACGCTAAAATGGCAGAATGCTTATCTTACCTACTTATAAAGTTTTAAAATAGAGACTTTAAATAATATCCTTTAAACAAAAACTAACTTTAAATTCTAACTTTGTTTTAAGCATTATTAAAACACTAATGCAGCATTTTATAAATACTCAAAAAAATGAGGTTTCGGCAAAGTTAAAAATAAACTGATTTCTTATAAACTAGTTGCCAGTTGGAATTACTTACTTTCAATTTTGCTATATATGGTAGTATATAACATTAATAATGTTATGTAATAATGCTGTATTAGGTATGCAAAGTTAAAGTACTTATTTTCATTCAGAAAAAAATATAAATGTCTGATTTTTTGCTACTTTTTTACCTAAAAGTCTATTTTTACTAAATTTTAATAAGAACCCATTAACTTTTGCTAAAAAAACGAAACAAAAATGAAATAATTTCGGAAACGAATCAGCCAAATCAATCATTAAGTCTATAACTTAATACTCATTTAGCGTGTCGAAATCTTAACTCAAATAATTCTCAATTTTTATTGCGTTTTCGCGGTATTATGATGTCATAGTCTCAAACTTTAAACCTTACAAAAAATCTACAAAAATCTTAAAAAAATTTTGTCGAAACTTTTTAAAGGGTAATCAATCAAAAATTGACTTTTATTCGAATAGTTTTGACTAGCAATATTTCTGCAGACTGTTAACGTCGGTTTTTTTCTGAATGCGCTAATGCAGAACGCCGCTCAAAAACTGCAAACATTTTTTTAAACCATTTTTTTAAAACTTTTTTTCGCTTACACTTAACATACAGTAACTCCATTTTCAAAAAAAAAATTGAAAATTTTGAAGCATTATTATGACGAATTCCTATTTAATTGTTTATGTTTATTAGGTTATTGTTTCGTCTTTATTATGTCACGTTATTTAAGCATGCTGTCTACATTTTATTGCTTTTAAATTTTACGTAATAATTTATTTTTAAAAGTTTAAATTTAAATATTTTGTTTTTTACGTAATATTGTTTACATTATTAATATAACTTTAAAAAATAATTTATTTATTGTGTAATTTTTTAAGATGGCCTTTTTGCAAGGATTGTAAGTCTAATAAAAATATTTAAAAATACAATTTTTTTACCTTATTTAAATTGCTTTTTGAAAGCTTTTTTTAAAATTAAAATAAATTTTACAAATATTTTTAGTACAATTTTGTATAAACAAAAAACTGTTATAAAAACCATAAAAATAAACAAAATGTATTTTGGTAAAAACGGAGTTAAAATTAAACTTTAAAAAAATAAACTAAAATTATAAATTGTCCTAAAAATAAATTTAGTATCGGGTCAAATTAAAGTTGAACTTAGAAATGAACAATTTACCTTTTTAAAAAACACGAAAAAATGTCAAAGTAGTGTCTTTTTTCTTGAAAAGTCAAATTTATTTTGACAACATATACATCAAATGAAATGCCCTAGGCTCAAGACATGACAAAAAACACGAAAAAACATCAAAAAATAAATAACTTTAAAAGTTGTCTTTTTCATGCTTCCATTTAGGAAGATAGGAATCTTTTAAAAGTGAAGTTTTTGCTTGTTTTTGTTGAATTAATATCATTTTAAATCTGTTGGGGGATTTATTTTATAAGCTTTACCAAAGTTAAATTATAAAATTTCTTTTGTATTCCTATTTTTTTGCATTTTTTTACATAGTTTGTTAAAAAAAATGATAAAATAAGCACAAAATATAATTTTTTTTCAATTTGTTTAATTACTTAATATAACTAAACGGTTTTTACAAATTTTAGGCCCCTCAAAATTTTACAAATTTTATCAAAAATTTAAAACTATTGAAATTAAAAAAACATTTATTCTGTTTACAAAAACTAATATTTTTAAATATTTATGACGTACCAGTTCATTTATGACGTCACTGTGCACCGGTTATAATCAAATAAAAGCTTTTTTTTTATTTAATAAAATCTTCAAAGAGTTTTAGGTGAAAGCGTTAAATTCTAGAATCATGATAAAACGACATTGATTGATTGATGTCTCATATTGGTCGACTATGACGTAACAATATTGTTTATGTTTATATAATGATTATATCTGAGATTTTTGAAGTAGTAGAGTTAAGAAAATGAATATTTTTTTTATCAATGACTGACTTATTATTATATTTTTGTTTTCAAAAATGCATTTTTATTTTTTAGCTATTTTATTTTTTTAATTTTGCCTAAATTTTTTGTTTTTATTTTTTATTTTTTAATTCTTTTTAAAGATAATTTTATATTTTAAATTTTTTTTATTGGGAATATTAAAAAATGTTTCTAAAATATTATTTACATATAAATATAGGTTGTTTTAAAATTGTTCTTTTTAAAAGATTAATTTTTTAAATAATTTAAACTAATTACTTTTAAAATAGTTTAGAAAAACAATTTACCAAAAAATTTAAATTATTTTGCAATAATAACATTTCATTCAAAAACTTAAACAATTTAAACTGGACACACCGATCGTTTAACGCTTGTTAATTATTTGTTAAGTGCTTGAAGGGGTCAGTAGAAGGTGATTACTCATATTTAAATTGATTCAATTAAATCCATTTTAAAAGGGATGAAATAGTTTAAAAAAATGTGTTTTTTGGGTGGTTATAAAATTTTTAAAGATTTAGTAAAAAAAAAAATTGTAATAAATTAATTTGATTTTTCGTTTTTTAATTAGTTTTTTAAATTAATTTAGTGGAATTATCTTTTAAATATTAGTTACAACGAATTTATTAAAAAAAACTAAAATTTTAACACTTGCTAAATTAAGGAATAAAAATGCGATTGTTCTAACTGTTACGTCACAACCAAGTCACCAAGTAATACGTCATCCTCATATTACCGAATGTGGTGACAGATTCGATTGGTTTTGCTGACCGTCACTTTTCGTGCGCTTGAATAATGGGCGAGTGATCACGTGACCTTTAAACTCTTTCACTTTAAAAAATCGGACAAGATTCTAAATTTTGACGTCATAAAATATCAATTGTCTTATAATAATGTTATTAAATTTTGCGAAATTTATGCATTTGTAACTAACTAAAATTATCAAAAAAAATGGTGTAAAAAAAAATTAATAAATTTTTTAGGTTTTTAAACACTGTAGTCTAGAGTTCGATTACTAGTGCTTCTATATCGTAGTGCTTTTGGGTAAAGTGCCATCTGTTCTTACTTTTACAATAACTAAACACTAAACAAGTCAATAATATTACAAACTGCCACTAGCAACTTGATACTGGGTCAGGGTAACAAATGTTACTCTAAGTAACCTGGAGCAAACTTTTACTGGCATCGTGATGTAGTGGTAAGAACACTTGCTACACCACACATGAGGTCGTGGGTTCAATCTCCACTGATCTCATGCTGTAGCGCCCTTGAGTAAGGCACTATAAACGGTATGAACTCCTGCTGAGTCAACACTTAATCAGCAGCATAATTACTGGGCAATTATAATCTATAATATCCCAAACTTGAGACTGGGTCGGAGTAAAAGTTGTTACTCTATGTTTAAGTCGCTCATTCCACTTTCATACATCGAGGATAAAGATATATACTAAAAAAAAAGTTTAGGCTGCAAAGTCGACCTTTCCACTTCAAGAATTTCCAAGCTTATATTTAGTAACAAAATGTTCGTTTTTTTCTAGGAAAGCAATTCAAATTTTTCTCCCTGACGTCACTAGCATATCAATCATCTCTAAACACGTCATCGAAATATGTGGCTGCTGCTAAAAGGTATTTAATGTTGTGTTTATATTCCGGGTGTTATGCGGTAACAATGGGTCTTGTTCTTGTAATAAAGAACAATGAAGTTGTTTGATGTCTAAAACTTAAATTGCTGTGATGGGAGTTTAATAAAAAAGATCGGTTTAAGATAAGTTTGTTTTGTTTGTAAAAGTATTTTAATAAATGTGTATTAGCTTGTTTTATTATTAAGAAATATGTTCAACCTTTGAGTAGCAAAGTTCGTTAGTTAAAAGTTTTTTAGGATATTAAACTCATATTCAATAGAATATTAAGAAATTGTATATTTAAAAAGGTCTATTTTATGTTTATATTTTTATATATTTAAGTAAAAGTGTGTTTTAAAGTTTACTGTGTGCGGTTTATATTGTAATTTATGTGTATATAGCGCCCATTGCCGGTAGAGAAATGACGCCAATTTTAAGTTAAAATAGGGATAGAATTTTAGTTTTTGTTAAAGAAAAGTATGTCTAATTTTTGTAGTTAGTTTTAGTTTACCATTAAAGATGACAAACATACATTTTGTTTATATTTAATCTAAAAATAGATGTACTTGTTGCTGGGTTTAGTTAAATTAATATCTTGGTTTAAACTATTCTAAGTACTTGGTTGAGGTTGTTTTTATGAACTATTTTTTTATAGATAGGTAAAAATATTTTAAATATAGTCAACTAAATCTAGTTACATATATAACTTTATTTTAAGCACTTTACCTAGGCTAGTTTTTAAACCAAGAAAGTTGCCCTAACTAAATGTAATTAACTACATTTAGTTAAGTTATAACTTTATGCAAAGTACTAACTTAAATCTTGTTATTTGACTAATTTTTCAAAGTTTAAATTAACTTATAGTGCAAATATATAAACTTACATATGTGATAGTGCATTAATTTATTTCCCATAATCACGGAAAAAGATTTAAATATTTAGTGAGGTAGAAATACAACACTGTTTAGAGCAAGTTTTAAAACTGTTTTAACCTTTTTTACAAAACAATAAAAACTTAATTAAATTTCGAGTTACACACGAAAAATTTAAAATGAAATTTTGATATTATTGTTACTTTAAAAAATTATAAATAATACCGAAAATGTAAGTCTTTAAAAAAGAAAAAAAATCAATGTTATTTTTAACCATTATGAGAAGGAACAATATTTGATTTTTAGGAAAGAATAAAATATTAAAATTTTGAAACAAAAAATTTTTGGAACATAATTGCTTGAAGCAAATTTAAAATGGAACTTGCACAAAATTAAAAAAAAGAAAAAATTAAAAACAATATTAAAATTAGAGATATGAAACTTGTGTATATCAGTTATAAAAGCGATATTAATTATTGCAAATAATTTTTTGCCTTTTTTTTAATTTTTTTTACCATAACATTACCCTTAAAAAATTGAAAATTTAATTCTTAGGTTACACAACTATTATTTTCACTATTTAATTAATAAAATAACTTTTTTTGGGCAAGCAAATATTAATATAACCGTTTAAATCAACTCAGCAAAAACAGATAATACTAAAAATAGGCAAAAATTTATGTGAACTTTATAAGAATGTGTAGGCAGAAGTAGCATAAACTAAACAATTATTTAACCCTAAAAGTTGTATTTTTCTAAAAAATTTTAGGCAACTTTTGGCTGAATTGTGTAACATGATATTAATAGGTAAAAACACATAAAATTATTTACAACAATTTGCACAAAACAGATAGAACAACATTGCAACATAATCGTCTTTTATATTAAACTAGTTTTAACTTAAAATTTGTGGTTTTTATATTTTTAATCGTCTTTTTTGATTGGTTAATCGTCTTACAGGAATAATTTTGTACTTCAATTGAACTTTTGTTAAATATAATGTTGGTGTTATTGAGACAAATATTTAAATGTGGAAAATGGTGTTTTTTTCGTCTTTTTGTTTAAGTTAAAACCTTTTATAGAAAAACATAAGTTTTGTTAAAATAACAATTTTGAAATGGAAAACGCTTTTGTAGTAAAATTAACAACAAACTTTAGACATTAGAATTATAAATTTAATACTGTCTTAAGGGTGTATAAGTTTATCAATTTAAAAAAAAGAAAATTATAAAAACCTATTATTCCAAATCTAAATAGGATTTCATTTTTTCGTAAAAATAAATTTTCGAGTTTGTCAAATTAAATACGAAAAATTAATTTAATTAACCAAAATAATATTGTTAAAATCAAAAATTAAAAATCAAAATTTCGAAATTTGGCGTTTTCAGGTATATGGTTTTTAGCTAAATAAGTTTTCGGTAAAATGGTTTTCCGTAATATTTCAGTAACCCAACCTAAAAATAAATTCTCCGTTTATAAAGGAGTCAATCTTTGAAAATGTCCATGCGCAGTTTTGTCACCCAAACCCCTCGGGTTTGAATCCGACCCTGGGTAACCTGAGATGGAATAATCAATCGGGATTCCTTTATCCCCCATGGAACCCGATAAATATTCCATATCCTGGGCGGAACCGTAATACGCGAGGGGTAAAAACTGTGGTGGGATATTCCTCTGCGTTCTATACGTAATTGGGTTAATTGTGACGTCACTAAAGTCTTGATGGTGACGATTACCATGAACATAATCGTTTAACGAAGATAAATGCGTCGGATACCGAAGCGGTAAATTTGCTTGGTTTGAGTGATTAGGTCGAATAAACGAGTTTCTGTTGTGGTTGTATAACTCCTCTTTACCGCCGTTAGTGGCGCGATATCTGGCCTCGTTGTTGTCGCTAGGTGTCTTCATAAAACCAGAGTAAACATTCTGCTGGTCTGTGAGCTGATTGCTTGGTTTGTAAAAACTTTTGTTTTCGATGTGTGATGTCATCGGGTTGGTTATTCCGTTGGTGTGGTGTGGTGATGAGGTGTTGCTAGCGCCAGATGAGGGCGACCGGGTAATGGTTTGGTTGCCCGCACGGTGGTGTAAGGGAGTAGGGCGGTTGGAAGACTGGGTTACAAATGCTTGGTGGCGGTGAGCAGGGGACATCACTAAAAAAATTAATTATAATTAGCTTTTAAAAAAGGATTAGCTTTTGTGTTATACCGGTCATGGTATTGGGCTACTAGTTTCACGTTCAAGCCACACTATTCATCTTTGAGCCCGGCGTTCACAGATAGCTTAAACACACCAAAAGGTTTCGGGTTCGAGCCGCACCGATGCCACATTATTCACCCTTGAGCCAGGCGTTTACAGATAGTTTAAACACACTAAAAAGTTTCGGGTTCGAGTCGCACCAATGCCACACTATTCGCCCTTAAGCCCGGTGTTTACAGATAGCTTAAACACAACAAAAGGTTTCGGGTTTGAGCCGCACCAATACCACATTATTTACCCTTGAGCCCGGCGTTTACATATAGCTTAAACACACTAAAAAGTTTCGGGTTCGAGTCGCACCAATGCCACACTATTCGCCCTTAAGTCCGGCGTTTATGAATAGCTAAAACACACCAAAAGGTTTGGTGTTCAAGCCGCACTAATACCACACTATTCACCCTTAACGATGGCGTTTACTGAGAGCTTAAACACGTCACAACAGCACAACATTTACCAATACAAAAAATCTATTCTTTGAAGATTATACCAAAAAAATGTCGAATAAAATAATGTTAAAAAAACAGTATTTATGAAATTACTTTAAAATAAAAATGTTAAGTAAAATTTGAGTCAAACTTACTATTAGCGTGAGTATCACACTCATTTTGGTTTAAGAAGTTGATTTCATCTTGAGTATTGTTAGTTCCGTTATATCCATGAGTTCGACATTTATGTAGTTGTTCATCTGTATAATAAACTGTGGTTTAAAACACTTGGAATAAACTGTATAACTACATAAACAAAGCTAACATTTGAATACATTAGTATTGTATAAACTATGGAATAGCACAAGTGCCCAATTGTAATTAAACAAATACAGAACAAAATTAAAGCTGACATTTATGGAACTATTCGCTTGTATATATTGTCTGTATTTTAAATTGTGGATTTAGAAATTGAAAATAAATTGATATATATTTAAAGGCTTTATTGTATTTAAAAAATTACTGAAACAAAGTTAAAAATTAGGCAGAATATCGACTTACAACAGAAAAAGGCTAAAGCATGCCTAAACCTGGATTTAACAATTTTTTTAGCAGTCGTAAGCATTTATATAAGACATTGTATCAAATTTATTATAATTACAACTTTTATTTTAAGTTTACTTTTGCAATACCTTGAAAAAATCAAAAAAAATGTTTACTTGAAATATACGAAAACAAAAAAATAACACAAAATAAACAATGTTTAAACATACCTTGATACGGTAATCCATTATGAGTAGGTCTGGCGTAAGGATAATGATGTTGGTGTGTCGGACGACCACTTAAATTACTAATATGTTGTCCTTGTGCTTCAGTAGCTCGCTGTACAACTAACATTTTCTGTTTTTGTTCCTTTTTAAATTTCATCCTGCGGTTTTGGAACCAGATTTTGATTTGCCTGTAAGAAAAATAAGTTTTTATTAAAAAGATATAAAAATTTATTAAATTGTGCCTGGTTGGCATTGTTGGCAATATTTATAACTATATGTATGTTCAATTTGGCCTACTTAATAAATGAAATTGTCACTTATGGTGTGCAGGTAAAATATAGCAGGCAAATATTAGTTAAGAGTTGCAACCATATTATGACAATTAAAATTCAGCCCATAAGGCCGACTATTGACTGGTATTTACTAAGAATGGGATTGTATTAGATAAAATGATATATTGTAGGTTGTATTTAAGTTAATTTTTACTTTGATTTACTAAATTTTAGGTGTATATTGCCAAAACAAATAGTCATCTTAAAAGAGTTGTTTGAAAATAAAAAATTGTAAGTTGAGTTTTTTGAGTTTAGAAAATTAAATTCTTAAAATATCTGCTTTTTTTTAGTTATTTTTTTAGTGAACTGTTTTTTGACTAAGAACCTAGTTTTCATTTATCATAATTTTAGTTTAATAAAATTATTTTTTTTGAAATTATATAACCTTTTATTTAAATTATAAACATATTGTAATTTTTGGATGCGAAATATTGAATTGACGTCACAATTATGTTTTTTTAGTCATAATCATAAAATTTTAAATAACTTGAATTTTTTATAATTTGTTATTTCAAATATTAAATTTAGTTTATAAAAATATTTTTTTATAACATCCGTTGGTTGAAATCACAAAAAATGTCAAAAAATGTCAAATTAAATCTCCATATTTCAATAAAACGATTGATAGAATATTTGTAATTTTAACACATACATAAATATACATAACCGTTTCAAAATACAAGTTTTATTTATATTTTAAAAGTTTATTTAAAAAAATATTTAAAGATAGGGGGCTTAATAACATTAAACAAAAATTGATTATATTTTTAAAACATGATTTACAATCAAATTTACTAAATAAACAATTTTAAAAAATAAAAAAAAAATTAGCACATTTTTGTGCTATTCACTTATGATAAGTGAATAATAATTAAAATTTTTCCAAAAAAATTATTAAGAAAAAAAATTAAAAAAAATTTACGAAAAATTTTAACCAAGTTTACCTTTCTGACAACCCCAACCCTTGTGCAAGTTCGATCCTCCGAGGCCGACATAAATAATGACTAAAATGAAATTCTTTTTCTAGCTCAACTAGTTGGGAATTGGTATAAGCGGTTCGTTCGCGTTTATTTCCCCCAAATCCTTTATCACTGTCTTCTAATAAATAAAATTAATGGTTGGTTAGTAAGATACCGGCAACATGGTGTAGTGGTCAGAACACTTTTTACACTACATGAGGTTCTGGGTTTGATCCCCACTGCTCTCATGTTGTAACACTCTTAAATAAGGTGTTATAAACAGTATAAACTCCTGCTGAGCTTATACTTAATCAGCAGTGTAATTATTGGGCAATTATAATCTTTAATATCCCAAACTGCCACAGGTAACTTGAGACTGGGTCGGAGTAACTGATGTTACTCTTTGTTTGGGCTGGGTTTTTAACACAAACGATAAATAAGTATAAAAAGGGGTTAAACATTTATCAAGTTTTTTATTAACTTTTCTATAAAAAGCTGTAAGAAAATGAATTAAACCTCAATGTATACACTTTTTAGATTCCAATACACTATTTTGTTTTTTTACACTATTTAGTTTTTGCATTATTGTTTGGGAAAAAAACTTAAATATTAACCACTTTTAAAGGTTGTAAAACTTTTTTTATTTTAAAGGATTAAAAAAAAAATAACTTAAACAACAAGGTTAATTATAGAAAAAAGGTGAAATATTTCATCTAAAGTCTTTTAATAAATAGAATTATAACATATTTTAATTAGTTCCACAAAAATTATTCTTCAAAAAAACTTTAGACTAGCAAAAAATCTAACAAAACAAAACTAAAAAGAGAGAAACTAATTGAATTAAAAGCGCATTAAATCCATAACAGAGCCTGTGAAATCAATTTATCTTTAATGTTTACATATCAACAAATATATCGCTTTAAATTGTAGCATTTTAAAGTAGTTTAAAGCTTATGTTATAGGTACAGTTATTATTTCAGTAATTTAGGTATTTTTTGGTCTTATTTTAACCAGACAAAAAACATACTTATACTAGAAACACTATTGTAAAAATAATATACTATTTGTGAATACTGGAATATAAATTAAAAATTGTTATTTTTATTCATTTTTTTTGGTGTAAAATAATAAATATTTGACCAAAAGTTACATAGAAAAGAGCATTCCTTTTTAGGCCTTATATATTCCTACTTAACTTGTAGTAGCTGTATGGTTATAAACAATAGAACCGCAAACATTTCACGCTAGAACAAAACCTTACAATCTCTATAATTTGATTAACAAAGATTTTTTGTTTATTTCCATTTTTCCAATCTTAAGATCGATCTTAAATTACAATTTTACCTCGAAAAAAAGAATTTTACTTTATTTCTAACAAACACCATTACAAGGTAGTATGACGTCATAACAGCTTAAAAGTGTGACGTCATAACTACCTCAATATGTTTAAAAATGTGAGGTCATTACAGTCTAAAATTGTAACTTCATTAAACTTCAAATATGTTCTCTAAATTGTGACGTCATTGTAGCGTAAAATTGTGACGTCATAACCACGTAAATGTTTTAAAAAATGCGCTGTCATTACAATGTAAAATTGTTACATCATAACAACTTAAATAAAGTTTTTTTTAAATGTGACGTCATTTACAGCGTAAACTTGTGACGTCATAACAACTCCAATATATGTTTAAAAAATGTGACGTCATGAATGCCAATTTCGATTGCCTTTGACAAAATTGCTTTGTTTTTGTGACATAATAATTGGATAAAAAACACGACTTTTAATAAATAAATGATTAATACGAACCCAAAAAAATTAATTAAATTTTCCGTTTTTTTTTAAGATTTTTATGATCAGTTTAACCTTCTTTGTTGACGACTTTAACCTTGAAATTCAGACTTAATATGACTAATACTTAGACAAAAATAGCTTTTTTCGTTTTATTTCGTATTTAAAAACTCATTAGCGGTTTGATTTCCGAAATTTAGGCGCGCTGAGGCATTACCTGATATCATATAAAGCGTAAAAGACGCGTGAAATTGCGATAAAAAAGTTACTAGTATTCGTATAAGACATTCACTTGACCAGCGCGCGAAATTACTTGTTCATTTTCAAGTCCTATATACCAATCTTACATGCTTTATAAAGTAGACAGTCTAAACATTCGACTTTCGTTTGATATTCCTTAAATTCTAATAAATTTGAACCCTTTTGATGGATGTTCTTTTCTAGCAACATCTGGCATAGACTCCAGGTGTTGCAGTTTAACTGACCCTGCGTCTAACAAGAAACACAACCTGATACAATCAGCAATTTCATGGTAACCTATCAAACGTGTTACGTTGACCTCCGTTTTATTTACCCTTTAGGCGCTTTTATAACGCAGCGGATGTGCGTTCAATGTTTAAGGTGGATTAAAAATGAATTAAAATGCGCGAACTGGCGCCATGTTAAAATGTTGATTACACTTTTGTTTATTGCTGATAAAATTGTAACATTTTTGTTATATAAATATATGGTTTAAAGTCGAATCAAGGACGTTTTCTTTGCGTAAGCAGATTTCAATATTAAAAATTCCTTAAATGGTGATATATTAAACTTAAATAAAAAAACAAGGCTTTATTAAAAACACAACGAATTTAAATTTTTTATAGAAATTTTAAATTAAATTTTTACACTCTTCTTGTATATATAGAATTAAATTGGCTTTATTTTGAATTAATACTTATTAAAACAAAAAATTAAAGTAATTTAAAATATTTTTAATATAAATTAATTAACGGTTTTAGTAAAAAATATAAAACCTAGACTTAATTTAAGGTAACAGTTACAAACCCCTTCTGTAGTTGATCTAATACAAAATGGCCAACTTTACAAAGTAGCATCCCCGTATTAAATTTCAAAACAAATCAAAAACAGATAAATTTAACCCATTAGCTAAACTATAAAACACCATACCTTTAGTTTATTAAGAAACACATTTTTTTTAAATATACTAATGCGATAATAATGTCGTACAAGCGAGCCGCGTAAAATTGAAATTATGTAATCTGTTTATTTTTAAGCTGGAGAAGTTGAAAACGATTTTTACATACCAAATTTTGAACTATATAATACATTATATTTATATAGATAAATAACAAGGAATCACTTCTTAAAATTTTGTGTACAATTTATTTTTATTTATATTCATTTAAAACGATACTTAGAAAGAAATTAAAAAAAAACTATTAAAAGTTAATGTTTGTGAGTTAAAAAACCCTAAACTTTATATATAATGTAAAAGTAAATAAGTTTTTTTTTACAGCTTTTACATATCATATTTTTTTTCAAAACTTTAAAAATGCTGTAATTTATTTTACAGCTGTGGGCCTTAACAACTAGTTCTTGTTACATTGAGTTAAATTTAAACCTAAAATCCGATTATAAGAAAGTCAAAACAACTTTCAAAAACTTTTAACTTTTTCAAAACAACAGATTATAACGCACTTGAAAGACTAAATATTCTTAGTTGTGGTTTATGTAGGATTTTAACAACACATGTTGTTGTATTTATTAACTCATAATATACAAATTATTTTTGGTAATACCATATGTGGATATTTAATATAATGTTGTGTATTACAATTTTTCTTTGAGCCAAAATGAAAAAATATATTAATAATAATTTGTTTTGTAAATGTTAAAAAAATATATCAAAGTTTGGTTAAATTTTGTAGATTATGTTAATTGTATAGTAAGGTAGTTATAGAATATATATTTCTTGTTTAATTTTTTTTAAAATGGTTTAAGAATATGGTGTTTCATTTAGTTTTGTAGTGGTTCTTATTTTTAATATTTTTTTTAGAGTTATTATGGTTTAATTTGATCTACTAGTCTCGTATTTTAAATTAATCAAAAATATAAAAATATAAAACGTATAGAAAATATATAAACAAAAAAAATTTTAAGGAAAAAAAAAGTAAATCAAGAATAATAGTTACCCTATAATGTCTAAATATAATATAATATATATATGTTATGTTTTTTTGCGTTTAATATTTCTACTAATTTGGTTTTATAAATAAGTTTTGTCAAAAAGCCTTAATGATGAAATAATTATACTATAGCATTAGACTACTTATTTTGTTTTCTAATATCCTATATTATATAAGTAGATTTAAAAATTAAAAAAAGCTATCTATGTAAAAGATGGTTATATTATGTAGGATATTATATAGAGTTTTAAATTTTGATTTTACTACGAAATACTACAAATCTATTTATATTTTAAACACACACAATATAGCAAAAGGCCTTTTTCGTGCTAAACTAGACTAACATAAATTAAAAGAACCCTAAAAAATGTACATAAACTATACTAAACACTTTATTTTTATATCTTCTTACAAATGGTATTAAATAAATTTATAGAACTCTTCACACGACAATTTATTATCCTATGGTTTCTAGGCAAAGTTATTTTTAATTAAATAAAATGTAAAATATTAAGAAACATTAAACTAACCTGATGACACACTGTTTGTGTGTTTCTTCTTCTGATTTTGTCGACTTTCCTTCATCCAGGGAAATATTTGTTCATTTGAAACTTGTTTGTTGACTTCATGTTTTCCGCCATTTTCTTTTGGGTTCGTTGTTTTATGTTGTTTGTGACGTAATTTGTGTTTATTTCGATCATTTTGGTTTTTGTTTGTCCTGTCATCTTCTAGAATTTTCGAGTTTTGAGTATTCCGACCGTTTTCTAACTTTGAATCATCGTTGTTTGAGTTCGGAAATTCATCGATTGAACTTCGCGAGTTAGCGGCAAAATCGGCCGGAACATCCGCCTCCAACCCCGGCGAAGTGATCATATTTTCCTCGGGCACAGACTTGTTTTCTAGGTGATCTTGTGGCGACATTAATTCGCAGCTATCCGATAATAAAGCACTGGGGTTATTAAACTTAATGCTATCTCCTCGGTTATTTTCAATGTTGTGTGGGTCTTCAGTTGATAGATCACCATTCATTTGCAGGGATTTAGTCTGTCTGCCTGAGCTAAGACCGCTGTTGTGACTGTTAAGCAAGATATTGGGCTCAGTAAACTTCGCCCGAGGCAGGGTAGACTGAGAATAATTAGCATCACCATTTTTCTGGCCCGAAATAAGACTTATTGAGCTGTTATTGTTGATATTTGTATCCTCAAAACATTGATCTAACGAAAATTGATGCTTGCTTGCTTTTTCTATATGCACACCATATTCTATCTCATAGTTGTCCTGATTTGGCGAATTCCTTGCGTTATATTCCGTGTTTGGTGACGAGTTATGGCTCAAAAGAACGCTTGAGTTATCATCTGTTCCTTGGTAGAAGTCAGTTCTGCCACATCGCTCAAAATCTCTGTTCAATTTTGTTTTCTTTTCAAATAAAACCGAATTTTCTCGAAAACTAGTTTGGTACGACCCCGTATCATCACTGTCAAAAATATTTTCATTGTAACCACTCTTGTTTTGTGACGTCATAGTTCTGCTTTATAACATAACAAAGCAATAATAATTGCTTAAAAAGTTCAGCTATTTCTGCGATTTTTTGTTGTTTTAAACCGTGTGCATTGAAGCGAATAATAACGACACTATTGATTTTGAACTTTCGAGTATGGTGACGTCACAATCACGGCTTTGTTATCCTGCGCTACGGTCACCGAGGCAACGGTCAGTCGGTCACTGATTCTGTTTCGATGGACGTAGAAAGATCACGTGACTTGAGCCTGTATAAATAAAACTGGATTTAAATGTGTGATAACTTGATATCTTATTGAGTGTTGCACTTGTGGCTGAATAAGGTAAAAAATGTGGTTCTTTGTGCTTTAGAGTTCGCACCTAAAGTAAGACTATTAGGAAAAGCTTTAGAATCCAATTTTTAAACTTAAAAAACGTTTTTTAGGAATAAAAAATAATTAAATAAAAAAAAATTGTGCATTAAAAATCTATTTATTAAAATCTAATTTTTTTGTTTATTAATATATAGATTCACACTTTTATGCTTTTTTTATTTAGTAAAATAACCCATTTAATCATTTTTTTTTTTGATATACTTAACATTTTTGTAATTAATTTATATGATATTAAAAACAATCTTTTTTCAACAAATTTATTTTTTAAACTTTTATCACTAATATCATTCGAAAATTTTTTGTTACAATATTTTATGAAGACATTCACACATTGACCTTAACATTTTTTAATATTTGTTTGCAAATTCTCCTCACCACTGAACACTAATGAGCTATCTCATTAGCAACCACGTGTTCCAGATGGTAACAACATGAATCTTGTGTTAAATCTTAATCTTTAAATCAGTGATTATTTAGTTTTTTAATCCAAAACATGATTTTAAAATTTGGGTTTGAATTTTTTTGGTTTTAATTCAATTTTTTTGAGTGGTTTTTATTAGTTAACTGTTTTTGTTTTTGTTGAATACTTAGTTTATGTTATGTTAGGTGTTAAAATTTAATTTTTTTTACAATTCAAGCATTTTTTAATTAGTGATTAATTTTATAATTCTTAATTAATAATCAAAAATACCAAAATTAATTTTTTGCAAAGCAAAAACTCTTCTTTTTATTTTTAAAAATTTTGAATAAATCCAACTTTTAAGAGCACACAGTTTGACCTTGGCACAATAAAAACTTGACCTTCATAGAACTCATAAAACCAGAACGTTATTTAGTTTTAAACCTTTTTAAAAAATGCTGACTTTGAATTTTTTAACCAAAGCAAAAAACTAAATTTGTTTTTAAAAAGACTAGAACTAGGTATTTAAAAAAATACGCATAATTAATAAATTAATAAAATTATTAATAAAAATATAAGCACAAAAACACAAAAAAAGATTTTAAAAAACAAACAAAAAAATAATTGCCTAAAAATGTCATTTTTTGATTTTTTTTAAATTACAAAACACTAATAATTGGTACTTTAAAAACAACAAAAACTTTAATTAATAATAAATAAAACATAATTTAAAAAAAATTAATAAAAAATTTAAAAAAGTAGCACTAAATGTTTCTGAAATTTTTTTCGTTTTTATTTTAAATTTCTCCACCAGGTGCTAATGAAGCGTTAATGTAAACAACTTGACTATAAACAGTTATTTTAATAAGTGTTTACAAAATAGTTTAGCGTACTTTTAAAGCTTTATAATTTGTCGTTAAAATATTTTAAGGTACTTATGTTTCAAAGTGACTTAAATTATGTTTTTAAAATCATTTTTAATTTGTTTTTTAGAAAATTTTGTAACTTTTTTTTTTGATGAAAAATATATATTTTTAATCATTTTTTTAACTCATTTGACTTTACAATTTTTAAAATAATTCAAAGTTAAAACTTAATCATTTTTTTTATTAATAATATTTCCAATATAAGTTAAAAAAATAAAAAGATTTTGTCTAAAATAATAAAAACATTATTACAATTTTGGACCCCCTAAAAATGGGTCAAAATACGTTATATTTAAAATAATTCACATTTTATTACCCAAAGAAATCATAGTAATACCCCAAAATTTAATGTTACTGTTTTATTACAAATTAATGTATTTTTTTATTTTTTTTTTATTTTTTTTTTGCATTTTGTTTTTTGCATTTTTTTATTTTTACAATTTTCTTTTTTTACAAGCGCTTAATATTTAAAACAATTTGAATTTTTACCTAACTGTTTGGGTGGTCCTAATGTAATTAAATCCATCCAAGCCTTGAGATTGAATCGTAATAAAGAAGGTGTTAGAGTTTATCTAAGGCCTATGTACGGTGTATATTTGGGCACAGTTAAGATTTAAAGATGCCGCTTATATTTCTACGCCGATATCTAGTTTTGACAGCTATCGTTAATCACTTAAACCAATCAATTCTTATTATAGCAGCTTTTAGGTTGGTTTGAATACTTTAGACACCTTTTTTGGTAACAGATTTTTTTTTGAGAAACATCTAAAAATATATGCCACATTTTTGGGCTAGATTTTAAACTAAAAACGCTATTTAAAAATTATAAGTAGGTTAATTATATTAAAAATAATTTCACATTAAATTAAATTTGGCTTAATATTTTTTTTTTCAATTTTTTATATTTTTATTTAAAATGTAAATTTCGTTTTTTAACCAAAAATTTTAATATTTCTGTAAATTTCACATGTGCGAGGCTTAGAACAGGTGTGCTTATGGATTATTACAAAACAATAAATAATTGTTCATCAAATAAAGCCGATTATTCTAAACAATCAACAAACAAATCACATTATTAGCCACTGTTGCGAAATTTTAACACTGGTATATTTGAAAACGATTTAAAGACAAAAATTAACAATTTTAACCAAGAAAACCTAAAATTTATCATTTTTAACAATTTTTTTTTACCATTTACAATATTCAATACTAAAAATATAATATAATTTAAACAATTGTTATAATATACTCTAAAATACAACAGTAAAAATATAATTTAAAAACTTTTTAAAAAATACCTTTTTTAAGTTAGTTTTGCTTGAAAAAATAAATCCATTTTTCATTCTAACTTTTGGCTTGTATAAAATAATAATAATCCATCGAAAAAAATTAGATTTATTTAAATAAATCACTTTAACCATTTTAGTACTAACTATATTTTCAATATTAATTGATTTATTATAATTCTGTAATTAGTAATTATAGTTAATTAAAATATATATATATTGGACAAAATGGCGCGCCTGCAAATTTTTGCTTAAAAATGTATTTTTTTACATTTATTCAAATCTTAACTTTTTTGTTTAAGTTACTAACTCCAATCTATAACTTAATAAACTACCTATTATTTAAAATTTTTAATTGAAATAACAATGGTAGTTGTAGCACTAATTTACGCATAATACGCATATTAACATTGGTCTTATACTTCTATATAAACTGTTTACCATAATTTTAAATTAGCCTTTTCTAAAAACTATCGTTCAGTCAATGACTTAACAAACTACCTATTATTTATTCTATTTTTAATACTATTTTACGCGTTATACGAATTTTAATACAGGTTTAAATATTTCTTTAAAAACGGTCGGTTACTATAATTTTAAACCCGTTTTTAGTATGAAAATGCCCCCATTCCTTAACCCCCATTTATTCTTGAACTTTAGTGGGTTTACTTCCCAGGTTCAAGTTATAACGCTTCAAATATTGTCAAATGACTTAAAACCATTTACTTTACACAAACGCTGAATTTGAAATTAAATTTAAATAAGGTTGAATAATTACCCGCTAATGTTTTGGAATTATTTTTATAATATTATGTTTGATTTTGAAGTGATATTTTAACGTTTTGTGCTGGATTTGTTATCAATAATATTGTCAACATTAGTTTACTTGTAAGACCTGTTAACAATATTGGTTATGGTTCTACTAGTTAAGTTATATTAACCATATTTTGGCTAATTCACTTTTATTATATGCATGATATTTTAATATAACATAGGTCTAATTTTAGGACGTGAATAATTATCTTGGGTCTAAGTAAAAACAAAATTAATTCAACATAATTTTTGAATTCTATTTTTTTTTTTAATTTTGTTTAAAGTAAACTTTAAAAACCGCATTGAATTAGAATATACCTAGATGTATTTTATCTTAATTTAACTTAATTATTATCAATTCAATTAGCTTATTAGGTTTAATATAGAGTAACTTTTAAATTAAATTATGAATTAATTTAAATTTTTTAGCACAATATTTATCAAAAAATTAAAATTGTTCGATTTTTAAAGAAGGTATATTAACCTAATTATGCGTTTTAGATATTTTGTAAATGGTTTTGTTATAAAGTGGTTTTAAAATTAAAGGATTTTGTATATTAAACCGTTAAAACTAGTGTGAAAGTGTTTATAAAATTACTTAAAAGTACTAAAATGTCAATTTTTTTGTTAAAAATTAAAAAAAAATGTTAAAAATTAAAAAAAAATTTAAAATTTGAAAAAAGTTAAAAAAATGTTTAAAAAATATAAAAAAATAAGTTAAACATTTCAGCAATATAAAATGTAACGATAACTTGTTAACCACATAACGGTATGTATAATATCAAACGTAAAACTCCATAAACGATAGCGTGTCTACGTTTTTGTGCGTGATCTATCAATGCCAGCATTACTTTGAAGTAAGGTTCGAATTACAAGCAGTAGTTTACAGCAAATTTGCTTGCAAAGCATCCACAACTTTGCACAAAAATAAAAACCCTTTTTTCCCATGAAAAAATCCGATTTTTTTCTGTTTTTTTTTGGTTTTTGGCGACGTTTTAAATTTCAGGAATTTTTGATCGACAGTTTTATCTATTTCCGGTTTCGGTCGTTAGCGAGGAACTAATGACGTCACACTTATGTCTGTGACGTCACAATCACTGTAAAATATTCTGTATCGAAAATGTAAGGCCTTGTTTTATACTCTAATGACGTCACTATATTTTGATGTTTTAATTACGTCATATCTCGTTTTAAATTTCTTAAAATTGTAAATCAATGTCTGGTAAATTTAAAAGCGTGTTTATAATATTTATACAAGTTTATCGAATATTTATTCATTATATATTCATAAACCTTTGATTTTTGCCATTAGCACTTATTTTCTAACTAAATTTAAATAACAAACTATCTTTACACCAGTCACTTAAATTAGTGTACCATAAACACTTACTCTACTATTATAACTTGAAAAACTTACAAATATATATAATATACTAAACCAGAATTATACAAATTAACTGTAGGCACACTCTTATGCAACTGCTAGCTATTAGTAATGAGTTAAAATGGGCACAAAAACACAGAGTTTAGCTTTGCTCTTAAATATGTCGAATTTAAGTGTTATAAATTACCTTATTAACCTCGGCTTGATGTTAAACATACATTTCTACACAACAGCATACAACAGAATGGGATAAATTGTTGCAAGGGATTAAGGTATTAAGGATATTTTTAAAAGTAAGATTTTTAATTTAAGTTTGGATGTTATAAAGGTCTTAACGATATATTAGTAAGTTTTTTTTAGTTTTTTGGTTTCATTTTTGTATAGAATAGTTTATTCTTTAATTTATTTATGTTAATTTTGTGTTTTTGTATGGTTTTTGTTTAGTATACTATGTAATTTCTATGATATTTTGTTATGAGAATTTTAATAAATTAAATATTGCAGATATATAATATTTGTTTATTGATTGTATATTAATTTAAAATTTTATTTTTTTGTTTTTAATTTGTATTTTTTATTTGCGTAAAATTTATTTTAAAGTTTAAATTTTAAATTTTTTTACTTAAAAAAATAAAAATAAAATTAAACTTTATTTCAACCTTTTTTTAAACTTTTTGTTATCAACTTTAAAATGTCCTCTCTGCCCGAACGAAAACACTCGATCAATATTTAACCTTTACGTGACCTTTTTCAAATTTCAATTGGTCAAAAGTTGACCAAAATCCGAGTTCGAATTTCGATCGATCACTCCCGAGTAGACAGTTAGTTTTTATACGAGGCTTGAGACAATAGCCTTTATCTCGCTCTACGGTAATTGTTCGTCTGAATGGGCCCTGTTTTAAAGCACCTAGTTTTTAAGGTTTGGAATATATATAAACGCAATGTAATTAGGGTACTGTTGCTAATTTTTTGATTGGGTAAATTAGGTAATGGTTGTTATTATACATGTTTTTAATACACTAAAATCTAATTCCCCCTATTTTTACTCTGTTTTAAAGCACCTAGTTATTAGAAAACTTTGCAATATTTTTGGTGAATTGGATTATATATATAAACGCAAAAAAATTAGTATTTTGGGTATTTATTTGATTAAATTCGGATAATGATTGTTAATGTATATGTATATAACACAATATAATACAATTTTCCGTATCTTTACGCTGTTTTTAAACTTAAAATTAGTAATTTTATGTAAAGTGTAAATTTTTTTAAAGGTAAAATACAATGTCTTAAAAATTTTTATTTTTGCGAAAATTAAAAAATTTTAAAATAACTTAAATCTCAATGTAAAAAATCACATATTTTTACACAATTTTAGGCCCTCCAAATTCAGCTAATTTATAGCGGAAACAACTTTGTATTTTTTTAACCTTAATTTCACTTTAAATGAAAGTTTATTTTTGTGGATATATTTACCCATACCCAGCTGCACAGGTGTTACTAGTTTTTATGTTGTAACTGTTACTAATATAAGCCGATTATTACGTATAATAATATTGATTGTTCAGTTGAAAGGAGAATAGGTTTTAAGTAGTTTTATACAAAACAAATTAATTTTTTCTGCGTTTTGAAAAAGTTACATCTTTAGCGTATAGTTATATCTGCCATACTGAAAATGAATTAAGAATAATTACTGAAAATGAATTAATAATAGCGCAGTACAATTTATTCGGTGTTTTTGGTTTAGTTTTTAAGTTATTTAATATGACTGCATGGTATGTTGTTGATTTTACTAAATTTTAACTTATATGCATGAAATATAGTTAACTAGTACTGTAATATACTTTAAATCTAAATATTACTGCTTAAACTTCACTAAACCTAATTTAAAATAGTTGTATATACTTTATGTTCTTACTGCTAATAAAAGTGATAGTTACACTTTACATACAAAACTTAAATTCAACTAAAAAAAAATAATCGTAGTTTCAAAATAGGCCAACTCTTAAAATATTTTTAAATTTGTTAATTTTTTTAAAACTATATGTTTATATCTAATTAGGCCAAAAAGCACGCATTTTTTGCTACACATATTAGGCTACACATTACTATTTAAAGATATAGCCAAAACTTTAAATAATTTTACATTTGCTAATTTTTTAACACAAAAAGTTTATATCAATTTAGACTAAAAAAGACAAATTTTTTACTATATATATTATGCTATTAAACTGAACCTAATAAATACAATAGTCCACTATACAAATACAGATATAACACTGTTTTAAATAAAGCGAATTACTATCTCAATCACAACCTCTTACTAAACACACAACCGCTTAACAAACAACAAATGTAAGACTTCAAATCTAGCTTTTTGATCATCAGTCTATGCTATAAGCTTGAGTAATTGGGTTTTAATTTAAAGTAATTAATCATCTCTTAATGTAATTGTTGGTTGAATAGTTCTGGAATTATTAAAATGGTTTTTAAAATGGTACTTGTTTAAATTGGTGTTTAATTTTTTTTTTAAATGGTGCTTTTGCCCAAAAATGTTTGCAAATATGGTGTAAATAATGGTGTTTAAAAGTAGACAAATGTTGATTATGGTTCTATTTGGTTTAAAATGGTATTATTGCTAATATTAAATATTGAATCATGACCATTTTATATTAAAAATAGAAATGTTAAAAAGTTTAGATGGTCTTAAATTGTATATTTAAATTAAAATGGTTAGAAATGGTTTTTAATAAGTGGTTTAAGTAATTAAAAATGGCTTAAAAAAATTGGAAAAGTTAAAAAATTTATATTAATTTTTACAGAACGAACATCAAAATGTTGAACAACGTACAAGAATGCGATTATTTGGTTCATCGTTGACAATGATATAATGTCTTGACAAAGGTATTTATGACGTAATAAGATCACTTAAGCGTGATTGTACAACTTCCTAATTTTGAATTTTTTAACGTTGAATTTTGAGTTTTGAGTCTAGTTTTAAGGGATATTAAGACCAGTTAAAATAACATTAAAAAAGTGATTAAAATTTTAAATATTTTTAAAGATATAAATATATATTAGACAGATTAAGAATATATTTTAAAAATAGAAAATAGAATTTAAAAATAAGATTTTTTTAAGTTAAGTTTTTGTGTACGAAAAAGTTTAGTAGAATTTTAGAATGTATTAATATTTTTATTTTTTAAACAAAACGATAATTTGATTATTAATTTTTATTAGTTGTATATTACCTAAATTTAAAGTAAAATAAGGCTGTATCTATTATGGTATAAAGTTTTAATTTAATTTTGGGGTTAATTAAATTTTTATTTAGTTTTAAGTTACCTTAATTGTACATTTAATTATTAAATTGTTTTTTTTGAGTTTTTACAAAAAAGTTGTTTAGAGTTTAAGCTATTTTAAAATATTTTATAAAAACTTACTACGTAAGCTTAATATGTAAATTAAATACAATTTTAAAATTCGCGTAAAATATTTTTAAAGCATTAAATGCACAATTTTTGTTAAGCTTTAACGTTAAGTGTTTAAACTAGTAAAAAACATCATCTAGCTACCTTAAATATTACTAATTACGATCGCTTGGCGGCAGTATAGGTTTATACAACTATATAGTTTGTTGTTGTTATTGTCGTATTTAAATTAAGTTATTTTCTATGAGTAGAAGTTTAATATTTGTAATGATATGTTAAAAATAAAAATTATAAATATTTTTAAATTAAAAAAAACAACAACAAAAATGTAAATTACAATTTATAAAAAAAATACGAATTTTTGTGTAGTCTAGTTTTCTAATAATACATCATAATATTAATAAGTATTAAATCTTAATTTTCTTACATAAAAAACATTTTAATATTTTAAAAATGTTTTAAAACAAGAAAAAATCGCTAAAAATTTAAATTTTTAGTTTGTTGAGTTTATATAGTAAATAGTTAGGTATCATGAGGTCACAATAAACAAGGTTATTGTTTATTTGTTTAGTCACAATACTCTGAACATTTCAATGATCTCTGAAATAGTTTAGTCTTATATTCCATGTAGGCGGATTGGTGTTAATAAACTTTTGGTAAATTGATATTCTTAAAGTTAAATATTTTTCTTAAATATTTTTGTAGATTTAGTATTCTTAATGTTAAATATTTTTCTAAACTGTTTTGTTTTATTTTTTTGTGGAATATATTTTTTTAATTGTGTTAAAAATTTACAATTTTTAATTTAAAACTGGGTGAAATTTTACAATATTTTAATTAAAGTTTTGATCTATTTTATTTAAAACGTACAAAAGTTATTAAATTTTGGGTAAATTAGGTTTTTTTATGTTAATGTTTATTTTAACTGTTTTTGTTTTAATTTTTGGGTCCCAAATAAAGTAAACTTTAAAGGTTTTTATTTTTTTACAATTTATTATCTATTTTATGTTTAAAAAGTAGATAAAATTATAAACAAATCAAAAATAATTTATAGAGTTTAATTACATTAAAAACATATTTTCGTAGCTGTACTATAAAAAAAAATCAAATATATTTTAAATCCAAATTCAATAAAACTAGAATTTCAAAACTTTTCGCGTTTTTTTTTAGGTCTTGCGTATAATATTACAGTATTGATTAATTACTATTAAACACAAGGTCTCTTATACATTATAACATACAGCTGCCTGTGCGTTACAAGTTATCTCTATTATGTGGTATATGATCTTCAGTTAAAATATTTGTTTATGATTAAATATATTGAACTATTCGGGTGGTTAAGATGGTTTTGTGTTACAAACTTTAAAATCACTTTCTAACCAAGGACTTTTATGTAGGTTTTGATAAATTAATTTAATCAATCAATTGTCAACTTGTTTAAAGCGGTTTAAGGTCCAATATTAAGCTTCAAAAATTGTTTAATTTTGTTATTATTGATATTTTCCTGGTTTACTATATGTTTTTATTATTAGTGTTTAAAAAAGATTTTGATGCTGTATATATATATTAATTATCCAGAATAAAACTGGTATTAAGTACCTTAATTATTACACTTTTAGGAGACTTTTTTAAAAATTATTTACCATTTTATAATTTTACATTTGTTTAAGTTGTATCAGAAACATAGAAAAATTAGTTAGTTTAATTTTTATGATTTTCAAAAATTAAAACTTAGCCTTAATAAAACTTTATGTGTATATTTAGATCAAAATAAGTAATCGTGTAAACTATAGTTCATTTAAACATATATACATATAAACACATAAGCACAGTATACTATATATAAATACACTTACAAACGTGCTATTAAAACAGATATTAGTTCACTTTAAACATAATTAAATATAATTTTATTAATATGTCATTTAAAACGAAACTTACGATTTAAAATTCGTGTTTAATCGAATAATTCTCTGATACAATGTGTTGTTGAACCTGTAAGTTAAAAGTAAAAGTTAAACAACTTTCATGTACTTTAAAGATAAGGCGACTGTATAAATATTATACAAACCTACTACTTCTAAAGTGTAGTAATGTCAACATAAAAAATATATAAAAAAATCTGTAAAAATTGAAAATAAAATATATAATTGCAGTACAAAGTATTGAAAATATTTTTTATTTTAGATTTATTAACTATGTGACTACTCCTTCTAATTATAAAAATGTTCACATTAATAAAATAGCATAAAAAATTAAAACCCCTTATAAAAGCATTACATATAATTAAATAATTGGTATTTTTACTTCATTAACTTATGTGATATTTTAACACATGCAATAAAAATAAGACCATTATATCAATATTATTTAAATCTCTACTATAACTATTTATAAATGAAAGAGTAGAAAAATTAAAAATATTTGCGTAAATTTTAAATTTATTAGAAAATTCTTTTAAATTTTATTTGAAATAGTTAAACTTACTTATAAATTTTATCATATGCAATATATTATAGTTTATACGGTGTTGTTACAGGTTAAATGTATAATGGGTATTGTCCAATACTCTATTTATATTGTCGCCATTTTGTTTAATGTTTTGTTATTTTTATTTTACATTTTTATTTATTTGTGGTTAACCATAATTGTGAAGCGGATTAGTGTGAGGTTTAAAGGTTCATAAACATAACAGCTTTAAATTGGGATAATTTTTGTTTTAATATTCAGCGTTTTAAAGATTTTGTTAAAAAAGTTACAAATTTTAATGTTTTTCTTTAATATTAAATTGGATTGTAATTATAAGGTTATTGTTGGTTTGTATATTGTTTGTTTAAGTATTGTTGTAATAATGGTTGATTCTTTACGGTATGTTACGTCACAAATGATAAATAAAACATTAAAATTACCGCGTTTTATATACTATAACATAGTAATACTTAGTTAAACTACAAAAAGTTAGTTAAAATTATAAATTTACTTAAAAAAAATCAATTTAATTTTGTTGGCATGTTAATTTAAATCAGTGAAAATATATGGTGAATAAAACCAAGTGTTTATATGTTAATTATTAGATTATACTATTCATAAAAAAGACATTAAACATTCTAACTTAAACCTAATCATTAAATGTTCAATAATTTTAATGTAATTTTAAATTATATTTTTGTAAAATGTGTGTATTTTTAAGTCAGTTTAAGATATTAGTAAAAGAGTTATTTAATTATCTAATCACAGTTATGTATAAAAATATTCTTACATATGAATTAATAATATGGCAAATAAATGCGTTATTTTAAAAGTTCACCTAAATATGTAAATTTGCTTAAATTCGTGGTCAATAAATGAATATTTTACTCTGAATTTAAATAACACAAAAATTTAGGTTAATTTATATTAAATTTTGTTAAAACTTGGTATATTTAACTCAATTATATAAGCGCCATTTTATTTGCTTTTTTTACAGATTATAATTAGGAAAACTTAATAATTAAAACGGTTATTAATTAACAAACATAAAATGGAATACAAAAGTTACAACATACACTAACAAAAGTTGATTTTAAAAACTCAACCAAAAAAATCGGTAACAAAAAAAAACGAAAAAAAATTGAAAAATTTTATCCGAGTCGTTACGCTTTGCCAGAGGTTCAAACAAAACATTTTTAAAAGCGACAAAAAGTCACTTACCTTCGTTGTTCCTTGGTTGTTAGTTGCACAGCCTAACTCCACTTAGAACCTAGCGTTTCTTATTACAGTTTACCTGTACGACAAACCATAAATCAAAGCTCTAAATGTTAGGTTTTGAATTTCAGTCTGTGACAGTTTTCGCTGTCTAGCCTACCTCTATCTTTCTCTCACTATATAACTAGACTTATTCTTTTCGTTTGTTTAATTCTAGTAAGTTGAAATTATTTTTTTTACTATTTTTTGCTGTATTTTTTTATTAAAATATTCACAAAATTTTTGGTTGTTTTTTAATCTATATTATTAAAATATTTATACCCAATATAAATTTCTATTTAAATATAATTTAATTTTATTTAAAACTTTAGGCAATGCTTTCCTTATTTTTTTCGTTTTTTTTGCGAAGTTTTTTTTTATATTTTTTTAAGTGTTTTAAAAACTTAAAGTCAGGTTGTTGACAGTCTAACTCCGACCTGACAAGTGCACAACTTGAAATATGCCCATTATCAGCCATTGTGACGTCACAAGTTTGTCTTATAGTTTATTTTACAAAGTAAACTTAACTGGTTTCGAAAAACGCGCAAAATTTTTAACTTTTTTTTGGCTTACCTTAAAAAAAACATTTTTTAAAAATAAAATACGCTTTTTAACATACCTAATGTTAAGTACATATTTATAAAATTATAAAAATACAATTTTTTCAGCTATTTCTAACAATTATTGCCTAATAAAAAAAACTTAAAAAAAATTAATAAATTTTTTTTAAATTTTTAGCAAATAAATACTTCAAAAAAATTATTATTTTATTTTAATTATGAAATTTAAAACTTTTAAACTAAATCTGCTGTTACGAAAGTGACTTTAATTTAAGGAATATTTTACCTAATTTTTTCTTATAATATTTTAAATATTAATCATGTTTTAAAAACTCGAATTTTAGAGCAGTTTTGATTAATTTTAAAAACCCAAAAAACTAAAAATGTTTTAAAAGTAATATAACAATCAATAATTAAATAAAAAGTTATAAAATTAATTTTTAGTTTAAAAATTGTAACTTTTAAAAATCCATTTATTTAATTAAATTAATCAAAAAAAACATTTTTATTTAAAAAAACTATTTAAACTTTGACTTTTTATGCAACATTTAAGATATAACTGTTTTTAACCCTAAAACTACCAAAAAACTGCCCAAATTTTGGTTGCAAATTAATCAAATTCAGTTCAAAAAAAGTTTAAAATTGCCCCAAAAAAATAAAAATAAACAATTCCAATCTAACAGCTGGCTATTGTGACGATAACAATCAAATTACTTAAAATTATTTTCATTCTACCTCAATAATGTTATATTGTTAACTGACAATGATTAATTATTCGGATTGTTATCACAAAAAAACATAATTCTTTCAAGTTTTGAATATAAATCACAACCCGCATTCAAAAGCTTTTAACAATATAAATTAAACCACGAAGATACTTAAGGTTTTTCTATTTTAAGCTATACGTTTTTCCTGTTTAAAAGTGTTTTAAAAATTGATTAAATTTGCTCTTTTATATCAAAAACTTTAATATTTCAGTTTTATTTTAAAAAACGCAAAACATTCAAAAGGTTCGTTCTAGTTATATCGTCCTTATGACGTCATTACACCAAAAATGACGTCATATCAGGTATTTAAATGGATATTTTTGATATGAACAACGTATATGCGTGTAATAGTTAGTTGACTATTACGTCACAAGGCTCAACATCTCCGAATCAAATCCATTTAGATTTTACTGATTTAATCAATTAATGATTTTGTGTCAAAACCTGAAAGCGACTGCTTGCCAAAATTTGATTATAATTATATGACCTGCTCTTCTTAAATATAGGAATATTATTGAAAATGTTTAAATTATTTTGGCTTCTTTTTTAAAATTACGAAAACATGTTTTTAAACATTTTAATCGACCTTATTATAAATATGTTATGTTATGTCGCTTCTGACCCGATCTAAAAACGCTTTTTAGGAATTTTTTTATATTAATAAACCTAATTTATATAATAGTTTAATGAACTGGTTATTGTATTAGATTAGGTTATGTAATTATAATAATATGTCGCTTATATACTGCGCTTTAATAATGCTTATAATTTTTTTTTATAAACGTTTTATATACGGTAATGTACTGATTATGGTGTTTTGATTGCGCGCCAAAAGGTTTCGGGTTCGAGTCGCACTAATGCCACACTATTTGTCCTTAATTCTAGCGTTTACAGATAGCTTAAACACACCAAAAGGTTTCGGGTTCGAGTCGCACTAATACCACACTATTTGTCCTTAATTCTAGCGTTTACAGTTAGCTTAAACACACCAAAAGGTTTCGGGATCGAGCCGCACTAATGCCACATTGTTCACCCTTAAACCCAGCGTTTATGGATAGCTTAAACACACCAAAAGGTTTCGGGTTCGAGCCGCACTAATGCTACACTATTCACTCTTAAACCCAGCGTTTATGGATAGCTTAAACACACCAAAAGGTTTCGGGTTCGAGCCGCACTAATGCCACATTATTCACCCTTGAGCCTGGCGTTTACGGTTAGCTTAAACACTCCAAAAGCTTTCGGGTTCGAGTCGCACTAGTCCCACATTATTCACCCTTAAGCCCTGCGTTTATGGATAGCTTAAACACGTCACAACAGCACTATCTTGTCTATTAAAAAAACTACAACCAAAACTTTAAGTGAGATGATAATCATAAATAAAAAAAAATAAAAAATAAAACAAAATTTGTTTAATATACAAAATAAAAATCATATTTTTAGTAAGTGATAATAGGTCCTATACTAAATGTTTTAATATTTTTTAAAATAAAGTTTTAAACCCATTAAAATCAGGTTTTTTAACATATTTATAGGTTTTAAAATTTATAATTTAGGCTAACTAAACAAAGATTAAATCATCAATTATTTTTTATACCTATTGTTGTTACTGTTACGTAATAAGCCTAAAAAAAGGCAATAATATTGATTTATATAAAAATATAAAAATATTTTATTTTAGGTATGAAACATTTACATATTAAACCTAAAATATATATTTAGAATAGGAAAATCAATAAAATGTCTTTTAAATATAATATAGTAAGAATAATAATATTTTTAAATTACACTTTATATTTATAAAGTATTACTAAATGAATTACAAAAAAAATCAAAAAATTATCCATAAATATATTTAAATGTTTTATGAAATCCTATTTTTATATTACATTGGAAAAGGGTGTGCTTCTGTGACATGTTTTAAGCTATCTCATAAACACTGAGCTTAAGGGCAAATAGTGTGGCATTGGTGCGGCTCAAACCCGTAACCTTTTAGTGTGTTTAAGCTATCAGTAAACGCCAGGCTTATGGGTGAATAATATGGAATTGGTGCGGCTCGAACACGAAACCTTTTGACCAATAATTCGATGCCATAACTAACACACTACTGAACTAATAGTTAGAACACATTTTAATTTGATGTTGTTTGTAATCTAAAACTATCCTAAACATTCACGAAAAAAAATTTTTGTTACTAATTTTTTGTTTTTTATTTTAGTGGCCCTTTAAAAATACAAGTGTTAACAAAAATTTGATGGCAAATTACAACCAAGGTTGTAATCATACCAAGGTTATTTGCAAATAATGCTGCAGTAACAGCGCACCCTAGCGTATACACAAAATTGCAAAATATCAAAAATTATGCAAAAAAAAAAAACTTTTTTAACAAACTTTTAAAATATTTTTTTCTGGTTTGCTTTAATTCAATTTAATGTTAAACAGTTTGCAGTTGCCTGGATTTATTTATTTAACAAATTAATTTTATTTAAACATTGAATTATCAAAATAATAATATTAATAATGCCTAATACATTCAATGAAGCAATTAATAACACTAATTATGAATAAAAATTATAATTTAAAAATATTTATTTAAATTAACTTTATTGATTTAAAAAGATTTTCACTTGTCTAGTACCCAAAAAAATTACAAAAAAAAACATTTTTAAAATTATTTATTAGTTAAAAAAATAAAATTTTTTATTTAAATTAAAAAAAGTTAAAATTAAAATGAAATGATTTTCTGTGAAGTTTTTCTAATATAAAATCAAGTTAAAACTTTTCAAAGCACATATATCATGTCCTGCTATAGTATCGGGTTAATAATAAATGGGTAAGGGGTATACGTTACAGTATACTGGATTTTAACAAAGAAAATCCTGAAATCTGATAATAGCTTGACTTGGGAAAGTTAAGGCTTATATAGGGTCGCTATATATAAAACCTAATGATCCTTATCTTTAATGGGAATTAAAAATTTGGGAAAAAATTGACAGATGCGATTTTCTTTGTTTGTTTTTTATGTTTTTGATATTCTTTAATTTGATTTGGTTTTATACTGGCATCTTGCGTTTTTTTTGGTAACTTTATTAAAAGATAATTCGAACTTTTATTCTTTTTTTAACTTTATTTATTTATTTAGGTAATTTTAAAACGAATTTTAATAAATTTTATTTTATTTTTAACGTTTTTTTTGACAAATCTATAAAAGAAAACTTGAAGAGTTAATACATTGTTTTTTTTTTATATATTATTTATTTATTTTATACAAAAACTTTAAAAAAAATACAAAATCTTAAAAAAAAAAACTATACATCTATAAATTCAACTAAAAAATATTAGTTTGTAAAATAAAAAAAAAGAAGTAGACAAAATATTTATATATAGTTTTATTTATTCTGACTTTATACAAATATATTGCTTTATTTTTTATTAATATTAGGACCTAAATTATATATTTTTTTCTATTTTAAAAACATTTAAAAAATTAATTTCGTTTTTCTATAAATATACAAACAGATGTAAATCTAATTTTATATAATGGTATTGCTAATGCCTTATTTATAATATTACAATAAATATAAAGTTTACATAGTTGTGAATTTAAGCCTAATAAACATAAATAAAATACTCGAAAATTAATCAAATGCTCATCTATTATCTTGTTTAAAAATTAGCTTTATTATAACAGGCATCATAACTTTATTATTACTACACAATATATAATTATTTTAAAATATCAATTTAAGTTTTACTAAAATTTATATTTTTATTGGTTTTGCGTTTTTTTAATTTATAAACCGCTGATGAATTAGGTCGTTTATCATATGTGACATACTACAAACAAAATGGCGTGAATTTATCAATTTTAAATTTAACGCATATTTAAATTCGGTTATTTTACATTTAAAGAAAATAACTAAAATTTATCAAATTTAAAAAACATTACATTTTTTTGAAACTTTAAAATTTTGTGTAAAGTATAAAAATATTATTTGTGTTTTAAGAGTAAAATTAGAAAAAAATGCGCTGTTATTTAATAGTCTATTAACATTAATTTAAAATAACATTAATTTAAAAGTTATATTTTATTAAAACTTTAATGTTTTTTTATAAGTAAAACAACAATAATATTCATGTATTGAAAATTAAGTTAACCTTAAAACATTATGCTGTTATTTAATTGAATATTAATATAAACTACCAAAAACCTAAAATACATGTGTTTTAAATTTAAAACTAGTCCATCAAATTTTAAAATTTAAAAAATAAATAAATAAAAAACCCTTTTTTAAACCAAAAATAAAAAAGCACAACTATAAAAATGTAAGCTAAGATTTTTAACATTTTAGTCCTTACATTTTAAACTAATATAATGCATTATTTATATATCTTCTTCAATGTCAAAAACGAAAATTATATTAACGTTGCCAAAATAAAAACGTCTTCCAAAAACAATATTTACTACAATATCCTTATTTTACTTGACAGCTTAATTAAAAAGGCAAATATTCTATGTATCAAATAATATTTAAAGTCATAATTTATTTAGAAAAATACTCTAAAAGTCACATGTTAGGCAGATATTAATTGTATACCTATATATAAATCAAATTTAATTAAATTTTACATATTTATTTTATTGATAATAACTTGATATAAATCATTATCTTGCCCTAATAAATCGTTTTATTTAAGTAATAATAAATACCATTCTTTTCGAGGTTTACTGTCATTCTGGTATCACATAAACTTCGTTTATTCTACTCCTGTAAGCTACCTTGTCAAATAGACGCCAAACTACGTTGTCTCTCTACGAAATGATTAATGTTCGAACCTCTTTTTTTCTATCAAAATATTGCTGTTTGTTTAAGGCCCGTTGTAGCGCTGCGTGTGGTAGTAGGTACACTCTCTATTTTAAGGTTTCAACGTTGAAAACGAAAACCGAAATTAAGAAAAATTTACAGTTGTTATTATACGAGGTTTAACTCTGCGTTTTACGAATTAAAGTTATAAAAATTGGACGAGAATTTGTGCTGTAATTACGTTTTTATCGTTGTTGTGTGTTTTAGCATTAATTACTTGAAGGTAAATCACTCAGCGAACGATTAAAACGAATTACCGCGGAGCGTAATTATTGTGAACCCTAAAAAAGACAGAGTCAAAATTTAACCGAATCAAAAAGCTGTTATCTTTCGCTATGTAGCGAACCCAACGTTGCGTAAATGATATATTACATTCTTCTTCTAATTTAGGGCTCGAAAACGCGATGATTGACAGCTCGATCCCACCCAGTCCGGTGTTTTTTATGATCCAATTATTTCATTTTAACCTTGGTAATGTGCGCTAAAATTTCGAGTTTATTTTTTCGAAACTTCAAAGTAAATTTTGCGCGGGAAAAAATAAGAAAAAATGTAAAAAAAAGGTTCGCGCGTTTTTAAAAATTAAGTTCAAAAATTCACCACCAAAAAAACACTTAAAAATATTTAAATTTACTTTTTTAATTTTATAATACAAAATAAATGAAATAAAAATAAATTTAACCTTTTAAATGGCGCTAAAAATTAGGCTTTTTCATTTTTATTTACAAAAACCTATTTTTAAATTTATAAACAAATTAAAAATTAAATTCACAAAACATTGTTTCAAATTTTGATGAACGATCCAGAATCTCTTTTGTTACAATTGATCGACGTATTGTGTAAACTATGACGTCATAATTGCTAATTGTTAGTCTGGTGATCTAAAATCGTTGTATACAATTAAATATTAATGCAGTTTACATTTAATTTTGGAATTAAACACCTAAACAGAACGAATTTGAAACACATCTGGTTTTTGATTTTAATTCAACAATTTGGTTTATTTTTTGGAAACATTTTGAAATTTCTTTTAAACATTTTGAATAATTGAAAGCAATTTTAAATCAATTTTGGATAACCTCTAAACACAGAAATAAATATTGTGTTAAACTTTAAACAACTTTAAAAAAGGTTTTTATTTTTTAAACAACTGTGTTTAGAATATATTAAATGTGACATTATATAAAAATGAAGCAATTTTTAAATAGAAAATTAAAAATAATAATGTTTTTAGTCTGTAACGGTAACAGTCTAATATTTACATCTATAATGTAACGATTTATTACTAACATTTAAACATAAATAATGACTTTTCAGTTTTATTAATATATTATTACCTTTTTTTGAAATATTTTTCTAAATTTTTGTACTTTTTATGTGGTTTTAATAAGAAATTGTAAATCATATATTTTAAGATTTTTTTAAATGTTTGTCAATTATTTTTTTTAAATGTGTTTAATTATATCAGATTTTTATAAAACCAATCAATGTAACTACAGCACAAATTTAACATTTTTATAAAAACAAAAAAAATTGTTTTATTGGATAATAAATTAACAAAATTAATTAAGTTTTTAACTTATATACATACTGCCATTTTTTACAAATTGTTTTTGACAATAATATTTATAAATAATGTTTAAGTCCTTGGACATACAAAAAAAAATTTTAATGTTAAATTTATAATATGTATGAAAACTCTATAATCATTAGCTTATAGATTTCATAACATTATAAATTTTTTTTTTTTTTTAAAAATACTAAAAATCTTATATTGTTTTTTATCTTTAGATATTTAATAATAAACTAATAAACAAAAATAACTTTATGTTAAACATAATATAAACTTCAAACTATTTATTTGATAATTTAAAATAAAAGTAATTTTTGTATCGTAAACATTAAAGGTATTAACTAAATTTCATAAGAAAACTTACAAATTTGCATTTAAATGTTACTGTGCAATTTTTCCTGTATTTACTACCTTATAAATCACTTGTCTTTAAACTAATTTATTATAATTCAAACCTTCCAATAACAAACAATATATTTGTCTTATAATACTTAAGCTTATTGAACTTTTAAATCTGTACACACTAAAGCGCTTGGCCTTCAAAAATAATGATTAACGGCTACAAATGATTTAAGAATTAGCCGCTTATTCACTTACCCCGCTGTGTGATATTTTGGAATCAGTTGACTAGTTTTGAGTGTCATTAATCAAGTATTTGTTTGAGTTGAAAAGCGTAAAAACTCGGGAAAAACTCTTGCTGGGCGACGAGCTTTGTAAACTTCGTCCCTTGGGGGTTTCGGCCCTTTTATTTCGGTCCCTTAACAGCGCAGTATCCTCCAAAAAAACAATTATTTTATCAAAAATTTTTAAACGATTTATTCGATTGATATTTAGCACAAAATTAGTTTTATTGTTAACTTGAAAACATAAAAAATTAACGTTATATTGTTATGATCATTTTAAAATACCATTTTACTATATTTAAATAGGTTTTAAATTTGATTATACTTTAGTCTATATACACAAGTAGCAATCTAAAATTTAATAATTTTTAGACTAAAAACGTTGGATTACGAGCCGAACGGTTTCGGGTTCGAACCGCACCATTGCCACACTATTCGCCCTTGCGCCCGGCGTTTACGGATAGCTCAAAACACGTCACAATATCACACCCTTACCCCATAAAAAAACCTATCACCTTAAGGTGACATGGAAAAAAAAACTAAATAACGAACAAAAAAGTAGTTTTAGAAAATGGCGCAGTGCGACATCTTGAGGTTTTAAGAAATTGATTTTTCGCGAAAAATCACAAAATATTTTGTTTTAAAATTTAATATTTGATTGTTAATACTAATAAAAGGTTATGCACATATGTTAAACCTTAATTTAAATGTTAAAAAGAACAAGCAAATTTGTTTAAAAATATACATGACATCATGGCTTTGTTTTTATTATTCATTTACTCTATAATGTTGGTTAAAAAATCAAAATAGGGGTTAATATTTGTATCATACATATATTGCTTAACATTTAATAACATTATAGCTATTTTTTGTTATACAATAAATCTAAAATCTGTTATAAAATACACATCAGTATTTAAAACAATAGCGTTTAAAAAAAAATCCAACAAAAGTGGTTTTACTATAAATTGTTAGGCTTATTATGGAAAATAATTCTATTGTTTAATTTTAATGAAATCTAAAGTTTAAAAAATTGCACAATTCTAGTTTAAAAGGCAAATGTTACTTACCTATAGTTTAGAGTTATCCATATTCGGTTTTAATCCACTTTTGCACCGACATTTTAACTTTTGGTTTAACTTCCATTTGTTTCAGTTAATTACTTTAAAAAAGAAGTAAAAAAAATCTAATTTTTAACCATCAGTCTAAATTAATTATTTTTTTAACGTTGCTAAATTATTTAATTGTTCTTTTTAAACCAAATATATGTTTTTAAAAGTATTATAAAAGTACTAAAACAATAGCCGAATATTTTTAACTACCGATTAAACAAATAAATTTGTATTCGTTATTATAAAAATAAGCGTAAATTTCACAATTCCTGTAACTGAAAAACCTGAAAATTTTAGGCCTGTAGGTTTTACTTTATTAATGTTACATAACATATTTAATAAACAGCATTATTATTAGATACTTATGAAGTTAAAAACCTTATATAATTTTTGATAATCTTCAAAAGTTTTTTTACATACTTTCTACTCTGGCAAAGATATTAAATATATATATAAGCTGTTCCAATTAAAAAAAACGACTTATTTTTTAAAAACTTTAACTTGAACTATTGAATAACCAAGTTTAGGATTTAAATAAGGAAATGCTTCGTTGTATCAGCTAAGGTAATTTAATACAACTACAACTAAAGCTAGGTGAAATGTTTTGACATTTTTCTGTTTCTTTTACTTAACTTTTTGTCTGGTTTTTGTGATTTATAGGAATTGCAAAATGACAAAGACGTCGTTTGTTATAATTAAAACTGGCAGCTGGGTTCACTTTAGTTTAAAGTTTAAGTGCAAACTCATTTAGGTAAAAATACAAAGTTTTTTAATGTTTTTATCTAAATACTTTTAACTTGGTTCTGTTGTTTTTGGTCTTTGTAGGAGGTATAATTTAGTACTATTAAAATTAAAATTAAACATAAAAAATTAACTTAAAAATTGCTAAAATTAAAAATATATTTTTGTACCAAATTTATGCTAAAAGAACGTACTGTAATAATAGCTGTTTGTAGTTAATTACAATATGCCTTAACACTTCAAAGGCCGAACTTTACAAGCTCAACTTTAAAGCAACCAAAATAAAATTATATTAATTTTTTTCGGGTAATTTGTTTTAGTGCAAATTTAAGGTTAAGTTAATTGTATTGAAAACATTTTTGTATATTTTTTTATCCTTGATGTGGGAAAGTCGAATGCGCGACTTAAACATAGAGTAACATCAGATACTCCGACCCAGTCTCGAGTTGACTGTGGCAGTTTTGGATATTATAGATTATAATTGCCCGATAATTATGCTGCTGATTAAACTGTTTATAGCGCCTTACTTAAGGGCGCTACAGCATGAGATGGTGTAGTGGTAAGAACACTTGCTAAACCACATATGAGGTCGTGGGTTCGATCCCCACTGATCTCATGCTGTAGCGCACTTAAGTAAGGCGCTATAAACGGTATAAACTCCTGCTGAGCCAGCACTTAATCAGCAGCATAATTATCGGGCAATTATAATCTATATAATATCCCAAACTGCCACAGGCAACTCGAGACTGGGTCGGAGTAACTGATGTTACTCTATGTTTAAGTCGCGCATTCGACTTTCCCACATCGAGGATAAAAAAATATACGAAAAAAATTAATTTTTTATATAATTGTAAATAAGAAAAAAAAATTACGGAATTTCATTTTTAAAACGTTTACAAAATTTGTTTTTAGTTTTTAAATTTTTTTGGAAATTTGTTAAACTTTAAATGAACTTGGTTGAAGTTTAGTTCAATGATCTTCAGTTTAGTCTGAGAATGAGTGATTATGACGTATAAGTGGTGATTGTGAATGGCCGATTATTGAACCGTGTCGTGCTCAGAAATATACTTGAGTTTTTTCTTTGATGTTTTGCGCGGTTTTTTCAACGAGTTTTTTTTCGAAATTTACAAAGTCACGTTTTAGAAATATTTTTGCTTGCAGATAATTCACTTAAATAGAATGTTAAAGATTAAGTAACGTTATCTATTATATGTATTTGTTTACAAAATTAAATTGTTTATGTTTTTAAAGCCACATTTTAACTTATTTATATTCAAATTTATTTATATTTCTTACAACGTTTTTTTTAAGTATTTTTATAAATAATTTGTAAATTTATGTTTTTTATTTTATAAAAACATAATATTTTATAATTAAATTTATTGAATATTTAGCGTTAAAAAGATGGCGCTAGTAAGCCAATAGTTTTCTGAATTGTCACTAATTATTTTGCTAGAGAACTATTCATTCGGTTTTAGGTTGAAGTTGCCCTAAACCCATTGTTAAACGTTACTCAATCTTCTAAACTATTAATGCAAGATTTACTCTTAATTTAACAAACAATTCTATGCTTACAGTTTATTGAAACTTGCTACACCACACATGAGGTCGTGGGTTCAATCCTCACTGCTCTCATGCTGTAGCACCCGTGAGTAGAGGCGCTATAAACGGAGCCAGCACTAATCAGCAGCATAACTATCGGGCAATTATAATCTCTATAATATCCCAAACTGCCACAGGCAACTCGAGACTGGGTCGGAGTAACTGATGTTACTCTATGTTTAAGTCGAGCATTCGACTTTCCCACATTGAGGATAAAGATATATACAAAAACAAATTTTTTTTTGAACAATTACATCTTTTCACCAGTTTTGAGTATTTTGTATGCCTATGAATTGGACATAGACTTACACGAAGCTTTATATATGTTGTTAAGTGTTAGAATATTGATAAAGTAAAGTGTGGTATCCCGGTCATGGCATTAGATTACATATCAAGGGGTTTTGGGTTCGAGCCGCACCAACGCCACACTATTCGCCCTTAAGCCTGGCATTTACAGTTAACTTAAACACACCAAAAGGTTCCGGGTTCGAGCCGCACCAATGCCACACTTTTTGCCCTTAAGCCCTGCGTTTACAGATAGCTTAAACACACCAAAAGGTTTCTGGTTCGAGCCGCACCAATGCCACACTATTCGCCCTTTAGCCCGGCGTTTACAGATAGCTTAAACGCACCAAAATGTTTCAGATTCGAGCCGCACCAATGCCACACTATTCGCCCTTTAGCCCGGCGTTTACAGATATCTTAAACACACCAAAATGTTTCAGGTTCGAGCCGCACCAATGCCACACTATCTGTCTTTAAGCCCTGCGTTTACAGATAGCTCAAACACGTCATAAAAATAAAATAAACACAAGAGTAGAATTAAATTCGTCTTTATTTGAACCTTTTTTCCAGTACATTTAATTTTATAAAACACAAACAAAAAACAATAAATTAACTAATTCACAATACAAGCTGTAATTCTTATCATTACTGCATACTTTTAACATGAACAAAACTTTTAAAAATAATCAAAAAAAGGTTGATTTTAAAAACAGGCAAAAAATTGAAAAAAAATTAATTGAAAAAAACGCGAAAAGAAATTGGAACTTTTTTAAGATATTGCAAATTTGTTTTTTTGAATATATTTACACTAAATACAAAATAAAAAGCAAAATTTAATTTCACTAAGTTTGTTAAAAAATGTGCTTTTTTAATTAATATAAGTTAAACCAATGCGCACACGAATTTGTTAATTAATATTCACTAATTAATTACAATATTTCATTTCAATCAAGATAGCAAAACGCAAAGTTTATTAATTATTAAAAAAGGTTAATTTAAGTTTAAAATAGTGTTTCTTGTTAATTAACAAAATTGTGAAATTTTTAGACTAGAAATTTATCTTGAGATTGTTATTATGACGTATAATGCCCATTATGAGCTAACATAGGACGGAAAATAGATTAATCGTTGTACTTATTATTGCGCAGCGTTTTTGCACAAAAATCTGGGTAATCAAACGTTAAAATAACCCCTCAACCCTTCACCTTAAACACGGGGTCAACTTTAACCCCTACCCCAACCTTTTTCCTGGGTCTATGTCAGTTTTACTCAATTTTTGAGCAGATTTTTGTTTTTTTTTTTTTAATTTTTTGTTGTCCTATGTTGTAGGTAGTAGAATCGCTCCACAAAAACACCCCCTAATTTGCATAGAAGTATTCTATGGATAGCTTGATATATAAGGCCCGTAAGACTGAATGTGGGATGTGCTCGGCATATGTGAGAGAGGGTGCGTGCGAAGTTGTGTCATGGCATGGTGGTCATGGGTTATATCCTCGCCTCCCCACGGCCCACTAGCCGGAAGTGACATCATACCGCCATATAAAGTAGTGTGTGTTGTACCGTCTATAAAAAAAATTAAAAAAAATTAAAAATGAAACGAAATTTGATAACTTGATTGCTATTTGGTCATAGTTTACTTATTTTTTAATTAATATTTATGTAATAACATGCCTAGATGTTGATTTTTTACTAAAAAATTAAATATTTGTCCTATATTTAATTAAACAATAAATATATAAGTATATCAACTTAATAACTTTATGACTATAACACCATCCTAATAAATAAATTAAAAGTTAACTAATTTTTTTCGCTTTATAGTCCCAAGAACAAAAGTTTTGTTTTACTTTAGGACTTTTAACACTATATTAAAACCAGTTAAAAAACTTGCAAAAAAAACAATAAAAAAAAACTAAATTTTAACTTTAAACACTTCAATAAATAAATATTCAAAAATAAATAAATATTTAAAAATCAGCAATTTTTATAATTTAAGAAACTACTTTAATTTACTAAACAACAAATAACGAAACTAAATAATAAAATAAATTAAAAAATTCAAACAACCATAACCTGTTTTTACTTAAAAAATCGATTTATTTTTAAGCTTAAAATTTATTTTTAAGCTTTATTTTTAAGCTTAAAAATATACTAAAAATTAAATTTTTTATTTCATAAACAATTTTATTTTTGTACACAACTAAATCAAATCTTTCTCCTACCTAGCATGATCTGATGAGGTTGTCCGACTGCATCCGACACTGATCCAAGTTCATGCAAAGAAGAAGACAATCTAGGAAGTTGGCTTGTTTCTCCTCCGTTGATCCTGGGATCTTGATCCTGTTCATGTCTGGAGGAGGTAAAAAGTTTAATTAATATTTTATAATTATAAAAATAATTTTTAATTTTTTTTAGCTTTAGTTTGTATTGATTGGGTAAGTGTTAAAAATGGTAATTTACAATTTTTAACTTATGTTTATAATCAACTGTTTTTTTAGCTTAATTTTTGAGGGCTTTTAAAATTTAACTTTTTAATTTATACAACTAAATGCATCAAACTGCTTTAGTTTGTATGATGTATTAAATACGGTTATAAATAATTGTGATGTTTTTGTATGGGGATAAAAAAATAGTTCATTTAGATTCAATTTAGAGGCTTATAACCTTGTTTTTAAATAGTTAACTAATGTAGAGCGCTATCATTATGTTTTTATCCGACGATAACGGGCGATCTTTATGGTTAAGATTGTTTAAATTAAATATAAATAGTGGTTTAAATTTATTTTTTATAATGTAATTTTTTTTGGCTAAATGGGTGTTTAAATAATGCTTCTAAATAAGCAAGATATTAGTTGTGGTCTTTTTGTAATTGATGGAAAGAATTTGAAAGAAGTATATTTGGTATTTAAATTATCGCGTTATAATTTAAGTTCAGTGAGGGGCGGTTTGTACAAATACGGAATGGTAAAACACGTACAAATTGAGCTTTATGGGTATTTTTATCGAATTTACAGCTAAAACACAATTTACGTACACTTTGTTATTCAATTCAAAACGTTTATATATTTAAAAAAAATAATTTCCAAAAATTTTTAAAAATTACAAAGTTGTGAGACAAAATTAAATTTAACTTTAAACTTACTTGAACACTGGACCTGGCCCAACGTAATTCGGTGTTTCGCTTTGTCTTGATGACGTCATGACCTCTCCAACAGAGTGTTTGATTGCCGCTAGATGGTGCATGTTCTCGCCGGCGTGTAGCAGGGGAGGGGTGGACGCTGAAGTCTCCCTCGACAAAATAGGTCGGCTGGGTGGTTTGTCGTAAAAATGCGGCGAGTTCTGAGCCGAAATGTCGCTAGATGTCGGGCTGTTGTTCGGCAAACGAGCGCCACCCGACGACGGAGTATTTCGGACTTTTGTGTTTGGAAGTTTGTGATCTTTCTTCCACTTCATTCGTCGGTTCTGGAACCATATCTTAACCTGGAAAATAACAATTTAGGGTTTATTATAAGGTCTTAAATTTTACGATATTACACCCTTACGTTAGATTAACTGGCTGAGCCCTGTAATCTATATTTTATCATATTAAGCTATCCAATGCTTTTCAACATATATATTTGCCAGCGCGCCACAAACGACAGTTTTCAAATATTAAAGTCTGTACATATTTATTTGAATATTAAATTTAATATAACTTGATATTTAATACATCGGCAGCGTGGTGTAGTGGTAAAAACACTCGCTACACCACACATGAGGTCGTGGGTTCAATCCCCACTGATCTCATGCTGTAGCGCCTTTGAGTAAGGCGCTATAAACGGTATGAACTTCTGCTGAGCCAGCACTTGATCAGCAGCATAATTATCGAGCAATTATAATCTATAATATTCCAAACTATCACAGGCAACTCGAGACTGAGTCGGAGTAACTGATGTTACTCTATGTTTAAGTCGCGCATTCGACTTTCCCACATCGAGGATAAAGATATATTCAAAAAAGATTTATATATATATATTAATTACAACGAAAATGAACTATTTAACATAATTTAACATCGCGTTTAAACCTGAAACCTTTTAACAATTCATCATAATATTTGGTTACAAACTTTTCCAACTATTAAAAAAGTTCTAATCAGGCCTCTCTATGACGTGTTAAACAATTAATTATGAGCGAACAATTGAGAAACAGGGAACGCGTGAATCGGGTTACTTTAATGAAACCGCAAAGACGCCGTTCTAGCACATTCCAAATCCGAAATCGATTTATTATTTCAATCGAATAAGATTTGTTAAATTAAAATCATTTTTTATATTTGAAATACTTTCAGCAATTAAAAAATTTGTCAAAAAAAAAAAAATTCGTTAAAAAATGTTGGTTGCGTGAATTATACATTTTCTTTTTTGTCTGTAAATCCTAGTTATTTTTTTCTAGATATTTTTAACCCATCGTGGGGAGTTAATAACGTTTAAATCGCCCTATACTCAAGGGCGCTAAAGCAAAAGAGCAGTGGGGATCTATCCCAGATTATCATTTGGCGAAGTCGTTTTGGCCATTTTTTGGTAAGTTTTTAATAGACTTAATGGCCATGTTATATGATTAACTATTAAACTATGTCTAAAATTAGTAACTAAACTATAAATTTAATCTAGTATTTTTTTATCGCACCATTATACTGTATATTGCATTCTTTGAAATATTTATAATTACTATAGGCTAGGAACGTAAAATTTTAAACAATTTTTTTTAAATAATCGGTAGTTTGATATACTGGTCATAGAATCGAATTCCAGTCCGTAAGGTCGCTTGTTCGATTCGCACCAAATCCATCTTATTTTTTATTAACTAAATCGTTAAAATCGATCCAAATTATATTAAATTAAAATTTTGAATTTAATTTTCACCTGCCGTTCGCTTAAACATAGATTATGAGCGATCTCAATTCTTCTACGTCGAGTCAGATATCGGTTAAAATGGAATTCTTTTTCAAGTTCTAACACTTGGTGTCGCGTGTAAGCCGTCCGAGGTCGTTTTCCTGAATCCAATCCGTTGATAACTGAAAAAATAAATTTATTAAATTATTTTCGAATATCTTGTGAAAAGTTTTTTTCAAAAAATTAAAAAATTTTGAATATTTTTTTAAAAAATTGATTTTAAAAATGAGTTTAAATTTCCGCATTCTTTCACGCGTTAAATTTTCACAATTTTCTGCGCTTAAAAGTCAGAAAAACGTCTTTGAAATACAAGCAAGGGTTAAATTAATCAACCCCGACAAAACACAAGGTCGTTCGCGGGAACAATCAATCAAAATCACCGCGAAAACCTGATAATATTTCCCCCATTCTCCCTCTATCGTTTCCTGATACCCGAACGTAAAAATTAACAAAGGTTAACATTATTATTGTGTACAAAAAGTCTAGCCATTATTGTTTGTAATAGATCATTGTTTGTAACAATTATCTTTGTTTGTTTTATATTTTAACAATGCGTTTGTTTTGTTATTGTAGTTAAACAATTAAAATAACAATATAACTTTAAAAAGAAAGTATTAGTTTTGGTTGAAAAATATTTAAAAAAATTTAATTAATTTTTTTTAGTATTTTTTTGGTGAAATACTAATTAAATTTACTTTAAGAAATATGTTAAAAATATTTCAAAATATCAATGTTTAGTTAAGTTTTTTGGTTATTTTTTGCCGCGTTTTTTTTTGATAAAATGCCCATGTTTTATCTATATAACAATGTTAGATTAACTAATTAAAAACCAAATTTTTTTCTTATCTTCAACCAAAATCAATCAAAATAAACTGTACCACCCAGCCTCAAGTTATCCATTAACTCGATGTGTAGTCAACCGTATTGTTTTTACTATTTTGTTTTACAAAAAAACTTAATATTTTACCAAATTTTAGAAAGCACTTTTTGTGTTTAATTCATTTTTTATTAATTTGATCAAATAAATGTAAAAATATGATTTTTAAAATTTGTTTAAAATGAATTCTGGCATTTTAAAAATAATTTATAATTTAATTTAAAAAAAATTCCTTAAAAAAATAATTAAATTTTATTAACTATATTTTGAATAATTTAAAAATATATTAAACAAACATATACCAATTAAATATATAGCTATATGTAAATAACTGAAATAAATGAAAACTTAAAAAACACGAAATATTTTAAAGTCAAGTTCAAAAACGGCAGCCATTTTGTAAAAAAAATTATTTAAAATATTTTTATATTTTTTCGTATTTTAGGTAACTATAGAAACCAAATATCAACGTATTTTCTTTTTTTTATTTAATTTTTTTGTTATTTTTTTATTAATTAATTTTAACTGTTTTAAGCGCGTTTAAATACCAAAATTTTATTTAAAAAAAGTAAAATAATTCTATATTGGACATTGCGTTTTTTTTTGATTGAAAGATGAATTTAACTCATTTTTACTATTCATCATAAGCGGCAAAAAACAATAATTATTATTAAAAAAACACTTATTATTAAAAGCGAATAATTAACAATAATTAACAAATATAAAAAAAAATTATTTTTTTATTTTTTATAAAATTTTTATATTTTTTTATATTATGATCACGTAGTTTTTACTATACCCTTACAGACAGACAAAGCTAATAGATTTGTTATTACTAACTTATCATTAGATCAAGTTATTATAAAGTTGTCAGATTTCGAGTTGATCTTGTTTACCCTACCAGGTATTGTTTACTTAACTAAAGGCTACTGGTTGGATTTAACAAAAGCGTTCGATTTACTCAAAGTCAAGACGATCTCCGCCTATATTTAACTAAATATTTGCATGTCTAGCTTGTTTAAATAATAAAAAAAACGTTAAAATCATGATTTTTGGTGTGTTGTTGACGCCTAGAGATAGGGCCTTGAAACGATCGTCAAACAAGTTTAAGTTTAGGGTTATTTTGGTTCTGTAGTAACGGAATTTTTTTTAAATTTGAATCATAAAAATTTCAAAAAACGCGTTTAATAGAAAACCAGTGATATTAAAATACAAAACTATTAAAAAAGTTAACATTTTGTGTTATTAAATTTAACCCTTATAAATAGTTTCACTATATTAACTTAAATATTAGTATAATAAAAGCTAAAATATATATTTATTTGATCTAAAATTTAAATCTAACAAATTTTGAAAAATATTATCAAAAATATAATTTTAAATGCGTTTTATTTTTATGGATATTAAAATATTAAAATATGACGTCACAAATTGGTAAATTTAAAGTTTAAAGCCAGTTATTTATAGTAAAAAATGAGTTTTAATTCAAAGTGTTGAAAGAATATAAAGTGGGTCACATGTTCACACTTATGTTCGAATAATGCACTTTATTTTGAAGTACTTTAAAGATAATTGGCAAACAATGTTTTAGCAACATCATTAAACAATTTGAAACAAACTTTTTCACATTTTTTCCGTTTTTTTTTTGTTTTTAAAACTGTTGTGTCATGACATATTTTAAAAACACCGTTTTTATTCTGCTAACTTGTGCGCAAACAGTTGGTTTTGTTGCGTACAATGCAGGAGTGTGACGTCATAGTTATCACGACAGCGTTCTGCCAACGTGTCACGTGACGCAACTTCCTTTTTGTTTGATTAATTTTTGTCTTCCTGATGCTGGGTTGGTATGCAAGTTTTAATACGACAATGAGTTATATTACAACACAATGCCTAATTGTTTAAATCATAATTAGAACAATTCATTTCTATTTATAGACAATTGTGTTTTATCTTTAATTGTGTAGTATGTTGATTTAATTGGTATTTAACTTAAAATTGCCAAAATTGACCAAAACTTTACCAAAATGGAATTAAATTGTTTTTAAAAATTTAAAATCTTTTTAAAAATGGCTAAAAATTGGGCTCAAAATATTTTTAATATTGACATTTTTGAAGAAGCAAAAACTATTTAATATTTGCATAAGTTTGTTTTAACTAATCTTAATACCATAATTAATCCTTTTTTAGCTTTCTTTAATTAACATTTGTTATATAACATTGGTTGGACTTTCAAGATATTTTTGAAAACGTTTATTTTTAACTAAATCATGAACAACAGAAAGGGGAAAATAGTTGCTGCCAAAACGTAATTTCCAAAGATTTTTCGAAGAAATCTGTCCGACAAAAAACGTGATTACAATGATTATGACGTCATGTCACGTGGTACACAATGGTTTTTGTTGTTTTGTTTAAAAAAATTTAGAAATGGAAAATCCGAAAAATCTAAGTTTGCATCTCTTTTAACCTCTGTTTAGATAATGGTTAATAAAGTTAATTAAACATTATTTTATGCTCAATTAACTTTTAAATGCCGACATTTGTTAATTTATATTTACACACCAAAACTGATTTAAGCTTGCTAACCTTTTTACACACAGCAATTCAAACCTACATATATGGACAATAGTAAACAGTTTATATTTTCTATCGCATTACTTAAACCTATACCTTACCGAATATGTAAATAACCTTAAACAGAAATAACGCAAAAATTGGTAAATATTCTGATAAAGTTTAAAGCTTACAAAACTGACAACGGATTTTTAGATATTTTTAATTTTAAGCAAATGTTATCTTAGAAGTGAAAACAAATTTTTTCATATTTTCATGCAAAATGGCATCAACTTTTTTAACCTTTTAACTCAAAAGTCTTCAAAATACTAATAATATACATTTTGGGGTAAGTTTACCCAGCAAATTTAGTTTAACATTTTTTAACTTCTAAAAAAGTAACCCTGTTATACTTCTATGTTGAACCATTTTTAACCTCTAAAAGGGTAAGTTTACCCCAAACTTACCGTGGCTGACGTGTATCCGCTTCATCCAGGGGTAAACCACCGCGTTAGGTCCTACTGTACCTTCAACCCCTTGTGGGTCGTCCTCACTTGCACCTTCATTAGACCCTGGGGAGCTTAAATCAGCGGGCGGTCGCCCCCCTAACGCTCTAAGATCTTTTCTGGGGCCTTGCAACATTCCGGGAAGTTCCCCGTACCCGTTACCGCTAGGGTGAGCCTGGAAGAATGTCAACGTTCCGGGGTCCATGGGACTGAACCCAGAAATCGGCCCCCTGTCACTCTTAATCATAGGGTGACCCCCATACATATACCCCTTGCCACAAAGCTCGTTCAACTCGGGTTGAGATCCGTTTGCAACTTGGTCCAGTAGCGACATTTTGATATTTTAAATTAAACAAATTTTTGAGTGATTTTTTGACATTGGCTAAATTCTGTAACAAAAAACATAAAATAAACGTTAAAAATATGCTCATAACTTAGCATAGAGGACCATAATTAATAATAAATTATACTACCACTAAAATTAAACAGGTGAAAAAGCTTTACAATTGTACCAAAAATAGTTTTTTTTTAACAAAACTGGAACTAAAATGGAGGTAAACTTCTAAACTTACAAATTTTTTAAAACTAAAAAGTAACTTTTTTACAAAATAAACGCTATTATTCTTAATCCTTTTCCTTATTTTATAGCTTTAATATCTATCTGTTTAAATTTATTTTAATTTTTGACTTTAATAACTTAATATTAATAAAATTTTAAAATCTATAATTATATTTATTATATAACTATTTCAAACCAAACATTTAAATTCGTGTTAAAACCTTTTTATTCTTTTAATAATAAAACAATGTTTAAATTTTAATAGTTTTCCTCATATTGAAAACAAAAAATCGTTTAAATTACTAATTCTTCGAAATTGTCAACTTAATACTTCAATTTATAATTAACCTAATTAATAAATCTTTATTTGTTGTTTTGCTAATTATTTCAAATATTTCAAACCAACCGTTGAATTATTATTACATACATGTCACAAATTTAATGCATTAGTCTTAGTCTGGTTTGTATAATTTATAACAGACCAACTTAAGCTCTGAATGCATTTGAAGCTACAAGTCCAGATAATTAATTAAAGTTAAATTCTCCTTTTTTGCCGGTTCTCTCTGTTTTTAGACCGTCACGTTTTTAAAATATTTGCGGTGTTTTAAGCGCCTAATGCCCGCCATTTTGATTTAACATCCGCGGGGATAGGTAACTCGTTTTTAAGCTTTGTAACATATTTAAAACCGACACGTTAATAATAATCGAATAGCAAATGATCTTTTCTTTTATAATTAAACTTCGGAAAGGCTTGGAAGTCAAGCAATCAGTTTCGTATAACTTTTTAACTTTTTCTCCAATAAGCTAGCTCGAATATTAATTACATCCTTTGCAGTTTGTCTGCCTAACGCGGTCACGTGACGCGTTTAATATACAATCGACCGTCAAAAAGTGTAATTAATAACGCCAGGTTACCTTTAGTGAAAACCAGGGTATTTAATCATTCGATAAAATGGAAGCACAGGCCGCTGAAAAGTGATTTTCTTTCGACTGCGTTTTGTTTTTAGGAAATTTATTTCGAAATTTTTCAGCGGGTTTAATCGCTTAGGGAAGTCGGCTTGTGATCTATATTCGCTTTTTCGTTTTATTTATTATCTTTCTATCCGGCATGAGTGGGAAATTTCAGACAACAAGTCCCATAGCTCGTTGAAAAATGATTTTATCCGTTTTAGAAAATCGCTTTCACCTGAAATTTTAATGGTTAAACACCGAGCTAATTATATTAACATTGTTTTTATAGGTAAAGTTAATGGTTAAATAATGTACGCCTATATCCTAAGTTAAATTTCTAATTTTAAATGCTTTAAATTAAAAAAATAGTAATGCCTTTATTTTTACAAGTTTATTTGTAGTTTTTATTTTTTTATAACGCGTTAAAATTTAACTAACCAAATTTAATAACATACTTTAATTAAAATATTTAGATTTCTCTAATACAGTCTTTATTAAGCCATCCACAACTTTAAATTCCAAACTAGAGTTAAACAGTTTCTTTAATTTTACGAACGTTAACTATGTTTAACCGTAAAGAAAAAATTAAGAAACTATTTCACTTATAAAATGTTAAAACACCTGCAACACTAACCCTTTACTATAGTTTTAAAATTCATACATTTGCTCTACGCTATATAAAAAACCATATCTTAAAACAATATAAAAACCATATCTTAAAACTATTTGCCTCGAATTGGTTAATATTTTAACCCTTGCACAAAAAAGAATTGCTTTTAATTGATTGCAATGCACACTTTACAATTTAAATAAGCAACAAAAGTTAAAAAAACAACCCCTTTTTCTAAACTATAAAATTTAATTTTGACATCTATACTGGTTTAATTAATTGCAGTTTTACATTTATATAATACCATGAAATGCACATATGCTTAATCTTAAATACTGTGTAAGTGAATGCAAGTTAACAATATCAACTTTTGTACGATTCCCTCTTTCCTGTTTCCATTTCCAGCCGCAAATCGTGTAAGTTTCGAATTCTAAAACCTTCTCCTACCAGCTGCCTGAGTACATTTTTACTACATGTTACTTTCAGTTGGAGGGGTCATATTATTCTAGATTAATGACTTATGTTTTTAATATTAAAGCTATTAGAAAGTGACCCTTAATAGTGACCAAACTAAATATTATTTTTAGTTTGACACACTTTTTATAGCAGCAATTTAAACAGTATAATAAACAATTTAAGAATCCATTAAAAAACAAAAAAAAATTAAGCATTTTTTGGGTTAACTTCTATTTTTATCTTTTAAACATGGGTTTATAATATATCATTTTACGAGACTAAAATTGTGTTTTAAAAAAACCCAAATCATGTTCTAAGTCTTACTGTAGAGCTGTCAAACTAATCCCACCAATGCCTAACTAAACATGACAATTGGCGACCGCATTAAGTTGTTCGAGTCTCAATTCTTTCCTGGACTTGCCATACGTTTGTTATTTTAATTCAGCCTGTTTACAATTTACATTACAAATCATTTTACATTTGAAATGCGTAACATTGCGCATAACCCTAGAAATAATTGGTGATTGCATTTACTTGTAGTTAAGTATTCGCATCTTTGGTATAAATACCCAACAAAAAAGTTTTACAAGAGTTTAAGCTTTTTTTTAATTTATAGGCCACATTTTGTATTTGTTTGAGCTTATTTTAATTAACTACATCTCCTATATTAAACCCTAGTTAAGTACATTACATTGTGTGTTAATAAAGTTTAATTGTTTACTATAAAGTTCACTTAATTCTATAGATGTTTTGTGTTTGTTTGAGCTAATTCAAATGCACTTTTATTACTTGTATTAAACCTTAGTTAGATAAATTACATGTAAATGTATGTTTGTTGGTGTTACAAATGAAAATTAGGAAATGTAAAGCTTATACTTTATTTGTGGTTAGTATTGTGTTTGTTTGGGCTAATTTAAATGCACTTTTTTTACTTATAATAAACCTTAGTTAGATATATTATATGTATATGTATGCTAATACATTACTAATAAGGTTTAAGTGTAGCCTATATGTTATACTTTATTTTATAGATGTTTTGTGTTTGTTTAAGCTAATTTAAATGCATTACATTTACCTATATTAAACCCTAGTTAAATACATTATAAACCAAAATATTTCTTTAATGCAATAATCACACATTAAGGTTTACATATGTATGTCTATAGTTTTTTTATAAACAGTATGTTTAATTTTTTTTTTTTTTAGTTTTATGTTTTAGATTTGGATTTTAAAAGACAAGAATAGGAATGTAACTTAATTAGAATTTCTAGTAGATTATGCTTTCAAAGCCTTTGTTTTAGTCTTTAAAATTTATTTAAAAACATCATCACAATATGGTTTAATAATTTATAATTCCCGTTAACTAATAAAATAATAATTTAACCATCATCCTGGCAAAGCAAACGTTATCACAAATTTTAAAATTTTTATTGAGATTAATTGTGGTAATCTTTGGCAATTTAATAATAACTTTAACACAATAATTACTTTTACAAAACTTAAATATTTTAATATCATTTTAAAAAAGGGCTTTTGGCAAAAGTAGAGTCCAATTGTTTGTCGCATTTAAAAAAAAACTCCAACTCCTTTTCTAGGAAAGTTATTAGTGATTTCAAGGTACAGAAACTAAATCAAATTTAAATACAAAGCTATAGCGTGACTATACAAGAAAAAAACATGCTTTAAATTGTGAGATCATCTTATTTGGGATGGATTCAAAATTCGAAAACTTAAATTCATTTCGCTTGAAAATCTTTCGTTTCGTGCGGGACTGCGCCACGCGACCTATCACGACCTTGTGACGTCACAATTCGAATGATGACGTCACAAAGAGTGTAGTTTAAATTAGTAAGGCTGATGGACAGATTTATTCGATTCGTGACAAGAAAATTTATTAAAATTAATCGGGGATTTTTACGGAAATAATTATCAGGTCAAAACGCAAAAACTTTGTTGAACCATGATTAGGTAAAATCTTTTGTTACGTAATAATCTCTTAAATTACGCGATAATTAAGGTAATTTTGTTATAATTTGCGTTGTTCATTTAAATGTTTTTTTTTAATTTTTTGTAAACATATAAAAATAAAATTTTAAATCTTTTTAATAGTAAATGTTGGCTTATAAATTTTTTTTCGGCCATTTTAATTTTAAATACACGCTACAAAAATGAACAGCATATTTACTTAATTTTACCAGTTAAATTTACCAGCTATTTGAGATACAAACTTTTCATATTAAACTTTAAAAACATTTTATTTTTACTTAACAAAAAAAAAATACTGTTAACAAAATATTATTTACTTAAATTCGAAATGTCAAATAATTTTTAAAATCCGTTTAAGTTAAAATTAATTTGTTTTTTTCGCGTAAAAGTAGATTTGTGAGACAAAATTTATTTTCGCACAAAATTATCGATCACTTTCACATACCAAAGACAATTATCTTTTACTGACCGTCTGGTCATAAGATTAACTCTGTTTAGTCTTTAAGTTTGTTTAGACGATGGTCAGTAGAGATAAACTATCACAAACAGACTACTAACTGACCATACAGCTGTATAATTAATGAGCACACTTTAAATTCACAGACCTTTCAGCTAGGTTCGAATCTGTCACTTTTAACTTAACCCAATACTTTAACTTTTGTATTGGATTTTAAGGCTAACTTTTTTCTGTTTGGATTCGATTTAGCTAAGTAAGTATATAGAGTTAGGGGTTTGCTATATACACATAAAGGTTCCACTGAAAACGATCGATCTTTTAACTTGACATTCTTACCTTCAACTCGAGGGTCACGTGACGTTGTTTTTGCCGTTTTCCATTTTGTTCTTTGCCTTAAAAAAAAAAATTAAAATTTTAAATTTTCTAAAAATTTTTTTAAGTTTTAAAAATTATTAAGTAGTAATTAAAAATTAAAAAAATTATTTTAATCATTAATTGATTTCACAATTTTTATTTAAATCTGATTTTAATCAATAATAAACCTGATTTGATGGATTCCATCATCTATCTTTAATTACTTTCGCTTTTTAAGTAAAATCTGGTTAGAAAATCTATTTTAAACTTTTAAATAAGTATTGAAAACAACTTCGCACCTGGATTTTAAACTAGGATCAAGTTAACGTTATTTGATCCTTAAAACAAATCAGTGTACAGTCGCTCACAACAAAATATTAACAATTCGGCTGACCGGGCTTAAATTTGACGAACGTGAGACTTTAAAGAATTTTAAGTCGAACTTTAAAGAATTTTAAGACGAACGAATCGTCTGGTCGCCTGTTGTCATAGCAACCCGACAAGTACGCGACCCTGGCCCGAGTTTGACCGGGTCAAAAGTTTACTGGTTTTGTGACGTTGACAGAGCGTCGTTGTTGAGATAACAAGCGAAGTTTTTGTCTTTCTTTGGAATTTTAAAACGCTACGAGTTGTTTTTTAAGTGGCCAAGTTTAGATTTTTTTTGGCAAATTAAGGAAAATTTAAATCGAAATTTTTTTTAAAGAATAATTTATTTTTTTACATTTTTTTTTTTACAAAAATTTGTTTATTTTTTATCAATTGCATTTAAATTAAAGAAGCTTTAAGAAAAAAGTTTTCTTGTTCAAAAATTTAAAAAATCTAACTTTAAATATTTAATTTTATTAAGATTTAATTTAAAAATTCTTAAAATAAAATTAATACAATTACCAATATTTTCAAATTTGTATATTCTGAAGGCCTTTTAAAATAAAAAAAACTTTAAAATTAAATGTGAAAATGGCGTCTTTAATTAAGAAATATTTTAACAAACTTAATTAACTTTTGATTTTTATTAATTAAAAAAATTAAGAAAAAAATAAAATTTGAATTTTTTTTTTAAAAATCTTTTTTTTAACAAACTAAAATTTTATTAAAGTTAATAATAAAATGAGATTTTAAGGATTACAAATTAAGATTTTGTCATGTTTATTAAAACTTGGCATTTGCGCGTGGCATATTTAAACCAAGTTACCATAATATTATGACAGTGTTAAAGCATTGGTCAAGCCTAAAGAATAACAAACATAAACACCGGAAAAAACTCGGAATCTGAAACCTAAAAAAGGGCTTATACCCTTAAAAAGGGGGTAACAACAAGTAACTATAACCCTTCCCAAACTCGCTTAAAATATTGGGTTTGGGTGGGAGTTAATTTTTTTATAAATTTTTTTCGATATTCCGTCCATTTTTGTTTTCCGATTTTTCCGCGTTTTCTTTTTTCCGTTTTTTTAACCCATTTTTAGTCATGACGTCATATTCAATAAGCGTAAAACTAAATAAAAAACAACTTTACCGCGGATATAAATAAATCGTGTAACACAGAATATTTTGGTTAAAGTGTTTTTAACGTTGACCTGAAATATTTATGACGTCATAACTGTGGGAAAATTTTAATTAAAGATTGTTTTGTAAATTTTAATTTAATTTTGGTTTAAAAAAGGATAATAAATATTATTTTTAGGTAATTAAAGAAAAACAACTTATTTATAATTTTTTTTTTAAATATTAAAAAAATACGAATAAGTGTATTTGTTTGGCGCAGAAAAAGTAAAAATAAATCAAGTAGGTAAAATTGCATACGGTATAAAAATAATATGAAATTTAAAAAAAAAAATTTTGATGGTACGAAAGCAACGTTTGGCATAAAGTTTAAGAAAAATTGATTAAACTTAATAAAAATTGCGAATTTTTAAAACAAAAAACATTAAATATCTTCTGTAAATGTTAATTCATCTAATAACTTAATACTGTAGTCTTTTAGTTGATTTTCTGATGTTAGTTTTTTGTAATTTAAAGTCCTGAGTACTGACTCACAAGCGCTCTGCACGTACGACACCTCCTGGAACGTTAACACGTTTTGCCATTTCCGCCAGTTGGCGCTCGAGTTGCGCGTCGTTGAGTAGGGGTCGTTTAAAACGGTTTCAAGTAAAAGTTGTTGATTTTTTAAACGGGATTTGAGTTTGTTTTTAAAATTTTTATTAAATTTGTTTAGAATGTTTCGTCCTCGTGAATCCAAATGATCCAATTCGCCCTAAAATATAAATCACGATTAGTTTAAAATAAAAAAACAAATTTTCAAAGGAGAAAAAAAAACTTTTCTGGGAGATGGTTTTATGTTTTTTTTCGCAAGAAGACAACGTAACCCAGATTAAGTTAACGTCATAATCGGTGTTTAAATTGCACGTATTAGCAGATTAAAAAAATAAAAACTACACTAAAAAGTTAAACCTAATAAATTAAACCCAAAATATTATAAGAAAAAATGGGTCACGTATGTTGTCCGGTTCTAGACAAAACATAATTACCCTACGGTCCTCCTAAATTCTCTCCTACGGTAAACGGTCCTCCAAAATTCTTTCCTACGGTATACGGTCCTTCTAAATTCTTTCCTACGGTATACGGTCCTCATAAATTCTCTCCTACGGTAAACGGTCCTCCTAAATTCTCTCATACGATATACGGTCCTCCTAAATTCTCTCCTACGGTATACGGTCCTCCTAAATTCTCTCCTACGGTAAACGGTCCTCCTAAATTCTTTCCTACGGTAAACGGTCCTCCTAAATTCTCTCCTACGGTATACGGTCCTCCTAAATTCTCTCCTACGATATACGGTTCTCCAAAATTCTTTTCTACGGTATACGGTCCTCCTAAATTCTCTCCTACGGTAAACGGTCCTCCTAAATTCTCTTCTACGGTAAACGGAACGTTGTTTTGTTTAGAGCCGGACATCATACGTGATCCGAAAAATTAATAAAAAAATTTGAGTTATATAGGCTTCCGTAAACTTTACTTCGACGTTTCGTAATTAAAAATACATTTTTTAAACCTATATATTTTAACGTATAAAAACAGTACCAATATTCGATATATTTTGCTTAAATCGTATCAACCCCTTAATCTGTAACCAAATTAAACATTAGCTCGGTCAAAGTGTTTAGGCATACGCTTTTTTCGGTATATATCCTTATCCTCGATGTGGGAAAGTCGAATGCGCGAAAACATAGAGTAACATCAGTTACTCCGACCCAGTCTCGAATTGCCTGTGGCAGTTTGGAATATTATAGATTATAATTGCCTGATAATTATACTGCTGATTAAGTGCTGGCTCAGCAGGAGTTGGTACCGTTTATGTTGCCTTACTCAAGGGCTCTAGAGCATGAGAGCAGTGGGGATTGAACCTACGACCTCATGTGTGGTGTAGCAAGTGTTCTTACCACTACACCACGCTGCCGGTGATGCAACTATAACACGTGGACGCAGCATTATTTAAAAATCTTATTAAAAATTTATTCTTGCATTTGTATTCGAAGTTATCCATTCTTTAATATTTGAAGTAAAATCAACTCCAATAAAATCGTAAATTGACTTCGCAATTCTTATCGGTTCTTGACACAAATCTTCATACCTAAAAAAAAAAAATTGAAACAACTTTATTAAAACAATTTACGTCTTCTTTAAATTCAATGTTGGAGGGACAGTTTCATGTTCCGTACTTTAAGTAACAAAAGTTACTCCAACCAAGTCTCGGGTTGACTTTTAAAAGTTTGGGGTTCACATTATTCGGGCTCAAAGGTGGTTAAACATAATACAACAGCACAGGCTCAAGTGTAGATAAAGTGGAATTACTGCGGCTCAAACCCCAAACCTTTTGGCTCGCAGTCGACGCCATGACCGCTTAACCACACTTTTAAACTTTTTTTTTATTTATTTTTTTTCATATCCCCTTAAGGTGATGGGTTTTATATTTTTTTATTAGGTAGGTGTGTGATATTGTGACGTGTTTAAGCTATCCGTAAACGCCGGGCTCACGGGCGAATAGTGTGGCAATGGTGCGGCTCAAACCCCAAACCTTTTGGCTCGCAGTCGACGCCATGACCGCTTAACCACACTTTTAAACTTTTTTTTTATTTATTTTTTTTCATATCCCCTTAAGGTGATGGGTTTTATATTTTTTTATTAGGTAGGTGTGTGATATTGTGACGTGTTTAAGCTATCCGTAAACGCCGGGCTCACGGGCGAATAGTGTGGCAATGGTGCGGCTCGAACCCCAAACCCTTTGGCCCGTAGTCCGACGCCATGACCGCTTAACCACACTACCTGATTTTTTTTAAATATATTTTTTTCCATTTCACCTTAAGGTGATAGGTTTTTATTATTTTTATCGGTAAAGGGTGTGTAGTTAGGACGTGTTTGATCTATATGTAAACGCAGGGCTCAAGGACGATTAGTTGGGGCAATGGTGCGGCTCGAACCCAAAACCTTTTGGTCCGTAGTCCGCTCCCATGTTCGCTTAACTATACACTACTGGACTAAACTTACCTTATTATTCGGTATTTATCTTCCAACCATTTAATCGACCTCCCTGCTTCCATGTTTTGTTGTATACTGCCGCAAGTGGCCGCTACAGAGTCCTTAGAATTTTCATTTTGGTCGAGTTGATCTTTTGAACTTAACTGTCCGCGCGGATCTCGAACCAAATGTAAAACCTGAACAATTAACAGTAATAATATTAATTATGACGTTATATTATGGTTTATTGGGTCCGAAGGTCCAGTTAAATTTTAAACAAAAAAAAACAAATTTTCACCTTAATATCTAATGCTGGATCTTCTAGTATTGGCCTCAAATTTCGAATATCACAAAGTCGTATTATCTTTGCAGCTATGACGTCACGTGTATTACAGAGCTTTCTAGCGCTGGTAGTGTTCACAGGTTCGCAACCCCGACACGTGGCCTGATCGCCCTTAGAGCAAGTCAAAGATGTGCAAAGTGTTTTGCTTTTTTCTCTGTAAAAATAATTAATTTTAATTTAAAAAAACAGTTTTTAGTAAATATTTTTTTTGTGTATTTCGTGCGAAGGTGTGGTGCACCGGTAAAGAACACTTTTTCCCAATAAAAATATTAAAACCTAAATACCATAAGATGCTGCAGCGCCCTTGAGTAAGGCGCTATAAACGGTACGAACTCCTGCTGAGCCAGCACTTAATCAGCAGCATAATTATCGGGTAATTATAATCTATAATATCCCAAACTGCACAGGCAACTTGAGACTGGATCGGAGTAACTGATGTTACTCTATGTTTAAGTTGCTCATTCGACTTTCCCACATCGAGAATAAAGATATATACAAAAAAAATACTGTTTTAAAATAATCTAAATGGTTTACAAACTTGTACCTGAAACAAAAATTATTCTTCAAACAATTCTTCTCTCCCGGGTCTCCCTTAACATCTTTAACTTGATCCTGGATGTTGCAACGGAAGAGGTTATGAAGCAGGAGGACTTTCTTCCTTTCGTGCTCCTTCTGACAATGGGAATCGAGCGCCACTAGTGGTTCATAGAAGTAAAATGAGTCACTTCTTTGGTTGAAGAACTGCCCGAAAAACGTTGACCCAGAACGATGGTTTGTTAAAATAATTACTCCTAAAATGAAAGAATTATTTAATTTATTTTGCAATATGGTTGCTATGAGGTACACCACACATAAAATCGTGGATTCAATTCCCAATGAAATCATGCTGTAGCGCTCTTGAGTAAGGCGCTATAAACGGTATAAACTTCTGCTAAGCCAACACTTAATCAGCAGTATAATTATCGGGTAATTATAATCTATAATATCCCAAACTGCTAAAAGCAACTCGAGACTAGGTCGGAGTAACTGATGTTAATCTATGTTTAGGTCGTGAAGTCGACTTTCTCATATCGGGGATAATAGTTATAGTACTAATTACCTTTTCGCTTAGTTGAATGTGAATATAAACTTCTATCAACTTGGCCAATAGTTGAGAATTGTCTTTGCTTTATAAGTGCCAACGGTCTAGTATATACCAACATTGTACAGGATAGTAGAAGGACCATTAACACAATGCATTGTATCGTAAAAACCCGATATTTTATAAAACGGGAGCTTTTAACTTTTGGGAAACCAGACTTAGCGAATCGATCTCTTGATTGAGATTGTCGGATGTCCATTATCCAAGGTTGATGAAAATTCATAGCAATTCGGGTCGCATTTGTTCTTACTTTAAATCTGCCAAAACCTGTTACAAAATAATAGGTTTAAAAACGGCAGCGTGGTGTAATGGTCAGAACACTTGGCTTCACTACATGATGTCCTGAGTTTGATCCCCACTGCTCTTATGCTGTAGCGCCATCAGGTAAAGCGCTATAAACGGTATAAACTTCTGCTGAGCCAGCACTTAATCAGCAGCATAATTATCAGGCAATATTAATCTATAATATCCCAAACTGGCACAGGCAACTCGAGACTGGGTCGGAGTAACTGATGTTACTTTATGTTTAGGACCGTGAAGTCGACCCCACATCGAGGACAAATGAATAGTAAAAAGTAAACTACAATTTGCAAAAAGATGCATTTATTTAAGTTTACGCTTTTCGATTTTTTCAACCAATAAATAAATCGTTTTTTAAGTAACGTTTAGCAAAAACGATTAAGCAGACTTTGGTCCAACCGTGACGTAATACAACTGTTTGATTATGACGTCACACTACTGTTTATTTAATTACTTTTCATGTGGACGCAATCTAGGCTAAACAAACAACGTTTAAATAATTTGAATATTTACCAAACCAGCATTCTTACTTAAAAGCTTTTAGACTTGAAGGCAATGGGAATCAAACACAAGACCTTTTGTTGTAATGCCAAGTGTTATACCCACTATCTTAATTGCGTAACAATTACAATTAAAAACATAATACAAAGTTATACATAGACTTTGAATGGTAAACATAAATATAAAAACTCTATACTCGCAATTTAAAGTTATGTTAAAGCGGGTTTATTATTGTTGTACTATAGACTACGCTCGGGGCAAAATAAAGTAATTGTTTTTGTAAGTTTTATACATAGGTGATACAGTTAACTTGTTTTAAAGTTTTATTCTTCTTAAAAATATGTGTTAATGTATTTTATAGCTTAACCTATTTTTCGATTGCTTTAACATGTAACAAAATACAACGTTTCTCTTTAGGTTAATAGATCAATTGGTTTAAAGTCCACTAAATTAAGCCTAAATGGTAATTTAACTTGATGATTAGAGTCATATTATTTTTACATTTGAATTGTGGCTGTATTTAAAACTAAGTTTATTGTACTTTAAACATGTATTTAAAGTAACTGTATTGCTTTAAGAAATATACAATTTGTATTTTAGGTAAATATTTAAAATTTAGTAAACTCTATTTGACAAAAACTCTAATGATCCACATTTTTTGTTTTATATTTTCGACTTATTTTGGGTTCCGGTTCGTCTAAACTCCTTTTACTAAACAAAACTTAGTAAAATTATCTCAATTAGTTTGAAACTTCAATTTACAATGCTTTGTTTCGGTTATTAAATAATTTAGCTAACTGATTTTAAAGCATTTCAATCATCTGCTTGGTTACAAAAACGTTCACTAAGTTTACCTTTATAAAGTTATTCTTTGTTCGCTGTTAAGTTGTAATTTATTTCTTGTCTAACTCTCTCTCACATCGCGAGAGAAAGTCCCTTTTTCTTTTAGATTGAGCCATCAAGCGTTAAATTTCTTGCCAACCATTTCCTTACTTTCTCTATTCATCTTTAAACGCTGTGTTAACAGATAGATTATACTTGTCCCATATTTACCATTGAACCCAGTGTTAACAGATAGTTTATACATGTTCAATATTCACCCTTGGGCCCAGTGTTAACAGATAGCTTATACATGCTCATTTTTACCCTCGAACCCAGTGTTAACAGATAGCCTATACTTGTCCCATATTCACCCTTGAACCCAGTGTTAACAGATAGCTTATACTTGTCCCATATTTACCATTGAACCCAGTGTTAACAGATAGCTTATACATGTTCAATATTCACCCTTGGACCCAGTGTTAACAGATAGCTTATACATTCCCATATTCACCCTTGAACCCAGTGTTAACAGATAGCTTATACATGCCCCATATTCACCCTTGAACCCAGTGTTAACAGATAGCTTAAACATGTCCAATATTCACCCTTGGACCCAGTGTTAACAGATAGCTTATACATGCCCCATATTCACCTGTGAACCCAGTAGCTTATACATGCCCCATATTCACCTTTAAACCCCGTGTTAACAGGTAGCTTATACATGTCCTATATTCACCCTTGGACCCAGTGTTAACAAATAGCTTATACATGCCCCATATTCACCCTTGGACCCAGTGTTAACAGATAGCTTATACATGTCCCATATTCACCATTGAATCCAGTGTTAACAGATAGCTTATACATGCCCATATTTACCCTTGAACCCAGTGTTAACAGATAGCTTATACATGTCCCATATTTACCCTTGAATCCAGTGTTAACAGATAGCTTATACATGCCCCATATTCACCCTTGGACCCAGTGTTAACAGATAGCTTATACATGTCCCATATTCACCATTGAATCCAGTGTTAACAGATAGCTTATACATGTCCCATATTCACCATTGAATCCAGTGTTAACAGATAGCTTATACATGCCCATATTCACCTGTGAAACCAGTAGCTTATACATGCCCCATATTCACCTTTAAACCCAGTGTTAACAGATAGCTTATACATGTCCAATATTCACCCTTGGACCCAGTGTTAACAGATAGCTTATACATGTCCCATATTTACCCTTGGACCCAGTGTTAACAGATAACTTATACTTGTCCCATATTCACCATTGAATCCAGTGTTAACAAATAGCTTATTACCAAAATTAAAGAGCAATAGACATTATCAAAACTAAAAAGCATTTTCCATTTTCTAGCAGAAAATGTGGGTTAATAAAAAATGGCGTTTTCGGTAATTATTTTTCTGTAATATACCAACAACTTATTTTCAAAGACAATTGTTTTACTTAAATTTCTTTATTAAATAATTTTTAATATATAACTTACTCTCAAATATAATTTTTAAAAAAGGTATTTTTAGTAGTTCATTTTTTTTTAAGTTGAAGACATTTCAAACAACGCAATACCGTAGGTATATCTTAACCAGCATGCGATGCCAACAATTTGGGCTACTGCAATAAAGAACGCCACAGAAGTTACGACAATTAAAATATTAATGTCTCTCTTCGTTACAGGTTCTATATTTCGTCGTTTCAAAAACATATCTTTAGTCATTGTTGTTGAGGTTAATAGTGACATCAGATTGGATGGTATTGTTGTTTGTGGGGTAGTAGGAATTGCTAAAAATTATTATTTAGAGCTTTATTTCATGGGTGGCGTATTTTATTTTGTGGAAAAACTTTAAAACTTGATCTAATCTAATTTTATAAGTAAAGCAGTTATTTAAAACCTAGTTCTTGCCAAAGACCTTACATACTTCTTTGACTATGTTTCTGCTACTAGGTGCTGTTAATGGTTATGGCATCAAACTACAAGCTGTTCGAGTCGCACTAATGCCACACTATTTGCCTTCAGGCCTAGAGTTACTTTAAACACGTCACAACAGCACTCTTTTTTTAATACAATGCAAAGATTTTTGGGAGTAAAGTTTCGGGTTCGAGTCGCACTAATGCCACACTACTCGCCCTTGAGTTCACAATAAGCTCAACCCACGTCACAACAACACGCCCTTTTTCAATAAAATATGAAACCTATCACCTTAAAGTAATAAGAAAAGAATTTTTTACATAATATTATCTTAAATAAAATGTGTGGCAGTACCAATTGTTGGAGCAAGTAGATCTCGCTGGCAAAGGTACTTATTTAGCGCATCACAATATTCAGTTTCGTACCGAGCACTAGCCCTAGTTTGAACAAGTTTAGCACACTCTCCAGATCCGATTAAAGGTAGTTCAGCTGATCCGACGTGGACAAAACCATTATTATCACTCCATTGAAAAGTGGTTGCATTGAACTTTTGCAGATCAACCCACACATCTTCGCTAACTGCAAAATAAGTTTGTTTAATAAAATTACCCAGTTTTGTGCTATAGTGGTTTTGTGCTCACTAAATAAGGTCTTGTGTTTGATTCCTACTGCTTCCATGTAGTTGTGCTCTTTAGAAAGTCACTATAAACAGTATAACCTCCTGCTGTACCAGTACTTAATCAGCAGCATAATTATCAGGCAATTGTTTTCAATAATATTTCAAACTGCCACAGTCAACTCGAGACAGGTTTCAGTAACAAATTTTACTCTTGTAGGGTCGTGAACTCGATCTTTACACATCAGGATTAATAAACATATCTAAATGCATTACAAAAATGTTAAATACTTACAGTTTAAAGATTTAACTTCTTCGAGTTTGTTAGTTGTGTTCAAAATAACCAAAAATGATTGTTTATTTACACAACCTTGTTTTGCAGAATTAAAATTTGTTATAACCTCTGATACATTGTAGGCATAGGACGAATTGTATTGCTGTGTAGTGGATAATGATTGTGTTGAAAGTTGTGTGGTTGTTTCTACTGTTGTTGTTGTAGGTTGTGTGGTTGTTTCTAGTGTTGTTGATGTAGGTTGTGTGGTTGTTTCTAGTGTTGTTGTTGTAAGTTGTGTGGTTGTTTCTACTGTTGTTGTTGTAAGTTGTGTGGTTGTTTCTACTGTTGTTGTTGTAGGTTGTGTGGTTGTTTCTAGTGTTGTTGTTGTAGGTTGTGTGGTTGTTTCTAGTGTTGTTGTTGTAAGTTGTGTGGTTGTTTCTACTGTTGTTGTTGTAAGTTGTGTGGTTGTTTCTACTGTTGTTGTTGTAGGTTGTGTGGTTGTTTCTAGTGTTGTTGTTGTAGGTTGTGTGGTTGTTTCTAGTGTTGTTGTAGGTTGTGTGGTTGTTTCTACTGTTGTAGGTTGTGTGGTTGTTTCCAGTGTTGTTGTTGTAGGTTGTGTGGTTGTTTCTACTGTTGTTGTGGGGTCCCCGGTTGTGGTAGATGGTACTATAATTTTAAATAAAAAGAATTGATACATAACGACCACCAGACATTATTTGGTACAATGTGAAAATTATTAGGCTTTTAGCATATTTACTTTAGTTTAATTTTGAATAAAAAAGGTTAACAACCATAGACTTAAATTTTTTAAAACAACTTAACTATAAAGTGTTTTAGCTAATCGCCTTAAAGTTAAGAAACATGCAATATAAAGCATTTTACTCTAACTTAAGTTTTTTGAGTGGCATATTTTGTTTTGGGTAAAAACGTTGTATCAAAAAAATCGTATTAAAAATAGTTTTTACATAGAGCTTTTTTTTTAATCCAAGTAACTTTTTATAATATTTTTTTGATTCTGACTCTTTATTACAACATGCGGTCCTAGGTTTGAATTGAACTAGGTAAAAGTATTAAAAAAACTTCTGCTGGATAAATTTTACTTGACCGTCAGATTTTTAAATAATCTTTTCGATTATAGAAGGTGTTACTATTCGAAATTGTTTTACAAAAGGCCCTACATTATGAAAGCCACACCAATCACTATTCGCCTTTAAGCCAAGAGTTTACATAAGGCTTAAAACACATCACAACAGCACACCCTTTCCCAAGAAATTTATGTAGATTTGGAAAGTCAAGTTTCGGGTTGCACTAATGTCACACTATTCGACCTTGACTCTGCAAAAGATTCAACCCACATCACAACAACACGCCTGTTCTCAATAAAACATGAAACATATCAACTTAAAGAAAAACACCAAAAAAATTTACACAATAATATTTTAAATAAAATGTGAGGCAGTATCAGTTGTTGTAGGGGGGGGGGAGCTTTCTCACAAAGGACATTTAACTTTGTTGAGCAATCTTCAGTTTCGAACCGCCAACTACCTTCGCGATTTATAAATTTACCACACCCATAAGATCCGATTAAAGGTAGCTCAGCTGATCCGACGTGAACAAAACCATTATTTCCACCCCATTCCATAGAGGTTGCGCTGATCTTTTTCAGATTAACCCATAAAGGTCTGACATCTGTCGAATAAGTTTGTTTATTTAAATTACCCAGTTTTGTGTTATAGTAGTTTAAACGCTTGGCTTCACCAAATTAAGTCTTGGGTTTGTTTTTTACTGCTTTTGAGTAAGGCGCTAAACGCTATGAACTCCTACTAAGTCAATACTTAGTCATTAGTTTAATTATCAGCCAATTATAATCAATAACGTTCCAAACTGCAAACTCAACTCGAGACTGGGTCCGGGTAACAAAATTTATTTTTGTAAAGTCGTGAAATCGATCTTTCAACATCAAGAAAGAATAAATATATATACATAAATACATCGCAAAAAAAATCAAATAATTACAATTAAATGATACAGCATTTTGAAATTTTTCAGCTGTATTCAAAATAGCAAAATTTCCTTCTTGACAATGACTTTTCGCAAGAAAAAACACGTCGGTTTTATCATCATCTACAGTGAAATGTGCTGAACTTGTTGTTGCTACTCATTCAAAAAAGTTTGTAAATTGACTTATTTTTTTACTGCTGTTTTCAATGATAAATATGGGACTTGTATAGGCTATCTGTTAACACTGGGTTCAAGGGTGAATATGGGACATGTATAAGCTATTTGTTAACACTGGGTTCAAGGGTGAATATGGGACAAGTAGAAGCTATCTTATAACACTGGCTTTAATGGTGAATATGGGACATGTATAAGCTATCTGTTAACACTGGGTTCAAGGGTGAATATGGGACATGTATAAGCTATTTGTTAACACTGGGTTTAAACTGTTAGAAAGTTAAAATTTTTTAAATAATTAATAACTTGGAATTATGTATTTATTAAGTTACAACATTTTATTAGACTTACTGGAGTTTACTTCTCTATATTCTAGTACTTGCAAAACGAATATTACTGCTAAAAGCCTAAGCCTAAACATATCGCTGCTGCACATTTTAAATATTTGCTCAAACTTAGCTTACTTAATTTTGTTGTTTTTTTTTGAAAAATATATTCTCTGACATCATAATAACTATATTCTCTGTCATCATAATATCATAATAACTATATTCTCTGACATCATAATAATTGTATATATCGCAACAATTGCAGTAACAAATACACTTGTAAATGCAAATTAGTTTCACAAAAGTTTTTGATTTTTTTTCAACATTTTTTTGTAATTTTACTTGGAAACAGCAAAGGTGTTTCTTCTCAGCAAATGACAACTTTTAGTAACTGCGTTTATTAACTAGGTGAAATCTGCGCAATATAATTTATTATTATTGGTTGGTAATTTTAAAAGATTGTTTATGCAATTGTTGTGAAATTAACGTTAATTATTAGATCAGATATATTTTCCAAAAACTATGGTTTTATAAATAAGATAACTAAATTAAGTAAGCTAAGTATAAGCAAATAATAAAAAATTGCAGCAGCGATATGTTCAGGCTTTTAGCAGTAATATACGTTTTGCAAGTACTAGAATATAGAGAAGTAAACCTATTTTACAGTAAGTCTAATAAAATGTTGTAACTTAATAAATATACAATTCCAAGTTATTAATTATTTAAAAATTTTTAACTTTCTAACAGTTTAAACCCAGTGTTAATAAATAGCTTATGCATGTCCCATATTCACCCTTGAACCCAGTGTTAACAGATAGCTTATACATGTCCCATATTCACCCTTGAACCCAGTGTTAACAAATAGCTTATACATGTCCCATATTCACCCTTGAACCCAGTGTTAACAGATAGCTTATACATGTCTCATATTCACCCTTGAACCCAGTGTTAACAGATAGCTTATACATGTCTCATATTCACCCTTGAACCCAGTGTTAACAGATAGCTTATACATGTCCCAAATTCACCCTTGAACCCAGTGTTAACAGATAACTTATACATGTCCCATATTCACCCTTGAACCCAGTGTTAACAGATAACTTATACATGTCCCATATTCACCCTTGAACCCAGTGTTAACAGATAGCTTATACATGTCTCATATTCACCCTTGAACCCAGTGTTAACAGATAGCTTATACATGTCTCATATTCACCCTTGAACCCAGTGTTAACAAATAGCTTGTACATGTCTCATATTCACCCTTAAACCCAGTGTTAACAGATAGCTTATACATGTCTCATATTCACCCTTGAACCCAGTGTTAACAAATAGCTTATACTTGTCCCATATTTACCCTTGAACCCAGTGTTGACAGATTGCTTGTACTTATCCCATATTCACCCTTGAACCCAGTGTTAACAAATAGCTTATACATGTCCCATATTCACCTTTGAATCCAGTGTTAACAGATAGCTTATACTTGTCCCATATTTACTCTTGAACCCAGTGTTAACAAATAGCTTATACATGTCCCATATTCACCCTTGAATCCAGTGTTAACAGATAGCTTATACTTGTCCCATATTTACCCTTGAACCCAGTGTTAACAGATAGCTTATACATGTCCCATATTCACCCTTGAACCCAGTGTTAACAAATAGCTTGTACATGTCTCATATTCACCCTTGAACCCAGTGTTAACAGATAGCTTATACATGTCTCATATTCACCCTTGAACCCAGTGTTAACAGATAGCTTATACATGTCTCATATTCACCCTTGAACCCAGTGTTAACAGATAGCTTATACATGTCCCATATTCACCCTTGAACCCAGTGTTAACAGATAACTTATACATGTCCCATATTCACCCTTGAACCCAGTGTTAACAGATAACTTATACATGTCTCATATTCACCCTTGAACCCAGTGTTAACAGATAGCTTATACATGTCTCATATTCACCCTTGAACCCAGTGTTAACAGATAGCTTATACATGTCTCATATTCACCCTTGAACCCAGTGTTAACAAATAGCTTGTACATGTCTCATATTCACCCTTAAACCCAGTGTTAACAGATAGCTTATACATGTCTCATATTCACCCTTGAACCCAGTGTTAACAAATAGCTTATACTTGTCCCATATTTACCCTTGAACCCAGTGTTGACAGATTGCTTGTACTTATCCCATATTCACCCTTGAACCCAGTGTTAACAAATAGCTTATACATGTCCCATATTCACCCTTGAATCCAGTGTTAACAGATAGCTTATACTTGTCCCATATTTACTCTTGAACCCAGTGTTAACAAATAGCTTATACATGTCCCATATTCACCCTTGAATCCAGTGTTAACAGATAGCTTATACTTGTCCCATATTTACCCTTGAACCCAGTGTTAACAGATAGCTTATACATGTCCCATATTCACCCTTGAACCCAGTGTTAACAAATAGCTTGTACATGTCTCATATTCACCCTTTAACCCAGTGTTAACAGATAGCCTATACATGTCTCATATTCACCCTTGAACCCAGTGTTAACAAATAGCTTATACATGTCCCATATTCACCCTTGAACCCAGTGTTAACAGATAGCTTATACAAGGCCTATATTCACCCTTGGACCCAGTGATAACAGATAGCTTATACATGCCTCATATTTACCCTTGAACCCAGTGTTAATAGATAGCTTATACATGTCCCATATTCACCCTTGAACCCAGTGTTAACAAATAGCTTATACATGTCCCATGTTTATCATTGAAAACTTTTCTAGGTCCTGTAACAACGTCAAAATATTTCTTTGTAGAAGATTATCTCGACTATTTTGTCAAAGCAATAGAATCACATTGTCTACCAGGGGATTTTGCTATTTTGAATACAACTGAAAAATTTCAAGATGCTATATCATTAAATTGTAATTATTTGATTTTTTTGCGATGTATTTATGTATATATATTTATTATTTCTTGATGTTGAAAGATCGACTTCACAAGAGTAAATTTTGTTTTCCGGACCCAGTCTCGAGTTTTATTGGCTTAGTAGGAGTTCATAGCGTTTATAGCGCCTTACTCAAAAGCAGCTTAAAAGCAGTAAAAAACAAACCCAAGACTTAATTTGGTGAAGCCAAGCGTTTAAACTACAATAACACAAAACTGGGTAATTTAAATAAACAAACTTATTTTGCAGATAACTCGCCTTTGTGGGTTTATCTGAAAAAGTTCAACGCAACGTCTTTTAGATGGGGTGAAAATAGTGGTTTTGTTCACGTCGGATCAGCTCAGCTACCTTCAATCGGATCTGATGAGTGTGCTAAATTTATAAATCGTGAAGGTAGTTGGCGGTACGAAACTGAAGATTGCCTTACGCGCTTAAAGGTCCTTTGTGAGAAAGCTTCCCCTCCTACAACAACTGGTTCTGTCTCACATTTTCTTCAAGATAATATTTTGAAAATTTTTTTTTCGTATTACTTTATGGTGATGGGTTTTAAGTTTTATTGAGAGAAGGCGTGCTGTTGTGACGTGGGTTGAGCTTATTGCAGACTCAGGGTCGAAAAGTGTGACATTAGTGCGACCCGAAACCTGACCACCCAAAACTACATAAATTTTTCTAGGAAAGGGTGTGCTGTTGTGATGTGTTTTAAGCCTTATGTAAACCCGAAGCTCAAAGGCGAATAGTAATTGGTGTGGCTTTCATAATGTAGGGTCTTTTGTAAAACAATTTCGAATAGTAACACCTTCTATAAGTGAAAAGATTATTCAGAAATCCGACGGTCAAGTAAAGTTTATCCAGCAGAAGTTTTTTTAATACTTTTACCTAGTTCAATTTAAACCTAGGACCGCATGTTGTAATAAAGTGTCAGAATCAAAAAAATATTATAAAAAGTTACTTGGATTAAAAAAAAGCTCTATGTAAAAAATACGTTTAATAAAATTTTTTGATACAACGTTTTTACCCAAAACAAAATATGCCACTCAAAAAACTTAAGTTAGAGTAAAATGCTTCATATTGCATGTTTCCTAACTTTAAGGCGATTAATTAAAACTTTTATAGTTGAGTTGTTCTTTAAAATTTAAGTTTATAGTTGTAAACCTTTTTATTTAAAATTAAAATAAAGTAAATATGTTAAAAGCCTAATAATTCTTACACTGTAACAAATAAGGTCATGTGGTCGCTATTTATCAATTCTTTTTATTTAAAATTATAGGACCATCAACCACAACTGGGGACCCCACAACAACAGTAGCGACAACCACACAACTTACTACAACGACAACACAATCATTATCCACTACCCAGCAATACATTTCGTCCTATGCCTACAATGTATCAGAGGTTACAGCAAATTTTAATTCTGCAAAACAAGGTTGTGTAAATAAACAATCATTTTTGGCTATTTTGAACACAACTAACAAACTTGAAGAAATTAAATCTTTAAACTGTAAGTATTTAACATTTTTGTAATGCATTTATATATGTTTATTAATCCTTGATGTGAAAAGATTGACTTTACGACCTTACAAGAGTAAAATTTGTTACCGAAACCTGTCTCGAGTTGACTGTGGCAGTTTGGAATGTTCTTGATTATAATTGCCTGATAATTAAACTAATGACTAAGTATTGGCTTAGCAGGAGGTTATATCGTTTCTTGGCCATTCTTAAGAGCGCTACATCATGGAAGCAGTAGGGATCAAACCCAAGCCTTATTTAGTGAAGCCAAGTGTTCAAACTACTATACCACAAGACTGGTTAATTTTATTAAACAAAATTATTTTGCAGTTAGTGAAGCTATGTGGGTTGATTTGCAAAAGTTTAACGCAACCTCTTTAAAATGGGGTGGAAATAATGGTTTTGTCCACGTCGGATCAGCTGAGCTACCTTTAATCGGATCTGGAGAGTGTGTTAGACTTGTTCAAACTGGGGCTAGTGCTCGGTACGAAACTGAATATTGTGATGCGCTAAATAAGTTCCTTTGCCAGCGAGATCTACTTGCTCCAACAATTGGTACTGCCACACATTTTATTTAAGATAATATTTTGTGAAAAATTTTTTTCTTATGACTTTAAGGTGATAGGTTTCATATTTTATTGAAAAAGGGCGTGTTGTTGTGACGTGGGTTGAGCTTATTGTGGACTCAAGGGCGAGTAGTGTGGCAATAGTGCGACTCGAACCCGAAACCTTACTACCAAAAATCTTTGCATTGTATTAAAAAAAGAGTGCTGTTGTGACGTGTTTAAAGTAAACTCTAGGCCTGAAGGCAAATAGTGTGGCATTAGTGCGACTCGAACAGCTTGTAGTTTGATGCCATAACCATTAACAGCACCTAGTTGCAGAAACATAGTCAAAGAAGTATGTAAGGTGTTTGGTTAGACTATGTAAGGTCTTTAGTTTAGTTTTTTCTAGCTTCTTACTGCTTCCATGTTTTAAGTAAACAATTATAAACTGTAATACTTCAAAGCGAAAAGGTTATTTGGAAATTTGACGAACACAGGACCGCATGTTGTAAATGACGAGCATGTTATGAACAAATACTAGGTTTTAAATAACTGCTTTACTTATAAATTTAAATTAGATCAATTTTTAAAGTTTTTCCACAAAATAAAATACGCCACCCATGAAATAAAGCTCTAACTAATAATTATTATTTAGCAATTCCTACTACCCCACAAACAACAATACCATCCAATCTGATGTCACTATTAACCTCAACAACAATGACTAAAGATATGTTTTTTAAACCTCGAATTATGGAACCTGTAACGAAGAGAGACATTAATATTTTAATTGTCGTAACTTCTGTGGCGTTGTTTATTGCAGTAGCCCAAATTGTTGGCATTGTGTGTTGGCTGTGGTATACGTTTGGTGTCAATTTGGTCCGAATATCTTGAACCTAAAAAAAAAAAAAAAAAAAAGATTTAAAAAAACATTTCCTTTAAAAATTATAATTGAGTGTATATTATTTATTAAAAATTATCCAATAAAGAAATTTAAGTAAATATTTGTGTTTAAAAATAAAACGCCATTTTATTAACAATAAGACATTTTTTATTAACCCGCATTTTCCCCCAACCTTAGGAAAATGCTTTTTTATTTTGATCTTAATTTTGATAAAGTCCATTCGTCTAGAAATCATCAATTGATACACGTGACAATGTTTTTAAGGAATTTTAGAAACTTTTACAATGCATAAAATTAGCATTTATTAAAACAATTTTATTCGAGAAATTATTGTTTCTCAAAGATTCGAAATAATTTAAAAAGTTACAGAAAACCGTCTAAATATCAAAACCTGCAGCATGGTGTGGTGGTAAGAACACTTGCTACACCACCATGAGGTCGTGGGTTTAATCCCCACTGCTCTCAAACTGTAGCGCCCTTAAGTAAGGCACTATAAACGGTATGAACTCCTGCTGAGCCAGCACTTAATCAGCAGCATAATTACTGGGCAATTATAATCTATAATATTCCAAACTGTTAAAGGCAACTCGAGACTAGGTCGGATTAACAGAAGTTACTCTATGTTTAAGTCGCGCATTTGACTTTTCCACATCGAGGATAAAGATATATACAAAAAAAAATATTCTTCTATTTTTCTTCGTCATCTAGTTTATGTTATAATCCAAAATAATGATGTGTTCAAAATCAGTCTAAGAAGTTTTGTCTTTTCGGGCAAGAGATTCAAATACAACCTAGGCATATTTGCAATGGGGGATCTCTCATTCCACTTTTGCAAAACCTAGCAATACATTTCATAATCTTGGTGTAATGTTTAACTATAAAATGTTTCAGGTTGTGCATAAACTCAACCTTTTTCAGTTTCGTAAATTCCTAGTTAGATATATCATCTGAAAACTTTAAAAAAATTTTTAGTTTTTTTCTTACAAATTTTCTTATTACTTTAATGTTTTTTTTAATTTCTTTTTTTTTTAAATTTTTTTCCCAAAAATCTGCTTCTTGATTTTTCGAATTTAAACAAAATTGACAAAGATCTTGTTTAATTTCATCCACATTTTCAGGATTTTTTACAATGGGGGTATTAAGCAAAGCTGCTCTTTAGGTTAATTTAATTTTGCGCTTAAATTTTAATTTTAAAATTGCAAATACAAACTAGGTCAATACTGTAAAGCTTTGCTTTAATTTTATCTAAAATTGACCAAGATCTAACTAACAAAAAAGATTTTCCTGATTATCATTACAGGCTTGGAGAGTGCAAATACAATAAACTTAGACAATATAAAGAAGCGTTATTTAATTTTCAAACCTCTATTTGTGTATCAAACAATTTTTGTATCACTTGGTACCAGTCAAATATTTGTTTAGGCGCACTCTGTATATTAAACATTAACTGAGGTTTATAAGTTAAAAAGATATATAACAACTACGCTTAATTTTATCAATATCTAGTTTGCAATAGTTTGAATAGATAATTTTGTAAACAAATATTTTAAAATCAAGTTAACAGTCTAGTTGCCATTTTTTATTTGGTTATTGCCTATATAGAAACAAAGAATCTTATTTCTTTTGAATAAAGCTTAGTAAAATAATACCTTTGTTAGATATATATAAGAGTAATAAAAAACAACATTTTGTTTTAGTGTTTGAGCTACAATACATAGGCTAAAGGCAGGAATTATATTTCGTTAAATATTTTATAGTTGTTAATGCTGATAAATTGATTTATAACATTACAATTAAATTAGATTTAAAGATAAAACAGTTCCTAATAATTTATATTTATTAATAAATAAAATTAAAGCAGAATATAAACTAAAAACTGGTTTTTCATAATCTTAAGTTTATTGATATATTAGCAATATTCAAGAAATTTTTTAGGATACTTTTGCAACAGGTAATCACAAAGTAAAGTTCGTTTTCTAAAAATGGTTTCAGAAAAAGAAATTTTAGAAGGAATTCGTGACAATAATGGTAAAGAGAAAGATTTCAAGGAATCTGCAAAATTTTTGCATAAACTTGGATTATTGTACAAAGATAAAGCTTTAAACCATGTTCACAATACAAGGAGATCAAAATTCACTTGCAAAATCAAATTAATTCAAAGTGCAGCTTTGCTAAATGCTGCAATTGTAAGAAATCCTGAAAATGTGGATGAAATTAAACAAGATCTTTGTCAATTTTGCTTTAAAATACTTGAATTTGCAAACGCGAAAAATCAAAAAGCAGATTTAATCGAATACTCCAAAGTAATTAAAAAAGACATCCAAATAATGAGAAAAAAGATTGATAAAAAACTTAAAAGTATACCTCGGATTCCTGAAGACATATCAAACACAAAATTTACTGAACTTAAAAGAAATAAAGTTGAGGCTATGTGCAACCTGCAAAATACTTTAACTGCAGATTATACAAAAATTATGAAACGTATTGCTGGGTTTTGCAGAAGAAGAATGGGAAAACTTCCATGTAAATATGCTTTAGTAGGACTTGGATCACTTTCACGAAACGAAATAACTTCTTACTCGGATTTTGAAAACATAATTGTTCTGGATGATAAAATAAAAAATTTGCCAAGACATAATCAAGATGAAATAAAAGAATATTTTAGATGGTTTTCAGTAATTTTTCAAATTATTTTAATTAATCTTGGAGAAACAAATATTTCTCGAGTTCATATTCCGGGTTTGCGCAGTAAAAACCCATTTAATTTTATGATGCTGTTACACCTCTGGGCATTTCATTTGATGGAATGATGCCACATGCTTGTAAATTTCCACTTGGAAGACAATTTACAACAAAAAACAAACATTTTACACTTGAACTAATTCAAACTGTCAGCAAAATGGCAAGTTTTGTTGGATCAGATAAAGATATTAAAAACGATTACCACTTGGCTGATATGTTGATGTCCTCATGCTTCGTTGCGGGCAATGAACAAGTTTTTCATCAATTTCGAAAAATCACAATTAAAGAAGTAATTAAAAATCGCCAACATTACTTACTTTTACTGGAATCTCAATATGAAAAAAATAGAGATAAGTTTGATATTGATAATCAATTGGCTCAATTAACAGATAAATCTAAGGTTAATATAAAGAGCCTGATGTACAAAACTTCGACTTTATTTATTTCTTTTATTGGCAAAATTTATGGCATTGAAGAATCTAGTTGCTTTGATATTTTGACATCTCTTGTTGAACATAATACGATTACCGAGAATGTCGGCTGTGATCTTAAATTTGCGGTTGCTGTTGCATGTGAAACAAGGTTGAAGGTCTACTCCTCCAAAAAATCGCAAGATGATATTGTACAGCAATCCAGAATACAAAAAAATCTTATTGATAGAGTTGGAATGAAATGTCTTTTAGAATATTTTTTAATAACATTTTTGTTTCAAGAAGATTATTTTCAACTTGACGAGTTGTTAAGACCAAAAATGGAAAATCCAAAGTATAAATTAAAACCTGAAATATGGTTGGTTCCATCAATTTGTTATGATTTGGAGAAATATGAATATGCCATAAATTGGTCAACACAGATATTAAAAGATGGGTCGCTGAGTTTTTCTGCTAAAAAGCAGTATAAGCATGAACCGAGTGATGTTTCTTACTTCTATTGTTTGATTGGAAAATGTAAACTTGGCCTTGGCCGAAGATTGCAAGCATTAACTGATTTTCAAACTTCACTTAAAATTCAAAATTTAATAGCTAATAACTCACTAAAGAACATCGATGATTCTGATTGTCATTACTGGATAGGAAGATGCAAATATGATCTAGAACAATTTGAAGAAGCGTTGTCAAGTTTTCAAACATCACTTAAGATTAACCAAAAAGTTGAAAGGGATCAAACTGAGAGCAGTGATGACGCAGAGCACCATTACTGGATAGGAAGATGCGAGTATGATCTAGAACATTTTGACGAAGCGTTGTTAAGTTTTCAAACATCACTTGAGATTAACCAAAAAGTTGAAAGGAGTCAAACTGAGAGCAGTGATGATCTAGATTGTCATTACTGGATAGGAAGGTGCAAATATGATCTAGAACATTTTGACGAAGCGTTGTCTAGTTTTCAAACATCACTTAAGATTAACCAAAAAGTTAAAAGGGATCAAACTCAGAGCAGTGATGATCTAGATTGTCATTACTGGATAGGAAGATGCAAATACGATCTAAAACATTTTGACGAAGCATTGTTAGGTTTCCAAACATCACTTAAGATCAACCAAAAAGTTAAAAGGGATCAAACTCAGAGCAGTGATGATCTAGATTGTCATCACTGGATAGGAAGATGCAAATATGATCTAAAACAATTTGAAGAAGCGTTGTCAAGTTTTCAAACATCACTTAAGATCAACCAAAAAGTTGACAAAGATCTGAATCAGAGCAGTGATGACGCAAAGCGCCATTACTGGATAGGAAGATGCGAGCATGATCTAGAACAATTTGAAGAAGCATTGTCCAGTTTACAAGTTTCCCTTGAACTTTATCAAAAAAATGGTACTGATCTATCCAAAAATATTAATGTTGGTTGTTGTTATTATTTAATTGGATTGGGAAAATATGAGCTTGGTCAATATAATGAAGCTTTATTTAATTTTCAAACTTCACTTGAAATTTATTGTAAGGGTGATAATAAATTAACTGATATCTATGATGTAGCTAATAGCCATTACTGGATTGCAAAATGCAAATACAAGCTTAACCATTATAAAGAAGCGTCATCTAGTTTTCAAACCTCCATCGAAATTCAACAACAATTTGATAAAGAGCAAACGAAGATTAGTAATATTCCTGAATGTTCTTATTGGATTGAGTTATGCTTTATGAACTGGTTTGTTGTTAAAAAAAAGTAATTCACTTTTATACTTAAAACCAAATTCCACTAATTGTATTAGTTTATATATGTAAATGTTTTGAACAATAACCACCTATTTTTAATTGCCTTAATTTTGTTAATATGGCAATAAGTAAAATTCCTTAGTTTAAAAATAAATTAGTTAGTATTATAGTTTTATTTTTTGTTGTTTTTAGCTTAAAATACATAAATACTAATTCACAAACATTTGTTTGTTTTTTAGAAGCATAAAAATAACTTTAAAATAGCATTTATATAGTATGTTTTAGGTTTTTTAAACTAAATTAAAAATTACAAAACTTAAATTAATAAAAAAAAATTATCAAATGAGGTATCCGTAAACAACAGTTTATTATGGGAGGATAAATTAAAGTAATTACATGAAGATTCATGTGACGTAACACAGGGAATTCACCCGGGATTGCGGTTCTAGAGATTTAACAGACAACCGACGGCAGGTGTTAAATTCTGTTAAAAAGTTTAAGTTATGCTTTATATAAAAACTTATTAGATCGTGATCAGTTTTATATAAAAAGCATGTCGTCAATTCAGGTAACTTTACCGTTTATTTAAAAATATTTTTTCAAATCTTAATCCTGTAATCTGTACGTCTGTACATTACTATTTGTAATATTTTTACTGACAATTTATTATATAAGAGCTGATATTTGTAAAAATAATTTAATTACTGTATGACTACACACAAGAAACAGCAAAATAGAATCTTCATTTAGTGTTTAGACATACTTTTTTTCCAAACTAGTCTCAGCCTGGTAGCTTTAATTGATAAACCAAAAAATTTTTGCTTGTGCTTTTTTGTGCTATCTTCAAATGCCAGACATTTCGGCCCCCGAACCCCTCGGCCAACATTAATGGAGGGCATATTAATAAAAAAAAGTTTTCTACAAAAAATATGATAGCAAAATATTTAAAGTGTTTGTTTTTAGAACACAATAATGTGCGAAGGTTGGGTGGAAAAACAAGTTGTGTCAAGTGATGTTAACAAAAATAAATGGAAAACGAGGTAGACTTAAGTTTCATTATATGTTTAGTACTTAAATGACTGTTAATATATAAACTCTTTAATTTGTGTTTAAAGTGTTTTTTGTGTGGTAACAATAAAATATAAAGAATTAAAACGCATTAAATAAGTTTATTTTAATTACATTGGGTGTAAAATTATGTGATCTGTTCGATATACATTTTATTTATTTTGAGTATATATATTTTATATCTATATATACTTTTTGTAGAAACAATTTTTAAAGGGTTAATTATTTTGCTATATCCATACAAACAATAATTTAAAAAAAAGAAAAAAAATTATAAATAATATTCAAATCATGCTTTAGAAATAAGACATTTTAAATTTTTTATTCCGTTTTCAATTTACTTTTTTTAACAGGTATGCTGTTTTGTTAAGACCTAATTCAAACACAACAGAGCTTGAGTTAAGTTTCTATTCAAAGAAATTCAAAACTGGAAGTCAGACAGAAGGTAAATTTGTAAATATTTTATGTTTGATATGTTTAAATATAGACAAATGTTGTTTTTATAATTTATATATAAGTGTGTTAATATTATTTAATTATCCATTTTATACGATTTTTTTAAATTATTTTTTTTGTTTAAAGAACATTTTAATGTTGTTAAAAATATAAAATGCTACCAACCGGCAGCGTGGTGTATTGGTAAGAACACTTGCTACACCACACATGAGGTCGTGGGTTCAATCCCCACTGATCTCATGCTGTAGCGTCCTTGAGTAAGGCGCTATAAACGGTATGAACTCCTGCTGAGCCGATACTTAATCAGCAGTATAATTATCTGGCAATTATAATCTATAATATTCCAAACTGCCACAGGCAACTCGAGACTGGGTCGAAGTAATTGTATGTTCAAGTCGCGCATTCGACTTTTCCACATCGAGGATAAAGATATATACAAAAAAAAAATCAAATCAAGATTTTTAAACTAACTGCAAGGCAGTTTTTAACGACTATTTTTTTAATTAAAAAATCCACTAATTAAGTATATATATGTAGTTGTCATTTAACAATAAATTGTGGCTTCTCTTTCCTAATGCACACATTGATTTCTTACAGATTTTTTAATGTTAAAACCCTGGAAATGTATTGCAAACATGGAAGAAACTTCTCGTCAATATTCTCTCAAACTTCAACTTTTCATGGGTGGATTTTACTCTCCTTCAACCATGGCTACCTATATTGCTATGCAGTGCAGAGAGGAAGTGAAAGCATGGTTAAGGTGTATACAGGTATTATTAATGATAAATTAGTTAATGAATTTGTATTTTTTTTGTATATATCTTTATCCTCGATGTGGAAAAGTCGAATGCGCGACTTAAACATAGAGTAACATCAGTTACTCCGACTTAGTCTCAAGTTGCCTGTGGCAGTTTGGGATATTATAGAGACTATAATTGCACGATAAAATGCTGCTGATTAAGTGCTGGCTCAGCAGTAGTTCATACCGTTTATAGCGCCTTACTCAAGGGCGCTACAGCATGAGATCAATGGGGATTAAACTCATGACCTTATGTGTGATGTAGCAAGTGTTCTTACCACTACACCACGCTGCCAGTAGTTATTGTTTATAGTTATTTTATATTAGAGTTCTACCCTTTTTAGAATAGGGTTATATATACTTTACTATTGTTTTACTGCAAGTTGTATGCACTGTTGTTTTACTTTTTTTTATATTATATGTTTTTTTTTTAAAACAAGGTTTTATTAGTTCGATTTCTACTATCTACCTGTCATAGTTTTTGAAAATAGCTTTTACAATATTAATTATTTTAAAAGAATTGTAGCTTATAGTACCTGTACAAAATATAGTAAACAGTTTAAAATGTATTGGACCTAATATGTTATTAAATAGGGTATACCTTTTTGTTATAAATTAATTTTTTTATTTTAGGGTATCACAAAATTAAACATTGGTACTCACGAGTGTCTACACTATGTTGTAAGTGAACAAAACATTTACTCGGATAATATATCAGCTTCTAATAAACAATGCATTCTTCTGCTTGGTAATGATTGTGTCACATTAGCTTTAAAGGTAAGTTAAAATTAATTTTTTTTAAATACATGCTTGAACCTACCTTATTAAATGATCTCCTTTAAATAATGATATGGTATTCATAAAAACAATTTTTTATTAAAAAACAATTTTTTTTTTGGTTTTTTGCACATTGATAAAAGTAAATAATAAATACAATATACAATTAATATTACATCAATGCGACGGGAAAAAATGACAAAATCAATTTAATGATTTAAAACATGCCAAAAGTATTAATGTTTACATAAAGATTTTAAGTATGTTATGGCATGGTCACCAAAACCAATATAAATTAAATTAATATTAATTACGATAAAATAAGATAATACACATAAAAAATAAAAATAAAATAAAGGCAAGAAAAGTTGATTACTTGCCCTACAAGTGGCCTTTATTTGTCATAACAACTCACATTTGCCCAATTTTCCCAAGCAAGCAAAATAACTATTTTAATTTTATTTTTATATTGAACATATATATAAACATACATAACTAAACTTCATTCTATTTAAATAATTTGTACTTCAATTTAAAAAAAAGGTAAAACTATATACAAAATTTTATAGTTATTTAAAATAACTTTTTTTTGGATTTTTTTACTTAATAAATAAAAAAAAGTTAAAATTCATTTTTAGAATGGCAACATTGTTGTCGCTGTTTGGCCTCTTTCCTACATCCGAAGTTATTCTTCGTCCTCCCCAAACCACTTTTCTATCACTAGTGGTCGTCGCTCACCACTAGGTGAAGGCTTGTATTGCTTTCAAACAAAGGAAAATGCCGGGGAAACGCTGTTTGCGGACATGGATCGTTTAACAGGGGTTCCCTACAAAAAAGTTTGTATTTTTAAATTTTTTTGAAATAAAATAAATTAAAAAAAATAGAAATTCAAAACGAAAAATCTTTTTTTCTCAATCTTTGGTTAAAGCTATATATTTATTATATATATAAGAATTTAGTAGATGATATATATAAATATATGTATCCAATATGTATGTTTAAGTTATAGCATTAATTGCAATTGTTGAATTAAATAAAAAATTATTAAAATAGTTCATTTTACTTTATTACCATATTGTTTTATTTTTACATTTTTTTATTCTTTATATTTTTATAAATTTTAAAACTATTTAAACTTTTTTCTTAAGTTATAAAGTAATAGTCATTCAATATGGTTATAATTAGTTATGCAAAATAGACTACAAATGATGTTATTGTTTTTTAAGATTGAAGTTTTTAAAAGCATATTTTACAAAATTAAATTAATAAATGACCAGCAGTGTGATGTAGTGATTAAAACCCTTGGCTTTACAACATGTGGTCGTGTGTTCGTTTCTAAGTACTTCCATGCTGTCATGCCTTAGTGTAGGGTGCTATAATTAAATCATTTAAAATTCTATCATATTTATTTTAAACGTTTATTATTTTTTAGCAAACTCAACCAAGGCTTAGTTCAAAAAGCAGGTAAGAACTAAAATTTATTTTCTTATTTTATTAAAAGCAAAAAATTTTATTTTTTTAAGAAAAAATTTTATTTTTTAAGAAAATTTTATTTTTATTTTTTTTAAATTTTTATTTTTTTAAGAGCTTCATCTCAGCATAAAAGTCAACCGAGGAACGCCCCTGAATTACCATCCCCTAACTTACCCCCTCCAAATGCTTTTACCCCCTTAAAACCACCCAGAAAACCACCTTTACCTAAAAACATAAAGTTACCCAATTTTCAAACCCATTTACCTGAAAATAAACAAAAAACAAATTTCGCAAAAATCGAAAATTCGAAATTAAAAAAATGTGAAAATAATGCAAAACTATCTCCACAAAAAAACGAAAAAAATAATGTTTCAACAAAAATTAATCCTTTTAAGTCTGAAAATCATGAACAGAATATTAATGATGGTGTTAGAAATGTTTTAAATGATATTCTAAACAAAATTGAAACTGATTTTGACGAAAATAACTTTCACGGCGTATATTCAAATGATATTGGTCCACAAGTAAATAATTTAACACAACGAATATGTTTAAATGATTTAAACAAGCAAGAAAATGATAATTTTATTGATAGTGAAACAAATTGTGTAGTTCATCCATATATTGTTTCGCCAAAACCCAAAATTCGCACGAAAAGGTATTCCACCAAAACTCATATGGAAGAATATACTGAAGTTAATAAACTTTAGTTTTAGTAATTTTTTAAAATTCAATCCTACATTTTAACTTTATCCCAATCCTTATTTTAATAATTTTCTTTTGTTTCTGAAGTCATATGTCATGCGACGTCATATATATATAAAAAGTTTGTAAAAGTAGCAGTTTTTTGCAGTAGCTTGTACATTTTTGCACTTAGAATTTTAAAATCCATATTACATCCTATTTTTTAAAATTTTGAGCAGTTTTTATTTCGTCTTGTCGGTTTAATTGTTTGTTAATGTGTCTTAAGTAAGTTTTTTTAAGCTTAAGTTGTACAGTTTGTTGGTCTACATACACATTCAGCAGCTATAAGTAAAAACCATTTTTAGAACATATATAGTTTACCTGTTATATTATTGTAAAATGACTGTTATAATAATGTTAATTTAATTTTAAATATGGTGCTTTTGCTAAAGCCTAATTTTTATATACCAAATAACCATGACTATGTTTTATGCATGTTATTTTTAATTGCCATATGCTTGCCTTTTTAAATATAATACATTCCTAAAAAAGTTTTTTAAATTCTAATGAACCCAACTGAAATAATTCAGGATATGGAATAGAAATTATTTGATAGATTATGTTTTTTTATTTAACTTGCATTGTTAATGATGAAAAATTATTCATTTCGTAAAAGAAGATATAATTTCAGGTATTTTAATACAAAAAATAAAGGAATTTTAAAGTAAGATTAACAAAAAAATGATATAACACTATTTGGTAAAGAAAAATCATGAAAAATGACACAAATTAATAAAAGTTATCAGAACCTTGTTCTTATTTTGGCATTTGTTCGGTGAACAGTTGCTTCATATTAAATTCCATAAATTGTCTGAAAGAAAAATAATTTTAGTAAAATCCCGAAAATTTAAAAAAATAAGTACTTTTGTTTATTAGGCATTAAGTAGTCAATAGCCTACTTAATGGTTGATATTTTAATTGTAATTTAGTTGCAACTTTTAACTAATATTTGCCTATGATAATTTACTTGCACATCGGAAACACCATTTTTATATAATTTTGTATGCGCATAAATTGGGACATTTATATATATTCCACAAAACTTTATTAAAGGTAGGTTTCTAGTCCTGCCAATTTATTTAACAGGTTTAGTTATATATATTATGTTTAGTTATATATAGGTTTAGTTATATATATTATGTTTAGTTATATATAGGTTTAGTTATATATATATTATGTATATGTTTCAGTACTGGAACCATGTTTTAAAGTCTTTTTTAACTTTTGAAAAAATTTTTAAACATTAGAAAAACAAGATAACTTTAATTTCCATAAAAATACTTTACTAACCTGTCATAAGCATCAGGGGGTCCAGTTTGTATATCAGCTTTTGCAAACGACACAAACATCATATCGTTTGTGAGGTCATAGATAGCAATATGAGTCGAACCAGTTTGAACAATTGGCACGATGTTGCTAACAGTAATAGCTGGGGTAATGCTGCCGTAGTATTTGTTAATTTGTTTTGCTAATAATTCGTTGTAAGAAGGACACATCCAATCCATTCCTGATATAAATATTTTTCATTTTTGTTACTTTAAAGATATAGTGAATATACAAAAGATTAATTAAAGATAAGTAAAATAAAATTCTTTATTTTTGGGTTTTTGAGTTGTTACTTGTTTTGACTTTTTAACTTTGCTGTAGCCAGTTTTTGCATAATTTAATACCCAGAAATTTTAAGGCACAAACTGAAGACTTTTTCTCAAAGCCTAATTAAAGTAACTAATTTTTTTTTGGATATATCTTTATCCTTGATGTGGAAAGTCGAATGCGCGACTTAAACATAAAGTAACATCAGTTACTCTGACCCAGTGTCGAGTTGCCTGTGTCGGTTTGGGATATTATAGATTATAATTGCCTAATAATTATGCTGCTGAATAATGGCTGGCTCAGCAGGAGTTTATACCGTTTATAGCGCCTCACTCAAGGGCGCTACAGCATGAGATCAGTTGGGATTGAACCCATGACCCCATGTGTGGTGTAGCAAGTCTTCTTACTACTACACCACGCTGCCGGTTTTGATAGCCAACCTCACGACAACTATATGGTTGTAACCCACAACTAACATTTGTCGTAATAATCTACCCACGCACCACAAACTTTATTTATTTTGTAGGCCTATGCATTAGACATACATATACATATTTGTATTGTACATTAAGTTCCATTATATAGAGAAAGATGTCAATTTGATATTTCTTAAAGTTTACCTTTTAAATTACTAAAATATCCCAAAAATTAATAGGATCCTAATTGATAAAAACAGGCTAAAAACAAACCATAGTAAACGACATCTTTAATTTTTGGGTGCCAGGTGGCATCAGGTTTCAGGTTTTGGTCGTCATAGAAACGAGCAATGGTTGCAGAGTATTGGACACCTCTAAAACCTCTTGCTTCCTAGAAAGTTAATATAATTGTTGTTTTATTAGTTTTAAAGTAAATTACCTGATTTAAAATAGAAATTTACCGGCAGCATAGTGTATTTGTAAGAACACTTGCTACACCATACATGAGGTTGTGGGTTTAATCCCCACTAATCTCATGCTGTAGCGCCCTTGAGTAAGGTACTATAAACAATTTAAACTCCTGCTGAGCCAACACTTAATTAGCAGCATAATTATCAGGCAATTATAATCTACAATATCCCAAACTGCCACAGGCAACTCGAGACTGGGTCGGAGTAATTAATGTTACTCTATGTTTAAGAAAACGGGTTTAAAATTTATATTGTCTTACCTTTCCATCTCCAACCCCCATCATAAGATGACAAGTTCTGTCAGCATTTGCAATTCTGTTAATTGCATCATCCAGCGTGTAATCAAATTGTAAGATGTCCCGAAGTATGTACTAAGATTTAAAATAGTTATTTAAATACATAAACATCAGTACCTACCTTATAAAATGATTAATTATAGCTTAATTTAGAATACGCAATGTAGCGATCTTAATGTTTCATTGTTTTTTTTTTTAATTTTGTAAAATAAAGAATTGAATAGGGGACCCATAAATATGCTGTGTGTAGTAAGAACAGTGTGTGTAATTAAAGCATCTGAAAAACCTAACTGGATAGAGTAAATGTGCAGTCTGTATAGTTGTACATATGCTATGTGGGAAAGAAAATGCAAATTTAAAATCTTTAAGAAATTCAAATTTAAAATTTTTTCTAGTCAATGATATAAAACACTTGTTAGACTTAACTGTAAATGGAACCCCGAACCTCGATTCATTCCCAAAAGTATCATCAGGATATGAAGCTCCTATTTCAGAGATTGCCATACTAGCTGATGACATTCCAGTAATTGATCCAATCCAACCTGTAACAAGGAATAATATGTTGGATTTATTTGTATTTAAAATTATTTTTTTAAATTGAAAAATTGATTCAATGCCAGAAATATGAGGTATCTATTATTCAATTGGTTACTGGTGCAAAATATTGTTTTGGGTTTTGATTTTTAAAGTTTTTTTGTTAGGGATCAGGGTTTTGCAATTTTTTTGCTATTTGCCCCAAAAATTACCAGAAAATATTGTTATTAGGGTATTTTTAAATTAAACTGAAATGCCTTTTTTAAATTTCAACTCATTGTTTTAGTTTCTGTATAATAACTGTTTATAGGTCTTTCTATCAGGAAAAATATTAATGTAAAAATTGTCAATTCTTAGAATGCATTAAAAATACTGTATTTGCAACCTTTTCACATCAAAATAACATTAAATATGCATGGCGTAGTGATTAGCCAATTGACTTTACAACATAAGGTTATTATATTTTTTCAATTCCCACTTTTTAAGTTCCCTTTAATATGGTGCTATTAATGATATAAGCTAAAAATTTTGATAGTTCGTTCCTCTTACCTGTCCATCCCACATTTACAAAAGAGTTTGCTTTCATTCCATTAGGTCCAGTATTGTTAGATGTTGTATGATAAACAGTCAGTTGTGGGAAGTTATGGAAGGGGCCTAAATGTGTAATAATTGTTGGTTTATAACAATAAAATAAACTAGATTAAAAACATATTTTTTGTTATTAATGTTAATTGTGGGTATACAAAAGCTCATTATTACCCAAGTTTTGAAAATCATTTTTTATTTTGTTAATTTGAAAAGTGGTTTTGTGTCAATATAACCCAGTTTCAACTTATCTCTGAAAAAACTTATTTAATGAAACCTTTTAGATAATTTATTTAAATTTAACCCTCTAAAGTTGAAATGTCCTGGGTTAAAATTTTGTTAAATTTGACACAAAAAAACTCAACTCTAAAAAATCATAGTTGGGTTGCTAAGAGTTAAATTAACAGATTACTTTACAAAATACGATAAAAATTAATTTTTGTTTTACCATCCATATTCCAGTCCAGAGCCCTTAGTTGTAAAACACTGTCGCTAGTTGGCAGTGCAGAGCCCCAAGCACCAAACATAGAGCAAGAACCTTTAGTCAGTTCCCCCAACATGTGGATTCGTTGGATTTTCTGTAAAAATATATTTTTGAACCTATTTTGTGCGATACTTATACTAGGATCAGATTTTAATAGCAGGGGATTAGATGATGATTTGGATAAGATTTTATTTATATGGGATTAGTTGATCACCATAAAATAGTTTTTTCCTTGATATTTGTATGTGATATTGTTAAAATTGCCACTGTCCATATAAAACTTTTTTTTTGTATTTATCTTTATCCTCTATGTGGGAAAGTCGAATGCGCGACTTAAACATAGAGTAACATCAGTTACTCCAACCCAATCTCGAGTTGTCTGTGGCAGTTTGGGATATTATAGAGACTATAATTGCCCGATAATTATACTGATGCTTAAGTGCTGGCTCAGCAGGAGTTCATACTGTTTATATCGCCTTACTCAAGAGCGCTACAGCATGAGATCAGCGGGGATTGAACCCATGACCTCAAGTGTGGTGTAGCAAGTGTTCTTACCAGTGTAAATTAAAAAATTGGGGAGTTTTTATATATCAAGTCCAAAGTTTAAAGTTGTATTTTTCCAAATGAATTTTTTTATTGATATCCAATAACTGTAAAGTTTGCCCTTCAGGAGTTTAACACAATTTTATTTTACTTTGTAATCCACTCCAGATGCTTTTGCTAGACCTTGAATTTCTTGTAGGAAATAGTCTCCACTGAATTTTGAAGTTGCAAATATTTCTAGGTCACATGCAGCCTCCAACCTGTTTATTTTTAAATCAAAAAAGCTTTAGTGCGTAGATGAAAAATGGTGAAATATATTCAAAAAAAACTAAATTGTTTACAAAATCGTAATTGATTTTTAACGATTTAAAAGATATAAAAATTATCGAATGAAAAATAATCATAATTTTTTTTTTAATTTTAATTTAAGAAATTGTAAAAAAGTATCTAATTTATTTGGTAAGCAACTTATTAACCTTACCCCAGGTTAGAAACATCTCTTAAAAACCATTCTTGAAATTTAACTTTTGTATCAGTTCCATTTATCGCTTGTATCTTTGAATAAGTTGCAAATTTTAATATTATTTAAAAAGCAATTTTTAAACAAAAAAATTGTGGTACCAAAACATCTTAATATTTAAGTGTAAAAAACCTCAAATTTTGCTGTTATTTAGCAAGTGTTTTTAAACAAAAAAGTGTAAAAAATCTAAATCTTTAGTTGAAAATAATCTTAAACTGCAAATAATTTAGATAAAAAATATTTCTTATTTTTTACCACTTGGTCTTCTAAATACGCCCACACTGAATTCATAAAACTGGCAGCTTCCTTTTTAAGTAAAGTTCCATGAGCAATTCCCATATCATAAGGAGTCCCTTGTTAACAAATATTAAAATTAAATAGTCACCAAACTCTAAATTTTCTGATATTATTTTTAAAAAAATAAAAACTGAAAAAATTCGAAAATTTATAATATTGTTATGTGTAAATGTTTAAAATAGTAGTTACATATATAATTTATAAAAAAATCATGTTTTTTTGTCACATTTATTTACACTTTTTATAGCTTTTATGCTTACCCCATAGATGTAATATTTTTAGTGCAGAGTTAGCATCACCAACTGTGTATAACTTTCCATTAGGAACGGTTCCAACTAAGTTAAGTTTGGGTTGAGCAATCGGGTTTAAGTTAGGTTGGGCATTTGGGTCAGGCTAAACATAATATATTAAAACATAGTTTTATATTTTTGACAGGCTTACATTAGATTGAAATATTGCACAGACATTAATTGTTTCATATTAAAAAGAAACTTATTTTAAATAGACATTATTTAAACTGATTTTTTTTATATATATCTTTATCCTCGATGTGGGAAGGTCGAATGCGCAACCTAAACATAGAGTAACATCAGTTACCTTGACCCAGTCTCGAGTTGCCTGTGGCAGTTTGAGATATTATAGAAACTATAATTGCCTGGTAATTATTACTGCTGATTAAGTGCTGGCTCAGCAGGAGTTTGTACTGTTTATAATGCCTTACTCAAGGGTGCTACAGCATGAGATCAGGGGGGATTGAACCCACGACCTCATGTGTAGTGTAGCAAGTGTTCTTACCACTACACCAAGCTGCCGGTTTTTATGATTTTTTATGGTTTAAAAAATAATTAAATTTTTCATTAAAAACGAAATAAACTTTATTTTTACTTTTCCATGGCATTCTGCAGAATTTGAAACTTCAAACGCCACTGAAATTAAAATAACAAAAAATAAAATCCTCATTTTAAAGTTTTTTCAAAAAAATCTAAAACTATACAAAATTGGTTATTTTCTCAAATGTTAAATTTTTTATCCTAATTTCAACTAAAAAAGGTATGCACTGCAAATAAATGTCCTTCAAATTAAACTTTACATTTGCAGAACTGCAAACAGCATCACATGATATTTACTTTGAGAAATATTTGTGTTGCAATTGTGCTTTAAACAAACAAGTTTATGCTCCTAATCAATAAATCAAGTTAATAAATATTGACTTTTTTGAGCTATATAATAATTAACCCTTAAACAATGCGGAAGTTTGTTTGTTTTCTAATGATAACTATAGTCTTACAAAAGTAATTTTATTTTAAAATCAAGAAATTATTTTTTTGTAAATGTATAATTTTAAATGATCTAGTAATTCTTAGTAAAGAGATATCTGGTTAATCTTGTGTTTATGGCATTAACTTATGCCTATTTTTAAAATGGTAACTATAGCCTTGCAGAATTATATTTTATTTCGAAATTGGGAAGTTTTTTTTGTAAATCTTCATTAATTGTTTGTTTCAACTATGTTTATCACAATAACAATACCCTATTTTGAACATAAAATAACAAACAAAATTCATTTTATAATATTGTATTTTTAATATTTGATTAATAAGTTGCAAACATTAATAAAAAGTTAATAAAATCATAACACTTTAGATACAAAATAACTTCAAGTATATCCTATTTTATGATTCATATAAAAAGAAAACTTAATCAAAAATCTGCATTGAAAATATACAAAAATTGAAGGCACATTCTAAAAATTAAAATTATTGTGATTTTAAAAATAACAACCATGCATGTACCAAAAGTAAAAACTTTAAGCCAAAAAAAATCAGAAATAAATTTGATCTTACAACAATATATATAAAAAAAGATACAGTTGGCTTTAACATAATATAATATTTTGTTAATAATCAATATTTACAGAATAAATACATACATGATATTAAAGTCAATATGCTGCAATAATGCAGAGTTAAGCAACACATTTAAAAGTTACACAACATAGGCTATTCTTTGTTCAAAACTTTTTTCATTTCATCACATTATATACACACAAATATATTATATTTAATTTTGATGGTGTATTTTTTATATTTTCTTTAATATAGAAGAAGTAAAAAGATAATACTAATGCATTAAATTTTCAAAAAAAAACATAATCCTTAATAGGTGTACTAGCATTATTTTTGAATGAAATTATAATTTTATTTAGAATGTAATTAAAAAAGTAAAAAAAAATAGTAAGCCTACAATCTAAAAAAAAATACAGTTTTTTAATTAAAAAATAATAAAATTTAACCCTAGGCATATAGAAACATTTTATCGCATTAAAAATATATAAAATAGCTTTCTTACCCCTTTTTTATACACCATAACACCCTTTTACACCCATTTTACCCCTTAATCTACCAGTATTTAACACGCATAAACTTCGTCCCCGACGTTAATGACCCCATGTTGATGAGTACCCAGGTTTATCCCAAACAAGGGGGTGGTCCCGTAAAATTTCTTGTCCTTGGGTTCACATTGTCGGTATCTAAATTTAAGTTTTTATTTAAAACTAGTCGATAGTTGTCCTATGGACGGCATTTTAATTACCGGCAGCGTGGTGTAGTGGTAAGAACACTTGCTACACCACTATGAGATTGTTTTTTTAATCCCCACTGCTCTCATGCTGTAGCGGCCTTGAGTAAGGCGCTATAAACAGTATAAACTCCTGCTGAGCCAGCACTTAATCAGCAGCATAATTACCGGGCAATTATAGTCTCTATAATATCCCAAACTACCACAGCCAACTCAAGACTGGGTTAAACATAGAGTAACAGTTGTTACTCTATGTTTAAGTTGCGCATTCGACTTTCCCACATCGAGGGTAAAGATATAAACAAAAAAAAATAAATAAAAATTGTTGTAATATGGTCGCAACTCTCAACTAATATTTGCTTGAAAAATTTACACGCACACCATAAATGGCAATTTTTATGTATTTCGTATACCTATAAATTGGACATAAATATGTATATTGTCCACTAAGCCTTATCATATATGGATATTTTATATCAATTTATATGGTGTAATAAACAGCATATATATGATATATGATGTAATAAACAACACTTTTAACAATGTCAGTAATGATAAAATTGACAACACTATTTTGAATCTAAATTAGGCCTTAGTTATTATAGTAAGATCTTGTTGAAATGTTCATTACTGATTTTAAATTAAAGTTTTAAACTATAAGCCCATAATAACAAAACCTGTGTAAATATTAAACCAACCCTAAATGTAACAAAAAATATCAAAAAAAGAAACTTACGTTTTCAGGGTTTCCCAGGGTTCAGATTGTGGATGTTTTATTCCGCTTTCTTGGTTCACTGTTGTTTGTAAACACCTGGTTATAACTTAAATGTTTATTTAAATTATCAATTTAAAGTTTGTTTTTTTTGAGATCGATAAAAGTCAGCCTATAGGCTACATTTAAACCGGCAGCGTGATGTAGTGGTAAGAACACTTACACCACACATGAGGTCATGGGTTCAATCCCCACTGATCTCATGCTGCAGCGCCCTTGAGTAAGGTGCTATAAACGTTATGAACTCCTGCTGAGCAAGCACTTAATCAGCACTATAATTACCGGGCAATTATAATTTATAATATCCCAAACTGCCACAGGCAACTTGAGACTGGGTCGGAGTAACTAATGTTACTCCATGTTTAAGTCGCGCGTTCGACTTTTCCACATCGAGGATAAATATATACACAAAAAAATGTTTACAGTACACTTTATTTAAATGCATTATTTTATTTTGGATTATTATAGGTAAAATTGTTTACTAACCTGTTGCAGTGTTTAGCAAATTGAAACTCAATTCCATTAATCATAACATTTCTCCAGTTATGCTAAAAATTAAAACATAGTCAATTATTTAAACCTGGTCTATTAACCCCCAGTATAGACAAGATTGGCATGGTCAATATACCCCAAACCATGGACAATAGATAAAGGTGTGTCTCTAAAATACATATTACCACTATAACTACAATTTTCACCATCAACATTTTTTCTACTGTTAAACTTTAATTGTGGCTATAATTAAAAATTTTTCTACTGTTAAACTTTAATTGTGGCTATAATTAAATAGGATTAACATGCATTTTAAATGTATATACTGGCTACAAAATAGTGTTAAAATTATACACTTTTACAGCAAGTAAATTTTAATAACATTACTAAAATATTATTATAAAGACTCTACCTCTTCATACGGTAAATTTCCCTTTATCAGAATATTCGGTCGAAAGTTAAGAACTGTAACTGGTGTTTCTAGTTTCGTGTTTAAGTCCGTGAGGGATTCCTCTGATAGAAGGTTGTATGGGGAATCATTTTGATAAATTACCTTGAAAATTTAAAGATTTTGTTAGTATTAACAGCTTATTTTGTGTTGGGCAAAATACAAGTCCTAGCTAAATTTTTAGTTAATTGATGGTGTAAAGAAATTGCGATTCGCTTTTTAAAGTTAGCTTTTTAAAATTACTATTCATTAAAAAGGTATTTAGTTCTACCTTTCCCATATTTTTCCTGTTAAGTTCCTTGTATTTTGCTTTCCCACAAACAGTTCTTGCTTTCATTTGATCGGAATGATAAACCATCCGATATTCATTATTAGTGTATTTATTAAGCCATGATGCTATTTCATCTCCACAGTCTAAACCAATGGTTTTCTCTCCATATACACTAGGAAAAAAGGCATTTAAGTAAATTTTATTAGGTCATTCACAATAAATATTCTAACAGTACCTAATGCTATAAAGCATCTTGATAATTTTATAATAAAAAGTGTTTTCTTAAAACGCCAAATCGCAATAATTACAAATAACTGCAGTTATTATATAGCCTATACAACTTAATATATAACCCATCTTGCCCTACCCCTTTCTGTCAATTAATCTTTGATACACAACTTAATATATAACCCTACACAACTTAATACATAACCCATCTTGCCCTAACCCTTTCTGTCAAATAATGGCATTTTAACATTTTATAAGGACCCAATAAAACACATAGGTTATTTATAGTTAAGGTATTTTATTTTAAATTTATAAAGAAGCATAAAGTAAAGAGATTTAATTAATTACCTGCACTCAGATTGTTTTATTGTACTTGGAATTGTAACTTTAATTTCTGGCATGTCAGATGCACTTAAAACAATAAAATTCGCTCCGGTTTTAACTTTAATTAGCATCAGTTTAGGTTCAGCTACCCCGCCAATATTTTTACCATCAGATCTTATGATAAGAAAACATCTAAAAATAAAGAAACAAATTATATATTGTGAGACATCACGAAATTATATTCATAAAACACCTAAGTGCTTATTAGTCATTCAACTTTTTTAAATCATAAAATTTGGCCTTAAAAACAGATTACATTTATCAATTTATTAAAAAATTTTCAATAGGCTACTGCAATAATACTTAAATTTAATACACCAGTAGACATTTTTGCAATAGTTAATGCACATTTAAACATTTTAATTGGTCATAACTTATTAATTTCAGTACAATTCATGTCATTTTTTGCCAATTTTTAAGTAATTTACATTGCATATTTTCGGCAAATCTTAAAAACATTTTGTAGTTCAGTGCATTTTTATTTTATTTTTTTTATTTATTTTGATTTTTCGCGCATTGATAAAAGTAAATAATAAATACGATATACAATTAATATTACAACAATGCGACGGAAAAAAATGACAAAATCAATTTAATGATTTAAAACATGCCAAAAGTATTAATGTTTACATAAAGATTTTAAGTATGTTATGGCATGGTCACCAAACCCAAAATTACATTTATTTACATATATAATTTTAAATCAAGCTTACCTATCTGTAATTGCCTTCTGGCCCTCAATATGGAATCCACTCGGAGTACAAACAGCTTCTTGTACATCTAAACCTTTAAATGATTTCACAGGATGAATAAAAAGCTTCGAAACAACCCCGACCCTTTTCCAATTTTTTTTTCGGTTGTACAGATAATATCCTAACCCAGTTATAACTAGGGTCGACAAAGTTACAGCTAGTGTAATAACTTGTCCTTGTTTAAGTCCATCCATTGCAAATAATGAAGTTAAAGTTACCTGAAAAGTGCTTAAATAAGGAAAAAATAATATTTATGTTACGTAATACTAAAAAACAGCAATTCTAGTCTTACATAAGCATTGTATTAACTTACATAACCAACTATGATATGAAACGTATTTAAATTATACGTTTTTAAGATGTTTGTCACCTTATTACTTGTTCAACAGCTTAAAACATATTTAAAGGGCAAAATAAGTTAAATATTAACATGAGGTAAAGTCTTAAAGTATGACGTCATCACAAAAACAAACAAGAGCGAAAGGGAGATCCCCTATTTCGTTTATTTTTCGAAAGAAAACGAAAAACGTAACTGCTCATAGCACCAAAACAATTTTTATTAGAAATTAAACATTACCGAAAAATAAAAATCATATAATATGCCTTATTGTTGGAAAATCGCATTTTTGGGCAAATGTTTTTCATCAAACAATAATATCCTATGAAAAATGGTGAACTGATAATTTAATAACAAGTACCATGTAAAGCACAAACGTAGAGTTAACAACACGATTTTAGTTGTTTATTCTGTATATTTTGTTGTTTAATAACTACTTTTTATACACATTTACATTTATTTTTAAATAGACTATCTTAAAACAAAGTTAATTTAGCATGAGACCATATTAAAATAATTTTTTATTTACACTAAAATTTGGCAAAAAAACAGAGGTTTTGCAAAAGTTTTTAAGCATAAAAATGGAAGCAATTAACAAGCCAATTAAACACAACTAGGTTTTCATATAGCTATGCTCGATAAAAATAGAAAAATAATTAAAGCAGTTAAGATTTGGACAAATAATAGGAAAAATGTAAACCCCCAAAAAATTTTAGGTAAAAAAGTTTTAAATTTTTTTCGCAAAGCGTAAAAAAATATCGCAAGTGTTAAATTAAATTAAAAATAATTACTAATACCAAGGTAGAAGTGCAATAATCATATTAAATTCAATTTTAAAAAGCAGCAAACAAGAAATTGTAACATATTAATCGACATAAAAATAAAATAATGCACCATAAATAAAAGTAAATCAAAAATAATCAAACAATACTAAAGAAGGAACTTTTTGCTTAAAAACTAATCCCTCAATGAACTTCAAAAATGGCAAAATATTTAAAACTTTTAATAAAATAATAAACATATTTGTTCAAGCAAGAATTTTTTTCCTTTTTTCCTTAAAGTTGATAATCAAAACTACTGAACTTTTAAGAAAATGCATAAAATAGAGAGTTATTTAATAAAAAAGGTAAAAAAAACAAACAATTAACATTCTGTGACGTAATCACTCCGTCTACTTCTTGATCTTAATGATAGGACGATTTCCTAAAAAAAAAAATTACAATTATTTTTTTATTAAAAACTTTTCCTTATTTATTTTTGGCTACAAAAACTAATTAGGATTAAAGCACAAAATGACAATAGACACTTGTTTTTTTTTCTGTTAAATTATGTTTTTATAATAAAACAAAAAAATATGTCGTCAATACTTTCTTACCGACATTGTAGGTGGGTTGGCTCTCATACTTAAATCAAGTGTATTTAGATTTTCCTAAAATTTAAAGTTAAATTTAAACTTTTTTATATTTTTTTATATTAAAGGTGACATAGTGTAGTCGTTAAAACACTAAGCTTTACAACATGAGTTTGTTGGTTCGAATCCCACTTCTTACATGTTATAACGTCCTTAAGTATGCCGGCAGCGTGGTGTAGTGGTAAGAACACTTCCTACACCACCAAAAAGTCGCGGGGGCAATCCCCACGGATCTCATGCTGTAGCGCCCTTGAGTAAGGCGCTATAAACGGTATGGACTTCTGCTGAGTCAGCATTTAATCAGCAGCATAATTATCGGGCAATTATAATCAATAATATCCCAAACTGCCACAGGCAACTCAAGACTGGGTCGGAGTAGCTTAAATAAGCTAAAACCCTATCAGGAGATTAAATATAGGACAGTGTGCTTTGAAAACTGTCAAAGTTAACTCGACAATGGGTCTATGTAACAACTATTATCCAATGTTTAAGCCGTAAAGTCGACATTGTCATATCAATAAAAAAGACATACAGAAAATGGGTAAAATAGTAATAATGTTATTTCTTTTCAATGTCATATAGATAGTTTGTGTGGTATAGGTTAAAAAATTATTTTTTTTATAAAATTCAATAAAAATTTTTACAACAATAAATTACCATAACCAAATCATCTCTATTAGGCTCTTCTATATTCTTTCCTTTATTCTTCTTTTTTCTTTTTATGCATTTATACGTCACAAACGCTATTATGACAACAATTATAAACGCTCCCACGATGATTGAAATAAATAACCAAGCTAAAATTTAAAAAAATAAAAATATTTATTTTAGCAAAATTAACTTTTTAAAAAGGACAAAAAAAAACAACAAATTTGTAACCAAATTGGATTAGTTTGCAATCAGAAATGTAAAAAAAGAATCCATACTGTCTTATAATAATTATAACATAAATATATAAGGTGTTATAAAGTTAAAATTAGTTGTTCTCTGAAAAAATCTTATATCTTTAGGCTACTTACGGTCGTTGCAATTCTGTCCGGTGAAACCGAAAATACAATCGCAAGTTCCCGTATCAGTTGCTATGGCAACGTCGACCTCGCACGAACCGAACGGGGCGTTACAATCTTCGTTGGTTGCACAAATAATTGCTAGAAAAAATATTAAGGAATTTAGTTTATTGAAAATATTAGTTATTTTTTGTTTGTATATTTTGGTATTTGGGGTTGGGTTTGGTGACTTTGCCATAACATATTATAAAATCTTTATGTAAACATTAATATTTATGGCATGTTTTTAATTAATAATTTAACTAAGTGATTTTTTTCCGACACATTAACGTAATATGTAATGTTTATGTTTTTATTTATTTTTATTTAATCCCAAAAAAACTAAACAAATAAACAAAAAGATATGAGGCAGCTGGAAATGAGAAAAAAAGCTATTTATTGGATAGTTTGACACTTTTTATATAAAGTTATGGTTCCTTTACAACAACGGTGACCAACATAGTATAAGCATTGAACAACATTTCAAAGGCCCGATGATTAAAATATAAAAATTAGTGTACTTGCTATTTTTTTTAAATTATGAGGGCTGCAATATAGTTATAAATGTTTTACCAAAAAAAATTCAAGGAATTTTAACTTAAATTTACGAGATATGCTTTGTATAAATAAAAAAACGTCTTAAAAAAACGAAAACTTTTATTTAGAATACCTGAGCACGTTCTATCCGAGGAAAAAAGGGATGGTAAGTAATTTTCGATACACGAACAGTAGGTGACGCCATTGCTCCATTCGCACATGGTTGATTCTGGGTCGCAATATCCAACCTGAGATTCACATGCTACTTGCTTGGAGGTGGCTAAAAGAACAACAAAAATGTTACGGTAAGTAAAAGAGTAAAGTAAATATAAGCCAGCACGCCTATCCTATGCTGTAAATAGGTGACCGACAACCATCCGGCCGCGGCCCGGTGCCGGTTCGTAAGGAGTACGTTACCAGGTCGCATATTTTCCTGGGTTAAATGCTTTAAAACAGAGACGTGCTTATTTTTTGATTTGTAAACGTATTTTGTATTAAAAACATTCAAAAATGTTTATCATCGGTTTGATGAAGAAAAAAATTATTTTAAATTTGTCTGCGTTTATTAAAACAATAGTATTAGCTAAACTGTTTAATTTCTTTCACCAAAAATACAACAGAAAATTAGTGGTTTGTTTTTTAACGGGTGGGCCGAAAAAGGTAACCGATCACTGCTTTAAATAACTTAAGAGAGGTGGCAGGGGTATTGGTAACAATACTTGACTTTACAGCATAAGGTCAAGGGTTTCCAAAATTAGCGAAGTCAACTCAGGACTGTGTTTTGTGAATAATATCCCAAATTACCGAAGTCAACCTGAGACTGTCTTTTGTGAATAATATCCCAAATTACCGAAGTCAACTCGGGACTGTGTTAATGTAACTAATGTTACTCTATATGGATATATTTTACTTACTTCCCGCAGCTTCTGTTGAGTTTCTAACATCTATTGTGATTGCCAGTTCACCAATTGGGCATGGTACATCAGATGTACACTAAATATAAATTTATTATTTTATATTTGTTTTAACATACTTCTTTCAAGTTATCTTATGTTAATTTTTTTTTATGTTACAGATAAAACCTTTAAAAGAAATTCGAAAGCAACTTTGGAAAATTAGTAAGGTAGGCTTATATTTTCTCGGGGTATATTTTTTTAAGACTCAGTCTTAAGTTACATCAGTTAAATTGTTTTTTAGTCTCAAGATAGCATATTGCATAATGTTTAAACTAATATTGTAACAAACTTATACAATATTATCTTTTATTGAAGTACCGAATAATTGCAGGCATAGTTTACCTACCCATATTTAACCAGCAATTAAAAAATATATAAGATTGAAGTATAACGCATGTTTTTACCAACTTACATTCTGTGTTGCGTTAACAAACGTTGCTTGTATTTCTTCGGGTGTAACTTCCGTATCCGAAGCATAATATAACAAATAATTATAAGTCAAACCGTCTGCACTTTCTGGGACGGTTACGTTTAAAAAGCCATCATCATCCTTATATATTGAATATAACTAAACATAAAAATAAAGTTAAATTTATCCTTAACCAGTTCAAAAGCCCGCCCTATACTAAGATTTGTCGTAAAATGGCCCCAACTCTATACTAATAATTGCTAACAACAAATTTACCCGCCTACCATAAGCGAAAGTAGTTGTACTTACATTGAATCCTTTAAATTGGACATAAGTTATATTTATACCAAATTCTATTATATAAAGATAACGGTCTTAGTCGTGCCCAAATCATTAAAGACTCTAAGTAAAAAATATAATGTTATTTACATTTTACATTTAGTTTGAGTTTATAAAATTGCAAAAAAAAGTTTATATTTCATATGTAGTTTTTAATTAATTTACACTACTAAAACTTACATATTCTTCAACATCACTGCTTGTGACAGCGTTGGTTGCTATTGAAATTGCTCTAGCTATTCGGTTGGGTTGTGGTGTTAAATATAAAATACCCCCGTACTCCAACGCTTTAAATAATATTAAAAAATTAAAATTTGTTTTGTAAAAATTGCTAACAATTTGAGATTTAAAATGTATAATAAAATTTAGCCATTATTTATATTTAAATGAACTGTTTATAGCGTTTAAATTGAATCTAAAATTTTCACATAAAAGAGTTTTATTTATGTCTATAATAAACTGTAAAAAAATTAACCGACAGCTTTGTGTAGTGGTTAGAACACTTTACTACATCAGGGCAATTATAATCTATAATACTCAATACTGCTAAAAACAACTTGTTACTTAGGTCACGGTAACAAATGTTTCTCCATGTTTGGGTCGTGAAGTCTAAAAAAATATTTATAATCGCAATAAAATATTCCAATACCTGAATCACATGCGTTTAATTCGATTGAAAAATAGGAACCAGGAATACAACGACATTCAAAAGATAATATTGTGTCTACACAGAAACTGTTAGAGCCTGTGCACGAAGTAGGCAATAGGCATTCATTGACTGTAAAAAAACATAAAAAATAAACAAATCAACTAAAAAATCGTGAATTACCTATTAGGCAAGGCTGTTAAATTATCTGTTGAATAAAGAAAACGAATTACTGCAACTGTATAGAAGGATTTAAACCAAACTTTTAATATTAATAACATGTTTACCTAAAATTATACCAGTAGTTGTCAAAGGAATTGTTGTGCTAACTGCAGAAGTTGTTAAAGGTTGTGTGGTTGTGCCTATAGCTGTAGTTGAATTAGTTACAATTGAATCAGTCGTTAAAGTTGTATTTGAATTAGGTGTAGTGCTCAAATCAACTGTAATTGTACTTGAATCAATCGTTGTTGTACTTGAATTAGTTGTAGTTGGTGTTGTTGTACTTGAATCAATCGTTGTTGTATTTGCATTAGTTGTTGTTGGTGTAGATGTACTTGAATCAATCGTTGTTGTACTTGCATTAGTTGTTGTACTTAAATTAATCGTTGTTGTACTTGCAATAGTTGTTGTACTTGAATCAGTTGTTGTTGTACTTGAATTAGCTTTAGTTGTACTTGGATTAGTTGTAGTTGCAGTATTGACGTGAGGCGATGACGTAGTTTCTGTTGTATTGTCGGCCACTGCTGTAGTTGCCAAGGTAACGTTGGATGTTGTTGTTACAGTAATGACGTCAGGCGATGACGTTGTTTTTGTGGTATTGTCGGCCACCGTTGTTGTTGCAGAATTGACGTCAGCATTCGTAGTAACCTCTGTCGTAATGTCGGCCTCTGTAGTAGCTTCCAGGGTTACTGACTCTGTTGTTGTTGCAGAAGTGACGTCAGCATTCGTAGTAGCCTCTGTCGTAATGTCGGCCTCTGTGGTAGGTTCAATGGTAACTGACTCTGTTGTTGTTGCAGAAGTGACGTCAGCATTCGTAGTAGCCTCTGTCGTAATGTCGGCCTCTGTGGTAGCTTCAATGGTAACTGATTCTGTTGTTGTTGCAGAAGTGACGTCAGCATTCGTAGTAGCCTCTGTCGAAATGTTGGGTTCTGTGGTAGCTTCAATGGTAACTAATTCTGTTGTTGTTGCAGAAGAGACGTCAGCATTCGTAGTAGCCTCTGTCGTAATGTCGGCCTCTGTGGTAGTTTCAATGGTAACTGACTCGGTTGTTGTTGCAGAAGTGACGTCAGCATTCGTAGTAGCCTCTGTCGTAATGTCGGCCTTTGTGGTAGCTTCAATGGTAACTGACTCTGTTGTTGTTGCAGAAGTGACGTCAGCATTCGTAGTAGCCTCTGTCGTAATGACAGCTTCTGTGGTAGGTTCAATGGTAACTGATTCTGTTGTTGTTGCAGAAGTGACGTCAGCATTCGTAGTAGCCTCTGTCGTAATGTCGGCCCCTGTGGTAGGTTCAATGGTAACTGACTCTGTTGTTGTTGCAGAAGTGACGTCAGCATTCGTAGTAGCCTCTGTCGTAATGTCGGCCTCTGTGGTAGCTTCAATGGTAACTGACTCTGTTGTTGTTGCAGAAGTGACGTCAGCATTCGTAGTAGCCTCTGTCGTAATGTCTGCCTCTGTGGTAGGTTCAATGGTAAATGACTCTGTCGTTGTTGCAGAAGTGACGTCAGCATTCGTAGTAAGCTCTGTCGTAATGTCGGCCCCTGTGGTAGGTTCAATGGTAACTGATTCTGTTGTTGTTGCAGAAGTGACGTCAGCATTCGTAGTAACCTCTGTCGTAATGTCGGCCCCTGTGGTAGGTTCAATGGTAACTGATTCTGTTGTTGTTGCAGAAGTGACGTCAGCATTCGTAGTAGCCGCTGTCGTAATGTCGGCCTCTGTGGTAGGTTCAATGGTAACTGACTCTGTTGTTGTTGCAGAAGTGACGTCAGCATTCGTAGTAGCCTCTGTCGTAATGTCGACCTCTGTGGTAGGTTTAATGGTAACTGACTCTGTTGTTGTTGCAGAAGTGACGTCAGCATTCGTAGTAGCTTCTGTCGTAATGTCGGCATCTGTGGTAGGTTCAATGGTAACTGACTCTGTTGTTGTTGCAGAAGTGACGTCAGCATTAGTAGTAGCCTCTGTCGTAATGTCGGCCTCTGTGATAGGTTCAATGGTAACTGATTCTGTTGTTGTTGCAGAAGTGACGTCAGCATTCGTAGTAGCTTCTGTCGTAATGTCGGCCTCTGTGGTAGGTTCAATGGTAACTGACTCTGTGGTTGTTGCAGAAGTGACGTCAGCATTCGTATTAGCCTCTGTCGTAATGTTGGCCTCTGTGGTAGCTTCAATGGTTACTGATTCTGTTGTTGTTGCAGAAGTGACGTCAGCATTCGTAGTAGCCTCTGTCGTAATGTCGGCCTCTGTGTTAGCTTCCAGGGTTAGTGACTCTGTTGTTGTTGCAGAAGTGACGTCAGCATTCGTAGTAGCCTCTGTCGTAATGTCGGCCTCTGTGGTAGTTTCAATGGTAACCGACTCTGTTGTTGTTGCAGAAGTGACGTCAGCATTCGTAGTAGCCTCTGTCGTAATGTCGGCCTCTGTGGTAGTTTCAATGGTAACCGACTCTGTTGTTGTTGCAGAAGTGACGTCAGCATTCGTAGTAGCCTCTGTCGTAATGTCGGCCTCTGTGGTAGGTTCAATGGTAACTGATTCTGTTGTTGTTGCAGAAGTGACGTCAGCATTCGTAGTAGCCTCTGACGTAATGTCGGCCTCTGTAGTAGCATCCAGGGTTACTGATTCTGTTGTTGTTGCAGAAGTGACGTCAGCATTCGTAGTCGCCTCTGTCGTAATGTCGGCCTCTGTGGTAGGTTCAATGGTAACTGATTCTGATGTTGTTGCAGAAGTGACGTCAGCATTCGTAGTAGCCTCTGTCGTAATGTCGGCCTCTGTGGTAGGTTCAATGGTAACTGATTCTGTTGTTGTTGCAGAAGTGACATCAGCATTCGTAGTAGCCTCTGTCGTAATATCGGCCTCTGTAGTAGGTTCAATGGTAACTGATTCTGTTGTTGTTGCAGAAGTGACGTCAGCATTCGTAGTCGCCTCTGCCGTAATGTCGGCCTCTGTGGTAGGTTCAATGGTAACTGACTCTGTTGTTGTTGCAGAAGTGACGTCAGCATTCGTAGTAGCCTCTGTCGTAATGTCGGCCTCTGTGGTAGGTTCAATGGTAACTGAATCTGTTGTTGTTGCAGAAGTGACGTCAGCATTCGTAGTAGCCTCTGTTGTAATGTCGGCCTCTATGGTAGGTTCAATGGTAAGTGATTCTGTTGTTGTTGCAGAAGTGACGTCAGCATTCGTAGTAGCCTCTGTCATAATGTCGGCCTCTGTGGTAGGGTCAATGGTAAGTGATTCTGTTGTTGTTGCAGAAGTAACGTCAGCATTCGTAGTAGCCTCTGTCGTAATGTCGGCCTCTGTGGTAGGTTCAATGCTAACTGACTCTGTTGTTGTTGCAGAAGTGACGTCAGCATTCGTAGTAGCCTCTGTCGTAATGTCGGCCTCTGTAGTAGCATCCAGGGTTACTGATTCTGTTGTTGTTGCAGAAGTGACGTCAGCATTCGTAGTCGCCTCTGTCGTAATGTCGGCCTCTGTGGTAGGTTCAATGGTAACTGATTCTGATGTTGTTGCAGAAGTGACGTCAGCATTCGTAGTAGCCTCTGTCGTAATGTCGGCCTCTGTGGTAGGTTCAATGGTAACTGATTCTGTTGTTGTTGCAGAAGTGACATCAGCATTCGTAGTAGCCTCTGTCGTAATATCGGCCTCTGTAGTAGGTTCAATGGTAACTGATTCTGTTGTTGTTGCAGAAGTGACGTCAGCATTCGTAGTCGCCTCTGCCGTAATGTCGGCCTCTGTGGTAGGTTCAATGGTAACTGACTCTGTTGTTGTTGCAGAAGTGACGTCAGCATTCGTAGTAGCCTCTGTCGTAATGTCGGCCTCTGTGGTAGGTTCAATGGTAACTGAATCTGTTGTTGTTACAGAAGTGACGTCAGCATTCGTAGTAGCCTCTGTTGTAATGTCGGCCTCTGTGGTAGGTTCAATGGTAAGTGATTCTGTTGTTGTTGCAGAAGTGACGTCAGCATTCGTAGTAGCCTCTGTCATAATGTCGGCCTCTGTGGTAGGGTCAATGGTAAGTGATTCTGTTGTTGTTGCAGAAGTGACGTCAGCATTCGTAGTAGCCTCTGTCGTAATGTCGGCCTCTGTGGTAGGTTCAATGCTAACTGACTCTGTTGTTGTTGCAGAAGTGACGTCAGCATTCGTAGTAGCCTCTGTCGTAATGTCGGCCTCTGTGGAAGCTTCCAGGGTTACTGACTCTGTTGTTGTTGCAGAAGTGACGTCAGCATTCGTAGTAGCCTCTGTCGTAATGTCGGCCTCTGTGGTAGCTTCAATGGTAACTGATTCTGTTGTTGTTGCAGAAGTCACGTCAGCATTCGTAGTAGCCTCTGTCGTAATGTCGGCCTCTGTGGTAGTTTCAATGGTAACCGACTCTGTTGTTGTTGCAGAAGTGACGTCAGCATTCGTAGTAGCCTCTGTCGTAATGTCGGCCTCTGTGGTAGTTTCAATGGTAACCGACTCTGTTGTTGTTGCAGAAGTGACGTCAGCATTCGTAGTAGCCTCTGTCGTAATGTCGGCCTCTGTGGTAGGTTCAATGGTAACTGATTCTGTTGTTGTTGCAGAAGTGACGTCAGCATTCGTAGTAGCCTCTGTCGTAATGTCGGCCTCTGTAGTAGCATCCAGGGTTACTGATTCTGTTGTTGTTGCAGAAATGACGTCAGCATTCGTAGTCGCCTCTGTCGTAATGTCGGCCTCTGTGGTAGGTTCAATGGTAACTGATTCTGATGTTGTTGCAGAAGTGACGTCAGCATTCGTAGTAGCCTCTGTCGTAATGTCGGCCTCTGTGGTAGGTTTAATGGTAACTGATTCTGTTGTTGTTGCAGAAGTGACATCAGCATTCGTAGTAGCCTCTGTCGTAATATCGGCCTCTGTAGTAGGTTCAATGGTAACTGATTCTGTTGTTGTTGCAGAAGTGACGTCAGCATTCGTAGTCGCCTCTGCCGTAATGTCGGCCTCTGTGGTAGGTTCAATGGTAACTGACTCTGTTGTTGTTGCAGAAGTGACGTCAGCATTCGTAGTAGCCTCTGTCGTAATGTCGGCCTCTGTGGTAGGTTCAATGGTAACTGAATCTGTTGTTGTTGCAGAAGTGACGTCAGCATTCGTAGTAGCCTCTGTTGTAATGTCGGCCTCTGTGGTAGGTTCAATGGTAAGTGATTCTGTTGTTGTTGCAGAAGTGACGTCAGCATTCGTAGTAGCCTCTGTCATAATGTCGGCCTCTGTGGTAGGGTCAATGGTAAGTGATTCTGTTGTTGTTGCAGAAGTGACGTCAGCATTCGTAGTAGCCTCTGTCGTAATGTCGGCCTCTGTGGTAGGTTCAATGCTAACTGACTCTGTTGTTGTTGCAGAAGTGACGTCAGCATTCGTAGTAGCCTCTGTCGTAATGTCGGCCTCTGTAGTAGCATCCAGGGTTACTGATTCTGTTGTTGTTGCAGAAGTGACGTCAGCATTCGTAGTCGCCTCTGTCGTAATGTCGGCCTCTGTGGTAGGTTCAATGGTAACTGATTCTGATGTTGTTGCAGAAGTGACGTCAGCATTCGTAGTAGCCTCTGTCGTAATGTCGGCCTCTGTGGTAGGTTCAATGGTAACTGATTCTGTTGTTGTTGCAGAAGTGACATCAGCATTCGTAGTAGCCTCTGTCGTAATATCGGCCTCTGTAGTAGGTTCAATGGTAACTGATTCTGTTGTTGTTGCAGAAGTGACGTCAGCATTCGTAGTCGCCTCTGCCGTAATGTCGGCCTCTGTGGTAGGTTCAATGGTAACTGACTCTGTTGTTGTTGCAGAAGTGACGTCAGCATTCGTAGTAGCCTCTGTCGTAATGTCGGCCTCTGTGGTAGGTTCAATGGTAACTGAATCTGTTGTTGTTACAGAAGTGACGTCAGCATTCGTAGTAGCCTCTGTTGTAATGTCGGCCTCTGTGGTAGGTTCAATGGTAAGTGATTCTGTTGTTGTTGCAGAAGTGACGTCAGCATTCGTAGTAGCCTCTGTCATAATGTTGGCCTCTGTGGTAGGGTCAATGGTAAGTGATTCTGTTGTTGTTGCAGAAGTGACGTCAGCATTCGTAGTAGCCTCTGTCGTAATGTCGGCCTCTGTGGTAGGTTCAATGCTAACTGACTCTGTTGTTGTTGCAGAAGTGACGTCAGCATTCGTAGTAGCCTCTGTCGTAATGTCGGCCTCTGTGGAAGCTTCCAGGGTTACTGACTCTGTTGTTGTTGCAGAAGTGACGTCAGCATTCGTAGTAGCCTCTGTCGTAATGTCGGCCTCTGTGGTAGCTTCAATGGTAACTGATTCTGTTGTTGTTGCAGAAGTCACGTCAGCATTCGTAGTAGCCTCTGTCGTAATGTCGGCCTCTGTGGTAGGTTCAATGGTAACTGAATCTGTTGTTGTTGCAGAAGTGACGTCAGCATTCGTAGTAGCCTCAGTTGTAATGTCGACCTCTTTGGTAGGTTCCAGGGTAACTGATTCTGTTGTTGTTGCGGAAGTGACGTTAGCATTCGTAGTAGCCTCTGTCGTAATGTCTGCTTCTGTGGTAGGTTCAATGGTAACTGACTCTGTTGTTGTTGCAGAAGTGACGTCAGCATTCGTAGTAGCCTCTGTCGTAATGTCTGCCTCTGTGGTAGGTTCAATGGTAACTGACTCTGTTGTTGTTGCAGAAGTGACGTCTGCATTCGTAGTAGCCTCTGTCGTAATGTCTGCCTCTGTGGTAGGTTCAATGCTAACTGACTCTGTTGTTGTTGCAGAAGTGACGTCAGCATTCGTAGTAGCCTCTGTCGTAATGTCGGTCTCTGTGGTAGCTTCAATGGTAACTGATTCTGTTGTTGTTGCAGAAGTGACGTCAGCATTCGTAGTAGCCTCTGTCGTAATATCGGCCTCTGTGGTAGGTTCAATGCTAACTGACTCTGTTGTTGTTGCAGAAGTGACGTCAGCATTCGTAGTAGCCTCTGTCGTAATGTCGGCCTCTGTGGTAGGTTCAATGCTAACTGACTCTGTTGTTGTTGCAGAAGTGACGTCAGCATTCGTAGTAGCCTCTGTCGTAATGTCGGCCTCTGTGGTAGCTTCAATGGTAACTGCCTCAGTTGTTGTTACAGAAGTGACGTCAGATTTCGTAGTGGCTTCTGTCGTAATGTCGGCCTCTGTGGTAGCTTCAATGGTAACTGACTCTGTTGTTGTTGCGGAAGTGACGTCAGCATTCGTAGTAGCCTCTGTCGTAATGTCGGCCTCTGTGGCAGGTTCAATGGTAACTGACTCTGTTGTTGTTGCAGAAGTGACGTCAGCATTCGTAGTAGCCTCTGTCGTAATGTCGGCCTCTGTGGTAGGTTCAATGGTAACTGACTCAGTTGTTGTTGCAGAAGTGACGTCAGCATTCGTAGTAGCCTCTGTCGTAATGTCGGCCTCTGTGGTAGGTTTAATGGTAACTGACTCTGTTGTTGTTGCAGAAGTGACGTCAGCATTCGTAGTAGCCTCTGTCGTAATGTCGGCCTCTGTGGTAGGTTCAATGGTAACTGACTCAGTTGTTGTTGCAGAAGTGACGTCAGCATTCGTAGTAGCCTCTGCCGTAATGTCGGCCTCTGTGGTAGCTTCAATGGTAACTGACACTGTTGTTGTTGCAGAAGTGACGTCAGCATTCGTAGTAGCCTTTGTTGTAATGTCGACCTTTGTGGTAGGTTCAATGGTAACTGATTCTGTTGTTGTTGCAGAAGTGACGTCAGCATTCGTAGTAGCCTTTGTCGTAATGTCGGCCTCTGTGGTAGCTTCAATGGTAACTGATTCTGTTGTTGTTGCAGAAGTGACGTCAGCATTCGTAGTAGCCTCTGTCGTAATATCGGCCTCTGTGGTAGTTTCAATGGTAACTGATTCGTTTGTTATTGCAGAAGTGACGTCAGCATTCGTAGTAGCCTCTGTCGTAATGTCTGCCTCTGTGGTAGGTTCAATGGTAAATGACTCTGTTGTTGTTGCAGAAGTGACGTCAGCATTCGTAATAGCCTCTGTCGTAATGTCGGCCTCTGTGGTAGCTTCAATAGTAACTGGTTTTCTTGTTGCAGAAGTGACGTCAGCATTCGTAGTAGCCTCTGTCGTAATGTCGGCCTTTGTGGTAGGTTCAATGGTAACTGACTCTGTTGTTGTTGCAGAAGTGACGTCTGCATTCGTAGTAGCCTCTGTCGTAATGTCTGCCTCTGTAGTAGGTTCAATGGTAACTGATTCTGTTGTTGTTGCAGAAGTGACGTCAGCATTCGTAGTAGCCTCTGTCGTAATGTCTGCCTCTGTGGTAGGTTCAATGGTAACTGACTCTTTTGTTGTTGCAGAAGTGACGTCAGCATTCGTAGTAGCCTCTGTCGTAATGTCGGCCTCTGTGGTAGGTTCAATGGTAACTGATTCTGTTGTTGTTGCAGAAGTGATGTCAGCATTCGTAGTAGCCTCTGTCGTAATGTCGGCCTCTGTGGTAGGTTCAATGCTAACTGACTCTGTTGTTGTTGCAGAAGTGACGTCAGCATTCGTAGTAGCCTCTGTCGTAATGTCGGCCTCTGTGGTAGGTTCAATGGTAACTGACTCTGTTGTTGTTGCAGAAGTGACGTCTGCATTCGTAGTAGCCTCTGTCGTAATGTCTGCCTCTGTAGTAGGTTCAATAGTAACTGATTCTGTTGTTGTTGCAGAAGTGACGTCAGCATTCATAGTAGCCTCTGTCGTAATGTCGGCCTCTGTGGTAGGTTCAATGGTAACTGACTCTTTTGTTGTTGCAGAAGTGACGTCAGCAATCGTAGTAGCCTCTGTCGTAATGTCGGCCTCTGTGGTAGGTTCAATGGTAAATGATTCTGTTGTTGTTGCAGAAGTGATGTCAGCATTCGTAGTAGCCTCTGTCGTAATGTCTGCCTCTGTGGTAGGTTCAATGCTAACTGACTCAGTTGTTGTTGCAGAAGTGACGTCAGCATTCGTAGTAGCCTCTGTCGTAATGTCGGCCTCTGTGGTAGGTTTAATGGTAACTGACTCTGTTGTTGTTGCAGAAGTGACGTCAGCATTCGTAGTAGCCTCTGTCGTAATGTCGGCCTCTGTGGTAGGTTCAATGGTAACTGACTCTGTTGTTGTTGCAGAAGTGACGTCAGCATTCTTAGTAGTCTCTGTCGTAATGTCGGCCTCTGTGGTAGGTTCAATGCTAACTGACTCTGTTGTTGTTGCAGAAGTGACGTCAGCATTCGTAGTAGCCGCTGTCGTAATGTCGGCATCTGTGGTAGCTTCAATGGTAACTGACTCTGTTGTTGTTGCAGAAGTGACGTCAGCATTAGTAGTAGCCTCTGTCGTAATGTCGGCCCCAGTGGTAGGTTCAATGGTAACTGACTCTGTTGTTGTTGCAGAAGTGACGTCAGCATTCGTAGTAGCCTCTGTCGTAATGTCGGCGCCAGTGGTAGGTTCAATGGTAACTGATTCGTTTGTTATTGCAGAAGTGACGTCAGCATTCGTAGTAGCCTCTGTCGTAATGTCTGCCTCTGTGGTAGGTTCAATGGTAAATGACTCTGTTGTTGGTGCAGAAGTGACGTCAGCATTCGTAATAGCCTCTGTCGTAATGTCGGCCTCTGTGGTAGCTTCAATAGTAACTGGTTCTTTTGTTGCAGAAGTGACGTCAGCATTCGTAGTAGCCTCTGTCGTAATGTCGGCCTCTGTGGTAGGTTCAATGGTAACTGACTCTGTTGTTGTTGCAGAAGTGACGTCTGCATTCGTAGTAGCCTCTGTCGTAATGTCTGCCTCTGTAGTAGGTTCAATAGTAACTGATTCTGTTGTTGTTGCAGAAGTGACGTCAGCATTCATAGTAGCCTCTGTCGTAATGTCGGCCTCTGTGGTAGGTTCAATGGTAACTGATTCTTTTGTTGTTGCAGAAGTGACGTCAGCATTCGTAGTAGCCTCTGTCGTAATGTCGGCCTCTGTGGTAGGTTCAATGGTAACTGATTCTGTTGTTGTTGCAGAAGTGATGTCAGCATTCGTAGTAGCCTCTGTCGTAATGTCTGCCTCTGTGGTAGGTTCAATGCTAACTGACTCAGTTGTTGTTGCAGAAGTGACGTCAGCATTCGTAGTAGCCTCTGTCGTAATGTCGGCCTCTGTGGTAGGTTTAATGGTAACTGACTCTGTTGTTGTTGCAGAAGTGACGTCAGCATTCGTAGTAGCCTCTGTCGTAATGTCGGCCTCTGTGGTAGGTTCAATGGTAACTGACTCTGTTGTTGTTGCAGAAGTGACGTCAGCATTCTTAGTAGTCTCTGTCGTAATGTCGGCCTCTGTGGTAGGTTCAATGCTAACTGACTCTGTTGTTGTTGCAGAAGTGACGTCAGCATTCGTAGTAGCCGCTGTCGTAATGTCGGCATCTGTGGTAGCTTCAATGGTAACTGACTCTGTTGTTGTTGCAGAAGTGACGTCAGCATTAGTAGTAGCCTCTGTCGTAATGTCGGCCCCAGTGGTAGGTTCAATGGTAACTGACTCTGTTGTTGTTGCAGAAGTGACGTCAGCATTCGTAGTAGCCTCTGTCGTAATGTCGGCGCCAGTGGTAGGTTCAATGGTAACTGATTCGTTTGTTATTGCAGAAGTGACGTCAGCATTCGTAGTAGCCTCTGTCGTAATGTCTGCCTCTGTGGTAGGTTCAATGGTAAATGACTCTGTTGTTGTTGCAGAAGTGACGTCAGCATTCGTAATAGCCTCTGTCGTAATGTTGGCCTCTGTGGTAGCTTCAATAGTAACTGGTTCTCTTGTTGCAGAAGTGACGTCAGCATTCGTAGTAGCCTCTGTCGTAATGTCGGCCTCTGTGGTAGGTTCAATGGTAACTGACTCTGTTGTTGTTGCAGAAGTGACGTCTGCATTCGTAGTAGCCTCTGTCGTAATGTCGGCCTCTGTAGTAGGTTCAATAGTAACTGATTCTGTTGTTGTTGCAGAAGTGACGTCAGCATTCGTAGTAGCCTCTGTCGTAATGTCTGCCTCTGTGGTAGGTTCAATGGTAACTGACTCTTTTGTTGTTGCAGAAGTGACGTCAGCATTCGTAGTAGCCTCTGTCGTAATGTCGGCCTCTGTGGTAGGTTCAATGGTAACTGATTCTGTTGTTGTTGCAGAAGTGATGTCAGCATTCGTAGTAGCCTCTGTCGTAATGTCGGCCTCTGTGGTAGGTTCAATGCTAACTGACTCTGTTGTTGTTGCAGAAGTGACGTCAGCATTCGTAGTAGCCTCTGTCGTAATGTCGGCCTCTGTGGTAGGTTCAATGGTAACTGACTCAGTTGTTGTTGCAGAAGTGACGTCAGCATTCGTAGTAGCCTCTGTCGTAATGTCGGCCTCTGTGGTAGGTTTAATGGTAACTGACTCTGTTGTTGTTGCAGAAGTGACGTCAGCATTCGTAGTAGCCTCTGTCGTAATGTCGGCCTCTGTGGTAGGTTCAATGGAAACTGACTCTGTTGTTGTTGCAGAAGTGACGTCAGCATTCTTAGTAGTCTCTGTCGTAATGTCGGCCTCTGTGGTAGGTTCAATGCTAACTGACTCTGTTGTTGTTGCAGAAGTGACGTCAGCATTCGTAGTAGCCGCTGTCGTAATGTCGGCATCTGTGGTAGCTTCAATGGTAACTGACTCTGTTGTTGTTGCAGAAGTGACGTCAGCATTAGTAGTAGCCTCTGTCGTAATGTCGGCCCCAGTGGTAGGTTCAATGGTAACTGACTCTGTTGTTGTTGCAGAAGTGACGTCAGCATTCGTAGTAGCCTCTGTCGTAATGTCGGCCCCAGTGGTAGGTTCAATGGTAACTGACTCTGTTGTTGTTGCAGAAGTGACGTCAGCATTCGTAGTAGCCTCTGTCGTAATGTCGGCCTCTGTGGTAGGTTCAATGCTAATTGACTCTGTTGTTGTTGCAGAAGTGACGTCAGCATTCGTAGTAGCCCCTGCCGTAATGTCGGCCTCTGTGGTAGGTTCAATGGTAACTGACTCAGTTTTTGTTGCAGAAGTGATGTCAGCATTCGTAGTAGCCTCTGTCGTAATGTCTGCCTCTGTGGTAGGTTCAATGCTAACTGACTCTGTTGTTGTTGCAGAAGTGACGTCAGCATTCGTAGTAGCCTCTGTCGTAATGTTGGCCTCTGTGGTAGGTTCAATGGTAACTGACTCAGTTGTTGTTGCAGAAGTGACGTCAGCATTCGTAGTAGCCTCTGTCGTAATGTCGGCCTCTGTGGTAGGTTTAATGGTAACTGACTCTGTTGTTGTTGCAGAAATGACGTCAGCATTCGTAGTAGCCTCTGTCGTAATGTCGGCCTCTGTGGTAGGTTCAATGGTAACTGACTCTGTTGTTGTTGCAGAAGTGACGTCAGCATTCTTAGTAGTCTCTGTCGTAATGTCGGCCTCTGTGGTAGGTTCAATGCTAACTGACTCTGTTGTTGTTGCAGAAGTGACGTCAGCATTCGTAGTAGCCTCTGTCGTAATGTCGGCATCTGTGGTAGCTTCAATGGTAACTGACTCTGTTGTTGTTGCAGAAGTGACGTCAGCATTAGTAGTAGCCTCTGTCGTAATGTCGGCCCCAGTGGTAGGTTCAATGGTAACTGACTCTGTTGTTGTTGCAGAAGTGACGTCAGCATTCGTAGTAGCCTCTGTCGTAATGTCGGCCCCAGTGGTAGGTTCAATGGTAACTGACTCTGTTGTTGTTGCAGAAGTGAAGTCAGCATTCGTAGTAGCCTCTGTCGTAATGTCGGCCTCTGTAGTAGGTTCAATGCTAATTGACTCTGTTGTTGTTGCAGAAGTGACGTCAGCATTCGTAGTAGCCCCTGCCGTAATGTCGGCCTCTGTGGTAGGTTCAATGGTAACTGACTCAGTTTTTGTTGCAGAAGTGACGTCAGCATTCGTAATAGCCTCTGTCGTAATGTCGACCTCTGTGGTAAGTTCAATAGTAACTGGTTCTGTTGTTGTTGCAGAAGTGACGTCAGCATTCGTAGTAGCCTTTGTCGTAATGTCGGCCTCTGTGGTAGGTTCAATGGTAACTGACTCTGTTGTTGTTGCAGAAGTGACGTCAGCATTCGTAGTAGCCTCTGTCGTAATGTTGGCCTCTGTGGTAGCTTCAATGGTAACTGACTCTGTTGTTGTTGCAGAAGTGACGTCAGCATTCGTAGTAGCCTCTGTCGTAATGTCGGCCTCTGTGGTAGGTTCAATGGTAACTGACTCTGTTGTTGTTGCAGAAGTGACGTCAGCATTCGTAGTAGCCTCTGTCGTAATGTCGGCCTCTGTGGTAGCTTCAATGGTAACTGATTCTGTTGTTGTTGCAGAAGTGACGTCAGCATTCGTAGTAGCTTCTGTCGTAATGTCGGCCCCAGTGGTAGGTTCAATGGTAACTGACTCTGTTGTTGTTGCAGAAGTGACGTCAGCATTCGTAGTAGCCTCTGTCGTAATGTCGGTCTCTGTAGTAGGTTCAATGCTAACTGACTCTGTTGTTGTTGCAGAAGTGACGTCAGCATTCGTAGTAGCCTCTGTCGTAATGTCGGCCTCTGTGGTAGGTTCAATGGTAACTGATTCTGTTGTTGTTGTTGCAGAAGTGACGTCAGCATTCGTAGTAGCCTCTGTCGTAATGTCGGCCTTTGTGGTAGGTTCAATGGTAACTGACTCAGTTGTTGTTGCAGAAGTGACGTCAGCATTCGTAATAGCCTCTGTCGTAATGTCGGCCTCTGTGGTAGCTTCAATAGTAACTGGTTCTCTTGTTGCAGAAGTGACGTCAGCATTCGTAGTAGCCTCTGTCGTAATGTCGGCCTCTGTAGTAGGTTCAATGGTAACTGACTCTGTTGTTGTTGCAGAAGTGACGTCAGCATTCGTAGTAGCCTCTGTCGTAATGTCGGCCTCTGTGGTAGGTTCAATGCTAACTGACTCTGTTGTTGTTGCAGAAGTGACGTCAGCATTCGTAGTAGCCTCTGTCGTAATGTCGGCCTCTGTGGTAGGTTCAATGGTAACTGACTCTGTTGTTGTTGCAGAAGTGACGTCAGCATTCGTAGTAGCCTCTGTCGTAATGTCAGCATCAGTGGTAGGTTCAATGGTAACTGACTCTGTTGTTGTTGCAGAAGTGACGTCAGCATTCGTAGTAGCCTTTGTCGTAATGTCGTTCCCAGTGGTAGGTTCAAAGGTAACTGACTCTGTTGTTGTTGCAGAAGTGACGTCAGCATTCGTAGTAGCCTCTGTCGTAATGTCGGCCCCAGTGGTAGGTTCAATGGTAACTGACTCTGTTGTTGTTGCAGAAGTGAAGTCAGCATTCGTAGTAGCCTCTGTCGTAATGTCGGCCTCTGTAGTAGGTTCAATGCTAATTGACTCTGTTGTTGTTGCAGAAGTGACGTCAGCATTCGTAGTAGCCCCTGCCGTAATGTCGGCCTCTGTGGTAGGTTCAATGGTAACTGACTCAGTTTTTGTTGCAGAAGTGACGTCAGCATTCGTAATAGCCTCTGTCGTAATGTCGACCTCTGTGGTAAGTTCAATAGTAACTGGTTCTGTTGTTGTTGCAGAAGTGACGTCAGCATTCGTAGTAGCCTCTGTCGTAATGTCGGCCTCTGTGGTAGGTTCAATGGTAACTGACTCTGTTGTTGTTGCAGAAGTGACGTCAGCATTCGTAGTAGCCTCTGTCGTAATGTCGGCCTCTGTGGTAGCTTCAATGGTAACTGACTCTGTTGTTGTTGCAGAAGTGACGTCAGCATTCGTAGTAGCCTCTGTCGTAATGTCGGCCTCTGTGGTAGGTTCAATGGTAACTGACTCTGTTGTTGTTGCAGAAGTGACGTCAGCATTCGTAGTAGCCTCTGTCGTAATGTCGGCCTCTGTGGTAGTTTCAATGCTAACTGACTCTGTTGTTGTTGCAGAAGTGACGTCAGCATTCGAAGTAGCCTTTGTCGTAATGTCGGCCTCTGTGGTAGCTTCAATGGTAACTAATTCTGTTGTTGTTGCAGAAGTGACGTCAGCATTCGTAGTAGCCTCTGTCGTAATGTCGGCCTCTGTGGTAGGTTCAATGGTAACTGATTTTGTTGTTGTTGCAGAAGTGACGTCAGCATTCGTAGTAGCCTCTGTCGTAATGTCGGCCTCTGTGGTAGCTTCAATGGTAACTGATTCTGTTGTTGTTGCAGAAGTGACGTCAGCATTCGTAGTAGCTTCTGTCGTAATGTCGGCCCCAGTGGTAGGTTCAATGGTAACTGACTCTGTTGTTGTGGCAGAAGTGACGTCAGCATTCGTAGTAGCCTCTGTCGTAATGTCGGTCTCTGTAGTAGGTTCAATGCTAACTGACTCTGTTGTTGTTGCAGAAGTGACGTCAGCATTCGTAGTAGCCTCTGTCGTAATGTCGGCCTCTGTGGTAGGTTCAATGGTAACTGATTCTGTTGTTGTTGCAGAAGTGACGTCAGCATTCGTAATAGCCTCTGTCGTAATGTCGGCCTCTGTGGTAGCTTCAATAGTAACTGGTTCTCTTGTTGCAGAAGTGACGTCAGCATTCGTAGTAGCCTCTGTCGTAATGTCGGCCTCTGTAGTAGGTTCAATGGTAACTGACTCTGTTGTTGTTGCAGAAGTGACGTCAGCATTTGTAGTAGCCTCTGTCGTAATGTCGGCCTCTGTGGTAGGTTCAATGCTAACTGACTCTGTTGTTGTTGCAGAAGTGACGTCAGCATTCGTAGTAGCCTTTGTCGTAATGTCGGCCTCTGTGGTAGGTTCAATGGTAACTGACTCTGTTGTTGTTGCAGAAGTGACGTCAGCATTCGTAGTAGCCTCTGTCGTAATGTCGTTCCCAGTGGTAGGTTCAAAGGTAACTGACTCTGTTGTTGTTGCAGAAGTGACGTCAGCATTCGTAGTAGCCTCTGTCGTAATGTCGGCCTCTGTAGTAGGTTCAATGCTAACTGACTCTGTTGTTGTTGCAGAAGTGACGTCAGCATTCGTAGTAGCCTCTGCCGTAATGTCGGCCTCTGTGGTAGCTTCAATGGTAAATGACTCTGTTGTTGTTGCAGAAGTGACGTCAGCATTCGTAATAGCCTCTGTCGTAATGTCGGCCTCTGTGGTAGTTTCAATGGTAACTGCCTCAGTTGTTGTTGCAGAAGTGACGTCAGCATTCGTAGTGGCCTCTGCCGTAATGTCGGCCTCTGTGGTAGCTTCAATGGTAACTGACTCTGTTGTTGTTGCAGATGTGACGTCAGCATTCGTAGTAGCCTCTGTCGTAATGTCGGCCACTGTGGTAGGTTCAATGACAACTGACTCTGTTGTTGTTGCAAAAGTGACGTCAGCATTCGTAGTAGCCTCTGTCGTAATGTCTGCCTCTGTGGTAGGTTCAATGGTAACTGACTCTGTTGTTGTTGCAGAAGTGACGTCAGCATTCGTAGTAGCCTCTGTCGTAATGTCGACCTCTGTGGTAGGTTCAAAGGTAACTGACTCTGTTGTTGTTGCAGAAGTGACGTCAGCATTCGTAGTAGCCTCTGTCGTAATGTCGGCCTCTGTGGTAGGTTCAATGGTAACTGACTCTGTTGTTGTTGCAGAAGTGACGTCAGCATTCGTAGTCGCCTCTGCCGTAATGTCGGCCTCTGTGGTAGCTTCAATGGTAACTGACTCTGTTGTTGTTGCAGAAGTGACGTCAGCATTCGTAGTAGCCTCTGTCGTAATGTCGGCCTCTGTGGTAGCTTCAATGCTAACTGACTCAGTTGTTGTTGCAGAAGTGACGTCAGCATTCGTAATAGCCTCTGTCGTAATGTCGGCCTCTGTGGTAGGTTCAATGGTAACTGACTCTGTTGTTGTTGCAGAAGTGACGTCGGCATTCGCAGTAGCCTCTGCCGTAATGTCGGCCTCTGTGGTAGCTTCAATGGTAACTGACTCTGTTGTTGTTGCAGATGTGACGTCAGCATTCGTAATAGCCTCTGTCGTAATGTCGGCCTCTGTGGTAGGTTCAATGATAACTGACTCTGTTGTTGTTGCAGAAGTGACGTCAGCATTCGTAGTAGCCTCTGTCGTAATGTCGGCCTCTGTGGTAGGTTCAATCCTAACTGACTCTGTTGTTGTTGCAGAAGTGACGTCAGCATTCGTAGTAGCCTCTGTCGTAATGTCGGCCTCTGTGGTAGGTTCAATGGTAACTGACTCTGTTGTTGTTGCAGAAGTGACGTCAGCATTCGTAGTAGCCTCTGTCGTAATGTCAGCATCAGTGGTAGGTTCAATGGTAACTGACTCTGTTGTTGTTGCAGAAGTGACGTCAGCATTCGTAGTAGCCTCTGTCGTAATGTCGTCCCCAGTGGTAGGTTCAAAGGTAACTGACTCTGTTGTTGTTGCAGAAGTGACGTCAGCATTCGTAGTAGCCTCTGTCGTAATGTCGGCCTCTGTAGTAGGTTCAATGGTAACTGACTCTGTTGTTGTTGCAGAAGTGACGTCAGCATTCGTAGTAGCCTCTGCCGTAATGTCGGCCTCTGTGGTAGCTTCAATGGTAACTGACTCTGTTGTTGTTGCAGAAGTGACGTCAGCATTCGTAATAGCCTCTGTCGTAATGTCGGCCTCTGTGGTAGTTTCAATGGTAACTGACTCAGTAGTTGTTGCAGAAGTGACGTCAGCATTCGTAGTGGCCTCTGCCGTAATGTCGGCCTCTGTGGTAGCTTCAATGGTAACTGACTCTGTTGTTGTTGCAGATGTGACGTCAGCATTCGTAGTAGCCTCTGTCGTAATGTCGGCCACTGTGGTAGGTTCAATGACAACTGACTCTGTTGTTGTTGCAGAAGTGACGTCAGCATTCGTAGTAGCCTCTGTCGTAATGTCTGCCTCTGTGGTAGGTTCAATGGTAACTGACTCTGTTGTTGTTGCAGAAGTGACGTCAGCATTCGTAGTAGCCTCTGTCGTAATGTCGACTTCTGTGGTAGGTTCAATGGTAACTGACTCTGTTGTTGTTGCAGAAGTGACGTCAGCATTCGTAGTAGCCTCTGTCGTAATGTCGGCCTCTGTGGTAGGTTCAATGGTAACTGATTCTGTTGTTGTTGCAGAAGTGACGTCAGCATTTGTAGTAGCCTCTGCCGTAATGTCGCCCTCTGTGGTAGGTTCAATGGTAACTGACTCAGTTGTTGTTGCAGAAGTGACGTCAGCATTAGTAATAGCCTCTGTCGTAATGTAGGCCTTTGTGGTAGCTTCAATAGAAACCGGTTCACTTGTTGCAGAAGTGACGTCAGCATTCGTAGTAGCCTCTGTCGTAATGTCGGCCTCTGTGGTAGGTTTAATGGTAACTGACTCTGTTGTTGTTGCAGAAGTGACGTCAGCATTCGTAGTCGCCTTTGCCGTAATGTCGGCCTCTGTGGTAGCTTCAATGGTAACTGACTCTGTTGTTGTTGCAGAAGTGACGTCAGCATTCGTAGTAGCCTCTGTCGTAATGTCGGCCTCTGTGGTAGCTTCAATGCTAACTGACTCAGTTGTTGTTGCAGAAGTGACGTCAGCATTCGTAGTAGCCTCTGTCGTAATGTCGGCCTCTGTGGTAGGTTCAATGGTAACTGACTCTGTTGTTGTTGCAGAAGTGACGTCGGCATTCGTAGTAGCCTCTGCCGTAATGTCGGCCTCTGTGGTAGCTTCAATGGTAACTGACTCTGTTGTTGTTGCAGATGTGACGTCAGCATTCGTAGTAGCCTCTGTCGTAATGTCGGCCTCTGTGGTAGGTTCAATGATAACTGACTCTGTTGTTGTTGCAGAAGTGACGTCAGCATTCGTAGTAGCCTCTGTTGTAATGTTGGTCTCTGTGGTAGGTTTAATGGTAACTAACTCTGTTGTTGTTGCAGAAGTGACGTCAGCATTCGTAGTAGCCTCTGTCGTAATGTCGGCCTCTGTGGTAGCTTCAATGCTAACTGACTCAGTTGTTGTTGCAGAAGTGACGTCAGCATTCGTAGTAGCCTCTGTCGTAATGTCGGCCTCTGTGGTAGGTTCAATGGTAACTGACTCTGTTGTTGTTGCAGAAGTGACGTCGGCATTCGTAGTAGCCTCTGCCGTAATGTCGGCCTCTGTGGTAGCTTCAATGGTAACTGACTCTGTTGTTGTTGCAGATGTGACGTCAGCATTCGTAGTAGCCTCTGTCGTAATGTCGGCCTCTGTGGTAGGTTCAATGATAACTGACTCTGTTGTTGTTGCAGAAGTGACGTCAGCATTCGTAGTAGCCTCTGTTGTAATGTTGGTCTCTGTGGTAGGTTTAATGGTAACTAACTCTGTTGTTGTTGCAGAAGTGACGTCAGCATTCGTAGTAGCCTCTGTCGTAATGTCGGCCTCTGTGGTAGCTTCAATAGTAACTGACTCTGTTGTTGTTGCAGAAGTGACGTCAGCATTCGTAGTAGCCTCTGTCGTAATGTCGGCCTCTGTGGTAGCTTCAATGCTAACTGACTCAGTTGTTGTTGCAGAAGTGACGTCAGCATTCGTAGTAGCCTCTGTCGTAATGTCGGCCTCTGTTGTAGTTTCAATGGTAACTGACTCTGTTGTTGTTGCAGAAGTGACGTCAGCATTCGTAGTAGCCTCTGTCGTAATGTCGGCCTCTGTGGTAGCTTCAATGGTAACTGACTCTGTTGTTGTTGCAGAAGTGACGTCAGCATTCGTAGTAGCCTCTGTCGTAATGTCGGCCTCTGTGGTAGCTTCAATGCTAATTGACTCTGTTGTTGTTGCAGAAGTGACGTCAGCATTCGTAGTAGCCTCTGTCGTAATGTCGGCCTCTGTTGTAGGTTCAATGGTAACTGACTCTGTTGTTGTTGCAGAAGTGACGTCAGTATTCGTAGTAGTCTCTGTCGTAATATCGGCCTCTGTTGTAGGTTCAATGGTAACTGACTCTGTTGTTGTTGAAGAAGTGACGTCAGCATTCGTAGTAGCCCCTGTCGTAATGTCGGCCTCTGTGGTAGCTTTAATGGTAACTGATTCTGTTGTTGTTGCAGAAATGACGTCAGCATTCGTAGTAGCCTCTGTCGTAATGTCGGCCTCTGTGGTAGGTTCAATGGTAACTGACTCTGTTGTTGTTGCAGAAGTGACGTCAGCATTCGTAATAGCCTCTGTCGTAATGTCGGCCTCTGTGGTAGCTTCAATGGCAACTGACTCTGTTGTTGTTGCAGAAGTGACGTCAGCATTCGTAGTAGCCGTTGTCGTAATGTCGGCCTCTGTGGTAGCTTCAATGGTAACTAACTCTGTTGTTGTTGCAGAAGTGACGTCAGCATTCGTAGTAGCTTCTGTCGTAATGTCGGCCTCTGTGGTAGGTTCAATGCTAACTGACTCTGTTGTTGTTGCAGAAGTGACGTCAGCATTCGTAGTAGCCTCTGTCGTAGTGTCGGCCTCTGTTGTAGGTTCAATGGTAACTGACTCTGTTGTTGTTGCAGAAGTGACGTCAACATTCGTAGTAGCCCCTGTCGTAATGTCGGCCTCTGTGGTAGCTTCAATGGTAACTGACTCTGTTGTTGTTGCAGAAGTGACGTCAGCATTCGTAGTAGCCTCTGTCGTAATGTCGGCCTCTGTGGTAGATTTAATGGTAACTGACTCTGTTGTTGTTGCAGAAGTGACGTCAGCATTCCTAGTAACCTCTGTCGTAATGTCGGCCTCTGTGGTAGCTTCAATGGTAACTGACTCTGTTGTTGTTGCAGAAGTGACGTCAGCATTCGTAGTAGCCTCTGTCGTAATGTCGGCCTCTGTGGTAGCTTCAATGGTAACTAACTCTGTTGTTGTTGCAGAAGTGACGTCAGCATTCGTAGTAGCCTCTGTCGTAATGTCGGCCTCTGTGGTAGGTTCAATGCTAACTGACTCTGTTGTTGTTGCAGAAGTGACGTCAGCATTCGTAGTAGCCTCTGTCGTAATGTCGGCCTCTGTGGTAGGTTCAATGCTAACTGACTCTGTTGTTGTTGCAGAAGTGACGTCAGCATTCGTAGTAGCCTCTGTCGTAATGTCGGCCTCTGTTGTAGGTTCAATGGTAACTGACTCTGTTGTTGTTGCAGAAGTGACGTCAGCATTCGTAGTAGCCTCTGTCGTAATGTCGGCCTCTGTGGTAGCTTCAATGGTAACTGACTCTGTTGTTGTTGCAGAAGTGACGTCAGCATTCGTAGTAGCCTCTGTCGTAATGTCGGCCTCTGTGGTAGGTTTAATGGTAACTGACTCTGTTGTTGTTGCAGAAGTGACGTCAGCATTCGTAGTAACCTCTGTCGTAATGTCGGCCTCTGTGGTAGCTTCAATGGTAACTGACTCTGTTGTTGTTGCAGAAGTGACGTCAGCATTCGTAGTAGCCTCTGTCGTAATGTCGGCCTCTGTGGTAGGTTCAATGGTAACTGACTCTGTTGTTGTTGCAGAAGTGACGTCAGCATTCGTAGTAGCCTCTGTCGTAATGTCGGCCTCTGTAGTAGGTTCAATGGTAACTGACTCAGTTGTTGTTGCAGAAGTGACGTCAGCATTCGTAGTAGCCTCTGTCGTAATGTCGGCCTCTGTGGTAGCTTCAATGGTAACTGACTCTGTTGTTGTTGCAGAAGTGACGTCAGCATTCGTAGTAGCCTCTGTCGTAATGTCGGCCTCTGTGGTAGGTTCAATGCTAACTGACTCTGTGGTGGTTGCAGAAGTGACGTCAGCATTGATAGTAGCCTCTGTCGTAATGTCGGCCTCTGTGGTAGGTTCAATGGTAACTGACTCTGTTGTTGTTGCAGAAATGACGTCAGTATTCGTAGTAGCCTCTGTCGTAGTGTCGGCCTCTGTTGTAAGTTCAATGGTAACTGACTCTGTTGTTGTTGCAGAAGTGACGTCAGCATTCGTAGTAGCCTCTGTCGTAATATCGGCCTTTGTGGTAGCTTCAATGGTAATTGACTCTGTTGTTGTTGCAGAAGTGACGTCAGCATTCGTAGTAGCCTCTGTCGTAATGTCGGCCTCTGTGGTAGCTTCAATGGTAACTGATTCTGTTGTTGTTGCAGAAGTGACGTCAGCATTCGTAGTAACCTCTGTCGTAATGTCGGCCTCTGTGGTAGCTTCAATGGTAACTGATTCTGTTGTTGTTGCAGAAGTGACGTCAGCATTCGTAGTAGCCTGCGTCGTAATGTCGGCCTCTGTTGTAGGTTCAATGGTAACTGACTCTGTTGTTGTTACAGAAGTGACGTCAGCATTCGTAGTAACCTCTGTCGTAATGTCGGCCTCTGTGGTAGGTTCAATGGTAATTGACTTTGTTGTTGTTGCAGAAGTGACGTCAACATTCGTAGTAGCCTCTGTCGTAATGTCGGCTTCTGTGGTAGGTTCAATGCTAACTGACTCTGTTGTTGTTGCAGAAGTGACGTCAGCATTCGTAGTAGCCTCTGTCGTAATGTCGGCATCTGTGGTAGGTTCAATGCTAACTGACTCTGTTGTTGTTGCAGAAGTGACGTCAGCATTCGTAGTAGCCTCTGTCGTAGTGTCGGCCTCTGTTGTAGGTTCAATGGTAACTGACTCTGTTGTTGTTGCAGAAGTGACGTCAGCATTCGTAGTAGCCTCTGTCGTAATGTCGGCCTCTGTGGTAGCTTCAATGGTAACTGACTCTGTTGTTGTTGCAGAAGTGACGTCAGCATTCGTAGTAGCCTCTGTCGTAATGTCGGCCACTGTGGTAGGTTTAATGGTAACTGACTCTGTTGTTGTTGCAGAAGTGACGTCAGCATTCGTAGTAACCTCTGTCGTAATGTCGGCCTCTGTGGTAGCTTCAATGGTAACTGACTCTGTTGTTGTTGCAGAAGTGACGTCAGCATTCGTAGTAGCCTCTGTCGTGATGTCGGCCTCTGTGGTAGGTTCAATGGTAACTGACTCTGTTGTTGTTGCAGAAGTGACGTCAGCATTCGTAGTAGCCTCTGTCGTAATGTCGGCCTCTGTAGTAGGTTCAATGGTAACTGACTCAGTTGTTGTTGCAGAAGTGACGTCAGCATTCGTAGTAGCCTCTGTCGTAATGTCGGCCTCTGTGGTAGCTTCAATGGTAACTGACTCTGTTGTTGTTGCAGAAGTGACGTCAGCATTCGTAGTAGCCTCTGTCGTAATGTCGGCCTCTGTGGTAGGTTCAATGCTAACTGACTCTGTGGTGGTTGCAGAAGTGACGTCAGCATTGATAGTAGCCTCTGTCGTAATGTCGGCCTCTGTGGTAGGTTCAATGGTAACTGACTCTGTTGTTGTTGCAGAAATGACGTCAGCATTCGTAGTAGCCTCTGTCGTAGTGTCGGCCTCTGTTGTAAGTTCAATGGTAACTGACTCTGTTGTTGTTGCAGAAGTGACGTCAGCATTCGTAGTAGCCTCTGTCGTAATATCGGCCTTTGTGGTAGCTTCAATGGTAACTGACTCTGTTGTTGTTGCAGAAGTGACGTCAGCATTCGTAGTAGCCTCTGTCGTAATGTCGGCCTCTGTGGTAGCTTTAATGGTAACTGACTCTGTTGTTGTTTCAAAAGTGACGTCAGCATTCGTAGTAACCTCTGTCGTAATGTCGGCCTCTGTGGTAGCTTCAATGGTAACTGATTCTGTTGTTGTTGCAGAAGTGACGTCAGCATTCGTAGTAGCCTGCGTCGTAATGTCGGCCTCTGTTGTAGGTTCAATGGTAACTGACTCTGTTGTTGTTACAGAAGTGACGTCAGCATTCGTAGTAACCTCTGTCGTAATGTCGGCCTCTGTGGTAGGTTCAATGGTAATTGACTCTGTTGTTGTTGCAGAAGTGACGTCAACATTCGTAGTAGCCTCTGTCGTAATGTCGGCTTCTGTGGTAGGTTCAATGGTGACTAACTCTGTTGTTGTTGCAGAAGTGACGTCAGCATTCGTAGTAGCCCCTGTCGTAATGTCGGCCTTTGTTGTAGGTTCAATGGTAACTGCCTTAGTTGTTGTTACAGAAGTGACGTCAGCATTCGTAGTGGCCTCTGCCGTAATGTCGGCCTCTGTGGTAGCTTCAATGGTAACTGACTCAGTTGTTGTTGCAGATGTTACGTCAGCATTCGTAGTAGTCTTTGTCGTAATGTCGGCCACTGTGGTAGCTTCAATAGTAACTGACTCTGTTGTTGTTGCAGAAGTGACGTCAGCATTCGTAGTAGCCTCTGTCGTAATGTCTGCCTCTGTGGTAGGTTCAATGGTAACTGACTCTGTTGTTGTTGCAGAAGTGACGTCAGCATTCGTTGTAGCCTCTGTCGTAATGTCGGCCTCTGTGGTAGGTTCAATGGTAACTGACTCTGTTGTTGTTGCAGAAGTGACGTCAGCATTCGTAGTAGCCTCTGTCGTAATGTCGGCTTCTGTGGTTGGTTCAATGGTAACTGACTCTGTTGTTGTTGCAGAAGTGACGTCAGCATTCGTAGTAGCCTCTGTCGTAATGTCGGCCTCTGTGGTAGCTTCAATGCTAACTGACTCAGTTGTTGTTGCAGAAGTGACGTCAGCTTTCGTAGTAGCCTCTGTCGTAATGTCGGCCTCTGTGGTAGGTTGAATGGTAACTGACTCCGTTGTTGTTGCAGAAGTGACGTCGGCATTCGTAGTAGCCTCTGTCGTAATGTCGGCCTCTATAGTAGGTTCAATGGTAACTGACTCAGTTGTTGTTGCAGAAGTGACGTCAGCATTCGTAGTAGCCTCTGTCGTAATGTCGGCCTCTGTGGTAGCTTCAATGGTAACTGACTCTGTTGTTGTTGCAGAAGTGACGTCAGCATTCGTAGTAGCCTCTGTCGTAATGTCGGCCTCTGTGGTAGGTTCAATGCTAACTGATTCTGTGGTTGTTGCAGAAGTGACGTCAGCATTGATAGTAGCCTCTGTCGTAATGTCGGCCTCTGTGGTAGGTTCAATGGTAACTGACTCTGTTGTTGTTGCAGAAATGACGTCAGCATTCGTAGTAGCCTCTGTCGTAGTGTCGGCCTCTGTTGTAAGTTCAATGGTAACTGACTCTGTTGTTGTTGCAGAAGTGACGTCAGCATTCGTAGTAGCCTCTGTCGTAATATCGGCTCTTGTGGTAGCTTCAATGGTAACTGACTCTGTTGTTGTTGCAGAAGTGACGTCAGCATTCGTAGTAGCCTCTGTCGTAATGTCGGCCTCTGTGGTAGCTTTAATGGTAACTGACTCTGTTGTTGTTTCAAAAGTGACGTCAGCATTCGTAGTAACCTCTGTCGTAATGTCGGCCTCTGTGGTAGCTTCAATGGTAACTGATTCTGTTGTTGTTGCAGAAGTGACGTCAGCATTCGTAGTAGCCTGCGTCGTAATGTCGGCCTCTGTTGTAGGTTCAATGGTAACTGACTCTGTTGTTGTTACAGAAGTGACGTCAGCATTCGTAGTAACCTCTGTCGTAATGTCGGCCTCTGTGGTAGGTTCAATGGTAATTGACTCTGTTGTTGTTGCAGAAGTGACGTCAACATTCGTAGTAGCCTCTGTCGTAATGTCGGCTTCTGTGGTAGGTTCAATGGTGACTAACTCTGTTGTTGTTGCAGAAGTGACGTCAGCATTCGTAGTAGCCCCTGTCGTAATGTCGGCCTTTGTTGTAGGTTCAATGGTAACTGCCTCAGTTGTTGTTACAGAAGTGACGTCAGCATTCGTAGTGGCCTCTGCCGTAATGTCGGCCTCTGTGGTAGCTTCAATGGTAACTGACTCAGTTGTTGTTGCAGATGTTACGTCAGCATTCGTAGTAGTCTTTGTCGTAATGTCGGCCACTGTGGTAGCTTCAATAGTAACTGACTCTGTTGTTGTTGCAGAAGTGACGTCAGCATTCGTAGTAGCCTCTGTCGTAATGTCTGCCTCTGTGGTAGGTTCAATGGTAACTGACTCTGTTGTTGTTGCAGAAGTGACGTCAGCATTCGTTGTAGCCTCTGTCGTAATGTCGGCCTCTGTGGTAGGTTCAATGGTAACTGACTCTGTTGTTGTTGCAGAAGTGACGTCAGCATTCATAGTAGCCTCTGTCGTAATGTAGGCCTCTGTGGTAGGTTCAATGGTAACTGACTCTGTTGTTGTTGCAGAAGTGACGTCAGCATTCGTAGTCGCCTCTGCCGTAATGTCGGCCTCTGTGGTAGCTTCAATGGTAACTGACTCTGTTGTTGTTGCAGAAGTGACGTCAGCATTCGTAGTAGCCTCTGTCGTAATGTCGGCCTCTGTGGTAGCTTCAATGCTAACTGACTCAGTTGTTGTTGCAGAAGTGACGTCAGCATTCGTAGTAGCCTCTGTCGTAATGTCGGCCTCTGTGGTAGGTTGAATGGTAACTGACTCCGTTGTTGTTGCAGAAGTGACGTCGGCATTCGTAGTAGCCTCTGTCGTAATGTCGGCCTCTGTAGTAGGTTCAATGGTAACTGACTCAGTTGTTGTTGCAGAAGTGACGTCAGCATTCGTAGTAGCCTCTGTCGTAATGTCGGCCTCTGTGGTAGCTTCAATGGTAACTGACTCTGTTGTTGTTGCAGAAGTGACGTCAGCATTCGTAGTAGCCTCTGTCGTAATGTCGGCCTCTGTGGTAGGTTCAATGCTAACTGATTCTGTGGTTGTTGCAGAAGTGACGTCAGCATTGATAGTAGCCTCTGTCGTAATGTCGGCCTCTGTGGTAGGTTCAATGGTAACTGACTCTGTTGTTGTTGCAGAAATGACGTCAGCATTCGTAGTAGCCTCTGTCGTAGTGTCGGCCTCTGTTGTAAGTTCAATGGTAACTGACTCTGTTGTTGTTGCAGAAGTGACGTCAGCATTCGTAGTAGCCTCTGTCGTAATATCGGCCTTTGTGGTAGCTTTAATGGTAACTGACTCTGTTGTTGTTGCAGAAGTGACGTCAGCATTCGTAGTAGCCTCTGTCGTAATGTCGGCATCTGTGGTAGCTTTAATGGTAACTGACTCTGTTGTTGTTTCAGAAGTGACGTCAGCATTCGTAGTAACCTCTGTCGTAATGTCGGCCTCTGTGGTAGCTTCAATGGTAACTGATTCTGTTGTTGTTGCAGAAGTGACGTCAGCATTCGTAGTAGCCTGCGTCGTAATGTCGGCCTCTGTTGTAGGTTCAATGGTAACTGACTCTGTTGTTGTTTCAGAAGTGACGTCAGCATTCGTAGTAACCTCTGTCGTAATGTCGGCTTCTGTGGTAGGTTCAATGGTAATTGACTCTGTTGTTGTTGCAGAAGTGACGTCAACATTCGTAGTAGCCTCTGTCGGAATGTCGGCTTCTGTGGTAGGTTCAATGGTGACTAACTCTGTTGTTGTTGCAGAAGTGACGTCAGCATTCGTAGTAGCTTCTGTCGTAATGTCGGCCTCTGTGGTAGCTTCAATGGTAACTGACTCTGTTGTTGTTGCAGAAGTGACGTCAGCATTCGTAGTAGCCTCTGTCGTAATGTCGGCCTCTGTGGTAGGTTCAATGGTAACTGACTCTGTTGTTGTTGCAGAAGTGACGTCAGCATTCGTAGTAGCCTCTGTCGTAATGTCGGCCTCTGTGGTAGGTTCAATGCTAACTGACTTTGTTGTTGTTGCAGAAGTGACGTCAGCATTCGTAGTAGCCTCTGTCGTAATGTCGGCCTCTGTGGTAGGTTCAATGCTAACTGACACTGTTGTTGTTGCAGAAGCGACGTCAGCATTCGTAGTAGCCTCTGTCGTAATGTCTGCCTCTGTGGTAGATTTAATGGTAACTGACTTTGTTGTTGTTGCAGAAGTGACGTCAGCATTCGTAGTAGCCCCTGTCGTAATGTCGGCCTCTGTGGTAGCTTCAATGGTAACTGCCTCAGTTGTTGTTACAGAAGTGACGTTAGCATTCGTAGTGGCTTCTGCCGTAATGTCGGCCTCTGTGGTAGCTTCAATGGTAACTGACTCAGTTGTTGTTGCAGATGTGACGTCAGCATTCGTAGTAGCCTTTGTCGTAATGTCGGCCACTGTGGTAGCTTCAATAGTAACTGACTCTGTTGTTGTTGCAGAAGTGACGTCAGCATTCGTAGTAGCCTCTGTCGTAATGTCTGCCTCTGTGGTAGGTTCAATGGTAACTGACTCTGTTGTTGTTGCAGAAGTGACGTCAGCATTCGTAGTAGTTTCTGTTGTAATGTCGGCCTCTGTGGTAGCTTCAATGGTAACTGACTCTGTTGTTGTTGCAGAAGTGACGTCAGCATTCGTAGTAGTTTCTGTTGTAATGTCGGCCTCTGTGGTAGGTTCAATGGTAACTGACTCTGTTGTTGATGCAGAAGTGACGTCAGCATTCGTAGTAGCCTCTGTCGTAATGTCGGCCTCTGTGGTAGTTTCAATGGTAACTGACTCTGTTGTTGTTACAGAAGTGAAGTCAGCATTCGTAGTAGCCTCTGTCGTAATGTCGGCCTCTGTGGTAGTTTCAATGGTAGCTGACTCTGTTGTTGTTGCAGAAGTGACGTCAGCATTTGTAGTAGCCTTTGTCGTAATGTCGGCTTTTGTGGTAGGTTTAATGGTAACTGACTCTGTTGTTGTTGCAAAAATGACGTCAGCATTCGTAGTAGTTTCTGTCGTAATGTCGGCCTCTGTGGTAGCTTCCAGGGTCACTGACTCTGTTGTTGTTGCAGAAGTGACGTCAGCATTCGTAGTAGCCTCTGTCGTAATGTCGGCCTCTGTGGTAGTTTCAATGGTAACTGACTCTGTTGTTGTTGCAGAAGTGACGTCAGCATTCGTAGTAGCCTCTGTCGTAATGTCGGCCTCTGTGGTAGGTTCAATGGTAACTGATTCTGTTGTTGTTGCAGAAGTGACGTCAGCATTCGTAGTAGCCTCTGTCGTAATGTCGGCCTCTGTGGTAGGTTCAATGTTAACTGACTCTGTTGTTGTTGCAGAAATGACGTCAGCATTCGTAGTAGTTTCTGTTGTAATGTCGGCCTCTGTGGTAGGTTCAATGGTAACTGACTCTGTTGTTGTTGCAGAAGTGACGTCAGCATTCGTAGTAGCCTCTGTCGTAATGTCGGCCTCTGTGGTAGCTTCAATGGTAACTGACTCTGTTGTTGTTGCAGATGTGACATCAGCATTCGTAGTAGTTTCTGTTGTAATGATGGCCTCTGTGGTAGGTTCAATGGTAACTGATTCTGTTGTTGTTGCAGAAGTGACGTCAGCATTCGTAGTAGCCTCTGTCGTAATGTCGGCCTCTGTGGTAGCTTCAATGGTAACTGACTCTGTTGTTGTTGCAGAAGTGACGTCAGCATTCGTAGTAGCCTCTGTCGTAATGTCGGCCTCTGTGGTAGCTTCAATGGTAACTGCCTCAGTTGTTGTTACAGAAGTGACGTCAGCATTCGTAGTGGCCTCTGCCGTAATGTCGGCCTCTGTGGTAGCTTCAATGGTAACTGACTCAGTTGTTGTTGCAGATGTGACGTCAGCATTCGTAGTAGCCTTTGTCGTAATGTCGGCCACTGTGGTAGCTTCAATAGTAACTGACTCTGTTGTTGTTGCAGAAGTGACGTCAGCATTCGTAGTAGCCTCTGTCGTAATGTCTGCCTCTGTGGTAGCTTTAATGGTAACTGACTCTGTTGTTGTTTCAAAAGTGACGTCAGCATTCGTAGTAACCTCTGTCGTAATGTCGGCCTCTGTGGTAGCTTCAATGGTAACTGATTCTGTTGTTGTTGCAGAAGTGACGTCAGCATTCGTAGTAGCCTGCGTCGTAATGTCGGCCTCTGTTGTAGGTTCAATGGTAACTGACTCTGTTGTTGTTTCAGAAGTGACGTCAGCATTCGTAGTAACCTCTGTCGTAATGTCGGCCTCTGTGGTAGGTTCAATGGTAATTGACTCTGTTGTTGTTGCAGAAGTGACGTCAACATTCGTAGTAGCCTCTGTCGTAATGTCGGCTTCTGTGGTAGGTTCAATGGTGACTAACTCTGTTGTTGTTGCAGAAGTGACGTCAGCATTCGTAGTAGCTTCTGTCGTAATGTCGGCCTCTGTGGTAGCTTCAATGGTAACTGACTCTGTTGTTGTTGCAGATGTGACGTCAGCATTCGTAGTAGCCTCTGTCGTAATGTCGGCCTCTGTGGTAGGTTCAATGGTAACTGACTCTGTTGTTGTTGCAAAAGTGACGTCAGCATTCGTAGTAGCCTCTGTCGTAATGTCGGCCTCTGTGGTAGGTTCAATGCTAACTGACTCTGTTGTTGTTGCAGAAGTGACGTCAGCATTCGTAGTAGCCTCTGTCGTAATGTCGGCCTCTGTGGTAGGTTCAATGCTAACTGACTCTGTTGTTGTTGCAGAAGCGACGTCAGCATTCGTAGTAGCCTCTGTCGTAATGTCTGCCTCTGTGGTAGATTTAATGGTAACTGACTCTGTTGTTGTTGCAGAAGTGACGTCAGCATTCGTAGTAGCCCCTGTCGTAATGTCGGCCTCTGTGGTAGCTTCAATGGTAACTGACTCAGTTGTTGTTGCAGATGTGACGTCAGCATTCGTAGTAGCCTTTGTCGTAATGTCGGCCACTGTGGTAGCTTCAATAGTAACTGACTCTGTTGTTGTTGCAGAAGTGACGTCAGCATTCGTAGTAGCCTCTGTCGTAATGTCTGCCTCTGTGGTAGGTTCAATGGTAACTGACTCTGTTGTTGTTGCAGAAGTGACGTCAGCATTCGTAGTAGTTTCTGTTGTAATGTCGGCCTCTGTGGTAGCTTCAATGGTAACTGACTCTGTTGTTGTTGCAGAAGTGAAGTCAGCATTCGTAGTAGCCTCTGTCGTAATGTCGGCCTCTGTGGTAGGTTCAATGGTAACTGACTCTGTTGTTGATGCAGAAGTGACGTCAGCATTCGTAGTAGCCTCTGTCGTAATGTCGGCCTCTGTGGTAGTTTCAATGGTAACTGACTCTGTTGTTGTTACAGAAGTGAAGTCAGCATTCGTAGTAGCCTCTGTCGTAATGTCGGCCTCTGTGGTAGTTTCAATGGTAGCTGACTCTGTTGTTGTTGCAGAAGTGACGTCAGCATTTGTAGTAGCCTTTGTCGTAATGTCGGCTTTTGTGGTAGGTTTAATGGTAACTGACTCTGTTGTTGTTGCAAAAGTGACGTCAGCATTCGTAGTAGTTTCTGTCGTAATGTCGGCCTCTGTGGTAGCTTCCAGGGTCACTGACTCTGTTGTTGTTGCAGAAGTGACGTCAGCATTCGTAGTAGCCTCTGTCGTAATGTCGGCCTCTGTGGTAGTTTCAATGGTAACTGACTCTGTTGTTGTTGCAGAAGTGACGTCAGCATTCGTAGTAGCCTCTGTCGTAATGTCGGCATCTGTGGTAGGTTCAATGGTAACTGATTCTGTTGTTGTTGCAGAAGTGACGTCAGCATTCGTAGTAGCCTCTGTCGTAATGTCGGCCTCTGTGGTAGGTTCAATGGTAACTGACTCTGTTGTTGTTGCAGAAATGACGTCAGCATTCGTAGTAGTTTCTGTTGTAATGTCGGCCTCTGTGGTAGGTTCAATGGTAACTGACTCTGTTGTTGTTGCAGAAGTGACGTCAGCATTCGTAGTAGCCTCTGTCGTAATGTCGGCCTCTGTGGTAGCTTCAATGGTAACTGACTCTGTTGTTGTTGCAGATGTGACGTCAGCATTCGTAGTAGTTTCTGTTGTAATGATGGCCTCTGTGGTAGGTTCAATGGTAACTGATTCTGTTGTTGTTGCAGAAGTGACGTCAGCATTCGTAGTAGCCTCTGTCGTAATGTTGGCCTCTGTGGTAGCTTCAATGGTAACTGACTCTGTTGTTGTTGCAGAAGTGACGTCAGCATTCGTAGTAGCCTCTGTCGTAATGTCGGCCTCTGTGGTAGCTTCAATGGTAACTGACTCTGTTGTTGTTGCAGAAGTGACGTCAGCATTCGTAGTAGCCTCTGTCGTAATGTCGGCCTCTGTGGTAGGTTCAATGCTAACTGACTCTGTGGTGGTTGCAGAAGTGACGTCAGCATTGATAGTAGCCTCTGTCGTAATGTCGGCCTCTGTGGTAGGTTCAATGGTAACTGACTCTGTTGTTGTTGCAGAAATGACGTCAGCATTCGTAGTAGCCTCTGTCGTAGTGTCGGCCTCTGTTGTAAGTTCAATGGTAACTGACTCTGTTGTTGTTGCAGAAGTGACGTCAGCATTCGTAATAGCCTTTGTCGTAATATCGGCCTTTGTGGTAGCTTCAATGGTAACTGACTCTGTTGTTGTTGCAGAAGTGACGTCAGCATTCGTAGTAGCCTCTGTCGTAATGTCGGCCTCTGTGGTAGCTTCAATGGTAACTGACTCTGTTGTTGTTTCAAAAGTGACGTCAGCATTCGTAGTAACCTCTGTCGTAATGTCGGCCTCTGTGGTAGCTTCAATGGTAACTGATTCTGTTGTTGTTGCAGAAGTGACGTCAGCATTCGTAGTAGCCTGCGTCGTAATGTCGGCCTCTGTTGTAGGTTCAATGGTAACTGACTCTGTTGTTGTTACAGAAGTAACGTCAGCATTCGTAGTAACCTCTGTCGTAATGTCGGCCTCTGTGGTAGGTTCAATGGTAATTGACTCTGTTGTTGTTGCAGAAGTGACGTCAACATTCGTAGTAGCCTTTGTCGTAATGTCGGCTTCTGTGGTAGGTTCAATGGTGACTAACTCTGTTGTTGTTGCAGAGGTGACGTCAGCATTCGTAGTAGCCTCTGTCGTAATGTCGGCCTCTGTGGTAGCTTCAATGGTAACTGACTCTGTTGTTGTTGCAGAAGTGACGTCAGCATTCGTAGTAGCCTCTGTCGTAATGTCGGCCTCTGTAGTAGGTTCAATGGTAACTGACTCTGTTGTTGTTGCAGAAGTGACGTCAGCATTCGTAGTAGCCTCTGTCGTAATGTCGGCCTCTGTGGTAGGTTCAATGCTAACTGACTCTGTTGTTGTTGCAGAAGTGACGTCAGCATTCGTAATAGCCTCTGTCGTAATGTCTGCCTCTGTGGTAGATTTAATGGTAACTGACTCTGTTGTTGTTGCAGAAGTGACGTCAGCATTCGTAGTAGCCCCTGTCGTAATGTCGGCCTTTGTTGTAGGTTCAATGGTAACTGCCTCAGTTGTTGTTACAGAAGTGACGTCAGCATTCGTAGTGGCCTCTGCCGTAATGTCGGCCTCTGTGGTAGCTTCAATGGTAACTGACTCAGTTGTTGTTGCAGATGTTACGTCAGCATTCGTAGTAGCCTCTGTCGTAATGTCGGCCACTGTGGTAGCTTCAATAGTAACTGACTCTGTTGTTGTTGCAGAAGTGACGTCAGCATTCGTAGTAGCCTCTGTCGTAATGTCTGCCTCTGTAGTAGGTTCAATGGTAACTGACTCTGTTGTTGTTGCAGAAGTGACGTCAGCATTCGTAGTAGCCTCTGTCGTAATGTCGGCCTCTGTGGTAGGTTCAATGCTAACTGACTCTGTTGTTGTTGCAGAAGTGACGTCAGCATTCGTAATAGCCTCTGTCGTAATGTCGGCCTCTGTGGTAGGTTGAATGGTAACTGACTCCGTTGTTGTTGCAGAAGTGACGTCGGCATTCGTAGTAGCCTCTGTCGTAATGTCGGCCTCTGTAGTAGGTTTAATGGTAACTGACTCAGTTGTTGTTGCAGAAGTGACGTCAGCATTCGTAGTAGCCTCTGTCGTAATGTCGGCCTCTGTGGTAGCTTCAATGGTAACTGACTCTGTTGTTGTTGCAGAAGTGACGTCAGCATTCGTAGTAGCCTCTGTCGTAATGTCGGCCTCTGTGGTAGGTTCAATGCTAACTGACTCTGTGGTTGTTGCAGAAGTGACGTCAGCATTGATAGTAGCCTCTGTCGTAATGTCGGCCTCTGTGGTAGGTTCAATGGTAACTGACTCTGTTGTTGTTGCAGAAATGACGTCAGCATTCGTAGTAGCCTCTGTCGTAGTGTCGGCCTCTGTTGTAAGTTCAATGGTAACTGACTCTGTTGTTGTTGCAGAAGTGACGTCAGCATTCGTAGTAGCCTCTGTCGTAATATCGGCCTTTGTGGTAGCTTCAATGGTAACTGACTCTGTTGTTGTTGCAGAAGTGAAGTCAGCATTCGTAGTAGCCTCTGTCGTAATGTCGGCCTCTGTGGTAGCTTTAATGGTAACTGACTCTGTTGTTGTTTCAGAAGTGACGTCAGCATTCGTAGTAACCTCTGTCGTAATGTCGGCCTCTGTGGTAGCTTCAATGGTAACTGATTCTGTTGTTGTTGCAGAAGTGACGTCAGCATTCGTAGTAGCCTGCGTCGTAATGTCGGCCTCTGTTGTAGGTTCAATGGTAACTGACTCTGTTGTTGTTTCAGAAGTGACGTCAGCATTCGTAGTAACCTCTGTCGTAATGTCGGCCTCTGTGGTAGGTTCAATGGTAATTGACTCTGTTGTTGTTGCAGAAGTGACGTCAACATTCGTAGTAGCCTCTGTCGTAATGTCGGCTTCTGTGGTAGGTTCAATGGTGACTAACTCTGTTGTTGTTGCAGAAGTGACGTCAGCATTCGTAGTAGCTTCTGTCGTAATGTCGGCCTCTGTGGTAGCTTCAATGGTAACTGACTCTGTTGTTGTTGCAGAAGTGACGTCAGCATTCGTAGTAGCCTCTGTCGTAATGTCGGCCTCTGTGGTAGGTTCAATGGTAACTGACTCTGTTGTTGTTGCAGAAGTGACGTCAGCATTTGTAGTAGCCTCTGTCGTAATGTCGGCCTCTGTGGTAGGTTCAATGCTAACTGACTCTGTTGTTGTTGCAGAAGTGACGTCAGCATTCGTAGTAGCCTCTGTCGTAATGTCGGCCTCTGTGGTAGGTTCAATGCTAACTGACTCTGTTGTTGTTGCAGAAGCGACGTCAGCATTCGTAGTAGCCTCTGTCGTAATGTCTGCCTCTGTGGTAGATTTAATGGTAACTGACTCTGTTGTTGTTGCAGAAGTGACGTCAGCATTCGTAGTAGCCCCTGTCGTAATGTCGGCCTCTGTGGTAGCTTCAATGGTAACTGCCTCAGTTGTTGTTACAGAAGTGACGTCAGCATTCGTAGTGGCCTCTGCCGTAATGTCGGCCTCTGTGGTAGCTTCAATGGTAACTGACTCAGTTGTTGTTGCAGATGTGACGTCAGCATTCGTAGTAGCCTTTGTCGTAATGTCGGCCACTGTGGTAGCTTCAATAGTAACTGACTCTGTTGTTGTTGCAGAAGTGACGTCAGCATTCGTAGTAGCCTCTGTCGTAATGTCTGCTTCTGTGGTAGGTTCAATGGTAACTGACTCTGTTGTTGTTGCAGAAGTGACGTCAGCATTCGTAGTAGTTTCTGTTGTAATGTCGGCCTCTGTGGTAGCTTCAATGGTAACTGACTCTGTTGTTGTTGCAGAAGTGACGTCAGCATTCGTAGTAGTTTCTGTTGTAATGTCGGCCTCTGTGGTAGGTTCAATGGTAACTGACTCTGTTGTTGATGCAGAAGTTACGTCAGCATTCGTAGTAGCCTCTGTCGTAATGTCGGCCTCTGTGGTAGTTTCAATGGTAACTGACTCTGTTGTTGTTGCAGAAGTGAAGTCAGCATTCGTAGTAGCCTCTGTCGTAATGTCGGCTTCTGTGGTAGTTTCAATGGTAGCTGACTCTGTTGTTGTTGCAGAAGTGACGTCAGCATTTGTAGTAGCCTTTGTCGTAATGTCGGCTTTTGTGGTAGGTTTAATGGTAACTGACTCTGTTGTTGTTGCAAAAGTGACGTCAGCATTCGTAGTAGTTTCTGTCGTAATGTCGGCCTCTGTGGTAGCTTCCAGGGTCACTGACTCTGTTGTTGTTGCAGAAGTGACGTCAGCATTCGTAGTAGCCTCTGTCGTAATGTCGGCCTCTGTGGTAGTTTCAATGGTAACTGACTCTGTTGTTGTTGCAGAAGTGACGTCAGCATTCGTAGTAGCCTCTGTCGTAATGTCGGCCTCTGTGGTAGGTTCAATGGTAACTGATTCTGTTGTTGTTGCAGAAGTGACGTCAGCATTCGTAGTAGCCTCTGTCGTAATGTCGGCCTCTGTGGTAGGTTCAATGGTAACTGACTCTGTTGTTGTTGCAGAAATGACGTCAGCATTCGTAGTAGTTTCTGTTGTAATGTCGGCCTCTGTGGTAGGTTCAATGGTAACTGACTCTGTTGTTGTTGCAGAAGTGACGTCAGCATTCGTAGTAGCCTCTGTCGTAATGTCGGCCTCTGTGGTAGCTTCAATGGTAACTGACTCTGTTGTTGTTGCAGATGTGACGTCAGCATTCGTAGTAGTTTCTGTTGTAATGATGGCCTCTGTGGTAGGTTCAATGGTAACTGACTCTGTTGTTGTTGCAGAAGTGACGTCAGCATTCGTAGTAGCCTCTGTCGTAATGTCGGCCTCTGTGGTAGCTTCAATTGTAACTGACTCTGTTGTTGTTGCAGAAGTGACGTCAGCATTCGTAGTAGCCTCTGTCGTAATGTCGGCCTCTGTGGTAGCTTCAATGGTAACTGACTCTGTTGTTGTTGCAGAAGTGACGTCAGCATTCGTAGTAGCCTCTGTCGTAATGTCGGTTTCTGTGGTAGCTTCCAGGGTAACTGACTCGGTTGTTGTTGCAGAAGTGACGTCATCATTTGTAGTAGTTTCTGTCGTAATGTCGGTCTCTGTGGTAGATTCAATGGTAACTGACCCTGTTGTTGTTGCAGAAGTGACGTCATCCCTTGTTGTAGTTTTTGTTGTAATGTCGGCTTTTGTGGTAGGTTCAATGGTAACTGACTCTGTTGTTGCTACAGAAGTGACGTCAGCATTCGTAGTAGCCTCTGTTGTAATGTCGGTCTCTGTGGTAGCTTCCAGGGTAACTGACTCTGTTGTTGTTGCAGAAGTGACGTCAGCATTCGTAGTAGCCTCTGTCGTAATGTCGGCCTCTGTGGTAGGTTCAATGGTAACTGACTCTGTTGTTGTTGCAGAAGTGACGTCAGCATTCGTAGTAGCCTCTGTCGTAATGTCGGTTTCTGTGGTAGCTTCCAGGGTAACTGACTCAGTTGTTGTTGCAGAAGTGACGTCATCATTTGTAGTAGTTTCTGTCGTAATGTCGGTCTCTGTGGTAGATTCAATGGTAACTGACCCTGTTGTTGTTGCAGAAGTGACGTCATCCCTTGTTGTAGTTTCTGTTGTAATGTCGGCTTTTGTGGTAGGTTCAATGGTAACTGACTCTGTTGTTGCTACAGAAGTGACGTCAGCATTCGTAGTAGCCTCTGTTGTAATGTCGGTCTCTGTGGTAGCTTCCAGGGTAACTGACTCTGTTGTTGTTGCAGAAGTGACGTCAGCATTCGTAGTAGCCTCTGTCGTAATGTCGGCCTCTGTGGTAGGTTCAATGGTAACTGACTCTGTTGTTGCTACAGAAGTGACGTCAGCATTCGTAGTAGCCTCTGTCGTAATGTCGGTCTCTGTGGTAGCTTCCAGGGTAACTGACTTTGTTGTTGTTGCAGAAGTGACGTCAGCATTCGTAGTAGCCTCTGTCGTAATGTCGGCCTCTGTGGTAGATTCAATGGTAACTGACTCTGTTGTTGTTGCAGAAGTGACGTCAGCATTCGTAGTAGCCTCTGTCGTAATGTCGGTTTCTGTGGTAGCTTCCAGGATATCTGACTCTGTTGTTGTTGCAGAAGTGACGTCATCCCTTGTTGTAGTTTCTGTGGTTACTGATTCTGTTGTGTTTGCTGTAGATAGAAACAAAATTAAACTGTTGAAATAAGTTGAGAAATTATTTTCGGTTATGTATTGAATTACTTTATAGTTGTATTATTATACTTTTTTAATGTAATTATTTGTTTAATTATATAGGTGGCATTATTATTATTTAATTTTAGTAATTTAATTCATTTGGTTACTTTTTTGACATTAATATTTCTACAAATACAGTCATTGTTGAAAAGGTAAATCGTATGCTAATAAGTTAAAAAAACTTGATTTTAAATTTTAATAATCTTATTGTATAATACATAATGTTTAGTCGTTCTTTAAATTTTTTTTCTTAAATTCTCCCTAAAATGTTAACTGAAAATTGTAGGATTGTCTTAGTTAAAATACTTTATTCGCTTAATGAGGATTTTAATTTTGAAAAAAATGTATTTTAAAGAAGTTTTTAATTTAAAAAAATGTAATTATAGGAATTTACTTTTTAAATTTCCAGCGTAAAGATTAGGTCGGTTCGCTAAATTAAATTATTTTTTTTTGTAAAATGTTTAAAAAAACAAGTTTTTTTTCACTCTCTTAACGGTTAATTAGAGTGTTATAAAATATTTAGCCTTATCGTATATTGATTTTTTAGATTTACTACTTCTTATATAAAACAAAACTTAATTACTCATATAAAAAATTAGAATTTATATGAACATTTTTTTCTTTTTTTACATTTAAACCCCTTTTTTGCAGTCTGCATTTAAATACATTGCATTAAAATACATAGTCTGCATTTAAATACATTATATAGTTTTAGTTTTGTAATGTGGTATAGGTGTGTTCCGTAATTTTTATGATATAATTTTTTTTTCTTTTTTAACCTTGTACTTTCGGTTTTTGTTTGATTTTAGTTAAAACTGAAACTAAAATTAGTCTATGCGTCAGCATTTTCGAGTGTTAAATATTTACCGCTTAGCTTATTGTAGACGTAAGTGTGTGCGTAACCTTAACTTCGTACACATTCAATATCAAGTTTTTACAAAATGGCTACTTTAAATTTCGGCATTAACAATTATTGTGCAAATAATATGCAAAAAACAAGTAGAAAATTACTAACCAACAAAATCAAAAAATTTGTACACTAACTAGTTCTTATTTTATTAAAACAAAAATTACAAAAATCCAGGGTAAAAAATTAATAATATTAAAAAATTTAGTTAAAAAAAATTACAAATTTTTAGAATTTTGGTTATTAGTTTGTAATTTTTGGTACAACAGCGTTTATAATTTTCACTTGGCCAAATTATTTATAACAAATCATAAGTAAAAGTAGCGTAAAATAGCTAAATTTTAAAACACCTAAAATTTAAAATGTAAGCCTAAAAACTATAGTCTAAATGCTAATTCTTAATCGCGATATATATCTCCACAATAAGACATATCATTTACATTAATAATAACATAGGTAGTTAATATAAAAATAAAGCTTGGCATATAAGTTTCATTTTTTTAACTTGTATTTTTATGTTACAATATATTTTTATAGACTTTACTAAAGTTCTAAAATTAACATAGTAAATGTTAAATGTGTTAATATTTACTAAACTTGCTTAAAAAATTAAAATTTGGCTTATATTTTTTGTATTTGTTTGATTAAATTAAAAAAGATTCGGTTTTCTTTATTTAAAAACGTGTATGTTGTTCCCATCAAACAACAACTTAAAAGACCGTTTAGTGATTAAATTATTTTGAATAGTGGTTTCATATTACACTTTTTGTTTGTTTAAAACACAAGCTTTACAACAGAACAGGTTTAAGTACTATTTACGTCAATATACAAAATATTTAATAAAACTATATATATACATAATTCGTTGCTTTTAATAAAGATATTGTTTACACTGATGCGTTGCTTTTAATAAAAACTTTTAATAAAAAATATTGGTTTTTGATATATTACATTTTTTTGGTATATATCTTTATCTTCGATGTGGGAAAGTTGAATGCGCGACATAAACATAGAGTAACATTAGTTACTCCGACCCAGTCTTGAGTTGTCTGTGGCAGTTTAAAACAATTTAGATTATAATTGCCCGATAATTATGCTGCAGGAGTTCATACCTTTTATAGCGCCTTACTCAAGGGCGCTACAGCATGAGGTCAGTGTGGATTAAACCCACGACCCCATGTGTGAAGTAGCAAGTGTTCTTACCACTACATCACGCTGCCAGTGCTTTTAAAAAAAATTTAAATACTATGCTTTAATTCCTACCTTTTGCAAGTGAAAGTAGCAGTATTAAAATAAAACTCCAAATAATTTTACGTTTCTTCATCTCGTTTTGATTTTCGTTATGTTCCAATAATAAATAACGTTTTCAATATAAACATGCTATGGTTTTGAATACGTTTTAAAATAAAATTAAAATTTTCTTTTATTAAATTCTGCATAAAAAAATATTAGGTTAAAAAAACGGTGTTATTTTAAAACAAAAAAATATTACCCCAAGATCGCTCTGTATACTTTTATCTTATTTAACCTATAAAAAATGTCTTTTAAATCAAAGTTTTTTTACTGTTTATAAAACGACTAATGTTGTTCTTAAAGAGAAATGGTCAATTAAGAAAAAGTTAAGATTTTTTGAATTCTTAAAGGCTAATAAAATTCTTTACAAAAAGGTCTATCGAAAGTTAAATCAGTCTTTTGGTACATTTGTGTTTAAATTCGTCTTTGTAATTTGATCACTTATAGAATTATTTTCTCTTGTTAAATTACGATAGGGCGGTCCTGTGTTTATTAAGTAATAATTATAGTTTAATTAAAAACAACTATTTTAAAGTTTTTTTTATTTTATTTAGTTGTAATAATAAACAACATCGTTAGCTATTTGGTTACGCTAAACATTATAACCCATATTTTATTTTACGAAATATATTATTTAATGTTAAACAGAAATCTATTTTGTAAGTAAGAGTTTCTTATAACATGTATCTCATACTAAATTTTGCGTTTTATTTTTAATTAAAAATATTTAAAGGTTGTTCTAAATTTTTTTACAAAATGCTTATTTTTACAAAATGCTTACGCAATGCTATTTAAATAATTTTTATTAATATTTGCTTAGCACTTTAACAACTAAATCTTTATTTGAAACTAAATACTCAACAAACTACTACCTTTTTATACTAACAAACTTTCAAAAAGTTAAATAATACACTTGAAATCGCACAATTAAAAATACTTATGCAACTTTTAATTTCACATCGCGCTCTTTATTAATATTTAACTTATGCTCTATCTTAAAACTATTTTTATTTCTCTTTTTCTTAATTTTAAGCCTAACCCTTTTGGCGTAACTAAAGCGACAACCAGAATAAACAACCTAACTAGTAAGTGTATACAAATTAAAAACATGTAACGCGATGGAGTTCACAATGAAATGAATAAAACACCTTAACGGTAAGATTAACAATAGCTCTAATTCATTACCACAAAGAATGGGAAAACCATATTTTTTTCTCTCCCAACAATTCTTTGTTAAAGTAATATCTAATAAAAAAATAACTTTTCATTATTACGTAGCCATGCCTACGCAAATCTATAGACACCTATCTGTGACGTAATAATTTAAATCATGCGGTTCTATTGTTCTTTTTTATTTTTACATTATTATAATATATATTTCCTTAAATCTTAAATAAAGTAGCAATTTGGATTACGGCCGAGTATCGCACGTGCTTATAAATCTTAATATAGGTCTTAATCAAAGTTTTTCTCTATATACCAACGCATAGCAGACAAACAACAATCAAATTAAAAAAATATTTCCTTATTTTTAAGTTTAACTAAGTATGTTAATATACAGTGCTAATATAAACTCTGTATTTTTAACGCTTTTATTATAAGTACAGCAAAAATTTAACATTCATTTTCTTTTAAAAATTATAAATTTTTTAATATTATTTTGAATTATAAATTTTATTTAATATTGTTTGGTTTTAAAATGTCGCCAACCAGTTGTATATTTTTTATTTTATTTAAAACTTTACTTGCTCAAGTTAAAAAAATGTAAAATTATTTAATTTGGTCCGAACATTAATTCAATTAATATTTATTTTCAAATGTCAAACAATTTGTTGTGGGGCGTAATTGTATGTTTATCACGAAAAGTATTATTTATTTGTTGTGTCATAAAGGCGTTATTATTTGCGCGATTACATCACATACGGTAAATATATCTAAATATAAATAATTTTCAACTGGCAAAGTTCGGTTATTAAACCTTTAAAATTAAAAAAACTGCTGTTTGTGTTGCGCGGGTTAGCAGCGGCAAATATTTGTTGCAACTATATTACGACAATACGTTTAGACGGTAAGCCACGAATTAAGTGGTTTAAAATACAACCGGTTTAATAAGCATATACCCAGCAAATAAAGAAGTTCTAGTGGCCAAAATATGCGGGTTATATTATAAACATTATAAAAATTTTGTTTTTTCAATGAAATATCAATGTGTAAAATATCAACAATATTTTAAAGGCTTAAAACTAATTTTAGTAGTATATCAATTAAAAATGTAAAATGTTTTAATTTTTCTAACTTTAATTATTTTTTGTGTTTTTTCACAAAAACGCTTTCGAAATTCTTAAAATTGTTAATCCTATATTTCGCAACATCTCAAATTTGTAAAGAAATTCCAAAACGAGGCCGAGTATAATTTTAACGTCGGGGATTTTTTCAAATATTCGCTCAATTAGCAAACAGTTAACGCCACATCGAGGCAATCTGATGCTGGGTGAAGTGTTAAACAAACTTATAACCGTTGGTTAACTAACTTACGCGGTCCGATGGTATAGTTATGAATGTTTGCTTAAATAAACCTCCACTTACTGAAAATTAAACAGTTTTTTGATTGTTTGTGAAAGGTGGTACCTACAACACATATATTACTACTTAATAATGTCCAAAACTCTGTTAAAAAGAATTTTTAATAATCATTGTCGTTTATAAATCAAAAACGAAAAAAAATGAAACGTATAATTGTTTTTAAACAATAAATACAAATTTACAATATTATCAGCAAAACACATAAAATATCACATGCCATACAATCATTTTTTTATTTAAAATATTATTTTTTTTTACTAGTTGCCCTTTAAACTCGGTTGCAAAAATTTTTAAATTTCAATTTTTAAAACCAATCAAATATATACTTTTCAAAATTTTTAAATTTAAAAAAAAAAAACACATTATATTATTTAAAAAATTTTTAATCGATCATTTAATTGTTTTAAAGAGTAGAATTACTTCAATAAAACTCGCTTAACTTTAAAATAACTAGTCGATAGCCCGCCCTACGGTCGGCATTTTAATTATTGAAATATAGTCGTAACTTACAACTAGTATATGCAAATTTAAAGTTTTATTACCTTGACGGCTTTCATAAAAAATATAAAGCATCCACCAATAGTTCACTAAACCTTAATATATATAGATTCGTAGCGAGAATTAACTAACTAAAATATAATTTAAGATAAAAAATAATTTATAAGTAAGTTGATCTTAGTTGAAGGCATTAAAAATTTAAGTTAATATAAATATTGCTCTAACATCTTAAAAAATTTAAAAACGATTTTTTTGGACCCCTTAAATAATCGAATCGCCTAGAATTAGCCTCGCCAAATTAATGATTGATAGCATTTTCCTTTTGTTTTAATAAAATTAAAATAAGATTTGGGTAAACATTTTAAAATTTCTTATCAGTTGCCCACTATGCTTTCGGTTTGAGCACATTTTTTACAAAAAAAAATAAACAATTCCAAAAAATGATTAATTACTAATACTAAGTAAAATAAAAATTCAATTACTAAAATTTAAAAACTTCATGAACAAAAAAATCATAAATTTTAAGATCACCTTTACCTATCTAAAAATAATTTTATTTATAAGTTCAAGTATTGAATTTTGACAACTCTAGACAGTTGTTTTGCTTAGACACTATTTGAAGTATCTAGAAGCCCCATCGTCCCGCGAAAATACCTAATTTAAAACACAATGAGTATATCATGTTGTGTTAATCTAAGATCACAATTGTGTATTGCCATGATATTATGACGCAAAAAACACTATACTGACAAATAAAGGGTCTCTAAATAGCTTGTATATATGGCGTGACATTAAGCTTGAGCAACAATTTGGAAAGGCTGTTACGCAACATTTTAAAGTAATAATTTAACGGTTTTATTCGCACGTGCGCATAGGAAAAAATTCTATGCAAAATTGCGTAACTATTTGAACGAGTTATCACGTTATAATACAAGTTACGTAATATTCTATTAGTTTTTAAACTACAACGGTGATGTTTACACTAACAACGGAAAACATCGAATCTATATATAAAAAAAGCTTTGGGGACGATATATATATATAAATGTATAGCCGATTTTTAGGCCTAAAAATAAAACTGCTATTGGTGGTTCCCAGTTAAATTACTTTAAAAAATTATTAATTGAAATTTGTTTGGTCCGGTAGTGTGGCGAACCGGTCACTATTTGCCCATGAGCCCGGCGTTTACGGATAGCTCAAAACACGTCAAAACAGCACACCCTTCCCCAATAAAATTTTTAAAACCTATCACCTTAAGGTGATATGGAAAAAAATGAAATAAAAAAAATAAAATAAAATTTGTTTTAATAATAGTATTATTAAATTGCCGACCGCTGGACGGGCTATTGACCAGTATTTGTTTACTTAAAACGTAGCTGTAATAAAGTAATTTTACCCTTTAAAACAATTTAATATTTGTCTAATTTTTTACACAAAATACACACCAGACTTTACATAAAATACAATTCAAACAATATTTACATAAAAATTGGTTTAAAAATTTTTTTTTTTTAATTTAGTTAAAAATTTAAGTAACGTAAAAATAGGATATTTTACATATTAAAAGTAAAGTTTAATTCTGTAATCCATTTAGACTTATTTTTAAAGCATTCAAATTCAACATTTAAAATATTACACAGAAATTCTTCGCTTTTTAAACGACCACAGCCTAAGTAAAATTAATCGCTAACTTACTCTAGTAATATCGTTTCTAAATATTTTACAATTAACGTTTATATTTGTTTAGCATTATTGTGGAGACCTGTTTAACAAATCTTAAGTGTTTAAAATTGTAAGTGTTTAAAAACAATTATCTGGCTGTTGTTTAAAATTATCTGATCTCAATTTTAGATTTTTAGCCGTTTTTTATATACTATTTTACTATATAACGATCTTTCTAATGTGATTTTGCTTTTATGCTACATTTTTTTTAATAATTTAAAAATAAAAAATTTATTTAATTAAAGGTTTAAGCTCATAGCTGTTTAAAAACTTAAAAAAAAGCTGCCAACTTTAAAATTAGAGAATAATTTTGTGTAAAACTGCACCTTTCTAAATAAATAATATCTAAAAGATGATTGGGTTTTATATGTTGCCACATCTTACCAGTCTGTTATTTCGAATACCCTTTTTAAATCACAACATTTCAATCGCAATATAAGCGAATTTAGATTGTGATTTTAACGATTAGTTTTCTTTTATTAGCGTAGACATGACTAAAAAATTGTAAAAACTAAACCAAATTTTGTTGTTTTTGCTCAAAAATTTTTCTTTTAATGACCTTTTGTTATTTTTGTATTTATCCAACCAAATAACTTACTTCTTAATGTTTGTACAAGTAACGTTCTCTTATCAATATCAGGTACTGTTAGTAAAGTATGTATATTGCCGGATAGAAGTTGTTTATAACCTTGTTGTTATTAATAAGTCAATGAACATGATTATATTTTTTTATTTACATTATTTTTGATAAGAATTGTGTTGTTAAACCTTAGTAAGTAAACACGATTACAATTTATATGGCACCATATTTTGGGGCGTTTTTATGATCGATTAAGGTTGACTTAATTGTGTTGGGCCCTTACAATGCCATTTTATAGCGTTCCTTACCTTATATTCAGATGGTTAATTTAAACAAAACTGAAACGTTGTAGCCAATACTTTTCTTTTTTTTTGTATATATCTTTATCCTCGATGTGGGAAAGTCGAGTGCGCGACTTAAACATAGAGTCCCATAAGTTACTCCGACCCAGTCTCGAGTTGTCTGTGGCAGTTTAGGATATTATAGATTATAATTGCCCCGTAATTATGCTGCTGATTAAATGCTGGCTCAGCAGGAGTTCATAACAATTATAGCCTTACTCAAGGGCGCTACAGTATAAAAGCAGTGGGGATTGAACCCACGACCCCATGTGTGGTGTAGCAAGTGTTCTTACCCATACACCACACTGCTGGTTTTTAAATTAAACGACTGATGTATTTTAAAAGCTGTTTATTTGCACTATGTGGTTCACAAGATAAAAATATCACAAATTTTACTTTATAAGTTTTGATATTTAAGCAAACCACCCATGCAGGAAAAAGTTAAAACTTTTGTTCTAAATTAAAATTTAAACTTCGTTATTTCCCTTTACAATAGAAAGAAGAAGTCGTCGGAATTGTCGACTTGTGTGGTTTTTAATTTTTGATTCCAAGGTCTTGTGATATTTTTTCTCGAATTCTGATTTTATTTCGTCCAGGTCAATCTAAAAATTTTAATAAATAATGTTAAATGGGTGTTAAACTTTTTTTTTTTGTATATATCTTTATCCTCGATGTGGGAAAGTCGACTGCGCGACTTAAACATAGAGTAATTCGACTTTCCCGCATCGAGGATATAGTTATATACAAAAAAAATTGTCTATGTTACTTTAACAAATACAACGAAGTAATTTTATAACTTTTACCATGCGATAAACTAAGTTAAAAATAGTTTGTTAAAACAAGTATCTCTACCTCAGATCGGCTGACAATAATTCGAATCAGGGCCTCATCGTTCGTGTGCAGACTATCCAAACTTTTAAACAATCGTTCGGCTAAAAATCCGGGTATAGAGTTTGCACACTTGATAGCGCAGCGGAGGCCCCAAGCGGTGTCGCCGTGAAAATCTATTTCGATGAGGTTCGTGATAGGTTGGCCGGTGATCTAAACAATTTTACAAATTTAAGTTTTGGTTGATTTATTAAAAAATAAATCAAAAAAAAGATATTTTTTATATTGTCCAATTTATAAAAAATGCGTGCTTAAAACACTTGGATTTACTACATTAGGTCCTGGGTTTGATTGTAACTGCTTTCATGCTGTACCGCCCGTAAGTAAAGCGCTTTAAATGGCATAAATTGCTGCTAAGTCAACAATAGTATATACATTTTAATTATCGGACAATTATATTTAACAATATCCCAAACTGACAAAGGCAACTCAAGGCTGGGTCGGGGTAAATGATGTTACTCTAAATTTAGGTTGTAAGGTCGACCTTCCCACATAAATTAATATAAAAAAAATTAGAAAAAAAACGAAATTTTTATCAGAAAAAAATTATCAAATAACAAAATAAAATAAAATTTTTAAGACTGCATTTTTAAAATTACATTTTGTAAGACAAGTTAATATTAAAAAAATCGAATTTAATTTACTACAAGTGATAGAATTACGTCGCTAGGGTTTATTTGTTATTGATTTTAAGGCGAAGTTCGATAAATTAACGTCACTTTAATATGTTTGAAAGGTCATAATAGTAATTATAGTACTTGATTGTGGTGTCATGATCTTATTTAAAATATTTTTTTATTAGTTTTGGATTAAGTAATTTTGTTTTTAGCAAAACCAACTCAATTAACAATTTTTTTCAAAAATTTTCACTTTATAAAAAAATGCCAACTTCACAGCCTAAATATCGCATAACTTTTATGACCTTAACTTTAATTGAGTTGGTTTTGATAGTTTGGGTCGCAACTGACCAGGTGATATGGCTTTCTTAGTAAATGGTTTTAAGCAGTCATTTTTAGTTTTTGCATCACTTTAAGGTGATAGGGTTTATATTTTTTTATTGGGGAAGAGTGTGCTGTTGTGACGTGTTTAAGCTATTTGTAAACGCCGGGCTCAAGGGCAAATAGTGTGGCAATGGTGCGGCTCGAACTCGAAACCCTTTGATGTGTTTTAGCTGTATGTAAACGCCGGCTCAAGGACGAATAGTGTGGCATTTGTGCGGCTCAAACCCGAAACCTTTTGGTGTATTTTAGCTATCTGTAAACGCCGGGCTCAAGGGCAAATAATGTGGCTTTGGTGCGGCTCGAACTCGAAAACTTTTGATGTGTTTTAGCTGTATGTAAACGCGGGCTCAAGGGCGAATAGTGTGGCATTTGTGCGGCTCAAACCCGAAACCTTTTGGTGTATTTTAGCTATCTGTAAACGCCGGGCTCAAGGGCAAATAATGTGGCTTTGGTGCGGCTCGAACTCGAAAACTTTTGATGTGTTTTAGCTGTATGTAAACGCGGGCTCAAGGGCGAATAGTGTGGCATTTGTGCGGCTCAAACCCGAAACCTTTTGGTGTATTTTAGCTATCTGTAAACGCCGGGCTCAAGGGCAAATAATGTGGCTTTGGTGCGGCTCGAACCCGAAACCTTTTGATGTGTTTAAGCTATCTGTAAACGCTGGGCTTATTGATGAATAATGTGGCATTGGTGCGGCACGAACCCGAAACCTTTCGGCTCGTAATTCAATGTCATAATCGGTATAACACACTACCAAACTCTTAGCAGTAATTAAGTACTGTTTAACTATGCCCAAAGTCAAAGCGCTTGGGTACTTATAAAATATACTGGATCGAATAGATCGAATGAAATAAATAAGTCGCACGAATTAAACTCTTACCCCAACCCCTACCCATTCAGAATACCTTTAAAACATCCAAACCTTTCAATTTATTCGATAACCATTTTTTGACCCAGTATATTTTATAGATAAAGATTGAAACATGTAAAAAATAAAACAATTCACAAAAAAACATACCTTTAAAAACTAAAATTTTAACAACTCAGTAACAGTGCTTTTATTACCTTTTCATATTCTTGAAATGTCGCTTTCATTTGTGCAAAGTTTTCAGTGCAGCAGTACCCAATAAAATCAAACCTAGGAGTATCGGTACCTCGAAATTTCGTGAAAGTTTTGTGAATTTCGTTTGCTGTTATTGTGGCTTTAGTAATGTTTACAACTGCATTGTCACATCGTTTAGCCTAAAGATTTATCAAATATCATGTTAAATCTAAATATAATGAAACCTTATGGATAAAATATACATATATATTTTTTTTGTATATATCTTTATCCTTGATGTGGAAAAGTCGAATGCGCGAATTAAACATAGAGTGACATCAGTTACTCCGACCCTGCCTCGAGTTGCCTGTGGCAGTTTGGGATATTATAGATTATAATTGCTCAATAATTATGCTGCTGATTAAGTGCTGGCTTAGCAGGAGTTCATACCGTTTATAGTGCTTTACTCAAGGGCGCTACAGCAGGAGATCAGTGAAGATTGAACCCACGACCTCATGTGTGGTGTACCAAGTGTTCTTACCACTATACCACGCTGCCGGCAATATATATGTCTAACCTATAAAATAGATAAAACTGTTATTTGTGGTTCAAGTAAATTATCATGTATATATATTAGTGAATAGTTGTGACTATATTATGACAATTAAAGTCCTGACTATGCTGGCTATCGACTAGTTATGTTTAATATTTAAATAAGTTATGCAAAAGCCTAAAAATAATAGTGTTTAGCGTAAAGTTAGATTAAAAATTAAAAGTTTATAAAAGTAATTATAATTTTTTAATTATCCATTTTTTAGTTTATTTACAAAAAACATCTAATTTATTTTGTTAATTTGCCTGAAAAAAGATTAACTAAACTTTTATTTAAAATTCAATAACATTTTTAAAGTTTGTTTTAATTAACATTTTATTGGAATTTCGTTATCGCTCTGTTAAACACAAAAAACAATTCCGTATTGTTGTCTTACTTGAAAAACAAGCATTTTAATGAAATTTCAAAAGTCGTTATACATATTTAATCATTGCCCTTTAGACAAGTCATTTTATCCATCGATCTAAACCAATATAATTTACAATCCTGTGTTTTTAACGGTGAGCATTACCCGCAAAAACTTATTATCGAAAATTTCAAATTTCAAATACCTTTCGTTTAAAATAAATAATTTACCATCGTTAATTAAATATGTATAGAGGTTTTAGTATAATATACAGGATGGATATCTGATATTCTATAAACCAATTAGCGGACAAAACAAATAGATTATGTTTACTTAATTGCGTTGAAAACCTGCCACACAATTGTCTTTGTGAAATATTAAACCTGTTTACGGTTTATTACCCAATTAAAATAATCGCTTTTAAAAGGATAATACTAAAATACGGGATGCGAGATAGTGCGGGACCGTATGTAAACGTTAAGAAAATTCAGGGAATGCGGGACGAAACGACATTTTTGTATTTTACTTTGAGTTAAAATCGGTATTTACCTAAAAGTGCTAAGGGATGATGCGAAAATGACTTTAAAAGCCAAGGAAATGATGCAAAATTGACTATAAAGTGCGCGGAAAATTAGGGCAAAGTATAAAAAATCAGTTCTTTCCGCATTCCGTGATTTTTTTTTTTTTTTTTTGCGGTTCCGCAATTTTCCGCATTTCGCAACTTTCCGTATTTTAGAACTATTCCTTTTTAAAACATAATATTGTTGAAACTAGACATTATAATATTACAAAAATTTCTTACCCTACTTAGAGGATAAACTAATTTCCTGAAATTTCCGCTAGTGTCGTCTGCGACGTCGTCCTCCAAGGTCACGTGAAACTTTTGTTGATATCTGGCTCTGACCTTGACCATGTCAGATGCAGATGTTGTCAACAAAATCTCAACCAGCGTCTGCAAATAAATTAAATTTTATTCAAATTTGTAAAGTTTTTTATTAAAGAATAAAATTTGCAAAAAATTAAAAATTTTAACCCTTCAATAACGACGCGTTATCCGTTTTTTGTTTATTTGAATACAAAAAATGTTTTGTTGTCGTTAAAGGGTTAAAAAACTAAATATTTGCAACATATATATTGTCTTTGTGTAAAGATATTGTTGGTAAAAGCCGCACTTCAGATTAAACCAAACAGTTTATTTAACAAACCACAAGACTCGCGATTATAAGAATACAAATAACCGAGAACGCTTTTACCGAATAAGCTTTTTACCGAAAATTATATCCTCTAAAACACCGTTTTACTAACAGTAAGACATTTTAGATATTAATCCCCTTTAACCCCAATTTTTTGGGGGAAATACCCTTTCAATTTACATAAAAATATTGACCTAAATATATCGTAAAATTTTGTTTTTAAAATTCGGTCAAATGTTTTTCGGTAATTTAAGTGGAGAGAGTGTAACCTTTACTTACTTTTTCGTCAGTACCCAATCCTTTAACTGAAGCCTTTAAGTTATGAACACAAAGTTCAATCGGTGTCATGAAAAGAGATTGTAAAAGTTGTTTGAAGTCGAACGAAAGATATATTGTCAATTCCGATTTAAATTCTTTAATTAAATCCTGTGAGAAAAAAAATAAATGAGTTAAAAAATTTAAAAACCGGCAGCGTGGTGTAGTGGTAAAAACACTTGCTATACCACACATGAGGTCATGGGTTCAATCCCCACCGATATCATAATGTAGCGCCTTTGAATAAGGCGCTATAAACGGTATCAACTCCTGCTGAGCCAGCGCTTAAACAGCAGTATAATTATCGGGCAATTATAATCTATAATATCCCAAACTGCCACAGGTAACTCGAGACTGGGTCGGAGTAACTGATGTTACTCTATGTTTAAGTCGCGCATTCGACTTTCCCACATCGAGGATAAAGATATATATATATATATACAATGTTTGTAATAAGCAATAGACTAAAAAAATAATTATTTACAAAAAAATTTTTGATTTTAAATTTTGACAAAATTAAAATTTTTTTTACTTTTCTGTAGAACTTGTAAAACTCTTGTTTAATTTGTTGCCTTTGTTTGTTGCTACATGACGTAATAATGTCAATTATCGAGCTCTCGTCTGTACCTTAAAAATCAAAAAAAAAGTAAAATTTTTTTTATAAAAATAAAAATTAATTTTTTTAAATAAACAAATTATAAAATTTCATTACATTTAAAAAATTTTTAAAACATGGTGGCATAAAATAAAAGGCATTTATGTATATTTATATAACGTACAGAGTATATACAAATACTATAAAAAAATTGTATACATTAATGAATTACATGTTTTTTTTTCATTTATTTACAGAGCAAAAAATAAGGAAATAAAAATGTATCAAAAATTTAATAAATAAATTATAATTTCCGCGTACGAAACAATATGCCCCGATGATGAAATAAATTATTTATAACATTTATTTTAAACAATATATATAACGCTCAAGGGTTTTGTTTTGTGGTTTTCATTCAATTGTAACGAATATGTGTGGGATGAAAAAAGGTTTTGCATCAATAAAAGCGTCACTAAAACAAAAGAAAACCTAAAAAAAAACATTAAAAAATAATGGAAAAAAATAAAGTACAAATTTTAAGGATAAGTTTGGGCGGTTTTTAAACCATAAATCACCAAAAAATAATTGGAGAAAAAGGGTTTTGCATCAATAAAAGCGTCGCTATAACAAAAGAAAACATTAAAAAAAATTAAAAAAAAAACAATAAAAAAAACGAAAAAAAAAGAAAAACTGGAAAAAATAAAAAACAAATTTTAAAAATAAGTTCTCGAAGTTTTTAAAAAACAAATTACCAAAAATGTTTAGTTCGTGTTATTTTCCAAACCACATACTATTTTAAACTTGAAGGAATAAGAATCAAGTTCCCAAGCGTAAAGCGTTTTATTGCCAAAACATCACGAAAATGTTTTCCTTATTTAAAATCGGGTTTAATATATCGTATTATCCGTAAACCCCTTCACTAAAATGTAGCCATGCGCAAATTGTTATTCTAAGCCTATTTACTTGCTTATAGTCGAACGTATGTTATTGTGTGTGGACAAATATCAGATATTGATCAATTTATTCGATCGCCGAAATCAATTTTCGGTTATTATTTTCACTTTACGAAAAAAACCTTTTCTTTATAACGTTTTGAATACGATTTAAATAAAAAAAATTTTAATATTTTGTTTTAAAGTTCTGTACATTTTAATATGTAATTGTTTAATTTAAAAATGTTTTAAATTTATAAATTTTATACATATTAAATTTTTTTTTAAATTGTTTTTTTTAATACAAATAAACACTTACCATTTAATATGTATTATACAGTTACAACTTTTTCTTAAACAATTTAAATTAATAATTAAAGTATTTACCGATTCCATCGACGGCTTTAAACAAGTTGTGGGCTTCTTCAATTGGATCAAAATCTTTTTTGTCAGTTATCGTTCCTCGACGACTCATAATTACAATCAGTTAATAAAAATCTAAATTTCGATAAAAAATCTAAAACGGAGTTCTTTATTAATAAATCTTTACGTAACAATATAATTTTCTTGCCAAAAATGCGTTTTTTGGCAAAAATAATTCACTATTATGCTTAATTCAATAACTAAAACCTATTTTAATGTTTTTTTTTTATTTTTTTTACGCACAGGTCTTACGCTCACCTAACACGCTAAGAACAACATTTCATTAAGCAAATATTTTCTCTTTTCCCCCTTTTTTCTTTTACACGTTGCTTCTCATTTAATCGATCTCAACCCAACGTTGTGTTAAACAACCATGTTATCTTGCTTTAACAATGTATTACATGAAAACGTGAAGTACGTCACAATTTAAATTGTTTTTTAATTATGTTTTTACGAAAAACAAGAAAAAAGTTTGATTCTAATTGAAATAGGGCGACATCTGCCGTAAGTCAATTACTTTTTTATCAACCATCTTAAAGTGATTAATTTTTACATTGGAAAACGGTGTGCTAACGTGTTTAAACTAGTATCAAGGGCGAATAGTGTGGCATTGGTGCGGCTCGAACTCAAAACCTTTTGGTGTGTTTAAGCTATCAGTAAACGCCAGGCTCAAGGGCGAATAGTGTGGCGTTGGTGCAGCTTAAACTCAAAACCTTTTGGTGTGTTTAAGCTATCCGTAAACGCCAGGCTTAAGGGTGAATAGTGTGGCAATTGTGCGGCTCGAACCCGAAACCTTTTGGTGTGTTTAAGCTAACTGTAACGCCGAGCATTGGTGCGGCTTGAACCCGAAACCTTTTGGTGTGTTTGAGCTATATGTAAACGCAGGGCTTTAGGGCAAATAGTGTGGCGAACCTTGTTATGTAGGTCAGTGCCTTGACCGGTATATCACGCTATGAGATAACTGTAAATTCTTTTTAACTAAAAGAATATAAAACATTGTATAATAAGGTGTTTAAAAAAAAGGCCTGCATTTTTTATAGTTAAACTTATACCTAAAAAAACTAGACAAATGCTAATTGTGACGCCGTAAATTGTAAAATACACTTGTGAAAAAGTCAACACAAAATATAAAAGAAACTTTCCATTAACCAGATTTTCATACCACATAATAGGGGACACATATTTATTAAAAGCTTCAAAAATTCGATGTGTTTTGTTCTGAAATTACTGTTTTAGTTTGAAATAATTTACGTTGGTTATAATTATCTTAGCAACGTACGTTGGTTAAGCATTAATAATTAATAAAAAACATTTAAACGACTCCAAATTGCTGTCATATTTTCATAACCTAACGCAAACTGACAACCTATGAGGCCATGTGACAAACCTTGTCAAAAATAATAACATCATAGAACAATATTTTAATTAAAAATATATTTAAAATGTGTACCAGAAAAATTCAATTAAAAATTATTGGGTTTTATAATAATAGAAATACATAATAAAATAGAAATTTTTAGTCAAATTAATTTTATGCGAGTAACCTTTTTAAATATCATTTAATGAAAATTTTAAAATGAATTAATTATGGACGGGATATTAATTAAAGCTATTAAAATATTAATTATTCATGAATCGACCTAAGCAAGGGTTGTTTACAATTTTTATATTTTTCGTTTTTATATATTTAACCCAGCGCCAGATTTTTTTTTAACAAATCTATTTTATTTTTTGACCTACTTTTGAAATTAATAATTTATAAACCTATTTTAGTATATTTAATAAAAACCTTACATTTTTTTAACATTATGTGGCAATTAGTACACTTTTCATTTTATTATTTTTATGAATTAAGTAAAGTTTTTTTTAAGATCAAACGTAATTTATTACTGTGTTCTTTAAAATTAAACAGTAAGAAAATTATTTTTTAACAAAACGTTATTAGTATGCTTGCATATAATTTAAATAATTATATATGTTTTTAGGAAAATAAAAATAATAATATTTTGAGGATAAAAAAATATTCGTCAAGTGACTAGTCATGTGATAAAAACATATGGTTTATTTTAACAACGATTCAAGCTACGGTAAACTAAAAATTGATTTTAGTTTATATAACTGTTTTAGTTCACAGATATATAGTAATTTCTAGTTAAATTTTATAAATGTTTTGTTTTACTATACTTATTTACTTGATATATTTATTTAATGTACTAGTTTTTTAAGGTCTTTGGTGAAGTTTCAAAAGGCTAAAATTAAAAAAACATGAATGGTTGTGAAAACAATTTAACAACTACATTTACATTGAATATAGTTTAGTACCGGTATTTTGTTTAAGTTAATTAGTTTGCTCTTGTATTTTTAAGATTATATACTAATAATTTAAATAAATTCTAATAAAAATGGCGACCTCAACACCAGGTATTCAACAACTGCTTATGGCCGAAAAGAAAGCTTCGGAAAAAGTTACGGCAGCCAGAAAGAGTAAGAATAATCATTTTTATTTTGAAGAATTTTTAATTATCTGTTATTTGTTATTAAATATACATTCACAAATAATTCTTTTATTGGTGTTTAAATGGTAATATTTTGTGCCAAACTGTTTAAAAATTGTACATTTTTGATTTTCTGTCAGTGTGTTAACTTAAGTTTTTGGCAGTAGGCACTTTTAATGTTTTTAATAAAACCAGTAAAATTTATAGGTACCTGTCAGCCTGTTGGCGGTTAAGCTAAAATTTTTATAACTTTTCAACTATGTATATATTTCCTTAGTAATCATAATTTACAGAACGCACAATCATGTGTTAACCAACAATTAAAGCGCGCACGCTTTTTAAACCTTGGTTTTTTATTTTAATAAACTGTAATATAATAAATTTTATTATTTGGCCAACAGTATGAAATTGCACATGTCTACCATGGACCAGTCTGGAAAGTAGGGCACTGTGCACGCACAAGATTTTTTTCATTAAAAAATGCACGCCTGGAATTAGCGTTTTGCACGCCTGGTTTCTTAAAAAAATGTGCACGCGCAATACTTACGCCTAAAACACGCTAACATAAATCACTTGTGCACGCCTAGACCGGAAATTTTTGCAACTGCGGTCACGCATTTTTTTACGCTGGCATGCACGAGATCTAGTCAAAAACTGCCCTACTTTCCTGACTGGATCATGGGCCAATCTGGAAAGTAGGGAGTTTTCGATAAGATCTCAGGCGTGCAAGCGTAAAAAAATGCGTGCTAGTGTAATTTATGTTTGCGTGTTTTACTTAAATTTGGCTTTAATATGCTACCCAAAGGCGCCAATATTGCGCGTGCACGAATTTTTTGAAAAGCCGGGCATCAAAAGATTTTTTTCACCGAAAAAAAATTTCGTGCGCGCACGCTGCCCTATTTTCTGACTGGCCCATGGAATTGGTGATTTTAATTACATTCAAAATAATTTAAAATATAATATCTATTATGTTAAAACTGACATTTTTTATTTTTTACAGAGAAGGTAAAACAACTTAAAGCAGCAAAGGAAGAAGCCAAGGAGGAAATCGAACAATTCAGAATCCAAGCTGAACAAACTTACAAAGAACGAGAGAAAATAGTAAGTAGTTTGCATTTGAATTTCTAAGATTACTTAGCTTTTAAATAATTCTAGTACCCGAATATCTGTGTGATATAGTTTAAAGTAAAAATGGTTTTTAAATTCAAATTTCTGATAATTACTAATTTGTTCATACTAGTAGTACCTATTCGACTAATAGTAAAATAAAAAATGTGTAAAACCAAATAATACCTTAAAAAAGACCACTGTTAAAATTGGGATATTATAATTAACCTTATCATGAATTAATTTATTTTTTTATTAGATTTTGGGTTCTCGAGATGATGTAAAACTGAGAATGGACCAGCATCAAAAAGATGTGATCAGACAACTTAATGAAGAGACAAAACAACACAAAGAAAAAGTTATTGCTAGAATTTTAGAATTAGTTTGTGACGTTAAACCAGAATTGCATGTCAACTACAAATCTTAAACTAAACTATTTAAACCAATTATCAAATATGATACTCCATTATGGCTATTCAAATTATGTATTTTATTAAATAGAGGCAATATTCGTTATTTTTGTGTTTATATTTTTGCAGATTTATGCATTTTAAAAATTTTGTTCATCAAGGCATTTGTTGCCAGTTTATTATTGTTCTGTATTCTCTATGTTGTTTTGTTTAAAAGTCTAATAAAATATAGTTCTTGTGAAATTGTTAAGGTTTAAATGGCGGTGTTTTAGCAATTGAAAATTAAAATATTAAGTTATACACAATAAAATGTTTTCAAGTAAATTATTGTAGAACCAAATTCAACATTTTTACTGCACTAGTTAATCGAATTTTTGAAGGGGTGCATTTTTCTGTGATTTAAACCAAACTTCGAATTTAAAACAAGTGCGTTTTTACTAAATTTCAGAAGTATTGATAAAAATAAAATAATTGAGGAGAGTGTAATTTATTAATTAAAAAAAAATTAACTTAATTGTTTTTTTATTCGGAAACCCTGAAACGAAGTCACGTGATTTTGTTAACATTTATTCAAAACATGCAAAGCGTTTTTAGCAGTAAGGAAAACAATAAAGTAAAAAAGCATTAATTAAAAACTTAAAGTTTTTAAATTTTGAGGTTTATATCGAATCTCTTCGTTGGTTTATACGCCCAGGTAAAATTTTGTTAATATTTTCTTTTCATTACTGCTGTGTGTAAAAGATATTTTAAATCTACATCTTTAAAAAAAAATTTACTAATATCTAGATAGGAAGTATATGGTATAAAGGAAAATAAACTTATATGTAGAATTAAAACTGTATATGTAGAATTAAAAGGTATATATAAAATATATTGTTCAATCTTTTTATAAGAATTTCATCAAGAGTTTTACGTTTTTGTGTAATATAAAAAATGAAAATTGTGTAAATAATATAAAATCAGTTGTTTTAACTTAATCTAAATTCCTAATTAATACAATACTTAAAATTTATTTAACGGTTGCTTTTTTACATGTATTTATATATATTTAACATTTTTTTAATTCCTTTTTTAGATTTCAAAGTTACAAATGTTTAAGAAGTTATTAAACAATGAGTTATGACTGTTATGTGATGATATCCTTTGTCAACATTGAACAAGGTAAGTTAATGTGAATTTTATTATAAAATGTTAAAAAATAAAATGTATATATATTGAAAATCGAAAAATAATTAAAAAGAATTAAGAAACATATTCAAAAATTATTCAATCAATTAATGGTATATAATACTATGTTATGTGTGTATCGGTCAAATGATCAAATAAAATGGCTAAATTTACTATTTCAAAATTATGCATTTTGTTAAAATCAGTATTATATTCATTAAAGATAACGAAATTTATACAAATATTTTATTTAAGAAAAATTACACCACTTTATAGCACACATTGCAGTTGAAAAGATAATATTTGTTTTGGTTTTTAAAACACAAGTTTATTTGATTTATTAAAACTGCATTGTCCAAAATAACATTTGAGAAAAAAAATATAAAAACAATAGCTAGAATATTTTTTAATATTTTAGGTGATGACTTGATTACATTACCAGCGCCTACCCACGTAACTCTGACGTCATTAACCTCGTACAGTTTTAAAAATAAAAAAATTTAAAATAAAAAATTAACCTTATTACACCAACATATTTTTAAAATGAATTAAAAAACAAGAAAGTTAAAATATTTTTAAAATTTGTTATTGTTCAAGATAGTTATGACACTTTTACTAAAATGTCCTGTTTTTCAAAACACGGTTTTATATATTTCATTATAACCGCATTAATCTAATTAACATTCAGGATAAAGAAATTCACGACAAAACGCAGTAAAACAAAAGTTACAGTGCTTCTTGTTTCGCATAGCCACTTACATTTTCAAAAATTAAAAATTAAATCGAAAATTAAATTTATCTTTTAAACCGCAGTACCCCAACAAACATATTTTCAAAATATTTTTAAAATTAATTTATAAAGAAGAAAGTTATGACACTTTTACCTAAAATGTTCCATTTTTTAAAACACGGCTTTATATATTTTATTAGAACCGCATTGATCCAATTAACATTCAAGATAAAGAAATGCACAACAAAACGCAGTAAAATAAAAGTTAAATAAAAAAAAAAAACTATGTTTAAAAAATAAAAAAACTATGTTTTTTACTTCGCATATTGGCGTTACCTTACCAACGCCTAACAACGTGGCTGTGATGTCATTAGCCATTTACATTTTCAAAAATAAAAAATTATTTTTAAATGTTTTTTTTGTGAATTTCTGTTTCTTGAATGTTGGTTAGGTCAAGGCGGTTTTAATAAAACATATAAATTAGTGTTTTAAAAATGACAAAATTCTAGTAACTTTTTACATGTTAGATATTTTGCAAAATATTTTTAAAATGTGTTTTTTAGCCTACTGCGCTTCTTTTGATAAAGTTAATTTTTGATTTAAAATTTTTGTTTTTTTTACCTAATTTTTTATTTAAAATTGTTTAGTTGATGACGTCATTTGGTCATGTTGGTAGACGCTGATAAGGTAGCGTAAGTAGGTCAATATGCGCAACAAAAAACATTGTAACTTTTGTTTAAATACCCAGTGACTTGAATAATAATGCAATTGTTATCCGTTTCTTTTGACAAAACTGATTTCCAACATTAAACTTAATATTAAGTGTATACAAAAGTTTTCTTATCATATTAAAAATAAAACAATTTTCGTTTTTGCACAACTATTAAGGCCCGGTCACACGGCGTACGCAACGCAACGTAACGTAGTGTAAGATTTCGCAACCATTTAAAATGAACAGAGTCGTTCACACGTACGAAAGTTTGCGTAAGATTTCGTAAAGTTTTGTAGCCAAAGCGAAATTTTCGCAAGATTTCGTAAGCGGTATACTTTTATTAGATATTTTGTATTTGTTAATCCCTAGCGCAACGCAACGCAAGCTTGTCGTGTGAACAGGCCTTTACATTTAACACAACTTCTGTATATCGTGTGCTTAAAAATAAATGTAAACAAAATCACGTGACCATAAAGCAGAGTTGCCAAACATAACAGCTGTTATATCTTCTCAAATTATAAACATACAAAGCTATAACATATATCTTTTTAATTTTTTATAGCAATTATAAATTAAAGTTACATATAGTTTTATTTAATTTTTAATTTATTAAATATATTAAGTTGCAAAAGCGAGAAAAAAAACAACATGATTTTATTTTTTCCTAATGCAAACACAACTGTTGGTAAAAATAAACGAAGAGTTTTGTTTATAACAGTACGTAGCCAATAAATTTATGTAAGCTAGCTTATTAGGTTCTTTACTAGATGTTATTCCTTAGTATTAGGTGATTTGGTAAATAACAGCGTGTTATAACTTACATTTGGTAATTATTTGTTTTCCTGTTTTTAGTTTACCCTATATATAATTTTTTTAAATGTATTAATAAAGGGCATTTATTTTGTAATATAAAACTGTCAATTTGTTGAATAGGAGTAATTAATATACAATCAAATGAAGCTAAGTTTAAAATAATTAGTTATTATAATTGTTTTTTTAGTACTAGTCTGCTAGTTTGTAAATATTTATTGTATAAAAAAAATGTATAAAAACGCCCACAACATTTTAAGACCCTTGTCCAATACTTTTGATGATTCAAACTGGACAAATTATCATGAATTATCCAAGAAAAAACAGAAAAAAATCCAGAAAAAATGCTCCAAGCTTGTTAAACAAAGAATGGGAGAAATTGGTGCACCAGGAATGGTGGTTGGTGTCAGTGTAAATGGTGTTACAGTTTGGAGCAAGGGGTTTGGTTTTTCTGATGTCGAAAATGGTGTTTTATGCACAGAGAAATCTGTGCTAAGAGTTGCAAGTATTAGTAAATCATTTACTTCAGTGGCTGCAGCAAAGTTGTGGGAAGATGGAAAATTGGATCTGGAAAAATCTGTGCAACATTTTTTACCTGAATATCCTGAGCAAACCTTTAACGGTAACAAAGTTAAAATCTCCCTACATAACCTGTTAACACATATGTCAGGTGTAAGACATTACTCTAAAAAGAAACCAGAAATATGTGATAAGAACAACACAGAAAAAAATGGTGAAGAAATTAAAGAAGTTGAACAAAAAGAAATGTTGTCCATGATAAACTACAAATCCGTTTCCGATGCATTGGAAATGTTTAAAAATGATGAACTTTTACATGCCCCAGGTAGTAAATTCTCGTACACAACCCATGGTTGGACTCTAGTCAGTGCAATTCTAGAAAATGCATCTGGTCAAGATTTCCTTGCGTTAATGCACGACACTTTTCAGCAAATAGGAATGTATCACACATACCCTGATTACAATAACAAGTTAATTTACAATCGATGTAAGTATTATGTTAGAGATCGTAATGGTAAATTGTTGAATGCACCTTACGTTGATAACTCATATAAATGGGCAGGCGGGGGGTTTGTATCCACAGTTGGAGATCTATTAAAATTTGGCAATGCAATAATGTATTGCTATCAATATGACAACGAGAAAGACGTAGAACCTGGAATATTAAAATCAAAGACTGTTGAATCGATGTGGAAATCTATATCGAAACCAGAACGTGCAAAAAAAAGTTTGGCTCCCAAAAATGAAAGTTACGGCTTGGGTTGGTATGTTTATCCTCAAACGGAAAACTACGGGTACTGCCCTGAAAATTTTCTTGAAATATTGCACACTGGAGGTGCTGTAGGGGCATCAAGTGTGTTATATATTCGACCCGCTAAAAAACTAAAATGTGTAAAATTTGAAGGTAAAAATGTGTGTCAAGTTAATGGAATTGTGGTTTCAATTTTAACAAATATCGACAAGGCAAATCTAACACAACTGGCAATAAATATTTGTGATGAATTTGCAGGTATCGATAATGAGTAACTTGTTGCAATTTAAAATGATTACATGCAATGTTTTTATTGATTAATTGATTTAATACCAATTTTATTATATTTTGTATCGCAGTGATTTGTTTATACTTTTGTTTATGTGTTTTATGTTTTAGACCAATAGATATAATTATATTTCATTAGGTAATAATTTTTTTACTTATTTTTGTAATTTACCTCCAGTTTCTTTAATTTAATATAATGTTATTTATCCAAACAACCTTAATTGGCTAAGAAGATAAATGTATGTTATACTTACATATATTTTGTTTGAAAATTTTACAGATTTGTAATAACTGTTTTTATATTATTATGTTACGTTTCTGATTAATTGATTAGAAGTTCTCTAAAATTTAGTTGCAAAATGTTATTCCGTAAAAGAAATTAATAAATAGCGTTTGTCATTTACTATATAACATGCAAAGTAAATTATATACTGTTTTAGTTAGCACTTAGTCTAACTTATGTTTTTTATTTCGTAACACAACAAATATTGTAAAAATAATTCTACGGAACAAAAGTTAAAAGAAAATGTAAAATTTCACTATTTAAATATGGATATATGTAATAAGGGCAAATATGTTATTTTATTCCTACTTTTTTTTAGTTAAGTTCTACTTATGTTCTTATACCAAAAGCATTTAATGCAATAAAGAATATAAAAAATTGTTGTAAATAACTTAAATAAAATTCAATGTTAAGGTTTCTTTTCCATACCAACACAAAATTGACTTTAATTTTAAATCAAAAAATTATTGAATATTACAACCCAGTATTGTAAAAAAAACAATTTTTGCTATTTTCACATTTTTATTAGTGTTTTAGAAATGATGCTGGGTTGGGACTTTAAAAAACTTAAACCCAAAATGTTGTCCACTTTTTGGACAAATATCACAGACGGTCCCTTCCTAATACTTGACCAACAAGTGGCGCGGTTTCACACTGTGTATCTTGCATAGATTTTATTCTAATCACCCTGATCATGATGACTTTATTCTTTTACGAGGGGGCCCAGTTGGTGGGGATTGAACAGTAGCTAAAGCACGAAATGCATACGCAACTAGGTGAGAATGAGATTTGACCATAAGTTCAAAACCACCAGTCTCCATTACATCGAGTGCATGACTAAAAAAAGTAATGAATTTATATTTTTTGGTTAAGTTTTTTTCAGTTGGTTAAATTGGTTAAATTTAGATTTTAGTTAAAAACAACCCAGCAACACTGATTATAATGGTTAAAAGCACCATTAATAACAAAGTAAGTCCAGCAAAACGAACAATAAAAAAATTTGCATTTTCTAGATGTTTATACAAATTTAGTTTCGAAAGTATTTACAATAATGGAAACAAGTCAAAAGCTTGCCCTATTTTCGGGATTTTTATTGTTATAATATGGTCGCAATTTTCAACTTATATTTGCCAGCAGTAACTTACCTGCACACTACAAACTGCAATTTATTTGGTAGACATATAAACTGAACATATTTACATAAATATATCATCCACTTAGCTCTATTATATATATATATATATATATATATATTGAATTAGAATAACAAAATGGTAAAAAGTAATTACTTGTTTATAAAATCGAAGGCCATCTTTTTAAGCTGACTGGCATTATGAAGATCAGCAAGAATTAAAATTTCTGCCACGTTTTCCACCGACAAATTTGAACACAAACTTTCTTCACACATTACTTTAAGTCTCTCCAGATCATACTAAAATTAAACAACTTTTATTGGCAATTTTTGTAAAAACACAAATAAAATAACATGTAACAACAAATATAAGCTATTTATTTTTGAATCTGTAAACTTAAAATCTGTTTATTTATTTCTGCAAGGTTGTTTTTACCTATTTTAAACTGCAGCAGAGTGTATAAAAACAATTTTAATCTAAGTTTAGACTAGTTTTTTGTATTACTTATATTTATAAATTATTGAATAGTATATAATATACTACAAAAACCTAATTATTAAATAGGGTAGGCTAATATATACTACAAAGACCTAGATATAATATACTACAAAGACCTACTAATTGTTGTATACACAGTGCCTAAAAATAGGGGTTTTAATTCCTTTTAGAACATTGCAAAAAATAGGCCTATTAATCAACTTATTAAATTAAATGAACTGATATCACATTAAAAATACAATTATTTAAACTTTATTACCTTATCTGCTGCTGCTAATAAATCAGCAGCCATTTGACCCAAATTTGTTGATTCACCAGTGTACAGAAAATTTAACATTTCCTTAAAAACTTCGTGTGAAATATCTGAGACTTCTACTCGGTTCAATTTACTTTCTTCCATCTCATGTTCGAACATTGCACGAAATACTGGAGATCGTGCTGCAAGTTTAATATATTTTAATTAAATCTAAACTAGTTCAATCATTTGGCTTTACAGCAAGCAAATTTCTATAATAAATTATAAAAACACTGTCCCTAACAAGAAAAAAGGAAATAGTTGGATCTTAATTTACTTCCATTTTGGAAATTTTAACCAAAATTTTTAATTGTTCAGAAATAATAATCGTCATTTAAATACAAAACTTGTAATCCCCTTGAGCTTTAGTACACATGGACAATTGTACACTATTACTGCTATTACCATCTCTCAATTACAAAAAGTTAGGGAAAACATGGTAAAGGGTTTAGGTAATTAAGATAGTTAAGGACAGCATCGTTATAGTTTATTCTGTTAAGGTTAAAACCTAATGGTCTGTTTACAAACCGCTGTTTTTTGGTATAATTTCCAATATAATTTACACTTTGTTTGATATTGTCCTTATACTTCTACTCAGACTATTTTGCCACCAACTATAGCATTATATGCCTTAAAGTGTGTTTGCTACTTAAGAGCATTGCTTAGTATGGTAGTTAACATTATAAACCTATACCTATCTCACTATACAACCACCCAGGACTATTTACCTCCTACTATAGCCTTATGGGCCTTAAATTCCTTTCCATCAACTGCAAAAGTGCAGTCATAAAAATGAGATTCTTCGAGTAAATTCTCGAGGTCTTTTGACAACCTACAATCAGGGACTTGAAGTTGCATCAAGTTGGATTGTCCTGAGATTGTGATGGAATCTTGAACAACACTGACCTATACATAAAAGATATTTGTTACATCATTTTTACTGAATCATGCATTATAAGGCTAACAAATAAGAGTTACATAAAATTATTTCTAGATTATTTTTAATGTTGGGCTTCTGTATTTAACATTTAAAAACATTATATATAGCCTATATCCACTAAAAAATAATGTGTTTTAGTTAATGGTTAAGTAACTATGCCATCTTGAAGTTTTATTGAACAAAGATACATTTTGCAATACTAATAACTTATGCTAGTCAAACTATATGTATATATAACTAGTATGATATAAAAAAAAAGAATTTAGTATTATTTTTTTTGATTCGAGAAAATTAAAAATGTAGCACCTATATGAGATAAATTATTAATCCAAAAAAATACAAAATGCTTGAATTAATAATTATAATATCATGAGCCATTATTTTATTAACACCATGTTGTTAAATTTAATTCTACCTCACAGAACAAAGTTAGTTTATCATCGGGTAATAAACCATTAGTTTCATCCATTAAAAAATCCCGTCGAATAAACTTCTTAAAACCCCAATCTTTTCCCTGAACAAATCTGTAAGCCCGTTGACTCTCTAAAAAACATTAAAAATTTGATTTAATTTACAAGCTATACAATAAAGCTAAGTGGACGCAATGTATTTATAATTATGTGTGTGTGATAGTGTATGTTATGTATGCCGAACTTCAAGGCCTGTAAGATAAATGAAAATGTTGTTTGTGATGTGTGGGTAAATTATTTGGGGCTTATAATTAACTTGAAGTGATATTGTACAATAGCCTATAACAAAATGTAACTTTACTTCCTTTTATTTTTTTTGATAATGTTATTGTTTGTATTTGATAAGTAAAAATGATAGCAAAGCATTCAACTTTGACAGATAATATTCATTATAAAATAATGTAATTAACAATATGCTGACCAGTGACCAATAAAATGACTCATCAAGTTGTGTTTAATGTCCACAACAAAAGGTTTGTATGACAATTTTGATCAATCAAGTTTATTAAAGGCACAAAAATATCACAACACAATTAATACAAAATTTACAATAGGATTAAACAAAAAATAAAAATCTTAGTTTATGCGTCTAGACAGCATAAGGAAATTGTTTTTCAATATAAAGTTTAACAAATAAAATGGAACAAAATATAAAATTTCCAACTAGTACTTATATTCATAACCTTTAAATAACAAAATAAATTAGTTAAAATACAAAAATATTACCCATAGCTTTTGTTTCTTCTCTTTTATTGTTGAGGATTGAGAATTTAAATTTTGCCCTAACTTCACTTTTATGACAAGATACAAGTAACAAATATAATGATAAATAATCTTTCGATTCCTCGTCTAAACCTTTTGGGTTAACTCTTAAACACCTAAAAGTAATTAATTTTAATTAAAAAAACATCAGCAGACAATAGGATCCTACTAAGTACCACACAGAACGTGTAGACTGTTAATTTGAAGATAATGTCATTTAAATAAAAACTAAATACTGACAATGAGACACATTTTTTAATAGTCCCAGCCCGAACCCCATTGTTGGGAAATGCCCTCAGTTGCCCTAAATACTACAAAAACAGTCTACACGATTTCTTAATTACATGTATTGTTTTGTATGGCAATGTGGGTCCTATTTGAAAATTATTTTTACCACTTCATTTTGTCGTTTGCTCCGCATGAAAAAGTTGAACTCCTTAAAACTTCTCCCATCTCTTCACGACAAAAACTAAAATTATTGATTGTCCACATGTACGAGAACTTTACAACTTTAACCTAGAATAATAAAAGGGTTTTTTACTCAATATCCTTTATATATTTATGGTTATTTTGTTCAGGAATCTTTGTTTAATTTTGACTGCTTTGGTAAGAGTCTTTTATCAATTAACAAAACAATTGACAATTAATTATCAGACAATTATAAAACTCAAAACTGGGTTGAGGGAACAAATGTTACTTTATTTTTAGAGCATGAAGTTAGCATTCCCACAATGAGGATAATTAAAAATTATCAAACAATTTAAAGCACAAAATTAAATATTTTTACAACTTAATTTAATATAAAAAATTTAAAACCTGAGTATAACACCAATTCTCAGCAACAGGGGTTCCCAACATTTCGGTTGGGGGTGAAGGACTAGCAGAGCGTGACGACCCCGCTGCCGCAGTTAACACTCTCGGACTCGTTGACATTTTTATTTTGTAAAAAAATTTACTAATCTACGAAAGAAATTAAATATGTTAATTTTTTGGAGAAAAACACATTTTCATTTTTCACCTTAATTAACTAAAATTAGATTTTTTTGACCAAAAATATTTTTTAATTTTAATTTTTTTATAAAAAATAGTTTTGTTAATAAATTAAACTAAAAATTGTATTAAAAACTACAACATTTTCAATTAAATACTGACATTCAGACATTTTTGAATTTTATTGTCAATTTGTCCACACAAACTGACATTGACTGACAGACAGACAAAAACGCAAACAAATTTATTTTTGTAAAATATCTGGCAGTCAGACAGTAATGGTATTAAAACCAACTGACAAACTTTAAAAATACTAATACTTTATGATAAGGTATTAAATAATTTTCTAAATAAAAATAAATTGTTTATTTTGTTGTATTTTGCAAAACAAAATTTAACAAAATCTGTCTGTTTTTTATTAACACGTTTGTCTTAAATAGGAGTGTGCAGGTTAAGGGCATATTTTGCTAATTGCGAATTTTTTGTTATATAATTTGCAACTAAATCAATATTCCCTTTTTATAAGAGTTACATAAATAAATGTTAAATTTATATAGATTTTAAAAAATAAAAAAAGCATCTAAAAAAAACTTTTTTTTTGTATATATCTTTATCCTCGATGTGGGAAAGTCAAATGCGCGACTTAAACATAGAGTAACATCAGTTACTCCGACCCAGTCTCGAGTTGCCTGTGGCAGTTTGGGATAATATAGATTATAATTGCCCGATAATTATACTGCTGATTAAGTGCTTGCTCAGCGGGAGTTTATACCGATTTTAGCGATTTACTCAAGTGCGCTGCAGCATGAGATCAGTGGGGATTGGACCCACGACCCCATGTGTGGTGTAGCAAGTGTTCTTACCACTACACCACCCTGCCGGTTTTAATATTGCAAATTATATATACAATAAAATCATTAAAATCGAACTAATTAACACAAGCTAAAGATTTTAAGCGATTGTAACATTTTTTTATATAAATTATTAATTTTTAAAACAATATAAACTATTAAAAGAAAGATAATTATTTTGTTAAAAAAACTGCGGACTAGCTTTTTTCATGTGCTTTTATTACAACCGCGACATAGCGCTAGATAGCTAAATGCAAAACTCTGATCAGCTGTTTAAGTTGTTTATATTTTCAATTGCATGATTGCTATAAGTCTATGCAAACACTGTTAAATTTTAAATATTATACACGCATAATATACTCTATGCAAATATATTGTATAAATACTTGTTTTTTTATTCATGTAAATTAGCAGATTATATATATGCAATAATTAAATTAATAATGTCATTATCTATATATCTGCTTTTAAAAAATGATACTTTTATTTAGGTATATAGGTTTGTTTTTTAATTATGACATCACAAAGATATGAATGCAATTTGAGTCCTGAACTATTGGAAAAAGCTGTAACGGAATTAAATGAACCGAAAGACAACGAAGAAAGATTAAAAGCCATCGACCAACTTCGTGAAAGTTACGATGTTGAGAAATATGGACCTCTCAGATTATCTGATGATGCCTTTCTACTCCGATTTTTAAGAGCTAAAAAATTTGACCAGAAGAGGGCACTAAAGGTACTTCAAAATTATCACAAAATACGGCAAGAATTAAGGGATATATTTGAAAAGGTTGAAAACCCTGAAAGTTTAAAAGAGGCCATGGACAGTGGAATAATGTATGCCATTGATGGGAAATCAAAAGCTGGCGAATCAATCATTTTATATAGACCTGGAGCGTTAAGTGAAAATGTTACCATCTATGAGCTAGTAGCATATGGGGTTCTCATTGTTGAAGAATTACTAAAAGACGAGGAATACCAAATTTGTGGCAGTATTACAATTGACGACATAGGCAACATGACTTATAAAGCCATGCGGCAAGTCACGTTTGTCGGAGCAAGGAGACTGTTACAAGTGTGGCAAGATGCCATGCCAGTCCGCATGAAAACCGTTTACATTCTCAACGAAGGTCGAGTCATTGATTTCATATATGCTCTGTTTAAACCTTTCATGAATGCGAAAACTAAGAAGAGGACAAGGTTTATTGGGACGGATTATGTTGCTATGGGCGATGAAATGCATATGTCTTTACTGCCACCGTGTGTTGGAGGAACAGGAAAAGAATTGGATGTTGCTTGTAAGGACTGGGTTGATAAATTAAAACAAACTTTTTGAAGTAAAATTTCAGGTTTATTATTTATTTGTTTATTGAAAAAGTTTGGCTTGACTATACTTTGAGTTGGCTTTTTATTTTTGTTTAACATTTTTTTGGGATAAGAAAGTAAGATTTTTAACTAAAGAGCTATTGACTAAAGAACTATATTTACCTAAACTTTATTGAGTATTTAAAAAAAAATATGTCTACTATTTGTATAAGCAGATAAATAATATTTAATGTTTATATTTATACTCTAAACATAACCTAGTTTATTGTTATGATATGCCATCATAAACAAAGTATAATGTCAATTTTTATATAGTACATCATTGTTTAAATATAATGGCAGATGTAATAAATTTACAAGTATAAATAGAATATGTTAAGATTTTTAATTGGAAATAGGTTTATAAATATTACTGTATTTTGTAAGGTGTGTGTAGCATATACTTTGTCTTGCCATACAATATAATATATTTAAATAAATCATTAGTTGGTTTAAATATTTTTTAGTTCAGAGTACAATAATTTTTAAGTATTAAACAATTAATATAAGTGTTAAATTTGTTGATTATCATTCTTTTTTGTTGCCTATATTTTGCCTATGTAGCTATTTTTTGTTTAACCTAACTACCTTGTTTTTGCAATCTTTTTCATTTAGGTTCAAAGTTTATTCGTAAAATTATTTTGTTGTTACCTTATTCTATAATAATGTTGTACAGAGTTAATATATTCTAGATTAATTATAAAATTGAGATTTACTTTATTTTGCAGATAACTAAATAGTTTAATAATTTCTTAAAATTTAATTTAAATTTTTATGTTTGGATTTTGAAGATATAGACCTATCTTTATGGTAATGTAAGTAAAAGTTTAAAAAATGCTTTAAAAGTGATTTATATACATAATAGAAATACTAGTACCATATGGGCTAAATATTTACTTTTATATAAGGTTGTAACTTAACATTTTGTAAAATTGTTATTTACAAATAAAGTCATTACACAAACTCAAATTCAAAAAACGGTTTCTGTTTATTTATAAAATTTATGATATTTATTTAATCTGTTAAAATAAAGATTTATATACTAATTTAATTTTAAAGCAATGTTTTTAAATACTTTTAAACACTATATTATAACTAATTGCCTTTATTAATGGTGAATACAGAATTTTTTTTTTATTAAAGAATCATTTTAAAATTTGATTTTAGTTTGAAAAATTTGTTTGTACCATTTAAAAAGAATTTTATAAATGTTAAAACTATAATACAGGTTTATTTAATTTAAAAATTCAAAGGGTTTCAAGATAGTAAAAATCTGTTAAGTATTTACCTATAGTCTATTGTGGTTTAAATTACACAAACCCTCTGTTTGATTTCACTGTGAACCTAATTCACACATAACCCGATATTTAAATATAAAAGAAAATGTGTTTTAGTAATCAATACAGTCTCATGTAGGCTTTAAATTAGGAATTTAGAATTAGAAATATATGTATTTGTTAATTTTTTTTTGGTTATAAAAAAGAAAAACAATTTTTCAGTTTATAAAATTAGTCTTGTGATCTAGTTTTTTTAGTGAATATTTTTAGTTAATGTTAAGTTTAGAATATCTGTGAAGTAGAAGTATATACAGATATTTAATCCTAACTACTTTTGGTAAACTTTTGTTAGTTATATATATAAAATTAACACAATTTTTACAAATTCTATTATTTTAACAAACTTTTGTTTGTTTAGAGTTAATATTATTAAGTAGTATTTTAGGATTTAAAAAGTTAAATGGCAAGATACGAATGTAAATTAAGTCCTGAACTTTTGGAAAAAGCTGTAACAGAATTAAATGAACCGAGAGACAATGAAGAAAGACTAAAAGCCATCGACCAACTACGTGAAAGTTACAACGCGAACAAATTTGGACCTTTATCGAGATCAGATGACGGATTCTTACTTAGATTTTTGCGTGCCAAAAAGTTCAACCAAAAAAAGGCAGTAAATGTGTTGCAAAACTATCACGCTGCAAAACGCGATTACAAAGAGATATTCAGCAAGGTCAACAACCCAGCTCTTATGAGAACCATTCTAAGTACCGAAGTGATGTTAATTTTAAAGGATTCGGCAAAAGATGGCTCCGCAATCATGTATTATAGACCAGGTATGATTAAACAAAATGTTGATGTGTATGGTCTTATGGCAGCTGGGGTTGTTATGATGGAGAAGCTGCTGGAAGACGAGAAAAATCAGATCTGTGGGATGAGGAGCATCGAAGATATGCATGATTTTAATATCAGTATGTTGCTTAAAGTTTCGCCAATGGCGCTTCAAAGAATGAATTCAGTCTGGCAAGATGGGATGCCTGTACGCTTCAAAGCAGTTCATTTGATCAACGAAGGGAAAATCTATGACATCATGATGGGAATTATGAGGGTGTTTTCAAGCAAAAAGTTGATGGATCGGATTCACGCCCATGGGACTCGCTTCGAGGAAATTCACGAGTTTGTTGACCCCTCAGTTTTACCCCCATGCCTTCTTGGGACTGGCCCCACTCCCGATGAAACAGCTGAAAGTATGAGTGACCTTTTGAACCCGGGTTATGCTGAAGATACAAGGTTGTAATATTCTGGAATAAAATATTTTAATTTTTTAATAAAATTGCTCGAAACAAGAATTTATCGACCAAATTCGACAAAAAAATAACTTTTAAATATTAAAAAAATATAAAAAAAAAGGAATTATGTTAGATTAAAATTGTTAAAGTATTTAAATTTAAAGTTTTTTTCAATTTTAGAGTTGGTTTGGTTTATTAATTCATATTTAAAAAATAAATGTAATTAATAAACATTTAAAATATTCAAGTATTAAAGTATTAGTTAATTTAAATATAAAATATTGCTTGAAAAAAACGTAATTTTTGTGCTTTGGTGTAAAAGTATTTTTATTCTATACAAGTTTCATTATATTAGCTATACAATTTTATTTTTCTGTACTTTTATAAAAACTGTAGCAATTATTTATGTAACAATTTACTATCCTGACAATTATTTATGCTAATAATTATCCACGTGTCTTAATTGTTTTCGAAAATTTAATCCACCGTTAGTTATAACAAATTATGTTGTAATTACTATTCATTAGTTAATGTGGTAAGTAAGTTAACGTAATTTAAGCTGTTCTAGTGTTTTATACATGACAAAAAGTTAACTTTAGTGTAACTTTAAAGTTAAAAACCTGTTTATATAAAACTGTTTCTAAAGTCATAAAAAAAAATTTAGGATTTGTTGTTGTACTATTAATTTAATATTTAAAGATATTTTTATTTAGTGTTTAAAACTTGGTGTAGCATTATTTTGTTTAAAATTTAGGCATTATTAATTTGTATAAAATTAGAATTTGTTTTTTTTTATTTATTATATCACTGCATAAAAAAGGAAAAATGAAAATAGTTATTGCATAAAATGTTTTTATTATTTTAAATGTATTCTATACAGCAAATGCAATAAGGATTACTGTTCCTATCAATGCAAATTAAATAGCTTGTAAAAATGTCAATGTCAAATTATGTAACAAATTTATGCATAAATTTAATTTGCACAATTTTTAAATATATGTTAATTTTTTTGTGTTTTAATTCAGGTAATAGATATAAGTGTATATTAATTTAACTGAATTGAGAATAAGCCAAAGAAGATATAACATAATAAACACTGTAAATATAATATACAGGTAACTACTTTAAAATATATTTGTTTTTTTTTCGGCTATTTTATATAAAATTTAAATTGCCATTTTTTTGAGGGCTAATTTACTTAATTTTTCTAATTTTTTTTATATATTACTCAATTATTCATCCTTTAGTTACTATATTGATGTTTATGTTGTTTAGTTCAGTGTAGATTTTAGATTATTAAATAATTTAACTTGATATTTGTATTTAGATTTCTGATACAAAACAGAATTTAAAAAAGAAAAAAATTAAAATGGAAACTTCAGAAAATAAGAATCAATATTCTCAGAACAATGAAATAAAAACACCTTTAGTCTCAAAGCAGCAGAGCAGGCCAAGATTTTGTCTTGGAATATTTTTGTTATTATTAGTTGATCTAATATGGGTAGCATCATCCGAATTAACCAGGGTAAATTAAATTAAAAATTTTTTTTTTTTTTTTGTCAAAATTTTGTGCTCAAAATAGAAAATGGATTTAGAAGTTAAACTGTGTTAATTTTAAACTAAAATTTATCATTTATGGGACAACTTTTCAGTCTTAACAAAGGTTACTTTCAATATTGTTAAATAAATTTGTCGCCGATTTGGTATGTTATGTTAATTTATCGGCACTGTGGTGTAGTGGTAAGAACACTTGCTACACCACACATGAGGGTGTGGGTTCAATTCCCACTGATCTCATGCTGTAGCGCCCTTGAGTAAGGCGCTATAACCGGTATGAATTCCTGCTAAGCCAGCACCTAATCAAATATAGGGCAAATATAATCTATAGTATCCCAAACTGCCACAGGCAACTTGAGACTGGGTCGGGGTTACTGATGTTACTCTATGTTTAAGTCGCGCATTCGACTTTCCCACATCAAGGATAAATTTATATACAAATAATAAAAAATAATTTAGTAAAAACTTAATGGTATTGTCTAATAGATGTTTGCCTATTAGTTTTGAGATGCGTAGAGAAATATTTTAAAAGCACTTTAATAAAGGACAATATACAAAATAACTTAAAACACTTAAAAGTTAAAATTTAGAATATTAGTTTATTATTCATTTAAAAAATCTAAAATTATTTTCTAGTACATTTTCAAAGATGTTCACTTCAATAAACCTTACATGAGCACTTATATTAAAACTTCAATGTTTTCTATTTATTTGATCGGGTTTTTGATTTATTCACCCTGGAGAAGACAGTGTATTAGATGTGTATGTGATGATTACCCTGGGCAATATCAACTGGTAAGTATTGTGCTTACTTGTGGTTTTATATTACTTTAAGTTAATAGGTCTTGTGTTGTTGTAACTAGGGATGGGCTGAAATTTAAATTACTCGGATTCGACGAGCCCGAGTATTTTGTTGCGATACTCGGCTGAGTCCGAGTACTCGGTAATGACGTCATTTAACGTATATAACTGTTCATGAGAATCTTTCCCGCATAATTTTAAACTGCAAAATTTGCCAAAAAACACGTATTTATGGATTATAAATGTGTTTAACGTTGGCAAAACTACTAACCGCTAATAGCAATATCATTTTAAGTCCAAACAAAAATTTAAAAGTCTCAAATTTATTATGCGTAAAATTTTACAATGTAAAAGTGTATTTGTTGCGCAATCAGTGCTTAAATAATGTGATATAATTGAGAGTAGATTATAATTTATTAGAAAAAGGCAAACCTCGTGTTTTTTTATGTATAGTAAATCGTATACGATCTTAAATGACAAATTATTACTCGGCGTCCGAGTACTAAAAAATGCTCGACGAGCACGAGTACTAAAATATTCTTAATACTCGGGCCGAGTACTCGGACTCAGATTCGATTGGCCCATCCCTAGTTGTAACATATTTGAGCTATCTGTGAACGCCAAGCTTAATAGTGTGGCGTTGGTGCAGCTTGAACTCAAAACTATTTGGTATATTTAAGCTATATGTAAACGCCTGGCTCAAGGGTGAATAGTGCGGCATTGGTGCTACTCAAACCCGAAACCTTTTGGTATGTTTAAGCTATCTGTAAACGCCTGGCTCAAGGGTGAATAGTGTGGCATTGGTGCTACTCAAACCCGAAACCTTTTGGTATGTTTAAGTTATATGTAAATGCCAGTCTCAAAGGCGAATAGTGTGGCATTGGTGTGGCTCGAACCCAAAATCTTTTGGTTCAGAGTCTCATGCCATGACCAGTATACCCACATTTTTGCATTGGTGTTAACTTATTTAAATTTTGTATAGGAAGAGGCTAATAATATAAAAAAATATGTCTATCCCATTTGAGCCTTTTAAAATAAAAACTGTCAATTGTGGTGCTCGGGCAACTAACCACATAAAAATAATTACAACAATCAACTTGTAGTTTGCCTTATGAGTAAAAATATAATGTAAACAATACAGTAAATAAAACAATGACATAAGGGCTTACTATATAACCACTTTTGTATATCAGCTTCCTGTATATTATAATAGAATACAGATTGTTTACATTAAAGTAACAATAACAACAAAAATAAATAAGGAAATAAATAACAGTATAGGTGTTATGCTTATATTGATTAATACTAAAGCTTTATTTTGTATTTTTGATATTGCTGCCTAATTATCTTGAATATTTTTTTATATTGGGGATAAACTATATCTTATTTTCACATAGGTTGGTGAAACAGATACTGAGGACACTGATGATGGAGGAGATTTTCTACAAAATGATTTACTTGTAAGCTTAATTTAAAATTATCTATTGCCACCTTCAATATAACATTTTGAGTTTTTTTAACGCTATAAATGGTACAAACTCTTGCCAAGCCAAAAAAAACCATCAGCAGGTTTATTATTAGACAAATTTGATTAGTAATATCTCAACGGTTAAAATTTGATTATATCTCAACCGTTCAAAACTGGGTTGAGGTACCAAATGTTACTCTATGTTAAGATCATGAAGTCAACCTTGTTTATGGTATTATGATTAAAATGCTAAAGTTTAATTTATTGCAATTATTAACTTAATTAATTTCACATAAAAAGCATGGTAGAAAATATTAAAAACACTTAAATATTGACAACATATACTTATGTGTTTTCACCTTGATAAAAGTGTTTTAATTTTTAAACAGGGAGAATCAATTTACGTTCCGGCGAAACTACCTTCTGCTTCAGAGATGGAGAGTGAAGGTGAATCTGAAAAATATTCAAAAAGAAAACAGAAAGTGAAGTTTAGCAACATAATGGAAGTTAAACAACTAGATGGTATGTTTTATTTAACTTTTGAAGACTGTTTAATTTAATTTATATTACATATTCCTTTACACATTTTTATAATCTTTACCATTTCTACTACAATAAAGACTAAAAATTTTTAGTTATTTTATTGTTGTTATTTGGTAACGTTTACAAAAAGTCCTTGGTTTTTTTATGTTGTAGCATTCTTAGTATATAAACTGCTTTTTTTATTTTTTTTGTTAAGACCTAAAATGAAAATAACATTCACGAATTAGGAATTGTTATTAGGTCAATAGTATTCAAACCTTATAAAAAAACTTAAGCCTACATTAGAATAACAACAGTTACTCTATGTTTAGGATGCGAAGCTTTTTTTTATTAAGTTAAAATTATTATAAAATTATTTGTTTAATCCAGATTCCCAGGATGCCCAGATAGCTAGAATGAATTATGGAGCTGCATTGAGAGCCAAATTTTTAACGAAATCTAAAAATCAAAGTTTAAGCGTACAACAAATCGTCAGAATCAGTTTCGTGTTTACATTTATTGTAAGTTTTTCAAATATTTACAAAAAAATTTTTTTTTTTTTTTTTTAAATATAATTATGCAAAATTACCATTTTTAAATGCTATAATTTAAAAAAAAAAAAAAAAAAAAAATTGTCACAAAAAAAAAAAATAATTACAATTTAAATAATCTATGTATAATTGAAAATAAGTTTGTCAATTTAAAGTGCAAAGATGAATTATTGCTGGCAAATTTTAGATAAAATTGTGACCATATTTTGACAATTTAAAAGCCTGACCATAGGTGGCAGGCTAGCAACAAGTTATTCTAACCCATTAAATTTTAAATGACCGGTAATGTGGTTAAGCGGTCATTGCAGCGGACTACAAACCGAAAGGTTTCGGGTTCGAGCCGCACCATTGCCACGCTATTCTCCCTCAAGCCCGGCGTTTACAGATAGCTCAAAACACGTCATAACAGCACACCCTTCCCCAATAAAAAATATAAAATCTATCACCTTAAGGTGATATGGATAAAAAAAAAAAAAAAATTTAAATTAAACTTCATAGAATTATTAATTGTTAACTAGTTATCTTTTTTTTAGTTTTTTCTCGGTAATGTTGCCTACCAAGAAGCCCTAGCAGTCACACAAGTATCAGTTGTTAATATTTTATCAACCACATCAGGATTGTTTACTCTTATATTAGCCGGCATGTTTCCATCTTCCAATACTGACAAGTTCACTCTTTCTAAACTGTGTGCTGTACTGCTTTCGTGAGTTTTAAGTTTCTTGGTATATTTAGTAAATTTTTGTTTTACTTGAAAATTTTTAAGAAATAAATTCAATTTTTTTAGTTACTATAAACTATTTTAAATATATTAGGCCCCTTATATTTAATATATTAGGCCCTTATATCATATATTAGGCCCCTTTACAATAAATGATTTTCTAGAAATTTATGCATATAATTTTATATAAAGTAAACTTTTTAAATAATTTAGATTAAAAACTATATTTTTATCCAATTTTAAAACCCTAAATAAAAAACAAAATATTAAAAAAAAAAATTAAAAATCCATAATTATAAAACTTAAATATTAAAAACTGTTCTTTTTTTTACCCAACAGAATAGGTGGAATGGTGTTAATTGTGTTAAGCACAAATGATATTGACCCAAAACAATATTTATCACTGGATAACACAAATATAGGGGTACTATGGTCTTTATTAGGTGCTCTGTTGTATGCTGTATATCTTGTTCTGCTTAAAAAATCTGTGGGTGAAGAAGAACAACTGAGCGTTCCAATGTTTTTTGGTAAGTTGGATGTTTTTGTGTTTTATTTTACATATGTTCAAGACATTTTTATTTAATATTGTTGGTTGTTTGATATGTTGTATTTTTACATGAATTTTTTATTGTATGTTCAATTTTTAAACTTAATTTTATTGCAAAATAATTTCAAAACATCCTGAAAATTTTTTTTATTCTAAACAAACTTATTGGACCACATTTTTGTGATTTAAACAATGTAGGCAACATTTTAATAATTTTTGTAAAAATTTTAGCTTTTACATGTTTTTATAAACATTTAACATCAATGTTATGTAAGTGCCTAGCCTACTAAGAGGCATTGCAAATACCTATAAATTCTATTTTTAATCTATTGTTAAACATCGTTGAATTATTAACAAGTAAAGTTTATTTTTACATACACTTTTTAGTTTAAGTATTACTAAATTTTAATAACATTTGTTTGTTGTTATCTAAATTAAACTATAGGCTTTTAAACAAGGAATTTAAATAATTTTTATTTAAATTTTTTTTTGTATTACTGAAAGTGTCAGGAAGAAATATATAATTAACATTAAATTAAAAATAAAATAAAAAAATTTACAAAATTAATTCATGATTTAAAACATGCCATCATTATTTATTATGTATACATAATACTACAATAGATATATATGACATAGTCACCAGACCCAATCTGAAATAATTGTTCCAGTTTTAAAATTGTTACCTTTTAGAATAAAAAGTTGTAAACTTGTTTCACAGGTTTTGTTGGTATATTCTGTCTCGCTTTATTATGGCCTGGGATGGTTGGATTACATTACTTAGGCCTAGAAGTATTTGAATTACCAGACAAAACAACGGCCTTATTTGTGGTTGTTAATGGCTTAGTTGGAACTGTTATTTCGGAGCTGATGTGGCTATGGTAAGATTATATTATATGTTTATTGTTTTTGTGTGTTACATGTAAATAATGTAACCAAATTCACTTTTTATGATCTTTAATTTATGTATAGGCTATAAACTATTTCACTTTACATGAAATTTTTACTAAAATATTTTTTGAAATTAAGAAATTAAGTTTTAATATTTTTAGGGGTTGTTTGTTGACCTCATCACTGATTGGAACAATGTCCCTGAGTCTTACAATCCCACTTAGTATACTAATGGATATTCTTATTAGGAAGGTAATTGTTAAAATTGTATTAAAGATCCTTATACCTTGATAAAACAGTTTTTAAATATAAATAACCTGTATTATTTTTGTATTATTTAACTAGTTGTTTAGGTTGGCTAAAATGTAACAAAAAATAAAAACAACATTAAAAAAGCATGAACCGAATGTTTTACCTATTTTAGTTCACCAATTTGTTTATTTGTTTAAATGTTTAAATGTAGAGTTTTTTTTTTTAATAATTTAAATTTTAAATGTTTCAAGGTTGAATTTACTTGGATGTTTTATGTCGGAGTTATTCCAGTTTTTCTATCATTCATCGTTGTAACTTTTCTATCAAACAAATCTAACTCTGATCCAATTTTAACTTGTTTGAAAACAACTTTTTGTTGCAAGTGCAAGAAGAAGTAAGTTTAACAATTTATTTTTTGATATAAAATTAAATTGTTTTAACTAGGCACAAAAAAAAAGTAAGTTGTTGATACGGTCAGGATTGTAATTGTAATAATATGGTTGCAACTCTTAACTGATATTTGCAAGTAATAATTTACTCGCGGATGACAAAAACAGGCAGTTTTATGTATTTTGTAGGCCTTTAAGTTGTATATACATTGAATGATAGCTGTTGGCACATATTGATAATATACCCATTATAACATATTGTAAAAACACTTAAATTAATATTTTATAAATATATTTTTTATTTTTAGGAAAATAAAATACCAGAGTGACCAAGAAATACCATTAACACAAATGATGGTTGATGAGATTGACTCTTAACAACAAAAACTGGTTCTTTTTTAACCATATGTTAATACATTTGTTCTTTTGTTAACCATATATTGGTAAACTGGTTCTTTTTAACCACATATTAATAAACAATTTTTTTTAGCCATATAATAATACAATGGTTCTTTTCAACCATATATTAATAAAGTGGTTTCTTTTTACACCTTATGTAAATAAACTGGACTGTTTAAATGGTATGTTCTACTGTTAACCATTTTTTTTGAAACCCTTTTTTAGGCATTATTATAGAAGTACTGTGTTTTATCTTTGTGCTAAATTTGTATTTGTGTGTTTTTTAGTTTTATACACTTTTATATTAACACAAACACAAATAAATTTGAAATTATTTAAATGTACATTTTGCAAAACCCAAATACCATATTTTTATTAGCCATTTTCTATTTTTCAACCTACCTATTTGTTTATAAATAACTATTTGTAACTTACAAGTATTTAAATTGATAATTAAAATAAAGGTACGATGAATATAAAACCTGATACTTGAAAAGTGTTGCAATTTTTCTTTTAATTTTGTGCAATTCCTTTTTGTAACTTCTAATTTTTTAGTTTTTGCGCAGCCTTGACTTAGTTTTGTCGTTTTATTTTGTAGTAATTTTGTATTATTTATTTTTAATTGAAATAAAGATTTGAATATTTAGGATAAAAAATTATAAAAAAGTCTCTTTTAACAGCTTATATTTTAAATAAAGACAATTAACTTTAGTGTACTAGTGACGCTGCTATTCGTTAGCGCTTGCTTGTTAGGCATCCAGGAACAAAAACATATTTATTTATCCTTGAAGTGTAAAGGGTATCTTTATAACATTAGGTAACAATTCCCGACCTGGTCTTCATTTTTAAAATTAAAAAGTATAGTCTAGTAATGGCGTAATGACTTTAAGCAGTATAAATCAGTCGCAGGACAACGTGTGATAATCTTTAGTGTTATAACCTCTTTTAATTTTTTTAACGTAAGTAATAGATTTTGTTTATTGTCTATTTAAAAAAAAAAGATATTGAAATGTGTTTTTATATATAAAGTTAACGCAACATGTCCTCTTATACCAAATTTTTAACAAAACTCCTCATTGGCGCTTAAAACGTATTTCGCGCAGCTCAAAAAAATTTGTTTGTAAATTTTTGTCTACAAAAACGCGCCATTTTAGTGGCTCATTTTCTTTCTTTATCTTAAAAAGTAAGTATGTGAAATCAAGGATAATTTGTCTCGTTTTCAATATAATGAGCAATTTTTTCTTTTTTGTTTCTTTACATTATCCCACCGAAAATTAGAAACACATTTTTTTTCGGCGCAAAACTTAAAGCGTCTGAAGCTCCAATCTTAATTTGTATTTCTTTGAAAAAAGAGCGTTAATTACTCGTTTTTTAATTACGCGCCAAATTTTTAACAGTTTTTTCAGTTAAACCAGAAACGTGGCAACATTTTTTCATTTCGATTTCACAGTCACTGAGATCGCACGTGCTTTTAACTGTCAAAAAATTCGAAGAACACTCTAGAACAAATTCAAAATCTCAACTTCAACCAAACCAAGTTATTGAGCAAAGTGGATTGAGGCATCTGGGACTAAAACGTGATCGTGATTCGATGCAGCTGCGTTATGATGCGAAGGTTTGTGGTTGCTTTAATTGAGGTTTAATTAAAACTTTAAATAAAAGTGATTTAGTGACGTCATCACTCGTTACGTAAGCTCCTACCAATGTTAAATTACGCGGTTAAGAAAATGGTTATTAAACGATTTTGTTTGTTAATATTAAAGTAATTAAAAGGGTTTAAATTTAAGGTAATTGCATAAAATGTTAAAGTTGATAAACACATCGGTTGTTGTTGTGGTTGTTGCTGTCTTGTTGTTGCTGTATTGTTGTTGATTTGTTGTTGTTGTTGTGGTTGTTTTGATGATGTATGGTCGTTTTTGTTGTTGTTCAATGGTCGTTTTTGTTGTTGTTTAGAGTGTTGTATGGTCGTCTTTGTAGTTTTGTTGATATTTCTAAAGAGTTGTTTTTAAGTTGCGCGTTAGGTTTCGTTGTTGTTCGTTTTTTTTTCGGTTTAAGATGTGTTTATAAACAATAACAAAATGCTTTTACCAAAATTGGGTGAAATTCTAGTGGGTCACGTGATATTAACAAACCGGGTCGATTACGTAATCGTCGTATTTAATCACGTGGTTTAACTTGCGTCGGAGCTCACGCTAACGATTTATGACGTCACTAATCACTTTTATCAAAGTTTTAATTAAATTGAAGTTATCCAATCACATTCTGGAAGTTGAGTGACGTAATTGTTGACGGTTGTGGTCACTTGAGGTTTTATTTGCTGATTGATGCTCTGCGAGATAACATAATGACGTCACCAGGACTCTGCCACGTACAATATCGTGACGTCACTGTAACTCGCTGTCATGACATTACTGGGACTTTGCAACGCTCGCCGGTGTGACGTCACTGGGACTTTGTCGCGCTCACTGTCGTGACGTCACTGGGACTTTGCCACGCTCGCTGTCGTGACGTCATTAAAACTTTGCCACGCTCGCTGTCGTGACGTCACTGGAACTTTTCTACGCTCGCTGTCGTGACGTCACTGGGACTTTTTTACGCTCGCTGTCGTGACGTCACTGGGACTTTTCTACGCTCGCTGTCGTGACGTCACTGGGACTTTCCTACGCTCGCTGTCGTGACGTCACTGGGACTTTTCTACGCTCGCTGTCGTGACGTCACTGGGACTTTGCTACGCTCGTTGTCGTGACGTCACTGGGACTTTGCCACGCTCGTTGTCGTGACGTCACTGGGACTTTGCCACGCTTGCTGTCGTGACGTCACTGGGACTTTGTCACGCTCGCTGTCGTGACGTCACAATAACCACGTCGTCAATGACTAGTCGTTAAAATAGTCAAAGTGGTTATTGTTGTGGAGAGGTTGGCTGGATCGATTCCAAATATAAAAATGCAAACCGACGGCTAGGGTCGGAACCGACGTCCAGTGTCGGGCAAGAAACGAAGATTGGGATGGAAGTGGATTGGCAGTGCAGTGGAGGAATGGATTTGTAGAAGGAGCATAAACTCGCTGTCAACAACTTTTGTGTTGTTGACAGTGGTGAGTCTAAACTAAAGTTTTACTTGCTTCCAGTGTATTTAATGTCAATCACATCTTTCTATCTTAACTAAATAGGGCTGCAACACTTAACTTACCATACATCCTTGAGCAAATTCAGCACTACGTGATTTTGCAATGATGGGGTTACAAAAATTAGGTCGCTTCTCAGTCCCATATTTGTCCCCGCAGGTCCCTGGTTTCACACATGTCGTAAAAATATTAAAAAACAAACTAGGCCCGGTGCTGTGTTGAGGTGTGGGTAAGACCCTCGTAGTGCCACAGCACCATAAACTTTAGACACACTTTGATTTAAATTTCCCCTTCAATGTATGGTAAGGTGTTGCAGCCTTTTGCCCGTTAATTTACACACAATAATTAATAAAGAGTGTGCGAAATTTTAATGCGTTTAAAACTCTTCTAATTAATTGTTTTCACTTAATTAATTGTTGGAGATGGAGATCATTTTTACATTTTGAAATCGAACTCGTTTGGAGATTTGAGATCACAACTAAGGTAAAAGAACTGGCAAAATTGTCAGTTTCTTCTTGATTTGTAATTATCTGTGCAAATCCTTTTCTCATTATCTTTAACATATTGTATTTTTCGTGGCTATTTGTGTCACAAAATTTTCGTGGATTGGGCCACATTTTTATTTGTGGTATCTCTTTACCGCTGTCTAGGGAACGGAACGCATAAACCAACTATCGACTGCTTTAAAATAGGGGTAGGCGTTCCGACGAAAAATGAAAATCGAAGTTAAAATTAAAAAAACATTTTTTTTTATATTTCACAACACTTAGGTACACAACTCGCACACTCACTTAGGTTAGGACTATCGAGATGTTGGTGACCTTGACGTGGTTCGATGGCTTAAAAAAAGGAGCATACACTAAAAAAATCCTAAATTTTAGGATAATAAATGTTACGTTAATTTAAAATGATATTTTTGGATAAAATTTTAATATTATTTTTACTGTTAGAAAACAAATTAAATGAAAAGTATTTTTGTGTATGCTCTTTTTCACAAACAACCAACCAAATACCCAATAATTTAAAATCTAATTTCCAGACAAAATTTAAATAAGAAGTGGAACAACTTTAACTTTCAGTTTTTAAATATTTTAAAGGTAAATATATCTGTTAATAAACAGTTTATTTTTAATTTGTAATCGTTAAAAAATAATTGCATATCATCAACTTTTGGAGTAAAACAAATTGTAATATAAAGTGTTTTAAATTAGTTTCCAATATTTTACAGATAATAATATCTATTAATTACCAATAATCAATTAAAAAATAATTATTTTTATACTTACATTTTGAATCCTTAAAACTCTAGAAATCGAACAAATTGTAATTAAAAAAGATTTTAAAATATTTTATTTTTATAGATGTTGTTATTGGTTTACCTTTGACCTTTCTTTGTGGCCTCATTGTCTATGACGTCAAGAACCATTTGAAGTCATAACATAATTGTAGAAGATCGATTAGTAACCTAACCTTACGTGTGCAAAGCATCGACTGTCATCAACGATGATTAAACAGTGCTATCATTATGACATCAAAAATCTCATACTAGCCGTTTTCTTCTTTGACGTCATATACATAAAAGTGACGTCATCGAACTGTGTCAATAGTGACGTCATCGAACTGTGTCAATAGTGACGTCATCGAACTGTCTCAATAGTGACGTCATCGAACTGTGTTAATAGTGACGTCATCGAACTGTGTCAATAGTGACGTCATCGAACTGTGTCAATAGTGACGTCAACGAACTGTGTCAATAGTGACGTCAACGAACTGTCTCAATAGTGACGTCATCTAACTGTGTTAATAGTGACGTCATCAAACAGATATACAATTGTTAGTTACAGTTAAACTGATTTTGTTTATTTTTTTAACTTTTATTTTTTCAATACTGTTACATTCATCGTCGCTCTAGTTAAAAATGTTCGATTGTTTTGTTTAATAAAAGATCTTGAAGAAATTTTAAATACCACTAGAATTTTGAGAAAATAAGATTTTATAAATTTAGTCATTTCATATCAAAACATGCAAATGTTATGGTGTTGTATTTATTAGGTTACATCTATCAGAAGTTTTTACAAACAATTTGCAGTAAAAATAATAAATAAAAGATAATAAAAGTTATTTAAAAAAACAAATGGTATTTAAATTAAAAGCACAATAAAAATAAAATTTTATTTTGAAGTGGCCTCCAATGGTTTTAAACCAACGACTTTATCTATACATAGGCCTACAGATTCTGGCAACTTGTGTAAAATTAAAAAACGTAAACAAAGTAGTTCTGCTCGACTGGTTTAGATTCTTATCAGCTGATGTTTTGCGTGGCTAGGGAGATATATCAATGTGATGTACATAAATAATTCTAACATATATTTAAATATAAATAAGTTTGTTTTTCCTATGTCTGTAAAAGATTAAAGTTTCTTTATAGAAATAAGTAGTTTAACATAGGTAGCATACAAGGTACAGGGATTTAGGCTTGATCCTCAAACCAAACTGTCAATAAATAAAATATCGAAGTCAGTTCAGAAAAAGTGTGCAATGGGTAAACGTTTGACAAAATAATAACGCGTAAATGTTTTATGCAAATAAATAACTTCTAAACAAATTTCTTATAATCTATAAGTAACAGATAATTTTCTATAATATTTTGGAGGTACGAGTTTCTTCAAATTTGTTTATAATTAAAAACGAAAATGGAAACAAATAATGTGAAATAGCAAAAAGTTGATTTTACCAAATACAAGCTTATATTAAAAGGTTAAATTTTAAGACTCAAAAAATAACTAATTCAATCTAAAAAACTTTTGCAACTCGCTTCATCGAATTAAATATGTGATATTACAACCTAAGAGCAAGGGTATATGTACATTTTTTATCACGCGTATTAACTAATATACAACGATACCATATTTAAAAACTTATATTTCCATTGACGCTTTGTTAAAAAAATAGGTCGTGTTAGTTTTATAAATTAACTAAAATATTTTTAAATATAGTGAACCTACTTGTATCGAAATATTAATACACAGTAAAGTTATTACTTTTTTATTAAAAATGTGCAAAGTCTTAAAACTTAAAATTGAATATTTTAATAGAATCGCATTGGCCCAGTAAACATTCAAAATAAAAAAAATTAAAAATATTTTTATTAAAACAAAAGTTAGGGCAATTTTATATTTCCGAGTATAAGCTTACTTACAGTCTTATTTAACTTGTTAAAAAAATATTTTTTTTAGGGATTCTGACATAATTTCATTGCAGCCCTACATATCAGCTACGATAGCTCCTCGTTAAGGCTTCTTTCTTGTAAACGAAATACCGTAGGTTCGAACCCGGAGAAGCTTGATCAAATCAATTTTTTTATAAATAACATGTGCTCACCCGAGCGTAACTAATTGGTCACGTAACCAATTAGCGTTTTTTGATTAATTAAATTTAACATTTTTTGTTGTAAATATTATGTGATCTTACGTTTATTACATTTTTACGTCTATTACATTTTCACGAACATTTTTAGCCATTGTACATTTGTTTATTATAGTTCAAAATCTTAAATTTTAAGTGATGGTTTACTATTATATTAAAAAAATAAAAACGTGATAAAAATTAATCTTTTTGTTTTTATTATACTTTAGTCTTTAGTTTATTAAAAAGTTAAGATTAAAATTTTGTGTTCAAAGATTAGTTATTAGTTTTTTTATAATGTCAATACTGAAAATTGATTTTCAAAATTAATTTTGGTTTTTATTATTAAATATTTATGGTTTAATTGGGTCACGTGATATTTTTGACCAATGATATTGCATACAAATTTTTCAAAAAAAATAAATTTTTAAATCGAAAAATAATTATTCTGTTAGAACGGCACAGGTCCAATTAACATATTTACAAAATATTTTTTGAAAATATTAATATTCATAAAAGTTATGACACTTTTATTAAAAATTGCTAAATTTTTAAAACTTAAAATATTATATTTTATTAGACGCGCATTGGTCTAACTAACATTCAAAATAAAACATTTCACAAAAATTTTTAGTAGAAAAAAAGTTTGAGCTAATTTTTATTTTGGGTTTAATTAGGTCACGTGATATTTTTGACCAATAATATTGCATACAAATTTAAAAAAAAAAAATTAAAATTTTAAATAAAAAAATAAGTGTTTTGTTAGAACCGCACGGGTCCAATTAACATGTTTACAAAATATTTTTTGAAAATATTAATATTCATAAAAGTTATGACACTTTTATTAAAAATTTATGAAATCTCAAAACTTAAAATATTATCTTGTATTAGACGCGCATTGGCCTAACTAACATTCAAGATAAAACATTTTGCAAAAATTTTCAGTAAAAAAAAAGTTTGACCTTATTTTTATTTTTGGTTTAATTGGGTCACGTGATATTTTTGACCAATGATATTGCATACAAATTTTTTGAAAAAAATTAAAAATTTTAAATCGAAAAATAATTGTTTTATTGGAACTGTACAGGTCCAATTAACATGTTTACAAAATATTTTTTGAAAATATTAATATTCATAAAAGTTATGACACTTTTATTAAAAATTGCTGAATTCTCAAAACTTAAAATATTATATTTTATTAGACGCGCATTGGTCTAACTAACATTCAAGATAAAACATTTCACAAAAATTTTTAGTAGAAAAAAAGTTACAGCTAATTTGTATTTTGGGTTTAATTAGGTCACGTGATATTTTTGACCAATAATATTGCATACAAATTTTTAAAAAAAAATTAAAATTTTAAATCAAAAAATAATTGTTCTGTTAGAACCGCACGGGTCCAATTAACATGTTTACAAAATATTTTTTGAAAATATTAATATTCATAAAAGTTATGACACTTTTATTAAATATTTTTGAAATCTCAAAACTTAAAATATTATATTTTAATAGACGTGCATTGGCCTAACTAACATTCAAGATAAAACATTTCGCAAAAGTTTTCAGTAGAAAAAAAGTTTGAGCTAATTTTTATTTTGGGTTTAATTAGGTCACGTGATATTTTTGACCAATAATATTGCATAAAAATTTAAAAAAAAAAAATTAAAATTTTAAATCAAAAAATAATTGTTCTGTTAAAACTGCACGGGTCCAATTAACATGTTTACAAAATATTTTTTGAAAATATTGATATTCATAAAAGTTATGACACTTTTATTAAAAATTTATGAAATCTCAAAACCTAAAATATTATATTTTATAAGACGCGCATTGGTCTAACTAACATTCAAAATAAAACATTTCACAAAAATTTTTAGTAGAAAAAAAGTTACAGCTAATTTTTATTTTGGGTTTAATTAGGTCACGTGATATTTTTGACCAATAATATTGCATACAAATTAAAAAAAAAAATTAAAATTTTAAATCAAAAAATAATTGTTATGTTAGAACCACACGGGTCTAATTAACATGTTTACAAAATATTTTTTGAAAATATTAATATTCATAAAAGTTATGACACTTTTATTAAATATTTTTGAAATCTCAAAACTTAAAATATTATATTTTATTAGACGTGCATTGGCCTAACTAACATTCAAGATAAAACATTTTGCAAAAATTTTTAGTAGAAAAAAAGATTGTGCTAATTTTTATTTTGGGTTTAATTAGGTCACGTGATATTTTTGACCAATAATATTACATACAAATTTAAAAAAAAAAAATTAAAATTTTAAATCAAAAAATAATTGTTCTGTTAGAACCGCACGGGTCCAATTAACATGTTTACAAAATATTTTTTTAAAAATATTAATATTCATAAAAGTTATGACACTTTTATTAAAAATTTATAAAATCTCAAAACTTAAAATATTATCTTTTATTAGACGCGCATTGGCCTAACTTACATTCAAGATAAAACATTTCGCAAAAATTTTCAGTAGAAAAAAAGTTTGAGCTAATTTTTATTCTGGGTTTAATTAGGTCACGTGATATTTTTGACCAATAATATTGCATACAAATTTTTTGAAAAAAATTGAAAATTTTAAATCGAAAAATAATTGTTTTATTGAAACTGTACAGGTCCATTTAACATATTTACAAAATATTTTTTGAAAATATTAATATTCATAAAAGTTATGACACTTTTATTAAAAATTGCTGAATTCTCAAAACCTAAAATATTATATTTTATTAGACGCGCATTGGTCTAACTAACATTCAAGATAAAACATTTCACAAAAATTTTCAGTAAAAAAAAAAGTTTGAGCTAATTTTTATTTTGGGTTTAATTAGGTCACGTGATATTTTTGACCAATGATATTGCATACAAATTTTTTGAAAAAAATTAAAAATTTTAAATCGAAAAATAATTGTTTTATTGGAACTGTACAGGTCCAATTAACATATTTACAAAATATTTTTTGAAAATAATAATATTCATAAAAGTTATGACACTTTTATTAAAAATTTATGAATTCTCAAAACTTAAAATATTATATTTTATTAGACGCGCATTGGTCTAACTAACATTCAAGATAAAACACTTCACAAAAATTTTTAGTAGAAAAAAATTACAGCTAATTTGTATTTTGGGTTTAATTAGGTCACGTGATATTTTTGACCAATAATATTGCATACAAATTTTTAAAAAAAATTAAAATTTTAAATCAAAAAATAATTGTTCTGTTAATACCGCACGGGTCCAATTAACATGTTTACAAAATATTTTTTGAAAATATTAATATTCATAAAAGTTATGACACTTTTATTAAATATTTTTGAAATCTCAAAACTTAAAATATTATATTTTAATAGACGTGCATTGGCCTAACTAACATTCAAGATAAAACATTTCGCAAAAATTTTCAGTAGAAAAAAAGTTTGAGCTAATTTTTATTTTGGGTTTAATTAGGTCACGTGATATTTTTGACCAATAATATTGCATACAAATTTAAAAAAAAAAATTAAAATTTTAAATCAAAAAATAAGTGTTCTGTTAGAACCGCACGGGTCCAATTAACATGTTTACAAAATATTTTTTGAAAATATTAATATTCATAAAAGTTATGACACTTTTATTAAATATTTTTGAAATCTCAAAACTTAAAATATTATATTTTATTAGACGCGCATTGGCCTAACTAACATTCAAGATAAAACTTTTCGCAAAAATTTTCAGTAGAAAAAAAGTTTGAGATAATTTTTATTTTGGGTTTAATTAGGTCACGTGATATTTTTGACCAATGATATTGCATACAAATTTTTTGAAAAAAATAAAAAATTTCAAATCAAAAAATAATTGTTTTATTGAAACTGTACAGGTCCAATTAACATGTTTACAAAATATTTTTTGAAAATATTAATATTCATAAAAGTTATGACACTTTTATTAAAAATTTATAAAATCTCAAAACTTAAAATATTATATTTTATTAGACGCGCATTGGCCTAACTAACATTCAAGATAAAACATTTCGCAAAAATTTTCAGTAGAAAAAAAGTTTGAGCTAATTTTTAATTTGGGTTTAATTAGGTCACGTGATATTTTTGACCAATGATATTGCATATCAATTTAAAAAAAAAAATAAAAAATTTTAAATTAAATAATAATTGTTTTATTGGAACTGTACAGATCCAATTAACATGTTTACAAAATATTTTTTGAAAATATTAATATTCATAAAAGTTATGACACTTTTATTAAAAATTTATGAAATCTCAAAACTTAAAATATTATATTTTATTAGACGCGCATTGGCCTAACTAACATTCAAGATAAAACATTTCGCAAAAATTTTCAGTAAAAAAAAAGTTTGACCTTATTTTTATTTTTGGTTTAATTAGGTCACGTGATATTTTTAACCAATAACAATGCATACAAATTTTTTTTTTAAAAAAATTAAAATTTTAAATCAAAAAATAATTGTTCTGTTAGAACCGCACGGGTCCAATTAACAAGTTTACAAAATATTTTTTGAAAATATTAATATTCATAAAAGTTATGATACTTTTATTAAAAATTGCTGAATGTTTAAAACTTAAAATATTATATTTTATTAGACGCGCATTGGTCTTACTAACATTCAAGATAAAACATTTCACAAAAATTTTTAGTAGAAAAAAAGTTACAGCTAATTTTTATTTTGGGTTTAATTAGGTCACGTGATATTTTTGACCAATAATATTGCATACAAATTTTTTAAAAAAAAATTAAAATTTTAAATCAAAAAATAATTGTTCTGTTAGAACCGCACGGGTCAAATTAACATGTTTACAAAATATTTTATGTAATATTAATATTCATAAAAGTTATGACACTTTTATTAAAAATTTATAAAATTCCAAAACTTAAAATATTATATTTTATTAGACGCACATTGGCCTAACTAACATTCAAGATAAAACATTTCGAAAAAATTTTCAGTAGAAAAAAAGTTATAGCTAATTTTTATTTTGGGTTTAATTAGGTCACGTGATATTTTTGACCAATGATATTGCATATAAATTTAAAAAAAAAATAAAAAATTTAAATCAAAAAATAATTGTTTTATTGGAACTGTGCAGATCCAATTAACATGTTTACAAAATATTTTTTGAAAATATTAATATTCATAAAAGTTATGACACTTTTATTAAAAATTTATGAAATCTCAAAACTTGAAATATTATATTTTATTAGACGCGCATTGGCCTAACTAACATTCAAGATAAAACATTTCGCAAAAATTTTCAGTAGAAAAAAAGTTTGAGCTAATTTTTATTTTGGGTTTAATTAGGTCACGTGATATTTTTGACCAATGATATTGCATATAAATTTAAAAAAAAAAATTAAAATTTTAAATCAAAAAATAATTGTTCTGTTAGAACCGCGCGGGTCCAATTAACATGTTTACAAAATATTTTTTAAAAATATTAATATTCATAAAAGTTATGACACTTTTATTAAAAATTGATGAAGTCTCAAAACTTAAAATATTATCTTTTATAAGACGCGCATTGGCCTAACTAACATTCAAGATAAAACATTTCGCAAAAATTTTCAGTAAAAAAAAAGTTTGAGCTAATTTTTATTTTGGGTTTAATTAGGTCACGTGATATTTTTAACCAATAACAATGCATACAAATTTTTTTTTTTTAAAATTAAAATTTTAAATCAAAAAATAATTGTTCTGTTAGAACCGCACGGGTCCAATTAACATGTTTACAAAATATTTTTTGAAAATATTAATATTCATAAAAGTTATGATACTTTTATTAAAAATTGCTGAATTTTTAAAACTTAAAATATTATATTTTATTAGACGCGCATTGGTCTAACTAACATTCAAGATAAAACATTTCACAAAAATTTTTAGTAGAAAAAAAGTTACAGCTAATTTTTATTTTGGGTTTAATTAGGTCACGTGATATTTTTGACCAATGATATTGCATACAAATTTTTTAAAAAAAATAAAAAATTTTAAATCGAAAAATAATTGTTTTATTGAAACTGTACAGGTCCAATTAACATGTTTACAAAATATTTTTTAAAAATATTAATATTCATAAAAGTTATGACACTTTTATTAAAAATTTATGAAATCTCAAAACTTAAAATATTATATTTTATTAGACGCGCATTGGCCTAACTAACATTCAAGATAAAACATTTCACAAAAATTTTTAGTAGAAAAAAAGTTACAGCTAATTTTTATTTTGGGTTTAATTAGGTCACGTGATATTTTTGACCAATAATATTGCATACAAATTTTTTAAAAAAAATTTTAAATTTTAAATCAAAAAATAATTGTTCTGTTAGAACCGCACAGGTCCAATTAAAATGTTTACAAAATATTTTTTGAAAATATTAATATTCATAAAAGTTATGACACTTTTATTAAAAATTTATGAAATCTCAAAACTTAAAATATTATATTTTATTAGACGCGCATTGGCCTAACTAACATTCAAGATCAAACATTTCGCAAAAATTTTCAGTAGAAAAAAAGTTTGAGCTAATTTTTATTTTGGGTTTAATTAGGTCACGTGATATTTTTGACCAATAATATTGCATATAAATTTTAAAAAAAAAATAAAAAATTTTAAATCAAAAAATAATTGTTTTATTGGAACTGTACAGATCCAACTAACATGTTTACAAAATATTTTTTGAAAATATTAATATTCATAAAAGTTATGATACTTTTATTAAAAATTGCTGAATTTTTAAAACTTAAAATATTATATTTTATTAGACGCGCATTGGTCTTACTAACATTCAAGATAAAACATTTCACAAAAATTTTCAGTAGAAAAAAAGTTTGAGCTAATTTTTATTTTGGGTTTAATTAGGTCACGTGATGTTTTTGACCAATAATTATTGCATACAAATTTTTTTTAAAAAAATTAAAATTTTAAATCAAAAAATAATTGTTCTGTTAGAACCGCACGGGTCCAATTAACATGTTTACAAAATATTTTTTGAAAATATTAATATTCATAAAAGTTATGACACTTTTATTAAAAATTGATGAAGTCTCAAAACTTAAAATATTATATTTTATTAGACGCGCATTGTCCTAACTAACATTCAAGATAAAACATTTCACAAAAATTTTTAGTAGAAAAAAAGTTACAGCTAATTTTTATTTTGGATTTAATTAGGTCACGTGATATTTTTGACCAATGATATTGCATATCAATTTAAAAAAAAAAATAAAAAATTTTAAATCGAAAAATAATTGCTTTATTGAAACTGTACAGGTCCAATTAACATGTTTACAAAATATTTTTTAAAAATATTAATATTCATAAAAGTTATGACACTTTTATTAAAAATTTATGAAATCTCAAAACTTAAAATATTATATTTTATTAGACGCGCATTGGCCTAACTAACATTCAGGATAAAACATTTCACAAAAATTTTTAGTAGAAAAAAAGTTACAGCTAATTTTTATTTTGGGTTTAATTAGGTCACGTGATATTTTTGACCAATAATATTGCATACAAATTTTTTTAAAAAAAATTAAAATTTTAAATTAAAAAATAATTGTTCTGTTAGAACCGCACAGGTCCAATTAACATGTTTACAAAATATTTTTTGAAAATATTAATATTCATAAAAGTTATGACACTTTTATTAAAAATTTATGAAATCTCAAAACTTAAAATATTATATTTTATTAGACGCGCATTGGCCTAACTAACTCTCAAGATAAAACATTTCGCAAAAATTTTCAGTAGAAAAAAAGTTTGAGCTAATTTTTATTTTGGGTTTAATTAGGTCACGTGATATTTTTGACCAATAATATTGCATATAAATTTTAAAAAAAAAATAAAAAATTTTAAATCAAAAAATAATTGTTTTATTGGAACTGTACAGATCCAATTAACATGTTTACGAAATCTTTTTTGAAAATATTAATATTCATAAAAGTTATGACACTTTTATTAAAAATTTATGAAATCTCAAAACTTAAAATATTATATTTTATTAGACGCGCATTGGCCTAACTAACATTCAAGATAAAACATTTCAAAAAAATTTTTAGTAGAAAAAAAGTTACAGCTAATTTTTATTTTGGGTTTAATTAGGTCACGTGATATTTTTGACCAATAATATTGCATACAAATTTTTTTAAAAAAAATTAAAATTTTAAATTAAAAAATAATTGTTCTGTTAGAACCGCACAGGTCCAATTAACATGTTTACAAAATATTTTTTGAAAATATTAATATTCATAAAAGTTATGACACTTTTATTAAAAATTTATGAAATCTCAAAACTTAAAATATTATATTTTATTAGACGCGCATTGGCCTAACTAACATTCAACATAAAACATTTCGCAAAAATTTTCAGTAGAAAAAAAGTTTGAGCTAATTTTTATTTTGTGTTTAATTAGGTCACGTGATATTTTTGACCAATAATATTGCATATAAATTTTAAAAAAAAAATAAAAAATTTTAAATCAAAAAATAATTGTTTTATTGGAACTGTACAGATCCAATTAACATGTTTACGAAATCTTTTTTGAAAATATTAATATTCATAAAAGTTATGACACTTTTATTAAAAATTTATGAAATCTCAAAACTTAAAATATTATATTTTATTAGACGCGCATTGGCCTAACTAACATTCAAGATAAAACATTTCAAAAAAATTTTTAGTAGAAAAAAAGTTACAGCTAATTTTTATTTTGGGTTTAATTAGGTCACGTGATATTTTTGACCAATAATATTGCATACAAATTTTTTTAAAAAAAATTAAAATTTTAAATTAAAAAATAATTGTTCTGTTAGAACCGCACAGGTCCAATTAACATGTTTACAAAATATTTTTTGAAAATATTAATATTCATAAAAGTTATGACACTTTTATTAAAAATTTATGAAATCTCAAAACTTAAAATATTATATTTTATTAGACGCGCATTGGCCTAACTAACATTCAACATCAAACATTTTGCAAAAATTTTCAGTAGAAAAAAAGTTTGAGCTAATTTTTATTTTGTGTTTAATTAGGTCACGTGATATTTTTGACCAATAATATTGCATATAAATTTTAAAAAAAAAATAAAAAATTTTAAATCAAAAAATAATTGTTTTATTGCAACTGTACAGATCCAATTAACATGTTTACAAAATCTTTTTTGAAAATATTAATATTCATAAAAGTTATGACACTTTTATTAAAAATTTATGAAATCTCAAAACTTAAAATATTATATTTTATTAGACGCGCATTGGCCTAACTAACATTCAAGATAAAACATTTCGCAAAAATTTTCAGTAGAAAAAAAGTTTGAGCTAATTTTTATTTTGGGTTTAATTAGGTCACGTGATATTTTTGACCAATAATATTGCATATAAATTTAAAAAAAAAATTAAAATTTTAAATCAAAAAATAATTGTTCTGTTAGAACCGCGCGGGTCCAATTAACATGTTTACAAAATATTTTTTGAAAATATTAATATTCATAAAAGTTATGACACTTTTATTAAAAATTTATGAAATCTCAAAACTTAAAATATTATATTTTATTAGACGCGCATTGGCCTAACTAACATTCAAGATAAAACATTTCACAAAAATTTTTAGTAGAAAAAAAGTTACAGCTAATTTTTATTTTGGGTTTAATTAGGTCACGTGATATTTTTAACCAATAACAATGCATACAAATTTTTTAAAAAAAATAAAAAATTTTAAATCGAAAAATAATTGCTTTATTAAAACTGTACAGGTCCAATTAACATGTTTACAAAATATTTTTTAAAAATATTAATATTCATAAAAGTTATGACTCTTTTATTAAAAATTTATGAAATCTCAAAACTTAAAATATTATATTTTATTAGACGCGCATTGGCCTAACTAACATTCAAGATAAAACATTTCACAAAAATTTTTAGTAGAAAAAAAGTTACAGCTAATTTTTATTTTGGGTTTAATTAGGTCACGTGATATTTTTGACCAATAATATTGCATACAAATTTTTTTAAAAAAAATTAAAATTTTAAATTAAAAAATAATTGTTCTGTTAGAACCGCACAGGTCCAATTAACATGTTTACAAAATATTTTTTGAAAATATTAATATTCATAAAAGTTATGACACTTTTATTAAAAATTTATGAAATCTCAAAACTTAAAATATTATATTTTATTAGACGCGCATTGGCCTAACTAACATTCAAGATAAAACATTTCGCAAAAATTTTTAGTAGAAAAAAAGTTTGAGCTAATTTTTATTTTGGGTTTAATTAGGTCACGTGATATTTTTGACCAATAATATTGCATATAAATTTTTTAAAAAAAATAAAAAATTTTAAATCAAAAAATAATTGTTTTATTGGAACTGTACAGATCCAATTAACATGTTTACAAAATCTTTTTTGAAAATATTAATATTCATAAAAGTTATGACTCTTTTATTAAAAATTTATGAAATCTCAAAACTTAAAATATTATATTTTATTAGACGCGCATTGGCCTAACTAACATTCAAGATAAAACATTTCACAAAAATTTTTAGTAGAAAAAAAGTTACAGCTAATTTTTATTTTGGGTTTAATTAGGTCACGTGATATTTTTGACCAATAATATTGCATACAAATTTTTTTAAAAAAAATTAAAATTTTAAATTAAAAAATAATTGTTCTGTTAGAACCGCACAGGTCCAATTAACATGTTTACAAAATATTTTTTGAAAATATTAATATTCATAAAAGTTATGACACTTTTATTAAAAATTTATGAAATCTCAAAACTTAAAATATTATATTTTATTAGACGCGCATTGGCCTAACTAACATTCAAGATAAAACATTTCGCAAAAATTTTTAGTAGAAAAAAAGTTTGAGCTAATTTTTATTTTGGGTTTAATTAGGTCACGTGATATTTTTGACCAATAATATTGCATATAAATTTTTTAAAAAAAATAAAAAATTTTAAATCAAAAAATAATTGTTTTATTGGAACTGTACAGATCCAATTAACATGTTTACAAAATCTTTTTTGAAAATATTAATATTCATAAATGTTATGACACTTTTATTAAAAATTTATGAAATCTCAAAACTTAAAATATTATATTTTATTAGACGCGCATTGGCCTAACTAACATTCAAGATAAAACATTTCGCAAAAATTTTCAGTAGAAAAAAAGTTTGAGCTAATTTTTATTTGGGTTTAATTAGGTCACGTGATATTTTTGACCAATGATATTGCATATAAATTTTAAAAAAAAAATAAAAAATTTTAAATCAAAAAATAATTGTTTTATTGGAACTGTACAGATCCAATTAACATGTTTACAAAATATTTTTTGAAAATATTAATATTCATAAAAGTTATGACACTTTTATTAAAAATTTATGAAATCTCAAAACTTAAAATATTATATTTTATTAGACGCGCATTGGCCTAACTAACATTCAAGATAAAACATTTCGCAAAAATTTTCAGTAGAAAAAAAGTTTGAGCTAATTTTTATTTTGGGTTTAATTAGGTCACGTGATATTTTTGACCAATGATATTGCATATAAATTTAAAAAAAAAAATAAAAAATTTTAAATCAAAAAATAATTTTTTTATTGGAACTGTACAGATCCAATTAACATGTTTACAAAATATTTTTTGAAAATATTAATATTCATAAAAGTTATGACACTTTTATTAAAAATTTATGAAATCTCAAAACTTAAAATATTAGATTTTATTAGACGCGCATTGGCGTAATTAACATTCAAGATAAAACATTTCGCAAAAATTTTCAGTAGAAAAAAAGTTTGAGCTAATTTTTATTTTGGGTTTAATTAGGTCACGTGATATTTTTGACCAATAATATTGCATATAAATTGAAAAATAAAAATTAAAATTTTAAATCAAATAATAATTGTTCTGTTAGAACCGCACGGGTCCAATTAACATGTTTACAAAATATTTTTTGAAAATATTAATATTCATAAAAGTTATGACACTTTTATTAAAAATTGATGAAGTCTCAAAACTTAAAATATTATATTTTATTAGACGCGCATTGGCCTAACTAACATTCAAGATAAAACATTTCGCAAAAATTTTCAGTAAAAAAAAAGTTTGGCCTTATTTTTATTTTTGGTTTAATTAGGTCACGTGATATTTTTAACCAATAACAATGCATACAAATTTTTTTTTTTTTAAAATTAAAATTTTTAATCAAAAAATAATTGTTCTGTTAGAACCGCACGGGTCCAATTAACATGTTTACAAAATATTTTTTGAAAATATTAATATTCATAAAAGTTATGATACTTTTATTAAAAATTGCTGAATTTTTAAAACTTAAAATATTATATTTTATTAGACGCGCATTGGTCTTACTAACATTCAAGATAAAACATTTCACAAAAATTTTTAGTAGAAAAAAAGTTACAGCTAATTTTTATTTTGGGTTTAATTAGGTCACGTGATGTTTTTGACCAATAATATTGCATACAAATTTTTTTTTAAAAAATTAAAATTTTAAATCAAAAAATAATTGTTCTGTTAGAACCGCACGGGTCCAATTAACATGTTTACGAAATCTTTTTTGAAAATATTAATATTCATAAAAGTTATGACACTTTTATTAAAAATTTATGAAATCTCAAAACTTAAAATATTATATTTTATTAGACGCGCATTGGCCTAACTAACATTCAAGATAAAACATTTCAAAAAAATTTTTAGTAGAAAAAAAGTTTGAGCTAATTTTTATTTTGGGTTTAATTAGGTCACGTGATATTTTTGACCAATAATATTGCATATAAATTTTTTAAAAAAAATAAAAAATTTTAAATCAAAAAATAATTGTTTTATTGGAACTGTACAGATCCAATTAACATGTTTACAAAATCTTTTTTGAAAATATTAATATTCATAAATGTTATGACACTTTTATTAAAAATTTATGAAATCTCAAAACTTAAAATATTATATTTTATTAGACGCGCATTGGCCTAACTAACATTCAAGATAAAACATTTCGCAAAAATTTTCAGTAGAAAAAAAGTTTGAGCTAATTTTTATTTGGGTTTAATTAGGTCACGTGATATTTTTGACCAATGATATTGCATATAAATTTTAAAAAAAAAATAAAAAATTTTAAATCAAAAAATAATTGTTTTATTGGAACTGTACAGATCCAATTAACATGTTTACAAAATATTTTTTGAAAATATTAATATTCATAAAAGTTATGACACTTTTATTAAAAATTTATGAAATCTCAAAACTTAAAATATTATATTTTATTAGACGCGCATTGGCCTAACTAACATTCAAGATAAAACATTTCGCAAAAATTTTCAGTAGAAAAAAAGTTTGAGCTAATTTTTATTTTGGGTTTAATTAGGTCACGTGATATTTTTGACCAATGATATTGCATATAAATTTAAAAAAAAAAATAAAAAATTTTAAATCAAAAAATAATTTTTTTATTGGAACTGTACAGATCCAATTAACATGTTTACAAAATATTTTTTGAAAATATTAATATTCATAAAAGTTATGACACTTTTATTAAAAATTTATGAAATCTCAAAACTTAAAATATTAGATTTTATTAGACGCGCATTGGCGTAATTAACATTCAAGATAAAACATTTCGCAAAAATTTTCAGTAGAAAAAAAGTTTGAGCTAATTTTTATTTTGGGTTTAATTAGGTCACGTGATATTTTTGACCAATAATATTGCATATAAATTGAAAAAAAAAAATTAAAATTTTAAATCAAATAATAATTGTTCTGTTAGAACCGCACGGGTCCAATTAACATGTTTACAAAATATTTTTTGAAAATATTAATATTCATAAAAGTTATGACACTTTTATTAAAAATTGATGAAGTCTCAAAACTTAAAATATTATATTTTATTAGACGCGCATTGGCCTAACTAACATTCAAGATAAAACATTTCGCAAAAATTTTCAGTAAAAAAAAAGTTTGGCCTTATTTTTATTTTTGGTTTAATTAGGTCACGTGATATTTTTAACCAATAACAATGCATACAAATTTTTTTTTTTTTAAAATTAAAATTTTTAATCAAAAAATAATTGTTCTGTTAGAACCGCACGGGTCCAATTAACATGTTTACAAAATATTTTTTGAAAATATTAATATTCATAAAAGTTATGATACTTTTATTAAAAATTGCTGAATTTTTAAAACTTAAAATATTATATTTTATTAGACGCGCATTGGTCTTACTAACATTCAAGATAAAACATTTCACAAAAATTTTTAGTAGAAAAAAAGTTACAGCTAATTTTTATTTTGGGTTTAATTAGGTCACGTGATGTTTTTGACCAATAATATTGCATACAAATTTTTTTTTAAAAAATTAAAATTTTAAATCAAAAAATAATTGTTCTGTTAGAACCGCACGGGTCCAATTAACATGTTCACAAAATATTTTTTGAAAATATTAATATTCATAAAAGTTATGACACTTTTATTAAAAATTTATGAAATCTCAAAACTTAAAATATTATATTTTATTAGACGCGCATTGGCCTAACTAACATTCAAGATAAAACATTTCGCAAAAATTTTCAGTAGAAAAAAAGTTTGAGCTAATTTTTATTTTGGGTTTAATTAGGTCACGTAATATTTTTGACCAATAATATTGCATACAAATTTAAAAAAAAAAATTTAAATTTTAAATCAAAAAATAATTGTTCTGTTAGAACCGCACGGGTCAAATTAACATGTTTACAAAATATTTTTTGAAAATATTAATATTCATAAAAGTTATGACACTTTTATTAAAAATTTATAAAATTTCAAAACTTAAAATATTATATTTTATTAGACGCACATTGGCCTAACTAACATTTAAGATAAAACATTTCGCAAAAATTTTCAGTAGAAAAAAAGTTTGAGCTAATTTTTATTTTTGGTTTAATTAGGTCACGTGATATTTTTGACCAATGATATTGCATACAAATTTTTTAAAAAAAATAAAAAATTTTAAATCGAAAAATAATTGTTTTATTGAAACTGTACAGGTCCAATTAACATGTTTACAAAATATTTTTTAAAAATATTAATATTCATAAAAGTTATGACACTTTTATTAAAAATTTATGAAATCTCAAAACTTAAAATATTATATTTTATTAGACGCGCATTGGCCTAACTAACATTAAAGATAAAACATTTCGCAAAAATTTTCAGTAGAAAAAAAGTTTGAGCTAATTTTTATTTTGGGTTTAATTAGGTCACGTGATATTTTTGACCAATAATATTGCATATAAATTTAAAAAAAAAAATAAAAAATTTTAAATCAAAAAATAATTGTTTTATTGGAACTGTACAGATCCAATTAACATGTTTACAAAATATTTTTTGAAAATATTAATATTCATAAAAGTTATGACACTTTTATTAAAAATTTATGAAATCTCAAAACTTAAAATATTATATTTTATTAGACGCGCATTGGCCTAACTAACATTCAAGATAAAACATTTCGCAAAAATTTTCAGTAGAAAAAAAGTTTGAGCTAATTTTTATTTTGGGTTTAATTAGGTCACGTGATATTTTTGACCAATGATATTGCATATAAATTGAAAAAAAAAAATAAAAAATTTTAAATCAAAAAATAATTTTTTTACTGGAACTGTACAGATCCAATTAACATGTTTACAAAATATTTTTTGAAAATATTAATATTCATAAAAGTTATGACACTTTTATTAAAAATTTATGAAATCTCAAAACTTAAAATATTAGATTTTATTAGACGCGCATTGGTGTAATTAACATTCAAGATAAAACATTTCGCAAAAATTTTCAGTAGAAAAAAAGTTTGAGCTAATTTTTATTTTGGGTTTAATTAGGTCACGTGATATTTTTGACCAATAATATTGCATATAAATTTAAAAAAAAAAATTAAAATTTTAAATCAAATAATAATTGTTCTGTTAGAACCGCACGGGTCCAATTAACATGTTTACAAAATATTTTTTGAAAATATTAATATTCATAAAAGTTAAGACACTTTTATTAAAAATTGATGAAGTCTCAAAACTTAAAATATTATATTTTATTAGACGCGCATTGGCCTAACTAACATTCAAGATAAAACATTTCGCAAAAATTTTCAGTAGAAAAAAAGTTTGAGCTAATTTTTATTTTGGGTTTAATTAGGTCACGTGATATTTTTGACCAATGATATTGCATATAAATTTAAAAAAAAAAATAAAAAATTTTAAATCAAAAAATAATTGTTTTATTGGAACTGTACAGATCCAATTAACATGTTTACAAAATATTTTTTGAAAATATTAATATTCATAAAAGTTATGACACTTTTACTAAAAATTTATGAAATCTCAAAACTTAAAATATTATATTTTATTAGACGCGCATTGGCCTAACTAACATTCAAGATAAAACATTTCGCAAAAATTTTCAGTAGAAAAAAAGTTTGAGCTAATTTTTATTTTGGGTTTAATTAGGTCACGTGATATTTTTGACCAATGATGTTGCATATAAATTTAAAAAAAAAAATAAAAAATTTTAAATCAAAAAATAATTTTTTTATTGGAACTGTACAGATCCAATTAACATGTTTACAAAATATTTTTTGAAAATATTAATATTCATAAAAGTTATGACACTTTTATTAAAAATTTATAAAATCTCAAAACTTAAAATATTAGATTTTATTAGACGCGCATTGGTGTAATTAACATTCAAGATAAAACATTTCGCAAAAATTTTCAGTAGAAAAAAAGTTTGAGCTAATTTTTATTTTGGGTTTAATTAGGTCACGTGATATTTTTGACCAATAATATTGCATATAAATTTAAAAAAAAAAATTAAAATTTTAAATCAAATAATAATTGTTCTGTTAGAACCGCACGGGTCCAATTAACATGTTTACAAAATATTTTTTGAAAATATTAATATTCATAAAAGTTATGACACTTTTATTAAAAATTGATGAAGTCTCAAAACTTAAAATATTATATTTTATTAGACGCGCATTGGCCTAACTAACATTCAAGATAAAACATTTCGCAAAAATTTTCAGTAAAAAAAAAGTTTGACCTTATTTTTATTTTTGGTTTAATTAGGTCACGTGATATTTTTAACCAATAACAATGCATACAAATTTTTTTTTTTTTTAAATTAAAATTTTTAATCAAAAAATAATTGTTCTGTTAGAACCGCACGGGTCCAATTAACATGTTTACAAAATATTTTTTGAAAATATTAATATTCATAAAAGTTATGATACTTTTATTAAAAATTGCTGAATTTTTAAAACTTAAAATATTATATTTTATTAGACGCGCATTGGTCTTACTAACATTCAAGATAAAACATTTCACAAAAATTTTTAGTAGAAAAAAAGTTACAGCTAATTTTTATTTTGGGTTTAATTAGGTCACGTGATGTTTTTGACCAATAATATTGCATACAAATTTTTTTTAAAAAAATTAAAATTTTAAATCAAAAAATAATTGTTCTGTTAGAACCGCACGGGTCCAATTAACATGTTCACAAAATATTTTTTGAAAATATTAATATTCATAAAAGTTATGACACTTTTATTAAAAATTTATGAAATCTCAAAACTTAAAATATTATATTTTATTAGACGCGCATTGGCCTAACTAACTCTCAAGATAAAATATTTCGCAAAAATTTTCAGTAGAAAAAAAGTTTGAGCTAATTTTTATTTTGGGTTTAATTAGGTCACGTGATATTTTTGACCAATAATATTGCATACAAATTTAAAAAAAAAAATTTAAATTTTAAATCAAAAAATAATTGTTCTGTTAGAACCGCACGGGTCCAATTAACATGTTTACAAAATATTTTTTGAAAATATTAATACTCATAAAAGTTATGATACTTTTATTAAAAATTGCTGAATTTTTAAAACTTAAAATATTATATTTTATTAGACGCGCATTGGTCTTACCAACATTCAAGATAAAACATTTCACAAAAATTTTTAGTAGAAAAAAAGTTACAGCTAATTTTTATTTTGGGTTTAATTAGGTCACGTGATATTTTTGACCAATAATATTGCATACAAATTTTTTAAAAAAAAATTAAAATTTTAAATCAAAAAATAATTGTTCTGTTAGAACCGCACGGGTCAAATTAACATGTTTACAAAATATTTTTTAAAAATATTAATATTCATAAAAGTTATGACACTTTTATTAAAAATTTATAAAATTTCAAAACTTAAAATATTATATTTTATTAGACGCACATTGGCCTAACTAACATTTAAGATAAAACATTTCGCAAAAATTTTCAGTAGAAAAAAAGTTTGAGCTAATTTTTATTTTTGGTTTAATTAGGTCACGTGATATTTTTGACCAATGATATTGCATACAAATTTTTTAAAAAAAATAAAAAATTTTAAATCGAAAAATAATTGTTTTATTGAAACTGTACAGGTCCAATTAACATGTTTACAAAATATTTTTTAAAAATATTAATATTCATAAAAGTTATGACACTTTTATTAAAAATTTATGAAATCTCAAAACTTAAAATATTATATTTTATTAGACGCGCATTGGCCTAACTAACATTAAAGATAAAACATTTCGCAAAAATTTTCAGTAGAAAAAAAGTTTGAGCTAATTTTTATTTTGGGTTTAATTAGGTCACGTGATATTTTTGACCAATGATATTGCATATAAATTTAAAAAAAAAAATAAAAAATTTTAAATCAAAAAATAATTGTTTTATTGGAACTGTACAGATCCAATTAACATGTTTACAAAATATTTTTTGAAAATATTAATATTCATAAAAGTTATGACACTTTTATTAAAAATTTATGAAATCTCAAAACTTAAAATATTATATTTTATTAGACGCGCATTGGCCTAACTAACATTCAAGATAAAACATTTCGCAAAAATTTTCAGTAGAAAAAAAGTTTGAGCTAATTTTTATTTTGGGTTTAATTAGGTCACGTGATATTTTTGACCAATGATATTGCATATAAATTTAAAAAAAAAAATAAAAAATTTTAAATCAAAAAATAATTTTTTTACTGGAACTGTACAGATCCAATTAACATGTTTACAAAATATTTTTTGAAAATATTAATATTCATAAAAGTTATGACACTTTTATTAAAAATTTATAAAATCTCAAAACTTAAAATATTAGATTTTATTAGACGCGCATTGGTGTAATTAACATTCAAGATAAAACATTTCGCAAAAATTTTCAGTAGAAAAAAAGTTTGAGCTAATTTTTATTTTGGGTTTAATTAGGTCACGTGATATTTTTGACCAATAATATTGCATATAAATTTAAAAAAAAAAATTAAAATTTTAAATCAAATAATAATTGTTCTGTTAGAACCGCACGGGTCCAATTAACATGTTTACAAAATATTTTTTGAAAATATTAATATTCATAAAAGTTAAGACACTTTTATTAAAAATTGATGAAGTCTCAAAACTTAAAATATTATATTTTATTAGACGCGCATTGGCCTAACTAACATTCAAGATAAAACATTTCGCAAAAATTTTCAGTAGAAAAAAAGTTTGAGCTAATTTTTATTTTGGGTTTAATTAGGTCACGTGATATTTTTGACCAATGATATTGCATATAAATTTAAAAAAAAAAATAAAAAATTTTAAATCAAAAAATAATTGTTTTATTGGAACTGTACAGATCCAATTAACATGTTTACAAAATATTTTTTGAAAATATTAATATTCTTAAAAGTTATGACACTTTTATTAAAAATTTATGAAATCTCAAAACTTAAAATATTATATTTTATTAGACGCGCATTGGCCTAACTAACATTCAAGATAAAACATTTCGCAAAAATTTTCAGTAGAAAAAAAGTTTGAGCTAATTTTTATTTTGGGTTTAATTAGGTCACGTGATATTTTTGACCAATGATGTTGCATATAAATTTAAAAAAAAAAATAAAAAATTTTAAATCAAAAAATAATTTTTTTATTGGAACTGTACAGATCCAATTAACATGTTTACAAAATATTTTTTGAAAATATTAATATTCATAAAAGTTATGACACTTTTATTAAAAATTTATAAAATCTCAAAACTTAAAATATTAGATTTTATTAGACGCGCATTGGTGTAATTAACATTCAAGATAAAACATTTCGCAAAAATTTTCAGTAGAAAAAAAGTTTGAGCTAATTTTTATTTTGGGTTTAATTAGGTCACGTGATATTTTTGACCAATAATATTGCATATAAATTTAAAAAAAAAAATTAAAATTTTAAATCAAATAATAATTGTTCTGTTAGAACCGCACGGGTCCAATTAACATGTTTACAAAATATTTTTTGAAAATATTAATATTCATAAAAGTTATGACACTTTTATTAAAAATTGATGAAGTCTCAAAACTTAAAATATTATATTTTATTAGACGCGCATTGGCCTAACTAACATTCAAGATAAAACATTTCGCAAAAATTTTCAGTAAAAAAAAAGTTTGACCTTATTTTTATTTTTGGTTTAATTAGGTCACGTGATATTTTTAACCAATAACAATGCATACAAATTTTTTTTTTTTTTAAATTAAAATTTTTAATCAAAAAATAATTGTTCTGTTAGAACCGCACGGGTCCAATTAACATGTTTACAAAATATTTTTTGAAAATATTAATATTCATAAAAGTTATGATACTTTTATTAAAAATTGCTGAATTTTTAAAACTTAAAATATTATATTTTATTAGACGCGCATTGGTCTTACTAACATTCAAGATAAAACATTTCACAAAAATTTTTAGTAGAAAAAAAGTTACAGCTAATTTTTATTTTGGGTTTAATTAGGTCACGTGATGTTTTTGACCAATAATATTGCATACAAATTTTTTTTAAAAAAATTAAAATTTTAAATCAAAAAATAATTGTTCTGTTAGAACCGCACGGGTCCAATTAACATGTTCACAAAATATTTTTTGAAAATATTAATATTCATAAAAGTTATGACACTTTTATTAAAAATTTATGAAATCTCAAAACTTAAAATATTATATTTTATTAGACGCGCATTGGCCTAACTAACTCTCAAGATAAAATATTTCGCAAAAATTTTCAGTAGAAAAAAAGTTTGAGCTAATTTTTATTTTGGGTTTAATTAGGTCACGTGATATTTTTGACCAATAATATTGCATACAAATTTAAAAAAAAAAATTTAAATTTTAAATCAAAAAATAATTGTTCTGTTAGAACCGCACGGGTCCAATTAACATGTTTACAAAATATTTTTTGAAAATATTAATACTCATAAAAGTTATGATACTTTTATTAAAAATTGCTGAATTTTTAAAACTTAAAATATTATATTTTATTAGACGCGCATTGGTCTTACCAACATTCAAGATAAAACATTTCACAAAAATTTTTAGTAGAAAAAAAGTTACAGCTAATTTTTATTTTGGGTTTAATTAGGTCACGTGATATTTTTGACCAATAATATTGCATACAAATTTTTTAAAAAAAAATTAAAATTTTAAATCAAAAAATAATTGTTCTGTTAGAACCGCACGGGTCAAATTAACATGTTTACAAAATATTTTTTGAAAATATTAATATTCATAAAAGTTATGACACTTTTATTAAAAATTTATAAAATTTCAAAACTTAAAATATTATATTTTATTAGACGCACATTGGCCTAACTAACATTCAAGATAAAACATTTCGCAAAAATTTTCAGTAGAAAAAAAGTTTGAGCTAATTTTTATTTTTGGTTTAATTAGGTCACGTGATATTTTTGACCAATGATATTGCATACAAATTTTTTAAAAAAAATAAAAAATTTTAAATCGAAAAATAATTGTTTTATTGAAACTGTACAGGTCCAATTAACATGTTTACAAAATATTTTTTTTAAATATTAATATTCATAAAAGTTATGACACTTTTATTAAAAATTTATGAAATCTCAAAACTTAAAATATTATATTTTATTAGACGCGCATTGGCCTAACTAACATTAAAGATAAAACATTTCGCAAAAATTTTCAGTAGAAAAAAAGTTTGAGCTAATTTTTATTTTGGGTTTAATTAGGTCACGTGATATTTTTGACCAATGATATTGCATATAAATTTAAAAAAAAAAATAAAAAATTTTAAATCAAAAAATAATTGTTTTATTGGAACTGTACAGATCCAATTAACATGTTTACAAAATATTTTTTGAAAATATTAATATTCATAAAAGTTATGACACTTTTATTAAAAATTTATGAAATCTCAAAACTTAAAATATTATATTTTATTAGACGCGCATTGGCCTAACTAACATTCAAGATAAAACATTTCGCAAAAATTTTCAGTAGAAAAAAAGTTTGAGCTAATTTTTATTTTGGGTTTAATTAGGTCACGTGATATTTTTGACCAATAATATTGCATATAAATTTAAAAAAAAAAATAAAAAATTTTAAATCAAAAAATAATTTTTTTACTGGAACTGTACAGATCCAATTAACATGTTTACAAAATATTTTTTGAAAATATTAATATTCATAAAAGTTATGACACTTTTATTAAAAATTTATAAAATCTCAAAACTTAAAATATTAGATTTTATTAGACGCGCATTGGTGTAATTAACATTCAAGATAAAACATTTCGCAAAAATTTTCAGTAGAAAAAAAGTTTGAGCTAATTTTTATTTTGGGTTTAATTAGGTCACGTGATATTTTTGACCAATAATATTGCATATAAATTTAAAAAAAAAAATTAAAATTTTAAATCAAATAATAATTGTTCTGTTAGAACCGCACGGGTCCAATTAACATGTTTACAAAATATTTTTTGAAAATATTAATATTCATAAAAGTTAAGACACTTTTATTAAAAATTGATGAAGTCTCAAAACTTAAAATATTATATTTTATTAGACGCGCATTGGCCTAACTAACATTCAAGATAAAACATTTCGCAAAAATTTTCAGTAAAAAAAAAGTTTGACCTTATTTTTATTTTTGGTTTAATTAGGTCACGTGATATTTTTAACCAATAACAATGCATACAAATTTTTTTTTTTTCAAATTAAAATTTTTAATCAAAAAATAATTGTTCTGTTAGAACCGCACGGGTCCAATTAACATGTTTACAAAATATTTTTTGAAAATATTAATATTCATAAAAGTTATGATACTTTTATTAAAAATTGCTGAATTTTTAAAACTTAAAATATTATATTTTATTAGACGCGCATTGGTCTTACTAACATTCAAGATAAAACATTTCACAAAAATTTTTAGTAGAAAAAAAGTTACAGCTAATTTTTATTTTGGGTTTAATTAGGTCACGTGATGTTTTTGACCAATAATATTGCATACAAATTTTTTTTAAAAAAATTAAAATTTTAAATCAAAAAATAATTGTTCTGTTAGAACCGCACGGGTCCAATTAACATGTTCACAAAATATTTTTTGAAAATATTAATATTCATAAAAGTTATGACACTTTTATTAAAAATTTATGAAATCTCAAAACTTAAAATATTATATTTTATTAGACGCGCATTGGCCTAACTAACTCTCAAGATAAAACATTTCGCAAAAATTTTCAGTAGAAAAAAAGTTTGAGCTAATTTTTATTTTGGGTTTAATTAGGTCACGTGATATTTTTGACCAATAATATTGCATACAAATTTAAAAAAAAAAATTTAAATTTTAAATCAAAAAATAATTGTTCTGTTAGAACCGCACGGGTCCAATTAACATGTTTACAAAATATTTTTTGAAAATATTAATATTCATAAAAGTTATGATACTTTTATTAAAAATTGCTGAATTTTTAAAACTTAAAATATTATATTTTATTAGACGCGCATTGGTCTTACTAACATTCAAGATAAAACATTTCACAAAAATTTTTAGTAGAAAAAAAGTTACAGCTAATTTTTATTTTGGGTTTAATTAGGTCACGTGATATTTTTGACCAATAATATTGCATACAAATTTTTTAAAAAAAAATTAAAATTTTAAATCAAAAAATAATTGTTCTGTTAGAACCGCACGGGTCAAATTAACATGTTTACAAAATATTTTTTGAAAATATTAATATTCATAAAAGTTATGACACTTTTATTAAAAATTTATAAAATTTCAAAACTTAAAATATTATATTTTATTAGACGCACATTGGCCTAACTAACATTCAAGATAAAACATTTCGCAAAAATTTTCAGTAGAAAAAAAGTTTGAGCTAATTTTTATTTTTGGTTTAATTAGGTCACGTGATATTTTTGACCAATGATATTGCATACAAATTTTTTAAAAAAAATAAAAAATTTTAAATCGAAAAATAATTGTTTTATTGAAACTGTACAGGTCCAATTAACATGTTTACAAAATATTTTTTAAAAATATTAATATTCATAAAAGTTATGACACTTTTATTAAAAATTTATGAAATCTCAAAACTTAAAATATTATATTTTATTAGACGCGCATTGGCCTAACTAACATTAAAGATAAAACATTTCACAAACATTTTTAGTAGAAAAAAAGTTACAGCAAATTTTTATTTTGGGTTTAATTAGGTCACGTGATATTTTTGACCAATAATATTGCATACAAATTTTTTAAAAAAAAATTAAAATTTTAAATCAAAAAATAATTGTTCTGTTAGAACCGCACGGGTCCAATTAACATGTTTACAAAATATTTTTTAAAAATATTAATATTCATAAAAGTTATGACACTTTTATTAAAAATTGATGAAGTCTCAAAACTTAAAATATTATAATTTATTAGACGCGCATTGGCCTAACTAACATTCAAGATAAAACATTTCGCAAAAATTTTCAGTAGAAAAAAAGTTTGAGCTAATTTTTATTTTGGGTTTAATTAGGTCACGTGATATTTTTGACCAATAATATTGCATATAAATTTTTAAAAAAAAATAAAAAATTTTAAATCAAAAAATAATTGTTTTATTGGAACTGTACAGATCCAATTAACATGTTTACAAAATCTTTTTTGAAAATATTAATATTCATAAAAGTTATGACACTTTTATTAAAAATTTATGAAATCTCAAAACTTAAAATATTATATTTTATTAGACGCGCATTGGCCTAACTAACATTCAAGATAAAACATTTCGCAAAAATTTTCAGTAGAAAAAAAGTTTGAGCTAATTTTTATTTTGGGTTTAATTAGGTCACGTGATATTTTTGACCAATAATATTGCATACAAATTTTTTAAAAAAAAATTAAAATTTTAAATCAAAAAATAATTGTTCTGTTAGAACCGCACGGGTCAAATTAACATGTTTACAAAATATTTTTTGAAAATATTAATATTCATAAAAGTTATGACACTTTTATTAAAAATTTATAAAATTTCAAAACTTAAAATATTATATTTTATTAGACGCACATTGGCCTAACTAACATTCAAGATAAAACATTTCGCAAAAATTTTCAGTAGAAAAAAAGTTTGAGCTAATTTTTATTTTTGGTTTAATTAGGTCACGTGATATTTTTGACCAATGATATTGCATACAAATTTTTTAAAAAAAATAAAAAATTTTAAATCGAAAAATAATTGTTTTATTGAAACTGTACAGGTCCAATTAACATGTTTACAAAATATTTTTTTTAAATATTAATATTCATAAAAGTTATGACACTTTTATTAAAAATTTATGAAATCTCAAAACTTAAAATATTATATTTTATTAGACGCGCATTGGCCTAACTAACATTCAAGATAAAACATTTCGCAAAAATTTTCAGTAGAAAAAAAGTTTGAGCTAATTTTTATTTTGGGTTTAATTAGGTCACGTGATATTTTTGACCAATGATATTGCATATAAATTTAAAAAAAAAAATAAAAAATTTTAAATCAAAAAATAATTGTTTTATTGGAACTGTACAGATCCAATTAACATGTTTACAAAATATTTTTTGAAAATATTAATATTCATAAAAGTTATGACACTTTTATTAAAAATTTATGAAATCTCAAAACTTAAAATATTATATTTTATTAGACGCGCATTGGCCTAACTAACATTCAAGATAAAACATTTCGCAAAAATTTTCAGTAGAAAAAAAGTTTGAGCTAATTTTTATTTTGGGTTTAATTAGGTCACGTGATATTTTTGACCAATGATATTGCATATAAATTTAAAAAAAAAAATAAAAAATTTTAAATCAAAAAATAATTTTTTTACTGGAACTGTACAGATCCAATTAACATGTTTACAAAATATTTTTTGAAAATATTAATATTCATAAAAGTTATGACACTTTTATTAAAAATTTATAAAATCTCAAAACTTAAAATATTAGATTTTATTAGACGCGCATTGGTGTAATTAACATTCAAGATAAAACATTTCGCAAAAATTTTCAGTAGAAAAAAAGTTTGAGCTAATTTTTATTTTGGGTTTAATTAGGTCACGTGATATTTTTGACCAATAATATTGCATATAAATTTAAAAAAAAAAATTAAAATTTTAAATCAAATAATAATTGTTCTGTTAGAACCGCACGGGTCCAATTAACATGTTTACAAAATATTTTTTGAAAATATTAATATTCATAAAAGTTAAGACACTTTTATTAAAAATTGATGAAGTCTCAAAACTTAAAATATTATATTTTATTAGACGCGCATTGGCCTAACTAACATTCAAGATAAAACATTTCGCAAAAATTTTCAGTAAAAAAAAAGTTTGACCTTATTTTTATTTTTGGTTTAATTAGGTCACGTGATATTTTTAACCAATAACAATGCATACAAATTTTTTTTTTTTCAAATTAAAATTTTTAATCAAAAAATAATTGTTCTGTTAGAACCGCACGGGTCCAATTAACATGTTTACAAAATATTTTTTGAAAATATTAATATTCATAAAAGTTATGATACTTTTATTAAAAATTGCTGAATTTTTAAAACTTAAAATATTATATTTTATTAGACGCGCATTGGTCTTACTAACATTCAAGATAAAACATTTCACAAAAATTTTTAGTAGAAAAAAAGTTACAGCTAATTTTTATTTTGGGTTTAATTAGGTCACGTGATGTTTTTGACCAATAATATTGCATACAAATTTTTTTTAAAAAAATTAAAATTTTAAATCAAAAAATAATTGTTCTGTTAGAACCGCACGGGTCCAATTAACATGTTCACAAAATATTTTTTGAAAATATTAATATTCATAAAAGTTATGACACTTTTATTAAAAATTTATGAAATCTCAAAACTTAAAATATTATATTTTATTAGACGCGCATTGGCCTAACTAACTCTCAAGATAAAACATTTCGCAAAAATTTTCAGTAGAAAAAAAGTTTGAGCTAATTTTTATTTTGGGTTTAATTAGGTCACGTGATATTTTTGACCAATAATATTGCATACAAATTTAAAAAAAAAAATTTAAATTTTAAATCAAAAAATAATTGTTCTGTTAGAACCGCACGGGTCCAATTAACATGTTTACAAAATATATTTTGAAAATATTAATATTCATAAAAGTTATGATACTTTTATTAAAAATTGCTGAATTTTTAAAACTTAAAATATTATATTTTATTAGACGCGCATTGGTCTTACTAACATTCAAGATAAAACATTTCACAAAAATTTTTAGTAGAAAAAAAGTTACAGCTAATTTTTATTTTGGGTTTAATTCGGTCACGTGATATTTTTGACCAATAATATTGCATACAAATTTTTTTAAAAAAAATTAAAATTTTAAATCAAAAAATAATTGTTCTGTTAGAACCGCACGGGTCAAATTAACATGTTTACAAAATATTTTTTGAAAATATTAATATTCATAAAAGTTATGACACTTTTATTAAAAATTCATAAAGTTTCAAAACTTAAAATATTATATTTTATTAGACGCACATTGGCCTAACTAACATTCAAGATAAAACATTTCGCAAAAATTTTCAGTAGAAAAAAAGTTTGAGCTAATTTTTATTTTTGGTTTAATTAGGTCACGTGATATTTTTGACCAATGATATTGCATACAAATTTTTTAAAAAAAATAAAAAATTTTAAATCGAAAAATAATTGTTTTATTGAAACTGTACAGGTCCAATTAACATGTTTACAAAATATTTTTTAAAAATATTAATATTCATAAAAGTTATGACACTTTTATTAAAAATTTATGAAATCTCAAAACTTAAAATATTATATTTTATTAGACGCGCATTGGCCTAACTAACATTAAAGATAAAACATTTCACAAACATTTTTAGTAGAAAAAAAGTTACAGCTAATTTTTATTTTGGGTTTAATTAGGTCACGTGATATTTTTGACCAATAATATTGCATACAAATTTTTTAAAAAAAAATTAAAATTTTAAATCAAAAAATAATTGTTCTGTTAGAACCGCACGGGTCCAATTAACATGTTAACAAAATATTTTTTGAAAATATTAATATTCATAAAAGTTATGACACTTTTATTAAAAATTTATGAAATCTCAAAACTTAAAATATTATAATTTATTAGACGCGCATTGGCCTAACTAACATTCAAGATAAAACATTTCGCAAAAATTTTCAGTAGAAAAAAAGTTTGAGCTAATTTTTATTTTGGGTTTAATTAGGTCACGTGATATTTTTGACCAATAATATTGCATATAAATTTTTAAAAAAAAATAAAAAATTTTAAATCAAAAAATAATTGTTTTATTGGAACTGTACAGATCCAATTAACATGTTTACAAAATCTTTTTTGAAAATATTAATATTCATAAAAGTTATGACACTTTTATTAAAAATTTATGAAATCTCAAAACTTAAAATATTATATTTTATTAGACGCGCATTGGCCTAACTAACATTCAAGATAAAACATTTCGCAAAAATTTTCAGTAGAAAAAAAGTTTGAGCTAATTTTTATTTTGGGTTTAATTAGGTCACGTGATATTTTTGACCAATAATATTGCATACAAATTTTTTAAAAAAAAATTAAAATTTTAAATCAAAAAATAATTGTTCTGTTAGAACCGCACGGGTCAAATTAACATGTTTACAAAATATTTTTTGAAAATATTAATATTCATAAAAGTTATGACACTTTTATTAAAAATTTATAAAATTTCAAAACTTAAAATATTATATTTTATTAGACGCACATTGGCCTAACTAACATTCAAGATAAAACATTTCGCAAAAATTTTCAGTAGAAAAAAAGTTTGAGCTAATTTTTATTTTTGGTTTAATTAGGTCACGTGATATTTTTGACCAATGATATTGCATACAAATTTTTTAAAAAAAATAAAAAATTTTAAATCGAAAAATAATTGTTTTATTGAAACTGTACAGGTCCAATTAACATGTTTACAAAATATTTTTTAAAAATATTAATATTCATAAAAGTTATGACACTTTTATTAAAAATTTATGAAATCTCAAAACTTAAAATATTATATTTTATTAGACGCGCATTGGCCTAACTAACATTAAAGATAAAACATTTCGCAAAAATTTTCAGTAGAAAAAAAGTTTGAGCTAATTTTTATTTTGGGTTTAATTAGGTCACGTAATATATTTGACCAATGATATTGCATATAAATTTTAAAAAAAAATAAAAAATTTTAAATCAAAAAATAATTGTTTTATTGGAACTGTACAGATCCAATTAACATGTTTACAAAATATTTTTTGAAAATATTAATATTCATAAAAGTTATGACACTTTTATTAAAAATTTATGAAATCTCAAAACTTAAAATATTATATTTTATTAGACGCGCATTGGCCTAACTAACATTCAAGATAAAACATTTCGCAAAAATTTTCAGTAGAAAAAAAGTTTGAGCTAATTTTTATTTTGGGTTTAATTAGGTCACGTGATATTTTTGACCAATGATATTGCATATAAATTTAAAAAAAAAAATAAAAAATTTTAAATCAAAAAATAATTTTTTTATTGGAACTGTACAGATCCAATTAACATGTTTACAAAATATTTTTTGAAAATATTAATATTCATAAAAGTTATGACACTTTTATTAAAAATTTATAAAATCTCAAAACTTAAAATATTAGATTTTATTAGACGCGCATTGGCGTAATTAACATTCAAGATAAAACATTTCGCAAAAATTTTCAGTAGAAAAAAAGTTTGAGCTAATTTTTATTTTGGGTTTAATTAGGTCACGTGATATTTTTGACCAATAATATTGCATACAAATTTAAAAAAAAAAATTTAAATTTTAAATCAAAAAATAATTGTTCTGTTAGAACCGCACGGGTCCAATTAACATGTTTACAAAATATTTTTTGAAAATATTAATATTCATAAAATTTATGATACTTTTATTAAAAATTGCTGAATTTTTAAAACTTAAAATATTATATTTTATTAGACGCGCATTGGTCTTACTAACATTCAAGATAAAACATTTCACAAAAATTTTTAGTAGAAAAAAAGTTACAGCTAATTTTTATTTTGGGTTTAATTAGGTCACGTGATATTTTTGACCAATAATATTGCATACAAATTTTTTAAAAAAAAATTAAAATTTTAAATCAAAAAATAATTGTTCTGTTAGAACCGCACGGGTCAAATTAACATGTTTACAAAATATTTTTTAAAAATATTAATATTCATAAAAGTTATGACACTTTTATTAAAAATTGATGAAGTCTCAAAACTTAAAATATTATATTTTATTAGACGCGTATTGGCCTAACTAACATTCAAGATAAAACATTTCGCAAAAATTTTCAGTAAAAAAAAGTTTGACCTTATTTTTATTTTTGGTTTAATTAGGTCACGTGATATTTTTGACCAATGATATTGCATACAAATTTTTTAAAAAAAATAAAAAATTTTAAATCGAAAAATAATTGTTTTATTGAAACTGTACAGGTCCAATTAACATGTTTACAAAATATTTTTTGAAAATATTAATATTCATAAAAGTTATGACACTTTTATTAAAAATTTATGAAATCTCAAAACTTAAAATATTATATTTTATTAGACGCGCATTGGCCTAACTAACATTAAAGATAAAACATTTCACAAAAATTTTTAGTAGAAAAAACGTTACAGCTAATTTTTATTTTGGGTTTAATTAGGTCACGTGATATTTTTGACCAATAATATTGCATACAAATTTTTTAAAAAAAAATTAAAATTTTAAATCAAAAAATAATTGTTCTGTTAGAACCGCACGGGTCCAATTAACATGTTTACAAAATATTTTTTGAAAATATTAATATTCATAAAAGTTATGACACTTTTATTAAAAATTTATGAAATCTCAAAACTTAAAATATTATATTTTATTAGACGCGCATTGGCCTAACTAACATTCAAGATAAAACATTTCGCAAAAATTTTCAGTAGAAAAAAAGTTACAGCTAATTTTTATTTTGGGTTTAATTAGGTCACGTGATATTTTTGACCAATGATATTGCATATAAATTTAAAAAAAAAAATAAAAAATTTTAAATCAAAAAATAATTGTTTTATTGGAACTGTACAGATCCAATTAACATGTTTACAAAATATTTTTTGAAAATATTAATATTCATAAAAGTTATGACACTTTTATTAAAAATTTATAAAATTTCAAAACTTAAAATATTAGATTTTATTAGACGCGCATTGGCGTAACTAACATTCAAGATAAAACATTTCACAAAAATTTTCAGTATAAAAAAAGTTTGACCTTATTTTTATTTTTGGTTTAATTAGGTCACGTGATATTTTTGACCAATAATATTGCATACAAATTTTTTGAAAAAATTAAAAAATTTTAAATCGAAAAATAATTGTTTTATTGGAACTGTACGGGTCCAATTAACATGTTTACAAAATATTTTTTGAAAATATTAATATTCATAAAAGTTATGACACTTTTATTAAAAATTTATGAAATCTCAAAACTTAAAATATTATATTTTATTAGACGCGCATTGGTCTAACTAACATTCAAGATAAAACATTTCACCAAAATTTTTAGTAGAGAAAAAGTTACAGCTAAATTTTATTTTTGGTTTAATTAAGTCATATAATGTTTTTGGCTAATGATATTGCATATAAAGTTTTAAAAAAAAATAAAAATTTTAAATCAAAAAATAATTGTTCTGTTAGAACCGCACAGGTCCAATACACTGAAACATAAGTTTGAGCTAATTTTTATTTTGTGTATAATTAGGTTGGGCTATGTCATGTGGCTTTGTAATTAATTATTTTTTGGTTTGATTGACAAAAAGTGTTGAAAATATAATATTGAGTTATTGTAATTGCATTATTGACAATTTTAGCGTTTTAATTTTATTAAAATCAATGTTAAAACTTACAATCTTTGAGCTTAATATTGTTGTTAATTATAAAACCTTTTTTTGGTTTTAATTTTTTTTGAATAAACGATGTAGTTGCAATTATGTTAAGCTTAAACATCCACACGTATAGCTTAAAAGTTAATATCCTTGGCTTTCGATCGATCTCCCCGAGTTCGAATCCAGCTAAGAGTGCAAATTTTTATTATAGTTCGAAATCTTAGATTTCAAAACACATTTTTAATGTCATTATATTTATTAGTATTTTTATTCTTACTAATCCGAATTTTGGTTCAAAATAACTTTTGTTATAGTAATTTAAAAGTTTGTAAATTTTAGTATAATGTTTATAATAATATTGTTTTCTGATCCTCCTATTCTAAAATTTAAATTTACTTATTACTAATTGATAGGTGTTTGTTCATCAAAATTAAAAGATTTTAATTGGGTTTTTAAATTTAGTTCAGTTGTATATCATGATATCAATGAAAAAATTTTGAATATCGGACATCTGCTACTAATTGACGCATACATGAAAAAAATGTGTGAAAAATTATAAAAAATAAGATAAAACACTTAATTTAAAGTTTCGAGATCTCGCACATATTTAGTAAAAAGTTATAACTATTTACATATTCAAATTTTCACAAAATATCCTGGAAATATAATCTTAAGCTTACTGTAGTACTTATTATAAACTTAATTTTTGGTTTAAAATTTTATTTTTTTTCATGTTTCTTTGCGTCAATTTGCGAAATATAAAATCGCTGTAACTTTTGTTCTAATATAGATTTTATAAAATGTTTTATCTGGAATGTTATTTGAGATATTTTTTTTTAAATAGTTAATTGAAAGGTTTAAGACATCGCTGATTTTTTTTAAAAATTCAATAACATTATAATAAATTAATATTTCCGTTAATATTTTATAATTGTGTTCATTAAATTGCCGCGGTTCTTGTATTACAGGAATATTTCGATTTAAAACTTTTACTTTTTCGCATTATTTTGTATTAAATTATTTAGTGACGTCACGTGGTCACGTGGCAAAAACGTATTTTTTTCAAGTTTTTAATAATGTGACAACGTTGTTGTAGAGTAGAACAAACTGTTTTTTGATGAATTAAACATTTATTTTACAAGTATCACAGTTTTGTGCTATTAATAACATATTATAATAAACTATTTTACTACTACGCGCAAAATAAACGACTACAAACAGTGATATCAGGTAATGAAGATATTAAATATACAAAACATTATTCGTTAGGAATAAATGTATTAAATTAGGTAGTACAAATTTTTACCAAACCACGTACAAAGTAAAAACTACAAAAGTCATCACAGTTTTTTAAATAAAATCACTACCAAAAATTACCAAGTATTGATATGACAACAATATGTGCCTATGTTTAAATTAGAGCAGGTATAGACATTGATTGCTCTGAAATGCTTAAAAGTTTAACTAAAGTCCTGGGTAAGATTTTTGTTCCTGTTACGTTCTCGCATGCTGTATATGTTGCCTAGTTCGTCCGTGGGCTGTTCGGTAACACTTGAACTTAAGTTAGCAAGCCTCGCTGTTGTGTCGCATAAATCCCGTTCCTTACCATGAACTTTCTAAACAAACAAAAAATGTTTTTGTTTAATTTTACTAATCAAGAAAAAGGGTGTTCGGATTTATGGATATGTATTTGTTTCGAAATTTTGATTAGAACCGCAATGACGTAACTATAACAATGTTGTATTATATTTACGAAACTTTAGGTTGTATATTGTGCAAAATACGAAATAATAATTAGCTTAGATTCTGTATAACAATTTAGTTAAATAAATTTGGGTCGCTATTAAACCCCTAGTCTGGTGGGCATATATCACAAAATAACTTATACGGAAATAATCTTTTACAAAATTAAGCAATGTAGTTCTCTAAAAAAATTATGCACTGATTAAAATGGCGGTAAATTTGTTATTGTGTATAGTATGGTCGAACAGTGTTACTGAAGGTATTGTAATGTATAAATGCACGCCAGTTACTCAATATAAGATTTGTTTTTACCTGCTTTAGGACTTCGATTTCATATTGCTTTTTTCTCATTTTGCCTTCTTTCTTTCTCTTCTTTTCTTTCTCTTTTGTGACGTCATCATGGTTCAGATATGAAGACCGAGCTCCGACTGGATGGGTTCGCAAATCAAGATTTTCTAAGTGATATGTCTAAAAAAATGTGGAAAAAATGTATAATACACTAAAAAAATTAATTTCTTTTAACATGTTACTGAATATTAGGTAAGTCTTGCAACTTGTTAAATCCAACAACTCTTATTTTTAGTTCCAAGGTCTAAAAGTAAGGTTCCTATGGTGATCCTGTCTTAGTTTAAAATCAAAATTTTTTAAATGGTATGAAAAAAACAATTGATAAAAAAATAAATTTTTTAACATGTATATATATGATAGGTAAATCTTGTGATCTTAAGCCAAAAAAATTCTATTCTGAGTATCCATTTATAAAACTGTATGAAATTTTTTTTAAAAAGAAATATTTTATTTTGGTTATTTTTCGTTATTGTACAATTGTATGGTTAAAACAATAACCGTAAAAATTTAATTATAAAACTTACTTTTCGTTGTTTGATTGCTTTGTTGAGTCGCTTTTCAAGTTCAAGCGATTCCCGAGTTCTTGTCAATGCTTCCCTCAAGTGGTCAACTTCTGAAGTTTTCTCGGTGATTTCTCGAACCAGGGTTTCCATTTTATTTGAGCGTTGGGAAGCAAATTCCTCTGCTTCTCTAAAATTTAAAAATTTTTTTATTTTAAGTGTAAAAATAAATTAGTTTGACACCTTTAATATGACGGTTTAAATACCAAAAAAATGAGATTTCTTTAACGATTCCTAAAAAATCTTAAGACCATAAAGTTGGAAACAGAATTAGCAAGGACTGTTAAAAATGAGAGAGAATCAGCTAAACTGTTAAATACGAGAGAGAATATTAGGTAGGCCAGTATAGTATGAGAGAAAATAAAGTAGAACAACAAAGTATGAGAGAGAATTAGGCAGTAGTGTAAAGTCTGAGAAAATTACCTGGGACTGCAAAATACAAAAGTTTTTCTAAAAACCGTAAAGTACAAGTAATTCAAAAAATGATATTTTAACAGTAATATACAGTTTTACCAATTCTACAGTTTTAGCAAAATATCAACTTTTTTAAATTTTTGCTTCAAAATACGAACTAAACAAAGTAGAAATTTAACATAAAAAAACAAATAAAATTTACCTTAATTTTCCTAAATCTTTTTCGTATCCTTGCAGCAGTTGTTCCTTTCTATCCAACCTTTGCAGCAAAGATTTAACTCTTGTTGAAATTAAATCCAAATCACTTCTTCTGTCCATACAGACCTTCTCTCTTACATCACCAGTTACATGTTGCAAGGTCTGGGGTGGGCTGGTGAAATTAACCCCCAGAAGTCCAGAAATGCAATTCACAACATCCATATACTAATAAATAAAAACAATGTTAACAAAAAAATAAAATATTGTGATTAAAATAAAATTAATTACAAAATTAAACCAAGAACACAAAGAAAATGGTAAAAAAAGTTTAAACTATCACAAAATCTTTAGACATTTACACTTATAAACTAATGTATTAGAAAACAAATTATACGCCTTAATTCTTAATAAGTGGTGTCCAGGTTTAGTATTAATAACATAATAAAAATATAGCATAAAAAGTTAAAGCTGTTGTTTTAAGTTAAAGTGTATTTATTAGCTTAATATCAATCTAATTCGTTATTTGCCAATTTTTCACCTTTTTATAATACTCTTAATACCAATTTGACGCCTTTTTTAAAACTTTTTTAATTGTCAAAATTATTTGTTTTTTACAATGTGGAATTTAAAAAAAAAAACGCTTAAAATTGTAACTTACACATTGTTCACTTGATACAACAGATTCTTCTAAACTATCCTTGGCTGTTCGTTCAATTGAAGCTTGTGTGTTTGCTGCTCTGATCTGTTGGTGAGCATCTACTGTCTATTCATTAAAATATGGCTAAAGTTAAAACTTTAATATATAACCTTTTTTTATGTGTTGTTTTCTTGAAGTAATCATTAAACAAATAATTTAATTATATAAAGCTAAGTGAGCAATATATGAGGTCTAATTAATAGGCCTAAAATGATAAAAATGGCTGTTTGCGATGCGCAGGTAAATTATTGAAGTCAAATAATAGTTAAGAATTGCGACCACATTATGACAACTAATATGTCAAGCATAGGACGGGCTATTGACTAGTCTTAAATATTTGTCTTAAAGTAAAAAAGCCCCATATTTAAATAAAACATCCTATTTAAAATTTGACCGATAAAACTTAAAAGCATTTAGTCAAAATAAAAAAAGTGCAAAACTTCTAAATAAAAATACAACAAGTGCTTACACTCGATTAAAAAAATAACCAGTGCTTACTCCCTTATCCATGTTAAGTTGTGCTTGAAAATGTTTATCATCTTCAATCGCTTGTTTTGCTCGAATCTCTGCCAACTCTTTCTTGAGTAATATCACTTGTTGTAAGGCTTGCTCTTGACTTGGTACTGCAAAAAATACAAAATTATTCGTATGTTGTTAAACATTTACATTACAGCAATAAAGTTGTTTAATTTTTTATCCATAAATTGTTTAAATTACTGTTTGTTACATTTCACGACATAGCTTTGAATAAAAAAATTAAAAAAGGTTATTTTACTGGCATTTATGTGCACAAAAGCAATTGAACTCACATTTTTTTTTTTTTGTGTATATCTTTATCCTCGATGTGGGAAAGTCGAATGTGCGACTTAAACATAGAGTAACATCAGTTACTCCGACCCAGTCTCGAGTTGCCTGTGGCAGTTTGGGATATTATAGATTAATATTGCCTGATAATTATGCTGCTGATCAAGTGCTGGCTCAGCAGAAGTTCATACCGTTTATAGCGCCTTACGCAAGGGCGCTACAGCATGAAAGCAGTGGGGATTGAGCCCACGACCTTATGAGTGGTGTAGCAAGTGTTCTTACCACTACACCACGCTGCCGGTTTATATTTATGGTGTGGTTATTAATACAAAATAGGAAATTGAAAAAAAAATTACAACTAATATTTAAAATGTAATTTAGTCTATACATAAAGTTGTTAGTTTATTAAGTCAGGATTCTTTTTGTTTAAAATTTATAAATTAACAAAGATTTTAATACTTACAAGGTGGTCTTATCTGTTCCAATGTTTTCAAGCGAGCTCGAAGTTCAGCAAGTGCTTCTCTTTGTCTCATTATGACATCATTATGCCGTTCACCTCTACATTGTGCTCCAATACAAGTTAGTTCCGATGCTATTTTGCCCTGTCACAAAAAAAATGTCGGTAAAAAATAAAATTTTAAAAAATTAAAGAAAAACATTGACAACACAAAAAATAAAAAAGATTTTAGCAAACATTAAACATAAATTTATAACGATTTCTAAACATTGTTACATTAAGATGATGTTCCTCAAAAAAAATAAAAAATAAAATAAAAAAATGATGTATAAAATTAATAAAAATTCCCAAAACAACATTATATTAAAACAAAAGTATAAAAACCCCTAAATATTTTTACATCACAATAACTAACCTTCTATTGCAAAGCCTGAGCAATACATTTCTATAAACATGCATACTACATAATATCACTTAAAAAACACCTAAACAGCATGGCTACATACATTTAAGAATTTACTGAAACACAACTCAAGATGTAAAGAATACTAAACCATGACATAAACAATAGTAAGACAACTAAACCAATCAAGCATGGAATTACCATTAAGTATATTAAAATAATTTATATAAGTTTTTATATTTATTCATTTTTTCATTTAAAAAGATGTTTTTTACTAAACTTTTTTCCCCACACTTTTTATTAGTTTATAAATATTTTTAAAGATCAAATTTAGGGCAATTATAATTATTACCCCCCTCCCCCCAAAAAAACAACAAGTTTAACTTGTGAATAAGTCATAGTAACAAATAGTACTTTATGCTTAAGCAGGAAGGTAACCTTTCAACATTGAGCATAAAAAAATCTAAGAAAAGTATATAAAATATGTTCACCTCTTTCTTGGTCTCTTCCACTGTATTTTGTTGTTTATTTTTTTCAGATTCCAACTCTAGTTGAAGTTGTTTAATATCTTGATCATACTTCTCTAAATCTAAACTCTTTTTTGATTTGTCATTCTCTTTCAACCTATAAGGATAAAAAATGATGAATTTAAATAAAGTAAGATACATAATAGTCTTTCTTTTTGTTATTTTTGGATAATTACTATAATGCTTGTTAAATTATTATTAACAACATAGGCCTTATATGGCAAGACCATAAAAAATAGTAAAATTGTCATCAGGAATTTAAAAACAAAATGATTTTAAGTTACTTGAGATCTTTGTTAAGTTTTCCAATCTGTTCTGTTTGTGAGTCCACCAGACTCGACATTCTTAATAACTTTTGTCGAATCGTGTTTAGTTCAATTTCCTGGTGTTTCACTTGGTTTCTAGAAAAAAATATTTTGCATTTTTAAAACAAATTACAAAAGTTTTAACTAAATATTCTCAGCCAAGTTCTGTATCAGTTTAAGCTATAAACAAAAGAATGTAGACAGTAATTAAGGCTCTAAATTTAAACCTACAAACTTAGATCTAATTAAGCAGTCAGGCATAGCACACCTAAATACCTTTTTTTAACAAACACTGAATATTAAACAAAGTGTAAGACAGTAGAAAACTAATTCAGGTAACAAGGATGTTAATTAGTTGCCTTTGTTCAGGCTGAAAGATCAGTCTTTTTACCATGAATACAAACTTATAAACAAACCTATTGTGTTCTAGTTCTTGCTTCATTGATTCACTCATTTCTCCGGTCATGTCAGAAATTCTCGCTTGTGCGCCGTTCAAATCATTTCGCAACCCTATTATGACATCATTTTGGATCTAAAATATAAATTAAAAAAAGGTTAATTTGAAAAAATGTAATAATTTGTTGCAAAATGACATAGGGATACTAAAATTTAAATTTAGAATGAAACAAACATAATACCAGCTTGCACATATTGTTAAATCTTCTAATAAACCTAAACTATCTTTAGTATAAGCAAAAGCAAGTATTGTTTAATATTAAAATATCTGAAAACTTGAAGGTAACAGTATGTAATTACCAAAATAACCAAATTCTTACCTTTTTAAGATAAAGGTAAAAATACATTTATATTAACACAAAGAGCCTTATAGGCTATCTGGTCATACTGGAAAAATTAAATATAACTAAGACCTACTCTTAACTGCTGGTTGGCATGTAAAAGTTCTGACTGTAAAGCTGCCAAGTTCTGTTCCATGAACGAAACATCAACTTGCGGTTGTGGGGGTGTTCTGGGGGGTGGAGGTGATCTCCGGCGCTCCTGAGTGTCTGGAATGTTAAATAATAAATTATATATACATTTTAATCTGCCACCGTTTAGGCTGTATTTTTTAAATATGTAATATAGTGTACCTTAAATAGGCAAATAAAAATATTTTAAAATATAATTAAAGTTAAAGCAAAAATTTTTTTTAAAGTGTTTTTATGTCACACTTTTTTTGCTATTTAAAAAATAAAAAAATCTTACCCTTGGCTCTAGTTTTTAATTCTTTAACTTGTTTTTCATAATTTTGCTGCTGATTAGAAAATGATTTAAGTTGTTCTTCCAAAGATACAATTGTAACTGAATGTTGGTAAATTTCCTCCTAAAAGAAAGTTGTTTAAATTATTAGAAAAAGTAAAAACAATTTGTTTATAGCAATTGGATATTAAAATATAATAAAATCAAAAAGTTTTAAAATCTAAATCATTTAAAATAGTTAAATTTTTAAGATTTAATCTATATATTTGATAGAAAAACATATTTACATTTTATCAAGATAGTAAGTATTAATATATTTATTCATAGTAAACAGTTTAAAATTTTATTTAATCTCTTATATTTTTATGAAAATTATTTTAATACCTTATATTGAACAATATCATTTTCAAATTTCTTTTTGGACTCAGTTAAATTTTCTTGTGCTACGAGAAGGTCAGATTTAAACTGGATTTGTTGTTCATTGAGTTCTGTGTGAAGTTGTTTCTATAAAAATATTAATAAAATCAACTTTTAAAATTAAAGTGGATTCTATAGTAATAGTTAATAAACCACATTTCCATCAGCATTTTAATAAAGTAATATTTGCCCGCGCAACCAACAAGCAGTTATATTTATTTTGTAGACTTATATATTGGACACACTTTATTATATATATATATAAATATACTGTCCACATCAGTTACTCCGATCCAGTCTCGAGTTACCTGTGGCAGCTTGGGATATTATAGATTATAATTGCCCGATAATTATGCTACTGATTAAGTGCTGACTCAGCAGGAGTTTATACCGTTTATAGCGCTTTACTCTAAGGCGCTACAGCATAAGGGCAGTGGGGATTGAACTTATGACCTTATGTGTGGTATAGCAAGTGTTTTTACCACTACACCATGCGCTGCCGGTTATATCTAACAAACATTGATACCTCAATATTTTTAAGTTTTTCGATATCAACAAAAGCATCTTGAATCTTGGTTTTATATTCATTTGCTTCTGTTATCTTTTCATCCAACAACTGAATAAAAAAGTAATTTAATTTTAAAATTCTAAAATAATTAACCATATTTTTAAATACACAAAAAAGTATTTACTATTTTTAAAGTATAATAAAAAGTCTTTACCTTTCTAAGTTGCTCAACACTTAAGTTCATGGAGTTCGTTTTCTCTCTTTCTTGCATGAGCGATTCAATTCTTTTTTCTTCTTCTCTCCTTTTCATTTCTTCTAAGTTGGTCTCAAAATTTGACCTCTCTTGAATTCTAGAAAAAAATAGATAAAAATTGTAAAATTTGGAAATTTTCTGTTAATATAAACCTAATCCAAAAATGAATCTTTTTTTCATAAAATGAAAATAATCAGTATCCAATTTAAAACAATTTTAATTTTTACAACAACTTTCTTAAAACTATTTTTAAGAAAACTTAGTGCACAATATATATTTTTGTATGTCCAATTCATAGCCCTACAAAATAATAAAAACTGTCATTTGTAGTGCACAGGTAAATAATATGTATAAACAAGAGTTGTGACCATATACCGACAATTAAGATTCTAACCATAGAGTAGGCTATTTTCTGGCATAACTTATTTTAAAATAAAACAAAGAATACACAAGCTCAAAATAAATTTTAAATTGATTAAAGCAAGTGCCAAGAAAAAGTTATGGTTTAGTAAATAATTTTCAGACAAACGCAAATATAATTTTAAGTTACTTGGCCTAATGTTTTATGCAATGTCAGTCGCTTCAAAAACAAGAATATAGGTATTTTTAACAACTTTAAAAATAAAAAAAATTTATACAAAATTTGTAAATTGTTGAAGTCCAACATAAATAAAATTCTTACTCTGTGCTATATACACAAAACCTTTAAAACTTCAGTACTAATATGCTTAATCCAATAACAATAAACTTACCTTTCAAAACAATAAAATGTTAATCTTATAAGCTCATTTTAATCCCTTGAATTTAGTTAAAAATTTTAGTGTAAAACTCTATGAAACTACTGCTACGAAATAATTTTATGACACATATATAGAGTATTAATGGCCATTAGTATGTGTCTTGTTGTTATAAGTAACATAATGGTGTATTGTCTAATCTGTCAGTGATACAAAATACTGTTTTTGTTAACACAATAATAGTGTTGTATGTTTAAATAATGGCAATCATTAATCTTAAAACAAATTTTACAAGAATGTTTTACTATAAAAATAAACCATCACAAAAAATGCCCAAAACATGATATTTGTATAGAATAATTTCAAATTTTAAATTCCTTTATTAGTAATGGGTATAAAATATATATTTTTTAAAGCAGAGGTCCTAAGTTTGATCCCTACTGCTTATTATTTCAACTGCCTTTATGCTGTAGACCCTAAGAGCAAGGCGACTAAAAATTTTCGGTGCCAAAAGCCATTCAGCAGCATAATTATCGGGCAATTATAATCTATATAATATCCCTAACTGCCAAAGGCCACTTAAGAATGAGTTGGGGTAACTGATGTTACTTTAGTTAAGGCCTTAAAGTTGGGCTTTTCATTTTAAGGGTAAATAAATACAAAAAATATAGAAATTTTAGTAATTACTTTCTGAATTAAAAATAGAAACTCAAAAATTCAGATTTTTATTAAAATAACCAAACCTCATTTTTTCAAGTTCGTCTGCAAGTTTATCTTCATTTTCCTGCAACAATTTGTTCAAGTAATTCTGTAGCTCCCTCTGGTGGTTACTTTCTAGATCAGCAATGCTCTGTAGCGTGCCCTGGTGGGCCTCTCGCTCGGCCAGCAATGATTTGTGAATATCTTCAACATGATCGCCAGGGTCTGAAATATGAAAATAAAATATAAAAACATTTTGTTTTTATTTATCCTCGATGTGATAAGGTCAACTTTATCACCTACACATTAAGTAATATTTATTACTTCCACCCAGTCTTGAGTTGCCTTTGACAGTTTACGATATTATAGATTATAATTGTTTGATAGTCTGGGTGCAGATAAGGTGCTGGCTCAGCATAAGTTAAGATCGTTTTTAATGCCTTACTTAAAGGCGCTACAGCATAAAACTAGTGGGAATTAAACCAAGGTCCTTATGTATTAAAGCCAAGAGTTTTGACAACTACACCATGCTGCCAATCATTAAGCAATGATTAAAATAATGTTTAGTTTAATCAGAAAAAACTTGGTTTTAAATTTGCCTATAATTAGTTACAAAAATTAATTTTTACCGAGCAATTTGTTCAAAAAACTTCCACTGCAGCTACTAGAATAACTTGAACTTGAATTTCTGTGCGAATAATTAAACTTTCTTGTTTTAACATAATCTACTCTTGCCATTTTCTAAATTTAATCTATAATTTAGTATCTAAAATGTGTATAATCGTTTGTTACAAGTTATAAATTTGGCCTTCCATCTTACTAAGCTTAATATATTGTAGAAATAAATAAGTCAATTTATCCAGTATTTTTTATAACTTTACTCATAAAATAAATACTAATTCAATATGAAAATTATTCTTTTTTTTCTCCCTTTAGCATAAAACCCTAAAGCTTTAAAGTTTAGTGGGTGAAGCTACAAAACAGTCCAATTCTGCTAACTTTATTATAATTGCTGCAAACCAAAATTAAAATCAAGTTCTGTAAACTTAAACAATTAAAAAAACACATTTAAGAGCTTTATAATTGTTTGTTCTAGCAACAGACTGACATTAATCAAACAATAGTTAGGCTAACCATGTTTTAAATCTATTTGCTTAAAAAAGAATCATTTTAAACAAGCCTGAAGTTAAATTAATTGCTGTTATATCACTTATTAATACAATAAAACATTCTTAAATATTAAAAACTTTATTCTAAAGGTTTAATAAATAGGCGGCTTTTTTAATACTACTTTAAATATTTTTTCCATTTCTTATCTATATTTCTATATATTTAAAACTTGTTTTTTAAATTACTCTTCAATTTTAAAACAATAATCCCACACCCTACATATGTTATATTGTTTTGCCCACTTAAGTAAAACAATGCAATATCAAGGACTACATTGTTAGGGTGGGCTTGACAACAATTTACATTGTTTTAAAACAAAGAAATATCAGATTACCAAACACTAATTAGATTTTGATGAAATAAAAAATTCTTTATAAAATAGATTAGGGTGAAATATAATCTACCACCATTTAAAACAACATTATTTTAGTGTGTTAAGAATAAAATCTTGTTTGTTAAGTAAAATAAAGCTAACTTGGAAAGTTTAAAAGCTTACAAAATTTAAAAAATGGCTAACTTAATATTTATTTCTGTTTAAATTTTTTTATTTTTACCTCTTTCAAAAAAAAATTATGATCACAAAAAAATTTTAACGAAATTAAAATCTTACGTTTGTTGGAAAATGTGACATCGCAATCTGCCTTTGTTAAAGCTCCTTCAAGTGTTGAAATCCATTTTCGTTCGCTCTCAAGGAAATTTGAGAAAACTTGAAAAGCCCAGAATAGGTTTTGGTCAGATGAATAAGAAGATAAGAGTTGGATTTGCTCACTTAGTATAGCTGAATGATGGCCCTTCTCAGATAGAGTTTCCTTTAAATTAAAAAATATAGAATTTTTTTTTGTATATATTTTTATCCTCGATGGGGGAAAGTCGAATGCGCGACTTAAACATAGAGTAACATCAGTTACTCCGACCGAGTCTCTAGTTGCCTGTGGCAGTTTGGAATATTATAGATTATAATTGCCGGATAATTATACTGCTAATTAAGTGTTGGCTCAGCAGGAGTTTATACCGTTTATGGCGCCTTACTCAAGGGCGCTACAGCATGAGATCAGTGGGGATTGAACCCACAACCTAATGGTGGTGTAGCAAGTGTTCTTACCACTGCACTATGCTCTGCAAATTACTTAATTGCCATTATCTAGATAAACTTAGACTGGTAATCAAATAAAAAAACTGACTATTCACCCAACTCAGTCTTAACACTGCTCATTTCTACTCTTTTGTTATAATGTTAATCATTTTGTTAAAAACATTTAAAATCTACAAAATATTTTTTGTAGCTCAGCAGTTTTAAGTCTTTGCTTATTTTAAATTTTCTAGTTAAGTTTTGTGTAGTTGCTTAGAATAAAACTAACTTTATCATCATAGTTAAATATTTATTTGACATACAGTTAATGGACAAAAAAAAAAATTAAACATTAACCATAATATTTAAGGTCATCAAAACTTTATTGTGTAAATACATTATACTACATAGTAAGTTAAGGGGCCATGTTAAATAAATACTGACATATAAACTGTATAAGATTTTACTCACCAAAATTTTGCCCATTTCTTCAGTTATTTCAGAGTGAGAATTATTAAAATCTTCTAATTCAGTTTTTTTCTCTTCCAAATCAACATTCAAATCCTTTATCTCATTCTTTAGCTTGTTTCTGTAAAACAACAAAAAATAAAATATAAAAAAATAGAACTAAGTTAAATACAGTACACAAAAATAACAGTACTGTTTTAAAACAATTAATTTTATAATGTAAAAAAATTTAATAGAAATTACAGCGCTTAAAAATAAACATCTATTAATAAAAAATTAACTTAAAAGAACAATAAATTTTTACATAGCACACATCTATTTTCTAGGTATCATAAGACAAAAAATACATTCACTATTTTATTTTAGTGATTCTTAATTCATAATTTATAAGAAGTACTATAATTTATATCATAAATAGAACTGTCCATAAACAAGCACCATTTACCTTTCGTTAATAATCTTTCTAATTTCCTGAGCTAACATTTCGTCGGTTATATTATCATCATCAGTAGGTGCATGCATTCCAGGGGCTGAGTATAAAGTTCGCAATATACGAGCTCGAAACCGATCATGCTAAATGAAGGTTAAGTTACTTTAGATTGATAAGGTTTAAGTGCAGTCTGGTATACTGCTTTAAAAGTACTAGACCTTCTTATCTTTAAGGTCTGGGTTTTATTTATTGGTATGTGGTATATTAAATGTATATTTTAAAAAAATACAGTCTGTATAAATATAATTGAGTTAGTTTTAATTATTTGAGTTTTAAGTGTAGTATAGCATACTAGTTTAGAGAACTAGACGCCTGTCTTTCTTATCTTTAAGGTCTGGTATTAAGTTATTGCTGGACTTTTAAAACCCTTAAGTGATGTTAACCATGCATTTTACAAGCAAGATTTAACATAGTTGTTATTACATATATAAATGCAGCTGTAAAAAAATACAAACATAAAAAAATTAAAACCCTAAAAATTTTTAAAAAACCTTTAATATAACAAAAAAATTAGCTAAAACAAACTGAAAAAAAGCCAAAAAAATATATCAAAATTAAATGTATTGACGTCAAATTTCATTTTAGATTTCGACCAAAATTTGTAAAAATATTATGAAAATATAAATTGATCGTTAAATTTCTCTTACCTGACTTTTAGTTTGTTCCATATCCACTCTTAACAATCTCTCAGTCCTTTGTAACTCCAGAAATTTATGTTTTAAGTTCTCTGCTTCCTTGGATGCTGTTTTCATCTCTTCAGCTTCCTGATCCTGCTTCTGTTTCATCTTGGTGACCTCATCTTTGTACATTTGGAGAAGACTAAGCTTTTCAGCCGCCCCATTTTCAAGTGTTCTTTTTTTCTAAAAAAAATGTTTTAATTTTTTTTATTTTTTTTATATATATCTTTATCCCCGATGTGAGAAGGTTAACTTCAAGACCTATACATAGAGTAACAACCATTACTCTGACCCAGTCTCAAGTTACGTTTGGCAGTTTGGGATATATTATAGATTATAATTGCCCGATAATTAAGCCACTGATTAAATATTGGCTCAGCAGAAGGTTATACCTTTTAAAGCTCCTTATAAAGGCTGCTACAGCATGAGAGCAGTAGGAATCTAACCAAGAACCTTGTGTAGTGTTGCAAATGTTTTGACTACAACCTCAAGCTGCCAGTGATTTTTTAATTTGTATTGAAAACTTAAAATATTTGTTTGTAATTTTTTCTTGTATTTTATAATGAACGTAAATGTAAAAATCTTTTTAACTTACAAGTCTTATTTCTTTTAATTCTTTGTTTAAATCAGCAATTTTTTCATCTTTTGATTTGTCTTCACTTATTTTTGTAAACTAAAAACAAAACAATTTTAAAAAAATACACAGCTAAAAAATTTAGAAAGCTTAGTAAAGAAAGTTTAAAAATGTTTATACCAAAATATTTACAATATTAGTTTAATAGAATACTTATATAAAACTATATACATAAATATTTGTAAAAAAATCTAACACAAAGTTAAAAATGTATCTAAACTAATTTAGTTAGCATAACAATACAAATAAACTAAGTCTGCATGATAAGGAAAGCTGATAAGTGGTGAGAAAAGGACTTTTAGTTGAATGACATAATAGCTAATATTGACTAAACAAATTCAATGATATTTTAACAAACATCAAAATAATAGGATATTTGTACTAAACTAATAGGATGCTTGTAAATTATGTATTATAATATCAAACATATTTAAGATATATTTATGTATTAAATGTATTTAAGAATAAAACCTTGTTATAATGTAATATAATAAATTAAAAGAAATTTTTGATTAAAAACCAGTACCTACACACTAAAAAATGCTTTTCAATATTTAGTAAAAGTAAAGTTTAAAAATAAAAAAATTGGGCTATACCAGTGTGGTTACTCAATTGCGCAACAGGTTTGAAATATCAGAAAAGTTTTACCCGGGAAACCCCGGGTAAAAACCCCGTTTTTTTTTTAAATTCACGGTCCCAAGTCCAACTATTAACGAAATATTTCTTTGTTGTTTTCAGCTGCGCTTTCAAAATGGAAAAATCCCAGATGCTAATTTATAGATTGTATGTGGTAATGTTTATTTTAATAAATATTGAAGCAAAACTGTCATCAAACCAAGAAACTAAAAAAGAACTAGAGTTTGAGCTAGACACGGTAATACAGAAAATTGTCAAGTTTTTTTACAAAAAAGAAATCTCAAATTTAGTAAAAAAATGACTTCAAAAAGTTATATTTAATGCTATTAAACCTAGGAACAGTTTGAATTCGAATTAATTCAGAAATTTATAGAAGTTTTACTCACTAAAAAGAATCATGTCGAATATTATTAAAAACACTGTTTAAATGTTAAAATTTTTATAGTTTTGCTTCTTTATGGTGTGTATATCTTAAAAGCTTTAAAAAACAATATAAACTTATTACAAATTTAAAATTTACTTTAACTTAACAGTGCAAGGTACACACTAAGAACCATGGCTACATACCAACCCGATGCAAAAAAAACGAACGCTATGACCCAAAAGACCAAGTGTGTGTATTTTGCTTTAAAGGTTACACCAACTTGGTGCCATCTTGCAATCGGAGGTGTAACGTTAGAATTATGTAAGTGCTATCATAATTTCTTTGTTGACTAATTTTAGCTTACTAAAAGACCTTTTACAATACCAGAAAAAAAAACTAATAACCAATGAGACAAATGTGTCAAAAAACTAAACAATTAAAAAAAAACTTTAATAGGCCACCAATCATAGAAAAAAAAGAACAAAACAATGCTGAAAAAGGCGACAAGAATGACATCAAAAAAGAACAACAAAAAGAAGGAGATCAGAATGATAACAAAGTTTCTGGGGCTGACTTAAACAATGAAACACCTAAACAGAACGAAGAGGTATTGTTCAAAAAATAATATATAAAATTTAATGTAATGTAATTTTTAAACAGTAATCTATGTGTATTGTGTAATACCAAAAAGCTTACTGCTGAGCATATTCATAGAGGGACTTATACCTTTTTAACGGGTTTGGTTTTATTAAAATAAATGTCGGCAGTAAAAATAAACCCCTAAAAGGGGTTGACTGAAAATGAGGAAATGGAAATTGAGGGAATGAAAAATAAAGAAACGAAAAATGAAGGAACTAAAAATGAAGGAACCGGAAAATGAAGGAAAGAACCGGAAAATGAAGGAAAGCAAAAAGGAGAGAGGGAATCTTAAATACTAAAACGCGGAAATATCGTTGACTGTTTATTTGGGATTACTGTCATTTATTCGAGAACTGATAAGCGATAAGTCAACGGATTTTTTGCATTTTATTTTGTTAAGATTCCGCCTCTCCTTTTATTCACTTTCCTTCAATTTCCATTCCTTTATTTTCCATTCCCTTAAATTTCGTGTGTCCCCCTCCATAAAAGTCGACACTATAACAGCATTCTAAAAAGGTATAGTGGCTGTGTTATGCAATATCTCTGCCCTTACAATTATAAACCTTAGATGAGCAAGAGTTAGGAGAAGTCGGCTAGTAGATTTAGTTTATTAATACCACATTAGTTACACTGTACCATTTATGTTTTAAATTAGCATAGTCTAATTCTAAATTTTTATAGAATATCGTTGTACCCCCAGTTGTGCAACCACAACCGGTTGTAACTACAGCTCAACCAGAAATTCAACTTAAACCGACAAAAATGAATGAGAAGATCCCTTCAAATAATAAAGATTTACCACGAGCAACTACAGCGTCTAAAAGCTTTAAGCTAGCTGTGAAAATAATAACCCATGTCATCTTACCTTTGGTTGTTGGATTTTGGCTTGTTGTGCTTCCATAAACACCATACTTTTCTGACAGCATTATTGTAAATTTGTAAATAAAAAATGCTTGATACATTACGATGGTTTATTCAAACCCAAAAATGATTTTATTAAAATTAATAAATGAGTTTTGGTTTCATTTAACCAATGAATTCAATCTAGTTAAATAGATAATGTTAAAGCTTGCTTTATACCAGACTTATTAACACAGTAATTACATAAACTTGCATGCCTATGTTTGGTATGCCAAACCTAATTTTAGTTTCACATTAAACCAATTACAGATTACAATTTTTTACATTTTTGTTAAATTATAGACTTAAAAATATATACTTCTGCAAATTACACTACATTTTTAGAACAACAACTTTCTATTTTCGAACGAAAAGCTATATTTGAAACTAACATTGACAATCCTTTAAAAATTCATATAACATGCAAAAAAATTGAAATTGCACCTTGGTACAAAATTTTATTTTGTGTTTATGAACATATTGTATTTATATAAAAAAATTGTCATTTGATTTGAAATGAATATATATAATGGTGCTTTGATGTTTAGTTCAATTAGTTACTTTTGCACCATATGTATTTTCTTTAACAGTAAATTTTTACACAGACTTCATATATTATCATTATATGTATATTACTGGCCACACAATGATGCAATAAACAAGGTGATGATGCCAGTTCATTGGTCTTGATGCCCTTGTTATAACATTGCTATGTGTGTTTAATTAGGTACTTAATTGCATCGCCTAGGTTTTTTCAATATCATTAGTTGATTTTTAACCTCACAGGCTGCATTTTAACTATTGTAATATCGTTGCAATTAGCACCTATTAACTGCCTTTAATAATTTTACCACTCACCACAAATGGCAGTTTTTTTATTTTAAAAGGCTATGCAATGGACATATACTGCATATATAGTGTTTACTAAGCTCTGTTGTATAAAGATTGCGCCTACGTCTGTTATTTAACTGTTTTGTAAGTTAAAAAATGTTTTAAGATAATGATGTTTAAGTGATATGATTCGTAAGAAAAATCATTTAAGTTTAATCTGTGTTGTATAATGACTCGTACAATGTTTTCATTACATTGGATAATACAACAAATCATTTTTAAAGTTAGTGTGATTTTTTTGTCTTTCTAATTTAAATAAATGTTTTAAATTAAAAGTACATTATTCCAAAAAGTTTTAATTGTGGTAAGTTATATATTATTAATGCCTTTATTTTAAAGCTTTAAGTTTGTCCAATTTTTTAAAATGAATATTTAGGCCTTTTTATTTAACTTTCAACCAGCAGTGTGGCGAAAAGGCAAGGCAATATGCACAACAACACACAGTCTTGAGTTCATTTTTATAGCTTGTAGTAATAGCAGTCTTAAGGATTGTAATTTAGTTTTTTCTATGTCCAACTTTAAAATAATTGATTAATTACCTTAGCTGAAATAGATGAAAGTTGAATTTCTTTTTGCTTCAGTTCCTTTTTTAGAAAAGTTGTTTCACTGTTTTTCTTGCCAAGAATGGATTCTTGATTTTGAATTTGTTTTTGTAAAGATTGAACTAAACCTGTTGAGAGTTTAAACAATAAAAATTAACCAGTTTTAATTTGTAGCCTTTAAATCTTTACCCAAATCTTTAAAAATAATTAAACACAAAATAAATTTATTTAAAATTATACATTAAAAAAATCTTCACAAAAATTATACCAAAATATACCAAATTTTTATTTAACCTTTTAAAGTAAAATGAACTTTGCATTTAACAAATATAATTTAAATTTACATCATTATAAAATAACCCATAAATAACAAACAGAAAATAAGTTATATATTAGAGTAACTACTTTGAAATTATAAATAACCTAAAAATTGAAACTGTAATTTTAAAATGACCTTGAGACATCTGATATTCTTTGTTAGCTCGATCTAAATCCAATCTTAACTCGTTAATTTTCTTCTCCCGCTCTGCTAATTGGCTCGTTAAAGTCGGTGATGATGTCATAGTAGCATTAACAGAATCCAATTGATGACGCAACAATGTGACTTCATTACGACGTGAATTTATTTCGTTCTCAAAACTTTGTAGTTTATGTACAAGTTGAGTGTTTGAAGCCTCTGGGTTTTTTTGTTCATGTTGTTTTGCAATTTCATCTCGCAAACAACATATCAGCTGATCTTTTCTCTTGGACTCCTGTAATACACAAAAATTACAGTTTAAAAAAATTTTTTTGCCAATAGATATATACAAAAAAATAAAAATAAAACTCTTACAACAAAAAAATAACAAAATTTACTCAAAAAAAAACTAGTTTAAAATGTTGTTTTTATTGTGAAAAATATAAATTAACACCGCAAGCTTTTATTCTAGTATTAAATATGAACAAAATTATATTACTTGTTCAAAGACAGCAAGTCTGTTAATTTCATCGCTCATATGCATCAACTTTTGATCTTTCTCCTGCAATGAACTCTCCAGCGGGTTCGCACTTGTTGTAAAAGCTGTAGAACAAATAAAGTTATTTTTAAAATATTAACACAAAAAAAAGAAACATTAAAACATTTTTAAATTTTGTTTTGGTCAAATTTTTAGGCTTTGTTTCAGGCTGGTAAAGTGCAAAAAATAATATTAAATTAAAATAAAAGTAACATGGTATTTAGATATATTTTTAATAAAAATGTAAAGTAGTACAACTAGACAACAAATAAATATTTAAAAACGTCAAATAATATAAAATTACTTAAAAAAACTTAAAAAAAGTTGTTACCCTCTCTTATATATCTTTGGGGTTGATTAGCATTGGGTAAACTTGTCGTAGGGGTCATCTTGCTAACCGCCCCTGCACTGTAAGGCCGTGACCTTAAAGGAGGGTGAGGATAAACTGAACTGGATTTTGGACTCTCACAAACTTGGGGTTCTGAAATTTTTTTATTTTTTTTTTAAATTTTAATAAATTTCAATTTTTTTAAAAGTTTTAACAAAACCTTTATTTACAAAATAATATAAACTTTTTTCAAAAAAAAAATAATTAATTTATGCTACTAAATTCACAGAAAAAAATCTTTACAGAACAATACTTTTAACATTGAGAAAAAACAGATTAATTTAAAAAAACAAAAAAAAAAACTAAATTAAAAAGGTGACTAACTTGATTTAGGAGAAATGTTAATTTGGGGAAGAGTTCTGTTTTCATTGTTTGGACAAACTAGTATTTGAATAGGGGAATTCCAGGAGGGTTGTTGTTGAACTGGTGATGAGGTCTAAAAAAAAAAATTTAAATAAAAATTTCCCACAAAAAAGAAAACTTTCCAATAAACTATTTCAAAATAAAAAAAAAATTACTAAATTAAGTTGAACTAAAAATAATAATTGTCATTATGATAATCATATGACTATTAAATCTAAAACATCAATCTTTTATTATTTCTTTATTACTGACAATACAACTCTTAAGACAAAGAAATTATCATACCAATGTGATTAAAAATAAAAACACATACCTTATATTTAAAAAACAGTTACAGTAATTTTTTAATACATTCATTTTATTAACTCATATTATTTTTACTAATTACCACAATAAAACTAAAACTGACTTATGCTTTACACAGTGTTACACACATAACTCACTTGTGAAATGTAATACAAATGGTTATTTAATAACATTTAGAGTGTATGAATATTTATTATCGATATATAACTAGTAACAAAGTTAAATTCCCATTTAGTTGAAGTTTTTTTAATACAATGTAGAATAAAAATGTTAGTTTTAAGTTTGATGATTTTAAGTTTAAATATTGTAAATGGGCAACAATGGTTTACATATGAGGGTGTAGAATATCACCTTGGATCAGTAGTGAATACATACAGTAAAGCCCTTAAAAAATGTACAGAATTAAATGCTACGATAGCTACTCCTAAAACGTCAGGAATTCGTGATTTTGTTCATGATAAAATTCCAACAATTAATGGTAAATATTGCAAGTCATATATTAGAATAAAAGTTATATTTGGGTTAAGCATCGAAAAGTTTGTATGTTATAGGGAAAAGATCGAATTACTACATAGGCCTTACTCGACAAATTCCAAACTAAGATAATTCCCCTTTTATTTGGTCTGATGGAACAACTTTAACTAGTGACCAAGCTAACTGGGATACTTATGAACCTAATAATGGGGGTGGTGGAAATGAAAACTGTGTTTTGCTGAAAGGTTGGACTTCTAAGTGGGAAGACAACAGTTGTAATGGTGGGACTCGATTAGATTCATTTATTTGCCAGCGATTGTCACCAAGTAAGTGCACTTTTATTTGTGATTAATTTTTTTTATATATTAAATATATAATTTGCTAGCTTTTTGATGTATTATAGCTCAAACAACCACTGCTATAACTGAAATCAACACTGCCACAACAATTACCACAACTAACAAAACAAATGCAAGGATTTACATTTTTGGTGCATTTAAACTACTCATTAGCGAAACTATTTGACCTAAAAGAAACCTTTTAACTTTACCTGAAAATAAGGAAATAAAAGTAAATAAGAATATTGCTGCTAATTAGAATATATATTTAATTTTTATATAACAACCAGATTGCCCCTCTGACAATCTCCCTTACTGCAACTGGGTTTGTTTTATTGCTTTGTTTTATTGCCATTGCAGCTGTTTTTCACTACAAGAAAATTAAAAACAGACCAGGTAAAATATATGGGTTAAGCCAACCAAGTGTTTTTCATATTATAAACAATTATTTTGGTAGTTTTAACAAAAGAAATTAAAAAAAAGAAAACCAAAAAAGATGTTTTTAAAAAATCAAATTTTGTTAAAATTTTTTCTGCACATTTGTAGAAAACAATAAAAATAATATTCCAGTGGAAAACTTATACACCACAGCAGAATTTCAAACAAACTCTAACACCACACCAAAGCCGATACCATTCGACAACTATTACACCACATATACCACAGCAGAGCCTGGTCCACCAAGTGATAACTTTTACACCACAGCAGATCCAGGCCCAAGTGACAATGACAACAACACCAGAGCAGAAAATGAACCAAATGATCAAGAAGTTTATGCTGCTGTTATCCCAAAACATTTACGATAAATTTTAACTAAATTTGCCTTATATAGTAAGCATAATATTTTTATTAACAGCAATACTTAAAAAAAATTTGTCCAAAATGTTTAACACAACATTTTTTTATAAATAACCAAGTTTAATTTACATTTTACAAACATTATTGGTAAGTTAAATATTGTATCAAAACTTAAACTTATATTTATGATTTGTAATACCTATATAATTTATTAAGTAAATTTTTATTAAAATTAGTTGTATATCATTTTGCATTTTAGTTATATTTTTAATTAATTAATTTTTATTTAATATAAACTTAGTCATGTTTAGTGTAATGTAATAATTCAGTAATTGTTATGAGTTTTATTATTTTATGGTTTTAATTTAATGACATTTGTATTCATAAGTTATGCTATAATATAAAGTGTTTTTAATGTATTACTAACATTATGTGATTATCTGTTTTGTAACTTATTCATAGTACGAAATAATATTCTAATGACAAACAAAATATGAAAAGCTATGTTGTTAGTGTATTTTTTAATTATACCTAATTAGAAGTAATTTAAACTATTATTTAAAAATGACATCACAATAACATGTCTAAACTCAATTAAGCTATGACATGCATTACACATGTTTATTTAATATGCATAAGATGTTATGATAATAAATCTTGTCTATAAATAACAAAAAAATCTGAATAAAAATACATTAAATTCGTGCTTTGAAAGTTTTTTTTTCAAAATGAACAAGTTAGTTTTAAGTTTGATGATATTAAGCTTAAATAATGTAAATGGGCAACAGTGGTATAAGTATAAAGATGTGGAATATTATTTTGGTTCAGATGTTAAAACTCATGATGCAGCAAATACAAGATGTACAGAAATGAATGCTATGTTGGCAATTCCTAAAACTTCTGGAATTCAGAATTTTGTCAATCATACCTTATATTTATTAAAAAGTAATATCCAATTAAAAAGCTTATATTTAAAATATTGCTCTAACAAGTTTAAATTTCTTTAAAGACAAGATTATTTTTCAAAAGCTCAAACATATTTTTATTTTATTTACATTTGATAAAAGGTAAAATCATAATTTATAGGGCATCACTAAATAACTAAAACAGTTATATATTCTCTATGGCACAACTAACATTTTATTTTTTATAGAACAAGCGGCAAGTTATTTTATTGGCCTAACAAGAACAAACTCCTCAAATTTGGATTCCTCTTTTATTTGGTCTGATAGGACAACTTTAACTAGTGACCAATCTAACTGGGCTCTCAATGAGCCAAATCATGCCCATGAACAATGTGTTGTAGTAAGAGGGTGGACTTCTAAGTGGAATGATGTGAAATGTTCTACTCCAAAAATATTACAAAGATTTATTTGCCAACGATTTTTACCAAGTAGGAACAAATTTATTTGCAAACATTGTAAATTATATACAATAAAATCACCCAAATTTGTGTAATTTATTATAGCTACACTGTCAACTGCTACTGAAATCACAACATTACCAACACAAAACATTTCCACTTCAGACAACAAACAGACAAGTTTAAGTATAACCTTCACTTCAGCAACTATACAAGACACAAGCTTTTTAAGTCACCATTATAATCCGGTAATTATTATTTTTAATTTTAAGTGGTGTTAAGGCTATTAGTTTAGTAACAGTAAATTGGTGAATGAAGAATTTACTATATACAGCATTTTGTTAACCTATCATTAAGTATAAAAAATGCTACTAACAAATTAATATTAATCTAATTTTAGATAAACAGTTTAAGATTAAACTAAAATACATCCAAAAGAGTAATAACCCAAATGAAATAATAATAATGTTAGTTTTATCAATTTTAACTCTTATATTTCTGCAGGTTACCCCCCTGAAAATCTCCCTAATTGCAACTGGTTTGGTTTTATTGCTTTGCTTTATTGTAGTTGGGGCTGTTTTTTATTACAAGAAAATAAACAACAAACCAGGTAACAATACTAAACTAATTATACAAAGAGTGTTCATAATTTAAACCATCAATCAAATAGTTGCATTACATTCATGAGACAAAATTTCTTTTTAGATGTAGTAGAACACATGGAAAATAGTATTCCAGTAGAAAACTTATACACCACACCAGAAGATCAACAAAACTTAAACACCACACCAGAGCCTATACCCCTAGACAACTATTACACCACAGCAGAATCAAGTGGTAATTTATACACCACAGTGGAACCAGTACCAAGAGACAATAACACCACAGCAGAAGATGAACTAAATGATCAAGAAGTTTATGCTGCTGTTATTCCAAAACATTTACGATAACTTTAAAGCATTTACAATAACTTTAAAACATTTACGATAACTTTAAAGTTTGACATTTTTTAACTAGAGAAAGAATTCTAAAAATATTTATATTTTAGTAAAAGTTTATAACTATAATTTAATCTATTTTTTATTTCAAAGATTATTCAATCTTTTAATTTTTTTCTTAATGTATTATAATTCGTATACTCTTTTTTTTATATTATAGTAATTTTTTGTTTTATCTTATTTATAGTTTTGTGTTAATGCAATTTTAATTTAAGTCAGCTGTTTTTATAGATTACACTATATTATAAAGTGTTTTTTAATTACTAACATCAGATCATAATTTATATAATAACTTATATCTTTTCAAAATAATATTTTAATGACAAGCAGAATATAAAAACTATATTGGAATTGTTTTTCAATGTTGTCATCAAAACTGACTTACATGAACCACTATTATTTAACTATGACATCACAACAACATATCTAAACTCAATTAACTTATAACATGCATTGCACATGTTTATTTAACAGCTGTATAATGTTATGATAATAAATCTTGTCTATAAATACCGAAAAAATCTGAATGGAATTAGATTAAATTAATATTATAAAATTATTTGTGGTTTAAAAATGAACAAGTTAGTTTTAAGTTTGATAATTTTAAGTTTAAATGTTGTAAATGGGCAACAATGGTATACATATGAGGGTGTTGAATATTACTTTGGACCAGATGTTTACAATTATGACACAGCAAATACAAGATGCACAGATTTAAATGCCATGTTGGCAACTCTTAAAACTCCTGAAATTCAAGATTTTATTAATCATACATTATACTCAATAAAAGGTAAATTTCTATTTTAAAGACTTTTTTAACTAACAGCACAACTTTAGCTAAGTTGGGTTTCGTCACAAATTTAAAATCACTACAACTAACATTTTTCCTTTATTTAGGACAAGGTTCAAGTTATTTTATTGGCCTAACAAGAACAGACTCCTCTAATTTGAATTCCCCTTTTGTTTGGTCTGATGGAACAACTTTGTTGGGCAATCAATCTAACTGGGCTCCTTATGAGCCAAATAATGCCCATGAACAATGTGTTGTGGTGAGAGGCTGGACTTCTAAGTGGAATGATGTTAATTGTTCTCATCCAACAATATTACAAAGATTTATTTGTCAACGATTTTTACCAAGTAAAAAAATTTATTTGCAAACATTGTAAATTATATACTTTAAAATTACCCAAATTTTTGTATTTTATTATAGCTACACCGTCAACTGCTACTGAAATCACAACATTACCAACACAAAACATTTCTACTTCAGACAATGAACAGACAAGTTTAAGTATAACCTTCACTTCAGCAACTTTACAAGACACAAGCTTTTTAAGTGACCACTATAAACCGGTAACTTTTTTAAACTTTAAGTAATGTTAAGGCTGACTAATAGTTCAATAACAAAAAGTTGGCAAAAAAAATTTACTAAAACCAACGCTTGTTAACCTATAATTAAGTTAAAAAAATGCTACTAACAAATTAATTATAATCTAATTTTAGATAAACAGTTTAAGTTTAAACTAAAATACATCCAAAAGAGTAATAAATAAATGAAATAATAATTTTAATTTTATCAATTGTAACTCTTGTATTACTGCAGGTTACCCCCCTAAAAATCTCCTTAATTGTTTCTGGTTTGGTTTCATTGCTATGCTTTATTGTAGTTGGGGTTCTTTTTTATTACAAGAAAATTAAAAATAAATCAGGTAAAAATATCACTAAAAATATTTTATTAATTGTGACCATTAATCAAATAAAAGTAATACATCTATGATGCAAAAAAATTATATATTTTTCTTTAAGATCTAGAACACAGGGAAAATAGTGCACCAGTGGAGAACTTATACACCACAGCAGAAGATCAACAAAACTTAAACACCACACCAGAGCCAATACCCCTAGACAACTATTACACCACAGCAGAACCAGGACCAAATGGTAATTTATACACCACAGTGGAACCAGTACCAAGGGACAATAACACCACGGCAGAAGATGAACCAAATGATCAAGAAGTTTATGCTGCTGTTATTCCAAAACATTTACGATAATTTTTCAACAAAAATTTGATTTTCATTCTTTTAACAAAACAAAAAAATTAAATTTTTAACTAAGTGTACTATTATTCCAGTTAAAAATATTTTTTTAGCATAAATTTATTACTATAATTTAATCTATTTTTTATTTTAAAGATTACTTAATATGTAATTTTTTCTTAATGTATTATAATACATATACTCTTTTGTTATGTTATAGCAATTTTTTGTTTTATTTTATTCATAGTTTTGTGTTAATACCATTTTAATTTAAGTTAGATGTTTTTATAGATTACACTTTATTATAAAGTATTTTTTAATTACTAACATCAGATCATAATTTAAATAATAACTTATATCATTTCAAAATAATATTTTAATGACAAGCAGAATATAAAAACTATATTGGAATTGTTTTTTAATGTAGTCATCAAAACTGACTTACATGAACCACTATTATTTAACTATGACATCACAACAACATATCAAAACTCAATTAACTTTTAACATGCATTACACATGTTTATTTATTAGCTGTATGATGTTATGATAATAAATATTTCATAGCTGTATGATGTTATAATAATAATAAATATGATAATAAATATATCAGTAACTAAGTAGTATATTGGTATTTATTTATTAAAGTTTTTGCATAACAACCTTAGTAACAAAATGAACAAGTTAGTTTTAAGTTTAATAATTTTAAGTTTAAATGTTGTAAATGGGCAACAATGGTATACATATGAGGGTGTAGAATATTACTTTGGGACAATTGTTAATAGTTATGACTCAGCAAAAACAAGATGTACAGAATTAAATGCTATGTTGGCAACTCTTAAAACATCTGGAGTTCAGAATTTCGTCAATCATACCTTATATTTATTAAAAGGTAATATCCAATTAAAAAGCTTATATTTAATATATTGCTCTTACAAGTTTAGATTTCTTAAAAGACAAGATTATTTTTCAAACATATTTTTATTTTATTTAGTACAACCCTCAAGCTATTTTATTGGCCTAACTAGAACAAACTTCTCTAACTTAAATTACTTATTCCAATGGAATGATGGGACAACTTTAACTAGTGATCAATCTAACTGGGAGACTGATGAACCCAACAACGCTGGTGGTGTTGAAAACTGTGTTGTGTTAAGAGGATATTCTTCTAAGTAGAACGATAATGCATGTAATTTAAAAATTGTACTAAACAGATTTATTTGCCAGCGTTCCTTGCCAAGTAAGTACATTTTGTTGTTATCTATACCGAATTAAAGGGCACAAAATATGGTTTATTAACAGTTAAAGTCTTATGCTATTATTATAACAGTTATTAATGTAACGTAAATAACCTCAAACAAAAATAACAGTAACTTACTAAAATTACAACAGATACCTTTACATCCACCTTAGTTAGCCTTATACCAAAATATTCTACAACTAAACACCAATATCAACAACAAAACCACCAATCACAGGTAAAAACCAAACCCTCGAAAAATAATAAATTATCATCTTTATTTAAAATAGATTTAAAGCATATTTTTAAGTTAAAATTAAAAAAATTGTATATACTTTAAATATTTGTGATAATTAGGTTATTAGTATAAAAACATTCAGATTGCATTTACAATCAGAGTCACCCACTTATAATAGGATTGGCAATTACTGGGGCATTTTTACTCTTTTCAATTCTTGCAATTTTTTACCTTCTTTATAGAGTTAGAAAAGCTGAGAACACTATAAGTAAACATATATAATATATAGTAGTTATAAACTTCTTGTATATTTGATTGGTCTCAAAATTCTAAAACAAAAAATATATTTTGATGTACTACAATGTTGCTTACCAACTTAGAAATAAAGTGTATGAAAAAGAAAAATATGCTTGAAGACAATAGATCAAATTACCGTTTAAAAAAATGATTAAAGATAAAATTTGCTGGTTATTTATTTGATATTTTTATAAATAGCAATATTTATTTGTTTTATATTTACAGATAACTTAAAGAAAACAAAGAACACTTCAAGCAATCGAGAAAGCATTTACGAAAACCATAAAATCTAAATCATTATTTAAATCATTTATAAAAAATTTCCCGTATTGGATCTCTTATTTCCTTATTAAAACAATAAGCTTCCTTATTACAGCAATTAAGTATTGTGCTAATTAACTTTATAGTTTAAAATTAATTTAATCAACATTATAAATCAAACTTATTCAATTTAGTATTTTGTGAAAATTTAAATTTTATATATTTTTATACCAAATATTTTATATTATTTATTTACCCAAAAAAATAAAAAGAATACTATATAAAACAATTAATGTAAAGGCAAAAAAATATGTGGTTATAACCCAGGGTTTATATTTTGTATGCATACCTTTTTCATTTATTAAAGACACGCTTATTTTTTTATGTTAAACTGATAGCTTAGTTTTATTATATAAATACTATAGTACTTACTATAACAAAAAATCATAAATCATTTTTAAAACTGGCAGACATAAAAGATGAAACAATAAAAAATAAATAAATAAAAGTTTGCTAAAACTCCTTGTTATCTAAAAATTAAATACATATATTGGAACAACAAAACTGAAAATGTCTTATATTATTAAAATAATTTATTTTTAATAAAATGTTTGTTTAATAATGTACGTAGTGTTACAATAACATAGAAGCATAGAAGTGCAATAAATAGCCAAGTATTAAGCATATAATCTCATTTTGTTAAGGTTAACTTGTGTTTATATTATTTAGTTTATAATGAACAAATTAGTTTTAAGTTTAATGATTTTAAGTTTAAATATTGTAAATGGGCAACCATGGTATACATATGAGGGTGTAGAATATCATTTTGGACCAAGTGGTAACAGTTACAACTCAGCAAAAATAAGATGTGCAGAATTAAATGCTATGTTGGCAACTCTTAAAACGTCTGAAATTCGTGATTTTATTGAAGATAAAATTACTTCAAGTGGAGGTAAACATGAATATAAAACATTTGTAATACCAAAACAGTTTTTTGTTTCATTGCCAGGTTATATAAGAATGTTGCTAGCTAAACATTTTGTTTGTTAAGGACTAGGAACAAGTTATTATATTGGTCTAACAAGAACAACTCCAGCTAATTTTACATTTCCCTTTGCTTGGTCTGATGGGACAACTTTAACTAGTGACCAATCTAACTGGGCTACCAATGAGCCCAGTCATGGTGGGAATGAAAATTGTGTGGTTCTTGGTGGTGTAACTTTTAAATGGCATGATGTTCAATGCCAACAGTCTGTAAAATTTATTTGCCAGCGCCAGTTACCAAGTAAGTAAAATATTTTTAAATAGTACCAATCACCTTTTAAAAAAGTTTAAATATTTTATATATATTTCAGCTACAGCTACAACATCCATGATCCCGATAACAAGAGTAAATAAGGTTAAAACAGTAACAAAAACAAAAACAACAGCAAAAATAACTTTAGATACAACTACAAATACGGCATTTAGCCAGCACAACCTGACAACAACTAATTGTACAATTGAACAACAACAGCAGTTACAGGTTAACAATACTTATTTATAGCCAACTAGTTATAAACATTTAAATAAAACAAACTATCACATTAATAGGAGTTCTAATTTGAAAAATGTAAACATTTAAAAAATCATTAAAAAAATGTTATTAGTTAGTATGAATGACAAAGCTAAAATTTTTATATTTAGAGCTATCCATTTATGATTCCATTTGCAATTACTGGAGTTTTTCTTTTAATTTCTATTTTTGTCAATCTCTACTTACTTTATACCAGGAAAACTGCTCAAAACACCATGGGTAAAAATATTATTTACTGGTTATTGGTTTTAATGATATTATATATTAGTCTTACGAAAATATTATTTAAATTATTGTTACGACTTTACTTAATTTTATATTTTTAAAGTTTTAAAAACATTAACTTTCTTAAATTTTTACAGACAATGTCAAGAAAACACAAACTACTTCCCACAACCAAGAAAGTGTTTATGAAAATCATAAAATCTAAAACTTTATTTATGTAATTGAATTACGTGAATTAATGTATATACTTGTTAAAATGTTAATAAATTAAAAAAATTTAAAAATAAATGATTAATTGTAAATGTGTAAAACACTTTTAAGGTAATTAACTTTAAAAAGTTAAAAATAATAACTCCTTAGTTTAAATTCATATTAACCAAACTATGTATTTCTGTTACAGTTTTTTTGTTGTAATTAGTTAACGTCATTTCTGTTAACAAATTTTGTTGTAATATTTTTTTTTTATTGAAAAAATAAACTAAACCTTTCAAAGCAAATAACATTGCCTAAGATATTTATAAAAATAAATCTCTAATTTAATTTTAATACCAGTGGACAAAAAATATGTAATTTAAAAATAAAAAATATATTTTAAAATTGAATAAATCCACGATAAGGTAAGACTTAAATACTCATTATTTCAACAAATATTACTTACATCAACTCATTATATTATACTGTTATTGTCAAATATAAACTGATGATTAAAAAGCAAATTATATTTAACTCAAATTTTTTTTTTATTTAATAACATAAGTGGGTGTTATAATAACACAACAGTTTAATACACAGCTAAAGTATAATGCATATAATCTGATTTAGATAACATCAAGTTGTGTTTATATCAATTTATAAAAAAATGAACAAGTTAGTTTTAAGTTTAATGATTTTAAGTTTAAATGTTGTAAATGGGCAACCATGGTTTACATATGAGGGTGTAGAATATCACTTTGGACCTACAGTTAATAGTTATGACACAGCAAAAACAAAATGTACAGAATTAAATGCCATGTTAGCAACTCTTAAAACGTCTGAAATTCATAATTTTATTGAAGATAAAATTACTTCAAGTGGAGGTAAACATGAATATAAAACATTTGTGATACCAACACAGTTTTTTGCATTTTTGCCAGGTTATACTAGAATGTTGTTAGCTAAACATTTTGTTTGTTAAAGGACTAGGAACAAGTTATTATATTGGCCTAACAAGATCAACTCCAGCTAATTTTAAATTTCCCTTTGTTTGGTCTGATGAGACAACTTTAACTAGTGATCAATCTAACTGGGCTACCAATGAGCCCAGTCATGGTATAGATGAAAATTGTGTGGTTCTTAATGGTGTGACTTTTAAGTGGCATGATGTTCAATGCCAACAGTCTTTAGGATTTATTTGCCAGCGGCAGTTACCAAGTAAGTAAAAGTTTTTAAATAGTACCAATCACGTAATTTAATATTTTTTATATATTCCAGCTACAGCTACAACATCCACGATCCCTACAACAAGAGTAACTACAGTTAAAAAAGTAACAAAAACAACAGCAAAAATAACTTTAGATACAACTATAAATACGACATTTAGCCAGCACGACCTGACAACAACTAATTGTACAATTAAACAACAACAGCAGTTACAGGTTAGTAATACTTATTTATAGCCAACTAGTTATAAACATTTTAATAAAGTAAACTATCAAATTATTAGGAGTTCTAATTTGTATATGTAAATATTTAATAAATCATTTAAAAAATGTTATTAGTTAGTAAGAATGACATAGCTAAAATTTATATTTAGAGCTATCCACTTATGATACCATTTGCAATTACTGGAGTTTTTCTTCTAATTTCTATTTTTGTCAATCTCTATTTCCTTTATACCAGGAAAAACGCTCAAAACACCATGGGTAAAAATATTATTTACTGGGTATTGGTTTTAATGATATTATATAGTAGTCTTACAAAAATACTATTTAAATTATTGTTACGACTTTACTTATTTTATATTTTTAAAGTTTTAACAACATTAACTTTCATATATTTTACAGACAAGGTGAAGAAAACACAAACTACTTCCCACAACCAAGAAAGTGTTTATGAAAATCATAAAATCTAAAACTTTATTTATGTAATCAAATTATGTGAATTAATGTATATACTTATTAAAATGTTAATAAATAAAAAAAAATTTAAAATAAAAGATTAATTGTAAATGTGTAAAACACTTTTAAGGTAATTGATTTCTAAAATTTTAAATATTACTTAGTTTAAAATCATATTAATCAAATTATTTATTGCACATACAGTATATATAGTTGCTTTTTGAGCTGATGTAATTTTTTTTAGAGATTTCATTTTGTAGTTATTTCTTTTTTTTATTAAAAATATAAACTAAACCTTTCAAAGCAAATAAGATTGCCTAAAATATTTATAAAAAATAAATCTCTGAGTCAATTTTAATACCAGTGGGAAAAGAATATATTATTTAACAACAAAGTATATATTTTAAAATTGAATAAACCCACGATAAGGTAAGACTTAAATACTTATTATTTTAACAAATATTACTAACATCAACTCAATATATTATATTGTTATTTTCAGATATAAACTGATGATCTAAAAGCAAATTATATTTAACTCAAAAATGTTTTTATTTAATAACATCTGTGGGTGTTATAATAACACAACAGTTTAATACACAGCTTAAGTATAATGCATATAATCTGATTTAGATAATATCAAGTTGTGTTTATAATAACTTATAAAAATGAACAAGTTAGTTTTAAGTTTGATGATTTTAAGTTTAAATGTTGTAAATGGGCAACAATGGTATATATATGAGGGTGTAGAATATTACTTTGGAACCATGCTTAATAGTTATGACTCAGCAAAAAAAAGGGGGAAAAGAATTAAATGCTATGTTGGCAACTCTTAAAACTTCTGGAATTCATGATTTCATTGAAGATAAAATAACTTCAAGTGGAGGTAAACATGAAAATAAAACATTTGTAATAAAAACACAGTTTTTTTGCATCTTTGTCAGGTTATATAAGAATGTTGCTAGCTAAACATTTTGTTTGTTAAGGACTAGGAACAAGTTATTATATTGGTCTAACAAGAACAACTCCAGCTAATTTTACATTTCCCTTTGCTTGGTCTGATGGGACAACTTTAACTAGTGACCAATCTAACTGGGCTACCAATGAGCCCAGTTATAGTGGGAATGAAAACTGTGTGGTTCTTAATGGTGTAACTTTTAAATGGCATGATGTTCAATGCCAACAGTCTTTAGGATTTTTTTGCCAGCGCCAGTTACCAAGTAAGTAAAATATTTTTAAATAGTACCAATCAACTAATTTAATATTTCAAATATTTTATATATATTCCAGCTACAGCTACAACATCCATGATCCCTATAACAAGAGTAACTACAGTTCAAAAAGTAACAAAAACAACAGCAAAAATAACTTTAGATACAACTACAAATACGGCATCTACCCAGCACAACCTGACAACAACTAATTGTACAATTAAACAACAACAACAGTCACAGGTTAATATTACTTATTTATAGCCAACTAGTTATAAACATTTTAATAAAATAAACCATCACATTAATAGGAGTTCTAATTTGAAGTATGTAAATATTTAATAAATCATTTAAAAAATGTTATTAGTTAGTATGAATGACAAAGCTAAAATTTATATTTAGAGCTATCCACTTATGATACCATTTGCAATTACTGGAGTTTTTCTTCTAATTTCTATTTTTGTCAATCTCTATTTCCTTTATACCAGGAAAAACGCTCAAAACACCATGGGTAAAAATATTATTTACTGGTTATTGGTTTTAATGATATTATATAGTAGTCTTACGAAAATACTATTTAAATTATTGTTACGACTTTACTTATTTTATTTTTTTAAAGTTTTAACAACATTAACTTTCTTAAATTTTTACAGACAAGGTGAAGAAAACAAAAACTTCTTCGTACAACCAAGAAAGTGTTTATGAAAATCATAAAATCTAAAACTTTATTTATCTAATCTAGTTATGTAAATTAATGTATATACTTATTAAAATGTTAATAAATTTGAAAATTTAAAAAATAAAGAATTAATTGTAAATATGTAAAACACTTTTAAGGTAATTAACTTTGAAAAATTAAAATAACAACTACTTCATTTAAATTCATATTAACCAAACTATGTATTTCCATTACAGTTTATTTTGTTGTTTTTTAGTTACCATAATTTTTATTTCATTTTGTTGTAATATTTTTTTTTTATTGAAAAAATAAACTAAACTTTTCAAAGCAAATAACATTGCCTAAGATGTTTATAGAAAATAAATCTTTGAGTCAATTATAATACCAGTGAGCAAAGGCTATATAATTTAAAAACAAAGTATCTATTTTAAAATGTAATAAACCCACAGTAAGGTAAGACTTCTATACTCATTATTTTAACAAATATTATTAACATAAAATTATCATATTATGCTGTTATTGTCGGGTATAAACTGATAATTAAAAAGCAATTTATATTTAACTCAATAAGATGTTTATTTAATAACATTAGTGGGTGTTATAACAACACAATAATTTAATACACGACTAAAGTATAATGCATATAATCTTATTTAGATAATATCAAGTTGTGTTCATATTAACTTATAAAAAATGAACAATTTAGTTTTAAGTTTGATGATTTTAAGTTTAAATGTTGTAAATGGACAACAATGGTATATATATGAGGGTGTAGAATATTACATTGAACCAAGTGGTAACAGTTATGACTCAGCAAAAACAAGATGTACAGAATTAAACGCTACGTTGGCAACTCTAAAAACGTCTGGAATTCGTGATTTTGTGAAAGATAAAATTACTTCAAGTGGAGGTAAACATGAATAAAAAGCATTTGTAATACCAACACAGTTTTTTGTATCTTTGCCAGGTTATACAAAAATTTTGTTAGCTAAACATTTTGTTTGTTAAAGGACTAGGAACAAGTTATTATATTGGCCTAACAAGAACAACTCCAGCTAATTTTACATTTCCCTTTGTTTGGTCTGATGGAACAACTTTAACTGGTGACCAATCTAACTGGGCTTCCAATGAGCCCAGTCATGGTGAGAATAAAAATTGTGTGGTTCTTAATGGAGTAACTTTTAAGTGGCATGCTGTTCAATGCAAACCAAATTTTAGATTTGTTTGCCAGCGCCAGTTATCAAGTAAGTAAAACTGAATTTTTAACAAAAGAAGACAAACTTATTACACCAGTTTGTAACTTTTAACAAACTAAAAACAGGCTTAAAAAAAATAAGGTTAAGATGTGAATGCATTTCAAGAACCAAAAAACAATACTATTATAGCTACAACCACAACTATAGCAACAACCAATACACAATTAAAAATAATCTCAACAACAGCAACAACTTCAACAACTGATGTTACAACACACCAAACATTAACACCAATTTCAGAAAAGCCATCAACCACAAAACCCAATTTCACCACCAATAAACCAGATAACCAGGTAAGACTTAAAAGATGTAGGAATTTTAAACTTAGGTTTTATATTAATATCATTACATTTATTTTGTTACCCTAAATGTAAAAATGTTTTATTAGACCTATTATTCTTTCAGACCAGCCCTCTGACAATCCCCTTAATTGTTACTGGTTTGGTTTTATTGCTTTGCTTTATTGTGGTTGGGGCTGTTTTGTATTATAAGAAAACTTTAAATAAACCAGGTAAAAATAAATTTGTAAAAAGCATAAAAATTTAGTTTTATTTTTTTAAACAAAACTGCTATCTTTAATTCATTTAAACTAAAATAGATTTTAACTGCATCACAATATTAACTAGTTTTTAATGTTTTTTTAGTCATTTAATAACAATAAACTATATTTAATAATTTTTATTTTGTTTTAAGCAAATCGAGAAAACAACGATAATAGTTTTCCAATAAAAGATCAACAAAACTTTAACACCACACCAGAAGCTCTATCTTTAGACGACTATTACACCACAGCAGAACAAAGACCTGTTAACAGCTATTATACAGCTGAAGAACAAAGTCCTCCTAACAACTTTAACACCACAGCAGAAGATGATCCAGAAGTTTACACCGATGTTATTCCAAAACATTTACGATAAAATTATTCAAAAATTTATTTAATTTTAACTAGCAAAACATACTAACAATAACATTGTTATTGTTTTATAATTAAAAAGAAAACATTTTATTAAACATTTTAAGAAAATAATTAATCTATATAAAAATATTTGTATTTTTTTATATATGATTTTAATATTGCAATATTAACTCAAGCCATTTATTTAAAAAAATCGGTTTTATGTAGTATAGCTTATCTAAATTGTAAATTATATTTTAAAATCTTTATCATTTTTTTCCAATCTAAACTAGTTTTTTTTTAAATTATAATTTTTCTTTGTTTTATTTTACTTGTAACTTTGTGTTAAGGCGAATAAGCAATATAAGTTTTTAGTTAACGTAATTTGTATTCATAAGTTACATTATAATATTAAGTGTCATTAAATAACTACATCACATCATTCCACAACTTATAAATAGCATAAAATAATATTTTAGTGACAAACAAACAAACTATCAGAAATGTTTTTAAGTATACACATTTAAAACTTGAATTACATGAACCACTATTGCTTAACTATGACATCACAACAACATGCCTAAACCTAATTAACTTATAACATGCATTACACATGTTTATTTAATATATGTATATAATGCTATAATGATAAATCTTTCTTATTAATAACCTTGGGTAATATAATTTATTCATATAGTTAAAAAAATATCTCTAAAACACTTTGAAACAAACAATAATTCATAATTTATTATACTACTGTTGAAATAGTTAATTTTAATTATGCAGTGTTAGAAAACATTAAAAATAATATTCGAGTTTAAAACTTTAACACCACACCAAAACCAACATCCTTTGACAACTATCACACCACAGCAAAACCACGCCCAAGTAACAATTACACCACAGTAATAGATCAACCAAATGATCAAAAAGTTTATGCTGATGTTATTCCAAAAACATTTATGTTAAATTTAACCTAACTTTAATTTTATTTTTACTAAATAAATTTTTAACATAACTAGGTATTTTTGTTTATTAAAAATAATATAACAAAACAAATATTATGTTGGATACATACATATATATTATACCCAATAAAATAAGATTTATTATTTGAATATTAATTTTATAATTTTTACTAGTTTTTTATTGCAGAACATATGTTTATTTATAAACAAATATTATTATAATTATTTTTTTAATAAATATTGAAGATAATTATTTAATATTTAAGTTAGTTAGGGAAGAACTTTGTATACTGTTAGTGTTAGTTATTAAATTAATTAAAAAAACAAAGAGAGTAAAATAAAAGGAAAGTAATTCTAATAGACTTTACTTCCTTTTAATTTAACACCCACTAACAACAATAATATAACTACTTACTTAAGCTTTAATATAGATAACTGAATATATTGTACAATACAAAATTTTGCTTTCAAAATGAACAAGTTAGTTTTAAGTTTGATGATTTTAAGTTTAAATATTGTAAATGGGCAACAATGGTATACATATGAGGGTGTAGAATATCACTTTGGATCAACTGTTACTAGTTATAACTCAGCAAATTCCAGATGTACAGAATTAAATGCTATGTTGGCAACTCCTAAAACTTCTGAAATACGTGATTTTATTAATCAAACAATATTTTTAACTAAAGGTAAAATAAAAACAAGCGTCACTTGCAAAAATGCCTTTTTTTAAATTTGTGTTTAAATAACAAAATTGTCATAACAAATATTTTTTATCTAAGGACAAAGTTCAAGATATTATATTGGCCTAACTCGGCAAATTCCAAACCAAGATAATTCTCTTTTTATTTGGTCTGATGGGACAACTTTAACTAGTGATCAATCTAACTGGGACAAATATACTGCTGATGAACCTAATAATGGGGGTGCTGGGAATGAAAATTGTGTTTTTCTAAAAAGTTGGACATCTAAGTGGGCTGATAATCAATGCAACCAGCAAGCAAAATTTATTTGCCAACGAAATGTACCAAGTAAGTACAAAGCATACCTAGTTTTAGATGAAAGAAACTTTAACAATAATATAATATTTTGTTAAAAGAAAGGTGCACAATGTTACATTTTTACTAATACAGCTACAACACCAGCAACAACAACATCAACAACTGCTACAACAACTACAGAAACAACTACACCAACAACCTCAACTACAACATCAAAAACAACAACATCAGAGCAAATACTTCCAAAAAACTCAGAAAGTCTTTTAACAACAAAAATAGAACCTATAAATTATTCTACCCAACACAGTGACAAGGTAAAATAATCAGGACAATACACAAAATAAAATATTTGTTACATTTCATGACAAGGTTGCAAAAATGTCGATAAAATATTTTTTATATAAGATACTATTCACTACTGTTTTAAAAAAAGGCTTATAGACAAAAAATATATTTCAAATTTATCCTTTTTTAAATTTAAACATCTTATTTTAACAGGCATCTCCTGTGACAATTCCACTAATTATAACTGGGTTAGTTTTATTGCTTTGCATTATTGGGGTTGGGGCTGTTCTGTATTACAAGAAAATACATAATAAGCCAGGTAATCTGCTCAATTAATCAACTAATACCAAAATAAAAAAAACTCTATAGAAAACATTACTAAAACAATTAGGTTTTATGTTCAAGTAATAACAATTAGTTGGTAATGTACAGGAACAATTTCAAATTTTTAGATATTTTAAAATATTTAGTTTTTATTTATTCTAAAGAAATAAAATATTATTAAAATAAAAAAGTAAAACATAAAAGATTAGCTAAAACAATATATATTTCTAAACTTAAAATTTAAATCCCTATTTTTATCAAAATGTAGATCCAGTTGAAAACTTATACACCACAGCAGAAGATCAACCAAACTTAAACACCACACTGGAACCTATACCCTTTGACAACTATTACACCACAGCAGAACCAGCTTCAAGTGGTAACTTATACAGCATGGCAGAACCAGGCCCAAACGAAAATGTCTACCAAATGGCAAAACCGACTTCGACTGAAAACTTTTACAACACAGCAGAATATCCACAAAACTTTAACACCACAACACAGCCACAGGAAAACAACTACACCACGCCAGAACCAGATCCTCAAGAAAACAACTACACAATGGCAGAACCAGATCCTCCAGAAAATGTTTACAGCACAGCAAAACCCAGTCCCAAAGCAAACTTATACACCACAGCAGAACCACGCCCAACTAACAACAATAACACCACAGCAGAAGCTCTACCAGAAGATCAAGAAGTCTATTCTGCTGTTATTCCAAAACATTTACGATGAATTTTAAAAATAAAAACATAAAACCAAAAAATTATTTCCGTTTTTATATTTAAAAAATGTAAAGATTTATAACTTTACAAATATGCGAGAATATTTTTAATAAACGAATTTTCAATTTAATTTTTTTAAAGTTTTGTTATATAGATTAGTTTGTATTGTTGAAAATAACATAACTAACTATACATTACACAAGAAGTAATTACAAAATTAAATTTTATTTAGAAATCAAATAATGCAGTTTATTTTATAATAGAATTAAATATAACAAGTTAAATAGAATTTAAAAATTGTGTATAGTTAATCTTTTATTTTAAATCTTAACTTTTAAATATTTATTGTTTTATGTTTTATTCTATTTTATTGTGACTTTTTGTATTTATTTTATGTACCATTTATAACTTATACCCAATATGCTATATAGCTGTTTATATTTTCTTTCAAACAAAAGTATTAAAATGAATAACATAAAGAAAGGTAACTATATGTGGTTATGAGTTAGTCTTAATACCAACATGCATAACTTCCTTAATATTAACACCCACTTACAACAATGCTATATTAACTGACATATTCTAAGCTTGTTGTAGCCTAGGTTGCTAATTATATTGTACAATAGAAAACATTGCTTTGTAAATGAACAAGTTAGTTTTAAGGCTAAATGTTGCAAATTAGCAACAATGGTATGCATAAAAGGGTATAGATTATTAACTTAGTCCAGAAGTCAATAGTAAATACACAGCGAATGATAATAAAAACCTAGAGTCAATCTAATGACTAAAATATAAAGAAAACTACTAATGTGAATATAAAAAAAATAAATCAAATATAGTAATACCAACTAAATTATCAGAAATATATACAGTAATAATATTAACTCATTGTACTTCACTGATTGGCAAAATAAAATTAATAACTTTTTTCTATTTTAAATTTCAATCTAAACACAACTAACCTAAATCATGCATTACACATGTTTATTTAATGTTACACGTAGTGTTATCATAATATAATGGTGCAATATTAAGGTTAGTACAATAATTATAATTTCATTTGGGTTAATAGGTATTGTGAAGCAACATAGTTTCAAAATGAACAAGTTGGTTTTTAGTTTAATTTTTTTAAGTTTAAATGTTGTAAATGGACAACAATGGTATACATATGAGGGAGTAGAATATTACTTTGAACCCATGGTTAATAGTTATAATGAAGCAAAAACAATGTGTACAGATTTAAATGCTATGTTGGCAACTCTTAAAACTTCTGAAATTCATTATTTTATTAATCAAACAATATTTTTTATTAAAGGTAAAAATAAAATAAAAACAAGCATCAATTGCAAAAATATCTTTTTTAAATTTGTGTTCAAATAACAAGATTTTCATAGCAAATTTTTTTTTATCTAAGGACAAAGTTCACACTATTATATCGGCCTAACTCGAGAAACATCAAACCAAGATAATTCCCCTTTTATTTGGTCTGATGGGACAACTTTAACTAGTGACCAGTCTAACTGGGACAGAGATAATGCAAATAATGTAAATGAACCTAATAATTCCGGTGGTGAGGAAAATTGTGTTACTCTTAAAGGTTGGTCATCAAAGTGGAATGATATAGTTTGTGTCATGGAGGCACGATTTATTTGCCAACGAAATGTACAAAGTGAGTAAAATGTACAATCAATTCAGGATAAAACATAACTTGTTGTCAAGGTAAAAAGAAGTTACAAAATTTTTGCATAATATTACAATATTTCTGTAACAGCACAAACAACAACAAAATCTATAACAACCACAGTGACAACACCAACAAAATCAACATCTACAGCAACAACAACATCCACATTAACAACAGATAGTTCTACAGACTCCGATAATCTTTCAACAACAAAAATAGAATCATCCACTTCTACTCAACAAGATAACCAGGTAAAATATTTACAATATTACAAATTAAAATATAATAATTATTCATATATCACCTAAACAGGTTTAAGTACCAAAATTAATTTAATGACAAAGTTGCTGAAAATATCTCTAAATTAAAATAATAAAAATATTTAACAATAGACTATAGAACCAAATATGTGTATCTAAAATTTTTTAATATTAAACATCTTAATTTAGCAGACCAGCACCCTGACAATCCCCCTAATTGCAACTGGATTGGTTTTATTGCTTTGCTTTATTGTGGTTGGGGCTGTTATTTATTATAAGAAAAAATCAAAATACAAACCAAGTAAAAGTTAATTTATTATAACTCAAATGTAAAAAACTTTAGCATTAAAACCTTTTTAAAAAAATCATTTTAAATTTATTTTATCATAAGTACTAATATAACCTGAAAAAGTACAATGTAAAGTTACTTAAAGATCAGCTAAAACAATGTTTTTCCTAAATTTTAAATTTAAACCCCACTTTTATTAAAATGTAGGTTTAGAAAACATGGAAAATAATATTCCAGTAGAAAACTTATACAACACAGTAGAAGATCAACCAAACTTAAACACCACACCAGAACCTATATCTTATGACAACTATTACACCACAGCAGAACCAGGTCAAAGTGGTAACTTATACACCACAGCAGATCCAGGTCCTAACGATAATGTCTACAACATGGCGGAAACGACTTTAACTGAAAACCTTTACAACACGGCAGAATATCCACAAAACTTTAACACCACACCACAACTACAGGAAAACAACTACTCCACGCCAGAATCAGATCCTCAAGAAAACAACTACACCATGGCAGAACCAGATCCTCCAAAAAATGTTTACAGCACAGCAAAACCCAGTCCCAAAGATAACTTATACACCACAGCAGAACCAGGCCCAAGTGACAATAACACCACAGCAGAAGATCAACCAAATGATCAGGAAGTTTATGCTGCTGTTATTCCAAAATTTTTACGATGAATTATATTTATATTTTGTTGTATAGTGAATTATATAAGTATCGTAGCATAAGTTAACATTAATTTTTTAAACAAACTATTTATTATTACTTTATATTATAACAGCCTTTTTATTTTTTTGGTAATAATTTTGTTAAATCTTATTGTTTATTACTAAAGTGAGTTATATTTATATGTATTTTTCTTTAAATGGATTATTTTTTTACTGTTATGTTCAAATCCTAATAAATAGAAAAAAAAAATATTTTTTTTTGTTAAGAAGAATTGGTAAAAAAGGTGTTTAGGTTTTAGTTAAATAAAATATAGTTTACAATATAGGCAAATAAAATAAATAAACAACTAAAGTTGCAATAAGGATATTCAATTACTTAAACCAACCAAAAATATAGTTTAAATAACATAATATTAGCCAGGATTAAATATTATAACAACTACAGTAAACACATAAATAGCAACGCATGAAAAATCTTAATGATTCTTATATGACCTAATAACTAAAAACAAACCAATCTGTTAAATATGCTTTAACCCACTACAAAGTAAAATGTATTCACAGTATTACTATTACTTCAATATTTCACTCATAACAACAGTATTTAACTAAAATGACTTATGCTTTAATAGACTCTCCACGCTAATGTATAACATGCATTACACATGTTCATAATCCCACATAGGATGTTGTAAGTCTTATGACAATTGTTTTTAAATATTAATAACCGAATAAAAAAAGTTAAAATTACATATAGATAAGTGTTTCGAAAACAGGTTTAAAAATGAACAAGTTAGTTTTAAGTTTGATAATTTTAAGTTTAAATGTTGTAAATGGGCAACAATGGTATACATATGAGTGTGTAGAATATTATTTTGGATTGACTATGGCCAATTTTAAAACATCAAAAGATATATGTGCTGAATTGAAGGCTACACTTGCATTTCCTACAACTTTCAAGATTCGTAACTTCATTAACCAAACAATATATTCAATGAATGGTAAGATTTAAAAATAAAAATAAAAAAATTTCGGTTCAATTTTTTTAAAACAAGTTTTAGAAATTTTTTTTTCGAAAACAAATTTATTTTTAGGACAGCATTTAAGTTACTGGATTGGCCTTAAAAGACAAATTCCAAATCAAGACAATTCTACATTCATTTGGTCTGATGGCACAAATTTAACTAGTGGGCAATCTAACTGGTACAGAGATAATGGGTATTATGAACCTAATAATGGGGGTGATGGGAATGAAAATTGTGTCGAAATAAGAAGATGGTCTTCAAAATGGAATGATATTTCTTGCTATAAATTATCTAAATTCATCTGTCAACGAGCAAAACTGGGTAGGAAAACTTTTATTAAAAACTGCCCGTTGGTAGCTTATCCTTTAGCTAGCATTTTATTTATTGTAATATAGTTGCAACTCTCGATCAATATTTACCTGTAATAATTTACCCGCACACCACAAATGACGGTTACATTTATTTTATGACCTGTAATCTCTAACTTTCATTATAAATATTTGTTGTTTTAATTACTGAGTAAATATTATATTAACCACATCAATTTATATGTTTGCTAATACTTAAACTAGAAACAACAACTGTATCTGTAACAAGCAATCCAACACCTACAACAGCAAATTTGACAACAACAAATTTGACAACAGCAAATTTAACAACATCAAAATCAATAAATGAACAACCACAAGTACAGGTAACTGTATAACTAAAAGGCCTGTATCACTTACAGTATAAAGCATTATTAAAAAAGTGTTCCTTAGAAAAAAAAGCTTACTGAAAAATGAATATATACGTACTACAAAACTTAAAATTTTTTTAAACAAATTTAATTGATTGATGTTTAGGCTATTTTCTATATCATAGGATGGGCAATTACAGGAGCACTTCTACTTATTTGTATTTTTACAATTCTCTATCTACTTTGTCAACTAAAAAAGGCTCGAAAAAAGGCTCAAAAGAAAGCAGCTAACCACACTGGTAATATATGTTATAATCACAAAACTAGTACATAGCTACTTCTTATGAAAAAAAGACCTTTTCACACACAGTTATAAATTTTATAATTATGTTATTTTAAAATCAATAACTGATATTGTTCTACAGATATTCCAGAAAGAATATATGAAAATATTCGAATTTAAAACCGAACAAATTTAACTATATTTTGGTTTGGTGACCATGCCATAATATACTTAAAATCTTTATGTAAACATTAATACTTTTGGCATGTTTTAAATCATTAAATTAATTTTGTCATTTTTTCCAATCGCGTTGTTGTTATATTTATTGTATATATATCTTATTATTCACTGTCATTGATGCGCGAAAAAACTAAATAAAATAAAATAAAAAAATATATATACTTAAGCCACGTTTTTAGATCGCATATAACTTAATTTTGGTATACCATGTAAAATATAACTTATAATTTGGTATAATATAACTTAATTTTAGTATAATAATATAATCCCAAAAATTAAAATCATTTTAATGTAGATTATGACTCTTTACATGTTTATGTTATTGAAATGTTGTTTATATTGATACAAATATATAATTTCTACCAAAAAAACTAACAAAAAATACATTTTTAAAGTTATTTCTGTACTACACAACATCATTAAATTTTATTTTTTACCTACCGTATCTCCTAAATAATCAGGTCACATTATGTTGCATTATAAGATATTTCAACAACACAGTTTAATTAAAAAAAATAATAACATTATATATACACATTTTTAATTAAAAAAACTTAATTAAATTATCATGGTTATTTAAATTCTGAAAATATTTATTTTTAAAACCTTATTAAATTTTAAAACCTTATTAAACTAATTATAACTGTATATATCTATAAATGCTACAAATCTTATATACTATAAATATTAAACAACCCCTACCGTAGCAGTCATGTTAAGTTGAAGTTCGAACGGTTTTCCGTTATACCCAAACTTTATGACATCACCATGGGCCAGTCTTACTCCAGCATTCTGTATTCTGCAGTCATTCACGTAAGTACCATGAGCTGTGTTGAGGTCGTGTAGTAGAAAACTGTCTTCTTCTCCAATGTATTCTATCACTGCATGCTGTAGTTCTGCCGAGCAATCCTGTGTTGAAATAAGAAGAAGATAGTTTTTAAGCTGAATTAAATACAGTTTTTATGGCATATTATAATAGAAAAGAATGTGTAAATGTTTTATTTTTTTTAGCATGTTTTTATTTATAAAATTGATTTTTAGTGCTTTTTACAATATGACTGTATTATTTATTGTAATTTTATAGTGCTAAAAAAAATCAATAAATGTATTGTTAAACAAAGATATTGCTAAATTTTATGATTCAGAAATATTAAAAAAAAATCCAACTTTATTATAAGACAACTTTGGTTAAAGTTGTTTTTCTGTGTTGAGGATAAATTTTAAGTCTCATTAGTGACCTTAGATTTAATTTATGACTCTGCAACAAATGGAACTATAGTATTTTATTTAAAGACACTTGGTTAAGCTAGTCTGAAAAGCATAGGTGGGCACAGTTATTCAAAAAAGCAACTTCGTTAACTGGTTATTTGTTACACAATACAGTAACTTTGCTAACGTTTTTTCGTTAAATTAAACGAAATGTAACAGAAGTTATCGTTAACCGTTAACGTTAAAATTTAATTAAAACAATCAAAGAAATGACCTTTTTTATAAAAAAAATAGAGCTTTTATCTTAGTCGATATTTTAACTTAACGAAAATAAGTTTAAAAAAAGTTTAAACTGAAATAATGCCCAAATAACATCGGCCCGGTAGTAGTTACAAACATTGTTTAAAAATTGAGACGATTATAAAACATATACTTTTATATTACCATGGTAAACTTGTAAAAATATTAAATTAACGGACTTAATTTAATAAAAGCAAAATTTAACGAAAGTTAACAGGTCCGATAACAATTTTTAAAATTAACTTAAAAGTTAAATTTTAACAAAAAATTCAACTTCGTTATTTAACGTTTAATGCATTAACGATTTGGTGCCCACCTTTGCTAAAAAGTAAGGCAGCGAGCATGCAAAAAAAATGTTCGCTAAAAAAAATTAATGCCTAAATTTAGGATTTTGTACACCTTTCTTTAAGAACCAATGCAATGCATGCACAACTATAAGTCCCTTGGCTTGTCTGCTTTTTACAAAACCACCTACTGACCAGTCTGGAAAATAGGGCAGTTTTCGACGAGATCTATTGCGTGCAAGCGTAAAAAGTGGCGTGACTGCGCATGCACACGTACCACAATTTTCGATCTTTGCGTGCATGCATGATTTATGTTGGCGTGTTTTACTTAAATTTGGCTGAAATATACAAGGCGTCAGTATTGTGCGTGCGCAAATTTTTTTAACAACCAGGCGTGCAAAATGTTAATTTCGGGCGTGGATTTTTTTTACCGTAAAAAATCTCATGCGTGCATGCTGCCCTACTTTCCAGACTGACCTACTGACAGACAGACTGAAATAGTTTATAAAACAAAATACTTACATTTAACAGAATATCACAATTTTCTTTTCCGATTGTTGTTGAAGTTAAATTTAGAACGTGAGTTCCTTCCACACTTTTTAAAAATCCTTTTTCAATCATTTTTAAACATTTAAAATTTACTTAAACATGTTCTAAAAAAATTTAGATTTTCATTATCAATTTTAAAAAAGCTAGCTTCTTCATAGTTTTTTTTTAAATTAGCAATAACAAATTAGTTTTTAACACTTAAACAACAGGTAACTTTCAACTTTAATGTTTAAATATTTGTTATACAACTGTTTGTAATAAAAATGTCTAAAATTTAAAATTTATGAATCGTAAATTGAAAATAAATTATACGAATTTTAAACAAGTATAAAAACGTATATTTAAACTAAATAATCTTTTGTTTAAACCCTACTAAGGCATCCAAATTAACTTAACACACAAATTATTCTTACAAAATGTTAAAAACTTATTAAATTAATAATATAAAATGTAACAAAAATGTGTCCGATAGTTTTATTGTTAATAAAACCCGATAAGTGCTTTAAAACTTTCTAATTTTGTTTCTTACTTCTTTGTAAGCGTAAACTTGATTAATAAACATCTTGAAACCATCTTATAAATTCGATTAACAAGCTCTTATTCGTTTTAAACAATAAAACACTTGACAATAAATAAACAAACTGCCGCGTGTTGGTAACCATGTAAACAAAGTTTGTTTACATGTAAGTGTTGCCAATAAATCACTTACAATTTAACATTTTCACATTGTTTATCCTCGAAAGTGTATTTTTAGCTTTTTTATCTTGGCGTATTTATTGCGAAAAAACACCTAAAAAACTTAACAAAAAACTGTTAAGATTTTACAGTAAATAATACATAAGCCATATATATTACATTAAACGAAGAACTATAAAACACAACTTCTTTTATTTAGAAAGTGGCAAAGGTCGCATTTTCATAGATGTCATTTTAAGTCCATTCCCACTCCCATAACCCAACTGCCACGCATTGGATCCTCTACCAGCTCTAAGACCAGAGTATCTTCCGTTTAAATTCGATAAAGCGCAAGCGTTGTACCACCACCCGCCATGTTGTTGAACTGCACAATTTATGTTTCTGCTATCATGATCTTGGTCAAATGTTGAAAACGATTGTCCTTCGTGAAACTCTAATGCATCTCCTTTAAAAAATTAAATAAAAATATATTTATCTAACTACACTAATCTGCTGCAAAATTTAAATTTTATTTTTTAAATAAATAAATACAGACCAAGTTTATAATTTTTTTATACCAGAACATTTGGCTTTAATACATATGGTCCTAAGTTTGATTCCCACTGCTCTCAGGCTGTAGCGCCCTTAGGTAATTTTCTTAGGCTGTAGCGCCCTCAGGCTGTAGCGCTCTTAGGAGTTTGATTCCCACTGCTCTCAAGCTGTAGCGCCCTTTCGCTATAAACGGTATGAACTCCTGCAAAGCCAGCACTTAATCAGCAGTATAATTATCGTGCAATTATTATCTATAATATCCCAAACTGCAGAAGCCAACTCGAGACACAATGCATATTACATATATATATTCCCACCTGCAGTTCCGCTATGACCTGACGTCATCAGTCGATAAAATGTTTCTGGTGATCCAATACGGAATACACTAATATTAAAAAAATAAATTTATTGTACCTATTTTTGTGCCAGCTTTAAAAATTTTAAAGAAAAAATTATTTTTGGATATTATAAGCCTAAAATTGCTTATTATAAAATCGTCATTTAATTTCAAGTTTAACATATTTATTTTTGTATTGGTATTTGTATTTTTTATTTAAGAAAAGTGTACTGTTTCGACTTGTTTAAGCTATCTGTAAACACCGGATTTAATTATGAATAGTGTGGCATTGATGCGGATCTAACCCGAAACCTTTCGGTTTGTATATCTAAGCCATGACCGGTATACCACACTAAACAAAAGTTAAAACAGTTAACTTCTTACTCAAGGGCGCCACGATGCGACAACATTAAAAATTCTAGTCATCACTTTTCATGCAGTAATAAGTTTTTTTTACGTAATAATTGACCTGTATTTAGCATATTGAATCGTATTAGCCTCGGACCAGCCTTCCATATCTATTCTCATTTCATAATTTTCACTTTTCGTCAGCTGGTAAAGTGCCTTCAAACCTATATGAAAACAAAGTCTTATTTATTGTCATACCATTATAAAAATAAATATTAAACAAAACGCGAACGCTACTAAAGATTGAAAAAAAAGGTTGTGGGCATTATAACGTTTGGCACGGCTTTTGCGTAACTTTTTTTACTTATAAAACAGTAGTACTGACAAATAACCTATAAAACAGCAGTACTGACAAATAACTTATAAAACAGCAGTGCTGACAAAAGTTGATTTATACTAGATAAAAAGAACGCTAAAAATAACTTTAGTGACATCATTACGACAAAGTCTTGAAGTCTTGAAGTTAGGAAAATAGGAAAAATTTATTAGTTTTTACCAAGCCAATATTCCCTGTTCGGGTCACCAAATCCATTCACATATTCCTCCCAGTTTCGATAAAAATCTAGCGAACCATCTATTCTGTTTTGAAACACCTTAAACACAAATATGAAAATGCTTAACACTAGTTTGTTGTAAATTGCTCTTGTATTTATTTAAGTACTTTCTAAATAGCAAAAAAATGTACGTTAAATGCAGAATTGAACCTAGCTTTTTTAATATTAGTGTAACCAAATTGTCACGCTCTACGTTAACTAAAAACTAATTTGGTGCCAGTTTTGAACCAGAACGCTGTATTAACGGCCCACCGAAAGACCAATTGTAACCTTGCTAGTAGTCAAATGCTAATTCAGTAAAAGCTATAATAATTTATTGATAGAATATAAAACAGAAGCTAAAGTCTAAAATATAATACAACATATAATGTAATGCTAAGCAAAGTTACAAGAGCATAGACCTTAAAATAACACGTCTACACGTCAAGTCTTTAAGTCAGAACTACCAAAATTCAAGCAATCATCAAATAGACAAACAATGCCATATGACTGGCCAAATTAGACTGTCCAAGATTTAAATTACTAAGGTATTTAATCAACGTCTGCACCGCAAAAGGCGCGTCAGGCGACCCGCACTAGAATGTTATTAACAAACGTTTCAAAACGTTACATCAGCTTTCGTTTTTTTTTTTTTTTTATGTATTGGGAAAAGGTGTGCTGTTATGTTTTGTTTAAGCTATCTGTAAACGCCAGGTTTATAGGCAAATATAGGGTGGTATTGGCGCGGCTTGATCTCTAAACCTTTTGGATAGAAGTCTGATGCCACGACAATAATACCACACTACTTACCTACACACTACTTAGGACATGCGACGCTAATATTACGTAATATTAAAATACCAAAACTTTTAAAAGTTTTACTTACCAACCAACCACCACCGTCAATTGTATGGTTGCAATAAACTTCTCTGGTTTTCCCACCAATATCCACTTCATAAACACCACTTTCTTTTGAACCAGAGTTAAGAATTTCGAGACAGTTGGAGGGCTTAGTCTTTTTGCCAGTCTGCAACGCTAAAAAAATAAATAAACATCTTTTGAAACAAACTGAACGCATCCTAATTTTACAATCCTAATTTTTTGCATCCTAATTTTACGACCGAGGTCTAGGGTTGTTTAACTACTTTTAAATATTGACCGGTTTAAGGCAACATTATTGCCTGATTATTAGCCTATCGGTTGGTTTGACTGAGATAGAGTAAAGACCATAAGCACCTTACTAAATCGAGCTAAACGGTTGAAAATAAAATATAAACAACAATTATATTAAAAATACACCATGTATTGCAGTTTAACTTAAGAAAAACGCCAAAAATAACTTAAAATTGACAAAATAGTTACAAAAAAGTTGTTTTTACCTTTAACCTTGGCTTCCAGTTGTTCAACCTGATTTTTCAACTCGCTTAAGTCTTCCATAAACTCAGTACAAAAATCGCAAACTCCCGGTTCGCCCTTTGCTCCCGGAAAACCGTTGTGACCGGCCGAACCGGGGGCACCATTAACTCCCGGGCGACCAGGTGGTCCCGCACGAACCGGAGCAGACACCCCGGACCCAGAGCTTCCCTTCAAGCCCCGGTCTCCTCGGTCACCTTTAGGTCCCGGTTCACCAGCGGGACCGACGGGACCTAACTTCCCGGGTAACCCAAACCGACGGGTGGGACCACCTGAACTACAAGTAAGGGTAACTTTTCGACGTTGTTGGGTTAAAGTAATCGCAATTGTTATTAAAAAAAGTTTTAAAAACATGTTTGCGGTTCAGAGCCTGAAAATAAAACAAATAATATTTTTATATTAAATGTAATAAAATAAAGCAATTTTATTTAGTTCACCTAATAGTATTAGTTGTACGCTAACACAATACGACAGTCGTACTTTTAACAAACACAATTAACAAACACGTACGATACCTAGGTGTTTTTAAATTCTGAATCACGAAAAAAAATTTAACCTATGTCACGTTATTTTATTCAAATCCTGCATCGCAGTGTAGTAGTCAAAACACTTGGTTTTACTTCATGAAGTTCCGGGTTCGATTCCTATTGCTTTCAAGCTGTAGGGTAATAATCGAGCAATTATAAACTATTATATCGCAAACTGCCAAAAGCAATTTGAAACTGTGTCCGAATAACTATTGTTACTCTGTATTTAGGTTGTGAATGCAACCTTTCCACATCGAGGATTGAAAAATATACAAAAAAAATCGTATGCAGTGCATTTATGCCAGAACAACTATATTTTACCACCGTGAAAAGACTGAATTTGCAGAATATACTTAGAGTAAAGGTTGTTATCCCAGCACGCGTTTACAAAAGTTAATTGAGTTGTTACCCTAATCCGGCCGTAAATTAATTTTTGCGATTCAAATTATTCGAAACCTTGTTATATTAACTAATGCCTATACCAATAAACTAACCAATTAGTTAACCATAAAACAGTAAGCTAAAATATTAAACTTTACATTTTGTTTATATATTTAAATTAGTATCAATATTTTTCCATCAAATTATGATATTGTTAGTTTATGTAGCACGAAAATACAATTTTAGGCGCGTCTTTATAAACCTCAACTCTTAACCATCAGCAATATAACCTCAAAACCACTATCAGTTTACCATATTTACTAAAATATAAAGAATACTTAAAACGACAGCCTTCAAACTATATAACAACTTTAAATTACCACATAAAACTTTCCAAGACATGTTTTAGCTACCAAGATTACGACAAAATGAAAAAGTTTTCTGCGCTAAAGGTTGTTTCTTAATCTAAAAATGTTAAATTTTAGTTTGTGAGAAAAAATGCCAAAGGCAATGAATTAAAATATTTTTTAAATATCAAAATAATAAATTTTATTAAGCAAAACCGCATTTTAATTTAATTATTTAAAGTTAATATTTCAATTTGTTTAGTTAATTAATTTATTATAATTAGCAAATGACGTAATTTGTTGTAAAATTTTATTTTAAATTAAACGTGTACAATTAATAACTTTTAAATAAATATAAATTCTTTTACGCAATTTAACTAATTACAAAAATAAATATTTGTTAAAAATAAGTGCACGTTGTTGTTATTATTGTAAAATAAAATAAAAATATATTTATAAATATAGGTTTAATGCAACGTTATTATGTCAATAAAAACCCTATTTTTAAACTGTGGTAATTAAAAATAAGTAACTCAATAAAAATAGAATTTTAAAAACTTTTGAATAACCTTTTGCAATAATAATAATAAATTTAAAATTGTTTTTTTGTAGTTACTTTAAAAAAAAATGGTTAAAAATAGATTTAAAAATGTGCTTAAAATTTTTTATTTTTTTAAAAATTAGAATTGCAGCTACTTGCTTGTAAACGCATGCACAAAAAATTTTATTTTATCATTTTTGAATATTTATATTAACAATATTTTGACTTTTAGGTTCAAACAAATAAAACGATTCTTAAAAACATTTTGGCTTGGGGCAAAATTTATCGCAATTTTTAATTTTGATCAAACTTTTGATTTAAAATCAAATAGACTAATGTACCCATTTAAGCTTATGCATTCAAGTAGTAGGCTTAAGTAGTGTGATATATTTATTAACGAGCGTAAAAAGTTAAAAGTTAATGACGTAAAAAAATAGTTATTACATTTTTTTTAATAATTTTAAACCTACTAAACCAAAATTTTTTAGTGATAATTTTAAGCAAGCTAATATTTAACCTGTGCTAATATGAACTGGTTAACTGTTTTGTATTTTATTGCATTATTCTGTATCGTGGAAAGGCCAGAAAAAGGTAAGGCCAACGATTACTGTATATCATTTAATTTTTATAAAGAATATGGCATCGTCGTTTTAAGTTATTGGTTTGATTCCCACTGCTTCCAAATCGAAGCATCTACAATTTTAACTTTTACTACTGCAAAGCCCTTAAATAATAAACACGTTAAAATTCAGTTAATACCTACTAATGCAAAGGAGTATAATCTTAAACTAACAGACAACTCGAGACTGGGTCGGAGTAACTTATGTTACTCTATGTTTAAGTCGCACATTCGACTTTCCCACATCGAGGATAAAGATATATACATAAAAAGGGCTGATGCTAAATATATAAACTTACCCTGCGTAATCTATAAAGTTGTCATTATTCTATAAAAAGTTTAAATTTTTAGGTTTATGTCAGAAAATTGCAAACTTGAATTCCATTAAAACACTCCAAGCTGCGATGGAGTACGTGGATCAGATGATATATGATAAAAACGACACGGATAACATGGATATGGAAGAAATGCGGAAAAGTATTTCTGAATTGGTTAAGCCGGGAGGTAAAACAGTTCGCGTAGAAAAAGGCGAGGTAAGAAAATGTTTGTTTTTTCTTAAACGTTAGAAAGCGCTTTAGACATAAGACATTACCGCGTGAGGTTTTAAGTTTAATTCCCACTTATGGCATCTCGTTAAAATATATATATTTTTTTTTGTATATATCTTTATCCTTAATGTGGGAAAGTCGAATGCGCAACTTAAACATAGAGTAACATCAAATACTACGACCCAGTCTCGAGTTGCCTGTAGCAGTTTGGGATATCATAGATTATAATTGCGTGATAATTAAGCTGCTGATTAAGTGCTGGCTCAGCAGGAGTTTATACCGTTTATAGGGCCTTACTCAAGGGCGCTAAAGCATGAGATCAGTTGGGATTGAACCTACGACCTCATGTGCGGTGTAGAAAGTGTTCTTACCACTACACACGCTGCCGGTTGTAATTAAACAATATTAACCAGAATTTTGTATACCCAGTATCGTGCCGCACCAAAACTACACTAAACGCTCATTAACTCGGCGTTAATGAATAGCCTAAACATGTAAAAACAGCATTTCTTTTAAATAAAATGCATAGTTTTGGGTAGTCAGGTTTCGGGTTTGAGTCGCACCAATACTACACTAAACGCTCATGAACTCGGCGTTAATGAATAGCCTAAACATGTAAAAACAGCATATCTTTTTAAATAAAATGCATATAGTTTTGGGTAGTCGGGTTTCGGGTTTGAGTCGCACCAATACTACACTAAACGCTCATAAACTTAGCGTTTACGGATAGCTTAAACACGTCACAACAGCACACCCTTTCCCAATTTAAAATCAAAACTATTAACTTAAAAAACACAAGTCGCATATGCCCTTAAAAAAATTCTGTTACACAATTAAATTTTTTTTAAATTCTGTTACACAATTATATTTTCAGATACGAATTCGTTGTAATGTGTATTGTAACCCACAAAATCGTCCAAAAAGTTGTGTCAAGTTTGCTAGGCGAAGTAAGTAGAAAAATAAGAGTAAAAAACTCAAACAAAATATTTCTTTTTTGACAAAATATTTTCTTTTTTAAAATATTTTTCTTTTTGAACAATAACAGATATATAGACTATATCAAAATAAATGCATATAAATTTTAGATCATTATAACACTATATATTCGTTTTTAGTTATTTATATTATATTGTTAATAACGCCAAATAAATATTAAATTATAAATAAATTAAACTTTTTGTTTTTTTAGGAATTTGTCATTTTTGTAGATCTATACAATGCCCAAGAAGAAGGAAAATTAACAAAATATTCTAAACTTAAAATTTAACTTTTAAATTGGTCAATATAAGAATAATGATAAAAGTCAAAGTTAGAAAAAAACATATATTTTATGTTAATTCTATTTAAAAACATATGTCTCTAAAACATTTACATAAAAAATAGTCAAATAAATTACAAAAGTGTAAGATTGTATTAATTACTTGTAAAAAATATGCGTTAAACTCTTTTTATTATTATCATTTTATTGCCTCTTTTTTTAATTTTTTCTAAACGCCATAAAAACATATGTTCAATATAACCTCAAGTAGTATTTGATATCGTTTTTTGTTAGTTTTTGGATCGCTTTTTTTATACTTTTTGTTAATAAAATTAATGTGTTTTAATTATGGCAAATTTTTTTAATCACAACTTAAAAACTGTATAAGAACAGCCATAAATTAAAAATAATTACAACTTTTTACAAATTGTTTTATAAAATTAAAGATCATTATTTCTATATACGGGATAATAATAAAACGTAAACACTTTTTGAATTTCCCGAGAATTCCAGGAATTTAAGTCAATGCTCAAGGCGTTAATACGACACTAACATTACGATAGTGTTGCTCTCACTTTGTACTTAAAGCTTTCAAATACATAACCTAAAGAAAAAAATTGAAATTCGAGGTTCGAAATTTATTTTTAAAAGAGGAATTTTTTAAAACGTGCTCAAAGGAAAATGTAAAATTTTACACAAATTGCTTCAAGCTATTTGTCACTTGCTATAACATAGTTTATTAAGCTGCAAAAATTGTAAAAATAACTTTGTAGGCAATTCGATATATTTAATTGTTTTAAAAAATTTGGGCTTAGGTATATATATTGACTGAGTTGAATCTAAAATTGCCATATAGCTGCTGCGTATAGATAAGGGGTTTATAGATAGCTAGAGTATAAAAAATTGCTGCTACTTGCAAATATTTTAAATTTATTTAATGTTTTTACAGATATTTGAATAATTTTTTTAAAAATGTCTTTAAAAATAATTTTCACAATATTTTTAGCAATCGCGTTATGCCAATCTACAAACCAGCAAAAATGTAAGTTCTATTTGTAACCCTATAACAACGTTATCTGCAATTTACTAACCCGTTATTAAGTGTAAATTGTAACCGCACTATTTAAAGAGTTATCACATAAAACTTTAATATTTTTAAGTTTTTAAATTAAAAAAATAAGATAAATTAAAAACGTAAAATATGAAACCGAATTTTAAGTTTTTTTAAGCCCCTAACCACCAAAACTCGATGGAAAACGCGATGAAGTATTTGGATTCTATGATGCCACAGGACCAGACTGATTTAGCTGAGATGAAGGAAATGAAAGAAATGAAAGAAACTGTGAAACAAATGATGGATCCGGAAATGAAAAACGTTGTCAGAATGAATAAAATGCAGGTGAAACGAAAAGTTTAATTATTTTCGTTTTTTTAATTTTTTTAACTTATAGTTTGTGGCTATAACGTAGGGTTAAAAAATTTTTTTTATCTAAGTTCCTGTTGGACCAATACTAGATCAGCAGATTAATTTTATATATATCTTTATCCTCGATGTGGGAAAATCGAATACGCGACTTAAACATAGAGTAACAACAGTTACCCCGACTCAGTCTCGAGTTGCCTGTGGCAGTTTGGGATATTATAGATTATAATTGCCCGATAATTATGCTGCTGATTAAGTGCTGGCTCAGCAAGAGTTCATACCGTTTATAGCGCCTTACTCAAGGACGCTACAGCATGAAATCAGTGGGGATTGACCAACGACATCATATGTGGTGTAGCAAGTATTCTTACCACTACACCACGCTGCCGGTTATCGGGCATTTATAATCTATAATTTTCCCAAATGCCAGAGACAACTTGAGTCTAGGTCAGAGTAACTGATGTTACCCATTTTAAAAAGCCGTTAAAAATCAACTGTAAAAAAAAATAAAAAAATAAATCACGATCGATTTTTTTACTAAAATTAACAACAAATTAAACTAAAGTTTTTATTATTTTTAGATTGTTATCTCATGTGGTTTGTTTTGTAACAAGAAAAATCGAATTAAACCTTGCAGACGAATAAACAAACGAAAGAGTAAGTTGATAAAATAAACATTTATTTAAAAAAATTTTAAATTTAAATATTAAAAAATAAAATACTAAAAACAACAATTAAAAATTAAGTTAAATCCAATATTATCTTTACCAAATTTTTAAAAATAATCCTTAAAAAGGGCCTAAAAAATTTAAACCAAAAATAAGAAAGTATGACTTTTTAGTTAAATAAGACTATCTTACAATATTTAGCCTAAAGCTTAAATTTAACAAAATATTTTAAATTTTTTAAGCAATGTGTTTACTCTGCCGAGCTCTGAGATGCCCACGACAACCAAAACTTAAAGTTTTCTAAACTTTTGACCAACGAAAATATATTTAAACGAACAAATCTAAACTTTTACGAAAGGGTTCTGTTTTTTACTGTTTTTTTTACCCCAAATAATATTTTTCTATTGTAAGTAACGGCCACATCGATAGATATAAACTGTTTATATTTTATACAAATTGTTAACATTTATGTATATAAAACATGTTTATTTTTCAGTTTTATTCTGATTTCAAAATGTTTTTTAAAGACGTTAACTTTTAATTTTACATTTTCAATGTGTTCCCGTATTTTATTCTACGATATTAATTAAGAATTATTTAGTAATTTATTAATTTTAATTTTGTGCAGGACTTTTTGTAATAATTTTTTTAAATTCCTTTTTTTTTTATTAAAAGTCGTTTGTGATATTTATTCTGTAAATATATTTAAAATAAACCGAACAAATTAAAAAAGTTGATTTATTTGTTAAAGTATAAAAAAAAAAATAACAAAAATGTGGTTGCATAGCAACACGGTTTTATGACGTCATAAATTCAATTTTTTATACGTCACTGATTTTCTTGTGTGGCGTCACAAGAACACGTGTTACTTTTGTTTACCACGTGACTTTGTTCTTTTACTGCTGCTACCATTTCTCTTTTTCGGCACCACTGGAGAACCGGATATGACGTCACTGGGAGGGACTGTGACGTCGACAGATTTTCGATTTTTTTCCTTTTTTTCTTTCGACCTTCGAGATCGACTTTCAGATCTCGGTGTCGGGGAATCCCGGTTTGTTAGGCGAGCTTTATAAAAAATGCAAAAAAAAGAATAAAATAAAATTAATTTTTTGACTTATTTTTTAATTTTTTTTTTCCTTTTTAACTTTTTTCTTTTTTTATTTTTATTTATTTGCCTTTTTCCTTTTTTACTTTTTTAAATTTATTTTTAGAATTTTTTTAATTTTTTTACATTTTTTTCTAACCTGTAAATCTAGAATTAATCACTTCGCTATTCCTCAATAACGGAATATACGTGACGTCATTTGTGACGCCATCAGTCACCGTCGACGCCAATGACGTTAAAGAGTCATGCATGACGTCACGTGGTTCGTTGTGACGTTTAACTTGCAATAAAACCAAGTTTTCGCGGTCTACTGTTAAGATGTTGTTCGCATATTTGTCGGAGGTTTGCGAAATGTTTTTTAGATTTCCGTTAAAGTCGCATAACTCGATTTGCACTAAACAGTATTTAATTACTTGAAGTTAGAACAGTTAAAAAATGTATAAAATTAAAAAAAAATAATAAAAAAATTTAAAAAAATTAAAAAAAAAAAATTAAAAAAAATTAATTTAAAAAAATTAAATAAAAAATTTTTTAAAAAAGTTAATTTAAAATTGAGAATTAATTTAAAACAATATAAAAATAAACACTATTTAAAAAGTTATTTAAATAAAAAAATAAAAAAAAATAATAAATAAAACTAAAAAATAAAAAAATAAAATTAATTTAAAAAAATAAAAAATAAAAATTAAAAAAAATCAAAATGTAATATTAAAAATTAATTAATTAAAATTAAAGCAAACTAAAAGTAAAAAATTATAAAAAAGAGGTAATTAATAAAAAAAATAATTAAAAATATCAAAAAAAACTAAAAAAAAAAAATAATAAATAAAAATAAAATATTATTAAAAAAAAAAAATAATAAAAAATATGATTAAAAAATGTTAAAAACTAGCAAACTATTTCAAATAAAAATTTAAATTTCTTTTCGAGTATTATACTGCAATCAATATTAATATTTATTTTTAATTTTTAAATGGTTAAAAATCTAAAATTTTAATGTTGTATTTTTCTACTTCTTTATTTTTTTATATTTTTAATTTTAAAAGGGGTTTTTAAATCAATTAAATTTTTTTTTCATTAAAAAAAAACAGTTAAAAAAAAGTAAATTTTTTGAAATTAAAAAGTAAATTTACTTTCGAGCGGATATTTACATCTTGTTTTAATATTTTCAATCAACAATTTCGTTTGACAATTTGGATTAAAAATCTCTCTTTTGTCGTCTAAAAATAAAACAAATCGCTATTATGACGTCACAAATGAAATCAAAACCGTCATTGAAAGGTATCAGAATACAAGTTAATTGAGTTTATTTTTAAATTAAAGTTTAATTAAGTATTGTAAGTTAATTAAGATAAAAATAACTGAAAAATTTAATAAATATTGTTCAATACTTTTCTATTATAAATATTATTTTACATAGATTTTAAAAAAGCCTAAAATTTTAACATACCTCCATAGTTTACGGTTATAAATGTCATATCTATATTTTTATTATAAATATGTTGTTTTTTAGTCCAAAAAGTTACCCTAGCCTAATAAAAGCTAAAAATACATAAAAAAAAGCTTTTTTAAACACTCAAATATATTTCTATTTAAAAGTAAACTTAACCCTTAGCGTGGTGTAGTGGTCAAAACACTTTCTACACTACATAAGCTCCTAGGTTCAATTCCCACTGCTCTCATACTGTAGTGCCTTTAAGTAAGGCGCTATAAACGGTATGAACTCCTGCTGAGCAAGCACTTAATCAGCAGTATAATTATTGGGCAATTATAATCTATAATATCCCAAACTGCCACAGACAACTCAAGACTGGGTCGGAGTAAGTGATGTTACTCTATGTTTAAGTCACGCATTCGACCTTTCCACATTGAGGATAAAGATATATACAAAAAAATCGTTAAATAATATAGAAGCTACAGTAATTAATATAATATAACGTTATTTCTGATATATAAATTGTACAATATAGGTAGTAACTATCACTAAACACTATACTAACCCCTACACCTATAGTGTTATAACGCTGTGAAACAATATTTAAACTATACAAAATAAATATTGAAAATAAATATTTGACAAAGCTCTTAAACCTTGAGATTTCTACTTAACAGTTTAATGCAAACAATAACGCTTTGTTACTAAACAAAGTTTTAATTATTATAATGACAAAGCCATTTGTATATCAGTTTAATGTTAACTTTTAAAGCTCAAAATTTATCTAAATTTTTGTTTATTTGTAAAACTAATTATTGTTTATATCATTTTTCTTATTCTAGTTAACTGAGTTTTTATTTCTTAATTTCCTAACGTTATATTTAACTTGTTGACAGCCTATTTTTTACAAAACTCCAATATATATATATAGATAGTCTAACAATCTAAAAATTAATAATTTTAAATATTATTTTATCAATATTATACTTTGTAGTTTCTCGAAGCTTGCTAGTTCAATGAACAATATATATTCACCTACAAATAGCTCTTACCATTTCATTATAGTACTTGAAACAGTTTTATTCGTTTTACATATAATGCCACACTTACTAAACACAACTGAAGTCAACTAAAAAGTTAATTTTTTTTTCCTAAATTTCTAAACTTTAGATTTTCCAATATTCTTTAAGTATTGTGGTTAAATTCTAGAATCGTAACAGGTCGAATAATACCACTTTGCGACCCAAAGTATTATCGCACAATAGTTAAGTGTATCGTCGACTTTTGAGCCCCGTTACGTCACAATGCCTATAGTTTTCGTCACAATAGAAAAGAAAATGTATAAATGTTTCGTGCGACGGTGGGGTTCGTTTTTGTTGGTTTAAAATAATATTTTGATGAGATTGATTTTTAGTAAAAGTTTCAAAGAAAATAAATACCTTTTTTTTTAATTTATACCAAGTATTTTAGCGCAATCATTTTTCTTTACAAATAAGTTACAAAAATTTAAAAAAATTTGCCAAATTTCTACATTTTATTTATCGCTTGAGGGCGTATTGGTTCAAGTTGAATTAGTTTTAAAAATACACTATTAAATTGTAAATTTCGTATTTTAATATTTAAAAGTTAATAATTAATAAATGTATGTTTTATAATCATGATTAATTTAAGCCAACATAATATCAAGAAATATAATTTAAATTTAAAATTTTACAAAAAAAAACAAAAAATTAAAAATTTTCGTTAATTTTAAAACTCAAGTTTTTACAAATTCAAATTTAAGCAATTAAATATTCTAGAAAACCATAAACGTCACAATATGAATAAAAACACGCGTCACAAAAACGTTTCCGTGTACTTCATTGTCTTTAAAGTTCTAGAACGCGACATAAAACAATAAAAATCGTCATATGGTAGAAAAAGGTCGAAAAGTCATGGTCTGATGATTACAGGTATAGACACGGTGTTAACATTTTAGTTTTAACAAAAAAGTTTTAAAAACTAGAATTATTTATTTTTAAATTCAATTTAGTTTGATTAATTTAACTTAAAAAATAAATAAATAGTCTTAAATAAAATAAGGATAACATTACTGTTGTGTTAATCATAAATTGTTGAAGTTTAGGTAACGAAAGTTTACATTTACTTAATTTAAAAGTAGGTAAATTGTTTTAAATAGAATAAGAATAGTTAAAATGTTAAGTTTTAGATGGATTTTAAACAGTCTTTGTTACAATTATTAACTACTATACTTAGTTAAAATTAGATTTATTTCAGTTTTAGGCCCAAAAATATAGAAAAAAATAATTTAAGTTAAATTTTAACATTTACAGAGAAATAACGTTAATTACGTCACGAAATGTTTAGCCAAAGTTTTAAATATCAGAAATAATGCAGTTCTAATAAATAACCAAACTTTAAGGATATTCGTAGTTTAAAAAGCTAACAAAATTAAATTACAAAAATAATGAAATAGCAACTGCATAAATAATTGTGTTTAAATCTTTATTTAATAACAATTAAAGTTTAAATTATTAATTTATAAAAGTTAAAAAATACCAAATACCGATTAAAATATTTAACAAAATGATATCACACATCATTATTTAAAGTTAAAAAATGTAATTGTTTAGTTAACAATACGCAATTGTTTAGAGATGAATTGTTTTTTTAACAATAACAAAACAAACTCGTTTGTTAAACGCATTGTTAACAAAATTGTTTAAAATAGAATTACAAGTTGTAAAGTGTAACAGTTAAACATATATTATTATACTTAGTAGAAGAGTTATGGTTTAAGGCTATATAGAAAAGCTAAAATAGCGCGTTAAAAACTAATTTTATCAATATTAAGTAGTTAATACCTGAAATCTAAAGTTTTAGGACCATTTAGGATAACTAAATATATATTTAAAGATAATTAAATTTATAATGTAATTGATTAAATTATGGTAAGAGTTATTTTAGTAAAATGCGTTTTTAAGGCACTCTTTTTACCCTAAGATGTTAAAATGCAATTGCAATTCGATTATTTTATTATTAATTTGTGTTAGTAATTTTTATTTATGATTTTAACATTTTTTTTTATTAGAATTTTACTTTAAAATCGAAACCTTTATAATTTAACATCTAAAATAAAATATAATTTTTTAACTTTAACAAAGTAACTTTAAAGTTTAAAAGTTTTTACAAATTTAGGTTTTGTTAATATAAAATATTTTAACCGAAAAAGTGCAATTTTTACGGTCTATTTAATACGAATGTGAGGCCACCCAAAATTTTTCATAAAAACTCGATTTTTTCTTGGGTTTTAATTGTAAACTTTCTCTCGTGGTCACGTGACCAACGAAGCAGAAACGTAACATTCCTACGTAAGCTGTTTTATTGTTCGTTAAGTCGCGTAACGCAACATGAATCGACAGTTGGGTTATTGATAAAATCAATTGTCAATATTGGTCGGTGGTATTTTTGATAAGTGGTATAGTTAGAATAAAAACAGTTCTTTTATGAATTTTTTAAAGTAACGAAAAATAAATACAGTTAAAAATGTGTATTTATAAGATGTGTTACGTAATTGTAGTCCATATATTATTTTAGCCTTCGTAATTATTTTATAAAATAGTATTTGAAATTATTTGTAGTTGGAATATATGCAGAGGTTATCTATAGCGTGGTGTAGTGGTAAGAACACTTGCTACACCACACATGAGGTCGTGGGTTTAATCCCCACTGACCTCATGCTGTAGCGCCCTTGAGTAAGGCGCTATAAACGGTATGAACTTCTGCTGAGCCATACTTAATCAGCAGCATATTTATCGGGCAAATATAATCTATAATATCCCAAACTGCCACAGGCAACTTGAGACTGGGTCGGAGTAACAGTTGTTATTTTATGTTTAAGTGGCGCATTCGACTTTCTCACATCGAGGATAAAGATATATACAAAAACAATATATATATATATATTTAGCTTTACGTTACTTAAGTATATAAACTGTTTTAACATGTTATGTTATGTATATTCGTTATATAAACATGTAACTTAAAAAAATACACATAGAAACATAAGATTGAGTATTTAAATATTAAAGCATCAAACTTTTTAGGTTCTAACAATTTATTTTGTTTAGATTTAGAAATATAAATTTTAAATTTCATTTTTTTGTTTAATTTTTGAAATATTTAATGAAAATGGAACGGATTTTTATTTCAAGGATATTATATTGTAAGTAATACTTATATTTATAAAGTTAGAGTCTAAGTTAATATTCTAGGTTAGTAGGTACAAAGTTTAAAAAAATAAGAATTTTTGCTGTATCAGCATTTAAAAAAATGCTTATTATGCTAAATTTTTGAACTTCAAAAAACCTATTATGGTAAAATATTAACCTTTTTTAAATGAAATAGCAGCTTAAGTTACCTTTACTTAATATTAACAATTTAATATATGTAGTGTTGTAACATACCCAACAACATAATAATGATTAAACGAGTACTTGGTGTTATGTTACATTTAATTGAAGTATTTAAGCATTATAACCCTAATTCCCACGCTATTATTTAATTTAAAAAAAATAATTTTGAAACAAAAAAATGATATTTTTTGGTTACCAAACTTTACTATATAGTAATACTTAAATTATAGATTGTATTTTAGCAGCAATTACTTCGATATAAAATTAAGAACAATATATTATTTATTAAGCTTTTGGTATTTTATGGTATTACAAAATTTTCTTAAGCCAAAATAACTTACAAAAAAACGAAATATTTAATTGAAATTAAATGGTTACCAAAAAGATGTTAAAACCGATAGCGCGTAACATCAAAGGAAAAGAGTGTTTATGGCTTAAATTATAATGTTGAATTATATTTAACATTAAAGGGGATTTATATGACAATAGTGCCTTTAAAGCATACTTTTCATCTACACAAACGTAAAATATGGCTTAAAATTATTCTTTATATTTAATTACTGTATTTTTCACAAGTTATAAATTTTTGTTTTTATTTTTTTTAATGTGGGAAGGTCGAATGCGCGACCTAAACATAGAGTAACATCAGTTACCTCGACCCAGTCTCGAGTTGCCTTTAACAGTTTGGGATATAATGTGTATGATAATTGCCTGATAATCATGCTGATGATTGAGTGCTGGCTCAGCAGGAGTTCATATAATTTATAGCGCTTTACTCAAGGGCGCTACAGCATGAGCACAGTGGAAATCAAACCCAGAACCTATTGTAGTAAAGCCAAGTGGTCTGACCACTACGCCATGCTGCCGGATGCCAGTTAATTAACATGCAAAATAATTTGTAATTTTTTTCATTTTAGTTTTTCTACTTGTACTAACGTCAAAAGTCTTGGCTTTAAATAATGAAAATTCGCCAATATTCAATAACGAAGGATGTAAATGTAAGTATATAGAAATTATAAAAATTAGTGTGTGTAACATTCGTAATTTTTTAAGTAGTTTTAAAGGTTAAATAAAGGAATCTATTAAGCCCACATGACTATAACAGATTTAAGCTTATAAAATGAAACAAAATTTTTAATTAAAGTATATAATTAAACTTTTCAATTTTGAAGTTTTTAAATTTTATTTTTTTGAATATTATTTTTAAAAGCACTGAAATTTAATTAAAAAAGTTTTAAATATAATATTTTGGAATTAAAATAAATTTCAACAAATTACGCTGTTTATGTGAAAAGTAGATGAATAAGAAACAAAAAAATTCGCCATCTCAGTCAATAATAAACCTCTTACTAATAAACAAAATACGTCAAACCAAACCACACGAAATTAAGACGAATCCACCTCTAACCTCATCAAAACAAACGCGCCTTAAGCCGTTCTTTAACTGATGTATATGTCAACACCATACGTGTCGTCGTGGCTGAAAGGTTGGCATGTAAAACATGTATATTTTTCGAGTTTTACGAAGCGAGGAATGAAGTTTTAAACGCTTGATTTGAAACGAAATATGCGAGAAAAACTGATAACAAAATTTAAACATTTTTGCTTTAAAATAGATTTATTGAAATAGTAAAATCAACAACTAATAAAAAATATATACGTTGGTATAGCCTATACTTTGTTACTAATGTTATTTTTACATTTTACTTATAATGTTTAGTTCATGTAAAACATTGACTTATCTGGCTTAAATTTGTTTAGATTACTGGCGCTCCTAAAACTTAATATTAAACGCTCAATATTGCAACGTCATAATCCTTATTAAGTGACGTAAAAGGCAACAAGCCTTAAAAAATGTATTACAATTATAATAAAAGATAAAAGGTTATAAGCCTACATTTTAATTTGCCTGAATTGAATTGTGAAAATAGAAATAAACCATATAATAGCATAACTTAACATTGTTTTATATTTATTTATCCTCGATGTGGGAAAGTCGACTTCACGGCCCTAACATAAAGAAACATTTGTTACTCCGACCCAGTCTCGAGTTGACTTTGGCAGTTTGGAATATTAAAGATTATAAATGCCCGATAATTATGCTGCTGTTTAAGTGCTGGCTCAGCAAAAGTTTATACCGTTTAAAGCGCCTTTAACGGCGCTACAGCATAAGAGCAGTGGGGATCAAACCCAGAAGCTCGTGTAGTGAAACCAGGTGTTCTTCAGCATGCAGACTATTAGTTCCAATATTAATTTAGTAAAATTTGTGCATTGATACTTTATAGATGTTTGACGATAAATAATTACTAAAAAATGTTGTTAATTAACGGAATTATTTTAATTATTTTTAGGCAACTGGACAGAATGGATGAATAATCAAAATTACGATCCACTAGTGGGCGATAACAACAGTTTTAATGTCTTGCGACAAAATTATGTTTTCTGTGAAAAACCCGATGATATACAATGCAGGTAAAATGAAATTCAGTTAAAATCTGTCATAAATTTTCTTTTAAAAATATGTTTTAATTTTTTGGGGGAATTTTTTTTAGCGTTTTTTTTTAATTTTTAAGGGCTTATTTCTTTATTTTAATTAAATAGAATTGTCATACTTAATATAACAACTTTTTATTTGTTTTTTTTTATGTTTAAATTAAAAAAATTTTTGAGTATTTAATTTTGTCCAAAAATTCAAAATTTTTAGAAAAAAATTCAAAATTTCAAAAATTCAAAAATTCGTTTCAAAAATTCAAAATTTTTTTAAGACTTTAACTATGACAACACGCGGTGACCTACTTACATCATTTATCTTAGATTAATTATTGGATAATATTACTGTTGCTAAAATAACTTCGGTTTTTTTAAATGTCAAAAAAACTTGTTAAAAAACATTAAAGTATTTAATTTCAATATTCGACAAATTCTGTTTTTGATTTATGACAAAAATGCTTTCATCTAAAATAAATTAAATTTTATTTTAAATTGTTTGAATTTTTTTGTTTAATATAAGAATATGTTAATTTTAGAATAATTTTTTTTTCTTGTTATAAGAAATAACTTAACTCATAAATCTAACTTTTTTTTAACTTTTGTTAATTTTAAATTAATTTTAATTTTTTAAATTAAAAAAAAAATTTATAATTTATTTTTTTATTTTTAGGGACAAATGGAACCCCGAAATTCCTTTCTCGATTGCGGGACAACCCGGGATCAATTGTGACGTCACACAGGGATTGACGTGTACGTCACGCCCTGTTGATTTCACCCAACTCGAGCCTGAGAAACCGTTTTATTGCCATGATTACAAAATCAGGGTTCTCTGTTGCACTTGCCCCACTGTAAGTTTTTTGGAACAAAAAAATTTGTAAATTAAGATTCTTGTATATTTGTTTATCCTCAATGTGGGAGATCGACTTCACCAACTAAACATAAAGTAACATAAGTTACCCCAACCCAGTCTCGAGTTGTCTTAAGCAGTTTGAGATATTATAGAGATTATAATTGCCTGGTAATTATGCTGCTAATAAAGTTTTGGCTTGGCAGAAGTTTATATTGTTTATAGCCACTTATTAAGAGCGCTACAGCATGAGAGCAGTGGGGATCGAACCCAAGGCCTTATGATGTAAAACATAGTGTTCAATTTTTAACAAAAAGGTTTTACGTTATTGAGTTTAAAGAAATAAAAATGAAAAATAAAATCTGAACTTTTGACAATTTTATAAAACCGGTTAAAACTTATTTCTCCCAAAAAGTTTTTTCCCATTTTAAATAAAACCCGGTTTTGTGATAACATTTGACCTTTATTATTACGTCAATTAACTACATTATTACGTCATTTAATTATATTTTTAATTTTTTGATTCAAATTTTATATTTTGTTTAAAGATTCAGGATAAAAAGTTAACAAAAATTATCAAACTTGGAATTTAAAACACACAGAATTGTTATAACATGACAAATATATTAGAATTAAATTATTTACCCTGAGGCCATATAAAACTACTCGTGGCTTAAAGATTTATTTAAACTCAAGTTTTCTTATTATTTTAATTGGTTTTAATTTTTATAAGTTTTTTTATTAAGTTTATGACCTCATAATTTAAATACTGACGTATAACAATGGTGTTTACTTTTTAAAATACTTAAACCATTTTACTTTTAGTATTTTAACAGTGTATTGGATATTTAACTAAAAAAATTGTTTTACAAAAATGAAACTTTTAAATTTGGTTACAGACAACAACAGAATCAACAACAACAGCGACAACAACGACTAAAACAATCACCACCGTTCCATTAGAATTAATGAACGACTTAGAGCCAGGGGTTTATAACACAACAGCACCTCATACTACTTTATTACGTATGTTTAATTAACAATATTGATACGATTTTTATTACGTTATTTACAATTTTAATTTTTTGTTTTCCATATCACCTTAAGGTGATAGATTTTATATTTTTTTTATTGGGTAGGGGTGTGGTGTTATGACGTGTTTTGAGCTATCCGTAAACGCCGGGCTCAAGGGCGAATAGTGTGGCATTGGTGCGGCTTGAACCCGAAACCTTTTGGTGTGTTTAAGTTGTATGTAATCGCCGGGCCCAAGGGCGAATAGTGTGACAATGGTGCGGCTCGAACCAGAAACCTTACGGCTCATAGTCCGACGCCATGGCCACACTATCTACAACTTTAATTAATAGTTTACCCCAAGCACTACAAGCGGCAGTTTCGTATATTTTGTAGGCCTATTAATTGAACATATGTATATATATCGTCCTGTAAGCATTGCTTTTATATATATTTAGTAATATTTATTTCTTTATCAAAACTGTTGATTAAAAATAATATTCCTTTTTTTACAGAAAGAAACAATTTTTTCGTGTACATTATCATTATAGTAGTGATCGTGGCAGGAGTTATTATAATTCTGGGTTTAATTTTATATTTTGCACGAAACAAGAAGTATCCAAAACATGTCCATGAGGCTGATTATATGGCGGTGGGTTATTAGGTTATTAAAAATCTAAGGTGATTTTGCAATAATGTGGTCATGGCGTTAAACTACGAGCGAAAGGTTTCGGGTTCGAGCCGCGCCAATGCCACACTATTTGCCCTTGAGCCCGGCGTTTACAGTTAGCTCAAACACACCAAAAGGTTTCGGGTTCAAGCCGCACCAATGCCACACTATTTGCCCTTGAGCCCGGCGTTTACAGTTAGCTCAAACACACCAAAAGGTTTTGGGTTCAAGTCGCACCAATGCCACACTATTAGCCCTTGAGCCCGGCGTTTACAGATAGCTTAAACACACCAAAAGGTTTCGGGTTCAAGTCGCGCCAATGCCACACTATTAGCCCTTGAGCCCGGCGTTTACAGTTAGCTGAAACACACCAAAAGGTTTCGGGTTCAAGTCGCACCAATGCCACACTATTTGCCCTTGAGCCCGGCGTTTACAGTTAGCTCAAACACACCAAAAGGTTTTGGGTTCAAGTCGCACCAATGCCACACTATTAGCCCTTGAGCCCGGCGTTTACAGATAGCTTAAACACACCAAAAGGTTTCGGGTTCAAGTCGCACCAATGCCACACTATTAGCCCTTGAGCCCGGCGTTTACAGTTAGCTGAAACACACCAAAAGGTTTCGGGTTCAAGTCGCACCAATGCCACACTATTAGCCCTTGAGCCCAGCGTTTACAGTTAGCATAAACACACCAAAAAAGTTTCGGGTTTGGGTCGCATCATTGCTACACTATTAGCCCTTGAGCCCGGCGTTTACAGATAGTTTAATAACACTAAAAGGTTTCGGGTTCAAGCCGCACCAGTGCCACATTTTCCCCCTCTAAGCTCGGCGTTTACAGATACCACAAACACACCAAAAGGTTTCGGATTTGAGGCGCACCAATGCCACACTATTTGCCCTTGAGCCCGGCGTTTACAAGTAGCTCAAACACGTCATATAAAAAAAACATCACTTTAGCATAGTGTAATGGCCAAACACTTATTTCTACTATATGAGGTCTTGGGTTCAATCCTTAATGATCTCATGCTGTAGCGCCCTTGAGTAAGGCGATATAAACGGTATGAACTCCCGCTGAGCCAGCACGTAATCAGTAGATTAAATATCAAGAAATTGTACATTTATAATATCCTAAAAAGCAATTATATTCTATGATTTTTCAAACTGCTAAAGACAACTCGAGACTGAGTTGGGGTAACCAATGTTACTCTATGTTTAGGTCGTTAAGCTGACCTTCCCACATCAAGGATAAACAAATATAAAAAAAACTTCTTATACTAAAATAAAGTTTGCATTTCATTGAACAGGCTGATATGTACGATTTTCAACGCCGACCTGTTTCGTTTACCGACGTCGACCGTCACAGTTTAAACAGCACGTCATCGCTCACTACGCCGTCTAGCGGAAGTTATACAAGCGCCCAAGCAAAATTCTCGCGCAGCAAACTCGAGTTTGTCGGCGGGCAAGAAGAGCCTGACGTCATCGTTTCGACGCGACATAATGACGTCACAGACCAGCCCAAATGGTTTCCAGACGAGCACGAAGTACCGACGAGGCAAATGGGGAAAAAACTTTTGTTCGGTCGCGCGTTTGCTCCAGCGCAGCGAAATCCTCCTTACATGGACGACGAACAAATGTAGCGTGACGTCACAATCAGCTTAACAATGCGACACTTTAATAACGCCAAAAATGACGTCATATTGGATATATTATTTGCGCTTAAATGTTTTAGGATCATATATTTTGTTAAGTGACGTCACAAAAGCGTTTTACTAATGACGTAATACCGATACGTCACTCAAACATAATCTAAAAAAGTTATAGTTGTCAGTAAAAGTAATAATGTCAATGACGTCACAAAGTGTGACATAGCTATGATGTGTGCCCACCTGTACCTGTTAGTGACGACATACAGCTATGACGAGTAGTGACGTCACATGTACAGTTACGTCAAGGTAATGACGTTACACTAAGTAGTCTGGTACTACTACTTTGACTGGTTTTTGTTTTTTAGTAAATTTTTGTAAACTTGCCAATTTGTGTTGCTGCTTTTTATTTGAATCCCAATAAAAATCAGCGAATTTATTTAAAATTTTATTAAATAAAAATCATTCCTGGTGTTTTTAAAAGGGTAAAGTTACTGATAATTCATTGTAGTGGTGTGAACATATGGCTTTACTACAGAAGGCCTTGGGTTTGACTCCCACTGCTTACATGCTGTAGCGTCCTTGAGTAAGGTTCTATAAATGGAATGAACTTAAGTTAAAAAACAATTAGCAGTTTAAATATCTGCCAAAATGTTTTAGGTCGTAAAGTCGACATTCATTCATCGGGGTTCGTGAATAAAAAATCATTTTAATTGATTACTGAAAGTGAATATAACATTATAAATTTATTTTAGCTGTTAGTTTACATTTGAAACAAAACAAATCAATGACCATTCGGTATACCGAAGCATACATTTAAATGTCCATGTTTTTAAAAACAATTTTAAAAATATTGTTTAGCTAAAAATTGAGTTTTCTAAAAATCAAGGAATTATTTTCAAAATAGAAAATATTTAAATAAAATGTAATAAAGTTATTAGTCCTAAAAATTAATCAAAATTAAAATGTAAGCACCTATTAGGAATAAACCAGATGTAATTGTAATACAAATCTTATACTAATGTGTAATTGCAATACAAAGCTTATACTAGCTATTTAATATATTGTGCGATAGTTGCATATAAAGTATAGCCCACACGTAGGCTATAGCAGAGAATTCGACAGTTAGTCGCATTTAACCCGGATAACATTATATTGCCCACACTTACATATAGGAGATAATTTGACAATTATTTGTATTCTTCCCGAATATCAAAGACCCACACATAGCATATAAAAGGTAGTTTACTGGTCGAAAAGGATTAATATGTGAAACTTAGACGGGTTACAAACAACAAAAAGTTAAGCATGTAAAATTACATACCAAAATTATTCAATTCGTTTGCTTGGCTTTTGATTTAGTATTTGTAACAATAACAGAATAACTAAATACTTTAAATTAATAAAGATGAGCGACTATTCTAAGAACAGAGTTAATTAAGAATAGAGTCAATGTCTATTCCAGTTTTTGAATGTGAATCAGTAATGCTTAGTACTAGGATTTTAATTTTTAAAATTTACTTTAATGGCACTTTTAATTTTTTCTGCAAAAATCCATGCGATTACCAATGTTTTCTTGAAATATAAACAAAGGTGGGCACCAAATCGTTAATGCGTTAAACGTTAAATAACGAAGTTAATTTTTTTTGTTAAAATTTAACTTTTAAGTTAATTTTAAAAATAGTTATCGGACCTGTTAACTTTCGTTAAATTGTGCTTCCGTTAAATTAAGTCCGTTAACTCAATATTTTACAAGTAAATCCATAGTAATATAAGGAATATATATGTTTAATATCGCCGTTTATCGGGTTTAAACGTCGCAATTTTTAAACGATGTAAGTAATTACTATCCGGCTACTGTTATTTGGGCATTAGGCCTATGCCAGTTTTAAAAACTTCTTCTAAACCATTTTCGTCTAGTTAAAACATCGATTAAGAAAAAAACTATTTTTTTTAAATCTTTTTTTATAAAAAGGGTAATTTCTTTGTTTGTTTTAATTAAATTTTAACGTTAACGTTTAACGATAACTTCCGCTACACTTGGTTTAATTTACCGAAAAAACGTTAGCGAAGTTACTGTTATGTGTAACGAATAACCATTTAACGAAGTTGCTTTTTCGTTTAACTGTGCCCACCTATGAATATAAAATAATGTTAACCAGTATATTAGCATAAACATGCACCCTGAGTTTTGCCTTCTTCTAAACAACATAATCATATTGGGTATTAATGTTTAACGGTTTTTAATATATTTAAAATATTGTTAACAGTTCTGTTTATTTTTATCGACTAAATTTACTTTTGTCTTAAAGGAATTACCAAAACAAAAATATGTTTTTTGTTAAACTTTGGTGTTTAGCGTTTTTGTTTGCACAAGTTGAAAACTTTAGTCAAGTTGTTTTAACTTGTGGCAAAAATGACAATACGATGGAACGAGAAAAATCGGGGGATGGAGTGAGGGGACCGATTGGACCTCCTGGTGCTAATGGTGCTCCCGGTGCTGATGGTGCTCCCGGTGCTTCAGGTGATAATGGTGTTCCAGGTGTTAATGGTGCTTCAGGTGTTAGTGGGGCTCCCGGTGTTGATGGGGCTCCAGGTGCCGATGGTGCTCCCGGTTCTGCTGGTGCCGATGGTGCTCCTGGTGCTGTTGGAGCTCCCGGTGCTGTTGGAGCTCCCGGTGCTGTTGGAGCTCCCGGTGCTGATGGAGCTCCCGGTGCTGATGGAACTAATGGTACTAACGGAGCCAGGGGTCTTCCTGGAGCAAAGGGGGAGCCGGGAAACTGCGATGAATACCGAGATTTGTTGCTTGGGATGGAAAAGAGAATTTCTGAGCTCGAAAATCAAGTAAATAAAACCGAAGAAGTTAAAAGTAGGTCAAAACAGGACATTTTTCAATTATTTGCTCATAAACACGCTTTTACATTATTTGCTCGAAAAAGTAAGGGATAACCCAAAATTTTTTTTGTTATTCGCATGTTTATCAAAGTTTTTGTTTTAAGGATTGCTAATAATAGACTGCAAAGGTTTATCAAGCAATGCAGAAAGCGGTGTTTACGACATAAATATAAATACCAAAACAACTTCCGTTTATTGTGACCAAACTACAGACGGTGGCGGATGGACGGTAATTATTATTAATTTTTGTAATTGGCATTTTCTTTAAGATAATTAATTATGAAAAGATAATTAACATTTTGATTTCAAGGTATTTCAAAGACGTTTTGATGGGTCTCAAGACTTTTACTTGGATTGGGATAACTACGTGAATGGTTTTGGAAACATATCGGGCGAATATTGGCTTGGTAAGTCGTTGTAAACTGATGTAAACCTATTATTCTTTATTAGTGTTGCGAACTAACTGCAAATTTAACTGGAAGACAATTTACTGTTAAAAGAATTTAACATTTTTTGTAATTTAGTTGACTGTGATGTTAAAAAACTTAAAGCAAAATTATATATAATAAAGCTTCTATATACAGGTTTGAACAACCTTTACCAGTTAATAAAATCACGAAGATTTGAACTCAGAATAGATCTTGCCCTTTGGGATGAAACTCAAATCTTTGCTACATACAGGTTAGAAATATTTCACTTAAATTTTTTTGTAGAGTTTTATTATATTATTTAAACTTTTATATTTTAGCAATTTCTTAGTTGGAAATCCTGACAGTTTCTATCAATTGACTGTGGGAGGATATAGCGGAACTGCAGGTTTGTTAAATACAAACAAGGATAAACCATTTAGAAATTATTAACGCACAAATATTGCTTTAAATATAATTACAATAAGCGCATGTTGAAGTCGCTTGACATCAAGGTTTTGTGATAGTTTATAAAATCAATCGCATTTCTAAACTATGGTAAAATATAGATAATTAGATATAGTGCATTTTATATGCTTTAATTTGTACAATTTACCACGATTTAAATGCACCAGCAATATTTATATGGGTTTAATTGTTTAAATTATAATACTGAGTTTATAATTTGTTTTTGGAGCGTTGGATAAGTGTTATCTAAAAATCTGAGTACAACAATATAATAAATTATGACGTCACAATAGTTTATTATTGTTTGCTCAATCTTTATTATTAAAATATTATTTTCGTATTAAAATTTTAATTTGTAAACAAACAATGGCTTAGGTTACGTAACAATAAGAATAAATCTTTATTTTTTAAGAATCTACTAATTTAAAATAAAAACGGAAATTTTAAAATAAAAATTAATTATTTAGTATTTTATAGTTTAAAATGTTTTTTTTTTTATTTATTATAAGGCAGTTAATAATTTTATATAAAAAAAATAAAATTTAGTTTTTTTATGTCGAAAAGTTCTCAAAATTATTTAAGTAATTAAAACTTTTTATATTTTAGTAAATTGTTTAACTTTTATATTTATGCAGGAGATTCGATGAGTTATAGTAATGGGAGGTCGTTTACAACATTTGATCAAGATCATGATAGGTGGAGTGGTGGTAACTGCGCTAACTACCAGCATGGTGCTTGGTGGTATAACGGTTGTGCTGACTCAAACTTAAACGGAGAATATCTTGTTGGGGGAGTTGTAAATCAGCGTGGCATAACTTGGTATTTTTGGAAAAATAATTGGTATTCGTTTAAAAAAGCTAAAATGATGATTAGACCGTTCTAAAATATTTGTTAATTGAGGAAAATAATTAGAACGTTTGATAATAAATCAACTATTTTTCGCTTTTTAAAAAAACTTAAAACTTCTAAAAATATAAAGTTTTGCATATAATATAATCAAATTTTACTAATTACAAGAAAAATTGTTAAGCCCCCTTTTCATATATTTTTATCTAAAACTAATTATTAATAACATATTTGTAAATAAAATGGCATTTTCTAGTTGTAAAAATATTTGTAAATTGTGTGTAAAATCCAAATATTTTTTTTCATAAAGTTGTAGCTTATTATGCACAAGCTAACCTTTTATTAACATTAAAAAACAAAGAAATTTAACAGTTTAAAATTACGTGAGAATTATTTTTGTAATCTTTTATGATTTTGTTAAAACTTGATATTAACTTCTATTACGATATACTTTTTTTAATGTTTTTTAATCTTAGATTTGTTTTCGTTTTTTTCCAGATTTTGACTATTTTTTTAACCCTATACTATATAAGAGTCCTTTTTAGACTATTCCTCACCAAAATTAATAAAAAATCATACTAAAATTTAAAACCTTAATCCACTCTTGAAACCCAAAATCGCACACACCAGAGGCGTAAGGAGTCAGCAAGGGTGGCAAAACATGTTAGGGATCCGGTAATTCGCTAAAAATTATCTAAGGGTATGTAAGGAACATATTACATTCTTGTCCATTACTACTTAACATTGTATTATATTGTGCCGCTCGTATTTGTATGTGTTGATTGCTATTGTAATGCTATCTACTACAAAAAAATTTTAAAAAATATTAAAAATAAAAAATATGTATATTTTTTTCACTTATAAAAAATAATTAGTAGATTGTATTTTTTTGTGCTTGTATCATATGTGTTTATTGTTGAATTTTTTCGTTATCCCGAACTTTCCTTTAGCTGGAATAATGTTGCTTAATATGCATAAGCTAACCTTTTATCAACATTAAATTTAACAGCTTAATTTTAGGTGGAAGTTATTTTTTGTAATCTTTTATGATTTTGTTAAAAATTAATATCAACTCCTATTTTGATATGTTGTTTAAATGTCTTTTAATCTTAGACTTGTTTTTAAAATCTGAAATTTTCTTTTAACATGTTGTTTTATTTTGTTCTATTTTTATTAGTAAGCTACTTTTGTGTCTTACAAAAAGAGTTATCTAATGTCTTACTAAAAAGTAGTTTTAATTTTGAAAATCAGGATTTTAACGTTTTGTTTTTATCGTTAATGAATTTTGGAACTTTATTTTGGTAAGAAATTGCCGTATAATATAATTATACAGTGAATTTCCTGCGTGGTTATTTTAAGAAATCTTAACTGTCAGTCAGACAATACCAAGTTAACAATTTTGTTTGCAAATATCTTTATCCTCGATGTGGGAAGGTCGAATGCGCGATCTAAACATAGAGTAACATCAGTTACTCCCGACCCAGTCTTAAGTTGCCTTTTAGCAGTTTGGGATATTATATAGAATATAATTGCTCGATAATAATACTGCTGATTAAGTGTTGGCTCAGCGGGAGTTCATACCGTTTATATCGCCTTACTCACGGGCGCTACAGCTTAAGACCAGTGGGGATTGAACTAACTACCTCATAGGGGGTGTCAAGTATTCTTACTGCTACATCACGCTGCCGGTATAAACAATTAACTGCAAATACAAACAATTAACTGTCCGAAAATTCTATCAAAAACTTTCGGATTGGGTCGACTAAGACCGCTACAAAGGTTATATGGGAAATCCAGTTTTAACTTTTAAATTAACCGAACTAGGATAAAAAAGTTTTTAATAAAATTTGAGTAATATCTTACACGAATTAGTATTCTATTTCTAACATTACTAAATCGTAACCAAAATTACACGTTTGACAACCGACACCTTTGCTTAATTTAGTTTTGAATGATCTTTTTATATTAAGAATAAAGATATATAAAAATTCTTTATACAGTTTTCTTTTTATCTTTATACGCAAATAAAGTTTGTTTTTCATTGGCTGACATGTACGATTTTCAACGCCGACCTGTTTCGTTTACCGACGTCGACCGTCACAGTTTAAACAGCACGTCATCGCTCACTACGCCGTCTAGCGGAAGTCACACAAGCGCCCAAGCGGAATTCTCGCGCAGCAAACTCGAGTTTGTCGGCGGGCAAGAAGAGCCTAACGTCATCGTTTTGACGCGCCATAATGACGTCACAAACCAGCCAAAATGGTTGCCGGACGAGCACGAGGTACCGACGAGGCAAATGGGAAAAAACTTTTGTTCGGTCGCGCGTTTGCTCCAGCGCAGCGAAATCCTCCTTACATGGACGACGAACAAATGTAGCGTGACGTCACAATCAGATTAACTATGCGTCACTTTAATAACGCCAAAAATGACGTCATATTGAATATAATATTTTTTCCTAAATGTTTTAGGTTCATCAATTTTGTTAAGTGACGTCACAAACGCGGGGTAGTAACTTGATAATGACGTCACACGTACAGTTACGTTAAGGTGATGACGTCACACTAAGTAGTCTGGTACTACTACTTTGACTGGTTTTTGTTATTTAGTAAAATTTTGTATACTTGCCAATTTGTGTTGCTGCTTTTTATTTGAATCCCAATAAAAATCAGCAAATTTATTTAACATTTTAATTTAATTTTTTTATTAAATCATTTCTGATGTTTTCTGATGGTGAAGGTTATTTATAATATTTAAGGACATAGCCTAGGTTTTTATTTCCATAGCATTAACCGGCATGGTGTAGTGGTTTAAACACATGGCTTTAACTATAGGTCTTGTGTTTGATTCCTACTACTTACTTGCTGTAGTATTCCCAAGTAAGGAGCTATAGATGGCATATACTCCTGCTAAGCCAAAAACACTTAACAGTTTAATTATCTGGCAAAACGGTTTAGGTCATAAAATCGACTTTCCTACACCAGGGATAAAAAATACAAAAAATAAAAACAAAACAACATTTGAATTAGTTTCTTTAAAGTAAATCGGTGTTGTTGGTTAGTTGGTTATCAGTTAAAATTCAACTAATTGATTACCTTTTGAAATTTTAAAGCCTATTTTTAAATGTTCATGTCTAATTTAGTCCAGAAAAAAATTCTCTAAAAATTAAGTAACTTATTTTAAAAGTATTTAAATAAACAATAATAAAATTAACAGTTGTAAAAATAAATCACTGTTATAATTAAAAGGTAAACATATATTAAAAATAAACCAAATGTAATTGCAATACAAATGATATACCAATGTGCTACTATAGGTATTTAATATATTGCGCGATAGTCGCATATAAAGTAAAGCCCACACATAGGATATAGAAGATAATTCGACAACTAGTCGCATTTAACCCGGATAACATAATATTGCCCACACTTACATATAGGAGATAATTCGACAGTTAGTCGCATTTAACCCGGATAACATAATATTGCCCACACTTACATATAGGAGATAATTCGACAACTAGTCGCATTTAACCCGGATAACATAATATTGCCCACACTTACATATAGGAGATAATTCGACAGTTAGTCGCATTTAACCCGGATAACATGATATTGCCCACACTTACATATAGGAGATGATTCGACAGTTAGTCGTATTCTTCCCGGATATCAGAAACCCACACATACCAAATAGCAGGTAGTTTATTGGTCGAAAACCGAAGAATATGTGTGACTAAAACCGTTTACAAACAGTAAAAAAGTTAAACATTTAAAATTACATACCAAAATTATTCAGTTCTGCTTTTTAGGTTTCCTTGGCTTTTGATTTAGTTTTATGACAATAACAGGATAACTAAATACTTTAAATTAATAAAGATGAGCGACTATCCTAAAAAGAGGGTTATTTAAAAAAAAAGTCAATGTCTATTCCAGTTTTTGAATGTGAATTAGTAATACCTAGTATTAGGCTTTTAGTTTTTAAAATTTACATTTATCGCACTTTTTATTTTTGCTGCAAAATCCATTCGATTACTACTTTTTTCTTGAAATAAAAAATAATGTTAACCAGTATATTAGCATAAATATGCACCCTGAGTTTGCCTTCTTTTAAACAACATAATCATATTGGGTATTAATGTTTAACGGTTGTTAATATATTTAAAATATTGTTAACAGTTCTGTTTATTTTTATCGACTAAATTTTCTTTTGTTTTAAAGGAATTACCAAAACAAAAATATGTTTTTTGTTAAACTTTGGTGTTTAGCGTTTTTGTTTGCACAAGTTGAAAACTTTAGTCAAGTTGTTTTAACTTGTGGCAAAAATGACAATACGATGGAACGAGAAAATTCAAAGGATGGAGTGAGGGGACCTAATGGTGCTCCCGGTGCTGATGGTGCTCCCGGTGCTGACGGTGCTCCCGGTGTTGACGGTGCTGCAGGTGATAATGGTGTTCCAGGTGTTAGTGGGGCTCCCGGTGCTGATGGAGCTCCCGGTGCTGATGGAACTAATGGTACTAACGGACCCAGGGGTCTTCCCGGAGCAAAAGGGGAGCCGGGAAAGTGCGATGAATGCCGAGATTTGTTGCTTGGGATGGAAAAGAGAATCTCTGAGCTCGAAAATCAAATAAATAAAACCGAAGAAGTTAAAGGTAAGTCAAAACTAGACATTTTTAAATTATTTGCTCATATACACATTTTAAATTATTTGCTCGAAAAAGTAAGGGTTGACCCGACAAATTTTTTTATATTATCCGCATGTTTACCAAAGTTTTTGTTTTCAGTATTGCCAATAATAGACTGCAAAGGTTTACCAAGCAATGCAGAAAGCGGTGTTTATGACATAATTATAAATAATAAAACAACTCCCGTTTATTGTGACCAAACAACAGACGATGGTGGATGGATAGTAAATATTATTAATTTTTGTAATTGGCATTTTCTTTAAGATAATTAAATATGAAAAGTTAGTTAACATTTTGATTTCAAGGTCATTCAAAGACGTTTCGATGGGTCTCAAGACTTTTACTTGGATTGGAATAACTACGTGAATGGATTTGGAAACATATCGGCTGAATATTGGCTTGGTAAGTCGTTGTAAACTAATGTGAAACTATTATTCTTTATTAGTGTTGCGAACTAACTGCGAATTTAATTGGAAAGCAATTTATTGTTGAAAGAATTTAACATTTTTTGTAATTTAGTTGACTGCGATGTTGAAAAACTTAAAGCAAAATTATATATAATAAAGCTTTTATATACAGGTTTGAACAACCTTTACCAGTTGACAAAATCACGAAATTTTGAATTGCGAGTTGATTTAAACTCCTGGAACGACGAAAAAATCTTTGCAAGATACAGGTAAAAAATATAACTCAAATATTAAAGTTTAATTATTATAAATAAACTTTTGTATTTTAGCAACTTCAAAGTTGGAAATCCTGAAAGTTTCTATCGATTGACTGTGGAAGGATATAGCGGTACTGCAGGTTTGTAAAATATAATTATGTTACTGGCAGTGTTTTAGTTGAAAAGTTATACATAAATATGTCTTATGTGGTTAATTAGACTTAATAACAAACAAAAAACAATTATTTAAAATCATTAGCTCACAAATACCGCTTTAAATATGATTACAATAAGCGCATGTTAAAGACGCGTTTTTTATCGTAAAATTTATATTTAAAAACATTTATTTTTTTATAATTAATAGCTTAAAAAATACTCTGATTTTTAATCTAAATTGGTCTTTTTTTAAAAGATCAGCATAAAAGGTGTTAGTAAAAATTATAATAGCTTCTTTTTCAATATAACTTTATCTCTAGACACGTGATCGATCTATGCGAGGTTTTGTGGCAGTTTATAAAATCAATCGCATTTTTAAACTATGGTAAAATATAGATAATTAGATATAGTGCATTTTATATGCTTTAATTTAAACAATTTACCACGATTTAAATGCACCAGCAGTATTTATATGAGTTTAATTGTTTAAATTATAATACTGAGTTTATAATTCGTTTAATTGGAGGGTTAGTAAGTTATTACCTTAAAATGCGCGTAAAACAATTAAATTAACTATGACGTCACACCAGTCTATATTTTAGTATTAAAATTATAATTTGGAAACAAACAATAACATTTACTTCGTAACAATTACAATAATTTTGGTGCGTTGGATAAGTGTTATTGCAAAAAATCCGAGTACAAAAATATATCAACGAAGACGTCACAATAGTTTATTATTGTTTACACAATCTTTATTATTAAAATTTTATTTTGTATTAAAATTTTAATTTGTAAACAAACAATGGCTTTACGTAACATCAAGAATAAATCTTTGAAAATTTATTTAAAAATTCTCAAAATTATTTAAGTGATTAAAACTTTTTATATTTTAATAAATTTAACTTTTATATTTATGCAGGAGATTCGATGAGTTTTCATAATGGGATGCAGTTTACAACATTTGATCAAGATCATGATATGTGGAGTGGTGGTAACTGCGCTAACAGCCATCATGGTGCTTGGTGGTACAACGTTTGTCATCACACAAACTTAAACGGAGAATATCTTGTTGGGGGAGTTATAGATACTCGTGGCATAACTTGGTATCGTTGGAAAAATATTCATTATTCGTTTAAAAAAGCTAAAATGATGATTAGGCCGTTGTAAAATATTCGTTAATTAAGGAAAATAATTAAAAACGCTTATTTGAAAATTAATTAATTTTACTTATAATAAACTGAAAACTTTTAAAAATAATTAAAAAATTTAAAGCTTTTCATATAATATAATTAAATTTTACTAATTACAAGAAAAATTGTTAAGCCCCCTTTTCATAGGTTTTTAGTAAAAACTAATTATTAATAACATATTTGTAAATAAAATGGCATTTTTTAATTGTAAAAATATTTGTAAATTGTGTGTAAAATGAAAATATTTTTTTTCATAAAGTTGTAGCTTATTATGCATAAGCTAACCTTTTAATAACATTAAAAACAAAGAAATTTAACAGCTTAAAATTACGTGAGAATTATTTTTGTAATCTTTCATGATTTTGTTAAAACTTCATATTAACTTCTATTACGATATACTTTTTTTAACGTTTTTTAATCTTAGACTTGTTTTCCTTTTTTCCAGATTTTGACTATTTTTCTAACCCTATACTATATAAGAGTCTTTTTTAGCCTATATCTAACCAAAATTAATAAAAAATCATACTAAAATTTAAAACCTTAATCCACTCTTGAAACCCAAAATCGCACACACCAGAAGCGTAAGGGGTCGGCAAGGGGGGGCAAAACTTGTTAGAGATCAGGTAATTCGCTCAAAATTATCTAAGGGCATGTAAGGAACATATTACATTCTTGTCCATTACTACTTAACATTGTATTATATTGTGCCGCTCGTATTTGTATGCGTTGATTGCTATTGTAATACTATTTACTACAAAAAAATTTAAAAATAAAAAATATGGCACCGGATATATTTTTTCACTTATAAAAAATAATTAGTAGATTGTATTTTTTTGTGCTTGTATCATGTGTGTTTTCTGTATAATTTTTTCGGTATTTCAAACTTTTTTTTAGCTGGAATTTACGTGGAAATTATTTTTTTGTATCTTTCATGATTTTGTTAAAAATTAAGATCAACTTCTATATTATGATATGTTGTTTAAATGTTTTTTAATCTTAGACTTGTTTTTAAAATCTGTGTTTTTCTTTTAACATGTTGTTTTATTTTGTTCTCTTCTTATTAGTAAGCTACTTTTGTGTCTTACAAAAAGAGTTATCTAATGTCTTGCTAAAAAGTAGTTTTAATTTTGAAGGTCGGGATTTTAACGTTTTGTTTTTTCCGTTAATGAATTTTGGAACTTTATTTTGGTAAGAAATTGCCGTATAATATAATTATACAGTGAATTTTCTGCGTGGTTATTTTAAGAAATCCTAACTGTCAGTCAGACAATACCAAGTTAACATTTTTTTTGTATTTATCTTTATCCTCGATGTGGGAAGGTCGAATGCGCGATCTAAACATAGAGTAACATCAGTTACTCCCGACCCAGTCTCGAGTTGCCTGTGGTAGTTTGGGATATTATATAGAATATAACTGCTCGATAATAATACTGCTGATTAAGTGCTGGCTCAGCGGGAGTTCATACCGTTTATAGCGCCTTACTCAAGGGCGCTACAGCTTAAGACCAGTGGGGATTGAACTAACGACCTCATAGGTGATGTTAAGTGTTCTTACCGTTTTATCACGTTGCCGGTATAAACAATTAACTGCAAATACAAACAATTAACTGTCCGAAAATTCTATCAAAAACTTTCGGATTGGGTCGAGTAAGACATCTACAAAGGTTATATGGGAAATCCGGTTTTAACTTTTAAATTAACCAAACTAGGATAAAAAAGATTTGAATAAACTTTGAATAATATCTTACACGAATTCGTATTCTACTTCTTGTAGGAAAGCACTTCTCCATCAATTCTAATGCCAAGGCTTTTCTAGCCTCAAATCAGACTTGATGCCGGTTCACACCGAACGACGAGAAAACCGTATATGACCTGTCGGCCAAATTTAATCGTTATTATATTGAACATGGTCCAATTGTGTATTTTTCGCGTGCTCTTGAAAAAATTGTCGCTATTTGTTATGTAGAGCCAGTGTGAACTGTGTTTAATTTCCTGTATAGTTGGACTGTATTATTTTATAAATTTAAAGAATATGGGTTAATAGTGTAACCCTTGGATATACAAAATGTGAATTGACAGTTGTTTGTTTTTTGTGTTTTTCCCGGGCGATTTTATTTGTGACATTTAGTATATATTTTTTGGTTCCTAAAAACATACACCTAATTTTTACTTTGCCAAGTTTTATATTTAGAATTAGTTATCAGTTAAATACCATAAGAAAGGATGTAGTCGATATACGAAAGACGTTGTTGTGTGTAATGTACTCGTGATTATGTTTATCGCTATGTATGTAACCTGGAAACCAGATTTTGTAGTGTGTACGTGTAATAACGTTTTTGTTTATGTGTAATGTTCGGTTTGCTATTTTTGACCATTTCTAACGGGTCTTAAACCCTATTTTAGACATTAGAGACTTAAACTTTATACATTACTGCCATTATATTTGGATAAGAGTACCCTTAGGAGTCGATACTTTTTATGATTAGATTTTTCTTGACCTTAGTCCCTACATTCTAACATCACTAAATCGTAACCAAAATTACACGTTTGACAACCGACACCTTTGCTTAAAAGAGCTAGATATAACCAAGTAGAGACAACTTAACAAGTTGGTCAACGATTCAACTTTCTTTTAAAGGCAATGACATGGGACGAACTTTAATAACGCAACATTGTATTAACACTGGTGACCCTCTTTCAACAAATCAATATCCTAAACGAATGGAGGAATATTATTAACAAACGACAAATAAACGTAGCACCCTTTTTACCTAATCTTTATATAAATATAAGCACATATTAGGAATAAACCAGATGTAATTGCAATACAAATGATATACCAATGTGCTACTAGTTATCCAAGTTTAACCAAAATTAAATTTTAAAAAATACAGATTTTCAGCTATACAAGTGTATTAGAAGTGCCATGACATCACAAACAAATATTGTTGACGTCATATTACAAGATGCTAGGTTAAGAAAAGCAAAACATTAATTATTACAGCTTTAATATAAAACATCAGCAAAAAATTTCTAAAAATAAAGTTATTTAATAAAAGCTACTACGTTTTTAATGCTACAAAACAGTATATGCTTCATTCAATTAATTTTCATATATTCACATTTATTTTAAAATAAAAAAAGATTTTTTGTAAGTTTATTAAAAAGTTTAATTATTATTTGTACCAATGTTAGTCTAAAAATTACAGAAAATAGATTTTGTATTATTATATTTCTAGTTTTATAAATAAAACTTTTAACATATTTTAAAGAAATGAAATATTATAAACTAAAAAGCAAGTTCATTAAAAAGAAAAATTTATACAAAAAGCACAAAAACAAAAATTATATTTTTATCAGTTACAAATTTTTTTTTTTAAATGTTATTTTCTTGACAACAAAAAGCACAAAAATATTTGAATACTGATTAGTTAATGATTATCCACGTGATATATTGAGTGATTGTGACGTAATAAATTAAACCACATAACTAAGCACAGCTTATTTTTTAAATTTTTGTGAAACGAAAATTGTAATTTAAAAAAAAATTTTTTGCACCGGTTTTGATAGCGTTATTTAAAAAAAATGCAACTTTAATAAATGCACGTATTTTAAAATAAAAAAAGTTTGTATATTTTAATCAAATTGTAGTAAATTTAAAAATTATATCAAATAAATTTAGTAACAAATTAGCTTTTAAAAAATAGCCAACATTTAGCAAAATTATTTTTAACCAACATTTGAACAACATTTAAGTGACAAAAAGGTTTGTTTATTTACAGAAATTTTGTCCTTTTTCAATATTTGTTTATTTTTAGACCAACTGCTGCTTCTCAAAGAACTTGTAGGTTGGATTCTCGTAACCATTTTGTTGCATTTGAAGTAATTGTCTTTCTTCTGGAGTGAGGTGGTCGTTAACCTGAACATAAAAAGTTTATTTTTCATATTTTGTGAAATATATTTAGGCCAAAAAAGCAAATTTGGTATTTTTAAAATTGGAATACTTGTGGTTTATGACCTTCAAAAAAAAAAATTTAATATTTATCAAGTATATTGGCATAGGTGTAGTGGTTGTACACTACATAAGGTCCTGGGTTTGATTCCCAATGCTTACATGCTCTTGGGTAAGGCGCTATAAACAGTATAAACTCTGCCAAAAGGCAACACAAGATTGGGTTGGGGTAAATAATGTTACTCTATGTTAAGGTTGTTAGGTCGACCTTTCCACATAAAAATAAAGAAAATTAGTTATGCCAGTTAAATAAGGGAGAAAATTAGGCAGTACAGTGAAGTACAATAAAGAATAAGCTAGGACCACACAGTATCAAAGTTTTTATTAAAACCGTAAGTACAAGAGATCCTGAAATACTAATAGCCTATCATCTGATAGTAAATATTTGAATAGAACTAGGGTATATATAAGGTTGGAATATATAATATATGTCATTAAGAATGGTAAATGTAGTAAGAAATTTGGCAAGAAATAAATGTAAAATGTACAGTCCAGAAAAGTAAAAAATGTTTTTAAAAAACTTTAAACAAAATTTAAAAAAAAACAAAAACAAAAAAGAATTAATTATTTTATTCTTAAGACAAATAACAAAATAAATATTTTATTAACCGTTTTAAAAAAGAGCGAAAATAGTGAACTCATACCTGAAGTTTAGTAAATTTTTTCTGTCTGATTACCGACCTCCTGTTAACACCATGAACAACCACAGCAACTAAGGTCACAAGAACAAGAAATCCAACAGAGACGGCAATCCAACGAGTGAAAGAAGCTTCACTGTAATCCTGGTATTCCTTATCGGTATCCACAACAGCTAGGGGCTAAAAAATTAACAAAATTTTTGTTAAAATTTAATAGATCCTCCACTTATAAACCTGGATTTTTACTTATAAGTTACTGATATATCACTAGTTTGTCTGTGATAACTGCACACCACGAACACAAGTTTTTGTATTTTTTTAAACGGCAATAAATTGCTCATATAAATATATATATGTAAAGTCAACTAGGCTTTATTATATTTAGATTTATATTATTTATTTGCATTTTTAAATTTTAAAAATTTACCAATTTGTGAGCCTATTTTATTTAAATTTTAAATTTTTACTAAGATATGAAATATTAAGATGACCAAAATTAATGCTGCCACCGAGAATTAAACTTAAAGCTAATGTAATAATTCAACATAGAAATTAATCAACTCACTTGTTGTTGGTTAAAGTCAGCATCAAAATCTATTTCAATTTCAGGAGTCTGAAAACATTTACAAAAAATAAATTTTAAGTATTTACCATGAAAATTTTAAAGTATTTACTACACAACTAAAGTAGTAAGAAAAAATTTAAAGTGTTTACTCGATAAATTAAAGTATTTACCGTGGTTTCTTTAAACAACCAATCGTCATCATCATAATCTTCTTCTGAAAAATTAATATTCATTTAAGATAAACAAATACACAAATTAATTAAAACATTTTATTAAATTATTTATCCAGCAGCATTGTGTAGTGGTCAGAACACTTGGCCTCACTACATAAGATCCTAGGTTCGATCCTGACTGGTCTCATGCTGTAGCGTACATAGGTAAGGTGCTATAATCGCTATAAACTCCTGGTGAGCCAGCAGTTTAATCAGCAGCAGAATTATCAGGCAATTATAATCTATAATATCCCAAACTGCCATATTAGCTAAAGACTAGGTTGGAATAACTGTTGTTACTCTATATTTAGGTCATGAAGTCAACCTTCCCACAACAAGAATAAATAAAATAAATAACAAGAATAAATAAATAAAATAAATAAGAATAAATAAATAAAATAAATAAGAATAAATAAAGAATAAATAATAAACAAATAAAAAATTAGCAATACCTTCTTCCTCAAGATCATCTTCATCGTTCATTTCTCCTTCTAATGCTCCTTCAGTTTTTTCTTCGTCATAATCTTCTTCTGTTGCATCCTCATCTTCATCATAATCTTCCTCCATGTCTTCCTTCAGATCTTCCTCTACATCCACTTCCACTTCTTTGTAATATTCCAACTCTTCATCTTCAGGATCTATCATAAAAATCACAAAAAAAAGAATTTAATTTTCTGCATCTAACAAACACTTTATTACAAAAATTTAAATATTTTTGAAATCATGAAAATATTAGAATTTCCAACATTTAATTTAATAATTTACAACCTAATTGAATCTTCCTCTAAAATGTTGCTCTCCTAAAGTCTTTCCAGCCCAGTCCTTTTTATTCTATCTCGATGATTGCCAGAATAAAGAGCAATCAGATTAAATCGTTTTTCACCTTTAAATTCGAGCTCAACACCTGAGCCTACTCCGTCTTGGCTGCTAGGTAATAAACGAACTGTCATTAACAGGTCAGGGCGTGCCCATAACAGTCTTTTAAATATTTTACTTGTGTTTGTTGACTCCATACCAGGGCCTAGCATAATGACTTCACCATTTCCTGAGCGTAATCTCATCCACAAGCTTTTAAGGAACCTAGGGAACGATTGGTTTGGGTTTAAATGAGCTTGTGAGCTTATTTGTTCACTACTTGTGTGATTTGTTGGATTGTTTATGTCTTTTATTTCCCCAATAAATAATCTTGCTTGCTGTCTTTGATATGCACAGTGGAAATAAAGAGCTTTAAAGTTCACGTCTTTTCGAAAGTGTAATCTTCTGTACAAATCGAACGATAATTCTTCAAAGTTTTCGCGGTCAGAATATTCAGGCAAATTTTTAACTAGTTCGTAAAACTCTATTTGAGACAGAAGTGGGTGACTTTTATGACCAATGTTATTCCAGGTTAACATGTCACGTAACAATAACTCTCTCCATAAAAATTGGTCACTACAAACTTCTGACCAATGACGACTTGTCATCGATAAATTACAAATATCAACGGTGTCTAACTTTGATAGTATTACAATCTTGCAATAAAATGGAATATCATCTAAGCTGATCTTTTTACAGTTTTCTGTTGTAAGGTCATCTTGTGTAAAGTGTTCTTTGACTAAATGTAAAATTACTAGATTAATATATTTTACTCAAATCATTAGTTGCTTGTAGTAAATGGCACAAAAACTCATTGAGTTAAAGAAAAAAAAATTGGCCTACCAAGTGCCAACATTAACCTAATTTATTGTAATAGCACAAAATAATATTAAACAAATGGAATATATATTTTTTTTTTTGGGGGGGGGGGGGGGGAAGGGTTTTCGTATATTGATAAAAGTAAATAATAAATATGATAGGCTATACAATTAATATTACAACAAAGCGACGGGAAAAAATGACAAAATCAATTTAATGATTTAAAAAATACCAAAAGTATTAATGTTTACATAAAAATTTTAAGTATGTTATGACATGGTCACCAAACCCAAATTAATACCCCTATTTAACTCATCGAACTTAAAAGTAAAATTTGGCAATATTGTTACTTTCAAACCCTTAAGAAAGACGCAATGAATGGTATGAACTCCTGCTGAACCAATACTTCAGCAGTTTAATTATTGGCCAATTAATTAATCATAAAATCCTAAACTGGCAACTGCGTAACTGATGTTACTCTATCTTTAGGTCGTAAAGTCAACCTTTTCAAATCGAGAAGAAAAAAAAAAGTTTTAACTTTGCTTTTTTACCTTTGCATGAATTTATTTCCATATTCGAAGTCTTAGTAGTTCCATCTTTGAATTTCAACAAACATTGATCACAAAATAGTCGAAAAGCAGCAACCACGGTTCCTTCTTTCTGATTGGTTGAATTTTGTTTAAAATTGTTGTGAAGTAAACCCATTGAACCTTGGCAAATTGGGCGGGTCAAATCAGAGAAGTTTTCTTTTAAATTATTCATTTTTATAAATTTTTCTAAAAGACATACATAGCATTTAGTTAAATGAATATTGTATATATCTTTATCCTCGATGTGGGAAAGTCGAATACTCGACCTAAACATAGAGTAACATCAGTTACTCCGACCCAGTCTCAAGTTGCCTGTTGCAGTTTAAAATATTATATATATTATAATTACCCGATAATTAACTGCGGGTTAAGTGCTGGCTTAGCAAGAGTTTATATCGTTTATAGCACCCTATACGAGGGCGCTACAGCATAAGATCACTGGGGATCAAACCCAGGACCTCATTTAGTGTAGAAAGTGCTGTTACCACTACCAGACTACCACATGCTGCCGGTATATTTAATTTTAATAATAAAAGTAATAAAACCAGCAGGTTTGCACTACTTTAATTTAGAATTGATGCTACTGTACACTTTTTAAGCACAAAAAAATGTAGATAAAGTTGTTTTTATCTTGCCCTTTATTATTTACATATGAAGAATAAACAAGTTAAACTTAAAAATTCCCTTTTTTGTAACTTATCTATGATTAAAAATAAAATACACCATGTTTCCATAATACCCTTTTAAAAATACATTAAAAAATTTGCTGACATATTCGTAAAAAAACTATTTATCCTGCATTTATATTTATAAGTATTACTATTTTATTATTTAATAAACACTAAAAACAACACCCTTATCGTTAATTGCAATGTAATTAAATATATGTTATACAGTTATATTAGTCAGTTAGTGTTATGATAGTCTAATAGTTTACGTTTAAAAATTGTCCAGAATTAGCTTACGTTTCACTTACAGAATACTTTTTTATGTTGTTTTTAAAGTGACGTATTAAAAGTTACGTTGTTCAGAAATTACATTTTCCTTATTTGACTTATGAGAATAAATTTCCCCTATTTCGAAATTCTAAGGGATAAATATTTTTATATATATCTTTATCCTCGATGCGGAATGTCCGACTTCACGACCTAAACAAAGAGTAACAACCGTTACCACGACCCTGCTTTAAGTTGCCTTTGGCAGTTTTGGAAAATACACTATAATCGCTCAAGGTCCTGACTAAGCGCTGGCTTAGCAGGAATTCATATCCTTTATATCGACTTACTCAAGAACGCAACAGCATGGCAGCAGTGGAAATTAAACCCAGGACTTTATATAGTGTAGAAAGTGTTCTAATACTATATTGATACTATATTGAACCCAATTCTTTTGGCTTTTTTGCAAAACTTTCCTTTACGCGTTTTTAATTTTAATTTATACATTAAAAAAATAAACCCATTAAATGTTTTAATTTAAGTATTTTAAATTTAATTTTTTGGCTTTAACTAGTTAATAATTATAAAATTTTGTGTTTTTAAAATTTCCTTAAAATGTTTTATTTTATTTTTTAACAATGACATCATAAAGAAAAAATAAATTCATGATATTTAGCACTTGTTAACTATTACATCATTTTTAAATAAAAATTTATCTAAAGACCCTAAACAAAATACGTCAGAGAGCAAAAGGCAGAGCACTTTAAACACAAAACTTAAACCATACAGAACCGGTAATAATAATATTGACATTAACACAAGACCTTCGTGCAACAGTGTTTTGACAAAGTTCAATAAATATTCCTATTTTAAGCGTTACTTAAAACCACATCCATTATTTGCTTGTTTAAATACAAAGAACGATGGAAACTTATTTTTTGGCTGACTGCATAAAAAACATTACTTCATTTTTAGCCGAACTGACAACAATAGTTCTTTTAGTTACCCAAAACAAGATCACCTTATTTTACTTTAAAATGACGCAATACCTGAATAATCTTCTTCAAAAGCTTTGTTCTTTCTGTGTATAAATATAGGTGTCCTTGCATCTTTAACGACAAAGTACAAGCGAAGAGTGTACAACGAACAATACGATATAGAATAGGGGAGTGCCCCCTAAAAAATTGGGTGTGTTGTTTGTTATTTTAGTAAAATTTATAAAAAAGCAAAGTTATATTAAAGCAGAAATACGAGTTCAAATATTATAAAAATAGTTAAAATATCGTTTTGTGCATATAACAAAGCAATCGTAGTAATACGGTTAATTTACAAAAGCATTTTGTGGTTTTATTTTTTAAACAGTGGGGCTCAGGGTCATTTATCTTTTATATGAACGTATATGTTGTTGTAAGATTATATTTATTAATTTTGGTTGTGTAGTTAATCTGGAACCTTAGTTAAAAACTTTTTCATTTAAAAATGGGTTTTGTCGTCACTCCAGCAGACTATGAATCACAATCCTATTACACTGCGTTCCAAATTTAAGTTAAAAGTTTAAGGCAAAATTGTTGTGGTTTACAAATTTTTACGTGTTTTACTCTAACAGTAAATTTGTCATCAGTGAACCAAAAAGCGTTAGGTTTTTAACTGTATGCATATATCTAAAAGCGAAACTAGACCATTTTACTTTTTCTTACAAACAGCCTTCAAGACTAGCAGTCAGATCGTTTAAGTTACTGCTGTCAACGATTTATAAAACTTGTAGATGTACCTACATAACAAAAACTATTATTATGACATAATTTTTGTTTATTTAACGCTTTGGTTTGCCTTTTTTTTAATATATATATATATATATTTTTTTTTTTAGGTTTTATATTTTTTTGGGTAGTTGTATGATATTGTGACGTGTTTGAGCTATCTGTGAACGCCGGACTCAAGGGCGAATAGTGTGGCAATGGTGCGGTTCAAACCCGAAACCTTTCGGCTCGTAGTCCGACGCCGTGACCGGTTCGCCACACTACCGAACTTCTTATAAAAATATTGCTTAGCCTAACAGAATCGCTCAGCCTATGCGCCCACTAGCTTGAGATTTTATTGATTGGGTTGTCTTACATTATGCTCAGGTTTGTTTTAGCGAACAATAAGTACAAGTTATACTAAAATAAACTTTTATTAAAATATAAATTTATTAAAATTATTAAAAACTTTAGAGTGCAAGAGAAAAATCTACCAAACCATATTTTAAAACAGCGTTTCTACAATTTTTACGTCATAATCTACTAGAGTCTTTTGCGTATTTTTTTAAAACTTGAATAACAGACGATATGTAAAGAATTAAAATATAATATTTAGTGCCTTTTTTAGCATATCATACTCCGTATTTTCATTTAAAAATGTCAGCCAGACAGAGAAACTAAGCTCAATTTTTAACTTAAAATTGTTATGCGAAAACTCTCTTTAAAGAACATTTATTTTTTGTCCGCTCAGAATGATCGGGTATAAGAAAATGTTAAGTATATAAATACATTTAAGTTATTTTAGAGTGAGCCTCTTACTTTAAGTTATAAAGATTGAATCAAAGATTAAGTTTTTGTATGTTGATTGTCGAGTTTACATTTTGTTTATTAATGCTTAACTTTTATTTTTATTTTTTTGTATACATCTTTATTCTCGATGTGGGAAGGTCGACTGCATGACCTTAACATAAAGTAACATCAGTTACCCAGACCCAGTCTCGAGTTGACTTTGGCAGTTTGAGATATTATAGTCGGATAATTAAGTTACTAATTAAGTGCTGGCTCAGCAGAAGTTTATACCGTTTATAACGCCTTATTCAAGGACGCTACAGCATAAGTTCACCTGGGATTGAACTCAGGACCTCATGTAGCGTAGAAAGTGTTCTTACCACGACATCTTGCTGCCGGTGATTGTTCAAGTGATTAAATTTTCTTTAACTTTAGGCTGTAGTTATTGTAAATGTTAATTATAGTTTTTTACTTTTTATGACTTTATTTTGCAGAAATTGCTTAAACAAAAATATGTTTTGGGTTAAGTTATTGGTGTTAGTGTTTTTGTTTGTACGCGGACAAAACGTCAGACAAGTTGTTTTAACTTGTGGCAACGATGACGACACAATGGAACGTGGACAACCTGGGGCTCCCGGAAAGAGGGGACCGATCGGACCTCCCGGATTCAACGGAACTTCCGGATTTCCCGGTGTTAATGGTGTCAGGGGTCTTCCTGGAGCGAAGGGGGAGCCGGGAAACTGTGATGAATGTCAGAGTTTGCTGCTTGAGTTGAAAAATAAACTCACTGAGCTCGAAAATCGATTTAATGAAACCCAAACAGTAAAAAGTAAGTTAACACAAGTAACCTTTTATTAATTTGCATATTTACCCAAGTTTTTGGTTTTTAGTAATGCCTAACATGGACTGTAATGGTTTACCGGACAATGCAGAAAGCGGAGTATACGACATAATCATAAACAATAAAATAACACCAGTTTATTGTGATCAAACCACAGACGATGATTTTTGGATAGTAAATATTAATTAATTTTTGTAATTAGTATTTTTAATTTATTAAAAATATTTAAATTAAATTAACATTTTAACTTCAAGGTCATTCAAAGACATTTCGATGGGTCTCAAGACTTTTACTTGGATTGGGATAACTACGTGAATGGATTTGGAAGTGTATCGGGCGAATATTGGCTTGGTAAGTCCTTGAAATCTAATTCTTTAACTTTATTATTTGTGTTAAAGTTGTCTGTTGCATATAATATATTAAGACATTTATATACAGGTTTAAATAACCTTTACCAGTTGACAAAATCACGAAGATTTGAATTAAGAGTTGATTTAAACTCCTGGAACGACGAAAAAATCTTTGCAAGATACAGGTAAAAAAATATAAATTAAATAAAAAAGTTTTATTATATAAACAACTTTGTATTTTAGCAACTTCAAAGTTGGAAATCCTGAAAGTTTCTATCGATTGACTGTGGAAGGATATAGCGGTACTGCAGGTTTGTAAAATATAATTATGTTACTGGCAGTGTTTTAGTTAAAAAGTTATACATATATGTCTTATGTGGTTAATTAGACCTAATAACAAACAAAAAACAATTATTTAAAATTATTAACTCACAAATACCGCTTTAAATATGATTACAATAAGCGTATGTTAAAGACGCTTTTTTTATCGTAAAATTTATATTTAAAAATATTTATTTTTTATAATTAATAGCTAAAAAATCCTCAAAAAAAGATTAGCATAAAAGGTGTTAGTAGAAATTATAACAGCCTTCTTTTCAGTATAACTTTATCTCTAGACACGTGATCGATCTATGCGAGGTTTCGTGGCAGTTTATAAAATCAATCGCATTTCTAAACTATGGTAAAATATAGATAATTAGATATAGTGCATTTTATATGCTTTAATTTGTACAATTTACCACGATTCAAATGCACCAGCAGTATTTATATGGGTTTAATTGTTTAAATTATAATACTGAGTTTATATATTGTTTAGAAGTGTTATTTAAAAAAATCGATTACAACAATATAATAAATTATGACGTCACAATAGTTTATTATTTTTTGCACAATTTTTATTATTAAAATATTATTTTCGTATTAAAATTTTAATTTCTAAACAAACAATGGCTTAGGTTACGTAACAATGAGAATAAATCTTTATTTTTTTTAAATCTACTAATTTAAAATAAAAACGGAAATTTTGAAATAAAAATTAAATATTTAAGATTATATAAATTAAAATGTTTTTTTTTATTTATTATAAGGCAGTTAATAAATTTATAAAAAAAAATAAAAATTAGTTTTTTTATGTCGAAAAGTTCTCAAAATTATTTAAGTAATTAAAACTTTTTATAATTTAGTAAATTGTTTAACTTTTATATTTATGCAGGAGATTCGATGAGTTGGCATAATGGGATGCCGTTTACAACATTTGATCAAGATCATGATAGGTGGAGTGGTGGTAACTGCGCTAACAACAGTCATGGTGCTTGGTGGTATAACGCTTGTCATTACTCAAACTTAAACGGAGAATATCTTGTTGGGGGAGTTAAAAATGATCGTGGCATAAATTGGTATAATTGGAAAAATAATTATTATTCGTTTAAAAAATCTAAAATGATGATTAGGCCGTTGTAAAACATTCGTTAATTAAGGGAAATAATTAAAAACGCTTATTTGTAAGTTAATTATTTTTACTTATTAAAAAACTGAAAACTTTAAAAAATATGAAGTTTTGCATATAATCCTAATTAAATTAAAATATAAAATTGTTAAGCCTCCTTTTCATTGGTTTTAAGTAAAAATTATTCATTAATAACATATTTGTAAATAAAAGGGAATTAACTAAAATAAAAACCAAATTGTAAAATATTTGTAATAAAAATTGTGTGTATAATTAAAACTAATAAATGTTTATTCATTTAAATATGTTAATAGAATTCTGATCACATATTAAACGTCAATCAAATTTGTTTGCATTTATTGTTAATTTAAATGTGATTATAATGTGTAAATAGTTGTGCTAATTTTTATTTTAACATTGCTTTACCATTAAAATAATTCTGTAAATAATCTGTGTTTATATAAAAATTCAATCAGAAAGTTTAAATATGACGTCACAATACTTAGTTATTTGTAAATTTGTTTTAAACTTTATACCTGCTAACTGACGTCACAAAGACATATCCTATATGACGTAATAAAAATACGTCACACAAGCATACTTCGAAAAAAAAAAATAATTTTATTCATAAAAGTAATAATGTTAATGACGTCACGGGGTAGTGACTTGGTAATGACGACACACAGCTATGTCGAGGTACTGACGTCACATGTACAGTAACGTCAAGGTAATGAATGACGTCACATTAAGTAGTCTGGTACAACCATTTTAACTGGTTTTTGTATTTTAGTAAAATTTTTTTTTTTAAATTACACGTTTGACAACTGACACCTATGCTCAAAAGAGCTAGATATAACCAAGCAGAGACAACTTAACAATCTGGTCAACGATTGATTGGCATGGGACGAACTTTAATAACGCAACATTGTATTAGGTGACCGCCCTTTCAACAAATCAATATCCTAAACGAATGGAGGAATATTATCAACAAACGACAAATAAACTTAGCATGTGTGCCCCATTTATACCTAACCTTTATATAAATATAAGCACATATTAGGAATAAACCAGATGTAATTGCAATACAAATGATATACCAATGTGCTACTAGTTATCCAAGTTTAACTTATTTTTTTAATTCAAAAAAACACAAATTTTTAGCTATACAAATCGTGTTAAAAGTGCCATTTAAATATTACCTCAGAGAAACGATATACATACCTATATAAAAACTATAACTTTAGGTTATCACCTAATCAATTTATTAAGAGAATATATGTTTAATCAATTAGCATCAATATACTATTGCACAAAAATGTAATTTACATGAAGTATTAATATTTGTATAACTAATTAAAACACAAGCATAAAGCACTTTAAATCAGCTGATATATATGGACATAGTGAAAAACGAATAAATTTTAAAATGGCATTTTTACACTTCACAAAAAATCATTTATAATTACAACTATGGTATATTACAGTAAATATTGTTATCAATTTTTTTTAAAGGCTTACTAATACCTAATATATTTTGCAAATTAAAAATCCATCAAATTTAAAAAAATAAATTTTAATATAATTTTAGTAATATTGTAATGACTCTAGGTTGGACAAAAGAATTAAAGCTAAAACCTAAAACTGTAAAATTAGCTTTGTAACATCTAAGTTTGGTAATAAAATGATATTTTGCTTAAACAAAAGTGAAATTTAATTTTAATTTATATGTTTGGGATAAAAATAAAAATGTTTTTTATAGAGGGTTCATAAATCTAATTAAAATTTAAACTGTAACATCAGTGTATGTAAAACTGTAGCGATCAGTAAAATTTTGAGCTTCCTTGACCACTCTGATATGGTTGACTGTGTTGTTAAAATGGGTTTCTATGATGTCATAATTCTCACTATCCTTAATATTTGGAAGATCTTCTTCAATTTTGGAGATCAGTTGATTAAGTAAATCAACCGTTACCTTAATCATAACAGTAAAAAATTGAAAAATTGTTCGATAAAAGTTAGAATAATTACCTATTTTTGGCTACTAATAATTAACGTAATAATTAATTATTTTTGGCTATAATATTTTTTCGTATTACTTTATAACTTACTACATACAGTATACCATTTTTTTATCCATATTTTGAAAAAAAATTATTTGAACATGAGGTCCTAGGTTCAATCCCAACTGCCTCAAGTAAGGCATAACAAACTTTTGCTAAACCAAAAACTAATATTATCAGATTAATTAACAAGCAATTATAATCGAAAATATTCCAAACTGCAAAAGGCAACTCGAGACTAGGTCGAAGTAACTAATGTTACTTCATGCTTAAGCTGTAAAGTCGACCTTTTCACATAGAGGATAAATAAATGCAAAAAAAGACTGTTTAAACCAACTTGCTGATTTGCAACCTTGTTCGAAGAAGTAAATATACTTGTTGAGTATTTCAACAAACAACTGCAACTGAACAGCTGACTCCATGCATTGGTTTGCAGTCTTAATAGCTTTCTTCAAACATTCCATAACTCTGTGGGAATCCTTCATCTAAATAAACTATTGGGTAATTATTATGTATGTTGAATTTAAACAAAAGCTAGCTTAAATGGTAACTTTTTTTACCTTAATTTATGAATTTCGGTTAAGTAGTCTAAGTTAAAATTAGAATTATTCACATTTTTTCTAGAAAAAAACTGTAGTCAGACATTTTACTCCAATTTTAACGTGTTAGGTTTTTATATTTTTTGGGAGGGAAGGATGTGGTGTTATGATGTGTTTAAGCTACATGTAAACGCCGGGCTCAAGGACGAATAGTGTTGCAATGGTGAGGCTCGAACCCGAAACCTTTCGGCTCGTAGTCTGCTGCCATGACTGCTTAACCACACTACCAAACCCATTTTACTCTAATGAAGGATAAACAAATTAAATTACCTCTCCATCGCTCTCTTGCGTTCGTCCTGACCAGAACAAATGTGACACATGTGCCACGGCTCGTGACTGATCAGGTTTTTTCAGCAGATGTGCCGTGGCATGAGCACACTGGGCACGCAAAGGGGCATGGTTTTCCTCGCTGAAACAGTCACAACGCTCAACTGCACTGACAAGAAGGGTCACTGCTGCAAGTTGAGCCCGACTATCTGAAACTTCCTCTTCACATATCGAAAAAGCCTTCAAAAAATGAAGAGTTAAAAGGAAAATCTATTCATAACAGACCTTGAAGGAAGATATATATATATAGATGTATGGTCACAACTCTTAACTAATATTTGCTCGTGATAATTTTTCCTTGCCCCACAAACGAAAGTTTTATTTAATCTGTATATCGTCTACTAAGCTTTATTATATATAAATTATTTAAACTAAAATATGGGTAATAAAAGCAAAAATGATAATATTTATAATTTTAGGAAACTGTTTTCCACTGAAATTGGTTTATTCTTTATTTGTTAAACAGTTAACAGTTTTAAATTGCTTACTTGTGAAAGATATTCATAAGCAATAGCTTCATGGTTGTCAAATTTTAGTTCAGATACCATGATAGCACCTTGTATGAACAACCTTAAAGACAAATCAGGGAAACCAACTGAACAAAGATTGTTGTTCATTGTTCGACATAACTCATAAATCTTGCAGCATTTTTTACTCCATTTTGCATCCTAAAAAATTGAAAAAATATTTTATTATTGATTGACCGGCAGCATGATGTAGTGGCAAGAACATTTGCTACACCACACAAGAGATCAAGAGTTCAATTCCTACTGATCTCATACTGTAGCGCCCTTGAGTAAGGCACTATAAACGGTATGAACTCCTGTTGAGTCAGCACTTAATCAGCAGCATAATTATCGGACAATTAAAATCTATAATATCCCCAACTGCTAAAGGCAATGCGAGACTGGGTCGAAGTAACTGATGTTACTTTATGTTTAGGTCGCGTATTTCGTTCATTTTAACAAAACAACAAACAACCTTTATTGAAAAGTAATCAAATATCTAACAAATGAAAAGCAAAACATTTTGTTTTATTTACCTCTTCACTTATTTGTTTGTATCTGGCAGACAATCTATAAGCAGAAAACACAGCAGAAGTGATTGTGAACGACATCCTTTTGTCCCCACCTTTCTCAAAGTGACCGAATGCTTTGTTTAATATCTGCAACAAATTTTAGTAATTTTTACATTTATTTATCCTCGATGTGAAAAGGTTGACTTTATGACCTAAACATAAGTAACGTCAGTTACCGACCCAGTCACGAGTTGCCAGAAGTAGTTTGGGATATTATTGATTATAATTGCCCAATAATTATGTTGCTGATTAAGTGCTGGCTCACCAGAAGTTTATACCGTTTATAGCACCTTACTCAAGGGCGCTACAGCATGAGAGCAGTAGGGATCGAACCCACGACCTCATGTAGTGCAAGTGTTCTGATCACTACATCAATTAACTAGTACTCTTAAATAACCCGTTTGACACAAGATTGTATAAAAAGTCAATGCAATACATGAACAGATCGCCCTTTGTGCACCAACTTAAATAATAGTAACTGGGAACCTCGACCAACAGCATTTAAACAAAAATTTTCAAAAAAATTGAACAAAATTTTTACCAAATAATGTTGGTCAGGTTCGTCTGAATAAAGAAGATGAACAAATCTTGATACTAGTCCCTGTTCTTCCGCAAAATCCTCCGCATCTTCGTCTGAAGTTTGATCTGCTTGGTCCTGGATCAACGGGGAGATTAACATCAACAAATTATCGACCTGTTGATCAACAAAATGTATTAAACATCAACAAATTATCGACCTGTTAAGCAACAAAATATATATTAAACAACAAAATTTCAATCTGTTAAAGGTGGGTCAAAAAAAGTAATATTAAATAAATTCTGTAGAAACTTTAAAAGGCCAAATGATAAATCTAATTCCAGCAAAAAAATCTTTTAAAGAATATTTATAAATTCCTACTTGTCCAGCATCGAGTATATTCGTTTCATTCTCAAGGGCGTTGTTAATAATTCTAATTGCTATTTGCTTTCGAGAAAAGTAGTCTAAATGTTCATAGAGTGGAGCAAAATACCTAGATTAAGAACATATTTTTTATTTTACATTTACTAGTGAATAGCCTGCTTTATAGTCGGCATTTTAATTGTCATAATATGGTCACAACTCTTAATTAATATTTGTCTGTAATAATTTACCCACGCACCACAAACTGCAGTTTTGTTTATTTTAAAGGTCTTTTAATTGAACATACATACACATATGTATAAAGTTTACTAAACTCCATTACATATAAATAAGGCCTAAGGGTTAATTGAGCATTGACAAAAAACTAACAGATAAAAAAGATAAAATTCTAAAATTAAGCCTGTCCATCAAAACTTTAAAATTAATGTCTTGAAATTTAATTTATAAATGATGCGGTTTGTACGTATACATATAAACCGGCAGCATGGTGTAGTGGTAAAAACACATAAGGTCGTGGGTTTAATCCCCACTGATTTCATCCTGTAGCGCCCTTGAGTAAGGCGCTATTAACGGTACAAACTCCTCCTGAGCCAGTAATCAGCAGTATAATTATCGAGAAATTATAATCTAAAATATCCCTGCCACAGGCAACTCGAGGGTCGGAGTAGCGTATGTTACTCTATGTTTAAGTTGTGAATCAACTTTCCCACATCGAGGATAAAGATGTATACAAAATAAAAATATATAAATAGAAGAAAAAAAATTTTTAATAAAATTTAGTAAATAGGTTGTAAATTAATTTACTTGATTTGCAACACCGTTAAAATGTTGTTGTATTTGTCGATCGGAACCAATAAAAGTTTGGACAACTCTTTGCACAATGCAGCGTCTTTTACACTTGAAATTCTACAGAAAAAAATTGTAAATATTAAAAAAAAAATTCTGAAGTTCTATAAAAAAACTTTAATTAAAGAACACAAAAAAAAACGTAAATGTGGAGTTTAATTAAAGTTATAAGAGAAAAGAGATCACATATTTTGTCCGGTTCCAGACAAAACATAATTACACAACGACTCTCCTAAATTCCCTCGTCTAGATTACAGTGTGAGAGAATTATCACCTACGGATTACGCTTCAAGAGAATTCTCTCCTATGGTAAATGGTACGTTGTTTTGCCTAGACCCGGACAACATAGACCCGAGAAAAGAAAACACAAACGGCTTACGTCTCAATTTTTCTTTTCCCGAACAATTCCATCGTAGACTCGAACACTTTATCAATATAATCTACTCTGTCCGTGTAACATTTAAAAGCAAGGTTCACCAACGCTGTATGCATGGACACTACATCTTCAAGCAGCATCTCTTGTCTTTGCTGGATATTTAAACAACAATTACTTTGGTTTAAATAGTTAACTGTCCATCCTACAAGCTGGGGTACATTTAAAGTGTTGAAGTGTGTTTAAAAGAAGTTTAAAAGAAAGTTAAGTTATCAGCGCACCACAAACAGCAGTTTTTTTGATTTAGAAGGGCCATTTAATATAATGTATTTGACAATGAAAATAAAAAGAATATTGGTTAACTGGTAATTTGGTATACTAGCCATAGCGGGAGACAACAAACCGAAAAATTTCAGGGTTTGAACAACACCAATGTCACACTACTCGCCCTTAAGCCTGGTGTTAACATAGAGCTTAAAACATGTCAGAGTAGCACACCCTTACCTCAAAAAATGTAAAAACCTACTTTAAAATGACATAAAAAAAAGTAAACCATTTTTTGTATAAAATACATTATTTGGTAATACTTGTAATAAATTACCTCAGTTATTTTGTCAATTTGTTCAGAGAAAATATCGAACAACATAACTTCCGGTGGGATTGCATTTCCTTTGTTTCTTGTCACAAATAATGCTAATCTGAAATACAACAAAATAGTTGTTGTTTGTTTTATAAAGTGTTAAATTTTGAACATATTAGAACTACGGCTTTACTCTTAAATGTTGCAATTTAATATAATTAACAGTTTAATAAATTTAACATTTTATCCACTAATTAATAGCTTGCCCTATAGTCAGCATTTAATTTGTTGAAATCTAGTCGCAACTTTCAACTAACATTAGCCAGCGATAATTTACCTACTTTTACAAATTGCAGTTGGCCTGTATTTGGACATAAACATACACATTGTCCACTAAACTTTAATATATGTAAGTATCATAATTGTACAGGTTATTGTTAAAAGATATTTTAGAACACAAATTATTTTACAATTTTGTCAACTTTTTTGCGTTAAAAAAACCCACACAAAAAAGTTTCTACCCTATAAAAAGAGCCTACCTCTCGATAAGAGCAATAATGGTGTTTTTAATGTTAACATCAGGATGGACATCAGCACAAGCGCAGAGGAATCCACGAAGAGTTTGGATGTGAAATTCATCAGGAAAAACCTATTAAAAAAATTACAATATTAAGATTACAAATTATTCATTCACTAATTGAAGATCAGCTTAAGGTCAAAATATTAATAGTGTTTTTTTTGTATATATCTTTATCCTCGACATGGGAAAGTCGAATGCACAACTTAAACATAGAGTAACATCAGTTACTCCGACCCATTGTCGAGTTGCCTGTGGCAGTTTGGGACATTATAGATTATAATTGCCCGATAATTATTTTGCTGATTAAGTGCTGGCTCAGCACGAGTTTATACCGTTTATAGCACCTTACTAAAGAGTGCTACAGCATAAGATCACTGGGGATCGAACTTAGGACCTCATTTAGTGTAGAAAGTGTTGTTACCACTATCAGACTACCACATGCTGCCGGTATATTTAATCTTAATATTAAAACTAATGAAACCAGCAAGGTTTGTACTACTTTAATTTAGAATTGATGCTACTGTACACTTTTTAAGCACAAAAAAATGTAGATAAAGTTGTTTTTATCTTGCCCTTTATTATTTACATATGAAGAATAAACAAGTTAAACTTAAAAATCCTTTTTTTTGTAACTTATCTATCATCAAAAATAAAATACACCATGTTTCCATAATACCCTTAAAAAATACATTAAAAAATTTGCTGACATCTTCGTAAAAATCCTATTTATCCTGCATTTATATTTATTACTATTTTATTATATAATAAACACTAAAAACAACACCCTTATCGTTAATTGAAATGTAATTAAATATATGTTATACAGTTATATTAGTCAGTAAGTGTTATGATAGTCTAATAGTTTAGGTTTAAAAATTGTCAAAAATTAGATTACGTTTTACTTACAGAAAACTTTTTTATGTTGTTTTTAAAGTGACGTATTAAAAGTTACGTTGTTCGGAAATTACATTTTCCTTATTTGACTTATGAGAATAAATTTCCCCTATTTCGAAATTCTAAAGGATAAATATTTTTTTGTATATATCTTTATCCTTGATGCGGGAAGTTCGACTTCACGACCTTAACATAACAATCGTTACCCCGACCCTGTTTTAAGTTGTCTTTGGCAGTTTTGGAAAATACATTATAATCGCTCAAGGTCCTGACTAAGTGCTGGCTTAGCAGGAATTCATATCCTTTATATCGACTTACTCAAGAACGCTATAGCATGGTAACAGTAGAAATTAAACCCAGGACTTTATCTAGTGTAGGAAGTGTTCTAACTATTGCACCACACTGCCAGTATTTTTTAAAACGCGATTTATTTTTACCCATTTATTTTAAGTATATTAATTTTTTTTTAAATAGCAAAAATTGTTTATTTAGTTTATGATACTATATTGAACGCAATACTTTTGGCTTTTTTGCAAAACTTTCCTTTACTAGTTATTATTTTAATTTAAACATTAAAAAAATAAACCTATTAAATGTTTTAAATAATTTAAGTATTTTAGATTTTATTATTTGACTTTAACTAGTTAATAATATTAAAATTTTGTGTTTTTAAAATTTCCTTAAGGTGTTTTATTTTATTTTTTAACAATGACATCATAAAGAAAAAATAAATTTATGATATTTAGCACTTGTTAACTATTACATCATTTTTAAATAAAAATTTATCTTAAGACCCTAAACAAAATACGTCAGAGAGCAAAAGGCAAAGCACTTTAAACACAAAACTTAAACCATGCAGAACCGGTAATAAGATTACTGGCTTTAACACAAGACTTTCGTGCAACGGGGTTTTGACAAAGTTCAATAAGTATTCCTATTTTAAGCGTTACTTAAAACCACATCCATTATTTACTTGTTTGAATACAAAGAACGATGGAAACTTATTTTTTGGCTGACTGCATAAAAAACATTACTTCATTTTTAGCTGAACTGACAACAATAGTTCTTTTAGTTACCCAAAACAAGATCACCTTATTTAACTTTAAAATGACGCAATACCTGAATAATCTTCTTCAAAAGCTTTGTTCTTTCTGTGTATAAATATAGGTGTCCTTGCATCTTTAACGACAAAGTACAAGAGAAGAGTGTACAACGAACAATACGATATAGAATAGGGGAGTGCCCCCTAAAAAATTGGGTGTGTTGTTTGTTATTTTAGTAAAATTTATAAAAAAGCAAAGTTATATTAAAGCAGAAATACGAGTTTAAATATTATAAAAATAGTTAAAATATCGTTTTGTCCATATGACAAAGCAATCGTAGTAATACGGTTAATTTACAAAAACATTTTGTGGTTTTATTTTTTAAACAGTGGGGCTCAGGGTCATTTAACTTTTATATGAACGTATATGTTGTTGTAAGATTATATTTATTAATTTTGGTTGTGTAGTTAATCTGGAACCTTAGTTAAAAACTTTTATATTTAAAAATGGGTTTTGTCGTCACTCCAGCAGACTATGAATCACAATCTTATTACACTGCGTTCCAAATTTAAGTTAAAAGTTTAAGGCAAAATTGTTGTGGTTTACAAATTTTTACGTGTTTTACTCTAACAGTAAATTTGTCATCAGTGAACCAAAAAGCGTTAGGTTTTTAACTGTATGCATATGTCTAAAAGCGAAACTAGACCATTTTACTTTTTCTTACAAACAGCCTTCAAGACTAGCAGTCAGATCGTTTAAGTTACTGCTGCCATCGATTTATTAAACTTGTAGATGTACCTACATAACAAAAACTATTATTATAACATACTTTTTGTTTATTTAACGCTTTGATTTGCCTTTTTTTTAATATATATATATATATTTTTTAGGTTTTATATTTTTTATTGGGTAGGGGTATGATATTGTGACGTGTTTGAGCTATTCGTGAACGCCGGACTCAAGGGCGAATAGTGTGGCAATGGTGCGGTTCGAACCCGAAACCTTTCGGTTTGTAGTCCGACGCCATGACCGGTTCGCCACACTACCGGACTTCTTTTAAAAATATTGCTTAGCCTAACAGAATCGCTCAGCCTATGCCCACTAGCTTAAGATTTTATTGGTTTGGTTGTCTTACATCATGCTCAGGTTTGTTTTCGCGAACAATAAGTACAAGTTATACTAAAATAAACTTTTATTAAAATATAAATTTATTAAAATTATTAAAAACTTTAAAGTGCAAGAGAAAAAACTGCCAAACCGTATTTTAAAACAGCGTTTCTACAATTTTTACGTCATAATCTACTAGAGTCTTTTGCGTATTTTTTTAAAACTTGAATAACAGACGATATGTAGAGAATTAAAATATAATATTTGGTGCCTTTTTTAGCTTATCATACTCCGTATTTTCATTTAAAAATGTCAGCCAGACAGAGAAACTAAGCTCAATTTTTGACTTAAAATTGTTATGCGCTTTTAAAGTGCATTTTTTGTCCGCGCAGAATGATCGGTTATAAGAAAATGTTAAGTATATAAATACATTTAAGTTATTTTAGAGTGAGCCTTTTACTTTAAGTTATAAAGATTGAATCAAATATTAAGTTTTTGTATGTTGATTGTAGAGTTTACAATTTGTTTATTATTGCTTAACTTTTATTTTTATTTTTTTGTATACATCTTTATCCTCGATGTGGGAAGGTTGACTGCATGACCTTAACATAAAGTAACATCAGTTACCCCTACCCAGTCTCGAGTTGACTTTGGCAGTTTGAGATATTAAAGATTATAATTGTCCGATAATTAAGTTACTGATTAAGTGCTGGCTCAGCAGAAGTTTATACTGTTTATAGCGCCTTATTTAAGGACGCTACAGCATAAGTTCACCTGGAACTGAACTGAGGACCTCATGTAGCGTAGAAAGTGTTCTTACCACGACATCTTGCTGCCAGCGATTGTTCAAGTGATTAAATTTTCTTTAACTTTGGGCTGTAGTTATTGTAAATGTTGATTATAGTTTTTTACTTTTTATGACTTTATTTTGCAGATATTGCTTAAACAAAAAACATGTTTTGGGTTAAGTTATTGGTGTTAGTGTTTTTGTTTGTACGCGGACAAAACGTCAGACAAGTTGTTTTAACTTGTGGCAACGATGACGACACAAGAGAACGCGGAGAACCCGGGGCTCCCGGAAAGAGGGGACCGATCGGACCCCCCGGATTCAACGGAACTTCTGGATTTCCCGGTGTTGATGGTGTCAGGGGCCTTTCCGGAGCAAAGGGGGAGCCGGGAAACTGTGATGAATGTCAGAGTTTGCTGCTTGAGTTGAAAAATAAACTAACCGAGCTCGAAAATCGATTTAATGAAACCCAAACAGTAAAAAGTAAGTTAACACAAGTAACCCATAATTAATTTGCATATTTACCCAAGTTTTTGGTTTTTAGTAATGCCCAACATGGACTGTAATGGTTTACCGAACAATGCACAAAACGGGGTATACGACATAATCATAAACAATAAGATCACACCAGTTCATTGTGATCAAACCACAGGCGATGATTTTTGGATAGTAAATATTAATTAATTTTTTTAATTAATATTTTTAATTTATTAAAAATAATTAAATTACCATTTTGATTTTAAGGTCATTCAAAGACGTTTCGATGGGTCTCAAGACTTTTACTTGGATTGGGATAACTACGTGAATGGTTTTGGAAACATATCAGGCGAATATTGGCTTGGTAAGTCCTTGAAATCTAATTCTTTAACTTTTTTATTTGTGTAAAAGTTGTCTGCTGCATTTAATATCATAGGACTTTTATATAGGTTTAAATAACCTTTACCAGTTGACAAAATCACGAAATTTTGAATTACGAGTTGATTTAAACTCCTGGAATGACGAAAAAATCTTTGCAAGATACAGGTAAAAAAATATAATTTAAATAATAAAGTTTTATTATATAAACAACTTTTTTATTTTAGCAACTTTAAAGTTGGAAATCCTGAAAGTTTCTATCGATTGACTGTGGAAGGATATAGCGGTACTGCAGGTTTGTAAAATATAATTATGTTACTGGCAGTGTTTTAGTTGAAAAGTTAAACATAAATATGTTTTATGTGGTTAATTGGACTGACTACCAAACAAAAAACAATTATTTAAAATCTTTAGCTCACAAATACCGCTTTAAATATGATTACAAAAAGCGCATGTTAAAGACGCGTTTTTTATCGTAAAATTTATATTTAAAAATATTTATTTTTCTTATAATTAATAGTTAAAAAATACTCTGATTTTTAATCCAAATCGGTCTTTTTTAAAAGATCAGCATAAAAGGTGTTAGTAAAAATTATAATAGCTTCCCTTTCAATATAACTTTATCTCTAGACACGTGATCGATCTATGCGAGGTTTTGTGGCAGTTTATGAAATCAATCGCATTTCTAAACTATGGTAAAATATAGATAATTAGATATAGTGCATTTTATATGCTTTAATTTGTACAATTTACCACGATTTAAATGCACCAGCAATATTTATATGGGTTTAATTGTTTAAATTATAATCCTGAGTTTATAATTTGTTTTTGGAGCGTTGGATAAGTGTTATCTAAAAAATTCGAGTAGAACAATATAATAAATTATGACGTCACAATAGTTTATTATTTTTTGCACAATCTTTATTATTAAAATATTATTTTGTATTAAAATTTTAATTTGTAAACAAACAATGGCTTAGGTTACGTAACAATAAGAATAAATCTTTATTTTTTTAAGAATCTACTAATTTAAAATAAAAACGTAAATTTTAAAATAAAAATTAATTATTTAATATTATATAAATTAAAATGTTTTTGTTTTTTTTTATAAGGCATTTAGTAAATTCGTAAAAAAATTAAAATTTAGTTTTTTTTTATGTCGAAAAGTTCTCAAAATTATTTAAGTGATTAAAACTTTTTATATTTTAATAAATTTAACTTTTATATTTATGCAGGAGATTCGATGAGTTATCATAATGGGATGTCGTTTACAACATTTGATCAAGATCATGATAGGAGGCATAGTGGTAACTGCGCTAACAGCTATCATGGTGCTTGGTGGTACAACTATTGTGGTTACACAAACTTAAACGGAGAATATCTTGTTGGAGGAGTTGAAAATGATCGTGGCATAACTTGGTTGCGTTGGAAAAATAATCGGTATTCGTTTAAAAAAGCTAAAATGATGATTAGGCCGTTGTAAAATATTTGTTAATTAAGAGAAATAATTAAAAACGCTTATTTGTAAATTAATTATTTTCACTTATTAAAAACTAAAAACTTTAAAAAATTTAAAGTTTTGCATATAATCCTAATTAAATAAAAATTAAAATATAAAATTGTTAAGCCCCCTTTTCATAGGTTTTAAGTAAAAACAAATCATTAATAACATATTTGTAAATAAAAGGACATTAATTAGAATAAAAACCTAATTGTAAAATATTTGTAATTAAAAATTGTGTGTATAATTAAAAGTAATAAATACTTTTAAAATATGTTAATAGAATTCTGATCACATATTAAAGGTCAATCAAATTTGTTTACATTTATTGTTAAATTAAATGTGATTATAATGTGTAAATAGTTGTGCTAATTTTTATTTTAACATTGCTTTACCATTAAAATAATTCTGTAAATAATTTGAGTTTATATAAAAATTGAATCAGAAGGTTTATATATGACGTCACATTACTTAGTTGTTCGTAACATAGAAGAATTTAAATAGAACAATTAAATTTAAGTAAATTCTACTTAAAATTTGTTTGTATTAAATGTAAATTATTTTAATAAAACATCATAATAGTTTTGAAAGTTTTAAACTTTATATCTGATTTATATTAAGTAAATTATTTTAAACATTTGCAAATATTAAGCTTATTTCTTATTTAAAAGAAGCTAATTGACCAATACATAAAATATTTACAAATTTTTAATCGAATAAATTTGTGTTTTAATATCATGCACTTTTATTAAACTTGTTTGCAAACTTATGACGTCATATAATAGAAATTAAATGCCCCAAGCTAAACAAAATTAAGCGTCAAAATTTAAGCAAATTTTGCAAATTATAAATATCGTTTAAAATGTTATTTAGGCATATTTATATATTTGCAGTAATGGTTTTATAAAAGCAATTTAATTTTAAGTTTCGACGACTTTAAGCAAATAATTTTAAAATCTCTGATTTGGAAACTTATCTAGTTATAAATATTAATATAGTAGAAATTAATTTATATTATAAAAGACAAATTAATTAAGTGAAGTTAGGTTAATGTTACAATCATATTTTCAGAATTTTGTTTAATCAGTTTTAAAAACGCTGTGACCTTATTCAAAAAGAATCACACATTACATATATAATATAAAGATTAAGCTATAATATAAATACTCATTCAGTCCAAAACTAAATAATCTAATCAGGTACTTAACTTAAATAAAAGGAACAAGTTAACAACTTTGACTTTTTTAAAGAAAGATTTATAAAAAAAAACATTTATTATATAAAACAAGCAGGTTTTTATATTGGTCACCCCGATCTAGAAGTAGAAGAAAGTTGAAAGTTTAAGTCATCAGGTTCATCGTCGAAGTATATATTGTCGTCGCTAGGAGGGGCAGTAGGCATGGGTTCACGCAAAAAAAACATGTTTGATTTGTTGGGTTTATTAAACCAAATAAGGGGGGGTTCCCTTATATCGCCAATAGGAACCACTTTTAGTTTGTATTTAAAAAAAACAAAAAAACACAGTTTTTATCTTAGTTAATATTTAAACTAAACGAACTTAAGTTTAAAAGACGTTTTCAAAACTTAAAAAATGCCCAAATAACAGCAGCCAGACGGTAGTGGCATACATCGTTTAAAACTGAAACGATTAAACCCAATAAACGGCAAAATAAAACATATATACTTTTATATTTCCATAGTTTACTGTAAAAATATTAAATTAACGGACTTAATTTAACGGAAACACAATTTAACGAAAGTTAACAGGTCCGTAAACGATCTTTAAAGTTAACTTAAAAGTTAAATTTTAACAAAAAATTTAACTTCGTTATTTAACGATTAACGCAATGACATTTTGGTAACCACCTTTAGAGGTACTTCGTGTTTTAACTACGCCAAACGATTATAAAATTATTTTCAAACAAAAATGCTTTGAAGTTGGAGCCTTAATCAGAAAATAGTTCGCAGATACGTCCAAGTCGTGTAAAAAGTTGCAAAGTTAAACCTTCGACCACAGTTCTTGCCTCCTGGTCAGGTATTGGATAAGCCTCTGGCCACTTAGAATAATAGTCCATAGCTACAAGCATGTAGCAATTTCCTTTTGTTATACAGAGCATTGAACCTAGCACGTCGATTGCAACTTTTTTCACTGGGTATCTCACCGTGTGTAACTTTAATAAAAATTTTAATATTTCAATTCGATTTTTTCGGGAGGCACACTGTTTACAAGTTTTGCAAAATGTGCCTATATCTGTTTTACTGCAGGACCAGTAGTAAATTCTGCTCGACATATCAAAAGTTTTCTTTACGCCAAAATGTCCGGTAGAAGGCGCCCCATGCATTAATTTGATAATTACTTGGTGCATTTGATTTAATACAAGTAATTAAAAATAACAGTTTCTTTTATCTGTACTTTCCCATTTTCAATATAATCTTTTATTTTGAAAACTAGCGAATTCCATTAAAAGTAATAAGATTTAGCCGCTTGACTTAATGGTGAAATTATATCCCATTCAGGCCGTACATTGTTTATTTATATCCCATTCAGGCCGTACATGTCTTTTTTTCAACTTTACTGCACGATTTAAATGATTCACCACAAGAGCGCTGTGATAATGCATCAGCATTGTTATGTCGTACAATAATTTTGTTCTGCTTTCCAAAGCGACTTGGTAAAATATTCCATAACACCTTTGGTCCCGTCAACTTGGACCTAACTCAGTACGGCACCCACGGCATAGTTGCTGGCATCGGCATCTATTATATATTAACCCTTTTCTGGTGGAAATTGCAATATGGGTGCGGAAACCAAAACAGTTTTTAAATTACAAAGAACTTGCTCACAATCGCTTGAACATGTCTACTTAACTCATGTAGGAGCCTAGCAATATCGATGAACCCGCGAATAAACTTTTTGTAATAGAAACATGAACCCATAAAACTTTACATTTTTTTAACATTCTTTGGTTCAGGCCATTCCTTTATTGTTTCTATTTTCTTTGTTAACGTTAAAATTACCTTTCTTGCTATACCACTTGTCCAAGATACTCCACATTTTGTTAAAATAGTGCGTATTTCCTGGGGTTCAGTACCAGTTTAGCGTTAGATAAACAACTAAAAACTTCTTTCATATTATCAGTCTTTCAAAAGTGCGGCCATAAACTAAAATATCATCTATAAAGTACACAATACATTTAGAATGGGGTACGACTGAAAGTAAAACTGATAAACACCACGTACCTCCCGAATTTACTCGTAGCTTGTACGTAACTTTCGTAGCTTGTACGTAACTCTCTTACGCAACGCCGTTTTCGTTTTGTGTGATTCTCTCGTTTTGTGAACAAAACGTTGTTTTATCTAAGGTGTTTTATCATCTGAGTCTTTAAATATATATACCCTTACCCCAACCCTATCTAAGTTTGTTGTTAAAAAACATTCAACAAACGTAAATAGGGTTGGGGTAAGGGTATATATATTTAAAGACTAAGATGATGTCTGCAAAACAACCGTCGGTGTTCAGTAAAGTCGCAAACTTAAAACAATAGGTCTTGTCAATAGGTCAAACTTAAAACAATAGGTTTTGTGTACGACAATTGTTTATCAACAAGCGTACTGCCTAATTTGGGACATAATCGAACTTATAACTGTTTAATTAAACTATATTACAGTTTAATTAAATTATATTACACTAAAATGTAGTAATTTATAGCTGATGTTTATTATTCGCATAGGCTACATTGCGAGAGAGCTATCTCGTAAATATTACGCAACTCCTAAATTCACTGGTTTTGAGAACGTAACTTTTTTTTTGTTGAGTTACGGACAGTTAACGTGAACCGAAAAAAGTATACAACTTCAATATTATTAAAAAGGAAAGGCTTTAAAACTAACAACACGTCGCACATAAACACATTTAGGATAAAATAACCACGTTGCCTTAAAATATGTTACAATACTAACAATCACAACTACGATCGCCCATAACAACTGCACGGCCAAATGAAATTGCCTGCGTAAGCCAGCAGGGTTATAGTTTATAAATAATATGATTTATGATTGGTGTAAATGTTGGGACAAAAACAATGGCTAAAATTATTGAACTACAATCACCGTTCTTATTGTCTTTATGACGTCATGGGGTTGTTAGTCTTAATATAACGTTACGCTAATTTAGCTATTAGCTCCATGTGGGTATTTCAGTTTCTAATAACTGATTTTAATAAACAATGTTTTAATAAAATGAATGTAAATTAACATTATTTAATTACCTTTTTCTAATATTGTAAACCAATTCTCATATTTCAGACTTAATTGTCTGTTAAACATACAAGTTAGGTGGCGCATTTTGTTCAAATACCTTTTTAAGGCGCGAAAAAATGTTAGAAACATAGCAGCATACTGTTTCGTTATTTTAGATTAATTTATTTTTGATGTTACAAAGTAAATTTAGTAACACAACCCTAATGTAATTTTTGTTACTTCGACCCAGGTTAATTTTGTCAAATTTTCATACATTAAACCTATTAATATCATATAAGTAATACCAACCCAAATATATTTAAAGTCAAGTTAGTACTGACAACGGATTAATTATAATGTTACTATAGAAAAGCAGCAAGCGTCGAACCAGGGACTTCGTGTAGTAATGCCAAGTGCGACTGCGCCACGTGGCCGGTCATAAATTTGTTAATTAAAAACAAAACACATAACTACAATAAAACAAAACTCGACAAAACACTAAAATTTTAGCTAATAAACTTATTAACTTTAAATTGTAGAAAGTTAAATTTTCATGACACGACATATAGTTTTAAGGAGAATTAACTCTAATTTAAGATAACATTGATTTACATATATTATTTGTTGTGTTTTACAGAGAGTTATTAAAATGCATAAAATCTTTGTTAAATTCCTGTGCTTTGTGTTTTTGTTCGCACAAGTTCAAAACACCAAAAAAGTTGTTTTAACTTGTGGGAATAATGATAACACATTAAGAAAAGGAAATTTCGGAAAGAGAGGACCGATTGGACCTCCCGGAATCAATGGTGATGGTGTTCCAGGTGCTCCCGGTGTCCCCGGTGCAGATGGTGCTCCAGGTGATAATGGTGCCCCCGGTGCTGATGGTGTTCCAGGTGATAATGGTGTTCCAGGTGTTCCCGGTGATAAAGGTCTTGATGGTGCCCCCGGTGCTATGGAAGCTTCGGGTTCTTCCGGAGCGAAAGGGGAACCGGGAATCTGTGATGACCGCCAAGAATTGCTTCTTAAACTGGAAAAGAAAATCTCTGGGCTTGAATCTCAGCTAAGGGGTATGGAATAATTTAAGTAAATATAAACAGAGTTTATTGCAACAACCTGGCAATTTTCGAATACCTAGGATTAATATTACCAGGATTTAAATCCTAATAAACTGTATTTATATATATTTTAGCTTTGCAACTCCCACATTGTAAGAGTATAATCATAAACAATGATACTGCTATTTTAGGATTGTCACTGTCGGATTGTAAAGGTTTTACCAACAATACAGAAAGCGGTGTATACAACGTTATTATAAACCAAAAAATAACTTCAGTTTATTGTGATCAAACTACACATGGCGGTGGATGGACAGTAATTATTATTAACTTTTGTGCTAAGGTTTTTGTAATTATTAAGTTTTCATAGCCTTAAGCAATAGATTTAGTAATTTACAAATATTAATTTACTTTTACACTTTAAAGGTCATTCAAAGACGTTTTGATGGGTCTCAAGACTTTTACTTGGATTGGGATAACTACGTGAATGGTTTTGGAAACATATCAGGCGAATATTGGCTTGGTAAGTCCTTGAAATCTAATTCTTTAACTTTATTAGTTGTGTTAAAGTTGTCTGTTGCATTTAATATATCAAGACATTTATAAACAGGTTTAAATAACCTTTACCAGTTGACAAAATCAAGAAATTTTGAATTACGAGTTGATTTAAACTCCTGGAATGACGAAAAAGCTTTTGCAAGATACAGGTAAAAAATATAATTTAAATAATAAAGTTTTATTATATAAATAAACTTTTGTATTTTAGCAACTTTAAAGTTGGAAATCCTGAAAGTTTCTATCGATTGACTGTGGAAGGATATAGCGGTACTGCAGGTTTGTAAAATATAATTATGTTACTGGCAGTGTTTTAGTTGAAAAGTTATACATAAATATGTCTTATGTGGTTAATTAGACTTAATAACAAACAAAAAACAATTATTTAAAATCATTAGCTCACAAATACCGCTTTAAATATGATTACAATAAGCGCATGTTAAAGACGCGTTTTTTATCGTAAAATTTATATTTAAAAACATTTATTTTTTTATAATTAATAGCTTAAAAAATACTCTGATTTTTAATCTAAATTGGTCTTTTTTTAAAAGATCAGCATAAAAGGTGTTAGTAAAAATTATAATAGCTTCTTTTTCAATATAACTTTATCTCTAGACACGTGATCGATCTATGCGAGGTTTTGTGGCAGTTTATAAAATCAATCGCATTTTTAAACTATGGTAAAATATAGATAATTAGATATAGTGCATTTTATATGCTTTAATTTAAACAATTTACCACGATTTAAATGCACCAGCAGTATTTATATGAGTTTAATTGTTTAAATTATAATACTGAGTTTATAATTCGTTTAATTGGAGGGTTAGTAAGTTATTACCTTAAAATGCGCGTAAAACAATTAAATTAACTATGACGTCACACCAGTCTATATTTTAGTATTAAAATTATAATTTGGAAACAAACAATAACATTTACTTCGTAACAATTACAATAATTTTGGTGCGTTGGATAAGTGTTATTGCAAAAAATCCGAGTACAAAAATATATCAACGAAGACGTCACAATAGTTTATTATTGTTTACACAATCTTTATTATTAAAATTTTATTTTGTATTAAAATTTTAATTTGTAAATAAACAATGGCTTTACGTAACAATAAGAATAAATCTTTGAAAATTTATTTAAAAATTCTCAAAATTATTTAAGTGATTAAAACTTTTTATATTTTAATAAATTTAACTTTTATATTTATGCAGGAGATTCGATGAGTTTCCATAATGGGATGCAGTTTTCAACATTTGATCAAGATCATGATATGTGGAGTGATGGTAACTGCGCTAACAGCCATCATGGTGCTTGGTGGTACAACGTTTGTCATCACACAAACTTAAATGGAGAATATCTTGTTGGGGGAGTTATAGATACTCGTGGCATAACTTGGTATCGTTGGAAAAATATTCATTATTCGTTTAAAAAAGCTAAAATGATGATTAGGCCGTTGTAAAATATTCGTTAATTAAGGAAAATAATTAAAAACGCTTATTTGAAAATTAATTAATTTTACTTATAATAAACTGAAAACTTTTAAAAATAATTAAAAAATTTAAAGTTTTGCATATAATATAATTAAATTTTACTAATTACAAGAAAAATTGTTAAGCCCCCTTTTCATAGGTTTTTAGTAAAAACTAATTATTAATAACATATTTGTAAATAAAATGGCATTTTTTAATTGTAAAAATATTTGTAAATTGTGTGTAAAATGAAAATATTTTTTTTCATAAAGTTGTAGCTTATTATGCATAAGCTAACCTTTTAATAACATTAAAAACAAAGAAATTTAACAGCTTAAAATTACGTGAGAATTATTTTTGTAATCTTTCATGATTTTGTTAAAACTTCATATTAACTTCTATTACGATATACTTTTTTTAACGTTTTTTAATCTTAGACTTGTTTTCCTTTTTTCCAGATTTTGACTATTTTTCTAACCCTATACTATATAAGAGTCTTTTTTAGCCTATATCTAACCAAAATTAATAAAAAATCATACTAAAATTTAAAACCTTAATCCACTCTTGAAACCCAAAATCGCACACACCAGAAGCGTAAGGGGTCGGCAAGGGGGGGCAAAACTTGTTAGAGATCAGGTAATTCGCTCAAAATTATCTAAGGGCATGTAAGGAACATATTACATTCTTGTCCATTACTACTTAACATTGTATTATATTGTGCCGCTCGTATTTGTATGTGTTGATTGCTTTTGTAATGCTATCTACTACAAAAAAAATTAAAAAAATGTATATTTTTTTCACTTATAAAAAATAATTAGTAGATTGTATTTTTTTGTGCTTGTATCATGTGTTTATTGTTTCATTTTTTCGTTATCCCGAACTTTCCTTTAGCTGGAATGATGTAACTTATTATGCATAAGCTAACCTTTTATCAACATTAAATTTAACAGGTTAATTTTACGTGGAAATTATTTTTGTAATCTTTCATAATTTTGTTAAAAATTAATATCAACTCTTATTATGATATGTTGTTTAAATGTCTTTTAATCCTGGACTTATTTTTATAATCTAAAATTTTCTTTTAACATGTTGTTTTATTTTGTTCTATTCTTAATAGTAAGTTACTTTTGTGTCTTACAAAAAGAGTTATCTAATGTCTTACTAAAAAGCAGTTTTAATTTTGAAAATCAGGATTTTAACGTTTTGTTTTCATCGTTAATGAATTTTGGAACTTTATTTTAGTAAGAAATTGCCGTATAATATAATTATACCTGCGTATACAGTGAATTTCCTGCGTGGTTATTTTAAGAAATCCTGCGTATACAGTGAATTTCCTGCGTGGTTATTTTAAGAAATTCTAACTGTCAGTCAGACAATACCAAATTAACTATTTTTTGTATATATCTTTATCCTCAATGTGGGAAGGTCGAATGCGCGATCTAAACATAGAGTAACATCAGTTACTCCCGACCCAGTCTCGAGTTGCCTTTTAGCAGTTTGAGATATTATAGAATATAATTGCCCGATAATTATGCTGCTGATTAAGTGTTGGCTCAGCAGGAGTTCATACCGTTTATAGCGCCTTACTCAAGGGCGCTACAGCTTGAGACCAGTGGGGATTGAACTAACGACCTTATAGGGGGTGTAAAGTGTTCTTAACGCTACATCACGCTGCCGGTATAAACAATTAACTGCAAATACAAACAATTAACTGTCCGAAAATTCTATCAAAAACTTTCGGATTGGGTCGACTAAGACCGCTACAAAGGTTATATGGGAAATCCAGTTTTAACTTTTAAATTAACCGAACTGGGGAAAATAGTTTTAATAAACTTTGAATAATATCTTACACGAATTAGTTTTATATTTCTAACATCACTAAATCGTAAAATTATTAAAATTACACGTTTGACAACCGACACCTTTGCTTAAAAGAGCTAGATATAACCAAGCAGAGATAACTCAACAATCTGGTCAACGATTTAACTTTCTTTTAAAGGCAATGGCATGGGACAAACTTTAATAACGCAACATTGTATTAGGTGACCCCCCTTTTAACAAATGAATATTCTAAACGAATGAAGGAATATTATCAACAAACGACAAATAAACTTAGCATGTGGGGCCCATTTATACCTAACCTTTATATAAATATAAGCACATATTAGGAATAAACCAGATGTAATTGCAATACAAATGATACACCAATGTGCTACTAGTTATCCAAGTTTAACTTATTTTTTAAATCTAAAAAAACACAAATTTTTAGCTATACAAATCGTGTTAAAACTGCAGTTTAAATCTTACCCCAGAGAAACGATATACATACCTATATAAAAACTATAACTTTAGGTTATCACTTAATTAATTTATTAAGAAAATATATGTTTAATCAATTAGCATCAACTAATTAAAACACAAGCATATAGCACTTTAAATCAGCTGATATATATGGACATAGTGAAAAACGAATAAATTTAAAAATGGCATTTTTTCACTTCACAAAATGGCGTTTTTACTCTTTAGCATACTACAGTAAAAAATGTTACCAATTTTTACTAAAAACTTACTAAATGCCTAATATATTTTGCAAATAAAATTCACCAAATTTTGGTAAATTTACAAATAAATTTAAATACGATTTAGTAATATCTTTTAAGGAAATAAACGTAAAGCAAAAAAAGCTTTTAAACATTAAAACTGACTTATAAGAATGAATTTCCCCTATTTCGAAATTCTTAAAGATAAATATTTTTTGTTTATATCTTTATCCTCGGCATGGGTAAGTCGACTTCACGACCTAAACATAAAGTAACAACCGTTACCCCGACCCTGTTTTAAGTTGCCTTTGGCAGTTTTAGAAAATACACTATACTCGCTTAAGGTCCTGACTAAGTGCTGGCTTAGCAGGAATTCATATCCTTTATATCGACTTACTCAAGAACGCTACAGCATGACAACAGTGGAAATTAAACCCAGGACTTTATGTAGTGTAGGTAGTGTTCTGACTATTGCTTTTCTAACCATTGGCATTATTTTTTAAAACGCGATTTATTTTTACCTATTTATTTTATGTATATTAATTTTTTTTTAAATAGCAAAAATTGTGCATTTAGTTTATGATACTATATTGAACCCAATTCTTTTGGCTTTTTTGCAAAACTTTCCTTCACTAGTTATAATTTTAATTTAAACATTAAAAAAATAAACCTATTAAACGTTTTAAATAATTTAAGTTTTTTACATTTTATTTTTTGGCTTTAACTAGTTAATAAATATAAAATTTTGTGTTTTTAAAAATTTCCTTAAAGTGTTTTATTTTATTTTTAACAATGACATCATAAAAAAAAATTTAATTCATGATATGTAGCACTTGCTAACTATTACATCATTTTTAATTAAAAATAAGCTTGCGACCCAGTGTTAAACAAAATACGTTAAAGTACAAAAGGCAAATCATTTTAAACACACAACTTAAACCATGCAGGACCGGTAATAATAATATTGACATTAACACAAGACCTTCGTGCAACGGGGTTTTGACAAAGTTCAATAAATATTTGTTTTTTAAGCGTTACTTAAAACCACATCTATTATTTACTTGTTTGAATACAAAGAACGATGGAAACTTGTTTTTTGGCTGACTGCATAAAAAAACATTACCTCATTTTTAGCCGAACTGACAACAATAGTTCTTTTAGTTACCCAGAACAATATCACCTTATTTTACTTTAGAATGACGCAATACTTCCTAAATAATCTTCTTCAAAAGCTTTGTTCTTTCTGTGTATAAATACAGGTGTCCTTGCATCTTTAACGACAAAGTACAAGAGAAGAGTGTACAACGAACAACATAATATAGAATAGATAAGTGCCCCAAAAAAATTGGGTGTGTTGTTTTTTATTTTAGTAAAATCCATAAAAAAGCAAAGTTATGTTAAAGAAAAAATACGAGTTCAAATATTATAAAAATAGGTAAAATATTGTTTTGTGCATTTGACGAAGCAATCGTAGTAATACGGTTAATTTACAAAAGCATTTTGTGGTTTTATTTTTTAAACAGTGAGGCTCAGGGCCATTTAACTTTTATATGAACGTATATGTTGTTGTAAGATTATATTTAATAATTTTGGTTATGTAGTTAATTTGGAACCTTAGTTAAAAACTTTTTTATTTAAAAATGGGTATTGTCGTCACTCCAGCAGACTATGAATCACAATTCTATTACACTGCGTTTCAAATTTAAGTTAAAAGTTTAAGGCAAAATTGTTGTGGTTTACAAATTTTTACGTGTTTTACTTTAACAGTAAATTTGTCATCAGTGAACCAAAAAGCGTTAGGTTTTTAACTGTATGCATATACCTAAAAGCGAAACTAGACCATTTTACTTTTTCTTACAAACAGCCATCAAGACTAGCAGTAAGATCGTTTAAGTTACTGCTGTAAACGATTTATTAAACTTGTAGATGTACCCACATAACAAAAACTATTATTATAACATAATTTTTGTTTATTTAACGCTTTGGTTTGCCTTTTTTTTAATATATATATATATATTTTTTTTTAGGTTTTATATTTTTTATTGGGTAGTTGTATGATATTGTGACGTGTTTGAGCTATCCGTGAACGCCGGGCTTAAGGGCGAATAGTGTGGCAATGGTGCGATTCGAACCCAAAACCTTTCGGCCCGTAGTCCGCTGCTATGACCGTTTAACCACACTAGCGGACCTTTCTTTAAAATATATATTTTTTTATATCATCTTTAATAGGTTTTGTATTATTTTATTGGGGAAGGGTGTGCTGTTATGACGTGTTTTGAGCTATCTGTAAACGCCGGGCTCAAGGTCTAATAGTGTGACGTTGGTGCGGCTCGAACCCGATACCGTTCGACCCTTAGTCCGATGCCGTGACCGGTTCGCCACACTACCGAACTTCTTATAAAAATATGGCTTAGCCAAACAGAATCGCTCAGCCTATGCGCCCACTAGCTTGAGATTTTATTGGTTAGGTTGTCTTACATCATGCTCAGGTTTGTTATAGCGAACAATAAGTACAAGTTATACTAAAATAAACTTTTATTAAAATATAAATTTATTGAAATTATTAAAAACTTTTAAGCGCAAGAGAAAAAACTGCCAAACCGTATTTTAAAACAACGTTTCTACAATTTTTACGTCATAATCTACTAGAGTCTTTTGCGTATTTTTTTTAAACTTGAATAACAGACGATATATAGAGAATTAAATATAATATTTAGTGCCTTTTTGAGCATATCATACTCCGTGTTTTTATTTAAAAATGTCAGCCAGACAGAGAAACTAAGCTCAATTTTTAACTTAAAATTGTTATGCGCTTTTAAAGTGCATTTTTTGTCCGCGTAGAATGATCGGTTATAAGAAAATGTTAAGTATATAAATACATTTAAGTTATTTTAGAGTGAGCCTCTTACTTTAAGTTATAAAGATTGAATCAAATATTAAGTTTTTGTATGTTGATTGTAGAGTTTACATTTTGTTTATTAAAGCTTAACTTTTATTTTTTTGTATACATATTTATCCTCGATGTGGGAAGAATGACTGCATGACCTAAACATAAAGTAACATTGGTTACTCCGACCAAGCCTCGAGTTGACTTTGGCAGTTTGAGATATTATAGATTATAATTGTCCGATAATTAAGTTACTGAGTAATTGCTGGCTCAGCAGAAGTTTATACCGTTTATAGCGCCTTATTCAAGGACGCTACAGTAAAAGTTCACTTGGAATTGAACTCAGGACCTCATGTAGCGTAGAAAGTGTTCTTACCACGACATCTTGCTGCCAGCGATTGTTCAAGTGATTAAATTTTCTTTAACTTTAGGCTGTGGTTATTGTAAATGTTAATTATAGTTTTTTACTTTTTATGACTTTATTTTGCAGATATTGCTTAAACAAAAACATGTTTTGGGTTAAGTTATTGGTGTTAGTGTTTTTGTTTGTACGCGGACAAAACGTCAGACAAGTTGTTTTAACTTGTGGCAACGATGACGACACAAGAGAACGCGGAGAACCTGGGGCTCCCGGAAAGATGGGACCGATCGGACCTCCCGGATTCAACGGAACTTCCGGATTTACCGGTGTTGATGGTGTCAGGGGTCTTCCCGGAGCGAAGGGGGAGGCGGGAAACTGTGATGAATGTCAGAGTTTGCTGCTTGAGTTAAAAAATAAACTCACTGAGCTCGAAAATCGATTTAATAAAACCCAAACAGTAAAAAGTAAGTTAACACAAGTAACCCATAATTAATTTGCATATTTACCCAAGTTTTTGGTATTTAGTAATGCCCAACATGGACTGTAATGGTTTACCGAACAATGCAGAAAGCGGGGTATACGACATAATCATAAACAATAAAATCACACCAGTTCATTGTGATCAAACCACAGACGATGATTTTTGGATAGTAAATATTAATTGATTTTTGTAATTAATATTTTTAATTTATTAGAAATAATTAAATTAAATTAACATTTTGATTTTAAGGTCATTCAAAGACGTTTCGATGGGTCTCAAGACTTTTACTTGGATTGGGAGAACTACGTGAATGGATTTGGAAGTTTATCGGGCGAATATTGGCTTGGTAAGTCCTTGAAATCTAATTCTTTAACTTTATTATTTATGTTAAAGTTGTATGTTGCATTTAATATATTAAGACATTTATATACAGGTTTAAATAACCTTTACCAGTTGACAAAATCACGAAGATTTGAACTTCAAATTAGTCTTAAAGATTTCAAAAATATTCGAGCTTTTGCAAGATACAGGTAAAAAAATATAATTTAAATAATAAAGTTTTATTATATAAATAAACTTTTGTATTTTAGCAACTTTAAAGTTGGAAATCCTGAAAGTTTCCATCAATTGACTGTGGAAGGATATAATGCCAGTAGTACGGCAGGTTTGTAAAATATAATTATGTTACTGGCAGTGTTTTAGTTGAAAAGTTATACATAAATATGTTTTATGTGGTTAATTAGACTGACTAACAAACAAAAATCAATTATTTAAAATTATTAGCTCACAAATACCGCTTTAAATATGATTACAATAAAAGACGCGTTTTTTATCGTAAATATATATTTGAAAATATTTATTTTTTTATAATTAATAGTTAAAAAATACTCTGATTTTTAATCCAAATCGGTCTTTTTTTAAAAGATCAGCATAAAAGTTGTTTGTAAAAATTATAATAGCTTCTCTTTTAATATAACTTTATCTCTAGACACGTGATGGATCTATGCGAGGTTTTGTGGCAGTTTATAAAATTAATCGCATTTCTAAACTATGGTAAAATATAGATAATTAGATATAGTGCATTTTATATGCTTTAATTTGTACAATTTACCACGATTTAAATGCACCAGCAGTATTTATATGGGTTTAATTGTTTAAATTATAATACTGAGTTTATAATTTGTTTAATTGGAGGGTTAGTTGTTACCTTAAAAATGCGCGTAAAACAATTAAATTAACTATGACGTCACACCAGTCTATATTTTAGTATTAAAATTATAATTTGGAAACAAACAATAACATTTATTTCGTAACAATTACAATAATTTTGGTGCGTTGGGTAAGTGTTATTGCAAAAAATCCGAGTACAAAAATATATCAACGAAGACGTCACAATAGTTTATTATTGTTTGCACAATCTTTATTATTAAAATTTTATTTTGTATTAAAATTTTAATTTGTAAACAAACAATGGCTTAGGTTACGTAACAATAAGAATAAATCTTTGAAAATTTATTTAAAAAATTCTCAAAATTATTTAAGTGATTAAAACTTTTTGTTTTTAAATAAATTTAACTTTTATATTTATGCAGGAGATTCGATGAGTTATCATAATGGGATGCAGTTTTCAACATTTGATCAAGATCATGATAGGGATATTGGTGAAAACTGCGCTAACGGCTATCATGGTGCTTGGTGGTATAATGATTGTCATCTATCAAACTTAAACGGAGAATATCTTGTTGGGGGGGTTATAAGTAGTCGTGGCATAACTTGGTATTATTGGAAAAATAATTTTTATTCGTTTAAAAAATCTAAAATGATGATTAGGCCGTTGTAAAATATTCGTTAATTAAGGAAAATAATTAACGCTTATTTGTAAATTAAACGCTTATTTGTAAATTAATTATTTTCACTTATTAAAAAATTTAATTAAAAAATTTAAAGTTTTGCATATAATCCTAATTAAATAAAAATTAAAATATAAAATTGTTATGCCCCCTTTTCATAGGTTTTAAGTAAAAACTAATCATTAATAACATATTTGTAAATAAAAGGGCATTAAATAAAATAAAAACCTAATTGTAAAATATTTGTAATTAAAAATTGTGTATATAATTAAAATTAATAAATGCTTGTTTATTAAAATATGTTAATAGAATTCTGATCATATATTAAAGGTCAATCAAATTTGTTTACATTTATTGTTAATTTAAATGTGATTATAATATGTAAATAGTTGTGCTAATTTTTATTTCAACATTGCTTTACCATTAAAATAATTCTGTAAATAATCTGTGTTTATATAAAAATTGAATCAGAAAGTTTAAATATGACGTCACAATAACTTTACTTAAAATTTGTTTGTAATAAATGTAATTCACTAAAATCTTGTAAAACATCAAAATATTTAAATGTTTCAAACTATATCTGCTGAGTGACGTCACAAAGACATATCATATATGACGTAATAAAAATACGTCACACAAGCATACCCCGAAAAAAAACACAAATTTTTGTTGACAATTATGTTAATGACGTCACAGGGTAGTGACTTGGTAATGACGACACAAAGCTATGTCGAGGCAGTGACGTCACATGTTAAGTAACGTCAAGGTAATAACGTCACACCAAGTAGTCTGGTATAACCATTTTAACTGGTTTTTGTATTTTTGTAAACTTGCCAAATTGTGTTGCTGCTTTTACCTATTTTGACTTTTTTTTTTAGATTTTTTACTTAAACAAAGAGTAATAAGGTTTAAATATAAATATGGTTTTAACTTTTAAATTAACAAAAAAATAATATATCGCGAGATAGTCGCATATAAACCCACACATAGGATATAGCAGTTAATTCGACAACTAATCGCATTTAACCCGGATAACATAATATTGCCCACACTTACATATGGGAGATGATTCGACAGTTTGTCGTAATCTTCCCGGATATCAAAGACCCACACATAGCATATAGTATGTAAGTAACTGGCCAAAAACTGAGCAATACGTGAAACTATAAGACGAGTTACGAACAGTAAAAAAGTAAAGCCAGGCTTTTTCATTAGGGTTATGTGTATATTAAAAATATATTTAAAAAATAACGTAACACTTTTCGTAAGTATGTCACTGACTGTATTAATATAAAAAGTTGTCAAAAAAAAATCCAATTAAGTTTTGCACTAAAACAAATTTATTCAAGTTAAAAAAATTACCCAGATATTAGAAATTAATCTAATAAAATGTAATTTTGTTATGAAGTCCCAATTAGTTTAAAAATAAATTTTAAAGGGGTTAATATCACTAAATTTTATATCTCTGTTACATAAAACGTTAAAACTAAACCTTAATGAGTGTGTATAAATAAGTAAATACAGGTAAAAATATTGTCTTTTTGTGTCAGAAATGGAAGTTTTAAACAATAAAAAAACTTTTGAGGATAATTAGCTGCTTATTAGAATAAGGTTAAATTGTATTTTAGTAAAACAAAGGGTTTAATAGTAGGTTCAGTTGTCAAATCTTACGTAATATATGTATTTAATTTTCTCTTTGTTTTATGTTTGTTTTGTTTTTTTTTAACGTCACGTCATAGTTATGACGTCACACTAAGTAGTCTGGTAGTACAAATTTAACTAGTTTTTGAATTTAAGTAAATTTTTGTAAACTTGCCAATTTGATTGGTGGTTTTTATTCGAATTCCAATAAAAATTAACGAATAAATTAAAATTTTAATTCGTTAAATTTCTTTTTTAAACAGAAAACATTTATGATGTTTTCTAAGGGGTGTAAGTCAATAAACAATATTTAAGAAATAAATAAATAAATGAAACTGTTTTTAAAATAGGAAGTGTTTGAATAAAATATAAAAAAAAATTGGTAAAAAGGTAATCATTAATAAACTGAAATATAAGCACATATTAGGAATAAACCAAATGTAAATGCAATACAAATAATATACCAATATGCCACTAGTTATTTAATATATTGCGCGATAGTCGCATATAAAGTAAAGCCCACACATAGGATATAACAGAGAATTCGACAGTAAGTCGCATTTAACTCGGATAACATATTACCCACACTTACATATAGGAGATGATTCGACAGTTTGTCGTATTCTTTCCGGATATCAAAGGCCCACACAAAACATATAGCAGGTAGTTTATTGGTCGAAAAGGATCAATATGTTAAACTAAGACGGGTTACGAACAGCAAAAAGTTAAGCATGTAAAATTACATAACAAAATTATTTAATTCGTTTGCTTTTTTAGGTTTCCTTGGCTTTTGATATAGTGTTTGTGACAATAACAGAATAATTAAATACTTTAAATTAATAAAGATAAACGACTATCCTAAAAAGAGGGTTATTTTAGAAAAAAGTCAATGTCTATTCCAGTTTTTAAATGTGAATTTGCAATACCTAGTATTAGGCTTTTAATTTTATAATTTTTAGAATTTACATTTATCGCACTTTTTATTTTTGCTGCAAAAATCCACGCGATTACCACTTTTTCTTGAAATAAAAAATAATGTTAACCAGTATATTAGCATAACTATGCACCCTGAGTTTTGCCTTCTTCTAAACAACATAATCATATTGGGTATTAATGTTTAACGGTTGTTAATATATTTAAAATATTGTTAACAGTTCTGTTTATTTTTATCGACTAAATTTACTTTTGTTTTGAAGGAATTACCAAAACAAAAATATGTTTTTTGTTAAACTTTGATGTTTAGCGTTTTTGTTTGCACAAGTTGAAAACTTTAGTCAAGTTGTTTTAACTTGTGGTAAAAATGACAATACGATGGAACGAGAGAATTCAAAGAATGGAGTGAGGGGACCTAATGGTGCTCCCGGTGCTGATGGTGCTCCCGGTGCTGACGGTGCTCCCGGTGCTGCAGGTGATAATGGTGTTCCAGGTGTTAACGGTGCTCCAGGTGTTAGTGGGGCTCCCGGTGTTGATGGGGCTCCCGGTGCTGTTGGACCTCCCGGTGCTAACGGTTCTGCTGGTGCCGATGGTGGTCCCGGTGCTGTTGGAGCTCCCGGTGCTGTTGGAGCTCCCGGTGCTGATGGAGCTCCCGGTGCCGATGGAACTAATTGTACTAACGGAGCCAAGGGTCTTCCTGGAGCAAAGGGGGAGCCGGGAAACTGCGATGAATGCCGAGATCTGTTGCTTGAGATAGAAAAGAGAATCTCTGACATCGAAAATCGAATAAATAAAACCGAAGAAGTTAAAGGTAAGTCAAAACAGGACATTTTTAAATTATTTGCTCATAAACACACTTTTACATTATTTGCTCGAAAAAGTAAGGGTTGACCCGACAAATTTTTTTATATCATCCGCATGTTTACCAAAATTTTTGTTTTTAGGATTGCCAATAATAGACTGCAAAGATTTACCAAGCAATGCAGAAAGCGGGGTTTACGACACAATCATAAACAATAAAACAACTTCAGTTTATTGTGACCAAACAACAGACGATGGTGGGTGGACAGTAATTATGACTAAACATTTTTAATTAGCATTTAATTTAAATTTTAATATTGATAAAGTTATTTAACATATTAATTTCAAGGTATTTCAAAGACGTTTTGATGGGTCTCAAGACTTTTACTTGGATTGGGATAACTACGTGAATGGTTTTGGAAACATATCGGGCGAATATTGGCTTGGTAAGTCGTTGTAAACTGATGTGAAACTATTACTTTTTATCAGTGGTGCAAACTAACTGCAAATTTAATTGGAAGGCAATTTATTGTTTTTTTTTTGTATTTTAGTTGACTGCGATGTTAAAAAACTTAAAGCAAAATTATATACAATAAAGCTTATATATACAGGTTTGAACAACCTTTACCAGTTAACAAAATCACGAAGATTTGAACTCAGAATAGATCTTGCCCTTTAGGACGAAACTCAAATTTTTGCTACATACAGGTTAGAAAAATTTCAGAAAAATTTTTAAGTTTTTTTGTAGAGTTTTATTATATTAATTAAACTTTTGTATTTTAGCAATTTCTCAGTTGGAAATCATGACAGTTTCTATCGATTGAATGTGGGAGGATATAGCGGTACTGCAGGTTTGTTAAATACAAACAAGGAACAACTATTCAGAAATTATTAACGCACAAATATCGCTTTAAACATAATTACAATAAGCGCATGTTGAAGACGCTTAACATCGAGGTTTTGTGATTTTTATAAAATCAATCGCATTTCTAAATAATAGATAATTAGATATAGTGCATTTTATATTCTTTAATTTGTACAATTTACCACGATTTAAATGCACCAGCAGTATTTATATGGGTTTAATTGTTTAAATTATAATACTGAGTTTATAATTTGTTTTTGGAGCGTTGGATAAGTGTTATCTAAAAAGTCTGAGTACAACAATATATTAAATTATGACGTCACGATAGTTTATTATTGTTTGCACAACTTTTTTTATTAAAATATTATTTTCGTATTAAAATTTTAATTTGTAAACAAACAATGGCTTAGGTTACGTAACAATAAGAATAAATCTTTATTTTTTAAGAATCTAATAATTTAAAATAAAAATTAAATCTACTAATTTAAAATAAAAAATTTAAAGTCAAAATTAAATTTAAAGTCAAAATTTAAAGTCAAAATTAATTATTTAATATTTTATAAATTAAAATTTTTTTTTTATTTATTATAAGGCAGTTAATAAATTTATAAAAAAAAATAAAATTTAGTTTTTCGACATAAAATAAAATATTTTTTTTTATGTCGAAAAGTTCTCAAAATTATTTAAGTAGTTAAAACTTTTTATATTTTAGTAAATTGTTTAACTTTTATATTTATGCAGGAGATTCGATGGATTGGCATAATGGGATGTCGTTTACAACATTTGATCAAGATCATGATACGTGGAGTGGTGGTAACTGCGCTAACTACCGTCATGGTGCTTGGTGGTATAACGCTTGTGGTTACTCAAACTTAAACGGAGAATTTCTTGTTGGGGGAGTTATAAGTGGTCATGGCATAAATTGGTTTCATTGGAAAAGTTATTCATATTCGTTTAAAAAATCTAAAATGATGATTAGGCCGTTGTAAAATAATTGTTAATTAAGAGAAATAATTTAAAACGCTTATTTGTAAATTAATCATTTTCACTTATTAAAAAACGCAAAACTATAAAAAATAATTAAGAATTTAAAGTTTTGCATATAATCTTAATCAAATAAATAAATAAAAATAAAAATTGTTAAGCCCCCTTTTCATTGGTTTTTAGTAAAAACTAATAATTAATAACATATTTGTAAATAAAAGGGCATTTTTTTAGTTGTAAAAATAATTGTAAATTGTGTGTAAAATCAAAAAAATTTTTTTATAGAGTTGTAGCTTATTATGCATAAGCTAACCTTTTATTAACATTAAAAACAAAAAAATTTAACAGTTTAAAATTACGTGAGAATTATTTTTGTAATCTTTCATGATTTTGTTAAAACTTAATATCAACTTCTATTACGATATATATTTTTTAATGTTTTTTAATCTTAGACTTGTTTTCGTTTTTTTCCAGATTTTGACTATTTTTCTAACCCTATACTATATAAGAGTCCTTTTTAGACTATGCTTAACCAAAATTAATAAAAAAACTTACTAAAATTTAAAACCTTAATCCACTTTTGAAACCCAAAATCGCACACACCAGAGGCGTAAGGGGTCGGCAAGGGTGGCAAAACTTGTTAGGGATCCGGTAATTCGCTCAAAATTATCTAAGGGCATGTAAGGAACATATTATATTCTTGTCCATTACTACTTAACATAGTATTATATTGTGCCGCTCGTATTTGTATGCGTTGATTGCTATTGTAATACTATTTACTACAAAAAAATTTAAAAATAAAAAATATGGCACCGGATATATTTTTTCACTTATAAAAAATAATTAGTAGATTGTATTTTTTTGTGCTTGTATCATGTGTGTTTTCTGTATAATTTTTTCGGTATTTCAAACTTTTTTTTAGCGGGAATGATGTAACTTCTTATGCATAAGCTAACCTTTTATCAACATTAAATTTAACAGCCTAATTTTACGTGGAAATTATTTTTTTGTATCTTTCATGATTTTGTTAAAAATTAAGATCAACTTCTATATTATGATATGTTGTTTAAATGTTTTTTAATCTTAGACTTGTTTTTAAAATCTGAAATTTTCTTTTAACATGTTGTTTTATTTTGTTATATTCTTATTAGTAAGCTACTTTTGTGTCTTACAAAAAGAGTTATCTAATGTCTTGCTAAAAAGTAGTTTTAATTTTGGAGATCGGGATTTTAACGTTTTGTTTTTATCGTTAATGAATTTTGGAACTTTATTTTGGTAAGAAATTGCCGTATAATATAATTATACAGTGAATTTCCTGCGTGGTTATTTTAAGAAATCTTAACTGTCAGTCAGACAATACCAAGTTAACAATTTTTTTGTATATATCTTTATCCTCGATGTGGGAAAGTCGAATGCGCGATCTAAACATAGAGTAACATCAGTTACTCCCGACCCAGTCTCGAGTTGCCTGTGGCAGTTTGGGATATTATAGAGACTATAATTGCTTGATAATAATACTGCTGATTAAGTGTTGGCTCAGCGGGAGTTCATACCGTTTATATCGCCTTACTCACGGGCGCTACAGCTTAAGACCAGTGGGGATTGAACTAACGACCTCATAAGGGGTACCAAGTGTTCTTACCACTACACCACGCTGCCGGTATAAACAATTAACTGCAAATACAAACAATTAACTGTCCGAAAATTCTATCAAAAACTTTCGGATTGGGTGGACTAAGACCGCTACAAAGGTTATATGGGAAATCCAGTTTTAACTTTTAAATTAACCGAACTGGGATAAAAAAGTTTTGAATGAACTTTGAGTAATATCTTACACGAATTAGTTTTCTATTTCTAACATCACTAAATTGTAACCAAAATTACACGTTTGACAACCGATACCTTTGCTTAAAAGAGCTATTTAACCAAGCAGAGACAATTTAACAAGTTGGTCAACAATTCAACTTTCTTTTAAAGGAAATGGCATGGGACGAACTTTAATAACGCAACATTGTATTAACACTAGTGACTCCCTTTCAACAAATCAATATCCTAAACGAATGGAGGAATATTATCGATAAATTAACTTAGTATGTGTGCCCCCTTTATACCTAACCTTTATATAAATATAAGCACATATTAGGAATAAACCAGATGTAATTGCAATACAAATGATATACCAATGTGCTACTAGTTATTCAAGTTTAACCAAAATTAAATTTTAAAAAATACAAATTTTTAGCTATACAAATCGTGTTAAAAGTGTCATTTAAATCTTACCTCAGAGAAACGATATACATACCTATATAAAAACTATAACTTTAGGTTATCACATAATCAATTTATTAAGAAAATATATGTTTAATCAATTAGCATCAACTAATTAAAACACAAGCATATAGCATTTTAAATCAGCTGATATATATGGACAAAAATGGCATTTTTTCACTTCACAAAATGGCGTTTTTACTCTTTAGCATACTACAGTAAAAAATGTTACCAATTTTTACTAAAAACTTACTAAATGCCTAATATATTTTGCAAATAAAATTCACCAAATTTTGGTAAATTTACAAATAAATTTAAATACGATTTAGTATTTCTTTTATGGAAATAAACGTAAAGCAAAAAAAGCTATTAAACATTAAAACTGACTTATAAGAATAAATTTCCCCTATTTCGAAATTCTTAAAGATAAATATTTTTTGTATATCGGCATGGGTAAGTCGACTTCACGACCTAAACATAAAGTAACAACCGTTACCCCAACCCTGTTTTAAGTTGCCTTTGGCAGTTTTGGAAAATACATTATAATCGCTCAAGGTTCTGACTAAGTGCTGGCTTAGCAGGAGTTCATATCCTTTATATCGACTTACTCAACAACGCTACAGCATGGCAGCAGTGGAAATTAAACCCAGAACTTTATAAAGTGTAGGAAGTGTTCTAATACTATATTGATACTATATTAAACCCAATTCCTTTGACTTTTTTGCAAAACTTTCCTTTACGCGTTTTTAAGTTTAATTTAAACATTAAAAAAATAAATTCATTAAATGTTTTAAATAATTTAAGTATTTTAAATTTAATTTTTTGGCTTTAACTAGTTAATAATTATAAAATTTTGTGTTTTTAAAATTTTCTTAAGGTGTTTTATTTTATTTTTTAACAATGACATCATAAAGAAAAAATAAATTCATGATATTTAGCACTTGTCAACTATTACATCATTTTTTAAATAAAAATTTATCTTAAGACCCTAAACAAAATACGTCAGAGTACAAAAGGCAAAGCACTTTAAACACAAAACTTAAACCATGCAGAACCGGTAATAAGATTACTGGCTTTAACACAAGACCTTCGTGCAACAGGGTTTTGACAAAGTTTAATAAATATTCCTATTTCAAGCGTTACTTAAAACCACATCCATTACTTGCTTGTTTGAATACAAAGAACGACGGAAACTTGTTTTTTGGCTGACTGCATAAAAAACATTACCTCATTTTTAGCTGAACTGACAACAATAGTTCTTTTAGTTACCTAGAACAATATCACCTTATTTTACTTTAGAATGACGCAATACTTCCTAAATAATCTTCTTCAAAAGCTTTGTTCTTTCTGCGTATAAATACAGGTGTCCTTGCATCTTTAACGACGAAGTACAAGAGAAGAGTGTACAACGAACAATACGATATAGAATAGGGGAGTGCCCACCCAAAAAAATTGAGTGTGTTGTTTGTTATTTTGGTAAAAAAGCAAAGTTATATTAAAGTAGAAGTACGAGTTCAAATATTATAAAAAGTTAAAATATCGTCTTGTGCATATGACGAAGCAATCGTAGTAATATGGTTAATTTACAAAAGCATTTTGTGGTTTTATTTTTTAAACAGTGGGGCTCAGGGTCATTTAGCTTTTATATGAACGTATATTTTGTTGTAAGAATATATTTATTAATTTTGATTGTGTAGTTAATCTGGAACCTTAGTTTAAAACTTTTATATTTAAAAATGGGTTTTGTCGTCACTCCAGCAGACTATGAATCACAATCCTATTACACTGCGTTCCAAATTTGAGTTAAAAGTTTAAGGCAAAATTGTTGTGGTTTACAAATACAGTGTTTTACTCTAACAGTAAACTTGTCATCAGTAAACCAAAAAGCGTTAGGTTTTTAACTGTATGAATATATCTAAAAGCGAAACTAGACCATTTTACTTTTTCTTACAAACAGCCATTAAGACTAGCAGTCAGATCGTTTAAGTTACTGCTGCCATCGATTTATTAAACTTGTAGATGTACCTACATAACAAAAACTATTATTATAACATAATTTTTGTTTATTTAACGCTTTGGTTTGCCTTTTTTTTAATATATATATATATATATTTTTTAGGTTTTATATTCTTTATTGGGTAGGGGTATGATATTGTGACGTGTTTGAGCTATCCGTGAACGCCGGACTTAAGGGCGAATAGTGTGACGTTGGTGCGGCTTGAACCCGAAACCTTTCGGTTTGTAGTCCGACGCCATGACCGGTTCGCCACACTACCGGACTTCTTATAAAAATATTGCTTAGCCTAACAGAATCGCTCAGCCTATGCGCCCACTAGCTTGAGATTTTATTAGTTGGGTTGTCTTACATTATGCTCAGGTTTGTTTTCGCGAACAATAAGTACAAGTTATACTAAAATAAACTTTTATTAAAATATAAATTTATTAAAATTATTAAAAACTTTTAAGCGCAAGAGAAAAATCTGCCAAACCGTATTTTAAAACAGCGTTTCTACAATTTTTACGTCATAATCTACTAGAGTCTTTTGCGTATTTTTTAAAACTTGAATAACAGACGATATGTAAAGAATTAAAATATAATATTTAGTGCCTTTTTTAGCTAATCATAATCCGTGTTTTCATTTAAAAATGTCAGCCAGACAGAGAAACTAAGCTCAATTTTTAACTTAAAATTGTTTTCGCTTTTAAAGTGCATATTTTGTCCGCGCAGAATGATCGGTTATAAGAAAATTTTAAGTATATAAATACATTTAAGTTATTTTAGAGTGAGCCTCTTACTTTGAATTATAAAGATTGAATCAAATATTAAGTTTTTGTATGTTGATTGTGGAGTTTACATTTTGTTTATTAATGCTTAACTTTTATTTTTATTTTTTTGTATACATCTTTATCCTCGATGTGGGAAGGTTGACTGCATGACCTTAACATAAAGTAACATCAGTTACCCCTACCCAGTCTCGAGTTGACTTTGGCAGTTTGAGATATTATAGATTATAATTGTCCGATAATTAAGTTACTGATTAAGTGCTGGCTCAGCAGAAGTTTATACCGTTTATAGCGCCTTATTCAAGGACGCTACAGTATAAGTTCACCTGGGATTGAACTCAGGACCTCATGTAGCGTAGAAAGTGTTCTTACCACGACATCTTGCTGCCAGCGATTGTTCAAGTGATTAAATTTTCTTTAACTTTAGGCTGTAGTTATTGTAAATGTTGATTATAGTTTTTTACTTTTTATGACTTTATTTTGCAGATATTGCTTAAACAAAAAACATGTTTTGGGTTAAGTTATTGGTGTTAGTGTTTTTGTTTGTACGCGGACAAAACGTCAGACAAGTTGTTTTAACTTGTGGCAACGATGACGACACAAGAGAACGCGGAGAACCCGGGGCTCCCGGAAAGAGGGGACCGATCGGACCCCCCGGATTCAACGGAACTTCTGGATTTCCCGGTGTTGATGGTGTCAGGGGTCTTCCCGGAGCGAAGGGGGAGCCGGGAAACTGTGATGAATGTCAGAGTTTGCTGCTTGAGTTGAAAAATAAACTCACTGAGCTCGAAAATCGATTTAATAAAACCCAAACAGTAAAAAGTAAGTTAACACAAGTAACCCTTTATTAATTTGCATATTTACCCAAGTTTTTGGTTTTTAGTAATGCCTACCATGGACTGTAATGGTTTACCGAACAATGCAGAAAGCGGGGTATACGACATAATCATAAACAATAAGATAACACCAGTTTATTGTGATCAAACCACAGACGATGATTTTTGGATAGTAAATATTAATTAATTTTTGTAATTAATATTTTTAATTTATTAAAAATAATTAAATTACCATTTTGATTTTAAGGTCATTCAAAGACGTTTCGATGGGTCTCAAGACTTTTACTTGGATTGGGATAACTACGTGAATGGTTTTGGAAACATATCAGGCGAATATTGGCTTGGTAAGTCCTTGAAATCTAATTCTTTAACTTTTTTATTTGTGTAAAAGTTGTCTGCTGCATTTAATATCATAGGACTTTTATATATAGGTTTAAATAACCTTTACCAGTTGACAAAATCACGAAATTTTGAATTACGAGTTGATTTAAACTCCTGGAACGACGAAAAAATCTTTGCAAGATACAGGTAAAAAAATATAATTTAAATAATAAAGTTTTATTATATAAACAACTTTGTATTTTAGCAACTTTAAAGTTGGAAATCCTGAAAGTTTCTATCGATTGACTGTGGAAGGATATAGCGGTACTGCAGGTTTGTAAAATATAATTATGTTACTGGCAGTGTTTTAGTTGAAAAGTTAAACATAAATATGTTTTATGTGGTTAATTGGACTGACTACCAAACAAAAAACAATTATTTAAAATCTTTAGCTCACAAATACCGCTTTAAATATGATTACAAAAAGCGCATGTTAAAGACGCGTTTTTTATCGTAAAATTTATATTTAAAAATATTTATTTTTCTTATAATTAATAGTTAAAAAATACTCTGATTTTTAATCCAAATCGGTCTTTTTTAAAAGATCAGCATAAAAGGTGTTAGTAAAAATTATAATAGCTTCCCTTTCAATATAACTTTATCTCTAGACACGTGATCGATCTATGCGAGGTTTTGTGGCAGTTTATAAAATCAATCGCATTTCTAAACTATGGTAAAATATAGATAATTAGATATAGTGCATCTTATATGCTTTAATTTGTACAATTTACCACGATTTAAATGCACCAGCAATATTTATATGGGTCTAATTGTTTAAATTATAATCCTGAGTTTATAATTTGTTTTTGGAGCGTTGGATAAGTGTTATCTAAAAAATTTGAGTACAACAATATAATAAATTATGACGTCACAATAGTTTATTATTTTTTGCACAATCTTTATTATTAAAATATTATTTTGTATTAAAATTTTAATTTGTAAACAAACAATGGCTTAGGTTACGTAACAATAAGAATAAATCTTTATTTTTTAAGAATCTACTAATTTAAAATAAAAACGTAAATTTTAAAATAAAAATTAATTATTTAATATTATATAAATTAAAATGTTTTTTTTTATTTTTTTATAAGGCATTTAGTAAATTCGTAAAAAAAATAAAATTTAGTTTTTTTTTATGTCGAAAAGTTCTCAAAATTATTTAAGTAATTAAAACTTTTATATTTAAATAAATTGTTTAACTTTTATATTTATGCAGGAGATTCAATGAGTTATCATAATGGGATGTCGTTTACAACATTTGATCAAGATCATGATAGGAGGAGTAATGTTAACTGCGCTAACATCTGGCATGGTGCTTGGTGGTATAAATATTGTCATTACTCAAACTTAAACGGAGAATATCTTGTTGGAGGAGTTGAAAATGATCGTGGCATAACTTGGTTGCGTTGGAAAAATAATCGGTATTCGTTTAAAAAAGCTAAAATGATGATTAGGCCGTTGTAAAATATTCGTTAATTAAGAGAAATGCATATAATCCTAATTAAATAAAAATTAAAATATAAAATTGTTAAGCCCCCTTTTTTTATAGGTTTTAAGTAAAAACTAATCATTAATAACATATTTGTAAATAAAAGGACATTAATTAAAATAAAAACCTAATTGTAAAATATTTGTAATTAAAAATTGTGTGTATAATTAAAACTAATAAATGCTTATGTTTATTGAAATATGTTAATAGAATTCTGATCACATATTAAACGTCAATCAAATTTGTTTACATTTATTGTTAATTTAAATGTGATTATAATATGTAAATAGTTGCGCTAATTATTATTTTAACATTGCTTTACCATTAAAATAATTCTGTAAATAATTTGTGTTTATATAAAAATTGAATCAGAAAGTTTAAATATGACGTCACAATAATTTTATTTAAAATTTGTTTGTAATAATTGTAATTCACTAAAATCTTGTAAAACATCAAAATATTTAAATGTTTCAAACTATATCTGCTGAGTTACGACACAAAGACATATCATATATGACGTAATAAAAATACGTCATACAAGCATACTCCGAAAAAAAACACAAATTTTATTCATTAAAGTAATTATGTTAATGACGTCACGGGGTAGTGACTTGGTAATGACGACACACAGCTATGTCGAAGTACTGACGTCACATGTACAGTGACGTCAAAGTTGTGACGTCACATTAGGTAGTCTGGTACAACCATTTTAACTGGTTTTTGTATTTTAGTAAATTATTGTAAACTTGCCAAATTGTGTTGCTGCTTTTACCTATTTTAACTTGTAGATTATTTACTTAAACAAAGAGTAATAAGGTTTAAATACGGTGGTGATATATACCGGTCATGGCAGTGTAGCTGATTTAATAACTTTAAAATTGTCTTTGTGGTTAAGCAAGTTCAAAGTTCCCATGTTAAAATGGTTGCTAAATATAAACCGCGAATTCGATAAACAAGTTATAGCTAAAAGCAAGCGATATACTTAATAAAACAAAAATTCAATGACGCTTATTAACTTTAAATTTTAAAGTATATTCATTTTTAAATATTAATGTAAGATTATATGAATTTATTTAAAATAGGCTACACTATGTTTTTGCGAACCGAAAGGTTCCGGGTTCGAGCCGCAACAATACCACACTTTTGTCATTCAGCATAGTGTTAACTAATATCTTGAACACATCACAACAGCACACTCTTACAAAACACACAAGGTGATATGGAAAATATGGTTTTAACTTTTAAATTAACCAAACTGGAATAAAATAGTTTTAATACACTTTAAATATTATCTTACACGAATTAGTTATCTAATTCTAACATTACTAAATCGTAACCAAAATTACACGTTTGACAACCGACACCTTTGCTTAAAATAGTTTTGAATGATCTTTTTATATTAAAAATAAAGATATATAAAAATTCTTTATACAGTCTTCTTTTTATCTTTATACGCATTTCATTAACCAGGCTGACATGTACGATTTTCAACGCCGACCTGTTTCGTTTACCGACGTCGACCGTCACAGTTTAAACAGCACGTCATCGCTCACTACGCCGTCTAGCGGAAGTCACACAAGCGCCCAAGCGAAATTCTCGGGCAGCAAACTCGAGTTTGTCGGCGGGCAAGAAGAGCCTAACGTCATCGTTTTGACGCGCCATAATGACGTCACAGACCAGCCAAAATGGTTGCCGGACGAGCACGAGATACCGACGAGGCAAATGGGAAAAAACTTTTGTTCGGTCGCGCGTTTGCTCCAGCGCAGCGAAATCTTCCGTACATGGACGATGAACAAATGTAGCGTGACGTCACAATCAGATTAACTATGCGTCACTTTAATAACGACAAAAATGACGTCATATTGAAGATAATATTTGTGCTTAAATGTTTTAGGTTCATCAATTTTGTTAAACGCGGGGTAGTAACTTGATAATGACGTCACACGTACAGTTACGTTAAGGTGATGACGTCACACTAAGTAGTCTGGTACAACCATTTTAACTAGTTTTTGTTATTTAGTAAAATTTTGTAAACTTGCCAATTTGTGTTGCTGCTTTTTATTCAAATCCCAATAAAAATCAGCGAATTTATTTAACATTTTAATTTAATTTTTTTATTAAATCATTTCTGATGTTTTCTGAATGGTGAAGGTTATTTATAATATTTAAGGACATAGCCTGGGTTTTTATTTCCATAGCATTAACCGGCATGGTGTAGTGGTTTGAACACATGGCTTTAACTATGGGTCTTGTGTTTAATCCCTACTACTTACTTGCTGTAGTATCCCCAAGTAAGGAGCTATAGATGGCATATACTCCTGCTAAGCCAAAAAACAATTAACAGTTTAATTATCTGGCAAAATGGTTCAGGCCGTAAAATCGACTTTCCTACACCAGGGATAAAAAATACAAAAAATAAAAACAAAACAACATTTGAATTAGTTTCTTTAAAGTAAATCGGTGTTGTTGGTTAGTTGGTTATCAGTTAAAATTCAACTAATTGATTACCTTTTGAAATTTTAAAGCCTATTTTTAAATGTTCATGTCTAATTTAGTCCAGAAAAAAATTCTCTAAAAATTAAGTAACTTATTTTAAAAGTATTTAAATAAACAATAATAAAATTAACAGTTGTAAAAATGAATCACTGTTATAATTAAAAGGTAAACATATATTAAAAATAAACCAAATGTAATTGCAATACATATGATATACCAATGTACTATAGGTATTTAATATATTGCGCGATAGTCGCATGTAAAGTATAGCCCACACATAGGATATAGCAGAGAATTCGACAACTAGTCGCATTTAACCCGGATAACATTATATTGCCCACACTTACATATAGGAGATGATTCGACAGTTAGTCGTATTCTTCCCGGATATCAGAAACCCACACATACCAAATAGCAGGTAGTTTATTGATTGAAAACCGAGGAATATGTGTGACTAAAACCGTTTACAAACAGTAAAAAAGTTAAGCATATAAAATTACATACCAAAATTATTTAATTCATTTGCTTTTTTAGGTTTCCTTGGATTTTGATTTAGTTTAATGACAATAACAGAATAATTAAATACTTTAAATTAATAAAGATGATCGACTTGTTTAAGAAGAGGGTTATTTTAGAAAAAAGTCAATGTCTATTCCAGTTTTTAAATGTGAATTTGTAATACCTAGTATTAGGCATTTAATTTTTTAAGCTTTAAAATTTACATTTATCGCATTTTTTATTTTTGCGGCAAAAATCCATGCGATTACTACTGCTTTCTTGAAATAAAAAATAATGTTAACCAGTATATTAGCATAACTATGCACCCTGAGTTTTGCCTTCTTCTAAACAACATAATCATATTGGGTATTAATGTTTAACGGTTGTTAATATATTTAAAATATTGTTAGCAGTTTTGTTTATTTTTATCGACTAAATTTTCTTTTGTTTAGAAGGGATTACCAAAACAAAAATATGTTTTTTGTTAAACTTTGGTGTTTAGCGTTTTTGTTTGCACAAGTTGAAAACTTTAGTCAAGTTGTTTTAACTTGTGGCAAAAATGACAATACGATGGAACGAGAAAAATCGGGGGATGGAGTGAGGGGACCGATTGGACCCCCTGGTGCTGATGGTGCTCCCGGTGCTGACGGTGCTCCCGGTGTTGACGGTGCTGCAGGTGATAATGGTGTTCCAGGTGTTAACGGTGCTCCAGGTGTTAGTGGGGCTCCCGGTGTTGATGGGGCTCCCGGTGCTGTTGGACCTCCCGGTGCTAACGGTTCTGCTGGTGCCGATGGTGGTCCCGGTGCTGTTGGAGCTCCCGGTGGTGACGGTTCTGCTGGTGCCGATGGTGCTCCCGGTGCTGTTGGAGCTCCCGGTGCTGTTGGAGCTCCCGGTGCTGTTGGAGCTCCCGGTGCTGATGGAGCTCCCGGTGCCGATGGAACTAATGGTACTAACGGAGCCAGGGGTCTTCCTGGAGCAAAGGGGGAGCCGGGAAACTGCGATGAATGCCGAGATCTGTTGCTTGGGATTGAAAAAAGAATCTCTGAGCTCGAAAATCGAATAAATAAAACCGAAGAAGTTAAAGGTAAGTGAAAACTAGACATTTTTCAATTATTTGCTCATAAACACGCTTTTACATTATTTGCTCGAAAAAGTAAGGGATAACCCAATTTTTTTTTTGTTATTCGCATGTTTATCAAAGTTTTTGTTTTCAGGATTGTCAATAATAGACTGCAAAGGTTTACCAAGCAATGCAGAAAGCGATGTTTACGACACAATCATAAACAATAAAACAACTTCAGTTTATTGTGACCAAACTACAGACGGTGGCGGATGGACGGTAATTATTATTAATTTCTGTAATTGGCATTTTCTTTAAGATAAATAATTATATAAAGTTAGTTAAAATATTGATTTTAAGGTCATTCAAAGACGTTTCGATGGGTCTCAAGACTTTTACTTGGATTGGGATAGCTACGTGAATGGATTTGGAAACAAATCGGGCGAATATTGGCTTGGTAAGTCGTTGGTAACTGATGTGAGACTATTATTCTTTATTAGTGTTGCGAACTAACTGCAAATTTAATTGAAAGATAATTTATTGTTGAAAGAATTTAACATTTTTTTGTAATTTAGTTGATTGTGATGTTAAAAAACTTAAAGCAATCTTATATATAATAAAGCTTATATATACAGGTTTGAACAACCTTTACCAGTTGACAAAATCACGAAGATTTGAACTCAGAATAGATCTTGCCCTTTGGAATGAAACTCAAATCTTTGCTACATACAGGTTAGAAATATTTCACTTAAGTTTTTTTGTAGAGTTTTATTATATTATTTAAACTTTTGTATTTTAGCAATTTCTTAGTTGGAAATCCTGACAGTTTCTATCCATTGACTGTGGGAGGATATAAGGGAACTGCAGGTTTGTTAAATACAAACATGGAACAACTATTTAAAATTATTAGCGCACAAATATCGCTTGAAATATAATTACAATAAGCGCATGTTGAAGACGCTAAACATCAAGGTTTTGTGATAGTTTATAAAATCAATCGCATTTCTAAAATATAGATAATTAGATATAGTGCATTTTATATGCTTTAATTTGTACAATTTACCACGATTTAAATGCACCAGCAGTATTTATATGGGTTTAATTGTTTAAATTATAATACTGAGTTTATAATTTGTTTTAGGAGCGTTAGATAAGTGTTATTTCGAAAAGTTCGAGTACAACAATATAATAAATTATGACGTCACAATAGTTTATTATTTTTTGCACAATCTTTATTATTAAAATATTATTTCGTATTAAAATTTTAATTTGTAAACAAACAATGGCTTAGGTTACGTAACAATAAAAATAAATCTTTATTTTTTAAAAATCTACTAATTGAAAAAAAAAATTAATTATTTAATATTATATAAATTAAAATGTTTTTTTATTTATTATTGAGCATTTAGTAAATTCATAGAAAAACTAATTTTTTTTATGTCGAAAAGTTCTCAAAATTATTTAAGTGATTTAAACTTTTTATATTTAAATAAATTTAACTTTTATATTTATGCAGGAGATTCGATGAGTTATATGAATGGGGTGCCGTTTTCAACATTTGATCAAGATCATGATACGTCTAGTGGTAACTGCGCTAACCTACGTCATGGTGCTTGGTGGTATAACTATTGTGCTTACTCAAACTTAAACGGGGAATATCTTGTTGGGGGAGTTGAAAGTGGTCGTGGCATATGGTGGTATACTTGGAAAAATAATCAGTATTCGTTTAAAAAAGCTAAAATGATGATTAGACCGTTGTAAAATATTCGTTAATTAAGGGAAATAATTTAAAACGCTTATTTGTAAATTAATTATTTCACTTATAAAAAACTGAAAACTTTTAAAAATAATTAAAAAATTTAAAGCTTTTCATATAATATAATTAAATTTTACGAATTACAAGAAAAATTGTGAAGACCCCTTTTCATATATTTTTATCTAAAACTAATTATTAATAACATATTTGTAAATAAAATGGCATTTTCTAGTTGTAAAAATATTTGTAAACTGTGTGTAAAATCCAAATATTTTTGTCATAAAGTTGTAGCTTATTGTGCACAAGCTAACCTTTTATTAACATTAAAAACAAAGAAATTTAACAGCTTAAAATTACGTGAGAATTATTTTTGTAATCTTTTATGATTTTGTTAAAACTTAATATTAACTTCTATTACGATATATATTTTTAATGTCTTTTAATCTTAGACTTGTTTTCGCTTTTTTCCAGATTTTGACTATTTTTTTAACCCTATACTATATAAGAGTCCTTTTTAGACTATCCCTAACCAAAATTAATAAAAAATCATACTAAAATTTAAAACCTTAATCCACTCTTGAAACCCAAAATCGCACACACCAGAGGCGTAAGGGGTCGGCAAGGGTGGCAAAACTTGTTAGGGATCCAGTAATTCGCTAAAAATTATCTAAGGGCATGTAAGGAACATATTATGTTCTTGGCTATTACTATTTAACATTGTATTATATTGTGCCGCTCGTATTTGCATGTGTGGATTGCTACTGTAATGCTATCTACTACAAAAAAACTTTAAAAAAATATTAAAAATAAAAAATATGGCACTGTATATTTTTTTCACTTATAAAAAATAATTAGTAGATTGTATTTTTTTGTGCTTGTATCATGTGTTTTTTGTTAAATTTTTTTGTTATCCCGAACTTTCCTTTAGCTGGAATGATGTTGCTTATTATGCATGAGCTAACCTTTTATCAACATTAAATTTAACAACTTAATTTTAGGTGGAAATTATTTTTGTAATCTTTCATGATTTTGTTAAAAATTAAGATCAACTTTGATATGTTGTTTAAATGTCTTTAAATCTTAGACTTGTTTTTAAAATCTGAAATTTTCTTTTAACATGTTGTTTTATTTTGTTCTATTCTTATTAGTAAGCTACTTTTGTGTTTTACAAAAAGAGTTATCCAATGTCTTACTAAAAAGTAGTTTTAATTTTGAAGGTCGGGATTTTAACGTTTTGTTTTTATCGTTAATGAATTTTGGAACTTTATTTTGGTAAGAAATTGCCGTATAATATAATTATACAGTGAATTTCCTGCGTGGTTATTTTAAGAAATCTTAACTGTCAGTCAGACAATACCAAGTTAACAATTTTGTTTGTAAATATCTTTATCCTCGATGTGGGAAGGTCGAATGCGCGATCTAAACATAGAGTAACATAATTTACTCTGACCCAGTCTCGAGTTGCCTTTTAGCAGTTTTGGATATTATATAGAATACAACTGCTCGATAATAATACTGCTGATTAAGTGCTGGCTCAGCGGGAGTTCATACCGTTTATATCGCCTTACTCACGGGCGCTACAGCTTAAGACCAGTGGGGATTGAACTAACGACCTCATAAGGGGTACCAAGTGTTCTTACCACTACACCACGCTGCCGGTATAAACAATTAACTGCAAATACAAACAATTAACTGTCCGAAAATTCTATCAAAAACTTTCGGATTGGGTCGACTAAGACCGCTACAAAGGTTATATGGGAAATCCAGTTTTAACTTTTAAATTAACCGAACTGGGATAAAAAAGTTTTGAATGAACTTTGAGTAATATCTTACACGAATTAGTTTTCTATTTCTAACATCACTAAATCGTAACCAAAATTACACGTTTGACAACCGATACCTTTGCTTAAAAGAGCTATTTAACCAAGCAGAGACAATTTAACAAGTTGGTCAACAATTCAACTTTCTTTTAAAGGAAATGGCATGGGACGAACTTTAATAACGCAACATTGTATTAACACTAGTGACTCCCTTTCAACAAATCAATATCCTAAACGAATGGAGGAATATTATCGATAAATTAACTTAGTATGTGTGCCCCCTTTATACCTAACCTTTATATAAATATAAGCACATATTAGGAATAAACCAGATGTAATTGCAATACAAATGATATACCAATGTGCTACTAGTTATCCAAGTTTAACCAAAATTAAATTTTAAAAAACACAAAATTTTTAGCTATACAAATCGTGTTAAAAGTGCCATTTAAATCTTACCTCAGAAAAACGATATACATACCTATATAAAAACTATAACTTTAGGTTATCACTTAATCAATTTATTAAGAGAATATATGTTTAATCAATTAGCATCAATATACTATTGCACAAAAATGTAATTTACATGAAGTATTAATATTTGTATAACTAATTAAAACACAAGCATATAGCATTTTAAATCAGCTGATATATATGGACATAGTGAAAAACGAATAAATTTAAAAATGGCATTTTTACACTTCACAAAATGGCGTTTTTACTCTTTAGCATACTATAGTAAAAAATGTTACCAATTTTTACTAAAAACTTACTAAATGCCTAATATATTTTGCAAATAAAATTCACCAAATTTTGGTAAATTTACAAATAAATTTAAATACGATTTAGTATTTCTTTTATGGAAATAAAAGTAAAGCAAAAAAAGCTATTAAACATTAAAACTGACTTATAAGAATAAATTTCCCCTATTTCGAAATTCTTAAAGATAAATATTTTTTGTATATCGGCATGGGTAAGTCGACTTCACGACCTAAACATAAAGTAACAACCGTTACCCCGACCCTGTTTTAAGTTGCCTTTGGCAGTTTTGGAAAATACATTATAATCGCTCAAGGTCCTGACTAAGTGCTCGCTTAGCAGGAGTTCATATCCTTTATATCGACTTACTCAAGAACGCTACAGCATGACAACATTGGAAATTAAACCCAGGACTTTATGTAGTGTAGGAAGTGTTCTAATACTATATTGATACTATATTGAACCCAATTCCTTTGACTTTTTTGCAAAACTTTCCTTTACGCGTTTTTAAGTTTAATTTAAACATTAAAAAAATAAATTCATTAAATGTTTTAAATAATTTAAGTATTTTAAATTTAATTTTTTGGCTTTAACTAGTTAATAATTATAAAATTTTGTGTTTTTAAAATTTTCTTAAGGTGTTTTATTTTATTTTTTAACAATGACATCATAAAGAAAAAATAAATTCATGATATTTAGCACTTGTCAACTATTACATCATTTTTTAAATAAAAATTTATCTTAAGACCCTAAACAAAATACGTCAGAGTACAAAAGGTAAAGCACTTTAAACACAAAACTTAAACCATGCAGAACCGGTAATAAGATTACTGGCTTTAACACAAGACCTTCGTGCAACGGGGTTTTGACAAAGTTCAATAAATATTCCTATTTCAAGCGTTACTTAAAACCACATCCATTACTTGCTTGTTTGAATACAAAGAACGACGGAAACTTGTTTTTTGGCTGACTGCATAAAAAACATTACCTCATTTTTAGCTGAACTGACAACAATAGTTCTTTTAGTTACCTAGAACAATATCACCTTATTTTACTTTAGAATGACGCAATACTTCCTAAATAATCTTCTTCAAAAGCTTTGTTTTTTCTGCGTATAAATACAGGTGTCCTTGCATCTTTAACGACGAAGTACAAGAGAAGAGTGTACAACGAACAATACGATATAGAATAGGGGAGTGCCCACCCAAAAAAATTGAGTGTGTTGTTTGTTATTTTGGTAAAAAAGCAAAGTTATATTAAAGTAGAAGTACGAGTTCAAATATTATAAAAAGTTAAAATATCGTCTTGTGCATATGACGAAGCAATCGTAGTAATATGGTTAATTTACAAAAGCATTTTGTGGTTTTATTTTTTAAACAGTGGGGCTCAGGGTCATTTAGCTTTTATATGAACGTATATTTTGTTGTAAGAATATATTTATTAATTTTGATTGTGTAGTTAATCTGGAACCTTAGTTTAAAACTTTTATATTTAAAAATGGGTTTTGTCGTCACTCCAGCAGACTATGAATCACAATCCTATTACACTGCGTTCCAAATTTGAGTTAAAAGTTTAAGGCAAAATTGTTGTGGTTTACAAATACAGTGTTTTACTCTAACAGTAAATTTGTCATCAGTAAACCAAAAAGCGTTAGGTTTTTAACTGTATGAATATATCTAAAAGCGAAACTAGACCATTTTACTTTTTCTTACAAACAGCCATTAAGACTAGCAGTCAGATCGTTTAAGTTACTGCTGTCAACGATTTATTAAACTTGTAGATGTACCTACATAACAAAAACTATTATTATAACATAATTTTTGTTTATTTAACGCTTTGGTTTGCCTTTTTTTTAATATATATATATATATATATTTTTTAGGTTTTATATTCTTTATTGGGTAGGGGTATGATATTGTGACGTGTTTGAGCTATCCGTGAACGCCGGACTTAAGGGCGAATAGTGTGACGTTGGTGCGGCTTGAACCCGAAACCTTTCGGTTTGTAGTCCGACGCCATGACCGGTTCGCCACACTACCGGACTTCTTATAAAAATATTGCTTAGCCTAACAGAATCGCTCAGCCTATGCGCCCACTAGCTTAAGATTTTATTGGTTTGGTTGTCTTACATTATGCTCAGGTTTGTTTTCGCGAACAATAAGTACAAGTTATACTAAAATAAACTTTTATTAAAATATAAATTTATTAAAATTATTAAAAACTTTTAAGCGCAAGAGAAAAATCTGCCAAACCGTATTTTAAAACAGCGTTTCTACAATTTTTACGTCATAATCTACTAGAGTCTTTTGCGTATTTTTTTAAAACTTGAATAACAGACGATATGTAAAGAATTAAAATATAATATTTAGTGCCTTTTTTAGCTAATCATAATCCGTGTTTTCATTTAAAAATGTCAGCCAGACAGAGAAACTAAGCTCAATTTTTAACTTAAAATTGTTTTCGCTTTTAAAGTGCATATTTTGTCCGCGCAGAATGATCGGTTATAAGAAAATTTTAAGTATATAAATACATTTAAGTTATTTTAGAGTGAGCCTCTTACTTTGAATTATAAAGATTGAATCAAATATTAAGTTTTTGTATGTTGATTGTGGAGTTTACATTTTGTTTATTAATGCTTAACTTTTATTTTTATTTTTTTGTATACATCTTTATCCTCGATGTGGGAAGGTTGACTGCATGACCTTAACATAAAGTAACATCAGTTACCCCTACCCAGTCTCGAGTTGACTTTGGCAGTTTGAGATATTATAGATTATAATTGTCCGATAATTAAGTTACTGATTAAGTGCTGGCTCAGCAGAAGTTTATACCGTTTATAGCGCCTTATTCAAGGACGCTACAGTATAAGTTCACCTGGGATTGAACTCAGGACCTCATGTAGCGTAGAAAGTGTTCTTACCACGACATCTTGCTGCCAGCGATTGTTCAAGTGATTAAATTTTCTTTAACTTTAGGCTGTAGTTATTGTAAATGTTGATTATAGTTTTTTACTTTTTATGACTTTATTTTGCAGATATTGCTTAAACAAAAAACATGTTTTGGGTTAAGTTATTGGTGTTAGTGTTTTTGTTTGTACGCGGACAAAACGTCAGACAAGTTGTTTTAACTTGTGGCAACGATGACTACACAAGAGAACGCGGAGAACCCGGGGCTCCCGGAAAGAGGGGACCGATCGGACCCCCCGGATTCAACGGAACTTCTGGATTTCCCGGTGTTGATGGTGTCAGGGGTCTTCCCGGAGCGAAGGGGGAGCCGGGAAACTGTGATGAATGTCAGAGTTTGCTGCTTGAGTTGAAAAATAAACTCACTGAGCTCGAAAATCGATTTAATAAAACCCAAACAGTAAAAAGTAAGTTAACACAAGTAACCCTTTATTAATTTGCATATTTACCCAAGTTTTTGGTTTTTAGTAATGCCTACCATGGACTGTAATGGTTTACCGAACAATGCAGAAAGCGGGGTATACGACATAATCATAAACAATAAGATAACACCAGTTTATTGTGATCAAACCACAGACGATGATTTTTGGATAGTAAATATTAATTAATTTTTGTAATTAATATTTTTAATTTATTAAAAATAATTAAATTACCATTTTGATTTTAAGGTCATTCAAAGACGTTTCGATGGGTCTCAAGACTTTTACTTGGATTGGGATAACTACGTGAATGGTTTTGGAAACATATCAGGCGAATATTGGCTTGGTAAGTCCTTGAAATCTAATTCTTTAACTTTTTTATTTGTGTAAAAGTTGTCTGCTGCATTTAATATCATAGGACTTTTATATATAGGTTTAAATAACCTTTACCAGTTGACAAAATCACGAAATTTTGAATTACGAGTTGATTTAAACTCCTGGAACGACGAAAAAATCTTTGCAAGATACAGGTAAAAAAATATAATTTAAATAATAAAGTTTTATTATATAAACAACTTTGTATTTTAGCAACTTTAAAGTTGGAAATCCTGAAAGTTTCTATCGATTGACTGTGAAAGGATATAGCGGTACTGCAGGTTTGTAAAATATAATTATGTTACTGGCAGTGTTTTAGTTGAAAAGTTAAACATAAATATGTTTTATGTGGTTAATTGGACTGACTACCAAACAAAAAACAATTATTTAAAATCTTTAGCTCACAAATACCGCTTTAAATATGATTACAAAAAGCGCATGTTAAAGACGCGTTTTTTATCGTAAAATTTATATTTAAAAATATTTATTTTTCTTATAATTAATAGTTAAAAAATACTCTGATTTTTAATCCAAATCGGTCTTTTTTAAAAGATCAGCATAAAAGGTGTTAGTAAAAATTATAATAGCTTCCCTTTCAATATAACTTTATCTCTAGACACGGGATCGATCTATGCGAGGTTTTGTGGCAGTTTATAAAATCAATCGCATTTCTAAACTATGGTAAAATATAGATAATTAGATATAGTGCATCTTATATGCTTTAATTTGTACAATTTACCACGATTTAAATGCACCAGCAATATTTATATGGGTCTAATTGTTTAAATTATAATCCTGAGTTTATAATTTGTTTTTGGAGCGTTGGATAAGTGTTATCTAAAAAATTTGAGTACAACAATATAATAAATTATGACGTCACAATAGTTTATTATTTTTTGCACAATCTTTATTATTAAAATATTATTTTGTATTAAAATTTTAATTTGTAAACAAACAACGGCTTAGGTTACGTAACAATAAGAATAAATCTTTATTTTTTAAGAATCTACTAATTTAAAATAAAAACGTAAATTTTAAAATAAAAATTAATTATTTAATATTATATAAATTAAAATGTTTTTTTTTATTTTTTTATAAGGCATTTAGTAAATTCGTAAAAAAATAAAATTTAGTTTTTTTTTATGTCGAAAAGTTCTCAAAATTATTTAAGTAATTAAAACTTTTATATTTAAATAAATTGTTTAACTTTTATATTTATGCAGGAGATTCAATGAGTTATCATAATGGGATGTCGTTTACAACATTTGATCAAGATCATGATAGGAGGCATAGTGGTAACTGCGCTAACAGCTATCATGGTGCTTGGTGGTACAACTATTGTGGTTACACAAACTTAAACGGAGAATATCTTGTTGGAGGAGTTGAAAATGATCGTGGCATAACTTGGTTGCGTTGGAAAAATAATCGGTATTCGTTTAAAAAAGCTAAAATGATGATTAGGCCGTTGTAAAATATTCGTTAATTAAGAGAAATAAATAAAAACGCTTATTTGTAAATTAATTATTTTCACTTATTAAAAACTAAAAACTTTAAAAAATATAATGTTTTGCATATAATCCTAATTAAATAAAAATTAAAATATAAAATTGTTAAGCCCCCTTTTCATAGGTTTTAAGTAAAAACAAATCATTAATAACATATTTGTAAATAAAAGGACATTAATTAAAATAAAAACCTAATTGTAAAATATTTGCAATTAAAAATTGTGTGTATAATTAAAAGTAATAAATACTTTTAAAATATGTTAATAGAATTCTGATCATATATTAAAGGTCAATCAAATTTGTTTACATTTATTGTTAACTTAAATGCGATTATAATGTGTAAATAGTTGTGCTAATTATTATTTTAACATTGCTTTACCATTAAAATAATTCTGTAAATAATTTGTGTTTATATAAAAATTGAATCAGAAGGTTTATATATGACGTCACATTACTTAGTTGTTCGTAACAAAGAAGAATTTAAATAGAACAATTAAATTTAAGTAAATTCTACTTAAAATTTGTTTGTATTAAATGTAAATTAATTTAATAAAACATCATAATAGTTTTGAAAGTTTTAAACTTTATATCTGATTTATATTAAGTAAATTATTTTAAACATTTGCAAATTTTAAGCTTATTTCTTATTTAAAAGAAGCTAATTGACCAATACATGAAATATTTACAAATTTTTAATCGAATAAATTTGTGTTTTAATATCATGCACTTTTATTAAACTTGTTTGCAAACTTATGACGTCATATATTAGAAATTAAAATGCCCCAAGCTAAACAAATTAAGCGTCAAAATTTAAACTTATTTTGCAAATTATAAATATCGTTTAAAATGTTATTTAGGCATTTTTATATATTCGCAGTCATATTTATATATTCGCAGTCATTTTTATATATTCGCAGTCATATTTATATATTCGCAGTAATCGCAGTAATTTATAAAAGCAATTTAATTTTAAGTTTCGACGACTTTAAGCAAATCATTTAAAAATCTCTAATATTGAAACTTTTCTAGTTATAAATATAAATATAGTAGAAATTAATTTATATTATAAAAGACAAATTAATTAAGTGAAGTTAGGTTAGTGTTACAACAATTTTCTCAGAATTTTGTTTAATCAGTTTTAATAACGCTGTGACCTTATTTAAAAAGAATCACATATTACATATATAACATAAAGATTAAGCTATAATATAAATAATACTCATTCAGTCCAAAACTAAATAGTCTAATCAAGTACTTTACTTAAATAAAAGGAAAAGGTTAACAACTTTGACTTTTTTTAAAGAACGATTTATATAAAAAAAAACATTTATTATATAAAACAAGCAGGTTTTAAATTGGTCACCCCGATCTAGAAGTAGAAAAAAGTTAAAAGTTTAAATTATCAGGTTCATTGTCGGAGTATATATTGTCGTCGCTAGGAGGGGCAGTAGGCATGGGTTGTCGCAATAAACCCATATTTGATTTGTTGGGTTTATTAAACCATATAAGGAAGGATTCCCTTATATCCCCAATAGCGATTGCAATTAACCACTTTTAGTTTGTGTTTAGGTAAAAGACCAAATCGTTTATTCGCTGAATTACTGTGTATGGGCCTTGCGATAGTTTAGATAACTTTTATTCCCCTTTTTCGTATAGGCTGATATAACCAAACACAATCGCCTTCGCTTATGGAAATCAGCTATGGTTTTACGATCGTAATGCCGTTTCATGCGATGCGTTGATATTTGCAATTTTTCGCGGGAAAAATTGTGGGCAGAATCCATTGCCATTTGCTTTGCGTATTCAATTGTTAAGTACCGGGTGCTTTTTGGTCTGCCAAATATAAAATCCATTCGCATAAGTTCCAAAAATTATAATTGCCGGCGTCCGTGCTTTCATGAATTGCAGTAGGATAAGCCATTAATAAATATAACTGGTGTTGGCCCCAGTCTTTTGATTAGGATCGACGTACATATGCAGCTGTGCGAATATAGTTTGGTTAAAGCGTTCAACCATTTACGTTTGAGTTTAATATAGGGTAGTCATAGGTGGGCACAGTTAACCGAGAATGTAACTTCGTAAAATGGTGATTCGTTACACAATACATTAACTTTGTTAATCTTGATTAATTAAATCGAATGTAACGGAAGTTATCGAAAACCGTTAACGGTAAAATTTAAATAAAACAAACAAAGAAACGAACTTTTTAAAAAAAAAAATAGTTTTTATCTTAGTTGTTATTTAAACTAAAACAAACGTTTTCAAAACTGAAAAAATGCCCAAATAACAGCGGCCAGACGGTAGTGGCATACATCGTTTAAAACTGAAACGATTAAACCCAATAAACGGCAAAATAAAACATATATACTTTTATATTACCATGGTAAACTTGTAAAAATATTAAATTAACTTAATTTAACGGAAGCACAATTTAACGAAAGTTAACAGGTCCGTAAACGATTTTTAAAGTTAACTTAAAAGTTAAATTTTAACGAAAAATTTAACTTCGTTATTTAACGATTAACACAATGACATTTTGGTGCCCACCTTTAGGGGTAGTCCTTGTTTTAACTACGCCAAACGATTATAAAATTATTTTCAAACAAAAATGCTTTGAAGTTGGAGCCTTAATCAGAAAATAGTTCGCAGATACGTCCAAGTCGTGTAAAAAGTTGCAAAGTTAAACCTTCGACCACAGTTCTTGCCTCCTGGTCAGGTATTGGATAAGCCTCTGGCCACTTAGAATAATAGTCCATAGCTACAAGTATGTAGCAATTTCCTTATGTTGTACAGAGCATTGAATCTAGCACGTCGATTGCAACTTTTTTTTCTCACTGGATATCTCACCGTGTGTAACTTTAATGAAAATTTTGATATTTTAATTGGATTTCTTCGGGAGGCACGGGCTTTGGACTAAAAATTAGCCCAAAGTCCAATAAAAAGCCTGGCTTTATTTTTGGACATGGAAACGGGCTAATTGTTTACAAGTTTTGCAAAATGTGCCTATATCTGTTTTAAATACTCTTTAACTAGCACTTAGTAGTCAAATGCCGGAGTATATTATGGCAACAAATTTGTAACTGCCTATAGCCGTTTGCCTTATAAAGTAAGTAGCGCTTAGAGGCACACTACAGCAATAACTCTTCTTGGATAAAAAACCACTTCGTTTACATGTATTTAACACGAATAACGGCACACAAATTTCATCCACGTTCAAGAATTAGTACCCAAAGTTTCTAAAAGAAACGAATAACGCGTGTGAATATACTAAAGTAGGATAACAATAACTACACAGGTATTAACTATAGTAAGGCACAAATTAAGCTTACCAACACAGTATGCTAACCACTCAAAATACTGGCAAATTCGGCAAAAACAGTGATACAACAACAGTATTGAACACTAGAAGAATAAAAAACCTAACGTTAGTCTATATGCATTAATAAGAGGTTATTTGGCATAAAAGTAAATCCATTAACAAAATTTACAAGTATCAATAAAAACATACCAGTTATTAAAAAAGGTGTTCAACTCTTAATGGGCAGTGTGACACAATAAGGTAAGCTGCTCACTCACTGCAATAGTAGGCAAGCATGTTAAAAATAAGAAATTACAGTCTACATCAAATAACACAAATAGCAGTTAACAATATAGCAATATTAAAATACCTAATATCCAGTCAGTAAGACCTAACAGAAAAACAGTGTCAACCAACAGTACTACCCAAGTGAACAATCACAGTTCTAAAAGTGTGTTATAAAAAACAGTAAAAAACACTGTTAAGATACTCCAAGACTATGTATGTTATTGGCAAGTTTTGCACGTGGTTAAAGATTAAGACATATTTTAAACATTTAAAAAACAGATTAGTAACTTATTTACACTAAAAGGAACAAAAAATAATTACCAGAAATTCCAATCAGTCAATGAAAGATCCGCCGTGATTAACAATTAACTATTATATCAGTAAAAACTAATTTACATAAAATTCTTCCAAATTGTAACGATTTACTTTGATAACAATCAGTTCTAATGACTGTTCTAGAAAGTTCTTTTACGACATGTGGTGCAATACATTGCATGAGAGTATTAACCGCAATACGATTCAAAATTAAGGATAAACATATTAGCGCGTATTTAACAATCTGTTTTACTGCCGAACCAGTAGTAAATTCTGCTCGACATATCAAAAGTTTTCTTTACGCCAAAATGTCCGGTAGAAGGCGTCTCATGCATTAATTTAATGATTACTTGGTGCATTTGATTTAATACAAGTAAAAGAAAATTTTAAGTATTTTAAGAGGTTTTTTGATATAGATAATATAGATAATTAGATATAGTGCATTTTATATGCTTTAATTTGTACAATTTACCACGATTTAAATGCACCAGCAGTATTTATATGGGTTTAATTGTTTAAATTATAATACTGAGTTTATAATTTGTTTTTGGCGCGTTGGATAAGTTTTATCTAAAAAGTTCGAGTACAACAATATAATAAATTATGACGTCACAATGGTTTATTATTCTTTGCACAATCTTTATTATTAAAATATTATTTTCGTATTAAAATTATAATTTGTAAACAAACAATGGCTTAGGTTACGTAACAATAAGAATAAATCTATATTTTTTAAGAATCTACTAATTTAAAATAAAAATTAATTATTTAATATTTTATAGTTTAAAATGTTTTTTTTTATTTATTATAAGGCAGTTAATAAATTTATAAAAAAAAAAAAATGTCGAAAAGTTTTCAAAATTATTTAAGTGATTAAAACTTTTTATATTTTAGTAAATTGTTTAACTTTTATATTTATGCAGGAGATTCGATGAGTTATCATAATGGGATGCCGTTTTCAACATTTGATCAAGATCATGATAGGTGGATTGGTAACTGCGCTAACAACTGGCATGGTGCTTGGTGGTATAACGCTTGTCATCGCACAAACTTAAACGGAGAATATCTTGTTGGGGGAGTTCAAAGTCATCGTGGCATAAATTGGTATCATTGGAAAAATAATTTTTATTCGTTTAAAAAATCTAAAATGATGATTAGGCCGTTGTAAAATATTCGTTAATTAAGGGAAATAATTAAAAACGCTTATTTGTAAATTAATTATTTTCACTTATTAAAAAATTTAATTAAAAAATATAAAGTTTTGCATATAATCCTAATTAAATATAAATTAAAATATAAAATTGTTATGCCCCCTTTTCATAGGTTTTAAGTAAAAACAAATCATTAATAACATATTTGTAAATGAAATGGCATTAAATAAAATAAAAACCTAATTGTAAAATATTTGTAATTAAAAATTGTGTGTATAATTAAAAGTAATAAATACTTTTAAAATATGTTAATAGAATTCTGATCATATATTAAACGTCAATCAAATTTGTTTACATTTATTGTTAATTTAAATGTGATGATAATGTGTAAATAGTTGTGCTAATTATTATTTTAACATTGCTTTACCATTAAAATAATTCTGTAAATAATCTGTGTTTATATAAAAATTAAATCAGAAAGTTTAAATATGACGTTACAATACTTAGTTATTTGTTTTAAACTATAAATCTGCTAACTGACGTCACAAAGACATATCCTATATGACGTAATAAAAATACGTCACACAAGCATACTCAGAAAAAAAACACAAATTTTTGTTGATAATTATGTAAATGACGTCACGGGTTGGTGACTTGGTAATGACGACACACAGCTATGTCGAGGTAGTGACGTCACATGTACAGTAACGTCAAGGTAATGACGTCACATTAAGTAGATTACAACTTAATCCACCTGACGAGAATATATTTTCGGATCGTATGGATTGATTGACGGATAGAAGGATCGAATGAGTCGGATGTGTTAATGGGTAATCTGAATAGGTGAGGGTTAGGGTTTAATTTATGAAACTTCTTTGTTTAATTAAATATCCGTCAAATATGCATTTAAATTATGTAATATCTATTTAATATATATTCGATTCAGTTAATAAAACTTGATCCATTAATCCGTTCGATCCGTCAAATATATATTTTCGTCAGGTAGATTAAGTCCGATTCCATTAAGTAGTCTGGTACAACCATTTTAACTGGTTTTTGTATTTTAGTAAATTTTTTTTTTTTAAATTACACGTTTGACAACTGACACCTATGCTCAAAAGAGCTAGATATAACCAAGCAGAGACAACTTAACATGCTGGTCGACGATTCAACTTTCTTTTAAAGTCAGTGGCATGGGGCGAACTTTAATAACGCAACATTGTATTAGGTGACCCCCCTTTTAACAAATCAATATCCTAAACGAATAGAGAAATATTATCAACAAACGACAAATAAACTTAGCATGTGGGCCCCCTTTTTACCTAACCTTAATATAAATATAAGCACATATTAGGAATAAACCAGATGTAATTGCAATACAAATGATATACCAATGTGCTACTAGTTATCCAAGTTTAACTTATTTTTTTAATCTAAAAAAGCACAAATTTTTAGCTATACAAATCGTGTTAAAAGTGCCATTTAAATCTTACCTTAGAGAAACGATATACATACCTATATAAAAACTATAACTTTAGGTTATCACTTAATCAATTTATTAAGAGAATATATGTTTAATCAATTAGCATCAATATACTATTGCACAAAAATGTAATTTACATGAAGTATTAATATTTGTATAACTAATTAAAACACAAGCATATAGCACTTTAAATCAGCTGATATATATGGACATAGTAAAAATCGAATAAATTTAAAAATGGCATTTTTACACTTCACAAAAAAACAATTATAATTACAACTATGGTATATTACAGTAAATATTGTTATCAATTTTTTTTAAAGTTTTACTAATACCTAATATATTTTGCAAATTAAAAATCATCAAATTTTTAAAAAAATAAATTTTAATATAATTTTAGTAATATTGTAATAGCTCTAGGTTGGACAAAAGAATTAAAGCTAAAACCTAAAACTGTAAAATTAGCTTTGTAACATCTAAGTTTAGTAATAAAATAATATTTTGCTTAAACAAAGGTGAAATTTAATTTTAATTTATATGTTTAGGATAAAAATAAAAATGTTTTTTATAGAGGGTTCATAAATCTTATTAAAATGCAAATTTAAACTGTAACACCAGTGTATGTAAAACTGTAGCGATCAGTAAAATTTTGAGCTTCCTTGACCACTCTGATATGGTTGACTGTGTTGTTAAAATGGGTTTCTATGATGTCATAATCCTCACTATCCTTAATATTTGGAAGATCTTCTTCAATTTTGGAGATCAGTTGATTAAGTAAATCAACCGTTACCTTAATCATAACAGTAAAAAATTGAAAAATTGTTCGATGAAAGTTAGAATAATTACCTATTTTTGGCTATTAATAATTAACGTAATAATTACCTGTTTTTGACTATTATATTTTTTCGTATTACTTTATAACTTACTACATACAGTATACCATTTTTTTATTCAACATACATTAAAAAAAAATTATTTTAACTTGAGGTCCTAGGTTCAATCCCAACTGCCTCAAGTGAGGCATAACAAACTTTTGCTAAACCAAAAAGTAATATTATCAGATTAATTAACAAGCAATTATAATCGAAAATATTCCAAACTGCAAAAGGCAACTCGAGACTGGGTCGAAGTAACTAATGTTACTTTATGCTTAACCTGTAAAGTCGACCTTTTCACATAGAGAATAAATAAATGCAAAAAAAGAATGTTTAAACCAACTTACTGATTTGCAACCTTGTTCGAAGAAGTAAATATACTTGTTGAGTATTTCAACAAACAACTGCAACTGAACAGCTGACTCCATGCATTGGTTTGCAGTCTTAATAGCTTTCTTTAAACATTCCATAACTCTGTGGGAATCCTTCATCTAAATAAAATATTGGGTAATTATTATGTATGTTGAATTTAAACAAAAGCTAGCTTAAATGGTAACTTTTTTTACCTTAATTTATGAATTTCGGTTAAGTAGTCTAAGTTAAAATTAGAATTATTTATATTTTTTCTAGAAATAAACATTGTAGTCAAACATTTTACTCTAATTTTAACGTGTTAGGTTTTTGTATTTTTTATTGGGGAAGGATAAGGTGTTATGACGTGTTTAAGCTATATGTAAACGCCGGGCTCAAGGGCGAATAGTGTTGCAATGGTGAGGCTCAAACCCAAAACCTTTCGGCTCGTAGTCTGCTGCCATGACTGCTTAACCACACTACCAGACCCATTTTACTCTAATAAAGGATAAACAAAATAAATTACCTCTCCATCGCTTTCTTGTGTTCGTCCTGACCAGAACAAATGTGACACATGTGCCACGGCTCGTGACTGATCAGGTTTTTTCAGCAGATGTGCCGTGGCATGAGCACACTGGGCACGCAAAGGGGCATGGTTTTCCTCGCTGAAACAGTCACAACGCTCAACTGCGCTGACAAGAAAGGTCACTGCTGCGAGTTGAGCCCGACTATCTGAAACTTCCTCTTCACATATCGAAAAAGCCTTGAAAAAATGAAGAGTTAAAAGTAAAATCCATTTATAACAGACCTTGAAGGAAGATATATATATATGTATGGTCACAACTCGTAACTAATATTTGCTGGTGATAATTTATCCTTGTACCACAAACGAAAGTTTTATTTAATCTGTATATCGTCTACTAAGCTTCACTATATATAAATTATTTAAACTAAAATATGGGTAATAAAAGCAAAAATAATAATATTTATAATTTTAGTAAACTGTTTTTCACCAAAATTGGTTTAACAGTTAACAGTTTTAAATTGCTTACTTGTGAAAGGTACTCATAAGCAATAGCTTCATGGTTATCAAATTTTAGTTCAGATACCATGAGAGCACCTTGTATGAACAACCTTAAAGACAAATCAGGGAAACCAACTGAACAAAGATTGTTGTTCATTGTTCGACATAACTCATAAATCTTGCAGCATTTTTTACTCCATTTTGCATCCTAAAAAATTGAAAAAATATTTTATTATTGATTGACCGGCAGCGTGGTATAGTGGTAAGAACACTTGCTACACCACACAAGAGATTGTGCGTTCAATCTCCACTGATCTAATGCTGTAGCGCCCTTGAGTAAGGCGCTATAAACGGTATGAACTCCTGCTGAGCCAGCACTTAATCAGCAGCATTATTATCAAGCAATATTAATCTATAATATCCCAAACTGCTACAGGCAACTCGAGACTGGGTCGGAGTAACTGATGTTACTTTATGTTTAGGTCGCGAATTCGACTTTCCCACATCGAGGATAAGGATATATAAAAAATAATGATAATTTAGTTTAAAAAAAAAAACTGATAATCTTTTAATAAAAAATAGCATTTAAGTTCATTTTAACAAAACAACAAACAACCTTTAATGAAAAGTAATCAAATATCTAACAAATAAACAGCAAAACATTTTGTTTCATTTACCTCTTCACTTATTTCTTTGTATCTGGCAGACAATCTATAAGCAGAAAACACAGCAGAAGTGATTGTGAACGACATTCTTTTGTCCCCACCTTTCTCAAAGTGACTGAATGCCTTGTTTAATATCTGCAACAAATTTTAATTTTTTTACATTTATTTATCCTCGATGTGGAAAGGTTGACTTCATGACCTAAACATAAGTAACGTCAGTTACCCCGACCCAGTCACGAGTTGCCAGAGTTAGTTTGGGATATTATAGATTATAATTGCCCAATAATTATGTTGCTGATTAAGTGCTGGCTCACCAGAAGTATATACCGTTTATAGCACCTTACTCAAGGGCGCTACAGCATGAGAGCAGTGGGGATCGAACCCACGACCTCATGTAGTGAAGGCAATTGTTCTGATCACTACATCAATTAACTAGTACTCTTAAATAACCCATTTGACACAAGATTGTATAAAAGGTCAATGCAATTCATGTACAGATCGCCCTTTGTGCACCAACTTAAATAATAGTAACTGGGAACCTTAACCAACAGCGTTAAAACACAATTTATCTTAACTAAAATTGAACAAAATTTTTACCAAATAATGTTGGTCAGGTTCGTCTGAATAAAGAAGATGAACAAATCTTGATACTAGTCCCTGTTCTTCCGCAAAATCCTCCGCATCTTCGTCTGAAGTTTGATCTGCTTGGTCCTGAATCAACGGGGAGATCAACATCAACAAATTATCAACCTGTTGAGCAACAAAATATATTAAATATCAACAAGTTATCAATCTGTTGATCAACAAAAAAATAAATATCAACAAATTATGAACCTGTTGAGCAACAAATAATTAAACATCAATCTGTTGATCAACAAAATATATTAAACATAAACAAATTATCAACCTGTTGAGCAACAAAATATATTAAACATAAACAAATTATCAATCTGTTGATCAACAAAATATATTTAACGTCAACCTGTTGATCAACAAATAATTAAACATCGATCTGTTGATCAACAAAATGTATTAAACATCAATCTGTTGATCAACAAAATAATAAACATCAATCTGTTGATCAACAAAATGTTTTAAACATCGATCTGTTGATCAACAAAATAATAAACATCAATCTGTTGATCAACAAAATGTTTTAAACATCGATCTGTTGATCAACAAAATAATAAACATCAATCTGTTGATCAACAAAATGTTTTAAACATCGATCTGTTGATCAACAAAATAATAAACATCAATCTGTTGATCAACAAAATGTTTTAAACATCGATCTGTTGATCAACAAAATAATAAACACCAATCTGTTGATCAACGAATAATTAAACATCAACAAAGTTTTAACCTGTTAAAGGTGGTTAAAAAAGATAATATCAAAAAGAATATTTATAAATTCCTACTTGTCCAGCATCGGGTATGTTTGTTTCATTTTCCAAAGCGTTGTTAATAATTCTAATCGCGATTTGCTTTCGAGAAAAGTAGTCTAAATGTTCGTATAGTGGAGCAAAATACCTAGAATTGAAAACATATATTTTATTTTACATTTACTAGTGGATAGCCTGCTTTATAGTCGGCATTTTAATTGTCATAATATGGTCACAACTCTTAATTAATATTTGTCTGCAATAATTTACCCACGCACCACAAACTGCAGTTTTGTTTCATTTAAAGGCCTTTTAATTGAACATACATACACATATGTATAAAGTTTACTAAACTCCATTACATATAAATAAGGCCTAAGGGTTAATTAAGCATTGACAAAAAACTAACAGATAAAAAAGATAAAATTCTAAAATTAAGCCTGTCCATCAAAACTTTAAAATTAATGTCTTGAAATTTAATTCATAAATGATGGGGTTTGTACATATACAAATGAACCGGCAGCATGGTGTAGTGGTAAAAACACATGAGGTCGTGGGTTTAATCCCCACTGATTTCATCCTGTAGCGCCCTTGAGTAAGGCGCTATTAACGGTACAAACTCCTGCTGAGCCAGTAATCAGCAGTATAATTATCGAGAAATTATAATCTAAAATATCCCTGCCACAGGCAACTAGAGGGTCGGAGTAGCGTATGTTACTCTATGTTTAAGTCGCGCATTCAACTTTCCCACATCGAGGATAAGATGTATACAAAATAAAAATATATAAATAGAAGAAATAAAATTTTTAATAAACTTTAGTAAATAAATTGTAAATTAATTTACTTGATTTGCAACACCGTTAAAATGTTGTTGTATTTGTCGATCGGAACCATTAGAAGTTTGGACAACTCTTTGCACAATGCAGCATCTTTTACACTTGAAATTCTGCAGAAAAAAATTGTAAATATTAAAAAAAAAATATTCTGAAGTTCTATAAAAAAACTTTAATTAACGAACACAAAAAAAAAACGTAAAAGTGGAGTTTAATTAAAGTTATAAGAGAAAAGAGATCACATATGTTGTCCTGTTCCAGACAAAACATAATTAAACAACAACTCTCCCAAATTCCCTCGTCTGGATTACAGTGTGAGAGAATTATCACCTACGGATTACGCTTTGAGAGAATTCTCTCCTATGGTAAACGGTACGTTGTTTTGCCTAGACTCGAACAACATATGTGACTCGAGAAAAGAAAACAAAAACGACTTACGTCTCAATTTTTCTTTTCCCGAACAATTCCATCGTAGACTCGAACACTTTGTCAATATAATCTACTCTGTCCGTGTAACATTTAAAAGCAAGGTTCACCAACGCTGTATGCATGGACACTACATCTTCAAGCAGCATCTCTTGTCTTTGCTGGATATTTAAACAACAATTACTTTGGTTTAAATAGTTAACTGTCCATCCTACAAGCTGGGGTACATTTAAACTGTTAAAGTGTGTTTAAAAGAAGTTTAAAAGAAAGTTAAGTTATAAGCGCACCACAAACAGCAGTTGTTTTTTTATTTAGAAGGGCCATTTATTAAATATAATGTATTTGACAATGAAAATAAAAAGAATATTGGTTAACTGCTAATTTGGTATACTAGTCATAGCGGGAGACAACAAACCAAAAAATTTCGGGGTTTGAACCGCACCAATGTCACACTACTCGCCCTTAAGCCTAGTGTTAACATAGAGCTTAAAACACGTCAGAATAGCACACCCTTACCTCAAAAAATGTAAAAACCTACTTTTAAATTACATAAAAAAAAGTAAAACCTTTTTTGTATAAAACACATTATTTGGTAATACTTGTAATAAATTACCTCCGTTATTTTGTCAATTTGTTCAGAGAAAATATCGAACAACATAACTTCCGATGGGATCGCATTTCCTTCGTTTCTTGTCACGAATAATGCTAATCTGAGATACAACAAAATAATTGTTGTTTGTTTTTAAAGTGTTAAATTTTGAACATATTAGTATGGGAACTACGGCTTAACTCTTGACATTTAGTAATGGAACTATGGTTTTACTCTTAAATGTTGCAACTTAATATAATTTACGGTTTAATAAACTTAACATTTTATTCACTAATCAATAGCTTGCCCTATAGTCAGCATTTAATTTGTTGAAATCTAGTCGCAACTTTCAACTAATATTTGCCAGCGATAATTTACCTACTTTATAATTGAACATAAACATACACATTGTCCACTCATTGTCCACTAAACTTATAATTGTACATGTTAACACAAATTATTTTACAATTTTGTCAACTTTTTTGCGTTAAATAAAACCCACACAAAAAGTTTCTACACTATTAAAAGTGCCTACCTCTCGATAAGAGCAATAATGGTGTTTTTAATGTTAACATCAGGATGGACATCAGCACACGCGCAGAGGAATCCACGAAGAGTTTGGATGTGAAACTCATCAGGAAAAACCTATTAAAAAATTACAATTTTTTAAGGATTATAAATTATTCATTTATTGGTTGATAGCTCAGCTTAAGGTCAAAATATTAACAGTGTTTTTTTTTTGTATATATCTTTATCCTCGACGTGGGAAAGTCGAATGCGCGACTTAAACATAGAGTAACATCAGTTACTCCGACCCAGTCTTGAGTTGCATGTGGCAGTTTGGGATATTATAGATTATAATTGCCTAATAATTATGCTGCTGAATAATGGCTGGCTCAGCAGGAGTTCATACCGTTTATAGCGCATTACTCATGGGAGCTACAGCATGAGATCAGTGGGGATTGAACACACGACCTCATGTGTGGTGTAAAAAGTGTTCTTATTACTACACCACGCTGCCGTTTTTTTGTTTGCAACTTTTAACAAATATTTGCCTGCGAAATTTAGGCAAGCACCACAAACAGCAGTTTTATTTGTAGAGCTATAAATTAAGCATAAAAATATCTTTTACTACCTTTGTTTTATCTTGGCTTATTCTTTTCAAGCTTAGGACTAAAAATTACCCAAATTTTTAGAATTATATTCCCTTTTTTAAAACAGTAATACAGTCGAACAAATTACTAATGGTTAACTGAAAATTTAAATTTGTTTTTTTAATGTGGCTTATTCATTAACACAAAATATATGAGTATTAAATCACCTGTATAATGCACTCCATTAGATACTCTTGAGCCATAGCATCTCTGCAGTTCACAACCTGCTCCAATACTCCATTTAAAACAATCTAAAACAACAAGTTAAACAATTTTGTGGGCGCAGGTTACTGATCTATTCTTATAGTGTAAATGATAACCCCACAAAAATAATTAACTATCTTATCAGTAGAAAATAATTAAATAAATGAAGCCAAAAACATACTATATACATAGATTTAAATAAAAATTAAATTCCAATTTTCAGGGTTCCATTACCACTGCTTTTACTAAAATGCCCTTAAGAAATGCATTATTAATATAAATAAATCTTTCTCAAAACTGGGTCAGGGTGACACATAGGCTGTAAAGCCGGCTTTATTATATAGGCTTACTTTTTAATCAATTGTTTTTTCCGGTCAAAATATGTGGGCTTTTAAATCAGTGTTTTATATAGTAACCACATAAGTTAAACAAGTTGTTTATTAGCTTATTTAAAAGATAAACCAAATATCTTGCCTTCCTATAATCATTCACATCAATCCCTTCCAGTTGACTTAATCTAACTAAGTTGGTTCCAACCAAAATTCGAAGTTCTTGTCGTTCCTTTTCCCTTTTTTCCTTATCACGACTATGCCCCTACAATTTTTATAATATTTGATATCTTTATCCTTGATGTGGAAAGGTCAACTTCACGACCCTAACATAGAGTAACATTAGGTACCACAACCCAGTCTCGAGTTGCCTGTGGCAGTTTGGGATATTATAGATTATAATTGCCCGGTAATTAAGCTGCTGATTAAGTGGTGGCTCAGTAGAAGTTCATACCGTTTATAGCGCCTTACTCAAGTGCACTACAGCATAAGAGCAGTGGGAAACAAACCCAAGACCTCATGTAGTGTAGCAACTGTTCTAACCACTACACTTTGCTGCCAGCCATATTTAATATAATTGATTACTTTAAGCAAAAGATATTTTTAAACAGTTTAAATTTCAGACAATTTTTGTTTATTATTCAAATGGAAAAATTATTTAATATGCCAAAAATTATAAAAACAGTTTATTTTAATTTTCAGGTATCATGTTTTAAAAACTTTTAATGTTGTCAAAATTAATAATTTTTATGTAACAAAATAAAAACTCACCAAATGTTGCATTCTAACCCATAGCTTGTTCATTTCAGCAAAATTAAGAAGAATAAATTCAATCGAGTTTAGAATAGAAGCGGGTTGGTTTTCATCGCTACAATGAATGATTTAAAATAAAAATTAATATTTATAACAAATTTAATTGTTTTAAGTATAAAAAAAAGAACATAAACAAAAAAGTTGTATTATGTAGGTAAAAGTTGGTTTATTTGGAAACACTGAGTTTGATTTTTTCAAAAAAATAATTTAAACCATTTCGGTATTTTAATAAAAAAATTTAAAATTTTTTTTTGTAAGAAATCATTTTTTTTGTATATTGAGTTATCTTGATGAATAAAGGTCAACTTCACGGCCTAAACATAGAGTAACATCAGTTACCCCGACTTAGTCTCGAGTCGCATTTGGCAGTTTATGATATTATTATAGATTATAATTGCTCGATAATTGTTCTGCTGATTAGTTTTTGGCTCGGCAGTATCGTTTATAGCACCTTACTTAAGGGCGTAACAGCACTTAAACCATAGCAGTATTTTTAATTTAAAAAAAAATTACCAAAAAATTTTTTACAAACTTGATTTGAGATGGATCTAACCGAGCATCCGGCAGGACATTCTTGGAGCACTGAAGTAGAAAATTCCTCAGGAACAATCCCCTTAATGGATGTTGCACTCCCCTGCACATCTCAACCAAGTCCTTGATGATGGTCTTACAAGATTCTGGTTTAGTTTTAATGTAAACTACTCCGATAGTAACTAATAGATACCTAAAAATAAGATTTTTTTATCTGTATATATTTGATTTTTGTTATAAAATCATTTAATATATATTATTAAAAAACCACAATTGACTAAAAATTATTATGTAATTTAAAAAAATGGCAAGTTTTAAAAAAGATGGAAATCTAACAAATTGAATGAATCACGTATGTTGTCCGGGTCTAAACAACACAACGTTCTGCATACCGCAGGAGAGGATTTAGGAGGACCGTAGTGTAATTATGTTTTGTCTAGAACCAGACAACATACGTGGCCCAATTAAATTACTGAATAAATTGGTACTTTATGTTACTATTAATTTTTGCTATAAAATCATAGGGTAAACAGTATCCAAAAATTACATTATTATGTCATTAGAATTTAAGAAATTTTTGCCATTGAAAAGAAATCTGCCTTTTAAGTTAAAAGTCACGTGGTAATTAAAAATTAACAATTAAATTTCTGGTTAGGTTAGTTCCTTAAGTTAAACAACAAATTAAAAAAAAATTTAATAAGGGGAAGACCATAATATTGAAAAAATAATTACAATCATAAAAATTTAAAATATTTAAAAACCTACAGTCTGGGAATAATATTGCCAGCATATTGAACCAATTCATACAAATCAGTTAAAACTTTTCCTTTCTGGAACTCCTCCGTCAAATAATTTTGCAAATATCTCAACTCATCACAAACTGCCATGTCTGCATAAAAACAATTGGTAAAGGAATTTTAATAAACAAAAATTAAAATTTTACACAAATTAAAAAAACATAACAAACACAAGTTTTAAACATTTTTTAATTAAAAAATGTATATTTATTTCGAAGTTAATTTTAAGCTATTAATCAATTTTTGAACTTAATCAAAATAACATTCTAAGGCTTAGCTTACTTTTTCATGTATATATATTTACATTCAATTAACCAATTAGTTTTTAAACTTAACTAAAAGTATTATTAAAAAAATTAAACTTTTTTGAAAACGAGTTGCAAATTTTTATTATATAAAAAGATTTAAACCTAATATGTTAAATCAAAAGCAACAAAAAAAACAAGCAAAAAATAAAAATGTTTTAACACTTACACAGCTCGTAATAATTTTTTGGAGTCAGCGCCGAAGTTCTCAGTTCTTTTAATAAATCGGAAGCATGTTTTAAACCGTCCATCAACTTGTTTTTATCCAACTCTCGCTTCATGTGAAAACTCTCCATTTTAACCACTTGGAGTGCCTCGTCTAGTAAGCGTTCCTGGTCAACTGAATTTTGAGATAAATTGTTTTCGGAAACCGACATTTCGTTGATTTTAAATTTTTTTAGGATCACAACTTAGATAAAAAACTAAAAAAGTGAAGATACTGACTGATTAACCATTTAAAACAATGTGATTTAACATTTTCTATACACAGTTTTCGTTTTAATGCATTTTTCAATTTTTATCCTAGATCTAAAAAGAAAATCCCTTAACACACCGGCACTGGCAGCGTGGTGTAGTGGTAAGAACACTTGCTTCACCACACATGAGGTCGTGGGTTCAATCCCCACTGATCTCATGCTGTAGCGCCCTTGAGTAAGGCGCTATAAACGATACGAACTGCTGCTAAGCCAGTACTTAATCAGCAGCATAATTATTAAGCAATTAGAATCTATATTATCCAAAACTGCCACAGGTAACTCGCAACTGGGTCAAGGTAACAGTTAGACAGTAGTTAGTCTAATGTTAGGTCGCACATTTGAGCTTTTTGTAAGAGGATAAATGTATATACAAAAAAGTAACCATATTTAGATATTACCGCATTAACAGTTTAACATTTTTGAATTTCAGTTTACGTGCAAATGTTATTTCACATAAACATACAAAAACTACAATAATATAGCAATTAAATGATTGTTTATTCTTAATCTAATTTTATTCTCCATTTTAGTTGTTGTTTCTATCAACTTTGAACTTTATACCCAAATGCGTCATAATATTAAAGATGTTGTCAAAAATGTTTAAATCGCCAACACATTATTTTTAATCATTTTATGGATAAAGCTATTATAAAATATTAAATCAATAATAGGGACTAACTTCATTTAGTTACATACACATTTTTACGTATGTGTTTAAGAAAATACGCGTATGTGTTTAAGAAAATAAGTATTGTTTGTGTTTAACAAATTAACAAACCGGCAGCATGGTGTAGTGGTTAGAACACTTGCTACACCACACATGAGATCATTAGTTCAATCCCCACTGCTCTCATGCTGTAGTGCCCTTGAGTAACGCGCTATAAACTTATGCTGAGCCAGCACTTAATCAGCAGCATAATTATCGGGCAATTATAATCTCTATAATATCCCAAACTGCCACAGGCAACTCGAGACTGGGTCGAAGTAACTGATGTTACTTTATGTTTAAGCCGCACATTTGACTTTCCCGCATCGAGGATAAAGATATATACAAAAAAAAAACATACAATCTTTAAAGTAAAATATATTATAAATAAGTTTTGTTAATTTAATATTACTGATTATATACTAAACTTTTATTAAAAACTATAATATTCTGTTGGGTTTATTTACAATTATTACAGTTTTATTATATCACTTAAATGCAATCAGAAAACAACAGCATGTTAATCAACAACTATCTAAATGCATAAACAAAATTAAATAAGAATAGAAAAGCATTACAAATAAATATCAAAGGTAAAAATTGGTTAAGTACGAATATAATATTTTCTGCACAACTTATTTTAAATTTAAACATTGCACAATTTTTTTTAATCAAAACATATATTATATTAAACAGCATTACGGCCGGAAATCATTGGGAAAACTTAAAATTAAAAACTAAAAATGGAAAATTTCTATCGACCATAACTAACATTTAGTACAAATCATATTTTTGCATAATAGAAAATATTTAAGGTAATTAGTATATATTAATGTACCTTTAAACTTTGAAATATAAGAATTAAGTAAGGCATACAGCAAAATAAAAAAGGCAATTTTTGGTATGGTGACCATGCCATTTAATACTGTAAAATCATGTATAAATATTTATTAATTTTGGCATGTAAAATGTAGATAAAAAAGATTTATTTTATATTAAGAAACAATTGAACATAAAAATTTTGTTGAAATTTTAATTATATCTGTAACAAAATAAGTTAAAAAAATGATTTTATTTTCTTGGCTTAATACTGTAGTTATAAAGCTTAGATCCAACTGCAGAATAAAACTTAAAATCAAGTTGCTCTTTGGTGCCATTTAGTGTTGCATAACCTCCAAGTCCGAGAATATTAGCCCAATGAAACTGCAGTGATCCAGCTGGTATCGAGTTTTCATGTTTCATGCTAGGATCAACCACGTCAACTGCTCCACTCAGAAAATATTCAACATTCGATGTGTTGGTATGAATATGCTACAAATATATAGACTTTTTAAGGAAAAAAATTAACTATTACTGCTCTTTGTGTCTTAACTTAGTAGCTGATTGCGCTGTGTTGGCGTTTAAACTGTCATAATATGGTTGCAAATCTAAAATTTGCCCACCTACCACAAATGACAGTTTTTAATTCTAATAGTTTATAAATTGAACATACATATATGTATATGAATCGCCTACTAATCCACTATATACGACCGGCAGCGTGGTGTAGTGGTAAGAACACTTGCTACACCACACATGAAATCATGGGTTCAATTCCCACTGCTCACATGCTGTAGTGCCCTTGGTTAAGGCGCTATAAACGGTATGAACTCCTGCTGAGCAAGCACTTAATCAGCAGCATAATTATCGGGCACTTATAATCTTTAATATTTCAAACTGATACAGGCAACTCGGGACTGGGTCGGAGTAACCGTTGTTACTCTATGTTAAGGTCGCACATTTGACCTTCCCGGATCAAAAATAAAGATATATACAAAAAAAAAATTAAAATTTAACCCGACAGTTTTTACCTGTAAATTATGGTCATGTCCACACAGATAAGCAGAAACTTGATATTTTTCTAGCAGGGGTTTTATTTTGTCCAATAAGCACTGAGTGGGGCCATGTTCAGCAACTGAGTATACCGGAAAGTGGCCAGCAACAAAAATAAACGGATTTCTATATAAATCAAAGAGTGTAAATTAATACTAAATTTTTAAAAAATAAAAAATTTGCCCAAAAATAATAAATTTATAAAATATCTATATACAGCTTAACTTTACAACAAAAAACTAAGATTAAAATTCACTTATCTGTACTTTATGATTTAGTATTTATTAACAAATGTATAAAAACAGTCAAGTCATATATTAGCAATATTTTTATAAGAATTAATAAAGTTGGTGTCACTGAACACAAAAATGATTTTAACTTTAAATAATTTTACCTACTATTTTTTTTTATGTTAATCATTTTTTAGTGCTTTTGAAAATTAAATTATAAGTACCACAGACATTTTTTAAAGGTTCTAAAGCCATTTTATGATTCATTGTCAACCATACTAACATGTTATATACATCACTTACAAAATTGCAAAACTCTGTAACATAACCCTTTAAAATATGTAAACAAACATAATTATAGGCATGGTAAATATTGTATCTTGTGACTACAAAAATATTTGTAAATAATTAATTTATTTGATCATAACTTAATGCAGTCAAAGCAGTAAGTTGTTAAAAAAATTAAACCGCTAAAATTATTAAAAGAAATTTATTATATATATCTTAAATCTTTAAACTTTTGCCTAATGGAATTTATTATACTTTAATAAATAAATATATTTAAGCCTATAAAAAAATATAACCATTTTTTTTTTGTATATATCTTTATCGTCAATGTGGGAAAGTCGAATGCGCGACTTAAACATAGAGTAACATTAGTTACTCCGACCCAGTCTCGAGTTGCCTGTGGCAGTTCGAGATATTATAGATTATAATTGCTCGATAATTATGCTGCTGATCAAGTGCTGGCTCAGCAGCAGTTCGTACCGTTTATAGCGCCTTACTCAAGGGCGCTAAAGCATGAAAGCAGTGGGGATTGAACCCACGACTTTATGAGGTGTAGCAAGTGTTCTTATCACTACACTACGCTGCCATTGTCTGCGTGCTTGTATTAATTATCACAGGCAAATATAAGTTGAGAGTTGCAACAATCTATCAACTAGTTTAAAATTAGTTATTAAGATCATGAATTTTTGTTGAATATTTAAACTTACGTATTCCCTTTTAATTTGTTCTCAATGAAGGTTAACTGATCTTGAACTGCCTTAAAATCATTTGTTCCCTTCGGTTGCCCACCTTCAATATCAGGTAGTGTATTACCACATAAGGTCACCGTATCAATCATAATTATTGTTGTGTTAAAATCAGAACGCTGTATTTCCACACTGTACCTGAAAGGTACATTGTTTAATTAACCTCTTTTTAGTTGTTTTTAATGGTTATCACATTTTAACCTGTCTAAAGTGACTTTGTATATGTATAATTTATTTCTTACAAACTATGTAATATAGTCACCGGCAGCGTGGTGCAGTGGTAAGAACACTTGCTACACCACTCATAAGGTCGTGGGTTCAATCCCCACTGCTTTCATGCTGTAGCGCCCTTGAGTAAGGCACTTTAAACGGAAGGAACTCCTGCTGAGCCAGCACTTCATCAGCAGCATAATTACCGGGCAATTATAATATATAATATCTCAAACTGCCACAGGCAACTCGAGACTGGGTCGGGGTAACTGATGTTACTTTATGTTTAAGTCGCGCATTCAACTTTCCCACATCGAGGATAAAGATATATACAAAAAAAATAGATCATTAAGATATAGATGTTTTTAAAGACTTGACAGAATTAGATATATACTCCATGTTTTTAGATAAAGGACACAGTTTAAACCAAGGACCTCATGTTTCGGTGCCAGTGCCTTAATTACTATGCTCAAGGGAAAACAAACCAATTTGTATCTGGTATTACTTTACACATTCTGTTAATAGATTAAATTACAGTTTGAAACAACTTAAATTATAAATATCACAATGGACCTAATACAACTGTCCTATAACAATATAAAACCCAATGCTTTTAACATAATAACAACATACTGTTAATGTTTTTTTGTACTTGTATAAAACTTAGGTTTAATAGTAGGTAATCTAATATTCAATGTGTTGTTTTTGTTTTTTTTGTATATATATATCTTTATCCTCGTAAGAAGTGTTCTGCCCACTACTTTTTTTGTATATATATATCTTTATCCTCGTAAGAAGTGTTCTGCCCACTACACCACGCTGCCAGTACTATATATTACCGGCAGCTGCTGCCGATATTCATTATGCATTCACATAGCATATGGCCATATTCATAACTACTTGTTATTTTTCTAAATTCTCAGTAGTAATAACATCTTACCATAAATCCCAGAAGTTCCACCTGGACGAGTGATGAGAGTAAGCTAACTCTCCGGTTACATTTCCATAATGATCATGGTTCCCAGCTAACACAAACCATGGAATGTTCTTAAATGTTGAATCGCCAAAAACTTTCTCAAAAGTTTCCTAAAAAATTTTTTTTTAAATTAAAATAATAAAAACCTATTTTGTTATATCTGTCCTTAATGTTAAAAGTTAACTTTACGGCCTAAACAAAGAGTAACATTTGTTACAGTAAGTAACCAAGTCTTGAGTTACATTTGGCAGTGTAATATGTGATGATTATAATTGCCCAATGATTAATTAAATTATTTTGGCTTTGCAGAAGTTCATACCGATTATGATGCCTTACTTAAGGTCACCTGGACATGGAATCAGTAAGAAATAAACTCAAGGCCACAAGTAGTGTAGCCAAGAATACTTACCACTGAAAAAATTGAAAAAAAGTTTGTTATGTGCTAAATACAAAGAAATTGTTAGTTGCCAGAAAAATATATATAATTTTCGAACCTCGAATCTGGCATCATTTTCATTGGTGACTCCATTTTCGTAAAAATTATCACCAAGCGCAAGCAAGAAATCAAAATGTTCTAGAGTGGCATGTTTCATCATTCTCTGTGCAGTGGCTTGTTCAAATGGGGAGTAGTAAGGAGGAACGGGTAATCCCCCCCAATCCCCCATTACAATCGAATTAAATGAATCCGAGTCTGATAAAATGTAAATAAATTACTTTATCAAAGATTTTTTAAGTGATCCATTTATGGTGTATTAAATTTTATATTTATGAACTTTTTTTAAAATTAATATCAAAATGGCAATTTTAAGAAAATTAAACTAGTTTAAAATATAAAAAAAAGTTTTAAATTATAAGAGTTATATATCGTTGTAATATCTTTAAAATAAAATAATAAAAAACAGAGATACTAATAACTATGTGAAATATAAAGTTAGTTACCTATTTTTTGATATAACGTTCTTGTCTTTGAATCATAATGAAGTTTTGGAATATCACAACTCACATTTAAAAAATAACAACCAAGTATTAGAAATAAAGTTAAAGATTTTTTCATTTCTCACTTTTACTCGAAATCTAAAAGATCATTTCAAAAAAGGTAAAATTTAACACTTTGAATTTTAAATTATAAAATAATAAATTTAAATATAAACTTATTGTACTGTATATAACCTTTATGAACAAATATATATAAAACATGACAATTAAAAAAAACTAATAAATTAACTTGCCTAAAAATAATGAAACTGCTGAACAAAAGCTAATATCATGCATATTATAAACATTTTTTGGCTCGGTTTTAGTATTAGTTATAATTCATCAATTTAAGATGCCATGCAAAAAAAATGTATTATTCTTTTTTATTTTTATTTAAATTTTTACTAACATACAGTGAAAAATAAAAACAAAATAATGAAACTAAAATTTTTAATCGACATAATTTGAAGTAAAAATATGTGAAACTTTACTAAATCTCTGTTAAACTTATCTGACATAGCATGTTGTAAATTTTGATGTTAAACTAAACATGCATAAAGTCATGTAAGCAGTTTATAAATAAAGAAAGCATTTTAATCAATAATTTATAAATGCAGAGGTCATATGACCTCAATTTAAAAGATTGCAAATATTATTATTTGTTATAATAATAAAGTGTTTCGTATTTATTTAATTTTTATTTTAAAATAAAATTTTACAATGACAAATATAAGTCTATATGTTAATTTTTGTTTAAAAAAAATTGAAAATAATTTTAAACTTTTTTGCAAATTTTGATAAATAGTTTTGCAAAACAAACAACAAATTATCCTAAACAACACAAAGTGTTTTGTCATGATAAATAAAATTGCATAGAAAATTAATGACATCCTGTTGTTATGTTGCAAGAATAGTACAGTTTGTTTATTATAAACACTAGAAATTACCTAAAATGCTTGAGATTTATAACATTTAAATACATGGTTTTCAACACATTTTAAATTACATTTTAATTCAAAAAATTGATAATTGTTTCATATTTTTTTTAACTAAACCTATAAAGTAGGATTAAATAGTATTTAAAACTAAACATAAAATAGTATTACTAGTTATATATAACCAATATATTAATAGTTAATAAAATATCTCCATTTTATTAATAAAATATCTCCATTAGATATTCATAAGAAGTGTTAATGATACCCCACGACATAAATGACCTTATAAAATTAATATGGACGCCGCGGTATAACTTTCTGAGTTTTTTATTTCGTTCTTTCCAGATTATTTTCCAAGTGCTATTAAAAGTTGGAAACTCACCTCCTAAATTTGACTGCATTCTAGTTTTAATAACATTGACAGGGTAAAATAATGAACTACAGCCAGCCCCAATAAAAGCACCACTTATAAAATCATTTATAGAATTTTGAAAAGTGTTTTTTTCAGCATGAGGTAACATTTCCTTTAAAGGGCCTCTTAATGAAAAATAAATATAAGTAGAAGGTCCGTTTCGAAGCAATATAGCCGTTGTCCCACGGAAATATTCCTTTACTCCATATCTGGAACGTAATGATGTAAAAGCATGGTAGGTGTTACGAAATGTATTGTGATGTTTTGTGTCCATTAACAGAGTCTGGATTCGCTCAAACGGGGCTAGTAACCCCTCACAGCCACCTGCAAACATCGCCGCTAATAGAGTTGCAGATTTATTCTGAAACCCCATTTCGTTAATTAATTTATGATGCATATGATTAAACAACCCGAACATAAGAGCAGTAGATGATGATTTTTGAAGTAATGGTGGCATAAGACCTCTGTATAAATTTAAAACGCCTTCTCTTGCTAATTGTCTTAAGGCATTATTTGTCCGAAAGCCGTACAATTGTTGTCGAAACATAACCTTGTTAACTGGAAACGTAATCGTGATATTAATAAGAGAAGAGCCAGCACCACAAATGAAATGTTTTGAAGAGTTTTCATCGCTTAAATTATTTCCACTTTCCATGCTTGATTTCAGTCTAGTGTTCTTCATATTAAATTAGTTATCCTAATGATAGTTTTTGCAAAATAAAAGCACTTTTGTGCTTTTAACCATAATTTAAAAAGCAGCACCAAACCTAATAAATAATACTCAAATGATTACTAAAAATATTTTTAAATTATTCTTAATCAGCAGCTTAATTATCTGGCAATTATAATCTATAATATCCCAAACTGCCACAGGCAACTCGAGACTGGGTCGGAGTATCTGATGTTACTCTATGTTTAAGTCGCGCATTTGACTTTCCCACATGGAGGACAAAGATATATACGAAGAAAATAAATAAATTCAAACTTTTTTGAATATTTTTTGTCAAGTTTATGTAATAATAAATTGGTTATATAAACCTGAAGTCTGTGCTATTAATTTCTAAACACTAGTCTTTGTACGTTTTAAATGCTAGGTTAAGTTTATACAAATGTAAAAATACAAATTTATACAAATAGTACGGGTAGTGATGATAGTCAGATAGTTTTGTTAGTAATTCACAAAACTGCATTTTTAAAACATAACCTTATCTAAAAAGCGGAGTGCGTTAACGGATAGCGGAGTTTTTTTCTGCTTTTTATTTTAATTGTGGACTATTTTAAGTGACGTCATCGGCATAATACAAAACCTTTCACCTAAATAAAATATGCAATTAATTAGGCATACAACATGGCGGAACTAAATAAACCGGTAATGAAAACAGAAATAACGGGTTTTGGCAGAAATAACGTCACTTACCCTTTGTACACATTTAAATTGCTCCTATCTTAAAGTAAAATCAATTGGCAATCAAATAAATATATATTAAAAGTAAAGCCTAAAACGAAATAAATGTCTTACAATATAATTGTTTCGTATATCTTTATTTTTAATATGGGAAGAATGACATTGCAGCTCAAACAAAGGGTTATAAATGTTACCTCGACCCAGTCCCAAATTTTTCGAAATATCATTAAAAATGTGATCGGGTAACTAATTTGGTTAAATAGTGGATGACAGTGGTATTCTACTAAAACATTTTTAATTAGCATTCTTATGATTAACTTGCGAAATTTGTAAGCCATTCCTTTTTATAGAAAATTGTAATGATCCTGTGACAACATAAGATTGATTGCACTTTAGGTTTCATTATTGTTTGTTTATTCTTTTGATAATTTTTTTTTCGTTTTACGATCTGTAAAATCTATTACCTTTTCCGTTTTAGTAAACAAATATCAAAGCACATGAAAAATATAACCTAAAAAAAGTAATTTAACTTCAGTAGCCAACTTTTAAAATTCAAAAGTCAATTTTGTTGACTCAGAAAGATCAAAGCGTTTTTCAATGCAAAGACTTGTTTGCCTATCTTTTATACAGCGTTAACCTATAGCGCCTTTAATTTAATTTAATCATTTTTAATATCTTAAAATATTTTATTAGCATTCTATAAAGTTTAAGACATTATTTTAAAAAGTTTTTTTCATAAATAGGTAGTAAAAAAGGATATAAAATAACCTTTAGCGAAAATTTAACGTTACATAATAAGGGATAGTTTTTAATAGAATTTATTCATAAGATTTTAGTTTTTACTGTATATGACCTTTTTTAGTCTAATAAGCTAAAATTAAATTACATTTTTAGGTGCGGTATTATCTAAAAAATCAGGACTTAAAAATTAAAAGTGTTTTATGACTAGAATGGGGTTTTCAAGCTTAAGATCGTAAGTATAAAATTGAGTATTATTAATTCTCATAGCAAATTAATTTCGTTTATGCCTATATTTAATAAACCGTATTTATTTTTAGGACGTTGTGCCTTATTTTAATCTTGGTGAGACTCGTTTCTGCACAACCTGAAGCTTTTAAACCTGAAATAATCAAAGTTACTGAAAATATTTTTGTTGCAGTTAACTATGCGATCGCAAACATGATTGTTATTGAAGGTATTTCCTTTTTTAATCATGATAATGACTATTTTAAATTAATTTTAAATTTTAATATCGCAATAAAAGTACAAAAAAAGTTAATTTTGTTTATTATCCTACAAGAAAATTAAATTTTGATTAATTTCTTCAGTTCAAAAAAATTCAGAATATTAAATAAAAAATTTGCATAATCATTGCGTTATGTATAACGTTATAAAAACCTAGGATCACTTGTACTATACGGTCTCTGAACGAACCTTTTTACTGTACTATCCAACAAATCTTGTCTTGACTTTTACAAAGACCTAGTTAAAACTTTGTCGTACTTAACAGCCCCAGCTAATTTTCTCTCGTTCTTTAAATTTCTAAGTTTTATAAGCACCGTACAGTACAAGGTATTTAAAGGCTGAAACAAGTACAGCTTTATATTTTTATTTATAAGTTAAGTGGTTTTATATAACTTGCACAATATTGTTTAAGGCCCAGATGGACTTCTCGTTGTCGACACAACTGAAAATCAGCCAATTGCCTTACAATTAATGGAACAATTTCGAGCACTAACCAACAATAAAACCATTAAAGGGATTGTCATAACACATAATCATGCTGGTTAGTTTTTTCTGTTAAAAAAAAAGGTCCTGATTCCCCTTTTTTCACATTTATTTAACCTCGATATTAAAAGTTAACTTCACGACCTAAACACAGAGTAACATCTGTTACCCCGACTCAGTCGGAAATTGTCTTGGCAGTTTGGAATATTATACATTTATATTTGCCCGCTAATTATTAGCTGCTGATTAACTTGCCTTAGCAAGAGTTCATACAGTTTATAGTGCTTTACTCAAGAGTGCTACAGCATTAGAGCAGGAATTGAACCGGCGACCTCGTGTATTGAAGCCAAGTGTTTTGATCTCTACATTACGCTGTCAGTTCGATTCTCACTGCTTTCATACAAAGGCATTCTTCAGTAGGATGTCAACGTTACTTAATATATTCTAAGTCGATGTTTAAAGCAATGTTACCATGTCACAAGTAATTAATATTAGTAAAAACGTCTTGAAAGAGGCTAAAAATAAGATTTCTGTATAATTTGGATTATTTTACGTTTAAACATACAAATATAACATCATTTATATTAAATTAAGATCACCTTATCGGAGCAGCAGCGCTGTTAAACAAATACCAAACTGCTGAAAATCCAATTGAAGTCTACGCTCATTCCACAAATGTCCAGCAACAAAATAGGATCGGTAAGTTGAAAAATGTTTATATTTACTTTAGATATAAACAAATATTCGTTTTGGTGTCCAGCCACAACATATTTGTGCTTTTGAACTATCTGTAAACGCTGGCCTCAAGGGTAAACAGTGTGGCGTTGATACGGCTCGAACCCTACCCTTTTCAGAACGAAGTTAAAGCAAATATAAGGTTAGGCTGCTAGTCGACATAGCCCTAAAATATTATATTAAAATCGCATTAAATTAACAGTTCTATTTGGTTAAATAGATTTATTATTTGCAAGCCTTAAAAAAATCAGACAAAATTGTAGCAACTGTCAATAACTACTTAAATAATTAAAAAAGAAAATTGTTTTAAATACTTTACCACATTAAGTTTTTATCACAAATCAATTGTATGAAACTTTGCTGTTAACCTAATATTTGAAAATTATTTAATCCTCTAAAACTGCTAACATTTCAATGTTTTTAACATGTAGTATCTTACTTTCGTGTGGGACGACAGTTTGGAATACAGAGCTTAACCCATGACCATGGAGACGGAATCGGGCCTCACCTTAATGCAAATGCAAATATGTACCCTATAAAAGCAAAGCCAACAATAACTTTTAATACCCGCGAAAACTTTACTTGCGCAGGTAAACAGTAGACACTTTTTATTAATTATCATTTATCCTCATAGTAAAAATGTGCAATTTATTTGTTTATACTGGGATTTTTTTATTAATTGTTTATTCTTGACATAAAAATGATATTTTGTCAACTATTAAATTTTATTGCTTATACTAACTTACTCAAGGGTGCTACAGCATAGAAACAGTGGGGATCGAACCCACGACCTCATGTAGTAAAATTCATTTTTCCTAAGTTCAAATAAATACAAGTCATACCTATCCAATGTGTCAAATATACTACGTGGTTTAATGTGTTTTTAACATACTCTTAATGTTATTACGGTGCTTAAAAAAGAGTTAGTAGATTTGTATTCATTTAGGTATTTTATTTGAATTACTCCATATTCCTGGCGAGACAAGTGATCAAATTGCTGTTTGGTTACCCGATAAAAAGGTGATAATGCCTGGTGATAACATTTACAGTGCTTTTCCTAACATTTATGCCATAAGAGGAACTCCATCTAGAAATGTTAAAGACTGGTATCAAAGCATCGATCTTATGCGATATTTAAACCCAGAGTTTTTGGTGCCATCTCATACTCGTCCGGTTAGTGGAAAGGAAAATGTAAGCTCCATTTTGACAGCCTACAGAGATGGCATTCAGTACGTCCACGATCAAACTTTAAGACTAACGGAGCAAGACTATTTCGTTGATGAAATAGTAGAGATTGTTAAGTTACCACCTAGCCTAGCTACACACCCTTATTTAATCGAATATTACGGTACAGTAGCTTGGTCAGTTCGTCACGTGTTTGCATTCTATGTAGGCTGGTTTAGTGGTGACGTCGTCGACCTTAATCCTTTAACTCACAGGGAGCAAAGTTTTAGAATTAAGGATTTGCTTTTACTAGATTCTGATGCTAAACCTGTTAATAAAATGATTCAATCAGCGAGGCAAAGCATCGATAAATCTCAGGACAACGAAGATTTAACTGGTTTACCTTTGGTAAAAGAACTTCAGTGGGCGCTCGAAGTTTCTTCAATGGCATTGTCAATAGCGACAACTAGCGAATACAACAACTCAAAGGCGATAAAGGAAGAAGCACTCCGTAAACTTGGTGATACGCAAGTCAGTGCGACTGGGTTTAATTATTACTACAGCGTTGAACATGAAATGAGAGTTGGCGGGAATTTGCCAAACGTTGGGGCTCGAAGGGCTCGACAGGAACAAAATAAAGATATCACATTTTTTATGGAAAGTTTCGCGCATCGACTAAATCCGGCATTGTGCAACGAGAGCGACACCATAACAATTAAATTCATTCTGACGTCACAACAACAAAGTACAAGTTTCGGGTACGTCACCAGGCATTGCGTTATTGAGTTTCAAACTGACTACGTCGACCAAATGGGTTCGTTTGATGCAGTTGTAACAGCAGACGAAGAAATTTGGAGAAGTGTCGTTCTTAATGAGCTTACACTAGAGGAAGTGCGACCTCAGTTGGATGTTTCTGGTAGTTTTGTGTCCCTGCAAAAGTTTATGGCAGTTGTCGACCCGTTTTATTTTCCACCCAAGCTTGAACCAACTATACCAAACAGCGCCACATCTAATATTAAAGGAAAACATTTTTATCCCTTAAAAATAGCCTTCGTGATTTTTTTTATAATGTTTAAATAAACAAGTTTATGTGTGTAATCAAATTTGAAATAGTAGAAATGTAACAAAATGTATGATCGAGTTGTTTTTTATGTATATTAGCAATATAATTTTTTTAATAGCAATATAATTTAAATGTACTATAATTTAATAATTACAGCATCAATAAACAACTACACCACAAACAGTGTTTTTATTTTGAAATAATGTGTTAAAATATGTCTTTGAATAGGTATTTTCCCAGTAGGGAGATTTTTGCAAATGTTTCTGAATCTTGAAACTTTAAGGTTTGAACAATTAAAGAATAAAGAATGTGGATGCTTCAATTTTTACATGGTATTTTTAAAATTAATTGCATATAAATTTAAAAGGAACTGAATTTAATTAAGTATTATAAACATAGATAAGGCGTCTATTTTTTAAAGTTTTTTTCTGTTATTTATATCTTTTTAATGGGTTCTACGAAATACCACACAGGAACAACCGGCAGCGTGATGTAGTGGTAAGAACACTTGCTACACCACACATGGGGTCGTGGGTTCGATCCCTACTTTATGCTGTAGCGCCCTTGAGTAAGGCGCTATAAACGGTATGAACTCCTGCTAAGCCAACACCTAATCAGCAGCTTAACTATTATGCAATAATAATCTATATAATATTCCAAACTGTTAAAGGCAACTTAAGACTGGGTCGAAGTAACTGATGTTACTCTATGTTTAAGTCGCGCATTCGACTTTCCCACATCGAGGATAAAGATCTATACAAAAAAAAAACTTGATAAAATGTATTTTATATAAATTGAATTTATAGGCCGGAGAAAAGTTTATCTTCTCACAGGAAAAGTTTACTCAATTGGCAGAAAAGGTGAACATTTAAATTCATTTAATTTGTTGTAGCTGTGGACTATAATGTTAAATTTTTTTCTTTTTTATTTGTTAAATGTTTATTAATTTTTCATTTGCTTTTGACTACTTTATATTAATTAAAAACTTAATATAAGCTATACATTAATATCAGGAAAAATTTTGTTCTTAAATTTAAATTTTAATATATTTATTTTCATTTATGCTATCTGTTTTTTATTTCAAATTTGTATTTTATTTAATTTAATTTTGATTTAAGATACTGATATTGTTATACCCAATGATAACTCAATCAGTAGAAAACATACAACAATTGAAATTAAACCATCACAAAATGTAAGTTAAAGGATAATAAGTAATTTACCCTTTTCTGTCTTTAATACTTAGAACTTTACTGACAATTGACCAAAAACCAATTAGCAGGTAAAATATCAGACAATATGGTTTATATTATTTATAAATGACAGCGTGGCGTAGTGGCCAGAACACTTTCTACACTACATGAGGTCCTGGGTTCGATCTTCAGTGATCTCTTGCTGTAGTACCCTGGGGTAATGCACTATAAACGGTATAAACTCCTACTAAGCCAGCACTTAATTGGCAGCTTAAATATCGGGCAATTATAATCTTTATAATATCCCAAACTGCCAAAGTCAACTTAAGACTCAGTCAGGTAACAAATGTTACTCTATGTTAAGGGCCGTGAAACTCTATTCTGATTGTGTTGTCCTTTCCAATTTCTTAAATCAAGAACAAATAAAAATAAAAAACATTAATTAATATATATTTTTTTAAAACAGGAAAGTGGATACCAGATCATATTAACAGATTACTCCAAGTTTGGACTGTTTTATGCAAGGGGAAGTACCAAAGATGATACAAGTAAAGATATGTCATTTATTAAAGTTGTTAAACAGAAAGAATTACAAACTGGAGATGTTTTGAGAATTGGATTACAAAACAGTTTGTTAAGGTAAATGGTAAAATGAAAATTAAATCTGGTTGTATTTTATAGATTTAATAGTAAGTTGTTCAAGTTAAAATAAATTTGATTCATTGTCTAATAAAGAAAGTTTTAAATTATGGTTCCCTTAATTTATATGGTACTTATAATATCGTTTATCTTATATGTTTATCTTAAATGGCTAAATATAAGGTAACTTTTTTTTTATATACTTGTCCTTAATGTGGGAAGGTTAACTTCATGACCCAAATATAGAGTAACATCAGTTAATTTTTCTCAGTCTTAAATTGGCTTCGGCAATTTGTTACTTTTAGCCCAATCTTGAGTTGACTCTTGGCAGTTTTGAACATTCTTGATTATGTTACAATATAATTTACTTTTGACTCTACCAGATTACTACTTATAGTGCCTTTATTGTAAGCAGTAGAACAAAAAAGCAGTGGGGATTAAACCCAGGACCTCATGAAGTAAAGCGAAGTGTTCCTACCAACCATTTCTTTTAAATAAAATTTAAAAAGTTAAAATTTTTCTGATTAATAATTTAAGGTTGGTTAAGGAACCATTGACGGTTGTGACTTCGACGATGAATTCTCAATCTGTACAACAACTTCAAAATGTAATTTCTCTGCTCGGGGGCAGGGTTGTAACTGTTTGGGGACCTGAAGTCACACATTTAGTGACACAAAAAATTGTCCTCAATTTAAAGGTTATTTTAGTTGTTTTTAAATTTTTTGGTGGGTTTTAAGCATATAATCACTAAGACTTATATTTAAATATTTAAAAGAAGATAGAATATATATGGAGTTATATTTATTATAGGTGTCACAAGCTTTAGCATGTGCTTATCCTATAGTTACTGCAGAATATTTCAACGAAGTCAAAAAAGTTTTCCTTAAAGAAGGATTACAATTGCCTGAAACAAATAAGTAAGTTTAACAAAATATATAAATGATGTAAGTTGTTTTTGTAAGGGTAAGAATACAGCTTTTAACAAAAATGTTACCAGCAGCGTGGTGTAGTGGTAAGAACACTTGCTACATCATCATGAGGTTGTGGGTTCAAACCCCACTGATTTCATGCTGTAGCGCCCTTGAGTAAGATGCTATAAACGGTATGAACTTCTGCTGAGCCAGCACTTATTCAGCAGCATAATTATCGAGCAATTATAATTTCTATAATATCCCAAACTGCAACAGGCAACTCGAGACTGGGTCAAAGTAACTGATGTTACTTACTCTATGTTCAGGTCGCGTATTCGACTTTCCCACATCAATAATTAAGATATATACAAAAAAAATGTGCATTTAAGCTATATTTAAAACATTGTAAAAAAGGGATTTAATTTTTGCTCTTTTCTTTAAGTTACCTTCCTGCAGTGAATGAACAAGGTATAAATGAAAATGAATGTTCATTTTTTCCAAATTTACAAAGAAAAATGCTTTTCAATGGAAAGACTTTTGTGTTTCTAAGCAAGAAACAAGTAGGTTAAATTGTTAGTTAATAGGACTGGTAAAAAAATTTATATTGCTCTATGAGTAGTATCTTATTGTTTAATTATAAATTTATTAGACTGCCAATGCGGGCTAGTGGTTAAAACACTTGGCTTTACTACATAAGCCCATTAGTTTAATCCTTACTGCCTTTATTATGTACCTTTTTTAAGTGATGGACTATAAACCATACATAAGCCTGCAGAAACCAACAACAAATTTGCAGATGAATTATCTAGTAATTATTATCAATAATATCCTGAAACTAGCAAAGTCAACTCAAAACTTGATCGGGGTAACACATGTTACTCCATGTTTAGGTCGTGCAGCCAGCCACAGTTTTATTAATATAAATGGTAAACTGGGTTTAGACTTTGTACCTTCCTATATCATAAATAAATATTATTTTCTACAGTACAAAAGATTGAGCCCATCTTGTGAACTAGCAGGGGGTTTAACAACTTTAATCAATGCCGATTCCTTTAACTTAAAAATGGTGAGAAATCCACAAACTTGCGTCATTTTCTGTCCAAACGTTGTAGAGTCTCAAATTATTCCAAATCACAAATATGAAAACTTGCAAGAACAATTAATTAAGTGAGTAATAGTGTCAAAAATTTTGTTTTTTAAGCAACTTTTTAAGAAATATATAAACTGTAGCTGTTAAAAAACATTAATTTTCAATTTGAATAAAATTGTTATTGTCTTATAAGTATATTTAGGTCAAGGCACAACTCCTGTTGCACCAAAAGCTTATTAGTACATTAATTTTTAAAGTCATATATTAGCGATATTTTTATACTCAGAAATTAATAAAGTTGGTGTCACTTAACACAAAAATGATTTCAACTTTAAATAATTTCACCTACTTTTTAAATTATACAACTTTAAAAAAAAAAATTAAAATTAATTAAAAAAAAGAGAAGGGAAGCCCTGTTTGTGATGTAGTAGAAAGTACTAACTTGTATACATTCACTACGCAACTTAGTACTTTCTACATCACACAAAAAATATGGTAACCTGGTTTTTTATGTTAATCATTTTCCAGTATTTTTGAAATTTAAATTCTAAGTACCACAGCCATTTTTTAAAGGTTTTAAAGCCATTTTGTGATTCATTGTCAACCATACTAACATGTTATATATATCACTACAAAATTGCAAAACTCTGTAACATAACACTTTGAACTTTTAAAGTCAACTCGAGATTGGGTTGGTTTAACAAATTTTACACTATTTTTAGGCTGTGAAATTGACCCTTTCATATTAAGAATAAATAAACATAAAAAAAATCAATTTGTTTAATATTTATTTTAGGTCCAACTTTCGTTTTATTAAAGAACATGAAATTTCATTGTCCCTACTGTATATCTCAACTGAAGTTTATTGTAACCCCACTTTTGAGTTAGATATTGACAATTCTATCTTGCAACAACAAAACATAGCTTCAGCATCTCAAGTGTTTACTGAAAAAGTTGAGGTACAGAGTTTAAATACAACTAAAGGCATAATAATAAAAAAAATTAACTGTTAGGCAGCATGGTGTAAGGGTTAATTAGTAGAATGCTTAATAAGATTTGAAACTACTTACATTGGCCCAAGAATACTGAAAGCGTGGTGTAGTGGTCACAACATCTCCTACGTTACATGAGGTCCTGGGTTCGATCCCCAGTGATCTCATGCTGCAGCACCCTTGAGTAAGGTGCTATAAACGGTATAAACTCCTGCTGAGCCAGCACTTAATCAGCAGCTTAATTATCGGGCAATTATAATCTATAATATCCCAAACTACCAAAGGCAACTCAAGACTGGGTCGGAGTAACTGATGTTACTCTTTGTTTAGGTAAAGCATTCGATCTTCCCACATCGAGGATAAAGATATATACAAAAAATAAAGATATGAAAACATATATTTTATATATTGTATCACAAAAAAATAACTTAATTTTATGGCATTAAAAATATTGAAATTTAATACACATAATTTAAAGGGGTTTATAACATAGCAAGTCATAGCCTTTGCAATGTTGATTTATTCTGTATTGTAATGTGGTAATAATTACGTAGAATATTTGTGATTAATTATACAATAATTCAAATAAATTTTAAATTAGGTGAATGAAACCTTGGACTTTAATTCAGAAAATTTTGATCAAAACTCACCGTCAACTTCTGGGACCGGAAAACGAAAAAGGTGAAATAAGTTATTTATATTTTAAATAAATTTGTTTAATTTAAATCATAGTTAATTTCTATTTATGTAGTAGAAACTGTAAACAAATACAGAACATTGGCAAATTTTTACAGTTTTGTCTACCAAAAATAACATCATATATAGTAATTACAAAATTGTTTAATTTATATTTTTAATTCTGTAACATAATTATTATTCCTAATAATACTTTTTGTCTACAGGTCAGTAGAAGAAAATATCACTAAAAAAACCCCTTCGAAATCTGTGAAGACCAATGAAAGCATGTCAGCTGTTGCCGATGACAACGCCGATCCATTTTTTAGCGGTCTTACCAGTTTTCGTAAACCAAAAAAACGACCACCACCTAAATCTGCACCAAAATTTAAAAAGGAAAATCCAATTATTATCATCGACGACGATGATGATGTACCAGTAAAAAAACAACAAACAAATAAAGTTTTAAGCAAGAATTCTATTGGTAAACCGACTTCCGAAGACTGCAATCAAGATTTAAATACTGAGATTGAAAATGGACAAAAATCTATGAGTAACGAATTCAAGTTTCAGCCAATGATGGAATCTACAGAAAAAATTTCTGATGACGAAATTAATTTTGACAATTTTCCTGACAGTTGTATTTCTGATGACAGTTTGTGGGCATGCCGCGATGAAGAAGTAATTACAAAACCATCGTCAAAAGTCAAACATAAAAAAATTAGGCTAACAACTATAGATGATGCTCCAGAAAATTTTCCAAGTCCTGTAAAAAAGTTGGTTCCAAATCCTCAAAGTTACACCGAGTCTGCAAGTGATGGTATTGGTAAACCTAAGTTAAATGAGGATAAACCTAAAAAGGTTTCAACCAGTGTGAAAGTAAAGCAGGAGAATTTGGATTCTTCACCGGTTCAAGTTGGTGATTGGATTAATTCCGTTCCAAGCCAGGTCCTAACTTAAAATCAGTTAAACTAATATTGTTCGACATTTCACTAAAACTTTAGATCACTTGTACTTTACGGTCCTCACTAATTCTCTCTCGTACTTATGGTCCTTGCTGAGTCTCTATCAGACTTTCTTGTCCCCGCTAATTCCGTCTTGTACTTTACGGTCCTCCCTTATTCTTTCTTGTACTTTACGGTTCTAACTAATTTCATCTTGTATATTGCAGTCTTCGCAAATTCATGCTTAACAGTTCTATCTAATTCTCTCTCTTACCCTACGAGACTAGCTAATTATCACTTGCTTTTAATGTTTCTAAGTTTATCAAAGGACAAGAAAGTACAAGTGATCCAAAAGTTTTACTAATTAAAAATGTAAATTAATTACCTAACATCTAAAATTTAAGCATTAATTAAGTACCACAAAATTTAGAATGATGTCAATTATTGTTTTAAATATATTTTAAACATTATTTTAGGTTGTATTGACCAAGGTTAAACAAGAAGAAGACAACAAAGAAAATTTTAACCTTGTTAAAGTTGTTGAAATATCGCTGGTTGTAAGGAAAAATAGAATCCAATCAAACAGTGAATCTATGACATTTCATCAGGTAAATACAAATTACATTTTCTGAGTTACATTTAAACAACAATGGAGGCCATTGTGCATACATTACTTAAACTACATTGGATTGACCTAATAATGTAAATAAACTTAATATACGAACATGCTTGCCAACTCTTGGTAAGGTTTGTAAATAGTGTTAAGAGCGATACAAAAAAACTTTATTTTTACCTCTATGATAAAACTTATTTTAAACTTAGCTGAAAAATCAGCAACTCAATACTTCCTATACTACGTAAGGTCTTGGGTTTGATCCTCGATGATCTCATTCTAAAGCGCCCTTGAGTAAGGTGCTATAAATTATATAAACCTCTTCTGAGCCAGTACTTAACCAGCAGCTTAAGTTTTGGGCAAATATAATTGATAATATTTTGAACTGACAGTGTCAATACTAGTCAGTGTTACAGTTTTTATTCTACACTATAGTCATAAAGTCAACCTTCCCACATGAAGGATAAAAATATATACAAAAAAGGCGACCCTTGCTTTTCGAAATTGTTAAATTTACGTGGTAGACACGGCCAAAAATACATAAATATTTTTTAGGGTAAGAACTTTAAAAAGTTTAGAAAGGTTCTACCAACTTATATGGTAAGTAGCTTCCCACAACAACAACCACAACAAGAATCTCATCAGCTTCCCAGAATTATAGGTGGTAGTGACCTTATCAGGCACGAAAACAGGTTCTTATATTTTGGATTTTTATGTTTTTTTAAAGTGGCTAAAAGTTTCTAATTTTTTAAATACTTTTTTTGTATTACTAAACAAAAATATGATTGTGCTTTTTTTTGCAGGATGGAAGGAGATATCGGATCTCATTGGGAAGTTAGGGAACAAGAAGAAAGGGAGGAAGATTTTGGATTTGAGTTTAGTCAAGATTCAAATCCTTTTAGGTAATTATTTCTCGTCAAATGACTGCATTTTGATTGCGGCAGTTTGGGATATTATAGATTATAATTGCCCGATAATTATGCTGCTGATTAAGTGCTGGCTCAGCAAAAGTTCATGCCGTTTATAGCGCCTTACTCAAGGGTGTTACAGCGTGGGATCAGTGGGAATTGAACCCATGACCTCAATGTGTGGTGTAGCAAGTGTTCTTACCACAACACCACGCTACCGGTCAATATCTAACGCTTTAATAAATAAAATTTTATTTAATTATAGGAAAACCAATAACAGAAATCAACGTCGTAGATAAAGACAACAAAAGACCATAAATATTCTAACTAAAATATTTTGTTGTTATACAATGACCATAAAAAGCAACAAAGGCAACTTGTGAAGTTAAAATAAATATTTTAACATTTATTTTGTTTTTGACTTAGTTTTTTACAGTTCAGTTAAACTATTGTGTAATAAATATGGTCGTATTATAAATATGTGTTATGTTCTTTGAGTTTCTCTTACTAAGTACTCGTGTCGTTAAAATCAACATTAAGTTAAAAACTTGATTAGAAAGGAAAATTTCTTACAAGCCAAAGTTTATTAGGTAGGCCAAAAATACTATAAAAAGTATTATCAGGAAGACTTTAGCAAATATTTGTTAACACTTTTACTTAAACGGTTAAATAAAGATGGTGTTTTACTGTGGCAAGCGCTTAATTCTTAACCGCTTTCCAACGGGTTAAGTTCATACGAGTTCACCGAGCCGACACGTCTTCAAAGTTGGTTCGGGCGTCAAGAAATTAGCGGCAAATGACGACGTTTTACCGGTCAGGCCATAAACAATACAATTTAACAGGCCAAACAACGCAATTTATCGGAACAATGCCAGCAATCAGACTTCTAACCGCTCCACGCCGGTTCTAAAACGTCATCGCAATAGAAGAAACCAAGAAAAGGACGACTCGTATAACCTTCCCGACGCCACCTTGTTTTTATAATTATCCCGCCTTTTGGGTATATAAGCTTGTATTTTATTTTATAAAATCACTTACGCTCTGACGCTCTTGCTCTTACGCTCTTACTCTTACGCTTACTCACTTAGTTGCTTAGTTTTTATTTACTCGCCGACTCTGAAGTTTAGACAACAGCAGTCAAGTCTGGCCTTCCATTTCTGTAGGGTTTTCTTAACGTTTTAATTAAATTAATATGAGTAAGCGTAAGAGTAAGAGCGTAAGAGCAAGAGCGTCAGAGCGTAAGTGATTTTATAAAATAAAATACAAGCTTATATACCCAAAAGGCGGGATAATTATAAAAACAAGGTGGCGTCGGGAAGGTTATACGAGTCGTCCTTTTCTTGGTTTCTTCTATTGCGATGACGTTTTAGAACCGGCGTGGAGCGGTTAGAAGTCTGATTGCTGGCATTGTTCCGATAAATTGCGTTGTTTGGCCTGTTAAATTGTATTGTTTATGGCCTGACCGGTAAAACGTCGTCATTTGCCGCTAATTTCTTGACGCCCGAACCAACTTTGAAGACGTGTCGGCTCGGTGAACTCGTATGAACTTAACCGGTTGGAAAGCGGTTAAGAATTAAGCGCTTGCCACATTACTACCATATTTACCTAATACTTAATAAATATTGTGAACATTTTAACTTTTACTACCAGGGTACACAAAAATTACAAATTTTATTTTTTTAAATTTTATTAATAAATTAGCAATAGTTGGATTTACAAATTTTACATTACGTTTTAAAAAAATATTTTTTGGTTGTAGATCGCTGTGTGGTCGTAATTTGGTTATATCTAGTTACTATGGCGTTGTAGCACGACGCGCGAAACAAAACGGAAACAAAATAAAATGAGTCATCAATATCCTTGAGTGTACAATATTGGGACTGTTAACCCCACTGTTTTGCTTTAAAATGAGTGGTTTTTGATTCATAAATTCAGTCAGTCTTTTGTGGTTGTTTACATTTTTAAATAAAATTTGCAGTCTTTATGTTTTTTGTCGGTTTGTCGGTTTATTGTTTAAATACCACGTGCGTTGATAATTTTACGTACAGACTTATATATTTAACATGTTATTTAAAAGGGAACCGTAAAATAATATAGGCTTTTGTATTTAAAGGCTTTTTATATTTTAGGTTTTTAATAGCAAGATAAAAAAGGTTTGCGTTTAAATTTAAACTTTCGTTATATAACAAACAAAAAAAAATTTTAAAAAATTTCAAATTTTTGAATAGAATAATAGGTAATCAAATTGGCAAAATATTTTGAAATATAATTATGTTTTAGGTTTAATAAACAAAATAACTTAACCAAATTTCTGTTTTAGGTGCTAAATTAGGTCATCAAATATTACAATTATGGATGTTCAAGATAGGGGTTTATGGAAAAATAAAAAACAGTTCCTTCTTGCTTGTGTGGGCTATGCTGTCGGTTTAGGAAATGTTTGGAGATTTCCTTATTTATGTTTTAAAAGTGGAGGGGGTAAATTATAATAATTGATTTGTGAAATTTTTTCTATAATATTTAAATTGTAAAGTGTAAAAAATGTTACACGAAAAGCTCTTTTTTTGTATTGTATGGTAAATATTTTTTATCACTTTGCAATTAAAGAAAATATTCAAAAAATCTTTATTTACATATTACGCAAACAAATCCTATATTCATGGTTTAGTAGTAACATTACTTACCTTTACTATCTGAAGTCATTGCTTTAATTCCGACTACTTCTATACAATATCATCATTGTTATAGTGGGGGGGCATAGTGTAGTGGTAAGAACACTTGTTATACCACACATGAGGTCGTGGGTTCAATCCCCACTGCTCCCATGCTGTAGCAACCTTGAGTAAGGCGCTACGCCAGCGGTATAAACTTTTGCTAAGTCAGCACTTAATCAGCAGTATAATTATCGGACAATTATAATCTGTAATATCTCAAACTGCCACAGGCAAATATACCTTAATGTACAACACATAAAAGACTGGGTTGAAATAATATATATTACTCAATGTTCAGGTCGTGACGTCGACCTTGTCACTTTGGAAATAATTAGTTTACATAATAAAAAAAATATATTGTTATGTTTAACTAAATTAACACCTTATTTTTTTAACAGGGGCTTTTTTATTGCCATATTTTTTGACATTAATATTATGTGCAATTCCTCTTTTGTATTTGGAGATGGCAGTTGGTCAATATACCCGATACGGTCCGGTGCACGCACTCGGACTACTTTGTCCTCTTTTTAAGGGTATGTGTTTAAATATTTTTTAATATATAAATCGTTTTATGGGTTAGCCCTTTAAATGTATTTTAGTGTATTTTTATCTACCTAAATTTGGACAATTCCTAAAACAAAATTAACAAAAACTAATTTTTTTTTATCTAGGCGTTGGCATAGCAACGGTGGTGATAAGTTTTATGTTGTGTACCTACTACAACGTTATCATCTCATGGGCCATATATTACTTCTTCAACACATTTCGATCTACATTACCATGGTATAGTTGCAACCAAACCTGGAGTTCGGTTAATTGCACGGAGCATACAAGTTTGCCAAGCAATCTAACTTCAAATTATTCTGTTTCGGCGACCCAAGATTTTTTCGAGTAAGTTTGCATATATATAAACAGTTGAGTTAATATTTAAAGTTAGTTATATGTGTCAAAATAAAAAAAAATAAATATATAGACGTTTAAAGGATCCATAAAGTTTAACATAAAAAAATGTATCTATTAATATGTAATAAATTTAAAAAAAAATAAATAAAAAAAAAAAAAAATAAAAAAATTTTTAATATGCATTAAATATTTAAAAACAATACCCATATACAATAAAATGCTATATTATCAACAAAAAAACAATATCTATTAACCCAGGCTTACCTGAACCCTCTTCTGGGAAATGTTCATTTCAAAATTATAAAAATATTGACCTAAATTTTTGTAAAATGTGGTATTCAGAAATTTATTTTTTGGGCAAATCTTTCATATACTTACAAATATATATACTTTATAAAAAATTTGATTTTGAATTTTTTTTTCAAATTTTTGATTTTAGTCGAATCGTGTTGGGAAAAACAGATGGAATTCATAACATGGGAAATATGCAGTGGGAAGTATTCGGTTGTTTTGTTCTAGCTTGGATTCTCTGTTATCTTTGTGTTTTCAAGGGAATTAAATCGGCAGGAAAGGTAATTGTTAAGTTTATAAAAAAGTGATAAAAAAAATTTGATTTAAAAAAATTTAACTTGGGTTCTTAAACTAGAATTTCTAAATATGTTTATTAAAACGGCGACTCTAATTGGTTAAAGATGAATTTCACACAATATGCTAGGTTTCAAATTTCAAACTGAATACAGATATAATTCAAATTAATTATAATATGCTAATTTAAGGCAGCAAACGAGTATAAGATTGCAAATATAATATGTGTATATATCTATTACACTTTATGCTAATTTAAATTAAACAAAACTTTACCTTAATAAAATTATTCACAAAATAATAAGAGTTATATATGTTTTGACGTATATTCAAATTAAGATATACATATTTTATGTTTTTTTTTTGTATTTGAAAAGAATATTTGATTTTATTTTGCAATGTCATGGCCTTTTAAAGTCAAAGACCATCAGTGTCATATATAAATAAGGGTTAACATTTGTTTTATTTTATATAAAACGTAAAAGAAAAAACAATTTTCTAAATGTTTTAGAATTTGGTAAAATATTAAGTTAAAAATGTTTTAATAATTTTCTCAGTTTAAATCATATTTACATAAAATGATTATACTAACACAACGGGTATTAAATTAAAGATAAGGATATGTTAAGGATAAGATTCTGTTTATGAGACAGGAACTTAACTTCCTGGTATACCGACTTACTGGTATCCCCCGCTGTTCTGCTTATTGTTAAACCTTACAGACTTACCCTATGTTCTATATTGTTGTAATGTTGTCATGAAAAACTGGTTTTCCCCCCTATTTTAAGTGTGGTATTGTTCTAGGCCTTGATGTATTTTACCAAGTGCTTAATTTGTTTATTATTGAGTTTATGTTTTTTTTATAAAAGTAAAAGTTTTAAATAATATTTTTATAGAATTTTTTTAATTGTTTTTCTTAAATTTTTGTTTTGTGCTAAAATGCTAAAATTGGTTAAAAAGAATTAAAAATTTTTTTTTTTACTTTGCCAAAATATGGCGCCAAAAATTTAACCCTTTATTTAAACTACAAAACACGGTATTGAGCCATTATTTAATGTATTATAATGGAAGTAAATACTAGTAGCAATTTCTATTGTTAAGAGGACTAAACCTACCCACAGATAATCCAAATAACTTTTATTATATTCATTGTGTATAAGCGGTGCACTCAAATCAATTTATCTTAAATTTCCTTTTATTAAATTCTGATCAATTATTCATTTCCATTACTCTAGTCAGGAATAATTTGATTAATGACTAGGTGATAATAAACAGATGCTCTAAAATGTTTATCTTTTGACTATTGTTATGCATTTTTGTGGTTTTTCTTGTCAATATTATGAATAAATTACGGTTAGTTAGGGCAAAAATTTTAAATATTCATTACAAAATAATTTTTTTTCACAGTATTATCCAGCAAAAATTATATAAATTAAATTTTATTCAAATAATATTTTAATATAATTTTTTTTATTAGGTGGTTTATTTTACCGCTACATTTCCTTATGTGATTCTTTTCACCTTATTTTTCGCAAGTGTTTTTCTACCGGGGGCTACAGATGGGATTATTTATTTTCTTAAACCGGTGTGGCATAAATTACTGGATGTTGAAGTAAGTTTAACATCATTATTTATTTTATTTTTAGAAAATATGGTATTTGAAGTTAAAAATAATGTACTGGCAGCGTGATGTAGTGGAGAGAATACTTGGCTTCTCTACATGAGGTCCTGGGTTCAATCCCCACTGCTTTTATGCTGTAGTGCCGTTGAGTAAGGCGCTATAAACGGTATGAACTTCTGCTGAGCCAACACTTTATTAACAGCTTAATTTTAGCCTATATTATCCCAAATTGACAAAGGCAACTTAAAACTGGGTCAGGGTAACAAATGTTACTCTATGTTTAGATCGTGAAGTCGACCTCCCCATATCGTGAAGTCGACCTTCCCACGACCTTCCCACACTTTCCCCCCAAAAACTTTTAATAATTTTTTAGGTATGGATAAGTGCTGCTGCTCAAAACTTTAACTCAATTGGGATTGGATTTGGTTCGCTAATCGCTTTTTCTAGTTACAACCCCCGTAACAACAACATATTACGAGATACTCTTTGTATTTCATGTATTAACAGTATGACCAGTATTCTTGCTGGTAAGTTGATCAATATGCTTTTTTAAATTAATGTTTTAAGGCATTTTTTACATTTTTTTCTTCGATGTGGGAAAGTCGAATGCGAGACTTAAACATAGAGAATGCGAGACTTAAACATATCTTTGATGTGGGAAAGTCGAATGCGAGACTTAAACATAGAGTAGCATAAGTTACTCCGACCCAGTCTCGAGTTGCCTGTGGCAGTTTGGGATAATATAGATTATATTTGCCCGATTATTATTCTGCTGATTAAGTGCTGGCTCAGCAGGAGTTTATACCGTTTATAGCACCTTACTCAAATGCGCTACAGCTTGAGAGCAGTGGGGATGAAACCCATGACTTCATGTGTGGTGTAGCAAGTGTTCTTACCACTACACCACGCTGCCTGTAGAATTGATTTGCAGTTTTAAATATACTAGTCAATAGCCACCACTATGAGTAAAATTTTAGTTATCATAATATGGTTGCAACTCTTAAATAAAATTTGTTAGTGATAATTAACTCACGCACCACAAACGGCAGTTTTATTTATTTTGTAGGCTTATAAACTGGACTCGTACATATATATATTGCTAACTAAGCTTCATTATATATACATATGGATTACAAAATTTTGCCCTTTTTTGGATTACAAAATTTACAGAAATTAAAAATTGTTTTTTTAAAAAGATGGTTCGGTCGCAAAGTTTCTTTTTTAATTATGTTGGAATTTTTTTACGGCTCAGAGAGGACAAAATAGAGTCATTTTCCTATGTTTGCCAGCATATGATCTTACGATAGTGACGTCGTGCATCACGTGATACGCAAGCATTGGGACTTTCCCTTTTACTTTTAAATCCAGATATCTCAAAAACTACTTGACCAAATTTTAAAATAATGGTATCCTCGTGCAAGTTGGAAAAATTCCAACATAATTAAAAAAGAAACTCTCCTACCGAACCATCTCTTTAATTTTTTAAATAAATTTACACATTGTTTAATAAAAAATGTTTAGATATTTTGTATAAACATAACAAAAATTTTTGTTTGTTTATATTTTTTTTTTAAAAACAAATATTAAGTCCTAAAACATATGTTATTTCCTATTCCGTTAACAATAAATACACAGGATTTCCTTTTCCTTATTAATAAAAAAAAAATCAAAACATACTTGTAAATAACAACATTGCTCTGTTTTTTTTACACTAAACAAAACAAAAGTCAGGAAGTAAATAATTAGTTTCGAAATTTAAATTAATCTATATATATTTAACGAACCACAACCACAACTTGAGACTGGGACAGGGTAACAGGGTACAGGGTAGTCAACCTTCACACAACAAAGACTAATAAATTTAAAAAAATTTTAAAGATTTATAGTCTATTAAAAATCTGTCTAATTTTTAGAAATTTTTTTAAAAACTATTTTAATTTTTACAGGTTTTGTCATTTTTTCTGCCATGGGCCACATGTCGTACATTTTAAATCGTCCAGTCGAGGAAGTGGCCACCGGGGGTCCTGAGCTTGTATTTATAGTTTATCCTCAAATCTTTGCTAACCTACCTGTTCCAGCGATGTGGGCGGCCATATTTTTTATAATGTTGGTTTGCTTGGGGATTGATAGTCAGGTAAATTGAAAAAATATTTTAATCTTTCAATTTTTTGAGTAAATTTAGTCAATTTAATTTTTTAATTTTTTTTTATATATTTCTATCTTCAATGTGGTAAGGTCAAAGGCGTGACCTAAACATAGAGTAACATTAGTTACCCCGGCCCGGTCTTCAGTTGCCTTTGGCAGTTTGGGATATTATTGATTATAATTGCTCGATAATTATACTGCTGATTAAGTGCTGGCTCAGCAGGAGTTTACACCGTTTATAGCGCCTTACTCAAGAGCACTACAGCATGAGAACAGTGGGGATCAAACCCAGGACCTCATGTAGTTTAGCAAGTGTTCAGACCATTACACCTTGCTTTATAAAATATATATAAAACAATTTTATACTTCTTGTTAAGTGATTAACTTTTAAATTTTTTTTTTAATACTTTTAATTTTTTTCTAGTTTGCAATGATTGAAGTTGTGAACACAACATTAGGTGATGCTTTCAACGGCAAACTTTTAAAGAAATTCTTTAAACGACAAGAATTTCTAGCTGCAGCCGTTTGCTTTGTCGCTTTTCTTATTGGAATTCCCAACTTGATGCAGGTAAGGTCATGGGTTCAATTCCCGCTGATGGCAAGTTTTATTATTTTTTTTTTAATTTAGCTTATAATTATAAATTAAAAAAGTGTTTTTTTTTAATAAAAGATTTAAGGTCTTGGGTTTAATTCCCACTCTAAGTGTGTTTTTGTTTTAATTAATTAATATTAAAAATAATATTAAAAGTTGTATTTAAACATTAAAATGATTTTTTAAGTTTTGTAAACTTGAATTCTTAATACTAAATAGGGTATAGTGATATTTAATTGTTGTTACCCAATATAATTTATAAAATAAATATTTAAAATTTTGTTGTTACTTGTAATTCTGTCAAAAAAATTGGGATTCTGCTTCCCTTAATTTCCTGTACGAATAAAAACATAAATATTAGCTAGAATTGTTATTAAATTATGGGATGTTATTGTTATGTTATAGCATTATGGGCAGTGTGGTGTAGACCGGTAAGAACACTTGCTACACCACACTTGAGGTCGTGGGTTCAATCCCCACTGATCTCATGCTGTAGCGCCCTTGAGTAAAGTGCTATGAACGGTGTAAACTCCTCCTTAGCCAGCACTTAATCAGCAGAATAATTATCGGGCAATTATAATCTATAATATCCCAAACTGCCACAGGCAACTCAAGACTGGGTCGGAGTAATTGATGTTACTCTATGTTTAAGTCGCGCATTCGACTTTCCCACATCAAGGATAAAGATATATATAAAAAAAAATTATATATTTGCATGAAATTTATCAAAAAAATAATTTTATCACTGAACACAAAAATAGTTTTAACTTCGTTTAATTTTACTTACTGTTTAAGTTATACAACTTTAAAACAAATTAAAATTAATTAAAAAAGGAAGGATAGCCCTGTTTGTGATGACATAGAAGGTACTAGCTTGTTTATATTCACTAGGCTAACTTAGTACTTGCTCTGTCACACAAAATATAGTAACCTGGTTTTTGGTGTTCATTATTTTCAATACTTTTTAAAAATTAATTGTCAGTACCACAGACATTTTTTAAAGGTTCTAAAACCATTTTGTGATTCAGTTTCAATCATTCTAACAGGCAATATACAAAATTGCAAAACTCTCTAATATAGAACTTTAATAATTTTGCCCTTTAAATTTATTTAAATTATTTGTTTTTTTAGGGGGGCATCTATGTTTTTACTTTGATGGACAACTACACTGCTATTGTGTCTCTAATGTTCTTGGCTTTTTTTGAAGTAATTGCATTATGTTGGGTCTATGGGGGTAAAAGAGTAGCAGAGAATGTTCATGAAATGACGGGAAACTACCCCCCAAAATATTTTATTATTTGCTGGATGATTTGTGCTCCCCTATTAATAACAGTAAGTAGTTTTCTAACTAAATATTTGTTGAACCGGCAGCGTGGTGTAGTGATAAAAACTCTTGCTACACCACACATGAGGTCGTGTGTTCAATCCCCACTGATCTCATGCTGTAGCGCCTTTGAGTAAGGGGCTATAAACGGTACGAACTCCTGCTGAGTCAGCACTTAATCAGCAGCTTAATTATCGGGCAATTATAATCTATATAATATCCCAAACTGCCACAGGCAACTTGATACTGGGTCGGAATAACTAATGTTACTCTATGTTTAGGTCGTGAAGTCGACCTTCCCACATCGAGGATAAAGATATTTAAAAAAATATATATATATATTAACAAAAAGTTATAAATTTTATTGTTTTTTGTTTAGATTATCTTAATCTTTAGTGTAATCCAATACAAACCCGCACATTATGGAAGTTACACCTACCCTGTATGGGCAGATGGGTTGGGATGGTTGGTCTCCTTATCTTCACTTATTTGTATTCCTATTTGTGCTGTCATTGCTATACTACAAAGACAAGGAACATTTATGGAGGTAAGTCTAACTTTTATTAACTAGACACACTACATTTACCGGCAGCATGGTGTAGTGATCAGAACACTTTCTACACTACATAAGGTCGTTAGTTCGATCCCCACCGATGCCATGCTGTAACGCCCTTGAGTAAGGCGCTATAAACGGTATGAACTTCTGCTGAGCCAGCACTTAATCAGCAGCTTAAATACTGGGCATGATTAGTCATTTATTGAAAAGTATAAATTTCAAAATTTTTTACAGATAAATGTATTTATTTTTAACTTTTTTTTGTTATTTTTCAGAGATTATTAAACTCTACAAAACCTGTTCTACCCAAAAAAGAGCAAGTAGAAAAGATGACCCAGTTAAAACAAATCTCAATATCTTCTGATGATAATCAACCCCCGTCTTATTCTTCCGGGTCTAATTCACCCTTTTTGGGGGCTGGTGATGTAGGGGTAGTTAGTGAAATGTAAAAGAGAGTAACTTTAGATTTAGGGTTTATTTGGGGCAGTATGTAAAAGGGGGGTTTTTGGGGCAGTCTTGCAAAAATATTTTTTTAAGTTTAAGTGACTGAATAAATTTTTTGAAAGATTAAAGTTTTTTGGGGGTAAATGTGGGGTTAAAGGGTAAGTTTGGGGATTTTATTAAATTCAGGGTCATGCTATTTATAAAAACTTTAAAAAATGTTTCCTAAAAAATAAAAAAAAGTTTTCCTAAAAAATATAAAAATAACTTGATAACTTACTGTAATCAAAATTACAGATCAATATTAATATTATTAAACTTATTAATAGTTAGCTAAGTTTTAAGTGTTTTTTTAAAGGATTTAGTATATTTACTTAAAAAAATTATGCGATTATTAATATTTTGTTTTATATATTTAGTAATTATCAAGTTTAGAATTATATTTAGTTATTAGTTTTCGTTAATCAAATTATATAATTTTTTGTAGCAAAATTGTAGAGTTTTTGTAATCTTAATTCACATTGAAAAATTCTAAAAAATTAATTTTAATTTTTGTTTTTTATAAAAACATTATTATAGTATTCTGTTAGTTTATATACTTAGATAAAACTAGTTTTTTTATTTTTTTTTTATATTTTTTGTTGTTGTTTTTTGTACAATTTAAGTTACACTTATTTTTTGATTAAATATTTCTTAAAATACACAAAAAGTAGAAGTACTATTAACCTAAATTGTTGTAAAAGATTTATTTAAATTAACAATATTTTGATGCACTATCTTTGTTACTTTTAAAGTAATTTTTTAAAAACTACTTTTTAGAAAAATATTCGATAATTAAAGACTTAAAAATTACTATCATAAAACTGTTAATAACAATTTCTAAAAACTTCAATTTTGTTCTGTTTTTTATGAACTAACATCTGCACTTCCTTTTTTTTAGTTCACTCGTTAAACTAACAATTATTTATGCAACCCCATATTTTAAATTAAATATTATGTTACTATTACTTAAACAACCTTTTAATAATTTGAACAAATATATTTATATGTGCTAGGGCGAAATCTTTAAACATTTTTCTTCCTAAAACTGTTACTCTTATAACGTTTAACGTTTTGTTGCTATTGGGTTACTTTTTTAAAAAGTGCCGGCTTGTTAAAAATTAATCTTTAAATTTTTCGAATAATTGAGCTATTTTTAAAATTTTGTTAAAAAATTAGCAAATTGCTCTGTTTCTTAGGTAGTTTTTTTTATTAAAATGTAGTTTATTCTATGCACTTTTTATCAAAGTTCCTATAGACTAAAATTTCATTTATATTTGGGTATTATTAGTTTAAATTCTGAATTCTTCATTAGGCCTTTATTATTTTTGTATTAAAAATAATTTATTGCCTAAATTCATTTGTACTTTCTGATAACATTTATCTCTAAAATGTTTTTTTTTTCAAAAATTAAGTTACTTTTTTATAAATTAAAATTTGTTTTATTAAAGTATAAATTTTAAAACAGTTTAATTTGTTTAATAATGTGTTAAAATTGTGTTCGTTTTTTTACAAATAGAGATTGAAATATAAAAAAATTTTTCAATAGTAACATTATTATTAGCACTTCAAAGTTTTTCAATTATGAAAATTTTTAATTTATTTTATTTTTTCTTGCTATAGTCAATTAATTTAACAGGTCAAAAAGTCTTTATAACTTAAAAATTTTGTTAAATTTATTAATAACAAACAGGCAGTAGTTGTAAAACTAATTTGCTTTACCACATGGTCTTGGTTTTGATCCCAACTGCTTCCATGCTGTAGCGCCCGTGAGTAAGGCTCTATAAACTGAATAACATTTTGCTGAGCTGAACCAATCAGCAGATAAATTATCAGGCAATTATAATCCATAATATCAAGAACTTCCAAAGTCAACTCGAGACACTTGGTCATGGTAACCAATGTCACTCAGCACTTCGCCTTTTAATAAGATCCATGGTTGCTTTAAGATGAGAATTAGTGATATACACCAACGAGCTATGTATACATGACCCTTTTGCCAGTACATATGATACTAGCACTAGGTAAGGGTTAACATATACATAATATAAATTTAAAATAACAACAACTGAAAACGGGACCCAAGATAATATAAACAATATCATAATTAGAATCACAGATTTTAGTATCGCCAACTCTTTGACTTGTTTTTTACGACGACCGGAGCTAATGTTACTACCTCTACTGCATTGGCTTAATGTATTTGATTTTTCGCGTCTCAAAATTTTTTTCGGGGTTAGTTTTGGTGAGCTCTAAACAAATTAAAATACATTAAAATAACCAATAAAGTAGTGGTAAGAACATTTTCTACACCACATGATGTTGTGGGTTCAATCCCCACTGATCGCATGCTGTAGCGCTCTTGAGTAAGGCGCTATAAACAGTATGAACTCTTGTTGAGCCAATACTAAATAAGCAGCATAATTATCGGGCAATTATAATTTATAATATCCCAAACTGCCACAGGCAACTTGAGACTGGGTCGAGGTAACTGATGTTACTCTATGTTTAGGTCGCACATTCGACCTTCCCACATCGAAGATAAATTTATTTAAATAAAAATAGTTTGCCTGGTCTCCCGCTGATGGCAATTAAGTGTGCGTGGGCACAAAATTATACACAGTAATTATAGTTTAAGTTCTTTCAATTGAAACTTACGATTAACAAATAGTTTTTCGGTTCTATGACGTCACAAATTTCGCTTGTTATTCTTTCTTTTCCACCTAGGTAACAGAATTTGTTAAATTTGAGGTTGTACTGTTTTCTATTAACAAATATTATTCTTTAGTGCCTAAACCTAATATATATCGGTAAAATAAAAATGTAGTATCAGTTGGAATTGAACCCACGATCCCATGTTTAAAAAAAAGTCAAACTGAACCTGAATGTGATGGGGTGGTATTCGTAGTAGCGATTTTAACTCGGATCGAAAATTGATCGGTTTTTATTTCATTTGAAGAACAGCGAAGTGATCTAAAATCATAAAACAAATTATTTTTAAATTTTAATTGTAGAACCTTAACATAAAGTAACATTCGTTACTACAACTCAGTCTTAAGTTGACTTGGCAATTTGGAATATTATTAATTAGAACTGCCAGATAATTAAACTGCTTATTAAACTTTGGCTCTGCAAAAGTTTATATGATATTTAGTATAAAAGCGCAACACTAAATAAAAGCAGTAAAAATCAAACCAAAGACCCTATGTATAATAAAGCCAAGTGCATTTATTAATATGGGTTAAATGTATTTGTTTTTAAAAATAAATATAGATAATATCTTACCTTTTGCTTTCTTTACGAATTAAGGATCCCTTACTTCGAAATCCCTTAAAAAATCAAAAATATGTCATTTAGATTCAAAAAAATAATATCATGTTTAAATATAGAAATAAAAAAATGTTAAATGTTTAAGTAAAATTTTTTTTAACATAACTGCAGTTTATCATATAAACCTTACCTTAAGCGGGGGTGTAATGATATAAGATAATAATTGCTGTGATTAAAATGATAAAGTTTTGCGAGAAAGCAATAGCCTACCTCATGTTTTTTCAATATTTTTGTGCTTTTTTTAACATATCTGTAAATCCTGATTAAGCAATACCCAATAAACACAGATGGTAAAAACAACACGAAAACACACATCCCGATCACGTAGGTTCGATTCTCGGTAGATGCAGTAATACGATCAAATATACAGCAAGGCATGAGCGGTTCTTTTATGTAATTAGGAATGTAGGGTAAGAACGGGAGGCTGCTCCAAGTTACACTTTATAATAATAAAAATGTTGTTTTAATTTAAAATCTAATGGAAAACTACCTAAGAAAATATTTACGTAAATGTTGTTAATTCGAAAAAAGTCTAATTTGGTTCTTTTAGTTTTTTTGTCAAAGTCGTTAAGTTTTGTAGTTTTTTGAAGTCAAACCCTTAAGTAAGTTGCCATGAACGATACAAACTTTTGTTGGGCCAGAAACCAATCTGCAGAATTAATTTTCGGGCAAATATAAGAAATATCTTTTAAATTGACAAAGTTAACTTGTGGCTGGGTCGGAGTTATTAACATTAATCAATTTTTTAAGTATAATTAGCATACATCAAGGAAGAATAGTTTAACAAAAAGGTAGTTGATGATTGTTATATTAAAATCGAATAAATCTTATGTTATTTTATTTTATTAACTTTTTTAGTATAATTTATTTTGTCGTAAGCCCGTCCTACAGTCGGCATCTTAATTGTTAATATTGTCAGAACTCTTTACTAATATTTGCCAAAAATAATATACCCGCGCACCACAAACGGGAGTTTATTTTGAAGGCCTATAAATTTGACATTCACCTGTATATCCATATGAACATTAACGTAGTGAGCGGAAACTTGTGAACAAATTTGAATCTAGTTTCCTTGTGACAAATCACGTGATATCTTTCCGTTATCATGACCATGATCGTGATCATCACGGAAATATGAATCGTCGAAACTAGGAAACCATTCACGGCGCAGTCGTCTGCAAAAATTAAAATTTTAGAAGATTAAAAAAAAAAATTAAAAATTTTGAAAATCCGGTAAGGTGATAGACCATCCATGGTGTCGGACTACAAGCTATAAGGTTTCGGGTTCGCACCGCACCAATGCCACACTATTGTTTTTTAACTGGTGTTTATAGATAGCTTAAAACATGTCACAACAGCACATTCTTACCCGTTAAAAAAGCGTTAAAAATCGTAAAAGAAAATGTTTGAAAACCAACTTTTATAAAAAAAAAAAAAATTTTAATAAAAATAAGTTTAGAAATAAGAATTATGTTCTAACGTTTGACGATGAAATTTCCATTAAGAAGTTGACCGCTGATCATCCCGGCAAAAATCCCCAAACAAAAATTACCGAAGGCCAAATTAATTGTGTAAATATTTGAAGGCCTGCGTCGTAAGTTTGATTTTCTAAAAACAAAAAAATTTAAGCGTTTACATTGTTTTATTTGATACCAACATAATTGTTTAAACAGCAGATCCTGGGTTTGATTTCTACTAGCAGCTGCATGCTATAGTAATCTTAAGTAAGGAAATAAGTTGCATGAACTCCTTAAACTGCTGAATGCACTAGGTCGAAGTAACTGATGTTTTTCATGTTTAGGTCGTAGAGTCAACCTTTTACATAAAAAATAAACAAGTAAAAAAACTAACGTCAACAAGACTTAAAATGGTACAAAGTGGAAGCAGTGGGATTTAAACACATAGCCTAAATAAAAAAATGTTTTAAAAACAACATTGAGATAAAAAAAACACAAAATTTACCTGCAGAAACTTAAAATAACCAGACCATTTCCACTGACTGCAACGAAAAATGTGACACTTAAAATAGCACACAAAACGTACATAACCCTTGTGTCGATAGGATGTACGTATGTTGCATTTATGACGTCATAAATCGAACTATTTATTGACATTATTGGTATTCTGTTTAGGCGAAAGTGATTTAATTTTTTTTTAGATTTATGTGTTAGATAATAAAACACAAAACTTATTTTTTACGTAAGTTCACATGCTTCTCTAAAACTTTGACAAATAATCAATTTGCTTACCGAAGTTAATTAAGTTTTGCAATATTAAAACGGAAGAATTGCTTATTATATTAATTAATATTTAAAAACCTAAATTTATAAAATTTCGATATTAATTTTCAAGATTAAATATGCAAACAATTTTTGCAAACTTAGTTAGTTTTGAATTTTTGAATGTTTTATAACTTAAATAAGCAATACTCTATTTTCGTTTATTTTTTATAAACCTTTACAAACAGAAAATCTTGTTTTTTTGCTCAATATTTCAAATTAACAGCATTTTACCTTGAAAGTTGTTCTTTACTTATACTAACATCTTCTAAACATAAGTCCTAACGTTGTAGATAGTACTTATAATTTGAAATACTAAATACTAAGGCTAAATATTGTTTAAGCCTCTTATGCTTTATAACCTAACTGTCATATAGGCTTAGTATAATGTCGTGCATTTACATTGATTAAAACAAAAGATTGAAAAAAGGGGATTTACAATTTATGAAAACAAAGTTGTTTTTATTATGTTGAACAACCATTACAAAATTCATTGATTTTTACTAGTGAATTTTTAATTTCTATTAAATAATTTAGGAATTTTTAAAGATAAAATTAACAATTTTGTTTTCTTAATTTAAATGCTTTTTTATAAACTAAAAAATTCTTCTAATTCGCCTTTGACATACGGCTTTAAAACTATAATATAGTGAAAAATATACAAATTTAACGATCAATATTTTTTACCTTTTTTTTAAACATCAATTTTTCAATAACAATTAAAGTTCTTACAATAAGCCCAGTTGGCTTTATTTATTTCTACATTCTTTAATTAACACTTCACTTTAACGTTCTTGTGTTTTTATATGATTTTAGGTTGTAATAAATATTAAAATTGCATTTATATTTCACATATTTAGCCTAATCTATATTTTAAAAAGCATTTTTTTCATTAAAAACAAAATTCAATCTATTTATATAGTTACATGTAGGGCTTATTTATTTTAATGTGTTTTTTATCTGTATTTTAGGCACCAGATTCATTTTGAAATGCGGAAATCTTTAAAAATTTATGACATTTGTCAATTTAAGATATAGATAATAGTACAATAATCAATAATATTTTGCATTTAAAAGATTAAAAAACGATTATATATCAATGTCAAGATTAATATACTTGATTAAAAAAAAAAAAAAAAATTTATATTTAATCTGTAATAACAATAAATTTTAATGTTTTACTGGCTAGTTTTTTAAACTAGTTAAAATATAAATACTTTATGCTATTAACAAGTTACAGTTTTTAAATTATTAACTCTTATTTACTTTATTCGATAAATAAATTTGTTTCCTTTAGCAGTTTGAGTTTCCTTTAGCAGTTTGGGATATAATATGTATTATAATTGCCCGATAAATATGCTGCTGATTAAGTGCTGGCTCAGCAGAAGTTTGCACCGTTTATAGCACCTTACTCAAGGACGCAACAGCATGAGAGACGTTAAAGCAATATTTTTAAGTGTTTTTGCTTGTTGTTGTATATGTTAACTAATAAATGTACAAAAGTTGAATGTAAGTGACCTTTACAGTTATATTTAAGACAATACTTTTAATTATTTTGGACGTTGATACGTAAAACGTTTCACTAACGTGTTAATATTCAAGTGTGCAAATTCCAATACACTTTCTAAATCCTATTTCAATTCATTCGGGTTTTCTTAATCCCCCGCGGTCAATTAAAACAAAACATAAAAACTCAGTAACGTGGATTTAAATGCAAGTTGATTTTACAGCTGTTAAAAATTAAAAGTTACTAATAAAGCAATAAAATATGATGTTTTAAAAGTGTAAAAATGAGGGATAATATATTGAACGCGCGAATTTTAAGTGCGTTTTTGGGTATATAGATATACATATATATATTTAACTTTAGCTATTTTTGATTATGAGTTTAGGTAATTAGTAAACTAGTCAATAGCCCAATTTAAAGTCAGTATTTGAATTGTTGTAATATGGTCGCAACTCATGGCTAATATTTGCCTGCGATAATTTACCCGCCCAAACGGAAGTTTTATAAATTTTCTACGGCTATGAATTAGACATATATCGCTCAGTAGCTTTATTATATATAGATGTGTAGAACTAAATAAACGTTTGGTACAAATTAAATATATGCTTCTTTTTAAATTTGTATTATGTTAATCTAAATTAGTAAAAAATATAAACTATTTTTAATGATTTATAGATATAGGATTTTTGTAAAATGTTGCCCAAGAAAGCATTCGTGAAATGCACTTCTTTGGTTCAAGTTAGACTTTATATTGTTTGGTTTTTACATATATTTGCTGTTTTAAATACAGTCTCTTTTGTACCAGTTGCAACTGGGCAGTGTGCTCAGTTAAAAAAGTACCTGGAAATTTGCAAGTTACGAAATTTGGAATATGGACATTGCCTTGGAAGGTAATATTTTGTTTTTGAAAACTTGGTCAACGGTAAATTGGTTAGGACACTTGCATATACTACCTAAGGTATTGGGTCCAATACTTACTGCTTCTATGCTAAAACGGCCTCAAGTAAGGCGCTAAAAAACGATATAAGATCTTTTAATACAAAAACCAACCAGCAGCTTAGTTATCTAACAAATATGATCTAGAATATTCCAAACTGCCTAAGGAAAATCAAGACTGCTCCAAGGTAACAAAATTTACTTTATGTTTAAGGCCGTAAAGTTGGCTTTTTTACATTGGAGATAAATAATGATTAAAAATAATATTAAATAATTTTATTGGGGACAAATTAATTTTTTTTAAATACGTTGTTGGGGAAATCCTCTATATCGTTATTTGTGTGACCAACGTGGGTTTTATTTGTATTTCGTTTTCAATAATAATTTTATAAATATTTGTAGAAATTGCTGCCAAAATCGGATAGGAAATATTTTACATTTAATATGCAACAAAAAAGGTAAGTTTTACATAAATTAATTTAAGCACATGAGGTCGTGGGTTCAATCTCCAATGAGCTTATGCTGTAGCGCCCTTGAGTAAGGCGCTATAAACGGTATGAACTCCTGCTGAGCCAGCACTTAATCAGCAGTATAATTATCGGGCAAATATAATCTTTATAATATCCCTAACTGCCACAGGCAACTCGAGACTGGGTCGGAGTAACTGATGTTACTCTATGTTTAAGTCGCACATTCGACTTTCCCACATCGAGGATAAAGATATAAACAAAAAAAAACTAACCTGCCATTAAACTGGACAAATGGTTTATGTTTTGTACTAAGAAAAAATTAAGTTTAAAATTCATGAATTTTTATGATATTTTTGAATAGAAGAATCTTCTATTGATTTCTCCCCAACACAACAACCAAAAATATTTTTATCAAACTATTTTTCACGCAACCAATATGTACCAAAAAGTAAGTTTGTTGGTGTTTTAAGTGATGATATTTATAAAAACCTATTTTGGGAAAATATGTAACTGTAAAATCTATCAAAAACTATTTTTAAATAAAATTGATTTTTATATGTTTTATTTTTTGTCATATTTTTAGAATACAACTGTTTTTTTTAGTTTGAAATTGCATATCTTTTATATTTTGATGTATATATGTATTTTTTATTTCTATATTGACATTCCTGCGAAAAAAAAACTTAAAAGCAAAAGTAATTGAAAATAAAATAGTTTTAAAAATAAAAAAATTATTTATTTTAGTTGTAAGAAATTTTGGAGGTGATTCCAATTATGCTGGATCAAAAATTTTATCATTTTGTGATATTTCAAACAATTCAAAGAAGTGCGGAAATCAACTTTATATCACAAAGTAAGAATAAAATAGTTTTTTTATCATATTTATATTTATTAAGTAATTCAAAACATAACTGATTTAAACTTAGTTTTTTAGTTACTTATCATACATTTTTAGTATCTTACTATATTTTTTATTTTATTTTTTATTTTTTTGTATATATAATTTATCCTCGATGTGGGAAAGTCGAATGCGCGACCTAAACATAGAGTAACATCAGTTACTCCGACTCAGTCTCGAGTTGCCTGTGGCAGTTTGGGATATTATAGATAATAATTGCTTCATAATTAAGCTTTTAATTAAGTGTTGGCTCAGCAGGAGTTCATACCGCTATATCGCCTTACTCAAAGGCGCTGCAGCATGAGAGCAGTGGGGATTGAAGCCACGACCTCATGGTGGTGTAGCAAGTGTTCTTACCACTAAACCACGGTTCCGGCTTTCTTATATTGGTAATGTGATAACTAAACAACTGATTAAATCTAATTTTCTAAAATACTTATAATGCAATGTTAGTTTATTTTATTTATCTGCTTATACAAGTTATGTTTTAAAAATAATCTAAATGAAAATAATTTCTATTTTGATATTTCAGGTTTTCATGTTTAAGATGGAATTGTTGTTGGAATCAGGAATTAAATATTTGTTATCATTCAACTAATAAAAGTAAGACACATTAGCTTTATATTATATCTAAGTAAGGTAGTGGTGGTAGAACATATATTACTTAATATTTTTAAGAAAAGAAAAAACAGAAAACCTATGGTATATATATGCACGAATTTGTCAGGCATAAAGTTTTATATTTAAATACCTTAGTTTAACCAAATTAAGGTCCTTTTTATTAGAAATAATGTTAAGAATAAAATAAAAAATTTTAATATTTTTAAGCTATCGAAGATTTTAGGATTTTTGTTTAGTCATTTTCGTATCACACATATGACATTTGTATATTTTTAGTTATTCATCTACAAAAAAAATGTCCAGCGGGATATACTAATCCACCCAGGTGCACTGGTAAATCCATTGTTACTAGATTTGTTTTAATTTTATTAATAGTCAAAACCAATGTTACAAGAAATACTGATTAATATACAGTTTAAAAACTAAAAAAGAGTTTTGCTAATTAACTATTGCTGTATAAATCTTATATTTAAAAAATGTTGGTTTGTTTGTAAAAATGACTTTATAAGAGTTTTATTCTTCCTATTAGACCCCGATAATTGTGATCCTGACCCATGTAAGAATGGGGTTTGTGTTGATGGGGACGACTCTTACACTTGCACTTGTCACTCTGGCTGGACTGGAATTAACTGTGATACTAGTATGTTGTTGTTCAACATTTTTAGTATTCAACATTTTTAGTATTCAACATTTTTAGTTTTTAAAATTTTAAGTATTCAACATTTTTAGTATTTAACATTTTTAGTAACTTTTAACAAACTTATTATTAGACCCAGATGATTGTGATCCTGACCCATGTAAGAATGGGGTTTGTGTTGATGGGAACGACTCTTACACTTGCACTTGTCACTCTGGTTGGACTGGAATTAACTGTGATACTGGTATGTTGTTGTTACTTTTCTAGTTTAGTGACAAAGTTATGATATAATTTTCTTATTGGTTTAGCACTAATTATAAAATTTAGAAATAATAAATTGATGTACCATAAATAGTTTGACAATACTCTATCTTGGGCCTTGTCAAACTGTTAATGATCCTATTTTTGATATTTCCTGCTCTTTTTTGAGTAAGGATCATGATATTTTATTTTTTACTTAGGCATAAAACTATATTAAGAATAACAATTAAGTAGTGTCATTGCATTTCTAACTAAATAAAGATAATTGGTAATTAAGGGCCACAGTAGGGTAATGCAAGTTACTTTATATCAAAACTGTGGAGTTTTAGAAAATTTTGTTAAACTAAAATTAAAAAATTTTGCTATAGGTTATATTGATTAATTTATTGATCGCAAATTTATTTTTTTTAAGGTTTAAAAAAATCAAAATGTGATAATTGTAACAAATGTGATCCCGATCCATGTAAGAATGGGGTTTGTGTTGGAGGGGACGACTCTTATACTTGCACTTGTCACTCTGGCTGGACTGGAACTAACTGTGATACTAGTATGTTTTTGTTCAACATTTTAGTATTCAACATTTTCAGTATTCAACATTTTTAGTATTTAACATTTTTAGTATTCAACATTTTGGTATTCAACATTTTTAGTATTCAACATTTTTAGTATTCAACATTTTTAGTATTCAACATTTTTAGTATTCTACGTTTTTAGTATTTAACATTTTTAGTATTCAACATTTTGGTATTCAACATTTTTAGTATTCAACATTTTTAGTATTCAACATTTTTAGTATTCTACATTTTTAGTATTTAACATTTTTAGTATTTAAAATTTTTAGTATTCAACATTTTTAGTATTCAACATTTTTAGTATTTAACATGTTTAGTATTCAACATTTTTAGTATTCAACTTTTTAGTATTTAACATTTTTAGTATTTAACATTTTTAGTATTCAACATTTTTAGTATTCAACATTTTTAGTATTCAACATTTTTAGTATTCAACATTTTTAGTATTCAACATTTTTAGTATTCAACATTTTTAGTATTCAACATTTTTAGTATTCAACGTTTTTAATATTCAACATTTTTAGTGTTCAACATTTTTAGTATTCAACATTTTTAGTATTCAACATTTTTGGTAACTTTTAACAAACTTATTACTAGACCCAGATGATTGTGTTCCTGACCCATGTAAGAATGGGGTTTGTGTTGATGGGGACGACTCTTACACTTGTACTTGTCACTCTGGCTGGACTGGAACTAACTGTGATACTAGTATGTTGTTGTTTAAAATTTTTAGTATTCAACATTTTTAGTATTCAACATTTTTAGTATTCAACATTTTTAGTATTCAACATTTTTAGTATTTAGCATTTTTAGTATTTAATATTTCTAGTATTCAACATTTTTAGTATTCAACATTTTTAGTATTCAACATTTTTAATATTCAACATTTTTAGTATTCAACATTTTAATTATTCAACATTTTTGGTATTCAACATTTTTAGTATTTAACATTTTTAGTAACTTTTAACAAACTTATTATTAGACCCAGATGATTGTAATCCCGATCCATGTAAGAATGGGGTTTGTGTTGGAGGGGACGACTCTTATACTTGCACTTGTCACTTTGGTTGGACTGGAACTAACTGTGATACTAGTATGTTTTTGTTCAACATTTTAGTATTCAACATTTTCAGTATTCAACATTTTTAGTATTTAACATTTTTAGTATTCAACATTTTGGTATTCAACATTTTTAGTATTCAACATTTTTAGTATTCAACATTTTTAGTATTCAACATTTTTAGTATTCTACGTTTTTAGTATTTAACATTTTTAGTATTCAACATTTTGGTATTCAACATTTTTAGTATTCAACATTTTTAGTATTCAACATTTTTAGTATTCTACATTTTTAGTATTTAACATTTTTAGTATTTAAAATTTTTAGTATTCAACATTTTTAGTATTCAACATTTTTAGTATTTAACATGTTTAGTATTCAACATTTTTAGTATTCAACTTTTTAGTATTTAACATTTTTAGTATTTAACATTTTTAGTATTCAACATTTTTAGTATTCAACATTTTTAGTATTCAACATTTTTAGTATTCAACATTTTTAGTATTCAACATTTTTAGTATTCAACATTTTTAGTATTCAACATTTTTAGTATTCAACGTTTTTAATATTCAACATTTTTAGTGTTCAACATTTTTAGTATTCAACATTTTTAGTATTCAACATTTTTGGTAACTTTTAACAAACTTATTACTAGACCCAGATGATTGTGTTCCTGACCCATGTAAGAATGGGGTTTGTGTTGATGGGGACGACTCTTACACTTGTACTTGTCACTCTGGCTGGACTGGAACTAACTGTGATACTAGTATGTTGTTGTTTAAAATTTTTAGTATTCAACATTTTTAGTATTCAACATTTTTAGTATTCTACATTTTTAGTATTTAACATTTTTAGTATTTAAAATTTTTAGTATTCAACATTTTTAGTATTCAACATTTTTAGTATTTAACATGTTTAGTATTCAACATTTTTAGTATTCAACTTTTTAGTATTTAACATTTTTAGTATTTAACATTTTTAGTATTCAACATTTTTAGTATTCAACATTTTTAGTATTCAACATTTTTAGTATTCAACATTTTTAGTATTCAACATTTTTAGTATTCAACATTTTTAGTATTCAACATTTTTAGTATTCAACGTTTTTAATATTCAACATTTTTAGTGTTCAACATTTTTAGTATTCAACATTTTTAGTATTCAACATTTTTGGTAACTTTTAACAAACTTATTACTAGACCCAGATGATTGTGTTCCTGACCCATGTAAGAATGGGGTTTGTGTTGATGGGGACGACTCTTACACTTGTACTTGTCACTCTGGCTGGACTGGAACTAACTGTGATACTAGTATGTTGTTGTTTAAAATTTTTAGTATTCAACATTTTTAGTATTCAACATTTTTAGTATTCAACATTTTTAGTATTCAACATTTTTAGTATTTAGCATTTTTAGTATTTAATATTTCTAGTATTCAACATTTTTAGTATTCAACATTTTTAGTATTCAACATTTTTAATATTCAACATTTTTAGTATTCAACATTTTAAGTATTCAACATTTTTGGTATTCAACATTTTTAGTATTTAACATTTTTAGTAACTTTTAACAAACTTATTATTAGACCCAGATGATTGTAATCCCGATCCATGTAAGAATGGGGTTTGTGTTGGAGGGGACGACTCTTATACTTGCACTTGTCACTTTGGTTGGACTGGAACTAACTGTGATACTAGTATGTTTTTGTTCAACATTTTAGTATTCAACATTTTCAGTATTCAACATTTTTAGTATTTAACATTTTTAGTATTCAACATTTTGGTATTCAACATTTTTAGTATTCAACATTTTTAGTATTCAACATTTTTAGTATTCAACATTTTTAGTATTCTACGTTTTTAGTATTTAACATTTTTAGTATTCAACATTTTGGTATTCAACATTTTTAGTATTCAACATTTTTAGTATTCAACATTTTTAGTATTCTACATTTTTAGTATTTAACATTTTTAGTATTTAAAATTTTTAGTATTCAACATTTTTAGTATTCAACATTTTTAGTATTTAACATGTTTAGTATTCAACATTTTTAGTATTCAACTTTTTAGTATTTAACATTTTTAGTATTTAACATTTTTAGTATTCAACATTTTTAGTATTCAACATTTTTAGTATTCAACATTTTTAGTATTCAACATTTTTAGTATTCAACATTTTTAGTATTCAACATTTTTAGTATTCAACATTTTTAGTATTCAACGTTTTTAATATTCAACATTTTTAGTGTTCAACATTTTTAGTATTCAACATTTTTAGTATTCAACATTTTTGGTAACTTTTAACAAACTTATTACTAGACCCAGATGATTGTGTTCCTGACCCATGTAAGAATGGGGTTTGTGTTGATGGGGACGACTCTTACACTTGTACTTGTCACTCTGGCTGGACTGGAACTAACTGTGATACTAGTATGTTGTTGTTTAAAATTTTTAGTATTCAACATTTTTAGTATTCAACATTTTTAGTATTCAACATTTTTAGTATTCAACATTTTTAGTATTTAGCATTTTTAGTATTTAATATTTCTAGTATTCAACATTTTTAGTATTCAACATTTTTAGTATTCAACATTTTTAATATTCAACATTTTTAGTATTCAACATTTTAAGTATTCAACATTTTTGGTATTCAACATTTTTAGTATTCAACATTTTTAGTATTCAACATTTTTAGTATTCAACATTTTTAATATTCAACATTTTTAGTATTCAACATTTTTAGTATTCAACATTTTTAATATTTAACATTTTAGTATTCAACATTTTTAGTATTCAACATTTTTAGTATTCAATATTTTTAGTATTCAACATTTTTAGTATTTAACATTTTTAGTGTTAAACATTTTTAGTATTTAACATTTTTAGTATTCAACATTTTAGTATTCAACATTTTAAGTATTTAACATTTTTAGTGTTAAACATTTTTAGTATTTAACATTTTTAGTATTCAACATTTTTAGTATTCAACATTTTTGGTATTCTACATTTTTAATGTTCAACATTTTTAGTATTTAACATTTCAGTATTTAACATTTTTAGTATTCAACATATTTAGTATTCAACATTTTAAGTATTCAAAATTTTTAGTATTTAACATTTCAGTATTCAACATTTTTAGTATTCAACATATTTAGTATTTAACATTTTAGTATTCAATATTTTTAGTATTTAAAATTTTAAGTATTTAAAATTTTTGGTATTCAACATTTTTAGTATTTAACATTTTTAGTATTCAACATTTTTAGTATTTAACATTTTAGTATTCAATATTTTTAGTATTTAAAATTTTTAGTATTCAACATTTTTGGTATTCTACATTTTTAACATTCAACATTTTTAGTATTTAACATTTCAGTATTCAACATTTTTAGTATTCAACATTTTTAGTATTCAACATTTTTAATATTCAACATTTTTAGTATTCAACATTTTTAGTGTTTAACATTTCAGTATTCAACATTTTTAGTGTTAAACATTTTAGTATTCAACACTTTTAGTATTCAACATTTTTGGTATTCTACATTTTTAATATTCAACATTTTCAGTATTCAACATTTTTAATATTCAACATTTTAGTATTCAACATTTTAGTATTCAACATTTTTAGTATTCAACATTTTTAGTAACTTTTAACAAACTTATTTTTAGATCCAGATGATTGTGATCCTGACCCATGTAAAAATGGGGTTTGTGTTGACGGGGACGACTCTTACACTTGCACTTGTCACTCTGACTGGACTGGAGCTAACTGTGATACTAGTATGTTGTTGTTATATTTCTGGTTTATTGACTAAGTCATGTTTTAACTTTAGTTAGGGTCAGGATGTTTCATCATTTACTTAAGCATAAAACAGTGTCATCACATTTGTAACTAAACAAACTTAATTGGCAACCAAGGACTAGGGTCGTGTAATGCAAGTTTGTGTAGTATTCAGAACACTTGGTTTTATTACATAAGGTTCTTTTATTACTCTTATGCTGTAGGGGCCTTGAGTAAGGCACTTAAAATGGTATAAACTTTTGCCTAGCAAACACTAAATCATTAATCTTAATTGTCAGGCAATTAAGATTAATAATATTACAAACTGACAAGGCAACTGAAAACTTGATTGAGATACTAAAGTTATTTTTGTTTAGGTTGTGAAGTTGACTTTCTCAGATCGAGAATAAATTCAAAAAAAGTTACTTTATATTTAGACTGTAAAGTAATTTTAAAATTCATTAAACTAAAAATTTAGGAAAATTTGCTAGTAGGTTATATTGATTAATTTATCATTTATTGTCCGCAAATTTATTTTTTTAAGGTTTAAAAAAATCGAAATGTGATAATTGTAACAAATGTAATCCTGACCCATGTAAGAATGGGGTTTGTGTTGATGGGGACGGCTCTTACACTTGCACTTGTCACTCTGGCTGGACTGGAATTAACTGTGATACTAGTATGTTTTTGTTCAACATTTTAGTATTCAACATTTTCAGTATTCAACATTTTTAGTATTTAACATTTTTAGTATTCAACATTTTGGTATTCAACATTTTTAGTATTCAACATTTTTAGTATTCAACATTTTTAGTATTCAACATTTTTAGTATTCTACATTTTTAGTATTTAACATTTTTAGTATTCAACATTTTGGTATTCAACATTTTTAGTATTCAACATTTTTAGTATTCAACATTTTTAGTATTCAACATTTTTAATATTCAACATTTTTAGTATTCAACATTTTTAATATTCAACATTTTTAGTATTCAACATTTTAAGTATTCAACATTTTTGGTAACTTTTAACAAACTTATTACTAGACCCAGATGATTGTAATCCTGACCCATGTAAGAATGGGGTTTGTGTTGGAGGGGACGACTCTTATACTTGCACTTGTCACTTTGGTTGGACTGGAACTAACTGTGATACTAGTATGTTTTTGTTCAACATTTTAGTATTCAACATTTTCAGTATTCAACATTTTTAGTATTTAACATTTTTAGTATTCAACATTTTGGTATTCAACATTTTTAGTATTCAACATTTTTAGTATTCAACATTTTTAGTATTCAACATTTTTAGTATTCTACGTTTTTAGTATTTAACATTTTTAGTATTCAACATTTTGGTATTCAACATTTTTAGTATTCAACATTTTTAGTATTCAACATTTTTAGTATTCTACATTTTTAGTATTTAACATTTTTAGTATTTAAAATTTTTAGTATTCAACATTTTTAGTATTCAACATTTTTAGTATTTAACATGTTTAGTATTCAACATTTTTAGTATTCAACTTTTTAGTATTTAACATTTTTAGTATTTAACATTTTTAGTATTCAACATTTTTAGTATTCAACATTTTTAGTATTCAACATTTTTAGTATTCAACATTTTTAGTATTCAACATTTTTAGTATTCAACATTTTTAGTATTCAACATTTTTAGTATTCAACGTTTTTAATATTCAACATTTTTAGTGTTCAACATTTTTAGTATTCAACATTTTTAGTATTCAACATTTTTGGTAACTTTTAACAAACTTATTACTAGACCCAGATGATTGTGTTCCTGACCCATGTAAGAATGGGGTTTGTGTTGATGGGGACGACTCTTACACTTGTACTTGTCACTCTGGCTGGACTGGAACTAACTGTGATACTAGTATGTTGTTGTTTAAAATTTTTAGTATTCAACATTTTTAGTATTCAACATTTTTAGTATTCAACATTTTTAGTATTCAACATTTTTAGTATTTAGCATTTTTAGTATTTAATATTTCTAGTATTCAACATTTTTAGTATTCAACATTTTTAGTATTCAACATTTTTAATATTCAACATTTTTAGTATTCAACATTTTAAGTATTCAACATTTTTGGTATTCAACATTTTTAGTATTCAACATTTTTAGTATTCAACATTTTTAGTATTCAACATTTTTAATATTCAACATTTTTAGTATTCAACATTTTTAGTATTCAACATTTTTAATATTTAACATTTTAGTATTCAACATTTTTAGTATTCAACATTTTTAGTATTCAATATTTTTAGTATTCAACATTTTTAGTATTTAACATTTTTAGTGTTAAACATTTTTAGTATTTAACATTTTTAGTATTCAACATTTTAGTATTCAACATTTTAAGTATTTAACATTTTTAGTGTTAAACATTTTTAGTATTTAACATTTTTAGTATTCAACATTTTTAGTATTCAACATTTTTGGTATTCTACATTTTTAATGTTCAACATTTTTAGTATTTAACATTTCAGTATTTAACATTTTTAGTATTCAACATATTTAGTATTCAACATTTTAAGTATTCAAAATTTTTAGTATTTAACATTTCAGTATTCAACATTTTTAGTATTTAACATATTTAGTATTTAACATTTTAGTATTCAATATTTTTAGTATTTAAAATTTTAAGTATTTAAAATTTTTGGTATTCAACATTTTTAGTATTTAACATTTTTAGTATTCAACATTTTTAGTATTTAACATTTTAGTATTCAATATTTTTAGTATTTAAAATTTTTAGTATTCAACATTTTTGGTATTCTACATTTTTAACATTCAACATTTTTAGTATTTAACATTTCAGTATTCAACATTTTTAGTATTCAACATTTTTAGTATTCAACATTTTTAATATTCAACATTTTTAGTATTCAACATTTTTAGTGTTTAACATTTCAGTATTCAACATTTTTAGTGTTAAACATTTTAGTATTCAACACTTTTAGTATTCAACATTTTTGGTATTCTACATTTTTAATATTCAACATTTTCAGTATTCAACATTTTTAATATTCAACATTTTAGTATTCAACATTTTAGTATTCAACATTTTTAGTATTCAACATTTTTAGTAACTTTTAACAAACTTATTTTTAGATCCAGATGATTGTGATCCTGACCCATGTAAAAATGGGGTTTGTGTTGACGGGGACGACTCTTACACTTGCACTTGTCACTCTGACTGGACTGGAGCTAACTGTGATACTAGTATGTTGTTGTTATATTTCTGGTTTATTGACTAAGTCATGTTTTAACTTTAGTTAGGGTCAGGATGTTTCATCATTTACTTAAGCATAAAACAGTGTCATCACATTTGTAACTAAACAAACTTAATTGGCAACCAAGGACTAGGGTCGTGTAATGCAAGTTTGTGTAGTATTCAGAACACTTGGTTTTATTACATAAGGTTCTTTTATTACTCTTATGCTGTAGGGGCCTTGAGTAAGGCACTTAAAATGGTATAAACTTTTGCCTAGCAAACACTAAATCATTAATCTTAATTGTCAGGCAATTAAGATTAATAATATTACAAACTGACAAGGCAACTGAAAACTTGATTGAGATACTAAAGTTATTTTTGTTTAGGTTGTGAAGTTGACTTTCTCAGATCGAGAATAAATTCAAAAAAAGTTACTTTATATTTAGACTGTAAAGTAATTTTAAAATTCATTAAACTAAAAATTTAGGAAAATTTGCTAGTAGGTTATATTGATTAATTTATCATTTATTGTCCGCAAATTTATTTTTTTAAGGTTTAAAAAAATCGAAATGTGATAATTGTAACAAATGTAATCCTGACCCATGTAAGAATGGGGTTTGTGTTGATGGGGACGGCTCTTACACTTGCACTTGTCACTCTGGCTGGACTGGAATTAACTGTGATACTAGTATGTTTTTGTTCAACATTTTAGTATTCAACATTTTCAGTATTCAACATTTTTAGTATTTAACATTTTTAGTATTCAACATTTTGGTATTCAACATTTTTAGTATTCAACATTTTTAGTATTCAACATTTTTAGTATTCAACATTTTTAGTATTCTACATTTTTAGTATTTAACATTTTTAGTATTCAACATTTTGGTATTCAACATTTTTAGTATTCAACATTTTTAGTATTCAACATTTTTAGTATTCAACATTTTTAATATTCAACATTTTTAGTATTCAACATTTTTAATATTCAACATTTTTAGTATTCAACATTTTAAGTATTCAACATTTTTGGTAACTTTTAACAAACTTATTACTAGACCCAGATGATTGTAATCCTGACCCATGTAAGAATGGGGTTTGTGTTGATGGGAACGACTCTTACACTTGCACTTGTCACTCTGGCTGGACTGGAACTAACTGTGATACTAGTATGTTGTTGTTTAAAATTTTTAGTATTCAACATTTTTAGTATTTAACATTTTTAGTATTCAACATTTTTAGTATTCAACATTTTTAGTATTTAGCATTTTTAGTATTTAATATTTCTAGTATTCAACATTTTTAGTATTCAACATTTTTAGTATTCAACATTTTTAATATTCAACATTTTTAGTATTCAACATTTTAAGTATTCAACATTTTTGGTATTCAACATTTTTAGTATTCAACATTTTTAGTATTCAACATTTTTGGTATTCTACATTTTTAATATTCAACATTTTCAGTATTCAACATTTTTAATATTCAACATTTTAGTATTCAACATTTTAGTATTCAACATTTTTAGTATTCAACATTTTTAGTAACTTTTAACAAACTTATTTTTAGATCCAGATGATTGTGATCCTGACCCATGTAAAAATGGGGTTTGTGTTGACGGGGACGACTCTTACACTTGCACTTGTCACTCTGACTGGACTGGAGCTAACTGTGATACTAGTATGTTGTTGTTATATTTCTGGTTTATTGACTAAGTCATGTTTTAACTTTAGTTAGGGTCAGGATGTTTCATCATTTACTTAAGCATAAAACAGTGTCATCACATTTGTAACTAAACAAACTTAATTGGCAACCAAGGACTAGGGTCGTGTAATGCAAGTTTGTGTAGTATTCAGAACACTTGGTTTTATTACATAAGGTTCTTTTATTACTCTTATGCTGTAGGGGCCTTGAGTAAGGCACTTAAAATGGTATAAACTTTTGCCTAGCAAACACTAAATCATTAATCTTAATTGTCAGGCAATTAAGATTAATAATATTACAAACTGACAAGGCAACTGAAAACTTGATTGAGATACTAAAGTTATTTTTGTTTAGGTTGTGAAGTTGACTTTCTCAGATCGAGAATAAATTCAAAAAAAGTTACTTTATATTTAGACTGTAAAGTAATTTTAAAATTCATTAAACTAAAAATTTAGGAAAATTTGCTAGTAGGTTATATTGATTAATTTATCATTTATTGTCCGCAAATTTATTTTTTTAAGGTTTAAAAAAATCGAAATGTGATAATTGTAACAAATGTAATCCTGACCCATGTAAGAATGGGGTTTGTGTTGATGGGGACGGCTCTTACACTTGCACTTGTCACTCTGGCTGGACTGGAATTAACTGTGATACTAGTATGTTTTTGTTCAACATTTTAGTATTCAACATTTTCAGTATTCAACATTTTTAGTATTTAACATTTTTAGTATTCAACATTTTGGTATTCAACATTTTTAGTATTCAACATTTTTAGTATTCAACATTTTTAGTATTCAACATTTTTAGTATTCTACATTTTTAGTATTTAACATTTTTAGTATTCAACATTTTGGTATTCAACATTTTTAGTATTCAACATTTTTAGTATTCAACATTTTTAGTATTCAACATTTTTAATATTCAACATTTTTAGTATTCAACATTTTTAATATTCAACATTTTTAGTATTCAACATTTTAAGTATTCAACATTTTTGGTAACTTTTAACAAACTTATTACTAGACCCAGATGATTGTAATCCTGACCCATGTAAGAATGGGGTTTGTGTTGATGGGAACGACTCTTACACTTGCACTTGTCACTCTGGCTGGACTGGAACTAACTGTGATACTAGTATGTTGTTGTTTAAAATTTTTAGTATTCAACATTTTTAGTATTTAACATTTTTAGTATTCAACATTTTTAGTATTCAACATTTTTAGTATTTAGCATTTTTAGTATTTAATATTTCTAGTATTCAACATTTTTAGTATTCAACATTTTTAGTATTCAACATTTTTAATATTCAACATTTTTAGTATTCAACATTTTAAGTATTCAACATTTTTGGTATTCAACATTTTTAGTATTCAACATTTTTAGTATTCAACATTTTTGGTATTCTACATTTTTAATATTCAACATTTTCAGTATTCAACATTTTTAATATTCAACATTTTAGTATTCAACATTTTAGTATTCAACATTTTTAGTATTCAACATTTTTAGTAACTTTTAACAAACTTATTTTTAGATCCAGATGATTGTGATCCTGACCCATGTAAAAATGGGGTTTGTGTTGACGGGGACGACTCTTACACTTGCACTTGTCACTCTGACTGGACTGGAGCTAACTGTGATACTAGTATGTTGTTGTTATATTTCTGGTTTATTGACTAAGTCATGTTTTAACTTTAGTTAGGGTCAGGATGTTTCATCATTTACTTAAGCATAAAACAGTGTCATCACATTTGTAACTAAACAAACTTAATTGGCAACCAAGGACTAGGGTCGTGTAATGCAAGTTTGTGTAGTATTCAGAACACTTGGTTTTATTACATAAGGTTCTTTTATTACTCTTATGCTGTAGGGGCCTTGAGTAAGGCACTTAAAATGGTATAAACTTTTGCCTAGCAAACACTAAATCATTAATCTTAATTGTCAGGCAATTAAGATTAATAATATTACAAACTGACAAGGCAACTGAAAACTTGATTGAGATACTAAAGTTATTTTTGTTTAGGTTGTGAAGTTGACTTTCTCAGATCGAGAATAAATTCAAAAAAAGTTACTTTATATTTAGACTGTAAAGTAATTTTAAAATTCATTAAACTAAAAATTTAGGAAAATTTGCTAGTAGGTTATATTGATTAATTTATCATTTATTGTCCGCAAATTTATTTTTTTAAGGTTTAAAAAAATCGAAATGTGATAATTGTAACAAATGTAATCCTGACCCATGTAAGAATGGGGTTTGTGTTGATGGGGACGGCTCTTACACTTGCACTTGTCACTCTGGCTGGACTGGAATTAACTGTGATACTAGTATGTTTTTGTTCAACATTTTAGTATTCAACATTTTCAGTATTCAACATTTTTAGTATTTAACATTTTTAGTATTCAACATTTTGGTATTCAACATTTTTAGTATTCAACATTTTTAGTATTCAACATTTTTAGTATTCAACATTTTTAGTATTCTACATTTTTAGTATTTAACATTTTTAGTATTCAACATTTTGGTATTCAACATTTTTAGTATTCAACATTTTTAGTATTCAACATTTTTAGTATTCAACATTTTTAATATTCAACATTTTTAGTATTCAACATTTTTAATATTCAACATTTTTAGTATTCAACATTTTAAGTATTCAACATTTTTGGTAACTTTTAACAAACTTATTACTAGACCCAGATGATTGTAATCCTGACCCATGTAAGAATGGGGTTTGTGTTGATGGGAACGACTCTTACACTTGCACTTGTCACTCTGGCTGGACTGGAACTAACTGTGATACTAGTATGTTGTTGTTTAAAATTTTTAGTATTCAACATTTTTAGTATTTAACATTTTTAGTATTCAACATTTTTAGTATTCAACATTTTTAGTATTTAGCATTTTTAGTATTTAATATTTCTAGTATTCAACATTTTTAGTATTCAACATTTTTAGTATTCAACATTTTTAATATTCAACATTTTTAGTATTCAACATTTTAAGTATTCAACATTTTTGGTATTCAACATTTTTAGTATTCAACATTTTTAGTATTCAACATTTTTAGTATTCAACATTTTTAATATTCAACATTTTAAGTATTCAACATTTTTGGTATTCAACATTTTTAGTATTCAACATTTTTAGTATTCAACATTTTTAGTATTCAACATTTTTAATATTCAACATTTTTAGTATTCAACATTTTTAGTATTCAACATTTTTAGTATTCAACATTTTTAATATTCAACATTTTTAGTATTCAACATTTTAAGTATTCAACATTTTTGGTAACTTTTAACAAACTTATTACTAGACCCAGATGATTGTAATCCTGACCCATGTAAGAATGGGGTTTGTGTTGATGGGGACGACTCTTACACTTGCACTTGTCACTCTGGCTGGACTGGAACTAACTGTGGTACAGGTTTGTAAAAAGGCAATTTTATTTTTGAATCTATTATCCGTGATGTGGAAAGGTCAACGTTATGATTTTTACATAGAGTAATATCAGTTACTCTGACCAAGTCATGAGACAACTTTGGCAGTTCGGGATATTATTATATTTGCTCAAAAAGAAGATAGGTTTTGGGCTCAGGAAAATATTGTACCGTTTAAAGTTTCTTACGCATGGAAAATATATACTAATACTAATTTATAATGTTTTTTTTATATTGGTTTATTATTCTTAATATTACAATTTTTATTTTCAAAAGACGTAAATGAATGTAGTAATGTTGAACAAAATTGTGCATCTTGTTCAAATACTGCTGGAAGTTATTTTTGTGTTTGTGAGGTTGGGGTTCATGAAGGAATATTATGTAGTAAGTTGTAGTTAAATTTATTTAATATTCTTTAATATATTTTTGATAAAAAAGTTTGCTTATAGGTAGCAAGGTTGTTTAGACTATCCTCTAAAAGGGGGCAATAACGTTTTTTTGTATATATATTCATCCTCTATGTGGGAAAGTTGAATGCACGACTTAAACATAGAGTAACATCAGTTACCCTAACCCTGTTTTGAGTTGCGTTTTGCAGTTTGAGATATTATAGATTATGATCAATAATATTTATAAGCCGCCGAGAAGTTTATACTGTTTATAGATTTTACTCAAAAGTTCTACAGTATTTGGGTGGTGGGGATTGAACCCAGAACCTTAAAAATGCCATGATGTCATCATTCTAAAATTTCTGTTTATGTACAAATCAAAAATCAAAAAAATAGTTTGGTTAAAAAATTCTATTTTTCAGCCTGGTACGTTCTTAACAACGCTGCCTTCAGAATACCTAATGACGTCACAGCAACCAGTCAATCAGCGGCCAATAAAGCATGTTCTAGATTAGATGGGGGTGGAGCTTGGTTGGGTGAACCAACATGGGTTTATAAGAGTAAACTTGAATCAATTGTAAATAGAGGGGTTTTTACAACTTCATATATTTGGATCAACGTTGTAAAGATATTGGGTAAGTTGTTTGATATTTTGTATTGCTTAAAAAACTTTACTTAATCGCATGAGGTCTTGGGTTCGATCCCCACTGATCTCAATCTTGTATAACCTGAAAAGCGCGACTTAATCAAGAAGTTGAATGCGCGACTTAAACATAGAGTAACATCAGTTACTCCGACCCAGTCTCGAGTTGCCTGTGGCAGTTTGGGATATTATTGATTATAATTGTTCGATAATTATACTGCTGATTAAGTGCTGGCTCAGCAGGAGTTTATACCTTTTATAGTGCCTTACTCAAGGGTGCTACAGCATGAGATCAGTGGGGATTGAACCCACGACTTCATGTGTGATGTAGCAAGTGTTCTTACCACTACACCACGCTGCCGGTTCAATATAATAAAGTTATCTTGCTAAGTCAATGTCAGACTAAATTGGAGTAACTTATGTTACTCTAAGTTTTGGCACCAAAGGCAGTCTTCTCACATCTAGAATAAATATTTTAAACAAAACATTAAATTTAGATTTTTGGTATTATGGATATAGTGGATCACCAGTTAAAGATATCAGCAACTTCATTGACCCAACAAGCAGGGTAGGTTCATGTGCTGTTATGGGCACAAGTTTTCCTTATTCTTGGGTTGTCGTACCTTGCTTTGGATTTACTGCCAATATTTTGTGTCAAAGGAAACCAACTGGGGTTCTGATTTCACCCTAATTAAGGTGATTTTTAATAAAGTTTCTTTTATTTTTTTATTCTGTCATTTATTGGTAAGTTTCAATAAAATTATTTGTTAAGTTTATTGGATGTAAAAATTAACTAGTTATACTTTTATCTTGTTGTATACATTTTTTGTTTGTTTTTAACCTAGGTAAGTAGCTATAGGCTAATCTCTTTAGTTTATACTTTTGTTATTAATAAAAGCAATATTTTTTTTAGTTTTACTACTTTTCATTTAATGATGTATGTGATACAATTTCTAAAGGTAAAACAATTTTTTTTTATTACTTTTTTTTGCCACTTTTAGTTAATTTTATTTTAGATTTTGCACCGTTTTGTTTGACCTTTGATTTTGCCAATTTTCTTAAAAAATTTTTAGTATCAAAAAATACTTTTTAAATAATTATTTTATTAGTTATTTTTTAATTCATTTTAGAGAGCACAAGTTTTACTTTATTTTTACTTTTGATTTTGCATGTTTTTAGCAATTAAATCATTATTTTTTATAGATTTTAATGTTTTCTTTTAAAGCCTATAACACTATTTTATTTAAAAAGGATTCTAATATTTAAAAACTTTAAATCCATTTCCAAACTTCTACAAGAAATAATTCGGTAAAATTTATTGCGTTTTATAAATTACAACAATTGAAAAATAATAAATTAGGTCGGTCATAAAACTGTCACCACTTGAACAATAAAATTGATTGAATTCGCGAAACGATTACTTTTACATTCGATAAATTATTGGAAAGTTTTTTGTTTTTTTTCCTCGATGTGGGAAAGTCGAATGCGCGACTTAAACATAGAGTAACATCAGTAACTCCGACCCAGTCTCGAGTTGCCTGTGGCAGTTTGGGACATTATAGATTATAATTGCCCGATAATTATGCTGCTGATTAAGTGCTGGCTCAGCAGTAGCAAGTGTTGTTACCACTACACCACGCTGCCAGTATTAATTGGAAAACGTTTCTTAACTATGTGGAATGTTAAAGTTGAACTCTTGATTGTAAATTTACTTTAAATAAAAAACTAAGTTAAAATTGTGTTTTTTCGCGGATTGATCGTTATTCTGTCATACGACGTCATTTGGTATGACGTCAATTGCTCATGATTGTGAGGTCATTGCTGCTCTATTGTTATTAATAAACTAATAAGATTTTTTCCACTACGAAAAATGAAATGTGACGTTATTTAGCCTCTGTGAAGTAATAAAACCCTTGGTGACGTAGAGTGAAAATAAGTGTGACGTCAGTATGGGTCTATGACGTCATAACTACATATTATCATCCTGGTTGTTATCGTCGTTGTGATCCTCTTCCGCTCCCCCGTCGTTATTGATGAGCTCATTGTATTCCTCCATGATGTCATTTGTCGTCATCATATCGTAATCGAGATCCACATTCTCCCGCTCCTCCTCCGAGTCCAGCACCATCCCGATCGGATCCCGGCTGTTGTTGCTCGGCTTACTCTGGCACCGGTTGTGGATAGGAGGATTGTGGATCGCGAATTTCCTGTAGTCCGCTTGTCGACGGATACATTTCTTCCGCCAATTATCAAATCCGACTCTGCTGGTATCACTCGATGTGTTTTCGCCTAAAAACTGACGGTGGTATTCTATCGCATCTAGCTCGTCGGGGTGTAGGTACCCCTTCTTTTTTTCGCGGGGAAACGGACTCGGATTCCGGCAGAGAATTTTCCCGTTCTCGTCCTGGTATATCACAGGTTTTGTTTCTTTGCTAATTCGACTGAGCGCCGATTTTGCTGATCTAATTTTCGCGTATTTTGCACAATATGCGTATATAAGATACAGCAACTCGGCAACATTAAGCACCACGCATATACAACCATAAACAAACATAAACCATAAGAAAATGGTCTTTTCCATTGGTCTGGAAACGAAACAGTCGACTACATTAGGACAGGGCCATCTGTTGCACTTAAACAATTCAGGGACGTCGAACCCGAATAGCATAACTTGAAAGACTACAAATGCAACCTCCATGGCTAATCTTATAAACACATTAGCTATATACCAACGAAAATGCTGCGCAAATGATGGGATCTGTGCTTTTACTCGCATCTCGCTGATGAGACGCCGTTTTTGTTGTCGAATTGTTTCTTCCATTTGGATTTTTTCTTCTAGTTTTTGTTTTTCATCGTTTGGTTCTAGGTTGCCAACTAGTGAAGTTTTAGAAGCGTGGGTATAAGCTTTCTGTGGCGAATCAATTAAACCTAAATGGCAAATATCGTTAAAGATCGTTCCGAAAACGATTTGACAAATTATTAAATGTTTAAAAACGATATTTTACAAACATTTAGGTCGTATTTTTTTATAAATTAAAAAAATATTTTTTAAGAAAAGGATTAAAGCAGAAGGGTGGTTAATTGAAAAAATATACCAAACTACAAAATACAACGCGAGACTGGGTTGGGGTAACTGATGTTACTCTATGTTTGAGTTGCGCATTTGATTTTTCTACATCGAGGATAAAGATATATACAAAAAATTTATATTGTCGATAAAATGGCGCTTTTGTCAAATGTTTTTCGGTTATGTGGTTTTCGGTAATTTAACGGTATTCCATTTGGTTATTGTTATGCTTATGATACATTAGTTCTTAACCTACATTTACTGCTTAAAAAAATCGAATTAAGAACAATTTTAAAAATTTAATGAAATATAACTTAACCTGGATACTCAGGTGGCGCTGTTGGCATTTGTCTTCCGTATTGGTCATACGTCACTTCATGGTTCATTGCGTCATGACCTTGGTTCTGATAGATGACGTCATGATTTGGCGACAAGTTATTGTGCGATTGAGGGAGTTCTCCGTTTGCATTAAGAATACGATTCTGCAATTTAAAAAAAATTTAAATTACTAACGCAAAAAAATGCATTGTGGTGGTTAAAACACTTCGCTTTACTACATAAGGTTCTGAGTTTAATTCTTAATGCTTTTATGCTGTAGCGTTATTGAGTAAGGCGCTATAAACGGTATTAACTCCTGCTGAGCCAAAACTAAATCAGCAGTTTAATTATCACGCAATTATAATTTATATCATAAACTGTCAAAGTCAACTTGAGACTGGGCCAGGGTAACAAATGTTACTTTATGTTTAGGTCGTAAAGTCGACCTTCCCACATCAAAAAAAATAATAATTATGATAACTCAAGCGGTTTTATTGGTGGTTATTTTTTACCTTTCTAACTTCCTCGTCCGAGCTTGGCATCCAAACGATCAAATCAGTCAAAGGTCGATTGTTATTAGTGCCCTCTACCGGCTGCGTGACTGTATTTTCTTGCGGATTGGTGGCGCTGTTTTCTGGCTGATTTTGCGTCGTCGGTTCGCGCCAAACGAACGGTCCAGCTTCGGTATGGTTGTTGTTATAATTACGATTCAAAGCGTTTGTCCTCGCTGTTTTTTGCTCAAAAGTGCCCACACCGCTGCTACTACTCTCACTCCTTCCTATAGATCGACTTTTTTTATTCTTTCTACGGTTATTACTAATTCTTGACTCAGTTTCATCTTGTTGAGTGTACGGTAGTCTTATTAAGGTTGTTTGTGGCAAAACAGGACCATATTGTAGTGAATTTTGGTCTAAATCGCCAAGATTACTTTGACTTCTTTTTGGTTTGCGACTGCTCCGGCGCGACCGATCACCATTCGGGTTCTTACCGGGCCCGCTACCGTCATAAATTCCTTCATTTTTAAGCCCGCTACCTTGTTGTGGGTTAGGGTCCGAAAGCAGGCGTTGTTTTCTAAAAAAAAAATTGCTTAATTAGTAAAAATAAATAGTTGTCCGGTAGTGTGGCGAACCGGTCATGGCGTCGGACCACTAGGAGCCGAAAGGTTTCTAGTTCGAGCCGCACCAACGTCACACCATTCGCTCTTGGGCCCGGCGTTTAACGACAGCTTAAACACTTCATAACAGCACACCCTTCCCCAATAAAAAATTTAAAACCTATCATCTTAAGGTGATATGAAAAAAAATATATCTTTTATGATTAATAAACCGACAAAATATTAATATGTTATACATTAGTTAACTCCTTATAACATGTACGGTAAATTGCGTGTTTGGACAAAAGATCTTGGGTTCGATTCCCACAGCCTTCTTGTCGTATTTAATTAGGTACGCTTTAAATATTTTTCAACTAAGGCCAAAATACAAGTAGTTTGGTTAGAGTATTGATCGGATAATTATATCTTAAACTGTTACTTATAGAAAAAACACAAAATAAAATTATAATAAGCAAAATTTCTGTAAAATTTAAAAAAATTCTGTATTTTGTGCTTTAGATATAAATTTGTACTTGGAAAATATTTTAATTTATTTCTCTTTATGCAACATATGTTACAGTCTTTGTCCCATTGATTTGATTCTATAATCCCTCTATTATTTATGCATTGACGTAACAGGGGATTAATAAATCCCTATTATACGTCATAGTATCTTGATTATTTAATACGATGTCTATATACATAATATTGTGAATTTTTTAGCTAAAATTAAAAAAAAATTTGATTATAAAAAAAAAAAATTTAGAATGACATTGGAAAATTTTTAATTTTTTACCCGGCCGCGTCCTTTTCTTGTCCGTCGTCGTCGAAATCAAATGACCGGCCTTTCCGAGCCGAAAGTTTTTTAACTTTAGCTTGATGGGCTGAATAAACCACAAACATAACAGAAGGGGTCGCCACAAATAATATCTGGAAACTCCAAAATCTAATAAAAAAAAAAATAAAAAAATCTAATAATAAATAAAAATCCTATTATAAGTTATTACATATAATAAAATTAAGTTAAAAATTTTAAAATAAACAAAAAAATTAAATTAATTTTGAGTAAATATTAAAATACCTCAAAATTTTATAAAAAAAAATTTAGACATAATTTGTGTTTTTGTTTTCTTTTTTTAGTCTAAATATCTTTATTGAGGTTACATTTTAAAAAGCAGTACGAAAAATATAAAATATAAAAAACAGATTTTAAAAGTTTTAATAACTTTTTTTCTTTTACTAAACCTAATTTTTTCCAAAAAAAATCAAAGTTTAAAAGTAGTTAGATTGTAAATATTTTTACCTAAGATGTGAAATTGGGGAGAAACTGTTGAAACAAACATTAGTGCAGCCAGGCTGTAGGGTGTTACATTTAAACTCACTCTGTTCATCATTATAAACTCTATCACCTAAAATTTAAATATAAGATTTAGAGTAAGGCCAGAAGCGTGGTGTAGTGGGGTCCTAGTCGATCCCCACTGCGTCCATGCTGTTGAGCTCTTATGTTGGGCACTTTAATTGATTTGAACTTTTGCTAAGCCAAAAAAAATCCGCAGCTTAATTATGGGGAAATTATAATCTATAATATCTCAAACTGGCAAAGTCAACTTGAGACAGGGTCAAGGTAACAAATATTACTTTATGTTTATATTGTGAAGTCAACCTTCCTATATCAAGGTTAAATAAATACAAAATTATATTTAAATTTTGTAAAAAAATTAGAATAAAAAAGCAATTTAAACTGAATAGGATTTATTGCCCAAAAAATAAAATAAAAGATTTTTAATTATTTTGTCATTAATTATTTGATTTAAATTAAAAACCAAATCTTTATTACATTTTGAAATATGTGTCAAAAGGGCTACGACATTAAAAAAATGTACCAAATATGTACCTAAAGGTCTAGTAATAATATGAGACAGATATAGTTTAAAAAAAGTTTTTATTTACCTACTGAAGCTACAATCACCATACGACAAACAATTAAAAAAGTTATCCAAAATTTTCCAATCAAAGTTGAATGTTGGTTTGCTTTTTCTATCCAGCGTTCGAGAAAATGCCAACTCATTTTAAGTAATTTTTAATCAATTTTAAAAACTTATTATCAGTTGTTAATATCTATTTGGCATTTTTAAATTGAGGCTAAAAAACAACACTTTTTTGTATAATTGTACGAGATGAAAATTAACTTGTAACGGCAGCGTGGTGAAGAACACTTGCTACACCACACATAGGATCGTGGGTTCAATCCCCAATGCTCTCATGCTGTAGCTCATTTGGGTAAGGTGCTATAAACGGTATGAACTCCTGCTGGGCCATCACTTAATCAGCAGCATAATTATCGGGCAATTATAATCTATAATATCCCAAACTGCCACAGCCAACTCGAGACTGGGTCGGATTAACTGATGTTACTCTATGTTAAGTCGCGCAATTGACTTTCCCACATCGAGGATAAAGATGTATACAAAAAAAAACTTAATTATTGCATTTCTTTATAGTTTTTTTTGTTTAAATTTGGCAAGGTAAAATAACAATCTAAAATCTTAAACTTTTTTTTTTTAAATTTTTTATTGCTAAAATATTTTTCTTAAAAGTAAAACATTATAAAAGTCTGCAAATATTTTATTCTAAAAACTTAAAAATCTTTAAAGCATTGGCAAAAATTTTTTTAAATTTCCAAATATTTGTTAACAGTTAGACCTACTAAAATAATCAAATTCTTAATAAAAGTTATTTTTACTAGGGCTACTAAATAATATCAAGTTTCTGAACGTCCAGGAATAAATATATAATCTTCAAATTCAGTCTAAATATTTTTTTTTTATTTTTTTTTAAATTTATTTTATGGTCGTCAGTCCGTATTTAAAATGCTTATACAAAAATAGGATGACTTAAACTCTTTCACTACAGCGCACGTATTCAAACCTGTAAAAAGCATTAAAATCGGTGCCTACCGTCGGCAGAGAGTTAATTCTATGTTTTGATTAAAATTGGAAGGACTTAAAATCAATTTCAGAATGCCTTGGTTTGATTTACAATATAGTTAAAACATTGCCTGAACTTGACTGCACTTATGTTTAATTAAACCATTATCTTTACTCTAATATTCATCTTAAAAGGTCTAATAATAAAGTACTACTACCACTACTACTACTAATTATTTAAATAACCTGAAACGAATGTTTAAAAATATTTCTAAATTTTATTAATTAGGTATTTTTGTTAATTTTTAATTTTAAATTACTGTAATAATAAATTATTCTCTAAAATTTACGATTTGATATATATATAGACTAAACGCTACACTTTTATTTAAACTAGAAGCCTACAAACATAAATATTTAAAATAATAATACATTTATTTCTTTGTTACTTATCACATATTTAAAATTAATTTTTTCTGATACAAAATGCTAGAGATATTTATAATAAACGACAAGCCTATAAACCATAAAGAAAATGAAGTTACGTCAATACGTTGGCGCTATAGCCTCAAAATATTCATCTAATAAATTTTTAATGAATTTAGGGTGACGCTCTTATGTTTGACTGTCTTTATTTTAATAAATAAGCATAAGAAAGCAAATTATGTACATAACCTTATGTTTTCTTATAAAATTATGTATTCATATCATTTTTAGAATCTTTATTAAAACTAGCCTAATCTTTTATTGTTGCGTTTTCATAAAGCATTTTTTATTCTATAAATTATGTTTTTTTTCCCTGCCTAATCTAATTACTAAATTGACTTACTTATAAAATCTAAAAAAATCAGCTTTTTTACAAAATTTATAAGCTAAATATCCTTATTAATATATTTAAAAAAATACTAATAACCAATATATAAAAAAATTTAAAACACACAATTAGTTAAACTTATTTAACTCAATTAAGTAGTTAAAATTCCTTTTAAAAAAATGTTTTTTTTGCATATTGGTATCTCATAATGTTCAAGTTATTAGCATATGTTTTTTAATTGCATTTTTATGCACCAATGCATATATGATATATAATCAAACTTGTCAAAATTATTGATTATTAACAACGGTTTTAATATATTATAGAAGTATTAAAAATTCAGTTTGTAATAATGAATGTTTATTTTATTTTAAACTTAGTTTTTTAGTTGGTTTTTGAGTATGTTTTAGATCAAATTAAAGAAGAACTTTTAAAATCTAGTCGTAGAATATTGTTTAAAATCTTGGAGTGCCTTAGAAAAAATTAATAAAAGATCACATGACCAAACAGCAATTTATATTTAAAACACCAAACAGTTAAAAATTGAGATAACGTCTGTATAAGTTCCTAAATTTAAAAAAAATACAAAATGTTAATTTAAAATTAATTCATTTTCGACCTAAATCTTTAGCATAATTGTTAAACTTTAAAATCTAACTGAAAATAATTGTGACCCGTATCATGTTACGTACGTTCTACGTTTTATTTTATTTTCAAGTGTCAAAACGACATTGTTTGAATGAATAATTGATTATTTTCATTTTCTTTCTTTGTTTAATAATTCATTTAAATACACAATATTTTGGAAATTCTTTAATTAACAAGTGTTACTATATGCCAAAACGTAAATACAAACATTTTTTAATTTTCCAAACCGTTTTTCTCTTTTTAAATCATAAGTATAAATAATACTTTATGTCAACAATTAAAATAACATTTTTTGACTTTTAGTACACTTATATCTTAACAAAAGGCTGAACTATAGGCACCTTTAAAACTAACATAAAGTTAATATTAACTTGATCTGATAAGGTACCTTGAAGTAGCACTTAATAACTACTTATCAATTTGTAAGGCAAATTTATTGTCGTTGTTATATTGACTTTAATGATTAGACAATATGAAAACTTCATAGTAACCACTACAGTTAGCGTCTTTGTTTTTATATATACATTAAAATTTAAGCGTAACGGCAATTCTTTTTACGGTTATATTTATTAAAGGTCGTGTAATTCGATAATTAATATCATTTAAAATAAAAACCGCTTATAGATTAAACTTTTAAAATTTTTATTCTTATTCGAAAATGCACTGTTTCTATTTTTAGGTGTAAATAATAGTAATTAGCCAATTTTTTAGTTGTTTTTGAAAAATACTATTTAATTTTAAAATATTCGGAAAAATTATTTAGTATAAGTTAATTAAAAATTCCATTAATGTAAATAATATACAATCTAGTTGATTTTTAACTTAGTTATATTACCATTGGACCATCTTAAAATTGTAATCAAAATTCAATCGATTTTTACTAATTTTATACCCCGATAATTTATCCTATGTATTTATTTTAAAAAACTTCGCTAGTGATAATTAAGATTAATGCTCTATCTCTTAAGCCTAATAAGTATATTAAATCAATAGCTATATACCCTTAACTACTAATTGCTCTTCAATTCAATCTTTTTTATAAAGCTGTAACATTTTAGTAATTTTTTTTAATTAAAAGTTTAAAAACATGTTATTAAAAATAAAATTAACATTTTTATTTTTTAGACAATTTTTAAAATTCAATTTAAAATATTTTAGAATTTAAAACTTAATTCTTTTACAAGTTAAACTATTTTTATTTTTAATAACTCAATTCGTCAAACGAACAAATTTAGAAATTTTATAAAATATTTATAATATCAATAGGTTTTCTATTTTATGTAATATCATTACATTAACAAGACAAGATTTAACACATTCAAAAATCAATACATCTTTTTCTAAAACATTTATTCTATAAATAATTAAATAGGTTGTACGGACCGCATAAATGGGTTTTAATATTGTTACATTTTAAAATTTATTATAAGACCAAATGTCAATTTAATTAACCTAAAAAATTCGATTTTTTTGTTTTTTTTCGCTGATCTTTTAAACTCTGCTTTACTTTACTTAAAATACTGTTCTAAATTAGTTTTTTTTTACTTTTTTGTCAGTTATTGACGTAATGTCTAGTTAAATGCTATCTAAGAACGTTTTTAAATTTGTTACTACTTTTTAAACTTATTTAAAAAAAAAATAAAATATTAAACGAAAATTTTTCATACTTAAAAATAATTTTTCTTCAGAATAAGTTCCCACAAAAATTTTTTGATCACTTCAAAAATTCATTGTTAAAAAATAATTGAAATTGTGACCTCATAATACCACGGACAATGAATTATCGAAATTAATGGCATTATACGTAGCTTGGTATTAGTTACACTCCGGTAAATATTAATAAAGAAATATAAATATGACGTCACAATTCGTTGCTATACGTACAGACCTGCCTTTCTACCGTTATTTATTATAACAGAATTTTAACAGATAAATTTTTAACACTTAACCTATAAGGGTTTGGTTTAAAAAAACATTTTTTTGGCTTTTTAAAAATATAAAAACGTACATTTTAATTTTACTAAATGATTATACGTTGCTTTATAGGATTCTATATACAGATCAATTCAAAAAAATTAGTCAAAACGTTACTTTACATTTTAGGTTCTATTTACTGGCAGCGTGGCGTAGTGGTAAGAACACTTGCTACACCATATGAGGTCGTGGGTTCAATCCCCACTGCTCTTATGCTATAGCGACCTTGGGTAAGTCGCTATAAACGATATGAAATTCTGCTAAGCCATTAACTAAATGGTAGTTTTATTATTAAGCAATTACAATCTATAATATCCCAAACTGCTAAAGTCAACTCGAAACTGGGCCGGAGTAACTAATGTTACTCTATGTTTAGGTCGCGCATTCGACCTTTCCACATCAAGGATAAAAATGTACAAAAAAATTTACTTATTAACTAAAAAAAAACTACTTATTAACTAAAAAAAAACTTATTAACTAAAAAAAAACTTATTAACTAAAAAAAAATCAAAGATATTTTAATTTAAATTGTACTCTCTGTGCTATTATTATTTCTTTAAGCCATATACACTAAAATTAAAATTCGAATTTTGATAATATAAAGTAAAAAAATTGTTTAAAAATATTTATTTAATGCTTTTTTTACTATTCTAAACAACTATCGTTTTTTTTTTAATTTGTCTAACTTTTTAAACTCAATTCTAACATTTATGTAACAAAGTTATGACAATAAGATAACTGTATGTCTGTGTTTCGTCATAAACCATCTATTCTGTCGGTCAATAACTGTTCGAGCTGATACGAAATGTCTAACTAAAAAAATAATATAAGTTTAAATAAAAGTAAATTTTAAAATTGTTTTAAGGACGTTAAAGTTGCTTAAAAACCGTAATTATTAGGTAAATAAATATGTATTTAGCCCTATTTTTAGTTGAATTTATTTTCTAATTTATATATAAGTAAGGCAAGATCTTACCTTAACCGAATAAAAGCTTTAAAATTTAGAAATTAATTTACTTTAAAAAAACTACAACTCAAGCAGAATACTACAACTCCAGCAGAATATAACATAAAAAATGCAAAAATCTTAATTCTAAATTGAAACCAGCTAACATTAAACGAAATTTGCGACTACATTAATCAGATGACATTTTAAGAACCTTTACTAAGTCTTACTTCAATTAATTTGTGACGTCACAACCCTGGGGACTTCGTAATTACGGGTCACGTGACTTAATGACGGTTTACAGTTAATCTATATGGAACTCGGTGGACTATTAATGTCATAAATGGAATACCTGCTGCCTATAATATATTCCGAGTTTTTAAAAACCGTTTTTTTTTAATTTTTTTTTATTCTGACAAATTTAACTGAAATTTGATTAAAAAAATTATTTTAATTCAACGCGGCTTAATGCCTATATACACTGTCGTCATATTAACTATACTGTTACGTCATACAAGTATAACGTAATAAACAACCTATTTAGTAAACAACAAGATTTCTATTTAATATTTTTTGTGTATATTTTTGTTACTTTTATTGATGCGCAAAAAATAAATAAAAAAGTTTGACATTATTAATTGTTTTTTATTTCGTAAAAAAATTAGGTTTAATTGGTCATTTGTTTATAAAAATAGGGGGGTTATTTTTTATTTGTTTAAATTTTTATTTAATATTAACATTATTTACATTTATAAAAATTAAAAAAAATTTAAATACGTAAGGCTTTGTTTTTAAACTACTTTTTTTAATTTTAAGTATATTATTTTAATAAGGCCGCTTAAAAAATCAAAAACCTATTTTTTTTTTCTAATTACAGGACCAGGTTAATTATGACGTCACAAATTCTTTGAACTCAGATTTACACGCGCTTCTAAATAGAAAAAATTTCAATGGAAAGTTTGGAAAACGTATTAGCTCATTTCCTTATGCTTTATATTTAACAAAATGCGTTAACAACTTAACATTCAGTTTATTTTCGATATTAGTTCGATACTATGAACAACTTTTTTGATTTTCGAGTTTTGATATTACTAGTTTTTTCTTCTACAAAAGTTTTTAGTGAAAATAAAAATAATAATACTTATCACTACGATATAAGGTTAGTAAGAGATTACATTTATTTTAATAATAATTAGGTTATTAAACTTAGAATATTGTATAAAATCTGGTGACTATATATTTGTGATATTGGTTTTAAGTTTAAGTAGTTTTTATATCACTTTTTTTTAATTTTAATTAATTTTTAAATTAAATTTTTTATTTTTTAAACAAATTAAAAAAAAAAAAAAAAAACTGTTTAGCGAATACTCCTACTCTGATTACATTACCACTGAGGTCATACCTGCCGACGATGACGTCATGGCTGACGAAGATGACGTCATGATAAACTTCATGCGTGACAATATGGTGACGTATGGTGAGGATTTAATAAATGGTTGCATCGACGAGGATTCGGTGAATATTATAATCGACAAGGAAATCAAAGTAAACACTTTTTTAAAGTAAACACTTTTTTTTTTTTATATATTTTGTAATTATTTATCTTCAATGTGGGTAAGTCGACTTTGCGACTTTACAATAGAGTAACATCAATTACCCTGACCCAATCTCGAGTTGCTTTTGAGAGTTTGGGATATTAATAATTAAAATTTTCTGAAAATTATAACTGCTGATTGAGCGTTGACTTAGCAGATTTTCGAAGGGTGCTAAAACATAAGAGCAGTGGGAATCGAACCAAGAACCTCAAGCAGCGAAGTGTAGCCAATTGTTCTGACCACTACGCTGTTGTTTTTTATTTAATTTTTAAGATAATCTTTGTGCATGTTATTTTCTATTTTTGTAGAAAAAGTTTTGTTTAAGGTGGTGTAGTAGTTAAAAAACTTGGCTCCACTACATAAGGTCCTGGATTTAATCTCTATTGCTTTCAAACTGTAACACCATTAAGTAAGGCTACTATAAACAGTACAAACTTTTGCCAAACCTTATCCAATAGGTGGGTTAGTTATTAAACAATTTTTATCTATATTATTTTAAACTGCTAAGGGTAACTCAAGACTGGGCTGTAATAACTATTGTTACTCTATGTTTGGGTCATAAAGTGGACCTTTCTTCATCAATAAAGAAAACAAAACAACAATGTTTTATTGTATTAATTTTATTTATTTTCACAGGCACTGAAAAAGTATGTAAAGCGCCTATTTCTTATATCCATCGGCCTTGCAATTTTCTCAATCATTTTGGTTGGATTTATATTTTTATACGTTTGTGTAAGGTCAAAAGCGTCTAGTAGTCGAAAAATGTTAAAATTCAGACGCACTACTTTAAAAGAAACTAGTTCGTTTAATTCAAACGAAAATACGGAAGTAATTGAAACTAAACAAATTTCACCAACTGTGTACAGCGAACAAGCTAACCATACTTACTCGGTTCAAGTTTAAATATTATGTTTTTTATCCTAAAAAACTTATTTTTGCTTAAAAATTAAGTAAGCTTTGATATCTTCATAAATTTTTTAACTTGTCTTGTGTTTCAATTTTGTTATAAATAATTTGTTTTGTTAACGTAATTTTTACTGTATATATGTTTTAAATTAATGAAATTTAAATGCAACCGGTTAAAATATATTATTCACGCAACTAAAAATAAGATATTATGAGGATAAATTTAATTTTAACCACGTCTGTTTTGGGTCTAATATTTACAATAACAAACAACACAACTTCTTGTTAAGTAAAATAATTTTGTGATTGAAATTTCAATAATTCGATAAAATGCAAATGAAAAATGAATGGTTTCAAAAATTAAGTATAGATTTATTAAATTGGATCTCTATTAGTTTCGCATGCCCTACATAAACAGGGTGTGTAACCAAAATGCGGCACATGTAATTAAACAAAAAGGTTGCATAAATTAAACCCTTACCCTAACCCTCACATATTTAGTTTACCCATTAACACATCTGACTCGTAAAGCGGACTAAGTTATACTTATTAAAACATATTTCAACTAATTTTTAAGCTAGTTGAACAATTGTCATCATTAGGTTATAACGCCTTGTTAAATTCGGGCGTGCGAAACTAATAGAGATCCATTAAATCTTTAGTAAAACTTACAGTTTTAACAAATCAAATGATATATAATAAAGCATATATCATTGAAGAAATCTGCATCGTAAAAAACGTAACGCTTCAAAATTTCTATAGTTTTCTTTCTATCTAATTAGTGTTTATAATCATCAATTAACAGATTTAACACTCTAACTACTAACTGTATTTTATTAAGGTAGGTTTATGCTGAAGATCTTTTTTGTTAAGAAAAATAGAGTTTTTAAGAAGGACATTTGAAAAATTATTTTCTAATTTTTAAAATATTTTTTAGTTTTTATTTTTTTTCAATTTTTTTGTAAAAATTTGATAAATTTTTAACAAAATGTCAAATGGTGAAGGAGATGTAAATGAAAATGAAAGAATTTCTCACTGGATTTTAAACAAACTGAAAAGTTACGAAAATGTGATTTTACATTTTCAACGACTTTTGGTCTGGGAGAAACCTCTACATTCAAGCATTTTTATGATAATACTTCATATAATATTCCTTTATGTTACAATCCGAAGCCAACATTTTATCGGTTATTTTTCGTCATTTATGTTATTTTTGGTATGGATCGATTTATGGAAACATAAAATTTGGCCGGAAATTCGAGCTATTCCGCCAGATTCTTTAGCAGAGTGGGGAGAATTGAACCCAATGCTTCTAAGTCTGCCAGAGATGTGTGACAAACTGGCAGAATATTATATCAAGACTCGTTATCAGGTTGAACATATTCTTGAAATAAAACGACTTTTTCCAGGAAAATTTTGCATTGTTTTTTGTGCGGCTTGCTTAATTATAATGGGAATCGGTCGAAAACTACCGGGTGCTGTTTTAGTTTATGTTGCACTTATGAGTGCCGTGTTATGGCCTCTAATTAGCATTAATAATGTGCCAAGGACAATATATATGAAACTGGAACCATTTATACTTCAATTTCAACACACCATTAGGCAACGACCGAACAAAATCTTAGAAATTGCGACGAAAGTTGTAGTTGAAAATCAAAGGTCAGCTCCTTCCTTAAACCCCGATGAAGATATTTCTGAATTTATCCCAGAATTAGATGATGAAAGAGCGACCATTTTGGCCCAAGCTACGGTGGACAGCAATGAAAACTCAGAAAATGAAGGCGGAAGCAAAGTTAACTCTGATATTTCAGGGCGAAGTACTCCAAGTTTTTCAGTACAAAATGAGACTTACTTAACTGCTCTGCCAGATAAATTTCCAAATCTACAAGAAGACCAGGAGGGCGATGATTTCGGAATACCAACATACTTACAAAGTGCCTCTAATCAATTACCAGTCAACATACAACAGCAGGTATTATCTACTATAGGACAAGAAGCAATGTCAAGTGCATTAAGTGGTGCAATGCAGAATACTTTTTCATCGTTTATGCAAACTGTCAATCCGAACTTGGTGACCCAAAATAGTTTGTCTTCAACAAGCTCTGGGACGCCAACTAGTGACTTTGAAATCTTAGATTACGAGTCTGATGAAACGACAGCTAAAAAACTTGTTTAATTAGATTAGAAATATATTTAGCCAGTTAACCAATAATTAGTTTTATTCTTTACTGATAAATTCTTTAAACAATATTTTTGCATTATTGAAATGGTAAAAAGTGCATTATTGAAATGGTGAAAAGTGTGATGTAAAATTTTAAAGTATATACGAATTAGGTATTTGATTATGTTGTTAGTTAATAGTTTCATTTTATTTTTTGGTAAAGAATTACACAAGAAATCTGTTCTTGAAATTTTAACAAATAATCCATTTTTTTTACTTAAAATTTCTTTTTTTTTCTAATTAAATTTGGTAACCAGCATGTTAAAAGATTGTTTTTTTAAATTGTTTTCAAATGCTAAATGCTTTTCTGTTAAATTTTTCAACTTTATCATTAACAAGAAAAGACCCCAATTTCATTTCTTAAATTTTAATTTTTTGTTGTTTGTTAACATTATGCCAGTGGTAAAAATGCTGGTGCCGCTTTAATTGTACAGTTTTTTATTTTAAGTAAACACATAAAAAAGGGTTATTATATGTGAATATTGTATTTCGAATAAAACTAGTTTTTGTCAATTAAATACGGACTTAGATAACTTTTTTGCAGGTATTGGCATTTACAATCCTTTCTTTTTACACAAACAGTTCAAATCTTCTATAGGTTGTACTTTTACTAAATAAGTTCAAATTTAAACTCTTATACATTTTTATGACATTATTTCAATTTTTTTGCACTTTATATTTTTTCGAAGCATTTTATGTTTTTATTTAATGTGTTTGATAACAATTTATAAATTTTATGTTTGCATATATTTGAATCACAAAAAAGAACCTGAATTTTCAATTAAATGATATCTAAAAAAAAAATTTTAAATTAAAACCCAAAAAATCAAAAAATGTAGATTTAATATATTATTTTTTGCCATGTCAACATTTGCATGTTAATATAATTGTTTCTTTATTTTGTAAATATTTCTTCTTGCATTTCAAACAGTAAATTTAATATTTATTTAAGTATATACATCTCATAAACAAATAAATGTGGGGGCTAAATTAAAGATGCTTTATTTTTTTAATAAAGATGGTATTAAAATATTTGGGTAATAGGGGCCTTCTAGAAAAAGAAATTTATTTTTATATATTTATTTATCCCAGATGTGAAAAGGTCGACTTCACGAGTTAACATAGAGTAACATCCGTTATCCCAACCTATTCTCAAGTTACCTTTAGCAGTTCGGGATATTTTAGATTATAATTTTTCAAAATTTAAAAGTTGCTGATGAAGTGCTAGCTTAGCAGAAGTTCATATCGTTTATAACGCCTTACTTAAAAACGCTACAACATGAGAGCAAAATGTTAATATTTAACAAATTTTATTTTTCCAAATTTGAAAATCATGTCACTTTTACGGTTCTTTAAAAATGTTAGGATTGAAATTAACAAGAAATAACGTTCTGTAGGAACCGTAAAAGGTAATAAGTAAATTCGGAATCCGTAAAAGTAATTTATATTCCAGTTTTTTACTACATAGCCAAAGAATTTATTTTTTAGTATTAAGAAAATAGTTATTTTATTAAGTAAAAATGTACAAGGATATATAAACTTTTTACGTAAAAACCTCCTACAAAAAAAGCTAAACTGGGTATTTTGAAAGTTCAGAAATGATTTTAAACTATAAAACATAGCAGGGAATTGGCCTTTAAAGTAATAGGGAAGTTTAAATGGGAGTTTACGTCTATAAAAAAACTATCCTATAAACATTTTTGTAAAATGGGTTTTTTTCAAAAAGGAAATATATCTGGTTTTGAGTAGGGTAATTTTGCGAAATAAATTTCAATACCTTTTTCACAATAGAAGTACTTTTATAGTTTCAGCATACAAGAAATAGCTTTAACTATTTTAAAACCAATCTCTTAAATATTAGTTGTTATTTTTTTAAAACATAAGTTTAAATTTATCTACACAAAATATTAAATCAGACAGAGACACCGCGTGTCTTCTATTTCGTCACAATAGTGATAAATTCTCCTTTCAACGTCACAAGGACTTTCTTGTTGTTTTGTAAATTGTTACTTTCGGACTTACGCAGTCTAATCTTTCAAAAGACAGATTCGATTTCGTAATCACTACGTAACAAGTTTATATTTAATACCAAATGTGGTTACTTTATGAACTGAAAATATATTCTTTTTTAGTTTCTAGTTGGTCAAAACAAATTAACTTCTGTTACTTCAAATGTTTAATTTTCGGTTAGTTGGAAATCTGGTCTGCTAGTAGTTTCGGTATTTTTTTGTTAAAAGTACCAAACTAATTACCTTGTTAAAACTAATATATAAATACACCAAGACTGTATAGCTTATCACTGTCTAACTATATTATCAGCTTAGTTAGTCTGTCATTTACTTAACATGTTTTAAATGTCGAAAAAAGGGCAAGAGAATTCAAGTTTTTGAATTTAAGTTTTTAAATACCAAACAGCCAAAGAAAAGGTTTTTTAACATTAGTATAAAGTTAAATTCCATATTCTTTGTTTATAAATGCACATATAAATTTTAATTACATTTAATATTACTACTTCTACAGTTATAAAAAAATAAAGTTTAAAAGTAAAAGCCAAAAAGTTTTTGTAAGAATTGTGATACAAAAGTTACCATGAAGTTGGTAGGAGTTATTCTGTGTCTGATTTCTTTGTGTTATGCACAGCCTGAGGTATTTTATAACTTTAAAAAGGTTTTCCTTAAAGATAAATTTCATCTAAACTACTTAATAGGCTATATATTTTTTTTAAATTGTTAATTAACAACTTGAAATATATTTTTTATGTCCTTTTTTGTTCTACCTAAATAAATTAAAATTAAAATCATCTTGGTATTGTTTTCTTTAACTAATTAATTACTAATATGTTTTTATTTTGAAATGTTGTTATTTTAGGCTACATTGGAAGGGGATTTGATGCATTTTGATCCGGCAATTGCAATGTTTTGTGGAAAAAATAATCAGCACAGGAGTTTGACAACTGGAGAATGGATAACCGACGTTGACGGGGATTCAAATTGTTTGAAAACAGTGAAAGAAGTGTTGGATTACTGCCAAAAGGTAAACTAAAAACTTGTCTTTGACTTTTAAATATTTTTTTATATATATTTATCCTTAATGTGGAAAGGTCGACTTCACAACCTAAACATGGAGTAACGTATTTTACTCCCAACCAAGTCTCAAGTTGCCTTTGGCAGTTTGGGATATTATAGATTAAAATTGCACCATAACTATGCTGCTGATAAAGTGTTAGCTCAGCAGAATTATAGCGCCTTTTTCAAGGAAGCTACAGCATAGGAGCAGTGGGGACCGAACCCAGGACCCTTTGTAATAAAGCCAAGTTTTTTAACTCCAACATGCTGCTGGTTTAATAACTTTTTTCAATTTTACAATAATATATTTGGATTGTAACTTTAAGTTAAAAATTAAACAATAATTTCAATAAATACAATTAGAAATTGTTAAAAAAAATTAAATGATAATTTCAATAAATACAATTAGAAATTGTTAAAAAAAATTAAATGATAATTTCAATAAATAAAATTAGAAATTGTTTACCAAGGGTATATATATAATTAAAAACCTGTTGCTTGTTTGATTTATGTTTGGTGGTAATATGAGATTTTTGCTGACATTGTTTTTAAATTTTGCTGAGGTCTTGTTTCAATTTTTAAAATGGCACTTCTATAAGGGCCTATATTGTAAAGATAAGATGTTATATTGATTTGGATATAGGATACTTTTAACTCACATTTTACATAACAACAAAAAATCTTAATCTGAATATTTTTTAGGTTCTAAGGTTGTTATATTTATTTTAACCAAAAAACTGGCAGCATGTTGTAATGGTCATAAACCTTTCTACACTACATGAGACCCTTGGTTTAATCCCCAGTGATCTCATGCTGTAGCGCTCTTAAGTAAAATGCTATTTGCGCAATTATAATCTATATTATTCCAAACTGCCAAAGGCAACTTGAGACTAGGTCAGGGTAACTGATGTTACTTTATGTTTAGGTTGCGCATTCGACCTTCCCACATTGAGGATAAATTCATTTACAAAACAAAAACAATTTTTATTATTTTTTAGGTATACCCTTCTATGGAGTTTACTGCTGTAACAGAAGAAAATAACAAAGTCTTAGTTGAACATTGGTGTAGTATCGGTCATAAGGGACCAGTATGTAAAGGTCATTCTCATTCTGTTACTCCAATGAAATGTGTTGGTATGTCACTTGAATAAATCTTTAATATGTTTATAAGTTGTCTATATTATTTGCAAGTAAAAGTTTGGAAAAAATGGTATTAATATTTTTAACTTTAAAAATAGATTTTAAAAATTAAAATTATTGTAGTTTATTATGTTTTAAAATTAGTGTAGTTTATTCAAATGGTGTATTTTTTTTTCCAATTTGCATAATTACAATTAACTATATTTTAAAATACTAAAGTCAACTCGACACTGGGTCAGGGTAACAAATGTTACTCTATGTTTAGGCCATGAGATCAAATTTTTAAGTAAGAGTTTGAATATGAAATAAAAAATTGATAAAATTGTTACAGCCCCAGTTACCAAACAAGAAGGAAAAATTGTCCCTGAACTTAAAGTTCCAGAATCAGTTGTAGATGCTGCACAACCAGGTTAGTTAAACATTTTAAATAAATTTTTTTTTTTTTTGAATTTAAATTTTTTTTTTTAATTAAAGACTTTTCTTGACAGAATTCATGTTATTAAGAAACTGTAATCCTCTCTAATTTACTTCATTTTACTTTTAACATGAAACCTGTTAAATTATTAATAAGGTTTTAAATTTTTATTTTTAATGATATAAAATCTAAAATATTTTTTTATAATTCGACAATTTAAGTTATTATTTTTTGAGTTTAATTATTATCCAATAAAATAAAAATTTTTTTGAAATTTAAAATGAAATGTAGGAATTAGGTTATTTTTTGTATAGGCTATTTATTCACTGTATTAAACCATCATAAAATGGTTCTCGAGGTTTTTAAATTTCCTGACTTTGTTTGATTGAATTGAATAGATTGTAAAGAAATTGTTAAATTGAATAGAATATTTGTTTAGGATTGTATTGTTACTTTTCATTCTGTGTCTGGGCTTTTTTATTAACATATTTTCTATACATACATAATGTATTTTGTTACATTTGTATCTAATGTTACTTGGCAGATGGTATATATATGTAAATGTATCTAACTTATTTTTATTTATTTTTTTTGTATATATCTTTTTATTCTCAATGTGGGAAAGTCGAATGTGCGACTTAAACATAGAGTAACATCAGTTACTCCGACCCAGTCTCGAGTTGCCTGTGGCAGTTTGGGATATTATACTATAATTGCCCAGTAATTAAACTGCTGATTAAGTGCTGGCTCAGCAAGGTTTGATATAATTTATAGCGCGTTGCTTAAGGGTGCTACAGCATAAGATCAGTGGGGATTGAACCTACGACCTTATGTGTGGTGTAGCAAGTGTTCTTAACACTACACCACGCTGCCGGGACATTATTGTGGGCATATATTAGTTAAGAGTTGCGACCATATTACGACAACTAATGTGCAAACAATAGGGTAGGCTATTGGCTTGTATATTTAATTAAAACAAACATAACACTTTGTAAATTAATTCTGGCATTTTTAAATTAAAATAAAAATGATATTCTTAAGATCAAAAACTTTATTTTAAATATTGATGTCTATTGATTATTTTTTCTCAGTTAAGTGTAAATAGGTCAGTTGTTTATTAAATAGGTCACTACAATAAACAATATATTTTTAAAAACATAATAAAATTGCAAGTTATCTAAACACTTAAGCATTATTATTAAATAAAAATATTTTTTCTATAAACTATATATTATATATAATCTTATATTTTTGTATTCAGAAAAATATATGTTACACTTTTCTAAATTTATAAACTTAAAACTATAATTTAAAATACTAAGTTAAAATATTGATTTTATTTAAATCAATATATTTATGTTTTTCATTTATGAGAAACCTGTAATTGTCAGAGCCTAGTCTTAGGGGGTCTCATTAAAACAAGGAAATGTCAATTACTTGAAAAATGATATTGTTAAATTGGTTATATTAAGATAATGTTTACAATTTGATTTTGTTATAACATTTTTATTTTTTTAAAATAAAGTATATGATGACAACACTACTTGTTAAACTATATCAGTTTTCTTATTACATTAAACATTGGCAATATGTAGCCAGTTACTTATCATGTCTGTGCTAATAGGGATTTATGTATTTAAATATATATTGGCCAATGCAATATATATACAACTATGTATGTATAAAACACTTTTATTGCTACATTTTTTAAGTATTTTGATGTATTTTTTAAAGTTTTTTTAATGCTATTTTTAAATATGTATTTGCAAACTTAGTTCTGTTTTTTGTCTTCTTTTAATTTTGTTTATTTATTTTAATTCACAAGAGCCAGCAGACTTATTAACTTAATTTATTATTTTTAACATTTAAATATTTCTTTTTTTAGTTAAAACTGAGCCCCTGAATGAGATCTGCAGCCTTCCTAAGGTGATTGGATTCTGCCGGGCAGCGTTTCCGGCTTTTTATTACGATGTCGATCTCGCACAATGCACAAGGTTTATATACGGGGGATGCGGTGGGAATGAAAACAACTTTGAAACTATGGAAGATTGCGTGGAAAAATGTGGTGGAACTTACGACAATGGTAAGTACTTTTTATAACAGGGAAACACCCCTGAGTAGGGCACTTTAAATGGTATAACCTCCTACTAAGCCAAAATCGACTTAGCGGAATAATTATCAGGCAATTATTGTCTATAATATTCCAAACTGCCAAAGGCAACTTAAGACCGGGTCAAAGTAACTGTTGTTACGCTATGTTTAGTTTGTAAAGTCGACCTTTCTACATCAAGGATAAAGATATTTAAAAAAACACTTTTTAATTTGTAATATTATTATAATGGTTATGCCACGTAAAATGTTAAATTTTTACGATGTTTTTATTTTTTTTATAATAAAAACAAAATTTTTTACGAAAAAGTGATTTTTTTATTAATTTTTAGTTCCTAAAAAAGGACAAAAAGATCCCAATGTTGGTCAACTATTCAGCAACCTCGGTCCAGTTATTTTCGATAACATTGATGTTGATACAACAACAGAATCAACAACTACAACAACGACAACAGAATCAACACCAACGTCCACAAGTAAGAATTTTTAGCTTTCTTCTTTTCAGTAATTATTTAAGTTTTTTACTTTTTTTTGTTTATAAAAATATTATAAACAATTAGTTTTTTATAAGCTAAATGTAAGGCTAAATGCAGTGTGGTGTAATGGTCAAAACACTTGCTACACTACATGGGGTCGTGGGTTCGACCCCTACTGCTCTCATGCTGTAGTGTTCTTGAGTAAGGTGTTATAAACAGTTTAAACTCCTGCTAAGCCAGCACTTAATCAGCAGAATAATTATCGAGCAATTATAATCAATAATATCCTAAACTGCCAACGGCAACTTGAAACTAGGTCGGGGTAACAAATGTTACCCTATGTTAGGTTGTAGAGTCAACCTTTCTACATCAAGGATAAAAATGTATAAAAACAAAAACGAACGAACGAACAAAGAAATTGACTCTAAATTTTTGTTTTAAAATAATATTTTTTTCTATGTTAGATTTACTTATTGTTTAATATTAATTGTTTAATTAACAGCGACCTCGTATTTTGAATCTGAAATTGATCCAATAAACGAACATGAAAATTATATTGAAAGTAAAATGATTGAACAGCAACAACATCAAACTAACCTGGCTAATGTAAGTTATTTTTTTAGAAATAGTTTGTTAGATGCATTTTTACTTTAAAAACAGTTTATTTTTGTACTTTTTAACCACTTTTGATATATTTGATTGTTTTTTGGGGTTCGAATAGCTAAAGTTTTCAAGATACCTTTAATAAATAGGATTAAAAAAAGATTTAGACTATTTTTTTGTGCTTTCATGTATTGGTGTAATTATAAGCTAAAAAAAAGTATTTTTTATTAAGTTGATAAACATAGGTTTATAAAAAACAGCTTGTCAAAATTCTCCTACATATTATTCGGTAATAAACATGTTTATTGTGAATCACAAATAATCAAATATGACTCACAATACAATATAATAGACTCACATAAGCCATTATGTTACTAATAAAATATTATTTGTATCTAAAAATTTATTTTTTCACCTAAACGAATTTTTTTTTTTAACTTAAAGAGATGGTTCGGTCGCAGAGTTTCTTTTTTAATTATGTTGGAATTTTTCCAACTAGCAGGAGGATAGGATTATTTTAAAAATTGGTCAAGTAGTTTTTGAGATATCGGAATTTGAAGGTAAATATTCTAAATAGGGAAAATCCCTACGCTCGCGAGTCACGTGACGCACGACGTCATCGTCGTAAGTCATTTACTGGCAAACATAGGAAAATAACCTTATTTTGACCTTTCTGAGCCATTTGTTGTACTTTTTTTTAAATTTTTTTTGCAGAAAACAAACTTAGCATGAAAAGCAAAGTTTATCCACATTATATAAGACAATTGTTACTTTTAAAGTATTTTTAATTGGGTCGGCCGTATTTAAAAATTTAACAAATTATGGCTATGCTGTTAATTTTAAAAATTTACCAGCCAAAAACGCTTACAAACTCTTGCAAGAAACAGGCAGGTCAACTAAGTGTTATTAAAGCAAAGTTTACCGTTAACACAGTCTTAGTTTTGTTTAAAATAAAATCACTTCATTGTTGTTAACTAATATATTGTCAAATTGTTCAAATTGGCGTATATAGCCTATATAGACAATACTTTTATTTTGGTTATACTATAACAAATAAGTTTATTTTTTACAAGTGTAAAGCACAAACTAAAGTTAAGAAGGGCAGCAATTTTTTTACAAGTGTAAAGCACAAACTAAAGTTAAGAAGGGCAGCAAACACTAATATTTGTTGCCAGGGGTACAAGTACTTACATATACTGTACGTTATATTAAAAATTGTTTGGAATTATTAATTAAAAAAATACATAAAGATGTTAACTAGAATATTTAGTTTATAGTTTATTGATGTATATTATACTTTATGTTTCTTAACCCATGTGACGTTTAGTGATTAGAACTATTTTTATATGATGTTTCTTAACCCATGTGACGTTTAGTGATTAGAACTATTTTTTTTCAAAATTGTCAGATATATTAAGTTTTATGCAAAACTTACTGTTCTAACAGGTAAACTTTGCTTCAGTAACATTCAGTTGACCTGTCTGTTTCTTGTAAGTGTTTGTCAGCCAATATTGGCCGTTTTTGACTTGTAAATTTTCAAAATTAACAACATAACCTTAATTTGTTAGAATTTTTCAAATACGGCCTACCTAATTAAAAATACTTTAAAAGTAAAAAATGTCTTATATAATATGGCTAAATATTGCTTCTTAGGTTAAGTTTGTTTTCTGCAAAAAAAAATTTAAAAAAAGTACAACTAACGGGTCAGAGAGGACATAATAAGGTCATTTTCCTATGTCTGCCAGCATATGATCTTACGACGATGACGTCGTACGTCACATGACTCGCGAGCGTTGGGACTTTCCCTATTTACAATATTTACCTTCAAATCCAGATATCTCAAAAACTACTTGACCAATTTTTAAAATAATGGTATCCTCGTGCAAGTTGGAAAAATTCCAACATAATTAAAAAAGAAACTCTGCGACCGAATCATCTCTTTAAAATTTTTTTATAATAAAAGCTAATTTTAATATTAAAATTTCAACTATTATAAACTATCAAATAACTTAATAGAAATAAGATGGATATTTAATAATAAATAAAAAAAAAACAAGAAATAAAATAATTTTGTGTCTATACGCAGAAATATAAAAAAGTCATTCAATTGATTGACATTTCCTATTCAAAATTGTGGTTTTAGTTTTTTTTATTCATTTTTTTATTAAATTTTAATTGATTTTATATTCAAGAAACTGTTTCACAGGGATAATAATATCTAAAAATTGTTAATATTTGATTCATGTCATAATGAGCATTAACCTTTAATAATAATAAGACTTAGGTTTTAGTAAGTTAGGCAAGTCAAAATTTTATTAATAAATAATTACTTACATTTAAAACATTTTGTGCACTTTAATTTGGGCATATAAAATAATTATTTTATGAAATTATATATGTTAAAAATTGTGCTCTTATTTTTAATTAGCATATTTTCAATTATTTTTTATTAAAATTCCTTTTTTATTTGCAGGCAATGGCTGCTTATAGTTCAGCAAATATAAATCTGGGTTCAAATTCAACAATCGATTCTAAGTCAATCAAAAAACAACGGAAATCACTAAAAAAAGTAAGAAAAATAAGAAAATACTACAAAATGCAAACATTTAAAAATTTAATACTACTTTAAATGAAGAAAAAGAATTGTATGTTAAAATTTTTTTTTTAATTTGAGGTTTTTCTATATATATATTTTAGAAATAAAAGTTTTTTATTAAATCAAATATTAACTCAATATTTTTGATATTATAATATCAGGAATTTGACAACACAATTAGTCTGTTAACTGAAAAACATAACGACAAATTGGCACAACTATTAGCTGTTCACGAAGCAAAGATGGACTCAATTCAAAATCAACAGGCTAGCGGTATATATTATAATTTAATTTTGCTTAGGAAAAAATTTGACTGCTACTGTACACCAACGAGTATTGTACTACATGGTGCCTGCTGATTCCTTCTTATTCCTTACAGTTCTTGCTAAATCTCTGTCTTATATTTTGGTTTTTAAAAATTCTCTCGGACTTGATGGCCACGCTAATTCTTTTTTTGTACATTATGGTTCTAGTTATTTCTCTTTTGTACTTTACAGTCCTAGCTAATTCTCTCTTAAACTTAACGGTTCTTGCTAATGCTAATGCTTTTTCTTAGTCGTTGCGAATTCTCTCTCATGCTTTTTAGTTATATTTCTTCTCGCGAATTCTCTCTCATCCTTTTTTAGCGAATTTGCTCTTATACTGTACTGTCTAGGCTAATTCTTTTTTGTACTTTATGGTTTTCGCTAATTACTTTTTAAACTTTTTTTGATGCTTGCAAATTCTCTCTCGTACTTTATGGTTTTAGCTAATTTCTTTCCCTTTCGTACTTTGCGTTTTTTTCTAATTCTCTTTCTTACTGTACGGTCACGCTTATTCTCTCTCTTGTACTTTATATAACTCGCTAATTCTCTCTTGTACTTTACGAACCTCGCTTTCTTTTGTTTCCCGTTGTCTCTTTTTGTAGTAAAATACTGTAAAGTACAAGTCATCTTTATGTTCTAAAATATTATGTTAGGGAAAATATTGTAACGAATTTTTACATTACAAAAATATATTTTTTTGTAATTTGATTTATTTAAATTAAAAAAAATTATTTATTTAAATTTTAGATGAATTGTTAAACGAACAACCAATTTATATCGATGGTGGAGGTCTACCTGCTCAAACAGGTTTGTAAATTATTAAACTAAATGTTGGAATACTTGATTTTTTTATAATTTTAAAAATATTTTAAATACTTTCATGAAATTGGAAAATAGTTTTTTTGTGATTTTTATGAAAGACTCGGATGAAATAATCGAAAATTCCGAAGATGAAGAGTTGGATTATTATGAGGAGGAAATATCTTCCAATGATGAAGAGGACAGCACAGAGATTGAAGAAGTGGAAGTAGATGTAGAGGAAGATCTGGAAGAAGACTTAGAAGAAGATTATGATGAAGATGAGGATGCAACAGAAGAAGATTATGACGAAGAAACAACCGAAGGAGCATTAGAAGAAGAAATAAACGATGAAGATGATCTTGAGGAAGAAGGTATTGCAAATTTTTTTTTGTTTATCCTCGTTGCGGGAAGGTTGACTTCATGACCTAAATATAGAGTAACAACAGTTATTCCAACCTAGTCTTTAGCTAATTTGGCAGTTTGGGATATTATAGATTATAATTGCCCGATAATTCTGCTACTAATTAAACTGCTGGCTCAGTAGGGGTTCACACCATTTATAGCACCTTACTCATGGTAGCTACCACATGAGACCAGTCGGGATCGAACCTAGGATCTTATGTAGTGAGGCCAAGTGTTCTGACCACTACACCATGCTGCTGGATAAATAATTTAATAAAATGTTTTAATTAATTTGTGTATTTGTTTATCTTAAATGAATATTAATTTTTCAGAAGAAGATTATGATGATGACGATTGGTTGTTTAAAGAAACCACGGTAAATACTTTAATTTATCGAGCAAACACTTTAAATTTTTTCTTACTACTTTAGTTGTGTAGTAAATACTTTAAAATTTTCATGGTAAATACTTAAAATTTATTTTTTGTAAATGTTTTCAGACTCCTGAAATTGAAATAGATTTTGATACTGACTTTAACCAACAACAAGTAAGTTGATTAATTTTTATGTTAAATTATTACATTAGCTTTAAGTTTAATTCTCGGTAGCAGCATTAATTTTGGTCATCTTAATATTTCATATCTTCGTAAAAATTTAAAATTTAAATAAAATAGGCTCAAAAATTGGTAAATTTTTAAAATTTAAAAATGCAAATAAATAATATAAATCTAAATATAATAAAGCCTAGTGGACTTTATATATATGAGCAATTTATTGCCGTTTAAAAAAATACAAAAACTTGTGTTTGTGGTGTGCAGTTATCACAGACAAACTAGTAATATATCAGTAACTTATAAGTAAAAATCCAGGTTTATAGGTGGAGGATCTATTAAATTTTAATAAAAATTTTGTTAATTTTTTAGCCCCTAGCTGTTGTGGATACCGATAAGGAATACCAGGATTACAGTGAAGCTTCTTTCACTCGTTGGATTGCCGTCTCTGTTGGATTTCTTGTTCTTGTGACCTTAGTTGCTGTGGTTGTTCATGGTGTTAACAAGAGGTCGGTAATCAGACAGAAAAAATTCACTAAACTTCAGGTATGAGTTCACTATTTTCAATCTTTTTTAAAACGGTTAATAAAATATTTATTTTGTTATTAGCCTTATGGATAAAATAATTAATTCTCTTTTGTTTTTGTTTTTTTTTAATTTTGTTTAAAGTTTTTTAAAAACGTTTTTTACTTTTCTGGACTGTACATTTTACATTTATTTCTTGCCAAATTTCTTACTACATTTACCATTCTTAATGACATTTATTATATATTCCAACCTTATATATACCCTAGTTCTATTCAAATATTTACTATCAGATGATAGGCTATTAGTATTTCAGGATCTTGTACTTACGGTTTTAATAAAAACTTTGATGCTGTGTGGTCCTAGCTTATTCTTTATCGTACTTCACAGTACTGCATAATTTTCTCCCCTATTTAACTGGCATAACTTATTTTCTTACAAGTAATTAGTATTTTATATATATATATTTTTTTTTTGGATATAACTGTATTTTAGATTTAAAAAGGTCGACTTAACATAGAGTAACATTATTTACCCCAACCCAATCTTGTGTTGCCTTTTGGCAGAGTTTATACTGTTTATAGCGCCTTACCCAAGAGCATGTAAGCATTGGGAATCGAACCCAAGACCACATGTAGTGTACAACCACTACACCTATGCCAATATACTTGATAAATATTAAATTTTTTTTTGAAGACCATAAACCACAAGTATTCCAATTTTAAAAATACCAAATTTGCTTTTTTGGCCTCGATATATTTCACAAAATATAAAAATAAACTTTTTATGTTCAGGTTAACGACCGCCTTACTCCAGAAGAAAGACAATTACTCCAAATGCAACAAAATGGTTACGAGAATCCAACCTACAAGTTCTTTGAGAAGCAGCAGTTGGTCTAAAAATTAACAAATATTGAAAAAGGACAAAATTTCTGTAAATAAACAAACTTTTTTGTCACTTAAATGTTGTTCAAATGTTGGTTAAAAATAATTTTGCTAAATGTTGGCTATTTTTTAAAAAGCTAATTTGTTACTAAATTTATTTGATATAATTTTTAAATTTATTACAATTTGATTAAAATATACAAACTTTTTTTATTTTAAAAAACGTGCATTTCTTAAAGTTGCATTTTTTTTAAATTACGCTATCAAAACCGGTGCAAAATTTTTTTTTAAAATTACAATTTTAGTTTAAAAAAAATGAAAAAACAAACTGTGCTTAGTCATGTGGTTTAATTTATTACGTCACAATCACTCAATATATCACGTGGATAATCATCAACCAATCAGTATTCAAATATTTTTGTGCTTTTTGTAACTTTTTCTTGTCAAGAAAAAATGATTCAAAAAAAAAAATTTGTAACTGATAAAAATATAATTTTTGTTTTTGTGCTTTTTTGTATAAATTTTTCTTTTCAATGAACTTGCTTTTTAGTTTATAATATTTCATTTCTTTAAAATATGTTAAAAGTTTTTTTTATAAAACTAGAAATATAATAATACAAAATCTATTTTCTGTAATTTTTAGACTAACATTGGTACAAATAATAACTAAACTTTTTAATAAACTTACAAAAAATCATTTTTTTATTATAAAATAAATGTGATTATATGAAAATTAATTGAATGAAGCATATACTGTTTTGTAACATTAAAAACGTAGTAGCTTTTATTAAATAACTTTATTTTTAGAAATTTTTTGCTGATGTTTTATATTGAAGCTGTAATAATTAATGTTTTGCTTTTCTTAACCTAGCATCTTCTAATATGACGTCAACAATATTTGTTTGTGATGTCATCGCACTTCTAATACACTTGTATAGCTGAAAATCTGTATTTTTTTAAAATTTAATTTTGGTTAAACTTGGATAACTAGTAGCACATTGGTATATCATTTGTATTGCAATTACATCTGGTTTATTCCTAATATGTGCTTATATTTATATAAAGGTTAGGTATAAATGGGCCCCACATGCTAAGTTTATTTGTCGTTCGTTGATAATATTCCTCCATTCGTTTAGGATATTGATTTATTGAAAGGGGGTCACCAGTGTTAATACAATGTTGCGTTATTAAAGTTCGTCCCATGTCATTGCCTTTAAAAGAAAGTTGAATCGTTGACCAGCTTGTTAAGTTGTCTCTGCTTGGTTATATCTAGCTCTTTTAAGCAAAGGTGTCGGTTGTCAAACGTGTAATTTTGGTTACGATTTAGTGATGTTAGAAATAGGAAACTAATTTGTGTAAGATATTATTTAAAGTTTATTAAAACTATTTTCCCCAGTTCGGTTAATTTAAAAGTTAAAACTGGATTTCCCATATAACCTTTGTAGTGGTCTTAGTCGACCCAATCCAAAAATTTTTGATAGAAGAAACAATAAACACATATGATACAAGCACAAAAAAAATACAATCTACTAATCATTTTTTATAAGTGAAAAAAATATACATAATTTTATTTTTAGCATTTTTTAAAATTTTTTTGTAGTAGATAGCATTACAATAGCAATCAACACATACAAATACGAGCGGCACAATATAATACAATGTTAAGTAGTAATGGACAAGAATGTAATATGTTCCTTACATGCCCTTAGATAATTTTGAGCGAATTACCTGATCCTTAACAAGTTTTGCCACCCTTGCCGACCCCTTACGCCTCTGGTGTGTGCGATTTTGGGTTTCAAGAGTGGATTAAGGTTTTAAATTTTAGTATGATTTTTTATTAATTTTGGTTAGGGATAGTCTAAAAAGGACTCTTATATAGTATAGGGTTAGAAAAATAGTCAAAATATAATCAAAAAATAGTCAAAATCTGGAAAAAAACGAAAACAAGTCTAAGATTAAAAGACATTAAAAAAGTATATCGTAATAGAAGTTAATATTAAGTTTTAACAAAATCATGAAAGATTACAAAAATAATTCTCACGTAATTTTAAACTGTTAAATTTCTTTGTTTTTAATGTTAATAAAAGGTTAGCTTATGCATAATAAGCTACAACTTTATGAAAAAAATATTTTCATTTTACACACAATTTACAAATATTTTTACAACTAAAAAATGCCATTTTATTTACAAATATGTTATTAATAATTAGTTTTTACTAAAAACCTATGAAAAGGTGTCTTTACAATTTTTATTTTAATTAGTAAAATGTAATTATATTATATGCAAAACTTTAAATTTTTTAATTATTTTTAAAAGTTTTCAGTTTTTTAATAAGTGAAATAATTAATTTACAAATAAGCGTTTTTAATTATTTCCCTTAATTAACGAATATTTTACAACGGTCTAATCATCATTTTAGATTTTTTAAACGAATATAAATTACTTTTCCAACGCCTCCAATTTATTCCAGGACTACTTTCAACTCCCCCAACAAGATATTCTCCGTTTAAGTTTGAACAAACACAACCGTAATACCACCAAGCACCATGATAGTAGTTAGCGCAGTTACCATCACTCCACATATCATGATCTTGATCAAATGTTGAAAACGGCATCCCATTATGACGTTTCATCGAATCTCCTGCATAAATATAAAAGTTAAACAATTTACTAAAATATAAAAAGTTTTAATTACTTAAATAATTTTGAGAACTTTTCGACATAAAAAAACTAAATTTTATTTTTTTTATGAATTTACTAAATGCTCAATAATAAATAAAAAAAAACATTTTAATTTATAAAATATTAAATAATTAATTTTTATTTTAAATTAGTAATTTAAAAAAAAATAAAGATTTATTCTCATTGTTACGTAACCTAAGCCATTGTTTGTTTACAAATTAAAATTTTAATACGAAATAATATTTTAATAATAAAAGTTGTGCAAACAACAATAAACTATTGTGACGTCATAATTTATTATATTGTTGTACTCGATCTTTTTAGATAACACTTATCCAACGCTCCAAAAACAAATTATAAACTCAGTATTATAATTTAAACAATTAAACCCATATAAATACTGCTGGTGCATTTAAATCGTGGTAAATTGTACAAATTAAAGCATATAAAATGCACTATATCTAATTATCTATATTTTACCATAGTTTAGAAATGCGATTGATTTTATAAACTGCCACAAAACCTCGCATAGATCGATCACGTGTCTAGAGATAAAGTTGTATTGAAAGGGAAGCTATTATAGTTGTTACTAACACCTTTTATGCTGATCTTTTAAAAAAAAGCCGATTTGGATTAAAAATCAGAGTATTTTTTAACTATTAATTATAAGAAAAATAAATATTTTTAATTACAAATTTTTACGATAAAAACGCGTCTTTAACATGCGCTTATTGTAATTATATTTAAAGCGGTATTTGTGAGCTAATGATTTTAAATAATTGTTTTTTGTTTGGTAGTCAGTCTAATTAACCACATAAGACATATTTATGTAAAACTTTTCAACTAAAACACTGCCAGTAACATAATTATATTTTACAAACCTGCCGTACCGCTATATCCTTCCACAGTCAATCGATAGAAACTTTCAGGATTTCCAACTTTGAAGTTGCTAAAATAAAAAAGTTGTTTATATAATAAAACTTTTTTATTTAATTTATATTTTTTTACCTGTATCTTGCAAAGATTTTTTCGTCGTTCCAGGAGTTTAAATCAACTCGTAATTCAAATCTTCGTGATTTTGTCAACTGGTAAAGGTTATTTAAACCTGTATATAAATGTCTTGATATATTATATGCAACAGACAACTTTAACACAACTAATAAAGTTAAAGAATTAGATTTCAAGGACTTACCAAGCCAATATTCGCCCGATATGTTTCCAAATCCATTCACGTAGTTATCCCAATCCAAGTAAAAGTCTTGAGACCCATCGAAACGTCTTTGAATGACCTTTAAGGTGTAAAAATTAATTACTTTTCGTAAATTACTAAATCTATTGTTGAAGGGTTTTATAAATACGATAATTAACAAAACCCCAGAAGTTTAAAAGTATTTACCATCCAAACTTTATCGTATGTAGTCCGATCACAATAAACTGGAGTTATTTTACCATCTATATTAATGTCGTAAACACCACTTCCTGTATCGTTGGCCAAAGCCGTGCAATCAAATGGCCGCAATTCTAAATAAGCAATAATAATGCTATTATTTATCTTATTTTTTGTATATATCTCTATTCTCAATGTGCAAAGGTCGAATGCCTGTCTTAAACATAAAGTAATATCAGTTACTCTGACCCAGTCTCGAGTTGTCTGTGGCAGTTTGGGATATTATAGATTATAATTGCCCAATTTTTATGCTGCTGATTAAGTGCTAGCTGAGCAGGAGTTTATACCGTTTATAGCGCCCCTTGACGCTACAGCATGAGAGTAGTGGGGATTAAACCTACAACTTTACATGGTTTAGCAAGTGTTCTTACCACTACACCACGCTGCCGGCTTTTTTTATTTATTTATTTTTTTATTTTTTTTTAACAAAACGTTGTAAATAGTAACTTTTCATTTATAGTAACGTTCCGTTTTTACACCTTACGTTTAGGTGGCGATATAATAAAGGTTCTAATTGTATATTACCTTAACCTTTAATTAATTAAGGTTCGATCTCCCCAATTCAGTAAAAGCCTATAGGTACTCCGTTTAACGGTTCACCGTAAAAAACAAATTAGCTAACTTTGGTATTTTCCACGGTTAGTTATCGATTAATGGCTTTAAAGTGGATTGGAAAAAGCGCCACGTCTAATAGGGTATTTAAATAAACGCCTTAGACGTTATTTAAGTAACTGAAAAATGCAATATTCGCTGAAAGTCTTCTAAGTGATGTTTAAGCAGTTCATGTATCATACATTTTATACCTCTACAAAAACATTAAGTTTTTATATAAAGTATTATTGCTTAAAATCATTTAGGGTTGGGGTAGTACATTTAATTAATTAAGGAATTTTGTTGGGCGCCACACAAAATATTTGAAGGTTTAACTAGTTTCAGGACAGCAAATCAAGATAAAATATTAAAACTACAATTACTGTATGGTTAAAGCACCCGACAAACTAAAGACACTAGAAACCAAATTAAAAAACATTTATTTTATGCGGCAATCAAAAAAACACAATAGAAGTTATTTTTACCTTTTATCTTAATTTCGTGCTCTGCGATTTTATTTTGCATTTCAAGCAGCAAACTCTGACATTCATCACAGTTTCCCGGCTCCCCCTTCGCTCCGGGAAGACCCCTGACACCATTAACACCGGGAAATCCGGAAGTTCCGTTGAATCCGGGAGGTCCGATCGGTCCCATCTTTCCGGGAGCTCCAGGTTCTCCGCGTTCCATTGTGTCGTCATCGTTGCCACAAGTTAAAACAACTTGTCTGACGTTTTGTCCGCGTACAAACAAAAACACCAACACCAATAACTTAACCCAAAACATGTTTTTTGTTTAAGCAATATCTGCAAAATAAAGTCATAAAAAGTAAAAAACTATAATTAACATTTACAATAACCACAGCCTAAAGTTAAAGAAAATTTAATCACTTGAACAATCGCTGGCAGCAAGATGTCGTGGTAAGAACACTTTCTACGCTACATGAGGTCCTGAGTCCAATTCCAGGTGAAGTCATGCTGTAGCGTCCTTGAATAAGGCGTTATAAACGGTATAAACTTTAGCTGAGCCAGCAATTAATCAGTAACTTAATTATCGGACAATTATAATCTATAAAATATCTCAAACTGCCACAGGCAACTCGAGACTGGGTCTGGGTAACTGATGTTACTTTATGTTAAGGTCATGCAGTCGACCTTCCCACATCGAGAATAAATATGTATACAAAAAATAAAAATAAAAGTTAAGCATTAATAAACAAAATGTAAACTCGACAATCAACATACAAAAACTTAATTCAATCTTTATAACTTAAAGTAAGAGGCTCACTCTAAAATAACTTAAATGTATTTATATACTTAACATTTTCTTATAACCGATCATTCTGCGCGGACAAAAAATAAATGTTCTTTAAAGAGAGTTTTCGCATAACAATTTTAAGTTAAAAATTGAGCTTAGTTTCTCTGTCTAGCCGACATTTTTAAATAAAAATACGGAGTATGATATGCTCAAAAAGGCACTAAATATTATATTTAATTTTTTACATATCGTCTGTTATTCAAATTTAAATAAATACGCAAAAGACTCTAGTAGATTATGACGTAAAATTTGTAGAAACGCTGTTTTAAAATACGGTTTGGCAGATTTTTCTCTTGCGCTTAAAAGTTTGGTAATAATTTTAATAAATTTATATTTTAATAAAAGTTTATTTTAGTATAACTTGTACTTATTGTTCGCTAAAACAAACCTAAGGATGATGTAAGACAACCAAACCAATAAAATCTCAAGCTAGTGGGCGCATAGGCTGAGCGATTCTGTTAGGCTAAGCAATATTTTTATAAGAAATTCGGTAGCGGTTATAGCAGCGGACTACGAGCCGAAAGGTTTTAAGTTCGAACCGCACCATTGCCACACTATTTGCCCTTGAGTCCGGCGTTCACAGATAGCTCAAACACGTCACAATATCATACCCCTACACAATATAAATTAAAAAAATATATATATATATTTAAAAAAAAGGCAAACCAAAGCGTTAAATAAACGAAAATTATGTTATAATAATAGTTTTTGTTATGTAGATACATCTACAAGTTTAATAAATCGTTTACAGCAGTAACTTAAACGATCTGACTGCGAGTCTTGATGGCTGTTTGTAAGAAAAAGTAAAATGGTCTAGTTTCGCTTTTAGATATATTCATACAGTTAAAAACCTAACGCTTTTTGGTTCACTGATGACAAATTTACTGTTAGAGTAAAACACGTAAAAATTTGTAAACCACAACAATTTTGCCTTAAACTTTTAAATTAAATTTGGAACGCAGTGTAATAGGATTGTGATTCATAGTCTGCTGGAGTGACGACAAAACCCTTTTTTAAATAAAAAAGTTTTTAACTAAGGTCCCAGATTAACTACACAACCAAAATTAATAAATATAATCTTACAACAACATATACGTTCATATAAAAGTTAAATGACCCTGAGCCTCAACGTTTAAAAAATAAAACCACAAAATGCTTTTGTAAATTAACCGTATTACTACGATTGCTTTGTCATATGCACAAGACGCTATTTTAACTATTTTTATAATATTTGAACTCGTGTTTTTTCTTAAACATAACTTTGCTTTTTTATAAATTTTACTAAAATAACAAACAACACACTCAATTTTTTTTGGGGGGGCATTCCCCTATTCTATATCGTATTGTTCGTTGTACACTCTTCTCTTGTACTTTGTCGTTAAAGATGCAAGGACACCTGTATTTATACACAGAAAGAACAAAGCTTTTGAAAAATATTATTTAGGAAGTATTGCGTCATTCTAAAATAAAATAAGGTGATATTGTTTTGGGTAACTAAAAGAACTATTGTTGTCAGTTCAGCTAAAAATGAGGTAATGTTTTTTATGCAGTCAGCCAAAAAATAAGTTTCCATCGTTCTTTGTATTCAAACAAGCAAATAATGGATGTGGTTTTAAGTAACGCTTAAAATAGAAATATTTATTAAACTTTGTCAAAACCCCGTTGCACGAAGGTCTTGTGTTAAAGCCAGTAATCTTATTACCGGTTCTGCATGGTTTAAGTTTCGTGTTTAAAATGCTTTGCCTTTTGCTCTCTGACGTATTTTGTTTAGGGTCTTAAGATAAATTTTTATTTAAAAATGATGTAATAGTTGACAAGTGCTAAATATCATGAATTTATTTTTTCTTTATGATGTCATTGTTAAAAAATAAAATAAAACACGTAAAGGAAAAAAAACACAAAATTTTATAATTATTAACTAGTTAAAGTCAAATAATAAAATCTAAAATACTTAAATTATTTAAAACGTTTAATAGGTTTATTTTTTTAATGTTTAAATTAAAATTATAACTAGTGAAGGAAAGTTTTGCAAAAAAGCCAAAAGAATTGGGTTCAATATAGTATCATAAACTAAATAAACAATTTTTGCTATTTAAAAAAAAAATCATATACTTAAAATAAATGGGTAAAAATGAAAAACGCGTTTTAAAAAATACTGGCAGTGTAGTGCAATAGTTAGAACACTTCCTACACTACATAAAGTTCTGGGTTTAATTTCCAATGTTGTCATGCTATAGCGTTCTTGAGTAAGTCGATTTAAAGGATATGAACTCCTGCTAAGCGAGCACCTAGTCAAGACCTTGAGCGAATATAGTGTATTTTCCAAAACTGCCAAAGGCAACTTAAAACAGGGTCGTGGTAACAGTTGTTCTCTATGTTTAGGTTGTAAAATTGACTTACCCACATCGAGGATAAAGATATATAAAAAAATATTTATCCTTTAGAATTTCGAAATAGGGGAAATTTATTCTCATAAGTCAAATAAGGAAAATGTAATTTCCGAACAACGTAACTTTTAATACGTCACTTTAAAAACAACATAAAAAAGTTTTCTGTAAGTAAAACGTAATCTAATTCTGGACAATTTTTAAACCTAAACTATCAGACTATCATAACACTAACTGACTAATATAACTGTAGAACATATATTTAATTACATTGCAATTAACGATAAGGGTGTTGTTTTTAGTGTTTATTAAATAATAAAATAGTAATAAATACAAATGCAGGATAAATAGGTTTTTTACAAATATGTCAGCAAATTTTTCAATGTATTTTTATAAGGGTATTATGGAAACATGGTGTATTTTATTTTTAATGATAGATAAGTTACAAAAAAAAAGATTTTTAAATTTAACTTGTTTATTCTTCATATGTAAATAATAAAGGGCAAGATAAAAACAACTTTATCTACATTTTTTTGTGCTTAAAAAGTGTACAGTAGCATCAATTCTAAATTAAAGTAGTACAAACCTTGCTGGTTTCATTAGTTTTAATATTAAGATTAAATATACCGGCAGCATGTGGTAGTCTGGTAGTGGTAACAACACTTTCTACACTAAATGAGGTCCTAAGTTCGATCCCCAGTGATCTTATGCTGTAGCGCTCTTAAGTAAGGTGCTATAAACGGTATAAACTCGTGCTGAGCCAGCACTTAATCAGCAAAATAAATATCGGGCAATTATAATCTATAATGTCCCAAACTGCCACAGGCAACTCGACAATGGGTCGGAGTAACTGATGTTACTCTATGTTTAAGTCGTGCATTCGACTTTCCCACGTCGGGGATAAAGATATATACAAAAAAACACTATTAATATTCTGACCTTAAGCTGAGCTATCAACTAGTGAATAAATAATTTATAATCTTAATATTGTAATTTTTTTAATAGGTTTTTCCTGATGAGTTTCACATCCAAACTCTTCGTGGATTCCTCTGCGCGTGTGCTGATGTCCATCCTGATGTTAACATTAAAAACACCATTATTGCTCTTATCGAGAGGTAGGCACTTTTAGTAGGGTAGAAACTTTTTTGTGTGGGTTTTATTAAACGCGAAAAAGTTGACAAAATTGTAAAAAAATTTGTGTCTTAAAATATCTTTTAACAATTACTTGTAAATACCATTATGTTACTTTTATATAATGAAGTTTAGTGGACAATGTGTATGTTTATGTCCAATTATAAAGTAGGTAAATTATCGCTGGCAAATATTAGTTGAAAGTTGCGACTAGATTTCAACAAATTAAATGCTGACTATAGGGCAAGCTATTAATTAGTGGATAAAATGTTAAATTTATTAAACCGTAAATTATATTAAGTTGCAACATTTGAGAGTAAAACCATAGTTCCATTACTAAATGTCAAGAGTAAAGCCGTAGTTCCCATACTAATATGTTCAAAATTTAACACTTTAAAAACAAACAACAATTATTTTGTTGTATCTCAGATTAGCATTATTCGTGACAAGAAACGAAGGAAATGCGATCCCATCGGAAGTTATGTTGTTCGATATTTTCTCTGAACAAATTGACAAAATAACGGAGGTAATTTATTACAAGTATTACCAAATAATGTGTTTTATACAAAAAAGGTTTTACTTTTTTTTATGTCATTTTAAAGTAGGTTTTTACATTTTTTAAGGTAAGGGTGTGCTACCCTGACGTGTTTTAAGCTCTTTGTTAACACTAGGCTTAAGGGCGAGTAGTGTGACATTGGTGCGGCTCAAACCCTGAAATTTTTCGGTTTGTTGTCTCCCGCTATGACTAGTAAACCAAATTACCAGTTAACCAATATTCTTTTTATTTTCATTGTCAAATACATTATATTTAATAAATGGCCCTTTTAAATAAAAAAACAACTGCTGTTTGTGGTGCGCTGATAACTTAATTTTTTTCTTTTAAACACACTTCAACATTTTAAATGTACCCAAGCTTGTAGGATGGACAGTTAACTATTTAAACCAAAGTAATTGTTGTTTAAATATCCAGCAAAGACAAGAGATGCTGCTTGAAGATGTAGTGTCCATGCATACAGCGTTGGTGAACCTTGCTTTTAAATGTTACACGGACAGAGTAGATTATATTGACAAAGTGTTCGAGTCTACGATGGAATTGTTCGGGAAAAGAAAAATTGAGACGTAAGTCGTTTTTGTTTTCTTTTCCTGGGTTACGTATGTTGTCCAGATCTAGTCAAAACAATGTGTTGTTTACCATAGGAGAGAATTCTCTCAAAGCGTAATCCGTAGGTGATAATTCTCTCACACTGTAATCCAGGCGAGAGAATTTAGGAGAGTCGTTGTTTAATTATGTTTTGTCTGGAACCGGACAACATATGTGATCTCTTTTCTCTTATAACTTTAATTAAACTCCACTTTTACGTTTTTTTTTTGTGTTCGTTAATTAAAGTTTTTTTATAAACCTTCAGAATGTTTTTTTTATTATTTACAATTTTTTTCTGCAGAATTTCAAGTGTAAAAGATGCTGCATTGTGCAAAGAGTTGTCCAAACTTTTAATGGTTCCGATCGACAAATACAACAACATTTTAACGGTGTTGCAAATTAAGTAAAAAAAATAAATCAGTGGGGATTAAACCCACGACCTTATGTGTGGTGTAGCAAGTGTTCTTACCACTACACCATGCTGCCGGTTCATATGTATACGTACAAACCGCATCATTTATAAATTAAATTTCAAGACATTAATTTTAAAGTTTTGATGGACAGGCTTAATTTTAGAATTTTATATTTTTTTCTCTGTTAGTTTTTTGTCAATGCTCAATAATAACTTTTTGGCCTTATTTATTTATATATAAAGGAGCTTGTTCAATTAAAAAGCCTTTAAATGAAAAAAAACTGCAGTTTGTGGTGCATGTTTAATTTATTGAAGACATATTAATTAAGAGTTGTGTCAATTAAAATGCCGACTATAAAGCAGGCTATTCACTAGTAAATATTATGACAATTAAAATGCCGACTATAAAGCAGGCTATTCACTAGTAAATGTGAAATAAAATATATGTTTTTAATTCTAAGTATTTTGCTCCACTCTACGAACATTTAGACTACTTTTCTCGAAAGCAAATAGCGATTAGAATTATTAACAACGCCCTTGAGAATGAAACGAACATACCCGATGCTGGACAAGTAGGAATTTATAAATATTCTTTAAAAAATTTTTTTGGTGGAATTAGATTTATCATTTGGCTTTTTTTTTTTATTTAGTGTTACCACCTTTAACAGTTTAAAATTTCGTTGATTTTTATTATTTTGTTGATCAACAGGGTGATATTTTGTTGATGTTTAATACATTTTGTTGATCAACAGATTGATGTTTATTATTTTGTTGATCAACAGATTGATGTTTATTATTTTGTTGATCAACAGATTGATGTTTATTATTTTGTTGATCAACAGATTGATGTTTGATATATTTTGTTGGTCAACAGGTCGATAATTTGTTGATGTTAATCTCCCCGTTGATTCAGGACCAAGCAGATCAAACTTCAGACGAAGATGCGGAGGATTTTGCGGAAGAACAGGGACTAGTGTCAAGATTTGTTCATCTTCTTTATTCAGATGAACCTGACCAACATTATTTGGTAAAAATTTTGTTCAATTTTTGTTAAAAAAAAAGTTTGTTTTAACGCTGTTGGTTGAGGTTTCCAGTTGATCTTTACTCGAGTAAGTGCACAAAGGGCGATCTGTACATGAATTGCATTGACATTTTATACAATCTTGTGTCAAATGGGTTATTTAAGAGTACTAGTTAATTTATGTAGTGATCAGAACAATTGCCTTCACTACATGAGGTTGTGTGTTCGATCCCTACTGCTCTCATGCTGTAGCGCCCTTGAGTAAGGTGCTATAAACGGTATAAACTTCTGGTGAGCCAGCACTTAATCAGCAACATAATTATTGAGCAATTATAATATATAATATCCCAAACTGCCAAAGGCAACTCGTGACTGGGTTGGGGTAACTGACGTTACTTATGTTTAGGTCATAAAGTCAACCTTTCCACATCGAGGATAAATAAATGTAAAAAAATTTAAAAATTTGTTGCAGATATTAAACAAAGCATTCAGTCACTTTGAGAAAGGTGGAGACAAAAGGATGTCGTTTACAATCACTTCTGCTGTGTTTTCTGCTTATAGATTGTCAGCCAGATACAAAGAAATAAGTGAAGAGGTAAATGAAACAAAATGTTTTGCTGTTTATTTGTTAGATATTTGATTACTTTTCATTTAAGGTTGTTTGTTGTTTTGTTAAAATGAACGAAATATGCGACTTAAACATAAAGTAAACATGGAGTATTATCAGTTACTCCGACCCAGTCTCGAGTTGCCTTTAGCAGTTAGGGATATTATAGATTATAATTGCCCGGTAATTAAGCTGCTGATCAAGTGCTGGCTCAACAGGAGTTCATATCGTTTATAGTGCCTTACTCAAGGGCGCTACAGCATGAGATCAGTGGGGATTAAACCCTTGATCTCTTGTGTGGTGTAGCGTGTTCTTACCACTACATCACGCTGCCGGTCAATCAATAATAAAATATTTTTTAGGATGCAAAATGGAGTAAAAAATGCTGCAAGATTTATGAGTTATGTCGAACAATGAACAACAATCTTTGTTCAGTTGGTTTCCCTGATTTGTCTTTAAGGTTGTTCATACAAGGTGCTCTCATGGTATCTGAACTAAAATTTGACAACCATGAAGCTATTGCTTATGAGTACCTTTCACAAGTAAGCAATTTAAAACTGTTAACTGTTTAACAAATAAAGAATAAACCAATTTTAGTGGAAAACAGTTTACTAAAATTATAAATATCATTATTTTTGCTTTTATTACCCATATTTTAGTTTAAATAATTTATATATAATGAAGCTTAGTAGACGATATACAGATTAAATAAAACTTTCGTTTGTGGGGCAAGGATAAATTATAACCAGCAAATATTAGTTAAGAGTTGTGACCATACACATACATATATCTTCCTTCAAGGTCTGTTATAAATGGATTTTACTTTTAACTCTTCATTTTTTAAAGGCTTTTTCGATATGTGAAGAGGAAGTTTCAGATAGTCGGGTTCAACTCGCAGCAGTGACCCTTCTTGTCAGTGCAGTTGAGCGTTGTGACTGTTTCAGCGAGGAAAACCATGCCCCTTTGCGTGCCCAGTGTGCTCATGCCACGGCACATCTGCTGAAAAAACCTGATCAGTCACGAGCCGTGGCACATGTGTTACATTTGTTCTGGTCAGGACGAACACAAGAAAGCGATGGAGAGGTAATTTATTTTGTTTATCCTTTATTAGAGTAAAATGGGTCTGGTAGTGTGGTTAAGCAGTCATGGCAGCAGACTACGAGCCGAAAGGTTTTGGGTTCAAGCTGCACCATTACCACACTATTCGCCCCTTGAGCCCGGAGTTTACATATAGCTTAAACACATCATAACACCTTATCCTTCCCCAATAAAAAATACAAAAACCTAACACCTTAAAATTAGAGTAAAATGTCTGACTACAATGTTTATTTCTAGAAAAAATGTAAATAATTCTAATTTTAATTTAGACTACTTAACCGAAATTCATAAATTAAGGTAAAAAAAGTTACCACTTAAGCTAGCTTTTGTTTAAATTCAACATACATAATAATTGCCCAATATTTTATTTAGAAGAAGGATTCCCACAGAGTTATGGAATGTTTGAAGAAAGCTATTAAGACTGCAAACCAATGCATGGAGTCAGCTGTTCAGTTGCAGTTGTTTGTTGAAATACTCAACAAGTATATTTACTTCTTCGAACAAGGTTGCAAATCGGTAAGTTGGTTTAAACAGTCTTTTTTTGCATTTATTTATCCTCTATGTGAAAAGGTTAACTTTACAGCTTGAGCATAAAGTAACATTAGTTACTTCGACCCAGTCTCGAGTTGCCTTTTGCAGTTTGGGATATTTTCGATTATAATTGCTAGTTAATTAATCTGATAATATTAGTTTTTGGTTTAGCAAAAGTTTGTTATGCTTTACTTGAGGCAGTTGGGATTGAACCTAGGACCTCATCTTAAAATAATTTTTTTTTTAATTTGTATTGGATAAAAAAATGGTATACTGTATGTAGTAAGTTATAAAGTAATACGAAAAAATATTATAGCCAAAAATAGTTAATTATTACGTTAATTATTAATAGCCAAAAATAGTTGATTATTCTAACTTTTATCGAACAATTTTTCAATTTTTTACTGTTATGATTAAGGTAACGGTTGATTTACTTAATCAACTGATCTCCAAAATCGAAGAAGATCTTCCAAATATTAAGGATAGTGAGGATTATGACATCATAGAAACCCATTTTAACAACACAGTCAACCATATCAGAGTGGTCAAGGAAGCTCAAAATTTTACTGATCGCTACAGTTTTACATACACTGATGTTACAGTTTAAATTTTAATTAGATTTATGAACCCTCTATAAAAAACATTTTTATTTTTATCCTAAACATATAAATTAAAATTAAATCTCACCTTTGTTTAAGCAAAATATTATTTTATTACCAAACTTCGATGTTACAAAGCTAATTTTACAGTTTTAGGTTTTAGCTTTAATTCTTTGTTCCAACCTAGAGTTGAGCCATTACAATATTACTAAAATTATATTAAAATTTATTTTTTTTTAAATTTGATGGATTTTTAATTTGCAAAATATATTAGGTATTAGTAAGACTTTAAAAAAAATTGATAACAATATTTACTGTAATATACCATAGTTGTAATTATAAATGATTTTTTGTGAAGTGTAAAAATGCCATTTTAAAATTTATTCGTTTTTCACTATGTCCATATATATCAGCTGATTTAAAGTGCTATATGCTTGTGTTTTAATTAGTTAATAATATTCCTCCATTCGTTTAGGATATTGATTTATTGAAAGGGGGTCACCAGTGTTAATACAATGTTTGCGTTATTAAAGTTCATCCCATGCCATTGCCTTTAAAAGAAAGTTGAATCGTTGACCAGCATGTTAAGTTGTCTCTGCTTGGTTATAATGGCTCTTTTAAGCAAAGGTGTCGGTTGTCAAACGTGTAATTTGGGTTACGATTTAGTGATGTTAGAATGTAGGGACTAAGGTCAAGAAAAATCTAATCATAAAAAGTATCGACTCCTAAGGGTACTCTTATCCAAATATAATGGCAGTAATGTATAAAGTTTAAGTCTCTAATGTCTAAAATAGGGTTTAAGACCCGTTAGAAATGGTCAAAAATAGCAAACCGAATCTACATAGAACATCTATTTATTAATCAAACACGTTCATTACATAATTATCCCGAAAGTTACATTACACATATACAAAAACGTTATTACACGTACACACTACAAAATCTGGTTTCTAGGTTACATACATAGCGATAAACATAATCACGAGTACATTACACACAACAACGTCTTTCGTATATCGACTACATCCTTTCTTATGGTATTTAACTGATAACTAATTCTAAATATAAAACTTGGCAAAGTAAAAATTAGGTGTGTGTTTTAGGAACTAAAAAAATATACTAACTGTCAGAAAATAAAATCGCCCAGGAAAAACACAAAAAAACAAACAACTGTCAATTCACATTTTGTATATCCAAGGGGTTACACTATTAACCCATATTCTTTGAATTTATAAAATAATACAGTCCAACTGAACAGGAAATTAAACACAGTTACCACTAGCTCTACATAACAAATAGCGACAATTTTTACAAGAGCACGCGAAAAATACACAATTAGACCATGTTCAGTATAATAACGATTAAATTTAAAGAGTTTAACAGCCTTATGGGCGTTAGACTTGTCCTTGAATAAAGTGGTTAATTTGTTTGTACCCTTTATAACCTGTATATATTTAAATATACATAATTACAGTCTCTATAAGTTTTTTTATATTCGTAAGTCTTTTGTACGGTGTTTAAACCGCACGGGATGGCAGCGAGTTTGCACTGTTTCGGTTCGCCGAACGAAAGTTATTATTACGCCTGTGAAAAGTTTTTTTTACGTATTTCTTTTGTTTGTTGAGTCAATATCAGTTGATTCTGGTTAATAATGTTTTGTTTCTGGTACCCTAGTGGCCAACGCTGTATTTCATTGTCCAAGGCCACCAACAGGTCATATACGGTTTTCTCGTCGTTCGGTGTGAACCGGCATTAAGTCTGGTTTGAGGCTAGGAAAGCCTTGGCATTAGAATTGATGGAGAAGTGCTTTCCTACAAAAAATAGAATACGAATTTATGTAAGATATTATTCAAAGTTTATTCAAATCTTTTTTATCCCAGTTTGGTTAATTTAAAAGTTAAAACTGTATTTCCCATATAACCTTTGTAGCGGTCTTAGTCGACCCAATCCGAAAGTTTTTGATAGAATTTTCAGACAGTTAATTGTTTGTATTTGTAGTTGATTGTTTATACCGGCAGCGTGATGTAGCGGTAAGAACACTTGACACCCCCTATGAGGTCGTTAGTTCAATCCCCACTGGTCTCAAGCTGTAGCGCACTTGAGTAAGGTGCTATAAACGGTATGAACTCCTGCTGACCGATCACTTAATCAGCAGCATAATAATCGGGCAATTATAATCTATAATATCCCAAACTACCACAGGCAACTCGAGACTGGGTCGGGAGTAACTGATGTTACTCTATGTTTAGATCGCGCATTCGGCCTTCCCACATCGAGTATAAAGATATTTGCAAACAAAATTGTTAACTTGGTATTGTCTGACTGACAGTTAAGATTTCTTAAAATAACCACACAGGAAATTCACTGTATAATTATATTATACGGCAATTTCTTACTAAAATAAAGTTCCAAAATTCATTAACGATAAAAACAAAACGTTAAAATCCCGATCTCCAAAATTAAAACTACTTTTTAGTAAGACATTAGATAACTTCTTTTGTAAGACACAAAAGTAGCTTACTAATAAGAATAGAACAAAATAAAACAAGATGTTAAAAGAAAATTTCAGATTTTAAAAACAAGTCTAAGATTAAAAAACATTTAAACAACATATCATAATAGGAGTTGATATTAATTTTTAACAAAATCATGAAAGATTACAAAAATAATTTCCACGTAAAATTAAGCTGTTAAATTTAATGTTGATAAAAGGTTAGCTCATGCATAATAAGTTACATCATTCCAGCTAAAGGAAAGTTAGAAATAACGAAAAAATGAAACAATAAACACATATGATACAAGCACAAAAAAATACAATCTACTAATTATTTTTTATAAGTGAAAAAAATATACATATTTTTTATTTTTAGCATTTTTTTACATTTTTTTGTAGTAGCATTACAAAAGCAATCAACACATACAAATACGAGCGGCACAATATAATACAATGTTAAGTAGTAATGGACAAGAATGTAATATGTTCCTTACATGCCCTTAGATAATTTTGAGCGAATTACCTGATCCCTAACATGTTTTGCCCCCCTTGCTGACTCCTTACGCCTCTGGTGTGTGCGATTTTAAGTTTCAAGAGTGGATTAAGGTTTTAAATTTTAGTATGATTTTTTATTAATTTTGGTTAGGGATAGTCTAAAAAGGACTCTTATGTAGTATAGGGTTAGAAAAATAGTCAAAATCTGGAAAAAAACGAAAACAAGTCTAAGATTAAAAAACATTAAAAAAAGTATATCGTAATAGAAGTTAATATCAAGTTTTAACAAAATCATAAAAGATTACAAAAATAATTCTCACGTAATTTTAAACTGTTAAATTTCTTTGTTTTTTAATGTTAATAAAAGGTTAGCTTGTGCATAATAAGCTACAACTTTATGAAAAAAAATATTTGGATTTTACACACAATTTACAAATATTTTTACAACTAGAAAATGCCATTTTATTTACAAATATGTTATTAATAATTAGTTTTAGATAAAAATATATGAAAAGGGGGCTTAACAATTTTTCTTGTAATTAGTAAAATTTAATTATATTATATGAAAAGCTTTAAATTTTTTAATTATTTTTTAAAGTTTTCAGTTTTTTATAAGTGAAATAATTAATTTACAAATAAGCGTTTTAAATTATTTCTCTTAATTAACGAATGTTTTACAACGGCCTAATCATCATTTTAGCTTTTTTAAACGAATAATAATTATTTTTCCAACGCAACCAAGTTATGCCACGACTACTTATAACCCCCCCAACAAGATATTCTCCGTTTAAGTTTGTGCGATGACAATCATTATACCACCAAGCACCATGAAATCTGTTAGCGCAGTTACCACTATGCCTATCATGATCTTGATCAAATGTTGAAAACGGCATCCCATTATGCAAACTCATTGAATCTCCTGCATAAATATAAAATTAAACAATTTACTAAAATATAAAAAGTTTTAATAACTCAAATAATTTTGAGAACTTTTCGACATAAAAAAAAACTAAATTTAATTTTATTTTTTTTATAAATTTACTAAATGCTCAATAATAAATAAAAAAAACATTTTAATTTATAAAATATTAAATAATTAATTTTTATTTAAATTAGTAGATTCTTAAAAAATAAAGATTTATTCTTATTGTTACGTAACCTAAGCCATTGTTTGTTTACTAATGAAAATTTTAATACAAAATAATATTTTAATAATAAAGATTGTGCAAAGAATAATAAACCATTGTGACGTCATAATTTATTATAATGTTGTACTCAGATTTTTTTAGATAACACTTATCCAACGCGCCAAAAACAAATTATAAACTCAGTATTATAATTTAAACAATTAAACCCATATAAATACTGCTGGTGCATTTGAATCGTGGTAAATTGTACAAATTAAAGCATATAAAATGCATTATATCTAATTATCTATATTTTACCATAGTTTAGAAATGCGATTGATTTTATAAACTGTCACAAAACCTCGCATAGATCGATCACGTGTCTAGAGATAAAGTTATATTGAAAGGGAAGCTATTATAATTTTTACTAACAACTTATATGCCGATCTTTTAAAAAAAGACCAATTTAGATTAAAAATCAGAGTATTTTTTAAGCTATTAATTATAAAAAAATAATTGTTTTTAAATATAAATTTTACGATAAAAAACGAGTCTTTAACATGCGCTTATTGTAATCATATTTAAAGCGGTATTTGTGAGCTAATGATTTTAAATAATTGTTTTTTGTTTGTTATTCAGTCTAATTAACCACATAAGGCATATATGTATAACCTTTCAACTAAAACACTGCCAGTCACAAACCTTAATTACAGAGAAATGGAATATATACTTTACGTAAGTTTTGACAACTGAACCTAATATTAAACCTTTTGTTTTACTAAAACACAATTTAACCTTATTCTAATAAGCAACTAATTATTCCCAAAAAGTTTTTTATTGTTTAAAACTTCCATTTCTGATTTTAACCTGTATTCACTTATTTATACACACTCATTAAGATTTAGTTTTAACGTTTTATGTAACAGAGGCGTAAAATTTAATGATTTTAACCCCCATAAAATTTATTTTAAACTTATTAGGACTTCATAACAAAATTACATCTTATTAGATTAATTCCTAATATCTGGGTAATTTTTCTAACTTTGTTGAATTTTCCTTAGTGCAAAACTTTATATTAATACAGTCAGTGGCGTTTTTACGAAAAGTGTTACGTTATTTTTTAAATATATTTTTAATATACACATAACCTTAATGAAAAAGCCTGGCTTAACTTTTAAGCTGTTTGTAACCCGTCTTATAGTTTCATGTATTGCTCGGTTTTTGGCCAGTTACTTACATACTATATGTTATGTGTGGGTCTTTGATATCCGGGAAAAATACGACAAACTGTCGAACTATATCCCATATGTAAGTGTGGGCAATATAATGTTATCCGGGTTAAATGCGACTAGTTGTCGAATTCTCTGCTATATCCTACGCGTGGGCTATACTTTATATGCGACTATCGCGCAATATATTAAATAACTACTGGCATATTGGTATATCATTTGTATTGCAATTACATCTGGTTTATTCCTAATATGTGCTTATATTTCAGTTTAACAATGATTAACTTTTTATTGCCTGATTATATTTTATTCAAACTCTTTTTATTTTAAAAATAATTTTATTTATTTTTTATTTTTTAAACATGCTTAAGTAACTAACACCCTACAGAAAACATTATAAATGATTTCTATTTAATAAAAAATTTGACTAATAATATTTTAAATAAATTTGTTAAATTTTATTGGGATTCGATGAAAAAGCAGCAACACAAATTGCCAAGTTAAAACCAGTTAAAATGGTTGTACCAGACTACTTAGTGTGACGTCATTACCTTGACGTTACTGTACATGCGACGTCAGTACCTCGGCATAGCTGTGTGTCGTCATCACCAAGTCACTACCCCGTGACGTCATTAACATAATTATCAACAAAAATTTGTGTTTTTTTTTCGAAGTATGCTTGTGTAACATATTTTTATTACGTCATATAGGATATGTCTTTGTGACGTCAATTATCAGATATAAAGTTTAAAACAAATTTACAAATAACTAAGTATTGTGACGTCATATTTAAACTAAGTATTGTGACGTCATATTTTTTATTTACAAACCTATGCTTAACAACTTTACATTTTTTTAAGTTTTTAATAAGTGAAAATAATTAATTTACAAATAAGCGTTTTTAATTATTTCTCTTAATTAACGAATGTTTTACAACGGCCTAATCATCATTTTAGCTTTTTTAAACGAATACCGATTATTTTTCCAAAGCAACCAATTCATTCCACGATAATTTTCAACTCCTCCAACAAGATATTCTCCGTTTAAGTTTGAGTAATGACAATCTTTATACCACCAAGCACCATGACAGTAGTTAGCGCAGTTAAGACCACCATGCCTATCATGATCTTGATCAAATGTTGTAAACGACATCCCATTATGACGTTTCATCGAATCTCCTGCATAAATATAAAAGTTAAATTTACTAAAATATAAAAGTTTTAATTACTTAAATAATTTTGAGAACTTTTCGACATAAAAAAAAATATTTTATTTTATGTCGAAAAACTAAATTTTATTTTTTTTTATAAATTTATTAACTGCCTTATAATAAATAAATAAAAACATTTTAATTTATAAAATATTAAATAATTAATTTTTATTTTAAAATTTACGTTTTTATTTTAAATTAGTAGATTCTTAAAAAATAAAGATTTATTCTTATTGTTACGTAACCTAAGCCATTGTTTGTTTACTAATGAAAATTTTAATACGAAAATAATATTTTAATAATAAAGATTGTGCAAACAATAATAAACTATCGTGACGTCATAATTTTTTATATTGTTGTACTCGAACTTTTTAGATAACACTTATCCAACGCTCCAAAAACGAATTATAAACTCAGTATTATAATTTAAACAATTAAACCCATATAAATATTGCTGGTGCATTTGAATCGTGGTAAATTGTACAAATTAAAGCATATAAAATGCACTATATCTAATTATCTTTATTTTACCATAGTTTAGAAATGCGATTAATTTTATAAACTGCCACAAAACCTCGCATAGATCGATCACGTGTCTAGAGATAAAGTTATATTGAAAGGGAAGCTATTATAATTTTAACTAACACCTTTTATGCTGGTCATTTAAAAAAAGACCGATTTAGATTAAAAATCAGAGTATTTTTTAACTATTAATTATAAAAAAAAAATATTTTTAAATATAAATTTTTACGATAAAAAACGCGTCTTTAACATGCGCTTATTGTAATCATATTTAAAGCGGTATTTGTGAGCTAATGATTTTAAATAATTGTTTTTTGTTTGGTAGTCAGTCTAATTAACCACATAAGACATATTTATGTATAACCTTTCAACTAAAACACTGCCAGTAACATAATTATATTTTACAAACCTGCAGTACCGCTATATCCTTCCACAGTCAATCGATAGAAACTTTCAGGATTTCCAACTTTGAAGTTGCTAAAATACAAAGTTTTTTATATAATAAAACCTTATTATTTAAATTATATTTTTTACCTGTATCTTGCAAAGATTTTTTCGTCGTTCCAAGAGTTTAAATCAACTCGTAATTCAAATCTTCGTGATTTTGTCAACTGGTTTAGGTTATTTAAACCTGTATATAAATGTCTTGATATATTATATGCAACAGACAACTTTAACATGAATAATAAAGTTAAAGAATTAGATTTCAAGGACTTACCAAGCCAATATTCGCCCGATATGTTTCCAAAACCATTCACGTAGTTATCCCAATCCAAGTAAAAGTCTTGAGACCCATCGAAACGCCTTTGAATGACCTTTAAGGTGTAAAAATTAATTACTTTTCGTAAATTACTAAATTTATTGTTGAAGGGTTTTATAAATACAATAATTACCAAAAACTTTAGCACAAAAGTTTAAAAGTATTTACCATCCAACCTTTACCGTATGTAGTCTGGTCACAATAAACTGGAGTTATTTTACCATCTATATTAATGTCGTAAACACCACTTCCTGTATCGTTGGCCAAAGCCGTGCAATCAATTTGCCACAATTCTAAATAAGCAATAACAATGCTATTATTTATCTTATTTTTTGTATATATCTTTATTCTCAATGTGGAAAGGTCGAATGCCTGTCTTAAACATAGAGTAACATCAGTTACTCTGACCCAGTCTCGAGTTGCCTGTGACAGTTTGGGATATTATAGATTATAATTGCCCAATTTTTATGCTGCTGATTAATTGCTAGCTGAGCAGGAGTTTATACCGTTTATAGCACCCCTTGACGCTACAGCATGAGAGTAGTGGGGATTAAACCTACAACTTTACATGGTTTAGCAAGTGTTCTTACCACTACACCACGCTGCCGGCTTTTTTTATTTATTTATTTTTTTATTTTTTTTTAACAAAACGTTGTAAATAGTAACTTTTCATTTATAGTAACGTTCCGTTTTTACACCTTACGTTTAGGTGGCGATATAATAAAGGTTCTAATTGTATATTACCTTAACCTTTAATTAATTAAGGTTCGATCTCCCCAATTCAGTAAAAGCCTATAGGTACTCCGTTTAACGGTTCACCGTAAAAAACAAATTAGCTAACTTTGGTATTTTCAACGGTTAGTTATCGATTAATGGCTTTAAAGTGGATTGGAAAAAGCGCCACGTCCAATGGGGTATTTAAATAAACGCCTTAGACGTTATTTAAGTAACTGAAAAATGCAATATTCGCTGAAAGTCTTTTTAGTGATGTTTAAGCAGTTCATGTATCATACATTTTATACCTCTACAAAAACATTAAGTTTTTATATAAAGTATTATTGCTTAAAATCATTTAGGGTTGGGGTAGTCCCTTTAATTAATTAAGGAATTTTGTTGGGCGCCACACAAAATATTTGAAGGTTTAACTAGTTTCAGGACAGCAAATCAAGATAAAATATTAAAACTACAATTACTGTATGGTTAAAGCACCCGACAAACTAAAGACACTAGAAACCAAATTAAAAAACATTTATTTTTTGCGGCAATCAAAAAAACACAATAGAAGTTATTTTTACCTTTTATCTTAATTTCGTGCTCTGCGATTTTATTTTGCATTTTAAGCAGCAAACTCTGACATTCATCACAGTTTCCCGGCTCCCCCTTCGCTCCGGGAAGACCCCTGACACCATTAACACCGGGAAATCCGGAAGTTCCGTTGAATCCGGGAGGTCCGATCGGTCCCCTCTTTCCGGGAGCCCCGGGTTCTCCGCGATCCATTGTGTCGTCATCGTTGCCACAAGTTAAAACAACTTGTCTGACGTTTTGTCCGCGTACAAACAAAAACACCAACACCAATAACTTAACCCAAAACATGTTTTTTGTTTAAGCAATATCTGCAAAATAAAGTCATAAAAAGTAAAAAACTATAATTAACATTTACAATAACCACAGCCTAAAGTTAAAGAAAATTTAATCACTTGAACAATCGCTGGCAGCAAGATGTCGTGGTAAGAACACTTTCTACGCTACATGAGGTCCTGAGTCCAATTCCAGGTGAAGTCATGCTGTAGCGTCCTTGAATAAGGCGTTATAAACGGTATAAACTTCTGCTGAGCCAGCACTTAATCAGTAACTTAATTCTCGGACAATTATAATCTATAATATCTCAAACTGCCAAAGTCAACTCGAGACTGGGTAGGGGTAACTGATGTTACTTTATGTTAAGGTCATGCAGTCAACCTTCCCACATCGAGGATAAAGATGTATACAAAAAAGTAAAAATAAAAGTTAAGCATTAATAAACAAAATGTAAACACTACAATCAACATACAAAAACTTAATATTTAATTCAATCTTTATAACTTAAAGTAAGAGGCTGACTCTAAAATAACTTAAATGTATTTATATACTTAAAATTTTCTTATAACCGATCATTCTGCGCGGACAAAAAATGCACTTTAAAATCGCATAACAATTTTAAGTTAAAAATTGAGCTTATTTTCTCTGTCTGGCTGACATTTTTAAATGAAAACACGGAGTATGATATGCTAAAAAAGGCACTAAATATTTTATTTAATTCTTTACATATCGTCTGTTATTCAAGTTTAACAAAAATATGCAAAAGACTCTAGTAGATTATGACGTAAAAATTGTAGAAACGCTGTTTTAAAATACGGTTTGGCAGATTTTTCTCTTGCGCTTAAAAGTTTGGTAATAATTTTAATAAATTAAATTTTAATAAAAGTTTATTTTAGTTTAACTTGTACTTATTGTTCGCGAAAACAAACCTGAGCATAATGTAAGACAACCCAATCAATAAAATCTCAAGCTAGTGGGCGCATAGGCTGAGCGATTCTGTTTGGCTAAGCAATATTTTTAAAAGAAGTTCGGTAGTGTGGCGAACCGGTCATGGCGTCGGACTCCGAGCCGAAAGGTTTCGGGTTCGAACCGCACCATTGCCACACTATTCGCCCTTGAGCCCGGCTTTCACGGATAGCTCAAACACGTCACAATATCATACAACTACCCAATAAAAAATATAAAACCTAAAAAAAAATATATATATATATATTAAAAAAAAGGCAAACCAAAGCGTTAAATAAACGAAAATTATGTTATAATAATAGTTTTTGTTATGTAGGTACATCTACAAGTTTAATAAATCGTTTACAGCAGTAACTTAAACGATCTGACTGCTATTCTTGATGGCTGTTTGTAAGAAAAAGTAAAACGGTCTAGTTTCGCTTTTAGATATATGCATACAGTTAAAAAACCTAACGCTTTTTGATTCACTGATGACAAATTTACTGTTAGAGTAAAACACGTAAAAATTTGTAAACCACAACAATTTTGCCTTAAACTTTTAACTTAAATTTGAAACGCAGTGTAATAGGATTGTGATTCATAGTCTGCTGGAGTGACGACAAAACCCTTTTTTAAATAAAAAAGTTTTTAACTAAGGTTCCAGATTAACTACACAACCAAAATTAATAAATATAATCTTACAACAAAATATACGTTCATATAAAAGCTAAATGACCCTGAGCTCCACTGTTTAAAAAATAAAACCACAAAATGCTTTTGTAAATTAACCATATTACTACGATTGCTTCGTCAAATGCACAAGACGATATTTTAACTTTTTATAATATTTGAACTCGTACTTCTACTTTAATATAACTTTGCTTTTTTATGAATTTTACCAAAATAACAAACAACACACTCAATTTTTTTTGGGGGGGGCACTCCCCTATTCTATATCGTATTGTTCGTTGTACACTCTTCTCTTGTACTTTGTCGTTAAAGATGCAAGGACACCTGTATATATACACAGAAAGAACAAATCTTTTGAAAAATATTATTTAGGAAGTATTGCGTCATTCTAAAGTAAAATAAGGTGATATTGTTCTAGGTAACTAAAAGAACTATTGTTGTCAGTTCAGCTAAAAATGAAGTAATGTTTTTTATGCAGTCAGCCAAAAAATAAGTTTCCATCGTTCTTTGTATTCAAACAAGCAAATAATGGATGTGGTTTTAAGTAACGCTTAAAATAGGAATATTTATTGAACTTTGTCAAAAGCCCGTTGCACGAAGGTCTTGTGTTAAAGTCAGTAATCTTATTACCGGTTCTGCATGGTTTAAGTTGTGTGTTTAAAATGCTTTGCCTTTTGCTCTCTGACGTATTTTGTTTAGGGTCTTAAGGTAAATTTTTATTTAAAAATGATGTAATAGTTGACAAGTGCCAAATATCATGGATTTATTTTTTCTTTATGATGTCATTGTTAAAAAATAAATTAAAACACTCAAAGAAATTTTTATAAACACAAAATTTTAATAATTATTAACTAATTAAAGCCAAAAAATAAAATCTAAAATACTTAAATTAAAACATTTAATGGGTTTATTAATGTATTAATTAAAATTAAAACGCGTAAAGGAAAGTTTTTCAAAAAAGCTACAATAATTGCCTTTTTGGTTCGATTTCCACTGCTGCCATGCTGTAGCGTTCTTGAGTAAGTCGATATAAAGGATATGAACTCCTGCTAAGCGAGCACTTAGTCAGGACCTTGAGCGATTATAATGTATTTTCCAAAACTGCCAAAGGCAACTTAAAACAGGGTCGGAGTAACGGTTGTACTCTATGTTTAGGTCGTGAAGTCGTACTTCCCACACCGAGGATAAAGATATATAAAAAAAATATTTATCCTTTAGAATTTCGAAATAGGGGAAATTTATTCTCATAAGTCAAATAAGGAAAAAGTAATTTCCGAACAACGTAACTTTTAATACGTCACTTTAAAAACAACATAAAAAAGTTTTCTGTAAGTAAAACGTAATCTAATTCTGGACAATTTTTAAACCTAAACTATCAGACTATCATAACACTAACTGACTAATATAACTGTATAACATATATTTAATTACATTGCAATTAGCGATAAGGGTGTTGTTAAATATAAATGCAGGATAAATAGTTTTTTTACGAATATGTCAGCAAATTTTTTAATGTATTTTTTAAGGGTATTATGGAAACATGGTGTATTTTATTTTTAATGATAGATAAGTTACAAAAAAAGAATTTTTAAGTTTAACTTGTTTATTCTTTATATGTAAATAATAAAGGGCAAGATAAAAACAACTTTATCTACATTTTTTTGTGCTTAAAAAGTGTACAGTAGCATCAATTCTAAATTAAAGTAGTACAAACCCTGCTGGTTTTATTACTTTTATTATTAAAATTAAATATACCGGCAGCATGTGGTAGTCTGGTAGTGGTAACAACACTTTCTACACTAAATGAGGTCCTAAGTTCAATCCCCAGTGATCTTATGCTGTAGCGCTCTTAAGTAAGGCGCTATAAATGGTATAAACTCGTGCTGAGCCAGCACTTAATCAGCAAAATAATTACCGGGCAATTATAATCTATAATGTCTCAAACTGCCACAGGCAACTCGACACTGGGTCGGAGTAACTGATGTTACTCTATGTTAAAGTCGTGCATTCGACTTTCCCACGTCGAGGATAAAGATATATACAAAAAAACAACCTATTAATATTCTGACCTTTAAGCTGAGCTTCAATTAGTGAATGAATAATTTATAATCTTAATATTGTAATTTTTTTAATAGGTTTTTCCTGATGAGTTTCACATCCAAACTCTTCGTGGATTCCTCTGCGCGTGTGCTGATGTCCATCCTAATGTTAACATTAAAAACACCATAATTGCTCTTATCGAGAGGTAGACTTTTTATAGGGTAGAAACTTTTTTGTGTGGGTTTTATTAAACGCAAAAAAGTTGACAAAATTGTAAAATAATTTGTGTTGTAAAATATTTTTTAACAATAACTTGTACAATTATGATACTTGAATTTAATAAAGTTTAGTGGACAATGTGTATGTTTATGTCCAATTATAAGCCAACTGCAATTTGTAAAAGTAGGTAAATTATCGCTGGCAAATATTAGTTGAAAGTTGAGACTAGATTTCAACAAATTAAATGCTGACCGTAGGGCAAGCTATTATTTAGTGGATAAAATGTTAAATTTATTAAACCGTAAATTATATTAAATTGCAACATTTAAGAGTAAAGCCGTAGTTCCCATACTAATATGTTCAAAATTTAACACTTTAAAAACAAACAACAATTATTTTGTTGAATCTCAGATTAGCATTATTCGTGACAAGAAACGAAGGAAATGCAATCCCATCGGAAGTTATGTTGTTCGACATTTTCTCTGAACAATTGACAAAATAACGGAGGTAAGTATTACCAAATAATGTGTTTTATACAAAAAAAAGGTTTTACTTTTTTTTATGTCATTTTAAAGTAGGTTTTTACATTTTTTAAGGTAACTTGCGGCTCGAACCCGAAATTTTTCAATTCTTAGTCTGCCGCTATGACTAGTAAATCAAATTGCCAGTTCACCAATATTTTTTTTATTTTCATTGTCAAATACATTTTATTTAATAAATGGCCCTTCTAAATAAAAAAAACTGATGTTTGTGGTGCGCTTATAATTAAACTTTTACAAATAAACTTTTACAAATATTCTTTTAAACACACCACAACAGTTTAAATGTACCCCAGCTTGTAGGATGGACAATTAACTATTTAAACTGAAGTAATTGTTGTTTAAATATCCAGCAAAGACAAGAGATGCTGCTTGAAGATGTAGTGTCCATGCATATACAGCGTTGGTGAACCTTGCTTTTAAATGTTACACGGACAGAGTAGATTATATTGACAAAGTGTTTGAGTCTACGATGGAATTGTTCGGGAAAAAAAAATTGAGACGTAAGTCGTTTTTGTTTTCTTTTCTCGGGTCACGTATGTTGTACGGGTCTAGGCAAAACAATGTGTCGTTTACCATAGGAGAGAATTCTCTCAAAGCGTAATCTGTAGGTGATAATTCTCTCACATCAAAATCCAGGCGAGAGAATTTAGGAGAGTCATAGTATAATTATGTTTTGTCTAGAACCGGACAAAATACGTGATCTCTATTTTCTTATAACTTTAATTAAACTCCATTTTTACGTTTTTTTTTGTGTTCTTTAATTAAAGTTTTTTTATAAACCTTCAGAATGTTTTTTTTATTATTTACAATTTTTTTCTGCAGAATTTCAAGTGTAAAAGATGCTGCATTGTGCAAAGAGTTGTCCAAACTTTTAATGGTTCCGATCGACAAATACAACAACATTTTAACGGTGTTGCAAATCAAGTAAATTAATTTACAAATTATTTACTAAAGTTTATTCAAAATTTTTTTCTTCTATATATATATTTTTATTTTGTATTTAAATTTATCCTCGATGTGGGAAAGTCGAAAGCGCGACTTAAACATAGAGTAACAACTGTTACTCCGACCCAGTCTCGAGTTGCCTGTGGCAGTTTGGGATATTATAGATTATAATTTCTCGATAATTATACTGCTGATTAAGTGCTTGCTCAGCAGAAGTTTATACCGTTTATAGCGCCTTACTCAAGGGTGCTAAAGCATGAGATCAGTGGGGATTAAATCTGCAACCTTATGTGTGGTGTAGCAAGTGTTCTTCCCACTACACCATGCTGCCGGTTCATATGTATATGTACAAACCACATCATTTATAAATTAAATTTTAAGACATTAATTTTAAAGTTTTGATGGACAGGCTTAATTTTAGAATTTTATCTTTTTTATCTGTTAGTTTTTTGTCAATGCTTAATTAACCCTTAGGCCTTATTTATATATAATGGAGCTTAGTAAACTTTATACATATGTGTATGTATGTTCAATTAAAAGCCTTTAAAGTAAACAAAACTGAAGTTTGTGGTGTGTGGGTAAATTATTGCAGACAAATATTAATTAAGAGTTGTGACCATATTATGACAATTAAAATGCCGACTATAAAGCAGGCTATCCACTAGTAAATGTAAAATAAAATATATGTTTTTAATTCTAGGTATTTTGCTCCACTCTATGAACATTTAGACTACTTTTCTCGAAAGCAAATAGCGATTAGAATTATTAACAACGATTTGGAAAATGAAACGAATATACCCGATGCTGGACAAGTAGGAATTTATAAATATTCTTTAAAAGATTTATTTGTTGATCAGCAGGTCGATAATTTGTTGATCTTTACTATTATGTTGAAGTTTAATATATATTTTGTTGCTCAACAGGTTGATAATTTGTTGATGTTGATCTCCCCGTTGATCCAGGACCAAGCATATCAAACTTCAGACGAAGATGCGGGGGATTTTGCGAAAGAACAGGGACTAGTATCAAGATTTGTTCATCTTCTTTATTCAGACGAACCTGACCAACATTATTTGGTAAAAATTTCATTCAATTTTTGTTAAGAAAATTTTGTTTTAACGCTGTTGGATTAGGTTCCCAGTTACTATTATTTAAGTTGGTGCACAAAGGGCGATCTGTACATGAATTGCATTGACTTTTTATACAATCTTGTGTCAAATGGGTTATTTAAGAGTACTAGTTAATTGATGTAGTGATCAGAACACTTGCACTACATGAGGTCGTGGGTTTGATCCCTACTGCTCTCATGCTGTAGCGCCTTTGAGTAAGGTGCTATAAACGGTATAAACTTCTGGTGAGCCAGCACTTAATCAGCAACATAATTGTTGGGCAATTGTAATCAATAATATCCCAAACTACCTCTGGCAACTTGTGACTGGGTCGGGGTAACTGACGTTACTCTATGTTTAGGTCATAAAGTCAACCTTTCCACATCGAGGATAAATAAATGTAAAAAATTTAAAAATTTTTGCAGATATTGAACAAAGCATTCAGTCACTTTGAGAAAGGTGGGGACAAAAGAATGTCGTTTACAATCACTTCTGCTGTGTTTTCTGCTTATAGATTGTCTGCCAGATACAAAGAAATAAGTGAAGAGGTAAATGAAACAAAATGTTTTGCTGTTTATTTGTTAGATATTTGATTACTTTTCATTAAAGGTTTGTTGTTTTGTTAAAATGAACTTGAATACTAATTTTTATTAAAAGATTATCAGTTTTTTTTTTTAAACTAAATTATCAGTTTTTTTTGTATATATCTTTATCCTCGATGTGAGAAAGTCGAATGCGCGACTTAAACATAAAGTAACATCAGTTACTCCGACCCAGTCTCGAGTTACCTGTGGCAGTTTGGGATATTATAATTGCCCGATAATTATGCTGCTGATTAAGTGCTGGCTCAGCAGGAGTTCATACCGTTTATAGCGCCTTACTCAAGGGCGCTACAGCATTAGATCAGTGGGGATTGAACGCACAATCTCTTGTGTGGTGTAGCAAGTGTTCTTACCACTACATCATGCTGCCGGTCAATCAATAATAAAATATTTTTTCAATTTTTTAGGATGCAAAATGGAGTAAAAATGCTGCAAGATTTATGAGTTATGTCGAACAATGAACAACAATCTTTGTTCAGTTGGTTTCCCTGATTTGTCTTTAAGGTTGTTCATACAAGGTGCTCTCATGGTATCTGAACTAAAATTTGACAACCATGAAGCTATTGCTTATGAGTACCTTTCACAAGTAAGCAATTTAAAACTGTTAACTGTTTAACAAATAAAGAATAAACCAATTTTAGTGGAAAACAGTTTACTAAAATTATAAATATCATTATTTTTGCTTTTATTACCCATATTTTAGTTTAAATAATTTATATATAATGAAGCTTAGTAGACGATATACAGATTAAATAAAACTTTCGTTTGTGGGGCAAGGATAAATTATCACGAGCAAATATTAGTTTAGAGTTGTGACCATACATACATATATATCTTCCTCCAAGGTCTGTTATAAATAGATTTTCCTTTTAACTCTTCATTTTTTCAAGGCTTTTTCGATATGTGAAGAGGAAGTTTCAGATAGTCGGGCTCAACTTGCAGCAGTGACCCTTCTTGTCAGTGCAGTTGAGCGTTGTGACTGTTTCAGCGAGGAAAACCATGCCCCTTTGCGTGCCCAGTGTGCTCATGCCACGGCACATCTGCTTAAAAACCTGATCAGTCACGAGCCGTGGCACATGTGTCACATTTGTTCTGGTCAGGACGAACACAAGAGAGCGATGGAGAGGTAATTTAATTTGTTTATCCTTTATTAGAGTAAAATGGGTCTGGTAGTGTGGTTAAGCAGTCATGGCAGCAGACTACGAGCCGAAAGGTTTCGGGTTCGAGCCTCACCATTGCAACACTATTCGCCCTTGAGCCCGGAGTTTACATATAGCTTAAACACATCATAACACCTTATCCTTCCCCAATAAAAAATACAAAAACCTAACACCTTAAAATTAGAGTAAAATGTTTGACTACAGTTTTTTTCTAGAAAAAATGTAAATAATTCTAATTTTAATTTAGATTACTTAACCGAAATTCATAAATAAAGTTAAAAAAAGTTACCATTTAAGCTAGCTTTTGTTTAAATTCAACATACATAATAATTGCCCAATATTTTATTTAGATGAAGGATTCCCACAGAGTTATGGAATGTTTGAAGAAAGCTATTAAGACTGCAAACCAATGCATGGAGTCAGCTGTTCAGTTGCAGTTGTTTGTTGAAATACTCAACAAGTATATTTACTTATTCGAACAAGGTTGCAAATCGGTAAGTTGGTTTAAACATTCTTTTTTTGCATTTATTTATCCTCTATGTGAAAAGGTCGACTTTACAGGTTAAGCATAAAGTAACATTAGTTACTTCGACCCAGTCTCGAGTTGCCTTTTGCAGTTTGGAATATTTTCGATTATAATTGCTTGTTAATTAATCTGATAATATTAGTTTTTGGTTTAGCAAAAGTTTGTTATGCCTTACTTGAGGCAGTTGGGATTGAACCTAGGACCTCATGTTCAAATAATTTTTTTTTAATTTATGTTGGATAAAAAAATGGTATACTGTATGTAGTAAGTTATAAAGTAATACGAAAAAATATAATAGCCAAAAATAGTTAACTATTACGTTAATTATTAATAGCCAAAAATAGTTGATTATTCTAACTTTTATCGAACAATTTTTCAATTTTTTACTGTTATGATTAAGGTAACGGTTGATTTACTTAATCAACTGATCTCCAAAATCGAAGAAGATCTTCCAAATATTAAGGATAGTGAGGATTATGACATCATAGAAACCCATTTTAACAACACAGTCAACCATATCAGAGTGGTCAAGGAAGCTCAAAATGTTACTGATCGCTACAGTTTTACATACACTGGTGTTACAGTTTAAATTTGCATTTTAATTAGATTTATGAACCCTCTATAAAAAACATTTTTATTTTTATCCTAAACATATAAATTAAAATTAAATTTCACCTTTGTTTGAGCAAAATATTATTTTATTACCAAACTTAGATGTTACAAAGCTAATTTTACAGTTTTAGGTTTTAGCTTTAATTCTTTTGTCCAACCTAGAGTTGAGCCATTACAATATTACTAAAATTATATTAAAATTTATTTTTTTTTAAATTTGATGGATTTTTAATTTGCAAAATATATAAGGTATAAGTAAGACTTTAAAAAAAATTGATAACAATATTTACTGTAATATACCATAGTTGTAATTATAAATGATTTTTTGTGAAGTGTAAAAATGCCATTTTTAAATTTATTCGTTTTTCACTATGTCCTTATATATCAGCTGATTTAAAGTGCTATATGCTTGTGTTTTAATTAGTTATACAAATATTAATACTTCATGTAAATTACATTTTTGTGCAATAATATATTGATGCTAATTGATTAAACATATATTCTCTTAATAAATTGATTAAGTGATAACCTAAAGTTATAGTTTTTATATAGGTATGTATATCGTTTCTCTGAGGTAAGATTTAAATGGCACTTTTAACACGATTTGTATAGCTAAAAATTTGTGTTTTTTTAGATTAAAAAAATAAGTTAAACTTGGATAACTATAGTAGCACATTGGTATATCATTTGTATTGCAATTACATCTGGTTTATTCCTAATATGTGCTTATATTTATATAAAGGTTAGGTAAAAAGGGGGCACACATGCTAAGTTTATTTGTCGTTTGTTAATAATATTCCTCCATTCGTTTAGGATATTGATTTATTGAAAGGGGGTCACCAGTGTTAATACAATGTTTGCGTTATTAAAGTTCATCCCATGCCATTGCCTTTAAAAGAAAGTTGAATCGTTGACCAGCATGTTAAGTTGTCTCTGCTTGGTTATAATGGCTCTTTTAAGCAAAGGTGTCGGTTGTCAAACGTGTAATTTGGGTTACGATTTAGTGATGTTAGAATGTAGGGACTAAGGTCAAGAAAAATCTAATCATAAAAAGTATCGACTCCTAAGGGTACTCTTATCCAAATATAATGGCAGTAATGTATAAAGTTTAAGTCTCTAATGTCTAAAATAGGGTTTAAGACCCGTTAGAAATGGTCAAAAATAGCAAACCGAATCTACATAGAACATCTATTTATTAATCAAACACGTTCATTACATAATTATCCCGAAAGTTACATTACACATATACAAAAACGTTATTACACGTACACACTACAAAATCTGGTTTCTAGGTTACATACATAGCGATAAACATAATCACGAGTACATTACACACAACAACGTCTTTCGTATATCGACTACATCCTTTCTTATGGTATTTAACTGATAACTAATTCTAAATATAAAACTTGGCAAAGTAAAAATTAGGTGTGTGTTTTAGGAACTAAAAAAATATACTAACTGTCAGAAAATAAAATCGCCCAGGAAAAACACAAAAAAACAAACAACTGTCAATTCACATTTTGTATATCCAAGGGGTTACACTATTAACCCATATTCTTTGAATTTATAAAATAATACAGTCCAACTGAACAGGAAATTAAACACAGTTACCACTAGCTCTACATAACAAATAGCGACAATTTTTACAAGAGCACGCGAAAAATACACAATTAGACCATGTTCAGTATAATAACGATTAAATTTAAAGAGTTTAACAGCCTTATGGGCGTTAGACTTGTCCTTGAATAAAGTGGTTAATTTGTTTGTACCCTTTATAACCTGTATATATTTAAATATACATAATTACAGTCTCTATAAGTTTTTTTATATTCGTAAGTCTTTTGTACGGTGTTTAAACCGCACGGGATGGCAGCGAGTTTGCACTGTTTCGGTTCGCCGAACGAAAGTTATTATTACGCCTGTGAAAAGTTTTTTTTACGTATTTCTTTTGTTTGTTGAGTCAATATCAGTTGATTCTGGTTAATAATGTTTTGTTTCTGGTACCCTAGTGGCCAACGCTGTATTTCATTGTCCAAGGCCACCAACAGGTCATATACGGTTTTCTCGTCGTTCGGTGTGAACCGGCATTAAGTCTGGTTTGAGGCTAGGAAAGCCTTGGCATTAGAATTGATGGAGAAGTGCTTTCCTACAAAAAATAGAATACGAATTTATGTAAGATATTATTCAAAGTTTATTCAAATCTTTTTTATCCCAGTTTGGTTAATTTAAAAGTTAAAACTGTATTTCCCATATAACCTTTGTAGCGGTCTTAGTCGACCCAATCCGAAAGTTTTTGATAGAATTTTCAGACAGTTAATTGTTTGTATTTGTAGTTGATTGTTTATACCGGCAGCGTGATGTAGCGGTAAGAACACTTGACACCCCCTATGAGGTCGTTAGTTCAATCCCCACTGGTCTCAAGCTGTAGCGCACTTGAGTAAGGTGCTATAAACGGTATGAACTCCTGCTGACCGATCACTTAATCAGCAGCATAATTATCGGGCAATTATAATCTATAATATCCCAAACTACCACAGGCAACTCGAGACTGGGTCGGGAGTAACTGATGTTACTCTATGTTTAGATCGCGCATTCGGCCTTCCCACATCGAGTATAAAGATATTTGCAAACAAAATTGTTAACTTGGTATTGTCTGACTGACAGTTAAGATTTCTTAAAATAACCACACAGGAAATTCACTGTATAATTATATTATACGGCAATTTCTTACTAAAATAAAGTTCCAAAATTCATTAACGATAAAAACAAAACGTTAAAATCCCGATCTCCAAAATTAAAACTACTTTTTAGTAAGACATTAGATAACTTCTTTTGTAAGACACAAAAGTAGCTTACTATTAAGAATATAACATAATAAAATAACATGTTAAAAGAAAATTTCAGATTTTAAAAACAAGTCTAAGATTAAAAGACATTTAAACAACATATCACAATAGGAGTTGATATTAATTTTTAACAAAATCATGAAAGATTACAAAAATAATTTCCACGTAAAATTAAGCTGTTAAATTCAATGTTGATAAAAGGTTAGCTCATGCACAATAAGTTACATCATTCCAGCTAAAGGAAAGTTTGGAATAACGAAAAAATTTAACAAAAAACACATATGATACAAGCACAAAAAAATACAATCTACTAAATACTTTTTATAAGTGAAAAATATATACATATTTTTTATTTTTAACATTTTTTTACATTTTTTTGTAGTAGCATTACAAAAGCAATCAACACATACAAATACGAGCGGCACAATATAATACAATGTTAAGTAGTAATGGACAAGAATGTAATATGTTCCTTACATGCCCTTAGATAATTTTGAGCGAATTACCTGATCCCTAACATGTTTTGCCCCCCTTGCTGACTCCTTACGCCTCTGGTGTGTGCGATTTTAAGTTTCAAGAGTGGATTAAGGTTTTAAATTTTAGTATGATTTTTTATTAATTTTGGTTAGGGATAGTCTACAAAGGACTCTTATGTAGTATAGGGTTAGAAAAATAGTCAAAATCTGGAAAAAAACGAAAACAAGTCTAAGATTAAAAAACATTAAAAAAAGTATATCGTAATAGAAGTTAATATCAAGTTTTAACAAAATCATAAAAGATTACAAAAATAATTCTCACGTAATTTTAAACTGTTAAATTTCTTTGTTTTTTAATGTTAATAAAAGGTTAGCTTGTGCATAATAAGCTACAACTTTATGAAAAAAAATATTTGGATTTTACACACAATTTACAAATATTTTTACAACTAGAAAATGCCATTTTATTTACAAATATGTTATTAATAATTAGTTTTAGATAAAAATATATGAAAAGGGGGCTTAACAATTTTTCTTGTAATTAGTAAAATTTAATTATATTATATGAAAAGCTTTAAATTTTTTAATTATTTTTTAAAGTTTTCAGTTTTTTATAAGTGAAATAATTAATTTACAAATAAGCGTTTTAAATTATTTCTCTTAATTAACGAATGTTTTACAACGGCCTAATCATCATTTTAGCTTTTTTAAACGAATAATAATTATTTTTCCAACGCAACCAAGTTATGCCACGACTACTTATAACCCCCCCAACAAGATATTCTCCGTTTAAGTTTGTGCGATGACAATCATTATACCACCAAGCACCATGAAATCTGTTAGCGCAGTTACCACTATGCCTATCATGATCTTGATCAAATGTTGAAAACGGCATCCCATTATGCAAACTCATTGAATCTCCTGCATAAATATAAAATTAAACAATTTACTAAAATATAAAAAGTTTTAATAACTCAAATAATTTTGAGAACTTTTCGACATAAAAAAAAACTAAATTTAATTTTATTTTTTTTACGAATTTACTAAATGCTCAATAATAAATAAAAAAAACATTTTAATTTATAAAATATTAAATAATTAATTTTTATTTAAATTAGTAGATTCTTAAAAAATAAAGATTTATTCTTATTGTTACGTAACCTAAGCCATTGTTTGTTTACTAATGAAAATTTTAATACAAAATAATATTTTAATAATAAAGATTGTGCAAAGAATAATAAACCATTGTGACGTCATAATTTATTATAATGTTGTACTCAGATTTTTTTAGATAACACTTATCCAACGCGCCAAAAACAAATTATAAACTCAGTATTATAATTTAAACAATTAAACCCATATAAATACTGCTGGTGCATTTGAATCGTGGTAAATTGTACAAATTAAAGCATATAAAATGCATTATATCTAATTATCTATATTTTACCATAGTTTAGAAATGCGATTGATTTTATAAACTGTCACAAAACCTCGCATAGATCGATCACGTGTCTAGAGATAAAGTTATATTGAAAGGGAAGCTATTATAATTTTTACTAACAACTTATATGCCGATCTTTTAAAAAAAGACCAATTTAGATTAAAAATCAGAGTATTTTTTAAGCTATTAATTATAAAAAAATAATTGTTTTTAAATATAAATTTTACGATAAAAAACGAGTCTTTAACATGCGCTTATTGTAATCATATTTAAAGCGGTATTTGTGAGCTAATGATTTTAAATAATTGTTTTTTGTTTGTTATTCAGTCTAATTAACCACATAAGGCATATATGTATAACCTTTCAACTAAAACACTGCCAGTCACATAATTATATTTTACACACCTGCAGTACCGCTATATTCTTCCACAGTCAATCGATAGAAACTTTCAGGATTTCCAACTTTGAAGTTGCTAAAATACAGAAGTTTATTTATATAATCAAACTTTATTATTTAAATTATATTTTTTACCTGTATCTTGCAAAGATTTTTTCGTCGTTCCAGGAGTTTAAATCAATTCGTAATTCAAAACTTGTAATTTTGTCAACTGGTAAAGGTTGTTCAAACCTGTATATAAAAGCTTTATTATATATAATTTTGCTTTAATTTTTTTAACATCGCAGTCGACTAAATTAAAAAAAAATGTTAAATTCTTTTAACAATAAATCGTCTTTCAACTAAATTTGCAGTTAGTTTGCAACACTAATAAAGAATAATAGTCTCACATCAGTTTACAACGATTTACCAAGCCAATATTCGCCCGATATGTTTCCAAAACCATTCACGTAGTTATTCCAATCCAAGTAAAAGTCTTGAGACCCATCGAAACGTCTTTGAAATACCTTTAAATCAATATATTAAATAACTTTATCAATAATAAAATTTAAATTAAATGCTAATTAAAAATGTTTAGTAATAATTACTGTCCATCCACCACCGTCTGTAGTTTGGTCACAATAAACTGAAGTTGTTTTCCCGCTTTCTGCATTGCTTGGTAAACCTTTGCAGTCTATTATTAGCAATCCTTAAAACAAAAATTTTGGTAAACATGCGGATGATATAAAAAAATGTGGGTTTTTCTTTACTTTTTCGAGCAAATAATGTAAAATTGTGTTTATGAGCAAATAATTTAAAAATGTCTTGTTTTGACTTACCTTTTACTTCTTTGGTTTTATTTATTTGATTTTCGAGCTCAGAGATTCTCTTTTTTATCCCAAGCAACAAATCTCGGTATTTATCGCAGTTTCCCGGCTCCCCCTTTGCTCCAGGAAGACCCCTGGCTCCGTTAGTACCATTAGTTCCATCAGCACCGGGAGCTCCATTAGCACCGGGAGCTCCAACAGCACCGGAAGCTCCAACAGCACCGGGAGCACCATCGGCACCAGCAGAACCGTCAGCACCGGGCGCTCCAACAGCACCGGGAGCACCATCGGCACCAGGAGCCCCATTAACACCGGGAGCCCCACTAACACCTGAAGCACCATTAACACCTGGAACACCATTATCACCTACAGCACCGGGAGCACCATCAGCACCGGGAGCACCATTAGCACCAGGAGGTCCAATCGGTCCCCTTACTCCATCCCCCGATTTTTCTCGTTCCATCGTATTGTCATTTTTGCCACAAGTTAAAACAACTTGACTAAAGTTTTCAACTTGTGCAAACAAAAACGCTAAACACCAAAGTTTAACAAAAAACATATTTTTGTTTTGGTAATTACTTCAAAACAAAAGAAAATTTAGTCGATAAAAATAAACAGAACTGTTAACAATATTTTAAATATATTAACAACCGTTAAACATTAATACCCAATATGATTATGTTGTTTAGAAGATGGCAAAACTCAGGGTGCATAGTTATGCTAATATACTGGTTAACATTATTTTTTATTTCAAGAAAGCAATAGTAATCACATGGATTTTTGCAGAAAAAATTAAAAGTGCCATTAAAGTAAATTTTAAAAATTAAAAGCTTAGTACTAAGCATTACAAATTCACATTTAGAAACTGGAATAGACATTAATTTTTTTTTAAAAGAACTCTCTACTTAGAATAGTCGCTTATCTATATTTAAAGTATTTAATTATTCTGTTATTATCACAAAACTAAATCAAAAGCCAAGGAAACCTAAAAAAGCAAACGAATTGAATAATTTTGGTATGTAATTTTATATGCTTAACTTTTTGCTGTTCGTAACCCGTCTTATAGTTTTACATATTGATCAGTTTTCGGCCAGTTACTTACATACTATATGTTATGTGTGGGTCTTCGATATCCGGGAAGAATACGACTAACTGTCAAATCATCTCCTATATGTAAGTGTGGGCAATATCATGTTATCCGGGTTAAATGCGACTAACTGTCGAATTATCTCCTATATGTAAGTGTGGGCAATATCATGTTATCCGGGTTAAATGCGACTAGTTGTCGAATTCCCTGCTATATCCTATGTGTGGGCTTTACTTTATATGCGACTAAATAACTAGTGGCACATTGGTATTTTATTTGTATTGCAATTACATCTGGTTTATTCCTAATATGTGCCTACATTTTAATTGTATTAGTGATTACCTTTTTACCCCCCAATTTTTTTATATTTTACTCAAACACTTCCTATTTTAAAAACAGCATTGTTTATTGACTTATACCCCTTAGAAAAGATCATAGATGTTTTCTGTTTAAAAAAGAAATTGGATCACGTTAACTGGCCGTAACTCAACAAAAAAAAGTTACGTCCTCAAAACCAGTGAATTTAGGAGTTACGTAATATTTACGAGATAGCTCTCTCGCAATGTAGCCTATGCAAATAAATAATAAACATTAGCTATAAATTACTACATTTTAAGGTAATATAATTTAAATAAACTGTAATATAGTTTAATTAAACAGTTATAAGTTCGATTTTGTCCCAAATTAGGCAGTACGCTTGTTGATAAACAATAGTCGTCAGACACGACCTATTGTTTTAAGTTTGCGACTTTACTGAACACCGACGGTTGTTTAGCAGAAATCATCTTAGTCTTCAAATATATATACCCTTACCCCAACCCTATCTAAGTTTGTTGTTAGGGAGAACCACACAAAACGAAAAAGGCGTTGCGTAGGAGAGTTACGTACAAGCTACGAGTAAATTTGGGAGGTACGTGGTGTTTATCAGTTTTGTCTGGGTACCGACAGTTGACTGTGCACGCACGAGATTTTTTTCATTAAAAAAATGCACGCTTGGAATTAGCGTTTTGCACGCCTGGTTTCTTAAACAAAAATGTGCACGCGCAGTACTGACGCCTATAACACGCTAACATAAATCACGCGTGCACGCCTAGACCGGAAATTTTGGTACGCGTGCACGCGCGGTCACGCATTTTTTTACGCTTGCACGCACGAGATCTCGTCGAAAACTGCCCTACTTTCCAGACTGCCAGTTATTGTGAACCAAAAAACTTAACCAATAAAATTTTAATTTATTCGCTGATTTTTATTGGAATTTGAATAAAAACCACCAATTAAATTGGCAAGTTTACAAAAATTTACTTAAATTCAAAAATTCGTACTACCAGACTACTTAGTGTGACGTCATAACCATGACGAAACGTCATAGCTTTGTCACATTCCGTGACGTCACATTATTACTTTTAAAAACCAAGCAAACCTAAATTACAGAGAAATGGAATATATACTTTACGTAAGTTTTGACAACTGAACCTAATATTAAACCTTTTGTTTTACTAAAACACAATTTAACCTTATTCTAATAAGCAACTAATTATTCCCAAAAAGTTTTTTATTGTTTAAAACTTCCATTTCTGATTTTTACCTGTATTCACTTATTTATACACACTCATTAAGATTTAGTTTTAACGTTTTATGTAACAGAGGCGTAAAATTTAATGATTTTAACCCCCATAAAATTTATTTTAAACTTATTAGGACTTCATAACAAAATTACATCTTATTAGATTAATTCCTAATATCTGGGTAATTTTTCTAACTTTGTTGAATTTTCCTTAGTCCAATACTTTATATTAATACAGTCAGTGGCGTTTTTACGAAAAGTGTTACGTTATTTTTTAAATATATTTTTAATATACACATAACCTTAATGAAAAAGCCTGGCTTAACTTTTAAGCTGTTTGTAACCCGTCTTATAGTTTCATGTATTGCTCGGTTTTTGGCCAGTTACTTACATACTATATGTTATGTGTGGGTCTTTGATATCCGGGAAAAATACGACAAACTGTCGAACTATATCCCATATGTAAGTGTGGGCAATATAATGTTATCCGGGTTAAATGCGACTAGTTGTCGAATTCTCTGCTATATCCTACGCGTGGGCTATACTTTATATGCGACTATCGCGCAATATATTAAATAACTACTGGCATATTGGTATATCATTTGTATTGCAATTACATCTGGTTTATTCCTAATATGTGCTTATATTTCAGTTTAACAATGATTAACTTTTTATTGCCTGATTATATTTTATTCAAACTCTTTTTATTTTAAAAATAATTTTATTTATTTTTTATTTTTTAAACATGCTTAAGTAACTAACACCCTACAGAAAACATTATAAATGATTTCTATTTAATAAAAAATTTGACTAATAATATTTTAAATAAATTTGTTAAATTTTATTGGGATTCGATGAAAAAGCAGCAACACAAATTGCCAAGTTAAAATCAGTTAAAATGGTTGTACCAGACTACTTAGTGTGACGTCATTACCTTGACGTTACTGTACATGCGACGTCAGTACCTCGGCATAGCTGTGTGTCGTCATCACCAAGTCACTACCCCGTGACGTCATTAACATAATTATCAACAAAAATTTGTGTTTTTTTTTCGAAGTATGCTTGTGTAACATATTTTTATTACGTCATATAGGATATGTCTTTGTGACGTCAGTTAGCAGATATAAAGTTTAAAACAAATTTACAAATAACTAAGTATTGTGACGTCATATTTAAACTAAGTATTGTGACGTCATATTTTTTATTTACAAACCTATGCTTAACAACTTTACATTTTTTTAAGTTTTTAATAAGTGAAAATAATTAATTTACAAATAAGCGTTTTTAATTATTTCCCTTAATTAACGAATATTTTACAACGGTCTAATCATCATTTTGGATTTTTTAAACGAATACCAATTATTTTTCCAATTATACCAAGTTATGCCACGAGTACTTTCAACTCCCCCAACAAGATATTCTCCGTTTAAGTTTGAGTCAGCACAATGTTTATACCACCAAGCACCATGACGTAGGTTAGCGCAGTTACCACCACTCCTCCTATCATGATCTTGATCAAATGTTGAAAACGGCATCCCATTATGCCAACTCATCGAATCTCCTGCATAAATATAAAAGTTAAACAATTTACTAAAATATGAAAAGTTTTAATCACTTAAATAATTTTAAGAACTTTTCGGCATAAAATAAATAAATTTAATTTTTTTTATAAATTTACTAAATGCCTTATAATAAATAATAAAAAAATTTAATTTATATAATATTAAATAATTAATTTTTATTTTAAAATTTACGTTTTTATTTTAAATTAGTAGATTCTTAAAAAATAAAGATTTATTCTTATTGTTACGTAACCTAAGCCATTGTTTGTTTACTAATGAAAATTTTAATACAAAATAATATTTTAATAATAAAAGTTGTGCAAACAATAATAAACTATTGTGACGTCATCGTTGATATATTTTTGTACTCGGATTTTTAGATAACACTTATCCAACGCGCCAAAAACAAATTATAAACTCAGTATTATAATTTAAACAATTAAACCCATATAAATACTGCTGGTGCATTTGAATCGTGGTAAATTGTACAAATTAAAGCATATAAAATGCACTATATCTAATTATCTATATTTTACCATAGTTTAGAAATGCGATTAATTTTATAAACTGCCACAAAACCTCGCATAGATCGATCACGTGTCTAGAGATAAAGTTATATTGAAAGGGAAGCTATTATAATTTTAACTAACACCTTTTATGCTGATCTTTTAAAAAAAGACCGATTTGGATTAAAAATCAGAGTATTTTTTAGCTATCAATTATAAAAAATAAATATTTTTAAATATAAATTTTTACGATAAAAAACGCGTCTTTAACATGCGCTTATTGTGATTATATTTAAAGCGGTATTTGTGCGCTAATGATTTCAAATAATTGTTTTTTGTTTGTTAGTCAGTCTAATTAACCACATAAGACATATTTATGTATAACTTTTCAACTAAAACACTGCCAGTAACATAATTATATTTTACAAACCTGCAGTACCGCTATATCCTTCCACAGTCAATCGATAGAAACTTTCAGGATTTCCAACTTTGAAGTTGCTAAAATACAAAAGTTGTTTATATAATAAAACTTTTTTATTTAATTTATATTTTTTTACCTGTATCTTGCAAAGATTTTTTCGTCGTTCCAGGAGTTTAAATCAACTCGTAATTCAAATCTTCGTGATTTTGTCAACTGGTAAAGGTTATTTAAACCTGTATATAAATGTCTTATGATATTAAATGCATCAGGCAACTTTAACACAAATAATAAAGTTAAAGAATTAGATTTCAAGGACTTACCAAGCCAATATTCGCCCGATACACTTCCAAATCCATTCACGTAGTTATCCCAATCCAAGTAAAAGTCTTGAGACCCATCGAAACGCCTTTGAATGACCTTTAAGGTGTAAAAATTAATTACTTTTCGTAAATTACTAAATCTTTTGTTGAAGGGTTTTATAAATAGGATAATTACCAAAAACCCTAGCACAAAAGTTCAAAAGTATTTACCATCCAACCTTTACCGTATGTAGACTGGTCACAATAAACTGGAGTTATTTTACCATCTATATTAATGTCGTAAACACCACTTCCTGTATCGTTGGCCAAAGCCGTGCAATCAAATTGCCGCAATTCTAAGTAAGCAATAACAATGCTATTATTTATCTTATTTTTTGTATATATCTTTATTCTCAATGTGGAAAGGTCGAATGCCTGTCTTAAACATAAAGTAATATCAGTTACTACAACCCAATCTTGAGTTGCCTGTGGCAGTTTGGGAAATTATAGATTATAATTTCCCAATTTTTATGCTGCTGATTAAGTGCCCACTCAGCAAGAGTTTGTAACATTTATAGCGCCTTACTCAAAGACGCTACAGCATGAGATCAGTGGGGATTAAACCTATAACCTAACATGGTTTAGCAAGTGTTCTTACCACTACACCAAGCTGCCGGTTTTTTTATATTATTTTTTTATTTTCTTTTAAATAAAACGTTGTAAATGGCAACTTCTCTTTTATAGTTACGATCCGTTATTACACCTAACGTTTAGGTGGCGATATAATGAAGGTTCTAATTGTATATTACCCTAACCTTTAACTGATTAAGGTTTCATCTCCCTAATTCAGTAAAAGTCTGTATAGTTACCCTGTTTAAAGGTTTACAGTAAAAAACAAATTAGCTAACTATGGTATTTTCCACGGTTAGTTATCGATTAATGGCTTTAAAACGGATTGGAAAAAGCGCCACGTCCAATGGGGTATTTAAATAAACGCCTTAGACGTTATTTAAGTAACTGAAAAATGTATTATTCGCTGAAAGTCTTCTAAGTGATGTTTAAGCAGTTCATGTATTATACATTTTATACCTCTACAAAAACATTAAGTTTGTATATAAAGTATTATTGCTTAAAATCATTTAGGGTTGGGGTAGTACATTTAATTAATTAAGAAATTTTGTTGGGCGCCACACAAAACATTCGAAGGTTCAACAAGTTTTAGGGCAGCAAATCAAGATAAAATATTAAAACTACAATTACTGTATAGTTAAAATACATAACAAACTAACGGCTCGAGAAGCCGCATTTAAAAAACATTTATTTTATAGTATTGTATGTGGTTTTCAAAGAAAACTACAAAAAAAGTTATTTTTACCCTTTAGCTGGATTTCGTGCTCTGCGATTTTATTTTGCATTTCCAGCAGCAAACTCTGACATTCATCACAGTTTCCTGGCTCGCCTTTTGCTCCGGAAAAACCCCTGGCACCTTCAGCTCCTGGAGGACCAATCGGACCTTTCTTTCCTGGAGTTCCAACTTCTCTTCGTTCAATGCTGGGTTTATCAACCCGACAAGTCATTTCAACTGTTTTGGCGTTATGTACATGGCCAAACAAAAACACAAAAATCATCAATTTAACAAAAAACATTTTCTTTGCTTTTTTCTGTAAAACAAAAAAAAATTAAAGTTGTTAATTAACGATTAACTCATTAACAGTTTGGTGCCACCCTCTGTTGACATGTCTTATAAAAAAACGGCAAAACATTGTTTTTGTGTCGAGTAACTGTGTTTTATTAACATAAAAATGACTCAAAAAGGACAAAATAAGATTTTTCGCCTGCCAGCAAATGAACTTACTACACTGACATCATATGGCATTTGAGTTGCGAGCGTTTTCACCTATTGGGGATTTTTTAACTTAAAACCCCGACATTTTAAAAACTACGTAACCAATTTTAAAAATCATGGTATTCTTATGCAAGTTAAAAAAACAATAAAATAAACCACGCGACCACATTGTTTTTTCTTAAATAAAACTTTAAAATACTTCTGTAAACTGTCTATATGGCAATAACTTTGTCATAAAAGTTTTTAAAACTCGACAATCAACATACAAAAACTTAATATTTGATTCAATTTTTATAACTTAAAGTAAGAGGCTCACTCTAAAATAACTTAAATGTATTTATATACTTAACATTTTCTTATAACCGATCATTCTACGCGGACAAAAAATGCACTTTAAAAGCGCATAACAATTTTAAGTTAAAAATTAAGCTTATTTTCTCTGTCTGGCCGACATTTTTAAATAAAAATACGGAGTATGATAAGCTAAAAAAGGCACCAAATATTATATTTAATTCTTTACATATCGTCTGTTATTCAAGTTTTAAAAAAAATACGCAAAAGACTCTAGTAGATTATGGCGTAAAAATTGTAGAAACGCTGTTTTAAAATACGGTTTGGCAGTTTTTTCTCTTGCACTTTAAAGTTTTTAATAATTTTAATAAATTTATATTTTAATAAAAGTTTATTTTAGTATAACTTGTACTTATTGTTCGCTAAAACAAACCTGAGCATAATGTAAGACAACCAAACCAATAAAATCTCAAGCTAGTGGGCGCATAGGCTGAGCGATTCTGTTAGGCTAAGCAATATTTTTATAAGAAGTCCGGTAGTGTGGCGAACCGGTCATGGCGTCGGACTACAAACCGAAAGGTTTCGGGTTCGAACCGCACCATTGCCACACTATTCGCCCTTGAGTCCGGCGTTCACGGATAGCTCAAACACGTCACAATATCATACAACTACCCAATAAAAAATATAAAACCTAAAAAAAAATATATATATATATATTTAAAAAAAAGGCAAACCAAAGCATTAAATAAACAAAAATTATGTTATAATAATAGTTTTCGTTATGTAGGTACATCTACAAGTTTAATAAATCGTTGGCAGCAGTAACTTAAACGATCTGACTGCGAGTCTTGATGGCTGTTTGTAAGAAAAAGTAAAATGGTCTAGTTTCGCTTTTAGATATATGCATACAGTTAAAAACCTAACGCTTTTTGGTTCACTGATGACAAATTTACTGTTAGAGTAAAACACGTAAAAATTTGTAAACCACAACAATTTTGCCTTAAACTTTTAAATTAAATTTGGAACGCAGTGTAATAGGATTGTGATTCATAGTCTGCTGGAGTGACGACAAAACCCTTTTTTAAATAAAAAAGTTTTTAACTAAGGTCCCAGATTAACTACACAACCAAAATTAATAAATATAATCTTACAACAACATATACGTTCATATAAAAGTTAAATGACCCTGAGCCTCAACGTTTAAAAAATAAAACCACAAAATGCTTTTGTAAATTAACCGCATTACTACGATTGCTTTGTCATATGCACAAGACGCTATTTTAACTATTTTTATAATATTTGAACTCGTGTTTTTTCTTAAACATAACTTTGCTTTTTTATAAATTTTACTAAAATAACAAACAACACACTCAATTTTTTTTGGGGGGGCATTCCCCTATTCTATATCGTATTGTTCGTTGTACACTCTTCTCTTGTACTTTGTCGTTAAAGATGCAAGGACACCTGTATTTATACACAGAAAGAACAAAGCTTTTGAAAAATATTATTTAGGAAGTATTGCGTCATTCTAAAATAAAATAAGGTGATATTGTTTTGGGTAACTAAAAGAACTATTGTTGTCAGTTCAGCTAAAAATGAGGTAATGTTTTTTATGCAGTCAGCCAAAAAATAAGTTTCCATCGTTCTTTGTATTCAAACAAGCAAATAATGGATGTGGTTTTAAGTAACGCTTAAAATAGAAATATTTATTAAACTTTGTCAAAACCCCGTTGCACGAAGGTCTTGTGTTAAAGCCAGTAATCTTATTACCGGTTCTGCATGGTTTAAGTTTTGTGTTTAAAGTGCTTTGCCTTTTGCTCTCTGACGTATTTTGTTTAGGGTCTTAAGATAAATTTTTATTTAAAAATGATGTAATAGTTGACAAGTGCTAAATATCATGAATGTATTTTTTCTTTATGATGTCATTGTTAAAAAATAAAATAAAACACGGAAAGGAAAAAAAACACAAAATTTTAATATTATTAACTAGTTAAAGTCAAATAATAAAATCTAAAATACTTAAATTATTTAAAACGTTTAATAGGTTTATTTTTTTAATGTTTAAATTAAAATTATAACTAGTGAAGGAAAGTTTTGCAAAAAAGCCAAAAGAATTGGGTTCAATATAGTATCATAAACTAAATAAACGATTTTTGCTATTTAAAAAAAAAATCATATACTTAAAATAAATGGATAAAAATGAAAAACGCGTTTTAAAAAATACTGGCAGTGTAGTGCAATAGTTAGAACACTTCCTACACTACATAAAGTTCTGGGTTTAATTTCCACTGTTGTCATGCTATAGCGTTCTTGAGTAAGTCGATATAAAGGATATGCATTCCTGCTAAGCCAGCACTTAGTCAGGACCTTGAGCGATTATAATGTATTTTCCAAAACTGCCAAAGGCAACTTAAAACAGGGTCGGAGTAACGGTTGTTACTCTATGTTTAGGTCGTGAAGTCGACTTCCCACACCGAGGATAAAGATATATAAAAAAAATATTTATCCTTTAGAATTTCGAAATAGGGGAAATTTATTCTCATAAGTCAAATAAGGAAAAAGTAATTTCCGAACAACGTAACTTTTAATACGTCACTTTAAAAACAACATAAAAAAGTTTTCTGTAAGTGAAACGTAATCTAATTCTGGACAATTTTTAAACCTAAACTATCAGACTATCATAACACTAACTGACTAATATAACTGTATAACATATATTTAATTACATTGCAATTAGCGATAAGGGTGTTGTTAAATATAAATGCAGGATAAATAGTTTTTTTACGAATATGTCAGCAAATTTTTTAATGTATTTTTTAAGGGTATTATGGAAACATGGTGTATTTTATTTTTAATGATAGATAAGTTACAAAAAAAGAATTTTTAAGTTTAACTTGTTTATTCTTCATATGTAAATAATAAAGGGCAAGATAAAAACAACTTTATCTACATTTTTTTGTGCTTAAAAAGTGTACAGTAGCATCAATTCTAAATTAAAGTTGTACAAACCCTGATGGTTTTATTCATTTTATTATTAAAATTAAATATACCGGCAGCATGTGGTAGTCTGGTAGTGGTAACAACACTTTCTACACTAAATGAGGTCCTAAGTTCGATCCCCAGTGATCTTATGCTGTAGCGCCCTCGAGTGAGGCGCTATAATCGGTATGAGCTTCTGCTGAGCCAGCACTTAATCAGCAGTATAATTATCGGGCAGTTATAATCTATATAATATCCCAAACTGCCAAAGGCAACTTGAGACTGGGTCGGAGTAACTTATGTTACTCTATGTTTAGGTCCTGCCTTCGACTTTCCCACATCGAGGATAAAGATATATACAATATTCATTTATTTAAATGCATATATCTTGTTTAGAAAATTTATAAAAATGAATAATCTAAAAGAAAACTTCTCTGATTTGAACCCCCCAATTTGCCAAGGTTCAATGGGTTTACTTCAAAACAATTTTAAACAAAATTCAACCAATCAGAAAGAGGGAACCGTGGTTGCTGCTTTTCGACTATTTCGTGATCAATGTTTGTTGAAATTTAAAGATGGAACTACTAAGACTTCGAATACGGAAATAAATTCATGCAAAGGTAAAAAAGCAAAGTTAAAACTTTTTTTTTCTTCTCGATTTGGAAAGGTTGACTTTACGACCTAAAGATAGAGTAACATCAGTTACGCAGCCCTTACTTGAGTTGCCAGCTTAGGATTTTATGATTAATTAATTGGCCAATAATTAAACTACTGATTAAGTGTTGGTTCAGCAGGTGTTCATACCATTCATTGCGTCTTTCTTAAGGGTTTAAAAGTTACAATATTGCCAAATTTTACACTTAAGTTCAAATTTTACTTCTAAGTTTAATAAGTTAAATAGGGCGATTTATATAGTCTATTTGTTTAATATTATTTTGTGCTATTACAATAAATTAGGTTAGTGTTGGCACTTGGTAGGCCAATTTTTTTTTCTTTAACTCAATGAGTTTTTGTGCCACTTACTACAAGCAACTAATGATATGAGTAAAATATATTAATCTAGTAATTTTACATTTAGTCAAAGAACGCTTTACACAAGATGACCTTACAACAGAAAACTATAAAAAGATCAGCTTAGATGATATTCCATTTTATTGCAAGATCGTAATACTATCAAAGTTAGACACCGTTGATATTTGTAATTTATCGATGACAAGTCGTCATTGGTCAGAAGTTTGTAGTGACCAATTTTTATGGAGAGAGTTATTATTACGTGACATGTTAACCTGGAATAACATTGGTCATAAAAGTCACCCACTTCTGTCTCAAATAGAGTTTTACGAACTAGTTAAAAATTTGCCTGAATATTCTGACCGCGAAAACTTTGAAGAATTATCGTTCGATTTGTACAGAAGATTACACTTTCGAAAAGACGTGAACTTTAAAGCTCTTTATTTCCACTGTGCATATCAAAGACAGCAAGCGAGATTATTTATTGGGGAAATAAAAGACATAAACAATCCAACAAATCACACAAGTAGTGAACAAATAAGCTCACAAGCTCATTTAAACCCAAACCAATCGTTCCCTAGGTTCCTTAAAAGCTTGTGGATGAGATTACGCTCAGGAAATGGTGAAGTAATTATGCTAGGCCCTGGCATGGAGTCAACAAACACAAGTAAAATATTTAAAAGACTGTTATGGGCACGCCCTGACCTGTTAATGACAGTTCGTTTATTACCTAGCAGCCAAGACGGAGTAGGCTCAGGTGTTGAGCTAGAATTTAAAGGTGAAAAACGATTTAATCTGATTGCTCTTTATTCTGGCAATCATCGAGATAGAATAAAAAGGACTGGGTTAAAAAGACTTCAAGAGAGCAACATTTTAGAGGAAGTTGATATCCCCAATTCCTCGAAAAAACATTGTATTTTGCACCAAACTGCTTTTAAATTAAGGGAACCTGTTTTAAATTTTTTAAAACAACGAGATGATAGCTACCGATTAATTTACGTCGTCGATGCTACTGCAGGACAAATTAAATCGAATTTAGCAGAAAACAAATACGAATTACAGGCAATGCTTAACGGAATACGAGAAAAAAATGACGACCAATTATTGCAGCAAGAAAATAACGATAACACAACAACATTGTCTGCTATAATGCAGAAAACTGGAATAACACATCCTCATATAAATTACAGATGTCCGGTGTTAATTCTATGTTGTGTACAATATGCTGAGACCCAACGTATCCCATGTGTTGAGATCGTTTCTTTACTGGATTTACCGAGTATCACAGATAGACCATGGCATGTGCAAGATATAACTGTAGACAAATTGACTGGGCTTGAAAATGGGTTAATGTGGCTATTTAAACAAAATTAATTTTTCTCTAATACTAAAATTTTTATTGAGTAAGCAGGTTTTATATTTTGGAATGTTTTAACATAATTTTAGTTTTATTTATCCCTAATGTAGAAAGGTCAACTTTACGACATAACATAGAGTAACACCAGTACCCCCCCAGTTTCAAGTTTCCTTCGGCAGTTTGGAATATTATTATTTTTTTGTATTTATCTTTATCCTTGATGTGGGAAAGTCGAATGTGTGACTTAAACATAGGGTAACAACAGTTACTCCGACCCAGTTTCAAGTTTCCTTCGGCAGTTTGGGATATTATAGATTATAATTTCCCGATAATTATGCTGCTAATTAAGTGCTGGCTTAGCAGGAGTTTATACCATTTATAGCACCTTACTCAAGGGCGCTACAGCATGAGGGGATCGAACCCAGGGCCTTATGTAGCAAAACCAAGTGTTTAAACCCCTTCATTTACTCTATATTTTTTATAGGCTTTATTGTTATGTTTATTAAACAAACAATTTAGTTAGACTTAATTTGATTAAAAAATGCAGTTTATAAAAGTTAGTTTTACAACAAAGTGTTACTAAAAAATTTTCAGTGTTAATATATAAAATATTGTACTTGATATGCATTTTTAAATTTATTTAGAAATTTTAGTTATAATATATATATATATATACCATAAATTTTATTAATTTTTTATATTTTTAACCTATTGTTACTGTTCTTTTATTTTCTAATTTTTACATAACTAACACTATTCATAATTTGTATTTATATATGTATATATATGTATACATGTACATTTTTCTTATAAAAATTCCTATTTTTAAATTATATTTTCTATCCTTTAATTTTAAATTATTATTATTTACGAATCTTCATTATTTATATTATGAAACATTAATAAGTTTTTGTTAATAATTAGTCAAAATCGAAAGTTCGTAAAAAGTGTTAAATAATTAATACTACATGATTGGAAAATAATATTGCATAATTAATTTAATTAATTTTTAAATAAAGATAATATTTTGTTGACCACTAAAATATTAAAAAAAAATAAAATATTTAATACCCACAACAAAGATTACAAAAATAAAATAATTGTAAAATTTTTCAAGTTCAGAAAAAAAAACATAATCAGCATTTGAAGCTAAGAACTTTAGTTACTATTTACAATAAATTAACAAAGTAGCGTGATTTTATCATGTTTGTTAATAGTAGTTTGGTGTGAAATGAAAATGTAAACTGCTAAGTAAAAGTGTAAAAAAAAGTATAAAAAAAGGTAATACTGTTTTAACTAAGGTAAAAATTTTTCTTCGCACCGCGAATTTAAAGTACCATAAATGTATATACCGAAATATTATAATATGAGGGAACATTAAATGCTAGAAAATTTGACATATTGTTGTTCGCTCGATCATTTCATATGAGTATCTATTAAAGTTATTTCTTCCCTTTGGGTAATTTATAAAAATCAAAATTAACTGATACCCAGCTGAATTTTTAAGTTGCTAAAACGTTTTAACACAAAATGATAAAACTCATATTCAAATGACATTCGCTTGTGTAAAATATCATAAGCCTCGGGCAAAATTTCCTCTTTGCCGAGGGTTGAGGTCTTGTTCGAGCTATTTTGGGTTTTACCCCAGATTTGTATAGCCCCTGAAAAATGGTAAGGCATAAGTTTCTCGAAAACCTTTAAAGTCCCTTCAAAATCTTCTAGGATACCAACAGCTAAGTAATTATCGAGTAAATGAAGTTTAGCTCGATTTAGACTTTCCCGGGTTGGCCTTTTACACATTGGTTCTTGCCCACAAAAGTAAGGAACAATATACCATAATTTGCTGCCTATACATTCAGTTTGATTTGTTAATATACATTCACTAATACTCATTTCCTTTTGTCCTTTTAGCCAAGAGCTGCGATGTCTTCCAACAGCTTTTCTTTGATCTCCGTAACGTTTAAAATAATACTGTGACGTAAAGCGCTCAATAGGGTCTCTTACCATGTTAATATATATAGGAGCACGTAGACCAAATTTAGGAAAGTTGATATAATGAATATGGCGCGAATACAACATGGGTGGCTGTAGGTTATCGATCAATTCTACTTCTTTTTTGATATTTAATATTAAAGGTCTTGTCAAGTTTGATATTTGGGAAGAATAGAATGTAAACTTGTTCAATTTCGAGAGGGACTGAATTATTTGAAGCATAGACCGGCTTCCACATTTTCCCACTCTATTATAAATTATTCGCTGAAAAAAATCACTTTCTAGTTTTTTTTCTGGTTCAACAGCCATAATTTCTTCATCTTCGTTATAATTAATATCCTCATCCTTTTCAATTGAATAAACTTTTACATTTTCTTGAATGTTTTTAGCTGTGAACGAGGAGAAATTCCATACAACGCCGCTAATTGATATTAAACTAATACATATTAAACCAACGAATATTCGTTTCATATTTCGAATAAGTAAAAACTCTAAAAAATCGTAATTATTTAAAAAAAAATACATTAATTAGTAATTTGTTATTAAAACTTTTACTATTTTTCTATTGTGGGTTTGTTTTTAACAACTAAGCCTACAGCAAACTAAAACACAATGTTATTTTTTTTAATCAGCTGATGGATAAAATAAAAAAAAACAACTAGTTACGTTTAACGATGGCACGTAAAGTTAAATCGACACGTTAAAAAAACATATTTATTAATTTTGATATGTTTACTTTTTGCGTGTATCTTTTTTTTTATTTGTAATACAAGCATTAAAAATACAACAAAAATGTGATTATTAAAAATAAAAACTAGAAAACAAAATAAAAATATTTATAATTGGAAACTCTGTGAAAACTTCGCATAAAGAAAATTAATTTTGTTTTCTAATACAACGTATAATTTATTAACAATTAAAAAGTTTATTTAGAAAGTAAAATAAACTGGATACCAAACATAAGGACTAAACTGAAAAAGCTTATCAGTTATATTTAATTGTCAGACTGTCAACTCACAGATTCTGACTGTCTGACAGTGATTTTAAATATTCTGATTTACGGACGATCGGACTGTCTGACAATATTTTTAGTGAGAGAATGAAAATGCAAAATGAATTATTATGTGAGTTAATAATATACTTATCTGTTGTTAATCAAACCTTATTTTGTATTTTTTATAACAATATTTAGTATATATAAGTTTTTAGAAACGATTTTTTTATGTTTTACTAAAATAAAATTGATTGTTTTTAGTTTCAGAATTGGATGAAGCTGACAGCGAGATTTTAAGAGAAATTTTGAGAAAAAAAGAATCTTTGTTGGAAGAAATACAGGTTACAAATAATCAATTTAATATTACAATGTCAATAATGAAAATTATATGCTTAAAACTAATGCAATTTAAATTTACTTACGTTGTAAAAAGCTAAATTTACAAACTATATGTTACATTTTTGGGACCATTGTTTATAATGTGATATTTAACCTAATAAAGAGTTAAGGGCTAGTCTGGAAAGTAGGGCAGCATGTACGCATGAGAATTTTTTCGGTAAAAAAAATGAACTACTGAAAAGTTTTGCATGCCTTGTTTTTAAAAAAATTGCACATGCGCAATACTGACGCCTCGTGGTAGCATATTTAAGCCAAATTTAAGTAAAAACACGCAAAAATAAATCACGCGAAGACTGAAAATTTTAGTACGCGTACATGCATGCCATTTCACGCCATTTTTTACGCTTGCACGCACAAGATCTCGTCAAAATTGCCCTACTCTCCAGACTGGGTTAAGGGTTAGTTTTTTAGCCCTTACATTTAAAAAAAAATTCAAGTTATAAACTTTTAAATGACATTATATATAAATACACTTTTTCTATATTGCAATTACTCTGATATTTCAGAGATTAAAAGAAGATATAAGAGATGCTGATTTAGAAATTGAACAAGTTGAAGAATCGGAAGAAAAGTTCGTAACTTTATTATTAAAATTAAAAATGATAAAAAATATTTTTAAAATAATAAATCTGTTTTATTGGGATCACTTGTACATAACAACGTTTTAATATTATCCGGCAGCGTGGTGTAGTGGTAAGAACACTTGCTATACCAAACATGAGGTCGTGAGTTCAATCCCAACTGATCTCATGCTGTAGCGCCCTTGAGTAAGGCGTTATAAACGGTATAAACTCCTGGTGAGCCAGCACTTAATCAGCAGTATAATTAATGGGCAATTATAATCTATATAATATCCCAAACTGCTACAGGCAACTTAAGACTGGGTCGGAGTAACTGATGTTACTCTATGTTTAAGTCGCACATTGAGGATAAAGATATATACAAAAAAAAAAACACGGTTCTGGAAAATCTTAAATTTGTAAAGTACAAGAGAGAATTAGTTAGGCATGTAATGTACAGAAAGAATTTAGGTAGGTTTGTAAAGACTGAGAAAGAATTAACTAGGACTGCAAAATACAGGAGTTTTAATAAAAATCGTAAAATACAAGGGATCCTTGAAAAGTTAAAAAGTCCTTACATTTTTACAAGTCCTCAATGCAGATTTATGACAGCGTTAAATAAAATTAAACCAATGTTTTAGTAACTAATATTTTCAGTTTTATATTAGAAGGATTTTAATACTTTTTGTAAGTTGCACATTATTAGGCATTTAGTAAGATTTTGTGTTTGTCGTTTTAACATTTCAATTTTTATTGAATGAACTTTTATGGTAACGATTTAATTTTTTATTAATTTTTGCTTAATTTAAAATTTTTTTTTTTTTAGGAAAAACACAACTCATGCAAAACAGTTTTTAGATGGACGAAAAAAATTTAACACCGATCCAAAGAAGGTATTTTACTGATACAAATATCCTAATTTGTTTTTAAATAAGCCCAATCGTAACATAAAAAAATAACATTTTAAACTTTAGATTTTATCATTGTATATAAACGTTTTATATACCATTCTTACTCAATAACCTTAAATTAAAAAACATAAAATTAAATGCTTTTTTCTACAAATTAAATAAATAATTGTTTTTTTGTTGTTATATTTGATATAATTCCAACAAAAAATATTGTCCGTCTACTATTACAATTTTACCACAATTAAAATCGACGGAACTTTTTTAAAAATGTTTTTTGTTGTGTGTTTTAAGGGTATAGCTTCACTCGTTGAACATGGATTAATTGAAAGTAATCCTAAAGCAATTGCCGAGTTTTTATTCAAAGGAGATTGTTTAAATAAAACTGCTATCGGAGAATATCTGGGGGAAAGGTATTTTGCTTAAAAATCTTTAAACGATGTAAAAATAGTTAAAGTGTTATGTTACAGAGTTTTACAATTTTGTAAGTGATGTATATAGCACGTTAGTATGGTTGACAATGAATCACAAAATGGCTTTAAAACCTTTAAAAAATGTCTGTTACAATTTAATTTTCAAAAATACTGGAAAATGATTAACATAAAAAACCAGGTTACCATATTTTTTTGTGTGACGTAGAAAGTACTAAGTAGCGTAGTGAATGCATACAAGCTAGTACTTTCTACCTCATCACAAACAGGGCTTCCCTTTTCCTTTTTTTAAAGTTGTATAGGCTATATAACTTAAAAAGTAGATAAAATTATTTAAAGTTAAAATCATTTTTGTGTTCAGTGACACTAACTTTATTAATTTTTAAGTATAAAAATATCGCTAATATATGACTTTAATATTACCTGCAAGCACAAAACAAGTGTAATATTTAATAGAAATTTAAAAATTGTTTGTTTACGTTTGAAATTTGTATGGCAATTCAACTTGACTTACAGAAAAAATTAACAGTTTAATCACTTTTAAATTTCAGAAATGACTTCAATATTGAAGTATTGACTGAGTTTGTAAATTTGCATCAGTTTGCAGGGAAAATATTGGATATATCACTTAGGTATTATAAAAAAATTATATATACTTGCAATAGGGACGGGCCAATCGAATCCGAGTCTGAGTACTCGGCCCGAGTATTAGGAGTATTTTAATACTTGTGCTTGTCGAGCATTTTTTAGTACTCGGACGCCGAATAATAATTTGTCCTTTAAGATCGTATACGATTTACTAAACATAAAAAAACACGAAGTTCGGCTTTTTTAAATAATTTATAATCTACTCTCAATTATATCACATTATTTAAGCAACGATTGCGCAACAAATACACTTTTTACATAGTAAAATTTTACGCTTAATAAATTTAAGACTTACTTTTTTGTTTGGACTTAAAATGATATTGCTATCAGCGGTTAGTAGTTTTGCCAACGTTAAACACTTTATAATCCATAAATACGTGTTTTTTGGCAAATTTTGCAGTTTTAAAATTATGCGAGAAAGATTCTCAAAACCAGTTATATACATTTAAATGACGTCATAACCGAGTACTCGGACTCGGCCAAGTATTGCGACAAAATACTCGGGCTCGTCGAATCCGAGTAATTTGGATTTCAGCCCATCCCTAATATATATATATACTTGCAATTTTGATATATTATAAGCTTATGTATAGTTTCATGTTTTAACTATTGCAACTTATTCTAAGTGTTAATAAATCAAACTCTTTGTTTAAGACAATTTTTATGGAGTTTTCGCCTACCTGGAGAGGCCCAAAAAATAGATCGAATGATGGAAGCGTTTGCAGCAAGATATTGTGAATGCAATAAAGGAGTCTTCAGTAATACTGGTAAGTCCATTCTTATATTAAGGGACGGTACTAATAGGTTAAATTGTAATAGATGCAATGTTTTATATGTACAAATATTAAACACTTTTTTACACCAAATTACTTGTTTTATATTTCAATCTTAATTTTGTTTTTGATATGTTGTATAAAGTTGTTGATATTTTTGTTTTTAAATTAAAAATATATATTTTATTTGCTATATATATGTGCTGTTGTTAAATAAAATTGAATAACCATATCAAAATTAGAGTAATTGCCTTACTAATTTAATAGTAATATGGTAGGCTATTTAAATGCTGTCTTTTTCTAGTCTCAATTAATTCTCTCTTGCACTTTATGTTCCCAGTTAATTCTCTCTTGTAATTTACGGTTCTAGCTAATTCTCTCTTGTTTCTTACAGTCCTAGCTAATTTTCTCTTGTACTTTGCGGTCCTAGCTAATTCTCTCTTATACATTGCGGTCCTCAGTTTTCACAAACATCAAAAATGCAAGTGATCCGTAATATGAAACAACAAAATTTTTTTATTCGTTTTAGATACTTGCTACGTCCTTTCATTTGCGATCATAATGTTGAACACCAGTCTACATAACCCTAGTGTTAAAGACAAACCAACCATCGAGCGTTTTATTGCCATGAACCGGGGAATAAACGATGGAAAAGATTTGCCCGTTGAACTACTAACTGTAATATTCAAAATTTAGATTTACTTCTATTTTAATTTAAATATTAGGAATTTTTGTGAAGAAGTTTTCTTTTGTTAACTACTTTGAAAATGTAATAATATTTGAAAATTAGAATTTTTACATTGTTGTTTATTAAAAAAATTATTTATTTATTTTAAGCTGTTTTTAGTAATTAACTTTAAATTGTAATATTTATGATTTTAATTTAAATTTTTTGATATTTTAAAGAAGTAATTGTTCAGTAACTACTTTAAAAATGTAATATCATTAACTCTGATTTAAAATTGTTGTTAAAAGTTTTTAAATTTTCTAAAAAACAAAATTTTTTCAAGAACTGCTTTATAAAAATAATAAAATTTTGTTCTAAAATTTTAAACTTGTTTTAGGTAATAAGTTACTTCAGTTTTTTTTAACATTTACGTTTTGTTTAGACTTTGTTTGAGAGCATTAAGAAAGATCCGTTTAAAATCCCAGAAGATGGAGATGACTTAACAGCTACTTTTTTCAATCCCGATAAGGAAGGGTGGCTACTAAAACAAGGTAAAAAAAATGTTTATTTTTTAATAATTCTCCCTTTATGCCCTGCCAGCAAAAGTTATTTGATGTTTACCTCATTAAATACACTTTTTAATGCATCTCTGCCTTTTTTAGAGCCCTTTTATTTTTATCAAGCAATTTTTTTGCAGTATTTTATAAAAATCTTAATTATAATTCCCAATTTAAAAAAAAATCAGTTTAAAATATTTTTGGTCCTTTAATATTCTTGTTGAATATGTGAGATACTATAATTCTATGATTATTTAAAATAAATTAAACGTACTGGCGGTGGGAATCAAACCTGGGCCTTTGTGCTCACAGTTTTAAACAGATACCCTATTTATCATTATATCAACAACCATGAATTTATTTTATTCACAAAAATTATTCAATTTTTTGTCTGGTTGGATTCAAACACATAGGAGGTACGACATTTCTTTGTTTTTGTCAAAATCAACTTTTTGTTCTAATCAAGTATTTTGGTTTTATGTCATCGTTTTAAGTGTTGTTATTCTGTTTGTAATTCCGTAACAAAAGTGTTTTAAAAATAGAAAAAATCTTGGTGATATATTAACTAAACAATGATTTAATTTTTTTTTTACTAACATGTTAATTTTTTTAAAAATAACTTATTAGTTTAATTTGACTTTTTGCTTAGCTATAAAGCATGCATTTAATATAGTTTTGGTCATTTTGGATCCATTAATTCTGTATGTTTTAAAGTAAACATCAACCGTTAGTTAATTTAATATATAAGCATGTATCAAAAAATTAAGGTTTACAAAACTAAAAAAGATTTTTAAATAAAGTCATACGACAAAAAAAAATACAATTTGCAAAAGTCTAAATAAAATAAATAACAACCATTCGTTTTTTTTTTAAATAAAAAAAACTTTAAAAAAATATTTATAGTCAATGGAGGTAATTATTGGACGATTTTGACAAACTTGGCCATAACTTTTTTGTTTTAAACTTTAAATCAAATATTTTTTGTTCCTAAGATAGTGTTATCATTCATTATTAAAAAGAATACTATTTAGAGTCTATCTATACACGTTTGCCTAAAATTCTAAGATTAAAAATGTCCAATAATTACCTTCAAATTTTAACTGTCATTAATTACCTTCATTGACTATAACTTTTTTTTAAATTATGAGCCAAATTATTTTAATGTTTATTAAATTATGTAACCTATGAGTAAGCATGGTTTCATAAACATTGCTTGTTTTGATTTTGTTATGTCAAAATTTCTCACTTTATATGTTTTGTTTTCATAAATATTATTTTAACATACTTTTTATATTTTTACCTTAACTTATTGGCATATTTTTTTTGTTAAAAATTTAAAAAGGTATAACCAATATAAACAATGTACAGATTGAATTAAAAGAATTTAAACATATCCAAAAATTAAAAAAAAAAATTTTTTACAACAAAAATTTTTTTGGATTTTTTTAAAACAAAAAAAAAACATTATTTTAAAGGGGGAAGATATAAGACATGGAAAAGAAGGTGGTTTATATTGACCGATAATTGTCTTTATTATTTCGAATATACTTCAGTAAGTTGATAGTATTCTAGTTGTTTTCAAAAATATCCCTTTTTTTTATTAGTTATTAGACAAAAATAGAAAAAAAAAATTATTAAATATTTTTCATTTTTAAAATTTTTCTTTTTATTCATTTTTTATTTTAGGACAAGGAACCAAAAGGTATAATTCCTCTTGAAAATCTGCAAGTAAGAGAAGTTGGCGAACAAAGAAAACCTGTAAGTTCATATTTATCCTTAATTGAGCCGGCAGCATGGTGTAGTGGTAAGAACACTTGCTACACCACACATGAGGTCGTGGGTTCAATCCCCACTGATCACATGCTGTAGCGCCCGTGAGTAAGGCCCTATAAACGGTACAAACTTCTGCTGAGCCAGCACTTAATCAGCAGCATAATTACCTGGCAATTATAATCTATAATATCCCAAACTGCTAAAGGAAACTCGAGATTGGGTTAAAGTAACTGATGTTACTCTATGTTTAAGTCGCGCATTCGACTTTCCCACATCAAGGATAAAAATATATACAAAAAAAAAATTTAAGTTGGTATTTTTAATAAAATTTCGTTAAATTATTTCAAGATTTCATCGAATTACTATAAAAGAATATAAATTTTTTTTATATTTTACTAATCAATAGCTCTTCCTTTAGATGCTATTTTAATTTTTATAATATATTCACAACTAGTAACTGAAATTTGTCTAGAATTTTCTACCCATGCATCACAATGGCAGTTTTATTTAACTTTTGGGTCTATATATTGGGCGAACATATACAGAGTTTCATTATATATAGATTACTGCTTATTTTAAGCCAATAACGAACTATAAGTTGTGGCGAACTATAAGTTAAAAAGTTTTGGGTTTCGAGCCAAAAAGTTTATTGATAGCACAAAAATGTCACATCACATATTTCCCCAATCAAAAAATCCTACGTTGTTTATTTTTACAGCTGTATTTATCGTCCAAAAAATTTAACTTTTGTTTCACAGCATTGCTTTGAGATGTATTTACCCGAAGATGCTCAGGTGCAAACGATTAAAGCTGCAAAAACTGACTCGGAAGGAAGAGTAGTAGAAGGTACAAACCTAATTTTAAATTTTTGAAGACGCACAGTAAACTGTTACTACATTAAAACACATATATATTTAACTCATTGGTAAAAGGGGATAATTTAAACCAGTGGTTCTTAACCTTTTTCTAACCACGCCCCCCTTAAGTATTGATAATACCTTTCAAGCCCCCTTCTCTCAATTTTTTTATACGTACAAAATGTATTTTTGTCGATTTATCTAATTAACTGCAGTAATATGACTACTCTAAGTTAACTCTTTCTGACGAAGTTATACTTACCTTAATGACTACATAAACTTTTGTGCCAAGATCTGTTTATCAACTTTTTTGCACTATATTTTTTAAATTTGGATTTAGTGCTTTGCCCCCCTTAGAAATACCTGATGCCCTCCTTGGTTAAGAACCACTGATTTAAACTGTCCCAATGTTATTATTGTAAGGTAGAATCCGTTGTGGTTATGTTTATTAGTTGTAGGACCTCTTAAAATGTTTGAAGTGTTGTGTTACTTGACTGTTTAGGTAAGCATACCAATTATAAGATGTCTGCTGCCACAAAAGCTGAAAAGGATGATTGGATCCGATGTATTAGGTAAACTTTATTGCTTCAAATATTGTTGATACTTTTTATTAATTTATTTTTTGTATATATCTTTATCCTCGATGTGGGAAAGTCGAATGCGCGACTTAAACATAGAGTAACATCAGTTACTCCGACCCAGTCTCAAGTTGCCTAAAGCAGTTTGCCACAGGCAACTCGAGACTGGGTCGGAGTAACTGATGTTACTCTATGTTTAAGTAGCTTGTTCGACTTTCCCACATCGAGGATAAATTATATATAAAAAAAAAAAGCAGCGAGTGAGGCTCCTAGAGCTCCTGCAACTGTTTTCAAATTATAAAAATTTTTATTTTAACTTTTATTTATAAAGAAAAAGTATAAGCGAGGACCCTTATTATGTCATGATCGCCGAAAGAAAAAAGAAAGCTTCCGCAATTCAATGAATTTCTGTAATTTTCCACATGAAGCACTTTTTCTTCTAATCATATAATATCTTATATTTGTATTACTAAACTCCTTTTCTAGGCTTCTTTGTTAAGAGTTGATTATCTTTATTAACAGGCTAAAAATGTGTTTTCATTGTTTTAACTTTACTAAGGGTTTAGGTAGCAAAAATTACCGATTTTAGGACATTTTTATAATTTGCTATAATATACTATAAAATGTTTATTTAATTTAAAATTGGTATATTTAAATTATCTTTATTTTTGTATTTGCAAATTTAAAAGTTTTACTCCTAACTAAGTTTGGTATGTCTAGAATTTCAGAAATTAAAAAAAAGTGTTATAACAGATAGGTTACAGCATTCACTTCCCAAAAAGCACTTAAATTTTTTCTTACTAGAGTAATATTAAATACTTTTTGTTAGTTACTTTGGTATGATCAAATATAAGTAATTGTGGATTAACATTGTAAAGATAATTTAATATTCATTTTTGTCTGTTAGTGATTTAATATTTGGTTACAATATATAAAATATTTGATTGGTAAAATTTAAATAAGTAATGAATAATATAAAATAATTGATATTTTTTAATTGAATCATGTTTTAAGTTTTTAAAAATCAAATATATTTTAACTGTTTTGAAACAAAGATTTTTTTGTTATACAAAATAAAAACATTTTTAGTTAAAATCAGATGTTTTAACAGTTTTTGTCTAGTTTTAAATTTTCAGTCAACTTTGATGATGTGATAATATAAAAGTACAAGACAATAAAACTCAAAAAAATAATTGAAAATTAAAAAAAATTAATTTTCGAGTAAATTGTTGTAATTTATTTGAATAAACAATATTTTTTTTGCTACATATCCTTACTTTCCTTAACAAATTTTGCAATAAAAAATCCAATAGTATCAGTGTTTACATTAAAATTTTGATCACTTTTTGTGGGACTAAAGAATTGAAGTAAGTTTAATTGTTCTTGTTTTAATTTGGAAACACTGGATCTGCCAGGTAAGCCAATATGTGGATCCTATAATCAATTTAAATTTCATTAAGTTAACTACAATCTATATACAATCTAGATATAATATGACCTAATTGATTAAAAAAACAGCCCTTAAGAAGGGCATTATTTTTTTTTGAAAGTTTTACACTATTTATAATTTTTAACAGAACCATAGAAACAATGTTTGTATATTTGGGTCAGAACACTTCTTACACTACATGAGAACATGGGTTTAATCCCCACATGCTGTAGTGCCTTTAAGAAGGAACTATAAACTTCTGATGAGCTAATACTTTATCAGCAGCATAATTATCGGACATTTATAATCACTAATATCTAAATCTCCAAAGGCAACTTAAGACTGGGTCGGGGTAACAGTTGTTACTCTATATTTAAGTCACGCATTCGACCCACATTAAGGATAAATAATTATATATAAAAAAAATTACCTAAATATATTGCTTACCTGTTTACTTAGAGTGAGGTTTGGGTAATTATTTAAAGCCCACTCCACCATTCCCTCATTTTCTTCTTTAGTTGTTGTACAAGTGCTATACACTAACACCCCATCAGGTTTTAATAAATGTATTGCCTAAAAAATTTTTATGAATTTTGATACACTTTTTTCTATTGTAACTTATAGACTAGGTTTAAAGCATGGTAAAGTGGTTAAAACTTGTTTTTAGTACATGAGGTTCTAAGTTCAATCCCCACAACTTACATGTCACTCTTAATGTTGTGTTTTAAAATGGTTCTAACTTTTGTCAAGTTATCAAGCAATATTTAAAACTGGCATATGCCATTTAGGAAAGTTAAGGCAAATAAGTTAACTTTTCCACATTTAAAATAAAGACCGGCAGCGTGGTGTAGTGGTAAAAACACTTGCTACACCACACATGAGGTCGTGGGTTCAATCCCCACTGATCTCATGCTGTAGCGCCCTTGAGTAAGGCGCTATAAACGGTATGAACTCCTGCTGAGCCAGCGCTTAATCAGTAGCATAATTACTGGGCAATTATAATCTATAATATCCCAAACTGCCACAGGCAACTCGAGACATGTTCGGGGTAACTGATGTTACTCTATGTTTAAGTCGCACATTCGACTTTCCCACATTGAGGATAAAGATATATACAAAAAAAGATAAGTATATATTATTTAGTTTGTTTTTAACTAGTTGACAACTAAAAATGTATTCGTAAAGCACAACATGTTAAAAATATTTCTACAAAGTAGCGTACTGTTGCAAATAGTTGTCGTTGTAATATAGGATATGAGGACAACTGTTTTTCTGTGATGTCATTAACACAGTTTATGACCTTTGGCCTTTGACCCAATGCACTGCATGGCGCATCGAGTAAAATTTTATCAAAATAATTCACTTTAAATTTTTTAATTTTGGATTCTAAAAAAAAAAATTTTTAAATAAATTTTAATTAGATCTTTTTTTATTTCAATATAGAATTAAAAAAAACTTTAATGCCAGAATAAAATTAAATGAAAACTCTTTAAATAAAAAACAAAAATACCTTTTTTATCCCCACAAATTTTTCTTGAATCTGAAACCAATAATTCAACATTTTCTCCTAATTCCCCAAACCAATTTGTTAAATTTTGTCGAACTAAATTCACTTTATTTTCCGACCTATCTATTGCCACTAGGTGTCCCTGTTTCTGCATGAGTGCGTACAGGTGTTGGGTTTTCCCCCCTGGGGAGGCACACATGTCGAGGACTTTATCCCCAGGGTTAGGGTTAAGAACATGACCCACAACTATGGACGGCAAATTCTAAAAAAAAATTTAAATTTTAAAATTTAGGCATTTTATTTATTTAAGGTAAACCTAATTCTTATCAAAAAAAGTGGTCAATATATGATTAGTATAATAAAAAAATGTATTCCTATTAAAGCTTGGTATAAATTTAAATTTTTTTTAAATATAAAAGATCCCTTAAAATTGTAAGCCTAACTTTTTTAAACATAAAACAAAATTCTAATAATGTAAATGTCCAGTTTGTGATTAGTATATTTAAGCTAGGTGTGAGACATGAAGTTATAGCTCTTTACAATCATATAACAATTGCAGTTTCCAATGGTTATTATTTTTTTTATTTTTTTTTGTATATCTTTATCCTCGATGTGGGAAAGTCGAATGCGTGACTTAAACATAGAGTAACATCAGTTACTCCGACCCAGTCTCGAGTTGCCTGTGGCAGTTTGGGATATTATAGATTATAATTGCCCGATAATTATACTGCTGATTAAGTGCTGACTCAGCAGGAGTTCATATCGTTCATAGCGCCTTACTCAAGGGTGCTACAGCATGAGAGCAAAGGGAATTGAACCCACGACCTCATGTGTGGTGTAGCAAGTGGCGGTGTTTTATTTATAATACCTGTGCAAATATTTTATTGGTTAAAATATTATTAAGACTCGGCGCAGACCATTCAACCTCTGTCATTATTATTCCTACACCACCGACTAAATTTTTACCCTGAAAAATTGTGTATAACAACAGTTAGTATACTAAATCAAAATAAATTAAAGCTTTAAACATATGAATACCATAACAAACTAAAATCTTTTTTTTTTCCTTTAAAAATAAAGCAATTTTTTTAATAATTTCCTGACCCCAAATTTTTTGCTCACTTTAGTTTTGAATATATCATCCCTGCTTACAACTGACTTTCCGTTCCCAACAAATAATTTATCTCCATCAAACTCACTTTTTCCTTTTAAACATTTTCCTTTAATGTCTGCATACACAGAAACTAAATCATCTTCGTTAAGATCTAAACAAAACATTTAAAAAAAAATTTATTAACCTTTTTTTATTTTTTTTGTATATATCTTTATCCTCGATGTGGGAAAGTCGAATGCACGAACTAAACATACAGTTACATCAGTTACTTCGACCTAGTCTCGAGTTACCTGTGGCAGTTTAGAATATTATAGATTAAATTTGTCCGATAATGATACTGCTGATTAAGTGCTGGCTCAGCAGGAGTTTATACTGTTTATAGCGCCTTACTCAAGGGCACTACAACCTAAGACTTTAAGTAGACCCTTGGTTTAAGTTTTGTGGTCAAGTTAATGTAAGTATATTGCAATTGTTAGTTAAATAAAAAAGCACCAGGTTTATAAGATATTAAACCAGCAAAATCTATTTAAGACTGAATACTGGTAAATTGGAAAAAAAATTTTGCTTTAGGAATTTCTAAGTAAATTTTAATATGTCCAGTTTGGTTAAATAAAAAAAGTTTAAAAATTGACCATATAATTACAAAAAAATTTAAAGAGAACATTTAAAAAAAAATTACAACATATAAATATTTTATTTACATAATGCAAAAAATAAAGAAAATAAAATTTAAACTAACTTTTAGGAGCGGCCAGAATTCCTGGAATATAAACATTTGCTCCTCTTAGCACCGCCATTCCACATAAATAGTCCACAATTACCTCTTTCCCTTTCGGTCCCACTTGTTGGTGATGTGATGAAATTACCAAAACATCTTTTAATTGGTCATGTGTAAATATTTCAAATTTATGTCCATTTGTGTCCTGTATTTACATTATTTTTATCAGCGGCGTGGTGTAGTGGTCAGAACACTTGTTACACTACATGAGGTCCTGGGTTTGATCCTAACTGCTTTCATGTTGTAGCGCCCATAAGGTCAGGAATTTTGCGCCCATAAGGTCAGGAATTTAGTCAGGAATTTTGGGCAATAATTATCTATACCATCCCAAACTATTAAAGGTAACTCAAGACTTGGTTAGAGTAACTGATGTTACTCTATGTTTATTATGTTTAGGTCATTAAGTCGACCTTCCCACATCGAGGATAAATATATATAAAAAAATTAAAATAAAAAACAAGTATTACATAAATTACACTCATAAAAACTATAAACAAAACATTCATTTTAAACAATGAATCTATTGTATTGTAAAACTAAGTTTAAAAATTAATTTTTTTTATTTACCTTATTAATTTCTTGTTGTAATTTGGTTTTAATTAAATTAATATCACCATGCAAGTTGTTCACACGAACTGTTGTAAACATGGGAGGGGGTATAAGGTCAAAATCTGACATTTTTATATTAGTTTTGGGTCTGAAATGTTTAAAAATTTATTGTTTTATTAATAGTTATAAATAAAAAAACTCATTTTTATATTTAACCTTAATTAATATTTTTTTAATAGTAGCTTTAACAAAAAATTAATAACTTTTTGTGTTTTTTTAAAATGTTTTTAATAAGAACTTGGTTTTTAAAATATATAAAATAGAATTCAACTATTTTTATTGACATTAGAAACATGTGCATCTAACACGTGAGTTAAAACGTAAACAACTTCGTATTTTTCTATGGTGGCATTTGTTAAGCAGTTTATTTAAAAAAAATTATTGCAAAAACCGAGTTAAGACAAAAATAGGTGATAGTAATAAGAAATTATACAGTACATGTTATAATCAAGAGATGGAATAAATAACAAAGAAATTCGATGATTTAAAATATGCCATGAATAATAAATGTCTAAAATGCCACCACAAAACCAAACCCTTCCTTTATAAATTCGGCGCCAATACCTAGAAATTCTAATAATTCTAACTTGTATTGTGAGTTAAATATAATATGAATAAAGTTCTAAATAGAGGAGCACTTATTGTTGTAGAAGGGGTTGACAAGAGTGGAAAATCGACACAATGTCAAGTTTTAAAGAAAATATTATCAGAAAACGGACATTCTGTAAAAGCTTTACGGTTTCCTGGTAAGTTTACCATCAGTTCTTACGTGAACTATGGTTTAAAATTTTTAAACAAATTGTTTATGTTTATTTAGATTTGTTTTTCTTTAGCTTGTTACAGTTTTTAAAAAAAATTATACACTTTTTTTGGTTGTTTCTTTATTAAAAAATAATTTTTTTAAATTGTATATATAAACTTGGTGTTTTTTTTTGTATATATATTTTTATCTTAATGTGGGAAGGTTGAATGCACTACTTAAACATAGAGTAACATTAGTTACTCCAACCTAGTCTCGAGTTGTCTTTAGTAGTTTGGGATATTATATAGATTGTAATTGCCCGATAATTATGCTGCTTATTAAGTGCTGGCTCAGCAGTAGTTCATACCGTTTATAGCGTCTTACTTGAGGGCAAGGTTCTACAGCACGAAAGCGGTGGGAATTAAACCTACAACCTCAGCAAGTGTATCTTACCACTACACCACGCTGCCGGTGCAGTTTATAAGGCAAAAACTAAAATAAAGCTTTATTTTTGTAGATCGAACCACAAAAACCGGAGAATTGATCAGCAATTATTTACAAAACCAGACCGAACTTGACGATCATGCCATTCATTTGTTATTCTCTGCCAATAGATGGGAGCAGAGGGCAAGTATTTTAAATGATCTACAAAATGGGATTTCGTTAATTGTTGATCGTTATGCTTTTTCTGGGGTGGCTTTTACTCATGCTAAACAAGTAATTTTTATTTTTTTGTATATATCTTTATCCTTGATGTGGGAAAGTCAAATGCGCGACTTAAACATAGAGTAACAACTGTTACTCCGACCAAATCTCGAAACTTTTTTTATTTTTTATGTAAGAAAGTTGACCCTAAACTTTTTTTTGTTTAACCTTTAGTTAAATGAAAATTAAACTTATATCCATTTTTTATTATTAATTGCAAATTATTTTGGTTATATTTTAAATTGTTTGCTAAATATTTTTTAAGGGATGTTTGACAAGTTAAAACGACAACCAAAGTTTTTTGATTGATTAGTTTTATATATATTTGGTTTATCATGTTTTTTTTTTAAATTGAAATCCTATATTGGCAATATTTAAGTCTAAAATTAATAAAGTTGGTGTCACTGAACACAAAAATGGTGTTCACTTTGAATAATTTTATCTACTTTTTGAGTTGTGCAACTTTTAAAAAGAAAATTAAAATTAATTAAAAAAAAAGAAAAGGGAAGCCCTGTTTGTGATGACGTAGAAAGTACTAGCTTGTATATATAGACATTCACTATGCTAATTGTACTTTCTACATCACACGAAAAAATATGATAACCTGGTTTTTGATCTTTATAATTTTTTTAAAGGTATTTTGTGATTCATTGTCAACCACACTAACATACTTTATACATCACTACAAAATTGCAAAACTCTCCAATGTTGTACTTAGAAAAAATGTATGTAGTTATAATGCTATTTTCAGGGTCTAAATCTAGAGTGGTGTAAATGTCCTGACATTGGGTTACCGAAACCTGATCTCGTTCTTTTTTTGGATCTCAAAATATCAGAGTCCGAAAAACGGGGTGATTTTGGTGAAGAAAGATATGAACAAACTGACTTTCAGAAAAAGGTTTCACAAAATTACCAAAAACTTTTCGACAAATCTTATTGGAGAAATGTTGATGCAGCTCGGCCAATGAAAGAGGTTACTTCTGATATGCAAAAACACATTGAAGACATTATCAAAAGTGTTGGACAAACCCCTATTGAACAATTATGGATAAAATAATTTTTTTTAACTTTATTTGGTCAATTTTTAAATAAATACTCATTATAAAAAGTTTTATACAATCATATTATTTTTTTGTAAGTTTTGAAACATAAACAAATTATTTTTTTAAGTATTTTTTTACTTTTTCTTGAATTTATATTGTAGATTTATGTAGACTGTATAACTTATTACACTAAGAATTGTCATAGGATACCTGTGTTAGTATTAAAATATAATAAAATTAAATTTTTACCTTTGCATTTTATTTACACTTTCTTGAAAATTTCAAAAAACTTTTTCCAAAAATTTTCTAAAAAAAATGAAAAAAAAAATTTGCAATTTCCTACTACCAATATATTGCAGAAATATGTAAACTGTAAAAATTAGTGTACAAAAAAGTTGGTATAGAATATCTCTTATAAATCTTAGTCTATTGAATTTATGTTTATGTCTAACAATTTTGTTAAATTATTTTGTTGTAAATTTGATTTTTAAATATTTTTTTGTTGATAACGAAATTAAATGTCTGTGCCCACTATTGATATGACTTATATTTTATTGATATTATACTTAGATAACTTTTATAAATTAGTTAGGGTATAATTTAATAAATTATTGTTAAAAAGTTAATTAAGGATATAAGCTTCTCAATTTAAAGAAATTAGTAAATTTGTTTTGTGTTCGTTTTTTTTTATAAATATACACAAAATATAAAAAATATGTATTTTTATTGAAAATATAATAATAAACTCAACTAGATTTATTTGAAAAATTAAATATGGTTTGAAATCGTTCGATCCTTTCTATAGAGATATTAAAATTTAATATGTATATTAAAAAAATTTAAATGTTAACTTTTCTATAATTAATATCAAACTTTACCTATTAAACACACATTCATTAATTACGCAAGATATAACTAAATTAAATTTGAAAGCAAAATATTGATCCTAATTTTTTATTAATCAAACGAGTATTGAAGTATAATTAACAAAAATAAATGTTAACTATTTACTCCTTTTTAGAGATTTCGTTTATGATACGCAAAAAAAGCAAAATATCCATATTTACATTTTATTAAATTAACAAGTGTTAAAATATAATTCAAAACTCAACTTTTATACACATATTACTTGATTAATATTTTTCACTTTAACACACACACTAATCGAATATTTAAAAAACAAACCAAAGATAATTAAACAATAATTAGTTAGAGTTAAATCTTTATTTTAAATAGCAGCATACCAAATAATAATACCAACAACATATTAAAATTTTAGAAAATTTATTTAATAACAACAAATTTAATTGAATCTTCTAAAATTTTAAATTTGTTGTTGGCATTATTATTCTGTATGTTGCTATTTGAAATAAAGATCCAACTCTTAAATGACCCCATTATTTAAAAAGCCTTTAAAAATAATATAAACATTTACAAGAAAGTATTTTTTTTTAATTTATTGATTTCGTCACTTCTTTCCGTTGCATTAATGTAATATTTTAAAAGTTTTACATTTTGATCGGCACATATCTAGTTTAAAGTAATTAAGATTTAAAGTTAAAACGTAAATGCCTAAGAGAAATTCGTTAATTGTTTTTAAGAGAAACATTTCATCTTTTAACCTAATCGAGAGAGGCGCACGCGTGTTGATTAAATTCACGCCGATATTCCAATTTTTCGGCCCCGGGTTTTCAAGAAGCGCAAGGAATTCTAGAAACTAAAACACGTGGCTCTTTCTTGTCTAGACCGCGTTGTAAAAGGTCTTAAAAATCTAAGCTCAGTTTATATCAAGTTAAATCGTCAATTTTCGATATTTTTTGCAACAATTCTACAACAAAATCAGAAAGTGTAGTTATTATGACGTCATACTCAAGTACAAACCATCTAAAAAGCGGAAGTTCAAGAATTAATAGACAATTTATATTTTATGACGTCATTCAACAGTCAAGAAAGCAAAATAACATCTAGAATTGGAAATCAAAATCAATTTTAAGTTCGATGTCTTGAAGATCGATCTTACGCCCATTAAGGTAAAACTAATTTTTTTTATTTTATTGTAAAATTAATTTTTGTTTAGAATTTTGTGAATTTTTGCTTTGTTATTCAATGTTTATATCTTTAGTTAAATTGAGATTTTTTTTATAATTTGCAACATATAAAACGAAGTCAATTTAAATATAAAAAATTGGATGTAGTGTTGTTATTAACCTTTTCTAATTTTTTGATTATTTTTTAAAATAATTTAATTTTTGCAGACAATGTTTCAACGAAACTTGACAAAGTAGAAAATTACTGGTGGTCAGTGACGTGAATTGTGACGTATACCATGACGTCATTGTGATTTGGAAATTCGGTTAATTAATGTAAGTTAACTTGATTTTAGTATTGTCAAAATTAACCAAGAAAAAATATTCTAAGCGCTATATATGCTGTTGCTTTATTGCCATAACTTTAATATATTTTACAATTTTAATATTAACCTGCATGTTGCATGATTGCTGTTGTTTGTTTTTGTTTTATGTTTGCACGCTGCTGCTGCGCGCTGCGTTATTGCTAGTTTAAATTTTAAGACATCTATGCTATATGCTGCTGCGTTTGCTAGTTAACTAAATCAAACAAAATTGGCTGTTGTAGCGTTGCAACTACCTCCTCTTCACCTATTCTAATCTTTATTTCCCTATTTTCTACCCATGCGCTGCTGCTGCGAATACTAAATATATATTAAATAGTTTTTTTAATTTAAATACCTAAATTAATAAAGTTTAAAATATAATTTTCAGTTTGTGGCATGATTTAAATATATTAACCATTTTATTTTAATTTATTTAATTTTTCGTCGCTGGCGTCCATCATTCACAAGACCCTACGTCATGTGACGTCACCGGTTTTTATGCAACGTCATCGACCAAACAACCACCAATTGTGAAGATGCACTCAAATATGATAAAAGGTACTTGATTAAAATTATTTCCTTTAAAGTATCTTAACCTAATGTCAACCGGAAGCGTGGTGTAGTGGTAACACTTGCTACACCACACATGAGGTCGTGGGTTCAATCCCCACTGATCTCATGCTGTACTGCCCTTGAGTAAAGCGATATAAACAGTATAAACTCCTGCTAAGCCAGCACATAATCAGCAGTTTAATCACCGGACAATTATAATCTGTAATATCTTAAACTGCTACAGGCAACTTGAGACTGGGTCAGAGTAACTGGTGTTACTCTATGTTTAAGTCGCGCATTCGACTTTCCCACATCGAGGATAAAGATATATACCAAAAAAAATTGTTAAAAGATTAGTGGCGTCATCACATCCTTTTAAAAATTAATAAAAAAAATTTTAAATTATGCATTAAAATTTAATAAAACTCTACGATTAACTTATTTTTTAATTATTTTTATTTTTTGTTGCAGTGATAAGTTAACGTCACTTTTATGTTCATCTTGTCACCAGAAAGTGACGTCATCGCTAATAACGTCACATCTGATAAGATTAGAACCGGAATTGGAACTGCTGTGTTTTACCGCCCTATGCTGAAGGTAAATTAAAAAAAAATTTTACATAAAAATTTGATATTTAAATTTATTATAGAATTGTGATGTCAGAGTTTTTGTATATGACGTGTTATTTATATATATGTCGCAACTTATCTGACTTAAAATGTGTTTTGCATATGTATAGTCTTATGTAATGTAACTTTTAACTTGATAATTTGTATTAGCACATTTTTAATAATTTTATTTTCGTTTAGAAATCCGAAAAAATGATGTGGCTTCTTTCAATCTTGGTTACTCTTGTTTTCTATCTAAAAATGACGATTTTGGATTCAACAATTAATACGTCACGTAATGTCAATGTGACGTGGAATTGGATCATTATTAAATGATCTGAAAACAAGGACATTGAGATGAGATTTAGATTTTTTGATTTTGATTACTAATTTTGAGGTCTTAAAGTACTAGAATTGGACAGAATTGTATGCAATATCTTTCTCTTCTCCCAGTGTATTTTTATTTTGCGGACTGTCCCAAACCTAGATTTACCCATTTCGCTTCGTGGGTCGGTCGAAGTTTGGGATCAAACAGTCAATGAGCTGATGCGTTCCCGGCGGCCATTTTCCCCAATACCATTGTTAGGTCCCCTTAGGTGCCCCATGTGCCAGTACTAATCTGTGTTTTGGCCCTTAAGGTCAGCAGAACCACGTATCGCCAAATGGTCGTCCGGGCTGTTCCATGTTGTATATTTTTTTCACGTTTATTTTTTTATTACTGTTGTATTTCGTGTCATATCATAATTACATTTTTAACATAAACAACGCACAGCTCATCTGATAGGTTTAAAAACGCACCGAACAATTAAATGTGGGAGGCTTAACCTCAACAGCCAGGGACTAAACTTTAACTAAGAAGCAACACGCTTGGGGGTGCAGCAGAATTAATTATAATTGAGGTTTCGCGCTAATTAAATACCGGCATCTATAAACCCCGGTTTTCTACTTTCTATCAATTATTTTCTTCCTTAGTGAGCATGGTGCGTTTTACTCGTGGGTAGTATATAGCACCATGCTTAGTCTGCAGAATTGTAAGTTATCAGCTTGTGAAAATGGAAATTAACTTCGCAGGGTAGGAGGAACTTGGACTGAACATGGATGGATCATAATTAAGAGTTGAGTAAAAATAATTAAAACCTTAAACTTGAACCCAATTTTGTCACATTTTCTGCCATGTATTTTTTAGTGTAACGTTATAATGTAATTGTTTATTAAATGCCATATATTAAATACTAGTTTCAAGTTAAAAAAAATAATTTTAATTTTGTATTATAAAACAACTCGAGACCTTTAAAAATTAAAAATTTAGCTAATTCTATCGAATAATTATTTAGTATTTGGTTAATATGTGATAATTTAAGATTATTGTTAACTTGTTTAAAACTTAGAACCTAAAACCAAAATATTTTTCTCTTCTCCCATTTCTTTATTGTATTTGTATTAGGACAAAAACTAAAAACAAAAACTAAAATCGCGATGTTAAAATTTAAAGCAGTCTAGTTTTTAAAAAAATGTTGTAACTTTGCTGGAGTTGGGTAAACCACAAAGTTATTAACATTGTCTAAAGTTTAACGATAGGAAGGATAATTAGTTGTCAGTTTGCTCGGTATAGTTTTCTTCTTTCGTTCTGGTGAAAGAAGAACTGGAACCAAATATACATGGTAAGTTAAAAACACAAATATGGTCAGTTGCCATCTTTTTTTTTAGAGGCTTTTACAGGTTCTAATTATATATATTTACAGGCTATAAACCAACACCTAATTATATTTTTTACAGCCTTTTACAGCTTCTCCCATGCTGTACTCTTGGACTCTTTATCTTTTAGCTTAAAATTAGCCTAATTTACTTAAACGGTTTAGTACCGTAAGATCAAAAACAGTTTCAAACTATACCGAGCATTAAAAATTAGTCGCGCGCACCCTCGAACTTAGTTTAAATTGGGGTTTGGAAAAAAAATTGGCTGATTACTAAATTAAAGGCTTTTGGTTGAGATTTTTTAGGTGTCTTACCTTTCCAAGGTACCTTTAAAATCTCATCGTTTGCCTTCCTATTGGGTAAAATAACCTGTTGCTTTCTGGTTGACCTTGACGTGGTGCAATGGCTTATTACCAACGAACCAGAGTTTATAGATATAAATACATAAAAAATGAAGTCATTACCGTATTTTAATATAACAATCGTTGATATAAATTACTTCTGCCTTCACCATTATTTACATTTTACTTTTTTAATAGTAACTACCAGGCACTAAAAATTTTTTAAAATGATGTCACGCAATTAGAAAATTTAAAGAACAAAACTATATTTTTTCCTAGTTGCAATACAGAAAAATAGTTTAGTTGGGTAATTTAAAATAATAACAACTTTGAACCGGGATTTCAATAGATTTAACTAGATTTATTTGATAAATAAAATATGGTTCGAAATTATTTGATTCTTTTTTATAAATATAATTTATTTAGTAGGTTTATTAATTAAATTATAAATTTAAATATAAACTTTTGTATATTTAAACCTAATTTTAACAAGCGAACACGCACTTATTGATATTGTAATATAAAAGTAAACTAAATTTAAAAGCAAAATACCGATCTTAATTTTTTAGTAATCAAACAAGTATTAAAATATAATAATAACAAAACAATTAAAACAAAAATTTTACACATTTTTTACTTATATTTTAACATTTTACTTAAATTTTCAACCAATATTTTTTACTTTAATGGACAGCGAAAAGGACGATTTTTGACGGCGACCAGAACGCTATTAAATTATTCAAGCGTTAAACTCACACTGATTCATTATTTTATAAAAAACAAAAATAATGATTAAACGATATTTAGCTAGAGTTAAATCTTCATTTTAAATAGCAACATACAAAATAATAATACCAACAACATATTAAAATTTCAGCAAATTTAATCTTTAAATTTTAATAATAAAATATATTAATTAGTAATTAGTGATAATTAAATGTCGTTAATAGGAGGTTTGCGATTCGTTGGGATAATAACAAACATACTAAAAATTCAGAACTTTTAGTTTTAAAGAACAAAAGTTATCGTCTTTCAAAATTCGTCAAATAAGAATAAAAACAACTAGATTTATTTGATAAATAAAATATGGTTCGAAATTGTTTGATTTTTTTTATAAATATAATTTATTTAGTAGGTTTATTAATTAAATTATAAATTTAAATATGAACTTTTTTATATTTAAACCTAATTTTAACAAGCGAACACGCACTCATTGATATTGTAATATAAAAGTAAACTAAATTTAAAAGCAAAATACCGATCTTAATTTTTTAGTAATCAAACAAGTATTAAAATATAATAATAACAAAACAATTAAAACGAAAATTTTACACATTGTTTACTTATATTTTAACATTTTACTTAAATTTTCAACCAATATTTTTTACTTTAATGGACAGCGAAAAGGACGATTTTTGACGGCGACCAGAACGCTATTAAATTATTCAAGCGTTAAACTCAGACTGATTCGTTATTTTATAAAAAAACTAAAATAATGATTAAACGATATTTAGCTAGAGTTAAATCTTCATTTTAAATAGCAACATACAAAATAATAATACCAACAACATATTAAAATTTCAGCAAATTTAATCTTTAAATTTTAATAATAAAATATATTAATTAGTAATTAGTGACATTTAAATGTCGTTAATAGGAGGTTTGCGATTCGTTGGGATAATAACAAACATACTAAAAATTTAGAACTTTTAGTTTTAAAGAACAAAAGTTATCGTCTTTCAAAATTTGTCAAATAAGAATAAAAACAACTAGAGTTAAATCTTCATTTTAAATAGCAACATACAAAATAATAATACCAACAACATATTAAAATTTCAGCAAATTTAATCTTTAAATTTTAATAATAAAATATATTAATTAGTAATTAGTAATAAATAAATGTCGTTAATAGGAGGTTTGCGATTCGTTGGGATAATAACAAACATACTAAAAATTTAGAACTTTTAGTTTTAAAGAACAAAAGTTATCGTCTTTCAAAATTCGTCAAATAAGAATAAAAACAATAATAATAATAACGAGTATTAAAATATAATAATAACAAAACAATTAAAAAAAAATTTTTACACATTTTCTACTTATACTTTAACATTTTACTTAAATTTTCAACCAATATATTTTACTTTAATGGACAGCGAAAAGGACGATTTTTGACGGCGACCAGAACGCTATTAAATTATTCAAGCGTTAAACTCACACTGATTCGTTATTTTATAAAAAACTAAAATAATGATTAAATGATATTTAGCTAGAGTTAAATCTTCATTTTAAATAGCAACATACAAAATAATAATACCAACAACATATTAAAATTTCAGAAAATTTAATCTTTAAATTTTAATAATAAAATATATTAATTAGTAATTAGTGACATTTAAATGTCGTAAATAGGAGGTTTGCGATTCGTTGGGATAATAACAAACATACTAAAAATTTAGAACTTTTACTTTTAAAGAACAAAAGTTATCGTCTTTCAAAATTTGTCAAATAAGAATAAAAACAACTAGATTTATTTGATAAATAAAATATGGTTCGAAATCGTTTGATTCTTTTTTATAAATATAATTTAATTAGTAGGTTTATTAATTAAATTATAAATTTAAATATGAACTTTTTTAAATTTAAACCTAATTTTAACAAACGAACACGCATTCATTGATATTGTAATATAAAAGTAAACTAAATTTAAAAGCAAAATACCGTTCTTAATTTTTGGTAATCAAACGAGTATTAAAATATAATAATAACAAAACAATTAAAAAAAAAATTTTACACATTTTCTACTTATACTTTAACATTTTACTTAAATTTTCAACCAATATATTTTACTTTAATGGACAGCGAAAAGGACGATTTTTGACGGCGACCAGAAAGCTATTAAATTATTCAAGCGTTAAACTCACACTGATTCGTTATTTTATAAAAAACTAAAATAATGATTAAATGATATTTAGCTAGAGTTAAATCTTCATTTTAAATAGCAACATACAAAATAATAATACCAACAACATATTAAAATTTCAGAAAATTTAATCTTTAAATTTTAATAATAAAATATATTAATTAGTAATTAGTGACATTTAAATGTCGTAAATAGGAGGTTTGCGATTCGTTGGGATTATAACAAACATACTAAAAATTTAGAACTTTTACTTTTAAAGAACAAAAGTTATCGTCTTTCAAAATTTGTCAAATAAGAATAAAAACAATAATAAATATAATGACAATAACAATATGTTTCGAAATCTAAGATTTCGAACCATAATAATAAATATAATGACAATAACAATATGTTTCGAAATCTAAGATTTCGAACCATAATAATAACTAGATTTATTTGATAAATAAAATATGGTTCGAAATCGTTTGATTCTTTTTTATAAATATAATTTATTTAGTAGGTTTATTAAATAAATTATGAATTTAAATATTAACTTTTTTAAATTTAAACCTAATTTTAACAAACGAACACGCATTCATTGATATTGTAATATAAAAATAAACTAAATTTAAAAGCAAAATACCGTTCTTAATTTTTGGTAATCAAACGAGTATTAAAATATAATAATAACAAAACAATTAAAAAAAAAATTTTACACATTTTCTACTTATACTTTAACATTTTACTTAAATTTTTAACCAATATATTTTACTTTAATGGACAGCGAAAAGGACGATTTTTGACGGCGACCAGAACGCTATTAAATTATTCAAGCGTTAAACTCACACTGATTCGTTATTTTATAAAAAAACTAAAATAATGATTAAATGATATTTAGCTAGAGTTAAATCTTCATTTTAAATAGCAACATACAAAATAATAATACCAACAATATATTAAAATTTCAGAAAATTTAATCTTTAAATTTTAATAATAAAATATATTAATTAGTAATTAGTGACATTTAAATGTCGTAAATAGGAGGTTTGCGATTCGTTGGGATAATAACAAACATACTAAAAATTTAGAACTTTTACTTTTAAAGAACAAAAGTTATCGTCTTTCAAAATTTGTCAAATAAGAATAAAAACAATAATAAATATAATGACAATAACAATATGTTTCGAAATCTAAGATTTCGAACCATAATAATAATAAATATAATGACAATAACAATATGTTTCGAAATCTAAGATTTCGAACCATAATTAATCGGACAGTTACCTATTTTTCGATAAAATGTTAAAAATAAAAAATGGACGATAACAATACGGTTTAAAATCTTAGATTTAAAAACGTTAAAACAGAAAAAATAAAAACTCGTTTAAAGTTAATAATTTAAAGGGCATTACACTACGCAACCACAAAAGTCGACGTAAACTCAACATTGCCTTAAACTGTAAACAAAGTCACGTGGTTTGGTTTGTTTTGATTTTTTATCAAACCCTTCGTTTGCAACAGAGCGTTTAAAGCAAGAAACCTTGTTTTTTAAGTTAAAAGTTTGATTAGATTTTTATTAAATAGGTTTAAATTACTTTTAGTTTTGTTGGTATACAAAGAAATAAAAATAATAAAAATAGAAAAATATATTTCTGGTTTACAATGAGTTTTATATTTTAAAATAACGTCTTTAGTACATTATAAATCTTATGTTAAACTATTTTTTTTTGTGCAGAATTAATATATTATATGTCTTTAGAAGCCAAGTTGACCTTCATATTAAAATGACTAAATTTTCACTTTAAAAACTCTGTATTTTTAAAGGCAAGGTTTACATTATTTGATTTTTGTGTAAATTTTAATACTTTAAAAAAAACTTGAATATAAACACTTATATGTTTCGAATAAATATCTTTACACTATACTTATGTTAACTATTTTGCAAACGATTATTACCTTTTTGAAGCACCAATCAACATTATTATTTAAACAGGTATTCATGTAATCGGTAAATGATAAAATACCTTTTGAACTGGCCTTACTGTAAAAACCGCCGAGGACCAAATAACATATTTTTAAAATAGGTTAAAAAATGTAATAATAAACAAAACAATTATGTCACTACTATTGGAATTGTTAAATTCTACAAACCATTAAAATTTTGCATTTTCGTTACCTACCTTCACTAATCTTATTAACGCTTACCCACGTGACTATGTAAAGTCATTAACCAAATTATTTTAAATAAAAACTGAGTCAAAAAAAATAAAGATTTTAAATCAAAAATTAACTTTATTAAAAGAAGCGCAGTAGGCTAAAGATCAAATTTTTAAAATAATTTAAAATATACTTTACATTTTAAAAAGTTATGATTCATATATTTTATTATAACCCCATTAGTCTAATTAATATGCAAGATAAAAAAATTCACGACAAAACGCATTAAAACAAAAGTTACAGTGTTTTTATATTTTGTATTTAGATCCATGACATTGTCTTTTTATTTATGTTCAGGTTTGTTATCAAATTGCAGAAAACTATTGCTATCATTCTTTTTATAAATAAACGTTGAACAACGTACCTTAAAATTAAATATTTAAAGTTGTATATATATTTAAAAGTATTTTTTTCGTTTCGTTTTTTTTTTGTATTATTTTACTCGCTATTTGATGTATATACAAAATTGTACTTTTTTGAATACAACTTCGATAGCCTGGTGGTGAGGTGTCCGTTCACAAATCTTAATTTTCAGGTTTGATTCCGATTTTGGTTAGTTTTTTTATCAAAAATTAAAGATCGATTTTAAAGATTAAAAATTTGCTATAAGGTATATCATAATATTAGTAACCTAAAATCATAAATCATATTTAATAAACAATAAAAAAAATTTACTTTTTAATCTGGTTCTTTGTTATAAATATTATCTGCATATTTCGTCAAATTTTTAATCAAGGATTTAAAAATAATAAACAAACAATCAAGGATTTAAAAATAATAAACAAATAAAAAATATTTTTTGAATTTTTTTTTGTTGGTATTACATATGCTATTAATCAAATTAAAAAGATTATTATTATTCTTTAATTTTAAGTTAACAAAAATAAATAATTTACAACTACATTATTAAAAAAAAAAATTAAAATAAAAAAAAAAAGATTTTATAATTAACATCAATATTAAGCCTAAAGATTATAGTTTTTAATTTTGTTTCAATAAAATTAAAAGGTTAAAAGTGGCAATATTGCGATTACAATATTCCAATATCATATTTCCAACTCATTTTGTAAATTAAACAAAAATATAATTAATTGAAAAGCCATATAACATAGCCCAACCTAATAATATAAAAAATAAAAATTAGCTCAAACTTTTGTTTTACTGAAAATTTTTGCGAAAATTTTTATCTTGAATGTTAGTTAGCCCAATGTACGTCTAATAAAATATAAAATTTTAGGTTTTGAGATTTCATAAAATTTTAATAAAAGTGTCATAACTTTTATGAATATTAATATTTTCAAAAAATATTTGGTGAACACGTTAATTGGACCTGTGCAATTCTAACAAAGCAATTATTTTTTGATTTAAAATTTTTTATTTTTTAAAAAAAATTATATGCAATATCATTGGCCAAAAATATCACGTGACCTAATTAAACCACCAAAAAAATTAGCTCTAACTTTTGTTCTACCAAAAATTTTTGCGAAATGTTTTATCTTGAATGTTAGTTACGTCAATGCGCGTCTAATAAAATATAAAATTTTAGGTTTTGAGATTTCATAACATTTCAATAAAAGTTTCATAACTTTTATTAAAATTAATATTTTCGAAAAATATTTTGTGAACACGTTAATTGGACCTGTGCAGTTCTTACGAAGCAATTATTTTTTGATTTAAAATTTTTTATTTTTTTTTTTTAAATTCAAATGCAATATCATTGGCCAAAAATATCACGTGACCAAATTAAACCAAAAATAAAAATTAGCTCTAACTTTTGTTCTACCGAAAATATTGCAAAATGTTTTATCTTGAATGTTAATTAGGCCAATATACGTCTAATAAAATATAAAATTTTAAGTTTTGAGATTTCATAAAATTTTAATAAAAGTGTCATAACTTTTAAAAAAAATTTATATGCAATATCACAGGTCAAAAATATCACGTGACCTAATTAAAACCAAAATAAAAATTAGCTCTAACTTTTGTTCTAATAAAAATTTTTGCAAAATGTTTTATCTTGAATGTTAGTTACGCCAATGCGCGTCTACTTAAATATAAAATTTTAGGTTTTGAGATTTCATAAATTTTTAATAAAAGTGTCATAACTTTTATGAATATTAATATTTTCAAAAAATATTTTGTGAACACGTTATATGGACCTGTGCCGTTCTCACAGAGCAATTATTTTTTAATTTAAAAATTTATATTTTTTAAAAAAAATTTATATGCAATATCATTGGCCAAAAATATCACGTGACCTAATTAAACCCAAAATAAATTAGCTCTAACTTTTGTTCTAATGAAAATTTATGCAAAATGTTTTATCTTGAATATTAGTTACGTCAATGCGCGTCTAATAAAATATAAAATTTTAGGTTTTGAGATTTCATAAATTTTTAATAAAAGGGTCATAACTTTTATGAATATTAATATTTTCAAAAAATATTTTGTGAACACGTTAATTGGACCTGTGCAGTTCTCACGAAGCAATTATTTTTCAATTTAAATTTTATTATTTTTTTCAAAAAATTTATATGCAATATCATAGGCCAAAAATATCACGTGACCTAATTAAACCCAAAATAAAAATTAGCTCTAACTTTTGTTCTACCGAAAATTTTTGCGAAATGTTTTATCTTGAATGTTAGTTAGGCCAATGTACGTCTAATAAAATATAAAATTTTAGGTTTTGAGATTTCATAAAATTTTAATAAAAGTGTCATAACTTTTATGAATATTAATATTTTCAAAAAATATTTTGTGAACACGTTATATGGACCTGTGCCGTTCTCACAGAGCAATTATTTTTTAATTTAAAAATTTATATTTTTTAAAAAAAATTTATATGCAATATCATTGGCCAAAAATATCACGTGACCTAATTAAACCCCCAAAAAATTAGCTCTAATTTTTGTTCTAATGAAAATTTTTGCAAAATGTTTTATTTTAAATGTTAGTTACGTCAATGCGGGTCCACTTAAATATAAAATTTTAGGTTTTGAGATTTCATAAATTTTTAATAAAAGTGTCATAACTTTTATGAATATTAATATTTTCGAAGAATATTTTGTGAACACGTTAATTGGACCTGTGCAGTTCTCACGAAGCAATTATTTTTGGATTTAAAATTTTTTTATTTTTTTTTTAAATTCATATGCAATATCATTGACCAAAAATATCATGTGACCTAATTAAAACCAAAATAAAAATTAGCTCTAACTTTTGTTCTACCGAAAATTTTTGCAAAATATTTTATCTTGAATGTTAGTTAGGCCAATGTACGTCTAATAAAATATAAAATTTTAGGTTTTCAAATTTTATAAAATTTTAATAAAAGTGTCATAACTTTTATGAATATTAATATTTTCAAAATATATTTGGTAAACACGTTAATTGGACCTGTGCAATTCTAACAGAGCAATTATTTTTTGATTTAAAATTTTTTATTTTTTTTTTTAATTTATATGCAATATCATTGGCCAAAAATATCACGTGACCTAATTAAACCCAAAATAAAAATTATCTTTATTTTTTTTTCTACCGAAAATGTTTGCAAAATGTTTTATTTTGAATGTTAGATAGGCCAATGTACGTCTAATAAAATATAAAATTTTAGGTTTTGAGATTTCATAAAATTTTTAATAAAAGTGTCATAACTTTTATGAATATTAATATTTTCAAAAAATATTTGGTAAACACGTTAATTGGACCTGTGTAATTCTAACAGAGCAATTATTTTTTGATTTAAAATTTTTTATTTTTTTTTTAATTTATATGCAATATCATTGGCCAAAAATATCACGTGACCTAATTAAACCCAAAATAAAAATTATCTCTATCTTTTTTTCTATCGAAAATTTTTGCGAAATGTTTTATCTTGAATGTTAGTTACGTCAATGCGCGTCTACTTAAATATAAAATTTAAGGTTTTGAGATTTCATAAATTTTTAATAAAAGTGTCATAACTTTTATGAATATTAATATTTTCAAACAATATTTTGTGAACACGTTAATTGGATCTGTGCAGTTCTAACTAAGCAATTATATTTTGATTTAAAATTTTTTATTTTTTTTTTTTAATTCATATGCAATATCATTGGCCAAAAATATCACGTGACCTAATAAAAACCAAAATAAAAATTAGCTCTAATTTTTGTTCTACCGAAAATTTTTGCAAAATGTTTTATCTTGAATGTTAGTTAGGCCAATGTACGTCTAATAAAATATAAAATTTTAGGTTTTGAAATTTTATAAAATTTTAATATAAGTGTCATAACTTTTATGAATATTAATATTTTCAAAATATATTTGGTAAACACGTTAATTGGACCTGTGCAATTCTAACAGAGCAATTATTTTTTGATTTAAAATTTTTTATTTTTTTTAATTTATATCCAATATCATTGGCCAAAAATATCACGTGACCTAATTAAACCCAAAATAAAAATTATCTCTATCTTTTGTTCTACCGAAAATTTTTGCGAAATGTTATATCTTGAATGTTAGTTAGGTCAATGTACGTCTACTTAAATATAAAATTTTAGGTTTTGAGATTTCATGAAATTTTAATAAAAGTGTCATAACTTTTATGAATATTAATATTTTAAAAAAATATTTGGTAAACACGTTAATTGGACCTGTGCAATTCTAACAGAGCAATTATTTTTTGATTTAAAATTTTTTACTTTTTTTAAAAAATTTATATGCAATATCATTAGCCAAAAATATCACGTGACCTAATTAAACCCAAAAAAAATTAGCTCTAACTTTTGTTCTAATGAAAATTTTTGCAAAATGTTTTATCTTAAATGTTAGTTACGTCAATGCGCGTCTACTTAAATATAAAATTTTAGGTTTTGAGATTTCAAAAATTTTTAATAAAAAGGTCATAACTTTTATGAATATTAATATTTTCGAAAAATATTTTGTGAACACGTTAATTGGAACTGTGCAGTTCTCACGAAGCCAATATTTTTTGATTTAAAATTTTTTATTTTTTTTTTTAAATTCATATGCAAGATCATTGGCCAAAAATATCACGTGACCTAATTAAACCCAAAATAAAAATTAGCTCTAACTTTTGTTCTACCGAAAATTTTTGCGAAATGTTTTATCTTGAATGTTAGTTAGGCCAATGTACGTCTAATAAAATATAAAATTTTAGGTTTTGAGATTTTATAAAATTTTAATAAAAGTGTCATAACTTTGATGAATATTAATATTTTCAAAAAATATTTTGTAAACACGTTAATTGGACCTGTGCGGTTCTAACAGAGGAAGTATTTTTTGATTTAAAATTTTTTATTTTTTTTTTTAAATTTATATTCAATATCATTGGCCAAAATTATCACGTGACCTAATTAAACCCAAAAAAAATTAGCTCTAACTTTTGTTCTAATGAAAATTTTTGCGAATTGTTTTATCTTGAATGTTAGTTACGTCAATGCGCGTCTACCTAAATATAAAATTTTTGGTTTTGAGATTTCATAAATTTTTAATAAAAGTGTCATAACTTTTATGAATATTAATATTTTCAAAAAATATTTTGTGAACACGTTAATTATACATGTGCAGTTCTCACGAAGCAATTATTTTTTGATTTAAAATTTTTTATTTTTTTTTTTAATTTATATGCAATATCATTGGCCAAAAATATCACGTGACCTAATTAAACCCAAAAATAAAAATTATCTCTATCTTTTGTTCTACCGAAAATTTTTGCGAAATGTTTTATCTTGAATGTTAGTTAGGTCAATGTACGTCTAATAAAATATAAAATTTTAGGTTTTGAGATTTCATAAAATTTTAATAAAAGTGTCATAACTTTTATGAATATTAATATTTTCAAAAAATATTTGGTAAACACGTTAATTGGACCTGTGAAATTCTAACAGAGCAATTATTTTTTTATTTAAAATTTTTTATTTTTTTTTTAAATTTATATGCAATATCATTGGCCAAAAATATCACGTGACCTAATTAAAACCCAAATTAAAAATTAGCTCTAACTTTTGTTCCAATGAAAATTTTTGCAAAATGTTTTATCTTGAATGTTAGTTACGTCAATGCGCGTCTACTTAAATATAAAATTTTCGGTTTTGAGATTTCATAAATTTTTAATAAAAGTGTCATAACTTTTATGAATATTAATATTTTCGAAAAATATTTTGTGAACACGTTAATTAGACCTGTGCAGTTCTCACGAAGCAATTATTTTTTGATTTAAAATTTTTTATTTATTTTTTTTAAATTCATATGCAATATCATTGGTCAAAAATATCACGTGACCTAATTAAAACCAAAATAAAAATTAGCTCTAACTTTTGTTCTACCGAAAATTTTTGCAAAACGTTTTATCTTGAATGTTAGTTAGGCCAATGTACGTCTAATAAAATATAAAATTTTAGGTTTTGAGATTTCATAAAATTTTAATAAAAGTGTCATAACTTTTATGAATATTAATATTTTCAAAAAATATTTGGTAAACAAGTTAATTGGACCTGTGCAATTCTAACAGAGCAATTATTTTTTGATTTAAAATTTTTTATTTTTTTTTTAAAATTTATATGCAATATCATTGGCCAAAAATATCACATGACCTAATTAAAACCAAAATAAAAATTAGCTCTAACTTTTGTTCTAATGAAAATTTTTGCGAAAAGTTTTATCTTGAATGTTAGTTACGTCAATGCACGTCTACTTAAATATAAAATTTTAGGTTTTGAGATTTTATAAAATTTTAATAAAAGTGTCATAACTTTTATGAATATTAATATTTTCGAAAAATATTTTGTGAACACGTTAATTGGACCTGTGCAGTTTTCACGAAGCAATTATTTTTTAATTTAAAATTTTTTATTTTTTTTAAAAAATTTATATGCAATATCATTGGCCAAAAATATCACGTGACCTAATTAAACCCAAAATAAATTAGCTCTAACTTTTGTTCTAATGAAAATTTTTGCAAAATGTTTTATTTTGAATGTAAGTTACGTCAATGCACGTCTACTTAAATATAAAATTTTAGGTTTTGAGATTTGATAAATTTTTAATAAAAGTGTCATAACTTTTATGAATATTAATATTTAAAAAAAATATTTTGTGAACACGTTAATTGGACCTGTGCGGTTCTAACAGAGGAAGTATTTTTTGATTTAAAATTTTTTATTTTTTTTTTTAAATTTATATTCAATATCATTGGCCAAAAATATCACGTGACCTAATTAAACCCCCAAAAAATTAGCTCTAACTTTTGTTCTAATGAAAATTTTTGCGAAATGTTTTATCTTGAATGTTAGTTACGTCAATGCGCGTCTACTTAAATATAAAATTTTCGGTTTTGAGATTTCATAAATTTTTAATAAAAGTGTCATGACTTTTATGAATATTAATATTTTCGAAAAATATTTTGTGAACACGTTAATTAGACCTGTGCAGTTCTCACGAAGCAATTATTTTTTGATTTAAAATTTTTTATTTTTTTTTTTTAAATTCATATGCAATATCATTGGCCAAAAATATCACGTGACCTAATTAAAACCAAAATAAAAATTAGCTCTAACTTTTGTTCTACCAAAAATTTTTGCAAAATGTTTTATCTTGAATGTTAGTTAGGCCAATGTACGTCTAATAAATATAAAATTTTAGGTTTTGAGATTTCATTAAATTTTAATAAAAGTGTCATAACTTTTATGAATATTAATATTTTCAAAAAATATTTGGTAAACAAGTTAATTGGACCCGTGCAATTCTAACAGAGCAATTATTTTTTGATTTAAAATTTTTTATTTTTTTTTAAATTTATATGCAATATCATTGGCCAAAAATATCATATGACCTAATTAAACCCAAAATAAAAATTAGCTCTAACTTTTGTTCTAATGAAAATTTTTGCGAAACGTTTTATCTTGAATGTTAGTTAGGCCAATGTACGTCTAATAAAATATAAAATTTTAGGTTTTGAGATTTTATAAAATTTTAATAAAAGTGTCATAACTTTTATGAATATTAATATTTTCAAAAAATATTTGTTAAACAAGTTAATTGGACATGTGCAATTCTAACAGAGCAATTATTTTTTGATTTAAAATTTTTTATTTTTTTTTTTAAATTTATATGCAATATCATTGGCCAAAAATATCACGTGACCAAATTAAACCCAAAATAAAAATTATCTCTATCTTTTGTTCTACCGAAAATTTTTGCAAAACGTTTTATCTTGAATGTTAGTTAGGCCAATGTACGTCTAATAAAATATAAAATTTTAGGTTTTGAGATTTCATAAAATTTTAATAAAAGTGTCATAACTTTTATGAATATTAATATTTTCAAAAAATATTTGGTAAACACGTTAATTGGACCTGGGCAATTCTAACAGAGCAATTATTTTTTGATTTAAAATTTTTTATTTTTTAAAAAAATTCAAATGCAATATCATTGGCCAAAAATATCACGTGACCTAATTAAACCCAAAAAAATTAGCTCTAACTTTTGTTTTAATAAAAATTATTGCGAAATGTTTTATCTTGAATGTTAGTTAGGCCAATGTACGTATAATAAAATATAAAACTTTAGGTTCTGATATTTTATAAAATTTTAATAAAAGTGTCGTAACTTTTATGAATATTAATATTTTCAAAAAATATTTGGTAAACACGTTAATTGGACCCGTGCAATTCTAACAAAGCAATTATTTTTGATTTAAAATTTTTTATTTATTTTTTTTAATTTATATCCAATATCATTGGCCAAAAATATCACGTGACCTAATTAAACCCAAAATAAATTAGCTCTAACTTTTGTTCTAATGAAAATTTTTGCGAAATGTTTTATCTTGAATGTTAGTTACGTCAATGCGCGTCTACTTAAATATAAAATTTTTGGTTTTGAGATTTCATAAATTTTTAATAAAAGTGTCATAACTTTTATGAATATTAATATTTTCGAAAAATATTTTGTGAACACGTTAATTAGACCTGTGCAGTTCTCACGAAGCAATTATTTTTTGATTTAAAATTTTTTATTTATTTTTTTTAAATTCATATGCAATATCATTGGTCAAAAATATCACGTGACCTAATTAAAACCAAAATAAAAATTAGCTCTAACTTTTGTTCTACCGAAAATTTTTGCAAAACGTTTTATCTTGAATGTTAGTTAGGCCAATGTACGTCTAATAAAATATAAAATTTTAGGTTTTGAGATTTCATAAAATTTTAATAAAAGTGTCATAACTTTTATGAATATTAATATTTTCAAAAAATATTTGGTAAACAAGTTAATTGGACCTGTGCAATTCTAACAGAGCAATTATTTTTTGATTTAAAATTTTTTATTTTTTTTTAAATTTATATGCAATATCATTGGCCAAAAATATCACATGACCTAATTAAAACCAAAATAAAAATTAGCTCTAACTTTTGTTCTAATGAAAATTTTTGCGAAACGTTTTATCTTGAATGTTAGTTAGGCCAATGTACGTCTAATAAAATATAAAATTTTAGGTTTTGAGATTTTATAAAATTTTAATAAAAGTGTCATAACTTTTATGAATATTAATATTTTCAAAAAATATTTGGTAAACAAGTTAATTGGACCTGTGCAATTCTAACAGAGCAATTATTTTTTGATTTAAAATTTTTTATTTTTTTTTTAAAATTTATATGCAATATCATTGGCCAAAAATATCACATGACCTAATTAAAACCAAAATAAAAATTAGCTCTAACTTTTGTTCTAATGAAAATTTTTGCGAAAAGTTTTATCTTGAATGTTAGTTACGTCAATGCACGTCTACTTAAATATAAAATTTTAGGTTTTGAGATTTTATAAAATTTTAATAAAAGTGTCATAACTTTTATGAATATTAATATTTTCGAAAAATATTTTGTGAACACGTTAATTGGACCTGTGCAGTTTTCACGAAGCAATTATTTTTTAATTTAAAATTTTTTATTTTTTTTAAAAAATTTATATGCAATATCATTGGCCAAAAATATCACGTGACCTAATTAAACCCAAAATAAATTAGCTCTAACTTTTGTTCTAATGAAAATTTTTGCAAAATGTTTTATTTTGAATGTAAGTTACGTCAATGCACGTCTACTTAAATATAAAATTTTAGGTTTTGAGATTTGATAAATTTTTAATAAAAGTGTCATAACTTTTATGAATATTAATATTTAAAAAAAATATTTTGTGAACACGTTAATTGGACCTGTGCGGTTCTAACAGAGGAAGTATTTTTTGATTTAAAATTTTTTATTTTTTTTTTTAAATTTATATTCAATATCATTGGCCAAAAATATCACGTGACCTAATTAAACCCCCAAAAAATTAGCTCTAACTTTTGTTCTAATGAAAATTTTTGCGAAATGTTTTATCTTGAATGTTAGTTACGTCAATGCGCGTCTACTTAAATATAAAATTTTCGGTTTTGAGATTTCATAAATTTTTAATAAAAGTGTCATGACTTTTATGAATATTAATATTTTCGAAAAATATTTTGTGAACACGTTAATTAGACCTGTGCAGTTCTCACGAAGCAATTATTTTTTGATTTAAAATTTTTTATTTTTTTTTTTTAAATTCATATGCAATATCATTGGCCAAAAATATCACGTGACCTAATTAAAACCAAAATAAAAATTAGCTCTAACTTTTGTTCTACCAAAAATTTTTGCAAAATGTTTTATCTTGAATGTTAGTTAGGCCAATGTACGTCTAATAAATATAAAATTTTAGGTTTTGAGATTTCATTAAATTTTAATAAAAGTGTCATAACTTTTATGAATATTAATATTTTCAAAAAATATTTGGTAAACAAGTTAATTGGACCCGTGCAATTCTAACAGAGCAATTATTTTTTGATTTAAAATTTTTTATTTTTTTTTAAATTTATATGCAATATCATTGGCCAAAAATATCATATGACCTAATTAAACCCAAAATAAAAATTAGCTCTAACTTTTGTTCTAATGAAAATTTTTGCGAAACGTTTTATCTTGAATGTTAGTTAGGCCAATGTACGTCTAATAAAATATAAAATTTTAGGTTTTGAGATTTTATAAAATTTTAATAAAAGTGTCATAACTTTTATGAATATTAATATTTTCAAAAAATATTTGTTAAACAAGTTAATTGGACATGTGCAATTCTAACAGAGCAATTATTTTTTGATTTAAAATTTTTTATTTTTTTTTTTAAATTTATATGCAATATCATTGGCCAAAAATATCACGTGACCAAATTAAACCCAAAATAAAAATTATCTCTATCTTTTGTTCTACCGAAAATTTTTGCAAAACGTTTTATCTTGAATGTTAGTTAGGCCAATGTACGTCTAATAAAATATAAAATTTTAGGTTTTGAGATTTCATAAAATTTTAATAAAAGTGTCATAACTTTTATGAATATTAATATTTTCAAAAAATATTTGGTAAACACGTTAATTGGACCTGGGCAATTCTAACAGAGCAATTATTTTTTGATTTAAAATTTTTTATTTTTTAAAAAAATTCAAATGCAATATCATTGGCCAAAAATATCACGTGACCTAATTAAACCCAAAAAAATTAGCTCTAACTTTTGTTTTAATAAAAATTATTGCGAAATGTTTTATCTTGAATGTTAGTTAGGCCAATGTACGTATAATAAAATATAAAACTTTAGGTTCTGATATTTTATAAAATTTTAATAAAAGTGTCGTAACTTTTATGAATATTAATATTTTCAAAAAATATTTGGTAAACACGTTAATTGGACCCGTGCAATTCTAACAAAGCAATTATTTTTGATTTAAAATTTTTTATTTATTTTTTTTAATTTATATCCAATATCATTGGCCAAAAATATCACGTGACCTAATTAAACCCAAAATAAATTAGCTCTAACTTTTGTTCTAATGAAAATTTTTGCGAAATGTTTTATCTTGAATGTTAGTTACGTCAATGCGCGTCTACTTAAATATAAAATTTTTGGTTTTGAGATTTCATAAATTTTTAATAAAAGTGTCATAACTTTTATGAATATTAATATTTTCGAAAAATATTTTGTGAACACGTTAATTAGACCTGTGCAGTTCTCACGAAGCAATTATTTTTTGATTTAAAATTTTTTATTTATTTTTTTTAAATTCATATGCAATATCATTGGTCAAAAATATCACGTGACCTAATTAAAACCAAAATAAAAATTAGCTCTAACTTTTGTTCTACCGAAAATTTTTGCAAAACGTTTTATCTTGAATGTTAGTTAGGCCAATGTACGTCTAATAAAATATAAAATTTTAGGTTTTGAGATTTCATAAAATTTTAATAAAAGTGTCATAACTTTTATGAATATTAATATTTTCAAAAAATATTTGGTAAACAAGTTAATTGGACCTGTGCAATTCTAACAGAGCAATTATTTTTTGATTTAAAATTTTTTATTTTTTTTTAAATTTATATGCAATATCATTGGCCAAAAATATCACATGACCTAATTAAAACCAAAATAAAAATTAGCTCTAACTTTTGTTCTAATGAAAATTTTTGCGAAACGTTTTATCTTGAATGTTAGTTAGGCCAATGTACGTCTAATAAAATATAAAATTTTAGGTTTTGAGATTTTATAAAATTTTAATAAAAGTGTCATAACTTTTATGAATATTAATATTTTCAAAAAATATTTGGTAAACACGTTAATTGGACCTGTGGAATTCTAACAGAGCAATTATTTTTTGATTTAAAATTTTTTATTTTTTTTTTTAAATTTATATGCAATATCATTGGCCAAAAATATCACATGACCTAATTTAAACCAAAATAAAAATTAGTTCTAACTTTTGTTCTAATGAAAATTTTTGCGAAACGTTTTATCTTGAATGTTAGTTACGTCAATGCACGTCTACTTAAATATAAAATTTTAGGTTTTGAGATTTTATAAAATTTTAATAAAAGTGTCATAACTTTTATGAATATTAATATTTTCGAAAAATATTTTGTGAACACGTTAATTGGACCTGTGCAGTTTTCACGAAGCAATTATTTTTTGATTTAAAATTTTTTATTTTTTTTTAAAAAATTTATATGCAATATCATTGGCCAAAAATATCACGTGACCTAATTAAACCCAAAATAAATTAGCTCTAACTTTTGTTCTAATGAAAATTTTTGCAAAATGTTTTATTTTGAATGTAAGTTACGTCAATGCACGTCTACTTAAATATAAAATTTTAGGTTTTGAGATTTGATAAATTTTTAATAAAAGTGTCATAACTTTTATGAATATTAATATTTAAAAAAAATATTTTGTGAACACGTTAATTGGACCTGTGCGGTTCTAACAGAGGAAGTATTTTTTGATTTAAAATTTTTTATTTTTTTTAAAAAATTTATATGCAATATCATTGGCCAAAAATATCACGTGACCTAATTAAACCCAAAATAAATTAGCTCTAACTTTTGTTCTAATGAAAATTTTTGCAAAATGTTTTATTTTGAATGTTAGTTACGTCAATGCAATTCTACTTAAATATAAAATTTTAGGTTTTGAGATTTTATAAATTTTTAATAAAAGTGTCATAACTTTTATGAATATTAATATTTTCGAAAAATATTTGGTAAGTAAGTTAATTGGACCCGTGCAATTCTAACAGAGCAATTATTTTTGATTTAAAATTTTTTATTTATTTTTTTTAATTTATATCCAATATCATTGGCCAAAAATATCACGTGACCTAATTAAACCCAAAATAAATTAGCTCTAACTTTTGTTTTAATGAAAATTTTTGCAAAATGTTTTATCTTGAATGTTAGTTACGTCAATGCAATTCTACTTAAATATAAAATTTTAGGTTTTGAGATTTTATAAATTTTTAATAAAAGTGTCATAACTTTTATGAATATTAATATTTTCGAAAAATATTTGGTAAACACGTTAATTGGACCCGTGCAATTCTAACAGAACAATTATTTTTTGATTTAAAATTTTTTATTTTTTAAAAAAAATTTATATGCAATATCATTGGCCAAAAATATCACGTGACCTAATTAAACCCAAAATAAATTAGCTCTAACTTTTGTTCTAATGAAAATTTTTGCAAAATGTTTTATTTTGAATGTAAGTTACGTCAATGCACGTCTACTTAAATATAAAATTTTAGGTTTTGAGATTTGATAAATTTTTAATAAAAGTGTCATAACTTTTATGAATATTAATATTTAAAAAAAATATTTTGTGAACACGTTCATTGGACCTGTGCGGTTCTAACAGGGGAAGTATTTTTTGATTTAAAATTTTTTATTTTTTTTTTTAAATTTATATTCAATATCATTGGCCAAAAATATCACGTGACCTAATTAAACCCCCAAAAAATTAGCTCTAACTTTTGTTCTAATGAAAATTTTTGCGAAATGTTTTATCTTGAATGTTAGTTACGTCAATGCGCGTCTACTGAAATATAAAATTTTCGGTTTTGAGATTTCATAAATTTTTAATAAAAGTGTCATGACTTTTATGAATATTAATATTTTCGAAAAATATTTTGTGAACACGTTAATTAGACCTGTGCAGTTCTCACGAAGCAATTATTTTTTGATTTAAAATTTTTTATTTTTTTTTTTTAAATTCATATGCAATATCATTGGCCAAAAATATCACGTGACCTAATTAAAACCAAAATAAAAATTAGCTCTAACTTTTGTTCTACCGAAAATTTTTGCAAAACGTTTTATCTTGAATGTTAGTTAGGCCAATGTACGTCTAATAAAATATAAAATTTTAGGTTTTGAGATTTCATAAAATTTTAATAAAAGTGTCATAACTTTTATGAATATTAATATTTTCAAAAAATATTTGGTAAACAAGTTAATTGGACCTGTGCAATTCTAACAGAGCAATTATTTTTTGATTTAAAATTTTTTATTTTTTTTTAAATTTATATGCAATATCATTGGCCAAAAATATCACATGACCTAATTAAAACCAAAATAAAAATTAGCTCTAACTTTTGTTCTAATGAAAATTTTTGCGAAACGTTTTATCTTGAATGTTAGTTAGGCCAATGTACGTCTAATAAAATATAAAATTTTAGGTTTTGAGATTTTATAAAATTTTAATAAAAGTGTCATAACTTTTATGAATATTAATATTTTCAAAAAATATTTGTTAAACAAGTTAATTGGACATGTGCAATTCTAACAGAGCAATTATTTTTTGATTTAAAATTTTTTATTTTTTTTTTTAAATTTATATGCAATATCATTGGCCAAAAATATCACGTGACCAAATTAAACCCAAAATAAAAATTATCTCTATCTTTTGTTCTACCGAAAATTTTTGCGAAATGTTTTATCTTGAATGTTAGTTAAGTCAATGTACGTTTAATAAAATATAAAATTTTAGGTTTTGAGATTTCATAAAATTTTAATAAAAGTGTCATAACTTTTATGAATATTAATATTTTCAAAAAATATTTGGTAAACACGTTAATTGGACCTGTGCAATTCTAACAGAGCAATTATTTTTTGATTTAAAATTTTTTATTTTTTAAAAAAATTCAAATGCAATATCATTGGCCAAAAATATCACGTGACCTAATTAAACCCAAAAAAATTAGCTCTAACTTTTGTTTTAATAAAAATTATTGCGAAATGTTTTATCTTGAATGTTAGTTAGGCCAATGTACGTATAATAAAATATAAAACTTTAGGTTCTGATATTTTATAAAATTTTAATAAAAGTGTCGTAACTTTTATGAATATTAATATTTTCAAAAAATATTTGGTAAACACGTTAATTGGACCCGTGCAATTCTAACAGAGCAATTATTTTTGATTTAAAATTTTTTATTTATTTTTTTTAATTTATATCCAATATCATTGGCCAAAAATATCACGTGACCTAATTAAACCCAAAATAAATTAGCTCTAACTTTTGTTTTAATGAAAATTTTTGCAAAATGTTTTATCTTGAATGTTAGTTACGTCAATGCAATTCTACTTAAATATAAAATTTTAGGTTTTGAGATTTTATAAATTTTTAATAAAAGTGTCATAACTTTTATGAATATTAATATTTTCGAAAAATATTTGGTAAACACGTTAATTGGACCCGTGCAATTCTAACAGAACAATTATTTTTTGATTTAAAATTTTTTATTTTTTAAAAAAAATTTATATGCAATATCATTGGCCAAAAATATCACGTGACCTAATTAAACCCAAAATAAATTAGCTCTAACTTTTGTTCTAATGAAAATTTTTGCAAAATGTTTTATTTTGAATGTAAGTTACGTCAATGCACGTCTACTTAAATATAAAATTTTAGGTTTTGAGATTTGATAAATTTTTAATAAAAGTGTCATAACTTTTATGAATATTAATATTTAAAAAAAATATTTTGTGAACACGTTAATTGGACCTGTGCGGTTCTAACAGGGGAAGTATTTTTTGATTTAAAATTTTTTATTTATTTTTTTAAATTTATATTCAATATCATTGGCCAAAAATATCACGTGACCTAATTAAACCCCCAAAAAATTAGCTCTAACTTTTGTTCTAATAAAAATTTTTGCGAAATGTTTTATCTTGAATGTTAGTTACGTCAATGCGCGTCTACTGAAATATAAAATTTTCGGTTTTGAGATTTCATAAATTTTTAATAAAAGTGTCATGACTTTTATGAATATTAATATTTTCGAAAAATATTTTGTGAACACGTTAATTAGACCTGTGCAGTTCTCACGAAGCAATTATTTTTTGATTTAAAATTTTTTATTTTTTTTTTTTAAATTCATATGCAATATCATTGGCCAAAAATATCACGTGACCTAATTAAAACCAAAATAAAAATTAGCTCTAACTTTTGTTCTACCGAAAATTTTTGCAAAACGTTTTATCTTGAATGTTAGTTAGGCCAATGTACGTCTAATAAAATATAAAATTTTAGGTTTTGAGATTTCATAAAATTTTAATAAAAGTGTCATAACTTTTATGAATATTAATATTTTCAAAAAATATTTGGTAAACAAGTTAATTGGACCTGTGCAATTCTAACAGAGCAATTATTTTTTGATTTAAAATTTTTTATTTTTTTTTAAATTTATATGCAATATCATTGGCCAAAAATATCACATGACCTAATTAAAACCAAAATAAAAATTAGCTCTAACTTTTGTTCTAATGAAAATTTTTGCGAAACGTTTTATCTTGAATGTTAGTTAGGCCAATGTACGTCTAATAAAATATAAAATTTTAGGTTTTGAGATTTTATAAAATTTTAATAAAAGTGTCATAACTTTTATGAATATTAATATTTTCAAAAAATATTTGTTAAACAAGTTAATTGGACATGTGCAATTCTAACAGAGCAATTATTTTTTGATTTAAAATTTTTTATTTTTTTTTTTAAATTTATATGCAATATCATTGGCCAAAAATATCACGTGACCAAATTAAACCCAAAATAAAAATTATCTCTATCTTTTGTTCTACCGAAAATTTTTGCGAAATGTTTTATCTTGAATGTTAGTTAAGTCAATGTACGTTTAATAAAATATAAAATTTTAGGTTTTGAGATTTCATAAAATTTTAATAAAAGTGTCATAACTTTTATGAATATTAATATTTTCAAAAAATATTTGGTAAACACGTTAATTGGACCTGTGCAATTCTAACAGAGCAATTATTTTTTGATTTAAAATTTTTTATTTTTTAAAAAAATTCAAATGCAATATCATTGGCCAAAAATATCACGTGACCTAATTAAACCCAAAAAAATTAGCTTTAACTTTTGTTTTAATAAAAATTATTGCGAAATGTTTTATCTTGAATGTTAGTTAGGCCAATGTACGTATAATAAAATATAAAACTTTAGGTTCTGATATTTTATAAAATTTTAATAAAAGTGTCGTAACTTTTATGAATATTAATATTTTCAAAAAATATTTGGTAAACACGTTAATTGGACCCGTGCAATTCTAACAGAGCAATTATTTTTGATTTAAAATTTTTTATTTATTTTTTTTAATTTATATCCAATATCATTGGCCAAAAATATCACGTGACCTAATTAAACCCAAAATAAATTAGCTCTAACTTTTGTTTTAATGAAAATTTTTGCAAAATGTTTTATCTTGAATGTTAGTTACGTCAATGCAATTCTACTTAAATATAAAATTTTAGGTTTTGAGATTTTATAAATTTTTAATAAAAGTGTCATAACTTTTATGAATATTAATATTTTCGAAAAATATTTGGTAAACACGTTAATTGGACCCGTGCAATTCTAACAGAACAATTATTTTTTGATTTAAAATTTTTTATTTTTTAAAAAAAATTTATATGCAATATCATTGGCCAAAAATATCACGTGACCTAATTAAACCCAAAATAAATTAGCTCTAACTTTTGTTCTAATGAAAATTTTTGCAAAATGTTTTATTTTGAATGTAAGTTACGTCAATGCACGTCTACTTAAATATAAAATTTTAGGTTTTGAGATTTGATAAATTTTTAATAAAAGTGTCATAACTTTTATGAATATTAATATTTAAAAAAAATATTTTGTGAACACGTTAATTGGACCTGTGCGGTTCTAACAGAGGAAGTATTTTTTGATTTAAAATTTTTTATTTCATTTTTTAAATTTATATTCAATATCATTGGCCAAAAATATCACGTGACCTAATTAAACCCCCAAAAAATTAGCTCTAACTTTTGTTCTAATGAAAATTTTTGCGAAATGTTTTATCTTGAATGTTAGTTACGTCAATGCGCGTCTACTGAAATATAAAATTTTCGGTTTTGAGATTTCATAAATTTTTAATAAAAGTGTCATGACTTTTATGAATATTAATATTTTCAAAAAATATTTTGTGAACACGTTAATTAGACCTGTGCAGTTCTCACGAAGCAATTATTTTTTGATTTAAAATTTTTTATTTTTTTTTTTAAAATTCATATGCAATATCATTGGCCAAAAATATCACGTGACCTAATTAAAACCAAAATAAAAATTAGCTCTAACTTTTGTTCTACCGAAAATTTTTGCAAAACGTTTTATCTTGAATGTTAGTTAGGCCAATGTACGTCTAATAAAATATAAAATTTTAGGTTTTGAGATTTCATAAAATTTTAATAAAAGTGTCATAACTTTTATGAATATTAATATTTTCAAAAAATATTTGGTAAACAAGTTAATTGGACCTGTGCAATTCTAACAGAGCAATTATTTTTTGATTTAAAATTTTTTATTTTTTTTTAAATTTATATGCAATATCATTGGCCAAAAATATCACATGACCTAATTAAAACCAAAATAAAAATTAGCTCTAACTTTTGTTCTAATGAAAATTTTTGCGAAACGTTTTATCTTGAATGTTAGTTACGTCAATGCACGTCTACTTAAATATAAAATTTTAGGTTTTGAGATTTTATAAAATTTTAATAAAAGTGTCATAACTTTTAGGAATATTAATATTTTCGAAAAATATTTTGTGAACACGTTAATTGGACCTGTGCAGTTTTCACGAAGCAATTATTTTTTGATTTAAAATTTTTTATTTTTTTTAAAAAATTTATATGCAATATCATTGGCCAAAAATATCACGTGACCTAATTAAACCCAAAATAAATTAGCTCTAACTTTTGTTCTAATGAAAATTTTTGCAAAATGTTTTATTTTGAATGTAAGTTACGTCAATGCACGTCTACTTAAATATAAAATTTTAGGTTTTGAGATTTGATAAATTTTTAATAAAAGTGTCATAACTTTTATGAATATTAATATTTAAAAAAAATATTTTGTGAACACGTTAATTGGACCTGTGCGGTTCTAACAGAAGAAGTATTTTTTGATTTAAAATTTTTTATTTTTTAAAAAAATTCAAATGCAATATCATTGGCCAAAAATATCACGTGACCTAATTAAACCCAAAAAAATTAGCTCTAACTTTTGTTTTAATAAAAATTATTGCAAAATGTTTTATCTTGAATGTTAGTTAGGCCAATGTACGTATAATAAAATATAAAACTTTAGGTTCTGATATTTTATAAAATTTTAATAAAAGTGTCGTAACTTTTATGAATATTAATATTTTCAAAAAATATTTGGTAAACACGTTAATTGGACCCGTGCAATTCTAACAGAGCAATTATTTTTGATTTAAAATTTTTTATTTATTTTTTTTAATTTATATCCAATATCATTGGCCAAAAATATCACGTGACCTAATTAAACCCAAAATAAATTAGCTCTAACTTTTGTTCTACCGAAAATTTTTGCAAAACGTTTTATCTTGAATGTTAGTTAGGCCAATGTACGTCTAATAAAATATAAAATTTTAGGTTTTGAGATTTCATAAAATTTTAATAAAAGTGTCATAACTTTTATGAATATTAATATTTTCAAAAAATATTTGGTAAACAAGTTAATTGGACCTGTGCAATTCTAACAGAGCAATTATTTTTTGATTTAAAATTTTTTATTTTTTTTTAAATTTATATGCAATATCATTGGCCAAAAATATCACATGACCTAATTAAAACCAAAATAAAAATTAGCTCTAACTTTTGTTCTAATGAAAATTTTTGCGAAACGTTTTATCTTGAATGTTAGTTAGGCCAATGTACGTCTAATAAAATATAAAATTTTAGGTTTTGAGATTTTATAAAATTTTAATAAAAGTGTCATAACTTTTATGAATATTAATATTTTCAAAAAATATTTGTTAAACAAGTTAATTGGACATGTGCAATTCTAACAGAGCAATTATTTTTTGATTTAAAATTTTTTATTTTTTTTTTTAAATTTATATGCAATATCATTGGCCAAAAATATCACGTGACCAAATTAAACCCAAAATAAAAATTATCTCTATCTTTTGTTCTACCGAAAATTTTTGCGAAATGTTTTATCTTGAATGTTAGTTAAGTCAATGTACGTTTAATAAAATATAAAATTTTAGGTTTTGAGATTTCATAAAATTTTAATAAAAGTGTCATAACTTTTATGAATATTAATATTTTCAAAAAATATTTGGTAAACACGTTAATTGGACCTGTGCAATTCTAACAGAGCAATTATTTTTTGATTTAAAATTTTTTATTTTTTAAAAAAATTCAAATGCAATATCATTGGCCAAAAATATCACGTGACCTAATTAAACCCAAAAAAATTAGCTCTAACTTTTGTTTTAATAAAAATTATTGCGAAATGTTTTATCTTGAATGTTAGTTAGGCCAATGTACGTATAATAAAATATAAAACTTTAGGTTCTGATATTTTATAAAATTTTAATAAAAGTGTCGTAACTTTTATGAATATTAATATTTTCAAAAAATATTTGGTAAACACGTTAATTGGACCCGTGCAATTCTAACAGAGCAATTATTTTTGATTTAAAATTTTTTATTTATTTTTTTTAATTTATATCCAATATCATTGGCCAAAAATATCACGTGACCTAATTAAACCCAAAATAAATTAGCTCTAACTTTTGTTTTAATGAAAATTTTTGCAAAATGTTTTATCTTGAATGTTAGTTACGTCAATGCAATTCTACTTAAATATAAAATTTTAGGTTTTGAGATTTTATAAATTTTTAATAAAAGTGTCATAACTTTTATGAATATTAATATTTTCGAAAAATATTTGGTAAACACGTTAATTGGACCCGTGCAATTCTAACAGAACAATTATTTTTTGATTTAAAATTTTTTATTTTTTAAAAAAAATTTATATGCAATATCATTGGCCAAAAATATCACGTGACCTAATTAAACCCAAAATAAATTAGCTCTAACTTTTGTTCTAATGAAAATTTTTGCAAAATGTTTTATTTTGAATGTAAGTTACGTCAATGCACGTCTACTTAAATATAAAATTTTAGGTTTTGAGATTTGATAAATTTTTAATAAAAGTGTCATAACTTTTATGAATATTAATATTTAAAAAAAATATTTTGTGAACACGTTAATTGGACCTGTGCGGTTCTAACAGGGGAAGTATTTTTTGATTTAAAATTTTTTATTTTTTTTTTTAAATTTATATTCAATATCATTGGCCAAAAATATCACGTGACCTAATTAAACCCCCAAAAAATTAGCTCTAACTTTTGTTCTAATGAAAATTTTTGCGAAATGTTTTATCTTGAATGTTAGTTACGTCAATGCGCGTCTACTGAAATATAAAATTTTCGGTTTTGAGATTTCATAAATTTTTAATAAAAGTGTCATGACTTTTATGAATATTAATATTTTCGAAAAATATTTTGTGAACACGTTAATTAGACCTGTGCAGTTCTCACGAAGCAATTATTTTTTGATTTAAAATTTTTTATTTTTTTTTTTTAAATTCATATGCAATATCATTGGCCAAAAATATCACGTGACCTAATTAAAACCAAAATAAAAATTAGCTCTAACTTTTGTTCTACCGAAAATTTTTGCAAAACGTTTTATCTTGAATGTTAGTTAGGCCAATGTACGTCTAATAAAATATAAAATTTTAGGTTTTGAGATTTCATAAAATTTTAATAAAAGTGTCATAACTTTTATGAATATTAATATTTTCAAAAAATATTTGGTAAACAAGTTAATTGGACCTGTGCAATTCTAACAGAGCAATTATTTTTTGATTTAAAATTTTTTATTTTTTTTTAAATTTATATGCAATATCATTGGCCAAAAATATCACATGACCTAATTAAAACCAAAATAAAAATTAGCTCTAACTTTTGTTCTAATGAAAATTTTTGCGAAACGTTTTATCTTGAATGTTAGTTAGGCCAATGTACGTCTAATAAAATATAAAATTTTAGGTTTTGAGATTTTATAAAATTTTAATAAAAGTGTCATAACTTTTATGAATATTAATATTTTCGAAAAATATTTTGTGAACACGTTAATTGGACCTGTGCAGTTTTCACGAAGCAATTATTTTTTGATTTAAAATTTTTTATTTTTTTTAAAAAATTTATATGCAATATCATTGGCCAAAAATATCACGTGACCTAATTAAACCCAAAATAAATTAGCTCTAACTTTTGTTCTAATGAAAATTTTTGCAAAATGTTTTATTTTGAATGTAAGTTACGTCAATGCACGTCTACTTAAATATAAAATTTTAGGTTTTGAGATTTGATAAATTTTTAATAAAAGTGTCATAACTTTTATGAATATTAATATTTAAAAAAAATATTTTGTGAACACGTTAATTGGACCTGTGCGGTTCTAACAGAAGAAGTATTTTTTGATTTAAAATTTTTTATTTTTTAAAAAAATTCAAATGCAATATCATTGGCCAAAAATATCACGTGACCTAATTAAACCCAAAAAAATTAGCTCTAACTTTTGTTTTAATAAAAATTATTGCAAAATGTTTTATCTTGAATGTTAGTTAGGCCAATGTACGTATAATAAAATATAAAACTTTAGGTTCTGATATTTTATAAAATTTTAATAAAAGTGTCGTAACTTTTATGAATATTAATATTTTCAAAAAATATTTGGTAAACACGTTAATTGGACCCGTGCAATTCTAACAGAGCAATTATTTTTGATTTAAAATTTTTTATTTATTTTTTTTAATTTATATCCAATATCATTGGCCAAAAATATCACGTGACCTAATTAAACCCAAAATAAATTAGCTCTAACTTTTGTTCTAATGAAAATTTTTGCGAAATGTTTTATCTTGAATGTTAGTTACGTCAATGCGCGTCTACTTAAATATAAAATTTTTGGTTTTGAGATTTCATAAATTTTTAATAAAAGTGTCATAACTTTTATGAATATTAATATTTTCAAAAAATATTTGGTAAACAAGTTAATTGGACCTGTGCAATTCTAACAGAGCAATTATTTTTTGATTTAAAATTTTTTATTTTTTTTTAAATTTATATGCAATATCATTGGCCAAAAATATCACATGACCTAATTAAAACCAAAATAAAAATTAGCTCTAACTTTTGTTCTAATGAAAATTTTTGCGAAATGTTTTATCTTGAATGTTAGTTAGGCCAATGTACGTCTAATAAAATATAAAATTTTAGGTTTTGAGATTTTATAAAATTTTAATAAAAGTGTCATAACTTTTATGAATATTAATATTTTCAAAAAATATTTGTTAAACAAGTTAATTGGACATGTGCAATTCTAACAGAGCAATTATTTTTTGATTTAAAATTTTTTATTTTTTTTTTTAAATTTATATGCAATATCATTGGCCAAAAATATCACGTGACCAAATTAAACCCAAAATAAAAATTATCTCTATCTTTTGTTCTACCGAAAATTTTTGCGAAATGTTTTATCTTGAATGTTAGTTAAGTCAATGTACGTTTAATAAAATATAAAATTTTAGGTTTTGAGATTTCATAAAATTTTAATAAAAGTGTCATAACTTTTATGAATATTAATATTTTCAAAAAATATTTGGTAAACACGTTAATTGGACCTGTGCAATTCTAACAGAGCAATTATTTTTTGATTTAAAATTTTTTATTTTTTAAAAAAATTCAAATGCAATATCATTGGCCAAAAATATCACGTGACCTAATTAAACCCAAAAAAATTAGCTCTAACTTTTGTTTTAATAAAAATTATTGCGAAATGTTTTATCTTGAATGTTAGTTAGGCCAATGTACGTATAATAAAATATAAAACTTTAAGTTCTGATATTTTATAAAATTTTAATAAAAGTGTCGTAACTTTTATGAATATTAATATTTTCAAAAAATATTTGGTAAACACGTTAATTGGACCCGTGCAATTCTAACAGAGCAATTATTTTTGATTTAAAATTTTTTATTTATTTTTTTTAATTTATATCCAATATCATTGGCCAAAAATATCACGTGACCTAATTAAACCCAAAATAAATTAGCTCTAACTTTTGTTTTAATGAAAATTTTTGCAAAATGTTTTATCTTGAATGTTAGTTACGTCAATGCAATTCTACTTAAATATAAAATTTTAGGTTTTGAGATTTTATAAATTTTTAATAAAAGTGTCATAACTTTTATGAATATTAATATTTTCGAAAAATATTTGGTAAACACGTTAATTGGACCCGTGCAATTCTAACAGAACAATTATTTTTTGATTTAAAATTTTTTATTTTTTAAAAAAAATTTATATGCAATATCATTGGCCAAAAATATCACGTGACCTGATTAAACCCAAAATAAAAATTATCTCTATCTTTTGTTCTAATGCAAATTTTTGCAAAATGTTTTATCTTGAATGTAAGTTACGTCAATGCACGTCTACTTAAATATAAAATTTTAGGTTTTGAGATTTCATAAATTTTTAATAAAAGTGTCATAACTTTTATGAATATTAATATTTTCGAAAAATATTTTGTAAACACGTTAATTGGACCTGTGCAGTTCTTACAAAGCAATTCTTTTTTGATTTAAAATTTTTTATTTTTTTTTAAATTCATATGCAATATCATTGACCAAAAATATCACGTGACCTCTAATTAAACCCAAAATAAAAATTAGCTCTAACTTTTGTTCTAATGAAAATTTTTGCAAAATGTTTTATCTTGAATGTTAGTTACGTCAATGCGCGTCTACTTAAATATAAAATTTTAAGTTTTGAGATTTCATAAATTTTTAATAAAAGTGTCATAACTTTTATGAATATTAATATTTTCGAAAAATATTTTGTAAACACGTTAATTGGACCTGTGCAGTTTTCACGAAGCAATTATTTTATGATTTAAAATTTTAAATTTTTTTAAAAAAATTTATATGCAATATCATTGGCCAAAAATATCACGTGACCTAATTAAACCCAAAATAAAAATTAGCTCTAACTTTTGTTCTACCGAAAATTTTTGCGAAATGTTTTATCTTGAATGTTAGTTAGCCCAATGTACGTCTAATAAAATATTAAATTTTCGGTTTTGAGATTTCATAAAATTTTAATAAAAGTTTCATAACTTTTATGAATATTAATATTTTCAAAAAATATTTTGTAAAGACGTTAATTGGACCTGTGCGGTTCTAATAGAACAATTATTTTTCGATTTAAATTTTTTTTTTTTAAATTTATATGCAATAGCATTGGTTTTTTATAAATACACTAATTAGGTCAATGCGTTTTAATTGGTATAAATAAAATTCAATTTAAAAATTGTGATTTTTTGAAAAAAATTTTGACTTTATGTATTTACCATTTAATATTTGCCAAAAAAATTACCAAAAACTTTAAAAATTTTAAACTAATAGAGTAGATAAAGAATTTTAAAAAAATTTATGTAAAACAGAAATTATCAAATATAAAAAAAAATATAATTGTTTTTTAAATAAGCTAATTTTCTACAAGGCTATAGGCCTTGTTGTTTTTACCAAATTCGATTAAAAATAAGTTTTTTTGGGGGGAGAAATTCGTATACTAGCCTATGACAAAAAATAATACTATCTTTGTAATTAGTATTTGCCGCGTAATATTACATTAATTCCGTCAAGTTGGCTTAACGCGTAACGCTATAGACTAGTAAGCAGTCTCCTTGGGTTCGATTACACAAGATAAAAAAATAGTAAAAAATTTTTTGTTTTTGAGAATTATTTTATGGTATACTAACCTTACAATTTAGAAACATTTAAAGTGTGTTGTCTTTCAATCCTTGCATTTCTGCGTGGGGTTGGCTAATACTTATTAAAGAGAATATTAGTTGTATTGTTACACTTCAATAATTATGGTTCGAAATCTTTGATTTCGATATTATGTTGGGCTCTAAAAACATTTACGTTTTAAATCTAACATTTCGCTTATTTTAACTCTGTTTAACAAAAAAAAGCGTTGAGAGAAAACGTAAAAGAAAACGTAAAAGCCCGTATGGTCGAATCCCGGCAAGCGCAATTTTTTAGTTTTCTTTTAAATTAAACTAAAATCAATTTATATTTGAAATATTATGCACTTGTTTCTTTTGTATGTTAATGTATAACTTTTTATGTGAAAATAAAATAGCGTCACAATATTAAATATTTATTAACAACAAATTTGTTGACAATGATAAAACACCATAAACAACATTTAAATAAATTTGATTATTATTAAATATTTTATTATAACAAATTGATTTTTTAAATTAATATTTAATTTAAAATAAAAAAATGATTGTTTACATATAATTTAAACGTTAAAACAAAGGTTGGTCTTACAAATTAAATAATAAAAAAAATTACATTAAAAACTTTAAAAAATATAAATACAAAAAGATAATGCACTAAAAAAAAATATTTTAAATATTGAAAAATTACAATATTGAAAAGTTTACGAAAATAATTTCACAATGTATAACTCATAAAGCACCCTTTAAAAACATGCAAAAACATTTTAATTCTAATTTTAACATAAGTAAAACTAGAAATTAGCATACTTTGTATTTTTAATCAAACATAATTAAAAAAATTAATTTTAATATCTTAATTTGAAACACATGGTTATAGATAAAATAGAATCTTAGCGCAATTTAAAAAAATATATACTAAAAAATGATTTCTAACTTACAAACTTATATATAAAAATAAAAACTTAAATATTTAGGCATGATTATTCAAAACCAAGATATAACGTATTTATAGAAAACTTCGCAATTTAAAATAAACTTTGTTTTGTTTTACTTATGCATTTGCTAATGCCTTTTAATGCTATTAAATAGCACCCTTAAAAAGTTATACAATTCAAAAAACTATATTTTAAACCATCACATAAAAACATAAAAATCTTAAACCTAAAATTTTTATATATTTAACATCAAGATTTAAGAATCGTATTTATAAAAAATTAGCATTTTTGAAACTTTTATGTTTTATTTTTTACTTATGCATTAGCATTAATATCACCATTAAGTAATGGTAGAACCTCATTGTCCAAAACTCCATTGTTTCCATTGTTATCAGTCATTAATTTACATTGTCTCTCATTGTTATTCTTAGGGGTCATTCGATCAAGGTTCAAGTTTGGGGTCACTGGGTCAAAGGTCATTTTAGAGGACACAGCGTTGGGGTTAAGTTGTAAATATTCCTTAAAAGCTTGATTGTAAGCGTATTGTTCATTTCTTGGCAACCCTGATAATAGAGGGTGGTTTCCCTCCTCCGATAAAACTAAAAGGTTAAATAAAAATATTCACAAAACAAATTTGCTTTATAATATTCGAAAAAATAGTTAGTTGTGCAACAAAAGGCATTTTCAATTTCGTAATTTGGTTGCAACTCTCAACTAATATTTACCCGCAAGCCGCATTTATTCACCCACGCGCGGCAAATGGTAGATTTTATATTTTTGCAGGCCCATAAATTAGACTTACAAACATAAACAAATGTATATCGTATATTTTTTTTAAAGAAATATATTTTTTAATTAAAAATAAGGTTTATACCAAATTCATCAAATCGCGAATCACTGTCCAATTGTGACATCATTGATGAGTTAACTTGTGACCTCACAAACCCATTCTGTGACATCATAGGTGAACCTAGTTGTGATGTCATCGCCGATCGAGCGCCTTTAACGAAACCTTTTGACTCGAGGACAAACTTTTTAATGAGACACCAATCTCCGAACGCAGCCCCAATTTCTTTTTTTAACTCAGAAATATCGCACGAAACAAGAGCTAAACCGTGGAAGTTACTTTTTCGGATGAAGTTCTCGTAGCGAGGCAAGTTACACATATTTAAACCTAGAAATTTATAAAGCAATTTAATTATCATACTTTATACTTGAAATTAAAATTGCACATAAACAATTTAATAAAATTTTTTAATTAATAAAATTCTTTAACACAAACAGCAGCAGGGTGTAGTGGTCAGAACACTTGGTTTTACTGAACAAGGTCTTGGTCAATCCCCACTGCCCTAATGCAGTTGTGCCCTTAAGTAAGGTGCTATAAACAGTATAAACTCTAGCTGGGCCTGCACTTAATTAGCAGCTTAATTATCAGGCAAATATGATCAATGATATCCCAAACTGCCAAAGGCAACCTGAGACTGGATTGGAGTAACTGATGTTACTCTATGTTTAGGTCACAAAGTTGACCTTCCTACATCAAGATAAATAATTGAAAAAAAATTGTTCAAAAAAATTAAAGTTTTCCAACCTGGCAAAGCTTTTAGTCTGTAACAAACATCTTCAATCGACCAATCAAAAACCGACACATCGTCAGACAAATTCGAAGATAAACTATAATTCGAGTTCCCCTGCTTAAAATTGGGGACAAAGTGTTTAAGCTTGGGGTCAAGGGACATGGTGTAATGTCCGAAGGTGAAAAGGTTGTGAACTGTGAGGTCACAATGAGAGGAAGTGAGAAATCCTTGAAAACTTTCCTGATCGGCCGAGTCAAATAATTGGTGAGAGGATAATCGGTTGCAAATTCTAGAATAAAATATTTGATCGTTCATAAAAAATTATACATAACTTATACTGGTAGAGTACTAGCAACTGGTTAACTGGAGCTTTAGAATGGTTACACAAACAAAAATTAAACTTTAAGAAGAAAATGTTTTACATGTATGTTTTACAATTAAAAAGACCGGCAACATGGTGTAGTGGTAAGAACACTTGCTACACCACACATGGGGTCGTAGGTTCAATCCCCACTGCTCTCATGCTGTAGCACCCTTGAGTAAGGCGCTATAAACGGCACGAACTCCTGCTGAGCCAGCACTTAATCAGCAGCATAATTATTGGGCAATTATAATCTATAATATCCCAAACTGCCACAGGCAACTCGAGACTGGGTCGGAGTAACAGTTGTTACTCTATGTTTAAGTCGCGCATTCGACTTTCTCACATCGGGGATAAAGATATATACAAAAAAAAAAAAGATATGTAACAAAATAATTATCAATCTATATATGATGTTAGCAATATAAATATGGGTGTATGTGTAATTTTAGAGTCTATAAAATAAATAAAACTGTCGTTTGTGGTGTGTAGGTAAATTATTGTGACAAATTTAAGTAAAAAACTCTGGTTAATTATGACAATTATAATTTCGACTCTAGGGCAGGCTATTGAAAAGATTGTTCTTAAAAATAATACAAAAAAAATATAAATTTTGGTAAAAATTAAATTAAAGTACTAACTTAACTGTAAAAAATTGAAAAAAAACTTACTCAAAATAAACAGATTTCAGTGATTTATTCTCAGCAATTTGTTCCTTCTCACAATAAGAAATTAAACAAGTTGTTTTGTACGGCCACAAGTCAGTCATAACAACCCAAGTCGATACATTCCTCCAGGTAAATTCCACATTATCTGCCCTCAACATATGAGCCGTTAGTGTCATAACACTGTCTATTCTTCTTATTGAATGGTTGGTGATTAATTGATAACAAGAACAACTTGAGAGCCACTTTATTAAACTGAATGGACTTGTATTTTCGTTGGTTCTAAAAATATAAACAATTTTTTTATTTTATTTTTGACAATTTTTAATTTTTCATAATTTTTTTGACCAATTTATTTTATTGTAAATTAATCATTTGCTATTGTCTTATAATGGTGTTATTTTTATTAAAATACTATGAACATACATAATTTTATCCAAGCTTTAAATAACTACATTTTAACATATTAGTCCAATAGTGTTGGTTTATAATAAAGAATTAGCAAAAGTGTTAGTTCCGCAGTTGGTATTAAAATTGTCGTAATAGTTTTTTTTTTTGTATATATCTTTATCCTCGATGTGGAAAAGTCGAATGCGCGACTTAAACATAGAGTAACATCAGTTACTCCGACCCAGGCTCAAGTTGCCTGTTGCCTGTGGCAGATTGGGATGTTATAGATTATAATTGCCCGATAATTATTCTGCTGATATTGGCTCAGCAGAAGTTCATACCGTTTATAGCGTCTTACTCAAGGGCGCTACAGCATAAGATCAGTGGAGATTGAACCCACGACCTCATGGTAGTGTAGCAAGTGTTCTTACCACTACTACACCACGCTGCCGGTTGTAACCCTTAACCAATTTTTGGCCATGATAATTTACCTGCACACCACAACTGATAGTTTTTATTTTTGAAAGGCTAGAAATAGGATATACACACATATATATTGCCCACTGAGCTTTGTTATTTTTTGTCCGGTAGTGTGGTGAATCGGTTATGGCGTCGGACTACGAGCCGGAAAGTTTCGGGTTCGACCCGGACACCTTAAGGTTATATGGAAAAATCACCTTAAGGTTATATGGAAACAAAAACAAAAAAAACAAAACTTGTACAAGTATTTTTGGTGTCACTAACTGTAAAATTATACCCAAAATTTAAAATTTTACCGTTCTTGATCGTAATCTTCTCCACTAGTTTCACTTTCACATCTTCTCACCCCAACCCTATGACATCACAATCAACCATTGTTTATATTATAAAGAAAATATTATTTTAAACAAAAAAAGGCAAAATAAATTGTTAAAGTTTTAAAAGAAATTTACTTTTTCTTTTTTCTCTGTTGAATTGTTGAAACAAAAATAGGCAACTGGACAATATTTTGACCGATTCCACTTTCATTATATGAAAAATCTTCAATGCTGCAACAATATAATTATTGGATTTTTAACCTTAGTTTATATTCAAATATTTACATTATAAAAACTTTTGGGATAATTCTTTTATTTATTATTATACAGGTTTTTGCTCAACTTGGGGTCCTGGGTTTAAATTTTTTTTTAATGATGTATCACCCTTGAGTAACAATTATAATCTATAATATTCCAAACTGCCAAAAGCAACTTAAGATTGGGTTGGAGCAACTGTTGTTACTCTATGTTTAGGTCGCGCATTCGACTTTTCCACATCGAGGATAAATAAATGTAAAAAAAATACAATAATAAAAATACTTTAAACTGACAAACAATTTTTTGGAGCTTTTATCATAAAAAAATTGGCCAAAAATACAAAATGTTAATGTTTACCTGACTGTAGTGTTTCCAACTTTTTCCTGCACAGCCACATGATCAATACAAATAATTGTTATCACAGAATTAACTGACAACACTGTTTTAATTGAGTTAAGCAAAATTTGAGTAAAACTTGCATCAAGTGAGTTCAAAACAACACAAAGTCGAGTCTGAGTGGAGTTTATCGAGTCAATTAACTTGAGTGCATTAATTTGAGCTGTTACTTCGTTTTTGAGTGAAATTGTATCGTGAGCGTGAGTGGTGCCATTGAGTGATATCACGAGTTGAGTAATAAGTGGAGTGGTTGCTATGACAATGGCACCATTGATGCTCCCCAAGGTTACTAATATAATGTTAAAGGTCATAAGGTCAGAGGTCAAAGGTGAAGGGCCATATGCGGAGAGTAGAATTAGAACAATGGCCATTGTGTTGATGATAAAGAGGATAAAGAACAGGACAGTTGGAATGCAACAAATTGAGCGAAATTTCCATTTTGAGTTTTCGGTTTCGTTGATTTTAAAAACTCTGAAAGTACACAATATATTATGAATTTTTTTGTATTTGAGAAATTTAAGTAATAGAATTAGTTTATACAATTGTTTAATTTACCGGCAGCGTGGTGTAGTAGTCAGAACACTTTCTACATTACATGAGGTCCTGGGTTCTTTCACCCCACTATAAATGGTATAAACTCCTGCTGGGCTCAATTACTATTAGTCAATTTTTTTTTGTATATACCTTTATCCTCGATGTGGGAAAGTCAAATGCGCGACTTAAACATAGAGTAACATCAGTTACTCCGACCCAGTCTCGAGTTGCATGTGGTAGTTTGAGATATTATAGATTATAATTGCCGGATAATTATGCTGCTGATTAAGTGCTGGCTCAGCAGGAGTTCATACCGTTTATAGCGCCTTACTCAAGGGCGATACAGCATGAGATCAGTGGGGATTGAACCCACAATCTCATGTGTGGTGTAGCAAGTGTTCTTACCACTACAACACGCTGCCGGTTTAAATTATAATCAATAATATCCCAAACTAACAATGTCAACTAAAGACTTGGTTGAGGTAACTGATGTTATCTTATAAAAATTTTTGTTTGGAAACCCTGGAACTTTAATTTTTTTTTATTTACCTGGCAACCCTGAAAAGAAACCACCCAAATTGTTTCTCTAACGACTCAGCAGTTTGTTTGACTATTTCTCGTAAAATTGTTTCTTTTTTCATGTTTTCAATCTCAAAACAATCAGCAAAAACAAATCTAAAAAAAAATAAAACAGAAATAATAAGATAGAATTAAAATTTTAACAATAAAAACTAAAAAATTAGGCTTTGTTTAGCCTGTGATAACAAAATTAGGTTTACATAGTTAAAATTTACTATTTTGAGAAGAAAATAAGAGAACTAGACTCTGGCCCAGTCTCGAGTTCCTTTAAGCAGTTTGGGATATAACAGATTATAATTGCCCAATATTTAAGCTGCTGATTAAGTGCTGGCTCAGCAGGAGTTCATACCGTTTATAGCGCCTTACTCAAGGGCGCTACAGCGTGAGATCAGTGGGGATTGAACCCAGGACCCTATTAACTAAAGCTAAGTGTTCAAAACACTACACCACAATGCTAGTAAAAACAAAATAAAGATTTTAGTCTATTTCTAATTTAAACATAAAACAACAGAATAAAAAATAAACTAAAAATATTACCTTACTCTTTTGTTGTTATTATGATTAAAATGTTGAAGAAAAATAAGTTTAAAAAAACTTTCTAAATTTTCTTCTTTTTTTTCCAACATTTTTTTCCATGATTTTGACCAATTCCACTTATTTGATTTAGCACCAACATGAATAAAAACTAAATAAAAAATACTTACGTAAATTTTTACCCTTAGCCTATTGTAGATATATTTTATACAGCAAATATCCCCTTAAGAGAATAACTTTTTGATATTTTTATCGGGTAAGGGTGTGCTAAAACCTTTTGGTGTGTTTAAGCTATCTGTAAACGCCGGGCTTAAGGGTGAATAGTGTGGCATTGGTGCGGCTCGAACCCGAAACTTTTTTGTGTGTTTGAGCTAACTGTAAACGCCGGGCTCAAGGGCGAATAGTTTGGCATTGGTGCAGCTCGAACCCGAAACTTTTTTGTGTGTTTGAGCTAACTGTAAATGCCGGACTCAAGGGCGAATAGTGTGGCATTAGTGCGACTCGAACTCGAAACCTTTTGGTGTGTTTAAGCTATCAGTAAACGCCAGGCTTAAGGGTGAATAGTGTGGCATTAGTGCGACTCAAACCCGAAACCTTTTGGTGTGTTGAAGCTATCTGTAAACGCCGGGCTTAAGGGTGAATAGTGTGGCATTGGTGTGGCTCGAACCCGAAACCTTTTAGTTCGTAGTCCGACGCCTTGACCGGTTTACCATACTACTGGACAAAGTTTAAATTAACTGGGCACAATCTGTATAATGTAGCTTATTGGATGTTATGTATGTTTATAAATGTTTAATTTATAGACCTATAGAAAGCTTGGGTAAATTATCGTAGACAAATGTTAGTTCAGAGTTGTGACTATATTACAAAAGTCCAACCGCAGGACAGGCTATTGACTTGTTTTAACAACATTGAATAAAAAATCAACAGCAAACTTACCCATAAAAAATAGAGAAATTGAAAACAAAGAAAACGAAGAAACAACACCAGCAACTGTTCGTTCATGCGCAATAAACGCACAAAATGTTCCGATAAAAATGGAAGATAAACAAATGATTAGAATTACCATCCAGGATATTTTATGGGGGGGTGCGCTGGGAGGGGTTGCAAAATATGAAACATATTCTAAAGAAAAAAATTTTAAAAGGTTGAAAAAATTTTTTTTTTTTTAAATTGAAAAATTTTTTTTTAAATATATAAAAAAATGTTAAAATTTAATTTAAAAATTTAAAATTTTATTTAAAAAATTTAAAATTTAATTTAAAAAAAACAAATTTTAATAAAACTTACTTTTAACTTCGGCCACAATAGAATTAACGCTATCCTCCCATTTAGAATAAAGCCCAACACAGAATGGTGTCTCGAACGTTGGTTCTGATATCATAGCAGCAACCGCACCACTACATCTTTCAAATCTGTGATCATGGATTCGATTCGTTGTCAGTAACTCTATAAAAACAATCCAAATATTAAAAAAAAATATTGATATTTAATCTGCCTATAAAAAAGTGGGCAAAAAATGTAAAATTTGTTTATGAAAAATAAGAAAATTGGTGTTTAAAACTTTGCAAAAAAGAATAAATTAATTGAAAAAAATTTTTTAAAAAAAACACAAATTTATAAAAAAGAAAAAAATAGTGTCTATGTTAACATAAATTTAAAAAAAATATAGACATGTTCTAAAAATACTAATATAGTCTCTATATTAAAATTTCGCAATAAAATAACCTGTACATAGAGAATAATAAACAAATAATTTTAAAAACTAACAAAAAAAAAAAATTAAATCCAATATCAAGACGTTAAATAACTAAAAAACGCAAATTTATAAAAAACGTAAAAAATTGTTTATTTTACAAAAATAAAGCTGTACTCACTTGAACCATAAAGATGAGTTAAAACAACTCTTCCATTTTTCTCGTCGATCGTGTACGGAGACTGCCCACTAGTGTTAGTTTGGTATAACAACCGAACATTCTTGGGTGAGCAAAGTAACATTTCAACTAACTTGAAGTTCTGGGATTTCATCGCAAAGTGAAGGCTTGTATTTTTATTCTAAAAAAAAAAAAATTTTTTTTAAAAATAACAAAAAAATTAAAAAAAAATTGAATAGAAAAGAATACGAATTAGTTATAGTATTTAAGGTAGTGCAATGGCAAAACCATTTGGCGTTATTATATAAAGTGCTGGATTTTTTGCTTTATGTTTTTATTTTAAATTATAAAAATTTTTAAAAATGAATTTTAAAAGGAATTCGTTATAAAATTTTTAAAAAGCAATCTTTGCAATAGTAAAGCATGGGTGACTATTACATAAAAAACTTATTAGATTTTTACCACTTTACTTCACAACCACTTTGGGTTTTTTTAATTTTTGTCTGGTTCAATACCGAACTTCAATAGTGATAAACAAACAAAAAAAAATTAATAAAGATCAAAAATAAAATTAACCATTTTTATTAAGCAAGTAGTCTAGTACATTGGTTAAAACATTGGGCATTACTACATGAAGAACTTTATGTCATTTTTAGTTTAAAATCATTCGAAGTAAAATAAACACAGCAAACAATATCCAAAAATATATCAGACTGTGCCAAAAGTAAACTATTGAATCAAACATATATAAATATAAAAAACAATTTCCTTTAAAAATAAAACTCAAAGTGGGAATCAAACCCAGTACCTCATGTAATGATGCCCAATGTTTTTAACGACTGCACCTACATAGTCTTTTAAAAATCAGAAAAATGACCAAAAAACAACAATTAAAAAAATCCCACTCACAATATCCGAAGCTGCTACATTTGCCCCCTTCTCAATTAACAACCTACAAACTTCAATGCAACCATGTTTTACCCCTATCAACAGGGGGGTTTCCCCTATATGGTTCATCGACTCTAACTTGGGGTCACACGTGAGTAACTCTGTCACCATGGCAATATTGGAAAGCTCACAAGAAATATGAAGAGCAGAATTGTTTTCCTTTTAAAAAACAAACATTTTTAAAAATTTAATAAACAAATAAAGTTTTGGTTTACATATGATAAGACTTGGTTAATGATGTGAGTATTTAAAGTAAAAAAAATTTTAAAAATACCGTTTGTGGTTCGCAGGTAAATTATCGCAAATATTAGTTAAGAGTTGCAACCATATTACAACAATTTAAATCAACTTGTTTTTAATGAATACCTTGTTTCTTATATCTACATCAGCATATCTTGCTAATAAGATCTTTACTGCCCCCAAGTGTCCATGTTTTACCGCTTTGATGAGGGCAGTGTCACCATGGTTGTCTGTAGAGTTAAGGTAAGCTCCACGTTCCAGTAGTTGGGTGATTATGACATCACAACCAAGTTTCGAGGCAAACATCAGCGGGGTGTGACCATCGCGATCAAGTAGGTTTACGTTGATGTTCGGTGCTGCAAGAAGAGAGTCGACACTTTCTCCGTGAAAACCTAAAAAAAATAAAGTTTTACCAAAAAAATTAAAATTTTTTTTAAAACGTGAAAAAACTTTAGATTGGCAAAAAAAGTAATTTTAAAATAGAATCTTGAAAACTGCTTGAAATAAAATAGAATTATATTAAAATCCAATTAAACATAAAATATCAAATATTGTATATTTGAAAACCATCTCAAATCTGCATATTAAAAAAAAAAATTTTTTGTATATCCTTAACCTCAATGTGGAAGGTTGATTTGACGACCAAAACATAAAGTTAACATCAGTTACTCCGACCCAGTCTTTTGTGATTTAGATATTATAAATCAAATTTTTTCAATAATTAAGCAGCTGATTAAGTGCTGGCTCAGCAGGAGTTCACACCGTTTATAAAGCCTTACTTAAGGGCGCTACAGCATGGGAGCAGTGGGGACTGAACCCACCACATCACGTAGTCTAGCAAGTGTTCTGCCGTTTTTTACTAACCTTTAATACAGTTAATCAGAGCGTTACACCCGTTAGCACCGACTATGTTGGGATCAGCATTACTTGCTATTAAAATCGAAATTATTTCATGATACCCCCTTCTAGATGCCCATATAAGTGCAGAGTTGCCAAACTAAAAATTAAATTAACATTTTAGTGGTCATAAATAAAAATATATAAATTTTATCTACATTTTTTTTAAATATATATTTATTTATCCTCGATGTAAGAAGGTCGACTTCACCAACTAAACGTAGAGTAACATTTGCCGTTGCCAGTTTGGGATATTATAGATTATAATTGCCCGATAATTATACTGCTTATTAAGTGCTGGCTCAGCAGGAGTTTATGCCGTTTAAAGCGCCTTACTCAAAGGTGCTACAGCATAAGAGCAGTAGGGATCGAACCAAGGACCACATGTAGCAAAGCCAAGTGTTCTGACCACTACACCACGCTGCCAGTTTTTTAAAATTTTAAGTATATATATATTATATACCTTATCAACGTGGTTGACTTTAGCTTTCTTTAAACACAAAAGTTTAACAATTTCAGTAAAGCCTCTCCCAGCTGCCCACAACAAACAAGTCATGTTGTACTAAATCATAAAAATTGACAGTTTAACAATTAAAATGTTTAAATATTACCAATAAATCTATAAACAACCGAGCTTAGTGGACAATTTATTCATATAAATATATATTTTTTTGTATATATCTTTATCCTCAATGTGGGAAAGTCGAATGCGTGACTTAAACATAGAGTAACAACTGTTACTCCGACCCAGTCTTGAGTTGCCTGTGGCAGTTTGGGATATTATAGATTATAATTGCCCGATAATTATACTGCTGATTAAGTGCTGGCTCAGCAGGAGTTCGTACCGTCTATAACGCCTTACTTAAGAGCGCTACAGCATGAGAGCAGTGGAAATTAAACCCACGACCTCATGGTGGTGTAGCAAGTGTTCTTACCATTACACCATGCTGCCGGTATATTTCGACCAAGAGGCCATATTCTGACAAGTAAAATTTAAGTAATAGATTTCTAATTTTAACCAATAATAATATAAGGTGCTGGGTTAAAGCTTTATGTATATGATGTTTAAAGGTCTTGGATTTGATTTAAATTGCAGCCATTGGCAGGTTTATAAATAATAAATAGGCAATACCATGTCCTGATAACAAAAATGGTACAGGCAATTTAAGGCTAGGTTGGTGTAACAAAATTTAATAAAAGTTTATGCCATAAAATTGATATATTTATAATTTTTAACATAAAAAAGTTATAGTATTATAGAAATTGTTACAGGAAAAGTTTAAAGCAACCCTATTAACAATCACAATTCTTGTTTAGGGTCACAAATCAGTCAAAACTCACCGCAACAACAAGGTTAATATCCGCTCCTTGTGAAGTTAAATAACTTGCGGTGTCGAAATTTCCCTTATAACATGCCCACATTAAAGCTGACCAGCCATTCTAAATTTGATAAACAAATTTAATTAATTTTAATGTAGAAAATGTAGAAGTATACAAAACAAAACGGGGTTTGTAACTTGATATGACCAAAATAGGGGTTGTAACTTGCTATGAAAAAAATAGGGAATTATAACTTAATATGACCAAAACAGGGGTTTGTAACTTGATATGACCAAAATAGGGGTTGTAACTTAATATAAAAAAAATAGGAATTATAACTTAATATGACCAAAACAGGGGTTGTAACTTGACATGGCCAAAACAGGGGTTGTAACTTAATATGACTAGTGTATGAAAGGATCACTTACATAAAAATTATTTAAAATTAAATAAAAAAATTAAAATCCCACCACATCAGTTTGTTCGATATTTTTCTTGTTACAAATTACTTTAACGACATTCAGGTGACCTTGTCGTGCCCCAGTGATCAACGGGGTGAACTCATTATTGTCACGGGCCCCCTCATAACTACCGACTCCCAATAAAAAGGTCACAAGGTCAACGTCACCCACTTCGCTAGCTTCATGTAATAAAGTTTGATTCATCTAAAATTTTAAAAATAAAATAAAAAAAAAGTAATTAATAGCTAAGATCAGATTAAAAAAAACAAAAATTATGTTTTAATTTAAATTTAATGAATTTTTTAGAATATTAAATCAAATTTATTGCATAAATTGCAAAAACCTATAAATTACTTACTAATACGCAATAGCATTCAAAAACTATATATATATAATATGTTAACCTAACATACACCCTTGCTTTTTATTAACATTTTGGAGGGACTTAACTCAGCCTGATAGCTTAAAAATAAACAAAACACTGCATAAGGTAATAGCAGGGATATATAAAAACCCTAAATATGTTAACTTAAGTTATACTTTTGCTTGCCTTAATATTATTAATAAATTTTGCTGTGCATAAAAAAACATTACACAACGTTCTCTGTTTGATTCAAACTGCTTTCGTATTGTAGTTTTCTTAAGTAAGGTGCTTTAAACAACATTTTTTTTCTGTATATATCTTTATCCTCGATGCGGGAAAGTCGAATGCGCGACTTAAACATAGAGCATCAGTTACTCCGACCCAGTCTTGAGTTGCCTGTGGCAGTTTGGGATATTACAAATTAAATTTCCCAGTAATTATGCTGCTGATTAAGTGCTGGCTCAGCAGGAGTTCATACTGTTTATGGCGCCTAACTCAACGGTGCTACAGCATGAGAGCAGTGGGGATTGAACCCACAACCTCATGTGTGGTGTAGCAAGTGTTTTTACCACTACACCCTGCTGCCGGTTTTTGCATTAAAATTTGCATTAAAACTTTTTTTACACAATTTTTACACTAAGAAAAAGTCAAAAAAAAATGATAATTTTACTTCATTTCTATGTTCAAGGATATGTGGATGTTTGATGACAGTTTCTTTAATTAGCTGGGTGTTCCCCCCACTTGATATTAAGTTGTGAAGTAAAGGTATTTTGCTGTCAAGATTAATATCTTGCATTTGAATCACTTGGTCACTATCACCTGCCATCCTACAAGAAAAAAAGTTACATAAAGTACATAATATATGAATAACTACGTATACTTATTATCCTTGGTGTGCAAAAGTTGAATTTATGCTCTAAACATGAAGTAATATTTGTTATGTCAACCCAGTTCTAAGTTGTGTTTGGCAGTTAGCTGCATTGTGTAGTAATCAGAACACTTGATTTTACTATATGAGATCCTGGGTTTGACCCTTATTGCCCTCATGCTGTATCGCCTTTGAGTAAGGCGCTATAAACAGTATGAACTCCTGCTGAGCCAGCGCTTAATCAGCAGAATAATTATCGGGCAATTATAATCTATAATATCCCTAACTGCCACAGGCAACTCGAGACTGGGACGAGGTAACAGTTGTTCTTTTATGTTTAAGTCGCACATTCGACTTTCCCACATCAAGAGCAACTGCTAAATGCAACTCTAAACTGCAACAGTTTACTGATGTTACTCAATCAGTCTATGCTTAGATCATGAAGTCGTTCCCGCATCGAGAATAAATAAATTTTAAAAAAATATATAGATAAAAGCTCCCAGCCAAAAGTTTAACCTTTATATATAAAGTACAAACCCTGATGAGTTAAAATAATATTTGGCAGATAAAAACATGAATTTAACATTTAAAAGTGTGGCAATAAAACAAATTTGATTTGGAACTGTCTAACTGTCTAACCTGACATATATACTAAAAAAAAACAATTTAAAAGTTTACCTGTTTAGTTAGACTTCTTTACAAATTTTAAGCTTTTGTATTTCCAACTTGCTTATTTCATTTCATGATTAAAAAGTCATAAATTATTGAATCAGTTTAAGGTTCTTTTAAATAATTTAAAACTTTGTTATCAGCTGATCACGAAAACAAAACAATTGCGCTTTGCTACCATGTAGCGGATCTTATTGCCATAGACTTGTGAAAATGCCGGCAACGTGGTGTAGTGGTAAGAACACTTGCTACACAACACATGAGGTCGTGGGTTCAATCCCCACTAATCTCATGCTGTAGCGCCCTTGAGTAAGGCGCTATAAACGGTATAAACTCCTGCTGAGCCAGCACTTAATCAGCAGCATAATTATCGGGCAATTATAATCTATAATATCCAAAACTGCCACAAGCAACTCGAGACTGGGTTGGTGTAACTGGTGTTACTCTATGTTTAAGTCGCGTTTTTGATATTCCCACATCGAGGATAAAGATATATACAAAAAAAATACTTACGCCTCTTTCTGTAAAAAATTATTTTTTTGTTAAGCCGTAAAATTGTTTTTGGCCGTATCACAGCCTTCTTAAAAAACTGAATTTTTAACCTTTTTTTTTTATTTAATTCTCTAAGTTTAAGTCAGACAAAATATCTATTATTAGCGTTATGTTTATTAGCACAAGCTACGAAAAACTATTAGCCTATTCATATATATGTGTGTATTACTCTTTATGTGGAATAAACGGCCTCGTGCAGTAACATTTGTTACCCTGATCCAGTCTTATTATTTTTTTAAATATTGGAATACTGTAGCCAAGTAATACATCGATTATTAGGAAATTTAATTTACATAGACTCCTTGGTTAAAAAAATGTTTATTGTTATTGTGCAATAACAGGTGTAGAAAATATTTTATCTACCTACAAAGCAATAAACAGGTAATAAACAAATAAAAAACTATGCTAAGCAATGTTTGACACAAATCCTTTTCACTAAGTAAATATTGACAATGATAAAGATATTGACATAGTTACTAAAATGATGCAACACGTTTTAACTTTTAACATTTTTAACCACAGCACAAGTTCACCCCAACTGTTAGGTCAACATTTTTAACGCTGTTTAATTTAAGATTTTAAAAATAGTAAAACAATTTCACAGTACACAGATATAAAAAAATTCAGTAAGGTAATTTTTTTTAAAAAGAAAGTCTAAAAATAGGTAATAAGATATTTTAGTGAAATTTGAAACATGCAGTCAACAAAACAAATCTATTTTATTAAATCAGTACGCGCAACAACCCTCACAGTTGCTTTTCTTAATTCGTTTAGCTACACAAAACAATATTTAAAGATCTTTTAAAATTACCAACTTCAAAAAGTAAATTTTTGTGCAAAAAAACGGTTTTTTTAAATTAATGGGGGAAGAAAAACTTCTTCTTCTTCCACTTCTTCCTCCATGCTGACGCTTAAAAAGCTGTTAAAACAATTATTGCAGTTATTTAAAACATTGACATTATTATAATGTTTATAAAACTATAGCAATATAGCAAACTTAAAAAAAATAACTTCGGTTTTCATGATAGTAGGTGCGTACCGGTTTAACACTTACCTCACCGTTGGATCTTGTTGCTTAATGGAAATATATTTTCGTCGATGCCGTATAAGATAATTTACACAAATACAGATAACAACAAATAAAAGAAACCCTGCAATTGTCCATCCTACAATGAGCCAAGTAGATTTGCTCTCTAAAAAAAGGATATTGTTTACCATTTTACTAAAATCTAGTTATTAGAGTAATCATAAAAGATTAATAGTAAGGCTTTTAAGAAGAAGATTAAACCGGTAAAATGCTGTTTAAGTTTCACCTCTTTCGTTAACAGACTCATTGCCAGTTGTCGGAATATCAACAACAGTGGGCGGGGTTTCGGGTTTTTCGGTCACCTTCTCTACCTTGGTGGAGTTGACATCCTCCGCATTATCCGGTGGCTTAATAGATTTGGGCGTCGGGGTTGTCAAGTTAATTTTCGGGGGATCTTGTACAACAACTTTAGTTGGTATAACCTTTAAACCAAATTTAAAATTAGTTGTATACTATCCATGGTAACATTACATAAGACTTGTTAGGTACAAATCACATACACTGCATTGGGAAGACATACACCACATTTTTGCATCGACATAAACCTTATTTACAAAAAAGTAAAATGACTTATACATTATCTCTAAAATTTAATGATATAAACGAGGTAACCGAGATACTTTTGTTTAAAAACAATGCCGCACTTAATCTTAAAAAGGCTGATATTCTAGTACAAAATAAAGTTTTTTCGAATATTTGTAAATTAACCTATGTTTCGATGCAAAAAAGTTTTTCACACCAAGTCAAGGTTATATGAGATACACACCACAAACAGTATTTAAAAAAATTACTTGGTTTTCTGTAGAAAAAGCAACAGTCGAAGTGGATGTGTTAGTTGGATTTTTACCGTCAACTTCATTACCTTCGTCTTCGTCAACTTCGGGCAAAGATGAACTAAAAAATAATTTTGTTAACAAAAATGTAAATTTTAAATTATTAAAAAGTGGATAATATTATTTTTAAACTGTTATTAGTATGTTAACGTTTGTAGATCTACTATTTGTTTGAACAATGCTTTGTTTGTACAACGTGATAGTTTATTCTTTACGAATGTTTTGTAGTTTGCTATTTAACGCATGTATGTTTTGTAGTTTGATAATTTACGCATGCTTTAAAGCACATACCTATGCCAAATCTGATTCTACGTTAAGTCGATTGTTAAATACCCAGTCATTTAAAAGACTATCTTTAAAATTTACGTCGACTTTGGCAATTTTAAATAACTTTTTAAGAAAGTTAAATATGATCTTATGTTATCTAAAACTTTCATATTGTGTTTAAATTGCCTGCCTCTCACATATAAAGGCAGTGAAAATCATAAAACAAACTATAGCATACTATTTGAAGAAATAAGATCGGTTTATGCTAACTAAATTAAATAAATTATGATACATTAAGTAAGGTTAAGACTTTAGAATAAACTGTTAATATATTTTTAATTATGTTTTTAAATTTTAATAAGGTTTAGAAATGAGTTATAATTCAGGAATATTTATCCAATGTGTAAATACACAAATTAATCTGAAAAAAAATGATAAGGCTAAGTGGACGATATATTGTATGTAAGCATATATATAAAGTTATAACCATTTAAAATAAATAAAACTATTATTTGTGATACGCAGGCAAATGTAAGTTGAAAGTTGTAACTATAGTAGGACAATTAAAATCTCGACTATAGGGTGGGATAATAACTAGAAATAAAAGTGGGATAATAACTTAAACTTACTAGATTTTGATTAAACACCGGCTTTCACAGTTTTGTCCAATGTTCTTGTACCCAGAAGGGCACGGTTGACATTTAACAGTGTCAGAGTCTAAATATTCAAACTCACCACAAAAAGTTAACTCAGTAGTGTTCCCACTATGAACCCGGCACTAAAACAAATTTAAAACATTATTTGTTTAGAATACCTTTAGCTTTTTAGAAATTACATTTGAATAATATAATTACCAGTTTTGGGTCGTCCTCTGCCACTGCAAACCTAATTAATACCAAAAAAAAAATATTCCATAGAACGCTTGAACAATACGACATACCGAACTTTGTTTTTTTCATAATTTTATTTATTTAAAATTTTAGTAAAACAATTTAAACCTAAATAAAAATAAACATATTATTATACAGTCAAATATTAGTTAAGTATTACTAACATATTAATATTAAGTAGTTTTATATTATGAAACAATAAACATTTTTCAAGCTACAGCCTCCCCCAATTTGCAGTATGTTTATTTTATATATTAAAATGTTTTTAAATCTACCTTTCTACAAATAATTGAATTTAACCTTTCTAGAAATATTTAAAAAACTATTCTAGAAATATTAAAATATTTAATTTACACTTACATATTGTGAGTAAAGATTTAAACCGTTTTTTTTTACTTTATATCAAAAATGTTTAAGTAAAGTTAAACGTGCAAAAGAAATACTAAATTCAGAGTCTTACGAGAGTCTTACGCGAGTCTTACGCACATTTACACACTTGCATAACTTAACGCGCGACTTACTTTACTTAACCCAATGTATTTATATATAAACACAAGTAGTACAACTGATTCAATCGGACTGTTACGTCATTTTTTCCGATTTTCCGATAACTAAATACGCTTTAAAAAATTACAACTAATAAATTTGTTGACCGTTATTAAACAAACTCATGCCAAGATCTGATGTCTACAAATTAAAACAATAAAATTATTTTTTAAATAACCTTAACCACACAATTCAATTAACGTTTAAGCTGATTTTTTTCTTCATTTAAACTTTACCTTATTTCATTTAAAACCATAAATCAATATTTAAACAAAAAAAAAATACCGTCCCCTTTGCTATCTGCCTTTGTATTTATATAACATGGCCATTGTTGCAATAAATGGGTATTATAAAGTTTGATAGATATAGAAGCTTAATTTAAAAATTAAAAAATAAATTAAATTTTTTCTAATACTAAACTAAAAAAACGCCAAATTTTTATTTAGTTAATATGTCGAAATTTAACAACTTTTTAAAACTAGATAAATCATTTTAAAATGCATGCCTGAGACAAGCCTGGATCCGTTTGCTGTTCGAAGTATGACGTCATAAAAACACACTCCGGTCATCCAGCAATTCCTTTTATAGTCATAAGGCCCGTTCACCCGGCGTACGCAACGTAACGTAACGTAATACAAAATTGCGCAGCCATTTAAAATGAACAGAGTCGTTCACACGTACGAAATTTTGCGAAAGTTACGTAAAGTTTTGTGGCTGAAGCGAAATTTACGCAAGATTTCGTAAGCGGTATACTTTTATTAAATATTTTGTATTTGTTAATCCCCAAAACTCGTAAAGTTACGTAACGCAACGTTACCTTGTCGTGTGAAGAGGCCTTTAATTTTTAACTGAACTACTTTTTTGTTTTACTTCGGCAATACTACAGACTCTACACTAAAATAAATTTAAAACATTATTTTTTTAAAATACCTTTAACTTTTTAGAAATTACATTTGAATAATATATATAAATATTTTTGGCCTGCCCTCTGCCACTGCAAAGCTAATTAATACCAAAAGAGCTATTCTAAATTGAACGCTAGAACTATACGACATATCGCTATTGAATTTGCCATAAATTACATATTGCAAGTGATTTTAAATCAAAATATCACAAAACTACGCAGTAAAGTTTACTGGTAAATTTGCCTAAGCAACTACCTTGAAGGTAACTTAAAGCCTAAATGGCAATAAATCACGCAATGTTTATTAATGTAAAGTTACAAAAATGCTATATTGTCACAATTTAACATTTTGTTCTCATTTGACAATTAACACTTGGTTTAAAAAAATCAGTTCACAAAATGTGTTTCAATTAACTAAATTGACCAAATAAGTAGAACAAAAAAACGACAAAGGTTTAAACTAACCGCTACTAACATATCGATATTAAAATTTCTAGTTAGATTTTATATAAAACTTAACTTGGTTATTGATTAAAATTTTTGAATAAAATAAAATTTATTAAACCCTAATTAGGGCATACCCTAGCCTGAAAAAATGTCTTTATTTAAAATGTTTTTAGTGCTAAAACATTGTAGTGTTCCCACTATGGACACGACACTAAAACTAATTTGAAACTTTATTTGTTTTAAAACCTTATTTGACTTGAATTGTTGTGGGTCTGATGACGCAATATTAAATATCGCATTTCCGCCAGTAAGATAAAAGCACAAAAAAGTCATAATTGTAACCACTATTCTTGGCATAAAACCAGTTTAGCTCTGATTTAATCTAATAACACTTAATAAGCCGGTTATGTTTGTTCTATACTGATGTAGTTTACATAGCGCATGCCTTAACGCTTACTTAAATATGTGAGGAGAAAAAAAATTCGTCCTTTGTTATTCCATGATTCATAAACTTAACTCGTTTTCTACACACAAGCACGAGACTTTGGACCCTTCTGTTATGCTTTATAAATTTAAAATACCAGGTCGTAATACCTTAGCTGATACGGGATTGATTTCAATCTGGTTTGGAATCTGGTATGGAAAAATAATTCGTAATTTTCACGCCCTTTTACTATCTCATTTTAATAAAAAATTTTAAAACCTGCTTACAATTAAGCATCACTTTAAATAAAAAGTAATTTACTTAGGTGTAGTTGCACAAATATTTAATATTTCTATGTAGACATAAGATTTTCTATACAAGCTAACTTGTTTGTTTTCCTTTTATGACACTTGGTAAACAAATAAGTATACAACAAAACTAATAAGGCTTAAAACAACTGCTAATCTACAAATTCTAACTAAAGTATAAATTTTTAAAAATAATTTTTATTTTACTGCTTTTAAATCACCGTTGAATTAATGATTTATTAAACAAAATAAATTCTACATCTACAAAAACTATCTGTTATAGCAGAATTATAACAGGTAAATTGCATCTTCATAAAATAAATTATATAATTCGGAATCAAAATTAAATTTTGTAATTAAATAATGTTTTGACTTTAAATACAACATGTTTACAAAAAATTAATTTTAACAACCTTTGTTTCAATTAATTAACAGACTCACAATAATTGAACTTTAATTAATTTATACCCTAGCCTAAAAACTACACTAACAGACTAAATAAAATGTCTTTATTTAACCTCACTTTTGTAAACAAAATTAACAATTAAACTATAATTAAATTTTACCAGTAATAAAACAAAAAAATTTACCAGTAATAAACACCAACAAAACGAGAATGACAAAATTGACCAAGAAATATTCCTATTGAGCGAAAAATTATGACGTCATAAGAGAAGAAGTTTACCGAATTTTCTCGATTTACCCCGTGCTGTGAGTTACCCCGTGAGCATGAGTCATCAATTTGCTTCGTTGTCGCTGGTGCGTGAAGGTAACAGGAGATTATTTTACACTTGATAGAAATATGTTAGGTATGTTATGATACTTTTTATGTGCTAATTTTTAACTTTACATTATTACATCAAAAATAATATTGTTTCGTAATTTATTCTGCTGTAAATCTTTTTTTATATGTCATTAAATTGATTGTGTTAGATTACAAAGACCTTTGTTTCAATAAGTAATATAACCAGTCACAAATAATATATACTGTTGTTGTAACTATACACCTAAAACTATCTAATTTCTTTGTTTGAATTTAATGATTACTAAAGATTAATAAACGGTCTTTTTCAATAATATTACTATTACGAATCAATATGTTGCAACATTTATTTTTTCAATACTAAAAAATTTTTCTAATTTAAAGATTACAAATGTTTTAAATGAACCATTTTTAAAATATTTATTTAATTATCTCCAAAATTAGAATTTAAGATATTTGTAGACTGTAAGTTTATGGCCGCCAAACAAAAAGGTTTATAAATCATATTTACATTGCTAGTATTTACACCACTTTAGTATTACTTGAATATTACGTCCAATTTACATTACAAGTCTATGCCTATATATTTAAATTAAGTTATATACATTATTACACTAATATTTCTGATTTACTAATATAAAAAAACAATATTATTTTGCCTTCAACAATAAAATTCTGCCGTTTCTACTAAATTTTTTCTATGTCTGTCTTTAACTGTCTAAGGTAGCTACATGCTTGAATAAAAAATTTAATAAAACGTGCTGGTTTACATATAGAGATTTTAAAGCGTGTTTCCAAATCAAAAAGCTTACCCTTTATCGGTATCTAGCGGTCAATAGAAAAACTGTTAAAACATTTTAATTCATGTTAGTTTATTAAAAGCCAAAAATAGATATTTTGCTTTTATAATTTTACCATTATCAAAAACAATTTTAAAATTATTTAAAATCATTAAAATTACGTTTTAAATTAAATTTGTGTTTGTTATAACTCGTTTAAAGTAAATACTTTGACCTACAACCTTGAATATTTATTTTTAACGATATGAATATTACAACCCATGCATAAAATTATAATTTTTAGTAATTGATTATAATCATTTTCCTTTTTATTCAATTTATCTTCTCCGTACACCATAAGGGTTTTTATCTTCTCCGTACACCACGACTGTAGTTAAAGTTAAATAGATTAAGTTTATAGTTATAAAAATACATTAAATTTGAACGACGAAATATAATAAAATAACATTTTTTTATGACTATGACAAATTAATTAAATTTTAAAAAGGAAAATGCAAATAATAAAAAAAAAAAAAAAAAAACTTTGAATAGATTAAGTTATAACTCTTTTTAGCCTTTTTGGTGGGTTAGGTAAATACCAATTTCCAAATTTTCTACCCTGTTTAATTTTATTGTTTTTCTTTTATTTTTGCTTTACTTACTCAAGCCAATGCTGTACGCGTATGTTGTCGTTGGGTCGTTCCAATGGTGCATTGTCTAAGTTCTCGATAAATAGCCTTCCAAGATGGCGCTGTAATTTTACAATGCAACCAAAAGCACTCAGACCTATCACTATAATGGCAATCAATGTACCTTGTTTAGAAGAATAAAAAACGGTGTTAAGTAAATAAAAGCACATAAAAACAACTTCTAGGCATTTTAAAGCAACCTAAAGTCATCGAAGAGGTGTTCTTCGTTTTAGTTTTCTTTTGTACTGCTTTTAATTTAGTTTTGGTTTTCTTTGGTCGTGTTTTACATTTAGTAAAATCAAAATCAATGATAGGCTCTAAAGTTGTAGGTCTTGTTATTGAATCTTGTGTTTTAACTTGGGTTGCGGTCATCTAAAAAAAAACAAGTTTCTGTTATTTTAAACAACTTAACTATTTTATAAGTACAGTTAACACATGTACATTAATAAGAAATAAATAACTTGAAAATTTTAACTTTATGATGTAAATAGTAAAAACTAATTTTATAGTAATCTAAAGAAAAAAAAAACCTGTTTTTCGGTGGGTAAAGGTTCAGGCGAAGTTGTAAAAGTTGGATTTGTACCGCTTGTCTCTGCGCTAACCTTATAAGCTTTTAATGTAGTTGAAACTTTATCATTTTCTGATAAAGTTGGGGCTGGTGATCTAAATATATAGTAAATTATTTTGGTAAATGCAGATAAAAGAAACTAAGTATAATATTTAATAGCTTTTTATTAAAATTCTATTGAATTAAGCAATTATAATTCGACAAAATAAATAAAACATTATTTAGTTAATAAAAGTGTTAAAAATATTTTAAAAAAACGCACAAGATTGTTGTAATTTATTAAATCAAGAGCAGACTGCTTTACCCTATGTGTCATAACACAGGTTTTATATATACCACAGAAATTTACCGAATATTGCAACACTCTAAGTGCAAACGATGCAACCACAAAGAAAACACTTTCATCACTTAAAATATCTTTCAAACCGTAGAAAAACAAAATCTGCACAATGTAAAAACTATTCCTTACACTATTCTGATAAAGCATCGATAGTTGCAGTTAGGACCTATGTTTTTGTACCCTTTAAAGCAAGGAACACAAACTTGAGTAACGGGGTTGTAATATTCGTATTCTCCACATTGAGTTGGAATTACCCCATTCTTAGTGTTCACCAAACACTAAAACAATAAACGTTAGAAATGTAAAAACTAAAAATCAATAATTAATATTTTGTATATTTTATATCGTCATTGATTTCTTTTTAAATAAACAATATCTTTTAAATATGATAAACAATTCTTATATATAATTCTTAGTTTGTTTTTTATTAAAATAACAAAAGCAAACATTGTTTATTTTAATAGTTTTTGTGGTTGGTTTTTAAGGTGAAAGAAACCCTATAACAGTCAATGATTTAAAATTCAAACCTGATATCTAACACACATTATTAATATATTTAAAAAGTTACTACATTTAAAAAAAATGTGAAGATGTATTGTTTTTTGTAAGTTAATCTACCTAATGCTATTATTTTAAGCCTTAGAAATCAAAATAATCTTATGTGATAATGTGCTTTCATAACTCATAAATTTCCAACACAACATATTAATTATATTAAAACTCTTTTTATATTTATTGTAAACTTAAGGATAAAATGTTTACCCGTTTTAGGTTGGCCTGTGTTGTCGGAAGAAAGAAAAAAAATGCAATTCCAAATAGAATTTCATATTTGAAGTTCATCGTTTTGAAAGTCTGAAATGTACACTTTCTTGTATATTATCACATAAACCTATAATTTCTTAAAATTTCCAACAAATATAATATAATTTCTAAAAAATAAATAGTTAAGTAACCGACAGAAAAACCTAATTTATGGTTTACTATCTAATAGAAGTTAAACAAAATCTAACGACTAAGATATAATTTATGTTTAACATATCAAATACACCAAACAACATAACGCCTAAACTTGACAACTAACATCTGTTATCTTTAACAATATCAAACTTGACAAAAACAAGCAAATATATAAAAAGAATATTTCTGAATAGCTTTTGTAGTAAGATTAAACAAATATTGTCAAAACGTTGAAATAACTTTTATAGTGTTAAAAGTTGTTTTTTCTAATTACGTGAAAAAAATTCTGGCCTAATATACATTAAACAAAAATAAAAATAATTTAAAATACTTTTAAATCCAATACATTAACCGAACTAAAATATCATTTAAACATTTAAAACAAGGTATACAGTCATTGTTACTTAACTATCTTTTGTCTTTTGATACCACTATCTTTTGTACCGTGTTATGTGTTGTAATAATATATAAAACTTCGACGTTGCTGTCTGCTTATAAAACAGAATTGTTTTGTTTATATGTAACACAAGAGACAATACCTATATTTGGTTTATTAAAATAATACTTTTAATACTTAGTCCTTATAGCTAAGTGGCATCATTTATTTAAAAAAAAATTTGAATATTTTTTTTTTCAAATTAACTCTCTACAACAAAACGCCTTTTTTATATTTCTTTTAAATTTAACCGGCCACAAGATAGGGCTCTAAGCTCAGTAAAAATGAGCTACTTAAAAAAAAGAAAAAGGTTATTCTTTTAAATTATTTTATTTTTCCAAATAAAAACCGTGATTTATTCTATAACAAAGCTCAGTTACTAAACTCAGTATAAATAACTAATTTAAAAATGTTTATTTAAAAGTTAAGAAAAAATTTTTTTTTACTTAAAATGTTAACAAAATGCTAGAAGAGAAATCATATTTTGAAACCAAGATTTTAGATTCTACAAAAAAGTTTGAAAATCGCAGAAAATCGAAATTGTGGGAGAATAATGAGCGAGGTTGGAAACAATGTTTTTGTTGTAAAAAAATTGCCTAGTGAATTATAATAAACTAAACAGTAAATCAATGCTATAGTTTGGGCAAAAAACTTAACCGGTTACAATTTTCGTTGTAAATTAAAAACATTATTAGCCGTAGAGAAATAACAAAACATTAGATTAAATTTTTTTAATTAAAAGTTTTAAGGATTAATAATAAATTTTATTATTTCTAGAGATGACATCTTTTTGTGATCAAACCAGTTTTGATTCTTACTCAAAATCGAATTATTCGAATGTTTATGAAAAATCGTTTCAATATCAACCAGAAGTTAGTATTAATTATTTAATTTTCGTTTTTTTAATGTTCTAAAACTTTAAATGTTTAATTTTACATAGCAAATTGTTTTTCTTAAAACAAGTAAAGTTTACTCTTATGCAACTTTGGTAAAGCGTTTTAAAGGCCTTATAACGTTTTAAAGGCTCTTATGCAACTTTGGTAAAGCGTTTAAAAGGCCTTAAAATGCAAAAAAATGTAACTAGTTGGAATCGAACTTAAGACGTAAAGAGCTTTAATTCGTCGATGACCAGTAGAATACCACACTACTAAAGCGTCAAAGACTGTTAAAACAAAAACAATTTTATTTTTTTGGCTAAATATTAATAATTTTGACTTTTATAACACTTGCCTATTTTTTACAATGTTATACTAAAACAAACTGTATACAATTAACGTTTTATTTAATTATTAGGTAATAATAGAAGGGGTATCACGACGTAGAGAAGCAAACGCAAGGGAAAGACTTCGAGTTCGGAACCTTAATTCGGGGTTCGCAAAACTAAGACGAATTATTCCAACGGTAAGTTTAAAATTGAAATATTTTCTAAGCCATAGCAGAGTGACATAGCAGAGAAAACAATGAAATGTCACAATAAAAAAAAACAGTTTTGTGGATTTGGTAACACTATAATTTATAATTTTTTTTATGTTACTTTAAGGGGACAGGTTTTTGTAATTTTATTGGAAAGGGGGGAGTACTGTTATGACGTGTTTTGAGCTATCCGTAAACGCCAAGCTTAAGGGCAAAAAGTGTGGCATTAATGCGGCTCGAACCCGAAACCTTTCGGCTCGATGCCATGACCGGTATAGCATACTACAGTATAAGCATACTTACATGATAAATATTAAAGGTTCCTCCAAATCGTAAACCGAGCAAAGTTGACACATTACAAGGAGCAATTGATTACATTCATCAGTTAGAAGTGTTATTAGAGGCTACTGGTGGGGTACCGGACATTGGGTTGTGTTTGACGGGAAATATGCACTCACATTCCCGCCAGTCGGTCACCGAATGCCCCTTCTTTCCGCTGTCCGATTTACAGCCTCGAAACGTTGCAAGATTTTCGATTTTTTCGGAGAGGTAAATTTTTAAAAAAAAGATTTGAATTTTAAAAATGTTTATCTGACATAATTAGTAAAATAAAAAAATTTCGACAATTTGTTAATATCTAAAAATTAAAACGGACAAATTAAATTGATTTTGTCATTTTTTCCCGTCGCATTGTTGTAATATTAATTGTATATCGTAATTATTATTTACTTTTATCAATGTGCGAAAAAAACAAAATATAAAAAAAAAGGTATTTAAATTTTTAATTCGTTTTTTTTTAATGTATTAAGCCTAAAATTTGTTAAGTCATATTTTAATTTATTTTAGACTAACTGAAAAACGCAAAGAGAGATTAAAACAGCAACATTTTACCGAGGAACCAGTAGGCCTACAGGTAATCTACAACAAATTTAAATATTTTATATACTTCTAATTATTTTTACAAAAAAAAATTAACTTGAAAATATATAAAAGTAAATTATTAAATTGCAATAACATCTAAAACTTGATTTTTTCTTGATTTTTAGGGCACTGACGAACACTCTAACAATTTACAATATTCTAGCCAAGAAAATGTTAAAAATAATGTTTATTTTACGAATCAAACTAATTATAACTACATTTAAAAAAACATATAATCATAAATTGGTATTTAAAATATATTCTAATGTTTTTGGGTTTTTTTATTTAATTTTTGTGACGTATATTATCTCATATTTATCCTATATTATTATTTGTAAATAACTTTAAAAAAACACAATTTTTAGGCAAAAAAATGTTATTAAAATGCTTAAAAATCAAGTAATCTATATTTAAATGCACTATAACACCTTATAGCTTAAAAAAAAGTTTTTATTAAAATTTTTAACAAGTTTTGCAAAAAATTTCGAAGCAAATTAAAAGACATGCAAAAATGTAGTTGTCCAATTTCCTACAAGACCATCTATGACGTCACAAGGGATATCAATCGATTAGATTGTTACCAAAACAGACAATACATTCGCAAAGTGGGGGTATTAAAATACGGGGACCAAACAAAAGGGGGTAATATCAAATTTTAATGGGGTTTAGTTACGCAGTTAGGAAGACTGTTAAGTAGTTTTAATGCAAGTTATATCGTCTGTGACGATGGGAATTATAACAATGGATTTACTGACAAGCAAAAAATGTAATTTCAAATTTTGTTTTAATTATAAAATTCAAAAAAATTTGTTAAAAAAAATTTAAACAAATAAAAAACTTTAACTGGTTCTACATTTAGATGTTTTTAAATACGCGCCTATCCTTTATCTCAAATACACTTTATTAAAAAATGTTTTTTTTCAACTAGAAGGCTACAAATATATTTTCAGTTATGTTAGTAGGCCTATATAGTGTAGTGACCCAAACTTAAAATGCTGCTAATGTGTGCAAGTGGTAAGATAATAAAATTGTTGTAGACCTAAATGCAATTTTAGGCTACGTTAAAGATTTAATATTTGAAAATAAAACATGGCCAATAAACTTTATAAATAACTCCGTATATATTTTTTTAATAATAGTTTTATTTAAAAAAATTAAATACAGTATTTTTTTTCAGGATTACTTATGTAACGAAACTTTACTATTTGCAGCTAAATAAATTGTTTTTATACTTACATTTAAGCCGTATTTAAATTTATATTTTTTTTAATATTTTTGTAGGTTGCCATGTTTAGTTGTTTTAACGTTAAGTGTTTTTAAAGATAACTGACTTTGAAGAAAACTTCTGTTAAATTGAAGTTAGTAAATAAGAGTTGACTATTTTATTTGTTTAGTAAACAAGTGTTAGATTTCTATGAAAAATCGTAATGTTCATAATGTAAATGTCAATGATTGACAGGCAAAAACATTGCTCCCAGTCAATTTACCACTAATACAATGTTTAATGGCAACATCTAAGTAACGAATTGTCAAGGATCGTAACCGATTGTTTTGTATATATCTTTATCCTCGATGTGGGAAAGTCGAATGCGCGACTTAAACATAGAGTAACATCAGTTACTCCGACCCAGTCTTGAGTTGCCTGTGGCAGTTTGGGATATTATAGATTATAATTGCCTGGTAATTATACTGCTGATTAAGTGGTGGCTCAGCAAGAGTTCATACCGTTTATAGCGCCTTACTTAAGGGCGCTACAGCATGAGATCAGTGGGGATTAAACCCACGACCTCATGGTGGTGTAGCAAGTGTTTTTACCACTACACCACGCTGCGTGGTAAATTTTGTAAAACAGTTCCTTATTAAATTTTAACTTCTTAAGTATTCTGCACTGCTATCAGAATCATTAAGGAGCAACGACCAGTAGAAAAAAAGGCACGAAGCACTGCCAACCCAAATAATTTAAGGGTAAGGTGGTTTCAAACTTATTAATTCGTAGATTATTGGGCTTTTAGACTACCTTTTTTACCGAGAATCCAAAAATTAATGCCCTTCAATACAGATTTTTTGACAGAGCAATAAAAATAGAATCCGGTAAAAAGCACATTGATAGCAATTTCCGCTACAAACGCCAGTAGAGCTTTTTATTAGATTGTTGGTCAACCTACCATTCAGTTTAAAATTTGACCAAAAAGTGTTAAAATCGAAACTTAACACAATTGAGTAAACCGAACCAAAAAAATTCACAGAAAACAACAAACATTTGGACCTCACAAAGCCATCAACAAAGACTTTATCACTATACTTATCTGCAAAACTGCTAATAAACTAAATCAAACTAAACCAGAATTTAATATTTTATTTGATTTGTATTCAAAGCTTTTAGATTACTTCAGCTTCTTCTTGGGACGCAAATGATTTGTTCGTCCACATTTCTTCTTTCTACAATTGGTTGCTCGTGAGTGAAGTCGAGCGTAGCATCTTAAATTAAATAAAAAAGTTTATCCTCTTAAGATTTTTAATATTTATACCTTATAGGATTATTTCCATTGACACAGCCTTTTTACGAAAAAAATGAACCGTGCAAACTCCAGCAAAGTCCGATACCATTCGGCAAATTAACTTTTGGGGCATTTTTAGTTAAAAAATCACAAACAGAAAAAGTCAACTTAGAATTGGGTCATGTTATTCTAGATTTAAGACATGCAGTCGTCTTCGAAAATTAAAATTCACAAAAAAAATTAAAAATGAGTAATAACCTACAGCCATTATCAGCCTTACATAAAAAATTGTAATTATCTTTCCTTATGCTTAAACACTTTGGTGTGGTATTAATCATTTCAAATATTTAACCAGATGGTTAAAAAAAAAAAAACAAAATATTTAAATAACAAAAAAATCTTAACCAAAAACTGGAATTTAAATTTATAAACATACAAGACACGTTAAAAAAAATGACATAAAACCTAAATTCAAAATATTATTGATACATAACACACAACATACCGACACATATACCCGATAATATTAAATTTTTCCACTCAAATTTTTACTTACTTTCGACAGATCATTTTATCGCAGTTGTATTTCTGAGCGAGAATTCTTAAACTTGGTTCAATAACTCCACCTCGAAGTCTCAACACCAAATGTAAAGTGGATTCTAATCAAATATTAAAAATTATATTATTTAAAAATTAGTACCGTCAATACAATTGTTCGCTATATGCTTTTTGAATAGTAAAATTGTTCAGAATTAATATTAAAACAATTCTAAACAATTGTCGTAAGCACCACCACAGTTAACAACAATTTTTAAAAAGAAATGACATGATGATATATATATACAAAATTAAATTTAAATTGTATATGCTTAATATATATAGTATTAATAAAGACAGGGGGCTTAGTTTAAATGGCAAGTAGTTGCTGGTGGTACGATGTCGATATTTTTTGCACAAAAGCGCATCGCATTTATATTATTAACTACAGGGTCGTTGTTTGTCTCGTTAAAAATGACTGCTGCTATAACGAAAAACTACGTGGTAGCAAAGGTAAATTATAAAAATAGGGTGGACAACACACAAAAATTTTCGCACCATAATGTCCACCCTGTTTTCAGAACCTAGATCCGCATCTGGCCTATTTATGTAAACAAAAATGCTTAAAAACTTTTTTTTAAAAATTGGTTTTTGCAAAACTTAGTATTTTCGGTTTGTAAAACTTTGTATTAAACAACTAAAGGTAAGATAAAGACTATTTGACAATTAAAAAACTAGCACAAACCTTTCTGAATGTTGTAATCACTCAAAGTTCGTCCATCTTCCAATTGTTTGCCGGCAAAAATAAGACGTTGTTGGTCAGGTGGAATTCCTAAAAATATAAAAAATTCAATAATTACAAACCATTCACTAAACTAACAAATATAAAATTGAAAAAAACATTAATAAAACAGTTTTAGATATATATTAAGTTACAAATTAAAAAACTAAAGCTCTACATATAAAACCGTGTTAAAATTTTAAAAATGAAAAATAGACTGTTGCACAACATTCGAAATCATGCGAATAACAACAACAACAACACTACAAAAGTTTCAATTTTTGAATCTTACCTTCTTTATCCTGGATTTTTGCTTTTACATTCTCGATAGAATCAGAAGATTCAACCTCCAAAGTAATGGTCTTGCCCGTCAATGTTTTTACAAAGATCTGCATTTTGACCTAAAAAAAAGTTATATAATTTTAGATATTTAGATCCTCTTCATTGATTTAGAATGATTAAATATGTCAATCTGACTGTAATTTACTGTCGGATTGTAGTTTTTTAAATTAAATAGTTCGAAAATCAACATAGTTCTTTAACATTATTCTGATCACCACAAAAAAATGTTTATTTAAGAAACCGATTAAATAACATTCTAAAACTTACTAAAAACCCCAAATTACATCGATTAATTAAAACAGAAACCAAACTTAATTTATTTTTCATAATTAAACATCTGTAGGCCTTCAAATACTTTTAATTTGAACAAAAACATAAAATCTTACCTTTGGAACGCGTTTTTCTACCACGTTTATTAAAAAGATGGTGGCAAAAAAGTGGAACCCGTGCGACGCTTATTTTCACTCACATTGAGTAAATTATTTGTATCACTTTATCCTCAGAAAAAAAACTGTCGTTTCAGGCTTATTTTTAAAGTTATTTGTTTACATAATATATGTCACAACTGTTAAACTGCCTAAAACACCTTATTTCTATTTAAGTTATTAAATTTTTATTATAAGGAAGCTGAATGTATTTAAAAAATATGTTAAACCTATATCACAAGGAATACATTTTAGTTTATCTTACTTTTTACTAATTAAATCGTATTTACTTATATACTAACGGCTAAAAAAACGCCTTACCATTTCAACTTAACAGACTTTTTGGGTTTTGCAATAAAGTTTTAAGTTAAAATACCTTATGAACAATATAAGATGTACAAGTTTTGGTTTATTAAGCTTCAAAAACACGAAACAAGTCTGCTGATATTGAAAACACTGGTTCAATACACCATAACAAATTCAAAATTACCAATTAAAAATCTACAAAATAAAGCATTTTTAAGCTAATGATGTTCAGCAGCACACGCGAATAGGCAACTAAGCATTAATACAAACAAAAACTTTACAAATTTGGTCTTAAAAAATTGCGTTACAAGCCCATCACTAAAAACAAACTAAAACACATAAAAATATTTACAAATATACAGAGCTAACAGCATTGGAGTATGGTAACCTTACTTAATTCCTTCCAAAAGTTTAAAAAAAAGCTAAAATCAGGTAAAATATTTTCTTTAATTGATATAAAAGTCAAAACATACACTTTATTTTAGAAAAACAAAACCAAAATCTTAAAATTAAATCAAAAGATTTATAAAGTTCCAGCCCTTGCTCAATTTTTTTTAAAAACTAGTTTTTTCTTCGAATAAAAGTTTTACTGAATCAGGTAGACACTTTATCTGCAACTTTTTCTAAAGTGTCGCCTTTTCCAGAGTCTTTATCAGAATTTTCAACTTTTTCCGGATTCGTCTTTTTCTCTCCTGTTTCTTCAGATTTTACTTCCTCAACTTCTGGTGTTTTTTCCCTAGAAAAAAGCAACAATTTTATAACTTATGCTTGAATAAAAAAACTACAAAAACAATCATTTTTTATCTGTGCATAGTGGTACAAGTTGTTTGATTAGAAAGTTATTATTTAAATAGAGAATTCCGTTAATTTTGTCAAAAGAATTGCGAAATTTTTAAAAATATTTACTTTTCTTCATTTTCCTCTTCCTCATCTTTTAATTCTTCTTTGTTTCCACGACAACACTGACTACTGAAGCGTATCTTGAGTTTGTTTTTCTTTTCACTTTTTGCCTTTTCTTCTTCCTTGTCTTCTTCCCCTTCTTCCTTTTTCTCTTCTTCTTCAGATGTCTCGCCTGAAAATTAAAAGAGATTAAATAAAAATTTGTTAATTTAAAATTAAAAACGTTTTCAATAATTTAAATTTGAGTTTGCTACAATTTTATTTCAAAACAATAAATAAAACTTGAATTAATGTGAAAAACTTTAACTTACTTGCAGATTTATCCTGTTCAGCAGGTTGTTCTTCGGCATCGGTGAGTTTTTGTTTCTCCTCTGATGTTCCGTCTTCTTTTACTTCCTTGACTTGATCAACTTCGTCATTTTGGCTGCTACAAAATAAATAAGTAGAGTTAAGACCCGTTACATATAACATGGCCCATGGCCTAACAGAATTTTAATGATATATTTATTTGATATGTATTCTATTCGTTTTTTAAATCTGTTGCTTTCAGAAGTTGCAACACCCACAAAAACACATTCTAATCCAATAAAAAAATATACATCAATAACATTGGCATTTTAAATAAAGAAAACTGCTGTTTGTGGTGCATAAGTTACCTTTAGCAAGGATTTGTTGCATATAATCCTATATCACAACAGTTTAAATGCAAAATGAGGCAGAAATTTTTTTTTTGTATATATCTTTATCCTCGATGTGGAAAAGTCGAATGCGCGACTTAAACATAGAGTATCATCAGTTACTCCGACCCAGTCTCGAGTTGCCTGTGGCAGTTTGGGATATTATAAAATATAATTGCCCGATAATTATGCTGCTGATTAAGTGCTGGCTCAGCAGGAGTTCATACCGTTTATACCGCCTTACTCAAGGGCGCTACAGCATAAGATCAGGGGGGATTGAACACACGACCTAATGTGTGGTGTAGCAATTGTTCTTACAACTACACCACGCTGCCGGCTTTGACTAATCCTTAAAAATTATCACAAAAGGTCGTTACCGCGTTAAGAATTGTTTTTAAATTTTGTCCCTAATTTTTTAAAGTTTTACAATTAAAAGCAAAATTACATTGGTTTGTCGTTGTCATTTCCAACACATGGTGATACCGTAAAACATCCAGTTGGACAAATGGTGCAACCTTTTTCTGCTTCAGTGGGACTTGTGACATCAGACGACTTACTTCTTCTCGTTAGAGCGAAAAACACAATCAAAAATACGATGACTAAGATGATCATGATTGCTATGACAACGCCAACTATCATTCCGGTGTTTACATTTTCCATAACAGCTAAAAAACAAATTTAAAACGATTAAAAAATAGGTATAAATATCAATTTGCAGATGCTACCCTTAACATTTAGGGTAATTGTAAAACACTATGTAAAATAACGGTTTAATTCTAAACAATAAACGCCCTGAAATTGTACAAAGTTAGATCATTTTTTACATTAAAATATCATTCTTTTAAGAGGTGTAAGTGTAACTATAAGACATTGAATAACAGACGGTTGAAAGTATAAGTAATTATTAGTAAAAAGTCGAATACTTACGGAACTTGACAAGATATTCTTTCTCTGAATCTCCCAAAGTATTCGTAGCAACACATTTAACTTTTTTCTCTTGCCCATCAAAATGTTTGGAGCTAATATTAACAGATGAAATTGTGAGGTCTTCAGCTTTTGTGATTTCTTCTTTAATCATTAATTCTGTGTCGTTCACGTTTTCAACAATCCAAATAAAATCTTGAAATAAAAGTTATATTTTTAAATAAAATAGGCACCAAATAGAAAAAAAATTGCATGTTAAAATTAGATTTAAAAATGTAAAAACTTAATATAAATCCAAAAAAATAGCTTATATTAAAAATATTTTATAACTATAACCTTACTTTAAATATGATAAGCAGGTCAACTAAATATTAAACAAATATACAAACATTTTTGGGCCTTTTTAAAATACTTTTGTTTAACTAAAAATAAAAGTTAAAGTTTTACCAGGTGCTGGATTGCCAGTAGCTTCACAAGCCAAGTTCACAGTCTCCCATCCTTGCTTGATAAAAACTGTTTCTGATTTATTTTCTGAAGCAGTGTTGCTAATCGTGGGAGGGCCTGAAAAATATAAAAGGTTTTAATTATCTGTGTATATTTCTGATTTAAAATTTTTTGAAATTTTTTTAAAAATTTCTGTGTAAAAAATGACAAAGAGAACTATAAACAGTTATAAATATGCTTCACGCATTTCTTTATATTTTTATACACATTAACATATTTTTAAATATAAAATACTCAATTTAAAAAGCATATTTAAGCAGTCTGAATATATATAAAATGTAATTGAAAGGGCCCTATCCTTAAAAGATGATTAAATAACATTAATAGTAAAGAAAGTGATTTGAAAAAACATAAATAATAAAAAAATGTAACATTTTAATATTAATTTTAATACTATCCATAAGTGATGATTTTTAAATTTTACATTAGCCAAGAAATTACGTCATCAATTTAAAACTTTCAACAACCAAATGTACTTCAATGTTAAGTGTTCTTAAAACTTAAACACTTCAGTTAAATGTCTGCCCTCGTTCAAACTTAAAGGGGAACAACAATGCCATCCAATGCTGTAACCAAGACAACCAAAAACTTAAAACCTAATCAGTTATTCTTTGAATTCAGTATTTTAAATGTATAACAATTTCTTATTTTAAGTTATTTTTTTCGCTAAAAAAAATTATTAAAACTTGCTGTTAGTAGTTTCTTCTAGAATATTATTATTATTTTTTTCCATATCACCTTAAGGTGATAGGTTTTATATTTTTATTGGGAAAGAGTGTGCTGTTATGACGTGTTTTGAGCTATCCGTAAACGCCAGGCTCAAGGGCGAATAGTGTGATTTTGGTGCGGCTCGAACCCGAAACCTTTCGGCTCGTAGTCCGACGCCATGGCCGGTTCGCCACACTCCCAGTTCGCCACACTTTTTTTTAGAATATTAATTTGTTAACAGAGATGTTAACTGTAAAATGATATGTATGTTTAATTTATAGACCTTCAAAAACAATTAAAACAAAACTGCTGAATGTGGTGCTCAAATAAATATAAGTTGAAAGTTGCTACCATGTTACAACAATTTAAAATCCCGACTTTAGGACGGATTATTAATAACTTAAATAACTATTGTTTCTTAAAATAAACAAAAAAAATTGATTTACCTTGAACAGAAAGAGTAAAAGATTTCTCCGTTTGGCCTTCTATGTTTCTTATGTTACATGTATATGTTCCAGCGTTGTTATAAGTTACAGATTCGATTGCTAGAATACCTGAACCTACGCCAGTTGCAACGACCTAGTATAAGAAAATCGTTTAAATTTTGGTTAAAATTTTTTTTTTTTTTGCATATATAAATTTATCCTTGATGTGGGAAAGTCGAATGCGCGACTTAAACATAGAGTAACATCAATTTATATTATAATAAGCTAAAACGTTATTAATATTTCGTTTATTGTAAGCAACTATATAGATTTTAATTCTTTGATTAACTTTTAAAGAAGCTTTGTTTAAATAAATTGCACAATTTAAAAAAAAGTAAAATAATTTACAAATAAACAAATACTTTTAAAAAGTTTAAAACCAGCAACATTTATATACAAAAATGTTTTTATAAAACACTTTTAAAAATGTAATCGTTGATTGCAAATTACATTTATTTTATGATTTACTTTTCAAAAGGTTTGATTTACAATAGATTACATATATTGTTTAAAAATAATAAAAAAAATAAATAAAAAAATATAATAAAAAAACGGAGTAATTCACAAAAATGGCAAATATTTTATAAAAAAATTTGGGGTACAAAAGTTGTTCTATAAAATTTCATTAAATATAAAATATTTTCCAAACCTGTTGATTGTTATTAATCCAAACCACTTCAGGACTAGGGACCCCTGTTCCTTCACATTCAAATATTTTAGTTTCACCAATTTTCATAGTTTGAGAATTGTCAGGGAAGCCTACAATAGATGGAAAAGCTAAAACAAAAAACATAAAGAATTAATATCGAGAATAAATGATATTTTAAAAGTTTTATTAAATATTTTTTGAATAATTGAACAAATAATGTTTCAATTAAAACATTGTCTACAAAACTACTTTATGATAACTGTGCAAGTTAACCGGCAGCGTGGTGTAGTGGTAACAACACTTGGTACACCACACATGAGGTCGTGGGTTCCATCCCCACTAATCTCATGCTGTAGCGCCCTTGAGTAATGCGCTATAAACAGTATGAACTCCTACTTAGCCAGCACTTAATCAGCAGCGTAATTATCGGGCAATTATAACCTATAATATCCCAAACTGCAACAGGCAACTCAGGACTAGGTTGGAGTAACTGATGTTACTCTATGTTTAAGTCGCGCATTCGACTTTCCCACATCGAGGATAAAGATATATACAAAAAAGTGATATTATGATTTTAATGCTAAATAAACTAAAAAGTAATTTTGTTTTAGTATTTGTAAAAATGAGTTACATGTGTTTGTGCATTTTTTAATAAAATAAAACGTTTTTTTTTTACTTTTTTTAAATTCTATTGTTATTTTTTTAAATTAAAAATTTTGAGAAATTAAATAACTCCTTAATTTTTAGCAAAATTGACTAATTAGTGTAGTTCAAAAACATAGTAGAAATTTTTTAATTCAAGTAAAACTTAAGCCAAGTCTATTGTTACAGAACAATGGAGTTCATTATTAGGTCACGCAGTCCGCGCAATTAACTACAAAATAATTCCAATTGTTAACAACAAAGGAGCATTGTCTAGCGCGCCACGTGATAAAAGATCAATTATTTGCGCGTGAATAAATTAGGCCAAATAAGAATTAAAACTAATCCCTAATCGTTAACTTAAATTTTATTGTCTTGCGTATTGGAAAAATCAAATATTGAAAATTTGAAAACGTCATTACCAAATAGTCGTTATAATTAAGTCATATTATTATGTCATTTAAAATATGTGTAAATATAAATATTTAAATTTATTAAACATTTTTTAATAAAACAATTTAAATAAAAAATTTAAAAAAAATTAAAAATCTAGCAAAAAATTTTTATGGATAATTGTGTTATCTTGTAGTTTATCTTTTAATAATACGTAAAAAAACATTTACAAAATTTTTGGCATTTTTTTCCTAAAATCAGTTAAATTTGTATTGCTTTAGCTTTAGTTGGTGATATAGTACGCGATCAAATATAATAAGTAAAAAAAACTTTAGGGCACAAAACTTTTTTCAAAAATCTAGCGTAACTGAAAATATTATTGATGTGATATTTTAAATTAAATATTGTTTTTCAGACTTAAAATTGGTATTTATTTTGCTGATTTAGATTATGGTTTTTATTAAAATACGCTATTAAATATTACATTAAATAATACAAATTTTATTGCGTTTTATTGCGCAATTTTTTTATTATTTTTTAAATTTTTAAATTTTTTAAATTTTTTTGCGCAAATTTGTTACTAACTAAACCTAACGTTATGGTATGTTAATAAGTATATTAGTAAAAGGTATTCTTACCCTGCATGGTCGTTGTCTGCGGTACGGTAGTTGGTACTAAAGCAAGTTAAATGTGGGGTTAGTAAAGTAAAAAACTAACACCATTTAACCAATAATTACTTGTGTTAATCTAAAAATATCACCCTAAGCCTACCACTATAAAAAGACCATATTACAACCAGTACTACAAACCAATACTATTACAACCAGCAGTCTATTACCAGTCATAACTATTCTAATAGCATTTACGACTAAAAATGGTATTTTTCTTACTATTAACACCCCTTATAAATTGTATAAAGCATTAACAAACCTGTAACTTTAAGATAAGTATCAGAAGTTATTGTATTTCCAAGTGCATCAATCACCACGCATGTAAACTTCCTGTTGTTGTTTCTCCTTGCGTCAGGTTGGATCGTAAGTGGTAGAATGGCATCGTAAAGACCAGTGACGTTGTTAGTCAATGTTTCGACTTTAAAACTGTCCGGTATAACTTGATCTCCGAGTTCAGTCACCCTTTAAAGAAATTAAGAAAAATTCAGTCACCCTTTAAACGATTTTAAGCCATCTCTTGACAACTATTATTTAACGTAATATAAAAATGTTGAAATAGGCATGTAGCGGGAATCGATACATAGACATCATAAAGTTTTACATATTTGCATTACCAACCCCCTATTGCCGTATAATTGCTGTTGTTTCTTTGAGTTATTACAACGGATTTAATACTGCGAATTAGGCCGGCGTATAAATAAATCCAAGACCGACTTTTAAAAAAAAAAAAACTGTTTTTTAACAAATTGTGAAAACGTTACTAAAAATAAAATAGAAATATAGAAAAAGTTCTTACCACGACATTTGAAAGTCTTTACTCGCTCCTTGGGCAGTGCATTCAGCTAATGTTAAAGGGTCGTTTCTTCCGTCATCAATAGTTTCAATGGAAAAGGCTTTGACTGTTGGGGTGGCTACAAAATACATTTTTATTAAATATAAATACATAAAATTTACACACAAATAGGTCTGAATAAAAATACCAATTCTTTATATAACTTTTGGGAAATAACTATACGTAGAAAGGAATGCCGTTTAGTAGTTAATATATCTCAAAAAGTAACATTTTTAAAACATATAATTTAGTAAACTTAAACTTATGTAAATTGCTTCTAAACCAGAAACAACTTTGAGTCAATTTTACAAAAATTTACTTTTTTAGTTATATATATTAACTAAAAAGCATTCATTTGTAGATGCAGTTATTTTAACAAATGTATTAAGAGTGTATTTGTTTAAACCAATTCGTCTTCAATATAAATAAACAACAAAAGCGCTTCTTAATAGAAGAAAGTATTTACGCAAAGTGTTTACTCACCTAGCACAACTAAGTTACTGACTCTTGGCGTCGATGCTTTGCTGGTAGTTAGTGTACAAACGTAAACACCGCTGTCAGAGAATTCTAGGTCGCCCAAAGTTAATTCGTAATTCGTTGCATTAATTTCAGTTCGACCTCTGTAACATATTAAGTAGAAATATAAAAAAAATATTTAAAATTTTTTGTGTATAAATTTATCCTCGATGTGGAAAGGTTGAACAACCCAAACATAGAGTAACATTAGTTACCCCGACCCAGTCTTGAGTTGCCTTCGGCAGTTTAGGATAATATCGATTATAATTGCCAAATAATTAAGCTGCTGATTAAGTTTTTTTTTTAGTATATATCTTTATCCTCGATGTGGGAAAGTCGAATGTGCGACTTAAACATAGAGTAACATCAGTTTCCCCGGCCCAGTCTCGAGGCCCCTTTGGTAGTTTAGGATATTATTGATTATAATTGCCAGATCATTTAGCTGCTGATTACATTAAATTTTACAACAAATATATTCAATTCCGTCAAAAAAAACAATCATTTTACAATATGTAACTAAATTGTACTAAACGGATTATCGTACTTGATATCAAATCAATAACTGTTATAACTTACTTATAATTTCCATGATAAATTGTCATGTCCCCTCCTTTGATGGCGACGTCATTTGCATCATGTTTCCATAACAACGAAAATACAAACTCGCCCTGAAAAACAAAAACAGTCGTTAGCCTGCGAACGGTTGAACTGGCTACGTTTATTTAGGCACTAACCGAGTGTTTTGATTGGAACTGCAAGTGTCATTTTACTTAAACCACTAATAGGGCTATGAGTAACGGTTGCATAAATTTATAAACCCAATTTACCTTTTAAAGTAAACAGTTTTGCTTAAGAGGCTACAAAAGCTTTTAACGCTATCTTGTATATACTTAATAACGGTGCGTTAGTTTAATTAATAGAAATCTTATACAAACAAATTTTGTCGTTAAGTTTTTAAAATTACTATTGTGTGTATAGTTAAACCGTATTTTTTTTAATAGTAGGCTATAATTACAAGTAATACTGCGCCAACTTTAGTCCTAATATGTGGCAGTTTGCAATTTTATTTGTTTTTTGGACCTGTACATTTTAAACTGTGTTTAGAAGTGGAAACTAAAGCCTACAGCTCCTATGATAACTTTTTCAATACTTTAATTTAACCAATATTGTTGGACTATACATTTTACAGTTTTAAATGGTTTTAGATATAATCTGCTGTTAAGCAAAACGTTATAGGTTCGATCCCCACTGGTCGTAGCCCTGCTATGAACGATACAAACCCCTGTAAACCTCAAAACCAATCTGCAGATTAATTATCGGCCAACAGTTTTTATAATATTTTAAACTAAAGGCTACTTAAGACTGGGTCGAGGTAACAAAATGTCATCCTAGTAAAAAATAATAAATTAGACGAAATAATTACCTCTGTGACGTTGATATTGCAAGGTAAAACAACTTTGCCCGAAAGTCCTGCCTTAATAGGTTGCTGGCCGTTAGCTGAAAAATAACAGAAAATAAGAAAATTGTAAAATTAAAATTAATTTTGAAAATACACCGTATATTCCTTACAAAAGTTAAGCATGTATAGGTAGATATATACGTAATATATTGATATAGGCAATATAGATTTTAGTGATGTTATAATTTAAAAGCAGTGTGGCTATTATAAAAAAATGTATCTTAAAATTAAAAATTTTCTACTATTGACAAACGAGTTATCTGACAGATTTATGTCACTGAGTGATAGTTATGTCTGATAATGCGATTTCGGTAATATATTTTTCGCGTTCTTAAATAGAGAAATAACGCAATAATATATCGGAAAATCAATTTAAGGTTTTTTCCCACAGATTTGGGTATGGTGTCCCGTTGTTTTAAAAACAGCGGGATTTTAACTCGATTATTTTAAATGTAAAATTTATTAAAATGTGTTGGTTGAAATTATTAAATTGAGTGTCCAGTTTTTTCGCTTTTAAAAATGTATTTTTTGTTTGTTAATAAATTGTGAATTTAATTTTTTAAATTTCGTAATACTTTTAATTTGATTTCTGTTAATGGTATATTTATTTCTAAAAAAAATGTATATTATATTAGTAATACCGAAAAATGCAAAAAATATTTATATTAAATATAATTGACGTTTATTTTATAGTATATAATGTGCCAATAATATTTTGTTAATTATATATTTTGCCTAAAAATTGTTTTACATATTTACCATCTTGTAATTGCAAGTTTAAAATTTTTATAATTTTTGAGAACTCTTTAATAAAAAATTAATAAAATTATATTTAATCTATTGATATCTAAATCTGATGGAAATATAATCTGATTATGAACGTCAGATCGTACGAATTAATCAATTACAATTAGATTTAAACAAATAAAAATACATTTTAATATCTGTATTAACAGATTAAATTTTTAAATAAAATCATAATTAGATCACCAGTTGAAAATTTTTGACTTAAATTACAAAATATTTAAAACATTTTTTTAGATAATATTTCCTACCTTGCAAAATTGAAACGAACAAAAATGGAATTATAATTTTCAAATTCATTTTCTTGATTTCCAAATTTGTCGAACTTCAAAGAATAATTTTAAACTTAAAACACACTAAAAATCCTAAATATAATAATGATTAAAAAAATCGTGAAAAGCAAATTTTGATTAGTAGTTTATATTATTATGTGATTTAATTTATATATTTCATCCAATACATTAAAACCGATATTGCAAAATATTTAAAAAAATAGCAACTTTTAGCCATTTACAAATGTTGACTCCCTTAACGCTTTGACCCCCTCAACCCTTAAATGTTGACCCTTAATAATTTAAAATCTAAAAATTAAATATATAACTCCATTTTTTGCGCAACTTTGAATTATTTTTTATCGTAATAATTTTCTTTAAATTCTAAAGAAATATTCAAAAGCAGTCAGTAATTTTGCACTACAACTAAACTCTAATTTTTCCTGAAGACTAAAAGACAACCCAGAAGAGAACCCCTGTTGTTTAAATGAAAACATAAACCACTAAAACCAAAATCTTCAATTTTCCCTTTTTCTTATTACGTCATCTGCCCAGCGAGCGACCTAAATTCACTTTGCGCGCCATTATGACGTACAGTCACGTGGGATGTGACGTCATTGAGTCACCTATTGACCAGTTTGGTACAAAACGAGTTATATAGGTGAAGTGGTCAATAAACGATTTTTATAAATCGATTTTTTGCGCGCGATTTGAAGTAAATTCAAAATAAAAAAATTTAAAAATCCAAATTTAAATGGAATACAAAAATAGTTTAACGCATTTACAAATAGTTTGCAAATATTAAAAACAATTTTAAGTATATTAGATGTTTTATTATGTTAATAAACGCCTTTGATTATTTATCTGTATGGCATTCCAAATTAAAAAATTTAAGACCAATTTTACTGATAAATAATTTACTTAAATCTATTAAGAACATATTAAATTAATAATTTAAAAATGTACAAATTCCACTAATTTAAATTTTTAATAATGCAATGCGATTTAAACCATTGCCAAAATTTTTAAATATTCGCAATCGAAAAAGCAGTGAATTCAGTAAACAAGATATAGAATTACAATTCTTTAAACTAGGTTAATTATTTGACGTTTATTTTATTGTATTTTTTTTCGTTAGATAATGATCTTTGAATTGAGGTTAAATCATTAAAAAAATGCCATAAAAATTAATTCTAAAAGCGCACGCGCGAAATTTAAATCCCTATATGTTTTTGACATAATTATTAAATAAATATTATTGGTAAATATAGAAATCTTTAAGCTATTTAATTTTTACTTTTTATTGTAAATTATACAAACATTTTTGGTATATTTTTTACTTTGCAACTTGAGACTGGGTCGGAGTAACTGATGTTATTCTATGTTTAGGTCGCGCATTCGACTTTTCCACATCGAGAATAAAGATATATACAAAAAAAATATTATAAGTACAGAATTTTGGCACTACAAAAAATATGCGCTAAAAACTTAGATTCTTTTTAATTAAAATCCTATTTTTTTCACCAATTGCTAACCAATGCATATTTACACACACTTAACAATAGGCCTACAAAATTATTTTTAATTTAAATTTTTTAATAGCACAATATATTATATCACAACATGTGCGATTTATGTAAAACTGTGAGGCAAATAATAACACAAGCTGCGCGGTATTGTTCAAAACTGCAAGTGATAACATCTAATTGGGGCAGCAAAACAGTAAAAGCTTGCTGTTAGCTATTTAGTTAATAGACAAATCAGGATTTAAACACCTGATTATATAAGCTTTTATTGTTTTAACTCTGCGCCACTTTTTAAACTCAACTTTATTAAGTCTTTACTAATCTGTTAGTTTAAAAGATGTATTCGGTTCATAATCTTTTAATTAAGTTTATTTTTGCGCTAATGTACTTTATGTTAGAAGTTGGAAATTTCGGTCGCCATTTTTTCATAGATATAAAAGATATTTTATTTTATTTAAATTGTAAAATAAATTTAAAATAATGCAAACTTTAAAATGATGATAAAAAATACAAATAATTGTAAAGTTTTTAGGTATTTTTTGAAATTCAACTTTATCTTATATCTTTTATAAAGAGCTAAAAGTAAAAACTCATTTTTATAAAAAAAAACTGATTTAAAAAAAATAAATCTTAAAAAACATTTTTCTGCTAAAAAAATATGGAACTTTTTCATTTTATTTAACGTCATATCATAAAGAAAAAAGACTAATGCTGTTTTTCCATATAAAACCCATATAACCCTTCGTAATTCACGAATTCTGTAAACGCCATCATCTCAACACTGTTTTTTACCTTACTGAAATACACCCGCACAATCTAACTCAAATTTTCAATGCACTACTTCAAAACACTAAACTCTACTTAAGTGTACTTCATAGCTAAGCCAGGCGACTATATAGTTGAAAACAACTTTGTTTTAATACGTACTGACTTAGTTGAATATACTTTATAATCTAGTTTGATGATTTTATTGATTTTTAAAGTATAAAGGTTATAAAATCTACAATATAACTTAAAATTTTATTAGTAATTTCAATATACATAACGTTTTTAAATTAGGATTTTCGGTGTATATTTTAAATACATCTTTCTTAATTTTCGTTTAAAAAATGCAGTTTATTTTTGAATTTTATTTTGGTGGGATATTAATAATTAAACAATAAAAAAATTAATAAGTTTTTACTATCTTTAAAAGTGGTTTAAATTTAAACATGATTTATCTAAAATACACAAAATTTATTTGAGGACAAACGTAAATTACGTCATATTTGTTTACGCACACGCACAACAACTGGATATGCAGCCACTTGTAAATTTAAAAAAAAATAAATGACGTAGTTTCAAAACTAAAAAAAACAATCATTATTAATGTTTTAAACGCTATTATAATTGTGTAGCTATAAAAAAATATTATACTATCATAAAGTGTACAAATTATTAATTTATTTAAAATTAAATAATAATTTTTACACATTTTTCTACTAAAAATAAAAACGCATTTTTTGCTAATTTTTTTTAATGAGTTTTTACTTAATGATAAATGCCTAAAATTTGCAGAACGTTAAAATAATATTTTCGTTTTAGCGAAGGTAGTTTTTGCAGAAGCGGACTTGGTAAATTAAATTTGAATCTCTTTTAGGCCACTGGAACTGGGATGTTGCTTCTGTCTGGCCTCGCATAGGTTTATTACTCTAAAACATAGTAAAATATACTAACTCTAAATTTGTAAGTTTTATAACTGCAATTCTGTTAATTTTTAAGCTACCTAAAAGAAGAACTGCTCTAAAAATAACAAATAAGTTAATACCATAATTTCTTATATGCTAATAATTAATTTAAATTGTAGTTTAATAAGTGTTTGTTTTAGTTTATTGGCTAGCCTGACTGTCTGTAGTAGTTTACAGTGTTTGAATTACGTATTCCAGTGTTTTAAACTTTAAAATTTAACGCGAAAACAGTTTTTAAAAACGTTTTAAAAAAATATAAATTTTGCATAATGTAAACTTAACGGTAATGCAAAATTATTAACTTACTAGTTGATAGCTCTACGTTCGGCATTTAATTCTCATGGTGGCAATTTGCAAATAAATATTAATTTACCGCGCATCTCAAACCGCAGTTTTATATATTTTGTAGACCTACATTTGGACATACATATATCGCCTACTAAACTCCTTTATATTTAGATAAATAAAAAACAATAATATTAACCTATCACTTTAACGTAACTAATAAAAAGCAATTTTTTTACCTGTTGTTTTACAGTTGGAAGTTTAGTAAAATTCGAGGTCTGTATATCGACCCATCTTTTAAGAATATGATGACGGTCGATATAATCAGTTTTCATTTGTGATGTTTCCGTTGGTCGCTCACGATGATAGTTTAAGGGTTGGGGACCAATTGGCACCGCGTTTACAGAGTGAATATTCTTAAACGTAAAAGATTTAAAAATTTAAAACCATTTGCTAAATTACAAATCTTGCTAAAGTTCGCTTGGGAGTTAATGAGGACAACAAATGTTACTCTTGTTTAGGCAGTTAAGTCGCTACACAAGGTCCTGCGTTAGATTCCCGTTGCTCTTATGCAGTAGCGCCCTTAAGTAAGGCGCTATAAATGGTATAAATTCCTGCTTAGCCAACACTTAATCAGCAGCTTATAATTATCGGACAATTATATTCTATAATATCCAAAACTGCCAAAGGCCACTCAAGACTGGGTCAGGGTAACTGATGTTACTCTATGTTTGGGTCGTGAAGTCGAACCTCCCAAATCGAGGATTACGTTAAGTTAGTCAAATTATCGTGCCAGGTCTATTAGTTTTTAATAAGTTTTACTAAAAACGAACTAACTTTATTACCATATTGTTCTTTAACTCCCTAATACGGCGTTGGTAAGCGTCGAGTGTCAGTTTAGGGGATTTTTCCCCGAAAGAAGCTTGAGCTATACTTTTCGGAAATTTTTTCTCGGTTCGATGAAAAATCTGACATAATTAAAATATAAAGTTAAAATTAAACTTAAAAGTTAGTATTTTAACTATTTAGAATCGTTAATACACGTACAAAATAATAAATCTTTGAACTTTATCTTTGAAAGTCAATTATTGTTACTGTATTTTAACAGTAAGCAACTTATATAAATACTTTTATTTTAGCTATAAACTTAAATTTTAAACTTTACCTTAAATTCATTTTAAGCATTTTTTACTACTTTTGTAAACAAATAAAAACAAAAAACACGTGTTAAGTGTTGCCAGATTATTTCACCAATGTCAAGTTTATTTAAATCGGGCATACATTATTTTTTGACCAAAATATTTATTTAAACAGCAAAATTTTACACATCTATGCTTAATTACAAATGCTTATTGTAGCAGTTTTACCTCAGACGGCGGTGTTAGTTCTAAACCAGTCTTAGCTCCAATTAATTTATTGCAACTTCCAAAGCCGAAACTATCGTAATAAGAAGTCGTATTCAGGCCCTTCAAAATAATTGTAAATTGTAAGTTGCAGCAGATATTAGTTAAACTACTTTACTAACTAAAAGTTTATAATAAATATAACAATTTTAATTTGAAAAATGTAACAATAGGTTAGCAATTAGAACTTTTAATACTCTCCTATTTATACAAACTTTTTTTAGCCTAAAATAAAAAAACTAAAAGATAATACAGAAATAAGATCTAACCCTATCATTTCCAAGTACAACACTGGTACCAGCAACATTAGTTGTGTCAACTCGAGGACGATTTAAAGCCATTTTTTTATCAATTTTTTTAAAGCATAATATTTTCTTTAATTTATTTATACAAAAAACATAATAAAAAAAAGTTAAACAATTTTAAAGCCTATTGATTACTTAACAATTAAAGGAACAATATACCTTGTTTAACAACAATTCAATAAACTTTGACTTAATAATTAAAAAAGTTAATTCACAAAAAAATTAAAAAAATTGTCACCAACTAAATGACTTGTAGTTCAATTTCGTGTAATTTTAGGTTAGTTTTTAGGTATTTTAGGGCTGTCTGTTAATAAAAAGTGCACGTCCCTAACTAAGGAAGTCAAAAAAATTAAATAAACTCAATAATTTTACCGGTAAAGTTAAGAAAAGCTTCTTAAAATCAAATAAAATGTCAGGCGAATCCCCAAACGTAGGAAGCACAATGACTGCCACTCGAGAAACAACACCTCGTAGAAGAAGGAGAAGAAGAAACAGGGCAGTGTAAGTATTTTATTAAACGTTTATAAACACTAGCGACCTGTTTGGGTTACCTATTTTATGTGTATGCTTATTAAAAAGTACAAAGATATATTTTTAAGCAGTTGTTAACTTGGTAAAGTGTTAGAAACCAACTAAACACTTGAAAAAAATGTTGTTGATTTTGTTAAGCAAGTTTGTAGTGTGTAAATGAAAAACTAGGCCATATATTTATCTAACTCTTCTTAAATTTTACTAAGTTCTTGAACATTATATATTCCTTATACTAAATAAATAAAACCAATTCAACTAATCAAGTAGTATTACGAAATAAACACTTCATGTCGCTACAGTGCGACGTTGCTACGAAAATAAATCTTGTCCCGACTTGATATTAAATTACAATGGAATTGTTTATCGGTGATTTCTATAGCAGCACTGAGTTTTATTTTAGTACATTACGTTGTGTAGTAGAAGTCTTATAAAGTAACAGAAAATAATTCAATTTAAACTTAGCAATACAAGTTATTTTTAGAAGCTTCTACTAGAAAATAACTAAAATTAAATCTAATTTTAACAATGACTAAATATATCTTATTTAGATAATAAAAAAGGTATTTTAGTCACTTTTTAGAAGATTAAAAAGCTTGTTTAATTGCCTGTTTTTATAATTTATAATAGCAAATTAAATTAAGAAACAAATTTGTAGATTTTTGAAACAGTTTGAGTCGCTAGATATATTAAAAAGTTGAATTACTTAACTTTTTGTTCATTTAAAAAAAAAACAACTTGTTATACAATTTAGAACTACTTTTTTTATATATCTTTATCCTTAATGTGGGAAAGTCGAATGCGCGACTTAAACATAGAGTAACATTAGTTACTCAGAGTCTCGAGTTACCTGTGGCAGTTTGCGATATTATAGATTATAATTGTCCGATAATTATGCTGCTGATCAAGTGCTGACTCAGCGGGAGTTCGTACCGTTTATAGGGCCTTACTCACGGGCGCTAAAGCATGAGATCAGTGGAGATTGAACCCACGACCTCATGTGTGGTGTAGCAAGTGTTCTTACCACTACACCACGCTGCCGGTCTAAAGCGTTACCTTTACTAAACATATTTTTTTACAAAAAAATTGATATAATTGACGCTAATTTTATACACTATATCTAACACCTTTTTTTTGCAGTTTTTATATTTTTAGTTTTAAATTAATTAACAGTGTCGATTACGAAGAAATGTCGGTGAGATACGGGGCAGTAAAACTTCAGGTTCCAAATGGATTTAAACAATTACTTGAAAATTTGTCGCGTGAAATTCTTCGCGAACAACCCAAAAATATTCCACGATTTGCGGCCGCCTATTTTAGTCGAATGCTAGAGAGAAGAGAACGTAAGTTATAAGAATCAAAACCTTACATTTTTACACACATTTTTTCCCAATTTTCAAACGTTATTAGCATATAGTATATTGTACTATGTTATTAGCATTATTAGCATATTGCGCTATTAGCATATAGTATATTGTATATTGTACTATGTGCTAACTTTTCGGGGTTAAATAATAATATCGTTAAGTTCTAGGTTTTTAAGAGAAAAAACGTCCAAAAATGATTACTGAATAGAATAAAAAAAACGCATTTTTGTGATCGGTGTATAAATTGATTTTCGCAGCAGTTCAAAAAAACACTAATAACTATGGCCCTTAACCCTTAATAAGACACTTTTAAATTAAGGGCATTGACCCTACATTTAAAAACACTAATAAAATTACAAATAACTCTACAAAACATAAAATTACAAAAAACATAACCTTTTTAGAGGGTTATGCTGACGCTTACATGGTATCCGAACGAATTGTCGAGACTCCGAAAGACCAACAAGAAGATGTTTTACCCGATTCTACGTCACAACCAGCAGAAGAGCTTACGTCACAGCCAGCAGAACCCGTGTCGGAGCCAGCAGAACCCGCGTCAGAGCCAGCACCACAACAAGCAGAAGAAGAAGAAATGCCAGACTTGGGTAAAGATGGAAACTTTTTAAATTATAACTTGAGTAAACTTCTAGCCATTATTTTAACCAAATAACATTGATTTAGATGACCCCGAAGTTGAGAAAGCAGCCACCTTAATCCAAGCTAGTTTTAAAGGATATAAAGTTAGAAAATCATCGAAAGATGCAGCGGTAAATAAATTGATATTTAAACTTTTTAATTAAACCTAAAGTTGTTGGTTGTTCTTAGTAATTAAGAGTTTAATTTTGGAGAGTCGTGAGGTTTTTAATGGTTTCGGTTGCATTTTTTTCGATTTTTTGCTGCTTAAAAAAAAGCTTTTTGAGTGTTTTTTACACTTCTTGTGTTAGCGTTAACGTATGGTAACAATTTCTGGCCATTTTTCGTTTGCTTTTTCGTGTGATTTTTACTAACTTGAATTTACAGAGCACAAGTGAAGTCTCATCTAGTAGCGACCTAAAACAAGAAACCTTCGCCAACGATGCTTTAATCGATGCCTTAGTTGAAGCTGGCGAGGAAGAAAATATAACAGAAACAGTAGCTGAAACACAAGAAGCGCCTGAAACTTCCCAGACCGAAACTTTGGCTATAATAGGTCGGGGTTATGAAGCCGAGCCAGTTGTTGCAACGGAAGATATGCCAGTTGAAGGCATGCCACAGGTATATATAATCCTATGTCAGAGGTCATTTTAAATTGACAAATCACACCACATTTTACGCACATAAAATGTAACCAAAATCATATTTTAGGACCCTTTAATACAACCTTATTTACTAACACGATGTCTGTAGTTTGTAAGTTATAACCTAATATATTAAAGTGTTTTTGTGACTTTTTTACTAAATTTGAAGTGCTGGTTGTTATGAAGTTGATTAATATTTAACACCAAATAACATTTAATATTAGGACTGTTAATAACTTACTAAATTAATCTAAGAACATTAAACTCCTACTAAAAACCTTACAATTATTACAGGAACTGAACAAAACCGATGATCCAGCAGTTTTACTGACAGGTGAGGTAGTTTCAAGAGCCCAAACTTCAGTCGAATATGGTTCAAGTTCGAGTAGTTTTGGTAGTACAATAGCCTCTACAAATGCAGTTAATACTGAAGCAGTTTTAGCGACAGATCCAACTAACGTTGATGAAGGTTTTGTAGAGGATTCGTTACAAGAACCAGCTGTAGAAATTAAGCAGGCAGAACCAGTTGAGGTACCAGCTGAAGAAACTGTTGCACCAGTAGTGGCACCAGCTGAAGATATTGTTGCACCAGTAGAGGCACCACCAGAAGAAATTGTTGCACCAGAAAAGGCACCAGCTGAAGATATTGATGCACCAGCTGAAGAAATTTATGCACCAGTAGAGGCACCAGCTGAAGAAATTGTTGCACCAGCAGAAGAAATATCTGTACCCCTAAAAGCACCAGCTGAAGAAGTAGCTGCACCAACTGAAGAAATGGTTGCACCAGTAGAGGCACCACCCGAAGAAACTGTTGCACCAGATGAAGAAATGGTTGCACCGGTAGAGGCACCAGCTGAAGAAGCTGTTGCACCAGTTGAAGAAATTGTTGCACCAGCAGAAGTGTTTACAGCACCACTTGAAGAAATGGTGGCACCAGTAGAGGCCATAGCTGAAGAAGTTGCTGCACCAGTTGAAGAAATGGTTGCACCAGTGGAGGCTCTGGCTGAAGAAGCTGTTGCACCAATTGAAGAAATGGTTGCACCAGTAGAGGCACCACCCGAAGAAGCTGTTGCACCAGTTGAAGAAATGGTTGCACCGGTAGAGGCCATAGCTGAAGAAGTTGCTGCACCAGTTAAAGAAGCTGTTGCACCAGTTGAAGAAATGGTTGCACCAGTAGAGGCACCACCTGAAGAAGCTGTTCCACCAGTTGAAGAAATGGTTGCACCGGTGGAGGCACCAGCTGAAGAAGCTGTTGCACCAGTAGAGGCACTAGCTGAAGAGTTTGCTGCACCAGTTGAGGAAGAAATAATCGCTGAATTGGTCACAACCGTAGAAGAATCACCAGCACCCTTTCAGGAAGAAATTTTTACGGAAACAACTGCTGAAGAACAAACAAGTGCTGTTATAGAAGAAATGATGTCATCACAATTGGATGAGGATGTTGTTTCAGATTATGCCTTAGCAACTGAAATTGTAGAATCCGATTATGTTTTAGCAGAAGAGGCAATTATAGAGGTAGATTCAAATAAAAGTAATATCTAGAATAATAGTTCAGGTTAGTTTAGGGGTCTCAGTAATACAAGAATTAGATTTTAGCTAGCTCATAAAACTTTATACTCCATTAGATTTTAGAAAAAAAGGTTAAAAAAAAATTTCTTTTAGCTAATAACTAAATATATACTCATATAAATTAAATATTGTAAAAACTATAACTCGAACCAGAATACAAACCATTTTAAATATTGTTTTTTTTAGAAATCAGCGAAACCAGCAGAAGAAGTGGTTCCCGAAACTTCTGAACAAACTGAAGTAGCACAAGAAGGTAAAATTAGTTTAGACAATAAGTTTGTTTACCTTTTTTAATTTTAGTTTTAAATAATAATGTTTTTACTAACCTTATTTTATTATTAATGTCACAGAACCAGTGGCTGAACCAGCAACTGAACCAGCACCCGAACCAGCAGCAGAACAAACTGCAGAACCAGCAGCAGAACCAGCAGCCGAACCAGCTGCTGAACCAGCAGCCGAACCAGCAGCCGAACCAGCAGCAGAACCAGCAGCAGAACAAACTGCAGAACCAGCTGCTGAACCAGCAGCAGAACCAGCAGCGGAACCAGCTGCTGAACCAGCAGCAGAACCAACTGCAGAACCAGCAGCAGAACCAGCGGCAGAACCAGCTGCAGAACCAGCAGTAGAACCAGCTGCAGAACCAGCTGCTGAACTAGCAGCAGAACCAACAGCAGAACCAGATGCTGAACCAGCAGCAGAACAAACTGCAGAACCAGCAGCAGAACAAACTGCAGAACCAGCAGCAGAACAAACTGCAGAACCAGCAGCAGAACAAACTGCAGAACCAGCAGCAGAACCAACAGCTGAACCAACAGCAGAAGCTGAACCAGAACCAGCAGCTGAACCAGAAACTAAACCAGCAGCTGAACAAGAACCCGAACAAGTAATGGTGCATTAAAATACAACTTAAACATATTAATGTTTACAGAAAATCTTTATAACAAAAAACACCATTTTTTATAGGTTGAGACCAGTGAAGTGAAACCAGATGAAAAAGTGGAACCAGAACAAGTTAACGCACCAGAAGAATAAACCAAGCTCATAACCATTTCTTTACCATTAACCATTTGCTAACCAAAATAAACCAACACCTAACTCGAAAACAAATCGAGTTTTTACCAAAAAATACCAATTTTAAAATTTAAATTATTTTTAACAAAAAATTCTTTTACTCAAGATCATAGCTGCACTACTTTTATATAATTTCAATTTTTTTTTATCCAATTTATTATGTTCTTTATAATTTCAAATTTGGTGTTTTATTATATGTAAGTTTAAACCACAAATAATTTAATCTAAAATTAAAACACCAATATTTTTAATTACAACGAATTAAATTTTTTAAATCGAATAATTTTACGTCTAAATGGCTAATGGAGGAATTTATGTTTTTTAAAGTGCATAGGTATTTTTAAAATGAGGAATTTTTTAACCTAAATATGAAATTAAAAGTGCATTGTTTAATTAAAAAATCCAAGTTAATATGAAATAAAATACAAAACAACCCTAGAACAGAAATTTAAATCACATGTTTTTACAAAAACACGACAAACTAATTGGATACTTAATTAGATCTAAGTAAAAAATAGATAAATTAAAACACTGGTAAGATAATTAATTAAAACGACATTTGGATCACTTGTACTTATGGTCTTCCAAATAATTTCCGTAAAGTACAAGTAAGAATTAGCATGGACCAAAAAGTATGAGAGAGAATTAGCAAGGACCGTAAAGTACGAGAGAGAATTAACAAGAACCATAAAGTACGAGAAAGTATTAGCGAAAACTGTAAAGTACAAAAAAAATTGAGCGGACTTTAATGTAAAAAATTTTGATGAAAGACCAAAAAGTACAAGAGTTCCTAATAACCAAAATATGGCTTATATCTGATTTCAATATTATAATTTATATAGATATTTGTAATATTTAGAATGAATATAATACCAATCTATAATAATTAATGTCTTAAGGCAATTGAAACAGCATTGTAAGTTCTAATATCTAAATGAGGTGATAAAAATTAGTACAAAATAATAAAGTATAAATTACCCACTTCAAATTCACTTTTTATTTAAAACCATTTCCTTTGGCAATCGCGGCATAAACTTTTGCGGATTCTCTTGGTGTCCTGGTTCGTTCCGGATCATCAAAGTCCACATGGTGGAGCCCGAATCTTTCAGTGTAACCAGCTTGCCATTCAAAGTTGTCCATTAATGACCACAAGAAATAACCACATAAGTCTACACCATCTTCTTTGTAAGCTGTAATGGTTTAAGTTATTGTTAGGGGGTCAAATTCAAAAAGGGTTTTTACAAAAAATAAATATTGATAGCTATAAGTTTGTATAAAAAAAAATATTAAAGTTAAGTTTTAAATAAAGTCCTAATCAATGGTGAACTTACTTATATTATTCTTTAATACAAAACCCTTATATTTTTCCCTTTTAACTACGGTTTCATATTTCAACCGGTAGCGTGGTGTAGTGGTAAGAACACTTGCTACACCACACATAAAGTTGAGGGTTTAATCCCCACTGATCTCATGCTGTAATCCTGCTGAGCCAGCACTTAAGCAGCAGCATAATTACCGGGCAATTATAATCTATAATATCCCAAACTGCCACAAGCAACTCGAGACTGGGTCGGAGTAACAGTTGTTACTCTATGTTTAAGTCGCGCATTCGACTTTCCCACATCGAGGATAAAGATCTATATAAAAAAAAATTTAAAGAACAATTTAAAAAAGGACACCATTTTAATGATTAATTTATAAATTATATATACATACTCTGCTATCTAGAATTTTTTTTACCACAAAAATGCATTAAGTGCTAATTATTCAATTATTATAACCACTTGTAACATATGGTTGCTGATAAGGATTAAAAAGTACTCAAAAAATCACAAAAATAAATATTAAATTCTAAATTTAGATTTAAAACAAACAACTTAATCAAATGGCAACATTATTTGTGCATTGAGCATACAACAATTCTATTTGTACAAAGATAGGATAACTTTTTTAATTTAATTTAAACGCTGGTTCATTGAACCTAGGTTAATTATTGCTATATGTTTGTTCTGCCGAATTAACCTTTTATTATAAATATAAAAACCACATGCAATCATGGGTTTGTTCACCAATGCTTACATACTAGGGCACCTTTAAAAAGGAATTTTAAACAGTACAAACTCTTGCAAGCCAAAAACTAATCAACAGACAAAAACTAATTAAGTGAACTTGAGATTGGGTCAAAGTTACAGATGGGATTCTATGTGTTTGAACCATAATTTGACTTTTTCACTTCAAAAACAAATTTGTTATAATATATACTGGATAACAAATTTGTTTTATAAATATGAATCGATTTTTAAAATCAAATACTTATTCCTTTTATAACAATTTCCTTTTTTAAGCAATACCCAACACCGGCAGCGTGGTATAGTGGTAAGAACACTTGGTACACCACACATGAGATCGTGGGTTCAATCCCCACTGATCTCATGCTGTAGCGCCCTTGAGTAAGGCGCTATAAACGGTATAAACACCTGCTAAGCCAGCACTTGATCAGCAGTATAATTATCAGGCAATTATAATCTATAATATCCCAAACTGCCACAGGCAACTCGAGACTGGGTCGGAGTAACTGATGTTACTCTATGTTTAAGTCGCGCATTCGACTTTCCCACATCGAGGATAAATATATATATACAAAAAAAAAACTAAATAAAGCAAAATTTAAACCTCAAATTTATTAAATATTTTACCTTTATATGCTTCACCAATATAAGAGTTAATATACCGACATCTTTGCTCATCCTCCAGATTTTTAGGATCCCCCGGATCTTTTGGAGTGTGTTTTGTTGAGCATCCGTTCTCGGTGATGATTATTTTAGGGTTGCCGTAATTATTTTTAATAAAGTTTAATAATTTTCGTAAACCCCAAGGCACCATGAACAACCACTCTGATCCTGAATTTAAATTCAAAAATGTTTCAAAAAAAAAATTTTAAAAACTTAAAAAAAAAATTTTTTAAACATCTGAAATATTTTAAAAAAAATTTCCTTACCAGCTCTCTCCCATTCTGGGTTAACATAAATATATATCCTTACATCAGGATGTAAGATCTTGTCCATTGTATCTTTGGTGAGTGGGGCTGCAAGTCTGGTTGTGTAGTGATTTAAACCAAAGAAATCGAAGGAACCTAAAATTAAATGTTTGTTAAATTTTTTTTTGTTTATATCTTTATCCTCAATGTGGAAAAGTCGAATGCGCGACTTAAACCTAGAGTAACATCAGTTACCCCGACCCAGTCTCGAGGTGCCCGTGGCAGTTTGGGATATTATAGATTATAATTGTTTTTTAAAGATTATATACCGATAATTATACTGCTAATTAAATGTTGGCTCAGCAGGAGTTCATACCGTATATAGCGCCTTACTCAAGGGCACTACAGCATGAGATCAGTGGGGACTGAAGCCACGACCTCCCACGGTGTAGCAAAAAAAAACCACGGTGTAGCAAGTGTTCTTACCACTACACCACGCTGTCGGTCTAAAATTAAAGTAATATAAACAAAATAGAACTCTAGTTAACGGTGTCTAATTCATAAGCCTTTTTTAGTAGTTTGATTTGACTACCACCATGTCATATAGGTTCGACCCCCACTGCTTCCATGCTGTTGTGCCTTTGAGTAAGACACTGCAAATGGCATAGGATCTTGCTAAGCCAAAAACTGATCAGCAGATTTATTATCGGGTAATTTGATCAATAATATCCTAAACTGTCAAAGCCAAGACTGGGTCAGGGTAACAAAAGTTATTCTATGTTTAAGTCGCGCATTCAACCTACCTTCCCACATCGAGAATAAAGAAATATACAAAAAAAGGGGGGGGGGGCATCCATATTACAAAAGCCATATTTTTATTTAAAAAGGGATTTTAATTTTGTTGTACCTTTAATTTTTGCTTTTTCCTTCTCGGTAATGGTGGGTAGTCTTGATTTTTCCAGGCCCATTTCTTTACTGTATTCAGCAACCTTTTTCTTCATTTCTGGAGGGTAATCCCCATCTATGAAAACAGGATGAGCAAACCAACCCAAAGTAAACTGCAAAAATCATTATTTTAAATATTTCTAAGTTGTAAAAATAGATTAAGCCCCCTAAAATAAAATAAATCCAAAATTGTTTTTTTTTATACTCATTTATTTTCGATGGGAAAAGTCGACTTTACGACCTAAACACAGAGTAACATCAGTTACCCTGACCCAGTTTCAAGTTGCCCGTGGCAGTTTAGGATATTATAGATTAAATTTTCCCGATATTTATACTGGTGATTAAGTGCTGGCTCAGCAGGAGTTCAAACCATTTATAGCGCCTTACTCAAGGGCGCTACAGCATAAGAGCAGTGGGAATTAAACCCAGGACCTTAAATACTGAAACCAAGTGTTGTCATCACTACACCACACTGCCGGTATGTATAAAAAATATCAATTTTTCATTTTTTTAAAAGTCCTTTTTTTTTACATCAAATACCAACCTGTAGATAAGTATTTGCAGCCTTAACATGCTCAGGGTTGTTGGGATCTTCTGGTTCACTCCAATCACTGTTTAAAGTAATTGAGATCATTCCTTGTTGTTCAGATCTGTATTCCTCATCATATAATCTGTATGCACCAGCATGAGATAATAACATTGTACGGGAGACTTGGTAGCATGCATTTAATGGATCTGTTTAATACAGAAAATTAAGGTTAAAAGTTAAGCTAACTTATGTGATATTTAAAGATAAAAAAAATATTAAAATTTTGATTTTTTGTTTACTTTTTTTATTAAATTTTGGTTACTTCTTAATCTTTAAGTTAACAGTTTTTTTTTTGTATATCTTTATCCTCGATGTGGAAAAGTCGAATGCGCGACTTAAACGTAGAATAACATAAGTTACTCCGACCCAGTCTCAAGTTGCCTGTGGCAGTTTAGGATATTGTAGATTATAATTGACCAATAATTATGCTGCTGATTAAGTGCTGGTTCAGCAGGAGTTCATACCGTTTATAGCGCCTTACTCAAGGGCGCTACAGCATAAGATCAGTGGGGATTGAACCCACAACCTTATGTGTGGTGTAACAAGTGTTTTTACCACTACATCACGCTGCCGGTAGTTTGGCATTCACAGATAGCTTAAACCTGTCGCAACAGCACACTTCGTCCCGAAAAATTTAAAACTATTACCTTGAGGCGATACAAAAGTAAATAAAAATAAATTAAAAAAGAAAAAAATTGCTAACATTTACCTTTAATTCCAGGAGCATGATTTCCCATTCCAAACCCAAAAACACAATTAACATGAGGTTCGTTGATCGTGATCCATAACTTAACACGATCTCCGAATGTTTTAAAACAGAATCCGGCATATTCCGTAAATTTTTCTATGATGTCATCAGACTGCCAACCACCTTTATCTTGCAAACTAAAAAAAGTTTTTAAATTTTAAAGTCTCTAAACTATAGATAAAAAAATGATTTTTTTAGGTTATTTCTATTAATTTTTACAAAATTTCAGGACAACAGGTTGTATTAAAAAAATTGTATTAAATTTAGCACTTAAAAATCATCTTAAACCTATTTTTTTTATATTAAAATTGATATACTAATTGTTTTTATTTTTTTTTTTTTTTTTTTTTAATTTATTTAACATTTTTCACCAATACTTAACATTTTTGTTCGGTTACTTTTTTTGTCTAAATTTTAAGACACAAATATTTACTAAAAACTATTTGATTTTGTCTAAAATAATAACAATAAAACAATTATTAAACTTTAATAAAAAAAATGATTTTGAAAATTTTTTTAAGTCAAAATCAAACCATTCTTTTTATATTAAAACTTAGATTTTTCCATTTTTTTCCTAATTCAATTATTTTTATTTTTACACTTCTAAATTCCCTTTTAATTTTTTTGAATTTAAAAAAAAAATTTAAACAAAATTTAATTAACTTTTTTTTACAAGTACAATCCTTTTAAAACCAAAATTACAATTTTTCTCAAGAACCCACCATTGAGGAAGATCCCAATGATATAAAGTCACGCAAGGTTTCACGTTATTCTCCAACAAAGTATTAATAAGATTGTTGTAATATTCAACCCCGACTTTGGAGGGAGCACTAGCATCACCTTGTGGTAATAATCTTGACCATGATAACGAAAATCGATAATGACTCAAATTTAATTTCTAAATTCAAAAAACAATTTTTTTTGGCCAAAATCTCAAAGACACGTAAATTGTTTTAATTAAAAAAATAAATATAAATATTGAAAAAAATATGGGCTATATATATCTATTATTTTACTAAATTTTTAAGGGAATAAAGTTTAATGACTAACACAATTATCCGGATATTTAATAGTTGAACTTTGACTACATGAACATAGCAAAAACCGTATATTACTAAGTTTTTTTTTTACAAAAGCTGGTAACTGTACATTAACGATATTGCATACTTTTTATGACTTCTTGTAATATAATAAAATAGAGGTTCATTCCCCGTCTTACCAATACCAATTTAAAGTACGATAAAGACCAATATATATCAAGTCATTAATTAAAAAATGGTAGGATGACATTGTGTAGTGGTTAGAACACTCAGATACACTACATGAGCTCCTTAGTTCAATACCCACTGCTTCCATGTTTTTTTAGTAAATAATCAGGTATTTATAATCAATCACATTCTAAACTGCCAAAGGCAATTAAAGACTGGGTCGAGGCAACTAATGTTACTCTATGTTTAACCTGTAAAGTCAACCTTCCCACATTAAAATTAAAAATATAAATACAAAAAAAACTTAAAATAAATAAAAAACATAAATTGCAAGAAATAATAACCTTACCTTAATCATGTCAACATCAACCTTATATTTGTTAAAAGAGTCGCAAGCAATATCCCCGTTAGACCCATCTTCAATAATATCGGGGGTATGGGTGTGGGTGTCCCATACATTCACCCCTTTATCTCCATGGTTCCAGGCCCCTAAAAATATATTAAAATATTTTTTTGATTTTTTTTTGATTTTTTTAAATTTTTATTTAACTAGATAAAAATTTTACAAAACATTGTTAAGTTATACTTTAAATAAATAACATACTTTTTTTAAATTTAGTAAAAGTTTAGTGATGAAAAATTAGTTAAAAAATAATGATAAAGTTTATTCTAAAGTTACCAAAAATATGCAAAAGTCATTTTTTCTTAAGTTTTTTTTCAAAAATCCAAGTAAAATTGGAAAATATGTTAAACAGCAAACCAGTATTAGCATACCACAAAATTATACAACACATAAATTATAAAACAAACCAGGTTTTAAGTAAAGAAAAGTAAATGAGTTTGTTTGCTGTGTAAGGGTAATTAATAAAATCAACTTTGTAAATTTTATCAAGGACAGCATGTGCAAACAAAATGTTAATTCAGGAAATGTCATAAAAATTGTCTAGTTACTTATTAATATAAAAGAAAATTTTTTGAAATTGCATTTTTAAATTTATAAGCCTGATGTATACTTATTTCTTATATATATATTTTTATACTCGATGTGGAAAGGTCGACTTAATCATAGAGTAACATCAGTTACTCCGACCCAGTCTCGAGTTGCCTGTGGCAGTTTGGGATATTATAGATTATAATTCCCCGATAATTATACTGCTGATTAAGTGCTGGCTCAGCAGGAGTTCATACCGTTTATAGTGCCTTACTCAAGGGCACTACAGCATAAGATCAGTGGAGATTGAACCCACGATCTCATGTGCGGTGTAGCAAATGTTCTTACCACTACACCACGCTGCCGGATAAAACCAAAAATGATTCTTAATTCTAGAAACAATAAATAAAATTAACTGTTGAAATGATGTGAAGTTTAGGGTCCGAATTAACTTATTTTCATTTACAGTTATCGCCAATTCTTTTACTTAAACCTTTTTTAAAATTATTTATGTGTAGACTTTAATTTGTTATGTAAACCCAAAGTTAATAATCAATGTATATATATCTAATATTTATTATTATTTTATAATCATAGTAATTATTAAATATTGTTTTTGTTACCTAATGATTCTCACATCTAATTACTTTTACAAACCTAAAATTTTAAGGGACCATACATGATTCATTATTTTTACAATTTTAATAAAAAATGGAAAATTTTACTTTAGTGGTTTGGTTATTTTTTAAGAAAAATTTAACCAAGGTTACCGAGTTTAACAAAATTTAAACCAAACTAAATTAATTACCTTCAATTTGATACGAAGCAGTTGCTGTTCCCCACATAAAACCATCTTTAAAATGGCCAGAAATTGATTTTTCTTCTGCCATTTTTAACTTCAATTTAAAACAATTTTAACTAAAAATTACAAACGAATATATATGAATAATAATAATAATTTAAATACAGGAAAAAATAGTAGTTTAATTGGATATAAATATACAGCACAACACTAAAAAAGATTATTACTAATTATAATCAATTAATCTTGTTTTTATATCTTTATTCTCGATGTCGATTTAGCGACCTAAACACAGAGTAACATTAGTTAGTTGCCTGTGGCAGTTTGGGATATTATAGATTATAATTGCCTGATAATTACGCTGCTGATTAAGTGCTGACTCAGCATAAGTTTTTTACTATTTGTAGCACCTTACTTAACAGTACTATGGCATTGGACCAATGGGGATCAAACCCACGACCTCATGTGGTCTTGCAAGTGTTTAGACTACTGCACCACGCTGTTAGTATAAAGGAATTTTCTATCTGCCTATACAAAATTTTGTTTATAAAAATTCATCCTAATTTTCTAATAAAATATTTAATTGTTAATTCCAAAACTTTTATTATTAGGTGAACTTCATTGCCCTACACTTACAATGATGTAAAGATATTTTTGTAATATTTACGTATTTCTATGCCAGTCAGGAAAGTAGGGCACTGTGCACGCACGAGATTTTTTTCATTAAAAAAAATGCACGCTTGGAATTAGCGTTTTGCACGCCTGGTTTCTCAAAAAAATGTGCACGCGCAGTACTGACGCCTAAAACACGCTAACATAAATCACTCGTGCACGCCTAAACCGAAAATTTTAGTACGCGTGCACGCGCGGTCACGCATTTTTTTACGCTTGCACGCACGAGATCTCGTCGAAAACTGCCCTACTTTCCAGACTGGTTTCTGTGCTTGCAATATTACGAAAAAAGTTTTGCAATTATTTTTTGCTGTTACAATTTTTTTAGATAGCCTATTTACTTTGCCCCATAGCCTTGGACTGTCTGTCTGGCCCACTTACATTGCTCTAAATCAATTCCAAGGACGACCTTTCTCTTCAATAAAAATTTTAATTTCTGCAATAAGCTCAAAGTTCGAAAAAAATTCTTTGAACTCAAAAAAAGTCAAATGATAAGAAAAAGGGGAATTACCCCAAACAGCTAAAATGTGAATTACATAGCAAAGTTGCCAAAAAAAGGAAGGCGAATAAAAAAAATCAAGTTTAATAAATCACTGTATAAAATAATATTAAAAACGTTAAAAATAATTAATTTTAGATCTAGACTTTGCAAAAATTCCAAAACCATTTGTTTAATACATTTTTGTTTATTTAAAATATTTTCGGGAAATTAAGTCTTTTAAGGATGTAGTCTTAGGTTTTTTAGACGATTTTGTATCAAATAAATACCCATAAATGGGCAACAGTTAGTAGTGTCTGATGTTTACACACATATTAACTAATGTTCATCTTTCCTTTCCTTCAGACGTTTGTTTCCTTAAACAATTTATCTAAATTTTTTCTTGTCAATTTCCACAAATTAGGTGGTTTTTGTTTTAGTAAACAATTTTAAGAAAAGAAAACAAATATTTTAAAAAAGTTTTTAGACATGTCTAGGTACCATCAATTTTTTGCTATCAAATTTCTCCAGACAGATTAATTAAAATGTTTTTTTAATTAAGTAAACAGGTGTCAAATTAGTAAATTTAGTAAATATAGTAAACAGTTTATAGACGCGTCTAAAAGTGTGTTTTTACTAATATCTTACAGTCTGTATTTTACAAATTAAGTCTATTTTACAAAAGCCTTCGTTACAATTTTGAAATTTTTTTTAAAATAACACATTTTGTAGAAATATTAGAAGCGTAATTTTACGTCATTATAAATAGTGGAAATTATAACAAAACAAAATTTACAACAACGCATTATAACTTTAAGAAAAATAAATTTAAAAATAAAACATATTTTTAAATAATTTAACCTAACCAAAGATATACAAAAAGCAAATTAAATCATTTATTTTTTGCATATTATATTAATAAATTCTACTGTAATTTTTTTAATTTAATTATTATTCTAAGATATTTATGATTTAAAAATACAAATAAGAATATAAATATAAATAAATAAATTACAAAAATTTTAAATTATATTTTAAGCTTAAATAATAATTTTTGTCATTTTGAAATTTTATTAACAAACGTTTTTTCTGATCATCAACATGCATTACCTTGCAGCAATCCACTATGACGTCATATTTGTTGTGATGACAAATAAAGAGGAAATGACAAAATAATTAACGTACCTTAAGAGTGATATAAGAACATTGTTAACGTAAAATATTTCATAAACAAAATTTGGTATTAATTAGTAATTAGAACAAATTACTAGTAAAAATTAATTTATGGTTTGTAAATTAAAAGATTAAATTTTTAGGCATTTTTAAGGCTATTTAGTCAAGTTTTAAATATTAAAAAAGGTTTTTTTTTAGGTTTTTTTTAGCCTAGTTTAAAATTTGTAAATTTTTTAATAAAAATTTTATAAAATGGATTTTAACAATTTACCGAATGAAAATACAACAACATTTTCAACAACTGCCCAAGGTTATTACATACAATTTTGCTTTAAATAACATATAACACAATTTTTAATACAAAAATGTGAAAAAAAATTATTAAAAGTTATTCGAATATTCTAACTCTATATTATAGGCAAAAAACGCCTAAAAAATATAAAATAATAATGTTTTAAAAATACCATTTTTTAGATCTTAACAATTCGATTTCAAATGCAAGTTTATTAAAGAACATCTGTTATAATTTTGACCGGACAGCTTATAGTGTAGCAATGCAGTTCATGCTAGCGATTGTTATTTTTATACTAAATAGTGTAGTTATTTTTGCCTTACTTAAAGGTAAGATTTAGACCGTTTTCTCACTATTTGTTTATATAATACGTTATATAAATTTTTTATTATATTTTAACTGTTTTTAAATTTTATTATATTTTAACTGTTTTTAAATTATTTTAACTGTTTTTAAATTTTTAAAAACTAAATATACCTTCAATCTAGCTTTATAACTACTGTGTGTCCAATGTTTGATTATTATCATTTTATAATTGCGATAACCGGCAGCGTGGTGTATTGGTAAAAACACTTGTTACACCACACATAAGGTTGTAGGTTCAATCCCCAGTGATCTCGTGCTGCAGCGCCCTTGAGTAAGTCGCTATAAACGGTATGAACTCCTGCTGAGCAAGCACTTAATCAGCAGCATAATTGGGCAATTATAATCTATAACATCCCAAACTGCTACAGGCAATTTGAGACTGGGTCAAAGTAACTGATGTAACTCTATATTTAGGTCGTAAAGTCGACCTTGACACATCAAGGATAAAGATATATACAAAAAAAATAATATAATATTTTTGTTAACTTTAATGTTCTCGCATCTTAAAACTTTAAATCTTTAACATTTTTAAGAACCAATAATTAAATATAACTGCCAATATTTTAGACTTAAGTTATTACATTATCAAACCAAGTTTTCAATTTTTTTTTATTATTTACCACAGGGCCTAAGAAAACGTACCGCAAGCCTGCCTTTGTGTTTATAGCCAGTCTCTCCGTAACTGACATTATGCTAAGTATAGTCCTTTTAATGTTCTGTATTATAACAATCGGAGGATTTCAATATACTGCCTCATCTTGGGTTTATATTACTGCCACTACGAGCGTCTGTTTCAACGCTTCTGTTAACTTCTTATTGATCATAGCACTGGATAGGCTACTTTTCATAGCATACAATGCAAGGTTAGATGTGTTGAATGTGTAAGGGTTGTAGGTTCGATTCCCGCTGTACCCCTATTTTATAATTCTTTAATAAAGCAATAAAAATAATTAGTTTTGTATATTTTAATATAATTATAAAAAAAATGGTACTGCAAAAACAAAAAATGCTTTTTTAGCTAAAATTTTTTTGACATTTGACTTTACAACATTAAAAATCAGCTAAAAAGTATAACTTACAAAACTATGTTTAAAAACCTATCCTATAATTACAAGTTAATTAAATTGATCTTAACTTTAAAACTTCAATTACGTTTTTTAGATATCGAAAAATAATGAAAAAACGAAATGTAAAAATATTGATTGGACTCAGTTGGTTAATTGGTTCAATTCCAGTGTTGCCAATTTATTTTGCTGGGGTTGGATCTTGTGCTAAACTCTGCGAATGTGTCGAGGGCAAATTTCTAATTTGTGCACACGAAAAATGTTCGGTCATTATAACAGGTTTTGTGAATAACAATTTTAACTTTTTTTAAACCTATATTTATTTATCCTTAATGTATCATAGTTATTTTTACAGCCTTAACAAAAAAACTATAGCAGTTTGGGATATTATAGAATATAATTTTTTGATAATTAAGCTGCTGATTAAGTGCTGGCTCAGCAGGAGTTTATACGTTTATAGCGCCTTACTTGAGGGCGCTACAGCATGAGAGCAGTGGCGATCGAACCCCGGGCTTCATGTATTAGAGTCAAGTGTTTTGACAACTACAGCACCAACTACACTATTATAATACCAAACTGTTGTACAGAGTGTTTTTATAAATCTAGTTTGGATTAATAACAGTAATTACATAAGCATATTAACATGCCAAATACATTACTAACTAAACATAACTAAAAATTATGTAATAAAACGAAAAAATATAACCTGTAAAGCAAAATTATTTTTTTTATACGTTATTAGCCAAAAAAATTTGTTATATTTTTTATTAGGTAATAAACGTAAATCCGATATTTTAAGCTAACGTAGTAATAAAAATTTTGTTTATACACGTACTATACCTTTATACAATTAATCTTTTACTTGTTTGCTATTGGTAATATACACAAAAAAGCACAACATGTAATGGTAGTACAGTTTGGGATTTTTCTAGACGTTAAAAATTTTATTTTTTATTTTTAGGATTCACGAGAAGTTTGTTGTTCGGTCTCGTATTTTATTTTTTGTTTATGTTGACTTCGATTTGTGCAGTGTATGGATGCTTATTTTGGAAGGTAATTTGTCCTTTTATTTAATTTTAAAAAAGTAATTACTTTTTAATGCCATGCCTTAGTTATTTTACCTTAAAATTATTTAAATCCTGCATTCTAAATAATAGCACATCAGCTAATAACTAAAATATTCTTTAATTTTAAATATTTTGCGAATATGCAATTTGAGTCCAATATTTTTCTATAAGTTTATATTTCTATATCATATTAAAAAAAAATTTGCGCCAAAAAATGACGAAATAATTTATCTAAAACCAGGTGTTTTATCATATACTATCTTACATATAGGTTTATCAAATATAATATTCTAAAATCTTTTTTTTTGTTTTTTTTTTGTATATATCTTTATCCTCGATGTGGAAAAGTCGAATGCGCGACTTAAACATAGAGTAACATCAGTTACTCCGACCCAGTCTCGAGTTGCCTGTGGCAGTTTGGAATATTATAGATTATAATTGCCCGATAATTAATAAGTGCTGGCTCAGCAGGAGCTCATACCGTTTATAGCGCCTTACTTAAGGGCGCTACAGCATGAGATCAGTGGGGATTGAACCCACGACCTCATGTGTGGTGTAGCAATTGTTCTTACCACTACACCACGCTGCCAGTTTATCTGTAATTATGTTGCAAAAACTATTTAACTCCTACCTTTTCATACATACCTATATTTCAATAACATACTTTAAATAAAAAATGACGTCATAATATATTTAAAAACAACGTGTTTCATCTTATAGGTCCACCAACAATCTAAACGAGTAGACAGCCTTACAAGGCGTTCTCATAAAGGAAAATCCAGTCGTATGAAGAGAGAATATAGGTTAGCCAGGACATTAGGAATTGTAGTCGCAGTATTTTTCTGCTGTTGGGTTCCTCTAATTATATTATATGCAGTCGAATATGCATTGGGAAATCGATTTAAACTTGATAAGAATATCATACAAGGAATTTTGGTAAGTTTTTGATTTTTTTAATGCTATACATATATACATCATTTTAGTAGATTTAATATTAGATTCTTAAGTTGTGAGAGAGTTGATTTCACAAGTTGTGTAGCTTTCCTAATATAACTAACGTAAGGTACTTCGATACATTATTAAAGTTTTTTCTTTGATAGTTTAGAATAACATTAACCTGATCATATCGCCTGGCTAAAAATCTGCCAACTGCTTTTAAAGCTAAAAGAAAAATTAAGTACAAGTGGTCCTTTTTCCGCGTTGTTACAACATAGAAAAACAGTAGTTAAATTTTTCAACCAAACAACTCATTTTTTTTTTAAATTTAAAACATTTTTTTTTTACTAAACTCTAAAAAACTTTGATTTTTAGTTTCCCACAATTATCAACTCTGTACTTAACCCGATCATATATGCTGCCCGTATACCCAGAATGAGATTATATTTGTGTCCTTGCTTCAAAACTAAAGTGTCTTCGATGGCCAACGAAACAAACAAAAGCAGTTGGAGCAAAAAAATTAAACAATTTACAAAATCAAAGTCAACTTTGGTATGTATTAAGAATGCCTAATTTTAAAGCCAAATGTTGAAAATTGAGTTTAAATACAAAATAATTTAAGAGTTAAAAGTTAAACAGTAAAAAGAATACAAAATGTTAAATTTTTTTTTAAATATTTTAAATTTTAAATTTAGGCATTATTAAAAAAATAATTCATAAAAAAAATGTTAAAAATGTTAACTCTAAATTACTTCGCCTTAGTTAAAAACACTAAAACTTGTTAATTTAAAAAAGTTTTTATAGTAAATCAACCTTTAGCTTTATCTATTTTTTTTCTAAATTTTTAGATGTAAGTATCAAAATATAAAACTTGTTAATTTTTTTAGGGAAAACCAACAGAATGTAGTCAAGTTGTATCAAGCACAGCTTTCCCGAGCGGAGAAGAATTTTCAAGAAACGTCACCGAGTCACGTGATATCAGCGTCGACGTAGAAAGTAAAACAAATTTTAAAACATAAAAATTTTCTACTTTTTTGATTTTTGTCTAAAAAATTTGCAAAGTTGCAGGTTTCATTTTTCTTAAAAAATAACGCAGTTTTTTCACATTAACTATATTAACAAAATTTAAACTGACTCAATCCAAAATTGCATTAATTCGATATATTATTCATTTTAGCCTATACTAAATTTTATAGTCACCAAATTATTAGGTTTGACAGTAGATATCATCACTCTATCATGTACCTAAACTAGTTTAACATCTTATATCCTCTGATATGTAAATTAGTCATTTAATTAACAAGCTAAATTGCTAAAATTTTGTAAAAGACGCTTTATCATGACGTCATAACACTGTATCACACCATGACGTCATAATTAAGCATCATGGTGTCATAATAATTTACCTAACAGATAGTTACGATGTAATACTTAAACGACCCTTATACCTCAAACTTTTTATTCGGTGTTTTCATATTACTTTAAATAAGATAAAGTTAATATTTTTAGCTAAAAAGCAAAAAAGTTCTCGCCGAAATGTATCTCAAATTTTCATCGGAGCAGTTATGAATGTTATCAATTGGCGATACGAATCCCCGAATAATGCTGTTAATAAAACCGATGAACAACAATATAACTTTGATAACCAACCGAATAAAGATCTGGTCATTGAAGTTCATCAACAAAATGTTGAACAAGAAGTTATAGAAATTTGAACTTTTATATATTTTAGCTGATTAGCATTTTTAGTAAAACTTATTTTGTATAACTGTCTTAGCTTTTTTTTGTACAAGTTTTTAAAGTAAAAATGTTGCTTAAATTTAGGAAAAATTACCTTGTTTTTAGTTTAATATTAAAATGTGTAAAATTTATCTGTTTTTATGTATTGTCGTGCATTTTGTATTTTACCTTTTCTTGCCGCTTTTTTTTAATAAATAAAACTCTTAAATACACAAAAACTAGTAGATAATTTTTTTTTATATATTTTTATCCTCGATGTGGGAAAATCGAATCCGCGACTTAAACATAGAGTAACATAAGTTACTCCGACCCAGTCTCGAGTTATCTGTTGGAAATTGGGATATTATAGAGACTATAATTGCCCGGTAATTATGCTGCTGATTAAGTGCTGGCTCAGCAGGAGTTCATACCGTTTATAGCGCCTTACTTAAGGGCGCTACAGCATGAGATCAGTGGGAATTGAACCCACGACTTCATGTGTGATGTAGCAAGTGTTCTTACCACTACACCACGCTGCCGGTTACATATAGCTTTTCAAAATATATAAGATCTCTAATTTTATTTTTAAACGAAAAGTATACTGATATCACAGTTTACTGAAATTTTAGGGTTTTTTTCGGTTAAAAAATTATGTCGTGCTTTTCATAAAATGTTGGACTATTGCTTATATACCCACTCTCATTTCCCCGACCTATTCCGTTCACTGGTAAACTTAATTCTATTTTACTATCTGTATACTGAGTGGGTGTTATGGCGGAAGAAATCGGCATGAAAAAATTCGCGGAAAGATTCCGATTTTCTCCGGAAATTTTCTCGGAGTTTTTCCGCGAATTTAAAACGTTGTCGCTCTGTCTCACAATAGGGGTTTTTTCTTGGAGGGTGTTTACACAATGGCCCTTTGTTATTGCGCGTTCCATTTCCATATCGATTATGACGTCATCGTCTTCGCCTGTTGGGTTAGTAAGAGTGTACGTCGGAATAAGTTGTGACGTCATAGTAGGTGAAATCGCGTTTTCAGATTTTTCGGGGTTTAAAAAATTATGTTTGGGTGAAATTTTATTTCTATGGGGGTACGGGGAATTACAACGATGTCTGCGGGAAAATGATGATTCATTTGCCGCGGAAATTTTGAGATTTTCCTGGGATTGAAAAGATTCGCTTGGCAAGGTTTCTTGAGACAAAGCTACAGAGTCAGATAAAGAATTAGAAGAAGTGTTTTCACATAAACTATTCGAAGGTGAGATTCCCTCGCTCACCAAGGCTCGAATTTGTCCTGAAAGATTCTGGATTTCGGCTCCAAACAAAGAAACCTTTAAATGTAAAATTTAAATTATCTAAAGTCAATTTTTTTTGTAGTGTTTTGAGAAAGGCGCTATAAACGGTATAAACTCCTGTTGAATCAGAACTTAATCAGCAGCATAATTATTTGGCAAACTCAAGACTGGGTTGAGGTAACAAATGTTACTCTATGTTTAAGTTGTAAAGTTGGCCTTTCCTTATCAAAAATAAATAAAAATAAAAAACTAGTTAACTGAAAATGGGAAATAACTTAAAAGTCACTAACCTTAGCATTAAGATCATGCAGTTGTCGCATTAATACTTCATATTGTCTATTTCTTTCAACACTTCGACTTCTTAAACTTCTCCGATTTTCATGTGTGAAAACACTATCAGAAAGCTCCCCTCCGCTTAAACAAGAATTATTCCACGAATTCAACTTACGGCTAGAGTGCGCTGTGGAGTCGGAAAGTGATTCTCGATCTTCGATCCGAAAGCGAGCGCGCGAAAAATTCAAACCGTTTGGCGAGTTTGATTTTCTGCGCGTTCGTTTTCTGCGCCGATTCGATTTTAATAATTGTTCGTTTTTCACCGGCGAATGACCGTTTGTTAACAACGAATTTGTGTTCGAAAGTCCTCGGTTCGAATCCCCGCTAAAGTAATCCTTTTTGTTTTTATGAATTTCTAAACTATCTTGTTTTACTAGTTGTGGTGAGATTGTTTTTTCGTTTTGAATTTTAGGAAATTGCGAAAAGTCATCGATTTTAATGTCGTCTAATGTCAGCATTGGGCTTTCGCTGTGCCTTCTATCACCAATACTGTATACGACTTTCTCTCTAAAAAAATAAGAAATTAAATTTATATTAATCTAGATTTTTTTTTATATATCTTTATCCTCGATGTGGGAAAGTCGAATGCGCGACTTAAACATAGAGTAAAATAAGTTACTCCAACCCAGTCTCGAGTTGCCTGTGGTAGTTTGGGATATTATAAATTATAATTGCCCAGTAATTAAACTGCTGAGTAAGTGCTGGCTCAGCAGGAGTTCATACCGTTTATAGCACCTTACTCAAAGGCGTTATAAAAGTTTGTAACGAGTAGTTTACCGGTCAACTTTATCTGATAAGGATACTCTTCTAATTTTTTTTCCATCAGAAGGCTCAAGTATGTCGTCTTGAAACTTCACTCTTTTCATTATAACGCTATCAGACGGTGTTATCCCTTTTCTTAAAAATAAATTTAAATTTTTAAATAAAAATATGTTTTTATTTGTTGCACCTTTTTAAATATTCAAAACTAGCGCGTTGTGTAGTAGTTAGAAGACTTGGATTCACTACATGAGGTTCTGGGTTCGATATTTACTGCTTTATTGCTGTAGCGCCCTTGAGTAATGCGTCATAAACGGTATAAACTCCTGCTGAGCTAACACTTAAACAGCAGCATAATTATCGGGCAATTATAATCCATATTATCCCAAACTGCCATCGAGACTGGGTTGGAGTAACTGATGTTACTCCATGTTTAAGTCGCGCATTCGACCTTCCCACATCGAGAATAAATAAATTCAAAAAAATATTGCCCTTACAGTAGTTAAAGTTAAAAAAGGCAACAGTGGGAATTAAACTTAGGACATCATATATAAATAAAACAGTTAACAGTATAGAAATACCTTTCAGGAGAAAATAAAATATCTTGTGACGACATAGGAGATCTCTTTCTAATGCAAGAAGTTAAATTATTATCAATATTTTGCTCTTCGTTTTCAGTTAAAAAATCTTTATCCCGACTTCCTAATTAATTATAAATTAAGTTTTACAAAACTAAAATTTTTTTCATAATAAATGTTAATTAGAATTAAAATTTGTGCAATAAATAAATTAATGTTAATATAAAAATTAACAAAAGAAATTTTACGATTTAGAATTGGAAAAAAACATTAAAATGTAACTTTTAAAATTTTTATGTAGGTTTAAATATTAAATAAATTTACCTAGAATAACTAAATTTAGTTACGTATATCTTTTTTTTAAAAAAATTTTAATGACTATGATTACCTTTTATAATATACATAAAATATAAAAATAAACACTTAATAACTAACCGAATTTTGAGCTAAGTGCATGGAAGAAGTTATTGAACGAATTCACTTTCTTCAATTGTTTTAAACATTTTGTATGAGTTGGACTTCGTAGGCTACTTATATCAGATGATAAAATATTCATTTCGACATCTAAAAAATTGGGTTTAGTTGTAGAGTTTTTTGTTGGTGATTCTGAAGTTGTTAGTTGTTTAGAAACTGTATAAAAATATATATTTGTTTAAAATAATGCTTTTTTTCAGCTATTTTGGTGTAAAAAGACTGGCTGTGCTTATTTATATTTTCTAGCACGGAAAATTTTAACGTAATGTTTATTGAAATTTATTTAATGTGAAAAGGTCGACTTAACCACCTAAACATAGAGTAACATCAGTTACCTTGACCCAGTCTCGAGTTGCCTGTGGCAGTTTGGGATATTATAGATTATAATTGCCCATTAACTATACTGTTGATTAAGTGCTGGCTCAGCAGGAGTTCAAGGAGCACCTTACTCAAGGGCGCTTCAGCATGAGAACAGCGGGGATCGAACCCAGAACCTCTTGTTGTAAAGCCAAGTGTGCTGACCACTACACTATGCTGAAGTGTCTTAAAACCACCAATATTGCAAATAAATACAAAACAAAACAATTTAAAATTTTACCTCCATTTGATAGAAGTGGTGAACTTTCGTCTTTAACTTTCAAATCTTTTATTTTAACTTCTGGCAGCTTTATTTCATTTTCAATCGACGTTTTATTGTTTTCCAATGATGACGTCACGCAGTCATAATTGTCTGCATTATTGGTCAGAATTCGATTTTCTTTTATTGTTTGCTGATTATTTTCAAGATTGTGGTTGTTTTTTAAATCGATTTCTACCGAATTTCTTTTTGATGACGTCATAATAGAATCTATAATAAGACAATGAGGTTTATTATTCAGATTTAGTTTTGTTGATTTGATTTAAGTTAAGTTATTTGACATTTTTAAAAGAACAAATTAAAAAAAAATTGATTTTAATTAAAATAAAAAAAAAAGTTAACAAAAAAAACTTTAAATTTTATTAACTATAAAAAAAATTAATTAAAAAAAAGCTTTTCAAAACACAAAATTTTGTAAAAATTTTTTTGAAATTTTAATAAAGTTTAAAAAAAAAATTTAAAGTTAATATTACCTAAACTTAGTGAAGCATTCTTTTGATGCAGCCTGTCTTCATGTAAATTACATGCATATTCATTTCTGTAAACCATAAAAAAAATTAAATAATAATAAAATTTTACACTTTTGTAAAAAAACCTAACCGGCAGCGTGGTGTAGTGGTAAGAACACTTGCTACACCACACATGAGGTCGTGGGTTCAATCCCCACTGATCTCATGCTGTAGCGCCCTTGAGTAAGGCGTTATAAGCGGTATGAACTCCTGCTGAGCCAGCACTTATTCAGCAGCATAATTATCGGGCAATTATAATCTATAATATCCCAAACTGCCACAGGCAACTCGAGACTGGGTCGGAGGAACTGATGTTACTCTATGTTTAAGTCGCGCATTTGACTTTCCCACATCGAGGATAAAGATATATACAAAAAAAAAAATTAATTAATTACATGACTTTTTGATTTTTACACAAACTACCATTTTTTAAAATAAAAGTACCATTTTCAGACACCATTTCTAGATTTAAAAATAGCATTTTTAAAATCAAAAACCTTAAGTTAATGGTAAAAAATTACTGTATAAAAATATATTATTTTACAGTTTATTTAATATAAAACACATTTTTTACTTACTTAATTTCTTTAAGCACAGTAGGTGCGAAATGAGGATAAAATTTAATGACGTCACGCATTCCACCAATCGTAACTCCTTCCAGTTCACAGTATGTTAAAGCTCTCACCCCGTAATTTGAAGTCGAGATTTTGTGCTCGCATATTTCTACGTCAGCTCCGAATAAATCTCCTTTGCCTGTTTTCATTAAAAACATTAAAAAAGAAGACTATTTAGTAAACCGATAATTTTATAGATTCTAAAAAATATAACAACAAAATTTAAAGTAACCGGCAGCGTGGTGTAGTGGTAAGAACACTTGCTACACCACTTATGGGGTCGCGGGTTCAATCCCCACTGCTTTCATGCTGTAGCGCCCTTATGAACTCCTGCCGTATGAAGTCCTGCTGAGCCAGCACTTAATCAGCAGTTCAATTGATATGCAATTATAATCTATAATATCCCAAACTGCCACAGGCAACTCGAGAAAATTTAACCATTTTTGGCTAGAATATTCAGTTATTTTTAAGCAAAAGTCCCCTTAAACTTGACCACTAAAACTAACCAATTTAAACTTTTTTTTTAATCAATACCTGTAACCATTTTTAACTGAAAAAAAACAACTAATTTTGACCACTAACACTAACCAATCTAAACAAAAACTTAACCAACAAATTTATTTAATTGTCCAATTAAATTCAACCATTTTTAACTAAAAGTTGTTAACCAATTTGAACCAATAAATTTAACCAATTTATGCTATAAGCTAACCAACAATGTTCTAACCTAAAATACTGGTAACCAGATCGTTATGTAGAACTTCCAGCGAACCAGTACACACCAGATTAACCGACCTTAGTGGTTCTCCACTATATATCACATACTCTCCTGGCGAGACTTTACGACGAAAAGTATGAAGAGAAATACATCTTCGAAATCCCTGAAAATTTAAGTTTTTTAATTTAAAATAAAATTTGTTCAATATAAAAATGTGTATTTTAAAAGACTTTTATATATATTGGAGCATTTAAAAGACTTTTATATACTGAATTATAAATAAAACTGCCGTTTGTGTTGCGCATTTAATTATTGCAAGCAAATACTAGCTTTTTTTGTATATATTTTTATCCTCGATGTGGGAAAGTCGAATGCACGACTTAAACATAGAGTAACATCAGTTACTCCGACCCAGTCTCAAGTTGCCTGTGGCAGTTTGGGATATTATAGATTATAATTGTCCAATTTTTATGCTGCTGATTAAGTGCTGGCTCAGCAAGACGTCATACCGTTTATAGCACCTTACTTAAGAGCGCTACAGCATGAGCTCAGTGGGGATTGAACCCACGACCTCATGGTGGTGTAGCAAGTGTTCTTACCACTTCATCACGCTGCCGTTTTTTTTAATATAACATATATTATGACAACTATGATGCCAACATGCGGTTTACAGATCAGTGTATTTTTAACTGCCAATTTTTTAAGTTGAAAAATATATAAACCAAAATTTTGGTCAAAATTACGCTTTAATTGTTTAAATTTGATATATTAAAAATACAAATACGCTGTGAAGAAACCAAACTTACTTCTGATCCTGAAGCAAACACAGGAATATTAAAAATTTCTTTGTGGATATGCATCGCCACGTCAGCTTGAATATCTGCTGGTAGCTCTTTCATTACCTAAAATATAACATAAAAATATGAATAAATGTAGCGACCCTAACCCAGTTTTTTTAACGTTTTTTTCATATCTCCTTAAGGTGATAGGTTTTTAATATTTTTATTGGGTAAGGGTGTGAGGTTTGTGACGTGTTTAAGCTATCTGTAAACGCTAAGCTTAATGGTAAATAGTAAGGTATTGGTGCGTCTCCAACTCAAACCTAACACCTTAAAACTAGATTTCCTTTATTGAGAAAGTGCTGTTTTGACGTGTTTGAGCTATCCGTAAACGCCGGATTTAAGGACGAATAGTGTGGCATTGGTGCGGTTCGGACCCGAAACCTTTTGGTGTGTTTGAGCTATCCGTAAACGCCGGATTTAAGGAAGAATAGTGTGGCATTGGTGCAACTCGAATCCTAACCCAGTTTTAAGTTAATTATAATCTATAAAAAATGAAGCATTGTAGACAAATTTGTCTAAAGTATAGGCTTACAAAATAAAAAAAACAGCTGTTTGTAGTGCCACGGGTAAATTATCACAAGCAAATATTAGTTGAGAGTTGCAACCATATTACAACAATTGAAATCCTGACCGTAAGGTCGATCTTAGCGACCAGTTACTTAAAAGCATTGGTAGTTTATTAAACTAATTTTTTAAGACAAATTGCCGTTATTAGATAGCTAAAAACTTAAAATATTCCTAGTTGCAAAGAAAGTTAAACAATAAAATTAAAACACAGAAAAAAGTCAATATTAAATAACTAGACGAAATTGTCTTTAAAAAAGGCCAAAAACTAAAACTTTAAAAAACACAAAAAAGTTGAATATAAACCAAAATCTTTAAAAAAATATCCTTACATCATTTGGATTCACTCCACCATTCGCTTCCCAAGTATTCTGAAAATAATCGATTATTCTTCTTTTTACCTGTTTTGATAATCTACAAAAATATATCGTATTTTATATCGAAACACAGTAAAAACATATTTTATTAAATATTTAAAAACACCATTTTTAGTATATAGAAATAACCATTTTAGAATAAAAGCACCACTTTGGGATAAAAAACACAATTTTAACCATTTTAGAATAAAAGTACCATTTTTTAAAATACAAATTACTATTTTTAAAATAAAAAAAACATTTTTGAATTAAAAAACACCATTTTAAGGTTTAAAACACCACCTTTAAAATAAAAGTACCATTTTTAAAAATAAACAAACACCATTTCCAGGTTCAAAACACCACTTTAAATAAAAACACCAGTTAAAAAAGACCATTTATTTTAAACCTGTGAATTTTGATGAAATCTTTTAAATCCCTCATCTTAATATCATATTGTGAACGTCTCGCATACATTCGTTGAATTATTGCTGTTACACTACCAAACACTACAGCATGCATTAACGCTGAGAATATAAAAAAAACAACATTTTTTTGTATATATCTTTATCCTCGATGTGGGAAGGTCTAATGCGCGACTTAAACATAGAGTAACATCAGTTACTCCGACCCAGTCTCGAGTTGCTTGTGGCAGTTTGGGATAATATAGATTATAATTGCCCGATAATTACGCTGCTGATTAAGTGCTGGCTCAACAGGAGTTCATACCGTTTATAGCGCCATACTCAAGGGCGCTGCAGCATAAGAGCAGTGGGGATTAAACCCACAACCTCATGGTGGTGTAGCAAGTGTTTTACCACTTCACCACGCTGCCGATACATTTAAAAGGTATAATATATTGGGTTTGGTGACCATGCCATAACATACTTAAAATCCTTATGTAAACAATAATACTTTTGGCATGTTTGAAATCATTAAATTGATTTTGTCATTTTTTCCCATCGCATTGTTGTAATATTAATTGTATATCGTATTTATTATTTACTTTTATCAATGTGCGAAAAACCAAAATAAAAAAAAAAAACTTTCCAATATGCCACTTTAAAGAAAATTTTAAAACATTTACCTCCAATAGTCATAATACAGATCGAAAAAATCTTCTCAGCATTCGTATTTGCTGACACATTTCCGAACCCAACACTTGTTAAACTGCTTAAAGTAAAATAAAGTGAGGTTATATAAGAACTTGTAGCATCAGGACCTCCTGTCCCGTTGCTATAAAACGGTTTGTTGATTGCAGTGCTTAGTTCAAATAACCAGCCTGAAGAAATAAAAAAATGTTCTTGTAAGAAATGTTTAATTAAAAATAAATATGGCTCATTATTTTAAAGGGTTGTATATGTTTATCCTCGATGTGGGGAAGTCGAATGCGCGACTTAAACATAGAGTAACATCAGTTACCTCGACCCAGTCTCGAGTTGCCTGTGACAGTTTGGGATATTATAGATTATAATTGCCCGATAATTATACTGCTGATTAAGTGCTGACTTAACAGGAGTTTATACCGTTTATAGCGCTTTACTCAAAGACACTACAGTATGAGAGCAGTGGGGACCAAACTCACGACCTCGTGTAGTGTAGCAAGTGTTCTGACTACTATACTACACCACGTTACCGGTATATATTTATCCCCGATTTGGGAAAAACAATTTAACGACCTAAACAAAGAGTAACATCAGTAACTCCAACCCAGTCTCGAGTTGACTTTGCCAGTATGGAATTACACTATTACCCGATAATTAAACTGCCGATTATAGGCTTAACAGAAAGGCTTAACAGAAATTCATACCGTTTAAAGCACCTTACTTATTTATATATTGCTACAATACAAAAGCAGTGGGGATTGAACCTAAGACCCCACAATATAATGTCAAATTAGTACACTAGAAATACTGACCTGTGGCTATATCAGTGCCCGGGGGCCTTGATGTATATTCAGTCCATCCAATAGTAAACCAAATACAAGCGAACCAATGCGCTACTAACCCAAACATTAACATCAACATTATGAGAATAACTGCACTATATTGTGACCATCTTTCTATTTTGTGGTAAAGTCGAAATAAGCGAAGAAGGCGGACGATTTTAAGCATTGGAACGGGTTGTGTACTCTGTATATAAACATAGATTTAAATTCTTATCGTAGAAAAAAATTTTTTTTTTGGGTATAAAACTTAAATAGGCATTGCATTATATAAGATCCTAGGTTCGATTCCCACTGCTTGCATGTCGTAGCCCCCCTGAGTAAGGTGCTATAAACGTAACAAAATTCTGCTAAGCCAGCGTTTAATCGGTAACTTAATTATCGGGCAATTATATTTTATAATATCCCAAACTGCCAAAGTCAACTTGAGAATGGGTTGGGGTAACAAATGTTACTTTATGTTTAGAATGTAAAGTCGTCCTTTACCCATCGAAGTTAAAAATATACCAAAAATTTAAAAAATTAAAATTAAAAAAATACCACTTACAAAATCGACATTAAATATATGTGATATCGTATCCACGGGTAAAGCCGCAATAAGGTCAATTAAAAACCAAGTTTTCAGGTAATTGATCGCAATTTTTCGAGCATCAAAAATCACCCATCCCGACTTACTCACATAGGTTGTCCGAAATGTCATCGCTATATCTAAAAAATAAAAAAAAGGTTATTATATTATATTTGTTCCTTACATTAATATTGTTATTTAGACACTGTTTATTATCATTTTTCTTATACTTATTTTTCTTAGACAGAAGGTTCAGTCGTTAAAACGAAACTCCCCAAAAAACAATTTTAACAGGAAATTATTAATTTTAAAACTAAAAAAATGATTATAACATAGTACAGCAAAATCAGAACCAATAGATGAACGTTCTAATCAAAATGTAAAAATAGATGCTATTAAAACTAGAGTAACAGACTGATACAGTATATTACATTTAAAACTGTACAAAAATAAAGAAAAAAATTTAAATTTTAAAATTCAAAACAAGTCAGAATAGTTGTAGCAGCATCTAACTTGTTATTGATTTTCTAAATTCGCGCAGATTTAAATAGAATTGAAGAAAGACTTACTTTAAAAATAAATCGCTAAAAATAATTAGTTCCCAAGGGTTTTAAGTTAACGTGAATAACAAATTGTAAAGCTAAAAAGGATTTAAAATAACATATAAGAGAAAAGAACACGTGAGTTAGAACAGCTGTCAAGTCAATAATGTTGAAGACAAACAAAATCTTCTTTATTTTTATGCATCGCCGGACTCTAATATAATATTGATCTATTTTTGATTTAATTAGTTTTACGCTTTTACGTTTTGGCTTACTAAAAAAAGTTTTAAAAATAATAAATAAATAGCGCAAAATAGGCAAGAAAAAACATAACAACTTCACTTATACTAAACATACGTCAATTTTTTTACTCCAATTGTGATTGTTAAAACCCAAAAACAAAGTTGCAAATTGTATTTTTTTTAAATAATCTGCCGATGGTGGGAATTAAACCCTAGACCTAGGGTAGTTTACCAGTCATAGCAGCAGACTACAGGCTAAAAGGTTTCCGGTTCGAACCGCACCAATGCCACACTATTCGCCCTTAAGTCTAGTGTTTACAGATAGCTTAAACACACCAAAAGGTTTCGGGTTCGAGCCGCACCAATGCCACACTATTCGCCCTTAAGCCTGGTGTTTACAGATAGCTTAAACACACCAAAAGGTTTCTGGTTCGAGCCGCACCAATGCCACACTATTCGTCCTTGAGCCCGGTGTTTACAGATAACTTAAACACACCAATAGATTTCGGGTTCGAACCGCACCAATACCACACTATTCGCCCTTAAGCCTTGTGTTTACAGATAGCTTAAATATACATTACAACAGCACACTCTTTTCCAATAAAAATTCGAAAAAGTTACCTATAACGAATATGATCTCCACTAGAATATCAAACACAAAAGTTGTTATCGAAACTGCTCCACTTCTGTGAAGTAAATGCCCGTAACCAACTGTTTTGTTCTTCGCGTGACCTACAGACTAAAAACAACAAAAATATTAAATGTTTATTAGTAGTTTATAAATACAAAAATTAACAAAGTGTTTGTATTTTTAAAAGTCCAAAACTTTTTTTTTGTATAATCTTTATCCTCGATGGGGGAAAGTCGAATGTGCGACTTAAACATAGAGTAACATTAGTTACTCCGACTCAGTCTCGAGTTGCCTGTGGCAGTTTGGGGTATTATAGATTATAATTGCCCGATAATTATGCTGATGATTAAGTGCTGGCTCAGCAGGAGTTCATACCGTTTATAGCACCTTACTCAAGGGCGCTACAGCATGAAAGCAGTTGGGATTGAACCCACGACCTCATATATCATGGACAATAGGTTAAAATTAACAATATCATTAATTAAACTATTTAAATTCGGCATAATCTTTTGTAATGTTAAAAAAAGTATTTCAAAGTTGTACTACTTAAAATTAATTTTAAATAATTTTGGGTCAATATTATTAACTTAAATTTATACAATTTAAGACTTTTTAAAACAAATAAAAAATACAATTTCTCAACAGTAAAACCAAAATGTGGCCCTAATTAAACATTACTTCTATAACCCCCCACAAATATCACATAATAGCTTAAATACACAACTCATTGTAATACAACGCCCGAATAAGTAGCAAAAAGGATAAATTGTGACTCAATCTTAAAATAATATTTCGCCTGCCAGGAGGTAGTTGGTATTTTGAAATGAAAAATCAATAATTATTTTAGCCTAATGTGTTGCGGTTCAGACTCTGATTGCTTTTGTATGTTGTAATAAGAGACGTTTATAGTATGTTGGTTTATACGGAACTCTGATAAAGTTACAGTCTAATATTTATTTTTTGTTGTTTTTTAACCAAGTTTAAGAAATTGGTTTAATAAATCTTTGGCTGTTTAATAAATATTTTTAGTTATAACATCTAAAAAGACAAACTGAAAATGGCCTTACAAAATTGGCGAATCATAAGACATTGGTAATACTTTTTTTTTCCATATCACCTTAAGGTGATAGGTTTTATATTTTTATTGGGGAAGGGTGTGCTGTTATGACGTGTTTTAAGCTATCCGTGAACGCCGGGCTCAAGGGCGAATAGTGTGACGTTGGTGCGGCTCGAACCCAAAACCTTTCGGCTCGTAGTCCGACGCCATGACCGGTTCGCCACACTACCGGATTTTAGTAAAAATTTATTCATATAAAAAACTTATTAGACGGTATATGTCCAATTTATAGTCCAACAAAAACAATAAACTAACGTTTGTGGTACTTGGGTAAATTACCGCTGGCAAATATTAGTTGAGAGTTGCGACCATATTACAGCAATTAAAATGCCGATTAATAGGAACAGAATTTATTTATTCACCGTTTTAAATTAATAAAATGTAAAGTTGTGTTTTAAAATAAACACTTTTAATAATTACGTTATAACTGGGTTTGGTGACCATGCCATAACATACTTGAAATCTTTATGTAAACATTAATACTTAATGGCATGTTTTAAATCATTAAATTGGTTTTGGCATTTTTTCCCGTCGCATTGTTGTTATATTTATTGTATATCTTTTTATTCACTGTTATTAATGCGCGAAAAACTAAATAAAAATTAAAAATGAACGAACTATAATTTATTTTATAAACGTAAATATTGAAGAAAAAAATTACAAAAAATCGTTATTTCATTCTTAAGATTTCCTATACAATCTACGTCATAATTTAAATATAAATCAATAACAAAATCATCCATAAAATCAAATTATCAATAAAACAATTGATTTCTTTTTTAGTTAATATAACTCTTAATAAAGCAATTCTTGTTTACGCATACGATAAGATAAGTTAATTTAAATGTGAATTAAAATATTTAACACAATTGTTAAAAACCTGAAGTTAAAGGACCTTGGTTCAATTCCCACTGTTTGCATGTTGTTATATTTTTGAGTTAGCTGTTAACAGTGTTAACTATATTTAAAAAAAACACTTGCTACACCACACATGAGGTCGTGGGTTAAATCCCCACTGATCTCATGCTGTAGCGTCCTTGAGTAAGGCGATATAAACGGTATGAACTCCTGCAGAGCCAGCACTTAATCAGCAGCATAATTACGGGGCACTTATAGTCTCTATAATATCCCAAACTGCCACAGGCAACTCGAGAATGGGTCGGAGTAACTTATGTTAGTCTATGTTTATGCTGTCACGTCGACCTTACTTTATCAAGTATAAATATACTAGTAAATCAAATTTTCTAACCTGTAAAGCAGCATAGTAGGGTACGATAGCAGTAACATATATAGTAACCAACATAACTGCCCAATCCCAGATCGTTTTCGATAAACTAAAATGTAAGATGGTGAAACGGGATGGAGTAGTATTGGCTACTTTATATTCTGGCATCGCTGTCTTATGACCACCAAACATATGCTGAAAATTACAACAAGTTTAAAAAACAACTATAACTTACTATTCAATAAAAAACAACAATTTTTAAAAGTTTAATTTTATTTAAAAAAAGTTTTTAGGTTTTTAATTTTTTTCATGTTTAAAACTGTTTTTTTTTTAACAATAACAATAAGTACTATAAATATACAATAACAAAATTAACAAAAGTAATATAATGGTTTAAAACACAGTATAATTCTTGCATTTTGATTGGTGGTTTTATAAAATATCATCACATAATCAAATCCCAATATTAATCAATACATAATAACCTATATATAATGGAACTAAAAAGACGATAAATAAATATGCATGCCCCTTTTTTAGGCATAGATTAAATGTCTTCTGTGGCGCGCGAGTAAATTATTGCGGGCAAATATAAAGTTGAGGGCAACCATATTATGACGATTAAAATCCTGACAGTAAGTCAAGCTATAGACTAGTAAAAGTTTAGGTTATATTTCCATTTTTAAGGTCACCTTTCAGCGAGCCATTTAAACTTACTTTAATCTAACTTACGTGAGTAAACTTACGTGAGTAAATTTCTTTAAGCATCCTTGGTCTTGTTTTTTATCCAAAGTTTCAGATAAATTGTATAACACTGCTCTACTTCTTCTACGATGACCCAAACTTTTAAAGTTTTTTTCGTGAGCAAGATCTACAAGTTTAAAAAAAATAGTTTTAAATATAAAACGCATATATGAAAGCAAATTGGGTTAAAATTGTAAAGATAATGCTAGTCTAAACTTCGGTAAGTATATTTAAAAAATCAAAATAACAGTCTTCTCATTTTAACCTTTAGTTTAGAGTTTATATATAATGAATTTCACCTAAAAAATGATTTTTATTATCTATTTATATCCAAATTATAGGCTTAAAAATCAAAAAAAACACATTAAAGTTCGTGGTTTGTGGGTTAATTATAACAAGCAAATATAAGTTGAGGGTTATTATTACGAGAAATAATTTGCCAACCATAAAGAAAGACTTTAAGGATGAGAATCTAACTCAGATTTCTTTAAAGGAAATGGGGCCATTTTACATTAAAGTAACTAAAGTTATGTTCAAGGTAAATTAACAAAAAATATAAAAGTTTTACAAAACATTTTTTTCGAAAGCAAAACGCTGTTTTAAACTTTTTTTGATTAAAAATAATGTAACATTATGTTTGGCGTAAATTATTAAGTCAAAATAAAAGTGATACAAAAAACGCTAAAAACGCCAACAGTGGGGACCAAACTCGGAACAACAAATTGCGCAACAAAAATAAACCAAAAAAAATTTTCTGAAAATTATTTTAAGCTTACCGCATTCAACCTCATTATCACTTTCTATATTTTCATCGCTAATTCGCTCGTTCAAAATCGTTGAATTATTTTGGTTTGCAGCGGGCTGACAACTTCGTAGTTCCTTATGGGATACCAGAAACATGACCACATTATTTTCACCGTTCTTGATCGGGACGATATCGAGTAAACACCAGAACGCTTCACCTAAAAAAAAGTATTTTTTATGGTTAGTATTTCAAGTATTAGGTATAATTATTTTAAAGTAAGACCGGCAGGGTGGTGTGGTAGCCATAACTCTTGCTCTTCTACATGTGGTCGTGGGTTCGATCCCCACTGCTCTCATGCTGTAGCGCCCTTGAGTAAGGTGCTGTAGACGGTATGAACTCCTGCTGAGCCAGCACTTAATCAGCAGCATAATTATCAGGCAATTATAAACTATAATATCCCAAACTGCCACAGGTAACTCGAGACTGGGTCGGGGTAACTGATGTGACTCTGTGTTTAGGTGGTGAAGTCGACCTTAAAGAACTGTTTATACTTACCGTTTTTCTTATACATAATGATTTCAATTTTAAGCTCGGTTTTATTAAGTAAAGTCGATCGAATATTTTCAATATCTGCAGGATTCGTGTTTTCCCCGTATAAAAACTCACATGAACAACAGTTTTGCATCACCTAAAAATAAATACGGTAACAATATATACATACAGCAAGTAAAAAATACATATTGGTTATCTATATCGTAGTTTAGTTTTTTTTGCATTTATTTATGCTTAATGTTGAAAAGTTACTTTGACGACCTAAACACAGAGTTTGTTACCCTCAGTCTCGAGTTGCTTTTTGCAGTTTAGGATATTATTAATTATAATTGCCTGATAATTCATCAGCCAGTTGATTTTTGCTCAGCGAGAGTTTATACTGTTTAAAGAGCCTTTTTAAAGGCCACTTTAATAATAGAAGCAGTGGGGGTCGGACTAGAAACCCCATGTTGTAAAGCAATCCGTACCCTTTTAAAGTAATAGGTTTTATATTTTATTTGAAATAATCTGTTAACGCCGGTCTTAAGGGCAAGTTTGGGTTTGGTGATCATGCCATAAAATATTTAAAATCTTTATGTAAACATTAATACTTTTGGCATGTTTTAAATCATTAAACTGATTTTGTCATTTTTTCCCGTCGCATTGTTGTAATATTAATTGTATATCGTATTTATTATTTACTTTTATCAATGTGCGAAAAACCAAAATAAAAAATAAAAAAAAATAAAAAAAATAGTGTAGCCTTTGGGCGGCTCGAACCCAAAATTTAGGCTTGTAACCCAAAATCACAACTATTTTACACGCCATTACCGTAAATTATTCCAACAACTGACCTGCCCTCGTTGAAATCCAGTTAATTCACAAAACCCATCCGAACAATAAACGATTGGGAAAACCCCAGGTACTTGTGCACTGCCTAGTAGGAAGTTACTATCTGTAATAATTAATATATTGTGAGTATAAAGAAGTTAAACATCAATTTAAAACAATAAAATTAAACCAAATTTAATTAATAAGGGCAACCAGATTTTTGAATATATATAGAAACATTTTTTTTCATTTTTTATATAAAGTGTAATTTTAATTTTAAATTTTAATTTTATTTTTGAATATAAAAAAGTTAATATTTTAAATAAAAGTCTAAAATACAAATAAAAAAATGTGAAAAAGCAATTTAACATTAAAACCATAAAATTTACTTATTTTTAAACTATTTAACTTTTTCATATAAAAATTTTTGCCAAAAATAATTTTTTTAAATTGAAGACACATGCTATTGAATTAAACCCTTCTACTATGACGTCATAACCAAAAATAAACTACGTAATCAATATCATGTCAAAGTCAAAAAGTTATTAAATTAAATCTTAATTTGGCACAAAAAGCTTGCCTTAAAGATAAAAATAATAACATCCCATAGGCATACAGAATTATACTCGAGGGGCTTCAGTAATAAGACGTATACGTCAAATTAAAATGCTGAAATAACACCGTATAAACCTACGCTATATAGTAACAAGAGTTATAACCGAAATATGGACAAAAAAATTAAAATTAGGGGTTTTCGTATGAGAAAGGATTGGGTTGCCTGAAATTGAGTAAATGGAAATTGAAGAAACGGAAATTAAAGGAACGGAAAATAAAGGATCCGGAAAATGAAAGAACGGAAAATAAAGGAACTGGAAAATGAAGGAACGGAAAATAAAGGAACGGAAAATGAAGGAACCGGCAACTGAAGGAACCAGAAAATGAAGGAACGGAAAATAAAGGAACCGGAAAATGAAGAAACCGGAAAATGAAGAAACCGGAAAATGAAGAAACCGGAAAATAAAGGAATCGGAAAATGAAGGAAACGGAAAATGAAGGAACGGAAAATGAAGGAACCGGAAAAATCCTTCATTTTCCGGTTCCTTTATTTTCCATCCCTTTAATTTCCATTCCCTTATTTTCAGGCGACCCACCTACACGCTATACAGTAACAAGAGTTGTAACCGAAATACGGACAAAAATTTTTTTTTTAAGATTTATAAATCATAATTTTAGTGATTTATATTTTTTTTGTGTTTTTTTTACAATAAATCCGAAATCTATATTATTGTTTCAATTTTTTTTTTTTTTTTAAATAATATCAAAAACGGTATCAAATATTTTTAAAATTAAATAAAAATTACATAAAAGAATTTATATAATCTTTTACATTTATAAATAAATAATAAGAAAAAATTATTTTTTAATCAAAAATTTATTATATTTATTTAAAATTTAAAAAGTAATTTCACTTAAAGTATAAAAATGTTTTAAAATAATAAAAAATATTATTTTTAAATCGTTATCTATAAAAAAAAAATCAATTATTAATAAAAACGTTCAATACAATATTAAATAAAACATCAAATAAAATATTGATAAAACTTCAAATTAATTTTACCGAACCAATAGGTTACGGGTTCGAATCCCAATAGACCCATGTCTTAGTATTTACAATAGTAATGCGTAACGTAATTTAATTACGTTGCGTAAGTAACCACGTGACAGATGACGTCATTTTCACGCAGCTTAAGAAATGAAATAAGCGTAGCGCAAGGCTTTTAAACAGCGACAAGGCAGCTAGGTCTTAATCTCATTACAGATTTTGTGTTTTTACAAATTCCGCCCAGCACCTGGCGAGCTTATTGTACACACACGCACAATTTAAATATTGATCCACATTTTAAAATTACTTTTTTACTCGAAAAAAATAAGTTAAATTCATTCTAGTTAAAAAAACACTTAGATTCAAGATGTGTTTTTTCGTCAATTCTTATATTTTATTTTTTGTTTATTTCTTTAAAATGTATTTTATTTTATAGTAACTAATATTATTTTAAATTTACATTGGGTTTAGTGACCATGCCATAACATACTACAAAATCTTTATGTAAACATTTATACTTATGGCATGTTTTAAACCATAAAAATTACTTGTAAGTTTTAAATCATTAAATTAATTTTGTTATTTTTTCCTTTGCATTATTGTATTTTTTATTGTAATTCTTTTTATTACTTTTACTGATGCGCATAAACCTAACTAAAAAAGGTTTTTTACGCAGCAGTAATGGTAATATATATAAAAAAATTAAATTAATATCATAATAAGAAAAAAGGAAAAAAAACGAATAATTTAATGGTTTAAAACACACCATAGATTTACATTTTTACACATGTTTTTATAATTTAATATAACATGGTCACCAAACTAAATTAACTTTTTTTAATATGTAAACCCAACCCTATACTGGGTTAGGTGACCATGCCATAACATACTATAAAATCTTTATGTAAACATTAATACTTTTGGCATGTTTCAAATCATTAAATTGATTTTGTCATTTTTTTCCGTCGCATTGTTGTAATATTAATTGTATATCGTATTTATTATTTACTTTTATCAATGCGCGAAAAACCAAAATAAAAAAAAAAAAAAAAACTTAAAGTACTTAGCAAGTGACATACGTTTCTATGTAGTTCTTGTTGGTCTTATGCTAATCCTAATCTGCGTTAAACGTCAAAAAAACACTGTTTTAACCTAAATCCCATATTTTATTAAAGGCCCTTAAATTATTGATTGTTTTTTATAGCAAGCAATTTATAATCATTATATATTAATGAACGTTTTTAGTGTAATAATGTTGCATTAAAAATTAAGTGCTTTAAACTTGAAGATAATTTGTAACAATAAAATTAATTTTTTTTACTTACGCGTTCCGTTAAATTTTGTTGATATTGCATCAAGAAAATTATTTTGTGGTGCGAGTAACCCTTTTCTGGTCGGCATTGTGTTTTAATTTGAAAACCACATTTAAAATACTGAATTAATAAACTTAAATATAGATATAACTGTAAGTTATTCATGTTTTTTTTTCAGCATTTAAAAATGTAATTTTTACTTAAATTTGATATTTTTAAAGTTAAAAAATAGGAAAAAATACAATTATTCAAATTTTTTAAATTTATTAGTCAATTTTTTAAACTGTCTTTTTGCTATAGTGCTTTAATACCCTTTGCAAATATCTGTAATTTCTTTTTTTGAAAATACAAGCTAAAAAATAAAAAACAACTTACATTATTTCTGTATGCTATTACTTTAATAATCTAAAAAAAGACACCCAACTAAATCATCTGTACCTAAATATTACTAACTACTGTGTACCTATAGCAACCAACACTTTGTAGTCTCGCTAGTTTTAAGGGCAGTGGGCGAAAGGTAGAAATGACAACGTTTTTGATGTAAATAAAAGAATAATAAATAGACCATAACGATGAATAAATCTAATTAATTGTTTTGTATTGTTAGAAAATGAGAATTAGAAATTAAAATGACTGAAAAAAATAAAAACTAAATTCAGTTTTTTTAAACTGAATTAAAAATTTTTTTTTTTTTTTAATTTTTAAAAAATAAAGATTAAATTCAGTTTTTAAAGTTTTTATATTTAAAAAAAAAATTAAGCTATATTTTCAGGAATACTTTTTTGTAATTTAACAGTAAAATAAAGTAACACTTTCTAAGAATAGTTTAAACTTATATTTTATATAATTAAATACGATTTTTTTTACAATTTTTATTAAAAATGCAAATTCTTTAAAATTCTAATTCTAAATTCTTTAATATTCTGCTTTTAAAATTTTTACATACCATTTTTTTAAACCATGAATTAAAATCGTATGAAAAAAATACCTCATTTAAAACTACCTTAGTCTTTCCTTTACAAAAAAAATGTTAATATAATTCATATTCTATCTTAATGCATTATGCTTTGCCTTTTTCTTTTTTTTCTCAAGGGACCTTAATTAAGATATACTGCGCTTCATCTACTTCTAATATAACATAGTCTATTTTAATTAGAAATATCCCAGTGTTTTGATTTTAAAATACTGATTACCTTTATTCACTTATTATTTCTTAATGATATTCATAAATTACTTAAAAATAACCTTCAAAATTTGATTCAGAATCGTAGAAAATTCAAGATGTATATATATATATATATATATATATAATTTTTTTTTTATATATATCTTTATTCTTAATGTAAAAAAGTCGAATGCCTGACTTAAACATAGACTAACATCAGTTACTCCGACCCAGTCTCGAATTGAATTTGGCAACTAGAAATTTTATATAGATTATAATTGCCCGAATATTAAGCTGCTGATTAAATGGTGGCTCAGCAGGAGTTTATACCGTTTGTAGCGCCTACTCAAGAGCGCTACAGCATACGAGCAGTAGGGATTAAACCCACGACCCATATCAAATAAAACCAAGCAAAAATTGGCTGAAAAATTTACTAAAATTTCAAAATCAGCTTTTTAAATTAAGAATAAATTATAAAACAAAACTCTAACTTTTACTATTTTGAACGGTTTCCTGGTTGTAGCTATAGACTATATTGGTAACTAGTAGATTATAATTAGTATTTTACGCGTCTGTATTTGACATAATAGGACTTTGAAATTGACATTTTAAAAGACTGCGTTTTATAGAAACCAAACCAACCACAACACACGACTTAAAAACCATAAATAACTCAATATATTGAACAGCTGATTAAATTGACTTTATATTGTTTCGCTAAATAAACTCTATTTGGATGTATAGACATGAATTAAATAAATTAAAATTTTTTTCTGGGTGAAATAGTACTAACCGTTAATATGAACCCATAAATATAAGTTTTACCTAAATTATTGGCTAAATACACTTAAAAATCCTATACTAAAGTCCTAAACATTTTTTTGTTTTCTGATGCCGATTTTACTAATAATGTACGTTAATATTTTTCAAATCTGTTAATTTTAGGCTTCTAAATTTTTGTATATTTTATTTTTTTCAATTCTGTTATGATAAAATATAGCTTTTGTATTATTAATTGATTTGTATATTCTAGATAAATACGCTCGATAATTAATCAATTAAACTAATAAACAGTCAGATTTACTGAAATATTATTATTTTTACCCTGGTTTGGTGAAACAAAGTCTTAAAAAAATAATTTGTTCGAAAATTTTTTTTTGTAAATTTATAAATATTTAGCCTACAGACCTTATTCTTGGAATTTCAAAACAATTTTTAATGGTTTTGATATAACGAAAACTATATCTATAACTATTACTATTTAAAACTCAAGCTAAAAGTTACCTTATGCTTTTTAAGATCTTTTCTATCTGCAACAAAATTTGAGAAATTGAACTTCAAAAAATTCTGAAAAATTTCCTCATTTTGAAACGATGCTAATAAATAATAATTTATCATTAAAATAAATCAATTTTTTATTTTTTTAATCAATATTAGGTTTAATTTGACTTGAACCTAATGCGCTTAATAATTTAAAGCAGTCGAAAATAATTATATCTTAAATGCATCATTATTTTGAAATTTGATTTCTTGATTATAAAATAAAAAAATAATAATAATTATAAATCAATTTTTGCTTTATAATGAATATGTATTTGATTTTAGAAAAAGTAAGAATACTGCATAAAAGATGTACCAAGAATTGTTGATTACAGATAGAAAAATTATTAATAATACTGAAAGTAAAATACACAGTTTTAAAAAAATTTTAAATCTACAAAATATTCTATAAATAATTGTGTAAACATTCTACTAAAAATCTCCCAAAAATTTTATCGAAAAAAAACATCAAAAAGAAAATAATTCTAAATTTAAAACAACTAACCTAAATCTGTCATCGCGACATTATACGATTCGCAAAAGCATCCCATTTGTGGTCCTTACAACTCGTCGTCCACTTTATTGCCGTAGGAGTCCGGGTATTTTAAAGTAAATTCTTCTCTTTCAAGTTTTCCGTTTTCGTTTTTGTCGAGGTTTTCGAAAATGTCGGTGATGACCTCCTCCCGAGGATAACCGGGAAGCAGTAGAGCATGACCAAGTTCAACTTGGTTTAGGATAAATGACGTCAACTGAAATTTTATGGTTTTTAAATTTACATTTTTTTAAATATCTTGAACCTTAAGGCATAAATATAGTCTGACCATGCTGTCAGAAAACTTGGCTTCACTACATGAGATCCTGGGTTCAATTCCCACTCTCCCCTATGCTGTAGCGCCCTTGAGTAAGACACTATAAACGGTATGAACTCCTGCTGAGCCAGCACTTAAATAGCAGTATAATTATCGGACAATTATAATCTATAATACCCCAAACTGCCACAGGCAACTCAAGACTGAGTCGAAGTAACTGTTGTTACTTTATGTTTAAGTTGCGCTTTCGACTTTCCCACATCGAGGATAAAGATATATACAAAAAAAAATCAAACCCAAACCAAATTGTTTTTTTTGCCATGTTAATAACACTGTGATGTTGCTTGATTTTTAAGTTGATTGGTTTTTAAGCTAAGCACAAATAAACATTAAAACTTAAAATAACCTCCGATAAATGGATTTGACATGAAAGTAGTAGTAATCAAACCCAGGATCCCTTTTGAAGAAGCTTATAGTGCCTTACTGCCTTTATTAAACAGCTGTTTAACAAAAATACACCAAAATTTAAAAAAATCCTAACCTCTGGAAGACTCAAAAATTCATCAGCATCTTCGTCGATCTCCTTGAACAAGTCCTCCTCTGGTGGAGATTGCTCCACCCACATGAACTGAAAACCATCTGGAAGAGAATCCTCGATGCTGTGGAGTTCGATCGTGAAGATCACCACTGCACTTCCTGGGATGTCGGGTTCTGAAAAAATAAAAAACATTTTTTTTCTGTATTTATTTTTTTTTCGTTGATGTAAGAAGGTTAACTTGACAGCCCCCTCATTATGGTTTTATATATATCTTTATCCTCGATGTGGAAGGATCAAATGCGCGACTTAAACATAGAGTAACATCAGTTACTCCGACCCAGTCCCAAGTCTCCTTTGGAAGTTTGGGATATTATAGATTATAATTGCCTGATAATTATACTGCTGATTAAGTGCTGGCTCGGCAAAAGTTTATACCGTTTAAATCGCCTTACTTAAGGGTGCTACAACATGAGGGTAGTGGGGATTGAACCCACGACCTCATGTGTGGTGTAAAAAGTGTTCTTACCACTACACCACGCTGCCTTAAGTTTTTAAAAACTAACCTTGGCCAGGTTCCCCAAAAGCAATATGTGGTGGAATGGTAAGTTCCCGTTTCTCCCCAACACACATCCCCACCATCCCTCTATCTACCCCTGGAACTACATCCCCTTTACCCAGGTAAATTCCCCAGGTTCCTGTCCTATCAGAACTGCAAAAAAAAAAAAAAATTATTAATAAATTGATTTTTAATTTGTCAGCTTAAAGCTTTAGTAAAAGTACTAAAAATTAACCCGATGAGGTGATGGGTTTGATTCCCAGTGTTCCCCAAAGTTATTATTTTAAATAGGGTTAATATAACATATAATTAAGTTTTAAGTTTACTTTTTTAGATGAAAAATACTCCAAACATGTTTATGTTTTTTATTTCATTATTGATGTCAGTAAACTAATTTGAAACCTAATTCTAATATTTATTTTTATTTTTTTATATATATCTTTATCCTCGATGTAGGAAAGTCAAATGCGCGACTTAAACATAGAGTAACATCAGTTACTCCGACCCAGTCTCAAGTTGCCTTTGGCAGTTTGGAATAACATAGATTATATTTGCTCGATAATTATTCTACTAAATAAGTGCTGGCTCAGCAGAAGTTCGTACCGTTTATAGCACCTTACTCAAAGGCTCTACAGCATAAGGTCAGTGGGGATTGAACCCACGACCTCATATGTGGTGTAGCAAGTGTTCTTACCACTACACCACGCTGCCGGTATGTTACTTACTTAACTTTAATATTTTAAATATTGGTAATTTAAATATAGGTTTTTTATTTTAAAAATAAAACTCTGTAAAAACTACCTAGATTCAACTATAGTGCCATCCATAAGTTTAATTTCAAAATCATAAGTTAAATAATTGTCGTTCTCAGCTTTTCTTGATTTTGGACCCTCAGTTATACAATGTTCAGGTAATTCTATTGTTTTTATAACAACCTCATCTTTTGGGTTGTGAAAGTCAATCACATGAATATCAAACTGTAGAACTGCGCTTGGTGGTATTTTGTCAGCTGAAACATAAAATAAAATAATAGTTTTATGAAAAAAAAACACAGCTTACATGGATAGAAAATATTAACTTTAAAAAGATCAAATTGTTTAAATATCCTTTATTACTAAAACTATTTTTTTATTGATGTAAAAAGGCTGAACATTTGGCTTAAACTTGAAATGACATTTGTTACTCCGACCCAATCTCAAGTTGACTTTTGGAGTTTGGAGTATTAATGGTTTTATTTGCCCAGTAATTAATCTACCGATCGCTTTTTGGCTTCACAGTAGTTCATATTTATAGCACCTTACACAAGAGCATTACAGCATAGAAGCTGTGGGAATCAAACCTAGGATTATTATAAAAATATGTTTTCTTATAAATTAAAAATAAAAAATTTAACCCAAAAACTCACCTACTCCCCTCTCCCCATATGCAAGATGAGGAGGGATGATAATTGTCCGATGTTCACCCATACATGACCCCAGTAATCCCTCTTCCATTCCAGGAATAATTTTACGCATTCCCACGTAGGTGTCATAAGTCCTGTTTCGCTGGTAACTAAAATTTTAAATTATGAAAAAATTAAATTAGTTTTTTAAAATTTGTAAATAATATAACTGTTGTATATACACAAATTAGATGTAAAAATTAGTGTTGTATATATATAATTTTAAGTAAGGTGCTTTTGGAGTAAGTGTACAATGCCTTGTTATATTAAAACTTGCATAAACATTTAATAATTATGTAAGTTTTTAATATTTATGTAAGGTTTTCCTTCATTGATGCATTAAAATTTAAATAAAAAACAAAAAGTACTTTATCCATAAAAGACAAAAAATATTTGAAAGGTTAAACAGGCTATAATAACAATAAAAAGAAAAAAAAACAATGCCAGCAGTGGGAATTGAACTTAAAACATAAAATCCAAAATTGACCTGCTATCAAACAAAGTTCCATCCATGAGTTTCCCATAATAATGATAACGAACAAAATCACTTTCTTCCAACTTCCTCTCACAATCTTCTACCTCAGTAGTTGTTGTTATTTGGGGTTTGTCTTTTGGATTATGAAAATCAACAATTTCTACGTCAAACTTTATAGATGAAGAACGTGGAATATTTTTTCCTAAAATAATTTAAAGTAATAATTTTAACAGAGTATTTTTTCAAGTAAAAGCATAATATAAATTGGCCGGCAGCGTGGTGTAGTGGTAAGAACACTTGCTACACCACACATGAGGTCGTGGGTTCAACCCCCACTGATATCATGCTGTAGCGCCTTTGAGTAAGGTAATATAACCGGTATGAACTCCTGCTGAGCCAGCACTTAATCAGCAGAATAATTATCGGGCAATTATTATTTATATAATATCCCAAACTGCCACAGGCAACTTGAGACTGGGTCAGAGTAACTTATGTTACTCTATGTTTAAGTCGCGCATTCGACTTTCGCACATCAAAAATAAAGATATATACAAAAAAAAAAATTGCTAATACTTCTATGCTAAGACATAGGCAGTCAAAACTTTATTTTATTTAAACATTTTAAGCCATAACAAGCTGTAATGTAGGTTTAAAACTTAATTTAATACCTAAGATTAAAAACAACATGGAAAACAAAAGCAAAATAAAGGAAAAGATTAATCTAAAGTCTTTATTTTAAGGTGACATTATTAACAATAAGAAGCCAATTTTCATCACAAAATATCTAATCCAATTCTTTACTTATACTCTTAAAAAATAAGATTTAAAGTATCAAAATTAAAAAACTAATTTTTAATAATTTTTTTTTAAACTTACCGTCACCCTTCTCTCCATATGCTTTATGTGGGGGTATAATAATTGTTCTTCTCTCTCCCATGCAAACCCCAATCAACCCCTCATCCATTCCCGTAATTACCCAGCCTTGCCCCACATAAGTATCATAGGTTGAATCCTCTTCATAACTAAAAAAAACATTGAAAAATAAATTTAAATTTTTAAACCAAACAATTTTAAAATTTAAATATAATTCCTTTTTCGTCGTGTTTTTTACTCTTAATATCAAAAAGACAAGTTTACAGCTTTAACAAAGAATAACATTTACTACACTGACTTAGTCTTAAGTTGATTTTGGAAGTTTGAGATATTTTTGAACTTAAGTAACTGACAATCATTCTGATGATTGGTTTTTGGAACAGCATGAGTTTGTGATATTTAAAGCTGTGAGGATTAAACCCTAGAACTTCTCTATTAAAACCAAAAGCACTAACCATGACACAATGCCAGTGTTTTCTTAAATTTTAATAAACAACCGGATAGTTGACTTTGCAATTCAACATAATAATAATAGTTCAAAAAATTAACGAAAAAATTTGATGATGGAACTTACCTGGAATGAAATGGTTTTCCATTTAATAAAGTTCCATTATAATGATATCTCACGTAATCTGTTGCTTCTAATGTCCTGCTGCAATCTTCTGGTATGTAAGTAGAAGTCACCTAAAAGATTAAAAATAAATTTATCCTTGATGTTATAATGTCAAAATTTTGATTGTTTTGTGCTTGGCAGAGGAAAATACATTTCTATTAAATATCATATCCGTATATTTTTACATGATAATAGTAAGGTTCTAATGCAAGACCTTGTATGAAATGCTCAGTGCTTTAATGCACAATGCAATAACCATGACTTTATACAAATAAAAACTTTATATTTATAAATAATTTTGCTACTTTATCAAAAAAAATTCTTATATATGTACCTCTATGTCATCATTTTCATTCCAGATATCCAACAAAACAAAATTAAATAAAATTGTCGCGTTTCCTGGAATCTCACCATCCTCTGTTTAAATAAAACAATTTTTAACAAAATGTTTACACTATTTTCTTATCTAACTTTATTCGCGCATAGGAATTTAAAAATATTGTATTTAATGATTTTTACATTGAATATATATAATTTATGTCCGCCAGTATTATCACAAACATATTTTTATTAAATAAACGCTTATACAACTTTTTTTTTTAATAAAAATTTATATTTTGTAAAAAATATTATTTTGTAAAAAATTTATATTTTGTAAAAAATTTATATTTTGTAAAAAATTTATATTTTGTAAAAAATAACGTTAAGCAGGTGGTAATAATGGTATTTTCAAGCATAAAATGTTTTTTAATAATAAGTTAGTGATCTAAAACCCATTGCTGGCAAAATGGCATTTTCAGGCATATGATATCAGGTTTTAGGTAAATACCTATTCTTAAAATTTTTTTTGTAATTTTTCAGTAATCCAAGAAAAACTCACCAGTGCCTTCCTCTCCATAGGCTAAATGAGGAGGGATTCGAACAATCCTGTGTTCGTTGATGCACATCCCGATCAATGCTGCATCCATCCCAGAAATCAACCAACCAGAACCAACATAGGTGCCATAACTATTTCCTCGATCATAACTAAAAAATTAATAAAAAATTTTCATTTTAATGGTATACATAATACATATAAATTTATATGGTATAAAATAAAAAGCAAAGAGATAAATATTTAAAACAAATTTAACTTTTATTTATTAACCCAAAAATAAATGTGGCAAAGCTTTTGTTACAAATAAACCAAAAATACAGAAAAGCATACCAAAATACCAAAAAAAAAAAAATACAAAAAACATACCAAAATACCAAAGAAAAAAATACCAAAAAACATACCAAAATACCAAAGAAAAAAATACCAAAAAAAAGACAAAATACCCAAAAAAATTAGTTTAAAAGGAAAACTTTACTAAAAACCTAAATTTAATTGTTATACCATAATGTACCAAACAATCTTAATGTGAACATTTATCTATTAAAATAAGATTTAATTATATATTTTTATTTATATATATAACTAAAATAAACAATAAAAAAAAACTTACCTAGAATCAAAGTACGTTCCATCTTCCAACATCCCATAATAATGATAACGAACAAAATCCCCCTTTTCTACTTTTCGAGGACAACTTTTCGGTAAAAGTAAAACTTTTATTTCAACCTAAAAAAGATTTAAAATTTTTTTTTTATTAATATTGTTTAAATTACATAAATATATACAATTTTAAAATAATCAAGTAAAATGATTTGCTTTAATTTTTGATTATATATTTTTAGAATTTATATTTATATAATCCCCACTGATCTCACGCTGTAGCGCCCTTGAGTAAGGCGCTATAAACGGTATGAACTCCTGCTGAGCCAGCACTTAATCAGCAGAATAATTATCGAGCAATTATAATCCATAATATCCCAAACTGCCACAGGCAACTCGAGACTGGGTGGAAGTAACTGATGTTACTATATGTTTAAATCGCGCATTCGACTTTCCCACATCGAGGTTAAAGATATATACAAAAAAATAAATATATATACAATTTTTTTGAAATAAGATCAAAAGTTTATAAAAATAATTATATCACATAATTTATTAAAATGTTAACTTACATCTTGCAATTCTTCTTGTGTTGCAATATTTAAAACAATCAAAAAATTTGCAAGACACAAAATAAATTTCATTTTAAAATTACCAATTACAATACTATATCTATTTCAAAAATATTAATTAAAAAATTGATAAAAATTAGTTGTTTTATTATGTGATCATTAGATTTTTATTGTTATATCTAAATACGGTATAAAGTTTATTTACAAATCTAATTTTAATTACATTTAACTGATCAGCTGATTATATAATTAAAACTAAAAAAATCTCACATTTTCACGTGAATATTTTTAAAGAATAAACTCCCAAAAAACCCAAATTTATTCTAAACACAAAAAGTTCCACGTTGCAGTCTGGTTAACTACCAATTTTCTCTGTGAACTAAACGCCAGGAAACCAAATAAAAATGTTGCCCCATATAATTGTGAAGCCGGCATTTCGCACTTAAGCGTGAAATTGGCTCGACTGGAAAACCGCACGTGGTTATCCAGCCAAGCGATACAAACAAAATACAAGTTTTTATTTATTTTACAGTTTATCCTCAGCGTAAAGTCTATTATATATCCTAAATATATTTTTATTCTAGTATTTGTGCAAAAAATAACATTTGTTTTTTGGTTTATGATAAGTTAAATATAAGCTTACTTAACTTATGTGGTTAATTTTACTGTAACTAGATAAAAAAGTATTTCTAGACTAATTTGCGTCGCCTTTATTTTTGTTTACTTATGTTTTTTCGCACGAACTTGATTCTGGTTTATTTGTTTTAAATTAAATTTAAATTGTAAAATAAAAACGCTAAAATTTAAACAATTTTCAATCGAACCGAGGACGAAAAAAGTTAGAATTTATAAAAATATTTTAAACAACCTTGGGTTTGTGTTTTACGATAGACCAAAACCCAGATGCAGCTATTTAAAACTACCATAAGCAACTTTAGACTGGGTACTATAAATTATATGTTTAGGCTGTAGAGTTAACTTTCTTACATTTAAAAAGGCCAACGGCTTAAACAAAGAGTAACATTTGTTACTTCGACCCAGTCTCAAGATTTTGCAAAATTAGTATTTTGTTAATTATAATTGCTTGATAAATAACATGCAAATTTGTTTTTGGGCCAGCAGAAGTTTATACCGTTTACAGCGCCTTACTTAAAAACGATACAACATTCAATAAAGAAAAATTAAATTCAGGACCTCACGTAGTACAACAAGGCTTTAACGACTACACCACGCTGCCGGTATTAAAGATATATCAGTATATAAAAAGCTTAATTACCGTAGTTCGACCTTGGGCCTAAATAACTACACCAACACACGTATTTAGGTTACAAATTTTATCGTTTTTTTTATATCAAAAATGAATAAATGTTAAATAAATATCACCTATGTTTATTCAACCAACAAATTTTGATTTTGATTAAAGTGGCCTTGGAATCGTTCAGCGTCTGATTACGTATTGATTGCTATTACGTCACAGTAGTCGTTTGTTATAGGGGGGATTTTTTTTAAATCACAACTAATAAAAAATTTAAATTTAGGTAAAAATTTAAATATACTTTTTAAAGTTTCTGTATTGTTATTTCTGCGTCAAAATAGTTTACACAACTATAAATAACTCTTAACTTTGTATACTTAGCAACGCAAAGTCATCAAAAAATGAAAAAAACTTAAAAACTTGGTCCGGGCAAAATAATAAAATTTATTGTTTTAGTTTCTGGTTTGGAGAATCAATTTAAAAAAATATAAAATAAGTAATGACGCAACGTTACGTCTACGATACGCGAGTTTAATTGGTGTTAAGTTACCCCAATCTAAAGATAACAAATTAGCTTATAACAATAAGTTTTTGGTCTTTGTTTACTTAATGATTTGTGACTTTTTAGATTGAAACTTTTAACTTAAAAAAGAGAAATAACTTTAAAAAAATTTAAGCTTTTGTTTACCCCAACCCAGTCCCAAGTTGTACAAGTTAAGGAGTTTAGGATATTATTTACCTTATGATATTACCCCAACCCGGTCTCAAGTTTAGGATATTATGGGCCTTTTGAAATTAAACCAACCCAGTTTTAGTATATAAATAACTTACTGACCTTGAATATTTATTGAGCAATTAAAAACTTGTTCATTAAAACAACCAAATTTTATATTAAAATCAATTATATTGCGTCATATGATCCAGTACTAGTAGTTAATGGTTTTGTGATTTTAATTCACTCGTTAACTATTTAAAGAGCATTGTATTGGCCGCCCAATTTTCTTATGACGCAATATTACCACCATACGTGACGTCACTATTTTATTTAGGTTATAAAATCAGTTAAACTGAATTAGTATGACCTTCATTTTAAAGAACATAACGTATGGGTAATATTAAAACAAACTATTAAACTCGGTGTTAGACCACGAATTATGTCAATAATATTGATTAAAATGGAATATACAAATATAATTTTACGTCAGAAAAAATGGCTTGATTTTGTTTCAAACAATTGCAGCATTTTACTTAATTGAAAATACGCAAATTCAGCAGCATTTACAAACCTGCTAAGGGTATGTTAACATTAAGAGTGCTTCTTTGTTTTATCATTTATAAAGTTTTAACATATTGACTAATTTGTAAGTTGTATAAGTTGACCTTATACGATATTACCTCAACCCAGTCTTAAGTTGTACAAGTTCACGATATTATTGACCTCATAATATAACCCTAACCCAGTCCCAAGTTGTACAAGTTTAAAATATTATTGGCCTCATAATATTCCCCCAACCCAGTCACAAGTTGTACAAGTTTAAAATATTATTGGCCTCATAATATTCCCCCAACCCAGTCCCAAGTTGTACAAGTTTAAGATATTATTGTCCTCGTGATATTACCCCGACCCAGTCTCAAGTTGTACAAGTTTAAAATATTATTTACCCCATGATTTTACCCCAACCCAGCCCCAAGTTGTACAAGTTTAAAATATTATTGACCTCATGATATTACCCCAACCCAGTCCCAAGTTGTACAAGTTTAAAATATTATTGGCCTCATAATATTCCCCCAACCCAGTCCCAAGTTGTACAAGTTTAAAATATTATTGACCTCCTGATATTATCCCAACCCAGCCTCAAGTTGTACAAGTTTAAAATATTATTGACCTCATGATATTACCCCAACCCAGTCCCAAGTTGTACAAGTTTAAAATATTATTGGCCTCATAATATTCCCCCAACCCAGTCCCAAGTTGTACAAGTTTAAGATATTATTGACCTCATGATATTACCCCGACCCAGTCTCAAGTTGTATAAATTTTCAGATATAACTCAAATTATCAATGTAACCTACGTCATTAAATATCACAGATTTTTAGCAAAATATTTACTTACTATATTTTTGTTTTGTTTTATTAGTTGCAGTATCGAACTAACATTTAAAAATAATTTTCCACACTCGAAATTTTCCTTAAAATAATTTCCCACGACCATTTTCTCCCAAAAAAATCGATTTTGAAATAAAAATATGACATCAAAAATTGGTAACAACCACTACATTAAAGTTATTTTTAATTCGGCAAACACAGAAAAGTGACGATTCCTACTATTATGTAATTATTATGATAATTATGACGTCATAAAATATCGATATTTATTGCTGAATAATAATCAGTAATAAATTATAACAGAAAGTAAGGGATAAAAAATTTACTTGATACAGGGGGTTGGTTTTACGTTAAGTTCCGGGGTATATAGATTTTAGTCGTCTATTCCTTGTTTGTGACGTCACCTTTACTATTATGATTCATCAAATCGCAACGCAAAAAGGAATTTTTATAGTCGTAAAGAATTTGAGGAACGAAATTAGGTGATAAGTTCAATAAACAAACCAATCAACATTATGATGCTGTGTTTAAATTTACCATGGAATTACCGATATTAAGACCGCTTGCTATTTGTTTACTTTTTAGTATGTGGTTTTTACCACGTCTTAAATTCGGTTCTCAAATCAAAAGAAAAGAAAAAGGCAAAAATTTTTGGTGATAAAGCATTGCGTTGCTTCAAATTAAAAATAAATTCGAACTCTATATAAACGCAACAAAATGCTTGAAAATTATCATTCAAGAATTTCTTACTACTACGGATTCAACAAGAAGGAATTAAAATGGCAAACACTTTAAACGTCTCGCTAAATATCGCGTCAGTACTGGTGTTATTTATTGTGTTACAATTGAGGTACAGTACCGCTATCCCTTTACATAAATACGCGACCAGAACCAGCCCCTCTTCGTTAGAAATTAAAGAAATATTAAGAACAGCAAGAACGACTGTTGGTGCTGCATTAAACAACTACGTAAGTAAATTTAAATATAAATAACATTTTTAAATGCATATTAAATATATTAAAAAGCTTTAGATTTAAAATTTTTAGGCATTATTAACCTAAAACTTTGATGAAAATTGGTTATATAGTTAATTAAACCTCCTAATTCACAGATTGAGGATAGAATGCGATGCACAAGCATAGAAGAATGTCGAACTTATTCAACTAGCTTAAGATTAACTAACCTTCCACTTAATATAATGGAGTTGCCAGAGGTAATTACACAAACGTTTATAAGTTAATATATAAATTTAAAATTAAAAAATAATTAACGAAAAAGTCCGTATTTATTGGTAAGAGGTTCTGGGTTCGATTACCACTAGCACCAAATCACTGTAGTGCTAATTTTAACGTGAAAAATATTGCTGGAATCAATCTATAAATAAACCAAAAAATAAAGCTTAGCCTTATTATAAAAATATTAACAAATTGTTCCTTTATTTTTTAGAATAATGAAAACTGGCAGTCAGTATTCGAAGAAAACTTAAACGGTCTCCAAGACTTTAACTACTTTCTTCAAAATATATTCGCAAGTTTAATACAAGAACCTTACTTAGCAGAAAGTACCGCTACTGACATGCTAACTGATGCCACGCATTTGTTTCAACAGTTTATGGCAAAAATTCAACTAAACGTAAGTATATGAAACTGCAATAAAAAACTAATAAAGCATATTTAAAGTACGTTAAATATATATAGAATGTTAAACATAACAAATAATATATAAAAGTTACCCCTAGAATAGTGATATTGATAAAATAATTAAATGTTATAAGATTCTTACATTATTCAATATTTTATAGAGTTTTAAATAGAGATAATAGTAACGTACTGATAGTGTAGTAAATTTTGGTAATTATAGGCAACTGAATTTTTAAACATTTTTTAATTTAAATTTTTTTGCAGTTAAAAGAAACTTATTGTCGTGACATCATCATTGCACCTTTAAGTTCCTACCCTCCTTGTAAAATCTGCAAAAATAAAGTTTTACCGAGCCGACATTTGGAAATTGTAAGAGATTATCAATTTCTAATGCAGCTACATGAATATTTGGGCGAATTTATGGGTTTTTACAACAGGTTTTTAATAAGTATTCCTATCTCTAATTCGTGTGTATCTACAATTGAAAACTAACTGATGTTTTTTTGATATTTTTTTACTTTTTTGTAGTTTCTATTTATTTATTTTTATTGTGTTTTGTTTTGAAAAAATTGACTATTTTTCGTCACCAATTTTTTTCTTATTAAAAATAAAGTTCTGCCTTCTAAATGGTTTTTATATTATTTTAAAGTAAATTAAAACAACAATTAAGTATCAGATAGTTTAAGTACTGAATTTAAAAGCCTTAAGTTGTATGTACAAGTTTTAATATGATTTACAAAAAGCAAGAAATGGTTGAAATTAAGGTTTTGATATGATCTAAATACAAAATTCTTAGAAATAGCTAAGGGATATTATGAGGTTAGAAAAGGCCAATAACAGGTTAATTAGCATAACAAAAATGCACTACGAAAAATTTTCAAAATGTTTTGAAACCGCGTTTTTTTTAAAATTCTGTGTAAAAAATATCAACAGATGCTATCTCGTATAGAACAGCAACTTTTTGTTTGCAATAACGTGTTCACACCAGCGCTAAGCGATCACGAAAAAGCCATCAAAATCTTAGCCTGGATTTAAGTTAAATTATCGGATTATATTTTGATAAACAAATATAATTTGAAGCCCTCCTACATTTTGCATTTTTCTATTTTTGTTTTGAGCTATTTATAACTTCGTAAATATATATAAATATATTTATAGATTGCAATAACTTTACATAGATTAAAAAACTAACTATTTATTTAAATTAATATTAAGAACGTTAATGTTTAATTTTACTATTTTTTTTTAAATTTTATACTAATAAAAAATATAATAAAAGTAAGTATTATATTTAAAATATGACTTTTAAAACACAAATAATCTATAAAAAAATTATATGTAAGTGCTTTTTGATTTAAAAACCAATTAAAAACTAATAAACATAACATCCGGGGAACGAATTACGGGTTGCTATTCGCTAAAAGCGAAACGTTTTATACAAATATATTAGAAATAGTTCAAGCAATAATAAAACTTTTTTGTATATTTGTGTATTTTTACGATCTATTTTAAACCAGTTTCACACTAATTCATTTATATTAATATAATCCTGCGTAAATGCAAGTTACTATATAAGACATTTAATAACAATAACTTTCCGTGTTTGGCAATGCGTAAATTTTACCCTAGAGTTCGTTTAATTTTTTAAATACATAACACAGCCTTGAAGTAGTCAAAAATTTGTCGCGAAAAATTATTACCCATTGTTTAACATTACTTTACACTTTAAAAATGCCACACAACGCATCAAGTGTTATAAAAAACGAAGATTATGACTTGGACCTAATTATTGCTCTAAAAATGCGACCTCATTTTTAGCGAATCATTTTTTAGACGTCAATTCGTTCCCTGATATTTTATTTGCTTACGTGTTTTGGCGTAAAATTGTGTTTATTTATTTTCCTCTTACAGTAAGATTTTTAACCTTGGGTTGTGGAACCTTAATCTTCTGTATCTAAAAGCTTAATACATGTACACGTTAATATGCTTTAAATAGATGATGATATAAAATTGCAGGCGAAGTAAACGTGCAGGCATTTTAAACACAAACAATTTTCAAAAACTATTTTTAGAAATTTGATCTTGTTTTGAAAGCAAAAAAATGATAAAGATCAAAAAATATTGGTAATTCTAATAAAATTAAATTGTCGTTTTTTAGATAAATCCATATACTATATAATAAAGCTTGTGGTCAAAGTCCAATTAATTGACCCTACTAATTTTTTTTTCATATATCTTTATTCTCGATGTGGGAAAGTCGAATGCGTGACTTAAACATAGAGTAACATCAGTCACCCCGACCCAGTCTCGAGTTGCCTGTGGCAGTTTGGGATATTATAGATTATAATTGCCCGATAATTATGCTGCTGATTAAGTGCTGGCTCAGCAGGAGTTTATAGCGCCTTACTCAAGAGCGCTACAGTATAAAAACAGTGGGGATTGAACCCACGACCTTATGAGTGGTGTAGCAAGTGTTTTTACCACTACATCACGCTGCTGATTTAAATAAAAAGAACTGCCGTTTATGATGCGCGGGTAAATTATCACAGGCAAATATTAGTTGAAAGTGGCAACCATATTACAACAACTAAAAAAAATAGTCTTCATTATTTAAATCACATATTTATAAATGACTAATAGGTAATAGAATTATTATTAATAAATTCGACCTCCTTATATTTAATAATGCAAAAAACGTGCAAATTAGAAGTAATTTTGTGGTGGATAGCTGAGCTTGTATATTCGAATCGTGATACACTGAAATACTATAATCAAATAATAACCAACATAACAAGAAAAGGGGAATACCCGAATATTTTGCATTGAATTATAGCTGGGTTATATTTTGTTTTAAATTTTTATTTAATAACGTAAAAAATTGAAAGTAGTCTAAAAAACACAAAATTTTAATTAAATATGAAATAAGCATAAAACGCAAATGCCGGTAGCAGGAATCGAACGCTAAACCTTTAAAAAACAACGAACGCCGTCGGTTGGAATCAAACTGCAGACTCCAAGTCAAAAACAAGAGTTTAGAACCCTTCAACTAATTTATGACGTCATAATAGTTAATTTTTCCAAGTTAAATCAACGATTTGTGCGATGTGGTCGGAAGGAGATATAAGACTGGGTAAAGCTAAATGTTTGGTAACTAATTCATGGCCGGGGGGCGGTACAACCTAATTAAACAAAAAAAAAATTTATTAATTAAATTAAGAATAACCGGCAGCGGGGTGTAGTGGTAAGAACACTTCCTACACCACCATGAGGTCGTGGGTTCAATCTCCACTGATCTCATGCTGTAGCGCCCTTGAGTAGGGCGCTATAAACGGTACGAACTCCTGCTGAGCCAGCACTTAATAAGCAGCATAATTACCGGGCAATTATAATCTATATAATATCCCAAACTGCCACAGGCAACTCGGGACTGAGTCTGAGCAACTGATGTTACTCTATGTTTAAGTCGCGCATTCGACTTTCCCACATCGAGGGTAAAGATATATACAAAAAAAAATTTATAAAAAATTAGAACAATTTAATTCACATCTTTTCTAAAAAAAAAACTAATAAAAAACCTCACCTTATCTACTTTTAATAAATCCGGATCAACAAATATATAATCCAAACATTCGTTAAAGGTTTCAACATAATTTGTATATTTCGGTCGTCCCGAAGCATTTAAAAATTGCAAGTCATGGCTTAGATTTAAATCAGTTACTTTATCGTAAAAGTCTGCCTCCATATCTAAAATCGAAAGTTTACGTGATTTTTAATAGATAACAAATACGTTTTTTGTTTGTAAATATTTCAAAATATGCTATTTTCAGCAAGCTGTCTACGTGATGTAGTTAGCATAACACTGTGTTTTACTACGTGAGGTGCTGGTTTTTTTTTGTATATACATTTATCTTCGATGTGAGAAAGTCGAATGCGCGACCTTAACATACTCCGACCCAGTCTCGAGTTGCCTGTGGCAGTTTGGGATATTATAGATTATAATTCCCGGGTAATTATGCTGCTGATTAAGTGCTGGCTCAGCAGGAGTTCGTACCGTTTATAGCGCCTTACTCAAGGGCGCTACAGCATAAGATCAGGTGGGATTGAACCCACGACCTCATGTGTGGTGTTGCAAGTGTTCTTACCACTACACCACGCTGCCGGTTACTCTATGTTTAGTTCGTGAAGTCAGCCTTCCCACATCGAGAATAAATGTCAATTTGGAACAAAATCTTTTTTCTTAATCTTAAAAATTCTAACCTAAAAACCAGTCAGCATGTGTAGCAGGTATGTGAGCTTTTTCAATTAACTCAACCACTCCACTTGTTGGACGACTGTTTAGATCACCACACAGCATATAAGAAATTTTTGCACTGGGATAAGTTCGTTTGGTTTCATTTATTGTATGTTGAAGAATGTTTAAAATTATGGAAGTCTAAAAAAATAAATATGGTTAAAGTCTTTAGACTTTTAAAGCAGACTTTTTGCATAAAAACAACACCATAGTCTTATATAATGCTAGAAAGAAATAAAAAAAAAATAATGCTAGAAAAGAAATAAAAAAAAAGTTTAAATACCTGTATCATTCTTAGATGGCTAGCTTTTGGATGGAAATATAAATGTGTGTTTGCACTAATTAAATAAACACCTGGATTTTCTAAACACTCCAATACTGCCATCTAGGGACAGAAATATTAGTGTTATAAAATTAAATTATTAGAATAAGTTAGGGCTTCACTAAACTTTAAAATAATTAAATTAAACCTACCAAAACACAAGTGCTTCTATGTTTGACAAAGTTTTTTAATTTTGAACTTTTACAAATTTTGTTGCGTAAAGTTTCATTAAAATCATCGTTAAATAAACTTTCTTGAAGAATTTTGTTTTCCACTGAAACTAATCTAAAAACAATTTATTTTAATTAATAATTGTAGTTAACCAGTAATGTAGTGTAACAGTTAGAAAACTTGACTTTACTACCAGAGGACCTGGGTTTAATACCCAGTGCTTCCTTGCTGTAGACCCCTTTAAGTAAGGCGCAATAAACGGTATGAACTCCTGCTGAGCCAGCACTTGATTAGCAGTTTAATTATCGAGCAATTATAATCTATAATATCCCAAACTGCTACAGGCAACTCGCGACTGGGTTGAGGAAACCGATGTTACTCTATGTTTAGATTGTAAAATCAGTTTTCTATATACACATGAGGTCGTGGGTTCAATCCCCACTGATCTCATTCTGTAGCGCCCTTGAGTAAGGCGCTATAAACGGTATGAGCTCCTGCTAAGCCAACATTTAATCATCAGCTTAATTATTGGGCAATTATATTCAATAATATCCCAAACTGTTACCGTCAACTCAAGACTGAGTCATATTAACAAATGTTATTGCGGTCATGAAGTCAACCTTCCCATATCAAGGATAAAAGTATACAAAAAAAATAAAAATTAAAAAGAATAACAACTTACTTAAATTTATTCCTGTTATAAAACAGTGCAACCCCTTCTTTAACGTTTAGTTTGGCAGCAAAAGCACCGGCATAATTCTGTAATGACATTGCTGAAACTAAATAACCTTGAAACACGGAAGAATCTACTTCCTGGAGGCAGACTATATCGCTATGGTAACCTGATTTTGAGATAAAAATATTTTAAATGTTTGCACTTTTTTTTGCATATTGCAATTTTCTCTCATTTTTTGTATAAACATAGAGTTACAACTGTTACTCCGACCCAGTCTCGAGTTGCCTTCGGTAGTTTGGGATATTTTTAATTATAATTGCCTGGTAATTATGCAGCTGATTAAGTGCTGGCTCAGCAGGAGTTTGTACCGTTTATAGTGCCTTACTTAAGGGCGCTGCAGCATGAAAGCAGTGGGGATTGAACCCCCGACCTCGTGGTGGTGTAGCAAGTGTTCTTACCACTACACCACGCTACCTGTGTTCTCTTATTACTTTACAAAAAAAGAAAAGTTATTGTTTAATCAAAATTATAAGATTTTATTTAATGAAAAAGTCAAATACAATATTACTACTTATAAATAACCTATAAATAACCTTTAAGTTCCTTTATTATAAGTTGAATTCGATAATTGATGTCTCTGATATGATTTGGGCAATACGGGAAAAGTTGTTTTTCTGCAAATTCTGTCATAGCATAACAATCTGCCAGAATGTTGTAACATACTACGCGCAAACTAAAAATAAATTAAAATTTTTATCTTAATATAGTCAGTAATAAAACACAAAACAGTATTTAATTGGACTTCACCAAAAATTCAATCACCTCCCTGGAATTTATAAGTAAGGTTACTATTGACCTTATATTCGTGGTGTAGTGGTAAGAATACTTGCTACACCACACATAGGGTCATGGATTCAACCCCCACTGATCTCATGCTGGAGCGCTCTTAAGAAACGCGCTATAAATGGTATGAACTCCTGCTGAGCCAGCACTTAATCAGCAGCATAATTACCGGGCAATTACAATCTATAATATCACAAACTGCCACAGGCAACTCGAGACTGGGTCGGAGTAACTGATGTTACTCTATGTTTAAGTCGCGCATTCGACTTTCCCTCATCGAGGATAAAGATATATACAAAAAAAAAACTAACCTGTTATTACCACATTGATGTTCAGTAAACTTATGTCTAGCATCGAAAATACATTCACCCGGACCTTCCACAACAAAACCTGTCATTGCATGAAAATCATTAGATTTCGTGGTATCCTGGTTACCTGGGTGAACTTGTATTTTTAACAAGTAATCAATATCTTCATTGGATGCTGTGTATACCTTTATTAAATAAGATTATTGGTAAATACTGTATTTAGGTTTTTTTTTTGTTTTTCTCTATATATCTTTATCCTAGATGTGGGAAAGTCGATTGCGGGACCAAAACATAAAGTAACATCAGTTACTCCCACCCAGTCTCGAGTTGCCTGTGGCAGTTTGAGATATTATAGATTATAATTGCCCAATAATTATGCTGCTGATTAAGTGGTGGCTCAGCGGGAACTCATACCGTTTATAGCGACTTACTCAAGGGTGCTACAGCATGAGCTCAGTGGAGACTACACCATGCTGCCCCTTATATAAGTATAATTCAAATAGAGGCAAAGCCAAGTATATGTTTTAGGTGTTAGAATTTTATATGATAAATTTTTTGTCAGAATTACAGTTAAAAAAATGAAACAATAGGCCTATTAACTTACAATATAAGAAAAAATTTTTTTTGGATATTTTTATCTTTAACGTAGCTGACTTTACAACCTTAATATGAGATAGCAGAATACTAAAAAACCACACTTGCACATACTATGGCATGACTTAAAAATAAGTTTAAAGTTCTTAATTATAAATAAACATAAATTTACCATATTTGATGATATAAACTCCCAATCGTTATCGGTTAAACTTAGTTTAAATTCATCAACATCTTGATTATCGGTTGTCCTTTTTTTCTTGCTTCGCAACCAACTAAATCTAACAAGTAAAAAAATGTAGCAAAATATGATATGATGAGCACTACAGTTATGCTGCTAGAAAACATAGCAAATTACCGGCAACACGGTGTAGTGGTAAGAACACTAGCTACACCACACATGAGGTCGTGGGTTCAATCCCCACTGATCTTATGCTGTAGCGCCCTTGAGTAAGGCGCTATAAACAGTATGAACTCCTGCTGAGCCAGCACTTAATCAGCAGTATAATTATCGGGCAATTATAATCTATAATATCCTAAATTGCCACAGGCAACTGGAGACTGGGTTGGGGTAACTGATGTTACTCTATGTTTAAGTCGTGCATTCGACTTTCCCACATCGAGGATAAAGATATATACAAAAAAACAGGTTAATTCTCAAGCAATAAGATCCACAAAATCTAAAATTAACTAACTTAACTCAAGACTGAGTCAGGATTACAAACGTTACTTTATGTTCAGGTCGTGAAGTCGACCTTTCCACATCAAGGACGAATAAATACTTTATTTTTTTTACTAAAAAGTTTTTACTTACTTTGAATGAGGAATTGAGGCTCTGCTAAATGCCAGTTTAGGAAATAAAGGAATTCCAACCATTGGATTTGAAGTTAACTCCAACATTGTTACTGTGGGGTAATTATATTCAACTTTATAGGCTGTCCCACTCAGAAGAAGTGTGTCAGCTATTTGTAATGCTTCAAGGCATTTCATATCTGTATGAAGCTAAATTTTGACATAAAAAAAGCAGTTATAAGCGTTAATTTTATAGATTGTAATTTATTTTTTTTGTATATATCTTTATCCTCGATGTGGGAAAGTCGAATGTGCGACTTAAACATAGAATAACATAAGTTACTCCGACCCAGTCTCGAGTTGCCTGTGGCAGTTTCAGCAGGGGTTCATACCATTTATAGCACTTTACTCAACGACGCTACAGCATGAGATCAGTGGGAATTGAACCCACGACCTCATGGTGGTGTAGCAAGTGTTCTTACCACTACACCACGCTGCCGGTTAATTGCAGCATAATTATCAAGCAATAAAAATCCATAATATCCCAAACTGCCACAGGCAACTCGAGACTGGGTCGGAGTAACTGATGTTACGTTATGTTTAAGTCGCGCATTCAACCTTCCCACATCGAGGATGAAGATATATACATAAAATAATAAAAAAAAATTTAGTTGGTTTTATAGCCTACCTTTTTTCCAGCATAATCAAATAAATCTATTGTTGGTGAATCAGTTAGATTGATTGAAGTCCCTTTTCCGGTTTTTAATTTTTTGTTTTTCTTTTTTGAAAGTTTTTGAAAATTTGAGATAATTCTTCCGAAAAAATGCTCAACTAGTTCATCCGAAGGTCGCAACATCTAAAAAAATTTTATAACATTCAGGTTCACTAAACATAAAGCCCTTAGAAAACCACATATTAAATCATTTTTAGCATTGCAAATCATAACCTTAAATACCATATCAATATTGTTAAATGTATTTTTATTCTTGTCACTTTTGTAAATGTATATAAAAAATCAAAATTTTTTTTTTTTTTGTATATATCTTTATCCTTAATGTGGTAAGGTCGAATGCGCGACTCAAACATAGAGTAACATCAGTTACTCCGACCCAGTCTCAAGTTGCCTTTAGCAGTTAGGGATATTATAGATTATAATTGCCCGATAATTATGCTGCTGATTAAGTGCTGGCTCAGCAGGAGCTCATACCGTTTATAGCGCCTTACTCAAGGGCGCTACAACATGAGGTCTACACCACGCTGCCGGGAAACTATTCCAATAAGTGAAAATAGCAATAATGTGCATTTAATATATACTTCTAGTCGTTTTTTTAACAACTAGAGATTTAAAAATAATTAGGAATAAATAAAGATAACAAAAATAAAATTTCCATCCGTACCATACTTAATTTATTAAAGTATTATTTAAAATAACAAATGGATATTTAATCAAACAATTTTACCTTTCTTATTATTCCTCCTATCTCCATTTCTACATTGAAGTGAGAACTTTCATTTTCATATTCAACTTTTAAGGATTTTGACATCGCAATTCTTTTTCTGTATTAAGTAATTAAATAACAATAAAAAACAGAACACGGACGATAATAGACACAAACATTCCATTAACAGGTAAAAAAATAACACCATGGTTTAGAATTATGTTAGAACACTTGACTTTACTACATGAGGTCACTGGTTTGGTCCCCACTGCTCCCTTGTTTAAGCTATATACAATGCAAACTTCTGCCAGCAAAAGATAGGTTGGTAAATTAACTATAAAGAATTAAGATCAATAATTTCATAATCTGTCAAAGTAACCGGCAGCGTGGTGTAGTGGTAAAAACACTTGCTACACCACAAATGAAGTCATCGGTTTAATCCCTACTGATCTCATGCTGTAGTGCCCTTGAGTAAAGTGCTATAAACGGTATGAACTTCTGCTGAGCCAGCACTTAATCAGCAGTATAATTATCGGGCAATTATAATCTATAATATCCCAAACTGCCACAGGCACCTCGAGACTGGGTCGGAGTAACTGATGTTACTCTATGTTTAAGTCGCACATTCGACTTTCCCACATAGAGGATAAAGATATATACAAAAAAAATGTTTAGGACATTAAGTCATCTTTACCACATTGAAGATAAATATATATAAAAATAATATAAATAAATAATTGTAAAACTTGGTTTTTAAAGATTAAAAAAAAATAAAAATAGACCAACTGGAACTTTATTCTTACCTTTTAAATTGGTTTTGTTTTCCTTTTGAATCAGATTTTTTTAAAAACAAAAATTTCAATCTTTTAGCCAATGAACCGCATGAAGTTTTTTTGATGCTAATTAATTCAGAAATTATTTTAAACAAACTCATAAATTTTTCTATAAACCTGCACCAAAAACAAAATATTGTTTAAATGTCGATTCAACTTGTTGTAAATTAAGAATTAACACATTTTTAAAAATTTTAAATTAGTATAACTACATTTACAAAACCCAAAATTAAAATAAATTAATATTTTTTTCAATTTAAATTTTACACTTTTAAAAGGTTAATAAAAAAGTAATATCTATGGTTAACAAACAATTTAAAAATATCATAATGCTTTTTCTGATCTCCTTTGTCCATCATAACTTCAACTTGAATTGTTGTGTAAAGTATGTTTTTTTTGTATATATTTTTATCCTCAATGTTGAAAAGTCGAATGCGCGACTTAAACATAGAGTAACATAAGTTACTCCGTCCCAGTCTTGGGTTGCCTTTAGCAGTTTAGGATATTATATAGATTATAATTAATAATTGCCTGAAAATTTAGCTGATTAAGTGCTGGCTAAGCAGGAGTTCATACCGTCTATAGCGCCTTACTCAAGGGCGCTACAGCATGAGAGCAGCGGGGATTGAACCCACGACCTCATGTGTGGTGTAGCAAGTGTTCTTATCACTACACCATGCAGCCGGTGTTTACATTATTGATATATTTCCAACAAGATGTATGTCCAATTTATACGCCGTCAAAATATAAATAAATGAAGTTTGAGGTGCGCAAGTAAATTACCATAAGCATATCTCTGATGCCACTTTATTTTGACGGGTAAAATGTAGCATAATTACAACAAAATTTTCAGTTTAGAAAGTCGATTCTTTTTTCTCTGTTCTTTTTTCCTCATTCTTATCTTAGTCTTCTCCACTTGAACATCAGTCAACTTCACATCATTTGCATCCATAGGTTGAATAATAGCACCTTTAACAGTTGACACTTTTGGTTTGGTGAGAGCTTCAACGGCAGAAGGAGTATTCCAAGTTGGTCCAACTGGTCGTGCAATTGTTCGCTCAAATTGGTTTTTATTGACGAACGGAAAGGGAATTTGGTTGACTTGGTGTTTAGCAATATGAACATTACGATTTTCGTTGATTATTACATGCCCTAATTTCCGATCACTTCTAGTAATTTGGGGTATCGGAGTAAATCTAAATTTTTGCCGCCTTTTCTTGGGTTTAATTCCAACCCCACCCCATGATCCCCACCCGGGTAAACGTAAATCAACTTCCTTTGGTTCATTTTCTTGCACGATTTTCTTTTTTTCTTGGGTAAATTCAGCGAGAACGTCGTCATCTGCAAATGCTTGCTCGATCGTTAATTTCTGCTCGTCATCTGAACTGTCTTCAATCGGTTCCAATATCTGCGTTGGAAGATTAAAAACTAGAGAAGGGTTTGTGTTAATCTCTGCTTTACTTACTTCGGGTTCAACTTTTGGTTCATTTTCAGTCTGTTTTCTTCTAATCTTTTCACCTTCTGTCTTTAAAAGCTTATACGCATCCTTGAATTTATCGACAGCTGGGGAGTTTGATATGGGGATTGAAACAGGGGTTTGAGGCGGGGTTGTGTCTTTTATCCCCAACCAATTCCGAAGATCATTATTCCCGTTATTATCAAGATTTAAATTCGATAACATTTTTAAATCAGGTCTAGACACAACTTCAGCATCTTGACTTTTATTTTTCGATAAAATGTTATTATTTTCTTCCATAATATTTTGATCAGTACCGTTTATTACATTTAAATTATTGTTTGTTTTTGGTGCTAAGTCGTCTTCATTTTTGTTATTATTAATTTTCATTTTGGTTAACCAAGGATTGTTGATATTTTCAAGCAAAGAAATTTGATCATTTATATTTTCACCGACATCTGACATTTCTTCCAAATTTTCGTTATCCATATTTATATCTTCCAATTCCACTTTCTTCTCCACCAGCTCTCTGTGTTTTTGTAATTGTTCTTGCAACTCAAACTTTGTTTTTTCATCATGTTTTGCCATTAGGACTCTGTTTTTAGCCCACTTACTACCCATCCTATGTTTAAGAGTTGCTCGTTCTTCCGCCCTCATTTTGAGAGCTTGATTCGTCGAGTCTTCATTTTCCTCCACGTTTTCTTTCATTTTCTTTTTCTTTAGCATACGATGATACTTTTTGCTCTTAATTTTATGAAGTCTTCGATTCTTGGCCTCATGAAATGACATGAGAGCACGATGTTTCTGTAATTCGGCACGGCGCTGGCGGGCTTCATGTAGACTCATTGCTGATATTGCTTCTGTTTCGAGCAGAGACAAATCATGATCTTCACGTTCAACACTTTTGTTGCTACCTCCGAGTAACGCATAAATTTCTTCCTCAAGTGGAGTTAGATTTTTATTCCTCCGAGCTAAAAATTCATCAATTTTTTGCACCTTTAAATGCTCTTGGTTCAGTGGAAATGAAATATGTTCAGCTTTCCTATTTTTCTGCACAGTTAAATCCCATTTTGCAATATCAACTGCAGCTTTTTCATATTCGACTTTACGTTCTATTCTCTCAGCAACTGGTCTTGATAAAGGAACCTCTAACTGCCTTCCTTGGTTCTCTATTTTATTTAATTTCTTCTTTAAAGTGTTAATTGAAACAGTGTCCTCCACAGTTTTTAACAACTGGTTTAACTGAAGTTTTCCATCGTCTTCGTTTAAAGCAAAAACTGAAATATCTTGACTTGCTTCGGTCCTCTGCTTCCGGATTTTAGTTTTTACATCTTTTTTGATCCCGATGCTCTCTAGAAGACTTTTATGAGCGTCTTCTTCAACTTCGTGATCAGATTCATCTTCCGACAAATCAAAAGCAGAAACATCAGGTGGTTTTGGGATTTCCATTGCGATAATATTCTTTCTTACTCACAATTACTTACACAAAAATGCGGCTAAAAATAAAAAATTAAAATTAAGTAAAACATACAATCATACAATGTAAATCTTTAGAAGAAACATAAAATAGGACAAATGTATTATAAACCCAGTATATTTGACATTTGACTTGAAAATGTAGTGAACATTAATCTAACCCTATGCCTGTCTGCCTGTATGTATAAAAACGTATTTTCGTTATAATACCAATATTACTTACTTGATTACCAGATTACAGACTTTATTTAACTAATACTGGCAGCGTGGTGTAGTGGTAAGAACACTTGCTACACCACCATGAGGTCGTGGGTTCAATCCCCACTGCTCTCATGCTGTAGCGCCCTTGAGTAAAGCGCTATAAACTCCTGCAGAGCCAGCACTTAATTAGCAGCATAATTATTGGGCAATTATAATCTATAATATCCCAAACTGCCCCAGACAACTCGAGACTGGGTCGGAGTACCTGATATTACTCCATGTTTAAGTTGCGCATTCGACCTTTCCCACATCGAAGATAAAGATAAATACAAAAAAAAATAACAAAATGTTTTCTGGTTACAAGATAATATCATTAAAAGCACAATGTTACTTGTTACAAAACATACAAAAAAACGCTTTCTTATGTTATTTTTACCTTAAACTAGTATAACTTTAATTTCAATGATTTAATCAAATGGAAATAAAAATTTTCGGGATTGTCCCTAAAAGCACGTGTGTATAGAGGAATTGTAACAGAAATAAGTCTTTCTAAATCAAAACAGATTTAAGTTTGTTTTAAATTATAAAAATAAATTTTAAAGTTAGTTAAACAAAAAAAATTATATATATTTAAGTAAAAAAATAAAAATTAACTTTTATTAATTTACTTTTAATACACTTTTTTTCTCAATGTTTAATTATTTTAATTTACAATTTTTAAAATACACTTTATATATGTTTTTTGTTATCCTTTGCTAATTAAAGTAATTATTAATTTTTTTTTATTTAAAGTTATGTTTTTAAGATTATCATTTTAATTCTAACTTTTCTAATCTTGCATTTTACTTTCACCATTTTACGAATCTCCATTTCGCCTTGGTAGCAACGAATTTTTAAAAATAAAACGCGATTAAATTTTTCTTAGTTTTTAAATTAAATAATTATATGAACTATGCCAATCCAGAAAGAAAACCACGTTAAATATCTGCATGCTAAGAACTCAACACAAATAAAACGGCTAAATAAATTTGCTTGCAAGACTTGTAAAATACCTTTTCCTAGCAAAGCTAAATTAGATCGTCACAAGCTTTATCATACGCGATCTTTTAAATGTGAAGTCTGCAATGCTACCTTTAATAGAAGTGAAAAATTACGAGAACATTACACTGTGCATAAAGAAGATGGCAGTTTTATATGCAACCTCTGCAGTGCTGCGTTTATAACAACAGACAACTTAGAGAAACATTTAAAAAACGAACATAATCCCGATAATATATGCTCCGAAAAATCAATACAATGTCCCGTTTGTTTCATGAGCTTTTCATACAAAGCACATTTCAAAAAACATTATGATGTTGAGCATAAGATCTCATATTGGTGCGAATTTTGCGGAACAACTTCTTGTTCGGAAGAGGCGTTAATAAGACACACTCAAAAACATGTTTTAGAGCCCCCTTATTTTTGTATGATGTGTGATGTTGTCTACAATGAATTCCACAAAATTGAAGATCATGAATGTAGTACGATGGGGGGACCAGATGATATTATTGTTGTTAAAGTTGTAACCGAAGATTCACTCAAAATTCCTGAAGAAATTGATCAAAACGATCAACAAATTGCAATTGAAATTCTTCGGAAATTTGACCAGCGAGGTCGCAAAAGAAAAATGGCTGAAAACTCTGATATTGTGTCGATAAAACGTCAACGAAACACAGAATCATTATTTCAAAATCAAAATAAATATGGTTGTCAGCGGTGTTTTAAATCTTTTAATTTATTATCAGATTTAAAAAATCATTTTACTATTTATCATTCTACCTCAATTAAGAACAACATAGATGTAAAGAAATCCGAAAATGAAATAACTAGTAAAGTTTGCAGTGAAAAATTGTTGAACAAACAAAGATTGGAAGATCACTTTAAAAATAAGCATTCTGTGTCTAACAAACCAATTTCTAAACAAACTTTAGAGATCAATAATAATATTAAAGCTAATAATTTGCAAGTTGAAAATGAAAAATTATTAACTTCTGATATAATAAAGAATACTTCAACAGTTTGTCCATTATGCGATACTCTATTTACAAGTAAAAATGAATTGAATAACCATGCATGTAATAATAACCTAGATTCAATTGATTTTTTGGATAAATTTTTATCTGGTAAAAATGATTTACTCGAGGACAAATCTTTAAATGATATTTTAACAAATGACACGAAAAATTGGAACCAAGTTTAATTATTCGATATCTGTTAACTAAAGTTGTAAATATGTTATTTTAAAATTTTTAGTAGAGTTAGTTTTTTTTACTGAATCTAACTAATAAATCTTTATTTGATTTGTTAATTTGTGTTGTTCTTCCGAATATTAGGTATGTTTTTCAATTCAGCATTTTTGCAAATTTATTAAAAACATATAAGGCTAATATTTAAGGGGTTAAAATATTTGTACGGGTATATTAACGTTTAAAAATTTTAAACCATTTCAAAAGTTTAAGTTTTTAAAATGTATTAAACATTACACAATAGGAATAGGTCTACCTTTTTAAAAAAAACACACTTAATAATTTAAGCTACAGCCTTAACTAACTAAAAATCATTTTTGGCTAAATCGCTTTGGTCGACTAACCCTAGTTCACAAGAAATCCAATATTTTACACAATTCAATCCTTTTTATTTAACATCAGAACTTCTAGTGTTGACAATACTTTTACAATCTGGTTATGGAAACTGCAACATGCAAACTTCTAACAAGCATAGCAGCGTGCTTGAAACTAGCACAAAAACTTAATTTTTTTAACTTTGGAAATAATATCATGGGTTGATCTGAATTTAAGAACTTATATTTACACAATTGAACCTTGAAGCTCATACTAGCTCATCGTTAGTTCCTGTAAACAAAAAAAAGATGGTAATATGTTTATTTGTTATTGGCAACAGGCCAATCACCAGTCCTGTAGGTTTCATTGAATTTGTCAAAATATAGTCGCAATTAATACATAAGGGTGAAAATGTAAGCACACACCAGAATTGCATTTTTTTTCTTTAAATGCCTTTACTCGGATATACACATATACATTGTTCACTTAGTCTTATAATATATAAATAAACTAATTATAATGCAAAACCCTGTTTTGCATATTTTAAAAAGAATACTTAAATTTATTGTCAAACTTTTGTTACAATTTAATATATTGCTCTATAAATCCGAATAAAAACTTGAATCTAAGTTCGATTTCCACTAATTGCAAATAACTACAGCTTAATTATAAAAAAAAGCAATTACATATTTTCTTTTACTTGAACAACATAAAACTGGCATTAAATAATTAAAAAAAATTACAATATCTTTAACATTTTAAGAATTGGTTAGTTTTGTTATCTTAAACTACTAAAATAAAAGACTGGACAAATATATATCATGATGTCTATATTACCCAAAGACTTTTAAACTAAGACCAAAATAAGATACTAATATAAGATTTTGAGAATTTTTTTCTTACAATTAACTCTCCAAAATTGGGAATAAATAAAACTTACCATGATGGCGTTGACGATGTCGTTGTTGTTACTCTTCAGAGCTCTGATAGCTTTGTTCTTGGACACCCCGGCCTGCTGCACAACCAACTCGATATCCTTTGCTTCTACTTCTGTATCACTCACCTAGAAGTAAAAGATAAAACATTTAAGATTAAATCATGCAAAATGTTGACTTGGCTGATAATTAAAAACTTAATAACTTAAAAATATTATTTATTGGCTGTGAAGTTTTTAAAATATCAGTGTAGAAAGTAACAAATTTTGAAAAGAAATACTTCAACCAGTTAAAAAAATTCATCTTTACACAATCTCATAAAGTTTAATTCCAATTAAACCAAAGTTGTAACCCCGATCCCAAATAAAACAAGCGTTGTAACACCACTCCCAAATACAACAAAGGTTGTAACCCCAATACAACAAGGGGTTGTGATCCCAATAAAATTGTTGTGTTTAGTTGTGACCTCAAACACAACAAGGGTTGTAACACATACAAACACAACAACAGTTGTAACTTATACCTCTTCTTCGTCACTCTCTTCTTGAACGACAGGAACAGTTGTTGCTGACTCAGCAGCAGTTGGAGTTTTGTTCTTAAACTTCTCGGCAGCTGCAAGTTGTGCCTGGGTGGAAAGATCTTCAATCTAAAAAATCAAATAAAAGTTAAAAAAAAGTAAAAAGTGAAATAATTTTGTAAAAAAAGTTGTTTGTAGTATTGTATATATTTAGAGATGTTATTGGTATCTATACAGAGACAAATAGATCAAATGTACAGTAAACAGATATTAAATAGATCGCACTACGAAATAAAATCTTAATGGGTGGGTTTTGATGTATTTAAGTCTTTAAATTTAATAGATAGATATAAGTTTTAGTTCTTAGTCAGAGGTTTGGAAAATAAATGTTTTAAAACTTCTATTTTAAAGTTTGACAATTTTGCCACTTTTAAAAAAATTTTTCCAAGAAAAATTAAAAAGTTGGATCTAATAAATAATATACATAATAATATATATAATATAAAAAAAAATTTAGCTTTTTATGTAAAAAATTCACAACAAATTTATAAATAACTTGCCTTAGCTTCACCAAATACAATGTAAGTATCAGAAGCTGGACTCTTGTAAATATCGGGTTTTGTTATCACAAACAAAATATTCTTTGACTTCCTGATGGTCACTCGGTTGATTCCTGTCACCAGTTTCAATCCAAGTTTGGACATTGCCTAAAATTGTAAAACAAAATAAGAAAAATTTTTTTCTATAAAACTTTATTTAATATATTGGTCGATAGCACGCCCTTCTATCAGTATTTTATTATCACAATATGGTCACAACTTTTTTTTTCCATATCACCATAAGGTGATAGGTTTTTTATATTTTTTATTGGGAAAGGGTGTGCTGTTATGACGTGTTTAGAGCTATCCGTAAACGCCGGGCTCAAGGGCGAATAGTGTGACGTTGGTGCGGCTCGAACCCGAAACCTTTCGGCCCGTAGTCCGACACCATGACTGGTTCGCCACACTACCGGACTATGGTCACAACCCTTAACCAATATTTGACCCCGATAATTTACCCAAGCACCACCAATGGCTGTTTTATTTATTTTGTGGGCAAATAAATTGAACATGCACAGATTAACCGCCAAGCTTCATATCATATTGCTTTTTAAAAATTACTAAAACTTTAAATTAAGCAAAATAAAAAAAATTATATATATTTTTTTTGTCCATCTTTAATAGGCTACCAAAATGCTTTCGATTTACACCTTAAAACATTACAAAGTATAACATTCTTTTTATAACTATAACGAAAAAAGTTTACCTTTCTTGCTTTCTTTTCACTTCTACTTTGTTTTGATTTTCCACCAGCAGCATCTCCAGTTGCAGCAGGTTCTAACATCTAAAAAAACAACAAAATAATTTCAAATTTTTTTTTCTAAATTATATACATTTATTCAAACCAGTATTATAATTATTTTTTTTTTTTTTTATCAAACTAAAAGTGAATTTTTTTAACAATAAGTCATTCTGACATAAAAAGGGGAATCAATTATATATAATTTATCATACAAAATTGGTATAAGTTAGGTAATAAAGAAAAGGCAAGCTAAGATTATGATAACATTATACAAAAAAATATATGACAATAATGGTTTATTTTTAAATAAGTATATGTTTATAATTTAAAAGGTTAATGAAAAAACATCTTTAACACAAATTTAACTCAAAATGTTAAGCTAAAACTAAAAAAAAGTTAATACCATGCTTAAGATTTAAAAAAAATTTTTGAAGTTTTATTAAAATCTGCTATTTACTTAAAATTAATTAACTTTTAATATATTTAAACACTTGGAAGTAAAACAAACCTCATTTACACCAGGGATTGAAGTGACTGGATCAGTGGAGTTGGTTGTTTGTGGGTTAGCTGGAATTTCAGCTGTGGTGATCGTTGGTTCCGGATTCTCGTCCAAATCAGGAATCGATTCATCATCACTGTCCGACTCTGTAGCTGAATCTAAAAATTTTAAATTAATAAAAGTTTAGTTTGGGTAGTACTAAAATACGGGATGCGGGAAGTTGCGGGGTGCAGAAAATACTGAGGGCGTATGTAAACGTTAACAAAAAATTGCTGAATGCAGAAAAGGACGGAACTCTTATACCCTTCCCTAATCTTTCCTTGCATTTTATAGTCAACTTCGCATCATTTCTTGACCTTTGAAGTCAATTCTGCATTACCCCTTAGCCCTTTAAATAAATACAGCAATCATCCTGTAAAAAAGTACATAAATTCCGCTTGGTCCCGCATATCGTGAATTTTTGTTAACGTTTACATACCGTCCCGCACTATCCCGCATCCCGTGCTTTAGTGTTGTCCTTTAGTTTTTCCTAATTTAAAAAATTCTGGAATTTACGGCTAATAATAAGTTATTTTTAACATCAGTAAAGTAATATGTTGTAAAAAAATTAAAAAAAAAGAAAACAGAGTTAGTAGAAAAAGGCTAAATTTCCATTTTCTAGATTGATTTATGTAAGATAGTAAAAAATTAAAACATGTTCTTTAAGCTTGTTAAACACTTGATATAAGGATAAGAAAACACCCACACAATAATACAGTTTATACAAGGAAAGTTAATATAAACCTTATTATAAAAAAACAATATAATATCCCAAACTGCCACAGACAACTCGAGACTGGGTCGAAGTAACTGATGTTACTTTATATTTAGGTAGGGTATTCGACTTTCCCACATCGACGATAAAGATATATATGTATAAAAAAAAATTAAAAAAAATATTTATATACCTGCTTTTGCTTCCACTACTGGAACAACTTCTAAAAAAATAAATTTTTTAAATGTTAAAATCAATTATTCAGCTATTTAAAATTCTTTTAGTGATTTCTTATATATATATATTTATATATAAAAGTTTAACATGCACCAGTAACAGTTACACACTAACAATGTAGAAAATAAAATATATATTCCAAAAAATTCAGCAACAGAACTATGACAAAATTCTTTTTTTTTTTTAAGGAACCATAGCTTATTGTCCAGTCTGGAAAGTAGGGCAGCGTGCTAGGACAAGATTTTTTTCGTTGAAAAAAATGCACGCTTAAAATTGGCGTTTTGCACGCCTGGCTTTAAAGGTTAATTTAAAACTGAAGGTAAATACGCTAACATAAATCCTGGGTGCACGCGTAGACCAAAAATTTTAGTACGCGTGCACGCACGGTCAAGCCAATTTTTACGCTTGCACGCACGAGATCTCGTCAAAAATTGCCCTACTTTCCAGACTGGCTTATTGTTGATTTAAAAACGGTTTTTATAATTAATATATACAAAAGAATATACATTTTGCACAACCCAACACATAAAAAAATTAAATAAAACTTTTAAAATCTCACCATCGGTGTTTTGTTCTTCAACCTAAATAGAAAAAAATAAATGATTTAAATAAAAAAAATTAAATTTTTAAATTTAATATTTTAAAACCAGATTTAAAAAAATTACCTGAGTAATTTCTTCAATTTTTGCTTGTGCAACTTCTGCCATTTTATTTTTGTGTAAGTTTAATAAACTAAAGCTAAATCTAGTGACTAAAAATTTACCTAAAACAAAAATTTTTCAGAAAAATTTGCGCAACAATTTACGGTAATTTAAATATAGTAATATAGCCTTAACATACACTAAAATACTTTTTTGTACAAATAGTTTTACAAATAAATACTTCTTGAAAACTGTTATGATATAAAGCCAAGCTAGTAATTCGAATTTTAATCATAAAAAGGAAAAAACTAATTCGTAAAATTAAAAAAAAGTTTCAGCTGCTCGCACGTTTTTTTTACACTTCTCCAAATTTTACCCGTCATGTGGCGCAATTTCTAACTTATTTTTCCAAACGGCGCCTTTATAGAAAATGTTTATCCTCTTACAGTAATTATTCAAAAAATAAAACTTGTCCTTAACAATTTTCTGTTTAATTTATATTATATTTAATACTTATGCAGAAATTATTACAATATAACAATCTTTTTTTTAAAGGAAAATGTTAACAGGGTAAAATTAATTGATATATTTTGATAAACAAATATGTGTTTGATTTAGAAGCAAAAGAGTTAGAAGGTTATTTGGTAATTGTAAGCACACAACCCCATCAATTCACACATTTTTAGATAGGTTTCATCCTATATTAAAAGAAACATAAAAATTTAGTTAAACTTAAAACTATAGAAATGTTTAGCAAAAAATATTGTTTTTAAACGTATGAAAAAACATTACTAAAAAATGCCTTAAATACTACATATTTTATTTTTTGGAGAATAACAGTCAGTTTTACCTTGGTTGGAGGTGTCCAACAATCAATCATTTCTTCTCTTTCCTCTTCTTGTTCTTCTACATGAGTCTGATTTTTTGCCTTAAATTTCTTTAAAACAATTTAATTTCAAAGTTTTTAGAAATTTAAAAAAAATTATATTTTTTCATGGTGATATTTTAAAGACGGTTGAAAGTAATTATAACATGCTTTTGATAAGTTTTAAATAGTAATAAATTAGTTGTAAGATATTAAAATGTAGTAATACTATTATAATTTATGATTATTGAATGATGTTAAAAAAAAATTTGTTATTGTATTCACCAAAGTTAAAAAAACTTGGAAAATTTACAACAATTTGCCAAATGTTATAGGTTATAGGTTTTTGAACAAGTAAATCAAGTTTTATGTTCTTGTTAAAAATTATTTAAACGTTTACTTACTTCAATAAAGGTAATGTAGTTCCATTCAGCCACTTGGCGCTGAATAAAGTTGTGTTGCGCATGGAAATAGCTTTCACACTAAAATGTATTTAAATTTAATGTTTATTAAGTATTCAAACTATAAAATTTAATGCAGAGGTTGTTAAGATTCACAAAAACCGGCAGCGTGGTGTTGTGGTAAGAACACTTACTACATGTGGTCATGGGTTTAATCCCCACTGCCCTGCTGTAGCGCCCTTGTGTAAGGCGCTATAAACGGTATGAACTTCTGCTGAGCAAGCACTTAATCAACAGCATAATTACCGGGCAATTATAGTTTCTATAATATCCCAAACTGCCACAGGCAACTCAAGACTGGGTCGGGGTAACTGATATACTCCATGTTTAAGTCGCGCATTCGACTTTGCCACATCGGGAATAAAGATATATACTAAAAAAAATGTGGTTTATTATCGTGAAACCATTTAGTTAAAATTTATTACGGTGTCATTTGAGTTAAAAAAAAAATTTTAAAGTTGTGAAAAATTACCAGACCGTCTTCAGTATAAGCAGGATTACGCGAGCAAATATCCATCAAAGTTTTATCAAAGTCTAAACTCATATCCTCCATATGTAGACTTGCTTCCATTGTGCAGTTTCTGCAGCTGTCCAACTCTAGCCCCTCCTGCCAAAAAACGTAAGTTTTTTTAAAAGTATGGCGCGGTGCGGTAAAGCGCCTTGTATCCCACCTTAAAGATCAACCGCTTAAAACTAAGATATTTGTAAACGGACCTATAGCGGTGTTATTATAATGTGTGATACAAATGGTTTTTTATCACCCTTTTTCAATTAATAACACTAAAAATTTTAAGGTGTGATATTTAAAGAATTCCAAATTACATGAAAATGAGTTTGGTTCAAAAAACAAAAAAGTGAAATAGCTTTTTATATTGAAAAGTTACAGCGGTTATCGTGACAACATTTGCACGAATTGATAACACTTAAGATAAAAGTAAGTAAACGAGCACTTGATTATACATCTATAAAGTAAAAACATCTGAACTTACAATTAAACGGGAGTCGTATTCCACATCTGCTGATTCAGGAGCACACGCTCCGGACTCGATACAACATATTTCAGGATGAGATAACTAAATTTGAATTAAAATAATTTTAAAATATTATCACAATTTGAACCAATATTAGAAACATTTTGTACAATGTTTGTTTATTAAAAAATAAAAGCAATTGACAGAATAGTTTTTTTTGTATATATCTTTATCCTCGATGTGGGAAAGTCGAATGCGCGACTTAAACATAGAGTAACATTAGTTTTTCCAACCCAGTCTCGAGTTACCTTTAGCAGTTTGGGATATTATGGATTGAAATATAATAATTAAGCTGCTGATTGAGTGCTGGCTCAGCAGGAGTTCGTACCGTTTATAACGCTTTACTCAAGGACGCTACAGCATGAGATCACTAGGGATCAAACCCAAGATCTTGTGTATGGTAGGAGAGTGACCACTACACCACGCTGCCGAAATTTAAGGCAACAAAGCTTAAAAATATTCAAAACTGTCAAAGTCAACTTAAGAAAGAAGTCGTCGGCCTTTTCACATCAACAATAAATTTATACAAAAAAATTGTTCAGGTTAAGAACTACCCACTTACCCTTTCTACAACAGCCCCCATAATTTTCTGGGAGACCGTCACCATCGACATTGTACACTTAAAAAAATGGTTGGTTTGCAAAAAGTTATTATCAAAAAAAAAATTATTTCTATTTATACATAAGATGTTATGGTAAAAATATTTTCGCAAAATTTTTCGTCTTGTAATACATTTTCTAAAATATATTTACATATTGCAGAAGATTTTCGTCATTAATATTTTCACATAAAGCTGAAGCCATTGTTGAAGTTGTTTCTATATAAAATGGTTGATATTCTAACATTTGGCAAGTGCTGTTTACTTGCTTTAAACATTGATCGCAGTTACTCTATTAACAACAATAAAACAAAATTTAGTTTACATAAAACTTGAATTGCTTCATCATTAGTAGAAATTTTAACTTAGTAAGGTTGTTTTTTTTTATCCTCGATGTGGGAAGATCGAATGCGCGACCTAAACATAGAGTAACATTAGTTGCCCCGACCCAGTCTCGAGTTGGCTGTGGCAGTTTGGGATATTATAGATTATAATTGCCCGGTAATTTTGCAGCTGATTTAAGTGTTGGCTCAGCAGGAGTTCATACCGTTTATAGCGCCTTACTCAAGGGCGCTACAGCATGAGATCAGCGGGGATTAAACCCACGACATCGTGTGTGGTGTAGCAAGTGTTCTTACCACTACACCACGCTGTCGGTGAAAAGAAAATACTTTGAACAAAATTACCAGTTGTGGAATTTGAAAGGTTAATGGAATGCTGCTTTCTCCCCTATCATGATCTTGTTCAACTTCTTCACAATGTGTTCGGTAGATTGCTGAAAAACAATTACATTTTAGGGGTTTTGTAAACATAAAAAACAGTGTGATACATTAATTATGGCATTGGAGGCCGAAACGTTTCGAGTTTGAGCCGCACCAATGTCACATAACTCGCCCTTGAGCTCGGCGTTTATGGATAGCTCAAACACGTCACAATAGCAAACTTTTTCCCAAAAAAACAAGGTATTTTTCTATAAAAATACTAAAACGAAAAAAGGCAGTAACCAAAACATACTATATACATTTACTCAAATTAATAAAATGTTAAACAATAACTCTGATACATCTAGTATAGTTTTTATATTTTACAAATTTCAGTTAGCTTTATTGATTATTTAACTTACCAATTACAAAAACTAGAACTAGTACCCAAGCCTTCATTTTAACGTTTAACTTAAAACAAACAATATTAAATGTGTTACGTTTTGTAAAGTGTAAATTTTATTTCACATGCTATTGGCATCATTTGATTTCCTACAATTTTTCGATTTCCGATTTTTGAACAAAAATTCACAACCTTTTGTAAGTTTGTGTTTTTTCGTCATTTTTTTATGGATTTAAAACAGTTAAATATAAAAGCCTTATTAACATAAAAATGTGTATATTTTTTGGGTAGGATAAATAATTATTTAATAAAACTGGATTTGTATGAGTTGTTTACTTCTTCACTTCGAGGACAAATTAAATTTTATTAAAATTATTTAAAATTGTTACGTCATATTACATAACAATGCTAATATGGCCACGATTAAAATGCAAATTTCCTTAAAAATTCAACATTAAAACTTTTATTTTGTAACATTTTCGCATATTTGAAGCAATATATGAATAACATAACTAAAGTAATAAACATTTCTAGTTTCCAGTAATGTTTTTAACAAAAATTTGTTTTCCATTTCGGTTCTAGAGTTCTGAAATTTACACATCAAACTCCAGATTTTTCTTAAAAATCCTTGCAAAAAGAAACGCTCAAAAATCAACGGAAGAACATATATTAGTGAAGCGGTTATTACTAAAGTAAAGTAACATTCATGGTTAAATTGAAGCCTAGCGTTGCTTGCTGTTATCCATACGTTAAACAAGGCGACATAAAAGATAAAAAATGATGTTGAATAACCCAGCAAAAATATAATATTGGTAAAAACCAGTTTATGTACTTGGTCCTTTTTAGATTTCATGATGACCCACTGATTAAATATTCATTTTAAAACATAGAATTAGCAAAACCTGTAAACGTCAACTTGAAAAATGTGCTTTAGGTGCTTTTTAAAGTACTTAAGTACCTTAATCCAAAGATGAAAATTCACTTAATATAAAAAGCTAGCCATAGCCATAGAACTTTTGCTTTTATAGTTTATAATTAAGTTTGCCTGAAAAGGTCATAAATTTCGTTAAAATTGTGTTTTGTTATTTTTCTGGCGCGAAAAACCATTGGTAAAATGGAGGTATGAAAAATGAAAGAACTGCAAAATAGCAGAATTAAAAATGTTATGCAGAAAATAAAGAAAGTTTGCGTTATCATAATTTAAATATTTGTACAAGAACGAAATGATTAAACTAAATTTTTTATGATAAATTTAACGACTAGGTTTCAAGTTTAAAATCACTTAGTTCAGTTAGATGCAAAGCAATAAAGTAAAGCATTAAAAACAAATTGAATTTAAAAAAGGCTGGCCATTTTTTTACAATATTTAATAATAAACATAAAACACCAACTAAACAAAGCCTAAATACGAACGCAAAAATCTATTTTAGTCCCACTAAATCAGCCAGAACCAGCTCTATTTGCTAAACCATAAAGTAACGGACATCTATTAATTTCAAATTGATGTATTTACGAGGCCTAGGAAAAAACGTTTCGTCGGAAAACAAATAACATGATGACGGTATTCTCATAAAAATTGTTTTTACCATTCTGGTAAGCTACGTTGGTCAGCTTAACATTAAAAGGCTAAATATTGTAATAATATTAAATAGGAGAAAATACAGAAATAAGGGTTTTTTATAGTTGGAAATTTTGGAAAAGGAAAATGGAAAAAAGAATTCGTTTTTCGACAAATGAAGATTCTTCACGAAAATCAAATGGTGAGAAATTACTTATATATTTTTAGTTAGCACTATAGTGTTTAAATTACCAGCCAATACAAAAGTTTATACTTATCTAAAAACAAGCTAAAATTATTGATTTATTTAATGAAGTACGCTTGTTTAAATCACAATACTAAATTTGAAATCTATTTAAAAAAGTTAATCCACAAACCGGGCTTTTTTAACTTTAGAAAAATTGCATGAGTTTAATAATTATGTTTACCTAACTTTCAATTTATAACCTTTGGCCTGTCCAGTTGATACAACTTCTGTGAGTTTTAATTTAAAAATTAATTTCGCATTTATAACTACAGCGCACTTACAGGTAGCAAATATTGTAAGCCATTAAACAACTTAGTTAGTGCTACTTCAAAACCACAAAAAAATATCAAAAACAGAAAAGATCAAATATTAACTTTACGTCAAAACAAAATTACGTGTTTTTCGCATAAATTGTCGTGGGTTTTTTCAGTGAATTATAAATCATTACTGTTTTTTTTCATCTTATGAATGGTGTTATTGTGTTTGTAAATTTTAATTAGAGTCTATGTGTTAAAAATATTTGTTTAGAGCACAACGTTATAATAATTTCCAATACTGTCATAAATTTAACTTTATTTGGCCCAATGTACATAGTACAATAAGTACAGGATCTCATTTAAAACTTAGAACACTTTCAACAATTTTAAATACCGCTGGTCGATATACTCTTTAAGTTAAATATATTAAAACAGACAAGATAATGAATGTTACACCCAGTATGGTTTAACATGCCACTTTAAAGGCTTGGTTTAATTTGATTAACTTTGTTTTTGTTCTTTAAGTATATATAACACATGGTATGGGTTGGGCCTTTTATTGTTTTTTTCCTATCGATCGCTAATTTTAAATTCTTATGTCAACTAAATAAAATTTTAAACAAATCCATAAAACATCACGTTGAACAAATATGTATACGCTTTGAAACGTTTACGAGATTCGTAAACGTTTGTTAACCTTACCCAACTTTGCCAGCCTATTAGACTATGGTCTAACCACAGCACTATATTATATTTTACCATCTTGGTTTAGTTGTAGGGTTAAAAATAAACCTAACCGCCTTAAATTATTTTTATTATTATTACAAGCTTGTTAATGTGTCAAGTTGGAGTTGAAATTTGCATGTTAAGCTATTAAGCAAAATGCCAATAAATTAAATCTAGCATTTCGCATGCAAAATTATTCACCCTACACAAGCAGTCTTTTATATTAATTTTGATGTTTATTATTGCATACTTGTAAATCTGCCAACTTTGTGTTAAATTTGCATATAAAGCTATATTGCAACATACTGTTTACGTAATTTAAACTTGACATATATACACTTTATTTACCTTACACAAACAGTTCTTTTTATATTAATTTTAATTTTTTAAAGCTTATTGAGAATCCAGGATTACTGAAAATTAATGTCAACAAAACGCTTAAAAATAATGGGACGGTTAAATTATTCGTTTTCATTAAATTATTTGTCAAAAATTCGCATAAAATAGATGATTTTAATTAATTTCCGTTTTATTTTTTTACATTTCACATTTTAAACCAATATATTATTATTAATAAATTGACATTAAAAATTTCTTTATTATTAGGTGTCCAATACTCAAGCGCTAAAAATAACGGATCAGTTCGAAATGCGAAAGGTCCGCGGAAAATAATGGATCCACGGGATGCAAAAAAGAATCCGAAAAGAATAGCTGATCCACGTGATATCAAAGTAATAAAAATATATTTAAGATAAATGCATTCTTATCCTACTTTTAAAATACAAAAAAGTTTTCGAGTCGGAACACTTGACCTTACTACGTGACGTCATGTGTTCGATCCCCACTGCTGTAATGTTGTATTGCCCTAGAGTAAGGTGCCACAAACGGTGTAAACTCTTGCTAAGCCAGCACTTAACCAACAGTTTAATTTTTAAAAAACCACAATAAATAATATTTCAAATTGCCAAAGTTAACACCAAAAAGGTTGGGGTAACTAATGTTACTCTATGTTTTGGTTGTGAAGTCGTTCTTTCCACATCAAGAATAAATATTTATAAAAAGGTCAATAGGTTAAAAAGTATTTACAATAAATGTGTTTGCATAACTTCAAAACATAGAGAGTTGACAAGTACAACAATTTTAAAAAGTAATTTCCGTTTGCTGTTTAAGGAAGCAAAAACCGGACCAAGGCGGATTGCTGTAAACGGATCAAACGGAAACCGAAGAGCATCTGTGCAACATGTTGCGCCACCTAACGTCAAAATAATTACCCCCGCGCCACAGGAAAAAACACGAATTCGACGACAATCAGCGCCAGCCCTAACAACCCCTCTATCGTTAGAAGATTTACTCAAAGACGGGTGGGAACCAAGCGAAGAAGACCTTGTAAGACTACAGCAGTTAACGATGCAAAAACTTGATAAAAACCGAGGTCAACATAACAATAATAACCATGCTAACTCGCAAAACCGTAATCGCCGAGTTTCATGTATTCCTTCTCATAACGAACTCGAACTTTCAACCTTACAAGAAGAAGAAGAATCGAGTTAGATTGACTTTTTGGGCCCAGGTTCGATTCGCCGTGTTGGTGCTTTTAAAACGCTTTTTAGAAGTCTGTTATATTTATTTAAACAAAGTGTAAAAGCAACTGGACAATATCTTAACATTGTCAAAGTTGTTTTTATTTTAACAAAAAATGTATCTTAAAGATATAAGTTATGTTAATTTAAGGTTACAAATACTTAACTATTTTAAAATCAATTCAAAAACGAAAAAACAATTGTAAAATACTCTGTTTTCTACCTAATTATGTCGCTTTTTCGTATAAGAATTATTTTAATATTATGTTATTTAATTCGCAGTGCATTTTATCAAAAACAAAATTTTAATGCTAAACTTGGTATTTATAAATATTACATAATTCAGTGTTATACAAATTTTTTATTGAGCCGTTCTTTTTTTATCGCTGCAAAAAAAAACTATAAACAAATAAAAAAGTTTAAAAGTTAATTATAAACTATATGGTTGCAACATTCAGTAATACTCCGCTAATGCTAATATTTAAACAATGCATTAACAGGTGTGTCTTGTGATTTTGTGACCATATGTCATATTATATAAATATATAAAATCACATGGTTTAAGTTATCATGCAGCCTTATGTAAACTAGAATTATTATAAAACCACTACTACGACAGATAAAATTCAAAGGCTAAATTGTTATCTTAACATAGAGTTTAAGTTTTAATATTAAAGTACTGAAGCAAAGGATTTAAAGTTGTTGAAATATTTAAGTTAGAAACAACCAAACGAATTTAAAATATGGAAAAACAGATTAGGGCCGAATTGGATTGTCCGATTTGCTTGGAAACGTTTAAAAAACCGATAATAATTTTACCATGTGGACATAATTTATGCAAGATTTGTTTGGATCAATTACCGGGCGATGTTATTACTAAAAAAAGGTAAGGTTTGTATTTTTCTATAGGCAGGGCTAAGCATCACCAAAAAAGGTCCTGGGTTCGATTCCCCTTGTTTTCATGTTGTGATATTTTTAAAAATGATTTAATATTGACTTACCAATTAAAAAAACTAACTAGCAGGCAATTAAAAGACAATAAAACCTGTTCAAAAGTTATTAAATTGTTTAAAGCAATTCAAGATTAATTCTGCATAACAAAAGTTTCTTTTTTTGTATAATAGCTGTGCTTGTAAGTTTGACTTTCTGGCAATAAATAACTAATTACCTTAACTTAAAATTTTATAAAACGTTTATCCTAAACTCTTCTTTTTTAGCTGCCCCAGTTGCCGAAAAACTTTTAAGACGGGAAACGAGGGACTCCCCCGAAATAGAACCTTGGAAAACGTCATTGATCAAATGGACCAATCAAAAGTAAGATAGCATAAAGTTATTTACATCTTTTATATTGTAGTAAAATTTAAAAAAGAGTTAATGTACGTTACAGTATATTATAATGCTATTAGCCTATCTATTTGGTTAAGTAATGTTGGTCCCTTTTTCTTATACAATGGCGCTATAACATGGTAGCAGTGGGGATTAAACCTAGGCTCTTATGTAGTGATGACCTAACCACTATGCTACAATAAAGTAGACCTACAGACTCAAAATATACAACATCAATAAATATATAAATATAATTATGTTACAGTTAGATGACAACACAAAATCGGCCAATAAAGAAACTGCAAAAGTTGATCAAGCTCTCAAGAAACAACAAAAAAATCTTGAAGTTGAGCAATCATTAGGTTGGTTTTCGATTAAAGTATATAAAACGTTTCTTATAAGCTAGTAAAAACTAATTTTATAAGCCTAAGATTACTTAAAAATACTTAAAAATAAATCATTTTTAAATACGCGAAACACAAAAATTCGATTTCTAGAACTTGCTGAAACAGCTATGCAATCTAATAAATTTGCCGAGGCAAAATCAGTCCTTAGCAACGTAATGTACAAGGTCACTGATGTTGAAAAGCTCAAGGTCATGCTCAAAATGGCGGAATGTTCAATCAAATTGAACAAAATGGAAGAAACGAAAGAAATTTGCAGTGAGTTCGTTGCCATAGTTGCATCTATTCAACCAGATCCAAAAGATTGTTATTATCTGCTTGACCATATTAAGATTTTAGCTGAAAAGTTAGCTGTAAAAAGCGAAAATCGAACTGCTATAACCTTAATTAGATGCGGTGTTAACTTGTGTCAATGTATCACAGACACTAAGACTAAGAATAACCGTTTATCTGTAATAGCTCACGCTTTACAAAGCGTTGCTAAGTCGATGGGAAAACCGAATGAGGCGGAGTTTAAAAAACACGGCATTCCGCTTCTTCACGAAATCCGCGGAATAATTCAAACCTCGTGTTCCAAAAATGTAAATACAATTATTGATGAAGCCTGGTGTTTAAAATACATTGGGTACTGCTATAACATAATTGGCGACTATAGCAACTGTGTGTTAGTTAACAAAGAAGCGATATCGCTAGTCCCAAATAAGGATTTATTCTTATATCATGTAATTGGCGTTTGCTACCACGATTTGGGTGCTGCATATCAGAATTTAAATCTTTTTAACGAGGCTGAAAATTGTTTTCTTAAGAGCAATGAGATTTATTATAAAGCTACTGATTGGAAAAATGTAACGCAGAAAAATAATTGCATTAAACTTACCTTGAAAAATTTAACAGAAGTTGTAGCAAAACAGGAATAAAATATTTTAATATTTGAGTTGTAAAAATTAGTAAATAAATGCCAACCTGTTTATTTATGTCATATTAAGTAAATTGATTTAGTTTTTTTTGTAATTTAATTGTTTAATTGTATAATCTTATTAGATTTAATTATGTTTTTTATTAGTTTTTGTAATGTATTCTTTTGACTTTATAAAATGGTATGATTAAGTATTTTTGGTTTAAAACATGAAACCAAAAATCAGTTTTAACTAACAAACACAATTTCAAACCAAGGTTTTTTAATTATTTAACATTAAAAATTAAATATTGTACTTTTATTTAAAATATAGTAAATATAAATACCAGCAAAATTTTTAAACCAATCAAAAACAAAAAAGTGTAAATTTTTTAGCCAAATAATATTCTCAATCCAAAAAAATCCTGAAATTTATGCTTCTCAATTAAACATACATAACCCTTTGACACCCAATATAAAAACAGATAAAATAAATAAACAAGTATTACGTTAACTTGAAAATAAGGCATTGCACACAATGAATAAAATTGCTTAATGTAAAAGCTAGTTGGCAATAAAAATATATTGGGTATTTTAAAAACACTACTTCTTTAATATTACACAAACTGGATCATTTATATTAATTTAAGCCCCCAAAAAATTACAGGGCAACAAATATTATTTTATTCCAGTTTAATGTTAAAAAATGTTAAAATTATGTTGGCTTAACACTACAACATCTCTTTATTACCCTATTTAAACTTGGGTTTTAAGGTTAAGATCAAGATGCTATTAATATAATAAAAGTAGGGGATTTCATATGTACATTCCCTATAAAAACTATAAAAATAATATACCCTTTTTTGTGAAAAAAAATTTTTTCAAATAAAAAAGTAAAAATTTACAGCATTTTTCTTCAAATTTAACCATATATTTAAAATAATAAAACAATACCCCTTATTCAAACCTAGCAAACATAACATAACATTGTTATATTAGCACTTCAGTTAACCCAATATAAAATTAAATATATTTGAAAGTGTAACTTATGTTTATACCTATATAACTAGAGACCTCTGATTGTCATAGCATGGTGTTTGACGAAAGCAATTGCGGCCAATTCTTTACAGAATTCCTCTAAAACGATGGAACCCTCTAAAAATGTTCGATGATCGTCGTTTGTACCAATTAATGATATTCCACCCCCACTGCTAAGGTTCTGGGCCATTGCAGTCCCTGTAATAATATTAAATAAAGAAAAAAATTATAAAGAAATCTATATATAATAAACCCTAATGAATGCTGTCTGCAGTTTCAATTCAATTTTGCATTAAAAGCCCCCAAAAAAAAAATTGATTTCGTAAAATGTTTACATAAATCGAAATATTATTTCTTTCTATTTCACCCTATAGCAATAGGTTTTATAAAATATTGGAAACTGATGTGTGCTGTTACAAGTACCAGCATCGTGGTGTAGTGGTTAGAACACTTGCTACACCACACATGAGGTCGTGGGTTTAATCCCCATTGATCTCATGCTGTAGCGCCCTTGAGTAAGGCTATAAACGTTATGAACTTCTGCTGAGCCAGCACATAATCAGCAGCATAATTACTGGGCAATTATAATCTATAATATCCCAAACTGCAAAGGCAACTCGAGACTGGGTCGGAGTAAAAGTTGTTACTCTATGGTTAAGTAGCGCATTCGACTTTCCCACATTGAGGATAAAGATAAATACAAAAAAAAAGTTTAGGCTATATGTAAACATCGGGCTTAAGGGCAAATAGTGTTGCATTTGTGCTACTTAAAACTGAAGCCTTTCGACTTGTTGACCAATGTTTTGACCAGTATACCACACAATTGGTTTAATAACAAACCCCTTACCTTTTTGGTGTGTAGGGGAATCCTCACTACTGCTTGCCAGGTTTTTCCGAGCTGACATTAACCTAGCTTTGAAGTTAGTAACATGAGACATTCTGTGAGTGACTTGTTCAACTACACCCTTGATTTCAACGAAAAAAATAATATATATATTAAAGTTTGGGTTTTTATTGGAATGTATTTTTTTATAAATACATGATGTTAAAATAATGGTTAATGTACATATTTTATTAAGTAAAATTTACTGCTATATATTTATGGTATTAAAAAAAGTTTGAGTCTTAGGTTAAGATATAATTGACCTAATTAAATTACAAGTAAATTAAGTTGTCTTAATAAAGGCCCTGGACTTATCGGAGTCTTAGCATAAGCCCTGATTTGTTATAATAAAACCCTACAATTATACAAAAAATTTTTACCTATTCTAACCCAGAAACATTTTAGTCTTTCTCTAACATTAATTTACCAAATATTTGTAATCTGAACGGCATATTTAACATATATACCTGTATAACTGAATATACAGAAGTAGCTTTAGGTCTTATTGGTGTAAGGGGGTCCAGCAAAAGTTCGTGCAATAAAGGATGGGGTAATAAAGTAAATTTGGATGCAATTGAAGTAACTACTAGGTTTACTGCATAAGGTTGTGACAACACATTCTTTAGTTTATTAAAAAGCATCCGAAGAAAAGGACCTAAAATATTGTATAGGTTTTAAAAGTGATTTTATAAATTATGTATGCTGTTTAATAATTTAAGTAATCCATTATTAAAAATAAATAAAATGAAAAGTTTAAAACTTGAAAATTCTTAATAAAAAACTTGTAGTCAGGCATATAAATTTGTAAGTAATATTCAATAATAAATAGAAAAATTATTGTTTTTAACACATAATTTTAAAATTATTTTGACTTGAAAAACAGCAATTTAAAATTTTTTGAATAATTTAAACAAAATTTAGAATAAAAAATGGTTAGCTAATAGTTAAATACTAGCACTTAGTTTTTTTTTTGTATATATCTTTATCCTTGATGTGGGAAAGTCGAATGCGCGACTTAAACAGAGTAACATCAGTTACTCCGACCCAGTCTCGAGTTGCCTGTGGCAGTTTGGGATATTATAGATTATAATTGCCCGGAATTATGCTGCTGATTCAGTGCTGGCTTAGTAGGAGTTTACACCATTTATAGCGCCTTACTTAAGGGCGCTAAAGCATGAGATCAATGGGGATTGAACCCACGACCTCATGCGTGGTGTAGCAAGTGTTCTTACCACTACACCACGCTGCCGGTTATTTTTGATAATATACCAATAAATATATAAAACTAAAATACATATAATCTAAAAAGACATCTATTTTTAAAGCTCTAAAATTAACAGTTTAAAAATTTATCCATTAACTTACCTTCATCATAGTTAGCTACAGGGCTGCATCTTTCAGGTGATTCAATACAATCAGTGTTAAAAGGTGGCCAGTTGAACAACTTACAAGTATTACAAACCTCCTTGTACATTCTGTGGGCTTCTCTTAAATACCCATCATAACTGGAAGACATTTTAGTTAGTGGTTTAGTAAAAATTGAGATCGTAAGCTACTATTGATTAATATATTAGTAGGAGTTATGATAAATTTGTAACCAACCAAAATATAAAGTAAAAAAATGAAGTGCAAAAATCAAGAAAATATAAAATTTACTTGTTCCTTTTAATTATATAATTGTTACATTACAACTAATGTTTATATATAGGGCAGAATTAGCAATTAAATAACAGGCATATTGCATATAAACCCTACAAAATTTAAGGGGGATTTAATTATATGACAAATGTTTTTTTTTACCCTGAGTCATCATCATTAGGTTGGGTAGACTTTGCTGAGTCAGGCATAGCTGTTAAATATTTGTTCACTGTTCTTTGAATGTGAACTCGAGGATTACTGGCATCTCCTCCACCATCTATAAAAGTTAAAAAACTGTTTTTTTTCTGTTTTTTTTTAATTTATATTACTCTAAGATGATAGGTTTTGTATTTTTTGGGGGGAAAGGTGTGTGCAGTTGGGACATGTTTAAGCTATCTGTAAATGCCGGGCTTAAGGGCAAATAGTGTGGCATTGGTGCATCTTGAACCCAATACCTTTTGGCTCATAAATTGATGCCATGAACTCTTAACCATACTACTTAAAAAAGGAAAAACTGTTTTTAATTGAGCTCGGTGAACAAGATTTATATAGGCTATATATTTTTATATAAACAAATATGGTATGTCCACTTTAAAGGCCGCAAAATAAATGAAACTGCTTTTTGTGGTGCGTTGATTATCGGGGGGAAATATTAGTTAAAAGTTGCAGCCATGTTATAATTTATAGATAAAATATAAATCATAACTTTTGTTTATATAAAACTAAAAAAAAAACTGCTTTGCTAATGCTTTAAATGATAAAAGCAATAATAAGTTTAAAATTTTTTATGATAACATTTAAATATTAACTTTCGACACTTTTACAATCTAACCTAGCAGTTCGGAGTTGGAATGATGTTTTGTTCTCTTTGGACTGTTGGGAGTATTTGACTCCAAACCTGGCTCAAGATCCCATTCCAATTCTTCCGAGTCACTCTGGATCACAACATTACCTAAAAGAACAACAAACTTAAATTTTCTCTCTTAAATTTTTTTTTTTTTAGTTTGCGTACCTATAGAGAATACAAATATTTTTAGAGAAGATTTTTTAGAGATAATTTAAAGACTAGTATAAATACACTCAAATATAAACAAGCCAAGTAATATTACTGTTAAATTTATCTTAATTTACTTAACAATTCACAGTGTATTAAAAAAAACAAATTTTAAAGCCAGAAATTTAATAAAATAAATAGTTGGACTGGCGTTTTATCTGTTTTTATTTAAAGGCTTTGCAAATTAATAAGCAATGTTTAAAAAATAAGGAATTTAAAATACTGTTAAAAACACACAGAATTTTAAAACCCAAATTATTATATTTTGCATTTTATTCGAACCTGGATTTTTGGCATGATATCCTCTATCTTTAAGGTATTGTAACACGAGTCGATCCAATATAACTGGATCTTTTTTGTTCAATATAGTTTCAAATAAACCCAAAGTTACGACTGATATTTCATCAGTGAAGTGGTCGCATCTTTCTAATAATCTTCCCAATAAATTTGGCTCAGATTCCTGTTAAATAAAAAATTCCTGTTAAATCCTGTTAAATAAAAATAAAATAAATATAAAAAAAAAAGTGTTATGTTACAGAGTTTTGGAATTTTGTGATGTATATAGTACGTTAGTATGTTTGTCGCGAAATTACAAAATACCTTTAAAACCTTTAAAAAATGTCTGTGGTACTTACAATTTAATTTTCAAAAATACTGGAAAATGATTAACATAAAAAACCAGGTTACCATATTTTATGTGTAACGTAGAAATACCAAGTAGCATAGTGAATGTATACAAGCTAGTACATACAGGGCTTTCCTTTTTTTTAATTAATTTTGATTTTTTTTTTAAAGTTGTATAACTTAAAAAATAAGTGAAAATATTTAAAGTTAATCATTTTTGAGTTCAGTGACACCAACTTTATTAATTTTTGAGTATGAAAATAGCGCTCATATATGACTTTAATCAAAAATATTTTTTGTTAAGTAACCAGAAAAAACTCAATTGTAAAAAAATTAAAAAAAATTAAAATTTAAATTGTCATGACAAAATGAGTTTTTATATAAATTTAATCTTACAAAAACTAAAAAGTTTTTTTTACATGACTACAACAACAGTAACTAAGTACTACAATCAATTAGTCATGCTACTGAAAACATATATTAAATAAATAAATTGTATAGTTTAAATATTATCAATTGGTTGCCCCTCACTAAACAACAAATAACGTTCATAATACACATACAAAAGATGTGAACTAAGTTAATTTTTACTGTTGGCAAGACAAAATTATTTAAAGCAGAAACAGAAATCCCGTTCGTCCAAGTCAAAAATACCAATAAACATTTATTATTAACATTTATTAACTTGAGATTTAAAATACTTACATTAAACTTAAGATTTGGTTGGATTATTGGCAAAAAAATACAGTAATCCATCTTACCTGTTTAGTTTGATCCGTACTTTTTTCAGGAACAATAAAGTTGACCATTTCCCGAATTAAATGTTTAGATCGAACCATTCCAAATAGTTTAGATAACACAGCAGTGGTGGTTAGGGAAGCTCGTTCGTCAGCTTGTAATAAAGGCTCAAGTAAAACTTCTTTGAAAAAATGTTGAGCGATTGATGAGGCTATAAACTGGCCACAATCCTGTTCAAAAAACAACACAATAAATTTATGTGAAGTTTCTGTAGTCCTATCCTTTATAGTTTTGAACATAAGCTAAAATATATATGTTATGACAATAATTTTGTTAAGCATAATGTAGTTGTACTTTAAAATTCAAAGTAAGTTTACTTAATACTTCACATAAGCGTAATGTAATTTTTTTCTATCCAATCTTAAAATATGTTAAACAAGATTAAAAGTATTATAAATAATAAATGCGCTTTGTTTATAATAGTTTTACATTTCTATAGGTAGTACTTTCCCAAAGAATATTAATTACTTATCCATTACACTACATAACCAACTTTAAAATGACCAACTCAAATAAAATAGGCTACATTTTAATTTTTGTAATACAGTTGCAACTTCAACCAACATTTGCTCAAAATAATTTACCCGCACACCACAAATGGCAGATTTTTTAAATTTTAAAGCTTTTGAATTGAACATATATTTAAATGTATTTTGTCCACTAAGGTTTATTAAATATAGATTTAAAATACCTGGTAAGCATCCATAACAAGTTGATCACAATAATCAAACCATGATAAGAAAGAAACAAGAGCTCTCTTTCCAGTGAAGTTTCTACTATCAGAACACGAGTAACTATGACTATCCAGTCCCCATTTAGCTGTTATTAACTCTACATCACTGGGATCAAGGGTATTGGGAAGGAGTTTGAATAAAGAAATAAGCCTGAAAAAAAATTTAAAAATAAAATATTGTATGTTTTAGTACAAAATTTTTATTGAAAGTGATTGAACACAAAAAAAATATTGTTTGTTTATTCAGTAGTGATTTGTTTTTACAAAAAAAGACAAAAATGATAGCAAATATTTAACTTGTGATTACAAAATTAGGTCACTGCCTTTTAGTTTAACTAGGAAAAAAATACTGTATATATATATATATATATATTTCTAAATAAATGTCAGTTTTTAAGGTAGGATTAACAAAATTTTTAATGAGATAGCAGCCAAACACTAAACATTTTTTACACATACGTCCATCTAAAAACATTTAAATATAACACTGTTTAAAGCAAGGTAACAATTGCAAAAATTTTCACATTATCTACTATCTAACTAATAAATACCTTGTATTCAGAAGCGGACATAACTTTGTTCCTCTAACAGTTGCATTTGCAGCATCAGGATGTGGTATAGAAACCAATAATAATAATCCTTCACATGCTTTTACTGCTACCCTACCATCTTCTGATCGCGATAAGTTTAACAATGAATCGACAAGATCGTATTTCTCTTTGTTTGAGCTTGTAGGGGTGTCTCCAGTTGATAGTTTTGTCGAATTCTGTGGTGAATTTAAAAAAATAATTGAAAATTTGTAATAAAATTTGTAACTTACTTATAGGTATTGTAACCACAAAAAAAGTTAACATATTTAGTAGGGATGGGCTGAAATCCAAATTACTCGAATTCGACGAGCCCGAGTATTTTGTTGCGATACTCGGCCGAGTACTCGGTTATGACATCATTTAAACGTATATAACTGCTCACGAGAATCTTTCCCCATAATTTGCCAAAAAACACGTGTTTATGGATTATAAAGTGTTTAACGTTGGCAAAACTACTTACTAGGGATGGACTGAAATCCAAATTACTCGGATTCGACGAGCCCGAGTATTTTGTCGCGATACTCGGCCGAGTCCGAGTACTCGGTTATGACGTCATTTAAACGTATATAACTGTTCACGAGAATCTTTCCCGCATAATTTTAAAACTGCAAAATTTGCCAAAAAACACGTATTTATGGATTATAAAAGGTTTAACGTTGGCAAAACTTACTGCTGATAGCAATATCATTTTAAGTCCAAACAAAAATGTTTAAGTCTCAAATTTATTATGCGTAAAATTTAGTAAAAAAAGTGTAGTAAAAAGTGTATTAGTTGCGCAATTGTTGCTTAAATAACGTAATATAATTGCGAGTAGGTTATAAATTATTAGAAAAAGGCAAACCTCGTGTTTTTTTATGTTTAGTAAATCGTATACGATCTTAAATGACAAATTATACTCGGCATCCGAGTACTAAAAAATGCTCAACAAACATGAGTATTAAAATATTCTTAATACTCGGGTCAAGTACTCGGACTCGGATTCAATTGGCCCATCCCTAATTTTTTAGTAATCAGTAACTAACATTTATTATTATAGTACCCTTTAATTATTTAAAAAAAAACAACATACCTCATTTGCATTAGTTTTGTTTACATCATTCCCCACAACGGGATTCTCCAAACTTCCTTGTAGAAACAAATGGACCAAATGTGGTTCTCTTTTTAGCCTGGCACACACCGTACATAGAAATGATATTTCTTCAGTCTCAGTGGGAGCAGCTTGAACTTCCCCACAAATTTTAACAAGCCTCGCAACAGGTCTGAAAGTTAAAAAACACTACTGTTAAAATGTTAATGTGAATTTAATATTAGCCTGAGCACTGTGAAACATAAGAAAGAATGATTTTTAAATAGGTATCAGGGAACGAAATAACGGGTCGCTATTCGCTAAAAGCGAATCGTTTTTTTAAAATTGGCGAATCGTTTTTTTACAAATATATTAGAAATAGCGAATCAACCAAAAAAGGTCCATGCAGTGATAAAACTCTCGTGTATATTTTTACGATCTATTTTACAACCGGTTTCACACTAATTTAATTACATCATCATAATCCTGCGGAAATGTAGGTTACTATAGGGCATTTAATAACAATAACTTTCCATGTTTTGGCAATGCGTAAATTTCGCTCCCGAGATCGATGAGTTGTTGCGCAATTTTTTAAATGCATAACACAGCCTTAAAAGAATTAAATATGTTTCGTTTTTCGTGCAAAATATTCTTAACGATTGTTTAACAATAGGTTACATTTTAAAAATGCCACGCAATGCGTCAAGTGTTACAAAAAAACGAAGATTATGACTTGAACCTAATAATTACTCGTGACCTCAATTTTAGCGAATCGTTTTTTAAACGTTAATTCGTACCCTGCGTATAAAAGTAAAATACATTATATTTTATTTTATAATATTATTATGTGACAAAAACATTTTGATTTTCTAAATTTAAACTAAATAAGCTTAGCTATAAATTGTCATTTTGCCTTTTATTAACTTTTATGACTATAAGTGTTCGTTTCTAAACATTTAATAAACAAGTTAAGCAGGTAATAAAAATTTTTATTTATGCATTTTATATATATACTTCTATACTTATAAGTTTTAGGTAAATTAACCTGTGAACGTTAACATGGGGAAGAAGGGGCTGCCGTATTTTTCCGAGCAAATTTTTAAAAAAGATTAAAATTTGTTGTTTCATTCCTGGTGGACAATCCGCTCGTCCCAATGTGTGCAGGGTTTCCAAAATTTTATGCTAAAAACACAAAAACATAAAGTAATACTAAGTTCAGAACATGCGCTACATATTTAAACATTTTGAAGGGTTATGTTACAGAGTTTTACAATTTTTTAAGTGATGTATATAGCACGTTAGTATGGTTGACAATGAATCACAAAATGGCTTTAAAACCTTTAAAAAATGGCTGTGGTACTTACAATTTATTTTTCAAAAATACTGGAAAATGATTAACATAAAAAACCAGGTTACCATATTTTTTTCATCACAAACAGGGCTTTCCTTTTTTTTTATAAATTTTAATTAGTAGGGAAAATTATTTGAAGTTTAAAAAAATCATTTTTGTGTTCAGTGACACCAACTTTATTATTTTTTGGATATAAAAATATCGCTAATATATGACTTTAAAGAATATATATATATACCTTATAATATATTATAGCAGTAAAAAATGGTCACCAAACCCAGGTTATTTTACGAGGCAACTCAGGTAGTACAAAAACATATATTCTACCTGTAATAAATACTCCATACAAGGTCCAGTGTCTCCTCCTTTTTCATCTTCCTCTTGAATCAAGATTTGAAGCATTTGTTTCAAGTGGGAAGGAATGTTGCTGTCTGTCACCTGAAAGTTTGGTTAAATAAATAAAATAAAAATAAAATAAAAACACCTGCTAAGCCAGCACTTAATCAGCAGCATAATTATCGGGCAATTATAATGTATATAATATCCCAAACTGCTACAGGCAACTCGAGACTGGGTCGGAGTAACTGATGTTACCATATGTTTAAGTCGCGCATTCGATTTTCCCACATCAAGGATAAATATATATACAAAAAAAAAAATTTTTGTTCTTGTTACTTTAACGGTTCTTGAAACTGTTATGACTCTTTTAAAAAAAAAGGAAATTAAACATAACCAAACAACATTTGTCCTTTAATTAAAAATTAAATAAAACAAGTTATACGAATAAAAACTTACTGGTGTTTTGTCATCTGTGTTTTCAATATAAAAGTTCGTGATTGACTTCCAATGATAAACAAAATCTTCATGTAAGGGAGTATCTGGTGCTAGAGCATCAACTGCTTGCTGTATAATCGTCGTGAACTTATTAAACATATTCGATGATGTCTTTTTTTCTTTACTTAAACAGTTTTTACGATGTTTAAATTTTCAGCCGCTGCAGTTATTATTAGAACCTTCTGATTTTTTGTTAACTTGCATAAAATATCATAAACTGGACAAAAAATCTAATGTTTAAGGCATACACTAAAGCGTATTAGAATAGCCTTGTTTTTATCAATCAAAAAAATTCTGGGGGCAAAAAGTTTGCTACTTTTAGAAATGCCAACTCGCGAAAACTTAACAAAAACTTTTGCGTAAAATAAAAAATTTGTAAACATCACAGGTGTTTACAATTTTATTTAAATCAAGTATATAATATTTTAAATTTTTAATTAAAAATTTGACTCACCTAATGATTAGCTTCTCCAGGTTATTTACCAATTACAAATATTTTATAAAGATTAAAAGTGTTTTTAATGTCAAAAAATTATCTAATACTTAAAAAAATACATTTTAAAATAATTACTCATAGGCGCTCTAAATAGTCCTAAATCAAATTGGGTGGGCAAAAGTTATGAAAAATGGTTTTAAAATTGTTTAAATAAATAAAACTATTTGAATAACTAAAAAATATATTTTTACCCAAATATTGAAAAACAACCAGCAGTTAAATATAGTAGTCAGACTTTTAAACGCCTTACATTTGAACCCTTACAGCTAAAACCCCACAAATTTGTACCCCTTTATCTGAAACCCTTTATATTCAGTTTTTAATTCGAATTAAAGGTGCAAATTATTAAGTATATTTAGGTTTAAATATTTTTATGCCACCTCACCTTAATCTGTTTAAAAAGCTTCATATAAAAAACATTTATTTTTATTCCAAAAAAATAAATAAATTAGAAAAATTTATTTTAACGAGCTGGCTAAAAAAACTTTGAACTATTATTTATTACCACAAATATTGTTTTATTAAGGAAAACATTTAAAGAACCTTTGGGGTTACAGAAAAACAAGGCAGTCAGTGGTACAAAAACAATAAAAAATTGAAACTCAACGGGATATGAGATTTTTGAGATAATGTTTTACACAGTGAAAACTTTTATTTGCAGAACTTTTAAATTTAACTTCAAGCAACTTACAAATCTAAAAAAAAAAAAATATTATTTTTATTTAAAAATTTTTAAAATCATTTCCTGAAAAGGCTATAAACTAAACTGTCAATGGCTTCGATAAATTTGGTAAAAGGACATAAAATTATATAGATATTAGGCAAAAACAGATGCACTTTTACATTTATCCCCTTAACCAATTGCAATTACCAGCAGAATCCCCCATTAAAACTGGCAGCGTGTGGTTGTGGTCAGAACAATTTCTACACTACATGAGGTCTTGGGTTTGATCCTCAGTGATCTAATGCTGTAGCACCCTTGAGTAAGGCACTATAAATGGTATGAACTCCTGCTGAGCCAGTACTTAATCAGCAGCATAATTATCGGGCAAATATACAGACTCACTTTAACATTAAGGAAAAACACTGCCCCCAAACTTTTCTAGTTTAAACCCCAAGAAAACTCCCCCTCCATTCTTATAAGTAGAAGTTAAAAAAGTGAAATATAACTAAACTTGTATGTTCAAAATTTTGAGTTACCAGTAAATTTCTTCGTCTGAAGAGACATCCAGATTTGTCAACTTAAAACTTTCTTCTTCTTCATCATCCGATATGAAACCGTCTTCTTCTTTTATTTCCTCCACTGTAATGTCCATGTCGTTGTCATAGCAACTCATCTCCGCTTCTGAAAGATGGTGGTCGCCTTCGATGAATTTGGCAAACCTTAAATTTAAAAAAAAAATTTAATTTATGAAAAACTTTTTTTTTTCACATTTAATTTGCCTCACTTACCTTTAAAAATATAACTTAGCCTTATAACAATGCAAATTTAACTAAGTATTTAAGTTTCAAGCCATATTTAAGTCATTGGTAAACTTTTAACTGGTCTTAAATTATTGTTTTTTTTTTTGTATATATCTTTATCCTCGATGTAGGAAAGTCGAATGCGCGACTTGAACATAGAGTAACATCAGTTACTCCGACCCAGTCTTGAGTTGCCTGTGACAGTTTGGGATATTATAGATTATAATTGCCCGATACTTATGTTGCTGATTAAGTGCTGGCTCAGCAGGAGTTCATAACGTTTATAGCGCATTACTCAAGGGCACTACAGCATGAGATCAGTGGGGATTGAACCCACGACCTCATGTGTGGAGAGCAAGTGTTCTTACCACTACACCACGCTGCCGGTTATTGTTATTAAACAGAAGTTTTGGGTAAACCTTTAAGATAAAACTTTAGTTTTAAATTTAGGGTTTTGTATGTTTATAAAACCACTAGAAAAACTCCTAACCAGTATAAGTTAAATATAATTAAACAAAAAATTGAGTTTTACTTTTTAGGTGTTTCAATTCGTAGCAAAGTTTTCCACGGTGAACATTTAGGACTCTGACAAAATTGTCGTAGTTCTTCCAAAGCTTTTTTAGTCTCAATCTCAGCTTCAATCCGATATTGATCTTCAGTTAACAATTTTCTGGGTTTTGGATCTCCATATTTTCCCAATAATTTGTTTCTTTAAAAAAAATCTATTTATACTGATATTTAGTAAACATAATTTACATATATATATATATATATACATATACCAGCAGCGTGGTGTAGTGGTAAGAACACTTGCTACACCACACATGAGGTCGTAGGTTTAATTCCCACTGATCTCATGCTGTAGCGCTCTTGAATAAGGCGCTATAAACGGTATGAACTCCTGCTGAGCCAGCACTTAATCAGCAGCATAATTATCGAGCAATTTTAATCTATATAATATCCCAAACTGCCACAGGCAACTCGAGACTGGGTCGGAATAACTGATGTTACTCTATGTTTAAGTGGCGCATTCGACTTTCTCACATCGAGGATAAAGATATATACATATATACATGTTGTAGTACTATTTTATTAGCCGTTAAATTTTATTTATTAGTAAACAACAACATTACAACACTTAAAATGCAGCCAATAACCTGCATTATATGAGCGCTTTAATTATGCATATTTACTACTTTTAAGTTAATTTAGTTATTTTTAATTCAATACATATACTAGTTGTTTATAATAAAATGTCTAAATTTAAAAAAATTTTTTTTTTTACTGATTAATTTTTCTTTTGTATACCAACATTTTAATATATTTTTAAACAAAACTTACATTAGCTTAAATCTTTTTAACGTTAAAATAATTTCCCCAAAATTTTCTTTAGTTTTTGAATTTGTTAGCAGTTGTTGAATAAATATTCCAAAAATAATTGTCAAAGAAAACTAGAAAAAGAAAACAACCAAAAAAGGTAAAAAAAATCATATAATTTATAAACAAATACATACATCCAAGTGTTAAATGTAATTATGATAACACCTAATACCTTAGGCAGTTGTGTTCCATTATATATAAGTAAAACAGATAGAACTTGAATTGACCATTGTATAATATTATTAGATCGGGGGTCAATAACTGGCCCATATCGGTATAAGAATATAAAACTTAAGAACCCTAAAAAAATTTTAGGAATTTTACGAAAAAAGTTTAATTTTCGAATAAAAACCCTTAACAAAAAAAACGTAATCTTATTTTTAAAAGTTTATATACAATATTTAAAATAAAAAAAAAATATATCAGTTTGAGTTAAAAAAATATACACAACACATTACAACTTACCAAAAATAAGAATAAAATCAAATTTTTTTTCTAAAAAATGAAACACAAAAATTGCAAACCTGAAATAAGGATATATCCAGCAAGCAAATAATAATGTTCTGTTAACATCTCACTTAAATTGCCCCAAATTTTTGTTAAAATCCATGCACAAATTGTCCAACCACCAAACAGTAAAGTATATGCTAATTTTTTCTGCATGAAAAAATAAAATAAGTTAATTTTTATAATATTAAGATTTTTCGCTATATATTTTTTTTGTATATATATAATTTATCCTCGATGTGGGAAAGTCAATGCGCGACTTAAACATAGAGTAACATTAGTTACTCCGACCCAGTCTTGAGTTGCCTGTGGCAGTTTGGGATATTACAAATTATAATTGCCCGATAATTATGCTGCTGATTAAGTGCTGGCGTGCATTACTCAAGGGCGCTACAGCATGAGATCAGTGGGGATTGAACCCACAGCCTTATGTGTGGTGTAGCAAGTGTTCTTACCACTACACCACGCTGCCGGATATATTACCATAGAAATAGTTATTGCTTTAATTTAAATTTCAAATTTTGCAAAACAATAAGACAATGTTAAAATTTAAGACTATATTTAAATTCAATACTTCAACACAAAAAAAATAAATTTTTTTTATTACCAAAACGATAAATTATAAAAATATTATAAAATTAAAAACAGTTTTAACGAATTTTTAACTTCATAAATTACCTTCGGTAACATTCTACTTAACATAAACACCAATAAAAGAATTGAAGCCAGAACACCAACACTAGTACCACTTGTATAATAAAAAGTTGAAGATTTGGATAATTTTTCAGCCATATAAAATAAAAGAAGACCAGATATTAAGCAAAGGCAGCATGACAGGTCAAAAACTAAAAAAAAATTATATTTAAGTTAAAAATTGTATGTTATATCTTGAGTTCAATTCTGACTTAACATCACAATTTTACTAAATATTTTTTTTTTTAAATACAAAATTACATAAAAAGCAGTATTTTATATTTTAACAAAATCCAAAAAAAAACGTAATTATAGTTGCAAAATTTAAAATAAGAGTTGTGACCATATTACGACAATTTTAATGCAAAGCATTTGTGGGCAAGCTACTTGTATATATTATGCAAAAATTAAATTAACATTAAAAAAGTAAAGAAATAACATTCATTTTGTTATACTTATAATCCTGGTTTCAACTTGAAAATTTTGTCCGCTTAAACGTGGTTTAATAAGAATATATAACTCCTTATAAGGTGATGAGCAATATCCTTTTACTTTTTCCGATCCATTGCCAGATTTTCCAGCAAACCAACGCGACATTTTCTGAACAATTAAAATAATAAAAGGGTCCTACTAACTACCACACAGATCACACTGGACCACACAGGAGGTGACTATTTACCACACAGGACTACACAAGTTACGTTGACTGTTTTTCCTGTCTTTTGCTAAAAATTAAGTACCATAACCTCCGCCATAACCCCTTTTCTGGGAAAACCCCCTAGTTGCCCTGATTACAAAAAATAGGCTACACTATTTCTGCGTTTTATTTTTTTCTGTGTGGTAAATGTATTGTCCCATATGGTCTGTGTAGCCCTGTGTGGTAAAAAGTAGAACTTCGATTAAAATAGCTTTTTCTTTAACAAAAGAAGTTGTTAGCAAAAACTAAAGTTAATTACCTATTATAATAATAAACAGAAATAATAGACAAGTAAAATTAGCCAGACCCAAAGTAATTAAACCCTTCTAAAATTTCCTAAAAAAAAAATTTTAAAATCTTACTGATAAAGTATCAGATGCAGTTTGGTACCAATTCTCCTCATTTAAACTAATGTCAGTATCAGCATAAATCATTTCAAAGTCTTCATCACTGGAATTTATTTTTACTTCCACACAACTTAACATCTTTAAAAAAATAACATAAGGATGGTATTAACACCGGCAGCGTGGTGCAGTGGTAAGAACTATTGCTACACCACACATGAGGTCGTCGGTTCAATCCTCACTGATATCATGCTGTAGCACCCTTGAGTAAGGCGCTATAAACAGTATGAACTCCTGCTGAGCCGGCACTTAATCAGCAGTATAATTACCGGGCAATTATAATCTATAATATCCTAAACTGCCACAGGCAACTCGAGACTGGGTCGGAGTAACTGATGTTACTCTATGTTTAAGTTGCACATTTAAAATTTCCTACATCGAGGATAAAGATATATACAAAAAAAAAAAAAGATAGTCATAAATATTGAAAGCACTTGATCTTAAGTATATTTTTTATCGCATTATTTTTTACTTACAAACGCGATATTTTGTGAAGGATTAAGATGAAATAGCAAACTTGAAGTAAGATCTGTTTGATAATTGTTGTTGTCACCCCATTCTAACTCGATTATATTTTCCATATGTTTGTGGTATTTACCTACAATTTGATGCAAAATTCAAGTATATAAGATACAAGCTTAAAATAAAAAAACAAACAAATTTAAACTGATCAGCACAACATTTTTTGAATTGTGTAAAATAGACAGTGTCGTGTATTGGCGCAATACTGAGGCCTTGTATATTTAAGCCAAATTTAGGTAAAACATGCCAACATAAATCATGTGTGCATTGACCGAAAAACGTGGTACGCCTGCATGCGCGGTCACGCATTTTCTACACTTGCATGCACAAGATCTCGTTGAAAACTGTCCTACTTTCCAGACTGGATGTTTAAGTTGTAAAGTCAACCTTCCCACATTCAGATATTAGGAAAAAATAAATATAGAAAAAAAGTTTCAAAAAATTAGTTAAAACTTACCACTTGATCCCAACACATTGTGACAAAGTAAAAAAGTAAATATTGTTCCAAGTATTAAACCCATTTGCATAATAACTTGGTTTGTGATCCAAGTTGGCTAAAAATCTTACAGAATATATATACAATAAATAGAAAAATTGCTACATTTTAAATAACAAACTTCTTTAAAAAATAAATAAAAATGTTGCCTTTTTGTATTTAAAACGGCTTTTTCACATAGGAAACTATCAGACATTAACTGATGATGGTTTTTAGAATTTAAATATTTAGAAAATAGTTAGGTTTTGCACTTTACGTAAACTTTAGAAATTTTTTGCCAATTTTATAGAAAAATTTTCGTTACTGTAGTTTGGAATAAAAGAGTAATTATAATTTATAGACTATAACTTTAGTTGTTTGCCTTTTTAATCAACCTGAATTTTTAGTTTAAAAATATTATTAAAAAAATAAATAACCTGATTTCATATTGTTGTGAGTTTCGCGCAAGTTATTTATTTACAGAGTTGCCAAATTAAAAGAAATTAATTACGTTTTTTCCAATTTTTTTAATTAACAAAAATATACCTATTACAAAATTTAAAAATTTTGACTTTAAAATAAATTAACTAAAACCTTAACTTTTAAACTAAATGAAGTTTTTCGAAAAGCTAGAAACTACCGAAACGCTAGGAAGCTATTAATTATTTTTATATTTTTATAACATACTTACTAACAAAAACCAAAAAAGAAAATTAAAATTTTATAAATAATACATAAATTTAAAATAATCAACGTTTATTAAATGTTAAACTAAGTATGTAATCTGTTTAATATAAAATAAAAATTCAGCAGAAAGTGCAGAAAAATACAGTTTTTAGTTATGCAATATAAACAATACAAATTAATTTAAAAACACAGTTTTAAACATTATTATTAATCAAAAATCTCATGGCATTATAGAAAGTAAAATTACATTTTAAAATGTTTTTAATTTATAATAAAGTATTAGGAAAAAACAAAAATACCCTGGGTTCTAGTGCAAATTTCATGCATTATATAAACAAGTTAAATTAACTAGTAACGCAAAAAAAACAACAAAAATAGTAAATTTTCTGATGTAGTGTAATAATGATTATAAAATGATTAAAAAAAATTATTGCAAAAACATTTAATAAAATTTTATTGTAAATAAAAAAAATTAATCAATAATAGGCTAAATATTAAGTTAATATTACAATTTTTGATTTAAAATAATGATTGGTTTAGTTTAAGTGTAAATATTAATATGTATGTTAAATAATAAAAGTCGTGAAAAAATAAAAACATGTTGTCTAGGTTGAATAAGGTATATTATAACAATAAAGTTTGGTATACAGAATAAATTAAATAAAAAAATGTTAAGAACACCATGCTATATTTTTCCTACACATTCCCGCAAACCATAAAGTTTGTAATTTATCTTTATCAGGTAAATTACTTAAATCTAAATTTTTAGCTTGATTTTGTGACAACTGCAAAAAATTAAAAAAATTATTTAAGATTCATTTTATGATAACAACTGTAGTTTTGTTAATTTTAATGTATTACACTTTATTATTTATTTATCCTTGATGTAAAAAAGTCGACTTAACAGCCTAAATATAGAGTAGCGTTTGTTATCCTGACCCAGTCTGGAGTTGACTGTTTAATATCTTATTGAGTAAAATTGCTCGATAATGAATCTGCTGATTGGTTATTTGCTTAGCGATAGTATATTACGTTTATAGCATTTTACGAATGGATTTATAGCATTTTACATTTTACGAATTTGTAGCATTTTACGAATCTCACTTTTTTACCTATTTATAATATTTGCCTCTTTTTGGCACTACATAAATTTTAAAAATAAAGTTATGTTAAAGTACTCACCAATGGTGGAGGGTAAACTCTTTTAGCACGAATTCTGTTAATATGTTCAAAATATGAAGCTTTTAATATTCCCTTAATATCATCACTCCAACATGGAGAACATAGCTGACAAATCTAAAACAAAATATTTCATTTTTAAATTTCCTATGCACCTAACAATTAATTTTCAGGGTAAAATTTTTAACCTAAAACATTTAACTAATAACCTTGGGAGTTGTGGGTAAAAATAGTTAAAACACTCAGCCTAACAACATAAGGTTAGTTGTTTAATTCTCACTGCATCAATGTCATCGCATTATGTATAGCAGCCTTAACAGTTTAAACTCCTGCCAAGCTATAAATCAACCAGCAGCTTATTTTTTTTGTATATATCTTTATCCTCGATGTGGAAAAGTCGAATGCGTGACTTAAACATAGAGTAACATTAGTTACTCCGACCCAGTCTCGAGTTGCCTGTGGCAGTTTGGGATATTATAGATTATTATTCCCCGGTAATTATGCTGCTGATTAAGTGCTGGCTCAGCAGGAGTTTATACCATTTATAGCGCCTTACTTAAAAGCGCTACAGCATGATATCAGTGGTGATTGAACCCATGACCTCATGTGTGGTGTAGCAAGTGTTTTTACCACTACACCACGCTATTTATTTGGTATAATTAACAAAAATATCTAGAATTGCCAAAGTCTACTTAATACTAGGTCAGAAGACAGGCCCTATGTTTTGGCCTTTTAACATCAAAAATAAACATTTATACAAAAACTAACCTCTGTCTTGCAATCTGTGCAAGTTTGGCATTCCTCATCATAAACTTGAATATCACGATCACTACAAATCATGTGATCACTTTCTTTTAAGCTAAACAAAAAAAGCAAGTTAAATTTTTTTTGATATTGAAATTGGAAGATATGATACAGTGAAACTTTATAAATTACCCGGCAGCGTGGTGTAGTGGTAGGAACACTTGCTACACCACACATGGGGTCGTGGGTTCAGTCCCCACTGATCTCATGCTGTAGCGCCCTTGAGTAAGGCGCTTAAAACGGTACACACTCCTACTGGGCCAGCACTTAATTAGCAGCATAATTATCGGGCAATTATAATCTATAATATCCCAAACTGCCAAAGGCAACTCGAGACTGGGTCGGAGTAACTAATGTTACTCTATGTTTAAGTCGCGCATTCGACTTTCCTACATCGAGGATAAAGACATATACAAAAAAAAAATATTAGCTATTTATTATATCACACTAAGAAAATTTAAAATTAAAAGTTATCAAAACTAATTAATTTCAATTAAAACTTACTTTGTATTTCCGATTCTCGAAGTCATTGTCGCAACTCCAGCCAAACTTAAAGTATTAAAAACAACTTTCTCGTACATTATCCCATTATCAGTAAAATGTGCACTTGATAAGTTAGGGGACATATTTACCTCCATAAGATAAACATTTAGTTTCGAATCTAACACAAAATCAAACCGAACCATCTCAAAAAATGACGATGTTCCAAACGGGTATTTTGATACTGCGCTAATAATGTCAGTTTGTTTAAGTTTAATCATATCTGCTATAGCTTGGTAAACATTTCTTTGTAGTTTATCAGCATCAAAGTTTTGTTTTTTTATGAATGTAAATAACGAATTCTTATGTGACATTTGTAAACGAAGGTAAAGGTCTCGTAAAGAAGGCATCTAAAAAATTAATATTTTTAACTTATTTAAAGGCCACACAACAAATAAGTTTAAAATTTCATCCCTTCAAAAAAAAATAATAATTAGTCATTGTTTAAATTGTTATGGTGGTTTAGATAAAAAGTAAACAAAAACTATTCTAGTTTAACCCGTCTTTTGACCCTAATATAAAGTATCTACCATAATCTTAACCAAGTCTAAAATGTTTTTGACAGATTAGAATTTAATTAAACATATTGACCAAAAATTAACTTTGCAGAAAAGTCAAGTGTTTAAACTATCACACCATAACCGAAGGTAAACCCTTATAACATTAAAAAGTTTAACTTTACAAAAACCGGCAGCGTGGTGTAATGGTAAGAACACTTGCCACCCCACCACAAGGTCGTGGGTTTAATCCCCACTGCTCTCATGCTGCAACACCCTTAAGTAAGGCGCTATAAACGGTATAAACTCCTGCTCAGCCAGCACTTAATCAGCAGCTTAATTATCGGGCAATTATAATCTATAATATCCCAAACTGCCACAGGCAACTCGAGACTGGGTCGGAGTAACTGATGTTACTCTATGTTTAAGTCGCGCATTCGACTTTCCCACATCGAGGATAAAGATATATACAAAAAAATAAATAACAGTTTAACCCAATACCTCCCAGGTTGGGGTGTAATCATCAGCAACTACATATTTGTTTGTGTTATGGACATCAAATGGGTTGTAGTCTTCAGGACAATACCTAAATAAACAATTTTATTAAATTAGTGTTATTCTTGGAGTAAAAGATTTTCTACAGCATGTTATTTTATTAACCAATTGATAATGTTTGCTTACTAAACTGCGAACTAATTTTGTATCTCGACCAAAATATGTTTTAATAGTTTATTACCAGAACCATTTTGGTTAGAGATTTTGTACACAAATAATATATACATATATATTAAAGTATACAAAAATGTAAAGCAATTTTAATAAAAATGAATAAAATAACAAATAAAATTTTGGTTTACCTTATAAGCCATTCCCCATCAAACACATAAATTCTTAATGGGTTAACTGAAGTTATTATCGTATAAATTCCAATATCAAATTTTCTACCATCCACTAAGAATGGATCACTAATAAATTCTTGAACAAAAGAATCAGAGGCAGTTAGGTCAATATCTACAAGAGAAAAAATTAATTTTAATATCATAAAAAATCAAAATGTTTCGTTAAAACGCAATTTAAAAATATAAAATTGTTTTTTCGATAACCATAAAAATAATTCAATTTTTTCTAATGTTTTTATTGGCCTATTTGTTTTCAGGATTTTATAAACTGCATGCACAAAAAAATAATATGCTATTTGTTCCACTTAAAAAACTGCAAAACTTTTATGTTTAATGTTTAGTCTTACCTTTCATGGATTTGATTGTAATACCACGATGCTGATTATTCTTTTGGACCCAAAGTTTACTTGGATTTTGATTCGCATATTTAATAAATTCTTCTTTTTCTTTGGGCAAACTAAACGCCGTTGGAATGTGCCTAAAATTTATTAAATAATTTATAAAAATAAATAATTCATTTTTTATTTAATTTTCACAAGTATATATAATGCCAAACTCAATTACATATTAAGCCAATTAAAAATTTACATCGCAACCCATTTGATTATTTGTTTAATTCACATTCTCTACAATACTATGAAAATAGATTGAAATCCCAAACTATTGATCTAGTAATATAGCTTTATAAACATGGTTAAATACTTAAAAACTAGACAGAATATTTATCATGGCTATATAATATAGTTATGTTATGGTATATTAATAAAACCACACAATATATATACTTAAATTTAAAATTCAATGTTGTAACAGTCCCACAAACACAATTTACACAACTTAGGTATAAGTATAAGAGGAAGTATCTTATTAACTTCCTGATACAAACACTAACATTACCTTTGTTTTTACAATATCTTTAACCTACCTGAATTTTGATCTGGCTAAAAATACTTTGCTAGTTATAAACCCAAAGCCAGGAAAATGATTGATCTAAAATATTGAAAATAACTTTTAATTTTTAAGTCTACAATAATTATTTTCATAAAAAAATATATATGCAATTAAACCTTTTTTTAAAAAAAAAATTTAAAAAATTTATGACACATTGTTTGTTAATTTTAACATTATTTAAAAATAGGATTTTAATCTTTTAAGGCTTTAAATAAAGGCCTACTTCTACATGGCCAAATATTAGTTAATTTGACCAAAAAAAATATAGATTAGTGCCACAGCCTTGCCATTTTTTTATTTGCATGCACAATATCTGGTTAAAAACTGCCCTACTTTTTAGGCTAACAAAAACTATATATTTATTATCATACAGTATACAACACTGACAATAAAACCCAAACTTGTGGATGTAAACCTGTCCATTTAAACTTTACCGACAATTATAACAATACATAAGGAAACATATACTAGAATATATATGTCAAGTTATACTGTAGTTTTGTTGTTACTTAAGCCTTTTCACATAATACATAAGGAAACATACTAGAATATATATGTTTTTGTTGTTACTTAAGCCTTTTTCACAATTTAAATGTAAAAGATGCATAACATGATTACCAATTGTTTTTGAGTTATGTCGTTTGGTTTTCCAATAACTTTAGAAAAGGGATATTCATAACCCCACATTACATCCCACGGTTCCTTCATATTTTCATTCCACCTCTCATACCCAAGTTCCTTAAAAACATTCCTCACATGAAGCATATGAGGACTATCTGCACTAAAATAATTTAACAATTTTTTAAAACAAAATACTTTTCAGTTAAATAAAAAAAAAAATTTTTTTCTCTGAGTGTAAAGGTTGATTTCATGACCTTAACATAGAGTAACTTATGTTACCCTGACCCAGTCCCAAGTTGCATTTGGCAGTTTGGGATATTATGAATCATTACTACCTGATCATTAAGATGCTGATTAACTGTTGTTCAGCAGAAGATCATACAATTTATTGTGCCTTACTCAAAGGTGCTACAGCACAATAGCAGTGGGGATTAAACCCAGGACCTCACATAGTATAACCAAGTGTTCTTACCACTACACCTTGATTATAATTTGTATAAGGGTAATTATAAACTTACCTTTTTGCCCATAAATAGTAAAGTGGTTTTCTTCCTGATTTGATAATTTCGTTATTATTACTGATTGATTGTACACTAGAAGCTATTTTGAGTTGTTCTCTGTGTAGTTCTTTAAGGTGCATGACATTAGACAAAATAATTAATCCAACTAAAAAAAACAATTTTCGTAAATTTTTGGCACTTTTTTATTATTTAAATAAAATTTTAAAGAAAAAGTTAAAGTCCAATAACTTTTTGAAACTGAATCATTGTCTTATGACTCAAAGTTTAATTTCCACTGAGAGTGACTTGTGCAATGTTATAGCATCAATAGATAAGGCAAAATACTAAAGCATATTTCCTTTTTGACAACAAAAACTGTAAACACTTAATAAAAATATATCTTTGTTGTTACATTAGTATAAATAATGAAAAAAAATTTATAAATTTTTCTTTTTGTTTATATATCTTTATCCTCGATGTGGGAAGTCGAATGCGCGACTTAAACATAGAGTAACATCAGTTACTCCGACCCAGTCTCGAGTTGCCTTTAGCAGTTTGGGATATTATAGATTATAATTGCCCAATAATTATACTGCTGATTCAGTATTGGCTTAGCAGGAGTTTGTACCGTTCATAAGTGCCTTACTCAACGGCGCTACAGCATGAGATCTGTGGGGATTGAACTCGCGACCTCATGTGTGGTGTAGCAAGTGTTCTTACCACTACACCATGCTGCCGGTAAAATCATTAAATTGATTTTGTCATTTTTTCCTGTCGCATTGTTGTAATATTAATTGTAAATCATATTTATTATATTCTTTTATCAATGTGCGAAAAAACAAAATAAAAAAAAATAAAAATAATGAAAAAAAATTTGTAAATAAAAGTCAGAAAATACATAAACAATATTGCACCTATTAAAATTAGTCCATAAAAAAGTAACTGAATTCTTGGCAATCCCATTTTTCTTGCTTGGAACTTTAACCAATGAAAATAAACATTTAATCTCATTTTATAAAAATTCCCTCTTAAAACAAAATAATTAATAAACACGATACCCATGCAATTACAGAAGTTATAACTAATTTGTGATATTCTACGGAAAATGACTAATAATTTTTTTACGTCACGAATATTTATTTTTAGCTATTCGACAAACTGCCTAAGGTCATTTAAGATAAATTGTATCAACGATTAAACTAATCTTAGTACTGGCTATGCAGTAGAATATGTATTTATTTTGTACGATAACTTTAGATAGGAAATTATGTATTTTATATTTTTTGCCAGCATCGTAACATCAGTATTTTTTTCAGGTAGAATACAGTTTACTCTACAAAAAAACTTACTAATTAAACAAAATAGAACTTATCGTATATTAGCTGACATCCACTTTTTAGGCCTTGAAATTTACGTTTTATTTATTTTTAGAAACTTTAGAAAGTGAATTTAATGTAACAGGTTTGTATTAAGCGTTTATATTTTATTTTTACAATTTAAAGAAACTTTTAAATGAATAATACATGTTTTGTTTGTTTTAGATCATTTATTTTGCTATAAATGCAGCTCTAATTCAACAGCTTCAAATAATTTAAATACTGATTGTTTCAATCCTCTCAGCAATATAAGTATTCCCCTTACAAAATGTGAATCTAAACAAAGTTCTTGTTCAGTTACAATGCGCACTTTTGATGGTATTTATTATATCAATGCAAACTTTTTATGTTATATATTCGTGTAAGTTGCATATAATTCAGTAGTACATTTATGCTTTTCAGACGTTCGTTATATAAGTAGAGGGTGTAGCGAATCTTTATATTCAACAATGATAATAAGTATTGGAGATAACAAATCTTGTTTTAAAACTTGTAAAACAGACAAATGCAATCTTGATTTATGTGAATTTCAATTTACCCAAAGTAATGATTATAAAGGTATGCTTAACCCTTTAAACTTGAAATTTGCTTATTATCTGGCAGCGTGGTGTAGTGATAAAAACACTTGCTACACCACATGAGATCGTGGGTTTAATCCCCATCTCATGCTGTAGCGCTCTTAAATAAGACGCTATAAACGGTATGAATTCCTGCTGAGCCAGCACAGCAGCGTAATTATCGGGCAATTATAATCAGCAGCGTAATTTTCGAGCAATTATAATTTATAATATCCCAAACTGTTACAGGCAACTCGAGACTGGATCGGAGTAACTGATGTTACTCTATGTTTAAGTCGCGCATTCGACTTTTCCACATCGAGGATAATGATATATACAAAAAAAATCTAATTTAAATATAAGCTGGTAATAATTTTAGTATGTAACATTTATAGAAACGTGCCAATTAAACCAACCATTATCTACAAATTTAAAGAACAAAAGCGAGAATGGTAAGTACTATAACAACATTTATATACAACATTTAACTTTCATTAGTCTGTTTTTAAATTATATATATTATATTTCAGTTACACGTCGATGTTTTACTTGTTCGACATACAAAAATCAAAGCTGTAACGATTGTCTATTAAATAGAAGTTATTTGAAAGAATGTCCAATTGAAAAGAAATATTGCATAAAAACAGTAAATATGGACTTGGGTAAGTTTTTCTTTTTTTTTGTATATATCTTTATCCTCGATGTGGAAAAGTTGAATGCGCGACTTAAACATAGAGTAACATCAGTTACTCCGACCCAGTCTCGAGTTGCCTGTGGCAGTTTGGGATATTATAGATTTTAATGGTCCGAAAATTATGCTGCTGATTAATTGCTGGCTCAGCAGGAGTTCATACCGTTTATAGCGCCTTACTCAAGGGCGCTACAGCATGAGATCAGTGGGGATTGAACCCACGACCCCATGTGTGGTGTAGCAAGTGTTCTTACCACTACACCACGCTGCCGGGTAAGTTAAGCAATTTGTTAGCCATTTTTTTATAATAAACTAACTTCACCTTGTACATTATGTATTGTGATTTCCAAATTAAAGAAAACAATGTTACTCATACTACGAGAGATTGTGTCGATGTTGAAATATTTTCTAAAACAATTCTGGAAGATTTTAACTTAAGATCGTATACCACTTCTTGTAATACAGGTACAGTGAATAATTTTTACCCGTGTATTTTTAAACAATTTACTCTAAATGTGAAAGGGTCGACTCTAAAGCCTTATCATAAGGCAACACTTGTTACCTTGGCCAGTTTTAAGTCAACTTTTAGGCAGCTTAAGGTATTATTATCGTATAAAAAACGATAAATTCTGATCTTAGAAAAGGTACATAATGTTTTAAGCACCTTAATTTAGGGCGCTACGACATGAAAGCAGTGGGGATCAAACTTCTGATCTTATATTTTTGTAAAGCCAGGTGTTTTAAACACTACCCGCCTCTACATATTTATTTATTACATTAATTTAAGGCAAACAAGGACCAATAACGATATTATTGTTTTTTTTAAGATGGCTGCAATGGAAACTTTCAATCTTGTGGAAACACGATTAATAGCTCACTTATAAAAATTATAATTTTGAGCATTTTAATCGCGAATTTTTCTCAATTATTGTTAAATGTTGTTATATAAGGGTTTTTCAAATTATTTTTTATGAATATATATTTTGTTCCCAATTCAAGAGTAGTTTGTTGATAAGCTACAGGATCAAACAAAAAAATTTTCGGTATTACATGAAGAATAATTATAACAAAATATTTAAATAAATATTGATAACGACACAGTTTGGTTTTTAAATGTAGATCATTAAACGTCCCTTTATTTGCTTGATTTAATATTTGTTTAATAATGTCTTTTTTACCTGCGTTACATAGCGCTACGAGTATAAACACTGAAACTTTAACTTCAAGTTGTTTATTGTCTTTATTTGATTTGTTGGTTATATAAAAGTTAAAGCCACAATTCGTCTTTTTTATTTCATGTTTTTTATCTTAACTTAGGGTAAGCTTATTTAAATAAAGTAAATGTGTTATTTAAAACATTTAAATCACATTATGATGGTTTTTAAGCAACTTTTTGCTAGGTGAGATATATAAAAAAAAGAAATGTAGATCAACAAAAAGATTCGTTTTTAAAACATTTATGTGTCATTTAAAAAAAAAACTATTTAATTTTTAATGTTGTTATCCACATATAAAAATATTTTAAGGTATATTAAAAGTTAACGAAATTTTTTTTGTTTTTACTAAACGATTTTATTTTTTGCTTAAAAGGTTTGCACTAACACATTACAAACTTTACATTAGACGTGTATAATACCCAGCTTAAACTATATACTTATACCTGTTTGACAACCTACATTTTATTAGTTTACTTAACGTTAATAGTTAACAAAGTTATTGCCAAAATACATAAAGTATGTATGCACATACGTTTAATGTGTCGTAACGTTATATATCAATGAAAAAACGGATTTAGTTTGTTAAAAATGTTAACGGGATACTAAACAAAAAATTGTCGGTTTTGAATTAAATCAAATAGTTGTTCTTTTTATTTAAAGCAAGTTACAAACTAGCCCTATCGTATAAGAACGGCAATTAAAAAATAAATAGCTTTAGGTATGGATAAAATAAAATCATTAATTAACATTTGGGACAGATACAAGTGAAACTAAAATATTTAACAAATTGTTATAATCGCTGTTAATATTGATATATTTTTAGTAGGTTTAAAAGGTTGCTACATTTTAAAACATTTTAATAAAACCATTTGAATAATTGTTCTAGCAAGATAAAGTACACACTTCCATCAACATTAAATTAAAGTAAAAAGGTAACGTTGGTAAGAATATTTTAAATTTATAACAAAACCTTAATTTTTTTATTAATTTATAATATGCAAAGGTGGGCACTAAACTGTTAATGCGTTGATCGTTCATTACGGAAGTTTAAATTTTTCGTTAAAATTTAACTTTTTTTCGATATCGAACCAGTTAACTTTTGTTAATTTGTGCTTTCGTTACGTTAAGTCCGTTAATTCAATATTTTACAAGTAAATTCGAGGTAATATAGAGATATATATGTGTTTAATATGGCCGTTTATCGAGTTTAAACATTGCAATTTTAACCGAGGTTTGTAGCTACTAGCGGGTCGCTGTTATTTGGCCAGTTTTTTTCATTTAAAAAAAACTTTTTACAAACTTACGTTCTTTTAGTTAAATTATCAACTAAGATTAAATTTATCTTTTTATTTTAAATAGGCCATTTTTTTGTTTGTTTAAATAAAATTTTACTGTCAACGGTTATCGATAACTTCGGTTACATTTGGTTTAATTTAAATTATAAACGTTAACAAAGTTAATATATTGTGTAACGAATTACCATTTTACGAAGATACTTTTTCGGTTAACTGTGCCCACCTATAATAATATGTATACAACATGCACTTTACAAAATATAAATTGTTTAAATGTTTTTCTTAGGAAACACATATATCACAAGACCTGAAGACCAAAAATGTCCGACGAAGGTAAATAAAATAATTGTTTTAATAAATACCTTTTCAAGTTGATGTTTTTTTATGTTTTGAACAAATATTAAAATTTAAATTTAAAATAAATGTTTACATTTAATTTCGTAATATCTTTATTTTTTAGGACCATCTCGGGTAAGAACCAAAATTTTAATTTTTAAATATCTTAAAACAACAACAAAGTTTATATAACTGTTTCTAAACAAAATTGTATATAAAGTTCTTTTGCATTAAGATTATTTACTTTATGTAAATACAGAAAGCTTTGTTTAATTTAAATATTAAATACAACTGACTTACTTAATACTTTAAAATGTTAATGGTTTACCCTTATTACAATTTTTAATTTTTTTTATGTTTTTGGGACAACAGGCTGTAAGTATTAAACAAAAATATTTTAACATTTTCAAAATTATTATTGTTTTTATATAAATAGAATAAGATTTGTTTTTTAATCTAGAGTTTAATATTACTTTTTAAATTAGTTTTTTCAAGTTAATTTATATCAGTTTTTTTTAATTTACATTTTTATGTTTGTGGAACAACAGGCTGTAAGTATTAAACAAAATTATTTTATCATTTTTTAAAAATTATCAATTGTGTTATATAAATATTGAATTTATTATTAATTAAAATATAACTGTTTAAATTACTAATTTTAAGATAAAATATTAAAGTTGTCATGATTTACATTTTTGTTTTTATGTTCATGGAACAACAGTTTGTAAGTATTAAACAAAAAATATTTAAACATTTTTAAAATTATCATTTGTGTTATATAAATATTAAATTTTTTTAATTTAGAGTTTAATATTACTTTTTAAATTAGTATTTTCAAGTTAACTTATATCAGTTTTTTTTAATTTACATTTTTATGTTTGTGGAACAACAGCTTGTAAGTATTAAACAAAATTATTTTATCATTTTTTAAAAATTATCAATTGTGTTATATAAATATTGAATTTATTATTAATTTACATTTTTATGTTTATGGAACAACTAGATTGTAAGTATTAAACAAAGTTATTTTAACATTTTCAAAATATTATTGTTTTTATATAAATAAAATAAGATTTGTTTTTCAATCTAGAGTTTAATATTACTCTTTAAATTAATATTCCTAAGCTAAATTATATCATTTTTTAATAATTTACATTTTTATGTTTTTTGAACAACAGATTGTAAGGATTAAACAAAATTATTTTAACATTTGAAAATAATTTTTTTTGTTCTAAAAAAAAAATTGTTTATCAGTTTAAAATTTAATTTTAATGTTTAAATAGCAAATTTCATGTTTAAAACGGGTAATTTTAATGATTTACATTTTTATGTTTATAGAACAACCAGTTAGTAAGTATAAAACAAAATTAAGAAAACAAAGTTAAAGTTAAAATTTTTAGTTTTTTTAAAAATATTTTTTCACTATATAATTTTTTATAACATAACATAACATAGCTTTGTTTTAATTAAAATATTACTGTAATGTGGTAAAGTTATGATATATATTGTAATGTTAAGCCTATGTTTAATATTTTGGTAACAATGTATAAATAACACAAATCTAAATAAATATTTATTAATCTTTTTATAAAAACTTTTTATTAAAAAAAATAATAACAAGCAAAAAAAAAGATTTTAAATCTAAATTAAAAAACTGAATAATAATTTATAAATATTAACAATATAAACCTAAACAAAAAAACTTTAATTTTTGTTTTATTAGCCACTAGACAGGGCAAAATTTAAATATGATGCCAACATGAACAACGTGAGCATCAATAACTTACAAATTTAAAATAAATTAATTAAATTTGTTTTTGTTAAGGACTATATTTAATGTATTCCAATTGTAATATATTTTACTATTTAATTATTTGTTAACCCTGAAATTCTTATATGTTCATAAACTACGAAAAATTAAATAATTGCATGATAATTTACACTGGATAAACAGATATATATTTAATGTTAAATTATTTTTAAAAGTTTTGTATAAACCGAGCTTTAACTGATGAAGAGTTTGAAAACCAACATCAAAAAGCATTCCAAGCTGAAAAGCAATATCTTTATTTTGATACTTATAACCAACAATTTAAAGATTTTACGGAGAATTTAAAAGAAGAATATAAAACCACCAATGACAAAAACAATAAGGTTAAAAAATTTAAGTAATTTTTATGGATAATTAATTAGTAATTTTTTATTTAAATATCTTAATTTTTGTTTAAAGAAAATACTTGAAGCACAAAGTGAATACAAAAAAGAAATGAAAAAGGTAGTTTTCATTAGTTAAAATGTCAACTAACTTAAATGTGTCACCAAAAAATCAACTCTGTGTTAAAAAAAAAAAAAAATTTTTATTAAGAAACTGTTAATTTACAAAACATGTTCTAATTTAAACAAAGAGGTAAAACTGTAATTTGTTTGCTACATAAATTTTAACAAAAATCTTTTTAAAATCATGTTAGTACAAATAAGTATTACAATATAACAAATAACAAAATTGGTCTTGTAGAAATAACATATTTTATTGGTAGCTATGTGAAAACCGTGCTTTCAATGAACAAGAATTTGAGAACCAACATGAAAAAGTAATAAATATTGTTAAAGAAAAGCTTCATCCTAATCTTTTTGAAAACAAAAACTTTCAAGAATTTGTTCAATTAAAGAAAATGGAATTTCAAGACAATAATGCAAGAAATTTAAAGGTACATTTAACATAACACAGTGTTTTATATAAGAAATTTTTAAACAATTATTTTCTTCATTAAAAAATGATGTATTTTTAAATATTAGTTTTTTTGTTATGTAAGTTATTCTCTAATTACATTGTGAATATGGTAGTTTAATAAATAACAATAATTATATTAAAGGCGACCAGTCAAGCTAAAAACAAATATGAAGAAATCATATTAAAAGCAAGTATCATTTAAATGTGCAATTATCTTACTTTAAGCAAAATTTAAAAAAAAATGTTTTTAATTAAGAAAAATATAATATACAAATATCAATGTATTGATTTAAAATTCAATTTTAAACTTAAATTTTATGCAAATATTTAGGTAATAAATTTAAAACATTATCACTAAGAAACAATTTTGTTTGAACAAACATGTGGATAACAAACTTATATTTTTTAATAGCTATGTACAGATCAGGCTTTAAAGCAAGAAGAGTTTGAAAACCAACATCAAAAAGCATTAGAAGAAGCCCTAAAATTACTCCCTTCTGGCCTTTCTAGGAACACTGGGTTTTTAAATTTTATAAAGGATTTGCGTTGTAAACTTGAAACCCACAACAAGGAAAACAACAACGTAAGAATTGTAAAAGTTTAAGTTATATTATATTTCTTTATGGATTATTAATTTATCCTAGAGTAAAATTGTTTTTAGCAAAATGTTTTATTTCTAAAATTTTTTTAGAAAATATTTAAAGCGCAAAGTAAATACAAAGAAGAAATGGATAAGGTAGATTACCTCTCTTAAATAAAAATAAACAATTTTTTTAATACATTTTTAATTTCAAATTTAAAAATGGTAGAAAAGGTATAGTTAACAAAACTAAGTTAATTTTTTTATTTAACCTTTTTTTAACATTTAATTTGTCATATAAAGTCTGTTGTTGGCATTCAAAAATAATAACAAAAATTTAAGTATTGTAAATAGCTAAGAATTGTTCAAAATCTCTTTTTAATTTTTTTATACTTTAAAAATTGTAAGGTAACAGCGAAGGCTCTTTTGCAATTAAAAACTTTTTTAACTAATTGGCAAACACAATTTTAAAGAATTAACAAATTTATAAAAAATTAGGTAACTATTTAGATTTGCAATAACCATTCTTTAAATGAAGAAGAATTAGAAACCCAACATGACAAAATAATAAATATTGTTAAAAAATTGCTTAACCCTGATCTTTTTGACAACTTGAACTTACAAGACTTTGTGCGAATAACCAAAAATCAATTTATTAAAGATAACACAAGAAATTGGCAGGTATGTTAAATAAGTGTGTCGCAGTATTAAACTTAGTTATACAGTCTAACATTTTTGGTTGATTTTCACACATTTTATCCTTGATTAAAGAGCATAACAATGTAACAAAATTTATTTTATAAATTAGGCTGTAAGGTCACTCTTCTTTCATTAATTATACAGCAAAAATTTTATAGAATATAAATAAAAACATGTTAGGTTAAACAACAACAATTAAAAGTTCTTTATGCATTTTAAAACTATATTTAGATGAACAAAATTCTTAAAAAAGACTTAAAAGAAGTTGCAAACAAGAGCAATGAACTGGAACTAAATTTAGGAATCAGTCAAAGAAACTTAACAAAAAAAACACAGGTAAGTGCATTTTCGGAAAAGTCTGCATTACATTTAAGCTTTTACAATTTAATGTTTTAATTAATTTTCAAATAAAACTTTTAGACAATTGAAAACTTGACAAAACAAGTTGAAGAATTATCAGAAAAAAATAAAACAATTTCTCGAAAGTTACAACAAAAAGAAGACCAACTAAAACAAACAGAGAATGTATAAAACTAATTTAATAATTTTTTAACAAAAACTAATTAGAAACAAAATAAAAAAATTAATTTTACTATTTGGGCTAGGCATAGTATCCTGTTAACTGAATAACGGCCGATATTAACAAAATAAACTGTAATAAAGTTAAACATTTTTTATTAAATCTTGTTTAAAAACTAATTTGGTAAATCATGAATTTATCATTCATTTAAATATTTTCATAGCAACAACTATTGCGCATTTAAAAACATTTTATTAACAAATGTAGTTGAATATAACAACAAAAAGTATATACATTTCCTAATTTTTTTAACAGAGCAAAAAAGACCTTGCAACCGAACTACAAACATGGAAAGAAAATTATTCTCAAACAGAATCAAAACTAAAACAAACTCAAGATCAGTTAACAAACCAAGTCCAGGTAAACTGTAATAACTTTATGGTAATGAGTTAAATTCTTCAATTTTTTATTTAAATAAAATTATTGCAATACTATTTAGGAAACCAAAAAACTTGAAGATGAAATTCAAACATTACAGAGCAATATTCGAGGCATTACCCAAAAAAATCGAAAAGTAAATAAATGCATGTAACTTAAATCTATTTATTTAATAAAGGCAATTGTGATATTTTACTTTTATAATTGCTGTTATTTCAATTATTCTAGAATATAAATATATTTGGTTAATGCCTGAAAGCAAGTATAAATAATATGTTTACAGTATTACAACTCAAATGAGATTAAAATCAACCTTGAAGAAAAAGGTTTTCTTGGAAAAGGAGGTTTTGGTTGTGTGCGTCTTGGTTTTCTTAAACATTGTGGAGTTGTTACCATTAAAGCTATCTCATTAACGGGCTCTAATGACGAAATTAAACATAAAAAAGCAATGTAACTTGTTCGATATTTGATTCAATCATAATTCAAGTTTTCTCAATCATAAATTCAAATTTTCTCAAAATTTGTTAATTTAATAGGCATAATATAAACATAACCTTAATTTTTATTGAATTAATAACACAAAACAATTTTTTTATAAGAATTATGCACGAAATTGATATGTGTCTACGAGCCAGTCACTCTGGTATAGTCAGTTACATTGGCTATACAGAATGGGGGCCATATCCACAAACAACTGGAATTATCATTGAGTACATGCAGTGTGGTGACCTTAAAACTTTAATGGTGACAAAAGCAAATACCATTAATATACCAATAGTTGTAAGGCTACAATTTGCTTTTGACATTGCATGTGGACTTTCCTTTCTCCACAATTAGGAAAATGATCAAAGAATGACACATGGAGACTTGAAGATCGAAAATATTCTTCTTACAAGTGATCTACGATGCAAAATCTCAGATTTCGGCGGAGCTGACTTTGCAACTGTTACTGATCTTGGTCAATCTAGTGTTGTCCCAGCAGAAAGAAGGGGAGAGCATACTTGGCTCTATACAGCTCCAGAGAGATTAGAAGACATGGGGTTAAAAGTTACAACAGCTATGGATGTGTACAGCTTTGCCATGATGCTCTTCATGATTCTTGCCCGCCGGCCTTCGTGGATAAAAGGTGAAAACATTAAAAGGGAAGAACATGTTAGTTCGGTGAAAAGGGGAGAACGCCCAAATTTGCAAGAGATCACAAATTTGGAAAACTCAGTTTTCCCCCAAGATGGCAAACTTGTCACATTCCTCCAAGATCAAATGCAAAAGTGTTGGAATAAATATCCAAAATCTCGTCCCAAAATGATCGACATAAGAGATCAAATTGACACAGAGCTTGCACAGCAAAGTGATGTGGAAATAAAACAACATGTCTTAAACATAATCAAGGAAATAAAAATTTCGACACCGTTTAAATCTACCACCTCCTTTGAGCCAATTGAAAACTACAGACTTTAATATTCCCGGAGACTTTTTGCTTTATCAACATGTTTCTTATTAACAAGAACTATTAACAAGAGGGAAACTATTAACTGTAGATAAAGCTTCATGCATAACAGTCTGTTTTTATTGCAATTATATACTTTTTGTTGAATATTAACAGTGCAAAAATGTTAAAATCTAATGATCGACTACATTTAACCCCTATTTTTATAGTAATGGGAAGCACATTACCAACATCACACTTAACCAGAATTCCTTGCATAACCTGTACATAGTAGAACAGCGACTTTGCCACAAAAAAAAAATAATCTATACACTTTTTATTGACCTGATTAAAAAGACATTCGCCACTTTAAGATACTAATTAAGAATTAGTTGTTAATTGCAGCATGGCGCTCTTAATCTAACAAAATATGTGGTGTTGCATTAATCTAGCTATCAAGCTGATTTTGTAATCTAACTTGTAATCAAATTATTTTTTATCGCTTTGCAAATTAAAATACGTATAAAAATATTACAAAAAAAATCAACTAGTTATGTTAACCATTGTAAATAAAAAATGATTTGACAAAATACTTTTGATTTTAGAATATAATTTTCTATAATATAAAGAAGAAAACTTTGTGTAAACTAGATTTAAAAGAAGAAAGCTAGATTACTTCTATCATCAAAGCAAGATCGCCTGCTAAAACATCAGCCAAGAACATTTATTTGTATTGTTTGGTATAAGTCTGGCAAAAATTTATTAAATTAGAAAATTGATAGCAAAATATACAGTCAGACAGTTTTTCCATTAGCTGTAGGCTTTATGGAACACAAATGTTTAAACATAAGATTAATTGTTTTTAATAGTTTTTTTAATAAATCATTCTAGTTTATAATTAGATGTAAAAAGTAGGGTATCGAGAGCGGGACCTGAAGATTCGGCCGTAAAAAGATTCGGTCAGAAGATGCAAAATCTCAGATTTTGGTGGGGCTAACTTTGTAACCATTACTGATCCTAGTCAATGTAGTGTTGTCCCAGCAAAAAGAAGGGAAGAGCATACTTGGCTCTATACAGCTCCAGAATAATTAAAAAACATGGGGTTAAAAGTTACGACAGCAATGGATGTGTACAGCTTTGCCATGATGCTCTTCATGATTCTTGCTCGCCAGCCTTCGTGGATAAAAGGTGAAAACATTGAAAGGGAAGAACATGTTGGTTTGGTGAAAAGGAGAAAACGCCCAAATTTGCAAGAGATCGCAAATTTGGAAAAGTCAGTTTCCCCCCAAGATGGCAAACTTGTCACATTCCTTTAAGATCAAATGCAAAAGTGTTGGAATCAAGATCCGAAATCTCGTCCCAAGATGATCGACATAAGAGATCAAATTGACACAGAGCTTGCCAGACAAGGTGATGTGGAAATAAAGCATCATGTGGTGAATATCATTGAAAAAATGAAAATTTTGACACCATTTAAATCTACCACTTCCTTTGAGCCGATTGAAAACTACAGACAATAAGAGATTTTTTGCTTAATCAACATTTTCCTTAGTAACAAAAACTATTAACATGAGAGAAATTGTTAACAATTGAAAAAGCCTTATGCATAACAATATGCATTTATTGCAATGATATACTTTTTAATGATTATTTACAGTTAATAAAAGTTTAAAATTCATTGATCGGGTACATATAACCCCTATTCCTATGGGCACCATATTACTAACTTAACCAGAAATCGCCACATAACCTGTACATAGAAGGCTTTGCAACAAACAAAAAACAATTTGTACATTCATTATCGGTAACCAGACACTTCGGCCCCCGGACACTTCGGCCCAATTTTTTTTTTCAAAACAGCGGGGATTTGGCATTTTAATTACCGCGAGAAATTTTATTTTCGCGTAGTTATATACAGTTTTTTAGACAGTATTTGAAACAAAATAAGCAGTAAATTAATATATTTTGTTTAATAATAATGTGCAAGAACATGTTATCTTTCTTTTGCCGTGTCAATTTTTAAATTTTACAAACTAAAACCTATAAAAAACTAATTTTGAAAGCGCGCGCTTTTAGGTGACGGAGGACAATGCATAATGATATCTCGTATTTTGCCAATTAATGCCGCCTTTCCAAACAATATTTGAAGAAAATAGAGCGTTAATTTTTTATTTTTTACACTGAGGATTATGCATAAATATGTTATCTTTCTTTTCCCGTGTCAATTTTTTAATTTTACAAACTAAAACTTATAAAAAACTTATTTTGAAAGCGCGCGCTTTTAGGTGACACAAGACGATGATGCATTATGATATCACGTGTTTTGCGAAATAGGGCCGTCTTTCTAAACGATATTTGAAGAAAATAGATCATTAATTAATCATTTTTTACACTGAGGAATGTGCATAAATATGTTATTAGTTATTGTCCGTGTTAATGTATATAAATTTATATACTAAAACACAAAGAATAAAACGTTTAAAGAGTTGCCAAAAGATTTGTCCTGCAAAAAAACGGCGGTAAGTCGGCGATGAAATTCCCGTGTATAAAGTCAGCGTAAGACCATATTTTACCGATATTCAAAATAAAATTTTGCATAAAGTACAGTATATATAAAAGTTTTTATTGGTTGTTACGTTAATGACATATGTTAGTCATAAAATTTTGCAGGCCAAAAGCACCCATCTTTCTTTCGTTTTAAAAAAAGGTTTTTGAAACAAAAATCTTTAAAAAAATAAATATTTCAAAAACCAACATATGTTATTAACGTAACAACCAATAAAAACTTTTATATATACTGTACTTTATGCAAAATTTTATTTTGAATATCGGTAAAATATGGTCTTACGCTGACTTTATACACGGGAATTTCATCGCCGACTTACCGCCGTTTTTTTGCAGGACAAATCTTTTGGCAACTCTTTAAACGTTTTATTCTTTGTGTTTTAGTATATAAATTTATATACATTAACACGGACAATAACTAATAACATATTTATGCACATTCCTCAGTGTAAAAAATGATTAATTAATGATCTATTTTCTTCAAATATCGTTTAGAAAGACGGCCCTATTTCGCAAAACACGTGATATCATAATGCATCATCGTCTTGTGTCACCTAAAAGCGCGCGCTTTCAAAATAAGTTTTTTATAAGTTTTAGTTCGTAAAATTAAAAAATTGACACGGGAAAAGAAAGATAACATATTTATGCATAATCCTCAGTGTAAAAAATAAAAAATTAACGCTCTATTTTCTTTAAATATTGTTTGGAAAGGCGGCATTATTTGGCAAAATACGAGATATCATTATGCATTGTCCTCCGTCACCTAAAAGCGCGCGCTTTCAAAATTAGTTTTTTATAGGTTTTAGTTTGTAAAATTTAAAAATTGACACGGCAAAAGAAAGATAACATGTTCTTGCACATTATTATTAAACAAAAAATATTAATTTACTGCTTATTTTGTTTCAAATACTGTCTAAAAAACTGTATATAACTACGCGAAAATAAAATTTCTCGCGGTAATTAAAATGCCAAATCCCCGCTGTTTTGAAAAAAAAATTTTGGCCGAAGTGTCTTGGCCGAAGTGTCTGGGGGCCGAAGTGTCTGGCATTCTTCATTATCGCTATAGTAAACTGATTAGTCATTACAGCATAGCGCTAATATTTAAAACAAAATGTTTATTATTACATCAATTAAGCTGATCTTGAAACTTAACTTGCAATTAAATGATTTTTTATCGCTTTGCAAATTGAAATAAGTGTTTTGCCATACTACAATAAATGTATGAACAGATTAATGTTACCATCCTTCCTGGCTGCCTGTTGTTTTATTAGTGTTAGTGCAACAAATGCAAACTATTGGACTACTAATTAATATATAAAAATAGGTTGTTAAATGCAACCAAACTAATTAAATTTCACAATCAAAACCATATAAATAAAAAAAGAAAATAACTTAAATAGGTATCCAGACATTTTGGCCTGTGGACCTCTCGGCACAGACACCTCGGCCCGAAGATTCTTTTCAAAACAGCGGGCCATTTGCACTTTAATCACCGCAGAAAATTTTATAATCGCGTATTCATAATCAAATAAAACTTTACAAAACAAACTTTGTGGCCCATGTACATAATTTCAATTGCCAGTGAATTCAAAATTTCGTAAAGCAGATTATTTTATCATCGGTTGTTATTCAAAGATATATTTAAATTACTATCAAACAAAAAACCTTGTGACATCATATTACAAATATACGTTAGTATTTTGCCAGTATTTAAACGTCCTATATTTACTTGCTTCGTTCTGCAGACAACGATGAAAATTATAACATTTTTTAAATAAGATTTAAAATAAATAATGCAGAAAACTAATGGTGGGCAAATGTACATAAAAAGAAATTAGTTTTACATTTTTAAAACAAGTTAAGGCATCAATAAAAAAATAAAAGAAACTCTAGTAGGCTATGTATGCATTTTTGTACAATTTAACGCCCGTTCACACTGCGTACGCAACGTAACCAAATGCAAACTTGCGCAACCATTTAAAATGAACAGACTCGTTCACACGTACGAAATTTTGCAAAAGTTACGTAAGATTTCGTAAAGTTTTGTGGCTAGAGCAAAATTTACGCAAGATTTCGTAAGCGGTAAACTTTTATTAAATATTTTATATAAAAATTAAAAAAAATTTCTAGAACTCGTAAAGTACTTAACGCAACGTTACCCTGTCGTGTTAACAGGCCTTTATCCTCAATGTCGGAGGGTAGATCCTAGGCCCTTAACATAAGGTTACACTTGTTACCTCGACCAAGTTTTATATTGACTTATAGGCAGTTTGGGACATTATTAATAAAACGATATATTTTAGTCTCGGAAGCATAACGTAACGTTTGTAACACCTTAGTCAAGAAGCTACGACATCAAAGTGGTGATCAAACTTTTAATCTCATATTGTTAAGCCTAGTGTTTTAATCACTACCTCACGCCAGGCCACTACATATTTATTTAAAGCAAAAGTGGACAAATAACAATATTATTGTTTTTTTTAAAGCTACAGTGGAAACTTTAATTTGATAAAAACAAAATTTACACTTTACTATAAGAATTATAATTTTGATCATTTTACTCGTATATTTACCTTAAATATTGTTTAATTTTGTGTAATATAACATACAATAAAACTTAATTATTTAAGTTTATTTAGAAAATCGGCTAATATAGTTAATTTGTTTCAAATTTCTTTTTATTATATTTTGTTTTAATTTTTTTTATTAAATTCCTAATTTAAGAATAAATTGTTAAGTCGTATAGTTTTAAATATAGTGCATATAATAAATGAAAAAAATTCTTTTTTTTATGTCACAGGTATTTTAAGTAGCAAAATATTAAATTATATAAATAACAAAGCAGTTCAGTTTTTAAACGTAGATTAACTTAACGCGCTTTTAATTGCTTAAGACACAAATAAGATGAGCAACAATATTAACAAAGTTATATTTTAGTAGTGCCAATTGCAAATTTGTTTTACAGGTATTGGGTATAATCGGTACAGTACCTTACACATTGCCACAAGTGAGAAACGCACCTTTAGCTTTAAAGTGAAACGCGAGTCTGTACTCTTTTGTTTTTAGTTACACCATCTTTTGTATTATATTAAAACAATAGAGCGTTACAAGCACAATTTCTTTTTTTAGATCTTGTTTTTTGAAATTGAATTAGCCTAAGCTTTAAACTATAGAAATAGGTGAGGTTTATAGCTGTTAAACTACAATATCAATTAAAATAAGAGATACATTTATTTTTTGAAAAATAAAATCATTGAATAATATATGTGATACCTAGAAACAAGTATAACTAAAATATATATTGAATTTTTGTTAATAATGTTTTACTTTTAGTAAGTTTAAACGGAAGGTTTAAATAAAACCATTTGAATAATTGTTCTAGCAAGAAAAAGTAGACATTTCCACCAATATTAAATTACTGTAAAAAGGTAGCGTTGGTAAGAATATTTCAAGTTTTTAACAAAACCTTACTTTTTTAATTAATTTATAACATGCAAAGGTGGGCACAAAATTGATCGTTAATTAACAAAGTTTAGTTTTTCGTAAAAATTTAACTTTTAAGTTAACTTTAAAACTCGTTATCGGACTTGTGCACTTTTGTTAAATTGTGGTTTTATTAAATTAAGTCTTTTTCAATATTTTACAAGTAAATTTGAGGTAATATAGGTATTTATTTATGTTTAATATGGCCGTTTACCGGGTTTAAACGTCGGATTGTTTAAACGATGTTTGTAACTACTACCGGGCCGATGTTATTTGGGCATTATTTCAGTTTTAAAAAGTTTTTTTTAACTTACGTTTGTGTAGTTAAAATATCAACTAAGATAAAATTGATCCTTTTTTAAAAACGGGTCATTTCTTGGTTTGTTTAAATAAAATTTTAACGTTAACGGTTATCGATAACTTCGGTTACATTTCGTTTAATTTAAATTATAAATGTTAACAAAGTTAATGTATTTTGCAACGAATTACCATTTTGCGAAGTTACATTTTCGGTTAACTGTGCCCAGCTATAATAATATGTATACAACAAACACCTTATAAAATATAAATTGTTTAAATTTTTTTCTTAGGGAACACATAAATCACAAAACCTGAAGACCAAAAATGTCCGACGAAGGTAAATAAAATAATTTTTTTAATATAAAACATTTACAAGTAGATTTTTTTCTGTGTTTTAAACTAATATTATTTAAAAAAAAAAATTTTAATTAAAAATAAATATTTACATTTAATTTCTTAATATCTTTATTTTTTAGGACCATTTTGGGTAAGAACCAAAATTCTAATTTTTAAATATCTTAAAACAACAACAAAGTTTATATAACTGTTTCTAAACAAAATTGTATATAAAGTTCTTTTGCATTAACATTATTTACTTTATGTAAATACAGAATGCTTTGTTTAATTTAAATAATAAATACAACTGACTTACTTAATACTTAAAAATGTTAATGGTTTACCCTTATTACAATTTTAAATTTTTTTTATGTTTATGGGACAACAGCTTGTAAGTATTAAACAAAATTATTTTATCATTTTTTTAAATTATCATTTTTGTTATAATGATAATAATTCATTATTAATTAAAAGTTTAATATAACTGTTTAAATGACTAATTTAAGATAAAATATAAAAGTTTTTATGATTTAAATCTTTGTTTTTATGTTTATGGAACGACAGCAAGTAAGTATTAAACAAAGTTATGTTAACGTTTTTACAATTATTTATTGTTACATAAATAGTAATTTATTATTACTTTAAAATTTATTGTTATTGTTTACATTACTAATTTCGAGATAAAATAAACAAGTTTTTAATAATTTACACAAATTTAAACAAAATTATTATAACATTCCCAAATTTCCTATTTTTGTTATATAAATATTAATTTCTTATTTATTTAAAGTGTAATAACTGTTTAAATGACTTATTTAAGATAAAATATACAAGTTTTCATGATTTACATTTTTGTTTTTATGTTTATGAAACAACAGTATGTAAGTATTAAGCAAAAATATTTAAACAATTTTGAAATTATTATTTTTGTTATATAAATATGGAATTTATTAATTTATAGTTTAATATAATTCTTTAAATTACTAATTTTGAGATAAAATATACAAGTTTTTATGATTTACATTTTTGTTTTTATGTTCATGGAACAACAGGCTGTAAGTATTAAACAAAAATATTCTAACATTTTTGAAATTATTATTTTTGTTATATGAAGGAAATAAAATTTGTTTATTAGTTTAAAATTTAATTTTAATGTTTAAATAGCAAATTTTATGTTTAAAACGGGTAATTATTATGACTTACATTTTTATGTTTATGAAACAACCAGTTTGTAACTATTAAACAAATTAAGAAAACAAAGTTAGAATTTTAATTTTTTTTACAAAATTTTTATTTTTTTTTAAAATATTTTTTCACTATATAATTTTTGTAACATACCATATGATAGTTTTTTTTTAATTAAAAAAATGACATATTACTGTAATGTAGTAAAGTTATTATTTATTTTGTAATGTTAAGCTTATGTTTAATATGTTTAATAACAATGTTCTAAATAAATACCTACTAATCGTTTTACAAAAACTTTTATTAAAAAAAATAATAACAAGCAAAAAAAATGATTTTAAATCTAAATTAAACTACTGAATAAAAATTTATAAATATTAATAACATAAACACAAACAAAAAAACATTAATTTTTGTTTTATTAGCCACTAGAGAGAGCTAAATCTAAATATAAAGCCGACATGCACAACGTGAGCATCAATAACTTACAAAATTAAAATAAATTAATTAAATTTGTTTTAAATATTTAATGTATTCCAATTGTAATATTTTCTACTATTTCATTATTTACTAACCCTAAAATACTTATATGTTCATAAACTACGAAAAATTAAATAATCGCATAACAATTTACACTGGATAAACAGATATATATTTAATGTTAAATTATTTTTAAAAGTTTTGTATAAACCAAGCTTTAACTGATGAAGAGTTTGAAAACCAACATCAAAAAACATTCCAAGCTGGAAAGGAACTTCTTTATTCTAATTCTGATACCCAAAAGTTTAAAGATTTTATTGAGAATTTGAAAGAAGAATATAAAACCACCAATGACAAAAACAATGAGGTTGAGAAATTTAAGTAATTTTTATGGATAATTAATTAGTAATTTTTTATTTAAATATCTTAATTTTCGTTTAAAGAAAATACTTGAAGCACAAAGTGAATACAAAAAAGAAATGAAAAAGGTAGTTTTCATTAGTTAAAATGTCAACTAACTTAAATGTGTCACCAAAAAATCAACTCTGTGTTAAAAAAAAAATAAAATTTTTATTAAGAAACTGTTAATTTACAAAACATGTTCTAATTTAAACAAAGAGGTAAAACTGTAATTTGTTTGCTACATAAATTTTAACAAAAATCTTTTTAAAATTATGTTAGTACAAATAAGTATTACAATATAACAAATAACAAAATTGGTCTTGTAGAAATAACATATTTTATTGGTAGCAATGTGAAAACCGTGCTTTCAATGAACAAGAATTTGAGAACCAACATGAAAAAGTAATAAATATTGTTAAAGAAATGCTTCATCCTAATCTTTTTGAAAACAAAAACTTTCAAGAATTTGTTCAATTAAAGAAAATGGAATTTCAAGACAATAATAATGCAAGAAATTTAAAGGTACATTTAACATAACACAGTGTTTTATATAAGAAATTTTTAAACAATTATTTTCTTCATTAAAAAATGATGTATTTTTAAATATTAGTTTTTTTGTTATGTAAGTTATTCTCTAATTACATTGTGAATATGGTAGTTTAATAAATAACAATAATTATATTAAAGGCGACCAGTCAAGCTAAAAACAAATATGAAGAAATCATATTAAAAGCAAGTATCATTTAAATGTGCAATTATCTTACTTTAAGCAAAATTTAAAAAAAAATGTTTTTAATTAAGAAAAATATAATATACAAACATCAATGTAATAATTTAAAATTCAATTTTAAACTTAAATTCTATGCAAACATTTAGGTAAAAAATTTAAGAACAAACATATGCATAACAAACTTATATTCTTTTAATAGTTATGTACAGATCAGGCTTTAAAGCAAGAAGAGTTTGAAAACCAACATCAAAAAGCAATAGAAGAAGCCCTAAAATTACTCCCGTCTGGGCTTTCTAAAAACACTGGGTTTTTAAGTTTTATAAAGGATATGCGGTGCAAACATGAAACCATAAACCAGGAAAACAACAATGTAAGAATTGTAAAAGTTTAAGTTATATTATATTTTTTTATGGATTATTAATTTATCCTAGAGTAAAATTGTTTTTAGCAAAATGTTTTATTTCTAAAATTTTTTAGAAAATACTTAAAGCACAAAGTAAATACAAAGAAGAAATGGATAAGGTAGATTACATCTCTTAAATATAAATAAACAATTTTTTTAATACATTTTTAATTTCAAATTTAAAAATGGTAGAAAAGGTATAGTTAACAAAACTGAGTTAATTTTCTTATTTAACCCTTTTCAACATTTAGTTTGTCATATAAGGTCTGTTGTTACCATTTAAAAATAAGTATCAAAATTTAAATAAATGTAAATAGCATAAAATTGTTCAAAATCTTTTTTTTAATGTTTTTATACTTTAAAAATTGTAAGGTAACAGCGAAGGCTATTTTAAAGTTAAAAACTTTTTTAACTAATTAGCAAACACAATTTTAAAGAATTAACTAATTTGTAAAAATATGGATATTGGTTAATAAAGAAATACCATTAAAAAATATTTTCAACTATTTAGATTTGCAACAACCATGCCTTAAATGACATAGAATTTAAGAATCAACATGAAAAATCATTAAAAGTTGTTAAAAAATTACTTCACCCTGTTTTTTTTAACAATAAAAACTTTCAAGATTTTGTGGAAATGGCTAAAACTCAATATATTGAGGATAATACCAGTAATTGGCAGGTAAAGTAAACTTAATTTACTTTATTAACATGGTTTACTTTGGTTAATATAAAAAAGGTAAAAAATGTTTTTGTAGATGAACAACATTCTTAAACAAAACCTAAACAATGTTGAAGAAGAAAAGGAAAAGTTACTCACCGATATTGGAAACCTAACTAAAAAAAATCGAAAGGTTTTTATAACATTGTATTTAAAATGTTTTTTTTTTATAAATAGATTGGATAAATTAAAATAGGTATCCAGAATTTTAAAAACCTTTTTTAGTGTTATTTATTAACTTAATAAACTGCTAAATTTATACTATAGCATCTGTTCATAGTTTCTAACTTGAAATGTTTTTTAAAAAAGGGATTTTAAGGGGTTACGAAAATCTTGCATACTAAAATTTTAAGCTAAGGCATAGGACAATATAGTATTTTAATGAAGCCAAGCTAAGGCATAGGACAATATAGTATTTTAATGAAGCACTAGTATATTCCCCACCCTAGGTCTGTATTTAAATTCTCATATTAAGATGGTAACTTGCAATTAATATAGGCATGTGACAAATTACCAGTGCACCACAGATTAGACATACATATGTTTTACATTAAACTTCAAAACACATAATATTCGTAATAAACTCATAAAAAGGTTAAGAACCCTTAATCTAAACTAAATAATTTTACAGTATTATGACCCAAGTCAGGTTGAAATTAACCTTAAAGAAAAAGGTTTTCTTGGAAGAGGAGGTTTTGGTTGTGTGCGTCTTGGTTTTCTGCAACATTTTGGAGTTATTGCTATTAAAGCTATCCCATTAACAGGCTCTAAAGATGAAATTGTTAAAAAAAAGAAAAAGTAACTTGTTCTTTAATTCAACTTAACTTTAAATCTATAATTGTTATGAAAAAAGGGGTTTGTTTTGTATAACCTATAACATAATATTCAATTCATTACCAACATTTTATTTATCAGAATTATGCATGAAATTGATATGTGTTTACATGCCAGTCACACCAATATAGTCAGTTACATTGGCTATACAGAATGGGGTCCTTATCCACAAACAACTGGAATTATTATGGAGTACATGCAGTGTGGCAACCTTAAAACTTTAATGATAACAAAAGCAGATAACATTAATATACCAATAGCTGTAAGGCTACAATTTGCTTTTGAAATTGCATGTGGACTTTCTTTTCTCCACAACTTGGATAAAGATCAAAGAATGACACATGGAGACTTGAAGATCGAAAACGTCCTTCTTACAAGTGATCTACGATGCAAAATCTCTGATTTTGGTGGAGCTGACTTCGCAACTGTTACTGATCCTGGTCAATCTAGTGTTGTCCCAGCAAAAAGGGGTGGAGAACATACTTGGCTCTATACAGCTCCAGAGAGATTAGAAGACATGAGGTTAAAAGTTACGACAGCAATGGATGTGTACAGCTTCTCCATGATGCTCTTCATGATTCTTGCCCGGCAACCTTCATGGATAAACGGTGTAAGCATTGAAAGAGAAGAACATGTTAGTTTGGTGAAAAGGAGAGAACGCCCAAATTTGCAAGAGATCACAAATTTGGAAAAGTCAGTTTCCCCCCAAGATGGCAAACTTGTCACATTCCTCCAAGATCAAATGCAAAAGTGTTGGAATCAAGATCCGAAATCCCGTCCCAAAATGATCGACATAAGAGATCAAATTGACACAGAGCTTGCAAGAGAAAGTGATGTGGAAATAAAGCATCATGTGGTGGATATCATTGAAAAAATAAAAATTTCGACACCATTTAAATCTACCACTTCCTTTGAGCCAATTGAAAACTACAAACTTTAATTTTTTCGGAGACTTTTTGATTTATCAACATGTTTCTTATTAACAAGAACTATTAACAAGAGGGAAACTATTAACTGTAGATAAAGCTTCATGCATAACAGTCTGCATTTATTGCAATTATATACTTTTTGTTGAATATTAACAGTGCAAAAATGTTAAAATCTAATGATCGACTACATTTAACCCCTATTTTCATAGCAATGGGAAGCACATTACCAACATCACACTTAACCAGAATTCCCTGCATAACCTGTACATAGATGAACAGCGACTTTGCCACAAACAAAAAACAATCTATACACTTTTAAATGACCTGATTAAAAAGACATTCGCCACTTTAAGATACTAATTAAGAATTAGTTGTTAATTGCAGCATAGCGTTCTAAATCTAACATAATATGTGGTGTTGCATTAGTTTAGCCACCCAGCTGATTTTGTAATCTAACTTGTAATCAAATTATTTTTTATCGCTTTGCAAATTAAAATACGTATAAAAATATTACAAAAAAAATCAACTAGTTATGTTAACCATTGTAAATAAAAAATGATTGACAAAATACTTTTAATTTTAGAATACAATTTTTTATAATATAAAACAAAAATTTTTGTGCAAATTAAATTTAAAAGAAAAAGGCTATATTACTTCTATCATCAAAGCAAGATCGCCTGCTAAAACATCAGCCAAGAACATTTATTTGTATTGTTTGATATAAGTCTGGCAAAAATTTATTAAATTAGATAAATTGATAGCAAAATATACAGTCAGACAGTTTTTCCATTAGCTGTAGACTTTATGGAACACAAATGTTTAAACATAAGATTAATTGTTTTTAATAGTTTTTTTAAAAAATCATTCTAGTTTATAATTAGATGTAAAAAGTAAGGTATCGAGAGCAGGGGACCAGAAGACTCGGCCGTGAGAAGATTCGGCCAGAAGATGCAAAATCTTAGATTTTATTGGAGCTGACTTTGCAACCATAACTAACCCTAGTCAATCTAGTGTTGTTGCAGCAGAAAGAAGGGGAGAGCATACTTGGCTCTATACAGCTCTAGAATAATTATAAAACATGGGGTTAAAAGTTACGACAGCAATGGATGTGTACAGCTTTGTCATAATGCTCTTCATGATTCTTGCCCAACGGCATTCGTGGATAAACGGTGTAAGCATTGAAAGGGAAGAACATGTTAGTTTGGTGAAAAACAAAAAACGCCCAAATTTGCAAGAGATCACAAATTTGGAAAACTCAGTTTCCCCCCAAGATGGCAAACTTGTCACATTCCTCCAAGATCAAATGCAAAAATGTTGGAATCAAGATCCGAAATTCCGTCCCAAAATGATCGACATAAGAGATCAAATTGACACAAAGCTTGCAAAACAAAGTGATGTGGAAATAAAACATCATGTGGTGGATATTATTAAAAAAATAAAAATTTCGACACCATTTAAATCTACCACCTCCTTTGAGCCAATTGAAAACTACAAACTTTAATTATTTCGGAGACTTTTTGATTTATCAACATGTTTCTTATTAACAAGAACTATTAACAAGAGGGAAACTATTAACTGTAGATAAAGCTTCATGCATAACAGTCTGCATTTATTGCAATTATATACTTTTTGTTGAATATTAACAGTGCAAAAATGTTAAAATCTAATGATCGACTACATTTAACCCCTATTTTCATAGCAATGGGAAGCACATTACCAACATCACACTTAACCAGAATTCCCTGCATAACCTGTACATAGATGAACAGCGACTTTGCCACAAACAAAAAACAATCTATACACTTTTAAATGACCTGATTAAAAAGACATTCGCCACTTTAAGATACTAATTAAGAATTAGTTGTTAATTGCAGCATAGCGTTCTAAATCTAACATAATATGTGGTGTTGCATTAGTTTAGCCACCCAGCTGATTTTGTAATCTAACTTGTAATCAAATTATTTTTCAATGCTTTGCAAATTAAAATATGTATAAAAACATTACAAAAAAAGCAACTAGCTATGTTAACCATTGTAAATAAAAAATGATTTGACAAAATACTTTTGATTTTAGAATATAATTTTCTATAATATAAAGAAGAAAACTTTGTGTAAACTAGATTTAAAAGAAGAAAGCTAGATTACTTCTATCACCCAAGCAAGATCGCCTGGTAAAACATCAGCCAAGAACATTTATTTGTATTGTTTGATATAAGTCTGGCAAAAATTTATTAAATTAGAAAATTGATAGCAAAATATACAGTCAGACAGTTTTTCCATTAGCTGTAGGCTTTATGGAACACAAATGTTTAAACATAAGATTAATTGTTTTTAATAGTTTTTGTAATAAATCTTTCTGGTTTATAATTAGATGTAAAAAGTAGGGTATCGAGAGCAGGGGACCAGAAGATTCGGCCGTGAGAAGATTCGGCCAGAAGATGCAAAATCTTAGATTTTAGTGGAGCTGACTTAGTCAATCTAGTGTTGTTGCAGCAGAAGAAGGGGGAAGCATACTTGGCTCTGTACAGCTCCAGAATAATTAAAAAACATGGGGTTAAAAGTTACGACAGGAATGTGTGTGTACAGCTTTGCCATGATGCTCTTCATGATTCTTGCCCAACGGCCTTCGTGGATAAACGGTGTAAGCATTGAAAGGGAAGCCATGTTAGTTTGGTGAAAAACAAAAAACGCCCAAATTTGCAAGAGATTACAAATTTGGAAAAGTCAGTTTCCCCCAAGATGGCAAACTTGTCACATTCTTTCAAAATCAAATGCAAAAATGTTGGAATCAAAATCCAATATCCCGTCCCAAGATGATCGACACAAGAGATCAAATTGACACAGAGCTTGCACAGCAAAGTGATGTAGAAATAAAGCATCATGTGGTGGATATTATTGAAAAAATACAAATTTCGACACCATTTAAATCTACCAACTCCATTGAAAACTACAGACCTTAATATTCCCGGAGACTTTTTGCTTTATTAACATTTTCCTTAGTAACAAGAACTATTAACTAGAGAGAAACTGTTAACAATAGATAAAGCTTCATGCATAACAATATGCATTTATTGCAATGATATACTTTTTAATGATTATTTACAGTTAATAAAAAAAACTAATTTTAAAAGCGCGCGCTTTTAGGTGACACAAGACGATGCATAATGATATCTCGTATTTTGCCAAATAGTGCCGCCTTTCCAAACAATATTTGAAGAAAATAGAGCGTTAATTTTTTATTTTTTACACTGAGGATTATGCATAAATATGTTATTTTTCTTTTCCCGTGTCAACTTTTTAATTTTACAAACTAAAACCTATAAAAAACTAATTTTGAAAGCGCGCGCTTTTAGGTGACACAAGACGATGCATTATGATATCACGTGTTTTGCGAAATAGGGCCGTCTTTCTAAACAATATTTGAAGAAAATAGATCATTAATTAATCGTTTTTTACACTGAGAAATGTGCATAAATATGTTATTAGTTATTGCCCGTGTTAATGTATATAAATTTATATACTAAAACACAAAGAATAAAACATTTAAAGAGTTGCCAGAAGATTTGTCCTGCAAAAAAACGGCGGGAAGTCGGCGATTAAATTCCGGTGTATAAAGTCAGCGTAGGACCATATTTTACCGATATTCAAAATAAAATTTTGCATAAAGTACAGTATATATAAAAGTTTTAAGTTTTTATTAGTTGTTACGTTAATGACATATGTTAGTTTTTAGAATATTATTTTTTTTTTAATTTTTGTTTTCGGCCTGCGAAATATTTCATTAAACTGCGGGGAGCCTGCAGCGTCAAGCCCGCGTATTCCTTTAACGTAAGAACCTATTGTAACGTACTGTGTTTTATTATCCTCGCCGTTATCTTTCTGGTCTGACGCCTTCACCCTTACGTCACTTCCCCTTTTAGCTTACCGCCACTTCTTATGTTAGTTAAAGGTTGCTTTAGATTTATTATGTTATTGTTTATGTAAATATTAATGTGATTCTATTTGAATAAGGTTTACCGTGACTAAATTAATAAACTGTTGAATATTGTGAAATTGTGAATTAATATTAAGAACTTTGTACTCGGTTATTACATTGGAGGTCCTGCCGAGATCCAGAATGTCTGATTCAGAAAGCGAGGTTTTTATTAAAACCCCACTACCTGAAAATTGGGAAAATGTTATGGAAAAAAAAATGCAGGATATGGAAACATTACTAATGAGAGAACTAGAAGAAACAGTCAACCACCGAGTTACCGAAATCAGGGTTGAGATGCAACAACAGCTAAATGCCGCGGTAACGTCGATGCAACAAAAATATGTGAGCCTTTACAGCAATATTAAAAAAGCTCAAAAAACAACAGTGGGTGCAATAAATGATCTAAAAATGAAATTTGAGCAATACGAAACGTTTAATGCAAGTGAAAGGGAAGTTTCACAAAAATTGATAAATATTAAAGAAGACGCTGATACCAAGGTCAAGACTTCATGAGTTCAACCCGGGCTAATCAAGAAGAACTAAATGAAAACATTGAACTTCTGACGCCAACAAGGGTTAGATTTGCCTTACCAAATAGTACTCCAAATAAAGAAAAGGTATCGCCTGTAACCCTTGATCGATTCGATGGTAAAGGTTCTGTTGAAGATTTTTTGGCTCGATTTGAGATTGCGGCAGAATACAATCAGTGGTCGTAATATACCAAAGGCACGCAACTTGCTCTTCATTTAAAAGATTCCGCCTCAAGCGTTATAACGAGCCTGGACCCTGAAAAAAGACGACAATTTATTGTAGTTAAAAACAAGCTGATTCAAAAATTTGGAATAAAGATACGTGATCCTGTGTCGCTGTTGCATTGTCGCGTTCGGCGGCATAATGAAAGTCTTGTTGACCTTTCCGAAGATATAAACTCGATGGCACGACGCTGTAAGGTATACGAACAATCAAAAGAATCCGACTTGGAAACCGTCAAGGTGAACTGTTTTCTCAACGCCCTTAAAGACTACCCCTCTATTATTTCAGGCTTAAGGCTAAAAGATCCGCGTTCCTTAGATGAAGCTTTGGATTGGGCAATGCGTCTTGAAGAAGAGCAAAATAATCGTCAAATAAGGCCAGTGCGAACAGCGAATGCGACCAACGCCCAAGTCGATGTATCTGTAGCAAGTAAATTGGAAAAAATGAGTCAAGCTATTGTAGACTTGACGGAGCAATTTAAAATGCCTAATGGAAACCGTTATCCTAACTATAACAGACCACAACGAAATAGAAACTATAATCGTCCCGGGCCGGGAAACTATCAATAACCGAACAACTGAGGCCTCGTTCGGTTAGATTTAAAGGTGCCTCTAGAAACGTCGGCTTAACTTTATCAGGTCATCTTAATGGTTTATATTGTAAAGTTATTTATGGCCATTTACACATTTCTATGTTGGTTGATACAGGAGCCGACGTAACAATTATAAGCAGAAAAATAATCAAGCACCATAATCAAAACCGTTTTTGTCCGACACCCATTACTTTGCGAGGGGTGGGAAATAATACAATCGCTGTTGATGGTACGTGTGAATTGAACTTTATTTTAGGAAAAACTATGTTTTTATGTTCAAAAAAAAAAATTATGTTCAAAAAGTTGATGCACAAATACAGTTAGCCCCATCACCTAGAAACGAACAATTAGAAGGCATATTTCAAGATGACGAGGCCACAAAAGACCTTATTACGAGAGCAAAAATAAACTTGAAACCCACACAATGTAAACGATGCGCGGACTTAATAAAAAGTTACGTAAGAAGTTCGTTAACACCAACGGCAACCGACAAAACCCTTCATCGCATTGAAACTGGCGACGCAATGCCTATTAAACAACGACCTCGGAGGTTGCCAATAAGTCAACAACAAGAAATGGACAAATTAATAGAAGAAATGCTTAAAGATAAAATAATATCTCCGTCTTATAGCCCATGGTGTTCGCCTGTAGTTTTGGTAAAAAAGAAAGATGGCTCAAAACGCTTTTGTGTCGACTACAGAAAACTAAATGCAATTACTAAAAAAGATGCCTACCCACTGCCAAGAATTGACACACTTTTAGATTGCATTAAGGGCTCTAAATGGTTTTCTACACTGGACCTTAAAAGTGGCTACTGGCAAGTTTTAGTAGATCCGAAAGATAAAGAAAAAACCGCCTTTTCATCTGGTAAAGGGTTGTTTCACTTTAATGTTATGCCTTTTGGTTTGTGTGGTAGCCCTAGTACATTTGAAAGGTTAATGGATCGGGTGTTGTCAGGGATTTCAAACAAAAAATGCTTTGTATATTTAGACGATGTCATGGTCCACGCAGAAACTTTTGACAAACTGTGCCTAAATATGAAAGAAGTGTTTCAACGATTAATTGATGCAAACTTGCTACTGAATGCCTTGAAATGTAAACTTTTTGCAAAATCAGTCGAATACTTAGGACATGTAATTACTGAAGATGGAATTAAGACATCACAAGAAAAAATAAAGGCAATTCAAGAATGGCCGACACCAAGTAAACTTAAGGAGCTACAAAGTTTTTTGGGACTCTGTTCATATTACCGAAAGTTTATACGTAATTTTGCTTATATGGTACAGCCTTTGCACCGTTTATTGGGAAAAGATGTTCGCTTTAATTGGAGTGCCGACTGTGAAAAATCGTTTCAATCTCTAAAAAGGGCATTAACTGAAGCACCAGTTTTAAAATTTGCAAATGAAACAGGACAATTTATTATTGATGCAGACGCCAGCAATTATGCAATAGGAGCTGTTCTGTCACAACGACAAGAAGATGGCCTAGAACACGTAATTGAATATTTTACCAAATCATTGTCTAGCGCAGAAAAAAATTATTGTACCACACGGAAGGAACTTCTTGCTATTGTGGATGCAGTGGAACACTTTCGTTATTATGTATACGGACGAAAAATTAAAATTCGAAGCGACCATGGCTCGTTAAGTTGGCTTTTGAACTTTCGTAAACCAGAGGGCCAAATGGCAAGATGGATTGAACGTTTAAATGAATACGACTTTGAGATTGTGTACAGAAAAGGATTAAAACACAACAACGCCGATGCGCTTTCAAGATGGCCATGCAACCGAAATTGTAAATATTGTAAAAAAGTACCTGGTTTAAATAAAAATGAAAAAACTGTGGATGTAAAAATAATAAACGCAACAACGGATGTTTTCCTTTTGTCTCCGCAGCAACTAAAAGAAGCTCAATTATTAGACCCTGATACAAAAACAATTGCAAGCTGCCTTCATTCAGGAAAAAATCGACCTGACTGGGATGAGATTGCACCACTCAGTCAAGCGGCAAAGTATTACTACTTACAATGGGATTCGTTAGTTATTCAAAACGATTTTTTGTGCCGCAAATGGGAACAAGATGATGGTCTCATAATAAAACATCAAATTATTGTCCCAAAACCTTTTCAGCAACAAATCATCAAACGCATGCATGGACAAGTTGCCGCAGGACACTTTGGGTTGAAAAAAACATTGGAGAAAATTAGTTCACAGTACCATTGGTATAAATGCAGGACGGATGTAGCTATATTTTGCAAAGCCTGCGACAAATGTGCGGCAAGAAAAGGTCCCGCTACAAAACTAAGAGCACCACTGAAGCTATACAACGTAGGATATCCGTTTGAAAGAATAGCAGTTGACGTACTTGGTCCTTTACCAACATCAAGTTCTGGGAATAAATACATAATAATTGCCATGGACTATTTTAGCAAATGGCCAGAAGCATACCCAGTACCAAACCAAGAAGCAAAAACAGTGGCAAAAACTTTAATAGAACAACTGTTCACAAGATTTGGTGTACCATGCGAACTGTATACAGACCAGGGTTCAAATTTTGAATCTCATTTGTTTAAAGAGATTTTAAAAACATTTGATATAACAAAAACCCGTACTACACCATATTACCCACAAAGCGATGGTATGGTCGAAAGGTTTAACAGAACTATATTAGCACAATTGTCGATGTTTATAAACGAAAATCAACAAGACTGGGATCTACAACTACCTTACCTTTTAATGGCTTATCGAACCGCAGTGCATGACAGCACTGAATTAACCCCGGCCATGATTATGTTTGGCCGAGAAATGAACTTACCGACAGACTTTTTGTTTGGTCGCCCTGAGAAAACAACATATTCACCGATTGATTACGTAAAGATGAACCAAAAAACATTGGATAATGTACATGAGTTTGCAAGAAAAAGGCTTAACTTTACAGGAAAACGAATGAAAAAATACTACGATCGGAATTCGGCTAAAGACATTTTTGGGGTGGGTCAGGCTGTGTGGCTTTTTTGCCCTCAAAGAAAAAAAGGAAAGAGTCCAAAACTGTCCCTGCCATGGAAAGGACCGTTTGTCATTACAAAACGTATAAATGACTTAGTGTATCGTATACAAAAATCTCGTAAAAACAAGCCAAAAGTGGTAAATCGCAACAGGTTGTGGCGTTACAGTGGCCAAAACTTGCCCAATTGGTTTAATTCTGATATTTCTAATGAAAATTATCATAATAATAACAATAATAGTAATAATGTGTTTGATCAAAGTGATAATAATATTATTAATTTATACGAATCTGATATATCTGACCCAGAAACAAATATGCCTTCACATTCTCGTGGTGGACGTTTTATTCGCCGCCCATTAAGATATTGTTAACAATTTCATTTATCGTGTAAATTTTTAGTTGTAAATACTGTTTTTGTGATTTTCTGTGTATGCTAGAATCGTATTCGGAGAATACTGTTATCGGGGGAGGGGCATTGTAACGTACTGTGTTTTATTATCCTCGCCGTTATCTTTCTGGTCTGACGCCTTCACCCTTACGTCACTTCCCCTTTTAGCTTACCGCCACTCCTTATGTTAGTTAAAGGTTGCTTTAGATTTATTATGTTATTGTTTATGTAAATATTAATGTGATTCTATTTGAATAAGGTTTACCGTGACTAAATTAATAAACTGTTGAATATTGTGAAATTGTGAATTAATATTAAGAACTTTGTACTCGGTTATTACACTATTTTACCGATATTTTGGACAAAAAACCTTGTGACATCATATTAAAAATATACGTTAGTATTTTGCCAGTATTTAAACGTCCTATATTTACTTGCTTCGTTTTGCAGCTAACAATGAAAGTTATAACATTTTTTAAATGGGATTTAGAATTAACGATGCAGAAAACTAATGGTGGGCAAACGTAATTAAAAAAAAATAAATTTATTATCACCTTTTTAAAACAAGTTGAGGCATCAATATAAAAATAAGAGAAACTCTAGTAGGCTATGTATTCATTTTTGTACAATTTAATGCCCGTTCACACGGCGTACGAAACGTAACGTAATGCAAAATTGCGCAACCATTTAAAATGAACAGAACGCTACGACATGAAAGTGGTGATCAAAGTTTTAATCTCATATTGTTAAGCCAAAGGTTTTAATCACTACCCCACGCGACGCCACTACATATTAGTTTAAAGCAAACACGGATTAATAACGATAATATTGTTTTTTTGCAGTGGAAACTTTCAATTTGGTGGAAACAAAATTTACACGTTACTATAAGAATTATCATTTTAAGCATTTAACTCGCATATTTACCTTAAATATTGTTTAATTTTCTGTAGTTAATTTGTTTCCATTTTCTTTATATTATATTTTGTTTTAAATTTTTTTATTAAATTTTTAATTCAAGAACAAATTGTTGAGTCGTAGTTTTAATATATTGTAAACAATAATGAAAAATTTTCTTAATTTTTTATGTCGATGGTATTTTAAATAGCAAAATTTTAAAATATATAAATAACGAGGCAGTTCAGTTTTTAAACGTAGATTAACTTAACGTGCTTTTATTTGCTCAAAACACAAATAAGATAAGCAACAATATTAACAAAGTTATATTTTAGTAGTGCCAATTGCAAATTAGTTTTACGGGTATTGGGTATAATCGGTACAGTGCCTTACACATTGCCATAAGTAAGAAACGCACCTTAGCTTTGAAGTGAAACGAGAGTCTGTACTCTTTTGTTTTTAGTTACACCATCTTTTGTATTATATATAAACAATAGAGCGTTACAAGTACAATTTCTTTTCTTAGATCTTGTTTTTTGAAATTGAATTAAGCTTTAAACTATAGAAATTTGTGAGGTTTATAATTGTTAAACTACAATATCAATTAAAATAAGTGATACATATTTTATTTTTGATAAAATAAAATCATTTAATAATATATGTGATATCTACAAACAAGTTAAACTAAAATATATATTGAATTATTGTTAATAATGTTTTTCTTTTAGTAAGTTTAAACAGTAGGTTTAAATAAAACCATTTGAATAATTGTTCTAGCAAGAAAAAGTAGACATTTCCACTAACATTAAAGTAAAGTAAAAAGATAACGTTGGTAAGAATATTTAAAGTTTATAACATACCCTTAATTTTTTTTCTAATTTATAATATGCAAAGGTGGGCACCAAACTGTTAAAGCGTTGATCGTTAATTAACGTAGTTAAATTTTTCATTAAAATTTAACTTTTTTTCGATATCGAACCAGTTAACTTTCGTTAATTCGTGCTTTCGTTACGTTACAAGTAAATTCGAGGTAAGGGATATATATATGTTTAATATGGCTGTTTATCAAGTTTAAACATTGCAATTTTTAACAAACGTTTGTAGCTTCTATTTGGCCGCTGTTTTTAAGAACTTTTTTTAAATAAATTTTAAATAAATTTTACCGTTCACGGTTATCCGTTACATTCGATTTAATTTAAATTATAAACCTTAACAAAGTTTGTTAAATCCCCTCTCTTCTAGTGCTAAGTGGCCATGCACTGAGGGTATTTAGCATAAGACTATTTGTACTGATTGAACTATTCTTGCTTTATTAAAGTTGACCCCGCTTTTAGTCGCACACATAAATGAACAATTTTATTCCGTTCACACACAAACACATTCGTTCATTGACAGTTTCTACAAAAAATAAAACAGCTATAGTCAATAATGCTATAGAAAAATAAGCGATCACAATATAACTAATTGTTACCAATTAATACAAAGAATATCGAAGCCAAAACACATCTTACCGACACGTTTTGCAAGCCACTTATACAATGGATACAAAGGTCAACTTGTTTAATCGTTGTTAATTCAAGCAACCTGTAATTAGCAATTGATAAGGTCAGGTAATGAAAAAAGCTGTAATAGCAAAGCCCTATTAGGCATATTAACAATATAGGCATAAATACCTAAGAAATGGCAGATATTGGCTCATGAAAATATACGACACAGACGATAAAACTACCCAATAAGTTCCTGATAAAGGTAAAAGAGACACTTAGTATAAAGTACAAAACATGATTATCTCTAGAATTAGTCAAAACATGAACACAAAATAACTTAATAATAATGCAAAATGTAATTACCCGAAAATTCACAAGCCCGGATTATGGATCAAAAAACGTACGTATCAGTTCACTACTCCAAATAGTTTCACAGTAGGGAAGGTAGTAATTACATATAACACTTTAAATAACTTTTAAATAGCCTATCAGTCTAGATTCCTAACGATAAAAATAATAGCCATAAAATTACGATAAGTATTAAAAAACCTTTCAATCAAGTGAAACGTACGGCTGATTATAACACCTCAGGGTTGCCAAATGAAACAAATATAAAACGCACATTTAAAGGGCATGCGACATGTTTTTTGTATTTTTAGTTAAAGTAATATATTGTGTAACGAATTACCATTTTACGAATTTACTTTTTCGGTTACCTGAATTTACTTTCTCGGTTAAATCCACCTATAATAATATGTATACACCAACCACTTTACGAAATATAAACTGTTAAAATGTTTTTTCTTAGGGAACACATATATCACAAGACCAGGAGACCAAAAATGTCCGACGAAGGTAAATACATTTTTTTAATATAAAACATTTACGAATTAATGTTTTTCTATGTTTTGAACAAATATTATTATAACAAAATTTAAAAATTAAAAATAAATATTTACATTTAATTTCTTAATATCTTTATTTTTTAGGACCATCTTGGGTAAGAACCAAAATTCTAATTTTTAAATATCTTAAAACAACAACAAAGTTTATATAACTGTTTTTAAACAAAATTATATATAAAGTTCTTTTGCATTAAGATTATTTATTTTATGTAAATACAGAATGCTTTGTTTAATTGAAATAATAAATACAACTGTCTTATTTAATACTTAAAATGTTAATAAATTTTTTATGTTTATGGAATAACAGCTTGTAAATATTTTAACATTTTTAAAATTATCATTTGTGTTATATAAATATTAAATTTTTTTAATTTAAAGTTTAATATAACTGTTTAAATACCACTGTCATGTTGCTAGAATTTTTTTTTTTTTAATCCTAGCAGAACTCCGCTATTTTCCGCAAAACGTTGTGTTTACATAAAAAAGTTAACTCGGTAATACAAAAATGTTAAGCTAGTAAAGAAACCATTACCTTCTATTATTTAACCTACAATGAAAATTTATTCTATAGATTGTGTTACAAAAGGTGTTTTTTTAAGTAATAAGCTGTTATAAAGAATTTATTAGCTAAATTTTGAGTTTCACACTCGTTATTTGCAAAAGTTGTAGAGCGACGAAAAAACATTAAAGAAATCAAGATTTGCTCGGCCGTAATTTTAAATACTTTCCGACGATAGGAGTTGAAAAAAAATTTAACATTGCATAACTCTTATAACAAAGATAAAGTGTTGTCATTTTTAAGGGCCACAAATGTTAATTACGTCAGTAGTTAAGCTAAAACTTATCGAAAAAAGTTTGATAAATCGGCCGAACGTCGACATTTGGAGCTATTTTCAAAAACTTTCCGACGATAGGAATCGAAAAAAAATTTTAACGCGGCTTGATTGTTTAACAATAATTAAAATAGCAAAGTTTTGAGCGCCACATTTTACGTTTACAGCAGTTAATGACCCGAGAAATAACAAAAGAGAAACAAATGCCCGCTTCTACCCGAAAAAACGAATCCCACTCTCCAGCAGAAAGTATATTCCGACAATAGAATACAGCCCAAAATTTAACAATCAATAAGTAATGCCAAATAAACATTGTACGCCAAGTTTTGAGTTTCACACTCGTTATTTGCAAAAGTTGTAGAGCGACGAAAAAACATTAAAGAAACCAAGATTTGCTCGGCCGTAATTTTAAATACTTTCCGACGATAGGAGTTGAAAAAAAATTTAACATTGCATAACTCTTATAACAAAGATAAAGTGTTGTCATTTTTAAGGGCCACAATTGTTAATTACGTCAGTAGTTAAGCTAAAACTTATCGAAAAAAGTTTGATAAATCGGCCGAACGTCGACATTTGGAGCTATTTTTAAATACTTTCCGACGATAGGAATCGAAAAAAAATTTTAACGCGGCTTGATTGTTTAACAATAATTAAAATAGCAAAGTTTTGAGCGCCACATTTTACGTTTACAGCAGTTATTGACCCGAGAAATAACAAAAGAGAAACAAAGGCCCGCTCCTACCCGAAAAAACGAATCCCACTCTCCAACAGAAAGTATATTCCGACAATAGAATACAGCTCAAAATTTAACAATCAATAAGTAATGCCAAATAAACATTGTACGCCAAGTTTTGAGTTTCACTCTCGTTATTTGCAAAAATGACTTTAAATCTAAATTAAAAAACTGAATAATAATTTATAAATATTAACAATATAAACATAAACAAAAAAACTTTCATTTTTGTTTTATTAGGCACTAGAGAGAGCTAAATCTAAATATAAAGCCGACATGTACAACGTGAGCATCAGTAACTTACAAAATTAAAAACAAATTAATTAAATTTTTTGTTAAGGACTATATTTAATGTATTCCAATTGTAATATAATCTACTATTTCATTATTTACTAACCCTAAAATTCTTATATGTTCATAAACTACGAAAAATTAATTAATTGCATAACAATTTACACTGGATAAACAGATATATATTTTGTACTAAATTATTTTCAAAAGTTTTGTGAAAATCGAGCTTTAACTGAGGAAGAGTTTGAAAACCAACATCAAAAAGCATTCCAAGGTAAAAAGGAATCTCTTTCTAATTTCGGAAAAAAACAGTTTTTAGACTTTACAGGAAATTTAAAGAAAGAATTTAAAACCAATAATGATAAAAACAAAAAGGTTGGAAAATTTTAGTTATTTTTATAAATAATTTATTAATATATATGTTTTATATCTAAATTTAATTTAACTATTTGTCTGTTTTTTTTTAAAGAAAATACTGACAGCACAAAGTAGATACAAGGAAGAAATGGAAATGGTAGGCTTTATGACATCTGATAAAATTGGTTATTATGCTAAAAAAATGTGGTAATAAAAATTAGTAGCAAATACAACAGAAGAAAATATTTTAAGTGCCACTATACATTCAAAATGGCTGAGTTCTTAAATATTTTATTTTCAAAATTTGTTAATAACGAGTGTGAAAATAAAAAAATTAGTTAAAATAGATTTGAATATAATTGCTAATCATATTTTTAACAACTATCTCAAAAAACAACAAATAATTGATCAAATATTACAAATGCAAAATATAGTAAAAACATAATAATAACATTTTTACATTGGCAGCTATGCAATTCCCATGCTTTAAATGAAGAAGACTTCGAAAACCAACATGACAAATCATTGAATATTGTTAAAGAAATGCTTCACCCTAACCTTTTTGACAACTTAAACTTTCAAGATTTTGTGCAAATAACCAAAAATCAATTTATTAAAGATAACACAAGAAATTGGCAGGTATGTAAAAAACAATGATGCAGTTTTTACCTAAGCTATGCTGTCTTAAGTTTTTGGTTGATTTCTACACAATTTATCATTGATTAAAGAGCATAACAAGGAAATAAAATTTAATTTATGAATTGGGCTGTTTTCTTCCATTAAAAAAAGCAAAAATTTTTAAAAATATAAATAAAAGTCAGTTAAATTTAACAATAACTATTTAAAGTCCCCTGTGCATTTTAAAACTATATTTAGATGAACAAAATTCTTAAAAAAGACTTAAAAGAAGTTGCAAACAAGAGCAATGAACTGGAATTAAATTTAGGAATCAGTCAAAGAAACTTAACAAAAAAAACACAGGTAAGTACATTTTCGGGAAAGTATGTATTACATTTAGGCTTTTACAATTTAATGTTTTAATTTATTTCAAATAAAATTTTTAGACAATTAAAAACTTGACAAAACAAGTTGAAGAATTATCAGAAAAAAATAAAACAATTTCTCGAAAGTTACAACAAAAAAAAAACCAACTAAAAAAAACAGAGAATGTATAAAACTAATTTAATAATTTTTAGTGTAGAAGCTAATTAGAAACTAAATAATAAGATTAAGTTTAATATTTTTATATAACAAATATAGTTTAATATAACAAAAACAAGAATTTTATAGGCTACATCTCCTAATTTTATTAACAGAGCAATAAAAATCTTGAAACCGAATTACAAACATGGAAAGAAAATTATTCTCAAACAGAATCAAAACTAAAACTAACTCAAGATCAGTTAACAAACCAAGTCCAGGTAAACTGTAATAAACTTATGTAAATTTTCCCATTTATTTTATTAAAAAAAAACCTTAAATAAAACCTTTCGCAATATTTTTCCAGGAAACCATAAAACTTGAAGATGAAATTCAAACATTACAGAGCAATATTCAAGGCATTACCCAAAAAAATCGAAAAGTAAATAAATGCATGTAACTTAAATCTTTTTATTTAATAAAGACAATTGTGATATTTTACTTTCATAATTGCTGTTATTTCAATTATTCTAGAATATAAATATATTTGGTTAAAGCCTGAAAGCAAGTATAAATGATATGTTTACAGTACTACAACTCAAATGAGATTAAAATCAACCTTGAAGAAAAAGGTTTTCTTGGCAGAGGAGGTTTTGGTTGTGTGCGCCTTGGCTTTCTTAAACATTGTGGGGCTGTTGCTATTAAAGCCATCTCATTAACGGGCTCTAATGACGAAATTAAACAAAAAAAAGCAAAGTATCTTGTTCGATATTTGATTCAATCACAAATTCAAATTTTCTCAAAATTTGTTAATTTAATAGGCACAACATGAACATAACCTATATGTTTATTAAATTAATAACACAAAACAATTTTTTTATTAGAATTATGCACGAAATTGATATGTGTCTACAAGCCAGTCACTCTAAAATAGTCAGTTATTTTGGCTATACAGAATGGGGGCCATACCCACAAACAACTGGAATTATTATGGAGTACATGCAGTGTGGTAACCTTAAAACTTTGATTATAACAAAAGCAAATATCATTAATATACCAATAGCTGTTAGGCTACAATTTGCTTTTGACATTGCATGTGGACTTTCTTTTCTCCACAATTTGAGTTCAGATCAAAGAATGACACATGGAGACTTGAAGATTGAAAATGTTCTTCTTACAAGTGATCTACGATGCAAAATCTCAGATTTCGGCGGAGCTGACTTTGCAACTGTTACTGATCCTGGTCAATCTAGTGTTGTCTCAGCAAAAAGGGGTGGAGTACATACTTGGCTCTATACAGCTCCAGAGAGATTAGAAGACATAGGGTTAAAAGTTACGACAGCAATGGATGTGTACAGCTTTGCCATGATGCTCTTCATGATTCTTGCCCGCCGGCCTTCGTGGATAAAAGGTGAAAACATTGAAAGGGAAGAACATGTTAGTTTGGTGGAAAGGAGAGAACGCCCAAATTTGCAAGAGATCACAAATTTGGAAAACTCAGTTTCCCCCCAAGATGGCAAACTTGTCACATTCCTCCAAAATCAAATGCAAAAGTGTTGGAATCAAGATCCGAAATCTCGTCCCAAAATGATTGACATAAGAGATCAAATTGACACAGAGCTTGCACAGCAAAGTGATGTGGAAATAAAACAACATGTTTTAAACATAATCAAGGAAATGAAAATTTCGACACCGTTTAAATCTACCACTTCCTTTGAGCCGATTGAAAACTACAGACTTTAATATTCCCAGAGACTTTTTGCTTTATCAACATGTTTCTTGGAAAAACTAGAAAACTATTAACAAAAGGGAAACTATTAACTGTAGATAAAGCTTCATACATAACAGTCTGTTTTTATTGCAATTACATACTTTTCGTTGAATATTTACAGCTCAAAAAAGTTAAAATCTTATGATCGGCTACATTTAACCCCTATTTTTATAGCAATGGGAAGCACATTACCAACATCACACTTAACCAGAATTCCTTGCATAACCTGTACATAGATGAACAGCGATTTTGCCACAAACAAGAAACAATCTATACACTTTTGTATGACCTGATTAAAAAGACATTCGCCACTTTAAGATACTAATTAAGAATTAGTTGTTAATTGCAGCATGGCGCTCTTAATCTAACAAAATATGTGGTGTTGTATTAGTCTAGCCATCAAGCTGATTTTGTAATCTAATTTGTAATCAAATTATTTTTTATCGCTTTGCAAATTAAAATACGTATAAAAATGTTACAAAAAAATCAACTAGCTATGTTAACCTTTGTAAATAAAAAATGATTTGACAAAATCCTTTTAATTTTAGATTACAATTTTCTTTAATATGAAAAAAGAAAATTTTGTGCTAGTTAAAAATAAGGATTAAAATAAAGATTTTATAGCTGCTTTTACCTAAGCAAAAACCATTGGCAGCTAAAACATAAATTTGTGTTGGCAGTAATTTATGTAATATAATATATCAATAGAAAAATATACAGTTTTGCTGTTGCAACAAAACACAAATGTTTAAACATATGATTAACTGTTTATTTGTTTTTATATATCTTTATCATTGATGTGGTAAGGTCAAATGTGTAACATAAACATAGAGTAACATTGTTACCCCGACCCAGTTGCTCTTTAAGTATTATTAGATTATAATTAGCAGTTTAAAATATATTAGATCATAATTACCCAGTTATTATGCTGCTGATGAAGTGCTGGCTCAGTAGGAGTTTATACCGTTTATAGTGGCTTACTCAAGGGCGCTACTGCACGAGAATAGTGAGGATTAAACTTATGACCTCATGGTGGTGTAGCAAGTGTTCTTATAACTACACCATGCTGCCGGTTTGGTGCAAAAAATACTAATCGTAAGTTACTTGTCATTAAAAACTAATGATTCGTTTATAGAGTTGCTGGATTTCAGATTTTTTGTAAACAACATAATAAACCAAAACTTAGAATTACTATCACAGTTCTTACAAAACTTGCTATTTTTACCGTTTCCATCAATTTTCTGTATGACCTCCACGGTTATTTAAAATATTTTTTTTACCTAAATTTAATATAAATAACATTAATTTTTCCAAAACTAGACCAATTGAATAATATAAATGGATTTATATTAATCTTAGATTTTATATGCTTTGTTTTGATACCAAGTATCAGTTTATCCTCGATGTGTTATTGCAAAATGCAGAGAGTGCGTAGGCGGCTAGTCAGCGAGGTGTTGTTATTTTTTTGTTGCAGCTGTTGCAAATTTTTGTATTACCGGGCAATTACGAGCTTACGAATTTGGTGTAACCTTATTTAAATTTACAAGCGCTAGGTTAGCTAAATATTAAATAATTTTTAGTCTAGGGTATGACTAATTTTAATCCATTTATAACCTTTTGCATTTACGTTACGTCTGTTTTTTTTCAATATTTTTTGCGGGTTTGGATTGATACCAATTGCGCAAAACAGTATACATAGAAACGACTTGCAACAGTGTTATCCTGTTTAGGCCACTGGCATTTGTCGATATGTTAATTGTATGAGATTTGTTTTAAAGTCACCTTGACAGATTGACGTTAGGATTAATTTACGTTATCTTACTTTTGTTATTGGCTTTATTGTTTGTGTTAATTTTCAGAGAATTCAGTATTAGAAAGTATTTTGTTATACTTTTAATGCTACTTTCTAAGGTCAAGATATATAAATGGATTGACTTAAATTTAAAAAAATTTTTTTTTGGTTTTATAGATTGCAGTTTTAAATAAATGTAAATAAGGATATTTTTTTCATGGAAAAAAATCGTACAGACTCAGGGTTTCCAAGCGAAAGCGAACCAAAACAAGAGTTTGCGATAAAGGGGTCTCTGTCTTCTGATGATCCAGTGTTTAACGATCTTTCGGATGGGATTGACATAGACAACAAGCTGGAGGACAAAATAAGTGTGGAGGTTTTGGATGGAGCAATGGAAGCTACTTTGGATGAACCTTCGTCTGTTTCAGAGATTGTACAATCAGTTTTAATGTCCAAGTAAATCATTTTTTTTAATGTATATATATATATTTTTTTTTTTGGTATTAAATAACCTCTATTGTCTGATAGTTAAATTATGGACTTAAATAAAAAAGGAATTACCTACAGGATTAGAAAACTTTAAAACAACTCTAAATTGCTCTGTTTTGTTTATTTTTTTGCAGTGTAAATTATATTTTTATTTAGTAGTGGCCATTTTAAACTGCTTGAAAAACTAAACAACTGGTTCACATGAATTTTAAAAATGTAAATATGAAGTATCATGGTAATTAAAAAAGTTTTTTTTAGATTAAACAACACACAAAATATTGTAAAAGTTGGAGGTTTAAGATTTGGTATTGCAGCATTTATTTGGTTTATGGGGTACTTTGAGTTCAGTTTGTTGTGGATATTTTGTGGTAAGTACCAACAGTACATTTTCAAATGTATTTTATTTATTTATTTTTTTTTTTTTGTATATATATCTTTATCCTCGATGTGGGAAAGTCGAATGCGCGACTTAAACATAGAGTAACATAAGTTACTCCGACCCAGTCTCGAGTTGCCATTTTATCTTTTAATATTAATTTAATTTATACTGGGTTTGGTGACCATCCCATAACACACTTAAAATCTTTATATAAACCTTAAAACTTATAGTATATATGTTTTAAATCATTAAATTGATTTTTTTATTTTTTCCTGTTTCGTTATTGTAATATTTATTGTATTATTTACTGTCATTAAAACCAAAAACCGAAATAAAAAAAAACAGTTTTTATCATTTTTATAGGCCTATACAGTTTTTTTTTTAAATTAATTTTTTGGGCTATATTAATGAAACCTTTTAACAGGTGTCTGTACAATGATGTTTATATCAGAAAAATTACGTAGAAAAAGAGTCATTTCACAAGTAAGTTATTTTTATTAATTTTGCACAGAAACTATTAAAATATATTTTACACACATATTTAAAACAAAAAATATTGTTTTTTGCCATCCCACTTATAAGCCTGAAAAAATAAAAGTAACAATTTTAATTTTTTAATTTTTATAAAATTTACTAATTTAATAACTTAATTTTAATTTATAGGTGTTAAAACATAATGCGGACGATCCGAAGAAATTTATGGACACATTAAGAGATATTTACCGCACTAACGGAAGAAGGCTGCCATCTTGGGTAAACAATAAATAAATTTGTTTTATAACTTTTGTCGGTAAAAGAAAGAATAAAAAACAAAAAATGAAATAACAAGTAACTATGTGTATACATCTTTTTAAATACCAACTCTTTTAAATGTTAAGTTAGACATAATGGTTATTTACTAATGTCAAGCCTAAAACCTGTTTGTTTCTTATATGTTGGGAAAATGCTCTATTATTCTTACAATAAGTTTTAAGACCTAACAAATTTATGCTGTTTATTATTTTATATTCGTACAATTTTTTTAATATATAACTAAATTATATCATATAGATTTCTGATTCATTTTGTCAGGTATTATCTTTAGTAATACACTTTAATTCCGAGTAATTTTAATTTGTTTAAAGTTTCTATGAAATATAATAAATTTTTAGTTCAGTTTTAAAATTGAAGTGTGCGTTTTTATATTTAAATTTTTTGGTTCAATTCAGTTAAATGACAATGTTCGAAAAATCATGTAAACTTCTTGTAATTCTATGCTTGATTAGTAGACCAGTGTTGTCTAAATGTGATTTAGAATATAATTATGTAATAGAATTGATGTAAAATGTCAACTCTATAAGTTTTGTGATTAATTTATAAAGTGTTAAACTAAGTTCATTTCTTGTATGATTTATTATAAACCATTTTGAATTGCCTCTATAAAAAATGGTAACTTCAGTTAAAAATAATTTAATTTAATTGTATTGGCATGTTTAAAATTTGTAATTTAATAAAATAATGTATTTTTAAAATTACTTGGGTAGTATATTTGACACTTTTTACAAGTTTATTTTTAAATATTCTGCGATTTACAATTTTTGTATTTGTTGTTGTAATTTTAAAATTGTATGTATAGCCTGTATAACTCGACAATTAATAGATAAACATTTTTCAATTTATCTCTATTTTTGGTTTAGATTTATTTTCCTGATATTGAAAAAGCTGAATGGATGAATAAAATAACGCAACAACTATGGCCTTACATTGGAATATATGTGAAAAAAATGTTTACAAACCAGGTAAAAATACAAAAAAAACTTTTTAAACAACACACAAAATATTGTAAAAGTGCAATTAGTACTTTTAACAAAGTTTAAGTTTAATATATTTTGATAATTTAAAACATAATTTTGAATATTTTGAATGGTAGTCTTAATAAGGCCTTTTTTATTAATGCTTTGATTTTTACTTTAAGCTAAAGTTAAGAACAATTTTAATAAAAATGTTTTCTTTTAATATAAAAAAAAATAATATTTTTCAAATTATTTTAGGTTCAAAAATCGATTCAAAATTCTTCCAGTCTATTAAGTGGATTTGTGTTCACTGACGTCGATCTGGGTGATAGAGCGCCTCGTGTGGCAGGTGTCAAAGTCTACAGCAACTCGCTGACAAGAAGAAATGAAATAGTCATGGATTTACAGATTGTGTAAGAAAACAAATTTTTTTTAACAGTTTGATTGCCAAGTGTTTTTGTTATAAAATCTAAGTCTTAAAATGCTTAGTGATCTTGCCATTATATTTGTGTGTGCATTTTGTTGGAAAATATTATTCTGTGGGCACTTTGTGACTGTGCTATTTTATTTGTTTAATTAAAAAAGAAGGCAAAAGTAAGTTGGTGCTATGCATTTTATTCATGAATTTTACTTAGCAGCTAAAACCTATTACCTTAAATTTCAATAAGATTTACACACACAATTTTTTTATTCTTTTTTACAAATGGTCTATTTTTTTTATAGGTATGACAGTGATTGCAAGTTTGGAGTATCAGTCAACAGACTAAGAGCTGGTATCAGTGACTTAAAAATTAGGGGGTTGCTAAGATTGGAATTTCATCCCCTGTTAGAGAAAATGCCGATTGTTGGTGCTGTATCTGTATCGTTTGTCCATAGACCGGTAATTAAAAAAATATATATGACTCATATTTGTAATAATTAATTGAATTGTGTTATTAATTAGCTTCGTTATGTTTGTTTATAGAGTGCTGATAATTAATTTTAAGCAGGTAGTAACAAATAAAATGTGATTTAAACTACCATTTTTAAACAAAAATAATATCTTTTTTTTTATATATCTTTATCCTTGATGTGGGAAAGTCGAATGCGCGACTTAAACATAGAATAACATCAGTTACCTCGACCCAGCCTCGAGTTGCCTTTGACAGTTTGGAATATTATAGATTATAATTGCCAGGTAATTATGCTGCTGATTAAGTGCTGGCTCAGCAGGAGTTTATACCGTTTATAGCGCCTTACTTAAGGGCGCTATAGCATAAGAGCAGTGGGTGGTGTAGCAAGTGTTTTTACCACTACTTACCACTACTGTTAAAAGCATTGATACAGTTCCAAAATTGTTAATATTTTATAAATACTAAACACTTTTATTATTGTAGTTAATAATTTAAAGTTAACTTTACAACTTACCGTATTAATTTTCCATATATTAATGGCCTACCTGAATTTAAAAGCCTATTCTATATATATTTAAACAATTATATTATTACAATAATTAAAATATTATTTCAGAGTATCGATTTCAATTTAACCAACCTGGCAAATCTGTTTGATCTGCCGGGGTTTGATAGTTTATTAAGAGGTGCAGTGACAGATAGTATTTGTGGTATAATGGTGTTGCCAGAGAAATATATTCTTCCACTTTGTACTGATCTGGATATTAGCAGACTTAGATTTCCACTACCCTTGGTAAGTAAATTTAAAATGATATCAAAAGTTAAAATTTTTTTGTTTGTTATTTTGAATGTTTTAGTGATTTCCCATAAACAGTTACTAATTTATTTTAGAAAGGATTTTATTCTTACCCTGAATTTATTTTGAATAAGTGCTTTTTTTAAAAAAAATAACAATAAATTCAATTTTTAACAATAAATTCAATTTGCAGTAATAACAGTAAAAAGAATAAAAATAAAACAATTTTTCGGTGGGCTTATAAAAAACTAGTTCTTACCTTGTTAGTAGGGATGGGCCAATCGAATCCGAGTCCGAGTAATCGGCCCGAGTATTAAGAACATTTTAATACTCGTGCTCGTCGAGCATTTTTTAGTACTCGGACGCCGAGTGATAATTTGTCATTTAAGATCGTATACGATTTACTAAACATAAAAAAACACGAGGTTTGCCTTTTTCTAATAAATTATAATCTACTCTCAATTTATCACGTTATTTAAGCAACGATTGCGCAACAAATACACTTTTTACATAGTAAAATTTAACGCATAATAAATTTGAGACTTTTACATTTTTGTTTAGACTTAAAATGATATTGCTATTAGCGGTTAGTAGTTTTGCCAACGTTAAACACATTTATAATCCATAAATACGTGTTTTTTGGCAAATTTTGCAGTTTAAAATTATGCGGGAAAGATTCTAATGAACAGTTGTATACGTTTAAATGACGTCATAACCGAGTACTCGGACTCGGCCGAGTATCGCGACAAAATACTCGGGCTCGTCGAATCCGAGTAATTTGAATTTCAGCCCATCCCTACTTGTTAGGCTATTAAAGTTTATAGTTTATGTTTTTTTTTATTAGTTTTATTGTATAAAACTTTAGTTATAGCAAAAAGCACTTAAAACTCTAAAATTCATAATGCATAAAAGTATAGACGTTTATACACTTTACTTTGGCATTATAAAATGCCAACAAAAATTTGATTGTTTTTTACATAGACCCATTCTTTTTTATGTGAATAATAAGGCTAACTGTCATAACACAGCCATACAATATAATATATAAAAGTCTATAGTTAAACCTATCAATTATGTGATTAATAAAAGGAAGTCAAATGCTATTGATCCTTGTTCTGCTGTATACAACAATGTCTGCAATGTTCTTTTACTGCTTATGCTAAGGCAGTATTGAATAGGATTTCGTATTTCCTTTTGCGCAATAAACGGTCGTATAGAATATAAGATCGATTGTAAATACGCAATTAATTAATAGATGCTCTATACTAACTATAATTTATTATGATAAAAAAATATTATCATTAATTGTTTTGATTTAACAGTCTACATATAAATGCTGTTATTATATTAAATTATGTTTTAATTAGTTACTCAATATTTTTTAACTAATTTAAAAAAAAATTTAAATAGTATTTATATTAATTTTATCTTAAAATTTTATAATATCCAAAAAAGTGAGTTTAAATATTTAAAAAAAATAAATTGAAAAAAAAATACATAGTACTGATATTTAATAATTATACATTTTTTTATAACATATGTTTAAAAAAAAACCTTTTTTATATATTGGGGGCATATTCATATTTTAATAATTTCTTAACATCGATATTTGCTAAACATTTTTATTTGTGTTATATATTTTAGGGTGTGATTCGGATTCATATTATAGAGGCTCGGAATCTGGAGGAAAAAGATCGGAAATTATTTGGAAAAATAGGAGGAGGTAGTGACCCTTATGTCACTGTCAAAGGTATTTTAATTTCTTCTTATTTAAAAAAATAGGTTTCCTATTTTAATGCTGTTATTACCCTTTAATAAAGGTACCAACTACTACTCTTAAATTTTAAAAATTTGAGTTAATTTCTGGGCGAATTTTTTTAAGTTTTAACAGTGTGGAAAAGTATTAAGACAATTTACAGATTTTTTCTTTTTTTTGGTTTACTTTTTTTATTTTAACAGATTTAATATTAAGTAGCCTATGTATTTGCTGGTATATATTTATTTTATTAGAAATTATCCATACTACATAATATATATCCGTATGCTATTTTAATATAATCTGTTTATTAAAAGTACCTTCATTTGGGGAGCCTTCTGATAGAGGTTTGAGATTTGAATGTAATGATAAAATTGCTTTCTTGCTTAATTATGTTTGGTGGTAAAAAAATTGGCTGAAAATTAATGTTACGAATAAATCTAAAAATTAAAAAGATTTTTACATAAGATTTGATTATGTTGATAAACTAACACTACTTGTGATTTAGGTAATAGCTAGAATTTTTATTTTATAACATTTTGAATTAAATAATTTTTTTTTATAATCGACTAAAAATATAACAAGTTAAAATTTTTACCAAGTTTTAGAAAAATGTAAGTCTTTAAATTCAAATTTTCTTCTATTAACAAAATAACTAAAACAAAAATATTTTAAGGGCACTATTTTGAACATTTTTTTGTTTATTTATAAAAAAGTAAGTATATGGGACTTACAATTAATGTGCCATAGGGCAAAACAAAACAAAATAAATAACACTAAATTATACTCAAATGCTTGTTTGAATTTAACTTGCTTATTTGGTGTTTAAAATAATATGCGTTTCTCTAATTTAGTTATTGCAATCATATTTGCTACATTTTTGAATAGCTTTTTGCAAGTTGGTGCTACATACTTAATTGCCTTAATTTATGATTACAATTAAAGTTAACTGTAGTAAAGATTTGTTTCAATTAAATTCTGGCTTTAAACTGTAGCTGGAATTAAGTTTAGAGGTAAGGTTAAACAATAATTTGCATGGAGTTACTTAATTCACAGTTTTACACACAATAGAAAAGGTATATATTTTGCTATTTAATTTTTTGCATATTTATACCCAACTAAGAGTTGTATATCTAGTACAATTTAGTTAAATGCCGTTTTGTATTTTTTAGTCATTTTTAAAAGGCATTTGACACACAGATATATACATACATATAATATCTATTAGGCTTCATTTTATATATATCACATTTCTAATTTACTTTAAATTTATCAATACCAAACTTAAATGCAAAAGTACAATGTAATTTTCTAAAGTTAAGTTGAATTAATTAAACACACGAACTTTTATTAACATAGTCAACTTTTGGCTTAATTTGTTTGTTATTAATATGTGTAAAATCATAATAAAACCACATATTGTATTGTCGGATATTAATTGTTTACTGTTTATATAACAAAAAATAGGGAAAATTTGTCAGCGTTTTTTCTTTATATATTATCAATGTTTTGATTTGTTATTATTTAAAAAATGTATTTTTACTTTTTTGTTTTGTAAAAATAATTTCTGATTAATGATTTGTTCTGAATAATTTTGAATAATATTTCGATTTTTAGGAATTAGCAAAATTTTTAAATTTGCATGATTACCTTTAAAATTATTTAAATTCTATTTAATTCAAACTTTTTGATATAACTTTGATTTTAAATTTATTAATATGCTTTTTGCTGTTTGTAGCAAAGGGTGAACTAAATTAACAATTAAATTAGCTTAATTTTAACAGCAAATTCTAATTAAAGTTTATCGATTATAATATCACACTACTTTATAAACCAAAATTCAGTTTCTAATTTTCTAGTTTGTTACACTTTAGTTAAAAAAGTTATATTATATTCATTTATATACGTACTTGAAACCAAATAAAATTTACCTTTTTAAGCTACAAAACATAAATTTAAAACAAAAAAAAAAACATTTTAAATTTAAATTACAAAAAAAAATCTTTAAAAAGTTTATAATTTTGAACCCTTAAATATTTTTAAAGTTTTATTTTTAGTTGGACACACCAGTAAATACCAAACAAAGATTATCAACCATTGCGTTAACCCAGTCTGGAATGAATCATTTGATGTGATTGTAAACGATGTCCATTCGACCAACATACATCTTGCCTTGTTTGACGATGATGGTGCTTTGAATAAAGCAGACGATCTAGGAAGGTAAAGAAGGCATTGTAGGCTAAGTGTTGTTAAAATATTTTGTTTAGTCAAGGTAAGTAACTTTGTTTAGTAAGAAAATGTTTTTATTTTTGAAGCGGAAGGGTGTATTGTTAAATTTAAAGTAAAAACATTTTTGAAAGAATCTATGTCTACTTATTTATAAATTTTAAAGAGTTAGATTTAAAATTCTTTATTTTATAGGCATATTAAATTGTTATATACTTTTAAATACATAAATATTACTTTTCTATATACAGAATTATTTTTTAAACATTAAATTTCTTTATTTATTATAACTATAGCATTATTAACAGGTATATAATTTTATCATCTAATACAAATTATTTTATGTTTATGGTTTAGTGCCTCTATACCAGTGCAAGCTGTTTATGACCATGGTGTGATTGATGAGGTAATTTAAAACTTTGCTCACTGGATTTAAACTAAGTGCAATATTAAAAATATTTTAAATATTTGCCTTTTTTAGGTTTAAGAAAAATATAAACTTCAAAATTTTGAAAAAAAAAATTATTTAAAATTTTAATTTATTAAAAAAATTTGATCTATTTATAAATAAAAATTTAGTATACTTGTCTAATAAAAAGAAAATTGCACAGTTTTGCAAGAAATATTTGAATTGACATTTCCTTTACTATAAATATCAAAAAAAAAGGTATTTAAAAATACAAAACCAATCTCTTATTTCTACTATTTTATTTTAAAGGGTAAATTCTACTTACTATATTATATTTATTTTAAAAAATCGTCGTAATTAACATTAAACTTTATGTTTGATAGTGGATTAAGCTATCTGAAGTGACTCAAGGTTCAATTCATGTCAAGATTGAATGGTACGAACTATCATCAGACCCTCAGGATATAACTCAGGTTTGTGTTTATTAATCTACTTGTTACAAAACTACCATTTGTGGTGCATAATAATTTTGCAATTGCAATTTAGTATTTTGGTTAAAGTTGTTATTTAAATATTTTTAACTTGATTTTTAAATTCTTTTTTAGGCGATGGATCATTCTGCGGAAAAACACTCTTCTCATGCGGCCATGTTGAATATTTATGCAGACAGTGCCCAATATTTACCTGTAATGTTGTTGCTCTTAAACCTTTAAATATACTTTAAATTAGAATGTTGTTTTAATATGAGCTAAAGTTAAAAAATATCATTTTTTCTATTATTATTGATATGTGTCATGGGTACGTAGTTTTTAGTTTGACCATTATTATAACATTGTGGAATTTATTTTAACATTTTGTTGGTTTTGAAATTAGTTCCTAATATAAAAAATATTGTGTTAGCAATTTAATTGTTAATATATTTATTATAGGACAATGAACAAGACAATTTTGATCCTTCACCAGCTTTGAAAATGAATGTTGTGGGAAAAGATATGGAGACCTTGAAGACTCAAGTAATTTTATCTTGATCTTTTTATTACCTTACACTTAGTTCCTAATCGTGTAAATATATTTTGACTTTAAACATTACTTAGTGGTTATAACAATATCATAGTTTGATCTGTAAAATTATTATTATTGTAGGCTACTTTTTTGTATGAAAAGATTGACTTCACGAGCTTAACAAGAGTAACATTTGTTAAATTAACCCAGTCATAAGTTGGCTTTGGCGGTTTGGAATATTTTAGATTATAATTAAACTGCTGATTAAGTGTTGGTTCAGCAGAAGTTCATACCGTTTATAGTGCCTTACTCGAGGGCGCTACAGCTTGAGAGCAGTGGGGATCAAACCCAGTACCTCATCTAGTAAAGCCAAGTGTTTTCACAACTACACCACGCTGTCGGTTATAAATAATAATATCTACTTAAGAATATGCATTCAATTCCTAAAATGAAAATATTTTTAAAATAATTAAATTTTTTGATCAGACGATATTGCATACAAACAACCCTGTCTGGGAGGAAAACTTTAAAGTTCTTCTAACCAATCCAATCTCTGACCAAATCTTTTTTGAGGTAATTTTATCTAGGCATAATTTATGTTTTTTTCATTGGACAATAACAGTTTGTTTGAGCAGATTTTTAGAAAAAGGTTGTATATATGCACATAAATTAATACCACAAATAAAATTTTAGTTTAAATAAATTGCCTAAAATTGGGAGCATATTTTCTTTTCCTTTTTAAGCTTTTTTTACATTTTTTTTTTGATTGGACTGTGAACAATTCTTTTTATTTTAAATATTTAAAAAAAAAATATTTTTTAAAAATAATGCTGTAAAATTGTCTTTTTAATGTATTCTGTATAATTAATTTAACTTGATAAAATACCAAACTGAGAATCACATCTTAAGATTAATAAAAGATAAAAATTGATTTCGTTTTAAAAGCGAGGACAAATTAAAAAAAGTAAAAGTTTTGACTCAGGTGGTCGACCGTCGCCATAGCTACTCGATTGAAAATATGTTGCACCCTGCTGCCACCGTGCGGCGTGTTTTAAATAGAAAAAATCGTCAACCAATGAAATATCGTCATGCCTCCTGTAATGTTTTAGATAACGGGGTATTAAAAAAATGTTTGCGAAAAAATTGATTTCAAAATTTTTGAAAATTGATTTTTACCTAACTGTTGTCTGTGTAAATGTTTTGCATTTGTTGGTTTCAAGCAAAATTTAACTAGAGTATTGCTATATATCAAAGTTTGTACTAAGATGGGCTAAAAGTAGATTATAAACCTTTTTTTAATTCTGAAATCTGTTTTGTTTCAAAGTAGTTTACCACTTTGCATGTTTTTGCTTTGTGTTTGCCAAAAAAAAAAGTCATTTCAATTTAAGAACATTTTTAAGTGCCATAGTTATGGTAGTTAAGTTTTTTTTAGACAAAGTTGTTGCTAATAGGATCTAAACTCTTGAAATAGTTTATTTTACCCATCTTAAAGTGGCATTTAAAAATTAGTTTATAGGCTTTAGTATAATAATCGGATCACATATGTTGTCCGGTTCTAGACAAAACATAATTACATTACGGCTTTCCTAAATTCTCTCATCTGGATTATGGTGCGAGAAAGTTATCACCTACAGTTTATAGTCGAGAAAATTCTCTTCTACGGCAAACGCCATGTTGTTTTGTCATACGTGACCTAAATAACCTTTCAGTTTTATTTCTAATTTTTATGTTTTTGGTTACTTTACTTATTATTTCTTTTTACTTTGTTTGCTGTGGTTAGATTTTTATTTAAAAATAACCACTGTCGTCTTTTATTTTTTTTTGTTTTATTTTTTTATTTTGATTTGTTTATTAACCAAAAAATTATTCTTTTTTGATTAAAACTTAGTACTTGATATTTATTAATATACTCAAATTAAAAATCAAATTTTTACACCATAAAAATTTTTATTTCCAAATAAAAAATTTTGATAAAATTTTATTTTTCTACATTTTATTTTTCCAGATTGAGGATAAACAACAAAATGGCTGCCTCGGTGTGTTAAAGTTCTCAGTTAAAAGTTTAATGAAATGTGATAACATGTGCAAAGATGAACCTTTTTCATTGAAAGCATCGGGAATCAAATCTGTTCTAAATTTGAGGCTTACTTTAAGGGTAAATTACATTTAAATTTAAGTTGTATTAAAACTGGATAAAAACAGTTTGTTTTAGTAATTGCATTTTTTCACCCAAAGTGTGTAAACAGCTTAGTTATTGAATAACTTTAATAACTTATAAATGTTCAAGTTAACTTAGTCAGTAATGTATTTTGTTAACTCTGGGATATTGTTTGCTTTTCTAAATTGCTGATTAAATTTTTAAAGAAAAAACAAATTAAAATGTGGCACAAATTGGAACTAAACCCAGGACCTTAAAATAAAAAAATAAATAAAATTTTTTCCGAATAATTTTTATTTAAAAAACTGCATCTGACTCAAACTATGCTTGGTATGGAAATAATTAATAAATTTTCTGCCTTTTTCATTTTAGATGTTGGTACCTAAGGAGAAGACAGATAACAAGCACGCCCACTCTCACATTAGAGTAACTACAAGTGAAAAGAAACCTGCTAGCACTCCTGAATCTATGGATTCATCGCCAAAAACAAGTAAGTAATTTAAATGTAAGTTGTAACTTTAAAAAACACTATGGCTAATCTTGGTCACATCTCCTACCAAACAGTTAACACAAAAATCAAAACTTAAAAGTTTAAGTAATTAGGATTAATAAGAAAGATAATTTTATATTTATTTATAGGCCAACTTAGTTTGTTTAACAAATTAATTTTGTCTGTTAGTTAATTTGTAAACTTAAGTTATGAAAATGGACTTATTAAAAAGGCTGTTGCATAGGACAAGATGAAATCAAACTCGGGACCTCTAAACGGCAGTGTGGTGTGGTAACCGGCAGTATGGTGTAGTGGTAAAAACACTTGCTACGCTACTTCAGTTGTGTGTTCAATTCGTACTGCTCTCATGCTGTAGTGCCTCTGAAGATAAAGGGTTACTATAAACGGTATGAACTTCTGCTGAGCCAATACTTAATCAGCAGTTGTTTAGGTCATGCAGTCGACCTTCCTACATCGAGAATAACTTATATATATAAAAAAAGGCAACAGCAGGGATTGTGCATGTTACTATAGTATTAATGTTTTATTATTGTATTTACTGTTTAATTTTTAGTGCCTGAGCTTCCAGAAGTTTCAGCTAGAAACGAAGACACTTCAAGTATTTCCTCGGGCAACATTGACTTTGGTTAGTTAAACAACTTCTTTAAATTATGATTTAATATCTAACATTAATTATTATTTTTAGGCACTATTTTTACTTTTTAACTTTAGCTACCAAAGCAAGTTTTGTTTGATTTTATACATGCATAGAAATTAACAGTTAGTTTCTTTCTTAACTGAGTTTTTGTGTTAAATTATGTGTTAGCTTATCAATTCTTGTTTTAAACTTTTGGTAGTATTTTTTTTAATATGCATACTCTTTTGAAGTTATTAGATAGGCCGTCTTAAAAATCATTTATACATGTTATTGCTCTCAAAAAATTAACATCTATTTATATAAAGTTTGCTAATATCGTCTATAAAAAGTCATTTAAAAGTCTTATCATTTTTTCATGCTTATTTATTCAACTTAGTTTAGAGCTTTTCATTTTCATTTTATTTTATTAACATTTGTTTGTAATAACAGTGGACAAATCACTAAAGGCATTTTATGGTAAGATTAAATAGATAATAAACTAACAATACGAAATTTATAAACTAACATTCATTTGTGCTGTGGATTTTTGAATAACATTGTAATTATCAAGTTTTAATTTGCACTTTTAGATGATTTTTTTTTTAATTTTGCACAAAAACCTAATTTTTTTAACTCTGAAATACTTAATTAATGACTTAATAATAGCACAAACTCTAATTGTTTATTTTATTTAACCATTAAAAATAACCAATTTTCTATTTTTGTATTCAAAAAAATGCATTAAAAATATGCATCAAAAAAAGATATTATTAATTTAATAATACTATTTTATACTAATCTAATCTAGTTCAATTAAAACTAATTATATATTACTATTGCCATGAATTTATATTTTACAAGTAATTTTTGAAATATTTCACTTTTTCACAATTAAATTCTTACGCCAAAGACTTCTTTAAATGACCATTTATTTGAATATTTTAATAGAAGGAAATGCATCTGACCCAAATAACTTAAATCTTTCAATAGGAAAAGAATCTTTATCTCGAACTGAAAGTAGTTCCTCTGATATTTCCAATGTGGGAGCGATTCATAATCTCAGAAACAGATTAAATGCAAAGTTAGTGAAACCTTTAATTTAGTTAAAAAATAATAAACTTCAAAAAAGTTTTTTTTATTTTACACCATTTGTAATCAATATGCAAAACTGGCCATGTGGTGTAGTGGTAAGAACACTTGCTACACCACACATAAGGTTTTGTGTTCAATCCCCACTGATCTCATGTAGCACCCTTGAGTAAGATGCTATAATAGGTATAAGCTCCTGCTGAGCCAATTCTTAATCAGCAATTTAATTATCTGGAACTATAATCTATGATATCCCAAACTACCAATAGCAACTTAAGACTAGGTCGGGGTAACTGATGTACTCTACGTTTAGGTTGTGCAGTCGACCTTGCCTTTTTGAGGATAAATATAATTAAATTTAAAAATAATATAGTCAATTTGTTAAGTACATTTTTTTGTTTTGTTAACTAGAAATGGAGCTGCACCAATAGCTAACAATAACAATAAAGGAAATGGATTGGGAAAACTTAAACTAACAATACAATATGTCAGCAATCATCTGTCTGTTATTGTTAATAAAGCTGAGTAAGTTGAACTTTGATCTAACCTTTTTTGTCAATGTTATGCTAAATTTCTAATACATTTTTTTAGTGCTAACAAAGTATCTTGGAGTAAGATACTAATATAATAAATTGTAATTTAAATGTTAGTTTTTTTTTTGTATATATCTTTATTCTCGATGTGGGAAAGTTGAATGCGCGACTTAAACATAGAGTAACAACTGTTACTCCGACCCAGTTTCGAGTTGCCTTTAGCAGTTTGGGATATTATTGATTATAATTTCCCGTTAATTATGCTGCTGATTAAGTGCTGGCTCAGCAGGAGTTCGTACTGTTTATTACTCAAGGCCACTACACCACGATGCCAGTAGGTTTACAGTCCCAGCAAAATAAATTATTGAATACTTTAGCTGGAAACCTGTATATTTACATGTAATAAAGCTTGATGGACAAATCAATGTATACCTAATTCATAGTCCTTAAAGTTAAAAACTGCTGTTTGTAGTTTACAATTGTTGTTGCGACCACACTTTCCCAAGCAAGTTACTTGTAACCAACAAAATGTTCAAAAAAATGCAACCAAAAATCAAATTTGGTAGTTTATTTGTATTTTGGGCAGCTAAATTTAATGTCACTTAATTTCAAATTTTTCCATGGCAAGCATTTAAATTTTAGTTAGAACGGAAAAAATATTTCCTATTTTTAGGAAAATCAAATTTTTGACTTGGATTGTTATTAAAGCTTGTTTAATTTAAGGTCTTCTAATTTTTTCTATACATTATAAAATCGAATATTTATTAAAACAAATCAAATTAACAGAGATTTGATAGTCTGCGATGAAGACAACAATACCTCTGATCCTTATGTGAAACTATTTGTTGATTCACAACCCAGAAACAAGAAGAAAACTAAAGTGATTAAAAATAACCTCAACCCAGAGTTTGAACAAAGGTAAATGCTGCTTTAGTGAAATTTTGAAAATATTAAGTAGATACCAGAAACAATATAACCGGCAGCGTGGTAAAGTGGTAAGAACACTTGCTTCACCACCATGAGGACGTGGGTTTAATCCCCACTGCTCTCATGCTATAGCATCCTTAAGTAAGGCGCTATAAACGGTGTAAACTCCTGCTGAGCCAGCACTAAATCAGCAGCATAATTATCCGGCAATTATAATCTATAATATCCCAAACTGCTAAAGGCAACTCGAAACTGGGTCGGAGTAACAGTTGTTACTCTATGTTTAAGTCGCGCTTTCCCACATAGAGGATAAAGATATATACAAAAAAAAATATCACAAAATGTCATAACTCAAAACTTCGCTAGGTTTAAGATAAAAATTATTGTCTGTTTAGCGCATAAAGTTACCCTTTTTATTGAAGAATAGTTGAGTATATAAAGTTTTTATTAAAATATGTTTTTTACATATAATATACCCTAGTGGTATATGTACACATATAATATGTATGTCCAATTCATGTCTCTTTAAATTAATATAAATTGGCAGGTTACGACCATATTATAACAATTAAAATGTGGTCATCTGACAAAATAGCTTTTAACTTTAATCTAACATAGCAGCGACTTTATCTTAGCCGTATGTTTTAACTTTTACTTATAATATTTAGGTTGATTTTTGAGGTTTCATTCAGAGAGGTCACCAAGAATAAACTGACAGCGATTGTCAAAAACCATTCAGGGTTTTTATCTTCGGAAAAAGTTTTGATGGGGAATGCTTACATTGATTTGTCCACATTAAACCTAACCCAACCGTCCACAAACTGGTAAGTAAAAACCGACAGTGTGGTGTAGTAGTCGGAACACCTGCTACACTACATAGGGGGTTTGATATCCACTGCTATTACTCTCTAGGGTTTACAAGTTAGGCACTGTAAACGGTATAAACCCCTGCTCAGCCAACACTTAACCAGCAGCTTAATTATTGGGCAAATATAATCTATACTATCACAAACTGTCAAAGGCAACTTAAAACTAGGTCAGGTAATGGTTGTTACTCTATGTTTAACCTGTGAAGGTGGCATTTTCATATCAAGGATAACTAGTATAGTTTTGCACCTTAACTTGCTGCGGCTAACTCTATGTTAATGTTACAATTTGTAAATATAACTTTTCTGGGTACCCCTTTAAAAACAAAATTAAAAAAATATTGTACTATTAGCAAACGTAAATATTTACATTTTGTTTTTTCTACTTTCTCTATATACAAATCTTTTTTAGGTATGATCTTCAACTACCAAAAGGACATTAAACCCAGAATTCAACAACATTAAAATAAAGGAACTTTTTTGTTACTTCAATGTCTATATATTGCACTTTATGTTCTGAATTTACTTTTATAATTTGTTTACCGAAAGAAATGCTTTATTATGAATATTTTTGCACCTAATTTTTGTATTATTTGGTTGCCCAAGAGTTAGTATTACTCGGTTCTTATTTAAAAATAATGGCTGCAATAAGTTTGTGCTATTTTTCAGTTTTTTAACTCGTTTTCTTTTTTAAAAGTTTTTTATAAATGGTGTTATTGAAATTTAATTGTATACAAACCAAACTATATATAATATAATTTGGAATGTGTAAAATTTGAATATTTGGCAATATATACACAAAATATGGTAATCTGTATATAAGACCTATACTTGTTTAAATATGTTAATTTTTATTAATGTTGTTCACATTTAATAATTGTTTTTCTGTTCCAAACAGCGAATTTTGCTTATTAATATCTAATATCTGAATATTGCATTATTAATATGAACTTTAAATCGATAAATGCCTTGTGTTTTTTCTGTAAAATAATCTAATAGTTTGCCTTATTAATAGTTGCTTGATTTATTTTTTTAATCCTTTTTAAAACTATATTGCAACTTAAGTAGAGTTGATCAATATTAACTTGTGCCTAATATAAAAGTATTGTTGTCAGGTGGCTGTAACATTGTTTTGTATTCATTGTTTATATTCTTATTAATTTAATATGTCAAATCACACTAACAAAATTAAACTAAAGTTACGTAAATAGGGGTTTAAAAATAGTTGGGTATTTGTTTTAAAGTTTGTTTAATGTAACTGTAGATTTATGTTTGATATGGTTTGACATTTAAGTACATATGTTGCATAACTTTTGTTTTTTAATTGGTTCTGTAAAATTATGTAAACTATCTATCATTTTCTGTAACTGGAAGCTTTTATATAAATAAAACAGTAACATTCATGTTATTTGGTGTAAAAATATATATTAAAAGGTTTATATTACGTGTGAAGGGTAGTTGATATGTTAAGGACAGTGAAAATATTGCATTATACCTGCTTAGGTAATTAAAACCAAGTTTAAATACTTAGTTTACAAATTACCATTAAACTGTTATGTAATTTATTGCTAGCATTAGGCCTGAAAAAAGCTAAGTGCTTTAAATTTTACAGGGTAGTGTACTTAGCCGAGGATAAATAAAATGTTTATAGGTTTACTCATGCAAAACAACAACATGGCAGACGACAAATCGTTAAAAGTCGTCCATTTGATCTTTTACGTTTTGAATTTTCAAATTTTAACGTTTTTTGTTGAATTTCGGCATTTATCTTGATTATAATTTAATTTTTATTTAGAAACTTGTAATAACATATTGTACTTGCTTTTTTATAATGCCACAGTCAAAAATCAACGCGTTTTTCAATCATAATTTACCGTAAGTATTTTTTAAAATAATATCGAGACAACTAGGCCTATTTTTATATTTATAACTTGTAATATTTAGCTGTATTTGTATTTTTTTTATATATCTTTAGCTTTAATGTGGGAAGGTCGAGCTCACAACCTAAACATAGAGTAACATTAGTTATTCTGACCCAGTCACGAGTTTCCATTGCCAGTTTAGGATTTTCTTGAATATAATTGCCGATAATTAATCTGCTGATTTAGTGCTTGCTCAGCAGGAATTATACCGTTTAGAGCGGCTCACTAAAAGGTGCTTCAACATGGGAGCCAAGGGGATTGAACCTAGACCTCATGTAGTGTAGCAATTATTCCACTTACTACACTGAAGATAGATTTTACCAACAAAATTAACAAATAAAAACTAAAGTTAGAAAATTTGAGGCTGTCTTAGTATAAAACAATTTATACTACTTTAAAGTTTACTTTATTTAACTAAAAAAGTTTAATACTTTTAGTGATAATATGAACCCAAGATGTGTTCAATCAATGCCACAACAAAATGATGTTTACAGGAATGCAAACAAACATTCGAAAAAGCCTTACAGTGGTAACCGTGGACCAGACAATAATGACCAAGATCAACCACTTTATCGTTACAAGAACAGTCGGGTGATTATGTAAAAAAAAAATACAAACAGGCAGCCTGGTGTAGTGGTAAAAACACTTGCTACACCACGCATGTGGTCGTGGGTTAACCCAGCTTATAATTAGCAGGCAATGATAATCTATAATATTCCAAACTGCCACAGGCAACTCGGGACTGGGTCGGAGTAACTAATGTTACTCTATGTTTGGGTCGTGCATTCGACTTTCCCACATCAAAAATAAAGATATATACAATAAAAAAATTTTAGGGGAATCTCTTTGAAATAAAATTTACAATATGACATTTTTTTGCTAGAAATTTAAAAATAAAATATTACTAAAAACCGTAACTTTGATTCACATGATTCTTATTTAAATTTTAATCTTGTTTTAACCTAATGCATCCAGAGAGAAAGACATACGGAAAAATTAAAAGAACAAGTTATCTATAATCAAAATCAGTCTAGTGAAAGATCAAATGATTCCCAATTACCAAACTCACAGATGATGGATGATTCACAGAATTTTTATATGGGAAACTCTTCACAATCTCAAGTAAGCAAAATTAAATTTATATTTGCAGCTTTTACCACAATTTTATATTGTTTCTGTGTGTTGTAAGAAGGCTGACTTTAAAGCCTAATTATAGAAAAAATACTTATTAAACTAAAGATGCATAAGTGCGATTTAGTTACATGGTCATGGACTAAATCTTTAATTTTTTACATTAAGAATAAAATATAGCAATAATTTATTCACTTGACCTATTTTAATAAAATAAATCTTTTTTTAGGATAGTCCAAGTTGGAGTCAGAAAATTATGGGTGGTTGCCAAACTAGCTTTCCAAATCGACAACAGTATCGACCATATACCAAGCAAACATTTGTGAAGCAAGAAAACATTTCATTTCGACAATATACTGATGTGGCAAGACAGCAAGCTAAAGAAAAAACTGACAAGTAATTATAGTTTGTGCTAAACTACTATTTTTTTTACCTATACTTACCCCTACCTACCCACCCTACCTAAACCTACTCCTACCTAACCCACCTAAACCTACCCATCCTACCTAAATCTACCCCTACTTACCCCACCTAAACCTACCTACCCACCTTACCTAAACCTACCCTTACTTACCCCCAACTAAACCTACCCCTACCCATCCTACCTTAACCTACCTTAACCTACCCAAACCTACCCCTACCCATCTTACCTAAACCTAACCCACCTAAACCTACTTACCTCTACCTACCCTATCTAAACCTACCCTACCCTCTACCTAACTCCTACCTATCCCACCCATCCCACTTACCTCCCACTCTGTTCCTCCATCCCGTAAGTGGAAAGAGACATCCAACCACCAGAAGGAGCTCTTTCCACTTGTCCAGCAAAAACAGCTTTCGCCTACAAAAACAAAATGAGAAATAACTTCCATTTCGAAGTAGGGGCTGTTATTGTAAACAGGAAAGTTAAAAGATACAAACGAAGGATGCAAGTCCACACGTATGATCTCAACAAACTTTATAAAATTTACGCCATATATGTTAAAAAAAATAATTTTATTTGTGGTGCTCAAATTTGCGGCACTCTTTTCTCAACATAACAAAATGATCACGGACCACAAATACTAAGATATTATTATAAACCATAATATTTTTTTAATAGGCAGCCATTAATTGTGAGTGTCAATTTACTCATTTGCTGAATGTTAATTATTGCATTGACAGGAAAAGTAAAAGATCCAAATGGTAGACTAAGTCCTATGCATAAGATCTTACATTTAAATTGCACCAGGATGTTGTATATGCAAAAAAATATAAATTTATTTGTGGTGACACCTAACTAATTTGCTTAATTTCTTACGTAAATATTAAACACCACAAATAGAAAGATAATTATATATAAGATGTAAAGCAAAAATCAGAAGTTTGTGGGGAAGTTCAACTTCTTTTTTTATTACTTTCAATAAAGTCTAAATGTCTGGGGTACATTACCACTACTCATAACCTATTTGAAAACCTCTTAGATGGGGCTTTAAAATAGTTTAATTTGTACCTTTTTTCGGTCTTACTTTTGTTGTACATACATTTAATAAATACATATTTACCCTATATATTTACTATTTGTTATTTTTTTTTACAGAGAAATGCTTCATAATTTTTTGTTATCAGCGAAGCAATGTTGTGAACAAGCAAATGAAATTGCATCAAAAGTTAAAGAGAATATGGACCAGACATCAGCTGATGTGATTTTAAAAGGTTTTGTATTTTTGCAAAGTTATTATTTTAAAAAATATCACTACTTCTTGCTTCTAATTTTATGCCTTTTTTAGTATATATATTACCGGCAGCGTGGTAAAGTGGTCAAAACACTTTTTACACTACATGAGGTTCTGGGTTTAATTTCCAGGGATCTTATGCTAAAGTGCCCTCAAGTAAGACACTCTAAACAGTGCCAAAGGGAACTCGAGACTGGGTCTGGGTAACTGATTTTAATATATGTTTAGGTCGCGCATTCGATCTTCCCAGTTTTTACATCAAGGATAAATATATATATACAAAAAAATAAAGATAATAAAAGATACTTATCTTTTTTCAGTAACTGAATGTTTGGAGTCTAAGGTTCCGAAGTTACTGGAGAAATTAGTTTGTGAAAAAACAGAAATTATGAACAAGGTAATTAATAAAAACTAATTCTTCCATCAAGTTTTAACTATTTAAACCGGAACACTTGCTACAGAACACTTGCTACACCACACATGAGGTCGTGGGTTCAATCTCCACTGCTCTCATGCTGTAATGCCCTTGAGTGAGGCGCTATAAACAGTAAGAACTCCTGCTGAGCCAGCACTTAAACAGCAGCATAATTATCGGGCAATTATAGTCTATAATATCCCAAACTGCCACAGGCAACTCGAGACTGGGTTGGAGTAACTGATGTTACTCTATGTTCAAGTCGTGCATTTGACTTTCTTACATCGAGGATAAAGACATATACCAAAAAAAAAAAAAATTTTAAATAAATTACATTTATTAAAAAAATATTTTAGTTGATAGAAATACAGAATGAGTTCAAACAATTGCATGATTTGAATGAAGAAAAGTACATCCAACATAATGATAAAATTCTGAGTGCGTTAAATGATACGACGGTAATAACTAAACAATCAATCCAGGTAATATTTCATTTGTATATATTTAATTTTTGTATATATCTTTAACCTCGATGTGGGAAAGTCGAATGCGCAACTTAAACATAGAGTAACATCAGTTACTCCTACCCAGTCTCGAGTTGCCTGTGGTAGTTTGGGATATTATAGATTATAATTGCCCAGTTATTAAGCTGCTGATTAAGTGCTGGCTCAGAAGTTAAAAAAAAATTTACTGTACAAATATTATCAGGCCCAATGTTACAATATAGCTATCTATGTTACTTTACTTTTTTGTCAAACTTGATAACAATAAAATGTTTAATATTTTCAGAAAATGTTTACAAAAACGAACGAGATAATGTTAAGTTTAAATCAGGCTAAACCAACAAGTCATGAGATGTGGAGTCAATATTCTCCTCAAGTTAACAATCAACCAGTTGTATTACCTTCTAATGATTATGGTAAGATTTATTCTTATATAACGTGTGTAGTGAATTTAATACTTCTTAAAATAGGGAGGAAAAATATATTAACACTTTTCAGCAAAATAACTGCAAAAAAATTAATGTTGGCTTATGTGGTTTTTTTAAAATAAGCTACACATGATATATAAGTTATTTTTTTATTTTATTTTTATTTTTTTGTATATATCTTTAACCTCGATGTGGGAAAGTCAAATGTGCGACTTAAACATAGAGTAACAACTGTTACTCCGACCCAGTCTCGAGTTGCCTGTGGCAGTTTGGGATATTATAGATTATAATTGCCTGATAATTATGCTGCGGATTAAGTGCTGGCTCAGCAGGAGTTCATACCGTTTATAGCACCTTACTCAAGGGCGCAACAGCATGAGAGCAGTGGGGATTAAACCCACGACCTCATGGTGGCGTAGCAAGTGTTTTTACCACTACACCATGTTGCCGGTCATTTAAATACAGTCCCTGTGTTTTGTTGCAATTATAATGTAATTTAAAAAAGGCTGTTTTTGTTAAGCTATGTTATTAGTAGTAACCCCTTCTATTTCTTCTACAATTGGTTTAAAAATGAATTAAACATTACACTATATTTTTGTAACCAAAAACCGGCCGCATAGGGTAGTGGTTAACACGCTTGGATTCACCGCATGAGGTTTTTGGTTTGATTACAAGTGCTTTTGTGCTGTAGCAACTTTAAGTAAAGGTTTATAAAATGTATAACTTTCTGGAAAGCAAAAAACTAGTCAGCAACTTAAAACTTAGTCTCACGTTAATAATAAATAAAAACGAAAAAGATTAATTTTTTTAATATTTAATCTTCTAAACTAAATTTCTTTGTTTTTAGGTAAACATGGATATTACAATCCTAAAGACTCTCCAGTAGCAACTGTACAACCTATTTCCATTATTAAAACTGGTGAGCCGCTATTTATATGTTATTGTTAATTTTTTTTTAAATCCCACTACATTTCATTAAAAAAGTGCTTTTTTGTATTACTATTTTTTACTGTTATTAGGAAATAGAATGCAAACCAGAAGAACTACAAACACAATAGTACAACCTTTACCTAAAAAGTAGGCAAAATTAATATTATATTTGACATACATATACTTTATAAAACAAAATTTTAAAAGTTAGTAGGTTAATTTAATTTAACAATATCTGTTTTAATTTTAAGAACTCAGAAAAATACAGCACAAGAAATGGGAAATTTACGATCGCCTTTTGTTGAAAAAGGGGTAAAATATATATTAAAATAATTATCCCTATAAACAAAAGTTAAATTTTTTAATTATTTATAATTGTATTATATTTTTAAACTTACAAACTTTTTAATATAATATAAGATAAATAATGGAGAAAGTGGTTCATTTAATTTATCATCACAACTACAGCCCTATGCTAGGTAAGGTTATATTTTTACCAAATTTAAATATTTACAATTACAGTTATATTACTTGTTAAAACGGTTTATGTTTTCAGAACACAAATGAAAGATAAAACCACAGAAAAAAGTGATTTACCGAACAAAAACAGTTTGGTATGTTGGTAAAATATTATAAATTAACAAGTTTTATTTATTTTTTGGGGAGTAAGTTGCTGCTATGACAAAGCTACATGAATTTTTTAACTTTAACTTTATTCACGCAATTGTTATTTTATTTGGAACGGGCAGTGTGGTGTAGTGGTAAGAACACTTGCTACACCACACATGAGGTCGTGGGTTCAATCCCCCCTGATGTCATTCTGTAGCGCCCTTGAGAAAGGCGCTATAAACGCTATAAACTCCTGCTGAGCCAGCACTTAAACAGCAGCATAATTACTGGGCAATTATAATCTATAATATTCCAAACTGTCACAGGCAACTCGAGACTGGGTCGGAGTAACTGATGTTACTCTTTGTTTAAGTCGCGCAATCGACTTTCCCACATTGAAGATAAAGATATATACAAAAAAATATATATTTAATAGGTTATAGATTCCTCTATAACATTAAAGTTAGGACCTGTCCGGTAGTAAGCTATTCCCGTTATGGCTCTGGACTACAAAGGGTTTTGAAACGTACCAATACCACATTATTATAGTCCTTGATTCGGCGTTTTGAAAAAGCTTAAACACTTTCCAACAACACACCCTTTCCTAATAAAAATACGGAACCTATTTCCATAAAGTGATAAGCCAAAAGAATAGGATTCTTATGTCATTAAATTTTAGGTAAAATACGATTTTTAATTCAGTATTTAGCTTTTAGTGATGAAGATGACAACTTAGATGTGTACTCATTCGACGAAGATAGTGAATTATTATTTGCTTGAGTTTTTAGTATATTCGTTTTTGTTTATTTAGTTAGATTAAATACAACTTCAGTTTTTTTTATTATTGCATTGATTTTAAAGGATTTTATTCAAGCAATTCTAAGGTACAACAGTCTAACAAAAATTATATTTATTGGTTGTTATTATTAGTATTTTAAGTTATTATTAGTATTTTAATCGTATGCCTTAGAGCAGGGTTTATTTTAAAATTCAGTAATATTAGCAACAAAATTTATTTATTATAAATAATATTAATACCTTAACAACTTATAGTTAGTTGTAATGTCTACGCACTCTACCTACCTTTCACCATTCTACCTAAACCTAACCCACCTAACACCTACCTATCCCACCCAACCCACTTACCTCCCACTCTGTTCCTCCATCCCGTAAGTGGAAAGAGACATCCAACCACCAGAAGGAGCTCTTTCCACTTGTCCAGCAAAAACAGCTTTCGCCTACAAAAAAACTTTGTGAGTAACAAATTACTCATTTGCTAAATGTTAATTATAGCATTAACAGCAAAAGTAAAAGATCCAAATAGAAAACATATTCCTATGCATAAGATAATAGCTTTACATTGCACCAGAGCGCTGTATATGCAAAAAAATATAAATTTATTTGTGGTGACACCTAAATAATTTGCATAATTCCTCACATAAATATTAAACACCACAAATAGAAAGATAATTATATAGAAGATGTAAAGCAAAAAACAGAAGTTTGTGGGGAAGTGCGACTTCTTTTTCTATTACCTTTATTAAAGTCTAAAATGTCTGGGGTACATTACCACTACTCATAAACTACTTTAAAGCCTGTTAGTTTGGGTTTTAAAATAGTTCAATTTGTAAAAAAAATTGGGTTTTAAAATAGTTCAGTTTATTTTAAAATTCAGTAATATTAGCAACAGAATTTATTAATAATAATAACAATAATATTACCTTAACAACTTATAGTTAGTTGTAATGTCTGTAAAAGTAAAGTTACAGTTTTAAAATTGTTTCACACGTTTATATAGAGGAAATGAAATTGTTTTATACCTATATTGATCTATTTAACAATACAGTTTAATTTTTACTTAATCGTCATAGTTTAGGTAGTAATTTTTATATACCGGTATAGTAATCGACTTTTAGTATAACTATATTTAATAAGCGAAAGTTCGGGTTATCGGTTTAATTAAGTATACTAAATAGAAGAATAACAAAATGCAGAAGTTTATTAGTTCTTTTAGTAGTTTTTTTATGTGGTAAGTAATGTTTTATAGCTTATTTGTTAGTTAAATTTTTCGAAAATTTGTTAATCAATTTAATTTTTAGTTACTTACACCGTTGCTGAAGAAGAAGTTGATGTAAGTGAATTGAACTTTTTAATACTAAATAAATCAATTACTTTTAATATACTGCGTGAATATTTCCGTATTTTAGCGACACAACTAAAATTTTAACAGGCACTGTTTATCTAAAATGTTAAATAAATACTTTAGTATATCAAAAAACTGCCGTAGTGCAGTTGTTAAAACCAACACCGGCAGTATGGTGTAGTGGTAAGAACACTTGTTTCACCACCATGAGGTCGTGGGTTTAATCCCCACTGCTCTCATGCTGTAGCGCTCTTAAGTAAGGCGCTATAAACGGTATAAACTTCTGCTGAGCCAGCACATAATCAGCAGTATAATTAATCTATAATATCCCAAAATGCCACAGGCAACTCGAAACTGGGTCAAAGTAACTTATGTTACTCTATGTTTAAGTCGCGCATTCGACTTTCCCACATCGAGGATAAAGATATATACAAAAAAAATGGTTTGATCTCCCCACTTACCAAGCTTTGGTATTGCTGAGTAAGGCCCCTTAAACTGCCAAAAGTATACTTAAAATAGATAACAGAAAAATTATATTTGGTTGTAAAGTCTTTATTTTTACATGAAGTTTAAATTAACATAAAAAGATTCTATTTCTATTGTAACATGTATGAAAAACAGTTTGCAACTGAATTGTTCTAATTTTCTTTAGATATGTGATGTTTGCATCTCTGACTTAACCGAAATGGGCAAACAGTACTCCCCTAATAATGGAAATGTAGCCATACGTGCTGGCTTGGTTTCTATGTTCTGCAGAGATCATGATTCGTTTACTAAAATAGTTAAAGTAAGCTTTTTAAAAACTTTATTTAAACCCAGTTAGCGTATTTTTAAGTTTGATCTTTATTTTTAGTGCTAACTTCAAATGGCTACTATATTGGGAAACGTTATGGAAAGCGCTTCTGACGCAGTAAGTAAAGTTAAAACTACATTAACAAAATCTAACATTTGGGCATATTAAATATAGTCGTCTTGCTTGGGCATTTTTTCCTTTTTTTTGTTTAAATCTTTATCCTCGGTGTGGGAAAGTCTAATGCGCGACTTAAACATAGAGTAACTTTAGTTACTCCGACCCAGTCTCGAGTTGCCTGTGGCAGTTTGGGCTATTATAGATTATAATTACCCGATAATTATGCTGCTGATTAAGTGCTGGCTCCGCAGGAGTACATACCGTTAATAGCGCCTTACTTAAGGGCGCTACAGCATGAGATCAGTAGGGACTGAATCCACGACCTCATTTGTGGTGTAGCAAGTGTTCTTACCACTACACCACGCTGCCGGTCGAAAAATAATTTGGTTGACGTAAAAATATCAAACTGCCTTATCTAAACTAATATTTAAAATAATTAATAATTTTTTAGTTTTTGAATCCCAATATGACTTGTGTTGAACAAGGAGCTTGTAGTGATGATATATATAATGGACGGTGTCGAATTTGATGCTTCAGTTCTGGTAAATATAATGAATAGTACAACAACTAAATACTACTATAAGTTACTTTATTCAAATGGGTTTTGCTCCCTTTAATAAGATATATTAGTTGGCTTGTTATTTTTAACCATCTTCATATGGCCATCTTTTGTTGCTCTTGGTTTTATATTTAATTCTTTTTTTTTACATTTAAATTTTACCTTTTTTGTGTTTTTCTTAGGACCGTTATGATGTAAGTTGTGCTAATTGTACAGAAGAAGTGGAAGCTAATCGTAAAAACTTGAAAAATAGTCCAGTTGCAACAGTTACCCATATTTGTCAAGTCAACCCAGAGAATACTGGATCGGTAATTTAAATCGATTTAAAAAAAATATTTTGTCATAAATTGTACAGGTCTACAGGCTTTTTCAGTATATTCAAAACATATGGTCATTTGTTCAATTTTTGCTGCTCAATGTCTTCGAGTAAGGCATTTTAAACGGTACAAATTATTGATACGCTTAAAATTTAGTTGCCAGTTTAATTATCTGTCATCCTGTTCAATCATATTTAAAACTGTCAAAGTCAACTCGAGACTTGGCCAAGGCAGCAAATTTAACCACGTGTTTGAGCCGTGAAGCCGTCTTTTCCACTACAAGGATAAATTTATACAAAAAAGAAAGATTGACCACCTAAACCTGGTTTGAAACCTGGTTTTTGACCAACTGGTTTGAAAATAAAAATATATATCTTTGTGTTTTATTTTACTATTTAAACATTTTTAGTGTGAAACCGCTTCTTTTGCATTTGCTAATCGCTTAACAGAAGATGTTTTAAAGGTAAATAGGAATTTTATTTACTAACTTAACCTGTAGGCGTGTTATGTGTATGAATTTACTGCTAAATATACATGAAACACAAAAATTGATTTGTGTTATTTAACCTTAATTTAATTATTTTTATTTCGTCTTTTTAAAAAAATCGTTTAAAGTGAATTAAATAAATTCAGGTTTAACTTACTTAATATAACATCTCTTGCCAATATTTTAATATATATATATATATATATATAGTTTAATATAATAGTTTAATATATATAACTAATATAACAGCCCTTGCCAATATTTTTTTTGTACAATAATTATAATACCAAATTCTACCTTTTATGTTATATTATTTTTCTTTTTTAATTTTTTAGAAAGCATCTGCTCAAATAATATGTGAAGTGATTGGTTATTGTGCCTTTGATGAGTTGTATAAAGTTGGTCAATAGTTCGACATCTTTTAGTTTTCTGGTTATTAGCCCTAACGTTATAAAACATAATAACATGTATCTTAAAAAAAATCTGTTTTGTTTTAATAAAGAAATTATACGTGCAAATAAAGGAAATGTTGATTTTTTTATAGGAGTATAAACTTTAAAACTAGGTTAATTTAAAATATAAAGTAAAGGCAGTTTTTATTGAAACACATTTAAAGTTTTTTTTTTATTAAAATAACAAGATAGTTAGAAATCGGTGATGCTTACTGTTAAATTTAAAGTTGAAAAAAACTTAGATCCAAAACACTTAGAATATGAAAATTTAAAATATATTTTTTAAGACAAACAAAACAGTCAAGAGTAGGTTGTATGCCTAATGTCAAATTTAATTAAAAAAAATGAATGACTTAAAACTTAAAACTTTGATGACTTAGTATGATTATTATTTTATAAAAATTTAAAGAAAATAATTATTTTTTTTATTTTGGTTTTTCGCACATTGATAAAAGTAAATAATAAATACGATATACAATTTATATTACAACAATGCGACGGGAAAAAATGAAAATATCAATTTAATGATTTAAAACATACCAAAAGTATTAATGTTTACATAAAGATTTTAAGTATGTTATGGCATGGTCACCAAACCCAAATTATAAAACAACGACTGCAATAGATTAAAGCAATTTAATATTGACTGTTGTCTTTTGTGTGATTGTATTTTCTTTAAAGCTGATATATTTATGACATCATTGCCTTTTTTTATTTAAATCACGTGGTTAACTAACTGGCCATTTACACAAATTGAGCAACTCTATTACGTGATAATTTAAACAGGACTCTTCACTTAAATTTTTTTTTAAAACTAAAATAATTTTTGTTTAACTTTTGTAGCTAAGATAAAATAAACTTGGGTTTTAATAAAAAACATTTAAAAATGTCAAATTTATTATCTTAAAAATTAATTTTAATTTTTTTTAAATACGACTTCTTTCTTCATAAATTTTTTGCAATTTTTATTATTTTTTGATAGGTTAAAATTGTGACATCAAAATTTTAAATATTAAAATATTTTGGTATATTTTCACAAAGAGTTGTTAAAAATTATTGCCCTATATTATTTTCAATGAAATATATGTCATTAACTCTTTCTATATCCTGTAAAAGTCGACAAAGTCGTGTGAAAAAATCGATTTTTTGTCGGTGAAAAAATGCTTTTTTTTGTAAACTTTGTTTTATAGAACATAAAGGAACTTTAGTTAAAATAGTGGTTAGGTTTTATGACATATATCGAAATATAATTAATTGATAACATTAGGTTAGATTAACTTTTGTTGTATTTAGCTTGACAATTAAATAACATTTTATCTAAAATTTTAAACAATTAATATGAATAAATTTGCAGTTTTCATTGTTCTTATTATAAGCAGTAAGTAAAAAACTTTAAAAACTTTAAAAAATATTTTATCTTAAAGTTTTTGTCTTTAAGTTTTTTTTGCTATTTTTTATATAAAATATTACCTATAGTAGTATCGCCCAATAATAGGATTTTATGTATGGTATTTTAGTTTATATACTTTAACGTTGTGTTGTTTAATTTTTTAGTTGTTGGACCAGTTTTATGCGAAGATGATTATAAAGTAAGAATACATTTATTCATCCTTTATTGACAAAGGTCAACTATACGACTTAAATATGGGCTAAAATAAGTTACCCCAACTCAGTCTCGGGTTGCCTTTTGCAGTTTGGGATATTATAAATCATAATTGTTCGATAATTATGCTGCTGATTAAGTGCTGACACAGCAGGAGTTTGTACCGTTTATAGGGCCTTCCTCGAGATGCTACAGCATGGGAGCAGTGGGGATCGAGCCAAGGACCCTTTGTAGTAAAGTCAAATGTAACAACCATGGTTCGATCTCCCTTGCTCCCACGCTGTTGCGCCTCGTAATGTAGTTTTAAATGCAATAACGTTACTTAGATTCACCTAAGTTACATTCAGTTTCTTACGCATACATATTGACATCAATCTGGTTAGATTCCCACTGCTCTAATGCTGTAGCGCTCTTTAGTAAGGTGTTATAAACAAAACAAACTTCTGCAGAGCCAGCACTTAATCAGCAGCATAATTACTTGACAATTTTAACTAATAATATTCCACACTAGAAAAGTCAACTTCAGACCGAGTCGGCGTAACAAATGTTACTCTATGTTTACGTCGTGAAGTTGACCTTCCCGCATCGAAAATAAATAAATATAAAATACAAAATTAATTTCAGAATAGCATTAAAATTTGACATTATTAAACTTTTTAGGGCTGCAACACATGTTTGTCTGATATGGCTAAAATAGCTTATGAGTTTGATCATAATGATGAACAATTTAGAGCTAAGTTGACCGAATTTGTTTGTAAAGGATTTATAATTCAGGCACAGGCCGCTTTTGTAAGTTTTCGAGTTTTTCTGTATTTTAAAACAAATTTTTTCTTCGTTTTTTTTGTTCTTTTTCTGTAATTTAAAAAGTTTATAGTAGTATTACATTCTGCTTTTTCTGTAAATTATTATCAAAGTATTTTGTTGTTTAAATCTTAAAATATTTAGTATCTGTATAATAAACAGTATTGGTATTTTATTAAAAAGATTTTAAGTCTGATATTAAACTAATTTTCATTTGTATTTCTATAGTGCCAAATGCATATTGTTCCCATATCAGAACCAGTGTTCGCCGCAATCGTAGCAGCGGTAAATTTTTTTACAGTATTTGATTTTGTAAAAACAAAATTATGAACTTCGGAAAAATAGTTTTAAGCAATACTTAAACGAATGTTTAACATTTTAGTTTGCCAACCCAAACTTGACTTGTGTTAAGGAAGGAGCTTGTAGTGCTGATATTTTAGCTGCTGATATTGCATACGATTCTTCTTTACTGGTAAGTTATAAGTTGTTTGAGATATCCAGAATAACACCTTTAAGGTACTTTCTTCTGCAAAGCACAAATATATATGTAGTAAAGGTTTAAAAGCGGCTTGAAGACAATAATTAAGCTGCTGATTAAGTGGTGGCTTGGCAGTTTATACCGTTTTATGACTCTTTACTCGAGGCCCTTTCAGCTTGAAAGCATTGAAAAATCAAACTCAGAACTTTAAAAATCAAACTGCGAACGTGTAGTGAAGTCAAGTGTTCTGACCACTCTACCAGCTGATGGTTTAGTTTTTTAGAATTAAAATATCTGTGGACTAAGTAGCCCGGTACATTTAAAAATGTTTTTTAACTTTTTTTAGGATGGTTTTAATGCAACTTGTGATAGCTGCATCTCGGATGTTGAGGATAAATGGGATGAGTTAAATAGCAATCAGGAAGAAACCATGGTCTCGATTTGTCAGTCTAACCCTGGCTACATCGATGATGGAGTGGTAAACGCTTTTTGTTTTAGGTTTTAGTAAACACTAATTTTTTATTTTAAAGTGGAACCAAACTATAAAAATATTTTGTATAGTAATTGTTTGATTTATCCCAACATAAAATGTATTCTAGATAACTTAACTTTGCAACAGCTTAACTCTTGGGAATTGGTTTTTAAATCAAAAAAAGAAATTAAGGTGTTACTAGTTTGGTTTGCTTAGAACTTAACTGTTATTGAGTTTAATTGCCAAAGTTAAATGGGCACGCAACTATCTTTAAACATAAGGATGCAATTTTTAAGCCGTAAATAAACAAATCTGACTTGATAAATTTACAGGGCATAATTATTAAAGTTTTGTACGTTGAAAAATTTTCAAAAAATTTGTTAACTAAATCTAGATTTTAAACATTTTGTTATATAACTTTACCTTTTTTTTAATTGCTTTTATTATAAAGTGATTTATTCATGTTTTTATTTTTTAGTGCGAAGCTAAAGCTACAGCGCTTCGAAAACAAATAAAACGAGCATATAAAAAGGTAAATTAGCTAAAACTGTTAAATTTTTTTTTAAATATTTTTATTCTCGATGCGGAAGGTTGACTGCACGACTTAAACATAGAGTAACATCAGTTACTCCGACCCAGTCTTAAGTTGCCTTTGAAAGTTTGGGATATTATAGATTATAATTGCCCGATAATTATGCTGCTGATTGAGTGTTGGTTCAGCACAAGTTTATGCCGTTTATAGCACCTTACTTAAGGGCAAGATTCTACAGCATGAAAGCGGTGGGGATTAAACCTAGGACCTCATGTGGTGTAGCAAGTGTTCTTACCACTACACCATGTTGCCTGGCTTAAAGACTAATTAATGTATTTTTGGGTGAATTTGTAAAAAAATACCAGTGTTATACCTAGCAACATAAAAATATTAAGTTTATAAATCCGCGATGCCCTAACTTGACTATTTTAAATTTTTTTTAGGAAAAAAGTTCAAGTTTGGTATGTGGGTTGATTGGATATTGTCAGTACGAATTCGACGATTAACGATATTATCAGCCCAATATATATTTTATTATACAAACTCTCAAACTAATAATATAAAGTGTATTACTGTAAACAAATATATTTATTTGACAATTATTTTGATTTTTAAACGGTGCTATTACTGTAAATTAAATATTTAAACAGAATAAATTTAGATTTAAATTATACTTGTTTTTTTTGAAGACTGTTTAATAAAATGAATTAAAAAACATAGTTAGTATTAGGTAATGTAAAAATAGGCCAATATCAAAAAGCAAAAAATAATCAAACTAAATAAATTCTTAAAAATTTTAAAAAGTTAAAACATTCTTTATTTAAAGTATTTTACATTTTATTTATGCTAATTGAACATGTGCATTTTACGCCCAAAGAGCAAAAAGAAGTTTTTCTTCTTCACGTAGAAACGCCTACGAATTTTAAAGGTTTAGCTATAGGCGTATTTGCCTATTTAGCGTAAGTTTTATAGAATCTAAACTTTATAGGTATTTTACTACGACTTAACTTATGCTAGTTGTTATATAAATGTTAGCATATGAAAGCTAGATAGCGTAAGATTTTATTTCATTTCTAGCTTATATATATATGAGGTCATAGTTATTTATAATCCAGGCACAGGCCGCTCTTGTAAGTTTTAGAGTTTTTCTGTATTTTAAAACAAATTTTTTCTTTGTTTAAAGACAATAGTAAGAAAAACAAATAAAACGAGCATATAAAAGGGTAAATTAGCTAAAACTGTTAAATTTTTTTATATATCTTTTTTCTCGATGCGGGAAGGTCGACTGCACGATTTAAATATAGAGTAATATCAGTTACTCCGACCAAGTCTTAAGTTGCCTTTGAAAGTTTGGGATATTATAGATTATAATTGCCCGATAATTATGCTGCTGATTGAGTGTTAGTTCAGCACAAGTTTATGCCGGTTATAGCACCTTACTTAAGGGCAAGATTCTACAGCATGAAAGCGGTGGGGATTAAACCTAGGACCTCATGTGGTGTAGCAAGTGTTCTTACCACTACACCACTCTGCCTGTATTTTTTTGTTTTATGCCAGGTTAAAAATGTGTTCTAAATTTTTAAATATTTCGAAATTTTTGTACATTTTTCACAACGAGTCATTATTAAAACTATTACCCTATATTATTTCCAGCAAAATGTATGTCATACACTATTTCTATATCCTGTCAAAGTAGACAAAGTCATGGGAAAAAGTCAATTTTTTGTCGGTGGGAAAAAGTCAATTTTTTGTCGGTGACAAAAATATGTTACAACATATAAATTTTTATTTATTAAAACATCGGAGAATTAGAACAATAAGCTTTGCTTAGTTTAGGTTTAAATATATGTATGAACAATATTATTAATTTGTTAAGTTACGTTGGATGATCTTTTATTGTATTTAGCTTAACAATTATATGACAGTTTACTAAAATCTAAAACAACTAAATATGAATAAATTTGGAATTTTGATTTGTCTGGTACTTAGTGGTGAGTATTAAGATTTTTTGAAGGTGCAGTTTTGCTTTATGTATTATAATTGTATCGCCAAGATATAGAGTTTTATGTATAATATTATTTCATATGCTTTAAACTAATGCTGCGTAATTTTTTAGTTGTTGGACCTGTTTTGTGTGTTGACGAAGAAGTAAGAAAGATTTTGTTTTTTTAATTTTATTGTTCTTTTAAACTTAATTCTAGCGGCGTGGTGTAGGAGTTTAAACACCTGACTTTACTACATAAGGTCTTTGGTTTGATCCCTACTGCCTTAATGTTGTTGAGCCCTTAACTAGGGCGCTATAAACGGTATAAACTCCTGGTAAGCCAACACTTAATCAACAGACTATTGGGCAATTATGATATATATATTTTCCAAACTTCTAAAAGGAACTCGAGACTGGATCGGGGTAACTTATGTGAGTCTATGCTTAGGTGTGAGTCTATGCTTACTTAAAAAAAAAATCTTGCTAACGTCATTTTTAGTCGAAAATATCAAAAAAAGTATGAATATTTTGTGTTTCTTTTTGTAATTTTTTTAGGCATGCAACACTTGTTTAACTTACATGGAGGAGATAGCTTATGTGGTTGGTGAAGGTAATACAGATATTAAATCAAAGTTGATCTCATATGTTTGCAAGGGGTTGGATAACAAAGGTCAAACTGCTCTTGTGAGTATTAACGTGTTATATTTATTATATTTACTTCTTACAACTTAAAGTTATATATGTTTAACCTTTTTTGTAAGTACTACAATTTTAGCTTATTATATGTATGGGTAACAAACAGTGCTTTTCTGTTGTTTTTTTCGATTCTAAAATTAATATTTTATATGTAGGATTTTTTTGGCAAATTTAAAAGTTTTCATGATATTAAACAGGCTAAATTTTAACTTTATTTCTATAGTGCCAAATGCAACTTGTTCCTATTTTAGAAGCCATGATGGACGAGATTGTAAATTCGGTAACTTTACTTTTTTTATTCTGTAATAACAAACTTATAGAATGCTAAAAAATATTGTTTTTAAATTGTTTTAGTACTTTGTGAATAAATACAGATTAATTACATTTTAAATATTTGCAAGGTTTTTTTTAATTTTATTTATACTTTAATTTTAACTTGAATATTTAAAAAAAGTTTTTAAACATTTTAGTTCGGAAATCCAAACATGACATGTGTAGAACAGAGAGCTTGTAGCCTAGATATTTTATCTGCTAATATTGCAATTGATTCTTTTTCACTGGTGAGTTGAAATAGTATTTAGAAAAATGTTTAACAATAACTGAACATTTTTACTTTGCCTTTTAATCACGTTTTAATGGAATTACTACAGCAAAAAAGTACATTAGATTAACACTTTAAGACTAAGGAGTATTGATATGGAATCGCTTTTAAAACTCAAGGTTCCAATTAAAATATAAGGCAATATTACAAACTACATTCTACTTTGGTGATTTTAAGATTGACCATGAAATATAGTAGCGATTTACTAATTATTATAAAATTTTGTAACAACAAAAAAATTTTACGACAACTGAGACATAAACAAACTTAAATATAATTTTTTTTCTATTAATTAAGGTGTTATGTTTTTGTAAATTTATCAGCAAGGGGGTGTTGTCGGAATGTGTGTTAAGCTACACTTTAACGCTGGGCACTAGAGATAAAAGCGTAGCATTGGCGCAAGTCGAACTCAAAAGCATTTGATTTGTGCTCTGCTGCCATCACCTATACCATACTACACGACTCGCTTATTTAAAAATATATATATTTAAAGGTAGAATGTGCTGGTCACTTTTAAAACTGTTATCGATATTTTTAAACTCAGGATGATTTTAATTCGACTTGTGATAACTGTACCCAGGAAGTTGAGAATAGTTGGGAGGAATTAAATACCATTCCGGGTGCAACGTTAGTTGGCATTTGTCAAATTAATCCTGGCTACAAAGGAAACTCGGTAAGCACTTTTTTGTTTTATTTTTTAGTAAGCACTTTGTCGTTTTTATTATTGATATTTGTTATAATGATCGGTCAATTTTACTCGACAAATCTGCAAAACAAATCTGTTTTAGACACTTTGATTCGATGGCAACTCAGCCTACGTTTGTTTAACAAGGTTTTGCGTTTAATTATACTTGGCGTTGGGTTAAGGTTAAATATTTCAGGGTTAAAATGTTGTCGGGTTGGTAAAAAAAACATTTTAATGCAAAATGTAACAGTTTTTAACCCAAACAATAAACAAAAGATGTGCAATAAAAATAAATGGCAATTCCCAGCTTTACAGTTTTACAATACATAATTATTAACATTTAGTACGTGGTTTTAAAAGATAACAACATGTTTATTGTTTCAGTGTGAGTCTAGATCTGTAGCGCTTCGCAGACAAATAAAACTTGCAACTAAGGTAAGTTTTTTTTATATATCTTTATTCTCGATGTGGGAAAGTCGAATGCGCGACTTAACATAGAGTAACATTAGTTACTCCGACCCAGTCTCAAGTTGCCTGTGGCAGTTTGGGATATTATAGATTATAATTGCCCGGTAATTATGCTGCTGATTAAGTGCTGGTTCAGCAGGAGTTCATACCGTTTATAGCGCCTTACTCAAGGGCGCTACAGCATGAGATCAGTGGGGATTGAACCCACGACCTCATGGTGGTGTTCTTACCACTTTACCACGCTGAAGCTAAGTTAATTTAAATTTTTCAACAATTAACTTTGGATTTACTAATCATGTTTTTGGCCCAGTTTTTTAAAGTAACAAATTAATATTGTTTTCATATTTTAAACTTTTTTTTTTTAATTTTTTTTAGGAGAATAATTCACAATTGGTATGTAGTCTGCTTGGATATTGCCAGTACGACTTCAACCACTATACAGCAGACGATGTTGACGATTAACTAACAATGTTTTAGGCTTGATGTATATTGTATTATAATAATTCACATACCAATAAAGTGCAATACTGTATAAGTATACATATTTAATTGCTATATATTTACATTTTTAATGGTGCTGATGCTACAAAATATATATTTAAACAGAATAAATATAGATTTAAATTGTATTTTTGTTATTTTAAAGACTTTTTTTAAAATAGGCGTACTAAGCATTCTTTTTACAAGTTAACTAAAAACGCATTTTTACGCCTAAAAAAAGCAAAAAAAACGTTTTTCTTTCACCCGTGGAAGCGTCTTCATTTTTGACGTTTAGTTCAGCTAGCGTATTGGTGTAGTTTGCCTAAATCTTAAAGCACTTAAACTTAAGGTTAAGTTTTTTGTTATAGTTTAAGTATTAAGTAATTGCCAGAATGCAATAGCCTTTATATTTAGTCATGTTCTAGCAAGAATTAAGGTTAACAGTAAGCTATTATTACAATATAACATAAAGTACTATATATACGTAGAAAAGTATTTATAACTTAATGTTATTAATGTCTATAAATATTGTATAAAAACAGGTTATCTACAAACAAGTTCTGTAAATAAAGTAAATGTGCGAATATTGGGCTATAATATCACCTCGTAGAAAAAAGGTTTTAACGTTTTTTAGTGCTTACAGTGATTAAATATATTATTATATTTTAGTTTTGATATTGTTTAGTTATCCAGAGTTATTTTTATCGCTCTGGATAAGACATCACTTTGCGTTATCAACACCTCATGACAGAAGTTACAATTGTGTATAGTGACGTCATAAATGTAATTGTGGAGTGACAGCGACAGCCGACGATGTAAAGCGACATAAACGACTACCAACAGTTCATCATATACATGTATATTGATAACAGGCCTTTGGGGGTTCGTGTTATACGCTATATGGAATGCTAGGCTTATATGTGTAAAGGCATATCGGATATTTGAATTATTTAAGGTAAATGTTTTTAAAGAAGAATAGTAAGGTTATATATTAGATAAGGTATTTTAAAATGGGGTAAATAAGGTAATGGGTATTGTAGATGTTAGCATTTTTGATTTAAATTATAAAGAAATATTAATTTAAATTACCACAATTATTCGTTTTTGTAATAATTTTAGAAGTAAAATATTTAAATAAAAATTGTCAATTTTTATATTAATTGTAACGTACAAGTTTAAGTTAAATGACTATTGGAATGTTATTATTCTTTTATTAAGGCATGAATGTAGGTTACTGTGTTTAAATTTAAAGTTGTATTAAAATTGTGGAAAATTAACGGACAATTAATTGGATTTATATTAATCTCTAAAAAAACAAGAAAAAATATAAAACAGGTAATTTAATATTTGTTAAAGGTTAATAGCAATATATTCCTAGTAAAAAGTAAAACCACCCAACTTTGTGATTACGGTTAACATATTAATTAGCGTTTTTTTTGTATATATCTTTATCCTCGATGTGGGAAAGTTGAATGCGCGACTTAAACATAGAGTACCATCAGTTACTCCGACCAAGCCTCGAGTTGCCTTTAGCAGTTTGGGATATTATAGATTATAATTGTCCGATAATTATACTGCTGATTAAGTTGGCTCCAGCAGAAGTTCATATCGTTTATAGCGCCTTACTTAAGGGCGCTACAGCATGAGATCAGTGGGGATTGAACCCAAGACCTCATGTGTAGTGTAGCAAATGTTCTTACTACTACACCACGCTGCCAGTTTAATAACTAAAAATCGATGTTTTAATTCGATAACAAATGCTAAAATTTTACAAAAATATTAAAGTTTATAAATTGCTTTTTTATTTTAGATATAAATCCAATTTTTGTTCAAGTTATATTTGTTTAAATTTCGTTTTTGTCGAATTTAAATTAAAATGTCGGAATCAGTTCAACAATACGAAATAGTTGAACAACAGGAAGAGGTAGAATGTTTAATTTTTTACTTAAAATAAAAAAACTTTTTTATTTAAAAAAATAAGAAAGTGGAATATATTTTTTTGACTTAATATAATTTTTTATTGCATTACAAATTGTTTTTTTTTGCGTTTAATGCAAGATTTTTTTCATAAAAAAATCAAATCCAAAGTTAAAATTTAGGATTATTATAAGTATGGTTAACATATTAATAATTACTTTAAAGTGCCATTACATTTAAACAAAATTGTCTGTAAGAAGGTGTTTGTACTTAAATTTGTTAAACTATCTTTTTGGAATATTAGCTATTCTTTTAAATTGTTAGAAACCAAAATCTAAAAAACGCGAAAAACCCCCGAAAAAGAAAAAGTTTTTGGTCAAAAAAGGTCGCAGTGTCGACAATCCAGATAGGAAACCACTCCAAACATCCAAAAACAAAAAGTCTTATGACGTCACAAATACTAAAAACGACGACCGAACTAAAGATAAATATGATGACGTAACAAAAAATGACGTCACGTCTAGCAACGGTCAAGTCGGTAATGTTGCTTTTCAAGAAATTAACTCAGAAAATGCTGATTCACAATCGGGTATACCTGATGACGTATCAGTGACTCAGCAATATTTGGTCTCCGAAGTCAACGATGACTCGACAGTTGTTGGGGAGGGGGAAGAGTGGGGCTCGTACCTGAGTGATGACACCATGACCGAGGTGTGCCATACGTCATGAAATGTCACCACCTTTGTTCATTTTCATTTCATATCGACAAACTCCGTTCAAGTTTCCTTTTTATAAGATTTCATCTAAATCGTGATTTAAATTTCATCGAAGCAAAAAAACATTAAAAACTAGCATTTAGGTTTATTGCAGTTTATCTTAGAATTAGTTGCAAATATAGAAAAAACAATCTAGTTAGAGATCAGTTAAAACAGTTAAAACTGGCTTAAGCTTAAGCGAATATATTTAGTCGCAGAATACCAATAAAAGCTACCGTAAAACTGATATACAGTCTAAGATAAAAAAAACATAAACTACGAAATATTTTAAAGTTACAATAAATTCATTTTTTCATTCCTTAATTTTTTTTGTCTGTTTTTTATTTATTTTGATTAATCTTTTATTTAATTTTTTCCATTAAATATTATATTTAGGTAATAAATGTCACCAGCAGTATGGGTATGACGTCACAAGAGCAAACGTCGATGGCGGACAATAAACAGAGAAATGTTGCTTTCATGACTCCACAAATGAAACATGCTCTCAAGATGTCGCAAACTCAAAGCCAGGTACCCGTTTATGATTTTCCGTAAACCTTAATTTAGGGTTTAGGCCGCACCAATGCCACATTATTTGCCCTTAAGACCGGCGTTTATGGATAGGCCTTTTCCGATAAAAAATTATCGAAATCATTTTACTCGTTATTTTGTGTCTAGGCTGTGATGTCTTATATTGTTTATCAACATTCAACAGATTATAAAATAAAATTTTATTTTTTTAGTTTGAGTACCAACGAGACATGAAGCGCTTACAAGGCAAATACAACCTCGACGTTTGTCTTCCTAACTTACCTGAGGTTCAGGTGGCTAAGAAAGCAGGAATGCTGGCGAGTAAGGTAGGTTTACAGTCAGATACTTTACGTTATGCGCTTTAAGTTTACTTTCAAGTCAAGTTTAAAGAGCTCTGTTTTATATTTTGTTTGTATTTTAATTTTGTAGTGTTGCTTTATGCTTCATTTTTGTCCTTTTTATGTATTTAATATTTTGTGTGGTTTTTCTTTGTGTATATTTGTTTAATGTTCGCATAAAATTATATTATCATTGCACATTTTAATTTGTTATTTTTTCGCGAACCTTTTCAATTTATTACGGCTTCCTTTTTTCATCTTTTGCACGTTTATGAAAAGCATGGAGTTTTTTGGTGAGTTTTTATTTTACTTTATTTACTTTTTTGTTATTTAATGATTTAAAATTACTATTTAAAACTTATATTTAAATACAACCGTATCAAGAAATTCTACTAAAAATAAATGTAAATTTTAAATTTAATTTATTTACTATTTGTTAGAATGTCTATCGTAAAGGCTTGGAAGATGTTCGTGAAAAATTCAAAGGATTTCAGAAACTTGAATACAAAGATTCACCAGAAGCTAAACGAAGCGAGAAGGCAGCAATTTTGTCAGACGTAAGCTTGTTAAAACATTTTTATTAATACCGAAATTTTAAAGAACTGTATTATTCCTATCTTTTCACGCTACCAGTATTTTTTTAGTATTTATCTTTATCCTCAATGTGGGAAAGTCGAATGCGCGACTTAAACATAGAGTAACAACAGTTACTCCGACCCATTCTTGAGTTGCCTGTGGCAGTTTAGGATATTATAGATTATAATTGCCCAGTAATTATGCTGCTGATTAAGTGCTGGCTCAGGAGGAGTTCACAATGTTTATAGCGCCTTACTCAAGTGCGCTACAGCTTGAGAGCAGTGGGCATTGAATCCACGACCTCATGTGTGTTGTAACAAGTGTTCTTGCCACTACACCATGTTACTCTTTGATTGGTAAAAATGGATCGTATCTTATTATCGCCCCATACAACGTTAAATAAAACTACATTGCAGCTGTCTAAAACAATTTCTTTATTATTTCTATAGAAAGCATACAAGGAGGAATGGGAATACGACAAAGGTGTGATCTGTTTTCCCGCCACACTCACCAAAGGATATGACGCAATGACTTCGGCTCAACGGAACGCAAGCGCGGTAACTTTAGTTTACTAATTGCTGTTAACAAAATAAAAAACATATTTAAAAATGCTAGATAAAAAAACAAGAGTAACATTTTTTAAGGCAAAGTTCGGCACATTTGTAACTAATTTTTTGTACTTATTTATATGTTTATTAAGCGATTTATTTACGTAGTCTTATTGCTGTAAAATAGCTACAAGCGTTACTATAAATATGTTGCGTTTTATAAAATGTGTTTCAAGGCATTTTAAATAAACAAACCTGAAGTTTGTAGTTACACTTTTAAATAATAATCTATCAAGTTATGTTATATTTTTTAAGAAAATTAATTTATAAATCTAAAACTGCTTTACATCGATTTTCCCATTTAATTTTTGAATTAGGTTAGTTTTACGTTTTGTATTTATAGAACGTTTATAAAGAAGATTTGTCCAAGACATTGGAGAATGTTCATTTCGATCCGACCAAGACGAATCTTTACAAAACTATTCAGGACAACTTGAAATATACGAGCAGTGTAAGTTAAAACTTTTACTATATTAAAAGCATTACTTACGTTTTGTATTCATTGATGCGTTTTATGTATATTTTAGAACTGAAAAAAAATATACCGTTGTTGCATATAACGTTGTAATATCTAAAAATATTTTAGTTTTTAACGATGTTTTTAATACCTAATTTCACTAATTTTATTCCAGTTTTATTAAAGTAACAAAGTAGATTACTATAAACAACAGATATATACATTTTATTTAATATCTATATCTTAATATTATTTTATGTATATACAGAAGGAGTATAAGGAAGGTTATGAAAAAAACAAACACAAATATACTCCAGTGCCGTTCACTACTGATATGATCAGGTTTAAAGCCTTGAACAACTTTACCAACTGGGTGAATATATTTTTTTTATTAAATTATAACTTATTATTCAATCTAAATTGTAAATTGATTATTATAGTTGGTTTTTAACTACTGTAATAATTAACATAGAAATAAATATTTGTTTTATTTTTGAAAAGAATTCCTATACTGCTTATGCTAGAAAACTGTGGGAAAAATATCACTTGGTTGTTCCTATTCCACTCATTGCACAAGCTGTCGAGGTAACTGTTTTAATTTATCTTGTGTTTTGATAGTTTATTGAAGTTAACATAATATTTATTCATTTAAACATGAAACAATAATTTACTTTAACCAGTAAAGCTGTTATATAATGTTATATGCCAACAGCATGATGTAGTGGTGAGAACACTTGCTACACCATACATAAGGTCGTGGGTTCAATGCCCACTTATCTCATGCTGTAGCGCCCTTGAGTAAGGTGCTATAAACGGTATGAACTCCTGCTGAACCAGCACTTATTCAGCAGCATAATTACTGGGCAATTATAATCTATAATATCCTAAACTGTCACAGACAACTTAAGACTGGGTCGGAGTAACTGATGTTACCCCATGTTTAAGTCGTGCATCTGAAACTCCATGTTGATGTTACTTCATGTTTAAGTCGCACATACAAAAAAAATTTTACGTTTATTTACTTTATAGTAATATTTTTTTACGTTTATTTACTTTATAGTAATAAGATAATACTTCTATAATATAAAAAGGGGTTTTAGTTTTTAAATATTTGAGATACAACTAAAAAAATTTGTACTTCTTTTAGACAGCTAAGATGACATCAGAAAAATGGTACAAAGCTGACTATAAATCTGAATGTGTTGGAAAATCTGGACCTGCTGATATTGTTAACTACCCTCAGTTACAACAAGCTAGAAAGGCTGGAGGCTTTGCAAGCAATGTAAGTTGGATATTTATTAACTTTCTCTTAAACTGATGTTAATTTGAAATTTTGATCTTTCTTTTACTTATTGTTTATATACCCTTCTTATAATTATCAAGTTTTTTTAAAAAAGCTTTATTTTTTTGTATAAACATTAATCCTCGATGTGGAAAAGTCGAATGTCTGACTTAAACATAGAGTAACATTAGTTACTCTTACCCAGTCTTGAGTTGCCTGTGGCAATTTGGGATATTATAGATAATAATTTTTCGATTATTATTCTGCTAATTAAGTGCTGGCTCAGCCGGAGTTCATACCGTTTATAGTGCCTTACTCAAGGGTGCTACAGCATGGGATCAGTGGGGATTGAACCCAAGACCTCATGGGTGGTGTACCAAGTGTTTTTACCACTACACCACACTGCCGGGTTATTTTTATTAAAAACTTAAAAATTTATTAAATAATAATCACATTCAATTTATTAACATAAATTAAATTATTCTAGATTGCTTATCGAAAAGAAGCAGACAAGGCTAAGATGAATTACACGATGACAACTGACACTCCGGACTTTATTCGAGCTAAGACTGCATCCAACTCTAGCTACGTAAGTTTTATTATATTTACTAATCTTATATTTTACACAATGAAATAAATTTATGTTTAACTTTACACAATGCAATCTTTTGTTTTATATGTTTACTATATATTATTATTTGGCTATTTTATATAAAGTTGCTAAGTTTGAAATACTTGAAGAATCATTTTTTTTTAAATTTATACAGAACAAGTATGTGAAGCAAAAAGCAAAGGCAATTGCTGATTTTCAAGGCTACCAGAAGTTAGATCCAAGTTTGCATCCAATTGTACAAAGAGCTAACATTGCTGCTGCTTTATCTGATAACGTAAGTAACTTAAATGTTAAAATTTTGTAACAGCAGTGTTAAAAAAAACTTACTGTATGAAAAGATTTTAAAATTTGTTTTCTATTTAGAAAGGTAGTTACTTAATACTCAATTTTTTTAAATTTTTTACTGTTTTCCAGAAATCATACGTTGAGGATTGGGAATACGACAAACAAATGATTTATTATCCAGTTCATATTACCCCTGGGTATGAAGCATCTGCTGGAGTGAAGAAAGTACAAAGTGATGTAAGTAATTTACCTAAAATTTAGTCTTAAATTATTGTATTCTATTTGAAATTTAACTCAGTTGGCTTCATTTAAAAGAACAGGTTACACTTTTTGTTGTAATTCAGTAAATGTAAAACAACTTTTTTATCCTTGAATACTAATTACAATACAAGTGTTTAATAATAATGTATGTTATTTTCTGCAGGCTTCTTACAAACAAGAGTTTGAAAAATTGAAGTCCAAAAATCGATATGATGTTACTGATACTCAGAAGTATGGTGACATGAAAAACAGTGTAACTGATGTAAGTAATCGTGTTTAAAGCTGTACCATATATTGTCACAATACTTTTGTATGTAAATCATTTGTTTATAATTTGTATTTTTTTAGTTAAAATACAAAGAACAATATCGCAAGAATCAAGGCCAGCTATCCCAAGTACCTGAAACCCCAGAAATGGTTTTATCTAAGGGGTTAAAACCAATTTATAGTAAAAAACAATACACCGAGAAGTCAAAGGAAATGCATAAGAATGTCAACGTTGGATCAGGTTATTTAGTTTTTTGTATTAAATTAATATCAGCAGATAATGTTTTATTACTTTTATAATTGTAACATAAATTGTAAAAAATGGTTACTTTGGTTTGTTCAAAAACTATTTATTTAAAGGATAGTTTTATTTAAAGGCAACTTTAAGTTAGTATCACCAATTAAATTATCTTACAAAAAAATTTTTTTTTTAAATTAAAATTATTTTAGATGTGCAAGAAATATCTCATGCTATTGATTCACAAAAACAGTCTTCGTTAAACGCATACAAGACTGATTACAAGATTAACATGGTTGGAAAACCACCAAACAACCCAACAACTGCTTACCCTGAACATGACTTGCATAAGAAGATGACCCAACTAAAAAGCTCAGTAGGTTTTTGAGTAAATAAAAATAGTTAAGTATTTTTAGCCTAATATTTTTAAAGATTTGATCAATATGATTTTCATAATACATTTCATCTATAAAAAGAAACACTTTTATTGTATGAGTATTATAAAATTTTAATTTTTTTAGCCTGACTACACCAAGGAAGCAGCAGTTTTACAACGTAGCAATCAACTACCAGTTGACTGTCCCCAGTTTACTCAACCTAAAGCTGCTGCACAGATTGCTAGTAATGTAAGCTACACAATGATTTATTAACACTGCTTAAACACACTAAACTTTTAAAAAATTAAAAAAGAGTATTGTAACTGATGTTTAGATTTATAAATTAATCAAATATTAACACTTTGCAACACAGAAATATAATTAATTACATTTTCAACAGGTTGAATACAAAAAGCAGAAGCAAGAAGTAATTGATAATTATCGAGGATTTCAAACTATGGAAACAAAAGATCATCCAGTTGTTCTTCAAGCTAATAAAGCCTCAGAACTTAACTCAGGGGTAGATAACAAAAAAAAACCTTGCATTATTTTTAAACCTAGGATTGTCTAGCTCTATTAACATTTCTTCACTCTAATAACATATAAATATTTTTAGTTGTTTTTTTTAAGTTGTTGAACTAGGTTGTTATATTACACTATGCAAACAAACTTTAAGTTTTTATCTTAAATATATCTTTGATTATTGTGCTTTATAACTTTAATTTTTTTTTTTCAGAAAGCTTACCATGAAGATTGGGAATACGACAAACAAATGGTTTGCTTCCCAGTTCATATTACACCTGGGTATGAAGCATCTGCTGATGTCAAGAAAGTACAGAGCAATGTAAGTTTCCTAAACACATAGGCTTCAATAACAGTAATGACAATCTATTTCTTTTTAACTTGGTGCATCTTGTTTTTTGAAATTGGTTCTTCTTCTCTCAGGTTACATACAAGAAAGAATTTGATGCAACGAAGGATAAGAACAGATTTCAACCAACTGATACAGAACAATACAAAGAATTAAAACAACTTCATGATACAGCTTCAAATGTAAGACTTATCGTTAAATTTACTAATTAACTTACATTTGTGGAATGCTATATGAAAAAATGTAATTAAATTTTATTGCGTTGTTTAATTTAATTTAAAGTTGGACCTACATAAATATATTGTCAAATAACTTTGTTTTTTTAACCAGCTGAAATACAAAGAAGAATATGAAAAAAATAAAGGCAAAAATCAAACCAATGTTAGTGAAACTCATGAGATGGTTTTATCTAAAGAACTCAGACCAATCCAAAGCAAAAAACAATATACTGTAAATGCAAAGGAGATGCAAAAGAATGTCAATGTTGGATCAGGTTGGTTACAGCATTTATCAGCTTTATTATCTTATTAACTTTAAAAAATTTTAAACTGGTATTGAAATAATGTTATTACAATTCCAAAGTTAAAATACATTTGTTTTATTATACATATTAATTTGTAATGTTATTTGTTTTAAAAACTAAATGTGTTTCAAATTTGTTCAAGATGGTCAAGAGATTAAATCAGCTGTCTCATCTCAGCAACTAGCTTCAAAACTACAATACACCGAGGACTACAAGAAAAACTTAGTGGGCAAGGGTCCAGTTGATCCTGCTGTTGCTTACCCTGAATACGAGTTGCATAGAAAAGTTGGAAACATGGCAAGCTCTGTAAGTGTTTATATGATGAATTTAGTTTAATTTTTAACTTGGTAAATAGTAAGTTTGTTGTTTACTAAGATAACATTGGTGGTATATATTATTGTATTGATTATAAATAACAATTCATAATTACCAAGTAATGTTACTGCATGTCTTTTTATTGAAAGTAATTTAACCTATTTATATTTATTCGATATATTTTTATTATTAGGCTGAATATCAAAAAGAAGCTGAAAAACTGATGCACACTCACAACTTGCCACTTGATTATCCTGAGTTTGTCAGAGCTAAACAAACTGCAATTAATGCCAGTGATGTAAGTTTAAACAAAAATACAAAGTTTTAACAATAAAAGAATTATAATTTTTTTATTTATTTTATTTTAGCGTCATTATCAAAAACAAAGACAAGAAGTAATTGACAACTACAAGGGATTTCAAACCATGGACAGCAATGATCATCCAATTGTACAACAAGGAATTAAAGCTGCTGAGCTTGCATCCAAGGTAGCTTTTAAAATTATATAACATTTTAAAATGTTTTATACCTAACATTGTTAAACTTGTTTAATCAAATTCAAATGGTGCATTATAAATTCTAGTGTTAAATTTTTTGTTTGCATTTTGTCTCACATGACATAAAGAAATTTATAATTTGAACACTAACATTATTTAATTGTCTGTAGATATTAATTAAAAAGTGTTATACTAATTTTTAGACTGCATATACTGAGGATTGGGAATATGACAAACAAATGATTTATTATCCGGTTCATATTACACCTGGGTATGAAGCATCAGCTGATGTCAAGAAAGTACAAAGTGATGTAAGTTTTAGAAAATTAGATTTAGTAAAGTTAAACTATATATTTTAGTACTATAAAAATTTATATAAATTAATCACAGATTCAATACAAAGAAAACTTTGAGAAAAGCAAAGATAAAAACAACTTTGATGTCACAAGCACTGAGAACTACAAATCAATGCAAGAAAATGACAAAACTAAATCTGAGGTGGGTTAATAGGTTAAAATTTTCTCTTTTGAATTTTATTTTATTAAAGTTTAGTAATTTACATGAAAATGACTAAGGTCCTGGTATTAAGTTACTCTATTTTCTTTATTAAAATAAGTTTTTTAGTAGATTTCTGAATTAAACCAACATTTTTGTAGGTTAAATACAAAGAAGAATATGAGAAAAACAAGGGCAAAAATCAAACCAATGTTAGTGAGACTCATGAGATGGTTTTATCCAAAGAACTAAGACCAATTCACAGCAAAAAACAATACACTGTAAATGCAAAGGAAATGCAAAAGAATGTCAATGTTGGATCAGGTAAAAGTTATAGTGAGGCAGAATCTAAAAAGCGTTACTGTGATTACATTTAAAATAAATTTATAATTTTTTAATACTGACGACTATGTTTATCAACTAATTGTTGTGTTCAGATCTTCAAGAGCTGTCAACAGCAGTTAATGTACAGAAGATGTCATCTGGCAAAGTGTACAAAGCTGATTACGATAAAAACATGTTGGGTAAAGCTCCCGCTGATATTGCAAAGGCTTACCCAGAATATGATCTGCTTAGACAAGTTACCAAACAAAATAGCAAGGTATTTATTATCCAAAAGTTTCATGTTATTTCTTCAGTGATTAGCTTATACTAAAATTTCTATAGGCATTGTGCTATAATGCTTAACAACTATAAAAAGATTCAAAATTCAATATCTATGTTTTAATTTTTATTAGGCTGAATATCAAAAAGAAGCTGAAAAACTGATGCACACTCACAACTTGCCACTTGATTATCCTGAGTTTGTCAGAGCTAAACGAACTGCAATTAATGCCAGTGATGTAAGATAACACAACCTAGTTTCTAAAAGACTTGTATAATATATAGATTTTTAAAATTAGCATGAATAAAGACATATACTTTCATTCGACTTCTAGCAATTGTTTTATACATTATCTACTAATGAACTTACTTTATTGTTAACAAAGTAATAATATTTTTATGTTAGCGTCACTATCAAAAACAAAAACAAGAAGTGATTGATAACTACAAAGGTTTTCAAACTATGGACAGTAATGATCATCCAATTGTACAACAAGGAATTAAAGCTGCTGAGCTTGCTTCTAAGGTGACAGTACTTATTTAATAGCAAAAGTAAAGTTTATTTAATAAATTACATTTGTGTTAAAAAAATTAAACTACAATTAGCACTTAAAATAATTTATATTTGTTTAAAGCAATGCCCTCTAAAGGTAGTTTTACTTTTGTTGTATTTCTTTCCTTTTAATCATTTTTACAACACCAATAAATGTGCTAATAAAATTCTATTATTGTATTAAGCTTATCTGCTATGGTAATATTATTTTTTTTTAATTTATTTTGTTAATTTTTAGACCGCATACGTAGAAGATTGGGAATACGACAAACAAATGATTTATTACCCAGTTCATATTACACCTGGGTATGAAGCATCTGCTGATGTCAAGAAAGTACAAAGTGATGTAAGTTTAAAAAAATATATTTGGTTTAACACCTTTACAAAAAATAAGTAATTTAATATAGCAGCAACATCTAGAAAACAAGCTTTGGTAAACTTTAACTAAATAAAATAATAGGAATTAATTTATTTATGCTTTAATTTTAAGATTCAATACAAGGAAAACTTTGAGAAAAGCAAAGATAAAAACAACTTTGATGTCACAAGCACTGAGAACTACAAATCAATGCAAGAAAATAACAAAACAAAATCGGAGGTGGGATTTATTTAGAAATAATTAAAATTAGATAGCGACATATAACAAAATCTGTTACTACTTACAGTCATATGTATTTAGATAAAATTTTTTTGTATTAAGTTACTGTATTTCTTACTAATATTGTTTAATTGTAGGTAAAATACAAGGAGGAATATGAGAAAAATAAGGGCAAAAACCAAACCAATGTTAGTGAAACACATGAAATGGTTTTATCCAAAGAACTTAGACCTATCCAGAGCAAAAAACAATATACCGTAAATGCAAAGGAGATGCAAAAGAATGTCAATGTTGGATCAGGTAATTTAAAAACAATTTTTATAAAGAAATTTTTATTTTGTATAAAGTCTCATATTAATTTATGTAAATGTTTTCTTTAATTTTAAGCTTGTTTAGCATAACAAAATAAATTTTAAACTTAGTATGAACAAACCTTTCACGTAGTTTTTTTAAGCGTAATGTAAATATTAAAATATATTAATTAAGTTTTTTGTAAATTTTTTTTACAGATCTTCAAGAGCTTTCAACTGCTGTTAATGTACAGAAGATGTCATCTGGCAAAGTGTACAAAGCTGATTACGATAAAAACATGTTGGGTAAAGCTCCTGCTGATATTGCAAAGGCTTACCCAGAATATGATCTTCTTAGACAAGTCACCAAACAAAACAGCAAGGTGATTATAAATTAAAGAATACTGTTAACTTTTTGTTTATATTTAATTTATAGTTTAATTTGGTAGCGTTAGGTTGGGCCTATGTTAAAATAATCTAAAGATTGCTAATTATTAAGTTATAGACTGTATTTGTGAAGGCTACATTGCTATACAATACACTGCTTATTTATTCTTTAGGCTGAGTACCAAAAAGAGGCAGAAAAGCTGATGCACACTCACAACTTGCCACTTGATTATCCTGAGTTTGTCAGAGCTAAACGAACTGCAATTAATGCCAGTGATGTAAGTTTAAATGATTTATTTATTGGCTATGTTGTGTGAATGGAATATATTTAATATTTCTGTAATAATTTTTTTAATGTTTGCATTAATCATAAATTATTATTCTTAATTTGTTTTTAGCGTCACTACCAAAAACAACGACAAGAAGTAATCGACAACTACAAGGGTTTTCAAACCATGGATAGTAATGATCATCCAATTGTACAACAAGGAATTAAAGCTGCTGAACTTGCATCCAAGGTTACTTTTACAAATATAAGATGATTATAAATTTAGTAAAGCAACTATTAGGGTATATTTAAATATATGTTAAATATTGTTTCATGTGTTTAATAAATTTTACTCTGTAATTTTTGTTCAGCGTGATTCAAGGTATGGTTTATTAATATATTTTTATTAAATTACCAGATTTAGGAATTGATGCTTATTTGTTTGGTATAAAACTTTTATTATTGTTTTACAGACTGCATATACTGAAGATTGGGAATATGACAAACAAATGATTTATTATCCAGTTCATATTACACCTGGGTATGAAGCATCTGCTGATGTCAAGAAAGTACAAAGTGATGTAAGTGAATATTGTCTTCTTATCCAACAAATAAATTTTTATAACACTTAAGTTTAAATGAAAGTATATTTTATTCTCCTATTTAAAAAAAAATTGTTCATTTTGGCAATCCATTTATATCAATTTCACAATCTTTGAATTTTTTAGATTCAATACAAGGAAAACTTTGAAAAAAGTAAAGACAAAAACAACTTTGATGTAACAAGTACGGAGAACTATAAATCAATGCAAGAAAATGACAAAACTAAATCTGAGGTAGATAACGCTAACAAACAATCTTAATTAAGATGGCAAAAACCAACATAATGACAACACTTAATTAAATTAAGATTTTATATACATGTATGATACATACCTTTAAACATTTTTTAATAAATTAAATAAAGGTCAAGTACAAAGAAGAATATGAGAAAAACAAAGGCAAAAACCAAACCAATGTTAGTGAGACCCATGAGATGGTTTTATCCAAAGAACTCAGACCAATTCAAAGCAAGAAACAATACACAGTAAATGCAAAGGAGATGCAAAAGAATGTCAATGTTGGATCAGGTACTTTTTAAAAAGTTTTATTTGTAAATAAAGTCAAGTTTATAGAAGAATTTTTGACATTAACTATTATACTTAATATGTTCAAGTTATTTAAAGGTAAATTAAAGTGCTGTAACTACATATTTCTGTGTATATCTAAAGATATATTTTTCTACAGATCTTCAAGAGCTTTCAACAGCTGTTAATGTACAGAAGATGTCATCTGGCAAAGTGTACAAAGCTGATTACGATAAAAACATGTTGGGTAAAGCTCCTGCTGATATTGCAAAAGCTTACCCAGAATATGATCTACTTAGACAAGTTACTAAACAAAACAGCAGGGTAACAATTTAGATTTTGCTTTTATTTAAGTAATACTATACCTTATTTAAAGTTAGTAAACAATAATAAATCAGTTGCTTTGATATTATTTATTTTTCTGTTTTTTAAATTATACAATTTATACTTTTTAATATTTAAACATTTGGCAAACTTGATTTGAACAAGAGTCTTATCTACATATCACTTTACATATTATAATCTTTTAATTTTTAGGCTGAGTATCAAAAGGAAGCCGAGAAATCTATGCATACTCACAACTTGCCACTTGATTATCCTGAATTTGTAAGAGCTAAACGAACTGCAATTAATGCCAGTGACGTAAGTTTAAACAAAAATACAAAGTTTTAAAAACAAACTAAAAAATTTTATATATGTTTTTACTTTTATTACAGCGTCACTACCAAAAACAACGGCAAGAAGTGATTGACAATTACAAAGGGTTTCAGAATATGGACAGCAATGATCATCCAATTGTACAACAAGGAATTAAAGCTGCTGCTCTTGCATCTAAGGTAAATTTTGTGAGATTTTTATGTTAGGGTATTTATTTTGTTTTTTGTTATCACACATATGGGCCTTAATCTAGGCAAGTAAAGTTATAGGTTTATTTTTATTTATTTATTTTTTTGTATATATTTTTATATTCGTTGTGGGAAAGTCGAATGCGCAACTTTAACATACAGTAACTTCAGTTACTCTGACCCAGTCTTGAGTTGCCTGTGGCAGTTTGGGATATTATAAATTATAATTGCCCGATAATCATGCTGCTGATTAAGTGCTGGCTCAGCAGGAGTTTATACTGCTTTTTAGCACCTTACTCAAGGGCACTACAATATGGGAGTACTGGGAATTAAACCCACGACCTCATGTGTGGTGTAGCAAGTGTTGTTACCACTACACCACGCTGCCGGTTATAGTATTTAAAGAAAACCAAAGTACTTTAATAACTTGTTATAACTTTTAAATTACTATATTGCTTTTAGGCTGCTTATGTAGAAGATTGGGAATATGACAAACAAATGATTTATTATCCAGTTCATATTACACCTGGGTATGAAGCATCAGCTGATGTTAAGAAAGTACAGAGTGATGTAAGTACATTGTCTTTACTAAGTTTTTATGCTACCTTAAGTTATTTAAATAGTAGACCATTTATTTAAACAAACCTTAACTTTTATGTTTTAATTGCAGATTCAATACAAAGAAAACTTTGAGAAGAACAAAGATAAAAACAACTTTGATGTCACAAGCACTGAGAACTACAAATCAATGCAAGAAAATGACAAAACTAAATCTGAGGTGAGTAAAACATTTAAATTTCTATAAATTATTATATTTTTAGTTCTAAGTTTGTTTTGGAATATCTTATTGCTTCTTTAAACAATATTAATATAAAACACAAAAGTTCAAAACATAAAAAAGAACATAGTTAAATAGATTTTTTTTCTTTCCAAGAATAAAAGCATTGTAGAGAATAAAGCTTTTAAATTTAATGTTATTAAAAAGCAGTGTTTTTTTATTATACTTTATTTTAATAGGTAAAATACAAAGAAGAATATGAGAAAAACAAGGGCAAAAACCAAACGAATGTGAGTGAGACTCATGAGATGGTTTTATCTAAAGAACTCAGACCAATCCAAAGCAAGAAACAATACACTGTTAATGCAAAGGAAATGCAAAAGAATGTTAACGTTGGACCTGGTAAGTTAGGAAGATATTTTAGTTTTGACAACATTTTTAAATCAAGTTTTTAATCAAATGCTTTGCTGTTTTGATAATTTTAGCTGAATGCCTGTTTTAAAACACTTTTGATTATATCTACTTTAATTTATGTACGGTTTTACAGATCTTCAAGAACTTTCAACAGCTGTTAATGTACAAAAGATGTCATCTGGCAAAGTGTACAAAGCTGATTACGATAAAAACATGTTGGGTAAAGCTCCCGCTGATATTGCAAAGGCTTACCCAGAATATGATCTACTTAGACAAGTTACTAAACAAAATAGCAAGGTATTGTTATTATTTTTAAATACTAGGCCAATTTGCTGTTAAATTACATTTTGAAAACGTTTTATCATAGTAAATATGGTTTTAATAATTTGGTTAAACTTTTACACAGGCTGAGTATCAAAAAGAAGCAGAAAAGCTGATGCATACTCACAACTTGCCACTCGATTATCCTGAGTTTGTCAGAGCTAAACGAACTGCAATTAATGCCAGTGATGTAAGTTAGCTTAACTAAAATCTTTACAACTTAAAAATAAATTTGTGAACTTTTATGTTAATTTTAAATTAACAAAATATAAGGACTAGTTTAAATGTATGTATTGATGTGTATATATATTCATGTTTAGCGACACTACCAAAAACAACGTAAAGAAGTGATTGACAGTTATCGTGGTTTTCAAACCATGGATAGTCATGATCATCCAATTGTACAACATGGAATTAAAGCTGCTGAATTAATGTCTGATGTAAGTAGAATAACATATACAGTAGTTTCTTACAAATTAAAAAAATAGCCCAATTTTAATTTAGAGTAAGTGTTTATAATTGAATATATGTTAGAAGGCTTAGTAATATTTTTTCTTTATTAATATTATTGCCAATTTATTGTTTATATTAAAGTAAATTTAATTTTTAAACTTTTAGAAACTGTACAAAGAAGATTGGGAATACATCAAACCTTTGGTTTATTATCCAGTTCACATTACTCCAGGTTATGAGCAAGCTTTGGATGCAAGCAAGTTTCAAAGCCAGGTAACCCTTTAAAAATAATTCAGTTTTAAAAAAATCTTTTGCAAAATTAACGTTAAACTTTAAATTAAATTAATTATAAATATGGTTTAATTTTGATATGATTTAGGCTGAGTACACAAAAGATGGAAAACTTACAAAAGCGAAAAACAATTTCACCTTTACTGAAACTGAGCAGTATCAGACCGCTAAACAACTACTAGACTTAGTGTCAGACGTAAGTTATTTTTTTGAAATAAATATATCCATTAAATAGCTTTTTTAAATGTAAGCTCTATATAAAAATTAACTCTAGAAATTATTGTTTTTTAAATTAACAAATATTTTTTCTAGCAAAAATACACTGAAGCTCATGTAGAAAATCGTGGTAAAGGTTTACATTCACTTGAAGAAACACCTGAAATGACGCTTTCTAAGTCATTGAGACCATTACTGAGTGAGAAAGCTTACACACAAGACTCCAAGAAGATCATGCAGCAGTACAACTTAGACTCAAGTAAAATAAGATAAACAAAAATATGTGCTGCTGTCACTTTATTGATATAGAAAAAAAAATTTGTGCTGCAGTGACTTTAATAATATAGACAAAAAACATTTGCTTTAGTTACTTTAACACCATTCAAAATATTTGGTATTAACACTTCTTTTTACTTTCAGCATCAACACAAGGTATTTCTCATGCTCTTGGTGCAACAAAAACAGCATCACAGCTTGGTTATGTTAAGGACTTTAAGAAAAATGTTTTGGGTAAAGCACCAGCTGATATTGCTAAAGCTTATCCAGAATATGATCTACTTAGACAAGTAACCAAACAAAACAGCAGGGTAAGAAGAATTTTATTTTATAGTATCAATTTATTCAAAAAACTAAACTTTTTAAAAACTGAAAATAAATTCATTAGAAACACACTTTTGTATACTATAACTGAATGCACACTATTATTTTTTAAATATTATTGTTCTTAAATTTTAAAATCGCTTTTTATTTAACAATGATTCATTAATATTTAGGCTGAGTACCAAAAAGAAGCAGAAAAGTTAATGCACACTCATAACTTGCCACTTGATTATCCTGAATTTGTGAGAGCAAAGCGAACTGCAATTAATGCCAGTGATGTAAGTAGAAAAAAAATTGGTGAATCAATCGTTTCTTAGTAATGGTTATGTTTAATCATTTCCACATAAAACTAATTGCAAATTAATTAAATTTTTAGCGTCATTATCAAAAACAACGCAAGGAGGTAATTGACAACTACAAGGGATTTCAAACCATGGATAGCAAAGATCATCCAATTGTACAACAAGGAATTAAGGCTGCTGAGCTTATGTCTGATGTAAGAATTTGTCTTTTCACCAATTGTTCAATTTTAGGTAACAAAAATTTAAAAAAATAGGTGTTTTAAAAAAAATGCTGTAAATTTTTAGAAAGCCTACAGAGAGGACTGGGAATACGACAAACAAATGATTTACTTTCCAGCTCATATAACACCTGGGTATGAATCTGCTTTAGCAAGCAAGGCCACAAGTAATGTAAGTACATATTTAATGTTTATAGCTTGATAAAATGTTTGTTTTAAAACTTTATTAAATATTCTAAATTAATAAAATAAACAACTATTGCTAATAAAAATTAGTAAAAATACGAAATTTCTCAATGAACAAAAATAAACTAACACAAATTTGAGAATAAAATACAATTAGAAAAAATTATTATAAGATAAAAAAGTAAAAAGTAATTTATAAGATAAAAAAATGTTTGCTCTTGATTAGTAAAACTTATAAAACGGTGTATTTTATTTATAGATTGCTTATACCAAAGATCATGAAAAGACCAAGGCATCAAACAAGTTTAATATGACGCACACTGAAACTTATAAAACAAATAAAGATGTTTCAGATTTAGTCTCCGATGTAAGTTAGATTTGTTTTAAAGATTTTTTTCAACTATTTTTCCTATATTATTTAACTATCGAAAAATAATTTTAAATCTATAAACAAGCTTAAGGAATTACATAGTTTAAAATAGGATATTCATTTTCTAAAAACATCTAAAATTTAGAAAAAATACCATGAAGCATATGAAGCTTCCAAAGGAAAGAATCCAGCTCAAATTAAGGAAACACCTGAGATGGCAATCTCTAAGTCATTAAGACCCTTGCTTAGTAACAAGATCTATGGTGAAGATGCAAAGAGAAAGATGAAAGAATATAATCTAGATACATGTATGAAAAAAAATACTTAAAATAGCTTTTTTTAATTGTACTTAATGATTACTTACAAATGTAAAAAAACGTAAATATATTTTTTAAATTAATTCGCTTTACATTTTTTTATAAATTCTATTTCCTTTTACAGCCATGCAAGCAATTTCTCAGGCTTTATCAGTTCAAAAGTTAGCCGACAAACAACTCTACACTAAAGATTTTAGAAAGAATGTAATTGGTACTGCTCCTTCTGATTTGGCCTTATCTTATCCTGAATATGATCATGCAAGAAATGTTTCGAAATTAACAAGCAAGGTTAATAAAAAACTTTTTACATTATTTATTTTTTTATACTACACTTTCAACTCAAATTTAAATAAAGCTTGATCTGTAATAATGTTAGTTATATTTGTCAAGATAAAAGTTTTACTAAAATTTTAAACTTAATAATTTGTTTTTATGTCAGGCACTTTATTGGAAAGATGCTGAGAAAATGATGCATACTCACAACTTGCCGCTTGATTATCCTGAGTTTGTCAGAGCTAAACAAAATGCTAAGAACGCCAGTGATGTAAGCATTTAAAAAAATTTGTAATTAAGAAAGCGAAAACAAAAAATTGCTTCAATTTAAAACTTTAAAAAATTAATATTAAAAGCAAACTGTTTTATCTAATTAATTTTAAAATTTTACAGGCTGAATATAGAAAACAACGCAAAGAAGTGATTGACAAGTACAGAGGTTTTCAAACCATGGACAGTAATGACCATCCAATTGTACAACAAGGAATTAAAGCTGCTGAGCTGATGTCTGATAAGAAATACAAGGAAGATTACATGGCAGATAAGGATATTATTTACTACCCTGTACATTTGACTCCAGGTTATGAGAGTGCAATGAAAGCAGGAGAAATACAAAGTGAGGTAGGCAATTTTTCTTAATTTTTTAATGAAAAAATGCATCTTTTACCACACATTATCTAAACATAAGTTAAGAAATTCTTTTATATTTTTTATAACACATTTATGTTATTATTTTATTTATATATTTAATACTAGACATCATACAAGATGAAACATAACCAGGAAGGTGCAAAAAATAATTATCAGTTTACTGATACTGAAAGTTATATTGGGAAGAAAAATCTGGATGTTTTAAGAGACGTAAGTTAAAACCATTGTTTATTTTTTATGTTTTTAAAAGATCAATACAGTTAACATAGTATACTATGTAATTATTTTAAACTTTTAATCTCTCTTATTCTAAACTTTTAATCTATCTACAAATGTGGGTTTGAAAAAAAAAGTTAATATTGTTTTGCATTATGTAGCCAAACTATTACAAAATGTTCTAATTCACTACATTTATACACAATTATGCATTTTTAAAACCGTTGGTTTTGGTTAAAAACATTTTGTTACACTTACTTTTTTTATATACATTTTTAGCATATCTACAAAGGTGAATACCCCCGAAACTTCACTGCAATTCCAGTTACACCGGAGATGGAGGCTTCCAATCTTGTAAAGGGTCTTCTTAGTCAGGCTACATATACTAAGGAGGCAAAGAAAAGGCTAGATATATACAATGTGGATCTAACTGATCAGAAACTAGCTCATGCACTAGAAGCTAGCAAGGTATTCTTTTATTTTTACGTTTATACATAATATTATTAAGAAAAAAATCACAGAAACATAATCATGTTAAACATTACTAAAGAAATAAATGCATGTAGGCTATTAACTATTTGTTGGAATACTTCACAGATATCTTCTGGACCCTTGTACACCAAAAAATTTAAGAAAGAAATATTAGGAAAAGCTCCTCATGATATCACAATCGCACATCCTGAATATGAGCTTGCAAGACAAGTTTCAAAGATGAATAGCAAGGTGAGAAAAAACAGATTATGTGTTAGGAAAATTGCTTAAACATATAACAAATTATCTGTAAATAAGTTTGAGTTTTTTTTTGTATATATCTTTATCCTCGATGTGGGAAAGTCAAATGTGCGACTTAAACATAGAGTAACATTAAGTTACACCGATCCAGTCTTAAGTTGCTGTGGCAGTTTAGGATGTTATAGATTTAATTGCCCGATAATTAAGCTGCTGATTAAAACGCCTTACTCAAGGGCGCTTTTATAACGCCTTACTCAAGGGCGCTACAGCATGAGATCAGTGGGGATTGAACCCACGACCTCATGTGTGGTTTGTACGAAACTAAATTACCTTAAATATTTTTTATACAAATAATGTAAATAATAGTTACTTTTTATTTATTGACACTTTTGTTTCCTTTTTTTACAGAGTGAATATGTAAAGGAAGCTGACAAGATGATGCACCATCATAATATACCACTTGATTATCCTGAGTTTATTAGAGCAAAAGAGTGTGCTAAAAACGCTAGCGATGTTAGTAAAAAATTTAGAAATATATTTTATTTTAAGATATTTTATTGTATGAATAGTTATTTGTTAAATCTTGCGTAATGTGCGTAAATCCTAAAAAAATTTATTAAGATAACTATCTTGGTTAATACGACTAAATTTTAAAAAGAAACTCTTAGCTTTCTTATTTTAATTACAAATAAATATAATTTGTATAACAATCTTTAAAATATTTTTACACTAATAGAATGCAATATAATATGTATCATACAATTTCGTGATATTTTGCAGGCTGAATATAGAAAACAGCGCAAAGAAACGATTGACAAATATAGAGGATTTCAAACCATGGACAGTAATAACCATCCAGTTGTTCAACAAGGAATAAAATCTGCTGAACTTATTTCCCATGTAAGCATTTATAACAAAATATATTTAAAATGACAAACGATATTTAATACAAAGCAAAAGTTATTAAGTATTATATTACATAGATATTAATGATATATTCTTAGCACAAGTACATTGAAGACTACATGGTAGATAGGAACATTATCTACTACCCAGTTCATTTAACACCTGGTTATGAAGCTGCTACTAAGGCTGGCCAATTCCAGAGTGAAGTAAGTATTTTTACATTTTGTGTATGTAAAATGTGAAAAAATTTTGCAGTTATTGTTAAATAAATGTAGTAGCTTGTTACTGACTAAAAACAAAAATTGTAACAAACCAATTGGTTTTTAGTACATTATTGTATTTTTAAAACATTAAATGCTTTTTATTTGTAGTTAAAATATAAAGAAGGATACAACAAAATGAAAGGAGATGTCAGATTTGATCCAACTATCACAGACCAGTACCAAACTGTTAAAAACAATCAAGGTCTTCTAAACAATGTAAGTATTAGTACTATAACTGCCATGCATTGTTTAACCTTAGTATTAAATTAAAATTATTTAAAACCAGTAGATCATTTAGATTTTTTAAATATTTTAAATTTAAATCTTCAAATTATTTCAGGACCTGTACAAAGCGTCTGGCAAAGATGTTAAATTTTCAGCCGTAGAAGAAACTCCTGAAATGCAAATTGCAAAAACTTTAAAACCATTAAAACCATCAGAATACCAAAAAACTGCAAAAGATTTGCTCCAAAAATATCATCTTAACGTTGAGTTGCCGGTATAAATTTCATTATCATTTAAATTTAATGTTAGTTATTGATGTTTTATGAAAAAATGTTTTTCTTTTAAAATCTACTAATATGTGAAAGGTTTAGATATATTGTCAAAACACTACATTAAATTTTTTTGTTCAATTTTATCAGCAAATCTTTATATTTTTTAACAATATCTTTTGTTTTATAATCAGGAAATTACTCATGCAGTATGTGTTACTCAACTTCAATCAAGAAATCAATATCTTAAAGATTACAACAAAAACATCAAGGGCACAGCACCTTCTGATCTAGTCAACTCATATCCAGAATATATCCATGCGCGCAATGTGTCTAAAAACACAAGCAGAGCTGAATATACTAAGACTGGAGAAGAGATGAGACATCATTTTACAATTCCCTTGGATACACCTGAACTAAATAGAGCCAAGGAAGCTGCTAAAAATGCCAGCGATGTAAGTATAAAGTTAAAAGACATATTGTTATTTAACTAAAACCACAATACTATTTTAAACTACATAATTTTAATATTTTGAATATAAAATATAGGTTTAAAGCGTATATATTTTAATTAATTAAAAATTAAAAATTCAACAAAACATATTAACTTTTAAAGAAAACGCAAACTTTTTACTCCATTAATTTTTATAATATATTATTGACTTTTTTTTATAGTAAATACATACTCTATATTAAATAAAATAGAAAATTTATAGCTAGCAAATTTATACTTTTTGTATATCCTTTCAGCATATTTACAAAAAACAACGCAAAGAAGTGATTGACAACTACAAGGGATTTCAAACAATGGACAGCAAAGATCATCCAATTGTACAACAAGGAATCAAGGCTGCTGAACTTATGTCTGATAAGAAATATAAGGAAGATTACATGGATGGAAGAGATATGATTTATTTTCCTGTACATCTTACTCCTGGATATGAAGCTGCAACCAAAAGTGGTGAAGTTCAAAGCGATGTAAGTTTATATTTAAAATAAAATAAATCCAAAAAATACTTATTTGTTAAAAATTAAGTTTAATTTTATTTGGCTGATTTACAATATTTCCTTTTAATGTTATTCATTTTCACATGTATTTTATAAACTCAAATTATTAAGAATTAATTCTATATTTATTCTATATTACAAATGTATTACAGGTAAAATACACTGAGAAACACAAGAAAGAGAAATCTTTAAACAGATTCAATCCAGTTAACACTGATAGTTATGAACAGTCAAAGGCACAACAAACTGCTTTAATGGACGTAAGTGTTTTACATAATATTAAAATACTTTGTTTGCAATATCTGTAAATCAATTTTAATTTTTGTTTATTTGTAATTAGTATGCTTAGTGTTTTTATTGTATTCAAGTCAACTAAAATAAAAAAATTATTCTTTTGTAGAAAAATTACAAGAAAGGTGCAGAAGACTTAACGCATACTCCAATTGCTGATTCTATTGATCAAGCTCATTTAAAAGAAATGAAACATTTAATGAACAATGTAAGTAAAAAAAAAGGAATCGCAACTGTTACTTTATTCTACCTAATACTTTTTTATAAGAAAAATTGTAATGCAACTTTTTTAAATAACGACATTAATTATCAAAACCTTCACAAAATCAAATTGTTTTCTTAGAAAAAGTATACTGATGATGCAAAGAAAACTTTAGACAAATACAACATTAATGCTGATGTGATTCAAATAGCACGTGCTCTTGTTACAACACCCATTAACTCAGAAATGCAATACAGAAAGGAATATTTAGCTAATTTGAAAGGAAAAGGTGTTAGTGCATCCGGTATTGAGTTTTACCCAGACTACGTAAAGGCTAAAGACAACTCCAAGCTTGCTAGCAAGGTAAATTATAAATAAACTATCTATAATTAGGCAATAATTTATATAAATAAGCAAAACTAAATGTTCTATTATTTAACATGTTGTATTTTACATTTTGTTTTTGTGAGTGTTCTATTTTATCTGTTGTGTATTTAGAGCGAATATTCTAAAGAAAATGAAAAAATGGTTCATCATTACACTATGCCTGCCGATACTCCTGACTTAAACAGAGCAAAAGAATCAGCAATAAATGCCAGTGACGTAAGACCATTTAATTAAACAAACTTTTATATATATATGATAAAATGTCACTAACAAAATAAACAATGTATTGTTTCATCTTACAAACTTTAATATCCCCAAAAGTAAAAGACAAAGTTTAATTAAATTTATAACCTGTTAATTTTAGCATTTTAATAGGTTTTCTACTGGTTAAAATACATTATATTTTACAAAGAGTTTTCTACTGTAGATTATAAAGAAACTATATGTTTTAAAATGTTGTTTTTTGATTATCTAGCTTCACTACAAGAAACAACGCAAAGAAGTAATTGACAGTTATCGTGGATTTCAAACCATGGACAGCAAAGATCATCCAATTGTACAACAAGGGATTAAAGCTGCTGAGCTTATGTCTGAGGTACTTTTTTATATAAAAACACAAGCTATGTCCAACATTTAATGTCAGTATATTTATTTCGTCACTAAAAAATTAAAAATAGACAATGTTATATAACAGTTTGAATATTGTCAATGTTCACAAGGGTAACATATGTTAAATTGAAATTTTTTATCTTTTAGAGAAAATACAAAGAAGATTACATGGAAGATAGAAACCTAATTTACTATCCAGTTCATTTAACCGCTGGATATGAAAGTGCAACAAAGGCCAGCCAGTATATTAATGGGGTAACAATAAAATGCTTTTTTAATTTTTGATTTTTTGCAATGTTTAGTATAAGATAATATCTTTGAACTTCAATTTATTATTGGATACTCGTTTAAATTTAATATTAATTTTGATTTATCATATTTTGTAGCCAAGTTATCAAAAAGCATACAAGAAAACTCGAAATGATTTTAAATATGATGTTACTAAAACTGAAGCTTATAATTCTTTCAAGGATCTTGGAAAACTTTCTGATGTAAATATTGGTTTTGTAGAAATTTTGCAAAAAATTTGCCATTTTTTTGTGATTGCAAAAACTTAATATTTTTAGGATATAGTAGTAACTTTTTGAAATAGATTTTATTGTAATTAATTTTTTAAATACTTATTTTGTATAAAGTTTAAGAAGTGCACAAATTTGCTTATTAAGAATAATTTTAATTCTTAGCACGCTTACAAAACTGACCCATCTACCTTAAAATTTACACAAAATAATGATGGACCAGATATGGAAAGAGCAAGAATGGTTAAACCACTGGTTAGCTACTGGTTTTATAAGGACCAGGCCAAAAAAATGTTGGACAAATACCACATTGATATTTCTGACCAGAGAATGGTGCAAGCTATACAATCAAATAAGGTAAACTTTAACAAAGCAAATGGGTTTTTAAAATAAACTTTAAGAGTAAATATATGCAAATGTTATAAATATTCTCTTGAAAAAAATTGAAATTGTGTTTTTCGTATTTTTTTTATTAAAAAATTGTTAGAAATGTTACATTATGTTAATTACTGATTAAGATATAAAAATGAAGTGTATTAAATTTACTTAATACTTTGCATTTATAGCTTACATCTGAGAACACATACAGGGCAAATTACGAGAAAGATGTCAAAGGTAAAATGAAAAACGAATCGATTGAAGCTTACCCTGAATACAAGCATGCAATGCAAGTTGGCAAAAACACCAGCCAGGTAAGTAATTTATAGTAATTATATATATGCTAAGATAATTAATATTAAGCAATTTAACCATCTGTAAAATTTAATTTCTGTTGGTTTAAATAATGGTTGATTTTTTCCATTGTAAGTTAACAAACAAGGCTAATGGTTATTTTTAAATATATCTTGTTGTCAATGTCAGTTAAAAGTTGTGGTCTTGTTTGTTGATTAGCTACAATAAAAGGCTTTTTTAAATTCAAAATATTTTAAATTTTTATACACAGACTGCTTATACCAAAGAAAGTGCTAAGGATATGAATAATTATACAATCCCTGCTGATCATCCATTTATTGTACATGCCAAACAAGTTGATGAGAATGTTAGCACGGTAAGATGAAAATATTTTTAATAGTATGATATTTTATAAAAAAGGCAAATAGGAGAGTTCAGTAATTGAACAATATTAATCAAATTTTATTGAAACAAATGAAAAACTTTACAACTTTTACTCTTATTTTCTATTTTTAAAGCGATATCTTTTTGCTAACTTAGCTTAAGTTAAACTAATTTTTATGTAGACTGCATATACCAAACAACGCCAAGAAACGATTGATAAATACAGAGGATTCCAAACTATGGACAGCAAACATAATCCAGTTGTTCAGCGTGGAATTAAAGCTGCTGAACTCATTTCTGAGGTAATTTAACATACAGCTAATACTACATGATGTAATTTTTAAAAATCATTGACATTTGATTAACTTTATGTAATGTTTTTAAATTGTAGAGGAAATATAAGGAAGATTACATGGAAGATAGGAATTTAATCTACTATCCAGTTCATTTAACTGCTGGTTATGAAGCAGCAACTAAATCAAGCAAATTTGCCAGCGATGTAAGTTTTTTATAATTTTCATTATTAAAAGTGGTACAGTGATTTTTACTATAACATTTTGCAATTTATGTCACACTTTTATATAGTTTAATGTTTCTATAAACTATCGTGTAATTTACATCGTCTTGGGTATAAACTTTGCCACACAACTATTAAGATAAAATAATACAAACCTTCACAACTACAACTTAATGCAGCAAATCTTTCTAAACTAATATTAAATTATTTTTTTAGGCTGATTACAAGAAATGGTACAACCGAAACATTAAGGGCTGCGGCAACTTTCCAGCCAATTTATCACCTGGTTATGAAGTCAACAAACAAGCTCAACAATTTCTAAGCAATGTAATTAATTCAAATTTAAAATATAGTTTACTTAATCTATACTTTAAAAAACTTTTGTACTTATAAGATGCTCTCATGATGTAGCGCCCTTGAGTAAGGCGCTATAAACAGTACAAACTCCTGCTGAGCCAATACTTAATCAGCAGTATAATTATCGGGCAATTAAAATCTATAATATCCCAAACTGCCACAGGCAACTCGAGACTGGGTCGGAGTAACTGATGTTACTCTATGTTTAAGTCACGCATTCGACTTTCCCACATCGAGGATAAAGGTATATAAAAAAAAAGATATGCTTTTACAGATATAAGCTATGGTTAATTAAATATTAAAATTTAAATAAGTTTAATCATTTTAATGAACATAAATGTAAACTGTTTACTGCTCAACGGTTTTAAATTTAGACATAACATTTTAATATTAAAACAGAATGCTTATAAGAAGAAATATGAAGAAACTAAATCTGAATTTACTGCTGTTCCTAATGTTCATGAAATGAGAAATGTTAGAGAAGTACAACCATTGCTTAGCCAGGTAAACTTATAGAAATTACGTAATTGGAAATATCAATATGACAAATACATTATTTTTATATATATAAGTCTTCACTTGAAATTTTTAAGCAATATTTTAAGAAATTGTATAGTTAAGGCATTTTATAAAGTGTATTTTTGGCCTTTTTAGTTGCATTTTTTGTTCACCTATTTGTACTTTACTTTAGAAAAAATATAAAAATGATGCAAAAGCACTGATGGGCAAATATCACTTGGATGCAGAAGTACCTGAAATTGCTCATGCCTTGTTTGTTACAAATGTCTTATCTCCTGTAAGTTGATTTTAACAATATTTTAAAAATTTTTAACAGTAATGCTAACAATTTTAAATGTAAAATTTAAATTTAAATTTTAGGCAATTTACAAAAAAAAATATGAGAAAGATATTAAAGGAAAAGGGGCTGAACACTTGGAAAAATCTCCCTACATCAAACAATTGTTAGAAGCATCTAAGCTAGCTAGCAAGGTAATACTAAAAAATTAATTATTATTAATTTTTTTAAATTACAACTTGAAAAGGATTTTTATTTTGTTAAAAAATTAAACAAAAAATTAATTTTAAAATTTAACATTCACAAAAATTGTTTTTATTTTTTTTTATAGCTACTGAATTTTTTGTACATTCCTTTTTTATTTTTAGGCATGTTATGGCAAGAAAGCCAACGAAGATATGCATTTATACAGATTAGGGATAGATACAGCAGAAATACAACAAGCTCTTATTGCTGACAAGCTAACCAGTGATGTAAGCAAATTTTTTTGTCTATAATTCTATAAACCTCTATATTTTTACAATTAATGTTTAAAAAGATTATATAATTATGTGATAATACATTTATTTTCATGTATTTTTTTAAGGTTTTGGTATTAATGTTTTTATTTTTACAAAAAATAATGGCAAACATTAGTAGTAACAAATATTAATATAATCTAATATAAAGACTTGAAACCTAAAGCTAATGTATACTTCCATCTATAAAAATAACTAAAGCTAATGTATACCATTTAATTGTGTGGGGTTAATTGGTTTAGGTCACATACAAAAAGGGAGCAGTTGAAGCAATAGAAAACTGCAAAGGATATTTCAAGATGCCAACAGAACAGATTCCAACCTACAAGCATTTGAAAAATGTGGCAGAAAATATGAGTGATGTAAAAAAGCTTTATTATTTTAAAATTTAATTTTAAGAAAAGAGTGTAGTTTTTGTGCTGTTTTATTTAATAGGTAGACAATAGATAGAGTGCTTAAATATTAAGTTATGTTTTAAATAGATTAAATACAAGGAGGAATACAATGACATGAAGAAATATATTTACTTTCCATATCACATCACACCTGAATATGAGAAGAAATTAGAAGCCAGCAAACTACTTAACCCGGTAACCTTGTTGCAACTTTGTTTTTAATACCTGTTGTTTTAATTTAAATATTGAGGTATTGTAAATAAAAAACGTTTTGTCATGCTCTAAAATATCTTAATTTTTCAACTAATAAACACTGTTTTAAATTTTTAGGCTGTGTATGCTAAGAACCATAAAGAACTGATGTCGAAATCTAACTTTAAATATCATGAGATTCCTGGCTATTTGGCAAACAAGGAGCTACAATCAATGATGGATATTGTAAGTTAACATAAAAAAAAATAAAATAAAATAAAACTTAAAGTGTTGTCTAATTTTTCATAAAAGTCGCACAAATCTCTCTTTATTAGCCTATTATATTTACAATAATGAGTTTAAATAAATAAAAATCTAAAGTGCTTACTTAAAAGCATAATAATTTAATTTTAAACATTTCTTTTTACAGCACAAGGATAAAAAAGCATTGGAAGAACTACATCAACATGGTTACAAAACCTCACCAGATGATATCCAGAATGAACACATGTTGGGTGTACAAAAAAGACTCAGCAACGTAAGTGTTAAACCATATTTAAAAACATTACAATTTAAACCATTTGCTAATAAATTTTTATATTGTTGAATAATAATTTTTATGAATATGAAGAATTAGGTTATATTGCATTAAAAATATGTAATGCTATTTTTGACCTCTACTTTAAAAATTAAGTTAGTTATACTACATTATTTTGGTTTATATTAAATAACCTGTGGGAATAGAATACGTCATTACATTATTGTTAGTTGAATATAAGGAAGTGATAATTAATCTTTCACTCCCTTGGGATATTTTTAATATATAATAATCTTAGTTAGTTAAAACTAGTAGTAAGGAGCTTATTCAATTTTGTTTCATGGTTTATGTTTAAGATAACGTTGACAATATTTACAAAGTGACATTTTCCTTAATAAATATAATACATAGGATTAAACTATAACACAATTTTGTTAAAAAAACAATTGTTATACTTTTAAACTTCTGTAAAAACCTTTTAGTTTTACAATATATTACTAAACAACTGTCTTAATTTCTTTGCATTTTTTGTAGAACTTGTACAAAGCAGCAGCTCGTGAAGTTATGGACAAATACAATATTACAGCTGAACTACCTGAGATTAAACAAGCCTTAATTTCATCTAAATTGGCCAGCAATGTAAGTAACATTGGTCTTCAACGTTTTTGTATAAAGGCTATAAAAAGTTATTAAAAGTTTGGTAAACTAATATTGCTTAGATTTAAATTTTTTATTGCATTAAAAGATATATTTATAACTTTTTAATTTATTTTACAAAATGATGTAGGGTTTTATTATGTTAGATTACTGCCAAGCGATTCAGAATAATTACAAGGTTATTTCAAATTGTTTATGTTTTTAATATATTAAAAATTTGTAAATGTGTTTTTACAGAACAAGTATAAAGAAGGTTACAAAACAGGAAAAGGAATGGAATACAATCCAGAAATTCCTGCTTACCAACTTGCTCGAAATGTTAAAGCTTTAAACAGCGAGGTAAGATTTTAAATATTACAAAAACTAAAATAGGCTAAACATTAATTTTCTATAAATATTCTTACATATAAAATTTTTTAAATTCAACCTAGTAAAAAACAATTTAAATGTGTTATATTTAAATTTTTTTGTAGAATTTGTACAAGAATGAAGCAAACCAAGCTTTACACACCTACCAAGTTATTGCTGATGCTCCTGATATTACCCATGCTAAAACTGTTACTCAACAAGCCAGTATTGTAAGTGAGCTGAATATCTATTTAAACAAAATTATTTTCAAACCAACATAAAATAATTAACAATAATAGAAAACTAAAATCTCCTCTGTAAAATGAATTAAGATATGTATTTATAAGCTAGTGTATTTAAATTCAAGTTTATTAAATTATAAATAAGGCTAAAACTTCATGGTTTAAACAATAGAAAATTATATTAAATTCTAGGTTGAGTACAAGAAAAAAGGTACAGAGCTTTTAGCTAAGGTGAAAGGGTATCAGCATTTGAAAGCCTCTGACCAGCGAGATATTGCTCATGCAAGAAAAGTGAATGATATTTTCTCACCAGCTAAATATAAGGAAGAATATAATGAAATTAGAAACTTGATCTACTTCCCAGTGCATCTTACTGATGGGTAAGTATATATACAGCTATTTAATTATTAATTTTTTAAATCTAAGTTGGACTTCTAAGCTATGATTTTATGAGAAATTTTTGTCGAAAATGTCGTCATTCAGAAATAGGTTTTGTTGCCAATTACTTCACATACTAACCAATACTTTGTCTTTTGCAGATATGAATGTGCTGTAAATGCTAACAAATTTGCATCATCAGCAAACTACAAAAGGGATTTCTATAAAACTCGATTTTTAAACAATTTTAAAGTTCATGAAACAGAAGGATATCAACTTGACAGAGCTGTACAACAAACTATCAGTAATGTAAGTTAAATCTAATGTACTAAGCGTTAGTATTTAAATTGTTAGTGTTTTGTATTGATTTTTCACATATGAAAATAACAATTTATTATATTTAAAGACTTGTAAATTTATTCTGCAAATTAGATTACATATAGAGCAGCGTACAACCAAGATTTGGGAAAATGTCCTTACATCACTGAAACACCTGAAAGAGGACATCATAGAGACATGAAATCATTGTTTAGCGAGGTAAATCTCTTTTAATACTGTCATAATATTTCTTGTATTTTTGACTTTTATTTATAACCCTTTTTTTCCTTTTAGAACTTATATCGCAATGATGCAAAGGGAATTATGAACAAATATGATTTGATTACTGATGAACCTAGAATGGTTAACGCTATAAGGGCTGTAAAGTTGGCCAGTGAAGTAAGTATAGTCGATTATTGATTTTTATTTTCTATTTTGAATTTGATTTCTAACAATTATGTTTAATTTTTATTTCTAATGACTTGGTGATTGCTAATTTCAATTTTTTATATAATTTTCAAGAACACTTACAAAGAAGATTATGAAAAAAACAAGGGAAAACCAACTCATAATATCCATGAAACTCCACAAATGCAACAAGCCTTAAAATCAAGTAAATTGGCAAGCGAGGTTAGTTAAATTTAATTCATTTCATAAATAAAAACAATTTTTAAAATATATGGGTAAGGTATAAAAATAAATTGTCATCTAGCTTAACATATTCAATTATAATATATCGTAAAAATACTTGTAGATAGTAATCACAATTGTTATTTTAGTATTATTATTTATAAGTCTGTTTAGGTAACAATTAGACGATTGGTTGTGTAGTTCAAACTTGTTTTACTTTATTACCCATAGAAACCTTACAAGCAAGAAGCTTTAAGGGAATTACAAAGTGTGCGAATGCCTGAAGATACAACAACTATCAAACATGCTCAACAAGTTGGAGTTATGATGAGTGATGTAAGTTTTTTTTTGTTTATTAAATATTAAAAATATAAACTGTGTTAGTTTGACTTGTTAAATAAAAAAAATAAAATTAATTTAAAGAAAAACTCTGATGCGTTCTGCTTTTTGTGAATAAACAATTTAAAATATAAAGGCTATTAAACTTCTACAAGTTTTTTTTTTTTTTTTGACTGATATTTATTAACAAAAATATGTTAATTTTAGATTGTGTATAAAAAAGATGCTAAAGAAAACAAACTTCAAGGATACAACAAAATTGCAATGAAGGACAACTACACGCTAAGGCGTTTAGATGGAATTAAAGACATTGCATCCGAGGTCTGGAACACATTGATTGGCATATGTTTGGGGCTTCAAGTTGTTGGAATTGAAGTTTGAAAAGTCATTGGCATCTGCATTTTTTTGTCGAATAAACTGTGTAACTTAATTAAAAATTTTTAGCATGTGTGTTTTTGTGTTCATCAAAATTTTGTGTTTTAAAAACTTAATGTGCATTTTATTAAAATTTTGTTTATCATTAATTTTTTTTTATTTATTTATTTTTTTGTGTGCAATAGTTGTTTTATTTTTTTACATAATAATGTTCTAACAAATTTAATTTAAAACATTTTTAACTATTTGCTGTGTTTGCACTTATTTTAGAATTGAAATTTTAGTTTTTTTATTTTTGCTTTTACTTTTTTTTATATTTTAAACAGATTCTACTTTCTTATTAATTTTTGATATAAATTTTTTTCCTGTAGTTGTGCTCTGCTAAAAAAAATTATTTGTTAAACGAATTTTTGTTATGTTTTGTTTTAACTTAACATATTTTAACCAACTTGTTTTATTCTTCAGGTTCATTACAAACAAGATTTATTCGACCAACGCGGGCAAAGTATTCCAGTTGTTGATACTCCAGAAAATGTGAGGCTTCAAAAACAACAGAAACTACAAAGCGATGTAAGTTGTCTTAAAAAATCTTTGTTCATTAAACATTTAACATTTTTATAAAGTAAAAATTAATTGAAAAATTTTGGTGTTGTATATATTACTTACCCGTTTTGTTAATTGTATTAAATATTTTATTTATTAATGTTAATTTAAAATATCTATTGGGTTATATTAGTGAGATATATTAGTGAAATAGCAATATTAAAATAAATTTTAAATAAAAAACAAAAATTATTTTTGTGAAATCACTAAAATTCGTTTTTCAAAAAAAAAATATTTTTTTTAGCTTTACTGATTATGTTTATGTCACTTTTATCTTAATCATGTAATGTTTTATTGGTGTTATAAATGTGCTGTTAAATCACTTTTGCTAATATATTATGTTTGATAGAAATTATATAAAAAAGATGTAGAAAAGCACATTAAAGGTCATGGTTTGAGCACTGATAAAACACCACAAATTGAACATGCCAAAGACATGGCTGTTTTGTTTAGCGAGGTATTTAAAAAAGTGTGCCATATTTAGTGTGGGTTTTTTTGCATGTGTATTTATTATGTTAATATTTTCACCCATTTTGTATATTTCTAAAAATTCATCACACTTAGTTAAAAAATTGTCAGATTTTCATTATTTTTTTTTTTTTTTTTTTGTATATATTTTTATCCTCGATGTGGGAAAGTCGAATGCGCGACTTAAACATAGAGTAACATAAGTTACTCCGACCCAGTCTCGAGTTGCCTGTGGCAGTTTGGGATATTATAGATTATAATTGCCCGATAATTATACTGCTGATTAAGTGCTGGCTCAGCAGGAGTTTGTACCGTTTATATTGCCTTACTCAAGGGCGCTACAGCATGAGATCAGTGGGGATTGAACCCACGACCTCATGTGTGGTGTAGCAAGTGTTCTTACCACTACACCCCGCTGCCGGTCTACACCACGCTGCCGGTCTACACCACGCTGCCGGTTTTTTATTGTAAAATATTGGTTTCTATTTAAATATAGTTTTATTGTATAATTAATCATAATATTTTAAATTCGTGCATGTTTAGTTTTGTATTGTATTTTGCTGTGGTTTATTTTTGTTTTGCTGTGATCAATTACAATTCTAAAGGAGAAGTTTTAAGTCAAATGGTAAGTTTAAAAACATTTTGTATACAGTTGTTATATAATATGTGTAACATAAATAAAAAATTTAAAATATTGCATGTTGCTGAGTTTAAAAGTTAAATCCTTGTTCTCATAATCTAATTTTACAATTTAACTTTTGCTTACTTTAGACAAAATACAAAGAAGGTACAAAGGATTTACATGTATGGAAAAGCGGAGAAGCTATTAACACTCCATCTGCTGTAAAAGCCAAGGAAACTACTGACTTAACAAGTGATGTAAGTTATACAAAACCTAATTTTTTTAAGGGCTTTATTATTTTAAATACAAATAGTAATATTTGATGTAAAGCAACTATGTTTTTGTAACTTTTTTTAGCTAGTTTTTTTACAAGAAAAGGCTAATAATTGTGAAACAATTAGTTGATTTTTATTGTTTTTAACATACACATTGGTAATGATCTAAAATATATTTCACCTAAAACTTTTTTGCTTAGTACAAATACAGAGAAGAATATCAGAAAACAAAGGGTCAAGGTTGTAATATTATAACTCCTGCTATAGCACATGCTAAAGATGTTACCAAGGTTTGTAAAATCGTTTTATCTATCACCTGTTAATTTACCTTGTCAAAATATTTTTTAAATTAAATTTTTTTTAAAAATGTGTCAATAATTCAGGTTTTTGAAAATGAGAGCATTAAATAAAGCATTCTACCAAAGCATTAATTTTTTCGTATACTTGTTATCTTTTGCATTTCCTAGTATTTATTTTTGTTTAAATATTTTTACCATGTAGACTGTAAGTGACATATCATACAAAGAGAAGCATGTGGAAGATGGACTTACTCCACCATCCTTCACCATTCTCCCCTCAACCCCCCGCATTCAACATGTTCAAGAAGTCGGCAAAAACCAGAGTGAAGTAAGTTTAAAATATTATTTCAATAATGAAATTTTTTTAAATATATCTTTTTATTATCCAACATACAATTCAAAAAACACTTAAATTTTAGTAATAATATAACAATTGAGTACTTTAGTAATAAAACCTCTATTTTTTAGAACAAATACAAAGAACAACACATCAAAGAAGATATTGGCAGGTCTTCAGAACTTAAAGATGCTGTGCTGATCAAAAGTAATGTAAAAACTACTGAACTACAAAGCAATGTAAGTTGTTTTAAATCGATTTAATTTCTTTGTTATTGTTTCATGTATCATAAGATGTTTCTTGTCTTTTGTATAAGTAAATTTAATAAAAGATTTTTTATGCTATCTGTTATATCATAACGAACAAATTTTTACTGAGATAAATTCTATTAAAATATTTTGTAAGTAAAAACCTTACTAATTTGACATCTTTAGATTAGTTGACTTTGTTTTTTTTTAATAATATATTTTTTTCTAGATTGAGTATAAGAAACAGGGTGAAAAAGTAACTGAAGATTACAAGGCATATTTTAACTGTCTGAACGACACTCCATTAGTTAAACATGCCAGGAAGGTAAATGTCACAAGTTTTATTTTGTATACAATTTTCTGTTGTTGTTTAAATACTTTTTTTTACAATATCTGTTCGTCATTTTGCTATTCTGTTTTTGTTAGGCTAAAGACATTCTTAGTAATTTCAAATACAAAGAAGCTTATGAAAATGAGAAAGGAATTTTCTTTTATCCTTATTTCTTAACTCCACAATACAATGCTCAAGTTAAAGCTGGGAAACTACAGAGCCAAGTAAATATATTTTTTATTAAATTTATTATTTTACAAATCATTAAAAAAAATTAAACCTTAGTCTACAATGTTGTTATAATATGATTTACCTTCTGCTTTTTTAGTCACTTTACAAAAAGAAAGCTGAGAAAGATATGCACCACTTCCACTTAACCACTGATCAACCAAACTTTAGACTTGCTCGCGAAGCACTTGACTTATGCTCTGATGTGAGTTAATTTTTTTCTTGTTTTAACGCTATAGAATGTGTTTTTGTAATGCAATAACTAACCCAAAAAATCTTAACGTGATAAAATATTACTAAGTTCTTTCTTCAAGTTAAAACAAGAACCTTATGCGTCTTGCTTCGGGTAGTAAAAGTAATATAACCTCGCCTTATTATCTTTTTTAGTTGAAATATCGACAGCCTTACCAAGGCAAAGGAGCTAAAATAAAGGATACTCGAGATGTACCTTCGATTCTACACTCCAAGAAAATGCAAAGTCTGTTGAGTGACAAGAAATATAAAAGCAAATATGAAGAAATCAAAGATAAATATCATTTGGATGTAACAGCCCCTGCTTTGCAGAATGCTAAGAACGCTAATAAAATACTTAGTGATGTAAGTAAAAAATAGCTAATTTTACATTGCAAAGTAAATAAATTTTGACATACTTAAATAAATGGAATTATATAGTTTTTAAATTAAACTATATATAATGAAACTTAAATAAGTTGCAGATGATATTTTTTTTAAGAAATATAATCAATTCATTTTGCCTCTTTAGGTTAGCTACAAACAAAAACACAACAGTGAGAAGGGACAATCTTACAACTCTGTCCAGGATTCAGTTGAAATGAAACATTTGAGATCTTTACCAGATCAAATTAGTGATGTAAAAATTGTGTTTATAATTATTACAAAATTAAATATTTTTTTAAAAATGTATTTTAAAATATGTTTTCTTTAACACAAACTTACTTTTTAATTTACATTTTATTAATTTGTAAAACTTTTTTTAGAACAAGTACAAGCAAGATCTGATTGTTTCAAGAGGCAAAGTTATCCAGGTTGCTGATACACCATGGTTAACTGGCCATAAGCAAGCTCAACAGTTTATTAGTCATGTAAGTCTGTTGTTAAAAAAGCGAATTAATTAACATTTATTCGATTACAAATATTTATTATTCAAAAAATTATAATAATTCATTCATGCTATATTCGCAAAATTTTTATTTTTTGGGTGACTTTCAAAAACATATTAAGAAAATCTTATAATATATTGGTGCATCTTTAAAATTTTATCTAACATAAACTATCAGTAAATTCGTATTGTAAATTTTAAACAAAATATTTTTAGATCAAATATGGTCAAAATAGTGGAAGAAAGTTAAAGTGTAGATATCAACCTGATAAGTTCAACAAACATGTTAAAAATGTTACAGAAAGCATCAGTGATTCAAAGTAAGTCTAAAATTAATTTAACAACACCTTTGTACAACATTTTTTTGTTCATTTTTTTAATAATAGTTTCTTAACTATTCAAATAAATATACAATATCTTTATGGTCGGTTGGATTAATAGGCCTTCAAAATATTGAAAATGTTGTTTGTGGTATTTTTTTTTAGTTTATGATTAAACGTAAACATCAGTAATAAACATATATAAGTAACTGAGTAAATAAGTAAATATGCTATCTGTAAGGAAGACATTTAACATACGTATAAATAACATATTTTTATTTTACAGATACCATGATGATTACGAACAATACTTCAAAGGAAATTTAATTCCATTACCCTTAACTCCCGAAGTAGAAAATGTCATTAAAAATTCAAAACTTATAAGCAGTGTAGGTCTTAATCATTTTATATAAACAAATTTGAATGCATGTTATAAAAAGGAAAATATATAAATATTATTTGCAACTATTTGTCAATGTATGCCCTTTAATCTTTATTTTTTAATTTTATAGTCTGTATATAAGAAGAAAGCCAAGGAAGATTTAAATCACTATCTAATCATCTCTGATCACCCTGAATACAAACGACTTAAAGATGTAAACACAAACTTAAGTGATATCTCATACAAGGAAGATGCTGGTAAGAAAATGGGCGAATTTACAATGATTTTGGATACACCATCTCTGATCAAAGCAAAGGAAAATATGATTTTGCAAAGCGAGGTAAATTTGATGTTTTTTTTTTTTTTTTTTTTGTTGTTAGTGAAAAAATTGTCACTACAAATATTTAAATAAGTTAGTGGATAGGTAGTAATGATAACTATGTCTTATTTTTTAAATATATTACTTTATAGGTATGTAATTTTATACAAAAATATGTTATTGACTTCTGTATTAATAAAGTCAACTTGTAAGAATAAGTACACTTAACTGGAAATCTCAACACTCTTTGTATATAATTTTCAGAGTGCTTACAAATCAGATTCCAAAAAAAAATTGCAAACCGATTACACTTTGCCTCAAGAAGGAACATCAGTTATGCAACAACAGTTATATGCCAGCACATTAACAAGTGATAAAATCTATAAAGACAAAGGTAAAGTAAACTTTAGCATAAACTTTTAAAAATTTAAACACATTTTTTAAACATATAATATAAATTAAATTTGCAGATTCTCTACTTTAATTTGATTTTTAAATCTTTAAAACAACACTAGTTATTTTAATTTTTTACCAATAGTAATTTAGTGTTTACAATTTTGGTTTAAAGGTGATGAGATTAAGCATGAACCGACAGGGTATAAAAACATGAAAGAAACTATGGACACAAAACACGCCAAAGAAATGAACAAAACTCATAGTGATGTAAGTTGCTTTAATAAATATTTTCTTTAAAATAACGATTTGGTATAAAAGCTAAAATATCCTCAATAAAATTTTTGTTTATATTTTTTAAAGAAATATCAATTTAATATTCTAGTTTATGAACTAGAATCTAGTTAACAATTTTTATTATTACCTATTTAAAATTATTTAATTTATTATTTTATTTAGATTAAATACAAAGAAAGTGCCAAGAAAAGCCTTCAACATGTTCACCCTACTGCAAGTGATCCATGGACTGAAAAAGCAATTGAAACAAATAAGAATATCAGTGATGTACGATTTAATATTTTATTAATATTAAAGTTAAAAAAAAATTTTAAACAGTTAAAAGGCTAAATCATGCGGTAGCATGTTGGTATTGCTGATACAAAGTCTGCAATGTTGATTAAATTGTATTTATAAACAGATCTTTGTTCTATTTAATATTTATGTGCCTGATTTTAGATTAACTACAAAGCAAAGGATAAAGAACTAGCTCATAACTACAAAGCAAAAGAAACTGATAATTTTACTAAACATGCTATGAACGTAAGTTAAACTTTTCTCGTTAGTTTTAAAAATTAATATTATTACTAATGTATTTTAGTTGACTTCAAGGCATAATCTTTCAATTTTTTTAAAGGTTACAAACAATATAAGTGATGCCAAATACAAAGCGGATTATATTGAAAATGTTGGTTTATGTTGGTTTAGACCAAATGAGCGAATATTTGAGCATGCCAGGAAAGTTGCTGACCTGAGCAGTAATGTAAGTCATAATTTTAAAACCAACTGCTTCGTTTTTCAATTTTTATAACAGCAAATACAATTAGCCTACAAATAATATTTTTAAACTATGGATAAATAAAACTTCAAAGATTTATTTAAAATTTAAAAACTGTTGTTTATATAATTTTTTTCACTAAATTTTTGATAGATTTTAATTGTAATTTTTTAAATATTTTTTCTGAATACTCTTTTTTTATTTTTACTGAAAATTTTCACTGGATGTTGTTTTAGAACAAATACAAGCAAGAAGCAATGAAGATGAAAGGAAAATATCACATCACAACCGACACTCCAGAGTTTGAAAGATTAAGAAAAGTACAATCTGATATTAGTGAGGTAAACAAAATGTGACTTGTTTGTTTTTATGTTCAAATAAATTATTATCATATTTGTTTTAATGAAGTTATTAAACAGTGTTTTATTTTCTAAACAAACTCTGAACGTATTCATGTGTTTTTTTTAATTTTTTTAGTTATTTTCAACCTAATATTTATAACCCTTTCAAGGTTAGGTGCTTCTTTTTACAAGAACATAATTTAGAACATTTTTTTATTTTAAGTCAAAATACAAAGGTGAAAGTGGAGTCGACCAAGCTCAAGATTTTACCGTTCTTGAAATTACACCGGAGATCAAACATGCAACTCAAGTGTCTTCTCTTATCAGTAAGGTAAGTAGTTCAAGACCCGGTGATGATAACACCATATAAAAAAATTTCTAAGTTGACAGTTTTTATTACTGTTGTATTGTGAAAATGGTTGTGAAGAAAAATATAAATATTTTAATGCAGAACCGTTTATATTTCATGACTAATCTGATTCGTACAAAGTTTATTAGAAATATGTGTTTTTGGTTATTTGGAACGGCTAAAATTAAAAACTTAACTTTTTTCATTTGTATAACGTTTTTTGTTAACAACAGAACAAGTATAAAGAGGCTTTTAACAAAAATAAAGGAACTTATACGGCACTTGAGAATGAACCAGTTGTTGACCATGCCCAAAATGTACAAAAGATGCAATCAAAGGTACATTTAAAATTTTTATTTTAAATAAAAAATATTAAAAAAAATATATTATGCATTACTTTATTGCTAAATGCAATTGTTCCTGAAAAAATTATTGTTATTAAAACATCAAAACTATTTACTCGCTAGGTTGAATATGGTCGTGAGATGAAGAAAATGCCAAAGGGAAAATTTACTTCACTTGCGAATCGTCGAGATACTGATCATATGCAACAAGTGCAAAGAAATATCAGCAATGTATGTTGGAAACTGTATCGATTTGCCGTGGTTGTGTTTTAATCAACAAACTTTGCAGTGTTTTATTTCATCAAAAGTTGTGTTTTTGTCAAAATTTGATGTGTATTTGTTTGCACGATATTTTTTAGCATGACATTGCAGTTTTATGTTTTTATAAAACATTTTATTTTGTTTTGCTTTTTTACATCACTTTCAATATTATTTTTTCTGTACAAACCTCACCTATTGTGTTATTTTAATTTTTAGTGTTAGCAATTTAAGTGTTTACAAAATTCAGATGTGTTATTTATCGTGTGCTCTAAATTTTTGCATTTTTTTACTAATTGGTAAGTTTTTTATCATGCTTTGACCTTATTTATTACGAACAGCAATTTAATTTGAATATACTATTTGTTCTACGTAAGTATACTCATAAAATAATATTGCAAGAGCTTTGAATCTTACGTAGAAATTTTGTTGTTAAGTTTAAAAATAAGCTAATTTTATAGTTTAAAATTTTTTTCAGGTAATTAGATATATTGTTTTAACCTCATTTTTTCGTTGTGGCAGGCTGAATACACCAAGGAAGCTCGTGAAAATATTGACAAAGACTTTACAGTTATGGAGAGTAGACCTGATGTTGAACATGCTATTAAAACTGCTAAGTTACAAAGTGATGTAAGTTTAAGGACAGTTTTGCAAAATTTAGTTTGTATGTGTTATTAACCAATAAATATAAACCAGTTTAGTTAAAAAAAATTCATACTGTTGTAATGAAATCGTTGTAAATGTAGTTTATTCGTTTATAATAAAGAATTTTATATTTTTATAGGTTCACTACAAGCAAAAACTTAAGAATAAAAACATTTCTAAAACACCAGCAATGAAGAGCGCAATGGATGCTAACAAATTACAAAGCAATGTAATATTGATTTAAAAATTAGATATTTTAAAGAACTTAATACATTTCTGTTACATTTTTATTTTTGTAAATCAAAAATTTTTAATCTAACTTATTTGAAATTATGCCAATAATCAACGTTATTATTGTAAATATTTTAGCTGGAGTATCGCAAAGAGTTTAACAAAGAAATTAAAGGAAAAGGTTGGAAGTTCATCAAAGACACTCCAGCACAGAAGCATGCTGAAGAGATCGGTAAAGTGCAAAGCCAGGTAAACATTAAAAATTAACAAAAACTAAAAATATGCTATATATGTTTAATAAGAATGTATTGTATTTACTTATGTGTAACTAGAAATAATAAAATTTTCAGGTTTATTGTTAAATGTGATTACAACTATTATAGTTTAGTTCTATATTAACTTGTTTTTTTTTTTTGTATGTTGGTAATCATGTATGTTCACTTATTTGTTTGTAGTACAAATACACACAAAAGCATAGAAACGAGAAGTTAAAAGGTTACACTTCAATTACTGATAGACCTGATATTTTACATGCTACTGCTTGTAAGGATCTAGTCAGTGATGTAAGTTAAACTGTCTTACATTTATGTATCAAAAACTTATATTTTTATAAAATTTAAATAGTTTATAAAATTCTAAGATTTTCTAAATTCGTTAAAGTAAAGTAAAACATGGCATAAACCTAAGTATATAAATATTATGTGCATAAATTTATTTGAAATGTTTTGCTGATATCATGTTATTCTGTTTAGTACGAGTACAAGCGTCGTCATAGAAACATGACAGGTAAGGGATATACGTTTACACCGAATACCCCAGGCCAGGTTCATGCTGAAGAGGCCACACATCTACAGAGTGAAGTATGGGCTTAAAGTTAAATGTATATATTAATAAACAGGTTTCTTAGGTAAAATTTCTTGTAAAAAAATGTTAGTTATCTTAAAATTTTAAATGTTTAAATAATAAATTGAAGTGTAAATATTGGTCCAAATATTACAAAAAATGGTATTCAATTTTTTCTAATAACTCATAAAATTCATATTATAATTTTTTAATCAATTTAACCTATATTTTTTTTGAATTAGTTACAATATCGTCGCAAATATGGAAATACTGGAAAATCTTGGCAATCTGAAGAATCACCATTCATTGGACATTATAAAGAAGCTCAAAAACTTGTGGATAATGTAAGTTTATTCAAAATATAACAAACTGTTTTTTGTTTTGATAAAGTGCTTGTTTACCTTAGTGATTTCTCAAAAAAAGATTTTTGTATATTTTGCCTAGAATATAAAATACACATAAATTTAGCAATACATCCTACACGTTAATTGCCCTACAACTAATTATTTAAAAAATTAAAATAATTTGAAAATTTTTAAATAATTTTTGTTTATATTAGATTGATTATCGCAAGAATGCCAAAGAGCTTAACGCTAGAGGCACAGGTGCAATGGAAAGTACTCCAGCTATGGAGCATCACAAAAAAGCTCAACAGATACTGGATAGTAGAGCTTATAAAGCTGATTATGAGAGAACAGTTAAGGGCAGGGGAATGACGTTTGATTTACATGGAACACCGGCAATGGATCACATTAAACACGCAGAAGATATCAAGAGCGATGTAAGTAGAAACTTTTTAATTTTTTGTCAGCTTTTGATTAATTTAAGCGCAAGTTTTTATCAATTTTCAGGATAATAAGAAAATGTTACCAATTTTGCATTAGTAGCAACTTTTTTTTATTCACAATGGTATCTATTTATCTTACACAAATGTATCGAAACGTACATCTTATATTAATTTTTTATGTTGTATATTTTAGAAACTGTACAAGGAAAATTATGAGTCAATGAAAGGAAGGCCAACTTTGGTGATGGATGCACCTCATCTTGTTCATGCTCAGAAGGCAACAGCTCTAATTAGTGACGTATGTTTTTCATATATTTCTACTTATGTGTTTTTCTTCTTATATCTAACAAGACTATAATAAGTTTTGACAGCATTCAATTATCATTTATTAAAATTAAATGAGCGATTATTTGATGCAAACTTTAAGAAAGCAAAAGTTTTGCGCAAGATGTTTTTTTTGTATATATCTTTATCCTCGATGTTGGAAAGTTGAATGCGCGACTTAAACATAGAGTAACATCAGTTACTCCGACCCAGTCTCGAGTTGCCTGTGGCAGTTTGGGATATTATAAATTATAATTGCCCGATAAATATGCTGCTGATTAAGTGCTGGCTCAGCAGGAGTTCATACCGTTTATAGCGCCTTACTCAAGGGCACTACAGCATGAGATCAGTGGGGATTAAACCCATGATCTCATGTGTGGTGTAGCAAGTGTTCTTACTACACCACGCTGCCGGTTTAAAGCAAACCTGGTTAAACAAACTTTATTTAAAAACAAACTTCTCAAAATATAAAAACCTTGCGAAGCTCTTTTATAAAATGTTATAATTTTTCTTTTAAATTTTAAAGGCGAAATACAAACAAGATTACAACGAAAATCGAGGTCGAATGTGTTCAATGTTGGACACACCAGAGATGAGAAGAGTGAAAGAAAATCAAAGAAACTTGTCAGAAGTAAGGGTTTCTTATTACTTTATTAACTTATTGATAAAGTCAAATGTTTTATCTGTTTTTTATATTTTGAAACAATATGAAAATTTTTTTAATTTTTAGTTTTTACCAATTAATTTTTGCTATTGCTACTCTTGCTACTAGTAATTTTCTAACCTAAAATAGGTAATTTAAAAATTGCTTAGACATAATCGAAACGTAACATTAATTTTGCTGTAAATTCACAAATAAAAGTTGTGGCACAATTTTTAAAGAACGCAGTAAAACAAATATTTATAAAATGTTGTATTTATTGGTTTAGAGCAACTACAGATCTGATGCAGAAATGAGCAGAGGTCGCCAGTCTGCCATACTTGATACACCTGAACTTCGAAGGGTTAGGAAAAACACTTATAACACCAGCACTGTAAGTTGGTTTGTTAGGTTAATTAACTAATAACACTTTAATAAGCAAAATACATGGACAGTTGAAAAAAGCTACATGTTATTAAAGTATTAACTAAACGTTGGTCTATTATTATTAAATCAGAATTGTTTTTTGTTAATATAACATTTTTAGAGCATCTTTGTGGTAAAAACTATATATAAAAACTATAAAACTTTTTAAATTTTTTAAATAATATAGTTTATAATTTTATAATTTTCGCTTCTTTTTAATATTCAATTAATTTTTCGTAGCTTTTTGAATCTTTTTTTATTACTAATCTTTAAAAAATATATAATTTCTAAAACTTGTTTTTTTTTCTTCTATGTACTTTCCCTTCTATTCAACTTCTCTTCCATTCAACTTCTCTTCTATACCACCACCAATAATAACATCAGGTTAATTATAAAGATACAAACAACAACCGACCCATGAATGTTTTGGACACTCCTGCTTTCCGAACTGCAAAACAAAACTCTAAAAATTTTAGCCAGGTATAAATTTACTGTTGCTTTCTTGCTATTTATAAATATGTGGTTATGTGAAAATCTTTGTTATAAACTTAATAAGCCTTTTAATTTTATGTTACTTTTATGTTTGAAACATTAACGAAACTTTTACTCTCGATCTTTATATATAAACGTTCATTTTACAAGATTTTTATGATTATACTTATTTTTATAAAATTTTTACTTTACATTATTATACCAAATAAATACAATTAAAGATTTTCTTTTTTTTTTCAATATCAGATTAAATACAAAGAAGATCATGAAAATATGAGGGGCAAAGCTATGTCAGTGATGGACACTCCAACTTTGCGAACAGTTCGACAAAACACCCGAAACGTCAGCGATCTTGCCTACAAGGGAGCGCTAAAGAAAACGGAAGAAATGGAAAAAATGAGACCAAATGTCGTTCAACCAATCAGTAAGTTATTACAAAACTTAAATTTTAATCTTAAAAAATTATACTTTTTTATGTAATTGATATGTTGGATAAAGAGTCGTCTAATGCATAGTGCCTGTATCATAGAAAATAATATTGTCAAGACTAAGTATTTTTTTTTGTATATATCTTTATCGTCGATATGGGAAAGTCGAATGCGCGACTTAAACATAGAGTAACATCAGTTACTTCGACCCAGTCTCGAGTTGCTTGTAGCAGTTTGGGATATTATAGATTATAATTGCCCGATAATTATGCTGCTGATTAAGTGCTGGTTCAGCAGGAGTTCATACTGTTTATAGCGCCTTACTAAAGAGCGCTACAGCATGAGATCTGTGGGAATTGAACCCATGACCTCATGCGTGATGTAGCAAGTGTTCTTACCACTACACCACGCTAGTTATAATCATGCGAAACACCAACAAATATGCGCTTACACAATACTAGCGAACAATTATCTTAAATTTATAAATAAGTAGCTTTATTGCACTTGGTTAAACAAATTCTTAATAAAGTTGAAAAAATATTTGATCTTTTCTAAACATGTTTTTATTTGTAGACAAAGGACAGAAATCTAGTAAGATTATGTTCAACAAAACAAAGAAATTTGAAATGAAATCTGAACCTGAACATGAAGTTGTTCGTGCGGCTCCAATGAAAAGATGGAGGAGAAATCCTGGCTCTATCTTTGATTACGATCCTTCAGAATACGAGACTGATACCGAGTATGAAGAAGGGGGTAAGTACTTTTGTCGCTTCTTAGGTAAATAAAAAGTTGCTACTTTGTACTTACGATTAATTTTGAAGTAGACTTTTTAAAAAAACTAGCTTTAGAATAGTACGTTTTTAGAATAATAATTATAATTACAACGCTGGAAGTTTGTGGAATGGTATTTTCTATTTTTATAATTTTTTATAATTTTTTTTTCATTTTAGTAAAGAAATCTTACTCAGGGAACGGGGTGGATGCGGCACCTACAGATGAGGATGAAGACTTTAACCGGCTACGAACTCTTGATCCTAAAGCTTTTGTGAATAAGGCTGTTCCGTGGACCGACTATGTTCTTGGTAATGTTGTTAATTTTTTATGATAATGACAATAGTTAATCCTTAGTTTAGTGTAAAGTATTATAAGTTTAACTTTACAAGTTTAATTTCTAAATCATAATTTTGGTTTTTACTAAATGAAATAGGTTTGAATATTTTAAGAATATTATATAACTTAAATAAAATTTATTGTTTGTTGTATAGGTTCAGGCCATAAACATGTGGGGGCACCTAATTCAGTTTATGATTACGATTCAACAAAGCTTCAAAAGTTTAACATGGGAGGCTCAACACCAGCAAAGGTAAGACACTGATCTCTATACTACAATTTGTTACTTAACCCAAGTTAAGTAAACGTTTAATGTCGACAAATACTTTAGTTTAACTTTTACAAACCAGAATCAGTTACAAATGTTGTCTTTAAGAATTTGTTTCTATATATTTATACCTAATGTGGGAAGGACAACTTTACGGCCTAAACTTTTGGTAACTTACATTACCCCAGTTGTTTTTACTTTGTTGTTGGATAGTTTTGACTTTTTAATATTGCAAAATTTCCAACCTGCCGTTTGGTGTATGGGTAGTTACCGTAAAAGATCTTACATAGGGCATCATAACTATGTTATAGTGTGAATCGAACTCAGTACCTACATCCAGTGGCCAGTGATGCCAAATTTAATAAACTAGTTTTAAACAGATTTAAAATTTTAAAATATTTTTAAAGCAGCCCCAATACAAAGCCTTGTACGACTACAACGCTGCCGACGGTGATGAGATCACATTCGTCGATGGTGACGTCATAATAGATGCACAAACGATCGACGAAGGTTGGATGTTCGGGACCTGTTTAAGGACCGGACAGACCGGGATGTTACCGGCAAATTACGTAAAAATGGTGGCGTAATTTTTTATTTTAATTTTTAGAAAAATTTGTAAAAAATAATAGAAAGTTTTTAAGTTTAAGAAAATATTAACAAAAAAGGTCTTTTTTCTTGGACAAATTACGATTTTTTTAATAAATTTAATCATTAAAAAAAACATGAACTTTTTTATATAAACATAAAATTTAAAAAAAGAGTTAATTTGTAATTATTTTATAAATTGAATAGGTTTTAAATGTAGAAATGTTAGTTTTGCTCTAAATACTGTTATTGAAACTTTTGTTTTGGTGTGTTTTACTTTAAGTTGTACATAATATCAATCAGCACCTGATAAAATCGTAAAATGTTTAGATTAACATAGGGCCCGCAATTCACTACCAATGTTTAAGAAATGTTGTAAATATCGCTAAAAAACATTTGCATGAAAACTGTATAGTTTATTTATACATTCTATATATTAACTAAGGTCTTACAAAATTTAATGTAATTTTTATTAATAATGGATTGATAAAATGTTAAAAAATTGGTTATTATATTACTTTTATTCTATTATAAATTGATAAAGTATAGCCTTAACTGTTTTCTACTGCACTTTAAAATGTAAATACTACTAGGATTGTTGTCAAATAAATTATTTAACACAAAAAATGTCGTCGGTTTATGAGCTTTAAAATACCTGCCTATTACATCACTTTGGTTACAGGGATATTATCTTGTTACTATTGTTGAAATAGGCTACATTCAGGACAGATTTGCTAAGTAAATATAGGATTGGGTCGAACTAGTAGCTGACAAAAGAAGGTAAGCAGCTTTCAAATTCTTTGATTCAAGATAATAATTGAAAGGTTGTAGGAATTTGTTACTAAAATAGAAATGAAAACATAAAATGTCGTGACAGCTGAAAGTACCGCAAAACTAACTGCGTAGTTATATTTGCAATGTTACTAGTTAGTTGTTAATTAAAAAAACGTTGTATATTTCTAAACGGAAAAACGTCATCATTTAGTTGTTAATATTGATAACATGATATTGCAAATAACATGTAGTTTGCCTTCGGCGAATTTTAACGTATGACGTAATGAAAATCATGGCGTTGTAGGCAGGTCTAATATTTACTTAAAGTACAGGGATTAGACTGCTTGTACTAATGTGATGATTTACAAGTGGTCTACTATGTTTAAACTGTAACAAACTGTGCTACTAAGGAGTATATAGATTGCAATGTTTTAGTTGTAGCAAGCTAAACTTAACATAGACGAGAATTGCATATTTAAACAGCAAAAAACATAAATTTCTGTTTGAATAGTTAGTAAATTTTGTGTGTTAACAATATTAGAAATTATTGTAGACTTTATGCATAAAGTTTGTTTTAAGGAAAACTCAGAAAACGTTTCGTAAAATTAGATATAAGAAACTTTGTCATATATAAAAACGGATATCATTAATACTAATGGATATTTAGTTAATAATTGACTTTAGTTTACGGAAAATTTATTGTTTACCCAGTCTAGAAGGTAACAGTAACAATTAGATTTAGTTTGGCCTATTTTTTCGTATTTTATTTACAATAATCCAATTTAGCGACACAAAAATATCAAACGATTTTTCAAATACCTATCTCACGTTTTGTCTGAAACGTAACCTCTAGTATTTCAGAATATAATATCACGAAGCTATAACATAATACTTGGGTCACTTAGGTTCATAGAAATGTTACTTGAAATTTTCTAGGTATTTGTAAATTGCTGATTTGTCGATTTTTATCGCTTAAAATAACACTCCTTAAAAATGTTACTATTTAAAATAGGTTATTTTTCTAAGAGGTATATATATATATATAATTGATTTGCAAACTTTTTTTAGAGTAATACCATAACATTTACGTAACGTAAAGAAACGGTAGTTAACAAAAACTGGTGAAACTATAAAATATTAGCAAAATCTAACAGAAAAAGTATCGGTTTGAATGCATTATATTGTATGTGTTGCAACAATGGTACGACCCCCATTTTTTTTACTGTTTACTTGCAAAATCGGTAAAAAAATGTAGATAAAATGGTATTAAAAACTAAAGAGTGAAAAGGACATAACAGCAAACATTACATAAACATTACCGTTAGCAGTGCGCAGAAAAATAAGCGTGGCAACCTCACTACCACCTGCGAGTTAAATTTTTGTTTATTTTGACACTGTATATATAGTAGGGGTTTTAAAATTGCCTTTGTACGTTACTATAAAATAATAATAGAAAATAAATGTTTAAAATTTTAACATTTTCTTCACTTTTTATTAGGTCACAACTTAAGTAATCTACTATGCTACTTGGTGTAGGATTACATGCAATAGAATTAATTTGGGGCAGTCTTAACATATGGGTTCTAACCCTAGCTGTGGTACTCTTTATCTACATTTGGTGGAGACGACCCTCCAAGTTCCCCCCAGGCCCCAGGGGGTTACCTTTACTTGGGGTATTACCCTACTTGGATAAGTACCCTGAAAGATTGTTTAAAAAGTGGGGTGATGAGAAGTATGGAGATATTTTGTCTGTGAGGTTCGGGACAGAGGATGTCGTAATCGTAAACTCATTCGAAGCGACTCAAAAGGTAAATTCGTGTAATTTAAGTTCCTAACTTTTACATTGCTTAATTAACTACTTTGTTGTTTGCAGAAATTAATTAATTAATACTAAAGTAAATACTAAATGTATTATCTGCGTTGGAGAACTATTTGTGGACTAAAATGCTTTAAAATTAATGTATTTTTTGACTTTTTTTAAATCTAAAGTATCTCTAGTTTAATAATTTTAATTTTAGGAATAAATAATAGTTAAAATTTTTAGACGTTCTTTCAACAAGGCCAAGCGTTTTCAGGTCGACCTTACAAGAACATATTTAAACAAGTAACTGGTGATCTCGGTATAGTGCTGAAGAATTACAGCGATGATTTTAATATACAACGGAAATTTGCTGTGCAAGTATTAGCGAAGTATACACAAAAAAATCAATTTTTTTTTAAATTTTAATTGGAAAATTTAACTTTTATTAATTTTTGGTAATTTGATAAGTTAAAATTTAAACTTTTGATCATTTTTTGTTTAGCTTTTTACTTAATTTTTTTTTTTAGATTAGGCTTTGGAAAAAAAGGAATGTTGGATATAATTAACGAAGAAGTTGATATTTTGGTGAAATACTTTGAAAAACAAAATGGAAAACCAATTAACTTTAAGGTGAATAACTTTGACCAAATTCTAAATGCACATTGACAAGGTCTTATTGAATAACATGCTTTCACGAAATAAACTACTGCTAAGCACATAACCAATTGACAAGTTAACCATTGTGCTATTAATTATAGGTAATATTATTTGAAATTGCCAAAGACCACTCGAGACTGAGTCAAAGTTACAAATATTACTTTATGTTTAAAATGTAAAGTCGACCTTTTTACATCGAGAGCAAATGAATTCCAAAAAAGAAAATTAAAAATTTGTGTAATAAAATATGCATACTCTGTACGATTCACGTTAAGATATACAAAGATTTACTTAAATTATTTTAATTTTTTTTTTAATAGAAAATCATCTACAAAGTGATGCTAAACCCGGTTGCTCAATTAGTTATCGGTGAAAGGTTCGATTTTTACGATGAAGAATTTGAAAAGGTTCTACAAGCAAGCGTTGATGTGTAAGTTGTTTGTTCCATTAACTTAGAATTTTTAAGGAGTAACAATTAAAATATTATTTTTTAATAGTGTGGTATACAGCCGAAAGGTTTTGGGTTCGAGCCGCACCAATGCTTTTCTGTTTGCTATTAAGCCTGGCGTTACCGGATAGCTTAAACACAATACAATATTACACTTTTTTTACAAAAAAAATTAAATTTTTCTTTCAATCCAAGCCTTAAGCAATATATATTGAACAATAAAAACAACAAAGAATGTAACTTTAATTTATATTTTTAGACTAGGTAACGCTGATGACGCAACAAAGATTCTTCTTGTTGATTATTTTCCTCCGTTAAAACTTTTACCTGGATTTAAAGAAGCAAATAAAAGGACTGTGGAAAGAATTCAAAAACTTCTGAGTAATAAAGTTAAAGTTTATTTAAGAAAAATTGTTTTAAGTAAATAAAAGCCTTAATAAACAAATATAAGTTTGTGGGTTATAAATCACAGTTAAAAAAAATGCATTCAACAAATATTGTTAAATTTTTTTTAAACTTTTTTTCCGTTAGGTGGAGACAGCGTGGTGGCAAAAACTTTTTTTTAAGATTTTACGTTTTTTTGTTCGGTAGTGTGGCAAGCCTGTCATGGCGTCGGACTATGAGCCTAAGGGTTTCGGGTTCGAGCCGCACCAACGTCACACTATTCGCCTTTGAGCCCAGCGTTCACGGATAGCTCAAAACACGTTATAACAGCACACCCTTTCCCAATAAAAAATATAAAACTTATCACCTTAAGGTAATATGGAAAAAAAATAAAGATTTTACGTTTTTTTAAACAACTTTTCTTTTTTTTAGACTTGGCCGAACAAAAAGTGACTGCCCATCACAAAACTTTCGATAAAAATTGTATTCGGGATTTTATTGACGCTTACATCTACGAGCAGAAATATGGAAAGGACCACGAACTATCTAGTTTTGAGGTAATATAACCATTTTTTTATTGACTTCACCAGTTTGATTATATACAGAAGTAGATAACGTTCACATTTTTATACTCATAAACGCTACGACATTATAAACAGTCAAAAACTGTAGAAAAAAGTAGAAAAAAGAAAGAAAATTGTTATCTCATGGTAAAAATAATGAAACAAGAAACTCCTGTTTGAAAGTTGTTAAAGTACATCCTGCAAAATTGTTAAACAAGTTCTAAGTGTAGTTACATAAATGTTCACACGAAAAATTCAGGAGTAACATAGAAAACTACATGTCGAGCTGTTTTTTAAAGCGCTTACAATGCTTACATTGACAAAATCTGTTGCTGTAGCGCCCATGAGTAAGGCACTTTAAACAATATAAACTCCTGCTAAGCCAGCACTTAATCAGCAGTATAATTACTGGGCAATTATAATCTATAATATCCCAAACTGCCACAGGCAACTCAAGACTGGGTCGGAGTAACTGATGTTACTCTATGTTTAAGTCGCGCATTCGACTTTCCCACATCTAGGATAAAGATATAATAAGTCAAAAATAACTGGCAGTTTGACAATCATGTATAATAGGATGACCAGTTGCAAGTATTCGTTCGAGACTTGCTTGTTGCCCCACTAGAAACCACTGGTAACACCATGATGTGGATATTTCTTATTCTTTTACATTACCCCGACTATTACGAAAAGGTTGAACAAGAAATTGATGACATCATAGGTAAGTTGTTGTAACGTCACTGGTCAGTTGTTGAGATCTCAAAAGCCAAGCTAAGACTTTTTGTATAGCACAATTTTATTACTTAAAACCATTTTATTAAGGTTTTAAACACCGTTAACAAATAAGATTTTTTTCAAATACAGTTAAGGCCTTTAGTACATCCCAAATTATAATTCTTTAAGATGAAAAAAATACGCTAATATAATATTGCAAACATATAGGTAACAAATTAAATTGCATACGTTTAATACTTAATGTTTAAAAATTTTTAAAGGAACTGAAGGTGTTATTTCTATGGACAAGCAAGACAAGATGCCGTTTACTTGTGCTTTTATATTTGAGGCAATGCGATTCAAGACAGTGAACCCGATGTCAGTTCAACATTGCACAACTGAAGACGCTTTCGTGGATGGCTATTTTATTCCTAAAGATACAACTGTAAGTATAATATAAGTAATAGTCAAACAACTTCAGAATTTAAGTAAATATTATGTTAAAAATAACAGTTTTTAATTTTGTGACTATTCACGAAATTTTAAAAACAAAACAATTTTGACGTATTTTTTCAGGTTACGTCAAATCTATGGAGCATCCACAACGACCCTCAGACGTGGGATTACCCTATGACCTTTAACCCTAATCGCCACTTGACCTCCGAAGGCGACTTTGTTGCCAGTCCTAAAGTTATCCCCTTTGGCATTGGAAATCGCTTCTGCATGGGAGAGAAACTGGCGAAGATGGAAATATTTATAGTTTTTGTAAATCTGTTGCAAAAATTCCATTTTGGTAAAGATCCTGACTCTGCTTTACCAGATTTAGAGGACGACGGGATAAACACTTTAACTTACTCTCCTCTTCCGTACAACGTGGTGCTTACTAGAAAGTAATTTTATTAGTTTATCCTCGATCATAAAATTTATTTTGGTTCCATTTAAAATGGGTTTCAAGGTTAGCTTTTCCTGAAGATATTTTTAATTGAATAACTTTAAAAGTTTTGAGATTAACTTGATTTGTTATTACACATGGTTTGATAAGCAACAGTTTTATTTAAAACTATTGCAATATTTTAGAATTTGAAATTTAGGAATTTAAAAGTTGCATAAAAATGAAAAATATGCCGAGTTCAAATTTTAATTGGGGTTTATAAGACCTTTTTTATTAAGCTATTCAATACCTTTAGAATGTTTATTTGTACAGAATTATAAACGAACCAAAGGTTCTAAAACAGCCATATAAAAAGATAACTTTAAGGGTTTTTACCTATAAAAATTGTCAAAATTAAGATAAATTTTACGGGGGTTTTGCAAACATAAAATGTAGCAAATTTTGTAAATATTGTTAATCCTAAAAATGTAACATTGAAAGAATGTTATAAAATAATTAAAATTGCATGAAGAAATATGCTTAGTCAATATCATTTATTTATCATTATCTACTAATGATATAAAAACGTCCATCAATCAGTTGTTCAAAGATTTTTATGTGTTGTCTATTTTAAAATATGAATTTGAGCCATAAAACTATATTCATGTTTGTTAACGATTTATAAACGTTGGTGCTAACTTACAAATGACACGCGCGCTTTATTAAATATTGTTTATTTTAACAGCAATAACTAAAGTACAAAGTACATTGGTGTATTGACTTAAATGTGCGACCTTTTAAGCAGTATTGGGTTTACTGCAAAACTTTAAAATAAAAAAATTCAAATTATTAAAAAAAAAGCCTTAACTCAAAACTTTTCAAATATATTTACAAAATCTTTATTTTATTGAACTGTTATTTTAAATTCTTTATTACTTTGTTAAGGATTTTAATATTAAGTTAGAAATATTTTTGTTATATAAATGTTTAAATGGTCATAAATTAAATATTGAACAATTGCATTGTTTTAGCTTGCATGTGTTGACTTAATTAAACGTGTTAGTTAATGATCTCTTTGCTGTGCAAGTGGAGGCCATGCACAAATTGCGTTATTTAATTTCCAACTATTCTCATACTGGGATAATTCAATTTTAAGTTATAAAGCTTGTTATAAAACAGCAACATTTTGGTTAATTTTGTCGAATTTTTTTAATTATATTATTGCCTAAAATAGGTAGTAATACTTTTTAACGTTTTAAGACAACGTGTAAATGCAGTAAGAAGATTGATTTAAATTATTTTGGTTTCAGTTTTTGAGCACATAGAATTAGTTATTAAAAATACCGTTTTGCAGTTTACTAGTTATCAGCTCTAACATCATTTTATTCCTTTAAAATATATTTATTTTTAAGGGTGGTCTATGTTATATAAATGCGAAGTTAATTTTAAATGAAAATATGCGGTTAATACATTGCCTGTTGCTTTTGGCAATTGTTTATATAGATCTGGCCTTAAGTAAGTAAAGCAATTTAAATTAAATAAAAAAATATTATTACTTAGTGATAAATGTATTTTATATTTTTTTAATATTTCGTTTACAAAGCAGCTAAAATTGGGTTTCTACTTTTTTTGTAACAAACTTATTTCGGACTAATTAAAACCTCTTTTTTTCTTTGTTTTTGCACATTTGTTATCGCAACCAATATTACTGTTATTGTTTCTTCTAACCAAAGTATTTAATATTTTTAAACAAGTATAATTTGTTCACGAAATAATTTTTATTTAAAATTTTTTTTTAGCCCAGCCGACTTGTGATACCGACCGAGGTTTTGTCCAATCTGGAGATGATTGCTTTTTATATATAGCCCAAAAAGCTACATTTCATGAGGTAAGTTATATTTATCAATTAACAGATCTCACTATCCAACTAGCATTAAGATCATGTAGTAGATATTTTGTTAAACAGTATTTAGTTATAACCTAAGCCTACTATAGTGGGTTCGATTTCCGTGATTTTTTCCACTTAGTTCAGAGTAAAGTTAGTTACTCCGACCCAATCTCGAGATGCCTTTGGCAGTTTGGAAAAATATAGATTATAATTGCCTGATAATTAATCTGCTGATTAAGTTTTGGCTCAGCAGTTGTTCATACCGTTTATAGCGCCTTCTTAAGGGCGATACAGCATGAGAGCTGTGGGGGTCGAACCAAGCACTTTAAATAATGAAGTCAAGTGTTCTGACTTCTACATCACGCTGTCGGTAGGCCTAACTGGTAAAACAACGCTGTTTTTCTCTTTTAACTAAAATCTTTAACTAATATTTTTTTATTTTAGGCGGATGAGTTTTGTCAAAATAATTATGACGCATCTTTATCATCTGTTATAAATGCAGGAGAGCAAAGCTACCTTAGTTCCTTAGCAACACAGAATATTCAAGATGCAATGTGGATAGGACTATCAGATACCGTACGTAAAGTTTAACCTTTATAAATTTACAAAATTATTTAAAAACCATAAAAACCCAATAAAAAGAACAAATATTATTGATATGGTAATATAGTCTAAAATTTTTGCAAATTTAAAGATGCAATTTACGAATTATAAAAAGTTAAACAAATTAAAAGCTTAAATTAATTTACATTTGTTGATATGACCGTTTAAAAGAATAGAAACTTTATTTTTGTCGCGGTTATATAAAAAAATTCTGTCACATCTAGTTAAAAAATTGGGAAGCTCTGCCCTTTTTTGGCGAAAAATATAAATATTGTTTTGTCACAATAACAAATGTAATAAGTGAGTATAAAAGAACCGCGAAAATTAAATCCTGAATATTCTTAACCAAATTGGTCTTGTGTTCGATCCTTTGTAAGGCACTTTTATTGAGTTTTACTCATTTTAATGTAACCTGTTATTTACTCACTTAGTTTGTTTTTAACTTTATTTTTTTAAGAAGTACTGTTCACAAGTCTAATTCAAATGATTTATTTCTCATTTCACAATTTTTATTTTGTATATATCTTTATCCTCAATGTGGGAAAGTCGAATGCGCGACTTAAACATAGGGTAACATCAGTTACGACCCAGTCTTGAGTTGCTTGTGGCAGTTTGGGATATTATAGATTATAATTGCCCGATAATTATGCTGTCAATTAAGTGCTGGCTCAGCAGGAGTTTGTACTGTTTATAGCGGCTTACTCAAGGGCGCTACAGCATGAGCTCAGTGGAGATTGAACCCACGACCTCATGTGTGGTGTAGCAAGTGTTTTTACCACTACACCAAGCTGCCGATATATATATATATATATATATAGCATGGTGTAGTGGTAAGAATACCTGCTACCACCACCATGAGGTTGTGGGTTCAATCCCCACTGCTTTTATGCTGTAGCGCCCTTGAGTAAGGTGCTATAAACACGTGCTGATAATTTTTGTTTCTTTCTGGTGCATAAGCAAAATACTTGTTCAAAACTAAAAACAATGAAATTTTATTATAAAAATAACATTTTTTGTTTTCTAATAAGTGTTTTTAATTTCAAGATTACACCAGGAAGTCTTCAGTGGTCAAATGGTCATGATATTTATAGTCCAGGGGTATCTTACAACAACTTTGGTACAAATGAACCCAACTTAGTGTAAGTATAAAATGTTTAATTTATATTATTTGTTGTATTTATTGTTTCTTGAAAGGGTCGACTTTACAACCTAAACATAAAGTAACATTAGTACCTAAACATAGAGTAACAGTACTTCGACCCAGTCTTGAGTTGCCTGTGGCAGTTTGGGATACTCCTTAGATTATAATTGCCCGATAATTATACTGCTGATTAAGTGCTGGCTTAGCAGGAGTTTATACCGTTTATAGCGCCTTACTCAAGGGCGCTACAGCATGAGATCAGTGGGAATCAAACCTAAAACCTCATGTAGTAAAGTAAAGTGTTTTAACAATTACACCATGCTACTGGTTAAATTTTTTATTTTAAAACCTCATAAAAATATGGTTAACAGTAACATTATAATGTTCAAAAAAATTATGGTTGTTATGTAATATAATTTTAATTTTATTACAATAATTTCGAATGTTATAAAGTATCAATAGTAATTTTTTTTAAGTTTTAAACAATTTATATATGTTTAATTTTAATACATTCGCATTCAAATTTAACATTTACTTTTAAATGATGTATTGGTATATAGGCCAATTTTAATCACCCGGCAGCGGGGTGTAGTGGTAAAAACACTTGCTACACCACACATAAGGTCGTGGGTTCAATCCCCACTGCTCTCATGCTGTAGCTCCTTTAGGAAACCGCTATAAACTGTATGAACTCCTGCTGAGCCAGCACTTAATTAGCAGCATAATTATCGGGCAATTATAATCTATATAATATCCCAAACTGCCACAGGTAACTCGAGACTGGGTCGGAGTAACTGATGTTACTCTATGTTTAAGTCGCGCATTCGACTTTCCCACATCGAGGATAAAGATATATACAAAAAAAAATTATTGTAACAATTTTTTAATAGAAATCAGGGTAGTAGTTGTGTTCAACTGAATAATACCTTGGGTGGAAAATGGTTTGTTACTCGCTGTAGTGAAGAAAAATCTTACACTTGCAAAAAAAAGCTAGGAGGTAAAAAAAAAAACTTCTAAAATTTATAATTTCATTGCAAATTTTTTTAAATTTAAACTTTTTGTGTTTAGGTCTGTGTTATTAAAAACCAGATTTATTTAATTATTTTTGTTGTTCATTGTTTTAATATGAATTTAAGTGTTTTTAGCTCACATAATTGTTAAAAAATCATAAATATCTTTAATTTTTGATAAAAACAAGTGTACTTCAATTTAGGTACTGCTTGAAAAATATTAATTTACTTTTTTTAGAAACCTGTCCCGTTGGTTGGACATATGGAAAAGGAAAATGTTACGACTTTCATTTAAATCAAAACCTCTTTGTTACCTGGAGTGAGGCAAGAGATATTTGCCAAGCACAGAATGCTCAGCTTTTAAAAATTGAATCGTAAGTTTGTTTATTAAAAATGATTTTCTTATGTTTAAACCAGTGACCCCTACTGATTTCATGATGTAGCGTCCTTGTGAAAGGCGCTGTAATTGCTATAAACTTCTTCTGAGCCAGCACTTAATCAGCAGCTTAATGATTGGGCAATTATATTCTATAAACTGCCAAAAGTAACTGGAGACTGAGTTGGGGTAACAGTTGCTACTTTATGTTTAGGTTGTTAAGTCAACCTTTACACATCGAGGATAAAGATGTATAAAAAAAACGTTATATTAACATTAAAGTATGTATAAAAATGTAATGATTGCGTGTTTTAAATTATTGTTGGTTAATTATTAAAGTTAATTATTTCTGTTCAAACAATGGTTAACAAATATTTGTTTTAATTTTGAATTAAATATATTTATTCAATATTGAATTGTGTATTTAAAATTTCGAAACATACAACACCAACTTCATTAAATCCTTGAAAATATTTATATGTTCTTAATTGGTTTTAACAAAAACTATAAAATTTAGAGTTTAATTTAGTTATTTTTAAAAATATGTTCTATTAAAATTTAATAGTCTAATTAGACATTTAAAGCTAAAATTTTTAGACTTACTGAACAATTGTTTATTGAGAGTTTTTTTCCAAATTGGAAAACAATTGGAATTTTACAAATTTGGTTGGGAATATCTGGTAAGTAGATGTTTTATGAATTCAAGTTAAAATTTTTCAATATAACACGTAAAATTTAATTCCAAAAATCATTTTTAAGTAAAAATATTAAATCATTTTTTAATAAATATGTAAATGAAACTGCTTCATCACCACAAAAAATATAAAACCCTTCTTTTTAATTTATCATCATTATTACACTTTTAAATTTATTGATAAATTCATATCATTATTATTTTAATTACCCTTATTAATTAAGACCATTTTTTTCACAAAATTAAAATTAATTAATTATTTTCTTTCATAGATTTAGGTCATGATAACGTATTAACTTGGTCTGATGGTAGCACAATAGGGTCCTACACAGAATGGGATGGAAATCAAATGAACAATCTACAAGCGAATGTAGATGATTGTAGTTGGGTCTTTACTGGGAAAAGTATTTTATTTAGTTTTGAATTTAAAAAGTTTTTTTTTTATTAATCCTCGATGTGTAAAGGTCAAATGCGCGACTTAAACATAGAGTAACACCAGTTACTTCGACCCAGTCTCAAGTTACCTGTGGCAGTTTGGGATATTATAGATAATAATTGCCCGCTAATTATGCAGGAGTTTGTACCGTTGATAGCGCCTTACTCAAGGGCGCAACAGCATGAGATCAGTGGGGATTGAACCCACGACCCCATGTGTGGTTTAGCAAGTGTTCTTACCACTACACCATGCTGCCGGTTTAAAGGATATACCATTGTTTTGAACTCTAAGAATGTTATATTTTTTGTTTTTTTCTTTAAATAGCTGTTCTATTAAATCAAATTTTGTATTTTGAACTAAATATTTTGTAATGAAATTTTAATGAAGTTATTCTATGTACTCCGACTTAAAAAAAATTAAATTTTTTTAGGTTTTCTAATATTTATAAAATTGAATTTACATTCAGGTACTTATAATTGGGAGATAGGAAATTGTTATTCACTTCAAGCTTTTGCCTGTGAGATTAAGGAGGGGAGCTCAATATCGACTATCCCCATTCCACTGGGTAAAATTAACCTTTTTGTGATATTGCACAACATTTTTAACTTAAATTAGGGATCTTTAATGTTTTCAATATAGAAAGGGCGACCTAAGAGTCTAAAGTTTGTGACCCAAACTCAGTCTTAAGTTGACTGCAGTGGTTATTAATTATATTTGCTGGAAAGATAATGCTAATAAATTTCTGCCACAGCTGGTTTTCATATCATTAATAGTGCCTTACTTAAGGGCGCTACAGTATAAGAGCAGTAGGGATTAAATCCGGGACCTTTTTAGCAAAGTCAAGTATATTTTTACTACATTATACTGCTGGTGTTTTTTTTAATTAAGTGTTAAATATTTTGTATGTTTTGTAACAAAACTTTATCTAAAATATTCTGTAATTTGTATTTAACCAAGTTTTTTTTAGATTAAATATTATAATCTTCATAACATTTTTTTCAGTAAATTACACTTGTCCTGATGGATGGAGATTATTTAGAGATCGTTGTTACCTTTTTGACTCAACCCAGCAGAACTGGGATAGTGCTGAACATTTTTGTACAGGGCAACAAAATGGGGCTCATTTGGCGAGTATTCACGATGCTGGAGAACAATCTTTTATATCCGGTAATAATTTATTTTTCTTTGTATATAACTTTATTCTTGACATAAAGTAACATCAGTTACCCCGGCCCAGTTTCGAGTTACCTTTAGCAATTTGGGATATTATTGCTTATAATTGCCTGGAAAATTAATTTACTGATCAAATGTTGGCTTAGCAGGAGTTAATTTTGTTTATAGCACCTTTCTCAAGGGCGCTACAGAATGATATCAGTGGGGATTGAACCCACGACCTCATGTGTGGTGTAGCAAGTGTTCTTACTACTACACCACGCTGCTGGTTTAACTTAAAACCTTTCAGTTTGTAGTTTAATATCATGACTAATAGACTTTCATCTATATGTAACAAAGCATTGTTTTAGATAGATATATGTATATATGTTTAATTCACAGGTCTACAAAATAAATAAAACTGCTATTTGTGGTACAGGTAGGATATTGCGGACAAATATTAGTTGTGACCTTATTACTACAATAAAATGTCAACCATAGGTTGTGCTATTAACTTACTATTAGAATTAGGTTTTAGAGGTTGTACAATATATTTTAAAAATTCTTATTTGGCTTAAAACCATTACAGTTAGCATTTTTAGTGCCACACTAAACTATAATAATGCTGCAATTTAGAATAAAAATATTGTTACATTTTTAGTTTATTGTTTATGGTTTTATAGGACACATTAAGGCACAATCCTGGATTGGAATGACAGATAGAGCTGTTGAAGGAAAATATGTGTGGTCTGATGGTACACCTTCGGTAACAGATTATTTAATCATAATTTAAGTAGATTGTATTTTAGTATTTTGTTTTTATAGGACAGAGTCCAGATATAAATATTAATAAGAGGTCTTCTATTCGAAGAAACTCAAAACAAATTTTAAACACATTCCCTAAATTTTATAGTAATTTAAAATTATTAAAAACTGGCAGCAAGGTGGTAGGAACACTTGCTACACTACATGAGGTTGGGAGTTCAATCCCCACTGCTCTTATGCTGTAGCACTTTTTGAGTAAGACTTTATAAACGGTATGAACTCCTGCTGAGCCAGCACTTAATCAGCAGTATAATTATCGGGCAATTATAATCTATAATATCCCAAACTGCCACAGGCAACTCGAGACTGGGTTGGAGTAACTGATGTTACTCTATGTTTAAGTCGCGCATTCGACCTTTCCACAACGAGAATAAAAAAAGATATATACAAAATAAGCATTGTCCAAATTTTGTAAAAGGTTAAAATACCTTAAATAGTTTTCCATGCAATACTTCCACATTTAATACTCAACTTTTTTAGGATTTTTTTAATTGGAAATACGAGCAACCTAGTTTAGATGGAGACTGTATTAGAATAATAGGAGTTGATACAGACGGTGCATGGGGAGCTTGGAATGATAGACCTTGCACTGAATTGGTGCTGCCCATTTGTAAAATGTATGCAAGTAAGTATTAGGTTTTTATGTTGAATATTTAAGTGATTATTTTAATTGTTTTTTAAAGGGTAAGGTCGACTTCATGACCTAAACATAGAGTAACATTTATTACCATGACCCAGTCTTAAGTTGACCTTAGGCAGTTTGGGATATTATAGATTATAATTGCTTGATAATTCTTCTGCTAATTAGTTTTGACACGGAAGAAATCTATACTGTTTATAGCAACTTTCTTAAGGTCACTACAGCATAAAAGCTGTGGGGATCAAACCCAGGACCTCATGTAGTAAAGCCAACTATTTTATTTATTATGCAATGCCATAAAATTATACATTTGTATTTTTTATAAAAACAAATGGGTATTATACTTTTTGAAGCTATTTTAGTACTAGTACAACACAATTTTTTTTACTGTTAATGATCATATTATTTTTGTTTTAGCTAGAACAGCTCCACAAGAACCACCAACAGTGCCTTGTAAGTTAATATAAAAGTTAAATTTAACATATCTATAATAATGCTTTTAAGAATTTTAATAAGGGTATTTTATAAGTTTTTTTGTTACTAATATATTGAGTAGTTTATGTTATTTAGTATATTTTGTATTTTTTAATTTTTGTTTATTTTACATTTTTTACGGGGCATTTATATGTATATGTATTTACAATTTTAAGTTACATTTTAAAAATTAATTTTATTTTACCAAGCCAACCCCGATGACACATATTGTGGTACTGGGTATATTCATAATCCATCCACTCATAAGTGTTACAAAATTGTTGGAAACTACCAAAGGTAATTTAATATTTTAACAGCTCGTTTGATTTTGGTTGTAAAAACTAATTTACTAGATAAATTTTTATTAATATTATAACTTTTATTAGTCGGTAATTTTGTGATTTTTTTATTGTGCCTACCAATAAAAAAGTAGTTATTTCACTATCTCGATGAAAATGGAATTTGAAAGCATTGGGCATCAAACCCTAAACTTTTGGGACCCAACACTACATTTTTAAAGTTTAAATTTTTTAATTACAGGCCATGGGCAGATGCCAGGTTACATTGCCAGCAAGAAGGAGGGGATTTAATCAGTTTTAATTCACCTAATGAACAATCTTTTATTCAAGGCAAGTTTTAATTGCTCAAAATGGAATTTTAATTTTTAACCTACATTGTATGTAAAATGGGACAAATTTATTTTTTTTTTGCTATCTTAATTTGGGAGCATTTTTTTAAGTTTTTTACATATTTATAATAAAAACCTAATGAAACAAACTTTTTTAGCCTACAAAACATTTTGACTCTAAGACCACATAATATAAATAAATAAATATGGCAACCTTAAACTGGATCAGAGTAATTCATGTTACTCTATGTTTAAGTCACGCATTCGACCTTCCCACATCAAGGATAAAAATATATACAAAAAATAAATAAAATATGCTTTAAAAATGTTGTGCTGTCTTAATTTAAAATATTTTTTAGCAAGTTTTTTATACTTAAACAAGTTAACATAAAACCTAACAAAAAATGTTTTTTTAGCTTACACAGCTTTCTTAGACACCGGAGCATTCTGGACAGGAGGTTTGGATACTTACAACGGTTTTGATTTTATTCCAAGTGATATTGATGCCTTTGATGGAGGGTGGAGATGGAGTGATGGATCCCCTTTTAATTTTATCAACTGGGCTGCAGGTCTGTGTTGTTATAGTAAATTTTGTTTGTTTAAACTATTTTTAAAATTAAAAAAAATTTATAATATGTAGTATATAACTTTATTATTGATAATGTGTAAACCTTGAAATCTATTTTTAATCTTAACTTTAATTGTGTTTTAAATATTATAAAGAGTAAAAGTAAAACCTAATGAAAAATGGATGTAATATGAATGTTGTTTTATTTTTGATATAGAAATGTTTTTGCCCATCTTGACTACAATTTATAAATGTGTTTCATGTATTATTAATAGTAAAAAAAAACTCTAGTTTTAAAAATACATTGTTTATAACTAGTCACTGTTTTATGATGCAAAAAAACCTAGCCCTTATTTACAAATATATTTTACACATAACCTAACTTCACTAAACACGTTTTATCATTAATTTTTAACATTTATTATAACGAAGTATTATGTTTAAGGTAGTAAGATTTTAATGGATTAAATAAAATCTAAGTTTTAAAACATGTTGTATACCTACTTACAATTATTATAAACCAAAAAACTAAGATATTTTGTTTAGAATGTAACCCCACAAAAAAGTTTTATCGCTTATTTTTACCATTTTTTTTATTAAAGTATTTTATTTTAGGTGAACCGAATGGAGCAGGAGATGAACATTGCATTGAGTTCAGGGCGGCAAATGGTGAATGGAATGACATCGGTTGCGGTGGTTACTATGGTTACATCTGTGAGAAAGAAGATCTTCATCAGTAAATATATTAATTTTTTGTAAACTTTATAAGAATTTAAATTTGGTTGTTGCATAGTAAAAATGTAAAGTTATGTTTAGTGATGAATTGAAAACAATTCTTATTCAATTTTAATGCAGTTTTCTTCTACATAAAAATTAAAAATGCTGTTTTGCATATTTTTTGTTTATACAACAGCATTTTAACAGTTAGATATTCTTAAAATTTTTAATAAAAAAATATATAAGTTAAATTTTATAATTTAAAATCTTGCTGAAATTTTAGTGCGGAGGACCCAGTAGCTGAATGTACATCTGATGATTGTTGCTTCCGACATCTCGGAGTGGAAGTCGGAGGAGCAATTAAAGATAATCAATTGAGTGCTTCTTCGCAACTTGATGCCGCATCCTACCCAGCTCGAGGAAGATTAAACACCATCGACCAATATGTGTAAAATTTTAACATATTTTGTTATTTAAAAACAAATGTTAAACTTTACAAATTTTTTTTTCGTATATATCTTTATTCTTGATATGGGAAGGTTGAATGCGCGACTTAAACATAGAGTAACATCAGTTACTCCAACCCAGTCTCGAGTTGCTTGTGGTAGTTTAGGATATTATAGATTATAATTGCCCAGTAATTATCCTACTGATTAAGTGCTGGCTCAGCAGGAGTTTATAGCGTATTACTCAAGAGCGCTACAGCATGAGAGCAGTGGGGATTAAACTCACGACCTCATGGTGGTGTAGCAAGCGTTCTTACCACTACACAATGCTGCTGGTGCCACTACACCACGCTGAATTAAAATATATACCTGTTAATTTAAAATTTCATAAACTAACTAACTTCTTACAAATTTTGAGTAACTAAAAATCGAAAAAAAAAATTATTTAAAAATTTAGAATAATTTTCGATATTTTGTTTTTTGCATAAAATGATTGTTTTTAGTGATCTTGTTGATATTGGAGGAATAGGTCGTGGAGCTTGGATTGCAGCTGAAAATGATCCTGCTCCCTGGTTTCAAGTTAATCTTAGAGAGTGGTATGAGATAAGAGGGGTTGTAACACAAGTAAGAAATGACTTTGTATACAAATTTTAAGGCTATTATTTTCCACAGGCCCTACCCCAGTTACTATAAAATTGTCATAATATAGTTGCAAATTTTTTTTAGTAATTTGCCCTACACCACAAATACTTTTTTTAAATGATTCAAACTGGATATGTATCTGTATATATATGTATTTATTGATATATGAATGTGGTGGGCTGCAACATTTAAGTTTATTAACTAACACAATATTTGAATCCATTAAATCCCTGTTTTTATGTGAATTAAGCTTCATATTGTTAGTATCACTTAAGCCACATGTCTTGAAACTTTGCATTACCATAGTACTTGTTCGAATATTACTACCTAACATAAACAAGCCTGCACTTAGCAAATGTTCCTAACAATTTTAAAATGTTTTAGGGTCGAAATGGATTTAATCAACCGAACAACCAAAATAATTGGCTCAAGTCTTACAGTGTCCAATACATGGGGAATCCTGCTCGTGGCATCTTTGAAGATTACCGAGAATTGGAAGGAACTGTTAAAGTAAAAACTTAATTAATTTTGCCAGAGTTGTATAGCCTAAACTTACAAATTCATGGCAAATTTAATAAGATCATAGCCTAACCTTGACTTTTTTACGTAGCTATAAAGTTAATTACAAAATAAATTTAACTTGCACTGAGATATATAATACTTTACAATTATTTTTAGGTATTTGATGCGAATTTCAACCAGAACGACCAAGTTACAAATATATTTATACGACCAATAGTAACTACAGTAATTCGGATTATACCAGTGGTTTGCAGAAAAAAATGTGCTATGAGGATGGAATTACTGGGCTGTAAACCAGAGTTAGTATTTATTATTTTTTATTAATATATATATCCTTATCCTTGATGTGGGAAGATCGACTTCACAACCTAAATATAGAGTAACATCATTTACACCGACCCAGTCTCGAGTTGCCTGTGGCAGTTTGGGATATTATAGATTATAATTGCCCGATAATTATGCTGCTTTTAAGTGTTGGCTCAGCAGGAGTTTATTCTGTCTATAGCGCCTTTCTCTAATTTTTTTAAGATACAATTCTAGGTTTAGTTAAAATGTATCAAGATGTTGTAGGTTCTTAATCAAAATGTTGCAAACTTTGATAAAAAAAATTTTAATGCATAGAAGAAATCCCAAATTTATAAAAAACACACAGATTTTAAACTAATTTTCTTTAGTTTCAGCCAATTTTTTTTTCAATTTCAAAAAAATATTTTAAGTTACATACAAACAAAATTTATTTTTTTTACCACAGTTGTTACAAGTCTCTTGGTGTATCTAAAGATTTTGTCAGCAGTGATCTTCCAATCTTACCAGACGGTAATTTTCTTGCTTCGTCAGAGCAACCTGGGTATGAAGCAGCTAATGCGAGATTAGATTATACTGGAGGACGTAAGTTATTTTACTTTAAATGTATTTGTTTTAATTAAAAGAAGGAGATATTCTAAAAATTGAAAGCTGTTTAATTTTTTGGTTTGATTTAGAATAACTAAAAAAAATTGATGTAAATTACTGGTTTATCTATATGTTATATATGAATGTTAAATTTATAGGCTTACAAATAAAAGTAAAATTGCTGCTTGTGGTGCCTGATATAACTAATGCAGGCAAAATTTTGTAAAGAGTAGCAACTATATCCCAACAAAAAACGACAACCATAAGGCGGGCCATTGACTAGTTCTTATAAAATGGTTTTACCTATTGCTTGGTATCTTAACTGAATATTTTATAAAATGTTATTTACTCAAAAATAAACACCTAATAATATAGCTTTACCTATTGATTAGTAGTTTAACTTAACATTTTATAAAACCTTGTTTACTAAAAGATAGATCAATTAACTTTTTATGTTAAACTTTCACAGAGTTGCAAGTCTTACAACATTACCAGAAACCAGGAGCTGAAGTATCTTGGGATTCAGCTCGAGCATATTGTGTAAGCATGGGAGGGGATCTTTGTACTCAGAAGGAGATTTGTCCGAATGGAGTTCCAACTATTGGGGTTCAAAGTGGGGATCAGTGGGCACCTATTAGGTAAATTATACTGTTAATATCAAAGACCGGCAGCGTGGTGTAGTGGTAAGAACAGTTGCTACACCACACATAAGGCCGTGGGTTCAATGTAGCACCCTTATGTAAGGTGCTATAAACGGTATGAACTCCTGCTGAGTCAGCACTTAATCAGCGGCATAATTACTGGGCAATTATAATCTATATAATATTCCAAACTGCCACAGGCAACTCGGGACTGGGTCAGAGTAACTGATGTTACTCTATGTTTAAGTCGCACATTCGACTTTCCCACATCGAGGATAAAGATATATACAAAAAAAAAAAAGAAAAAAAGACAGTTATTTTAATCATACCATTTTGAGCCAATCAAAAAAGCTTTATTTTATTCAGTTAAAATTTTCTGATTACTTTGTTCAATTGTAGGGTCTGTATTGTTTATGGTTTGCAGTATCGTAGATAAAAGGGTCATCGAAAAAAGTTTAAAACTAAAAATTAATCTTTTTGTAGGCTGTTAAACAACAATTTTATTTCTATTTTAATTTTTTAAAAAAATCTAATATTTTTCTACATTTAAGGCTAGTTAAAATTACTTTCGAGTTTAGAGTTTAGAGTCAAAAAAAAAAAAAAATTTTTTTTTTTTTAAAACAGGGATCGAGTTAACGATTGGGTTGAAGTGGGTGATGATAACAGCCCCAATGACCCAGGAAGGGTTTGTTGGATCCATAATGATCACTACGGAGCCCCACAGTGGGGTCAAGTTTTGGGGGAATGCCCCCCTTACAATACCCCAACTGATCCCTGCCCACATAAAGGACATATCTTCTGTTGTCGTAAGTACAGAATAAGAAATATTTTTTATGTGATTTTTGTTAAATAAAAAAAACATTAGTTTTAAATATTATTAATGTTTAATTGTACTATTTGTCTGAAAAGGTTTGTATGCAAATAATAAACTAATCTTACAGTTAGGCTAAAACTACTGCTATTCTAGACTATTTTTAACCCTTTAAAATATATCTTTTTTTTATATATTGTTCAATTAAACATATAACTTGAAAAACCTTACTCTTACGATATTAGTTTTATCTTAAAAATAAACATTTTTTACTTAGCTGTTAACTTGAAAAGTTGGAAACCTACGGCAAACACCATAGACGAATGGTTACAAGTTGATTTAAATGAATTTAGGAAGGTAAAATTTTTGCAATATTAAAAATTTGAGTCTAAATTTTTATATATAATTTTAAATATTTTTTTTATTTTGTTTTTTCACACATTGATAAAAGTAAATAATAAATACGATATACAATTAATATTACAACAATGCGACAGGAAAAAATGACAAAATCAATTTAATGATTTAGTATTAATGTTTACATAAAGATTTTAAGTATGTAGTATTAATGTTTACATAAAGATTTTAGGTATGTTATGGCATGGTCACCAACCCCCCCCCCAAAAAAAAATATTAAAAACAAATGGGGTAATGGGGGATTAAACACATTATTCAAGCCTTAAACTAATCAAAAACCTCTAAAAAAGCAAATATTGTTGGATTTATAATTACAAAGCGCTAGCCTATTTTACTGCAGCATTTTAATTGTCATGATATGGTCGCAACTCTCAACTAATATTTGCTTGTAGTAACTTACTTCAGGCCCATAATTTTGGATATAGATTTATACTTATATTAATGATTCATTAAGCTACATTAAATATATCTTATACTTACAGGTGTCTGGAGTAGTGGTACAGGGGGATGTAAACACTGACGATTGGATAAAAGATTATTATATTTCATTCAGTGAAGATGGAACAAGGTTTTCAACATACATGACCCCATCTGGAGTAAAAGAGGTAGTTTATTAATTATTATTGGTCTTTTTAAATGTTAAATACGATAATACAAGTTAATAAAACAATTTTTTTTGAATATATAGAATTTAATAGACTGTGAATTTTTATTTCTTGTAAAACATTTTATTTTAAATTAATTATATTAATTTTGTAACATAATTATAAGGCTACTTTTACTATTCAGATTAAAGGTACCTGTTTTAACTTTGGCGTTTGATAATACTTAAACACTAAATACCGGCAGCGTGGTGTAGTGGTAAGAACACTTGCTACACCACACATGAGGTCGTGGGTTCAATCCCCACTGATCTCATGCTGTAGCGCCCTTAAGTAAGGCGCTATAAATGGTATGAACTCCTGCTGAGCCAGCACTTAATCAGCAGTATAATTATTGGGCAATTATAATCTATATTATCCTAAACTGCCACAGGCAACTCGAGACTGGGTCGGAGTAACTAATGTTACTCTATGTTTAAGTCGCACATTCGACTTTCCCACATCGAGGATAAAGATATATACAAAAACTGTAAAAACTTGTTTATATTTAGTTGTTTCCTGGTAGTTTTGATAGAACAACTCCAGTTGAAGGATTTTTAAGGGAACCAATCAGTACGAGATATATAAGAATTCAACCTCAAGCATGGAACAATAACATTGCTTTGAGATTGGATATATTGGGTTGTGCAGTTGAAGGTATTTAAACCAGAAAACTGTTAAAATAAGAAATTATTATATACCACCTTATTCAAGAATATTTGATAGATGAATTAATAATGTAAAATTTAAATTAATTTGTAAATATAAATATAATCACTCCAAAACTGACTCTTTTGTATATATTAATAAAATCTTTCAAAACTAATTAAATACTGTACAAAAACTCTACAAAATTGCATATTTTCTTCTGTAATATCTTTAATTAAATAAAAAAAAATTGTATGGTGTTGTAAAAATACATACTTAGCAGTTTTCTTTTTTAAAACCCCAATTTTAAGCTTTATTTTATTACTTTAGATCGAGCATATTGTACCGATATAGCAACTGCTTACTCTAAAGACCAGTTTACAGTCAATTGTCCAGCTGGTTGTGATGCAGGGACTTACAAATTATGGGGTACAATTGTTTATACTGATGATTCCTACATCTGCCCTGCTGCTATCCACGATGGAAGATTTACGGGTAAATAAACTTTGTAATTGTTGGTATTGTAAAATCTAGGTAATATATTTTGTAATGTTTTATTAATGTGATAACAATTTAATATAGTTAATGGTAACAATACTTAGCTTAACTACATGATGCTCTGAGTTCAATTCCCGCTGCTTCGATACTCAAGTCTGCTAAAGTAAGGCACTATAAGCGGTATGAACTTCTGCTGATTTAATACTTGACCAGCAGCTTAATTATTGGGCAATTATAATCTATAATATTTCAAACTGCCAAAGGTTACTTGAGACTGGGTTGGGGTGATTGATGTTACTCTATGTTTATTGACCTTTCTCACATTAAGGATAAATAAATATAAAAAAAATGAATTTGATTTTAACCCAAAATCTCTGTTTTTTGCAGTTTCGGTATTTTATTTGTTATTTAATAATGTAGATATGGCATTATTGTTTGGCCAAATAGGATACTGCTAGGTTTACAAAAACTAAATCAAACAATTTAATAAATAAAACAATTAATTTAGCCGACCATGGGGGTACTGTAAATGTTAAGAAAGTTGCTGGTTTGGAGAAATATGAAGGTTCAACCCAGCATGGAGTTACTTCAAGTAGTTATGGTTCATGGCCTGGCTCCTTTGTTTTTCAAGGTATGTAACTAACAGTACAAAGTTGTCTTACTAAACTTTAAGATAACTTAACAACAAAACTGTCATTTAACTTGTTTACTGCCATTTAACCCTATTTTATTATACTTTTGTATGTAGTTGTTTTATATCTTTGCTGGCTTTTGCTTTTACAAGTAACTTGTTTGTTTAACTTTTTAGAAAGAATTGTAAATGTACAGTAATATTGGTGGTGCAAGTTAATTGTCGGCTGTCTGTAAATTTTGCACTATAGTAAACAATAAACTACCAGTTCAGCTTAATATACAATTATATCTAGATAAAATGTTATAGTACATAGTGAAATAGTTTAATATATTAGTAGATAACGTAATATTACTTGTTTTAGGTGATCATTTAGGATGTCCATCAGGTTGGAGTGGTTGGAAGGATTGGTGTTATTACCTAACTAGAAGGTCTTCCAAGGTAAAACTGTCTTTTAGGCAGTATATGTGTGTGTTTTAAAGTAGTGCAGCTATTGCTTTGCAAGGCCTAAAAGTATTTAAGTCTGTTTGTCAAAAAGAGTTTCTTATTCCTTGCAACTTAAGATTGGAAAAAAAATCTAAACCTATCAAAAATTAAAAAGGAGGATAACCTGATTTTTAATTTGTTTTTGTTTAAGGTTGATTACAGTTCAGCATCTCAGCGTTGTCAGAGTTACGGAGGAAATTTGGTCAGCATTCATAGCCAAGCTGAACAGAATTTTGTCTCGAGCATGGTATTTTATGGATGTAAGTACCTAGTGTCCATTTACAACATGTTAACCATAGCAATACATTCTATTTTGTATAAGTATTTGTACATGCTTAGGCTTATCATAAATAAAACTATGCTTGTTTTATACATACCTCTTTTAAAAAGTGCTACAGTAAAGGCATGTTAAAACATAGAACGTTGCCTTTTTGATAAAACTTTAATTTAATTGAAAAAAAACTTTTATTATTTTTTTAATTGACCGGCAGCGTGGTGTAGTGGTAAGAACACTTGCTACACCACACATGAGGTCGTGGGTTTAATCCCCACTGATCTCATGCTGTAGCGCCCTTGAGTAAGGCGCTATAAACGGTATAAACTTCTGCTGAGCCAACACTTAATCGGCAGTATAATTATCGGGCAATTATAATCTATAATATTCTAAACTGCCACAGGTAACTCGAGACTAGGTCGGGGTAACTGATGTTACTCTATGTTTAAGTCGCGCATTCAACTTTCCTACATCGAGGATAAAGATATATACAAAAAAAATTTGTATCAATTACATTGTTCGCAATTTTTCAAAACACAAATGGGGAATTATATTGTTTTGTATACAGATGAGTCTACTGATGATGTATGGATAGGTATGGACGATCTTTCACAACAGAATTATTACCAATGGAGTGATGGATCTGAAGTTCAATATACAAGATGGAGTTTTAACGAACCGAATGGTGCACAAGAAAGATGTGTTCACATGTGGAAATGGAGGTAAAAAATTCAATTTTTTAAGGTTTCTAAACACTGATTTATTTTTGATGTTAAAAGGCCAACTTGTTTGATAACTAAGCCCTTTATTATTGTTTGGGTATTTTTAACCTGTTAATATTGCTAAGTTAATACGGTTAAAATCTATATTATTAACTATTCTATAACTTAAAAGCAGAACTGGTATATATATTTTTAAAAATATTCTGACTTTAAGAATTTAAATATTTAAGTACAAAAAAAAATACCAAAGAAATTGCATCTAATACATTAAACAGTATTATTTTTTGAATTTTAAAATTCCATTTCTCGTTATTTTTAATATGAAACAAAAACTTACGTCTTAACTACTACTTACAGCGGTTTATGGAACGACCACTCATGTGATACAATCATGAACTACATGTGTAAAATGGATAAAATTCCAACCAATCAAGCGCAAGAACAAGTAGATGGATGTCCATCAGGATGGAAGGGAAATGAGGCTTCGTGTTATTTGTTTGATATCACTACGTCAGTGTGGACTAATGCTGAAACCTTCTGTGTGTAAGTAGTGATTATAGCCCTTACTTTTACTTTTAAGGTCCTGAGTTTAATTCTTACTGCTTTTAAGCCATGGCGCTCTTTAAGTAAGGTGCTTTTAATAGTATAAACTTCTGTTGAACAAAAATACAAACAGCAGATGAACTATTGGGCAATTGTGATTAATAATATTCAAAACTGGCAAAGGCAACTTAAGACTAGGTTAGGGTAAATAATGTTACTTTATGTTTAGGTTGTGAAGTCGACCTTTCCACATTAAGGTTAAATAATACAAAAAATAACAAGCAGTAAATTATCAAAAAAATAGTCCAATACCTTAACTGTGATTTACGTAACATATGTTATATATTCACTTTGTTGTCAAATCCTAATTGTAGTTAGAGTGTAACTCTTATGTTAAGTACCTTAATTTAAATGTTAAAACACATAAATGTTAAAATTTTACCTGCAATTTGTATGACAACTTATTATAGTAAGAGTGCCTCCTATACTTCCTATACTAATTTGTTGTCAACTTTAACAGAAACCAGGGCGGTCATCTAGCAACAATCAACAACTATTATGAGCAGTTATATATCTCAAGTCAAGCTGCACAAACCTCACATACAGATGACAACACAAGGTTTATGATCGGACTTGGTGCTTTTGTGGACCCCTCTGGTGCCATGACCTTTAAGTGGTCATCAGGGGAACCGGTGACCTTTACAGCTTGGGGACCCGATGAACCATGTAATTTTTTTATCCTCAACACACTAAAATACTAAAATTGGCAACTTTAAATTTTTTAGTGTAAATTCAAAATATTTTAATAGTAAATCTAATTTATTTAGATATTTTTGCATTTACAATTTTAATTTTAAATTTTTACTTATTTTTAAATGCAATTAAAAACAACTTAGTTTACACTAACTGACAATATTTTTATTTTTTTTAGATATTGTCCACCAGTGTTCATTTCCTTTCCTATATGAAGGTGTCTCTTATTATGATTGCATTTCTTTTGGAAGACCGTATGAACTATTAGGTAAAACATAAAGTTTATATATATATTAAATTTTTAAGAGTTTTTTTTTACCAACTTTAAGTGTACCATACGAACTGTTAGGTAAAATAAAAGTTGTTATATAAAATATCTAAAATTTTGTTGAATAAATTTTGTATTTTTACAAACTTTAAGTGTACAATAGTATAACTTTAGTAAAATTTTTATGTTGTTCAAGTACTTTAATTAGTTTTTGCAAATTTGAGTTTTAAATACCATTTTTTATAGTTGTTTTTGCTTTTGTACATCACCAAACGATAACAAAAGCTTTATGCATTTAAAATTATTAACTAAAACAATTTTGCAGTTGAAACTATTTCTTTTTTTTTACTTTACAATTTTTTAAAAACTTTTTTATTTTAGGTGGACCGTGGTGCTCTGCTGATCCAGTATACACCAACCATGCAGTTCCATGTGAGGGTAGAGATGGTGGGCAAGTAGGTTGTATCACTTTGGATAAAGCAACTGGACTTTGGTATCAGGGTAACCCAGTAGGATGTGGATCACCAAACTACAGGTTCAAATGCTAATTTTTTATTTTTTTTTTATTTATTTTATGTCAGAACACTTGGCTTCACTACATGAGGTCCTGAGTTTAATCCCCACTGCGCTTATGTTGTGGTCCCCTTGAGTAAGCGCTGTAAACCGTATAAACCCATGCCAAGTCTAATATCAAAAAGCAGTTTAATTATAAGGCAATTATAATCTTTAATATCTCAAACTGACAAAAATAATTTTAGACTGGGTTGGGGTAACTAATATTGCTCTACGTTTAAATTGTGAAATTGATTTTCCCATATCAAGGATAAATAAATGTAAAAAAAAGTTACATATTTTATGCCCAAAAAACTAAGTGTAAATTACCTTAACTTTTCTTAAATATATATACAGCAAATGTACATAAAAATAAAAAAATTACTTTATTTCCATTTACAGAATATGTGAAGCCCCTAGAATAGGATACACCACAGCAGCCGGACCAACTGCGCCAAGTCCCAATGGAAACTGCCCCAATGGTTGGTATGGTTGGAGTAATGGCACTTTCTGTTATCAGGTAAATATGATAAAACTTAACTACTAAAATGTTCATATACATCATTAACAATTGCACTTTTTTAATTAAATCTAAATATTAGGAGTTATTAAACTGGCAGCGTGGTGTAGTGGTAAGAACACTTGCTACACCACACATGAGGTCAAGGGTTCAATCCTTACTGATATCATGTTGTAGCACCCTTGAGTAAGGCGCTTTAAACGGTATGAACTCCTGCTGAGCCAAAACTTAATTAGCAGCATAATTATTGGGCAATTATAGTCTATATTATCCCAAACTGCCACAGGCAACTCGAGACTGGGTCGGAGTAACTTATTTTACTCTATGTTTAAGTCGCGCACTCGACTTTCCCACATCGAGGATAAATTTATACACCAAAAAAAAAAAAACACAATGCCATTAATTTGGGTTTAAATTTTGAATAAATCGAATAAATAAAAAATCTGACTCGAGTTATGCTTCTATCAATTTCTACAATACTAATAATTTTTGTCAGACCTACGGATAGGATTTTATTTGTAGTAAAATATTCACAACTCCTAATCAATATTTGCCTGTGTTAATTTTTCTTTACACCTTTAATAGCAGTTTTACTTACTTTACACCTTTAATAGCAGTTTTACTTACTTTACACCTTTAATAGCAGTTTTACTTACTTTACACCTTTAATAGCAGTTTTACTTTTTGTATAGATAAATGAATGGACAGATACAACTAAACAATTATCATGGGAAGCTGCCAAGCTTCATTGTGAATCTCAGGGTTCAAACTTAGTCAGTATCCACAGCTCACAGGAAGAACAAATTATTGCAGCTGGCATTCAGTAAATACTGTTTTATTATAAATGATTTTAATTTAGTTAATGTTAAAATTTAATTACACCAATTTTTAGTAATAACATAAAACATAACTAGGACAAAAAATGTATATATTTTTTTTAAGTTACTGTATTTTTTTATACTACCTTTTGTACCTTAACAAAGTTCTAAATTGCAAAACATATGAATTATAAGTTATTAATATTAACTTGACAGTTTTAAAGTTAAATTCTTAACAAATATATTTACAAATTTACAGAGGATTGGATCAGTCTTATGCTTTCTGGGTTGGTTTGAAGCGCGGAGCAGATGGTCTTATGGGTTGGTCTGATAAAACACCATTGTCTTATACTAACTGGGTAAGCTTATCATAAAATGTTATGTAAAAATATCTACATTGAAATTGTCCATCCTACTTCATTGCTATGCATATATTATAAATTTTATTGGATTTTTTAGTCTTTGTGTTAAATTGTTTGTTAAAAACTGGCAGTGTGATGTAGTGGTCAGAAGACTTGGCTTCACTACATGAGGTATTAAGTTTGATTCCTACTGCTCTCGAGCTGTGGTGTCTTTAAGTAAGGCAACATAAACGGTATAAACTCCTTCTAAGCAAACACTTAATTAGTAGCTTAAATATTGGGCAGATATGACTTTAATATCTCAAACTGCCAAAGTCAACTTCAGACTGGGTCGGGGTAACAAATTTTACTTTATGTTTAGGTCGTAAAGTCAAACCCCCCATTTCAAGAATAAAAAAATATTAAAAAATAAATAAGCATGGTTAATATTTAATAACAGGAAGATGGTGAACCGAATAACCACAATGGCCGTGAAAATTGTGTGGAAGTTTACTTTACACCCGGTAATATTAGATGGAATGATTTGAATTGTGATGCAGCAAGAAACTGGATCTGTAAAGTTGAAAGAGGTAAAATGGCATCTTAAAATATTTATTATTATCTATATACGACGTAGCTTAGTGAATGATATATATATATGTATGTATGTTCAATTCATAAGCCAATACAACTTAAAAAAAACTGTCATTTCTGGTACACGAGTAAATTAGAAAACATTATTCAAGAGTTGCGACCATATTACGACAATTAAAATGCCCTCTGTAGGGCAGGCTTTTAGCTAGTATTTTAAGCTAAAATATAAACCTGGTTTATTTCTGACTTTTTTTATTATTTTAGGCAGAGATTTGTTTCCAGCATATACTGCACCACCGGGCACATTATGTAAGTTTTACTAAAACTATTTTTTTTTTGTATATATCTTTATCCTCGATGTGGGAAAGTCGAATGTGCGACTTAAACATAGAGTAACAACTGTTACTCCGACCCAGTCTCGAGTTAGTTTGGGATATTATAGATTTTAATTGCCCAGTAATTATGCTAAAGTGCTGACTTAGCAAGAGTTCATGCCGTTTATAGCGCCTTACTCAAGGGCGCCACAGCATAAAAGCAGTGGCGATTTAACCCCCACGACCTCATGGTGGTGTAGCAAGTGTTCTTACCACTACACCACGCTGCCGGGTATTATAAGAAAAAGTTTATTTAAATTAAACTAAATAAACTTATAATTATTGTAAAATCAATTTTGCCAAAGAATCAAAATGTGTGGTTATATATCTTTTTATATTATTTCATTTACAATTTTTTTGTTTTTATTGTATAACTAAATATTGTACTTCGGTGTATTAGTTGTAAATTTAACACCAAGTTTTAATTAGTTTTAAATGCTAATTCGATTTCTTTTTAGCTCCACAAATTTGTGGATCGGATCGTCCTTGGATGGCATACAAAAGTACGTACACTGGTCTCCAGAAATGTTATTATTTTGCGACAACACCTTTAATGAGCTGGTCCTCTGCTAAATCTGATTGCGAAACTTATGGTGGAAGTCTTGTTACCATTGCTTCCCAAGATGAACAAAGTTTTATCACTGGACAGGTAAAATATTAATTTCTGTTTAGTTTAAAATTATTTGTGTATTAGTTTATCCTCAATGTGAGAAGTTAAATTTAGACCCTTAGAAAAGGTCTTTTGTCATCTTGAAATCTTTTAAATCTTTTTTAAAATAGGTCTTGTCATTAAATTTTCACCTGTCTGTAAGGCAGAAAAACAAAAGCTCTATTTGGGGAAATTTGAGTAAGCACCACAAATGGCAGTTTTTTAAGTTATATGACCTGACCCTGTTTAAATGGTTAGTTAAGTCGACCTTCCCACATCGAGATATAAAATAATTTTGGGGCAAAATTTCTAATTTTGCAAATTTTATTTTTTAAATTACAGAATATTGATAATAAAAATTGTAAATTTTTTGTAAGGTTAATTGAGGGGCTATTTAACATATTTAAAATATGGAAAATTTGATGGCAATAAATGTTCTAAATTATAAATTTGGTTTGTTATTTACCTATATTGCTATATTATAATATTTATTGCATACTTAAATTGTTACAAAACTAAACCTTTATTATTAGTTAAATTTGAGTAAGCACCACAAATGGCAGTTTTTTTATGTCATATAACATGAGGCTGTTCAAAAACGTTAGATAAGTCGACCTTCTCACATCGAGATATAACCAATTTTGGGGCAAAATTTCTAATTTTGCAAATTTTATTTTTTATTTTACAGAATTTTGATAATAAAAATTGTAGCTTTTTTGTAAAGTTGAGTTGGAGGGTTATTTAATATTATTTAATATATGGGAAATTTTATGGCAATAAATGACCTTAACCATAAAATCGGTTTGCCATTTACCCATATTGCTATATTATAATATTTATTGCATACTTAACTTGCTACAAAACTAAACCTTTATTATTAGTAAAATTTGAGTAAGCACCACAATGGGCAGTTTTTTAAGTCATATGACCTGACTCTGTTTAAATGTGCAGTTGACCTTCTTACATCGAAGATATAAAACAATTTTGGGCAAAATTTCTAATTTTGCAATCTTTTATTTATCAATACTGTTGCCGGTTAAATAAAATTTGTAACTTTTTAGGGGGCTGTTTAATATTTAATAAAGTATGAGAAATTTCTTGTCAATAAATGTTCCAAATCATGAATTTGATTTGTTATTTACCTACATTGCAACATCATATAATTTGTTGCTTATTTAGATTGCTACAACATCCAGTTTACCGAAAATATTTAAATTTAAACAGGGCACAAGAGCTGGAATAGACGAGATGTGGATAGGAATGGTACAGGATGGTACGAACGGTCCATATGTTTGGATCGACGGGAGTCCTGTTCAATATCAGAACTGGATGGGAAATCAACCTGATAATAATCACGGACAAGAACTTTGTGTTGAAATGAAAACTTATGCTGGTAAAAAGTTTTAAAAACTAAATTATTAGCACCGTGGTGTAGTGGTCAGAAAACTTAGCTTTATAACATTAGGTCCTGGGTTTGATTCTTGCTGCTTACATGCTGTAGCGCCCTCGAGTAAGGCACTATAATCGGTATGAACTCCTGCTAAGCCAACACTTATCAGCTGCATAATAATCCAGCAATTATAAGTGATGATATCCCAAACTGCCAAAGGCAACTCAAGACTGGGTCAGGGTACCTGGTGTTATGTTTAGGTTGTGAAGTCGACCTTACCACATTAAGGATAAATAAATATTTTAAAAAAATACCAAAAAATTATTGATAAATATTTATTATTGTCCACTTACTTGTGAATTATAATATTACAAAAACAAATTTGCTTAATGTAAAATTGTGTGTGTTATTAGGCTTATGGAGTGATAACAATTGTGGAATAAGTACGGGATATATTTGTCAGAAATACCCAGGGGCTGCACCACAACCACCTGCCCCAACTACCATCGCACAAGGAGGCTGTCCTTACGTAAAATAATTGTTTAATTTTTAAACTTACATATTAACTTTTTTTAAATAATTTCATTCTGAAGTAAAGTTGTACATTCTTATTAATTTGATTGATAACTTTTTTTATAGCTTATACTCATTTAAAAAAATTTTTTATAAAATATTTATTTATCTTCGACTTGGAAAGGTTGACTTGACTACCAAATCATAGAGTAACTTTAGTTACCCCGACTCGATCTCAAGTTGGCTTTGGCTGGTTAGGATATTAAAGGTTATATTTGCCTTATATTTATAAGCTGCCGATTAAGTGTTGGCTTAGCAGAAGTTTATATTATTGTTTATAGTGCCTTACTTAAAGGCACTACAGCATAAGAGCATTGGCGATTAAACCAAGGACCTTATTTAGTAAAGACAAGTGTTCTAATGTATTTTAGGCTTTTAAAATTTAATATTTAAAAAGTGTAGGCAAAAAACTTAGTTATTTTATGTTTTTAATGTTAGTTGTGGCTGCCTTATGGAGGCCAATGTTTCCTTGAAGTTGGTTTCACTGATGGAAGTTTGAGAACTACCTGGGATGAGGCTGAAACTTATTGTGAATCTAAGGGAGGGTTCCTTGCTTCTGTTAACAACAGGTTTTATAACGGTAATTCACAAATATTGGAGATATTTTAAAAATTTCAATATCAGTTCTGTTTTTAAGAACCTACTAAAGTCCATTTCAAATGGTATAAAATAAAAAAAGATGTATTAAATGTTACATTAATATGTTAATACTAAGGTTAAACAAAGTTTTGCAATTGTATTTAATTATTAAAATGATATATATATGTCAAAAAATCATAAAAGTAAAATGTTAAATTTTATATACTGGTTTAGCTGTTACCTAAATTTTTGTTAAAATCTCAATATTTTGTTTAGCTTTCTTGACATCTCAGTTGTATGGAAAAAACAGTAACATATGGATAGGACTTCACACCACCAGAACTGACCGAGTGTTTGTATGGGCTGACAATTCAGATCTTTATTATACTAACTGGAATACAAATGAACCTAATAACAGTGAAAATGTAAGTTTTAACATAAATTTTATAAGATTAATACCTAGGTATTACCACTACAGCAATTGTATTGAAAATGGCAAAACATCTTAAGTTAGGATAATTACCAGCAGCGTGGTGTAGTGGTAAGAACACTTGCTACACCACACATAAGGTCATGGGTTCAATTCCATTGATCTTATACTGTAGTGGCCTTGAGTAAGGTGCTATAAACGGTATAAACTCCTGCTAAGCATCTGCAGCATAATTATCAGGCAATTAAAATCTATAATATCCCAAACTGCCACAGGCAACTCGAGACTGGGTCGGAGTAACTGATGTTACTCTATGTTTAAGTCGCGCATTCGACTTTCCCACATCGAGGATAAAGATATATACAAAAAAAAATAATGAAAGCCACTATATAATTAAGTCGTGAGGTTAGTTTTTTTGTATTTGAGAATAAAAATTTGTTTAAAAATGATTAAACAATAAATATTATGTAACATTTAAATTGTGTTTAAATTTATTTACTCAATGTTCTTTATTAATATTGCATTGTATTTCACAATAATAATGTGAAAAATAATATTTCTAAGTTGTGTTATATTTAACTTTATACAAATTATAGTTGGAAGAATGTGTTGAATTATTGTGGTCAACCAGCAATGCAGGAAGATGGAATGATTTAAAATGCAGTGAAACAAGACCATTCTACTGCTCTAGAGAAAAAAGCTCTGATTTTTCAGGTATTAAGTGTGTTATTTATTTATTAGTTTCTACAATAAAGTTAAAATTTTTCACAAAAAAGGGTATTGCAACAAATGTATAAGCCCAATACCTATTAGCCTATGGATCAAATTTTACTGTTAAAGTTATTTTTTTAGTTTGTGAAGGCTTATTTAAAATACTTAACTTTTATATTTTACATTTTTTATACAAAATTACTAACATTAAAAGATCTTCTAACTTGTAAATACTTTAGATCAGCCTGTTGACTCCACAATATGTCCTAATGGCCAGGGTTTGGTGGAATGGGATACAAGTTGTTATAAAGTTTACATAAATGAAAATGATTATAAAACATGGGCAAATGCCAGACAACAATGTATAAATGACGGAATTGCATTAGGTAAAAAATATTGATTCCCCAAAGTTAATTTTTGTATATAAACATATATATATATTTTTTGTATATATCTTTATCCTCGATGTGGAAAAGTCGAATGCACGACTTAAACATAGAGTAACATCAGTTACTCCGACCCAGTCTCGAGTTGCCTGTGGCAGTTTGGGATATTATAAATTATAATTGCTTGATAATTAAACTGCTAATTAAGTGCTGGCTCAGCAGGAGTTTATACCTAATATAGCGCCATACTCAAGGGCGCTATAGCATAAGAGCAGTGGGGATTGAACCCACGACCTCATGCGTGGTGTAGCAAGTGTTCTTACCACTACACCGCGATGCCGGTCTCCCCACGCTGCCAGTTGGTGTAGCAAGTGTTCTTACCACTACACCATGCTTCCAGTTATTAAAAAATCTTGGTTACTCTATATATTTTGCTTTTAAAATTTAATCTTCCTATTGTATTACTAACATACTTGTTTTTTTCCATGAAGGAATCACAATGGACTTAGCTAGTATATGGAATGTTTATGAGAATAATTATTTGTTGACAACAATTTGGCCAGACATTCAAACAGAAGTTCATATGTGGAATGGACTTAACTACAATAATGTAAGTTAAACTAATACAAGGTTTAAATATAAAATAATAGTGAGATTGGTAAATTAAAAATTTTGTCAGAATTGGTGAAGTAAACTAAATAAAAATAACTTTGCAAAGATCTACCGGACTTTTGCTTTTTACATTAGTACTTAATTAAAAAGAATTAACAGGGTAACAGCATACAGCATTGGTTAAAAATTATGAACAGTTTATAACTTTTATAAGGATATTTTTACACACAAATGTTTGTAATAATTTAAGTTACAAATAACAAAATTGTGTTAGTTTAAAACTTTTAAATTTTAGAGCAATGGTCTTTCAACTTTTCAATGGTCCGACCATTCACCAGTTGTTTTCACCCAATGGAACCAAAATGAACCACAAAACTTGGACCAAACGAGTGGTTGTGTAAGAATGAGTGATTATGGGAATTGGGAAAACAGATTACCAGTTCAATGCAACACTGAAACTAACCCCTTTGTGTGTAAACATGAAACTTGTAAGTGAATTTTAAAGTATTGGTATGTGTAGTTTTATTGTACTTTGAGTTTTCTTACCTTTGTTTTACCTTTGCTGTTAGCAAACCTTATGTTTTACCTTTGCTGTTAGCAAACCTTATGTTTTGCCTTTGCTGTTAGCAAACTTTATGTTTTACCTTTGCTGTTAGCAAACCTTATGTTTTACTTTTGCTGTTAGCAAACTTTATGTTTTACCTTTGCTGTTAGCAAACCTTATGTTATACCTTTGCTGTTAGCAAACTTTATGTTATACCTTTGCTGTTAGCAAACCTTATGTTTTACTTTTGCTGTTAGCAAACTTTATGTTATACCTTTGCTGTTAGCAAACCTTATGTTTTACTTTTGCTGTTAGCAAACTTTATGTTATACCTTTGCTGTTAGCAAACCTTATGTTTTACTTTTGCTGTTAGCAAACTTTATGTTATACCTTTGCTGTTAGCAAACCTTATGTTTTACTTTTGCTGTTAGCAAACCTTATGTTTTACTTTTGCTGTTAGCAAAGTTATCAGCATTAAGAGGTATCAGCATTAAGAGGTGACTTATTTTAGAATCATCTATTAAAAAATAACTTATTGCCAAATGTGTTAAGAACATTGGTAATGCAGTGCTACATAATTCAACAGAAAATAATGAGAATTGAACCCCGGACCTCTGGTTGTTCTGTTAATCACAATTATTTTCTGTGTTATGCAAACATTTTTTGTTCTTTTTAGCTGTTTAAATGAATGTTCTTTACATTTACATTAGCTAAATGTGATCTATTTTTAAATGTACTAAGTTATGTTTTGTTTTCTTATAGTTAAATTGTTCTTATTTATTTTTAGTGGTGATCCCACCTCAAGATCCTGGTGTAGGAATATGTGGAAATGGATGGGTCGGGTTTGGAGATTACTGTTACTTGATTGTTTATGGTAAGTAACATAAACACTGTGAATATAAACTTAAACACAACTTGTAATAGTGGCGTAACCTTATATTTAAAATAGAAAGTGGTGTAGATTTATGCTAAAAATTAAAAATTGTGAAGATTTAAGTTAAAAATAGAAAGTGGCATAAACTGATTTTAAAAATAGAAAATGGTGTAACTTTTTGATATAATTAAAATTGCGTCTGTTTAAGTTAAGTTGTAATTTTAAGTCTTTAACCACATATACAACTATTTAAATTTTTAGTAATAGTGAAACTTAGTAATATTGTCTTTTCACAGCGTTAACCGGCAGCGTGGTGTAGTGGTAAGAACACTTGCTACACCACACATGAGGTCGTGGGTTCAATCCCCACTGTTCTCATGCTGTAGCGCCCTTAAGTAAGGTGTAGTGGTAAGAACACTTGCTACACCACACATGAGGTCGTGGGTTCAATCCCCACTGTTCTCATGCTGTAGCGCCCTTAAGTAAGGTGTAGTGGTAAGAACACTTGCTACACCACACATGAGGTCGTGGGTTCAATCCCCACTGTTCTCATGCTGTAGCGCCCTTAAGTAAGGTGTAGTGGTAAGAACACTTGCTACACCACACATGAGGTTGTGGGTTCAATCCCCACTGCCCTCATGCTGTAGCGCGCTTGAGTAAGGCGCTATAAACGGTATGAACTCCTGCTGAGCCAGCACTTAATCAGCAGCATAATTACCGGGCAATTAAGTCTCTATAATATCCGAAACTGCCACAGGCAACTCGAGACTGGGTCGGGGTAACTGATGTTACTCTATGTTTAAGTCGCGCATTCGACTTTCCCACATCGAGGATAAAGATATATACAAAAAAAAAAAACAGTAAAACAGTTAAGAAGACAAAGTTGTTAGTTTTAGAACATAACGTAATAAAATGCAAAAGATTAAAAAAAGAGCTGCTACAACATATTTGTTGTTTAGGTCACAACGACATTGATTTAAGATCTTGGGGCGATGCCGACGATGAATGCCAAAAACGAACTGGATATCTCGCCAGTATTCATGATGCTGCGGAGAATAAATTTATTCTTAACTCTGCTAATCATAAAACTCTATGGTTGGGCTTGAAGAGAAATGGATGGGGTAAGGTTTTGATTAAATTATGTCATTTTTAATGAAAAATCCATCTTTGGAATTTTTATTTTTGTTACTTTCTGTTTTGAAATAATAATGTTGGATTCTTTAGTTTTAGTTATATTTATTGTAAATATTTTTATTAACTTTTTAAATTAGCTAAAAACCTAAATAAAAAAATAGTTATCATTAAGTTTTTTTTTTTCTGTTTTAAATTGCCTTTTCTCGTTTTTGAGCTGGTAATATTACTTAATCGTTAATCTGACTGTTTTTTAACTCAAAAAAACGTTTTTTGTGGCAACTTTTAGACCCCTATGCATAAAAGACAGGCATTTTTTTTTGTATTCATTTATCCTTGATGTGGGAAACATAGAGTAACATCAGTTACTCCGACCCAGTCTCGAGTTGCCTGTGGCAGTTTAGAATACTGTAGAATATAATTGCCCAATAATTATGCTGCTGATTAAGTGCTGGCTTAGCAGAAGTTAATACCGTTTATAGTGCCTTACTCGAGGGCGCTTTTAGTGCCTTACTCGAGGGCGCTACAGCATGAGATCAGTGGGGATTGAACCCACGACCTCATGTGTGGTGTAGCAATGGTTCCTGCCACAACACCAGACATTAAAGCTTATACCTTATGTAATAAAAATTTAATTTTATTCCATACATGTTAGTGCAGTCCTTGAATAATAACTTAAAAATGGAAACAGTGAAAATTAAACTCAATACCTCATGTAGTCTTAACCACTACACAATTCTACTTCTAATATTTTATTTATTTTGTTATTTATTAAGGTGGGTGGGAATGGCAGGACAACTCGCCTGTTGATTACACAAACTGGGCAGAAGGGGAACCAAATAATGTCGGTGAAGCAGGGGAAGCCTGTGTGGAATATTATAACACCGGTGCATGGAATGATAATTTTTGTTCCACTAAAAGGGGATATGTTTGCAAGAAGCATAAAAGTAAGTAAATTTTAACTTTGTTAAATAATTAATTTATTGTATTTTTGTTTATGATAGTTTTGCTTTTATTAATTAAATTATTTTTTTTTGTATATATCTTTATCCTCGATGTGGGAAAGTCGAATGCGTGACTTAAATAGAGTAGCATCAGTTACTCCGACCCAGTTTCGAGTTGCCTGTGGCAGTTTGGGATATTATAGATTATAATTGCCCGATAATTATACTGCTGATTAGGTGCTGGCTCAGCAGAAGTTTATACTGTTTATAGCGCCTTACTCAAGGGCGCTACAGCATGAGATCAGTGGGGATTGAACCCACAACCCCATGTGTGATGTAGCAAGTGTTCTTACCACTACACCATGCTGCCAGTATTTTAATATCATTGTTTGGTTACAAGTTTACTTTAAATGTATAAAATATTCAATTTTTCTAGTTTTTATTCATTTTATGTATTCAAATTATATACAGCTCTATTTGAATGGTAGCATAACTTAAACAGTTTTTATTAAACTAATCAACAATGATTTAATTTATTTTTACTAACTTTCTCTAGCCTACTCAACCTGTTCATTCCCTGACAGTGAAAGAAGTGATTGTGGATATGAAGGAATCAACGAATATGAATGTTTGGAACGTTTGTGTTGCTGGGATGCGTCTGGAGTTGGGCCACATACTTGTTATTATTCAAGATGTAAGATAACTTAATTTCTCTCTGTTTTATGTACTTATTTATTCTTGATGTGCAAAGTTTACCTTTACAGCCTGAACATATAGAAACGGTAGTTACTCTGTTTTAGTCTTGAATTGTCTTTGACAGTTTAGGATATCATAGATTATAATTGCTGAATATTTAATTTTCTGGTTGATTTTAGTTTTAGCAGAATTTTTCAATGTTCTTGGTGCCTTGCTTAAGGATACTACAGCATGAAGCAGTAAGGATCAAACCCAGGATCTTGTGTAGTTAAACTAAGTGTTCTAACTACTCTGTTATGCTGTTAGTTTATGTATGTGTTGTCTGTTAATTTTGCATTTGGAAATTTTTTGTATTTAAGTTAAAACATATTCTTTTAAACAGATGATGCAGCTTGTATTGAAAAAGGAGGGGCATGTAAAGATTATCGTTACAATTCTTGTGAGCTTGGTTATGAGCAATTTTTATGCGGTGGGGCATCAGAGAACAGATGTTGTTACTCATGTGCGACAGATGATGACACATGTATGTTACATTTTGTATTTTTTGACTATTTTGTTATGAAATATGTAACTTTACATCTAGAACTATTAAAAAGTTTAGACATAGTAACAATACCATATTCTGATAGCATTTGTTTTATTTTTATAAAACAAGTTACTGAACCAAACTGATAAATTTAAAAGAAAATGGCTATCCTACACTTATAATATGCCTAACCTGCCTTCTTTTAGTATTGTAAATTACGCATACAAATATAGGTAATGCTCAGGTGGATGAGTGGGAAAGTCAGGATGCACCATGTGAGACAGGAGGGTACGGAACTTGCCAATATAACTCAAATTACTGTGCTTCAAATTATTATGAAACAAATAAATGTGGTGGTCCAGGAAACAGACAATGTTGTGTTAGTAAGTAAAATAACTTATTTAATTTTCTTGCAATTTCGTGGTTACTTAACATGCCAAAAAAGCTTATGTAATATATATATATGTCTTAACTGTTGCATTAAATATAACAAAAAAGATAAGATAATATATGTACTTAGTTTTTTTCTGGCTATTTTTGTTAATATTTACACAGTTTTTAATATTGCTTAACTTGAAACATTAATTTGTTTATTTTTGTTTTTTAAATTAAAAAAAAATTAATTTTTTTTTGGTTCAAAATATTTTATTAGAAATTATTTTTTAAGGGAATCCCCCAACTAAACCCCCAGATGGGCCCGTAACAACGACAACTAAAGATGGAATATTGCCTACAACTAAACCCACTGACCCGAATAACACCCCAGCCAAAACAACTATGACAACGCAAACAACTAATAAACCAACAGTTGTTTCATATGGACCAGGTAAAACCTGAACTATTATATTTTATAAAAATCCAACATAAATATTTTTGTTGCATCTACCATTTTTATTACATTTATTTATCCTTGATGTGGGAAGGTCAACTTCACAACCTAAACATTAAGTAACATTATTTACCTAAACCAATCCAAGTTGCTTGTGGCAGTTTGGAATATTATTGATTATAATTGCTAAAAATTATAAGTTGCTGGTTAAGTGTTGGCTCAGCAGGAGTTCAATTCGTTTATAGCACCTTACTCAAATATGCTACAAGATGAGAGCAGTGGGAATTAAACCCCTGACCTCATGTAGTGAAGCCAAGTGTTCTGACCACTTCTAAAGGTTTAAGAGCAACGAACATGTAAATGCTTTCACTTTTTATACAGAAAACGATGGTTTAGATGCAGGTGGTATTGCTGGTATAATAATTGCTGTTCTATTTGTCCTTGCTGCTGGTGGAGTTGCCTTTTTCTTATATAGAAAAACCAGTGTTAAAATTCCCATTTTGGGAAGTTCAAGTGCTGTAGCAGGATTTGAAAACCCAATCATGTATAATAAAGAGAACGAAGAAACTGTAAGTCAAGGTTTAGGCCTTGAGGTATTTTGATTAATGTAATAATTAACTTTAAATACTATTTTAATTTACATTGTTTTAGGGAATAAATGGATTTGTTTTAAATTTCAGGATACTTTGGATATGGATTTACCTGCAGAATTTGAAGCTTAATATTTTAACATAAAATTTGTACAAAAATTCTTCTTGATTATTAAGTTGCTTCTTTAAATTTTGTTTTGTTGAAGGATATACTTTGGTAATTGTATAATAATTGAAATTGATGAATTGTTTTGTAAAAAAAATTGAACTTTAATAATAAAAAAGAAGTTATGAAAAACATTTTAAAATACTTGTTCTATATTTTTCGATTTATTTTACGTTTATTACCTGAACATGGGGTAACCCAGCTTAAATCATAAGTTACTTATTCAGTTTAAGATGTGGTCGTTTACATGTGATTGATTTTTAAAAAAGTCTGGTTTAAGCTTTGAAAGCATTTTAAACCCAGTTCCTTATTTTTTTTGTATATATCTTTATCCTCGATGTGGGAAAGTCGAATGCGCGACTTAAAAATAGAGTAACATCAGTTACTCCCCCCCCCAGTCTCGAGTTTTCTGTGTTAGTTTGGGATATTATAGATTATAATTGCCCGGTAATTATACTGCTGATTAAGTGTTGGCTCAGTAGGAGTTCATGTCTATAGTGTCTCACTCAAGGGCGTTACAGCATGAGATCAGTGGGGATTGAACACACGACCTCATGTGTGGTGTAGCAAGTGTTCTTACCACTAACCCACGCTACCGGTTGTAAAGTATTTTAGCTACTATACTGCCGAATTTCATTAACGTGAAGAAGTTATAGACTAAACCTTAGATGAAAAGTTATTCCATTAAAATACAAGTAAGCGTTACATGCGTTAAAATACAAATCCTAAGTTATAAAAATGCTTTTATACAAAAGTATAGCCTGAGCTTTAAGTAGTTTTTTTAAGTTGTGTCTACCTTGATTTGTTGGGAAACCCTTTTTTATAGGATTTTCGGGCAAACAAACATTTCGTTAATACAAATCTAAAGTTGATTTGGTAACCAAAACACTAGCTTAGTGAAGTTAGATTTAAATAACTGGTAAAATCATTTATGCTACAGAATTATACGTAGGCCTATTAATTTATTATCTTATTTAATTTTTAGCGTTCACTGCGTCTTTAAATAAAGTTAAAAATTGGTGTTTAATTCTTGCCAAAAGCTTATCCATTATAACGTTTTGACTATATCAATATATTGAGCTATTTAGTGTTTAACGTAGTTGGCCTCACTGACGTTGTTTTTTATTATCAACGAATATTTTTTAGGTTTTTTAGTAGATTTAATACCAAAAGGTGTTTAAAATCTGTAAAAAAATTAAAAACAAAAAGTCATTTTAAAGAACTATTAAAAAAATAGCAAAAATGACTTCATTTCAATTTGTTGAAAAAATGGATGTGAGTTGTAATGACGAACAGAAGAAATTTGACACCGTTATTGGGGTTATAGAGGATATTATAATGACTGAGGACTTCCAAGAATTACAAAACACTTTTATGGATAAACATTATAATGAATTCGAAGACAGTGAAGAAAATAAATTTATTTACACGGATATTTTTCAAGAATATGGATCAATTATTGAAAATTACTTAGAGGCACAATTAACTGCAAGATTGCCAGGATTTCTGATGGACAAATTTTTAAAATCATTGCAAACACATAAGAATGAAATAAGCGAAGAGATTTTTGAAATGTTTGTTACTTTTACTGATTTTATTGCATTTAAAGAATTGTTTATTGATTATAAAGCTCAAAAAGAAGGAAAAAATGCAGACTTAATGCAAAGTTTTGTGATTCAATCTTACGGGAACTAATTATAATTTTTTCTTGACAATTTTGTGCCAACTGTTTAATGTTATGCTGCAAAACTTTGTTGTATTATACTAACATTTGTTACTGTAATTTTAAACAAATATTTTTTGTTACTTTAATTAAGGAATTTCTTTAAAAAGTTTCATATATAGTATACTTGCTTGTTGTTTTATTTAAAACATTTTTTAGTATTCGTTCATATATAATGGCTCTATAATAATTCTTACTGTTTTAATGGCTACTTTTTTATTTTAACTCAATGTTTTATTTATATATTATCGGTACATAAGATATTAATTGTTAAAGTTAAGATGAAAACACAAGTGCCTTTTTCAATATTTTGAGTTTGTTTTTTGTTTTGTTTATTTTTTAAACCATTATATTTCTGTATAACTAAGTAATTTTAAAACAATATTTAAGATTCTGCAATTACATGACTTTTGTGATATTTATATAACTCACATTTTAATATTTGGTGCTTTTATTATTCATGTAATTTTAATTTTTTACTTTAATGTTTTATACCCTCCAATATTTGTATATTTTGTTGTTACTTACTTCAATAAATTAGTTTTAATAAAAACTTCTGCTTAAGTTATTTATTTTTTTTTTAAATTGTAAAATAAAGAGAAAACCAAAATATTTAAAATAAAACTGTCTAAATAAAACAAACTTTTTTTTAATATTAGCTTTGTAGTTTTGACACGGCGTGTGTAAATCACAATTTTGATACGACGTGTAAACAACATAGATATCTGATATTATTTATTTTTAGGACTTCGTCATTTTCATCTAACATCTTTGTATTTGTTTTTAATTATCTAGATTTAAGAAGAAATAAGATTTCAGATAATTAGTCTGGACAAATGTTTAGTGTTGGATATTAACGAATTAAATCATAACTGTCGGAAAAAGCAACAAGATCGTCTTGCAATTAGACAGATAGATTTAAAACGTAATTTTTTGGTAATTTCACGCGAATAACTTTACAAAAATATTTTATCAATTTATCATATGATACCTAGTACTACATAGATGTAAACTCAGCAAGATTAAAGTGTTTAATAAAAAACGTAAAATTGAAGTAAAATACAGAAGTGTTTTCATGGTTTATTTAGTTGGAAAACGGTTTTTAAAATTGGTTTAAAACATATTTCTTTCTGTTTTTATGAATAAAGTATTCACTTTAATTTGATTAAAGTAATTTTTGTTACATATTAGTTATTGTTTAAATAAATATTAAATGCATTCAGGCCTTCAATAATCTATGACAAAAATATGATTTTAATATTTGTTTTAATTTAGACAAATTTTAAGATTTTTAAAAATGAAGTGTTTATGTATTTTGTTTACTATACTGGCGGTAAAATTATGTTCTGCGACAAATAAAAACACAGTTGTTTCGTTTGAGAAGGAATTTCAATATAAAAGAAATGAAGAAATTACAAAACATCATCGTTTACATAAAAGAGACGTTTCATCCTGCTCACCACCTTCTAATTATGTTAATGTTTTAAAAAATTCACAAGTGAGTCGTTTTACCAAAACAACAAATTTATTTTTTAAATTATCCACTATTGTTACATTTATATTTACATATATTAAATAGTTATATTTACATATACTAAAAAACATATACTAAAAAACCGGCAGCGTGGTGTAGTAATAAGAATGCTTGCACATGGGGTTGTGGGTTCAATCCCCACTGATCTCATGCTATAGCGCTCTTAAGTAAGGTGCTATAAACGGTATGAACTCCTGCTGAGCCAGCACTTAATCAGCAGCATAATTATCGGGCAATTATAGTCTCTATAATATCCCAAACTGCTACAGGCAACTCAAGACTGGGTCTGAGTAACTGATGTTACTCTATGTTTAAGTTGCGCATTTGACTTTCTCACATCGAGGATAAAGATATACAAAAAAAAAATAAATAAAAAAAATCTGTTAAAATAAACTTATGGTTTTTTGTCATAGTGTTTTGTAATTAGTTAACCTAAGAATACAAATTAGATGGATTTTTAGAGCTGTATCGTAACAAAATATATTTGAATTTATAAAACAATATGTAGGCTATATAAAACCGAAGCTAAAGTTGCCACGCAATTGGTTTTTATGGCTGCTTGTCTATTTTAGTTGTGCTAGTCAAAATCACATGACAATTGACAATGGGACTATTTCATGTGTTTTTATATTGAAGAGAGGCCTTAAACAAACAATGACTAATAACATATTGTTAAAAAAATGTTAATTGAAGCCATACTTTTTTATTATTGTATAATTTTTTATACCTATTTTAAATTATAAAACAAAAATAATATATTTTTTACAAATTTTATTTTTAGCATATTTTTAAAAATGATTCAAATCCTTCAATATCTTTAACATGGAGTGGATTGAATGGAGTTTTGCTTGCAGTAACCACTATGAATTATGGACTTGTAACATCACCTTCTAAACTGTATAGAAGTGTAAATCGTGGAGGGTAAATTTATTCTTTTATTTAGCATAAATTTAAAAACATATATATACAATTAAATTTAAAGCATATACAAAATCCGGCAGCGTGGTGTAGTGGTAAGAACACTTTCTATACCAGACATAAGGTCGTAGGTTCAATCCCCACTGATCTCATGCTGTAGCGCCCTTAAGTAAGACGCTATAAACGGTGTGAACTTCTGCTGAGCCAACACTTCATCAGCAGCATAATTATCGGGCAGTTATAATCATAATATCCCAAACTGCCACCGGCAACTCGAGACTAGGTCGGAGTAACTGATGTTACTCTATGTTTAAGTCGCGCATTTGACTTTCCCACATCGAGGATAAAAATATATACAAAAAAAAAATTATATTATTTTTAGACATGTTCATTTATGGACTATTTTTTTTTAGATTTAATTTTTTTTTTAGTTAATGTATTACCTGAAAATTACAGCTTATCATACTATTAAAATAAATTTAAATAAAAATAAAGTAAACCATAACATTAAAATATATTAAAAACACAAAATAACAATCTTAATCAAATATTAAGTTCTGCAACTAAAATATTAAACCTACTGTTTTAAAATGTCAACAAAAGTGATAAAATTTTAGAATATTTTGACTTTGAGGCAATTCTAAATAATATTTTTGTTTTCAGCAAATTTGTAGACATTTCATCTCAGATTGGAAATGTGAATATTCGTAAAACTTATGGGATACAAGTCAGCCCTGTTAATACTGAAATGGTAATTCAATTTAAGCCTTTAATTTTCTATTTAAATTTATTTAAATCTTTTCTTGTATATAAATAAATTAATTTTTATATACGTTTTTTTCTGTAAATGTAACATAAACAGAAACTGCTTAAAATTAAATTAATGTCAATACCTTTTAATTTTCTGCGTAATGAATTATTTATTAAACGAATAAATTTTATTTTTAAATGTAGCTCTTCTAATATATATTTATGCTTTTCTTGTTTTAACACTATATATACATTTATAGGTTTTTCTAATTGGTTATGACAGTGCTTTTATCATGAATCCACAAACTAAACTATATGCAAGTGAAAATGCTGGGGCAGTATGGACTACTTTAGCTTGTCCATTTAAGATTGATGCATCCACAATTAAGTTTAATCCTATAAATAAATATAGGTTTGTAGATCACAATCAAACATTATAATATTTATTTTTTTTTTTATATATTTATTTTACAATATTTTTTTGTTTTATTTTTTTAGTAACAATTCCTTACCTTAAAAATTTGTAAAAAACCTTTTTTTTGTTAAAGTGTCTATATGTTTATTGTTAAATTTTTTTTAACTTAGAATTTTGTTTTATAGATTTTAAAATAAAGTGTAGTCGTTTTTTTTTGTTGTTTTAAAGTTGAACTTATTAAAACCTTTTTTTACAGCTGGTTGGTAAAATCTTTGGACTATAATTCCGCACTTTGGTATACAAGTGATTTTGGTCGTAAATTTACAAAAATATCTGAATATGTTCAAGCTGCGAAGTGGGATCCTTTAAACAAAGATTTACTTTATTATGTTACTGATCCAACACAAAAAATGTCAAGTAAGAATTGTGTTTTTGTTAAACTTTTGTAGCATTTTTAGTACTAGTCGATAGGGATGGGCTGAAATCCAAATTACTCGGATTTGATGAGCCCGAGTATTTTGTCACGATAATCGGCCGAGTCCGAGTACTCGGTTATGACGTCATTTAAACGTATATAACTGTTCATGAGAATCTTTCCCGCATAATTAAAACTGCAAAATTTGCCAAAAAACACGTATTTATAGATGTAAAGTGTTTAACGTTGGCAAAACTACTTACCGCTGATACCGTTATCATTTTAAGTCCAAATGAAAATGTAAAAGTCTCAAATTTATTATGCGTTAAATTTTACGTAAAAAATGTATTTGTTGCGCAATCGTTGCTTAAATAACGTGATATATTTGAGAGTAGATTATAATTTATTAGAATAGGGCAAACTTCGTGTTTTTTTTTATGTAAAGTAATTCAGATACGATCTTAAATGACAAAATATTACTTGGCGTCCGAGTACTAAAAAATGCTCGACGAGCACGAGTATTTAAATATTTCTAATACTCGGGCCGAGTACTCGCACTCGGATTCGATTGGCCCATCTTTACTAGTCGATAGCGTTCTTTACAGTTGGGATTTTAATTGTTGTAGTATAGTGGTAATTCCGAATTAATATCTACTTGCTATTATTTATTCATGTACTACAAACAGCACATTTATTTAATTTGTAAGCTTATAAAATGAACACACATATCCTCCACTAAGCTCCACTATATATATATAGATTTTAAGATATTTGTAATGTTTATTTCTATGTTATATATTCAATCAAACTCTGGCCCTAGCAAAAATTTAATAGAATTTTGTACGACCAGAAATTTTACAAATGTTTAACGCTTAACTGAATGTTTTAGGCACAGGAGTAGATAATGAACTTTACAGTTATGATATTTCATCATCAAAACCAACTTTACTTGCACAACACGTACATAGTTTTACTGTTCAAGATGATTTTCTATTTGCTTCCGTTGAGTTTGTAGGGGTAAGTCATTTAATTTCAAAACATTTCTGAAACAAGGTTTTTAACACTATCTTAACAGACAACCAAACATTATTGTTGTATTTTTTGATTGTTTTATTGCTTTTCATTTCAATTAAGTTATCTAAACCAGTAAATGAACCTTTTCCTGTTTTACAGAAAAACCTGAGTAGAGTTTTACATGTATCAAAGAACAACGGTGAATCATGGAACGCAGCACAAGTTCCTTTAATTAACTCAGATCAATTTTATTCTTTGTTAGATATGAGTGAAGGAATGGTGTTTGTGCATGTGGACGTTCCTACAAGTAAGTTAATTTTGGTATTTTTGATGTTTTTGTATTTAAGCTCATTTTCGATTATCATTTAAACTTTGATTTACAGATAAGTAAATTGTTTTGTTTATTTTTTATTCTATATTTTTAAACTAGTGTTTTTTTTGCATTTAGAATAGTTTTTTGTTAATTCATATAGTTTAAAAATTGTATTGGTTATTGAAATGTACACTTTTTTATCCTTTTGTTTAGAGATTAAAGTATATAAAGAAAAACTTTTTGGTTTAAACTTAGATTTTATCACGTTTTGTATATTTTGTTAAAAACTCTTTAATGAAAAATTTTATGTTTTAGATAATGGTCATGGAAATATTTACACATCTGATTCAAGTGGAGTTATTTACTCTAAATCTTTAACCCGACATCTTTACCCAAATCAAGCAGGAATCACAGACTTTTATAAGGTAAATTTTATTAATAATGCCAAAAAAACTAATGGTTAAAACTAAATTCAACCACAATCTTGCTTGTTCAAAAATATTGTTTTTATGTACCTAATTTAAGCCCATGCTGATTATATTAATTTGAATAATGTGTTAAAAGTATTAAGGTTAGGTTAGTGTGTATTAAATCAAACTTATAAAAGTTATATTTGTTCAAAATTTATATTTGTTCAATGCTTTGTCAAATTTAGTTTCACTTATAGAAAAAGGATTTTATTAAATTTTTCCAGGTCTCTGCAAAATTTGTTTTAAAGTTGAATTTAATAATTTAATAAAAAGTTAAATCTTTTACCATGAATTCGCAACTTTGTGGTTTAAAATATATACAATGTTTTAAGGTACATAAAAGGGTCTATATATATATAATAAAAATATGATTTAATTTATAATATAAACTTTGTTATATTTAAATCTATTAAAATTGCTTTGCCAGCTTATTGTAGTTTAGAATTGTTTTGTAAACATCTGGTACTAATTTAAAGTTTTTAAATCTATATACTAAAGCTGTTTTAAGTTATGATGTATTTTTATGTTTTCCAGCAGTTTTAAATGTTAATCCATCAAATATTATTCTTTAATAATTTCCTTCCATTCATTATTATCTTCCATTTCATTGAATTAACTCAATAAGTTTACATACAGGCATTGTAACATTCTAAAATGTTTTAAATTTTTGTCTTTTTATTGGTTTAGAAAATGGAACTTGTTATTTATTATAAAATAATTAATGCCTCAAAATTTTTGATTATGGGAACTTTTATTAATAATTAAAAATTATAAACAATGAAGTATTTTGATGAATGTGTTTACATTTGTTAAATCATATTTTTTCAAGTTTTAAACTTGTTGTTGATTTTTGGTTTTCAGTCAATGTTAAATTGTTTTTGTAAAGTTAATTTTCAGCAAATTGACTAATTAATATTAAAAAAATTGAAAAAAAAACTACTGGTATATGCTAACGTAAAAAAAAATTTAACTTTGCCTGTTATTTTATAATTGTTAATACCAAAAAGTTGGTAAAAAAAAGGTATATACCAAAAATTGTAAAACTAAAAAAGTTGACAAAAACTTAATATTTTAAGTTTTATATTTAAAACCTATACAAATAAAATATGACAAATAGCTTGCCAGTATGTAAACAGTAGTAAACCAAAATATTTTAATGGTTTATGTTATATTGTGCTTTTTTATTGTAAATACCATTGACGATTTTATAAGTATGTCAACTCGTAAATGTATTATGTAAAAACCTAATTGACGGTTTAACGTTGTAATGCACTTAGTTATATTGACAATTTAACCACATTATTTTTATAAAACCGCAAATATTTATGTGGGTTTGTCTTCTTAAATTTTATTATATTTTCTTAATTAAATATTTCGTTAATTTTTTAATTATGCAGTTTAGTTGTTTTATATTTCTAAATTTTTTTTTATTTTTAAGGTTTTATCTTTACAAGGAGTTTACATAACTTCCCAGTTACAAGAAGACAACACCGTTCATTCTATGATCTCGTTTGATAAAGGAGGAGTTTGGCAACCTGTGGAGCCACCTAGTGGTAGTGTGTGTGAAAAAACAGAGAAATCTGTAAGTTTTTATTTTTTAATTTATCCTCAATGTAAATTTTGGTTTTAAAATTTATCTTAAGACTTCGCTTATTCATCATCCACGGATGGTTAGTTTAAATGTAATGTGACTCAATTTGCCTATTTTATTTTAGTGCAAACTCCAAATTCATAATTACTTTAGCGCAAGCAAGCATGTACGGTTACCTTCTCTTCCTCTTTCAAGTTCTCATACTGTTGGATTAATTCTGGCACATGGAAACATTGGTAATTATTTTTATTTATTTAAAATAAGTTCAAAAATAAATAAAAGTTTAAAATTTATTTAGAAAAAAAAAATTATAAAAATAAATATTCCTTTTAATTCATTTTAGGTGATGGTTTAAGTTTTAGTCCCCCAAATGTTTATGTATCTGGTGATGGGGGTTACTCCTGGACCCAACCAACTGACTTGGTTGGTCCCCACTTTTATGGAATTGGTGATTCTGGCGGAATATTGTTCGCCATTCCGCTAAGTGAAGATCCAATTAATACATTAAAGTAAGTATTTTTAATTAAATTTTAAGGGTTTTGTGTAGTAAATTATTAAATATATATAAAGAAGCTTGGTCAGCTATGTATATATCCAATTAAAGGGCTAAAAATAAATAAAACTGCTGTTTGTGGTCTTTGGGTAAAATAATGCAAAATATATGTAATCACTTGCAAATACAAGAGTAGCAACCAGATTTTAACAATTAATATACAAACTGTAGGGTGGGCTATCGGCGAGTATTTTACAAAAGGTTACATTGTTCCATGTATTTATAGTTTAAATACACTTTCAAAATTATTGTTATTTAAAAAAGTTTAAGAAAATTTTTTTTTAAATCTATGAATATTTTTTTAAAAAATTCAAGAACATCAAATTAAAAAAAAAAAAAAAAATTAGGTTTTCATTAGATGAAGGGTTGTGTTGGTATAACTACAACTTCACCGACCAACCCATCCAAGTCACCGGAGTTTCAGCTGAACCGGGTGAAAAAGCAACTGATGTTAGTATATGGGGGTGGGATAGAAATGGGGATGGGTCTTGGATGGCGTTAACCGTTGATTTCACCGATATTCTAGGAGAAGAATGTAAGTTGTTGGTTTTTGCTAGTTAAGATACGGTATCTGCTGCTAGTTAGTTCAGGAAAAAAAATTTAAAAATTGACACTAAGCTTTCAACAAAGTAGACATTTTGCCAGAAATCGTGTGCCCGTAAAGACTTTTTTTATTGTGATATGCACTTTAAATTCCACAAAAATTTCACCCTAAATTTTTTGATAAAAAAGTATTTTCAAAAATTTAAGTTTTAGAAAATTTGTTCCAGACTACCCATGTGGTTATAGCATTTAAAATAACTACTAAAGTCTTGGGTTTAATTTCCACTGCTTCTACATTGTGTAGCATCCTTAAATAATGCTTTAGTTTATTTACTTCAATCCAACCCAAAAAACTTTTGGTTGGGTTAATAAGCAGTACACCAAGCCAAAAATATATAAAAATTACAACAGCACTTTGAGATTGGTCTAAGCTCTTGCAATTTACCCCTGTTTTTACACATATACCCCTTTTAATATCACAAATAAATTACAGTTTTTGTTATATACAGGTAATAATTACCAATATACAACATGGAAAGCGCACCAAAGTGATCTATTAAATAACGAAGTTCAAAGCTGTAACCTAGGTGCTCATGTTAGCTATGTGAGAAGAGTGAAAGGTTCGGTTTGTAGAAACAAAAACCAGTTGGTTCCAACTCCTGTTAAAACTACATGTGAATGCCAGTTAACTGATTATTTATGGTAAGCGATGGTTAGTTTAATTTTATTTTGTTGGTTAATGGTACATTATGTTGCTATATGAGTTTGGTGTTTGATGTTGGTGTAAACCGGCATCGTGGTGTAGTGGTAAGAACACTTGCTACACCACCATGAGGTCATAGGTTTAATCTCTCATGCTGTAGCGCCCTTAAGTAAGGCGCTATAAATGGTATGAACTCCTGCTGAGCCAGCACTTAATCAGCAGCATAATTATCGGGCAATTATAATCTATGATATTCCAAACCGCTAAAGGCAACTCGAGACTGGGTCGGAGTAACTAATGTTACTCTGTGTTTAAGTCACGCATTCGACTTTTCCACATCGAGGATAAAGATATATACAAGAAAAAAAAATAAAAAATTTAGTCGCACACCACAAACAGCAGTTATTATTTATTTTTTAGGGTTATAATTTAAACATACACATACAAAAGTGTCCACTAGGCCTAATATATTAAGATATTTTCAAGTAGTCATGTGTTGTATATTAACACATTAAATTTAAGTATTTTCAGTTGTAAAATTTTGTACTTCAAATTTTTTTACACTTATAACGTAAAAGTTAACCAAACAAATACTTTAGTGATTATGGATACAAAAGATCGAGTGACGGAAGTTGTGTGGAAGACCCATTAGCTTCAACATCCGGAATGGATATCTGTATCGGAGGATTTGAAGAAAAAATTATAACTAAGGTAAAAAATAAAGACCGAACAATAATATTTCCTAACTTAGAATGTTTTTCTATGTATTTATAATTACCTGATTTAAAGTTAAGTTTTTTCAAATTGGTTTTTCAGACAATTTTCATTAAAGATCAATGAAATTAACAATGGAATAAGATATTTAAAATTAAAATTATATTCAACTGAAAAGAATGCAGCCAATAGCAAAATCAATATCATAACTAACATAATTATACCAAATTTATGTAAAAAATTTAGACCGTATTTTAATCTTTTTTGCCAATTTTTTACTTTCTTTATTTTAGGCTGTTTATTATTTCAAAGAAAACTGTCATTTAGATGTTTAATTTTAGTCTATTGTTATTGTATCGTTGGTTTTCCTATGGTTTTCCTATATATCCCTGTTAAAAATGAATTAAGTGAACATGTTATGATTTTATTTCTTCTAAACCTTTTTTTTATTACAGGGTTATTTGAAAATACCCGGGGATGTTTGCGAGGGTGGATACCAACCCCCACATCATTTTAAAACTCTTTCAAAAAGTTGTGTTCAGGTAAAATTTGATTTGTTGATAAATCAAACGATCTTTTCGATTGTAAAAAATTATTAATGTTATTGTTTTTGTCATAAAATTTTTTTTTGTAATTTTTTTTGTATCATTTACAGTTTAAATTACTCATAAACAAAATTACAAAATATTGATTTTTAGCTGGTATCTGCAAATGGTATGCCTGCAATAATTGATGAAAATTATGGAGTTGATAAAAATGATTTTCAAACTTATACTAACCATCACACCAAATCAAATTTGGGTCTCGTTATATTTTTGGTCGTTCTTGTCCTTGCACTAGGGGGCGCTATTTCAGTTTTAGTTTATCGTAAACGAAAATCGTAAGTTTAAATTTTTAACTATTAACTAGAAATTTTTTTTAATTAGCTGTTTGGTGTATTGGGTAAAACTCTTGGTTTTAAAACATAAGGTCCTGGGTTTAATACCCACTGCTTTCATTCTGTAGGACCCTTGGGTAAAGTGCATAACGAAGACAAACTCCTAATGAGCTAAAACTAATTAGTCAGTTAATTATTATCAACATGTTAAAAAGTATCCCAAACTGGCAAAGGCAACTTGAGATTGGGTCAGGGTAACAAATGTTACTCCATGATTTGTCTGTAAAGTGCTTTTAATAGTACAAACCTTCACTGTGCCCGAAACTAGTTCTAGGCAGCATTATCAGGCATTTCGGCCAATAAAATCCAAAATTCAACAATTCAAAACATAAGGTAAAAAATTACGAATAAATGAATATAAACAAAATGTAAAAAATTGTTTTTAAATATAGAATATTGAGGGTACGATACACCCCGCTTAACCAAAATCAAAATGGGGGTTCACTGATTGGGACTGGTACTGTGATTAATGATGACACTGCAGACGATGCTCCATATATAGCAAGTGTGCCACCAGTGGGCGTTAATGGGGCCATGATATCGTATCATGATGATTCAGATGAGGTAAGAATACAAATTTTTCGTAAAAAATTTAGAAAAAAATTTTCTAATAATGAAAGAATTTGGTTCTTGTTTTTTTTTGTGGTTTTACCATCTATTTTTCACGGTTTTGGGTAAATCTTTTTATACTTTTATTATTATTAAAGACCCTTGAATAAAATGTCATCCAAATTATTATTTGGTTAAATACTTTTGTAAAATGATGGAAACAAAAATGATTTTATTTTAGTTTAGAAGGCTTTTTAATGATTAAAGTCTTTTGTCAGTACAGGCTATACACATGGGGTCGTGGGTTCAATTCCCATTGACCTCATGCTGTAGCGCTCTTGAGTAAGGCGCTATAAACGGTATGAACTCCTGCTGAGCCAGCACTTAATCAGCAGCATAATTATCGGACAATTATAATCTATAATATCCCAAACTGCCACAGGCAACTCGAGACTGGATCGGAGTAACTTATGTTATTCTATGTTTAAGTCGCGCATTCGACTTTTCCACATCGAGGATAAAGATATATACAAAAAAATAGATATATACATATGTTCATGTTATAGCCCTGTAAATTACACAAAAATGATTTTTGTTGTGTGCAGGTAAATTATCACAGGCAGATATTGGTTGAGGGTTGCCACCATATTACAACAATTAAAATTGTTTTTAATATTTTTAGGACTTGTTGATGACTTAAATGATATATTTATTTGAATAAACATGAGAATAGCTGTGAAAGACTATGCATAAAAACATTCCATCTGAACATCACATTCCACAGCAGTGTAGTATAATGAAATTACTTAGTAAAATATCCTAATTTTTTCTTATCTGGTGTACTATAATATGAATTAGAAAAAAATATATATATTAAAAAAAATTGTGCTAATATTAATAATAAAATAAGTGCTTTGTCTTCTGTAAAATAGGGCTTTAGATTATTGATATCTGATTTTTTATGAAAAAAGTAAAAAAAGTAACAAATAACAACTTATTATATTTAATTTTTTGTTTTTTTTTAATAAATAATATCACAAAAACCTGTTAGTTTGTTCGTAGAGTCTTTGCAATTATAATTTAGTATATAGTTGTATATTATTTAACATTGTCGTTTGTTAAAAATATTGTATATATAACAAGATTTGTCATTTTATGCCAATATGTCAAAAAGTTGTTTATTTTTTTTTTGTTATGCCTTATTTATATTATAATTCCCGTGTTTATTGTGTATCTTATTTAGTTTCTTTATTTATTGCAAGATTCGTTTGTTTAATGCACAATTTTAACTGATTTTTAAATACGCGTAGTACGTTTTTTAAACGATTGGAAATAAAAAAATGTATTCTGAAAGAACAAAAAACAAGCATTGTAATAATATAAGGCCAATGCATACATGATAAGGCTTTATTTTTTTTGTATATATCTTTATCCTCGATGTGAGAAGGTTAAATGCGCGACCTAAACATAGTGTAACATCAGTTACCCCGACCCAGTCTCGAGTTGCCTTCAGCAGTTTGGGGTATTATAGAATATAATTGCCCAGTAATTATGCTGCTGATTAAGTGCTGGCTCAGCAGGAGTTTATACCGTTTATAGCTTTACATAAGGGCACTACCGCATGAGAGCAGTGGGGATTAAACCCACGACCTCATGGTGGCGTAGCAAGTTATCTTACCACTACACCACGCTGCCGGTATTTTTTGCATTTTTAATGTTGTTATTTAAAAACTTGACGTTACATCCTAATGTCATTTACCACTTGAGGGTTTATTTTGTTTAAATAAATTAACAGAAAAAGGTGTTTTTAGGTTGGATTTTCCTGGGCTAAGTTGTCTCAAAAGTAAGTTGCCTTGTATTTGATAAGATCTACCGCTTTTGTCTAGTAACATTTATTTTCAGAATTAAAAAGAACGTTGTAAAGGTATAACCATAGGTGGGCACAGTTAACCGAAAAAGGAATTTCGTTAAATGGTTATTCGTTACACAATACATGAACTTCGTTAACGTTATTTAGTTAAATTAAACGAAAGGTGTAACGGAAGTTATCGTTAACCGTTAACGTTAAAATTTAATTAAAACAAACAAAGAAATGACATTTTTTTTTAAATATCGTTTTCAAAACTGACATAATGCCAAAATAACGGCGGCCAGATGGTAGTTACAAACATCGTTTAAAAATTGCGACGTTCAAACCCGAAAAACAGTATTGTTAAACTTATATATCCCTATATGACCATTGTTTACTTTTAAAAATATTAGGTTTACGGACTTAATTTAACGGAAGCACATTTAAACTGAAGTTAACAGGTCCGATAACGATTTTTAAAAGTAACTTAAAAGTTAAATTTTAAGGAAAAATTTAACTTTGTGAAGTAACGATTAACGGATTAACGGTTTGGTGCCCACTTTTGGATATAACCTAATCTTTGCGGGCACTTTTTATTGCGAAGTGCCTTCTATAAAATATGTTTTATTTTAAATTAAAGGCTTATTTGCAACCTCATAATAAATGTTATACCATTTTATGATAAAAATTAACGTTTGTTGCCTTGACCTAGCTTCGATTCGCTTTTGAATAAACTAATAAAAAAAATTAATAACAACGTATTTGTTTATTTTTTTAAGTAACTTAAACAAAAGAGTTAAGTTGCCTTAGGTTTTGGATTGTCCGATTTAGTCTTCTGCTTAGTTTAACTAGGTCATACTTTGATTGGTTGTTTTTTACCTGTTGGCTAATATATTGTTATTGGCATATGAGACATAAAACGATAAACCTAAACAATTGAATTGAAATTCAGCAACCGAAATAAATGACACAGCGAAACATAACATATATACAATTACTCATTAAAAAGTTTGTAAATTTTCGAATTATAGGTTAAAATAAATTACAAAAAATGTTTTTAAAAAGGGTAAAAAAAATATATTAATATATAATTTTAAAATAGTTTTATTGTATATTCGTTTATTTAAAATTAATTAAAATATATGAATTTAATAATTTTTTAGTTATGTCACAAAAAACTGTTTACAAAATATAGCAATTAATTCTTAAAACTCCATATTATTAAAAGAAACTTCTAGTTATATTATTAAAAGAAACTTCTAGTAAGGTATACTGAAAAAGATGACTAATTCAGTTGCATGTTATATAGATTCTGCTAACTTGCAAATTAAGAAAATTGCACCACATTTTTTCCTTGTTTTAAAATCTAATCTTTTATTTAAAAACAATTCAAAGTCTGCTACTTGCAAAGTTTTGGAAGTCTGTTGTAGACTGTTGTGTCAAAAGAGCTTTATCCTTATAGTTTGTCTTTTTTATGTTTTTTTTATAATTATTTTAATATATTTATAATGCAAAAACTTATTTAAAGGATATTTTAAGTTTAAAAGTTAATTTTGTAATATTAGAATAGAATGAATTTAACCAATACATGTTTGTCATTGGTTGTTTTGGTATTATTAGTTAACGAATCTAATGCTTGGTAAGTTAAATTTTAAAACATATTTTAAAAATTAGGCTACTTTAAAATAAAAGAAAAATTATTTATGCACTGTTACACTATGACAATTTCTATTTAGTGCACGTACCGAGCTTTAAATAGAACTAAAAATATAAACAAACTTTCTATTAATATAATTTTATAATAACTAGTCGATAGCTCGCTTTACAGTTGGAATTTTAATTGTTGTAATGTGGCCACAATTCTCTAATATTTGCAAATGATGATTTACTTGCGCGCCACAAACGGCAGTTTTTATTAAATTGGTTGACGTATAAATTGGACATATGGTCCACTAAGTCTTTTAATGTATGGATTTTATTTTTTTTTAATATCTGGTTATGTTATAAGATGCTGTCCAGTGCGTCATGCTGCTATTCTAAAAATTGAAATTATAATTTTAGGCGTCGCAGACGGAGAAGGCGCAGATGCGATTCTACACCTTGTACTTACAGTTGGAGAGGCTGCTCAAGAACTTGCGGAGGCGGAGTTCAGACTTCGCCTTACGTTTCAAGAAGCGGCGGCTCTTGTGGTTCTTGTGTAAGGCCTAGTCCGCGAAGTTGTAACACGCAGTGCTGTCCTGGTGAGAGTTACTTCATTATATTTTTCAACTTATACTTCGCAATACCGGTAGCGTGGTGTGTAGTAGTAAAAACTCTTTCTACTCTACATTGGCTCGTGGGTTCAATCCCCACTGCTCTCATGCTGTAGCGCCCTTAAGTAAGGCGCTATAAACGGTATGAACTCCTGCAGAGCCAGCACTGAATCAGCAGCGTTATTATTGGGCAATTATAATCTATAATATCCCGAACTGCCACAGGCAACACGAGACTGGTTGTGGTTACTATTGTAACTTTATAATGTTTAGGTTGTAAAGTAGATCAATTAATAAAAGCGTTGATGTAATGATAAAATATAAATGTTTTTATATTGAGGATAAACGAAAGAACTTTATTACGGTTCAATAATTTAAAAACAAACAACACGTGTTTTTATTTTAACTATTATAACCAACGATAATAAACATAATATGTAAGTGTTTATTATATATTACTGATTATAACTTTTAATAATAATCTGTTGTACTAGGTGGTGGTAATTACTTTGTGCCATAAAAAAGATTTTTTTTCGTAAATGTAAAATAATTTGTTCGTTCTTTTTACAGTAAGTGGTCAATTGTACTTTTTTTCTATAATATTAAGTAGTTGATGACTTAAGTATTTTAAATATGTTAAATTTTAAGAGCTGACGTTCGTCAGAATACAACTGATGTAAATGTGATTATTTTACTTAAATTTCAGGTTTTTAGTTTAATTCTTTTTGCTCTATTTTTATCATTCTTTAATATTTTTAAACTTATTTGTAAACCTACTTTTATAAACACTTCAATATTGGTCTTACTAATTACTACACAGGACAATACATTGGACCTCTATTAGTTTCGCATGCCCTACATAAACAGGGTGTGTAACCGAAATATGGCACATATAATTAAACAAAGAGGTTGCATAAATTAAACCCTTACCCTAACCCTCACATATTCAGTTTACCCATTAACACATCTGACTCGTAAAGCGGACTAAGTTATACTCATTAAAACATATTTCAAACAAATTTTAATGTCTGGTTGAACAATTGCCATACTTAGGTCATAACGCCTTGTTAAATTGGGGCGTGCGAAAGTAATAGAGATCCAATACATTTACCACACATGATCCAGTCTGGAAAGTAGGGCAGCGTGCAGGCACGAGAAAAAAATGCCCGCTCGAAATTAACAGTGTGCATGCGTGGTTTTTAAAAACAATTGCGCACACTCAATATTGATGACTTGTATATTTAAGCCAAATTTAAGTAAAACACTCCAACATACAAGTGTACGCGCAGTCATGCCATTTTTACGCTTGCACGTCAGAGATCTTGTCGAAAACTGCTCTACTTTTCAGACTGGCACATGACCGCACAAAACAACACATTTACTACACAGGACACACATAACCAAACAGGATAATACACGAGTAAGCTGGGGTTAATAAAAAGTGTCTCGTTGTTAAAGTTAGTGCGTTTTATATGGTAATTAGTGGGTTCTCTTTAATCTAAACTTTTCTTGTTTTTTAGTATCATGTTTATGGAATGGCTGGACAACTTGGTCGTCATGCACGAAATCTTGTGGAAGAGGAAAACAATCGAGATCTCGCTCAGTTTCCAGATCGAGCAGATGTGGAGGAAGTTCCTGTTCCGGAAGTTCAAGTGAAACAAGATCTTGTAACTCACAATGTTGTCCAGGTATTATTTATTTCAATCAAGTTTGGTTTAAATATAATTTCAGATTTTTAAACTTTTCGCATTATTGATCTTAACTAAAACAATGGCTTAATAAATAGACAATACCATATTGTTAATAGTTCATATTTAACAGCTACCATAAATAAAAAAAGAAGTTTGATTGGGCTGGAAGTTTGAATAGTCAACATAACATTGTTTTTTAATTAACAGAGTTTAATACAGATACCAAATTAACACACACATATGGTCCACCAAGCTTTAATATTCTTTTACCAAATATGTATTAACCATTTTCAAATATTTTTTGTTTGTTATCGAAATATAAGTTTTAACTTAGGTATTCTTATATATTAATTGAGGTGACAATTTTATAAATATAGTAAAAAATAATGTAATTTAATTGCAAAAAAGGCAAAATCAATTTTTAGGATTTAAAACATGTAAGGCTTTTCAAAAAATGAACACATAATTGTTTTTTAGTTGATTGTGCAACTTCGAACTGGTCTTCTTGGTCAGAATGTTCCACCACCTGTGGCAGTAAAGGGCTATCTCACAGGAAAAGAGTTATCCTCACCCAGCAGAGTTGTAACGGTCAAAAATGTCCAATTCTTAACGAATCAAAAAAATGCAACCAAAAATGCTTTAATGGTGGTACTATCGTGCAAAATGGTTGTAAATGTATGAATGGTTGGAATGGTGAATGTTGTTCAAATGGTAAATTAACTTTTGTTTAAAAAAAATTAAGTCACAATACGCTTATCAAAAGGTTCCAAGTCTAATTCCTAATTATCTCCATATTATTAATTTTTTACAATATTATGTTATTAAGTATGTCTAAAATATTGACAAAATGGTTTAATTAAATCTAGATGTACACGAATGTTTATTACAAACACATAACTGCTCAGAAGACGCAATTTGTACCAATACAAAAGGTGGTTTTAATTGCCAGTGTGTAAATGGTTATTCTGGAAGTGGTGTAAGTTGTGAAGATGTAAATGAATGTCAAACCAACACCGACAATTGCCATGAATTAGCAACTTGCACCAATACTAATGGTTCTTTTAGTTGCCAATGCATAACTGGTTATTCTGGAAATGGTGTAAGTTGTAAAGATGTAAATGAATGTCAAACCAACATTGACAATTGCCATAAATTAGCAACATGCACCAATACTAATGGTTCTTTTAGTTGCCAGTGCAGAACTAGTTATTCTGGAAATGGTGTAAGTTGTGAAGATGTAAATGAATGTCAAACCAACACTGACAATTGCCATGATTTAGCAACTTGCACCAATAGTAATGGTTCTTTTAGTTGCCAATGCATAACTGGTTATTCTGGAAATGGTGTAAGTTGTGAAGATGTAAATGAATGTCGAACCAGCACTGACAATTGCCATAATTTAGCAACATGCACCAATTTAGATGGTTCTTTTAGTTGCCAGTGCAGAACTGGTTATTCTGGAAATGGTGTAAGATGTGAAGATGTAAATGAATGTCAAACCAACACTGACAATTGCCATGATTTAGCAACTTGCACCAATACTTATGGTTCTTTTAGTTGCCAGTGCATAACTGGTTATTCTGGAAATGGTGTAAGTTGTGAAGATGTAAATGAATGTCGAACCAGCACTGATAATTGCCATAATTTAGCAACATGCACCAATTTAGATGGTTCTTTTAGTTGCCAGTGCAGAACTGGTTATTCTGGAAATGGTGTAAGATGTGAAGATGTAAATGAATGTCAAACCAACACTGACAATTGCCATGATTTAGCAACTTGCACCAATACTTATGGTTCTTTTAGTTGCCAGTGCATAACTGGTTATTCTGGAAATGGTGTAAGTTGTGAAGATGTAAATGAATGTCAAACCAACACCGACAATTGCCATGAATTAGCAACTTGCACCAATACTAATGGTTCTTTTAGTTGCCAATGCATAACTGGTTATTCTGGAAGTGGTGTAAGTTGTGAAGATGTAAATGAATGTCAAACCAACACTGACAATTGCCATGAATTAGCAACTTGCACCAATTTGGATGGTTCTTTTAGTTGCCAATGCATAACTGGTTATTCTGGAAATGGTGTAAGTTGCGAAGATATAAATGAATGTCAAACCAACACCGACAATTGCCATGAATTAGCAACTTGCACCAATTCTAATGGTTCTTTTAGTTGCCAATGCATAACTGGTTATTCTGGAAATGGTTTAAGTTGTGAAGATGTAAATGAATGTCAAACCAACACTGACAATTGCCATGAATTAGCAACTTGCACCAATTTGGATGGTTCTTTTAGTTGCCAATGCATAACTGGTTATTCTGGAAATGGTGTAAGTTGTAAAGATGTAAATGAATGTCAAACCAACATTGACAATTGCCATAAATTAGCAACATGCACCAATACTAATGGTTCTTTTAGTTGCCAATGCATAACTGGTTATTCTGGAAATGGTGTAAGTTGTGAAGATGTAAATGAATGTCGAACCAACACTGACAATTGCCATGATTTGGCAACTTGCACCAATAGTAATGGTTCTTTTAGTTGCCAGTGCAGAACTGGTTATTCTGGAAATGGTGTAAGTTGTGAAGATGTAAATGAATGTCAAACCAACACTGACAATTGCCATGATTTAGCAACTTGCACCAATAGTAATGGTTCTTTTAGTTGCCAATGCATAACTGGTTATTCTGGAAATGGTGTAAGTTGTGAAGATGTAAATGAATGTCGAACCAGCACTGACAATTGCCATAATTTAGCAACATGCACCAATTTAGATGGTTCTTTTAGTTGCCAGTGCAGAACTGGTTATTCTGGAAATGGTGTAAGATGTGAAGATGTAAATGAATGTCAAACCAACACTGACAATTGCCATGATTTAGCAACTTGCACCAATACTAATGGTTCTTTTAGTTGCCAGTGCATAACTGGTTATTCTGGAAATGGTGTAAGTTGTGAAGATGTAAATGAATGTCAAACCAACACCGACAATTGCCATGAATTAGCAACTTGCACCAATACTAATGGTTCTTTTAGTTGCCAATGCATAACTGGTTATTCTGGAAGTGGTGTAAGTTGTGAAGATGTAAATGAATGTCAAACCAACACTGACAATTGCCATGAATTAGCAACTTGCACCAATTTGGATAGTTCTTTTAGTTGCCAATGCATAACTGGTTATTCTGGAAATGGTGTAAGTTGCGAAGATATAAATGAATGTCAAACCAACACCGACAATTGCCATGAATTAGCAACTTGCACCAATTCTAATGGTTCTTTTAGTTGCCAATGCATAACTGGTTATTCTGGAAATGGTTTAAGTTGTGAAGATGTAAATGAATGTCAAACCAACACTGACAATTGCCATGAATTAGCAACTTGCACCAATTTGGATGGTTCTTTTAGTTGCCAATGCATAACTGGTTATTCTGGAAATGGTGTAAGTTGTAAAGATGTAAATGAATGTCAAACCAACACTGAAAATTGCCATAAATTAGCAACATGCACCAATACTAATGGTTCTTTTAGTTGTCAATGCATAACTGGTTATTCTGGAAATGGTGTAAGTTGTAAAGATGTAAATGAATGTCAAACCAACACTGACAATTGCCATAAATTAGCAACATGCACCAATACTAATGGTTCTTTTAGTTGCCAGTGCAGAATTGGTTATTCTGGAAATGGTGTAAGTTGTGAAGATGTAAATGAATGTCAAACCAACACTGACAATTGTCATGATTTGGCAACTTGCACCAATTTAGATGGTTTTTTTAGTTGCCAGTGCATAACTGGTTATTCTGGAAATGGTGTAAGTTGTGAAGATGTAAATGAATGCCAAATCAAAACTGACAATTGCCATGATTTGGCAACTTGCACCAATACTAATGGTTGTTTTAGTTGCCAGTGCATAATTGGTTATTCTGGAAACGGTGTAGGTTGTGAAGATACAAATGAATGCCAAACCAACACTGACAATTGCCATAAATTAGCAACTTGCACCAATGCTAATGGTTCTTTTAGTTGCCAGTGTAGTACTGGTTATTCTGGAAATGGTGTAAGTTGTGAAGATGTAAATGAATGCCAAACCAACACTGACAATTGTCATGACTTAGCAACTTGCACCAATACTAATGGTTCTTTTAGTTGCCAGTGTAGAAATGGTTATTCTGGAAGTGGTGTAAGTTGTGAAGATGTAAATGAATGTCAAACCAATACTGACAATTGCCATGATTTGGCAACTTGCACCAATACTAATGGTTCTTTTAGTTGCCAGTGTGTAAATGGTTATTCTGGAAGTGGTGTAAGTTGTGAAGATGTAAATGAATGTCAAACCAATACTGACAATTGCCATGATTTGGCAACTTGCACCAATACTAATGGTTCTTTTAGTTGCCAGTGTGTAAATGGTTATTCTGGAAGTGGTGTAAGTTGTGAAGATGTAAATGAATGTCAAACCAACACTGACAATTGCCATGACTTAGCAACTTGCACCAATACTAATGGTTCTTTTAGTTGCCAGTGTAGAAATGGTTATTCTGGAAGTGGTGTAAGTTGTGAAGATGTAAATGAATGTCAAACAAACACTGACAATTGCCATGATTTAGCAACTTGCACCAATAGTAATGGTTCTTTTAGTTGCCAGTGCATAACTGGTTATTCTGGAAATGGTGTAAGTTGTGAAGATATAAATAAATGTCAAACCAACACTGACAATTGCCATGATTTAGCAACTTGCACCAATACTAATGGTTCTTTTAGTTGCCAGTGTAGTACTGGTTATTCTGGAAATGGTAAAAGTTGTGAAGATGTAAATGAATGTCAAACCAACACTGACAATTGTCATGACTTAGCAATTTGCACCAACACTAATGGTTCTTTTAGTTGCCAGTGTAGTACTGGTTATTCTGGAAATGGTAAAAGTTGTGAAGATGTAAATGAATGTCAAACCAACACTGACAATTGTCATGACTTAGCAACTTGCACCAACACTAATGGTTCTTTTAGTTGCCAGTGTAGTACTGGTTATTCCGGAAATGGTGTTTATTGTGAAAGTAAGTGGATAGTAGTTTAGTTTTATTTGGTACCTTAAAAGTTTTCATTAATGCTTGTTTAATTGTAAATTTAAAGACATTGGGAAACGCGGCTATATTTTGTTATTTAAAATTTATTTTTGTGCACTACCAATTTAAGAGTATCATGGTCATAAAAAATACCATGTTTTGTTAATTTATAATTTAATATCACCGGCAGGGTGGTGTAGTGATAAGAACACTTGTTACACCACACATGAGGTCGTGGGTTTAATCCCCACTGCTCTCATGCTGTAGCGCCCTTGAGTTAGGCGCTATAAACGGTATGAACTTTTGCTGAGCCAGCAATTAATCAGCACCAAAAGTATCAGGCAATTATAATCTATAACATCCCAAACTGCCACAGGCAACTCGAGACTGGGTCGGAGTAACTTATGTTACTCTATGTTTAAGTCATTTTAAAATATTTTTTATTCTTAGATATAAATGAATGCCAAATTCGTTCTTACCGCTGCCACCCAATGGCGAAATGTGAGGATAAAGAGGTCGGTTTCGACTGTGTTTGTAAAACTGGTTACCATGGCGATGGGTTTAAAATATGTGAAGGTAAAAAATTGTTTTTTTTTTAATGCTTGAAATAAGAAGGTAAAACTGTACACATAAATGTAACATCCCGTTTTTTCTTCTCTGTCAGAAATTGCAAGTTTAGCATCTCTCTCCCCTTTATTAGTTACTTTCGACTTAGTTTTTTATTTTTAAACATAATAAATATAGAAATCTTATATTTAGACACTAACGAGTGTGAAAATGAAGATCATAAGTGTGATCCCCAAGCAATTTGTGTAAACAAAATTGGAGATTATTTTTGTAACTGTAAGGATGGATTTACTGGTGATGGGTTTTCATGCAAAGGTTAAATTTCATTTAATAATTAAAACGCCTTACTCATAACCGATTTCAACTAAAAACTGCTTTAATCATCAAACGTACATTTTTTGCTGCCATTTTTAAAAAAAAAATTGACTCTGTGATTTTACTTATATAAAAATGATGTAAGGTAAAAATGTTGTATTGAATAAAAAAATGACGTAAGGAATCATTTATTTAGATATAGATGAATGTTTTGAAGAAAACAATTGTTCAACTTATTCAACATGTGAAAACACAGTTGGTAGTTATACTTGTGCTTGTAATACTGGCTTCAGGGGAAATGGAATTGTTTGCGAAGGTAAAAAAATATAGGTTATTTTATAAACTGAAAAAATACCTTTTTAAAGTAACAAAAATTTTTTTTTTCATTAAATTGATACAATTTAGATGTAGATGAATGTTTGACAACAGAGAAAATCTGTAAAAGTAACCAAGCAAAATGTGTAAACAAAAACGGAAGTTTTTATTGTGATTGTGGAAAGTTTTTGCAATATAAAGATGGTCAATGTGTAGGTAAGTTTAAAATGTTATGAAACAAAATCTAATTTTGAGAAGTTTATTAAAACTACAGCGTAATTTTGATTATTTGGATTCAGTGACTTAGTTCATGGGTTTAAGCCCCTTTGCTCCCATTTATTAGAAATTTAAGACGCATTAACTGGTATGAACTTCTGTCTAACCTAAATCCAATCAGCAGCATAATTATCAGCAATTATAATCTATAATATTCCAAATTACCAAAGTCAACTTAAAACTGGGTTGGGATAACTGATGTACTCTAGGTAGAGCGTTAAATTGACCACTCCACATTGAGGATAATTAAGTATAAAAAAAATTAAATAAAGTAATAACAGGGTTACTTTACATATTGATATCCACCACATAAAAATGGGATTTTTTTTTTTTAATAATCGTTTTTTTTAACTCTCTTTTTTGTAAATTCAAGATAAAACAAATAAAAAATTTTTTTTTTTCATATTGCAATTTTAAATTACAGAAAAGGCACCAACGAAAGTCAACAACAATGATTTTAACAGCAACCATCTAAAAAATGACAACGAAAATAAAATCCAATCAGATGACCCAACAAATCTTCCACAAGATGGCAGTAATGATTATATCTTGATTAAATATTTGGTTTATGGGTTGGGTGGAGTGGCTGCAGTTTTGCTCGTGCTCTTAGCAGTTGTAAGGGTAAGTTTTATTTATTTATTTTTAAATTTTTTTCTTGGTGTAATTAAAGTGACAAGAAAGAAATATATATTTATTATACTTTTAAAATTATTAAATATTTATATATACATGGTTTTGTAGTATACCATAGTCACCAAACCCATTTTTATTAAGCCCTATTCAATAATTTGCAAATAACTATTGTAGTTTTGACTCATTTTTAAGAATCAAATTTGGATATTGTTTATTTATAAAATTGCTGATTAAGGTTTTGCATTCTTCTTGAATAAAAATTACAGTTAGTTTGATTGTTATTGTGACTTGCATGTTTCGTTATGCCACCTGCTGTAATTAAACCTTTAAATTTAAAAATAAATTACAACTAATGTTTTAACAGATTTATAAATGTACTCAATCCAGACAAACTTCATCTGTGAACTCAGATTTTGCTTTTTTATCTCCAACTGGAGTTGACAATATTGCTACAGAAGATTTATAAAAAAGTTGTCTTATATTTTACACAAAAAAAATATTACTTATAAGACAACTACAATTTTTGCTGTTACAATACACAATAAGGTTTACATTTTTTATTGTTTATTTTTATTTTATTGTTCCTGCCAACCTTTTTTATAAACTTGATTGTTTTCAAAAAGCCAAAGATTGTTTTCAAAAAGTCGATAATCATAATTTTTATTAAACTGCCAAACACATTTTTGTTACTCTAAAATATTTTATGATACTTAAACTGTTGTTTGAAATGTATATTTAGTCTGCAATACGGTTTAGTTTTTTTTAATTTTATTTTTATAAACCTCTCCTTTTTTATAAACTTGCCAATAATTGTTTTCATAAAGTCGATAATCATCATTTTTAAAACTTTTTTAAACATTTGCCAAACAGTTTAAATGTTAATGATAGTTCTACTGTAGTTAAAAATGTTTTAGTATAATAATATTAAAATCTTTAATTTGATTTAGGTTTTCACAATATTTTTCTCTGTTTTTTTAAAACCTGGTCTCTTTATATTACAATTGAGTTTAATTATTGTAAATATTTTTCATGTTTATTTCTTTGATTTTAGTTAATGAAAACTCTTTTCTTATTCTTTATCATAGAATGTATAATTTTTTGTTATCATTTATTATTTCCATAAACACAAAAATTATCTAATATTTAAAATATTAATTATATTATTTGGCCTTGAGTCTTAAAGATAATTCTTACTTATCCGAATTTTAAAATAGAATCCCTCTTGATTTTATGTATATTAATTTCTGAAATTTTAAAGTGTTTTTTATAATCATATTGTGTTCCAATCCTCCTATTTTCAAAATTTAATTTTTACTAATTACCAATAGGTTTTTTTTTTAATTTAAGGATCATTATTAGGTTTTTAAATTTTGGTCAATTGTATGTTATACTATTATAAACCTGAAAACGGGTTAAAAAATTGGATTTAGGTTGTTTATCATATTTAAATGCTTGTTTGTTTGTTGTCTAATGTATATTCTGATATCAACAACTTAAAAATGGCTGATAGAATTACTTTTTGTTTGTTTTTTATAAATTTAAACGCTTGTTTGTTGATTTAAAAATCAAAGATTAATTTCACCCATTAAAATTTTGGTCTAATGCTTATAAATACCAAAAAAATGGGTTACTTTTTTGTTTATTGCAATTAGATTCCTAATTGTTTAATATAATATAAAGATTGATACTTTAAAGCTGATTTTGTTGACTACCATGTTTATACAGATTAGACATAAAACGATACATACACCTGAACAATTAAAATTCAGCAACCGAAATTAATATCACAGCAAAACACGAAATATATACAATTACTCATTTAAAAGTTTGCAAATTTTTTGAACCAAACATAAAAATAAATTACACAAATACTTAAAAAAAATTAAATTAATATACTTTTGTAAATTTTTTACAGTTTTGTTGTTTATGCGTTAATTTAGAACTTTTTAAATTTGATAAATTTAATATTTTTTTTGTAATGTAAGAAGAAGCTATTTTACAAATGAAGTAATTCATTCTTAAAATTCTATAGATTAAATTTTAATGTTCGAAGATGTTATATTATTAAAAGAAACTTCTAGCAAAGCATATTAAAAAAGATGACTAATTTGGTTGCAAATAGATTCTGCTAACTTGCAAATAAGCAAAATAGCACCTTGGTTTTTCCTTGTTTTAAAACCCATTCTTTTATTTAAAAGCCATTAACAGTCTGCTACTTGCAAAGTTTTGAAAATCTGTTATAGACTACAATGTCTTAGAGTAGTCTACTACTTATATTTTGTCATTTTTTTAAATATTTTTCTGTAAATATTAAAAAACATACTAAATTAATAGGTTTATATTTCAAAAAAATTTGTTAAGAAAATTGTAAGTTTAAAAGTTAATTTTGTAATATTAGAATAGAATGAATTTAACCAATACATGTTTGTTATTGGTTTTTTTAATGTTCTTATTAAGCGGGTCCAATGCATGGTAAGTTAAATTAAAAACAAATTTAAAATTTAGACATATATATATATATATATATATATATATCGTTCACTAAACCATATTATGCATGGATTTTATTTTTTTAAATCTTTATGTGTTGTTGTTGTAAGGGGCGGCCCAAGGCGTCATGCTACATTTTTAAAGCTGGGTTTGGTGACCTCGCCATAATATGCTATAAAATCTTTGTATAAACTTTATTACTTTTGGCATGTTTCAAATCATTAAATTGATTTTTTCATTTTTTCCCGTCGCATTGATGTAATACTAATTGTATATCGTATTTATTATTTACTTTTATCAATGTGCAAAAAACCAAAATTAAATTAATTTTAGGCGCCGCAGACGTAGTAGAAGTGCGATTCTAAGGTGCGATTCTACACCTTGCACTTACAGCTGGGCAGGCTGTACTAGGTCATGCGGAGGCGGAACGCAGTTTTTCCCTTACATTTCAAGGAAAGCCGGTTCTTGTGGTTCTTGTGTAAGGTCTAGTCCAGGAAGTTGTAACACGCAGTGCTGTCCTGGTAAGAGTTACTTCTTTGTACTTTTCATACCTTGCAATACGGTTTTAAGCAAGGCGCTATAAACGCTTTAAACTCATGCTGAGCCAAAACTTATTAGCAGTTTTATTATAGGCGATTATAATCTATAATATTCCGAAACTGCCAAAAGAAACTTTAAACTTGCTCGGCGTAACAAATGTAATTCTATGTCCCGGTAATAAAGAAGACCAATTAATGAAAGCGTTGACAAAGGAACGTCAATAATCGGCAGCGTGGTGTAGTAAGAACACTTGATACACCACACATGAGGTCGTGGGTTTAATTCCCACTGATCTTATGCTGTAGCGACCTTGAGTAAGGCGATATAAACGGTATAAACTCCTGCTGAGCCAGCACTTAATCAGCAGCATAATTAGTAGGCAATTATATTCTATAATATTTTAAACCACAGGCAACTCGGGACTAGGTCGGAGTAAATAATGTTACTCTAGGTTTAAGTCGCGCATTTGACTTTTCCAAATCAAGGATGAAGATATATATAAAAAAAAATTAATAAACATTTCTAATTTAAGGATAAACAAAAAATATTTTTTTATTTTGTTGCTATAGCGAATAAATTTCCTTTACGGTGTAGGACTTGTTGTCAATTATTTAATTATAGCAGTTTATTACTAACAAACTTATGTCTATCATTATTATAAACTGGTTATTAACTGGTTTGGTAATGTCTAAGACTCCTGATCGGAAGGTTAATTTATGTATTACCGCTAAACTAAATTGTTTATCTGTTGTCAGATCACTAATAACTCTTGTGGTGACGGATTATATTAAAACAACAAACAAACGTGAAAAACGCTAAATAAAACTACATAATACATCTAACTTTATACATTTACAATAAAAGTTACATTACTCTATAAAAGGGCGTTAAACTTGTTACTAAATACAATATTTGTACAACTAACATTATACGATAACTGTGCCATATAATGTCATGGCTGCGGGTCGACGTCCGGGTAGAGACCGGTATACTAAGTAACCTAGATCAGTAATTATTCTACTGCATCTCAAGTTTCTCAGATACCAATTTTTCCCCTTTCGTCGCCGTAGCCGCCGGACAGTATTTTATTCTATCTCCTTATTATTTTGGAATATTTTTGGGTTTATATACCCGAAATGTTGTTGTGCCTGACGGGTGGTGATTGACGTACGAGTTTTTAATGAGTCGAGGGCTGCTTTGGGTTTAATCCTTTTCTTGGTTTATTCTTTATAGCACCAAAAAGGCGCTGATTAAAATGTTGTTCTGTTCATGATTTTAGATGGGTTTTATTGACAGTTTTTGTTGAATATTGATTACCATCTGTTCGTGCGTTTGAGAATATTCTGTTTTTGGCGTTTGTGCAGGTGATTTGACGAAGAGAAATGTATTGTTAATTATCGCCGCTGCCCGTGCCATTTGAGTTTATTGTTTCTCCAAAGAATCAGCACGTATTTAATCACAAATAATTCTCTTTTGATTATGCAACCCGTTGAACTCATTTCAACTCGCACTAGGGTCAAATGTATAGCATTATACATTGGATCCTATATCACCACCCCTTCAAGAACAAGAGAATTTTGGTAGTAACTGAAAAAAAATAAATTTGGTAAATAAAAAAATTTTGAATTTTTAGGTTGGCTGTTATCGCAATAATATTAAAAAAAAACATTTTACACTAAAAATAAACTATAACAATTTTCGACAATAAAGTAGTTATACAGAAAGTTACATTATACAAAAAAAAACATAACAAAAATGATTTAAACAAAACTTATAATAGTAAAACAAAATCGTTGTAGATGACCAATTTACGCGATAAAAAAAAACAAACAAATGTTTATAATTGGTTAAGGGACTTAAAAAAAATATTAATTTATACTCCCGACTCCTCTGCAGCCGGTTGTGAGAGATTGGGTTAAATGTTGTTGCCGTGGACGTGTTGTCTTCTGTTGTAGTGCTCATCTTGCGTTGTGGTATTGTATACTGGCGGTGGGTCAGTTCGACGTTCTTGCGCATTATGAAAGAGTTTCTGGTAGTGACTTTGTTTAATGCTCGATAATCGCAAACGAGCCTGATCGAGTTGTCTTTCTTCTTGACTAAATGTAGAGGGCTGGAATAGTTAGAGTTGGATAATCTTATTATACCTTGGTCCAACATTTCATTAAGTTTTTCTTCGACTAATTAGTGGTTTTCTGGTGAAAGTCGGCGTGCTTTACATGATACGGGTAGCGAAGTTCCAGTGTCAATTCGATGTGTAAAACCATGAATCAGGTAGCCTTGGCGAAACTCCTTTTTAAGTAAATTAGGAAATTTGTCAGCGATCTTTCTGAGATGGTTTGACAGATCGGGGTATGGAAAGAGGGGAGCTAGTTCGCGACATTGAACTTGCAAAGGGGTTTCTCTAACGCGAGAAGCGTCTTCTTTTATAGGAAGAGAGTCGTAATATTGTCCGCTGATAACAGCGTCATCTTTTGGTTGAGTCATTGCCTGTTGCGCTTCTGGAATTGTGATGTCAACTTTGTTACTGAAATGTGAATTAGCTTTAAATGAAGAAGAAGATGACGTCTCATCTCCTAGATCAACTAATCGTCTAACAGTGTTCGTAGTTGAAACATCTCCAGACAGGTTTACGGCTACAGATTGCTGAGCCTGGGGGTTTGTCAGTGTAGACAGCATTGTACTGTTACCGGAGTTGAATTTCGTAATATCCCCTTTGGGATCATCGTCGCGGGTGTCGGTAGTTGAATTATGAATATGTTCTTGTTCTAAGTTAGAGATGTTGTGAAATCTCAAAGAAGCGTTTGTAGCGTTAAAAGGTACATCTGGGATTGTTGTTGTGGGTTGATTGTATAACAAACAAGATTGCTGAGTGGGATTATGGGTTAGTTGTTTGTTTGCAAAATCTACCGATAAAGAATGTTTGATTAAGAATGAGCTACCTATAATCCAAGCGTCAACGGAGGTAACTAAGAATTCGTCTTGGAAGATATATGATATACCCAGATCGAGAACAAGTTCTCGTTTTTCAAAGACTGAAATCTTTGTACCATTTGCGGCTGTGAGGTACTGAATGACATTTAATTTGTCATCCGTTGTTTTGGGCATTAGGTTATAACGCGAACCTGAGTCGATAAGAAGAAATTTATTAATATTTAAAGCCTTGATGTAAAGAAAGTGATTAGTCAACATGTTGACATCAGCAAGAATGGAGTTGTTTTTCTGTTTCCCATGATTTACTTGCGCATCATGGGAAAATTGTAGTTTTTTGGTCTGTAATTGCAGGGCGGGTTGCATTTCCGAGCTCGGTCACCGTAAGTGCTGTGATAATAGCACATAGTTGAGTTTGCAGCATGTCGCTGATGAGTTTGATGAGTAGAGGGAGCTAATCTGGCCAGATTGTGTTGTCCCTGAGTGTGGTGATCGGTGTGCTCGGAAAAAGGGGTCGCTCGGGGGTATCGACTTGCGAGAGTTCCCCCTTGGCGGGGTGAGTCCCTTTGATACCCTGCTGGAAAACGGGGTGCTTTATTTGAAGTGGTTTCTAGCTTGCTTAGCTTGTTGTTAATTCGACGATCTTGTCTCCCAAAAGATCGTTAATTAAATCTTGGTTTGAAGTTTCCTTAGTCTGGGTTATGGAAGTTAACTGTCTCATCGAGGGCATCGCGTTATCAGCCATTTGTGCCAGTTCCTCTAACGGTTTGTGAGATTGGCAACGAAGAACAAGAGAAATTTGTGGCGGTAATTTTTGTAAGAACATGAGTCGGACTAAACACAAAGAAGTATCATCTTTTTGGAAGTGGATGCATTTGAGCATTTGGTTTAGTAAAGTTGATGGTTTCTTGTCTCCATTTCATATAAAAGCGAGTGCAACATAGATTCCTCGCTTTTGGAAAATTGTTCGATCATTTTCTCTTTAAAATGATCGTAAGGTGTAATTTCATCTTGGTCGTGTAAGATAAAGTCAATCTTATTTAACACGGCCTTATCAAGACTTTGTACTATAATAGCACACTTGGAATCCTGGTTCGTGATGTTTGCCTCTCGAAAACAACGGTCTACCAATTTAAACCATAGTTTAATATCATTAGGAATAAACGTAGGTAAAGACATAGTAGAGCGCCTTAACGTATCGGTAAACTCTCGAAATTCAGGTAACGAAGAAATTCGAGACGGGTAATCATCGAACAAACGGGTTTGGTATGCGGGCGTGGATGTTGCTTTATAACCACCCAACGTGTTTTCCCAATTAGAGTTTGTTGTGGGCATTGTTCGCCCACAAGAAGAAGAAGAAGAAGAAGGAAAAGTACCAAAGGGCGTATCTAAGGGTTGGGGCATAATGGACACGAACTTAGACTTAATCGGGGTCTGTGCTGGCAATGTATTATCATAAGCCTGAGAAGGTCCTGGTTCTAAATGTGCCCAGGCCGTTAAATGAGTCTGGTTAGGAAGGTCAGCCTGAGTAGAAATACTAGTATAGTTAGCGGGGCTATTAGGAAATCGGGGACTAAGTGTAGTACTGGCAACAACATTATGAGTTTCTAAAAAGTCGTCCTCAAAATTGTTATTTTCAGTGGAAAACTGAAAAACAGCTTCAGGGTTTGTCTTATTCTTACTACCACTAATCTTGCTAAAAATCTTATCCATAATGTTACAAAAAATGTTGCCCAAACACGCAATTATTCCAAAAAATAGTAACAACAAGAAAAACTAATACCAAATATGAAGTTAACCAATTAATTCAAATTAGAAAACTCACAAACAAACTATTATTACAAATAAAAATATATCGTTTGCTAAACAAATTTTAACAAAGACTTTATAATAACCAAAACAAATTAATACTTCAAAGTCGATTAAAATTAAAGGATTATAAAAACGCACACCAACAAAGAGATATCCTGGCTAGCTTATTGGCTGACTTTCAACTGTGCTAGTCGCAAATAGTTACCAAAAATGTATTAAAAATAAAATCGGTTTACCAGTTCGTAAGATGAAGTTGCGTGTTCAAAGTTAAACAGAGCCTACAAACCGTATATTTAACTGTAAAATCACTGGACGGGTGTCTACCAACTTTGTAGGACTTGTTGTCAATTATTTAATTATAGCAGTTTATTACTAACAAACTTATGTCTATCATTATTATAAACTGGTTATTAACTGGTTTGGTAATGTCTAAGACTCCTGATCGGAAGGTTAATTTATGTATTACCGCTAAACTAAATTGTTTATCTGTTGTCAGATCACTAATAACTCTTGTGGTGACGGATTATATTAAAACAACAAACAAACGTGAAAAACGCTAAATAAAACTACATAATACATCTAACTTTATACATTTACAATAAAAGTTACATTACTCTATAAAAGGGCGTTAAACTTGTTACTAAATACAATATTTGTACAACTAACATTATACGATAACTGTGCCATATAATGTCATGGCTGCGGGTCGACGTCCGGGTAGAGACCGGTATACTAAGTAACCTAGATCAGTAATTATTCTACTGCATCTCAAGTTTCTCAGATACCAATTTTTCCCCTTTCGTCGCCGTAGCCGCCGGACAGTATTTTATTCTATCTCCTTATTATTTTGGAATATTTTTGGGTTTATATACCCGAAATGTTGTTGTGCCTGACGGGTGGTGATTGACGTACGAGTTTTTAATGAGTCGAGGGCTGCTTTGGGTTTAATCCTTTTCTTGGTTTATTCTTTATAGCACCAAAAAGGCGCTGATTAAAATGTTGTTCTGTTCATGATTTTAGATGGGTTTTATTGACAGTTTTTGTTGAATATTGATTACCATCTGTTCGTGCGTTTGAGAATATTCTGTTTTTGGCGTTTGTGCAGGTGATTTGACGAAGAGAAATGTATTGTTAATTATCGCCGCTGCCCGTGCCATTTGAGTTTATTGTTTCTCCAAAGAATCAGCACGTATTTAATCACAAATAATTCTCTTTTGATTATGCAACCCGTTGAACTCATTTCAACTCGCACTAGGGTCAAATGTATAGCATTATACATTGGATCCTATAACGGTTCAACAATTTAAAAACAAACAACACGAGTTATATTTTAACAATCAAACCTCGAGTTTAGTTATAATTTATTGTATAGCTGGCTGTAACTTTGTTTCTTAAAAAAAATGTTTTTTTAGGAAAATTTATAAAAACGCATTTGTCTTTTTAAAAGAATTGGTTAATTTAAATTTATGGAACTATGAGCGTCGTCCGCCAAGTTTATAAAATGCAGGAATATTTATAACCTTACCCTAATCTTCCAATGTACATTCTGCCCCCTTTCCACATTCATTTTATTACTACTGGCTTAAACCAGCGGACGACGCAAATAGTGTTTCAAATTTATTATAAAAGCAACAATAGGATTTCCTAGAAAAGGTTAGGGTTAGCTGGGGTTGAAAAAAGTGTCTCGTTGTCAAAGTTAGCGCATTCCATGTGGTTATTAGTAGGACCTCTTTTGTGGTAAATAATTACTTACTGTGTGGTAATTAGTAGGATCTCTTCAATCTAAACTTTTCCTGTTTTTCAGTATCATGTAAATGGGGTAGGTGGACAAGTTGGTCGGCATGCTCTAAATCTTGTGGAACCGGAGAACGATCAAAATCTCGCTCAGTTTCTAGAAGTAGCAGTTGTGGAGGAAGGAGTTGTTCTGGAGAGTCAAGAAAAACAAAAACCTGCTCTCAAACAATAAATCTTTTCAATTACTTTAATCAACATTTAGCCTGTCAATGGTCAGATTGGTCGAGTTTTGGGACTTGTTCGAAAATTTGTGGGGGTGGAACGAAAACTCGAACAAGAGAAATTTCTTCTTGTGATAAACAAAGTTGTTCAGGATCAACCACAGATTCTGAACCTTGTAATTTACAGTGTTGCCCTGGTAAGAACATTTTTATTATATGTTGTATTTTTTTATCTAAGTTGGTAATTGGACAACTTTATTGCATATAGAGTAAAATTTGCTACTTTCACTCCGGCAGTGTGGTGTAGTGGTAAGAACACTTGCTACGCCACACATGAGGTGGGTTCAATCCCCACTGATCTCATGCCATAGCGCTTAAGTAAGAAGCTATAAACGGTATGAACTCCTGCTGAGCCAGCACTTAATCAGCAGCATAATTATCAGGCAATTATAATCTATAATATTACAAACTGCCACAGGCAACTCGAGACTGGGTCAGAGTAACTGATGTTACTTTATGTTTCAGTTGCGCATTCGACTTTCTACATCGAGAATAAAGATATATACAAAAAACTAAGTCTCTGGCTTTGGGTTGACCCTGGAAGTTTTAAACATTTTTATATACGCCCGATAATTAATCTTTTTGGCTCAGCAAGACTTTGTTTAATATATTAGTGTTAACATAAGAACAATACAGCATTATTACAGAATAAAAACCCAGGAATTTAATTTTACACACTTGTAATAGTTTTACTATTTCAACTTGCCTGAAAGATTTTTTTGACGAGTAAATAGCATAAATAAGTTTAGCTATGTAGTAATAATATTATGATGCATTAATTAAACTTGTTTACTTTTTATAAACATGGTAAATTTTTACAATTTTGTTTTAAAATTGTATTCTTTGCATAAGTTGTAATAAATATGCAAAAGGTTTAGGTTTTTTAGTATTTATTTTAAAAATTTTTTTTTTTGAATATATTTTTTAGTATCATGTTTATGGGATGACTGGACAAATTGGTCGTCATGCACTCAATCTTGCGAAACTGGAGTTCAATCGAGATCTCGCTCAGTTTACAGAAGTAACAGATGTGGAGGAAGTTCCTGTTCCGGAAGTTCAAGTGAAATAAGATCTTGTAACTCACAATGTTGTCCAGGTATCAATTATTATCTATTACTGTTCTTCTAAATAAATAAATAATATAACTAATATTTAACAATTACCATATAAAAAAAATAATTTTAATGTTTTATTAGTAAGTATTTTATTAGTAAGTAACAGATTGTTTTTTAGTTGATTGTGCAACTTCGAACTGGTCTTCTTGGTCAGAATGTTCCGCCACCTGTGGCAGTAAAGGGCTATCTCACAGGAAAAGAGTTATCCTCACCCAGCAGAGTTGTAACGGTCAAAAATGTCCAATTCTTAACGAATCAAAAAAATGCAACCAAAAATGCTTTAATGGTGGTACTATCGTGCAAAATGGTTGTAAATGTATGAATGGTTGGAATGGTGAATGTTGTTCAAATGGTAAATTAACTTTTGTTTAAAAAAAATTAAGTCACAAGACACTTATCAAAAGGTTCCAAGTCTAGTTCCTAGTTATCTCCAATTTATATATATATATTAATTTTTTACAATATTATGTTTTCAAGTATGTCTAAAATATTGACAAAATGGTTTAAATAAATCTAGATATACACGAATGTTTATTACAAACACATAACTGCTCAGAAGATGCAATTTGTACCAATACAAAAGGTGGTTTTAATTGCCAGTGTGTAAATGGTTATTCTGGAAGTGGTGTAAGTTGTGAAGATATAAATGAATGTCAAACCAGCATTGATAATTGCCACAAATTAGCAACGTGCACCAATACTAATGGTTCTTTTGGTTGCCAGTGCATAACTGGTTATTCTGGAAATGGTGTAAGTTGTAAAGATGTAAATGAATGTCAAACCAACACTGACAATTGTCATGACTTAGCAATTTGTACCAATACTAATGGTTCTTTTAGTTGCCAGTGCATAACTGGTTATTCTGGAAATGGTGTAAGTTGTGAAGATGTAAATGAATGTCAAACCAACACTGACAATTGCCATGACTTAGCAACTTGCACCAATACTAATGGTTCTTTTAGTTGCCAGTGCATAACTGGTTATTCTGGAAATGGTGTAAGTTGTAAAGATGTAAATGAATGCCAAACCAACAGTGACAATTGCCATAATTTAGCAACTTGCACCAACACTAATGGTTCTTTTAGTTGCCATTGTGTAACTGGTTATTCTGGAAATGGTATAAGTTGTGAAGATGTAAATGAATGTCGAACCAACACTGACAATTGCCATAATTTGGCAACATGCATTAATTTAAATGGTTCTTTTAGTTGCCAGTGCATAACTGGTTATTCTGGAAATGGTTTAAGTTGTGAAGATGTAAATGAATGTCAAACCAACACTGACAATTGCCATAATTTAGGAACTTGCACCAATACTAATGGTTCTTTTAGTTGTCAGTGCATAACTGGTTATTCTGGAAATGGTGTAAGTTGTGAAGATGTAAATGAATGTCAAACCAACACTGACAATTGCCATAATTTAGCAACTTGCACCAACACTAATGGTTCTTTTAGTTGCCAGTGCATAACTGGTTATTCTGGAAATGGTGTAAGTTGTGAAGATGTAAATGAATGTCAAGCCAACACTGACAATTGCCATCAATTTGCATTCTGTACCAATACTAATGGTTCTTTTATATGCCAGTGTAGGAGTGGTTATTTTGGTGATGCTGAAAATTGTGAGGATGTAAATGAATGTCAAACCAACACTGACAATTGCCATGATTTAGCAACTTGCACCAATACTAATGGTTCTTTTAGTTGCCAGTGCATAACTGGTTATTCTGGAAATGGTGTAAGTTGTGAAGATATAAATGAATGCCAAACCAGCATTAATAATTGCCACAAATTAGCAACCTGCACCAATACTAATGGTTCTTTTAGTTGCCAGTGTGTAACTGGTTATTCTGAAAATGGTGTAAGTTGTGAAGATATAAATGAATGTCAAACCAGCATTGATAATTGCCACAAATTAGCAACCTGCACCAATACCAATGGTTCTTTTAATTGCCAGTGTGTAACTGGTTATTCTGGAAATGGTGTAAGTTGTGAAGATGTAAATGAATGTCAAACCAACACTGACAATTGCCATAAATTAGCAACATGCACCAATACTAATGGTTCTTTTAGTTGCCAGTGTTTAACTGGTTATTCTGGAAATGGTGTAAGTTGTGAAGATATAAATGAATGTCAAACCATCACCAACAATTGTTATGATTTAGCAACATGCACCAATACTAATGGTTCTTTTAGTTGCCAGTGTAGAAATGGTTATTTTGGTGATGCTGAAAATTGTAAGGATATAAATGAATGCCAAACCAACACTGACAATTGCCATAATTTATCAACATGCACCAATTTGGATGGTTCTTTTAGTTGCCAGTGCATAACTGGTTATTCTGGAAATGGTTTAAGTTGTGAAGATACAAATGAATGCCAAACCAACACTGACAATTGCCATAATTTAGCAACATGCACCAATTTAGATGGTTCTTTTAGTTGCCAGTGCATAACTGGTTATTCTGGAAATGGTTTAAGTTGTGAAGATACAAATGAATGCCAAACCAACACTGACAATTGCCATAATTTAGCAACATGCACCAATTTAGATGGTTCTTTTAGTTGCCAGTGCATAACTGGTTATTCTGGAAATGGTTTAAGTTGTGAAGATACAAATGAATGCCAAACCAACACCGACAATTGCCATAATTTAGCAACATGCACCAATTTAGATGGTTCTTTTAGTTGCCAGTGCATAACTGGTTATTCTGGAAATGGTGTAAGTTGTGAAGATATAAATGAATGCCAAACCAACACTGACAATTGCCATAATTTAGCAACATGCACCAATTTAGATGGTTCTTTTAGCTGCCAGTGTATAACTGGTTATTTTGGAAATGGTGTAAGTTGTGAAGATGTAAATGAATGTCAAACCAACACTGACAATTGCCATAATTTAGCAACATGCACCAATTTAGATGGTTCTTTTAGCTGCCAGTGTATAACTGGTTATTTTGGAAATGGTGTAAGTTGTGAAGATGTAAATGAATGTCAAACCAACACTGACAATTGCCATGACTTAGCAACATGTAGCAACATCAATGGTTCTTTTAGTTGCCAGTGCAGAACTGGTTATTTTGGAGATGGTGTTTATTGTGAAAGTAAGTGAATAGTTGTTTAGTTTGATTTGGATCTAAAAAGTTTTTATTATGGCTTGTTTAATTGGAAATTTAAAAACATTGATAAAGTAACTTTTTTTTTTAATTTAAATTGTTTTTTTTTGGTCTGCATTAGCTGTCAAAAGAGCTATTATGCATAGATTTAATAGACATGTAAACACATAATATCATTTATTTAGATATAGATGAATGTTTTGAAGAAAACAATTGTTCCATTCATTCAACATGTGAAAACACAGTTGGTAGTTATACTTGTGCTTGTAATACTGGCTTCAAGGGGAATGGAATTGTTTGTGAAGGTAAAAAAATAAAAGTTATTTTATGAACTGAACAAAATACCTTTTTTAAGTAACAAAATTTTATTTTTTTTTAAATCAATACAATTTAGATGTAGATGAATGTTTGACATCAGAGGATAGCTGTAAAAGTAACCTAGCAAAATGTGTAAACACAAACGGAAGTTTTTACTGTGATTGTGGAAAGTTTTTGCAATACAAAGATGGCCAATGTGTTGGTAAGTTTAAAAGTGTTATAAAACTCAACAGACAGTAAAAGTTTACCAAAAAATTTTTTGGGATATATTTTTATCCTTAATGTGGGAAAGTCGAATGCGCGACTTAAACATAGAGCAACATCAGTTACTTTAACCCAGTCTCGAGTTGCCTGTGGCAGTTTGGGATATTATGGATTATAATTGCCCGATAATTATGCTGCTGTGTGAATGCTGGCTTAGCAGTAGTTCGTACCATTTATAGCACCTTACTTAAGGGCGCTACAGCATGAGATATGTGGGGATTGAACCCACGACCTTATGTGTGGTGTAGCAAGTGTTCTTACCACTACACCACGCTTCCGGTTTATAATAGGTTTCAGTGCATAAAGTAAAAGGTTTATTTTCCATTGCTTTTATTAGGTAGAAACCTTTAATAATGTAATAATATATCTTATTTCACATATTGATATCTACCACAAAAAACAATGGGTTTATTTATTTTTTTATTACATTTTTTTAAAAGCAAAACAAACAAAAAAATTTATTTTTAAAGTATATTGCAATTTGAAATTACAGAAAAGGCGCCAATAAAAATCAACAACAACAAATTCAACAGCAACACTCTAAAAATGGACATCGAAAATGAAATCCAATCAAATGACCCAACAAATCTTCCACAAGATGGCAGTAATGAATATATCGTGATAAAGTATTTAGTTATTGGAATGGGTTGTATGGCTGCAGTTTTGCTTGTGATTTTAACAGTTGTAAGGGTAAGTTTTATTACTTTTTTATATTTAATTTTTTTATTACATATCAATGAAAGAGATAAGAAAAAATGGAAAAAAACAACAGAACTAATTTCTGATTTAAAACATGCCAAAATTATAAAATATTTGTATACAATTTTACAGTATAAAAGGCATAGTCACCAAACCCATTTTTAACATTTAGATTAGGCATTATTCTATAATTTTAGAATAACCATGGTAGTTTTGACTCATTTTTATAATCCAATTTTCTTATTGTTAAGTTAGTGCTACTGTCTATTTATAAAATTGCTGATTTTGCATTCTCTTGAAAAAAAAAAAAGGTTTTGCATTTTTTTGAAAAAAAATTACAGTTAGTTGTGTTTTTATTGTGACTTGCATGTTTTGTCATATAACCAGCTGTAATTAAACCTAAGGTCCCAAGTTTAAGAGTAAATTACAATAGGTAGCACCTAAACTTAAAGTATACTTTTTTTTTACATTTATTTATTCTTGACGTGGAAAAGTCGACTTCATGACCTAAACATAAAGTAACATCAGTTACCCCGACCCAATCTTGAGTTATTTATTTTTACCTTATAGTATAATTCTAAGTTTGTCAATCATATAAAATAATTAGATAACCTAGCAAATTATTTTAACAGATTTATAAAGTCAACCAATCCAGACAAACTTCATCTGTGAACTCAGATTTTGCTATTTCGTCACCGATGGGTTTTGACAATATTGCTGCAGAAGATTTATAAACAGTTGTCTTTTTTTGATTACAAAAATTTATGAGACATTTACGCGTTAGTTCTGATATTTAAATTGCCAAACACATAATTGTTACTTTAAAATATTTATGATACTTAAACAATTGGTTAGAATGTTTTTAATTAATAATTTATTTTTTTTTTGTTTTTCGCGCATTGATAAAAGTTAATGATAAATATGATATACAATTAATATTACAACAATGCGACGGAAAAATGACAAAATTAATTTAATGATTTAAAACATGCCGAAAGTATTAACGTTTACATAAGGATTTTAAGTATGTTATGGCATGGTCACTAAACCCCCCAAAAAAGTCTTTAATACGATTCAGGGATCGACAATAATTTTTTTTTGTGTAATACTTAACCTTCAAACTTACTAATGTGTTTCTATCATTGTGAATATTTTTGTTTTGAGTCGAAAAACTTTTTAATTTTATTGTATGATATATAACTTTCTTTATCATTTGCCATTTTTATAAACTCGAGAATAATCTGATAATTAAGATATTGAATATATTATTGGGTCTAGAATTAATAGATATGGTTAAAATTTAATTAGTTAGTATTTTTAAACCTTGTAATTATGTTTTAATTAACAAATTTTTCTGAGTTTGGGCGTCTAATTTATCAAAGAGGATAAATAGAATTAATAAGACTTTAGAAAGTTAGGCAGGTGGCTAATACCTTGAAAAAGTCATAACATCTCTACAGGCACAAATCGGTTACAGTTTCTCGTTAATCACGTACTACGTAAGCAGCAGCTGATTTTCAATAACAAAACTAAACAAAAAGTTTTCTGTTGGATTTTAAAGAATAAATCATGTTTAAACGATTAAGGGAAAAAATAGAAAATGTGGAAGCCTCTTCTCCGACGAAATATAACAACTCAGATGGAGTTTCACCTTTAGTGAATCGGAGAATAAACGTTACTGGTAATTCCTAATTTATTTTAAACTTTTTTTCTGTATATATCAGTAGCCTCGATGTGGGAAAGTCGAATGCGCAACTTAAACATAGAGTAACATCAGTTACTCCGACCCAGTCTCGAGTTGCCTGTGACAGTTTGGGATATTATAGATTATGTATGGTGTAGTAAGTGTTCTTACCACTACACCAAGCTGTCGGCACTCATTACTTATTAAAGTTTTATAGTAAGAAGCTAATTAGCTTTTAAACTAGCCAATATATACTTAAAGGTGTTTATTAATAATCTCTAGTTGGGCTGTACAGGTATTTGTTTTATTTAACTAAAACATTTGAATTTTTTTAATTAGATTTGTTTTTTTTTAAGCTTCAGAGCTTAAAATTTTTCATTTACTAAAACAAAATTTGAATAATATTTTAGGTAAAAATCCTCTGGAAAATGAGTTGATTCGAAGTGATAGTTTAAGTTCATTGACTGGATCGGAAACAGAAATGGTAAAATTAAATATTTATTTCAACTCAAATATAAAAAATAAAGAAGTGTATATAACATTTATTTTGTATTTAAAATATTTTCTATAAATAAACAATGCATCTTTTTTCTACTTATTTTAGGATAGTTTTAAAATTAAACTTATGTTTTTTATGGTTTGTAGCCGACCGAATCTTCAAGTCGCGAAGATTTGTTGAAATTATTAAGAAATAAATCAAGTCAAGTTAAGAGATTGGAAGTAAAGCTAGCAGGTTAAAAACTAAATTAAGTTTTTTTGAATTACAAGTGTAATTTATCTCAATAACATAAACAAGATGTAACTTGCTAAAAATGGTTGCTTGTGTTAGATTTATTAAAAACTAGTAAATGGCAAGTCCCATCGTCGTGATTTTTTTTTTATAATAAATAGCAACTAATATTTGCTTGTGATAATAAATGCAGACCACAATTGACAGTTTAATTTCTTTTGTAAGCCTTTAAATTGGACATACATATATAAATATATATATATTGCCCACTTACCTTATTATATATAGATGCTTTTACTTTACTAATAGAAAAAAAATTATATATTTTTAAGCATGTGGCCAATCTTTAAAAGAGCGAAATCGAGAATGTGAGAAATTGACGAGCACTTTAGAAAAACAACAAGACATGTCGTTAAGAAAATTAAATAAATTAAACGAAGCTTTCCAGGAGGATAAATTAAAGTTTGAAGCTACCTCTCAGAAATTTGAAGCACAGGATAAAGTAAATCGAAAATTAAATATTTTTTTATATCATCTTAAGGTGATAGGTTTTTATATTTTACATGCTGTTATGACATGTTTAAGCTGTTTGTAAACACTGGACTTCGGGCGAAAAGTCTATACCCAAATACATCTCTTTTAGCTTAAAGCATAATGCCATGACCGGTATACCACACTAATAAAAGAATTTCTATGAATCGTAAAGCCTAATAAGCGATATTTAAATACGCGCACTTTATAACCTTTCACAAAAAAACACTGTTTATGGTGAGCAGGCATACTGCTATGTGCACATTTTTATTATGACCATATCATGTTAAATAAAGAGTTTACTACATGAAAAAATGTTTATAGACATTTTTTTTTAATTTTTTAATTTAAAACTAAGTTATTATAATAACGATTTATAATGAAAAGGAAAATCAAAGACTGTGTGATCTTATAACTGAATGGGAGAAACAAAAAGAAGATTTTGAAAATGCAAAAACTGAATTTTTTGAGAAACGAGACAACAATGCAGAATTACAAGATTTACAATTGCAAGAATTGGCAAAGTTAAAACACATGGTTAGTTAGTGCGAATTAAATATATTTTAAGTTTTGTTTATTGTATATTTAAAAAAAAAAAATTTTTTGTAATATTTAAAAACTTTTTTTAATTAAAACATGCAACCGTTTTTGAGGTTTTTTTTATATTTTTTTTTGGAGAAGGGTGTGCTGGTATGACGTGTTTTTAAGCAATCTAAACGCCGGGCTCATAGGCGAATAGTGTTGATGCGGCTCGAACCCGAAACCTTTTGGTGTGTTTAAGCTATCTGTAAACACTAGGCTTAAGGGCGAATCAGATGCCATTACCGATTCGCTACACTACCGGCATGCAACCGTTTTTATTTACCATATATGTGTGTAGTATATGGTACATGTGTGTGTCCAAGTAACATCTCATTAAAATAAAAAAAAACTTCTATTTGTGGTGCATGAGCAAATATTAGTTGCGAGTTGCAACTATTATTATTGCAATTAAAAAAAACAATCAGGGGACATTTACTAGTAATATTAATTAATATAATTTCTTAGGTAATGAATGGTGAAAAAGTTAGTAAAAACTTACAAATAGAACTGGATCACACTATGGCTGAAAAATTACAAATTCAAGACAAAAACATAGAGATGGAGTCACAAGTCAATAAAAATTTGGATATTATTGAAAGTTTACAAAAAGAAATAAGCAAAGAAATGGAAGAAAAGTAACTAGTCATTTTATTTAAGTTTATATATTATTTTTTTTATCAGTTTAGTGGTATTATGTTAAAATTTCTGGCGGTTTTTTATACAATTTTTGTTTACTTTCGATTATACCAATATCTGTTGCCTATACTTTAAATTATGTTTATTACCCGGATCATTAATTAATCTATTGTAAATTTATTTTAACTTGGTAACTCTTCAGGATAATTAAATTACAATGAATATTAGTTATCAACTTTACCTAATAAAACTTTTTGTTTTGGAAAGTTCTGGATTATAAAGCATTAATCATTTTGCAACTTTTGCTTTATAGTTTTACTGTTAGAAAAAGCGTTTTTAAATTTTTTAGGACATCACTGCTTGATTTAAACGGAAAAAGCAAAAGTTTACTTGAAAAATTAACAAATGAGAACTCAGAGTTTGAAAAGAAAATTTCAGATCTTAATCTTCAACTACAGAAGGTTTGAATTCCAGTTTTCTTTTTCTTTTTATTCAGAATTTACTATCATCTAATGATCATGTCAATTTCATTAATTTTTCTTTAACAAAAGCTTACTAAAATAACTTTTTTTTTAAATTTATATGGCATTGCATGCTCTGTATAGCCTATTCAATTAAAGTTCGATCTAAACAGAATAGTCTATTCTTCTAAAATTTTAAATTTACCCTTTATATTTTGCTGTTATTTTTTAAACTGTGTCAGTTTAAAACTTTAATTTTTAATGTAGAAAAGTAGCAGTTTAACTGAGTTAGAGTTTGTAAATGGCAACTTGCATGATAAATATGAAACTATGAAACATAACAATCTAACCATTATTAACAAGGTTAGTTTCTAATAGTTTCAGTCATTTTAAAATCGGTCAAAATATGTAGAGAAATCACAAAAACATTTTTTGCTTTCTTTAGTTTTTAATCTGTCATTTAACATTTAACAATATGTTGTAGCATGCATAATATTTATAAATATTTAGTAGTCTACCAAAAAATTGTTTTATTTAAAAACAAAAAGTAACTCACATTCTTTTAATTTTGCCTCCAATTTAATTTTAAGTCATTTTATTTTAATTTTTTGTGATTTGTTGTAGACAAGCAATGACTTAACTGAAAAGGGAGACATGATAAAACATTTGGAGGAAAAAATTCAAACTTTAGAGCAACGTTCAACAACAGAAAAACTACCACAAGACGAACAAGTTAAAGCTTTACTCGATGAGGTAACTTTTTGTGTTTAGACCTAATGTTTAAGGCTCTTTATGTAAAAAAAGAAACTATTAGTTTAAATATTGGTTAGGGCAAAAAAATTATTTAAAGTCATATGTTGGCAAATTTTTACTTAAAATTGATAAAGTTGGTGCACTAAACACAAAAATGGTTTTAACTTTTAATAATTTTACTTAGTTTTTAAATTATAAAACTTTTAAAAAAAGAAAAGTGGTAGCCCTGTTTGTGATGACGTAGAAAGTACTAGCTTGTATACATTTACTATGCTAACTCAGTACTTTCTTCGTCACACAAAAAAATGTGGTAACCTGGTTTTTAATGTTCAATATTTTTAATATTTTTTGAAAATTAAATTGTAAGTACCACATACATTTTTTAGAGGTTCTAAAGACGTTTTATGAATTAGTGTCAACTATACTAACATGTTAAATACATCACTTACTCTCCAATATAGTACTTTAAACATATTATACACATAGTTAAAAAATGTAAATTCTCTTAAAAATTTACATGACATAAACAAAAAATGCATTTGAATTAGTTTAAATAATAATATAACATAAAGTTTTAAAGGGTTCTAATTTTTATTAAATAGAGGCAAGCATTAGAAGAAAAACTCGAGGAAATAAGACAACAATTAAACAACGTTAAAGTAACTTGGGCGGAAAAAATTAACCAACTTGAAACACAAGTAATATTTCGCTATTTTAGTTTTTAGAATTTATGTTATAACTTGATATGTAAAGCTTATAGGAAAACAACCTCATGTGTGGTGTGGTAAGAACACTTGCTACACGACACATGAGGTTGTGGGTTTAATCCCCACAGCTCTCATGCTGTAGCGCCCTCGAGTAAGGCGCTATAAACGGTATGTACTCCTGCTGAGCCAGCACTTAATCAGTAGCATAGTTATTGGGCGATTATAATCTATAATATTCTAAACTGCCACAGGCAACTCGAGACTGGGTCGGAGTAACTGATGTTTCTCTATGTTTAAGTCGCGCATTCAACTTTCCCACATCGAGGATAAAGAGATGCAAAAAAAAAAATAAAAACAAAAAAAAATAAATAAAAAAAAAATTTAAAATTTTTAAATAAAACTAGCTTAGTTTCACATTTTATTTAATATCTTGGTATTTGTACTATTGTGTATTTAGTGTGTTGTGTAATTATTAACTTTTGATTGGTCTTAAAAATGTCTAAATAATTACAAATTTATTGATTTACTTAACGTCTTTAAGGATAATTACAAATTTATTGGGAATCTAACCCGGTCAATATTTATGCATTTTAAACTATGTTTTTTGTCCTAAACTATCCTGTAATGTTTTTTTAGGTTTCTCATCTGAATGTAAAAATAGCAGAAGACAGTTCGGAAATAAATGAAAAAAATACCACTTTAAAAAATTTAAATGAAAAGGTAAAATATTGTGTTTACTGTATTTGAAGTTAAAAATAAATGCTTGTATATACACTGGAATAGTAAGTAAGTATTGAACGCTAATTCTTTATTAAACAAGTTTAAGATAAATTCAATTAGGAAATCTTTTTTTGTTATTACTTTTTTTACTTTTACAGTTGTCTTTACTACAAGAAGAATTGAAAGTCCTAACCGAAAACAACAAAGAGTTAACATTAAATAATAAAACATATTTGCAACAAATAACTGAACTAGATTCTACCCTTATAGAACAAGTAAATTTATTTCATTTTGTTTTATTTAAGACTTTTAGTACTTTATATATAAATACCTTTTTTGTTTGGTAAAAATATTATTAATTTATTTTTTTAAAAAGTTAACTCCATAACTAAAATTAATCATGCTGTATTATCATCATCTGTATATAAAGAAAATAACATGCCTACAAAAATGGTAAAACTGCCATTTGTGGTGCAGGGGTAAATTATCACCTGCAAATATTAGTTGAGAGTTGTAACTATATTCAACAACTAAAATGCGGACCGAGGGGCCTTTTTTGTCAATGTATGATTGGTTTTTGGTTTAAGTTAATCCATAATAACCTAACATATTGGCCCTGTTTATAAAAATGTAATTGTTTTTTTTTTGTAGAAATCAAGTCATGAGAACGAAATATTAAACTTAAAAGAGCAACATACTAAAGAACATGAATCTAAATTATTAAAGTTAAAGTTAATGGAAAGTCAATCTAAAGAAGATATCCAAATCCTTCATAAAAATGAAATAGAAAAATTAAATGTAATAGTATTAATTTTTATTTAAAAAACAATGCTAATTTTTAGCAGAAGAATGTCAATTTTAAAAAGAAGAAGATAAAATAACTTTATATTAACAAAAACATTTTGTAAGTTGTTTATAAAATTACTTATAAATGAAATTTATAGTTAAATTGAAAATATTTTTGGTTTTTATTTTTAGAACAAAAATAAATTGTTGACTCAAGAAAAAGAAAATTTATTTTTGACTTCAACTCAAAAACTTGAAAAAATTAAAACAGAACTTAAAACTACACAGGTAAAAATATGTATTTTTTTTGTATACATCTTTTTCCTTGATGTGGGAAAGTCGAATGCGCAACTTAAACATAGAGTAACATTAGTTACTCCGACCCAGTCTCGAGTTGTCTGTGGCAGTTTGGGATATTATAGATTATAATTGCCCGATAATTATACTGCTGATTAAGTGCTGGCTCAGCAGGAGTTCGTACCGTTTATATCGCCTTACTCAAGGGCGCTACAGCATGAGATCAGTGGGGATTGAACCCACGACCCCATGTGTAGTGTAGCAAGTGTTCTTACCACTACACCATGCTGCCGGTTCAATATTAGAATATTTATTGTAACTTTTATGTAAAATATTTTAACTTAATTAATTGTTTCTATTCCGTCTTTTAAAGATTAACATTTAAATATATATAAGAAATAGTAAGGCAAAAATGCCATTGTTGACCGAAACGTAACAATTAAAGTAACATAATGTTATATTATCTATATATAAAGTGTAAATGTATTAAACTACCGAAAAAAATAGTCAAATTTACTTAACATTTCTAATATAGGAGGACATTCAAACCAAAGAAAAGGAAAATATTAAACTTGTTTCAAAACTTGAAAAATTGACTCAAGAAAATGATGAAAAGAATAAAAACGAGGAAAATTTAAATCTTAAACAAAATGAACTGAGTTCTGAGGTTTTAGAATTGCAAACTCAACTCACTAAACTTACTCAAGGTTGGAATAAAAAAATTATAATTTGTAAAAAAAAAATTTTGTGCAATGTAAATTAGGGAATCCATTTATATTTTGTTATTTAATTTAAAATTTTTATGTATGCTAGTCAATTTTCTGTCTTACAGGTTTAATTGTCATAACATGGATTACCACTATATGCTTGTGATAATTTGCCCTTGCACCTCAAACAGTGTTTTTTTAATGTCAAAGTCCTTAAATTGGATAAACAAATATAAATGGGCTCCATTAGGCTTCATTATACTATATATATGGTTTAAATTTTTAATTAATTCAGTAAATTTTAAAATTGACTTTTTAAGTGTTTTTATAAACCAAATTTTTATTTAAGAACATGAAAAGTTGTTGACTGAACATCAAGAATCGAGTGAAAAATTTCAAATAATTGAAACTGAATTTAAAACAAAAGAACTTGAATTAAATGAAACAATTAACAAGATGGATGAAAAACAATTGGAAAATCATTCTGCAGAAGTAAAGATAAAATTTCAATTTTTATAAAATTTAATTTTTAATATTAATAACTCATTTAAACTATCTACAAATTAAACTTATTCGCATATCAATATACATGTAATATACTTTTGAAACATCATGCCAAAAATTACAATAAAATACAGCATTAAGTTATAAAAGACCAGTTTAACAGTGCTTTAAAACACCATTTTAAAATTACATTATGTTATAAAATTAATTTTAAGTACTAGGTGGATGTTATTGTTAAATGATTAGTTTAATGTTAATTATTTAAAGGTAAACAAAATTCAAGCAAGTTTGGAAATGAGGACAAATGAAGTAATGGAATGTAAAAAAGAAATTGCCCAAATTAAGGTAATAAATATACTTTACATTCATTTTTTTGCCATAATTTGCAAATAATTACAAGTAAAAGTGTACAAAAAACTTTGTGATTATGCCACAGTTATTTGTTAAAAAATTATTTGTGAAAATATCTTTAGAATACACAAGTAGCTGATGAAGAATCAATATCTGAGTTAGAACAAGAAAAAACGAAATTAGAAAACCAGTTACTTGACAAAGAACGTTCTTACAAACTGCTTTTGCTTAAATATAATGACCTCAAAAAATCACTGCAAAAAGAAATGGTAAGACTATATAAATTAATGTTGACTAAAATAGGAATTTAGTTAATTTTATTACAAAAAAGCAAAAACCAAATAAAAAACAACCAAACAGATCTTGTTACGGAGGGGATTTTAATTGTTATAATATGGTTACAACTCTCAACTAATTTTTACTTGTGATGATTAACCCCTGTACCACAAATTGCAGTTTTATTTAATTTTTGGGCCTATAAATTGGACATACATAAATATATATATATATTTATTGTCAAATAAGCTTCTTTTTATTTAAATTATATTTTTATTTGCTTTAATGTAAAAATATTACACTAAAAATAATGCATTTATGAATTTCCTAATTTTTTTAATTTTATAGAAAAAAGCTCAGCCAGTAAATGAAGAAAACGGCAAGAAAGATCAACAACCGTCATCATCAGTTAACGAAAACTCAACAATTGACCCAATATTTTCACTTTTATCCGGCAACATGTCATTGGATGATCCTACACTAAGTAACGAACAACGTGAAGTGGTGTTAAAGTATTTAAAACATGTTGTTTTAAGATTTCTTTCTTCCAGCCATACTGAGGTAAGAAACGTTTAAATTTTGATGGTTGAATTTGTTTTTTGTCCTATTTAAAAATCAAGTTAATTTAATTTTTTGGCCAAAAATAATTTTAAAAACTTAGATTTGAATTTCCAAACAAAATTAGGCACAAAATTAACTAAATAAGGTGCACTACAATTTATTAACTAAAAAAGGTGCATTAAAAGTAAACTGCATTTTTTTGTTTTTGTTATCTAGGCCCAGCCCCTGATTAAAGCAATTTCAGCAATTTTACAATTTACTCCGGATGAGGAAAATTTAGTAAAAGACATTATGAACTACAAGGTAAATACTTTAAATGTTCAAAAATTTATAGTAAACACTTTTATTTCTATAAACTACTAATATTATGCTTAATTTACAGTGTTTTGTTTGCAACATGTGCATATCTTCTATAGGCTAGACTCCTACTTATTTGTTACAATACAATTCTGAAAAATACCCCATTCAATTAACAGACACTTATGAGGCATTTTTTTATTTTTGATGAATTTTCTTATATATTAAATCTATAAATATATTGCCCTTTAAACTCAATAATATATGCAAGTCAATATGGTCAGAACTGTTATTGTCATAAAATCGTTGAAATTTTTAGCTAATATTAGCTTCGATGATTTAACCACGCATCCCAAATGACAGTTTTATTTATTTTGTAGGATTATAAATTAGAGTTACATATACATAATCCACTAAGCTTTATTTATAGTTTATATTAACACAATAATCTTTTTATTTAGACCTCCTGGTTTTCAAGTAAACCAAGTATGAAGCAACTTAATAAAGCATCAGTTAAAAATAAATCCAACTCTTACTCTAAAAAATAATTTTTTTTTATGATTTTTACCTATGTGGTACTATCAAATTTATTGCCTGAAGGTCCATAGCTCAAGTCCCATTTTCCGCAATCTTTTTTTATTTATTATTATTGTTAATTTTTTTTGCTTTTATTTATTTTGCCCAATTTTTCTGTTTTTGAACTTGTTTTAAATATGTTACAACGTTCTCAGAAGTACTATTGATAATACTTATTGAGCAAACACTTTATATGCCTAATTTTCACATAATATTTTTTATAAAGAATATATGAATATATATATATATCTTCCATTTAGCTTTATTATATATATATTTGTTTTAGTTTTTAAGTTATTTTTAGTTGGTAGTTTGTATGGTGCAATTCGTTTTTATAGGGAAAGTAGTAAATTAAATGTTTGATTATTTGTTGTTTTAATTTTGTACAAAATATTTATTTAGCTTGTTTTAAAAATATATTTTAGTTACTTTATGTTTTTTGTAGAAATGTTTATACAGCCTACCTTTATACTATGTTTAAAATATGCGAAAACACAAATAAACAATAGATCTGAATTTTTTAATTTAAAAATACGGAAGAATGATATCATTGAATACGACTAGAGTAGGTCTGTTATAAAGCATAGAAACTCGAAATTTTTCATTCAGCGAGGCGCGGGGAATGTGACGTCATAATTAGTGCGCCTCCCCGAGAAATTCCTTTGCCACGAGATCCCGGGTTTTCAAATTTTAATTAAGTCTGAACAGAGAGTTTGTTACCAAATAAGGCCATACTGTAGACGACTATCAGTCGAAATGTTGCAATCTTTTTTATTAGGCGAGCAAACGGGCGTCATAATTAGAGCGTCTTCCTGAGAAATTCCTTCAATGCGAGAGCTGGGTGTGCATCATAAAGCGCTTTGTTAAAGCACGTGTTAGTTGTTAAATCACAATTAAAGACGTTATTTGTTAGAAATATTAATAAAAAAGTAAATAAATATTAAGATATTATGACGAGGTATAAGTATGTGTTGTTATATTAACATTTTGTTGAATTGTTTAGAAGATTTGAGCAAATATATTTTGAGTGACTGTTTGGAAGGCGCCTTTCACTGCAATCGGCGTCGTGCACGTACACACATGTCAATGAACATATAATAAGCCACGTGACTTAGTGTTTCGTGGCAAATTTGAATTGAAATCGGAATTCTAGTTCTTTCTGAATGGACTTTCAAAGTGAGTAGACGTGTTTTTGTTGGTGTTTATTTATTTATTTAAGTGGTTATTAATTTAATATTACTAGGTTATTATTAGTTTATTAAATACTATATTTTTTATTTAATGCGAGTAATTTAGTTTGAGATATAACTTAAAAATATTCAAATTTTTTTTAGGAAGTTTATGAAATAGAACTAGAGTGCGACAACTTGCAGCCAAGCATTATTCAAAGTAAGTTAACTTCTATTAATTAAAATGAAAAAGATATATAACTTATTAAACGACCTGATGAAACTAAATAGAAATTTATTTTTATATTAAATCTTTTTTATATCTATTTAAACTTTTTAAACATAATTAAACCTGTGTTGATGCGCAGGAACTCCCACAAAGTTGTTAAACGAGGTATTTTAGCTTTAAGAAATAAATTGTAAATTTAGCATAATTTAAAATATCTGGCACAAAAATTTAAAAAATAACCATTCTTAAACTTGTTTGGCACAACAGTTTAAATATTGGCATATTTTTTAGATGTTTGGCACAAAAAAGGAAATAATGACATAACTTACAAACTTTGGCATAATTTTACATATCATAAATTCTACAACTTAGCACAAATTAACATGATTACAATTAGGTAGGGTTTAGTGTTCATTACTATTTTCTAAACAATATTTTCTATCTAGGAAAAAATTAAATTATTTTATTGGAGGAAAAAGATTATGGCCGGAATTGGAGGAATGGAAATGGATGGAATCAATACAAGTCTTCTTTGCAACTAGCAAGGGGGAAGTTAAGTCAAAGAACTCAGGACCCGAAGACAATTTAAGATTGGATTGGATCATTTTACAAACTCAAAAAAAAGTCTCAGGACCTTGTGTTTAATATTACGATGAGGTCTGTAGGGCTATAGGTTTTCACGTGCCTATTTTTTGTATGTACAACATAATCAAGCGCTTAAAAATTTTTACGAGTTAAAAGTTTGTAGTATCACGTGTCTACTTTTATTTTTATTTATGACTGGTTAAAAACTCATAATTTTGCGCATTTAATGTTGTATAGTTGACACAGTCCCAATGTGTTTAGGTTTCTGTGTAATCATAATTATATTAAACGGGACTGTTTAATGGTTTTTTTAAAAGTATGGTCTATAAAAGTTTTTGCGCTGTAGAATTTAGATAAGAATAGGCTTTTTATAAAACTAGGCCTATATGTGTGTGTTATGTGTAATTTATGCAAAAGAAGAAATAAAAAAAGTCTCAGGACCTCACTTCAACTTGACGAACTCAAAAAAAAAAGTCTCAGGACCTCACTCAACAAAAGGTGGGCTGTAGGGCTTCAGGTCTGTAGGGCTGTAGGTTTTTACGGGCCTATTTTTATATGTACTGCATAATCAAGCGCTTTATAAGTTTTATGGGTTAAAAGTTTGTAGTATCACTCGTCTACTTTTCTTTTTATTTATGACTGGTTAAAAACTCATAATTTTGCGCATTAAATGTGGTATAGTTGACACAGTCCCAATGTGTTTAGGTCTCTGTGTAATTATAATTATTTTAAACGGGACTGTTTAATGGTATTTTAAAAGTTTGGCCTATAAAAGTTTTTGCGCAAGTAATTGGTAGAATTAGTTTATCTAGAAACTAAACCTATATGTGTATATATATATTTTTTTTTGTGTGTGTATTTTATGCAATTCACTGTATTTTATTCGCCCTATAATGTGCTAAATCTAAGTGTATGGGTTGGAACCCACCATAAATTATTTAATTGCATGGGCGGAGCCCAATTTATATTATTAAAGTGTGGGCGGTTCCCAAAATAATTTAGACATGATCTTCTTCTACAGACATTTCTTATTTTTCCACTTTATTTTTTACAGGCGTTTCTTATTTTTCCACTTTATTTTTTACAGGCGTTTCTTATTTTTCACTTTATATTTTGCAGGCTTTTTCTCAATATTTTCCACAGGAACCTAAATAACTAAGTCTTATCTCTAAACAGGGGCTTTAATATGTTTTTATTTATACAGAGCCATTTTAACTATTTTTTATTCTTTACAGGGGCATTAATATGTTTTTATTTATACAGGGGCATTTTAACTATTTATTATTCTTTACAGGGGCCTTAATATGTTTTTATTTATACAGGGGCATCTTAACTATTTATTATTCTTTACAGGGGCATTAATATGTTTTTATTTATACAGGGGCATTAATATGTTTTTATTTATACAGGGGCATTTTAACTATTTATTATTCTTTACAGGGGCCTTAATATGTTTTTATCTTTACAGGGGCATTTTAACTATTTATTATTCTTTACAGGGGCTTTAATATGTTAACTATTTATTATTCTTTACAGGGGCCTTAATATGTTTTTATTTATACAGGGGCATTTTAACTATTTATTATTCTTTACAGGGGCCTTGATATGTTTTTATTTATACAGGGGCATTTAACTGTTTATTATTCAACTTTTATTTACAGATTTTTTAGGCTAGATTACCAAAAACAAATTTAAACTTTCTGTCTTTTATTTTTAGATTCTGGTTGAATATTTGAAGGGCTCGTCAATTTGTTTTTGGCCAATTTTACTTTGTTTTGAATTTCTAGAGTTCCCGTTACAGAAAAACTTCAATCTAACAATTTTTTGATTTTTTCCACAGGGTGGATAGATTACTACAAACAAATATTAACCCTGTTTTTTTTATTTTTAGATTCTGGTTGCGAGCATCGAGTTTGTATAACACCTTTTTTATTGTTTGGCATGACTATCACAAAGCAAATACCATTTAAAGGTAAAATGAATAAAACATTAATTATCATGATCAAATAGTTACAAGCACACTGTTTTAATATATATGAACAAAATTCTAATATCCATTCTGTTACAGAAAAAATAAAGGGGCAACCAGCGAGGGCCAACCAGACCTTTAACCTGGGGGCCGACGAGTCCTCTTTGTTGAGGGGTCAACCACATTTTTTTCTGAGGGGCCGACCAGCCCCTTATTACCGAGGGACCAACCATTCCTTTTTTTGCTGAGGGACCAACCATTCCTTTTTTTGCTGAGGGACCAACCATTCCTTTTTTTGCTGAGGGACCAACCATTCCTTTTTTTGCTGAGGGACCAACCATTCCTTTTTTTGCTGAGGGACCAACCATTCCTTTTTTTGCTGAGGGACCAACCATTCCTTTTTTTGCTGAGGGACCGACCATTCCTTTTTTTGCTGAGGGACCGACCATTCCTTTTTTTGCTGAGGGACCGACCATTCCTTTTTTTGCTGAGGGGCCGACCATTTCTTTTTTTGCTGAGGGGCCGACCATTTCTTTTTTGCTCAGGGGCTGTCATGCCCCCTTTTGCCAAAGTTGTAAAGGTGTACAACTAAAACTGAACATTTTTATGATTTACGAAAAAAATAATATTTTATGTATTTACTTTATTGTTTTGTAATTTTGTATTTCAATTTAAAAAAATGTTACTGTTAACTAACTTTATTACAACAATATTACAATTTAATTTTTAACAAAAAACATTCATATTTGTTAAATATTTACTCATTATTAGTTGTAACTTGTACCTTATGTGTCTTTGCAATATTTTTTTCTTTATTAACTATTTTTGTGCTTCTAATGTCATTTGTTTTGTTAAAATCATTGTCTTTTTATTCTTTAGAGTTTTGTATTGGTTATCGATTTTTAATTTTTTTTTTGTCTTGTGTGTATCATAATTGTATTTAACATTTTGTACTGATTTACAGTGTCAAATAAATATAGAAAAATGTAAATATTCTTATTACACATCCGCCTATTTTGTCACAAATACCTGCTTAAACTTTACGAAATAACATGGAAAAATTTTGTTTGTTAAATTGCCATTAAATATAATTTAACATTGTTTTGCTTACAACCATAAAATACAGTTTTAACTTTAGTCCAATAACATGCAAAAGAAGTCCAATAACATGCAAATACAGTTTAACATCGGTTCAATAACCATGATATGTGGTTTAACATTGGTCCAATAACCATGAAATATAGTTTAACATTGGTCCAATAACCATGAAATATTGTTTAACCTAAGTTCAATAACCATATAATATAGTTCAACATTAGTCCTTTAATCATTTAATATAGTTTAACATTAGTCCAATAATCATAGAATATAGTTTAACATAAGTCCAATAACCATGAAATATAGTTTAACATAAGTCAAATAACCACAAAATATATCGAATAACTAGAGGATATAGTTTAACATTAGTCTAAAAACCATGGAAAATATTTTAAAAGTTGTAAAATAACCATGGAATGTAATTTAAAATTAGTCCAATTACCATGGAATATAGTGTAAAATTCGTTAAATTACTATGGAATACAGATAAAAATTAGTCTATACAGTTTGAGGCCCGGTTCTAGTAAAAAATTGTTTAAAATGTAAAATAAATTCATTTAAAAAGATGTTCAGGGAAATTAAACAAAAATTGCAGCATCCAGATTTAAATACTAAATAAAAACGTAATTGACTCTTAGTAATCAACAATGGTCTTTAAAGTCATAAAAAATATATTAAATAAAACACCAGTGTTAGTAACTGGTAACAATGTATTTGAATTGTATTTTAGCTCGTTAATTTGAAATTTTGAATTCAAGTCATATGTTAAATGAGCTATGAACAATTATTTTTTGTTCACCCTAATGTTTAACAATTTAATAATTCATAAAAACCGTGCATATCCTTAAAGCCTAAATTTACTAACAATGTTAACTGATATAATAAATTTACTAAAAATTTGTTTTAATGATTTAAGGGATTTTTGAAATTTATGTAGAATATCATGACGTCACGAATCCCAGTAGATTTTTAGAATTTTTTTAGAAATCACAAATATTTTTATGTGATATTAAAAACTGTTTGCATTTTTGAGAATATACGTTTCTGTTAATAGGTACGTAGCGTTAAAAACTTGTATTAATAAGAAATTGCGTTAAAACAATTTTATTAAATTATAAATAAATTTTTTTGTATAAAAAAAAAATTGAATATTGAATAATAAAAGTTAGTTTTTTTTTTATATTTTATTAGACGCACATTTTTTAAAAATTTTACATTTTATTAGACGCACATTGGCGAAACCAACATTCAAGATAAAACAAATTTTCAGAAGAACAAAAGTTAGAGCTAATTTTTATTTTTGGTTTAATTAGGTCACGTAATATTTTTGGCCAATGATATTGCATATAAATTTTTTTTAAAAAATAAAAAATTTTAAATCAAAAAATAAATGCTCTGTTAGAACTGCACAGGTCCAATTAACGTGTTCACAAAATACTTTTCGAAAATATTAATATTCATAAAAGTTATGAAACTTTTATTGAAATGTTATGAAATCTCAAAACCTAAAATATTATATTTTATTAGACGTATATTGGCCTAACTAACATTCAAGATAAAACATTTCGCAAAAATTTTCATAAGAACAAAAGTTAGAGCTAATTTTTATTCTGGGTTTAATTAGGTCACGTGATATTTTTGGCCAATGATATTGCATATAAATTTTATAACAAAATAAAAAAATTTAAATCAAAAAATAATTGATTCGTGAGAACTGCACAGGTCCAATTAACGTATTCACAAAATATTTTTTTTAAATATTAATATTCATAAAAGTTATGAAACTTTTATTGGAAATTTATAAAATCTCAAAACCTAAAATTTTATATTTTATTAGACGTATATTGGGCTAACTAACATTCAAGATAAAACATTTCGCAAAAATTTTCGGTAGAACAAAAGTTAGAGCTAATTTTTATTTTGGGTTTAATTAGGTCACGTGATATTTTTGGCCAATGATATTGCATATAAATTTTAAAAAAAAATAAAAAAATTTAAATTAAAAAATAATTGCTCTGTTAGAACTGCACAGGTCCAATTAACGTGTTCACAAAATATTTTTCAAAAATATTAATATTCATAAAAGTTATGACACTTTTATTAAAATTTTATGAAATCTCAAAACCTAAAATTTTATATTTAAGTAGACGCGCATTGGCGTAACTAACATTCAAGATAAAACATTTTGCAAAAATTTTCATTAGAACAAAAGTTAGAGCTAATTTTTATTTTGGGTTTAATTAGGTCACGTGATATTTTTGGCCAATGATATTCTATATAAATTTTATAACAAAATAAAAAATTTTAAATCAAAAAATAATTGATTCGTGAGAACTGCACAGGTCCAATTAACGTGTTTACCAAATATTTTTTGAAAATATTAATATTCATAAAAGTTATGACACTTTTATTAAAATTTTATGAAATCTCAAAACCTAAAATTTTATATTTAAGTAGACGCGCATTGGCGTAACTAACATTCAAGATAAAACATTTTGCAAAAATTTTCATTAGAACAAAAGTTAGAGCTAATTTTTATTTTGGGTTTAATTAGGTCACGTGATATTTTTGGCCAATGATATTGCATATAAATTTTATAACAAAATAAAAAATTTTAAATCAAAAAATAATTGATTCGTGAGAACTGCACAGGTCCAATTAACGTGTTTACCAAATATTTTTTGAAAATATTAATATTCATAAAAGTTATGACACTTTTATTAAAATTTTATGAAATCTCAAAACTTAAAATTTTATATTTTATTAGACGTATATTGGCGTAACTAACATTCAAGATAAAACATTTTGCAAAAATTTTCAGTAAAACAAAAGTTTGAGGTAATGTTTATTTTGGGTTTATTTAGGTCACGTGATATTTTTGGCCAATGATATTGCACATAAATTTAAAAAAAAAATAAAAAATTGTAAATCAAAAAATAATTGCTCTGTTAGAAATGCACAGGTCTAATAAACGTGTTTACAAAATATTTTTTTTAAATATTTTAATATTCATAAAAGTTATGACACTTTTATTAAAAATTTATGAAATCTCAAAACCTAAAATTTTATATTTTATTAGACGCGCATTGGCGTAACTAACATTCAAGATAAAACATTTCTCAAAAAATTTCAGTGAAACAAAAGTTAGAGCTAATTTTTATATTGTATATTATTAGGTTAGGCTTAAGTCATATGGCTTTGCAACAAATTATATTTTAGTTTGATTGACAAAAAGAGTTAGAAATATGACATTGAGATATTGTAATCGCATTATTGCCACTTTTAGCCTTTTAATTTTATTGAAACAAAGTTAAAAACTACAATCTTTAGGCTTAACATTGTTGTTAATTATAAATCTTTTTTTAATTTTAATTTTTTTTTTAAATGATGTAGTTGCAACAAGGTTAAGCTACATCTGCCCTCATGGCTTGAAAATTAGTACCCTTGACTTTTGATCGAACGGCTCGAGTTCAAATCCAGCTGCGATCGTAAATATTTTTATTATAGTTCGAAATCTTAGATTTCAAACCATATTGTTATTGTCATTAATATAATTCGAAATCTTGGATTTTAATACATATCGGTATTTATTATTATATTCCAGTGTCTTAAAAGCTGTAAATTTTGAATTAAAATAACTTTTGTTCTTGAATATTTACAGTTCTGAAATTTTAGTATGTTGTTTATTATCAGTTTGTGTTTTAATCTTCTTAGTTATGAAATTTAATTATTACTAATTACTAATTAATATGTGTTTGTTTAGTATTATTTAAAAGTTGTCATTAAAATTTGAAATCTTGGTCACTTGTAAATCATAATATTAATAACTCAAAAATAGATTAGAAATTTAATTTTTGTTTGTTTATTATATTTAAATGCTCGTTTGTTGATTAAAAAATTAAAGATTAATTTTATTATCAAAATGTTGGTCTAATGTATATAAATACCAAAAAGAGAAAATATATTAAAAACTTTTTTTTGTTTATTGCAATTAAATTCCTAATTGTTTAATAAAATATAAAGATTGATTGATGATATTTTAAAACTTTTAAATTTATTTTGTTTTAAAATTTTTGGTCTAATAATTAAAAAAAGGTTATAGTCTAATAATTAAATACATTATATATAAATAATTAGTTTAGTTAATATATTTAATTAAGTAATGCTTATGCATAAATTTATTCACAATAAAAATTAATTTTAAAAATAATTAAATAATTTTGAACCAAATTTTATTTATCAAATGTAGTATATTTCAGACTTATTTTAAAAATACATTTATTATACAAGTGCGGTCTATGTAGTATTATTAATTTTAAAATTTTAAAAATGCAGGCCATAAGTGCCCGTCTTTAATCCGTTTTAAAAATACATTTTTAAGATAACAATTTAAAAAAATTAAATATTCTAAAAACTAACATATATATTTTTCATAACAACTTTTTAATATTTTTTTACGTACTATACTTTTTGTCAAATTTTATTTTGAATATTGGTAAAATATGGTCTTAAGCTGACATTTTACGCGGCAATTTCGTCACCGAGCCCCCGCGTTTTTTGCAGGCCGAACCTTCTGGCTGAAGCTTCTCACGGCCGAAGCTTCTGGCAACCATATGGGGTTCAATGTTACAAGGTTAAAGGTGAAACGAACATATTTTTGAAATATTTTGTTAAATTGTTAATATTTAAATAAGTTAAGACACTTTTATTAATAAAGTGTCATTCTTTAAAACAGGGTTTGTATATTTTATTAAAAGCACATTGTCCTAAGTAACATTCACCTGGAATTGAACCCACACTTTTAGATCGCCAGTCTTTATGTCTTACCACTATAAAAGCACCAACGCTTTAATAACGCTACCAACTTCATATATTTAAGTTATATATACAATTTTTAAAGAAAAAAAAAAGTATAAATGTAAACAAACAGATAACAACAAATAAAACCAAAATCTAAAGTGCTTTTGTAAATAAGAGAAAATGATGCATATTATTTTAAACAGTAAAAATTATTTAAAACAGAATTTTTTTAAGTGCAAAATACCACAAAATAATACACAATTAAATAGAAATGTATATATCAACAAAGTTATTATATGGTCAATAACTTAGTACAACCAAATTCTGTGCAAAGCAATATTACATTTTCCTGACTTCAGAAAAAACTTATTCTAATTGAGCTTCTAGTCTCATTTTTCTTGATCGTCGTCGTTGCAGTTTTTCTTGAAAGTTGGCTTCCTGTCGAGCCTTAGCCACATCTTGTTCATGTTGAAGTGCTCGCTTCTGCTCATTGTGTTCGGCCATTAACGAATCCAGATCACCTAATAACAAAAAAAAACAAAGTTACGTAATGTCAAAGTGATAATCTAACTTTTTTTTTTATTAGATATTTTGATAATTTATATTTCCTGAATCTTATATCGCCATGCAATTCGATTAGAATAGATAAAATTCAATTATGAGTTTTGGCGATTTGTATGAAATATAGTCATAATTATATTTATATTCATAATTTTTTTTTGATTTTTTTTAAAAATACGTTTATTATACAAGTGCGGGTAATTTAGTAAAAAGTTTGCGGAAAATTAAGTAAAAAAAAAAGTAGCTTTTAAATTTAAAAAATTTTTTTTTAGTATTTTGTACAAGAATAATTTATATACTCTTATATGGTCAATGTTAAAAATTGTGCTTTTTGACATTTTCCTGAATTATTTATCTCAAAAAGGATTGCATTTTACAATTTACAAAAAAATGGCTTTCCTAAATCAAAACAAAAACTTACCAAAAAGTTCATTTTTGGATGGTGCGGGAGCCAGTTCCTCTAGAGGAAGTTTTAATTCTGTTTCATCAGCTTCAACCTAGTAAAAGTAACTTTAATTTTATAAAGTAAAAAATTATAAAGCCTTGAAAAAATATCATTAAAATAACATTTTGACATAGTTTGGTGGGGGCTTTTGTTGCAACAACAAAGTTTTTTTTTTGTATATATCTTTATCCGCGATGTGAGAAAGTCGAATGCGCGACTTAAACATAAAGTAACATTAGTTACTTCGACCCAGTCTCGAGTTGCCTGTGGCAGTTTGGGATATTATATAGATTATAATTGCCCGATAATTATACTGCTGATTAAGTTCTGGCTCAGCAGGAGTTCATACCGTTTATAGTGCCTTACTCAAGGGCGCTACAGCATGAAATCAGTGGGGATTGAACCCACGACCTCATGTGTGGTGTAGCAAGTGTTCTTACCACTACACCACGCTGCCTGTTATGTTTGGACTACAAAAAATTGTTCAATTTAAATAACATGTTAAAAACCCTTAAACGTAAATTAACATACCCCTTCTTCCCCATCTTGTTTAGCTTGTTTAATTTGTTCGTCAAGGTTCGAATTCTCTTCGTCTTTTTCAACTTCTGCTGCTTGAGCAACGTCATCTCCTTCCTCCGGTTCATTCTCATCAGCTTAAATAATTTTAATTTGGTTAAATAGTATATGCAACATACGATGTAACATTGTAAATGTGTATAACTTCGTTTGGTTTAACAATTTAAAATTCCATGTTACTTTAGCACAAATTTATATTCAGGTAATTTATGGCTACATAAAGTTATTGTTAAAATGCTGTGTTTCAAATTTTGCAAAAACAACTATCACTAGCAATAATTATTACCAAGAACTGTTTTTTGACATAAACCACAAACAACGGTAATAACATTTTAAATCTGTACTTGGCCCAGTACACATAATTACTATTTTATAAAAAGCGTAAGAAATAGCAAAGCATTCACCTTGCAAAACATTTTCATTAATGTGAATAGTTTCTCCAGATTGTTGCTCAGCTCGCTCTTTCATTAATCGAAGCCGTTCCATTCTTAAAGCCTGTCGAGCCTCCTCACATTTTTCACGTGTTTCCTTCAAGTCTTGCTTGATTTTACTCTCAATAACCTAAATAAACAGTAAATCTTGGTAAAAATGTTATCTATACTCATAGAATACTATTAAAAGAATTTAAAATGCTTATAAATTTTTTTTTCATCAACAAAATTATTTTGAAAACTTAAAACACTTTTGGTATTGTATAAACACTGTTAAAAATTTCATGTCACCAGTTTACATTCTACTTTTTATTTGTTGTTTTTATTATTTTCGTTTAAGTTTCTATCTCAATTTTTATTATTTAAACTTACATTTGAGATCCACCTAAGTAGCATAGAGGAGCGTGCATAAGTAGTTCTGTAAACATTTTCGGCATAATCATGTCTCTCTCTTGACATTCCATCAGTGAATATATGAGCAATTGCTGTATTCAGTGTGGCTAACTAAAAAAAATTTAAAAAATGTTAGTAAAAACTTTGGCCTTCTTCATACTTTTTCAAGTAGGTGTATTAGTTTAATTTTTTTTAGTAAGATTTTATGATTAATTTAATATTTATTTGTTTTTTCACCTCATTAGTATCACAGTAAGGTGGTCTAACTGGGAAAATGTAACGCTGAGCATTAGTAAGATTTTTACTTGCAGCGTTCAAGTAATGTCTTGTTTCTGTAATTGCTTGTATTCTGGTTACTTGGTGCCTAAAAAAATAAGTATTAAGAATATTTTAATACTCGTGCTGGTCGAGCATTTTTTTGTACACGGACGCCGAGTAATAATTTGTCATTTAACATCGTGTACGATTTACTAAACATAAAAAAACACGAGGTTTGCCTTTTTCTAATAAATATTAAACTACTCTCAATTATACCACGTTATTTAAGCAACGTTTGCGCAACAAATACACTTTTCACTTAGTAAAATTATACGCATAATAAATTTGAGACTTTTACATTTTCGTTTGGACTTAAAATGATATTGCTATCAGCGGTTAGTAGTTTTGCCAACGTTAAACACTTTATAATTCATAAATACGTGTTTTTGGCAAATTTTGCAGTTTTAAAATTATGCGGGAAAGATTCTCGTAACCAGTTATATACGTTTAAATGACGTCATAACCGAGTACTCGGACTCGGCGGAGTATCGCGACAAAATACTCGGGCGACAAAATACTCGCCGAATCCGAGTAATTTGGATTTCAGCCCATCCCTAGTTACAATCAATCTAAACTAAGTCAACAATAAAAAAGTTTCTAATTAGCCAACAATAATACTTACATTCCCTCATTTGGTATTCTGTTTACATCATTCCACCTTTTACAAGCAAACTCTAATTGTTTCAAACTAGCTTTTGCAAGCGCCTTAAAAATATTTTTACAGTTTATTGACTTAAACTGACCTTATTATATTAACACTTCTAACTTAATAAAAAATTGTGCTTAATATTTGGCAATAGCTTTTCTATTTGCTTTGATAAATTTTTTGAGGAGTTTACCAGGTTTCTTCTAGCAATTTAAAAATCATTAAAGAAATTAATTTCTTACTTCTCCGTTTTTCCAGTTCCTTAGAGCGGTCTCAATTTTTTGTTTTGTTTCTTGAAGACTGTCAAAGCTGGATTCTAACTCATCTTCTTTTGAACTTCCATATAAGCCTTCAAATATGCTTTCTACAATTAAAAAAAAATGAAGTCAGCAACACAAACATTAACTTTGAGTTTAAAGTACCAAAGAAACGAAGTTAAAAAAAATGAATGTATTAAGTTAACAAAAAAAAATGGCTATTAATATAAAAAATAGGTCACAGTGCTTAGTCTAAAAATACTGAAAGCACATAAGTTCATATAAAACTAAATAATTAAATTTATTTATAAACTTACTATTTTATAAGATTTAACAAGAAAGAGATTTTTGAGATTGCGGCAAATAAGGTTAGATATTTATTAAAACCCTGCTATAAATTTTAAACCATAAATTTTAAACCCTACACCACTACACCACGCTGCCGGCTCATTTAAAAAGTGAGTCACAATGATTTAATCTAAAGCACATAAATTTATATAAAACTAAATAATTAAATTTATTTATAAACTTACTATATTATAAGATAATAGACAAGAAAATAAAGGTAAATATATTTTGGCAAATAAGGTTATATAGTTATGAAAACCCAGCTATTAATTTTAAACTCTTTAGTAAGTATTAAAAATAGAAGATTACTTATCCCACATGAATATGAGTAATTGTTTAGGAAAAAAATATAGAAATGTTACAAGTGCTTTACAAAACAGCATGTGATTTTGAATAAATTCAAAGCTAAATATTTATCAAATCACTATGTGACAGATCTGTTTGTTTTGCTATACCAAGCAACCATTTAACAGACAATAGATGTTTAATCATAAAAGGTGTGGATTTACACAAAAGAACTCAATAGGCTTAGTATTAAATTTCCTTTATTTACAGAGGGGCTTATGAACAAAAATGAAAATCGAAAAGCATCAATTGTGAAATGTAGTGTGCTTAATAATAAATCTTATACCTCTATTATTAAAAAACTAGTTGGTTTTACTAAAAAAATAGTTTATTTAACTATATGTTTATTTAAAGGCTGTATATATGTTTTATTTACATATTTTGCCCATTAATGGAAGTAAATTGAATAAATAATACTTTAAAGCAATAAAAATATTACTTTTACCTTTTAGAACATGCTTAAATATGCTTAAATATTTCAAAGTATACTATAACATAGTAATAAAAATCAACATATGAATATTCTAAACATTTAAACAAAACTTACTGTTTTAAAATGTTAAACCTGTCCGGTTTTTAAACACATTTAAAATTTTAACATACCCAAAAAGGCATCCTGTTTTCCATATAAATCCAGAAGTTCATTTTTAGCTTGATGAATTTCCTGAATCTCCGCCGTCAATCGGGAGTTTTCTTCTTGTAAGTCGGTTAAATGCTTATAACATTGCTCCAGTTCACCCCTGGCTTTCACATATTCCTAAACATAAAATATAATAATTTATTTAAAAAAGGGCAACTTAGGGTCAGAACACATTAAATCTGCAAGATTTTGCATAATATAATTATTAATTGATTGGACATATAACATTTTATCAAAGTAAGGTATTAGTGTTTAGCTTGTGATAACGTTCTAGCATGTGTGCTTTTACATTTTAAATACATAAAAATAATAATTTATTAGCTATAAAAATATATTGTTTGTTTGCCAAATATATAAATTAACTTTGTGATATTTTTGCTAAATCACTGTCTGAGTTAAGCAAAAAGAATACACCCAGAGTATTAAAAATATTTTTTTTAACTATTTTATTTTTTTTATTTTTGTATTAAACATTTTTTTTAACTATTTTATTTTTTTAATTTTTGTATTTTTAATTTTTGTATTTTTTTAATTTTTGTATACAACACTTATTATTCTTATTTTAAAAGTTATATTACCTCTTCTTCTGTGGAGAATTTTTGATCAAAATCCCCCTTTGATTGAAAATACTTTAACACCGAAGCACTTTCCGCCATCGCTTTTAAATTACTCACATCAGAAAACTCTTTTGGTCTAAAAATAATTTAAGACAAGATTGATTCTGATAATTCACATAACAACAAATAACCAAATAGAATTAATTGTAATGACTTCATGCTAGTAAATAAAATAATAAAATTATTACAAAATTAATTACTAAATAACATAAGCCAAATATTTTACAAAAATGTGTTTTAAGACAATGTCATATATTCTATACCATTCATCCTAATTAAACAAAGTCCATAAAAATAAAAACTTAAAAAAATATATTTTCTAGTTATTAAATATATAGAAATAACTACGTTTTAGCACTAAGTTGTTGATATTGTTGATGCAATGCATCAATCTCACGTTGTAAATCTGTTTGTTTTAGTCCAAGATCATTCAAACGTGCCATTATGTTCTTTTTTTCCAAGTCCAAGATCACAACATTTAACGCCTGAAAGTCGTCGATCATTGTCTGTGTAATAATAACTTCCCCTGCTGCCTATTTAACAATAAAACACATAATTTTTTTTTAAATATTACCTTGCTGTGTTTTATTTCATTAAAAGTTGTATGCAATTTTATTAATTATATATCTTAATTCAGAAGCTCTTATTAGAAAAAAAATCATGGTTTGCAGTTCTCAAATGTATATTTAATCACTCACAAGTAATATTAATATTATTTAATGTGAATAGGTAATAATCGAAGACTAAATAGTAAACTTTTACACCAATTGTTAATCTAAAAAAGGTTAAAACTAGTTACATTTTTGGCTTGAATTGGTACAGGTGGTTTTTGATTGATATTGATGTTAATTTGTTGTGGTAGTTGTTGTTGCTGCTGGTTAATATTGACCATTTGTATTGGTTGCATTTGCTAAAAAATGTGCACCATAAAAGCATTTAAAATTTACCAAATAAAGCATACTTTTTAAGTACCACCGACAAAATACATTTAATTTAATAACAAAAAGTTTAATTAGTTCAACTATAATTTAAGAATTCATATGCCAAAAAAAAAACATTTACAATGCATAAACTTACTGGTACAATTACTGGTCTTTGTTGTAAGAGCATGGTTTGAGTTTGAACAGGCATTGGATATTGTTGGGTGCGAGTCACAACAGATGGTTGACTACTAGCACAACCCATTGTGAGAGTTATTTCAATCAGAATATTACTTAAGCTAAAAATACAATTTATTTTTATTGTAGCTTCAATTTTGCAACGGTTTTGAAGTTTATTATTTATGGGTAAAACTAAAATACGGGATGCGGGAAGTTGCGGGGTGCAGAAAATACTGAGGGCGTATGTAAACGTTAACAAAAAAACTCTGAATGCGGAAAAGGACGGAAAACTTTTATACCCTTCCCCAACTTTTCCTTGTGGTTTATAATCGATTTTGCATTATTTCTTGGCCTTTAAAGTCAATCTCTTATCACCCCTTAGTCCTTTGAATAAATACAGCAATCATCCTGCAGAAAAGTACAAAAATTCCGTTTCGTCCCGCATTCTGCAAATTTATGTTAACGTTTACATCAGGCTCCGCACTATCCCGCATCCTGTACTTTAGTATTGTCCTTATTTATAGTCTAAAACCTTATTTAAAATATATAAGATACGCTTTCTATACTCTCCCAACTATTGCTATGAGTAATTTTTTTACTTATTTAAGAATCGTATTTGCTTTTAAATATAGCGCAGCTAAATAGTTAATCAGACATAAACTAAACAATTAGGCTTAAAAAATATTTTAAACTATCAAAAAATAAGTTAATTATATAACTAAAACAATAACAAATATTGGAGTAACTAAAGTTACGTTACGTTTATTGTCGTTTTTTTACTGGGGATAACTACATATAAAAATACATATTATTATGATCTGGCAATCAAATAATTACGCAAAAATGTTTTTATTTAATTAACCATTTTAACAGAAAAATTTTTTATTTTTGCTTAAAACCCTAAGATTTAGTAACATAAAAACAAAGTTAGACAACTCTTATCTCTAACCGTTTACAACTAGGACAAATTGCCGCAAACTATACAACTTCAGGCGTTAAAGAAACATGCTGCGCGTCGTTTATCTCCACAACAACATTGCTAGTAACTTGACGGCGCATTTTTCAGTAAATTTTTATCCCCAGTTCCTTTTATACTTTTTAAACAGCGTTAAAATGACTTTTTAATAGTAACACTAATTAAATCGCTTTCAACCCTTGCATTTTTATTAAATCTTTTTGTTAGTATTTATTTTTTTAAGTCTCGTTCAAAAAATTTTTTGTTTCAAGCAAACATAAAAGAAAACTGTAATTGAAATAACTTTACTTCGTAAATGCAAAAAATTAAGAAAACTAAATACCTTACAGTTAACTACTAAATTATCGTCAATATAAATTAAAAATTAAGTTGAACTTACTGACATAAATCACTAAATTAATTGCAGTAACAAATTCTGTACAAAAAATTAAAGTTTGCAAAAGTAAACAAATAGAATCTTTTTAAACAGTATAGCATCAAAGTTTATGGGTAAACAGACAAACTGGGGGTAATTAGGGGGGTTTTACTTCACCCTTGTTATCACCTACATTGTACCCAACCCAATCAAGGGCAATAGGGGCCGACAACATTGCATCTGATAGTTGGAAGGCCTCGCACAACTTAAGTGAATGTGGAGCTATTACCCTGCAGGCTTCTGCTGTTGTTTCATTAACCTAAAAAATAAAAATTATTAGAAAATAAGTTTCCTAAAGATTGGTTAAACCAACTAGTTTCAAAATTTTAGATCTATTTTAAATAAAAACATTGTATTTATAGCAAATTATACATGAACCATTTTTGATGAGCTAGTTAACCTGAATAGTTTTAAATTTTTAAAAATAAAATAATTTTTTTAGCAAAATAAACTATTTTTAATGACTAAGATGACCCAAACAGTTTTAAAACCTTACAAAATTGATTTTTTAGCAAAAGCGATTTTATCTTTATTAACAAATGTTACTTTTGAGCTCAAGTTAACTAATTTTGCATATTAAAAATTGTATTTACCTCTTTAGCCAGTTTTGGGGAAATCAATTCATTAGCAGCAAACCACCCCAAATCACGAAGTACAGCATCAAGTAAATAAAGTCGTCTGAGTTGTGACAACATTGGCTTCAAGGATTTATCAGTGGCAACAGAGTCCACAGCTGCTTTACATTGTTCAGATATAAGTAACTCACCATAAGCATAAGCTGCACCCTATAGCACAAAAATCGAATAATATAGACCGGCAGCTTGATGTAGTGGTAAGAACATTTGACACCACACATGAGGTCGTAGATTCAATCCCCACTGAGCTCATGCTATAACGTCCTTGAGTAAGGCGCTATAAACGGTATGAACTCCTGCTGAGTCCGCACTTAATCAGCAGCATAGTTATTGGACAATTATAATTTATAATAACCAAAACTGCCACAGGCAACTCGAGACTGGGTTGGAGTAACTGATGTTACTCTATGTTTAAGTCGCACATTCGACTTTCCCACATCAAGGATAAAGATATATATAAAAAAAATCACAATTTTTATTTTAGGTAACTAATGCACAAATTTTTTATCATGAATACTGCAATTTTTTTATAATATAATATCAGTGTTTATTCATAATAAGTCCCAAATTCATATTTCACTAAAACCTAAAAGCTTAAGAAAAAAGGGCTTTAAATACTAGTTCCAGCAAGTTAATACTGCAACAAGAATTTTGAAATCCTTTTAAACTAAAAAAACTACATTGAAAATTAGAAACTTGAATATTGCTCAATTAACCAATAACTTTTCACATACCTGTACCAAATCACTTTCTTTAAGCATCCATGATTCAAATAAACCTGCTTTACCGGCCTTCATTAGCTTCATGGCAAGATTGGAAAATCTTGTCACCTCTCTTGCCTCAAGTAAGTAATGTAAATATTCATCATTGTTTAAATCTGTTAAATGCAAAACAAAGCCATTTTTTTACTTAGTGCTTTAAAACCGGCAGCGTGGTGTAGTGGTAAGAACACTTGCTACACCACACATGAGGTCAGGGGTTCAATCCACACTGATCTCATGCTGTAGCACCCTTGAGTAAGGCGCTATAAACGATATGAACTCCTGCTGAGCCAGCACTTAATCAGCAGTATAATTATCGGGCAATTATAATCTATAACATCCCAAACTGCCACAGGCAACTCGAGACTGGGTCGGAGTAACTGATGTTACTCTATGTTTAAGTCGCGCATTCGACTTTTCCAAATCGAGGATAAATATATATACAAAAAAAAAAAAACCTAGAGTAACATTTGTTAGTGGATCTAGTCAAAGTTGACCTTAATAGTTTAAAATATATAATGTGTTCTAAGAATTTCTCATTAAAAAAACATGTTCTAAAAATTTCTCATTAAAAAGTGCTACAACATAAAGACAGTAGTAATCAAACCCAGTGTCTTATGTAGTAATACCAGGTTTCTAACAATTTTATGCACATTTGCAAAACTAAAGTTTGGTATTAATTTTTAGGTTATACAATTTACAGGGTAAAAATATCCATTGCTATAGTAAATTGATTTCAAAAATGAACTGCTTTTATCATAAAACTAAATTTAAAAGAAGCAGTGTACTTATTTTTACCTTCAGCCACTGGTGCTAATTGTTTTGGTCTAAATACAGCCAACTTCTCCTTGGCAACTTTCTAAAAAAAAATTTAATTTATTTTAGCATATTTTAATTAAATTTTAACCACTTTTGACAAAAAAATTAATTTGAACTTTGTTTATAGACAATATTAGAATAAAAAAAAATTTGAACATAATTAACCGGCAGCGTGGTGTAGTGGTAAGAACACTTGCTAAACCACACATGAGGTCGTGGGTTCAATCCCCACTGATCTCATGTTGTAGCATCCTTGAGTAAGGCGCTATAAACGGTATGAACTCCTGCTGAGCCAGCACTTAATCAGCAGTATAATTATCGGGCAATTATAATTTATAATATTCCAATCTGCCACCGGCAACTCAAGACTGGGTCGGAGTAACTGATGTTACTCTATGTTTAAGTCGCACATTCGACTTTCCCACATCGAGGATAAATATATATACAAAAAAAAAAATTAAAAAATGTAGCAATATATTATACCTGCATGAGAACACAGTTGTCTCCTTCTGCTGTCATTGAAGCATGAGCAGCTCCTAGGAAAGCTCCAAATCTATTGCAAGATAAATAACCCTAGAAAAAAAGGTGAAGTTTGAATAAAAATATTTTTGTTCAATAATAAATGTATTTTATTTCTAATGTGGCAAGAAATTATACTGTCTAAAGCACCCTACACAAGAGCAATACAGCAAGAATCAGTGGGAGATTAACTCAGAAACTCTGGTACTAAAAGTATTTTAACAACAAATATATGGTATACCAAACAAAAAGAAAAACGCAAAATATTTTTTTTTTACAAATTTAACTACCCAAACTTACCTGACCACCACATCTTTCCCTTGAAATAGTTGTTACATCCCCTATGTGCCATCCGACCAATGCTTTAATTGCACAACAAAGTGTCACAACCTCTGCATGTGCTTTTGGGTCAACTTTCACATTCTGTTGAGCAGCCCACATTTCTTTAACATAATCTAAAGCGATGTTCATGCAGTATGTGCGAGCTAGAAGTGGAAGTAATGCTCTTTGTTGAAGCTGGAAGAAACAAAAATATTAAGGTGGAAATATTTAAGTTTGACTATTTTTTTTCATTGGAGTATCTTTTTGTTAAAAAAAAAAGTTATATATTAAAAAATGGTAACTAGACACTTCGGCCCCCGGACACCTCGGCCAAGACACTTCGGCCAAAAATTTTTTTTTAAAACAGCAGGGATTTGGCATTTTAATTACCGCAAAAAATTTTATTTTCACGTATCCTATGCAGTTTTTTAGACAGTATTTGAAATAAAATAAGCAGTAAATTAATAGTGTTTTTAAAGAATAATGTGCAAGAACATGTTATCTTTCTTTTCCTGTGTCAATTTTTAAATTTTACAAACTAAAATCTATAAAAAACTAATTTTGAAAGTGCGCGCTTTTAGGTAACACAAGACAATGCGTTATGATATCATGTGTTTTAATACCACAAGAACTGACATAAATTTCGTTTTTAAAACCTATCCTGATATAGCTAAGAAAAATGCTACTAAAAATAAAACCATTTATTACAACTTAAAACAAAAATATTTTACCTGATAAGTTAAAATAGCCATATCAGACTTTCCCGTTTTGCCAACTGTTAATCTTGTTGCGGCATATCTTAAAGCAATTGTCAAACAAGCTTTAGCCCCTCCTAGTGACATTGATGCGATACAGATCCTTCCGGAAAGTAGTTGATCAGCGACTGTGAGAAAACGTTCTCGGTTGCTCTTGATTGAGGTTGTAAATTCACCTTTTTCATCAACATCTGAGTAACTAAAAAAAAAATATTATTAAAAGAAATTTATTATATTTTTCAGATAGAAATCTTTAGAAAAAAAAACAATTTTTAGAAAATACTTGTCAAAGCTGACGTGCTTTCGACATTTTAATTGTCGCAATATGGTTGCAACTCTTAGCTAATATTAGCTTGAAATAATTTTTTCACACACCACAAATGGCAGTTTTTTTATTTAGCAGGTCTATAAATTGGACCTTCGTATCATTCACTAAGCACTTTAGAACCAAATACTAAAAACATAAACTTACCGATTTAACAAATTCTCTCTTGGCACCCTCACATTATCAAAGAAAAGTTTGGCATTATCCACCCCATTTAACCCCATTTTATGCCCCATATCCTCAACCCTCACCCCCTCAACTATTTTCATGTTTTCATCTCGAATTCGAACAAGAATCCCATGAATTCCTCTTTTTTCACCATCAGCTTCAAGCTAAAATCAATTTATTTTTCTTACATCTTTTTTAAATAGATAACTTCTTGTTTAAAAGATGTGTTATTTTTTTGTATATAACTGGTATGATAATTTTAGTTATACTCTTTTTTTTTAATGCGTGATCGAAATACTTGGCGTTACTTTTGTTATAGTTTAATCTAAGGATCTAACCTGAGCAAATACAATAATATGTTTTGCATGGATTGCTCCATTTGTTATCCAATATTTTTGTGCCAGAGTTGTCGGAGTGTTGATTATAAACTCTTCGGTATCCTAAAATTGTTAATTAGTTTTTTAAATTGAATTAAAATATATTGTAATAGGTATCCATTCTATTAACCTTTAAATTAATAATTAATTGGTTCTTAAGCAAATAAAAACTAGTCTTGTGAAATACTAAATCAAATAAGAAATTGGTAAACTTATGTTTCTCTTAATTTAACTAATAACATTTTATACTAAAATTTTATTTAATTAAAGTATATGACAAGTTTTGTTGTGAATCGATTTTAAAAAAATCTTTAAAAATCAAATTGTAATAAAAAAATCCACAAACCTTGTCATAGACAGCAGTTGTTTCCATCTCTACTGCATTATTTCCATATCCCAACTCAGTTAACCCAAAACAACCAACGTCATTAAGAGAATCAATACCTGGGTCAAAATCAAGCAATTAAATATTTAAAAAAATAGTTATTTTTAAGTGGTAAGAAACCGACAGCGTGGTGTAGTGGTAAGAACACTTGCTACACCACTAATGAGGTCACAGGTTCAATCCCTACTGCTCTCAAATTGTAGCGCCCTTGAGTAAGGCGCTATAAACGGTGTCAACTCCTGCTGAGCCAGCACCTAATCAGCAGTATAATTATCGGGCAATTATAATCTATAATATCCCAAACTGCCACAGGCAACTCGAGATTGGGTTGGAGTAACTGATGTTACTCTATGTTTAAGTCGCGCATTCGATTTTCCCACATCGAGGATAAAGATATATACAAAAAAAAAACCAAGACGCTAAGTAATCATAAAACCAGAAATTAGTTTTCTATTTCCTGTTATTTTACATAATTTACATGGTTAAAAGTATGAAAAGTTTTATGCTTTTACATCAGGTATACTAAGTATAAATTTAACATTTCAAATATTAGTAAACAAACCAGGAATTAGTTTGTCGTGATGTCTTTTTGTTCCCAGTTTAACAACAGTTCCTCCAAATAAATTAAATTGAACCTGTTAACATAAAAATATAAAATAAATTAAAGAATATTTTTAAATCAATTATAATTGAAAGTAGTAAAATTTGTGAAAAAACTACAATTTAAATCAGACAACAAACAACAAATTCAATACCGGTAGCGTGGTGTAGTAGTAAAAACACTTGTTACACCACACATGAGGTCATGGGTTCAAATCCCACTGATCTCATGCTGTAGCGCCCTTGAGTAAGGCGCTATAAACGGTATAAACTCCTGCTGAGTCAGCACTTAATCAGCAGCATAATTACTGGGCAATTATAATCTATAATATCCCAAACTGCCACAGGCAACTCGAGACTGGGTCGGAGTAACTGATGTTACTCTATGTTTAAGTCGCGCATTCGACTTTCCCACATCGAGAATAAAGATATATACAAAAAAAATAGAAAAAAAAATTGATCACTAAAAATATTACAAATAACATAAAAACTTCAAAGAAATGAAACCCACATCAACTCACAGTCATTTTAGTTGTCATAGCTGGGTCAATAACTGCTGAAATTTCATGGGCGGCAAAGATTCGAAGCGGATTATGCCAGAAATCAGTTACAGAGATAAAACCAGCCTGTTCAGTAAAAACACAAATAAATACAAAGAAATATGAAAAAAAAACATGTCTAGACTGTCAATGTCCATTGTACAATTTATAGGCCTACAATATAAAAAACTAGGGATGGGCTGAAATCCAAATTACTCGGATTCGACGAGAACTCAGCCGAGTCCGAGTACTCGGTTATGACTTCATTTAAACGTATATAACTGGTTACGAGAATCTTTCCCGCATAATTTTAAAACAGCAAAATTTGCCAAAAAACACGTATTTATGAATTGTAAAGTGTTTAACGTTGGCAAAACTACTTACCGCTGATAGCAATATCATTTTAAGTCCAAACAAAAATGTAAAAATCTTAAATTTATTATGCGTGAAATTTTTCTAAGTAAGAGTGTATTTGTTGCGCAATTGTTGGTTAAATAACGTGATATAATTGAGAGTAGATTATAAATTATAAAAAAAGGCAAACCTCGTGTTTTTTTATGTTTAGTAAATCGTATACGATCTTAAATGACAAATTATTACTCGGCGTCCGAGTACTAAAAAATGCTCGACGAGCACGAGTATTAAAATATTCCTAATACTCGGGCCGAGTACTCGGACTCGGATTCGATTGGCCCATCCCTATAAAAAACAGTTGTTTTTAATTTGAAAGTAAATTATTAAGGACATATTTTAGTTGTGAGTGACATTCTTTAACTAGAAAAATCAACTAGATATTTTAAGTCAAATTAAACTGTTAAGGCAACAATACTTAGTTAAGATAATTTTTTTTAAAAAAGTTAATTTTCTTTTTTTAAATCTAGTTTTTGTAATGTTAAAAACATCATTTATAAAACTTTTATTTCATATTAGAAACTTATTTAATCCTTAAAAAACTAAACTTTTAAATCAAAATATTTAATTTTTTTTTTCTTACATCACAGATTCTTTGCAACCTCTGCAGAGCAATATCACGTTCTTCCTCCAGAGAGATATCATATCTTGGGGTCATCACGGGATCACTCATGAACTCACGGAACTCCTTCCTCATCTCATGATTGTCGTGATCAAGAAGATGAGTCATCTTTTCAACATCAAAGTCACATGATCCATCACTTTTCCAAGCACCTCTAAAGAGAAATAAAATATTCTAAAATAAATGATAAAAATTTAAAAATGAGAAAAATGAGAAAAATGAGAAAAATTAAAAGTTTTTAAAAAATTAAAAAAACAAGTATAAAAATATTTAAAGTAAAAAAAATGTGTACAAAACTAAGAAAAACAAAAAAATAATAAAACCAAAAAATATTTAATTAAGGTTGAACTTATAAACTTTCGTCTTTAAAAAGCAATAAAAATGTTAAAATTTATATTTAAAAAGTAATTAACTTTTACCTTAGTTGTCCCGGTGTTAATTTGTTTGAAATTTCATTTGCATATTTTATTGAACTCGTATGAATTTTGTTGGAACTTATAAAGGAGAAATTCTAAAATATTAAATACCCAAAATTATGATAAGATTTGGAAATTAATATGTAATTATTATTATTATTATTTTTAATAGGCTATATCTTTATCCTCGATGTGGGAAAGTCGAATGTGCAACTCAATCATAAAGTGACATCAGTTACTCTGACCTAGTCTTGTGTTGCCTGTGGCAGTTTGGGATATTATAGATTATATTTGCCCGATAATTATACTGCTGATTAAGTGCTGGCTCAGCAGGAGTTCATACCGTTTATATCGCCTTACTCAAGGTCGCTACAGCATAAGATCAGTGGGGCTTGAACCCACGACCTCATGTGTGGTGTAGCAAGTGTTCTTACCACTACACCAGGCTGCCGGTATTTATACAGATTAAATACAATATTAAGTTTAAGAAAAAATTTTGCACAAAATAGTTTTAAAATCACAAATGTCAAAAAATTAATATTTTTTTAAAATTTAATATATTTTATTTTTTTTCTTGACACTTGAAGCTAGTAGCGATAGCAATCCTACCTTTGTATCTAAAAAAAATATAAAAAAAACTTTGACACTGGTGAGCTATATTTTAATTGTTAGAAATAAATATTTTAAGAAATAAGTTACAACCAGTTGAACCAGATAAGCTGACAAGGTTTTTATATTTGTATAAATTTGCAATTAGTTTATATGATTAATAAACAAAACAATGCGTATTTAAGCTAATATAAAACTTCTTTACGAAAATGTGCATAAAATCTGCATAAAACTGATTAAACTATTTGTGTAAAACTTACCCCGACGTCCAAATTGACTAGCTGTTATAACCCGGGCAGAATTTGTTAATTTAGCAGCGTTAAGGCACCTAGACAACATATTTGCAATCACCTTTCTGCGTTTACAAACCAAAAACCAAAAATGTGTTTATTTAAAATAAATTTTAACCTTTGGAACCACAATACGGGGAATAACCTTGATACTAGAGTTACCAACTATTTTTTTAAGTGTTGTTTTTACCAAAATTTTAAATAGTTGGTAAATCTTTAAACATATATTTAACCTGGTTCTAACAAAACTTTTATAAGTCAAAATTAATTACAAATAGTTTGTTTAATAATTTTATTAAAAACATAGTTTTGTGACATAGGTATACAACAAAAAAGTAAACTTTAAAATAAATATTTTTGGAACAATATGTTCAGTTAAATTTACTTTTAGGTTAGAGTAAACAGTTATTATCTAACATTATTAGTTAGAGAACTCTCTTCATGAAAAAAGTTAGTGAATATTGTGGTTTCTTTTGCTGGTAAAAACTCGCTTAGGTAAGAAGTTTGGTTGATTTCTGCAGGCACGTGTGTTTGAAATTTATTATTTTCTATATTAGTATCAATGTAGTTACATGGCAATATGTCGTCTTGGGATGACATTGACTCCGTGCTTATCTTAAAATATATGCTTTTTTTAATTTAAACTAAACAAAACTGGTAAAACAGTTCAATAAAACTTACAATATGTTACACCGTTCAAATGTTTAATAACCTTATGGTTAGGCATTTTAATTTTTACCATAAGGCCCAGGTTTATATTTAAATCTACCTCCGATAAGGACGAATTAGGTAAAGTTAACAAATCATCAAATTTATGACGTTTCGCGCTCATTTCTGGTGAATCGTATTGACTAAAGTCGTTCTGGGTATCTTAGAATAAGGATTAAAACGATAAGAATGTAATTTACTTAAACTCTTCAAAAAAACTTTAAATTAACAACTTTAATATTTTATTAACACAGTTAACCATTTATTAAGCTAAATATAAACTTAATATAATTACCACATTTTAAGGAAACTCTTTTTGGGGAATATTCAGCGTTTACGTTCCACTTTGTAGATTTTCCACATTTTCCTTTCCACTGATGTTTGTTGTTCGTGTCACGAAAACCTTTTAAAAAAAAATTAAATGAAAATTAAATGATCTAGGTGGTAACATTACCTTTTGCCTTGAATGTTTATGTTGTTTTTATTTTTTTAAAAATAACTTGCCAACATGCGTTTATTTTGTTATAATTTAATCTTTTTTTTAAAAAACACATAATTTAAAAAAAAACACAAAAATATGGTCTTGTGTGAAAAAGAACCAGTTTTATAAACTCTGGCTGTTATATTTATAACTGACCTTTTGCAAATGGATTCCTGTCAATTTTAAGTTTTGTAATTTGTTGGTTTTGATAAGCAGTAACTGTCGTAAAAGCACATTCAGGAAACACAAATGTTGTGACGTCATCTCGTTCCAGCTCGTCGATTCTTCGGTTAAATGGGATCAAATGAGTGACCTTTTCACCCGGTTTCATTTCAATAATGTGTATTCGTGGTTGATACTTGTGCATAGAATTCAAAATTACCTAAAGTTTTTATCTGGTAAGTTTATTTTTATTTATGCCTAATCCGGATTCAAAAACTTTTTTGACTTTACAGAAGTTCTAAATGGTTAAAACTTAATACAAGATATATTTTTGTCTTGAAAGAATCATCGTTGTTATTTTCCTAATTTCAAATAAAATATTGGCTATAAAGGAACTTAAGCGTCGTCTTTTATCTAAGAGATATAATCGTTAAAGTTTTACTCACGTGACCCTTAGTGTTTAGTTCGTTGTTTGTCAACTTTAATTTATCAAAGGTGACAGATTGTCGCATCCAAATTTCTCCTCTCGCAGGTGAATCAGGATGAATATAAGTTCTTGGCGTTGTAACTGTTTCAGTGGTACCTGCTGCCATCCACTGCGAGCTATGGTAAACGTATCTGTGAAACGACATAATAGAATGTAGAAATAACTTAAAATTACCATTGAGCGTTGAGTTTTAGGCTTGGGCTATGTGTAACACACTAACTTTACAATTGCTATGGTTAAGCTTAATCACACACTATTAAACAAACAAGTTCTTAAACAACCGGTATGCGTTAAACTATCGCAAAACTATTAAATGTTTAGATTACATATATATCACTTTAGGGTTCCTAGTTCAACATATCATTTAAATTAAGTTTTATTTATTGCATAAAAACTCTTTCTGCAAGTATGAATTAAAAAAAGAATCTAAAATCGCCATAGGTTGAGATCAAAATCATGACTTACCTGTATCTACTGTTATCCACTGGAACTATATCAACACACATCGCATAATTAGAGTTGGGTTTTAGACCCGAAACATCCAACTTAATAGCTGGAAATAACCTCCTGTGAAAATTAAGTTTGGTTTATTTAAAGTTTAATTTAAATAACCACTTTTACGTTTAAATACCACAAAAAATAATTTATTTTAGAGAACACGAATGGTAAAAATATTTAAAAAAATTCAAAAAAGCTACCATGTTACCTGAATAAAATGTACATTTATTGTAATTACCTGCCAGCTTTGGTAATTATCATTTCAGTTCCAATTTCGTAGAATTTCCACCATAAATCTCTGTTAGCAAGCTTTATAGTTGGGACTGTAATTGCAAAGGTTGGTTCATTATACTAAACTGAAATACACCGGTCGTGTAAACCCTTTTTTATATACGATGTCATAGTTAAATATGCTAAGAAGTAATCGTTACATTTGCACTTAAACATGGCAGGTTAAAAAAGTTTATTTAACCAACTTTTTTATATATTTTTAATATCATTATAATTAGTTAATATCCTTAAAATAACGAAAAAACTTTTAACTTTACTTGTGGCTTTAACTTGTTCTGGAACATTAACGCTACTATCCATTCTAGCGTGCGTTGTTGGTCTGTTTAAAGATGATATGTGACTACTTTCATGCAAACTGTTTGTCGAAAATTGGAAGTTTGAATTTATTGCAGAATCTTGTGAATTATCAATTGGAATAAAGTTGGAATCTGAGTTATAATTGCCCTGCATATAAACAGAGGCTAAAGCACTTGAGCAGTTTGGAGATTTGACAAAGTTTGGAAATTTATTTTGAGATGTGGATATGTATTTTTCGTTGGAATTAGGATGACTTTGAAATTCGCAATAATCTTGATGTTGTGAAGTTGACTGTGTCATATATGAATGAAAAATATTGTTATGTTCTATTGAATGATTTATTTGTGGATATTGGACATCAGAAAAATTTGAAAAATTATCATGTTCTGATATATTTTGTTGTGCTGGGATTTCTGTTTCAAATGATATTTGGTTATCATATTCATTGTTGTTTTGATCAAACTTTTTAAACTCTTGGTTACAATCAGTGAAAGTAAAAGTTGATTGATCCGATAAACTTTCCAAAAATGATGTATTGTGTTGATTTTCATTGTTTATTTCAGATGTAGTCACTCGAGCTAAATCTAAATTTGTAAGATCCTCAAAACTATGTTCTCCAATGTGACTATGGTATTGACCTTGGCCTGATGTTGCACAATAACTTTTAAAACCATCTTGATGTGTTGGAGAAAGATCGATTTGCTCGCTGTCTTCTTCTGTAGTTAAATCAATAACACCTGATGACTCTAAAATACAAATACTAACATTTTACATCGGTTGACAACAGGTTAACTATAACAAAGGTTTCTTTTAACGGGGTAGTTTTTATATTAGGCTATGTTTTTAGGCTTAATTAATCAGAGTATTTATTTGTTGTTTTAAATAGTCTTTGTAATTTAAGAAAAATAGTCTTTGTAGTTTAAGGAAAAACGAAATATTTTAAGTAGTTATAAATATAATTGGCGCATAGTTGTAATATATAAAAGAAAGTACCTTGAATTGGTATTGATGAAGTCGAAGAAGAACTAGAAAAAGTATGAATAAAAAAAATTAAAAAAAAAATAAAATAAAGGCTTTGACATTGCAGTACAAAAAAAATATTTTCTAGATGAGGGAAGAGATGAGCAACAGGTAATAAATAATTTATTTAAAAGGGTGTTAGAAATCGTTCTACCTGTCAGTTGAAGAGTTAGAGTGTATTGTTATTGGTCTCCACACAACTTCAGGTATTGTAATATTACTCCAGTCAAATTCTGTTGACGTAACATTTGCGTCAACGTCTACGTCGCCAATATTACATTGTTCTGTATTACTTTGGCTAAAGTGTTGGTGATGGTGCATATAATCGTAAGTTAAACCAGTTTCAATATTATTGGTAGATTCGTTGATGAATAATGGGTCTGAAGTATTGCCAGAATGATTTAACAACATTGATAAAGTATTTTCCTGGCTGTTATTAACTGATTGTGTAAATGTTTTTAGAGGTTCGAGTTGCTTTTCGGAAGCTATTTCAAAAGGAAAAACATCAGCGTTGAAGTGATCTTTATCGTCTTTATTGTTATTTTGCTTCATGTTTAAAAGTGAAATATAAAACTATTAGCATTAAAAGCTAATCCGAAAGTTTAGTATATGTTCGGTACCTAATGAAGATTTTATATCAAAAGGTAAGTAAGTTTCATTGTTTAAAAATTGTGAAAAATATTTAAACACATTTAAAAATATTGTACTTAAGTATTTTGAGTTTGGTGACCATGACATAACATACTTAAAATCCTTATGTAAACATTAATACTTTTGACATGTTTTAAATCATTAAATTGATTGTGTCATTTTTTCCCGTCGCATTGTTGTAATATTAATTGTATATCGTATTTGTTATTTACTTTTATCAATGTGCGAAAAACCAAAATAAAATAAAAAATGAATTAGGCTTCACATGGGTTGAACAAGTAGTATTATTAAGGTTCTTACTAAGCAGTATCTTTTTTGCGTTTAAATCATCAATATACAAACTTGACTGATTTAACAAAAAAAATCTTTATTTCACACCTTTCTAATTACCTTGTCACCAAATATGTTAAAATATCTCCCTAAAATTTGCTTGAAATTTAACACTTTCAAACTTTGTCAAAAAAATTCTAGCAACTTGGTCTAGGTGCTGAAACTACAAATCGAAAACTGAAAACAGTCTTGAAATATCTTTCAACGGATCGGTTTGCCTTTCTTTGGTCTTGATGTTTAGGTGATAACAGTTGTTGACCGCTAGGATAATTTAAATAGAATGCAAATAACTTTTACTTGATTGCATTGCCAGGACTTGAACAGTTGTACATAAAGATGTAATGACTAATTAATGTAATTGTTGGCTTGGCATTGACTATAACATAGTTTGTTTTTGTCACAAACCTATAGACTTAAGAAAAAACAGGATAACATGATGTTGTAAAACTTTAAATACATTGTAGGCGCTAAAAAATAAAATAATGTTTTATAAGCCAAGAAAACCTTTTAATAAAACCTAGTTTAAGCCTGATTTTAATCATTTATAGTAACTTAAACAACAATGATAGCCCAATGACAAATTTACATAACTAGTAGTTAGGTATCTGCTGTATCAACCACTCTAATCGACTTTTTGCCTGGACTTTTGTTAAGCATTCTGTATTAATTGCATTACGCCTAATCATGTCACAAAAGTTGACCAAGATATACTAAAAGATAAATTTGTTTTTATATTGAAAATTAAGCTCAAAATTTTAATTCAAAATACATATAACCAATCATTATTTATTTTCCAGAACAAGAGTTTCACAAGAAAATCAACCATGATAATTATCATACTAGCAAGGTCCAAAAGATTAAAAATGCAGAAAAACAATTTGATTTTTAGATAAGATTCCAAATAAATGAAATTTTAATTTATATTAAACCCTCCTTGTTAGAAATACACAATGGTTAAGGCAGTGGTAGCGTACAAAAGTATGATGACCAAAATATAAAACAACACCCTTACAAAGCCTAAAGTTAGATTTTAAAAACACTGTTGTGTTTAAAATAATTGTTAACTAAATAAAAAAAATATTATCAAATGGTTTACAAAACAAATTTATCAAAAACTGATAAAACTGTTTTTAAGATGCTAAAACTAGCAATTTTTTACACATATTAAAAGCCCATTACAGCTTTCTTTATTAGGATTTTTATACCTAACAAGTACTCAATACAAAAAAGTGTTTGTAAAAAAATTCAAGTGGAATTATGTTTACCAGCAATTCACGTAAAATATAAACCTTATTAAATGTAAGGGGGTTTATTTTGCTTTTGGAGGGGGTCGATATACCCCCACAACAACAGCATGGTCACGCTCGTATGGTTCCAATGACATTTGTTCTTGTGGTTTCATTTTCTCTCCTTGCATTTTTTTAACCTCACTTGCAAATACAGCTTCTGGTTTGGCAGTAGAATCAATACAGGATGCCTTCAAATACAATAGTTTAGTTATTGTTCCCAACTTTAATAACTTAAAGGTTAACATTTCGTAAATGTAAATTCTTAAGGTGTAACTTTTTTCAAAGATTTAAATTATTTAAAAAAAATCAAAGTGGTTTATATGATAAAACCCTAACCTTTTTTAATGTCAAAGCTTAAATTAACCTTTTACTAAGAATCATAAAAACTTAAACTAACCTTAATTGAAATAACAAAATGTCCTCCATTTTTTAAAAACTTGTGAGCATTCACCGCAACAATTCTGGCTTGATCAGGCTGTGCAACATCAGCAAATATTGTGTCTACCATACCTAGAAGTTTAAAGTTTTATAGTTAAAAAAATCCACTTTTTCATAATTAAAAAAGTGGTTGTAACGGTTTTGAATTATCAACTTTAAAATAGGTTAAAAATAAACAAAAAAAATTTTCAAATTTTGAGCTAACTGATAACTACGGTTAAGTTCAAAAAAACTTAAAATTTTATAAATTAAAATCTTACCAACAAGCATTCTGTATTTATGTGGATGTCTGGCATCCTCAATAATTGGAATAATATTTGTTCGTTTCTTGGCAACGTTGATTAAATCACGACCGGACCGATGTGAAAACTCTACAGCATAAACCAGACCTTCCTAATAATAAATAAGGAAAAAATTCGCAGGTCAAAAAATACAAAAGCTTGCATATAACAATAAAAAACATAATTTTATACGGTAGCTTTAAAATTTATCATCATAGGTTATAGGATAGGTTTTAAATACAAAATTTAGCATAAAATGTTAACCAAAGCACTTTATAAAATATCTGGTAGCTTACACATACCTAACTAATGCACAAAGTTAACCCGACTTTATTTTTACAAACTTATAAAACAATTAAACTTACTGGACCAACGACATCGGAAACATGAGATACAGTTGTACCCGATGCAGCCCCCAAATACAAAACTTTTGAGCCAGGTTTCATGTGAATTGCTCCAACACCCCCTAATATTGCTGCAGCTAACTTGGAGCGAAATGGGTTCCACGCCCGATATTCAATCTTTGCTCCGTCAACCTTAAAGGATATAAAAGTTTTTTAATTAAAAACTGGCTATGATTTGTGTTTTATTTAGAATAAACCCAAGGCAAGGTAAATGATGTTTTTTAACAAAAAGTTGACATTGAAAGACAAAAAAATTTACAAATTTAATATGAAATGAAAAAAGAACACGCATAGAAAATGGAAAGTTGCTAAACACAAATTTTAAAAAGTCATTAGAGGGTTTTTAAGCTATGTAATTAACATGAGTACCGGCAGTGTGGTGTAGTGGTAAGAACAGTTGCTACACCAAACGGTATGAACTCCTGCTGGGTCAGCACTTAATCAGCAGTATAATTATCGGGCAATTATAATCTATAATATCCCAAACTGCTACAGGCAACTTGAGACTGGGTCAGAGTAACTGATGTTACTCTATGTTTAAGTCGCTCATTCGACTTTCCGACATCGAGGATAAAGATGTAAACAAAAAAAAAAAAAAAAACATGCAAAAAACTTTATATTGACACTCTTCCAAAGATTAAAACAGACTTTAAACTAATAACTACCTCAACTTCAATCTTTTTCTCCCCATATACGGTGTCACCTGGCACCATATTCTTCGTTACAAGAGCATCTTCTTTACCCCTTGCAATAAACACCCCAGCATGTCGATGGGGTTCAACTGTGGTGCTTTTCCCACCCCTGAAACCCCCTCTACCTCGACCACCTAAATTATTAAAAAAAATTTTTAATTAGTTAATGTTTTTGTTGTTTTAAGATTTTGTAGTACTAGTATGCATGTCACAATTTTTATTGTTTTGTATTCAATTAAGAACAATTTTTTTTATTGTAAACAATGATTAAATGTAAAAGTTTATTGTAATAACATTGATTTTATTGACAAAATAAAAAAAGTGTGTTAAGTTATAGTTCATATTAAAAATTAACTGATTTTAACATTTCTTAGCAACTATTTAGAGTTTGTGGTTTTATGAACTGTGATACTTAAACTCAACATACCTCCACGTCCACCTCCTCTACCTCCAAATCCTCTCCCTCCCCCTCCTCCTCCCCCTCTTCCACCAAAACCACCTCTTCCACCAAAACCACCTCCTCTGCCACCACCTCGACCTTGATACAGAAAAAAAAATTTATCCAATAAGTTTTTTTGTAAAATGATAAAGTCTTATAAATTTTATGAAAATAAACAAAAAATACATTTTTAACTTACCGCCTCTGCCACCTCGACCTCCTCTGCTCATTGGTCCTGGACTAAATCCTAAAACATTAAAATCTATGAATTTAACCCATATAATGCGATAAAGGTCATTAACTTTTAAAAATTGCATTTGCCACAAATAACATTTAGAATTACGAATTCGAGAGTTGTTAAAAGACAAACAAGCATATAAACGTCTTAAGTAATACATTTAATAGCTAATTTAAATTTTTAAAGTTTAAAAACAACAAATAATTAATCAAATTTTAAAATGAAAAAGATTAATACAACGCAAAACAGGAACTTTTTTTTTTTGTATATATCTTTATCCTTGATGTGGAAAAGTCGAATGCGCGAGTTAAACATAGAGTAACATAAGTTATTCCGACCCAGTCTCGAGTTGCCTGTGGCAGTTTGAGATTTTATAGATTATAATTGACCGATAATTATACTGCTGATTAAGTGCTGGCTCAGCAGGAGTTCATACCGTTTATAGCGCCTTACTCAAGGGTGCTACAGCATAAGAGCAGTGGGGACTAAACCCACGACCTCATGGTGGTGTAGCAAGTGTTCTTGTCAGTTACCACTACACCTTGCTGCCAGTCAACTGATAAATATGTTTAAACTTGTTTTAAAATGTAAGTAAGTAAATTATATTGTAATAAGATAAAAAATATTTAGTTAAAATAATTGTAAAACATGTTTTTAACTAACCTGGTCTTCCCATTCTGAAATAAGAAAATTACAAAATCGTAAAAATTGGAAATTTTTGATTAAGACCAATCCGCCAAATAATCCTTTTAAAATTGTACAACTTTTAGTTAATAATTTCTGTAAACATTAAATGAAATATTAATAACATTGTGAAAAAGTTTTTTAAAGCATCTCATTAGCAATAAGCGATTTATACTAAAAACACGCTAACTAAAATCGTTACACTATTTGGCAAACCACGTGTATTTCTATAAAGAAAAAGCGTGTTACACGGCGTAACAAAATAATCCTCATGCAAATATTTTTTATATAAACTTCTTTATCCTCAAAATAAAATCAATTTAAACAGTAGTTTTATTTTGACCATGGTTTAAAGTGCTTAAATTTGTTAAAAAAAAATACTTTTAATAATTTTATCAAATAAAATGGGGTTATTTGTTTTATTAAAAATATTAAATAAAACTAACAAAATTGCAATGTAACAATATCTACTATTACCGTTAAATAACTTCATAGTTAACTATGTTAGGTAACAATTAACCGATTAACCCATTAGCTGATTGGTGCCCAATTTCGGGTACTAGGAAAATAAAACTAGATTTATTTGATAAATAAAATATGGTTCGAAATTATTTGACACACATTGCACACAGCCTATTAAGAGGGGCACTCCTTACCATGGTATATTCAAGCTGAATTTATCAAATATTTTTTTGCAGTTCGCACCATTCTGATATAAGCAAGTTATTAAATTTTTTTTTAGTTTTTTGAAAAATTAACACGATGAGACGATATTCAAAATAAATTAGTGTAAAACAAATTAAGTTTACACAAACTAGTACTTTATATTCTCTATATTGTACATAATGAAAATTTAGATGTGGTTTTATAACAATAAAAGCTTAAGTGTATCTTAAAGGCTAAATCAACAATCAACTTTAAAATAGCACCAAAACAGCTCCAATAAATTAGTATCGTGATATAATCTTTTCAGACATGACGTCATCATTTAAGGCATAACGTAATCACTTGTTTGTGTTTACACCAACTGATAAAAGTGTAACTGACATAAATGAAATACTAATAAGTTAAAAGCAATGTGATTTTTTTTATTGTAAAAACATAAAAGTGCTCAATATAACACAATATATTTACCGCATTCAGTTAGTCCATAAAAGCACAATTTATTTTATCTACAACACCTGGGTATTTTAATACTTACACTTTTTATACTCCCACCTACACATTATTTTATTACATTTTTTTAATACTAACATATCATTTTATCACATTTAAAACTACTACTAAAATTTCCCATTTACACAATTTGTTACCAATAAAAAACTAGGTACCTTTTTAAAATCAAAAAAACTAATTCCTATAGCTTAATATAAAACTCCTACAGCTTAATATAAAAACACAAGAGCAAGCGACGAAGTCAACAGGTTTTAAAGCATATATACACCCATAACACTACAAACCAAATCTTTAAAGTGGCAATTTTTGTTGCCCATCAGCCGTAGTCTGCAAAAAATAAAAAATCTAATAAAGAAAGTGTAAATGCTGCTATTAACATAAACTTGTAGTACATCATTTATAAATTTAATTAAGATTTGAAACAAAAGGTTTAAATTTATAAAAATATATAGAAAAATAGCTTATGTTGAAAAACCTAAGAGACAAAACTAACTTGTTGCTGTTGATAGAATGGAGGTGGTGTAGATGGTTCAGTATAAGGGGGTGCCTGAAAAATATTTAAAATTTTAAAGATATTGATCAAATTTTTTTCTTTTTTTCCCACAAAAACAGAACAATCGATTATGAACTTTATACCTGTGGTGGCATTGTCTGCTGGGGAAGTTGTTGTTGTTGAAATTGTTGTTGTTGAAATTGTTGCTGTTGAAAGGGTTGTTGTTGATAGAGTTGTTGTTGTTGTTGAGGGATTGAGGTTGATGGAAGAACTCCAACATTTCCATGATAGACAACTGAAAAAAAAACAAAAAAACTTAGGTAAGAAAAATATGAAAAAAAATAGTTAAAAACCAAGGAAATAAACATTTGATAAAAAACATACAAATTATGAACCAGTTGATATGAAATAAAAGTTTATCATGTTAATAACATAACCTACTTTGCATAGGCATAGCTGGATTGTTTGGGTTTTGCAGAAGTACTTGGTTAGGGTAAACACCTGGTTGGCCAGTGTAAATCACTTGACGGTTCTTAAAAAATAGTATCAAGAATTAAAATAAAATCACTAAAATTTTTACCAAAAATAGAAAAACATAAAAGATTATTTTACCATTGTGTTCCCACCACAACAAGATGCTCCTGCACAGCAATAAGCAGAGTGAATGATAGTTGTGACCAATACAGAAAAAGCCACAATTGCCATCAAGGAATGAATTGCTGCATGGGGTGTCAGATCATAATAATAACTCTGTAAAAATTCCCTTTAATTACATTTTTTTAGTTAAATATAATATTATTTTTAAATTTGTATTAATATAAGTCAAAATATGTAAAAAAAATGCTTTTTTGATTAAATTAACAACTTATTGAAAAATAAACTAAACATCTTACACTGGATGCTGCAATAGCTGCACCAATCTCTAAACCCAACATATTTGTGGCAAAAACTGCTGAAATTATTGTCATCACCATAGCTCCAATAATCTAAACAAAACACAACATAACTTGTTATAATTTTAATATCTTCCATAACAGGCAGCGTGGTGTAGTGGTAAGAACACTTGCTACACCACACACGAGATTGTGGGTTCAATCCCCACTGCTCTCATGCTGTAGCGCCCTTGGGTAAGGCGCTATAAACGGTAACAACTCCTGCTGAGCTAGCACTTAATCAGCAACATAATTATCGGGCAATTATATAATCTAAAATATCCTAAACTGCCACAGGCAACTCGAGACTGGGTCGGAGTAACTGATGTTACTCTATGTTTAAGTCGCATTCGACTTTTCCACATCGAGGATATAAATATATACAAAAAAAAATAACATAAAAACTTGTTTCCAAAATCTATTAAACATTATACCATTTAACTAAAAGATTTTAAAAAGTTTATTAAAATAAAAATATAACGGTGTTTCAAATTTAATTTTTTAGTATTTGAGTCATTTTTAAATTTGAATTTTATTTCTACCTTTTGTATAATTTGATTTTAAATTAAATTTATTTTAAATTATTTTTTTTATTTACCGGACAAGTTGAAGGTTTCTTGCCGGATACAATTCCCAAAATTCCAGGTACCAAAAACTAAAAACAATCTTAACTTAATAAAGTAATCTTTTCTACAAAATTGTTATTTGTTTTAACATATCTTGCTTACTATAAGACCACTCCATATTCCAGTTCCAATAACAGCAAAAGTATCACGATTAGAATTTGAAATTGAGACAACAATAATTCCAAATAAAATACTTAAAACAGCTAATACCACTTGTGTTATCTGAAAAAGACAATAAATTGAACAAAAATGACAAGATCCAAAGACTTGCATAATTTAATGTAAGCCTTAGTTTACTACGAAGAAATAGATCTTATTGCACAAAAACCTAAAAACATCACACTTTTTAAAGTTACCAATTCTATTTTACTGATAACTATAAAAAGAATTTAATTGAAACTTACCCCAAGAGCCCTGTATTTTCCTTTATATTTCTCTGCTGGGTTTGTAGGATTGACATTAACAATCATTGGACCAATTTGAACATTCTGCTGACTAGGTTCAGCCATTTTTAACTTAAACTTAGTTTTAAAACAATCTTAAAATCTGTTGAAAAAAGATACAAATATTAATTTTAGAAACCAGTAAATATAAAGTTAAAACTAAAAAAATTATTAAACTAATGTGCTAACAGGTATGGTTAAATATTTGCATACAAATTAGGTGAATGTAAAAGGTATGAACTTTGAACGAAATTAACATCAATTAGAGATATTTTAAAAGTTAAAAAAGTTAGAAAAAATACAAAAGAATTTGGTGATATGCAATAAATTTAAAACAACTGTACGTATTATAAGTGCAGTTTAGATAAAAAATTTACAATCTATGAAAGTAAAAACAAAAAAATTGGGTAAAAGGCATTAATTGGTATAATTTAAAAGTTTTGCTAAATAAAATTCAAAATATTTTTTTGCCTACAAACATATTGTGCTTTTTACACTTGCAAATTTTGATGACATATTAGTAACAAGACTACAATCTATAGTATAACCACACAAGCTTTTACTGTATGAAAGGTTATATGACACATAATATTTTTAGTTTTAGTACAAAAAATAATTTGGTACAATCATACAAGCTTAATCAAAAAAAATTCACGAACCACTTTATAAACAACATTTAGATTTTAAATACTTGCTAACATGATTTTTATTACTTTATTATACTAATTCTAAAAAATTTGCAAACACAAATTTGTACCGATAAAATTTTCAAACAATTTTAGCAAAATTAAAAAAAAAACATTTTAAAAACAATGGCAAATTCCACCAGTAAAGCAAATATGATTTAAGGCATATCTACAGGCAAGTGCATTGTGTGTAATATCTTCAACATGGTAATTTTGATGGTTCTTCATTCACAGGCTAAAATGATTAAAAATTTTAACATTTTTTTTTATAAAACAGTTTATTTTTAGTTAAAGTGTTAATTGTCATTATTTTATTGTTAAAGTCATGATATTATTTACAATTTTAAATTGAGCAGATTTGAGTTTTAAGTTTGTAAGCCAATTGCAAAATAATGTTAATTTTTTTATAAAACCCATGTTAAAAAAATTATGAAAAATGATAGAAGCTTGTAAAAAAATAAAAGAGTGAAAAATTAGCAATTTACAAAATATTATTGTTTTTTTTTCATAGTTCATGTTAATAAAATCATATAAAAAATACATCTAAAAATAACGTGAGTATTTGCACAAAACTAAAAAAGTAAAAACTAACTTGTTGTTGATGTTGTTGTTGTGGTAACTTAGAATAAGGAGGTGCCTGAGAAATATTTAAAATTTTATGAAATCCATAAGACAATCTTTTTTTGTATATAAATTTATCCTTGATGTGGAAAAGTCGAATGTGTGACTTAAACATAGAGTAACAACATAAGTTACTCCGACCCAGTCTCGAGTTGCCTGTGGTAGTTTGGGATATTATAGATTATAATTGCCTGATAATTATACTGCTGATTAAGTGCTGGCTCAGCAGGAGTTCATACCCTTTATAGCGCTTTACTCAAGGGCGCTACAGCATGAAATCAGTGTGGATTAAACCCACAAACTCATGTGTGTAACAAGTGTTCTTACAACTACACCACGCTTTTTAACAAAATATCACGAAAGTATTAACCTGTGGTTGCACTGTTTGTTCAACAGGTTGTTGATATGGTTGTTGTTGCTGTTGGGGAATTTGTTGCTGCTGTTGGACAAATTGTTGTTGCTGTTGAAAGGGTTGTTGTTGTTGTTGTTGAAAGGGTTGTTGTTGTTGTTGTTGTTGTTGTTGAGGGATAACTAAAAAAAAACAGAAAAAGTAAAATTGAAAAAAATTAAGTATTCAAAAACAAAAAAGATAGCAACATTTAATAAAAAATGTAAAAACATCCCTGCCTAAATATACTTATATAATATTATACTATACAAAATAATACAAATGTTTTTGACTTACTCTGCATTGGCATAGCTGGATTACCATGGGTTTGTACAACAACTTGGTTAGGAAAAGCACCAGGCTGGCTAGTGTAGATTATTTGCTGGTTCTTACAAAAAAATTTATTTTTAATTTATATTTTTCATTTAACTTATATTTATTCATAGGTACACAAAAACATAATAAAAGATAACTCTAACTTAAATCAATTTTTAGAAAAAAATTGTTTTTTTTAATTCCTAAAATTTTTTTTTATTTCTTAAAAAAATTTTTTAAAATTCAATATACTGAATGATTATTTTACCATTGTACCGGCACCACAACAAGTTGATCCAGCACAACAATATGCAGAGTGAACAATAGCTATAATCAAAACTACGAATGCTAAAACTGCCATTACACCATGAACTGCTGCTTGAGTTGTAAAGTCATTATAAAAAAAATTCTGTAACATTCAATTTAATGCTGAAATTAATTTTAGTGACAATATGGCAATAAATAAAAAAGAATGGCTATGCATATTATAAAATATAAAAAAAAATACGGTAAATAATAATTAGAAGTGAAATTAGTTACAAATGATAGCTTACTAAAGATAATGAAATAGTTGCAGCCATCTCTAATCCCAGCATTGTTGCAGCAAAAATAGCCGAAAATATTGTCATTACCATAGCTCCAATAATCTAAACAAAACACAAAAGCATGGTTAAAAGATTAAGTTCAATTTTAATAACTTAATATCATGCAACAAAGTTTATAAATAAACAATCTAAATACATTAAACACAACTAAAAAAGAATTTTAGAAGATTAAATAAATAAAAATTAATAAGTTTGTTCAATTGACTTTTTTAGATTTTTTAAATTTAAATTTCAAAGTTACTGTTTTTTATTTTATTTTTATATATATTAAACATAAGCATTATTATTTTATTTACCGGACAGCTTGTAGGTTTCTTGCTAGACACAATTCCCAAAATCCCAGGTATAATAAACTAAAAAAATACAATTTACTAAAATTATTTGTTCTTACAATAGTTTTAAACTTATGATACAACACTTAGTGCATGTCATTGCAAAAAATGTTATTTTTTCGATAATAAAATTCCTACCTAAGCATAAAGTATATTTATGATTCTTTTTGTTTTTTGCATATAAGAATAAACAAAAATTGCTTACTATAACACCACTCCATATTCCGGTTCCGATAAAAGAATAAATATTATAGTAAGGTTCCACAATAAAAATAACAATTATTCCCAAAATAATACTTAAAACTCCTAATACCACTTGAGCAATCTGAAAAAAAAATGAGCAAAAATAATAATTTTTAAACAGTTCATGGTTATCAATTTAAAGTAAAAAATTAATATTTTTAAAAAGTTAAATCATATCATAAAGTTCTTGCAAGTAAACCTAAAAAACTTACATAAACATTGCATTATATTTATTTACAAACTATATGCCTACTTGTTAATATAAAAATACTTACCCCCAGAGATCGGTATTTACTTTTATATTTTTCTGCAGGGTTTGTAGGATTGACATTAACAATTATTGGAGCAACTTGAACATTTTGCTGAACCGGTTCAGCCATTTTTAACTTAAACTTAGTTTTAAAACAATCTTAAAATCTGTTGAAAATAGATACAAATGTAAATTTTCAAAACCAGTAAACGTAAAGTTAACACTGAAAAAGTTATAACACTAATATTGCTAACAAGTAAGATTAGACATTTGCATAAAAAATTAAAAATGTAAAAGTTTTGAACTTTGAACGAAGTTTACATAAATAAGTAATACTTAAAAGTATAAGTTAAAAATGTTAAAAAAATTTAAGACAAGTTAAATAAGTAATATGCAAAATATTTAAAACAACTGTACGTATATAAGTGCTATTTAGGTAAAAAATGTATTAAAGTACAAAGAAGACATTGTATTAAAGAAAAGGCATTGAACGTTGTATTCTAAAAATTTTAACTTTTGGTCTACAAGTATATGCTTTTTACACTTGCAAATTTTGATCACATAAAGTAACAAGATTACATTCTATAGCATAAACACATGATAAAGGATAAATGACACATAATATTTTTAATAAATGCAATAATTTAGAACAATAAAACGAAATTCACAAACCACTTTATGAACAACATTTAGATTTTTAATACTTGCTAACATGATTTCTATTATCTTATCACATTACCCCCTAATTCTAAAATGTTTACATACACAAAATTGTACCAATAAAATTTTAGTAAACAAATTAAACAAAATTTAAATACAATTAGAAAAAATGGTGGCAAATTCCACCAGTAAAGCAAATAAGATTTAAGGCATATCTACAGGCAAGTGCATTGTGTGTAATATCTTCAACATGGTAATTTTGATGGTTCTTCATCCACAGCCTTAAATGATTAAAAATTTTAACTTTTTTTTTATAAAACAGTTTATTTTTAGTTAAAGTGTTAACTGTCATTATTTTATTGTTAAAGTCATGTTAATATTTACAATTTTAAATTGAGCAAATTTGAGTTTTAAGTTTGTAAGCCAATTGCAAAATAATGTTAATTTTTTTATAAAACCCATGTTAAAAAAATTATGAAAAATGATAGAAGCTTGTAAAAAAATAAAAGAGTGAAAAATTAGCAATTTACAAAATATTATTGTTTTTTTTTCATAGTTTATGTTAATAAAATCATATAAAAAATACATCTAAAAATAACGTGAGTATTTGCACAAAACTAAAAAAGTAAAAACTAACTTGTTGTTGATGTTGTTGTTGTGGTAACTTAGAATAAGGAGGTGCCTGAGAAATATTTAAAATTTTATGAAATCCATAAGACAATCTTTTTTTGTATATAAATTTATCCTTGATGTGGAAAAGTCGAATGTGTGACTTAAACATAGAGTAACAACATAAGTTACTCCGACCCAGTCTCGAGTTGCCTGTGGTAGTTTGGGATATTATAGATTATAATTGCCTGATAATTATACTGCTGATTAAGTGCTGGCTCAGCAGGAGTTCATACCCTTTATAGCGCTTTACTCAAGGGCGCTACAGCATGAAATCAGTGTGGATTAAACCCACAAACTCATGTGTGTAACAAGTGTTCTTACAACTACACCACGCTTTTTAACAAAATATCACGAAAGTATTAACCTGTGGTTGCACTGTTTGTTCAACAGGTTGTTGATATGGTTGTTGTTGCTGTTGGGGAATTTGTTGCTGCTGTTGGACAAATTGTTGTTGCTGTTGAAAGGGTTGTTGTTGTTGTTGTTGAAAGGGTTGTTGTTGTTGTTGTTGTTGTTGTTGAGGGATAACTAAAAAAAAACAGAAAAAGTAAAATTGAAAAAAATTAAGTATTCAAAAACAAAAAAGATAGCAACATTTAATAAAAAATGTAAAAACATCCCTGCCTAAATATACTTATATAATATTATACTATACAAAATAATACAAATGTTTTTGACTTACTCTGCATTGGCATAGCTGGATTACCATGGGTTTGTACAACAACTTGGTTAGGAAAAGCACCAGGCTGGCTAGTGTAGATTATTTGCTGGTTCTTACAAAAAAATTTATTTTTAATTTATATTTTTCATTTAACTTATATTTATTCATAGGTACACAAAAACATAATAAAAGATAACTCTAACTTAAATCAATTTTTAGAAAAAAATTGTTTTTTTTAATTCCTAAAATTTTTTTTTATTTCTTAAAAAAATTTTTTAAAATTCAATATACTGAATGATTATTTTACCATTGTACCGGCACCACAACAAGTTGATCCAGCACAACAATATGCAGAGTGAACAATAGCTATAATCAAAACTACGAATGCTAAAACTGCCATTACACCATGAACTGCTGCTTGAGTTGTAAAGTCATTATAAAAAAAATTCTGTAACATTCAATTTAATGCTGAAATTAATTTTAGTGACAATATGGCAATAAATAAAAAAGAATGGCTATGCATATTATAAAATATAAAAAAAAATACGGTAAATAATAATTAGAAGTGAAATTAGTTACAAATGATAGCTTACTAAAGATAATGAAATAGTTGCAGCCATCTCTAATCCCAGCATTGTTGCAGCAAAAATAGCCGAAAATATTGTCATTACCATAGCTCCAATAATCTAAACAAAACACAAAAGCATGGTTAAAAGATTAAGTTCAATTTTAATAACTTAATATCATGCAACAAAGTTTATAAATAAACAATCTAAATACATTAAACACAACTAAAAAAGAATTTTAGAAGATTAAATAAATAAAAATTAATAAGTTTGTTCAATTGACTTTTTTAGATTTTTTAAATTTAAATTTCAAAGTTACTGTTTTTTATTTTATTTTTATATATATTAAACATAAGCATTATTATTTTATTTACCGGACAGCTTGTAGGTTTCTTGCTAGACACAATTCCCAAAATCCCAGGTATAATAAACTAAAAAAATACAATTTACTAAAATTATTTGTTCTTACAATAGTTTTAAACTTATGATACAACACTTAGTGCATGTCATTGCAAAAAATGTTATTTTTTCGATAATAAAATTCCTACCTAAGCATAAAGTATATTTATGATTCTTTTTGTTTTTTGCATATAAGAATAAACAAAAATTGCTTACTATAACACCACTCCATATTCCGGTTCCGATAAAAGAATAAATATTATAGTAAGGTTCCACAATAAAAATAACAATTATTCCCAAAATAATACTTAAAACTCCTAATACCACTTGAGCAATCTAAAAAAAATGAGCAAAAATAATAATTTTTAAACAGTTCATGGTTATCAATTTAAAGTAAAAAATTAATATTTTTAAAAAGTTAAATCATATCATAAAGTTCTTGCAAGTAAACCTAAAAAACTTACATAAACATTGCATTATATTTATTTACAAACTATATGCCTACTTGTTAATATAAAAATACTTACCCCCAGAGATCGGTATTTACTTTTATATTTTTCTGCAGGGTTTGTAGGATTGACATTAACAATTATTGGAGCAACTTGAACATTTTGCTGAACCGGTTCAGCCATTTTTAACTTAAACTTAGTTTTAAAACAATCTTAAAATCTGTTGAAAATAGATACAAATGTAAATTTTCAAAACCAGTAAACGTAAAGTTAACACTGAAAAAGTTATAACACTAATATTGCTAACAAGTAAGATTAGACATTTGCATAAAAAATTAAAAATGTAAAAGTTTTGAACTTTGAACGAAGTTTACATAAATAAGTAATACTTAAAAGTATAAGTTAAAAATGTTAAAAAAATTTAAGACAAGTTAAATAAGTAATATGCAAAATATTTAAAACAACTGTACGTATATAAGTGCTATTTAGGTAAAAAATGTATTAAAGTACAAAGAAGACATTGTATTAAAGAAAAGGCATTGAACGTTGTATTCTAAAAATTTTAATTTTTGGTCTACGAGTATTTGCTTTTTACACTTGCAAATTTTGATCGCATAAAGTAACAAGATTACATTCTATAGCATAAACACACAAGCTTATACAAAGGCTAAATTTCACATATTATTTTTAATAATCGCAATAATTCAGTACAATAATACAACCTTAGTAAAACAAAATTCACAAACCACTTTATAAACAACATTTAGATTTTTAATACTTGCTAACATGATTTCTGTTACCTTATTATATTACATACTAATCCTAAAATGTTTGCATACACAAATTTGTACCAATAAAATTTTTAAACAATTTTAGCAAAATTAAAAAAAAAAACAATTTTAAAAACAATGGCAAATTCCAACAGTAAAGCAAATATGATTTAAGGCATATCTACAGGCAAGTGCATTGTGTGTAATATCTTCAACATGGTAATTTTGATGGTTCTTCATCCACAGGCTGTAATGATTAAAAAGTTTAACAATTTTTTTTATAAAACAGTTTATTTTTAGTTAAATTGTTAACTATCATTATTTTATTGTTAAAGACCTGATAACAACATTTAAAAATATAAACTGAGCAGATTTGAGTTTTAAGTTTGCAAGCCAATTGCAAAATAATATTAATTTTTTTATAAAACCCATGTTAAAAAAATTATAAAAAAATAATAGAAGTTTTGTAATAAAAATAAAAGTGAAAAATTAGCGATTTACAAAATATTATTGTTTTTTTTTCATAGTTCATGTTAATAATATCATATAAAAATACATCTAAAAATAACATGAGTATTTGCACAAAACTAAAAAAGTAAAAACTAACTTGTTGTTGATGTTGTTGGTATGATGGTGGTAATTCAGAATGAGGAGGTGCCTGAGAAATATTTAAAATTTTATGAAATCCATAAGACAATCTTTTTTTTGTATATAAATTTATCCTTGATGTGGAAAAGTCGAATGTGTGACTTAAACATAGAGTAACAACATAAGTTACTCCGACCCAGTCTCGAGTTGCCTGTGGTACTTTGGGATATTATAGATTATAATTGCCTGATAATTATACTGCTGATTAAGTGCTGGCTCAGCAGGAGTTCGTACCGTTTATAGTGCCTTACTCAAGAGCGCTACAGCATGAGAACAATGGGGATTGAACCCCAGACTTCATGTGTGGTGTAGCAAGTGTTCTTACCACTACACCACGCTTTTTAACAAAATATCACGAAAGTATTAACCTGTGGTTGCACTGTTTGTTCAACAGGTTGTTGATATGGTTGTTGTTGCTGTTGGGGAAATTGTTGCTGCTGTTGGACAAATTGTTGTTGCTGTTGAAAGGGTTGTTGTTGTTGTTGTTGTTGAGGGATAACTAAAAAAAAAACAGAAAAAGTAAAATTGAAAAAAATGAAGTATTCAAAAACAAAAAAGATAGCAACATTTAATAAAAAATGTAAAAACATTCCTGCCTAAATATACTTATATAATATTATACTATACAAAATAATACAAATGTTTTTGACTTACTCTGCATTGGCATAGCTGGATTACCATGGGTTTGTACAACAACTTGGTTAGGAAAAGCACCAGGCTGGCTAGTGTAGATTATTTGCTGGTTCTTACAAAAAAGTTTATTTTTAATTTATATTTTTCATTTAACTTATATTTATTCGTAGGTACACAAAAGCATAATAAAAGATAACTCTACCTTAAATCAATTTTTAGAAAAAAGTTTTTTTTTTTAATTCTTAAAAAAAAAATTTTAAATCCAATAAACTGAAAGATTATTTTACCATTGTTCCGGCACCACAACAAGTTGATCCAGCACAACAATACGCAGAGTGAACAATAGCTACAATCAAAACTACAAATGCCAAAATTACCATTACACCATGAACTGCTGCTTGAGTTGTAAAGTCATTAAAAAAACTCTGTAATATTCAATTTAATGCTGAAATTAATTTTAGTGACAATAAGGCAATAAATAAAAGAATGGCTATGCATATTATAAAATATGCATATTATAAAATATAAAAAAAATTACGGTAAATAATAATTAGAAGTGAAATTAGTTACAAATTATAGCTTACTGAAGATAATGAAATAGTTACAGTCATCTCCAATCCCAGCATTGTTGCAGCAATAATAGCTGAGAATATTGTCATTACCATAGCTCCAATAATCTAAACAAAACACAAAAGCATGGTTAAAAGATTAAGTTCAATTTTAATAACTTAATATCATGCAACAAAGTTTATAAATAAACAATCTAAATACATTAAACACAACTAAATAAGAATTTTAGAAGATTAAATAAATAAAGATTAATAAGTTTGTTAAACTGACTTTTTCAGATTTTTTAAATTTCAAGGTTACTGTTCTTTTTTTATATTTATTCTATTTTTATATATATTAAACATAAGCATTATTATTTTATTTACTCGGCAGCTTGTAGGTTTCTTGCTAGACACAATTCCCAAAATTCCAGGTATAATAAACTAAAAAAATACAATTTACTAAAATTATTTGTTCCAACAATAATTCATTTTTTTATAATACAATACTTAGTGCATGTTATTGCAAATAATGTTATTTTTCGATATTAAAATGCCTACATAAGCATAAAGTATATTTATGATTCTTTTTGTATTTTGCATATAAGAAAAAACAAAAATTGCTTACTATAACACCACTCCATATTTCGGTTCCGATAAAAGAATAAATAAAAATAACAATTATTCCAAAAATAATACTTAAAACTCCTAATACCACTTGAGCAATCTAAAAAAAATGAGCAAAAATAATAATTTTTAAACAGTTCATGGTTATCAATTTAAAGTAAAAAATAAATATATTTTAAAAGTTAAATCATATCATAAAATTCTTACAAGTAAACCTAAAAAACTTACATAAACATTGCATTATATTTATTTACAAACTATATGCCTACTTGTTAATATAAAAATACTTACCCCCAGAGATCGGTATTTACTTTTATATTTTTCTGCAGGGTTTGTAGGATTGTCGTTAACAATTAACGGAGCAACTTGAACATTTTGTTGAACCGGTTCAGCCATTTTTAACTTAAACTTAGTTTTAAAACAATCTTAAAATCTGTTGAAAATAGATACAAATGTAAATTTTCAAAACCAGTAAACGTAAAGTTAACACTGAAAAAGTTATAACACTAATATTGCTAACAAGTAAGATTAGACATTTGCATAAAAAATTAAAAATGTAAAAGTTTTGAACTTTGAACGAAGTTTACATAAATAAGTAATACTTAAAAGTATAAGTTAAAAATGTTAAAAAAATTTAGGACAAGTTAAATAAGTAATATGCAAAATATTTAAAACAACTGTAGGTATATAAGTGCTATTTAGGTAAAAAATGTATTAAAGTACAAAGAAGACATTGTATTAAAGAAAAAGCATTGAACGTAATATTCTAAAAATTTTAATTTTTGGTCTACAAGTATTTGCTTTTTACACTTGCAAATTTTGATCGCATAAAGTAACAAGATTACATTCTATAGCATAAACACATGGTAGAGTATAAATGACACATAATATTTCTAATAAATGCAATAATTTAGTACAATAAAACAAAATTCACAAACCACTTTATGAACAACATTTAGATTTTTAATACTTGCTAACATGATTTCTATTATCTTATCACATTACCCCCTAATTCTAAAATGTTTACATACACAAAATTGTACCAATAAAATTTTAGTAAACAAATTAAACAAAATTTAAATACAATTTGAAAAAACGGTGGCAAATTCCACCAGTAAAGCAAATATGATTTAAAACATATATACAGGCAAGTGCTTTGTGTGCAATAACTTCAACATGGTAATTTTGATGGCTTTTCAACCACGGGCTATAATGAATTAAAAGTTTAATAATACATTTTATTTTTAGTTAAAATGTTAACTAACATTATTCCTGCCAAAAGTTATAATAAAAATATTAAGTAAATTATTTAAGCAATTCAATATCTAATTTTGTAGGCAAAATATTATTGTTTTTTTTTCATAAACCTATGATAATGAAATCATATGAAAATACATTTAAAAGCAATAAAAATATTTGCAGAAAAACGAAAAAGTAAAGTATAACTTGTTGTCGATGTGATAGTGGTGCTTCAGAATAAGGAGGTGCCTAGAAAAATGTTTAAAATTTTATAAGTATGTAAAAGACCAGTTATTTTAACAAAATATCACAAAAAGAAAAACCTGTGGATGCACTGTTTGTTCAGCAGGTTGTTGATAGGGTTGGGGAGTTTTTTGTTGCTCCTGAAGAAATTGTTGTTGTTGTTGAAAGGGTTGTCGTTGATGTTGAAGGATTAAGGAGGAAAAAAGAACTTTATTATTTCCAGGGTAGCCAACTAAAAAATTAATAAAAAAGTCAAATTAAATATCCAAAAACAAAAAGATAACAACATTCAATAAAAAACGTAAAAACATCCATGCCCAAAATATGTTTATACATTATTATACCATAAAAATTAATACAAATGTTTTTGACTTACTCTGCATTGGCATAGCTGGATTACCATGGGTTTGTACAACAACTTGGTTAGGAAAAGCACCAGGCTGGCTAGTGTAGATTATTTGCTGGTTCTTACAAAAAAGTTTATTTTTAATTTATATTTTTCATTTAACTTATATTTATTCGTAGGTACACAAAAACATAATAAAAGATAACTCTAACTTAAATCAATTTTTAGAAAAAAATAATTTAAAAAATTTTTTTTTAAATCCAATATACTGAATGAATATTTTACCATTGTACCGGCACCACAACAAGTTGATCCAGCACAACAATATGCAGAGTGAACAATTGCTATAATCAAAACTACGAATGCTAAAATTACCATTACACCATGAACTGCTCCTAGGAGGACGGCGTCATTACAATCCTGTAATATTTAATTTAATGCTAAAACTAATTCTAAAAAAGAATAGATATGAATATCACAAAATATGAAAAATAATTAAGTGAAATGAGTCACAAATGATAGCTTACATCAAATAATATAACAGCTTCAGCAAGCTCCCAACCCAGCATGTTTACAGCAAAAATAGCTGAAATGATTGTCATTACCATAGCTCCAATAATCTAAACAAAACACAAAAACAAAATTTAAAAGTTTAATTTTAATAACTTCATATCATGCAAAATATAAAGTTTTTAAATAAACAAATATATTAGACAAAAGCATTATTTTATTTACAGGACAGCTTGTAGGTTTCTTGCCCGACACAATTCCCAAAATTCCAGGTATAATAAACTAAAAAAATATAATTTACTAGAATTATTTGTTCCAACAATAATTTATATTCTTATAATTCAACACTAAGTGCATGTTATTTCAAAAAAATAATATGAAAATGCTATTAATATATGAAAATGCCTACCTAAAATTAATATGAAAATGCCTACCTAAGCATGAAGTATATTTATTACCTTTCTAGTTTTTTGCAAAAAAGAACAAACATAAGTTGCTTACTATAACACCGCTCCATATTCCGAATCCAACACTAAAATAGGCATCAGTGTAAGGTCCCCCAAGTGAGACAACAGTTATTCCCAATATAATACTTAAAACTCCTAAAACTATTTGAGCAATCTGATAAATTAATGTCAAAAAATTAAAAATATTTAAAGATTTGATGTTTATTAATTTAAAGTGAACCTAAATTCATTTCAATAACTAAAATCAAATTATATAATTTTTTGAAAGTAAACCTTAAAATATGAACTGTGCATTTACATTAACCAGCTATAGTACTACTTCGCTTAACAGTATAAATTTAATTTAAATTAATACTTACCCCTAAAGCTTTGTATTTACTTTTATATTTGTCTGCCGGGTTGGTAGGATTGACATTAACTATCAATGGAGCAACTGGGACATTTTGCTGAACCGGTTCAGCCATTTTTAACTTAACATTAGTTTTAAAACAATCTTAAAATCTGTTAAAAAAAAACGATAAATTAACATTTAAATCTACAAAAGATGACTCAATGCAACAACAAAATTAAAAAGGTATAATTTAACACAAAGTATGTATAAGTTAAATGTAAATTTAAAAAAAAAAAAAAATTTAAGAATTTTATATAAAATAAACGAACACATTTTTTTGAAAATAATATATTTTTTTACAGAAAAATTATTAGTTGCATAACAATTACTCTAACAAAAATTTGATGTTTGAATTTTTATTATCGGGTTAATAATATATAAAACATTTTGTTCTTAAAAATAGGTAAGTTAAAGTGTACATACAAATAACTATAACAATTGCATTAAGAAATAAAAAATATGTAAAAACTAAAAACATTAAAAAAAACTCAAGCCAGCAACAAAACGAAAAATTTTAAATTGGTACATATAACCAATTTTAATCAATAAGCTCTTTGGTTTGTAAGTAAAAGCTATAGTTCACACAACTAAATCTTCATTGCTTGAGGTCTAAACATATAAATAATTAAATTAGCTTTTTAATTTTACTGAAACAGTTAAAAAAGTATTTTAAGCTTGAGCAAAATCTATCAAAACAAAATGACATTTTCATTAACAGAAATTTATTAGATTTTATTTGAAAACGATTTATTAATAAATGTTTATCATACCATACCTGGTTTGCCGATGTATTTGCTGTTTGTTGATCTTGTTGATCAACTTGAGGTACTTGTTGATAAGTGGTTTGTTGATCCTTTGTAGTTTGTTGTTCAACAGAACTTATATGAACTTCATCACTCTTATATAAAACTAAAAAAAATGTTTAAAATATTTCAACATTTAGAAATGTTTAAAGATTTTCTTTAACCCAAGTTAAATTACCAAAAAAAAACTTTAAATAAAGTTTTTGAACAAAGCAAGTTACCAAAAAACATTTTTTTTACAACAAATTGCATTTAAAACAATGTAACCTCTTAAATATTATTTATTTAGTTGTACCTTGAGGTTCAACTTGATTAGTTGGATTTGTAGTTGAAATTGTACCAGACTTGTCATCCTTTTAAAACATACCCAATATATTATCAATTAATTAAAGTACATGGTAAAGTATACAAATTAATGTTTAAAAAGCCCCTAAAATATTTGTTTAAAAAAAATTGTCGGTTTTTTTAAATTCTTAAAAAAATAGTAATGTATATAATTACACAAAAACAACAGAAAACAAAGAAATAAAGTTTACCAACACCAAATGAAATTTAGTAACAACCCCAAAAATATATAAAAGTCCTACCTCATTATAAGTACAACAAGCTTCTACACAACACTGAGTTCCAACACAGGAGAAAACAGAATGAACAATCGATAAAATAAACATACAACATCCAATAAAACCTAAAACTGCATGAATGGCAACTGAGTTTACCTGCAAAAATATAAAAAAACTTTAAACAAAAAAAGTTTTTAAAAAAAGAAAAAAAATTTACAAAAAAAATTATATTTTAAGTAAGCTTTACTTAAAATTGTTTAAAAAAAATTAAACTACAATACAGTTACAACTTTTTTTTATTTTGGTTTTTCGCACATTGATAAAAGTAAATAATAAATATGATATACAATTTATATTACAACAATGCGACGGGAAAAAATGACAAAATCAATTTAATGATTAAAAACATGCCAAAAGTATTAATGTTTACATAAAGATTTTAAGTATGTTATGGCATGGTCACCAAACCCAAAAACAGTTAATCCAATAACCAAAATCCAGTGAATTAACTTACCCTACTATCTCCATAATAATATCCAGTTCCTGCTATAACCGCTGCAGCAATTTCCCAACCAATTAGATTAAGAGAAACAATTCCACTTAATATTGATAATACCGTGTTGATTATCAACTAAAAACCAAAATTTTGTCATTTAAAATCTTTTTTGCCTGTTCCAAAATACAGTAACCAAAAACTTTTAAATTTTCATCTTTTAAAATGTGTGGTTCTGCTAGACTATAGCATTCCATTATTAAACATAAGTTTAAGTAGCCTTAAGGCTATAAGATAAAGTAACCTAAGGCTTATTGTTCAACCAATATACAATCAAAAAAATCAATATTGTCTAAAAATAGCACAACTTAAACTTGAATACATATAAAATATAACAACAGTTTCAAAATTATAAGGTTTTTGTTCTTAAAGGCATCGTACTTATATTTGTTAACTTTGGTAATATCTAACATGATTTTATCGAAATAATGCTAACAAAGAAAAAGCTATTTACTCACTACTAGTCATTATATTTACATAGGTCATTTAAACATTACTTAATTTTTTTTCTTACTAAAGATAAAAAAATTTACTTACAATACATTGGATTGTTTTTTTCTCTATGACAATAGCGAAACCTCCAAATATAATAAACTAAAAAAAAACATAAAAACATTACTGGAACAAGTATACTAAAAAAATATGAAAAAAAAGGTTTAATAGCTTTGTTATTGCAAATATTAAATTTTATTATAAAGGGATTTCTTTATTTAATTACTAAACCAACATTGTAAAAATAAATTTCACTTACAAATACACCACTCCATATTCCAGTTCCAAGGTAACTGATGTTATCATAATATGAACCAATTCGCATGGCTACTATACCAAATATAATGCTTAGCAATCCTAATATAATTTCAGTGATCTAAACAAACAAAAAGTAAGTAGTAAAAAGGATAAATGTAAATGTATCAAATTTTATTTAGAATATATTTCACTAAAATTGTAGTGTAAACAAAATTAAATTATAAATGTTCACTAAAAATTAAATTATTTTAACCAGAAATGATATTTTGTAAATTTTAATACCATTTAATTAATAAAATAGTATTTAAAACTAAAATTAACAAACAATAATCACAAAAAAAACTTAATGTAAAAACATTTTTTATTTGTCAAAAAAACAAAAAAATTGTTTATTATATTTACCCCAAGTCCCTTAAATACACCTTTATACTTTAAGGCAGGGTTGATTGGTTTAAGATCCATAACAACGAAATTAGTTGAACTTGGTTGATGTAGGTGACTACCTTCAGACAGACTTTCACTCCAAAATTAGTTTACCTAAAAATAATATAATTTTATACTTTTAAAAACATTTTGTAAAATCATCAAGTATCACTTATTGATAAAATAAACAAATGAATATCAGTTAGAATGGGCATCATGTTTAAAACCTATTCTCATAAAAAAATGTAACAAAATAATTTTAAGTAAAAATTTTACTTACCAAACAAATAAATGAGGTTTAAATTCCAATATTAAAGAATATACCACAAAGCTTTCAAATAAAATTTACACAGTATTACATAGTTTTATAACAGAAGCCTAAGGCATACCTGCAACATAATAAGAAAATTTGAAGTGAAATATAAAGAAGATAACAGGTATTTAAACGCTAAAACAGTAAATAAAACAACTCATATAAAATATGAAAAATAGGCAACTAATGTACATACAAATGCAAAAATAGTAAAAATATGAAATTAAACAACACTACAGGCAAGCACTTAATATAAAATAATAAGATTTGCAATATAAGGCGATAGATTTTAGCACGTTTAGTAAAAAATGAAAATTTATTTAAAAAAATGTGTTTAAGAAAAATAAAATTACAAATAAAAAGTTTAAAAACAAGAAGAAAATTTTGCATAGCAACTACTACTAAATTGGTGTGTTTGGAACATTGAACAAGTGTTTAAAAAAAAGTAAACAAAAATTTGACTTTATTTAACATTTAAAGTCTAAAATTGTTTTTTTATCTGAAAATTGGTGTTCAAATTTTCAAAGTAATCACAATTTAGTGTTTAAATTTTTAAAGTTATTACAATTAAATGTTTAAAATTGTTCCTTATTTTCATTTACAGGTTCCTGATTGGTGTTTAATAATGGTTTTTGTTGCTGTTGAAATAGTTGTTGATTAGGTGTCAATATTGGTTGTGATTGCTGGTACTTTACTTGGGGTTGGTTATCTTAAGTATGTGTAACAACAATTGTACAATAAAAGTCTTAAAAAAACACCTAATTTAAAAATAAATATTGTTTTCATATATAACATATTTAAATTTGTAAAAATTAGTTTTTCATCCGAACAAAAAAAGGTTTAACTTACTTTGTTGGCCTGATGCAACATAGTTTGGTGGAATCTGGTTTGTGTAAATTAGCTGGTTGGGCTAAAAATAAACTTTAAATAGTTTAAACATTGTTAACAGGGTTAATATAGATTATTATTTACTAAATTTTTAATAAAAAACATACAGAAAAACCATATATAAATTTTTAATAAAAAACATACAATATAGTGTACTAGTTTTGGTATAAAAATTTGGTGTATTTATATAGCCCTGTAACAGAAGAATAAAAACAACTCAATTGATAAGTAATGTACTTACAACATTGTTCCCATTACAACAGTTAAGTCCAACACAACAGAATGAAGAATGAACTATGCTCACAATCATGGCAGAGAACCCAATCAAAACCAAAATAGAATTAAGAACACTGCTCTAAAAGCAAATATTATTTAAAAAGGCAATTATAGCAATAATAACTTAGTTAATATTTATTACCAACATTTTAATTGCAAGTATGGTATTACAAAATTAATCCTAAATAGCATTTTTTATTTACCGTTGTCTGACTAAAAATTGCTCCAAAAATTGCAAATACAAAAACATTGACTTGACCAAGAGCAAATACAATTGACATTACCATACCAGCAATTAGCTTAAATAATTAATAATAAGTGATATTTTTTACAAGTTTTTGTAAATACACACTAACTATATTGTGCTTTTTTTAAGTAGTATTCTTGCAAATATCTAAAGATTGGAATCACCCAGTATAAAATCAGCAAACATAAAAAAAAATTTGATTATTTAAATTAATTAAGAAACTTACAATGCAGGGCGTTGATTTTTTTCCGGTTGCTACACCCAAACCCCCAGCAATTATAGTCTAAAATAAATACAAAAATGGTTACCTTTTTTGTATAAATCCTTATCCTCGATGTGGGAAAGTCGAATGCACGACCTAAACATAGAGTAACATCAGTTACTCCGACCCAGTCTTAAGTTGCCCGTGGCAGTTTAGGATATTATAGATTATAATTGCCCAATAATTATGCTACTGATTAAGTGCTGGCTCAGCAGGACTTCATACCGTTTATAGCACCTTACCCAAGGGCTCTACAGCATAAGATCAGTGGGAACTGAACCCACAACCTCAGGTGTTCTTTAAATATGTCTTCAACCTAAAACATTTTCGCACAAACATTTTTTTTTGGTGTGCATAGTTTAACATTTAAAACTTTCAAGCAATGTCTAAAACTTTAGTAACTTCAATTTTCACTATTTTCCTTTTTTATAAAATTAAATATTGTATATATTGCCTAACTAGTAGGCTAGAAACTTCAAAATTTTAAATTCAGCAAAACTTTTTCTTGAAATAAAAGTTAAAAATTAAAAATAAAACTTACTAGTGCACCACCCCAGATCCCATATGCAAAAAAAGAAAAATAATCCCTGTAAAATGGACCTGAAGTTCCAACAATAATTAAAGTTATTCCCAATATAATACACAATCCACCAAGCACAATTTGAGCAATCTGTAAAAAAATTTTCATGGTTTTTTTTTGTTTTCAATATTAACTGTTGTTAAAATCAACAAATAAGAAAGAAATTTTTTTTAATTTTAAACTAGTCTTCACCAATTTTTTACAAACTTTGATATTTTACACATTAGATATTATTTTTAAATTTACACACAATAGTTGTTCAATACTTTTGATTTTACTTACACCGAGTCCTCTAAAAACCTTGGCAAGTTTTGCAACTGGATTAGGTTGTGGAACTGCTTGGATTATTTGGATTTGTGAGTTATCCTGTGGCATTACAGTTTGTGGTACAACAGTTTGTGCCATGTTTACAAAATTTTATTCTGTTAAAATATAAAAAATTTTGAAAGTTTTCCAATAATCATTACATTGCATTAAAATTTGTTATAAAGTTTTTAAAAAACGTTAAAAAAGCATTAATATTTACACAGATAGTATAAATTTAATAGGTGGTACATAGCAAAAACCAATTTTACGATTAAACAAATAATTTAAAAATGAATTAATAGGTTAATAAAAATAACAACAACACTGTAAAAATTAAACTTACCAGGTTTGAATTTCAAGATGAATTTTAATATTTAAAAACTTCACCAAAAACTTCCTACAACAATATTTCTTACATATTTTTAAAGGAAAAAATCCTAAAGTAAATCTGCAATATAAATGAAGTATCTAAGTGAAGCATGAATAAATAACAGATGTAAGAAATAAAGCTAAAACAGTAAATAATAGAATTAATATAAAACACCTTAAAAATATATAAATGGCAACAACACTGTGGATATAAATGCAATTAACTTTAAAATAAAATACTTTTAAATTTGTAAGTTCAGGATCGCTAACAGGCGAGCACTTAATATAAATAAATGGTAAAATAACATTTGCAATATCAGGTGATAGATTTTAATATATTGTGGTAAGAAATTAAAATTTACGTTATTAAAAATTTGTTTTAGTAAATCATAAATGCAATTAAAGAAAACTGTATAAAAGATTTCAAATAACATATTGAATTAAGTTTTTTTAAGATTTATTAGTTGATATTTTATTAGATTTAAAAATCATTTTTTAGATCAGAATGTGATTTGTAATTTTGAGTTTAAATTTTTTCTTTTTGTTCAGATGGTGGTGCCTGATTTGGTTCTGTAAATGGTTGTTCTGGCTGTTGAAATACTTGTTGATCTGATGCCATTAATGGTTGTTGTTGCTGTTGAAATGGTTGTTGATTTAGTGCCATTATTGGTTGTGGTTGTTGAAATGGTTGTTGTTGGTACACCACTTGAGGTTGGTGATCTTAAAAAATAAAAAAAATTGTACCACGCCAATAATGGTTTATCGCTTGTAATAAAATCTGCAAAACATTTTATTTTATTTAAATAAACAAAAGTTTAACTTACATTGTTGACCTGATGCAACATAGTTTGGTGGAATTTGGTTTGTGTAAATTAACTGGGTCGGCTAGAAATAAAATTTAAATAATTTAAACATTGTTAACAGGTCTTAATATCTATATTATTATTCACTAAAACTAGTAATCAAAACCATTAAAAGTGAAATATGCTAATGTGTAATACTTATAATTTTTTTAATTCAAAAAGCTGATTTTTTTTATATTTTTAAGCCGACAATATTAAAATTGTAACATATTTATTTGACATGTAATATACTTACAGCATTGTTCCCAAAACAACAGTTAAGTCCAACACAACAGTACGAAGAATGAACTATGCTCACAACTAGGGCAGAGAATCCAATTGCAGCTAGAATAGAATTAAGAACTATGCCCTAAAAACAATCAAAAAGATGAAAAAGTTAATTTTAGAAATTATAATAAACAGTATTTAATAACAACAATTTAATTGCAAGTGTTTGCTAGTAAAATTTATTAAAAAATATTATGTATTTTTATTATCTAAAACTATAACAAACAGGTTAAGGGTATTATAAAATAAATTGTAATCTAATATCTAAATATATTTTTAAGCCATTATTTTATTTACCACTATCTCGCCAAGAATAGTTCCAATAATTGCAAATGCAAAAACATTAATTTGACCAAGAGCAGATACAATTGACATCACTAAACCAGCAATTACCTTAAATTATTAATAACATCAGTGTATTTAACAAGTTATTTTTGTAAATACAAAATTATCATAATTATTTAAATTAAAAAATAAAATAAAATAAAGAGCTATCGAAGTAATAGGTTTTTGCAGGTAATAAAAAAAGCAAATACAAAAATAAAAAAAATTTACTTTAATATAGAAATCAATACAAAAACTTACAATACAAGGCGTTGAGTTTTTTCCGGTTGCTACACCTAAACCCCCAGCAATTACAGTCTAAAATAAAATTTAAAATAGTTCCTTAAAAAAAAAAAATTTAGTAAATTCAATTTTCATTATTTCCTTTTTTAAATAACTATTTATTGATATAGTGCTCAAATAGAAAGCTAAAAACTTTACAAAAAATTTACCTTTACAAACTAAATTTTATAAAAAAATTTTAAATTTAGCAAAACCTTTTCAAAAAATTAAATTAAAAATTAAAAATAGAACTTACAAATGCACCACCCCAAATCCCAGATGCAATAAGTGAAAAAAAATTCAGGTAATATGGACCTGAAGTTCCAACAATAATTAAAGTTATTCCCAATATAATACATAACCCACCAAGCACAATTTGAGCAATCTGTAAAAATAAAAAAGGTTTTTGAGGGCAAGATATTTATTTATTTCAAATATATACTGTTGTTTTCAATAAATAAAAAAGAAAATAGGGATTTAAAAATTTTGAATCAGTTATTAACAATTTTTTTCGCAATTTACATTACATACAATTTTATTTTTAAATTTACACACAATAGTCATTAATTATTTTTGGTCAGCATCTTAATTTTACTTACACCAAGTCCTCTAAAAACCTTGGCATGTTTTGCAATTGGATTAGGTTGTGGAACTGCTTGGATTATTTGGATTTGCGAGTTATCCTGTGGCATTACAGTTTGTGGGACAATAGTTTGTGCCATTATTAAAAATATTTTTCTGTAAAATATAAAAAATGTTTAATAAACTTCATTTTTTAATAAAATCAAATTAGTAGTAACTAGCGTTAATATTAAACACAATCAGTATAACTATATTTAGTTGTACAAAACAAAAACTATTATTAACATTAAAAAATTAATTAAAAAATAAATTCAATTATTAAAAAATCAAAGTAAAATTAAACTTACCATAAAATTAACTCGGGTTTAAATTTAAATTTTGAAGAATTTAAATATAATATTTCTTACATATTTTTAAAGCAAAAAATCCTAAAGTAAATCTGCAATATAAATGAAGTATCTAAGTGAAGCATGAATAAATAACAGATGTAAAAAATAAAGCTAAAACAGTAAATAATAGAATTAATATAAAACACCTTAAAAATATATAAATGGCAACAACACTGTGGATATAAATACATTTGCAATATTAAAAATATATTAAAATATCTATAAGTTTTAGAACACTAATAAGAAAGCTCTAAAATAAGAATAAGTGGTAAATTAAATTTGCAACACTTATGGAGATGAATATAAATTGGTAATAACAATAAACATTTATGTAAAATTAAAAAAGCAATACAAAAGATTTTGCATAACATTAGATTTAATTTTTTTATAAGTATGTTAGTTGATATTTTATTAGATTTAAAAAATCATTTTTTAGATCATAATGTTTAATAGTTTTAGGCGATTTATAATTTTGAGTTTAATTTTTTTCGTTGTGTTCAGATTGTGGTGCCTGATTTGGCTCCATAATTGGTTGTTGAAGCTGTTGAAATGGTTGTTGATTTGGTGCTATTACTGGTTGTGGTTGTTGGAATGGTTGTTGTTGGTACACCAATTGGGGTTGGTAATCTTAAAACAAATAAAAAAATTGTACCACGTCATTATTTGGTTTTTACTAAAATCTGCAAAAAAATCTTATTTCAGTTTATTTAAATACAAAAAAAGTTTAACTTACATTGTTGGCCTGATGCAACATAGTTTGGTGGAATTTGGTTTGTGTAAATTAGCTGGGTGGGCTGAAAATAAAATTTAAATAATTTAAACATTGTTAACAGAATTTAATACAAACTTCTATTTACTTAGAGTTGCAACAAAAAAGTTATAAAATTAATTTTTAGATGTAATTTAAAACAAGTTTTTTTGTTATAGCAATATAGAAAATGGCCTGAATAATAATATAATTTATATTCAAAATTAATTGAATGATATGGCAATATTTAAATTACCTTTTTTTTAAAAAATAATGTAAAAAAACTATAGAAAATATTGTAAAAATGTACATTTTAAAATGCGAATTAATACTTGTTTTTTTATAGAAATATTTTAAAATTTGGATTATTTGCATTGCATCAATATTAAAATTGTATTAATTCTAAGTAATGTACTTACAGCATTGTTTCCAATACAGCAGTTAAGTCCAACACAACAGTACGAAGAATGAATTATGCTTACAACTAGGGCAGAGAATCCAATCACAGCTAAAAAAGAACTAAGAACTGTGCCCTATAATCAAAAAATTAAGTTGTAATTAGTTTTTTTTAAATAAAATAAATTAAGATTAAATTCATTTATAAGTTTACTTGGTAAAAGTTATTAATTTAATAAATGTTTTTTTTTTTTTGATGTAGTGGCAAAAAAATAAACATACTATCTATTTTGTTTTGAAATAAGTTAACAAATAAATGGAATAAATCTTAAACTCAAAATAAGCCTACACTAGAATATATTAAAATTATCTTCATACTAACAAATTCGAATTATTGCAATAAAAAATATCCGTTTATGGCCAACCCTTACACTATATATAAAACAACTAAATAAAGTTTAAACTTACTGCAGTAGACCCAACAATAGCTCCAACAATTGCAAATGCAAAAACATTGACTTGACCAAGAGCAGATAGAATTGACATTACCATACCAGCAATTACCTAAAATAAGATACTGTTTAATATATATTTCTTTAATTTAAAACTGTTACAATAACAAAGACTAGGAAAATCATATTATTGGTATTTTGCTAAAATATTATCAAAGCCAGCATAAAAAAACAGTAACTTCTAGGGATGTGTCGAGCCGAGTGCTCGGGCTCGTACTCGTGTACGAGCCCAGACATTTTTAAAGGCTCGGTTTTTGCCGAGCTTTCACGTTAAATATCCGAGCATTATCAACTAAATTAATTTTTTTCTTTTCGGTAAATTATAATGGAAATCAAACGCCGTGCAGTGTTATAACTTTTTAAATACAATAGTTTTATATTTCACACTCCGAAAATTCGTCGGTTCACCGATAAATATACTAATATGTATATATTAGTGTATTTATCTATATAATATATACATATTAGTATCTCTATGGTTTAATTATATCACGCGAGATATGACGTTGTTATTCAATTGTTGTCACGCCGCCAACAAGTGTTTTTATTGAAAGACTTTTTAGTACAGCGGAAGCTATTGCTAGCCCGCTTCGTAACCGGTTAACTCCTGAGCATATCGAAATACTTACATTTCTTCATGTGAATTTACGCAAGCTCAAGTAAATTTTCGCATTTTAATACAAACTACAACACTAACCCAAGTTCAGTCTATTTTAATTTTCTTAAAACAGGTAAAGTTTGACGTTTCACCGTACGTTCTAACGATTTTAAATCGCTTCTTTAAATAAAGCAATATAATTTTAAATTATTTATCTTTAGCGGGCTTGCAGGGGTAATAACATTTAATTCAAGTAATTAAAAAAAATCTTGTAAAAAATCGTGTCCACAACAAAAATTTATGTATTTTTTTCGGGCATACATTTTGCGTTACGTATCGAAAGGTCACTTAGGTATTTATTTTCGCTATTCAAAAGCTCGTATTGCTCGGCCGAGCTTTTTTAAAATTAAGATGCTCGTACGAGCCGAGCTTTTTACGATTTGGCACATCCCTAGTAACTTCTTATTTAAATTAATATACAAACTTACAATGCAGTTTGTTGGGTGTTTTGCTGATGCTACACCTAGACCTCCAGCAACTACAGTCTAATAAATAAAATTTATTTAAAGCACAATATAAAAAATAATATTGATACAGGTTTTGACTGTATTAATACCATATATACATTTTATTATATTCAACATAATGGATAATAGTGATAGTGTTAAAGAATAAACTTTTGTTGAATAAAGTTATTTTATAGACAACAAAAATTGTTTTTAATTTGATTTTAACAATATTCTTAGCTCCAAAAATAATTAAGGCAAATTAATTAAAGAAAATAGGTCAGTTTCAATGACTAACATGGTTTTATATATTGGGTAATAAATAGCTTATCGATGAGAAGTAATATTTAATTTAAATTTTCTGTTTAAACAGTTATAAAAAATAATATTGCCTAGGCTATTCAGTAAATATTACAAATACGTTTATTATACTTTAATAGCAAATTAACCCAAGAACATTTACCAAAAATTACATCAAGAATCAATTTTTAATTTAAATTCAATGTCAATATTAAGGAAATGTTAAAATTCAAATTTCAGTAAATTGCAGTACTTAAAGAGTATGGGATAAATTTTTTTAATATAGATAAGTTTTGCTTTTCATGCTAAGTTTTTTTTTTTTTGCAAAAAAAATTTAAAAAAAAAGTACAACAAACGGATCAGAGAGAGCAAAATAAGGTTATTTTCCTATGTCTGCCAGCAAATGACTTATGATGATGACGTCGTGCATCATGTGACTCGCGAGCGTTGGGACTTTCCCTATTTACAATATTTACCTTCAAATCCCGGTATCTCAAAAACTACTTGACCAATTTTAAAATAATTGTATCCTCGTGCAAGTTGGAAAAATTCCAAAATAATTAAAAAAAAAACTCTGCGACCGAACCATCTCTTTAAATTTTTGGTAAAATTTTTTTTTATAAAAATCTAAAACTAAAAATAAAACTTACAAATGCGCCGCCCCAAATTCCAGATCCAACATATGAATAATAATCCGTGTAATATCGACTTAAAGATGCAACAATAATTAAAGTTATTCCCAAAATAATACACAACCCGCCAAGAACAATTTGAGCAATCTGTAAACAAAATTACCACATTTTAATATTTGCATATGTTTAACTTGTTTTTTTTTTCACTCATATTAGCCTTATTAATTTGGTCAGCAATTTAATTTTACTTACCCCTAACCCTTTAAAAACCTTGGCATGTTTTGCAGCTGGATTTGGTTGTTGGACTGCTTGAATAATTTGAATTTGTGGGCTACCTTGCGGCATGCTTGTTTGCGGTACAACAGTTTGTGACATCTTTACAAAATTTCACTCTGTAAAAAAAAAATTGTTGTAGATTTTTAAAATAAATAAAACAATTAACAAATTTCTTTCTTAATATAGACAATCTTTCTGAATATTCTTTAATTTATGTAATTTTTCGACACAATCATTTTAACTTTTATAAGGCTAAAACATAATTGCGGGTAACTAAATGATTAAATAATGGCTTAACAATATGATGTCATTTTTAGCAGTCCACCTAATTGATTGATTGACGTACTAAACAATACCTCATTTAAATCTTGCTGTATAAATATATGTACATACTTAAACATGACACAAAACAAGGCAATTTAACATCATTTTAATCTAACCACATTATGGAATGGCAACTGTTAAATACAAATGTACAATAGCCCTTAAAGCTAACTCATTTGTTCAGTTCTGTTTTATATCACTTTAAATATAGGCTTTTGTGTAATAGCAATAAATTTTTAAATTAATAATAAAAAAACTTTTATATCCTACATAGGTATTTATTGTTTAATACCACTTTTAAATATTATATAATTACTATTATATAGCCTATATAATTACAACATATTAAGATCATAAAAAAAAACTTAAACTGCTATTTTTAATTAAATATAATATTAAAAAAAAGTCAAAATCGCCATTAAAAACAACTTTTAATTTTTTAAATTTTAATTCCACAACAACTATTAAAAATTACAAAAATGCAATTATTTATTTTTTGAGAAGCATTTGATATCAACCGAAACCACGTTAGCTTTAATTACTTTTCATTTCCTGTCATTTCCTAGTAATGCTATTGGCTATTTTATAAATGATTTCAAAATCTATTTATATACATAAAACATTATGATAACATGATTTTAAAGGGAAGGTACGCACTGTTAAACTATAAAATAAGTAACCACTCTAGTGCAAAATTTTAAATTTGAATTTAAATAAAAAAGATAATGTAAATAAATTAAAATTATATTTTAAAGTTTAAATACTTCGTGAAACTTACTTAAAATAAAGAATTCCAAAAATTCCAATAATTTGTTGTTGGCATAAAATCCAATACTCTAATTGAAAAGAAATCTTTACATAACGGAGCACCAAATTTTTCTTTATTAATGTTACAACCTATCACCTAAAAACCTGCAAATTCAAAAAATCAAAAGTTTTTCCACAGATAAATTAAAAATAATGTGTAATTTGGATGGATCTGTTAAAAGAAAATAGATAAAGTCATTAAAAATCAAAAGTAAATACCGACATTGATTTTACACAACATTATTTGGTAAATTTTTACAACATTTTATCCAGTACAACAATAATAAAAATAGACAATTAATAAAATAAAAAGAAAGAGTGAAAAATCACAAAGGTTTATGCTTACTGTAATCAAAAAAACATAATATTTTGGCTTAGAAAAATGTTAAATAATATAGTTTGCAATTTAAAACAGGTGTAAATTAGTTTAGTAATCATAATTTAACAAATCCCACTGTTATTTTGATTAGACTCACTAACAACCAACCTACAAGCATTACTAATATTTAAATATGACATCACAACACCCCATCTAAACTCAATTAACTTATAACATGCATTACACATGTTTATTTAATAACATATATTTTTTTTGCTACTGTATATTAATAATAAACCTTTCTTAGTATTAACCCCATTTGATTTAATCTGACTTTGTGTAACGTTTATAATCAAAATGAACAAGTTAGTTGTAAGTTTGATAATTTTAAGTGTAAATGTTGTAAACGCGCAACAATGGTATGCATATGAAGGTGTAGAATATTATTTTGGATCAACTGTTACTGGTTATGACATAGCAAATACAAGATGTATGGAATTAAATGCTATGTTGGCAACTCTTAAAACTTCTGGAATTCAGAGTTTCATTAATCAAACAATATTTTCAATCAAAGGTAAAAAATAACTAAAAAAGTTTTTTTGCTTATATTTAAGTATATTATTAATAAAAATTGACATGTTATTAAAGGACAATACTTACAATATTATATCGGGCTAACTCGGCAAGTTCCAGACCAAGACAATTCCCCTTTTATTTGGTCTGATGGAACAATTTTAACTAGTGACCAGTCTAACTGGGATAGAGATAATGCAAGTAATGTATATGAGCCTAATAATGCTGGTGCTAGGAATGAAAATTGTGCCTTAGTTAAAGGTTGGACTTCTAAATGGTTCGATTATAAATGCAAATATCAAGCAAAATTTATTTGCCAAAGAAATTTACCAAGTAAGTCAGATTTATGACAGGCTTTAAGTGTTCCATGCACAAACTTTTATAGAACTTTTTGTTTTAAAGCAACAATAATTTTTACTAACAATAAACATAAACTGATTGTTAACTTAGTTACAACAACAATCACAACAACCCCAACAACTACAACCTTAACTGCAACAAACACAACTACAGCAACCACATTAACTACAACAATCTCAACAGCAAAAGAAACTTTAAATACAACAACAACAGAACCAAAAACATTAACCCGTCCAAACCCGACAACTAAACTACAACAATCACAAGTTAATAATAATTATAACAAACTTTTATAACAAATACTATAGCTAATCCTTATAAAATTAGTTACAGTGAATAATTCGGTTTTTGGTAAGCCATCTTATAAAGTGAAAATTAACTTTATGTTTAGGGCAATAATCCACTTACAATTCCATTTGCAATTACTGCAACACTACTACTTATTTCGATACTTGCCCATCTATATCTTCTTTATAAAAGAAAAAAAACTCAAAACCAACCAAGTAAATATCTTATATGGTAGCAGTTAAATTAAAGTGAAATATATTATGTCTTTAAAAACAAAACAGTTGTTAAGATCCATTTATTTGGAGTACTAATGTTACAGCAGTTAAATTAAATTGCTATATAAAAATTCAAAAACTTTAATTTCTTTTTGACAGATAATCGAAAAGTGCAAAATACTTCTAACCAACAAGAAAGTATTTACGAAAATCATAAAATCTAAAACTTTTAATATAAAAGTATGGAAACAAGTTAACCAAATTTAATTTTTTTTATAAAATTTGGAGTTACAAAAATGTTTCAATGCAAAAATTTATTGCAACAAAAATGTTATTTTATATGACTAAATGTGAAGTGAAAACTAAGTAAAACAATGTTGTTTTATTTTACAACAATGTTTGTGTTGTAATCATTTTGTGTCAGATATGTTTTATCATTGTTTGTTATATTTAAAATAGTCTTGATACTATTTAAAATTTCCATTAGACATCATTATAATGTTATTAAATAAACATGTGCAATGCATGACTGTGTGTTAATGTTTGCAGGCTTTTTATGTTTTAAGAACACCACCGTTTTTCATATACACCTACTTATAACCAACCTACATATTATTCAACTATGACATCACAACAGCATGTCTTAATCTAAACACAATTTTACACATCTAAGCAGTATGACAACAAAAACTTTCTTATTTATTTTTATGTATGATCATTATAAGAGTGGTATTTAGTTGGTATTTAGTTAAGTGTGGCACTTAATAAGACTAAGTGTAACAGGTATTGTACTTAAAATGAACAAGTTAGTTTTAAGTTTGATGATTTTAAGTTTAAATGTTGTAAATGGACAACAATGGTATGCATATGAAGGTGTAGAATATCATTTTGGACCCATTGTTAATAGTTACGACTCAGCAAAAACAAGATGTACAGAATTAAATGCTAAGTTGGTAACTCTTAAAACTTCTAAAATTCGTGGTTTTATTAATCAAACAATGTATTTGATCAAAGGTAAAAATATTAAATAAGTTTTTCTGTTTATATCTGAGTATAATATTAACAAAAATTTATATGTTATTTAAGGACAAAGTTCAAGTTATTATATCGGCCTAACTCGACAAATTCCAAACCAAAACAATTCTTCTTTTATTTGGTCTGATGGGACAACTCTAACTAGTAGCCAGTCTAACTGGGACACTTATGAACCTAATAATGGGGGTGGTGGGAATGAAGACTGTGCCCGTATTAAAAGATGGTCCATAAAGTGGGCTGATAATAAATGCAATGAGCAAGAAAGATATATTTGCCAACGACATTTACCAAGTAATTAATATTTAGGTCATGTTTTAGGTGGTTAAGTTTAAAGAAATGCACAAAACTTATTATTTGAATTTTCAATCACAAAGCAACAATAATATTCACCAAAATTTAACAAAAATTGATTGTTAACATAGCTACAACAACAACAACCACAAAAACAAAAGTGACAACAATTCCAACATCAGCTACAACAACCCTGACAATGACTGTGACAAAAATGTTTACAAATACAACAACAGAACCAACAACATTAACCAATCTAAATCTGGCAACAACAAATCCTACAACTAAACTACATCAATGTGAAGTAAACAACAACTTTAAATTCACTTTTTAGCATAACTATAAAATAGATAAATTAATATAAAGTTAATAATCAGAATAAATACTTTCTAATTAAGTAAAAATCAATTTTATGTTTAGAGCAATAATCCATTTACAGTTGCATTTGCAATTACTGGAACGCTTCTACTTTTTTCAGTTCTTGTAAATCTCTACCTACTTTATAACAGAAAAAAGATTCAAAATCCACCAGGTAAATATTTTAAAAAGCAGCTGTAAAATAAATGTGATATATAATATAAACATAACAGTTTTTAAGCATCTACTCATTTGTAACACAAATGTTACAGCAGTTAACTTTGTTTCTTATATACAGATAATCAAAAAATACAGAAAACTTCCAACCAACAAGAAAGTATTTATGAAAATCATAAAATCTAACACTTTTAATATAAAAGCCTGCAAATATGTTAACCAAATGTTATGTTTTTTTATTGCATCAAACAAAAAACAGAACTTTTTGGCATATATATTTGCCAATTACAAACCAGGCAAAAATCCCTTCTTAAAAATTGCAATTTAACCTTTATGTAAAAACCATTATAGTTGGTACATTGACAGAATAAACCAGAAATAATTGAATTTATTATCTAACCATTAAATTAATAGAAGAGACAGTTAAATTGATGGAATAAAAAAAAATTGATCCATTGTATTTAGTATTTATAAATTTCCTATCTAATATATGATAATCTCTATATGTATTTACAGAAGGCAAAATAAATATAAAAACTGTAATGCCAATGTTTTTTCCTTCTACACCCACTAATATAGAACTAACACTTATATCATTAATATTTAATAAATAAATAAAAACATGATGTCTTAATTGTAACACAATTAACTTTTAACCTACATTACAGATGTTTATATAATAACTAAAAGGATGTTGTGTTAGTAAATCTTATCAATAAATAGCCAAGAAACATGAACAAAAGTTCATTAAGTCAAAGTTTAAGTAGCCTTAATTTAAATATGAACAAGTTAGTTTTAAGTTTGATGATTTTAAGTTTAAATGTTGTAAATGGGCAACAATGGTATGCATATGAAGGAGTAGAATATAACTTTGGATCAAGTTTGACTACTTATGAAACAGCAAAAACCAACTGTGCATTTTTAAATGCTTCATTAGCAACTCTTAAAACCTCTGAAATTCGTGATTTTATTCAACAAACCTTAAATTCAACAGGAGGTAAAAGAAATGAAGTTTATTATGAAAAAAACTCTATTTTTCTATATTTAAGTAAATTTTACTAAATAACAGCATTATTTCATTGAAGGTTCAGGTTCAAATTATTACATTGGCCTTACTCGAAAAATTCCAAACCAAGATAATTCCTCCTTTATTTGGTCTGATGGAACAAATCTAACTAGTGACCAGTCTAACTGGGATAGAGATAATGCAAGTAATGTATTTGAGCCTAATAATGGTGGTGCTGAGAATGAAAATTGTGTACTTATTAAAGGTTGGAGTTCTAAATGGTTCGATTACAGTTGTAACGAATATAATGAAAAATTTATTTGCCAGCGTACACTACCAAGTAAGTATTATTTAAGGAAAAAAATTTAAAGAAGTTAAATCACTGAAATTATTGCTCAAAATTAACAACCACTCTAAATAAAACATAAATTGTTAACTTAGCCACAACAACAACTGCAACAATCCCTACAACCAAAACAACTACTACAACAATCCCTACAACCAAAACAACTACTACTACAATCCCTACAACTACAACTAAAACAATAACTACAACAATCCCTACAACAAAAACAACACCTACAACAATCCCTACAGCTACAACAGTTCCTACAACAAAAACAACACTTACAACAATCCCTACAACCAAAACAACAATAATAGAAACAGCCAAAAAAATAAGAATAACTACATAAGCAACCACAACAACAAAACCTTCAACTGAACAAAAACAACAACAATTCCAGGTTATAATTAACATACAAAAACCCAATATGATTGTATTGTTGGTTTATCATAGATGACAACACTAAAGTTAATAGTCTAAAGTGTTTAGTTAATATTTTTTTAACCATGTAAAAATTACTTTTTAGACCAACCTACTTATAGTATCATTGGCAATAACAGGATCATTTTTATTCAACTCCCTCCTTGTGAATTTTGTTTTACTCTACAAATTGAAAACAAAGACAACCACAAAATGTAAATATTTTTATAAAATGTTACCATAGCATATAATATTATTTTTGCTATATTACAAACTGTAAAATTTAAATTTTTTGGATTTTTTTTTAGATGATTTAAAGAAAACACAGAATATTCCCCAAAAACAAGAAATTATTTACGAAAATCATAAAATCTAAAACTTTTAAAATAAAAGCCTGTAAATAAAGGAACCAAATGTATAATGTTTTATAGTATGCAATAAACTAGCATATTTGGCACACAGAAACCATTTATGATTTAACCTTCATGTGACAGTAATAGCCAAAATTATAAAAAAAAATAATCCTAATGTAAATATAATAAAAAAATATTGCATAAAATAAACCGAGCAAATAAAAAATATTATATAAACCATTATGTTTATTATTTTTATTTAAAATTTCTTATGTAATGCATATAAGTCCTTATATTTACAGGATGCAAAATAAACATTTAAACTGTAACACCAATGTCTTTTCCTTTTACACCTACTCATATTAATTAACACATTTGTTATTATTATTTTATAAATAAATAAAAAACATGATCGTCTAAAACTTAACACAATTAACTTATAACCTACATTACACATGTTTATACAATAACTAAAAGGACGTTGTGTTAATACCCACTTATAGTATCATTGGCAATAAGTAAATTATCTTTATATTCCTGTTAATCTTATGTTTTTAACCCGCTTAAAAAAAGGAAAAATTAAAATATTTCTGTATAGTTGCATATTACCCAAAAAAAAAATTAAAATATGTCAACCAAAAAAATTAAAATATTTCTGTATAGTTGCATATTAACAAGTAGTACTCATTTACTCAATAATACAGTTTTTATAAAATGCTTTTTGAAGTTAAAATAATGTTTTATAACATTTAACATACATTTTTGCTATATTAGAAATCTTAAAATTTTCTATGATTTCATTATTATAGATGCTTTAAAAAAAACACGAAATACTTGAAAGAATTTATGCAAAACCATACAATTTAAAACTTAAAAAAACGGCAGTTTGTTAACCAGGCGTATAATGCTTTAAGTCTAAAACTAAAAAAAGACGCATTTTTGCATATACAAATATAAGTTTTATAGTAGAGTACCTAATCCCAGCATTATGTTTGGATTATAGTGCTTAAAAGTAATTCCTATTTACAACAAAAATGTGACGTTAAAACCACAATGTTAAAACCACAAAACCAGTTTATACCATCATGTTTTATAATCTTATCTGTTATTAGTTTTTTAAACTGTTAAAGTATTGGTCATAATGATTATGCCTATATAATAATGTTAAAAACACGATGCATGTTATTAAGTTTTCCTACACTCTGTAAAAATAACATTTAAATGACAAACAAAAAATAAATACTAGGTTTTTAATTACACCTACTAATAATTTATTACCAAGTATTCTTCTAAATCTGTAACATGACAATACTATGACAGATTATAGGCAACTTATAACATGTATTACACATGTTTATTCACACACATGAAATTTTATAATATCAAATCTTCATATAAATAGTCAAAAATAATAATTACATTTTTATTATTAGTTAAAATTTTGCAAAGCAACCTTAACTTAAAAATGTACAAGTTAATTTTAATTTTAATAATTTTAAATTTAAATGTTGTGAATAGGCAACAATGGTATACATATGAGAGTGTAGAATATTACTTTGGATTAGATGTTTTAAGTTATGACTTAGCAAACAAAAGATGTACAGAATTAAATGCTATGTTGGCAACTCTTAAAACTTCTGGAATTCAGAAATTTATTCAACAAACAATTACTTCAATTAAAGGTAAATAAATAGGCTATAAAAATAAGTATTTAATACATATATAGTATTTTGTTTTACATTCAGGCAATTAACTTAATATTCTACTGACAGATAAATTTATATTTTATTTAAGAACAAAGTTCAAAATATTACATTGGACTAACTCGACAAATTCCAAAGCAAACCAACTTTTCCTTTTTTTGGTCTGATGGGACAACTTTAACTAAGGAGCAATCTAACTGGGACTATGGTGAACCTAATAATGGGAAAAGTGGGAATGAAGATTGTGTCTTAGTTAAAAGTTGGAGTTTTAAGTGGGCCGACCTGTATTGCAATGTGCAAGCAAAATTTATTTGCCAAAAAAATTTACCAAGTAAGTCAGATTTAGATTAGGTTTTAGATAGTTTAATAAAAATACATTTTTAAGCAACAGTAACTTTAATTAAAACTAACACAAACTAATTGCTAACTTAGTGACAACAACAACAACAACAACTACAACCTCAACTGCAACAACAACAATCACAACAGTTTTAACAACAAGAGTAACTTTAAATACAACAACAACAACAGGACCAACAACATTAACCCAGTCAAACCCAACAACTACAAATTTTACAACTGAACAACAATCACAGGTTAACAATAACTTAAATCAAACTTATACAATAATTATTATATACATACAAAATTAATTTTAGTTAATAATTTTAAAAAAAGGCCATTTAATTAAACAAAAATAACTTTTATGTTTAGAACAACTCACAGTTTCATTGACAATTACTGAAACACTTCCATTCATTCCTATTCTTTCCAATTTCTAACTACTTTATAACAGAAAAAAGACTCAAAATCTACAAAGTAAATATCTTATATAGCACCTTTAAATAAATTTAAAATTTAATATGTTTTCAAACACAAAACAGTTTTTAGGCATCTACACATTTGAAAGACTAATAAAACAGCAATGAATTTTGGTTGATATATAAAATTATTAAATTGTTAATTTACCTCATTTCTTTTTGACAGATAATCAAAAAGTGCAGAATAATTCCAACCAACAAGAAAGTATTTACGAAAATCATAAAATCTAATACTTTTAATATAAAAGTATGGAAACAAGTTAACCAAATTTAATTTTTTTATTGCATACCTCAACCAAAAAAATTAATGTTTTGGCATATATTTTTGCAAATGACTTTAAATTTATTGTAACATATGATTGATTTTGCATTTTAAAATGTATGACATATGTTACAGGGCTAGTTATAAGATGTAATTTTTAATACGACTGTGTTAATTTTTTTTTTTTATATATGATTCCTTTTTTAGATAATTTAAAGAAAAAATAAAAACCATAATATCTAAAACTTCGAAAAAAAACATGTTAATATCGTACACCAAAATTTGATTTCTAAAACTTAAAAAAAAACATCATAGTATTGTACATCAAAATTAAAAAAAAAACATGTATATAAATAAATTAATAAAACAGTAAACAGACAAAAAATTTTACTAAAAAAATATGTTATGTAGAAAATTAAATTAAAATAAGAGGGGACAAAATGTTTTAAGCAAAAAATTATTGCAACAAAAATGTAATTTCATATATATAACTAAATGTATTGTGAAACTAAGTAAAATAATGTTGTTTTATTTTAAAACAATGTGTATGTTGTAATCATTTTGTGTCAGATATGTTTTATCACTGTTTGTTATATTTAAAATAGTCTTAATACTATTTAAAATGTCCATTAGACATCATTATAATGTTATTAAACAAACATGTACAATGCATGACTGTGTGTTAGTGTTTGTAGGCTCTTTATATTTTTAAACACCACTTTTTTTCAAATACACCTACTTATAACCAACCTACATATTATTCAACTATGACATCACAACACCGTGTCTTATCTAAACACAATTTTACACATTTAAGCAGTATGACAACAAAAACTTTCTTATTTATTTTTATGTATGAATATTATAAGAGTAGTATTTAGTTTCATAAGACTAAGTGTAACAGGTATTGTACTTAAAATGAACAAGTTAGTTTTAAGTTTGATGATTTTAAGTTTAAATATTGTAAATGGGCAACAATGGTATACATATGAGGGTGTAAAATATCACTTTAGAGCAGATGTTTATAGTTATGACACAGCAAAAACAAAATGCACAGAATTAAATGCTAGATTGGCAACTCTTAAAAATTCTGAAATTCGAGGTTTTATTAATCAAACAATATATTTAATCAAAGGTAAAAATATTAAATAAGTTTTTCTGTTTATATCTGAGCATAATATTAACAAAAATTTATATGTTATTAAAGGACAAAGTTCAAGATATTATATTGGTCTTACTCGACAAATTCCAAACCAAGACAATTCCCCTTTTATTTGGTCTGATGGAACAACTTTAACTGTTGACCAATCTAACTGGGACAGATATGGTGGGGTGATGGAACCTAATAATGGGGGTGCTAAAAATGAAAATTGTGTTTTAGTTAAAGGTTGGTTTTCAAAGTGGGCTGATATTAAATGCAATGAGCAGGCAAGATTTATTTGCCAACGACATTTACCAAGTAATTAATATTTAGGTCATGTTTTAGGTGGTTATATTTAAAGAAATGCACAAAACTTATTAATTGAATTTTCAATCACAAGGCAACAATAATATTCAGCAAAATTTAACAAAAATTGATTGTTAACATAGCTACAACAACAACAACCACAAAAACAAAAGTAACAACAATTCCAACATCAGCTACAACAACCCTGACAATGACTGTAACAAAAATGTTTACAAATACAACAACAGAACCAACAACATTAAGTAATCTAAATCTGGCAACAACAAATCCTACAACTAAACTACATCAATGTGAAGTAAATAACAACTTAATATCCACTTTTTAGCATAACTATAAAACAGATAAATTATTATAAAGTTAATAATTAGAATAAATACATTCTAATAAAGTAAAAATTAATTTTATGTTTAGAGCAATAATCCACTCACAGTTGCATTTGCAATTACTGGAACGCTTCTACTTTTTTCAGTTCTTGTAAATCTCTACCTACTTTATAACAGAAAAAAGACTCAAAATCCACCAGGTAAATATTTTAAAAAGCAGCTGTAAAATAAATGTGATATATAATATAAACATAACAGTTTTTAAGCATCTAAGTATTTGTAACACAAATGTTACAGCAGTTAACTTTGATTCTTTTATACAGATAATCAAAAAATACAGAAAACTTCCAACCAACAAGAAAGTATTTATGAAAATCATAAAATCTAACACTTTTAATATAAAAGCCTGCAAATATGTTAACCAAATGTTATGTTTTTTTATTGCATCAAACAAAAAACAGAACTTTTTGGTATATATATTTGCCAATTACAAACCAGGCAAAAATCCCTTCTTAAAAATTGCAATTTAACCTTTATGTAAAAACCATTATAGTTGGTACATTGACAGAATAAACCAGAAATAATTGAATTTATTATCTAACCATTAAATTAATAGAATAGACAGTTAAATTGATGGAATAAAAAAAATTGATCCATTGTATTTAGTATTTATTCTATTACAAATTTCCTATCTAATATATGATAATCTCTATATGTATTTACAGAAGGCAAAATAAATATAAAAACTGTAATTCCAATGTTTTTTCCTTCTACACCCACTAATATAGAACTGACACATATATTATTATTGTTTAATAAATTTATAAAAACATGATTGTCTTAATTGTAACACAATCAACTTTTAACATGCATTACAGATGTTTATATAATAACTAAAAGGATGTTGTGTTAGTAAATCTTATCAATAAATAGCCAAGAAACATGAACAAAAGTTCATTAAGTCAAAGTTTAAGTAGCCTTAATTTTAAATATGAACAACTTAATTTTAAGTTTAATGATTTTAAGTTTAAATGTTGTAAATGGGCAACAATGGTATGCATATGAGGGAGTAGAATATAACTTTGGATCAAGTTTGACTACTTATGAAACAGCAAAAACCAACTGTGCATTTTTAAATGCTTCGTTAGCAACTCTTAAAACCTCTGAAATTCGTGATTTTATTCAACAAACCTTGAATTCAACAGGAGGTAAAAGAAACGAAGTTTAATATGAAAAATATTTTTCCATATTTAGATAAATTTTACTAAATAACAGCATTATTTCATTGAAGGTTCAGGTTCAAATTATTATATTGGCCTTACTCGAAAAATTCCAAACCAAGATAATTCCTCCTTTATTTGGTCTGATGGAACAAATCTAACTAGTGACCAGTCTAACTGGGATAGAGATAATGCAAGTAATGTATATGAACCAAATAATGCTGGTGCTGGGAATGAAAATTGTGTACTTATTAAAGGTTGGACTTCTAAATGGTTCGATTACAGTTGTAACGAATATAATGAAAAATTTATTTGTCAGCGTACACTACCAAGTAAGTATTATTTAAGAAAAAATTTTAAAGGAGTTGAAAATAAATCACTGAAATTATTGCTTAAAAATAACAACCAGTCCAAATAAAACAATTATAAATTCTTAACTTAGCTACAACAACAATAGCAACAACATCTACAACAATCCCTACAACTAAAACAACAACTATCCCTAAAACTACAACTACAACAATCCTTATAACTACAATAATCCCTACAGCTACAACAGACCCTACAGTAAAAACAACATCTACAACAATCCCTACAGCTACAACAGACCCTACAACCAAAACAACACCTACAACAATCCCTACAACCAAAACAACAACAATAGAAACTGTGCAAAAAACAAGTGTAACCAAAGAAACAACAACAACAACACCTTCAACTAAACAAAAACAACAACAATCCCAGGTTATAATTAACATACAAAAACCCATTATGATTGTATTGTTGGTTTATTATAGATGACAACACTAAAGTTAATAGTCTAAAGTGTTTAGTTAATATTTTTTTAACCATGTAAAAATTACTTTTTAGACCAACCTACTTATAGTATCATTGGCAATAACAGGATCATTTTTATTCAACTCCCTCCTTGTGAATTTTGTTTTACTCTACAAATTGAAAACAAAGACAACCACAAAATGTAAATATCTTTATAAAATGTTACCATAGCATATAATATTATTTTTGCTATATTACAAACTGTAAAATTTAAATTTTTTGGATTTTTTTTTAGATGATTTAAAGAAAACACAGAATATTCCCCAAAAACAAGAAATTATTTACGAAAATCATAAAATCTAAAACTTTTAAAATAAAAGCCTGTAAATAAAGGAACCAAATGTATAATGTTTTATAGTATGCAATAAACTAGCATATTTGGCACACAGAAACCATTTATGATTTAACCTTCATGTGACAGTATTAGCCAAAATTATAAAAAAAAATAATCCTAATGTAAATATAATAAAAAAATATTGCATAAAATAAACCGAGTAAATAAAAAATATCATATAAACCATTTTAGTTATTATTTTTATTTAAAATTTTATTATGTAATGCATATAAGTCCTTATATTTACAGGATGCAAAATAAATATTTAAACTGTAACACCAATGTCTTTTCCTTTTACACCTACTCTTATTTAACCAACACATTTGTTATTATTATCTTATAAATAAATAAAAACATGATCGCCTAAAACTTAACACAATTAACTCATAACCTACATTACACATGTTTATATATTAACTTAAAGAATGTTGTGTTAGTACCCACTTGTAGTATCATTGACAATAAGTAATATTTTTTTTATCCGTGTTAATCTTATGTTTTTTACCAGCTTAAAAAAAGGAAAAATTAAAATATTTCTGTATAGTTGCATAGAGTTTTTATAAAATGCTTTTTGACGTTAAAATAGTGTTTTATAACATTTAACATACATTTTTGCTATATGAGAAACCATAAAATTTTATATGATTTCATTATTATAGATGCTTTAAAAAAAAAAAACGAAATACTTAAAAGAATTTAAATGCAAAACCATAGAATTTAAAACTTTAAATAAAAAAACAGCAATTTGTTAACCAGGCGTGTAATGCTTTAAGTCTAAAACTAAAAAATGACGCATTTTTGCATATACAAATATAAGTTTTATAGTAGAGTACCTAAACCCAGCATTATGTTTGGATTATAGTGCTTAAATGTAATTCCTATTTATAATAAAAACGTGACGTTAAAACCATAATGTCGGTGTCCAGTTTATACCATCATGTTTTGTTATCTAATCTGTTATTAGTTTTTTAAACTGTTAAAGTATTGGTCATAGTTGATTATGTCTATATAATAATGTTAAAAACTCGATGCATGTTATTAAGTACTCCTACACTACGTAAAAATAACATTTGAATGAAAATTACACCCACTAATAATTGACAACCATGTATATTACAATTTTAACATAACAATACCATGACTAAACAACTAACATGCTTTACACATGTTTATTTAATAACACAGGGAATTTTAGGTGTCAAACCTTTATATAAATAGTCAAGAATAACAATTACATTTTTATTATTAGTTGAAATTTTGCAAAGCAACCTTAATTTAAATATGAACAAGTTAGTTTTAAGTTTGATGATTTTAAGTATAAATGTTGTAAATGGGCAACAATGGTATGCATATGAGGGTGTAGAATATTACTTTGGACCAGAACAAATTTTAACAAGTAAGTAAGATTTATAACAGGCTTTAAGTGTTTTATGCACAACTTTTTATAGAACTTTTCTTTTTAAGGCAACAATATTTTTTACTAAAAAAAAACACATAAGCTGATTGTTAATTTAGCTTTAACAACAATCACAACAACTTCAACAACAACAACTACAACCTCAACTACAACAAAAACAACTACAGCAACCCCATTAACTACAACAATCTCAACAGCAAAAGTAACTTCAAATACAACAACAACAGAACCAACAACATTAACCCAGTCAAACCTGACAGCTACAATTCCCACAACTAAACTACAACAAGCACAGGTTAATAATAAATATAACCAGCTTTTATAACAAATACTATATACTTATAAAATTAGTTTTAGTTAATAATTCGGTTTTTGGTAAGCAATCTAATAAAGTAAAAATTACTTTTATGTTTAGGGCAATAATCCACTTACAATTCTATTTGCAATTACTGCATCACTACTACTTATTTCAGTACTTGCTCATCTATATCTTCTTTATAAAAGAAAAGAAACTCAAAACCAACCAAGTAAATATCTTATATGGTAGCAGTTAAATTAAAGTGAAGTATAATTTGTCTTAAAAAACAAAACAGTTTTTAGGCATCTACTCATTTGGAGTACTAATGTTACAGCAGTTAATTTTAGTTGCTTTATAAAAATTTAAAATTGTTAATTTACTTAATTTCTTTTTGACAGATAATCAAAAAGTGCAAAATACTTCTAACCAACAAGAAAGTATTTACGAAAATCATAAAATCTAAAACTTTTAATATAAAAGTATGGAAACAAGTTTACCAAATTTAATTTTTTTTATTGTATGTCTTAACCAACAAAATGAAATTTTTGGCATACATATTTGCGAATGACTTTAAATTTATTGTAACATGCGATTGATTTTGCATTTTAAAATGTACAACTTATGTTACAGAGCTAATATTAAGATGGAATTTTTAATATGACTGTGTTAAAATTTCCTATTTTTTTATATATTATTCCATTTTCAGATAATTTAAAGAAAACACAAAAACCATAATATCTAAAACTTTTAAAATATAAGCATGTTAATATCTTATCTAAATGTATATGTTTTTTCATTTTATGCTTTTTATACTTATATACCATACTTTAAAAAGAAAACAGTGTAATTAAATAAAGCAGTGAATAGATTTGCAAAAAAATTCACTAAAAAAATATGTTGTACAAAATAAAAATAAAATTTGGAGATACAAAAAAGTTTCAATGCAAAAATTTATTGCAACAAAAATGTAATTTCATATGACTAAATGTGAAGGTGAAACTAAATAAAATAATATTGTTTTATTTTACAACAATGTGTGTATTGTAATCATTTTGTGTCAGATATGTTTTTTTCATTGTTTGTTATATTTAAAATAGTCTTGATACTATTTAAAATGTCAATGAGACATCATTATAATGTTATTAAATAGACATGTGCAATGCATGACAGTGTGTTAGTGTTTGTAGGCTCTTTATATTTTTAAACACCACTTTTTTTCAAATACACCTACTATTAACTTACCTACATATTATTCAACTATGACATCACAACACCATGTCTTATCTAAACACAATTTTACACATTTAAGCAGTATGACAACAAAAACTTTCTTATTTATTTTTATGTATAATCATTATAAGACTAGTTTTTAGTTTAATAAGACTAAGTGTAACAAGTATTGTACTTAAAATGAACAAGTTAGTTTTAAGTTTGATGATTTTAAGTTTAAATATTGTAAATGGGCAACAATGGTATACATATGAGGGTGTAAAATATCACTTTGGAGCAGATGTTTATAGTTATGACACAGCAAAAACAAAATGCACAGAATTAAATGCTAGATTGGCAACTCTTAAAACTTCTGAAATTCGAGGTTTTATTAATCAAACAATATATTTAATCAAAGGTAAAAATATTAAATTATTTTTTCTGCTTATATCTAAGTATAATATTAACAAAAATTAATATTTTATTTAAGGACAAAGTTCAAGATATTATATCGGCCTAACTCGACAATTTCCAAACCAAGATAATTCCCCTTTTATTTGATCTGATGGGACAAACTTAACTAGTGACCAAGCTAACTGGGACAGAGATAATGCAAGTAATGTATATGAGCCTAATAATGCTGGTGCTGGGAATGAAAATTGTGTACTTATTAAAGTTTGGAGTTCTAAATGGTTCGATTACAGTTGTAACAAATATAATGAAAAATTGATTTGTCAGCGTACACTACTGAGTAAGTATTAAAACCTTAAGAAGTTGAAAATTTTAAAGAAGTTAAAAATAAATCACTGAAATTATTGCTCAAAATTAACAATCACTCCAAATAAAACAATTATAAATTGTTAACTTAGCCACAACAACAATAGCAACAACATCTACAACAAACCCTACAACTAAAACAACATCTACAACAATTCCTACAACTAAAACAACAACTACAACAAAATCAACAACTACGACAATCCCTACAACTAAAACAACTACTACAACAATCCCTACAACAAAAACAACAACTACAACAATCCCTACAACTATAACAGACCCTATAACAAAAACAACACCTACAATAATCCCTACACATACAAAAATCCCTACAACCAAAACAACAACAATAGAAACAGCCAAAACAACAAATGTAACTAGAGAAACAACAACAAAACCGTCAACTGAACAAAAACAACAACAATCCCAGGTAATAATTAATATACAAAAACCCAATAAGATTGAATTGTTGGTTTATTATAAATGACAACACTAAAGTTAATAGTCTAAAGTGTTTAGTTAATATTTATTTAATCATGTAAAAATTACTTTTTAGATCAACCTACTGATAGTGTCATTGGCAATTACTGGATCATTTTTATTCAACTCCCTCCTTGTGAATTTTGTTTTACTCTACAAATTGAAAACAAAGATAAACACAAAATGTAAATATTTTTATAAAATGTTACCATAGCATATAATATTATTTTTGCTATATTCGAAACTGTAAAATTTTAATTTTTTGGATTTTTTTACAGATGATTTAAAGAAAACACAGAATATTCCCCAAAAACAAGAAATTATTTACAAAAATCACAAAATCTAAAACTTTTGAAAAAAAAGTCTGTAAATAATGGAACCAAGTCTATAATGTTTCATAATATGCAATAAACTAGCATATTTGGCACACAGAAACCAAATATAATTTATCCTTTATGTGACAGTAATAGCCAAAATTATAAAAAAAAATAATCCTAAAGTAAATATAATAAAAAAATATTGCATAAAATAAACCGAGCAAATAAAAAATATTATATATACCATCATATTTACTATTTTTATTAAAAATTTCTTATGTAATGCGTGTAGTCCTTATATTTACAGGATGCAAAATAAATATATTTAAACTGTAACACCAATGTCTTCCTTTTACACCTACTAATATTTAACCAACACATTTGTTATTATTATTTTATAAATAAATAAAAAACATGATCGTCTAAAACTTAACACAATTAACTTATAACCCACATTACACATGTTTATACAATAACCAAAAGGACGTTGTGTTAATACCCACTTATAGTATCATTGGCAATAAGTAAATTATCTTTATATTCCTGTTAATCTTATGTTTTTAACCCGCTTAAAAAAAGGAAAAATTAAAATATTTCTGTATAGTTGCATATTACCCAAAAAAAAAAATTAAAATATGTCAACCAAAAAAATTAAAATATTTCTGTATAGTTGCATATTGCCAAGTAGTACTCATTTACTCAATAATACAGTTTTTATAAAATGCTTTTTGAAGTTAAAATAATGTTTTATAACATTTAACATACATTTTGCTATATTAGAAATCAAAAAGTTTTATATTTTTTTTATTATAGGTGATTTAAAAAAATACATATAATACTTAAAAGAATTTATGCAAAACCATAGAATTTAAAACTTTAGATAAAAAACGGCAATTTGTTAACCAGGCGTATAATGCTTTAAGTCTAAAACTAAAAAATGACGCATTTTTGCATATACAAATATAAGTTTTATAGTAGAGTACCTAAACCCAGCATTATGTTTGGATTATAGTGCTTAAAAGTAATTCCTATTTACAATAAAAATGTGACGTTAAAACCACGATGTGGGTGACCAGTTTATACCATCATGTTTTGTTATCTAATCTGTTATTAGTTTTTTAAACTGTTAAAGTATTGGTCATAGTTGATTATGTCCATATATTAATGTTAAAAACACGATGCATGTTATTAAGTCTTCCTACACTACGTAAAAATAACATTTGAATGACAAAAAAAAATAAAAACTATGTTTTTAATAACACTCACTAATAGTAATAGTTTACAACCATGTGATATATTACAACTTTACCATTACAATACCATGACTAAACATGATTAACTAACATGCTGCACGCATGTTTATTTAATAACACATACAATTTTGTGATAATAAATTTTATATAAATAGTCAAAAATAATAGTTACATTTTTATTATTAGTTAAAATTTTGCAGAGCAACGTAAGTTTAAAAATGAACAAGTTAGTTTTAAGTTTAATGATTTTAAGTTTAAATGTTGTAAATGGGCAACAATGGTATAAATATGAGGGTGTAGAATATCACTTTGGACCTACAGTTAATAGTTATGACATAGCAAATACAAGATGCACAGAATTAAATGCTATGTTGGCAACTCTTAAAACTTCTGGAATTCGTGATTTTATTCAACAAACAATTACTTCAATTAGAGGTAAATAAATGTTAAAAAAAAATTATAAATAGTTTTTACCGTTTTGTATCTAAATAAACAATCCTATTACTAACAAAAAAAATTTTTAATTTAAGGAGAGAGCTTTAGATTCTGGATAGGCTTAACTCGTCAAATTCCAAACCAAGACAATTCCCCTTTTATTTGGTCTGATGGGACAACTTTAACTAGTGACCAAGCTAACTGGGACAGAGATAATGGGGCAATGGAACCCAATAATTATGGTATAGGAAACGAAAATTGTGTGTTATTAAGACCCTGGACTTCAAAGTGGAATGATATTAAATGTAATGAGCAAGAAAAATTTATTTGTCAACGAAATTTACCAAGTAAGTAATATTTTAATAATGTTTGTGGTGACTACTCAGAAAAATAATTATTTCAATTGAATGTAACAACTGTTAAGCATCAAAACTAATAAACAAAATAAATCTTCTATGTAGCTACAACAACTACACCAGCCCCAACAACAACAGGTTTTACAACAAAACAAAAAGTTCTACAACTTTGCCAAGAACAACAACAAAATTTACAGGTGAAAATTGATATCATTTTTACTAATAATATATTTTTGACCAATTTTAAAATAATTTTAGTTAATAGTCAGGCATCATGCTTTTAGTAAAGTATTGAATTATTGCATTTATGTTTAGAACACTTCACTTATAATAGGATGGGTAATTACTGGAGGATTCCTTTTTATTTCAATCCTCGCTAATCTTTACTTACTTTTTAAACTTACTAATTCTCATAACCCCAAAGGTAAATATATGTTAAGATAATTGTAAAACCTAGCTATACATAGATCTTTAACAAGCATTTTTTAACAGTCAAAATGTATATACATAATATAAAGAAAATTGTAAAATTTATATCTGTTTTTTATGCAGACAATTTAAAGAAAATTCAGAATTCTCCAAACGATCGAGAGAACATTTATGAAAACTTAAAAATTAAAATCAAAACATATGTTAACCAAATGTAGCCTACTGTGTTGTTTCTTTCATGCTAAACAAAATTAAAGTAGACATACACAGACCAGTCATTTAAGACTACCCTTAAATCCTGATATACTTTATAAGGTAGAAATAACTTACTAAACACCAATCGGTCTTTCCCCCCAAAAAATTTCAAAATGTCCAGAAATGATGTAAGATCCTAAAACTTCAGAAGAGCGCCCATATTTAAACAAATAAAATGTCAATGTAGCTACTGACAATAAACTCATTTATTCCAAAAACAATCAAAGACGCCTAGAAACTTAGTTACTAAAGCTCATTAACTTTCTGTAAAATAAACATAACACATTTACTAATTTTTTTAATAGATTATAATTTTTTTTTAATTTATTGTTTTTAACAATATACCTTCTGACATATATAATTTTATAAACATATTGTTTTGACTTTTAAAATATTATGTAACCGACCTTAATTAATTACAACTTTATACACCACTGAAAATTCATAGTTAACTTATTTTGTGCAATTATCTGTGACATTTTAATTAAATATTAGTTACGTTTACATATTTTTTTTTTTTTTTAATATATATCTTTATCCTCGATGTGGGAAAGTCGAATGCGCGACTTAAACATAGAGTAACATCAGTTGCTCAGACCCAGTCCCGAGTTGCCTGTGGCAGTTTGGGATATTATAGAGACTATAATTGCCTGGTAATTATGCTGCTGATTAAGTGCTTGCTCAGCAGAAGTTTATACCGTTTATATTGCCTTACTTAAGGGCGCTACAGCTTAAGATCAGTGGGAATTAAACCCACGACCTCATGTGTGGTGTAGAAAGTGTCCTTACCACTACACAGCTACACCACGCTGCCGGTATATATAAGAGATTAAATAACATCAAACTTATATTCTTGAAATCTCTCTTACAAATCTTTGGCTTAAAAAACAAGATTGATATTCAAGATATTAAGATAACCTTACTAAACCATTCTTATTAAAATTATAAAATATTGTCCATACAAAATATGTAAGTTTAATTTTTACTTGATATATTGGACGTTTCGTTTTTCTAACGACGCTAAATTGCTATTGTCGTAAGTTTTTACTTGATTTTATCGTAGCTGTTAAATTTAAATAAATCTTGTAACACAATATTTTTATAACGATCTTTTTTTTGTTTATTTTTCTTTTACAAATTCCCCGTTTTACTCACGTTGTCTAAAAAAAAACAAAGTTGTTTACTACGATATGGTTGAGTTAGTACTAGGTTTGCAACTTAAATTCAATTTATCCTCAAACTAATATTAGTTTAACAATTTCAAGCTAAGTTAAAATTTAATTTTATAGAAAACTAAAAGTAGTTTTATTAATTTACATAACAATTTATTTGCATATCTACAAAAAAGTACGATTTAAGTAGTTTTATGATATAAAAGTGGCCTCTGCAATATGAAAACTGTGTGTAAAAGATATAAGAAAAAACAAAAACTATAAAAAAAATCTAGCATATTTAAGAAACAACACATAAAAAAAATATAGGAATTATTTAATTTAAAAAATGATATACTAAAGACAAATAAGTATAATGAAACATTGGTTGGTTCAAATTAAATAAAAATACAATATTTTATACAAAAATATTTTAAACAAACTTTGAAATTCTTTATTGAAATGAGAATAATAAAAACATAAAATCAAATATTCAACAGTATGACAACATAAAAGTTTACATTTACCCACCCCCTGACCTTGAATATTATTTTACATTTTTATACAGGAGTTTATTTTCTTAGTGTTTAACAAAAGTTAACATACACAGGTTCATTAACTGCAACTAAAAGAAAAGCTTTATGTTAAAAAAATGTCCAACAAAAAGAATTTAAAAGGGTTGTGCTATAGTGATATAGCAAGTAATATATAAAATAACATTTATAATGGCAATAAATAACACATTAGGCGTAAGCGTGGTGTAGTGGTAAGAACACTTGCTACACCACACATAAGGTCGTGGGTTCAATCCCAACTGATCTCATGCTGTAGCGCCCTTGAGTAAGGCGCTATTAACGGTAAGAACTCCTGATGAGCCAGTACTTAATCAGTAGTATAAATATCAGGCAATTATAATCTATAATATCCCAAACTGCCACAGGCAACTCGAGACAGGGTCGGAGTAACTGATGTTACTCTATGTTTAAGTTGCACATTCGACTTTCCCACATCGACAATAAAGATATATACAAAAAAAATCATGGTGGAATAAAATTAACTGTGAAATTAAAAATTTGTCATATATTAAGTAGGCATAATGATAATATCTGAAAATCTAGATAAACTTAAATAACAAATTTAAATAAGTTAAAAAATTTACTTACGATGTTGATCCTGGTTAATATAGATTTGTGGTGTTTCACTTAATTCTGTGGTATTTTGCTAAGAGTTATAAGTTTTAAATCACAAACTTATTGACTGAATTTACAAACGAAATTTTATTCCATATCAAAATAAAAATGCAGAAAAAAAAATGTTTTTATAGGCTACTAACTTACGTAATAATTTACAATACATATTACTATATAAAATTCAATTAAACCATAATAAAAATTTTTTACCCCTTTTTTTTAATACTACAACAGCATGTACACCCAGCACTACAAAACCAAATATGGGCAATTAATAAAACTAAAGCAAAGGATGCAACTGTGGCAAGAATAACATTCGTAGCAGTGTTCTAAATATTAATTTTAAAGTTATTAATTCTAAATATTAATTTCAATTAACATTTAACCGGCAGCGTGGTGTGGTGGTAAGAACACTTGCTACACCTTCATGAGGTCGTGGGTTTAATCCTCACTGATCTCATGCTATAGCGCCCTTGAGTAAGCCGATATAAACGGCATGAACTCCCGCTGAGCCAGCACTTAATCAGCAGCTATATCTAATTATAATCTAATACAAAAAAAAAAAATTTTAAATGTAAGCTAAATTACTCAAGGCTACATTTTTAAAGATTGCCGATGCAATTGTAAACAGTAACATTGGGCCAGTGCTGAGAGCAGAAAAAATAGAAACCACCAATCCACCTACAATCTAAAAATAAATTAAGATTTTAAATAAAAAATTAGTTTATATACAAATTTAGTTTAAAATAAGAAAAGTGTTAAAAACTAACAAAAAAACAGCATTTACTTGGCAAAAAAAATTACATTGCAAGTGGTTGGCTTCCTAGAGGCCTTAAGACTTAGAATTCCAGAAATTATCAAAAAAAATAAATAAAAGAAAAAAGAAAAATAATTATCTAAGTTAGGTATTTGGTTTATAGGACCAAATTTCTTACTTATTGTTTATACTTTGTTAAATATAAAAATTGATACATATCTATCGAAAAAAAACAGTTAAATTTTATTATCTTAAATTAAAATAAAGTTTTGAACAAATTTTCCACCTAATAGTACAGTATTTAAACTTAACCAGACTAAATGTATGTTTTTAAACTAAAGTTAAAAAGATAAATAACAAATAATATGTGCTTTTTTTGTATATATCTTTATCCTCGGTGTGAAAAAGTTGAATGCGCGACCTAAACATAGAGTAACATCAGTTAATCCGACCCAATCTCGAGTTGCCTGTGGCAGTTTGGGATATTATAGATTATAATTGCCCGATAATTATGCTACTGATTTAGTGCTGGCTTAGCAGGAGCTTATACCGTTTATAGCGTCTTACTCACGGGTGCTACAGCATGATATCAATAGGAACTGAACCCACGACCTCATGTGTGGTGTAGCAAGTGTTCTTACCACTACACCACGCTGCCGGTGAACTTACCAAACCCCCAGTGATAATTCCAGTTCCAAATCTACCATAACCGTTCTTTCCCTTCAGCGTAATTATAAGTAGATATGTGCTCAGCGAAACACATAAAATGCCAAGAACAACGAAACCAATCTTTAAAGTAAAAGGATTTTATAAATTGACAATGTATTTATACTAAAAATGTTTGAACAATAATTTTTACAAAATTACAGTCAGCAATAGATTCAATGAATTAATATCAACAATAAAATTAAGATATAATTATAACAAAAAGCTCATGGTTAATATTTAGAAAAACCTACCCCAAGGCCTTTGTAGATTTTCAGATATTTTTTTGCATTCTTCACTATATTTTTGTTATTAACAATAGATGCATTCGTTGTGTTCATTTCAGCTTGTATTCGGCGTGGTGAAACGGTTTGAGACATATTTTCTGATTTGAATTTATTTTTTTTTACTAACAGACTAACAAATTCTTTTTATGTAGTTATCAATTATTGATGTAAATAGATTAACTTCAAAGTCCAAACAATTCACGTTTAAGCTCAAATTGAACATATTTTGCTGAGTCAAACGCGAATTTTATGCAAATTTAATTACTTTAAAAATTTAATTACTGCAATCATACGATAATCATCTGATTTGTTCTCTAATGACAAAATCAGCGTGGTGGAACAACAATAACAATAAATAAAGTGTTGCCGAATATATCTTACTTGTGCTTTTTAACCTGCAATAGAACTAAATAAGTTTAAATATTTGTAGTTAAACCCTCAATTTAAATATAACAGATGTTAATTTTCAAAATTGTAAGTTATTTAGTGGCATTTTTACAAAGTGCATAATTGGTTAGTTTTACATTGCAAGAAATACTACAGGCATATCATATTATATACTAAAGTATACAATTCCAAAAAAAAAAATTTTAAACAAGCTTAAACAAAAATATATAATTTAAAAAAATTTGAAAACATTTTACTTTAAACAAATTTGAATGTAGTAAATAAAAGTAGATTAAAAAACCTTGTATAAAATATTCTAAAGAACAACATATACCGGGTTGAATTCCTTTTGTTAGTCATTTTTAGTTTGTAAATTTGGTGAAGGGAGTAGTGGTGGATCTGCTGGTATTTGTTGATACATTTCATCTTGTTAGTCATTTTTAGGTTGTGGATTTGGTGGGGGGAGTGGTGGTGGATCTTCTGGTATTTGTTGATACATTCCATCTGGGTGGTCGTCTTTAGGTTGTGGATTGGATGGAGAAGGAAAATCAACATACACTGGATTAAATCCATCCTGTTGGTCAGCTTTAGTTTGTGAATTAGATAGAGGAAGTGGTGGTGGACCTTCTGGCATTTGTTGATACATTTTATCTTTTTGAGAAGATATGGATTGCAAATAAGGATTCTGTTCTAGACTGACAAACGGTTATAAATAAAATCATATTAAAAAAATATATATTGATTATTGAAAGAAAAAGAGCAATAAAAAATAATAATTTACCGAAAACTAATTTATGTAATTTTTACAAGGAAATTTTAATGACTTAACTTTAAAAAATTTGAACAAACTTTAACAAATCAATCTAGTAAACAAAAAAAATAGGTTAATCATTGTATAATATATTCAAAAGTTTAACATACACTGAAGTTACTTCTTTTTGTTTGACAGCTTTAGTTGGTGGACTGGATGAGGGGAGTGGTGGTGGATCTGCTGGTATTTGTGGATAGATTTCATCTTGTTGTTCATCTTTAGGTTGTGGATTAGATGGTGAGGAAAAATCAACATACACTGAAGTAAACTCTTGTTGGAAATCTTTAGTTTGGGAACTGGATGAGGGGAGTGGTAGTGCAGGTCTTGTTTGATAAATTTCTTTTTCTTGAAAAGGCATTGGTTGCAAATAAGGTTGTTGTTCCAGCTTGACAATTAATTGATCATCAGTTTGATTTTGAGAACCTTTTTTGCAAAAAAAATGATTTAAATTAAATTCAAATAAAAAAGAAGTAAAAATGATATATGCTACTGAAAAAGATATTTTAAAAAATAGAAAAAAAATATTTATATTTAAAATGATAAAATGATGGTAAGAATTATATATAAAAGTAATATTTAAATAACATAAAAAATATTTTAAAAGAGGGATAGTAATTAAATGTTTTTACTTTGTTGAACTTGATCTTGACCAACATAATTTTGTGATATCTGGCTTGAATAAACTGCTTGCTTTCGCTAAAAATAATTTTTTCATTGTATAATAAATTATGAATTTGAAAAAGTCAACTAGATTTTATATCTACAGGTTAGTTGTTATAATCACCCTTGTGTGTCTTTGTTACTTACTTCATCATCATCATCATCATCATCATCTTGTGCATAACAGCAACAATTCAATCCAGCACAACAATATTTAATATTAACACTTGATAAAATAAAAACTGAGACTGCAAATATACAATAAACAATATTTCCGATAACCTAAAAAATAAAATTATTTTTTTAGTAATTTTACTAAACCAGATGTATAAAGAAAAATAGTTTGTTTTTGTACTATAACAAAAGTTAAGATAAACCTTTTTTTGTGAGTTTGTTTTTTAATAGCATTTTTAATATAGTAAATATTTGTACTTTATAACTTCAAAAGTTTAGATATTCTAAAATCCATGTGCCATGCCATAACAAACAAAAATTTAAAAAAAATCTAAATAATATACCCCCACTGAAATAACAATTCCAATAACTGCAAAAGCAAACAAGACACAAGCACACATAGCAGAAAATATAGAAATAATCATTCCACTGACAATCTAAAAATATTTTTTATTAATAACGATATTATAACATTGTCATAATAACTTTTTGGATGTATTTATGCAATACAGTTAAAAAAATTAAAACTAACAATTTTTTTTTTAAATTTCCATGCATAGGTATAATAAATGACCTATTTTACTTACATGACAATAAGTCGGTTTTATTCCTGAAGCAATACCCAAACTTCCTGAAACTACAAACTGTAAAAATACATAAAATAGTGCAATTAATTAATCAACTACTGATCATGTTAGGCTTATAGTTTTTAAACAAAATAATTTTAAATGTAAATTCTTAATACCTAACTCTATATATATATCAAATGAGTATTATTATTTATTAATCCAGATAATTAAAGCATATTGATTTTGTTACTTTTATAGTTTTTCTTATCTTATTACTTTTGTAACTCTAAAACTTTAAAAGAACCAATAACTTACAGGGTATGCAAAATTACTTAATAGCTTAATATTTAAAAATTTATATTATGTAAGGGCTATGTATAAAAATTCGTACCATTTAGTATATAAGTGTTATTTGTTCTAAAACATGTACAATTTACTTACGACTGGTCCACACCAAACTCCCACTCCAATTATAGTTAAATTAGCTATAATGTTAAAAATACCCACAGCAACGCTCACTATACCAAGTATAAGCAAAGAACCCTTAAAGTAAATTAACAACACATTATAATAATAATTTAAATAAAGTTTTATTAAAAAAAAAACAAACAAGTAAAAAAGTCTGTAATCCGGTACTAAACATAAAAATAACATCACATGTAGTTTAAGAAACATTGCAGACTTAGGCTACACCATGATCACATAAAATATAGATCCGAAAGAGCAAGAACTTTTATAATTCAGTATAAACTAACTTACCCCAAGGCCTTTGAAGATTTTTGAATATTTTTGGGCATTCTTCACACGATTTTGCTGATCAACAACAGAAGCATTCATTGTGTTTACTTTAGCTTGTAACCTATTGATTTAAAAAAAATTTATACTTAATTTTATGTTTAATTTATCATTATTATAGGGGATTAAATTTATAGCCTAAACATAGAGAAACAATTAATAACATGGGGTTTTAAGGGGATTAAATTTATATCCTAAACATAGAGAAACAATTAATAACATGGGGTTTTAAGTTCACCACATAAAAACATCTAATAATGTTGCATTTTGCTTAAACTGTAAAAAATGTACTATAGCTTTTCTTGCAATTTTAGACTTATTAAGTAGGCTATACCGAAAATCCTTTAAATTCAAGATATGCCTTAAATAACTTTACCTTTAACAACAAGTGTATACACCAACAACGAAAAATACCAAAATATATTGATTAGATCGTTTTTTGCTGTTTGCAAATTTGAAAAAACGCATTCAGAGTCAAGTTAACATACCGTGTTTGAAGGACCAGAGCGACCGCTAATTATATTTTTTACCCCAAAAGGACTCCGATTTTTCGGGAAATTCCGAAAGAATGCGAAAAAAAATTTTGTTGACGTGTTTGGAAATTTTATTCACGTGTTCGTCTTTGATTTTTTTTTAACTGACGTTTTAACTAAAAATAACATTTTTTAACTGATGAAACCTTATTCCATAAAAACAAGACAAATTTCTAACTTTATTTAAAGTATTGCAGCTAGTTGATTTGTAGGTTATTTTTATACCGTTTCTTAAAAAAATTAGTTTTATGTTTTTAAATTTAAATGACTTATTTATTATGGTATTTATAAAATTAAATTGCGTTTAATGTGCATAAAATACAACAGATAAAGAATACTAAGAATTTGCAAAAATATTACATTTTATATTAAAAAATATTAAGATCGATATTACAGACAAAAACATATTACTTTCACAAAATTTCTTAATTTTTACAAAAATAGAGTAGTAACAAATGCAATATGTTGAGATAGAAGGTAACAATAGTATGTTGCAATAATTGAAATAAAGTCTTAATATATAGTTTAAGTACCGTAATACAAAATTCTGAAATAACATCAAAAAAAAGAAATATATTACTTAATTATACAACAAAAAAGTGAATATTTAGTTAAACAAATATAAAAGAAGATAATGCTATAAAATTAGATAAATAAAATATAAATGGTAAAGCAGTATATTACCCTATTTTTTAGAAAAAATGTGAATATTTAATTGAAGAAATACAAAAGCTGATATTGCTTTAAAATTGTGTAAATATAATAATAAATAAAGGCAAAACTTTTAATGAATTTATAAGGAATATAAACATTTATTAAAAAAAAAAAAGCACATAATTCTATACACAATTTTAACTACATAGTCATGGATGGGAGTATAATGATAAAAATTGAATTTTTGAAAAAGAAAGAAACTTAAAAGTAAAACAAACAATTCCAAAAACGTTACAAAAAAATAAAACAAAAATATTATAAAACTTTCTACAATAAAACTAGAAACTTTATATCTACTCAGTATCACCAAACTGATAAAATATTTCATTAATTTTTTTTTAAAGTTGGGTTAACTTTTCTTGATTTTCAACATTCGATTGTGGAGTGTATGCTGGAGGTGGTGTAAAATGATCAGAAACTTGTTGATAAGGTTGCTGTTGTTGCGCATAAAGATATTGTTGTTGTTGTTGGTTGGGAATTTGTTGATCAACATTTTGATAATCTAATCCCCAAAAAATTTACAATGGATTTATATAACCGGCAGCGTGGTGTAGTGGTAAGAACACTTGCTACACCAACATGAGGACCTGGGTTCAATCCCCACTGCTCTCATGCTGTAGCGCCCTTGAGTAAGGCGCTATAAACGGTACGAAGTAGCACTTAATCAGCAGTATAATTACTGGGCAATTATAATCAATAATATCCCAAATTGCCACAGGCAACTCGAGACTGGGTCGGAGTAATTAATGTTACTCTATGTTTAAGTCGCGCATTCGACTTTCCCACATCGAGGATAAAGATTAATACAAAAAAAAAATACAGAGACAAAAGAAGAATAATCTTTATCTGTATATAATGGAGCTTTGTGGTCAATATATGTATATGTCTAATTCAAATGACTAAAAAAAATAAAACTGTCACTTATGGTGCATGTGTAAATTATCATGGGCAAGTATTAGTTTTAGAGTTGCAACCAAATTACAAGAATCCTGACTGTAGGGCATGCTATCAATTGGTGTATATTTTAACATAGTGTACAATATATGCATGCCCAAATTAAAGGCCTACAAAAAAAATGCTATTTGTGGTGTAGGAGAATTTCCAGGTAAACTAACGTAGGCAATGTTATTTAAGAAACAATACGCAATTAAAATAACAATTTACGGCTGGGTTATTGGAGTATTTTAGTTAGGAATAGCAGAAAAGGTTTCATAAGGGCAACTCGGGCAATTATAGTTTATAATATTCCAATCTTTCGAAGTAAACTCAAGACTGGTTCAGGATAACTAATGTTACTTTTCCACATTAAAAATAAAGATATATACAAAAATAAAATGAGGAGAATGTACTTACATTGTTGATCTTGGGCAACATATTGTTGTGGTACCTGGCTTGCATAAACCACCTGCATTTGCTACAAAAACAATGTTTTAAATTGTTAGTAATAAAAGACTATTTTTTTGTATTTGATTATGTTAATTTAAATTTCTAATAAATTCTTACTTGATTATTGGTATTACAACAACTCATGCCAGCACAGCAAAAAGCAGAATGAACAATTGATAAAATAAAAACAACAAATGCAATCATTGTTAGAAGGATATTTGCGGTAGCGTCCTAAAAATAGTAATCATTTATTGAGTACAAGAAATTTAGGATCAACTTATAATTATAGAAATTTTTTAAATAGCCTACCATACTCTATAAGATATTAAACGAATTTGAATATCATTTAAATAACTTACTGTTCCAAAACTTATACTTCCAATGATGGAAAAAGCAAACAAGACAATGGCACACAAAGCAGAAAATATTGAAACAACCATCCCACCAACAATCTAGAAATGAGCTATTATTAAAACTAATGTGTTAAAACTGTCATAAAATCAAACATTATATATAAAACTGTTTACAACAGTCCTACTAATTTCCACACAAGACCACACAGGACTGCCAGGACCACACAGGACAATACATTTAACACACAGGACAATAATAAAATTCAGAAATAACATAGACTGTTTTTTTGTTTTTAAGGCAGCCAAGGGTATTTCCAGAAAGGGGTTACGGCTAGGGTTAATAAAAAGTGTCTCATCAATAGTATTTTTTTTTTCAATTAAATGACAGTAATCCAAATAAATAGTTAATGTCTTTTGTGCGGTAATCCTGTGTGGTAATTAGAAGGACCTTTTTATAATAACATAAACCAGTTCTTTATAATATTTATAAATAGTTTTTTTAGCAAAGAAAATACATAGCGCCATTTCTAATTGGTTAAAAATTTACTTACATTGCAGTAACTTGGATTTTTTCCTGAAGCATAACTTAAGCCTCCAGAAGCTATAAACTGTATAAAAAAAGATATATATATATTAAAATATTTATTAGCATGTATACAATTTAAAGTATATATAAAATGTTTGTTAAAAACTTAAAGTATGGGGCTTAGCTTTACTGTACGTGTTGATATTTTAGAATCAAAACATGCTGAATGTCATGCCAAAAAAAACGCACAAAAATTATAAGCCCAAAAATTGTAAATCGTCTGTAATTTAAGTTACAAAAATTCTAGTAGATTAAACATATGCTTTGGCAATGTTTTCTTTCGCCTTTTAAAGTTTTCATTTTTAAACTTTTTTAAACTTGATAACAAAATTAAGCAATGGGTATTGCATATTTGTAAAATTTATAATATAGAATTGTTAAATTTTTTTTAATTGAAATTACTTACAAATCCTCCACCCCATATGCCAGTTCCAATATAAGCAGTTCCTAATCCAAGACCTCTGGCAGCAACTACAATTGTATATGCAGAAAGAAAAACACTTACAACACCAAGTAGCAACAAAGCTGCCTTAAAATAAATAAATAAAAATTACAACTATTATATATACATATTAAAAACAGTATTTTTTATATTGAAAAAAACAGTATTGAAAACGGTATTTTTTCTAAGCCAATATAAAAACTGAATATACTTTAGGCACTAAGCCGGTACCTATAAAATTTCAAGAATCTAATTTATCAAATAGATTGAATATCGCATGTATTAAGTGTACTTTTAATGGGTTAGTGTGGTCAAGCTAGGACTCAATTAATTTGATTCTTTTTTTTTATTTGTTTTATTTAGTCCATGCAATGGAGTGCCGTCCATCGCTTGAAATGAGTAGTACTAAAATAAATGCGGGAAGGGCGGAATGTACAAAAGAAGATTACTGCCACAGGCAACTCGAGACTAGGTCGAAGTAACTAATGTTGCTCTATGTTCAGATGTTTGAGTCACGCATTCGACTTTCCCACATTGAGGATAAAGATATATATACAAAAAAAAGGTTCCCATAATCCATTATATTTTAATACTACCTCTATTTAGTCTGGTCAGCTGGTGTAGGTAGACTATAACACAAACCAAAAGAAGAAGAAATAAGTAGTTAAAATAATATTAATCATTACTAAACTTACCCCAAGTCCCTGATAGATTTTTGAATATTTTTGTGCGTTGTTTACTGGATTCTGGGCATTAACAACAGCAGGGTTTTGTGTTGTGTTTATTCCAGTTTGCATTTGGTTTGGTTGAACAATTTGTGCCATATTTTTACCTAATTAGTTTTTCATCTTTTTTATAATTGTTTATAGTCGATGTAAAAAGATTTTAAAACAATTGTTACCCAACGTATTCGTGAGTTTACCTTTATTCACAGCACCTTACAAAATGTAAATAATGTTTTGTAATAAACAGATAAATAATAACTGATTTATTTTTCTAAAACGTAATAAAAAAGTAAGGTTGCCCATCATTTTTTCGTAAAAAGTTAATATTTTAGTTTTTTTTTAATTCGTTTTTTTTTAAAAAGGTTGATTAATGTTAAATTGAAATTAACTTTAAAAATTTATGGTCATGTTAAGCTTAATAATTTCTTTTAAATTTAATCAACTTAATTTACTCAATAACTAAATTCGCCTACACTATGTGAGCATTATCGTAGTTTATTTGTATATTTACAAAAAGAAAAGTCAGTTAGATTCATATATAGAATATAATAAAAAAGATATAAAGTTTATAAAAGATATTTTAAGTTCATTTTAAAAATGATCAACTTGAACTTAATATACATCAATGTATTTTTCGTTTTCTATCTACAATTTTTTCTAATGTTTTAGAAATTTTAATAATGAGAATAGATCCAACAAAAACGGTCGCAAAAACGACACCAAAAGTTGAAAACTTCGATATATTTAGGGCTTCAGCGTTTAGTTTTCTAAAAGAAATTTTTTTATGAGTTAAAATTAAAAATATATTTTGATATAACTTTCAACAACAATAGTGGTGAAGTTGTTAAAAGCACTAGGCTAAAAATCACAACATGAAGTCTTAGGTTTGATTCCTACTGCCTCCATAGTAGCAATTTTGTTTAAGTCATCAAACGCAAACTTGCTCCTAAAACTGGTCAAGTTAATAAGCATTCAACAATATCCAAGCATGACAAAAGCAAGAGCCATTTACTGATTAATAATAAAAAAATGGTTAAGTTGCCACAAACCTTTGTTCAAATAATTTTCTTACGTCATGCATAGCTCCTTCGATACTTAAATTTTGGTGATAAAGAACAAAAGCAACAAAAACGTGAAAAATTTGATGCGAATGGCCAAAAATATCGAAGTAACCTGAATCATGTAAAACATTTTACGTTGGTACAAATATTTAAGTGTGCTGTACTTAAGTCAATTAAAACCACCCAAAACATTTTTGATTGTACGTAGATTAAGCCATTCTTGAATAAATGTAAAACAAACTAAAGCTTTACGTCTTATTTAAACTATTTTCAAGAAAAATGCTGTAGTAAAAAATAAACCAAAGACCAAATACCCATTCTTTTATTATGTTTTTTTGCAGTAAAAAAGTGAACCAGTGGAATTAGTTTTTAAGCTATTTATAATTACTTAACTCAAACGTTTTGGTAATCCCAAAAAATGTAGACTTAAGCCTGACCCCTTTCAGACTGTTCCACATATATAGATAAAGAATTTACCGGGCCAAATATATTTATGTTAGTAGAAGATTAACAAACCTGGAAAATATTTTTCTGGAAAGCAAGATAACACAAAAATATAAGCAACAAAAGTTAACACCCCTTGCTTGATAACTAACTCTGTCATCCGTTCGTTTCCCAAATTACAAGTCGTGGTTGTTGCATCACACATAGAAAATATCCTAAATTAAAATTTTGTAGCTCTTTTTAAACATGTGATTTGTTTACATAATAAAAAGGTTATAGATTTTTACTGAATACTTACTTCATAAAAAGTGGTACGTTTATTGCCAGTGAGATAATACCAGAGGGCAAATAGCGAAATAAATATCGTTTAGGGCAATTTGGAAATCGTGAATAAATTGCTAAAGCAGCAACGATAACCAAACATACAAAAATTGTAGCGATGTAACCTAAAAAAGGGTTGAACAAGCTGTCAAAACGTTTTACATCTAGTAAAAGTAGATGTGGTAATCCAAATAAATTATTGAAATAGTAGTAAAAAACGCCAATTCATTTGCCATAACAGTTAGAAATTATCTTTTTTTAACAACAACTTTTTGAGTTTATACTTATAATATAGTCTACCTCTTTAAAGTTTAAAAAGTAAATTTACCAGTTGGTGTTATCACATTGGTGCAACAAGAAACAGGACTAAGGTAATGTTCATAGCTTACTAAAAAACAACCACCCATAACTGATAGAGCTGTGTAATCAAAACAGTAACAAGCCTCTTGAGCGTACGACGAATGGCAGTTAAAAAGATGAGCAAATGAACTAGCTAACATTATATAACATCCACCTAAACAGCAATAACATAAAGGTTGCAAAGTGAGCTATTTTTTATTTGATAAATCCTATGCCAACTTAAGAACAGCAGCAAATAAAGCTGTAGGATATAATTTTTAGTAGCCTTAATCTTAAGTTGCCTATATGCCATTTTAGATATTCTTGTCTTTTAAAATTGCCCCCTTTTTGTATATATCTTTATCCTCGATGTGTAAAGGTCGAATGCGCGACCTAGACTTAGAGTAACATAAGTTACTCTGACCCAGTAGTTGCCTTTAGCAGTTTGTGATATTATATGCCTTCACCCTTATGAATTGTTTAATTTAGGATAGCATATTGCTAGAGTTAAAACTACAGTTGTACCTTACTTAAAAATAAACAGAAAAATATTTTTGTAATAAAATAATAAAAAATATTTGCAGGGTCAATTTTACGAACCAAACATGTGCAGCCAGTAAGGAGCATAAATCATGTTAAATGGGTCGCTTAGCGTTGTCATGGTAACATATCCTTTGTACACAAAAACAAAAAAGGCCAGAAAATGAGTCCAAAAATTCATGAGATCATGATGGGGGTAAAAAGCGCTAGAAAAAAAAGTTAAATAAAATAAGGAAAAATGGTATTTTAATAAAATTTTATACATTATTTTACTAAATAGAAGATAATTATTTTAATGTTTGAAAAAAATATATAACAACAACCTCTGTTTATAACTAATCTATTTTTGTTTTTATTTTTTTGAATATTTATAAAATAAATGTTTTTTATTGTTTAATTAAACTGCATACTTACCGGCCATAAAATTTTATTGATAATATTTTAAACATAGAAAATAATAAACTAGGAAATAAATTTTATGTAGGAAGTTATTATAAACAAAATGATAAAACCAAATAAATATTAATAAAATTTAATTAAAGTAATAAAAACAAAGTGTGGGTTATATTTAAAAAAATTACGAAAACATAATTGCTCAACCAAGGTATTTATGTTTAACATTTAATAAATTACCTACAAAAAAATCAACTATATTAGTAAAAAATCAACAATTAGAAATATATCAACTTGTTTTTAAAGCACATTAAATTAAGCTATCATAACTATGCTAACTTATACTTAAAGCCCATTTAAAACCTATTACAACCAACCTTTTAAGGCAATATAAAAAAGTGGATGGATTTGGTCGATACCCATGATAAATAAAAGGAGAAGTCGACATATCCGTTTCGGTGTTTCTTAACATGTAGTAAGACCGTAACCATTTGTCGTAGGAAACTCTAAAATCATAACAAAGTTAGATAACTTTAGCGGTTTAAAGACAGACAAAACTATTTTTTTAAGTCTGTTACCCTTCTAAGAATGATACAAAATCAAACATTATAAAACATGTTTAAAAATGATTTTTTCTTAAATACTGAGAATGATTAAGTTGCTGTTGGTAATTTGTTTTAAATAAAAAATATAATTATTTAACTATATACAATAAGTTTTTTCAACTTACGAATACATAATATCTGACGACTTTTTCTTAACACTTTGTAATTCTTTTGTACCCATTCTTTAAGTTATAACTAATTTCAGAAATATTTTTTATTAATAAACGAAAGTACGTTATTTGTTTACACCTGTTTTATGCAAGTGAAATTATAAAAATTTTTCAAAATTTTAAATGTTCTAAAAACAATGGTTTAACAAATAATACTATTTAAAGCCAGTTAATTTCTTTCTAATTATTCAACGGAACTACGTTAAAACTGTAAACATTTGTTACGTAACAGTTTAACTGGAAGTATATTTATTTTTTAATGCATTTTCTACAAAACAAAATTACCCTGTTATTATTTTAAAAAATTATTCAATTTAAAAAGTACATAAAATTACCTATATTTAATCTATATTACATGTTTTAATGTAAACTTTTATAAATTTAATAGATAAGTATTTAACAAAAATTATGAAATATCACAAACTTTCCGATTTCAATATGTTTTATCTATAATTAAACGTACATTAATATTTTTTGTATTAGTATTTTTAATACCATTCTAATACATTGGCAGCATCTATGTACAAAGCTTTTTTTTAGAAAATGTGGAATAGTATTAACTCTACAAAAAAGACAGCACCAAAATAATACAAATATATAAAAAAAACAGTTCAGTAGATAGACAGACGAACTATCAAAAAAAACATATAAAAATGTAAATTCTAATCATGTAGAAAATGTAGTGCGTTGATGAACAGTATTTAAAAAAACTTTTTAGTTTTAAAACTAATATGTGAAGCTATTAAGGTGAAAATAATTTTAATTTTGAATAACTACAATAATTTTGACTTTGGACTTTTTGTTAAACAAAGAAATAAAAAAGCAGCGAACCAAAAATCTGATTTAAAGCATGAAATATTTAACTAATTACGTTAAAATTGTTATTATAAAAAAGTACTGCAAAATTTTTTTAACATAAAACTTGGAAGACAAGTTTAGTCCTTAGCAAGTTGAATCAATAAACGAAAGAGACTAAAAATTAAAATATTAATATCACTAAATAATTATTATATAGACTCTATTAAAAAATGTTTATACAATTTAAAAAACAAACTTTAAAATAAAAATTAACTTAAAAAAGTAATTTAATTTTAACTGCAAAAAAAACATAAACCCTAAAAAAAAACTTTTAAAAAAATAAGTGAAAAAAACAAGTGTCTACCACATTACTTACCATGTTTTGGTCGAACAAATAAAGTGGTTCGTCGTCGTCTTCGATGTCGTTGTTATCCAACAGGGAACTTTCCGTTAAAGTTAACGAGCGCGGGGAATCCCCGGGACTGGGAGTAGGGGACGAAGTTGGTGGAAATATTTTGTTAAACTTAAAATTTAAAGATTAGATAAATTTATTGATTTATACCGGCAGCGTGGTGTAGTGGTAAGAACACTTGGTACACCTAACATGAGGTCGTGGGTTCAATCCCCACTGATCTCATGCTGTAGCGCCCTTGAGTAAGGCGCTATAAACGGTATGAACTCCTGCTGAGCCAGCACTTAATCAGCAGCATAATTATCAGGCAATTATAATCTATAATATTCCAAACTGCCACAGGCAACTTGAGACTGGGTCGGGGTAACTGATGTTACTCTATGTTTAAGTCGCGCATTCGACTTTCCCACATCGAGGATAAAGCCATATACAAACAAAAAGGTCAACTTATGTTTCGCTTAAACATAAAGTAACATTTGTGACCCTGACTCGGCCTTGAGTTGACTTTGGTAGTTTAGGATATTATAGAATTATAGATTTTAATTGCCCAATAGTTGAACTGCTCATTGGTTTTTGCCTTCAGTGCTGGCTCAGCAGGAGCTTATACCGTTTTTAGCGCTTTACTCAAGGGTGCTACAGCATGAGATCAGTGGGGATTAAACCCACGACCTCATGTGTCGTCTAGCAAGTGTTCTTACTACTACACCACGCTGTTTTATTAAAATTATAAACTTACCATATTTCTACAACTTTGACTCCAAGTTAACTTTTTCTTTGTTTCCTGAATTGTTGAATCCTTTTGATCCTTTGCGAAATTAATAAAAACGTCGTCCAATGTGGTTTGACTTACTGAAAAATCATCGATACTCAACTCTATTTGTTTATCCTCTATAAAATTAAACACTTGGTGGAGTAATTGTGCAGGGATTTGGAAGGAAACCCGGTGGTAGTGTTGTTCTTTAAGAGTCGAAGAGGGAAAGTTTGTGGAAAAAGTGGAGGCGACTCTGTCCGGTTTTTGGGATCGAATCTGGTAAAGTTTGAATAAAATTTAGATTGGCCAAAAAAAAAATTGTTACTAATTTAAAAAAGAAAAATTGTGATTCAAGACAGAAAATCAAAAACGTGAGGTGTTTATTAAATATTTATAGTTTTTGAAAAAGATATTCAACTATAATGGGGCCTTAGAGAAGATTTATATACATGCTCAATATTTAGTTCTTTGAATAAAAATGCCTACTATTGGCAAATTAAATACATCACAATAAACAATTCGAAAGTAAATCGCCATATGAGTACAAATACAACTCTGAGGCAGGACTTTAACAAGTGAAGGCCCATTCACACGCTACGTAACGTAATGTAAGATTTTACGTTACGTAGCGTGTGAATGGGCCTTCACTTTGTTAAAGTCGTACGCAACGTAACGTAATGTAAGATTTCGCAACCATTTCTAATGAACAGAGTCGTTCACACGTATTGGGTACAAAACTTTACGAAATCTTACGTAACTTTCGCAAACTTTTGTACCCAATGCGAAATTTCTGCAGGATTTCGTAAGCGGTGACCTTTACTAGATATTTTTTATTAAAATTTTTAAAAAAATCCCTAGAACTCGTAAAGTACGTAACGCAACGTTACTTTGTCGTGTGAACACCTTTTAAACTAAAAAATTTAAGATAAAAAATATTTTTGTACCGAAACCATGTATCCCTCTCCGAATTTATTCTTGAGATGTTGAGTTTCTCCAAGACATTGAAACCTTCCATTTACCATGATCGCGATCCGATCACAGAGGACCTCACATTCCTCCATACTGTGGGATGTTAGGAGGACTGATCTTCCACTCTTCACAACATCCAGGATTAGATCCCATAAGAATCGGCGAGCAACTGGATCCATTCCTAATAAAAGATTTTTAAAGAATATTTAAGATAGTATAGAAAAAAATGATAAAAATTTAGGAAAAAAGCTGAATTAAAACACAAAAACTAGTAGCTCTAATAAACCCAAAACCAAAAGAATTCATTCTCTAAAAAGGAATAATTTCAAAGGGTTTTTATGCCAAAAAATTGACAAAACTTTAGAAAAATATGATGTATAGGTAAAAATGGAATTTAGTTCGTTGTTATGTCTAGGTTATTCTTAAAGCAAAAAAGAAGAATAAAATAACACAAAAATATAAGAAAATAAACTTATGGTTTTTAATAACCGGCAGCTTGGTGTAGTAGTAAGAACACTTGCTACACCACACATAAGGTCGTGGGTTCAATCCCCACTGAGCTCATGCTGTAGCGCCCTAAGTTGCTATAAATGGTATGAACTCCTGCTGAGCCAGCACTTAATCAGCAGCATAATTACCGGGCAAATATAATCTATAACATCTCAAACTGCCACAGGCAACTCGAGACTGGTAACTGAAGGGACTCTATGTTTAATTCGCGCATTCGACTTTCCCACACCGAGGATAAAGATATATACAAAAAATATATATATATACTATTTAAACAAAAATAATAAAACTTAAGTTTACTTACCAGTAGTTGGTTCGTCTAATAACACAACAGATGGATATCCGATTAATGCGATGGCCACTGACAACTTCCTCTTATTTCCACCACTAAGATCGCCAGAGGGCACGTTCTTGTATTTCTCAAGGTCGAGTTTTTTGATCGCCCATCTGGATACCCTTTGTTCATCTTTACCGGGGATTCCCCTTAATCTTTCCAAAACAATTTTTTTTTATTTAATTCCTTTACTTTAATTGGCAGTGTGGTGCGGTGGTTAGACCACTTGGCTTTACTACATAAGGTCCTGGTTCAATTCCTAATGATATCACGCTGTAGCACACTTAATCAGCAGCTAGACTTTGGGGCACTTAATCTATAATATTCCAAACTGCCACAGGCAACTCGAGACTGGGTCGGGGTAACAGATGTTACTCTATGTTTAGGCTGTAAAGTCCACCTTTCCACATCAAGGATAAATAAATACAAAAAAAAGTTTAAAAAAACTTTATTAAATTAAAACAAATTTTATACCAATACAAAACAATTTTTTTTAAAAGTAGAATATCCTAAACAACCCCAAAATTTACTTAACATTCACAAATAAAACTTTTTACAAACAAAAAAAATCACCTTTTACTACACTAATAACAATACTCTGACTATTACTGTAAACCCATTTACCTTGCATATAGAAGTAAATGTTCTAGTGGTGTTAGTTCGTTGAACAAAGCATCAAATTGGGGACAATATCCGGTTGATTGTTGCGCTAGGAGGCGCTCTTGTGCTCTTCCTGACATCTTGTGGCCTCCCACGTAAACCTCACCACAAGATGGCTCTGTAGCACCTAAAGTTAAAAAGTTTTTTTCATATAATTTTTGGTGGTGAAAACTACAAATGGTTTTGGATTTAAGCCAAACTAATTCCACACAATTTGCCCTTGAGCCGGGCGATTACAGATGACCTTAACATGTCACAACAGCACACCCTTCCCCAATAAAAATACAAACAAAATGTATCACCTTCAGGTGATAAAAAATATAAAAGTCTTTTTTTAAAAAAATTTTTTTTTTTAGTCTTACCAGTTATCATTTGAAAAGTAGTCGTTTTTCCTGCCCCATTGACTCCCAACAACCCAAAACATTCACCCTTACCTACCCCGAAGTTTAACTGATCTACAGCAACTACTTTTCTCTAAAAAAATTAAATTATAAAAATTATTCTAAAAATTTATTTTTATTCATTTAAATTTTTTGTGTTTAGATTGCTTTTATAAATAATCCAAAATTTTTTTAATTTTTTACTTGTTTTTTTCGATAAATTTTTGATGCATTTTTAACTGTGATTAAATCCTCATTATTATTTTCAGTTACTCGATGTCGCTCTTGTGCCACATCTGCATCTTCAAACCCTCGAGCATTTAAGTATTCTAAAAAATTAACAGAAAAAAAGTTTATAGCGATAAAATATTAAAGTTTATTTATTAATAAAAATATTAAAATAAAATAATGAAGCTTAAAAGAAATGCACAAAATATCTTTAAGAATTTTAACAATTTTACATAAAATTATTTTTTACATAACAATTAAAATTACCTAATTCTTTTTTTGTTTTTGATTTCTTGGCAAAAAAGTTGACTTCAAACAAAACAGTGATCAGAAAACCAACTATGCCCTCTATTGCCATGGCAACTAACTGCCTGGTTATCAAATCCCATTCAAAAGGAGATTTTATCATTCCAGTTTCACCAATCTGCAAAAGACAACAATAAAACTTTAAAAATTTTTTGTTACTTAAAAATGAAAAATTTTTTTTCAAGGCGTAAGAATCAGTCTTAGGTTGTACATAATTAAAGTTTCATCAATTTCATTATATTGGAAATGGTGTACCGGCAGTGTGGTGTAGTGCTAAGAACTCTTGCTACACCACACATAAGGTTGTGGGTTCAATCCCCACTGATCTCATGCTGTAGCGCCCTTGAGTAAAGCGCTATAAACGGTGTAAACTCCTGCTGAGCCAGCACTTAATCAGCAGCATAATTATCGGGCAATTATAATCTATAAAATCCCAAACTGCCACAGGCAACTCGAGACTGGGTCGGAGTAACTTATGTTACTCTATGTTTAAGTCGCGCATTTGACTTTCCCACATCGAGGATAAAAATATATACAAAAAAAAAAAATCTAACATTGCACAAGTAACGAAAGGTACAATTTATCCTTAATAAAATTAAATTTTAGTGGGTAGTTTATATATTTATGAAACACCATATAAAAATGTAATCCAAAGTTCAATATTGCAGAACTAAAACAAACATTAAAACAACCACAAACCTGTTCATAATATTCATTCATAAACTCAATATAAGATAGATCCATCAACCCCTTTCCTAAATTATAATTCGGAAAAACCAAAAAAATTTCATCCAAAATTTTATTGATTGCCACTAAATGTGGATCATCCCGAAACAGAGAAATCATAAATGAAGTCACAACTGTTGTTATGCCGACAAATAGGTTGAGAACAATAAGGCAAACATAAGCAGTAGAAGGTACGTCAAAGTAGAAGGAAGCAGGGTACATCATTGGAGTCATGGACCATCCATATAATAGAAATAAGGCAACAACAGCATAAGCATTGGGACCTCTGTGATAAAATAATATGTTGAAAAAAATAACCTCATCATAAGGGGGTGGGTTTAATCGCCCACTGCTCTTATGCTGTAGCGCCCTTGAGTAAGGCGATATAAACGGTATAAACTCCTGCTGAGCCAGCATTTAATCAGCAGCATAATTATCGGGTAATTATAATTTTTATAATATCTCTCAAACCGCCATAGACAACTCGAACTTGAAGTAACTGATGTTACTCTATGTTCAGGTTGCGCATTCGACCTTTCCACATCGAAGATAAAGAGATAGATAAAAAAAACTATTACTAACCTTGTATAAGCTGGAAGATCAAAAATCTGCAATATAAGAATAAACACTGCAGCCGGAAACATATAATTCAGCATATCCCAAATATAGTTGGCAATCCAGTAAGTTAGGGGACTTGCTCCGCTAATAAACTGAAGATGTTTTGCTCGGGATGATTTTTCTGCAACCAGAAACACCAGAAAACTTGCGGGAACGAAGGACATAGCAACGATAATAAATATTGCGATAATAACATCAGTACCAGACAGCAGAAAATCCATTGTTAAAGCACCTGAAAATTACCAAAAAAGTGAAATGATGCATTTAGTATTTTTTTTGTATATATCTTTATCCTCGATGCAGGAAAGTCGAATGCTCGACTTAAACATAGAGTAACATCAGTTACTCCGACCCAGTCTCGAGTTGCCTGTGGCAGTTTGGGATATTATATAGATTATAATTGCCCGATAATTAAGCTGCTGATTAAGTGTTGGCTCAGCAGGAGTTCATACCGTTTATATCACCTTACTCAAGGGCGCTACAGCATGAGATCAGCGGGGATTAAACCCTGGACCTCATGGTGGTGAAGCAAATGTTCTTACTACTACACCACGCTGCCGGTATTGCATTAAAATTAAAACTGTGCAATGTTTAAACCACTAAAACAGTTTGGTTATATTTTTTATTACTATATTAAACACAGTTGACTCCATTTTTGAAAAAAAATAATTATTCTTTTAAGTTTCCTCACCTGCAGTTTTATTCATAGGATGGTTGATAACAGTTATTCCATAAGCTGCAGGGTTGCCCTTTGATTGTGGTAAGTTAGCTCTCATTATTGCATTATTTAACACATTTAAATAAATTGGCATAGAATGAAAGCCCTAAAAAACAAAACATTACCTGTTTTCAAACTAACACTACTTAAAGCTTAAAAATAAATCTAATATAATTTATTTTTTACCAATTACTAAGGCAAGTATACAATGCACCGACAGCATGGTGTATTGGTAGAAACACTTGCTACACCACACATGAGGTCGCGAGTTTAATCCCCATTGCTCTTATGCTGTAGTGCCCTCAAGTAAGTCGCTATAAACGGTATGAACTCCTGTTGAGCCAGCACTTAATCAGCAGCTTAATTATCGGGAAATTATAATATATATAATATCCCAAACTGCTAAAGCCAACTTAAGACTGGGTCGGAGTAACTGATGTTACTCTATGTTTAGGTCTACCACTCAACCTTCCCACATCGAGGATAAAGATATACATAAAAAAAAACTTAAAATTGTAAAAACTATAATCATTACTATAATATTTTGTTTGTATATAAATAGTGTAGCTTGGTGAACAATGTACAAAAAACATATATGTTCAATTACAAAAATTTAGAAGAGCCTATTTAGATTTAGAAGAGTCATAAATAATCGTGGGCTTATTATAGTTGCAAGTTCTGACCATGGCAATTCACTATATATAATAAAGTAAAAGATCAACTTACCTTATGATTATATAACACTTGTACTGCATCCCTAACTGCTACTTTCCTTAAAGGGGAAGGCCAACCTGGGAAAGATTGATTTATCCCCGTTCTAACTTCACCAAAACTTAAACCACCATACCTATGCAATCTATACTTGTTTGTGGTGTACATCAAATATGGTAAGATTGGTTCTTTACCAGTTATATCAAGCAACCAGTCACCAGTTACTGCCTTGCGGATTACTGGTTCAATGTTATAGTCGCTACGACAAACATAAGAATGACGATCTTTTGTGCACATGCATGGCGCATGATTTTTAAACGCCCAGTCCGTATGGTCAGTCACGTTCATAAAGTCAATATCAGGGGTAACTGGGGGTAAAAATTGGGACAGAGGTAACCCCCCTGTAAAGGACCATTGACATTCCGGGTTAAAATATTTTGAGAGAAGTTTCAAGTCCCCAAATTCACCATCGGAGGTCGTAAGGTTGAGGTCAAAGAGGTCAAAGGTCGAATTAAAGGGACTTTTAAGAACACATGTCGCTCCGACACCAGATGGCAGTGTGAAAGTCGAAATTAGTTTCGTGGGATCGGCATCGACAAACTTTAACCCGGATCCTACTTCGGCATCGTAGTGAGCGGAGAAAAGTGCGCGTTGATCTGTGTACGGGATAAAGTTACCTCGAGGTTGGGTGATATTGTGAAACATGGAGGGGCTAAGGGTTAAAGGAGGGGGATCCCCTGCTTTGGGTAAGGATAGAGCAACAGTCATCGCTATGGAAACGAACACAGAGGGCAGCATAATTTGATAGAAAACGGCTTTTCTGCTACGACGAGCATAATGCAATCTTTTTAACAGAAGACCCTAAAAATTAATTGTTTTTTATTAAAAAAATAAATCTCTGTTAATACTTAAAATTTGCTAGTATGTTCCACTAAAAATTGCCTTATTTAATAGAAAATAAAAATCCCACTCTTTAAACTTTTTGAATACATGAACTTTTTAAATAATTAAGTTAATAATTTACCTTTAAAATTCTTAAGTTGTGGCAAAGTGGAGATAGTTTATAACTTCCCATACCATCGTTATCTTTACTCAGGTTCAACAACTCGTCATCATCACTGTCATTATTGCTGTTTGAATCTGTGTGAAAATAACAAAAAAAAAAGTTGTAAGCAAAAAAGGATTTTAGTTAAAAATCATTCTTTATTTTGTTTTGTTAACCAAAATTTAAATTAGTTTTACTAGTCAATAGCCCACCCTAAAACAGTTTCTTTTATTTTGCATGGATATAAATTGGACAAATATAGTCCACCAAGCTTTATTATATTTAGATTTTAAAGTGTTATGTTAGAGAGTTTTGCAATTTTGTAAGTGATGTTTATAGCACGTTAGTATGGTTGACAATGAATCACAAAATGGCTTTAGAACCTTAAAAAAAATATCTATGGTACTTATAATTTAATTTTCAAAAATACTGGAAAATGATTAACATAAAAAACCAGGTTACCATATTTTTTGTGTGACGTAGAAAGTACCAAGTAGCATAGTGAATGTATACAAACTAGTACTTTCTACCTCATGACAAACAGGGCTTCTCTTTTAATTAATTTTAATTTTTTTTTTAAGTTGTATAACTTTAAAAGTAAGTGAAATTATTCATTTTTGTGTTCAGTGACACCAAAAATATCGCTAATATATGACTTTAAATAAGGTTTATAACTACCTTGATTAGGAAGCAATGGAACATCATCATTAAACACGCTATTTTCATCTTGTTCAAGAGATGTAATCGAATTATTATCAAATGGATTTCTACGCTGACTTGAAATATTATTTGTTGATCCACACAGAAAATTTTGTTCAGTTTTCAATAAATTTTCACTTGAATTTGGAGTTTTTTGAACGTCATAATTTATCGGACTGTTAAGCCATGCTAATGCCATGTCATTTGCTTCTTGTTCAACGGAGGTCAAATACGATTGTTTTCGGGGCACGACCTCTGAACTAAGGTCGTCGGTTGACTCAACTTCTGACCTTAGGTCATTGGGTTTATTGTCATGGTGATTGGGTAAAGGGTTATGTGGTTTCTTGCTTGGGGAGTTTTTAAGTTTGGGTGAGGAACTATTAGTTGACAATTCACTTTCCCATCTAGAAAAAAAAAATTTTAAATAAAATAAAACAAATTGAAATACTGTTATGCAATTTAAAAGGGCCCAACAATTTTTAATTAATTAAAATATAAATTAATAAAACAAAAATTTGAAACTTTAAAAAAATGTTCAAAAAAAATCCAAATTAAAAACCTTGTATTCTCATCCACTTTGAGGAAGACTTGTTCCAGAGTTGTGTCATTGAGACCATAACTCTTGATTCCGAGGGTGTCCAAGTGTGAAGGAAGCTTGTGGAAGAGTTTGGAGAAACAACCCTTCTTACAAGAGTCTGAGGGAAGAATGAAGGTGAGTTGGGTCGGGGTTTGGTGGGTTAGTATCGCCATGGGAACGTAAGTTTGAACAAATCTAAAAAAATTGGATAAGGTAATTTTAAAAATTAATTAACCAAAACAAAATAAAAAGTGAAGAAACTAGACTATAATTATTATTAATTAGTATTTACTCAATGTGGAAAGGTCGACTTCTTGACCCAAACATAAAGTAACATTTTACCCTGACCCAGCCTTGAGTTGGCTTTGGCAGTTTGGGATATTATTGATTATAATTGCCTGATAATTAAGCTGCTTATAAAGTGTTGGCTCAGAAGAAGTTTATACCGTTTGAAGTGCCTTACTTAAGGGTGCTACAGCATAAGAGCAGTAGAGTTTGAACAAGAGACTTTATGTACCACCACTCCACACCACCAGTTTAAATATTAAAATTTAATACCAACTTTATTTATTCACCTTGTTATTTTATCTTCTACTGAAACCTGTTGACTGCTTGAACAAGAACTCGTCGATTCAATAAAGTCCTAAAAATCAAAGTTCAAAAATAATAAATCACTCAAACATGTGGTATTTAAATTTAAAAAAAATTTAAACAACAAGCATTTAAGTTATGGTATTACTAACATAGGTTAATTAAGTATATTACCTTTTTAACAAGTGTTAATGTGTATCCATTTCCATAAGTGCTTTTAAGAAATAAAGAACTTCCACAACATTGGAGTTTACCATTTGAAATAATTGCAATTCTGTCACCTTAAATAAAAATAATTAAAAATAAAAAAATGAAGCCAAAGTAAATCAAAAATAATATAATTTAAAGTAAATTGATGTTGATATGTAAATATAAACAACAAATAAATTTTAACTATTTTTTCATATTTAAATTACCCAGTAAATCGGCTTCATCCATATGATGGGTTGAAAGTAGAATGGTTCGACCCACTTTATATTTAACAATAAGGTCCCATATAGCTCTTCTTGCATAGGGATCAACCCCTGCTGTGGGTTCATCTAAAATGATTGTCCTAGATCCACCAACAAAAGCTGTAAAGATTATGATTTATTTTTATTCATGTTTTATTTATTTTATTATTAATGTATAAAAGTAAAAATGGTTTAATTTGCTTTAACAAAAACATTTTACAAAATATTTTATTTACTAAAAAACAACCGGCAGCATTGTGTAATGGTAAGAACGTTTGCTACACCACACAAGAGGTCGTGGGTTCAACCCTCACTGCTCTCATGGTGTAGCACCCTTGAGTAAGGTGCTATAAACGATATAAACTCCTGCTGAGTCAGCACTTAATCAGCAGCATAATTACGGGGCAATTATAGTCTCTATAATATCCCAAACTGCCACAAGCAACTTGAAATTGGGGCGAAGTATCTTATGTTACTTTATGTTTAAGTCGCGCATTCGACTTGCCCACATTGAGGATAAAGATATATACAAAAAAAAAACTTTAAAAGATTAACAAACCTATAGCCACTGATAATTTTCTTTTCATGCCACCTGACAAAGTTTCAATTTTTGAATTTCTTTTATCTTGCAAACCAATATCGAATAAAAATTGATCCATCTCCTTGTCTATATCACTGGCAGCAACACCCTGACAATAAAAAAATATAGTTGTTACAAGTAATATAAAAATTACAATAAGTTATTTTAGTCATCATCAATATATATGAAGCCTAGTGGAGAATATATATGTAAGTTATAGACCTAAAAAAAAGTAAACTACTGTTTGTGGTGTGCTGGTTAATTATTGCAGGTAAATATTAATTGTAAGTTGCAACCATATTATAATATCCCGGTCATAGTGCGAGTTATCAACTAAAATAAAGGAATTTTTCTACCTTGAGTCTTGCATAGAACCACAGATGTTCTTCCACAGTTAGAACATCGAACAAAACATTATGTTGGGGACACATTCCTAAACTCTTTCTTATGTCCAACATATCAGTTCTTATATCGCAGCCATATACATAAGCACTACCTGATGTAGGGGGAATTAAACCTGTAAATATAATTATTCAAAATTTTACATAAACGTTTTTTAAACATTGTAAGTGAAAATATATTGACATGTTATTTTTTCATATATTTTTATCCTCGATGTGGAAAAATTGACTTCACAATCTAAACACAGAGTAAAATCAGTTACCCCAACTTAGCCTTGAGTTGCCTATGGCAGTTTGGGATATTATAGATTATAATTGCCCGATTATTAAACTGCTGATTAAGTGTTGGCTTAGCAGGAGTTTATATCTTTTATAGCACCTTACTTAAGTGCACTACAACATAAAAGCAATGAGAATCAAAAGCAAGACCTCACGTAGTGAAATCAAGTGTTCTGGCAACTACAAAATGCCACTGGTAATTTATGGTAATTTAGGCTAAACTTTACATAAAAATATGATAAAAAGCTAAAAGTTAAAGGCTATGCCAAGAACATGTAGAGCAAAAATAAATAGTTAGGCAATATTTTGTTAATATGTAAGCTTTGTTTGTTTTTTTTAAATTGTTAAATCAAACATTAAAAATCAATAGGTCAACAAAAATGATCATATATCTATACACAAAATACTAAGTAACACAATCAAATTAATCACACAAACAAATAATAATGTCAGAATCACAAAAAAAGTCATACATTTACATATAATACATTGTTATTCAACTAACACATTGTTATTCAACTTCACAATATCACCAAAATAGTGATTAATTTTACCTGTTAGAATGGACATTGTTGTGGTTTTTCCTGCTCCATTATGACCCAAAAATGAAGTTATTTGGTTTTCATAAAGGTTTAAATATAATTTGTCAACCGCCTTCTTTTTACCGCGTTTATAAATCTAAAATAATTTCAAATTTTTTTATTAGCTTTTGCTGGGTTTGGTGACCATGCCATAATATACTATAAAATCTTTGTATAAACATTAATAATTTTGGCATGTTTTAAATTAATTAAATTAATTTTGTCATTTTTTGCCGTCGCATTGTTGTATTATTAATTGTGTATCGTATTTATTATTTACTTTTATCAATGCGCGAAAAACCAAAATAAAAAAAAAAACATAAAATACTTATTATTTACTAAATTTAAATTAAACTTTTTTTATTTAAATAGTAACTTTGCCTATTTTTTGTTTAAAAAAAAATAATAAAATGCTAACGTACAAATTTAAAAATAAATAATTAAAAAAAAAAAAAAACTACCTTTGTCAGGTTTTGAACACTCAACCCCAGTTTCAAATTATCGGGCTCCTGTTCGATAAACCTAGTGGGGTTGGTTTCCATAGCAACAGCCTGATCGTGTTCTGTCACGCTCTGATAGTTTCTGGAATTCCTCAATCTCTCGTAAAGTTTACGAGCTGAAAAGCATTCAGATTCTGTCCCTCCATGCCCCATCCAATAAGACTGCAGATCAAAAATTAAATAAAACCAAAATTAATATCTGGAATTAGTTACACAAAACACTTTAAAATTTCTGACTATTAGGTCAAGGAATTCAATTTAAGATATTACTAAGTTAAAGTTAACCTTAAATTAATTGGCTGTTTAGGTCTGCAATACAATTTCTATTGATTTAACCTTTACATAGGAAGTTTGGCTTTAATTAAGAATTCTAATTATTTAGCAAAATTTTAACGTTTTTTTCCCTTGGTTGTCTTAACTGGTTTGAAGTTTTTAATTTGGTGCCATTTTTGGTTTATTAACTGGTTTATTACGCAGGAAGGTGTGGTGTTTATGCAACTATTGTTTTTATTCTTGCACCAAAAACAATATCCTCTTATATATATTATTGTTAAAGCTCAACAATTTTTTTTAATTTTGCAGAAACATCCCCTTATAAAAAACAAGAGTATAAATTACCTGTGTAAAGGGAAAATACCAGGGCCTAGGAAGCCCATATTGACCAGGGAACACAGCTTCAATATACCAGGTAAGCACCCCATACAACACTGTATCAACCATCAGCATATAAGCCACTTGTGCTAAGCTAAATGTATCTCCTTCCACTGGGGTGAGAGAGATGTTAGACCATTGAATTCCGACCCCCGATAACTCGTATAATGCAAAGTATTTCGCACCGAGTCCAAAAGCTGTTGTTGATAATAGGGAAGCAAATAATTTGGCCACTCTAGACACAGATTGATGAAGAACAAATTCCTAAAAAAAAAAAAGTTTTTAAATGTCAATATAACTTATATAGTAAATTTTAATTTAAAAACAAACTAAAATAACTAGGCTCAAGTGTTAAAAAATTTAAGAAAACTTGAGCTGTTTAATACTTATTAAATTAAACAGTTTATAATTATTTTATTTATTACCTGAATCGACATGTATGCGAATGGAAGATATGTCATGAAATAAATAATTCCGCTACACGCCGATGCCACTTTGGCTTTGGAGAACAAAACGCTAACCAAGAAACAAAACATGATAGTACAGGCTGCATAGAGACTAAAAAACAACCAGATTATGATAAAACTACTGTTTCCCAACACATTTCCGAATTTTAGTAAAAATGCAATAACAGTAACTGTAACTTCTAGTTGCAAGAACATAGAAGTAAACCAAGCCATCCAATGTACTCCATTCGACAAACCCATTATTTTCATAACTTCTTTTAATCTACGTTCTTTTTCATATACAATATGTTGTACCAGCATAGCTACCGTATAAACCCATGATATGATCATAGCCAATGGCATAATATGCTCCAAGTTCATAGCAAATTGATCTAGTCTATAGCAAGGAAATGGTATTTCATGCAAATAAGCACCAGGACTTACAACATCATGCCCAACAAATTGCCAGATAATAGCTCTTTCAATTAAATCTTGAAGCCAAACAAAACCAAAGTTGTAGTATCTAAAATCCCAGTTTTTAGGGTCAGGTCTATAATAAGGTAATCTTATCTGGTTGGTGTCTTGGGTAAAACTTGCGTTCTGTCGAATTTTATAAACAACATGAGGGGGTAGGTTCCCATTTTTGTCTACTTCAAAAATCACTGTCGCAAAAACCGAAGCGTTGTCATGATAAGCTCTTGTTGTGGCATACTTCACAGCTTCGGTTTCATTTTTAAAACCTTTGAACCAATTTATGCTGACTTTGACCACTAGGCTGCGCCACGCACATGCAGCATTGTCGATTTCGTTCAGCTGGTTATGTAGTGTGGTGGTGTTTGGTAGGCTGGTGTTACTTTGTAGAAAATTGGTTAATAATGGTTGATTGGTTGTTAGGTTACCAACTAAAGAAGGGTCTTCTCTGTAGGCTTTTCTTAACTAAAAATTAAATTTAGAGTATTTAACTATATAATAAAAAGTGATAACCTGTTAAAAAAAGTTGTTGAAGTAATAATAACTAACAAATAAATAACAATTAACGTAATTTTTCTTTTTGTTTAAAAAAGTAATGTTTAAAATTTTTATATTATATTACCTGATATAACCAATTGATTGTTTTATTGACACTAGGGTCCGATAAAGAGTTCCTAATTGTTTTCGAAACATTTTTCCATTCGACGGCAGCCTTTGTAATCAAATCAATAATCGCAAAACTAGTGTTCGCTTTCAGAATAACTTCATCAACTTGTGTATTGTTAGGTGCATATAATATCTTCGGATTGCTGGTTAAAACATGAATTAGAATTCCTAGATTATGTTTTTGATGTCCTGTTAAGAAAAAGTCTTCAGATTTTTTTGTTCCCTTTTTTGTTTTATGATCGTCATTAATATTTTTGCCACATAATAAAGGTTGTACTGCCAACCATATTTCAAGTAGATCAAGGTTTTTAGATTTTTTATGATTCGTTGTTGTTTTGTTTAGTTGTGTTGTTGAGTTTAGGTTGGGAGATTGGGTGGTGGTCAATGAATCTAAAAATTAAATATTTAATTTAACACTAAATTTCTTTATAAACCATATATGTAAAAAAAACAACATAAAAAGTTTTTAAAATAATTAAAAAAAACCTACTAACAGAATAAGTTATATTCATTTTAGTTGGATAAATGAATATGAAATCCTGAATTAAACAAAATAGACTGCCAAAAAAATTGTATTTTTTTTACCTGTATTATTAACATCTTTTAAATCCAATTCAACACAAGAATTTTTAGGAATGAATTTTGCTAAAGTTGACAAAGAATTTAAATATTTTGACAACTTGTTCAAGTCGTTTATACTTATCATAACTGACTCCAAATTATTTTCCAACTTGTTGAATTTTGTTACTTGGCTACTTGAGTTAGAAAATTCAGAAATATAATCTAACAATGCAGTATTGTTCACTTGTCGAAAAAGTTCGCTTGAGAGGGAATTTAATTTGGCAACGCTGCTGTTTGTGCACAAAAAATTGTTGGAAACACTGGTAGTGTTTTGCTGAATCGACAAAATTTTTGAATTTTGGTCGCAAATTAAAAATCGAAGGCTTTGTGGGGTAAAAAGAATACTTTCTAGAGCTAAGAGTGTCCCAAACTGTTGATTAGTGTCATTTGCATAAGAATCCAATAAACCGTCGTCACCATATAACGCCATTAACAATAAAGGTTGTATTACATTATTAGATTGATTGTCTATTATTCCAGATTGCTTATGTTTTACAGAGTTACTTGATTTTAAAATGGTTTTCATTAATTTTGGTATCTTTGTAAGTGAATGGAAATGAAATAAAGAATAGGGGAAATTTACACTTCTTTTAATTATTTTGTGATTTTGGGTTGAAAAGTCTTGATATTTTGATATAGTTGTGCTATATTCTAATAGCTTAGAAATATTGATTGTTGAATTTAGGATATTATTGGCTTGGTCAGATGGTAATGACAAATTTTTGTTCAGATACTCATAAAATTCACTTGAATTTTTAAGAATTTGAAAAACATGAATTTTTGGAGTTTTTGTGTTTTGAAATTGTTCATTAAATTTGTCAGAAGTTTTTGATAGGTTTGTTACTGCAGCATCGAAGTTAATAATGTCCTGGTTTAGGCTTATATTATGTAGTTGACTGCTATTTGCCCATGCATGATGTAAGTCCTCTAGAAATGGTCCAATTCTATAAAAAAATTAAAGAATAAAAAAATAAAAGAGAAAATTACGGACCAAAAGTACAAGAATAAGTAAGCAAGGATTAAGTCCTTTTGAGAAATAGTAAGGACCATGAAGTACAAGCGATCCAAAAACTATAATTAAGTTAGAAATAAAAAAATTATTTTTTTTTTTTTTGATATTGCAGTGGAAATCAATCCCAGAGCCTTCAACTTAAAGTCTAATGCATCTACACTTATTAATTTCTATTAAGACATCAAATAATATGATTAAATGTAACTCACGCTGATCTGTTATAGATGGGGTATCCATAAACATCAGTTCCGTCCACATCAGGACAGAATTCCTGGAGAACTGCCAACATGCCGGCACTTGGAAGAGGCTGGGGGTTAAAATATGCTAAAACAACATAAACGTTAAAAATATTTTCATAAAAAAAGGTATTTTTTCCCCTAAGAATAATGGAAAATATGAAACAAAAACGAATAAAATATAAAATTATTGCACTAGTAAAATCATGTAAAGTTTATAGTTTATAAATTTATTTATAATTTTTAAACTTCTTATTAAATCTTTTAAATTTTTAAAAAACCGTAATGTTTAATAATTTCAGTACTTTAATATTATATTTATAATAAATTATTAATTGACCTAGTATTTTATTGACATATTTTACTGATTTAAAAAAAAATTTAAAAACTTACTTTGAGCATATTTTTGAACTGGTTGTTTTCCTCTAAGACCATATAACAGAAAAAATAAAACCAATGGGGTTGCAAGTTCGAATACCGTCACCCACTAAAAAACAATAAATATTTTAAAATTAAAATAGTTTAAAGGAACTATACTGAAGTAGAAAATAGTGTTCAAATTTTAGGAAAATAAAAGTTACAAAAAGTAAAAATTAAATAAAAAAGTAAAATTATAAAAGAATTGTGAATTTAACACAGTTATGGCCCGTTCACACGGCGTACGCAATGCAACGTAAGATTGCGCAACCATTTGAAATGAACAGAGTCGTTCACACGTACGAAAGTTTGCGAAAGTTACGTAAGATTTTGTAAAGTTTTGTGGCTGAAGCGAAAGTTACGCAAGATTTTGTAAAGTTTTGTAGCTGAAGCGAAAGTTACGCAAGATTTTGTAAAGTTTTGTAGCTGAAGCGAAAGTTACGCAAGATTTTGTAAAGTTTTGTAGCTGAAGCGAAAGTTACGCAAGATTTTGTAAAGTTTTGTAGCTGAAGCGAAAGTTACGCAAGATTTTGTAAAGTTTTGTAGCTGAAGCGAAAGTTACGCAAGATTTTGTAAAGTTTTGTAGCTGAAGCGAAATTTACGCAAGATTTCGTAAGCGGTAAATTTTTATTAAATATTTTTATAAAAATTTAAAAAGAATTCCCTAGAACTCGTAAAGTTACGTAACGCAGCGCAACGCAACGTTACCATGTCGTGTGAACAGGCCTTTACATAAAAAAATTGCAATAAATTTTAAAAAATTTACCAAAAAATTTTGAAAAAAGCAAACAAAACGATATTTCACCACGTGAAACGTCACAGTGTACCACGTGACAAAACAGCTGATCTATTGTTCGAATACAAAACAAATATTGACTGGTCAAGCGCTAAAATGTTTTGGACTAACAACATTGGACAACCCAACAAAGTGGGTTCCGGTCTTATATATTGGTTATAACACACTACCTGTAATCGATATATTTTCCTATATCAGCTTGCATACCTTTTTATTCATTATCAACAATTTTACCGATACAAAATGAAACGTCAAAGCAATAAATAAAATAATAAGAAAAGTTTTTTTTTATTTTTTTTTATTTTTTAGTTATGCTGGTTTTTCGCGCATTGATAAAAGTAAATAATAAATACGATATACAAATAATATTACAACAATGCGACGGGAAAAAATGACAAAATTAATTTAATGATTTAAAACATGCCAAAAGTATTAATAAAACAGAAGTTACTAAATTAATTTAAAGAAAAGTTATATTTTATATTATAACGCAATCACCAAACCCAATAAAACAAATATATTTTGTTCAGTAAAACTGCTATAATATAAGAGCCGTAGCAGTTTGTATATTAAAATGCCTGTTTGTGGTTTGTTGGAACTATTCTAAAATTTGGGTTTGGTGACCATGTCATAACATACTTAAAATCTTTATGTAAACATTAATACTTTTGGCATGTTTTAAATCATTAAATTGATTTTGTCATTTTTTTTCTGTCGCATTGTTGTAATATTAATTGTATATCACATTTATTATTTACTTTTATCAATGTGCGAAAAAACAAAATAAAAAAAAAACAAATATATTTTGCTCAGTAAAACTGCTTTAATATAAGTTCTGTAGCAGTTTGCATATTAAAATGCCTGTTTGTGGTTTGTTGTAACAATTCTTAATAAAACATATATAGAAAAAACCTCCTTTTAAATACATTAATAAGACAAAATCCAGACTTGGTATAAGGTCTACAAAATTTTAACTAAAGTTTATTTAAGATACAAGCTCTGGTAAAAAAGGCCGTTATACTTAGGCTGCAAAGTCGACCTTTTTTTGTATACATCTTTATCCTCGATGTGGGAAAGTCAAATGCGCGACTTAAACATAGAGTAACATTAGTTACCCCAACCCAGTCTCGAGTTGCCTGTGGTAGTTTGGGATATTATAGATTATAATTGCCCGATAATTATGCTGCTGATTAAGCGCTGGCTCAGCAGGAGTTCGTACCGTTTATAGCGACTTAGTCAAGAGCGCTACAGCATAAGGTCAGTGGGGGTTGAACCCACGACCTCATGTGTGGTGTAGCAAGTTTTCTTACCACTACACCACGCTACGGGTGCATGGTCACTTATAGATTGCTCTTAAAAGTTCTATTACTTTTAATATTCCATATAACGATTTTTATTAAACTCATCTTTAACGTTTTCTTACCGGTGATTTTCTTTTAAGTAAATAGTTTTTCCAAACTAGAATACAAAACGAACTTTGGCTGATTTTTTCTCGCAAATATTCCCTAAAGCTTGACATTTTAGTTATATTAATTGCATAGATAAATAAATACTTTAAAAATAAATGTTAAACTGTAAAAAAATAATTGATTTTGCTTTAAAAATTACTTAATATTTGGGCTAATAAAATCTACATAACTCAACCTAATATAATAAAAAATATGTATAGCTTAAAATTAATTAGTTTAGATCCTTTTTTCATCTGACTGTTGCAATTAATTTCGTGTATTTTTAGATCTAATTATAGATTTAAAAATTAATGATATTGTAGATTATGCGTAAACTAAAATATCGTTCCTGCAACAAAATATAAAAAAAAATGCGAAAAGAAACCTGCAAAAACTATTTTTTTCTATTTTATTCTATTTTTACGTAATACTATTTTTTTATTTTTAAAACGCGATATTTTACAAATAAATATAAATTCTAATAAAAAACTAATCTATTTTTTTATTTAAGCATTTAAATGGCGCTGAAAAATGTTAAAAAAATGCACATTCCACATTTTGTTTATTGTCCAGTTCCTTATAAATGCCGGAAATACTTCCAAATATATCGTGTTACAATATTGTTGCAAAATATCGAATTGCAGAGAATACCAAGAATTTTAATTCTTATTATTGTAACGATAAAAACAAACTTGATAAAAAAAATATTTTTTGAGAAAAGAATTTTTTATTTTTACGATGTAGCTATAGTAGATATAATATTAAAACCGATTTATTAAATACTTTTACCTATTTTAATTTATCCCGTCGCATTGTTGTAATATTAATTGTATATCGTATTAATTATTTACTTTTATCAATGTGCAAAAAAACAAAATAAAAAAAAATAAAATAGAGCTGCCTATAATAATCTAAAATAAACAACTTACTTAAATCTTAACCAACATATATTATTTTGCTTGTTAAAATATAAAATATTATAAACGCTAATAACACACGTAAGTTTAAAGTGTTACAGTTACATTTAATACGATTCCTTGCGCTTTAGTTAGCAAACTTAACAAATCTACTAATTAGTTTTTACTAATGTTGTTTAAACTATCGTTAAACCCTTACTAAAATATTTTTAACTGCGACGCGTATAGCAAAAAATCCAGTAAAAACTGCTTTAATTTTAAATACCTAAAATAACATACGGCGCCCTTACAAAACTTATTATCTTTTCTACCAAAAAAGAAAACCGTTTTCCAACCAAACAATATTAATGGAGAAATAGACACCGGTGCCTTTTGTCTATTTAATAAAGAATCTGGTTGTGACGTCATAATATTGCTTTTATCCGATAGACAAACGAAACAGCACTTCAGCGAAAGGTGTTTTTGTGAACTTTGGAACGCTAGTTAAGCGTTTAAGATATTAAAATGAAACTGCGTGGAAAAGTAGTTGAGATCTTTTCAAGTGTTAGGGTCTTAAGTTTGATTCCCATGCCCTGCAATTTTAGGGGTTTAAAAATACAATATTTTAGATTGTAAAGTTACTTAAAAAAAAAAAAAATTTCAAAAAAAAAGAAATGTAGTAATAAATAAATATAAAAAAGTTTGCCATATATTGCTATAAATGTTTATAACTTTAATAAATAAGAAAGTATATAATACAACACCCAATTTTTTGTTGCTTATTAAAATAATAATATAATTTTACAACTAAAGCCTGTTGTATAACCCATATTGTCTAAATTTTAATAAAGTTTTTATGTGCAAGAAATGTTTAATATTAAAAACTTAATATTATATTTAAATTTTCTTTTTTTTATATTCTGATAGCAATATACTGTGTAATTTATTGCAAAAAATACTTAAACTAAATAAAAAATGATCCATACTTTTAATGCTTACTAATTAATATAACTAAGTATGGGATAAATGCATAGACGGCTTTATTCCAGATGGGAAGTCTTTTCAGATAGTTTTATATTCAATTTAAACCATTTCCTTAGTTCTCAAATAAACTTCCTTTTTAATTTAATAGCCCTAATAAGCATAAGGCATATTTAGTTGTGCATTTATACAATATAGGCCACTTGTTGTAGGTTAAATTCCTACAATAGCACATAACCAAAGCTAATTTATAACTGTATTGACTTAAAGAATAGACAAAAAGCTAGGTATTTTTACTGATAATAATAACCACAATTTTATGTAATTATATTTCAGCAATTTTATGTAATTATATTTTTGTAATTATATTTTAGGTTCAATCCCCACTGCTCTCATGGTGCAGCGCCCTTAAGTAAGGCGCTATAAACAGTATGGACTTCTGCTGGGCCAGCACTTAATCAGCAGTCTAATTACTGGGCAATTTTAATCTACAATATCCCAAACTGCTAAAGGCAACTCGAGACTGGGTCGAAGTAACAGTTGTTACTCTATGTTTAGGTCGCGTTTCGACCTTCGAACATCAAGAAAAAAGATATACAAAAAAAAAATTAGGAAATATGTCAAATAGAAATATAAATTAGTTACTTACATAGTTTCTAATTTTCAGTTTCCAATTCTTCCACAAAAGAATCAAAAGTTGAAGAAAAAATCCCATTTTCTTTTCTTGTGGAAAATAATATTAATTTCCCTTTAATTACGTTACATTATTTTTATGATTTTTGTTTGAACTTAAACTTATTATGTCTGTAAAAATATTATAAAATCTTTAGCTAGTATTGGTCCAGTGTTGAAATACTTACTAAATTACCCTTTAAAGGTTATTTTATTGTGTAATGTTCATTTTTTTAAAACAAAAACATATTTCAAAACAAAATCTTGTGCAACAATTTTTTTTTTGTTTTTAATGTGCTAAATCAGCTGATTCAGAATATTAGCTCAAGCATGACCTAAAGTTGTGCAAGATTTTTATCTATTTAAAGATTTTAATTTCTACTTAAAACTTTTAAATTTTTACCTATCCGTTCTAATAAAAAAATTTATACAATAAATAAAATTAAATATATTAATATTTTGTTAGGTAAATTATGAATTAAACTCGAAACAGCTTGAATTACTAAATACACAACACTAAAGCAACGAAGTAGTTTTATTTTTAGTACCGCATAATTACTATTCTATTAAACCTTGTAAGTCTACCCTTAACCTTCATTTTTAGTTTTAATTTTTTTATTACTTAGTTGTGTGTTAAAATGGTTAAATTAACCGAAAATTTGGTGCTAGCTCGGGCAAGAGCAAACGATTTGTCGGGAGTAAAAACTTTAAATTGTTGGTAAGTTTAAAACAATATTAATAACCAAATTTGTGTTAATTTGGTCAAATTATGGTGATTCAATAGTTTATAGTGTTTTTATTTTTTAGGGGAAATGACCTTGACGATGTAAGTATTAAATTATATATACTTAACAAAACATGAAAATTTACCTACTAATTTTTTTACTAGTTTAAAATAATAATCTCCTAACAGATATTTTTTAACTCAAAAATTTTTTTTTTTTAATTTGTAAGGCTTAAAACATCTTTTAGTATTAATAAAATAAAACTTTCAATAATTGTTTAGGTTATAGTTTTAGAGCAACTGGAAAATGTTGAGGTCATAAATTTTAGGTAAAATAAATGTTGCTTGTATATATAGTTTTTTTATTTTTATTGTATATATATATCTTTATCTTCGATGTGGGAAAGTCGAATGTGCAACTTAAACATAGAGTAACATCAGTTACTCCAACCCAGTCTCGAGTTGCCTGTGGCAGTTTGGGATATTATAGAATATAATTGCCCGATAATTATACTGCTAATTGAGTGCTGGCTCAGCAGGAGTTCATACTGTTTATAGCGCCTTACTCAATGGCACTTCAGCATGAGAGCAGTGGGGATTGAACCCAGAACCTCGTGTATGATGTAGCAAGTGTTTTTACCACTACACCATGCTGCTGGTAATAACAACTAAACTTCAAAAAATAATAAATTAAAAAATGTTTTAAATTTTAGCAATTTTTACGAAATCTGTCAAATCTTTTTTAGTGCCAACAACATAAAGTCGTTAAAACCATTCTCAAAATGTACAAAGTTAAAGGAATTGTATTTAAGAAAAAATGCCATTGACAATATTGAAGAATTGGAGCATTTAAAAGGCTTGAAAGATTTAAGGTAAAAATAAAATCTTATTAAGGACTTCATGTAAAGGAATATGGCATAAAATAAAATTAGGTTGTAACTAAATATGGCTAATGTATGAAGGAATTACTTATATAAAGTTTTGTTAATAAAACTTTATTTTTTAATCAGATGAATATGGTAAGGTTTAATTAAAAAGCCTTAAATTAGGGTTAAATTTTATTTCGAAATAAAGGCTGTGTCACTGTATGATTTTTGTGTTAACAAAATTGCTATAAACTAATTTTTTATTTAGACTGTTGTGGCTCTCAGGCAACCCTTTCTGTGAGAATATTAGTGAAGAAGAATACAGACTCCAAGTTCTTAAAATAATTCCACAACTTCAAAAACTTGACAACACAAGTAAACTTAATTATACTGCTTACCCTTACACTTTTTATTGTTTATTTATACTTTATTTGAAGTGGCATTTTATATTCCAACCCTTTAATTTAACATAGCTTTACTCAATTAAACCCATTTGTACAAATATAAAATCACACTTAACTTACAGTGTTAGAGTAATTTAGCAGCACAGTGCCCAAATAATATTTTATTAAATTTGCCCTGTTTTGTATTTGACATAGTTAGTGTTACACACCTCAAAATTAAACCCTTTTAAATAAGAACATATTAATCGATTTTTTATCAATACATATTTTGTAAAAACCAGAAAAAACTTGTATCTGTATTAATTTCTGGTGCATTTTTACTATTGGCACAGTATACGTGGTTTAAAAAAGCAACACAAAAAGCTATAACTGAATTAGAATTTCTACTAACAAAACAGATATATCGTCAGAAGAAGTTCGTGAAGCTTTACAGAGTTGTTTCGCTGGCGACGATGAAGCTAATGAGGCCCCCGAGTGTTCAACTAGTAACTCTCCCCCCAAATCCCCCTTAAAACCTTCCCCAATTCAAGGGGGTGAACCCAACCTTAAAGGACCTTCTATCTCGCAGCAATATCAATCAGCTGTACAAATGTCACTGCATGAAACCAAGTTAGTTTTTTTTCAATTTAGAATAAAATAAAAATGCTATATTAATTTTTGTTTTGGTTAATCTGAATGTCTAAAATCAAATTAGATTTATGTTTTTATATTAAGAACACTTGCTACACCACACATGAGGTCATGGGTTCAATCCCCACTGCTCTCATGCTGTAGCGCCCTTGAGTAAGGTGCTATAAACAGTATGAACTCCTGCTGAGCCAGTACTTGATCAGCAGCATAATTATCGGGCAATTATAATCTATAATATCCCAAACTGCCACAGCCAACTCAATACTAGGGGAGAGGTTGCGCATTCGACCTTCCCGCATCAAGGATTAAGATATATACAAAAAAAAATAGTTATTTTAAAGATTTCAATTGGCAATAGTAAACAAACCCTTTTTCCATGCTTAATATAAATAAAATATTTTTTAACGAATTTTAAAATTTTTTTTGCAGTGAGTTACGAGCTGAGCTTGGCCTCAAAAAAATTAATTCTGAAAGATTTCAAAGTCCAAAATCCCTTCCTTACAAACCACTCAAAAAAGTAAAACCATTTGTTAAGGTAAAATTAGTTAAGAAATATCTACAATATTCAATGTATTGTATCAACACAATTTATTATGACAAAAAAGCAAAGTTTTTTTTAATATTATTTTTATTTTATTTTTTTTTTTAATAATATTATTTTATTAATTTTTAAATCCATTTTTGCTATTATAAATTAAAGCATGTATTTACAGGACAACAATGTTCTCATCGCGACACTGGCTTTGATTAAAGATCTGGATCAAGATAGCTTACAAGTTGTACAAGATTCTGTAACTGATCGGTTGGCTTCACTGTCTATTGAAAAACAACAAATACCAACTCAGGTTTTCTAATTTAAATAAACGTTATTTGATATCAAAAGATCAACATCCATTAAAGGGTTAATTACATTTTCCTGGCACAAAAAGCTTTAGAATAAAAGTTTATGCTGTTTTGTGCTAGTTGCACTACATTTATGTTAATACAAGTTTAGGAGCATACATACTTTAAGGCCCTTCAACTGCTTCACTTATACAGTTTTTTACAAGTATGCAAAATATAAATAATTTAACCAGTTATATACCTTAACTCTAACTCTACTATGCATTTTTTTATTTGCAAATAAGTAATGCATTCTGCTCTTGAACTTTTACAGTTCTAAAACTTTTAAAGTACCCTAAACTATCACATCACTTAAACTATCACTTTACATCACATTACTCTTATAACCCTTCAGTTTTTGAATGACTACATAAAAAAATGATCCCAAGATTTATAAAAATATAATAAAACTTTTTTGCTTTCTGCTTAATAAAAATATATGAATTATACTTACCAAAATTACAATTAATTAAACATTTTAACTACTAAAAACATTGTTATTTTAGAATTCTGATTTACCAACTTCACAAAATTCACAACTGCAGGAACCGCCAGAAGAATTACCTGCTAGAGGACAAGTTGAAATCATGAAAAATAAACTTCAGCAAGTTCTAGAGACTGGATAATTATGACATCATAGTAATATTATGACATAACAGAATCTTCTGTCAGTATTGGAAGTTCATCAAAACCTAAAAGTTGCACTTAAAAACTACCAACATTTTGTAGTAAAACATTTTTTTCTGTAAAGTTTGAAATTTAATTTTTTAGGTTTAGTTTGACCTATTTTGACAAATTTATTTATTTAAATAATTTTTTCTAAAAAGGTGTTCATAATTTTGCTTGTAAATTTATAAAATTATACTGTAATACTTTTGATATTACACAATCGTACTAATTGTGCTGAATATTTTTCTGTTTCATCTAAAAATTAAAAAAATTTGGTTAGCAAAAACTGTTCATTCGTTGAGTTGAAAAACTTAAATAGACAAAGTTTCAAAAAAAAGGTTTATTGATATTTATATACAACGAAAAAGTGCATAAAAATTTAATTCATTTACCAACATATTGGAATTAACCAAAACAAAATCATTCCTAAATTATTAACCAAAAATAAAAAGTTTTTAATGCCCTTAAGATAAATAAAAACCATTTTTAACATTATAAATATAGTACAACAGTTAATAATACCACACTTTGTGATTTAATGTTTTATTAGATAGTTATAAAGTAACATAATCTACAAGCGTTGTATATAGTTTTGTATAAAAGTAAATTAGATATAGGATTAGATAAACACAAGTTCAAAAAATTTTTAAATAATTTTCTAACTTGTAATACAATTACAACTAATTAGACAAATTTGTATAGTACACTGTTAAGAAAATACCAAAGTTTACCCAATATTAGAGTAACGTTTTTTTTTCACAGGCATTGTAAAACAACTCTTATTTTTCCTTACCTTATTAACTGATAGTTACTATTCTAGTAAAATACATGGTTTTAATATTTCTAGATATAGTGTATGTAAAATTTGACAATAAAGCATATGCTAGCAAATTAATTATTCTACCAAATTTTAAATCAACCTAAAAATAAAGATATAAAATTTCCTGTATATAGAAGATGCTTTGTTTAAGTAATGGTTATATAAAAAATAGAAGCCCACGTTTCTTAAACAAAATAAGGAAAAAAAAGGGCAGTTTGCCATTGAAAAAAAATTCATTTAGGTCATCAATTTTGTATACTATATAAATTTATAAATAAAAATTGGCCAATAATTCTGAGTTTTAGGGTTTAAGATAAATTAATTTACTAATCTAATAAGATTAAGTAAAAATTTTAACATCAAACTTGAATATTTTTAAAAAATGCAAGAAGACATTCTTGGTATTTAAAAAGATCTTTGTTATATTAACATATAAACCCTACCAATTAATACTTACATTTTAACTCATAATTTAAAACCAAAAAAATTGTTAATTTTTAAACAAAACAGAATTCAAACCAATTTTGAACAGTAACAAGTTCAAAATGAATTTAAATTTAAATGGTACCAAAAATAGTAGAAATTGTTTTTTTTTTATGATGCCCACATTTGTAATTCAGCCAATTCATCGTCTTCTTCTTGTTTTTTGGCTGTTAAAAAATAAAACATAAATAAATTTAGTATAGAATATGAATAGTTTAAAACAAAAATCTAATTGTATATTTATTTATTATATATATTGTTTTTTTTTGTTTATTTTATAAATTTTAACATATTTTGTAATACCTAAATAGTATAGCCTTTTAAGTTAGTTAAAATATTCTTTAAAAAAAGGCAAAAGTTATTAAAATTATATATAAAATGTATACAGTTTAACTGTTTAAAAGATGTAAAAAAAATTTTAAACATTTAAATTTTAATCAATTATTTAAGAGGTTCAGAAAATCAATATACCCCTTGTTTTAAGGCCAGCACAAATTACGATAACTAAATATATTGTTTTATTTAAAAAACAAATTGGTTCAATTTAACTACACAACCAATTTAAAAAAAAAGGTTTGAGAATTCCTAAATGTGTCAAATTTTATTGAAAACTATAAATTTTACTAAAAAAATCAAAAACAAAAAATTCCTATAAAGACAAAGAGATTTTCAAATCTTCAAGGTGCCCTTATTGTAATTAAAAATTGTGCCTCCTTTACAGAAAATCTTTACTTTAGATAACAGTTAAATAGGAAGAATAGTAAATTTAAAACAAAAAAAACAATTTGCTTACCTTTTGTAGGTTTCGAAGGAATTTCAGTAGTTGGCACTTCAGGAAGATCTTGATCAATGTCAAGAAGTTGCTCGTTAATGTCCTCCTGCTCTAGCTCCTCCAATTCCGCTAATAAATCATCCTGAAGAAAAAGAAATAATTATTTAATATTTTATAACTTTAAAATGATTGTATAATTAATTACCAGTTTATAAACCGCCCTACATTCAGCATTTTAATTGTTATAGAACGGTCGCAACTTTCAATTAATATTTGCTTGCGATAAATTTTTACGCACCACAAACAGCAGTTTTATTTAATTTTTTAGGCCTACAAATCTGATCTTTAAAACTGTTTTGTCCACTAAACAACAACATATATTGATAGGCATAATAACCGCACAAAATGCCTCTTAAACTTATGGTTTTTAAAATTTTACTTCATCAAAATCTTCGGATCCAGATATTCCAGTTGCAAGAGCATTTGTGATCTCATCTGAGACTTCTTGCTGATCTTGGATGTCATCCATAAGATCATGAACATCGTCTGGTGATCTGCAAATAAGCAGATAATTAATTAAATAATTATGTTAACTCTAAACCTACAAAACACTATCCCAAAATTTGCATAAAAAATATATATATGTAAAGAAAATGATTAATGCCTTTTAAAAACAATAAAACACAAAAATTTTCGTATAAAACCAAGCTGTTAAATGTAATTGTTACTTAGCAGATTAGGTTACTTTTTAACACATTTCTACAATTATAATCCTTTCCATTAATAGTTTAATACAATACAGTTTATTTAAGCACTGAAAATAAACAATTAAGTTGTGTAAATGTATAGATTATTGTTGTTTTATACTTAACATACAACTAGCAGTGTGGTGAAGTGGTAAGAACACTTGCTACACCACACATGAGGTCGTTGGTTCAATCCCCACTGATCTCATGCGGTAGCGCCCTTGACTAAGACGCTATAAACGGTATGAACTCCTGCTGAGCCAGCACTTAATCAGCAGTATAATTATCGGGCAATTATAATCTATAAAATCCCAAACTGCCACAGGCAACTCGAGACTGGGTCGGAGTAACTTATGTTACTCTATGTTTAGGTCGCGCATTCGACTTTCTAACATCGGGGATAAAGATATATACAAAAAAAACAACTAAGCTTAATGATAACATAATTTTAAATCTTCAACAATAACTTTATTTATTTTAACTTGGTCCAAAATAATAAATTAAAAAAAAGTTAAAAAATTAAACTACATTGAAACAAAAAAATAAAAAGAAGCTAACTTACAGATTGCCGTGAGCTTTTTTAAGCGCTGATGCTCCGACTTTCATGGTATCTAAAACTTGTTTATTTGATTGAGCATTCTGTAACGCTTCTAACTGAAATTCCACGCTGGAAAGGGTACCGTCAATATTCTGTAATTGTTTTTCATATTTTTTCTTTCTCTTAAGAGCCATGATTGCCACTGAAACATTAAATTATAATATCGTGACCGTCTTAAGAACACTAAGTTAATAATTTTGAACAAAATCGAAATACATATATACACAAATTTATCAAGGGCGCTACAGCATGAAAGCAGTAAGGATTAAACCTACGACCTCATGTGTGGTGTAGCAAGTGTTTTTACCACCACACCATGTTGCCCGTCAAAACAATTTAAACAACACACTTAACAATGTTAATGTAAATATTTTGTTATGGTATTTTTTAATAGAAACCCTTAAGAAAATACAAAACATACTTCTTTTATTTTTTGTTCCGTATTGTTTCGCTTTTTTTAATTCACCGTCAATTTTTTGTTCCAAAAACTCAGATTTTTTTGTCAGCATGTCGGTAGTTTCACGGAGTTGTTGGATAGCATCTCCAGTAGATGGGGCTTTTTCTTTTGTTCCCCCAAATATTTTCATAAAACCCGACATTTTAATTAATTATTTAGCTACAAAAATATTTTTACAATACAAATTTTTAATATCTACTAAAAATAAAATATAAAATTAAGTAATATATACATTTCTTTAGAATTTATGTAAAAAAGTCAATCCTTAAAAAAAGTAAAAGTTAATATGGTAATATTAGAAGTCTCAAATACAAAAAAAAATCAATCAGACAGCCAAAATATACCAACTACAATATAAGAGAAATTTAGAACTAAAAAACAACTTTTTTAACAGTGTTTTACGTATTTTTACAACTTATTCTTTAATTTCACCTATATTTCCTTATTTCAAATCAACATAGCCTAGTATTCAACTTGTTTTACTATTTATAAATACCATTATGCATGTAGTAGTATGCCTTCTACGGTTTTAGGTAGAGCTATGAATAAATTATGATTAAAAATCATATGATCTTCGCCTAACTGCGAAAGTTTTATTGTCTAAATAGGATATTTGATCAACCGTGTTAATGTAGTGTTGCCAATATATTTTCAGAGAATGATTCACTTTTATAAATAGAGCCACGTGACGTACTAGGTTAGAGTTATTAGGTTATAATCCCACAAAACTTGTTAAATATTGCTAAAGTTAAAGAAATCGCAGTACAGTTAGTTCTAAAATATATTTAAATGCTATTCTAATGGTTGCAAAGTTTTACTTCTGTAAAATAACCGTTTTTAAAAAGATCTAAATTTGTACTTATCCTCAATGTAAAAGTATAGCTTGGATAATATACTAAACATTGACTGGCTTTTGTAGTTTCGAATTTTATTGACTTGCCTTTGTGCCTGTACATTAACTTGATGACAGATTTTTGGCTTAGTTGTTACGAATACTGCTAACTTAAACCAAAGTCCGTAAAACATTAACGCACTGAGTATTACACCCAGGACCCCACATAGAATTGTATTAACAATACACCACCTAAACACAATCTTACTACCCTACCTTTAACTAACTTTTAAACTAGCACAAGATAATTTATAAAAACTATATATAGCTTTGTTTAGATTAAGAAGCTAACTAAAACTTATTTAAAAACTCATAAGTTATATTGGTATCACCCTATTTTTTATTTAAGCCATTTAACATACAATAAAGCGCTAAGAAAAAAACACACATAAAAAACTGGGCATCGTTAGTTGACACTATTTCCAATTATGATCCAAAATATAAATAACAGAATTTTTTACAAATACAAAAAACTGAAAATTAAAAAGTTGTTGGCATTGAAAAAGAATTTCTAATAATTTTACACAACACCCAAAAGCATTATAGAAATACAAGTAAAGCTATAAAGGAAAAAATTTATGTTACAAAATAGTGTAATCAGGTTTTCAAAATAATTTAATTTACTTGAAACAATTGTTTAAGGATGGAATAGAAGGGAAACTTAAATAATAAAAAAAATGTGCAATTTAAATTTTTTTATGTTATAAATGCCCAAATGTACAGATTGTTTAAAATATTTTTCAAAAAGAGCAAAGCTTAGGAAAAAAAGAAATAAACACATTTTGACAAAAAATAAAATTTAATTTTAACAAACTGCAAAATCTATACTGAATGCTTTTTGTAACTTAAATTTGGTAAACTTTTAAATATATATTGTCCCAAAATGTGAGTTTTGTACAAAAACATACAAAACCAATCACTCTAAATTAAAAATATATAAATAATTAAATATTGTTAGTTAAATTAATCAAATTTATTTAAAATAACAAAAACATTTTTACACAAAGCATTGTTTTAGTTCAAATGCTTAATTTTGCTCAAATCTGTTTTATTAGAAAGCATTTCTAAATAAATGCTTACTGGTATTGCCAAATACAAAATTAATTTATTTTGGCCGAAATAACCTAGTAGTAATAAAAATATACAAAAGAAAATCAAAATTTAATCCATTTTTAAGTTGACATAAATATAGCGAATAAATTTAAGAGACGCAAAAAATGAAATTGTTCCTAAAGCCAAAAAGAAGGCAAAACAGGTTAAGATGGAATAACCAAAGAATTCCACGGTTTGGACAATTCCTGACATATTTGAGCGCCTGATGTAAAAAAATATTGAGTATCTAGAAAAAAACAAAAAATTAATTATATTTCACAGAAACAAAATATTAACAAATAAAAAAAATATTATTAAAATAAAATATGGCATCATTTACAATGTAAGTATGGAAAAGCTTAAATATTATTTAAGAAATTTTAACAACCAACATTATACATAGACTATCAAGTATTAGTTGTAGCACAATACACAATGTATTTTTGAAACTAGGCTCTTGGGTTTAAATTAAATTTTTAATAAGTTTTAAAATACTGTGTCTAAAATGTAAAAAAATCATTAACAAGTTCGTAAAACATAGCTTAAGTTGTCGTAATTTTTTATATGATAGTTGAATATAAACGGTATTTAAAAAACAAGCATGGCATTGTCATGCAACATGATTTAAATAAAGAGTAAAATTTACATTTATTTTTATACTTAGTTATAAATACTGGGTTTTGTGACCATGCTATAACATACTTTAAAATCATTTATTGTAACAATTATTGTAGATCTTTTTGTTTACTTTCATTAATGCGCGAAAAAAAACAAAATAAATAAAAAAAAATTTATAAGCCTAACATTACATTATTTTAAAGTTTTAAAACTCACATAAAAACAAAGAATCCAGTTGATCCTGCACTAAATATGGATCTCCACCACCATCTAAACACAACATCAATGAAAAATTTGTTATAAAAGAGAGCTTATATTATATAAAGGTTAAAAAATAAAAGAAGCATTCTTAATACCAAAAAAATTAATTTTATTGAAACAATACAAAAAAATATAAACAAATTAATAGCAACACTTTATTTAGTGTAAAAATATTCCAAAATAAAAAAATAATTGAGCATAAGGAGGGTAACAAGAATATTAATATAGCCTACTAAACAAACATAAGGTTGAGAACAAAAGAATACAAAAAACTCAACAGTTTAGAATAATACAATAAAAGCAAACAAATATTAATGTAATTCAGCACAAAATGTTTAAGTCTATTGACATTTGTGCTCCACTTGATTTTTAACATATTCGGTAAAAAAGGTGCTTCTTAAAACTTATACAAACCTTGTTTAAAAATTACAATTTTGTCCAACAATTTGTGCAAAATTTTACCTGTAATCTTCACTGCTGAGTTGAAAGTATGTTAAAGCAACAGCAACACAAGCAGAGACAGACAATTCAATAACAAATACAAGAAGTAATACTCCGTATAATGTGTAAATCTCCCTGCCCCAGACTGTTGCAAATATGTAGTACAACTCCACCGATATTGCACTGAAAAATACAAACATTTTTGAAAAAACAGCAGCACATATAATAGTTTAAGTAAAATTAAAGGAAAGGGTTCTTGTTTTTAAGTAATAACATTTAAGAGTTATCATATTAGATTATATATATTACAAATCTTGTTTTGTTAAAGTAGTTATATGTTCTCTAATACATATATGGGTAATGAATTAAGGAAATAAAGTTCTTTTCTATAAAGAAATGTGGTGCTCAGCAAAATATAATACGATAGTTCCATTTTAAAAAATGGTTGAAAAAATGCTTTTCCATTCTATTGAAATGGAAATTTTAGCTTTAATTTGCACTCTTAGCATAAAATTAAACTACTCAGATTCTCTTTAGAAACATAACTCAAAACATAGAGTTTTTCATTGGAAAAAGTGTCCAAAAATAGTCTAAACTTAACTTATCCAGGGTAGTTAAAAATATGCAAAAAGTTGGGGTTTAAGGCTTTAAGAATTTACAAAGTACCACACATACCTAAATGGCAAGAAGCCTCCGAATATAATATGGCAGATGGTATATCGATACCAGGGCTGCACAGGGATTTCTCGAGCTATATTCTTGGTACGACATGGAGCATCAAAATCTGTGGAAGTGTTTTTGCCCATTATTCCACCTATGACTGTGAGTGGTAACCCAACCTGTTTTAAATACAAAAATAAACTAAAATTTGCTTTTAATTATTTCTGATATTTTGTATAAATTAATCAGTTTAATTTAAACAACACAATTTATATTATTTTAGTGTTCATATTAATAAAAATATAATGGAGATTAGTGGACAATCCAAGGCCCAACAAATAAATAAGACTGTCAAAATATGTGAGTAAATTTTCATGAACATACATTAGTTGAGTGCCGACCATATGGCAAGCTATTGAAAAGTATTGATGAGAACAATAATCTAATCTTTCAATTAGTTTTAAAAGTAAATTATGTTAGACCAGTTTAAATTAGTAAAAAATTGCATAATTTATAAAAAGGAAACTTACCAGCAACCACATAAAGCAAAGTAATATAACAGTTGTGACTGGAAGAGCTTGAGTTGATCCATTCCACCAATGAACTGAGTTCACAACACTCCACATCATAAAACATGGACCTAAATAATAAACATTTTTATATAAATAAGCCTTGTGGGTGATATATATAAATGTCCAATTTATAGGCCTACAAAACTTGTGTAGGCAGAGAGTCATCGCAGGCAAATATAAGCTAAAAGCAACAACCACACTAGGGATGGGCTGAAATCCAAATTACTCGGATTCGACAAGCCTGAGTATTTAGTCGCGATACTCGACTGAGTCCGAGTACTTGGTGTTTTTTTATGTTTAGTAAATCGTATACGATCTTAAATGACAAATTATTACTCGGTGTCCGAGTACCAAAAAATGCTCAACGGCACGAGTATTAAAATATTCTTAATACTCAGGCCGAGTGCTTAGACTCGGATTCGATTGGCCCATCCCTAAACCATACTATGGTAATTATATTGCCACCGAAAGGTTAAGGTATTGACTAGTTTTTAAAACTACTATAAAAACAGCAGCATAGTAAAATGGTTAGAACTGTTAGCTTCACTGCTTAAGGTTCTAGTTTCAATTCACATTGCTTTTAAGTCATGGCACCCATAAATAAGGTGCAAAACAATAGAAACAACTCCTTTAAAAATTATCTGCTTACCAACCTGTAAAAAGTGACGAAGTCAGAACAATATTTGCCACCCAATTTAATCCTTGAAATTTACGATAATATGAGCTCGATACATAACCAGCGATGCATGAAGTGAGTGCGTACAAAAGGATTGCAGCTGTGTTTATTGAGCCGTGACCATGGGTTTTAAACATCCCCAATAGAGCCATTAAAATGATCCCTTAATTGAAAAATTAATAAAGGGTGATAAAAACACATAAAAATGTACAATACAAAAATAAAATCAATAACAAATAAAACTAACATAGTCTGATTACTAACAGGGGGCAAATCTATATATATTTAATGTACAACAAAATGCTTTTGAATACTTTATTGACTAGTTTTAGTAAAAAAGTAGTAGTTTAAACCTTTTAGTAAAAAAGTAGTTTTAGTAAAAAAGTAGTAGTTTAAGTTTAAACCTGCTCCAATTGCTAGAAGTTGGGATCCCACTCCAATGATCGAACAAAACAAACTCTTCATCTTTGGGAACCTGAAAACATCTGCATGAATGATCTTCCATCCATTGTCGTCATCCCCAAAGTCCTCTTCATCATCTGACCTAAAAGAAGGAAAGGTTGGGTAACATCTTTTAAATAAACTTTTTATATATACATATATATGTTTAGATAAAAATAATTTTCTTTCTGACAGCTTTGTTTTTAAATTTTTTATACTAAATTGCAATTAATATCATTTATGGTATATAGTTTTTTGTTTCACTTTAAAACGATCGGTTATTATGAACACATTAAAATTAACTGTAGCGAATGCTAAAAAATTTCCTGAAAAGAGGACAGTAAATAAACTAAAAAAATGTTAATGAATAAACTGTAGCGCAAGCTAGATAATGTTTTTAAAAACTTAAAATTGAAGCTGAAAATTCAGCTTTAATATATTTCAAATAACTATTATGTATATATATGGGTATTTGAAATGGTTTAATTTACCGATTATATCTTGTGAAGTCACTTCTTAGTACTCTTGTTAAAATAACGACCACAAAGGCCATTAAAAGTGAAACCAAAATAACTGAGTTGATAATAGAGAGCCAGTGAATTTCAAGGGTCTTTGGAAAAAAACTAAAACATAATTTGTTCTATTTAAATATTACAAGTTTTATTGACTTACTTTATAATCTAATCACTTTATTAAACAGCATAACCAATGTTTTACAGCATATAAAAAATTTCACCTTATTATTTAAAGCAAATGCATTTTATTTCATAATTAATTTAAATTTCAAATAGTAGCTTAAAAAACAATGTTATTGCATGAAAAAACAACAGAATAAATAATTTAAGATTTTAAAAATAATCTATTTGTTGTGTTACCTGTCATCCTTAAGTAAAGCTCCTCTCTGTTTTGGGTCTGTATTTGTTTCTTTCCATTCTACATCATACATAAAAGTAACCCCATAAGGTGCATCAACATCTAATGAGACTGGATCTTTACGAGCAGTAGTCACATTAGCTGATACTATCTAAAAATTTTAAAAAGTTTTTTAAGATTTAAATTTATAGTAAATATTGTTTTTTGGGAGAAATGGTGCCTAAGCTTAGTAATTTTAGCCACAACTTAATTTATTAAAACTAGATATTTTTTAACATTTTTTTAGTTTAACTTACCTTATTACCATTGTATGTAAACTGAAATGTAATGTGGTTGTAAAGATAAAGTTTATGAACATGGGGCACTGAAAATATCCCACTCTCTTCAAATCGTCCAATAAAACTCCTGATCGGAATATCGTCGGCGACCATTTCAAAGTAATATAACTCTTCAACTGCTTCTCTTAGCCTCGTTAAATCGTCCTCAGTAAAATCCAAACGACATAATATTTTGTCTTGCATGTTGAATTTAAATTGAACGTCATAGAGTGAATATGCCATTCGGTCACCATCCAAAACTTCACCTAAAGTCAGTGATTTGTGCTCAATTTTATCGGGACGACAAACAGGTAAGGAGTAATAATGATATGTCTCGTGGGGGTTAAAATATGGGCCAACTTTGTTCATAAAAATGTCAACACGGTCTCGGTCTTTGTAACTTGTTAAAGTTAATGAGATTGTTATAAGGTTTGTAAATGCAATAAATCCAAAAAGTTTCATTTTGTTTTCTTGGTTTTACTAGAAAAACTTTGAAAATCTAAAAAAATATGAAATAATCTAAAAACCTTAAAAAATTTATAAAATAGAAACTATCATATTTATTTTTTATCTTATAAAATAAAAGTAATTATCTTTATTTTTCTACAAAAGCAATTCTTAAAAAAAATAAAAACGAATTATTATATATTTTCTAAAGAAATCTTAAACTTGTATTGAGAAATGAATTGTTAATTGTGACATAAACTCTACGCACGTTTAATTCATGGAAGCTAGCTGATTTTGTGAATAAACAGTAAAACTTACTATAAACACCTTCTATAATTCTCAATATTTAAAATAAAACATTAATTTAAGTGCTTTTTACGGTAAAACTTAAAGTGCAAAACCTAAACGCTTTTTATAAAAAAATCTCCCCTTGCATTTATCTCGTGACGTAGACAACAACGTCTGTGTTGTTATTAATCAACCAGAACGACACATCAATCAAGTTACTTTGTCCTCGATTTGTTACAAAACCAAATGAACTGGTAAAAACGTTTGTATTTAAAATGCGTGAGTCATTTGAAATACTTAGTAGATTATTTCATACAGTTGGTTACAAATGTATAAAAAGGATTTTTTAATTCTATATTAAACAAACCTAAATTTAATTTTACAAATATATAGAAGTTATGTTGTATTTTATCCACCACTATATTTATTACACAAATATTGAGTTTACACAGATTTTTATGTTAATTTTACTCAAAACAATATTTTTTATTTTAAATTTTGTAGTAGCACTATTCTTTAATAAGACAGTAAAAATTGTACTCTAAGATTAAGAGCCTACTCTAAGGTAAAGTTTAAGTGCCAATTTTAAGGTTAGGTGCCTACCCAATGTTAAGTGTCTACCCAGCATCAAGTTCCTACCCAATGTTAAGTGCTTACCTTTGAATGGGTGCCTATTCTGATGCTAAGTGCCTACCCAATGTTGAGTTCCTACCCAAGTTTAAGTGCCAACACAAAGGTCAAGTGGCTATTTAATTTTAAGTGCTTACCCATGGTTAAGAGTCTGGCCTAAGTTTGGTGCCTACTTTTAAGGTTAAGTGCCTATCTCTGTTTAAGTCTTTACCATAATGTAAAGTGCCTACTTAGGATTAAGAGCCTACTCTAAGGTAAAGTTTAAGTGCCAATTTTAAGGTTAGGTGCCTACCCAATGTTAAGTGCATATCCAAAAGTAAGTGCCTACCCATGGTAAAGTGCCTGTCATAATGTTAAGTGCCTACCCAATGTTGACTTCTTACTCAAGTTTAGTGCCTATCCTAAGGTTATGTGCCTACACAAAGGCCAAGTGGCTATCTAAATTTAAAAGCTTTCCCATGGTTAAAAGTCTGTCCTAATTTTAGTGCCTACTGTTAAGGTTAAGTGACTATCTTTGTTCAAGTGTTTACCGTAATTTAAAGTGCCTACCCAATGTTAAGTGCTTACAATAAATTGGGTACCTATCCTGAAGCTAAGTATTACTAAAGTTTGAGTGCCTATGTAAGTTAGGTGCCTACCCAATGTTAAGTGCCTATTAAAAGGTAAGTGCCTAACCTAAAGTTAAGTGTATACCCAGGATTAAGTGGTTACCTTAGATTAAGTGCCTATTCTGAAGCCAAGTTCCTCCCAAAGGTTAAGTGCCTACTTTAGGGTAAAGTTTAAGGGCCTATTTATTGTTAGGTGCCTACCCAATGTTAAGTGCCTATTTAAAAAAAAGCAAGTGCCTACCTAACTTAAGATGCTACACGGAATTAAGGGTCTCCCCAATGTTAAGTTCTTATCTAAGGGTAAGTGTCCATTCTAAGGCAAATTGCTCACCCAGGGTTAAGAGTCTACCCAGGATTTAGTGCTTATCAAAGGGTAAGTACCTATTTTAAGGTTAATTGCCTACAAGCTTAAATGCCTACAAAATGTTAAGTAGTTACATAAGTTTAAGAGCCAGAAGTTAACTCCCCACCCTTTTTAACAAAACCCCTTCATTAAGTTGTTAAGTGCTTACCTTAGAAATACCTGCCTAACCAAGGTTTAGTTATAGTACAATACACACAAGGCAATAACAAAGCAACAACAAAAAGCATACAGATACCAACGCAACAACAACACAAAGATAGCTCATCAAAACATAAATATATCAATGACCAGTAAAAAGTGAATATAGCGCAAGTTAAAATACAAAACATGATATAAAGTTACACTACACCTTACATATACACCAACACTATACAAAAGTGTGTTAGAGTTTTCGATATGGAACAAAGCTTTACAAGAATATTAAATACAAACATGAACAATATACTTTACAATGATTTTTGAGGCTATAATATATTCAAATAGCCTTTAAAACAGTTGGACGAAAAAGTCATCAGCATACATTAACTTGAATCAGCATACATTAACTTAAATCAGCATACATTAACTTGAGTTATTTTAGCTGATGTTTATTGACATCCGAAACCCTTTCTTTACCTTATTATTCTGCTGAAAAAAAACAACATTTTATGTAATTGAAAAAAGTTTAACAACTTAATAATTGCAGGATAAGAAAAACAAATACCTAAAAATAAAGGACTTTCCTGCAGTAGTAAAAAATAAAATAAAACAGTAAAACGGCACTTACCCAGCATTAGAATTTCAAAAAGTCAATACAGGTGTAAAATAATTTAAACTGTATCTGGCTTTGCTTCTAGAAATAAAATTTCCGGTATATGTTGGAAAACAAAATTTATCAGGAATCGTTTCTTTATTGCTTGCTAAATTACCTAGAATGTAAAACGATATTAAAATGTTTTTTTACAAAAAATAAGGCAATATATATTCTTACTACTTTCTCTAAATAAATTTATTTTTACTCACCTCTTATTTTATTTAGGAGAATGTTTATGAAAGTTGCAGGTAATTTTTTTGCCTTTCCTTTTTGAAAAACCGACATTGTACAGAAATTGTACAAAGGCCCACCAAAAGAAATATTTATTGCATAAAAAAAGTACAGCTAAATGGGAAACAAAATTCAGTAGGAATTATTTCTGTATAAAAGTGCTTACCAAAGGCTTTTATCGAAAAATTAATTTCCCCAAAATACTCTTCACAACTGCACAATTTCTAGAAAGTAATAACAAAAATATTTTAACGGACTATATATTATATTTTCATGGACCTATATATATTATAATTTACATTTAAGCACCTGGGTTTATTTTAATTAAATGCTTACTTAATTATCTAGAATGTAAAAAAACATAAGAAAGTTTTTTTTTTTAATTAGGCGAATCATATATCCACTCGTTTAAATAGTTTTAGTTATACTCACCTCTTCTTCTAGTTGAGAAAAAGTTTACAAATGCTGTGGGTAATTTTTTGACTTTTCTTTTTCGAAATTACTTGAATAATTGCTTGAGTACTTTAACCGACATCGCACTGGAAATGTACAAAGGCCTACCTACTAAATGGTTTATTTGCTAAATAAACTTAAAAATAAGAACACATGGCGTGAATCTGTAACAGATCAATAATAAGTCCCCAATCCATCTACGATTCTGTAAAATACTCAAAAAACAAGCTTGTTATTCGTGGTTGGTACAATTTTTGGCAAGCTTTAAAAATATTTAAACTAGTTTAAATTGAAGTGCAAAAGATTTAGAAAAATGCTAATAAAAACAAAAACATTCTAACCAGTGTTCTTATTTTCATGCATTTTAATTAGCATTATTAAACAATAATATTACCCAAAATCATTTAATGAAAATTACATTTCAATTTTTTAATTTACTTGTTTAAGCTAACTTAGCACTCTTTTAAGAATAGCAATACGAGGTTTTTTGTTTGTATGTGTAAAATATAATAAACATATTTCAAATTATACACACTTCACACTTAATGTTATACACATATACAGATCTCTTTTTTTAATTGTGTATTATAGTCATAATAGTATCGTTTACAATCGTTTATACCATACACACATGCCAGAATGTTACATTACGAAAACAAGTAAGCCATTTCGTGACACGCCTGTAGCACAATTCTGCATACGATTTCTAATAATAGACCCAATTTAATGGGTTCATTCGTTTAAAAACTTTTGACAAAGGTTTATTTTAGAAGTTGTTATACTAACATGGAATATTTATTAATATTTTATTAAAATTTGAAAGCTTACAGCTATGTAGAGTTTTGTTTTTTTCAAAATTTAAATTTTTTTTTTTTTTTTTCTTGAAATATTTTTTATTTCAATGCAAAATTTTGGGCACAAAGTTTAAGGGTCACATTAAGTTGAACATAATATATTTAACTTTGCATGTTATTTTTACCATATGCAGTGTAATTTTTAAGTGTATGTTATATTGGGTACTCTAAGAACGACCACAACATAATTTGTAGGAAGAAAATATATTTGATTTTGTATTTAAATTATGCTATATGCACTGTAATTGTAAGTCTTAGTGTGTGTTATATGTGTATGCTTTGCTGGGTTCGCCTCGAATGACCACAACATTAACATAAAGTTCATCCGAGTACTTATTTGCAAAATTAATTTTTGAACTTGATGCGAAGGTCCATTTTTGTTTTTTTAAGTCTTCGTTTATCTTTTTAAATTGTTAGTTTTTAATGTAGATTTTCATCATTTTAATTTTTTCTTGCATGTTTTTCTTGTAATATTTGCAATGTTTTCATTGAGCTTCAAATATTTGTATTCCAGCTGTTTGACATGATAAAGTAAGCACCATTAACATTAGAGCACTGCAACAGGATGTCCAAGTTTTTTTGAAGAACCTCAAGTTTTTTTAATGCCCGATGTTCAATCTTTGGACCACTGCAGCAGTTCTAGGTAGTTACTCATTCTTCCTGCATTGGTAAACTATAATTTTTTGTCGAGGCATACATAGTTGAAATTCAGCACATTTTTCAGTGTATTGCCTTTTTTGTGATATAACATTTTTAAACTTTTTTATGGTTCACCAGTAGGGTAATATTCCATAACATTGTTTTTTTCTATAGTAATATTTTTTGTTATGATATTTTTTTTAGTTTTCATCATTATTTTGCTTGTAGATGATGATCTGTTTGTATATTGACTCTTCAAAGTTGAATTTTTTAATCATCACACCTTCGCTTGCAGTTATTATTGAAATAGTCTTTTTGAATTAATTTTTTGTAGTTGATGCATTTGCAAGATTAATACAACTTTTTTAGCTTCTTGATTGATGTTAATTTTCTTTTTTATTGACCATATATCATTGTTTTTTTCTAAAGTAGTATTCTTTTGTTATGATATTTTTTTTAGTTTTTATCATTATTTTGCTTGTAGATGATGGTCTGTTTATATATTGACACTTTAAAGTTAAATTTTTTAATCATCACCTCCTTCGCTTGCAGTTTTTATTAAAATAGTCCTTTTGAATTAATTTTTTGTAGTTGATGCATTTGCAAAATTAATACAACTTTTTTAGCTTCTTGAATGCTGTTAATTTTCTTTTTTATTGACCATATATTAGTTCGATTTTATTGGTGAAATCCAAAATTAATATGCAAATAAAACTCAATGGAATTTACATGTGTTTTTGTTAAGGTTTTGAAAAAAAAATAGTGTGATATTATAGAGGGTACTCCAGGAACGACCACACTATAATATTTAAAAAAAGATTTAGAGAAAAATTGCAAAATAATTCAATGCAGTGTTGGTAAAAATAACTTTTTTAAAAAAAATTTTATATATAAAATTTAAATTGGGTAACATAGCTATAAGCTGATTATTAATAATTCTATAAAAATAATTAATCCATTATTATATTTTTTTAGTTTGTTGGTTGTTTGGATTATATTTAAAATAGAATTTTATTAATTCCATGTTAGTTTATTAATCAAAAATATTTTTAGTTATTTTCTTTAAAAACCTTTGTCAAAAGCGTTTAAACGATTGGTTTCCCGTTTTTATCAGGGTCTATTATTAAAAAGCGCAGCAGCATGTGTGCTACCTGCGGACCAGCAAAATAACTTACCTGCTTTCATAAATAAACATTCTTGGAGTGTGTACATAGTACAAATGATTATAAAGATACCATATGACTACTTTACACAGTTAAAAAAGAGACCAGTAAAGTAAATGACATAAGGCATAAAGCATATAGTATTTTTAAACATGGTTATATACAATGCAAATAAAAACATAAAAACACATATTGATATCCATGATAACTAAAATTAGGTAACCAAATTTATTCAATGTTAAGTTGGGTAATAAAACTAGTCTGGAAAGAAGGGCATTTTTCAGCGAGATTGTGTGCGTGCAAGCGTAAAATTTTTTTGTCTATGCATACAAACAAATATGTTGGCATATTTACCTAAATTTTATAAAGAAATCTTTAATTAATAGGTAAAAATAAAATAAAAATGCTGCAAAACATCATTAACGCATATTTTTTCTAATTCTCGTATAACTTTTAAATTAAATGTAGTTAAAAACTAAAAAACTGACTTTCATATTCATTTTTTTAACAACAAAAATTTTAGGCATGCACGCTGCCTTGCTTGCCAGAGTAGTGTTAAATAAATTTAAAAACCTAAATCTTACCTCGATTGGAATAACAGAATGTACTACTCACTTGTTACCACCAAAAGATTGTTTGTAGGCTCGAACTAAATAGGAGTTCAGTAACTTTATCACACACATTCAGTGAACCAACATTGAACATGCTAAGATCTGTTATAAAAACTTCCCAAATACAAAAAAGTAAAAGCTTTAATGTTAAAGTTAAAACAATTATTAATTTAAATAAATTAACCCTTAAGGCTTTATTGTTTTAGATTTAATTACTAATTTATTAGCAAATTATAAAGGTTTTAATTATATTTTATCAATTTTTACTAAAATTTAAATAACTATCATTTTCTTATATTTAACTTTTTGTCTTTTTTCTCATAAAATCTTCTAGTCTTCGTTTAGATTTTCAAGTAATAATAAATATTTCCAACAAAAGCTTTGTTTTTTAATATTAACTATTTAAAATTTCAACAAAACACCATTCCATAGATAAGGGAAATCTTTGCTTGTGTTATCAGCAAAAACTTACACCTTTTTACTGATAAGAAATCACGTGGTTAAAAGAAAAATTTGATACGGATTTGGAATGTTATTAATCAACCAGAACGACAAATCAATCAAATTAGTTTGTCTGCGATTTGTTACAAAACCAGACGAACCCGTAAAACGTCTGTATTTAAAACGCGTGAGTCATTTAAAATCCTTTGATGGGCAATTGTATTCATTTTGTTATATACATCGGAAATTTTTATTCATTTCTGTACTAAATAAACCTAAATTTATTTTTACAGTTAGATAAAAGTTACCAGAATTATATTTTGGTTAACATGTTTTATTTTATCTCCAACATATTTATTCAAAAATATTAATAAATTTACAAATGATTTTATGTAATTTTAACTCAAAACATTCTCTGCAATTCTAAAATTTGTTGTAGCCATCATATTCAAATAAGACAGTGAAATTTGTACAAGAAAAACATAAACAAAAATCAAGCAGTAAACTTCTTCAAGAAAAAAAACAGTTTAAATTTTAAACTGTTTCATAAGTGGCTTGGCTATACAGTAATACACCCCTATAAAATGTAAGCCTAAATGCCATTACTATCATCATCGTTGTAAGATAATGATATTAGAAAAAAAAATTATAAAGAAAAAAAATTTAATATTCTACAGTTCTCTTTCTTCTCATTTTATCCTTTTTCTTGTTGTTGTGACGTTTCTTACTTTTCACACCATTATTAGCTGGAAGTAAACTCTTTGTAAACGATCGAACCTCTTGGGGTTTAAAAAATTCCCGCTCCACCTCACTTATTTGCTGAACGACTTTTTTGTTAACACGGTGAAATTTTTCAACAAATGGAGACATGTCTTCGGTGACTGTCAAGTTGTCAGCTACTGCTTTTAAGACAGTTTCAACTTTCGAAACTGTCCATTTTTTGTACTCTTCTTTATCTATACCAGGGGGGCTTACACTACAAAGTAATTTACCGTTTACATAATCTTTAAGAATAATCCTGGCCGATCGGGAGTTATCAGGTTGTCCATGTGACGTCATAAACCCTCGTGACAATGCATGAGCATTTAACACTTCTGCTGGGGTTGGAGATCGCTCAGGGTCATCACCTTCTGGGGGAAGTTCGATATTGACACCATATGTGACCTCTATGACCTTTCTGGGGATACGATGACAGAGTAAATTTACGGGACTGACGTGATCCCGCATTTGGTCGATTGGCAGAATTCCGCTCAACACCATTTCAGCTTTGTTCGATACAAAAGTTGGAAAGACAAGACCAGGGCAATCACACAAACACAGCTCCTTATCAACGTTCAGCGTTTGAAAGTGTTTTGTACGGCCTGGTGTGGCTGATACTGCAGCTTTTTTAACTCCCATTAAAGTGTTGACTGTTGAACTTTTTCCTACGTTAGGATAGCCCACCATACCAACTACCTTCAGATCTTTGTTGATCAAATTTTTTAAATAGTCAATAAATTCTTCTCTTGTAAGAAGATCTCCATCTTCTAAAACACTTGGCTTTTGCTCCTCAATTACTACTTCATCATCTTTAGCTTCCAGTTTTTCGTTTTCCAAAACCGCCGACCAAAATATAGCCTCTACATCGCAATTTTTAAAGTAACTTCGCCACACAAGGCGCTGTTGAGCTGATAATAAATCAGCTTTATTAACGAGAAGAATGTTTTTCTTTTTTGGATCAACTTCTTTCACGTAAGTTTCAAGATCAGAACATCTAAAACAAAGAAGTTCAAATAGTTGCAAACAGCTGGAGTTTTTGTTATAGACCAACATAACATTGTAGTTATGCCAAAATGTTAATGTTCATTAAAAGGGTCAAACTGCTAACTTTAAACCCTAAATTAAAAAAAAAATAGCGAAAATTATTCCTGAATAAATATTTTTAAATTAATGGACAAACCTAAATAATAGAGGATTTCTTGCATCAACAATTTGAACTATAACATCACTTCTCTCAATTACTCTCCATAATTGTCTCCAAAAATCCAAGTTTTTTTCATAAGGTGTTAAAGAGATGTCCTCATTTTCTTGAATCTGTGTATATTATTTAATTTATTAATAAATATAATTTTTCTTGAGTTTATATTTAACATATTAAGGTAAAAAAATTAAACACGTTAAACAAATAAGCATATTAATCAGCAACTATTTTGCTTTAATTGCAGTTGTAAATGCTTGGAAAATTAACAGCATGGTATACCAAATTTAACATTTAAATACAAATTACCGCAGGGCGAAAAACCTCTGTCAATATAATTTAATGCTTTTCACTGCTTTTATGCTGTAGCGCCCTTGAGAACACTTAATCAGGAGCTTTTAACCAGCAAGCTATTATAATCAATAATATTCCAAAACTAATATTTCCAAAACTAAACAATACGAGACTGGTACTGATGTTACTTTATGTTTAAGTGTGAAAGTCGAACTTTCCACATCAAGAATAAATAAATGTAAAAAAAAATTACCAAATTCAATTTTAAATTTAAAAACTAAATTATTTTACCTCGGCTAATTGTCTCCTCCAAGCAAGAAACGAATCTCTCTCATTTTTTTCCAGCTCCTCTTTGGTCGTATTTTTATCCCACTTTGGCCTGCGGGGAATCCCAACAAGGTGGTTCACCTCATCTTGTGCTTGTTTCTGTTTTGAAAGTTCAGCTTCACTTAATAATCCTGTTTAAAGTTGAATATAATTCAGAAACAGTATTTAGTTATTGTTATAGTTTTATAGCAAATATTGCACAATTTTAAACCGGCAGCATGGTGTACTAGTCAGAACACCTGGCTACACTACATGAGGTCCTGGGTCCAATCTCCATTGCTCTCATGCTGTAGTGCCCATGGTCTGATGGCAAGGCACTATATTCAACTATATGGTATGAACTTCTGTTAAGCCAGCACTTAATCAGCAACTTAATACCTCGCCAATTTTAATCAATAATGACCCAAACTGCCAAAGGCAACTTGAGCCTGGGTCGGGCTAACTGATGTTGCTCTATATTTAGGCGTAGTCAACCTTTGCACATCGAGGATAAATAAATGTTAAAAAAATGTTGTAGTTAAAAATATAGCTTACCACTGGTTTGTACATCCACAAATCTAACATTTAATCGCTGGGCAGTAAACTCTGTCCCAGCTAGCTCAGCAGTCGCTAAAAAATCGTCGAGCGAGTTCAATTCGGTGACGGATTGTAAATTTTGGTCCGAGAAATTTTCAGCGGCTAATTGCGCAGCGTGTAAATGAGCTGTACCCTTCTTTCCAAATCTATTCTTTATTAAAGAGTTGCCCAGACCCGGGGCTTGGTTAGATTTACGTGGCATTACATATAATTAAATAAACTTTATCTAATATCCTAGTTAAACTTATCGAGAAATTACAAACAATAAATTTTGTTTTTTTATGCACGTGAAAAATACATCAAAACGTCGCGTCCAATTTACGACTAATAAAGATGATTTTGCAATATACTTTATCCTCTTTTCTTTTAATTTTAGCAGCATTATAAAACAATAAATAAAGTAAATAAATAAAAAACAAATCTAATTGACAAAAAATTAATAAATTAAATAAAAAAATAGTTTTTTGCCGCAATAGAAAAACTGTTTAAATTATTTGCTTAAAATAAGTCTTGAACTTAGAGTTTTAAGTTTTTCTTCTTTGTGTTTGCAAGCGTCAATTCTTCAGTTATTCCATTTTCAAGCGTGGAATCATTTAAAAAAATATCATAGAAAATAAGTATTGAATAAATTGTTTCTTAAATGATCACATAAAGCTTTGCAAAGTGCCCTTTTCTAAATTATCCGTCCATGTGTTGTTGTCAATTGCAGCGTATGGATCAAGTACAGTTTTAACGCATCTAAAACAAGGTTAAATGTTTAAGACCTAGCAGAATTAACAGCATTATCTTATGTTTAAAATATGTTGTGTAGTATATATCAATTACCAGTACATAAGGCTACGCAAAGGGGCAGTAATAATAACTACTACGTCAATTGTAAAATCCTAGGAGACTAGATTTAAAACCACAAGTAATTATATACCTTACCTTAACCTTTGAAAGATTATCTACAAAGTTATATACATTTAAAGCCAATACTGTAACAACACAATTACTATTGTAAAGAGGACATTTACCTATATATTTGTAAAAATAAAAATGCAATTAGACAACAAATAAATATATGCATGATAGTTTCGCCAGGACCAATTAGAATAAATAAATCATCTTGAAGCACGACTGACGCCGTTTCGTCCTCCATGACGTCACAATCACTATAAAAAAAACAATCAAATTATTATAAATTCTAAAAAATAAAAGCTATCAGATAAAAAATACTAACCTTAATTTTTGAAAATGAAGTGAATTTATCTAAAAATTAGCCAATAAGACTAATCCGAGTTAACCTTTTATACCGTAGTACCCATTACAAAAACCTATTTTTTCTTTGAGAATACAAAAATACTGATAATATTGTAATAAATACCAAAATAATTACCTAATTTATAACAAAAACATCTACATCTGAATTGATAATTAAATATAAATAATTTATATTAATTAACTATTTTTGATATTAAATTATTGTTTCTTTAATAGAATTTCGGATGATTGAATTTAAATATTATTAATATGATAGGTTTTTGTATTTTATTAATAGTCTAGCTCAATTTATTGAAAAATAAATAAATTTGTTTTCTTTTTTTGACAGAAATTTATTGATTACACCAAGCCTACTTTTAAAAAGTCGATATCATTAATTGCCTTATTTATTTAAACTTGCCATTTTGTAAAGTTGGTTTTAGAAAGTTTAGAATTGTCTTTTTAACGCAATCTCGTAAATTAATTTAAAAATTTAAATTTAAACGGAATCTTGTAAATTTAAAAGGAACTAAAATAAATACAGGAACTAAACTGTTACTACTTTATTTTATTTAAAGTTTAAATTTCAACTTTAAACCAATCTTACTGGTTGATTAAAATTTGCAACATGTATATTAACCTTTTTATATCAAAACACATTATGTAATATCTAAATACCAATCAATCTTACTATCTATCCAGGATGCAACTATTTGCATTACCTACCTTCTCGGAGCGGTAAATATAAACTGTAATATTGATTGTACTTTTACTGCCGGTGATAAACAAAATGTTAGATAAATTAACAAAATGCCCGTGGGAATTTGTGTTAAATTCCGAACTTAAGTTAAATTCATTATTTATTTATAAAATCACAAGTTAATTTGATAACAGAGTTTAAAGAAATGTTAATTTGTTTTACTATACAACTTTAAACGTTAAGAATTAAGACTTCTACTGCAATTTCAAGTTATTTTTCTCTTTAGTTTACTATGCCAACAATGTAATAAGATACTTCCAATTATTTGTCGGAATTTAATAAGTAATAATAAGTAATTAATAAGTTGATTAAAATAAATTTAACCACAGGACTATCCCTTGAGAAACTTTAAACCTTTTAACTTTTAACCTTTCAACTTGCCACACTATTCGCCATTGAGCCTGGCATTTACAGATAGCTTAAACACGTCACAATATCAAACCCTTACCCAATAAAAAAATATAAAAACCTATCACCTTAAGGTGATGTGGAAAAAAAACCCCAGCTAAATTTAACGTATATTAAAACTGCAAAAGAGGTTATAAAACTTGTATGTGTAAGTGCTTTTTTTTATCAATGAATTTTTTTTTACGTAATATCCTAACATACATTTTTTGCGTCAAAACCAATTAATAATCACCAAAAAGCATTAAAAAATCCAGTTTTAAAAAAGAAACCTATATATTATTATGACGTAACAAAACAGTGTATGTTACGTAATTGGTGTATCTGTAAAAGCGTAATTACACGTTAATATTAATAAGGTTGCTATAGACGAACGACTCAGAGTAATATAGCCATTATGCATAGACAATTAGAAGTGTTACGTTCACAATACACACGTTTAAATTCGCTTTGGTATATTGTATAAAAAATGTAGAAATTTTATTGGTATTAACAAGCTATACAAAAAAATTTACGCAATTTTTTTTAACTTTGTAGAAGTATTTTCGGAAGAATTTCCAGAATTCTGGAATAACAAGGCAAGTAGAACACTAAAAGATGCTTTAGCGCGGAAGAATATAGATAAACCGGCGCGGAATGTTATTGTATTTATAGGGGACGGAATGGGATTATCCACTCTACCTGCAGGTAAAAAAAACTTAAGTCGAAAATTTTTACAAAATAAAAATTACGCCCAACGTGGGGCTCGAACCCACGACCGTTGGATTAAGAGTCCAACGCTCTACCGACTGAGCTAGCCGGGCGTAAGTGACAGAAGCGGGATTCGAACCCGCGCCTACGAAGTAGACTACGACCTGAACCGAGCGCCTTAGACCACTCGGCCATTCTGCCACGTTTAAATTATGAGCTCTTTTTCATTTTTGTTCACAAGTCAATATAATGGTAACAAGTTAATTAAGGGTTGAATTTTCGTTATCTGACGGTTAAGTTGCCGTTGCATATTTCAAATATTTTAAGTTTTTGTTTAACAAACAAACAACTTTATAGTTGACAAACAAACGCCTGATAGTGCTTCGACTGCCACAGCAATTTTAAGTGGAATAAAAACTAAAAACAAATTATTTGGACTTAACGAAAAAGCTGCTTTTAAGAACTGTTCATCAACAAAAGGAAATGATGTCAAATCAATATTACATCACTCAGCAGACGCAGGTAACTTATAAGCAAATATGGTAATAATTATACTGCCTAAAAAAGATGACGTTAAGATAGAGTCAAGTTACTTATATAATGTTTTGCCCATTTTAAAGGTCTGTAGTTCTTTATGATGCTATTTATAGAATTTAATATAACATATAGTTTTAAAAACGGAAAAATGTACCTTGATACCTAACCATTTTTCTTTTAAATGCTCCGTAAATCGTTTGAAATACTATGCTAACTTGGCATTCCATATATGTCAAAAAGGCCAGTATAACAACCTAACTATAACATCTTTTTTAGTATGGCCCAAGCAAGGTCTACAACAAATAAATAAATCTAATGGTTATTCTAGTTTAATACACTGTCAATTATTTAAGATCACTAAGAATTGAACAGCATAAGATCACTAAGAATTGAACCCAGTACCCGTGAAGTGTAGTAAGTTTTCTGACAACTACACTACGATGCAGGTTTTATGAATAAGCTAAAGTTAAACCTAGAACGTTTATTTTGCAAGCCTACCTTTCCCAGTTTGCCCATTGATCCCACGAACAGTGAACTTTACAACAGAATGTGTTACAACTTTTAATTTGTTTGCTTGTTTCCGCACAGACCCCTCCACAACTTTCTGTGACTAGTTTTTCTCTTTGTCGTTTGTGTTTTCCTAAAACATAACAGAATTTAAATTCTTGATGCACAAGAATTAAAAACTGATTTTTGTTGTAAATAAAAATAAATTCATTATAAAACAAAATACTACAAAGCAAAATAGCTTTTTTTAACAAATTAATTAAAAGTTATTGCCAATATTGTGTTAAATAAGTAAAGGCAACTTGAAACTGATCAATTTTAACCAAGGTTTTTGTTGTATATATCTTTATCCTTGATGTGGGAAAGTCAAATGCGCGACTTAAACATAGAGTAACATCAGTTACTCCGACCCAGTCTCAAGTTGCCTGTGGATGTTTGGAATATTATAGATTATAATTGCCTAGTAATTATGCTGCTGATTAAGTGCTGACTCAGCAGGAGTTCATAACGTTTATAGCACCTTTAAGGGCGCTACAGCATGAGAGCAATGGGGATTGAACCCACGACCTTAAATGTGGTGTAGCAAGTGTTCTTACCACTACATCACGCTGTCGGTCAATTTTCTGTTTTTCAGGCGATTGAAATTTTAAACCGTAACCCCAAAGGTTGCTAAATTAGACCACGCCCACCACGCAAACAGAGGCAAAATAGACCACGCCCACCACGCAAACAGAGCCAATATTGCAATAAGCGAATTTGTGGCATTCGAAAAAGCAATTGAGGTAAATTACAAAGTTTGATTTGTGTGGCGTCATAGTTATTTGATACAGACGTCGTCCGAACCATGCTTTAAATTAAAGCATTGGTTTGTTTTTTGTTACTTTAGGTTACTTTAAATATGACGCCACTGGAGGAAACATTAATAGTGGTAACAGCTGATCATGGTCACGTGTTTACTTTGGGAGGGTACTCAGATAGGGGAAATCCAATTGAAGGTAAAAAATAAAACTAAACATTTTGAAAAGAAATATAATACATTTTATTTATCTCAGCTTACCAAAAACCTTACTTTGGAAAATGTCATTTAATTTCTAAAAAGTTTTGACATAAATTTCAGCAAGATGCAGTTTTTAAATGTCCATTTTGTCAAATGGACAAATCTTAGTGTTAGCCTAAATACTAAACTAACATAAAAATATTTAACAGGGTTTGCCCGTAACCATGACAACCCGAGTTTAGCGAGCGACGGGAAACCGGCAGCGTGATGTAGTGGTAAGAACACTTGCTACACCATACATGAGGTCGTGGGTTCAATCCCCACTGATCTCATGCTGTAGCGCCCTTAAGTAAGGCGCTATAAACGGTATTAACTCCTGCTGAGCCAGCACTTAATCAGCAGTATAATTATCGGGCAATTATAATCTATAATATCCCAAACTGCCACAGGCAACTCGAGACTGGGTCGGAGTAACTTATGTTACTCTATGTTTAAGTCGCGCATTTGACTTTCCCACATCGAGGATAAAAATATATACATAAAAAAAAAAAAAAAAAACCTTACACAAGTTTGGGGTACAGCGACGGACCCGGGTACCGAGGGACAGGAGAACCGGGAAGAGAAAAACTTGACATAACAAAAATAAGTAAGTATAACAAAGTCAAAACCTCACATAATAAACCAAACCAAATACAGGCTAAAAATTTAAATCAGATAAAAGTACTCGACTTTACGACCAAAACATAATAAAGTAACATTAGTTACTCTGACCCAGCCCCGAGTTGCCTTTGGTAGTTTGGAATATTACCTAAAATTGCCCGATATTCTGCTGATTAAGTGCTGGTTCAGCAGAAGTTTATACCGTTACTAGCGCCTATAGCATGATAGCAGTGAGGATGGAACCCAGGACCTTTTTTAGTGAAGCAATGTCTTTTGACCACTATACCACGCTACCAGTTTTTAACTCAAAAGCCTACTTAACATATTAACCGTAAAAAATTAGAGGTCCATGCATAAATAATCATACATACTACCTGTCCTTGGCAAATCAAATTAGTTTACTTAAAAATTTGACAGCCATCGCTCTTAAACAAATTATTCACCACAGAAATCAAAATTACATTCTAAGAAATTTCAATTAGGAACAAAACACTTGTTTATCCTGTTTAAACTTTAAATTATTCATGGCAAGCGGATGTAAATATTTAATTAAAAACCCGGCGTGAAATTTAATAAAACGACATGGCAAGTAGTTTACAGTTCGCATTGTGACGTTATAACGAAGTTTTGGTTTTGCATCAATAATTAATATAAACAATAAAAATTTATAAAATAATCCAAAAATAAAATTAAAGATTAATTAAAATGGCATTACTTAAAAAGAAAATTCTATTAGGTAAAAAGCATTTAAAATTTATGTGTTCTTTAATCAAGGCAAGGGCAATAAGATACGCAAATTTTAAGTAACATTTTTTTCTATATTTTGATTTATCCTCAAAAGAAACAAAGTTGATCTTACGTCTTAATATTAAGCAATTTTTATTACTTTGCTACATTGGGCCTTAGGTTTAAACCCCACCACTTACACGCAGTACCATGAGGCACTTTAACCTAAATCAACTCTTACCAGTGTAGCGAATTATTAAATATTGGAACTCATTGTTAAAATAGGGCAAATAAATAACAATTTCATTTTAAATCAACATCAAAAACTGTTTGTTTATAAAATTAAAGGTTAGCTTATGTGGATTTATCAAAAATAAGCTACATCAACCCAACTCAAAGTAGAGCCCGGGGTAATCAAAAATAAGAAAACACAACCGCTACTCTTCGATACACGTCTTAATTCTCACAAGCGTAAATTTGTAAATAAGCGTTTATTGTTTGATGACTGTATTTCTCGCACATTCGAACTTTCATGAGGTAGGTGATTGCGACGATCGACAAATAAAGGGACTTGGCCTCTGTGGGCATTATAGACATATTGGCCTCGTTTGGCTACTTCGGAAAAATAATCGGCCTTCTGTGGGCATCAGACATGGGTGCGTCGATCATCGTCTTGAGTTGACCATCGTTGGGCAAAAGAAACTAGGTAGTTCGTGCAAGAAATGTACTTCATCTTGTTTACTTGACCCGCTTTGGCAAAGAAAAACATGTAAAAAAATGCTGCGATGGTCTTTCTTCATCTGTCGTTTTTGTAGTTTGATTGTTAAAATTTAAAGCTCGCAATAACGTTTTCCCATTTAAAAATTGTTAATTGTCTGTTTTTTCTAAAGTTTTGGCTGATAAACAAAAGCTGAAAACTTTGCTTATCTCCGTCTGCGCAACTCCTTGGAAGGTGTTCATTTGGTCTGAGAACAGAAGCTACAAAATTCTGTTTAAATCCCAAAACCTTAATCACGTCGGGGTCACCATTTGTAGCGAATTATTAATTTTAATTATTAAAAACATTCTTTAGTGGTTAGTTGATACAGGAATATAAAATTCTGGCTAAGTCTAACGAAAATAATCTCTGAATTTAAGTAATGTCTAAATCCATGTTTATTAAGTGGCATCCGTTTAGTAAAACGAAATTACCTAACTGTTTTTAAAACGAACATTTGTACTTAATAAAGGACAGAAATAAATCGTTGGAAAAATAATTCAATACTAGAGAAACGAAGTTAGAGTTCCCATGTGAAAAGAGTTGTTAAATCACCCGCAAATTCGATAAACAAGTTATAGTTGAAAGCATTGGAACTCATTGTTAAAATAGGGAGGAAAAATACGCCAAAGCTTGACAGCAAATAAATAACAATTTCATTTTAAATCAACATCAAAAACTGTTTGTTTATAAAATTAAAGGTTAGCTTATGTGGATTTATCTAAAATAAGCTACAAATGGTCTGTTTCACTGTTGGAGCAAAAAAAAATATTTTAAATTAGAAAATGTGTAAATCGAAACTGCAAATAATGTGATTGCCTTCGTTGAATCTGTCTTTTAAGTGAAAAAAATAATTTGACCATTTGAAATAAACAAGTTCCAATTAAAGTAATTAACCGAACTTGAAAGGCGGTTTAATAGTAGGCGTATGAGTATAAATATGAAGGTTTAACAGTAGGCATATGAATATAAATATGAAGGTTTAATAATAGGCTTATGAATATAAATTTGAAGGTTTAATAGTAGGCGTATGAATATAAATATGAAGGTTTAATAGTAGGCGCATGAATATAAATATGAAGGTTTAATAATAGGCTTATGAATATAAGTATGAAGGTTTAATAGTAGGCGTATGAATATAAATATGAAGGTTTAATAATAGGCTTATGAATATAAATATGAAGGTTTAATAGTAGGCGTATGAATATAAATATGAAGGTTTAATAGTAGGCGTATGAATATTAATATGAAGGTTTAATAATAGGCTTATGAATATAAATATGAATGTTTAATAGTAGGCGTATAAGTATAAATATGAAGGTTTAATAGTAGGCGTATGAGTATAAATATGAAGGTTTAATAGTAGGCGTATGAGTATAAATCCGGCAGTGTGGTGTAGTGGAACTCTTGCTACACCACACATAAAAAAAATTTAATACCAATCTTTAAATTTTTATCAATAAACACCTATTAATTAGTAAATAGTAATAAAAATTTTAATTCATTTTTGAGTTACCAATATCATGATATACAATTGACCAAGATTTAAAAAAAACTAACAACCTTTAAATTTTAATAAACAAACACATATCACTTGGTAATTAGTAATAAAAATCAAAATTTTAATTCATTTTTGAGTTACTAATATCATGATATACAATTGACCGAGATTTAAAAATTAATAACAACCTTTAAATTTTAATAACAAACACATATTACTTGGTAATTAGTGATTAAAATTAAAATTTTAATTCATTTTTGAGTTACCATTATTATGATATACAAATGACCAAAATTTAAAAACCTGACAACGATCTTTAAATTTTATTAAACAAACACCTATTAATTAGTAATTAGTGATAATTAAATTTTGAAAATAGAAGAATCAGAAAACTTTATTATGACAAACAACATACTAAAATTTGAAAAAACTTTTAAAGTACTAGAACAAAAGTTATTTTGAACCAAAATTCAGACTAGTAAGAATAAAAACAATAATAAATATAATGACAATAACAATATGTTTCGAAATTTAAGATTTCGAACCATAATAAATAAATCATCTTGAAGCACGACTGACGCCGTTTCGTCCTCCATGACGTCACAATCACTATAAAAAAAACAATCAAATTATTATAAATTCTAAAATATAAAAGCTATCAGATAAAAAATACTAACCTTAATTTTTGAAAATGAAGTGAATTTATCTAAAAATTAGCCAATAAGACTAATCCGAGTTAACCTTTTATACCGTAGTACCCATTACAAAAACCTATTTTTCTTTTGAGAATACAAAATTTTTCTTTTGAGAATTTTGTATTTTATTAATAGTCTAGCCTAATTTATTGAAAAATAAATAAATTTGTTTTCTTTTTTTGACAGAAATTTATTGATTACACCAAGCCTACTTTTAGAAAGTCGATATCATTAATTGCCTTATTTATTTAAACTTGCCATTTTGTAAAGTTGGTTTTAGAAAGTTTAGAATTGTCTTTTTAACGCAATCTCGTAAATCAATTTAAAAATTTAAATTTAAACGGAATCTTGTAAATTAAAAAGGAACTAAAATAAATACACGAACTTAACTGTTACTACTTTCTTTTATTTAAAGTTTAAATTTCAACTTTAAACCAATCTTACTGGTTGATTAAAATTTGCAACATGTATATTAACCTTTTAATATCAAAACACATTATGTAATATCTAAATACCAATCAATCTTACTATCTATCCAGGATGCAACTATTTGCATTACCTACCTTCTCGGAGCGGTAAATATAAACTGTAATATTGATTGTACTTTTACTGCCGGTGATAAACAAAATGTTAGATAAATTAACAAAATGCCCGTGGGAATTTGTGTTAAATTCCGAAGTTAAGTTAAATTCATTATTTATTTATAAAATCACAAGTTAATTTGATAACAGAGTTTAAAGAAATGTTAATTTGTTTTACTACACAACTTTAAACGTTAAGAATTAAGACTTCTACTGCAATTTCAAGTTATTTTTCTCTTTAGTTTACTATGCCAAAAATGCAATAAGATACTTCCAATTATTTGTCGGAATTTAATAAGTAATAATAAGTAATTAATAAGTTGATTAAGATAAATTTAACCACAGGACTGTCCCTTGAGAAACGTTAAACCTTTTAACTTTTAACCTTTTAACTTGCCACACTATTCGCCATTGAGCCTGGCATGTACGGATAGCTTAAACACGTCACAATATCAAACCCTTACCCAATAAAAAAATATAAAAACCTATCACCTTAAGGTGATGTGAAAAAAAAAACAGCTAAATTTAACGTATATTAAAACTGCAAAAGAGGTTAAAAAACTTGTATGTGTAAGTGTTTTTTTATCAATGAATTTTTTTTTTACGTAATATCCTAACATACATTTTTTGCGTCAAAACCAATTATTAATCACCAAAAAGCATTAAAAAACTTTCTTTTTTAAAAAAAGAAACCTATCTATTATTATGACGTAACAAAACAGTGTAGTTACGTAATTGGTGTATCCGTAAAAGCGTAATTACACGTTAATATTAATGAGCTTGATATAGACGAACGACTCATAGTAATATAGCCATTATGCACATAGACAATTAGAAGTGTTACGTTCACAATGCACACGTTTAAATTCGCTTTGGTATATTGTATACTAAGCATTGGAGTTTGTCTAAATAGCAAAAGCAATTTAAAAGGTAGAAGTTATTAGATTTTTAAACTTGTCTTTAAAAAAATGTAGAAATTTTATAGGTATTAACAAGCTATACAAAAAGATTTACGCAATTTTTTTTAACTTTGTAGAAGTATTTTCGGAAGAATTTCCAGAATTCTGGAATAACAAGGCAAGTAGAACACTAAAAGATGCTTTAGCGCGGAAGAATATAGATAAACCGGCGCGGAATGTTATTGTATTTATAGGGGACGGAATGGGGTTATCCACTCTAACTGCAGGTAAAAAAAACTTAAGTCGAAAATTTTTACAAAATAAAAATAACGCCCAACGTGGGGCTCGAACCCACGACCGTTGGATTAAAAGTCCAACGCTCTACCGACTGAGCTAGCCCGGGCGTAAGTGACAGAAGCGGGATTCGAACCCGCGCCTACGAAGTAGACTACGACCTGAACGTAGCGCCTTAGACCACTCGGCCATTCTGCCATTTTTAAATTGAAGCAATCTTAAAAGAATGTGCTTTTTTCATTTTTGTTCACAAGCCAATATAATGGTGTCGTAACATAGTTTGTCATAGGCTAATAAATGGGCGAATCTTTGTTTTGTTTTTAGGCAGAATTTACAAAGGTCAGAAGTGGGGAAATCCCGGTGAAGAAACCGTGACGTCAATGGAGAAATTACCGAACGCCGGACTTGCAAAAGTTTACTCAAGTACCAAAAATTTTAATATTTTTTAATATCTCCAAGCTTTTTTTACTAATAAGTTAATTAAGGGTTGAATTTTCGTTATCTGATGGTTAAGTTGCCGTTGCATATTTCAAATAATTTAAGTTTTTGTTTAACAAACAAACAACTTTATAGTTGACAAACAAACGCCTGATAGTGCTTCGACAGCTACAGCAATTTTAAGTGGAATAAAAACCAAGAACAAATTACTTGGACTTAACGGAAAAGCTGCTTTTAAGAACTGTTCATCAACAAAAGGAAACGATGTCAAATCAATTTTACATCACTCAGCAGACGCAGGTAGGGTATTAGCAAATATGGTAATAATTATACTGCCTAAAAAAGACGACGTTAAGATAGAATCAAGTTACTTATATAATGTTTTGCCCATTTTAAAGGTCTGTAGTTTTTTATGATGCTATTTATAGAATTTAATATAACATGTAGTTTTAAAAACGGAAAAATGTACCTTGATACCTAAGCATTTTTCTTTTGATTGCTTTGTAAATCGTTCGAAAAAAGTCTTAAATTTGATTACTAAGATGAGGACTTTCTTAGGTAAATGGACAGGAGTTGTGACCAACACACAAGTACAACATGCCACGCCAGCAGCTACCTATGCACATGCGCCGTCCCGTAGTTGGGTGGGGGACCATAGCATGGAAAAGAAGGATATAGAGGAGGGATGTAAAGATATCGCTCTTCAACTTGTAGAAATGGAAAGAAAAATAAATGTAAGTTTGATAACGTGGTTGAAAAGTTGGAGGGTTTTGGGAAAAAAGTGGTTGTTATGGTCAAAATGGTGATTTCAATAAAAAAAATGGTTGTTTTAATTTAAAATGATGGTTTCAGGAAAAAAAAGAGTTGTTTTCGTCAAAAAATGTTTTTTTTCGTCAAAAATGGTTGTTTAGTCAAAACATGGTTGTTTTGGATAAAATGTTAGTTTTAGTAAATAACCAGTTCAATTTTAGGTTGTTCTTGGTGGGGGGCGAGCGCATATGAGACCCCCAAATAATGAGGGACCCCATAAAGGTGGAACTAAAGAGGGGTTAAGGAACGATGGGAGGGATTTAATAAAGGAATGGAAAAATATTCAACCCAATGATAAAGCTAGGTTTGTTTTACATTTTGTAATTCGAAATTTTATATTTAAAAGACCTAGAAATAATAGGGTTATAAATTTAATTAACAAAACTCCAGGGTTTAGTTCCCATTGCAAACTTGATAAATTTTAGCTAGTAGTTTATGCTTAATTTAAATTATGTAGTTAAAAACAAATTCTTAACTTTTTTAACAAAAATATGAACAATAGTAAAATTCACAGCAAATCCACAAATTTTAATAAAAAATGAAATAAAAAAATAACTTAAAATCAAGGGAAACATTAAAACGAAGCTATACTCATTAAAGGTCGCTTTAACTTACAAAATTTTCAAACAAAAAGTTGACGTTTTACAAATAGGTATGTAGCTACCAAAAAACAACTGGATGCCATTAACCCAAACAGCACCGATTATTTACTTGGGTTGTTTAAAAACGAGGAATTAAGTTTTGATCACCAACGAGATGTAAACGAAGAACCTAGTTTAGCGGAAATGACGTCAAAGGTCCAACATATACTTTTTTTTTTGTTTTTAATATAGCTTCTTTTTTGTTTTGTAGATATTTTTATCCTCGATGTGGGAAAGTCAAATACGCGACTTAAACATCATCAGTTACTCCGACCCAGTCTCGAGTTGCTTGTGACAGTTTGGAATATTATAGATTATAATTGCTTGATAATTATACTGCTGATTAAGTGCTGGCTCAGCAGGAGTTCATACCGTTTATAGCACCTTACTTAAGGGCGCTACAGCATGAGGGCAGTGGGGATTGAACCCACGGCCTTATGTGTGGTGTAGCAAGTGTTCGTAACTACTACACCACGCTGTCGGTCTTAGGTTTATATTTTTAAAAAATCACACTTTTCTGTTTTCAGGCGATCGAAATTTTAAACCGTAACCCCAAAGGTTACTTTCTATTGGTCGAGGGAGGCAAAATAGACCACGCCCACCACGCAAACAAAGCCAACATTGCGATGAACGAATTTGTGGCTTTCGAAAAAGCAATTGAGGTAAATTACAAATGTTGATTTGTGTGACGTCACAGTTATTTAATAGTGACGTCGTCCGAACCATGCGTTAAATTAAAGGATTGGTTTGCTTTTTTGTTATTTTAGGTTGCTTTAAATATGACGTCACTGGAGGAAACATTAATAGTGGTAACAGCTGATCATGGCCACGTGTTTACTTTAGGAGGGTATTCGGATAGGGGAAATCTAATTGGAGGTGAAAAAATACGAACGATTGCTTAAAAATATTTTTTTTTTAAAGTTGCTGTTTATAAATTACTGCTATTCTACCAACAATAAGGCATTTTTATTAGCCTAAGCTTACCCTAACGCCCCTATAAAAAAATGATGTTAAATTTTTAAAAAAGCGTTGGCATTTCCGTAAAATGTCGTTTGTAAAATGTATGTTTTTCGGGCAAATTTAATAAAAAAATACTCCACAGGCTTTGCCCGTAACCATGACAACCCGAGTTTAGCGAGTGACGGAAAACCTTACACAAGTTTGGGGTACAGCGACGGACCCGGGTACCGAGGGACAGGAGAACCGGGAAGAGAAAAACTTGACATAACAAAAATAAGTAAGTATAACAAAGTCAAAACCTCACATAATAAACCAAACCAAATACAGGCTAAAAATTTAAATCAGATAAAGGTACTCGACTTTACGACCAAAACATAATAGAGTAACATTAGTTACTCTGACCCAGCCCCGAGTTACCTTTGGTAGTTTGGAATATTACCTAAAATTGCCTGATATTCTGCTGATTAAGTGCTGGTTCAGCAGAAGTTTATATCGTTACTAGCGCCTACAGCATGATATCAGTGAGGCTGGAACACAGGACCTTTTTTAGTGAAGCAATGTCTTTTGACTACTACACCACGCTGCCAGTTTTGACCTCACAAGCCTACTTAACATATTAACAGTAAAAAATTAGAGTCTTCATGCATAAATAATCATACATACTACCTGTCCTTGGCAAATCAAATTAGTTTACTTAAAAATTTGACAGCCATCGCTCTTAAACAAATTATTCATCACAGAAATCAGATTAAGATTCTAAAAAATTTCAATTAGGAACAAAACACTTGTTTATCCTGTTTAAACTTTAAATTATTCATGGCAAGCGGATGTAAATATTTAATTAAAAACCCGGCGTGAAATTTAATAAAACCACATTGCAAGTAGTTTACAGTTCGCTTTCTGACGTCATAACGAAGTTTTGGTTTTGCATTAATAATTAATATAAACAATAAAAATTTATAAAATAATCCAAAAATAAAATTAAAGATTAATTAAAATGGCATTACTTAAAAAGAAGATTCTATTAGGTAAAAAGCATTTAAAATTTATGTGTTCTTTAATCAAGGCAAGGGCAATAAGATACGCAAATTTTAAGTAACATTTTTTTCTATATTTTGATTTATCCTCAAAAGAAAAAAAAGTTGATTTTACGTCTTAATATTAAGTAATTTTTATTACTTTGCTACATTGGGCCTTAGGTTCAAACCCCACCACTTACACGCAGTACCATGAGGCGCTCTAAACTAAAACAACTTTTACCAAGCCAAAAACTGATTGACTAATTAATAGTTGGGCATTTATTATCAATAACTGTTTAAACCGCCAAAGCTTTTTAAAAAATCGACAGTCATAAATAAAAAGCCTAACCTACACTTTTATACAGTTCAAAACAATATTATTTTACAGGTGATCCAAACTATAGATTTCAGACTGCAGTGCCCCTGAGTTTCGAATCGCACAGCGGTGAAGATACTTTTGTATTATCTGGTGGCCCAATGTCACATTTATTAGTTGGAGTCTACGAACAAAATTACATTGGTCATGTGTTAATGTACGCCTCATGCGTAGGTTGGTATTAAGTAAAAAATGCATTTTGATAAAAAAACGAAGGCTTTATTAGCGTCGTCCGCCTGGCTTTGAAATGCAAAAAGGGATGAATTTTTTAAACCTTACCCTAAACTACACCACACATGAGGTCGTGGGTTCAATCCCCACTCCCCTCATGCTGTCCGCCCTTGAGTAAGGTGCTATAGTAACTGATGTTACTCTTTCGCCCTTTTACGCGTTTATTTTAGTACTAATTGTTTAAACCGGCAGACGACGCTAATTGAGCTCCCAAAAACGTTGTACCCAGAATACGTACTACTACATAAGTGTATGCATATTTGTTTTGTTGTATTCCATTAATGAACAATATTTAATCAATTTAGGTTTATATAATCAGGCTTGCAATTTAAATACTGTGGAAGATACAACATTGCCCCATAGTAAGTTATTTCTTGGTGACATATTGTATACAATGTAACAATTTTTTTGCTAAAGTACAATGAATACGTTGTTATTTAAATGTACATATTTATATAATTAAAAGACATTTTTTTATATAGTATCATCAAGTAAAGTAGGATTATTTGCAACTACACGTGCTTATTCCCGCACGCCAACTACCGACCAAACAAAAACACTTTCGACTGAAGAATTAATTGTGAAAGTAACGAAAAACGACAAAACTTTTACAAGAAATACGCCCACCAAAGCTTCTGATACAACAATTACTCAACAAATACTGATTACCGAACCGACACCAAATATTGAACCTAATATTTCAACAACAGAAAATAAGGTAATTACTGAAAAAAATGGTCTAAATTTTACTACCATTTTACCTACTATAACTGAATCCAAAATAAGCCAAAAGAATGAAATTTCGCAACAAACTGATTATAAAACTGTTTCGAGAACCACTACGATACGATCAGATAAGTTGGAACCAACTAAAATACCAAATGTTGCACAAACTGGTTCGAATTTGGTAACTTTTTCAACTCCTACAACTTTGCATTCAACTACCACATCACCTAAAACTGGTAAAACTACTTTTAAAACAACAAACACTGGTTCAATATCGATTACAGAATTGGTTGCCAATATAGAACCATCTAAAATGGTTTCAAGTTCACCAACCACTTCTAATTTGGATAAAAAAACTAATATGGTTGTCAAAACTACAACTGAACAAAAACTAATATACACTAATAGCTTTAAAAAAACTACCATCAACACCAATCCAATCACCAAAAAAAACACCACTACTTTGCGAGAAACCAGCTCTATTGGTACAGCATCACATCATTATAACAATATTGCACTAACTACAAAGGTAATTATGAAGTCTTTTAGAAAAATATTATTTATTTAAATTAGTTAGGCTACTTATAAATTGTTAGTGAAGTTTTAATTTTGTTAAATTAAAAAGTATAAATTTTTACATAAATAACATATACTTTTAACAGGGTTATGAAGGTATAATCTCCACAATACTACAACAACTAAAATACAAGTTAATTGAGGTACTTGATAAAGATGATCCAGAATTCCCAAAAAATGAAGAAATTTATGACATTTCTGTATCAGATAACAATGATATTCAAACTATTACCGTAAGTTTTGGTGAAAAAAGATCAAAAAAATTAGTAAAAGCAATAAAAGACTTTGAAAATTGTAAGCAAATTACTAATTATGTTAGAATAGATATAGTAATACCAGTAACAATATTAATAACCTTATTATGTGCTGCAATTATTTCTTTTATATTTTTAAAGTTCTATAAAAATCGATGTACCAGTAAGTTCAATATTTAAAACAATTTTTATAAATTGTTAATTTTTTTACCTAATAGACCATATTTTTAACTTTAAATTGAATCATGATTTTACTTTATTACAAAGATTTAAATACAAAATCAGTTCGTAAGCAATATTGCAACTACATTTTTAGGTACAATACTTATTAAACAAAACAATGTATTATAAATACATTAACTATTTTGATGCAATATCTTTACAATGAAATAAAAAATATAACACTTTAAAATGAAAACCAAAGGGATTACAAATGAAGTAATGATATTGTATTTCAATAATAAAATATTAATTTATTGCACTTATCATCAGATGTATTTTCTCACAGTGAAAAAAGTTCATGAAGTTATAAAATAATGCCTATTTTAGTAGATTACTTTGTAAGTTTTAAAATTCTTATTATGTTGGGCTAGTTGTTACTTATAGTTTAAAATATAGTTCAACGTAAATATTTTAAGATGCATAATCAATAAAAATTTAAAATATTTTTGTTAAATATTTTCAATTTAAATTCAACATAACATTGACGAAAAAAAACAACCCCTCATATTTTGATATATATATATATATGAAGAAATAATAAAGTAAAAATTAAATCCTAAAGGTCTTTTAAATAAAGAAATAAAAGTGTCACTAGTTGATATGATCTCTGTTATTAAAATTGTTTACGCTACAATCAATATAAAGATAAGATGTTATTGAATTCTGTTCTGAATGCTGGAGGTACCATGTTGTTTGCGTAGCTCTTTTTTAAAAAAATGGTGTTCTTTAACAAGTTTTAAAATAGTTTATAAAAAAAAATAAAAATAACAATGGAATTCTAATATTATAATAAAAAGTTTCTTGTGACATTTCTTGTGACAATTTAAGAAGTTATTTTTGTTTGAAAAAAGTTATGCACTTTATTCCAAAGCTTTTTTAGTATTTGTTCTGATTTTCTAACAAATTACTTAAACATAGAGTAACATGAGTTACTCAGACCCAGTCTCAAGTTGCCTGTGTTAGTTTGGGATATTATAGATTATAATTGCCCGATAATTATAATGCTGATTAAGTGCTGGCTCAACAGGAGTTCGTACCATTTATGGCGCCTTACTCAAGGGCGCTACAACATGAGCTCAGTGAGGATTTAACCCACGACCCCATGTGTGGTGTAGCAAGTGTTTTTACCACTACACCAAGCTGCCAGTCACTTTGTAAACTTAATTTCACTTTGATGATCAATATTAAAATTTTAGCAAAAATAAAAAAAACTTACTGAAATTTAATGACAATATCATGAACCTTTCTTTTCGGATTTGTACAAAGATCCCTAAAAACAATATTTTGAATTAAAAACTGAAGTTGGTCTTTAGTTTAATTAAAAAATAAAAAAAAATTAAAACTTACACCATGAATTCTAAAGAATTAATTTTATCAAATGTCATAACTGTTGTGATTAGAACGGGATAATTTGTAGTTCGTCCTCCTATTCTTAGTGGTTCAGGTAATTTACTTGTACCTACTGATACCTGAGAAGTAAAAATCAAACATATTAAAAAACTGTCTTCAAAAAACAAAGAAAATTTAAAAACTAACATATACTTATTGTTAATTAGCTCAATTATACATAGATTGTATATATAATATTAAAAAATTCAGTTATAAATCCCTCCAAAAAAGTTTGCAAATTTTTTTTTTACCTGATCAAAAAAAGCTTCTACGTTTATACTTGAAACTTGAATATTAAAATAATTTTTGTTTGAAATATTAAAACGATTCTAAAAAATAAAAGTTTTTTGTTAGCTTTTATGAATGTTAAAATTAATTGGCATCTGTTTTTGGCATTAACAATAAAGACTTTCTTTTTTTTTTTTTTTTTTTTAAGGTAAAACAAAAATAATTTTTTAACTTGAAAAAAATAATTTTTAACTTGGAAAAAAATCAAATTATTATGTTTTAACATAAGTTGTACTTACTATAACAGTTATAACAGTAGAGGACATATTAAAATCAAGTGAAACATTAAAAAATACAATTTTATCTTCTACTATTGCCACCGATCTTGGGAGAAGGAAAAATAAAGTTAATCCACATAACAACAAACATATTACGACAGCAAGTATTACATAGAATTTCCTACAAAAAATTTAAAATTTTAAAAAAGTTAAAAGTTATAAAAAAAATTAAAAAAAGGATTTTTACATTAACCAAAAAAATTGAAAAATTTTCATTATCTTTTGGGTATTCACAATAACTATAAAATTAATATATAATGTTGTAAAAAATGTTTACAAATTTATTGTAATAAAATGTTGAAATCTTTTAAAGGATTTTAAAAATAGGGCAATAAAATTTATTTACCCAACGTAAAACAAATTTAGTATTTGCTTTAATAGCACGACTATCATGTGATCTTATAATTAATGACTCTGACATCATAATACAAAATAGAAGGGCTTTACAAAACATATTTTAAAAGGTTACAAAATGACAAGCATTTAATTAATTGTATCTTTCAAAATAGGCCGAAAAAAAACAAAATAGGCCTAAATAAACTAATGATATTGATAAAGGATAAATTTTGCCACTAAAAGTATCACAAATTTAAAAATAATTTATATATATACTAATAAAAGTATCATAAATTTACTATATTGTCAAATAGAAACGAAAGTTCTTACGTTTTTGACGGTTTTAATCTTTGATCATTGTAAGGAATAAGGGCAACCAATTCATCTTCCTGTTCTAAAATTTGAATAAAAAAATAAATTACAAACAAAGAACTTGTTTAAAAAGATAAAATTGATATATTGGTATATTGTATTAGGTTTACTCAAGTATTTATAACTTAATTTAAAGAACTAGGGTTTTACTTAAAAAAATTACAGAAAAAATGGTTTAATTGTCATACATTTATTTTGGCTTACATAAAATTTACAAAATAAGATGACAATTATTTTACAAATATTGTTTTATGTTTGATTTACCAGTTTAAACAGAAATAACAAATGTAGGTCAATTTTTAAATCCTTTAAACAGGGTAAGTGATAATTAATCACAATACTTTACTAAACAAACTAAACAGGCATCGCCAAACATTTTTTGTGTAAATATTGGCTTGCAAATGACATTGGCATGCCAATATTTATCTATACAAGGTTTAAATTGTAGGAATGAGATAGCAAAAACGAAAAAGTCATATTATTAAATCAAACAAATCATTTTAATTAAGAACTACCTTTAGCAATTCTTCCAGTCCCCTTACAAGTGGGGCAGGTTCTTCCATCTTTCCCACTAAATTCCTCATAATCAAAGTCTGCAGTTCCTGAATAATTAGAAAAAGGATTTCAATAAAAATTTTGGATGAAAATTAGGTTCTTTTTTGTAAATGATTATGTAGCTAATTTAGAATTTAATTTAAATATTACTACCTTGAGATGTATCTTCCAACGTATTATTTACACTTCCATAAGTTGGATAAATTCTAAAAATAATAAGAAAATAAATTGTATTTCACATTAACAAAAAATTTACATACAACAAATTGGTTTAAAAGCTTAAGGAGTTTTTTATATATATTTGTTAAATAATAGGATAAAAAGTTATTTACCAACCTTTTCCACCATTTATTTTGTCCATTAGAAACTGGTTCAGATGTCGACATTGTTAAACTTATTTGTTAGGGTTACATGTTTTACAAACTTAACCTAAGAAAAACGGTTTGTTAATTCGATTGCAGATGCAAATTTGATATGATTGTTTAAATGGATGGAAATGAAGTAAAAAAATTTTAAACACACAGATATTTCATATTCCATAAATTTAGAAGTTTGTTTAACATTTTTATAAATTAAACCAAAAATAAACTAAAAACAGATAAAAAAGACAATGGTTTCAAAATCAAAGATTACAGATAAAAAGGACTTTAAGTTTTTAAATTTTGGTATTAGTAGCTCCCATTTTTAGTTTTTTTGCTTTTTTCACTTTTAACTTTAACTTTTTAATATCAACATCAGAAGATTTTAAAGTGGTTGGCTTCGGAACAGTTTTCTCTTCTGGTGGCTTGAGAGATTTCAGTCGTTTTTCTTTTCTCTTTAGTTCATTCTCCGCTTGCTTAGATTTCCGTTCTTGTAGTTTTTTATGTTTCCTCTCAGCTTCTTTAAGGAAATATTCCCCACTTGCAATTTCTTTGTCCATTTTTGACTCAGGTTGTGGGGGTGGGAAGGGGGTGTATTCTTTTTTCTCTTTTCGTGGCTTTTTCGATTTGTTCTTTACATTTTTCCGCTTAAATTTCGGCAAAAATCTATCCCAAGACTCGTCCTTAAGTTTTGGATCTTTGCTTAACTCCTTTTTGATCATCAAAGACTTGATGTTATAGACAGGGTGGATGTTATGCATTGTATCGTTTACTACTTTTCGAACATCTTTTAACCCACGATGTGGTCCCAAAGCTGCAACAGTGTTACCCTGAACAAAAATATAACAACCTGTCAATAACTCTAAAGCTTTAAGAGTCGCACCGTTTGGACCAATCAGGCGCTGGCGTCGTTTAACGAAGCGTTCACGATTTCTAACCAAACTTCCAGCTTTCATAATATCACAAAAGGTGTCATCATCAAAAATACGGATTGCTTGCTGATAGGGAACGCTTCTAGCAAGTAATTTAATTAAATCCCTAGCGTTTAAAATCGAACAAGGGTCCCACGTTTTTCTAGTTGTTTTAACAGTCATGGACCCTTCAATTAAATCCAGCACGGCCTCCACGTTGTAATCTTTTAAAAAATTCTTGACAAGTGGCCAACATTCTTGCAGATATTTTTCGCGATATTTCGGGAATAAAGTTGCAAACGAACTCTCCTCTAACATTCCATATTTGTTGTCTTCTTTTGTGAATTTGGGTTCCTTCCAACCCTCGGGAACAGTCAAAAGTTCTGTTTCTTCTTGATTTCCTTCCTCCATTGAATCTTAAGTTTAAAAAAATTATTTTCCTGTTTTATACAAAAATTTTAGACAATGAGACACCATCTTTCTGCCAGAGAGTAGCAGAAAATTTTGCTTGGGCGGATAATTATAAAAAATAGTGATTCCAAATATTTTTTAATCGTACAATACAAAAAAGCACGGGGTAAAATAGCCCCCAAAAAAACAAAGTAAAACCAAACCTAATGTAACATAAATTAACAAAGTTCTTAACTTTTTAAAATTAAAATAAAATTAAACAAATAATTAAAAAATTGTTTAACGCAGGAGTAAACTTTTGTACTAAACTGAAATACGTGTTATTACTGACGTCACAAATCGGGGGTTTTAACAACTTACTTATCATGTCGCTCTTACTTAAGTCTCATATATTGTGGAAAACAACGTATAGCATGCCGAAATTGGAGCGACATGATAGGTAAGTTGTTAAAACCCCCGATATGTGACGTTACTTATATAGCGTATATTACGAAAATACAAAGTTTACACCTGTATTTGACCACTTTCTAATACTTTGTTCACTTTTTTGAAAATATGTCGTGGTTGGGTACGTTGTTTTCCACAAAAAATTAAAAATAAATTGAAGCGACATGATAGGTAAGTTGTCAAAACTCCCAATTTGTGACGTCACTTATATAGCGTATATTACGAAAATACAAAGTTTACACCTGTATTTGAGCACTTTCTAATATTTTGTTCACTTTTTTAAAAATATGTTGTTGTTGGGTGCGTTGCTCTCCACAATATATGTAAATTAAGTTGGAACGACATGATAGGTAAGTTGTTAAAACTCCCGATTTGTTTCGTCAGTAATAACACGTATTTCAGTTTAGTACAAAAGTTTACTCCTGTGTTTAACAATTTTTTAATGTTTTGTTTAATTTTAGTTTTATTTTAAAGTGTTAAGAACTTTGTTAACTTATTTTACATTAGGTTTGGTTTTACTTTGTTCTTTTTAGGGCTATTTTACCCCGTGATTTTTTGTATTGTACAATAAAAAAATTTGGAATCACTATTTTTTATAATTATTCGCTCAAGCAAAATTTTCTGCTACTCTCTGCCAGAAAGATGGTGGTCAATAAATCCTAAAAAGTTTTAGATATTTTAGTTCAAGTTCCTTAAGAATATCAGCTTATATAACTATGCGAAAGATTTTATTTCGGCAGCTCAATGATCATACAATTTAATATGATCATTGAACGGCTACACAACGCTGCTGTGTGTGAAGAATAACATGTCGTTCCTCTGGCGATATCTTTTAGCAACCGCTAATGAGTAATGGGCAACTTACTACAGAAACAAACAAACAAAATATTATATTTGGGTTGCTGTTCAACATCTTTCCACATTTCATCATTAACTTTCTGATTAGTTTTTTTGTTAATCTTGTCAGAAAATAAAAATGAGATGTCGAAACTTTGCAGGTGTGGTAAAAACCTTAAGAGTAAAAATGTTTTATATTTTTTATGATGTGAATCTAAATTTAAAATATTTGTTCACAAAACTTAAGTGATGGTCTAAAAAATGCTCTTTACATTCGATGGTTAAATTAAAAAAAACAATTGTTGTACAAATTGAAAAAAAAAAACATCAGATCATTAAATTTGGGTTTAAGTTGAAATTGTAAATGTTCAAAATGTTTCAATGATAAAAAAATAGCATCTTTTAAACATGCCCCCCTTGCAAGCTTGCAAAGTTGTTTTAATAACAAAAGTTATCATTTGTTTAAATTGTTAAGTTGGCCTTAACATGTCAAAGATGAATAACAATGCCTTAATTTCTAAAAGTATTAAATTTAAATATAGAAACACAATAATGGAAGCTGTAATGTTTTGTTGTATGGAAAGGAATTAAAAATCAACTTTAATGACTCTTCGTTCACGTTCGAAAATTGTTCTGAAATAATTATAAGGGAGGACTCATCTAACTCAACAATGGTAGGTAAAAAAAAAATGTGTTTCTTGGCTTTATAATTATCAAAAAATTAGTGTTAGTAAAATTAACAAAACTTTTTTTTAAAGAGATTCCTTTAAACTGGGATCAAATGTTAGAAAAAAGTTGGAAAAAAATTAATTTAATACAAAGTTCAAGCGAATATTTACGTGTTTCAAATTTATTCAAGAAAAGCAGTTTATTATATTACAACAATATTATATCAGTTTGTTGATTTTTTCGTAATTAAATGAAAAAAATTTTTTCACTAAAATATCTTTATTTAGATGTTTAATTTCACCATTTTATAATACTAATTGTTTATTGTTTTTATGTGCATAAAATATCACAACATGGTCGCTAACTTTAGTAAAAAATTATTTGCTTTTTAAAATAATTACTGTTTATTTCACAAATAACAGATTGAACGAATTCAAAATCTTAAATATTACCAGCAGTACCAAATACAGCGAAAAGATTTCAAGAAAAATATGATTAAGAATGGTATCAGTCAACGGCATTTATTTCATGGCACCTCGCAAGAGGATGCAGAAAAAATTTGTGCTCATGGTTTTGACAAGAACTTTGCTGGAAAAAATGGTTTGTATGTTTTATATATTGAACAGTGACATAAAATTTAAGTCTTTTTTTGTTTTTGCATAGGCTTGTATACCAAAAATTACCTTAAATTTTATAAAACATGGTTATGTGTAATGTTAGATATTAAACTTTTAGTTTTATGTTTTGCACATTTTTGTTTTATAGCTACAGTTTACGGAATGGGTGTTTATTTTGCTGTCAATTCTTCTTATTCAATAAACTACTGCCAGGCAAATATTAATTTACACAAGTTCATGTTCTTGGCTGATGTTTTAACTGGTGATTTTTGCAAGGTTGATAGTAGTTATAAAGCCCCTTCCGAAAAAAGAAATTCACATCAAGAAGGTCGATTATATGACAGTTTTGTCGATGATGAAAATAATCCAACTATCTTTGTTGTATTTAGAGATTTCAGTGTCTACCCTTTCTATCTTATCACTTTTCAATGAAATAAAATCTTTTTGCGTTGTTTTGTTGGGGGAAGGTTTAGGTTGCTTATGAATAAAATTGAAATTTTTATTAATTTAATTTAAATATAAATAGGATTAAAATATGTAATATTAACTCTCATTTTTGTATTGCTTCTACGTTTTCTGTAATGTTTTAAAAAAATATTGTGTTTAATGGTTGCCTACATATTTTATACATTATTCTGTTCATTTGGTAATCAAAACTTAATCAATTTATGATTAAATACTTAAACAATATTTTGGAAATGCCAGTGTGTCGTAATTGTTAAAATTTACTAAAATCGACTGTATATTTTTCTGTGAAGAATTATTTATTTACATAGGTTAACATTATAAATACAATTTTGTTATTTGATTAACTAAGCAATCATGCAATTAAAATGATAAACAAAATCAGTAAATAATAATACATACATATAATTCCACACATAAAGCTTGATAGGATTATTTTGGTTGTAAAATTTAATTTGATAAAACATAAAATCTGTGGCATTGTTTATTGTCTGTAATTTTCAATTGGCTCGAAGGAAACTGTAGATTTAAATGGAGGTGAAATTTTCATTTCTTCGACGATGTTTACAACTTGTTGCTTTATTTGCACATCACTTTGCTCTGCCAGCTCTTCGCTAATTTGATCCCTAACCTCGATCATCTTGGGGCGGGATTTAGGATTTTGATTCCAACATTTTTGCATTTGATCTTGTAGGAATGTGACAAGCTTTCCATCTTGGTTTGAAACTGACTCTTTCAACAATGTAGTCTTGTCTAAATCTGGACGCTCACCTTGTATTACCAACCTTTTGTGGTCATCTCGTTTTGCTCTTTCGCCTTTGATCCATGGAAGTCTTCTAGCAAGAATCATGAAGAGCATCATAGCAAAGCTGTATACATCCATTGCTGTCGTAACCTTCGATTTCGTGTTTTCTAATCTCTCTGGAGCTGTATAAAGCCAAGTATGCTCACCAGCATTTGTTGCTAGGACAACACCAGTTTGATTAGTCTCAGATACAGTTGCTAAGTCAGCTCCACCAAAGTCAGAGATTTTGCATCGTAGATCACTTGTAAGAAGAACATTTTCGATCTTCAAGTCTCCATGTGTCATTCTTTGATCTTTATCCAAGTTGTGAATAAAGGAAATTCCACATGCAATGTCAAAAGCAAATTGCAGCCTAACAGCTATTGGTATATTAATGTTATCAGCTTTGGTCACCATCAAAGTTTTAAGGTTGCCACAGTGCATGTACTCCATAATGATTCCAGTTGTATGTGGGTATGGTCCCCATTCTGTATAGCCAATATAACTGACTATATTAATGTGGGTGGCATGTAAACACATATCAATTTCGTGCATAATTCTGATAAAAAATATTTGTTCTATGTTAATATAAACACTAAATATAAAGGTTATATTTATGTTAAGCCTATTGAATTATAAAGTTTATTCATTTGATCAAACTTAGATTTCAAATCAAATACTAAGCAAATTACTTTGCTTGTTTATTTGCAATTTCATCTTTAGAGCCTGATAATGAGGTAGCTTTCATAGCAACAACTCCACAATGTTTAAGAAAACCAAGGCGCACACAACCAAAACCTCCTCTGCCAAGAAATCCTTCTTCTTCAGTGTTAATTTCAACTTCATTTGGGTTGTAATACTGTTAAAATTTAGATGTTAAGCAATTAAATCTATTTTTTAGAATATATAGTCCAGTAGTAAAAACAGTGTGGGTCAAATGTCAAAATATTTCTGTTTTCTGTCACTTAAATTATAAATCATTTACATTTTTAAACTTAAAAGACATCTTACCTTACGATTTTTTTGTGTTAGGCTTTGAATCTTGCTTTGTAAACTTCTTATTTCAGTTTCAAGTTTGTTGGTTTCCTAAAAAGTGTATCAACAGTTTTAATATTTTTTTTGAATAATCTTTTTATTACTCTAAACTTATTATAGGTACCTGAACTGTGCTGGTAAGCTGATTTTTATTTTCTTTTAATTTTGATTCTGTTTGGGAACATTTTGCTTTCCATGTTTGCAATTCAGTTGCAAGATTTTCTTTGCTCTATAAACATAATTAATAGTTACATTTAAAAAACTTTTTAGTTGTAATTATATTATTTTTAACTATGCCTATATATAAATCCTACTTTTTGCATTTCTTGTAGTTGTTTTTCTTTTTGCTGTAAATTTTGAGAAATATCTTTATTGATTTTTAATAATTCTTCAATTCTTTTTGCTGAGTTTTTATTTGTCTAATTATAAAAATAGTAATATAAGAAAACTAGAAATATAGAACTGAATAGCATAATTAAAGTTTATATTACCTCTGTTTCCTTTGCAAAGTTTCTTTCACTTGTCCTTAAATTTAACTCTACTGTTTTGCACTTATTTGTTGCTTCTTTTAAGTCTTGTGTAAGAATTTTGTTTATCTAAACATTGGTATTTTTTATTTATTACAATGTTTTAGTTTAAGCGGTGTGCTTTACAAACTATATTAAACTAACTTTCCAATTTCTTGTATTAATATTTTTGTATTCTGCTTTTGTTAGTTCCACAAAATCTTGAAAATTTTGGTTGTTAATAAGATGAGGATGAAATAAGTCTTTAACAATATTTAAGGATTTTTTATGTAGGTTTTCAAATTCTTCATCTTCTAAAGCATGGTCCTCACAAAACTACCCATTTAAGTTAAAAATAAATCTTTTCATGTATGCACTAATGTTTTTATTTCTCATAATATAATAGTTTGTGTATTATAGAAACCAATAAATGTTTTTGTGTTATGTATAAATATTTAAGTTAAAAACTATAATAACACAGCTTACTTTTAAGTAACCAAAACAATTTTTAATAATATTTGTTTGTTAGTAATGGTATTTATTACAAAACAAAAACATAACAAATTTAATCCAAATAACTTTTAACTTTTTTGTCAATTAAACAAATTATAAAAGGTGTAAGCTACCTTTTCCATTTCTTTTTTGTAGTTTCTTTGTGCCACAAAAATGTTCTAAAATTGTTTTTCTCTATTATATTCTTTAATGTCATATAAATGTGGGTAATAAAAGGGTATTGTTAAAAAAATTAAATATTCCTACCTCATTGTTTTTGTCATTGTTAGCTTTATATATTTTTTTTAAATTTTCTGTAACATCTGCAACTATATTAAGATAATAATAAAGGTCTTTAGCACTTTGAACTGCCATCTGATGGTTGTTTTCAAACTCTTCATTACTTAAAGCACGATTTTCACAAAACTGTTAAAAAAAATTTGATATTATGTTAAGTAAAATGTCATGTAGTCATTTTTTTAAATATAAATTTGTTTGTTCATAAACATAAAATTTTTCCAGAGAAATTAAAAAAAAAAACATATAAAAATGACAGTTAAAATACGGTTTATAAAGTCTATTGACTAAATAAACAAAAGCAATTACATTTAGTTAACATTTTAATTGTAACTCAACACTCACTTTGTTCATGATTTCTTCATATTTGATTTTAATCTTACAAATGAAATTAAAATTTTTTTACTAATTTTAAAGAGGAGATTTTATTTATATTTTAAAGTTTCAATAAAAAAAGGTATTTTGGAATGAAAAAAGTAATTATTGCATCTATTCTTTATTTTCAAATAAGTACGTTTATTATAATGATTTTAAATAAATAAACTCATATTTTTCATATATATAACAGAAATAATAACTTTTAAAATACTAAAATCATCTTTTTAATACTTACATCCTTTTGTTCCAATAAACATAAAAACAAAAATGTTAGTCATTTAAAATAAAATATTATAACCTCGAAGTTAGAAAATTAGACAATGAATTAGTAATTTTTAATTAACAAACCAGTTTTATTTTATATGTTTAACAAAAATAGTAGTTTTTAAAAATGTTCAAAAAATTTTGTTTAATACTTACACGCTGTTGTTCCATAAACATAAAAATATAAATGCAAGTCATTTAAAATAAAATATTTAAATCTTAAAATAGTAAAGTTTAACATAAAATAATGGTTTTAAATAAATAAACCCATATTTTTCATATATGTATTAAAATAATAATTTTTTAAAAAAAATAAAAAAAATTTTTAATACTTACTTCCTTTTGTTCCAATAAACATAAAAATAAAATGTAAGTCATTTAAAATAAAATATTTTAACCTTGAAAGAAAAAAACTAAACCATAAAGTAGTAATTTTAATTTAATAAACCAGTTTTATTTTATATATTTAACAAAAATATTAATTTAAAAAAATGTTCAATTAATTTAGTTTAATACTTACAAGCTGTTGTTCCATGAACATAAAAACAAAAATGTAAGTCATTTAAAATAAAATATTTAAATCTTAAAATAGTTAAGTTTAACATAAAATAATGATTTTAAATAAATAAACCCATATTTTTCATATATGTATTAAAATAATAATTTTTTAAAAAAAAACTAAAAAAATTTTTTAATACTTACATTCTTTTGTTCCAATAAACATAAAAATAAAAATGTAAGTCATTTAAAATAAAATATTTTAACCATGAAAGAAAAAAAGGAAACCATAAAGTAGTAATTTTAAATTAATAAACCAGTTTTATTTTATATATTTAGCAAAAATCTTAATTTTAAAAAATGTTCAATTAATTTAGTTTAATACTTACAAGCTGTTGTTCCATGAACATAAAAACAAAAATGTTGGTCATTTAAAATAAAATATTTTAACCTTAAAATGAGTTGATTAAACAATAAATTAGTAATTTAAAATAAATAAACCAGTTTTATTTTATATATTTAGCAAAAACAATAAATTTGAAAAATATTTAATTAATTTGGTTTAATACTTACACGCTGTTGTTCCATAAACATAAAAACAAAAATGTGATTCTTTTAAAATAAAATATTTTAATTTCAAAGTAAAAAATTTAACAATAAAGTAGTAATTTTAAATTAATAAACCAGTTTTCTTTTAGATATTAGCAAAAATAATAATTTTAAAAAATGTTTAATTAATTTAGTTTAATACTTACAAGCTGTTGTTCCATGAACATAAAAACAAAAAAGTGAGTTATTTAAATTAAAATATTTTAACCTTAAAATGAGTTAATTAAACAATAAATTAGTAATTTAAAATAAAAAAAAGCAGTTTTATTTTATAAATTTAACAAAAATAATAATTTTTAAAATGTTTGAATTATTTTATTTAATACTTACAGGCTGTTGTTCCATAAACATAAAAACAAAAATGTGAGTTAATTAAACAATAAATTAGTAATTTAAAATAAATAAATCTGTTTTATTTTATATATTTAACAAAAATAATAATTTTAAAAATGTTTAATTAATTTAGATTAACACTTACAATCTGTTGTTCCATAAACATAAAAACAAAAATGTAAGTCATTTAAAATAAAATGTTTTAATTTTAAAGTAAAAAAAACAACAACAAAGTAGTAGTTTTAAATTAAAAACTAGTTTTATTTTATATATTAGCAAAAAAACAAAAATAACAGTCACTTAAAATAAAATATTTTAGTTTTCAAACTAATATGAGTACTTATTAATGAATTAAACTATATTGGTAAATAATTACTAATTGAAACTGTTGTTATAAAATTAAGGTAAAATTGTTAAAAATTAGTAAAATAAACAAATATTTAATATTATGTTTATTACCCAATGTCCTTTATCTAAAATATAAAATATAAGAGAAATAATAAATGTTATGTTTTTATAAACTGTTAATTTATTAAAAAAGGCACTAACCCTACTAAAAAAAACAATATAAACACAACTTTAAATTATTATTATATATTTTAATGTTGACACAAAAAATAATTTTATTTACCCTTCTTTGACATTTTTTATTTAGAAATTTTGAAAAGTTTTTGTATTCTTCAGCAAATATCTAAATAATTTTTATAAACAATTATTTAAAGGCTAGGATTTTCTAAAGTTTATACAAACTACACCAGTTTCACAATAGCATATTTTATAATCTATCAAGCTTCAAAAACTTATATGCATAAGTTGCTTAAGTTTAAACTTGAGTTATAATAATATACTATGATAAAAAATTTCATTTACTTAATTAGATATGGTAAAGGTTTTATTTGCTTCAATAAAAAATAGGCAAACTTTTTATGTAAAGTCATACCATTCACAATAAATGAATTCTCAAATCCAATTTTTTTTGCATTTAAAATGGCTATTTATACAATAACATATTAGGTAATTAGTTTTTTGTTGAAATGAAATGTAAAATTAAAAACTTAAAAATTAACTTGCAATAGAAAAACTTTTATTTATATTTTTTATAAAAATGAACAATTTTTAATTAGTACAAGATTTATATTTATTAAATAAAAAAATATACTTAAATGATGTTAAATTTCGTCTTCACCTTTTTATGGTTTATTTAATATTTGTAAAATTTTAAACTATTTAATGAAACAGCAATTACTTAAATTCGTTTATAAATATAGCCCTTAAGCAAAAACAAATAAAGAACAACTATTTAAAATAATCTAGTCCATGGTTAAACTATAGTTTATTGTTGTAAATTAGCTTTTTTGTTAAAAACAACTTTGGCAGTACGTGGCTTGTTAAAATACAAAATATTCATCCCTAAAGCACAAAGAATAGTCACAAGCAATATGAGTCAACTTAAAAATAAATTACTATTTGTTAAGGCTTTACTAACTCTACGTATATTTTCTGTATTTAAAATTTGTATTACTTGATTTTTTTGATATGAGATAGCGCATTGGTTTATGCTCGGTAAACATATTTTATATGCGCTTTATGTATGCCAGAAAAGAAACGTTACTATTAACGGTTTAGTAACTTTACAATGTTTAACTCGTCAAAGTCAAAAAGCTTACAGGATTGCAGACAAAACAATTTTATAAATGCTTTAAAAGCGAATACTGTCCTTAGAAATTGTAGCGCGATTGCGCAAGCCTGTTCAGGTAAAAATATTGTCATTTAACACAAACTAAAACTGATATAAAACATTGTTAAGATATTTAATACTATATTTAAATATTCCGTGTGTCATTTGATTTACATTTTAGTTGGTTAAAATACAAATAAACAATCGATTGATTTTTTATAAGATCGAGACTTTCTCGTAGTATATAAAATTGGATGAAATCCTTTACTTAAAACAAATAGGTAGTCCGCAGATTAAGGGTAAGTATAACAATTTTATTACCTGATTAACAGTAAAAATGTTGTATCTAAAGGCTAAATCAAACTAATAAACTAAGGGTTTAACAGAGGTCAGAATGGAAAGTTGTGCTTTTAATGCGAACTAAAATGTGATTTTGAAAGTTTAGGTTTAAGCTTTTTGGTGTCTATATTATGCAAAATTGCGCATTAGAAAAATATTAAAATTCGTGTAGGCCTAGTTTACGTTAAAATTAAAACAAAAACTTATTGGGCTACATAATCTGGAACATTAGGCCTAAGTGTTAATAGTATTAATAAAAAGTAATACAAAATTCTGTATTAGTATAACATTTAAAATGTTTACACATTTGTTTTTTATGTCTACAGTTTACGAAAGGGGTGTTTATTTTGTTGTCAACTCTTCTTATTCAATAAACTACTGCCAGGCTAATATTAATTCACACAAATTATTGTTCTTGGCTGATGTTTTAACTGGTGGTTTTTAAATGGGTTAAAATAGTTTTAAAGCCCACCCGAAAAAAGAAATTTACATCGAGAAGATCGATTATATGAAAATGTTGTTAATGATGTTTCTAACCGAACTATCTAATTGCTTTCTGTTTTTTTTTAAGGACATATTTTACATATACTTAGAATATGATAAGGTGCTTTTTAAACTTAACAAACAAAACAACTTTTTAAAACAATTTGTTATCTTTATAGTGCAATTCCCAATCTTTGCTATTACTTATGTTCTGCCAAGTACGATTATCCTAGCGTATTGTTTGTTGAAGATACAAAATGTGTATTGTTTAAATACAAAATGTGTATTCTCACAAAGAAAAATCGTAAACAATAGGATTTTATTTCAACACCTCCTTGTTAAGTAGCTTAAATTTCCTTTTAAAAAAATCTGTATTTGAAACTTTATACTTTGGTATGTAAATCACATTAGGTAGGTCTTGTTCAATGTATGTACACTTTTTATATTAATTTCTGATTAAAAAAAATTGCCAATATACTATTTTAACTTCTTTACTTGGTAAAGTTAAATAAACTTATTTATTATGAACCTACTTTAAAAACCTAAAAATAATTTAATTAATACAGATAAATACTTTAATGAAGGGTTCTAAACGGACTTGTACAGCGTGTTTGTGTAGCATGTTTCGCAGACCTTTAGGCTTTAAGTTGGAGATATCATTTAACACGAACTGAGATATAACATTTGACATAAACCATTGTAATTGTTTGGTATAACTGTTAAACCTTAAAAACAAATCACATAATTTACATTACCGTTATTAAAAATAAAAGTTACGTGAAATTATTCTTTTAAATAACTTTAACATAGGTCTAGAAAGGGACAATTTTTCCTTTCTTGTTGTATAGAAATTGGCGCGTGATACCAACAACTAGGTACATTTAAGAGCTAAGTCAAACCCTCATATAGCTATAAGAATTAAAAAAATATATAGTAAAATTGGAGGTAGTTCCAGACTAAGTCAATGTAATATTCGAAGAGCTTAAAATTAAAATGGTGATAATGAACTAAACATTCAAACATGAAGTTAATGTGTAGATAAATAGTGTAGGAAATATTAATGTTTTTTTTATTTTGGTTTAAAATTGATTTACTGCTTAACATAGTGGCCTAAATATTGTTTAAATTTATACGCACCAATAACGTTAGTCGCAACTTGTAGCACTTAATATAACATACACATTAAACTACAAAAAATCGGAAATAAAATGTTTGATTTGATTAATAATACAGCATTGATTTGTTTTAAAATATATGTTTTTGGTCTTAAATTTTACTATTGGCCCTTGATTTAATTTTATTGCTGTTATTTTGTGGCAATAATCATACAGGTTCTAATGAATGATCATGACTTTTTATAAGCAAAATTATGGACATGGAACTTCCGTTTAGGCAAGAAAACGTAAAAAAAGATTTCTTAAAACAGTTGAAATTTATAGGCCTATATTTTGATTCATATTTTCAAATAGTCAGCTGTTTTTAAACACTTTTTAAATAAAAAAAAAAAAAAATTGACAACTCTGCTGTTTTAAGTTTTTTTAACTACAACGAGTCCTACTACTAACAGTTCGTAAGAAACACAGGATTTGGCTGTGGTAAGAGTGTAAAAAAATATTTTATTTAAGTTGTTGTCAAAGTTTAACAACGTTTACACTTCAACATTCATTATCTGATCTGCTGATAAGTAACTCTGCCATCAGAAAATAACAACAAGTCATCATAAACCATTTTTACAGATCGGTGGTCGAAACCTTAACAGAGATACTCCAAATCCTACAATCAGTTAGTTTTTAGTAATTTTTTAATGTAAATTTAAATTTAAAACAAATTTATTAGTCATTAAACTAAATTAAATATTAAGGAATGCTTATTGCAAAAACATAAACGGCTAATATTTACTGTGACATGGGTTAACTTATTCTATATTTTTTATGTCATAAAATATAAGATTTTGTTATACTTAAAATTATGAAATTCTTTCAAGGTACAAAGTCATCATACAGTGGACTTGGTTTAGTGGAAGATTACGGTGCACAAACAGACAATGATGGAAATGATTTGGCAAAAAATAAAACTGAATATAAAGTTAAAGGTGACTCAGTTGATACAAAACTTGCCGATTTTATGAAAGAAATTGATGATATTGAGACCAAGCAAGCTGACGATACAAGAAAGTACGAGAAATTGTTTATTTAAAAATTCCTTGTTCAATTTGGTAATTTGTCAAGAAATATAAAATAAATAACATAGCACAACAAAAACTGGCAGTTGGATGTAGTGACCAACGGCATGGTTTAGTGGTCAGAACACTTGTCTGCACTACATGAGGTCTTGGGTTTAATCCCCACTGCTATTAAATTGTAGCAATGTTAAGTAAGGCGCTGTAAACGGTATAAACTCTTGCTGAGCCAATAAGAATTTTAAAAAAGATAATGAAATTATTAGCATAGAAGCCCATATTAGACAAAGAATAAAAACAATTTGTATTATTTTTGTTTTATTTCTATTTTGTGCTAATTCAGTATGGCCAAATTTAAAAATATTGTCTTGTTTTTATATAAAGAAAAATCTAAACCATCAAAGTATGGAAACATAACTGTAGAAGTGGCACAGGGTGATATAAGCCAAGATAATTCCGATATTATTGTCAATGGAGATATTTCAGATTTTAATCTATCCAGAGGTAAAATTATAGATAAATTTTAAATTAACAATTATGCAATGTTAAATGATCAAATATATTTTTTGTTGGTAAAACTTACTTTACAACCTGGACAGAAAAAAAAGAACTCTGTTATTTAATGTTAAGTTTCTACATCATTTCAGATTTGCTGGGGGAAGACTCCATCGCATTTCCTACTCTAGGCACTGGTAAATCTATATTTATTTAAAGTTTTATGTCAAGTCATAAGTTTTGGTTGTGTAGATATGATGTACAAATTGGCTATATTTTTATGGCAGGTCAGAGTAAAAGGACTTTAAACATATTAAACATTGCATTACATTAATAGTTAATGCTTAATTTATATATGTTAATAGATGGGGTTGGTTTAAAATGTGAGGATGTAGCTGCCTGTATGTCCCAAGCTTTCCAGATGTTTGCAGCAGAAAACCCAACCAACTTAACTAGAATAAAAGTTTTTGTGTACGAAGATTCCATCCTGGATATTTTCAAGAATACAATTCTTTCCAATGACGGTACAAACCTATTTATATAAAGAAATTGATTAAATAAATTTGTAGAATTTATAGTGTGTATCCTTGGTTGGGTTTTCACTACTGGTACAATGATGTAGCTTTAAAACTTGTGATTAGCAATTGGTGATCGGAATATAAATGTTAAGTTTATAATATTTTAACATCAACTAAGCACTGGACACTTTTTAAATTTTTGTAAAAATGTTGGAATTGTGATAAATTTAACAATTTAGCATATAAATTAAAATGCACAGAAATGCTGTTAAGTGGAGAAAAGCAGGTCAATTTTTACAAAGCGAACGCTAATGTTCTAGAGCCCGAAACCATATATATTACTCTACTCAGTGACAAATCTGATGTCATTAAAAAAGTAAGAGGTTTTGTTACTTGTACTAAATAAAACCAACCTTATTTAAATACTTGCATTAATATTTACATCAATAAATCTTTACAATGTTATCCTCAATATAAAACAAACTCCCATTTAAAGCCAGCACTATTACTAAAATCAGAATGGGTAGTAAACTGGAAAAAGGAAATGGCGTAAAGATAAAGGTGTCAGACCAGAAAGATAACAGCAAAACTAATAATTTTAAACATAAGAAATAACATTAACTTTCATTGCTATTTTAGGCTATAAAATCAACCTTTTTTATTTGATCGCCACTTTCTTTTTTTATTAGTTGGAAGACGAACTTAAAGCACATTTTTCAAAGCACTTGATCACGAAAAAGATTGATGAAGAAGTCATAAAAAATATTGGTGATAATGAAATTATTGATATTCACATAGAAGCTTTAAAGCACGGAGCACTTTAAAGCACGGAGCAAGCACGGAGAAATGTAATTATTAACCAAACGTAAGTATCACAATATTACAACCAGTGTAAAGTAAGGTCTTAAAATTAATCCCCATTTAAATATTTAAATTCAGATCAAATGAAATTCATCTTTCAGGCTTGGAAGACAGGGTTTCCAAGTTATTTAACTCAATTAAAGACATTTTGTCAGAGTTAAAAGAAGCTCTTGTTTTAATTTCATGGAAGTGGAAATTATCATCGTCTTTATTCTACTCTTCGAATTCCTTTCCTGTAAGAACAATTGGACAAATTGAAAAAGAATATTAGGTCATTAAATTTGAGTTTAAGTTTAAATTGTAAATGTTCAAAATGTTTCAATGATAAAAAATAGCTTCTTTTAAACATGCCCCCTTGCAAGCTTGCAAAGTTGTTTTAATAACAAAAGTTATCATTTGTTTAAATTGTTATGTTGGCCTTAACATGTCAAAGATGAATAACAATGCCTTAATTTCTAAAAGTATTAAATTTAAATATAGAAACACAATAATGGAAGCTGTAATGTTTTGTTGTATGGAAAGGAATTAAAAATCAACTTTAATGACTCTTCGTTCACATTTGAAAATTGTTCTGGAATAATTATAAGAGAGGACTCATCTAACTCAACAATGGAAGGTAAAAAAAACTTTTGTTTCTTCGCTTTATAATTAACAAAAAATTTATGTTAGTAAAATTAACAAAACATTTTTTTAAAGAGATTCCTTCAAACTGGGATAAAATGCTAGGAAAAAGTTGGAAAAAAAATAATTTAAAACAAAGTACAAGCGAATATTCACGAGTTTCAAATTTATTCAAGAAAAGCAGTCCATTAAATTACAACAATATTATATCAGTTTGTTGATTTTTTTGTGATTATATAAAAAAAAAATTTCACTAAAATATCTTTATTTAGATGTTTAATTTCACCATTTTATAAAACAAATTTTTTATTGTTTTTATGTGCATAAAATATCACAACATGGTCGCTAGCTTTAGTAAAAAATTACATGCTTTTTAAAATATTTACTGTTTATTTTACAAATAACAGATTGAACGAATTCAAAATCTTAAATATTACCAGCAGTACCAAATACAGCGAAAAGATGTCAAGAAAAATATGATTAAGAATGGTATCAGTGAATGGCACTTATTTCATGGCACCTCGCAAGAGGATGCAGAAAAAATTTGTGCTCATGGTTTTGACAAGAACTTTGCTGGAAAAAATGGTTTGTATGTTTTATATATTGAACAGTGACATAAAATTTAAGTCTTTTTTGTTTTTTGCATAGGCTTAAAGAACTTGTATACCAAAAATTACCTCAAATTTTATAAAACATGGTTATGTGTAATTTTAGATATTAAGCTCTTAGTTTATGTTTTGCACATTTTTGTTTTAAAGCTACAGTTTACGGAAGGGGTGTTTATTTTGCTGTCAATTCTTCTTATTCAATAAACTACTACCAGGCAAATATTAATTTACACAAGTTCATGTTCTTGGCTGAAGTTTTAACTGGTGATTTTTCCAAGGGTGATAGTAGTTATAAAGCCCCTCCCGAAAAGAGAAATTCACATCAAGAAGGTCGATTATATGACAGTGTTGTCGATGATGCAAAAAATTCAACTATCTTTGTTGTATTTAGAGATTCCAGTGTCTACCCTTCCTATCTTATCACTTTTCAATAAAATAAAACCTTTTTGCGTTGCTTTGTTGGGGGAAGGTTTCGGTTCCTTATGAATAAAATTGAAATTTTATTAATTTAATTTAAATATAAATAGGAATTAAAATATGTAATATTAACTTATTTTTGTATTGCTTTTACGTTTTCTGTAATGTTTTTAATTCCCCTTTAATAAAATTATTATGTTTAATGGTTGCCTACATATTTTATACATTATTCTGTTCATTTGGTAATCAAAACTTAATCAATTAATTATTAAATACTTAAACAATATTTTGGAAATGCTAGTGTGTCGTAATTGTTATAATTTCCTAAAATCGACTGTATATTTTTCTGTGAAGAATCATTTATTTACATAGGTTAACATTACAAGTACAATTTTTTTATTTAAATAACCAAGCAATCATGCAATTAAAATGATAAACAAATCAGTAAATAATAATACATGCATATAATTCCACACATGAAACTTAATAGGATTGTTTTGGTTGTAAAAATTCAATTTGATAAAACATAAAATCTGTGGCATTGTTTATGGTCTGTAATTTTCAATTGGCTCGAAGGAAATTGTAGATTTAAATGGAGGTGAAATTTTCATTTCTTCGACGATGTTTACAACTTGTTGCTTTATCTTCACATAGTTTTGCTTTGCAAGCTTTTTTGTAATTTGATCTCTAACCTTAATCATCTTGGGGCGGGATTTAGGATTAGGATGCCAACATTTTTGCATTTGACCTTGTAGGAATGTGACAAGCTTTCCATCTTGGTTGGAAACTGACTCTTTCAACGTTGTAGTCTTGTCTAAATCTGGACGCTCACCTTTCATTACCAACCTTTCGTGGTCATCTCGTTTTGCCTTTTCGCCTTTGATCCATGGAAGTCTTCTAGCAAGAATCATAAAGAGCATCATAGCAAAGCTGTACACATCCATTGCTGTCATAACCTTCGATTTCATGTTCTGTAATCGCTCTGGAGCCGTATAAAGCCAAGTATGCTCCCTTGCCCCAGCTGCTAGGAGAACATCAGACTCGTCCGTATCGGTAACAGTTGCTAATTCTGCTCCACCGAAGTCAGAGATTTTGCATCGTAGATCACTTGTAAGAAGAACATTTTCGATCTTCAAGTCTCCATGTGTCATTCTTTGATCTTTATCCAAGTTGTGAATAAAGGAAACTCCACATGCAATGTCAGAAGCAAATTGCAGCCTAACAGGTATTGGTACAATCTTAATGTCATTGGCTTTTGTTACCATAAAAGTTTTAAGGTTACCACACTGCATGTACTCCATGATGATTCCAGTGGTTTTTGGGTATGGTCCCCATTCTGTATAGCCAATATAACTGACTATATTAATGTGGGTGGCATGTAAACACATTTCAATTTCGTGCATAATTCTGATAAAAAATATTTGTTTTATGTTGATACAAAGGTTATATTTCTGTTAAGCCTATTGAACTATAATATTCATTTGATCAAATTTAGGTTTTAAATCAAATACTAAGCAAATTACTTGGCTTGTTTATTTGCAATTTCATCTTCAGAGCCTGTTAATGAGATGGCTTTCATAGCAACAACTCCACAATGTTTAAGAAAACCAAGACGCACACAACCAAAACCTCCTTTTCCAAGAAAACCTTCTTTTTTAGTGTTGATTTCAACTTCACTTGGTTTGTAATACTGAAAAAAATTATCACTTATATTTTTTAATGTTAAGCTATTAAAAATTTAAAAAAGATCTGTTAAAATATTAAAATATATCTGTTACTTAAATCATAAACTATTTACTTTTTTTAAACTTAAAAGACATTTTACCTTATGATTTTTTTGTGTGAGGCTTTGAATATTGTTTTGCAAACTTTTTATTTCAGTTTTAAGTTTGTTGGTTTCCTAAAAAGTATACTGACAGTTTTATTAATTTTAAGTTTTTAAATAATCTTTTTATTACCCTAAACTTATTGTAGGTACCTGAACTGTGCTGGTAAGCTGATTTTCATTTTCTTTTAATTTTGATTCTGTTTGGGAACATTTTTCTTTCCATGTTTGCAATTCAGTTGCAAGGTTTTCTTTGCTCTATAAACAAAATTAATAGTTACATTTAAAAAACTTTTTAGTTGTAATAAAGTTATATTATTTTAACTATGCCTATATATAAATCCTACTTTTTGCATTTCTTGTAGTTGTTTTTCTTTTTGTTGTAAAATTTGAGAACTTTCTTTATTGATTTTTAATAAATCTTCAATTCTTTTTGCTGAGTTTTTATTTGTCTAATTATAAAATAATAATATTACAAAACTAGAAATATAGAACTAAATAACATAGTTAAAGTTTATTTTTACCTCTGTTTCTTTTGCGAAGTTTCTTTCACTTGTCCTTAAATTTAACTCTACTGTTTTGCACTTGTTTGTTGCTTCTTTTAAGTCTTGTGTAAGAATTAAAATTTCTGCTTTTGTTAGTTCCACAAAATCTTGAAAATTTGGGTTGTTGAAAAGATGGGGATGTTGTAATTCTTTAGCAATATTTAAGGATTTTTCATGTAGGTTTTCAAATTCTTCATCTTCTAAAGCATGGTCCTCACAAATCTACCAATTTAAGTTAAAAATGAATATTTTTATGTATGCACTAATGTTTTTATTTCTCATAACATAACAGTTTTTGTATTATAGAAACCAATTAATAATCCATACTAATTTTTTTTACTGATTTTTGTGTTTTTTATGAATATTTAATTTAAAAATGATGATAACACAGGTTATTTTTAAGTAACCAAAACAATTTTTGGCAGTTATATGTATGCTAATGGTGCTATTCTTCACAAAATCAAGACATAACATGTTGAATGTAAACTAAATTTTTTTTAGTTATGTAAACAAATTTTAACAGATGTACCTTTTTCATTTTTTTGTTGTAGTTGCTTTTTGCCACAGAAATTTTCTAAAAATTTTTTTTAATTCATATTTGTTATATAAATTTAAATAATAAAGAAATCTAGAAAAAACTTCTCACCTTATTATTGTTTTTGTCATTGTTAGTTTTATACATTTTTTTCATATTTTCTGTATAATCTACAAATTTTTGATTATTTAAATCAGAAGAAGGGAGTATTCTTTTTGCACTTTGAACTGCTATCTGATGTTGGTTTTCAAACTCTTCGTTACTTAAAGCTTGATTTTTACAAAACTGTTAAAGAAAATATTAATATATTACGTAAATTGTCACTAGCCAATTCTAAATATATATATTTTTTTGTTTATAAACTTAGACATTTTTCAGGGATTTTAAAAGTACGTATATATAAAAATAATAATTTAAATACAGCTAATAAAATCCATTGCCTAAATAAACAAAAGCAATTACATTTAACAATTTTTTTATTGTAAATTAATACTTACTTTGTCCATAAAATCTTTATATTTGTCTTCAGATAGATTCTTACAAATTACAAAAAAAAATTAATTGCTTTATAAAAAAATGGATTTTATTTATAATTTATTTACCACTAAATGTTGTTTTAAAAGTTTTAATAGAATAAGTTTCAAAAATGAGTTATATAAAATTTATTTATTATCGAAAGCTGCTGTTTTGTTAAATAACTATTTAAAAAATTATTAATGCATCTATTTGATAATTTAAAATAGGTAAATTGAGCAATGAAAGAGTTATAAAAACAAAAAAAATATATATATATATTTAACAAAAATAATATTTTTTAAAATACTAAAATAATTTTGTTTTATACTTACATACTGTTGTTCCATAAACATAAAAACAAAAATGTATGATTTCGAAAATAACATATTTAATTATTAAAAAAAAGTAAATTACACCATAAAGAAGTCATTTAAATTTTAAAATAAACAATGCAAATTTGTTAAAGGCTACAATATAAGAAAATAATAAAATTTTTAAAATATTTAATTTATTTTGTTTAATACTTACAAGCTGTTGTTTCATAAACATAAAAAAAAAATCATTTAAAATTAAACAATTCACCCTTATTGTAAGAAAATTAGGCAATAAAGTAGTAGTTTTAAATCAATAAACCAGTTTTATTTTATATATTTAACAAAAATATTAATTTTTAAAATGTTTGATTAATTTAGTTTAATACTTACATGCTGTTGTTCCATAAACATAAAAAAAAAATGAAAGTCATTTAAAATAAAATATTTTAAATTAAAAGTAAAAAAATAAAGTAGTAATATTAAATTAATAAACCAGTTTTATTTTATATATTTAACAAAAATAATAGTTTTTAAAATGTTTGATTAATTTAGTTTAATACTTACAAGCTGTTGTTTCTTAAACATAAAAACAAAAATGTGAGTCATTTAAAATGAAATATTTTAATTTCAAAGTTAATAAAAAAGTGGTAATTTAAAATTAATAAACCAGTTTTATTTTATATATTTAACAAAAATAATAATTTTTAAAATGTTTAATTAATTTTGTTTAATACTTACAATCTGTTGCTCCATAAACATAAAAATGTAATTTAATTAAAATTAAATATTTATATCTTGAAATGAGTAGGTTTCACATAAGATAATGGTTTTAAATAACAAAGTTCAAATTTTTCATATATGTATTAAAATGAATACCTTTTAAAAAACTGAAATAAAGTTTTAGCGGTGTGCTACACAAAGTATATTAAACTTACCTTCCAATTTCCTGTATTAATATTTTTGTATTCTGCTTTTTTTAGTTCCACAAAATCTTGAAAATTTTGGTTGTTAATAAGATGAGGATGAAATAATTCTTTAGCAATATTTAAGGATTTTTCATGTAGGTTTTCAAATTCTTCATCTTCTAAAGCATGGTCCTCGAAAAACTACCCAAATAAATCTTTTCATGTATGCACTAATGTTTTTATTTCTCATAATATAATAGTTTGTATATTATAGAAACCAATAAATAAGCCATACTAATTTTTTTTACTTTGTTTTTGTGTTATGTATAAATATTTAATTTAAAAACTATAATAACACAGCTCACTTTTAAGTAACCAAAACAATTTTTAATAATATTTGTCTGTTAGTAATGGTATTTATTACAAAACAAAAACCTAATAAATTTAATCCAAATAACTTTTAATTTTTTAGTCAAGTAAACAAATTATAAAAGATGTAAGCTACCTTTTCCATTTCTTTTTTGTAGTTGCTTTGTGCCACAAAAATGTTCTAAAAATTTTTTTCTCAATTATATTCTTTAATGTCATATAAATGTGGGTAATAAAAGGGTATTGTTAAAAAAATTAAATATTCCTACCTCATTGTTTATGTCATTGTTAGCTTTATAGATTCTTTTCATATTTTTAGTAATTTCTACAATTCGTTCCTTATTTAAATAGAAAGGAAAAAATTCTATAACACTTTGAATTGCTATCTGGTGGTAGTTTTCAAACTCTTCATTACTTAAAGCTTGATTTTCACAAAACTGTTAAAAAAAGTAATACTATGTTAAGTAAAACGTCATGTAGTAGAATTTTTTAAATATATATTTTTTTGTTTATAAACATAAAAGTTTTTTAGGGTTATTTACAAAATACTTAAATAAAATTTTTATATAAATACAGAGATAATATCCATTGTCTAAATGAACAAAAGTGATTACATTTGGGTATTTTTTTAATTGTAAATAAATACTTACTTCGTCCATGATTTCGTTATATTCGATTTCCTTACAAATGAAATAAATTTTTTTTTTAATTGATTTAAAATAAAGTGCTTTTTAATTAATTGATTTTAATACCAAAGTTGTTTGTTTTGTTATTTTTACAGTTTAGATAAAAAAAATTTATCGGAATGACTTATATAAAATTCATTTATTACCCAACTATTGTTCCATGAAATTACAATCCAAAAAAATATTAACGCATCTATTTTTTATTTTAAACTAGGTAAATTAAGCAATGAAGTAGTAATTAAAAAAAAAAAAAAATTTATTTTATATATTTAACAAAAATAATCATTTTTAAAATGTTTGATTAATTTAGTTTAATACTTACATACTGTTGTTCCATAAACATAGAAACAAAAATGGAAGTCGTTTAAAATAAAATATTTTAAATTCAAAAGTTAAAAAATAAACAATAAAGTAGTAATTTTAAATCAATAAACCAGTTTTATTTCATATATTTAACAAAAATAATAGTTTAAAATAATGTTCAATAAATTAAATTTAATATTTACACGCTGTTGTTTCATAAACATAAAAATAAAAATGTAAGTCATTCAAAATATAATATTTTAACCTTAAAATGAGTTAATTAAACAATAAAGTGATAATTTTAAATCAATAAACTAGTTTTATTTTATATATTTAACAAAAATAAAACTATAAAAAAATATTTGATTAATTTAGTTTAATACTTACATACTGTTGTTCCATAAACATAAAAACAAAAATGGAAGTCGTTTAAAATAAAATATTTTAAATTCAAAAGTTAAAAAATAAACAATAAAGTAGTAATTTTAAATCAATAAACCAGTTTTATTTCATATATTTAACAAAAATAATAGTTTAAAATAATGTTCAATAAATTAAATTTAATATTTACACGCTGTTGTTTCATAAACATAAAAATAAAAATGTAAGTCATTCAAAATATAATATTTTAACCTTAAAATGAGTTAATTAAACAATAAAGTGATAATTTTAAATCAATAAACTAGTTTTATTTTATATATTTAACAAAAATAAAACTATAAAAAAATATTTGATTAATTTAGTTTAATACTTACAAGCTGTTGTTCCATAAACATAAAAACAAAAATAACAGTTATTTAAAATGAATAATTTTAATTTTAAAGTAAATAAAATAAACAATAAATTATTTATTTAAAATTAATAAACCAGTTTTGTTTTATATATTTAACAAAAATAATAATTTTAAAAAATGTTTAAGTAATTTAGTTTAATACTTACAAGCTGTTGTTCCATAAACATAAAAACAAAAATGTAAGTCATTTAAAATAAAATATTTTAACTTAAAAAAAAAATAAACAATAAAGTAGTAATTTTAAATCAATAAACCGGTTTTATTTTATATACTCAACAAAAATAATAATTTAAAAAAAATGTTGATTAATTTAGTTTAATACTTACATCCTGTTGTTCCATAAACATAAAAACAAAAATGTGAGTCATTTAAAATAAAATATTTTGCATTTAAAGTTAGAAAATTGGACAATCAATTAGTTATCTAAAATGAATAAACCAGTTTTATTTTATTAATAATGTTTAATCTTTTCGGGCTGTTTTTTTTATGAACATAAAAATAAATATGGAAATCATTTTATTAAAATATTTAAATCTTGAAATGAGTAAGTTTAACATAAGATAATAGTTTTAAATAAACAAACCCATATTTTTCAAATATGTATTAAAAATAATAACTTTTAAAATACTAAAATCATTTTTCTAATACTTACAAACTGTTGTTCCAATACATAAAAACAAAAATATTAGTCGTTTAAAATAAAATATTTTAACCTTAAAATATAAAAAACAATAAAGTAGTTATTTTAAAAATGTAAAAAAAAATTATTCTAAATATTTAACAAAAATAAAACTTTAAAAAAATGTTTAATTAATTTTTTTTAATTTATGTAAAACTAATATGAGTACTTATTAATGAATTAAAAATATATATTTGTAAATAATTACTAATTTAAACTGTTGTTATAAAATTAATGTAAAATTGTTAAAAATTATATTTAATATTATATTTATTACCCACCCAATCGTTGTTATCTAAAATATAAAATATAAAAGAAATAATAAATGTTATGTTTTTATAAACTGTTAATTTATTAAAAAAGGCACTAACCCTACTTAAAAAAAAACAATATAAACACAAGTCTTAATTATTATTATATATTTTAATATTCACACAAAAAATAATTTTATTTACCCTCATCCGACATTTTTTATTTGGAAATTTTGAAAAGTTCTTGTATTCTTCAGCAAATATCTAAATAATTTTCATATGCAATTATTTAAAGGCTAGGATTTTCTAAAGTTTATACAAACCACACCAGTTTCACAATAGCATATTTTATAATCTATCAAGCTGCCCAAACTTATATGCATTAGTTGTTTAAGTTTAAACTTGAATTATATTAATATACTATGATAAAAAAAATTTATTTACTTAATTACGTATGGTAAAGGTTTTATGGGCTTCAATAAAAAATAGTCAAATTTTTTATGTAAAGTCGTACCATTCACAATAAAATGAATTCTCAAATCCAATTTTTTTGCATTTAAAATGGTTATTTATACAATAACATACTAGGTGATTAGTTTTTTGTTGAAATAAAATGTAAAATTAAAAACCTAAAAATTTAATTTTATTAATATTTTTTATAAAAAATGAACAATTTTTAGTTAGTACAAAATTTATATTTATTAAATAAAAAAAATATACTTAAATGATGTTAAATTTCATCTTCACCTTTTTATGGTTTATTTAATATTTGTAAAATTTTAAACTATTTAATGAAACAGCAATTACTTTAATTGGTTTATAAATATATATCCCTTGAGCAAAAACTAATAAAGAACAACTATTTAAAATCATCTATACCATGGTTAAACCATAGTTTATTGTTGTAACTGAGCTTTTTTGTTAAAACTTTAGCAGTACCTACCTAAAGCACAAAGAATAGTCACAAGCAATATGAGTTAACTTAAAAATAAATTACTATTCGTTAAGGCTTTGCTAACGTACTCTACGTATATTTTCTGTATTTAAAACTTGTATTATGTATTCTATATGCGCTTTATGTATGCCAGAATAAAACTCGTTACTATTAACGGTTCAGTAACCTCCCAATGTTTAACTCGTCAAAGGCAAAAAGCTTACAGGATTGCAGTCAAAACAATTTTAAAAATGTTTTAAAAGCGAATACTGTCCTTAGAAATTGTAGCGCGATCGCGAAAACCTGTTCAAGTAAAAATATTGTTATTTAACACAAACTAAAACTGATATAAAACATTGTTAAGATAGTTAATACTCTATTTAAAAGTTATATGTATCATTTAATTTATATTTTAGTTGGTTAAAATACAAATAAACAATCGATTGCATTTTTGAAAGATCGAGACTTTCTCGTAGTATATAAAATTGGATGCAATCCTATACTTAAAACAAATAGGTAGTCTGCAGATTAAAGCTAAGTATAACAATTTTATTACTTGATTAACAGTAAAAATGTTGTATCTAAGGGCTAAATCAAACTAATACACCAAGGGTTTAATAGAGGTCAGAATGGAAAGTTGTAATTTTAAAATACAATTTTGTTAGTTCAGTTTTTCAGTATTTTGGTGTTTAATTTAGGCAAAGTAGCGCTTTCGATGTTTAAAAGATATTAAAATCCGTGTAGGCCTAGGTTACGGTAAAATAAAATACAATCTAAAAAAAAACTGTTGGGCTACATAATTTGTAACATTAAGCCGAGGTGAAAATATTAAGAATAAAAAATATTACAAACCAGTGTGTTTATATAACATTTAAACCGTTTACGCATTTGTGTTTTATTGCTACAGTTTTCGGAAAGGGTTCTTATTCAATAAACTACTGCAAAATAATCATAAAATAAACAGTTATTAAAATCGACTTTATATTTTTGATCTAATTTGTTATAACTCGCTAAAATCGACTTTATAATTTTCTGTGAGATAAAATATCCTACTTTAAAATACAATGAGATGAAATATTGTACTAAAATGTTCTAGCTTAGAATACAATTAAACCAACTACTGAGCTTCTTTTTGCTTTTTTTGTGTATTTTTTGCATCAAAAACGATTAAAACTGGGTTGGATAAATTTTTATTTGATTTTGTTTGCCGTTTGCAATTATAAAATTGTTTTTTTATATATTCGTCTGTTATGGAATCGGTAAACTTTGTTTATTTTTGATTAACACGCACTAAGATGATTTGGGTTGGTCTATGTCACTTGCAATCCTTATATTAAATTATTAACCACCTACAGTTTTAAACTAAAATGTAAAAGTTTATTATTAATACAATTTTTGTTTGTTTAAATATAAATACGCCCATAAGTATCAAATTTTGCTACATTTTTTTGTTTGGTTTTCACTTCTAATTTTTGATGGAGTGTATATTTACTACTGGTGAAACCATAGTAAATTAAGCCTATACAATTACTTTTTACCCAAAGGCTGAAGCAAAAACAATAGTTTTTAAAATAATAAAAACAAGGTTTTGTGTTCAAAATTGATTAGCATCAAATAGTTAACTATTCCCAAACTACTTTTCAAGTAATAAAAAGTAGTTGACAACACTTTGGTTTTAAGGATTTGGTCCAACGAGTTCTGCAAACAGTTAACTACAGGCAATGGCGACGGACAGCAAATGTATAATAGTTTAAAATGTGACCCTAAGCTGCTTAAAACTGACATTTAGACAGTTAGACTGTTATATATTTAAAGTTTTTGTTATCTATTTTTTACAATGTATTTCTATTTCACAGTCACAAAGTACACAAATTCAAAATTCATCGTCAAACAACGTTGCGTACACACAGCAAAATTATTTTATTTGAGTTGTTGTCTCACAACGTTCTACACTTTAATCTGATCTGCTGATTTTAATACAGTCATCTGAAAATCAAAATGAGTCGTCGGAAACCAATTTTACAGATTGGTGGCCGAAACCTTAACAGAAATACTCCAGAACCTACAATCAGTAAGTGTTTAGTGATTTTTAATGTAAACTAAAATTTAAATCAAATTTTTAGTCCCAAAACTTAATTGAAATTTAAGAAATGCCTTTTGCAAAAACGTAAACAGTTAATCAAAGGTGGGCACCAAACCTTTTAATGCATTAATTGTTAATTAACGAAGTTAAATTTTTCGTTAAAATTTAACTTTTATGTTAACTTTAAAGATTGTTATCGAACCTGTTAACTTTTGTTAAATTGTGCTTCCGTTAAATTAAGTTCGTTAAGTCATTATTTTTACAAGAAAATCGTGGTAATATAGGATATGTTTGTTTAATTTTGCTGTTTATCGGGTTTAAATGTTTCAATTTTTAAACGATGTATGTAACTACCATTTGGCCGAATGCCAGACACTTCGGCCCCCGGACACTTCGGCCAAAATTTTTTTTTTAAAACAGTGGGGATTTTGCATTTTAATTACCGCGATAAATTTTATTTTTGCGTAGTTATATACAGTTTTTAGACAGTATTTGAAACAAAATAAGCAGTAAATTAATATTTTTTTTTAATAATAATGTGCAAGAACATGTTATCTTTCTTTTGCCGTGTCAATTTTTTAATTTTACAAACTAAAACCTATAAAATCTAATTTTGAAAGCGCGCGCTTTTAGGTGACGGAAGACAATGCATAATTGTTATCTCGTATTTTGCCAAATAGTGCCGCCTTTCCAAACAATATTTGAAGAAAATAGAGCGTTCATTTTTTATTTTTTACACTAAGAAGTATGCATAAATATGTTATCTTTCTTTTCCTGTGTCAATTTTTTAATTTTACAAACTAAAACCTATAAAAAACTAATTTTGAAAGCGCGTGCTTTTAGGTGACACAAGACGATGATGCAATATGATATCACGTGTTTTGCGAAATAGGGCCGTCTTTCTAAACGATATTTGAAGAAAATAGATCATTAATTAATCATTTTTTACACTAAGGAATGTGCATAAATATGTTATTAGTTATTGCCTGTGTTAATGTATATAAATTTATATACTAAAACACAAAGAATAAAATGTTTAAAGAGTTGCCAAAAGATTTGTCCTGCAAAAAAACGGCGGGGAGTCAGCGATGAAATTCCCGTGTATAAAGTCAGCGTAAGACCATATTTTACCGATATTTAAAATAAAATTTTGCATAAAGTACAGTATATCTAAAAGTTTTTATTGGCTGTTACGTTAATGACATATGTTTTGAAAAAAAAATTTTGGCCGAAGTGTCCGGGGGCCGAAGTGTCTGGTTACCACCTGGCCACTGTTATTTGGGCAATTTTCCAGTTTTAAAAACATCTTTTAAAACTAGGTTTGTTCAGTTGAATTATGAACTTAGATAAAAACTTTTGTTTTTTTTTAAAAATGGTCATTTTTTTAGTTAATTTATTGTGTAACGAATTAGCACTTAACGTAGTTACTTTTTTGGTTAACTGTGCCTACCTATGCAGCTAATATTTACACCACCATAGGTTAACTTTTTCTATATTTTTGGGTGTAAAAAAATGCTTAAAAATTTGAAATTCTATTAGCAGCATCTGCCCGTTTTACGGAAGGGCAGAAAAATTTTTATACCTTACCGTAATCTACCCTGCGAATTCCGTCCTTTTCCGCATTTATTTTAGTATAATGCATTTAAACTGGCAGATGACGCTAATAGAGCTTCGAAAATTTTATGTTATAAAATATAACATTTTGTTAAACATAAAATTGTTCAAGGTACAAAGTCATCATATGGTGGAATTGGCTTAGTGGAAGATTATGGTGCACAAACAGATGATGATGAAAATGACTCAGCAAAAAATAAAACTGAGGATAAAGTTAATGATGACTCAGTTGATATAAAACTTGCCGATTTTATGAAAGAAATTGATGATATTGAAACCAAACAAGCTGACGATACAACACCAATACAAGAAAGTACGAAAAATTTTTTATTTTAAAATTCCATGTTCAATTTGATAATTTGTCAAGAAATATAAAATAAATAACATAGCACAACAAAAACCGGCAGCTTGGTGTAGTGACCAACGACATGGTTTAGTGGTTAGAACACTTGTCTGCACTACATGAGATCCTGGGTTAAATCCCCTCTGCTCTTAAATTGTCTTTGAGTAAGGTGCTTTTATAATTCATATTTTATTGAACTGCTCTGGCATCTCGAGACTGGGTCAGGGTAACTTATGTTACCCTATGTTTAGGTTGTAAAGGTGACCTTTCTACATCAAGGATAAATAAATGTGAAAAAAACACCCCAGTTTTGTGACATTATAGTAATAAATTAAATTTTTTTGTTATTTTAGTTGACTGGGGTTCATGGACACAATGTATAGATGAAAACACGAACCACCCTTATTACTGGAATACTGAAACTAACGAAGTCACCTGGACAGTTCCCGAAGAAATATCAAAACAATATGAACAAAATTCTCCTAAAAATGAGAAAATTGAAAAAGAAGTTGAACCGGAAAAAGATGTTGAAAAAGATATTGTGAATATAAGTAAAGAAGAACCAGTTATTGATATTGTGGAACAAAAATCGCCAAAATCTAAAGACGAAATCTTGGCAAGCAAATTTCAAACAAATAAGGAATATTTAATATCAAAAACTTCTTTAAAATGTAAGTTTTTAAAATGTCATGTAAGATTTTTCAATTATTTGCCAAATTTGTTAAAATTTTTTTTTTATTTTGGTTGGTTTTTACTACTTAATTCTATTTTTCTTTTTTTTAAATATTTTATATTTATTTTTATTGCAGCAGCTATTTTACAAACCCATAAAAAGCATCAAGAAAAAATGAGGTATGGAAATTTAATCACTGTAAAAACCAAAATGCATAAAAAAAATACATAACAAAATTATATTAAAACTTTTTTGTAATTTTTATTTGATTTAGATTAAGTTAAAAATCTGGCCAAATATTTTTTCATTTTTAAGACATATAAATACATTACTCATTTTTAAATATTGCCAAGATAATAAATTTTTTTTCTTCGGACAGAAGGTAAGTTATCTGTAAAGAAAGTATCATTAGTTTAAGTCAATGAATTATTAGCTTTTGTTTTGCAAAAATATCTGTGGCAGTTTTTGATTTTAAGTTATCCATAACATTATTTCTTAACAACAACTTTACAGGGAAAAGGATCGAAAATCGCCTGTAATGATAAAAGAAAATATTTCAACTGATGTTGACTTTGACATTGACGCGGAATTAGATAACGCCCTTACTACACGTAAGTTTGTTTTATTTTTACATTTTTTTAACAACTTAAAATGTGCATGTTTGATATTTTGATTTTTGCAAACTTGGGTCTTTAAGTTTGATTCTCATTTCTTGCATTTTATAATGTAACTTTTAAGATTAAAAATAAACTTTTCTAAAAACAATTTTAGTTACCAAATCTCATATCAAATGAATTATTTCCGAAGCTAAAAAAAACAAAATTTAGGCTCTTTTAAAAATACTAAATTGTCTAAAAAATGATTTTTAAATGCGCAGATACAAAAGTAAAAAAAGTAAGATTAAAAGATGAAGAAATTGATTCTATTGCTCCGAAAAAGCGGAAAATCTTTAATGGAGATCAAATTAAACTGACGAATTATGCCGGATCATCAGATTCAGACACTAGTGGTCACTATATTAATTTAAAATTAAAATTTAGAATAAGTTAAAAACATTTTGTAGGCCTAATTGAATGTGAGTATCATACTCTAAGTAATATAAAAATGTTTTTTTTTATTGGATTAAAATTTTTTTTAGAAGAAGTAAAAAAGAAAGAGAATTTTGAAGAAAAGCCTACACGGTAATTATTTTTTTAACTGTTTTATCACTTTTGGTCCTGAATCTAATTTTATTTAAACTTTAGCTTTATTATTATTATGATCTTATTATTATTATTATTTTAGATTGGATAAAATTATTAAAGAGGAAGAAGCTAGTAATTCTAGTGAAGATTTTAGGTATGTTATAATATTTTTTTGTAAAACTAAAAAAAACTGATATTGTGCAAAATTAAACTTTAATTAAAAAGAATGTCGTGTATATAATACATTTAATAGTGAAGAATTGCAGCGGCAAAAAGTGGCATATAGTTTATACAGTTAGGGCCAGGGGTACCCGGTTTAATTCTTGGTAGTGTCAAAAGTGTAACTAACTTTATTGAAATGCTTTGCAAAAAAAGTAGTAAGTTTTAATTATTAAAATTAAGAGTGTAAAAAATATTTTTAGTAAATATAATGTGTGTGAACTTGAGGAAGGTGAAATTGATTCGAAATCTCCCCAACCATCTCAACCAAGCAAGTTCATGTTATTTGAACGAAGTTTTGAGGATAAATCCACACAAGTTGATTCTAAACTATTAAAAACTGGATCTAAAAACAAGGTACTGTGCATAGTAATTTGTTATTTTTCAATTAATTTTAACAATTATTTAAGAGTAGTTAGTGTAATTACTTTTGATCTATTGTAGATACTTAAATTGTAAAATGTTTTAAATTAATCTTAATTGCCTAAACATAGGATAACATTTGTTACCCTTGTCCTCGAGTTGCTTTGACAGTTTAAAATAGTATGGAATGGACCATATTTTTAAATAACTTACCCACTGGTTAGGTCTTTGTTTCATAGCCTTGCAGTTTCTATAATGTATATATCACAATGTGTGTAAAACATCCATTATTGTTTGCGACATTTTTATTTTACTTTTAATTAATCAACAGGAAAAGATAGAAGAAATGTCTGGAACGTTGTTAAGTAAACTCGAATATTTTGCTGTGATAGAAAAGGAATCTTCAAGTTTTTATAAACTTATCACCGAAATAGAAGTAAGTCAATCACCAACATTATATGTAATTTATTTTTTTGTATATTATCCTCGATGTGGGAAAGTCGAATGCATGACTTAAACATAGAGAAACATCAGCTACTCCAACCTAGTCTTGAGTTGCCTGTGGCAGTTTAGGATATTAATAGCAGTTTGGGATATTATAGATTATAATTTCCCGGTAATTATGCTGCTCATTAGGTTCTGGCTCAGCAGGAGTTCATATCGTTTATAGTGCCTTACTCAAGGGCGCTACAGCATGAGATCAGTGGGGATTAAACCCACGACCTAATGGTGGTGTAGGAAGTGTTCTTACCACTACACCACGCTGGCAGTAATATTATAATATCTTTACCATTTAAATTTTCCAAACACTACTATTTTTGTTTTAACTATAACAGCCTGCTCTCTACCATACTTTTTTAATTAGTGCTACAATTAAAGTTCCTTGTAGTTATAGTTTTTTTTTATGTGAAAGTACAAGTGAAATCATTATTGGTGTCATTAGTGAAGTATAAGATCTATCAATAGTACATAAGTTATATAAGATTTAATATGGGTAAAACAGCATCTAAATTAAGACCCCAGTTAGTGGTTTTATTTAATTGTAAAACCACACCATACTTTTAACACTGTGATATTATATTTAATTTTATTTATTTTTGATATTAACAAAGACTTCAAAATTAGTCTGGCGATTCTTAAGTTGTACGGTTGTTTTATTTGTTTTTAAAAAGAGCCACCACCAATATTTTTGTTTTTTTAGGTTCGAATCGAAGACTGGCAGGCTGCCGAATTATCTGACAATTATGTTCTAAAACAACTTAACACCGCAACAACTCAAGTCAACAAGCATGAAAAATCTTTTTTGCCCGACGAGTGGTCGTGTTTTTGGGACAGGTACGCTAAACCTGATTTTCTCACTTCAATTTTATTGGAATTTGTTGGTTAACTTTAGACTGCTTAAACATTACTCAACAGCGATGGTTAATAGCAAGACTGTCTTGCATAGACAGTTTGTTGTGATAAAAAAAAATTAGGTGTCCAACTGCATCACCAAAGCAACATTACCTGAAAGTTAAGATCATTTTTTTTCGTTTTTTGTCTGCTCTAATAAAGGCAAGGGTTAGTTGTTGGGGTGAAAAGTTTAAAATTGTAAGCATCCAAAGGACAAAGCCTGTTATATTTACCACAGTCATATTGTTGTTATAGATATAAAAATTGGTTGGCATTAAATACTAAAAAACAAATCAAATTCACTTAAAAAATTTTTTTAATCCTGACTAAAACTCCTACACTACACAAAAAAGAATAGCAACATTTTTTTTAAAAATGGGTAATAGGGGCTATGTCTCTCTTCGTAGTCTGTACATCCAAATTTTTGGGCATATTTTATTTAAATTAAAACCAGGTTTATACCACACCTTGTCTCTTGCTGAAAAGAAATACAATTTGAAGATGAGGAATAAGGTAAGTTAATTTAAAGTCTAATGCTTCTTAATCCAACTTAATTTTAGCCTCTATTTTTAAAGCAAAATAATTACTCTACAAATGCTTTAACATTTGTTTTTTTATGATTAACAGTGAACATAAAAGATACTTCTTCAAAAAAGAAGGAGAGACTGTGGGACAGTGGGAGCTGCCAAAAAAAGTAGCAGAAAACACAACAGGTAAAACATAGTGCAAACAATCAGTTCTTTTAGCCTAAAGATTGGATAGTAAAAATTTTTAAGATAATTTAAGTAATCATTTTTAAAGCAGCAGCTCACATTAATTAAAATTTTCTTTAAATTGATTTTAGACGCGCCTGAAAATGGCGATGATGCCACTTCATCAAAAACAACCAGTGCACCACAACCAGATGGTTACCATGCTGGTTACCCTGACAACCATGCACACCACCCCATGTCGATAAACTATGGTTACTACCAGCAATACTGGAACCAGTACAACATGTCACAACAACCATACAACACCAATGTTACCCAATACAGCGACGATTTTCAACCAAATAACCCCCCTGAAGTACCCCCACCACCTCCAGGTGAAGAAACAGCCCCTTTACCCCCTTCAGATGATAGCAACCCCCCACCACCCCCACCTCCTGGTGATTCTCAGCCCCCATTACCTATCCCAGATGGGGTGGATTCCCCTGCTGTGGGGTTAGTGGGTGAAGATGGGATCGAGATGGAGATCAGTGATGGGGAGGAACCTGCAAAGAGTTCAGGTTAAAATTTAAATTATTTAAATTAAAATAAAGGCACTATTGGGAAAGGGATTTTAATAATGACATGATAACAAAGTTAATCAATCTAGTCAGTAGCCTACCCTACAGTCCAGATTTTTATTGTAGTAATATGATTGCAACTATTCACAAATATTTGCCCTTGAAAATTTACATGCACATCACAAGTGGCAGTGTTTTTAAATTATCTCAGCCTTTTGTGCATGTGTATGTGATTGGACATATAATGTCCACTAAGCTTTATTATAAGTTATTGAACATTTTTTAAGCAACAATATTTTAGTTTATATTTTGTATTAAATTTTATTTTAAAAATATTAAGGGCCTTTTCTACTTTGTTAACCCTACCCAATACAGCGACGATTTTTAACCAAATAACCCCCCTGATGTACCCCCACCACCTTCAGGTGAAGAAACAGCCCCTTTACCCCCTTCAGATGATAGCAACCCCCCACCACCCCCACCTTCAATTTAATTTTTAACTTGCAAGAAGATTTTTGCTTACAGATGTTAAATTGGATTTGTTTTTAGAGCCCAAAAGACATCATGTAACAGAATTAAAAAAAGGTCCGGTAGAATATGGATCTCACCCTTCTACTTTAACTCAAAATAATAAAATTAATATTAAAACGAGTGAAAACATGGGAAAAATTAAAAAAGCGAAAAAGGTTTGTTCTCATTAAACAAAATCTGTTTTTAAAATAAAAAAATTTGCCTATTTATTTTATTCGGTAAATTGAGCGCTCTTAAAATAAATGACGTAGTAAATAATAGCTTAAATGGCCGGTTTTAGTTAAAAATGTGTTTACTTCTTAATTTAATCTAATTATTGAGGATTAATTTGGTCAATTTTAGCAATGTTATAGTTTTATTTAAGGTACAAATTCAATTTATATTTTGTGTCAAGTTGTTTTTTTTTATTTACCTTTTTTTATATTTTTAGAACAAGAGAGAAAAAAGTGTCCCGAAGAAACCCAGGAAAGAGATGGTTGGCATGGTGATGAAGTGGCAACGAGCAAAGATGGAAATTGAAGAGGAAGAGAAGAGGTTGATCCTGGAGACGGAGGAGGAGTTAAAAGCAGAAGGAGATGTTGGCAAACAGATCCAGAAGTGGAAGACTGATCAAATTTTAAGGTAATTTTTTTAAATTAAATATTTTTTTTAATTTGTTTAACTTTTAGAATCTAAATTTTAATTTTAAAATTTAATAGTTTTTGTTGCAACTTTTGTGTATCTTTTATCTTAATGTTTTTCATATATATTAATTTTTAATTGAATTGTTTTTATTCTGTAGTGGTAAAGCGTCGACTAATGCTAACTTTGAACCAGTGAGTGCAGACTGGAGAAAAAAATTACAAGAACGAAAAAAGAAAATGAGATCATAACAAAAAACATTTTTTTGTTCAAACAAACACAACAACTGGCAGTTTTACAAATAAATAAATTATTTATTTATTTATTTATGAAGTGATACGACGTTTATAACTTGTTTAAAGTTATTGAATGCACTGCCTTTAATTTAATCAACTGGACCTTGTACTTAATACGTTATATTAACGCCGTTTAAATTGTGCTTTTTTCCAAAATAAACTTTTTTCTAAATAAATCAAACAAACCGTAAAAAACAAAAATATTTCGCCATAGAAAAGACCAAGATTAGGTCCACGGTTAAAAATATGTCCGTCCAAAATTGAATTTTTATTGAACTGTTGTGAGGATAAACTAATTTAAATTGTGTAAAATTTTTGCGGTTACCATCTTGGGTTTTGTTGGTAAAGGGTAATCCCCGTTTTGTCACGTGACTTTTATGAGTCTGGCTTAATCAACCTGACCAAAATATCGTACGTGATTGGCTGTTGGTATTCTCTGTTGCGTAACAGTAATCTCTGTTCCGTAACACAAAAATAACAATATATGCTTTTAAATAACAATGGGAGTTTTTACCGCGTAAATCTAAAGAATTATTCAGTTATAAAATTTTACGTTTGCATATATATGTTTGGAAATTTTTTGGAAAATTCTTTGTTTGCAAATTCGATGAACTTTTCAGGAAACACATTTGAGGGCCAGGTTTCTTTTTACACGGCAACAGGGGAATGCAGGAGCATTTTAAAGCTCTTGCAAATCCCCCTGTTGCTCATAACCTGGCTCTCCTAGAATCTGGAGGAGGGATTGAAGATAAACTGTGAGTTATTTTTGCTGTTTTAATTTTTTTTTGCATTTTACTGAATTTAAAATAAATGTGTTGGTAAAAGTAACACTGCATTTTAAATATTTGGTAATTATGTTAGTGCAAAATGCTAATAAAGTTTATATTTTTTTAGAAAATCTACAAACAGTATTAAAAATAGACTTGGCGAGTAAGTTATTTTTTTTACATTGTTTTTTAAATTTTTTTTAAGCATTTTACTAAATCTAAAATAAATGATGCTGTTAAAAGTAACACTGTTTTTTAAATATTTGGTAGACCTTTTAATTTATTGTAATTATGTTAGTACAAAATTCTAATAAAGTATATATTTTTTTAGAAAATCTGTACACGTTAAGGAAAGACTTGGCGAGTAAGTTATTTTTTTATATTGTTTTTAAAATTTTTTTAAACATTTTACTAAATCTAAAATAAATGATGCTGTTAAAAGTAACACTGTTTTGTAAATGTTTGGTAGACCTTTTAATTTATTGTAATTCTGTTAGTGCAAAATGCTTATACGGTATATATTTTTTTAAAGAAAAACAAATACACATGGAGGCAAGGGGGCTCGCTGGAGGAGACAGCAGAAGAGGGGATCGGCAGTAAAACCTGCTGGGGATTCAACATCAAAGTAACTTCTTAATTTTTATTTTACCGATTTAGAATGGTTTAAAAAAAACATTAACACTTTTTTTGTAGATATGCAAGTGAAGACCGGAAAAGGTGGGTCAGTGGTGGGGGGACAGAAATGAACTATTTAAGTAAAAACTTGTACCCCTCTCCCACCACTGGCCATCCGAACTGCCGAGCCCCTCTTTCTGTGAAGGACTCCAGCTCCCCCAAGCCTCCATCCAAAATAAAATAATTTTTGTTTAAAACTGAGTGGTTTATAAAACCTAGGCGTTTAAAAGGTATAATAGTCATCGTATCTTCATTTTAAGATTATGTTTTATAAGGGCAAATTGAGAATGGCAGCATTTTAACAAATTAAAAGTTATCAGTTATGAAAAAAAGTATCACTTTGATATTTGAAAGCTAGGAATTAATAGAAACAAAAAACATTTAACCAAATTTAATTACTTTGTATTAAAGACTATAATCTAAGTAATACTCAAAGGTTTAATTTTTTTACTTTATTTTATAACAACAATGTTTTAACAAAACTTGCCATTATCAATAAAAAAACAAAAACTGCAAAGGTATTTACGGAACTAGGCCTGAATTTTACATAAACTTAAATGCACAAAAAATAATGCGGCGGGAAAAAGGAACAAAATCAATTTCATGATTTAAAACATGCAACAGAATTAATTTTGTCATTTTTTTAATATATATTGTATTACAAAATAAATTTTCGGGTGACATTGGTTTGTGTATGATTTAGTTCACTACACTTCACAGGAAAGACCACGAGAAGGTTGTCACCATCTTTCCCAAAAATTATAGGGCCATTTTAGACCACATCTAAATAAGATCTCAACTTTTTATGCCTCCATTTCAGTCGGTCTTAACTTTGTTTGTTGTTGGGGCCATCTCAGACCACATCTAAATAAGATCTCAACTTTTTATGCCTCCATTTCAGTCGGTCTTAACTTTGTTTGTTGTTGGGGCCATCTCAGACCACATCTAAATAAGATCTCAACTTTTTATGCCTCCATTTCAGTCGGTCTTAACTTTGTTTGTTGTTGGGGCCATCTCAGACCACATCTAAATAAGATCTCAACTTTTTATGCCTCCATTTCAGTCGGTCTTAACTTTGTTTGTTGTTGGGGCCATCTCAGACCACATCTAAATAAGATCTCAACTTTTTATGCCTCCATTTCAGTCGGTCTTAACTTTGTTTGTTGTTAGGGCCATCTCAGACCACATCTAAATAAGATCTCAACTTTTTATGCCTCCATTTCAGTCGGTCTTAACTTTATTTGTTGTTGGGGCCATCTCAGACCACATCTAAATAGATCTCAACTTTTTATGCCTCCACTTCAGTCGGTCTTAACTTTGTTGCTTTTAGCCCTGGGTAAAGTTAGTTTTTTTTGTCTGCAGGTAAGGGACATACAAATAAGGCATTTTTTGCCTCAGTTGGTAAAAGGGAAACACATTGACTGTGATACCACTGTTGGCACCTTATACATTCGACCCAATCACATCTACTGTTGTCTTGGTTTTCACACATCCGACATTTGTTTTTTATGTGGCTACCAGTTAGACAATTGCCAACAACAGTAGCGTAAATCTCATCTCTGTACATGGAAGTTTGACAGTCAGGTTGTTTAAGATTCTGGTGCAAAGTAAGCCACTTACTGTACATACAGACAAAAACTCCACAACTCATGCTATCTGGCTGCAGGGTATGTGGAACAACTTTTGCTTTTAAATCTAAAAATCCAAATTTTTGTTTTGTCACATAGTTCATCATGTCCAGTGCAGATTTTACATCCATATTTGATTCTGTGCACACATCCTTCATAGGATCAAGGTATAACAAAACTCGCTGTTCAATGTCCACAGCAAGCAAAACCCAGTGGGCCCCGGTTATATTCCAGGGAACAAAAATGTATTTTTTATCGGTCAAAGTGACATTATTCCACAGCCTTTTTATGGAAGGATTTTTGTTTAGAGTTGTCGCAACTGATGAGTCAACAAACAAAATATGGCTATACTTGTTGCACAACCACCAAAGGTAACTATTTATAATTTCGTCATACAGCCAACCTTCAGTAAAGTCCGCATCATAGGCTTGTAAAACTTGTAATTCACTCTTGGAAAGAAGGGGATCCAAAGACTTAATATTTACTAATGAAATATTATATGGACCATTTTTTAACAAGTTTTTAAGTAAGCCCTTTTTTTTAAGTACCGCAATAGATGGAGTAACCTTCTTTATAATTGCTACTGGTGTTTTTGCTACATAGTTAGTACGGGGTTTTTTGACAGGTGGAACTTGAAAGTCGGACCCATCATCATAAAAGGAACACCCTTTTGGAAACAAAGAAGTTACTCGGTATAGGTCCCGCATAGAATCAGCATGTTTACCATGTCTTGATACAAACTTGTTTGCCTTTGGATACTTTCTCGGAAGCTCATCATGAACTGCTACTTTTGATTTAATTACTTTGGTTGATTTTTTTTCCATTTTTTTTTTATCTTTTCTTCTGATCCCAACACTCGCAACCCACCATCATGTTTACAATTATTTCTCATATTCTCGATAACTTCATTTAGTGTCGCTTCAGCCTTCAACAAGGCTTCTTCTGAAGTAACATCGAATGATAAATCTCTTATGGTTGTTAAAGCATTAGAGATTCTCGTTATTGTTGAGTGTTTTGTTTTCTCTTGTATTTTAAGTTGTTGTGATGGTGTTTTGGATTCACAATTGGGTTCGTGTCGTTGTGGTACTGTCTGTTTAATTTTGCATGTAGCTTGGTACACTGGATTTGTAGGATCAACAATGCAAGGATCCAAAATCATAAAAGGAGAATTTATGTACCATGTAGGAAAATTTTCCCATGACACATCTGGAAATTTTTTGAAAATGCTAAACATATGTTTGCATGGTAAACAGTTTCTTTTAAAGTCTACACATGAGCATTTTGGTCCCTGATAAATAGAAATTTCATAGACTTCTTTTGTTTCTGCACTGTTCACATAAAACATATCTTCTACTCTTGATATCGATTCACTAGAAATGTCAGTTGAAGAAAGCATTCTTTTGATGCAATGTTTTATAATGTTGTGGGGTCTATCATGTAAAAAAGAAGGAACATTACCATGGTATTGACGATAGTTATTGGAAGCCGCAAGGTTTTCATTTCTGTACCTAAAAAAGCAACAGTTACCGTTTTAGGTGTAAAATATAAAACAAAACTTAATGATACTGCTACTTTTGGGGTCACATTTTAAAAATGATATACTAACCTTTGAAAACTTTCAGGCAAAAAGTCTTTATGTAACACTGTGATAACTCCAGATAAAGATCTGTCTGTGCGAAAGCGTATATGGCATTCCTTTAACGTTCTGTTTTGACTTTCCACACCATTGTTTGTGTTAATAATAACTTTGAGCTTATTTACTCTATAGAGCCAAGCCCAGCGCTACAAAATAATGCAATAAAGATTAATAATGATTTTAATTTTATTTTTTTGATTAAATCTAAACACTTAGATGTGGTTTGTTGAATTACCTCTTTTGTAGGTTCCCAATATTTTTCAAAATAACTTTGAAACTTAGCATTATCATTCCAAATATTACTACTTTTCAACTGAGTTATTGCCGTTGTAAACATCTCATCAGTATCTGCTGAGGCAACAGATCGCAATAAACCCAATGCACATTGTTGCTTGCTTTTATCACCAATGCCATTATCATGTTTTCTCACCCATCTCCCCCATGCTTGTTCTCGGTGAAAGTCACAAATCAATACTCTACAGTCTTTCGATAAATAAAAAATATTAACAGCTTAATTGTTATTTATGCTTTTTAAATAATATAATGTTTTTTTAGGCTAATATATATAACACCTTTAAAAATGGCCTCAATTGCAAGAATTTCAGCATCGCACTTATCTGTCATAAAATATAAGGGATTCCAATTGGGACACCATTTTCGCAAGACTTTAAGTGCCTCTTCAATATCATCAGCAGTTTCATTTTGTATAATAAAGGACCCAACAACTTGATAGTTAACGTTGGTCTTTACACAAAGAAAAAAAAGGGGAAGGGCATATTTTGATGTTTTGTAGGTAGCATCTAAAAGACACATCTCTTGCCCATACCTTTCAAGCAAACGTTTTTGCCAAGCAAATTGATGTACAAATAAAAGTGATTGCCTACACTTAATAAAAGGAATTTCATCCCATTCACTTTCTTGTTCTTTCACATTGTTTGCTTCTCCTGCCACATATGGTCGATACAAAACATTGTCATCAGTACCATATGACTTTTTCCATTCATCAATTAAAAGTTTTACGTTGGTTGGATCGAATTTTGATAGTTTTCTATTTACAAATGCATAATAAAAGCTGTTTTTTAAATCCTTGATGCATGGATAAAATCTTCGATTTGTAGGACATGGCAGGGGTTGATCTTTAAATAAATCATGTCTAACATAAAGAGCAATTGCTTTTTTAAGTTCACGGACACTGCTAACACCTTCGTCAACAAGTTTTCCTATTTCAGCAATTATTCGCTTATCCACTGCCTGCTGATATCCAGCTTCCTGTTACAATAATTTAATATTATTTTTTGTTTTATAGAGGTATTTAAATATATAACAATTTTTTTTTTAAATAACCTTTCCAGTTACATGACCAACATGTGAGTGGCTTGGTGGAAAATTTATTTTATAAACAATTCTAGATTTTATAGATGATGGTGAGTTGCTCAGTTCATACTTTAAACTTTTGGATACTCGGTTTTTAAGTTGCTTCAATTCTTTTTTGCACTCATAGAAATTAATCTTGAAAATGTAATTTGTTATTAGAATGTTGCAATTGTGTTTTAGGCAGTAGTTAAAATGTTAAAATAAACCTTGTATGTTGGAAAAAGTTTCATTTTGGTAATGCTAATGTTAGCAGGACAATTTGTTTTTTTTGATCCTTGTAAGCACATGTATGTTCTAGGTACCACATGATCAATAAGCTAAAAATTGAAAATAATAAATTGTAAATTATTAAGTAATTTTCAGTTTGACCTATCTTTAGCAAAATCATTATTAATATAATTTAAGTGGTTTACCTCTGGTATAACTTTACTCTTAGCTTTCAAGCTATTCCTACGGTCTTTGCCATGTTGACATTCCATATTAAAACTTTCAATAAATCTGTATGGTACAAAATCATTGTTCCATAAAATTTGCTCACTTTTACTCTTGTGGACTTGACGCTGTACAAACTTGGTCAAGGTGGAGGTTTCAAATTTAGTAATTGTGGCCTTAACCTCCTCAATTGTTGTAACAAACTAAAAAATTTGTATTTAAGATGTAATTTTAACATGCTGTATTTTAATAACAAAAGGATAATACAGTTTTTTTAAAAATTAAAAAACAAAAATATTTTAGCTGTACCACAGTCAGCATACTCGAAGGCGATTTTACTTCTGAAATGTTCATTTCTTTTTTTTCCTTCTGTTGCCCCTGCCTTTCTTGTTCCTGCAATATTCTAAAAATAAACTATATATACGGTTAGTAGAAGCCTACTTGACTTCCTTAACTACTTTAAAAAACTTAAAAGTAAAGGCTACACAATTTTCAAATAAGTTCAAAAGAATCAATATATTAAATATGGTAAAACGGTTTTAGTATAGAATTATATAAAAATAAATAATAATAAATAGTTCTGAAAAGAACTGTTTTTGGTAGAAATAGTCTTAAAGAACTATAACCGGTTAATGTTTAAAAATTGAGCTTTAAAAAACGCAATCAGCAATCTACTACAGTAGTATTCTCTAAAAAATTAACATAAATGCTGTTAGTTAATTTTAATTACCAATAAAAAATACTACTTAAATGTCACACAATTTATCTATTAAAAATTTTATAACTGAATAATTCTTTAGATTTACGCGGTAAAAACTCCCATTGTTATTTAAAAGCATATATTGTTATTTTTGTGTTACGGAACAGAGATTACTGTTACGCAACAGAGAATACCAACAGCCAATCACGTACGATATTTTGGTCAGGTTGATTAAGCCAGACTCGACTTTTATAAACTCGGTAAATTCAAAATTATTTTTTTAAAATTATAATAACAAAAAAAGAAATTATTAGAAAATATTTGATGTTTTATTTAAAGCTAATTTAATATATATGAGAACTAATGAATTTTTAAACAGATAATTTTTTTTCACCTGAAAACAGCTAAAATGAACGATGCTGTTATTCTTATTGATCAACAAATTACTAGCTTCAAAGAAATACCGAATTTAAACGTTAATTTAAAATCTATTAATGTTCACTGCAACAATATTACAAGTCTTGATGGCTTATCTCATCTTACTTGCTTAACTGTAAGTGATTTTTAAGTTGTTTTTAGACTGTTACTTAAGTCACAACTTTTTGTAGGTAATACGGGGTAGTACTAAAATACGGGATGCGGGAAGTTGCGGGGTGTGGAAAATACCGAGGCCGTATGTAAACGTTAACAAAAAAAACGCTGAATGCGGAAAAGGACGGATTTTTTATACCCTCCCCTAATCTTCCCTTGTGCTTTATAGTTGATTTTGCATCATTTCTTGACCTTTAAAGTCAATCCCACATCACCCCTTAGCCCTTTAGATAAAAACAGCAATCATCCTCAGAAAAGTACAAAAATTCCGTTCCGTTCGCATTCCGCGAATTTTTGTTAACGTTTACATACGGTCCCGCACTATCCCGCATCCCGTACTTTAGTATTGTCCGTAATACCAGTTAAATTAATTCCAGGTTTAAGCTAATCTCGAGTTAACTAACCTGAAGTTAACGAATCTCGGGTTAAAACCTTTGATGGTATGCAGAAACTAAATTTAACTCTAGGTTAACTAACCCTAGGTTAACCTGTTGCTAGGCCGAATTTTTTTTTGCATAATAATTAAAAGATTATGAAAAGACACTCGTAACAATCAAAATTTTAAAATTATTCATGCACGACCGCCTCCTGCTAGCGTCTGTAGTCACAATTGTACTTACAAAAAAACTGTGTACCAAATTTTTTTAAATAATTAAAATATACAACGTCCGACTTTCTGACGCGCAATTTAAACTGACTTTAAGCTGGCGTCAGGCTGTTAATTCAGGTTTAACCCAGCCGTCACATCGAGTTAAAATCTTGAGTTAAAGTTGTGACTTAACTCGTGATTTAACCTCAAATTAGCTTAACTTTACTTTCTGCATAACAAAAAAAATTTAAATCGCGATTTTAATTTGGGTTAACATTAACACGACTTTCTGCATTCCTCCCATAGTGTTTAATCTATTAGTTTAAATTTTTATTAGTTCACATGTTTTTGTAATGTTACTAATTTTTTGGTTCAAACTGAAAAATATTTATTTTTAATATTCTTATTTAATCTTAAAAAATTTTTATAGCATCTTGATGTATCTTCAAATTCTATTTTAACTTTACAAGGATTAGAACATCTTACTTCACTTCAATCCCTCAACCTGGCTTCAAACCAAATCACGTCGTTAAATTGTCTTGATGGACTTACAAGTCTTGCTTATTTAAATGTGTCTTACAACAGTATTACCTCTTTGAATGGATTAAGTTGCTTACACGGTAAATAAGTTGACCGGCAGCGTGGTGTAGTGGTAAGAACACTTGCTACACCACCATGAGGTCGTAGTTCAATCCCCATTGATCTCATACTGTAGCGTCCTTGAGTAAGGCGCTATAAACGGTGTGAACTCCTGCTGAGCCAGCACTTAATCAGCAGTATAATTATTGGGCAATTATGATCTATAATATCCCAAACTGCCACAGGCAACTCGAGACTGGGTCAGAGTAACTTATGTTACTCCATGTTTAAGTCGTCCATTCGACTTTCCCACATCTAGGATAAAGATATATACAAAAAAAAAAAAAAAAGATGTTTTTAGTCTATAAAAATTTTTAACAAAAATATAAGGGTATAAACTATGTGTTTTTAAAATGATCGTAATAAATGCAAAATAGTGTAATTTTTTAATATTTTATGATCATTTTACTTTTACAATGTTCCACAAACTTCAGAGTCGAAAGTAATAAAAGTTGTATACTATATATTTTGCTGTGGACATGACATTTAATTAAATCTGAAGATTGTTAAAGGTTTATATTTAATTTAAACAGGGATTCAAAGTTGTTTAGAAACAATAGAAGTGCATGGAAATGAGTTAAACAATTTGAAAGATGTTATCTCAAATCTGCAAGGAATTATTTCATTAAAACATTTGATGTTATTCACTGAAAGTGACAACCCTAACCCAGGTAACTATATTTTTTATCTTTTTTTCTGTTTAAAATAAGCTACTGTAAAACATTTTTTTTAAAAATATTGACAATTAAATAATATCTTTCTTGTTTTTAAAGGTTTTTTAAATTGTTTTTTAATGTTCATATTTTATTATCTTAATTTAAAACTAAAGTTTAACAAAGTTAACATTTTTAGTTCACTTTCAATTTTTTTTTTATTGAACCATGAAATTTAATTTTTTATGTTTTTTTTTTGTATATATCTTTATCCTCGATGTGGGAAAGTCAAATGCGCGACTTAAACATAGAGTAACATCAGTTACTCCAACCCAGTCTCGAGTTGCCTGTGGCAGTTTGGGATATTATAGATTGTAATTGCCTGGTAATTATGCTGCTGATTAAGTGCTGGCTCAGCAGTAGTTCATACCGCTTATAGTGCCTTACTCAAGGACGCTACAGCATGAGATCCGTGGGGATTGAACCCATGACTTCATGGTGGTGTAGCAAGTGTTCTTACCACTACACCACACTGCCGTTTTTTTTAACCTTACTTATATTAAAAATTATTATACTTTTTTACATACCTAACTTAATTTATTTAGGTTATCGGGAACAAATATTTCAAGGTTTACCCCAATTAAAATCGGTTGATTACAAAGATAGATTTGGTTTCCAAGTTGAACCAACTTTACCTGAAGTTATTTCAGATTTTGATGAAGATTGGTTGGAAAATTATCTGCCAGAACAAAATACAATGCAGGTTGGTTAACATTAAATCAATAAGTTATTAAGAAATTTTAAACACAAGTTTGTTTTATTAAATAAAAAAATTTGTTTTTAAAGAAAAATAAAGCTATGCACATGTTTTAATTACATACCTTAAATATAATTTTTAACAAAATACCTAACAGTATTATATATATTTTAGGGATAGTAATAAAAATATTAAAGAAAACCTGCATTTATTCAATTTATCTATAACAATTTTCTTTTTTTTATTATTAATTTTATATTTTTTAACTTCAGAAAGACACTTCACATTCCAATCCCCCAAGTTTAATATCAACATCAAGTATAGATGCTGTGTTAAGTGCAAGAAGAGAAAAACAACAACAAGTGAAACCTCTTGTTACATTTCAAATTCCAAGTAAAGACTCGGACCAGGTAAAGACTCTGACCAAAGACTTGAGCTAGTTTTGTGAGAATAACCCATGATTATAGACAAAAAAAGGACCAGGATCAATAAAAGTTAAAATAACTTCTTTTTTGGTAAAGTTTTTAAATAAAATTTTTATTTTTATTTTAAGTCTGTTAGCGAGAGATTTGACACAACAACATCTCCATCTAGTGATAAAAAGGAAAATAACCTGCCAGAATCTTCGACTGATTCTGTCCACTTTGTTCCCAAGTAAAATTTATCTATATTTTTTATTTTCCTTATTTTAAAGATAAAGTTATATTTTGTTCTAATATACCTATGCAAATAATGATTTGTTAGAAAACCATATTTACTTTAAGATTAAAATCATTTGACAATTTATTCAAATAATAAATTATCAAAGTAAATTGTTTTAGGAAATCCAAAATACCACTTAATCGACTTCCTCAACCCAGAAAGAAAAATGTAAGGGTGCCAAGGTAAAAATAATCTTAAGCAGTGGTAAATTCGCATTTTAAGAATTCTAATTTTTTTTTTGTTAAATTAAATATTTAGCTGCAAAAAGACAACCATCAAAACAAAAGTAACAGAAAACTCAAAATTAGCGACCGGAAGCAAAAAGGATGACAATTCGTGTTTGGTATTTTACTTATTTTTAACATAATATTTTACATATTTTAGTTTAATTTTTTGTTTATATTATATTTTTTTGTATAAAATCATTTGCAATTAAAAGTTGTTGTTTTTTTTAACATTTATTTAATATTTAAATATAGGAATTGCTTAGGAATCTTGAAAGTGAGAGAGAAAGAAGATTTAAAGCTGAGCAAGCGAACAGGAGACTTATTGCATTAATGCAGGAATCTCAGGTGGAAAATAAGGAAGGGAAATCTTTGCAGGTTAGATTACAAAAATAAAAATTTAAAGTAAATAATAAATTGCCTAAAATTGTGATATTTAAAATATTTTTTCATATAAATTAAATAGGTTATGGCCGCACATGCTGCTGACAAATTAAAAAATACCTTAATTCAAGAACGAAAAATTAACGACCAATTAAGACAAGAAGCTACAGAAAATGAGGTAAAAAAACAAAACTTTAAAACTGAGATTTTGCAATATTGCAAACTTTTTTTTATATTGCATTTATAAGCTAAAAGTTTCGACGGCAATTATTTTAAAATATTGACATATAAAATTTTGCTGCGTTTTTAAATTTTTTAAAATATGAACACATAACGTGTATTAAATAATAATTTTAATTTTCTCAAATTGCAATTTTTATTTTATATTGTAGAAAGAAATTGAGGACATAACCACGAAACTTCACTCAGCTGAAAATGTTTCACATCAACGACAAACTACTATTCAAACTTTAAAAAAAGCTTTGACAAAATTTGAAACAGACATTTCTAAGATAAGAAGCAACCATGTAAGTAATAACAAACTAAGTTTATTAAACTAAGCATTAAAACACTAAAAGTTAATAAAGCTATTTGGCAATATTGCTTCTTAGTGTGTATTTATTTTTTTTGTACATATCTTTATCCTCAATGTGGGAAAGTCGAATGCGCGACTTAAACATAGAGTAACATCAGGTACATGGACCCAGTCTCGAGTTGCCTGTAGCAGTTTAGGATATTATAGATTATAAAACCCACGAGCTCATGGTGGTGTAGCATGTGTTCTTACTACTACACCAGGCCGCCGGTATTACAAATTTTTGCCTATATTTAACCCAAATGTTAATTGATTGTGTTATAAGATCGTACTGTTAAGTTTTAATGTTCAAAAATTTTTTACACAAAAACACTAAAATTTAAAATGAGATAAATAATGTCTGTGTTTAGGCAAAGGAAACAAAAGAATTAACCAACTCAGTAAAAACCCTTAAACAAAATAATTGTAAGTTGGTTCACAAATGTCAAGAATATGAAGGGAAAATAATCAAAGTTGAAGCTAACTTGGAGGCACAAGAAGAAGCACACAAGTTAGTTAAATTGTTTTTTGATTTAAATTTAAGTAAGGCTTACAAAGAAGTATTTCAATACTGGATTTCACAGTTATAAGTTATTAAACTGTAAATTATTTTTTCTTGTTGAATTTTTGTTGAATTTTTTTTTTAAAGGAGAAAGATGAGTGGTATGATCCATATAGACAGTGATGAATTCAATATAATATTAAAAGAAAAAATGCAGCAACAAGAACAAACTTGCAGATTAAGAGTTGAACAAACTCAAATGAAATTGGAAGAATCAAATTTTAATCTTCACCAACTTGAGAACGAGTTTAGAGAAGCGTTGTACATTGAAAATAAAAGATTCCAAGAGGTGATTTAAATTGCATTAAACCATTTTTTAGTATTTGTGTTATTTAATTAGACCAGATAATCAAAAAAATTTTCTTTAATATTTTTTTAAATTTTGCCTCAGATTGATTTTGTTTTAAATTTAAGGTTAACCACAAACTTCAAGCTACCGAAAACCAATCCCAAACTTTACAGAAGCATCTCAAAGATGCAACAGAGAGAGAACAACGGTCAAGAGCCCTCCTCTCCGAGATGAGAAGCATTGTTGGCGAACAAAAAACAAGGATAACCGAACTTTTAAAATATAAGGATGAATCGACGAGGAATTTTAAGGTTTTTCAGTTATTTTTTTACCCATTTTAATTCAATATTGGTTACTTTTTATTGCTTAGAAAACTTTATATTCTGCCTTAGAAAAATTTTATGAGTTAAATACTTAAACCAAAGTTCCTAAATGTTTTTTTATCATAGGAGAGAGTAGAAGAATTGGAGCGTGAAGTAGAGAATGGAAGAAAAAAGGGAGTTCAACTCGAGTTAATGACTCAAGAAAAAGGAAGGTTACTTGCTCAAGTTACTTCACTCCACAGCGTCGTAGACGGACTTAAGGGCGAGCGAAAATTATGGAGTCATGAGCTAGCTCAACAAGGTAAGTTATTTTTATTCATGTTTTTACTATTTTTTACACACTAATTTTTTTACCAATATTTAAAAAATAATAAAGTATTAAAACTAATGCAAATAATAAAAATCTTTCATTTAAAGATTTAAAAACTTTAGTTTCTGTAACTACGTAATATGGTGTATAATAATCTAAATTAACAAATTTAATTTTCTTTAATTCTTGGATATAATTTATGATTACACATACGAAACTAATAAACTAATTTTCAATAAAACGTCAACTAAAGTAATTGATTTAATTTTCAAATTTACATTAAATGGAATATTATATATTACATATAACATGGGCTTCTGGGGTAGTAGTTTAAAAATTTTATAATTTTATCAAAACAAAAACATAACAAAAATTATGATTACGCGATAAATCAATGGTGTATTAATTGATTAAGAAATATTGCAACTCTTATTTACTTTGCAACTTTACTCAAATACATGTTTTTCATCATACTTTTTCCTTAACTCAATTTTGTTTACCTTTCCAAGGCCCACTCTTGGAAGGACATCAATAAATTCAATTTCTTTGTAAATTCTCTGATAAGATGGAACTTTTTCGTTGTAAAAATCTAGAACTTCTTCTGATTTTGCTGAATCATTCTCACGGACAACAAAAGCTATTGGTGTTTCAGAAAATTTTAGGTCCTTAACCCCCACGACAGCAACATCCTTGACTTGAGGGTGCTGGAGCAATATTTCTTCCATTTGAGCGGGGTAAATCGAAATCCCACCCAACCCTTTGATGACATTCTTTATTCGATCAACGATATAGAGATAATCAAACTCATCAAAGTACCCAACATCTCCAGTGTGTACCCAACCTGCTGGGTCCTTGACTAATTTGTCCTCACCTTTGGGTTTAAAATACTCTTTCATTACACCGGGTCCTTTTACCCAAATTTCACCAGATTGTTTTACCCCTAAAGAACTTCCAGTCAGCGGGTCGATAATTTGAACCTTTACATTGGACATTAGCATACCAACACTCTTTCTCGGACAATTCTTGGAGAAACTAATCGATACTCCGCCACTTTCTGAGGAACCATAGGCACTCGTCATTGTAATTTCGAGTTCATCTTCTGCTGTACTCTGGCTTTAACGGGATTGCAAGCATGACCACATGTCCTTTTCGAACCCCTAACCCCCATAAAGTTGCTGACAATTCAATGACATCATTTTTGATTTCAGCAAAAGTAAATTCTCTTCCAGTTTCTCCATCTACTAATGCAATCCGGTCTCCAAATGTGCCAAGTTGTTCCAGGATCCGGGTTCCAATCGGGGCCTGGGAAATAACTGTATCAGAGTAAAAACTTTTAAAAATCATTTTGAACTTGAGTTTTACCACAGTTTAAATTTAGTCCTGTAAAATAAGGTTTAACTTACTTAACTTTTGCACCAAAATAATATTTTACAAATTTTTTTTTTATTTGACATTTACAAAAACCCAATAAACTTAATTTTGCTTTAAATGCTACCGTTCTTTTGCTAATACTTTAAAACATCAACCCAGATTTTTCAGTAGTGGATTGCAGAATGTAATATTACAAAAGTTAATAATTAATTTCTAAAATATCTTAACATTTGACCACTACAAAACAAACAAAAAAAAATTCAAACTTTGTGCATAATATCATCTTTCAAAATTAAATTATAAAAATTTCGAGTTAATATGCACTAAACTTGTTAAGGTAATATTTACATAAAAAAAAAAAAAAAAACTGTTACATGTTGTTTAACATACATTGTATCAATAACTTGATTACATTGTAAACATATAATGTTCAGCTATGTTTGTTTTTAAAGTGCAAAAGGCTAAGTTCAAAGTGACTTGCATCTTTATATTACTATCTCAACAAAAACTCTTAATCAGGGTTGTATCACACTGATTAAACATATATATCATGTACAAAAAAAACTACCTTAAAAAATTTCAACTTGTTTGACCTATTGCATAAGTATTTTAAACAGTATATTACATTTTTTGTAATAATAAAATTTAAAAATTATTTAAAAACTCCAACCAGTGCTAAGTTGTTATAACAAATTCTAAAAAAGATTTTGTGATAGAAATGATATTATTTATATTAAACGCCACCATAAGGTCATGGGTTCAATCCCCACTGTCCTCATGCTGTAGCGCCCTTGAGTAAGGCGTTATAAACAGTATGAACTCCTGCTGAGCCAGCACTTAATCAGCAGTATAAATATCGGGCAATTATAATCCATATTATATTCCAAACTGCTAAAGGCAACTTGAGACTGGGTCAGGGTAACTGATGTTACCCCATGTTTAGGTCGCTCATTCGACTTTCCAACATCAAGGATAAAAATGTATACAAAAAAACTTGTTTTATATTTTAACCAAATTTATTTTTTTTTTAATTTTTACAGGATCTTCTCTTGCCCAAGATCGAGGTCGAATGGAGATTAAAATTGAAACATTAACAACTGAGATTCGAAGTTTAAAGAAAAGTAACGAACGAGATCTTGACTCATTGAGGATAAAATCTAAAGTAGTTGAAGACCAAACCGACACTATCTTTAAAATGAAACAAGTAATTCCATTTTGTGTTGTAATTTTTTATGGGTAAAACCAAAAATATTAAGTGTATGGAACTTATTAATTAGTATTTAAAGTAATTTTTTTTCAAGCACAAAGCAAATAAAAAGCAGAAAAAATCAAACCAAAGTTTAAATATTTATAAGTGAACTTTGTTTAGCTTATTTACTACCTATTTTCTACTGCTGACTTGATTTGCCATAGTCTACCCATAACTTGCTATAACCATGATTAAAACTTGTAATTTTTTTTCAAAGGCATTAACTGACAAAGATAAGGAGATTGAGAAGAAATTGGAAGTGGAGCTGACCGAACAACGTAAACTAAAAGATGAAATTGATTTTTTAACACAGGTTCTTGATATTATTTACGATTATAAAGTTATAATTTGTTAAACACAAAAGCCTAAACTCTATTTTTTTTAATGGTTATTGTGAGATTAGTGATTTTATGTAAAGTTTGACGGCAATATTTTATAAATATGTTGTTTAAAACAAAAAATTAGAAATCAAATACATTAATGTAGATGAATATTAAATTGGTTTGAAATCCTGTCAAATTAAGAAATAAAACAATGCTTTTACAAGAAAAACAAAGCTATTAATTTATGTTTTTTAATACTATACTAGTTATTTCTCTGACATAATATTTATTGAATTTTTGTATAGGAAAATGGGATGTTGAAGGAGGATAATTCAACTTTGAGTGAAAGAAAACAAGAACTTAAAAATGAGATTCTTCATCTTGACCAAGATCGTGAAGTCCTTCAACAAGATCATGAGTGAGTAGAGAAAAAATTTAAATTTTGGCTAATTATTTGAAAAAGAAATAAGAAACTAATATATAATTTTTTTATATCTTTATCCTCGATTTCTATCTTCAGTCAACTTAAAACACGGTGGAAGGAAAAAGGAAATATTTTAAGCAAGTTAGAATCACAAGTTAAACAATTGGGAGAAGCAGGTAGACAAAATGCAACACAATTAACACAGGAACGAGAAAATTTCAAGCAAAGCACTCAGTAAGTAATCAAATATTTTGAAATAAACTCGTCCACATTATGTAATTTTTATCTCTTTTGCATTGTAGAAATTTGGAGGAAAAAATTCGTCAAATTTTGAAAGATCATGAAATACAATTAAAGGATTGTCAGAAATCACAGCAAAGGGAAATTGAATCTTTGCTAAAAGACAAAAATCAAGAAATTCACATTTTGCAAACAAAGGTAACTTAATTCGTATATATTTTTTAACAGCACTGGCTAACTTAAGAGTTTATATTTTAGATTAAATGTGTTGAGGAAGAAATGAGAGAAGTGCTAAGAGAGAGTGAAAAAGAAAAAGGGGTTTTGGAAGAGAAACTTAAAACTATCAAAGCAACGTTTGATCAGTTACAAATCAATATAACCTGACATCGATTTACATCTCCAAACATTGAATTTTTTGCCCACTGTTTGTTAATGTATATACCATGATAGTTTACTGATAGAATAAATTTATTTTTATAACTTACACCTTTTTTTTGTTAATATATCTTTATCCTGGTTGTGGGAAAGTCGAATGCGCGACTTAAACATAGAGTAACATCAGTTACTTTAACCCAGTCTCGAGTTGCCTGTGGCAGTTTGGGATCGTATAGATTATATTTACCTTGTAATTATGCTGCTGACTAAGTTCTGGCTCAGCAGGAGCCGTTTATAGCGCCTTACTCATACCGTTTATAGCGCCTTACTCAAGGGCGCTACAGCATGAGATCAGTGGGGATTAAACCCACGACCTTATGTGTGGTGTAGCAAGTGTTCTTACCACTACACCATCTTAATTTTACTGGTTTCATACATCTGTTTCAAATTGGAAAATCTGGCCAAGAAGTTATTTAGAAAGTAAAGGCAAAAACCTTTTAAATTTTTGAAATGGATTAGAGTCAGGTTTTTATATTTTTTGATTAACCTTTTTGCTATAATATTCAAGATATGGATTTAACATTTTCTATACTTCTGCTGAATTATAAAAGTTAGCCTGATAACAAAACAAAAATTAATTTTAATGATTTGTAATAAGGTGAAAAAAAAGCACTGCTAAAACTACACAAAATTATTTTTTAAACAATTGTAATTATAACTCTAAACTTCATATGAATTACTTACATTAGAATTTCATTAGTTTTGTAAAATATATAAAACATTATTTAGGTAACAACTCGTATAAAATAATGAACTATAAATGTCAGTATGTAAGAAAACTATAAATAACAGTGGGGACTATATATGAAATTTTATAATACATTATTATTGAAGTAAAAAGCACAAGAACATGATAAGGCAATTCAAGGCAAGGCTGTTGCTGTCTTACTGCTTGATTTTACAGAATTAATGCAGCAAAAACTACAGAAAAAATTCTATCCTGCAAAAAAGTACATGCATAGAAAAATAGTACAAAAAAATTGCGAAAAAAAGCGATATCTACAGAAAAATTTACAACTTTATCAAATTAATTTAAAAAACATATTATTTTTTATATAATTGAAAAAATATTTAAACAGTTCCAACTGGGGTAAGAAATAGATTCCAAAACACGGCAAATGCAACGCAGGCCATAAAGGCTAACAAAGAAACCCACCATTTTGGATCTTTCATAAGATTTTTGTTGAAATTACTAAATACAACATAACCTATCGTAATACCAGCCAAACCTCCAGCTAAGTGGGCAGCTAACGAGACTTGAGGAGTTCCGTCCATGACAATTATACGGCGATATAACGAAAATCCAATATCAACTGAAACTGTAATTCAAAAAATCTAAATTTTAAATACTTTTCTGAAATGCCTTTGTTAAGAGCTGCATTTAAATTTTTATAACATTGTTAACTGAGCACTGCAAAAGGTACTTTTTTTTATATTGAATGATTGTTTGTTTTTAAAGTTTTTTTTTTCCATTTTATAAAATCATACTAAATATTTTAAAACATTTTAATTTTATCTTACCAATAAGGGCAAATAGAAGGAGATGAATATAATTAAAAGCCATTCTTGACCAGTTCTAGAAGTAAAAACAAACATTTACAGATAAAAAATAACAGAACTAAAACTATAAAAAAATTCAATTCTTACCATTACTACATTGGCTAAGTACCCCCCCAAAAGAGCGTATACCCCTCCCGATGCCCCCACTAAATAGACAAAGGGGTCGAATATCGAACTAGCCAAAGATCCTGAAAAAATTACATTTTTTTTTTGTTTAAAACTTATTTTTAGTTTGGCATTAATTAAAAAATCCAACATTACAGCTTAACATATATGTTTTACAATTACCAATTTTGCAATTTTTTGTAGATATTTTAATTTTTTCTTGTATTTTTACCTGCAACCACCCCACAAATGTAAACAATTGCAACCCTTAAACTTTTGTGAACCATTTCTAACATCACTCCAATAACTAACTGCATCACCACATTTCCCAATATATGCTCAATCCTAGAATTAAAAAAATTTTAATGTGTTGGCTTAAAAAACTAAACCTTTATTTTTTTCCTACCCGGCATGTAGTAAAAGATAGGAGAAAAATCTCCAAACTTCTTCACGTTTGTAGGGATCATAAATTAAAGGAGAAGTTGTTAACCCAGAATTAATTGTCAACCAATCTTTTCTTTCTGCTTTTATAGCATAATAGATAAAAATAATCAGCTGCAAACATAAAGTCAAACTTTTAAACCAAACATTTTATTAGTTGTAGTTAAAGTATTTAATTAAATATTTATATTTAAATATCTTTAAAAAATGCAAGAGTACTTTTAAATTAAATCGGCAATTTAGAATATGATAAATTATAATTGCTCAACAATTAAACTGCTGATGGTTTTGCCTTAACAAAAGTTTATACTGTTAATAACGCCTTACTTAAGGCTGGTACAGCACGACAGCAGTAAGAATTAAACCCAGAACCTTACGTAGAAGAGCAAAGTGTTTTAACCAATACACAATGCTGCCAGTTGAATAAGCTATGCAATATATACATGAATGTTTTGGTAGAATAAAAACTTTAGATAGTAACCTCTACGAGTGAAATTGTTAAAATAAACAAAGGTGGTGGATTGCAGAAATATCTCTGTTTTGAGTAAGCTAATTTATCCTCATCTGTCGTTAACACAAAGTCTGCTAACGTACGCTGGAAAGTTTGTAAAAAACTATTTTGCTGGGGACCATCAACTAAGAAGCAAAAACATGTAAAAGTTTTTAGGCTTTGAAAAAGCAAGCAAAAAACTGCAAAAAGTCCTAAACTATGCACTTTTAAAAATATAAATATTCAATGTGAAATAACTAATGGCTGAATGGTGTAAAATTTAGTGTCTAAATAATACAGTCATATAACAAACTTAAAGCATTTCATATTTACCTTCAACATCTAAAGGTTCAAAATCGTCAACATTTTCTACGTTTTCGATCTCAATTTCAACATTTTGATCGTCCCTTGATGTTCGAATATTATTCGAAACTGTTCGCGATTCCATTTTATATAAAATACTAATTGGACGATCTGACGTTAAACTTTTCTATAGTATAAAAACGTAGCTGAGTTTATTAAATAGCGTTTGCGGATATGGCACAAAGAAATAACATCAACTAAGCTATTTATGTGTTTATGCTTGGCTGGTCTTTTCACCTGGTTTTAGAGCTCCAATTTAAAATTACCTCATTTGTTTTTATTTTAAGAAAAGAATAGGGGATTTCCCAAATATGGCGTAATTTTTGGTCGCTGAAAAAATGAAGGAACAAAAAATAAAAAAAAAATAAAAAGGCAACGAAGATGATTTTAAATCTTAAACAATATAACTCCAAAATTAAGTAAATTATTTATTTATTGATATTTTTTTTTTTGGTTCAAAAATAAAAATAAAAAAAAGTATAGTTCTAAAATTCTAAAAAATTGAAGGCCGCAATAAATGAATCTAACTTATTAGAAAAATTAGAAATGCAAAAATAGGTTTAAATCTTGGGCACTATGTAAAAGGTGGAGTGCAGAGTAATAAAATGACGTCATAACCCCTCAGTGCCACATTTTTATTGCCCCATTCTTAAATTAAATTTAATTTGCAATCGAATAATGCTAACTAGAAGTTAACATGAAGGGGATAAAGGGGTCAACGAGAGCAATATTTAACGAAAATACGTATTATGATTATCAGTTTTTAAGCGGAAATAACGTCATAACTCCTGTGTGCCACATTTTTATTGCCCCATGCTTAAATTAAATTTAATCTGCAATCGAATAATGCTAACTAGAAGTTGGCATAAATGAGATAAAGGGGTCAACGAGAGCAATATTTGACGAAAATACGTATTTTGATTATCAGTTTTTGAGCGGAAACGACGTCATAACCCCTATGTGCCAATTTTTTTTGCCTCATTATTAAAGTAAATTTAATTTGCAATCAAGTAATGCTAACTAGAAGTTGGCACAAAGGAGATAAAATGGTCAACGAGAGCAATATTTGACGAAAATACGTTGTTCGATTATTAGTTTTTGGGCGGAAATTACGTCATAACCAATGTGTTCCAAATTTTTATTGCCACGTTCCCAAACTAAATTAAATTTACAATTAAATGATGCTAACTAAAAGTTGGCACAAAAGAGATAAAAGGGGTCGACGGGGGCATCATATGACGAATTTACGTATTTCGGTTATCAGTTTTTGGGCGGTAATGACGTCATAACCCCTGTGCCACATTTTTATTGCCACGTTCCCAAAGTAAATTGAATTTGCAATCGTACATTTGTTTCTCATATGTTAAAAAACTTATATAGCCTATCATAAGTTTCAGTCGCTTATATTCATGTACACTAAATTAGGCAACCTATTCGTAATTAATTTTTAATTTTATTCCAATTTTTAACTTTTGATATTTTAAATATTACGCTAGGTTAAAACGCAAAAATGGATTTAAAATTTTGGATTAAAAGGCCTTAACAGTTTTATAAATTTTACTTAATTTTAATAAAGTTTTTTAACAGAACTTTATAGTTTGAAAATTAAAAAAAAAATAAACTGTTATTGGGGGAAACACTATTTTTTAAAGTTTTTTTTCTTTTTTGTCACGTTGTATCGTTATCAGTAAAAGGTGCGAAATCGGCGCCGTTTGAAGTGTTTTTGCGCATTTTACTGATAACGTAAGCAAAATTTTCCATTTTGTTAGTGGTTTATTGATTTTTTAAGAATGTTAATAAATAATATTAATCTATATTTACCGGAGCCTTTAAGAAACAAGAAGACAAGCAATATATCAATAAATGCTAATACTTCAATAAGGTAAGTTAATTTAGTAAAAAATTAATAAATTACCTAAAATAATTTTTTTAAGGCAAATAAAAAGTTATGGCATAGACAAACGTCGATTTAAAAAATTGTTGTTTTTACAAATTGGATTTTTAAACCAGCAACATACATAACAGATATACTTTAATGTTTATATTTTTAAAATTATTATTTATTTAACATTTTGTTATTTAAAAGATCTTCAAAACATGATTGGATTATCAGGACCTGGACTGAGACGATTGATCTGCATACACTTTCTTTACAACTAACAAATGTGGTAGGGACATAGTCTGGAAAATAGGGCGGTTACGACATGATCTGGCATAGTTGTGATTGTGCTTATACAGGTATCAAAATTTTAATCCTACGCTGCCCTACTTGTCAGACTAGGTAAGGTTTTACTTATTTTTTCATTTTTTTATGTTATTAAGAGTTATAACTTGGCAAAGATGGACAATAAACCGTTTTGAAGTGACTCTAAAATTTTTAAAGTGTTTCTAAAAATCCTTTAATCTTGCTAGGTTCTTGACAATGTTTATTGTTAGTATCAGTTTATTATTCTTATTTTTTTTAATAATAATTTTAATTTTATCAATTAAAGGAATAGGTGGTTATTAACACTCATTAAGGTTAACTTTTTAAATAACTGTGCCCACCTTTGCCTAACAGATTTATAGTAGATGTGCATGTCATATAAAAACAAGAGGTATTTAAATCTACCAAAATAACAATTTATTTACCCTAGGACAATTTCGTTTTCTAGATATGAAAGGCTTTGTAAATATTGATGAAAATACCTATAATTTTTTTTATGTTCTTGTTACCATATGGCATTTACATTCACTATATAACCAGATTAACTTTTTTTATTTGTGCTCTTTGTTAGTTTAATTAACGGATATCAGTATGTGTTTTCATGTTTTTATGTTTTATGTATAAAGTAACATGTTTGGACCTAATATATGCTATATGGCTTGTGGCACTTCCTTGCTGACATCTTTTCAGTTAAGTAACGTAGCCATGTGGCATCTTATAATTCTTTGTACCCTGTGCACATTCCAAGAATGTTTTTGCCTGCGAAAATGGCTAAGTTATTTTGTGGTCCGCAGGTAGCATACATGCTGCTGCGCGTTCTAAAAATAAACCTCTACATAGAAATGGCAACAGATTGCTTAAACGCTTTTGGCATGGAATCATAAATTTAAAAAAAAAACATTAAAACCCCAAAAATTGTTTCAAATTAAAATACTGTCATGGGATTGTTTAATTTTGGTAGGATAACATAAAAAAAGCGAAAATTTTTCTAAATTTTGAAAAAAACTTAAAAAAAAAAAATTAATCTTTTATTAAAAAAATAAAAAATTATGTCAAAATTATTGATACAATGATTGGTAGTTCAACTTATAGCCATGTAATGCAATGTAGTTTTTTAAAACTTAAATTTAATATATTCTAGCCTATGTTAAAACTAAATCAAAAAAAAAATTTTTTTGAAAAAACTAAATATGACAAAATTTAAAGAATAATAAGAATTTTTTCTTAAACAACATTTACATACCTAAAAAAATAAGTAGTTGTTAAAAAAAAAAAAAAAACTGCTTTAATCTTTGTTTATTTATTTGCAAAAAAAATACTAAAAAAGATGTTAAGCCCATAACTAAATTAGTTTTTATTAACAATAATCAAAATATAAGAAGTTTAAATTTTTTTTTTTTTTAAATGTTATAGTGTGGTCATTCGAGGCGAACCCACTAAAATATTAAAACTTTTTTTTTTTTTAAATTATTGTAGTGTGGCCGCTCCTTGAGTACTCACTACAATACTAAAATTTTTTTATATATACATTTCATTGAATAATAAATAATTTTTTTAAAAATTCTTTTCGATATTAAAGTGTGGTCGTTCCTGGAGTACCCACTTTTATATAAAACAATTTTCTACAAAATCATTAACACAAAAAAAAACACATACAAATATTGCAAAATATGAAACTGACATCAATCGGCATATCATTTGGACACTGATTTTGAGCTTAATTATTCGATAAAAATGTTGAAACGTTAAAACAAATTTTCCAAGAAGCATTACTGTCAAAAAAATTATGATGTTGTAAAATGGACAACAAATCCAAGAACAGTAAAAGAGCTAATCATCATGTTGATACACCAAAAAAGGATAACGTAGTTATAATTCTACTTATGATTAAAAAAACAATGAAAAAATAAAATATTTTGCTGGTGAATCAAGAAAGAAAAAAATGTGCCTCAAAAAAAACTAAAAACTATTTTTACGTAACCAACAAGTAAAATAGTAAAAAATTTTCTAAAAAGAGCAAAACTAAAAAAAACTGTGCAGACGTTATGCAAATTTCACTACAACAAATTCACGATTAACTAAAAATACTGCTGTGGTACATAAAAAAAAGCATTGAAAAGAAATATAAAAGAACTTAAAAAGCAATACTGAAGAAAAAGTTTTACACACGACATACGCAGTATAAAAAAACTTGAACATCGTTTCTTTTTAAGATTTGAGGTTCATTTTTGCTGTTGTTATGCTCTAACAAAATGAAACTTACTCTGGAAAAACATTGAAAACACTAAAAGCATGTTAAAAACCCTTTTAAAAAAAGTGAAAAAGGGAATTGTTGATAAAAACATGGAAAACCAGAATGCTAATTACTCGCATGCATTAAAAATTGTGGAAAAAGAAAACTTATTTTGCTGGTGAACCAAAAAAGAAAAAAATGTTCATAAAAAAACTAAAAACTATTTTGATGTAACAACAAGTAAAATAGTGATGATCAAACATTTTTTTAAATTTAGAGCAAAACTAAAAAAACTGGGCAGACATTATGCTAATTTTATTTCAACGAATTTACGAACAACTAAAAATGTGGTGTTACATCAAATAAAGCCTTAAAAAAAATAAAGAGCTTTAAAAAACAATACTGAGTAAAGAATAATACACACAACATACTGCAAGATAAAATCCTTGACATCGTTTTTTTTTCAAGATTTGGGATTCATTTTTGCTGTTGTTATGCTCTAACAAAATCAAACTTACTCTGGAAAAACATTGAAAACACAAAGCATGTTAAAAACTATTTTGAAAAAAAAGAAAAAAATGATTGCTAATAAAAACATGCCAAACTACAATGCTAATTTAAAGAAAATTGTTGGAGAAGAAAAATTGAATTAACCAAGCAGCTAGTTATTGAATTGCTTATTTTCAAAGCACAATTAAAAAGTAACCATGCAAAGAAAATTCAAAGCGTGACGACTTAAAAAAAAACTTTTGTCAAGCTTCACGAAATATTTTGCAAAAAACACACGATTAACAATATGTGATTATGTTAGTTTATTCCTGGCAAACTTAACATAACACATGTATACAATACATTTATAACACAAAATTAAACTTCTTTGTTTCTTATTAAAGTGTGTTCATTCTTTGTGATCACAATGTCTTTTTTCTTATTCTTTCTAAAAACCAAAGCTAATATAAGCTCCATTGAAAAAAGCATGTACAAAATTTTTAAAATTTAAAAGTATGCACATTGTTAAAAAAAATTTAACATGCATAAAATGAAATTATTCAAACTTATATTTTGATGTTTATTGTTATGAAATTCCTTAACATCTTTATGGTCAAATTGATACTAAAACTATTAAAATATGTAAAATGTTGTAGGCAAAAAAATTCTTTAAAAAAAAAAAAAAAAAAAATCAAAACTAATTTCAAATTTGCATAAGGTCAATTTTTAACTCCAAAACTAAATTTTACATTGCTATATACACTACCAAGTTATTCTTATTATCCTACCATAAACAATCCCATGATTGATTAATATGACTCTGTGTCAAAAGATTTTAAACAATCTAAGCCGTTTCACGGTGTCTATTTTTAGAAATCGTACGCAGAATTATGCTACAGGCGTGTCACAGAATAGCTTACTCATTTTTGCTTGGTAACATTCTGGCATGTGTGCATGGTATAAAGATTGTAAATATTGCTATTATGGTTATGATACTTGACTGAAAAGAAGCCAGTTAATGTGCATGCCATCAGGCATAAGGTGTCTGTTTTATCTAAATGTTGTTATTATATACATGACACATACAAACATAAAAATCTTATGTTGTCATCCTTTTTTTTGAATATATAAATTTAAATTTTATTTTGTACAACCTTTATTAATTTTAAATAAAATTTGTTTTGTTTAATGAACAATTGTTCGTATGAATAACTGAACTCTTGTACTTCTACTTGCTAATTTTCTTTCCTGTTTATTTATTTTAACAAGCTGTTGTTATTATTTAGGTTTATATATATAGCTTACATATGAGTTTAAATTACATTTCTGGTAAAATATGCGTTAAGTTTTTTCTTGCCAGCACCAATTTTATTAAAAAAAAGAAGATTTAAAGAAAAAATTTCCGAATCAGAATAAAATATCACTAATAAACATGGTAAGCATTATATAATTATATAATTAAAAACTCATTTTATTTTGAAATGTGGAATTTTGTTGAGTAAGTGTTTCTTTTCTACTTAAAACTCAAACTTTCTTTTCTACTTTAAACTTAAGTATGGTTTTCAAAGTGGTAAATGATTTTTACTTTTTTAAGTAATATACATATTAAAAATAATGAACAAAAGCTTCAGTATTTAATCATCTAACTAATTTCTCAGTTTGGCAAATTTGTTTAGAATCACTGAACGTAAAAAAAGAACAATCAAGATTTCTGCAACCCAAGGAAGTTTCTATTTGTGTGCACTCAAGTAAAAAAATTTTTATATATATTTTTTGGTGCTTTTATTTATGCTTATTTTTTTTCTTTAATTGACTCGGCAACCTCTTTGATAAAGAAAGCAAATTTTTCGTGTTCTTGGACATTCTCACTGCCTCTGTGCCTAAAAACATGGAGACAGTTGTTAAACCCACCATCCTGTGTACAAGTTTTAGAAAAATTAAACAACCGGCTTAGTTAAAATCAACTTAAAAACTTTACTCCTGGTAAGCTTATTTCTGTAACCAAATTGAGTCAAGGTATAAATATATTTTTTTGAATAAAGTCATGGTGGGCACATTTTATATTACCTTTGTAAATTTTGCAGAATTATTTATCATTAAAGGGTTAGGAATGTTTGTTATAGTACCCCACAATACTAACTAAATTTTATTATTCTGTTGCAGTGTATAGACCTTTTTACTTTTATTATCACAAAGTCTTTGAAGACAATTGAATTAAACGAATAAGGTAAGCTTATTTCTTGGCTAAATTAACTCTAAATAACTTTTTTGTTGTTGGAATGAAGTCTTAGAAGCCACATACGTGTAAGAACCTAGTTTGACTCAGTTTCTGTAATATGAAAACTGTAGAACAATTTGGAATACTAAATAAAATATTTACTATTTAATAACTTAGGTTACTCTTTTTAAAAATCTTCTTACCCTTAAGAAGTAAAGTAACTTCCCAACAAAAAAAAGAATTGAATAATAATTTTTCTGTGTGTGCATCAAATGTAGATAACTTTTTTATTACATAAAACTTAGTTTTTAAATCTTAAGCATTCTTATTTCATTTTAAAACTTTTATTTATATTTAGATCTTTTACCGTTAGTCTTGAACACATTGTTATTGAACGCGGCCTCTTGTGTCCAAGTTTAAGTACGTTTTAACAACCAGCTTACTTTTGTATAAGAAACCTGTTAATAAAAATTTAAATGTGGATAGGCGCTTTTTAGTTTAGCGTAACTCTTAGTAAGCACTTAACTAATATTTTTAGAAAAGCACTTTTTTTAAATTAACAAAAGTTTTTTTTATTTTAGCACTACTTATTTTACTCAGAAAATGTGATCTAGATAAACATTATCAAAGACCTACATAAAAATATGGTAATATTTTATATTTAAATCTTTTGTGTTACTTTTAAAGATTATGTAATATTATATTTTTGTCCAAGTATTAAATAAATTTACTTAAGTCTAATACTAGCTCAATAGACTAAACTTTTAATTTCAAATTTTTAGTATTGCTTGTTTATACAGTTGTGACCTTTTAAACTTCCAAGATAGTGAAGTCAGTTGTCCGTAAAATATTCCAATGAAAAAAGCATTAAAAAATTTGTGAGCACCTATGTAAGTACTTTCACCCAGTTATTATAATATAAAATTAATACAACAATTTAGAATATTTAATTTAATAATTTACATACGTTACTATATTAGAAATCTTCCAACCTTTAAAAAAGTGAAGGAACTTTCCTGAAAGATTACCTAAACCCAATGTGAAAATAAACGAATAAGGTTTTTCCTGTGTGTGCACTAAAAGTAAGTACTTGAATGTTTTGTGACTTTAAATTTAAAGCATTCTAATTATATACTTTTTTAACTTATATTTATAGTCTCTAGACATTTTGCCCAAGTGCTGAAAATTGTAATTAAACCCAGCCCCTTGTGTCCAAGTTTAAAATAGATTGAACAATTGGCTTGAATAAAATAAAACCAACTTAAAAACTTTTTTTGGGGTAAGCTTAATTTTGTAACTAAATAATAAACACTTTTCTTTGTTGGAATACATTTTGATAGGCACATTACTTTTTAATAAGCTTTTTCACCAACCAATTTCGTTAAAAAAGAACTTTTTATAAATTTACCAAACCTTTTTATTATTTTAGCCTGACAAAAATTGTATTTTATGCAGAAAATGCAATCTAGATAATTGCTTCAAAAAGGTACGGTTAAAAAATGTGCATACACTCATGTAAGTACTTTGGCTCAGTTTTTGAGTTATAAAAATAATATACCAATTTAAAACATTTGATAAACTGTTTAAAAACTTGCATTACTTTATTATTAGAAACCTTCCAACCTTCAAAAAGATAACCTAAACTCGATAAAAAAGAATTGAATAATCTTTTTACTGTGTGTATCAAAAGTAAGAAACTTTTTCAATCTAAAAGTTACTTATGTTTTTAATTTAAATTTTTATGATAACATATTAAACTTTTATTTTTTTAGTTTGTGAAGTTTAAAGAAGAAAAACTTTTAAAGACAAGAGAAAACAAACAAAAACTTTATTGGCCTTTGGATATTAATAAATTAAAGAAACAGTTGTCGAAATTGGATCAGTTTCGCATTATCTCAGAAGTCTTTATTCAACCTACACTTAAGGTATAAGTGAAACTGAAATATTATCTCCATTTACCAACCTTTATATTTTAATACTGGGTAGACACTAGTCTAACTTTACATCTGGATTGGCCTTTCAACAATTCTTGGACTGTCTTGAGACCGTTGCAACCTTCTTTGTGTGTACACCACAGTAAGTCCAATTTTTTTTGAGTCTTTAGATTTTAAAGCATTGTAATTACATTTTAAACTTTTATTTATAGTCTCCGAGACCAACATTGTTATTCAACCCAGCATCTTGTGTCCAAGATTAAGAAAGATTAAACTATTGGCTTAAAGAAAACCAACTTGAAAACCAACTTGAAAACTTTACTCTGGGTAAGCTTATTTCTGTGACTAAATTCGGTCTAGATAAACATGTTTTTGTTTGAATAAGGTCTTAATAGGAACATTTTGTAATATTTTTATATTAATACCTTAAATTAATTTAAATATGAGTAGGCACCTTTGTTGTTTAACCTTTTTTTGGTAGGCCCTTGTACAAATCTATAACTTCTGATAAACACGTTATATAAATTTAACAAACATCATTCATTTTAGCACAACATTTTGGTGATTTACTTCTTATGTAATCTAGAAAAATGTCACGCTATCAAAGATATACAAAAAAAAGTATGGTAACAAAATTACTTATTATATAAATTTGTCCCTGTATTATTTTACTGATAGTTTGTTAATTAAAATTTGCAAGATTATTTATTATTGATAAGTTATGAAAGTTTGTTTCGTAACCCACTATACCAAATCAGGTTGAAGTATTTTACTAGTTTAAAATATCAAACTAAAATTTTTATATTAACCTGAATTACTATTTTTTGCTTGTTTTCTTAGTTGCGACTTTTCAACCTCCCTAGAGGGTGAAGTCAGTTATTAATGAAACAATTTTATCGAAAAATAAGTATCAAGAAATCTAAGTGCACTTATGTATGTAGTTTTACTCCTTTTTGGTAAAATAGAATTAATATCACAATTTAGAATACTTTATAAAATATTTATTCAATTCTTATATTATTTTAGTTACTGTATTAGAAGTTCTCTGAAAAAGTGAATTTTTGTTGTTGAACCTAGCTTCTTGGGTCCAAGTTTAAGTAAGATTAAATAACAAATCTCAACTCAACCTTTTTTTGGGTAAGTTTATTTCTGTGACTTAATTTGTTCTAGATAAACATTTCTTTGTTTAAATAAAGGTTAGTAGGCACTTTTGTGTAAAAACCTTTTTATAGTAATTGAAATATGGGTAGGAACTTTTTAGAATATTTTTATGTTAGCATCTTCAAACAATTTAAGTATGGGTAGGCGCTTTTGTTGTTATTTTTAGGTAAGCCTTTGTACAAACCAATAACTTCTGTTTTTATTTTTATTAATTTAACAACATATATATTTTTATTTAAGTTCAACGAAATTGGTATTTTACTCAGAAAATGTTATTTAGATAAATCACAAGGAAGATATACCGAGTAGTACGGTAATTTTATTTAAATATTTTTTTAAATTCCAAAAATAACTTTATTTTTATATTTGTATTGAATAAATTTACTTGTCTTATAGTAATTTACTGGATAAAAGTTTTAAATTTTTATTTTCGCTTGTTTATATAGTTGTGATCTTTCAACCTGTTAGAACGGTGAAACCAGTTGTTGATTGAATTATGTTGTTTAAATAAATAAAAATCAAAAAATGTGCATCACTCATGTAAGTACTTTGGCTCAGTTTTTGAATTATGAAAATAATATACAAATTTAAAACATTTGATAAACTGTTTAAAAACTTGCGTTACTTTATTATTAGAAACCTTCAAACCTTCAAGAAGAAAACCTAAACCCAATAAAAAAGAGTTGAATAATGTTTTCATTGTTTGCACCACAAGTAAGGAACTTTTTCAATATAAAAGTTAGTTATGTTTTAAATTTAAATCTTTTTAATAACATATTAAATATTTATTCATTCAGCTGTAAAGTTAAGGAGAAAAAACTGACAATTCTTGGTTAACTTTAAGGAAAAAAACATTTGGAAAAATTGGATCAGAAGCAAAAGAAACATGCTGAAAAATTGGATCAGACAAGCATTACCTCAGAAGTCTTTAATAAACCCACCCGTGAAGTATGGGTAAATTAAAATATCGTTATTAATCACCAAACCTACGATATTTACTGCTGATTAACTACGAAAATCAATACTTTTATTATTTTTTTTCATTCTTTTTTTTGTTTTGTGTTTTTTTGTTGTTTCAGTGTTATGTTGATTTTTTGTTATGCTTGTTTAGGTGCGGTACTTTAATTTTTTAGCTGGGCTCTAAGGTAGAAAGAAACTTGTAAACTGTTAGTCTTACGCACCTTGTAAGTATCTTTTAGGATAGGCACTTTTACTTAGTTTTCAGGGTAGGCACTTGGTTTTTAACTTTGACATAAGCCTTTTTACTTATAAGTTTTGGGGTAGGGACTTGTGCCACACCTTTACCTATAACTTTGAAGTAGGCACTCATAACTATAAGGTAAGCACTTGTCTATAACTTTGACCAGGATCTTTTACTTATTAATTTGGGGTAAGCACTTTTACTTATAACTTAAGGGTAGGCACTTGTCATTATAACCTTGATTTAGGCTCTTTTACTTATTAATTTAAAGTAGGCCATTTTACTTGAAAATTTCATAGGCATTTGTGCTTATACCTAAATTTAGGCACCTTTACCTGTAACTTTGAGGAAGGCACTTTTAACTATAACTCAGAGGTAGGCACTTGTACCTATAATTTTGAAGTTGGGGCTTTTAACTATAAATCGTAGGCAGGTCATATATACCTATAACTTTAAGGAAGGCACCTTTACCTAGAAGGTAGACACTTTTATCTATAACTTTGAGCTGAGCACTTTTACCAATAACTCAGAATTAGGCACTTTTAGTTATAACTTTGAGATAGGCACTTGTAAATATAACTTAAGGGAGGCACTTCAGCCTAAAACTTTAAAACAGGTATTTTATCTATAACTTGGAGGCAGGTACTTTAACCTTAAAGTAGGCACTTGTATCTAATACTTTAAAGTAGGCACTTTTACCAATAACTCAGAAGTAGTCACCTTTATCTAAATTTTGAAAAAGGCACTTTTATCTAAAACTCAGAGGTAGGCACTTTAACCTTAAAGTTGGCACTTGTATCTATGACTCTGAGGTAGGCACTCTTACCTATAACTTTGAGGTAGGCACTTTTATCTATAACTATTTCTTCAACTTAGAGGTAGAAACTTATACCTTAAAGTAAGCACTTGTATCTATAACTTTATGGTATGCACTTTTACCTATAACTCGGAGGTAGGCACTTTTACCTTTAACTAGAAGATAGGCACTTTTACCTATAACACAAAAGGAGGCACGTGTAAGTTTAACTTAGAGATAGACAGTTTTACCTATACTTTAGATGGAGGCACTTTTACCTATAACTCAGAAGTAGGCACTTTTACCGAAAACTCAAAGGTACCAATTCCTCACTTTTACCATTACCTCAGAAAGTAAGCACTTTTTACTATTCTATAGAGGTAGGCACTTTTACCAATATCTTAGAAGATGGGCACTTTCACCAATACCTCAGAGGTAGGCACTTTTACCTATTTTTTAGAGGTAAGCACTTTTACCAATAACTCAGATGTAAGCAATCGACGTAACCCATGGTTGGAAACGTGACAATAAAAATGTGGCACACAGGGATTATGACGCCCCAAAACTAATAATCGTAATAAGTTATTTCGTCCAATAATGCTCCAGTTGACCCCTTAAACCCCTTTATGCCAACTTCTAGTTAGCATTATTCGATTGCAAATTAAATTTAAGAATGGGGCAATAAAAATATAAAAATATGGCACACAAGGGTTATGACGTCATTTCCGCCTAAAATTATTATCATTTATCAGTATCTGCTGCGTATAGTTTTCTACATTTTATGTCCCACAGATGATTGTATGTTAACTTTATGCTATCAGCATAACATTCTGATGAAGTCACCATAAGTGACGTCAATAATAAATTTAAAAAAATAATTATAAAAAAAAAATTAAAACACTCCGCACTCCGCACAAGCACTCCACCTTTTACATAGTTCCTAAATCTTGGATTTAATGACTATGACGTATTATACTGCTTTAAGTATCAACATTTTACGAGCAAGCACTAAAATAGCTATCAATTTTAACATTTTAATTGCTTCTTAGGGTTTTAATTTATTCGATAGATAAAATAAAAGCAATTTTTTTGGACTGTTAGAGAGTTCGGTTTTTGTCTATACCTTCTCTGATTAAAAAAAATGTAGCGCGAATTATCTGTTTATGCTTGACTAAGCATTTTACCTGGTCGTAAAAGTCTTTATTTAAAATCACTTAATTTTTTGTTTTAAGAATAATTTTTAATAAAACCGATATGCAAACAAGAGTCTCCCCCCCCCCACATTTTTTTACATAAAGGGAAACTGTGTACTGAGTGGAAACTATATTTAAATTTTTCCACTTGAACAAATACGGAACTTTTTCCAAAACAAGTCAGAAACTATATTTTCGTTTTATAGCTCACTATTTTGTAAAACTTATTTTTTGTATAAAAATATTTTGTAAAAACTTTTTTTTTTTTTATGAAATCGAAATGGATGTAAAAATAAAATTTTGTTTCTGAAACTTGAATTAGGTAGTTTTAAAATACGAAGGCTTTTTAAAATTTATTAAAAAAACAATTATTTAAAATTTATGCAATGTTTTCATAGGTTTATTTTATGATTAATGACCTACATTATAATTAATTTGACATACATTATTATTTGTGCGCAAAAAGCCAAAAAAATAAAATACTAAAAAGTTGACTTATTCAAAAGCGAACTTATTACAATGGCGCAATTTGTCTGCGCGAACCAAACGAACCACATTGCTAAAGCACCGACACGCAAACAAGAGTTTCACCCGAATTCACGTTCTTTTACATAAAGAGAAACTGAGTACTGAGTGGAAACTATATTTAAATTTTTCCACTTGAACAAATACGGAACTTTTTCCAAAACAAGTCAGAAACTATATTTTCGTTTTATAGCTCACTATTTTGTAAAACTTATTTTTTGTATAAAAATATTTTGTAAAAACTTTTTTTTTTTTTTATAAAATCGAAATGGATGTAAAAATAAAATTTTGTTTCTGAAACTTGAATTAGGTAGGTTTAAAATACGAAGGCTTTTTAAAATTTATTAAAAAAACAATTATTTAAAATTTATGCAATGTTTTCATAGGTTTATTTTATGATTAATGACCTACATTATAATTAATTTGACATACATTATTAATTTGACATACATTATTATTTGTGCGCAAAAAGCCAAAAAAATAAAATACTAAAAAGTTGACTTATTCAAAAGCGAACTTATTACAATGGCGCAATTTGTCTGCGCGAACCAAACGAACCACGTTGCTAAAGCACCGACACGCAAACAAGAGTTTCACCCGAATTCACGTTCTTTTACATAAAGAGAAACTGAGTACTGAGTGAAAACTATATTTCAATTTTTCCGCTTGAACAAATACGGAACTTTTTCCAAAACAAATAAGAAACTATTTTTTCGTTTTATAGCTCACTATTTCGTAATACTTTTTTTCAACTGTTGCTCTATTAAGACTGGAAGCAAACAAGCACTTTAAACGAAACGAATATAGTTGAAAGGTATGGAATATAGTTGAAATATAACGAATACAGTTGAAAGGTATGCTGTGGGTGAAGTCTTCTTCTTTCGTGAAAACTTTAAATTGTTTAATTTGGTTGACTAAAACTCGAGTTATTAACCACTGTGCCAGGGGTGATTTGCTGGCGTGCGCATCTACATTTGTAAAAACGCGATGTTTCGCGGTAAGGTTTAATGGTCTATAAAATCTATTTGGGTTGGGTTAGAAAGCTATAATTTTCAGAAGTTGTTAAGTGGATCAATTTAAATGCAACACCAACTTTAGAAATTTTTTGGGCGACTTCATTCTAAATTTGTCCTCAATTTTAACATTTAAAGTTTACGCATTTTCCGCTTGGGGGCGATAGAGTTAACTTGATGGGTGATTGCTGTGGGTGAAGTCTTCTTCTTTCGTGAAAACTTTAAATTGTTTAATTTGGTTGACTAAAACTCGAGTTATTAACCACTGTGCCAGGGGTAATTTGTTGCCGTGAGTTATTAACCAATAAGTCAAGGTTAGTTTGTTGGGTAATATTAATAATTCATTAAACATATTTTAAACTAATTTTTATTGTTTTTGAGAATAAACGCCTAAATAATGACGTCATGCGATGTAAAATTATGACGTCATTTCAGATTTTAAAAAATCTGGTGGCACATTTGCCATACTTAGGTTATAACGCCTTGTTCATTAAGAGCGTGCGAAACTAATAGAGATCCGAATATAGTTGAAATATAGTTGTAAGGTATAGTTGAAAACGAATATAGTTGAAATATAGTTGAAAGGTATAGTTGAAAGGTAATTTTAGGCTTAAACGTTAATTAACAATTATGTTTTGCCATATATTTATATAAATTTTATTTATTTTGTTAAAGAAGATGAACTACCAAGATTCATTTCGGGACTGCGTTTGCCCTGACACCGGGGTAACTGTAATTTTCATATATTTAAATTAAGATTTAAAAAGTGGTTTATTAGACAGTTGTAAATAAATTTTGGATATTTATTTTTGTTCTCCTTTTTTACATTTATTATTTCGATTTTACTTTTATAGTTTAAGTTTTAGTATCAAAATTTTTTATGTGTTTTAACAAATTTAAACAACTAAAACAATAGTATTTTTTGTAAACAAATTCGCAGTCTGGTCGCGAGTTGCCAAAGGCTTGGGCTATAAGAATATAATATAGCCCGGTAGTTTTTTTTGCCCAATAGCGGGAAATTCGCGTTGTGAAAACCGTCAAAATTGATTTTTTCGCGTGATGATTAACAATATTCTAAACAATGTTTTAAAGAAATGAAGCTTAAATAAAACATTCTTTTGCTAAATTAAGAGCAACATAATCTCTGCATTTGTTACCCTTGTTGTTATTTATTATATGTGACGTTTGCAAAAAAGTCAATTTTTTATGAAAAATTAAAAATGACTGCTAAGCTAAAAAGTGAAAAAATTTTTGATCGAGTTTTTTGTCTAAAACTTTCGGCAAAATTTGTTTAAAATTTATTTTAAAAAATATATTAATACATTAAATAGATTTATATTTAAATATATAATAAATATATTCAAATAATTAAATATATAAATATATTTTAAATAATTATACATATTTATCAGTTGGTGATACAAAGACTTAAGAAAAAGCCTATTGCAAGTGGAAATTTTGGAGAAGTTACATTGGGTCATTTATGGAATGGAATTACAGTAGCTATTAAAAGTCTTAAAAGTATGAAAAAATTTATTTAGTCTGAATTACAATGAAAGTTTATCTTTTTGTTTTTATATTGAATTTAACGATTTAAAGAGCATTGAGTTTTTTTAGATGTGAGAAGTCGTAATGACGTTCGAAACTTTATTAGGGAAGGGGAAATGATGAAAACATTTCGTCACGTAAATGTTTTACCTGCAATTGGAATTTGTGATTGTTTTCCGTATTCTTCGCCGCGCATAATTCTTCCATTTATGCCAAATGGAGATCTCAAGTCTTTTTTGAAAAAGGGAGAAGGGGTAAGTTTGTTTTTTAGTCATTAAAAAATGAAGTTTTGTTAAAAAGATGGGATCACGTATGTTGTCCAGTTTTAGACAAAACATATTTACACTACGGCGCTCCCAAATTCTCTCGTCTGGATTACGGTGCGAGAGAATTATCATCTACAGTCGGATTCTCTTCTATAGTAAACGGCACGTTGTTTAGTCTAGAGCCGGACAACATACGTGACCCAAAAATGTTATAAGTTTAGATCTTTTGATATCATTTAAAGGAAATTTTTTTGTTAATTTATAGTCATATATTTCATATTTGTATATATTTCATATTAAGAATAATAAAATGTTTAAAAATAAATTTTTTAATAAAAATGTTTTTTTACAGAATTTATTAATGTTTGACTTGCTCAAATTTTGTTTTGAAATAGCCGGTGGAATGAATTACTTAAGTGAAAGGGGCATTGTTCACAGGGATTTGGCTGCAAGAAATTGCATGTATGTTTTTTATTATTTTAAAAAGTTTGTTAAAATTGCTTTACTAAACAAATTAAACTTTTAATTATATGGTATATAAGGCTTTATTGTAATGTAAAACATGTTTTGTTATTGTTAAAAAGTTTGATAAAAGTTATTTTTATGTAAATAAATGTTAAAAATCTTTAGGGTGGATAGCCATAAGACCATTAAAATTTCTGATTTTGGTCTTGCCCGAAATATTCACAACCGAACAAGAGCTGGTTTCATTCGAGATTATTACAAACAGTATTCACGCGGTGCTCTACCTTGTAAATGGATGGCACCAGAGAGTCTTAGTTATGGCCAATTTGATGAGAAAACTGATGTGGTTGGTGATTTTTTTAAAGTATTTTTTTTAACATTGATAAAAGTCTTAAACAATTTTGGTAAAACACATTGTAATATTAATAGGCTATATAAAACTTTAAAACATATTTCTTTTTTTTGTCATAGTGGTCATTTGGAATAACAATATGGGAAGTCATGAACTTTGGAGATGAGCCTTATCCAAAAATTTATAACGATGAAATCTTGGAATATGTTGAGCGAGGAGGAAGATTAGGTAGACATAACTGTCCACCTGAGATGTAAGCTTACTTAAACAAACGGGGGGCTTCGCTATAGTTTATTTAAGCAACATTTTACAAAAAAAAGGACAAAAATTATTTATTAACCCGTTTTTAAGGCATTGACATTATTTTAGAAATTAAAGTTTACTAAAACAAAAGTTATTCTGGCTTAACATTTAGGCCTTCTGCTTTTAAGACACAGGAATATAAGATTAATGATAACGACGATAACAATACGTTTCGGAACTAAAGGCCTGTTCACACGACAAGGTAACGTTGCGTTGCGTTACGTAACTTTACGGATTCTAGGGATTAAAGGCCTGTTCACACGACAAGCTTGCGCTGCGCTGCGTTGCGTTACGTAACTTTACGAGTTCTAGGGATTAACAAATACAAAATATCTAGTAAAAGTATACCGCTTACGAAATCTTGCGTAAATTTCGCTTCGGCTACAAAACTTTACGAAATCTTACGTATAACGCAAACTTTCGTACGTGTGAACCACTCTGTTCATTTTAAATGGTTGCGAAATCTTACACTACGTTACGTTGCGTTGCGTACGCCGTGTGAACGGGCCTTAAGATTTCAAACCATAAAAATATGTTAAAATGACCATACCTGAAATATTTTTTAAACATTAACTTTTTAATTAATGGAATTAGGTAATTGCCTTAGTAGATGTTTACGGCCACCTTAAACGTCTAATTTAACAACTCCGTCTTGTTATGATTAAAATAAACAGTGTATTTTAACAAAAAAATTAAAAATATACTTTACAAACCAGATACGAAATAATGATGTCTTGTTGGGAACCATACCCAGAAGATCGACCAACGTTTTGGCAACAAGATGAAGCTTTAAATGTGTTATGGAGGAGGAGGAGCTTTTCAACTCAATGTAGAGATTTCGTGTTGCTTGAAACGAATTCAATTATTGTTAAAAACAAAAAATAATAGCACAATAGTTTTCCAATGCTTACGTAATGAAATTTAAAACCAAAAAACACTAAAATCAATTTATTAGAAGGCGCCTTTTACAACATGGCCCTAAACTAAGGAAACTAGAACATGTTAGTAGTTAGGTTACACACTAAGCCTTATTTTGTTAAAACCATTTGTTGTTAAATCTCAATAGTTTTTGAATTTTACATGCAAAAGTTTGATTTAAATAATACCAAAAAAATTTATTTAGTCTGAATTACAATGAAAGTTTATCTTTTTGTTTTTATATTGAATTTAACGATTTAAAGAGCATTGAGTTTTTTTAGATGTGAGAAGTCGTAACGACGTTCGAAACTTTATTAGGGAAGGGGAAATGATGAAAACATTTCGTCACGTAAATGTTTTACCTGCAATTGGAATTTGTGATTGTCTTCCGTATTCTTCGCCGCGCATAATTCTTCCATTTATGCCAAATGGAGATCTCAAGTCTTTTTTGAAAAAGATAGGGGTAAGTTTGTTTTTTAGTCATTAAAAAATGAAGTTTTGTTAAAAAGATGGGATCACGTATGTTGTCCAGTTTTAGACAAAACATATTTACACTACGGCGCTCCCAAATTCTCTCGTCTGGATTGCGGTGCGAGAGAATTATCATCTACAGTCGGATTCTCTTCTATAGTAAACGGCACGTTGTTTAGTCTAGAGCCGGACAACATACGTGACCCAAAAAATGTTATAAGTTTAGATCTTTTGATATCATTTAAAGGAAATTTTTTTGTTAATTTATAGTCATATATTTCATATTTGTATATATTTCATATTAAGAATAATAAAATGTTTAAAAATAAATTTTTTAATAAAAATGTTTTTTTACAGAATTTATTCATGATTGACTTGCTCAAATTTTGTTCTGAAATAGCCGGTGGAATGAATTACTTAAGTGAAAGGGGCATTGTTCACAGGGATTTGGCTGCAAGAAATTGCATGTATGTTTTTTATTATTTTAAAAAGTTTGTTAAAATTGCTTTACTAAACAAATTAAACTTTTAATTATATGGTATATAAGGCTTTATTGTAATGTAAAACATGTTTTGTTATTGTTAAAAAGTTTGATAAAAGTTATTTTTATGTAAATAAATGTTAAAAATCTTTAGGGTGGATAGCCATAGGACCATTAAAATTTCTGATTTTGGTCTTGCCCGAAATATTCACAACCGAACAGGAGCTGGTTTCATTCGAGATTATTACAAACAGTATTCACGCGGTGCTCTACCTTGTAAATGGATGGCACCAGAGAGTCTTAGTTATGGCCAATTTGATGAGAAAACTGATGTGGTTGGTGATTTTTTTTAACGTTTTTTTTTTTAACATTGATAAAAGTCTTGAACAATTTTGGTAAAACACATTGTAATATTAATAGACTATATAAAACTTTAAAACATATTTCTTTTTTTTTGTCATAGTGGTCATTTGGAATAACAATGTGGGAAGTCATGGCCTTTGGAGATGAGCCTTATCCAAGTATTTCTAACAATAAAATCTTGGAATATGTTGAGCGAAGAGGAAGATTAGGTAGACCAATAAACTGTCCATGGGAGATGTAAGCTTACTAAAACAATTTTAACTAGATTTATTTGATAAATAAATTAAGGTTCGAAAATTAAGTTCTGTTTAATAATTTTAATAACATCAACTTATGTAGTGAAAAAGGCTTAAGCATTACTTAGTCAAAACATTTGATAAATAACTAAGATAGAATAATAAATAATAATTTTTTAACTAAACGGGGGATTTCGCTATGGTTTATTGAAGCAACATTTTACAAAAAAGAACAAAAATTATTTTTTAACCCGTTTTTAAATCATTGACATTATTTCAGAAATTTAAATTTACTAAAATTATTCTGGCTTAACATTTAGGCTTACTGCTTTTAAGACCCGGGAATATAAGATTAATGATAACGACGATAACAATACGTTACGGAACTAAGATTTCAAACCATAAAAATATGTTAAAACAACCTTACTTGTGATGGAATTTAGTAATTGCCTTGTTATATGTTTATGGCTATACCTCAACGTTTAATTAAACAACTTTGTTTTGTTAAGTTTAAAATAAACAGTATTCTTTAACAAAAAATTAAAAAAATACTTTACAATACAGATATGACGAAATGGAATCTTGCTGGGAACTATACCCAGAAGATCGACCAACGTTTGAGCAACTAGATGAGGCTTTAAATGATATTATGGAGTAGAATGAGCTTTCCAACTCAATGCAAAGATTTCGTGTTGCTTGAAACGAAATTTGTGCTAATCATGTTTTAAAATAAAACATCTTATAAGCATTAACGTGATTTTTAAAGGGCCATTTAATAGAGTAAATATTATAACATAATATTGTTATATCCAAATTTAGATTAATTTTTTTTTAAATGGGTATTTTCCAGAACAGTGTCAAAAAGCAGAACAGGGTGAAAAAAAATTGTTGTAGTGAAATGTTGCTCTGGAGTATATGATAAACTATTAAATGACTAATTACTAAAAGAGTTTTTGCCGACATAACAATATTTGATTATGATGTTTAACAAAATGTTTGGGGCGTAAATTAGGCATGTAGGCCCTAAAGAGGTTGTTTTTTTAATTAAATAAAATGTTTAAATTGTTTTTAACATGTCAATTATTGTTAAAAACAAAAAATAATAGCACGTTAGTTTTACAATGCTTACGTAATGAAATCTGAAACCAAAAAACACTAAAATCAATTTATTAGAAGCCGCCTTTTACAACATGGCCCTGCCTAAACTAAGGAAACTAGAACATGTTCGTAGTTAGGTTAAACACTGAGCCTTATTTTGTTAAAGCTATTTGTTGTTAAATCTCAATAGTTATTGAATTTTACATGCAAATGTTTAATTTAAATAATACCAGTTTTGTAAAATATCAAAAACTTGTGTCGAAATAAATTTTCAAAACAAAATCACCCAAGCGTTGTGAATTTAGATTATAGCGACCGCGGTGAATCACAAGACGCCAATTCTCAATACATTTAAACAAAGCTTTGCGATGTAGGGAAACTAAGATTAAATTTACCAAGATTATTTTAACAATGAACAGTCAGCATAATAGAAAACATCAAAAAGTTACTTATCATAGTTATTGACAGGAAAAGTGGATTTTTTTTCGCTTGTTTTATGAATTTTAATTTTTATGACGTCAGTATTTTGTCTGTTTGTAAATAGAAAAACGCTTTTAAATTAAAGTTATGGTTAGATGGTTTAAGATAGATATTCAGGCGTTTAATTTTTTTTTTAAAAACAATAAGAAAAGCCTGGATTATTATTTGTTTAATGTCAAATTGTTAACTAAAAACTGTATGCTTGCCTGCTTGGATTTTGCAATAGACAGTCAGCAGTTACGGGCGTTACGACCAATATTCTACTATTCAGATATTTTAGTTTGTCTACAAATAAATATTAATGTTAAGTACTAATCGTCGATTGTTTGGTAATTGTTAAAATGTGGTATATTAATTCCTTTTACCGACTTGATTGTTTAAATATTTTTTTGTCATTGTTGTTTAGTTAATAATTAAACTTTAAGATAGGACTTAAGTTACTGGATCAGTTCGCTTTTACATTTATATATATTTCTATTTTGAATAAATATATATAAACTTTATATTGGAAAAAACGTACTAACAAAAAATTGAGCTTTTTTAGCAATGGTTTAAACGACTAGTACCATAGTAAATTTGGAAAGGGCGGAATGTACAAGGGAAGATTAGGGTAAGGTTATAAATATTCCGCCCTTTTTTGCATTTATAAACTTGGCAGACAACACTAATAGAACTCCCAAAATATTACATTATTAAATCATTGAACATCTTAATATAAACTACACATTTATTTATTTGTAATTTTTTTTTTAGTTATCTATATAATAACACTTAACCACTGGTTGGTTATTTTCAATAAAAATTTGACTGATTAGTCAGTCGATCAAAAACATGAGATTAAAAGAAGAAATAAACCACCAAGAAGCAAATAGTTTTTTGTCTCGGAAATTGCTAAAGAATTCGTGGCACCATTTTGAAGAAGCGCAACCTGGTAATTTGGAGAGGGAATGTATTGAAGAAGCTTGCTCTTATGAAGAAGCCAGAGAAGTGTTCGAAACAGATGTACCTGGACTGGTAAAAAAAAAGTTGTAAATAGTGTATATATATATATTAAAATTAATATTACATATATGTATAATATACCTCGTTTAAAGATTTGTTAAAAGTTTATCATAAAAGTAATTAAGGCAATGGCAATCATCCCATAAGATCCTAGGTTTGATTCCCATTGTATTCATGTCATTCCAGTCTATAAAGTAAAGCAGTTTTTGACAGGATTTTGTGCATGCAAGCTAAAAAAATGACATGGCTGCTCATGCCCGCATATTAAAATTATAGGTCTATGTTTGCACGCATGATTTATGTTTGCGTATTTACGCTTTAAGACACCAGGCGTGCAAAACGCTTATTTAAGGATGTATTTTCTTAAACGAAAAAAAGAGTGCACCACCCCTATGGTTAATGTCATAGAGTTTTAAAGGTGCTAACTTACTCAAAGATTGTTTAAAACCGATTAAACGTATTTTACAATTTCTAAAATAACAAAGTTGTTTAAAAAGAAATTTTGTATATATTCACTATGATGTGTAATTTAAATAAGTTTTTTTTAGAATGAGTTTTGGGCACAGTACACTGGCCAGACTGCCAGCTCCAGTCAAGACAACCCTGTTGGATTAATAATTGGGATTCTATTCGGCGTAGTGGGATTTTTTGTACTCGTTTTAATTGTTTACGTTTTATGGAAGAAACGGCATGGTGATCTGGATCGAAAAATGAAAGAAAATGTCCAAACTTACAATCCTTACCCAATCTTAAGTTTTTATGCAGCAAGAAATGGTAACTTTTTATCATTTTGTTAATAATTAACAATAGGTATTTTAGAACTATATATATAGTTAATATGTAACCAGCTTCTTTTGTATTGGTCAAAAGGCCTTAAAATATATATAAGAATGACATAAAATGATATGATCAATCAAAATTATTTTTTTACGATTCTGTACAACTATATTGTATACTATTTACTTACCGATTTCAAACCATCGAATTGTTTAATTTTATTTTAGCTGGGCCATCAAGCAATCATTATGAGACCCCTCTACTGGATAACTTTGACAGCGAACTAGCAATGGGATTAAGTAAATGTTACTTAGAGCGTGAAAGGTTAAGATTAGGAGAAGTAATCACAAGTGGAAATTTTGGAGATGTATGGAAAGGAGAATTAAGGAACAGGGATAATTCTTGGTCAAATGTGGCTGTTAAAAGCCTTAAAAGTAACCTAAAATTATGAACTATTTTACTATCCTTAAGTGCCTAGCAAAAATCAAAAAATGAAACTGGAATAAAGCATACAGTATATTGTTTAATCACTAGAGCTTATATTTAAAGTTTAATCTTTTTAATTTTTTTAGGAAACATTTTTTTTATGTAAAATTTTTGTGTATATATATATAAATTTAAAATCTGATTTTTTTTAGCTTTAAATGAACCTGCGGACATTGAAAAATTCCTCCGGGAAGGAGTAATGATGCGGGGACTTGATCATGATAATGTTTTATCGCTTATCGGAGTTTGTGTAGATGCAGAGATGGAAAAGAATCAAACTTCTCCGCTTATTATTCTTCCTTTTATGGATAACGGAGACCTCAGGACCTTTTTAAGAGACGGAAATAATGTGAGTTCAAAAGTTTTTTTTTAATTTTGTGAATTTTTTTTGAATAGTTTTTTTAATGTTTTTTTATGAAAAGCATTTTTTTATTGTCGTTTTGCATATTTTGGCAATACAACTAACAACTTAATTACAATTCAATAAAGTTTGGTAAACTATCAGTATTTTATTTAAAATTGTTGTATATATATATTTATATATTTTGTTTTTTTGTTAGTAGAAAAATTGTTGTTTTTCCATAAGGCAAATTTTACAGATTACTTTAAATAAGTAATTTTGTTGTTACAAAGCTAACACTAAGCCACAAACACATTTACTATTTCCACTTCACTAAACTAAGGTATTTGTACATAGAAAAAAACACAAGGCATTTTTCTTTTCTTACAGATATATTAAATATTGTTTTTTTAAATATTTTTTTAATATTGATTCGCTTGAATTGATTGCAACAGCCTAGTTATTAAATTATGTGTTCTTAAATAGCTGACATGTAATTATCTCAAGTAGTTAATAATAGGATTATTAAATGATTTGTAAGCTGCTTGTCTGCTAATGGCGGCTACTTCAAATATATAAAAATGTCAAAAAAATTTTAAAAAATGAATGGCTAACATATTGTAATATATATCTTATACAACTGGTATTTTGTTTGCCTTATAAGTTTTACAATAATTAAATATTTAATGTTTTTTTTTGTCCAAACAATATTATTACAAGTTATTAAATATACTTTATTACAAAGTCTATATTATAACAAACTGGCGTATAGATTTATAACATATGACAAAGTAATATATATATATATAAAGTTTAAGTTGTAATGTTAAACTTTTTAAAGTAATATTGTACTTATTTTTACAGGTATTAACTGTTCTACATTTGCTTAAATTTTGCTCTCAAATAGCCCATGGAATGGAGTACTTAAGTCGTATGAAATTTGTTCACAGAGATTTAGCCGCAAGGAATTGCATGTAAGATATGTTACATATAAAATCCATGTAAAACTATAATCTTAACCTACATTTTACTATGGATGGAGTCTAGAGAGTATATATATTCTAAATGGTCATTTACAACACTATACAAATACAGTTTTCCTTTTATTTACTTAACCTTGTTTAAATATATTGTGTGCGCATGGGTGTAGTCTATATTGAATGTATTTTAACTAAGTGTATAAAATACATTATTATAAAAAAAATTTTTGTAAAATTTGTTAAAAAAATCTTAATTAAAATTTGTTAAAGTTAAACCTGTGTTAAAAAGTTTTTTTATCAACATTTTTTTTGGTTTTTAAAATTGTTAATTTTTTTTATTTTTTAGGGTTGATAATAACTGGACTGTAAAAGTTGCTGATTTTGGTCTTTCTCGTGATTTATTCGATCGAGATTATTACAAGAGCAGCGTGAAGACTCAACTACCTTTAAAGTGGATGCCACCTGAAAGTATTCAATATGGAAGATATGGAGAAAAAACTGACGTGGTATGTAAATTTTTAACAAAAAAAAACATTCAAAATTACAATGATTTTGTATATATATATACTTCTTAATATTTTTTATTATTTTATTTTGTTATTTAACGGTGTCTGTTTTATTATGATTTTTTTACATTAAATTGACAATTAGTTGCTAACATTTAAATAACTTTTAACCCATTTTTGGGGAACTGATATTAGTTATAAATATTTTTTGGGGAACTTGTCAAGGGGGATTTTATAAAACTTTTCGTGCACAATTGTCTTTGTCTTTTTGTTGGTCTTTTGAATTTTTATATTGTGTTTCTGTAATTTCATTAATACTAAGTCTAGGGAAATTTGTTTAATTATTTGCTTTTGATTGTAAAGTGTTTAGTCAATAAAAAGTAATTTTAATTATATCATTAGTTTGAAATTTAATGCCTATTAAGGGCTTTAAATATTAAACTTATTTATGTTAGTTTATTTAACAATGACTGAATAAATAATATAATGTTTAATGTATATTGTCAAACTTTAAATACTCATTGCTCTTAAACTCTGAATGTAATACTTAATTTTTTTTTTTTAAATTTTTTTAAATTAAAACCCACTTTTTTTATATTTTATTACTTGTATTACAGTGGTCGTATGGAATTACAATGTGGGAAGTTATGACGAGAGGAGCTATACCTTATCCAACTGTCCAAGCTGTTGATATCTTACAATATCTTTCAGAGGGAAACAGAATGGATAGACCAGAATGTTGCCCACATAAACTGTAAGTTTCTTCAACTAACAAATGTATCAGATATAGAACATTATGGATAGTACATACCATAAGCTTTTAAATCATAAAACGATGACTTAATACTATGTTAACAAAATGCACAAAATGGTGTTTATTGATAGGCCACGTTTTTATTTTATTTTTTTAACAATATTATGCTTAAATATATTTTAATTTAATTTACATCTGTACGATGTGGTCTTTTTGGGTTCGTTACCTTTTTGAAATTTTTAAGTGTTTTGTATCTTTGTAGTTTTATTAGGACCATAAAATTCAACTTTTAAATTATATTATGTGCCTAAGGCTATATTATAAGTGCTTAATAAATAAATATTAAAAATTCTTTTTTAGCACTTTTTTAATAAGTATTTTCATAAAAAAAAATTTTATTTTATTTTTTTTTAGATACAAAGCGATGAAGAAATGTTGGAACGACGATCCTGAAGTTCGGCCAACTTTTGAGGACCTTGTTGCCATAACAACCAGCATAGTAAAGGATGCGAGAAGATCAGTCAGAAGGAGGAGCAGGGCATCGGATGGGACTACATCTTTAACTGCCAATGGCAGCAGGGGATCAAGTCAATATCAAAACTCTGTTAAGGATAATGAAAATGGAGACAAAGACAGAGAAAGGTATTTTTTATTTTATTCTCTATTTATTAAATACTAGAATTGTGGTAAAAAGTAAATAATAAAATGACATTAACATTTTTTATTTTCATAACGCCTCTTTTAATTTTTGGTAATTTGAATATTAAACATGTTAAAATTAAATTTATATATAAAGTTTTATATTAAATTAATCAAATTATAAATTGTTATTATTAGGAGTAGGCCAAAACCCAAACCGAGAGCATCCTTAAAGATGAAGAGTTCAGAGAGGCTAGACAAATATGCTCCTCCCAAAGAGAATGGAGAGAAGAGTGGGAAGAGGGAGAAGAAAGGAGGAGGAAAATCGAGGAGTAGAGAAAAGTAAAAACATTTTTAATTTTGTTTAAAAATTTAGCTAAAAAAATAAGGTTAATTAAAATATATCAAACTAAAAAATAAAATACCTTTTTCAGTTCTTCACCTCCTGCTGATACCAACTTTGAGGAAATGGAGGTAGCTGTTTATAATGACACTGGTGACAATGGGCAATCAGTAACAACTGTGTAACTTAATAACTACTATATAATATACACAGTAAACACTTTATAATAAATATGCTTGGAACAAATTGTGTATTAGTACTACTAGGGTGCTTTTTACACTTCTTAAATGGATGGCGGGATATTTATTTGATAGATGAAAACAGTTGCTGATATCCTGACATTATTTAAACTAATGACTAAGATATGATGGGCGTGTTTAAAAAGATAGTGGTGTAAAATAGTTAATTTTACCAAAAGCTTTCGTTATATTGATAAAATTTGAATTGTTACTTTTTTATTAATAATTTTTCTAAAATTTTTAGGTGCTAATTTTGTTATCATATTTCGAGCTTATATAATTTGGTGCTATTTTTGCTTAATTTTTTTTATATTTTCTTTATGTAGAAATGTTATTTTCTTATAAAACAAACTCGCTATTCATATATATTACCCTGCCTTAACAAAAATATTTTTCATACGTTAAGTTAGTTTGCGACTTGTTTGTTAACATTATTGAAAAATATTAATCATTGTGCTTTATTTTTTGTACTTTATAACTATTAAAATTATATTTTGTTTAAATATAAAAAACTATTTTTGGTAATTATCTTATAGTTTTTACGAATCAAATTTCTGTGCACAAAGCATTACTTATTTGACTTGTTGTAAAAGTTTATACTTTTATCAGTTATACTTTTGGTTAGTACAAATTTTTTATAATTCTTTTGTAATTTTTTGTACAATTCTGTATCCTCTTTTTTTATACAATCGCCATATATTTGTAGCACATGTTTTTTTATTAAATACAAACTCCTGGTCACATCTGGTTTTTATTTTCTAACCATTTAAAACAGTATATTGTTTTTAATCAAACAGTAGTTTAAGAAGTTCTTAAATACTGGCCGATATAAAAAAATATATATTCAAGACCTTGGTTAGGCATAAAATTTGCCCCTAAAGTTGCCATTTTTAAAACTTAAATTGCTAATAGTCTAATGACCAATTAGCTTAGTTAAACTATAATACTTTTCTCCAATAACTTAATAAGGTTTAAAACCTAATTAAAGGGATTCCAGTTAAGTTTTTTTCTGCAAATTAAAGCGGATAAACTACTGAGTAATTACTTAAAGAATTGAAGCATAAAAAAGGTAACGCATGATTGCTTACTTAAGGCCGGCTTAGCGTAGTAAATCACTCAAGTAAATGAATATTTTCATGTCCGCTTTTTTCTCGAAGAATTGTGCCACGTATATTCGCCGAATTTCTCATATTCAATCAGTTTTAACTTCGTCAAGTAACCTGTCGACAGCAAACGTGGAAATGACTTACGAAATTGAAGAACGTGGCACCCCAAACACTCTCGGATATCGAATATTTTACAGTAAGTAGATAAACGTTATAGTCAAAAATAATGTAGTTTATTTTTGCACTTTAGGTTTTTTTGTTAATGTGGTTTTATATTTTTAGAAAAGGATGGACAATATATTTCCCCATTTCATGACATTCCATGGCTTGCATCAGAGAAGGTAGGGCTGTTTAATATTATTTTTTCTAACAAAATTAAGATTAACATATGTATATATATATATTTTTTTTTTTATATGTACTCATCTTTGATCTGTTGATGTCACTGATGTAGAAAGGTTGACTTCACGACCTAAACATAGAGTAACATCAGTCACCCTGACCCAGTATAAAGTTGCTTTTGGCAGTTAAGATATTATTGATTGTAATTGCCTGGTAATAATGCTGCTAATTAAGTGCTGGCTCAGCAGGAGTTCATACTGTTTATAGCACCCTTACTTAAGGAAGGGAGCTTGAGATCAGTGGGGATTGAACTTGGGACTTCATGTAGTGAAGCCTAATGTTCTGACCACTACACCCCACACGGCCAGTACAAAAAGTAAAACCTACACAGCAAACTATTATTTTATTTTAATTTTTATTATCTTATTTTTTTTAGAAAACTTACAATATGGTTGTAGAAGTACCCAGATGGACGAACCACAAAATGGAAATTGCCACAAAAGATCCCTTAAACCCAATCAAACAAGATATCAAAAAAGGAAAACTAAGATTTGTAGCGAATACTTACCCATACAAGGGTTATATTTGGAACTATGGAGCCATTCCACAAGTATGTAACCTTAATTTTTAATTTAAAAATATTAAGTAAAAATACATTTAGAGTATTCTATATATATATACAGTATCATAAAAATTAATTATTGTATTACTTTTTTTAAATTTATCAGTAAAATAATATCTTTAAACATATTTAATTCTAGTATTGTTTTTTTTTATAAAATAATAAGTAGGCTGGATCTTATGTAGAAGGAAACGGCAAAAAAACACAGCTGTAATTTATAAGGTTAATTATATACCTCACCTCACCCCTATTTTAATTTTTGAAATATTGGGTGAAGTTTAATTAACCAAATTTCATACAAGGTATTCCTAGGCATTGGCCATACAAAAAACCTGATTTTTTTATGCTTATGCATAAGATCCAGTAGGCTTACTTTGAACATTGTCTTTAGTATATATGTGTAACTACCGGTTAGTTAAAAATGTTTTGAATTATTGATAATAAATTTTTTTATAAAATGTTTAATTTTAGACATGGGAAAACCCTGCCCACACTGACCCAAACACAAAGCAAACTGGGGATAATGATCCGATTGATGTTTGTGAAATTGGATCAAGAGTTTGTAAAAGAGGAGATGTGATTGAGGTAAAATTTCAACTTTTCTAGAAAATAGGTTAAAAATCTTGGCCATTTTATCTATTTTAAACTTGTTGTTATATTAAATTCTACATGTTAGCTGCTTTAGCCTTAAGCCAAATGTGCATCTATAAAATAAGTGTATAACTGATAAAAAAACTTTTACTTTTAAAAATAAAAGGCAACCTTCATATAATTTTAAGCATATTACTTGGTACTTTAATCTATAATTTTGTTTGTTTAATCTCAAAGGCTTAACTAAAGCGTTAAAGTAATTAATAATTAGCAAATCCCCTAAACAAGTATTGGTTTTAAACCTAGTTGAGGTAATATATTTAATTAATCTTCAATTTTATTTGCTTAAGTGTATTCTACCTTGAGGCTATTGATGCAAGGGCAGATTTTAATCTCTACTTTATATTCTTAACTTATTAAGCTTATACTTTTATTAATAAAATATTCGTAACCCAATACTTTGTTAAATTGCTTATTTATTTAGTTTTAATGTATATCTTAAAAATATTAAATTAAGAACACCAACTGCATTTTTTCATCTAAATTTTTTAACTATTTTAACTTAAATTTTAAATTTAAAAACTTAAATTTTTTTACATCGAAAAATTTGTAGTAGTCCATGCCTATTTTATATTGTTTTTAAGTAGGCACTTATTAAATTAAATAACACCAGAGGTTTTAAAATAATTTAACCTGCTTTATTGTTTAAAGGTTAAAGTTTTGGGGGTGTTAGCTATGATAGACGAAGGAGAGACAGATTGGAAAGTGATTGCAATCGATGTGAAAGATCCTGATGCTGATAAACTTAACGGTCAGTTACTTTATAAAGTTTTTATGTTAATAAATATGTTTTGTACATTTTTTTATTATGCTTTTTTTAATAAACTTTTTGTTATTAGTTTAGTGCTTTGTTAGTTGGAATGTTAGTTTACCAGTGCTTTTTGAAAATTTTTAACTTATTTGAAAAATTTTTGATTTATTTGACCATTGTTTGTTTTACCTAGTGGACAGTATTAATAGTATTAAAAAGTTTAAAAGTTAATAATTAATTTTGTTGTAAAGGTTGACTGTCCAATGGCAATAATTCTTTGTCATCAGAACACTATTAAATAAAATGTTTGCTTTTATTATTTGTGCATAATTTCAAAAATATTTACTTTTATATCTTACTTTATGGAAAATTAAATTTGAAAATCAATTTTTGTTACAGATATTGGCGATGTGGAAAAAATTAAACCCGGGTACTTAGATGATACAAGAAATTGGTTTAAAATTTACAAAGTAGCAGATGGAAAACCACTTAATAACTTTGCATTTGATGGTGCGTTTAAAGACAAGGGTTTTGCTGAGAAAATTATTAGTGAAACTCATGGGTTTTGGGAAAGTCTTGTTAATAACAAAGCTAAACATGATTTGGATATGTAAGTTTAAAAGTTTTTTGGCCTTTTTTTATTTTATTTTTTAAATTTAAGTTCTTGATTTTTCCAAAATTAATTGCATTAAAGAATGGGCCTGTTAGAAATTGTTCTAAATTTTTTTGTGTGAATATTTTACATTTCCTAAAATTTTTTATATTTTTTTAAAGAAATAATACATCGTGTAAAGAAAGTGCATGTTTACTTGCTCAAGATGCTGCAAATAAAATCGTAGAACAAGTAAGTACAAAAAATAAATCAAACTTATTTTTATTTATATTTTTTTTTTCAATTTTTTTTTGTTTTAGCATTCAACTTTGCAGCAAGGAGAAGAGGTTACGGATCAAAAAGGTAAAAATAATTTCAACAAAATTTTTAAATATTTTTTTTATTAAATTTTTAACTCACTTATTTTATTTTTAGCATTTTCTTGGTTTTATCTTCCTAAGGAGTGAGAAAAACAGCATTATATAAATTTGTGTCATTCATTAATTAAACCCTAATTACTGTCAGTATATATTTGTACAACTTAATTTAACTTAAACAATTATGTGTTTTTGAAATGTGTATTTAAAATAATTTACTGCTGTAGTTTTTATTCATGGTTTTAGTTCCACGGTAAATGTGATTTTTTAGAGATCAAAATCTATATAAAATACTTATCATTTCGTACACATGTGATATATAAACGGGTATACAACAATGTTGTATTTCTTATAAGGCAATATGGATTTTGAAATATAAGTTGAATTAACAATGTCTCCAGTTAGGTGTTAGCTACGGTCAATATTTGCATAAGTATGAAAACGAACCAGCATTTTAAATATATATTAATTTGAATGTTTTCAATAAATTTTCGTATTGCAATATATATTTTGGTGCGTCTATATTTAAAATAAAATAGTATGTAAAGCTTAATTTTAAAGTAGTACAAAAAGCTATATAACTAAAAGCTTTTTTATGAAGTTTTGTATATATTGTTTACTAAAATATAAATTAAACTACTGTATTCTTATTTCTGGCATTCTCATTGTTTTGGTAAGGCGGCTTTAGCTGTACCTTGCGTCAACTACACGAATTTAATACTTCAAAACAAATTTATATAGTCTTAAAACAACTTTTTCATATATTTTTATATAGTTTTATTAGTTAAGGTTTATTTTTGTCTCACTTTTGACATTGGTATCAACAACAGTTCTAAATTTATATTTTGTAAATTTATAAATATTTTAACACAAATTGTAGGACTTTTTAGAAGATCTCCTAAAGATTTGGTACTTCGGTTATTTTAAGACACCCAAAAATAATTAAAAACCTATAATCGCAATAAGTCTACAATGCTTTTTTGTATATATTATTATCCTCGATGTGGGAAAGTCGAATGCGCGACTTAAACATAGAGTAACATCAGTTACTTTAACCCAGTCTCGAGTTGCCTGTGGCAGTTTGGGATATTATGGATTATAATTGCCCGATAATTATGCTGCTGATTAAGTGCTGACTTAGCAGTAGTTCGTACCGTTTATAGCGCCTTACTCAAGGGCGCTACAGCATGAGATCAGTGGGGATTGAACTCACGACCTCATGTGTGGTGTAGCAAGTGTTCTTATCACTACACCACGCTGCCGGTCAAATATATTATTATTATATAATTTTAAAATTATGCACAAGTGCTCGGTTTTATTTATTAGTTTTAGCCTTAAACGTACTTGTAGAGTTGTTCTATGGTTACATAAGCTGGCATTCGAATCTATGACGTAAAGTAATATAACTGTAGAAAAACATCTCACCAAGAAATGTAATGCATTGTTTCTAAGCGCAATTATACCGACAGGACGTTATCTTCTCTAGCTGCTTTTGTTCGTGACTGTAAATCACTTCCTATCTGATCTGAAAGAAATATTTAAGATACATTTTATTAACATTAGTATTGCGTATAGTTTAAACAAAATGTGGAATTTAGTTTTCCTATTTTGTTTTTGGGGTTTAACTTGCATTGTTTTGGGAATACCAGGTATGTAATAATAAATAAAAATGAATTATATTACGATAGTTTGTTTAATTTTTAAATGACGTTTAAATTATCACTACAATTTATTAATGGTTATCTTAACAAAAAGTAGTCAAATGTTAATAAGCGGGTTTAACGTGCCTAATTTAAAAAAAATTGTCAAAAAAATGATACCATATCTTTTCCAGTAAAGTTGTGTTTTTAATAAATATATTGCCTCTTGGTAATATTACGCGCATGATCTAGCAATATCTTAGCTGCCACTGTGGACTACGGTTTTATAAACAACCCTGTGATGACACCGTGATCGAAAGTTTTTACGTTACAATATTAAGCATGTATTAGTTAGAACTTTATGCTTGTAGAGGGTGTTGGGTTTGATTCCAAAGGCTTATGTCGTAACATACCCAATTAAACCGACAGCGTGGTGTAGTGGTAAGAACACTTGCTACACCACACATGAGGTCGTGGGTTCAATCCCACCTGATCTCATGCTTAGCGCCCTTTAGTAAGGCGCTATTGTAGAGTTTATATAATGTAGTTTTTGGGTTGCTATTCTTGTAGGGTCACCATTTGTATAGTTAATTGTTATTTTAGTTTGATTGACAGAGTTTATTTTTGCTGTTGATTTATTTAAGCTACTTCGTTGAACCTTACTAATTGATTAGCTAATTTAGACTACTTGATTGTATGTTAACAGTCACACTTTTATTAGTGAAACGGCGTAAACTTGGCGATACATGATTACCAATGCGAATAATCGCAACGATAACTATAGGTTTAACACATAATCTTTATCTCACTGAATATTAAGCAAAATAAATTAAATATATATAGGCGATTCAATGACTCAAATTAGGGAAACAAGTGATATAAAAATGATAATTGATTGACAGCACATCTCGGAGTTGGTCCATAAACACATTATTCGTGTTCTCGTGAAGCTTAATGCTTCCTGGTGCTCCTTTGCTAACCCCTGATACAGCTGTATATCTTTGGGTTAATTAGGTTCTAACAGATATCCTGATTTCCGCACCAGGCATTGCAATACAGAGTATAGTTTGTTTTCAGTTATTAGCCACGCTGATATTTTGTTTGCAGTGGCTAGCTTCACATTGTCCACACCCATAACATAAAACGTCTTTAAATGTGCCATCTCTCATATCACCCCGTATCACGTAAAGGAAATGGTTGCACAAGCAATCAATTCCACACTATAAACTGTATGAACTCCTGCTGAGCCAGAACTTAATCAGCAGAATAATTATCGGGCAATTATATTATAATATCCCAAACTGCCACAGGCAGCTCGAGACTGGGTCGGAGTAACTAACGTTACTCTATGTTTAAGTCGCGCATTCGACTTTCCCACATCGAGGATAAAGATATATACAAAAAAAATAAAGTCGCATTTTTTTGCATATGATGAACAATATTTAAAACTGCAAAGTCAGTGTCACTTACTCATCGAGGATAAATATATACATATAATTAGACAAAACTTTAAAAAAAATCAAGTCTTTGAATAGGGAAATTTAAAAATTTAACCGTTAAATTTTTACCACGTGTTCTACAGGTAAAAAAAATTAGATAAAAAAAAAATTAGATTAGATATAAAGAGATTTAATTTTAAAAGTTAAATTACATTTTAATAACCTGAAATTAACTTAATATTTACTTATACAGTCAACAGTCACATGCAATTTTTTAAAATGATACATGTTCCAATGCATAAGTAAATAAAAAATACAATTAACTTTAAATAAGAACACTTGGCTTTACCACATGAGGTCGTGAGTTCGATCCCCACTGATCTCATGCTGTAGCGCCCTTGAGTAAGACGCTATAAACGGTATGAACTCCTGCTGAACCAGCACTAAGTCAGCAGCATAATTATCGGGCAATTATAATTTATAATATCCCAAACTGCACAGGCAACTCAAGACTGGGTCGAAGTAACTGATGTTACTCTATGTTTAAGTCGCTCATTCGACTTTCTCACATCGAGGATAAAAATATATACAAAAAAAAAATTAGAGCTATTTTATTCACAGAGCCCTGTCCACAAACTACTGTGTTTGACTTTCCAAACCCCAATCAGGATACAGATTATGTTCGATGGGATGGCACGTTTCCGACTATTACATCTTTCACAATTTGCTTAGCAGTTACATTGGACCCAACTAGCTCTACTTCCCCACCTTTTGTTAGCTACCAAATATCAGCTCATAATGGAAATGAAATGCTTTGGATAATACTGTCTGGCAGTTTAACTTTATTTGTTGACTCAATGACGGTTCAACGGTACACTGTTCCAGCAGATTTTTTATCAGTAGAAGTAAGACTTTTATTAAACTAAAATTTTTGTTTTTTAAAACATGTGCATTTTCGAAAAAAAACTCTTTTACAATTCAAGACTCGTCTTTGTGCAACCTATGACACGGAAAATGTTGTTACCAAACTTTTTGTCAATGGAGAAAGTGTAGGCTTGGATTTTTCAAATCCTGATGGTGCTAGTGTTATAGATGGAGGAGGAACACTTCTTTTTGGCCAAGAACAAGACTCAGTGGAAGGGGGTTTTGATCCAGATCAATCTTTTACGTATGTTATTGAAATATTTTTGCTGTTAATTTTTTTTGATATATTTATTAATTCTCGATGACTTCACGACCAAAACATAAGGTAATGTCGGTGTACCATGACCCAAAGTAAACACAAGTAGTTTAACACGTGAATTTTTAGATTTTTGCATAAGGAGTTTTTGTTAATCAAAATATTCATGTTTTTTTTCTATGCCTGAAATGCATTTTTTAGCCTTCATGAATAAGAAAAATGAGGTAACGATCTGGTTGAATTAGTTAAACTACTTGTGTTTTTATACATACTTTGCCCTTACTCAGTCTCGAGTTGCCTATGGCAGTTTGGAATATTATTGATTATAATTGCCTTATAATTAATGTGCTGTTGGCTTAGCAGGAGTTTATACTGTTTATAGCTTTTAACTTAAAGGCGCAACAACATAAAAACTGTAGGGATTGAACCCAAAATGTTATGTATTGTATCTAAGTGTTTTGTTTATCACACAATGCTGCTGGTGTTTACTCAGCATAATGTGGTGCTAACCTTGAAATTTAGACAAAACCTAATAAACAAATAAACAGACTTAAACATTTTCTATAACTATTATTGTTCTAAACTTTTAGTTGCCAAAGTAGTTTATATGTATATAATTAAATTTTTTTTTTTGCGGATAAACGCATACTAAAATTAATTTTTATTTTTTTATATTAATTCTTTTGTAGAGGCCAAATATCTGATGTGTTAATTTATGATCGTGTTTTATCAGACGATGAAATTTTTAATATATATCACGATTGTGAATGTCCAAATGACATTACTGTAATCCCCCTTCCTGGAAGTATTTTACTAGTTGGTGGTACTGGAGATAATTTAAGAAGTTGCATGGGTATTGCTTTGCATTTTTTTTTATTAAAACTCATTAAATATACTTTAATCTACTACTTAATCAGCAGCATAATCACCGGGCAATTATAATCTTTAGTACTCAAAACTGCCACAGGCAACTCGAGACTGGGTCGGGGTAACTAATGTTACTCTATGTTTAAGTCGTGCATTCAACTTTCCCACATCGAGGATAAAGATATATAAAAAAATAAATAAATAAATGATAAATTGTGAAAATAGCATTGACTGTTTATTTAGGGTTGATGTCATTTAATCAAAAACTAAGGAGCGACAAAAGGATATTTTTTATTACCCCAGCAGAACCTAAATCTATTCTAAAAATGCTATCTAATTCCTAAAGCATTATTAACCTAAATACGAATAAACAGTCAATAAAATTTTTTCATTTTATATTTTTAATATTCCGCCTTTTCTTTTTTTACCTTACTTTAATTTCTGTTTCTTCATTTTCCTAAATCTGTTTCTTTATTTTTTCGTTTAACTTATTTTTTGTTCCTTCATTGTCAGGTTTCTTCATTCATTTTCCGGTTTCTTTATTTTTCTTTTTTTCAAGTTTGGTTTCTTTATTTTCTGTTTTTTTATTTTTCATTTCCTTCCTTTTTCTGTTTCTTCATTTTTTGCTTCTTTATTTTTCGTTTCTTCATTTTCTGTTTTCTTATTTTGCAGTTTCTTCATTTTCCATTCCTTCATTTTCCTTTTCTTTAAATTGCAGTTTACATTTTTTGTTCCCTTATTTTTTAGTTCCTCATTTTCTCCTTTTTTGTTTTGCATTTCTTTATTTTTTGTTCTCTTTTTTCCGTCACTTTATTTTCTATTCCTTCATTTTCTGTTTCTTCATTTTTTGTTTCCTTATTTTCCGATCCCTTTATTTTTCATTTCTCCGCATTCTTGCAATTTTTAGCCAATACTCGTTATAATTTACTCACGCACCACAAATGGCAGTCTTTTTTAATTTGAAGGTCTGTAAATTGAACATATATATATCATCCGTAAGCTCTATTTTATATAGGTCATACTTGCAAAGGATGTGAAATAATTATATTTTTACAAGTACAATATTTAACATTTCTTTTTATTAAAAATGATGTTAATAAGTAAGTGACTAAACAAAAGTATTTAAAAAACTTATTTTTATTTTTTTAGTTCCAGTAGAGTGTCCAGAACTTACTTCAGTTAATGTAAATCTGGAGTTAGGTCCACTTCCAGGAAGTGAAGATCCTTTTACTCCTGGAGAGCAGTTTATGTATAATTGCACACGAGGTGTATTGGAGGGTGGCGATATTCGAACCTGTCAGTTTGATGGAACTTTTTCTGGGATGGAACCAACATGCAGCCGTGAGCAAATAATTTTATTTTTAAAAATGACGTTGATTATATTTAAGTTAGAGACAAGTATTTAAATATTAGAAATAAAAAAATAAAATTTGTTTTATATAAATCCTTTTTTATGTTTTATTTTTAATTTTTCAATAAATAGATTAGAAAAAATAAGAAATTAGTTAACTAAAGAATTATTTGTTTAATTAGAAAAAAAACTGTTAAAAAAGAAAAAAATATTTAAAAATAAATTAAAAATAAAATTAAAAAAGTTAATTTAAAAACTTAATCTTTTTTTAATTTTTTTAGCTGTGTGCCCTCCGAGCGATGTTTTCAATTTCCCGAACAACAACCAGGAAACTGACTACGTGGAGCTAACAAACTCACTACCTGCTCTAAGTCATTTCACTATTTGTCTTTGGGTTGAGTTTGACAATATATCTTCAACCATTAATTCTACCTTAATCAGTTATCACAATCCAGGTACTGATAATGAATTGAATTGGGGGATAAATGCAGGTGTCTTAACACTTCTTGTGAAAAACATTATAGTTCAATTATATACTATTGATAGCGGTACAATTGCATTTAATGTAAGTTTTGTTTTGTAATTTTTTGGATATATATAAACCTATTTTGTAAAATTTATACAATTTTTTTTACTCTGTTTTGGTTTTCCATCTTATGAAACTAATGTGGTATCTATTTATCTTTACAACTCTAAAGTGGTGGTGTGCTGTTGTGTACATATTTATTCTCGATGTGGAAAGGTCAACTTCACGACTTAAACATATAGTGATGTCAGTTACCACAACCTAGTCTAGAGTTGCTATAGCAGTTTGAGATATTATAGATTTATAATTGCCTAAAAAGTAAGCTATCAATAAGTGTTGACTCAGCAGAAGTTCATATTGTTTAAAGCGTCTTACTTAAAGAGCCCTACAGCATGAAGGTGGTAAGAATCGAACCCAGGACCTTATGAATTGAGGCTTAGTGGGCTGACCACTATCATTTCAATGCAAGCTAGTGATGTGCAGTGCTTTTTCTATATTAAAAACCTTTTTCAATAACTTTTTATTGTAGACACACCTATGCACGACATATTCAACTGGCGGTACAACCGAGCTTTTCGTAAACGGAAACTCCGTGGCTTTTATGCAACCAACTAGCCCGAGTCCTTCAATATTTATAACTGGGGGTAGTAATTTAATTTTGGGGCAGATGCACAATTCGGCGGGTCAATTTGTTGGTGCATCAGCTTTCCAGTACGAGTTTTAAATATTTTATGAATATTTTTAAAGGCTTATTTCAAACTATAAAAAAATTTGTATATTTTGAAATTTTTTTTTAGCAAAATTTTAATACTGCAAAATAATAATTCAAACTGTTGTTATTTAAAGGGGGAATATGTCTAATATTATAATATGGGATCGAGCATTAAGCCAATCTGAAATTACTGAGGTTTATACCGCCTGTTTATGTCCTCTCGATTATTTGGTAGCATTTACTGATGACTTTAATATTGAGGTTAATGGAGGAGTCTCTCAAACACCAGGCAGCTGCCCAGGTTAATAATTACAACATTTTTTAACTTACAATCTAAGGTATGATTGTTTTATAAATTTACCAAGCAGTGTGTAGTGGTTGGAACAGTTTTTTTTTTTTTGTATATATCTTGATCCTCGATGTGGGAAAGTCAAATGCGTGACTTAAACATAGAGTAACATGAGTTTTTCCGACCCAGTCTCGAGTTGCCTGTGGTAGTTTGGGATATTATAAGTTATAATTGCCCGATAATTATGCTGCTGATTAAGTGCTGGCTCAGCAGGAGTTTGTACCGTTTATAGCACCTTACTCAAGGGCACTACAGCATGAAATCAGTGGGGATTAAACCCACGACCTCATGTGTGGTGTAGCAAGTGTTCTTACCACTACACCATGCTGCCGGCCCATTGGTAAGGTTTATTCTTATTCTTAGTTCCTGCATCATGTCCTGCTTTAACTTTATCTGGAATGGATCCCTACTTAAGTTTGGCGTCCGATTCCGTACCTCCATATACACCCGGTAACCAGTTTACTTATTCTTGCTCGAGAGGTGTTTTAAACGGAGATACCACAAGAACATGCCAAGGAAACCAAATGTGGTCAGGATCGGAACCGACTTGCGCAGGTAAAAGGATCCTGGCCAATTTAAAGACCATTAATTAAATTATTAACATACATTATTTATTGATCAAAACTCGATTTTAAGTTTAGTCTGCTGTGATAAGTACATATCTAAAATCGTATAAATTAATTGTCATATTCTTTTTAAATTTTTGATTTCAGCTAGTTGTTCATTTTCTGACCTCTTTAATTTCCCGAGAGCCAATCAGATTGAGGATTATGTGATATACTCCAATGACGTTCCAGAAATAACCAGTCTAACAATGTGTGTTTGGGTATCCGTAGCTGCTGACTCACCAAATGTATCTCCCATTGTTAGTTATAATACTGTGACCATGGATAATGAATTGCTGTTAATTTTTGTACCTTCTTTAAGGTTCACTGTAAATTTTAGGAATATTATGGTATTTTCAACCCCTCACTTTACTGAAAATGCAAGTACTTTTATGTTAAAATATTATTTTACTCCTACTGTATTTTGGAAGACCTTTTTGTTTTTAAATGCTAAATTTACCTGCAGAAAAGTGTAGTGGTCAGAACACTTGGTTTTACAACATGAGGTCCTGGGTGTGATTTCCACTGCTCGCATGCTGTAGTGTTCTTGAGTAGTGTGCTGTAAATGGAATGTACTCCGGCTAAGCCAACAATCAATCACCAGCATATAATTACCGACCAATTATTTTCCATTATATTCCAAACTGTCAAAGGCAACTCGAGATTGGGTTGTAATAGCGGTTGTTACTCTATGTTAAGGTTGTGAAGTCAATCATCTCACATCGAGGACAAATAAATATATATATTTTAAAAATAAAAAAATAGGTTTTATGGCAAACAAGTTTCACTATTAAATTTTTTTAAACACAGAAAACTTACTATTAAATAGTGTTTTTGTTTATGTTGTTAAACAAAATAAATCAAAAATATTGCAGATAAATTTTATTTTTAACTATTTTACAGACTCATATTTGCGTTACAAACTCGCCACTTGAAGGTATAGCCAGAATGTATATCAACAATGTTGCTGTTTCAACAACCGGTCCTGCTCCTATTGCATCAACTATTGTTATGGCAGGAGGTTTATTGCTTTTAGGTCAAGAACAGGATTCGTTTGGTGGCGGTTTCGTTCCCTCTCAGTCATTTGCGTGAGTCTGTTGTTATGTATCATAATTTAACTATCCTACTTTAAGTTTGTGCTAACTTTAATTTGTATTTATCTTTATCCTTGATGTGGAAAGGTCAAATGTGCGACCTAAACATACAGTAACATTAGTTACTCTGACCCAGTCTCAAGTTGCCTATGGATGTTTGGAATATTATAGATTACTTGCTGATTGGCTCAGCAGGAGTTCATATTGTTTATGGCGCCTTACTTAAGGGTGCTACTGCATAAGAGCATGGGTGATTGAACCCACGACCCCATGGTGGTGTAGTTAGTGTTCTTACTACTACACCAAGCTGCCAGTCAATGTTGGGTTTGTTGAAAAAGAACACTAGACCAGCAACATATAAAAAAACCTTACTTTTAATTACACGGTAGCTTTAGTGATCTTATCTAACTAACATAAGTATTTGACATTTGTATGGTTAACATTATTTTTAAGAAATTAAAAAAAAAAAGTAAACAATAACCAAATATTTAATTAATATATTTCTAGTGGTAATATTTCGAATGTCGTGATTTGGGATAGAGTTTTAACTGATCAGGAATTAACGGATGTTTATCAGGATTGTCAATGTCCGTTGGATTATGTTATTGGTTTTACTGATGAAAACACAGAATTAAGAGGGCAGGCCCAAATTCTACCCAGTACTTGTCCAAGTACAAACCTGTTTTTATACTTTTTATATAATCTTATTAAAATTTGGAGTTTGCTGGAGTGTTCAGAACACTTGGATTCACTATAGGATGTGCTGGGTTTGATGCCTACTGCTCTCAACTATAAACAACATGAGCTACTGCATAGTCAATATCTGCATCTGTCTATAAATTATCTTTCTTATTTAAAGCTGCCAAAGGTAACTCGAACTGAGTTATGTTTAGGTCATGAAGTCGACCTTTCATTTTAAGGACCAATAACAAAAAATTATAAACAATAAAAAAAAGTTAAAAATATGTTTAATTTTTTGATATAGTTCCTGTACGATGCCCACCTTTGACTACTGTGGCCCCCTTTTTAAGTTTAACCCCAGTGATTGGGTCTGAAGCCCCATACACACCGGGTGAACAGTTTATGTATATCTGTTCGCGTGGAAGGTTAACTGGGGATGAGTTTCGAACTTGTGAGTTTTCTGGGACTTGGAGCGGAATGGAACCAACTTGTGAACGTAAATATTATTACCTAGTGGTTAGAACACTTACTACATGAGTCTTAATGTCGATTCCCACTGCTCTCATGCTGTAGCGCCCTTGAGTAAGGTGTTTAAACGGTATAAACTTGAACTGAGCCAGCACTTAGCCAGCATCTTAATAATCGGGCAATTATAATCTATAATATCCCAAACTGCCACAGGCAACTCGAAACTGGGTCGGGGTAACTGATGTTACTCTTTGTTTAGGTCATGAGGTGACCTTACCATATTAAAGAAGAATATATAAATAAAAAATTAAATATTTTTATTCTTGATTTGGAAAGGCCTCATTCACGGCATAATATAGGGTAACATTTGTTACCTGAACCTAGTTTTAAGTTGCCTTTCACCCTCACCCATACAGTCTAAACTGTTTACAGCATCAAACTTCAAGTTGCTAATAAATTTTAAGTTGCATTTATTACCCACTGCATCATTTCTATAAATTGATACTGTTTATATATTTTAAATGGGTATCATTCAAGCTCATGACATCTAAAAATGTAGCAAGCAGGTTTATACCGGAAAATGAATAGCCTATGCAAATTTCTAAGATAAAAATAATATTTAAAAATGTCATTTAAAAAAAAAAAATATATATATTTTTAGCCCGTTGCACCCCCAGTCTATTCATTTTTCCAAGGTCAAATCAACTTGAAGATGTTGTTGAATTAACTGATTCATTTCCAGCTCTGACTGCTTTTACTATTTGCCTGTGGTTAACACCAGCAGGAATTAATCAAACTATACTTAGTTATTATTCAAGCAGCAGGCAGTTGTTTTGGTTTATAGGAGAAACTGAAATCATCTTAAATGTTAATGGAAGGATTATTCAAGAGTATACATATGAGCAGAGTAGTGCTCAGGTTTGTTAAATTTGTTAAAATAATGTATGGGTAAATCTTTCTGATTTATATAAGAGAGAGTATCTTTTTTAAATTTAATATTTTTAATTTTGTTGGGTTGACTATGTCATTTTTTAATTTCATAAAATGTGTTATAATACCAAATATTCAAACTGTAGACTTGTTCTAACAGACTTTAGAACTGTTGGTTAGAATAAACTTCAATACTTTGCTTCACTACAGAATGTACTATGTTTAATCCTTACTGCTTTCATGCTGTAGCGCCTTTGGGTTAGGCACTATAAACAGTAGTATAAACTTCTGCTGAACCAACATTTAATCAGCAGCATAATAATCAAATATAACCATAAAATTTTGAAACGCCAATAGCATATCGAGACAGAGTGTGTCGAAAAGTTACCCTTTGGTTGATTGTTACTCATCAAGTCAACCTTTCCACATCAATGATAATTAAATTTATCAACTAGTAATTTAACTTGCTTTAAATGCAGCCTAAAAACCAACTAAAATTTATCATGTTTAGAGACATATTTGTGCTACAAGTGATCCTGTAGGTGGCACCACAACACTCTTTGTCAACGGAAATGAAATTACTGGTTTTGGAGGTCTTAACCCTGGTATAACTACTGTGGTTGATGGTGGTGGGACATTTGTGTTGGGGCAGGATCAAGTGGCTTCTGTTAGTGACTACCAGGCAGATAGCGCTTTTAGGTAAAATTTTTTCTAATATTTTTTTTATATTGCATTTATTAAGTTTTAACAACTGAGGTTTAGTTTTTATGTAGATTTTTTTTATATATTTTTTATTCTCGATGTGGAAGGTCGATTGCGCAACCTAAACATAGAGTAACATCAGTTACTCCGACCTAGTCTCTAGTTGCCTGTGGCAGTTTGGAATATTATAGATTATAATTGCTCGATAATTATGCTGCTGATTAAGCTTAGCAGGAGTTCATGGCCTAGCAGGAGTTTATAGGTTTATAGCACCTTACTTATGGATGCTACAGCATGAGATCAGTGGGGATTGAACCCACAACCTCATGGTGGTGTAGCAAGTGATCTTACCACTACACCAAGCTGCCGGTTGTTCAAAAGGATTTTTTTGTTTAATATTAAGTTTGAATGTGGAAGATATAGCCTGTTTATTATTTTACTACCTATGTGTAAGTTCTGACATAATTAACATGAATTTTAAAAGTATGATTTGTGAAAAAATATTAAAAAAAATGGCAATTCAACTCAAAACTGAGTCAATGTGAGTGAATGCACATTAAAATCATAAAAATGGTTTAATACATTTAAATATTAACTTTTAGTGGAAACATTTCAAATGTGGTCATATGGTCAAGAATTTTATCAGATGAAGAGTTAATGAATGTTTATACAGCATGTGAATGTCCTTTGGATTTTACAGTTGCCTTAACAAATGATAACACAGTAGTAAATGGGGAGGCAAGTTATTCTGAAAGCATGTGTCCAGGTGTGTTAAAAAATAATTTAATTTTTTTTCAAAAAAGATGATTAATATATATATTTCTCAAGCAACAGGTTTACTTATGTACTCTCACTTTATTATTGCATTTATTTATTCCACAAGAGATTTTCAATCTGCTTTCCTGACATAATCTCGAGTTGATTAGGGTGGTTTAGGATATTTTTATCGTAATTTTAAATCGCACTTTTTTTTTTACTGTTTATTGCACTATGGTCTACCTAATGGTGCTATGGCATTACGTGGTAAGATTCGAATCAACAACCCAATGACTTAAGCCAAGTGTTTTTTAAAGTACTATATTGGCGATATTTTTTCACTCAAAAATTAATAAAGTTGGTGTCACTTAACACAAAAATGGTTTTAACTTTCAATAATTTTACTTACTTTTTAAGTTATAAAAACTTTAAAAAAAAAATTTAATTTAATTTAAAAAAAGGGGACCCTGTTTGTGACAATGTAAAAAGTACCAGCTTGATAAGCTAAATTTACTACGTTAGTAAGTACTTTCTACGTCACACGAAAAAATATTGTAACCCGATTTTTGATAATCATTTTCCAGTATTTTTGAAAATTATAATTATAAGTACCACAAACATTTTTTGAAGGTTCTAAAGACATTTTATGATTTAGTGTCAACCATACTAACGTGCTATATACATCACCATTGCAAAACTCTTCAATAAAGTATTTAAACCATTTCTCCACACTAACATTTAAACCAAATAATGATAACATATTCCTAAAAATAACTTTTTGTTTTAGTACCATCTGAATGTCCTCCATTAACACTGAGCCCAAGTGCTGACCCAAACCTTGATGTTAACCCCATTTCAAGCTTGCCCTACACCCCTGGAACCCAGTTTATGTATTCTTGTTTGAGGGGGGCTTTAGTCGGAGACCCAATCAGTGTTTGTCAAGTAGACCAAACCTGGCTCGGTGTGGAACCAACATGCGTCCGTAAGCTTTCTTTTATTTTTGGGTTTAGGTTAATTTAATATATTCAGCTAAATTTTTAATGATGTCAAAATTGAAAAAAATTGTCATCAACTTGTAATTTTAAATTTATTTTTTATGTTTTTTTTCGATTTTGTTACTTTTTAATATGCATTTCTTTTGGCCTAACTTTAAATTGTTTTTAACTATTTTAAAAATTCTTTTAAAATTTCTGTCGGTTTTAAATTTACATCATTTTTTTTTAGCGTCTTGTCCCTCATCCAGTTTTTACCATTTTCCAAATACAGGTCAGATATCTGACTATGTGCAGTATAATGAAATGGTACCGACTTTATTTGACTTAACCTTATGTTTCTGGGTGGAAGTGGCAATGGACGCTGGACCTGTTGTGCCGGTTGTTAGTTACAATACAGTAACTATGGATAATGAATTACTTGCACTTTTTTTACCAAATTTAAGGTTCTCTGTGAATGATCGCGATATTCAGAGATTCAGTTTATCTAATCCTTTTTATGAAATGGTATGTTGTTCTTTTGTTTAATTGGTCAAAGCATTTTTTTTTTTTAAAAAGCTTGCGTGCAAAAAAATAACATCCAGCAGTGTGGTGTAGTGGTAAGAACACTTGCTACACCACCATGAGGTTGTGGGTTTAATCCTCACTGCTTCCATGCTGAATCGCTCTTGAGTAAAGCACTATAAACAATATAAACTCTTGCTGAGCTAGCACTTAATCAGCAGCATAATTACCAGATAATTGTACTCTATCCCAAACTGCTAAAAGTTAACTCGAGACTGGGTCGGGAGTAACTGATGTTACTTTATGTTTTGGTCACGCATTCGACCTTCCCACATCGATGATGAAGATATATATATATATATATATATATATACAAAAAAAATCCTGAATTGTTATATGTAACTTATAGCTATGCAACATTTTTTTTATAAATTAACACTGAATTTAAAGCCCTAGATTGGTTATATTAATTTAATATTAAACTTTTTAAGTTAATTTGCCTTTGCTTTAAATAAAATAAGAAACATCTTTTTTTTAATGTTTATTTTTTTGAACAATTTTACACTTAATAGTCTAAACTAAACCTATTAAACTGCTACTTGTTTTTTTTTAAAAACAATTTAGCAATATTTATTTTCAGGGAATCAAACACAAAAGTGCAATATTTATTTTGCAACAATGTTCATATGTTTAGACCCATGTATGTTTTACAAGTGACCCACTGGCTGGTGTGGCTAAGTTTTTCCTTAACGGAGCTCAAATGGATGCCTCATTAAATGCACCCTTGTCATCTACTTTTGTACAACCAGGTGGATCTCTAATTTTAGGACAGGAACAGGATGATTTTGAAGGGGGATTTGACCCAGATCAAACATTTAGGTAAGTTTGTTTTAAAAAATTGACCTTTCAACTTATTTTTTTTGTCTAAAAATTCAAATAGAAAAAGAAATGTATAATTTATTTTTAACAGGCAATTTTTATTATTTTTAATATTTATTTATCCTTGAGAAAAGGTCGACTAAATAACCTAAACATAGAGTAACATCTGTTACTCCGACCCAATCTTAAGTTGCCTTTGGCAGTTTGAGATACTATTGCTTATAATTGTCTTATAATTATAAGTAAATAATGTGCTGGCTCAGCAAAAGTTTGTTTATAGAACCTTGCTCGTGGGTGCTACAGCATAAGAGCAGTGAGAAACGAACCAAGGACCTTATATAGTAAAACCAAGTGCTTTGACCACTACACCAGTTACTTTTTAAAATAAGATAATAAGCGTAATTGACTAAAAATTATATTTTAGGTGTTGTGTTTTTGCAAAAAAAATTTTTTTTGAACTAAATTACCCTATTACAATTTTACTCTTTCGAAATATCGAATCTTTATTACTTTTTTGTTTTAGCGGAAATATCTCAAATGTAGTGATATACAATCGAACCCTAACTGACATGGAAATAAGTGACATATACAATAACTGTGCTTGTCCACTAGATTATGCCATTGCACTAACTGATGATAATGTTGATGTAAAAGGTGCAGCTGTATCTTTGCCAATGTCTTGTCCAGGTAGCTATACTTTCTTGTATTTGCTTTCTTAATCTTCTTTACATACCAAGACCTAATGTAATGATATGATATTTTATTCTTAGTGCCTTTTGAATGCCCTCCTATTACTGTAATAACTGATCCCAATCTAGTTTTAAATGATATGGCTGGGAGTGTACCACCATACACTTTAGGAGAGCAAGTTTTTTATTCTTGTAATATTGGAACTATTATGGGTGATCCAGTTAGAACTTGTCAAATGAACGGAACGTGGGCAGGGTTGGAGCCTACTTGTTTCCGTAAGTTATATTTTTATATATATATATCAACCATTCGGTTACCTGCCTAATTGGAACAGTTTGTTTAGCTTATTACCATTCAAAAACAGGAGCGTGGTGTAATGGTAAGAACACTTGCTACACCACCATCAGATGGGTGGTTTAATCCCCACTGCTCTCATGCTGTAGCGCCCTTAAGTAAGGCGCTATAAACGGTATAAACTCCTGCTGGGCCAGCACTTAATCAACAGTATAATTATCAGGCAATTATAATCTACATAATATCTTAAACTGCTAAAAGGCAACTCGAGACTGGGTTGGAGTAACTGAAGTTACAGACCCCACAGTCTCGAGTTGCTTTTAGCAGTTTGAGATATTATTGTTTAGGTCGCGCATTCGACCTTTCCACATCGAGGATAAAGATATATCTAAGAATGACTAGTCATAATTTGCCTGTACACCACTAATGACATATTTTTTATTTTAAAGACATGTACATTGTTTTTCTTTTATTGTATATATATATATATATTATTCTAACTTAATTATAAATAGAAATAAGGTAAATATAAAACTTTAATTATATTTCTTAAAGTTGAATGCCCGGCTTCTACTGTGAATGTATCAAATCTTATTCTGCAAAATATAAACGGCGCCATGGAGCCATATGGGCCAGGTGATTCGATAGAATATATCGGCTGTGAAGTTGGTATTTTGGTTGGCGATACGAATAGAACTTGTCAAGCTGATGAAACTTGGTCTAATTCAGAACCTACATGTGAAAATAGTGAGTACATAATATTTTTATATCAAGTCTCATTATTAATTACTAGTCAATAGACTGCCTTACAGTTGACATTTTAATTGCCACAACTATTAAATAATATTTGCCCGCAATAATTCACCTCCGCCCACAAAGTGCAGTTTAATTTATTGGTTAGGCCTTTGACTTTAAAATACCGGTATACATATGTATATATATATATGTATTGTTCACTAGGCTTCTTTATTTATAGATGTTTTATTTATATTAGTTTATTTTGTTAAATATTTTTGGATGTAAGAAGGCCAACTTTACTGCCTGCAAATGTTTGCTACCCTTAAACTAGGTTTGTATTGCCTTTAAAAGTTTTAAATGATAAGTTTATTCAAAGTTCTTTCAAAGTATGTAATGTCCAACATTTTTTTTTTGTGTATTAAGGCAAAATATAGATCAAAAATTCTAGTTTTTTTTATATTATAATTTTTTTAGTTACCTTGGAATGTGATCTAAACCGAAACGTAATGTAAGTTTTATTCAAGAAGATGAGTGTTTTATAACTTAATGTATTATATCATATACTAAACATTTATTTTAACAGTATTCCTAAATTTATTCTAATGTTACATATTTATTTGTGAATACGCTTAACTTTTACTAACTATCAAAATATTTTTTTTTTAGTGTCACACCACTTGCCTTTGGCAGAGATTCTTTTTTTGGCTACAAAGTTATAATTGCTTCACAGTCTAGTGGGGATCCAAACCAATGTCATCCTACATCTATGGATAACAGCACAGCTACATTTATGTTTGGATTTGAAGCATGTTCTCCTAATGTACAGGTATGAATTAACTTTAAGCATTTGATTGTTGCCACAAACATTTACGTACACATGTATGTTGTTGTTTTTAGTTTAATTACTTAACTATTTATTTGTTTTTAGTTTAATTACTTAACTAAGGGAATTTAAGATTTATTTTACCTTTTTTGTATATATCTTTATCCTCAATGTGGGAAAGTTGAATGCGCGACTTAAACATAGAGTGACATCAGTTACTCCGACCCAGTCTCGAGTTGCCTGTGGCAATTTGGGATATTATAGATTATAATTGCCCAATAGTTATACTGCTGATTAAGTGCTGGCTCAGCAGGAGTTAATACGTTTATAACGCCTTACTCAAGGGCGCTACAATTTGAGAGCAGTGGGGATTGAACCCATAACCTCATGTGTGGTGTATTAAGTGTTCTTACCACTACACCACGCTGCCGGACACTACACCACGCTGCCGGACACTACACCACGCTGCCGGACACTACACCACGTTGCCAGACACTACACCACGCTGCCGGACACTTATTAAGTTTTAACAGTTTTTTTAACTGTGCTGCGTTTTTAGGATTTCAAATATTGCTTTAATTTTTAAAAAACCTATATTTTTATTTTTTTAATTGTGATGTTTTGTTTACTTAATTTATTTTTAACTCAGGATACTTCAAATTATATTGTGTATGAGTATACTCTTTGGCTGCAAAAAATTGAGCTTGAAATTATTCAACGACATTACGACAATTGTCTTAGAGTGACTTGTAATCAAGATAAAACTGAATTAGTAGCATCTAATGATGTACAACCATCTGTCAGGTGAATTATTTTTTTAAATTTTTGTGTTTTAAAACTGGTCTAAATTAATATTTTTATTTTGATATTGTGCTATGGTCTATGGTCAGATATTGTTTTTGTTGCAATATGCTTTTTCATACATCAATAAAATACCTGATTTTGTTTTTTTTGGTAAAAATGTTAAAATTAAAAACTTTAAATTTTTTCAATCTTTATAACAAAAAAAATTCGTAAAATTTTTTGGTATCTTGTTTTTAGCAAAGTTTTCAACATTGAACAATCTGATTCTGGAGTGTTCAACACGCTTAAAATGGATCTTTATGAAGACGGCATGTTTTCGATTATGTTTTCAGCTTGGCCACTTGGTATTGTGGCTGTCCCCAACCCAATTTATATAGAAATTAGCTTTCAAATTCCCCCAACCGATATTATCATTCAGGTCTAATGATTTTGTAACAAAATGTGATTTAAACAAGTGTTTGTAAAATCTAATTCTAATTGAATGGAAAATTTTAAATTTGTTTCAACTTTAAGTTTTTTTTTTTTACAATCTAAAGCTAGATATTAAAGAAAAAAGGGTGGTATATTAAAAAATAAGGATTATTATATATAGAAATTTAAAGAATAATTTTATTTATATTAAACAAGGCTCGAAATTGTTGGACTTCTTCAAATATTGATACAAGTGATGGAAACAGATATGACCTCATTACAAATAGGTAAATTGTTAATTTTTTTGTACTATTTTTCCTTGTTCAGTTTTGAATAATATTATTTGTTTAATTTAAATCTTTAACAAAGAGAAATAACTAGAAGTGTGGTGTAGTGGAAAACACTTGGCTTTATTACAAAAGATTTAAGGCTCTCATGTATTAGCGCGCTATTGAGTAAGGGAGTGTTAATGGTATGAGCTTCTGCTGAGCCAATCTTTATCAGCATTTATGATTTATGATATTCCAAACTGCCAAAAGCAACCCGAGACTGGGTTAGGGTAACTGTTACCTTTCCACATCTAGGATAAATAAATATAAATAAAAAAATATTTTAAAAGAACATAACAGCCTGCAAGCCATGCTTGATAAACTTGCTTGATAAAATGAATAAATTTATCATTTTTTTTTTTTTTTAAATTGCTGTTCTTTTTTAAAATTGCTTTTTTTTAAATTTTAAAAATCTTTTTTAAAATTCTTTTTAAAAAAAAAAATTTTAAAATTGCTGTTCTTAAATGCAGCGTTCACCGTTCACAAAAATTATGACAAATTTGGTTTTTAAGCAAGATTTTAATATACAAACAGATGTGCAGTGAATAATGGGACAATTGTGACGAATAATAACAACATTGTTCGATTTTGGTTTCCTTCCTTTGAGTGGAAAGTTCTTTCTACAATTCAAAAAATTTATATACACTGTCAGGTTGTTTTATGTGATGAAAATTTACAAAGTGATTGTCGGGATGATGTAAGTTATTAAAATGGAACTAATTGGTTAACCTTAGTGTATCTAGTTAACCGCTCTTTACAGTCTGCAATTTAATTGCTTGTCATATTGTGTTTGCAACAAGTAGTTAGCTGTAGTTATTCGTCTGTACACCACAAACAGCAGTTTTTTTTTATTTTGTAGGATAATAAGTTGTTTAAAATTTTTTACATAATCCATTAAGCTTTATTGTTTATATTATTTGTTTTTAAATATGCTTTTTAATTTATTTTAATAGCCATGTATGAAGAGAAAGAAAAGATCTTTATCAAATGAAGAATTGTTGAATGAAGAAGGTCAAGTGATTACAGTTGGACCACTGAAACTACAGTATGGCCAACTAACCCTATGTGAAGAAGTGAGTTTTTATTAATTATTTATTTCGTTTAAATTTAAATCCAATTTTTTATAACTTCTATTTTTACTTATTAAAATTATGTACCGTAAAAAATTTTAGCAAACATTTTTGACTTATTGTTTAAGAACAATGGGGGATGCAGTGATGAATGTATATTAGTAAAGGGTGAAGTAACTTGTGTATGTGGGCCTGGAAAAATACTAAGTGAAGACGGATTTAATTGCATCAACATTAGTGAAAATATCATAACAGAAGGTAGTGTATGCTAGAACCTGATTGGTGTATTTTATTTTCTATTTTTAGTAGGCTAAATTTGAAGCCTAATTATATCACAACTTTTCGACTCAGTCTCAGAAGGTCTTTATCAGTTTTTAAATATGAATAAACTAGTAGTTAAATTGATAAGTTAAATGTGAAACAGTGAAATTATTAAATAGAAAAAAACTGCTACCATAAAATGTTTTAATTTTTTTTAACTATTAAAAAAACAATTTTTAATTGGGAAGTTTTTATTTACAGATGACATCAAAATGGAAGTTCAGAAAGAAAACTCTCGCACAACCTTAGTGATGATTGGTTTGCTGACTCTTTTGTTCAGTATACTAGTTCTCACAGTTTGTTGTACTTCAAAAAAGCAAAAACTTTTTGTTTTTTAAATAATCCAAACTAAAAAATATATTTTTATTTAACCAAGAGAATGACAAAAGAACTTTCCTAGTTTTCCTTAAAAAATATTCATTATGTAATAAAATATTTGAAATTCTATAAACAAAAATATACTGAAATAAATTGTATCGTTTTGGTTTATATCTGGGAATATAATAAAATCGTACCTGCCTTGCTAGTGATACTCATTTAAAGCCTACAGATGCCATTTATTTATTAAAATGGTGTAGTGGTTAAAAAAGCCATTTAAAGTTTATTAGCAACTTGAAGTTTGATGCTGTAAACAGTTTAGACTGTGAGGGTGGGGGTGAAAGGCAACCTAAACATAGAGTAACTTCAGTTACTCCGACCCAGTCTCGAGTTGCTTTTAGCAGTTCGGGGGAGATTATAAGTGCACGGTAATTATACTGCTTTTTTAGTGATGGCTCATCCTGAGTTTATACCGTTTAAACATATAGCCCCCTTACTTAGGAGCGCTACAGTATGAGAGCAGTGAAGGTCGAAGCCAGGACGTAATGTGATAAAGCCAAGTGTTCTTAAATTTTTTTGAAATATGTATTCCTTTTAAACAATTGTTGAAAATCAATATTAAGTTAATTTTTGATTATAAAAATGAAATTTAACATTTAAAATTAAATATAATATTTATAGGCAATTTAATTTTGTTTACCTATGTGGAGCACTTGGTAAAAATTGAAAACTTTATGGCTTACAAGATTTATTTTTTTAGACTGTTCACACGGCGTACGCAACGCAACGCAACGTAATGCAAGATTGCGCAACCATTTAAAATGAACAGAGTCGTATACACGTACAAAAGTTTACGAAAGTTACGTAAGATTTTGTAAAGTTTTGTAGATGGAGCGAAATTTACGCAAGATTTCGTAAGAGGTAAACTTTTATTGAATATTTTTTATTAAAATTTTAAAAAGAAATCCTTAGAACTCGTAAAGTAACGCAACGCAACGTTACCTTGTCGTGTGAAAAGGACTTTACTTTTTCTACAATTTTTTTTGTAGCATCTTGGGTTAGTAAACTTGCAGTTTTCTTACATGTTTGTATTATTTCTTAAAAAATTACGAAATTTTAGTAAATGTAAAATATTCACACAAAAAATAATAATATGTACATAAGTATATATAAAAATACAATTCTTAACAAGCCTATTCTTTATTACAAAATGCAAATAAATTTTAGAAAATTCAATAATTTAAGAATATTTGAAAAAAAAATAGGCAAACAAAACCGGTTTATTGTTGTTTTGGTGGGGCTATAAGGCTGTACTATTTTGGGTTACCTACACTTATTCAATACTCCAAAATAATAAACTCTAATAAAGAAACTTTTTGGTATATTATTCTTATATAGTTTTATTAATAAAATCACATTTTTTTATAAGTTTTGACATTGATATCAACAATTTTTTTAACTTAGCATAACATATCATCCAAATATACACATTTGTAATATTTATAAGTGGAAATATTTACACACAATCTGTAGAACTTTTGCAAAGATCTTTTAAAGATTGGTATTTAGTACTTGTGTTATTTTAAGACACTCTAAAATAATCAAAAACTTAAAAACGCAACAGATTTACAATGTTTGATTATTATACCATTTTAAAATAATGTACAAATGCTGGTTAAATATTTAATTTAACATAAGAAACATTACAGGGCTAATAATATATATTGGATTTTAATGAAAAAATTTAGTAATATTTTTAGTAATATTTTCAGTAATATAACTGTAAAAAAACATGCTGGTCTACCAAGGAATGTAATGCATTGTTTCTAAGCGCAATTATACCGACAGGACGTTATCTTCTCTAGCTGCTTTTGTTCATAATTGTGAATCACTTCCTATCTGATTTAAATGTTTAAAATACATTTTACTAACATTAGTATTGCGTATAGTTTAAACAAAATGTGGAATTTAGTTTTCTTATTTTGTTTTTGGCGTTTACCTTGCATTGTTTTGGGAATACCAGGTATGTAATAATAAATAAAAATGAATTATATTACGATAGTTTGTTTAATTTTTAAATGACGTTTAATTTTACACTACAATTTATTAATAGTTATCTCAAAAAAGTAGTTAAATGTTAATTAGCGGGTTTAACGTGCCTAATTTAAAAAAAAATCGTCGAAGGAAACGCTACCGTAAGGTAAATAAAAAACTTAAATTTTTTTTTCTTAAACTAGAATGCCCGGCTTCTATTGTGAATGTATCAAATCTTATTCTGCAAAATTTGAACGGCGCCATGGAGCCATATGGGCCAGGTGATTCGATAGAATATATCGGCTGTGAAGTTGGTATTTTTGTTGGAGATACGAATAGAACTTGTCAAGCTGATGACACTTGGTCTAACTCAGCACCTACATGTGAAAATAGTGAGTACATAATATTTGTAAATCAAGTCTCATTATTAATTACTAGCCAATCCAGTCGACATTTTAATTGTCGTAATATGGTCACAACTTTTAAATAATATTTGCGCGCAATAATTTACCCTCGCACCACAAACACGATTTTATTTATTTTATAGGCCTATAATTTATACGTACATCGTCCACTGCGCTCCATTATATATAGATATTTTTTTGTATTTATTTAATTTGTTAAAGGTCCGTTTACACGGCGTAACGCAACGTAATGCAAGATTTTGCAACCATTTAAAATGAACAGAGACGTTCACACGTACGAAAGTTTGCGAAAGTTACGTAAGATTTTGTAAAATTTTGTGGCTGGAGCGAAATTTACGCAAGATTTCGTGAGCGGTATACTTTTATTAGGTATTGTTATTTAAAATTTTAAAAGGAAATTCCTAGAACTCGTAAAGTTACGTAACGCAACGCAGCGCAACGCTACTTTATCTTGTCGTATGAACAGGCCTTAATACTTCTATATAAAAATATGTAAGAAACTTTACTGCCAGTAAAAATTTACTACCCTTAACTTAGTTTCTAGTTTTCTTTAAAAGTTTGGGATAGTATTGGTAACATTGCCTTATTATTGCTTGGTGATTTGGTAATTCTTTGTGACTTGCTAACAATCATTCAAAGCAAATCAAAAGTTACTTTAAAAATTTGCGTACAAAATTTGCGGGCCTTTTTAGTGTGATAAATCAAAATATAAATCAAAAATTTCAACTTTTGTTTAAAAACATTATTATAATTTTTCTAGTTACCTTAGAATGTGATATAAACCGAAACATAATGTAAGTTTTATTTAATAAATTAAATCTTTTATAACTTAATTTATTATAAAATATATTTTATTAAATCTCAGTAACTATCTTAACACTATTTTTAAATTTATTCTAATGTTACATATTTATTTGTAAATACGCTTAACTTTTACTAACTATAAAAATATTTTTTTATTAGTGTCACACCACTTGCCTTTGGCAGAGATTCTTTTTTTGGCTACAAAGTCATAATTGCTTCACAGTCTAGTGGGGATCCAAACCAATGTCATCCTACATCTATGGATAACAGTACAGCCACATTTATGTTTGGATTTGAATCATGTTCTCCTAATGTACAGGTATGAATTAACTTCATGCATTTTATTTTTTGCCACAAATTTTTATGTATATTTTTATACATTTAAAAACTTAACATAAATTTATTACTTGTTGCTTTCTTTTAACTTACCTAATATGGTTTTAACATTATTTACTGAAGAAACAGCACCATATAGCATTATTACAACTGCTATTTAAAAGTTTTACCTATGTTATGTTTTTAAAATTTTAAATATAGCTTTAATTTCGTGAAAGATATATATTTTTATTTTTGTATATATCTTTATCCGTGATGTGGGAATTTTCAATGTGCGACTTAAACATAGAGTAACATTAGTTACTCCGACCCAGTCTTGAGTTGCCTGTGGCAGTTTGGAATATTACAGATTATAATTGTCCGATAATTATGCTGCTGATTAAGTGCTGGCTCAGCAGGAGTTTATACTGTTTATAGCGCCTTACTCAAGGGTGCTACAGCATGAGAGCAGTGGGGATTGAACCGATGACCTTATGTGTGGGATAGCAAGTGTTTTTACCACTAAATCACGCTGCCGGTATATTATATTTTTTCTTAATCTTATTAATTTTAACTCAGAACACTTCAAATTATATTGTGTATGAGTATACACTTTGGCTGCAAAAAATTGAGTCTGGAAATATTCAACGACATTCTGACAATTGTCTTAGAGTCACTTGTAATCAAGATAAAACTGAATTAGTAGTATCTGATGATGTACAACCATCTGTCAGGTAAATTATTTTTTTTAAATTTTTGTGTTTTAAAAACTGGTCTAAATATTTATTTACTTTTATCACCTTAGAGTTGGGTTATTTATTTTTTGATATTTGCTATGGTCAGATATGATGTTTTTTTGCAATGTGATTTTTCACACATCAATGAAATACTTAATTTTTTTTTTTTGTATATATCTTTATCCTCGATGTGGGAAAGTCGAATGCGCGACTTAAACATAGAGTAACATCAGTTACTCCGACCCAGTCTCGAGTTGCCTGTGGCAGTTTGGGATATTATAGATTATAATTGCCCGATAATTATACTGCTGATTAAGTGCTGACTCAGCAGGAGTTCACACCGTTTATAGCGCCTTACTCAAGGGTGCTACAGCATGAGAACAGTGGGGATTGAACCCACGACCTCATGTGTGGTGTAGCAAGTGTTCTTACCACTACACCACGCTGCCGGTATGCAAAACTTAATTTTGGTTTATATAATAAAAATTTAAATATTAACAAAGCTTGAACTTATTCTTTCCATATAAAGAAAACAATTTATGCTAAATTTTAGAAAATTGTAAAATTTTTTGGTATCTTGTTTTTAGCAAAGTTTTCAACATTGAACAATCTGATTCTGGAGCTCTTGACCCGCCTAAAATGGATCTTTATGAAGACGGCATGTTTTCGATTATGTTTTCAGCTTGGCCACTTGGTATTGTGGCTGTCCCCAACCCAATTTATATAGAAATTAGCTTTCAAATACCCCCAACCGATATTATCATTCAGGTCTAATGATTTTGTAACAAAATGTGATTTAAACAAGTGGTTGTAAAATCTAATTCTAATTGAATGGAAAATTTTAAATTTGTTTCAACTTTAAGTTTTTTTTGTACAATCTAAAGCTAGATATTAAATAAAAAAGGGTGGTATATTAAAAAATAAGGATTATTATATATAGAAATTTAAAGAGTAATTTTATTTATATTAAACAAGGCTCGAAATTGTTGGACTTCTTCAAATATTGATACAAGTGATGGAAACAGATATGACCTCATTACAAATAGGTAAATAGTTAACTTTTTTGTAATATTTTGTTTTTGCAGTTTTAAAATTTTTGACAAAGGAAAATAACCAGCAGCATTATGTAGTGGTAAGAACACTTGGCTTCATTAAATGAGGTTCTGGGCTTGATCCACACTGCTCTCATGCTGTAGCTCCCTTGAGTAGGGTATAAATATAAACGTTGTGAACTCCCGCCGAGCCAGCACCTATTTAGCAGCTTAATTAATGGGCAATTATAATCTATGATATCTCAAACTACCAAATAGCAACTTGAGACAGGGTCGGGGTAACTAATGTTACATTTTAAAAGAACATTAAAGCTTGCAGGCCATAATAAATTTTATAATTGTATTAAAATTTCAGTGTTTTTCATTTACAAAAATTTTAGCATACAAAATTACCTTCAAAGCAGCGTTTTAATATATAAACAGATGTGCAGTTAATAATGGGACAATTGTGACGAATAATAACAACATTGTTCGATTTTGGTTTCCTTCCTTTGAGTGGAAAGTTCTTTCTACAATTCAAAAAATCTATATACACTGTCAGGTTGTTTTATGTGATGAAAATTTACAAAGTGATTGTCGGGATGATGTAAGTTATTAAAATAGAACTAATTTGTTAACCTTGGTGTATCTAATTTTTTTTTATGTCTTTATTTTTGATGTGAGAAGGTCGAATGTGCGACTTAAACAAAAAGTAACAACTGTTACCCTGACCCAGACTTGAGTTACCTGTGACAGTTTGGAATATTATTGATTATAACTGCCTAATAATTAAGCTGTTGATTAAGTGCTGGCTGAGCAGGAGTTTATACCGTTTTATAGCCTTACTCAAAGGTGCTACAGCATGAGAGCAGTGGGAATTAAACCCACGACCTCATGTGTGTGTTAACTACTTTACAACCTCCAATTTAGATGGCTTGATAATATAATTGCAACAAGTATTTTTTCTGTAGTAAACAGCATTTTTTTTTATTTTGAAGGTTTATATAATGTGTATTCACACATTTTATTTCTGTAACTTATAAGGCTTTATTGTTTATGTTATTTGTTTTTAAATATGCTTTTTAATTTATTTTAATAGCCATGTATGAAGAGAAAGAAAAGATTTTTATCAAATGAAGAGTTATTGAATGAAGAAGGTCAAGTGATCACAGTTGGGCCACTGAAACTACAGTATGACCAACTAACCCTATGTGAAGAAGTTAGTATTTATTTATTTTATTTTTCTTTCTATATATCTTTATCCTCGATGTGGGAAAGTCAAATGCGCGACTTAAACATAGAGTAACATCAGTTACTCTGAAGTCCCGAGTTGCCTGCGGCAGTTTACCAACTATATTTATATTTTAAATTTAAATTCGATTTTTTATAACTTACATTTTTATTAATTTTATCAAATTTGATTTATTGTATAAGAACAATGGCGGATGCAGTGATGAATGTTTGATAGTAAAGGGTGAAGTAACTTGTGTTTGTGGGCCTAGAAAAATACTAAGTGAAGATGGATTTACTTGCATTGACATAATTGAAAATAATGCAGATGGTAAAACTTTAATCTGGGTTATATATTTTAATTTCTGCTTTAGGTATAAAGGGTAAAATTTCATTATGGGACAACTATTTGATTCAGTCTTAAGATGGTCTGTCAGTTTTTTATATTAATAACCTGTAATTTATTTGTTATTGTAAATGTGAATTAGTTAAATTACTTTTTTAAAACCCATTTTTTAATTGGATAGTTAATATTTACAGATGAAATCAAAATGGAAGTTCAGAAAGAAAACTCTCGCACAACGTTAGTGATGATTGGTTTGCTAACTCTTTTGTTCAGTATACTAGTTCTCACAGTTTACTGTACTTCAAAAAAACAAAAACTTTTTGTTTTTTAAATAATCCAAACTAAAAAATATATTTTTATTTAACCAAGAGAAGACAAAAAAAACTTTCCTAGTGTTCCCATTACGAAAATATTTTTCAAATAATAAAAAATATTTGAAATTCTACAAACGAAAATATACTGATATAAATTTTATCGTTTTGGTTTATTTCGGAGATTATAACTTTAAAAGCCAATTTTACAAACAAAAATTTACACATTTTAACTTGCCTCAATTAAATAATTAACAAAAATTACATTTTGTTTAAGTTTTTGATTGCACTCGTTAAGTCTCTAAATAAACTAAAATGAATTTGCAAAGGGAAAAAAACAAAGGCATTGTTGATTAGCTCTTTTTTTATGAAATATACCAATTAAGTTTTAGTTGTATTTGACTAGATACCTTTAAGGGTTTGCTAATTAAGGAAATGCAACGTCTATATTAGGTAAGCAATATCTCTCAATTCTGACCTTCTCTACTACATGACGTACGGTACTTTGGAATGGGCCGGAAGCACGAATGAATTGTATTAACGATTCTGAGACTTTTGCCTCGGGTTTTTAGTTTTTTTAAAGATGTTTAAAGTATAGTAGTGGTTTTGGAAATAAGGAATTAATAATAGAGTTGAATCATATAAGTAAGCAGTTTTAGACAAGTTTTTTAAATATCTTGTGGAAGAAACAGGTAGGAAACAAAAATTAAAAATCGCAGTTAGGCTATGTTGAATTGAAGCTTTTAATTTTTGGATTATGTGTAATTATGGTTTTAGAGCAATAAATGCAACGAGATATAAGAACTGAAAAGTAATAAGATGCTTATATATTAATATTTAGGATTATAAATGTTATTATAATAAACGAATGTAACATTCTACTTCAGTGCGTAAATATTGCTTAAAATAAAGTTTTTGTGGAATATTATTTGGTCAACCTATAAAAATGGATTTACACAATTTTTTGCTTTTTACATCAATAATATATATTTCAATGTCATTTTCTGCTATCTCAATTGCTAATGGTTTACCAGGTACGTAAATTTAAAGTTTTAAATTTATATATTGGTTAATGTATTTCAAAAAAGTCAAGGGTGTTAGTTATACAGGATTTTAAAATATGTTTTTTTTAGAATGCTTTCATTATAAAACGACAGAGTTTCGAATATTTCGAATAAATTTATCTCCATTGAAATCATCAGAATTTTGTAAATCTTACGGTGCTGCGTTGGCAAAGCCTTCGTCAATTAAACTGGTACATTTTTATTAGCTTCAATTTATTTTACATTTTTGCGTTAAATTTGCTTGTGTTTTGCAGATAAATTTATTTCGTACAAAAATGGTGAAATTAAATATGCAAGAGTTAACAATTGCCGCCAAGTATTGTTCAGATCCAAACAAAAATATGTAAGCAGCATTTTATAATAAAACTTTTACTAAATTTTACTTTTAAATGTTTAAATATATTTTGTTCATGCTTATGTTTAATTGTTGGGAAATTAAGGATTAGTTTTATTTTTACTAATTGGTTATACTTTTCGATTTCTTCTGATGCTTGAGTAAGTTTCTTACTTAACGTAACTGGTCTCAATTACGCACACCAAGTAAATTGATCAAAAAATCAAGCAAATTGTTGATATATTAAGAGGTTATCATAGTTTAAAAATAGCAAAGGCAACTCCAGACTTTTTAAATTAAAAGATAAGATCTAGGTATCTAAGATAAGGCTTTCAGAACTGGCTGATGATATTAAGTAGGCAACAACATATATACAACTATATTGTATTTTTATACAAAATGTAATGTTAAAAATTACTTACCAACAAATCATAGATATTATTGGTCGGACCAGACAAGAATTAAAGACGTTATTTACAAAAGTTTGAAACCGGTTAGTTATAGAAATTGTGGAAATTGTTACTGTATTTCGTTACACCGACACGACCCAACTACGAACAAAACTTTAAACGAATATGTTAAACCAGAAAACCAAAGAAATGGGAGCACAGGATATATTTGCCAACGTAAAAGTATGTAATGCGTAAAGTTTATTAATTTTTATTTTATGGCTTATGTATTAGCTTGTCAAAAGTAAAATGGTAGAACGTACCTATAATGTTTTGGGTTTATTTTGTACATTTATATTTACAGTTTTGGATTCTGATTCCTGTCAAAAATCTACAACAAGTTTACAGAAAATTTTTGCAACCACCCAAAAAGATCAAATATTTGAATCTAAATGGTCTACTTTGCTACCTCAAAATCAACTGGAAAAGTCAAATAAAGTAGATTTTCCTAACACAGAGAGATTTCAGAATAGTTTAACTCTTCGTTCATTTTTGCAAAACGACAAAGTTTGGATAAGCGAAACAGAAAAATTATCCACACCACGTCAAAAAAGAACTCTTAAAAAACAAAAACATCGTTCAGTTGGCAGTGCTGATAGTCAAAAACAACCTTGGGATGCTGTAGAAAACTCCGATATAAACATTGAAGAAGCAACACCTGACTTATATTATCAACATGGTTCTATATTTACAAACAACACATCATCAGCGCAGCCTAAAAAAAGTTTTGTTGAAGCCAACGAACTGTTGAAAAGTTTAAATGACTCGTTGACACGTGACCTGAAAAATGAGAAGTCATTAACACCGAGGCAGTTGCAAGAAGTTGCATTTAGTTTTCTGAAGGGCCTTGCGCCTGAGAAACTTTCCAAACCACTCGAATATTTAGCCGATAATGGCAAAGAATACGACTATAGTCAGGTAAACGCCACAATGTTTAAAATTTGATTTGTATCGCATCCTACTTAACTTAATTTGCATTAGTTATGTTTTTTATAATTTTTATCAATTTAGCAGGTTTACCAATCAAACACTTGTCGTAATTACCTATAGTAATTTACTCCCGAACCAAAAACCTAGTATTTGTTTATTTTTAAAGTCTATAATTTAGACATTTGTCAGTTGAACATTTTGTTAAGCTTCTTTATATTCCAATCTTAAGTTTGAATGTTGTTACAGAATGACTGCAATAATGACGTTAAGGATTATGCCCTGAACTTTATGGAGATCACCAGTATATTGTTAGATGACACTAATACAAAATCATGGACAGAAGTGTCTAAAACTACATCTGACAAAGGTAAGCTTTTTTATTTTAATCTATACCAACACTTCTAATTTGTTGTTTAAGCGCATTACGTTTCTTGATAAAATATTTAAAAAGATGTTGTTGACTTAATTTCCATATTTTAAGCTAGCAGAAGTTTTAAGGTTACCATTGGTTAATTAATAGTATTTCAATTAAAATTGTCTTAACGTTTATCTTTAATTGTATAGAAAAAATGTCGCCTACTGACTTACTTGAACAAATGGATGATATGTTGGACTATTCGGCCAAATATTTTGACTCAAATCAAACTAACGTTATATTTCAAAGCGAACAACTAGAAGTTAAAGTTCAAAGTTTGGTTATGGAAAATAACTCGTTAGTAATTCGCGATACCAACGAAATATCAAATGAAGAAATTCTAGAGAGAAAAATAAGAGATTTATCTGGTAGCACAAATGGTGTATTTACCGTAGTCTCGACTACTTACAAAACAATTCCTCACCTTATGAACGCAGTTTTAATTGAAAAGGGTAGGGCGGTTAAAAATGGCTCAGGCAAAGGCCAAGGGGAGAAATACTGTCATGGGTTCCCAGTATCAAAAGACTTATGCAGTGAAATGAATGTCAATGGAAGTTCAATAAGTGACAGGAAGGCGCCCGAATTTGTTTGGGTTTTTCCAGACAAAAGCAGCGTAATGTCAATAACTGTATTCAATGCTACGGATAAAAAAACCCTGCCTGTTATATTCGATATTCACCATAACAGTGACGTCATCGTTTCGAAATACTCCGAAGTGACGTCACCTCGATTCAAGGACCACCGATGCGTTTACTATGACGTCATAACCAAGTTATGGTCTGATTTCGGGTGCCGGGCGACGAGTTTAGATCAAAACAAAGCAACTTGCGATTGTAATCACACAACCAGTTTTGCACTTATTTTACTAGTTCCCGTGTCACGTGACAAAAACACCGGAAATGGCCAATCAGAGAGAGACATATTGCTGACGTCACTTTTCCATGAATCTGTTGAACAAGATGGCGTTATGTGCGGGGTTGCGCTGCAGGTGTGTTATTTAAATTTGAATTTTGAACGAGTTGATATTTTTATTTTCTGATTGCTTCAGATTAGGTCGTAATCGGAAGTAACTGACATTTTGAAATTGTTGTTGGATTATTTTTATCCCGATTTTTTTATAGGGAATAAGAATTGTTGTTTTGGAAAAAAATGTCTCGATTGTTATTTCCTAATTAGCGATGGCCTAAAATTGAATTTATTTCAAATCAAAATTTTTTTGGGTTAGATCATTTAAAAGTGGTTAAAATTTTGTCATCAATTAGTAAAAATTAATTTAATATACAATACTAATTTTTTTTTCATTTTTTGATATTTTTATTTGAACTATCTTTTTTTTTATTACTAGATGATTAGTTACGTCACCGGCGGACTGTCAATTGCATTTTTAATCGTAAGCGTTCTCTTTTTCGCATTTGCTCGCCGTTCTTCAGACCGAACAGAAGAAAGGAACACGATCCATATGTGCCTAGCTATATCCATGCTACTTCTACATGTTGTTCTACTAGTGGACGAACCACAACTTCAAACAATATCGCTTGGGAGCGCAAACGTTACTCAAATCACCGATGTGAATCCAGGCTGGCTATGCTACACTATAACAGCTGTTACCCATTTTCTGTTGCTGTGTAATTTTTCATGGATGACCCTAGAGGGGATCTTGTTGTATCTTTGTGTTGTTACTGGTGATCTTAGACACAAAACACTGGGTAAATGGAAGCACGTGATTGGTTGGTCTTTTCCCGCAATTATTACAGTAATTGCTGTAGTGTTTGGTTTTACAATTGAAGGTAAATCTATTTTTTGAATTTAAATTACAACTTGAATAGCTAGTGTCGTGGTGATAAATAATATTAATTAAGTTTACTCCTATTCCCCCAAAATCAGCTAGTCTATAAATTAAATAAAATGTTGGATAATAAAAACTGCTGGTTTAGTAACTAGCTGTACTTAATTTTTAGTTTTTCGCACTTTAATGAAAGTAAATAAAAAGCTAAATAATAAATAATTTATTAACGCAACGGAAAAATATTGACAAAATCAATTTAATGATTTAAAACATGTCAAAAATATTAATGTTTACACAAGGATTTTATAGTATATTATGGCATGGTCACCAAACCCACTTATATACTTGATTTTCTTTTACATTTAATAATAAATTAAAATTGTAAAAGTTTTTGTCATATTTGTTGTTGTATTGTTTAAGTATAAATCCTATAAATTGTATTTTTTTACAGAATCGTACATCAGTATATTTTTCCTTAAATCAAACCCATCCACTTTATTAAAACCAGGTGCGTACAAAGTTCAATATTTTACTTTTATTTTCGTTTTAAAATCTCAAACCTTTATTTAAATTCACGGTTTATTTGAAATGAATGAAAAACGAAAACAGGTAAATTTAATTTACGATCTGCGATTATTTAACATGACGTAACCCAATTTTGTTTCGCTTTACACAGGAAGTGACGTGTACGGGTACATCTGTTACTTGTCACGTGACCTATCTTGGTTCGCCTTTGTACCGGTTGCTGTCAGTCTAACGATCAATATTTTTATAATGATTCGAGTGATGGTGGTAATTGGTCGACTAACTAGAGAAAGTAGGTTTTACAAGGTAAATTTTTATTTATTGACACTTTGTATTATTTGATCACATGTTAACAATATAGTGTTTTGCAGGTCTATGTTGTAAAGTCATTAATAATGTAAAATAAATTAAAAAATGTAGGTCAAGTTTTTTATTCCAATATTTTTTTAACTATATTAAAATCGCCCCATTTTTAAAGAGTGGCACCATTTTTAATATCCTGGAGCTTAAAATTTGTCAAAAACCCTAATTTATATTTAAGTAGTGTAAAGGTTATATAAACCGATTTTTAAAGTTAACCAAACAGTGATTCATGCGCTATGCAAACAGTCCCAAAAGTGTAAAATTGATATGCAAATTTTATTTTTTAAATTGCAATTTTATAGCCAACAAGTCAAACTCTTACAAACTACCAAGTCAACAAAAAAGCTGTAAAAAAATCGTTGCTGGCTTTTTGTAAGCTGTACCCTGTATTAGGAATCACGTGGTCGATAGCTCTTATTGCACCATTTGTACCTAAAGATGCGTTTTGTTATATGGAAGTTACGCATAGTATAGTCAACGGAATACAAGGTAATTTTAAACTTGATTTTATTAAAAAAACAAAAACATAATATTTTTTTACATTGATTTTATTAAAAGCTAAGTAACACATTACATTTTTTTTCGGTAACTATTATTTAAATTTTTTTAATAGAAGATAAACAAAAATGTTTGGGGGGGTTTTTATTTTTCCCTTATAAATTACACACGCGATAAGGCAAAGTTCAATGTTTACATAATAATTAACTTATTATTACGTAATACAGGGGTATTTTTCTTTCTTGTTACGGTTATTCAAAACGAGGAAAATCGAGCTTTGATTTCAACCACGTGGCATCGAATAAGTCACGACACGCGCTCATTGGTTGATTCCTGGCGTTCTAGAAAGATGTCATCTAACAATCCAGTCGTGCTGACAGCGTCAAAAACAATTCCGCACTCTTTATCTCCACCTCACGGACGCCAAACTAACGGTGTTTGACAATTTATTATCATAATCCATATTGGATTTATTTTGCTATGGTTTTTGTTTACTATTTCTGTTACAAGAATAAAAAAAACATATAAGAATATTAAGTTAGCAAATTCGGAAATAACTGCTTCAAGGTTGTCGTAAAATCAACACTTTTATGTTTTTTTAATTTTTGGCTAGGTCAACTATAAATACTCGTGTACATAAAAATAAAGCACTTAATATTTAAATTATATGATGTTTGGAAGTAAGTTAGAGACGCGAGCCGAACGAACAAACTTTTTTTTCAGGTTTGCTCGAACTACCGACGTAACCAACACACTTACATTTACAAAAATATAAATATTTTCTAAAATAAACCTAAATTTAATAAGAAAAAATATTAGTTTTTAAAATATATTTTTCCATTGTTTTTATTAGTTTATACAAGAATTAATTGTGCGCCATACAGGCTGCATTTTACCTGCTTGGTATTGCAACAAATATTTGTTTGTGGTAATTCACCCGCGCACCACTAACGGCAGTTTTTTTACTCTGAAATCCTTAAATTAGAAATACATCTGTAGACGTCCACCGCGCTCCCTAATAAATAGATTATCCACATTTTTAGATTTTGTAGATTATGCGCACTTTTAGATTTTTATAGATTTTATTTCATTTTCAACGTATTTTAAACAATACAATATTAAGCGCGAAAGTATGAAACTAACTTGCACTTAGTTTACGAAATGTACTGACGGACAACGTTACCCACCCCTATCTTATACCCTTAAACCGATAGTTAACCCGCACTTTTTACTTTGTATTAGTCATTCACTTTCATTTATAAACAGCTGCGCGGATGTAAAACCTTAAAAATTATTAATTCAAAAAATGAAAGCAAATTCTAAAAAATTAATACGCCACCAGATTTTTCAGATTATGATTTCAATTTTTTTAAACCGAAACATCAATCTCTTGATTAGGTTAATTTTATCATTATGAATAACTTGGAAAGATTGTTTGGCTTTGTTCTGCTTTCAGCTGATAAGGTGCAAAGTTGGATTACTAATTCGAAGTAATGCCTACGTGAGTTTGCTAATACCCTTAAGAGATCAAGTTGATCAAAATACCTATAGAACAACACCAGTTATGATAAATATTAATTATTTAATATTTTTATTTACACATTTTGTTTTGACTGCATTTAGCGTTTAATAAAAGCTTAAAAAAAATTCAATGTTAAAATCGTGAAGGCTTTTTAAAAATTGATCTAAAATGTGGTAACTTTTGTAATATAGATAACCCGCTTAATATAACTTTTTAAATAAGGCTAATTCTAACTCAATTTTATTTTATCAATACCTGTTGTTCTATATAAGCCTTTCAAAAATACTAAAAAGGGCCTGACAACATGCAATTCGATAAAGCCTCTTTTGATATAAGCTATAAAATACCAAACTATTTAAACAGTAAAAAATCAATATGTAAATAGGTTTCTATTTTCTAAGCTTTTTTAAACGTCCCCTACGCAAAGCAGATGACATGGTTGTTAAAATAACAAACACGTTTAAATATATAGTAAAATCGTGTAGGTTATACAAATAAAAACGAGTTATAAATTAAATTCATTTCGCAATTTTTGTCTCTATTTAAGTCTACTATGGTTTTAACGTCAAATATATTTATAGTTTTTATATATTAAATAATGATTCACTTTTCTTATTTTAGTTTCTTATGGTATATAAATATAAATTTTCAAGTTGAATGTAAACTTAAATTATAACCCAAGCGCTTAGTAATAATTAACTTGAAAAAAAACACCTAATTTTAACAAAGTAAACACTCAACAGTTAACAGCTTGAATTTGAATTACTGTAATTCTTGAATGAATAACAAGTTACCAAAAAGCAATTAACCAATTCATATCCCAAACTCTAAAGTATAACAGGGCCATTTACTTTAACTTAAGGTTATACATATCGTTAAAAAGAAACGAAAAAAATTAGAAAAAAATTTGATAATTGTATAAATTTTGTATTTTTTTAAATTGTAGTTTGTTTCGATGCCAGACGTTGTCTAATAAACACGACAGATGTTTTACGAGGGTTTAATATTTATTCAGAGCTTGTGTATATTGCAAACACACGTTTAAAAATTAACCAGCAATTTATTGCCTAGCTTAAATACTCCGAATTAATAAAACTACCGAAAAATCTAATTGGTACATAGTGGTCCATTTGTTATATCACGCCAACCTTTATATCTATTACTTGAAATTTCACCTCGTTAATCTTTTACTATCACTTTTATTTCTACGTTTTTAACTTTTCTTTTTGTAGTTTCTTTCAATTTATTGTTTTTTCTTTGTATTTTCTTTACAAATTTACGACATTTTTGTTTTTCAGAGGCGTTTATATTACCCTTAGTCTTATACGAATGATGGTTGCTATCAAAACCGCATTAGAATAGATTTTTTGATGTAAACTGATGCAACAAAACCATCAAAAGGAAATGCCATTCAGGTTAAGTGAGATTGTTTAAATGATTCGGGTTTTAATACAAGTGGTAATCATTATATATTGTATTATTCAAATAATAGGCATTATTTAAGATATCAAATATAAAAGTTTGTAATTTTGTTTTAAATAAAATTTGTATGTTAAACCTTTTTTAATAATGAATACACTGTTGTATATTGGTTTATAATTAAATGATCAAAACTCAAAATTAAAAAAATAAACCATTCTTACGATATACATAGTAAATAAAATCTTATTTTCACAATTCTGGCTCGAAAAAAAATTTGGTAAACCCACATTCTTTTTTTATCACGGTTTACGTCGAATAACAGACGCTATTGATTTATTGAATTCGTTGAATATAGTCTGCCGGTCGTATATTTATTTATTTAGTTTAGTAAACCCTTCAAAAAATCAATATTAATAAGTCCAATTAATATGCAACATAAAAAACATCAATTTATATTTTGTTTAAATTGGTAAAACAAAAAACGTAAATATTTATTAACAAATAGAAAACGCTGCTGTCACTTTACCAATGAGAGTTTTTTTTTATTTCTGTAACGTTGATGGTATGACGTCACTAAAATTTAAGTTTAAGTCATGTAGTTCTCTAAAAATTAAAAAGAAATTAAAATCACTTCAGCTGTTTATATTTGGAAACAATGAAACACGGTCACGTGATTTTGTTTACATTTATTTTCAAAACAGTTGTTTTTACATATTTCTTATGTGTTCAATTTAAAAAAATACTTACCCAATAAAAAATACTTAAAAAGTAACAACTGTCTTATATAATATGGATAAATTTTGCTTTTCATGCTAAGTTTGTTTTTAAAAAAAAAAATTTAAAAAAAGTACAACAAACGGCCAAGATAGGGCAAAATAAGGTTATTTTCCTATGTCTGCCAGCATATGATCTTACGACGATGACGTCGTGCGTCACGTGACTCGCGAGCGTTGGGACTTTCCCTATTTACAATATTTACCTTCAAATCCCGGAATCTCAAAAACTACTTGACCAATTTTTAAAATAATGTTATCCTCGTGCAAGTTGGAAAAATTCCAACATAATTAAAAAAAAACTCTGCGACCGAACCATCTCTTTAAATTATCCGAAGTAACTTAGTTACATTATCCAAATTTAACCAAAAATAAAAAATATAACCAAGCATTTTTTATGCAAAACATACATTTAAATTGTGTTGCAGCTAATATAAACACCCTCAAAATTAAATTCTATTAAAATTTTAACTTTTTTTTTCTACATTTGGTATTTATTTTAAAATTACATATGCTAAAATGCAAGGTTTTTTGTAGGCTTGTAGTGGCTTACAAGTTAGGCGCTTGCTTTCCAATCATAACAACCGAGTTCAAATCGTGCGGTTGACATTTGATACTAGATGAATTTTTAGTTTGAACTGTAGATTTTCGTAAAATGTTTTATTTTTTTTCCTTTGCAGTTCCAACAAATCAATTATGTTTTAATTTAAAATTTTTTATTTTTTTTAAATTTATATGCAATATCATTGGCCAAAAATATCACGTGACCTAATTAAACCCAGAATAAAAATCAGCTGTAACTTTTTACTCAAAAAATTTGCAAATGTTTTATTTTGAATGTTAATTAGGCCAATCTGCGTCTAATAAAATATAAAATTTTAGGTTTTGAGATTTCATCGATTTTTAATAGAAGTGTCATAACTTTTATGAATATTAATATTTTTAAAAAATATTTTGTAAACACGTTAATTGAAACCTATGTAGTTCTTACAGAACAAATATTTTTCGATTTAAAATTTTTTATTTTTTTCAAAAAATTTATATGCATTATCATTGGCCAAAAATATCACGTGACCTAATTAAATCCAGAATGAAAATTTGCTGTAACTTTTGTTTTACTGAAAATTTTCGCGAAATGTTTTATCTTGAATGTTAGTTAGGTCAATGCGCGTCTAATAAAATATAAAATTTTAGGTTTTGAGATTTCATCAATTTTTAATAAAAGTGTCATAACTTTTATGAATATTAATATTTTCAAAAAATATTTTGTAAACACGTTAATTGGACATGTGCGGTTCTAACAAAACATTTATTTTTCGATTTAAAGTTTTTTATTTTTTTTAAAAGTTTATATGCAATAGCATTGTCCAAAAATATCACGTGACCTAATTAAACCCAGAATGAAAATTTGCTGTAACTTTTGTTTTACTGAAAATTTTTGCGAAATATTTGTTCTTGAATGTTAGTTAGGTCAATGCGCGTCTAATAAAATAAAAAATTTTAGGTTTTGAGATTTCATCAATTTTTAATAAAAGTGTCATAACTTTTATGAATATTAATATTTTCAAAAAATATTTTGTAAACACGTTAATTGGACCTGTGCGGTTCCAACAAAACATTTATTTTTCGATTTAAATTTTTTTTTTTAAAGTTTATATGCAATAGCATTAGCCAAAAATATCACGTGACCTAATTAAATCCAGAATGAAAATTTGCTGTAACTTTTGTTTTACTGGAAATTTTTGCGAAATGTTTTATTTTGAATGTTAGTTAAGTCAATGCGCGTCTAATAAAATATAAAATTTTAGGTTTTGAGATTTCATCAATTTTTAATAAAAGTGTCATAACTTTTATGAATATTAATATTTTCAAAAAATATTTTGTAAACACGTTAATTGGACCTGTGCGGTTCCAACAAAACATTTATTTTTCGATTTAAAAATTTTTTTTTTTTAAGTTTATATGCAATAGCATTGGCCAAAAATATCACGTGACCTAATTAAATCCAGAATGAAAATTTGCTGTAACTTTTGTTTTACTGGAAATTTTTGCGAAATGTTTTATTTTGAATGTTAGTTAAGTCAATGCGCGTCTAATAAAATATAAAATTTTAGGTTTTGAGATTTCATCAATTTTTAATAAAAGTTTCATAACTTTTATGAATATTAATATTTTCAAAAATTATTTTGTAAACACGTTAATTGGACCTGTACGGTTCTAACAAAACAATTATTTTTCGATTTAAAATTTTTTTTTTTTTTGAAAGTTTATATGCAATAGCATTGGCCAAAAATATCACGTGACCTAATTAAATCCAGAATGAAAATTTGCTGTAACTTTTGTTTTACTGAAAATTTTTGCGAAATGTTTGATCTTGAATGTTAGTTAGGTCAATGCGCGTCTAATAAAATAAAAAATTTTAGGTTTTGAGATTTCATCAATTTTTAATAAAAGTGTCATAACTTTTATGAATATTAATATTTTCAAAAATTATTTTGTAAACACGTTAATTGGACCTGTGCGGTTCTAACAAAACATTTATTTTTCGATTTAAAATTTTTTTATTTTTTTTTAAAGTTTATATGCAATAGCATTGGTCAAAAATATCACGTGACCTAATTAAATCCAGAATGAAAATTTGCTGTAACTTTTGTTTTACTGAAAATTTTCGCGAAATGTTTTATCTTGAATGTTAGTTAAGTCAATGCGCGTCTAATAAAATATAAAATTTTAGGTTTTGAGAATTCATCAATTTTTAATAAAAGTGTCATAACTTTTATGAATATTAATATTTTCAAAAAATATTTTGTAAACACGTTAATTGGACCTGTGCGGTTCTAACAAAACATTTATTTTTCGATTTAAAATTTTTTATTTTTTTTTAAAGTTTATATGCAAAAAGCGTTGGCCAAAAATATCACGTGACCTAATTAAATCCAGAATGAAAATTTGCTGTAACTTTTGTTTTACTAAAAATTTTTTCGAAATGTTTTATCTTGAATGTTAGTTAGGTCAATGCGCGTCTAATAAAATAAAAAAATTTAGGATTTGAGATTTCATCAATTTCTAATAAAAGTGTCATAACTTTTATGAATATTAATATTTTCAAAAAATATTTTGTAAACACGTTAATTGGACCTGTGCGGTTCTAACAAAACATTTATTTTTCGATTTAAAATTTTTTTATTTTTTTTTAAAGTTTATATGCAATAGCATTGGTCAAAAATATCACGTGACCTAATTAAACCCAGAATGAAAATTTGCTGTAACTTTTGTTTTACTGAAAATTTTCGCGAAATGTTTTATCTTGAATGTTAGTTAAGTCAATGCGCGTCTAATAAAATATAAAATTTTAGGTTTTGAGAATTCATCAATTTTTAATAAAAGTGTCATAACTTTTATGAATATTAATATTTTCAAAAAATATTTTGTAAACACGTTAATTGGACCTGTGCGGTTCTAACAAAACATTTATTTTTTGATTTAAAATTTTTTATTTTTTTTTTAAATTTATATGCAAAAAGCGTTGGCCAAAAATATCACGTGACCTAATTAAACCCAGAATGAAAATTTGCTGTAACTTTTGTTTTACTGAAAATTTTTGCGAAATGTTTTATCTTAAATGTTAGTTAAGTCAATGCGCGTCTAATAAAATATAAAATTTTAGGTTTTGAGATTTCATCAATTTTTAATAAAAGTGTCATAACTTTTATGAATATTAATATTTTCAAAAATTATTTTGTAAACACGTTAATTGGACCTGTGCGGTTCTAACAAAACAATTATTTTTCAATTTAAAATTTTTTTTTTAAAGTTTATATGCAATAGCATTGGCAAAAAATATCACGTGACCTAATTAAATCCAAAATGAAAATTTGCTGTAACTTTTGTTTTACTGAAAATTTTTTCGAAATGTTTTATCTTGAATGTTAGTTAGGTCAATGCGCGTCTAATAAAATAAAAAAATTTAGGATTTGAGATTTCATCAATTTTTAATAAAAGTGTCATAACTTTTATGAATATTAATATTTTCAAAAAATATTTTGTAAACACGTTAATTGGACCTGTGCGGTTTTAACAAAACATTTATTTTTCGATTTAAAATTTTTTTATTTTTTTTTTAAGTTTATATGCAATAGCATTGGCCAAAAATATCACGTGACCTAATTAAACCCAGAATGAAAATTTGCTGTAACTTTTGTTTTACTGAAAATTTTCGCGAAATGTTTTATCTTGAATGTTATTTAAGTCAATGCGCGTCTAATAAAATATAAAATTTTAGGTTTTGAGATTTCATCAATTTTTAATAAAAGTGTCATAACTTTTATGAATATTAATATTTTCAAAAATTATTTTGTAAACACGTTAATTGGACCTGTGCGGTTCTAACAAAACAATTATTTTTCGATTTAAATTTTTTTTTTTTTTAAGTTTATATGCAATAGCGTTGGCTAAAAATATCACGTAACCTAATTAAACCCAGAATGAAAATTTGCTGTAACTTTAGTTTTACTGAAAATTTTTGCGAAATGTTTTATCTTGAATGTTAGTTAGGTCAATGCGCGTCTAATAAAATATAAAAATTTAGGTTTTGAGATTTCATCAATTTTTAATAAAAGTGTCATAACTTTTATGAATATTAATATTTTCAAAAAATATTTTGTAAACACGTTAATTGGACCTGTGCGGTTCTAACAAAACATTTATTTTTTGATTTAAAATTTTTTATTTTTTTTTAAAGTTTATATGCAAAAAGCGTTGGCCAAAAATATCACGTGACCTAATTAAACCCAGAATGAAAATTTGCTGTAACTTTTGTTTTACTGAAAATTTTCGCGAAATGTTTTATCTTAAATGTTAGTTAAGTCAATGCGCGTCTAATAAAATATAAAATTTTAGGTTTTGAGATTTCATCAATTTTTAATAAAAGTGTCATAACTTTTATGAATATTAATATTTTCAAAAATTATTTTGTAAACACGTTAATTGGACCTGTGCGGTTCTAACAAAACAATTATTTTTCGATTTAAAATTTTTTTTTTAAAAATTATATGCAATAGCATTGGCAAAAAATATCACGTGACCTAATTAAATCCAAAATGATAATTTGCTGTAACTTTTGTTTTACTGAAAATTTTTTCGAAATGTTTTATCTTGAATGTTAGTTAGGTCAATGCGCGTCTAATAAAATAAAAAAATTTAGGATTTGAGATTTCATCAATTTTTAATAAAAGTGTCATAACTTTTATGAATATTAATATTTTCAAAAAATATTTTGTAAACACGTTAATTGGACCTGTGCGGTTCTAACAAAACATTTATTTTTTGATTTAAAATTTTTTTATTTTTTTTTTAAGTTTATATGCAATAGCATTGGCCAAAAATATCACGTGACCTAATTAAACCCAGAATGAAAATTTGCTGTAACTTTTGTTTTACTGAAAATTTTCGCGAAATGTTTTATCTTGAATGTTATTTAAGTCAATGCGCGTCTAATAAAATATAAAATTTTAGGTTTTGAGATTTCATCAATTTTTAATAAAAGTGTCATAACTTTTATGAATATTAATATTTTCAAAAATTATTTTGTAAACACGTTAATTGGACCTGTGCGGTTCTAACAAAACATTTATTTTTCGATTTAAATTTTTTTTTTTTTTAAGTTTATATGCAATAGCGTTGGCCAAAAATATCACGTAACCTAATTAAACCCAGAATGAAAATTTGCTGTAACTTTAGTTTTACTGAAAATTTTTGCGAAATGTTTTATCTTGAATGTTAGTTAGGTCAATGCGCGTCTAATAAAATATAAAAATTTAGGTTTTGAGATTTCATCAATTTTTAATAAAAGTGTCATAACTTTTATGAATATTAATATTTTCAAAAAATATTTTGTAAACACGTTAATTGGACCTGTGCGGTTCTAACAAAACATTTATTTTTTGATTTAAAATTTTTTATTTTTTTTAAAAGTTTATTTGCAAAAAGCGTTGGCCATAAATATTACGTGACCTAATTAAATCCAGAATGAAAATTTGCTGTAACTTTTGTTTTACTGAAAATTTTCGCAAAATGTTTTATCTTGAATGTTAGTTAAGTCAATGCGCGTCTAATAAAATATAAAATTTTAGGTTTTGAGATTTCATAAATTTTTAATAAAAGTGTCATAACTTTTATGAATATTAATATTTTCAAAAATTATTTTGTAAACACGTTAATTGGACCTGTGCGGTTCTAACAAAACAATTATTTTTCGATTTAAAATTTTTTTTTTAAAGTTTATATGCAATAGCATTGGCAAAAAATATCACGTGACCTAATTAAACCCAGAATGAAAATTTGCTGTAACTTTTGTTTTACTAAAAATTTTTTCGAAATGTTTTATCTTGAATGTTAGTTAGGTCAATGCGCGTCTAATAAAATAAAAAAATTTAGGATTTGAGATTTCATCAATTTTTAATAAAAGTGTCATAACTTTTATGAATATTAATATTTTCAAAAAATATTTTGTAAACACGTTAATTGGACCTGTGCGGTTCGAACAAAACATTTATTTTTCGATTTAAAATTTTTTATTTTTTTTTTAAGTTTATATGCAATAGCATTGGCCAAAAATATCACGTGACCTAATTAAACCCAGAATGAAAATTTGCTGTAACATTTGTTTTACTGAAAATTTTCGCGAAATGTTTTATCTTGAATGTTAGTTAAGTCAATGCGCGTCTAATAAAATATAAAATTTTAGGTTTTGAGATTTCATCAATTTTTAATAAAAGTGTCATAACTTTTATGAATATTAATATTTTCAAAAATTATTTTGTAAACACGTTAATTGGACTTGTGCGGTTCTAACAAAACAATTATTTTTCGATTTAAAGTTATTTTTTTAAAGTTTATATGCAATACCATTGGCCAAAAATATCACGTGACCTAATTAAATCCAGAATAAAAATTTGCTGTAACTTTTGTTTTACTGAAAATTTTTGCAAAATGTTTTATCTTGAATGTTAGTTAGGTCAATGCGCGTCTAATAAAATAAAAAATTTTAGGTTTTGAGATTTCATCAATTTTTAATTAAAGTGTCATAACTTTTATGAATATTAATATTTTCAAAAAATATTTTGTAAACACGTTAATTGGACCTGTGCGGTTCTAACAAAACATTTATTTTTCGATTTAAAATTTTTTTATTTTTTTTTTTAAGTTTATATGCATTAGCATTGGCCAAAAATATCACGTGACCTAATTAAACCCAGAATGAAAATTTGCTGTAACTTTTGTTTTACTGAAAATTTTTGCGAAATGTTTTATCTTGAATGTTAGTTAAGTCAATGCGCGTCTAATAAAATATAAAATTTTAGGTTTTGAGATTTCATCAATTTTTAATAAAAGTGTCATAACTTTTATGAATATTAATATTTTTAAAAATTATTTTGTAAACACGTTAATTGGACCTGTGCGGTTCTAACAAAACATTTATTTTTCGATTTAAATTTTTTTTTTTTTTAAGTTTATATGCAAAAGCGTTGGCCAAAAATATCACGTGACCTAATTAAATCCAGAATGAAAATTTGCTGTAACTTTAGTTTTACTGAAAATTTTTGCGAAATGTTTTATCTTGAATGTTAGTTAGGTCAATGCGCGTCTAATAAAATATAAAAATTTAGGTTTTGAGATTTCATCAATTTTTAATAAAAGTGTCATAACTTTTATGAATATTAATATTTTCAAAAAATATTTTGTAAACACGTTAATTGGACCTGTGCGGTTCTAACAAAACATTTATTTTTCGATTTAAAATTTTTTATTTTTTTTTAAAGTTTATATGCAGAAGCGTTGGCCAAAAATATCACGTGACCTAATTAAACCCAGAATGAAAATTTGCTGTAACTTTTGTTTTACTGAAAATTTTCGCGAAATGTCTTATCTTGAATGTTAGTTAAGTCAATGCGCGTCTAATAAAATATAAAATTTAAGGTTTTGAGATTTCATCAATTTTTAATAAAAGTGTCATAACTTTTATGAATATTAATATTTTCAAAAATTATTTTGTAAACACGTTAATTGGACTTGTGCGGTTCTAACAAAACAATTATTTTTCGATTTAAAATTTTTTTTTTAAAGTTTATATGCAATAGCATTGGCCAAAAATATCACGTGACCTAATTAAATCCAGAATGAAAATTTGCTGTAACTTTTGTTTTACTGAAAATTTTTGCAAAATGTTTTATCTTGAATGTTAGTTAGGTCAATGCGCGTCTAATAAAATAAAAAATTTTAGGTTTTGAGATTTCATCAATTTTTAATAAAAGTGTCATAACTTTTATGAATATTAATATTTTCAAAAAATATTTTGTAAACACGTTAATTGGACCTGTGCGGTTCCAACAAAACATTTATTTTTCGATTTAAAATTTTTTTATTTTTTTTTTAAGTTTATATGCAATAGCATTGGCCAAAAATATCACGTGACTTAATTAAACCCAGAATGAAAATTTGCTGTAACTTTTGTTTTACTGAAAATTTTCGCGAAATGTTTTATCTTGAATGTTAGTTAAGTCAATGCGCGTCTAATAAAATATAAAATTTTAGGTTTTGAGATTTCATCAATTTTTAATAAAAGTGTCATAACTTTTATGAATATTAATATTTTCAAAAATTATTTTGTAAACACGTTAATTGGACTTGTGCGGTTCTAACAAAACAATTATTTTTCGATTTAAAATTTTTTTTTTAAAGTTTATATGCAATAGCATTGGCCAAAAATATCACGTGACCTAATTAAATCCAGAATGAAAATTTGCTGTAACTTTTGTTTTACTGAAAATTTTTGAAAAATGTTTTATCTTGAATGTTAGTTAGGTCAATGCGCGTCTAATAAAATAAAAAATTTTAGGTTTTGAGATTTCATCAATTTTTAATAAAAGTGTCATAACTTTTATGAATATTAATATTTTCAAAAAATATTTTGTAAACACGTTAATTGGACCTGTGCGGTTCTAACAAAACATTTATTTTTCGATTTAAAATTTTTTTATTTTTTTTTTTAAGTTTATATGCATTAGCATTGGCCAAAAATATCACGTGACCTAATTAAACCCAGAATGAAAATTTGCTGTAACTTTTGTTTTACTGAAAATTTTCGCGAAATGTTTTATCTTGAATGTTAGTTAGGTCAATGCGCGTCTAATAAAATAAAAAATTTTAGGTTTTGAGATTTCATCAATTTTTAATAAAAGTGTCATAACTTTTATGAATATTAATATTTTCAAAAATTATTTTGTAAACACGTTAATTGGACCTGTGCGGTTCTAACAAAACAATTATTTTTCGATTTAAAATTTTTTTTTTAAAGTTTATATGCAATAGCATTGGCAAAAAATATCACGTGACCTAATTAAATCCAGAATGAAAATTTGCTGTAACTTTTGTTTTACTAAAAATTTTTTCGAAATGTTTTATCTTGAATGTTAGTTAGGTCAATGCGCGTCTAATAAAATAAAAAAATTTAGGATTTGAGATTTCATCAATTTTTAATAAAAGTGTCATAACTTTTATGAATATTAATATTTTCAAAAAATATTTTGTAAACACGTTAATTGGACCTGTGCGGTTCGAACAAAACATTTATTTTTCGATTTAAAATTTTTTTATTTTTTTTTTAAGTTTATATGCAATAGCATTGGCCAAAAATATCACGTGACCTAATTAAACCCAGAATGAAAATTTGCTGTAACATTTGTTTTACTGAAAATTTTCGCGAAATGTTTTATCTTGAATGTTAGTTAAGTCAATGCGCGTCTAATAAAATATAAAATTTTAGGTTTTGAGATTTCATCAATTTTTAATAAAAGTGTCATAACTTTATGAATATTAATTTTTTCAAAAATTATTTTGTAAACACGTTAATTGGACCTGTGCGGTTCTAACAAAACATTTATTTTTCGATTTAAATTTTTTTTTTTTTAAGTTTATATGCAATAGCGTTGGCCAAAACTATCACGTGACCTAATTAAACCCAGAATGAAAATTTGCTGTAACTTTAGTTTTACTGAAAATTTTTGCGAAATGTTTTATCTTGAATGTTAGTTAGGTCAATGCGCGTCTAATAAAATATAAAAATTTAGGTTTTGAGATTTCATCAATTTTTAATAAAAGTGTCATAACTTTTATGAATATTAATATTTTCAAAAAATATTTTTTAAACACGTTAATTGGACCTGTGCGGTTCTAACAAAACATTTATTTTTTGATTTAAAATTTTTTATTTTTTTTAAAAGTTTATTTGCAAAAAGCGTTGGCCATAAATATCACGTGACCTAATTAAACCCAGAATGAAAATTTGCTGTAACTTTTGTTTTACTGAAAATTTTCGCGAAATGTTTTATCTTGAATGTTAGTTAAGTCAATGCGCGTCTAATAAAATATAAAATTTTAGGTTTTGAGATTTCATAAATTTTTAATAAAAGTGTCATAACTTTTATGAATATTAATATTTTCAAAAATTATTTTGTAAACACGTTAATTGGACCTGTGCGGTTCTAACAAAACATTTATTTTTCGATTTAAATTTTTTATTTTTTTTTTAAGTTTATATGCAATAGCGTTGGCCAAAAATATCACGTGACCTAATTAAACCCAGAATGAAAATTTGCTGTAACTTTTGTTTTACTAAAAATTTTTTCGAAATGTTTTATCTTGAATGTTAGTTAGGTCAATGCGCGTCTAATAAAATAAAAAAATTTAGGATTTGAGATTTCATCAATTTTTAATAAAAGTGTCATAACTTTTATGAATATTAATATTTTCAAAAAATATTTTGTAAACACGTTAATTGGACCTGTGCGGTTCGAACAAAACATTTATTTTTCGATTTAAAATTTTTTATTTTTTTTTTAAGTTTATATGCAATAGCATTGGCCAAAAATATCACGTGACCTAATTAAACCCAGAATGAAAATTTGCTGTAACATTTGATTTACTGAAAATTTTCGCGAAATGTTTTATCTTGAATGTTAGTTAAGTCAATGCGCGTCTAATAAAATATAAAATTTTAGGTTTTGAGATTTCATCAATTTTTAATAAAAGTGTCATAACTTTTATGAATATTAATATTTTCAAAAATTATTTTGTAAACACGTTAATTGGACTTGTGCGGTTCTAACAAAACAATTATTTTTCGATTTAAAATTGTTTTTTTAAAGTTTATATGCAATACCATTGGCCAAAAATATCACGTGACCTAATTAAATCCAGAATGAAAATTTGCTGTAACTTTTGTTTTACTGAAAATTTTTGCAAAATGTTTTATCTTGAATGTTAGTTAGGTCAATGCGCGTCTAATAAAATAAAAAATTTTAGGTTTTGAGATTTCATCAATTTTTAATAAAAGTGTCATAACTTTTATGAATATTAATATTTTCAAAAAATATTTTGTAAACACGTTAATTGGACCTGTGCGGTTCTAACAAAACATTTATTTTTCGATTTAAAATTTTTTATTTTTTTTAAAAGTTTATTTGCAAAAAGCGTTGGCCATAAATATCACGTGACCTAATTAAACCCAGAATGAAAATTTGCTGTAACTTTTGTGTTACTGAAAATTTTCGCGAAATGTTTTATCTTGAATGTTAGTTAAGTCAATGCGCGTCTAATAAAATATAAAATTTTAGGTTTTGAGATTTCATAAATTTTTAATAAAAGTGTCATAACTTTTATGAATATTAATATTTTCAAAAATTATTTTGTAAACACGTTAATTGGACCTGTGCGGTTCTAACAAAACATTTATTTTTCGATTTAAATTTTTTTATTTTTTTTTTAAGTTTATATGCACTAGCGTTGGCCAAAAATATCACGTGACCTAATTAAATCCAGAATGAAAATTTGCTGTAACTTTTGTTTTACTAAAAATTTTTTCGAAATGTTTGATCTTGAATGTTAGTTAGGTCAATGCGCGTCTAATAAAATATAAAAATTTAGGATTTGAGAAATCATCAATTTTTAATAAAAGTGTCATAACTTTTATGAATATTAATATTTTCAAAAATTATTTTGTAAACACGTTAATTGGACTTGTGCGGTTCTAACAAAACAATTATTTTTCGATTTAAAATTATTTTTTTAAAGTTTATATGCAATATCATTGGCCAAAAATATCACGTGACCTAATTAAATCCAGAATGAAAATTTGCTGTAACTTTTGTTTTACTGAAAATTTTTGCAAAATGTTTTATCTTGAATGTTAGTTAGGTCAATGCGCGTCTAATAAAATAAAAAATTTTCGGTTTTGAGATTTCATCAATTTTTAATAAAAGTGTCATAACTTTTATGAATATTAATATTTTCAAAAAATATTTTGTAAACACGTTAATTGGACCTGTGCGGTTCTAACAAAACATTTATTTTTCGATTTAAAATTTTTTTATTTTTTTTTTTAAGTTTATATGCATTAGCATTGGCCAAAAATATCACGTGACCTAATTAAACCCAGAATGAAAATTTGCTGTAACTTTTGTTTTACTGAAAATTTTCGCGAAATGTCTTATCTTGAATGTTAGTTAAGTCAATGCGCGTCTAATAAAATATAAAATTTTAGGTTTTGAGATTTCATCAATTTTTAATAAAAGTGTCATAACTTTTATGAATATTAATATTTTCAAAAATTATTTTGTAAACACGTTAATTGGACTTGTGCGGTTCTAACAAAACAATTATTTTTCGATTTAAAATTTTTTTTTTAAAGTTTATATGCAATAGCATTGGCCAAAAATATCACGTGACTTAATTAAATCCAGAATGAAAATTTGCTGTAACTTTTGTTTTACTGAAAATTTTTGCAAAATGTTTTATCTTGAATGTTAGTTAGGTCAATGCGCGTCTAATAAAATAAAAAATTTTAGGTTTTGAGATTTCATCAATTTTTAATAAAAGTGTCATAACTTTTATGAATATTAATATTTTCAAAAAATATTTTGTAAACACGTTAATTGGACCTGTGCGGTTCTAACAAAACATTTATTTTTCGATTTAAAATTTTTTTATTTTTTTTTTAAGTTTATATGCAATAGCATTGGCCAAAAATATCACGTGACCTAATTAAACCCAGAATGAAAATTTGCTGTAACTTTGGTTTTACTGAAAATTTTCGCGAAATGTTTTATCTTGAATGTTAGTTAAGTCAATGCGCGTCTAATAAAATATAAAATTTTAGGTTTTGAGATTTCATCAATTTTTAATAAAAGTGTCATAACTTTTATGAATATTAATATTTTCAAAAATTATTTTGTAAACACGTTAATTGGTCCTGTGCGGTTCTAACAAAACATTTATTTTTCGATTTAAATTTTTTTTTTTTTAAGTTTATATGCAATAGCGTTGGCCAAAAATATCACGTGACCTAATTAAACCCAGAATGAAAATTTGCTGTAACTTTTGTTTTACTGAAAATTTTTGCGAAATGTTTTATCTTGAATGTTAGTTAGGTCAATGCGCGTCTAATAAAATATAAAAATTTAGGTTTTGAGATTTCATCAATTTTTAATAAAAGTGTCATAACTTTTATGAATATTAATATTTTCAAAAAATATTTTGTAAACACGTTAATTGGACCTGTGCGGTTCTAACAAAACATTTATTTTTCGATTTAAAATTTTTTATTTTTTTTTAAAGTTTATATGCAGAAGCGTTGGCCAAAAATATCACGTGACCTAATTAAACCCAGAATGAAAATTTGCTGTAACTTTTGTTTTACTGAAAATTTTCGCGAAATGTCTTATCTTGAATGTTAGTTAAGTCAATGCGCGTCTAATAAAATATAAAATTTTAGGTTTTGAGATTTCATCAATTTTTAATAAAAGTGTCATAACTTTTATGAATATTAATATTTTCAAAAATTATTTTGTAAACACGTTAATTGGACTTGTGCGGTTCTAACAAAACATTTATTTTTCGATTTAAAATTTTTTTATTTTTTTTTTAAGTTTATATGCAATAGCATTGGCCAAAAATATCACGTGACCTAATTAAACCCAGAATGAAAATTTGCTGTAACTTTTGTTTTACTGAAAATTTTCGCGAAATGTTTTATCTTGAATGTTAGTTAAGTCAATGCGCGTCTAATAAAATATAAAATTTTAGGTTTTGAGATTTCATCAATTTTTAATAAAAGTGTCATAACTTTTATGAATATTAATCTTTTCAAAAATTATTTTGTAAACACGTTAATTGGACCTGTGCGGTTCTAATAAAACATTTATTTTTCGATTTAAATTTTTTTTTTTTTCAGTTTATATGCAATAGCGTTGGCCAAAAATATCACGTGACCTAATTAAACCCAGAATGAAAATTTGCTGTAACTTTAGTTTTACTGAAAATTTTTGCGAAATGTTTTATCTTGAATGTTAGTTAGGTCAATGCGCGTCTAATAAAATATAAAAATTTAGGTTTTGAGATTTCATCAATTTTTAATAAAAGTGTCATAACTTTTATGAATATTAATATTTTCAAAAAATATTTTGTAAACACGTTAATTGGACCTGTGCGGTTCTAACAAAACATTTATTTTTTGATTTAAAATTTTTTATTTTTTTTAAAAGTTTATTTGCAAAAAGCGTTGGCCATAAATATCACGTGACCTAATTAAACCCAGAATGAAAATTTGCTGTAACTTTTGTTTTAATGAAAATTTTCGCGAAATGTTTTATCTTGAATGTTAGTTAAGTCAATGCGCGTCTAATAAAATATAAAATTTTAGGTTTTGAGATTTCATAAATTTTTAATAAAAGTGTCATAACTTTTATGAATATTAATATTTTCAAAAATTATTTTGTAAACACGTTAATTGGACCTGTGCGGTTCTAACAAAACAATTATTTTTCGATTTAAAATTTTTTTTTTTAAGTTTATATGCAATAGCATTGGCAAAAAATATCACGTGACCTAATTAAATCCAGAATGAAAATTTGCTGTAACTTTTGTTTTACTAAAAATTTTTTCGAAATGTTTTATCTTGAATGTTAGTTAGGTCAATGCGCGTCTAATAAAATAAAAAAATTTAGGATTTGAGATTTCATCAATTTTTTATAAAAGTGTCATAACTTTTATGAATATTAATATTTTCAAAAAATATTTTGTAAACACGTTAATTGGACCTGTGCAGTTCTAACAAAACATTTATTTTTCGATTTAAAATTTTTTTATTTTTTTTTTAAGTTTATATGCATTAGCATTGGCCAAAAATATCACGTGACCTAATTAAACCCAGAATGAAAATTTGCTGTAACTTTTGTTTTACTGAAAATTTTCGCGAAATGTTTTATCTTGAATGTTAGTTAGGTCAATGCGCGTCTAATAAAATAAAAAATTTTAGGTTTTGAGATTTCATCAATTTTTAATAAAAGTGTCATAACTTTTATGAATATTAATATTTTCAAAAATTATTTTGTAAACACGTTAATTGGACCTGTGCGGTTCTAACAAAACAATTATTTTTCGATTTAAAATTTTTTTTTTAAAGTTTATATGCAATAGCATTGGCAAAAAATATCACGTGACCTAATTAAATCCAGAATGAAAATTTGCTGTAACTTTTGTTTTACTAAAAATTTTTTCGAAATGTTTTATCTTGAATGTTAGTTAGGTCAATGCGCGTCTAATAAAATAAAAAAATTTAGGATTTGAGATTTCATCAATTTTTAATAAAAGTGTCATAACTTTTATGAATATTAATATTTTCAAAAAATATTTTGTAAACACGTTAATTGGACCTGTGCGGTTCGAACAAAACATTTATTTTTCGATTTAAAATTTTTTTATTTTTTTTTTAAGTTTATATGCAATAGCATTGGCCAAAAATATCACGTGACCTAATTAAACCCAGAATGAAAATTTGCTGTAACATTTGTTTTACTGAAAATTTTCGCGAAATGTTTTATCTTGAATGTTAGTTAAGTCAATGCGCGTCTAATAAAATATAAAATTTTAGGTTTTGAGATTTCATCAATTTTTAATAAAAGTGTCATAACTTTTATGAATATTAATATTTTCAAAAATTATTTTGTAAACACGTTAATTGGACTTGTGCGGTTCTAACAAAACAATTATTTTTCGATTTAAAATTTTTTTTTTAAAGTTTATATGCAATAGCATTGGCCAAAAATATCACGTGACCTAATTAAATCCAGAATGAAAATTTGCTGTAACTTTTGTTTTACTGAAAATTTTTGCAAAATGTTTTATCTTGAATGTTAGTTAGGTCAATGCGCGTCTAATAAAATAAAAAATTTTAGGTTTTGAGATTTCATCAATTTTTAATAAAAGTGTCATAACTTTTATGAATATTAATATTTTCAAAAAATATTTTGTAAACACGTTAATTGGACCTGTGCGGTTCTAACAAAACATTTATTTTTCGATTTAAAATTTTTTTATTTTTTTTTTTAAGTTTATATGCATTAGCATTGGCCAAAAATATCACGTGACCTAATTAAACCCAGAATGAAAATTTGCTGTAACTTTTGTTTTACTGAAAATTTTCGCGAAATGTTTTATCTTGAATGTTAGTTAAGTCAATGCGCGTCTAATAAAATATAAAATTTTAGGTTTTGAGATTTCATCAATTTTTAATAAAAGTGTCATAACTTTTATGAATATTAATATTTTCAAAAATTATTTTGTAAACACGTTAATTGGACCTGTGCGGTTCTAACAAAACATTTATTTTTCGATTTAAATTTTTTTTTTTTTTAAGTTTATATGCAATAGCGTTGGCCAAAAATATCACGTGACCTAATTAAACCCAGAATGAAAATTTGCTGTAACTTTAGTTTTACTGAAAATTTTTGCGAAATGTTTTATCTTGAATGTTAGTTAGGTCAATGCGCGTCTAATAAAATATAAAAATTTAGGTTTTGAGATTTCATCAATTTTTAATAAAAGTGTCATAACTTTTATGAATATTAATATTTTCAAAAAATATTTTGTAAACACGTTAATTGGACCTGTGCGGTTCTAACAAAACATTTATTTTTCGATTTAAAATTTTTTATTTTTTTTTAAAGTTTATATGCAGAAGCGTTGGCCAAAAATATCACGTGACCTAATTAAACCCAGAATGAAAATTTGCTGTAACTTTTGTTTTACTGAAAATTTTCGCGAAATGTCTTATCTTGAATGTTAGTTAATTCAATGCGCGTCTAATAAAATATAAAATTTTAGGTTTTGAGATTTCATCAATTTTTAATAAAAGTGTCATAACTTTTATGAATATTAATATTTTCAAAAATTATTTTGTAAACACGTTAATTGGACTTGTGCGGTTCTAACAAAACAATTATTTTTCGATTTAAAATTTTTTTTTTAAAGTTTATATGCAATAGCATTGGCCAAAAATATCACGTGACCTAATTAAATCCAGAATGAAAATTTGCTGTAACTTTTGTTTTACTGAAAATTTTTGCAAAATGTTTTATCTTGAATGTTAGTTAGGTCAATGCGCGTCTAATAAAATAAAAAATTTTAGGTTTTGAGATTTCATCAATTTTTAATAAAAGTGTCATAACTTTTATGAATATTAATATTTTCAAAAAATATTTTGTAAACACGTTAATTGGACCTGTGCGGTTCTAACAAAACATTTATTTTTCGATTTAAAATTTTTTTATTTTTTTTTTTAAGTTTATATGCATTAGCATTGGCCAAAAATATCACGTGACCTAATTAAACCCAGAATGAAAATTTGCTGTAACTTTTGTTTTACTGAAAATTTTCGCGAAATGTTTTATCTTGATTGTTAGTTAAGTCAATGCGCGTCTAATAAAATATAAAATTTTAGGTTTTGAGATTTCATCAATTTTTAATAAAAGTGTCATAACTTTTATGAATATTAATATTTTCAAAAATTATTTTGTAAACACGTTAATTGGACCTGTGCGGTTCTAACAAAACATTTATTTTTCGATTTAAATTTTTTTTTTTTTTAAGTTTATATGCAATAGCGTTGGCCAAAAATATCACGTGACCTAATTAAACCCAGAATGAAAATTTGCTGTAACTTTAGTTTTACTGAAAATTTTTGCGAAATGTTTTATCTTGAATGTTAGTTAGGTCAATGCGCGTCTAATAAAATATAAAAATTTAGGTTTTGAGATTTCATCAATTTTTAATAAAAGTGTCATAACTTTTATGAATATTAATATTTTCAAAAAATATTTTGTAAACACGTTAATTGGACTTGTGCGGTTCTAACAAAACATTTATTTTTCGATTTAAAATTTTTTATTTTTTTTTAAAGTTTATATGCAGAAGCGTTGGCCAAAAATATCACGTGACCTAATTAAACCCAGAATGAAAATTTGCTGTAACTTTTGTTTTACTGAAAATTTTCGCGAAATGTCTTATCTTGAATGTTAGTTAATTCAATGCGCGTCTAATAAAATATAAAATTTTAGGTTTTGAGATTTCATCAATTTTTAATAAAAGTGTCATAACTTTTATGAATATTAATATTTTCAAAAATTATTTTGTAAACACGTTAATTGGACTTGTGCGGTTCTAACAAAACAATTATTTTTCGATTTAAAATTTTTTTTTTAAAGTTTATATGCAATAGCATTGGCCAAAAATATCACGTGACTTAATTAAATCCAGAATGAAAATTTGCTGTAACTTTTGTTTTACTGAAAATTTTTGCAAAATGTTTTATCTTGAATGTTAGTTAGGTCAATGCGCGTCTAATAAAATATAAAAATTTAGGTTTTGAGATTTCATCAATTTTTAATAAAAGTGTCATAACTTTTATGAATATTAATATTTTCAAAAATTATTTTGTAAACACGTTAATTGGACCTGTGCGGTTCTAACAAAACATTTATTTTTCGATTTAAATTTTTTTTTTTTTAAGTTTATATGCAATAGCGTTGGCCAAAAATATCACGTGACCTAATTAAACCCAGAATGAAAATTTGCTGTAACTTTTGTTTTACTGAAAATTTTTGCGAAATGTTTTATCTTGAATGTTAGTTAGGTTAATGCGCGTCTAATAAAATATAAAAATTTAGGTTTTGAGATTTCATCAATTTTTAATAAAAGTGTCATAACTTTTATGAATATTAATATTTTCAAAAAATATTTTGTAAACACGTTAATTGGACCTGTGCGGTTCTAACAAAACATTTATTTTTCGATTTAAAATTTTTTATTTTTTTTTAAAGTTTATATGCAGAAGCGTTGGCCAAAAATATCACGTGACCTAATTAAACCCAGAATGAAAATTTGCTGTAACTTTTGTTTTACTGAAAATTTTCGCGAAATGTCTTATCTTGAATGTTAGTTAAGTCAATGCGCGTCTAATAAAATATAAAATTTTAGGTTTTGAGATTTCATCAATTTTTAATAAAAGTGTCATAACTTTTATGAATATTAATATTTTCAAAAATTATTTTGTAAACACGTTAATTGGACTTGTGCGGTTCTAACAAAACATTTATTTTTCGATTTAAAATTTTTTTATTTTTTTTTTAAGTTTATATGCAATAGCATTGGCCAAAAATATCACGTGACCTAATTAAACCCAGAATGAAAATTTGCTGTAACTTTTGTTTTACTGAAAATTTTCGCGAAATGTTTTATCTTGAATGTTAGTTAAGTCAATGCGCGTCTAATAAAATATAAAATTTTAGGTTTTGAGATTTCATCAATTTTTAATAAAAGTGTCATAACTTTTATGAATATTAATCTTTTCAAAAATTATTTTGTAAACACGTTAATTGGACCTGTGCGGTTCTAACAAAACATTTATTTTTCGATTTAAATTTTTTTTTTTTTCAGTTTATATGCAATAGCGTTGGCCAAAAATATCACGTGACCTAATTAAACCCAGAATGAAAATTTGCTGTAACTTTAGTTTTACTGAAAATTTTTGCGAAATGTTTTATCTTGAATGTTAGTTAGGTCAATGCGCGTCTAATAAAATATAAAAATTTAGGTTTTGAGATTTCATCAATTTTTAATAAAAGTGTCATAACTTTTATGAATATTAATATTTTCAAAAAATATTTTGTAAACACGTTAATTGGACCTGTGCGGTTCTAACAAAACATTTATTTTTTGATTTAAAATTTTTTATTTTTTTTAAAAATTTATTTGCAAAAAGCGTTGGCCATAAATATCACGTGACCTAATTAAACCCAGAATGAAAATTTGCTGTAACTTTTGTTTTAATGAAAATTTTTGCGAAATGTTTTATCTTGAATGTTAGTTAAGTCAATGCGCGTCTAATAAAATATAAAATTTTAGGTTTTGAGATTTCATAAATTTTTAATAAAAGTGTCATAACTTTTATGAATATTAATATTTTCAAAAATTATTTTGTAAACACGTTAATTGGACCTGTGCGGTTCTAACAAAACAATTATTTTTTGATTTAAAATTTTTTTTTTTAAGTTTATATGCAATAGCATTGGCAAAAAATATCACGTGACCTAATTAAATCCAGAATGAAAATTTGCTGTAACTTTTGTTTTACTAAAAATTTTTTCGAAATGTTTTATCTTGAATGTTAGTTAGGTCAATGCGCGTCTAATAAAATAAAAAAATTTAGGATTTGAGATTTCATCAATTTTTTATAAAAGTGTCATAACTTTTATGAATATTAATATTTTCAAAAAATATTTTGTAAACACGTTAATTGGACCTGTGCGGTTCTAACAAAACATTTATTTTTCGATTTAAAATTTTTTTATTTTTTTTTTTAAGTTTATATGCATTAGCATTGGCCAAAAATATCACGTGACCTAATTAAACCCAGAATGAAAATTTGCTGTAACTTTTGTTTTACTGAAAATTTTCGCGAAATGTTTTATCTTGAATGTTAGTTAGGTCAATGCGCGTCTAATAAAATAAAAAATTTTAGGTTTTGAGATTTCATCAATTTTTAATAAAAGTGTCATAACTTTTATGAATATTAATATTTTCAAAAATTATTTTGTAAACACGTTAATTGGACTTGTGCGGTTCTAACAAAACAATTATTTTTCGATTTAAAATTTTTTTTTTAAAGTTTATATGCAATAGCATTGGCCAAAAATATCACGTGACTTAATTAAATCCAGAATGAAAATTTGCTGTAACTTTTGTTTTACTGAAAATTTTTACAAAATGTTTTATCTTGAATGTTAGTTAGGTCAATGCGCGTCTAATAAAATATAAAAATTTAGGTTTTGAGATTTCATCAATTTTTAATAAAAGTGTCATAACTTTTATGAATATTAATATTTTCAAAAATTATTTTGTAAACACGTTAATTGGACCTGTGCGGTTCTAACAAAACATTTATTTTTCGATTTAAATTTTTTTTTTTTTAAGTTTATATGCAATAGCGTTGGCCAAAAATATCACGTGACCTAATTAAACCCAGAATGAAAATTTGCTGTAACTTTTGTTTTACTGAAAATTTTTGCGAAATGTTTTATCTTGAATGTTAGTTAGGTCAATGCGCGTCTAATAAAATATAAAAATTTAGGTTTTGAGATTTCATCAATTTTTAATAAAAGTGTCATAACTTTTATGAATATTAATATTTTCAAAAAATATTTTGTAAACACGTTAATTGGACCTGTGCGGTTCTAACAAAACATTTATTTTTCGATTTAAAATTTTTTATTTTTTTTTAAAGTTTATATGCAGAAGCGTTGGCCAAAAATATCACGTGACCTAATTAAACCCAGAATGAAAATTTGCTGTAACTTTTGTTTTACTGAAAATTTTCGCGAAATGTCTTATCTTGAATGTTAGTTAAGTCAATGCGCGTCTAATAAAATATAAAATTTTAGGTTTTGAGATTTCATCAATTTTTAATAAAAGTGTCATAACTTTTATGAATATTAATATTTTCAAAAATTATTTTGTAAACACGTTAATTGGACTTGTGCGGTTCTAACAAAACATTTATTTTTCGATTTAAAATTTTTTTTTTAAGTTTATATGCAATAGCATTGGCCAAAAATATCACGTGACCTAATTAAACCCAGAATGAAAATTTGCTGTAACTTTTGTTTTACTGAAAATTTTCGCGAAATGTTTTATCTTGAATGTTAGTTAAGTCAATGCGCGTCTAATAAAATATAAAATTTTAGGTTTTGAGATTTCATCAATTTTTAATAAAAGTGTCATAACTTTTATGAATATTAATATTTTCAAAAATTATTTTGTAAACACGTTAATTGGACCTGTGCGGTTCTAACAAAACATTTATTTTTCGATTTAAATTTTTTTTTTTTTCAGTTTATATGCAATAGCGTTGGCCAAAAATATCACGTGACCTAATTAAACCCAGAATGAAAATTTGCTGTAACTTTAGTTTTACTGAAAATTTTTGCGAAATGTTTTATCTTGAATGTTAGTTAGGTCAATGCGCGTCTAATAAAATATAAAAATTTAGGTTTTGAGATTTCATCAATTTTTAATAAAAGTGTCATAACTTTTATGAATATTAATATTTTCAAAAAATATTTTGTAAACACGTTAATTGGACCTGTGCGGTTCTAACAAAACATTTATTTTTTGATTTAAAATTTTTTATTTTTTTTAAAAGTTTATTTGCAAAAAGCGTTGGCCATAAATATCACGTGACCTAATTAAACCCAGAATGAAAATTTGCTGTAACTTTTGTTTTAATGAAAATTTTCGCGAAATGTTTTATCTTGAATGTTAGTTAAGTCAATGCGCGTCTAATAAAATATAAAATTTTAGGTTTTGAGATTTCATAAATTTTTAATAAAAGTGTCATAACTTTTATGAATATTAATATTTTCAAAAATTATTTTGTAAACACGTTAATTGGACCTGTGCGGTTCTAACAAAACAATTATTTTTCGATTTAAAATTTTTTTTTTTAAGTTTATATGCAATAGCATTGGCAAAAAATATCACGTGACCTAATTAAATCCAGAATGAAAATTTGCTGTAACTTTTGTTTTACTAAAAATTTTTTCGAAATGTTTTATCTTGAATGTTAGTTAGGTCAATGCGCGTCTAATAAAATAAAAAAATTTAGGATTTGAGATTTCATCAATTTTTTATAAAAGTGTCATAACTTTTATGAATATTAATATTTTCAAAAAATATTTTGTAAACACGTTAATTGGACCTGTGCGGTTCTAACAAAACATTTATTTTTCGATTTAAAATTTTTTTATTTTTTTTTTTAAGTTTATATGCATTAGCATTGGCCAAAAATATCACGTGACCTAATTAAACCCAGAATGAAAATTTGCTGTAACTTTTGTTTTACTGAAAATTTTCGCGAAATGTTTTATCTTGAATGTTAGTTAGGTCAATGCGCGTCTAATAAAATAAAAAATTTTAGGTTTTGAGATTTCATCAATTTTTAATAAAAGTGTCATAACTTTTATGAATATTAATATTTTCAAAAATTATTTTGTAAACACGTTAATTGGACCTGTGCGGTTCTAACAAAACAATTATTTTTCGATTTAAAATTTTTTTTTTAAAGTTTATATGCAATAGCATTGGCAAAAAATATCACGTGACCTAATTAAATCCAGAATGAAAATTTGCTGTAACTTTTGTTTTACTGAAAATTTTTGCAAAATGTTTTATCTTGAATGTTAGTTAGGTCAATGCGCGTCTAATAAAATATAAAAATTTAGGTTTTGAGATTTCATCAATTTTTAATAAAAGTGTCATAACTTTTATGAATATTAATATTTTCAAAAATTATTTTGTAAACACGTTAATTGGACCTGTGCGGTTCTAACAAAACATTTATTTTTCGATTTAAATTTTTTTTTTTTTAAGTTTATATGCAATAGCGTTGGCCAAAAATATCACGTGACCTAATTAAATCCAGAATGAAAATTTGCTGTAACTTTTGTTTTACTGAAAATTTTTGCGAAATGTTTTATCTTGAATGTTAGTTAGGTCAATGCGCGTCTAATAAAATATAAAAATTTAGGTTTTGAGATTTCATCAATTTTTAATAAAAGTGTCATAACTTTTATGAATATTAATATTTTCAAAAAATATTTTGTAAACACGTTAATTGGACCTGTGCGGTTCTAACAAAACATTTATTTTTCGATTTAAAATTTTTTATTTTTTTTTAAAGTTTATATGCAGAAGCGTTGGCCAAAAATATCACGTGACCTAATTAAACCCAGAATGAAAATTTGCTGTAACTTTTGTTTTACTGAAAATTTTCGCGAAATGTCTTATCTTGAATGTTAGTTAAGTCAATGCGCGTCTAATAAAATATAAAATTTTAGGTTTTGAGATTTCATCAATTTTTAATAAAAGTGTCATAACTTTTATGAATATTAATATTTTCAAAAATTATTTTGTAAACACGTTAATTGGACTTGTGCGGTTCTAACAAAACATTTATTTTTCGATTTAAAATTTTTTTATTTTTTTTTTAAGTTTATATGCAATAGCATTGGCCAAAAATATCACGTGACCTAATTAAACCCAGAATGAAAATTTGCTGTAACTTTTGTTTTACTGAAAATTTTCGCGAAATGTTTTATCTTGAATGTTAGTTAAGTCAATGCGCGTCTAATAAAATATAAAATTTTAGGTTTTGAGATTTCATCAATTTTTAATAAAAGTGTCATAACTTTTATGAATATTAATCTTTTCAAAAATTATTTTGTAAACACGTTAATTGGACCTGTGCGGTTCTAACAAAACATTTATTTTTCGATTTAAATTTTTTTTTTTTTCAGTTTATATGCAATAGCGTTGGCCAAAAATATCACGTGACCTAATTAAACCCAGAATGAAAATTTGCTGTAACTTTAGTTTTACTGAAAATTTTTGCGAAATGTTTTATCTTGAATGTTAGTTAGGTCAATGCGCGTCTAATAAAATATAAAAATTTAGGTTTTGAGATTTCATCAATTTTTAATAAAAGTGTCATAACTTTTATGAATATTAATATTTTCAAAAAATATTTTGTAAACACGTTAATTGGACCTGTGCGGTTCTAACAAAACATTTATTTTTTGATTTAAAATTTTTTATTTTTTTTAAAAATTTATTTGCAAAAAGCGTTGGCCATAAATATCACGTGACCTAATTAAACCCAGAATGAAAATTTGCTGTAACTTTTGTTTTAATGAAAATTTTTGCGAAATGTTCTATCTTGAATGTTAGTTAAGTCAATGCGCGTCTAATAAAATATAAAATTTTAGGTTTTGAGATTTCATAAATTTTTAATAAAAGTGTCATAACTTTTATGAATATTAATATTTTCAAAAATTATTTTGTAAACACGTTAATTGGACCTGTGCGGTTCTAACAAAACAATTATTTTTCGATTTAAAATTTTTTTTTTTAAGTTTATATGCAATAGCATTGGCAAAAAATATCACGTGACCTAATTAAATCCAGAATGAAAATTTGCTGTAACTTTTGTTTTACTAAAAATTTTTTCGAAATGTTTTATCTTGAATGTTAGTTAGGTCAATGCGCGTCTAATAAAATAAAAAAATTTAGGATTTGAGATTTCATCAATTTTTTATAAAAGTGTCATAACTTTTATGAATATTAATATTTTCAAAAAATATTTTGTAAACACGTTAATTGGACCTGTGCGGTTCTAACAAAACATTTATTTTTCGATTTAAAATTTTTTTATTTTTTTTTTTAAGTTTATATGCATTAGCATTGGCCAAAAATATCACGTGACCTAATTAAACCCAGAATGAAAATTTGCTGTAACTTTTGTTTTACTGAAAATTTTCGCGAAATGTTTTATCTTGAATGTTAGTTAGGTCAATGCGCGTCTAATAAAATAAAAAATTTTAGGTTTTGAGATTTCATCAATTTTTAATAAAAGTGTCATAACTTTTATGAATATTAATATTTTCAAAAATTATTTTGTAAACACGTTAATTGGACTTGTGCGGTTCTAACAAAACAATTATTTTTCGATTTAAAATTTTTTTTTTAAAGTTTATATGCAATAGCATTGGCCAAAAATATCACGTGACTTAATTAAATCCAGAATGAAAATTTGCTGTAACTTTTGTTTTACTGAAAATTTTTACAAAATGTTTTATCTTGAATGTTAGTTAGGTCAATGCGCGTCTAATAAAATATAAAAATTTAGGTTTTGAGATTTCATCAATTTTTAATAAAAGTGTCATAACTTTTATGAATATTAATATTTTCAAAAATTATTTTGTAAACACGTTAATTGGACCTGTGCGGTTCTAACAAAACATTTATTTTTCGATTTAAATTTTTTTTTTTTTAAGTTTATATGCAATAGCGTTGGCCAAAAATATCACGTGACCTAATTAAACCCAGAATGAAAATTTGCTGTAACTTTTGTTTTACTGAAAATTTTTGCGAAATGTTTTATCTTGAATGTTAGTTAGGTCAATGCGCGTCTAATAAAATATAAAAATTTAGGTTTTGAGATTTCATCAATTTTTAATAAAAGTGTCATAACTTTTATGAATATTAATATTTTCAAAAAATATTTTGTAAACACGTTAATTGGACCTGTGCGGTTCTAACAAAACATTTATTTTTCGATTTAAAATTTTTTATTTTTTTTTAAAGTTTATATGCAGAAGCGTTGGCCAAAAATATCACGTGACCTAATTAAACCCAGAATGAAAATTTGCTGTAACTTTTGTTTTACTGAAAATTTTCGCGAAATGTCTTATCTTGAATGTTAGTTAAGTCAATGCGCGTCTAATAAAATATAAAATTTTAGGTTTTGAGATTTCATCAATTTTTAATAAAAGTGTCATAACTTTTATGAATATTAATATTTTCAAAAATTATTTTGTAAACACGTTAATTGGACTTGTGCGGTTCTAACAAAACATTTATTTTTCGATTTAAAATTTTTTTTTTAAGTTTATATGCAATAGCATTGGCCAAAAATATCACGTGACCTAATTAAACCCAGAATGAAAATTTGCTGTAACTTTTGTTTTACTGAAAATTTTCGCGAAATGTTTTATCTTGAATGTTAGTTAAGTCAATGCGCGTCTAATAAAATATAAAATTTTAGGTTTTGAGATTTCATCAATTTTTAATAAAAGTGTCATAACTTTTATGAATATTAATATTTTCAAAAATTATTTTGTAAACACGTTAATTGGACCTGTGCGGTTCTAACAAAACATTTATTTTTCGATTTAAATTTTTTTTTTTTTCAGTTTATATGCAATAGCGTTGGCCAAAAATATCACGTGACCTAATTAAACCCAGAATGAAAATTTGCTGTAACTTTAGTTTTACTGAAAATTTTTGCGAAATGTTTTATCTTGAATGTTAGTTAGGTCAATGCGCGTCTAATAAAATATAAAAATTTAGGTTTTGAGATTTCATCAATTTTTAATAAAAGTGTCATAACTTTTATGAATATTAATATTTTCAAAAAATATTTTGTAAACACGTTAATTGGACCTGTGCGGTTCTAACAAAACATTTATTTTTTGATTTAAAATTTTTTTATTTTTTTTAAAAGTTTATTTGCAAAAAGCGTTGGCCATAAATATCACGTGACCTAATTAAACCCAGAATGAAAATTTGCTGTAACTTTTGTTTTAATGAAAATTTTCGCGAAATGTTTTATCTTGAATGTTAGTTAAGTCAATGCGCGTCTAATAAAATATAAAATTTTAGGTTTTGAGATTTCATAAATTTTTAATAAAAGTGTCATAACTTTTATGAATATTAATATTTTCAAAAATTATTTTGTAAACACGTTAATTGGACCTGTGCGGTTCTAACAAAACAATTATTTTTCGATTTAAAATTTTTTTTTTTAAGTTTATATGCAATAGCATTGGCAAAAAATATCACGTGACCTAATTAAATCCAGAATGAAAATTTGCTGTAACTTTTGTTTTACTAAAAATTTTTTCGAAATGTTTTATCTTGAATGTTAGTTAGGTCAATGCGCGTCTAATAAAATAAAAAAATTTAGGATTTGAGATTTCATCAATTTTTTATAAAAGTGTCATAACTTTTATGAATATTAATATTTTCAAAAAATATTTTGTAAACACGTTAATTGGACCTGTGCGGTTCTAACAAAACATTTATTTTTCGATTTAAAATTTTTTTATTTTTTTTTTTAAGTTTATATGCATTAGCATTGGCCAAAAATATCACGTGACCTAATTAAACCCAGAATGAAAATTTGCTGTAACTTTTGTTTTACTGAAAATTTTCGCGAAATGTTTTATCTTGAATGTTAGTTAGGTCAATGCGCGTCTAATAAAATAAAAAATTTTAGGTTTTGAGATTTCATCAATTTTTAATAAAAGTGTCATAACTTTTATGAATATTAATATTTTCAAAAATTATTTTGTAAACACGTTAATTGGACCTGTGCGGTTCTAACAAAACAATTATTTTTCGATTTAAAATTTTTTTTTTAAAGTTTATATGCAATAGCATTGGCAAAAAATATCACGTGACCTAATTAAATCCAGAATGAAAATTTGCTGTAACTTTTGTTTTACTAAAAATTTTTTCGAAATGTTTTATCTTGAATGTTAGTTAGGTCAATGCGCGTCTAATAAAATAAAAAAATTTAGGATTTGAGATTTCATCAATTTTTAATAAAAGTGTCATAACTTTTATGAATATTAATATTTTCAAAAAATATTTTGTAAACACGTTAATTGGACCTGTGCGGTTCGAACAAAACATTTATTTTTCGATTTAAAATTTTTTTATTTTTTTTTAAAGTTTATATGCAATAGCATTGGCCAAAAATATCACGTGACCTAATTAAACCCAGAATGAAAATTTGCTGTAACATTTGTTTTACTGAAAATTTTCGCGAAATGTTTTATCTTGAATGTTAGTTAAGTCAATGCGCGTCTAATAAAATATAAAATTTTAGGTTTTGAGATTTCATCAATTTTTAATAAAAGTGTCATAACTTTTATGAATATTAATATTTTCAAAAATTATTTTGTAAACACGTTAATTGGACTTGTGCGGTTCTAACAAAACAATTATTTTTCGATTTAAAATTTTTTTTTTAAAGTTTATATGCAATAGCATTGGCCAAAAATATCACGTGACCTAATTAAATCCAGAATGAAAATTTGCTGTAACTTTTGTTTTACTGAAAATTTTTGCAAAATGTTTTATCTTGAATGTTAGTTAGGTCAATGCGCGTCTAATAAAATAAAAAATTTTAGGTTTTGAGATTTCATCAATTTTTAATAAAAGTGTCATAACTTTTATGAATATTAATATTTTCAAAAAATATTTTGTAAACACGTTAATTGGACCTGTGCGGTTCTAACAAAACATTTATTTTTCGATTTAAAATTTTTTTATTTTTTTTTTTAAGTTTATATGCATTAGCATTGGCCAAAAATATCACGTGACCTAATTAAACCCAGAATGAAAATTTGCTGTAACTTTTGTTTTACTGAAAATTTTCGCGAAATGTTTTATCTTGAATGTTAGTTAAGTCAATGCGCGTCTAATAAAATATAAAATTTTAGGTTTTGAGATTTCATCAATTTTTAATAAAAGTGTCATAACTTTTATGAATATTAATATTTTCAAAAATTATTTTGTAAACACGTTAATTGGACTTGTGCGGTTCTAACAAAACATTTATTTTTCGATTTAAATTTTTTTTTTTTTTAAGTTTATATGCAATAGCGTTGCCCAAAAATATCACGTGACCTAATTAAACCCAGAATGAAAATTTGCTGTAACTTTAGTTTTACTGAAAATTTTTGCGAAATGTTTTATCTTGAATGTTAGTTAGGTCAATGCGCGTCTAATAAAATATAAAAATTTAGGTTTTGAGATTTCATCAATTTTTAATAAAAGTGTCATAACTTTTATGAATATTAATATTTTCAAAAAATATTTTGTAAACACGTTAATTGGACCTGTGCGGTTCTAACAAAACAATTATTTTTCGATTTAAAATTTTTTATTTTTTTTTAAAGTTTATATGCAGAAGCGTTGGCCAAAAATATCACGTGACCTAATTAAACCCAGAATGAAAATTTGCTGTAACTTTTGTTTTACTGAAAATTTTCGCGAAATGTCTTATCTTGAATGTTAGTTAAGTCAATGCGCGTCTAATAAAATATAAAATTTTAGGTTTTGAGATTTCATCAATTTTTAATAAAAGTGTCATAACTTTTATGAATATTAATATTTTCAAAAATTATTTTGTAAACACGTTAATTGGACCTGTGCGGTTCTAACAAAACAATTATTTTTCGATTTAAAATTTTTTTTTTAAAGTTTATATGCAATAGCATTGGCAAAAAATATTACGTGACCTAATTAAATCCAGAATGAAAATTTGCTGTAACTTTTGTTTTACTAAAAGTTTTTTCAAAATGTTTTATCTTGAATGTTAGTTAGGTCAATGCGCGTCTAATAAAATAAAAAAATTTAGGATTTGAGATTTCATCAATTTTTAATAAAAGTGTCATAACTTTTATGAATATTAATATTTTCAAAAAATATTTTGTAAACACGTTAATTGGACCTGTGCGGTTCTAACAAAACATTTATTTTTCGATTTAAAATTTTTTTATTTTTTTTTTAAGTTTATATGCAATAGCAATGGCCAAAAATATCACGTGACCTAATTAAACCCAGAATGAAAATTTGTTGTAACTTTTGTTTTACTGAAAATTTTCGCGAAATGTTTTATCTTGAATGTTAGTTAAGTCAATGCGCGTCTAATAAAATATAAAATTTTAGGTTTTGAGATTTCATCAATTTTTAATAAAAGTGTCATAACTTTTATGAATATTAATATTTTCAAAAAATATTTTGTAAACACGTTAATTGGACCTGTGCGGTTCTAACAAAACATTTATTTTTTGATTTAAAATTTTTTATTTTTTTTTAAAGTTTATATGCAAAAAGCGTTGGCCAAAAATATCACGTGACCTAATTAAACCCAGAATGAAAATTTGCTGTAACTTTTGTTTTACTGAAAATTTTCGCGAAATGTTTTATCTTGAATGTTAGTTAAGTCATTGCGCGTCTAATAAAATATAAAATTTTAGGTTTTGAGATTTCATCAATTTTTAATAAAAGTGTCATAACTTTTATGAATATTAATATTTTCAAAAAATATTTTGTAAACACGTTAATTGGACCTGTGCGGTTCTAACAAAACATTTATTTTTTGATTTAAAATTTTTTATTTTTTTTAAAAGTTTATTTGCAAAAAGCGTTGGCCATAAATATCACGTGACCTAATTAAACCCAGAATGAAAATTTGCTGTAACTTTTGTTTTACTGAAAATTTTCGCGAAATGTTTTATCTTGAATGTTAGTTAAGTCAATGCGCGTCTAATAAAATATAAAATTTTAAGTTTTGAGATTTCATCAATTTTTAATAAAAGTGTCATAACTTTTATGAATATTAATATTTTCAAAAATTATTTTGTAAACACGTTAATTGGACCTGTGCGGTTCTAACAAAACAATTATTTTTCGATTTAAAATTTTTTTTTTAAAGTTTATATGCAATAGCATTGGCAAAAAATATTACGTGACCTAATTAAATCCAGAATGAAAATTTGCTGTAACTTTTGTTTTACTAAAAATTTTTTCAAAATGTTTTATCTTGAATGTTAGTTAGGTCAATGCGCGTCTAATAAAATAAAAAAATTTAGGATTTGAGATTTCATCAATTTTTAATAAAAGTGTCATAACTTTTATGAATATTAATATTTTCAAAAAATATTTTGTAAACACGTTAATTGGACCTGTGCGGTTCTAACAAAACATTTATTTTTCGATTTAAAATTTTTTTATTTTTTTTTTAAGTTTATATGCAATAGCATTGGCCAAAAATATCACGTGACCTAATTAAACCCAGAATGAAAATTTGCTGTAACTTTTGTTTTACTGAAAATTTTCGCGAAATGTTTTATCTTGAATGTTAGATAAGTCAATGCGCGTCTAATAAAATATAAAATTTTAGGTTTTGAGAATTCATTAATTTTTAATAAAAGTGTCATAACTTTTATGAATATTAATATTTTCAAAAAATATTTTGTAAACACGTTTATTGGACCTGTGCGGTTCTAACAAAACATTTATTTTTTGATTTAAAATTTTTTATTTTTTTTTAAAGTTTATATGCAAAAAGCGTTGGCCAAAAATATCACGTGACCTAATTAAACCCAGAATGAAAATTTGCTGTAACTTTTGTTTTACTGAAAATTTTCGCGAAATGTTTTATCTTGAATGTTAGTTAAGTCAATGCGCGTCTAATAAAATATAAAATTTTAGGTTTTGAGATTTCATCAATTTTTAATAAAAGTGTCATAACTTTTATGAATATTAATATTTTCAAAAATTATTTTGTAAACACGTTAATTGGACTTGTGCGGTTCTAACAAAACAATTATTTTTCGATTTAAAATTTTTTTTTTAAAGTTTATATGCAATAGCATTGGCAAAAAATATCACGTGACCTAATTAAATCCAGAATGAAAATTTGCTGTAACTTTTGTTTTACTAAAAATTTTTTCGAAATGTTTTATCTTGAATGTTAGTTAGGTCAATGCGCGTCTAATAAAATAAAAAAATTTAGGATTTGAGATTTCATCAATTTTTTATAAAAGTGTCATAACTTTTATGAATATTAATATTTTCAAAAAATATTTTGTAAACACGTTAATTGGACCTGTGCGGTTCTAACAAAACATTTATTTTTCGATTTAAAATTTTTTTATTTTTTTTTTTAAGTTTATATGCATTAGCATTGGCCAAAAATATCACGTGACCTAATTAAACCCAGAATGAAAATTTGCTGTAACTTTTGTTTTACTGAAAATTTTCGCGAAATGTTTTATCTTGAATGTTAGTTAGGTCAATGCGCGTCTAATAAAATAAAAAATTTTAGGTTTTGAGATTTCATCAATTTTTAATAAAAGTGTCATAACTTTTATGAATATTAATATTTTCAAAAATTATTTTGTAAACACGTTAATTGGACCTGTGCGGTTCTAACAAAACAATTATTTTTCGATTTAAAATTTTTTTTTTAAAGTTTATATGCAATAGCATTGGCAAAAAATATCACGTGACCTAATTAAATCCAGAATGAAAATTTGCTGTAACTTTTGTTTTACTAAAAATTTTTTCGAAATGTTTTATCTTGAATGTTAGTTAGGTCAATGCGCGTCTAATAAAATAAAAAAATTTAGGATTTGAGATTTCATCAATTTTTAATAAAAGTGTCATAACTTTTATGAATATTAATATTTTCAAAAAATATTTTGTAAACACGTTAATTGGACCTGTGCGGTTCGAACAAAACATTTATTTTTCGATTTAAAAGTTTTTTATTTTTTTTTAAAGTTTATATGCAATAGCATTGGCCAAAAATATCACGTGACCTAATTAAACCCAGAATGAAAATTTGCTGTAACATTTGTTTTACTGAAAATTTTCGCGAAATGTTTTATCTTGAATGTTAGTTAAGTCAATGCGCGTCTAATAAAATATAAAATTTTAGGTTTTGAGATTTCATCAATTTTTAATAAAAGTGTCATAACTTTTATGAATATTAATATTTTCAAAAATTATTTTGTAAACACGTTAATTGGACTTGTGCGGTTCTAACAAAACAATTATTTTTCGATTTAAAATTTTTTTTTTAAAGTTTATATGCAATAGCATTGGCCAAAAATATCACGTGACCTAATTAAATCCAGAATGAAAATTTGCTGTAACTTTTGTTTTACTGAAAATTTTTGCAAAATGTTTTATCTTGAATGTTAGTTAGGTCAATGCGCGTCTAATAAAATAAAAAATTTTAGGTTTTGAGATTTCATCAATTTTTAATAAAAGTGTCATAACTTTTATGAATATTAATATTTTCAAAAAATATTTTGTAAACACGTTAATTGGACCTGTGCGGTTCTAACAAAACATTTATTTTTCGATTTAAAATTTTTTTATTTTTTTTTTTAAGTTTATATGCATTAGCATTGGCCAAAAATATCACGTGACCTAATTAAACCCAGAATGAAAATTTGCTGTAACTTTTGTTTTACTGAAAATTTTCGCGAAATGTTTTATCTTGAATGTTAGTTAAGTCAATGCGCGTCTAATAAAATATAAAATTTTAGGTTTTGAGATTTCATCAATTTTTAATAAAAGTGTCATAACTTTTATGAATATTAATATTTTCAAAAATTATTTTGTAAACACGTTAATTGGACTTGTGCGGTTCTAACAAAACATTTATTTTTCGATTTAAATTTTTTTTTTTTTTAAGTTTATATGCAATAGCGTTGCCCAAAAATATCACGTGACCTAATTAAACCCAGAATGAAAATTTGCTGTAACTTTAGTTTTACTGAAAATTTTTGCGAAATGTTTTATCTTGAATGTTAGTTAGGTCAATGCGCGTCTAATAAAATATAAAAATTTAGGTTTTGAGATTTCATCAATTTTTAATAAAAGTGTCATAACTTTTATGAATATTAATATTTTCAAAAAATATTTTGTAAACACGTTAATTGGACCTGTGCGGTTCTAACAAAACAATTATTTTTCGATTTAAAATTTTTTATTTTTTTTTAAAGTTTATATGCAGAAGCGTTGGCCAAAAATATCACGTGACCTAATTAAACCCAGAATGAAAATTTGCTGTAACTTTTGTTTTACTGAAAATTTTCGCGAAATGTCTTATCTTGAATGTTAGTTAAGTCAATGCGCGTCTAATAAAATATAAAATTTTAGGTTTTGAGATTTCATCAATTTTTAATAAAAGTGTCATAACTTTTATGAATATTAATATTTTCAAAAATTATTTTGTAAACACGTTAATTGGACCTGTGCGGTTCTAACAAAACAATTATTTTTCGATTTAAAATTTTTTTTTTAAAGTTTATATGCAATAGCATTGGCAAAAAATATTACGTGACCTAATTAAATCCAGAATGAAAATTTGCTGTAACTTTTGTTTTACTAAAAGTTTTTTCAAAATGTTTTATCTTGAATGTTAGTTAGGTCAATGCGCGTCTAATAAAATAAAAAAATTTAGGATTTGAGATTTCATCAATTTTTAATAAAAGTGTCATAACTTTTATGAATATTAATATTTTCAAAAAATATTTTGTAAACACGTTAATTGGACCTGTGCGGTTCTAACAAAACATTTATTTTTCGATTTAAAATTTTTTTATTTTTTTTTTAAGTTTATATGCAATAGCAATGGCCAAAAATATCACGTGACCTAATTAAACCCAGAATGAAAATTTGTTGTAACTTTTGTTTTACTGAAAATTTTCGCGAAATGTTTTATCTTGAATGTTAGTTAAGTCAATGCGCGTCTAATAAAATATAAAATTTTAGGTTTTGAGATTTCATCAATTTTTAATAAAAGTGTCATAACTTTTATGAATATTAATATTTTCAAAAAATATTTTGTAAACACGTTAATTGGACCTGTGCGGTTCTAACAAAACATTTATTTTTTGATTTAAAATTTTTTATTTTTTTTTAAAGTTTATATGCAAAAAGCGTTGGCCAAAAATATCACGTGACCTAATTAAACCCAGAATGAAAATTTGCTGTAACTTTTGTTTTACTGAAAATTTTCGCGAAATGTTTTATCTTCAATGTTAGTTAAGTCATTGCGCGTCTAATAAAATATAAAATTTTAGGTTTTGAGATTTCATCAATTTTTAATAAAAGTGTCATAACTTTTATGAATATTAATATTTTCAAAAAATATTTTGTAAACACGTTAATTGGACCTGTGCGGTTCTAACAAAACATTTATTTTTTGATTTAAAATTTTTTATTTTTTTTAAAAGTTTATTTGCAAAAAGCGTTGGCCATAAATATCACGTGACCTAATTAAACCCAGAATGAAAATTTGCTGTAACTTTTGTTTTACTGAAAATTTTCGCGAAATGTTTTATCTTGAATGTTAGTTAAGTCAATGCGCGTCTAATAAAATATAAAATTTTAAGTTTTGAGATTTCATCAATTTTTAATAAAAGTGTCATAACTTTTATGAATATTAATATTTTCAAAAATTATTTTGTAAACACGTTAATTGGACCTGTGCGGTTCTAACAAAACAATTATTTTTCGATTTAAAATTTTTTTTTTAAAGTTTATATGCAATAGCATTGGCAAAAAATATTACGTGACCTAATTAAATCCAGAATGAAAATTTGCTGTAACTTTTGTTTTACTAAAAATTTTTTCAAAATGTTTTATCTTGAATGTTAGTTAGGTCAATGCGCGTCTAATAAAATAAAAAAATTTAGGATTTGAGATTTCATCAATTTTTAATAAAAGTGTCATAACTTTTATGAATATTAATATTTTCAAAAAATATTTTGTAAACACGTTAATTGGACCTGTGCGGTTCTAACAAAACATTTATTTTTCGATTTAAAATTTTTTTATTTTTTTTTTAAGTTTATATGCAATAGCATTGGCCAAAAATATCACGTGACCTAATTAAACCCAGAATGAAAATTTGCTGTAACTTTTGTTTTACTGAAAATTTTCGCGAAATGTTTTATCTTGAATGTTAGATAAGTCAATGCGCGTCTAATAAAATATAAAATTTTAGGTTTTGAGAATTCATCAATTTTTAATAAAAGTGTCATAACTTTTATGAATATTAATATTTTCAAAAAATATTTTGTAAACACGTTAATTGGACCTGTGCGGTTCTAACAAAACATTTATTTTTTGATTTAAAATTTTTTATTTTTTTTTAAAGTTTATATGCAAAAAGCGTTGGCCAAAAATATCACGTGACCTAATTAAACCCAGAATGAAAATTTGCTGTAACTTTTGTTTTACTGAAAATTTTCGCGAAACGTTTTATCTTGAATGTTAGTTAAGTCAATGCGCGTCTAATAAAATATAAAATTTTAGGTTTTGAGATTTCATCAATTTTTAATAAAAGTGTCATAACTTTTATGAATATTAATATTTTCAAAAATTATTTTGTAAACACGTTAATTGGACTTGTGCGGTTCTAACAAAACAATTATTTTTCGATTTAAAATTTTTTTTTTAAAGTTTATATGCAATAGCATTGGCCAAAAATATCACGTGACCTAATTAAATCCAGAATGAAAATTTGCTGTAACTTTTGTTTTACTGAAAATTTTTGCAAAATGTTTTATCTTGAATGTTAGTTAGGTCAATGCGCGTCTAATAAAATAAAAAATTTTAGGTTTTGAGATTTCATCAATTTTTAATAAAAGTGTCATAACTTTTATGAATATTAATATTTTCAAAAAATATTTTGTAAACACGTTAATTGGACCTGTACGGTTCTAACAAAACATTTATTTTTCGATTTAAAATTTTTTTATTTTTTTTTTAAGTTTATATGCAAACTTTTGTTTTACTGAAAATTTTCGCGAAATATTTTATCTTGAATGTTAGTTAAGTCAATGCGCGTCTAATAAAATATAAAATTTTAGGTTTTGAGATTTCATCAATTTTTAATAAAAGTGTCATAACTTTTATGAATATTAATATTTTCAAAAATTATTTTGTAAATACGTTAATTGGACCTGTGCGGTTCTAACAAAACAATTATTTTTCGATTTAAAATTTTTTTTTTTAAAGTTTATATGCAATAACATTGGCCAAAAATATCACGTGACCTAATTAAACCCAGAATGAAAATTTGCTGTAACTTTTGTTTTACTGAAAATTTTCGCGAAATATTTTATCTTGAATGTTAGTTAAGTCAATGCGCGTCTAATAAAATATAAATTTCTAGGTTTTGAGATTTCATCAATTTTTAATAAAAGTGTCATAACTTTTATGAATATTAATATTTTCAAAAATTATTTTGTAAACACGTTAATTGGACCTGTGCGGTTCTAACAAAACATTTATTTTTCGATTTAAATTTTTTATTTTTATTTAGGTTTATATGCAATAGCGTTGGCCAAAAATATCTTGTGACCTAATTAAACCCAGAATGAAAATTTGCTGTAACTTTAGTTTTACTGAAAATTTTTGCGAAATGTTTTATCTTGAATGTTAGTTAGGTCAATGCGCGTCTAATAAAATATAAAAATTTAGGTTTTGAGATTTCATCAATTTTTAATAAAAGTGTCATAACTTTTATGAATATTAATATTTTCAAAAAATATTTTGTAAACACGTTAATTGGACCTGTGCGGTTCTAACAAAACATTTATTTTTCGATTTAAAATTTTTTATTTTTTTTAAAAGTTTATATGCAAAAATCGTTGGCCAAAAATATCACGTGACCTAATTAAACCCAGAATGAAAATTTGCTGTAACTTTTGTTTTACTGAAAATTTTCGCGAAATGTTTTATCTTGAATGTTAGTTAAGTCAATGCGCGTCTAATAAAATATAAAATTTTAGGTTTTGAGATTTCATCAATTTTTAATAAAAGTGTCATAACTTTTATGAATATTAATATTTTCAAAAAATATTTTGTAAACACGTTAATTGGACCTGTGCGGTTCTAACAAAACATTTATTTTTCGATTTAAAATTTTTTATTTTTTTTTAAAGTTTATATGCAAAAAGCGTTGGCCAAAAATATCACGTGACCTAATTAAACCCAGAATGAAAATTTGCTGTAACTTTTGTTTTACTGAAAATTTTCGCGAAATGTTTTATCTTGAATGTTAGTTAAGTCAATGCGCGTCTAATAAAATATAAAATTTTAGGTTTTGAGATTTCAACAATTTTTAATAAAAGTGTCATAACTTTTATGAATATTAATATTTTCAAAAATTATTTTGTAAACACGTTAATTGGACCTGTGCGGTTCTAACAAAACATTTATTTTTCGATTTAAAATTTTTTTTTTTTTTTAAAGTTTGTATGCAATAGCATTGTCCAAAAATATCACGTGACCTAATTAAACCCAGAATGAAACTTTGCTGTAACTTTTGTTTTACTGAAAATTTTTGCGAAATGTTTTATCTTGAATGTTAGTTAAGTCAATGCGCGTCTAATAAAATAAAACATTTTAGGTTTTGAGATTTCATCAATTTTTAATAAAAGTGTCATAACTTTTATGAATATTAATATTTTCAAAAAATATTTTGTAAACACGTTAATTGGACCTGTGCGTTTCTAAGAAAACATTTATTTTTCGATTTAAAATTTTTTTATTTTTTTTTAACGTTTATATGCAATAGCATTGGCCAAAAATATCACGTGACCTAATTAAACCCAGAATGAAAATTTGCTGTAACTTTTGTTTTACTGAAAATTTTCGCGAAATGTTTTATCTTGAATGTTAGTTAAGTCAATGCGCGTCTAATAAAATATAAAATTTTAGGTTTTGAGATTTCATCAATTTTTAATAAAAGTGTCATAACTTTTATGAAGATTAATATTTTTAAAAATTATTTTGTAAACACGTTAATTGGACCTGTGCGGTTCTAACAAAACATTTATTTTTCGATTTAAATTTTTTATTTTTTTTTTAAGTTTATATGCAATAGCATTGTCCAAAAATATCACGTGACCTGATTAAACCCAGAATGAAAATTTGCTGTAACTTTTGTTTTACTGAAAATTTTTGCAAAATGTTTTATCTTGAATGTTAGTTAGGTCAATGCGCGTCTAATAAAATATAAAATAAAACATTTTAGGTTTTGAGATTTCATCAATTTTTAATAAAAGTGTCATAACTTTTATGAATATTAATATTTTCAAAAAATATTTTGTAAACACGTTAATTGGACATGTGCGTTTCTAACAAAACATTTATTTTTCGATTTAAAATTTTTTATTTTTTTTTAAGTTTATATGCAATAGCATTGTCCAAAAATATCACGTGACCTGATTAAACCCAGAATGAAAATTTGCTGTAACTTTTGTTTTACTGAAAATTTTTGCGAAATGTTTTATCTTGAATGTTAGTTAAGTCAATGCGCGTCTAATAAAATATAAAATTTTAGGTTTTGAGATTTCATAAATTTTTAATAAAAGTGTCATAACTTTTATGAATATTAATATTTTCAAAAAATATTTTGTAAACACGTTAATTGGACATGTGCGTTTCTAACAAAACATTTATTTTTCGATTTAAAATTTGTTATTTTTTTTAAAGTTTATATGCAATAGCATTGGCCAAAAAATATCATGTGACCTAATTAAACCCAGAATGAAAATTTGCTGTAACTTTTGTTTTACTGAAAATTTTTGCGAAATGTTTTATCTTGAATGTTAGTTAGGTCAATGCGCGTCTAATAAAATATAAAATTTTAGGTTTTGTGATTTCATCAATTTTTAATAAAAGTGTCATAACTTTTATGAATATTAATATTTAAAAAAAATATTTTGTAAACACGTTAATTGGTTTTGTGCAGTTGTAACAAAAACAATGATTTTTCGATTTAAAATTTTTTATTTTTTTCAAAAAATTTATATGCATTATTATTGGCCAAAAATATCACGTGACCTAATTAAACCCAGAATAAAAATTAGCTGTAACTTTTGTTTTACTCAAAAAATTTGCAAATGTTTTATTTTGAATGTTAATTATGCCCATCTGCGTCTAATAATATATAAAATTTTGGGTTTTATGATTTCATCAATTTTTAATAAAAATGTCATAACTTTTATAAATATTTATATTTTCAAAAACTATTTTGTAAACACTTTAATTGGTTTTGTGCACTTGTAACAAAACAATGATTTTTCAATTTAAATTTTTTTATTTTTTTTTTAAATTTATATGCATTATCATTGGCCGAATATATCACGTGACCTAATTAAACCCAGAATAAAAATTAGTTGTAACTTTTGTTTTATTTAAAAAATTTGCGAAATGTTTTATTTTGAATGTTAATTAGGCCAACCTATGTCTAATAAAATTTAAAATTTTGGGTTTTGAGATTTCTTCAATTTTTAATAAAAATGTCATAACTTTTATAAATATTAATATTTTCAAAAAATATTTTGTAAACACGTTAATTGGTTTTGTGCAGTTGTAACAAAACAATGATTTTTCGATTTAAAATTTTTTATTTTTTTTAAAATTTATATGCATTATCATCGGCCGAAAAATATCACGTGACCTAATTAAACCCAGAATAAAAACAAGCTTTAACTTTTGTTTCACTCAAAAATGGTACGTGACTAAGTTTTAAGTTATTATCAATGCTTATTAGACCAAATTTAAGTTAAAGTTTCAAGTTCTTTGCCATGTTTTAAACAATTTTTAAGTTATTTTTATGTTGATCGAACAAAGTTTTAATTTATTTGCCTTGTTAATTGGACCAATTTTAAGTTATTTTTCTTGGACAAAGTTAAGGTTTTATTCTACGTCATTGGACAAATTTGTTAATGGTATACATGGCAGAATAGGAGCCCGAAGTATAAGAATAATTCCTCTTTTTCTATTTTTATTTCGACATTGTTAAATTAAAAAACTACATGTAAAACACAGTTACATCGCACATAAGGCAAAGAGTAAAAACATTTATAATTTGCATTAAAAAAATAATGAAGGTTACTAAATAAAAATGACAATACAATAAACATGTAAGAAAGCACGGATAAATACAAAGAAAAAAAATGCAAAAATACATTTCACTTGAGAATAAAAAATAATTAATTATATAACACAGTATAATAATCGAAGTAACAAAATAATTACATAAAAAGTACAAAAAATATTGCAATTCAATATACATGGTCATTAGTACAACTACTTTGAGATAAAAAATAAATTAATTTGACGTACAAAATTTATAGAAAAATAAATAACATAAAAACTATGCAAAAATGACTGTTTATATGAATATTTATCTAGTTTTATTTACAGAAGTGTTTATGTAATTTTAACTTCTATACAGTTAATTTTAACTTCCATACAGTTACAGTTTGTTGTTTTTTAAAACTTAAAGTTCTAAATTTTTAGTATGTTTGTTATTATCCTAACGAATCGCAAATCTCCTATTTACGACATTTAAATATCACTAATCACTAATTAATAGGTGTTTGTTTATTAAAATTTAAAGGTTGTTGTTAATGTTTTAAATCTTGGTCAATTGTATATCATGATATTAGTAACTCAAAAATAAATTAAAATTTTAATTTTTGTCACCAATTACTAATTAATAGGTGTTTGTTTATTTAAATTTAAAGATTGTTATTAGGTTTTTAAATTTTGGTTGGTTATATCTTATAATATTTATAATTCGAAAATGAATTAAAAAATAATTCTTGTTTGTTTTTTTATATTTAAATGCTGGTTTGTTCATTAAAAATTAAAGTTCGACTTTAAGCATTAAAAATTTGGTATGATGTATTTTATAATATAAGTAATTAAAAAACATATTAGAAAAATAATTTGCGTTTATTTATCATATTTAAATGCTTGTTTATTTAATAAAAATCAATTTTAGGAATTTAAAATTTACTATAATTTATATCCTAATATTACCAACTTATTGGTTAAATATCAGTTTTTGTTTATATAGTATATATAAATGCTTGTTTGTTTATTCCAAGATATGTAATATTTTTAGTTAATGTTTATGCATATCTTTTTTTATTTATAAAAATTTATGTTAAAAATAATCAAATAATTTTGAACCATATTTTATTTATCAAATAAATCTAGTTACAATTTTTTATTCCTAAAAGTTAATAAAGGCAATGTGTTCCGAACTAAATTTTTAAAATCGCACATGGTTAAGTTAATTTTAGATTCTAAAATTATTTTTGTATAAAATTTTTATATACAAACTAGTATGGTTGATGACGTCACAAAGTCACGTGGTTTGGCGCTTATAACAATTTGATAACTTTTGTTTTATTAAATATTGTGACAAATTGAGTTATCATAAATGTTTGTCGGTGCAATTTGCTTTTTATTCAATACTAAAATTTGTGTTTTGAAACATCACGCTTATGAGTAAAAGTGTCAAAATAATCTCCTTAAACAAAAAAATTAGTATTAAAATAATGCATATTTATAACTTAGGTTTAACTTCAATAAAATTTATAATCGATTTATACTTACATAACTTTCAACTTTGTTTTTATTTTTTTTTCTATAAAGTTACTTGTTTTAGTTTTCTTTAGTTTAATCTTGTTAAGTCTGTTAAATTATTATAACATTTAACTTTGTAAGGTCCTACATTTTTGACTTATTTAGATTTAAATAAGTTTATAAAAAAAAATTGCAAAGCTAACATCATATTTGTGGAACAAAAATTTTTCTCTGCAACAATAAAACATTAGGTAAACAATTTAAAAAAAATGTAATACATAGAACATAGACTCACATTTTTAATTGTTTGAAAATGCTTAAAATAAGTTTTTTTGTATCTTTGCTGGGTTAATATAAATAGTTCCACCATAAAAAGAAACTTGGATTTCATTCAAGGTAACAAGAGTTTAACAAAATTTAATTTTAAAAATAGATTTGTTGGATTACTTGTTAACTGATCAGTAATTGTAGTGTTCAATATTTTTTTATTACATAATATTTCTTTATCACCAATTAACAAAAACTAAATTAGCCAAAAGTGTCAACACTAAATTTGAAAATAAAAATAGAAAAAAACAATTATGCCATGTTAGGGCCTTAAAAAATAAAAACAGTAATTTTTAACCCAAAAATATGAAATTTTACATGGGGGGCCATTTAACATTAACAGATTTTACATCCAGGGTTAATATATCGACTTCGCCACCCAATAAATCCCCCAATGTAGGAGTGGTTCTTCCAAAATCACCATGAACAAATTCTTTAATATAAGTCCCAGCTTGTGTGTTTAATTCCAGAGCAAAACATCTTTTGTCATTTGCAAATTCAAGTTCAGAAACATCAAAGTTGCCAATTTCATTTACATTCCCACCATCTTTTAAATTTAATTTTTCGTCGATTGAGTTATCACATTTATACTTTAATTGTGCAGAGTTGTAACTGCTATTTGCCATCATTGAGTGAATAGTGCGAGGCCGTATAGCCAATGGTCTTCTATGCAACACCCTTATTGGAGTTTTTTGTTTAATAACAAGGTCAGTGATTTTAGATAAATTGTCAAGTTTTTCTAAATTTTCTAAAGTGGGGGTGTTAATAAAATAACACATAGCCAGATAGGATTTTGTTTTTTCTTCTTCTCCTTCCTTTAGTTTCTTACAATCAGCTTTAGTTACAACCTATATAACAAATACAAATTAACACTTGTGAAATCAAATTTTATTTTCTTGCCTAGTCCATACATATTATACTCTATTGAATATTAACCAAACTGAAACTAAAATATAAACAATTAAGATTTTCTTACAGATTGTGCATTTAAAATATAAGCGATTGGGAATTTTATACAGATTCTGCAACTAAAATATAAACAATTGGAAACTTGTAAGTATTTAAACTGATATAACTTACCCATTGAGGCAGTAACCCATTACTTCAAATATTTCTCTAATGTTTTAAAGAAAATACAGCAGTTTTTATTACCTTTAAGTTTGATACAGCAACTTCCTTGGTTTGACCATTAATCTCTGTTTGAAGTTTTATCATTTCATCATTGCTTAAACTTGACTTTCTTGAATTCATCAACTCCACAAGAAAAGGTCTACCATTTCCCAACATTCGGACATCAACATCCTCCCTTCCAGAAGAGGAGAAGTTATGATTGTCAGCATAAAAATATTTTTTAATTAGTCCAGTAATATATTCCTGTAAAAAATAAGTGTAAAATTTAAAAAAAAATAAAACTAAATTAATTATTTATATATTAAGCATGAATTTAGGCAGTCAAATAGAAAAGCAACTCATAAGTTACATATTTGTGTTGTTAAAAAAGTAGCCAGGTAGTAGCATAGTTAGCTGTGTAAAAATTAATATTTAAAATTAAAGAAAAACCTCAACAGACGATTCTTTTTTTCTTTCTCCATCTACAAACCACGGAGTTTGAGGCAAATCTCGGCTGTATTTGTTGTACCTTAAATTAAAAAAATATTTAGAATAATTTTGTTACTTATTAAACTTAATTAAGCTTTAAATTAAGTATAAGGTAAGCTTTAAAAAATTACTACAAAAAGGATTTAAATTTAAATATTTTACAAAAAAATCGAATTTGCAACAAATTGAAGTTAATAAAATATAAAACACAAAATTATTCTGCCAATTACCTTCCTCCAATATAAACTGGAACCCGAAATAATTTGATATTTTTAACAATTGACATCTTCAAAATATTTTCACAAACATCTTTTAAGCTTTCAAATTTAATGTTTTCAATTGCATTTTTCACTTGTGCTATTGTGTATTCTTTTTCATTGGTAAGTTTGACTCTTTTTCTGAAAATGATAGCACATTTTAAATGTTAGGTGAAAACAGATGCAATATACCAATTGTAAGCAAATTTTTTCTTTAATCTTTATAATTTTAAAAATGTTACTTGAAAAAAATATTGTCTAAATTTTTCCATGTTTTCTGCTAAAAAATTTTAAATCACTTACAGTTTTCATAATAGTAACAACCTATCATCAGATATATATAATGGTTATATAGGCCTAGTTAATGTTAGGGTTTTACTCTATATAAAAATATATTTCTGTAAAATTATTAAGAAATTCTGAAGGACAACAAATGTATTTCTTATGAAGACTGTAAAATACAAGTGAGTTTTTTTTAAAAATACATTAAACAATAGATAAAACAATTAATATAAAAACAAGTACTTGTATGCTGACGAATTGCTCTTAAACGAATTTGGACTTTTGCCTTTTAACGTTGGTAGAATTTCCAATTCTGTTTGAACATGTTCAACATTTATGGAAATTTCAAGAACACCGTCAGTACTTCTTTCACAGTTAAGTTGTTTCGATAGTTTAGGCTCTACCAGAAACTTTAAACAAATACAAAAAACATTAACAATTTTGTGAAGTCAGCATTAAAGTTCAACTTTATTTTGGCACAGCAACACTAAATATAATTGTGTACTAGTTAGACCTCCCTTTTATAGACCATTGTTGATTTTACCAAACTAAAAATTAAAAAGAAATCAAAACACTTATGTCCCAAACAACAAAGTTTAAATATATAAAATTCTGCAACAAAATATGATTGTTTCAACTTGAACCAATTAAAATTACTTTATTAAAAGTATATAATATTTTTTCAACTTTAAGTTTTAACAGTTAGATATTAATACGGGCAGAGTGGTGTAGTGGTAAGAACACTTGCTACACCACACATGAGGTCGTGGGTTCAATCCCCACTGATATCATGGTGTAGCGTCTTTGAGTAAGGTGCTATAAACAGTATGAACTCCTGCTGAGCCAGCACTTAATCAGCAGTATAATTATCGGGCAATTATAATCTATAATATCCCAAACTGCCACAGGCAACTCGAGACTGGGTCGGAGTAACTAATGTTACTTTATGTTTAAGTCGCGCATTCCACTTTCCCACATTGAGGATAAAGATATATACAAAAAAAAATAAGTAAAGAATAAATAATAGAAATAATATACCTTAAGCACTTCTTTAATGTCACAGGAAACGTTTTTGGTCAAATTTAACCGTTTTACATTTTCAACAGCAATATGATCAGTAACCAACAGTTGAACGGGTAAAATAAAATAGGTTTGAAATGAATCAAATACGTAACAGTCGTTGTTAATTGAACATACAACAGAATCAACACACTCTTCAACAAATTTATCTTGTAGAATGCCTAGGCATGCTTTACAGACATCTGTATATTGATCTTCAGGTAAATTTTCGCCTTTATTTAAAAACCAGTTTTCTAGATTTTCGCCGTATTTTTTCGAGAGATGTTTTTTGATTTCAAGTTCACTTTTACCGATTACACTCCATTGTATGCACAATATTCTGACTACGCACCTCGGACAATATTTAAAAATTGTATCTTTACAACTTTCGTCCATAGTCAGAACATTGAAGGTAACAAAACACTAGCAATTTGCTTTTTAGTATTTTTCCAGGTAGAGTTTGTTTATTGTAGCACGTGGTTGGCATTTGAAGAAAGATTGTAACTAAACGTGGGTGCGTTCAATAACTAGTTTATCCTCGATAAAAATAATTTTAAGTTATTCAAGTATTTTAAACTATGAAGATGTTAAACCCAAAACATTACAAATTATTATTTTATTCTTAATTAAAATAATTTGTTATAAGTATCAATAGGTTAAAATAACTGCTTCAACGCGATAAAATATGTAATTTTAGATGATTATTGTTATTAATACATTAGTACAGAAAATATTTTGAATAAAATCGTCAGTATCTAGAAAACGATACGGTCTTTAAAAGCAATATGCAACATATAAAGGCATTCAAGTATAGAAATGCAAAATTTCTAAAACGTATATGGAGTAAAACACTAAAAACTATATGTAATAGCACTATGGATTTTAAAATCGTTACAAGCAAAATAAAACATTGCAAAATTAAATTTATAGTTTGCTGTTTGGATAAGGATCTACTACGTCATCTGAAACAGTTTGCATGTAAGTGGGTGGCTTTCCTTCGACTATTCCAAACATTGAACCTGGCTCACTTGGTCCTGTTAGATGATCATAAGGAACACTGTGATCTGATGGTTGCCATTTTGGACTAGGAAGAATTAACTAAAAAATTATAAAATATTTATACTAATGTTGCATGTGCAATTTTTGCTGAAGGTATATAGCTGTGCGGTTAAGCAATCGTCATTTCGACAATTTATTATCACCTTTTTGTTAAATTTATAAAATTTTGCAAATCATTTAAAAATTTAAATACAAGTATTGGTAAGATATTAGATTTTATTAAATAGTCACGAACAAAACCACTTGGTTTTTTAAAATTATGATCGATGTCATTTTTAAAATCGAATAAAAGACATATTTTGATCTACGAGACACCGCCTATTTACTTAAAAGTAATATAAGGATATAAATAAATCCCTTTTTTGTAAAAAACAAAGATTATTATTTGTTCTTTAGCGAACAAAAATTATTTAATAAAAATAAGTGCAATTATTTAATAAAAATAAGTGCAAATATTTTGAATAATAGACTTTATATTACAATACAACCCGTCTTTTATAGACTTTACAAGGCAATACTCGTAAAATTTAATAAAAAAGTGTAGGCTATTGTTAAGTCTGAAACCAAACAAATGGGAATATGTTGTAAAAAGTTATAGAAACTTACAGATTTTATTGACTCTCCCCTTACAAGTGCCAAAATAACTCGGAATATTGCATACAATGGCACGACAACAGCGATTGATACACTCATACATAAACCAAGGTCATCTGCCCATTTGGGGTATTGGTAACCAGCAAAAGTAATAGGAGCGTAACTAATTGAGGAGTAGATGATCAAAAACTAAAAACAAAAAAAAAATTAACACGTAAAAATTTTAATATTAAATAATAATTACAAAATCATATAAAAAATATAAATATTACGGTTTACAAGCACATAAAATATATTGTACAAGTTCTTTAAAAAGGGAGTATGACTTTGTTTAATTTTAAGCCAAATTTGTGTTCAAAAAATTGACAGCTTAAGCTTAGAGCTGATTTATTTGGATTAAGATCTATAAGATGTATTTACCAGTAAAGTCGCTGGTGTTACAAACATCCAGGCTATCTTAAAATACCAGTTAGGTTCAAACCCGATCATAAGTTTAATGTCTTTGTTAAATCTCCACCGGTAAGTGAAAAAGAAGCCTTAAAATAAAAAAAGGCAATTTTAAATATTTTTAAATATTTTTATATCACAAGCAATGGAAAATTACCAGGAAATTTTGAAAAAATTTATATTAGTTTAACGAGACACTTTCTACAAAAAAAGTTATTAAATTTAATTAGAAGATAACATTTTTATTACCGTAGCCCCAGTTTATAGCCAGGCACATGAATAAGGCTAGAACCAATAACCCGTAGTATGCCGAATAATAATTGTACAGCTGAAACCAGTACATTCCGCCCTTTAAAAATATAAACAATTGTTAAAATTTGATCTGATATGATAAATTTAAACTATAGCCTACAAACATTTAAAAAAATGAATCGAATCTTTAAAAAAGGCTATTTTACCTCTGTAACTAGTAAGATTCCCAGTAAAAACGCAATAACAGCCACCCCGATGGTCAAATACATTTTTTTTCCTTTAAGTATTTTAGGAAACTCATCCATAAGCCCTGTGATGACAGTTTCTACCATTGCAAACTGGCTATCCAAGCCCAATGTAAACAACATGAAAAAGAACAGAATAGACCACAACTGTGGTAGCGGTAACAACGCTACAGCTTGTGGGTACGCAATAAAAGCTAGGCCTGGTCCTTGGTCTATAACATCACCTACTTCTTGTTGAAGACGGAACGCCATGTGACCAATTACAGAGAATATAACAAACCCAGCAAACACGCTTGTGGCGCAGTTTCCAATTGAAACGATCAACGTGTCCCTGCAAAAAAAATTTGCATATTATTTAAATAAAACTTGTGAAAATTTTTACAAGCCAAAAAGGTTTAAAAAAAAGTAAGGACTTTTAAACTGCGGGTAAACAAGTAAAAATGTTTAAAATGTAACCAAGATAAAAATCAAAAAGTTTAAAACGAATAAAAAAAGCCTTCGGGGCAAGTCAAAATCTAACTAAACTTAACTGAAAACCTTTATATATATAAAAAGAAAACCAGTTTGTGGTACAAATGACATTTGATATTAAAGTAATGACATCATCGGCAACAAAAACTTTTTCTGGCACCTGTAGATGTTGTTCCTAAATTTGTTGTATGAAGCAAAGGTCAAGAGCCCGCCAAAAGAAACACCAAGCGAGTAAAAAATCTGTGTGGCTGCCGCACTCCAGACCTGTTTAAATAAATTTAACTCTTTAATCTTAGAAGTAAACATGCTTAAAAATCGTCACTTTTAATATAATAATATTAAAGTAACAGTTAATAAATAGCCCCTACTACGGAAAGAACAGTAAATATTTGCCCTAAAAGTGTTATTCTAATTTTTTACATTTAAAAAGAGAGTTTTTTTCGCAAGACTCTTTGTCAAATTTTTTCACACACTTACCTTTGAATCCTTCAGTTTTTCCCAGTCCGGTTTCACATAGAAAATAATCCCATCCAGAGCGCCTTCTAGTGTACAACCTCTGATGAGTAAAATAATCAGGATAATATATGGGAAAGTGGCAGTAAAGTAGACAACTTTTCCTGTTGATTTGACGCCTTTGATTAGGCAGGCAACGATTACAATCCAAGCTAGGAGTAAGCATAGAACAAGATCCCATAATACTACACCGGGATCTCCAATGCCAGTGCTTTGGTCTATTCTTAAAACCCGATAACTAAAAATTTAAAAAAAAATTTAAATTGTGGTTATGAAGTGTTGTTTTAATAATATAACAGTGTAAGTGGTTATGTTAAAATTTCTGCATTTAAAAAACTGAGTGTTAAATAAAATGTGTTTACTGCTCGTGGTAAATGCAGTGTTATTGCCTTTTTAACGTTAGACAAGTTAACATTACCCAGACTTGTTGAAAAACGAGTTTAAAGGAATTTTGTTCTGTGTAGTATAATATTACATAAATGTTTATTAACAAAAGTGTGATAGATTTATTGAAAGTTAATTAATATGTTTATACTAAACCATTTTGTGTTTCACTTACTTCCAGTATTCTTCAGTTGTGCTTATAACTTTGGTTTTATTCATTATTGAACTTGTTTCGTATGCAGCAGTTGATGTCATGTTGTCTAAGGTAGCATTAACCTTAAAAAAAACAATTTTAAATTCTGGATAAAAAAAAATTAAGAAAATGAAAACAACGGAATGATAAAGCTTAAGTTGTAAAAAATAAGAAGTGAAACATTCTGAAGAAAGCACAAAAATATACCAAAACCGTTAAAGTAAATAAAAAGTTTTTTTATTATACTTTTAAAACGGACAAATATTTTACCAAAAAATAAGACATGTTTTTTAAAACTTACAGCTACGCAGCGGCTTGCTTTGTTCCACCACTGATTACATTGTGTCCATGGCAACTGCGCTTGAAAAGAGGCAAACAAATAGTAAAGCGACCAAGCTATTATCACGTTGTAATATATGCACACAAGAAATGAGACCAGGATCATTCCAAACCCGATTCCTGTGAGAAAATGGATCAATCAGAATCGATCATAAGCGATTTTGGAATATTTTGAAATTGCTTTATACTAAAGTAAACACCAAAAAATTAAAAAAAAATTTAAATAGAATGAATATTCTAAAAGAATAATACAAGGATATGAAAAAGCCCAAAGCTAGATCAAATTTTTTATCTAGGCGATAGTAAATGTAAATCTACTTTTTTGGTGATATTTAATGGACGTATTTTCCCATTATTCAGAGTTTGCTATATTTAAACTGTTAAAATTTAAACCCTTTATAGGCCCAATCCTTTAACAGTAGTGCAAGAGTGATAGAACTTTTTAAGAAAAGGTCATCACCAAGTGAAGTCCGAAGTTCATTTCCAATTGCTTTAATGTCTAAGCGTCTTCTAGGCACCATGGCTGTACTTACAGGACCCAAAACATAACCCTAAGAGGCAACTTAAGACCAAGACGCGCCAACAAAAGACATCCTTTGTTAAGTTTATGCTATATCTTAGCATTCCTTTTTCAGGAGAGTTTACAAAATAAAAAAAATTCCTTGTTGAGCAAAGTTTAAACCTACCCTTAAACAAAGGAATAGCGCGCCAAGCGGTTACTGGTCCCAAACCGGCAAACTGTCCAAACGACAACTCCATCATGAAGAGTGGTATCCCGCATAGAACCAACATGATTAAGTAGGGGATTAAAAAGGCACCTACAAAAAGAGAGATTAAGAAAACATTACGTATAGCTGATGGATTTAAATATTTTGTATCATTAAAATAAGCTTCGGTAAAAAAGTGTATTTGTATCGGTACGAGATATAATGACTAAGATAATTGTTATGTATAGCCAGTATTTTTAATCTTTAAGTTTATTAATAAACTTTAATAGGTCTATTTAAATATTGTGGTATATTCAGTTTATTTATTTATACCCACAGCATTTACATACACTTTTTTATTAATTTTCCAACGCGCACAACCGACTATACTCGTTCAAGTTTTTTATGTACCAGTTACTGAATTTACTTTTATCAATTTTACATGGGCCAAAAAATGATTAATAAGCTTTTTATCAAGCTTTTGTAAACTTTACCAAATAAAGCTAGAAATGCTTAACTAAAATAAATATGGTTAATGAATTTATTATTTACGATTTGGCATGGACTAAAAAAAAAACGATTAACAGGATTTATGTCAATTTTTTGTAAAACAAAAAAGAGTTAAGAAATTTTAGCAATAAAAATTGATCTTCAGTTCTCAAGAAACTTACAAACGCTGACACATATTTTATTACTAATTTGTAAGTTTTTTGTATACAATTATATTATGAAATGTAAGTAAGGTTAACTATATTAGCATGAAAAAGAAGCACATTATCTCTCAGCCTACCTCCACCATTTTCATAAGCCAGATAAGGAAATCTCCACACATTTCCCAATCCCACGCAATAACCGATGCAGGATAGAAGGAACTCCGCCTGTCCTCCCCATTGCTCCCTTTCTTCCCCGGAGTCGCTGTCGGAGCTGGTACTCGAACCCGAAGACTTCTGTTTAAAAATTTTAAAAAAATGTTTTTTTAAATGGAGTTCTTAAAATGGTGCTAAGTAGAATGTGATGTAAGATTATTATTTTATGGGATTATAAGTTGGCTTTACACGGTTTCCAAGCGTAAAATTGTTTGAAGTTATGTTGATAAACGAAGTTGTCGTAGAAATTATTTTTATTAACTGATAACGTCAACTTTTATTTTGATAAATATACCTTTAAATTTATTTCTTGTTTTTTTAAAGATTTTTAATCTATCAGAGATTTTTAATCTATTTAATTTTTAATCTATTTAAAGATTTTTAATCTATTTAATCTAATCTACAACAACTTGAGAAGACTTTACTTTAAGAGACGGTATTACTGAAGTATTTAAAATAGCTTATAGGAACCCTTTAAAAAACAATTGGCCGTAAAATTAAATTATTTATCTTATCAGTCTGTTTTTTAGGTAAGTAAACAAATTTGCTTTAAAAACTTTAAAAGAATAGTTCAATATTGATTAAGAGTGAATCTTTGTTGGGTGTTTGTATTTTATATATTCAATATTAGTCAAGTTATAATGACCTTTACCTTATTTTATTAATAAATTTTTGACAAAAACTGTTTTTTATTTTCTTCTTAGGCGACAGGCTATAATTATTGACGACAAAAGTTAAATCAAAAGCCAAAAACATTAGACTAACGTATTAGTCATCGCTAATATTTACGGGTTATAAATATAGGTGGCTGCACACGCTGCAGTGATTAATATAAGCCATATACGTCACTGATTTCCACGGCACGTGTTTTTACACGTATTAACACCGTCTTTTACAATAATACTTTAAAAATTGATGGTTTAAATTTTTTTTAGATTTGATATAAACAAAAATACTGGTAATCTTTTCTTTAGGTAAGATTTAGTTACGTAGCGTTATTACAAAAGCAATAATAAACCACCTTTTAAGTACCTGTTAATAGAATGACCTCATTTTGAAAAAGTGGGTATTGTTAAAAATTTATTCGACTACCGTATATAAGTTTACACCCTAATTAAGACTACAATAAAAGTAAATTTATGACATCTTTTCTTTAACAAAATGCAGCCAAATAAGTTGAATTGTGTTTATAAAATTGTCAGCATTTTTGATGTTTTATTGTAACTTTTGCAAAATATTAATTTACATAAATAATTTCAATTTTTAACATTTGCAAATAAGTTTTTCTTACATTTTTTTTTTAAAAGCTAGATAAGTTTACGTATTTAACAAAAACGTAATGTTCAAAATACTCTCTCTATATAGCAATACGTTATTTATGTTTATAGCAAAAGCGTTATGTCGTTCTAATACAAAAACGGAAGCCTTTCAATAACACGCTTATAGTAATACAACCCATATTTTATGTTAAAAAAAATGAATAAATGATTTATATTAACGTTTACCTTTTCTGGATCGGATCCCATTTTCTAACTTTCCAATACAGCTTTAAAATATATTCTCATAAAAAAACGTTGTAAAAAGTCAAAATTTGAACTACTATAAAGCGTCGTCTTGTCTTTTATATGAAACCCTTCGTCCCTTTTTCTTCTCTTTGCTTTTTATTGAATAGCTGTTAAAACTGGTTTTAAAACAAGCGCGCGTCATGAAAAACGTAAGCGCAGAATATAAGAAAAAATGCTGTAATTTTGCTAACGGTGTAAAGTGAGTAATAATGACGTAGTAATTCGCCCAAATCGAAGTCAAGGGGAAACTAGGTTAAAGCTATTTGCACGTATCAAGTTCCTAACCATCGGGTTGTTATTGTTATGCTACCGCTAATTTGTAGGCCTACAGAAAAATTACGCGAGCGTTTTTGGGTAAATAAACCCCTTAATTTTAAATGGTAAATATTTTTGGTGTGCTGTTAGTCACGTCAGCTACCGACAATAACATGTTTTCAAATCCCAATTCGCAAAGAAAATTAGTCACAACTTTAAAATCTAATAAACTTAATATATTATTACATTGAAAAAGCTTGTATGCTAACAAAAAGTATTTATACATTTTATTACATTGAGAAGGGAAAATCTCCTTACACCAAATACAAAATGTATATTGGGTCAAATTGGGTTATATTTAAAATAATAAATGCACAGCGTAATACTTTTATTTAAAAGAGCTAATAATCTAGCGGCTATGAATTGTAATTAGTTTACACATTTTGTATGTTGATCAGAAAATCCTGTTTAAAAAGAATTTATACATGAATAGTATACTGAATGATATTTTTTTACTGGCAAACTTATAAAAGTTTGTGGTGCGTGTACTTTCTACGAACAAAAACTCGTTGCAACTGTTTTGAAACTAATAAGCAAAAATGCCGCACGAAACGCGGGTGCCCCAACTAATACATAAAGGCAAAAAAAGTTTTGGGGTCCGGTAGTGTGGCAAACTAGTCATGGCGTCGGACTACGGGCCAAAAGGGTTCGAGTTCGAGCAGCAACAACGTCACACTATTCGCCCTTGAGCCCGGCGTTTACGGATAGCTCGATTACGTCATTAAAGCACACCTTTACCCAATAAAAAATATAAAACCGATATGGAAAAAAAATACAGTTGCAAGCTATGAAAGCGTAAGTTCGATGTTTATACACTAATAATAGTCTAACAAATTAAAATGTTTGATTTTGTAAACGTTAAACTTGTTCTAAGACTTTCAGTACAGAAGTTTTTAAATCCCTTTTTCCTGATAATCTTCTCCAGTTTATAACCTGCCTTGACCAGGTCGAATACGGAGAATAGAAAAACCAAAAGCTAAGATAGCACAACTCCATTTCAATTTGTGAAACAATGTCATTCGAAATTTCCCAGCTTTTCAAACACTTTTGCTTGGACTGTTTTAAATATTTTACAACATCAGATGATGTCAGGACTTTGTAACCTTTCTTGATCAAATGCTGTTTAACTTTTGGCATTACTTGAAGTTCTTTTGGAGGGTAGGACAGATATAACATCACGTTGGTCAAGTTCTAAACAAAATTGTAGATATTTACGGTTTTAGTAACAGTAAGTTTTTGTTATAAAAAATAACGTGTTTTTGCCTTAGTTACAAACTTAACGATTTCAATAAACTTAATAGCATTTCATATAAAAAAGCTTTTAGTTTAAGAATTTTAACTATAGCCTACCAAATTATTTTAAGTAACAAAATGTTATAATTAAAGCTAGATATAGAAAATTACTTTTGTCAAAGCAAGTTTTTTAAAAGCCTTGTCAAATTGACGTGCCATTTTTTTAGAAGGCAAACGAATCAAGGTAAAGATTTCTTTTAGGTAAGTGCTGTTTGAATAACTTGTAACCCAATCGTTTTTGTTGTACCTCCAATGAAAACCTAGCAAAGAAGAATTGTACTTGGTAGTATAGTGGTTAAAAAAAGATAGGGCCACTTTTTTAACGCAAGGTGGCCTTTGTACAGCAGCTACAATTAATGAAAATAGTTGATCATCTGTAAGCTTGCTCGGTAAAAATTGATTATTCATTTTGTATTTGTCTCCTAACTTTGTATGAATAAAAGAAAAAGGTCGTAGCAATATCACACACTTTTCATCAGTAGAAAATGTTTGTACAACTTCGTTCGAAAAGTTAAAAAAATTTACATTTTTGGTGTAAACTTTTAAACCGAGATTTTGTAAATCTTTTGGTTGAACTAGTTTTGGCAATTTCTGGTCGTCTTTTGGTTGTAAATTTAACTTCATCCCAGTAAGTTGGAAAAGTTTTTGTAATCTAAAATTTTGAATTGCTTTTATCTGTAAAATAAAACAAGAAGTTGATTTATATTATATATAACTTGTTCCAATTTTTTCAAGTATTAAAACCTGATATTACCTGATAAACTGCGTCAAACGTATTGTTGCATATTTTTTGAAATCTTCTTAAAGAAATCGTTGTAACGAACTCGCGCAACATAGCAACATCAATTCGTTTTTCAGGACGAACAGACTTTTTTATATTAAAATGTTCAAGAAACGTTGGAATAACTAAAGTTCTGTAAACAAATCATTTGTATTACCGAACGCCTACTTTACGTTTTAAGTTCGATCTTTACAAGCTTTATGATGCCTGAGTTCGATTCCCATTGCTGCAGGGGCCTTAAGTAAAGCGCTATTAGCGGTAAAAACTATCACAAAGATTAAGTCAAGGCAGGACGTAGCTAACATTACTCTTTTTTTTCCCGTATCACCTAAGGTGGTGGGTTTTTCGCATTTAAAAAAAAATCTTGTTAAGACGTGATTTGATCTATCCAAAGACCTAAACCACGATTTTTAATGATACCCAAACTGCCCAATGCCACATTGTGACTGAGTCGGATTATGTTTTACCTTCAGTGTAGGACGTAAAGCTGTTCTAAAACTTATGATTAACAAATACGAAGAAAGGTAACAAACTGTTTTTTGTTAAGGTATAGTCTTGTCTGTATTTTACCTGTTGAGACGAATTGCAACCAAAATCGAGCGATGTAACCCCCATAGTTGGTTAGTAGGTCCGTTGTCCAAATATGGAAAAAAAAATTTGCCTTTATCTAACTTAATTAAAGGTACTTTCTTTTTTGAATTTACTGAACTATTTTCATTATATATAACATGATGTAGGCTGTTGTTTTGGTAGAAAGTTGTTGCTTGATACTTTTTTGTGCCTAACCATTTAAAGACAGTAGAAAGACTAATATAATCCGTAATAATAATTGTTAAACCAATTATTACAGCAAGTCCATACCATAAGTTCCTTATAACATTCATAATGGGAACGTCAACGTTTTCTACATACAAAAACTTAAAAAAAACTTAAAAATTTTTTTTATATAATATTTCTTATACTTTGATTAATACTGATGTGTTCACAAATTTCCTTACGACTTCACATAAAATGACGGTCGATTATTAAGTTTAATTGTTTCCGTAGTGTGATTCTGCAAATTAAGAAAGTCAGCTAAAAGTTAATTTAACAAATTAATTAGATCAGATAAATTTAAACCAGACAATTTATTATAATTTTTTGTCAACAAGTCATACCTATTAACAATGTTATTCAATATAGGTATCGCAATTATTGTCTTAAAATTTAAACAATAAAACTAGACTTTGGGTAATAACCAAAACATATTTGTATTGGATGGAATTGTGTCGGTTTATGTATTTTGAAATTTATTCAGGGCTGAAACCCGAAACCGTTTCAGCGCATAATACAGGGTATTAAAGTTACAGCTAAAAGTTACTGCACCGACCTAGCCTTGAAGTTAATATGTTGGGGTTCGCCTGAAAATGAGGGAACGGAAATTAAAGGAAGCGTAGAACGGAGAGGCGGAATCTTAAATTAGAACACGCGGAAAAACGCGGAAATTTTGTCGGCTGTTTAGTTACCAATGTTGTCATTTGATCAAAAACCAAATACCGACAATTAGACATTTTTATAAACTCCTTGCTTACCCTAACCCACTTTTGGGTAATGCAGTTTAATTTTTTAAATAATATTGATCTAAATACAAATAAACAGTCAACGGATTTTCCGCGTTTTATTATTTTAAGATTCCGCCTCTCCTTTTTGAACTTCCTTTATTTTCCATTCCCTCAAATTCGTCCTTGTATTCTTGCATCGTAAATCAACGGTTATGGATATTGTAGATTATTAAAAAGTTTATTGTTTTATTTATACACAAGCACCGACAATAATAAAAAAAAATAAAACAAACATCAGTTCGCACTTTTCATGTATTTACTTTCAACCAAATACATTAACAATATTAAAAACGTTATTCACTACATCAATTATGATATAAATTATTTAAATCGTTTATTTATTAGCGAGGTTTTTTATTACAAATGACCTGTAGTTTAAATTATTTGCAAATGCTTTAAAAAGCATTAAAATCTGTAGCCCAAATAAGTAAAGTTACAACATATATGTTACGTAAATTTATTATATTACAGTAATTGCAGTAGAGTATAGCCCGACAAAAATTAGGACCAAATATACAATATACAAAAATTAGGACCAAATATACAAAATATACAGGATATAAGTTATAAGGTGTATTTAAAATGCCCATGGAAAAATCCTTGTTTTCCAACTGCGAAACAATATTTGGGTAAAAATAAACATAACAAATACAATAACCTCAGCCGCTAGGAAATTGTACCATTATTTTCTGGCCAAAAGGGTAATCGAAACGGTGCGCAGAATAGCAAGAAATGTGACAACAATGTTAAAACTTATACTTTTTTTAAACTGTGTTGTCTGTTGCGTTTCTATGTTATTCTCATTTGCAGTGCAAGGGGAGATCCTACGTGTTGAACGGAATTGCATAAACATAAAAAGTAGGGTTCGGGATATATGCACAATCAATGAATGGGTTGCCATTAACAGTGTTATAACTGGTAAATATCGAAAGTTGTACATTGGCTTCACTACACAGCCCAAAGGTTCGACTTCAATTTTAGTCGTGAAATAAACAGCGGTAATATTTATTACTCCTCCAATGACGATATAGTAACCGGTGACTGAAACAAGCTTTTTTGTAAAGGGCGTTGTTAGGCTAAAAAGAAAATACACATAAGATAAATAACATAAACAAATCTTCTATTTAACTGCTTAATAAATAAAAAACTTACCTATGTAGCATTGGATTAGTGTAAGTGCATTTCTGCTTTAACCAAAAGGAAAACCGTATAAGCAACGTAGCTGCACCAAGCAAAACAAGTCGAACTGTATAGGTTATGTTACAAAACAGAATTGTTTTCCCGGCAACTGGTTTAGCGTACTCAATGCAGCTAACCATTTCGTAAAAAAGCAAGACCAAGCAGGTTATAAGGCTTAAAATCCTTAAACGTATACAAAACCAGAGCCTATGCCGGTTTAAAAAAGCTTCTGTATTTTTTGCTTTTTTATATTCCCACCAACAAAATGTTAATATAAAGTAAAACGCAACCAATGCCAATATAATACCAACATTAAAACTAATCGATTCTAAATTTATGCCAGCATCCGAACTTGAATTTATTTCAAGATTACCATTTACTTCAGTAGAATTGCTTCGCTCTAAAAATCCTGACATTTTTTCAAACAAAATTTAGCACAAAACTAGTGATGTTTGATATATATATTTATATATATGGTGAAAGCATTGAAACCTATATGACTATAACGGCATATGCACCCGTATTAAATTCTGTAACATCAGTTATAATCAATTAAACATAATGTTACAATGTAATATTTATTAAAACAATTAAGTATTTAAAAACAGAAAATATGATTTTCTCTCGAATTAACTATAAATTAGAAAGTGTATTTTTTACATTTACAGAGATTATCAACTGCGATAACTGGCAAGTAGAAATAGATTCAAACCGTTTTTGGTGAAAAAATATACAAACCATTAAAATGTGAACATTTTATTTAGGTTAATTAAAATTATATACACAGAAAGATATAGTGTGGCGTAGGTATAATTGACATGGTTTAAAAAATATTAAACAATTGTTTTTTTGGGAGTGGGTATATAAAAATATTTGGCGTGCATTCGATTTATAACACACAGACAAAAAACACCAACTATTTTTGTGACGTCATCATCTTTTGTTGTGCAACGTTGTATACGTCATCAAATTTTGTTTGACAAGCTAAGATTATCCTAAGAAAAAACAAAAATTTCAATTTAAAAAAAAAGTTAAAATAAAAAAAAAGACAAATTTTTTTTGTTGTAAAAAGTCCTGGGTTTGGTTCTAGCTAAAAGCATCTTTGGAACCTTAAATGTAAGGCTTTAGCATTAACTTAACCAAAACCAAAATATAAACCTCACAAAATATAATTTAAACTTTCATTTAGCTATTAACATAAGATGGTTGGGTTAGAAAATTGCCAAGATAAAAAAATTAAAAAATAGTTTAAAAATCATTTAATTTTAAATCTAGGCAAGAGATTAAAAATGTTAAAGTTGAAACCATCTTTCGGGGCTATAAAATAGCAAACATAAAATTAAATATAAATTTAAACAAATAAAATTTAGAAATAAGTAAAATCCAGTTTATTTAGTATTACCTCAGCGAGCCAAGAAAAATCAAGCACTGACTGTTTCGGCATAATTCCCTGGAAACAAACCGGTTCTACCATCCAATACTCCTTCATACCAACCATCGTCATTCATCTTAACCACATACACAATCTGCTCTTCTCGAAGATTTAATTCGTCCTCGTTTTCGGCAGAATAATCATATATAACAACCACTAAACATCAGACAAAAAATTTAAAGTGTCATATTACAGAGTTTTGCAATCTTGTAAGTGATGTATATAGCACGTTAGTTTAGTTGACAATGAATCACAAAATGGCTTAGAACCTTTAAAAAATGTCTGTGGTACTTAAAATTTATTTTTCAAAAATACTGGAAAATGATTAACATAAAAAAACAAGTTACCATATTTTTTGTGTGACGTAGAAAGTACTAAGTAGCGTAGTAAATGTATACAAGCTAGTACTTTCTACGTCATCACAAACAGGGCTTCACTTTTCTTTTTTTTATTTAATTTAATTTTGTATAAATTAAAAAGTAGATGAAATTATTTAAAGTTAAAATCATTTTTGTATTCAGTGACACTAACTCTATTAATTTTTAAAGATAAAAATATTGCTAATATATGACTTTAAGGTTGTTTTTTTATAAATAATTTTTCCTATTGTTAAAAGAACAATTCTACACTCAAGTAAGGTGTAATTGCAACACTAGGGGAGCTTATTTTGCCAGTTAAATTACACAATTAAAAAACTTTTTTTTCACTTCTTTCCAGATAATTTTTCGGAGCCCAACTTGGGTCAACAGAGAAGCTATCATCCAGACCTTGTGACATCATAGAAGGAGGAGGAGGAAGAATGTCACCTCCTCCCATATTGGGGTGTGCGGGAATTCCATCATTATCTGTGGTTGGTAAAATAAATTTACGTAAATCTTTCTGATTTTGGGGTAAAAAAAATTACTTAAAAAATTGTGTAAAAAATAGTATTAATTTAAGTAATTAACTATTAATAAATTAAGATCATTTTATAAATTAAGATCTTTTTTTTTACCAAATTTTAATTTAAAATTAACATTAAAATTACATATGAACATGAACATAAAAATACCTTAAAACAACAACAAAAACATAAAAATAATAACACCATTACAACACCAAAAAAAAAAGAATTTAACATAAAGGGGAATCTGAAATTTCAAGTTTTATCTTTTTCAAAATTTCGTGTAATTTTTTTAAACCTACCAGTTATTCCTGAAGAGAAACATGTTGTCGGATGTCCCGTATATGGTTGGAAGGGGGGAGGGGGTTGACTTGACCCCATGTAGTCCATTGGTGGGGGTAAGGGTAAGTCCATGACTGAAGTAGGGTAAATTTGTGGATACAAATTTTAAAAGGCAAAAAATTTGAGAAAAAAAAGGAAAAATTGTATAAAAATATTGAATTTAAATTTGTAAAAAGTAGATTAAAATGGGGTTTGTTTTAAATGAAATGGGGATTAAGAAAATGGGTGAACACACATGCATTGACATAAAACATAAAAAACAAACAACAAAAACTGGTTAAAAAAATAATACACCATTTATATTACAAAATGGACTTTACATAGTCTTACACACGGAACTGTTTTTTTTAGTACAACTTAAACATTGTTAACTTAAACCTTAGTATTAAACATGCAAATTTTTACCTGAAGTTGCAGCATAGTTTTCAGCAGAACCACCCAAAGATGGTGCTCTAAAAAAGAAATAATAACTTTACAAATGGGTTTGCAAACTAGCGACAATTAACCTTTTGGAGACTTGGAAAAAAAGTTTAAGGCAAATACGTGGTTCGAAAAAAAAGCAATGGTGTTGCTAAATTTTGTGAAAAAATTTACTAAAATTAAAAAAAAATTCAGTAAGTAATGAAATAGGTTTATAAATTAACAAATATAGACATACTAAATTCCACAGTAGCTTTAGTTAAACAATCTAATACACCAGGAAACTAAATTCTATGATGTCATGTGATTACAATAGGCTGACTCATCATTTAGTTTTTATTTAAAAACAAAATTTAGACCTTTTGAATTGCCGTTTGAAATTTTCACTTTTACACATCTACTAAATTATAAAAACCAGTCGATAGGCTACCCTATGTCAGCATTTGAAGTGTTGTAATATGGTCACAACTAACAACTAATATTTGCCCACAACTGCAATAATGCAATAGTAACTAACTGCATTATTATTCATTTTGTAGGCCAAGTTGGATATATATATATATCTCATCCACTAAACTCCATTATATATAAATTGTTTTACATTCACATAAAAACTTGTAACAGAAATAAAATAAATTTCTCACCTTCCATTATAGCCAATATGCGGGGTGCTGTAACCCCCACTAGATTCGGGTGATGTTGAGGACACAGATAAGGGGGGCGGGGGTGGGACTTCATTCGGGGACATTGCCTGCATCGAGGGAGGTGGGGGCATCCCACCAGGGGTGTTCATCATTTGGGGTGGAGGGGGAATATTTCCTATAGGGGTAAAAATATTTTTCAAATCACAAAAAAGCTTGTGTTGTTAAATTTTTTAAATAAGAAGATTTTTTATGGTAAAAATAAAAGGTTATAAAATTTGGATCACTTGTACTTTACATCCTTAAAAAAGTAAATTAGAAACCATAATGTACAAAAGTAGCACGAGACAGTTTGAGACAAAAGAAAAAGGGCTAAACATTATAAGTGAGAATTAAAGAGGATCGTAAAGTATGAGCAAGAAAAATCAAAGACAGTCAATTTTGTGGATTCATTTAAAAAAGTAAAAGTTTTTCCAAAATTCAACAAAAAGGGAACTGTTGTAAAGGTTAGCAACATTAATAAACTTGGCTTAATTTTGACATAACCATGACATTCTACATTCTATACAACTCCATGAAAGTAATGTTTTAAATGTTAGTATGATGACAACACCTCTATTAAACTACTTTTTAATAGATTTTTACAACATGCATTTGATTTTTTCATACACAACCACATTAAACATATAGATTAAATTTCACTTAAATTTTGAGAAAATTTAGTATATATTTATATACATTTTATACAACAATAATGCTTAAAAGGTATTTGTAACATAAAAATATTAAAAATTAATAAAAAAAAATAATAATTTTTAAATTTTCTAAAATTTATTTTCCTTTTTTCCAAAAAAATAATTTTCAATTTTTACCTGGCGGGGGTGGTGGGTTACCCAACATTGCGGGCACAGGTATATTACCCATAGATGGTGGAGGGGGCATATTGCTACCAACCGCAGGGGGTGGAGGCATATGACCCCCAATCACAGGGGGTGGAGGCATATTACTACCCATTCCAGGGTGGGCAGGGATATTACCCGCAACATTTGGGGGCAGGGGCATATTTCCAGGGGGTGCCATGCCTTGTGAGGGGGGTCCACCTACCCATGCATGACAGTTAGTTAATGACAACAAATGAATCAATGTTAGCTACATTAAATTAGTAATAACACTTGTTTAAAAAAAAAACATTCCAAATGAGTAAATGGACAAACAATGATATTAGTACAACACAAATGGTAGTAATTTAGCATACAATGATCAATGCGTTTAAAAACACATGACTTTTTCAACTTTGCTACATGTAATATTAATTTGTAAATTTAGGTTAGGAAATGCTAAATCGAATGAAAAATTAATCTAAAAAACGCTTTTAAAATGATATAACTAAGTTTAGTCTAAATTGATTGCAAATCTAAATGGGATTTAAAACAAATCTTAATCTAAAATCTATGTTTTTGTTATTATTTTATGTTGTATGTTAGTAAAATTATCACGATGGTTTTAAAATTAAAAATTGACAAAATAATACAAAGTCTGGCATTAAAATAAACCCAAATTAAAATCTTGCTTTAAAAAATGGTATGCTGAATAAAAATAAAATCTCAAAATTTGCAATTGATGTGATGACAATAATTTGAAAGCTTGAAAACTTACCAAAAAATCCAGTACCACTATTAAAGCGAATACTATCTAATGTGTAAATATTATATATGATATATTTTGATAGAAATATTTTAGTTTTCTAAGTAGTGGGTATTTATAATTTGTCTTACAAACATAATTTTAGTTTCAATCTTTAGTAAAACAACATTCATGCATTTAGTTCTAATGCCACTATTTTTCTACAGACTAAAAAAACAGCACCAAAAAAACAAAACTATTTGTTTTATTTAGACAGTTTAACACCATAATATATGCATAATGCCAAAAACCTATTAATCTTATACCCTAGGCATTTGATATATATACAATAACACCATACTCTTTTGTATAGTCTATATATTTAAATATATAAACCACACCACCTTTAGTAAGCTCTGTTTTTCTTACCTGATGGTATGTAACCGGTACTTGAATTTCTGCTTCCTGAACTACTGTTAGAGTTAGTTCTTTGGCGATGTAAATTTGGCAATTTTCGCCCTGGATCGTCATTGCAATAAAACAAAAACAACAAAAAAATGCAATTATTGCTTGTTTACACTATTCTACTGTTAAAAATTTTAGTTTTTTTTGCCAAATTCTTTTAATGTTTACTACATGTATGTTAGACTTTGCGATTTTAGCAAGAATAACAGTATACAGTGTAAACTAGCGAATATGCTTGGGTTAGTTTGTAAATAAAAGCCTTTTCAGGCCTTTTTTGTGTCATATTTGTTAACACCACACCAAAAAATAAAAACAGCATTAAACTAAAGCTACATTCTATGAACGGTTAAGTCAATTTGTTATTTCTGATATGTTTAAAACTTATTGTTAGTATTTAAAACAATCAAAAAATGTAAATCTTTTAAAATATAATATCGTTACTAAATAATTACGATAATTAACATAAAAAAATACTGGCTAAAAATTGTTGTTTAAATCTTGATTAAAAAAAAAATTAATTTTCTGTTTAACTTACCTTGACCATAATCTTGAGGCACAGTTGGTGCCTTCACTGCTCTTAATGTTCCGTACCCTCCAACACTCAGATTACTCTTTATACTATCTCTCTTCGATATCCTAGAGTAAATGTTATATGCAGTTAAATAATAAGCTAAACATAAAGCATTTTTTTAATATTTTAAGTGCTACTATATTCAGAAGGGCAAAAGTTATTTTTAAAATTCTCTCACTTTAGAGCAAAAGTTATTCTTAAATTTTAAATTTAGAATAATAAAAAAGTCTTAAATTAATGCTACTTGCTAGTATCATTTTTAAACTATATTACCAGTAAATTGTTATAAGTTTTTTTTAATAATGCCTTAATATGTTTATGAGTGATATAATTTACTTAAAAAGCACACACCCATCAACCGATGAATTTGGGGATTTTTTGTTACTGATTGCAGACGGTCTTCTAGCTGTTCCAGCATTTGGTTGTTGGCTTAATTTAACTCCATGTCCAATGTCATCCAACTCACCAAAGTCAATTGGTTTGCGAACATATTTGGTTGGCCTGTAAAAAAAGTGATTTATTGTTCACACAAGATTTATTATATGAAAGGAAAATAATGTTAATTTTTAACTGTTGATTAGGGCAAAGTGATTAACAGTAATTTCTGTAAACTAAAGGCAACAATTAGAAATTTATATATATATGAAAAGCTTAGTTGACAAAATATGTGGAATTTATTAGACTTCAAAATAAAAAAAAAAACTTCAAAATAAAAACTGCTGTTTGAGGTGCATAGATAACTTATTATTGAATATTAGTTTAATGTTGTCGCCATATTAAGACTTAAAATGCAGCCAAAAAACAGGTAATCAACTATTTATAAAAAAATCACTAATATCAATAACTGGTTCCTCAAATATCAAGATTTTTCCAGGATAGTAAAAAAAAAATTTAAAATAAAATTTCTAAACCACCTGTCCGGGTTGGTAGGTGCCACAATTTGATGGGTTCTAGTGACCACTTTATTTGTAGTTAAGAGTCCTATTTCTCTTCTTGCCACCTTTTCCTTGTGAATATCTACATCCTAGATATCAAAAAATACAAATAAAAAATTGCAAACTCGTTAAATTTATTTTATGTTGATTAAGTAAATAAATTTGTTACCCTATGTTTACCTTCCTATATAACAAAATGAAAGTAGAAATTTAACAGCATGCAAATCACTGTTTATTATTTAAACTTAATTATAATTTCAACAACAACAAAAAAATAATTACATATAATCATAATAAGGAAACACTAATTTATTTTATTAAAATATGATAGCAGAATAAAATTGATAAATTATTAGGTATTTTATTATCATTGTTTTTAAATGGCTTTAGTAATTATGGTATAGCCTAATTATGTTAATTAAAAATGGATATTACTTAATTTACAGACCATCAATTTAAAAAAACTGCAAATAAGGGTTAAACTACGAATTTTACAATTAAAAGTATTAAAAATGTAAACAAAACATCACTTTTTATTTTCAAAAATCAAAAAATTATTTTTTTGTGTTTTTTACCTGTGAAATGTTATTAATAGAGGAGTCCATGTTTGCAAGTTGTGTGGCTTGAATATCAAGCATATGAAGCATGTTACTTGCTAGTGTGTTAATTTGGTAAGCTACAGAAGCTAAAGACTGGGTTGTAAAATTTTTAGTATCCTCCAATGCAGTTTTTTTATTAGGTTCCTGAAATCAGGTAAAATGAAGTAATAAAATAATAATAAATGTAAATTTTTTTTAAAACTTTTATCATTTAATTAATTTAAACCAAGTTTTTATTTAAAAAAATACCAAAAAATGATGTTAATGAAATTTTATTAAAATATATATTAAAAACATAATTTTAAACCAACATTTTTTTTACTTATTTTTTTGAACATTGTGAATAAAAAAATATAATTTTATGAAATAATATTAATTAACAAAAATTTATATACATCAACATATTTCTGTGCACAATATGATGCCACTTTTTGTAAGTTATTGTGACTCTCCATTAAGGCACTTCTACCAGCAGGTATCTCTTCTGTTAACAAAACTTGAAGTTCCGACATTTTGAATATTTTTGTTTTTCTTTAAAGAATTAAATTTTTATGTTAAGTTAAACAATTGCAAAATTGATCATTACACCTGTAAAACTAAAACAAAAAATAAGTTGTAACAACGAAAAAAATTATCAACATTATATTGTCTGATTGTCAGATTGTTATTGTCAATAAACAGACAAATTATTGTTTTAATTTTTTAACTAATTGTCCGATTGTCTTTGAAAAAATACAAATTTATAGAAGTGATTGTCCATGTTAAACTTTGTAAAATTAAAAACTTAGGTAATAAAACCAAGAAAATTAAACTATAACGATAACTAATAAATAATAACTCAAATTATCTCAATTTAAATTATTTTCAAGTTACCAAAAACATTTGCGCTGCCCAACCTAAACTTTTTATAGTATACCAATAACGGAATATAAGTCAACCTATGCATAAGCATAAAAAAATAATACGTATTAAACAAATTAATTTTGAAAATCTTTAAAGAGTTTAAGCAAGTATAAAATAATTTAAAAAAAAAATAAATAAAGAATTAAATATACTTGGATTGTTTGTGTCGTTTAATTTTACTTTAGGTTTTTGAAGATTTTATATACAGGTTAAAAATATTAATAACTTTTTAACTCGTAATCGAACTAGATTTATTACAAAAGCTTTGTAGAAACACATTTATGTTTAATAAAGGCTGTAAAATATATTGGTTTATTTTTTAAAAGTAAAATTAGCATGTGTGTGTACCCTTTTTTCTATAGGATTAATTATTTTTTAATCTTTAAAGTTCATTTTAAAACTGAATATAATTGAAACCACAATTTTAAAAGTTTTTTTATTATTATTTATTAGTGGAGTATATGGGCAAACATAACGATAAAAACAATTACATTACAATAATAAAGTTGCTCAGTAGAACTATTTAAAGGCTAAACACTGGATAATTTATTTCTAAAATAATAGCACCAGTACCTTAATATTTGCAACAAATTAAAAGTGGATATAAAAATTTAAAAATTGTACCATAATAGTAAAGATAAAAAAAGATTTATATTTACAAAAAATGCTGTAAATTAATAAAAAAACAGTTTAAAATTATTTTATTGAAAAAGGTGTACCATTATTGCATTACATTTAAAACTTTGTACTTAACTTTAATGCGAGAATGTTTTGCATTAAAAATATTTATGTCAAGTTAATTGCAAAAGTAAAAATTAAATAAAATAGAATTAAAAAAGCGCCATTCGAATAGTAGGTATCAAACTATAAAAAGAATTGATTTAAAAACATTAAAATACTTTACAAATGTTCATAAATGGGCAGTATGGTATATATGAATTAGCGCAGAATAGTATTGTGTTTGTGGAATTTGTAAAACTAATTGTTTTGTGATACATATAAAACTGCTTTAAAATGAATTGTTGTGATATATACACTTGTTAAAAAGTTAGTAACAATTTGTACCTACTTCACATGAGAAAGGTTTTAACTTTTTATTGAAAATAATTTGGCAAACATAATATAGCACCATTGCAATTGTAAAAAAGTTTTAAAATCTTTTATATTCACTACCTTTTTCCTTTTTTTAAGAGCAATTAAATTTAATTTCTTTACGGTTTACCTCCAGTATACATTGGGTTACGGAATGTAGAAGTAGCTTTCTTGAAAATTGGATTTTCTCCCTAAAAATAAAAGATAATTTGGTTACTTTTTTAATTTTATTATATTAATTGTTGTAGGTTGTATAAGAAAGTATTAAAAATGGCTAAAATTCGTTTTCAAGATGTAAGGTTATAAATTAAACTTCCACTGACACGATATTAAAACCGCAAGTTAAAAAAATTAAATAGTATTTATTTATTTTTTAATTTTATTAAAAGACCATTTGCAATCTTTAATAAAGATTAATATATAATTTAAATATATTTATATATCTTTTATACTACAGACTATTTCATCAAAACAATTCAACTTTGATACAAAAAAACTCAACATACCCCTTGCCATTTCGGATTTTGTGATTCTTTTTGGAAGTTTTTAAATTCTCTCGCATCTTTTATCGAAGTCAATAATTTCCAGATAAGTAAAATAGCAATTCCTATTCCAACTATAGCTGCTATGATGCCAATTACTATGTACATTGGGTTGGTATATATCTTACAAACTGTAAAAAGATAACATTAGTAAAAAAAACATAAAAAAAACTAAAAAAAAGGAATTTTGTAAAAAAATAAATAAGAACGTAAATAAAAATAAAATTTTAAAGTATATGTTTTGAAATAAAAAAAAAAAATTTTAAATAATTTTATAATTAATCTGAATATCCAAACGGCAATTTTTTTTACCTTTGTCTGACTCAACATCTACTAAAATATTTTCTTCCTTTTCTTGGAAATATACGGTAAAAACACAATCATCTGTCAGATCAGTGAACCTACATTCTTGTGTATAAGAGGTTCCTTCTTCCCCCAACTACATATACATTAAAACAATGTTTGTTAATTATAATTTCATTTGTATTACATATGAAGTTAGAGTATTAATCTAAAAAAAGGCTAACTTTAAAGCCTAATCTTTAAAAACAATTTTCTCAGACCATATTTTAAGTTGCCATTTTTTTTTGTATATATCTTTATCCTTGATGTGGGAAAGTCGAATGCGCGACTTAAACATAGAGTAACATCAGTTACTCCGACCCAGTCTCGAGTTGCCTGTGGCAGTTTGGGATATTATAGATTATAATTGCCCAATAATTATACTGCTGATTAAGTGCTGCCTCAGCAGGAGTGTACCGTTTATAGCGCCTTATTCAAGTGCACTACAGCATGAGATCGGTGGGGATTGAACCCACGACCTCTTGTGTGGTGTAGCAAGTGTTCTTACCACTACACCACGCTGCAGGTCATTAGGTTATTATTAATTTTAAATGCATATTACTAAATTTTTGAAAATGTTTTCAGTTTTAAATGTTTGTCATGAATAAATAGAAACGCCTTCCTTAGATTCATGACAAAATTAGGAATCAATTTTTTCAAGTAAAGATGTCCATAATAACCTTATTTTATAATTTAGGTCACGTATGTTGTCCGGCTCTAGACAAAACAACATGCCGTTTACTATAGGAAAGAATCGTAATCCAAAGGTGATAATTCTCTTGCACCACAATCACGAGGAGAGAATTTAGGAGTGCCATAGTGTAATTATGTTTTGTGTAGAACCGGACAACATATATGATCCTATAAATTTACCAAAACTAAGTTTGATATGATTAAAAAATCAACTGAAACTTACAATAGTAACATTGTATTTCTGGCATTTGTTCTCGCATTCAGTTGCATTGTATTCCCCTGTTCCATAAGCAATACATTGAATACAATCTCTATGTTGATCACAATCCACACTGGGTTTGGTTTGACAGAATTGACCACGATACTAAAATAAATTAAGATCTTTAAAATATTATTTTTTACAATTGTTTCTTAAAAATACACATTAAGCTAAATGTTAAACATGTTATATTTTCTGGTAACGGTGTCCTTTTTTAAAAAATATAAAATATATTACTTAATATAACAAAGTAATAAAAAATAGTTTAGTAATTTCAATAAATTATTTTAAAATTACAGTTTCATATTAAATTTTAAAATTTTAATTATAATATTAAATCAAAAAATAAAAAACTGAAATCGAGTAAAAAATATTATCTAAAAACTAACCTTCTCTTGTTAAAAATTAGTAAACAAAAAAAAAACTTTAAATACCTTAGTCCCCCCTTGAGTTGTGCTACAATTACAAATTCCACATTCACAAACCCCATTTCCATTACAAGGTTTAAGAGGATCCAAAGCATTTTCACTCGTGTCATAACAATCTGATTTATCTAATGCACATTCGCATGCATTTCCCTTCCAACCAGCATCACAGATACACGATCCACAATCACAAGTACCTAAGTCTGTTTTAGGTAGAAATAGTTGTAAAAAATTGAAAATTTTGAAAATTAAAAAAAAAAACTAAAAAAATGTTCATTTTGTAATAAAATTAAAGCTTAAAATCTTAGATTTAATTGTTTTGCTTTTAAAATCTACATAAATAAAATTAACTTTAAAAGATTAGTATAAAAGGTTTATTCCGACAGCATGGTGTAGTGGTAAGAACACTTGCTATACCACACATAAGGTCGTGGGTTCAATCCCCACTGATCTTATGCCGTAGCGCCCTTCAGTAAGGCGCTATAAATAGTACGACCTCCTGCTGAGTCAGCACTTAATCAGCAGCATAATTATCAGGCAATTATTATTTATATAACATCCTAAAAACGGCCACAGGCAACTCGAGACTGGGTCGGAGTAACTGATGTTACTCTATGTTTAAGTTGCACAATCGACTTTCCCACATCGAGGATAAATTTATATGTAAAAACAAAAAAAAAATTCTATATGAGAGAATTAAAATAAATTGGACAAACAATTTTTTACGAATTATAATTAAAACCTTAAGAACTAGGTCATAACAGTTGGATATTTTTTTAGTTAAAAACTTCAAAGACAAAAAAATGTTTACAATGTTAAGTGACAATTTTTCACTTTAAATCAAGACAGGAAATAAATTATTTAAAAAGGTGTTAAATATATCACCTTAAAAATAACACCAAATATATAAATTATAACTGTAAAAAAAACAAAGTAAAATAAAGTTAATTTAAATTTATAAAATTTAACATAAGTTCAACTTACTGTTGCATATTTTTCCTAATACTCGGTCACAAGTTGTGTTATCACATTCACAATATTTTCCATCTATTTTACGATCTGGATATTGTCTAATTAAAAAATAAATTAAGTGCAAAAATTTAAAAAATTTTAACAAACTTTTTTAAAAAAAAATTTAAAAAGTTTAGTTTTAACAAAAAATACTCTGATTTTTTTAAATATAAAATGGCTAAGCATTACCATAAAGTACCTAAGTTTAATAATTTTTACTCCATTCATGCCATAGTTTTTTTTAAGTGAGACACAAATCGATAGTCAATAATATTTAAAATCGGCAAAGGCATTTCAAGACTTAAGCATGATAACAAAACGAGTTTTCATGATAAGACTGTTAAATCAGTCTTCTTTCATCAAGAATAATTTGACTTAAAAATACTCACTGGCATAAGCATTGTCCACATTGGCATTCCCCTCTATCGCTACACACAACTCCTGTATCGACATCTGTACAGTTCTTCAAATAAGACTCTACACCGCTTGAATCTTGTTGGTCACAAGAACAATCAAGTCCTGAGAAACCTGACTCGCAAACGCAAGCTCCACATTCATAATTTCCATGTCCTGAAAACGAGAAAATTGTTATGATATATTTTTTATAAAAAATGATAATTTTTCATCAGGAAAAAACTCTTATTTTCTGATGTTTACATAGTCAAAAAACATGTCAAAAAGATTTATCACACAATGATTAACCTGAGCAATTGGTTGCAAGAGGAGTAGTAGCTTCACACTCACAATCACATTCAGGATAAACCATGATAGTTACAATCTCCTTGTATCCATATGGAGATATGGTTATGTTGACTGGTTTGGAAATACAAGTTTCAGTTGAAACACTCAACGTGAAATTGACCTACAGAAGTTAAGTTTGTTTTAAGTGTGTTTCTAAAAAAGTTTGGATAAAAGTTGATTAAAAAATCTAAATTTAAATTGTAAAATAATTGCATAAAAATGCTTTTTTGTTGAATTTTTTGATTGTTAATTTAAATCCTTCTTACCACATCACCAAGTTTAACTCCATCACATTGTAAACCTTCCTTAGTTTCATGCAAGCAGTGTGAGAGTTTGTGAGATATTATCACATCTTCTGGTGCATCTACTTCCAAAATTACCTAAAAATAGTTTAAATAATAAAGGGTTGTTTTTGCAATTTTTAAATAGCAAGCTATATTATTTAAAAATTTTAAATTTAAAATAGTTTTGTTTTAAGAAAAAAAAAATGGATTTTGAAATTTTTTATGCTAAATTTTATTAAATGAAAAACTTGATATAATTTTTCTAGTTGTTACCTGGCCTTTAAGATCATTGTAAGCTTTTTGAATAAGGTCGATAATATTTGATGAATCCCCCTGCAGCTTGCCTACAACTGATTTTGGAATCATTTTTTGAAGGTTCTATGAATAAAAAAACATAAATATTTTTTTTTAAATTCCATTTAAATTATTTCTACAAGAAAGTTAATAAAGCTTTTAAACTTTTTTTTATTGAAATTGCACATACACAACACAATAAAAGATGTCATTACCTCATAGGTAGTAATCACATTCTCAGTAACAGCAAAGATAGGTTGGATGTGGTATTCAGTTATTTTCTTAACCAAATGACCAATTGATGGGTAATCCTTAAAAAATACAAAGTAACTTATATGTAAAAAATGTGTTCTTAGCAAGCTAAGTTTTAAAAAGTAAAAAAAAATTAAAAAAATATATTTAAATTAAACTACAAAATAAAAAAATAATTTGTATATATTATACTTTTAAAATTCTAATTTTTTACAAACCATTTCATCAGCTTTGGTGTAGTGACCCAGAGAGTTTAAATAACATTTCCCATCATTGGGAATAACTATTCCACCTAATTTTCCATCCCCTGCATAGTGGAACCCGGCATCAGTGGAAAATACAAGCAAGTGGGTAGCATCGTCTCTCCAGTTTATTTGGTTCTAAAAAAAAAATTTTTTAAAAACAAATTAAAAAAATTCTCTGTAATTGATATAAACTGGTTAATAGCCGCTTAACGATTAGAATTTTTAATAATCGAAATATGGACGCAACTTTTAACTATATCTGTTTTTGTTTAATTTTTTTTTATTATTTTTATAGAAAATTTATTTTTGTTAGAACTAAAGAAGCAACAGATATCTAATTTAGGTTATTCAATCTCACAAATATAAACTTTATAAACCAAATACGTTTTAAACAAAGCTATAATATAAATTTACAAAAAATAATAAAGGTAATAAGATAACATTAACATACATTAATTAATATTTGTATGTAATCAATAAAATTGTTTGCTTCTATAACCCATTCACATAAAACACAACCAGTTTAACCAATTGATTTAAATCAATATAAGACATTTACTTACTTTACACACAATGGCTTGCATCATGGCATCCAACCCTCCCTCAGGATTGTCCAAATTGGAGGAGTGCGTTACGTTGTTGACAGATGACACAAATTTTTCAATTACTGAAGTTAAAGGTAGGTCGTTATGGAAACTATATGTTGGAACACAAGGCTCTGCATCTGTGCATGGATTCTTAATTCTGTGAAAATTAATTTGTACAGATTAAAATTAGTCAAAAAATTTTTGTTAAGCCCTAATTTTTTTAGTTGAGCACTGAAATTAAATCATGAGCATAAAATAATTTTGTAGAATCACTTTTAATATGTACAAAATTTGATTATGAAAACAGTTATTGTTAGTTCAAGGTGAAAAAATATACAAAAGAATACTCACTATATAAATTTAAATAAATAAATATTATTTAAAAAAAACTTTTTTAAACCCTATCATATTTGAATTATTCTTTGTCTTCTGACAGTTACAAAGTTTAATATGCATTAAAATATAAAACATTATTTAACAGAATCACTAAATCAAATAATTAAGTACTTTGATGGCACAGTTGAGATGTACGGCATCACAGTTTTGTCGATAAAAGAACCAAAACCAAGCCTGAAATCCCTCGTGATTTCCTGCATGCTCGTTCCCAACTGTTGGCCCAATTTACGCAGGGACTCTAAATCATTTTGCATTGATTTTGATAAATCGAGAAGATAATATAAATCCACTGGATAATCTTCAGCTTGTCTGTATGAAAGTTGTATATTTATTGGGTCCCCTGTAAAAAGGAAAATAAGCAAAATTAATGGTTTTAGATAACTTTTTGAATAAGTTAAAACTTTATAAAAAATATAAGGCATTTTTAAAAAAATATATGACATTCTTGATATTTACTTCAACTTGCTTGAAATAGAAATACAAAGGTTGAAAATACTCAAATAATAATTATTTAAAAAAAAAAATATTTTGTCTAGGTATTTTATTATTTATATACCGGGTCTGACTTTAGCTTCTAAAATTTGGGGTCGAATTTGCGTTGCTTTACCCACATCAGATTCACCAACATTAGAGTGAGCACGATTCTCTAAAAAAAACACAAAATTAAAATTTTTAGTTTTTAACGGAGCTAAAATCAACTAGCACTAAAAAATTTAAATTCTAATACAAAAAAATTTAAAAATACCCATACAAAATTATGTGAAGTTAAGATTTTGTTTAAATAGGATCTGCACTAAAGTTTTAAAATGAAATCATAAAAAAATTACAAATCAAATTACTAAAAATGTGTGTAAAAATAATTACAAATTACTAAAATGTGTGTAAAATAATTATAATTGTTAAGTTTAAAAATGGTTCAAAATTACTGCCACTAAAGTTTATAAAATCCTCCAAAAAAAATTACCGATATCAGTTAAGTTAGATCTTGGGTTAATAATCCCATCTGAACTACATCCATCAGATGATAAAACTTCTTCTAAATCACATCTTGATATCACCACGTTTGGGTTGTTGGCATAGGTCTAAAAAAATGTTTTTATTTCAATGTTAAACAAAAAAGGGTCAGCAACAAGTTTAAAAATGCATTGAAAATTTTTTTAGATCAATCACAACTGCATATTGTATTGTTAAAATAAAAGCTTTTTTTTTACATTTCATTTTTTGACCTGATTATAAAACTACTTTTTTTTTTAATTAAAAATATATGAACTTATAAATACCGGATCTTCGCACCAAGCACAACCTGGAATACCAATACATTCCCCACAAGACTTAGCTTTACTTTCAGTACATACATTTACAGCTCCTAAAATTTAAAAATACAAATAAATAACAAAATAAAATAAATATAAATATTTCAGCAATATTAATATAGATTAACTTGTACAAATTAAAAAATGTTATATATATATATATAAAAAGTTAAAATTACTGTTTATAAAGTTTAACTAATACAGTATACTCACCATAAGTAAAATTAATAAAAAAGACACAAAAAATTAAAATTCTGGTTTTCATTTTTAAATTAATTAAAATCTAAAAAAAAAATATGCATTATATGTTGTTTTTTAGTTTTAATTCAATCTAAAAGTGTAAGCTTGACACTTCAATAAAGGAAATATTAAGCTTTACATTACTTCCTTTACAACTTTATCTTAACGTAAATCATTATAGCATTAATTACAAAAAGACATAACAAACTCCTTGATAAATGATCTTACATACACAAACAAAGAACAGTTATACGCTTACAATTGAAAATAAATAATTGAAACAATGCTGTGTTGTGTTAATTGTATAATTGTTAAACTATCTGACTATACACGCTAGTAGTAGACCTATGGTCTAATGTAATAAACAGCAAAAACACACAAGTTTTAATTTCGTTTTAAAATTTTTTTTTGAGTCAGTTTGTATGTCACACTGTCATTTTTTAGTCTGTTAGTTTGTTTTTTAAACGGTTATTTTACAAATATCGGCCCTGTTAAACTTTCAAATTTCTTCCAACCTAAACATCCACCAATTTAATATTAAAATCAATCAAAAAAGTAAAGTTGAACTTTAAAAACTTATTTTTCTTTAAAAAATTGTGAGGTTGTGAAACAAATACAAATCTTCACACTTCTGGACCAGACAGGCGTAGCCAGAGTATGTAGCTCCCTCCGCTTTAAGTAAATAAAAAACTTTCTCCTATGACGTCATGCATGAATAACCGAAGATTAAATAAGATGAATCCAATTTTGGTCATCGGTATTTATTGCGGTTTTACCTTTAAATATTAAATTTTGCGCTGTTTTACATTATATGTAAAAGATGCATGGTGTACAAAATTTTAAAAATGCTTTAAGGACTTAGTAATATTTTTATATTGAGGATAAACACTTAAGCGAAGTTAAAAATCTGATAAATAGTTTCGGTGGTGTGATTTTCTGAAGGGTTGGGTTCAATCTCCTTGTTAACAACGCCACAGCGTTTGGCTTTAGGCAACGTGTTTGCAGATAACTAATACATTTTGATGGCATACCATTCTTCCTTTTATAAAACATATGAAAAAATCTTATCACCTTAAACTAATACATTTTGTTGTGCATTTCTTTTTGGTAAAATTACCGACCTGCAACTTGCAAAAGTTGTTATAAGCTTACAACAATATTAACTTTAAAAGTCTATCCCTACATATCAACTTGCGACAAAACAAATTTTATAATTTAAATCTAACTTAAAAATAGAGCTAAGGTAGTCAACCATGCCATAACATACTTGACCATGCCATACCATACTTAAAAGCTTTATGTAAACATTAATACTTTTGGCAAGTTTTAAATCATTAAATTGATTTTGTCATTTTTTCCCGTCGCATTGTTGTCATATTAATTGTATATCGTATTTATTATTTACTTTTATCAATGTGCGAAAAACCAAAAAAAAAACAAAAAAAACATTTTGTTGTAAATCAAGCGTAGTCACATGATCACATAGGTAACAAAAAAGCCTTATCTTACTTACACTTAATTATATATTTTTTTACTTAAATATAACTTATTTTTAAATTTTTTTTGTGTTTAAGAAAATTTTGCAAACGCGCGGATTTAAAGTCAAAAATATATAAATACAACAAATGCAAAGAAAATACATATTGGTAAAATATAAAATCAAAACAAACTTTTCGCTGATTTCTGACAACAAAAATAAATTAAACAGTTTTGCTTAAGAAATACTTCCAATATTTTGCAAGTAAGATTATAAATAAACCTATAGGGTCAAAACAGATTAAATTTATTTCTAAGGATAGGAATAATTAAAATAATGCAACACAGTTATCTAGTTATGTACAATCCCCAAATTTTACTTTTCAATATAAATCTCCCCAAATTTTACTTTTCAATATAAATCTCCCCAAATTTTACTTTTCAATATACATTACTTCAAAGCGTAGACTACCTTTGATCAAGGATAAATAAACAATTAGAATACTCCAAGAAACTAAACCCTAATTGTTTTTTGTCAGTTCTATTTCGTTTTGTTCTTGATGGCAAAAGTTCAATTTGTTGACAGGCGACGATTTTAACAGAAATGTTGATCCGCCAAACCGTCTCCATATCCGACAGATTACGTCACGTAATTAGGTATCTGTCAATGACGTCACGATATCAAAAAACTATATAAACTCGTAATTTTTTATTGTTAAGCATCACAAGTATTGAAATCATCTCATCTTATCTTCTTTCAGCTTACTAAAAAAAGAAAATCTCAACTACTAAAATGGTAAGAACTTCACTAAGAGTAGTTTTTATATTATTTTAAAAGTACGTAAGTTAAGTAGGTTTATGCATAACTACAGTAAATAAATGCAGCTACTTTTTAAATTCATAAAATCTTACTCTAAATGTTTTATTTTTATTTCAGGCCGCATTTACTGATGAGCAAATGGAAGGTATGTTATATTTTTTAAATATTTTACTGCATTTAAAATATTTAAAGTGTTTAAGTGCCTACAATAAATTTAATTTTTTAATCAATGACATGTAAGGTTAACAGCATCACTAAACAACTTTTTTAGACATCAAAGAGGCATTCGAAGTCTTTAGTTCAACCCCCGACATTCAAGTCGCATATTCCGATATTGGAGGGTTATTGAGGGCTTTGGATTGCAATCCAACAAACCAAGAAATTACTACAGCACTTGGAGATCCATCGAAAGAAGGTAGATAAACAAATAAATGTAACTGCGTAATTTAAATAAAACTAAATGTAAATTTTCAACTTTAGCATATGTAAGATAATATGTTAAGCATTTGGCATTTAAACATTAATTTAAATATTTAAATTTATATTCTAAAATACTAAGTGAACTCAACACCTTAAAATTTCTAAAAGTACTTAAAAAGTCTTTATCTGCCTGCAACTGTTTTATGTAAAAATACACTTTAGTTGCACAATTTAATGATTTTTTAATAGAAATGGCTTCAAAGACTGCCAAACTTGAAGAGTTTTTGGAAATCTACTCCAAAATCATGAAAGATTCGGTTGTGGGAACATATGACGATTTGGTTGAAGGTTTGAGGGTTTTCGACAAAGAAGGAAACAATACTGTTATGGGAGCTGAGATTAGACACGTGTTGAGAACTCTTGGTAAGATTTACACTTTTTAATTATATGTTAAAGATTTAATGTACAAATGTCTACATGTAATTCATAGTAAATGTCAACTTAGCAAAGTAGTAAAGTTAATAGCCTGTGAAATCAAATTTTAAACTGCACAAAATCTAACAAGTTTTAAGATTCCTTAAAAATATTTTTAAAATCGTTTTTATACGTTTTAAATACATCAACTATAAACACTTATAGCTATAAAAACATCTTTTTTTTTTGCAAAAATAATTTTTAAATTAAATTGTATATCAAATTGCTGCCTATTGCTAACTGATAAAAGTTTTTTTAATACATTTTTTTCATTGTTTTATACTTTAGGAGAAAAATTGACAATTCCTGAAATCAATGAAGTAATGAATGGCTCTGAAGATTTAAATGGAATCATTAAGATTGATAGTAAATATTTAAATTATATAAATTTAGTATTTAATTTAATACAAATACTATAATATAAACATCAGGGTACCAATTAAAACATAGTAACCTATTTTTTTTAAACTTAAACCTGACTTTAGTTTATTGTTTAAAGTAACGGTTGATTTTTTGTTTAGCTTTCTGCAAATATCTTCTTGGAGAGAAAACTGAAACATAAACAAACAAACATTTGCGACAGATTACTGGAAAATAATTTGATTTAATTTATTGCTTTTGATTATTGTGAATAAAAATTTTACTTTGCTTAAGTTCTGTTTATTATGTGTTCTTTAGTTTAGACAATAATAATTAGAAATGCTCAATAACCAATTAGCTGTTTATTTTTATTCTCAGCAGCATATTTATACTGTTTAAAGCGTCTTAATCGAAAAAAAATATATATATATATTTTTTTATTATTTTGGTTTTTCGCGCATTGATAAAAGTAAATAATAAATACTATATACAATTAATATTACAACAATGCGACGGGAAAAAATGACAAAATCAATTTAATGATTTAAAACATGCCAAAAGTAATATTATAAAATATAAAAAAGTTGAGATTAAACACATCAACTTATATAAATGTTAATAGATGTTTTTATTTAAAGATGAGATTTTTATTTCTAAATGACTTTAACTGCTGTTATCACCTAAAATAATGAGGCTAAAGCAGCTGCAGAGGATTGCTAAAGTAGTTTACCATTTATCGAAAATAAATGTTTTTAAAATATCTATATTTAAATTTCTAATGCACAATAAACTATAAAATAAACACGAGAGTTTGTGAGAAATAATTTATTGTATTATCAAGACAATAGCGAACAAAAAATAAATAAGGTTGAATTTATTGTCGTTTGAAGCTTAAGAAGGTGAATTTCTTTTTTATTCCTCGACTTTTTCACCCAAAATATATCGGCAAAAACCTAAAAGAAATCAAAATTGTTAGTTTAAAGATTAACAATAATTTAAAAAAAACTAATAATTGATATCTTACTTTCGATGTTGATCAATCCATTTAGGTCTTCTTTGCCATTCATAACTTCGTTAATGTCAGCTGGGTTCAATTTTTCGCCTATAAACATCATTAATTTAATTTAAAAGAATAGTTACAGCTAAAATACATACATATTTAAAATACAAACTTTAAAAACTAGATTTTTTAAATCTGTTGCAGATATAAAATCTATGTCTCGCCAAAATAACATTGTGAATAGTTAAATTAAAATTAAATACAATGAAAAATGATTTAAAGTTAGAACCACATAATACTTACCAAGAGTTCTCAACACGTGTCTAATCTCAGCTCCCATAACAGTATTGTTTCCCTCTTTGTCAAACACTCTCAAACCTTCAACCAAATCGTCGAATGTTCCAGCAACCGAATCCTTAACTATAGCTGAGTAAACTGGAAGAAATTCTTCCATTTTAAGTTTTTTAGCGGCAAGATCTAAAATAAAAGTTTAACACAAATCACCAAAATGTTTTACATTTAGCTATAACTTTAAAATTAAACACCAATTTTTAATAGAACATTGTATGTTTGGCAGGGTTTACTGGGCAATTTAAAATAATCTTTCAGATATATAAATACAAATTAAGCCTTGTTAAACGGTAAAATTTTTGTTTTAATAGTGTACCTTCTTTTGATGGTTTTCCTAAAGCAGTAAGTACTTCTTCGTTCGTTGGGTTAAGGTTTAAAGCTCGAAGAACTTGACCGACTTGATCTAAACCAATTTGAAGTTCGGTAGTTTTGCTGAAGATTTCGAAAGCATCCTTGATATCTAAACAATAAAATTGTTTAGTTTTTGTTAAAATGTTAACTGGTACTTCTTATTTTAAAGCAATATTTACCTTCCATAACTTGTTCGCTAATTTCTGCCTGCAAAACAAATATATTTTTTGAATTTAAAGATAGTAAAACTTCACAGCAAAGTTTTATAAATCTTTAGAAAACTTTAAACTAAACTTGTACTCACCATTTTGAATTTAAGACAAAGGTAGAGATAAAGTAGTAGATAGATAGAAGGTTGTAGTTTGATTGATAAAACTATGAACTGATGGTTATTTGGTCCAAAACATTTTCTTTTATACAAGATTCACAACCATAGGTGTCATAATTGTTAAGGCCATTAACACTAACACTTTCTAACATAAGTGATGTTACTACAACATGTAACTAGGTGACGATTTTTATGTCAACACAGCTGTCTAGGACTAGCAGTAAAAACAATTGAATTGTTTAGGATTAACTAAATCACTGATTGTCCATTTAATTAAGCTATATTTGTGTATGTAATTTTTTTGACAAGGCAGAACATGCGTTTTGCAGAAGCAAATACAGTCGTTACAAATTTAAAAATTAACTGTTAAATAAAACAAATATAAGGCAATTCTTACATATTGGGTATATGTACCTAATTTGTTTGACAAGTTGTTAAAACATATATTTTGATAAAAATATTGCTAAAAGATATATAGTGATAATTCTTGTAACGTAAGTGCATTAATAAATATGATACAAAGCAAATGTAGTGGCCAAATTAAGCCAATTTTTTCTAATAAATGTATCTCCCATTTTAGACGCCCCTATTACGACGATTTTGCTTCCGACGTTCGGATCTTCTGCTGATAAAAACCCCAACCGCTACGCCCAATATAATCACCAATATAACGAGCACAACGCCAACACCAATCAGTACTTTGTTGTTAGAACCTATATAAATATCAACACATAAATTAATAGTCTTGCTATTTTGGAAATAACAAACAACGAAAAAATATAATCAAGGTTCTTTATGTTAAAGTTTCATATCTTTTCTTGTAACTGGAATAATTGTATTTGATCAGGGAACAGTGCTTTTATTTAAAGCGCAATGGCAATATTACTTATCGAGCCTTGAAATAATCAACATAAAGAATCTAACATGTAATATATTAAAAAAAGGTATTTTGAGAAAAATTTGAAGTTATAAAAGACAAAAGTCCAATTTTGAGACAAAATTGAAGTTATAAAAATGGGGCTTTAAACCTGGGCTTCTTATATTAAAAATTACTCAAATAAAATATTTTTTATAGAATTACCAGTAGGTGTTGGTTCATCGTTAGTGGGGACAACAACTTCGCCATCTTCGTTTATATATTCATAATTGCTTGCCGGTTCCATGAACACCAGCCAATCATTATTTAGCTGGTCGTTATCCACAATATGGATTCGTTCTGAAGTTAATGTTACCGTTTCATCGCCAGTGTTTGTCAATTCTCTGTTTAATATAATTTAAAAAAATGATAATTATTAAAGATGAAAACGTAAATGATAATCTTAATACAGTAAAATATTTTTTGCTTATTCATAAATAAAGAATCTAATTATTAAAAGAGGTAGAAATTATAAAATACAACAACTTCACCTTTTTGTTCGATTAAGAGATGTGCATTGACAAAGGTCTCCATGTGCAGTTAAATTACATACGTTTACTTTGCAATGCAGGTAGACTGCATCTAAATTATCTTGCCATTTAAACATTTGAAAGCAAAATTGAGACTGGCTTCCCTCTCCATTCGACAAAAGTTTAGCAGTCGAATCCTCAGCACATCTTTGCAATAAAATAAGTAAATTGCAGTTAGAAAAAAAGACCTGAAGTAGGCAAAATTTTAACAATTTTTCTTACTTGTCTGTTAATAAATCGTGTACAAATCCAGTTCCATTCTGATTGGTGGAAGCCCAACATCGTTGGAGTGTAAGAACCAAGTGTTCAGGCATTGGGTTAACAAGAGTTTGTTCTTAAAAATAAAATACATTTTATATATTTTAAACCAAAGACAAGTGTCAGTAGAAAGTTACTTTAATTGGTAAAAAATGCTAAAACACCTAAAACCTATCGACTGTTTGACATATACTGTTTGACATATATGGTAATGTCAATAAAATAAACATTTAAATATAAAAATTTATAAAGCATATAAAAAAATGCTATAAAAGTTTAAAAATATCTACTATTTGGGGGCCCATAATATTAGTTAACACATGCGCTGGTATTTTATGTAAAAACTTGATTAAAAAATGACTTACGAACACAAACTTCTTGTTCAACAGCAACCACGGGTCTTATTCCTAATTTAGAAGCAGGGTCAAAATCACTTCCAATAAATAAATCCATTTGAACCGTAAAGAAGCCGTATTGTGTTTGGAAATCCACTGCTCTAAAATTTAAAATTTGTTTAATAAAATTTACTTATTGTTGTACTTAAATTGCTACAACGACAAAAATTTACAAAAAAAAAGATTTATATATAACTTTTATTGTCGGAAATTGCAATAAAACCTTGTCATAAATTACTCAATCAATTATAAGCAATAAAATATTTACATTTTCTTGGGTACCAGAGGTCCGGTCATCACATTGTATTTGTTTTTGTACGTGCAAGTAAAGTCCAATAAAACTGTCGGTCGTTCAACTGACTTGTAAACTTCGTTCCAAACAATTTGTTGTTTAAAAACAAACTCTCCAGATTTACTTCGCTAAAATTAGTGATTTTTTTTATTAAAATGAACAAAAATATATTAAGAAAATTAGATTACTTGTGCTTTACAGTTTTTGGAAGAACTTAGGACTGTAAAATATGGGGAGAATTATTAGGAACTGTATAGTACAGGAGAGAATTTGTTACGACCCTTAAGTAAGAAAGAGAATGAGCAAGAACGGGGAGTACTGGAGAAGATTTGCTAGGACTGCAAAGTACGAGAGTTTTTCTGAGAACCGTAAAGTACAAGTGATCCAGAAAATTTACTCTCTGTTAATGTGTATTTTAATTAGGGATGGGCCAAAATTAAAATTACTCGGATTCGTCGAATCCGAGTAATTAAAAATAAGATTCGATCGAGTCCGAATACTCGGCTATGACGTCATCGATGTAAATGCCAATAACGTAAGCCGAAGTAAACTGCGCAATTCAAGTATAAAGAGCTATTTTACTAATCATTTTTATTACAACTCAACACGAAATCAAATTATTTGCAATTAATTTAATTAATAGAAAGGAATTAATTTAATAGCAATAACCAACTTTTTCCAAATTTACGTGTAAAAATGTTAACATTTCCACATGCTTCGACTTCAAACGATTTCGCAATGGCGAAACTATAACACCAGACGAACTAAATAGGCGCTCAGATGACACACTTGTTGGAGGGCAAGAAAAAAACGAAATGGCTAAATTAAACAACGCAGGGCGCTCATTGTGATGCTTCGCCCAAAATTCCAATGGACATTTGGTAGGATTTAATACGCGGAGATGCCATATATTGAGCAACGTGACTTTTTATGCGCTGCTCGTATGATGTATCTATCATTGCTTGTGATTGTGACAACTGTTCATCTTCACACGTACAGTCAAAGACGATGCTATCAATATTTTCATCGCAAGATGATGATGGCTCGCTTGAATCATCGATGCCGTCACTAGTAGTATGATGTTTAATGGCGGCCTGTTCAATCAGGTTCTTTATACGCAGTATTTCTTTATCATCTGCACACCACGTTGTTTTTATTCGTGGATCTAATACTGAAGCCATCGCACAAGTGTCGTAAATAATGTCGTTGTAAAAATATGCTTCACGGGGTTGCTTTTGGCCTTGTGAGGCATCTCGTTTGTTAATTGGTATTCTTTGTTATACCGAGGTTGAATCTCAATGTTATACCGAGGTTGAATCTCATTCATTAATCGCTGAAATCCTTTGTTTTCTAAGATAGAAAGTGGTAAAAAATCGATGGCGATCATCTCACAAATACGTTTGGTAATGGCTTGCGTCAGTGGATGGTTGGGCAAAAAACTTTGCTTTTTGGTTAAAACATCATCGATTGTAAGCTGAGATTTTCTTTTTTTTGCAAATATTTCCGTACTGGTCGATGCCTGTTCTTGTTCGCTAGTCCTGTTTTTTTACATCAATATTATGGCGCGATAAAAGATGTTTTATTAACTAACTTGTTGTAAAATTAGCATTGCTTTTACCGCGGCTAATATGGGAATTGCACAAACTGCAAATAGCCTTACAATTATCTTTTAAACAAATATCGAAATAATTCCATACGTATGATGTTTTTGATGTCATTTTTAAATGAATATAAAAGCAGCACACTGTTACTCCTGTATTATAAGCTTCGCATTGTTGCGCAATTATTGCACAATTACGATAAACGTTGCTACGGCAACAAAAGCAGACATGTCCAGACAAGTTTAATATCTCAAAAAAAATGAAATACCGTCTCTCTTATAATTGTTACAATTGATTAAAAACACATGCGTGAGATTCGGCAGCCGAGTCCAAAAAAAATATTCGACGAGCCCGAATCCTAAAAAACTCAATACTCGGGTCGAGTATTCGGACTCGGATTCGACTCGGCCCATCCCTAATTTTAATAAACTTTAGAAAAACAAATAATTTACCGAAATATCAACTCCACAGTTGAGAAAAGGTGCATCGACTTGAAGATAATATTGCCCGTCTCTTTCTACAGCTCCACATTTTCGTGAATCTCGAAAATAAACCAACGTGACGTCATCAACCAGGTTTTGCTCAGTAGCTATTCTCTTGTCAATCAATATTTCGATACTCTGGTTTCCACATGTTACTTTAGGTGTGGCTAAATACATAAACATTTTCAATAAAGTTTTTAATACTTTGTGGCAAAACCTTAACTTTTAAAAATTTTATTGCAAAAGAAGTATTTTTTCATTATTTCTAAAATATTTTCCAACATTGTTTTACCATTTTTTTGTATAAGTCTTTTTTTTTAATTTGTTTATTTAGGTTACATACGCAAGTTTTTAACTTACGTAAATCGCAATTAATTCCAGCAAAGTTTTCTGGGCAAATACAAGAGTATTCGTCAGCACCAATATCGATACAAGACCCACTGTTTTTACAAGGACTAGATTCGCATTGAATAGCAAAAACTAACAAAAATAAACGCCAATTTATTAATTGTTAGGTACAAATTCAATTGTTAGGTACAAAATACTATGTTTATTGTAAATTTTCACAAGCTTTACATAAATTAAATATTTTTGATAATATATATTTGTAACATGCACTTTTTAGGAATTCTATGTATTCAAAACTCTTACCTTGAAATATAGAAGTACATAGAAGTAAAGTTAACGAGAGAAATTTTAATCCATTCATGTTGCTTTTTGTTTTATGTCATTTATGTTTTTAAAACTTTTACTTTACCTTGAAGTTCTATGTGAAAAACAATTAACTTTAATAAAATCTGCTTAACTATTGTATATGTATTTTTATACAGTAAGAATTTCATATACGTATTTAATACTTTCAGATATGCTTTTCAATCTAAACTTACTACTCAAAACGTTAACGTTAAAAAATATGTTTCAGGTAAAAAGCTATTGAATATACAAAGCTTATAATTTAAACAAACATATCCTGTTATTTTTAATATATAGAGCTTCTAATTTTTATAAAATAAAGATTTAATTGATGTATTAGTAGTAATGTTTTATATTCTATCAATATTTCGCTTAACAAAAACACTAATTGCTACATTTTTTTCCTTTTTATATAACTAAGCACAGAAGATCTTTATAAACTCAACATATGTTTGAAATTTTAGTAAGTCGAATAAAACCAACGAAGCTTAAACAAAAAACAAGGCAAGACTTTGCCTCCGGCGAATTACAAAGTCATGTTTTACGTTTACATTAAGGCCTCGTTAAAAGAGGTTTATTACAAATTATAAGGCAATTGCAACCGATTAAACATATCGTTTGGTACTTGTTAAAGATGGTATATATTATTTAATTTCATTTTTAGTTTTTTACTAGAATTTCAACTTTTATTTGCACCTTTAAGCCATTTTTTGTAAAAAATCCGGCTTTAAAGCGATTTCGTATATTTATTTTCCTTTGTCATTCTTTATCATATATCCTTATTTATCATATGGTACTTTTAAAATAAATATCTGATAATTGTAAAAATGTATAAGTCTTAAAATTATAATTGTAGGGCATTTTCAAACAATAGCCTAATAATATCTCTTTTGTTTATTTCTAGTAATTATATCCCTTAAACAACACAAGTATGTTTTTACCTCTATAATAAAACATACAACTTTTTAGTTATAACGTATATATATATATATATATATATTTTCTGCAGACTTGATTTTTCATAAATAATGTATAGCCTACATATACCGAAGATAAAATAAACTAAGCGAAAAGGTTGACAAACTGGTTTTGATACAACTTTAATTTCGCAAAGTATTCTCTTCTCATATTTTTATGTAGTCTTGTATGCTGATTTATGATTTCTATTTTTATAAGTTTCGTTATATTTAAAATTTTAAAAACACAAAAAAAACATAATGCTTTTGAATTTTTATTATTGGAAAATGCTTAATGCTTGTAAATAAGAACGTTTATTGTATATTTCTTATTTAATGTTTGTGTCTACAATAATTAGCGTGTAACCTAAAAGATACATCAAGTAATTAATACGATTGCCACATCTGTGAATAAGTGTGTTCATAAAACACCAAAATATTGTAAATATATCAAAAAAAAAATTTAGACAACATTTAAATTTTAAATCCTTGATAGAATTAAAAATCCTTACATAAATTATTAATTAAATTTATAACAAAATGACATTAAAACTGTTTAAACTTTATAGGTTGGTTTAAAATGCAAAATCCAACCCAGAAAACGTAAGTGATTTACCTATTATTAAATTTGCTAACCATTGTAAAAACATTGACATGAACTATAGACTTTACACATGACGATTAAAGCCAATAAAAAAATAGATTAAATATTTGGTAACTAGTTAATTTAATGGCTAAATTACATAGTATACGTTATAACAAAAATGTAGAGAGCAGTGGGTGGATTTAAAATAATACAATTGAATAAAAATTGATTTTTAAAGTCAACAGAATTGAAATAGCAGGCACAATTTTTTGTCATAATTTATTGTTTACATATCAAAGACATCTGTAAAACGGAACACATTATACAAGATCAATACAGTTTATTTTCTTCAAAATAAGTACCCTTCTCCATAAAGATGGTAATTTTTATATTCTTGTTACCAGCATGGACCTAAAATGTGTTATAGCTTATATAGTAAGCCTGTAAACTATGTGATAGTCTGCTTTAAATAGAGAGAAATTAGCGAGTTTACATAACAAATATTTAAACTAATTTACCTAATAATTACTTTGCGTTTTTAGTTACAAAATAATTTTAATTTTACGTAAGAAGATAACCTAAACATGGGTCCATCTAAAAATAAACAAAATAATGTAAGTTTAAACTGTATATCTCTAAAAATGAATCGTAAAAAGTAAAAATAATGTAAGTTAAAACTGTATATCTCTAAAAATGAATCGTAAAAAGTTTTAAAATTCCAATTTAATTTTTTAGGAAATCCACGGCAAACCTATAGACGAAACTCAACCTAATTTGCCTCCGATGGGACTCGAACCTACGGAGTACAGACAGGCGGCTCATGCCATGGTAGAATACATTATTGAATATTACGAAAAACTTAAAACATTGCCACCAACACCAAATGTCAAACCAGGTTTTTATAAATATTATCTTTATTATAACGGAATTAAATACATATTGGCTCGTTTAAATATATATAATAAAAAAGCGCTAACCCAAAACCTTTACATTTACCAGGTTTTATGCGTGAGTTATTAGACGACAAAATGCCACAAGAAAAAGAGAACTGGGAAAAGGTTTTTAAAGATTTAGATGATGTTGTAATGAAGGGAATGACCCACTGGCACTCGCCGGGATTTTTCGCCTATTTTCCCGGAGCCACGAGTTACCCAGCAATGTTAGGTGATATGCTCTCTAGTGCTGTAGCATGCGTTGGTTTTTCGTGGGTAAGTTTATTGACGTTTGGTTAATAAAAATTAATTGCTTGCATAAAAAATTTGTATTCAGCAGATATAGTAAAAATAGAGCTTTGTAATTGTTTCATAGCCATCTAGCCCATCATGTACTGAGTTAGAAACTGTTGTTATGGATTGGTTGGCAAAAGCTCTTGATCTACCAAAGGCATTTTTTCATAACGGAACTGGGCCAGGTGCTGGTGTTATACAAGGTAATGTAACTCCCATGCGTTAATGCAATTTTACATTAAAGTATTACTGGTAAAGCTAACAGAGTTAGTATTTTTAAGGCACTGCCAGCGAAGCTACTTTGGTGACTTTGCTTGCTGCTCGTAAAAAAGCTATCAGAAAAGAACTTGTAAGAAATCCAGATCAAACTCTTAACCAAATTGCTGATCGCTTAGTGGCTTACACTTCTAAATGCTCACATAGCTCAGTAGAAAGAGCAGGTAAGTTAAACTATAAATAATATACAGCATGACGCAGTGCTTCTATATTCCCATTTATATTTTAAATATTACTTGATTGTAGGTTTGATTGCTTTGGTAACCTTAAAACAACTTGATGTTGATTCAAATGCTTCTTTAAGAGGTTCTACTTTGATTCAAGCAATCAAGACAGATCGAGCAAACGGAAAAATTCCATTTTATGTAAGAACTGAAATTTATCAAGTTTAAACTGATAGAAAATATTAATTACGCCTAAATCAATTTAATTTTATAAGGTATGTGCTACTACAGGAACAACATCTTGCTGCAGTTTTGACAATATTGATGAACTAGGAGCAATATGTAAGTAAAGTATACAGCCAGCATAATTGGTTACGGTTAATAAGTTTTTATTGTTAATAACTTTGCTATGCAGGTGAACAAGAAGATATTTGGTTACATGTCGATGCAGCTTATGCTGGTGCTGCTTTAGTTTGTCCGGAATTGCGTTATCTTGTAGAAGGACTGGAGGTAAATACAAGTTAAAATTGTGCAAAAAAAGTAGAAAATTAAGTTGTAGAATTGTTGAACTTTGTTAAAATTTGTATTATCTTTTAGAAAGTCACATCATTTTGCTTTAATCCGCATAAGGCTTTTATGGTTACATTTGATTGCTCAGCTTTATGGTAAAGTAATTTATTTGTGAATAATTAAATCATTAAACTAAGCTTTTTTTTAAATACTTTGTTAGCTTACCTAAGCTTTCTTTAATACCTACTATGTTAGTTTGAAAACATGATTTAAGAACAAGTAACGTACTTTAACAAACTGTCTTTTTTAGGGTTAAAGATAGTAAAGATTTGGTCAATTCGCTGCATGTTGACCCTATGTATTTGCAACACGATTCGCAAAGTTCAGCAATAGATTACAGGGTAAGGCTAAAATGGTGTTAACCTGTATTGCCAAAACTGTATTTTGGTTATTCGCATATACTTACAGTTTCATTAAATGATATATTTGTTTTTTATAGCATTGGCAAATACCGTTAGGTCGAAGATTTCGTTCGATAAAACTTTGGTTTGTGTTACGAATGATCGGGATAGAAGGGTTACGTCATCATATAAGAAAGGGAGTTGCTGAAGCAAAATACCTCGAGTCCTTGATATTAGAAGATCCAAGGTTTCAACTGATGTATCCGGTTCATTTAGGACTGGTTTGTTTTCGTTTGACAAAATCTGGATACAATTTAAAGGTTAGATATTCGGCTAAAATAAAATAGCTTAAACACTTAAACTTTGACCACCAATGCGTTCATGTTGTAAACGGCTAGATAAGCATAGTGCTAACACATTTAGCTTCTGCTCAGTTTAAAGCCCACTGGTAGGTTAAAAACTGCCAAATAACAACCCGAAATTGGGCTAGAGCCACAAATGTTTTGAATGCTTAGACTGTGAATTCAGCCTTTTTATACCGAAGATAAAAAATCAATAAAAAATTATTAAAACTAAATTAAAATTGTTGTTTAGGAACTAAATGAAGTCAACGAAAATCTCTGTAAAAAGATCAACAACGACAAAAGAATATTTATATCCCCAACGACGGTTAACAGCGTTTATTTTCTACGTGTGGCAATGGGTTCGATCCAGTCGAGTTTAGAACGTGTAAAAATGTGCTGGGAAGTTATTATAGAAATGGTGGATTCGTTAAAAGATAGCAAATAAAAATGCCACTATAAGTAAACCAAATATTACACTTTATTATTTCAACAAATATTTTATGTATGGTATTTACAGTTTATATTGTAATATATGTAAAACTTGCAATTATAAATCACAATACTTAGTACATTGTGATAATAAAATAATAAATATAAAAAAAAACAGTCCTTATTTTAAAACATTACATATACTTTAATTAGAAGTAAGAAAACAATATTAAGTCGTACCAACTTTTATTTATCGGATTGCTTTTTTTTAAATTGTAATTTGTGTACACTTATCAATAAACTATTATAACTTGTATTGTCCAATTTTATAACAAGTTGTTGTTTGTTGACTTTAAAAAAAATATTTGTTACTGAAAATTTAAATAAATAAAATATTTAAACTTATTAACAATGATCTGTAAAAAAATACTATCATTCCGTAAACCATACTTTTAGAATCGTGCGACCTACAAAACATTATCACGTTTTTTTCTCAAATCATTCATTAAAACAAAAGCTAACTAACTTCGTGATCAAAAAGAACACGCTTTACAACAACTTACTGCTGGAAGGTTGCCGCAGTAGAAAACATATGTAATATTCAGCGGAAAGTGTATGCAAATTTATGTTTCATGAATTTGAACATTTTTTTTGGATGAAGAGGAAAAAAATTAGGCATACGTAAGATTACTTAAACTTTACGGCAAAAGCAAAAAATTGAAAACATTTTATTAGCCTGCTCTTATGTATGTACCGTAACTTGTAAATTTTCAAATAATAAAATAACATAGCTGTTTATTATAACAAAAACAATTGACATAGACATTAATCAAAAATTTGTTAAAATGGTTACGACAACGGATAAAGTGAAGTAGGCAAAATGCGTGCTTCCACAGTCACAAAGTATGCATGCTTTTAAGGTTAACATAAATGTTTGGCGCAATTTGCATTTAAAATCGAAGATTATAAACTTGCTTAAAATAAGTCATAGTTAAATTGGTAATTTTGATCAATTGTTTAATATTTACATACTAAGTAACGTTAACGAAACAAACGAGTTTACATTTACATATAACAGCTATGAACTTAAGGCTAACCTATTTTACTAATTACTATAAAATGTTTCTTTATTTATTTTTTTAACCGTTTAGTTTAATAATTTTTTTTAATTATGAGCTCAATAAAAAAAACTTAAATGAGGTTAGTTTGGTAATCGATTATAATTTAAATATTTTAGTAAACTATACACTTTTGGGATTTAAGGAAATAAATAGCGAATCGAAAAACGTTTTTAATTTAAAACTACCACCAACGGGACTTGAACCTGAAGATTACAGACGAGCAGCACAAGCAACGGTGGAATACATTATCAGGAATACATTAAACAACAATAATATTAAGAGAACTCTTTTAAACAGGTTTTATGTGGGAGTTAGTTAAAGATGAGGCCCCGTTTTATGCCGAAGGATGGGAAGAGGTTTTTAATGATTTAGATTCAGTGATTGGTGCATATGCATTCCACCAATTTTTATGGATATTTTCCATCAGCGACAAGTTTTATTCCAACGGCAACAAAATATAAATTTGTAAAATTAACAGTTTATAAAATATACCACGTGTTATTATTATTTTGATTTTTTAAAGGAGTTAAACAACATCAACAAAGAACTTTGCAAAAGAATTAATGCAGACAAGAGAACTTTTCTAACCCCATCAACTGTGAACGAAGTTTTCTTCCTACGTGTGTCAATGGGTTCAATTCAATCTTGCATAGAACGAGTTCAAACTTGCTGGGATATTATTCAAGAAACGACAAAATTTATAAACTAAAAATCCGAAGTTTTAAACTAGTTTATAGTTTTAGTCATATTGTTAAATGATATTGCGAGCTTTTATTATTCATTCACAATCAAACATTATTTAAAAAAAATAAAAAAGGGTCCTCATATTATTTATATTATTATCCAATATTTGACAAAGTTATTCAACTAAAAATATTTTTAAGTAGAAATTTAACTACTTTTTAAACTGTATTGCAGGTTAAACCTTTAAACGAATCTTTTTTATAAGTACATGTCTACAAACATACATAAAGTATTATAATGCATTGTAGAAAATTATAAATAGGCTAAATACGATTTTTCAATTTGCATAAAAATTAATTCTTTCTTATGTTTATAAGTATATGGTTTACAAACTATTTTTGTCTATTTTGTTCAAGGCATATTTGTTTTACAAGTGTTTAAAATATCATTTTTTCCTGGTTGAAAATATCAACTTTAAACATATTAATTTGAAAAAGTTTAATATTTAAAAGTTTATTTTAAAATTACATTTAGTAAAATGTTTCAAAAAAAATTTCACTAAAACGAATTTTTGTGATATTTTTAAAGTTTAAAAAACCTTTTCTACCCAAAATAAACAAACATTTTTATCGGTTCTTATATACATATATATATAAAGATATTTAAAACATTCCAAGCCTAATACTAACCTAAAAGTGGGCGGAAATTAGTTATTAACGTCATATGAAATACGACCAAATTAATTGTTTTTGTCAAATTAATTGTTAGAACAAACTTTGAACATGTCCGGTTGGCGGAATGATCTCATTAATAAAATGTTAAGTTAAAAAACGTTGAATATTAAACTGTGAGGGTAGCAAATATTAAATATATAACAAAAGACAAACTAAAAACTTTATTAAGTAGCAAGTTCTTAATAAAAAAGAAAAGACAAACTGAATAATTATTTAGAAAATTAAAAAAAATGGGTTCAGCAAGCAAAGATTTAAAAAATGTAAGTTGAAAATGTTTTTACAATTTTTGTTGCGAGATATATTACTATAATATAGTTTTTTATCACAGGAATTCGAATTAAACTTTTCCGATATATTTAAAACCAAATTGCCTCCGATGGGACTCGAACCTAGGGATTACAGACAGGCAGCTCAAGCTATGGTAGAGTACATTATTGAATATTACAATAAACTTGAAACTACAGCCACTTCGCCTGACGTCGAGCCAGGTAACATTAGTTAATAATTGCGCCTTTAAGCATTGACTGAGATCAAAGGTTTTATATTTAAAAAAAACACATAATAGTAAAATGAACAAAATTTACCAAAAATAATTTTATGTTACCAAAAGGTTTTGTAAGAAAAATGATACCAAATGAAGCACCCTACAAAGCAGAAACTTGGGAAAAAGTTTTTAAAGATTTAGATTCGGTAATAATGAAAGGAATGGTACATTGGCAATCCCCTGGATTTTTTGGATATTTTCCAACAGCTACAAGTTATCCATCAATGCTTGGGGAGATGCTTTCAACAGCTGTAGCGTGCCTTGGCGTTTCTTGGGTAAATATTTAAACAAATATAATTTGTACAAAATGATTTAACTGCTATTAGAAATATAAATTAACGATTTAGGAATCTAGTCCATCATGTACTGAGTTAGAAACAGTTGTATTAGATTGGTTGGCAAAAGCTCTTGATCTACCAAAGGCATTTCTTCATAACGGAACTGGGCCAGGTGCTGGTGTTATACAAGGTAGTATAAAGTTTTCGAGTTTTATGCAAGGTAACTTAAAATAACTTAGCATTTATTAATAATGTTCCCATTCAAGGATCTGCCAGTGAAGCTACATTGATGACATTGCTTGCGGCAAGACAAAAAGTTATAAAGGAGGAACAAAAAAAGTTCCCACACAGAACAAAATACGAAACTGCCAGTCGTATGGTTGCTTATACTTCCAAAGTTAGTCACTCGTCTGTAGAACGAGCAGGCAAGTATACATTTAATCAAAACATACAACACAAAATGTACGAAAATATGTCTAACTATATATTCAAATTAAAAACAGGTTTAATTGCATTTATTGAAATAAAACAACTTGATGTTGATTCAAATGCAACTTTAAGAGGTTCTACGTTGATGAATGAAATCAAGAAAGATAGAGAAAATGGCAAGATCCCATTCTATGTAAGAATTTACTTAAAATTTAGAGCGCTAATAAATTTAAAATTCGGTTGAATAAACATTATCCTATCTTGTGTATTTAAACTTTAAGGTATGCGCTACTGCAGGAACGACAGCTTGTTGTAGCTATGACAATATTGAAGAAATAGGAAAAATATGTAAGTAATTCCAAACAAGCTAAGTTCTTCATACAATAACTCTTTATAAAGTTTACAAAGAGTAACCACCATAAACTTGGCAATGTCTAACACTTTCAGGCAAGCAAGAACGTATTTGGTTGCATGTTGATGCAGCTTATGCAGGCAATGCTTTAATTTGTCCAGAATTTCGATATATCTGCAAAGGAATACAGGTAAAAATACAAAACTTGCTTAAATCTTTTAAAAAATGTATCAAAAATGTAATATATCTTCTTTTACAGTATGCAAATTCATTTGTCTTTAATGCAAACAAATTTTTGATGGTGTCATTTGATTGCACAGTGTTATGGTAAGACAATATTTAAACCTTTTAAATACATGTAAGTAGTAAGTCATTTCTTGGGTTTAACCTATACCTAAAATTTAAGGCTTCAAGATAGCAAAGACTTGGTCAGTTCGTTGGTTGTTGACCCAACATATTTAAAACATGGTGAATCCGAAAGTTCTGTTATTAACTATCGTGTAAGCACACAAACTTTTAATAACCTGTAGATTCTAATAAGTAAATTTTATTTCTAATAAGTAAATTTCATTTACATACTCTTTGTAACAACACAAACCCTTAATTTTTAAGCATTGGCAAATTCCATTAAGTCGAAGATTTCGTGCGATAAAACTCTGGTTTGTATTACGAATGATCGGGATAGAAGGGTTACGTCATCATATAAGAAAGGGGGTTGCTGAGGCAAAATATTTAGAGTCCTTGATATTGGAAGATCAAAGGTTTAAACTGATGTATCCAGTACATTTAGGACTGGTTTGTTTTCGTTATATTCAGCCAGAAAAAAGTTTAAAGGTAAAGAAAATCGATGTTACCTTAACAAAGATTTTTAATTTGGTTTATGTAAAAGAATTATCAACTAAACTAAGTTCAATATTTGTTATTAACTCAAGAACTTTTTAAATGTGTAAAGGAGTTAAACAACATCAACGAAAAACTTTGCAAGAGAATTAATTCAGACAAGAGAATTTTAATAACCCCATCAACTGTGAACGAAGTTTTCTTTCTACGTGTGTCAATGGGTTCAATTCAATCTTGCATAGAACGAGTTCAAACATGCTGGGATATTATTCAAGAAATTACAAAAACTATAAACTGAAAATGTATTTTAGTAAAAATTAAAGTACTTTGTAAATTGTAATGAATGCAGGTTATATCATGACACTATCGACAAATCATTTAAACAACATCAACCCTACAAACATGATGAGGATTTAAGTCTAGTGTAAAAATGTAAATGCAATATACATACATATTTTATGGGTTTATCAAAAAAAGGTTTTCCAGATATGCTATAGCATAAAACCTTTAAAATAATAATGTTTAAGGCACTTTGTGTACATAAATGTATTTACCTATTTTGTTGAAATAATTTATAAAATTTGTCTAAGTTGTTTGAATAATAAATCATTTTCAACGAATAATAAGATGACACAAAATGTCGTATGTCTTTTAAAAAATTTATATATAACTATTAAACATGCTGTCATTTTGTGTAGTCAAACACTGTTCAAAATATGTAGTACCAAATAGCTTAAAGAAACCAAAAAATAGGTATATATAAAAGTATAAAAAGTTAGGATATACATTTTTTGTTTTAGGACAAGTCTGGCTCCATAAGATAGAAAGACAAACAAAGTATCTTGTTAAAAATTATATACAAACACAAAAAAAGTTTTAAACTATTTGATTTAAAAAAATAAGTTGAGCAAGCTACAATTAAAAATTGTTAGGAAGAAATATTTTGATACGTAATATTAATGTAAGGTATACTAATATATTTGTTGGTATAGCATAGTAGAAACATTTGTTATTATAGTCCACTTATAAGCGCTTCGTTAACAAACCAACATTTGAAACTAAATTAGGTTAAATAAACACAAGGTTTATTATATACTGTTAGTCGTATCACTAATAATAGTATAAAAGTTTTATCTTTGTAGTAATTTTTTTTTAATGGACTTAACAAAAGAAATCATGAACAAAGTAAGTTTTGTTCTTTTAAAAATTAAATTTGATTTAAACAATAACATAAACCATCTATTTACAATTTAAGAGAGAAAATGCTGATTTAGAAAATGTTTTTGCATTCAAACTACCACCTATGGGACTCGAACCTGGGGATTACAGAAAAGCATCACAAGCAATGGTGGAATATATTATCGAATATTACGAAAAACTTAAAACTTTAAAAGCTTCACCAGATGTTGAACCAGGTTAATACTTTAAAATGTGGTGAAAAAACTACAATAATATTAACATAACTATTTAAAACAGGATTTATGCGAGAGTTAGTTAAAGACGAGGCTCCGTTTCATGCTGAAAAATGGGAAGAAGTTTTCAAAGATTTAGATTCAGTTATAATGAAAGGAATGGTGCACTGGCAATCCCCTGGATTTTTTGGCTATTTTTCAACAGCAACAAGTTATCCTTCAATGCTTGGGGAAATGCTTTCAAATGCTGTAGCGTGCCTTGGTTCGATATGGGTAAAGTATTTTAGCCAATATAAAAATATCATGCTTGCAATTACATCACATAGGTTTTCTTCTGTAAATTTTTAAACAACTCAACAGCAAAGTTAAATTTTTTGTTTTGATTATTTTTTTCTTATATTACTTTACATAGCTACAGTAAAATTAACAAATACACTAATTTATAAAAAAATACTTCTTAAGTCATGTAGTCCATCAAGTACTGAGTTAGAAACTGTTGTATTGGATTGGTTGGCAAAAGCTCTTGATCTACCAAAGGCATTTCTTCATAACGGAACTGGGCCAGGTGCTGGGGTTATACAAGGTAGTATAAAGAGTTTTATGCAAGGTAACTTAAAGTAACTTAGCATTTATTAATAATGTTCCCATTTAAGGATCTGCCAGTGAAGCTACATTGATGACATTGCTTGCGGCAAGACAAAGAGTTATAAAGGAGGAACAAGAAAAGTTCCCGCACAAAACAAAATACGAAATTGCCAGTCGTATGGTTGCTTATACTTCCAAAGTTAGTCACTCGTCTGTAGAAAGAGCGGGCAAGTAACTGAGTTATATAAAAAATGCATTTAATTTAAATGTACAACATAAAATGTACGAAAATATATCTAACTATATATTCTTATTAAAAACAGGCTTAGTTGCATTAATTGAAATAAAACAACTTGATGTGGATTCAAATGCATCTTTAAGAGGTTCTACGTTGATGAATGAAATCAAGAAAGATAAAGAAAATGGAAAAATCCCTTTTTATGTAAAAAGTTACTTAAAATTTAGAGTGTTAGTAAATTTTATTATCTATAGAATAAACGTTCTCTTATCTAATGTATTTAAAATTTTAGGTATGTGCTACTACAGGAACAACAGCTTGTTGCAGTTTTGACAATATCGTTGAAATAGGAACAATATGTAGGAAAATTCAAACATATTAGTTTTTTATACATTAACGCTTTGTAAACCTTACAATAAGTAAGCACACCAACTTAGCAACGTTTAACACTTTCTTTATCTACATAACAGGTAAACAGGAAAACTTATGGTTGCATGTTGATGCAGCATATGCAGGCAATGCTTTAATATGTCCAGAATTTCGGTATATCTGCAAGGGTGTACAGGTAAGAATCTAAATTTCGCTTGTAATTGTGAAGTGCTTTAATTAATAACATTCTTTTACAGAATGCAAATTCATTTGTATTTAATGCAAATAAATTTCTGATGGTGTCATTTGACTGCACAGTGTTATGGTAAGAAAGTTATCCAACTTATAAAATACACGCAAGTAGTTTTTTAAATTTTATTTAACAAAAATTTTAGGCTTCAAGATAGCAAAGACTTGGTCAGTTCGTTGGTTGTTGACCCAACATATTTAAAACATGGCGAATCCGAAAGTTCTGTTATTAACTATCGTGTAAGTACACCAACGCTCGGTAACCAATATAGTCCAATAAAAATGAAGTAAGATTTGTTAACCTAGCCTTTGTAACAACACAATCCCCTAATTTTTAAGCATTGGCAAATTCCACTAAGTCGAAGATTTCGTGCGATAAAACTCTGGTTTGTGTTACGAATGATCGGGATAGAAGGGTTACGTCATCATATAAGAAAGGGGGTTGCTGAAGCAAAATACCTTAAGTCCTTGATATTAAAAGATCCAAGGTTTCAACTGATGTATCCTGTACATTTGGGACTGGTTTGTTTTCGATATATTCAACCAGAAAAAAGTTTAAAGGTAATGTAATAATAAAGTAACCTTAACGAAATCTTTAATTTGGTTTAAATATAAAAGTCATCAATGAAACTATATTCAATATTCTTAATTCCACTTAAAAGCATTTAAAATGTGTAAAGGAATTAAACAACATTAACGAGGGACTTTGCAAGAGAATTAATGCAGACAAGAGAATTTTTCTAACCCCATCAACTGTGAACGAAGTTTTCTTTCTACGCGTTTTAATGGGTTCCACTCAATCAAGTTTAGAACGAGTTCAAACATGCTGGGATATTATTCAAGAAAAGACCGAATTTATAAACTAAAAATCCCAAATTTTAAATTGGCTTATGGTTAGACATTGTGTTTTAATGATAATGCAAGCTTTAAAAGCACATCTTAATCACATTAAGGAAAGTGTTCTTATATTGATTTAATTAGTTTTAGTATGGGTATATAGAATAATAAAAATGATTAATTATTCAATTAAGTCTGTATTACAAAACAGCAAATTAGTTATGCAGAGCAAAATTGCTAACAACTTAATACAAAAAAATTGTACGCAAAAATCAAGCGCTTTCAGTTACAGATAAAATGTGTAAAATATGATATTCCACTAAAGATTTAAAGAAATGCAGAAGTTTTTGTCGCTTTGACAACATATGTTAAAACTCAAGCAAAACACGTCAAACAAAATATAAAAAAGCGCATTACTCAGAAGTAGCTGTATGGTGTTAGAACTTAAATAACTTTTGATAATCAGAACAATTTATCTTTATATTTACGTAATTTGTTCAGGTATTTATTTTTTTTTTGTAATAAACTCAACAAAAAAAACATGAATAGGGTAAGTTTGCTAATCTACAATTATATAAACATTAAAGTAAACTAATTTTTTGTGATTTAAGAAAATTAAGTTCGAATCAGAAAATGTTTTTGATTTAAAACTGCCTTTAATGAGATTTTTTTTTAATTTTTCGTGTACTTACTATACTTAACGGTTGTACTGTGTATGATCCAATTTAATAAAACTATGTTGTTTGTTGGTCATGCATCTTAAATAACCGATTTGTTAATAAATATTTCTAAATCCGCGATATAAATTTTATCAAAAATTGTTTAAAATTTAAAATACTGGGGTATTCAAAAAATAAATAATAACTTTAAACAAAAAATCTTGTATAGTTTATAAAAAGAAAAATACTGCAATAACATATTAAAAATACCATGTAATTCTGTAAACCGGAAATATAAAAAAAACAAGCAGAATCTAAATTTGAGATCAGAAAAAAACATGGCACATTTTATTTCATCAGTATTTAAAAAAATGTTTTATTGCACATGCCGCGTCTTTTATAAAAAATAGGTCAAGGAGTATTATTTTTTTGTCTGTGACATTTCTTTTATAATAACCTAAATTTTACAACTTTAGAATGAAAATTCTCAATTAGAAAACATCTTTGACTCCAAACTACCACCAATGGGACTCGAACCTGGGGATTACAGACAAGCAGCACAAGCAATAGTAGAATACATTATCGAATATTACGAAAAACTCAAAACTCTAAAGACTTCGCCAGATGTCGAACCAGGTAACTTAATTAGATTTTTAAAAAAAATAATTTAATTACACCTATTTTTAAAACAGGATTTATGCGAGATTTAGTTAACGATGAGGCTCCGTTTCATGCCGAAAAATGGGAAGAAGTTTTCAAAGATTTAAATTCGGTGATAATGAAAGGAATGGTGCATATGCATTCCCCCGGATTTTTTGGCTATTTTCCAACAGGAACAAGTTATCCTTCAATGCTTGGGGAAATGCTTTCAACAGCCGTAGCATGTATTGGCATTTCTTGGGTAAATATTTACACAAAAACAAGTTGTTCAAATGGGCTAAAAGTTGTTAAAAAACCCAAACAAACGTTTTAGGAATCTAGTCCATCGTGCACTGAGTTAGAAACTGTTGTATTGGATTGGTTGGCAAAAGCTCTTGATCTACCAAAAACATTTCTTCATAACGGAACTGGGCCAGGTGCTGGGGCTATACTAGGTAAAAATAAATTTTTGGGGGAATGTAAGGTGGCGTAAAATAAAACAGCATTTATTAAAATTATTTTTATTTGTTAGGGTCTGCCAGTGAAGCTACATTGATGACATTGCTTGCGGCAAGACAAAAAGTTATAAAGGAGGAACAAGAAAAGTTCCTGCATAAAACAAAATACGAAATAGCCAGTCGTATGGTTGCTTATACTTCTAAAGTTAGTCATTCATCTGTAGAACGAGCAGGCAAGTAACTAAGTCATAAAAGAAATGCATTAAATCTGAACTTATAACTTAATTTGTACAAAAATGCTTCTTACCATATATTTTACTATTAAGCAGGTTTAATTGCCTTAATTGAAATGAAACAACTTGATGTTGATTCAAATGCATCTTTAAGAGGTTCTACTTTGCTGACCGCAATTCAAGAAGATCGAGCAAATGGCAAGATCCCTTTTTATGTGAGATTGAACTTAAAAATCTAAAGTATTAACAAACATATTTGTAATTTGAACAAGCTTTATTTTATTTAAAAATTAAGGTATGTGCTACTGCAGGAACAACATCTTGTTGTAGCTTTGATGAAATTGAAGAAATTGGAAAAATATGTAAGTACTTTTCAACAAGCTAGAGTCTTTATACAATAACTTTTTGCTAAGCTAACAACAAGAAGAGTCCATTGGCGTACCGATTCGTTATATATTTTTATTTAAATCGAAGGCAAGCAAGAACGTATTTGGTTGCATGTTGATGCAGCTTATGCAGGCAATGCTTTAATATGTCCAGAATTTCGATATATATGCAAGGAGATACAGGTAAAAATAAAACCTTTTAAAAAATTTTTAATAAAAATTAACATATCTTCTTTTACAGAATGCAAGTTCATTTGCAATAAATGCAAACAAATTTATAATGGTGTCGTTTGATTGCACAGTGTTATGGTAAGGCTGTAATTCAAATTTTGTTATACAAACAATACTTTTTTTAAATTTAAAATACACAACATTTTTAGGCTCCAGGATAGCAAAGACTTGGTCAATTCGTTGCTAGTTGAGCCAACATATTTAAAACATGGTGAATCCCAAAGTTCTGTTATCAACTATCGTGTAAGTACACCAACGCTTGGTAGCCTATAAAGTCTAATAAAACAGTAGTAAATGTTATTTAACAATAAAACAAAATGTGAAAAACCAAGCAATTTAAATACCAAACAAACTTTTAATTTTATAGCATTGGCAAATACCGTTAGGTCGAAGATTTCGTGCGATAAAACTCTGGTTTGTATTACGAATGATCGGGATAGAAGGATTACGTCATTATATAAGAAAGGGAGTTGCTGAAGCAAAATACCTCGAGTCCTTGATATTAGAAGATCCAAGGTTTCAACTGATGTATCCGGTTCATTTAGGACTGGTTTGCTTTCGATATATTAAACCTGGAGCTGACTTAAAGGTGTACAGAACTATATAAACTTTAATTAACGAGAATCTTGATCTATGATATAACTTATGTATGTAAAAAGTTATATATTAAGAAATATTAATATTATGTATCATTTATTGTTTTAAATTCCCTTTTTCTATAGGAATTGAACAATATTAACGAAAAACTTTGCAAGAGAATTAATTCGGATAAGAAAATCTTTCTAACCCCATCAACTGTGAACGAAGTTTTCTTTCTACGTGTGTCAATGGGTTCAATTCAATCTTGCATAGAACGAGTTCAAACTTGCTGGGATGTTATTCTAGAAATGACAAAATTTGTAAACTAAATATGCCAACTTTTGAATTTCTTCATTAATTGTCATACTGTCTAAATAATAAAGGTTTTTCATTAGTCATTTACAAACAAACCTTAATTACAATTCATAAAGTGTTTATATATTGGTTTTCTGTTTATTTACAATTCCTTAAGGCTAAAATTTAATTTGTAATAAATAGAAAAATTTGGCAAAACCAGTTAAACACCATTTTAAAAATTAGCTTAGCGTGCTTTATTGAATCTAACGCTATTTTATTTTTAATTTAATTAGAATAGTTTAAGGAAACAATAAAACAATTTAACATAAGATTGTCAGGCAAAAGAAACTACAATATGTTTTAAATGTTTTTATCAAATATTTTATGTAAGAATAAATTTATTATTACAACTACAACTAATAAAAAAACGATTCGGAATGAACTTAAATGTTTCAAATATTTTAACATATGACTGTATTATAGATTCGGAAATTATTAAACACAGCCAAAGTTTGTGAAATATGATATTTGAGAACCAAAGTTTGAAAGAAGTGCAAAAGTTTTTGTCGTGTTAACAACATATGTTAAACCCTAGACTAAACATGTCAAACAGAATATACAAAATAAGTTAACGAATAACAGTGTTTTATATAAACTTTAAAAAAAAACAATGCAAGCACGCTACCACTTTGTGCGGTTGAACGCCGTTTAAACTTAATGGTACATAAAGCTAAGAAAAAACATAAATATATAGGTATATACAGGCTAGAAAAAAAGTGGGATAAAATAATATATTTGTTGGCATTGCATAGTGGAAACATTGGTTATTAAAGTCCACGTATAGTAACGTTCGTTATTAAACCAACAGTTAAACTATATTAGGTTAAATAAACACAAGGTTTATTATATACTGTTAGTCGTATCACTAATGACAATAAAGATTATTTTACTTTTTTAGTTATTTTGTTTTTAATGGAATTAAGAAAAAAAGTTATGAACGAGGTAAGTTTTCTACTTTTTAAACATTAAATTTTAATTAAACAATAACATAAACCATCTATTTACAATTTAAGAGAGAAAATGCTGATTTAGAAAATGTTTTTGCATCCAAACTACCACCTATGGGACTCGAACCTGGAGATTACAGACAAGCAGCACAAGCAATGGTGGAATACATTATCGAATATTACGAAAAACTTGAAACTCTAAAGACTTCGCCAGATGTCGAACCAGGTATTAGAATATAAAAACCTAAACCTAAATAACCAACAGTAATATAAACAACACAGATTAAAATAGGATTTATGCGAGAGTTAGTTAACGATGAGGCTCCGTTTCATGCCGAAAAATGGGAAGAAGTTTTTAAAGATTTAGATGCGGTGATAATGAAAGGAGTGGTGCATATGCATTCTCCCGGATATTTTGGCTATTTTCCAACAGCTACAAGTTATCCTTCAATGCTTGGGGAAATGCTTACAAACGCTGTAGCGTGCATTGGCGTTATATGGGTAAAGTTTTTTTGCCCTAAAATATCTTGCTTGCAATCATAGCACATATTTTTGTTTTGGTAATTGTTTTAAACAAAAAACTTCAATTTTGTGTGTTGATAAATTTGTCCGCAAACAACTTTATATAGTTACCGTAATATTAATGAAATCACTAAATTTCTACAAATATTTTATCAGTCATGTAGTCCATCATGTACTGAGTTAGAAACTGTTGTTTTGGATTGGTTGGCAAAAGCTCTTGATCTACCAAAGGCATTTCTTCATAACGGAACTGGGCCAGGTGCTGGTGTTATACAAGGTAATCTAAAGTTTTTGGGTTTTATGCAAGGTAACTTAAAGTAACGTAGCATTTATTAATAATGTTCCCATTCAAGGATCTGCCAGTGAAGCTACATTGATGACATTGCTTGCGGCAAGACAAAAAGTTATAAAGGAGGAACAAGAAAAGTTTCCAAATAAAACAAAACACGAAATTGCCAGTCGTTTGGTAGCTTATACTTCTAAAGTTAGTCATTCATCTGTAGAAAGAGCAGGTTTGTTAGACATAAGTTTTAAAAAATAACTACTAAACTAAATTTAGATTACTTTATTTTTAATCAGGTTTAATCGCGTTTGTTGAAATAAAACAACTTGATGTTGATTCAAATGCATCTTTAAGAGGTTCTACTTTAATAAACGAAATTAAGAGAGATAAAAAAAATGGCAAGATCCCTTTTTATGTAAGATTAAAATTTTGTGTTAACAAATATATAGTAATAGGTAAACAAGCAATATTTTATTTAAAAATTAAGGTATGTGCTACTACAGGAACAACAGCTTGTTGTAGTTTTGACAATATTGATGAAATTGGAACAATATGTAAGTTATCTCAAAAAATGTCTTTGTTGTGTTTGTTTATACATATAAAATTTATAAATTTATAAGGTTTTATGAATAACGCTTTTGTATTAAAAGTAATACAAATTATTCAGGTGCTGAGAAAGGTTTATGGTTGCATGTTGATGCAGCTTATGCCGGGAATGCTTTAATATGTCCAGAATTTCGATATATCTGCAATGGAGTATATGTAAGATAATTAATTTTAACCTAAAATATACAAAAGTTCAAATTAACACATTATTATAATTTCCTTCTAAAGAGAGCAAATTCTTTTGCATTGAGCGTATGCAAGTTTCTAATGGTGTCATTTGATTGTACAGTGCTATGGTAAGACAATATATTGTAAATATATTTACTTTTTATATATAAACATACATGTATGAAATATATTTAACATTTAACAATTCACAAAAGGCTTCAAGATAGCAGAGACTTGGTCAATTCATTGCTAGTTGAGCCAACATATTTAAAACATGGTGAATCCCGAAGTTCTGTTATTAACTATCGTGTAAGTACAACAATGTTTAGTAACCTATATAGTCTTGTGAAGATGTAGTAAAATTTATTTAAGAAAATGGCATAAACCGAGAACTTGCACACCCTTTCTAACAATACAATCTCCTTATTTCAAAGCATTGGCAAATTCCATTAAGTCGAAGATTTCGTGCGATAAAACTCTGGTTTGTATTACGAATGATCGGGATAGAAGGATTACGTCATCATATAAGAAAGGGAGTTGCTGAAGCAAAATACCTCGAGTCCTTGATATTAGAAGATCCAAGGTTTCAACTGATGTATCCGGTTCATTTAGGACTGGTTTGCTTTCGATATATTAAACCTGGAGCTGACTTAAAGGTGTACAGAACTATATAAACTTTAATTAACGAGAATCTTGATCTATGATATAACTTATGTATGAAAAAAGTTATATAATAAGAAATATTAATATTATGTATCATTTATTGTTTTAAATTCCCTTTTTCTATAGGAATTGAACAACATTAACGAAAAACTTTGCAAGAGAATTAATTCGGATAAGAGAATTTTTCTAACCCCATCAACTGTGAACGAAGTTTTCTTTCTACGTGTGTCAATGGGTTCAATTCAATCTTGCATAGAACGAGTTCAAACTTGCTGGGATGTTATTCTAGAAATGACAAAAATTGTAAACTAAATAGGCCAACTTTTGAATTTGTTCATTAATTGTCATAATGTCTAATTGATAAAGGTTTTTCATTAGTCATTTACAAAAAAAACCTCAATTACAATTCATAAAGTGTCTATATATTGGTTTTCTGTTTATTTACAATTCCTTAAGGCTAAAATTTAGTTTGTAATAAATAGAAAAATTTGGCAAAACCAGTTAAACACCATTTTAAAAATTAGCTTAGCGTGCTTTATTGAATCTGACGCTATTTTATTTTTAATTTAATTAGAATATAGTTTAAGGAAACAATAAAACAATTTAACGTGAGATTGTCAGGAAAAAGAAACTACAATATGTTTTAAATATTTTATGTAAGAATAAACTTATTATTACAACTACAACTAATGAAAAAACGATTCGGAATGAACTTAAATGTTTTAAATATTTTGACATATGACTGTATTATAAAGTAGGAAATTATTAAACACAGCCAAAGTTTGTGAAATATGATATTTGAGAACCAAAGTTTGAAAGAAGTGCAAAAGTTTTTGTCGTGTTAACAACATATGTTAAACCCTAGACTAAATATGTTAAGCAGAATATACAAAATAAGTTAACGAATCACAGTGTTCATTACTTAAGAATAGCTAAAGTTAAATAACTATTGAATCGTAAAAAAATATTTTTATATTTAAGTAATTTTTTTAGTTGTTCATTCATTTTGTAAGGGACTTAACAAAAGAAATCATGAATGAGGTAAGTTTGCTAATCTACAAATATATAAACATTTTTGTAAACTACACTTTTTTGTTTCAAGATAAAAAATGACAAATCCAAAAATAAGTTTGGTTCAATTTCACCTTCAATGGGACTCAAACCTACAGACTATAGACAAGCAGCCCAAGCAATGGTGGAATACATTATTGAATATTACGAAAAACTCAAAACTTTAAAGACTTCGCCAGATGTTGAACCAGGTATCTTAATTAAATCTAAGAAAAAAAACAACAATTATATGAATACAGCTAGTTTAAACAGGATTTATGCGAGAGTTAGTTAAAGATGAGGCTCCGTTTCATGCCGAAAAATGGGAAGAAGTTTTCAAAGATTTAGATTCAGTTATAATGAAAGGAATGGTGCATTGGCAATCCCCTGGGTTCTTTGGATTTTTTAGCGGAGCAAGTAGCTACCCTTCTTTTTTGGGTGATATGCTGGCAACTGCTCTTAGTATTGCTGGTATTAATTGGGTAAATATTAAACATTACATTTTTACAGCCTACTTTCTGTTAATGCAATGATTTTAACAATATTCTCAAGTTCTTGACTATATAATATACCTATCTATAGAAACGCAATTTAACATATTAAAATATCGTAACCATTACTTTGTGACTTATATCTCTAAGGCTGCTGGTCCATCATGTACCGAATTAGAAACTGTTGTGATGGATTGGTTGGCAAAAGCTCTTGATCTACCAAAGGCATTTCTTCATAATGGAACGGGGCCAGGTGCTGGAATAATCAAAGGTAAAAACAAAGTTACCTTTTTAAAAAAGCATTTAAAAAATTTATTAAAAATACATGTTAGGTCGTAAATAAATACAAAAAAATTAATATCAAACAATGGTAATTTTTGTAAGGCTCAGTAAGCGAAGCAATTCTGGAAGCAATTACATTAGTTGCGGCACGTACAAAAATCATTCAAAAAGAACTTCAAAAAAATCCTGATCAAACATATCGTGGAATTGCTTCCCGATTAATGGCTTACACTTCCGTTTGTGCGAACTTATCAGTAATTAAAGAAGGTATCGTATATTTGTTCATAACAGTTAAAACAATAAAGGCTATTTTTGTTACCCCAAACACTTAAAGTTTAAAAAAAAAAAAACCTGCCTAAGGAAATTATGTTGGCATTATAGAGGTATACTACAATATTACCGTTTTAGTTTTTCTTTTTTCAGGTTTAATCACTTTGGTTGAAATAAGACAACTTAATGTTGATTCTAATGCATCTTTAAGAGGTTCTACTTTGATGAACGCAATTCAAGAAGATCGAGCAAACGGAAAAATTCCGTTTTACGTAGGTTAATGTAACAATCATGAAAGATATAATAGACTGACTATAATCGATATAAATGTTTACCAAAGAAAATTTATGTGCAAGGTTTGTGCAACTTCGGGATCAACATCCTGCTGTAGTTTTGACAACATTGAAGAAATAAGAGGAATATATAAATAAACTTCACAGTCAGAATTTTTCATATGTTTTAATAAATAATACATTAGTATTTCCTTTCAGTAAACAGCTGTAAATTGTGTTTCAGGCGAACAAGAAAGCATTTGGTCGCATGTTGATGCAGCTTATGCTGGGGCTGCTTTGATTTGCCCTGAATTTCGATATCTTGGTAAAGGACTTGAGGTAATTGTTTCACTAATAGTACTACAACCAAAAGGTTTATCGAAAGTTTTTTTACTAAATAAACATATTCCCAAAAATTATTTTTTCCAGCCGTTTCAGGCATAGCCTATAGTTATTGGTAAAAACGTTATTCCGTAGAGTTGTTTTTGGCTGTAATTCAAATGCTTTCTATTAACAATTACAATAATATTTTATTACAAACTTTTGCCATAAACAGAAAGCTGACTCGTATTGTTTTAATCCCCACAAATGGTTGATGACAAATCTGTTTTGTTCTGCCTTATGGTAGGAAAATAAGTATTTTATAGCTTATACTATCTGAAAGAATTTGTAATGAAATACACCTTTTTAATCATTTGGCCGATAACTGTTAAATTTTTTTGTTCATTTTTTTAATTTTACAAAGAAATACTTTAAACGTACATTTATTGGCATGAGCTAGATATTTTATGTAAAGATATTGTTTTAAAAACAAATTTGTATATTCGTTTTTGTTCTAAAATGGATAAATTGTTATAGGGTTAGAGAAATCCAAGACATGATAAATTCAATGCATGTAGACTCAGCTATCTTACAGGAAGAATCTCAAAATGCAGTGGTTGAATATCGGGTATTAAAAGCTTTAAATTCTTTAACAAATTAAGTTCTTATTAAATGTTTGATGGTGACTTTTATAGTTAATTGAAAACTATTTTTTTCTGTCATAATTCAAGTGTAGCAAACCAAAAGTCAATTGGTTAAAATTTTATTTAATAATAACAATACGCAGCATAAAAATTTACATACTCTAGCATTGGGAGGTCTCAATTGGTCGAAGATTTCGTGCGATAAAACTCTAGTTTGTATTACGAATGATCGGGATAGAAGGGTTACGTCATCATATAAGAAAAGGGGTTGCTGAAGCAAAATACCTCGAGTCATTGATATTAAAGGATTTAAGGTTTGAACTCGTATATCCTGTTCATATGGGTTTGGTTTGTTTTCGATTTACTAAAACTGGATCCGACTTAAACGATCATTTTCTATTGAAGATTCGTTACGGTCCTTGCTAAATTACTTATTAATATAAGGTTTTATAATATACAGATTTATATACTCTTACCTAATTTATTTAAAATATATATATATATATTCCAACAACTCTATAATCACTATAAATAATGATAAGTTATTATTATTTACTTATCACGATAATTAATCATAATCTTTCTCGGTTCTACTTTCACAGTTTAATGATTTTTAAAGAACTAAGTTCTAAAAGTAACCTCATAGCATTGCAAAAAAAGGGGATAACAGTTATAAACAAATATTTCATTCACGTTTTTTAAGAGCTGAATAAACTAAACGAAGAACTTTGCGCGCGCATTAACGAAGACAAAAGATTATTTCTATCACCAGCTATTGTTAAAAAAGTTTATTTTCTACGTGTTGCATGTGGGAGTATTCAAGCGAGCATTGAACGAATACAAAATTGTTGGGACATCATTCAAGAAATTACGACTACGTTTCTACGGGACCGATAAATTTAAAAAAAAAAAAAAAACTTATATCAAAAAAAAAACATTACATAACTGAATCATTTGTTCAAAAACTTTAAAAGTTTAAGATAGTAACAAATTTTATAAAACAAAATTAGTCCTTATTACTAAGTCTGTATTCAAATGTTATCGCACGCAAGTTTCAAATAATAAAGTTTATATAAAAATGGGGCTTTTATCTACGTTTAATTAAACTATTTAAAACAAAAAAATCATTAACAAACTCAAAAATTTATTCTTATTAGATACAATAATAACATTGGCCAAAAACTGTTTTTTTACTGATTTTATTAAAAAATTTCATAAAACCTAACTTGAATTTTATTTTAATTTTCAGTCATTCATATTTGCTTTCGACTTGTGGATTAAGTTTTGCGTAAATGTGTTTTCTATATTTTGGTTTAACATGCACTATCGCACAACACAATGCTATGGTTTACAAGATTTATTAAACATTAGGACACAAGTTTAACGTTTTTAACACACACCTGCTTTGAACTGGTTCTATTTGTCATGATTACTAAAATTTACGATTCTTAACTTTTTTATGACAAAGTTGGGCTTTGCAAAAATAAGTAGTTGCCCTTTTTTAAGAAGTCATATTAAAAAAAATAAGTTAAATAGGCAAGGGATAATTAATAATGTTTTCACGTACGTGAACACAAATTAGATTCTTATTTTTAGAAGTCGTATGGTGTAGCCATTCAGCAAGTCATGCTACTTAATAAAATACTGTTTAGTTTTAGTAAGTTATTAATTTCGTTACCTAATTTCTCTTGAAGTTGTTTAGTTAAGTATTACATAAAAATAATTTTGTGACTAATTGTGAGAAGAAATGTGTCAAAAAAATATTACATAATTTGACATAGACATTTAAAACAAGTAGTAAACGTTCCAGTAAAACATAGCATTCAATTATTCTAAAGGAAAACTAATATAACTAAACTTTCAAATTACCAAAATAATTCTACAAAAAGAAAGTAACATTTAGTTTGATTCTTCGAAAAACGTTTTGTACTTTAAATTAACTAAAATACGTACTAAAAAAAAACAAGCAAATAATACTTTTTAGTTTAAAAATTAAAATCTGAAATCCAAAATTAAAGGCACTAAAAACTTGTTTTGACAAAAGGCTGTTATAAGATATCGTTCTACGTGTGGAGTGATGGCTCGCATTAAGAAAGATTTAAATATAAGCGGCCCAAAATTTATTTGACCTCTTTCTATCAATAAATTCAAGCACTTCATGCTGTTTTATTCAGGTTGCAACTTAAAGGTATAGAAAACATAGATTACGACTTTTAAAAATGTTATATTGAATTACGTTACAAAGTGGCAATTACGTTACAAATGGCATTACTATGCAAATCTGCGCACATGCTGCAAGGGTGATTTAGAAGGCAATCAAAAACCGGCCCGCAGGCCTTAGTTTAAAGACCAGTGCCATATAAACACTTAAAATCGTAACTAGTCTGAACTTTTAAACAACAGGATCCGCGGTAACGCTAGTTGGGTAACAACGTAATTTAACACGTATAAAGAAAGGAAATAATTGGTAAAACGGTATTTTAAAAATTAAAACAAACCAACTTATAATTAATTAATTAAAAAATGCCTGATAGATTTGTTACCTACGTTTCCGGGATTGTAACTGTACGCATATACCTTTTTGTTAGTAATTAAGTTAAGATACTATAGGTTTTTGGTGAGTAAGTAAAGATACTATAGGTTTTTGGTAAGTAACTGAAACTACCTGTTGTAAAATGGAGTCGGAACAAATTCCGATAAAGGTAAGAAAAAAAAGTCAATATAAGCATTTAATTTATAAATGAGTAGTTGACTGTATTGATGGTAAACGTTAAATTTTAGAATGGGGAAATACCTTCATTGGGACTCGAACCCACCGATTACAGACGAGCAGCTCAAGCAATGGTAGAATACATTATCGAATATTACAAAAAACTCAAAACTTTAAAGACTTCACCAGATGTCGAACCAGGTAAATACTTTAAAATGTGGTAAAATAAGTAGTAGCTTATTTGTGCCAAAACATAACATTTTCGAAATATTGAACAGGATTTATTCGACAATTGGTTAAAGATGAGGCACCATTTCATGCCGAAAAATGGGAAGAGGTTTTCAAAGATTTGGATTCGGTAATAATGAAAGGTACAACGCATTGGCAATCTCCAGGGTTTTTCGGATTTTTTACTTGTGGTAACAGCTTTCCATCTCTGCTAGGCGAAATGCTTGATAGTGCCTTGGGCATGGCTGGTATCAACTGGGTAAATTTAACAAAACATTTGTAATAAAATTATAGATACAAGAAACTGCTTACCTAAGGTTAATATTTTTTTTCTTCATAGGCCGCTGGTCCATCATGTACTGAGTTAGAAACTGTTGTTATGGATTGGCTGGCAAAAGCTCTTGATCTACCAAAGGCATTTCTTCATAACGGAACTGGGCCGGGTGCGGGAATAATCAAAGGTAAAAACTATTAAACATAAAGGCTCAGGTAAAAAAAGTCTTAAAATATTTTTAAGATAAATTTATATTTTTGAAGCCTCGGCTAGTGAAGCTACTTTAGTTACACTGTTGGCAGCACGCACAAAAGCAATTCAAAAAGAACTAATTGAAAATCCTGATCAAACTCTTCACCAAGTTGCTGGCCGTTTAGTTGCTTATACGTCTATGGTGGCCTATTAGTGCCACCACAATTTTACCTATAATTTTAGATAAAGCTACAAAAGTAAACGCATTTGCAAACGTAAACGCAAAGTCAAACGCATTTGCAAACGTAAACGCAAAGTCAAACGCATTTGCAAACGTAAACGCAAAGTCAAACGCATTTGCAAACGTAATCGCAAAGTCAAACGCATTTGCAAACGTAAACGCAAAGTCAAACGCATTTGCAAACGTAATCGCAAAGTCAAACGCATTTGCAAACGTAAACGCAAAGTCAAACGCATTTGCAAACGCAAAGTCAAACGCATTTGCAAACGTAAACGCAAAGTCAAACGCATTTGCAAACGTAAACGCAAAGTCAAACGCATTTGCAAACGTAAACGCGAAGTCAAACGCATTTGCAAACGTAAACGCAAAGTCAAACGCATTTGCAAACGTAAACGCAAAGTCAAACGCAATTGCAAACGTAATCGCAAAGTCAAACGCATTTGCAAACGTAAACGCAAAGTCAAACGCATTTGCAAACGTAAACGCAAAGTCAAACGCATTTGCAAACGTAAACGCAAAGTCAAACGCATTTGCAAACGCAAAGTCAAACGCATTTGCAAACGTAAACGCAAAGTCAAACGCATTTGCAAACGTAAACGCAAAGTCAAACGCATTTGCAAACGTAAACGCAAAGTCAAACGCATTTACAAACGTAAACGCAAAGTCAAACGCATTTGCAAACGTAAACGCAAAGTCGAACGCATTTGCAAACGTAAACGCAAAGTCAAACGCAATTGCAAACGTAAACGCAAAGTCAAACGCGATTGCAAACGTAAACGCAAAGTCAAACGCATTCGCAAACGTAAACGCAAAGTAAAACGCATTTGCAAACGCAAATTTTGTTTTTCCGACCTGGCCGAAGAGTGCCAGTGCCAAGTGTTTCCATTCCAAAAAACGCATTTCTTTACATTTAATAATGCAATTTTCCATTTAAAGGGTATTAATTTTATGCAAGAATAGAAACTTTCTTTATTTTAGACATATGTGTTTGGTGATAATAAAAGATACTATTATTTATTAAAATTATACACATTAATTTGGTAACACTAAAAAGCATTTCCGCTTCACTGATTTGTGTTTTGGATTTGGCTGTCGTTTAGTACTTGCTTATCATTATAAATCTTACCAAGAGCAAATTTGTATACACGACAGAAAAAATAAAATATGATTATTAATTACTAGTGTATAGCTTCAAAAGAAAAGTTTATTTCAAACTTAGTAACAGGCAGCTAATAATTGTTAAAGGTAGTAAAAATGGGTCAGCTGACAATTGATATAAAACATGCTAGTGATGTGCCATTGCCAGATTACAAAACAAAACTTTTAAATATAGTTTTTAAAATAGGCTAGTTAAAATGACAGATATGTGGAACAAGTATAAGGAAGAAATGAAAAGAAAACGGTCAAAAGAACCTGAAACCAAAACAACGAGTAAGTTAAATACATCCCAAATTATTCAACAAAAGAGCATTACCATCCAAAGATGTAGCCCTGAAGTCTCAGGTAGAGCTCAAAAATACTCAAAAATTGGAGCTCGTGAGTTTGTTCCGTATTTTTTTGATGAGGTAAGCATTGAAAATATTAAAGAGGCTTGCAACAGTCATTTTTCATTTATAGAAGAAGATTTAACCTGCGATATTTTAGCTGGGGAACAAGGTCCCTCGTGTACCCTTCTTTCCCAATTACCCAATTTCAGAGTAGTTTACATTCGTGCTATTTCAGAAAAAATTAAATTAGTCCCTAATATTGAAATGGATAAAATAAGTGACCCAATGTCTTTGCCTTTGATTAAGAAAAAGAAAACTAGTAAGGACATCAGACAACAACAGCCTTGTTTGGAAATAAATTACCCTATTCCAAAAAGTTTATCTGTAATGGAAATGATAAAGTTAGGAAATGTTTACGAGGCCACAAATACAAAATTAAAAATCTCAGATTTCAATATTTTGAAACTGATGTGGACTTCTGAAATAGAAATAGACATTAAGATGGAAAAAAATAATTTTAGTGAAGGGGGTTTCAGAAAGGCCTATAAAGTGCAATCTTCCTCTAATATATTGCCTGGCACTTGGGTACTGAAAAAATATCTTCCAGAGACACTGGGTGCTTTAAAAGCAACAAATCAAACTCCAGAAGAGCATACGCGAAAAATTGTCCAAATGCATATGCTTGCAACCAATTTTGCTGCACAATTGGCAAAAACTGCTCAAGCATTATCTAATAAACAGTTTGGATATGTGCCAAAATACACTAGAATTTATTTTGGAAAACTTTTAAATGATGGGGATTGGGAGTTTGTTACCATAGAGGAATACATAGAAGGATCTTTTAAAAAGTACATATCAAATGATGGTAAAAAATGTGGTGACACTAATGCAGTTGCATTTCAAAAAGCTGCTTGTTTAGCCCACTTCAGTTATTCCCATTCTGATCAGCAGTTGCTCCTCACTGACCTCCAAGGCGGGATTTTAACATACACAGACCCTGAAATTGCATCTCTAAATCCAATAAATGATGACGGAAGCACACATTTTTGTGCTGGAAATATAGGACCAACTGCAATAACTAACTTTATTGCAGACCATGAATGCAATGATTATTGCAAACTGCTAGATTTAAAGATGTAAATGTTTTTGTTTTTACCCAATTTAACCATGACTTGTTGTACTGCTAGTAAAAGTAGGTGAAAAAATAAACTATTTAAATACACTGAACACTGACAATATTTTTTAGACTGAAATTTTACTTATCTTTATTAAAGTGTTTATGATTTTACATTTTCTCTCACTTTTATATGTTTGCTGTATATATAGATAAAATAAACTTGTGTTCCAAGAATTAATTTGATTATTTGAACAAATACCATACAGTTCACTGAAAATTACACAAATGAATACATAGTAATTTTTTAAAATATAAAGTGAGGGACATTATTAAGTTTAGATACAACAGCTTGTTTCAATAGCAAATAAGTTTCTACACACTTATTAGCAGATAATTGATAAGGGTCGGCAACACAGTTTTCAAACATACTCCTTTGAGCAGGTAACAAAAAATCATTGGGAACTTTAAGTACTTCTGATACATCAGCAACTTCCTTCAATTGAACATCTGTTAATGTTTGCCCTTCAAAAATATTAAATGCCTTAGCAACTTGACGTGTGACATTTGATCTCTAAGCATGGAAACTTTACAACATGTTGTTCTTATATTGCTTTCGTGGAATGATTTTAAAACAAGTTAAATAACATGCGTTAAAGATATTTAATATACATGGTCTGATGCATTATTAACTATAACTAACCACACTTTCTAAGTCCATATTTTTCTGGAAAATTGTATATATGATCAGGAATGCCATCAGGAAGATAAGTACTTTTTTGATAACGAATTCTATGGGTGTTCCAGTTATTGACAAAATCTTTCATCTCCCTTTCCAACACAGGTATGTACACAAATGCAAGTGCATCTCTGTTAAAAAGAAATGCATCCTAGAAAAACTTAATATATTTGGTTGGGAGTGTGATCTTTACCGGCAGCGTGGTGTAGTGGTCAGAACACTTGTTTACCATACACAGGGTCTTGGGTTCAATCCCCACGGCACTTAATCAGCAGCGTAATTATTGGGCAATTATAAATCTATAATATCCCAAACTGACACAGGCAATTCAAAACTGGGTTGGGGTAACTCTTGTTACTCTATGTTTAGGTCGCGCATTCGACCTTCCCACATCGAGGATAAAGATATAAAGGCCTATATACATCTTACCTGTCTAGGGCACTTTCAGGGTTGTAATGGCCATTATCTTTCAAAAACATTAATTGGCCTTTAAAATATTTTTCAAGTCTTTCATGCAATTCTTTCCACCATCTCTCAATCTATGTAAAAAATACACCACACTTTTATACACCTGATGTATAATAGTATAAATAGGATAAAGTATCTTTATTCCCCGAAAAAAATTATAATATATATATACAATTTTACAATACTATTTTATGTATATATACAATTTATATATAGTTTATAAGATAACAAACTTGATTTGAAGTTGATTTTCCATAGATGACTGTATTGCCCGCATTAGTAGCAATCTCAGAATACTGTCCTCTAAGAAATGCATGCATTGTAGCCATAATTCCAGTTTCTGTGCCTTTGTCAAGTCGAATAAATTTTGCAATAATTTTTTTCTCATACAAATAGTCAAAGTACCAACGTCCTATTAGTTTTGGGTCACAATTATCTTTCCAGATTCGAAGCCATAACAGCTTACGGCTGGCTGTATCAATACAGCCATAAACAGCTAGAGGAAAGGTACTTCTTTGAAAACCCATTAACTTACAATGTCCATCAAGTGAATGCACCCAATCGGACCCTTTACTAGTAAAATACCCCTTTTTAGGCCTTTTTTTTCCTGGTATTCTTGATTGAAGGCCTTCTGGGTCCAATTCTGACATTGCTGCATAGACAAGATCTCTTGGCACATTCATATTATGTTGAATTCTGAGTTTCTGTTGCATGGCTCTATATCCCAAAAATTTACCTGGTCCCTGAAGTTCCTTATGTACTGTTAGCTTGACTTCGTTTAAAGATATCGTTCGATTAGTATAAGTTATATTAAAATGTTGAAGACGGCGGCAGAGAGTCCTTAGGCTCCATGTATACTGAGGAAAGTCACGTTTAACAAAGTCAAGTATTTCTTTTCGCTTAAATAGTTTCTTTACTAAATCTTGTAAATGAGTGGCCAACTTATCATCACTTTTCCAATCAGGATTTACTAAATCATGTTTGGGTAAAGACATTTTAAAACTCTAGAGGGAACCTTAAAGGCCATAAAAACTGTTGGAATTAGAAAAAAATAAGTTACACAAACTCTGGTCTGCTGCTAAGCCAAAACCATTCGACAAGAGGCCAGCAACTATAATCAATAACATACTAAACAGGCAAAGAAAACTAATGACTAAGTCGCAGTAACAAAGATGTGAGTGAAGTTAGCCATTGCACATCCAGGAAAAAAATTAAAACTGCAAGCAACTTAAAATCTGATCACCTAGCTGCCTAGTTAATAGTCACCTTTAGTGTCGTGGTAGCTTAAGTTACTACCCGCCTAGGACTTGTATTTACCTTACACCTTGATATGAATGACAACAAACTTGTACAAAAACGCAATTTAAGAATTCTTCAGCAATCATGCGTTTTACCAGCTCATGACAAACATAGTTTCCAGTTAAATTTCGATAAATATTAAAATATTTTATTACAATTCTACACTTTGTATTTTTAAATTGCTTTTAATGCATATAAATAATACATTGCAGATGAATAAAAAATAATTTTTTTAAATGTTTAACAACTTTTAACATTTTGTGATGGAAACACTGGCACTGGCACTCTTCGGCCAGGTCGAAAAAACAAAATTTGCGTTTGCAAATGCGTTTCACTTTGCGTTTACGTTTGCAAATGCGTTTGACTTTGCGTTTACGTTTGCAAATGCGTTTCACTTTGCGTTTACGTTTGCAAATGCGTTTGACTTTGCGTTTACGTTTGCAAATGCGTTTGACTTTGCGTTTACGTTTGCAAATGCGTTTGACTTTGCGTTTACGTTTGCAAATGCGTTTGACTTTGCGTTTACGTTTGCAAATGCGTTTGACTTTGCGTTTACGTTTGCAAATGCGTTTGACTTTGCGTTTACGTTTGCAAATGCGTTTGACTTTGCGTTTACGTTTGCAAATGCGTTTGACTTTACGTTTACGTTTGCAAATGCGTTTGACTTTACGTTTGCAAATGCGTTTGACTTTGCGTTTACGTTTGCAAATGCGTTTGACTTTGCGTTTACGTTTGCAAATGCGTTTTACTTTGCGTTTACGTTTGCAAATGCGTTTGACTTTGCGTTTACATTTGCAAATGCGTTTGACTTTGCGTTTACGTTTGCAATTGCGTTTTACTTTGCGTTTACGTTTGCAAATGCGTTTGACTTTGCGTTTACATTTGCAAATGCGTTTGACTTTGCGTTTACGTTTGCAATTGCGTTTCACTTTACGTTTGCAAATGCGTTTGACTTTGCGTTTACGTTTGCAAATGCGTTTGACTTTGCGTTTACGTTTGCAAATGCGTTTTACTTTGCGTTTACGTTTGCAAATGCGTTTGACTTTGCGTTTACGTTTGCAAATGCGTTTGACTTTGCAATTGCGTTTGACTTTGCGTTTACGTTTGACTTTACGTTTGCAATTGCGTTTGACTTCGCGTTTACGTTTGCAAATGCGTTTGACTTTACGTTTGCAAATGCGTTTGACTTTGCGTTTACGTTTGCAAATGCGTTTACTTTTGTAGCTTTATCTAAAACTGTAGGTAAAATTGTGGTGGCACTAATAGGCCACCATATACGTCTGTGTGTACGAATTCCTCAGTTGATAGAGCAGGTATATGAAAGTTTACAGGTCATGTTATTACTCAAATTACAGGTCATGTTATTACTCAAACAAAATTATATTTACACAATGTATTACCTTTAGGTATGATCACATTAATTGAAATGAAACAACTTGATGTTGACTCAACTGCATCTTTAAGAGGTTCTACTTTGTTGAAAGCAATTCATGAAGATCGAGCAAATGGAAAAATTCCATTTTATGCAAGTTTTTATTAATTGAAAGTTTTAACTTTAACCAATTTTATAGCTTATTTATTACTTTTAGGTTTGTGCAACTTTAGGAACAACATCTTGCTGTAGTTTTGACAATATTAAAGAAATTGGAAAGATATGTTAGTAATCATAAACCTAATACCAGCACAAATCATAAAATAATAAGCAAAACCAATAACTTAAATCTAAAGTGTTATAAATTGCATAAATTAGGTGAACAAGAAGATATTTGGTTACATGTTGATGCAGCTTATGCTGGGGCTGCTTTGATTTGTCCTGAATTTCGGTATCTTGGTAAAGGACTTGAGGTATACTGGTTCTCTAAAATAAATTAAATTAAATGTTGTATGTTTAATTTGCCAAAAAAGTTTTAAAAAATGATCTATTCAAACAGAAAACCACTTCGTTCAGTTTTAACCCTCACAAATCCTTGATGACAAATCTGTTTTGTTCTGCATTATGGTAAGAAAATAAATATTTTATAACAGAAACATTTGATACCTTTGCATCCCTTAACAAATTTGAGCAAAATAATTTTGACATAAGATTTTTTTTATTAATTGCAATAATAATGCAATCTTTTAAGGGTTAAGGACCTCAAAGATATGACTAACTCGATGCATGTAAATCCAGTCATTCTGCAGGTTGAATCAGAAAACTCTGTGGTCGATTACAGGGTAATTAATTGTTTAATATTATATTATCTAGGTTAATAGAAATCTAAGTTGCAATAAATTTTAAAAACTAAAACCTACAAACTCTAGCATTGGGAGGTCTCAATTGGTCGAAGATTTCGTGCGATAAAACTCTGGTTTGTGTTACGAATGATCGGGATAGAAGGGTTACGTCATCATATAAGAAAGGGAGTTGCTGAAGCAAAATTTTTGGAGTCTTTGATATTAAAAGATCCAAGGTTTCAACTGATGTATCCTGTACATTTGGGACTGGTTTGTCTTCGATATATTCAACCTGGAGCGAATTTAAAGGTAAACAGAATAAATTAGTTGTTTAATAAGTAACTGTAATGATAATTTTTTAAAGAGTGTGTTAGAAAAAGCCTCCTTTTAAGTTCTATATAAATTTTTTTTATATTTTGAAAGGAACTAAATGATTTAAACGAAGTACTTTGCAAACGCATTAACAAGGACAAGCGACTATTTATATCGCCAGGAGTTGTTAAAAATGCTTATTTTCTTCGTTTTGCATGTGGCAATAACCATGCAGGCGAAAAGCGAATAAGAAATTGCTGGAACATTGTCCAAGAGATCGCCAATAAGTTAGATTTAAACAATATTTTTTTTTAAATGAAATAATATACAGCATTTATTATATTTTTTTTAAGAATTTTGCACAATTAGACATTTTTATATTTTTGTATCTTTTCATCGATTGCATTTCAATTAATTTATGTTTTGTTATTTGGGATAAATCTTTATTTATTTTAAATGCCTTTGCAAATGTTATTATATACCTTACAACATTACATATCTATAAGATTACCTAGAGTAAACACTGAAAAAAAATTTACTTACCAAAGTTAGAATATGAAAACATTTTTTGATTATGTGTAGCTGGCCATTCATTTTGGGACTGCAATACAATTTTCTTGGTAATTACAAATGTATTCATTTTTTGTAATTTTTCCTCCTTGAACACCTTTTTCAAAAGCACTACAACATAAAAGCAGTGAGAATTAAATCCAGAACCTTATGTAGTAACCCTAAGTGTTCTAACCACTACAAAAGTTTAATAAAAAAATGAAATTGGGTTTTTTTTTTTTTTTTGTATATACCTTTATCCTCGATGTGGAAAAGTCAAATGCGCGACTTAAACATAGAGTAACATAAGTTACTCCGACCCAGTCTCGAGTTGCCTGTGGCAGTTTGGGATATTATAGAGACTATAATTGCCCGGTAATTATGCTGCTGATTAAGTGCTGGCTCAGCAGGAGTTCATACCGTTTATAGCGCCTTACTCAAGGGCGCTACAGCATGAGATCATTGGGGATTGAACCCACGACCTCATGTGTGGTGTAGCAAGTGTTCTTACCACTACACCACGCTGCCGGTTTATCCTGTGTACGTAACACAACATTAGAATCAAAAGAAAATTTATTACCTATAAAAACTGTAATAGCAAGGTTTCAGGGCAATAACTAACTTTCTAGCAAATAATTTAATAATCCTAAACTTTTGTTAAAACGCACGTTGTGGCTTTCGTTTTGAATATTTTTTTACTTGAATGACGTCACATTACTGTTTCGCTATAGAAATCATACACCGAATAGTTAAATAAAAATAAAAAAATAATTTGTTAAAAATAAAAAATGTTAAAGTCAAAATTGTATAAATTGTAATAGTATTAGATAAATACAATTTGGTGTTATACAGCCAAATGCAAATCATGCGTATTACGTTTAATTGTATTAAACAGCTGATAGATGATAACTCGTGGCCTATAAACTAATGTTTACTAAAGACGTCATAACAATAATAAAATGTAAACAACCAGTTTTTAAGCGCGATTGAGATAAAATTTAAATTGTAATTAGTTTGTTCTTGTTTGGTTTAGTCTTGTTTTAAGTAGATTACGCTAAAAAACACGCATTTAGTTTTTTTGTCATCGTTAATCTTGATCTTTGATTAGCGTTTCTAAAGTTTTCAGCTGCAAGCTTTCGCTATGTATAGTTTAACGTTTGCAGTGTTAATTATTATTGTCAGATTAATTTCCGCGTGTTTTTTTATGGTAACCCAACACAAATATACTCGTGCAATGAAGAAAGGCAAGCCTAAACAGCGTCGTTACACTTCACTAATCGGTTAAACCTTTTTAGAATTTAGAAGGGGAGGCTTATTTGTTTAAACTATTTAGCATACAGAAATATGTTTTATTATTTCTTTTGCTTATTGTTTTTTGCAAATTTGGGTAATTCTGTTAAAGTGGACGTAACTAAGACTAAGGTTTGGGGTCCTGGTATAAGAGAAAATGCTGCACTACCTGTTAGATATTTCTATATTCAAGCATATGATAAGAACAACAAAGTGTAAGTTTGTTACTTGTTAGTTATACAAAATGTGTAAAAATTTAATTTTTTTGTATTATATTAAAAGTTAAATTAAGTTTTACTGAGAAATATAAAAATAAAGATTGTATGTATTGTTTTAATATGCTTAGATAAATAATGTTGTATTATATTTTATACAATATTATATTTGATCTGTTTTAGAATATCAAAAGATCTTGGTGATAATGCTTTTACAGTAAAACTAACGAGTCCCACAACCAGCCGTGTGAGAGCGTATGTCCAGTGTCTTAACCGCCACAATGGCAGTTATATCGGCAGATTCCGAATGTATGATTACTCTGGGGAACTTAGTATTGCTGTCACTTATGAAGGAAAACATGTAGCACAATCACCCTATAAACTTAAAGGTATTTTATGTTTGCAAAAATTGGATTTAGATGCTTTTAATAAGTGCAAAAATTTTATTAAGTTTTTTTTTGTATATTTCTTTATTTTGATGTGGAAAGGTCGAATGCGCGACCTAAACATAGAGAGAGTAACATCAGTTACCCGTCTCGAGTTGCCTTTTAGCAGTTTGGAATATTATAGATTATAAATGCCTGGTAATTATGCTGGAGGCTAAGTGCTGGCTCAGCAGGAGTTCATACTGTTTATAGCGCCTTACTCAATGGCGCTACAGCATGAGATCAGTGAGGATTAAACCCACGGTCTCATAGTGGTGTAGCAAGTGTTCTTACCACTACACCCCACTGCTAGTTCTGTTCTAATTGCAATGTTTTTTAAGTTAAAAACTTTAAAAATTTCTCTCTTAAATCTGTTATCTGTGAAATTAAATATTTTTATTTTAAATGTAAGTTTTTCTTTTACTACTTCTTAGAGGTTTATGGCGATGAATGTTATTGCCCTATTAAACCAAACCAATGGAAAAAGGCCTTACAATGCCCAAAATCTTACAAACAAATGGAAAGCGATCTAGGAACTTTCCCATCCATTGATCTTTCTACATTGCGAAACAAAATGGTTGAAAGATTTGCAAAGCATCATTCAGTATGCCATTATGCAATTAAAGACAATGAGGTGAAACAAGGAAATTATATTCACTATACATTAAATGACAATACTTTAGAAACAGTCTAAGCCTAAAAGTATTCGTTTGATCCGAAATTTATTGATTTAAAATTAAAATTTAAAACGGAATTTTTAAAAAAATTACATTTCCTTACATGTTAATTTACCAACCAAAATTTTGAAAAAACTTTAAAATTGTTAATTTTTATAGATTCATCGGGAATGTCATGGTAGCATTACAGACTTTAAGATGTTTATGGATGCCCCACTTCTTAACCTAGCAAAGAAGGTTTGTGTTTATTCTATTTTTATTTTTAAATCAACTTACAAATTTTCAGTCTGGCTTTTTATTCGAAAATAATGTTATGAAAACTAGAGTTACTTGTTAGTTTGTTTCATTTATAAAATAGATTTGTCATTTAAATATGATTTAAGCAGAAATAACCGGTAGTACCTTAATACTCACCCACTCAATTTAATATTTATTTAATGCAATAAAAATATTTTGATAACTTTCTCAGGAAATTTTACTGAGCATTTAAAAAAGCTTTTATAGTATATTATGGCAAACCCAGCATTTTAATAAGTTTTAATTTTTTAGACCAATAAAATATTTCAAATGTTACAGATTATTTTACTCGTAATTAATCGATATTTTATTTTGCTTTCAGGTCCATCTTCCTGACATTGAATTCTTTATCAACTTGGGGGATTGGCCACTTGAAAAAACACACGACAACCCCTTACCTGTTATTTCCTGGTGTGGATCGGACAGTTCTTATGATATTGTGTTGCCTACTTATGATCTAACTAACGCTGTGCTAGAAATGCTGGGGAGGTGAATTGATTTGTTTTAAGTTTTATTATTTATTTGAAAGGCAGAGGCCAACATCAGAGAAGACAATACAGTTTTGTAGTGGTAAGAACACTTGTTACACCATCATGAGGCTGTGGGTTTAATCCTCACTGCTCTCATGCTGTAGCGCTCTTGAGTAAGGTGCTATAAACGGTATGAACTCCTGCTGAGCTAGCTCTTAATCAGCAGCATAATTACCGCGCAATTATAATCTATATAATATTCCAAACTGCTAAAAGGCAACTCGAGACTGGGTTGAAGTAACCGATGCTACTCTATGTTTAGGTCGTGCATTCGACTTTCCCACATCAAGAAAAAAAAATATACAAATAAAGAGAACTTTTGAGTCTTGTGTATTGCTTGTTTTAATTATAAATGTATCATAACACGAATTTAGTTTTTAATTTACAAACTTGGTTTAAACCTAAATCTTAATCACCGATATATCACAGTTATATATTTTTTATTTTAAATTTTTACTGACTAATACACTAACAATTATGTGTGAATTATTATTTTTAGTTTTGCTTTTACAGCTTTTATTCCATGGAATACTGAATGTTACTAACAAGTATTTATAACTTTTGTTATAAAACTGTTAATTGGTGTTAATTTCATATTAATTATTTTATGCATGCTTTTCTTTTTAATTTGGTAATGAGTATTAATTAAGTTTTACTTAAAAATAAATTGGTAATGGTTGTTAGCGGTTGACTTATTATGGTAAAAACTTTTTGGTAATTTAAATATTATCAATTCTAATTAGAGGGTTTTTCCGAAGAAATCTAAATTTAAATTATATAGAAAAATTCCATGGTACTTACTTAATTAATTATCCATAAATAGAGTAGTTAGAAATACATTTTTAAGTATTTGTTTTTATTTTAGAATCACTTTGGATATCTTATCTGTGCAATCTAACACCGGGCCAAGCTGGAAAAATAAAAAAGAATTAGGTAAGTTGTAAGATAAAAAGTTCACAATAATACAACTTAATTTTTGAATTCATTGAACATTTTTTGAGGAACTTTACATAAGAACTAGAATATTATTTTAATGGTAGTAACAGTTTTTTTTATGCACCCTTTGAATTAATTTTTTTACCATTTTTGTTTAGGTTTATTTAGGGGACGAGACAGTCGTCAAGAACGTCTTAATTTGGCTGCAATGAGTGTTAAAAATCCTGATATCATTGATGCAAAAATAACAAATTATTTTTTCTTTAAACAAGATGATAAGAAATATGGAAATAAGACCAAACATATTTCCTTTTTTGATTTTTTCCAAGTGATTAATTTTTTAATAATGATATATAACTGGCAGCATGGTGTAGTGGTAAGAACATTTGCTACACCACATGAGGTCGTGGGTTTAATCCCCACTGATCTCACGCTGTAGCGCCCTTAAGTAAGGCGCTTTAAGCAGTATAAACTTCTGTTAAGCCAGCACTTAATCAGTAGCATAATTATCGGGCAATTATAATCTATATTATTCCAAACTGCCACAGGCAACTTGAGACTGGGTCGGAGTAACTGATGTTACTCTAAGTTTAGGTCACTTATTCGACCTTCCAAAATTGAGGATAAAGATATACAAAGGAAAGAAAGTTAGTGTGTTATCTTTCATTAAACAACTTAATTTTTATGTTTTTAGTACAAATACCAACTAAATGTAGATGGAACTGTAGCAGCTTATAGATTTCCATACCTAATGGCTGGTGATGCCTTGGTGTTTAAACAAGATTCAGGTTATTACGAGCACTTTTACAAACAAATGAAACCAAATGTGCATTACATTCCACTTAAACATGATCTTAGTGATGCTATAGAGAAAATTAAGTGGGCAAAAAGTAATGACAAAGAGGTAAGATATTAAATCAATTTTGGCCACGTATTTACTTTGTTTTAAGGCAACTAAATAAGAAGTATTATTTGGTATATTAAAAAAACTATATATTTGTTTATTTTGGATTTGTGCTCTTTTAATTTTATTGTAATAAACTGTTTTTTAGGCTAGAAAAATCTCACAAGCTGGTACAAAATTGGCAAGAGAGTTGTTAACTCCTGCTGAAGTATTGTGCTATCATGTCATGTTATTCGAGGTATAACATTTACTCAAGTTCTTAATAAACATCAATACTTTATGTAATCAATAAAGTCATAAAAAGGAATTCTGTTAGACAATTTTATTTGTAATAAAAATGATTCCTGGTGAGCCTAATAATATGGGCTTGAAAGTTAACAAAATATATATCTAACATGGTGGCAAAAATGGCATAAATATTTATAACCTACATTACTATTTAATAAATTATTATTGTAAAAATATAGACTTAACAAAAGTGTTCTGTTTAGAAATATGCTGCAAAGCAAGTGGGTGAAGTAACTATTCTTGATTCAATGGAAAAGTTGGAACATCCTAAGAATAATGCTTGTAAATGTAAAAGGTCAAAACCAAAGAAGGTAAAACAAAAAATTTACTGATTTTATTTAAACATAATAATTATTCACCAATAATACTACACTTAAATTGCAAAAAAAATGTGTTTACAATATCATAAGATTTTTAATCATAATTAAAAATGAAAAACTAAGAAACATTTTTTACATTTATTTAGGCCAAAAAGGAAGAATTATAATTTTGATTTTGAGTGCAAAAAGACCATATTCGTGCAATCTTACAATTAGGCCTTAAAATATACAGTTCAAATTTTTTCACATTTTATAAATGTTTTGTAGAAAATTAGCTTTTTTAGTCTCTATTATCAAATATTTTTTCTGTATTGTCACTACACGTTATTTGATGTGTTGTTATCTAATTTTACACAAGTGTGCAAAAAATGATTAATATATACTGCTATATATGAAATATGAGTGTTATATATAATCACCAATAAACACAATGTATTTCTAATTGGAATGAGTTATGGATTGAATTATATTTAAGTACACCGATTCACCAAATGATTAAATCTCACATGAAATCTTAAAAGCATTTTCCGAACAATATCCTTTAGATGTTAGCAAGTGATTCATTCATTCTATCCATGACCATATCAACGTGCGAATTACCAAATAATAAACAAGGTCTGAATCGAATAGATCTTTCTCCGCATGACCCGATAAGAACACCTATATAAAATATTAATTTTAAAGTTACGTGTAAAATATATAAATGTAAAAATGTGTTATTTTATCACCATGTAGTCAAATTTTTATTTAATTCTACCATTAACCCCTTCTATAGGATTTTAAACACGGCAAAACGAAGTTAATACTAAGAACAGCATTTAAAAGAAAAAACAACTGAATGTTGTACTCTTTGTAAATTTGATTTTATTAAGCGACAATTTAACTAAAATGCCGTTATGCATTATTGTATTTTTACGTTCCAGTGACATAAAGTAACTTTTATAGTTAAACTATTGATACTAAGTCACCACAACGCCTTAAAATTGGTCAAATATTTATTTATGATAGCGTCAAACATAAGTCTATTTTATCTACCTAATTTATTAAAAGTAAACTTATTCTGTTTATTTTAATACACCACACGTGAGGTCGTGGGTTTCATCTCCACTACTCTAATGCTGTTTAAGGCGCTATAAACGGTATTAACTTCTGCTGAGCCAGCAATTAATCAGCAGTATAATTATCAGGCAATTATAATCTGTAATATTCCAAACTGCCACAGGCAACTCAAGACTGGGTCGGAGTAACTGATGTTACTCTATGTTTAAGTCGCGCATTCGACTTTCCCACATCAAGGATAAAGATATATACAAAAAAAATACAACACTCACATTACTATAGCAAAAAATAAAAGGAATAGTTTGGTAAGTAATGGAAATAACAATTACCTTTGTTAAGCATTTGTTTTAGAAGTTTTTCTCTTGCTCCGTCCGGAATAATATCAACAGCCCTGAACGTCCCTCGGCCTCTACTGGATTGTATTAAACCTTCGTATTTAATCTCTAGCTCACGGAGTCCTTTGTGGAGGTATTCGCCGGTTTTTAAAGCTGATTCTGCCGCGTTTGTACGTTTTGCAACCTCGATGTATTTGTCGAGGATTATCATTTTAATTGGGTCGCCCATCCAAGTATTATAAATTCTGTAACCCTGAAAATTATTATAATTTTAGTTCTGGCAAAATACAACAAAATAAGAAACAAAATATTTGCTTTTAGTTAAAAAATATAAAAAACCCTTTTTATCGAAAAATAAGGAATTTTTTTGCTTACGTCATTCCACCTGACGTCATCGCTAAAATAAAATCCCCCGGTCGACATTTTCTTTGCGAAAGTCACGACATCCGGGGGGGTTTCCAGTCCCCAATGTTCGTGCGCCCACCATTTTCCCGTTACACACATCCCAGTTTGAACTTCGTCTACAAGCATACCAACTTTGTGCTGAAAAATAATATAAAATTTCAAGGAAATTCAGGCATATAAAAATGTAATAATAATTTTTTTTGCACAGATTTTGCCAACTTTTACAAAAAAGGCACTTTTTTTTTTTAAAAATTTTACAATACCTTTAAAGTAATAGCTCGTAGTTTTTTGAAGAAATCGTCGCTTGCATGATTGTCCCCTCCTTCAGCCTGTATTGGTTCGATTATTATTCCAGCAACTGGACATTTTGATTTCCAGGATTCGATTAAATCCTCTACAATTTCAAGACACCTTGCCTGAATATTTAAAAATAAGGAAAAATTACAAAAACTAGAAATTGACAAATATTTTTAAGGAAAGTGTAGAGTTGTGAAAATATTAAAAACAGTTATAACCTTAGTGGGGATCAAACCAAAGACCCTTCGTTGCGCCAAACATTGGCATTAGCATTGTATTGGGCAATACTATTAAAAATCTTTTTAGTTATGCTACAATCGCTGCTGAACTGAAATCTTTCTAATTACCTCTTCTGCAGCATTTTCGCTCTCATATGCCTCCAGTGGATATTTAAGTTTTGGAAATGGTGCAACGGGCCAATCAAAAGCAGGCACGTCGATCTTATGCAACCACTTTGTGTGCGTAGTTGATAGAGATCCCAAAGTTCTGCCATGAAATCCACCCTCGAATGATAAAATTGAAAGATTTGAACTACCAGGAACCTAAAAACAATAAACAACTGAAATCAAAAATTAGTTTTAAAAAAAAGTCACGTGTTTCACCTTATTAATAAGCACTCTAGACGTACCATAACACATGGGTTTTTACTTAATTGTACTTTAATCGTCATCATAGTTTTAATGCATGTTTTTTTAGAAATGTATTTGTTTTTCTAATTTTTTTCTGCGAAAAAGTGTTTTTGGCGGAAACAAATGCTTTGCATTATTTTTGTTACACATAGCTTCATAATAACAAGGTTATAAAGTGTCATATGACTTTGACATATACAGCTTAATATCGATTAGGGTTAAGAAAGTGGCATGAAACGTTTTCAGCAAGAACAAATTAACAAACCAAGTAAAGATAGGTTGAAGTACCTCATTTTTCATGCAAGTCAAATACGCGCTATCGCCGGGCGGCGGCAACTCACTCCCTCTAACATTCTTCATATACCAGAAAAATAAAGCCTTGTATGCGTTTTCATTACTGCAACTCCCACAAGACATGGTAACTACTTGTTTCAGGCCTGGTGGGACAACTTTAAGTAAGCTGTCACGTGTTACTTTTGGAAAATCTTTATTTGGGAAGGATCCGAGGGCGGATCTGTTAACCAACATTGCCTGTTAAAATTATAAACAGCGTTTAATAATAAATTTCTAGCAAATTGACTTTTTAGTCAATCAATTTTAAGTTAACATAGAGTTTCAAGATGTAAACCTCTAATGTATTACAAAATAGAAATATTAAATAAGCAAAAAAAATAAAAAATTTTAAAATGCTAACGCACATATTTAAAGTTTAAATTTTATGAATAACTGTTTTACTTATAAACTTTAACATGCTTCAGGTGCAAAACTGTGCATCCTATATAATACAGGGTATAAAATAAACATCAAAGTAATAGTTTAACAAGTGGATATAAAGTAAATTTTAATACTAGATAGTAACTACATTTATACAAATTGTAAATCTACAATTTAATAAGATTTTGTACCAAGTTATAAAATTTTAAAGTTTTACAGTCTGTATCATAAATGTTTTATGTTAATCTTGAAAGCAGGGTTCATTATTATGAGTTTTAGAAGCTGTAAAGATGTTTGGATAGAAGATAAAGAACCTATTGACTTCAGTTCTTAACCTGCAAGTTTGCAGAGACCAAGTGCAAACACGAAAATTTAAAATCAAATATTTAAACATGACGTCATAACATTACGCTTTCATGTAGAACATACAAAAAAATGGTAAAAGCAAAAGTTAGCAAGTTTAGGTTTTTTAAATGTGTTTATGAACAACTAACCTGAGCATAATCACTTTTTGTAGCTGCCAATACTTCGGGATGGTTGTAACCTTTATAAAAATATCGTGAGTTCATTTAAATATATAAGCAAAATAACTTCCGTTAAAATATATATGCAAATTGTGTCCGCTAAAATTTTAAGCACTTCTGTAAACATAAATAATTTAAAATACCTAAATTGGAATTATTTGGCATTTTTTGACATATGCATTTTACAAAAATGCTAAAGTAACATATAAGTGCCATTGACGTTTTAAGGAAGTAATAAACTTTTTTTAAAAGATTAACAATGCTCTAAAATTAGCGGACTTGTCCTAAACGTTTTTGTAGGCGAACCAGGCGAACCGGTCATGGCGTCGGACTACGAGCCGAAAGGTTTCGGGTTCGAGCCGCACCAACGTCACACTATTCGCCCTTGAGCCCGGCGTTTACGGATAGCTTAAAACACGTCATTACAGCACACTCTTCCCCAATAAAAAATATAAAACCTATCACCTTAAGGTGATAGGAAAAAAAATATATAAAACCCACCGAATGGTAATGAAGAAATTTGTTGAAAACAGTCCAGCAAAATATTACCATCCGCATCAACTAAGTAATTGCCTTGACTTTTTTCAAAGTCACAAAAAAGAGAAAGAGCTCCTGTGTTCTAGAAATTCAATTAATTTTTGTATTGGTTTTTATAATTTGATTTTAAATTAATCTAACAGTTTACGCACCTGAATTTGCGCTGTCTCTTCGATTAATCTCTAAAGAAAGAAATTCGATTAAAATAAACTTTGGCTATCGATAAATCCATGAAATTAAAATTAAATTTTAAATAACGACATGTCCTCTGGGAGATACAGGGTGACTTTATTATTATGTTATTGTATCAAAATCGATATAATCGGTCTAAAAACTTGTAAGACATACAGTTATAATTTTTTACAAATGCAAGTTTCAAAATATTAACAAAAACTTTAAGTACCCAAATTACGTAAATCAAGTAATTGAAACAAAAATCTTTGTGCACATTGCGTTATTTGACTCGTACAAAAATGACAGCAGTTTTTAAAAATACAAATTGCTTATAAGAAATAACAAAAAAATTTAGCTTCGTTAGTTGTTTAAAATACATTTCTAGTTATTTTAATGTCATGCATTTATATTTATAGCACGTTTTATTAATAATTTTTTTGTTTATTTATTTTTAGTGTATTATATCTTGTAAAACAAATATAATTTTTATCGGCCAGCTTGTTATGGATTTTGTTCGGCTTTTTACTATACTATATACAGCTAAAAATAATGAGGTTACGCGCACTACTAATCTTGTGCTAACTCGCTTAATTTGTAAACACATACGTCACATACCTTTGTATTAGGACCGGGCATTTCAGTTTTAACACAGGGTCCTTCATATTCGTTTTTTAGTTCTTGTTGAGAAGCAGAATGCTGTTGCCTAAAGTCTGGAATTGGTCAATGCAATTAAGAGGGCTATCGTTTCCGCATTTACAGTAATTTGACTTTTTATAGAAATCCATTTTATAGAGATATTGTTAAAACAGCACTTATAAAGTTTACTTACATTTGCTGCTTGGTAACACAAGCCTATTTTTTCCCGTTTTTAAAAGCTGTCTGGTCACAAAAGTTGCCATAATTATACCAACACTTCTTAATAATTACAACACTTAACCCAGTTAAAACAACAAAAATTGCAGTTTACTCTACAAGTATTATGATACAAATAAGTCATATAAACAAGTATATCTTTCTTATTTTGATAAATTGGCTGAACTAAGCTTACGAAGTTTACCTTTATAACACGGTAGAGCAATGTCTTTATTGAAAGCTACTCTATTAAGTTTACCTATGTTGCCAGCGACGCAAATAAAAAAATAAGGTGCCTTTTTCCGTAGGTCTCTCACACAACACAACGATTTGTAATGCAGTTTTACTCTGGCACTGGTGTAATATCGTACCGTTTTTTTAAAGTAACTGGACCCTAAACTCAACTAATCCACATGAACAGATAACTGTACTGTTTTAAAAAGTGACAAATTTCACACCCTTTAAATTACTGTCCAAGCAGATCTGTTTCATGTAAGTAATGTTTTGTTTCCCGTTTAATTATAGCAAGCAATTTTTTTTGGAAATAAACATATTCTTTATACATTTCAATGTTTTCCTTTGCTTAACTTTTACTTATAATAAGTGTAATGTTTTTTTGTATTACATTTTAATGACTTGTCCATTGTACACTAGTGGCAACATCGAGTCGTTTCCCTACCATTGTTTTGTTTTTGTTTAAGCTCTTACGTATTCCATACAAAACCCTACTTACTGACTTACAGGCTTAAATTATATAATAAGTTTAGAGTTAAAAATAAAAACAAAAACTTGCTGACATAGGACTTTGTCGATAAAGTTTGGTATTGTATGTTTTAATTTACATATAGCAATGAAGATATGAATGACTAAAAACTTGTAAATGTAAACAGACGCCAGCAGACCAGACTGTCAGAAACGGCTAAATTGCTGATTATTAAACGACTCTCATAATTAAAATATAGATGATTTCGTCTGTATTATTTATGTGTATGGTAAATGTTTATTTGTTTTGCACTAGAAAAACAAGAAAACTTTAAAGGAAACAAAAACTGAGTTAACCTAATTTCTTTTTGTTGTCAATAATTTTCCAAATTTTAGAGTAAGACATTAAGTAAATACAATTGAAATTAAGAATTATTTTATTCTTGATCCTATTACAGACTTATTATTTATAAATATGTTATAATTTAACTTGCTAGTTAGTGCTATGGTAGAATGTAATATTTTAGGTTTACCAATTGACAAATTGATATATAAAATTGCTCTTGATTAATTTTTTTTTTTCAGATCAATTCTGTATAAATGTGCGATAGATTTTTAAATTCTATATGATTTAAACTTTAAAAGAAACCTTTTAAGGCAAAGCCTTCCAATATGAATGTGGCTTTGTTAAAGTCAGAACTCCAACATGTTTCCAAAGTGTTTTCCAAGACTAACACCACATTTCGTATTCTGAATGCAAGTATTGACGAGATATGTTGTCAGTTTTTTACTTCAACAAGTGAAAAACATTTAATCAACTGCACAATAATGGTAATTATTAGTAATCATTGCCCTTGACTAGCTCATGTAGAATATTTATAGTCTAGCATCGTATTAGATTTTAGATCTGTTTTTAAAAAAGGCTTAGTATAACAAGGGTTGTTTTCAAGAAGGATATATTTTATTAAAATTGTCTCAGTTTTTCCTAATTTTGTTTATTCCTTACCCCTTTAACTTGTTAGTCCCTCCCTTTTTTGGGGGTTTCTTTTTCCCCAATTAGTTTAAATTTTGACAGGATAAAAATAGAACTTGATTGTTTAAATAGAAATTAAAAATTGGATTAGTTTTTGTTAAAGTCTTTGACTTTTTTAATTTGTAATAAATTCTCAATCTTTGAATGTTTTTTTAGGAAACTTATCCTTGCGGCAAGCCAATGTGGTACTCAGAGTCAGATGACAAATATGTTGTTCAGGTTATGGAAGAGTTGGCTGATTATGACACGACATCAAACTATAAAGTATTTAAATCACATTTGTATTTTAGTGAAATTTTAAACGTGGCTCAAATATTATATAATGTTACAACCCTTTTACATTTTCTTAAAGTTTTTTAAAATATTTTTTTTTGTAACTTTAAGGAAACAAAGATTATTAGTTGGTAAGTTGATATGCCAATGATTTCTTGTAAAAATTGTTGTTTGATCATTTTTTTTCTAGATTATTGGCACCATCAGATTTTTAGTAACACAACTTTGCAAAAAATTCAATGTTTCACTACCACCACAAATAAGAGATTTGGATGAAAAACCAATAGTGATTGTAAGCATTTAAATATATAACCTACTTTCTGTATTTTTTTATTGCAATATTTGTTTTATGTTATTTATTTATTAATGTTGTCATACCGTTTTTTAATGGAATTACAACGTAGTTGGCTATAGACCAAATTTATTTTGTTAATAGGAAGTCATTATTTGGTTTTATATTATATATACTAGTTATGTCTTATTTTTTAAACCGTTATTTTTTTTTAAATAGGCCTATTTATTTTTTTTTCTTATGGTTAGGAAAACATGGAAGAGGAAAAAAACTCGAGTTCAGAAGAAGATGATGATGAAGATAATTATATTGTGAGTTGAAAAAAAATGTTTTTAAATTAAAAAAAAATTTTTCAAAAACTTTAAAATTTTTTTTTAATATTCTAAGTTTAAAATAGAAAAAAAATCATGTGTACCTTTTGTGAGATTAAAAAAAGTTTAAAATAGAAAAAAAATCATGTGTACCTTTTGTGAGATTAAAAAAAGTTTAGCAAAATGTAGTAAATAGGCTTCAAATTAAAAAAATGTTATATGTAATTAGAAATACATCTATATTTTGCCTTTTTAATATTTTTTAAAAATGTTTAGGATGATGAAATTCTAGAAGAGGATGCTGCAGCAGAAGCAGAACAAGCAAGAAAAGAGAACAGCGATATCTCAAGAGAAAATATGGCAATTTTGGACAAAATTAAACAAACACAACGCAAGGATTATATCGAAGTAAACAAATTACAGCTTCATTAATATTTTGTCACATTTTATATTTTTTTTTTATATTTATTAATCCTCAATGTGGGAAGGTCGACTTTATGACCCAATAACAGAGGAACATCAGTTACCTTGATCCAGATTCAGGTTGACATTGGCAGTTTGGAATATTATAGATAATAATTGCCTGATAATGTCCTTATTAAATAACAGCTCAGCAAAATTCATAGTGCAAGCCCAGGACCTCGTGTAGTAAAGCCACCTATTCCGACCACTACACTTCTCTGTCGGTCTAATAAATAAAGTTAAAATTGATTTATAAATATCCTTTTTTTTAGGGTCGGATATCTGGTTCAGTTCAAGCTTCAGACCGACTTCTTAAAGAATTAAAGGCAATTTACAAATCAGACAGTTTTAAAAAAGGTGAATTATTTTAAATATAAATAGAGAACTTAATTAAACTGTAAGGTTTATGACTATGTTAACACAAAAAGAAAGATGATACTGATATTTTATACTAGGTCCAATTACCATGTACATATGACAGTATAATATACAAACATTGTCACAAGGACAATATTATCTTAAGCAAATATGGGCAACTTGAAACTTGGCAAGGTGTATTATTAACCTAATCATGATTATGACTTAGAAATTCCCCATACCATCAAAACATCAGATTTTTAATACTTTTTTTTACTCATTAGCAGTAAAATTTAAAAAAGGCCCAAAAAAATATTATAATGTAATACATGAAAAAAAAATTACAAAGTCAATTTCATAAATGAATAAAACATTAAATTTATGCGGGTAATAGTCAAATACATCGTCACCACCCTTATTTTGTCCCAGGTCACTATAATGTTGAATTAGTGAACGATAGTTTATATGAGTGGCATGTTCAAATTCTCAAAGTTGATCCCGACAGCACTTTGCATGCTGACATGAAGAAACTTAAATCAAAATGTGGAAAAGAATCGATCGTGATCAGTATAACTTTCCGTGACAACTTTCCCTTTGACCCACCTTTTGTAAGGGTAGTTAGACCTGTTTTAAATGGGGGGTAAGTATTATTTATGTTTTATTTGTAATAAAATAGTAAGATTTGATGATTTTGTGGCCAATGAGCCAACATTATCCAAACATTTTTTTTGTTTTAATTCTTGATATTGAAAAGTTGACTTCACAGATTAATCATGGCTTAATTTTAAGCAGTCCATTTATAAATCTGCCGATTGGTATTAGGCAAAGCAAGAGTTTAAATTGTTTAAATAATATAATGAAAAAAATTGGTAATTAATCAGGTTTGTACTTGGGGGAGGGGCAATATGTATGGAGCTTTTAACTAAGCAAGGGTGGAGCAGCGCTTACTCCATAGAGTCACTTATTATGCAAATTATGGCCACTTTAGTTAAAGGAAAAGCTAGAGTCCATTTCGGTGCATCAAATGTAAGTATTCAACTTTTGTTATAAAATATATGTAAGCCATATGAAAATATGCTAGTATGAAATAATAACAAAATAACCCTTTTTCGTATTATGTTTCACAAGAAAATATAAGTTATAATTTTTTCCATAAATTAAAATTTTAAAGCAATTATTTTTTGGAAATGTAACTTATTTAAATTTTTTTAGTCTACGTACAACCTTACCAGAGCCCAACAATCCTTTCAAAAACTTGTCCAAATTCATGAGAAAAAGGGCTGGTTCACCCCACCCCCCGAAGATGGGTGATTACCCTAGCCTGATCTCACTTGGTATATCTGAGATTTTGTTTGAAAATGACAATGTATTGCTGAGCCAAATTATGTATAAGTTTATGGGTTCTAAGTTTTGTTTAATATTTTAGATTCTTAAAAAACTATGTCATCTTTTTAAATGTTAAAAAAGTTAACAAAGCTTTAATTTATAAATGGTGCAATGGGTTATTTAAAAAAACAAACAAGTATATAATTTGTTTTAGATAAATCAGGTTTTAATAAAGTTTTTCTAATGTTAAACATGGTTTATAACAAATGTTGATCATTCAAATAAATGCTTAACTTTTTGGTATTGTCCCAATTTGAATCTAACTCAGTCCATATTTTGGCATGGTATTACAACATTAACTTTTTACTTATCTATTTGAAATTTTTGATTTCTCCCTGTACCATAATTTAAACAGTAATCTAAAAAGTCAACTCGTACCCCTTGAAATCCAAACCTGACTCTAAATGAATATAGAAACGTTTTTAAGTCAATTCATACCCGGTCAACTTATCTCCTCTCAACCATTTTTGGCAAAAATTGCCTTGTTAAAAAAGTGTTTCAATTCCTTATTTTTAGTCGATTTCGTGATTGTATATATTAGTTAAGTTTCTTTTTTTTCTGTGCATCTGATTGTTCTTTTTCATCTCAAGCCTTGGCTATTAACTGTTGCAAAGCTAACAGCACACTGTTAAGCCTGTTTTCACTTGCAATAATTTGCTCTTTAGTTTATCAATTATCTTAGTCATAAATGTAACATATCTAAAACACTATCGTTCTTTTTTTTTACTGCCCAAATTGTGAAATAGGTAAATGAAGGCTTGAAACCAAAATTTTTGCAAGTGTTAATGTGCATTTAACAGTTTTGCTTAACACAGCTTACCTTAATTGTGCCTGTTCATTTATTTTCTTGTTCTTTTATGTATTATAATTTTCTGTTCATCTTATTTTTTAAGTGGCAATTAATTATTGTTGTGCAGTTTGTGATTAAGACATTGTTAAATGTGAGAAATATAAAAAAATTATATTAGAAAAGAATAATTTTTGTTGCATTTTCATTGGTTTTGGTTAAAAAATACTGCTTAAAAGAAAAATAGTGTTTGTGATTTTTCTATGGGCTATAAAAATAATTTCTTTAATTTTTAATTTGTTACTTACTTTTTGTAAAAAGATGTTGAATTTCGTAATAAATTAAAGAAAATTCTAACATTTAGTTTTACTCACTTTACATTTAAACAACCCCAACCCAATTTAAAACTATTATTTATTAAACTATTAAAAAGAATTACAAAATGCTATTTATTTCGATCGAGTACAAATTTAGTTAATTGTTCTAATGCGAATCGTTCCGATGAAACAGGAAGAATTGTTAAATTTTGTAAAGCATCATTGCAATACTTCTCTGCCAACAACTTTGTTTCATAAATTGCATCACTCTAAAAGAAATATTCAACTTTTATAAATTATCCTTAAATTTTTATTAAAAAGTGTCTGACAATATTCCAACTAGTTTTTGTATTATGATATAATTTCTTACTTTTTTGTCATTTACTTTTTTCAGTAATTTTACTTGGGAATACAGATATGAGTCATGGAAATTTTATTAAAATGCTAAGGTAAGCTAATGATATAATTCGGTTATGGTATCTTGATAATTTGAAGTTAAACTTACAGAGTTGACTAATTGAAATGCTTTTTCTACATCGCCAGGTTTTTGAAATCTTCTTAACATCATATCATTTAATTCAGGATGCTAAAAAATGAAAAAAAGGGTTAATATTAAATTACTTTTTACAACTAAACACCAAAATCTTTAAAAAATACCATAAGCTATATTTATTTACCGTTTCGCTTGCAAATAAGACTGGAGCTGTTGCTAAGCCCAATTTTAAATCTGCTGCAGAAGGTTTACCCAGCATATCAGCAGTTGAAACAAAGTCTAACATATCATCAACTATTTGAAATGCAATTCCAATATTTTTGCCATAATTATAAGCAGCTTCGGTTGCTTGGGGGGAATAGTTACTTAAATAGGCTACCTACACATTAACAAGAGATACTCAATGTATAAAAAATATTGAAAGTTAAAGTTATGGTACTTAAAGAGTAACATCAGTTACTGTAAACCAGTCTCAAATTGCCTGTGGCAGTTGGGGATATTACAAATTATAATTGCCTGATAATTATACTGCTGATTAAGTGCTGGCTCAGCAGGAGTTCATACCGTTTATAGCGCCTTACTTAAGGGCGCTACAGCATGAGATCAGTGGGGATTGAACCCACGACCTCATGTGTAGTGTAGCAAGTGTTCTTACCACTACGTCATGCTGCCGGTTGAATTAATAGGTTTTTAGGTATTCTTTAATATATTTTTATGTTTTTACATTTGTTATCACAATTTATAAGATTACTTACAGCTTTGCAACAGTTTGCTATAAGACTAGCTGTCTTTTTGTAGGTTTTCTTTAAGTATTGGTCAAAAGTGTTTTTATTATCTTGCTGCATGAATTCTCCTAAAATATTAAATATTATAAATGTAAGAGGCATTATTTATAAATAATTTGATTCTTTTATTTACTTACCTCTTACTATGTCATCAATAATTTGTGTAATAATTTTAGTAACTTCATTGTCATTAATCGTGGATAATAATTTAGATGCATTTGATACGACATAATTCCCTGTCATTACAGCCTATAAAATAAACAAGACAACTTCTAACATTTTTCATAGTTTTTAAATTAATTATTTTACAGTTTGAATAGAATATATGTAAAAAAACTTTTTTTTTAAAATATTATAAAGAAATATTTTAAATACTTTTCGATCTCCACAAACGAAATTAACTGAATCTTTTCCTCTCCTTGTATTGGAAAAATCAACAACATCATCATGGATTAAACTTCCAACATGGATCATTTCCGCGATTAAAGCAACTTTTTTCTGATTCTCGGTTACTTCACTAAAAATATTTTTTTTTAAAACAAAAACTTTTTATAAAAATAAAAAAACTTCAAATTAGTATGAAAATTTTTTTCTTTATGTGTAAGGGGCAATTTTTTATTTTTAATGCAATAACAAAAATTTAAAAATTTTTAGTTTTTCTGTGTTTAAAACAACTTAGTATATATGGATTAATTATATATATATCTTGGACCAGTTTTACCTAGATTTGAAATTTAAAAGATTGCAGGCTCTTGCCATTAAAAAAACTATCATAGGTCGAAAACTTTTTCCTTGGCCGTCAAAATAATAACAACACATCCTTCTCATATCCTTTACCGGTGTATACAGATGCTAAAGTAAAATTAAAAAACACCTCTATTTAGGTAACATTGATATTAATTTAAAAAATAAAATTTAATGTAATTGTAGTATTAATTACCTGATTTATTTTATTGTGAAAATTTTCTAAATCTTTTTTAACTAATTCATGAGCATCAATATTTACAGAATTTTCTTGAATTTTTTTAAAACTGCTTGAATTTCTTGAAATGCATGTTTTTGGAACAAATGTACAGGAACATAGATTGGGTTTTGCATAGTTTTGGGTAATGGAACAGAACGAATAACGTCGTTTGTTGTACAAAATATTTAAACGAGGTAATCTTGTTGATAACATGCATACATTTTCCAGTAATTTCAATGACATGTTATTTACAGCATAAAACTACTTTATACAGCTTTGATTTTTTCTATTTTATAAAATTTATTCAAAATTTCATTTTATATGTTTGTAATTCTTATTTCTAAAAAGTAAAGCTATTTAAACATCTTTATATTTTATCTCTGTTACAGGTTAAGTAATCTATCCATAACTTAGATTGTAACAGAGCTTACTATATGCATTCACACGTTATGCGCTTACTGTATACAATTATAAATATAGTTTAATGTTACTTCAAAGTCTTTAATGTTACTTCAAAACCTAATGGAACACCGGGGCAATATGTAACGAATAACATGGCTACGTGACGTCACTTGTTGTCAATCGAATATAGTATACCAAACAATTTGCAGATTATTCAGATGGTTCGTTGATCATACATTTACCAAAAAATCTTTTTTATAAACTTCTTGCATTAAAATGAATGGATTTGTTGTTATTTGTAGTTATTTATTTTAAAAATAAGTATTTAAATTTAAAGATGCAGCAATTAATCACAATTTTGTGTAAGCCGGTTAACTTGGTTTTGCAACAAATATTTCTTTAGTGTATTACTATTTTTGCATAAATAAAAGATGTTTGCCATATTAAAGCTTTATTAAAACGTTTTAGGAAATTTTATTAGAAAAAATTAAATGATAATTTGTTTTAATAAACAGCTGATTTAGTGGAAACAAACTTATCCGCGCGTAACAAAAATAGAATGCTTCGTTGCAGATGCCCCAAGCTATGACACGTTGACTTTACTAATAAAATTTAATAGTTTTTGCTTTATATAATAAGACCTATTTTAATTGTTAATTTTGTTTAAACACAGGTGTAATTAGGTAAACATAGGTTGACTTAGAAAATTTAAACATGGCTTTTGATATACGAAGGTAAGCATTATTAGCATTATTAATAATTAATTAATAAATTTGTTTAACTTTTAAATTAGAGAATAATAATATCAAATATGCTAAAGTCAACCAGTTCTAACCTTCTATTACTCAATTTATTTAATACATATTTTGTATATTATCTTGTTATTTCCACGAAGAGTTTTACAATATTTTTGCATTATGAAATTTCTAAATTTATATTATAGTCTGTATAGTTAGTTTTAGATTATAAATTTTTATTTTCTTTGTAGATTTGACATTTATAGAAAAGTACCAAAAGATTTAACACAGCCAACAACTACTGGTGCAGCAAGTAAGTCAAAGTTTGTTTTTTAATAATTGATTTAGCATTTTTAATTTTTTGAACAGTATTGTCTTGTGTGTTTTGTATGTTTAGTAATAAATATTACCTTTATAATTATTTGATTTGTATATTTACTATTTAAAGTGGTTGCTGTGTGATTTTCAAATTTTTAAATTAAGAAAAATAAATTTAAATTAAAATAATTTTTTCGTTTTAGTTTCACTTGGATGTTGTTTCTTTATATTTTTTCTTCTTATTTCTGAACTTGCCAGTTTTATCCATGTAGATGTGTAAGTGTCATTTGATGTGTTCTATTTTTTATGCATGTAATATGTATTAAATAGATTATTTAATAAAATGTGCTTTAAAAATATATTTTATAGTTTTACATTTATTTAACTTAAAATATTTATCTTAACAATTAATTAATTTAATTAAATTTTGTTTAGTGTAAGTGAATTGTATGTGGCTGATCCACAAAGTGGGGATAAAGTTCCAGTTAATATTCTTATTTTGCTTCCTAAAATGCCTTGTGAATGTAAGTGGTAATTATAAAAAAAAGATTTACTCCTACACAACAAAGCAGTTTTATTTATTTTGTAGGCTTTAAATTAAACATATATTTATATATATATATATCGTCAACCAAACTCCATTATATATAGATGATGAGTTAATGGTAGTTACAAAAACATTTAGTTTTTGGCCCTAAAAATACCTTTATTAAAATCTTGATTGAAAATGTTTAAATGCAATAATATTTTATTTATTAATAAAAATTATTTTTAATAATTAAGTTCTTGGAATGGATATTCAAGATTCAATGGGCAGACATGAAGTTGGAATGGTGGAAAATAATCTTAAGACACCAACTGAAGATGGCAAAGGCTGCCTATTTCAATCTAAGTTTCAAATTAATAAGGTAGCCTATAGCATATAATTTAACTTTTATATTGTCGAAATAGAATAATAGAGGTATATAATTATATATATGTGTAATTATGTTTATTATTTTCAATGCACTATGTGAGTTATGGTTTTTCATTTGTGGAAAATATTAATTAGGTTGTTCTTTGTCAAATTTAATTTTTACTTTAGTAAAAATAACATATTTTTGTTTCTTTACATCTTAAAATATTTATTTTAATATTTTTGATAAAGGTTCCAGGCAATTTCCATGTATCAACTCATAGCTCCCCCAGACAACCTGACTACCCAGACATGACTCATGAGATAAAAGAACTAATTATTGGAGACAAAGTAGTGGTATGTAGTGGATTTTTACCTTTTTTTCTTTATTATTTGTGTTTATTCCTACACTTGTTTTAATATGTTAACTTACAAAAATTGCCTTTTGTTAAGATAAAAGGTATAATGCTTTTAAGTATTTTGCAGTAAAAAAATGGAAGTGTTGTACAAGTTATATTTGTATAATTAAGCTTTGTTTATTTTGTTAAAGGTTCCAAATGTTAGATCAGAATCATTTAATGCTTTGGAAGGAAAAACCACATTTGACAAAAATGGTAAAAGAAAATTTTGACAGAAAAAAGAATAAAGTTTTCATTTTAAGCAATACAGAGTTAACTAATTTTACTTAACGAAGCTGTGTTCAAACTTTAGATTTTGTTTAAGTTTGATGTATTAAAATTAGTCTTATGGTAGGGTTAATAATAATTAATTTTTGGGCTTTCCAAAATTAATTTAATCTCTTTCTATTGACAGCTCTTTCCTCCCATGATTACGTGATGAAGATTGTGCCAACAGTTTATGAAACAATTAGTGGAAATATTCATTATCTTTATCAATATACACATGCATATAAGGTAAAGTTATAATTTAATGTAATCATTTATTTTATAAAAATTCTCCCCCTAAAAATATTTAAATTAAGTTTTGCTAATGTTTAACAAATGTTATTCCTGGTTTGGTAATTTAGGAATACCTATATACCAATACAATAAAAGTTTTATTGTTGTAAATTTTTTAATTTGGAATATTTTTGCTTTTTGTTGTAGGATTATATTGCATACGGCCATGGCCATAAAGTAATGCCAGCAATATGGTTTAGATATGAACTTACACCAATAACTGTCAGATATACCGAAAAAAGACAACCATTCTACCATTTCATTACCATGGTAAGTGCTTAATTAATGCTAACTTTTATGTTACGTATTTTTAAATAGTGTTAGACTGCAATTATAGTATTATTTTTTAAATAGTAACAAATAATAGTTTAGAATGACAAATTAAACTTAAACAATTTTTAAATTCTGCCCCAGGCCCAAACATTTATCTAAAATAAAAATGTTTTATCCTTTGTTTTAATTAGTTGTTTGCTTGCAAATTTGAATACAACAATTATAATTTTTTGTTTAGGTCTGTGCCATTATTGGTGGTACTTTCACAGTGGCTGGGATTTTGGATTCAATGATTTTTTCTGCTACTGAAATGTATAAGAAATTCACTCTAGGGAAAATGTCTTGATGAAATTTTATAAAATCTTTTTTTAATTGGCACATTACATATACGTTAAATTTAGATAAGCATGTATGCAGTTTTGTCTTAGCGTTGAATTTATACTTTAAAAAGGTGCACTAAATTATACAAATAATGCCAAAATCGTAATTGTATCAAAGATATTATTAAAATTGCCACTATATAGAAATTCAAATGACAAAAATATGTTTTAAGTATTTTTATATTCATTTTGCAGTTTAAATATAATCATGCAGTTTTATAATCTTATTGTTTGTTTTTAATTATTTTACAATGTATCTCCTTATTTCACTGAAGTTATTTTTGATCCACATTTTTTAAGATTTTAAAAATATATGTTTAATATAATAATATATTGTTTGTCAAGTTTATTTAAAATCATTTAAATAATTTTAAAAATATAATGCATGCATTATTTTTGTTATGTCATGATAAAATATTTAGAAAATAAAAATCTTCATTAGTTTATCTGTATTAAAATCATAGCCAAATAAAATTATTTTTGTTTTTAATGTTTTTAATTAAGATTGAGTTTTTAAAGATATATAGTTTTCTTACAATTTTAAAAAGTTCGCTGTACTGAAGTACATAGCAAATATTTGAACTTGGTTTAATTATTAAACAGTAAATTTTCTGCCCTTATTCAGTAAATTTAAACACTTATCCATTAAGTGACAGCTCTATGTAGTTATACCTAGTTAACATTCTTTATGTTAACATTCTTAATTTTTTAAATTGGTTTAACTTTTTTGTTACCCAACAAATAATTTGCTTTCATAGTGCTATTTTGATTGAAGTTTAAATTTTACCACACAACAGAAATGAGTAAAAAAGCAGATTTTTTATTTGTAAAGAATTTTTATTAATTTAAATTTTCTAAATGAATCCAAAGTCCAGGTTAGTTTGCAAGTAAATACTTGTAAGGTAATTTAAGCAAAAGCAACTATAACATATGTCTTCTAATTTAAATATGGATAGAAGTGTCTTATGTTCAGAATACCATGTCTATTTTGTCCGGGGCTGGAATGCAAACATTCTTTCAATTTCTCGTACAAAGGAAAGCGAGGATACTATTTTAGGAGCTGTCCAAAATATATTTGGTGTTGATAATGATCACTTTCATGTGATTGATAATAACCCAAAATCCGATAACGAAGTAAAAGAAGAGATAAAAAAATGTGTTATCAGAACATATGTGAACTGTGGTTGTGATAAAATTACAACAGTTATTTTGTCGCATAGTCTTGGCACAAGATTTACCTACTATGCTCTTAAAGAGCTGTATGATTTACGAATTGTTTCAGATCAAGTTTACAGCAGAACAGCCATTATTTCTCTCGGAGGAATGGATCTTATACCAAAGAAATTTGCAAAGGTAAAAATTCTTTAAAATGTAAATATAGCTTTAAATTTTCGAATACTTTGTCCAGCCTTTTATACATTTATATTTACTTTTAAACTACCTAGGGTGACTATAGTATTAAGACTATTTTTTTGTATAAATTCAATTTCAAGAAACTTTTGTAGATAGCGCTTAACTTCATATTCCAAAATGACACAGTTGTGAACCGTTATATCGATAAGAAAGACAAGTTAAGCAATATATATGAAACAATCACAATTGGACCGTTTAAAAGGAAAAATGAAAATGAGTACAAATGTGGATGTTGTAATTACACCTTTAATCAGTTAGTCCCTGAATCTTATACAACAGGGGGCATGATTAAATCTATTGCCCCTTATGCCTTTGGGTTTGGAGCCCTTGTTGCAGCTCCAATATCAACACCCGTTGCTGCAGCAGTTGGAGTGGCTGCTTTATTTACAGGTGGAGTAATCAAAAGCACTTTAAAATGTGAAGCTCACTACATGATTGATTATTTGTTGTGTAATACATGGAAGGATCAGATAAATGATCGCCTTTTTCACAGATCAGATAAATGATCGCCAGGCTCACAACCTGGTGTAAAGTTTGGTTTTAGGTGATTATTTCATCTATTTGTGAGAAAAAGACAAATATATAACTGCTTTGTTGATTTGTGTTTATTGTTTTTAAGCTTATGTGATAATATGTTAAACTTTTTTTGTTTATGAAATATTTCTGCTACCAAAAAGTATAAAAATTAACCCTTTAAAAATAATTTTAAAATATTTATAAGACACATAACTTACAAGTTAATATTTAAATAAGTTTTTGTACTATATAGTTTATGCTTATAGTTTTGTTTGCCAATTTTAAAGATTTATATTTTTCTTTGATTTAAAATCAACTTTCAGTTTATAGTTCCTCCTTATTTTACCTGGTTTATTTTTAATTTCTATGTAATGTTAGTTTATCTAATTAAAATGGTGACTATTTTTATAATTATTGGCAAATATAACTGTATCAATTTTTTTTATTTTATTTATAATAAAATAAAAATCTTTAATAATCTTTTGTACCCTATCAACTTTTATGTAAATGTTTTTTAATTATAATAAAGTTTAGATGTTTTTGTAACAAAACAGGGTAGCCTGTAGGTGAATAAAAAAAATTAAAATCAAAATATACACTTAAGAACAATGAACCTTTAAAATGGTATAATCACAAAAAAATTAACTTAACTGATTAAATTTTAGTTTACACCTTAACTAAAGGGCAAGTCACCAAAGCAAAACCAGGACCTTACGCCGAATCGAGAGTTTTAACCATAACACTACGACCCCGTGTCATATATCATTCACATTCTTTACGTACAAACAACAAAGTCGTTAGCCAAGACTGTATTTTACTGCGTTATTTGTACCTTCTTTTGTGTTTAATACTTTACTACAATTACAAAAAAAAAATGAATAAATAGGCAAATATATTAAACGTTTTGTAATAATAATTGCATAAACTTTAAAAATGACTGAAGGCTACAATTATTTGCGAACCGCCCCTTTTATTTGTTATGTACTTCCGCAGATGTGCTCTTAACTAAAAACGGTTAGGATAGTTTTTGTTTTTAAGCTGTAATGGGCAAAAACGCCCATAACACTAATTAAATATTTCAAGGATGGATGTAAGTGCATTATGTACAGAATACCATGTCTATTTTGTCCGTGGCTACAACGCAAACGTCCTTCCGATCTCTGGAGCTCGTACAAAGGAAAACGATAATCTTCTATTAGAAACAGTCCAGGGTATATTTGGCGTGGATAATGACCACTTTCATGTGATTGGAAATAACTCAAGTCTCCCAACAACAAATAACCAAGTAAAGGCCCAAATAAAAAGATGTATAACAAGAAGACTTGTGCAATGTGGATGTGGTAGGATTACTACAGTTATCTTATCACATAGTCTTGGCACAAGATTTACCTACTATGCTCTTAAAGAGCTGTATGATTTACAAATTGTTTCAGATCAAGTTTACAGCAGAACAGCCATTATTTCTTTGGGTGGAATTGATGTTATACCGAAGAGTTTTGCTAAGGTAAATACTTCTGCTTGTAAATGATTTTTGGTAAACTCATTTTTATAGTTTTATGGATTATGTTTATTTTTTTAAATATTTTAGATTACGTTAAACTACATGTTTGAAAATGACACAGTTGTGAATAGTTTTATTGATAAGAAAACCAAGCTCAGCGATGATTATGAAACAATCACAATTGGACCGTTTAAAAGAAAAACTGAAAATGAGTACACATGCAAATGTTGCATTTCTTTTCTCGGTCAATGGGACTCCGATAAATACACCATAGGGGGTGTAATTAAATCAATTGCTCCTTATGCGATTGGGGTTGGGGCTCTTGCTGCAGCCCCAGTTTCCATACCTGTTGCTGCAGCAGTTGGAGCCACTGCTATATTTACTGGTGGGGTAATCAAGCGTACTTTAAAATGTGAAGCTCACTACATGACCGATTATTTGTTGTGTAGAACTTGGAAGGAACAAATAAGAGATCGCCTATCTTTATGGGCTCACAACATGCCATAGAGTTAGATTTTGTGTTGTAAAAATTGTCTATGTGTAAGATTTAGCCAACCTCTTGCTGCCCTTAAAATGTTTTATTTTATCTTTTTTGCTATTGCCCAAAATGTAGTTGCACTGTAAAACTTCTATATTTAAAAATTACCAAAACTGTTTGTAAAAAATAAGCTCATATAAAAAAAAATTACAAATTATTATACTAATGTTCTAGTTTTTAGTACTGTTCAGATAGTTGTTAAATGTAATATATTGCATGCTATAAAGATATTTATGTGACTACAGTACATTTTTATTATAATTTATTATTTAAAAATGTAAAATATTTTTTTTATTGTTACTGTTAAAACGCTTTATTTAAAGATATTTTGGTGATATTTAACTTTTGTGTTTGTTGCAATTTAGAGTTATTTACTAGCTGTAAATACTAGTGATTGTTCCTAAAATTTTAGGGCTGTAAAATTATTAAAATTATTTGAACCAAAAATGGAGGACAAAACATCTCAACAAGACAAATTAGAAGTAACTTCAGAAGAACAAAAATCAAAGTTGTTTAAACCTGACACAATTGGTTGGATATCCCTTTCCATATTTATTCTGTACTACTTTGATGTCATTGAAAATGTAAAAAATAATGAAAATTTAACAGGGTATGTGATATATTTCAGATTTTCTTAAAAAAATTTTTTTTTTGTATATATCTTTATCCTCGATGTGGGAAAGTCGAATGCAGACTTAAACATAGAGTAACATCACTTACTCTGACCCAGTCTCGAGTTGCCTGTGGCAGTTTTGGATATTATATAGATTGTAATTGCCTCGTAATTATGCTGCTGATTAAGTGCTGACTCAGCGGGAGTTCACCCCGTTTATAGCGCCTTTCTTAAGGACACTACAGCATGAGATCCTTGGGGATTGAATCCACGACCTCATGGTGGTGTAGCAAGTGTTCTTACCACTACACCACGCTGCCGGTTTATTTGGTCAAGCCTTTCAAAATATGTGATTTTGTACCACAACGATATTAGCTAACTTATTTTTATAGATATGCATTCACAAGTGCTATATGCCTTACAGCATTCTCCATATTCTCTTGTTTATATTTTGTGCTGTGGTGCGGTGTGATAAAAAAGATACATTCAGATGATTGGGAGGACCATGCTCCTCTAGGAATTCCAATAGCAACTGGTGCTGTAGTACTAGCAGGAATTTGGTAAGTTTACTAACAGTGTCCAAAGTGCTACGACTTGGTAGTGGGGATCAAACTAAAGGCCCTATAACGTGAAAATTTTTAGTAGCAGTAAATACTTCCTTTTAATTTAATTATTTTTAACAAAGTTTAATATATAATTGTAAAATTCCAATAATTTTAAGTTCTATGTACAATTAAAAAAATATTTTTACTAAATATTATTTATTTATATATATATATATTTATTTTCAGTTGGAATTTTGCTTTGTGGGAAATATATGGAATAAAAACTCCATTCATTACGTTCAGTTTGTTTATGGGTTTTATTATGGTTGTTTCTTTAATTCCATCAAAAGAGGAACCCAATATTTCTTCAAAGAAAACAAACTAAATGAGTGCTATTTTCTTTTCCTTTAAGTTTCATGTTGCCCCACTTTTACGATGTAAAAAAATAATTTTCAAAAATATAAATTTGATCATTGTTTATCTTTTTTAGTCTTATATTTAGGGTTATATTTTACTCCAAAATACACATTGTGTTAACTATTTAACTTTTCCTTATTCTTTACGAATTTGTACCTAAAGGGTGAGAGTCATCACTAATTTTATAATTTAAAATATAACCTACTTTTTTTATTTTGGTTTTTTGCACATTGATAAAAGTAAATAATAAATACGATATACAATTATATTACAAAAATGCGACGGGAAAAAATGACAAAATCAATTTAATGATTTAAAACATGCCAAAAGTAATATTGTTTATACAAAGATTTTATTGTACATTATGACATAGTCACCAAACCCAATTATGTAGTAGTTATTACAAATCCATATTTAGATTTTATAACAAAATTTATATTAGTAAATTCAACACATTTCATATAAATTTATTATTAGTAACTTATGCTATGAAATAAATAATTCGCCTGTTTAAAATTTTTTGGGGCGTTATTTTGAAAATAGTGTAATGATAGGGGAAGGTAATAAGCGTGTTATGCCTTATTTTTTCTGACGTAAAACGTCTATAGGTATACACTGTAATGGATTGACTAATCATAGTTTAACCCCATGCAATAAAAATTATATTTTACTCACATCATTTTTTGTCTACATAAAATACTATAGACAATTTAATCGAAAAGATGTTTTACGACTAAAAAAAACAAATTTTTTATATTTTTAGGCGCCTATGTAAAACCTTAACGAGCCTACTACTTTATAAAAACATAAACGTCTTGTAATCTATTTTGTTTTTCAAAAGCATAAACGTCTTGTAGGTTGTTTTGTTTTTTGAGAACACAAACTTGTGTAAAGTAAAATAATATTTAACTACCAGGAAATAAAAGAAAAATAAATAATTTTAAAACTATCGACAAAGATTTCGCAAACTAATATAGTTCCTTTAATATAACCCCACATGACGTGTATCCAATGAAATCACCAGACTTAGACAAGAGGTATTGTGACGTATTTGCTTAGTATTTATATACTTGATTAGAAAACGGTAATTTGCTCTGTTGACGTTTTATTGTTGTTGTTTGTTAACTAAATATGGGAAATATGAAATCATTTTTATATCAAAACACTGACGAAGTAAAGCTATACATCTATTAACGCTATAGCTATACATCTATTAAAGCCCTTTGTTGACTGCACTATACTTGATCGTTCATCGTCAATTGTTCAAAATTTACCACCGGAATTTGCGTATAGCTTATAATAACGTAAGGTTTTTTTAGTAGATAAGAATGCAACTTTTTTTTTATGAAAGTTTAGAAGCATTAAATAGAAAGTGTAAAAGAACGCAGATTGAAGAAAACCATTCAATATTAGTTTTTGTTTTTCTTTTTTCGTAGTCTTTAATTTGTATAGTCTTTTTTAAGTAAAAATAATTGCTTACCAAATTAGGTTATATTTTTTTAGTTATTTAGAATTTAATAGAGAAAAAGTGATTTAAAGTTAGTCAACCTTGATAAGATTTTCTAACTAGTTTAAGGAACAAAAACATGATAAAATTGTACGGAATTCTAATACTTTTTTGTGCTTATCATTTTGCTTTAAGTCAAAATGTCGAAACAAGAGAATCAATTACAATCACGCCAACTAATCCAACCCGAACTCCATACAATTTTGGAAGTTCTGTTACCATGAGGCAGGCCGGAAGGTAAATAATTATTTGACTTTATATTTTTAGCTAAATTTGCGTGGGAGTGACTATTTGCTTTTTGCAACCGCATTATTTAAACCAAAACAATTTATTCTATTTACTTTGAAATAATGTTTTGCCATAAGTAGTCACTGTTAACCGAAAAAGAAACTTCGTTAAATGGCATTTCGTTACAGTCACACTCACACAATACATTCATTAACTTTGTTAACTTTGATTAGTTAACTTAAACGGAATTTAACGGAGGTTATCAAGAACCGTTAGCGTTGAAAAATTAACGGTATAACAGTTTGCTTTTTTGCAGAACCTTTTTAGCGTTTTTATCCAAAACGTATGAAGGCGTTTTTCGTTAAAATAAGTGCTAAATTTAAACAATATTTTAACAAGCTGTTCAAGCTAACTAAACTCTTAAAATGTTTTAAAATTAATTTGTTAATTAAAAAAAAAAACTTAAATACTGTGCTTGCGAATATTGATTTATTTCTTAAAATAAACAACTTCGTTTTTAGTTTAAAAAAATTCAATAATGCGAAATAAACGTAGGGCATGTGAGTAATGTTATTACAAATAATATTTATAAAATATTTTTTGTAGGTATATTTTGTTGTAAAATGTTTCAAATATTATAATTTTATTTATAAATATATTTGAGACAAGCCACGCCATAAATATTTTTACACAAGCCACGCCATAAATATGTGCCATGGTCATCTTTTACATCGGGTAATTCCCTTAAATAAATTAGCAGAGCATGCTTGGATATCTTTGTTTTTTTAAATAATAACAATTTCAAGGCCATAGTAAAACCAACCACTTAATATTAATATTATGCAGTGTTTATTAAAATTAGCATTTTAATTTTATAGCACAAATCCAATTCTGTATGTTGGTGCTTCGGCTTATGGGACAACACTCAGTAATGGAATTAAAGATGGAACTATGTTTCGTTGTGATATTCCAGGAAACAGTTTTGGGCCACGGACTTGCAATGGAAGAGTTGCATTTAGTAAGTAACTATAAACGGTATCAACTCCTGCTGAACCAGCACTTAATCAACAGCTTAATTATCAGGCAATTTTTATCAATAATTTCTCAAACTGCCAAAGGCAACTCGAGACTAGGTTGGGGTAATGGATGTTAATCTATGTTTAGGTTGTAAGGTCGACCTTTCCACACAAATAAATTTAAAAAAAATTACAGGTCTTAAAGTTTATGTTTTATTTTTTATTTGTTAATGGATTTTTTAATATTATTTTTGAATATAAAACAATTTGTTCTATTAATATAAAACTTGTTTCTCAGGTTCAACTGGGGGTATTGGTCTTTCAATGGATATGTCTTCTGATAGACAAAATTTAGTGGTTTGTTGATAGTTATGTTCATTATATAAACACCTGTATATTTTAAAGAAGTTTTTCTTCAAAATTTAAAAAGTTTTTAAACAAAACATTATTTTTTTAGTAAATTTCTAGGCCTAAATATAATGGAAAATTAAAAGCTTCATTTTTGTTAAGAATTTTTTTTAAAGTTTTTTTTAAGTTTTTATTTTTTTTAAAGGTTTGTGGAAATCAAAACCTTGCAATTTGTTTGAATGGAGATCAGAGAGAATTGGGAGTCTGCTACATGATTAATACAAATAATAATTTTCCTATACAAATGGTGTCACCTTGTCTATCAGGTATATTTTAAATTAAATTATTTATTATAATTACCATTAAAAACTGTGATATTTTTAACTAATTTGTTATAGCATCCGATGTATATTATTCTAAAATGACAAAGTTAACCCAGTACTGGATCAGTTTAACAAATGTTGCTATGTCATTTAGCTATAAAGTCAACTTTAGGTCAATAGATTATTTGTGTTTAGGTTGCTCAGGATTAGATCTTGTTCTTTTAATTGATGCATCCGGCAGCGTTCTTGCGAATAACTTTCAATTGGCTCTTCGCTGGATAAACCGACTTCTTTTGTCTTTTCAGTAAAAATTGCAAAATTTATGAAATAATTAAACTGTGCTTTTATTCATTATTCTATAAATTTTTTTTTTAAATAAATAGCTTACAAAACTATTAATTTATAAACTAACTTAGTAGTAGTACAGTAGTTATTTAGGTAAATACATTTAGCTTTTCAAATTAATGTTATCAAAATATAAAAAGTTTAATTTAATAAAATGGGTTAAGTATATTATTTAATTTATGTTACATTACATTTTTAGAGAACAAATTGATAATTTTTCTACTAGAGTTGCACTTCTTACATTTAGTCATCAAATTTTTGTGCCCATACCATTCGGTGAACGAACATATAGTGAATTATCGGGTATCATTTTTTTAATTGTTTTTTTAAATCTAAAATAGATATTTTAACTAAATCATTCAGAATAAATACTGTTCATAACAACAATAAAAATTTCTAACTCAAAGTTGCAATTTTTTTAGAAATTTTTAAACATCCTAAAGTATTTACACTATAAATTTAATGTGACCCAATTAGAATACCAAAAACTATTATATTTTATTTAGATTTAGTACTAGATACAAGGTATACTGAAGGAGGTACTGCAACTGATGTAGGTATTGATAGATCAGTTGATCAATTTAACAACAATGGACGTGCTGGGGTTCCTAAATTGTTGATTGTTTTAACTGACGGTGATGCTAATAATGGCCATGAACCTTTAGGGGCTGCCAATGCAGCTAGGTAAATTTTAAAATTGTGTAGTTGGTATTTTAACTGTAGTTTTAATTTTGTTTTGTTCAGAGGTTTGACTTATTTTATTTTCGTTAAAATTCTACCTATCTGCCTTATTAACAGATTTAGTTTTAATACTGTAAGCCCATTAAGTAGTTTTGGCACTGGACTTTTTAAAATGAAGTCTTAATTTCATTACATACTGCTTCTAATTTGTAGTCTTATTAAGAAAGCTTCTTATATATATTTTTAGCAACCAACAAGGTTAAAGGCAATGATTATCATTATGTTAGATCCTAGCTGTAAAACTATTGTTGTAACTTTCATATTTTATACTCTAAAACTGGATATAACTTTTGATAAAACCATTAACTAACCAATGCAATTGCCTAGTCAACTATTTAACAGCTAAAATAAAAACTTAATACTAAGTTAACTCAATACTAAGTTATTTAACAGCTAAAATAAAAACTTAATACTAACCAAGTTGCTAGTCAAATTTGACCTTTTTAACAAATTTATATTTATTTTTAGAGCGCAGGGTATAACATTAGCTGCAGTTGGTGTAGGTCCCAATATTGATCAACGAGAATTGTTGGATATTGCTGGCAATCGAGACAGAGTTTTTCAAGCTGACACTTTTACGAATTTAGACTCCATAGTTGAGGGCCTTAACCAAGTTATTATTAACACTGGGCTAGAAGGTATATTTTTGTAAATTCGGTGTTTGGAGTAAAATTTGGTATTTAATTATTAAACTTTTTTATTTTTTTTTTATATCTTTATCTTCGATGTGGGAAAGTCGAATGCGTGACTTAAACATAGAGTAACATCAGTTACTCCGACCTAGTCTCGAGTTGCCTGTGGCAGTTTGGGATATTATAGATTGTAATTGCCCAGTAATTATGCTGCTGATTAAGTGCTGGCTCAACAGGAGTTCATACCGTTTATAGCGCCTTACTCAAGGGCGCTACAGCATGAGATCAGTGGGGATTGAACCTACGACCTCATGGTGGTGTAGCAAGTGTTCTTACCATAACAACGCTGCTGGTGTAATATAAACCAGCAGCGTGGTGTAGTGGTAAGAACTCTTGCTACACCACTTATAAGGTCGTGGGTTCAATTCCCACTGATCTCATGCTGTAGCGCCCTTGAGTAAGGCGCTATAAACGGTATGAACTCCTGCTGAGCCAGCACTTAATCAGCAGCATAATTACCGGGCGATTATAGTCTCTATAATATCCCAAACTGCCACAGGCAACTCGAGACTGGGTCATAGTAACTGATGTTACTCTAAGTTTAGGTCGCGCATACGACCTTCCCACATCGAGGATAAAGATATATACAAAAAAAATATACAAGCGCAAATTTTAAAACAACTTGTTATTTCTTGTAGCAACATTTTTTCTGCAAGTTGTTGTGGTAAATAAATTTTCTTTTTTTTGAATTTAATTTTGTTTTTAACTAACAGGTGCCAACACAAATTCAACAAATGAACTTACTCAGTGCCAATTCGGAACTTCTGCACATATTTCTTCAACTGTAAATACTTCATTTCAAAATCTAGAATTACCAAAAAAAAAATGAAATCGAAAAAAAAAAGATTTACTTTTATGTAATTTATTCTTTTTTGTTTAGGATAATAGTTTATATGTTGGAGCAGTGGGATCTTATGATAGGGCTGGTTCTGTTGCACAGTTTTACACAAATGGTGGAAACTTTCCAAGAGTTTTTACTGATTATTTAGAAGACACTGAACTAGAAACTATTATGAGACCTAAGCTTATTTCTGAACTTAGAGAAGGTTATGTAGGTGAGTCATTCGTTTTAAATTTAATACATCTATGATGTAAAAGGATGACTTTACAGCTTAAACATAGACTAATATAAATTACTCTGACCTACTTTGTCATTATATTTGCAGTTTTAGATTTTGTTTGTATATATCTTTATCCTCGATGTGGGAAGGTCGAATGCGCGACCTTAACATAGAGTAACATCAGTTACTCCGAGCCAGTCTCAAGTTGCATGTGGCAGTTTGGGATATTATCGATTATAATTGCCCGGTAATTATATTGCTAATTCAGTGTTGGCTCAGCCAGAGTTTATACCGGTGCTACAGCATGAGAGCAGTGGGAATTGAATCTGCGACCTCATAATGGTGTAGCAAGTGTTTTTATCGCTACACTACGCTGCTGGTTTTTATAACTGATAACAATGCTCAATAATTTACAATGGGTTTTAACTCGATAGAAGTTTATGCCATTTTTAGCTCATTACTAAAATTTACTTTATGGTAAAAAGGGTATCGAAGCCAGGACATTCGTGTAGTTAACAAAGTGTACTATTAAATAAACTAAACTGCTGGTCAATTAGAAGTTTTGATTTAAAAATATTTCAAGTCTTTGTACAGTTAATTTTTATGTTGATTACTTTTTTTAGGTTATTCTGTAACAAGTGGAAATCTGTATGGTGGAGCAACACAATATATTGCAAGTGGATCACCCAGATATCAATCTAGAGGCCAGGTAAAAGTTTACTTGAATTTGTATCAAGTATTTTTTTTGTATATAAATTTATCCTCAACATAGGAAGGTTAAATGCGCGACCTAAACATAGAGCAACATCAGTTACTCCGACCCAGTATCAAGCTGCCTTTAGCAGTTAGATTATAGTTGCCTGATAATTATGCTGATGATTAAGTGCTAGCTCAGCAGGAGTTTATATGAGAGCAGTGAGAATTAAACCCTTGACCTTATAGTGATGTAGCATTCTTACCACTACACCACGTTGCCAGTAGGTATTTATTCACAAAAGCAACTTGTATCTGAGACAACATACAAAATGTTGCTTGAAGTTTTTGGAAAAAATAAATTATTATTTCTTTATAGAGATTAAACTAATTTATAAAAACTTTAATAAAAGGAATAAATGAAAAAGAATAAAGACTTAGTTGTAAAGGTATTATTTAAATATTATTTGTTCCAGGTTTTAATTTATCGAGCCAATCAGCCCATCTCTGTGTTAAATGGAATTTCATTTACCCCACCAACCAATCTTTGGCAATTAGGAGCTTATTTTGGTCATTCAGTGTTAGCAATTGATCTAAACAACGATAATATTGATGACTTGTTAATTGGGGCACCTTTGTATAACGATGTATTGGGTTATGATCAAGGGCGAGTGTTCGTTTATTTGAATGACCCTGCTCAAGTACCGTGGGTGAGGGTTCCTGTTTTTTAATTGTTTAAGTAAAAAAATCTAACTGTGCAGTTTATATCAAATGTAATTTTAATACTTATTTTTTTAGTGAATTTTTTAATACTTGTTTTTTTAGTGAATTTTATATTTTTAGGTTTATTTTTTATGTTTTTATGGTCTGGTTGTTAAAAATATTAATCAATGTTTAAATTTATAATTCAATATTTAAATTTTAAAATTAAAACAATAAGACAAATTAATGCAACAACTATTTAACTGAATTTAATTTAAAAATTGGAAAAATAAACTTTAAATTTTATATATATATTATTGTTCTTCTATAGACATCAACTTACCAACCTCAAGTTTTAGTTGGTTCCAGTGGAGTTGGTGGTAGATTTGGTTCAACTATAGTTGATGCTGGTGACATTGACCTAAATGATTATAATGACATCATAATTGGTGCACCTGGTGAATTAAAAACTGACACAGGCAGCGGTGTGGTTTATCTTTATTATGTTTCTGCACAAGGACTACAAGAGAGTAGAAAGCAGGTAATGTTGTGTAAAAGATTACATAATAATAGTTTAATAGTGTTGTTAATATATTGGCCATTGTTTGGTTGGAGCTCTACCAAAGCCACACTATTCCCTTTTTAGCTTAGTGTTTATAGATTGCTTAAACATATCACAACATCATTTTTTTAAATAAAAATGTAGAAACTAAAAAATGAGTTGCAACAAATTTAAAATAATTAAAAGCAAAATTTTTTTTTTTAGAGAATTGTCGGGCGGGATATAAGTCAATCTGTAGTTGGATTCGGATTATTTGTCACCACACGAGGCACTGACGTCGATAACAATGGATACCCTGACATCGTTATATCAGCTCCCTCAAGTGACACAGTAGCAATTTTACGAAGTCGACCAATTGTTGATGTTGCTGTAACAATCACTTTAAACCCAGCTACTCTTGATATTATCAGTTGTCTTTCAAACCCAGCGCAAAGTTGTTCGAGCGTTCGAACTTGTGTTAGAGGGCGCCATAGAGGATCGGGGAATAATCAATTTGGTAACTGTTTTATATTTTTAATGTTTTCACATTTGCAAAACGGAAATTTTTAATTAATGTTTTACAGTTTTTGTCTTAGGCAACCAAAAATTCTAAGTTTTGATAACTGTAATGTACTATTAGTTATTTATTTACATATTGGTTTGTGTTTTTGTATGTAACACTAGTGTAAAAAAAGGTGCTTACTTTTTTAATTACCAGATATGGATCTTAACTTTCTTCTTGATCCCAATATTGCAAGCTTGACTTTAAAGAGATTTGTTTTTCTTGGTAGCAACTCTGTTGAAATGGAACAAGTGCAACAAGTTCGTGGTTTATATTCCTGTATTGATCATGGAGTTCAACTTAACGTAAGATTTAAATTATTAATTTGTATTTTGTGTTTAGTTAAAATGATAAATAAACATTCTTTTAAGGTTAAGGTCATGTTTATAAATGGCAAACTAGTTTATTTTTGATTTTTTTCGGACAATTTCTTGGCAACATGTAAAAAAATTGATTTGTCATTAATACTTTTATAAAAATTGTTTTTATTTTATTAGTTATTATTTTTTTAAATTCAATAGGCTGCTACTATTGGTTCAGTTGGCTCAGGTGGTGCATTAGAAGTCCCAGCCTTATTCCAATCTTCATTCGACTTTGTACAATCTCACCAAGACACTGTTCTGTCTGCTGTAATTGACCCAGTACAACCTAATTTTGAGACCCAACAATGGAGTTTTGAGAAAGGTTGTGGAGGTTTGAATGGAAGGTGTGAACACAACTTGGTGGCAACTGCAACATACTCGTGAGTTATTAAACAAATTTTAGTATTCTTTTAGTATAAGGCGATATCTAGTATCTTAAAAATTTTCATGTAAACATGTGATAAATTACTAATTATCTAAATATGAGGTCTTTTTCATGTTAATTCTCCAATTGTACTTCTTGTTTTTAGTCCGCCTGTTACAAATGAGGTTTTAGTTTTAAGAAGAAATCCAGGATTATTTGTCATCACCGTTAATATTACTAACCTTGGCCCAGATCATTCTTTTTTTACTAAAGTGAATATTACTTCAGGACAAATGGCACTTAACAAGGTAACTTCAATTTTTAATATTTATTTAATATTTTACATGTCATGTTTAATTGGTGCACTGGCAATTAGAAATGTTTACTATATATTATAAATACATTTTTACATTAAATAAAATAGATTTTTAATAAAAGATTGAAACTTTATAGCTATCTGAAACATTTTTTTTAAATATTGTTTGGACTGCTTTTTCTACATTAAGTATATTTTAATTAAGAAATTTAACATTAATAAATTTTATTTCAAGGTTGTTGGAAATTGTGTTGAGTTATCAGAACAGGATTCAAGTCTAGGAGTTACTGTGTTAGAATTTGCTCAATCAACTTCATCAGTGTTAAAAGATTTAATGACAAGTGAACAGTCAGTAAGTTGTGTCATATTTTATTTATTTAAAAAAATTATAGATGACCATTTTTGTTTATAATTTCTTATTAATGTGGCTGACTCTACAGCTTAATATAAATAACTTTTATTGCCTAAATCAGTTCAAAGTTGCGTTGAATGCTCTGTTTTTAAAAGGCTTTGGCCTTATGATTTTGCTTGATCTTTACCACTTAAAATATTTGGGATGTGTTTTTATTGCTTGATTGTATTTTTGTAGTGCCAATTCACTGTAGAATTTCAACTTCAATCTTTAACTGACAATGCTGTATCAAGTGACATTACCATTAATGGAGTCATTTATTCTAAGTAAGTGCTATAAATATTAACCATCACTTAAAAACAAGTAATCAATGTTATAAACTTTCATGTTTACTTTTAAATACTGAAAGCTGATCTATAAATTAATTTTTTTGTGTGTTACAGTGCTGGTGGTGATGAAGTAGCATTTGATCCTGACAAAGAAAACAATATATTTAATTATACAAGACCGGTACGATATTCTGCAGTACTTCTAACAAGCGGGTAAGTGAATAGAAAAATAATTATTTAAATTATAAAAATATATGAATGTTTTTTGACTGGCGCTCAAGTTAAATTTATCCAGTTGCAAAGTTATGTTATTATTTTATTTAGATCTGCAAACCCTGAATTTGTGTTTTACAATCGATCTTTAACTCCAAACTTTGCAAATAGTTTAGTAGATGATATCCTTGGTGGAGTTAGCACTAATGTACAACATACCCATACTGTAAGTTATAACTTTCATTCTAGTATTGATAACATAAGCATTTAAGGAACTAATTTTAACTAATTTAACAATTACCTTAGGATAAATCCATTTAAAAATACTAAAATTTTTTTTAGATTTTCAACAATGGACCACTGCAAGTAGCTGAGGCCCCTCTTACATTTTTTTGGCCCAGTGTTGAAACAACAACAGGATTGCCTTTGTTTTATTTATATGACTTTAGCTGTGAGGTAATTTAATCTGTTTATCTAGCTAAACTGTAATCATATGTAATTTATTTTGTTATAAATTTAAATTCTTGTGTACATGTTTAATGGTCTAGAGTAAAACAATATCAGTGTGGTAGGTTAATTGCACTAACAGTATTAATATTAATAAAATTGTCCAAAATAACAATGCTAGACATTCTTGCACTTTGGCTAAAATATCAACAACATATTTTAACACACTAATATTAAACTTTAAAATGTATTTCTATTTTAAAATTTAGCCTTTTGAGAAGTGTAGGTGCAGTTCAAGAGATAAAGTAAACACATTGAACATTCCAACAAGTAATACATCCTTGACCCAAACTTCTATTCCGCTGACTTTTCCTGGTCAAATTAATTTACCAAGTGCTTTGGTAAGATCTTAAACGTAATACTCCAATTTGAAATATATTATAAAACATTTTACAAAGTTTGTTATTTGGAAGTTTAAAAGTTTGTTATTTTTAGACTTGTGATAATGTTCAATGTGAAATGATAAGTTGTACTGTAGTGGATGTGACAGCTTTTACAACAATTACTGTTCAAGCTTCATTTAAAATATGGCTACCTACTCTTGCTCAAGTAAATATTCTGCTTTCTAGTTTAAAAATATTTACAATGTAAAAAAAAATGTTTGTTAAAGTTTAAAACTTTTTAGTTTCATGTTTTAAAATGCATAATTCTCCAAAAATAGTATCTCAATTTTTTTTCAACATCCGCCATTTCAATTTTTTTTACATTGCATGATTTTAATATATTATAGATATAGTTAATATTTTATTACATAAAATTTTTTTCTGTTTTAGTCAGGACTACAAACTGTAATGTTTAGTAGAGTAGATGTTGATACAACTGCATTACCCTTATTTCCTGCTAATGTTGTCTACTCAAAAATGGTAAAATAATTATCTTGTGCTTTTGAGTATTTGTTTATATATTTTTAAAAATTGTTTGTTTACTTTTAAATTTTATTTATTATATTTTTTATAAAAGTTTAAACATTGTATTTTAGATTGAGACAAGGGTAAACCAATACACCACTCCACCTGGTCCTGTTAACAACACTGTTTCACCTGGGGCTATTGCTGGAGCTATTATTGGGTCTCTAGTATTTCTGGTCATTGTTGTGTTAGCCCTTTGGAAGGTAATTGTATAGAGATTTTTATATAAGCAGGTACAATGACTTCACCATTTGTATCCTTAGAATTGATACCCATTCATTTTTAAGTCATGTTCACTTCAAGGGAATGCTTATCATCTATTTTTTGCCTAAAACCGAACTGGCTAATTATTTGACTAGTTGGGCAGTAAAATTTGCCATTTAATTTTAAGAATAGTGAATATAATGGTAGGCCCCCCATTTTCTGTAGTTGTCTTATGTTTATTTTTCACTGTATTTTTGTTCTTATTTGCCAAGGCTGGATTTTTTAAAAGCAAGTATGCTGAACTGAAAAGAGATGCGCAAAGAAGTATTCGACATCAGAATCCAGGAAACAACGCAAGTACTGAAGTTCTAGCTGAAGGAGAGTATGAAGCTGCTATGAATTAGTTGTCTACCAGATAAACACTTAAATATAATTTTTAGTTTTTTAAAGCTTTTTGTATTTTTAGTTGTAATTGTATAGGTAATAAATATTCCTTTTTATTTACTATCACTGTATATTAATGAAATAATTACCCACTGTATTTTTTGTTGTTTAAGTTACCGCAGTAAATTGTATATAGATGACTTTATTCCTTTTTAATGACTTTTAAACAATAAATTTCTTTATATTATGATTAACTTAGTTTTAATTAAATAAAATAAACCTAATTTAATGAAATGTTGTAAACTTTAACGTAATTTTTACTGTAAAAATAGGTTGTTTTAATAAAAACTAAAGTAAATATAGAATGTTTTTTGTATTGTCGATATAATTTTTTATGTAAACGTTTGTGTATGGAGAAATATAATAGAAAAACCAAATCAGCTGATTCGTGTTGTTTTTAAAACTTTAAAGACATGAGGTTTTATTAATTCCAGAGAAAGTTTAACAGTTTTATATAAAAAATGTCTTTGGTTCAACAATTTGCTATTCAATGGCTGACTGTGTTAGTTTTTCTGATTCTACTAACTATAAAACTCGATAATAATTTGCAGGTAATATCTTTTTATAATTAAATATATTTTATTTAATATGGCCAGATCAGATAGCAGTTCGATTTTTTTTTTGTATAAACATTTATTGTCGATGTGGGAAGGTTGAATGCACGACCCAAACATAGAGTAACAACTGTTACCCCGACCTAATCTCGAGTTGCATGTGGCAGTTTGAGATATTTAAGATTATAATTGTCCAACAACTATGCTGCTGATTAAGAAGTTACGTGCTGGCTTAGCAGGAGCTTATAATGTTTAAAGCACCTTACTCAAGGGCGCTACAGCTTAAGAGCAGTGGGGATTAAACCCACAACCTCATGTGATGTTTTAACAGCCCTTATTTACTTTTAAACTAAAAAATATTAAAACATTTTTTTTTATTTATTTGTGTAGGCCAGTTGGTGCATTGTATTTATTCCTTTGTTTATTCTCGATTCAATACAAATTCTATTAAATTTTATAAAAATTGTTCTTCACATCAGAGAAAGAAGGGTAAGATTTAAAAAAAAATATTTATAAATATAAAAATTTTTGTAATCTATAAATATAATTACAGTGTAATTTTTGTTAATTTTTAGGCTATTCAAGCTTTATCATTAAAACGAATATGTTGGAATTTTTCTGTTTGGGTCTGTGTTGCTTTATTTCAGGTAAATTATGCAACAATAGTTTTAAAAATATCTTTGTAAGAACTATTTATAATGTTATTTTTTTATATAAATAGCCCATAGAAATTTAGTATTTTATTAGTGGTATGTAGTTTTATTAGTTATTTCACAATCAAAGTTTAAACATTATAAATTTACTTTACAAATCTTTACTTTATAAAACCATGAAATATATTTCTTTTGGTGTAGGTATTTCTTTGTCTGCGACTTGATCTTATAGTAGTTGAGATGAAGTATTATTTTGTCTTTATTCCATTGTGGATTGTTTTATTTGGATATGCTGTCGACCTTTTCCAATTTCAGCTTCAAGTTGTTAAAAACTCTTCGAACTTTTGAAATGCAAAAGGACTTTTCCTGAATATATCAAAAATAAATAAAGAAGGCTTAGAACAGAATTTTTAATGTACAACTTATATTCTGAAAATAAGGATTGCTTTTAGTCCTTTGTAAAGATCTCTATCAGAGTTGTCCACCAAATGAATGCGAAAAGGGCGGAATGCATAAAAGAAGATTAGGGTGAAGTTATAAAAATTCCGCAGATCCTCATTTTTAAACTTGGCGGACGGCGCTAATAGAGCTCCTATTGTAAATGGAAGCATAAGTTCCTTTTCAAAAAAAAACATTAAGAAAAACTTTGCATGATAACAAAAAACACGCTTTTTTTTAGATTGGATTTTTTTTCTATTTCTCATGCTGTATTTAATTTATTTTTTGGACTAGTAAATTTACTTGTATTGGTTTTAAAAAATATTTGAACTTTCTACTGTGCAATATAATATTATTTTTACACTATTACAGATTTATTTAAAATTTACTTTTGTAACGTAGTAGAGTAATTTGTAAATATGAAAATTTTGCTTCAAAAAAGCTGCATTGAAAATGTAAAGGTAATATCCATATGTTATTTTATTATAAACAATAAGGTTATAATTTATATATAATCATAACAACTATATTTTGTAAACAAAAATATGTGTACATAACCATTAAATTTGCACAATAATAAATACTTGAAAAGTTAGAAAATTGGTTTTTATTAGATATATAATAAAAGCTATTATAAAAACTATAGTATTATTTATCTATTTTTTATTTGATATTTATTTATAAATAATTTTTTTCTGTTTAAACAGAAAACTTTTTCTTTTCTTCAAAAAACTGGTTATAGTACAACTTCAGATGAAGTTTTACACAGAAGCAAGTTACAAACTTACCATTTTCAAAACTGTTTGCCAAGGTCAGTGGTATTTTAGTTCGCAATAATTTAACAATATTGTGATAAAATTAACTGTACATTAAATCTATTAAAATTTACTAATTTAATAATCTTTGATACTTGTCAATGTCTAATAATGTCTTTAAGACTTAGTTATTTTTTATAGACTGCCTATTCCTAAGTTAGAAGACACAGTTCAGAGATATATATCATCAGTAAGGGCATTACAAGGACATCCTAATATCAGTGAAACTCAATTAAAAGATTCGGAAAATGCGATCAAGAATTTTATGGCTAGTGAAGGCCAAGGTAGGAGATAATAAACAAATTTTAAAAAAACTTCGTTTTAAATATTCAATTTAGATATTGAAAAAAATATTATAAGTTAAATTTTTGTATTTTTAGGTATTGACAAGGCTCTAAGAGCCGAAAATGCGCGAAACAGTCACACCAGTTATATCACTAAACCCTGGTTTGATATGTACTTGTCAAGTAGATTACCTCTGCCACTGAATTATAATCCATATATTACATTTAAGAGGGATCCAGTCGATGCTATGAATGACCAGGTAATTAAACTTGTTTATTTATTTTTTGTTGTTTGTTTATTGTTTATTTTTGAAGGTTACATAGTAATATATAAAATAAAGTTTTAAACAAATCCTAGTAATGTAATGATTTTTTAAAGAATTTTTACTAAAAATGCTATGTTTTTAAGAAAATTGAGTGTTTTGGCAGGGGTACTTTCTTTTTAACAGCCTAGGTATTTTTCTTAAATAAATTTTGACTAATTATTTTTAACAACATATAGGCTACAAGGTCAACTAATTTAATTGTCTCCGCAATGAGATTTCAAAAAACCTTGAATGCCAGACTTTTAACACCTGAGGTTTTCTACACAAAGGACACAGCAAAATCACCTTTCATTCAGAATCTAGTAAAGTAGGTTCAAAATAAATAAAAATTTTGAATATTATATTTCCGAATGGGTTATTTTTAAGCTTATAAAGTGGGAATAGGCTACTTCAACTTAAACTAAAGCAGTTTAAGGTTATTAAAGTATGTTTATGAATTTTGACAGTTACAGTTAATAACCCTGCTTATATTTTGCATTTTTTTTTCAAAATTTTTTTGCATTTTTTTTTTAATTATGGAATTTTTTTTTAAATGGAATAACTGCTTTGAATGTAGGGTTTTGCCAAATGCATTGAAGTTGAGATATCTTCCAATGGTGTTAAATGGAGCTTATCCATTAGATATGAGTCAGTTTGCAAACTTGTTTAATTCAACTCGAATACCAAGATTGAGCAAAGATGAACTTAAAGTCTATCCAGATGCAAAGTAAAATTAAATAACTTTAAAAATAACTTTTTCGAAATTGTTGTGTTATATTATTTTACCTTTTACAACTATGTTTAAAGAAATGCCTTTGTCTAAATTTTGTGTTTTTAATACGTAGAAATACATTTTTTGATTTTTTTGAACATTGATGTTTAGGCATATTTTGGTGATTCGTAATGGTCATTTTTACACAATTGACACACTAAACAATGATGGTAGTATTGTGGAACCATTAAAAATAAAATCAAGTATTAATGAAATATTGGAAGATAATAGAAATAAACCTGATCATTCAATTGCTTATATGCCAACTACTGAAAGAGACACATGGGCCAAAGTCAGGTAAAGTCTATTTTAATATTTTTTGAAGTTAAAATCAATTTTTTCTATTAATTTGAAAACTTTTTTTAGAGACCATTTAGTTAACACTGGAAATGAAACTGCTATCGAAAAAATTGATTCTGCGATTTTCTGCCTTGTTCTTGAAGATTCTTCAGAATGTGAAACAATTAAGGGGAGCACTGATTTGTTTTTACATGGTGATGGTGCCTCCCGATGGTTCGATAAAAGCTTTTCATTGATTGTAGCGAAAAATGGGGATACTGCTCTTAACTTCGAGCATGCTTGGGGAGATGGTAAATTTTTTTTTTTGATTTTATTTCTTTTTAATTTTTCAAAAAAATTTTTGGAAGTAATTTTATGTAAATTTTTTTTTACTTTTCTAGTAGCAATAACTAGTTGATTAAGTTTTTTTTATGAGTTATACCCTAATTGTCAATATGGTTGTAACCCGCAACTAATATTTGCAAGCCCCCCAGAAATGGCAGTTTTTTTTAAGGGCCATGACTGTATATATATCAACCATTAAGCTTTGTTATATACAGATGTTACTTAAAAAAATTTTTTTTAATGTTCAAATTTTTCAGGTGTTGCTGTTATGAGATTTTTTAACGAAATCTTTGATGATTCAACATTGCAACCAGCAATAAAATATGACAGCACTGAGACAAGTGAAAATAATGTTGAAAGATTAGAATTTTGTGTTGACAGTTTTGCTAAGCATGAAATAGAGTGAGTATATAAAATTTATAAAAGTTTTCTACTACCTTTTTTAGGTTTTGTCTTGAATGACGTGGCATACTCTATACATAATGGAGCTTAGTGGATAATTGTTTATTTTATAGGCTTACCAAATAAATAAAACTGCTATTTGGGGTGCGCTGGTAAATTATCACAAGCAAATATTAGTTGAGAGTTGCAACCACATTTAAATGACCAAAATTAAAATTTCGACTATAGTTTGAGCTTATGACTAGTATACTATGAATAAATAGGTACAACTGACAAATAAATTGTGAACTTGTTTTTATTTTTTTTTATTGTATTTGTATCAATTATATTACAATTATTACTTATGTATTAATAAAGCACAATTATTTTTTGCCACAAAAATTTAGAGAAGCAAAAAAACGTTACGACACAGTAACTTCCTCTTTAAAAGCTGCTGCGGGAAAAACCGAAAAAATGAATAAAAATTATTTAAAACAAAAAAAAGTTTCACCAGACGGGATTATGCAGCTTGCAATACAGGTTTAACAAAAATAATTTGATTTAAATTTATTTATTATTTTATTACTTAGGCTAACTTTACAGCCATACCAAAAGAGTAATTTTTTCATGAGTTCAATCCCCACTGATCTCAGGCTGTAGCGCTCTTGAGTAAGGCGCTATAAATGGTATGAACTCCTGCTGAGCCAGCACTTAATCAGCAGCATAATTATCGTGCAATTATAATCTATAATATCCCAAACTGCTAAAGGCAACTCGAGACTGGGTCGGAGTAACTGATGTTACTCTATGTTTAAGTCGCGCATTCGACTTTGCCACATCAAGGATAAAGATACATCCAAAAAAAAAATTTTTATGGCAAATGATTTTTTTGTTAATTGGTTTTATCAAGGCTTTAGGGTTAGTCTTTTAACACAAAGAAGAACATGTTATACAAATAAATAATAATTATAGGTTGGGCATTATAAAATGTATGGCCACCCTGCTGCTACCTATGAGTCCTGCAGTACATCAGCTTTTAAACATGGTAGAACTGAAACTATTAGATCATGTACTTTGGAAGCACAAGCTGCTGCTAGAGCCATTACTGAAGGTAATGTACCAAAAAAAGATCATATATTTTTTGTTTAAATTTGTTTTTTAGATTTTTTTGATATTTTTTTTATTTGTAGGTACTGCATTACAGTCCAACAATAAGTTAGAAAATGATGCTGAGTATAGATCAAAAGTTGAAGATTTAATTCGAAAAAGTTGTGATAAACATAACCAGATTACTAAAGAAGCTGCTATGGGTGGGTTTTATTTTCTAATTATTTTTACAATTTCTTAAACATATTATATTTAACTTGATTTGATAGACATGATAAACAAATATTTATTATTTTGTCAACCTGTTAATTAAGATATAAATTTAAAGATTTAAAGCTTAGGGAAAATAAGTTAAACTTAGTGACTCTGTTATGCCACCAATTTATGTAACTTCATAAAATAACTTGCAATAAAATGCACCAAAAAATAGAACTTAATAAATATATTTTATATAGATAACAATAAATGTAATAAATACTATCCAAAAAAAATTCAAAAGTTAGAAAATATTACAAACTTTGTTTAAATTCAAAAACTTCAAAATTTAGGTCAAGGTTTTGACCGCCATTTATTTGGAATTCGTAACACTGCTAAAACCGTTCTTGAAATACCCGAACCCTCATTTTTTACCGACCCTTGTTACATCACAATGAACCACATTGTTCTTTCGACGTCTACTTTATCCAGTCACGCTGTTGACATGGGGGGCTTTGCCCCAGTTGTCCCAGATGGGTTTGGAGTAGGTTACGGGGTCAAAGATGAGTTTATAGGTTGTAATATTACTAGTTATGATAGTAGAGATGTTGAAGGGTTGGTTGATTCCATTTCTTCAGCATTTGATGATATTCATACTGTGTTAAATGGTTAAACTTTGATGCTTTAATTTAATAGAAATACTATAATTTATTTTTTTAATTTTTCTATAATTTAGTTAATAAAAGTTTTAGTAAATATTAAATAAGAAAATTCAGTGTTTAAAAAATAACATCTTTATTAGTTCAATCTATATTTTTGATTTAAAGATGTTTATCTACTATTATTTAAAATATGTAATAATATACTAATGTTATGTTTAAAATATGCATGTAGGAACAATTTCTGTTAAAAGTTCAGTTTTCTTAATTAATCTCTGCTGTGCATTTCAAAAATTTATAATCTATATTATACATAGTTCGTCTATCTCGTATAAGTTATGAAATTTGCAGTAATTTTTGTTAAACTTGTACCTCATTACAAAACATACATTAAAAATTAGACATATTGTTTCTTGTATTTACTTATATATCTATTAATAAATTTAAAAAAATCAGTTTCTTTTTATACCTTTTCAAAGAATAGAATTCAGATTATTGAAATTCTAATATATTGAGAAATTTTATGATCTTTAAACAAACTGTGCTTTTTTGAAGTTGGGGTTAAAATAAATATTGACAAAATCTCTCTAAACGTATATCATTAACCTGGACAATAAATATAAGTAAATAAGGTTAAGCACCTGACGTATGACGTATTCTTACGCACGCACGTCCAAACTATATTTAGTTAGCAACTTATTCTTAGATAGAAAATTTATTACTTGATATTTGTATTGGGTATTATTTGACCGGTTTATAGTTATATATAGAACGAAACTAGATAAGTAAATATATTAAGTTGAGTGATCTTTTTTGTTGTATAATGGTCATCAACAAAAATGTGTATTGGTGTAATTTAAAACTGACGTTTATAGGTAGCCTAATGATCTTATTAGAATGATATAACAGCTCAGTTACGAATCAGGTTAAGTACATAGACTTGTACAGCATATGTGTGGGGCACTTAATACCACGTATTTTTTAGAATTTTTTGTTTGTTTTAATTACTTTTTCTCAATGGCCCACGTAGAATTTTTTTATTTTTTGTGTTCCCAAACGACATTTTTTATTACTTTTAAGTTGCACCCACATATATTTTTTATTTAATTTATTAACTTTTTGGCAGGTAATTTTTATATTACTCATTGCTAATACGAATTAGATTAAGGTTTATTGCAAATCAAACATAAAAACAATTGGTGGAAAATTTTAAATCAAATAGAATCACATAGAATATTTTTTCGTAATTTTAAGAAAAAAATAACAATAAATTTTACGAAACTTTAAACTATATTTAAATTAACTCGTAAAAAAGCAAAAAAGTTTTTTTTTTTAAAAACTTTAAAAAACACTTTGCTTTTATGTTAAATAGAATGATAAATTATTTTTTTGGAATTCTAAGGAAAAACGACCTAAAATTTTATGAAACTTCAAACTTTATTTAAATTAACTAATAATTAAGCATAAAAATTTTTTCTCATAAATTAAAAAAAAAAATTGTTTTTATATTAAATAGATTAACATTACCTTTTTTGTAATTCTAAGAAAAAAAATACATAAATTTTTATATTCATTATTTAAATTTACTAATAAAAAAAAATGTTTTTTTCTGGGAAATTAAGACATACTATTTTTTACCTAATTCTTAGCTTGAAATGTGTAATTAAGGTTTTATCAGTTGTTTACTTTTATTGAAATTGTGTAATTACGCCGTGACCCGATATAAGAACCTTTAATGTTAATAAAGTACACACCAAATATTGATGTATTGTTTGTTTTTAAATGTTGATCTTAATAGTTTCATGTACGTCACATATTATCTAGAAGTTCGAAAAGGGCACAAAAATAAAATATGAAAAAGGTTTTTTGAAGTTTGGTTTCGGTATTTTTATTTATGCATTTAAATTGTTAATGTAGAAAGTAACAAGTCGGACAAGATAATCCGACTTTCTATATAATTGGTTGTAATAGTATTGCCTTGCTGTGAACCCCGTTTTTGGTAGTATTGTTTAAATAACTTCTACTTTTTTGATAGTTTTGTAACATTTTCTTATTCATTTTTGCCTAGCATTTAGTTTTTTGCTGACTAAAAATATTTCAACGCACTGAAAACTTTAAACTTTTCTTTAAATACAGTGTTTAAATATTTTGATTTATTCCCTTTATAACTTGATGATTGTACAAATCAATACAAAATAAGTAAAATACGATAAAAAAAGGAAGTTAAACTTAAACAAAAAAATAATTAATAAGTTAATATAACACCGTTATAAAAATAAATAAATAAATATATATAATATATTATGTAAGATCAATAACATGTTGAAGAAATGTTGTGAATAACACAAGTATTTTAAATATCAATTAAAATAGTATCTTTTGATAAATTTATTTTTATTTTGTCCAATGTGAACTGCAAATAAGTGTAGATATCTCGACTGAACAGTCCACAAGTTTCTTTTCGAGATTTTGGCAAGGCTTTTGATAGTTTTTTGTTTGCAAATTTTCCTATACAATTTTCAACAAAATCTTCGCCCTTAAACATATTTAGTTGTAATTCTAAATAGGAGTCTTTAAAAAGAAGAAATAAATTTGTAGCTTTTTAATTAACTTATATAAAATATTGTTAATATTATTCTATAGTTAAAAAACTATGTTTTTTACCATTATTAGCATGTATTTTTACCGTAATAAAATTGCCCACAAATGATTGCAATAACTTGATTGCGTCAAGTTCAGAAAGTTTAATGCAAGATTCGTTTAATGAAAACGAGTCGCATGGGCCTCTGAGTAAACGCTAAAAAAAAACTTTAAATAAAAATAAACTATAATAATGCTAAAAAAAAATTTATGTGGATTCAAAAAAAATTAAATAAAAAATAAAACAACTTTAATTTAATTTTTCTATAAAAACTTTTAAAAACTTGGATATTTCGCATTTAAAAAAAATGAATGTTAAAACTAGTACACAAATGCACATATAAAACTTTAGTATAGCTTAGTTTATTTAACATAAATCACACCTTAACTTTAAAGATTTAGTATAGGTAAACTAGCTTTTAAATTAATATTTTACCTGCAAATGCCTGGTCCTTCTTCGTCTGTTGTTTTCCATTACACAATTTTGCATAAGAACATTCTGCATATTAATATATCAGGTGTTGGTTTATTAAAATATGTGAACCATAAACTAATGTGTACTCACGTGTTCCACCGAATGTAATAAAGAACCCGCGGTTTGGTACCATCTAATCAATCTATATGTGTCTACAGCTAACTTTATTAAATTTTTACTGGTCTTGTTTTTAATTTTATAAGTCTTGGGAATTCTTAATTTTCCACGTAAAAATATATTTTTTGTTTTCTTTTTTGTAACTTTTTGCTGGACAATTAAGAAAAAAAATATTTAAAAAAATATTAAAAAAAAAATTTGATTTTAATACAAGCAAAAATTAATTGGATTAAAATTCGTAATTTTTTTATATATTTTATACGTTGAACTTACTAGGAACAAATTTATTCCAGAAAAGTCTCTCGACAATGTATCACCCATATTTAAAAATTGATTTTGATATTCGTTTAAAATAAAATTTTGGTTTGATTCTATATATGCAAAAGCTTTTCGGCATTGCCTTTTTGAACAATTTCTTCCCAATTTTTTTGAAAACTTAGCTTCCAAAATCGTAGTCTTAATGCATATTAAAATCCATAATAATAATAAAACTTTAAACTTTGTTAAAATAATACAAGGGCTCATTTTAAGTTGTCTACAACTTCGACTTTACTTGAAATTGATTTTATGTGGCGCAGAGCCACACTATTTATACTTTAGTCTAATGCAATAAAACTTAGTCAATAACCACCAACTTGTTTACGAGAGTTAAATTCTATTTGTTAACTCGTTAATAATAATGTTAGACGAGGTTTGTTCTAGTGCGTAAAAATGTGACGTTTTACCTATATTTTGACCTGTTTGTTTTCCTATTAAATAATAAATGAAGTATGGCCTATTGACCTAAAACTTTTTTTAAAAACGCAAAGTCATTAACAACAATAAAATAAAAATGTTGAAAATTTTTTGGTTTTGTAAAAAGATAAAAAGTCTGTATCAGATACTCTTAAATTTAAGAAATTGTTTTACTTTTCATGTAATTGTATTTTTTAAAAGTTATTTTTTTTCTTTTAATGTTTATAATGAATTGCACAACGACAAATAAACAAAAAAAAATTTAATCCCTTAAAAAATTTTATATAAATAAATAAACAAATTTAAAAAAATTTAAAATAAATAAAAAATGAATAGAATAAAGTTACTATACATATAAATAAAAAAAAGTAGAAAGTTATTTAAAAAATGGCAGTGTTTTGTAATAAATATGCTTTAATCAGTCAAATACATTTCAATAAAAATCATTTTTTATTAAAATATAGTTTCGTTATTTTGTGTTAATTTATGCTGGTAACTCAATTACGTTTACAGAATCCTGTAATTTATTATAAAAGTTATCTCTAAATAGTCCACAAGAATATTCTTTTTTTTTCAAAATTTTTCTAATTTTATTTATTTCTTTGTTTTGCTTTTTCTTCTTATAAATACATTGCATTATAAGATCGTCCTATATAAAAAAAAATTAGTGTTTAAAAAAAGATTTATAACAAGAAATAGAAAATTAGTTAAAAATTAAATTAAAAATCAGATATTTAACCTACTTACATTTTTAAAATTGTCGTTTACAACATGGAAAGATTTTAAAAGTTTTTTCGCGCTTTCAATGTAATAAGAAACACACTGTTTTTGTAGCGAGTTTGGACCGCACGGACCAGATTTTACCTCGTGAAATATTTGTCTTTTGTTTCGATTTGAAGTGGTACAATCCTAAAGATATAAAAATTAGTTTAAAATACGATGCAAATAAAAACAACTACTAAATTTAATTTTGAAAAAGTTTTATAATCTTTTTTTAACTTACAAGTCCAGTTTCTTGTGGTAGTATATCTTGAACTTGTTTATAGAATTCCATGAGTCTGTAAGTATTTACTGCTAGTTGAACTAATTTATTTGTAGATTTGCTTTTTATTTTGTACTTGTTTGGAATTTTTAACTTTTTTTGCTGGAATATCTTTTTTGTTATTCTTTTGGTGGTCGAGTTGGACTGCAAACAAAATAAAAACGCTTAAAAATTATTTTATGCAATCTTTTTATTTAACTTTTTAAATACAAGGTTACGATATTAAAAACCTAAATCGCTATAAGACTGCGGTTACATCAAGGATAAACTAAAAACATTAAACACTTTTTAATATATGTTTAATTACTAATATTTGTTAACAGAACAATTTAAATGCTATTTTATTCACCAGTGAGATTTTGTAGTTTTGTCCTAACAGAAATTGTATTTCTGATAACTTCTTTTGAAAATCGGCGAGCAGAAAAGTCTTATTCGTATCCAGATCATTTAACGTTTTCTTGCAAAGCTTTTTTAGGCATTTTTTAGTAAACTTTTTACTCTTTGTTGCACTTGTGCCGCTAATGTATAAAAGTACACAAAAAAACGCCAGCCAAAAGATCGTAGCTGAATTTTTGTAAAGGCTAAGACTAGATAATTTCATTTTTAATACTTCTATATATTTTAATCCAAGTATTAAGATATTATATATTTTGTAATTATGAAATATGATAAAAATTGTGCTTTTATAAGGTTAAGGTTTGCATATAATCGTTTGGCTTGTACGAAAAAAGATTATCATTTTCTGTTTTCGCTTCTAAAAAAAGGAAAAATTTCCCTATTGTTCGGTAGATCGTTGTTGTCATTCGGTCAGCGAATCTGAAATATTTGCTTAATTGTTAAGTGCTTGATTTTACTGTCGTGAATAAATTTTCCCCACTTTCCTCAAGTCAAATGTTATTTGAAAATGCATAAATTTCGGTCTGAACCGTAAAAGTTATTTATAATTTTTTTTTGACAGTTTACCAAAAAAAAATAACAGTTCTCAAAAAAAAATTATATCAAATTAAAATTGATAAATTTCACTGTCTTTAAATTATATCAATTTAATTGTAAATTTTTTTTTACTATTTATTGTGTATTTTTTTGACTAACAAGTCCTTAAATTCATTTAAGGTTGTGTCTATTTGTTTAAGATTTACTGGCCTTTACATGTTAGATTTGGATATCATTTTTTGTGTTTTAAGGGTAACAACAGACTTTAAAAAAGCAGGCTTTTAAATAAACATATAAGAAAAAAAAAATTATGAAAGAGCAATTGGTCATTATTTATTTGTTCGAATACAATTAGCAATAGGGTAAAATTTTAGGCATCGAAATTTTTTATTTTTTTATATTTCATATTTACACTAAACAAACAGAAATCGGAGTTTATAATATCACTACGCAAACACAATCAATCCCCTTGTAGCGTAAAATTTGTTCGACTAAAAATAGTTTTAATTTCTATTTTTGACACTGTAAATTATTGAATCCGGAACTGTTGGATTTGCTGAAAAACAAAACGTTTTTATTTAGATTTTTACATCTCTTCTACATATGCTTAAACATTATAAGGGGCCTCTAAATATACGCTTTAACAGGATATGTAAAAGCCTAATTAACTACATATGACGTCATATATTGGATTTTTCACGATAACTTAAAAATTCAGGAAGACTAATATTTACATCCTTACCGCATAGGCTCATGCTGTAATAATAATAATATTGTGGTCACGTGACGTTGGGTCTGTGACATCAGATTTTATGATGACAAGTCGTTACGGAATTTTAAATTATAGATAGACATGTGGTTGTTAAATAAACCAAACGTAAGATGCGACGAACAAGTTTCCGGCTATATTTTGCTTCATTTTAATCGATCCGGTTTCTAGCAGGTATAATACAGGTTTAAATATAAACACCAAATCAACAAGCAAAATACAAAGTGAAATAAGTCGAGCAATTTGTGGCTCGGTTTATTGACAATTTATATTTTTGATCTTTCGGTGTAATAAATATATTTGTCAAAAATAAAAACATTTTTGAGGGGATTTTAAGATACTAAAGCCAACAAATATTGCCAATTTGTATTTGAATATTCAATACTTTTATTCGGCATTTTAGTGGGTTTAAAACGACAAAAAATATTAAAAATTATAATACAAAATAAAAATTTTAATCAATGTTAAAAATCGATTATATATTTAATTAATGGGTTAAAATTGGACATTAAATTTTCACCCTAATATTTGTTAAAAATGGTTTTTAAGAGATACATTGTTTTTAAAAACAAATATTTCATTAAAGGTATTTTAAAATTTTAATTTGTTCTTACATTAATTAAAACCATAACCCCGCTGCACAAAGTTACAAAGGCCCCAGCCCATGCAAAATAAAACGAAAAAGAAAAAGTTAAAATATTTGGAACCAAATATCGATTTAATTGATCTTCAGTATAAACTGCCGCCCCAGCGATTGTTAAAATTCCTAAAAATAAATTTGGGTCACGTTGTGTTTTTACATCGACTCGTGACTGATTCACATAATTAAATTAATTTATTTTTACAAGTTTTAGCATGTTATAAGATTTCCAGATTTAACAAACTTAAAAATTACATAAAAAGGATTAATTTACCTGAAGTATTATAAATTTAAGATAAATTTAGTTTTTAATTATGAAGTTTAAAATAATAAAACTAAATTCTTTATAAATTTTTTTGACAACATTTAAAGAGTCGTTGTTTTGGTAAAAAAAGGTGTCTTAGTAAGAATCAAGCTCAATACCTGGAAATATCAAGTTTAAAACGATATAAAATAAAAGTATAAAAGTTTTAACCTGCTATTATACTAATTATTCCGCCAGGCGTTTGGTATTTCGGTTTTTCTTTATAAGACCCGAAGATAGACAGGAAAGCTCCAATTGTTGATGTTATTGTGGCAGTTAACATCAACGCTTCTAATACTGCTAACTTAAACTCTTTTGGCGCTTAAAATTTAAGTTTAACAAGTTAAGATGTTTTTTGTTTTTAATTTAATGCATTTTATGTAAGAAAAGTAATTTAAATTTCAGTTGGTCTTTGCTTGTTAACCTTAAGTTGATTTTATAAGTACATCACGTTATGTGGTTTACGGTGGTTGGTTAGATCACTTGGTTTCATTCTATAAGGTACTTGGTACGATTCCCACTGCTGCTATGCAGTTTATATCTCATTATAGTGTCTTTAAAGCGTTATAAGGGGTATAGACTTTTGCTGAGTCAAAAATTAAAAACACATTATTTATCAAGCAAATTCTATAACATCCCAAACAGCTTAAGTTAACTCAAAAATGGCTCGGGTATAACCGATAGGTGTCGGAAAGTCGCTTTCACACGCAAGGATAATAAATAAAAAAATAATTAGGTGATTAATTGATTAGTTACTAATATATAAAGTAATAAGTGGTACTTACATTCTGCTTTATAACAAGACGCTCCCACGCAATTCTGGAAAATTCCAAAGTAAACATTAGCTGTATTTGTCCACCATGGTCCAAACGTTGCAACCACAATTAATACCACCCCCAAAACAGTTATAGCAGTAACAGTGCCTTTAAAACACTTCATTGGTGCAATTTTATTAAAATCTAATAGATTTTAAATCCACATTTTTAGGCTGACTTTTTCTGGTATTTTATTTAAGTAATTTAAAATCAGTGAAGCAAAAAATTAAGTCTTTGCTTATAAAAAACATTAGTACTTTTAGACTTTAAAATAGCAATTCAAATAAGTATAATAAACGAATGTAAATGTTAACTTGGACATTTCTTGCTGGTAATTATTACTTTAAACATAATGTAGATAAACTGCATTTCAATTCTGATTTTAGCACAAAACAACTTAGCCGTTGCCGCGGGCCTGTTAAAAATCTACCTCCTTGACCTACTTCATTTAAAAAAAAATTAAATTTAAGGTGTTTTTACATGCCAGTGTTTTTAAAAATTTTATATTACAAATTTTCGAACATTTTTTTGCACGAAAAATGAGTTCTTTAAATGAATTGTTTTTAAATTTTTAATATTTTTTGTAATTATAATAAAATTATATAATTAAATTTTTATATAAATATATTTTACTTTATTTGTAAAGTTGCTTATATGTTGTTATATAGAATAAATCAAAAAATATTTTTTTTATTTTTAACTTTTTCTCGCTACGACTGTTAAAATTTCTAACCGCGTGTTGGCGTTACAGATTTTGTATAGAGGATAAATTCACGTAGATTGCTTCGTAAATAATCTGTAAAGATTAGTACACAAATCAAATTATTATTTTTTTATTCAGTTTAGTTTATAAATTTTAATATTCTATTTTTTAATGTTTTTGTTTTAATTTTTTTTTTAAAGTTGGGATTTGTTATTTTTATTTTCTGTTTTATGACTCACCATCACAGACAATGACGTCACGCTCTCGTTACCGATTAAAACACATGACCAAAAACTTAGTGACTTTTGTTATAAATATTGTTGTTAATTTTAAAGGTTTGTAACTTGTATAGACTGTAATCAGGCAATTTTGATAATAATAAACGGTTTACTGAACATAATAGGCTAAAATTTTGAAGTTCTAACTATCTGACTATCAAAAAACCGTTTAGGTTTGACTTCAAAATTAAAAATTTAATATTTTTGTTGCAGAATTGAATAGCACTTGATATTTTAAGAATAAAAACTTTAAGAAACAAAAATGGCGTACGAAGTAGAAATAGGACGTTTCTTTACAGTTCCATTAAAGAAAACGAGTGATGTGGATTTAGTTAAACCCATGGAAACTTTTATTAAAAACACTTTTGACAAGGTACAAAAAAAGGTTAAAACATATTAAAAATGTATTTAGGCTTATGATTTAAAAGATTAACAGTTTTAACTATTTAAATTATTGTGTTTTTACATACATTTTGACGTAGTAAAGGTATAAATAAAAACTTAATCATATGATGTTCAATTATTATTTTTACTTTGTTTTTTTTAATGGTTAAATACTGATTTGCATTAAAAAAGGTAGTTTGGCTAATTTTTTGTTATTTTTAAAAGACTGATGATGATCTAATGAAGCATATTCGTGAGTTTAATGCAATGAGAAAAAATGCGACAAAACCTTTAGATAAATCTGCATCATCACTTAACATTCTGTTTAGGTAATTTTTTTTGCTAACCTAAGTTTTAAAAAAATTTTATTTTCTAAATAATTTTTTTCTTCATATTTTTTAATAAAAATGTCGGATTTTTGAGACTGGGTCAAGGCAACTGATGTAACCCTGAGTTTGGGCTGTAAGGTTGGCCTTTTTATATCAAGGGTAAAAATCTACAAAATAGAATTTCTACTATAAAAATTTATTTGTGTTTTTTAGTTACTATGACCAACTTGTAGCTGCCTCCAAAAAGGTTCCATTCCGGGAAGCAAGTGGAGTTCATATTTCTTTTAGCTGGAAGGACTCGCTGCAGAAAGCCAAGTTTTTGAGCAGCACACCAAAGCTTAGTAAGATATTGATTGACTTTTTAATTTATTTAAGTTCTAACTTTCTATTGATTTAAAAATTCAAATTAATAAGAAAAGTCTAATTTTATAGCGTGTTGTCACAATATCAAATTAGTTATACTTTCAACTAAATGTTATTGATAATCTACTATACATAATTAATTTTACAATAATTTAAAATATCATCAATAGTATTTAGATATACTAGCAATCTAAAGCAGATTTGCAATAATTAAAACATAGTTTTATTTTTCACTTTGTAATTTCAGTTTTTTTACTTAATTTTTAGGTATAGTTGATGGTGAGTTTGAGAGGTTGTGTATATTATACAATATTGCTGCTCTGATGTCCCAAGTAGGCAGTGAAGCTAACTTACAAACTGATGACGGACTTAAACTTGCTGCAAAGTATTTTCAGGTATTTCTTTATGTTTATGGTAACTATTCTGTTGAAATTTCAATCTGTTGTTGATGGTTATAATACTGCTGTATGGTATTTGCACTTGATAAAGTTGAACAATAATATCCTGGGATAGGGGAATTGATACTGGGGGTTTTTGGTGTATATATATATATTTAGAAATGTAAAATAAAAATATAATTTTGTAATTGTCCTAATTGATTAAATTTAATCATATAGGCTATATATATATATACAGAAAATTAAATTTTAAACTTTAGGAAACTCAAATTGGGTTGAAATTTTTATTATGTTATGTTTGGATAGAAATAAAATAGGATATAAAAATGTTATATTTAAATTACAGTTTTTTTGTGCCCATTGAATATGGAATTTTGTAACTTATTTTTACTTTTTCGTTAAGTCATTGTGTTATTTTAGTTCTAAAATTCAAAAACATTGGTTTTTGTATTCAATGTTTTATTTCATTTTAAAAAAATGTAAAAATCATGATTTTAAATTGAATGTATATAAGTATATTTTTATTTATTTTTCGTATTTTGATAGGAATCTGCTGGCATATTCACGTACATTAAAGATAGAATTGTATCGGTCGCTGGCTCACAAACCTTAACAACTGACTTAGCACCTGAAGTATTAAATGCATTCAGGAACAGCATGGTTGCCCAAGCACAGGAATGCTTTTATGATAAAGCGAGCACTGATCCAGGCCGTAAGCTTAAATTAACATATTTTAATTCAAATATTAGAGTGTATGAGTGTATATTATAAAATCCTTTTAAGAACTTGGTCTAAAACTTTGTTTAGTTAAATTTTTTGGCATAAAAACTTGTTGTAATAAGAAATAATTTCGTAGTTTTGTTAAACTAATACTCAAAATACTGTGGAAAAGACCTTTTTCTTTAATTTAAGTCCAATTTATTTTTTAATTCATAAATTTCTGAATAAAGTAACATAGTAAATTATTAATGATCAAATACAGTATCATAATTACAAATCCAATATTACTTAAACTTTTATTATTTTTAAACAGTTCTTTTTTTGGATATATTTATTTTTTGGGATTTGAGCTTAGCATAAAGACTAGTTTTTTGTTAATGGTTAACTGATTCTTTAATCCATATTGTACTTGATTGTATAGCTTACAAAATTATTATGTTTTTTCCTAGAAATTGGCTTTGAAAAAAGTATTCATTTTTTAAATTATAAGATTTTTATTTTGTATTCCTAATTTAATTTGTGTAATATAGAAGGTGTCAATTTAAAATAATATTGATTTTGGATTTGTCTGGGTATATTTGTCTAAAATTGTTTGTTTAATTAACAAATATCATTGTATAACACTTTTTTAACCTTGTCTCAATTATTTTGTATTTGCATGCACGCCTTATTTTTTAACTTAAAGGTTAATTTATTAATTTTTTTCTAGTGAACAAAAAACCTGAAATACTGGCAAAGATTGCAATGCAGGCTTCCTATTTATATTCTGAAGCAGCAAAGGCTTTTGCTGAAAGTGACAGCAGTTATTCTATTATTCCTATCCTGGCTCTTATGAACGCTAAAAGAGAATTGTTTGAGGTAAGATAAATGTTATACGCAAATTAAAAATTATTTTATTTACTTTGGGTTTTGGTAAGGCTTTTTTTTTAAAGTAAAAAAAATGCTTTAACATTTTTATTATATATATATAGTTATTTTATAGACCTTTTTTGTAAGTCTTAAATTAAAAATGTTTTGCCGACTCATATTTTAATATTATATGTAACTAACCAAATTAGAAAATTGTTATATATCGCTGAAACTGGTTAAAAAATTAATTAATTAAAATTTTAATTGTTTGCAGATAAGAGCTCAACACCACCAAGCAAGAGCTGCAAATGCTGGGAAACAATTTGGAGAAGCTATTGCAAGATATAAGGTAAAACAACAAGTTAAAAAAACATGGATTTATTGCATTAAAACTTATAAAATCAGTTATATACTTTTTCAAATTTTAATAAAAATTGTAAAAATCCTTTTTTTATTTTGAAAAAAAATTTGCTTTAACTTTTATCGGCTCTAATTTTTAAATGTTTAATGTTTAGCTAATTGATCCAAATTTAAAAGCTTTGATTAAATCGTCTATGGAGTATTTACCAACCTTTAACGGAAAACAACTGTATGCTGTGATTACTGCTGAAAAGGAGGTAGGCAATATATATGTATTTTTTTGTATATATCTTTATCCTCGATGTGGGAAAGTCGAATGCACGACTTAAACATAGAGTAGTTACTCTGACCCAGTCTCGAGTTACCTGTGGCAGTTTGGGATATTATAGATTATAATTGCCCGATAATTATTTTGCTGGTTAAGTGCTGGCTCAGCAGTAGTTGACACCAGTAATAGCGCCTTACTCAAGGGCACTACAGCATGAGAGCAGTGGGGATTGAACCCATGATTTTATGTGTGGTGTAGCAAGTGTTCTAACCACTACACCACGCTGCCGGTTATATATATATATAATGTAAATGTTGGTATTTATACACCTAATTAACCTATTACTATATCCTCACCACATATAATAATGACACTATGTAGTTATTTAAAACTATTAAGCCTACATAATAAACAGTTTAAAATACTTATACACTAGTTTCTTTATGTTTAATTAAGTAATGTATAATTTGTTAATAAAATTGTTTTTATAAAACCTACGCAATGCAAATTAATACAAACATATTTATTTTTGCTTTAATAAAACTTGTATATTTACATAAGATATGATATATTATAGGATATATTTGTTCAAATTTTTTGTTCTATAATTATAAGTATACAATATTAAATAAAAACCTATTATAAAAGCTATTTACACATTTTAAGAGTTAAATAAATATTTCTTATTAAATTAAATTTAAAATAATTAAATTTTTTTTAATTTTAAATTTTGACAATAAAATTAAAATTTAAACTTAACTTTTAATAGGTTTTAGGTGCCTATAGTAAATAATAAACTTTATTTTTAAAATAGATTCAAAAAATATCTTTATTTACATTCAAGAAGACACAAAAATCAATTCATTAATTTTTTGTTTAAATATTTTCAGGAAGTAATAAAGGATAACAACTTTATTTATAACGATGTTGTTCCCAAAGCCTCGGCTTTAACTCCTATCAACAAAGCTCAGATTGCAAAAGCGAAAACTTTTAGTCCAGACGAACAGTTGGGATCAAAATTTAACGGTACGTTGGTTTTTAGTTTCACTTTCAATTCGATATATAACCAAACAATGTATTATAAATAGTTTCAATATATTCAAATGATGAATAAAATGTTTATTTTGTTATATGTAATTTTATTTTTTCGAAAAAGCAACAATTATGATTTTTATTTTAAGTTGTGTATTTTTTTAGTGTACAGTAAAATTAAAATGAAATTTAAAATAATTTATTTTAAGATTTGTATTTTACTATAAGCTTTATTTTAAGTTTAACCTTTATAAATTTTTTTTTTTTTTTTTATATTTTTATTTCTAGATTTGTTTTCAAGCTTGGTCCCTCTTACTGTCCACAATGCACTAGAATCTTATGAGGCAAGAAGAAAGGAAATTGTGGATAGACAGATTGAACGAATTAGGGAACAAAACACTTTAATTAATGGGTTTGTTGTGAATTGAGTAAATTTATTTTTAAACCTGGTGCTTATTTGTCTGAAAAAAATTTGCTCTAATGTTATTTTAAATGGTAGACAATGACTTGCTACTGAAAACAGTTTAATTGTTGTGATTTAGAGTCAAATTGCAACTAATATTTGTTAATAATACTTTACCTGCACCACAAACAATAGTTTTGTTTATTTTGTAGTCCTGTGATTTGGAGATACATATATATCATACATTTAGCTTCAATATATACAGATTTCAAATAAACAATAAGATAAACAGTAACAGTAGTCCGGTGGTGTGTTGAAGCGGTCATGGCATTGGACTACGATCCGAAAGGTTTCGGGTTCGAGCCACACCAACACCACACTATTCTCCCTCGAGCCTGGCGTTTACGGATAGCTCAGACACGACCCAAACCGCACACCCTAACCCAAATAAAATATCAAAAAACCTATCCCCTTGAGGGGATATGGAAAAAAAACAATAGGATAAACAATACCAGTCAATAAATACAAAATGTAACTTTGATTTTTAGAAAAATATAAACTTTAAAGATAATCTTTTTTTTTCTTAGTGTTATGTCTTCTCTTAATCTCCCTGCTGCCCTCGAGGACATGTCAGGAAGCGACATTCCTGCCTCCATCTTGGAGAAATCAAAGACAGTTGTTTCCAAGGGAGGAGCTGCTCCGATTGATCAACTTCTTCAAGAGCTTCCGGACTCTCTGGAAAGGAATCAACAGATTCTAACAGAGGTAGGATTTTATCTTCAATATTTTTTTTCTTGTTTTTTTTTTTTTAATTTGTTTACAGATTTTTTAAATAAATTTATTGTTTTTAATTATTCCAATTTTATAAGGTTTAACTTAATTTTATTTTTTAGTGTATAAGGATCTTGAATGAGGAACAATCTTCCGATGCTGAGTTAAGAGAAAAGTTTGGAGATAAATGGAAGAGAAAACCATCCTCTGAGCTCACTGCTCCTCTTAGACAAGGTAAGTTTTAAGTTTGAGTAAGTTTTAAAAGGTGAGTTTTATCCTATATGTTATTAATTTAATTGGAACATTAAATTAATAATTTACAAATTTTTAAAATCATTTTTACACAGAGGCAAGTAAATATCAGACAATTATCGAAAACGCCCAAAAAGCAGATGGAATTATCCGAGGGAAATACATGGAAAATAAAGAGGGAATTGACCTTCTATCCCTTCCGGAACCTCAATTGAAAAAAGCAGTTCCATCAGCCAGCCCTATGGCTGCTTTAAAAGATCATGCAGTAAGTTAAACAAATAAAATAAATTTAAAATCGATTTTTTTTTGAAGTTTATTTTTTTAACATTGTTTTTAATAATATTGTATTTAAGCGTAGTTTAATTTTCTACTATAGTATCCTTGATGTGGAAAGAACGACCTTACAATCTGAACATAGAGTAACATTAGTTACCTCGACCCAGTCTCGAGTTGGCTTTGGCAGTTTGTGATATTGTTGATTATATTTGCTTAATAATAAAGCTGCCAATTAAGTATTTACACAGCAGAAGTTCATGTTGTTTATAGCTTTTTAGTACAACATGAGATCACTGGGGATCTAACTCAGGACCTAATGTAGTAAAGACAAGTGTTTTGATCACTACACCATGCTGCCGGTTTTGATGTTACAAATTTATGTCTTAAAATAATTTGTTAAAATTTGTAAAAAATTGTAATTTTTCAGGTTGTAAAGGAGTTGAAAGGTTTATGTGAGCGAGTTGAAACACTGAAGGCAGAAAGAGAGGTAATGGAAAACGAATTTAAAACAACAACTTGTGATATGACCAACAAGTTTGTTCAGGTATTTTTACAAACAATTTTCAAACCTTTTTGAGTTAAAATTGTAAATTTAGAAAAAATATGGTAAAAAGTCTTAAAATTTGTGCTGAAGTTAGTATATTAGTCTTCATATGATCATGTGGTCCCAATGGCAGGCTTTTAGGGCTGTTATTAACTCATAAAAATACTAAACAAAAAGTAAGTAATAAAAAAAAACACAAAAACATTTTACAACTAACTTGAATGATGCATAAAAAAAGTATTTAATACAAGATAAAGATTATATAACTAATTAATAAAATAAGAGTTGTAACCTGATAGTGATAGTTTCAGTACTTTACAACGAGTTGTTCAGAGTTTTTAGCATAAACTATTCTAATTTTTCAGGTACTTGCAGAGGAAGGAGTTTTAAATGAAGAAGATATATCACCGGGTGAGCTGGATAGGATCTACCAACCACTTATACAACAAGCTAACGGGGCTTCGGATAGACAAGAATCTTTACTTGCTAACATACAGGTGAGATATTAAAAAAAATGACTTGCAATTTATGGTCTTTAAAAGAACTCTTTACGTATGCAGTCCTCACTAAATTTCTTATTACCTTTACAGCTCTTATTTAAATATATAAAGACCCCAACTTTTAGTCACTATATTTCTAAAGTTAGGTTATTATTATTTTGTATACCCGATAATTAAAACATATTTTTCTTGCTATTTTTACCGTTTTCTCGTTTTGATTTTACAATCTGAAATTTTTTGAAAAACCGTAACTATAACTAATTCAAAAAAAAACACTGTACCCTATAATTTTGTTAATTCTTGTTATTTTCCAGAGAAAGCTACGAAAATAATGTTTAAACGACTAGTTAAAAATTTTTTACCATTTGCATTAATTTGATATTTTTTATTATTTTTTTACAGAGATGTAGTGAGCAGTTTCTAGCTTTAAAGAAGCAAGGTAAAGGGGGAAATTCGAGGGAGGATGTGTTGAAAAAAATGGCAGCAGCATTTGATCGGTATCAAGAACTATTAGCCCATTTACAGGTTTGTTATTTCATGTTAATTTTTATCTTTTTATGAGGTTGTCTGATTGTCAAAGTTAGTATATAACAATTGTTTTTTGTTTAATTTTTCTAGGAGGGGAATAAATTCTACAATGATTTGACCGAATTACTTCTGAAGCTTCAGGGAAAATGCAGTGATTTGGTGTTCGCCAGAAAAACCGAGAAAGAAGAACTGTTAAAGTAGATTATATTTTTGTTTAGAAATTATATTTAATTTAAAAAATTATTCTTGAAATAATTATTTGAAAAAACTCTATAATTTATCATTTGCTAGTTTTAAAGCGTATATATTTTGATTTAAAACAATATCATTTATTTTTTGATAAAAAATTTAAGGGATTCTTTAGTTTATCATTTGCCAAATGTAAAGTTTATTTGTTTTGCTGGGCAAGTTTAGTTATAGTGACTTAAATTTATTTGTAGAAATCAAACATAAAAACTGACAGTAAATTAAGTTAATATTTAACTAAGATCCAGTCCTAAGCTGCCCAGGGTTTGGTAAATGTAACTAGCAAATTGAATCTGACAAGTGTAATTAAAGTTTAAATAAATTCATAAAAAAACAATAAATATGCAATACATTAGGTTACTTTTTATGTTTTATCAATCTCAAGCTGTCTAGTTTTAAATAAATACTTACAGCTTACAGGGTTAGTTTGCCGAGGGTATAGGTTTTAAAGGTTTTTAGTCTTGAAGGCACTTATATTCTATAACGCAAAATAACTTCATTAATAATTATATTTATAAACTTCACAAACAGGGATCTTCAACAGAACATAGTCTCATCGCAGTCGAGCCCGGTACCCACAAATGTGCCATCCTATCACTCACAACAACCCAAAGCAGAAGATGTTTACGCACAAGTTAAAAAACCACCAGCAAGGCCACCTCCTCCTGCATCATCAAACCAAGCTGAACCGGTACAACAACAACCACAAGTTCCCAAACCTGCACCAAGGTGGCAATTTATGACTTAATCTATTTTTTAAGATTTATAGTTTGTAATGAACATTTTTTTTATTTTAATTTTAAAATTTGCTTATTTTTAATTAATTTAATCCTTTTTTTTTTAAATTTGAAACAAAAAAAAAAGATTTTTAAGTAAATTTTTGTTTAGAAAATCTCCTGCCCCTGCTCCTCCAGTTTCAGCCCCAAGTGCACCAGGGGGCCCCCCTGTAACTGCCCAGCAACAATACCCCACACATCAGCAACCACCTTATGGGTAAGCATACTTGATCCCCAATACACAATTTATGGGGTTGTTGTTATTATAACCCCCAAATGTTAAATTTTTTTTAATTTTTCACCAGTTACCCTCAAGGAGCTCCGCCCCCTCAACAACAGCAAGGGGGTTTTCCTGCATACCCCGCTTATGGGCAACCACCTCCACAAGCCCCTTACCCCGGCCAACATTATGGTTACCCACAACCTGGAGGTTATGCCCCACAAGGTTATGGGGCTTACCCCAACCAACCACAATACCCAGGTTACCCCCAGCAACCCCAAAATCCTGGTTACCCCCAACAGCCACAAGGGTATGGGCAATATCCTGGGCAGCCCCCCTATTACCCCCCTCAGCAGTAAAAATGAGGCTTTGGATAATATTTTGAAATATGTATTTTTAGCAGCTTTATTACAGGATATACTGGCATTATCAAAACCTTATTCCTGACTTCATTCACAGTAACTCAGTTGTATTTGCAATTAATCTGTAATTTCACAAATGGACAATTCATTGTGACTCGCAACCACTTTTTCCATTCAAAAGCAGTTCAAATTAAGACTACAGAAAAACGTATTCAATTTACTAAAAATTCTTGAACTTTTTCAAGTACTTTTCTTACTAACTTGGCATACTGTAATTGGGATTTCTGCAATATTGAAATTATTTCGCCAAAGTTGCAAAGCCAATTTTGTATTATACCAACATGATTATTACCCAGAAATTATTATTTAGATTTCTGTATGTCTATAATAATGCGGACAGCATTTAAATACATTAAATTTAGTGATAAAAATTTTAAAAAAATATTAAAATTGTATCGTTCCACTATAAAGCCAAGATATTTATTTTTATGAAAACTTGTACTTCACGGTTCCTTAAACAGACTCCTGTACTTTAAGGTATTGGATCATTTACTTTTGTCGTTCACCGTCCTAATTTAAGACCGTAATGTACAAGTGAGCCAATTTTTCAAAATTACAAATATTATGCAATAATAATGCTACGGTAAAATTTAAACTGAATAAAATTAAATATAAAATGCGAACGCACCATGATATTTAATAAACTAAGGTACCATTGACTATTTATTTTCTAAAATGTCATTCTATAATTGATATATTAACTATCAACTGTTTTAATTCGCGTAATAACATTATTATAGTGGATAATCCTAAACTAAAACGAAATATAAAATGTAAATATTTTTCTGGCCAAATTATGTTTGTGCAAATATGTAATTTTTCTTTAAAAAATTGTAGTCCCATTGAAATAAGATTACTTTTCAACGAAAACCTTACATATCTCACTCCCACAGTAGTGTAATATATCACTTAGTGTAAAAAAATGCACTAGTTTTAACTTTGTAAAAATTTTCCTGGCAGTGTATATGTAAATGTAACTTAATACAGTTATAAAGCATATTTTATGAATACTTAAGCGTTGGTTGGTCGTATTTTGACATGATATATAATATGATTTTTGATATGAATATATATTTAATGTGTTTAAAATATATATTTATTGTGAATAAATAGTTAATTTGGAATCGTAGGTTATAATATTTTTAATTGTATATTGTTTAAATATTAGATGACTTTGATTTATTTTTTGGCTTGTAAAATTGATTACATTGTTTAATTTTTATTTGGGAAGATATCCAAAGTTTATTAATTGCTCACTTTTAATTCTACGTTTATTAGTAATTTGTAAATTGTGTTGTTTTCAAGAATTAAATATTCTTCTTCAATTTTGTTTGATTCAGTTAAAAAATATTTTAAAAGTACAGTAGTTAAGGCACTAGGCTTAACTTTATTTAAGGGTTGGGTTTTATATTGACTAAGCGTAATAACGCTCTGTCTCATCTATGAAAGCTTTTGTGAAATAGTTTGTTTTTAATATGTTGACAATCCTTTTTTATTTTTTTACCCTTTTCTTGGGTTTTTAACAATTTAGGAATATTTTAAACTTTAAAACAGGGACTTAATTATCATTACGACTAGAACTCTAATGCTCTTTATTGCAACTAACAGTTTGTGTAAAAAAATTGCACAAATACACTAAAAAAAGCTTACTGGATTTTATAAAAATTTAGTTTGAAACATTTACAATTGCAACAAATAATATTTGCCGAATCTTTAAAGGAATTGGGTTTTTACTAAAGTGGCAATAATTATGGCATTTTTGTTAGCAACAATAGCATGTACCGCTGGTTTAAAAAATTATTAGTTTTAAATAACATCTAATAACCCTGAATTAGGTCACCTGATAAAGTGGCGTGATTTCAAAACATAGTTCCAACGTAAAACTACCAGACCAGCATAACATAAATAAACATTTCAAGGTCTAGATTTTCAAATACAGGATACTGTTCAGTATAATAAAAATTATATGTCATTTATTTTTAAATTATGTTTTAAAACTTTTCTTGTAGCCAAATTAAATTAATAATCAACTTTAAGTAAGGCAGGACAATTCTTATTACAAAAATACATTTGGTATAAAATTAACAAGAACTTAACAATATTATATAATCAAATTTGGCATTGTTAATGACACAACATTGTAGACAATAGCGTTGCAAACTTAGCATTGTTAAACACACGACATTGTTGTTATTTTCCCATTGTTAAAACGCATTGTTCACGCATCGTCAAGGGTCTCATCCAAGACGTCTTGAATTCGTTTCGTATCTTGCAAAATGTCCCACAATCCCGAGTGAATAAACACGTGATAATTGTCGCCCATCGACGAGAACGAATCGCCCACGTGATTCGGGCGTGACGTCAGAGTAACGTCACGGTCACCAGAGGCGTAGTCGTCCCCGTTTTGGCCCTGTCCGCTTGTTCCCTCTGGACTTAATGGCTGTAATAGTAAAAACAATTTGGTTCGTTCACTTTACTGGCACTTATTGTTACGTCATCACATTTGTAGTGACGTCATTTACTTTTATAGTGACGTCATTACCTTTTATTGGGACGTCACTAACTTTTACAGTGACGTAGTTTATTTTAAGGTTATATATTTTTCATCAATAATAATTTTAGTGTACATATTAACTTGTTCTTTAACTACGCTAAAAACCTAAGTTTAAAAAGCGTAAATATAATTTTTTTTTTCTAATAAACACTAAACGAAAGAAAATAAAACATAAATCTTTAGCAATACCCAATTATTTTAAAAATAAAATGCTTTCAGCTTTAGCACCGTTATAACCAATAACCACACCCAAAACTAAATTTATTATAAGCCCGCCACCCTTTTAAAATCATTTAATTTTGTATCAAAATCAGCAAGCAAATTAATTGGTCATGTTTATTATATTATGATTACCGATTTGATCTTTTTTCAAGTAGATTAATCGTCATGTTTAGTCTAAACAAAATGGTCGTGGTTATAATAAATCATCAGATTATAACCCTGTCCAATTACACAACATGTTAAACGTCCATTATCAAACCTTTGCGCTTGCTCGGATACTGATTGGCTAATATTTGATCTAGTTTATCCAATAGTCCGACGTGATACATATCGTCGTCTGCTATATATTCAAAATCTTCTTCGCTCGAAGAACTCGACACTAAGTCACTGGACCGTTGCGTGTTTTCGATTATTGCGTCATGTGTGTCCATTCGGCCGTGGAATTTCTGCGTTTAAAAAGCACAAAGTTCTTAACTCGAATTTTGGTTGTTTACTTTAAGAAAAAATAATAAAAAAGAAGCCAAATTTTAAGAAAGTTTTCCACGGGCCAAAGGCAACACAAGACACAACAAGACCCAAACAACAGCAGTACATATCATGCAACTAAATCATTTTTGCTAAAACTGTTCCAAAAATGTTATTTCAGTACAAAAATTTATGATATCAGTAAAGTTTGGAGGTAATTTGATTAAAAACTTGTTCCCTTAATTTTTATTTCTAGCAACTTATGACTTTCAATAAAATATGTTTATTATATTATAACTGATTAAAACTATTTAGTCATTTTGTTAAATGCTAAGGACTTTTGCTGGGAAACCAAACGCCTACGTTTACTTTCGTTTAAACAAAACCACTTTGCCAACCTACACACTTTTAAAAAATAACTCACATTTAAAAACTTCCTGATTTACTCCATGCTTACTTTTTGGTCATTAAAAATATGTATAAATGCATAAAGTTAGTGTTACTCCGCACCTTGGACGCTTTTTTAGTTGGTCATTTGACGAAAATATCCTTTTCTTTATTTTTTTAAAATTTATACACCATGCTTATACACCCAAAGTAAAAAAATATGTTGTTATCTTATAAACAGTTTGTAATCAGGCATGCTTAACCCAAAAACTAGTTTTACCTGAGTTGCCGCTGTTCTGCTTGTCCACGAATGTCGCTTAGCAACATAATGTTTTAATCTCTCGTCGTCGGTTGCCAGGATACCATCAACTTGGAGCTCTTCTAATATGACGTCAGCACTCATCACCTCAAGGTTGACTCCTTCTTTGAAAAGATTGCGCAAGCCTGTAATTGAATCAGGTTTATTATTCAAGCACATAATTCTAAATCAAGTTTGTTATTCAGCACCAGATTCAAAATCTAGTTTGTTATTTCTGTCTTTAACAGTTAGGAATCTTTATTCTAACGTCAAATTACATTATAAGAAATATATTTTATATTCACCTGTGTGCACTCGTTCTCTTATTGCGTCATCCTTTACGTCCCACCCGTACGAGTGAGCAAATCGAATCATAACGTTCAGTTGGCCATCAAAGTTGCGATGCTTCAAATACGTCTGTTTTAAAGGTAAATTTATAAAAGTATTTTAATTTCCAAATCTGTTTTATGTTTCAATGCAGAATTTAAATGAATATATTTGACCAAATCTGGTTATGTCAGTTTATTTTGGATAAACGTTGCTGAAATTAATTTAGGCTTAAGTTAGATGTAAGATATAAAAAAAAAAAAAAAAAAAAAAAACTTTAACAAGCACCTTTTGTATAAATTTAATCCTAACTTAAAACTTGTTTTAGGAAAAAGTTGTCAATTCGACAAATTCGACACGGAATTTCCACGAACAAAAACACCAGAACTTTTCAAATGAATTAAAAATTTACGCCGAAATGTTAAATTTTGATTGATTTACCTTTTCCAGTTTTAAAAGGTTTAACAAAGTTTCCGAGCACGCGTGAATAGGAGACGAACTCATCACTATATCTACATTGAGTTCGATCGCTTGAGATTTCGGAATATTTTCCTCCCATTTAGATTTCATTAAATCGAACACAAACAACTGAGCTACTCCGTCAGCTTTTCCACCTATTTTAAACAAAGATGATGATATCAAAGGGTTAATGAATATACAAAATCACATTGCTAAATACAATGTTATGCATCATACAATTAAAGGTTGTTGTAGAGTATTATATAGTATGTATTAAAGCTTGAGTCTAGCAACAAAATTAAGTCAACGACACTCTCAATTATTAAGTTGAAACCAGGAAATGGGATATTTAGAACTTTTTACTGATAAACTATCGAAATTAATACTCTAGGATGCCAAAATTGGATCTATTTAATATTTATTTTAAAGGGCACTTAATAAGATTTACCAATAAATCTTGCTTTGTATAAAGACACTTCTTCATCAGTAAAAACATCAACGTAAGATATTTCACATTTCAAAACCATCAAGGTCGCATTTCGACCCTCAGTGTCGAGGAACAACTTGTAATAAACATGGTCGGACCAGGGACGGCAATTTCCGGTCACCTCGGTCTCGGAGACTCTTTTTCTGGTCTCTAAAAGCTCCTAAGAAGAAACAGTTAATAGTAAAGTACAAATATAGTGATATTTTAAATCCAAAACATTTCACATTCTCATATTTTTTTTTAGTTTTTGGTGTACTTATAATTGCTATTTGGTGTTTTTTATTGCCATCTTTGGGCTTAGTTGAAGATTAAGGAAAACAAAAATATTCTAACAATTAGATAACGACGTCTATAATTTTAAATTCTACAAACACATTAGATTTATTAAAGGTTGAAGTACCTGGGGTCGCTCACTTATGATGTCTTTTGGGCGTGGCCTGGGCGGCCTGGACGAGGTATTATTGCCCATGTTTTCCAATTCAAAGTGATTGGGATCAAACAATTGTGAAGTAGTCGGCTCCAGGACTGTGTCACCCGGAAAAATGTCACGTGGTGGCGTTGTTGTAAATGGGGAGATTTGTGGAGGAATTTGTTCCTTGGAATTAAGAACGTTATTGTCACGCAAAGTTTTACTTATTAGCTATTTTAGTGCTTATATTCGTATATGAAAAATACTAATGTTTTCCAGTATATATTAAATTATTTTTTAAGCACTGATACCTACCATAAATATTTGCGCGTACTTACAATAGGCTTTAACCTACCAGCAGTTTAATCAAACACTTATACTTCGGATCAATGATATCTTAAACTGCCAAAGTCAACTCAAGACTGGGTCGGGGTAACAAATGTTACTCTATGTTAATGTCGTGATATCGACCTTTCCACATCAAGGATAAAAAATAAGCAAAAAAATTAGATTAATTTCAACAAAATAAATTTGCAAATAACTTTAAATCACCTGCGTTGTAGATTTATTAAACTGAGTGTAGCTTGGAAGTCCAGTAACCAGTGTAGTTTGGACTTCGCGAGCTGACAAATCCGACCTAAAGACATTGTAAAAATTAAAATAAACTTTAAACATTGTATGGTTATTGTTTGTCCTATTAACTGCGGCTTACGGGAAACAAATTGGTCTAAGCGGATATAACTATTTAACTGTTCATTTATCAGCAAGGAAGCACTCTTTTGACCTTGTATGGACGATTTTAATAAAATCATAATTGTTAATTATTAATTTAATTTTGTGCCTCTACATTTTAAGTATTTATTACATAAAAATGTCTAAACAAACTATAATTAAACTTATTTTATTCGAACAAAATACAAACTCATTTACCTGGAAACTGATAAATCGCTATCAGAAAATATGTCAGTAGCTTGTTCGTGAGGTTTTCGAGTCTAACAAATCAAATACAAATTTATTATTTGTTGTTAAACTAAATACTCCCAAAGAACAAAAATACAATACTTATATTACATACATGAATATTGTTTAAATAAATAAGAAACCTGTTGATTCAAAATATCCTGGTCGGTTATTTCTGGTGGAGTTTCTGTTGCAGTAGTTGTTTCACTAAACTCGCTTCTCGGCCGAGGTGTCGAGAAGGTCAAAGGTTGCAGGGCTGCTTTTTGAGCTGCTGTATCTTCAGCAAAATGCACTCTACGGTCGCTCAAGTTTAAATCTGCGTCGGAGTATGTTCGCTGCTTTTCCTCGAGTTGATACGCGATAGTATGGCCGACTGTTTCTACTGTAAAACTGGAATTTCGACCTCTGGGTATTCCCGTTGATTTGCCAGCACTGTAATTAAACCTATTTCGGCTCATGATCACTTAAACCCGCACTTATCATGATTTTAACGGGAATCACTGGGTATAATTTCCTGTTCAAAAATCATATTTAATAAAATATAAACAAAAAAAAGAAAACGAGGTTATGCTAACTAAACCTCTCTTTGTTTATTAAATATCGCTAGACTAAGAATGCAAATCCTAATCCACAAAACATATATTTACAAATCCGTAAATCCGACCCTCTAAAAAGTAATTTTTTAACTATTTACTAAACTTTGTTATATCATATGGCGAAAGCTATTGTGCTATGCAATGGCCAAACCACAGCAGAGCTCGTAGATGACGTCACTTCCTGTCTTTCCTGGATGGTGTCAAAGAAAATAAAAGTTGATTTATATTATCGCTTATACAATACTAATATAATGTTAGTTAGACGGGAATTATTGAATTGTTTTACCAAATACTTTTTCCACAGCTAATCTGTTTAAAAGTGTCTAGTGTCCACAAAAAATATGTTTTAATGTTCATCTTATTCTAGTTGTTTATATTTGTTTGTTATCGGTTAGATATTGAAAAACTTTTTAGATGTCAACAATTTCTCTTTTTTAACCTTTCTTTATTATTTTTAAATTTATATTAATAATTTTTGTTTAAATTTAAGAAAAATATACTTATAAGAATCATTTTCATTCGTTGGTCGTTAATAAAATAAATATTTAAAATTAATATTTGTTGGCAACACTACGCAAGAATTTAAAATAAACGTCATCAGCAAATTTTGTGATGTCATTATCGAACTAAGTACGGTAGGCTAAAGTTGAGTCAAGTAAATGGCGTAAATAATGATTTTTAATAAACTATTTAAGATTTTAAAGCCTCATTTACTTAAAACTTAAGCTATTTTACACTTTTAATTAATTTGGTGCAACATTTTGTAAAAATATGAGCCGTAGTTAATTATATTTAGGCTAGAAAACGTAACTTTAGATTTATATAAAATATCATTAACTGACGTTTTTATCATTTTTTTTATAAAAACACATCATGACTTGCCTTTATTATTTAATTAGGGGTAATTAAATGGACTCTAATTTATATTCTGCATGGTCAACAACGGATGAAAATACTTCAAAGTAAGAAAAACATTATTTTACTTTAATTCGTTTTTTTTAACTTAATTACAAATAAACTTATTAATTTACCTTAAAATAGAAAATACGAACTTTTTGTTATATTTATGCTAAGATGATAAAATTAATTTAATTATCTTCGATGTGGGAAGGTCAACTTCATGACATAGAGTGTAAGTTACTCAGACCCAGTCTCGAGGTGGCAGTTTGGATATTTTAGGTTTTTAATTGCCTGATAGTTAAGTGTTGGTTCAGCAGAAGTTCGAACTATTTAAAACGCCTTACTTAATGCGCAGCATAAGAGCAGTGGGGGTCAGGACCTTATGTAGTTAAGCCAAGTGTTCTGACTATAACACCACTCTACCGGTAAAAATAAAGTAACCGGACTTAAACAAATTAAACCTTAATTTCAAATTGATTTTAATTCACTTCTCTTAGAAACGATGGAACTTTAAGAGATTTGGTTGCGAGTATTTTGTCAGATCAATCAGTTGGAGGAAATAATGTTGGGTAAGGAGATTACAATTTATAAAGCAATAGTGTTATAGTCTTTGTTAGTAAACTTGTTGTTGAAAATAACCAATAACATATGGTTTACAGCCAAAATGATATCCATTATAAATTTTATTCAATAACAAAATATAGTAAAAATGTTTGCATAATATTATTGGTAGTAAAAACCTGAAGTATTCCAAAAACTGATTATTCTCACTATTTTGTTTAATTTTTAGGCCATGTGATGAGAAATATAGAAATAATCGACCTCACTACAACAGTATTTGTAGTTTAGACTCCAATTTTTCAACACCTAATAAACCAAAGTTGCTGCCAGAGAAACCTCAGCAAAATACACTGGTATATTTTCTATCTTAATTTAGAAGGCCCTGTGTAAATAAAATTAAAAATCATTTACAATATATATAAAAAAATTTCAATTTTTAGCTAAAATCAAAATCCACTCCATTTCTTCAACGAATCCGAAATTTATCTTCGCTTTCAAATGAAGAGCCTCATCTGATTGGTGAAAATGTGGGGGATATGTCCTCATCTTTTGTGGGTAAAAACAAAGAGACATCGATGCCATCTGATGGAAGTTGTTTTCTTGATCAAACGAGTGGAATATTTTCAGAAAGTAAATCAATATTTTTGTTAAAAATTAGTGAATTAATTTAATTTATATGTAAGGTACTTTGCAGTAACTAACAAGGTTTATTGTGAAAAAATATTTTTTTGAATTTAATCTGTTACATAATGGAGCTTGGTGGGCGATGTAGTGGGTATATCCAAGTTATATTCTTACAAAATAAATAAAACTGCTGTTTGTGGTGCGCAAGTAACTTATCGAGAACAAATATTTATTGAAAGTTGCGATTTTTTACAACAATAAAACTGCTAACTGTAGAGTAGGATAGTGTAATAAAAGGTTTTTAAAAGGATCTTTGACCATTCATAGTTTTTTATTTAATTCGAAACAGTTTGGTGCTTATAAAAATATTCTTTTTTTGTTGCACAGCAAAAGGGGATTTGTTGAATGCAAGTAATGTATCAGGTAGTGGAGATGGAATATCTTTGTCATTTAATGCAAGGGAAAATAAATCGGGTCCAGAATTTAACAATTTTTTGGCACCAAATTTATCTCTGCCGAACAACTACAGGTTAATTTAGTTTAATATTATAATGTTTTAAAAAGGTAACATAAATTTTATGTTATATAGATTTAACTTGAAAATATAGCTTATATATATACTCTGTTATTAAAAAATTAAAAAAAAAATCAACTAGTAGAAGTTTTTTTTTAGCAAAAAATTTTTAAAGTTTGCAATTATAAAAAAAAAACATTTTACTGTGTTACAGAAGTGAAGGGATGACATCTGGCGAAAGAAAAAATCTAAAATCTCCTTGGGCTCACAACTCAAAACAAAAATTTGGTCAATATTATAATCAAGGTTTCTTCATTTAAATGTTTGCAACTAAACCAGTGAAAATTAACCCAGACCAAAATCAATTTTTTTTAAATTATATTTCTATATCTTTTTGTCCAGGTTTTTAATTTTTCTGAAAAATTTTTCATATTAATTTCTACCCATTTTATATTATTCTTTAATACATAAAAGCGATTTTTTTACTGTAAAACTTTGTCAATTTAAGGTGACAGCAATGACATTGATTTCTCTCCATTTCAACCAACACTAAGTAATAATTATCTTCATTCAACACCCTACCAACAACACCAACATCATAATGAAAACTCACCTTTGCCTAACAACAACCGCATTATATCTAGGTCCTAAATTATTTTTTTAATTTATATACATAAATTTTTGCAGAAATTTCTAACAACAATATTTTATAACATTGTTTTTTAGTAGGGTAAATACTGCACAAGAACAGTTAATTCAACAAAAAATCAGGGAGTTAGGATTAGGAAATGGAACACCACCTTCTTTATATAATAATACAGGTTTATTTATTGAATTTTACAAATATAGAATAAATTTTTCTTTATATCCTTTTAAAAAAAATGTAAATTAATATTGTGTGTTGGTAAATTTATTGGGTTAATTTACCTCTGTTAGTGTTTAATACTAAAGTATATCTATATTATACATTTACAATATATTTATATTTGGGCAAGCACAATGTTAATTCTGAACTTTTGACAAATAAAATTAGGTCCTACTTTTTCCTTAGATTTTACTGATGTTTCTTTAAGAAGTTTGGATCCAGTACAACAACAAACAACACCTAGAAAGTGCAGAATTAATGGTCAATTTTACTTTTATAGATTATACAACTAAAAATATAATGTTAACTGTACTGCACAATCACTACTTGTATATTTAAAGAGTGTGTGCTTAACAAAAACTAAATTAAATGTGTTTTTTGCTACAGAAAGTAAAGGATATGGCAACTATGATGGGGTTTACCCCTCACCCATTAACCCACCATTACCCTATAATGGAGAAAAAAATACTTCAAATCATGTTGGGTTTCGAACCATTTCCCAACAACTTAACACAGCTAGGGTAGGATAAATATTTTTATTTAAATCTTATAGTATTTACTTTTAAGTAAGTTATACTATTAATATTTTATAGAAGATTAAAGATAATATTTTCCTACATGTTATTTTGTCTGTTTGCTTAATAACTAACATTGTTATAAAACCACCTAAAGTAAATCAGCAGCGTTGTGTAGTAGCAAAAACCCTTGCTACACCACCATGAGGTCGTGGGTTTAATCTCCACTGCTCTCATGCTGTAGCGCCCTTTAGTAGCGCTATAAACGGTATAAACTCCTGCTGAGCCAGCACTTAATCAGAAGTAAAATTACCAGGCAATTATAATCTATATAATATCCCAAACTGCTAAATGCAACTCAAAACTCAGTCGAAGAAACTGATGTTACTCTATGTTTAGGTTGCACATTTGACCTTTCCACATTAAGGATAAAGATATATACAAAAAAAGAAGTAGCAGGGCAAATGCTGTTTTATTAAATAACTTAACTTTATTGTTTCTTTTGATAACACTATTTAATGTTAATTAATACAGGTTGAATCACCATGGCATAATAACAATAATAATGTAAGTATGGATCTGGGTGGTGGGGATGGTTTGCCTACAACTAATTTACATGAACGTAATGTATACCAACCCCATGCTAGTAAGTGCATATGTGGTAGGACTTTATGACTGTTTTGAGACATGACTGTTGTGGCTTAAACCTAAAAAGTATTACACGTAGACATGATTTTTTTTAATTTTAAAAATTTTTTATTTTTAAATTTAAAATTTTTTTTTTTAGAAAAATCTGATTATGTTATGAGCAGTCATTCAGCTTCTGATTTACACTCAATGAATTTGAACATGGATTTGGTAAGTTGGTACTGGTTTTATTCTGTTATTTTTAATGATATACAAAATAATTTAAACCAAATTTAAGCCCTTAGTTTTAAAGTGATATTTACCAAATTAAAATCCTTATTAAAGGTTGAAAACAAAGGTTTGCAGCAAGATTCAAACCATAGACCTCAGTCGGCATTATCACAAACTTCCAGTTATCCAGTAGATGGCAGCAGCATACCACCTACAATGCAGAACAAAATATTAGCCCAACAACAACTTAACTCAATGTACAACCCAGCTCTTACATCTGCTTATCCACCTCGTCATATTATGCCTCAGCTGTTCTATGCTACTTCATACCCTCCCCTAAATACGCTGGATCATTCAAAACACCCTTACCCACAACCTGATCCATCTATGATGTATAATTTGCCTGGCTCGATGCAGTATGGGCCCCAAATGGGTTACCCTAGGCAAGTGAGGCCTAATATTTACCCCTATTTTGATGAGAAGGGGTGGCCGTTTTTACCAATGGGTAACTCAATGAGTGGAATGTATGGTAAGATATTTAATAACTACCCAAGGTTCTGAGTTTGATTCCCACTGTGGCAAAGGCGAATTACCATTGGGTTAAATTGCTTTTTTTCAAATTTAATTTTGACCAGAAATTAACCTTCTTTATTATTCATAAAAAAGATTAACCCAATTTTCTAGGGTCGGGCCCGATGTTTGGTCCCCCACCACAAATGTTGATGAGACAACAACGAAACTTGGCCCAAAGTAAACTTTATATTGCTTTGGAAGACTGTTATGACCAACACAGGAGTCTAGAAAAGGATAGAAAAAAAGTAAGTGATTAGATAATTATAGTATCAAATAGTTTCTGGTATCTAAAAAATAAAGTCCATTTTTAAACCTAAAAAAACTGGTGGCATTTTCAAGTGTTTTAACTTTGTGGTTTTACTACAAAAGGTCTTTGGCTAAATCTCCACTGCATTCCTACTGTGATGTCCTGGGGTTAAGCGCTATTAACAGTATAAACTTCTGCTGACTCCCCCAAAAAATCAGCCAATTTATTTTCAGCAAAAATTAATCAAAAATATTTCAAACTAAAAACATAAACTTAAGAGTGTGTAAAGTAACAAATATTATTCCATGTATAAGCCATTACGTCAGTCTTTTTAAATGGGAATAAATAAATATAACAAAAAATTATTTATTTTGTTGTAGACAGAAGCAAACTTAGCTCGCAGCTTTCCAGGTAGAAGGGTCTCAAGTTCAAACAACACCCCCTTACCCCGACCTCCTCAAAACCCATCCAAAGTTGACAAACTGATATCTGATGAACATAGGGAGCATAGCAGGGTATATTGCACTTATTATATCAATTTTAATCACTTAAGTTAAAATGCTACAACATAGTGTCAGTTAGGATCAAACCAAAGACCTCGTGTTGTGGTATTAAGTACTTTAACTACTGCTTTATGCGGTTGGGCATAATTCTGCCTTAATTTAACTTCACATTAGTTTAAATTACTTATATTTAATTGCAATGTTAGGTTATGGCACTTATAGACCGCATGGAGCACTTACTTGAAGGACCAATGCACGGTAAAGTTAATTCTGCATTGGAAGTTCAATACAAATATATAAGGGAAGCAGATGCAAGAAGAAGAGACGAGATTAACTCAAAACAACAAGGACCATCGCCGCTGTTTAATCAAGACTATGATGGGGGTAAGTTTGTATTAGTTTATTTATTACTAACTTGGCATGGCTATAAGAGTTTTGCTATGTTAATAAATGTAAAGAAAGTAAGCTTGCTTTTTTTATCTTCGATGTGGGAAAGTCGAATGCGCGACTTGAACATAGAGTAACATCAGTTACTCTGACCCAGTCTCGAGTTGCCTGTGGCAGTTTGGGATATTATAGATTATAATTGCCTAATAATTATACTGCTGATTTATTGCTGGCTCAGCAGGAGTTCATACCGTTTATAGCACCTTACTCAAGGGCGCTACAGCATGAGATCAGTGGGGATTGAACCCACGATCTCATGTGTGGTGTAGCAAGTGTTCTTACCACTACACCACGCTGCCGGTAAACTTATTTGGAAAATCCTTACAGTATTTAACTTTGTTTATGTAGATTAAAATAAACATAAATTTAAAGTTCATTACTAGATAAAATTGAAATATATTGGATTAAAATATTTTTACAAGATTCATTAGCCTGGTCTTTGGCGGAAAGTTTAGAAAAGTTGACAAAAGCAGTCCGCAAGTCGCGCACTGCATTGTGGGTAGCTTTTCAGATTACATTAGGCTCGAAAAAAGAAGACAAAAATTTAAATGCCGAAACTACAGAGAAAAACGAAGTTGAGGATAATTATAAGCAGGCAGATATATCAACGGAAAAGCTTTTAAAATTATTCTCACCTGACAAAAATGAAGGTAGTGAAAATTAATAAGGGTAATAAAAATGCTAATAGTAAGACAAAATTTTATTAAACTTTTTAGAAAGGTTTCATATATTTTCACTGCATTTTATATGCTATACTGCAGTTTCTTAGTATCTAGAATGTTTTTAGGCCTTTTTGAAATAGTGAAAACCGATGATATATAAAAAAATGAAGTTATTTTTGCAAACTTTTCCCTTTAGATGTTATTTTATTTTAGTTAGAATTAAGAAATTGTTGTTTTTTTAGTTGTTTTATTTATTTATTTTTAGAATAGTTTATTTAATTAATGTTGGAAAGGCACTTTAGTTTTTTTATTGCCAGTTTTTGTTATCATCTTTACTAACCCTGTAAATTTACTCTATAAGTTTATTTAATATTAAAATAGATTCAAATAATTTTTTAAAATTAACAAAGTTTTATACTTGAGATTTTACATACCAAATAATAAATTTCGGAAAAATTTCAATTTGAAAAAGTAGAAAACTACAAATGGTTTTAAAAAAGGAATAATCTTATTGCATTTTTAAAGTTTTTTATATCTTTATATAATCGTTATTTACTTATATACTGTTATGTTGTTATTTTAAAGTTGTTTTACCGAGTAGTCCTAGATAAAAGTTGTTGTATTTTTAGTTAGTTAAAAACATAATTTCCATGCAAAATTTATCAAAAAAATTAACAAATTTAAAAAATTTCAACTCGTAATTGTACTTACTGCTTCTTTTATTTAAATCATCAATAGGCTATTTTGTTTTACTGTTTTTTAAAGATTAGGCAAATTTTATGTTACGGTTGTTTTTTTAATAAATGTATCACTCAAAAGTTAAAGTTGTTTCGTAAATCAGAATATTAAGGCTTCAGCATTTTTTTTTATATTTAAATTAGAAAAAAAAACATTCCCAATTTGACCAATATAATTTATTTATAATCACTCATACAGTTGAATTTTTAACTGTTAACTGCCTAGGGGTAATGTTATGATAATGTGAGTTTAATATTACGTATTCACTATTATATTTAGGTTTATATTAGTATCTTAAACTATAAGGTTAGCAATAATAAAAGGACAATTGTTTTAAATTAAAAAAGTTTTGTTTTATTATCTTGATTTTTCTTTCTTTTGTGTTCTCTTTTTTTCTTTGTCTTTGCGTTCGGCTTTCTTGATTTTCTGCATTTCTCTGTCATTCTAAAAACATAAATAAGTTTAAAATAGTTTACTTTTAACATATTTTTAGTAGTGTTTTCTATGCTTCAAAAAAATGCTAAACATAAAGGAAAATGCTAAACATTTTATTTTCACTATTTGTATATGTAAAAACAAAAATTAAACAGGTAATTATGTCTTATACTATAAGGCCTATTTGTACCAATTATAAATAATTAAAACAAGTATGGTAAGCGTGTTTAAAAAGTATTATAAAAAAAATTATTTTCCTACTTTGTCGTTTTCTTTTTTCTTAATAGCTTCTTCTTTTCGTTTAATTCTTTCTTGTTTTTCGGCATTTGCGATCGTTTCTGCATTGTTGTTTGTAAATAATTCTAGTGCAGAATCTAGGTAAAAAATGTTGTCAAGCTGGGATTAAAATTGATAAGGAACTTATACTTACATTTTAGGTAAAAATTTAAAGTTTAACCATGTTGTAAAAAAAATTCAAAATGTTTTTTTTCTTACCTACAGTGTTTTGGTGTGTTGGTTTTTTCTCTTCTTTAGTTGTATTTCGTTATTAAGAAAAGTAAAGTTTTATTTAAATTAAAAAAATAATTATTAGGACCAGTACAGTATTTTAATTTTCAAAGTAAAAATAAATTTAATTTTTATTAAACTAGTTAAATAAAAAGAGGATATTTTGTTTCCCCAGCATCCTCTTCATGTTCTTCATCTTCAATATTTCCGTATCTTTCCATTACAGACTGTTTTATTAGATTTCTTTCTGCAGCTTTTTCTAAAAAAATTACAGATTAAATATAAGTTAACACTGATCCACATTAAATTTTGACAACCAAGTAAGTGTAGAATAAGTTTAGGAATATTTTTAAAATGATTAAAGTTTTTTTTTAATATAATTAAACTATTAGTTATAATATTTTTTACATAATAGTTTTAAATCCCTTACAAACAAATTATACCTAAATCAACAGGTTTAATATGATGTTGTGTTGTTGTTACTCCAATATGTGAGGCGAGTATGTCGTCAATATTTTTGTCTTGCTCTAAAATAAAATTCTTTTATCATAAAAATATTAACTTAAGCTAAAAAAATTGTTCTTTAATAAAACCGAATTGACACTTTTTTCATTAAATAATAGAAAATTCCAATTATATATGATTTTACTTGTATCAGAAACAACATTGGTGTTGTTTTGAAAGTTTTTCCATGAATTTATTACCTCCTCACAAACATCACCGCTGTTTTCCTTTAAAACAAAATGTTTAACATTATTTTTAAATAGCTCTTAAATAATAAGAAAAATTTTTTAACTTGCTTGTTAAAAACATTGATTAACTAGATTTTAAGTAAAATTCTACAGCATTAATAAATCAGCTTATGAAAAACGAAATGCCTTATTTCTTATAAAAAAAATTTGGAAAGAAAACCCTAATGCAAGAGAGTTTAAAGTTTTAACCCTTTACCAATAAGCTGGTTTTATAAAAATTATCTGACAATGTTGATGTAATAAAACAAAGGCGTATTTACCACCATTGATTCTAAAATTTCGGTTAAAGTTTCTGTTAAACAACTATCATCTTCTTCTTCTAGTATGCCGGTAATGTACGAACCATATACATCATTATCTATGTCCAATGACATTAGTTTTTTGCACAACCATTGTTCAAAGTTTTGTGTGTCATTAGAAGGCGAGTTTGTCATGTTTTAGATAAATTTATTTGACCTTTTCTTTTATAAAATTAAACTATAAGCTAGACATAACGCCAAAACGTGTGAGAGATATTAACCTATGTTATAAACGGGAAATACCCTGAAATGAGATAAAAATTAAAAAATTATGACGTGTTTTGCAGCGTATTTAAATAAAATTATACATACTTTCCTAAACTTAGTTGTACTAAAAATGTAAACTACTACAAATGGTTTATAAAATAAAAATAAATATTGCAAAAAACTATTTATTGCCAGTTAATTAATAGTAGGTAGTAAATCAAACACCAGTTTTTAAAAACCATTTGCACTATTTGCAGGCACTATGTAAAAGGCGGGGTGCTTGTGCAGAGTGTTTTTGTTTTTTTTATTTTATTTTTTTTAAATTTTTTAATGACGTCACTTATGATGACGTCATTAGATTGCTATATTGGTACGATGATGGGATAAGTTAACATACCACCATCTGTCGTACATAAAATGTAGAAAACTATACGCAGCAGATACTGATAAATGATAATTATTTTTAGGCGAGAAATGACGTCATAACCCTTTTGAGCCTCATTTTTATTGCCCCATCCCTAAAATAAATTTAGTTGCAATCGGGAGAAGTTAACTAGAAGTTGGCACAAAGGGTAAGAAGGAGTCAACGGAAGCCTTATCTGACGAATTTTTATTGCCCCGTTCCAAAAGTAAATTTAATTTGCAATCGTACATTTGTTTCCGATTGATTTAAATTCTAACGGTGCGTTTCATTAGCAGACAAGACGTACCTTAAATGAGGATAAACATTTAATTGGAACTAATCGGCCATTAAATTGCTCAAAATGTGGGGATTCACCGAATACAGCACCATTTGCGTCAAATTCACCCTTGTTTTGAAGTTTTCATCGTAGAACGGTAAGTTAATAACTAAGTTTTAGGTTGTCAGATAGGGGGCCAGAAGATTTGGTTAGTAAAAAATCGTAGTATACTTGGCAACCGTCGAATAGTATTATTAGTAACTAAAAGTGGTGGATATTATGTAAAATCATATGGCACAAAACAAAATACGGGTTGTAACCACATATAAGAAAAGAATAAGACTAAGCAACAAACATGAGATCGTGAGTTCAATCCCCACTGCTGATCTCATGCTAAAGTGCCCTTGAGTAAGGTGTATAAACGATATGAACTTCTGCTGAGCCAGCACTTAATCAGCAGCATAATAATAGGGCAATTATAATCTATAATATCCTAAACTGCCACATATGTTTAAGTCGGGCATTCGACCTTCCCACATCGAGGATAAAGATATATACAAAAAAAAAAACGTATATTTTTATTGTTTATAAAGGAATAGGCACCCACAAAAAATACTGGATTGAATGTATATTATATTGTTCAGATGTAAATCATAGAAATATTGAAAAAACAAAAAGATTGCATAAATTTAATGCTAGCACAAACTATCACTTATTTAAAATTTACTAAATACCTGCAATTTATTTGATAACCATTCGATCCTGTATATGTTGTAGGTACCTTAATGAAATTAAAATTCTGGTTGTTAAACTTTTTGGTAAACATTGTCTGAATTTTGTTTTGCCAAAAAAATAAATCTGAAAAAATGAAAAAAATATTGTCTGAAAAAATTTTTTCTATTGGTTGTGCCCTATGCTGTTACATAAGATCCAAAGTGTTTGAGTTTTGTTACTATTAAATTGGTCTTGTTTTTCTTTAAAATAAGAGTTTTACTAGCGCCATATAAATAATTTGAAAACTTTGCATTTAAAAAAGACAAGACAGATAATATTGTGCATTTTAGATGTTAGATGAGACAAATTACTTTTAACTAGGTTATGTAGGAAAAAGCAAGTTTTAAAAATATATTTTTAATTAATTTTTGTGGGTAACTATATATTAATTTAGAAAAATTTAACAGATTTTCTAATTTGTGTTGATATCTAAATTCACTTTTTAGTTTTGTTTTTAAACAGAAAACAAATTTTAAATTATATCTTTATTTTTAAAAAAGTGGTATTTACATAAGCGATTTTATCAAATCCAATTTTAGCTAGATTAATTAAAAAAATAAGCAATTTATTCAATTATAAATATAATACAATAGTTGTATAACATTAAAACTAGTAAGTAAATACATATCAAAGTCTAAACATAATTTTTTTTAAATGGGCAAAAATAATTATTTTTTTAGTTAAAGAGTAGGGGGTGGGGGAATCCCATCTAGTTGGGGTGGGGGTGGGATTGACCCCGTCGCAAGAGGTGGGTTAGTTTCTGCCATTTGGGGAGGTGGCGGGGGCATGTTATCTATATCAGGTGGGGCAGGAATTGATCCTGTTAGAGCAGGGGGCGGTGGTATCCCCCCTCCAATAATAGCTGGGGGTGAAGCCCCAGGGGGTGGAGTAGGTGTAAATGGGGGAGTAGACATAGGAGGGGGTGATGGGGTTTCGCTAATAGATGGGGGAGGGGGTAAAAACGCTTCGTCGTCAACCTCACTTTCCGTTTTAAACGAGCTGGGTTTGTCATCATTTGTCGACATAATGTGACGTTCTAACACAGGAGTTGTAACCTTTTTTAAACAGTAGAAAAAATTAAAACGTTATTGTGTTTAAAGCAAGTTTACAAAAATATTTTAGTTTCTAATTTACAAAAACAATTTTTGTTTACTGTATGGATATGTTGGCTGTATAAAATGCTGTTGTATTTCTTTGAAGCAATTAATATTTTACCCTTTATAACCTTAGTATGTTTATGACAGTTGTATTTAGTTAACTATTATTTAAGATAACACTAATCATTTATGACAACTATTTGTTTAGTGTGTATTTGAAACGCTGCATTTTTTGTTATATTAAGGTCATTAAATCATTTTATTATAATTATAAATCTTCTATTAAATCATCTTTAAGTCATGCTTAAGTCTTACCCTTATTGGTCCCTTGGCAACTTTTAACTCGTTTGTATTTTCCTCGTTCTCTTGTTCAGTAGCTTCTTGGTTTGTTTTCATCTTAAACACCGGGCTTTCGATATAAGTTGGGTTGTCAGTTGCGAAGACGTTGACCTAAAATATTTAAAGTGTAAGAAAAACTTTGTTTGTTTTAAATACAAGTCTTTCAAATAGGTTATAAGCTAAAAAAATGATAATTTTATTTATATTAATTCGGTTTACACTTAGGATAATTAGACTCTTTTTGTTTTACCAATAAGTTTAAAAAACTTACTGGTTCTTTTGGGTAGTCTGTAATTCTCATATCAACACTTGCTTCATCGGACTTAATGGTATCCAATTCTATTTTGTCTGTGAAGTTAGTTAGTCCAAACCCAGGTATAGAAGGCTGAGGACCCCACAATTCTGCTTCTCTAGTTTTTTCGTAATCCAATTTACCCCGCTAAAAGTTAAGTTAAAAAAGATTGTGCTTAACTTATATATATTTCAGCAAACTAACATATTTTCAGGCCTGTAAAATGTTGGATATTTATGATATTATTTATTTTTTTATTAGAAGGTTTATCAGTATACTTTTTTTAATCGTGGTGTTATTTTTTTTTACAATTTACCTTTCTCTTTCTTCTGCAAACCACAGCGACCACCACAATAATAAGAACCAGTAAAAAAAGACCACATGCCCCTACTACCACCGCAAACTGCCAAGTTGGTAACCCTAACACAGTGTCTGTTTGACCAGTTACTGGTAACCCATAAGTGGTTGTAAAATTGGTTGTCATATTAGTAAAACCAGAAGTGTTTTGTGATGGTGTGGTTATGGTTAACATACTGGTCATGTCACTGGTTTGGTTTTTCAGCATAGTACTAGATTGCATGGTTTCTATGGTTGTTGTGTTTAAAACACCAGCTTCAGTGGGTGTTGTCATGGTATCTGTGGTAACTATGTCCATGGTTGTTTCATCAATGGTTGCATTCAATTGAATTGTAGTTGGTTGAGTGGTTTCTCTATCTAAAGAACCAGTTATGTTGGTTGGTTGAATGGTTTCTAAATCTGAACCAGTTAAAGTTGCTGGTTGAATGGTTTCTAAATCTGGACTACCAGTTGTGGTTGTAGTTAATGGTTCTTCACTGGTCCCTATTGTAGTGCCTGTGGTTTGGGCAATGGTTGAGTTAATGTTTTGAACGTTTGGTATCACAGTAGGAGTGGTCTCTTCTGGTAGGACTGATGTTGGGGTGGTTAATGTCTGGTTGGTTAAAATGGTGTTTGCACTGGTGCCTTCGTTAATTGTAGTAGCTGTAATTAAAGTAACGGTACCGATATTTCGTTACAAAATTTTACAAAAACAGGTAGCTTAACATTACGTTTTTATGTTTGGTTTGGTAATACTTGTAATTTTTTATCTTGTAACTTTACCAAGTAATTAAATGTATCTCAAACATAACCTTAAAAAAATGTAATACTTAATGTATGAACGTTACGCAAGCCTTTCTAAATAAAGGCAATAATGTTCTTATGCTTATTCTCACTTTTTGCCATACCTACATGTATTTTAGCACAAAAAAGCTATTTATAATTTTACCTTGCTTTTACTTGAATCTTAAAAAATTAGCCCTAACTTTTTAAAGTGCTACAACTCTCACCTGTCGAAGTTTCTATCGTAGTTGCGGTGGTCATTGTGGCGTTAGAAGGAACCTCTTCTGACGTCATAGTGAAGGAAGTAGTGTTACTTTCTGCTGCTGTGGTCATATTGCGCTGATTTGTCTCTTTCGTTTTCTTGCTTTTAAAATTATGTAACTGAGTTTATCGATATTGTAAACACATGCTTACTCCAGTACAGCACATTTAACCTAAACCCTTAAGTTAAAAATTTGGTAGTCATAGTAGAATTGTGCGAATTTTACTAAAAAAGTTAACGTTTTATAAAAATGTTTTTATAACTGTCAAATTTAAATAAAGCTAGTCCGTCGAACAGTTGTATAAATATTGTTTTAAAAATCATTTATTTTGTTTATTAGAGCGTACATTCCGGCCAAACTCTTAAATTTCAAGTAATTTTGTTATTCTTTAAAAATAGGTTAAATTTTGTTTATTTTTTTGTTATCCATTTTTGTTTTAAACATTTAGAAATTGAATTTCTTTCAAAAATGCGCGTTACCAAATCTACATAACAAAACTAAAATAATTTACCTACCAATTAAATTTAACTCCAATTGTTAACAAAGACTAAAATATCATTTAATTAAGGCTTTAAAACACGAACTAGCTAGCGAATGTAAGCAAATTTGAGCACAATAATTTGATTCCATATATTGCCATAGGCCATATTTGTATCGGCGTTTAAGTGAAATTACATTAAAATTTACCTTATATCGTTACAGCGAAATTGGAATTGTTAAAATCAGTACACGTTTAAAAAGCTATAATAATATATAACGTTTGTTGATTAAGATGTTGATTTAACTATATGGCAATTGTTGTTGCTTAAACTAACATAACACTACGTGTTTATTTACTAAACTGCCTAAATTTTAGAGATTTTATTTTTTTATGCAATTGCGCAGCTGCGTACAATACTTAACTAAAGTTAAATAAGGTAAAAATTATGTGTTTATTGTATTAAGTTAACTTGTACAAAAAAAACGCAGCAATACCTTATTTAAGACTAACTTTTTTTTCTAATTAATCTTACCTTTAAATCAGTAAGTTACGCTACATAAATAAACTTTTTTTAAATTCTTTAACACACCTACATGTTTTAAGTTATAACCAATATCCTTTTTACTGTATCTAAACGGAAGAAACCTATTTCGCTTTTGCTTAAGCGTAGGCAAATATCATTAAGCTAAAGTTATGTGTATTTTATACCTGCATATATATATATTCTGTATATAACATTAAGCGTTATGTCCTATTAGCCTTATTTCCCCTTATATATAGAAATGCGTAATACTAGTTTTTGTATGTTGTAACATTAAGTGATTCACATTTTAATATTTTTAAAACAATAATCGTCATTAGGTATACGTATGTTACAGAATGGTGTTTTATCTTTATGGTTCAAATGATAAAAAGTTTAATAAAGTTTTACGTTGACACATTGATATAGTTGTTAAAATTATTGCTAGTAAGTAACCCCATTTTAAAATTTACTTAATTTTTTGTTATAAATATGTTGGTTATTGAGAAAAGAAAAAAAATAGTAAAAATTATTTTTTTTATATTTATTCGCTAATTTCTGACCATTCCGTATCAGTAGAGGTCCTGGTTTTGTACGAGTTTATCGGCGAATACATCGGAGTTTCACGCGGCATTCCTACCGGGAAATCGCCTCCAAAACACGGCGGAAAACCGTACATGTTAGCGATCTTCAACCAATAGTTTATTTTTTGAATTTCGTCGGGTAAAAACGAAAAATTTGGCGCCGAATTACTGCCTAATTTATTTTCGCATTGTAGTCTATTTAATTCGAGTTGTTTAAGCAAAATTTCTTCACCGTTAGTGGGCGGCAAAGGTCGATGTAACAGCATAGGTAATACGGGTTGTACAGGTAACCTAGGATAGCCATACAACAACGCTAATCTGTAGGAATTTAGCAAAATCTTGTCGTTAGTCGAAGCTGTATAGTTGTGTACAAACTTAGGGGTTACAACTTCACTCGACTTTGTAATGGAAGGAAAGTGGCCAAGCGTGTATTTTGATTGGTTAAGACCCTTGTTACTACCTTGAGGCCTGCTTAAGTTGTAATAAGGCGCCACCCTGCATCCAGTTAACGTAGGACCATTTTTCGGCATAATTTGGTCTAAAATAAAGAAATAAATTAAATAACATAAAGCAATATTTTTATATATTAATCCTACAAAAGGGTATTTTTTAAGGACTTGATAAAGTTTTATTTTTAAAACAAAGTAGATTAATTTTAAAGTTTTTTAGGGATGGGCCAATCGAATCCGAGTCCGAGTACTCGGCCCGAGTATTAAGCATATTTTAATACTCGTGCTCGTCGAGCATTTTTTAGTACTCGGACGCCGAGTAATAATTTGTCATTTAAGATCGTATACGATTTACTAAACATAAAAAAACACGAGGTTTGCCTTTTTCTAATAATTTATAATCTACTCTCAATTATATTACGTTTTCTAAGCAACAATTGCGCAACTAATACACTTTTTACTACACTTTTTTTACTAAATTTTACGCATAATAAATTTGAGACTTAAACATTTTTGTTTGGACTTAAAATGATATTGCTATCAGCGGTAAGTAGTTTTGCCAACGTTAAACCTTTTATAATCCATAAGTACGTGTTTTTTGGCAGATTTTGCAGTTTGAAAATTATGCGGGAAAGATTCTCGTGAACAGTTATATACGTTTAAATGACGTCATAACCGAGTACTCGGACTCGGTCGAGTATCGCGACAAAATACTCGGGCTCGTCGAATCCGAGTAATTTGGATTTCAGCCCATCCCTAGTTTTAATATGTTGATATTTTTACTTTTTTGGGTCTGAGTTTCTTGTTTTCTACATTTTGCTCTTCGGTTTTGGAACCAAACCTTTTAAAATAAAACAAAAAGTATTTTAAAGACTTGTTTTTGTAAAAAAAAAAAATCCCCCAAAAAAAAAATTATTTTAAATTTTCATTGGAGTAATATGTTGTCAATAATATTATTGAAACTAGATTTAATATCGAATGAACAAAAGGGTTACTGAGTTATGCGTAAAATATTAACGCGATAATGGAATTGATTTTACGATTGATATCCATAAGCACGACATTAATATATTACGTCATAAGAAATGCCTTGATCCTATTTTACAAATTATAATTACCCTTGGGAAATAAGATTTAACACACATATAAAAGCGTTATTACATATGTTTTTATTTCAATGCACCAATGTTATTGGAATTTAATCAATACTCTTGGCCATGTATGTTATTTTGTCACTTATTATCATTAGCGATGTGGTATTGATTTTGATTTTAGCGCATGTAATAAATTCAGTTGATTAAAACTCGATATAAACTGATCAAAAATAGTTTATTAAATATAGCGTTGATGATTTTTTATTGATTTCATATCGTCTTAAAATAATTTTGGTGTAAATTAAATAACGATGTATTTTATGACCTGACAGCGAAGAAAAAACAAGTCAATATTTTGACATATAATTTAATTGAGTTATTTTAATGTTAAAAGTAGTTAAAAAGTTAGGACGACGAAATGTTAAAGTTCTTAAGGCTTTTTAATTTTTGGGTATGGTTTTGCGTTTGTATCTTTTTTATTTATCCTATATGAAAAGATTAATATACCTAACTACGAGGAATTACTTATGGTCATTTTTAACTTTTATTAACTTAAGGATGTTAGGCTCGCCAGGCGTAAACATTTTTACGTTTTAGGTATGTAAGCACTGGGTATTAGACCCTGAGCCTTATGTGGTAATGCCAAGGGTATTAATCTATGCCTTTTTATCTCAATCGCCTTAACGGTTAATTATACGTTTTTTTACTATTTTTTGGGGTATGTTTTTGCGATTGTACATATTTTGTTTATCCTTTATGTAAAGAATTCTATGTACCTGCCTATATGTAGAACGCAAAAATATTTTTAATTTTTAACATACATTGATTTAAATAAATTCGTCAAGAGTAAACACTGTTACTTCTTAGGTATATAAGCGGTGGGAGTCGAACCCTAGCCCTTACATGGTGGTGCCAAGGTTATCATCTTTGTAATGCTTTATTAAAACCGCTTTAACAGTAATTTTTGAACAAAATTCCATGAATTATATGAAAAATTACCTGAACTCTCCCCTCTGATAAGTTCAACCGTTTACTCAAATCTTCCCTCATAAAAGCATCTGGGTAATGAGTTTCCTCAAACAAACGTTCCAACTCGTACAATTGTTCAACCGTGAAGTTCGTTCGACTTCTGCGTTGTTTGTTACTTCCAGTGCTGCCCTGAAAAAATAAAAACTAAAAATTTAAGTAAAAGAACAGAGTTAAATTCCCCTAGCTTGAATTTTGTATTTTTGGTCATGGTTACTTATGTTTATGAACTCTTAAAATATGGTTTAGGTTTTTTAATTACTTTTTGGTCAAATTTAAAATGTTGTTAAATTTATCGTCTTTGGAAAAAAAAAATTTTAGATTACAATTTTTTTTAAATAGTTTTTTTAGTGATTTTTTTGTTAATCTTAACGCATTAATGTTTTTATGTCTTTTTGTTCAAATACCCTTTCCGTATTCTCGTGAATCTCTTTGTCGTTGGTGGTCACGTGACTATGTAGGTCTTGTCTCGAAGACTCTGACTTTCGAGGACGGTCTGCGAAATTTTAATTACAAAATTTTAAACTTGTTTGTTCAATTATCGTTGAGGTTTTACGTATAGTTTTACACCCAATTGTATTTGTTATTGTAATAGAGTCTTAGGATTAGTTTGTTTAATAAATTACTAATTTTACCAGTGTTGCTAGAAATAATCGAGTTGCCGTCGAATTTTTCAGGATTGAAATTTAAATTTTTTTGCCGAGTCAGGATGTTGTCACGTGATCCTAATTCAAGCGGTTTTTTATTTAAATCGTTTTCTGGTATTTGATTCTCGATTAAATATTTTCGAATTTTTGTCAGTTTTTTGTCGTATTTTGAAACATTTTTGTCCGTTATTGGTAACAGTGTCCCAGGGTTTCCAAAGGGAAAATTTGGGGTTTTTAGAGATTGTTTTTTGTTGATGACGTCATTTTCTTCTCTGTTGATCATGTTTAATTTTCTTTTTAAACAACTTTTATTCGATAAGTCGGTTTTTTCTTCTATTTTCACTTTTTCAGTTATCCTTGAATTTAAAATCATTTTTAACAACTTTTTTAATCAAAAAACTGTAAAAAGATAAAATAATATTATAAGTTTTGTTTTTTTTTTTATTTAAAAAAATCGTACAACTTTTAACATAAAAATAAACGTTATTTTAATTTTTTTTAATACATTTTTATATACCATTGAATTTTTACCATTTTTTTATTAATATAAAACTAATTACTAAATTTTTTATTAGTTCTTATATTTTTACCAACTTAAACATAAACTCCACTTTTACTAATTGTTTATGAAGCGAAATCAATCTAAGAGAGATTTTATAATTTGCCCTCACGTTCTACTTATTAATGTTCGCTAAATTACTTGATTTCTTTATTTGTTTTTTTCATTAACTTATTCTCATGGGAACTTTGTAACTTTCTCGATACAGCGTTCAAGTTGTAGGCTTAATATTAAAAGTTTTTAACTTTCTATATGTCAATCTTGTTAATTAATTTGTATATAAACTTAAGAACTTAATATTTTATTAAGTTCTGTCATTATTGTTAAACAAAATCAAAAAAATGTAGCTTTTAGTTGTATGCTAAATTCTAATATTTCCGCGGGAAATTCGTTACGAATTCCCGCAATGATTTTCCGATGTTATTACACATTCTAATACTTCAGTCTTAAACCTTACTGAAATGCCTTTCTATTTTGCCCATATGTGCTCCTTCAATTAAGGCATAAGTGAATAAATTTGACAGTAAATGTTTTGCGCTTTTGCTACGCTCTGCCAAGATTTGCATTTTGCGAGATTTTGATTCGATTTTTTCGCTGATTTAGTTACTTGAATCAAATTGAAAATTAGACGCGGCCCTGTAGGGTTATACATTTAACTTTGCTTTTTCATAAAAACAATCTATTTTTTAAACCTTTGAATAACTAACCCAAAAAATTACAAAGTTTTACTTTATATTATTATTTGTTGCGTTTTTTAGTACAAATTATAGCTCAATTTTTTTATCATTTTATAAAAAGTAAGTTTGTTCTACATCAAAAAATAATTCTTTTTAAGCGAATTTAAAATAACTTTAATAGCTACATAGCGTTTTCTAAATAATATCTAACCTTCCAAACTAAACGTCCTGTCAATTTTAATAAAAACCTAATTTTTATAATTCGATTTTTCGCATTACAAAATTTGTGTCACGGTAAAATTACCTAATTGGCTAATAATATTTGATAAATTACAACATAATTAATAATTAATTATTTAATTATTACTCTACTAAGAATGTTGTATCTTTAATGCAGAAATAATGATTGTTAATATATTAGTAGTGTCTGTAAAACACGGCTTTTTAGAATTACTGGTAAATAGTAATTGATTTTTTGTAAGTAATGGCTTAATTATTGTAATGTTAAATCTGCATTAATTAAATCAATATTTTTTTTAAATTTATTATTTTATCTTTTTTTTAAAAAGTAATATTTTTAAATTATAGTATAAACAAAAAAAACATATTTTAAAACTCTTCAAAAATGTGATGTTTATAAATGCACGTAATTTTAGATATGTTTTTTTTTTAATTTTTAATTAAAAATTAATGTTTTCTAGAAACACTATTTGAAGTAAAATTGCCTTAGCTTACAAAATAAAATTTTAAATATTAAAATCGCTTTAATTTTTAAGTATCTTATTTTTGTTTTATTGATTAAATTAGTGAATTAATGCAATTTAATTTGCAGTCTATTCATCTCTGTACAGTTCGTGTCTTACAAAATAAAATCAGATAAGTTTTGATTTTACAACCGCTTTGTCAGGTTAATTCATCTCCAAAGAATGTTGCAATATTTTCTTAATACATTGTATGTTAATGCTTATAAGTAAAAATATTTGTAGATTTTTGTATACTTAATTTAAAGTTGTATTTTTTTCTGGTTTTACCTAAGTTAAAAAATATATTAATGGTTCGCTTTGTCGATGCTTTAAAGAGTACAACAGAAATTAACATAGGCTTTTAAGGCTTATATGGTGCAATTAAATGTTTTTAATTTTTAAACAGTAATCATAAATTTTGTATAAAACCCTTTAAGTTGGTAAACTTAAATATTGAAGTCAATTTAGATACTCAAGGCAATATCGACCTTTTAATTTTATTTCTTTTAATTCAAATAAATTGTTTTTAAATTCTTCCTTCAATTTCGAATCTCACTTTTCCGTATCACTTTAAAGTAACAAATCGACTCTAATTAAATCTTTTGATCTAATTCTGCTCTGGTCACGTGCTTTTCCTTTTGATGACATCATAATTAAGAAGTCAAAAGTGATTTTTGTTCGGTGGCGGTGTCTGTCAAAATTGAGGGTAATGAAATTATAACCGCTCTCGTACTGAATTAAATTTAATTTTAACTGCACCAAATGGACATTTGTAACTTAATTAGAACTCGCCCGTCGAAATTAATAATAAAAAGTTAAATATAATTTCGTTACGACCCGTTTTTAATAATTTTTTATTTTCAAAATTTATACTTTTTGTCATTGCTATGAAAACCTATTTCTTTTTATATTTTGTTTAATAACTTTTATGTTTTACAGATTTTTTAAAAAATATTTTTAAAGTGATAATATAAGATGGGAAAATACAGTAGTTCGGATTCAGATTATAGGTATATTTTATTTAATCACATTTTTTTAAACTTTTTTTACTGTATTTCTAAATTTTATAGACAAAATTTTCATTATCATCATTTTTTTTTTTTTCATTTTTTTTAAACATAATTTTTTTTTAGTTTTGCTAAAATGCCGTTTTATATCTTTAACTTTACGTTTATACAATTAAAATAATATTATATTTTATATTTATGTTTAAAAGCTTAAAAATTATTTTTCTAGTCGCTCGTCGTCTTCTTCCAAGAAAAGAAAGAAAAAATCTCGAAAACGAAAAAGTTTAAGTCCATCTCGACATTCTTCTAAAAAATTAAGGTTAATTTAATTTAAACAAAGTATAAAGATTTAGTTTTTTATATTTTTTTTAGAAAAAAATTATTTTTTTTTCTTTTAAATTTTTTTTTCTTTAAATTTTTTTTTTTTTTTTAATTTTTTAAACACTTGATTTCTTTAAAAGTTATCACATGCAGTTAAAATAAAACCTGTTATCTTTTTTACCTTTAAAAATTTTAAATTTACATTTAATTTTTTTTAATTTACATTTTAGACGACGTTCGCGAAGTCGAAGTCCAAGCTCGGATCGAAGCAACAGCGCCCACCGGCGGAAAAGATCGAGATCACGTGACAGGCATCGTCATTCTGCCAGAAGATCGAGATCTAGAACAAGGTTTTAAAAAATTTAAAAAAATAAAAAATAAAATAATTATTAGAATTTTACTAATTAAAAAACTTTTAAAAATTTAAAATCGTGAAAAAATAAATAAAATTATTTTCAAAAATTTATAAGAAAAAAATTACTAAAAGTTAATAAATTCTAAAATAAAATTAAACCTAATATTTTTTTTATCAAAAATAACTTTTGCTTGTTTCAGAAGTCCAATTTATCACAGAAAAAGTCGCGATAGGTCGCCAGAAAAAAGGTAAATTTATATTCTTAAGACTTTACTTTTTTCAAAGTAAAATATAAAGTAATTGTACTTAGTTATACATGTTCGTTTATTGTATTATACCTGGAAAAAAAACATGCGCTTAAGGTATATATACAACTTTTAAATGCAACTCATGATTTTTACTTAACAAAACTAGTAAATTTTACATAATACTTGTGTTAAGTTCGCGAAGAAAAAAGAGGTCACGTGATCGTTCCGCCTCGCCACCTTCGCGCCGAGGGGGCAAGCACGTGGACGCTGTGATGGGTCTAAGTACAGGGACGTTGAAGTAAGAAAATGAAATTATTTAAATTTGTTATATTTTTTGTATTTTTTTTATAAAATAATTTTTTTTTTTTCTATAGAGATGTTATGGATATTGTTCCTGGATTTTCAAAAATGGTTTGTTTTTTATTCTAGTTTCAGTTTTTAAATTAAAAATTTAAGCAATATATAAACTTAATGCATTTTAAAATTAAAACTTTATAAATTTTCTTTAATTAATTTTGGTGTAGAACCCAGCAGAACAGAGTAGAATTAGAATCCAACGTGCTTTAAAAGTTGCAGGTACAACAAAAACTATAAAAAAGATTTTAATTTTATAAATCAAAAAAATAAAATCTAAAATTAAAATATTTTTAGTCGAAACTGCAAAAGAAGAACAAAAGGATGACGTCACTGTTCAAAAAGGTTTAAATTACGTCATAACTTTAAAAATTAGGCATTGTTGATTTTTTTAAATAAAACTTTTATTTAGACTAAAAATTAACGCAATTAAAAATTAATAAAAAAAAGTTGTTAAGTTAGGTCTTTTTTTATTTTTTGTTTAAAGACTTATTTTTACTATTTTGGGATTGATTTAAATTTTATTTTTACAGACGAGGAAATGAATACTAAAACACAAATAGAAAGAACGAAGGAGATTGAACAAATTGAAGGAAATTCGGATTCAGATGAAAATGAGATTGGTTTTATTCCTTCACATTTTAAATCTTCGAATAAAATAAAGAAACGGGCAAACGAATCAGTTAAAAAGGTAAAAGGATTTTTACTTAATAATAATTGTATGTGAAAGTAATACCTGATGGTGGATTACTGTTATATATATATATATATATATTTTTGTATATATCTTTATCCTTAATGTAGGAAGGTTGATTGCGCGACCTAAACATAGAGTATCATCAGTTACCTCGACCTAGTCTTGAGTTGCCTGTGGCAGTTTGGAAAATTATTGATTATATCTGTCTGATAGTTAAACTGGCGATTTAGTGCTGGCTTAGCAGGAGTTTATACCGTTTACAACGCTTTACTCAAGGGCGCTACAGCATAAAAGCAGTGGGGATCGAACCCAAGACCTCATATAGTGTAGAAAGGGTTTTGACTACTACACCAAGCTGTCGGCTATATTACAATAAACCGTTTTATTAAATAGACATTTGACCAAAAATCGGAAACCCTAAAACGCCATTTTACCGAAAATGGGACGTTTTTTATAAATTTTTGGTCATATGAATGGATGCCCTAAAAAAACGACGACATTTGAATAAAAAAATTAAAATTTTAGTCTTTTAACGAAATGGAAAACACCCACGAGATGGCGATATTTGGTCACGTGTCAATGCTCACCTTAGAAGAAGCAATGAAGCGGAAAAAATTAGCAGACGACGAAGCTATGTTAAAGGCGAAGAAGAGGATTGATTTTACTGAACGCGATCCGAGAACCCTCGTGGCACCAGAGGTTTGTGGTTCGAATCCCACATCGTCTAATTTTTTTATTTACGATTTTTTTTAAATTTAAATTCAAGAGCTAATTTTTTTTTTTTTTTTTATTAATAAATGTTTTTTTATATTTTTTAGCTTTTAATTTCAAGAGAAGATGCGGACAAACGCTGGATTAGAAAACTGACGTCACTGCGACAACGGTTTATGACGTAACATTACGCTGTATACCCAATGACGTCATTCTGCGTTTTTACGTCATCGGATCGCATAAAGCGCAAACTAACATCTTAAAATAATTTAAATGTTTATATTTTAAAATCTTGAGTCAAGTTAAAAATTAACACTAAGTTAGTTAAGAAGGATTAAACTTGTTTATAAACTAGAGTGTTGTTTAAATAAATCTCTATACACTAGTTAGGGTTCTAAAATGGGTACAAAAGAAAGCACAAAATGTGTAAATCTTGGTCTCATGCTTTAATATGCTTTTACATATTATTGTATAATAATTTTGTAGCTAAATAAAAAAATATTGTACTACAGCATCAAAAATAAAAGCAGAAATGTACAACCTGTTTTTAAGCCGCTTTTCCTTCTTTATATCTGATTATACCACACTAAACTATCTTTTGTTTACGTTGCAGGCAAAGTCAATTTGTTTTTTTCGCCATGTTTTTGTTCTAAGATTTGAACGAACGATTAACCCAAATTTTCAGTTCACACGACCCATTTAATTGGTCTCACATTATGGCATAGCTTATAGTACCCATAGAATTCGTTGTACCCTTGAATGTCATAGTAATAAACTAGGCATTAAACAGAGAAATATGTTTGTAATGTTTTAGTAACGTAATTTTAGTGGGAAAGGTATGGGTAAATATTGACAGTTGCACATAATAAAATGTAGCTTATAAGGTTTAAAACTTGTACAAAAAAGCTGAAGTTTGCCACTCAGAATTCTTGTGCAACGTTATAATATACAATTTCATAAAATTAATTTAGGATGGTAAATTTTTAATGGTTACGGAAAAAGGTTTATCAATGTTATTGTTTTTGTTTATTTTAAACCTTAATAAATAGCTACACATCTATGTTGTAAAATTTAAAAATTAACCTCTGTAAAAGAATTAAGCGTTAGATCTGTTAAAATAGGTAAACTTATAAATTATTCATGAATATTTTAAGCATTGGCAAAACAGTTTAAGTTTTTAAAATGTTAATTTTTTTTCTGCAACGACAAAGCCTCCAATATTGCGTTAGTTATAATATTTTTTTTTATATACTAAAAAAAGGAATATGTAGTGTGACATTATTATTTTGACACATAGTAGGAAAAGGAAGTAGGGTTTACAATCTGTTATATTAGACGTTGTTACTTGCTAAAAAAAGCTTTGTATGTGGAATTTGGTAATTTTAGAAAAAGTACAAATTTTAAGGATTGTAAATTAGCCGCTATAGTATAAATGCATCTGTTGGGTACCAGTAAATGCAAGGTGTTTAATAATTGTTGTTAACTTTTGTTAAATAAAAGCTAAATCTACAGGTTAAATTTATCTTATAGAAGTTTATAGTTAGCTTACATTTTTTTTAACAGAAAGGCACAAATTTGTGGCCGCGAGCTGGCGCGCGCAAGGCTGCGGTTACAAGTAACGGGCGAGTGCATTCCGGCAATGCGGCGAATAACTTGATTCTCTGTTGAAAAAGTTGCCCATTTTTGGAAAACTAAAACAGCGACGAGGCAACGAGCGCCCTAGGGCGTAACAGCCAAAAAACTATAGAGACAAATTTGTAATAAGAAATAGGCGTGAGTTTTTGACGATCTAGTAGTTATCAATGCAGTTAAACGACATTACAAACCAATAAATTTTCAACGCATATAAAAGTCGTGCAGTACGTGGATTTCGGCACGTGATCCTTTGTTGTTGCGATTAATAACAACACGAAGTATGAGGCTTTATTCGCCTTTGCAATATATGGAATTTCTGTAGTAAAAATAGGGCCAAGTAACGATGAGTATAAGCACTGTAATATAATGTTTTGCACAATATTCATCATTTTAAGCATATTTTTAAGTTTTATAAAATAGGAAAAAAAGCATTTATCATTAAAGTACTACTGCAAAATTAGAATAATTTGTTTAAAATCGAATGCTAAATTAGTAAGATTAAAAATTTTGTATAGTATAAAAGTTATCTGAAAAAAAAAGGAAACACACAGATAGACAGTAAAAGCATTAAATTTTGCAGTTTAATTGCATTTATATTGAACTTTGATATTCATTTCGGCAATGTTTTGCTATACCGAAGGTCAAAAATGTATTGAAACATACAGGAAATGCATAAGAACGCTGCTAGTCAGCAAAGTGTGATTTACACAAAGTACTTCACTCATTTTGGCTATATACCAGCTCATATGTTTATGTTATAGTTAAATGCAGAATTGTAAATGTGATTTTTTTAAGTTTTTTTTTTTTTTTTTTATATATATTTTTATTAGTACCTGTCTAGATTTATTAGCTTAACTTATTTTCCAGAATTTTTTAGTTGTTGATTCGCGGTTTTTGTATTGTTTGCTCGATGACGTATTTGATTGTAAAACTCCGCTCTTAAAGTCACGTGACTCGTGCGGTTGAATTGCTATAGTAGACGGCAAAGTGGTCATTATAAACCTATTGACGCAATTTCTGAATTTAATGGATTTTTTTGTTCTCGGCATGACGACAAATAAATTTATTGCCTTTTTAAATACGCTGCTATTTATAATAAATGACTTGTTAATTAAAAAATCGAATTTTTGAACAGTAAAACTGTTAGTCATTCAATCACCAAATTTTTGCAATGTTAATGGTTTTTTCGAGGTAGCAGATTATTTTAGTCTAACAAGCAGAATTTAAATATTTGCAAGCTTTTTTTTATATATATATATATATTGTGATGATTAGGCTTAGGCGGAGTATTCATTGCAAATAACATGTTATCAAACAGGCTTATAAACAACATTTTAATGAATTTTGGCTTCAACATATTGAATTAACGTCAACGGAAATTAATGTTAGGTAGTCGTTTATTTTCTTGAAGTCGTTCTATTTGTTTAAACTTGTTATGTTAGACTGGCAAATATTGGCTTGAAAAGTTCTAAAACCTATTTGTTTATTTAGCGGTTTCAACAAATTTGCTAATCAAATAGAGTAATTGGTCTAAGTTTTAAGTTTGAGTTATAATTAGGTAATTTGTTCAAGTAATATGGTACCAACTATAATAAGCGACATCTTGCAATATTCAATTTGGAAAGTACCAAGCGGTTTACGCACTTTGCACAAAATGTAATTAGTTTTTGGCCTTTGCTGTAAATAATTTATGACTTTCCGTTTTTATGTGTAGCTTAAGCGAAACTCAATATGCAAGTACTGTTAAAGGGCTAACATCAAAGGGTTTAGTTTAACCAGAAACCGTTAATAGCAGGCGTTCAAATATCGTGATTTTTAATCAGTTTTCGGTTTCTTAGTAAACACTTAAACATAGCTAAGAATCAGCATTACTGGCATGTACTCAAAAGGCGTGTTTTTATTCCATGTATAACAACATAAAATACTTGTTTGTTAACTGGTTTTACACTAACTCATGTAAACATAAGATTTTGAATGTTTTAAAATGGAGGTTACTGACATGTAAAATATGTTGAATATACTACTTAAAGCAAGTGCTGTTTGTATACATTTTTGCCTATTATTTCTAGTATACAACAAATAATACGGTCAACGAGTGTTTTAACAACCATTCAATGCTTAACAATATCACGACGTCATAATGATTCAATAAAAAATAATAAAGCAAAAAGTTTGCCTATTAAACGCCTATTGAAATTTCTGCAAATAAATGTTTTTAAAAATAAAGATTTAAAAATAGATTTCGAAAACGTGCAAAGAGTGTAAGAGTGTAAATTACCATTTAAAAATATAAATATAGCAGGATTTGAACATTTGTTCTCTGTTTAAAAATAGCAAAATCAGAGGCTTTACTGTTAGTAATTTAATGATATTTTTTAAAATAAAATTATTTAAAATTTAGCAATTTGCAATTTTAGGATAAGTTTATATTTTGTATTATTATATGCAATTTACTTATGCGTTTATGCTTTAGATTTCAGGTATTTTAGGTGGCTATCTAATTTTTTTTTTGCAAAATAATAAGAAATAAAAAAAAGAATTTAAAATGAACCCTCCTTGTGCAAAATGCAAGAAAACTGTATATCCAGGTAAAAAATCAATTTCTTTGTTTTATTTCAAGCTGCCATATGTCTAATGTAAAAATAATTGATTTTTTAACTTATAGAAAAAATAAATTGCTGACTTTAAAACTTAAAAGTTAAATAAAAGCATATATTTGCACATTTTAATCAAATAATTACAAAAAACCTTAGCTGTTAAATATTTATATTTTTTATCGTTTTTTCGTTTGACCAAACGGAGTTATGTTTTTTCTAATTTTGTTTCGTTTACAACATTTTAATAACCACAAATCAGGAAATTAAATATTAACTATTCCCACAGGACAAAAACTTTAACATGTAGTTTACATAATATTATTACATCCTAGTTAAAACTAGAGTATTTAAGTTAGCCATATTTGGTTACGTTGTCTAGCTAAATAAAATAACGCCAATTCGTTAGGCCAAAACAATTTGCAATTTGCAAATATTTAACGTTTTATTAAACATAAGATATGAACTAGTGTGTATAATTACATACGTTAAAAATGTATTGTATTTTATTAGCGCAAACATTTTTTAAATATCTTTAAACCGAAAAGTGAAAAGTAATGTAACATGGCCTACTTGTTTATTTACATTTTGAAAACCGGTTACTAAAATAGGTTATGATAAAATACGATAACATCTGTTTTAACTATGTCTTTTAAAAACACTTGTATTCTTTTAAAAAATATCAAAAATAGCGTTTTTTTTTTAAACTATACAAACCAAAATATTTATATTCTTCAAAAACACTTTTTTAATATACTAATAGACATAAATTGTAATAACTAATTCTGGTTAAAACGTTTTCTAATTTCGAACTAACACGATTTAATTTTTATGTGCACCAAAAATAAAACAGTTTAGTTTTGAATTTTTTTAGTTGAGAAGTTAAACTGTTTGGATAAGATTTGGCATAAAGCCTGTTTTCGATGCCAGACATGCGAACTTAAACTTACAATGAAAAACTACAAAGGGGTAAGATTTCTTTTTTTTGTTTAAAATTGTAATTTCCCAAAGCAATTTGAAAGCAGCAACGCGCTAAAACAGATTTTTTCTTGTATTTTAAAACATTTTTGGTGTTGTTTTACGTCTTTACATTACCTAGTCAACTGTAAAAAAATTTGCGTTGTAAAGGTCTCAATAGCATCATCTAGCGACTATTTTTTCATGATTTATTTATTTTTAGTACGAAAAAATGCCTTACTGCAACACCCATTATCCAAGTAAGTTCTTAAATATAATTCTATTCGTGCATTAAGTTTTTGGCTTAACTTCTAATATAGTTGTATTGGTTTATGTTAAAAGTATTTAAATAGTTGTTTAAATTTTTAACTTTATTGGTAGCTACCCGTTTTACCGCTGTTGCGGATACACCAGAGGCCAAAAGATTGGTAAATAAATTACTTTTTTATTTTCAACCCATTTTAAAAAAAAACTATTTAATTTAATAGGACTTAATATTACAAAGTAAGATTTTGTATTCCTAAAGCTTCTGTAAAAATTATAATTATTTGTTATTTTTTTAATATAAATTCTTGTTTTTAGGCTCAGCAGCAAAAGAATATCTCAGAAGTAGTTTACAGAAAAGTAAGTCCTTAATTAAATAATAAAATTAAAGGGTTAATATTAAATAAATTTATGTTATTAATACCCTTAAAAATATAAAATTAAGTATATATAGAGTGCTAATTTTTTTGAAATTTTATTTAAATAACGCTTAAATTTATTTTTTTGTTTAACGAATATAATTATTTTTACAGGACAAAGTTGATGCAATGAAGGTAATATAACTTATTATCTAATCCATCTCTAACTTTATTAAGTTTTGTAAATCAATGTATTTAATACCACATAAAAACAGGGGTTAAATTTAAAACACAATATTCAAATATTTTTTTTTTAATTTAGTTTTTGTTTAATATAAAATTTTTAAAAAATGAATTTTTTTTAGTCTTTCACGCAAGTCTCGGACAGCGTTGCAAATCGACAGGGTAAAAAATAAATTTTATTTAAAATTTTTTCATTGGGTGTTTTTGGATACATTAAGCAATTAAAGGTTTAATATTTTTTATTGGGAAAGGGGGTGCTGTTGTGATGTGTTTTGAGCTATCCGTAAACGCCGGGCTCAAGGGCGAATACTCGAACCCAAACCTTTCGGCTAGTAGTCCGACGCCATTTGTTTTTTTTATTAAAAGTTTTATTATTTTTGTGTTTTATTATTTTGCAATTTTTTAATATTTTTATTTTTTAGCTGCTCAAGCAAACAAATTAGCATCTACAATTGGCTACCAGGTATATTATTATTATTTTGTTTTTTTAATTATTTTTACAAACTGTTAATTTTTTAATTGTTTTACAAACTATTTTATCTTCTCTACAACGTTTTTACTTCCAGACGGCACCTCATGAAGTGGGTCATGAAGGCGAACGCCCACCACCAGAAAACATTGTTAATAGACAACAGCCGGCTGGTGGCGCTACGGCTCCTCCACCGCAACAAACGTACCAGCCTCCACCTCCAGTGCCAGAGCCAGCCACAGCTCCAGTTCAACAAGAAGCTGTTAAGGTAAATAAATCCTATACCAATTTTAATGACATTTATATCATAGCTTTTACAACTTTATGTCTTATATTCATCTTTGAAACTACAGTTAGCATAACAGTTTGTATATTCGTTCTGCGTTCACCATTAAATGTAGCGTTAATAAATAAGTTATACCCGTTTTACATTTAACTTTAAGTCCAGTGTTACTAAAAGTTTATACGCATTACGTATTCACCATTGAGCTCGGTGTTTATTAGTAGGTTATGCCCGTCCCATATTCACTCTTGAGTCTTATACTACTTTAACTTATACACATTCTATATAAAAACGTTATTTTAGTGTAATATGTATGCGCGAAGTAACATTTATTTTTACCAAAGTTTATTTTACATTTTCAGGACCGTTACTTTGCTATTTTTGATTACGCTGCTGCGGATGATGATGAGATATCTTTAAAAGAGGGGCAAGAATTGGTAGATGTTAAAGTTATTGATGAAGGGTGGATGGAAGGGAAAAATGCAAGTACTGGAGAATCTGGAATGTTCCCTAGCAACTATGTGGAAAAACGTTAAAAGGAACGGACAAAAAATAAAAAAAAGTTATTGAAAAATATTTTGTGGAAATTTAAACGAAATTATAAGTAAACGTTTTACAAAATTTTGGAGTTGCTAACAATAGTTGGCTGATGTTAAACGAACATTATTTGTATGAAAGTGGTTTTAAATATATGAGTTAACTTTTACGAAATTATTAGTGGTTTTATAAATGTTTTAGTATTATACAGTGTTATTATAAAACTACTTTGCGAATCAAGTATTCTAAACAAAATAATATCTCGTAGTTTTGTTTTTAACGCCATCTTTGTTCATTGCAAACTTATGTTGGTCTTTTTAGTTATAACATGTTATTTTAAAATTTCTGTAAATTTAACAACCTATGTTGTAAAATTATATCAACAATATACAAATTAAATATTACTTTAAGTCGAAAATTAATTGTATCTTTAAACTATACATTTACTACTTTTATTAAACATTCCTTACAATTAGCAATGTGCGAATATTTTTGCTTGTATATAAAAATTGTATTTGTGTACATATTGTTACCGCCAATCTATATATTTGTATCTGCCATTCCTTAACACAGTCTACTATACCGTGGTGTAAATGTAAACGTAACAACCAAATAAATAAAATCTTGTTTTAAGTCAGAATCTTAATTAGTAATTGACAAGTTAATAATCATTCAATATTGCTAGGATTGGGCATAACCGTAAGATGGTGCTGTTGAGCAACCCTTAATTCGAGAGAAAGTATGTGAGAGAATAAGAAAAAGTTCTTATCAGCTGTATTTTGACACGAATGTTTGCATTTAAATTTTAAAGGCAGGCTGACTGGCTTTGTCGTTAAGTTTGCATAATACAATGACTGAAAAGAAATGGCTGATGCGTAGATTTAAATATTACTAAAACTCATTTTAATAGGTGTTTATTACGCTAAAAGGCATACACAGTTTAATAGTATGCTAACAGCATTACAGCATATTTATACTTACCGGCTTGCGGTTTATACAACGATATATTGAATGGCGGCGTATTTTTATTTTAAATTTTTAAGATTTGCTTAATGGCTAGGCAGTTTTTAGTAAGGTTAATTTACGTATCTATATTATGTAAATGTTATGTACAGCAAAGTATATAACACATGTTAAAACAAATTAGATAAGTTGTAAAGTTTATTTACCTTTGAATACTAAATGGTAGATCATTTTATCAAATTGTAAAAACAATTTTTGAAAGTTATTTAATATGTGGTATTTTTATTATTTATTTAACTGAAGTAATAAAGTTTATTCTGTATTTCATAGTTAATTATTTTAATTTTAATGCTGCTATATTTATAAAGATAAACAGAATGATGCTTCAAGATTCTCATAGAAGAAATAATGATCTTTTTTCTAATGGAGATCATATGCAACCTAGGTAAGTTCTACACATTAAACTATGACTGTGAAACTTAAATAACAAAATAAATTCTGACATTGTATGTAATGATTGTTATAGAGGTCTGGTATTGTTTTTTTGTGATATCAAATACTATAATAAAATTAAAATATTGTATATACACAAAAAATGTTTTATGATAAAAAATTTTTTCCTAATTAAAAAAATTAGCCTATTTATAACCGGCAGCGTGGTGTAGTGGTAAGAACACTTGCTACACCACCATGAGGTCGTGGGTTTAATTCCCACTGCTCTCATGCTGTAGCGCCCTTGAGTAAGGCGCTATAAACGGTATGAACTCCTGCTGAGCCAGCACTTAATCAGCAGCATAATTACCAGGCAATTATAATCTATAATATCCCAAACTGCCACAGGCAACTCGAGACTGGGTCAGAGTAACAGTTGTTACTCTATGTTTAAGTCGCGATAAAAGTCTCTATGTTTAAGTCGCGATCTTTTAAGATAAAAGATTTAAGCCTGAATAAAAAATATGTCCTTTTAAAAATGACTGTGATTATAGTGTTTTTATTGTCATATGGTTCAGCAGGTTAGGGGTAACATAAGTTTGAAAATGGGACGATTAAAAATTTTTTTTAAATGCAAAATTTCTTACACAAATAACATAAAATCACAAATGTCAATTTTATTTTTTGGACTTGTTTTTGTAGAAGTGGTTCAGTTAGAAGTCGTTTAAACAACGCGAACCTAACTCCACTTTATAGAACAAGATCTTTACAAAGACTTTCAGAAGAAAAAAAGGCCAAAAAAGTTAGTTGTTATTTAATGTTACTTTTTAGTACATAATTTTGAAAAAAAGAAAGCTTAAAATATATTATTATATTATATGTTGTTATAATTTATGTAACATTATTTTTCTATTTAAAATTAAATTAACAAACTATAATTGACTTACAAGTTACAACATAATTTAAACATTTTTTATTCTACTTTATTTTTTAATCTTATTATTAGTCATAATAAGCCGCTTGTTAATTTATTATTAATTAGGTAAGTCAGACTTATTCTTAATAAATCATATGATTACTAATTTGTTTGCTAAGCTAAGTGTTAAAATTAAAAAATTATATTTAATTAAATTTATTTATTTTGTTAAGCAGCTAATAACATTATTATTATTAGTGTAGTCATATTATAATGTTTAAAAATTAATTTTTTTAACAATTATAGCATTTTTTAAAAAACTATGTTTTTATCTTGTTTATACAAGTATTTATTACTAATTTTAAATGGTTTTATAACTGCAATCTATAGCCCAACTATTTATGACTTCAGTTTAATTAAGCTAGCTATCAATTAATCTTAAAAGTTTTAACAGTTAAAATCATTGCCACCAACAGCAATTAATTAACCTCATGTCATTGTTAAGTTTCAAGTCTTAGACAAATACTTGCTCTTGTTTAACACTTTACTGATCATCTTAAGGGCTTAAAAACATAATACTTGTAATTATAAGATCCTTAACTCTCTAATTATAATGCCACTTAGGTCAATAAAAACCAATTTTCCGGAAAAATGAAGTTAGTTGTTTGCCAAATGGGCGGTTAATGTAGCGTTTTATTTGCTAAAAAAGAATGAATTTTGTTCTCCTTAAAAAATTATAAGAAAAATGGTAGGTTACTAATAATAGTGTGCTTTTAAAAAAAAAAACAGAATTTTTGTTAAAAAACAGAAAAAAAATTTGATTTAGAAAAAGGAAAAAAAAGGTTAAAAATTAAAATTTTTATTTAGGTTCGATTTTATCGAAATGGAGACCAATATCACCAGGGATTAATCTACGCCATTTCACCTCTCAAATTTCGCAACTTCGATGCCTTACTAGCTGAGTTAACTCATAGATTAGCAGATAAGGCCAACTTACCTCAAGGTGCCCGGGTTGTATTTACTTTGAATGGAGCAAGGAAAGTGAATTCACTTCAAGAATTAGAACAAGGTTTGTTGAATTTTTTAGGCCTAAACATTTTAAATTATGATTTTAAGTTATAGCCTGTTGGTTTGTTTTTACAAGACTTGAGGTTCTGAGTTTAAATACCAGTTTGGGCTTCTTAAATATGGTATTTTTTAGATATTTTTTTAAAACAGCTCATTTTAAGTAACTTCAATTAAAAAACTAACAAAAAAAAATTGAAAATTAACAAAATAAGCATTAAATTTTTTTTTTATTTTTAGGTGAAAGTTATGTAGTTGCATCCAGTGATGCCTTTAAGAAAATAGATTACACAAGAAATACGAATCCTAACTGGTGTGCTACTGTTAGAACTACTAGCTCAATTTCATTAAGACTAAGAAAACAGGTCTGTTTCAAAATGTTTACAATTTTATTAAATAAATTGGTAAATTATCAAATCAAGTTAAAAATATAAAATAAATATTCCATTAAGGGTTAAGTAATTTAATCCTTGTTATTTGCGTAATTTCAAAACCATTTTAAATATTTTTTAAATAATATAATATACAAAAAAAAAATTTCTAAATATTTTTTTTTATTAACTTATTCAATTTTAAATTGTAGGAGAGGAGTTTTAGTGATGATTTAAGATCATGCGTGAGCCACGAAACTTTATTCTCAACAACTGAGAAAGAAAAAAGAGATTTTATTATCCCTAAACTTATAACAGTTATACGAAGCGGAGTGAAACCCAGAAAAGCTGTAAGTTTAATGATGTTATTTTTTTAATTATGCTACTTACATATTTATAACTTAAAATAATTCACATAAACAACTAAATAAAATTTAATCTTTTTTAAGTAAAATTTAATCTTTTTAACTTTTTTATGTTTTTTTTTTTATGGTTTATTAACATTATTTTTTTGTATATATCTTTATCCTCGATGTGGGAAAGTCGAATGCGCGACTTAAACATAGAGTAACATCAGTTACTCTAACCCAGTCTCAAGTTGCCTGTGGCAATTTGGGATATTATAGATTATATTTGCCCAGAAATTATACTGCTGATTAAGTGCTGGCTCAGCAGGAGTTCGTACCGTTTATAGCGCCTTACTCAGGGGCGCTACAGCATGAGATCAGTGGGGATTGAACCCACGACCTCATGTGTGGTGTAGCAAGTGTTCTTACCACTACACCACGCTGCCGGTTAATTTAAATACCCTAACTTAATATTCACCATTATATATGTGTTCTATTATAGGTTAATATTATTTCACAATTTTGATAAATTTTATATGTTGTTCAAGTTTTTTCATACCTTTACATTTCTAAAATTGAGCAAAAAAATATTTTTTACAACTTTTTTTAAATTTTGAAGTAACTATATTTCTAGATAAGAATGTTATTAAACAAGAAGACTTGCCACTCCATGGAACAAGTTTTAAATGATATTACTAAAGCTATCAAGTTAGACACCGGGGCTGTGAGAAAAATTTATTCTCTACAAGGAAAACAAGTAAAAAAATTTAAATATTTTTTTGATTTATCAAAATTGAAAATAAAATTTTGAGAAAAAAAAAATTATGGATAAATGCACTTTGTAAATATTTTTTCTGATTATAAATAATTTATTCAGGTGATGTCACTGCAAGATTTTTTTGCTTCAGATAATATTTTTATCGCTTATGGACACGAAAAACTGTCAAATGATGATTTTGAAATTGACCCAGAAGGTAAAAACTTAAAAAAAAAATTAAAATTTTTTGCTCTTATTTTTTTTAAACAAACTAATAGTTTTAAAGCTTTTTGGACTAATGTTTTAAAATTTATTTTCTAATTTTAAATTTTATTCGACAAATTTAATTTGAAGTTACTAAAAAGTAGATTCACGCCATCTGTTCCATTTAATAATTTAATGATTATTAGACAGACATTTATATTGATTTTAAGTTTAAATTATTCCCTTTTTCTTATTCTCTAGGGATATAATAAAATAAACATTCTTTTTAAATAAATGAAACATAATATAAAAATTTATCTTAATGCATTACATTAAAATAAAATATTTTTTTTAATTGTTATATTTTACAAAATATTTTATTTTAAAAAGTTTTTTTCTTGAGCAAAAAAACTTAAAATTTGAAAACTTTTTTGACCTTGATTTAAATTAATATTTAATTTTCTATTTTAAATTCACATCAGTTTATTTTAATGCATTGAATATCTTATTTTTCATCACATATTCTCGTGTTTAAATAATTAATGCTGCACCCAGGCTTTCCATATGCTACTGTTTAATATAAAATCTTAACAGGTTTTTTACTACAATGTGGTTTCACTATTTTTTATATTACTTTTATTTTCGAACAGACTGATTTAACATTTATCTTATACTGCAAAACTAACATTATTATAAAATTAATTTTTAAAATGGAGTATGTGTCTGAATTTAAACTTAGGGTAACTAAAATAACTGTTAAATAAACTTATATATTAACCTCATTTTTCTTTAATGTTAAACTAATATTTTTACCCACATTTAATGCCAGTTGTACCTAAATTCAATTTAGTTGAAAAAAAATTGGTTAGTTCCGTTACCTAAATATAAAAACTGTTTAATTTTATATTTTTTATTTTTAGAATCTAAATTTATCCGGCCATACCAAAACACTGGACCACGAACACCAAGAGTAACAATGCAAAGAAAGGGAAGTACAGGATTGAACCAAACAGTTAACGAAGGAATGTGGTCACACCAACAAAGACTTAACAGAAGAGCTCAAAGTTTGAGAGCCTCCAACGTTCAAAAGATCCCAATTTCTTTGGTAGGTTAAGTTTATTTTTATATCTTAGTTTTATAAATGGGTTGTCAAAATATTATAATCTATATATATAGTATTAAACATTTAGTGTACGATATATATATAATATATATAATGAACCGGCAGCGTGGCGTAATGGTAAGAACACTTGCTACACCACAGATGAAGTCGTGGGTTCAATCTCCACTGAGCTCATGCTGTAGCGCCCTTGAGTAAAGCGCTATATACTGTACGAACTCCTGCTGAGCCAGCACTTAATCAGCAGCATAATTATCAGGCAATTATTATCTTTAATATCCCAAACTGCCACAGGCAACTTGAGACTGGGTCGGAGTAACTGATGTTACTCTATGTTTAAGTCGCGCATTCGACTTTCCCACATCGAGGATAAAGATATATACAAAAAAAAAATAAAGTAATATCTATGCAAGTATGTTTAATTTACAGGTCTTTTAAAAATGCTCTTTTGTGGTACGCAGATTCATTAATATCTGCAAACATAAATTGCAAATTGCAACTTTATTTTAACAGTTAAAATGAAGCTTGTAGTGCTTTTTGTGTTTTATCTTTGACTTAAATTTTTTTGGGGCAAAAATACTCTTTTTGAATAACTACAATTTATAAAAACCTAAAACACTAAAAAATTTTCAAATGCCCATATATATAAAACATAATCGTAACAAGAAAATCAAAATATTTTAATAATTTAAAAAAAAATTATTATCAATTTTTTTTTTAGAATAATAGTAACATATCCGACGAAAGTGAATGGCCAAGTCAAATCAATGAAAGATACGAAGTTGGTGAAATTATCGGGGATGGAAACTTTGCAGTTGTACGAGATTGTGTGGAACGAAAAGGTGGAACCAAATTTGCTCTCAAAATTATCGACAAATCAAAATGTGTAGGAAAGGTAAAGTTTAAAATATTAAAAAAAAATTTTCTTTAAAAAATAATTTTTTATTTTTAAAATCTAGGCTACAAAATTTTTAAACATTTTCGTTTCATTTTTTTTTATATTTTTTTTAAGTGGATTTTTTTATTTTGTATAAATTGCAACTTAAAAGTCTTGTTAAATATGCTAGTAATACAATTTTTCCTAAGTGCTGTTATAGTTTATTTATATATTAACTTAAACAAAATAGATTATATTTCTTACGCTAATCTTATTTAAAGTTTAAAAGCACTTATAAAATTTAAACACTTTAAATATAGCCACATGACCTTAGCTTTTAACTATAATCTGCAGTTGATTAACCTTTTAATCTTACTATAAATACCAGGAACAAATGATATTGAATGAGGTATCAATATTAAGAAGAATAAAACATCCGAATGTAATTCGATTATTTCAGGAATTTGATCTGACCCACGATATTTATTTGGTTATGGAATTAGTTAATGTAAGTCAATCTTAATTTGGTTTTATTTTGATGCAGTTTAATCTATATGTCAGTTAAAATTAAAGTTTAAAACCTTAATTTGACCTAACTTTTAGGTTTTATTATAAAATGGCAGCGTGGTGTAGTGGTCAGAACACTTGCTACACTACATGAGGTACTGGGTTTTATCTCAGGTGATCTCATGTTGTAGCGTCCTTTAGTAAGGCACTATAAACATTATGAACTTCTGATTAGCCAGCACTTAATCAGCAGTATAATTATCGGGCAATTATAATTGATAATATCCCAAACTGCCACGGGCAACTCGAGACTGGGTCGGGGTAATAGTTGTTACTCTATGTTTAGGTTGTGAGCTCGATCTTCCCTCATAAAGGTTTAAAATATTACATTCTCCAAATATTAAATTCAACATTTGTTTTATTTATTTGTTCATTAACTTTGTCAGGGTTAATAAAACCTATTGCGAATGTCTGTTAACAAAATAAAAAACTAAAATATTTTTATTTGACAAGATTTTTGTATTCTTATTGTTAGGGTGGTGATCTGTTTGATGCGATATCATCTGCCACGAGATACACTGAAAAAGATGCCAGTGGCATGTTACACAACTTAGCTAGTGCCCTTGCTCACCTTCATAAACTTAGAATTGTCCATAGAGATATTAAACCTGAAAATCTACTGGTTAAAACTTTCGTATTTGTTTTAAACTTGACTAAAAAAAATTTTTCCATAAATATTTTTTCTTTTTTGTAATTCTATTTTTAAAACAATTTTTTTATTTTAATGCCAGAAAATATTTATAATCTAATAATAAACTATTTTTTTTGCAATATGCAACTCTTCGCCTAATAGGCCAATAAGAATTAGGTTTTAAGTATTTAGCACTATTTGGTTTATTTTTTACCTAAAAACCAGTATATCTTTATACAACCTATTTTTATTAATAAAGGTTTGTGAATATGATGATGGTAGTAAAGCATTAAAGTTGGCTGATTTTGGACTTGCTACGTCGGTGTCAGGTCCACTTTATACTGTATGTGGTACTCCTACTTATGTCGCCCCTGAAGTGATTGCTCAAACTGGGTGACTATTTGATTTTAAATTCTTTTTTACATATTTTGGTTTGTTTTTAAAATAAGATAATTAATCTTTTTAGCTATTGTCAGTTCCTTAATATCAATCACTATTTGAGTTTTTAAGTCATTATTTCCAATGTTATATTTAATTTTTGTTTTAACTTGTTTGTTAGTATGTATTGAAATGAAAAAGAAAGCATTTTTTTAAAATATATATTTATAATTTTAAATGGTATTAAATAATGCCTAAAACATTGTGCTATGCTGTTTTATTACCAATCATTAGAATATTTTATTATCAATTTTTCTAATCTGAATTCGCTGTTTTTTTGCTATTCGCTATAAACTTCTTTAAATTTGTATTCATTTTTACTTAGATATGGTTTAAAAGTAGATGTATGGGCAGCAGGAGTAATAGGGTATGTTCTTCTATGTGGATTCCCACCTTTCAGAGCTGGCTCCCAAGAAGAATTATTTGATGCTATTCTGGCGGGAGATTTTTGTTTTCCGGCGGAACACTGGGACCATATTTCTGATAGTGCACGGGATTTAATTGCAAAGTGTTTAAGCATGGATGAAAAATTAAGAATTAGTTCAAGTGAAATGTTAAATCACCCATGGGTTGCTGTAAGTCATTGTTTCCTGTTTAATTTTTATTTAAAATATGTATTAGGACCTTGTTTTTTTTTATATTTAAATATAAACTTTTATCAAGTAAAGAATATGAGCTCACATAATAGAAAGTTTTATTTTTATAGTAATTGATATCTGTATATGATGAGCTTTGTGGGCGATGTATATATATTTATATATATGTAATGTGTATGTCCTTTTAGGCCTACAAAATAAATAAAACTGCTATTTGTGGTGCATAAATAAGTTTCCAAACTTAACTATTAGTTGAGAGTTGCAGTTATATCATTTTAATAAAAAAAAAATGTACCGAAGGCATATTAACTAGTTATAATAACAATAATTCGAAATACACAAATGCTCAAGTTTTGTGCATCTTTTATTATTTTGTTTATTATTTAGGAGGATACTGCATTAGATAGAGACATGAAACGTTCAGTTTCAAACAAGTTATCTCATTTTCATCCACAAGAGCGTGAAATAATCAGTCCAGGGAAAAGTCGAAAACGAAGAGTTAATGTTGGGGCCAGGGTGTTAGCGGTAAGTGTTTGCTATTGTGCAGTTTTAAGTAGTTGTAAATGTTTTTTAGATGTGTTCGTAATCATATTGTGGATATAGCTGTTTATTTAACAAAAATATTAAAATTGCCAAAGCCCTTTTATTTTTAAATAAAAATCGTTGTGTTTTTTTAAGGTATTTATTCAACTAAAAAAATATAGTAACAATAGTTTTGTCTCATATTATTGTAATATTTAAACTACACTTATAGTTAAAGTAGGTTTAGATAACTGCATTAATATATAGTGCTTAAATTATAAACTTTTGCAGCAAATGTCATTTATATATAATAGTATTTCTAACAAATATTAGTTGGTTGCATTTAGTATCAAGCCAATTGACTTTTTAGAACACTTTTAAAAAGTAAGGTGTAAAAGAACTGCTTTTTATGGCTAGCGTTTTTTTTTCAGGGGACACAAAAAAGATGAAAATAAATGTTGTGATATGTCCTTCATGGTTTTAAGGTATCATTTGCATGCTGTATTTATGTATTTTATTTAACTCTTTAAATTTTGACATCAATTCGAAATTTATAGACCAAAATCCTATTTTTAACACACTTAGAAAATGAAAGATTGTCGTAATATACTTCTACATATTGATATGCTATTTTTTTTAATTTTTTTTTAATTTTTTTTTTTTTTTCCAATTTTTTTGTTTTTTAGTGTATTATAAAACTATTTGTGTTGGTAGTTGGCAGTTTTTAAAGCCTTTCTAACTATAAAAATGTAAAAAAATCATAGTTGAAAATCACACAAAACATTGTATTTCCATTTACCAATAATATCATTAGATTAACCAAACAACTAAAAACTGTAAAATGAAAGTTTAATATTGCTTATTAAATTTTTTTTTTATTTTTAGTTAACATCATTGGATAAAAATGATCAGTTATACTCTACTGCCAAGTTAGATGCTCGTGCTCGGTCGAAAAGTCATGAAAACCATGAAATTATTGTTTCACATGAGTGCGTTAGTGAAGATGGTGATACAACTCGTGATACAATTTCTGGTGATGAAGACTCACATAGTGATTTTTAGATTTTTTATAATATATTTTTTTTTAAATCACAGAATTCTTCATGACACAAATTAAATTAAAACTTTGAATTTCAAAATCATAATATTTTTTAACATTGCGATTTTAACTGATCCAAATTAACTTTTACTTATTCTGTATAATTTTATATAATTAATAAACATGATATAACTTTGATATAAAAAGTAAAACACAACAACTTTTTTTATTTTCTGATTTTTATTAAATTGCTACGTGTACATATTTAAAAGCCTAAATTTAAAAACATTTGTACATAAAAAAACAAAAACTAACACTGTAATAGGATTTAAGCAACATATTTGTAAAACGCACAATTTAAGGAAAGTTCTGTATAGATTTTTATCAATGTAATATAGTTCCTGTTGTATCGTGTGTTTAAAGTTACCTTAATGTTTGTTTAAGTGTCTTATATATATTAAATACCATAAATATCTTTTTATCTTTAAGCCACACATTTCTGTTTGTACTTATTTTGCACAAAAATATTTTTTTTGTAGAAAAGCATAAAAATTAAGCCTACCCTATTGTAAAGCTGCTGGTGCTGAATGATCAACTTTTATTTATTGTAAAAGTGAATGTTTTTATATATATGTTACTGTGATGTTTTAAGTGTTTATTAGAACAACTAAATAAAGAACAACTTTGTGGTTATTTATGGTGCAATATGTCTTATTGTTAAAAAAAAAATTCAAAAATTAACAAAAATAATTTAGAAAAATAACTTAAAACAAATTTTATTTAATATTTGTAGATTGTTAAACATTAAAGTATAAAGTAATTGTTTTAGATTTTTAATCACAAAGGTACTGCATTTTTTACATTAAAAGAAGGCACAAAATTTACAAAAAAGTGTCTTTTTAGGAAGACATTTAAAAATGCAGCAAAAGAGGATAAAACAAGAAAAAACAGCGCGACGCCATTTTCTAAATAATATTTTCTAAACGTGCCTTTTGCTTTATAAAACCAGTTTAGCTCCAAGCCAAGCCTTTTATTTAATTTAAAAAATGCTTATAAAAAAACTTCATTTCAATTTTATAGCATGTTGGACTGTAATTAATGTTTATATTATTTTTTGAATGATCTAAAAATAATTCGATAAAAGGAACCGCCCTGATTAATGACCTATAACCTTTGCACATATGGGATTAGTTGTATTTTTCTGTTACCAAGCCAATCTTTAAGCCTAAGAAAATTTAATGTTTTCAAACTGGTGACAACAATAAAAAGGCGTATTTAAAGCAGTTTTAGTGCAATAAATTAACTCTTAATTATTTACTGCGAAAAGTAGGTTAATTTTTAATGTAAAATTTTTGTAGTTTGATTTTTATAATTAACAAAAATGGCGCTTTAATTAAAAAAAGAAAAAACTTAAAAATCAGACAGTCTGACTGTAAATATATACTTATAAATATTTTCTATTAAAAAATGATTTACATGCCATGTTGCTTTACTGTTATTCTGATTTTTTTATGTTTTAGAATTGTGAAAATTATGATATAGCAAAAAATAACTTTAATAAAAGAAAAACAATAAATTATTTTTATTCAAGTCTATTTCAGGTAACTATATTTTATATTTTAATTTTGTTATGTTTGTTAATATTGAATGGCTAAAGCTAATGTATTTTATTTAATGTGTTTACTGCTATTTGATTTTAATATATATATTATTTTTAATCTTTTAATGATTACTTTTTTAAAAATCTAATTTTTTTTGTTTTATGCTTTTAAATAATGTGGTTTGTTATTTTATATTAATAATTGTTTTAGACAAAATCTTGTTAAAAAATACCCTTTAAACTAAGCCTGTTTTTTTTATCATAGCTTCCTTATTCATATAGTAATCTGTTTACACTTATATTCAAATTTAACAGCTCAAATCTGACATTAGTAAAAGTGTAGATTACTAATTACTTTCCACCTAATAATCATGCTATGAATATTCAACATTACTATAATTACTAAACTTCACTATTTTTAATTTAAAACTTCTCAGACAACTTGGTGCGTCAGTCCCTCCATATCCTATACTGCAAATGAACTAAATTTTAAAGTGTGTGTGCTTGTATGCCTTAATATATATAGCAAGCTAAGTATAACAGCACCTACGTAATCCGAGCTGCAGAAACCACCCATTGAGTCATATTGTATATGAACAGGAAACAGTTTTCGTGTGGCGTTAGTGCAGTGTGTAGTGTATAGACCTATCTGTATAACACACAAGAAGTAATAATGCAGCTAGTAAGACTGATTCACATTTAAGTTTTATAAGTATTTGACACACTAAGGATAGAAGTAGAATTTTTACTTTATTATATAAAACGTTACAATGAAAGTAACATTTCTTAATAGAAAGGTCACTGTGTATTGTATAGACAAATAAACAATGCATAGTAGTTAGGAAGTTATAATTAACTTGCAAGTCAATAAAAAAGCAAAGAAACTTAACCTGCAGATAACTTTTAACAAGACTGTTTTTATATACCAATCTTTAACTTTAAATCTATAATCTAACATTACCTTAACGCAGTTAATAACGATATTATTTATTTTTTTAATGTTAGATATAAACCACGAAGTCATTAAGAGCTGAGCACCCGACTTATATTGTTGATCAATCTACTTCAAATCCTTTAGATTCTCCACAACATAGTTCCAAGTTTGTGGCAACTGGTATTATGCAGGTATGCCTATTGTATTAAGGTTTTCAATTATATTGTGTGTTTAGAAATTGTATATGTTGTTATAGATTGCTTGTTCGTTATTTTTTTAGCTTCTTATATATTTAAAGATAATTTATAAACTAGTTCCCTTATATTTGTTAATATGAACAGTTTTCAAGCCTTTTAAAATAATTAAAAAAGTTTTTTCCTGTTTTTTTTCTACTAATTTTATCCAAGCCATTTTTTTTAGTTTTTAACAATGCATTCATTATTGGTTATCCAATATATACAAATTAACCTTTAAAAGTGATAATCAAACACTATTTCAATTTAATTTTAGGCTATAAAGTGTGTAGTGGTTGGGGATGGAGCCGTTGGTAAAACTTGTCTTTTAATTTCCTATACAACCAATGCTTTCCCTGGAGAATATATACCAACGGTGTTTGATAACTACTCTGCTAATGTTATGGTCGATGGTAGGCCAGTTAATTTGGGCTTATGGGATACAGCAGGGCAAGAAGATTACGACAGGTGAGAGTTTGATTTTTTGTTCAATTGTATATATGTGTAATAACCCATACTGGACTATATATATTTTATATATGTCCAAATTAAACTCTTCAAAAAAATGCAGTTTGTTGTATTGATATTTTATTGTAACTGGCAAATATTAGTTGTAAGTTGCGACGATATTACAATTTAAAATCCCTGTGTAGGGCAGGACTGAAGTAGTTTAAATAATGGAATGTTACTTTAGGAAAAGAAGGATTTAACTTAAAAACATTTGTTTTTGTGTTGTTGTTAAAAATATTAAGATTTTTTGCTACTTTTGGTATTTTTTATTTAACATGGTTTTAGTTAGGAAGGAAATTTTCAATTCTTTCAAATTTACAAACCCTTTCCTTTTATTGTTTACCTGTAAGCATAAACCGATGTTACAACTATTGTCCATGTAAATATTTACTGTAGACAAAACTCTAGTTGTAATACTTAACAAAATTTAAGTTAAGTTAGTAGGTGTATTTGGTAATTACAGTTTCTAAATTTCGCTTAAAAATAATTTATTGTATTTAAAAAAAATTATGACAGATTTAATATTTTATTTACACAGATGTAAGTTTAGTAGTATATATATATCTGTTTTTTTATATTGATTCTAATTACTCACAAATGTAAATACACAGTAGATACAATTGTTTACTTTCCTATATTTTTAATTTATATTGATTTTCTTTTTTTAATTATGGGATTTTAAATCGCAATCAAATATTTAAAAAACAGCTAAGATACCAATGTTTTTACATATATATAGTTTATATACCATCTATAACACATAAATTTTTTTGCCTTTATTTTGCGCGTTGGTTTGCCAGAAATTAAAGCATTATTCAATGATTTAAAACTTTTTTTGGCGATTGTGGTAATTGTGAATCATTTTTAAAACCTAATCTTCTTTGTTTAGTTTTTGAGGTGGCTATGCATTATGGTATATTTAGGATAGGATATTACTAATATAAATTTACTAAATTTAAAGTTAAATAGATAACAAAAAAGGCAGTTTATTTATAATCTGACAAGAACTTATCCTGTCTTTCATGTTAACAAAAAATTAAAATTACGAGTAATTTTTATTAAAATTTTTCTTTTTTTTAGGCTTCGTCCTCTTTCTTATCCCCAGACCGACGTGTTTTTGATTTGTTTCTCTCTCGTCTCACCCGCTTCATACGAAAATGTTCGAGCTAAATGGTTTCCCGAAGTTTCTCATCATTGTCCCAGCACCCCAGTTATCCTCGTTGGAACTAAACTTGATTTAAGGGACGATCAGGTAAAAAAAAATATTTTTCTTTTAGGATCACTTGTTGTTATTTTTAGGATTATAAAAGTAATAGGATGCGAGAACCATAAAAATTACAAAACTGATATCATTAAAAAAATTATTTATCGAGAATATAAACAATTATTAGACATATTGTGTGAGTATATATACAAGAACACTAAAAGTATTAAGAAATTAAGCTATAACTGTTAAATTAAAGAGTTTTTTTTAAAACTGTAAACTACAAGTGTTACAAACCTTGTAGCTAATACTAAATCAAACCATTTTAAAGTAAAAATTATTTATAAATTTTTAGCATTTAAAATTTCATTTTTTTTTGGTATTAATTATTAAATAATTAACAATTTAATATTTAATACACTTTTTTTCTAAACCTTTAAATCAACAAAATGTTGCAATTTTAAAATGAAAGCCAGTTTATTTATTTAGTTGGTGTATACATTAATGATTTATTACATATGGGTGCAATACCTGTTTAGCATATAGATTATTGCTTTAAACTTTACAATGGCATGTAGGTGCTTCCTGTGTTGTTACTGGGCAAATGTGTTTACTGTAAATAAAACTACAATAGTATTGGATAAAACACTTAACCGAGAAACATGAAAATAATACTTATGTTTCGTTTTTAAAATATTGTTTCATTTGATATTACCTTTATATAAAATGTATTCTCTTTGACTTTAAATTATAATAAATGTGACAATATTACTAACCAGTAATGCTACTTTAAACCTTCATTTTTATAGTATATTTTAATCATTTTTTAATGTTTTTTTTTAAGATTAATTAGGCACTTTCTAATACAAAACATTTACAAAAATATACTCTCCAACTAAACCTAAAAAAATAATAATAACACAATTTTTTTTCTATTTTAATTTTTATAGGACACCATTGCAAAACTTAAGGAAAAGAAGTTAGCCCCAATAACCTACCCACAGGGGTTGCAAATGGCAAAAGAAATTCGAGCTGTGAAATATCTTGAATGTTCGGCCTTAACGCAAAAAGGATTGAAGACGGTATTTGACGAAGCCATTCGAGCTGTTCTGTGTCCTGAAACGAAACACGTCAAAAAGCATAAGTGCGATATTCTATAATTAAAACAACATAAAAACTAAAAAATTTGACCCCTATAGACTCTTAACCTTTTTTTCTCGTTTTGTGTCTAAATTTTAAGCGATATCCGATGTTATTTTGTGAAGTTATAATTCCATTACCCTATGAGACCAAAAAAATTTTGATTTTGTGAAATATTTTATTAATGAAGCGTTATTTGTTTTTTTGAAAACAATTTCAAGTTTAAGTAAAATCTTAAAAAGATTTAAATTATGGTAAGTCTTAACTCTACACTTAGTAATAAAATGCTTCTTGTAGAATGCCCAACCTAGTTATGACATCACAATTAAACTATTATGACATTATAATAACAAATATTACCACTCTATGATTCAAAGCAACATTGCCTGAAAAAGGTTGTCATAATTCATTATCCTTTTAAACTCTAATTTTTAGAACTCAACAATATGTTTTTATTTTTTTTCCTAATTTAAATTGCCCTTGAAGCCTGGTTGATCTATTTGCCAGCCTGTGCAATTTGGACTTTTCTGTTTATAGCAAAAAAACTAAGGATTTAAAAAGATATCGCTGCTTAAAATTAACTAAGAGTGTATTTCTTTGGATATAAGTGTATCTCTTAATATATACAATTTTTTTGCTTAACTATTTTTTTGTAAAACTGAGTTAAAATACTTTGGTCAATTTAAATTTTTGTCTCATTAGAAAATCTTAACCTTCAAGCTTATGCTTAATTATTATTGTTATCTAAACATGTGAATAGATTTCTGAATTTGTTGTGTTTGTGCTACTGCACTTTTGTAACGAATTTTTTTTTGTTGCATGAAAAATTTTTATCAAATATTGTAAATATTAATTATTATTTTTTTCCAGCTAACCATAGGTCAATTTTTTTGTATTTACACTTTTGTATAATTAAAGAAGTAAATAGGGGGGCATATTAAATTAATATGATAAAAATGACATTAAAATTTTGGGTAAAACATAGTTTAAATTTCTAAAAGTTTAGTTTTTTGTTTACTTCATTTCTAATATAAAAATTTAATTCTGCCAAAGTATTAAGTCAGAATGTGAAATTATTTGCGATCATATTATGTTCATTATTATCATGTATTATTTTATATACTTTTGAAATTGGATAATTAAATAATCACAGCAAATTTTAACCTTTTTTTTAAAAAAATTTGAAGTCTAGTTTTTTGCATACAAATTTTCCAAAAACAATTTACTCAAAAATTTGGAGCAATAAAAAAATATTGTTTGTTTATTTTTTGAATGTAATGGCATGATTTTATAAAAATGTTTTTTTTCTCAATGTTAAACAGTAATCCAGTAAATAAAAAAATATACCCAAGCTACAAGGGGTTTACTATATCAATATTAAAAATTAATTTTAGAGATTTAGAAGAATGCGATATTGTTAGTTTTGTATTTTCTAAAAGGTGTATTACGACTTTATATAGCATAGGCAGCAACAATATAAACTTATTGTTTACTTGGATGGGCAAAAAATGACGTTTTTTCTACAGATATATTTTAGATTACTATTGATTATAACGACCTTTGTCAATTTTGATTTATATTCGACAGAAAAAAACATTAAGGTTTAAATTCGCAAGCTTTAGTTACTTTGAACCTTTTCAATTGATCCCATATGTCTACAAAATTTGACTTATTTTTAAAACTAGGCCTAATTCCTACAACTTATAGTTAATCTACGTACATATTAAAATTCTGTTTTGCTTAAAAGTAATAGATATACTTTTAAATTGAAGTTACAGTATGCGCTCATGCAATCTAAAACTACAAGTCGTCGATAAAACTTCACGGGTTTTTATTGTATTTAGTGATTAACTATAGGTGGACAAGTTTATATTATAAGTACGTGATAAAAATATGTTTTAAAATGGTAGAGAAATAGTATAAATAGTCTTGTTCTAGGTTATACCCTTTTTGTTACCCGCTACGTGACATGTACCCAAAACGTTATGGCGAAATAAGGTTAAAATGTATTGGGTAGCCACAGTTATTTAATATTTGCTCACCTAGGCCATCTGTCTAATTACTTTATATAAACCAGTGTTGCAACAAAAATAAAACACTTTCTGTTAGACTTTGCTTTAACTTTGATATTGTAGTCTATGTATATCCGCTAAAGATAACAAACTTCCATGCAGTATAGGCTTATTTCCGGTATATTAGACTGCATTATAGCTAAATAACCTTCAACATAACGTTGATAGGATCAATTCTTAAATTGTGTTATGTTTTAAACTGTGAGGTAGAATACAGACAGGCAGTTCAAAGTACAAACGTTAATAACTAAGTAGCCTTAAGGTTTTTTACATAATTACCAGACTATAAGTTATAATTAAAAAAAGGCTAGCGTAGTTAGGTAGTTCTATTTAACTTAATTTAAGTAGATAAATAATTAAAGTAAACACACACGCTGTTCTTCCAAGCCTAATGTACATCGCTTACTGTTTTTGTTTTAGCTTACAATAAGCATTGTTTATATCTGTCTTGTATATTTTTATCGCCAAACATTTAATTAAAAGTATGCCAATGCCGTCGTAACTTATTAACTTCATAAACCAAAATGTTTGCATTCCAAAAATGCCTGGAAAACTATGCCTTGGACGCAGACCTTAACTTTTATTTTTTTAAAGAGTACATTTGAAATTTGGCAAGTTTATTATTTAATTATATTTAAAAATTGTTATAATAAAATGGCCAAGGAAAGGCCTGTAACGAAAGTACCTGCAAAGGATTGGGGTGAGTAGAAGGTAAATGTTTAAGATTTTAGTTTGTGTAAGTAATTATTTACCAATTATTTTAAATTTATAATTAAAACACTAACTATATAAAACATGATATAGTTTAAAGCCCATTTAACAGTGTACATTTAAAACAATTAAATCTTGCTATTAAATTATTAGTCTGTATATGTTTTTTAAAAGATTTTAAAGAGCCAACGCAAGACGCGGGAAAATATTTTTGGAGAAAAATAGCGATACCCCGATTTAATAGAAAAATAAAGAACCAAAACAGTTAAATATTTATATAATATTATACAATTTTATTCATAAATTAATTTATTGTATTCACCCAAGAGCTATATTTGTAAAATCAAAATTCAAATAAGCAGGATTTTTATTTTACAACGGCAACACCTTTACGAGGTAGAAAATTCCCCTTTATTGAAAGCAATAGTAGCGCATTGTAGCAAGTAATTCGCTAACGTGTCTACGTGATCTTGAAATTATTTAAAATGGTGGTTTGTGTGTGTAACTACAAGCTCGCTAATACGCTTATGTAATGTGTATTGGAATATAATTTGCAAACTAAAAAAAAACAAAATTTTGTAAAAAATATTTTTAGACCATTTTAAAATTTTTATTAAAACTTCTTTTATAAAGTATTAAAAATTTATAATTATTTAAAAAGATTTTATAGCATATTAGTATATTTTTTTAGAAATGTTTAATATAAATATAAGACACTTAAAAGAGGATTTTTAGTTATTTATATTGCAATTAAGAGAAAATATGTTTACGTTTAATATCATTCTACTGATTATTTTAAATATTTTTGATGGCTGTTAGATATTAACTTTTAAAACTCAATAATTTTTTATATAAGTTGTGAAAAAAGAAAAAAAAATTGCTGCAATAAAGAATTTTTTGTTTTATTTGCAGTAGTTTTTAATTTTTGTGTAATTTTAAAAGCATTTTATATAGTTTTAACCTTTCTTAGCACTTAGTCCAAAAATATTAGTTAAAATAGGTTTTGTCAAAATATGATTGAATGAGACAATCTTGAAATAATTAAAATGCAGTGTGCTGTTTGTGGAATAACTGGAAAAGTATTCACATGTTCTAAATGTCACACGGTAGCATATTGCGGTAAAGAGCACCAAAAAGAAGACTGGAAAAGTCATAAGAGCTTGTGCAAAAAAATTAGAGCTGAAAAAAGTGAAAGCGATAGTAAACCGGTCGAAGACACTAATCTTAATACAGCAACGGACTTGTTAAAAAATGAATTAAGTTTATCAAATACACAGAACAACGAAACGGAAGAAAAAGTTTCTGAAAAACAAATAAAGGGTAGAAAGACAACTCTTAAATAGTTTAAACGATTTGATTTTGTTAAAAACAATTATTTAATCTGCCTTTTGACAATGTAGTTAAGTTTTTTTTTGGCCAAAGTGTTTGAGGGTCTAAATTCGGGTAACATTAAAGGAAGAAATGAAGGAAAGGGAGGGTAGAAAGCACTAAACAAAAGAAATGTGGACGGAGGGTCTAAAGGAAAATTTTTGGAATTATTTTTATTAAGCAGCGGAAATTGTCAATGCTAAAAAACATCAAAAAAGCATTGACAATATCTGCTTTGAACTAAAATGACTGCAAAATACTTTTCCTTAAGCCCCTCCTCCTCTGCTTTTCTTATTTTAAAACTTTCATTTCTTCACCCCCTTCTTTCAGTATTGTCCTCTGAATTCTAATTTTTTTTGTTGTAGTATCCTCAATCTAATATCTTTAGTACTTTAATAATCTTGCTATATCAGCTGATTGATAATACCCAAATTTAATCACAAAATATAATTTCAGATGCACAACTATGGACTGCAAGTAACTCAGTGATGTTGGAGGATTGTAACGGAGATGTAACCGAAAACGAGATCAAGTTTTCCAGGAATATTTGGAAACAAATGAAAGAGCACGGTCTTTGTATGCTCGACAATTTCTTAGAAGAAGAAGTGGCTAACCATGTAAGACTTGTCACCTAATTTATATATAATAAATCTTAGTAGACTACTTATGTGTATGTCCAATTTGAAGGTTTTAAAATAAACTGCTGTTTATGATGCACAGGTAAATTTTCATAGGCATATTTTAGTTGTGAACTGCGACCGCTATTAGACAAATAATTTAATGCGGTCTTAAGGCCAAGTAATGAACTTGTGGTAACTATTTTTCAATATATATATTTTTATCCTTGATGTGGGAAGGTCGTAAACATATAGAGTAACAACTGTTACCTAAACATTTAAAGTAACAACTGTTACCTGGACCCAGTCTTAAGTTGCCTTTGACAGTTGGGAATATTGTTGAATATAATAGCCCAACAATTAAGCTCCTAATAAGTTTTGGCTCAACAGGAATTCATACCATTCATAGCGCCCAACCCAAGGGCACTACAGCCTGGGAGCAGTGGCGATTAAACCCATGACCTTATGTAGTGTAGCAAGTGTTTTACTATTTCACTACTATTTTAACTAATCAACAGTTTGGAAATAATTAGTTTAATGCATTTTTTAGGTTGAAAAAGATGTTGTAAACATGTACAGCACAGATGTATTCAGAGGAGGGGAAATAGTTAAACAAGGAAGCAACTTGGGACAAAATGTTCGTACAGATAAGATAGCATGGGCAGATTTATCATCGGATAATTGTAAAGGTTTACAAGCTCTATGTAAAAAGTTGGACCGATTAGTAAAGTTGTGCAGTAAACTTGAAGGAAAAGAAATTGAATCTCGGACAAAGGTAGTTTTAACTTTGTTCTTTTCGTTAGTTGGCAAAAAAAGAATTATTTAATTTTGATAAATTATATGTTTGTAAGTTTCTCAACATTAAGCCAGTTATGTAATTTATTTAAAACTGACTTTTATTTGCAATAGTTTTGCTGTTTTTTAAAATTTTTAATTAGGTAGGCTTAAATTATAAATTTATTGTTTTTTTTAAATTAGTTCTTTGAATTTAAAATTTAATTTTTAAATTTTACTTATAAATTTTTTGACATTTAGCCAATGGTGTCATGTTATGCTGGCAATGGAGCTCATTATTTGCGACATATAGACAATCCTGCTGAAGATGGAAGAACGTTAACTTGTATTTATTATCTTAACAGAGATTGGAGTCCAAAGGTTTGTTAAAACTTGTTTAAAGGCTTTTTTTATTTAACCATGTACCTAAAATTATTATTTAGTTAGTTTATTTATTCTTCATAAAATTGGACTGATTCCAAAACCCAAACATATAGAAAAATTTGTTACCATGATGCAGTCTCAAGTTGACAGTTTGGTATATTGATAATTTTATTTGCTTGCCGATTGTTTTTTGAATTTAAACTGTTTATAGTACCTTACTCAGCTCAACATATAAGCATTAGGAATTGAACTTAAAATTTAATGTAGTGAAGCCAAGTGTTCTAACCACTCCATAACCCCAAAGACAAATTTTTAAAATGAAAATTAATATTAAAATGACTTTAACCAATTTGAATTTTTTTTTTTAGGCAGACGGTGGTAACCTTTGTATTTACCCGAAAGGCACTAAAAAAAAAGTAGTTTGTTCCCCCTTTTTTAATCGCATTATTTTATTTTTCTCCGACGATCGAAATCCCCATGAAGTGTCACCCACTTATAAGAAAAGGTAAAAAAATAGGATTCTAATAAAATTAAATAATTGCTTTTTAAGCTGCTCGAACAAAATTCATTATTTTTTTATATATTTTTGTCCTTAATGTGGAAAGGTCGACCCAACATGTAAACACAGAGTAACATCAGCTATCCCAACTCAGTTTTGAGTTGCCTTTAGCAGTTTGGAATATTATTGAGAATATAATTGCCCGAAAATTATGCCGCTGATTAAATGCTGGCTTAGCAGTAGTTTATATCGCTTAAAGCGCCTTACTTAAGGGCGTTACAGCATGAGAGCAGTGAGGATTGAACCCACGACCTTAAGTAGTGGTGTAGCAAGTGTTTTGACTACTATACCACCAGCCGGTTCAGTTAAAGTTTTTTGGGGGGCTATATGTGAGGACTGCTTTACAGCCTGACTGAAGTTGATCCTGCTTACAGTGCCTGCTTTTTTTTTTTTGTATATATCTTTATCCTCGATGTGGGAAAGTCGAATGCGGGAAAAAGTCGAATGCGCGACTTAAACATGGGAAAGCCGAATGCGCGACTTAAACATAGAGTAACATCAGTTACTCCGACCCAGTCTCAAGTTGCCTGTGGCAGCTTGGGATATTATAAATTATAATTGCCCAGTAATTAAGCTGCTGATTAAGTGCTGGCTCAGCAGGAGTTAAAACCGTTTAAAGCGCCTTACTCAAGGGCACCACAGCATAAAATCAGTGGGGATTGAACCCATGACCTCATGAGTGGTGTAGCAAGTGTTCTTACCACCATACCATGCTGCCAGTTCGGTTAAAGTTTTTTTTGGGGCTATATGTGAGGACTGCTTTACAGCCTGACTGAAGTTGATTCTGCTTATAGTGCTTTCTTCAAAGCCTTAAGCAATAAATTGTTTTAACTTCCACAATATGCCATTGATTGTTTTTTGTATATTATTAGCTTATTATTTCCTGTTAATTTGGTTTAAAAATTGAAAGGATTTATTACTAATAACATTTAAATCCAAAAAATTAGTAGAAATTGATCCAAAGACCTTTTAATTTTCATTTGTTTATCCACTACACTACTTTAATTATTGCCATAAACCTACAAATTAAACCTTAATTTTTACATGGTTTATTTTTCTTTTTATTTTTACCCGTTTAAGAGTAATAGTTATTTAGTTTAACCGACCTTATAAGTTATATCTTTGTTTAGATTTGCAATAACGTGTTGGTATTTCGATAAAGACGAGCGGGAACTCGCATTAGCCCAATACGCAAATACATCACGACCTATAACAAAGGAGGTAACTGGAAAATCGTAGTTCAGAAAAAAATTTTGTTTGTAATTAAGCAGCCATTTTTTTTAATTTAACCGCAATATTAGTGTTCCTTTTTTCTATTTTTACATAAAATTGTGTATGGATCCATATGAAAAATATGTTTTTAATAAGTAACAGTAATTTGGCTTAAATTTGTTTTTTGTTTATAAAGTAAAATTTAAAAAAAAAAAAACACAATTTAGTTTTTAATATCATTACTTGTCGTATGGTCTTTGAGTTTATATGTAAGCAATTTAGTGTCTTTTTTATTGATAAATTTGTTTCAATTGTATTTTTAATGATATATGTTTAATAATAAACCAATTGTGCTTCACGAAAATCGTTTAGTAATTGTAAAATACAAATTTCTTTGTCTTTTAAAAATAAATTGTTTTATTAAAAAACATTTTTAACTATGGTCTTGAACATCGCCAAATAGCAAACATGAAAAAATTGCATTTTAAAAAGCAAATTTACCGAGAAATTGTTACAATAATGAAACTTGTTTTGTCTTTGTATTGTGTTTCTGTACAGCAGGATATTTACTTGGTGTCGCCATAATATCAGAATATGAGGGTAACCCCCTTACTTCATCTACATTTGGATTGCTAGGAACCCGAAAATCCAAGCTGGTTGAATTGTTAACTGAATGTATTTCCGTGTTTAGGCCTTGCATTTGATTTTGTTGTTGTAGACTATGGTAAACATGGTCGAGTAAGGGATCTGTATAAAGAATAAGTTTAGATATTCGACTACTCTAAACAATTTGAAAGAATCCTTTTTATTTTCGATCAGTTTGTAAGTCAACAATTAAATTCAGGCTTGAAGCTTTTTCAAGCAAGAGCCTATAGTTAAACGGCTAATAATTAAATACAATTAATCCTTACTTTGATTCGATCGTCGTAACTGCGTCCCAATTCCTAATAAACTTATACCAAATATCAGCAGAATTGCGCCATAAAACCAAATAAGTAATACAAATAAAATTACTGCTGATGCCGATATAGCAAAGCCAAGAACCATACAAAAAGATCCTATTATTTGCTTTATTTTTCTTTTACGTCTTCGAGTTTCCGAAGCTTCGGTTAAAAAGTTAGAATCTGAATGACTTCGTTGTCTATTTCTACTATTAAAAAACATTAAAGTTTCCAAAGAAGAAAACGCTCTGCTAAAACTGTTTTGATGTTCCAACGATGCTGAATTAATTTGTTCTGGCATGATTTATCGTTTTTAAACTTAAATCAAACATAGGCGAAAGTATTAAATAAGAATACAATACTATATTGCAACTGTATATAATTATACATATGTTTATCAACGAGGATTAGCTGTTTTTCCGGTGTTGTTTTTAATAAAATATATAAACATAAGAAAATGCATATTCATAATACTGCTTTGTATATAAAATACTATTATAATACCACTGTCAAAGCACTTACTCGTTTTGGTAAACAGTACAGTGTTCTTTTAACTTTGACTTACTATTTAAAAGTTTTTTTTATAGATAAAATTGCTATAAATTTATGTTTTTTATTGGAGCCTGCTGCCAATTGCAATCAAGTTTGTAATATAACAATATTTTGTTTAAAAAAAGGAATTATTTAATGCTTGAAGTCTTATTTTATGGTCTCATTAGTATGTTTTGACGGTTATTGAGATGACTTGCGTAGCTCATGGGTATAAGCGATCCATTTCTGAATAAAACAAGAATGAATTAAAGTAAAACTTTTTCCCCTGTTTTAAATTTTAAACCGTTACAATTAATTTTGATTAATAATTTTAAGTTATAGCATTGTAAATTTTAATTTTAACCGGCAGCGTGGTGTAGTGGTAAAAACATTTGTTACACCACCATAAAGTCGTAGGTTAAATCCCCATTTTTCTCATGCTGTAGCGCTCTTGAGTAAGGCGCTATAAACGGTTAGCCTTCTGTTGAGCCAGCACTTAATCAGCAAAATAATTACCGGGCAATTATAATCTATATTATATTTCAAACTGCTAAAGCAACTCGAGACTGGGTTTAAGTAACTAATGTTACTCTATGTTTAGGTCGCGCATTCGACCTTTCCACATCGAGGATAAAGATATATACAAAATTAAATAAATGAATTAAATCCGTAACCACAAAACATATTGTAGTTACAACCATAGTTTCTATTATTGCACGAAACTGTGCAATCACGTGTTTAATATTTAACTAATAAAAAGTTTATAAAACCTGCTTATAATTTAATCTATTAGTCTTTTTAGTTACCAAAACTAGTGATATCAATATGTCTAATGCATTTACGTGCATTACTTGTCATGTTGCCTTTACTGGCATAGAGGTTCAGCGGACGCATTATAAATCTGATTGGCATCGTTATAACCTTAAAAGAAAAGTTGTGAATTTGCCGCTTGTTTCTAGTGAGGCTTTTAAAGAAAAAGTTGAAGCTCAAAAAACCCAGGTAATATATAGATTTTTTATGTCGTGTTATTTTTTTATTTCTTTTGTAATTTAATTTTCAATTGTAATTTACGAAAGTAAATTTGTTTTGGTTAGTACTAAAATACGGGGTGCGGGAAGTTACGGGGTGCGGGAAATACCGAGACCGTATGTAAACGTTAACAAAAAATCGCTGGATGTGGAAAAGGACGTTATTTTTATACCCTTCCCCAATCTTTCCTTGCGATTTATTATATTCGATTTCGCGTTATCTCTTGGCTTATAAATTTAATCCTGCATCATCCCTTAGCCCTTTAAATAAATACAGCATTCATCTCGCAGAAAAGTACAGAAATGCCATCCTGTCCCGCATTCCGCAATTTTTTGTTAACGTTTACATATGGCCCCGCACTATCTCGCATCCCGTACTTTAGTATTGTCCTTTGTTTTGTTACATAAAAACTGAAAAAAGGATTATTTGGAATTTTAATTTGTGAATAAATAAGCTCCACATGAGGTCTTGGGTTTGATTTTCACTGCTCTTATGCTGTAGCGCTCTTGAGTAATGTGCTATTTAACAGTATGAACTTCAGCTGAGCCAAAACTTAAACTGCAGCTTATTAATAACCAAGCAATAATAACTTATAATTTTTCAAACTGCCAAAGGCAACTCGATACTGGGTTTGGGTAACTACTGTTACCTTGTTTTAAGTCATGTGGTTGACCTTCTCACATCGAGGGTGGATGAATATTAATAAAAAAAAAAAAAAAAATTAACTTAAGAGTTTATTAATTTTTTTTATTAGACAGCGAAAACCCAATCAGAAGAAAATGTGGTCGGGTTAATGTGCAAGGCTTGCCAGCGTCAGTTTAATTCTTACAACTCATTTAATAACCACATTAAATCAAAAAAACACATCGAAAATGAAAACAAGCATGTAAATAAAATCAGAAAAAAAATGGAAATCTCTTCACTTGCCTATGGAGGTTTCATTACTGTTTTATTATATTCTGTTTTTTTAAATATTTGTATTGTGTATACCTTGTAATTTTAAAATTTTGTAGCCTTAGCTTTGCACAATGTTTGATTACAATATTAAATTGATTACTTCAAATTTTTTGGATTGCTTTAATTTTTTTTTAATATTTATTAGTATTGACAAGTATAACTATTTAGGCATTATTAAATATTTTTAGATTCAAATGCTGACAAAATATCGGAGATAAATCAGTTACTGAAATTAGAAAGAACTAATATAAACAATCCAACAATTTTAAGATCGGACACAGCAGAAAATTCTCTGAAAAAGTAATTCAAATATTGTGCCAAATTAATATCATTTAATTTACAGGCCTATTCTGTTTAACATAGATTCTACTATACTTATATACATTTACACTTTTTCTCAAATTAAATTTTTGGTTAGTATTATTATGTCTGTGTTATCAATATATACGACCTATTTTTATGATCTATTTTGTGCAATTTTTTTTACAGTTTTATGTATAGAATATATAGAGTTTTTATGTTAATTTTATTTATTTCAATTATTTTAAATAAGTTTCTTTTGGTTAGGATGTTTATTTTTTTTTGCGGTTTTGTAATTAAATTTTACCTTTTTTACGAAAAATGTTTTTTTGTCAGAGTTGACAAAGAAGACAATCCAAGGTTGAGGTGGTACCAGAAACAAGTCCGAGCTCTTAAGGATGCAAAAACTGAAGATGATGGGAAAGAAGAAGAGGAGGAAGGATGGGAGGACTTAAGCGATGAAGAAACCATAGGTTAGTTTTTTGTTTATTTTTACTTATTTTGGTTGATGTCATCTCAAATTTGGTGAGTTTTGTTAAAGTTTTTGGGAGCATGTGTGCGGTTCTTTTTTTAATCTCTTGTACCCGCGGTCCTAGCTGATTCTCCCTCTCATTTAACAGCCTTCGATAATTCTCTCATGTTCGGTTCCAAGATTTTTGAAAAAGTTTTTGTTAAAAATAATGTTCTTTTAAATAATTGGCAATCAGTTTTTCAAGATTTATAACTGCCATTTTTTTCAGCTTAATCATCAAGTGACCTAATATTGTCTGTTTATGAAAAGAAAAATGACTTAATATTGTTCCTCCAGTTAAATTATATTTTTTTAACTCATTGCAGGTGATGAAGACAGTGAACCTGAATCAAACACAGAATCTGTTACCACTGAAACCTCCTCAATTGATGGAATAATGTCAAAGTATATTTGTACTGTTTTTAAATTTATTTTTGTAACAAAAGGGTATATAATACTTTTAAACTTTTAATAATACTTTTAAACTTTTGGCGTTTTATATTGTTTACTATGTTTGTTTATACTTGTACTCTAAATTTTTATTGCCTACTTACTGTGGGAGTTAAACCTAAGAACATATTTTAGGTAAACAGTAAATTAAACCTTATAAATAAGGGTATTACAATATTATTTAATTTATTTTAAATGCCTTTTTTATTTTTATGAATACTCAATAAATTATGGTATGGAATTTTCATAAGCCTAATTTGTTTAAAGGATAAAAATTGATTCGGACGCAGATGTTGAATCTTTATCCTCTGAGCAAGCTAACCAAAGATTTCTTACCAGCAAAGATTGCCTTTTTTGTCCCAGAAAATTCCCCCATGTTGAAAACAATGTATCTCATATGTCAGTGGAGCACGGTTTTTTTATTCCTGAACTTGAATATATTGTGAACTTGGAGGGCCTGTTGTGTTATTTAGGTGAGTTTAACTTTTTTTTTAAATAACTATTTTAAAAAAAAAACTATTTTAGACAAAAAAATTTTCTGATTAGGAATTTGTCCAAGACTTTAGATTTAGTAAAAGCAATAATTGAATAACTCTTTTTTGTTGCTTGGTTATTAACTAATCCAACAATTTTTTGGATAGAACTAGTTAATAGTTCGTTCTAAGGTTGAGATTTTAGTTGTTGTGATATGGTCACAATTATTATTTGCCCAAAGTAATTTACTTACACACGACGAACAGCAGTTGTATTGATTATATAGGCCAATAAATTGAACATAGAAATATATATGTTGTATATTAAACTTTGTTTTTATTAAAATAGTATTCTTTTAAATATTTTATTATTATTTTATCTTAAGGAGAAAAAGTGGGGTGTGGAAACGTGTGTTTGTGGTGTAATGAAAAAGGTCATCCATTTTACTCAATCAAAGCTGTGAGGGCTCACATGAAAGACAAGGGGCATTGTAAAATGCTTAGCGACGGAGATGCTGCATTGGAATATGCTGATTTTTATGATTTTAGGTAAGCTTTAAACTTTATTGCAGAAAGTTGTTTTTATTGATAGATTAATTAACAGAATTTTTTTTTTTTTTTTGCTGAAAATTTGTTAAAATTCTAACCTTTTACTAGTTACTCAAATATTTTAATTGTAACTAACTAATGGCTTGTTTTTTAGTTGAAAAATAATTTTTTTTTTGCGTCTTCAAAATTTCAAAATCCATTTTTTTTTAAGTTCAAGTTATCCAGATTATGATTCTTCCTCTGAAGACATAAATGATGAAGAGTTGCAAGAACTAAAGGAAGACTTGCTAAAAGACGAAGAAGGAGAAGACATGGAGCTTATACTGCCCTCTGGTGCTAGAATTGGACATCGAAGTTTAATGAAGTAAATGTTTTTAATTTAAAAATGAGTTTTCATTAAAAAATGATGTTTATTGTTTTTTCTACTAAGACAATAAATTTTACTTTAAAATTTTTTGGTTTTGACAAAAAGTCTTATTTTTTTGTTTCATTTTTTATATTTCTTTTGCTAATGTTAAAAAAAAAACAAATGCAAATTATAATGCATTATTATTTTTCCGTAGATATTACAAACAAAATTTTCCAACTGTTCAAAGACCTAACCAACAAACCAGGTCGAAGAGAATCGATCGTTTAATGGCACAGTACAAGGCAATAGGGTGGACTGGAGCCTCAGGTATTCCACAAAAAAAATATTCAAATTTTAGTTTTTTAGTTTTTTTGGCTTGGTTTTACCATAAAATCGCCTTCAGTTTTGATCAACTTTTTAGGTGACTTGTACTAGTTTAGATAAATCATTTATTAGTTTGATGTCCCCTGCTTTTATGATGTTACCCTTGAGTAAAGTGCTATACAAGAACTCCTACAGAGACAAAAAAACAATTTACAAAATAATTGTGGAAGATTATAATGTCAAAGTCGATTCAAAACTGGGTTGGGGTAACAAATGTTACTCTATATTTGGCTGTAAAGTCGCCCTTCCCACATCGAGGATGAATAAATTAAAATAACTTTTTTATTTTTAGAAAAATAAAACAATATTGATTCTGCCTATGCAGTATTAAATAATGCTATAAGTGATTAAAATCAGTTTAGTTTATTTATTTAAAAGTTCAAAAGTTCAAAGTTAACCTGGCTTTGTTTTTTAAGCTGGTGCCATTGTTGTGAAAAAACAACAACGAGATATGAAGTTCTTGCAAAAGATGAAAGCCAAATATATGCAAAAACTTGGCAAAAACAACAACAAAACCATGATGAAACATTTGAGGCCTCAAGTTGTGTTTTAAATATTTCATTTGTGGTGAAACTACATCAAAATTATTAAAAATTTTGGGGGATTTTTTTGAATTTATAATTATATATAGGATTAATAAAAATAAAATAATTTAAAAAAAATTATTATAAAAGATTTTAACAACACATCTAAACTAAACACTAAATAGTTATCCACAGAATAGGCAAGCCAAGATGCCAATTCTGATAAAAGATACAAATATAAAAAATGTTTTTTTAAATGTATTGTTCAAAACTAAAGACATTTGTGAGTTCAATCCCCACTGATCTCATGCTGTAGCGCCCTTGAGTAAGGCGCTATAAACGGTACAAACTCCTGCTGAGCCAGCACTTAATCAGCAGCATAATTACCAGGCAATTATAATCTATAATATCCAAAACTGCCACAGACAACTCGAGGCTGGGTTAGTGTAACTATTGTTACTCTATGTTTAAGTCGCGCATTAGACTTTCCCACATCGAGGATAAATATATTTACAAAAAAAAAAATTAAGTTCAAAAATTGAATTTATTTTTGCTCAATTATATCACCACCACCTTTCTGCCAGAGAGCTGGCAGAGAGTAGCAGAGAATTTTGCTTGGGCGGATAATTATAAAAAATAGTGATTCCAAATATTTTATAATCGTACAATACAAAAAATAACGGGGTAAAATAGCCCCTTTAAAGGGAACAAATTAAAACCAAACCTAATATAGAACAAGTTAGCAAGGTTCTTAACACTTAAAAATTAAAATAAAATTAAACAAAACATTGAAAAATTGTTAAAAGCAGGAGTAAACTTTTGTACTGAACTAAAATACGTATTATTACTGACGTTACAAATCGGGGGTTTTGACAACTTACCTATAATGTCGCTCCAATTTATTTTTGATATTTTATGAAGGACAACGTACCCAACCACGACATATCTTCAAAAAAGTGAATAAAATATTAGAAAGTGGTCAAATACAGGTGTAAACTTTGTATTTTCGTAATATACGCTATATAAGTGACGTCACAAATCGGGGGTTTTGACAACTTACCTAGCATGTCACTCCAATTCTTTTTTTATATTTGGTGGAGGACAACGTACCCAACCACGACATATCTTTAAAAAAGTGAACAAAATATTAGAAAGTGGTCAAATGCAGGTGTAAACTTTGTATTTTCGTAATATACGCTATATAAGTGACGTCACAAATCGGGGGTTTTGACAACTTACCTAGCATGTCGCTCTAATTCTTTTTTTATATTTGGTGGAGGACAACGTACCCAACTACGACATATCTTTAAAAAAGTGAACAAAATATTAGAAAGTGGTCAAATACAGGTGTAAACTTTGTATTTTCGTAATATACGCTATATAAGTGACGTCACAAATTGGGGGTTTTGACAACTTACCTATCATGTCGCTCCAATTTATTTTTGATATTTTTGGAGGACAACGTACCCAACCACGACATATCTTCAAAAAAGTGAACAAAATATTAGAAAGTGGTCAAATACAGGTGTAAACTTTGTATTTTCGTAATATACGCTATATAAGTGACGTCACAAATCGGGGGTTTTGACAACTTACCTAGCATGTCGCTCCAATTCTTTTTTTATATTTGGTGGAGGACAACGTACCCAACCACGACATATCTTTAAAAAAGTGAACAAAATATTAAAAAGTGGCCAAATACAGGTGTAAACTTTGTATTTTCGTAATATACGCTATATAAGTGACGTCACAAATTGGGGGTTTTGACAACTTACCTATCATGTCGCTCCAATTTATTTTTGATATTTTGTGGAGGACAACGTACCCAACCACGACATATCTTCAAAAAAGTGAACAAAATATTAAAAAGTGGTCAAATACAGGTGTAAACTTTGTATTTTCGTAATATACGCTATATAAGTGACGTCACAAATCGGGGGTTTTGACAACTTACCTAGCATGTCGCTCCAATTTTTTTTTTATATTTGGTGGAGGACAACGTACCCAACCACGACATATTTTTAAAAAAGTGAACAAAATATTAAAAAGTGGTCAAATACAGGTGTAAACTTTGTATTTTCGTAATATACGCTATATAAGTGACGTCACAAATTGGGGGTTTTGACAACTTACCTATCATGTCGCTCCAATTTATTTTTAATATTTTTTTGTGGAGGACAACGTACCCAACCACGACTTATCTTCAAAAAAGTGAACAAAATATTAGAAAGTGGTCAAATACAGGTGTAAACTTTGTATTTTCGTAATATACGCTATATAAGTGACGTCACAAATCAGGGGTTTTGACAACTTACCTAGCATGTCGCTCCAATTCTTTTTTTATATTTGGTGGAGGACAACGTACCCAACCACGACATATCTTCAAAAAAGTAAACAAAATATTAGAAAGTGGTCAAATACAGGTGTAAACTTTGTATTTTCGTAATATACGCTATATAAGTGACGTCACAAATTGAGGGTTTTGACAACTTACCTATCATGTCGCTCCAATTTATTTTTGATATTTTGTGGAGGACAACGTACCCAACCATGACATATCTTCAAAAAAGTGAACAAAATATTAGAAAGTGGTCAAATGCAGGTGTAAACTTTGTATTTTCGTAATATACGCTATATAAGTGACGTCACAAATCGGGGGTTTTGACAACTTACCTAGCATGTTGCTCTAATTCTTTTTTTATATTTGGTGGAGGACAACGTACCCAACCACGACATATCTTTAAAAAAGTGAACAAAATATTAGAAAGTGGTCAAATACAGGTGTAAACTTTGTATTTTCGTAATATACGCTATATAAGTGACGTCACAAATTGGGGGTTTTGACAACTTACCTAGCATGTCGCTCCAATTTATTTTTGATATTTTGTGGAGGACAACGTACCCAACTACGACATATCTTCAAAAAAGTGAATAAAATATTAGAAAGTGGTCAAATACAGGTGTAAACTTTGTATTTTCGTAATATACGCTATATAAGTGACGTCACAAATCGGGGGTTTTGACAACTTACCTAGCATGTCACTCCAATTCTTTTTTTATATTTGGTGGAGGACAACGTACCCAACCACGACATATCTTTAAAAAAGTGAACAAAATATTAGAAAGTGGTCAAATGCAGGTGTAAACTTTGTATTTTCGTAATATACGCTATATAAGTGACGTCACAAATCGGGGGTTTTGACAACTTACCTAGCATGTCGCTCTAATTCTTTTTTTATATTTGGTGGAGGACAACGTACCCAACCACGACATATTTTTAAAAAAGTGAACAAAATATTAGAAAGTGGTCAAATACAGGTGTAAACTTTGTATTTTCGTAATATACGCTATATAAGTGACGTCACAAATTGGGGGTTTTGACAACTTACCTATCATGTCGCTCTAATTTATTTTTGATATTTTTGGAGGACAACGTACCCAACCACGACATATCTTCAAAAAAGTGAACAAAATATTAGAAAGTGGTCAAATACAGGTGTAAACTTTGTATTTTCGTAATATACGCTATATAAGTGACGTCACAAATCGGGGGTTTTGACAACTTACCTAGCATGTCGCTCCAATTTATTTTTTATATTTTGTGGAGGACAACGTACCCAACTACGACATATCTTCAAAAAAGTGAACAAAATATTAGAAAGTGGTCAAATACAGGTGTAAACTTTGTATTTTCGTAATATACGCTATATAAGTAACGTCACAAATCAGGGGTTTTGACAACTTACCTAGCATGTCACTCCAATTCTTTTTTTATATTTGGTGGAGGACAACGTACCCAACCACGACATATCTTCAAAAAAGTGAACAAAATATTAGAAAGTGGTCAAATACAGGTGTAAACTTTGTATTTTTGTAATATACGCTATATAAGTGACGTCACAAATCGGGGGTTTTGACAACTTACCTATTATGTCGCTCCAATTTATTTTTGATATTTTGTGGAGGACAACGTACCCAACCACGACATATCTTTAAAAAAGTGAACAAAATATTAAAAAGTGGTCAAATACAGGTGTAAACTTTGTATTTTCGTAATATACGCTATATAAGTGACGTCACAAATCGGGGGTTTTGACAACTTACCTAGCATGTTGCTCTAATTCTTTTTTTATATTTGGTGGAGGACAACGTACCCAACCACGACATATTTTTAAAAAAGTGAACAAAATATTAGAAAGTGGTCAAATACAGGTGTAAACTTTGTATTTTCGTAATATACGCTATATAAGTGACGTCACAAATTGGGGGTTTTGACAACTTACCTAGCATGTCGCTCCAATTTATTTTTGATATTTTGTGGAGGACAACGTACCCAACCACGACCTATCTTCAAAAAAGTGAATAAAATATTAGAAAGTGGTCAAATACAGGTGTAAACTTTGTATTTTCGTAATATACGCTATATAAGTGACGTCACAAATCGGGGGTTTTGACAACTTACCTAGCATGTCACTCCAATTCTTTTTTTATATTTGGTGGAGGACAACGTACCCAACCACGACATATCTTTAAAAAAGTGAACAAAATATTAGAAAGTGGTCAAATGCAGGTGTAAACTTTGTATTTTCGTAATATACGCTATATAAGTGACGTCACAAATCGGGGGTTTTGACAACTTACCTAGCATGTCGCTCTAATTCTTTTTTTATATTTGGTGGAGGACAACGTACCCAACTACGACATATCTTTAAAAAAGTGAACAAAATATTAGAAAGTGGTCAAATACAGGTGTAAACTTTGTATTTTCGTAATATACGCTATATAAGTGACGTCACAAATTGGGGGTTTTGACAACTTACCTATCATGTCGCTCCAATTTATTTTTGATATTTTTGGAGGACAACGTACCCAACCACGACATATCTTCAAAAAAGTGAACAAAATATTAGAAAGTGGTCAAATACAGGTGTAAACTTTGTATTTTCGTAATATACGCTATATAAGTGACGTCACAAATCGGGGGTTTTGACAACTTACCTAGCATGTCGCTCCAATTCTTTTTTTATATTTGGTGGAGGACAACGTACCCAACCACGACATATCTTTAAAAAAGTGAACAAAATATTAAAAAGTGGCCAAATACAGGTGTAAACTTTGTATTTTCGTAATATACGCTATATAAGTGACGTCACAAATTGGGGGTTTTGACAACTTACCTATCATGTCGCTCCAATTTATTTTTGATATTTTGTGGAGGACAACGTACCCAACCACGACATATCTTCAAAAAAGTGAACAAAATATTAAAAAGTGGTCAAATACAGGTGTAAACTTTGTATTTTCGTAATATACGCTATATAAGTGACGTCACAAATCGGGGGTTTTGACAACTTACCTAGCATGTCGCTCCAATTTTTTTTTTATATTTGGTGGAGGACAACGTACCCAACCACGACATATTTTTAAAAAAGTGAACAAAATATTAAAAAGTGGTCAAATACAGGTGTAAACTTTGTATTTTCGTAATATACGCTATATAAGTGACGTCACAAATTGGGGGTTTTGACAACTTACCTATCATGTCGCTCCAATTTATTTTTAATATTTTTTTGTGGAGGACAACGTACCCAACCACGACTTATCTTCAAAAAAGTGAACAAAATATTAGAAAGTGGTCAAATACAGGTGTAAACTTTGTATTTTCGTAATATACGCTATATAAGTGACGTCACAAATCAGGGGTTTTGACAACTTACCTAGCATGTCGCTCCAATTCTTTTTTTATATTTGGTGGAGGACAACGTACCCAACCACGACATATCTTCAAAAAAGTAAACAAAATATTAGAAAGTGGTCAAATACAGGTGTAAACTTTGTATTTTCGTAATATACGCTATATAAGTGACGTCACAAATTGAGGGTTTTGACAACTTACCTATCATGTCGCTCCAATTTATTTTTGATATTTTGTGGAGGACAACGTACCCAACCATGACATATCTTCAAAAAAGTGAACAAAATATTAGAAAGTGGTCAAATGCAGGTGTAAACTTTGTATTTTCGTAATATACGCTATATAAGTGACGTCACAAATCGGGGGTTTTGACAACTTACCTAGCATGTTGCTCTAATTCTTTTTTTATATTTGGTGGAGGACAACGTACCCAACCACGACATATCTTTAAAAAAGTGAACAAAATATTAGAAAGTGGTCAAATACAGGTGTAAACTTTGTATTTTCGTAATATACGCTATATAAGTGACGTCACAAATTGGGGGTTTTGACAACTTACCTAGCATGTCGCTCCAATTTATTTTTGATATTTTGTGGAGGACAACGTACCCAACTACGACATATCTTCAAAAAAGTGAATAAAATATTAGAAAGTGGTCAAATACAGGTGTAAACTTTGTATTTTCGTAATATACGCTATATAAGTGACGTCACAAATCGGGGGTTTTGACAACTTACCTAGCATGTCACTCCAATTCTTTTTTTATATTTGGTGGAGGACAACGTACCCAACCACGACATATCTTTAAAAAAGTGAACAAAATATTAGAAAGTGGTCAAATGCAGGTGTAAACTTTGTATTTTCGTAATATACGCTATATAAGTGACGTCACAAATCGGGGGTTTTGACAACTTACCTAGCATGTCGCTCTAATTCTTTTTTTATATTTGGTGGAGGACAACGTACCCAACCACGACATATTTTTAAAAAAGTGAACAAAATATTAGAAAGTGGTCAAATACAGGTGTAAACTTTGTATTTTCGTAATATACGCTATATAAGTGACGTCACAAATTGGGGGTTTTGACAACTTACCTATCATGTCGCTCTAATTTATTTTTGATATTTTTGGAGGACAACGTACCCAACCACGACATATCTTCAAAAAAGTGAACAAAATATTAGAAAGTGGTCAAATACAGGTGTAAACTTTGTATTTTCGTAATATACGCTATATAAGTGACGTCACAAATCGGGGGTTTTGACAACTTACCTAGCATGTCGCTCCAATTTATTTTTTATATTTTGTGGAGGACAACGTACCCAACTACGACATATCTTCAAAAAAGTGAACAAAATATTAGAAAGTGGTCAAATACAGGTGTAAACTTTGTATTTTCGTAATATACGCTATATAAGTAACGTCACAAATCAGGGGTTTTGACAACTTACCTAGCATGTCACTCCAATTCTTTTTTTATATTTGGTGGAGGACAACGTACCCAACCACGACATATCTTCAAAAAAGTGAACAAAATATTAGAAAGTGGTCAAATACAGGTGTAAACTTTGTATTTTTGTAATATACGCTATATAAGTGACGTCACAAATCGGGGGTTTTGACAACTTACCTATTATGTCGCTCCAATTTATTTTTGATATTTTGTGGAGGACAACGTACCCAACCACGACATATCTTTAAAAAAGTGAACAAAATATTAAAAAGTGGTCAAATACAGGTGTAAACTTTGTATTTTCGTAATATACGCTATATAAGTGACGTCACAAATCGGGGGTTTTGACAACTTACCTAGCATGTTGCTCTAATTCTTTTTTTATATTTGGTGGAGGACAACGTACCCAACCACGACATATTTTTAAAAAAGTGAACAAAATATTAGAAAGTGGTCAAATACAGGTGTAAACTTTGTATTTTCGTAATATACGCTATATAAGTGACGTCACAAATTGGGGGTTTTGACAACTTACCTAGCATGTCGCTCCAATTTATTTTTGATATTTTGTGGAGGACAACGTACCCAACCACGACATATCTTCAAAAAAGTGAATAAAATATTAGAAAGTGGTCAAATACAGGTGTAAACTTTGTATTTTCGTAATATACGCTATATAAGTGACGTCACAAATCGGGGGTTTTGACAACTTACCTAGCATGTCACTCCAATTCTTTTTTTATATTTGGTGGAGGACAACGTACCCAACCACGACATATCTTTAAAAAAGTGAACAAAATATTAGAAAGTGGTCAAATGCAGGTGTAAACTTTGTATTTTCGTAATATACGCTATATAAGTGACGTCACAAATCGGGGGTTTTGACAACTTACCTAGCATGTCGCTCTAATTCTTTTTTTATATTTGGTGGAAGACAACGTAACCAACCACGACATATTTTTAAAAAAGTGAACAAAATATTAGAAAGTGGTCAAATACAGGTGTAAACTTTGTATTTTTGTAATATACGCTATATAAGTGACGTCACAAATTGGGGGTTTTGACAACTTACCTATCATGTCGCTCCAATTTATTTTTGATATTTTGTGGAGGACAACGTACCCAACTACAACTTATCTTCAAAAAAGTGAACAAAATATTAGAAAGTGGTCAAATGCAGGTGTAAAATTTGTATTTTCGTAATATACGCTATATAAGTGACGTCACAAATCGGGGGTTTTGACAACTTACCTAGCATGTCGCTCTAATCCTTTTTTTATATTTGGTGGAGGACAACGTACCCAACCACGACATATCTTTAAAAAAGTGAACAAAATATTAAAAAGTGGTCAATTACAGGTGTAAACTTTGTATTTTCGTAATATACGCTATATAAGTGACGTCACAAATTGGGGGTTTTGACAACTTACCTAGCATGTCGCTCCAATTTATTTTTGATATTTTGTGGAGGACAACGTACCCAACTACGACATATCTTCAAAAAAGTGAACAAAATATTAAAAAGTGGTCAAATACAGGTGTAAACTTTGTATTTTCGTAATATACGCTATATAAGTGACGTCACAAATCGGGGGTTTTGACAACTTACCTAGCATGTCGCTCCAATTTTTTTTTTATATTTGGTGGAGGACAACGTACCCAACCACGACATATCTTTAAAAAAGTGAACAAAATATTAAAAAGTGGTCAAATACAGGTGTAAACTTTGTATTTTCGTAATATACGCTATATAAGTGACGTCACAAATTGGGGGTTTTGACAACTTACCTATCATGTCGCTCCAATTTATTTTTAATATTTTTTTGTGGAAGACAACGTACCCAACCACGACATATTTTCAAAAAAGTGAACAAAATATTAAAAAGTGGTCAAATACAGGTGTAAACTTTGTATTTTCGTAATATACGCTATATAAGTGACGTCACAAATCAGGGGTTTTGACAACTTACCTAGCATGTCGCTCCAATTCTTTTTTTATATTTGGTGGAGGACAACGTACCCAACCACGACATATCTTCAAAAAAGTGAACAAAATATTAGAAAGTGGTCAAATACAGGTGTAAACTTTGTATTTTCGTAATATACGCTATATAAGTGACGTCACAACTTGGGGGTTTTGACAACTTACCTAGCATGTCGCTCCAATTCTTTTTTTGTATTTGGTGGAGGACAACGTACCCAACCACGACATATCTTTAAAAAAGTGAACAAAATATTAAAAAGTGGTCAAATACAGGTGTAAACTTTGTATTTTCGTAATATACGCTAAATAAGTGACGTCACAAATCAGGGGTTTTGACAACTTACCTAGCATGTCGCTCCAATTTTTTTTTTATATTTGGTGGAGGACAACGTACCCAACCACGACATATCTTCAAAAAAGTGAACAAAATATTAGAAAGTGGTCAAATACAGGTGTAAACTTTGTATTTTCGTAATATACGCTATATAAGTGACGTCACAAATTGGGGGTTTTGACAACTTACCTAGCATGTCGCTCCAATTCTTTTTTGATATTTTGTGGAGGACAACGTACCCAACCACGACATATCTTCAAAAAAGTGAACAAAATATTAGAAAGTGGTCAAATACAGGTGTAAACTTTGTATTTTCGTAATATACGCTATATAAGTGACGTCACAAATTGGGGGTTTTGACAACTTACCTAGCATGTCGCTCCAATTCTTTTTTTATATTTGGTGGAGGACAACGTACCCAACCACGACATATCTTCAAAAAAGTGAACAAAATATTAAAAAGTGGTCAAATACAGGTGTAAACTTTGTATTTTCGTAATATACGCTAAATAAGTGACGTCACAAATCAGGGGTTTTGACAACTTACCTAGCATGTCGCTCCAATTCTTTTTTTATATTTGGTGGAGGACAACGTACCCAACCACGACATATCTTCAAAAAAGTGAACAAAATATTAGAAAGTGGTCAAATACAGGTGTAAACTTTGTATTTTCGTAATATACGCTATATAAGTAACGTCACAAATTGGGGGTTTTGACAACTTACCTAGCATGTCGCTCCAATTCTTTTTTTATATTTTGTGGAGAACAACGTACCCAACCACGACATTCCAAAAAATAAAACAAAAAATGTTTATTCCACAATTTTGGAAAAAAATTTGTAATTTTGTAAAGTGTCATCCTAATATAATTTTCCCAATTTTTAAAGGGTGTTTGATTAATTTAATTCTATTTAAAATAGTTAAGGTACAGTCACATTCCAAAATACCAAAAAAAAATTATTTACTTAGCATACTTAGCGTAAGGTTGTTGGTTAAAACCGACTGTAAAGAACAGTCCAGCACACTTTTAACAAGTGTGATTATCAAAATTGGAGCGACATGATAGGAAAGTTGTCAAAACCTCCGATTTGTGACGTCACTTATATAGCGTATATCACGAAAATACAAAGTTTACACCTGTATTTGACCACTTTCTAATATTTTGTTCACTTTTTTGAAGATATGTCGTGGTTGGGTACTTTGTCCTCCACCAAATATAAAAAAAAGGATTGGAGCGACATGCTAGGTAAGTTGTCAAAACCCCCGATTTGTGACGTCACTTATATAGCGTATATTACGAAAATACAAAGTTTACACCTGTATTTGACCACTTTCTAATATTTTGTTCACTTTTTTGAAGATATGTCGTGGTTGGGTACGTTGTCCCCCACAAAATATAAAAAAAGAATTGGAGCGACATGCTAGGTAAGTTGTCAAAACCCCCGATTTGTGACGTCACTTATATAGCGTATATTACGAAAATACAAAGTTTACACCTGTATTTGACCACTTTCTAATATTTTGTTCACTTTTTTGAAGATATGTCGTGGTTGGGTACGTTGTCCCCCACAAAATATAAAAAAAGAATTGGAGCGACATGCTAGGTAAGTTGTCAAAACCCCCGATTTGTGACGTCACTTATATAGCGTATATTACGAAAATACAAAGTTTACACCTGTATTTGACCACTTTCTAATATTTTGTTCACTTTTTTGAAGATATGTCGTAATTAAGTGCGTTGTTCTTTACAAAATATCAAAAATAAATTAGAGCGACATGATAGGTAAGTTGTCAAAACCCGCAATTTGTGACGTCACTTATATAGCGTATATTACGAAAATACAAAGTTTACACCTGTATTTGACCACTTTCTAATATTTTGTTCACTTTTTTAAAAATATGTCGTGGTTGGGTACGTTGTCCTCCACAAAATATAAAAAAAGAATTGCAGCGACATGCTAGGTAAGTTGTCAAAACCCCTGATTTGTGACGTCACTTATATAGCGTATATTACGAAAATACAAAGTTTACACCTGTATTTGACCACTTTTTAATATTTTGTTCACTTTTTTGAAGATATGTCGTGGTTGGGTACGTTGTCCTCCACAAAATATCAAAAATAAATTGGAGCGACATGATAGGTAAGTTGTCAAAACCTGCAATTTGTGACGTCACTTATATAGCGTATATTACGAAAATACAAAGTTTACACCTGTATTTGACCACTTTCTAATATTTTGTTCACTTTTTTAAAGATATGTCGTGGTTGGGTACGTTGTCCTCCACAAAATATCAAAAATAAATTGGAGCGACATGATAGGTAAGTTGTCAAAACCTCCAATTTGTGACGTCACTTATATAGCGTATATTACGAAAATACAAAGTTTACACCTGTATTTGACCACTTTTTAATATTTTGTTCACTTTTTTAAAGATATGTCGTGGTTGAGTACGTTGTCCTCCACCAAATATAAAAAAAGAATTAGAGCAACATGCTAGGTAAGTTGTCAAAACCCCCGATTTGTGACGTCACTTATATAGCGTATATTACGAAAATACAAAGTTTACACCTGCATTTGACCACTTTCTAATATTTTGTTCACTTTTTTAAAGATATGTCGTGGTTGGGTACGTTGTCCTCCACCAAATATAAAAAAAGAATTAGAGCGACATGCTAGGTAAGTTGTCAAAACCCCCGATTTGTGACGTCACTTATATAGCGTATATTACGAAAATACAAAGTTTACACCTGCATTTGACCACTTTCTAATATTTTGTTCACTTTTTTAAAAATATGTCGTGGTTGGGTACGTTGTCCTCTACAAAATATCAAAAATAAATTGAAGCGACATGATAGGTAAGTTGTCAAAACCCCCAATTTGTGACGTCACTTATATAGCGTATATTACGAAAATACAAAGTTTACACCTGTATTTGACCACTTTTTAATATTTTGTTCACTTTTTGAAGATATGTCGTGGTTGGGTACGTTGTCCTCTACAAAATATAAAAAAAGAATTGGAGCGACATGCTAGGTAAGTTGTCAAAACCTCCGATTTGTGACGGCACTTATATAGCGTATATTACGAAAATACAAAGTTTACACCTGTATTTGACCACTTTCTAATATTTTGTTCATTTTTTTGAAGATATGTCGTGGTTGGGTACGTTGTCCTCCACAAAATATAAAAAAAGAATTGGAGCGACATGCTAGGTAAGTTGTCAAAACTACCGATTTGTGACGTCACTTATTTAGCGTATATTACGAAAATACAAAGTTTACACCTGTATTTGACCACTTTTTAATATTTTGTTCTCTTTTTTGAAGATATGTCGTGGTTGGGTACGTTGTCCTCCACAAAATATCAAAAATAAATTGGAGCGACATGATAGGTAAGTTGTCAAAACCCCCAATTTGTGACGTCACTTATATAGCGTATATTACGAAAATACAAAGTTTACACCTGTATTTAACCACTTTCTAATATTTTGTTCACTTTTTTAAAGATATGTCGTGGTTGGGTACGTTGTCCTCCACCAAATATAAAAAAAGAATTAGAGCGACATGCTAGGTAAGTTGTCAAAACCCCCGATTTGTGACGTCACTTATATAGCGTATATTACGAAAATACAAAGTTTACACCTGCATTTGACCACTTTCTAATATTTTGTTCACTTTTTTGAAGATAAGTTGTAGTTGGGTACGTTGTCCTCCACAAAATATCAAAAATAAATTGGAGCGACATGATAGGTAAGTTGTCAAAACCCCCAATTTGTGACGTCACTTATATAGCGTATATTACGAAAATACAAAGTTTACACCTGTATTTGACCACTTTCTAATATTTTGTTCACTTTTTTAAAAATATGTCGTGGTTGGGTACGTTGTCCTCCACCAAATATAAAAAAAGAATTAGAGCGACATGCTAGGTAAGTTGTCAAAACCCCCGATTTGTGACGTCACTTATATAGCGTATATTACGAAAATACAAAGTTTACACCTGTATTTGACCACTTTCTTATATTTTGTTCACTTTTTTGAAGATATGTCGTGGTTGGGTACGTTGTCCTCCACAAAATATAAAAAAAGAATTGGAGCGACATGCTAGGTAAGTTGTCAAAACCCCCGATTTGTGACGTCACTTCTATAGCGTATATTACAAGAATACAAAGTTTACACCTGTATTTGACCACTTTCTATTATTTTGTTCACTTTTTTGAATGTTTGTTGTCGTTGGGTACGTTGTCCTCCACCAAATATAAAAAAAGAATTGAAGCGACATGATAGGTAAGTTGTCAAAACCCCCGATTTGTGACGTCAGTAAAAACACGTATTTAAGTTTAGTACAAAAGTTTACTCCTGTTTTTAACAGTTTTTTAATGTTTTGTTTAATATTATTTTAATTTTAAACTGTTAAGTACCTTGTTAACTTATTATACATTAAGTTTGATTTTATTTTGTTTTATTTAAAGGGGCTATTTTACCCCGTTCTTTTTTGTATTGTACGATCAAAAAATATTTGGAATCATTATTTTTTATAATTATCCGCCCAAGCAAAATTCTCTGCTACTCTCTGCCAGCTCTCTGGCAGAAAGGTGGTGGTATTATATCATGGTGTATTAATTTTGCTGTTGAAACAAAGCGTCAGTAGAAAAAATTTTTCCAGTTAAACTTGAGCTTTTGAAGCATTTTAGAGTATGCTTAACGATGCAAGTGCATGCCATTGTGTTCAAGTGAAAAATTCCCATCCAAAAGGTTTGTTTGTTCAACGATTGCAAATTGACAACTGTTACTATGTAAACATAAAATGATCTGTGACAAGTGTAAGTTACCCCAATTATCTTAACGAATGCCAGACACTTCGGCCAAATTTTTTTTTTCAAAACAGCGGGGAATTTGCATTTTAATGGTTGTGTTGTGTTGTTGGGGACGAATAAACGGTTGTGTTGTTGGGGACGCGGAATTTGGAGTCTGACTTAATCGACCTGACCAAAATATCGTACGTGATTGGCTGTTGGTATTCTCTGTTGCGTAACAGTATCTCTGTTCGGCCAAAATTTTTTTTCAAAACAGCGGGGAATTTGCATTTTAATGGTTGTGTTGTGTTGTGTTGTTGGGGATGAATAAACGGTTGTGTTGTTGGGGACGCGGAATTTGGAGTCTGACTTAATCGACCTGACCTAACAGAGAATACCAACAGCTAATCACGTACGATATTTTGGTCAGGTTGATTAAGTCAGACTCCAAATTCCGCGTCCCCAACAACACAACCGTTTATTCGTCCCCAACAACACAACCGTTGTAACTATATTAGAAGTACATCGAAAAGAAATTTCCAGAGCGCAAAAGTTTCCAATACTGAACAAACAAAATGCGTTTAAAAGCGAGGTTTATTTTGATCTAACTGTGTCATTTCGTGAATCGACACACATATAGCAAACTTACGATTGATAGTTAGTCCCATGTTAAAAACAAATGTTTAATTTTTGTTACACCGTAAAGCAATGTACTTTAGTACCTTTGATTTGAAACTATTTTATTTATTTTATAGTCGTTAAGAAAACAGATAAATCCTAATTAAGTTTGCTAAAAATGGCTCCAGCTAAATTAATATGTACCGACGACAGTTTGAAATACTGTTGTCCTGAACAAGAAAAACCAGAGAACGGGTCTGCAATATGTGTCAGCAGTAAATCTTTTACTTGGACAGAAGAATCTCTAAACGACAAGATGAAATTTGCATTTACAAAAGTTAAACCATTTCTTTATCTTGGTGTAAAAGATGGTAACGTCCAGTTGTTGAGTCTAGATGGCAACAACGATGATGCTACAACATTTCGTTTAATTGGAAATAAGCTACAAAGTTGTGATCTTGATGGCTGGTTTTTAAAGGTTCAAGGTGACAATGTTGTCGTTTCTAACAAGGAAGATGCATCTAGCTGGAAAATTCAGGTCTAAAGACGAGAAGAAATGGAAACAAATTAAAGAGAACTTTTATAATTTCTGTTATAAAGTGTTTTCAAAATTACTTTAAATCAATAGCTGTGTTAATAAATAAAAACTAAAACACGTTGTCCTATATGGTGCTTTTTAATTCTCTTTCGTTTATTTGCAAATTTTTGTGTGAAGATGAAAATCACATTTAAATGAAATATTAAATATGAAAAAACTTTCCACTACCAAACAAACGTTATGTAGGCCTACGTAACGGCGTAGTTTCTATTAGAAAAACTGTGTGATTTGGTGAATCGGTATATCAGACGAACGGCAAACTGACTCTTGTAACTTTGTTATAGTTTGTAATGCAAATGCAAACAGAATAGGTCATTTCTCTTATGAAAAAGACGAATGTTTGATTATCGAGATGAAAATAATTTTATTATAACTTGTATTACAAATACCTTTTATTTTTTTAGTCTTTAACGAATTAAGTAAAGCGTAATTAAATTAGCTTAAAATGAAACCAATTGAACTAATATGTACCGACAGTTTGAAATACTGTTGTCCTAAACAAGAAAAAAAAGAAAACGGAACTGCAATATGTGTCAGAAGTAAATCTTTTACATGGACAGAAGAATCTCTTTCAAACGACGAGATGAGATTTGCAATTACAACAATTAAACCATTTCTTTATCTTGGTGTAAAAGATGGTAACGTCCAGTTGTTGAATCTAGATGGCAGCAATGATGGTTCTACAAAATTTAGATTAGTTGAAAATAAGCTACAAAGTTGTGTTCTTGATGGCTGGTTTTTGACAGTACGGGGTGGAAACGTTCTCACTTCTAACAAAAAAAATGCATCTAGTTGGAAAATTCAGGCCTAAAGACAAGAAGAAGTGGAAACAAAGTAAAAAGAACTTTTATAATTTCTGTTATAAAGTGTTTTCAAAATTGCTTTAAATCAATAGCTGTGTTAATAAATAAAAACTAAAACACGTTGTCCTATATGGTGCTTTTTAATTCTCTTTCGTTTATTTGCAAATTTTTGTGTGAAGATGAAAATCACATTTAAATGAAATATTAAATATGTAAAAACTCTCCACTACCAAACAAACGTTATGTAGGCCTACGTAACAGCGTAGTTTCTATTAGAAAAACTGTGTGATTTGGTGAATCGGTATATCAGACGGACGGCAAACTGACTCTTGTAACTTTGTTATAGTTTGTAATGCAAATGCAAACAGAATAGGTCATTTCTCTTATGATAGAGACGAATGTTTGATTATCGAGATGAAAATAATTTTATATTAACTTGTATTACAAATATCATGTTTATTTTTCTAGTCTTTAACGAATTAAATTAGCTTAAAATGAGACCAATTGAACTAATATGTACCGACAGTTTGAAATACTGTTGTCCTGAACAAGAAAAAAGGGAGAACGGAACTAAAATATGTGTCAGCAGTAAATCTTTTACATAGACAGAAGAATTTCTTTCAAACGATGAGATAAGATTTGCAATTAATACAGTTACATCACCTCTTTATCTTGGCGTTAAAGATGGTATCGTTCTGTTGTTAAATCTAACTGGCAACAACGATGATGCTACAACATTTCGTTTAATTGGAAATAAGCTACAAAGTTGTGATTTTAATGGCTGGTTTTTAATGGTTCAAGGTGACAATGTTGTCGTTTCTAACAAGGAAGATGCAACCAATTGGAAAATCGAGGTCTAAAAACATAAGAAATTTAAAACAAAAAAAAACTTTTATTTTTCTTTTTTATAAAATTGAAATTCGAGTTTTTTAAGTTGCTTTATTCAATAAATGTACTAATAAATAAAGTTAAAAAACATTGTTTTGAATAGAGCTAATGTTATTCTGTCAGCTTATAATTACCCTTACATGTAACAGAATTTATCAAAAATTTAAATATTTTTAGTACTTAAATAAAATATCAACTTAAAAAATCTAGCGGATTTTTCCAAAGATTGTTAAAGTTATATTATTTTTTATACTATATGCCACGAAAATAGACTGTTTAAAGATTTTAAGCATTCCATAGTTGCAAAAACATTTGCAAATTCTTACATGATTCAGCTACATGCCAATTATTTTGCAAAACTGTTTTGTTAAAGGCCAGAGATACTGTTGACAAGCGGTTTTCTGGGTAATTTCTATATTACACATAAAAGCATTTGTGTAATGCCCTGGAGCATTAAAAATCAATGTTAAGTTGGAATTTTTCAACCACCTTCTGTTAAATTACAACACAATTCTGGTATGCTAATAAAAAAACTTCAAAAAATTATTGAAAGTGTAAAATGATTTTCGCAATAAACATCAGAACATATAAAGCGAGGTTACTTTAAAAAATTGCTTAGTTTTGATAAGTAGTTTATCTAACCAACAGCAAACCTAAAAAAAGCCTGTTTGTTTACATTGCAAATGTATCAAGCTTAGGCTAAATAACAAAATAATTTTACTTTTTATAAACACAAGGTTAAATAAAAATACACAAAGATATTTCTGCGCCAAATAAACTTTAAAATAATAACTAATTTAAATGTTTTTACTATACTTGAAAAGTGATAACAACATAAAAAAATCCTGCCAATTTTTCTGCAGGTATGTCGTAGTTTAATCATTTTGTTGTGCCATAAAAAATGTCATAAAAAATAAAAATTGTATGGGTAAAAAACTATTTAAAGACCCAAAGCATACCATAGTTGCAAAAACATTTGCAAATTCTTCCATGATTCAGCTACATGCCATTATTTTACAAAACTGTTTTTGCTAATGGCCAGAGATACTGTTGACAAGCATTTTTCTGGGTAGTTTCTATATTACACAAAAGAGCATTTGTTGAATGCTTTGGGGCATAAAAGATTAATGTTATTTGGCAATTTTTTAACCGCCCTCTGTTAAATTAAAACTTAAAGTTTATATTGGAAATAACAAGCACTTCAAAATTTTAAATATAAAAGAAGTTTTTCTAGTAAACAACTAAATGTATATAAAGCGATGTTTCTATTAAACTGTGTGATTTGATAGATCAGTTTATCACACGCACAACAAACAGTTTAACGAGGGTCACTCTGTTTATTTATAATGCAAATTCAAAAAATTAAGGTAGAAATATGGAATAATAAATCTTACTATAAAGAAAAATATTTGATTTTTTTATCAAGATGCAAAAGAATTTATAAACTTGTGTTCTAAAATATCGTGTTTATTTTTTTAGTTTTAAGTATATTAAGTTTAAGGCCTAAATAAACTTACCCAAAATGAGACCAATTGAACTAATATGTACCGACAGTTCAAATTACTGTAGTCCCGAGCAAGAAAAAAAAGAAAACGGAACTGCAATATGTGTCAGCAGTAAATCTTTTACGTGGATTGAAGAATCTCTTCCAAACGATGAGATAAGATTTGCAATTAATACAGTTACACCACCTCTTTATCTTGGCGTTAAAGATGGTAACGTTCTGTTGTTAAATCTAACTGGCAACAACGATGAGGCTACAACATTTCGTTTAATTGGAAATAAGCTACAAAGTTGTGATCTTGATGGCTGGTTTTTAATAGTTCAAGGTGACAATGTTGTTGTTTCTAACAAGGAAGATGCAACCAATTGGAAAATCAAGGCCTAAAAACATTTAAAAAATTAAATTAAAAAAAACTTTTGTGTTTTTTTTGTTATAAAGTTACTACTTAAGTTTTTAAAGTTGCTTTTATTCAATAAATGTACCAAAAGTTAAATAATCTTGTGTTGTATCGCTAATGTTATTTTGTCAGTTTATAATTAACCTGATACGTAACAGAATTATGTTTTAGTGCTTAAAAAGAATATCAACATAAAAAATCTGTTATAGTTAAGTTATTTGTTATATTAAATATCACAAAAAAGAACTGTTTAAAAATTTTAAGCATACCATAGTTGCAAAAACATTTGCAAATTCCTTCATTATTTAACTACATGCCATTATTTTGCAAAACTGGTTTTTGTCAAAGGCTTTACATACAACAGGGTTGATTAGAAAAAAAACGAAAATAATTTAATAGGTTGAAGATATGTTCATTTTTTTAAATATTAAATATTTAAAATAAAAAAACGCATTTAAATGAAAAAAGAAACGCTTGGATAAATTCAAAACATCGGTAACGGAACGTCATCAGTTTTTGACATGCTTTTCGCTACAACGAATGGCAACATTAAAGTATGTAGTATGGGTATAACGTTATTTTTTTAGCCTAAATTAAGAAAACTTAAGATAAAAAAGTACTTAAGGTAACATGCAATTAATAAGCTATAATTTTAAACGTAACTGAATAAAGAAATCTGTATCTTTTATCAATAAAATAGATTTATGGTATAGGAAAATATCTGTCTATAATTTACCAAATGGCATTTAAACAACTAATATTGATATGGATTTTGATATTGGGTATTTGCTATAGCCAGGATTACAAAACAAGGTATCAATATAAGTATAGCTTTAAAGGCCCAATGTTAATGCAATCTGATAGAACAATACCATTTTGGAACTATACAGGAGGTAAGATTTATAACTGTTTTTTAGTTATTTTTTTTAGTTATTTTTTTTAATGTATTACTTTTGTTTATACAAATTTGGTTTAGTGTAGTGGTTTAATTTTTTAATTTTTTACGTAAGGTCCTTAGTTTAATTCTTACTGCTTTTATTGTATATAAACAACATATACGGTTCTACTAATTAACACACTGGACAACACAGGACCACACAGGACAAAGCATTTACCACAGAGAAAAAAAATAAAATGCGAAAATCGCATAGATTGTGTTTTGTATTTAGAGCAACAAAAGGCATTTTCCCAATGAGGTTAAGGGCTGGGGTTAATAAAAAGTGTTCCATTGTCTGTATTTGTTTTTTATCAAGCGACTGTGAAAACGGTCAAGGCTTCCTGTGTGGTTTTGTGTGGTAAAAAGTCACTTTCTGTGCGTACTATGAGGTCCAGTGCAGTCCTGTGTGATATTTAGTAGGATTTCAGCATGTATTTTTGCTTAGACAAAATTACTATACCAGGCTATTACAGGCAATTTTAGTATTATTTTAACTATTATTCTTAGTATTATTTTAACTATTATTCCAAACTAGGGCTGGGTTTGGCCCAAAAATGTTACTTTATACTAGACTGTGTTGTTGACTCTTGAGGATCAATAAATTTTAAAATATTTAAACTCAATTTTTTTTTGGAATGTAGAAGCAGTCCCAGGGGACGAACAAGTAAGAGTTGTGCCATCTTTGCGGGGAAAATCGGGGGCAGTTTGGTCAAAACACCCGTTTCCTTTCGAAAACTGGCAAGTGGATATGCATTTTAGGGTAACTGGTCGGGGTAAAGTCGGGGCAGATGGCTTGGTAGGTTTATTTTTTTTTTTACATAACCTGTAAAAAGCTTCAAGTGGTTTAAATATATTTTCCTATTTTGCTTTAAATTTTATAGAAAATTAATTTGGTGACTTTTTATAATTGTCTCTAGGACAAATGATCTTATAAGTTAAACTTATGTTTATTTGTTGTTTTTTAAAGTATTTTTATCATGTTTTCGTAGGTTTTATGGTACACACAAACTCCTGCTCAAAACGGTCCAGTTTTTGGTTCTATAGATAGGTGGTCGGGTCTTGGGGTATTTTTTGACTCATTTGATAACGATAACAAGCGAAATAATCCTTATATATCAGTAATAAACAATGATGGAAATATGGAATTTAGCCATGCAACGTGAGAGTTCCTTATTTTTATTATTTTTAACTAGTTGATAACCCACTTTACAGTCGACATTTTAATTGTCGTAATATGGTCACAACTCTTATTTTATATTTTCTTTCAATAACTTACGCGCGCACCACAAAAAAGATTTTTTTGTAGGCATATGATTTGGTTATTGTTCAGTCCAGTAAGCTCCATTATATATATATATATTTATATGAGTATTTTTTTTGATTTTTTGTCTTCTTTCTGTTGCTAAAATAAATTAAAAAAATGATTATTTTAGGGATGGGTTTGAGCAAAAGCAAGGAGGTTGTTTGCAGGATTTTCGTAACAGACCATACCCAGTAAAAGCTAGAGTTACTTATTATCAAAATACCCTGATTGTAAGTAAATGTAACAAATCTTAAATTGTTTTTGAAATATCTGTCTTACTTTGTCAAAAATATGATTTACCAATTTTTAAATATTTTTTTTAGATGTTTGTTTTCAAAATTTGAAATAGTTTATCTATATATAATATTTTGATTTATGGTATAGCCTATAATAACAATTTTAAATATGTTATACTAGTAATTTTGTTAGAGATTTTATAAAAAAAAACTGACACCACAAATTTGAAATAACCATCAATAAACTTTTTATTTTAAAAGGTTCAAATCGATCCCGGATTTAGTCCTGATGAAGATTATTCAGAATGTACGAGAGTAGAAAATATTAATCTACCAAAAGAATATTTTTTTGGTGTCTCTGCCGCCACAGGAGGCCTTGCAGGTGTTTAAAGTTTTTATATAACCTATTTTTATGACTTATTTTATTTTGATCCGACAGTGTGGTGTAGTGCTAAGAACACTTGCTACACCACATATGAGGTCGTGGGTTCAATCCCAACTGCTGTTATGCTGTAGCGCCCTTAAGTAAGGCGCTATAAATGGTATACACTCCTGCTGAGCCAGCACTTAATCAGCACCTTAATTACCGGGGAATTAAAATCTATAATATCCCAAGCTTCTAAAGGCAACTCAAGACTGAGTCGGAGTAACTTATGTTACTCTATGTTTAGGTTGCGCATTCGACTTTCCCACATCGAGGATAAATATATACAAAAAAAATATAAAATTTTATTTTTTGTAGATGACCATGATGTTTTAAAGTTTATGGTATCCAGTATTCATGATCAAGCAGAGGTATAAAATAAACAAAATTATTTTTTATTGTTTTATGTTATTAAGACAGTGTTATTTAAAAAAAATTATTTTTTTCAAACAAAATTTTTTTTTTTGAATTTTTTTTAGGAGGAACCTGCACCTCCTCTTGAAGAGGATGAGCAAGAAAAAGAGAGGTTAAGACTTCAGGAAGAATATCTGAAAAATTTGGAGGAGTTCCAGAAAGAGCAGGAAGACTTTAGAGCCAAGCATCCTGATCAAGCAAAGCTGGAGCAGGAAAACAGAGCCGAGGATTTGGTAAAAAAATTTTATAATTTTTTTTGTTTTAGTTTGGAAATTTTTTTTAAATATTTATAGTTTTTATTAGATTTTAAAAGGGGATTTTTTGTTTAGTTTGAAGGAAATAAAAGTCCTGAACTCCAAGCAATATTTGAAGTCCAAAGTGAATTAAAAAAGCAAATTTTGTGAGTTTAAAAAAGATTATTAAATTGCAATTATTTTTGAAAAACAATTTTTATCACCTAGTGTTGCCAAAAATTTTTAAATTTTTTTTTTTAATTTTAGATTTTTATTAACTTCAATGAACTCCTTAATCACAAAACAAGATTTATTAATTTCCAAATCTTCTTCTTCAACTGGGGATGCAAGTGATATGATTGTTGCTCAATCACATGAAGTTCAAAACGTTTATCGAATGACAACTTCAAATTTAGACATGCTGACCAATTTAAAGTAAGCTTTGTTATTTTTTTGTGTCTTTATCCTCAAAGTGAAAAGACTGTGTGGCTTTTTTATATCATGCCTATGTTATCTATACCCGGTTTCCAATTTTTTGATAATAATCCTGTTCATTTTCGAATTTGGGTTTGGTTGGGTAGGAGTTTGTACTGTTTTCTTTTGTTTCACTTTAAGCACCTACTGCATAGGGGCAGTGGGCCTAGAACTTACGACCTTATCTAGTAAAGCCAAGTATTCTTACAACTACACCACACTGCTTATACAAGTCTAGTAATTTTTTTTTAATTTAATAATTAGCAGCTTGTCAGGTTTATTCTTGTTTTAACTAGTTTTAATTATAATTGACTTGGTATTTAGTTGTTGATAAATATCTGGTCCTAGAAGGGTTAATACCTGATAGAGCAAAAATACTGCAACACATCATTAGTTAAAATTAAACAATTTAGACTTTGTATTGCAATTTTTGTTGCTAATAATAATATAAAGTCTCCCTCTCCCCCAAAAAAGTATAGTGTATAAAAAACATACACCATTATTTAAATATTTAAACTAGAAGCAAATATTTATTACATGTAATTCTTTGTTTAGAAATGAGATAACATTTTTAAAGTCAACGCTGTTAACCGTATCTGGTCAAGTTGATAAAGTCAGTTATGCCACCAGTAATTTAAATTCGAAAAACGCTGACTCAGCAGGCGGCATGTATGAGTCGACAAAAAATATTCAAGAAATACGAGAGAGGATGGATATGATGCATGGTAACATTGTTTCAATGATGGGAAAACAGGTCAGAAATTGTATTTTTTGGGATTAAAATGTATATTTTTTTAAAAATTTAACTTTTTATTTTTTAACAGTTAAATTTTTGGTAAGAATATAAATTAAAGAATTTTAGAAAAAGTTAAACAAAATTTAACTAAAAAAAATTTTAACAAAAAATTTTAACCGGCGTGGTGTAGTGAAAGAACACTTGCTACACCACACATGTGGTTGTGGGTTCAATCCCCACTGTTCTCATGCTGTAGCGCCCTTGAGTAAGGCGCTATAAACGGTATGAACTCCTGCTGAGCCAGCACTTAATCAGCAGTATAATTACTGGGCAATTTTATCATCTATAATATCCCAAACTGCCACAGGCAACTCGAGACTGGGTCGGTGTAACTGATGTATGCGCATTCTTTCCCACATCGAGGATAAAAATATATACAAAAAAAAAATTTGTTTTCAGGCTCAAGCCTCTAAAATTCAGTGTCCCGAACCTGAGATACCATCATGTGTATCGATTGGTACATTTATATTTATCGCCGTTATACAAGTTGTTATTTTATTAATTTACCATTCTGTAAAGTAAGTCGTTTTAAGTTTTTCAAATTGTAATTAAAAAATTTTGATAATTTTTGTTTATTCAAAAATTTCTACATATTTTTAACTCCAAAATTATCACTTTAAAAATTTTTTTGGCAATATTATTTAGACATTAAAATTAAATCTTTTTTTCAGGCAATCTAGAGAAGATGCTGCTAAGAAGTTTTTTTAATTTTATTAGAAAAAATTTTGAAGCATTTTTAATAAGTCAGTCTTTTTTTATTTTGATTAGTAAATTATTAATACAGGGTTAGTTAAATTAATATTAAAATACAATACAAATGTTACCTTTTTTGCAAAACTACTCGGTTCAAGTTATACACAATATCTTTTAAAAATATCAATTCTTTAAAAGGATAACATTATGTGAAAACAAAATTCAATTATAAATGTTTTTTAAACATTGTAATTTAAAATATCATAATTTATTTTTTAAGTTTTTTTGAGGGGCAAAAGATATTTAGATTTATGTTATCCAAATTTTTTTCCGACTTTTCAAAATTTTAAAATTAACTTTGCCTATGTTATTTAAATAATTTATGCAATGTGGTATTTAGATTAGAAAAAAAACTTTTATTTTTATAAGTGTTCCTAGATATTAGAAGTCATTTAAACTGCCAAAAAGTGCAATGGTATAAGTTGGTATTAGGCTAACATAAAAGGGTATTATTGATAGGTGAATTTTTTTTATTTTTAATTTTGAAGCATATCTTTGTCAACCTATTTAGTCTTTGAAGCATTAGGTTTATTGTAATAACGTACTTTACAACATATAACAATTTTTTTGTTTAAAAAAGTAGAAATTTTATTTTTGGTGTAACTATATGATTCAAATAATTTGGTGTACAGCAGATTTTTAAAATGTTTTTTTTTGCATTTTTGTTAAGTTGTAAAAACTAGAAAATGAAACAATTAGAAATGGTTGTTATTAATTACGTCATCAATATTTTGTTATAATTTGCGGTGCAATAAATTAAAAAGTTCAAAATCTGTTGCTTTATTAAATAATTATAAACAGAAAACCCTTTTTAATTTTTTTTTATTTAGGTTTTTGCGCATCAATAAAAGTAATAAAATGACATTAAAATTTACAATAATGCAACAAAAGAATTTACAAAGTAAATTTTATCATTTAAAACATGCCCTTAAAAAGAGTTTACACAACGATTTTATAGAATATCATGACGTCGTTACCAATTTCAGTTTTAAAAAACGGAATAAGTAAAATTTTTAATGCCTAAAATTTGTCATAATTATATATTTAAACGCACGTGATTTTATACATGCGTGTCTAAGTAGTTTGTACTAAAAGCGTTTATTTAAGACTATGTTGTTTTAAAGCAAACTCGTGGCTTAGTTATAATATACCACGTCACCTGATTAACAAAATTCAGTTAGTTACAAAATTGAAGTATTTCATAAGTCGTTTTCTTATTATTTATAATTTAAAATTAGAGTTATGCAGCATTACTTTTACCAAACTTTTAAGGTTTTTAAACAAAATTTAATTTTTAAAAAGTTTAGAAAATAACACTAAAATTGCTAAATTTAAAAATGAATAATCATCTATAATATGTTGAAAATTTAATTTGATTTTATGTATATAATTTGTATGCAGAAACTTTAAAGTTATAAAATGAGATATTTTAACGTTTTAATATTACTATTAAGTATAACAGTGATTTGTGTGAAAACACAAGTCGAAAAAAATGCTTCGAATAGTGCTGAAGAAATAGTTACCGAAGGTGAACAAGCAAAGGCACAAAACGATGAGAAGACTCATGAACCTAAAGTTGAATCCTCTACTGTAGCTCCACCTGAAGAAGAAAAGAAATTAAAGGACCTTCCACCGGCGAGTTTTAGTCTCTTTTATGTTTTTTCACTGTTAAGTCTTTGAAGTTTAAATTTTAAATTTTTTTAGGAATTTAAACCCTATAACTCTTATTATTTTAACAGAGAATTACAGAAGCTGACAACGAACGAATTGCTCAAATCTTAAAAGAATTTCCAAGTCTTCCAAAAGACACATTTAGTATTCCAACAATTTAATTTTTTATATTGACTTGTTTTTAATTATTTTTATTAATCCATTGTATTTATTTATTAGCAATAAAAGAAACTTCATTCAGGAAAAAATACACCCCAGAAGAAAAGGAACAGTTAAGGAAAGAAAGAGGTATTTTATTCATACTCATACAAATAAAAACACATATCTCGTTAAAAGTTTAAGTTGCTAATAGTGTCTCTAATACAAAACGAGGTCGCCTGTTTTTTTATTCAACAATGTTATATTTGTAGAGGAAAAACAAAACAAAGAAAACCAACAAATATACGATAGCGTTAAGGAGAAAATGAAAAATCATCAGAAATTTGTAGGTAAGTATATCGAAGTGCGTTTAACTTAAATATTATGTACAGACCAAGCTCAATTTTTATTACGTTATGCTTTAAGATAAGAATAGTAGTTATCTCTGTAATATTGCGACACTGTAATACGTACGAAATTGATTTTGTTTTGTTTAAATTTTTGCAATTAATTAAATATATTTTTTAAGAGTAGACTAAACCTGAATTCAACGAAAAATATTAACAAAACTTGTTACTTCTTATTATGTGATTTTGGTTTATTAACTAAATCGTAGCTTTTGTAAAAAGTATTGTGTTAGCCATCATAATATTAATGCTCATAAAATAATTAAAATCTTAGATAGCATGACCGCTGAGGAAGCAGAGGCATTAGTTGAAAAAATCCAAAGAGAACAAGAGGAAGAATACGCAAAGGAAAAAGAAGAAGGCCCTCATGACGAGCTTTAAAATTGCCTTTATATTTCACAATTTAATTTAACATAAAACGTTTAGATTTAATAATGCGATTTTGCTTTGTTGGTGTATTGCTTTACTAGAAATTAGTCAAAATTGTATAAATAAACAGAATTACTTGTAATATTTATGTATTTTTTTTAATTTTAAAATATTAACATAAAAAACACAGTAACTCAGAAATGTTGTTTTTTTAAATTGAGGATAAATAAAACCTACAAAAAAACTTTTTAATAAACCTTTGTTGACACGGGCTGCAAATATTTTGTCGGAGACTAATGATGTCATACGTGACGTGGCGAATGGTTGTTTTTAGAATTCGACCTAACTCTCGTTTAATAAAGATACGTGTTGTCGTTTTACATGTGTTTTTTGCGTATTGATTTAAACTAAATTTAACCTTAAACTGTATTGTATTGAAGGCTTGTTCATAATTTGCAGGAGAATAAATAAAACTAGGATTTTGTACAGTTGTAACCTAGTTAAAGAGTGTTATATTTTTGTTTGCAATAAGCATTTAAGATGTAATCTAAAGTTTTGTGTTCGTTAATATATTTTAAACCTTTGTTAAAGATTGTCAGGTAGTTTTTCCTTAATTGTGCGACCATAATAAGGTCAATGTTATTGTGAACTGCTTAATATACAAAGTACAAAGCTACTTAAATATTCAACTTACTAAAACAAACATGTGCAATAATCTGAAGGTTAATCTTTTCAGGTCATTTCTAAATTGTGACAGTAAATAATGATGCAGCCACAACAAGGGTATTCCCAATATCAACAACCTTATTCGAACAACAATAATCAACAACAACAACAATTTTCTAACAGCAATAATCAACAACAAGGTTATGTGAACCCTCCGCCCCCCTCTGCTGGATATAATCAAAATATTCAGTATCCAAATAACATGCATAACGGTGGAAATGTTACTTATGTATGTAACTATTGTTTTTATATCCACAAATAACCATTTTTAATTTGTTTAATTCTGTATTTTTACAATGTTTAGCAGCCTATAAAATCAATTCAATATGAATAAAGATAAAAGTTTTTTTCGTTTTAATTTTGTTATTTTTAAATTTTCTGACCATTTTTATAAAATTTTACTATTTATTTTTAACAAAATAATATGTCATTCTATTACTTTCTTGTAGACGAATGGAGGTGGACTTCAGACCACAAAGCAAATTCCTCCAGCAACGAGTGGCTCGATTCCCTCTCAACAACCCCCCCTAGCGTCTCTAAACGGGTACCAAAGCAATTATCAGCAGCAACCATATTCACACAGCAATTATGGTGCCTCGTAAGTGAATAAATAAAAATTCGTGGTAATACAAAAAAAATGCGGCAAAATTTTTGATTTAAAATAGTGGGGTTCTTTTTTTTTAAATTGGGTATTACCACAATTTGACCTCTTTGGCCAAAATCTATAACATTTGCCATGTTAATATTTTTTTGTAAAACCACACCATTATTTATTTCACTGTAATAAATTAGTTATTTAGAATAGCCTATTTGCTTCACTGACATTCCTAAAACACCATGCTTTTACTAAATGCTATGTAAATTGAAATGTATATTATTTACTTTGTAAATAAATTGCTAGTTTTTTACTTAATTAAATGTAGACTGTAGTTTTAAACAATAAGCACGATCAATAATTATATGTATTATATATAAACTTTCTAATTTTAATTATTAGGAGTTGTAACTAAAGCTAGTGTAGTATAAACTCCCAATTAGTTTTAGAAAAAAAAAGATTGGTTTATATATATATTTTTTAATATATAAATTTAGATTTTACAATTTTTTTATTTAATTTTTAGTCAGATCACTTCCACAGCTGGAACAAATCCTAATTATTACCAACAAACTCCTCCACCAGGTTACACCCAACCAAGCAATTATAATCAATCAAATTTTCCACCACCAACTTCTAATCAACCAGGTTTATAATTTTATTTTAAATATAAAAAAAAGTCAAACACAATTTTTGTAATTACATACTTCAGTTGTTTGTTTTGTTATTTTTAAAAAAAATTTAAAAAAAAAGCGCTGTTTAATCTGCTGATTGGTAACTAACCAAGTTAGCCAATGATTAAGCAAATTTTAAGATTTCTAATAATGTTTTTAAAACTTAAAGAGGTTTAAATTGTGCACATGTGCTTTCTTAAAACTCCAGTCTTACACTTTTTTAAATTAATTAAAAAAATTAATCCCAGCTATCTTTTAAATTTTTTTGTTTTAAATATATTGAACTAAAAGAAAAACAATTCAAATTGTACATATGGGTTTTCTTGCCTTTTTTTTTGTTTTTTATTCAAACATTTGTAAAAAAATTTAAAAATAATAAAAACTATTTTCTCAGGTTCTCAGTTATATGGAAACCAAGCAAGTGGGGATAATCAAAGACAACAAACTATGCAACATCCAACTGGGCCTCCCATGCAACATCAAGGTAGACAATCTGCTTCTTAATATAAAAAACTAAAGATAAACTACTTTTTCCCAGAATACAGAATATGTTTATATGCGTTTGAGTACTTTTGAATTTATTTTTTATAGTAGTTTAATGTGTTTAGAATTGTGCTAGTTTTAAGTTTTAAATATATGTAAGTAAAAATACACAACTTTTTTTTTTTAATAAAATATAAATATTTTAGGACCACCTTTATCAAATACTGGTCATTTATCTGGTCCACCACCACCAATGACAAACCAGACACCAAGTGCACCATCCTTACCACAACAACCAGGCCTTGGTTCACCAATGCAGCCACCTGGTTCAAATCTACCACCTGGACCAAATTTACCAACTTCTCAAATGCAAAATATGAACTTAGCGGGTAACCAACCACCAGGTCCTTATATGGTAAGTTTTCTTGTTTACTTTTTGTTTATTTTGTTTGCTAACCTGAACTAGTTTAAACATTGTGGTAACATATATAAACTTTGCACTTACTTGCTATTTTTTTATGCTTTTAACTTTAAATTTTACATTTTGTTTGTTAAAAATTTTAATTTTTTTCTTGTTATATTAATTAATCTTTGCATAACAATGTTTAATCAATATATATTAATTTAAACATCTTTTCTTTATTTACACTGGGTTAACACCATACATAAGATAGTATTTTACTTTTAATAATAAGCTTTTAATGTGTACTAAAAGTCCTAACACTTGTTTAATTTTTGTTGTTGTTATAAAGCAAGGACCACCTAGGCCAGGCATGCCACCTCCTCCGAACTCTAACATTCCTCCCCAACAACCTGCTGGGTATAGACCAGGTAAAAGTCTAGACTTAAAAACTTGTGATGTTTTTTTGCAAAAACTTAATTGTATTTAGGTTTTTAACCAAATTATTTAAAAAAAAATAAATAAATTAATATTTAATAACTTTAAATTATGATCTTGAATTGCCAATGTTTTCTAAAGCAAAAACTGTAAAACAAAGGTTCTATTTAACTTTAAAAAAATAAATAAACTGAGTTCGATAATAATTGTTTTTCATAAAGGTCCTGGACCTCAGCCTTATCCTAATCAACCAGTGCAACCTCCAGCTAAAAGATTGGATCCAGAAGCAATGCCAAGTCCAATACAGGTTTGAAGTATTAACACTTTGTTAAATTATTAGGATCACAAATAGGGATGGGCCAATCAAGTCCGAGTCCGAGTACTCGGCCCGAGTATTAGGAATAATTTAATACTCATGCTCGTCGAGCATTTTTTAGTACTCGGACGCCGAGTAATATTTTGTCATTTAAGATCGTATACGAATTACTTTACATAAAAAAAACACGAAATTTGCCTTTTTCCAATAAATTATAATCTACTCTCAGTTATATTGCGGGAAAGATTCTCGTGAAATTGCGGGAAAGATTCTCGTGAACAGTTATATATATTGAAATGACGTCATAACCGAGTACTCGGACTCGGCCGAGTATCGCGACAAAATACTCGGACTCGTCAAATCCGAGTAATTTGAATTTTAGCCCATCCCTAATCACAAATGTTGTCTAGTTTTAGACAATACATAATTACACTACAGCTCTCCTAAATTCTCTCGTCTGTATTACGGTACGAGAGAATTATCACCTACGGATTACAGTTTCTCTCCTATAGTAAACAGCACGTTGTTTTTTGTCTAGAGCTGGACAACATACGTGACCCAATTATTATTTCCAATTTGTGATTTTGAATAAATTTTTAATAATTAAGTGTTTATGTTATACTAAAATAATTAATTTTTTTTGTAAGTTGTGATTTTTTGGATTATTTTTAAAAGTTAGGTTTTTTATGTAGGTTATAGAAGATGATAAAATGAATAGGGGAGGAGAAATTTTTAAAACGGACGGAAGGGGATTAGTTCCACCATTAGTTACCACAAAGTTTACAGTGGAAGACATGGGTATGTGTTGTTAACAGTTACCACTTAAATATCCTTTACATTTTATCATGACCACCTTCTGGGTTGAATCATAATAATATTTTCTTTTTAATTTGATTAAAATAAATGTTTTTTTGTAACTTTTATTGTAATATCTGAACTTTTGATTTTGTTTTATTTGGGTTTGGTGACCATGCCATAACATACTTAAAAGCTTTATGTAAACATTAATACTTTTGGCATGTTTTAAATCATTAAATTGATTTTGCCATTTTTTCCCGTCGCGTTGTTGTAATATGAATTGTATATCGTATTTATTATTTACTTTTATCAATGTGCGAAAAGCCAAAATAAAAAAATTTAAGATAACTTTGGTTTGATATTGTAATTTGTTTTAAAAAAATTTTCAAAACATTTTAAATTCGAAAATAACAAAAAAAAACAATTTTTGTGTAATTTTTAGTTAATATAACTAAATTCTTTATTTTACTAAAGAATAAAAAACTAAACTAAAAATTAATAATATTGCTGACAACACTGAATTTTTTAGGTAGTGCAAGTCCAAGGTTTGTGCGTTGTTCAACTTACAATTTACCAACAACTGCAGAGATGGCCAAAAACTGTCAAGTACAAATTATTTAAAGTTTATATATTGTTTTTGTTATGTTTCAGTAAAATTTTTGATTAAAAAAATTAATTTTTTAGGTGCCGATGAGCTTGTCTGTAAAACCTATGGGGAAAGTACCGGAAGGGGAACACCCACCTTTTATAGTGGACCCGGGACCGGATGGGCCAATCAGATGCAAGCGATGTAAGGCCTACATGTGCCCCCAGTTTAAGTTTACGGATGGGGGTCGAAGATTTCAATGTGTGTTGTGCAACGCTATCACAGATGTAAGTTGATTTTTAAGGACATTATTTTTTTGTGGATTCTTTTGTTGTGGATCATTTATTTTGTGAATTGTTTTTTGTGGAATTTTTTTTTGAAAACTTATATCAATATTTGCAATTTATAAATCTATCTTATAACACAAAAATTTGGGGGGCGGGGAGGGGTTTTAAAGTATTTTATGTCTTTTTATTAACATGTTTTCGTTTTACACATAAATTTTTATAGGCTATTTAAGTTTAAGCTCGAAAGGTTTTTTTTTTTTTAAATTGAAGAATGCTTTTAGTTGACAATATACTTGCTTAACCTCCACTAAATCTAAGTTACTTTTATTTATCGTTTTATTTTTGTTTAGACTCCGCATCATTATTTTGAGCACATTGATCATCTGAACAACAGGGTGGATAAATTTAGAAGAGCTGAGTTATGTCGTGGTTCTTATGAGTTTATTGCAACTAAGGACTATTGTAGGGTAAGTTAACTTACTCAGAATAAAATATTTCTAATTAAAAAAAAATTTTGTATTCGTTGTTAAAAAAAAAACTATTTTTAAACTGTTTTTAATCCTTGTTGTTTAATTGCTGGTAAAATTGCTTTAAAATGTCCTTATATTGTTAATAAGGTCTATATCGTAATGATATATTATACAAAACCCCATGCTAAATAAATTTTTACAAAACTTTATATTATAAAAATTTATAAAAAAAAATTTACGTTTTTGTTACTTGACTTTAAACTATTCTAGGCATTTTTAAAATCTGCCAATTTTTCTATCTTTTTTAAATACTTTTTTGTATATTTTTAGAATGACACACCTCCCAATCCTCCAGCATTTATTTTTGCGATTGATGTCTCCTACAATGCAATGAAGTCTGGCTACGTGGAAATCTTATGTAGACAACTTCACAGTTTATTGGACACTTTACCTAAAGACATGGGCATGGAAAAATCTGAAATCAAAGTCGGAATTTTTACCTACAGCAAAGTTTTACATTTTTATAATTTAAATGTAAGTTATTTGTCACAAATTTGTTAAGTTTCATGTAATATTTTGCTTATATTTAATTAACAAATATGTTTTTTTTTCTTTTTGGTTAATAATAATCTACTTTTTTCATGATTTTGTAAAGACTATAAATTAAACTGGTAAAATCTTAAAAAAATTTTAAATAAAATCAAATAATTTTTTCCAGGAATAAAAATTAAAAAAATAATTTAAATTTCTAGAGTTCGTTAGCTCAGCCCCAAATGATGGTCGTTTCAGATGTTAGCGATGTTTTCGTTCCACTACAAGATGGTTTTCTTGCTAATTTGGAAGAATCAAGGTGATATATATTTACACTTTGTAAATTTGTATACTCTGTTATTGTATGTATCTATATGACTTGAAGTCACTTTAGTGAATTAACATATTCTAAAAGGAAAAATTACAAAAATAATGTTTTATCGAATTTTGGTTAAGCTTTTATTTAAAAATTAATAGGGATATTTCAGAGAAGGTTTTGCTGTAAAAAGGGGTTTCAAAAATGCGTTATTGTTGGAAAAATTGCATTTTTTGGCACATAGTTTTAATAATTTGTGTTTAATAATTTTTTTATTCCAAAAATCAAAAGTATTATTAGGTTTTTAATAATTTTTTATGATTTTTTTTAGACATGTGATAAACAGCTTATTGGAACAAATCCCCGAAATGTTTCGAGATACAAGGGAAACTGAATTGGTTTTTATTCCTGTTATTCAAGCGGCAGTTCAAGCTTTGGAGGTAAAAAATTAACAATTTAGAACAAAATTTTTTTTAATCATTATTTTAGGTGTTTATTGTTTAAATCCCTTTTATTTTAATTTGTGTTTTTGTATTAAATTTTGATTTTAATTTTGTTACCAGTTATTTATTTATTTTTTTTAAACCTTTTTTAAGTTGTTTTTGTTTTTTTTTAATTTTTTAGTCGGCAAATTGTGCTGGAAAGTTGTTCATGTTTCATACAAGTCTCCCGATAGGGGAAGCACCTGGTAAACTTAAAAACAGAGATGACAGAAAAGTGATTGGAACGGACAAAGAAAAGGTTTTTATTTTTTTAAATCCAATTTAAACAAAAAAAATTAATGTCATAACAACCATAACACTATTTTTTTTATAATTTATAAATGTTAGGTTTTATTATTTTTTTTAGAAATTATATTTTTTTTATGTGAATACTTACAATAAAAAAATGTTTAAAAAAAATTAATTTTGAGTTAAAAAACACTTTTAAATGAATGTTGCAATATTAAATAAACTGTTTAGGTTAAAAAAAAATGTTTATTTTAATGCAACATTGTAATTTTAGAAATTCACAATGAAAAAATATTTAAAGAAAATTAATTTTAAATTAAAAAATTTATTAAATAATTGTTGCAATATTAAATAAACTGTTAAGGTTTAAAAAAATGTTCATTTTAATGCATCATTGTAATTTTAGCAACTCTGATTTTTAAAAAAAAAAATATACATTAAAAAAAAATTTTGTTCCAGAGTTTATTTGCCCCTGGCTCGAATGCTTACGAAAAATTAGCAAAACAATGTGTAACACAAGCTTGTTGTGTGGACTTATTCTTATTTCCCAACCAATATGTTGATGTTGCAACGTTAGGTATTGTTCCACAAATAACAGGAGGAACAATATACAAGTAAACTCATTGTTTATTTAAAATAATAAACTAATATTAGAATATATTGTTTTTGATGTAATAAGTTTAATATAGTCTACAGTTTTTTTGGAATATTTATATTTTTAAAAATATATGCATTTTATTTAAAAAATCATATTTAAAAAAAAATAACATGAGGTAAAAAAACTCCAAAAACTTTTTTTTGAGTTTTATGAACAGCACTAATTTTAATCTTTTGTTTTAGATATAATTTTTTCAGAGGAGAGAAGGATGGTGAAAGGTTTATTAAAGATCTTGCCCATGATGTGCAAAGGGATATTGTGTTTGATGCCATCATGAGAGTAAGAACCAGCACAGGTAAAAACTTAAAAAATTTAGAATTAAAAAAAAGAGTTAAAAATTGAAATTACAAAACTAAAATGCTATTTTTAGTTTTTTTTACCCAATATAACACAAAAATATTAAAAGGTTTTCCATCTATACCAAAGTTTAATTTACATTATGTACATATATGCTTGTATGTTCAATTTATGGCTCTTTAAAACAAACGAACCTGCAGTTTGTGGTGCACAGGCAAACTTTTGTTACGACAAGCAGTTTATTGGTAACTGGTCAAATAAGTAAAAATTATAGTTAATAAAATTTTATAAAATTTTTCTTTTATTGTAACAGGAATAAGGCCAGTTCAATTCAACGGTGCATTATACATGGGCAACACCACCGATGTCGAACTAGCTGCAATCGACTGCGACAAATCGATTCACGTCGAAATAAAACACGACGACAAGATAACTGAAGATTGTGGAGCTTATGTTCAGTTTGCGATTTTGTACACTTCAGTCAGAGGACAACGTCGTCTTCGTCTTCACAATTTGAACCTGAGTGTTTGTTCGCAACTTGCTGATTTGTATAGAAGTTGTGAGACAGACGTTCTGATGAATTATTTGGCAAAGAAAGCGGTCAAGTAAGTTTTAAATAAAAAAAATTTTAGTGTTTTTAGTTTGTATTTTTTGGTGCTAACCAATTTCTAGGAATATCACAAATTTAGTTGATGTAGTTTTCAAAATTGTAAAATTTGTTTAAAAACTTATTTAGGATATTTTTTGTCTTAAAAAAACCTATTATATAAATTAATTGATATCTTGGTGAAAGAGTGTTTAAATAGAATATTATTTGAAAAGAAGTATAAATAGCATGTGATAAACACTGTATATAACAAATCAAAAAAAGCTTACATGCAGGAACATAAAAATCACTTAGCAGGGATAAACTAATAAAAATTCTAGTTAAACACAAAAGAGAAAATCATAAAAAAGGGAATAAATTTCTGAACCAAATAAGAGAGAATCTAAAGCAAAACCTTTTTTTTTAATTTTTTAAAGACAATATATTATATATAACATAATAAAAATTTTATTTTTAATTTGTTTATTTTTAATTTGTTACAGAACTGCACTGGTAACAACAGCAACCAAAATCCGCGAGGAATTAATTTCTCAATCTTCAGTAACATTAGCAACTTACAGAAAACATTGTGCTGCCCCTTCATCACCGGGACAGTTAATTTTACCTGAGTGTATGAAACTGCTACCTGTCTATCTAAACTGCTTGTTAAAGGTAAATGTGTGTTATTTTTCCTAGATTTAATGATATTTATTTAGATTTTAAGGATTTTTATTATCATTTTTTAACATAGAAATACCTAAACCAAATCATATTAATGTTATATTTTTTTGGTATTTTTCGAAAATCATTTTTCATTTCTGCGAGTCATTTTCTGCAACAACATTTTAGTTAATATTTTGCAATAATTAAAGGGCACTTTCTAAAGAAAGATAAGGTGTGTAAAAACGAAATGTAATTTTTTAGAGTGATGCAATCCAATCTTCCCATGATATTACAACCGATGATCGAGCATATTTAAGACAACTTATATTATCGATGGACATTAACGAAACTCAAGTCTTCTTTTATCCTAGATTGATCCCAGTGGTGAGTTGTTTAAATTTAAATTTAAAAATTATAAAATATACTACGGGACTTGTTAAAAATTTTTTGATTTTTTTTTTGTACATTTTGGTGTAGGTGTATGGGATAATATTGTGTTATTTTGAAATTTGTTTATATCTATATACAAGTATTAAGAGGGTATTGTTGATTACATTTTTGTTATATTAGCATCTAAACATAGTTATAATATATTTTGTGCCATTTTAATTGACATAAAAATTATTATCACTGTCCAAACGCCAAAATAAATATATCCTAAAACAGTAGGCTATTTATTAAATAGATTTTTTTACAAATTTTACTTTTTAAGTTCGGTATAATAAAATAAATTTGTTAATTGTTTAGTTAAATACTACTTTGACGAGTGACTGCCTCCCTGCTGCTGTAAGATGTTCGGAAGATCGTTTAAAAGACACTGAAGTTTATTTACTCGAGAACGGAATAAATTTATTCTTGTGGATTGGTCAAGCAGTCGATCCAACTTGGGTTCAAAATGTTTTTGGGGTTCAAAGTGCAGCTCAGATTGATATTGATCTTGTAAGTTACAATAAAATCATGTTGTTATTTAACTGCTTAATATTTAAAAATTTATTTTTTAGACTTTTTTTTTCATTTGTTTTTTAAAGGTTATTTTTTTTTCATTTTTCTTTTTTGCTTATTATTTATGAATTTTATTTTTAGGGCATTTTAAGTTTTTTTTTTTCATTTTTTTTTTAAATTTTGTGTTTTTGTTTAAACATTTTATTGAATCTTCCAAATTAATTTTTTTTAATAAAAATGTTTTTTTTTAGGGAAACTTGATGGTTTTAGACAATGAAGACTCCACTTTTATTAGGGATATTATTGATCGATTACAGTCATCCAAAACAAGACAAATGAAGGTAATTAAAACAGCTGTATTTTATATAACCAATTTCTCTATTGTTTTTTAAAACTTGAAAAAACTTCTTTATATCTAGTCAATAGCTTGCCTTGAGGTCAAAATTTTATTTGTCATAATACGGTTGTAACCCTCAACCAATATTTTCTGCGCACCGCAAATGGCAGTTTTTTAATTGTGCAGTGTTCTAAATTAAATATTTTATAAAAATTGTACACTAAGCTCTTATGTGTTATATTAATTAACGGTTTATATCCTAAAAATTTTGTTACCAAAAAACTTTAGCAACTTTTTTTCATTCAGTTTACAATAATTCGACAACGAGACAAACTTGAACCCTGGTTCAAACATTTCTTGGTTGAGGATAGAGGGACCGGTGGGGCTGCATCTTATGTAGATTTTCTATGTCATATGCACAAGGAAATCAGAGCTCTACTTACCTGATTCTATTTAGTTTGAATTTTTTGAAGGACGGAATTGTCAATTCTGTAAAATGGATAATTAAATTAGGATTATTGACCAATTTTTAACTGGTTTATTCTGTTGGTCGTCATTATATTATATGTGATGCTTAGAAAAAGGGTTTATTATTGGTTAGGTTTGTATAATTGGTTAATTAACCAATGTTAGACAATTTTAAAAATTGGTTCAATTTTTTAGGGGATTCGTTAATTACCTATTTTAATACTGAATAAATCTAAAATATTGAAAAAATAAAATGTGTTATTAAAATATAACAGAATATCACTACCTTAATTCTTAGGTAAAATTATTTGAATAAAAATTAAACAATATTAAATAATTGACTTGGTTTGTTTTTAAAAATAATAATTCTTGAAATATAATGTCAGAACCTTTGAATTTAAGGTTCAAGCTACCATTTAGTATTTATTATTACTTTTTTGTTTGTTTGTATATTTAAAACTTTAAATGCCTGCCTGCTTTAACAAAGCATTGAACTTTGGTTTAAAACAACTTTTTTCCTAACATTTTCTCTTTTCTTTTGCTTTAACATCCTTAAAAAATGCTTAAAACTTCATTTGTAAATTTGAAAATATTTTGCAAAAATTTTAAAAAGATTTGGTAATTTTTTTTGAAGCATTTTGTTTTTTGGATTCCTTTAAATATAGAAAATCCAGTTTAAATAACAATACTGTGCAATAATAAATATGACATTTTTTGTTAATCCAATTTAAAAATAGTTTTTAATTCTTGTCTAAAGCATAAATTTTTATATAAAATTTTGTCATATATATATTAAAAATGTAAGACTTTTTTGTGTGTTTCTAGAATGGATTTTTATTTTTTGGATGTGATTCTAGGCAATAATAAATGTTTTGTATTTGATTGTTTTACCCTTGTTTCCCATTGTAAATATCAATAAAAATGGTGACCATTTGTAAAGGGAATATTTCAAAGGGAATGGGGTATTAGAGTAGGGTGGTAATAGTATTTAAAATTGTTTAATTTTTGATGTTTTTGGCTCATCTTTTTTCTTGCATTCTGCTACTTTGTCGCCTTCTGCTATTTTTTTTCTTGTATGTATTTGTAGTTTTTTTCGACAAATATTAATGCCTTTGATCTAAAATTTCTGTTTGTTGCATTTTTGCTTTTGAAATTTTTATGAAAAATTCCATTGGAAGAATATTGAAGAAAATAAACAAGTCAAAGTTAAAAAATTTTAAACTTTAATTTAGCCTATTAATGTTATTCTTTTTTTTAAATTCACTTTTTTAAATGCTTAAATAAAATAGAAAAAGTGTCATCAAGTTAAGTCTAAGAGAAATCGATTTAAACTAAGAAATTTAATCCTATAACCTACTTTTATAGTAACAGGTAATATCCTAGATTTAGACTTACTTAATAGAGCCTTAAAATATGTGTTATATTTTTTGTTTAATCATCAATAAAACTAGTATCTGAAGACTGCTCGGCTTCCAATCCTTTTAACAATTTTTCTTTCTTTTTATCGTTTAGTTCCTTCTGCTTATCAATACACGCCATAGCAAACATTTTAAACTCCTTAAAATCTAGCTCTTCGTCGCCTGAAGCGTCAAATTCAAAGAAAATGTCGCGTACTGAGTGATCTTTTAGGTTAAATAGGAAACCATATTGCTCGAATTCGTCAGCTGATATGGTACCACCACCGTCTTCGTCCATCATTTCAAACACCATCTTCGAATGTCGAAATATAAACTGCTTTTCGACCCTGTCTTTGAGTGATATTAGAATACAAACCAACAAGTAAAACTCCTGAAATCTTATGTAGCCCGTTGCTTGCTGGTCGAGCATGTCAAGGACCAATAATATTTGCCTTTTGTCCAAATTAGTAACATGTCTCATGAACTGGTAGAATTGAATGTCGTTTAGTTTGTTCTTGTTATGAACGTCCAGATAGTTAAAATATTTTAACAACAATTTTGTATTTTTTACGGTCAGCAAACTAAACGACCTATCAAGATGCAAATACTCAAGAACGTTGGAACGGATTTTCATTTTGAAATTTGAAATTTTAATTAAACTTTACTTAGTTGGTAACATTTTAAAGTTAAACTATAATTTTATGACGTCATAAGCAAATATTTGTTGTTGTCACGGAATTAAATTACAGTTTTGGAAACACTGGCGAAAGTGCGTCATAGTTTAAGTACTAAAACCACAAAACAAAAAAATTACAAAGAAAGTTTTATTTGATTTGTTTATTAAGTTTGTTTAACCATTTGACTGTCGCGTGAGCAAATTTTGGGTATTTTTTGGCCCACTTGAAAAAATTTGTCACTTTTATTTAATTACTAAAAGGAATGCGTCTGCATGTCGAAAACTAATAATTAAATTACGAAATAAAATTTGATTTTAAATAAATAAAAAGACTGAAAGACGATAAATTAAAACAAAAAACTGTCTTTATAAATTTTTTAAATCAATTAATATTATAAAAACATAATTTTTAAATAAGAAATATATACTGTAAAAAATAAATATTTAACATTAAAAATAAATCACGAATCTGCAAGAACAAAAGAAGTTATTTAATTATGATAACAGTTTCTTTTCTTATAAATAATTAAGTATGTTTAAGAAAGGGCCATTAAAATAATTAAAAAAAACTTTTGTTGTTGTTTTAGATTTAAAAATAAAATATGGCAGAACATGAGAATAAAAAAATGGATATAATTGAAACTTGTGTAACAAGAGTGTTAGAAAGTGCTCTCGGACCACTCTATAAAAAAGAAACGAGAAATAGCCATAAAGTTACATTTTCTCTGCAACTTGAAACTGAAATTAAGGACAATAGTCAAAAAAAAATGTTGGAAAACACAGCTGAAAAATATGCCTGTCATTTAATGGGCGAAATTATGAAAAAAGCTGACACGCCAAAGGACTGTGAATTACTACAACATTATGTCGATAACTTAATTCAATCTGTGTTAAAATGTTCAATATCAACTGCTATAAATAAAGAACTATGTTATTACGATACAGTTGCTCAGTATGCTGATAATTTAGCTGAAAAAATCTGCAAAAATGGAATACAACAAATGAATAATGTTTTGCGAAAAAATTCACAATTTCAAATGATATCTGATTTCTCGGACCAGATGGTAACAAGCGTTATAAACTCTACAATTTATGAATGTGATGGTTTTATTATAAAATATAGTCAGAATTTAGTAAGAGATATAATGAAAGATGCTAAACAAATAGCTGGTAACCATATTTCTGCTTGTATGCAAAGAGAATCTTTTTCAGATGATATGGCAACTTCTATTTTGAATTTATGTTTTTCTGAAAAAGTCAAAAATGATCAAAAAGAGATACATCAATATCACTGCTATGCTGAGTCTTTACTTGGGCCTTTGCTCAGTGAAGTTTCAAATATAAATAAAACTAAAGAAAATCAAGTTTCACAATTAAGGTTTATAAATATTATTTTTGTTTTTTTAATTTTATTGGTAAATGTATATACTTTATTTATAGACTTAATATTTGTTTTATTTTTCAGCTCTCCACAAAAGCAAGAACAATCTTTAACAAATTCAAATGAACAAATTTGCCAAAGAAATATGCTTAAACTGCCTTTGGTAGGTTAATATTATCTATGTAAAATAGTAATACAAGCTATATAGTCAATGGAGGTATTTATTGGACAGTTAAAATTTGGAGGTAATTAGTGAACACCATTCCGAATATTTTTAGGGTTGCCACTTTTTACCTATAATTTGCCAGAACATTTTCTATAATATAAGGTTTAAATAAATGTCACTTTTTTTAATCTAAATTGCCTGGAAAAAAAATACGCACTTTTGAAATTTCAAAAAAAAATTTTGATTTTTTCGAAAATAAAGGCAAAAAGTAAGTTGTTAAAATTTACAAAATTTTTAAATTACTAAATTTTCAGATTGGCAACACTAACTAAAAATGCACTGATCTTTCTATAAGGCCCTAATTTAAACTTCTATCTTCATTACACTCTATACAAAATGCGTCCAATGTTTACCTCCATCCTATTATTGTAAATGGGGGTAATTATTGGACACTTGTGAATACATTTTATTTGCTTTTAAAGGCCAAAAATAAGCCTTGTAGTCAATTTTAGTCACACTTATTACAAAAACATGAACAGATTTTAATTTGTTAGGTTTTTGCAATAAGGTGTATTAATAATTTAGGGTAGAAATAAATTTAAAACAAAAATGCCAAGAAAATATATACCCCCCCCCCTCTAAAGGCTTAAAAAAAGTGCAATTCAGGAATTATTAAAGGAACACAAACAAATTTATCCAAAGAATATAATATACCAAAATCAACAGTTTAATATTATCTTAGTAATGAAGGTACATTTCCCTCAGAACACGGCGTAAAGCCTGTATTTAACACCGTTCAATACAAACAATTAAAAGCTAAATTTGCTTTAACGCTAATTTTGCTTTAACTTTAAATAATATTAAAAGTTTAGCCTGCACATATATAACCAACAATGAAATGGAAGACGCTAAAAAAGACTAAAATTTATGTAGACGATTCTTTAAAAAAGGGAAATTTTTACTAGGGTAAGGCACTTAAGCAGTTTCTTAAAGATTCTGATAGTCCTACAAAAAGTTTGCGTCGAGACTGCCTGAAGCCTAAAATTATCCAAAAGACCCCCTTTATCACAAAAATTTTTTAAAATGTGGCAATTGTTAACACTAGTCGACGATTACCCCCACGGTGTCCAGTAATTACCCCATTTGTGTAGGTAATTATTGGACATTTTTAATCTAGAATTTTAGGCAAACATGTGTAGATTGAGATTTAAATAGTATTTTTTCTTAATGATGAATGATAACACTATCTTAGGAACAAAAAATATTTGATTTAAAGTTTAAAACAAAAAATTTATGGCCAAGTTTGTCAAAATCGTCCAATAATTACCTCCATTGACTATACTGTTCTTTTTATCTAAACTATTTTAATCATATGTCTAAAACCCTATTTTACTTACTGTTATACTTTTTAGGATAATAGTAAAACAGCTTCAAACGCAATGCACAGAAAAGATAGTGTTGATGGACAAAGGTAGAGTATTTTATTAATATTGTTTATTTTTTTAATCTGTATTTAAATGAAAAATCTTGTGTTTAATAAGACTGAGTGTTTAATATGGATTAATTTGCAGCTTAATTTTTTCTTAAGAACCTATCAATTTTTAAATATTTATTATTGCAATTCTGTTTTAAAATTGGTATTATGTTTTAATATATGTTTTGTTTTTATATTGGTTTATTTTGATTTTTTAGTGAGGCTTTAACTCCAAGGTCCGTTACAGAAGATAATAATTGGAAGAGGGGATTATATCACTTTGCTGATGAACTCCTGTACTCTCTTTCTATATTAGAAGATGAATATTCATCTCATAATATTTTTGGCTCCCTAGAAACACCACCTGGTTAGCTACAATTGTTTATATTAATCAGTTAATGTAATTTTTTTACATTTAATTTGTAAAAAAAATTTGTATAAAAATTTTTTTAAATCAAGTTTTGCCCTTTGTGTTGTACAGCATTATTAAATTAAATTTTTTTTTGTTTAAATAATTGTGTTGTTTTGTAACAAAAATTTTTTTTACAGGTAGTGTGAGTTATGCTAGAGTTAAACGTTCAGGTTCGTGCCCGATAGTTCGAATCCCGCCGACTCTATATGAAGGTAAAAGTTATCGACGTCAGTCAGAAACATCAGTTCAATTAACAGGGGGAGTTGTTGGTTTTGCTGATAACTTAGCTTGTAATATTTTACGATCGACCGTACTAAACTACAGTTGTGTTCACTAGTTATTTTAAATTTCAACCAGGGAATGTACTATATTATTTAAAATTTTTTTTTAAAATATAAATATCTAAATTGGAATGTATTTTAAATACTTTATTTAGTTAGGCGAAGGTACTTAAATATTTAAAAGTGTTTTAGTTAAAAATTGTTATAAACACTGTTTTTTTATTTTTTTTTTGCTTTTCTTACTTTATTTCTAAACTAAATTATAAAAAAATTTAAGCAATCATTTTTATTTGAGTTAAAAACTTTTTTTAATGATTTTTTTCCCATCAGTGTTTATATTTCATTTTGGTGTTTTTGTCATTCATTTTTTACTACTATTTAATGTAGAATTTAGTATTTAAATAATTTTTAATTTTTCTTAAGGTAATTTTTGTTTAGATTTTTTCATACACAATTTTTTTATGCTTATAAATACGTACAATTTATTGTTAAAAACTGTGACATTTAGATTTGAGCATTACAACAAAATGCATGAAAAATTTTAAAGTTCAGTAAATTAAAACGTACAACCAAATTTTAAAAATATTATAATATTCTATATAAAGTATTATCATATACTACATTTAATAGTTTATAAAAGTTTTGGTTGATTTGTTTTTTGCCATTTAAGTTATTTATTATTTTCTTAATTAACTGGTGTCAATTTTGTAAAAAAAGGCTTTAGGTTTTAAATCTATCTGTTTTGTCAGATTTTATTCGCCAAATTATGGTTTTATGTGTTTTGTATAAAAAGTTGATTTTGAAAACTTAAATTGAGGTTAAACAATTAATTATGAAAAATTTCAACTTTATCTTAAAAAACTACTCCTATACGATTGTTTATCTGCAGATAACTTAACTATTTTTATTAATCTTGAGTATAACTTATTGTATACAGAAATTGTGTTAAAACTAAATTGTTACTTTTTTATCATTTTTGTTTTTTTTTAGTTACTAATAATTCTTCTTTTTCATTTTATAATTACACATTTTTCATTTTAAAATAATATTTGAATTAGTATTTGTTACTGAAAGAATAATAATCATTTCTATAAATGTAATGTTTTTGCCCTATTTTTTCATTTAAATAATTAAAAATTTTGGCTTATTTAATTATTTAATATTTTTATTTTTCGTACTATTACTCTGTTGTTAAATTTTTCATATTTATTTAACTGTGCACACCAACATAGTACGATTGTTTATATTATTTTACCACACAATAAAAGCGTTTTTCACATTAAATGATCTTTTTAATTTAATATATTTTAAAGTAATTAATTTTTTTAATAAAATTAAATAATTTTTTTGCCTAAATAATTTTTTTAGCGCGCAGCCTTAGGTATGCGTTTTGGCGTTGTTGTAATTGTCTCCTACATGGTCTAGGGGTTAGGATTCCTGGCTTTCACCCAGGCGGCCCGGGTTCGATTCCCGGTGTAGGAACATTTTTTTTTCAATATAAAAATAAGTCTCAAGAAATCGTTGTAATAATAACTATTAAATTTTAAACTTTAAATATGGCTTTCTTATTATTTGGGAATTGTAAAATCGTATTGCGTAACGCAAAACTTGTCATTTATTTGTTGCAATCGCAATTTAGAAAACCCCCCCGCGAATACAAAACTTGTTTTAAAAATAATTCAAGCTGTTTTCCAGTTTTATAACTTCGTGTTTTCGTTATTTTAAAGCAATTATTTAAGTTACAACCCGGATATTAAGACAGTTTTAAAAACGAATGGTCTTGAACTAATGATGGAAATTGAAATTAATGATTCGGAGATTTTGGATTTGATATCAGAGTTTTTATATTCGCGAAAATTATTTCGAACAGCAGATGCACTAGAACAAGAAACTGCAAAGGTTTAGACCATGGTTTTTAGTAATATTTTTATCTTTTATTTGATACTTTTAGTGCATTGGCTAACTGGGTTGTGTAGCGATCGCCGGTCAGAGCACTTGGCTTTACTACATGAGTTCCTGGGTTCGATCCCTATTGCTCTCATGCTATAGCACTTTTGAGTAAGGCGCTATAAATTGTGTAGACTCCTGGTAAGCCAACACTTTTTAATAGCGAGCAATTAAAATCTATAATATCTTATAGGCAATTCGAGACTGGGTCAGGGTAACTGACATTACTCTATGTTCAGGTTGTGATGTCAACTTTCCCATATTCAGGATATAAAAAAACATTACTTGTTATTTAATTTTTTTGTAGAATTACTCATTGCAACATCTACCAAAAGATCTTTACTTTATACGAGAATTTGTGAAGAAAGGACAATGGGATACGGTTCTACAATGTATCCAAGCCTTTAAGGATGTTGGTAAGCAAAATTACCGGCAGCGTGGTGTGGTGATAAGAACACTTGCTACACCACCATGAGGTCAAGGGTTCAATCCCCACTGTTCTCATGCTATAGGGCTCTTGAGTAAAGCACTATAAACGGTATATTAACTCCTGCTGAGCCAGCACTTCACCAGCTGCATAATAATCGGGCAACTATAATCTGTTATATCCCAAACTGCTAAAAGCAACTAAAGACTGGGTCGGAGTAACTGTTGTTACTCTATGTTTAGGTCGCACATTCGACTTTCCCACATCAAGGATAAAGATATATACAAAAAATTTATATATTGCCTATTCTTAACAAAAAATCTTAATCTAGTTATTCATAAAGTAAATGTGCAAATTTTGTTTCTGAAAATTTGCCTTGCTTAAAACTGTTAATTGAATACAATCATCATCACCATATTAAGTATTTAACTTTTTTTTAAATATTTTGAAGATGAGTTTCCAACAAAGACAGCTCTTTGTTTGCTTTTTTGTCAGATGTTTTGTGAAGTTTCTACTGGTGGCAACATGGAAGAATCAAGCTACAAATTTAAGGTAATTATAAAAAAAAAATTCATTTACTTGATTGTTATTTAAAATTATTTAACAAATTTCAAGGTTGTGTTTTGGCATATTGCCAAAGCATTAAATGTCAACAAACAAAAGACAAAGCTTAATACAGGATTAAAATAGATTGGTTAAGAACTCGAGACTGGGTCGGAATAACTGATTTTACTTTTTGTTATGTCATGCAGTTGACTTTCCCACATCCAGGATAATATATAAAAAAGTATAAATTAGTTTATGAAACATTTTAATCAGAGTGTTTATGTTTAGGATATAATGGAAGAAATTCAATCTTCTTGTTCTTGCCAAGAATTTATGGAGATGAAAAAATATTTTTTAGCATACGTAAACAATCAGGTAGAAAACAAATTTAAATTGGGGTTTGATTTCTACTGCTTTTATGTGTCGTGCTTTTGAGTTGGCCATTAAAAAATTTCATGAAGTTGACTTTTCCACATTAAAAATAAAAAAATATAATTTAAGTATTAAGGAAGTTAAGGATCTATTATTTTTGTGGGGATTATTATTCCTTTTTTTAGGCTCAAAGTTATCAAAATGTGGAAGATTTGATTACTGGAACAAGATATGATTTCTTTTATCAAATGCAAGAAATATTAACACCAATATTAAGACCACATAATCCCACAAAAGAAAGGTAATCTTTTATTGAAAAATAATGTTATTTCAAAAGTAGATATCAAAAAAATTTAATAGCTAAAAAAATTAGTTTACTTTTATTTTTTTAATATTTGTTTTTATACTTATAAAAAATCTTCTTATTTATATAGTCTAAAAATTTTAACAATCACAGGCTTGTTACACTTCTGGCAAAAGGTTTATTGTACGACCAATGCACTTCACAATGTTGCCAAATTGCAACCAATGACTTGCAACCTATAAAAGGTATTTAATTTTTTTTAATTTTTAAATTTTAAGTTGTTAAAAAATTTTTAATTGTTTTTTTTTTGCAGAAGATAGCAACAAAATTTGCTTTTCAAAATTGAAATCAGATAGTTTGAGTGGTAGTAATGTTATTGGTGGTTTGTATAATTGGATTCAAAATTTAAATGATCCAGCAATATTTGCTAAACATTTCGAAGAAACTAATGTTACGGTAGCAATCATTTTTTTAGTGTAAAATTTTTTATTTTTTATTTAAAATAGAATGTCATTTTTAAAAAGAAAATTTTTATATATTATATAATTTTTGTATTTTTTTACTTGGTATATATATGTTTTTTTATCTTTAATAATTTTTTTTTAGATTATTGGAAAAAGACTAGAAACTTCTTATTCTAATAATTGTTTTGGACCTGAAATTAATAATACTTTTAGGTTGTTTATAATTTTGAAGTAACTTTTTAAGTAACACTTTTTAAAATATATTTTTAATAAATAAGTGTTGCAAATGCATTATAAAAATTTAAATCTAAAATTTTATATTTTAAACTATATTTTATTATTATTTATTTATTTTTTTGTATAAATCTTTATCCTCGATGTGGGAAAGTCGAATGCGCGACTTAAACATAGAGTAACATAAGTTACTCTGACCCAGTCTTGAGTTGCCGGTGGCAGTTTGGGATATTATAGAGACTATAATTGCCCGGTAATTAAGATGCTGATTAAGTGCTGGCTCAGCAGGAGTTCATACCGTTTATAGCGCCTTACTCAAGGGCGCTACAGCATGAGATCAGTGGGGATTGAACCCACAACCCCATGTGTGGTGTAGCAAGAGTTGTTACCACTACACCACGCTGCCGGCCCTTATACATACCTAAAATATAAACTATATCTAAAAAATAAATGGTTTTATTCTTAGGGTACCTGAAACAAACGAAAATGAAACTGTAATAACTGATTCACAAAGTAGTAAAAATATTCAACAAATGGTGGAAGAAAATGTGTCAGAAAATAAACAAACTCATGAAAAAGAGGTAGAGTTAAAAAAAGGAAATTTAACTTGTCAATATAAAACAGTAAATGGCTGAATTTTTAGTGTGTTATCAAAAATATATTTGTTCTCTTTGTTAAAACTTTTTTGTAAAATGATTTTTTGTTTTAGGAAGAAGATTTGATAAATGAGCAATTGGTTGGAAGAATGGAGAGAGAAAAATTATTAAAACAAGTTTCGGAGAGATTGAAAGACGGAAAACGAATTCAAGAAGAATTATCGGCTTGTAAATTAAATTGTTAGTTTTTATTGTCTTAAAAAATTTAAGGCTGATTTTTTGGGGAAATTTTAAATAAAGTTGGGCAGCTTGAACCAAAAAAAACATTAAACCTTTTAAACAGATTTTTGGTTTTTAATTTTGTGAATACTAATTACTATATTAATGACAAACCATTTTATCAAATATGCCCAAAAATTTTAATTTGATTGAAAATGAGACATTTTTTATTACCACCTTTCTGATTTAACTTTTCTACAAGTAACGCCTTCAAAAATACGAAAAGGTATTAACCTATTTTTCAGTTAAACTTTGCTTTCAAAATTTGTGTTTTAAGGAATATGTTCAGTTGGTTAAATGATTTTTGGAAATATTGTCAAACACTTTATTCACTCAACTTTTAATTTTTTGCGTATCGTCTTTTTTTTTTTTTTTTTGTATATATCTTTATCCTCGATTTGGGAAAGTCAAATGCGCGACTTAAACATAGAGTAACATAAGTTACTCCGACCCAGTCTCGAGTTGTCTGTGGCAGTTTGGGATATTATAGATTATAATTGCCCAGAAATTATGCTGCTGTTTAAGTGCTGGCTCAGCAGGAGTTCATACCGTTTAAAGCGCCTTACTCAAGGGCGCTACAGCATGAGATCAGTGGGGATTAAACCCATGACCTCATGTGTGGTGTAGCAAGAGTTCTTACCACTACACCACGCTGCCTCTTATGTTGAGTTAACTCTTATGTTGAGTTTTTGCACAGGTTAAAATAATATTTGTGTTTTACTAGATTTGCCTAATAATGAAGCAGAAAACATAAAAGTTCAATCACCCGAAAAAAATGAAGCTCAAAATTATCAAACTGAGAAAAAACAAGAAAATCAAAACATCCATTCTGAACAACTTTCAGAAAAAATGTCGAAATCTCCACAAACATCTTTTTCTGAATCTTATTTTCCAGTTGAAAAAACACCTGATCAAGCTGCTATCCGAGCTGTTGCATTTAACCCAAAAGGTGATGTTTATGTTGTTGGTTCAAATTCGAGAGCTTTGAAATTATGCAAAGTCCCGAAAGAAGCATTTCACTTAAACAGGTAATTTAAAAAACTAATTTTGTGTTAAATAAATTTTATTGAAATATTTTATGAAACCAGTTATAGCAAAAAATCATACTTTAAAGTTTACTTAAAAATTTTTGAATCATTTTACGAGAGAATGTGGCAAGAAAAAGTAAGGAAATTTTCTAGGACTGTAAAGTACAAGTGATCCAAACTTTTAAAACTCAAATTTTGGTTTGTTATTTTTTAAAAACCTTTTCTTATACCTGATATTTTTTAATGTGGCAGTGTGGTGTTACCGGCAGCATGGTGTAGTTGTAAAAACACTTGCTACACCAACATAAAGTCATGGGTTCAATCTCCACTGACCTCATGCTGTAGTGCACTTGAATAAGGCGCTATAAACAGTATGAACTCCTGCTGAGCCAGCACTTAATCAGTAGCATAATCACCGGGCAATTATATTCTATATAATATCCCAAACTGTTAAAGGCAACTTAAGACTGGGTCAGAGTAACTTATGTTACTCTATGTTTAGATCGCGCATTCGCCCTTCCCTCATCAAGAAAGATATACAAAAAAAAATGGTATTTTATTCTTATTCTTAGGCCAAAAGAAAATCTGGGGAAACGCAGCATTGGCCAGCCTCATTTTTTATCAAAGTTAAATAATATTCATTCTGGATCTATTTATGCTCTTGCTTGGAATGGTAAGATTTTTTACAAAAACTAAAACTATTACCTGGCTTCATAGTGTAGTGGTTAGACGCCTTGATGTTACTTCATAAGTCAGGGGTTAGATACCCACTGCTTTCATGCTGTAGCACCCTTGATAAAGGCTTATAATCGTTATAAACTCCTGCCAAGTCAAAAACCAATTAAAAGTTTAATTACTGGCCAATTATATTCAATCTTTATGATCCCAAACTGCCAAATGCAACCCTAGACTAGGTAGGGGTGACTGATGTCACTCTATGTTTATGCCTTGAAATAGAAATTCCCACATTAAAAATAAATAAATACAAAAAATAGAAATGTCTAAAATGTTAAAGTTTATCGGCCATATTGTTCAGGCGCAATTTTATAATTAATTTAAAACTTTGTAATGCTTAAAAACTAAACATATCAACTATTTCAAGATGAGGGTAATCTACTTGCTTCTTGTTCAAATGACAAGTCAATCAAATCACTTCGACTTAATGACAACCATTCTTATTTCTGCGGTATTTGCATTTTTCTACCTAGGTTATTTAAAATTTGGGGTATTTAATTTTACCTATATTTTTAAAGTCTAACCATATAACATTTTAGGTAATTTGATTAATTTAAAAAAAATGTTATTTTAACCTTAGTTGTTACTTTACTATCTACTATAATAAATTCATTATTACCTACTTGTTATTTTAACCTTAGTTGTTACTTTACTATCTACTATAATAAATTCATTATTACCTAAACTTTAATTTAAATCTTAAAAGACAAAACAAACGAAATCTTACTCGACCACCATGGTATAATCAGAGATATTGTGTTTGTACATGGATATAGTTCAGTGTTAGCAAGTGGAGGTTCAGTTGACCATTTTGTTTATACTTCAGACTGTGAAATGGGTACAACTTTACACAAGTTGGAAGGACATTCAGGTATATGTAAAACTTATTTTAACTTATATATTATATCCAACACTAAATAACACAACAAAAAGTATTACAATATATAGTCAGACATTATACAATATTTAATGAAAGCCTATTTTGACCTTAGGTTACTATATATATATTTTTTTTGTATAACTGTTCTATGCTGCGTTAAAAAAATACAAGTTGGGCCGTAAAACTTATAAATAAAAATTTTAAACAATTAATTTTTTTGTATTAGATCAAGTTTTATCTTTATCAACTTGGAGAAATGGAATGATAGCTTCTGCATCTCAGGACAAATCTGTTAGAATTTGGGATATAAGATCAGACAGGTATAAACTCTAGTTAAAAATTGCTTTTAAAACAAATGTCATTTTGAATCTTTTTGTAAAGAAATTACAGGCTTAATAATTTTTTTTTACGAAAGTTAGCCTACTTTTCTACTTTAAAAATTACTTAATCTATAAACATTAAAGCTTAGTGGACTATATATTTATATATATATATATATGTATGTTCAATGGCTTTGAAAATCTGCTTTTTGTGGTGCATGGGTAAATTATTACTGCGTTCTATAATTTGCCAGTTGCAACCATATCACCACAATAAAAATGCAACCTATAGAACAGGAAATCGACAAGTATATGAACACAAGATGGTAATAAATATGATTTATTTTATATGCCACGCAGATGTGTAAGTGTACTTGGGTTTGGTCAACCAATCACAACTGGTGTTCAACCAAGCATACCAACTTCAATAAATGTGGATCCAACTGGTCAATACTTAGCGGTTGGAAGAGATGATTCAGTTATTTCTATTTATGATTTCAAGGCTGGAAAGTCTATACTGGTAAGCATTATTTTTTTACCTTTAAAATTAATTATTTAAATAAATTAATGTTTTATGTAGTATGTTACATAAAGCAGTTAGTAGGATTTTAATTTATTCATCCAAATATTTTTTATTGAATTCTTTTTTCCACTTTTTTTTATTGTTTAAATATTTTCTTTAAAATTTTTTTTGTTGACCCCAAAATATTATTTTTTTAGGATTACAAGACACACAGTGATGAGGTTAGAAGTGTGAGATTTAACCCAACCCAATCCAACTTGTTGTTATCAGGTTCTTATGATAATAATGCTTGTGTAACCAACATTAATGCTCTAATATCACAACCAGGTTAGTTTACATTTTGTTTTGTCAATTTCCACTAAAAAATTATGTTTTTAAAAGAAAAAATTTTTCAAATTTGTTAATTAATTTAAAGGTTTTTAATTTTATATTTTTTTATATTTATTTTTCCATGATGTGGAAAGGTCGAATGTGTGACCTAAACATAAAGTAACATTAGTTACCCCAACCCAGTCTTAGGCAGTTTAGGATATTATAACATTATTGCGCTGCTGATTAAGTGCTGGCTCAGCAGAAGTTCATACTGTTTATAGCGCCTTACTTAAGGGCACTACAGCATAAGAGTAGTGGATCGGATATAAATGTTAAATTTTAAAATCCTTTAAAATTTTGAAGATTTGGTTGAAAAGCATTCACTAAAATGTGAATATCATTCTGATAAAGTGATTCAATGTCGATGGCATCCTAAAGGTTTATCATTTGCAAGTACTTCAGCTGATACTAATTGTGTATTATGGGCTTTGGAAGCCAAGTAATATATTTTTTCCTTAGTAATAGATCTTCGAAACCTAGCAAGTTTAAAATATAGTCGAACTAGTATTTTGATATGTTTACACATTAGAATGTTAAAGCATTTAATTTATTGTTTTCTTATTATTTTTTGTTGTATATAAATTGTTTAAAGTTTAAGGTAATTATTTAAGTTTGTTTATTTTTTGTTGCATATTTAAATGTAAAACAAAAATGTTTAAAGAACGTTAAAGTGCTTTAAATACTAGTGCCTTACTAAAAAAAAAAAAAAAAATAGTCTGTGCCTAACTTAGTTTTTTTAAGTTCATTTTTTTTTTTGATTATAAATAATGTTAAATTCTCCTTTTATGCCTTAATATCTAAAAAATGCTTGATATAAAAATATATGTATTGGTCTTTATTTTATTGCATTAATATTAAATACAATAGTCGATCAATTATATATAAAAACTTTATATCTTATTATTAATTCAAAATTGCAATCGATTATAATGTAACGTACTTAAATATCAAGATCAATAAGTGTCTTTATTTAAAGCTTGGCATTTTATTTAAATCTTTATAAAAGTTTTCCTTGGAGATTTATGATCAATTAATTGCCACTGCAGCGTCAAATTAATGATTTTATTTTTTATGAGATACGGTGAAAGCGTTAAAAAAAGGTAAAACTATTCTTCGTTTTAGATAAGATAACTAACTTAAACTTAAAATAGACCAATTATTATTAAAGTTTAAATAGGCTATTAGTTTTGGTATAGTGTATAGTTAGAATGGAAAATCGTAGGCAAAATAGCGAAGAAATTGATTTTTTGGGTTGGTTTTTCAGGTAATTTACGTAAGATTTACTTAAAATACTAAAACGTATTTATGGTAAAAGTAAGCTAATAATAGTTTAATTTTTTTGAATAGTTTACTTTTTATTGAAAAAATTTTCTGTACATTAAAAAATTTAACAAGCCTAATTTTAATATAGAGATGGACCTAATAGCAGCACGGAAACACGGAAAACTTCGAATCGATCCTCTGCAGTTCGCACAAGAAAAAAATTAGAAGAACAATACGAAAATTGTCAAGTCACTGGTTTTACAAACGACGAGGTCGACGAATTTCGACAAATTTTTGAATTTTATGACGTTGATAATCAAAAAGTTATGGACCTTCAGTAAGAAATTGTGTTATTTTTGTAAGGGCTATGTATGTAAAAAACTGGATGATGTAACTTAAAATGCGTTATTTAAAACAGAACACTTAACTTTACAACATAAGGTCATATATTAAATTTTGTTAGGCTGCAATGTCGACCCTCCGACATCCGAAATAACAAAGTACAAAAAAATCACATTAACTTCAAAATAAACATTGTTTTAGTGATTTGGAGCCAGCACTACGAGCACTTGGTTACAATCCGTCACTGGACTTGATTAAGAAAATAATTGATCTAATGACGGTAGAAGACGACGCAACTGTAGATTTTATGGAATTCTGCGTGGTGATTTGTCTTATACAAGAAGAACTCGGCCGTTACGGGGCACTAAGGTGTTTACTTCTATAAATTTTATGACAGTTACCTTTAGATTCTTCCGGTAGTGGGGGGGGGGGGGTTTAATGGCAGCGGGCTACGAGCCGAAAGGTTTAGGGTTTGAGCCGCACCATTACCACACTATTCGCCCTTAAGCCCGGCGTTTACGGATATCTCAAACACGTCCTAACAGCACACCCTTTCCCAATAAAAAAATATAAAAACCTATCACCTCAAGTTGATATGAAAAAAAAGTTACCGTTAGTTTCGAGTTTTTTTTTAATTACCTAATTATATTGTTATTACAAAATGAACTGCTGCGACCTTAACAAGAAAATGTGTATTTTTAGGGATTCTTTTCGATTTTTGGATCATAATAGAGATGGAACGGTCGAAGTAGAAGAGTTACTTAAAATGTTGACAATGCATGGGGATAAGTCAGCTCTAAAAGATGCAAAAGAATTAATCAAGTAGATTTAATCATTTTGTTGCAAATAACATTTTATATGAGAAATTTTTTTAATCGTTTTATGTAAAAATAAGAAGGGTATTAATTACCTCTAATTAAAGTTTCATTTATTAACTTAAAATCAAATTTAGTTGTTTTACAATTATCTAAGCCAATTTATGTACTTGTAGATATTATGATCCCGAAAACATTGGTAAAATTAGCTATGAGAATTTTATTGATCAACTTAAAATCGCAAACGCAGAGCCATTAGGGGAAAAAGATTCATTTTACGAGTCTTCGTCGTCCAGGAAACATTTTAAAACTCATAAAACAATATTGCCTACACATGTACCAATAGAAATAAACAGTAAAAAACAAAATAAGGACAAGACCAAGACCAAACTTAACCAAGGTAAAAGTTCGTTAACAAAAACTGTTGGTGCCTATTAAAAACAGTGTTCTTGCTGTTAGATTTGTTTAGTTTCTATTTTTTTTATTTTTATGTACATTTTTAGTATTTATTTTGTTTTTACAGGAAAAGTATTAACCGAGCCTTTAAACAATAGCGTTGCCCGGGTTTTAGGGGGACCTGTTATGCTGACCAGTGCTGTTATAATAACTGTCGACCAAAAACAAGTTAATAAAAAAAAAAACAAGTCCAAAGTTGAAAAGTTATAACATGATTTCTTATTTTTATTAATATGTTTATAAACATTGTTAAATTCTCTTTGCAATTTAGTATTTTTACGTATTCTCTTTCGTAATACATTTAAAAATGTTATGTAATATACATTCTGGTACCTAAATTATAGCAATGTTTAAAATTATAGCAATGTTTATAAAAACTATTAATTAATATTACGTAACATAAAGCGTAGGGAGTTATACAACTGTTTTAATTTCTTTTTGTGATAATTTTTCGTGCAAAGTCGTCTGTTTTGAGACTAATTTTCTCTGCGTACCAATCACAGTTTAGAAAAAATTGCCTTCCGATCTGGTTGAGTAGTTTCATGCTAACTGATTTTTTTCTAGAATTATAAAAAAAGTTGTTGTGCTTCGTTGATTACCGCGTGCTGTACGATTTTTTGGAATAAATTTCAAGATATTTGAAAATTGTTCTTGGGTTTGTACAATACGCTTAATTTCGTGCTTATCTAGTTTCAATTGTAAGCATTAGGTAGAAGTAAATCGCAATATAATCATAAAAATATTAAAGTAATGGGTTGTCAGGTTGTTGCGTCTTAACTTTACTTGCAAGGCAATCTCAATTTTTTACGCTACGAAAAGAAACAATCGGGCAATGATTTTTAAACGGGAAGTGATTTACTTTTCTAACTTAAACGGATAAGTTTTTACTGTTCTTGTTTCAATATAGAAATAACAGCTTTTAGCAGGATTGTCAGATTGTTATACTCTTAAAAGACGAATCGTATATACAAGAAAAAATAACGTTAATTTAAATAAAACTGTGTCTGTGTGTGTTGTTGACTGCTGTTGTTACTAATACAATCAATAACTGGCATAAGAAAACAAAAAAAAAACTTTAAATCACAATTTGATTCTTTTATTTTAAAAAAAATGGTTTCGTAAATGAAATGCATAAAAATCTGTGTTTTATTATTATTAATGTTGTATATGGATTTTTAATCAGTTTTTGTTTTATTTAGATTCGAAATAGGTCAAAGTTGTTTTAATTATTAATAAAATTATTCATAAATTTTAACTGGTAAGTTAACTATTCCTCTATCCTAAATGTATAAATATTTATATTTCTAATTTAAACTTTAATTTTTTGTATATAAGTTAAAATATTTGGTTATAAATTTAAATTAAAGTTTCATTTAAATTAAGTCTACAAGATAATAAATAAACTTTATAAACCTTTTGTTTTAGTAAAAATCATTGTAATACTGGATCAATATTTAAAAAATTTCATACCCACCAAATATATATATACAATTTTAACATCTATAAATTATAAAATAAAATAGAACATTTTAACAAGATTTTTCGGGTCTTAGTTTTAGGCTGAATAAGACTTTTTCATTCTACGTTTTCACAGCAAAAATTAATCGAAATAAATCGCAATATTTTCACAGATTGTAAATTTTTTCAAGAAATGGTAATGATGGAAAAGCCAAGCCCTATACAAGTGGGCCGTGAATTTGTCCGACAATATTATACCTTACTTAACAAAGCTCCTGATATGTTGTACCGGTAAGTAGGCGTGTTTATTTTAAATAAAGGGTGTGTCAGTTAATTAATGCAAATTGTGTATAATTTTATATATATATGTTGGAAATAAAAGTAGTTAGTGAAAATAAGAATTAAAAAAATTTAAATACATATATATATATGTTTAAATGCAATTTTATCAATTATATTGTTTTTTGTGTAAATTTGTCGGTTATAATGATAACAAAATGTTAAGGGATTGTGTTGGTGGTTTTGTAATATATCATTGTTGATTTTTGCTATATCCCTTTAAAAGAATTATATACCTCAACTTTTTAAGTTTAGAAAATTATTTTAATGCTGGAATAAGATAAGTTTGTTGTTTTATTTTCTCCTCTTTTACAGCGTTATATATATTTATTCAAGTTTTAGATAATATTTGTTTAATTACTGAATTTGTATGAGTTACTTTATATATAGTTTGCATACTTTCTGTTCAATATAATTTTATAATAGGTGTTTATATGTAACTTGTTTCCAATTCATTTTTTAAAAACTTTACTAATTACAGCATAGACTCTTAGAGTAATTATTTTGTGTACAAATTAACCAAATAAATAATTTTTTTCCTGATATAGTAGTGCATATAATATTTATTTATTAGTCAATAATTTCTGAATACTATTTATTGGATTTTTGTTTTTATGCTAAGCTAGCTATTTTTTTATTTTAAGTTGTTACGCTTTATGTATATGTACGTCTGGTATGGTTATGTAAGAGAATTAAACACTAAACCACAAATATTCGACACAGGTTTTACAGTATGAAGTCCTCTTATGTTCATGGTGGAAGATATTGTGATGGGGAACCTGAAACCTCGGTCATTGGACAAAAAGTTAGTTTTTATAAATTATTATCTAAAATTAAAATGGAAAAAAATCTATATATATTTAAGCTCATTTTAGTCAATACATAAAAGCTTTAATTTGCTAAATGTTATTGTTAGGTAAAAGTGATTAAATTTATATTTTTTGTATTCTTATAGTATAGTAAATACTTCTTTTTTTACATTAGTCATAATCTTTTTTGATATTGAATTTTTTTATCTATTTTCCAGGAAATCAACACAAAAATCAAATCGCTGGAATTTCGTGATTGTCACACTAAGATTCGACAAGTTGATGCTCACTCAACCGTGGGAAGTGGAGTGGTTGTCCAGGTAACGGGAGAGTTGAGTAACTGTGGTCTTCCGCTCCGAAGATTCATGCAAACTTTTGTGCTTGCTCCCCAGGTGAGTTTTATACTTATTTCAGTTTAAAATTCAAAATGTTAAATAAATTTTTTGTGGTATATTTTAGCTTTTAGATTATTATCGGCAACAATTGGTGATCTTTATAAGTTAACCAAATAAATAACTTAAATTAGGTTAAATAAGTTAATACTGAGTTTGAAAAAGTATATTTTTGAATTTAAAATGTTTGCATAACATTTGAATTAGTTAAATTTTGTTATTTTTTTAAAGTGCCTGTATAACATTTTTGCTAGTATAGATCACATATTTAAACAAGTCATTGACACTTGAAATAATTGTTTTTTGAAGAATTTTTCAATATTTTTACCTGATTTTCTTTACCACATTTTTTAAAAGTAAGCTATGTAGAGCTTAATGTTATTATATTGTTTAGGGAGACAATCCATTTAAGTTTTATGTCCACAACGACATCTTCAGATACCAAGATGAGGTTTTTAACGATGAGGTTCAAAGATCGGATGTTGATGAAGAACAAGGTTTGTTTTACTCAGATTCCTTTTTTTTGTGTTTTTTTAGGACTTTTAAGCTACTTTTTAAGGTGTTATTCTATAATTTTAATTTTTTCTAAATTTATATTATTAAGCATTTTAATTTTTTAAATTTGTGAATGATTTTTTATGTATATATATATAATACATTTTTTTTATGTAAGTTTTATTTGAGCCATTGTTCATTTTTACTAATAAAAATTAAGTTACGAAGAAAATTTTAAGCAGTTTGTTAAACTTTGTAATTTTAAAAAAGTTAAAAAATATAAAAATATTTTTTAAAAACGCTCTAGAATCGGATGAAGAAGCAGCAGAGCAAGATATTCTTCCGGAAGCTACCAACCAGGTCCCCATCGAGAACTTCTACAATCCCTCACCCACCCCCCTTAACCCCACATCGCAGTCACCCCCAGTTATAATGTCAAACGGCCTTGAACAAGAACCCCAACATGTTGAATGTACCCGGTAAGTGGATTTTGAGTTTTTTTAGAGAAAGTTAAAATTATTTTTATAAAAATAAAAAAAATTTCAAAAAAGTTAAGGAAAGTTTGTTTTGGTTTTATATAGCATAGATTTTTATTTTTTTATTAATTTTTTTTTTATCTTTTAATGTGAAGAATTCGAACCCCTTCCCCAACTCTTCCTGACCAAGCAGACGAAATTCCTTCACCAGCCAGAACTCCTTCTCCCAAACAAAAAGAATTGGTGAATATATTTGCATTTTTTTTCAAATTTTTTTTTTACTGAAGTATATTTAAACTTTTCTTTTTTACTCATTTTCCTAAAGTTACATTTTTTACTAAAGCTAAAAAGCATTTTAACTAGCAAAGCTATTATTTTTTAACTGTGTTTGTGTTTTTTTAGTTTAAGTTAGTTACAGAATTTTTAGAAAAGAAGCTGTTTGTTTTAGTATAGAAATGCAGCTTTTTATAAGTTTTATATAGTAATAAGTACAGATTACAATACAATAGTCTCATGAGTTTAATGTTATGGTTATTAACAGATTTACGGAATAAACCAAATTTACAGAATAAAGGTTAGTTTGAGTTTAGTTAAAATATTAGTTAGCTAACGAAAACAAAACTTGTAAAAAAATAGTTTTAAATATATACAATTCAAATTTTAAATATGTCGACAAAATTTTGTTTTAGACAACCACACAACATGTTGATCAACAAATAAATGTTGAAACAGAAGTCAATCAACAAGCTGAAACCCAAGAAACAGAACCAGAACAAAAAGTATCGGCGCCACCCAAAACTTTTTCATGGGCTGATCTGGCTTCGAAAAATACCCCAGCTGTGAGGGGAAACACCCAACAAGGGACTAGCATTCGTGTTAACCAGGTAAATTAAAAGAACTCCAAATTGTTTTTAGAAGTATTTTTAATGATAGTTTTTATTGGAAATAATAGTATTGTCGATAAAAAAGAGCATATGTATATATCGCAAATTGAGCCCTATTATAAATATATATATCTTTTGAAAATAGTAAAAAAAAATATTTTTTTAAAACTCTTATTGGTAAAAAACTAAAAAAAAAAAATTTTAATTTTGAAAACAATTTTTTTCAGCCGGAGACTGCTCCTGCAGAACCAGTTGAGCCTGCTCCACGTTCCACCACTCGAGGGGGTGGAGGTTCTCGTCCTCGTGGCAACCGAGATGAAGACAGAGGCGGAGGATTTGGAAGGAATGCAAACAACACCACTGGAGGCAATAGAGAGCAAGCTGGAGTTCGTTACCCCGACAATCAGCAAATCTTTGTGGGAAATCTCCCGTATGAGATTTCGGATAGTGATTTAAAGGAACATTTCTCGGGTAAATAAATATTTTGTTTATTTTTTTATTAAAAAAGATGGGTAATTTAAACTTGAAAATATACAGCATTGCCCAGAGTCATTTCGTTTACAAAAAATTATTTAAAAAAAAGGCTTTTTATCCAGCATCCAACACACATTAATATTTTAAATAAGATGATTTAAATTTTCCCCAAAAGTTCATTTTCTTAAAACAGTAAAAAAAAATTCTAATGATTCTATTTTAATAATGCTAAACCAGAAACTTGACAAAACAAGTTACAAAAACATCTGCGGGATATTGTCCCGTAGGACAAGTCTGCTCCAGTTGTTAAATATAAGCATATGGAGTTTTATTATTTAGGTTATATGGCAGCTTAAGAGATATTGGCATTGTCTTATTAAGAAAGCCAAAAAAATTAATAAAAGAATTAATATTTCAGTTAATCCCGTATTATGTTAAGAATATTGTGTATAAATTTAGCTGTGATACATAGTTATTTTTTGCCTGTGCTTTAAACAATGTTTATGTTTATTTTCTTTTGAAAATATGTTATAGTTCATAATTATGTTGTAATATACTCTTTAAAACCTTATTATGTAACAATGTAATAACTAGCTCTGTATTAGACCATAAAATTTGTTTTGTACATTTTTTAATTTCCCCCTTAATGGAATTAATATTTTCACTGTAAACAGCTTTTGGCAACGTCATTGAGGTACGAATCAATCACTCCCACACCAACAACCCGAGCTTTGGTTTCATTATTTTCGAGGACCCAAAGTCGGTGATCGAAGTTCTGGACAGAATGGTGTGTAAAAATAATAAGGATTGTTATGTTTAAACTTAACTAATCATGAAATGTTCTATAATAAAAAGGTTTTATTTTTTTCGAATACTGATAGGTGACTGGTTTTTGTATTTTATTGGGTAAGGCGTGGATGTATTTTAAGCTGTATACTAATGCTTGGCTCAAATGTGAATAATGTGGCATTGGTGCAGCTTGAGCCTGAAACCATTTGGCACATGGTTTGCTGCCATGACCAGTATAAAACACTACTGGACCTTATAGGTCTTAAATTACCTGGGGGAAATGAAAATTAAAATTTAGACTGATGGGCTATCGACAAGTAATCAAAATAAAGAATGTAAAAAAATAAAATTAAAATAAATTTATTTTTGTTAAGCCAACTCAGTTCCGAAGTCATCGAATCAACATCGAGGAAAAGAAACATCGTAGTTCACGGGAGAATAATCGTCGTATGGGGCAGGGGGAATCTCGTCGTGGACCCATGGGTGACATGAAAGGCAACCGGCGAGGTCAAGGTGGACCCCAAATGATGAAAAGAGATCGCCAGGGAACGAAAGAAACAAGAGATGGAAACAGACAAGCTTATAATAATGCCCCCCGCCGATAATTGAAAGTTTTTTTAACGACTATTTCGGGAAAAAATAAATCGGTTAAATCTGTAAAGTTCTTTGTAATTCATAATCCCATTTTCTTGAATGTAAAAAAATTTAATGCAAAAACCCAATGTACAAATTACCGGTTGAATAAAGAATTCAACTGTCTTTTTGTAGCGTTTTTTGTTTCAGTTTATTGTCAATTTCTTAGTCAAATATCAAGGTAAATTTCAAATTATTTTAGTTTGCTAGCTTTCTGTGATTTTTTTATACATTGCTTCAGTGTTTTTGAAATGCCAGCTACAAAACTTAATTAATTCAGAAAAACATGTTTTATTATTTATCCCAATTGAATCTTTTTTTACAACTTCTTAATTTATTGCCCACACAAACTTGTTTTTATCGATTATACCAACTCTCAAAAAAAAAAAATTCAAATAAAGAACAATATAAATGCAAGAATTTTAAGAGTTTTTAACAAATAAATACTTTGTAGTTTTATTTTAATTACGTTAGCTATCTGTTCAAGTCGTAGTTTAATTTTCAAGCTTATGTTGTAAACATAATAAAAGTTGTACAAAAAAACTGTGGCACAACTTGTTTGTCGTACCAAAATATTTTTTTAAAACATTGATGCTGTTTACTAAATAAACGATCGTATTTGCAAATAAATTTATTGTTTGGTATTTTTTTTTTTTTTTCTTTTTAAAGGTCGTGGGTAGGAAACTACTTTGCGAGGATAAACAATAACTTTAAAAATGATCTGAACCGATGTGAAGATAAACAGCCAACTTGAATCATAGCAACAATACAAGCGATAGTAAATCACAACAAACTGACAAAACGTTTAATTTTGTTAAGTTTTCTATAAGTATTTGTATATATTTGCAATTGGTATTTGTATATTAGTATTATAAAAATCATGTTTTATTGTAATTTTTAGTTTTTGAAACAATATTGACTCAAAGGCAAGACAGAAATAGTCAATACATTAAATTGTATTTTTACGTTGGCCAGTTGGGATAAACTAAATGAATGTGTTATATAAAAACTTAAAACTAAATTTATTTTTTAGTAGTTTTAAAAAAAGCATGGAAATAGATGATATTATAGATGCAGAGCTTCTTGCACTATCAGACTGCTCCTCTGATCATGAGGATGATGATTCAGATTTAAATGATAAACAAATCGCTCTTCTAAGCAATTCTGAAGGTAAATCTATTATTTTATTTTTTAATATTTAATTACTAAGTTCATAAAAAATTGGGTCTTTTTTTAGTAAAACATTAAAATTGGACATATTTCAAACATAAATTGTATTTCAAACATAAATTAGTTTTTGTGTTATAATTTCTTGTTTATTTTAGATGTGGATTATTTGCAACTTTTTCTTCAAAACTCAAATCTTCAAATCAAAAAAACTGATCAGGTTTTATGCGCTGCAGAAGAAATATTAAATAAGGTATATAATTTTCTTATTTTTTTTAAATTTTGAAATAAAAAAAATAAAGAAAAAACCAAGTTAACTTTATAATGAGGAGAAAATATAGTATGTAATGATCAAAATTGTAATGTTTTGTTTTTGAAGGAAGATTGTGACAGTTTTTATAACACTGTCATTGGGAAATATGTTAATGAAAACTCAGTTGAATCCCCTACACATGAACTTGTAGAAAGAAATGACAAAAACTTTCAGTTTGATATTGAAGGATTAGAGGCAAGGTTACAAAACCTAACTTCTTCATTTGTAGAACAAGAATTAAAGTCAGAAAAAAGAACTGTGGTAAAAAGAATTTTCCATAAATTATCTTAAAACAAAGTTAACATTTTTAACAATTAAATGAATAGCTTAAATCCAGTTTAAAAAAACTTTTACACCTTATCCTAATTAAAACCCAATTTAACAATTATTTTTAAAGCCTATATTTTTAGGAATTTGAAAATGTCAGCAAAAAAGAAGAAGATTTAACTCTTCAAGATCTCGAAAAACAAAGAAAAATGGTGGAAAAAAATTTGGAATTATTGGAAAAGAAGGAACAAAATATTTTACTAAAACTTGAAAAAGAAAAATTATTTTATGAACAAGAAAAAATAAATAATGCAGCCTGCTGTATTCAGGTTAGAAAATACATTATAAATTTACTTTATTTTCTGTTTGTATTTGAGACTACCATAACCAAGTCTACTATATAATACATAGTTAGCGATTTACTTTCATTTTTTGTTAAAATTTTTGGTTTAGTATAATTAATTTAAATTAAAAACCAATCCCTGGCTTTCTGTCTCAGCAAAATAAAATTTTTGTAACTTATAAGCGGCAAATTTAGTTTGAGATTTTAATTGTTTTTAGTTTATTTAGCGTTACCACAGAGGGTATATTGTAAGGAAACAATATGGTTTAATTCTCGGAAAAAAATTTAAAGAAATGAAAAGAAAAAGATTTGAAAAAAGAATTGAAATTTTAGAAAACTTTAAACAACGCCAAAAAGAATCAGAAAAAAATGAATCGAAAAAATTTGCCACTGAAATTGGGAAAAAAACATTTGAAAATTCTGATAATATACCCAAAGACTATAAGGTTGACGAAGACATTCAAATTGTGAATGAAAATCAAAATTTAAAAAACATTGAAAGTTTAAGCTCAGATTCTCAATCGTTTACAACAGAAACAAATTCTAATCAACAGGATTCAAAAAATAATTTGTTTTTATCAAATATAGATTCTGATAAAGATTTAGACAAATTAGATCAAACTAAAACATCTTTAGGTAAACCAAACCAAACAGAAAATACAACAACCAATGTCTGTAATAATTCAACTGACCTAATAACCAATGGTCACCCAAATAAATTGTTCCAAAACCTCAAAGAAGACAATAAATCAACTGACTATCACCTAAAACCTGAACTAAAAATTTTGCCCGAAATTTCAGATTTACAATCGAGGAATGAGTTAGGCTGTCTTGATAATATTTTTAAAGAAAATGATTCTAGCAATGAAATATCTTTTCCTGAAGGCTTACAGATAAAAACAAATCCGGTTGATTTGTCAATAAAGAATTCTGCTGGTTCAAGTACTCATCATCCCTTTAGTAATCCAATTCTAAAAGAAAATCATTCTCAATCTGATTTGACTGAAGGCGAAATATGTAAACCACAATTGGAAAACACTATTACAGAACCATATACAGTTGATGATGATTTAAAAAGAAATACTGCACAAGAAACTAGTGAAAATTTAAATTTAAAATCAACTGATAATGCTGAGCTAAAGATGAGCCAACTTAAGAAAGAGGCAACAGATAATTGCAATTTAAATCAAAATCAAAAAATTTGTGCTGAAAATAAAATTGAAAATGATGAAATTTTTAAATCATCTCAATATGAATCAACAGAGAGTTCTGCTACAACAGATAACATTGGGCATGAAGATATTATAATAGAAGATACTAAAAATGTGGTTGTAGATGTAGATGATGCTAAAACCAAACATGCTGACTTAAAAACTAAAATTTGTCCAACAAAAGAAAATAATTCGACAGGTGACAATACAGATGTACCCTTTAATTTTTTCCTTAAAAATCCTACAGCACATGAAATTACAAAAAAAGATAAGACGAATTTAACATATATGGATAAGTTGGAACCAAACAAATCTAGTAATCTTGTTGAAGTACAATTAGATGATGATTTTCATCCAAAAACTGATAATATTTTTATGCCGGATAGAAATAATGGAGAAGATAATTTAGATTTATCCGGTGTTACTGAAAGTGAAAAATCTAGTAATGTCTGTAATGAGATTAATCTAACAAATATTCCTATAAATGTACAACCAACAAATAATGATGAAAAAGAGTTTTTAAACAATTCTGACCCCAGAAATACCAATTTTCCAACAGATGAAAATATTTCTAATGATGCCAAGGATATTACTTTAAGTCTTAATGAAAATGATATACCTGTACAATGTGAAAGTTTACCCCAAGAAAGCACAGCAGCTGAAAATAAAATGTCAACTGAAATCTATGCTGATAAAAATATTATTAGCAGTAATAAAATTAAAATACAACCACCTGCACTTAAAAAGCAGTCTATTGATACCAACTTTCAAAAGGATGATCCTTTTTTATTACTAGAAAATTCTGCTGAAATGAGTACACTTAACATTGAAAAAAATTCAATAAATAGCTGTGATTTAAGGGACAAATCAATAGAAAATCAAACAGATACAGCACAAGACTATCAACCTTTGGTGAAAGGCACAACAGAAAACTGTGACTTAAAAAATGACCTTGAAAAAATGCCCATTAAATCTGAAAACCAAAGTTATAAAAATTCTGAAACAAATTTGTTAAATTGGAGATCTGAATGTTTAATTTGGAAAGTAAAAGAAACAAATATATCAACAACAGGATTGTTAAAAAGGGGAATAAGAAAATCTTCTGCAGCAAAAAGATTACAACCAATAACTGAGGAGCAAATTATTGCCGGTAAAATTTGAATATATTCTAATAATTTAATCTTTGAGTATTCACATATTTTGAAATGGCTTGTAGTATTTTTTTTGCAAAATTTAATGTTATGCCATAATTTTTAAACTATTTTATTTTTTAGGCAAATGGCCATTGCAAAAGGAAACTGGTAATCGTAAAATTTCGAGTTTATCAAGAATTTATATTTGTAATTTAAACAACAAGGGATCAAATTTATTATTGGTGCAACAATGTAGTCATTTAACCCACCTTACACTTCTTAAATGTGGGTTAGTTTCATTGGAAGGATTGCAAACTTGTCCGAGTCTAAGGGTAAGTCATAACATTAACTGTAACTTAAGATAAAAAAAATTATAAAATATAAGAAATTAATAAAACTACATAAAAAGATATTTTTACAAATGTTTTTTAAAAATACTGCTAACTTAGGACTGTACTATTCTAAATTTAATATAAAAATTAAAAAAAAATAAATCTATTTTTTTCTAATATTTTAGCATATTAATGTATCATCAAATAACATAAGTGTAATCTCATGCGATGGAATGAAACGACTTCAATCCCTTGTTGCTAGCGACAACAACTTAACATCCATACATGGAGTCTCTGGATGCCATTCTCTCGTCTATTTGGATTTATCTTATAATTATATAACAAGAGTTTCTGGGTTAGAAGATGCAAATAATTTATTACAACTAAGGTATACGTTATGGGTTTTTAAATTTTTTGTAGCTTAACATATTTTATGCTTTTGGGTTATATTATCTATATAAAATTAAGCTGAGTGGAAGAAATATTTGTTTGTCCAGTTTATGGCCAAAAAGTTAGACAAATACGCCGTTTCATGTGTGCAAGTAATTATTGTGGCAAAGATTAGTTAAGCATTAGGGCCGACAGAAAAAACTTGTTATTTTAACTATACCTAAATTTGTGTCTTAAATTAATGTTAAAAAATAGAGATAACCACCTTATTGTATTGAAGTTGACAAAATTTTGTTAAACCTATTATGACACTTTTATAGTAAAGCTATTTTGACAAAGTTAAAGCACCTGTAACCTTTTTTTAAATAGGCTAAATAACAATCAGTTATTTGACATATCTGGACTTGAAAATATCAACTCGTTATTAATCTTGGATATTTCAAACAACCATTTAACTTCACTTAATGGCATTCAACATTGTGGTTTATTGAGATCTATACTTGCTAGTGGAAACAATATTAATTCTATTTCAGAGGTGGAATTTAAAAATTTGGTAAATATTTTTTATGTTTACTACTTTTCGTGTTTAAGTTTATGTAAAATATGCATTATTTTTAAAATTGCCAATAAACTAATGTTGTACAACATTATGCTACTTAACTTTTTTAATTTTTACGATTACTTATTAAAATTAAGCTTTAAATACCTGTGTTAAATAGCTTGAGTTTTTATGATATAAGGTAGAACTAAACATAATTTTCTTTTTTAGATCTTACTGATGTCTTTAGATTTCAGCAAAAATAACATGGCACAATTTCTATCAAATTATATCTGGCTGCCCTGCTTAGAAACTGTTAATCTCCAATGCAATAAAATAACATTAGAAGAGACAGAACTCAACTTAAGTCAATCTTTTCCTAACTTAACTCAACTCAATCTAAGTCAAAATCTCATCACCAAAACTGAACCAATTTTAAGTTGTCTTAAAAGTAGTGAAGGAGATTGTATTAAAGTTAATTTATGGGAAAATTTGCTTTCCAATGATCAAGAAACAGATTTAATGGACTTCAGTTCTCAACAAAATTTCTTCTTTGAATTTACTGAAAATGAGGTTTTGAGACCTAAGAATATTGACTTAGTTTTAAACTCTATTCTTGGACCTTCCATTTCCAATAAACATGAGAATATTAGTCCTACAAATATTTCTGAATTTTGTAAAGTAGTCACCCATAGCTTAAAAGAGTTTAACACTATGTTACAATTGGAGAAGAGAGAAATAAAGAGTATGAATGGATGGTCATTACATAGTACTACTGATGGTCCAAATAGTTTTAATTATTTAAATATTCCACCGGATCTTGTTTCTTATCACTGTGAAACTCTGGAAAAACAGTTTCAACTTTCTGTAAAATTAAGGTGCTTTTAATCTTAAATTTAAATACTTTTTTTTGTATTGATGTTGCATTAAATTTTTACAATATTATTGCTTATTTATTACATATTAAGATATCATTTTACTCCAGCTCAAATAACTATCTAATCTTCTTCTTTTAGAAAATGGTTTGAATCGTCAAGTTATGTTTACTTTTCTGATAAGAAGCCAGCATTATTGGAAACTAAAGTAAATCAAATGGAATATAATATGGACACTAAAGAAACTGAAGATTTTGCCAAGAAAACAAACCAAGTTAAATTAAAACAAAATTTAAAAACGAAAGCTACACCTATATTTGCTGGAAAACTAAAAGCACAAGGTAGTATTTTTTTATAAATTATGTGGTGCTGAAAAGTAGTAAGCATTTTTTTTGTATATATCTTTATCCTCGATGTAGGAAAGTCAAATGCGTGACCCAGTCTCAAGTTGCCTGTGGCAGTTTGGGATATTATAATTTATAATTGCCCGATAATTATCTTGCTGATTAAGTGCTGGCTCAGCAGGAGTTTATAGCGCCTCACTTAAGAGCGCTATAGCATGAGGTCGGTGGGGATTGAACCCATGACCCCATGTGTGGTGTAGCAAGCATTCTTACCACTACACCACGTTGCCGGCATTTTGTATAAATTTTTTAACATAAAACTATACCATATTTAAAAATAAAACTATATCATATTTAAAAAACAGCAAAGGAACCAATTGAAATTCCTTTTAAATCAAACTTAGAAATCAAGCAGTCTTATAATAAAAAGCACAGAAATTATGCTGCTACTATAATACAGGTAAAGTCAGTTTTACTGGTATTTGTTTTATATACATACGGTTATAATTATTTTGTCGATAATTTTTATTAAAGTCCAAATTTAATATTTTAAATTTATGACATTAATTTAGGCATACTACAGAGGATATGTTTGTAAAAAACAATACCGAGTCATTCTGCAGACAAGACATAATTCTGCAACTTTAATTCAAGCAATTTGGAAAGGATTTTTAGCCAGAAAATCGATCAAAAAAGCTTTATCTTCTTATAAGGTAAATTCTAAAGCTTTTAACTAACTAATATTCCTTAATATTACTGTCACCATTTTTTGTGAAAGATTTTACAATAAAATTTGAAAGTGTTTGGTTTATGTCTTTTTAATTTGTCTAATGGTAGATTTTTTATTTTATAAATTTAGAAAGTAGAAAATAATGATAAAACCCCCTGTGATAACAACAATAATGATGAATATGATTTTGATGAAGTGGATTTATCGGAATTTAATTTCAATGAAGAAGATTTCGAACAACAATGGGCTTATAAAACCGATGTAGCACGACAATTAATGATGTCATCATGTTCGAATAAAAATCAAAACTCTGCTGTAAGTAAATATTTTTGCCATATTTTGAGACACTTGAGAATTCAATTTTTCAACTGAAACAATTTAAATTTATTGTTTTTAACTAAACTTTGTATATAGAATATAGAAGAGGACAGTTTTCAAAAATTTGAGACATTTGTAAAGACCCCACTACCCCCAATTACACCCTCAAGTAAACTTTATTTTCTTATTTATTTACTTTATCAGACGATTCACATTTAATTTTTATAAGCCAAGGGTAAAACAATATTACCATTTATTTAAAATTATATAGGCGTTTCTTATACTATCAACATTCTGTTTAAATTTACCACATTTACAAAAACTAAGTGTTGTAAAAAAGAGATTTTTTTTTAGGTACTAGATCAGCATCTTACAATCTATCTCACACAATAACTCCTCCTGTAAGTGATTTTACATTGTATCAAAATCAAGAAAGTCATCGTTCTAAACACTCCATAAAAGAAGTATGACCAATTATTTATTTAACAAAGCTCAATTTTAAAAAAGATCAGTTAAAAAAAGTAAAGATCAATTTATCAAAATTTGTTTGTTTTTAACTTTAAAAAAAACAATGGTATCTATTTTTAAAAAAGTGTATTTTTATTAAGCTTTTCACATAGTATTTTTGCTTTTATATGTAACCTTTTTTTTCCACTGCTATATTATCAATTTGTTTGTTTTTAGGAACGCTTAACAAATGAATGGGGTTTAAAAAATTCTAACACTGCAGAACTGATGTTAAAAAGAGCAAGAAAAATGAAGGGAAGGCACAAGAGAGAGGTTAACGCAGAAGTAAAGTTAAAAAGATTTCAAGAGATGTCTCAGAAAGTTACTTCCCAGCCTCTGATGACACAACAACGAAAAACCCAACCATCCCATAAAATGGAATATTTCAAAGGTAGTTTAGCTACATATAAGAAGAGCTTTAACTTATATATTGCATCCATTTTTGTTTAGTTCTAATTTTTCTATGTTTTAAGCTCGAGAAATGAATTATGAGGTAAAAGACAAACAACCTTCTGAAGATGATGAAAGAAGAAGGCAATATACTTATGAGTAAGTCCATTTATAAACACAAGCAGCAGGGTATAGGGGTAAAGACAATTGGCTCCACTATATGAGGTCCTGGGTTCAATCCCAACTGCTACTGATCTTATGCTGTAGTGCCCTTGAATAAGGTGTTCAGAACAAAATGACTTTCTGCTTAGCCTACCCTTATTCAGCAACCTAATTATTGGGCATTTAAAAACTGCCAAAGGCAACCTAAGACTGGGTCTGGGTCAACCTTCCCACATCGAGGATAAATAAATGTAAAAAAATATATAAAAATATTTATATTCCATTAACATTTTAGCCTTTCACACAAAAAATTGTTTTTTCCATAAAGATGGTTACACACAAGTGCAAATTGTGCCCCTCAAAATCCAACTGAACAATTTGGTTCACAAAATCGCTTACTTAAAAAACGTGGGCGATCCCAGGACAGTTTATCAATTAAAAGTGGATTTTTACCCCACATTCCTAAACAAAGATCACTTGTGCAAAGTCCAGCTAATAATATGGAGGTAAAATTATTTAAAAATTTTTTAAAAACTCTGTTATTTTAAGAAAATGGTGTTTTTAAAGTGTGTAGGTCTGAGTTTGGAATTTCTTATTCGAAAGCATAATTTAAGTTAAAAGTGTTTTTTTTAATGCTTTTTAACACCAAAAATTAACCAATAAATTTTGTTTTAAAGGTGGTGTCTCTAAGCAGTTATGGAAGCAAAAGAAATAGGGAATTGTTAAAAGATATTGTGAAAAGACACGGCGGTAAGTAATTTATTATTGTGCTCACCACATATGCAAGATAAATTTTACATTGGATTAAACCCCTTTAAACATTTTTTTAGATAATGACGAAATGTAAGAAAAATTTAACAAAGGCTGTTAGTGTGGTTTACTATTTAAGAAAAGTAGATTTTTATATTTTTTATTTTGTGTTTAAATGTATTTTTTTTTTGTTACAATAGACATTATTTTATTTTTTTATCTAACAAACTTATTTTTTGTTTTCTACTTATATATTTATATATAATAAATTTTATTCTAAAAATGCTATTGAATATTTGCAAATATCGAACTAATAAACAGTCAACACAAATACATTTTCCCCAATATTTCTAAACAACCAATAATACCCAATAATTCTAACAAAAAAACATCAAACTTTTGCCATCATCATTCGATAAGGGGCTTTATCAACTATGGACATAGAGTTATTGGACACAGTTTTAAATACTTTATGTATGGCATACACTTGGCCTATATAAATACATATCGCAAGTACTACAATGTACCAAGATCTTCGTGCCATTGTGATGAAATAATCAACTTCAGCTTTGTTTTGAGAGGTCCATGATATTTTGTGGTAATCCATCAATGCTTCAGCACGTTGCATGTTGATATATATTAGGTCGGTCTTTTGCTAAAAATCAAAAAAATGCACCATTGTTATACATTACTTTTTAAAATATAAAAATATTTTAATTCAAACAGGCAAAATTTATAAACCGTTCCATTAAATTATAATAAGACTTTGCAAGAATTTTAACTATATCAAAAGGGTCTTTACTGTTTAAATCCTTTTTCACTGGAATTTTATTAAAAACAATATACATATTATAAAATTTTGCACCTCTTTGTATGGTAAATCTTTTCTTTTAATTCTTGATTCAAATGGATCAATTTCAAAAACTAAAAATACTTTTCTTGTTCCCCATTGCTTGTTGTTGAAGCAAATATGATATCTTCCTATATATTTTGTTATAAGTAATTTAATTTTGATACACGATGAATTTGAGTAAATGCAGAATAGATAATATTTAAACATTTTTGTTTGTTAGCAGTTTGTCTAAAATATTTTCAAATTTTCATTAAAAAGGTTATTTTTTTTAAATTAATGGACAATTAAAATATATTTTTATATATTTGGTATTGTTATGGTTTTAAAAAAAAATATTTTTGTATTTCTGTAATTGTTTTTACCCATTGTTTTGGCAACAATGTTTATTGAACCTGTACTATTTGATGGCAATTCTTGGATAATATTTTTATTCGTGTCATAAACTACAACCGGAATAGGATCATTATTTGTTTCCTAGGATAAAAAAATATGGTAATTTTAATTTCTAAAGTGTGATAGTTAAATAGGTATAGCGTGTTTTTATAACAAAGTAAAGGCATTTTTACAATTTTTTTGTTATTAATTTTTTTGATAAATTTGATTTTAAATTTTAAAAACTTTTTTTTTTTGGTTGTTTAAAAATAATTTAAATTTGAAATACTTTGTAGTAAATTGTTATGTTCGACTCGGATAATACAGATTGATGGTAACAATGTTTTCCCTTGTCAAGTAACAATGTGTAATGTTGCATCAACATTCTAACTGCTTTGGTCTGTACTGGTTTAACTTGTTGTTTAACTATAAAAAAGTATTAATACAAATAAAAACAGCTATAAATTATTGTAAAAAAAATGTTATGGAAAAAAGTGTCAAAAATATTTTTTTTATTTACCTAAAATACCTAAAGTTATTGTTGAATACTTTTTGGTAACAATCAGTAATTTTTTGGTACTCTAATTATTTCAAAATATGAATTTATATTTACTATATTCTCCCACATCTAAGCCAAGCTCTTTTCTGATAAGTTTTATCTTTTCGTCCATATCTCTTCTTCTATTTTCTTCTTCCAATCTACTTTTCTCTTTTCTTTCTCTCTCTCTTGCAAAATCTAAAAAAATAGAAAAAAGCTTAAGAGTGTATTTATTTCCCCAATATTAACTATTTTAAATTTTTGGAATTTATTTTAAATTTATATTATTCTTTTTTGTAAACCTTCTTTAAAATGTTCCTTTAACATATCTTGATTTTTGTTTTTTGCTTTCCCTTGTTTTTTTTCGACCTCCTCCGAAGCTAAATATACATTAAATGTTTATCAATTTTTAAAGAAATAAATTTATTAAAATGTAAAAAAAAAATATTTTATACCTTTTTTAATTTGTTGTGAAATTCTTTCGTTCATTTGTCTATTGGATTGAGCGTCTTTATAAGACTCCTTATCTTCTGGTTCTTTATAACCTAAAAAATTATTTAAAGAGAAAAGTTCAAAGCCTTATATAGATTACATTTTAAATAAAGTTAAAATCGTTTCTTTAATGCTAGGTTATTTAAGAACTAGCGTAATAATTAGTTCGGAGCTTTAGTTTTACGCAATTTGTGTTAAGGGTCGCCTTGTATTTACATTTGTTTAAACCACTACTGCATATGATTTACAGTTTTTACAAACAAATATAACAAAACTAACCATGTTTTTCGTAGTCTTTCATGATGTTTTTCACGTGATCATGTAACTCCTTATGATCTTCTAACCTCGGCTTTTTCGCGGGTGCCTTAGTCCAGTCTATATTAAAAGAGGAACACATAAAAATGAAGTATTTATTAAACAAAAAAGAAGTAAAAGACCCACGTTAGTAGCTTTACCTTTGTAATTAAATTTTTTTCCGTGTTCCGATTTTTTTTCTTCACCAGAAACTAATAAAAATAAGAACGAACAAAAGTTACAAAAAAACCTAAAGCAATGCAAACACTTTACCAAGTTCTAATTAAATGTTTACTTTTATCATTGCGTTGTCGATCATCACGATCATCCAATCTGTTATCACGACCACGGTCTTCCTTTTGGCTATCACGATCATTTCTTACTTCATCACGATGGTAACGTCTGTCATCACCATCACGCCTATCATCACGATCATCTTTTCTAGCTTCACGATCATTCTGTCCATCATTTCGGTTGTCACGTTGTGTTTCACGGTCACCTTGTCGCTCATCACGACTATCACGTCTGTCTTCACGATCTCGAATACTAGATTTTTCATCACGATCATCTTGTTTGCTATCACGGTTTTGACTTCTGTCATCACGATCCCGGTTATCACGACTGTCATCACGATTACGATCATTACGGCGATCTTCACGCCTTTCATCACGATCACGATCGTTTTGTTTCTCATCACGATCATCGCGTTTGTTGTCACGATCTTCACGTTCGTTATAGTGTCTGTTACCACGGTCGTGAAGTTCTTGCTTGTTTTTACGATCGTTATTCCTTTCATCACGATCATCTCTTCTGCTATCACGAACACCACGGTCATCTTTTCTGCTATCACGGTTACGGTCATCTCTTCTGCTATCACGATCGTCACGGTCACGTTCATCTCTTCTGCTATCACGATCATCACGGTCACGTTCACCTCTTCTGCTATCACGATCATTTTCACGATTGTCTCGACCTTGTCGTTTGTCATCTCCTTCTGTTATGTTTAAGATCTATTAGGATAAACTTTTTTGCAGTTGTTGGCAACACACAAAAAAACATTTAACTATCTTAACAAGCTACTTGACATATTAATTAACCCCTTTCAAAATATTTTAATAGCCTTACGCAATTTAACCTTCTATATTAAAACAATAGATAAACTCACTTGAATGATCAACCATTCGATTAAATTCTTTTTCCAACTCCTTTTTACTTTTCTGCTTTGGTTGATCATTTCGCTTTTTGGGCACTAAAATGATATGTTTAAATTGGACTTAAAACTGGATATATGAGTTAACTAAAATGTTGCGATATTTACCAATTTCATCATGATTAAAACCCATTTTCTTTAGTTCTTCCACATGTTTTCTTTGATCTTCAGAAAGGTGCTTTTTAACATAGAAACGGTATTTAAATGTTAGTTTTTAATAAAGCTACAATTTTGTAGTTAGAACACCAATGTTTTGTATTAAAAGTAGCCTATGTAATTTAATAAAAAATTGTTACTTACTGACAAGTCTTCATGTTGGTTTTCACGTTGTTTACATTGCAACACAACAAAAACAGAAGCTATGATTAATAACCCAGATATTAATCGCTGCATTCTATAGCTCTAAATTCTTTATACATATATGCTTTTATTCGGCAATATTTGAAACTTATTGTAATTTAATAAATTTGTAATTAGTTTGAATAGTTTAGTTTGAATAATAAGTTACACGTCAGAAGAGGTGTTTTAGGTGCGATGCAAAATAAACAGTTACTTGATAGTTATTACAAGCTTTATACATAAAGATATTTAAGTGGGCTAGAGGGAACTGGTATTTCAACGTGGCCTATCATATAAATTTGTAAATAATATGCTTGCATTACCTAAGGTTTTAAGATATCTCAACGTTTTAATATTAAAAAATTTCCAAGTAAGTTAGATAATAGACATTTTTTTATTATTTGCATAACTAACATACTGTTTAACAACTTTTTTGTTCGCGTTTTTTATGGTAAAAAACACAGGTCAAGTAAAATTTTATATAAATTACAAATGTGATTTTATTTTATTAATTTATTTTTATAAACAAGATGACAACACTAATTGATTTGGTCACGTGATTGGCGTTATGGCGATATTATTTTCGTGCCAGTCGCTAATCATCCGGGAAAGCAAATTCCTGTGTGAGAATTGTTTTGCTAAAGTTTTAGGCTTTGTTATTGTAGTTTGGCCATCAAAGTATATTTTGTAAGTTTAATAAATTGAAAATATGCCGTAGAAAAACGATTTTAAGAAACTTATGGCGGACAGTTTGAAAAATATGCCAAAACTTCGCTATTTAGGATGTTAGGTAGGACTAAAGTGTAATGTTTTTATGCGAAATATTGTAAACAAAAAATGAAACTTGTAGTTGACATATGCAGGAAAAATTGATTTATTTAAAGCTTAATTAAATATATACATATAATTTATTGTATACTGTAACATTAAAATTTTTATAAAATTAAATTTTTATAGTAACAAGCTAAAGTTTGAAAACAAAATATAAATTTTTAAACATTAATAAATTGTACTGCTTTATAATCATATGAGAATTAACCGTTATTAAAATGTGAGGTCTGTATTAAAAACCTCTGACAACTGAACAATATTAAATAAGTGGCAAAAAACACCAAACATTACGTTAACGTTTCAGCCTTTCTACATTCTATAACAGCTAAGTTTTCATATCCATATGATTTTATTCAAAATTCAAAATTAATAATTATGTGTTTATAAGTATATATATAATTTTGTTTAATTTGTAAGTGTTTTTCCAGCTATCTTTAAATTTCAATAAAAATTAAAATTGAGAGTTCCTTTAAAAGATAACGATTAAATATTAACCACTAAATTATGAGTAAAACCGCGTTATGTTTTTTAAAGAAAATTTGTAAGAACCTCTTTATCAATTAAATTAATTTAGATACTTTCCAAGTAATCATTGGTATTTTTTTAATTCCAGCAAATTTGCTTAAAAGTGTAATTTAACTTTTGTAATAGCCCAATATGCTCCTTGGTTACAGTCTTCAAAGCACTGTAACCAATACTGCCTGGATTCAAGTTTATAAAAGTAATTTAAATCTATAATATGAACATTTATTACAATCTTTTTTGGGAATAAATTTTATTTCATGGACCCTAAAGATTATGCAATGGGAGAGGCTGACCATTACGAATATGCTTATAGGTATTAATGTATTACTTTTTTTTATAATCACCCCAGCAATAAACGGTATGAACTTAACTAGGCTATAAAAAATAATTGACAATGTTTATGAGCCTACTTACTTTTTTGTTTTGTTTTTAAATCAGTTTCGGGTTAAAAATTTTACAAAATAACAAACAGGTTTTTGTGTTAAATGTGTCACAAATCAATTTTTGTTATTTTGTTTAGTAAAATGGTTTGTTTTATTTTTTCTAGATTACCCTTATACAGTACAATGGAGTTATTTATTGAAACCCTAACTGGCACATGTTTTGAACTTCGTGTTTCACCATACGAAACTGTTATATCAGTTAAAGCCAAAATACAGAGACTAGAAGGTAAATGATAAATACTGTGTTAACATCACACAAATATTCTGTTAACACCATTTACATTTATCAGTAGGTCACGCACTGCTATCAATTAGGGAGTCATAACATTTTTTTCAAGATGGCGTCATTCAATTAAAATTTTTAAGTTTCGTTTAAATGTATCATAATGACTATTGACTGTTAAATTGTTAAATTAAGAAACTTAAATTTGCTTACTATTTTGTTCCATCTCTATGTTACTATATACCCAACTTTTTTTATAAATTTTAAACTTTATTTTTTAAACTTATTTATTTACAATATTTTTTTTTTCAGGTATACCTGTCACTCAGCAATACCTAATATGGCAAAACATAGAATTGGAAGATGATTACTGTCTCCATGATTACAAGTAAAATAATTTAGTTTTATAATTTTATTAAGTTGATATATTTAATGTAGTTAACTAGATAGCGTGACCAGTCTTAAGCTACCTATTATATACTGTCACATGAGTTTTTTATACAAATTTTATACAAATTGTTTTTTTTTAATTAGAAAATATTTTCTTTTTTAGTATCACAGATGGTTGTACTTTAAAACTTGTTCTTGCTATGAGAGGAGGACCAATTAACACAAGAAGAGGTAATTAAACAATGATGTATTTGTTTAATAGAGTCAACAAGTAAATAATGTTAAAACATTACATAAGAACCTTATACCATGTCAGCACTGAAAACAAAAATAAACAACAGTCTTACACCATATCTTAAAACTTTTTGTCAGCAATATTATGAGTTGCGTTACAATTGTTATGCCTAAAAATATATAAATAGCCTTCATATTTATATATATGGTAAATGGTCTATGGATAACCTTTGAATCTCTGGTATAGAAACTTGCAATTTGTGATTTTTTGAATATATTCCACAATGCACTGCAGTAATCAATTATCTTATATACCATATATAAATAAAAAATTCAATACAACAATAGTAGGTAGTGTAAAACAAATTGTTAAGGCCATATTGGTACTAAAAAACTTAAATTTTGTTCTTTTGTTATAGTTTTTATATATATTCTTTGAGAATTTGAGTAAAAATAAATTTTTATATTAAAGTTGCAATGGAAGAACCGGGATTAAGAGAAATGGCTGATTATGTAAAATCAAACAGTGACGAACTTTTCGACAAACTGTCATCCCCACCTAGTGGAGAAAATAGCAACAAACAGGTTTAAAAATATAAATTCGCTCGAAAATTGAAAGTATAAAACATGTAAAAATATATGATGATTTAATTTAATTTTAATTTCTTTTTTTCATATTTAAATAATTTGAACACCAATAAAGTTATTATTTTAGTAATAAGCTTTTTAGTTTAATAGTAAAATTTGAATTACGATTTTTTTTAAGGTAACCTTACTTGTATATCGTGATGGAGATCAATTAAACTTCTTCCGAGTAGTTGATAGAGGAGATGGGACATTAACTCCATTTACTGAATCATTAAGGTAATTAGAACATCTGTATTTAATAAAGCTAAGTAGGTTGTAGATTATGAAGCTACTAATAAATATGTTTACGCGTGTCTAATTTAAAAACCTGCGACTATATTACAACAATTATAAAAATACAGTCTTTAGAGTGGGCAATTAACTAATATAATTAAATTAAATGTCAAAATACAGAAATTGTAAAATTACTTATTTGAAGGCCTAAAAGTTTTATAAATTTGCACAAAATACGAAAAAAATTTAGCTAAAACTTAAAAAAAAACAATTTTTAGTGGGTCAGCTTGTAACCTTCGAGAAGATGAGGACGAAGATGATGACCTCACAATCGGGGGTCAAATCGTGGGGTCAGGAGGTCAACAATCACTCAGTGTGGCTCAGATGGTTGAGAACAACATCACAGCATCAAAAATGAAATTACTTAAAAACCACATGCAAAATCTTAATGTAAATCCTCAACCTATTTCCCCTCCTGAGATCAAAAATAAGGTTTTTAGAATTCTTTTAAATTTTTTTTGATTTTTTTGTTTTATCTTAAAAAATTTTTTTAGTCTATAAATATACATTTTTATTTTTCTATTTATTTAGTAATTTAAAGTAAGGCTATTTAAACTTTGTTTTTGTTTTGTTGAGCATTTTTTATTCTTAATTTTGTGTGTTTCTTAATTTGTTTTTTATCTTTAAATGTTTTTCTTATTAAATTTATTTCAGATTTGGTTGAATTTTTTTAAATTTAAATACCAAAAATTTATAAAACTAAAAACAAAAAAAATATTATTTAAATAAAATAATCAATGAATCGGAAGTAAAAATAATTTATTATTATTTTAAAAGCTTTTTAAGTGTTTTAAAGTAGTCACCACATTGATTTTAACTTTTGTTTTTTTACTCAGGTTTCAAATCCTACCTCTTCAGAAATAAAGCCATTCCTAAATAATAAGAACCCTGTAAAAGGTAAAAAAATGATTTAAAAAATATATTTTTGTAAAAAATAAACTTTTGTTGATCTTTTTTAATGTTTTTTTTTAACATTTGGGATTTGGGATTTATCAGCCTATAAGAAGAAACTGTGATTTTTTAAAAATTTTTTTGTTATTTTTAAGAAACTCCTACCATGTTAATTCCTAAAAGATTTTTACCAAAACCTCCGAATGTGCCAAAGCCAAATGTTGAAAATAACAACCAAGCTAAAGCAGGTATAACAATTAGAAAAAATTTAGTTCATTATTTCTATCATTTAAAATTACCAAGGCAGTTTTTTATTAATTTATGCAAAGGTCAGTTTTTAATTTTTGTTTATTCAAGCATGCTAAATGTTCTATATATAAATACATTTTAAACTAAATATATCTATATATTAGAGCTTGGTGGGCAATATATTTATAAATGTCTAATTTAAGGCCTTTCAAAAAAACTAAAACTGTGATTTGTGAGCGCGGGTAAATTATCGCTTGCAAAGATTAATTGCAATTTGAGACCAAATCACAATAATTAAAATGCAGTCTGTGGAGCAGGCAATTAATGTGTATGTGTGTAATTAATTTAACAAACAATTTTAACTTTTAAATTTAGGCTATATAAATTTTAAGTATGGTATTAAAATGTAAATATTTTTAGATGATAGTCGAATTTCTCGATTAAAAAGATTAAAACTGCTGAGTAACAAGGAAATAAATGAAGATAAACCAAACACAGAAACTGTAAGTTTATTGTTATATAACAAAAATAAAAAATAAAATTTTAAAGTAAAACTGCATTGACAACATATTTTACTTTTGTTTTCTAATTTTAGGTTTTACAAGTAAATAATATTTAATATTTAAAAAATATCTTAAAACTTAGAGCTATGTTATTTTTATAACTGAAAAACTATTTTTAAAATTCACATACCAGTTTGTTATTTAACTTTATGGTTTTTTTGTTTACTAACCTTTAAATTTAATTTATTGATTCATCTATTTGTGTTTGAGCTAGGCAAACTAGAAATATTGCTCAAAATATTTGATTAATGTTTTTAGGAGAAAGTTTCCACTCAAAATGAAACTAAAAGTGCTCTAAAACTTGAAACAAATAAGAAAGTGGAAATAATAGAAAAGTGTAAGTTTTAAAATTAATTTTAAATAAAAAGTGTGAACTTAACAATTATTTTGCATTTTTTTAAAGATTTTATTTGATTTTTTTAAATAAATGTATATATTTTGATTCCATGTATAAATTATATATTTTTAAGATAAAATTTAAAAAATTATTCAAACAAAAACTTTCAATTTTATTTTAATTTAAGCAACATATAGGCCTATGACTATATAATTTTATATTATATTTAATGTATAGTCAATGGAGGTAATTATTGGACAGTTAAAATTTGGAGGTAATTAGTGGACACCATCCAAATTTTTATTAGGGTTGCAACCTTTTACCAATAATTTGCCTTAACATTGTCTATATCAGGTTTAAATAAATGTCACTTTTTTTAATTCAAATTGCCTAAAAAAAAATGAGCGCTTTTGAAATTAAAAAAAATTTTTTTTGATTTTTCCGAAAATAAAGGCAAAAAGTAAGTTGTTAAAATTTTTCCTAAATTTTCAGATTGGCAACACTAACTAAAAATGCACTGATTTTTCTATAAGGCCCTTATTTAAGGTAGAAATTATAACATCACCCTGAAATGTCGAACAATAGTAACTGTTGCGTCACAATGGCCAAAAACATTTTTTGTGGTTAATGACAAAATACCAACTAATGGAGCTCAGTATTAAACTAAAGTTATACCGATACTTACGAATAAAAACGACTTTTTAACTTGTTCAACAGTTAAATCTAGCTATTAAGGGTCTTAAAGCTTTCAGTTTTGCTTATACATCTTTTATCCATCAAAACACGCTATTTTTTTTTACGCAAATTCCATAGTAAAATTTCATCGATTTTTATTGTTACGTAACATTTTCTTTGTTACAAAACAGTTACCATTGTGACGCAACAGTTACTATTGTTCGACATTTCAGGGTGATGTTATAATTTCTACCCTTATTTAAACCTTTATCTGCATCACAGTCTATACAAAATGCGTCCAATTTTTACCTCCACCCTATAATTGTAATTGGGGTATTTATTGGACAGTTGTAAATACATTTTATAAAATGATATGGGAAAAAATAATATTGCTTGTGAAGAAAATTCTACTTGTTATTTATTTCTGTTATTTTAACTTTATGTAACATCTTTAAGGTGTATGTTGGTGTGTGGCATATTTAGAGCTTTGAAATATAATAGCAATGAGATGTTAGGTCTATATGTGATTTTTGAAATTGATATTTTGTATTGTTTCAATGAATGGAAAATGGTAAATTGATAGTTTTGTTGTTATTATGTTTTTTCTTTCAAATTGTTGGTGGGAGAATAAATGGTTTATGTTTAGAATATTTTAATTTAATTATGTAACGCTATGGTGTCATTTTAAATTTTTTTTTTTAAATAGATGTAAGTTAAAAAAAAAGTTTAAAAAATTAAAATTGATAATATTTTGGTATGAGAATAACATTCTACACGTAAAATCAAAAAATAAACATGGACTTATAACATTATATTGGGTTATATATTTAAATTAAAGGCGTTTTTTTTATAGAATATATAAAGCTTTACAAATTTACGTTGTTGTTTTCTTTAAAAATATTGCCATATTTTTGTTAACCTAATGTACCTATAAAAGTGGACAAAAAATATAGCTCTGTTTTTTATTTTAAAATTTATTTTGAATTTTTTTTTAAATAATTTTAAAAACAAAAAAAAATTTAAAATATAAAAATTAAATTTGAAAATTATATAATTTTTTAAGTGAAAGCTGAAGCTGAAGAGCCTGAAAAAGAAGATGCAACTGGAAGATTTAGTCCCAGAACTCGCCGCCTTCTAAATATTCTAGAGAAAAATCCAACTCCCAGAAAACCTAAAGTTCTTCCTCCTGCTCCATCAACTTCTCAAAAAATGAAATTACCTTGGTAAAAAAAAAATTTTTTTTTTGTAAAATTTTTAAAAAATAAAATAAAACAAAAATAAAAAGTTTGGGGATTTATCAAAAATAAAAAGTAAAAAGTTTAAAAATATTAAAAAAAAAATAATAATAAGTTTTTTTTGTTAATATATTTAATAAGTTAATGTTGTTAAAAAGTACAAAATATTTACAATTTTTTGAATTAAAAAAAACATTTTTTACGTTGAATGAACTTTTTATATTATTAAAATTTTTTTTTAATTTTTAGTCCTACTTCTCTTCTCCAAGGAATGACTTTTAATCGCCATGACATGTATCTCCGATCTTACGGACTTATTTCCTCCCCAGATGAAGAACCTGGTGACCTACCACCTGAACCCCCTTCTCCCAGGTCAGTTTATCCTCAATTTGGGGTAGTAATTTTTTAATATGATTCACAAATTTACTGATTATTTATTGTCGCCTAGTTAAAATTACTTGAAGATTTTTAAATTTTAGTTTGATTAGTTTCAAGATTTATTTTAAAATGGAATTGTTAAAATTGAAAAATTATTTTAATTTTTTTACTTAACAGGGAAGTTGAGACGCGAGAATCCCAAGCCAGAGTTTACCAAACTTCCCAGGGGGTGAAATACAGCTCCCTGGGTCTAAATCACCCCTCACATTACTGGGGAGCATCAGGGAGTTTCCTGAAAACCCCACCCTCAAAATTTGCTCCTCAAAAACCAAACAGTGTTACCGAAACGAATTATAACTCTGTCTGGCAGACGGGACAAAAAACTCAAACTTCAAAAGATAATTTAGATGCAAACACACAAACTCATTCTGGCAGAGGAGTGTTTGGTTATTCATTACGGCAGAATAAAGACACTTCTGTTTTGCCGAATGTTATAAACCCAAAAACCGAAACAAAACCGGTAAATTCGGACCTGTTAAGAAAATCAGGCTCTTTGCGTGCTCTGCAGTCTCCAACTGCACATGCCAGTGCCACACTTGCGCGGCACAAACAACATTTACGGCGTTTAAGTGTCACCAATCCTTCTGTTGAGTCTGATAATAAAAGAGGTTTAGATAACTTAAAAAATGACAATAATTTGTTGAACTCTGAAAGGTTACAGCGACAATCCTCAAAGCCAGGCACAGTATGTTAAAAGTTATATGGGCTTTGTTTAAGGCTTATGTATTGTCCTTAATGTGTAAAAAACAATAAATAAGTTTTAAAATTACCCCATTTTTAAAAAAAGTGCTTTTAAAAATATTTGATCCTAATTTTTTTCTCAAATTGACAGTTTTTTTTTAATTACTTTCATTAATTTTATAGAAAGAGAAACCTCATGGCAAAGTTGAATCAATGTCCCGACAAGAAGCAAGAGATGTTGTTAATTTTATTAACAAAGCAGTTGACGCAAGTATTTTACGAAACTTAGTTAGAAGCCCCGTTAAAAATGGAGAAAGAGGTAAACAAAATAAATCAAAAACTTAAAATTTTATTCAAAAAATTCACCATTTAAAAACTATGAAAAATTAATTTATTGTAAATTTTTTTGGCTTAATTTTACATTGAATTAGCTGAAGGTTTGTACAGGTTTAAGGTTAAGTTGTTGAACTTGTTAACTTAAAAGTAAGAGTCTTTAATGTAGGCACTTGTAATCGTACTTATTGTTTTAAAGCACTTAGCTAAATCACCAGATTGAAGTAACTTAACTTGTATTTAATAACTTTTTTTGGCTGGCAATTTTTACTACCAAAAACTTTTGACATTTTTATATTATATTTATCAATAGTTTTTTTTCTGCAATGTTTTATTGTATTTAAATTTGTTAAAACTCGGTTGTTTTATTCTAGGTACAAGTGGTCATAGTAGTAGTAGGTTATCAGGACCTTCCTATAGAATAAATCCTGAAAATAATCGAAAAATAATGCAAGTAAGTACTTTTAGTTTAAAAGGATAATAAATTAAAATTGTTTTTATTAACATTCATTTTTTGTAGAATTTTTTTTTTACAAATTTTTTTAAATTTTTAAATATTTTAAGCCCCCTAAAGGCCCCCACAGTGGAAAAAGAAGACCCCCAAGCGGAACAGCGTTACCCCCAATTAAACACACAAGTAAGAAGAAACGATGTTTTGTTTGTGCAAAAAGAACTGGCTTAGCTACAAGTTATATTTGCAGGTAAATTTTTTCTTTTTTAATGTAATTTCAAGATTAAATTTTTTTTGACTTTTTCTAACATAAAAAAATACAAATTAAATTATTTTTATCGTGACTGCAATTACCATGCTGTCAAAAAGAAAAAAAAGGTTTAATTTTTTTTAAGATATAGGTTATAAACAGCATAAGTTTGTGCATAGATAAAAAAATAAATTTTATTTATTAGATATTACAGTAGTATTAGTTAAGCAAGAGTTAGATATTGATTTAGATACTTAAGTAGATAAGTAAGACTCAAGACATTGTTTTACGTTTGGTTATATATACAGATTTTAGTTTAAAATGTCTGAGGTCAAATTAAGCCTGATTAAAAAAAAGAATTTTATTAGATATTACAGTAGTATTAGTTAAGTATGACTTATTAAGTAGAAGTCAAATTAAACATGAATTTAGAAAAAGTTGAATTCAATTTGTGTTTATGAATTTAGAAAAAGTTGAATTCAATTTGTGTTTATTCAGATGTGGTAACAACTTTTGTGCGACACATCGTTACGCTGAAACACATGAATGTTCTTATGATTACAAAACCACTGGTCGTAAACTTTTAGAAGAAGCCAATCCTCTTATTAGTGCACCTAAGCTTCCAAAAATCTAATTTCTTTTCAAAATTGTGTTGTTTTTTTTGAACTATCAGTGGTCTAAAAATCACTGGCAGATTTTATATATTTTTGTTCTTTTATTCATAGTGTTTTTTTTTGTACTTTTTTCGAAGTTCCTTATTTCTTGTTAGCCTTGTTTATTTTGGCCCTGAATGGCTTGGATTTAAATTAATATACTGCCAATTTTGCACGAAAAAAATGACAACAACAGACACTGAAACTTCATTTTTGGCTGCTTAATCATTTAATTTCCCCAAAAACGCAGACATATTTGTTTTAAAGTACTTAGGTTGCGATAATTTAAGTTTGTGCTTTTACATAATACACTGTGAGTGAAATGTTAGTTAAAAATACACCTTGCAAAAATTCAAAGTTGAAATTTTTAAAAGATTTATTGAAAGCAAAAAGTTAAAGTTGAAATCCTGTTGGAAGTTTTGGGGTTTAATCTATCTTTTTGCTGACCCCAGTAATTTTTTTCTTCTTAGTGATGCTGATTCTTTTGGAGGGTTGTTTCATAAAAAATAATTGAATGAAGATTAATATTTCAAGTAGTAATTATGGTGTAAAGGAAGCATCATTTAATTTGAAGCCTTTTTGTACACACTTTTATATGAATAGTGTAGGAACTTAAGCAAAGAAAGGAAACACCAGTTGGTTGTATTGACTTTATTTATGTTAAGGGTAAATTAAATAAAAAGTGCTTACTCATCAGTAGAAACTTTTCTCTTGTTTCTGTGATGTGGAAAAGTTGGCATCATATCAGGATTGCAAGCTGAGGATAGAAAAGTATTATAAAACTTAGTTACATATAAGAACATATTAAAAATTTAAGCAGTGTGATGCAGTAGTTAGGTGTGGAGAATTTGCTTTAATTTACAAGTTTGTTAAGGTTAGTTTTATTTATTTCAAAAGTTAAAATAAAATGTAAATGTAACTTGATGTTTATTGCTTTTTGTGATGCACTTACGTTTGGGATTTTCTTTAAAATAAGAGTTTTCTAAACAATCTTTTGCTGAGGCTCTTTTTTGGGGATTAAACATCAACAAGTGGTTTAGTAGTCTCATACCAGCCTCAGATAACCACGGAAATCGATGTTTAAGGTTATTGTATGGTTGTTTTCGTAGATATATTGTTTTAATTGCCGGCAGCTCTGAAAAACCCTTTAGCAAAACAACTTAAGTTTTAATATTACTTCTTTATGAAAATTTGTTTACTTTGACATAACAATTTGATACAAAATATTGTTATTCGACTTCACAAAAATCGTTTTTTACAATATTTTATTATTACCGGCCATATATCTTCATTAGGAGAGCCAAGCAGTTCAATAATTAACTCAATTGTTTGCAATTCACTTTTGCCAGGAAACAGAGGTTTATGAGCTAATAACTCAGCTAATATACAACCAGTTGACCACATATCTGTTGACATATCAAGAATATTTATTTAAACTTTTTGAATATTATATATTTTTTAATTAAGCCAAAAATGAAAGGCAATTTGTGGGGCAAAATTTGATTTTTTTTTTAGAAATCCATTTGTAAATTTTAATTAATTTTAATTAACATGAGTAGTTAAATCACAAAACTACTCTTTATTTCAAAAACTTTATTGTTATTGGTATGAATGTTTTTATTATAGTGTTAATTTACTTTACCTATAGCAGAATTATGTGTATTGGAACCAAATAATAATTCAGGCGCACGATACCAAAGAGTGACAACTCGTGGTGTCATTTTCTTTGATGGAATTCCGTGGGTTTTAGCCAAACCAAAATCCGCGATTTTTAGAATACCGTTGTCCGTCATCAGAAGGTTTGAAACTTTTAGATCTCTGTAAAAAAACATACAAAACAGTAGACAAAACAACTTCAAAGATGTAATAAGTAAAGTAAATGGCCTAAGTTTAAATGAAGTAAAATTGAACATAAAAAAAAAATTGATTTGAAATACTTTTTAGCTTTTCTTTTTTATAATATAACTTCACAGTTTAGTTCAAAATGTTTCAGTCTGACCTATGTATTATAAACTTGTTGTGTATAAACTCCAATCCAGCTAACAATTGGAGAGTTATACATTTAACTTGGGCTTCAGAAAATGGGGTGCTCATATTGTCCAATAAACTTGCCAAGTCTTGCTCACAATATTCCATTACCAAAAAAATACTAAAATAAATAATATTTTATTTTTAGGACTAGTTTTATTTAATTTATTTTTATTGAGCTAATTTTGAAAAGTATAAGTAAATTTTTAAACCTGTCCAGTTTTTGGCCCACAACTACTTCTTTTAAATCAACAATATTCGGATGATTTAAATTTAGTAAAAGCATTATTTCACGGAGACTACTGATCGAGATTCCATCTTTTTCATTTTCTGTTCTCACTTTTTTTAAAGCCACAATTTGATCTGTGAGTGTATCTCTAGCACGATCTAAATAATTCATTTTATAATAATTTAAAAGTTTTTTATTCAGTCTTCAAAAATAATTTAATTTTGGTGCCACTAAGAGTATAAATTTTCCCATAGATTTTATTTAGTAAAGGTATTTCTATAATAACAAATTGGTTAAATTTACAAATTAAAAACTTACAAACGATTCCGTAAGTACCCTCCCCAATTCTGTTTAACTTTTCAAATGAAGTTACACTTCTACAATTTCCCAACTAGAAATATATAACAAAAATATTTAACAAACTTCAATATTTTGTTTAAATATCCTTTTTTGAGGGACATTGCCTTAGACAGTTATAAATTTAACCTATAAAAATATGCTGTTTATTTTAAATAGTTTAATTTTATAGAGGTTAATATATTACCCGGTCTTTTTCAGGCACAACTTTTGTTTCTCCATTAGAAATTGAAACCAGTTTAATTTCATTTTCCATTTTATGATAAAGTTATTGTGTTTTAATTTATGTTAAAAATCTAAAAATAATTAAGTGAAAAAGATAGGTTTAACTTTTATAAAGTGACAATGTTTAAATAATAAGTTATAATCATTTAAAATGTAAAAATTATAGTCCTTTATTTGTTAGTTACAATTTGTAGATAGTAAAATTTAAATAAATTTAAGACTAGCAATGTTTAAATACAAAATGAATAAAAAATGCTTTGACAACTTTTTAAATATGCCAATAGAAATACAATGAAATTATAAAGTACAAAAATTACACAGAGAAATATTAATTAAATATTGCACAAATGTAAATCACAGGTTTTATAATTTTATCCAAGGGCTTGTTTTAATTTTAGTTGTCTTTCTAATAAAGCTGCAGGTTGATTTTCTTGTACTGCTGTTAACCTGTTTGCATGCTCACTAGCTAACCTCACTAAAAATAGAAATATTTTCGTGTTTTTAAATAACTAAAATATGTTTTTGAAAAAATGTTTGCTTAAAAAGTTAAACTTACCTTTCAAAGATTCCATTTTCATTCTAAGCAGAAAAAGGTTAATTTAATTTTTTTTTTTGTATAATATATTTTCAAATATAATTTTTTTATATATATTTTTTTAATTAAATTTACCTTTGATGTAGGAAGGTCGACTTCACGACCTAAACATAGAGTAACATCAGTTAATCAAACCCAGACTCCAGTTACCTTTGGCAGGGTGGAATATTATAGATTATAATTGCCCGGTAATTAAGCTGCTGACTAAGTGTTGGCTCAGCAGGAGATCATACTGTTTATAACGCCTTACTCAAGGGCGCTACAGCATGAAAACAGTGGGGATCAAACTCACGACCTCATATAGTATAAGAAGTGTTCTGACCACTACACCACGCTGCCGGTCTTGTGTATACTATTTTTTGGTTTAAAATAAGTGTTAAAAGATTGTTATTGGCTTTACCTTTTTAATAACCTAAACTCGTTAAGATCTTGTATCTGCGTAGTCATGTCAACACAATGTTCATATTCATCTGATAGAGCCTCTGTCTTTTCAACTAAATTTGTAACTTCATCCATTTCTATTTGCAACTGGCCTAAAAAAAAACAATGTGTAAAAATACAATAAATTTATGACAATTAAAGTCCAGACTTGTATTTTTGATATTGAATTACTTAAAATATAGCTATTTTTTGTTTATGTTGAAAAAATAAAACTATTTTTATAAATCCCCATTGTAGTTATTTTTGCAGCAGTGTGTAATGTTATTATATTGTTATATAACTATATATAACTATACACTAAGGCAGATAATAATCTTTATTTTTTTGGTGTACCAATTTTTGTTGTCAAATTTTCAATGTCTTCAACCATTTGTGGAAGTACTTGTAGTTGCTTGTACAAGTTGTTGTGTTTCTCGTTTAATTTCCACCATCTTATTAATTCATTTGAAATCAACTTTGAGGCATCCTAAAATAATTCCAAATAAAAAATGACTGAAATTGTTTAGCATATTAGTTGCATTATATCATTTTAAGTTGTTTATTTTAAGTTTTCTAAAAAGTAAATTGATTAAATGCTTAATGTATAACACAGTAAGAACATTCTTGTTATGTGTCTATGATTAGGATATATAACAATATAGTTTTACTTAATAATAATTACAGCATACTGAGCCTATAGGCATGCTTTGCCTATTACACATTGTCATTATTTTTTTAAAACACCCTTTCGTCATTTATTTAAGAAGGTATGACATATTTTAACTGGCTGTTAAAAGTGCAGGGAGCACTTTATTTAGAAAAAAAATCAAAATAAAATAATAGGAGCGTTGTTACCTTTGCTTTTGTCGTGGTTCTAATATGATTATCATGCATTAATTTCCATTCTTGCTGAAACCTTAAATTTTAAATTGTTGTGTTAACAAAAAATTTAAAATAGAAAAATTGACAAAACAGTCAATATTTTATTTAATTGAAGGGTTTTGGTTCTAAAATTTTAAATTTTTGTTCTGTGCACTTACTTCCATAATATATCACTGCCAGCATATAAATGTGGTGGAGTTATATTATTTTTACTCATAATTAAACACTGAAAATGCTGATATTTTACAAACACATTCGTCAATTTACTTTAAACAGATAACAAAAAACAACCGAGTCACATGTTAGGGGATTTCCCAATATTCATGTTTACTTTTTAAATATCATAGAATTCGCCACTAATTTTTTTAATTTTGATAATATTAATAATCCCATAAATAGGTATAACTATAAATAGTTTAAAAAAAATAGGAGTGCGTTATATTCATTTTATTCAGTATTTCCAAACTCGGCAGGAAGTGACATAGAAGAGCACATTTCCGAATAACGAGTATAGCGTCACGACATAGTAAAATAAAAAAATATTGACATTTATACCAATAAACATTTTATTTGTTAGGTAGGGGAAAGCTTAAGTAAGAATACGATTTTGTAGCTGCGTAAGACTAGTATCGTTACCGAATTCTTTCATTTTAAACGTACTGTTACGGTCAACTTTGGCCTAATTTTAAGTATAAACATTTAGTATGTTTGCACTAAAAGAATGTAAAAGTTATTTTAAACAACAACTTAAGGCCAGGTAACTCTTGCAACGCTTGACTGGCAAAACGTTAAGTTTGGTTCAATGACTAAGAGATATCCGTTTTGCTGTTGGTTAGTAACATTATCACATCTCCCGCGAAAAAAAGAATTTTTAAATTCACGTAAATCACAAAATTTTTCAATTTAGCAATATATATTTTGTTGTAATTCAACCATAAAAAGTTGATATATAGGTTTTATAATTCTAATCTGCTTAAATTAAGTTAGCTTACAACTAAAATATGTTGTGTAAGATTGATAAATTATATCCAATGCGGCTAGGTTAACATTGTTTTTTGTTTCAAACGGCATGACTTGGCAAAAATCTTTTTTTTTGTTTAATGAAATATGCACCAAAAGTTGTTTTTCCCCATCTTCTGTTTTTTTTAAGCTAAAAAAAATTATAAAAAAGCAGTGATTTCTGTTTTTTATTTACTTGTTCTAAGATTTCAGTAAGACGATTAAATAAGAATATTAGTTTAAGGTTTTAAGGAAGTTTATATGGCTTATACATGGAAATCAAGTCTAAAACCGATAATCGCTGTAGTCAGTCCAATAGTATTGCTGCCTTTACCTTTGTTAAACCCAGGGCCAGTGAGTATAAAAGCAGTAATATTGTTACTAATTAGTAAATTAAAAAATCTAACAAGTGTAAATTTAACCTCAGTTTATTAAAAAATGATTTTTTCAAGTTTTTAGAAAACATTTTTAAAAATCATTTTTTAAACTTTAGTTTTAAAGTTGTGTTATGCGTAAGATAGTGACGTAATAATAAAAATTACGCATGAGTAATAGCGTGACGTCCAAATTACGTTAGTAGCCTTGCAATATTTATTACATTTTGACCAAAACCAAATTCTTTTCTAACAAAATGTTAAAATATTTGCAGATAGCAGGATGTGGTTACGTCGCGTTGCTAATGGCAACATTCTGGATAACCGAAGCCATTCCCTCTCCGATAACGTCACTTCTTCCATTAGCCTTGTTTCCGCTAACCGGAGTAATGACGTCACGAGAAGTTAGTAAGTCGTATTTTGTTGACGTCTCGTGGTTTGTAGTGGGAGCTTTGATATTAGTTGTGGCGGTTGAGGATTCAGGTCTTCATAAAAGAATTGCGTTAAGGTTTCTTTTGTTATTCGGAACGAACAGGAAAAGGTCACAGTTGTGTTTTTTTCTTTTAATTTTTACTGTTTGTTTTTAAATTCAAATTTAAAGTTTTTTTAACCTTTTTACATCACTTAAAACTATGTAAGCTAAAACAACTAATAAAAAAAAGGTTTTTTTTTAAGTGAAATTATGTATATATCTTAGCTAAAAAAAATTTCAGCTTTATTTATATATTTGATAACATATATTACGTTTGATTCAGTTTGCTGTTTAGTTTTATGTTGATCACTTTCTTAATATCAATGTGGATGAGCAATACAGCTTGTGCTGCAATGATATTACCCATTGCTAATGCTGTCATAAAAGAAGTTAAAAAGAAAGTTGAAAATGTAAATATTACATTTTATAAGTAACGTGTCGGATCTTTTGTTAATTTAATAGCTCTACGAACTACTTAAAAGCGTTATCACATATTTTTATTGCATATAAAATAAACATCAACAAATACCTTACTTAAATAAAAATAAAACATAATAGTAATTACATTAATTAACATCATCATCATTAAAAAATCCAGTCTTCTAGTAAAAACATTTAAAACACAAAAAAAACAGGCGAAAATAATGTAATATAAGGTTATTTTATTTAAAAGTCCTACCCAATCATAATTAAATACAAACTGACAAAATTTACACACACTAGATTTTAATACCGGCAGCGTGGTGTAGTGGTAAGAATACTTGCTAAACCACCATGAGGTTGTGGGTTTAATCCCCATTGCTCTCATGCTGTAGCGCCCTTGAGTAAGGCGCTATAAACGGTATGAACTCCTGCTGAGCCAGCACTTAATCAGCAACATATTTATCGTGCAATTATAATCTATAATATCCCAAACTGCTAAAGGCAACTCGAGACTGGGTCGGAGTAACTGTTGTTACTCCATGTTTAAGTCGCGCATTCGACTTTCCCACATCGAGGATAAATATATATAGAAAAAAAATAAAATAATAATACAAAATTTGTGTTGGTTTAAATGCATTATTTTAAAATTATATATATTTTTATTTTTTATGTGGTTGTTTATTTTTATGCAAGAATAATTTTTTATTTTTTAGGCAGATGAAAGTGCAACTATTTATTCCAACCCGGATATTGAAGTTATTGATATCCCTACTATTGATGATTCTAATCCACCAGTAAAATATTAATTTATTAAAAATTTTATTAGAATATCTTCTTAACTTTCTTAACAATTTTATGTTCTTTTTTAGATTTATTTAATTAACTGTTTTTTTCGATTTCTTAAACAAAATTTACAATTTTAGATTTCTTCGACGTTTCTTTTATTACCTTAACAAATTTAAAATTTAAGAATAATTGCTGTACTTGCTCTTTTTAGGCTTTGTCAGAGATAATCGAAATACAACCACCATCAAATAACAACGAATCTGAAAATGATTTAATTAAAATGGAGCGAGGGATATTTTTGGGAATTTCTTATGCGGCGAACATTGGTGGAAGTGCTTGTTTAATTGGGTCGCCATCGAATATTATTATAGCCGCGCAATTCCAAAAGTAGGTATTTTTAATTTAAAAAAAACTACTTATAATTTATTTTAATAAATTTTGCACATTTTTTGTTTTTAGTGCTTTTCCTAGAGCTCCACCGCTTCTTACATTTGGAAATTGGATTGCTTTTGGACTTCCTTTTGCAGTTTTGCAATTTAGTTTTGCTTATTTCTGGATCGCATTTTTACATTTGGGATTCAAGTAATAACATTTGTTCTAATCTACATATATCCTAATGTTATATTTATACATTTGTTTATTGTTGTTGGTTTAATTTAAAGAATTAAACGTTGGTTTTTTGTGTATTGAAAGATTAACATTTCGAAGTTGGGTTAGGTTTAATCTTGATCCTATCAAATGATCGTTAAATTCTACATAAATAAAATAAATCTGTTATAACTTGATTTAATCTCAGATGTAAATGTGTTGGAATTTGCAAGAAAACAGAAAATGTTACAAAGGCTCTGCTTAGAAAAGAATACGAAAAACTTGGACCCATGAAGTAAAAATATTTTATTTGTTTTGATTGAGTACTAAAACTTGTGTTAACTTTTGTTTTTTACTAAGAACATGACAATTTAGTGATGTTTAAATTATTAAACCACTTGACCAATTGGCGGAATATATATCAGATTTTTAAAACTGGTTGACTACATTTTACAAAAATGTAAAAAATGATGTTTTTAACTTTCAGATGGGCAGAAGGTTCAGTCTTGCTTATTTTCGTTGTCTCGATATTGCTTTGGTATTTTTTAGAACCTGGTTTATTTGTAGGACTTCAGGTTCTTTTTCAACCTAACTATGTTAGTTATGGAACTATATCTATCGGTGTAACAATACTTTTGTTTATATTACCGCGCGAACGACCCAGCTTTTTAAGATGCTGTAAAGGTAAGAAGTTTATTGTCAAAGTGTTGTTTACTTCTTTTTTATTGTACTAAACTTTTTAAAACTTGCCTTTTAATATGTCTTCTTGTACCAAATATATATGTGCAGGCTGTTCAATATAAATTTTGTTAAAATTAAGTATTTATTTAACAAGATGCTTACATTCAGATTCTAATAACGTTACTGAGAGCTCGGATATGGAATATAAATCTATCTTACAATGGTCAACTGTTCAAAGTAAATTTCCGTGGGGATTATTTTTGTTAGTAGGTGGTGGTTTTGCTTTAGTTGATGGAGCTCAGGTAAAATAGTTTTAATCATCATTAATCTGTTTAAAAAAATTTAAAGCTTATTATTGAGTTTATCTTATTCTGGGAGTAATTTTAATTATTTCTATTTTTTTGTATTTTGATTTTCAATGTGGGAAGGTCGAATGCGCGACCTAAACATAAAGTAACAACTGTTACCCCGTTACAGGCGTTGGCAGTTTGGGATACTATAGATTTTAATTGCCAATAATCATGCTGCTGATAAGTGCTGACTTAGCAGAAGTTTACACTGTTTATAGCGCTTTACCCGATTGAACTCATCACCTCAAATGGTGTAACAAGTGTTCTTACCACTACACCACGCTGCCGGTTTTAGAGCGTCTTGAGTATGCATTTACTAGCTCATGTCAACCATGAAAATTACGCAATTGCTACATAAAATCACTCAGCCTAAATATATTACATATGTAGTGGTATAGCTATTACAAATAAATTATTACTATTGCACTAATGAATGTTTATGTTTTGTATTTATTATAGCAATCTGGTCTAGCCGTTTGGTTTGGTAAAAAGTTAGAATTTTTAGAGGCTGTACAACCATGGGGAATATGTTTGGTTTTAATTATTATTATGGCAATTATAACAGAAACAATTACAACTTCTACTCTAGTAACCTTGTTTGTACCAATTTTGTCACAACTGGTAATTTAAAAAAATTTTGGAAATACATTTTTAAGTATTTTAAACAGAATTTGTTAATTTTCAGGTTATTTAATCTAAATATAAATTATACAAATTTTGTTTCTTTTAATATTATTAATTTAGGTTTAAACGTATTATTGCAAATTCAAATTTTTTTACCATTTTTTTTATAGGCGGTTGCTGTAAATGTAAACCCTCTTTATCTTGCACTAACTCCCAACTTAGCTTGTTCTTTATCATATATGTTGCCCGTTTCTGCGCCCAGCAATGCTCTTATATATTCCTATGGAAAAGTTACAATGCACGATATGGTTAGTTTACTTGCATTTGGTATCTATGAAAAATAAATAAGTCGTCCTCATCGATCTATCTATACATGTCATTAACCAATTACTTTAATTTTTACAGTTCAAGGCGGGAATCATTATCAAAATCTTTGGGATTTTGGGGTTATTTTTTATTGTTAACGGCATTGCTTCTTCGTTGTTTGACTTCAAAGAGTTTCCAGATTGGGCTTTATCATTAACTGCAAATGCTACAACAAACGCCACAGATTCTACAACTTTAAATTGATTGTATTATCGGTGCTAGTTTTATTGGTTAGTGCTTTAATATCGTCAATAGATATTAAAAAGAAATTTTGATTTCAAGTGCGCGTACGCTGCTACAAAGTATAATACTTACATATACGTTGGCTAAAGAAGTATTAACTATTAAACTTTAGTCTTATAAGTATTATTTTTCCTCTGCTTATAAGTATTATTTTTGCACTTTGTAAAAATAAAACGGATAATATTATAAAGGGGGGAAAATTAAATATTCAAAGTAATTGTGTAGTATTTATTTAATTATTTGCAGTTGTAAACCAATAAACTTTGTATAAAAAGCACATAAAATGGGGATAAATTATTTAAAAATGTTACCACTTAAATCGCTGTTCTTTTTAATTTCGCTTGAATAATTCTTTCCATGACAACGCAATAACTTTTCCGAAGTGGAAAAAATGTTTTTACGTAAATTGTAAACAGAAGAACAGTAACTAGTTCTTTAGTCTGTTTTTTTGGTAGTATCATACATAAGACTTAAATTTAACTAATAAATTGTTGGTTTTACTGTTAAATAGTTACATGTGTCATAACACAGAATTTAGACAATTTTAGGATTTTTTTTTAATAAAGCAAATAGCGAAATCTAAGTGTTATTATTCATTAGTTTCTTTATTATAGTTATAGTTTAGTAATAATATATTTTATTATAGATTTATTAGTTTTAAAAAAAATCTTGCACCTTAAAAATGACAACGGTGCAACATGCAAACTTTATTCAATATGGAAGAAGAACCGGAAAAGCAAAATTAGAGAAAAATAGTAAAATTTACTTAATTTTTAATATTACCCTGTAGTTTAGATTTACAAATGTTTTATATTATTTTTTTTTCTAACACCATGTAACTTGCCGGCACCGTGGTGTAGTGGTCAGAACATTCTTCTATCATACACAAAGTCCTGGGTTCAATCCTCACTGATCTCATGCTAAAGCGCCCTTGAGTAAGGCATTATAAACAGTACGAACTCCTGCTGAGCCAACACCTAATCAGAAGCATAATTATAGAGCGATTATAATCTACAATATCTTAAACTACCACAAGCAACTTGAGACTGGGTCGGGCTAACTGTTGTTACTCTATGTTTAGGTTGCGCATTCAACCTTGCCACATCAAGGATAAAAATATAGGCTATACAAAAAAAATAATGTATTTAAATTACTGTTTACATTTTACTGTGTGCCTACTTTTGCCTTTACCTAAGTTTTTAAAACTACTTTTTGTCAAAGTTAAAAGTTTTATTTATTTATAGCAAAAAGTGGAAAGAACTTCTCAGTTGAAGAAGAATCTGAACAATATGCTCCAGTTGGATTCATGAGAGCTGATGGAACTGACCTTAGACAGGTAAAAATACAATCCTGAACTTAACTATATTACTAGTAGTGTTTATAAAACTATATCAAAGACATTATTATTAAAATGTTAAAGGTGTATTTTTTTAATTTTCTATTATTTGCAAAATTAGTTAAATCAATGGTATTTAAAATTGGGTAAAAATGGCGCAACATTTACTTTATATTATTTTTTAACACATTTTTGTTTTTATTAAAGATCATATATTACTTTTAGTTTATGTACTATACTACAAATATAGCAATCTAATAACTGGTTATTGTGTTTTTAATAAAAGACAACTTTTTAAAAATTTTAAACTTATGTTTTTTAGGTTAAAGTTTTGCCCAGAAATGAGTGGGAGAGAATCCAACAAAGTCTTCACTCGAAGGAACAGGAAAAGGAGAGAATTAATCTTCTAAGACTAGAGAGAGAAGAAAAACATACGCAGTCGAAGAACATTGTGAAAAATTGGTCAAATACAATTGCAGTAAGTTGAAAAAGAATGAAGGTTTTTCAGCTAATGTTTTTTTTTCTTATAATACCATTTTTGTAGAATTACCCACAAAAATTTATTATATATAAAAACTTTCACAAACCTTTGTTTTACAAACTTTTTTTGCAGGGCCAGCGACAAAAAAAGTTGGAGGCAAGAAAAGTCCGGGAGGAAAAAGAAGAAGAGAAAAGAGTTAAGCTGGACATTGAAGAAGCAAAATATCAAGCTGCCAAGAGAAAAGAAGCCATTGAGAAAGCCAAAACGGTTCAATATTTTCAAACTGATCGCATAAAGTCATTTCATGTATGAAAATTATTTTCATTTAATTACAAAATAACCAGGCTATAAATATTGTTCTAGTATTATTTTAACCATCTAAAGTTGTTTATTTATTTCTGTCAATGGCAAAACTGCCCTTAAACTTTTAAAATAATAATAATTTTTATTGTTTTCAGGGTGCCTTGCTTTTAACTGAAGTGTTAAAGGAAAGAGATGCTCAAGTTGAACTTAAAAAACAAAAAGAAGCTTCCTTGGTTGGAAAAGACAGTGAACTGCTTAAACTTTATAGGTTCATACACTTATACTTTTTAGTTTCATATTGTTGGTTATTTCGTGTTTATTAAGATAAAATTTTGTCTTACAGCTATCAGCAAAGAGTTTTACAAATGTGTAGATTTTTTTGTTTTAATGATTTTTGTGATTTAGGCAAGAGTATGAGAACGGGATAAGAAATGATCAGATCTTGGCTTCTCAAAGATATCATGAAAGAAAGAAGGTTTCCGACTATCAACAAATGCAGTAAGTTTTTCTAATATTTTTCCAGAGCAAAAGCACATGATGAGCAGAGTAATATTTTTCCAGAGCAAAAGCACATGATTTCTAATATTTTTCCAGAGCAAAAGCACATGATGAGCAGAGAGAAAAAGAGATATTAGAAGACAAACGGGAAGGAGAAGAACTCCGGAAATTGGCAAAACTACATGATTGGGAGCAAAAACAACTGGAGGAGACGAGAAGAAACGAGAAGATTGAGATTATGAGATCACACAAGAACCATACACAAAATAAGTGAGTGTTGATTTGGAAAATATTTTTGTATTAATTTTTTTTGACCGCATTTTGAAAAACTGGCATTATAATATGGACTAAAATATTTTGATTTTAACAATTTTATTTTTAAAACTGGTCTAACAAGAAGCTAAAAGTACAAGTTTTTTTTGATAAATAATCTTTATTCAAACATTTTTTTAATAAATTCTTTTTTTTTCAGAGCTGCAATTCGGGCTTTGGAGGAGCAACAAGAAGAGGAAGAGAATGAAGAGATCAGATTATTTGCTGCCGCTAAGAAAAGGATGCAGAAACTAAGAAAGGAGAAAGAAGCTAACTTATTCAAGTTCGTTCTTTTTAAATCCCCTTTTTGTAATGTATTTATTATATAAGTAACACATTTTTAACTGTATTTTAAGAGAGGTACAAGACCATAAAGACAAGATGATCAACCATCTTGCTTCACAACTTAAACAAAAAGTTGATGATGAAGATGGTAGAATTAAGAAAGCAACTGAAGAAAAAGAACAAAAGTTACTCAAGGCTCGAGAAGAAAAACAAACAAAATTAAAGAATGATTTGGCAGGAATTGCTAAGCACAGAAATGAACAGGTATTCTTAAATTTTCATAAATTTTTGGTAATTTAAAGTAATATTGGGCTCTCGAAAACTCTACTAATGAGTATGGATATTTTTAGACTCTGTTAAAGCATTAATTTTGTGTACACGACCCCATATTTAGCCAAGTTATAATTTTTTAGCTCTTACTGAAAGAACAGCAAGAACGGGAAGAACGACAAAATGCACTTGAGACATTGGAATTGAAATTAGAGGCGGATCATTCTTTTGCCAGAAGTCAAGCTGAAAAGAGAATTATGGTGAAGAAAAATAAGAAGGAATTGCAAGGTAACTAGACTGTTTGCTTACTTATAAATTCAAAAACTATTTTTTTGTATTTATCTTTATCCTCGATGTGGGAAAGTCGAATACGTGGCAGTTTGGGATATTATAGATTACAATTGCCCGATAATTATGCTGCTGATTAAGTGTTGGCTCAGCAGGAGTTCCTACCGTTTATAGCGCCTTACTCAAGGGCGCTACAGCATGAGAGCAGTGGGGATAGAACCCATGACCTCATGTGTGGTGTAGCAAGTGTTCTTACCACTACACCACGCTGCCGGTATTTTATTAGGCTATGAGCTTTTTTGCCATTTCTACACTTGATTTTTACTAGCGCAAATGGCTCAGACCCAATATTAAAAAGTCCTTTTTTCATAATAAAACGTTACTAAATGGGCATTGTTCAAACTGGTAACTAAAATGGTTTGTAGATTAACTGCGTAATAAGAAACTGCCGGTAATGAAAACTTTATGTATATCACATCACATCGCGTTTTTTTTGCTCGCCGAAAAATGATTAGAATTAATGTCCCAACAAACTAATATACGTATTTTTTGAATTTTTTTTAGCATTTCACATGCAGCAAGTGAACACAAGAGCTGAGAAGGAAAGACAAAACCGTGAGCAAAATTTAGTTCACGACGAAAAACTAGTCGATCTTGTGGCGATCGAGGAAAATCAATTCCAGAACTATGCTGAAAAGGTCGGTTTTTAAGGTGTATGTTTAGGGTTTAAATTCTGCCTTTAAAGAAGTGTATCTAATTGTGTTTATTACTAAGTGAATTTACCATTAACAAACTGTTTACTGCTCTTTTTTTTTATTTAGATTTATATATTTATATAATTAGTATTTTTTTCTTGTCACGTTGTGCGAACTTTTGCTAAATTATCATCAATGCAAAAATTAAAAATTAAATTAGTCGACATTAATTTATTTACTTTTAATTTACAACTACTTTGCAATAATTCATTTTTTTAGAAATGTCATCAGACAACCAAATAATATTTATAAAAAATATTTTTTTACCTATTTCAAAAGGACAAAACTAAAATACGGGATGCGGGATAGTGCGGGACCGCATGTAATCGTTAATATAAATTCGCGGAATGCGGAACGAAACGGAATTTTTGTACTTTTCTGCGGGATGATTGCTGTATTTATTGAAAGGGCTAGGGGTTGATGGGGGATTGACTTTAAAGGCCAAGAAATGATGCAAAATTAAACATAAAGCACAAAGGAAGATTGGGGGAGGGTATAAAAATTCCGTCCTTCTCCGCATTCAGTGATTTTTTGTTAACGTTTACATACGGCTCGGTATTTTCCGCGACCCGCAACTTCCCGCATCCCGTATTTTAGTACTAACCTTTCAATATTTAGGTGATCAAAGATGCAAAGGATAGGGGTTATAACACTTACCCCCTTGTAAAAGCTGCACAGGCCGGTGCTGGAGGGGGGAGAGGACCCCAATTTGAGGGTAAAGGGGGAATACGACCAAGTTATCTTACAACTGATGGGTAATTATTTGTAAAGAAAAATAAAATCATTATTAAGTAGAATTTCTAAATTGTAATTTAAATCTAGATTTAACATTAAGTAAATAACAAAATATTTGGAACATTATACTTCATTTTTTAAGTATCTTAATAACTAAAACGTAGTCTGTTCTTTGTTGTTTTAATATAAACACAATCATTAAGATAATTTTAATAAGTATATATATAATATATATTTAAATAGATGCGGGTTAACAAATGTTTCTGTCACACCGTCTTTCACAAGTTTCTTTGAAATAATTTGTTTTTTTATATCAATCCAAATTGCCAAATATAATAAATGAAAAATAGAATCTTTAATATTGTTCATTTGTCACAGATATGGAGTTCAGCTCCCTTATAATCAACGGTCTTCAACCCAATCAATTAAATCTAAATGTGAAGTTGGCGACGCTTCTGTCGCCAAAAAACGTCTGGGTTTTGTCTGGTAAAACTAACTTTTATACTGGCACTGTTATTTTATAATTTAAAAACTGTATTTATACCGTTTAATATGCGTACTTTGTAATATATGAAATAAATGTTAGTAAAATATTAACGAACTCTACTTCGCTTTTATAAAATATTGTTTTGTAAATAGATTTGATAAATATAATGTGACTAAAATATAATGTGCCTGATTTTTGTATGAAATAAATGTTTAAATACTGTTTATTACTGCATTTTACGTTTTCATTAAGATATTGTTTAATAAATTTTGGATTTGCGTGCATTTAAACTACAAAACAGGATTAGCACACAACGCTTCAGCAAAATGTAGGTAAGTTGTTTTGCCCTAAACCGTAAACAAAGTCACGTGACTCGATTTGTTTTGTTTTTGAAGATTTCGTTCATTTGGGACTTAGCGTTTGAATTGAATAAGCGTGTTTTAAAGCAGTTTGTTAAGTTAAAAAGGTTTATATTTTTAATTTATAAGTGTTTACTTTTAAGATTATATTGGTATTAAGAAAAATATATAGCTGGATTTAAATATAATTCGTCTGGATTTTTATAAATAGTGTTAAAATCTACAAAATTTTAAAAAGTTTGTTGATTGTGATACAGATAAATTTAAGTAGAATTATTACAAATAAAGGTTGGAAGTTTAATAAAATATCATAAAGTACTTATTGTAATTGTTGTTTCAATATATAAACCTATACTAATATGTTTAAACAGTCTTTTTGTGTTATACAATTGGAATAGGGAAAAGCTTTAATTAATTTTAATTCTAAAAAAGACTCTAATACTTTACAAATGGATTTATATTTAATTTTAACAACTTAATTGCATTGGACATTTTCAAAAGGGTAAGTCTGGCTTATAACAAAATCGAAGATAAAAACAATGAAAAACCCTGTTTACAATATAGCCTTATTTTAATATGCTTACAGTTTTTTTGAAATACAAAGTTTAAATAATTATTCAACTTACTAACAGAACCAAAGTAACGTGGATACTGTAGGCGCTGCTAATTCAATGTGATATAAATATATGCAGGTGATGAACAAAAACGCTATTTGCTAAATTTATATTAAATAATATATGTTTATAAAACAATAGGCTGATAGTAAAATTATCAGTAAAACAATTCGGAAAAAATAAAACTTAAAAAATACCTATTTGGTAGAACTGTAAAATGAAATTATAGCAATGCAGCCCCAATAGCCTAATAAACATTTTTTATATTTTGTCAAATTATTTTTTTAGATACTTTTTAAATAGGTTTTTATGATTGACTACTGATAGTTACCAGAGCCCACCCTTGTGATTCTGTGACATCGCCGAACATATTAGTTTGAATAGCAAAATATTTATAAAAATAAAAATTTCACAATCAAAAATCAAATTTGCCAATACGAGCGCGGTAGCCTAATTAACATATTTTTAAAATTGTAAATATTCAAAAAGTTATGACGTTTTTATTAGTAACGTTGCTTTTATGTTTGGCCTATTGACTCAGTTTTGTTTTCTTATCAGCGCTTACTTTACCCACGTGACTTTGTGACGTCACCCACCATGTTAGTTTGTATAAAATTTTTTTTTTAAAATTCCAAATTTTTTAATCAAAAATAAACTTTAGCAATATAAGCGCAGTAGCCTAATAATCGTATTTTTTAAGTATTTTGTAAAATCGCGCATATACCAAAGAGTTTTTTACTAGTAAAATGTCATCTTTCAAAACACGATTTATTATATTTTATAAGAAGAACATTGTCGTAACTAACATTGAAAAAAAAAATTTTGTGATATTACTCAGTAAAACAAAAGTTACATTTTTTTATAGTTTGACTATTGATCAAGTTACAATTCCTTATCAGCGCCTACCAACGACCATACTAGTTTAAAATCAAAAAAATATTTATAACAATTAAAATTTTAAAATAAAAAATTAACTCTACTATAACAACTGCAGTAGTCTAACAAACATATTTTTTTAAATATTTTGTATATTGCGCATAACCCAAAGAATTATGACTTTTTAACTGCTAAAGTGGCATCTTTCAAAACACGACTAATCAACGTTATTTAGTCACGTGACGAATTAGTTAATACTATAAATTTTATAAAAGAAATATTTTTATATCGCTTTATATTTAGCATTGACTGGTTTCAAACTTACTACTATTATTTGAATACGATACGGGGGAACTGCCAGTTATGGCAATTTAAAGGGTTTATTGTATATTGCGTAACTACAATTATTTAATTAGTATATAATAACTACAATTATATAGTTAATATTTAAATTTTCGGTAGTCAAAAGCGAGGATCGAACCTGTGACTTTGGATTGGAAGTTAGGTGCCTTACTCACCGAGCTACCGAGGTTACATTTCGTAAAAAACAATTTTGAGCACACATCTAACAACATGTACAACAAAAAACAAAAAAAAATAGATTCATTTGATAAACAAAAAATATGGTTTGAAATCATTTAATTATTTTTAAAATTAATCTTAATTGATAAATAAAGTTATGCATAAACATTACTTAATTAAGAATATTATTTATTTTATTAAATCAAATATTAGTATTTAATTATTAGACTAAAATATATTAAATTATTGGACTATAAAAATTTCAGAACAAAATTCTTTTAAAAGTTTTAAAATAGCAATCTTTAATTTTTTAATTAACAAACAAGTAATTAAATATACTTAACAAAAATAATTAATTTTTTAACCCAGTTTTAAATTGTTGATAACAGAATAAATATTAAACAAAGTTTTAAAAGCCTAAAATTTATGTTTAATTGTTTTAAATAAATAAACAAGCATTTAAATATAATAAACAAAAACAAAAAAATGTTAATATTAATTTTAATTACTAATATTATGAAATACAAACTACAGAACGATATATTACGACGAAATACAGACAATAAAGTTTAAATGCTTAATACCAAACTTTAATTTTTCATAGAATTTATCAAAAATTATTCTATTTTAAAATTGGGTTTAGTAAGAATAAAAATATAATAAAAACAAAAGTAAAATGATAAAAATACTGACAATCACAATAAGTTGCTAAATCTAAGATTTCGAACTAAAATGAAAATATTTGCGCTCGAAGCTGAATTCAAACTCGGGAAGTTCGATCAAAAGTCGAGGGTACTAACCTTTAAGCCATGAAGGTGAATCATTAAGGTTTACATTAATAAAAAAATTAAAAACTTGAAATTTAACCAAGAATAAAAATTAGCTGAAACTTTTGTTTTACTGAAAAATTTTTCGAAATGTTTTATCTTGAATGTTAGTTAACCCAATGCGCGTCTAATAAAATATAAAATTTTAGGTTTTGAGATTTCATCAATTTTTAATAAAAGTGTCATAACTAATATGAATATTAATATTTAAAAAAAATATTTTGTAAACACGTTAATTGGACCTGTGCAGTTCTAACAAAACAATTATTTTTTGATTTAAAATTTTTTATTTTTTTCAAAAAATTTATATGCAATATCATTGGCCAAAAATATCACGTGACCTAATTAAGCCCAGAATAAAAATTACCTGAAACTTTTGTTTTCCTGAAAATTTTTGCGAAATGTTTTATCTTGAATGTTAGTAAGGCCAATGCGCGTTTAATAAAATATAAAATTTTAGGTTTTGAGATTTCATCAATTTTTAATAAAAATGTCGTAACTTTTATGAATATTAATATTTTCAAAAAATATTTTGTAAACACGTTAATTGGACCTGTGCAGTTCTAAAAGAACAATTATTTTTCGATTTAAAATTTTTTATTTTTTTTTTTAAATTTATATGCAATATTATTGGCTTAAAATATCACGTGACCTAATTAAACCCAGAATAAAAATTAGCTGAAACTTTTGTTTTACTGAAAATTATAGCGAAATGTTTTATCTTGAATGTTAGTTAGGCCAATGCGCGTCTAATAAAATATAAAATGTTAGGTTTTGAGATTTCATCAATTTTTAATAAAAATGTCATAACTTTTATGAATATTAATATTTAAAAAAAATATTTTGTAAACACGTTAATTGGATCTGTGAAGTTCTAAAAGAACAATTATTTTTCGAATTAAAATTTTTTATTTTTTTTAAAAAATTCATATGCAATATTATTGGCTTAAAATATCACGTGACCTAATTAAGCCCAGAATAAAAATTATCTGAAACTTTTGTTTTACTGAAAATTTTTGCGAAATGTTTTATCTTGAATGTTAGTAAGGCCAATGCGCGCCTAATAAAATATAAAATTTTAGGTTTTGAGATTTCATCAATTTTTAATAAAAGTGTCATAACTTTTAGGAATATTAATATTTTCAAAAAATATTTTGTAAACACGTTAATTGGACCTGTGAAGTTCTAAAAGAACAATTATTTTTCGATTTAAAATTTTTTATTTTTAAAAAAAAATTTATATGAAATATTATTGGCTTAAAATATCACGTGACCTAATTAAGCCCAGAATAAAAATTAGCTGAAACTTTTGTTTTACTGAAAATTTTTGCGAAATGTTTTATCTTGACTGTTAGTTAAGCCAATGCGCGTCTAATAAAATATAAAATTTTAGGTTTTGAGATTTCATCATATTTTAATAAAAATGTCATAACTTTTATAAATATTAATATTTTCAAAAAATATTTTGTAAACACGTTAATTGGACCTGTGCAGTTCTAACAGTACAATTATTTTTCGATTTAAAATTTTTTATTTTTTTAAAAAAATTTATGTGGAATATTATTGGCTTAAAATATCACGTGACCAAATTAAACCCAGAATAAAAATTAGCTGAAACCTTTGTTTTACTAAAAATTTTTGCGAAATATTTTATCTTGAATGTTAGTAAAGCCAATGCGCGTCTAATAAAATATAAAATTATAGGTTTTGAGATTTTATCAATTTTTAATAAAAATGTCATAACTTTTATAAATATTAATATTTTAAAAAAATCTTTTTTAAACACGTTAATTGGACCTGTGCAGTTCTAAAAGAACAATTATTTTTCGATTTAAAATTTTTTATTTTTTTTAAAAAATTTATATGCAATATTATTGGCTTAAAATATCACGTGACCTAATTTAACCCAGAATAAAAATTAGCTGAAACTTTTGTTTTACTTAAAATTTTTGCGAAATGTTTTATCTTGAATGTTAGTAAGGTCAATGCGCGTCTAATTAAATATAAAATTTTAGGTTTTGAGATTTTATCAATTTCTAATAAAAGCGTCATAACTTTTATTATTATTAAAATTTTCCAAAAATATTTTGTAAACACGTTAATTGGACCTGTGCAGTTCTAAAAGAACAATTATTTTTCGATTTAAAATTTTTTATTTTTTTTTAAAAATTTATATGCAATAATTATTGGCTTAAAATATCACGTGACCTAATTAAACCCAGAATAAAAATTAGCTGAAACTTTTGTTTTACTGAAAATTTCAGCGAAATGTTTTATCTTGAATGTTAGTTAAGCCAATGCGCGTCTAATAAAATTTAAAATTTTAGGTTTTGAGATTTCATCATATTTTAATAAAAATGTCATAACTTTTATAAATATTAATATTTTCAAAAAATATTTTGTAAACACGTTAATTGGACCTGTGCAGTTCTAAAAAAAACAATTATTTTTCGATTTAAAATTTTTTATTTTAAAAAAAAAATTTATATGCAATATTATTGGCTTAAAATATCACGTGACCTAATTAAGCCCAGAATAAAAATTAGCTGAAACTTTTGTTTTACTGAAAATTTTTGCGAAATGTTTTATCTTGAATGTTAGTTAAGCCAATGCGCGTCTAATAAAATATAAAATTTTAGGTTTTGAGATTTCATCATATTTTAATAAAAATGTCATAACTTTTATAAATATTAATATTTTCAAAAAATATTTTGTAAACACGTTAATTGGACCTGTGCAGTTCTAACAATACAATTATTTTTCGATTTAAAATTTTTTATTTTTTTAAAAAAATTTATGTGGAATATTATTAGCTTAAAATATCACGTGACCAAATTAAACCCAGAATAAAAATTAGCTGAAACCTTTGTTTTACTAAAAATTTTTGCGAAATATTTTATCTTGAATGTTAGTAAGGCCAATGCGCGTCTAATAAAATTTAAAATTTTAGGTTTTGAGATTTTATCAATTTTTAATAAAAATGTCATAACTTTTATAAATATTAATATTTTCAAAAAATATTTTGTAAACACGTTAATTGGACCTGTGCAGTTCTAAAAGAACAATTATTTTTCGATTTAAAATTTTTTATTTTTTTAAAAAAATTTATATGCAATATTATTGGCTTAAAATATCACGTGACCTAATTAAACCCAGAATAAAAATTAGCTGAAACTTTTGTTTTACTGAAAATTTTTGCGAAATGTTTTATCTTGAATGTTAGTTAAGCCAATGCGCGTCTAATAAAATTTAAAATTTTAGGTTTTGAGATTTCATCATATTTTAATAAAAATGTCATAACTTTTATAAATATTAATATTTTCAAAAAATATTTTGTAAACACGTTAATTGGACCTGTGCAGTTCTAAAAAAACAATTATTTTTCGATTTAAAATTTTTTATTTTTTAAAAAAAATTTATATGCAATATTATTGGCTTAAAATATCACGTGACCTAATTAAACCCAGAATAAAAATTAGCTGAAACTTTTGTTTTACTTAAAATTTTTGCGAAATGTTTTATCTTGAATGTTAGTAAGGTCAATGCGCGTCTAATTAAATATAAAATTTTAGGTTTTGAGATTTTATCAATTTCTAATAAAAGTGTCATAACTTTTATGAATATTAAAATTTTCAAAAAATATTTTGTAAACACGTTAATTGGACCTGTGCAGTTCTAAAAGAACAATTATTTTTCGATTTAAAATTTTTTATTTTTTTTTTTAAATTTATATGCAATAATTATTGGCTTAAAATATCACGTGACCTAATTAAACCCAGAATAAAAATTAGCTGAAACTTTTGTTTTACTGAAAATTTTTGTGAAATGTTTTATCTTGAATGTTAGTTAAGCCAATGCGCGTCTAATAAAATATAAAATGTTAGGTTTTGAGATTTCATCAATTTTTAATAAAAGTGTCATAACTTTTATGAATATTAATATTTAAAAAAAATATTTTCTAAACACGTTAATTGGACCTGTGCAGTTCTAAAAGAACAATTATTTTTCGATTTAAAATTTTTTATTTTTTTTTTAAAATTTATATGCAATAATTATTGGCTTAAAATATCACGTGACCTAATTAAGCCCAGAATAAAAATTAGCTGAAACTTTTGTTTTACTGAAAATTTTTGCGAAATGTTTTATCTTGAATGTTAGTTAAGCCAATGCGCGTCTAATAAAATTTAAAATTTTAGGTTTTGAGATTTCATCATATTTTAATAAAAATGTCATAACTTTTATAAATACTAATATTTTCAAAAAATATTTTGTAAACACGTTAATTGGGCATGTGCAGTTTTAAAAGAACAATTATTTTTCGATTTAAATTTTTTTATTTTTTTAAAAAAATTTATATGCAATATAATTGGCTTAAAATATCACGTGACCTAATTAAACCCAGAATAAAAATTAGCTGAAACTTTTGTTTTACTGAAAATTTTTGCGAAATGTTTTATCTTGAATGTTAGTAAGGTCAATGCGCGTCTAATAAAATATAAAATTTTAGGTTTTGAGATTTCATCAATTTTTAATAAAAGTGTCATAACTTTTAGGAATATTAAAATTTTCAAAAAATATTTTGTAAACACGTTAATTGGACCTGTGCAGTTCTAAAAGAACAATTATTTTTCGATTTAAAATTTTTTATTTTTTTTTTAAAATTTATATGCAATAATTATTGGCTTAAAATATCACGTGACCTAATTAAACCCAGAATAAAAATTAGCTGAAACTTTTGTTTTACTGAAAATTTTTGCGAAATGTTTTATCTTGAATGTTAGTTAAGCCAATGCGCGTCTAATAAAATTTAAAATTTTAGGTTTTGAGATTTCACCATATTTTAATAAAAATGTCATAACTTTTATGAATATCAATATTTTCAAAAAATATTTTGTAAACCCGTTAATTGGACCTGTGCAGTTTTAAAAGAACAATTATTTTTCAATTTAAATTTTTTTATTTTTTTAAAAAAATTTATATGCAATATTATTGGCTTAAAATATCACGTGACCTAATTAAACCCAGAATAAAAATTAGCTGAAACTTTTGTTTTACTGAAAATTTTTGCGAAATGTTTTATCTTGAATGTTAGTTAAGCCAATGCGCGTCTAATAAAATTTAAAATTTTAGGTTTTGAGATTTCATCATATTTTAATAAAAATGTCATAACTTTTATAAATATTAATATTTTCAAAAAATATTTTGTAAACACGTTAATTGGACCTGTGCAGTTCTAAAAAAACAATTATTTTTCGATTTAAAATTTTTTATTTTTTAAAAAAAATTTATATGCAATATTATTGGCTTAAAATATCACGTGACCTAATTAAACCCAGAATAAAAATTAGCTGAAACTTTTGTTTTACTTAAAATTTTTGCGAAATATTTTATCTTGAATGTTAGTAAGGTCAATGCGCGTCTAATTAAATATAAAATTTTAGGTTTTGAGATTTTATCAATTTCTAATAAAAGTGCCATAACTTTTATGAATATTAAAATTTTCAAAAAATATTTTGTAAACACGTTAATTGGACCTGTGCAGTTCTAAAAGAACAATTATTTTTCGATTTAAAATTTTTTATTTTTTTTTTAAAATTTATATGCAATAATTATTGGCTTAAAATATCACGTGACCTAATTAAACCCAGAATAAAAATTAGCTGAAACTTTTGTTTTACTGAAAATTTTTGCGAAATGTTTTATCTTGAATGTTAGTAAGGCCAATGCGCGTCTAATAAAATATAAAATGTTAGGTTTTGAGATTTTATCAATTTTTAATAAAAGTGTCATAACTTTTATGAATATTAATATTTAAAAAAAATATTTTCTAAACACGTTAATTGGATCTGTGAAGTTCTAAAAGAACAATTATTTTTCGAATTAAAATTTTTTATTTTTTTTAAAAAATTCATATGCAATATTATTGGCTTAAAATATCACGTGACCTAATTAAGCCCAGAATAAAAATTATCTGAAACTTTTGTTTTACTGAAAATTTTTGCGAAATGTTTTATCTTGAATGTTAGTAAGGGCAATGCGCGCCTAATAAAATATAAAATTTTAGGTTTTGAGATTTCATCAATTTTTAATAAAAGTGTCATAACTTTTATAAATATTAATATTTTCAAAAAATATTTTGTAAACACGTTAATTGGACCTGTGCAGTTCTAAAAGAACAATTATTTTTCGATTTAAAAATTTTTATTTTTTTAAAAAAATTTATATGCAATATAATTGGCTTAAAATATCACGTGACCTAATTAAACCCAGAATAAAAATTAGCTGAAACTTTTGTTTTACTGAAAATTTTTGCTAAATGTTTTATCTTGAATGTTAGTAAGGCCAATGCGCGTCTAATAAAATATAAAATGTTAGGTTTTGAGATTTTATCAATTTTTAATAAAAGTGTCATAACTTTTATGAATATTAATATTTAAAAAAAATATTTTCTAAACACGTTAATTGGATCTGTGAAGTTCTAAAAGAACAATTATTTTTCGAATTAAAATTTTTTATTTTTTTTAAAAAATTCATATGCAATATTATTGGCTTAAAATATCACGTGACCTAATTAAGCCCAGAATAAAAATTATCTGAAACTTTTGTTTTACTGAAAATTTTTGCGAAATGTTTTATCTTGAATGTTAGTAAGGCCAATGCGCGCCTAATAAAATATAAAATTTTAGGTTTTGAGATTTCATCAATTTTTAATAAAAGTGTCATAACTTTTATAAATATTAATATTTTCAAAAAATATTTTGTAAACACGTTAATTGGACCTGTGCAGTTCTAAAAGAACAATTATTTTTCGATTTAAAAATTTTTATTTTTTTAAAAAAATTTATATGCAATATAATTGGCTTAAAATATCACGTGACCTAATTAAACCCAGAATAAAAATTAGCTGAAACTTTTGTTTTACTTAAAATTTTTGCTAAATGTTTTATCTTGAATGTTAGTAAGGCCAATGCGCGTCTAATAAAATATAAAATTTTAGGTTTTGAGATTTCATCAATTTTTAATAAAAGTGTCATAACTTTTATAAATATTAATATTTTCAAAAAATATTTTGTAAACACGTTAATTGGACCTGTGCAGTTCTAAAAGAACAATTATTTTTCGATTTAAAAATTTTTATTTTTTTAAAAAAATGTATATGCAATATTATTAGCTTAAAATATCACGTGACCTAATTAAACCCAGAATAAAAATTAGCTGAAACTTTTGTTTTACTGAAAATTTTTGCGAAATGTTTTATCTTGAATGTTAGTTAAGCCAATGCGCGTCTAATAAAATTTAAAATTTTAGGTTTTGAGATTTCACCATATTTTAATAAAAATGTCATAACTTTTATAAATATTAATATTTTCAAAAAATATTTTGTAAACCCGTTAATTGGGCCTGTGCAGTTTTAAAAGAACAATTATTTTTCAATTTAAATTTTTTTATTTTTTTAAAAAAATTTATATGCAATATTATTGGCTTAAAATATCACGTGACCTAATTAAACCCAGAATAAAAATTAGCTGAAACTTTTGTTTTACTGAAAATTTTTGCGAAATGTTTTATCTTGAATGTTAGTTAGGCCAATGCGCGTCTAATAAAATATAAAATTTTAGGTTTTGAGATTTCATCAATTTTTAATAAAAGTGTCATAACTTTTATGAATATTAATATTTAAAAAAAATATTTTGTAAACACGTTAATTGGATCTGTGCAGTTCTAAAAGAACAATTATTTTTCGAATTAAAATTTTTTATTTTTTTTAAAAAATTTATATGCAATATTATTGGCTTAAAATATCACGTGACCTAATTAAGCCCAGAATAAAAATTATCTGAAACTTTTGTTTTACTGAAAATTTTTGCGAAATGTTTTATCTTGAATGTTAGTAAGGCCAATGCGCGCCTAATAAAATATAAAATTTTAGGTTTTGAGATTTCATCAATTTTTAATAAAAGTGTCATAACTTTTATAAATATTAATATTTTCAAAAAATATTTTGTAAACACGTTAATTGGACCTGTGCAGTTCTAAAAGAACAATTATTTTTCGATTTAAAAATTTTCATTTTTTTAAAAAAATTTATATGCAATATAATTGGCTTAAAATATCACGTGACCTAATTAAACCCAGAATAAAAATTAGCTGAAACTTTTGTTTTACTTAAAATTTTTGCTAAATGTTTTATCTTGAATGTTAGTAAGGCCAATGCGCGTCTAATAAAATATAAAATTTTAGGTTTTGAGATTTCATCAATTTTTAATAAAAGTGTCATAACTTTTATAAATATTAATATTTTCAAAAAATATTTTGTAAACACGTTAATTGGACCTGTGCAGTTCTAAAAGAACAATTATTTTTCGATTTAAAAATTTTTATTTTTTTAAAAAAATGTATATGCAATATTATTAGCTTAAAATATCACGTGACCTAATTAAACCCAGAATAAAAATTAGCTGAAACTTTTGTTTTACTGAAAATTTTTGCGAAATGTTTTATCTTGAATGTTAGTTAAGCCAATGCGCGTCTAATAAAATTTAAAATTTTAGGTTTTGAGATTTCACCATATTTTAATAAAAATGTCATAACTTTTATAAATATTAATATTTTCAAAAAATATTTTGTAAACCCGTTAATTGGGCCTGTGCAGTTTTAAAAGAACAATTATTTTTCAATTTAAATTTTTTTATTTTTTTAAAAAAATTTATATGCAATATTATTGGCTTAAAATATCACGTGACCTAATTAAACCCAGAATAAAAATTAGCTGAAACTTTTGTTTTACTGAAAATTTTTGCGAAATGTTTTATCTTGAATGTTAGTTAGGCCAATGCGCGTCTAATAAAATATAAAATTTTAGGTTTTGAGATTTCATCAATTTTTAATAAAAGTGTCATAACTTTTATGAATATTAATATTTAAAAAAAATATTTTGTAAACACGTTAATTGGATCTGTGCAGTTCTAAAAGAACAATTATTTTTCGAATTAAAATTTTTTATTTTTTTTAAAAAATTTATATGCAATATTATTGGCTTAAAATATCACGTGACCTAATTAAGCCCAGAATAAAAATTAGCTGAAACTTTTGTTTTACTGAAAATTTTAGCGAAATGTTTTATCTTGAATGTTAGTAAGGCCAATGCGCGTCTAATAATATATGAAGTGTTAGGTTTTGAGATTTCATCAATTTTTAATAAAAGTGTCATAACTTTTATGAATATTAATATTTAAAAAAAATATTTTCTAAACACGTTAATTGGATCTGTGAAGTTCTAAAAGAACAATTATTTTTCGAATTAAAATTTTTTATTTTTTTTAAAAAATTTATATGCAATATTATTGGCTTAAAATATCACGTGACCTAATTAAGCCCAGAATAAAAATTAGCTGAAACTTTTGTTTTACTGAAAATTTTTGCGAAATGTTTTATCTTGAATGTTAGTAAGGTCAATGCGCGTCTAATAAAATATAAAATTTTGGGTTTTGAGATTTCATCAATTTTTAATAAAAATGTCATAACTTTTAGGAATATTAAAATTTTCAAAAAATATTTTGTAAACACGTTAATTGGACCTGTGCAGTTCTAAAAGAACAATTATTTTTCGAATTAAAATTTTTTATTTTTTTAAAAAAATTTATATGCAATATTATTGGCTTAAAATATCACGTGACCTAATTAAGCCCAGAATAAAAATTAGCTGAAACTTTTGTTTTACTGAAAATTTTAGCGAAATGTTTTATCTTGAATGTTAGTAAGGCCAATGCGCGTCTAATAAAATATAAAATGTTAGGTTTTGAGATTTTATCAATTTTTAATAAAAGTGTCATAACTTTTATGAATATTAATATTTAAAAAAAATATTTTCTAAACACGTTAATTGGATCTGTGAAGTTCTAAAAGAACAATTATTTTTCGAATTAAAATTTTTTATTTTTTTAAAGAAATTTATATGCAATATTATTGGCTTAAAATATCACGTGACCTAATTAAGCCCAGAATAAAAATTAGCTGAAACTTTTGTTTTACTGAAAATTTTTGCGAAATGTTTTATCTTGAATGTTAGTAAGGCCAATGCGCGTCTAATAAAATATAAAATTTTAGGTTTTGAGATTTCATCAATTTTTAATAAAAGTGTCATAACTTTTATGAATATTAATATTTAAAAAAAATATTTTGTAAACACGTTAATTGGATCTGTGAAGTTCTAAAAGAACAATTATTTTTCGAATTAAAATTTTTTATTTTTTTTAAAAAATTTATATGCAATATTATTGGCTTAAAATATCACGTGACCTAATTAAGCCCAGAATAAAAATTAGCTGAAACTTTTGTTTTACTGAAAATTTTTGCGAAATGTTTTATCTTGAATGTTAGTAAGGCCAATGCGCGTCTAATAAAATATAAAATTTTAGGTTTTGAGATTTCATCAATTTTTAATAAAAGTGTCATAACTTTTATAAATATTAATATTTTCAAAAAATATTTTGTAAACACGTTAATTGGACCTGTGCAGTTCTAAAAGAACAATTATTTTTCGATTTAAAATTTTTTATTTTTTTAAAAAAATTTATATGCAATATTATTGGCTTAAAATATCACGTGACCTAATTAATCCCAGAATAAAAATTAGCTGAAACTTTTGTTTTACTGAAAATTTTTGCGAAATGTTTTATCTTGAATGTTAGTTAAGCCAATGCGCGTCTAATAAAATATAATTTTAGGTTTTGAGATTTCTTCATATTTTAATAAAAATGTCATAACTTTTATAAATATTAATATTTAAAAAAAATATTTTGTAAACACGTTAATTGGATCTGTGAAGTTCTAAAAGAACAATTATTTATCGAATTAAAATTTTTTATTTTTTTTAAAAAATATATATGCAATATTATTGGCTTAAAATATCACGTGACCTAATTAAACCCAGAATAAAAATTAGCTGAAACTTTTGTTTTACTGAAAATTTTTGCGAAATGTTTTACCTTGAATGTTAATAAGGCCAATGCGCGTCTAATAAAATTTAAAATTTTAGGTTTTAAGATTTCATCAATTTTTAATAAAAGTGTCATAACTTTTATAAATATTAATATTTTCAAAAAATATTTTGTAAACACGTTAATTGAACCTGTGCAGTTCTAAAAGTACAATTATTTTTCGATTTAAAATTTTTTATTTTTTTAAAAAAGTTTATATGGAATATTATTGGCTTAAAATATCACGTGACCAAATTAAACCCAGAATAAAAATTAGCTGAAACTTTTGTTTTACTGAAAATTTTTGCGAAATGTTTTATCTTGAATGTTAGTAAGGCCAATGCGCGTCTAATAAAATATAAAATGTTAGGTTTTGAGATTTTATCAATTTTTAATAAAAGTGTCATAACTTTTATAAATATTAATATTTTTAAAAAATATTTTGTAAACACGTTAATTGGACCTGTGCAGTTCTAAAAGAAAAATTATTTTTTGATTTAAAATTTTTTATTTTTTTAAAAAAATTTATATGCAATATTATTGGCTTAAAATATCACGTGACCTAATTAATCCCAGAATAAAAATTAGCTCAAACTTTTGTTTTACTAAAAATTTTTGCGAAATGTTTTATCTTGAATGTTAGTTAAGCCAATGCGCGTCTAATAAAATATAAAATTTTAGGTTTTGAGATTTCATCAATTTTTAATAAAAGTGTCATAACTTTTATGAATATTAATATTTAAAAAAATATTTTGTAAACACGTTAATTGGATCTGTGAAGTTCTAAAAGAACAATTATTTTTCGAATTAAAATTTTTTATTTTTTTTAAAAAATTTATATGCAATATTATTGGCTTAAAATATCACGTGACCTAATTAAGCCCAGAATAAAAATTAGCTGAAACTTTTGTTTTACTAAAAATTTTTGCGAAATGTTTTATCTTGAATGTTAGTTAATCCAATGCGCGTCTAATAAAATATAAAATTTTAGGTTTTGAGATTTCATCAATTTTTAATAAAAGTGTCATAACTTTTATGAATATTAATATTTAAAAAAATATTTTGTAAACACGTTAATTGGATCTGTGAAGTTCTAAAAGAACAATTATTTTTCGAATTAAAATTTTTTATTTTTTTTAAAAAATTTATATGCAATATTATTGGCTTAAAATATCACGTGACCTAATTAAGCCCAGAATAAAAATTAGCTGAAACTTTTGTTTTACTGAAAATTTTTGCGAAATGTTTTATCTTGAATGTTAATAAGGCCAATGCGCGTCTAATAAAATTTAAAATTTTAGGTTTTGAGATTTCATCAATTTTTAATAAAAGTGTCATAACTTTTATAAATATTAATATTTTCAAAAAATATTTTGTAAACACGTTAATTGGACCTGTGCAGTTCTAAAAGAACAATTATTTTTCGATTTAAAATTTTTTATTTTTTCAAAAAAATTTATATGCAATATTATTGGCTTAAAATATCACGTGACCTAATTAAACCCAGAATAAAAATTAGCTGAAACTTTTGTTTTACTGAAAATTTTAGCGAAATGTTTTATCTTAAATGTTAGTTAACCGAATGCGCGACTAATAAAATATAAAATTTTAGGTTTTGAGATTTCATCATATTTTAATAAAAATGTCATAACTTTTATAAATATTAATATTTAAAAAAAATATTTTGTAAACACGTTAATTTGGCCTGTGCAGTTTTAACAAAACAATTATTTTTTCGATTTAAATTTTTTATTTTTTTTCAAATGTATATGCAATATTATTTGCCAAAAATATCATGTGACTTAGTTAAACCCATATCATGCGGGATGGGGTAGGTGATACACGACCCCTTTAAGCTAAAGTCGTGAGACATTGACCAGACTTGTTGTGGGGTGACCCCACAGATATTTGCACCTTTGCCCTTAGATCTTATAAATTAATAAATTACTATTTGTGGTGCGCAATAATTTTGTAGCATAAATTTGAATAAGGTAAGACAATAAAGTATTTTATAACATGTAAAAGGTTTTGGTTTTTGGAAAGCATTACCGCTTTTTACCAAATCACATTATCAAATGTTACATGAAACGTCCCATTTGAGCTAAAGTCGTATGACATTAGTTACAATTGTTGTAGGGGGACCCCACAGATATTTGCACATTTGCTCTTAGATCTTATAAATTAATAAATTACTATTTGTGGTGCGCAATAATTTTGTTGCATAAATTTGAATAAGGTAAGACAATAAAGTATTTTACAACATGTAATGGGTTATGGTTTATAATGGTTTATGTTTTTTTTTTAACAAATATTTTTCGATTTAAAATATTTTATTTTTTTCAAAAAATTTATATGCAATATCATTGGCCAAAAATATCACGTAATCTAATCAAACCCAGAATAAAATGTAGCTGAAACTTTTGTTTTATTGAAAATCTTTGCGAAATGTTTTATCTTGAATGTTAGTTAGGCCAATGCGCGTCTAATAAAATACAAAATTTTAAGTTTTGAGATTTCATCAATTTTTAATAAAAGTGTCATAACTTTTATGAATATTAATATTTTCAAAAAATATTTTGTAAACACGTTAATTTGGCCTGTGCAGTTTTAACAAAACAAATATTTTTCGATTTAAAATTTTTTTTATTTTTTTTCAAATTTATATGCAATATTATTTGCCAAAAATATCATGTGACCTAGTTTAACCCATATCATGCGGTATGGGGTTGGTGATACACGTCCCCTTGAAACTTTTGTTTTACTGAAAATTTTTGCGAAATGTTTTATCTTAAATGTTAGTTAGGTAATGCGCGTCTAATAAAATATAAAATTTTAGGTTTTGAGATTTTATCAATTTTTAATAAAAGTCCGACTGGCACACATTTATTTTTGTATATTTTTTTTTATTTGATAAAATTTTAAATACAGACAGTTATTTACAACAACATTAAAAAATACACTCAAAATAGTAGTAAAATACTTAATATATGAACCACTGAATAAAACTGAAAAGCACCAATTCAAGTCAAATCTATTGAGGACTAATATTGAACTAAACACGCTACAAATAGAAAGGCAGTTAATACTTAATCAATATTTACACATCTAAATAGCAATTCCCTTTTTAAATAGGCAGTTTTCGTTACAGTAAATTTTTAGAAAACGCAAAAATATAGTTTAACGTTAAAATTATTTCATTACAAAAAAGTCTTATATTTTACTGAAATTAGGCTATACGAAATTCGGTCGAGGTAATTAGCAAAATCCTAAGCTATAAAAGCAAACCTTTACTACAAAATAAAATTGAAATTACAAAAAAGTTATAACAGTAAAATTGAATAAAAATTAAACGGTCTACCACCATAGTAATGAAACTTAAAACAGTGGCACGAATATAGAAATCACAATGTGGCAAAAAGGAATGTTTTATCAAGTTATTTTGAAAACGATTTTAAAGCTCGCACTGCTAGTAGCTTGCTACCACTTGCACCAGGTAAAGCGGAAAAGATTGGACGTTTGGAACTACTTAGACCGGGACTCGAACCCTCGTCCTGGTTCTCAGCTTCGGATTTAATTTCCATTTTTTGAACGATTAGTCGTAAGAGATCGTGTTGTTGGTCAAGGGAATTTTGCATTTTTTTGATTCTGTGTTAAAATATAACAAATGTACTTTTAATTTATCTATCCTACAATACAAATAAGCATATATACATTTCTTTAAATTGTTTATTTACCTGTCTTTTTGCTTGGAGAGTTCTAATTGCAATAGACTTGTGTTTGAGTCCAAATCTTTAGATTCTTCATCTCCATATTCTGACTGTACGCCAGTGTGCTTGAACAACTAAAAAAAAATAAACTGTTAATCGTTTATAGTAGTTTTTATGCACAGTTATTCGGTAATCACTTTTTCACACAGAAATTTTTTAGACTATAGGTGCTTCAAAAATATGATATTTTAAGTCAAGTTTTAAGTTTGGATTTTTTTAAACGTTGAATTACCTGTCCCCAAGCTTGTGCAAATTTCCCGCCAAATCGATTGGGATACAACGTCACATGAGCTTTGTCAACTCGCTTGAGAAATGAAGTCGGTAAGCGAGATTCGATAGAAGTGTGATGGTTAACCTGAATTAAAGTTAAAAGTTACATAAAAAAATCAAGTTGTCTTTTTTTTGGTGGTAAAAAAGTTAAATCAACTTGTCTATTAGTGTTTTTTAAGATACATAAATTTTGACAAATTCATTTCAATATATTTTTTGACCATTACTACAAGGTTTTATTTAAAAAAAACTTAACTACTTATTAAAGAACCATTCTTTAAGACATTTTTGCATTGTTTATATAACTACAATATTAAGGAGGGGCCAACAGATGTTTTTGTAAAATATTACCTGCATTGCTAGTCGTTGTAATACAGCATTGCTTTGAACTTGCGCAATATCGCCAACTGCCAAACCAATCAGTAAATTCATCAGCAATATTGGCATCACGATAATAAACAAAATCAACAATATAAAACTCGGTGCACTGTAATGGAAAGTGTTTGGATTTCCATCAACAAAGGGGTCAAGGAACTTCTCTATGTAGCCGATCTCACCTAGTAACATTGTTATGACCCGCATTATAGACAAACCTGGATCACTGAATGCTTTGTCAGCCTGCCAACAAAAGTATTGTGTCACTATTTTGAACTAGGCCTTATTATTAAATTTATTTTGTTTTAGGTAATGATCGTTTGGTACAATGTGGACCCGAAGATATTGTCTATTATTTTCCTACTGCTTAGATTTTGGGTTTGGGCCAAGTAAGAACAACCTTAGTCAAGATCGCTACAGCATAAATTGCACTAAAAATCCTATGTGGTAACACCATAAAGCTAGAAATATAATTTTGTTTTAGACCTACCTCGTTTTGCATTAGAACAGTGAAGGCAAGCGCAAAAGCCACGATCAAAAACGAGAATACAAGTAAAACCTTAACTAAGGTTTTAAGGATATGAAGAAACATCACGACATAGATACCAGCAATATCGAACCTTAAAAAAAACAAAAAAATGAATCTATTGGTAAGAGAGCGGGCCTAAATATTAGTATTATAGGCATAATTTAAATTATGCTAGCAACCTATGATTATATTCTCAATTGAAATAAATTTGTTACCTTCTTTAAATAAAAATGATATTCATATTATTACTAAATTACCAAAACAAATTGTTACACTCACTTTTGAAGAAAATTAAGCAGGTTAAACCAGGCCATAAATATAGCAACGGCGCCTAACTCAAATTGCCAATGCAATGGGTAACCAGTTAGAAATGGGGCAGCATATAAAACGCTTGTTACATATAACAACCATTCCATAGCATTAGTAATGTCCATAAAGTAGGCCAATTTCTGGAAAATTTAAAAACAATCGTGTTATGAGTTTATACGTGTTTTTATTACTTTATAGAGGTGGGCTCTATTTTACACTTGAGTTATTTGTAATAACCAAGCTAAGGAGCAAAAGTGAGAAATCGGTGCGACTTTAACCGGAAACCTTTGGTCGAAGTTTCTTTTTCATAACCAATGCACCACAATTTGTATTTATATAGTAATCTTCATTTGCGATATATACACTTGTCGAGAGAATATAAGTTGTACTAGAAGTCCAACATTGAAATTTCAATATATTTTAACAATGATACTTAATAGGCTCACCTGTTGAAACATCTGGACGCCTTCCTTACCGATTTGTAGAATGTTGACAACAATGAGAAGTATTATCATCGCCGATTGAAAGTTCGAGTAATAGATCGGAAAATTGGCCGGTGCACTCCCGTTAACACTAAATACAAGAAATAGATTCACATATTTTAAAACCTATTACAAAACAAACCAGAACTTATTAAACAAAAAGCAAGTGTTCTTTCTATTAAAAAAGCATCGCCAGATTTTAATATAGCGCCAAAATTTACTATACTTTATACTTTCACTACTTTCATAAGCAAAATATTTTATTTTTGCAACAACAATTGATCATAAACAAAAATTTTCTAAGAAACTTACATATTAACTGGGGTTTGATCGTTTTCTACATGAATTCCAGAATTGATTGTACAAACAAGGTATGTAATAGGAAATAAACTTAACATGTAGAATAACAAGTTAAGGCTGTGAAACAATCTTCCATAAGCGTTCCTAAAATTAAAACAAAATATTTGTTACAAATTTTACTCTTTAAACTGAATTTAGGTTTTAAAATAAACAAAACTTTTGATTCAATTGTGTAATAACAAACTGGTTAAAACGAAGAAAAACTAAAATTTTAATACTATTAATTCTCTAATAATTTATACATTACCATTTTTGCTGCAGGTAAGCAATTGCAACTGGATGTCGTAGGCACTCAACTCGATTAAATTCCACCATTTTCTAAAATTAACAAAATAAATTTTTATATGAAATCGAAAAATGTAAAATACAGATAAAATTAAAACTTACGTTTAAAGCTGGAAGAGCTAGACAGCTTTCTTCCATTGGAAATAAGGTTTCAAGTTCGTTGTATTTATCTTTTTCACTTGGATTGTCATGTTTGTCCTTCTTCACTTGCTTCAGTTGTTTAAGTAATTCGTCTCTTATTGTGATTGGAGGCTGCAAATACTGTAACAAAAAATACAACGCTTAACTCTAAAGTTGTGTACATAACTTTACCCTTTTATCAAGTTATGTGTCGATATTATCATATTACATAAGTAGTTTTAAACCTTTCAATTTCTAACAAAAATTTTGCTATTGTAAAAGTGCATACCAATAGTGCATATACAAAAGACTATAAATACCAGGGATAATGGGGCAATTTTTCCAGGATTTAAAAGATTGTACCCTACCTTGAAGTGATAGCGAATCCAGTAATCTTCACTTCGTTTGTCTACATCGGCAGTTTCTTTACAGCGATTCATCACAGCCTAAAATACAACAATTTTATTTAAGTGTATAAAATTTATAGGTTTTGTAAACACCAGTTGCAGAGTGAACCAGCAGCGTGGTGTCGTGGTAAGAACACTTGCTACACCAACATGAGGTCATGGATTTAATCCCCACTGCTCTTATGCTGCAACGCCCTTGAGTAAGATTCTATAAATGGCATGAACTCCTGCTGAGCCAGCACTTAATCAGCAGTATAATTATCGGGCAATTATAATCTATAATATCCCAAACTGCCAAAGGCAACTCGAGACTGGGCCGGAGTAACTGATGTTACTCTATGTTTAAGTCGTGCATTCGACTTTCCCACATCGAGGATAAAGATATATACAAAAAAAAATTTTGCATACCTTACATACCTTCTGCTTTTTAAATTACATGTGGTCGTTATTTAAATAACTCTTTATTGCATAAAAAATAGGGAAATTTCAAATTTAAACCAACCACTGAGACATCAGGTAGTTGTTGAATAAGTAGAAGAAAAGGGGGGTAAATCAATATCCCATGTTTTTGAAACACATTCATTGCTTCTTCCCATCGTGCATTCTATAAAATGAATATTGTTTTATACCAATAATTCATTTACAAATAAACAAGAAATTCTACATAGAAAATGTTATATTTTGCACTTTGCTTCAAATTTATTTATAAATTTGTGGATACAAAAACAAATAATACATTTGCACCAATAATTTGTTTAATCCTCAATAAGAATTCATCATAAAACCTCCGGTTAAATTACTTTTAATTTTTAGATTTCATTAACTATTACATTTAAATTTAATTGTTTTAATCTTTTCTGGTACCCAGACGTTTCTTTTTTGACTTTTGAACCTTACCTGTACAATGGAAAATGCGACTTCACGATTTTGGTCAATAATAGCTTCAGTAAAACAGGTTTCACCAGCATTGTTACGTAATATTGTCGCATTCAACTTCAACAATAAGTCGACAGCGTTCACGTGGCCTGCTTTAGCGGCTAAATGCAATGCTGTGTTCTGGAAAATCAGAAAATAAAACTTTAACAATTTTGTAATGGAAATTTATAATTTTTACTACATTTTGAAGTAACTACTTTTTTTTAATTTTGCACAGGAAAAAGTAACTACTTACCCCTTCTCCTTCGACTTGATCAATCAGGTGAAAATGGGTCTCCACCAACATTCGAATCGTTTTCGTGTAACCGCTGGATGCCGCCACATGCAACACTGATTCACCTTTAACATTACGATGCAGAATAGCTCCCCTACGTAAAAATATAAAACTTATCTTTGATTTGTAAAAAAGTAAAAATTAAATTAAAATTTTTTAATAAAATTATTTTATTTTTTAGAATTATTAGTGCGCGTACCCTGCCAAGTTATTAAACAGTTGAAAATGTGATTAATTGTATAAAATTACCTGTTTAGTAGAAGTTGTACAACTTTAACATGACCGTTAAGTGCAGCAAAATGCAATGGTGTCATTCCGAATTCGTCTTTTTCATTAATGATGTTTGGACCCTATCATCACAATAAATTGTTTTTAAATTTAATTTAATCTAAGCATCAAATAAAAAATATTTTTTAAATAAAATTGTGATTTTTGAAATAAATTCTTCTGTTAGTCTAAACGCACTAATGCCATAATATTAATTAACATTACAAAACTGTCAACTCAAGGTCATATTGATAAAAAAAAAACTTTAAAAGACTTAAATTTTATATCTTAAAGTTGAACTTGATAAATGCACTAGCATAAATACCTGGGGACTGTCCAATAACCGACAGCATGCATTGAATCTTCCATACATTGACGCAAAGTGCAGAGCTGATTGTTTTTTGCAAGTTTTTAGCAAAGCACTGACTCCGAAATTCATCAGGAGTTTCAGACTAGGTAAATTCCCCTCCTGGCATGCATAATGAAGTGGTGAGCACCCACGTGAATCGGGTTGGCTCATTAACTGCTGAGTTTCCGGTTTCTAAAACAACAAAAAAATATTTTTTTTGTATTTCTTAATCATCGATGTGAAAAGGTCGACTTCACGACCCAAACATAGAGTGACATCTGTTACCCTAGCCCAGTCTCGAGTTGCCTTTTGCAATTTGGGATATTATAGATTATAATTGCCCAATAATTAAGCTGCCGATTAAGCGTTTTCTTAGCAGGAGTTCTGTATATGCGACAGATAATAAACAATTGTAGCCTAAATATAGTTCGGGTTTATTACAATTCAAAATACATTAATTGTTTGAAGAATTTATGTTGTATTTAAACTTACGTTAAACATCTCACAAACACTCGACATATATTCTTTCTTGGTTTGATTTTCAGCCAAGTTACAAATATCCCCTCCTTTTAAAATTATCACGTGCATCAAATTACGTTCCTCCATGTCCTAGAATAGCGTTAAAATAAGGTTTATATTTATATACAGTCTAGACTCTAAAACAAGTGAAATATAGTCGTAGACTTTAAAAAAGATAAAAAATAGTATGTAAAAAATAAAACTTATACAATATAGTACAATGTTGTATGTTTATACAATGAAGTAGAAGAATAAATTTTAGTCAAGGGCTTTTAAAATCAAGGTTATACGCAAAAAACCTTATAAAATGATATATATGCAAATCTTTTCACGGCAAAAAATAATATGTATGCAAACCAAATAAAAAAGGTCCCCCAAAAAATTGTATTTAAGTTTTGTCTTATATGCGTAATATTAAAAAAATTACCTTAACCATGATATCAGCTCCCAAATCCAAAAGAGTTCGAACACTGTCCCAACTTTCTCGATAAGCTGCTAACATTAATGGAGTCCGTTCTTCAGCATCCATTATCTCAATATTAGCTCCTTTTTCGACCAGGTATTTGAGTATTGGTGGATGGTTATACATCGCAGCTCTGTTATAGTAAAAAAAATACATTTTGTATTATATATTAATAAGTATAAACTAGATATTAGCATTTTGCCATGGTTGACGTAATTTTTAGATTAAAAGTTTCAAGTTATATTTTAACTTCTGTAGCTATAGTTGGTTTAGCCTCTTTTAACTAATTCTGAATAAATAAAAGGTAAGTTTATATAAATAGTAAATCATTTTCAAAATGAAGCTTATTAAATGTGGGTAAGCCTAATAAAAAGACTTGAAACGTAGATGCAGCTCTTAAAATTTTCACACATATATGCCTGATAATCTAATAAGCAATATGCTTTAAATGTTTACAAAAAAATTAACAGCGAAAATCTTAATTCAACTTACTTGTGCAGTGGCGATTGTTCTTGCTTATCGAGAATAGACAAACATGCTTTCGCTTGTTCCGGGGCCAGATCGAACATAAGTTTAACTATTTGTAAGTTACCCTGTCCACAAACCATATGAAGTGGTGTCGAATCATCAGACTGTTTAGTGTCTAAGCGGGCACCAAACCTGGAGTGAAAATTTAGTTATTATAATTTTTCGTTTACCATTAATGTATTTGTTTATTTATACTTGGTGTTGGATGGAAAATTTATAACCTAATTTTATGACATTTTTTGGTGCCTTGGCTTTTTACAATTATTTTTGTTTGCCGATATTGCTAGAATAGTAACCTAGTTAAACTAAGTCAAAATAGCAAAAGCTAGCGCTTTACGATTAGTGACAGTACAAAAAAAGTTAAATAAGAAAAAGGTTATTATCACCTTAGACCTACAATATATATAGACCCGTTGCGTGCTTTTTATATTTAAATACCTTTTTTTTCAACCAAATTTTGGTACATTTACATTAACGTATTATTTACTTACTCCAAGCAGAGTCGAATCGAGCACATATTTCCACCAGTAACAGCGGTGTGTAGTGGACTACTTCGTTCTTTGTCACCAAAAGTTAATAACTGGGAAGCTGTATATCCCCATTTCTCTCCTTGAGCAAGTATAAGTTGCATCACCCTAAAACAAATAATAAAAAATATTACAAAGATTCAAACGAATACATATGCAGAAAGAGTTATTAGGATTTATTAGGCCTACCACCAGCAAAATAAATATTTATAATATTTTTAGCTGATATTTAAAACCTAAACAAAAATAAGAAAATTATAACAATTTATTTTTTGCATGACTTATTTTGTACATTTATATTAAGTGTGCTAAATGGGGTGTTAAGCTACACCTGTAAACGCTGGGCTTAATAGTAAATAGTGTAGCATTGATGCAACTTGAACTCAAAACCTTCTGGCCCTTAATCCGCTGGTATAACAGGTACGCCACCTTGCCAAACAAAATAATACTTAAATTACTTTCTTGATCCTACCGCTGCAGCAACATGTAGAGGTCTATAACCTTGACTACATGGTAAACAAGGCTTTGCACCTGAATCTAATAACATCTTGAACGCCTCCACGTGGTCAGTGTGAGCTCCGATATGTAAAGCTGTGTTGTTGCCTGAACCACGCATGTTTATATCAACCTAAAAATAAAAAAAAATTTAAAAAAAGTTAAATTTTTCTTCTTATAAAAAGATTTTTTGTATTTTTAGTTTGTGATGCAAGGTAACAAATTATTAGTTTTTTAAATCAGCACAGTTGTTTTTATAAATTTGGAGTTTCATGCATAATTACCTTCTTTTTAAAGATGTTTTATTAAACATAATTAATATTTAGTTTTTGATTAAAATAAGCTACTATTAAAACTACCTACTTTTCGATCTATCAAAACTTTAAGTGACCGCAACGAATTCTGCTTCACTGCCAGTAGTATAGCAGGATAACCATTATTATCACGTAAGGTCGGATCAGCGCCCACACTTAACAAATAATCAACACTTAATGCGGAATCACTGGAGACCGCCCAATGAAGTGCAGTAGCTTGTAGATCATCAGTAGCAGATAGAACTAAAAAAACATAATTTATATAAAAAAATTAGTTAAGATGCTTTAGTTAAGATGCCCCTTTTTATATTTTTTTATCCTCGAAGTGAGAAGGTCGACTTTACGACTTAAACATAGAGTAACATCTGTTACCCCACCCAGTCTTGATTTGCATTTGGCAATTTGGGATAATATAGATTATAATTGCCTGAATTACATGTTGGCTCAGCATCAAGCGTTAATATAATTAACAGCGCCTTACTTAAGGGCGCTACAGCACGTGGGGAGTGGGGATCAAACCCAAGACCTCGTGTAGTGAAGCCAAATGTTCTGACTATTACACGTACTGAAAGGAGAGATAAAGTAAGTAACATTAGCTCAATTTAAATATTTAAAACTTACGTTCTTGCCCGTTCGGATGACTTAAAATATAATTCATAACTTTTGTCTGTTCGGCCATTGCCGCATGGTGGAGCACCGTGGCACCCTTCCGGTCACAAGCCATAAGGCGATCGGGATCAGCATTGCAAAGGTCTGCAAGTTGGGAAACTTTTCCGTTTGTTGCAAGCTACAAAGAAATTATTAATTTAAGTTATTTATTATCTTGAAAAAAGAAAATTTTTCCAAATTTTTTTAAATTAAAAAAAAGTTACTTACATATTATTATATTTATAAAACTTTGTTTGTAAAAATTAAATGAAATAATATAAGAATATTTTAACGCCGTGCTTGTAAGTTAAAAAGCTTGAATATACAAACTGGCATTTCAACATTAACAAATAGCATGCACATTTCTTAAAAAGTTACATATTTAAAAAATAAATTAAACAAAACGGTGCAATACCAAAAATAACGTTTTTATTATTTACTTTAAAAATATCGGCTAAGTAATCAAAATGGTTAACTACAGTTGTAGATATAGGACTAACTGTCCTTTTATTTCGACTTAACATATTTGCGGTTCTACTAACACTTTCATGAAGTAACAACAATAATTACTCTAACACTATAATTAAATTTACAATAACTAAAGCATGCTAGTGCAAGCGCTATTGTAGTTCACTATTTTAAGGTTTTTAGAACTGAATATCTCCTATTATATAAACGGTGGACCTTTACAAAAAGCTAGCCAACTATAAACAATGGTAACATAAAACAACAAATGAAATTAGATATGGTTAACACATTTAAAAAGTACAAACAATTGACCATGACAAATACTAAAGGTATAAAAAATCATGACTAAGGTAAATCTAAAATGAGTTTGCATTTTTTTAAATGTTTTTAAAAAAATTTAAAACGTAACTTTAGAAATACCTTTAAATAAAAATGTTTATACCTTTAAATATTTAACTATGCCAAAATAAACTGCATTAATAAACAAAAAGGTACAATAAAAATGTTGTATAAAACCTAGTAAAAATACTACTAAAATTATTATTTTAAACCTAAAATTCAACCCACTTGCATTTCCATATTTATTTTATCAAAAGCTCTTCTTAATGCAGTATGACTTAGTGTACATTGATGATAACCAACATATTCTGATACTTGGTCACTGTTTATGTCAAATTCCGATACTTGTTCGTCATAAATATCATAATCGGTTTCTTCGTTATATAACACCGAAAGGCAGTTTTCGAAGCAGCCTGTTTTTTTAGCGCCGTAAATGCTGCTTTCTCGTGAAATTGCGTTGCTGTAGTTTTTATCGTTTGGTTTTTCAGGATTTCCGAATTCCAAGTCGACGTTAACAGGCTCTAAAACCCGACTAGAAGTTGATTTAATACTAATTATTGAATTTCGACTCATTTTCTACAACTTTGTCATTTAAAAATCATTTAAAATATAAAAGCACTAAAAACAATGCACCAAATAGTTTTACATTAAGTTTTACATATATAGCTTCTGTCAACTCAAGGCTTATTAAGATCGCTTTGCAAATAACTATAATGGCCTTAGCAAGTATATTAAGCTCGTTAATATTGCTTTGACAAATAGCAGCATTGTTGATACAGCATTGAAACATTTATTAACCTTTGATTTTTTAACGCATTAGTTGACATTAATGCATACATTATTATTTGTATTAGGTAAATTAAACATTAAATTTATGTTGTTAATTGTCAATTTAGACTTATACTTCCACATTTTTATTAACCTATCATTAAAATATGACCAAACATCACAAATAAATATTTTTGATATCAGTTATAAATGTTTAGCTATAAAAGTTACTTTATAACGTTTAACGTGCACCTTTAAAAGATCCATTTTACCTGACAACTTTACATTAATTTAAACTAATGTATATAATATATATATATATATATATATATATACCTAAACTAACATATTTAAGTCTGCTTAATATCAATAGGCCTAGCATAGCTTTTGCTGACTTTCGTAATTGAACGCAAGTTTGTATCGTAATATTTTGTATATTAAACATAACTTGACTCACTAACCTTCTACGTAAGCTTTAACACGTTTACCTTGTCGGATATCCTAGCGTTAGTAAAAAGCCTGAAGCTAGTTTTTTTTATTTGTCTAATCACAGATTTAAAATACTATTCTCTAACCGTTCTACAAAAGGAAAACAATTCTTTCTCTTAATTCTAAACAAAAAAAAGCCTAAATATTTATGCTAAAATGAAGAAATCAATACCTTCATTTCGATTTAAAATACTAAAAGCGTTATATATTATTTTATACCCTCTCATAAATCTAAGCTTAATGTTTTACAAATTAAAGGTATAACTAGGGGTTTGTGGTATTTATTCTGACAATGTCAATATTAGTATAAGTCAATTAATCATATTTATACAAAGCCATATAGTTAATCAAATCTTATTCTAAAAAGTAAAATGCTAAAATAAGTATTTAAAATTTTTAAATAACTGCAATTAAAGAATTTAACATCAAATTTTTTTAACATTCAATTATTTTTGAAACAATAAAATTTAATTTGTTCATTTTAACAATAAATATTTAGCATATTTTCAGATACGCTATTCGTTATTTTTACACTGCTAATCTTAAAGATTGTCGACACTAACCGATGTTCTATTGAACGAAACGAATTCTTTAACTAACAATAAATAATTGATTAAACTAAATACATTATACAGATATCTTTTAACTGTTTTTGCGATAAAGTTTTTTTAACAGTTGCTTAAAAAAATATCTAATTTAAAATCTTTATTATTCTTCAAACACCTAAGGTAAGTTTAATTTTTATACAATCAATACGAAAATAAGAAATAAAATAAAAAAAGCTTTTTTTTTGTATTTAAATTTAATTATTTTTTATTCTGAAATTACTTTTTAAAAATAGTTTAAATACATAAAAATAATACAGCTAAACAAATGTGATATACTAAGCCGCACTCTAAATTAAAACTAAAACTTTTTGAACGATAATATTACTGCTCAAGAGAATAAATATGAACAAAATACGACCTACGACCCCTAAACTTAATTAATTTTAGTTTAACCTTAAAATAACCTATTTAGAAAACAAATTAAAACTGAAAAACAAAAAATCAAACCTCAATCAGTTTTGAAGTTTCCACTTCAGAATATACACGAGATGAAATATTTTCCTGTTTCGAGCCACAACTTATGACGTCACATTTCCTATTATTACGTAGGCGTCGAAATTTTTCCATAGTTAGAAAATTTATTTTAAAATTGTTTTTTCTCTAAACGGTACAAAAAAGTAATTCAAAAATATTGCTTGATATAAATACTAACTTTTTCCTAAAGTCTTGAGTTAACCTTAATTTTATTTTTTCTTGTAAAAACAACTTATTGTCTGGATTTCAAACATATTTTTCGACAACTTTTTCAAGTACTTTTTAAGGTTAGGTTACGACAATGTATGACAAAAATTGTTAGTTATGCAACCTACATAACATACAAAATACTAAAGATTTCTCTTTTATTTAAAGGTATGTTACGGTAGGTTGCATGACAAAAATTCGAAAAGAAATTTAAAACAATTTACCCCGGAATAAAATTTAATAAATTATAAATTAATAAATTATTAAAGTATTTTTTTAAACATTGCTATCTAATCTTAATAAAAAAATCTATTTGCGAAAAAAAGTTGACATTATTTTAAACATTTATAAGTGAATAAAATATTATTTTTAACCGATAAATATTTTTTCACTTTTAAAATGTTAAATAATAAATAAAAGAATATTTAATGGTTTTTCAATTTAAGATAAGTACACAGTTAAGGACATTTGATAATGCTACTTATCAATTATTAATACTGTTTAACTAAATTTTGATAAACAAATTTGATAACCGTAGGTAAATGTTATTATTTTTCGCGCAATTTTTGTTAAAATGTGAGGTCTTTTCTCTTTACATATAAATTGCGCAACGACAAGAAAAAAAAGATGTTTTAAAAATAACATTTTAAAATTATTAAATAAATAAACACGATGACAAGACGTTTTCGCAAAATTATGTGGTTTAAAATGACGAAGCATTTTAGGACAGGTGCTAGAAATGAAAAAATGTTTTTTTATGTCATGGCCATCTGTCGGATTAAGAAAAGACTAAAAAATATTTTAACACCAAAATTTAAATTATTAAAAAATGCGTATGAATTACCAAATATTTTGTAATATTTTAGATACCAATTTTCCTTTATTCAACATTGTAAAAAAGGCTATTTTAGAGTATAAAAAATTTTATGATAATAAAAATTCTTAACAAGAATATTACTTGAATAAATTTTAATATAAATTTAACTTTTTTTAATTCAAAATAATTAATTTTTTTAATTGTTTGGAAATTTTATCCGTAACAATTCAGAAAAAAAATTAATATTTTAAATTAAAAAAAATTTTAAATACATTTTAATAAAAAATAAATAACTGAGCCAAATATTTTCACAAACAAAACAAAAAACAACCAATTTTTTACCAATATTTACTAATGCAACATATGTGTTATAGGACCTTTACCTTCCCGTTTATATTAATCATACTTTAGTATAAGATCCATTTATATAGAAGATAGGTGTTTAATATCTTGTTTAAATATTTACCACCGCGAGAAAATCGACAATACTGATTTTTAAACGATAGCAAACTGTTTTTTATATGTTTAAATAGCATATTGATCCTGCCGAACTATCCAAATAAATAAATTGATCGATTGAATTTAAGGTACTATCTGATTACAAAATAAATAAGTTAAAATCAAATTTATTATCTTCTATAAATAGCCGTAAATATTAACTGTTTACCTGTATTAAAAGGCAACTGTTTAATATGAAATTTTTGGCTATAAAGTAATATTTTAGAAAAAAGACATTATACTAGTAACAGTATACAAAAACTAACATTTATTATTTTTATAAAAGATCTACAACGTTTTACCAAATTCTATTAATTTGTATTACATCTGTTTTAACGTTCATTAAATTGAGTAATAATAAAAATAATTCCTTTTTTTGCAAAACAAAACCCAAAATTTTAACTAATTTTTTAGCAAAAAAGTTTAAGTGATTTTGCTAACTTGTCATGCATATTAACAAGCGTGAAAATTAAACAAATAAAATTACAAGTAATATAGCTACAAATAAAATAAAATGGACAACAAATAAGATCTAACTTCTTAACTTAAAACAAAGAAAAAATCAAAGTTTTAAACATGCAAAAAGTAAGATTTTTACAATGTTATATTAATTCAAGAATATGCTGAAGATCAAACCATTTTCAAACTAATTGTGCAAGCTTATTTTCAACAAACAACATCTTAAACTGTTTTACCTTAAACGTATACATCGGACTATCCGTGATTAAACACGTGGTTGTGACGTCATTTCTCACCTGAATCAATTCCTTTCCATCAAGAGAGTTCTCGGACGAGTTAAGTTTGCCAAAATTTCTGTCTGAAATGTTTTGTGATTTTGTTAACATCGATTGAGGTTTATTTTAAAAAATACCTAAGCTAAGATCGGAGTGAATTTAGTGTTGTAAAATTACATAAAATTAATGCAAAAAAGAATTTTACAAGCACTACATTTTTTACTAAGTTTTCATCAATAATTTTAAAATGTTAATATATCAATGAAAGTAAATAATAAATAATTTTTAACTTCAAGAAAATAACAAATTTTTAATGAAAAAAAAACACAAAAAAAAATATAATTAAAAAATTCTACGCAAAAAATTAAAAAATTATTTCTTTAAATTTTAGGACATAAATAAATTAATATACATCATACAACTTCTAACGTGAAATTTTTTTAAAAAAACCTAAAATATTTTACCAATCCATCCCGCGCATATTTTGCAATCACACAGAGCATCATGACTTTTCATTTGTGACAAATTCCGTTTACAGCTCCTCTTCCTCAACGGAGGTTTTCTTTTAGGCACAGGAGTATTATTCCTGGATGTTGAAGGTGTGCCACTTACGCTACTGAGTCCGGTCGCTTTCACTGCACTATACACAGCCTAAAGGTAAAATTTAAATGATTAGTTTGTAAATATGAGTTACTGGCGATAGTGTCAGTTTGCAGTTTGTGATGTCTGGATTTCGAGTCTCACTGATTCCATAGCATTTGTTCTTAAGCTGGGTGTTTATGTATTATTTATTAACATACATACTGTTATTTTAAGCTTACTAACTTATAAAAACTTTGTAAGTTCCATAAAAAATAATTAACTTGATTTATAATGTATTTTATGTTAAGAAAATCGCGTAAATATATTAAAAGTTTATTACCAAAAATGAAATACAATCAATTCAAAAACAATTACATGCAGCTTTGTCATTTAATTTTTATAACTTTCTAAGCACCTTGCTAAATCTTCTGCCCATTTCATTATCTTTACTAGCCGCAACATTTTGTTTATCGCATTTTTTATCCGTTTTCATTTTCAAGATTATAACAATACAAAACAATAAACTAAATACCGGTTCTCCTAAATACAACCTTTTATACCAAACCAAGAAAAGGACATCCGTAAAATATGACGCGGTAGCATATGACACTTTAGCGTATTAAAAATCCATAATATTTTTTGTTTGCCCTTTACAAACAAAATTTTAAGATTTATTGAAAGATATACGGTCTTAGAATAAGGGTCTCACATACTTTATCGTAATCTGATTACGGGTATCGGAATACAGTTTTTTTGCATTAAATATTCAAAAAAGGTTTTTTCTATTTTTATATTGTGTAGTAAGCGACTTCAAATATCGGAATCTTTAAATATGCTTGTAATTTTATCTTACAAAATCTTTAAATCTCGAATTACAAATCTGGAAAAAAGTGCCGTGTCATCAGTCAGAGCAAAAAACATGAGTCATCATAATGTCACGATAAAAATTTTGACAAAATTTCAAAAAGTTACGTAATTCTAGGAGATAAAAATTCTAAAAAATACGCTAAAATATAAATAAAATTTTGAATTTTATTTTACCTTAAGTCTTCGGATTGACCCAGAGCTACTTTTTCTACGGTCAGAACTACTTTTTATTCTTTTAAACCTATCAGCATTTTCCCTTTCAAATTCATTTTGCAAAGAATCTGTTGCTGGCATGCTTATACCATTAATTTTAATGGTAGGCATTAGTTCGGCTAACTCCGCCGAATCTGATGACATATTCCCTAGCTTTTTGTTGTCCTAATACTAACGAAATCGTGAATAATTAATTTCCCATAAACACAACCTTTAAAACATAACATCGGTTAATACAATTATGCTAATTGTTTGTGTATATTAAACTTGTACAAAATAAACACACTTATATCGTTCGCAAATTGTTTTTTTTGTTATCTACTCTGCTATTTTATTTAACAATACACTATTTTACCTATAGTTAAATAAACATATTTTGTTGAATATTTAATACTTATGCCTTATTTTGATTTCGTGCAAAGTAAAGCTATTATGCCAATATAAATAAAACTTCAAATACATTTGCCTTGGTATCTAGAATTAGGTAAAATAGGTAAACCAAAACCTTCAAATACAACAAAATGTAAGCTTCTAGTCTCTTTAATAAAAGCTTTTTTCTCTATGTTTGTATTTGTTACAGCTCAAAATCACTATTCTAAAATCTACTACACTAATATTTGCACTCTTTTTATTAACATAAAAATAGTGTATAGGATTATTTAAAGATGCTCTATACCCTATACCAGCTTACTAGACATTTTTTACCGGAAAATAACTATCCTATTTTGCTTAGTAGCAAACACATGTAGGGCTTATATTTACAACAGTAGCCCACGCGCTCTGAGGTATTGTTTTACTACGCTCAGTTGGAATGTACTGACTGAAGTGACTGGGCATCGTTATGTAGCAAATATATATGTTTACCCGTCGGCTATTAAGTCAATCAGCCGGAAAGTAATAGCTAGTTTGCGATGGAAGCTGTTAATGATCTTTGCCAATAATTCTGTTTTTAAGCATCAGTAATCTTTTAATTTAATATTAAGCAATTGATTTTTATTTTAAATTTCATAATGTTAAAGTTTTACGATGTTTACATATATGGTACACTCATATTGGCATTTGAGCATATCGTTATACCTATAAAACCAGTACATCTCTCTTACATGCTATAATACACAATTTTTTACGGTTTTTAGCCCAACACAGACTGTCTTTCGCTATTATTTAGCATATTTATAACCTACTTAACTGTCTGCTATATTTATAATACGCTGGGTACTCGAATTGCTTAACAAAACACTATACACCTTGAGTACTTGAAAGAATAGTAACACGTACACGTGGATATATGTATATAGTGTACTTTAAAATTAATGATTGGCAAAATTCTAGTAAATAAAAATACAGATCAAACAGATTGCCGACAATTAAAAATAGATTTAGAAATAATACATTAAATATTTGGTTTGAATAATAAAGAGACTGCTAACTTAATTAATTTTTACTTTTTGATTTTTATTTATTTACTAAATTATTACTTACTAAATAAATACTTATTTCATTTTTAAACACTAACAAATTGCAAAAATACTAAAATTTTAGGCTACAAATTGTCAATAAAATGCACATTTTTATACGAGTTTAATCATTTATATTCATTTTAAGCAAAAATACGAGAAAGTATAAACCTTTCACCTATAATTTTTAATCGTATCGTTCTATCTAGTTAACCTGACTGCCCTAATGACTCTGAATAAAATAAAAACCGCGACATTTAAAATCAAAAGTCATGGTAAGTTACTTTTAGTGTTACAGAATTTTTCTGCATTTAAGAAACTACCTCAGGTGATCGTGAATTTAAGCGATGTTAAGATGCTATGTTTTTGCATATAAGTTAGTGGGTAAAACCCAAATTGCCCACAAACACTTTTTTTTATGTCGTTTGCAAGTTTTGAGATATTTTTTAATAAAAAAATCTTGAAGGGAAATTTTTTTGCGGTTTTGAAATTTAAATTTTTGGTGTAAACTTGCCTTTTGGTTCCCCATAAAATCACCAAAAATAAAGAATTTTTGGATATTATTCAATGTACGTTTGTTGTACTTATTATTAAATAATAAATATACAACAATTAATAAATTATAAAACAGTCAAATGTAAGTGCGAAGGTAAATTAACATATAAACATAAAATTTTTATAACAATATTTTAATTAGCTAATAAATTATTTTTAAAATGTATAGCAATACATTAAAATGCTTTAAATATTAGAAAGACTACTCGATAGCCCGCCATACACGGTGTTTTATTGTTATAAAATGGTCGCAACTCTCAAGTAATATTTGGCATTTGCCCGTGATAATTCACCAACACATCACAAACGACAGTTTTATTTATTTTAAAAGTCTATAATTTGAACATACATGAATACTAAGGTATGTATATATATCGTCTTCTAAGCTCTATATATATATAAATATATAATACGTTTTACAAAAATAAATCGAAACTTGTATGCTAAACAGTTACTTATCTTGTGTTTTGCTCATATCAAATTAAGCTCCATACAAGGCTTTATTTTTTGCATATTAAATTAGGTAAAGCACCTGTGACCCTGTTGCGAACCCCCTATCCTGTTGCTTTTACCAACGCAAAAGAGTAAGGTGGCTTCCCCTTTTTCTTATATTTAAATGTGCGGGGTCTTTTTTTCAGATAACTTTTATAAACCGGGATTAAGGGTAATAAAAGTTGTTTATTAGAAATTTGACTTTTCGCAATTTTTTGTGATAGTTCTCATATAAATAAATATACAACAAAAAAGGCAATTTCAAAAAAATAAGACAAATAATGGATTACAGTATATTATACATGATTTTTTTTTAATTTAAAAAAAATTGTTATAATAATAGTTTATATATATTTTTATTAAATAAATTAAATTAGCTTAAAAAAATATATAACAAAATAAAAAAACAAGAAATCATAACTTGTCTAACACAGTGTGATAATAATTAGTTTGATAAGTTTTTTTTTAAAAAACAAATGTGACAAAAAACTTAATATCTTATTTATTTTATTTATTGTTTGATTATATTGAACAATTTTTACCTTATAATTTTTAAAACATGCTTACATATGAAACAGCCTTATAACATATCTCTTAACACAACAATTTCAAAAAAATCCTATTTAAAAAAAACAAGTTTTATTTTCCAGTTCCTTGTATTATCCATTCCTTTTGGCATAATGGACATCTATTATTTTGTTCAACCCATAGAGCCATACAACAGTTGTGAAAAGAATGATTACATTCTCCCCATACCACAACACAACCATCTTGTTTGTTGTCAGCCTGACATCTTAAACAAGCATCTAAAACAATTATAAATTTTTTGATTCCATTAAATGGTTTTTTTAAGTTTTTTATAATGTAAGATATTTTGCCAAAATGCCAAATATTTTAATAGTCGAATTATAGCTGGGAAAACATTATGCCACCTTTAAAGCAATTTACATTTTAGAGGTGACATATTAATGCCCTTAATTATTATAAGCGCTAAATATTAAGGTAAAATGTAATTAGCAAGTTATTTTGCTAATTAAAATCTTACTTTTTATTATTATTTCAAAAATACATATCACAAAACATTTTTATTTTTGTTATTCTGACCAGGTCCAGAATTTTATTTGTTTAACTAAACTCTAATTTATTGTTATCTCTACATTTTAAAGAACATTACATAAAACAATATGGAACAATTTGGATTGAATCAAGATTTATATAAATAAGACCTTGGATTCAATTCCCAATGCTCTCATGTTGTAGCACCCTTGAGTAAAGCCCTTGTTATTATCAATAATTTTTCTCAAACTGCCTAAGGCAACTTGAGACTTGGTCAGGGTAAATGATGTTACTATCTGTTTAGGTTGTAAAGTTAACCTTTTCACATTTTTTTTGTATATATCTTTATTCTCGATGTGGAAAGGTCGACTGAATGACCTTAACATAAAGTAACATCAGTTACCTAGACCCAGTCTCAAGTTTCCTGTGGCAGTTTGGGATATTATAGATTATAATTGCCCGATAATTATGCTGCTAATTAAGTTCTGGCTCAGCAGGAGTTATACCGTTTATAGCGCTTTACTCAAGAGCTACAGCATGAGATCAGTGGGGATTGAACTCACGACCTCATGTGTGGTGTAGCAAGTGTTCTTACCACTACACCATTTAAAGCCGATTTAATTGCAGATTAATAAATACAAAACTAAAAAATAAGAATATAAATGTGACCAATCTAGAATAAATCTTACTTACCCATAACTTGAACCCGACATATCGCACAAGTATCACATTCTACATCCCAACTCCACACTGCCACAGCATTCCATTTCTTTAACGTGAAAATTTGATCAACTTTTTCATTCCCGTTATCACCCGCTGCTTTACTGTTTGTTTCCATTGAGATTCAAGCGTTTTTGTGTAATATTAAGTACGATATAGTCCTACAAAGTAATTTAAACAAAAAAAAAATTGTGAGAGAATGAAAAAACTAAAAAATATTCTTGCTATTTTGCCGCCCATTTCTGTTCAAATAAAAAACTTGGGTTTTTTACCTTTGCCATTTATTACTTTAAATACTTTCAATTTTACTTTTTAACTAAAACTTTAATTTTGAAATATAAATACTGGCATTAAAAAATTAATTATTTAGAATAACTCGTTATTCGCTATAGCGAATTATAACATTTGTTAAAATCCATAAATACGATGTTGCCAAATAATAAAATATATGATTTTGAATTAAATAAGGTAAAGTTTAAATTATAAAAAAAACTCCGCTTAAACGTTAATTGAATAGTGTGTTTAAGGTAACTAAAAAAAAAATTATTGTTTTAATTTGTAGACATCAGATCTTGGCCTGAGTTTGTTTAATAACGGTCAACAAATTTATTAGTTGTAATTTTTTAAAGCCTATTTAGTTATAATTTCCCGCACGTTTTTATACATTACTAAAAAGTCAGATCAAAAGATTTGCAAAAAATCAATAAGATAAGAATTAAATCTGAACAAAAATATTTGGTGAAGTTAATGATATAACGTATTTTAAGTTTGTATTATCTAATCAGAACAAAGAAGTTACATTAAAACATTACATTGTATCACACGTAATTGTTTGGATAAGCCTGAAAGGTGCGCCGCGCTTACCCGCTTATTCATTGATTTTAAGTCACGCGTGAAGTCGGTATGTGACTGTGGGTGAGAACTTGTTTATTTCTCAGTATTCCTAGTCAAAAGGCAAAATATAGGTCAGTTGCACGTTCAACTTTACTTAAATAAGTTTTTTTTGATATAAAGTAAAAAAAAACGGTTTAAATCTATATTCATGATTTGTAAGTGTAAATTAAACATTTAAATATTTCTAGAAAGGTTTTTAAATTATTTCTAGAAAGGTAAAATTAAATTATTTGTAGAAAGGTAGATTTAAATTTTTGTAGAAAGGTAAATCATTTCTAGATTTGTAGAAAGGTAGATCATTTCTAGAAAACCAAATTGTTTAAAGTTTTCGTTAATTTTGTTTTTAAAAATGATGTCAAATAAATGAACAGCCTCTTAAGTTGAGTTTTAAAAGATGGGTATTTTAAATGATCATAAAACAATGTTGTAATCTTCACCCTTTTTATCAATTTATAACCAAAGCTATTATTATAACAGCTTATCACCTATTACAAATAGAATAGATGAGCGTAAAATGGCATTTTGGTAATTTCCCTTGGCGGTATTTCGTTTTAAATTGAAAAAAATTTCGTAAAAGCTAAGTTATTACGTCATTAGGTATTTTAAATTTATAATGCATGATAGAAGGTCGAAAGACTAGTGATTGTGTCGGGTAAGAAAGCTAGTTACTGAAAGTTTATAAGGCATGAAATAACAAAGAAAGAATATAAAACCCTCTTTACATAATTGACTAAGCATTTAGATATGCGCTACGTAAATTACATCAATAGAGAATAAACACATCAGGCTAGGGAGAATTGAATTGAACCAAGGCAAAACGTTGTGGATCTAATTGGTTTTATGCCAGCTATGGTGATTACGATTAGGCGATAGGCATAATGACAAACAACTCTATTTCGTGTTTTTTAACCATTGTGTAAATACGATATTTAATATTACGTCATCAGACCCACATAATCTAAGTATACTTTAATCATTAACCTATGTGTTATTAGATGTAGTTAAAATGTGTGATTTTATGACGTCACACAGCGAACAGCGATCGGGACTAATTTCGTAATACCAGGCTTGTCTCTGGCATGCCTTTTAAAATGATTTATCTAGTTTTAATAATTTGATAAATTCAGACAATATTTTACGAATAAAGGTATTTATTTTACAAAATATATATTTAGTATTGAATTGAACACGAATTTTTTATTTTAATTACGTCATTCCAAGTTGTGACGTCGTTAGTGCAAATCAAATTAACTAAATAAAAATTTGACGTTTTTTTAGTTTAGTTTTAGAAAAAATTTAATTTATTTTTTAATTTTTAAATTAAGCTTCAACATATATATCAAAGTTTAGAATACCCAAATATGGCAACAATGGCCATGTAATATACATAGGCAGATAGCAAAGGGGGTATTATTTTTTGTTTAAATATTGATTTATGGTTTTGATTCAAATAAGGCAAAGTTTAAATTATGAAAAAAACTCCGCTTAAACGTTAATTGAATTGTGTGGTTAAGGTAACTTAAAAAAGGATTTTATTGTTTTAATTTGTAGACATCAGATCTTGGCCTGAGTTTGTTTAATAACGGTCAACAAATTTATTAGTTGTAATTTTTTAAAGCCTATTTAGTTATAACTTCCCGCACGTTTTTATACACTATGTAGTTGAAAAATATTTAAAATTGTTCTATATAACATAAAACTACTCACTATTAATATGTAATACTTAACTATAATTTGTCTGTATGATAATATGTTTATTTTTATTTAGGTATTTAGTTTTACTAAAAATTTAAATAAATAAATTTATGAAAAAAACAAAGTTCGGTATGTCGTATTGTTCAAGCGTTCTATGGAAAATGTTTTTTTTTTGGTATTAGTTGGCTTTGCAATGGTCGAGGGCGAGCCAAAACCGGTAAATATATCATTCAAATGTAATTTCTAAAAAGTTAAAATTTATTTAAAACAAATATTGTTTTAAACTTGTTTTAGTGTCGAATTCATAGTGGGAACACTACTAAGATGACTTTGTGCGGTGAGATGGAATACCGTGACCCGGAATCTCTTTCATGCCAAACATGCCCTTCTGGGCACAAGAACTTTGGACCAAATTGTGAAAGACAGTGTTTAATCAAAATCTAGTAAGTTTTAGTTATTATTCACCCTATAGTCGAGATTTTAATTGTCTTAATATAGTTGAAACTGTCAACCTACATTTGCTCGCATATCACAAATAGTAGTTTTATTTATTTAAAGGCCTTTAATTTTAGATATGCTTACATACAATATATCGTCAATTTAGCCTTATTATTTTTTTAAATAACTTTATGTATTTATCCATTGGATAAATATTCCTGAATTATAACCTGTTTCTAAACCTTATCAAAATTGAAAAAATAAGCATATTTACGATATATTCTAAAGTCTTAACTTTGCTTAATGTATCATAATTTCTTTAATTTAGTTAGCATAGCCCGATGTTATTTTTTAATTTTTTAGATAACATAAGATCATATTTAACTTTCTTGAAAAGTTATCTAAAAATGCCAAAGTCGACGTTAATTTTATAGATAGTCTTTTAAATGACTGGTGATACATGTAAATTTATTTAATAATCAACTTAACGTAGAAACAGATTTGGCATAGTTATGTGCTTTAACAGATTTGGCATAGTAAAACGTGCGTATAATATCAAACAACAAAACATACATGCGTTAAATAGCAAACTACAAAACATTCGTAAAGAATAACACGTTGCACAAACAAAACATTGTTTAAACAAAAAGTAGATCTACAAACGTTAACATAAAAAGTTTAAAAACGATATTATCCACTTTTAATATTTTAAAAGTTACATATTTGATGACAAAATGATTTTTTAGTCCATCTTTGCCGGAAGTTGACGAAGTTGACGAAGTTGACGAAGACAAGGGTAATGAAGTTGACGCGGAAATTAAAAATCCAACTATATCCACTCCGACTGTTGCTCCCTCTACAGAAAACCAAGTAATTTTTTTAAATACTATTTGTAGTGTGTATCTCATATGACCTTAACTTAATGTGAACAACTTTTTGCATCGAAACATAGGTTAATTTATAAATATTCAAAAAACTTTTATTTTGCACTAAAGTATGAGCCTTTTTCAGATTAGGTGTGGCATCGTTTTTAAACAAAAGTACCTTGATTAACACGTTTTTATCATTAAGTTTTAGAAATGATGTATAATTCATTTTATTTCTTTGTAAATAAGGTTTATGTCAATGCATAAATGTAGTGTATGTCTATCCTATGTAGCATATGTGATTTGTACCTAACAAGTCTTATGTGGTGTTACCTTGGATGGTATATAACTAATTTTAAATTTGATTTAAAGGTTACACCAACAAAAGTGGGAGTACAAGATCCACCGAAACTTAATCTGACAACCCCAACGACCAAATCTATTGAGCCACCAGATAATGCGGAGGATGTGAACTTCACCAAGGTAGAGAAGGTGACCGAAAAACCCGAAACCCCGCCCACTGTTGTTGATATTCCGACAACTGGCAATGAGTCTGTTAAAAAAACAGGTGAAACTTGAACAAAATTTTACCGCTTTAATCTTTTTCTTAAACGCCTTACTATTAATCTTTTACGATTACTCTAACAACTAGATTTTAGTAAAATGGTAAACAATATCTTTTTTAGAGGGCGGTTCTACTGGGCTCATTGTCGGATTGGTAGTTCCATTGTTCATTTTATTTGTTGGTATCTGTATTTGTGTTTTTTTGCTGATACGGTATCGACGAAAATATAATTCTATGAAGCAACAAAATCTAACGGTTAGGTAAGTGTTAAACCGGTACGCACCTAATATTATGAAAACCAAAGTTTTTTTTAAGTTTGCTATATTTTTAGTTATATAAACAATATAGAAACGTCAATGTTTTGAATAACCTCAATTATTTTTTTAACAGTTTTGCCAACGACAGCACGGAGGAATTTGAAGAAGAAGAAGTTTTTCTGCCACCGTTAATTTAACAAAAAATATTTCTTGTACAAAAGTGCACTTTTTAAAGTTATTAATTTTACTAGGTACTTATGTTTTGCCTTTAAAGCAAATTTATCCTTTCAAAAAATAGCTTATAATGGCTTGCTATATGCCATTACATTTCTCTGGTAATGTAAGCAAAAATATCATGGAAAAAAAGATCTTTAAATATTGTTTTGTGTAGCTAAACGAATTAAGAAAAGCAACTGTGAGGGTTATTGCGCGTACTGATTTAATGAAATATATTTGTTTTGTTGACTGCATGTTTCAAATTTCACTAAAATATCTTATTACCTATTTTTAGACTTTCTTTTTTTTTTAAATTTAACTTATTGAATTTTTTTCTATATGCATGCTGTGAAATTGTTTTACTTTTTTTCGATTTTCTAATTTTCCTACAGCATACTGATTGGGAAACTCAGTTGTCCCTACATCATACTGATTGGGAAACTGTTGTCCCTACATCATACTGATTGGGAAACTCAGTTTTAGAAAAACACATTTGTCACATGGCATCTTTATTTACATAAAAACTCATTGTTAAATAAATAAAAAACAAAAAAGACGGATTAGCTTTACTGTTTAGCAAGGTTAAGTGATACTAAATATTTTTTAACATGTTTCTTAAAAAGCAGGAGCCACTCATAATTTGTATTTATTTTAACTGATTTAAGTATTTTGAATAAGTTTACAGATATTATAAACATCTTACTAGTTTGTATTTAACAGCCTGCCTTCACACAAACTTGATTTAAAATCCTCAAACACGTGCGTACTAACAATATCAGATTTGTTTACCCTTCCCAATTCGGCGTCAAAATACTCGGGTTATAACATATATTCAATAAAAGTTCCATTTTCCAAAAGAAATTCATTAAAAAAAACTGAATCATATTCGCTTTCTTCTTGGCAAAACATATTAACGCCGATAAAATAAAAATATTTCTGCACACGCGCTTAAATAAAAAAAAATGTCTTTCTAAAATGGCCACGTTAGGCCACTTCTGACGTCACAAGTAAATTCACAACGGTTCGTAGGATTTTAACAATATTTATTTTTAAATTACTGTAACTTTTCAAAACTGAAATAAAATTAAGATATTTTTTGTAAATAAATTACAAAAAAATATAAACTTTTGTCGTAAATGCAAAAATATACTTTTACTAACGTTTGCAAAATGCATGTCCCAGGGGCTTTAAAATCCATTCATACGATGTTGCCAAATAATAAATATTTAGACGGATAAAACATTTATTTTAGACTGATAAAATTATTATTATGGTTCCAAATCTTAGATTTCAAAACATATTCTTATTATCAGTGTATTTATTATGGTTCGAAATCTTAGATTTCGAAACATATTGTTATTGTCAATATTATTATTATTAATCTTTTCCAGTGTCTTATAAGCTGTAAATTTTGAGTTAACATAACTTTTGTTTGTGAACATAAACAGTTTTGAAATTTTAGTATGTTGTTTATTATCAGATTGTGTTTTTATTCTCCTATTTACAACATTTAATTATCACTAATTACTAATTAATAGGTGTTTATTTATTAAAATTTAAAGTTTGTTATTTATTTTTTAAATCTTGGCCATTTGTATATTATGATATTGGTAACTCAAAAATGAATTAAAATTTTAATTTTTTTCACTAATTACTAATTAACAGGTGTTTATTTATTAAAATTTGAAGATTGTTATTAGGTTTTTAAATTTTGGTCGGTTATATATAAGATTAACATTTGCTCAAAGTTAATGTTAAATTTTTCCTCACAAACATTATAATAAAACTATCTTGATTGTAAAAAACATTCACAGTAGGGTCATGTGTGTTTGAGTCCACTACACATATCATCATCTAAGCTAGGTAGTCTTCCTTTGAAAGTAGTCTCGAACGTTTGCAAAAATCTGACAAAGAAGATTAAAAATTTCATTCTGGCTAAATTTTTACCAATACACAACCTAGGTCCAATAGAAATTGGAAGAGTTTTATTAGTGGAGGGCACATATTTTCCTTCTTTTAAATGTCAACTTGGCAAAAACAGTTCAGGATCACTAACCTTAAAACTATTTTAATTTCAAATATTTTAATTTTAAATTAATTTTTCAACCATGCAGAGAAAACAAATAAAACTGTAAACAATACAAATTTAACAAATCATTTTTTTGTATTTAATCATCCTCAATGTGGAATGGACAACTTTACGGCTTAAACATAGAGTAACATGTGTAACACTAACCCAGTCTAAGTTGACTTTGACAGTTTGGAATAATATTGATTCTAATTGCCAATAATTTTACTGGGTGTAAGATGTTGGCTTAGCAAAAGTTACCGTTTATGGTGCCCCACTCGAAAGCATAACAGCATTAAAAATCGAACCCAAAACCTTATGTAGTAAAGCCGTTTTTAGCCAGTGGTAACATTGGGCTAGTGAAGGAATTTTATTTACGAACAAATCCTTTTATTAGACAAATAAAAAATCTTATGAAAATAAAATCTTACTCATGTAGATAATCTTTAATTTAAAACTTACAAACTGCAACCAAGAGCTAATTGTTGGGTAAAGGACGTGATGCATAAAACAAGAAATAAAATTGTAAGCAAGTTAAACTATTGAAACGTTAAATCTAAATAATTTCCTTAATGCTGAAGTGTATTCATGTATTTCAAGATAAACTAAAGCACCCAGGCAAAACCCAACTGAAATATAAAAGGTTTAAAAAAGAGGAAATTCAACTAATAATAAATTACACAAAGCTGTTGTTAAGAATAAAAAAGTTATACGCTTTAATATAATAAGCATCACAATTCTTTGAGCTTAAACAACCAGTAGTGTAAATAAAAGAGGAATATTAAATTTATCCCCACTACTCTACTGTACCCCCCACTACTCTACTGTATCTACTTTAAAAGCAGTAACGTTACAACCCGATTACGTCACTAAATAGGTTTATGTCATTAAAAAAAAGCAAATGAAATTTTGTTAAACAAAATTTATTAAAAATATCAAAATAAGGGAAAAAAATAAGTCTAAAAACATAAATAATATCGACAACAGAAAAGAATACGTAAAAATAAGGCTAAGAACATAAATAATATCAATAACAGAAAGAAATACGAAATAAATAAGGCTAAGAACATAAATAATATCGACAACAGAAAAGTATACATGAAATTAAAGCTAAAAACATAAATAATATCGACAACAGAAAGAAATATGAAATAAATGAGGCCGAAATATGAAATAAATGACAACAGAAAGAAATATAAAATAAATGAGGCTTAGAACATAAATGATATCGACAGCAGACAAGAATACATGAAATTAAGGCTAAAATTATAAATAATATCGACAACAGAAAGAAATACGAAATAAATAAGGCTAAGAACTTAAATAATATCGACAACACAAAAGAATACATGAAATTAAGGCTAAAAACATAAATAATATCGACAACAGAAAGAAATACAAAAAAAAATAAGGCTGAGAACACAAATAATATTGATAACAGAAAAGAGTACGTGAAATTAAGGCTAAAAACATAACTAATATCGACAACATAAAGAATACATGAAAATAAGGCTAAAAACATAAACAATGTCAACAACATAACAAAATATGAAAAAATAAGGCTAAGAACATAAATAATATAGACAGCAGACAAGAATACGTAAAAATAAGGCTAAAAACATAAACAATATCAACAACAGAAAGAAATATGAAATAAATGAGGCTAAGAACATAAATGATATCGACAATAGAAAAGAATTTGTGAAATTAAGGCTAAAAACATAAATAATATCGACAAAAAAAAGAAATATGAAAAAAATAAGGCTAAAAACATAAACAATATCGACAATAGAAAGAAATACGAAAAAATAAGGCTGAGAACACAAATAATATCAATAACAGAAAAGAGTATGTGAAATTAAGGCTAAAAACATAAATAATATCGACAACAGACAAGAATACGTAAAAATAAGGCTTAGAACACAATTAATATCAATTACATGAAAAGTATGTGAAATTACGGCTAAGAACATAAATGATATCGACAATAGAGAAGAATATGTGAAATTAAGGCTAAAAACATAAATAATATCGACAACAGAAAGAAATATGAAAAAAATAAGGCTAAAAACATAAATAATATCGACAACAGAAAGAATTACGAAAAAATAAGGCTAAAAACATAAACAATATCGTCAACAAAAAGAAATAAGAACATAAATAATATCGACAACAGAAAAAAATGTGTAAAATTAAGGCTAAAAACATAAATAATATCGACAACAAAAAGAAATACGAAAAAAATAAGGCTAAAAACATAAACAATATGAAATAATAAGGATAAAAACATGAATAATATCGACAACAGAAAGAAATACAAAAATATTGCTAAAAATATTAATTAATATTGACAACAAAAAAGAACAAAAAAAGAGGCTAAAAACATAAAAATGATCGACAAAAAAATCAGGAAAATAAGGCTTAAATATAAATAATATTGACCACAGAAAAGAATACAAAAAACAATATTAATAAATAAATAATTCATATAATATAACCCAATATAGCTCTAGTGGGAAAGCACGAACTGGTCACATTATCGAACGAATGTCTCAACTTGGCAAACATCATCGGGAAGTTGTAGCAACATCATCAGAAAGTGGTGACAACATCATCATGGGTAGCAACATCATCAGAAAATGGTAGCAACATTATCAAAAGATGGTAGCATTATCATTGGAAAGTGGTAGCAACATCATTGGGGGGGTAGTGACTTTATCGGAAAGTGGTAGCAACATTATCAGAAAGTTGTATCAACATCATCGGGACGCGGGGTGTAGCAACATCATTGGAAAGTAAAAGAAAAATTTTCTGGAAGGTAACAACATTATTAAAAGGCAACATCATCATTTACAACATCATCAAAAGGCACCATCTGGAGTAGCAACATCATCGGAAGGTAGTAGCAACATCATTAGAGGCAGCAACAATATCGGTAGGTAGCAACGTAAGCATAAGGTGGTAACAATATTTTCAGGGGGTATCAACATTATGTAAGGGCAACAACATCATTGAAAAATGAAAGAAAAATTATGGGGGGTAGCAACATCACCAAAAAGTGGTAGCAAAAGAATCGGGCGTTAGCAACATCATTGCGGGTAGCAACATCATCAGAAAGTGGTAGCAACATTATTGGGATGCAGGAGGATAGCAACATCATAGGAAGGTGGTAGCAACATCCTTAGAGGTAACAACATTATCGGGACTCCGGGGGGGGATAGCAACATCATTAGAAAGTAGAAGAAAAATTATCAGGGGGTGGCAACATCATTGGAAAGTGGTAGCAAAGGTATTAGGGGGGGTAACAGCATCATCTGGGGTAACAACATCATCAGCGAAGGGTAGCAACATCATCAGAAAGTGGTATCAACATCATTGGGATGCGGAGGAGTAGCAACATCATTGGAAAGTGAAAGAAAAATTTTCTGGAGGGTAAAAACATCATCATTTACAATATCATCAAAAGGCAACAACATCATCAAAAGGCAACAACATCATCTGGGGTAGCAACATTGGAAGGTTGTAGCAACATCATTAGAGGCTGCAACAATATCAGTAGGTAGCAACATAACCATAAGGTGGTAACAACATTTTCCTGGGGTAGCGACATTATGTGAGGGCAACAACATCATTAAAAAGTGAAAGAAAAATTATCAGGAGGTAACAACATTATTGGGGGGTAGCGGCATCGTTGGGGGTAACAACATCATCAGGTAGGGGTAGCAACATCATCGGGGGTAGCAACATCATTGGGGGGGTAGCAAAATCATTGGCGGGTAACAACATCATCAGCAAGCAACAACATCATAAGCAAGCAACAACATCCGAAGGCAACAACATCATCTGGGGTAGTAACATCAATGAAGGCAGCAACAATATCTTTGGTAGCAACATAACCATAAGGTGGTAACAACATTTTCAGGGGGAAGCAACATTATTTGAGGGCAACAACATCATTGGAAAGTAGAAGAAAAATTATCAGAGGTAGCAACATCACCGGAAAGTGGTAGCAACAGAATCGGGGGTTAGCGACATCATTGGGCGTAGCAACATCATCATGGAGGGGTAACAATATCATCAGAAAGTGGTAGCAACATCATTAGAGGTAGCGACATTATCAGGAGGCGGGGGGCAGGGGGGGGGGTTGGTGGGGTTAGCAACATCATTGAAAAGTGGAAAAAAAATTATCGTCGGGTAGCAACATCATCGGAAAGTGGTAGAAAAGGTATTAGGGGGGTAACGACATCATTTGGGGTAACAACATCATCAGCGAGGGGTAGCAACATCATCAAAAAGTGGTATCAACGTCATCGGGACACAGGGGGTAGCAACATCATTGGAAGGTAGTAGTAACATCGTCATCTGAAACCTTAAAAAAAGCTGGAAAGCAGTTATCTATTTCTAATTACAAAGAAAAAATAGTGAACATATTACCTTGTCGTTTAGAAGACTATATGTTACCTATCTTTCTCGATTCAAAAGGTGACATGATTAGAGGGTGACATCATCGAAGTGTAACCTAATCCGAAACACTGGATTGCATTAAACACTATGTAGACAAAATGACCTCAAAAAAAAATTGAAAAGAATTAAATATGTTATTTGGTACAGTTGTTTAATTTAATTACAAATATATAAAATTAATTATTTAGTTATACGTATATACTGCATGAATACCAAACTTTTATTAAAAAAAGGGATAATATTAGGAAATAATTAAGAAAAATTATTTAAATAAATAAACAAATTGTAAGGTAATTAAAATAAATTAAAACACCAACCAACAAGTTATTAAACAAATACAATACACAAAATAGAAGCCTACTTATTAATAGTAGGTAACTGATAAACAAATAGCTAACAAATCAAATAGCAAGCATGTAGATCCCAGCTGATCGCACTCTAGTACGCCAACTAGCGGTCGACATTGACGTCTACAGATCTCAACCTAGCAGATGGTAATATAGCTACGACAACTAAAGCGACGCAAACTGACGTGTAAACTGAAGCGGCGTAAACTGACGTTTAAGTCGAAGCAAACGACGAAAGCGACGAACAACGAACGAGAAAAAGCGACGAACGACGTAAGCGACGAACAACGAACGACGTAAGCGACGAACAACGAACGACGAAAGCGACGCAAATTAAAGCGACCAACGAAGCGTATGTTGCAACACGCGCACGAATTAGATTGAACGCAAGATTGACGACCCGCCTAATACAACTAGGCTGATCGTTAATAATTGGTCATTTTTAGTATATATCTGTAATCAACAATACCTCAAATTTGACAAGCTGAGGCCTTTGCCTTTAGGATTAGGGTGTAGGACTTTTATTAGGGAAAATGCATATAGAAAGATGTACACTCAAAAATTATAAATAATGTTGTTATCAATTTAATATATATATATATATATTTATTAAAAACAAATATCTTACCGTATGTTAAAGAAATCACCTTTTTGTTCTTCTTACAACTTATTAAAACCTCAATTAACAACTACCTCTCTTATCAGATCATCACCAGATCCTCCAGATGTTCCTCTATTCTTCATCAAATTATCACCAGATCCTCCAGATGTTCTTCTATTCTTCATCAAATTATCATCAGATCCTCCAGATGTTCTTTTATTTATTATTGCATTCTCCAGGTTCACGAGATCGCCATCGGAAATCTGAAACCTTAAAAAAAGCTAAAAAGCAGTTATGTATGTTTAATTTAAAATTAAAATTGGTTAACATATTACCTAAAATTGGTTAACATTGTTGTTCAGAAGACTACATGTTACTTATCTTTTTCGATTTCTCATTAGATCCTCCAGATGTTCCTTCATTTATCACGAACTTACATCAGATCCTCTAGATGTTCCTCCTTTCTCCATCAGATCCTCTAGGTTCACGAGATCGTCATCTGAAATCTAAAACCTTAAAAAGAAAGCTAAAAAGCAATTATATGTCTATTTAAAAATTAAAATTAGTTAAAATATTACCTTGTTGTTCAGAAGACTACATGTTACCTATCTTTCTCGATTCCTCATTAGATCCTTGAGATGTTCCTTCATTCTTCATGAAATCATCATTAAATCCTCCATGTGTTCCTCTATTCCTCATCAGATCCGTCAGGTTCACGAGGTCGTCATCTGAAATCTAAAACCTTAAAAAGAAAGCTAAAAAGCAGTTATATATGTCTAATTAAAAATTAAAATTAGTTAAAATATTACCTTGTTGTTCAGAAGACTACATGTTACCTATCTTTCTCGATTTCTCATTAGATCCTTCAGATGTCCCTTCATTTTTCATAAAATTATCATCAGATCCTCTAGATGTTCCTCTATTCCTCATCAGATCCCCCAGGTTCACAAGATCGTCATCTGAAATCTAAAACCTTAAAAAGAAAGCTAAAAAGCAGTTATATATGTCTAATTAAAAATTAAAATTAGTTAAAATATTACCTTGTTGTTCAGAAGACTACATGTTACCTATCTTTCTCGATTTCTCATTAGATCCTTCAGATGTCCCTTCATTTTTCATAAAATTATCATCAGATCCTCGAGATGTTCCTCTATTCCTCATCAGATCCTCCAGGTTCACGAGATCGTCATCTGAAATCTAAAACCTTAAAAAGAAAGCTAAAAAGCAGTTATATATGTCTAATTAAAAATTAAAATTAGTTAAAATATTACCTTGTTGTTCAGAAGACTACATGTTACCTATCTTTCTCGATTCCTCATTAGATCCTCCAGAAATTCATTCATTCTTCATGAAATCACCTACAGATCCACCAGATGTTCCTCTATTCCTCATCAGATCCTCCAGGTTCACGAGATCGCCATCTGAAATCTGAAACTTTAAAAAAAAGCTAAAAAGAAGTTATGTATGTTTAATTAAATATTAAAATTGGTTAACATATTACCTTGTTGTTCAGAAGACTACATGTTACCTATCTTTCTCGATTCCTCATTAGATCCTCCAGATGTTCCTTCATTTTTCATGAACTCACCTTCAGATCCACCAGATGTTCTTCCTTTCCTCATCAGATCCTCTAGGTTCACGAGATTGTCATCTGAAATCTAAAACCTTAAAAAGAAAGCTAAAAAGCAGTTATGTATGTTTAATTAAAAATTAAAATTGGTTAACATATTACCTTGTTGTTCAGAAGACCACATGTTACCTATCTTTCTCGATTCCTCATTAGATCCTTGAGATGTTCCTTCATTCTTCATGAAATCATCATTAAATCCTCCATGTGTTCCTCTATTCCTCATCAGATCCGTCAGGTTCACGAGGTCGTCATCTGAAATGTAAAACCTTAAAAAGAAAGCTAAAAAGCAGTTATATATGTCTAATTAAAAATTAAAATTAGTTAAAATATTAACTTGTTGTTCAAAAGACTACATGTTACTTATCTTTCTCGATTCCTCATTAGGTCCTCCAGATGTTCCTTCATTTTTCATGAATTCATCATCAGATCCTCTAGATGTTTCTCTATTCCTCATCAGATCCTCCAGGTTTACGAGATCGCCATCTGAAATCTAAAACCTTAAAAAGAAAGCTAAAAAGCAGTTATATAGGTCTAATTAAAAATTAAAATTAGTTAAAATATTACCTTGTTGTTCAGAAGACTGCAGGTTACTTATCTTTCTCGATTCCTCATTAGATTCTTCAGATGTTCCTTCATTTTTCACGAAATCACCATTAGATCCTCTAGAAGTTCCTCTATTCCTTATCAGATCTTTCAGGTTCACGAGATCGCCATCTGAAATCTGAAACCTTAAAAAAAGCTAAAAAGCAGTTATGTATGTTTAATTAAAAATTAAAATTGGTTAACATATTACCTTGTTGTTCAGAAGACTACATGTTACTTATCTTTCTCGATTCCTTATTACATCCTCCAGATGTTCCTTCATTTTTCATGAATTCATCATCAGATCATCTAGATGTTCCTCTTTTCCTCATCAGATCCTCCAGGTTCACGAGATCGTCATCTGAAATCTAAAACCTTAAAAAGAAAGCTAAAAAGCAATTATATGTCTATTTAAAAATTAAAATTAGTTAAAATATTACCTTGTTGTTCAGAAGACTACATGTTACCTATCTTCCTCAATTCCTCATTACATCCTCCAGATGTTCCTTCATTTTTCATGAATTCATCATCAGATCCTCTAGATGTTCCTCTATTCCTCATCAGATCCCCCAGGTTCACGAGATCGTCATCTGAAATCTAAAACCTTAAAAAGAAAGCTAAAAAGCAGTTATATATGTCTAATTAAAAATTAAAATTAGTTAAAATATTACCTTGTTGTTCAGAAGACTACATGTTACCTATCTTTCTCGATTTCTCATTAGATCCTTCAGATGTTCCTTCATTCTTCATGAAATTATCATCAGATCCTCTAGATGTTCCTCTATTCCTCATCAGATCCCCCAGGTTCACGAGATCGTCATCTGAAATCTAAAACCTTAAAAAGAAAGCTAAAAAGCAGTTATATATGTCTAATTAAAAATTAAAATTAGTTAAAATATTACCTTGTTGTTCAGAAGACTACATGTTACCTATCTTTCTCGATTTCTCATTAGATCCTTCAGATGTTCCTTCATTCTTCATGAAATTATCATCAGATCCTCGAGATGTTCCTCTATTCCTCATCAGATTCTCCAGGTTCACGAGATCGTCATCTGAAATCTAAAACCTTAAAAAGAAAGCTAAAAAGCAGTTATATATGTCTAATTAAAAATTAAAATTAGTTAAAATATTACCTTGTTGTTCAGAAGACTACATGTTACCTATCTTTCTCGATTCCTCATTAGATCCTCCAGAAATTCATTCATTCTTCATGAAATTATCATCAGATCCTCGAGATGTTCCTCTATTCCTCATCAGATCCTCCAGGTTCACGAGATCGTCATCTGAAATCTAAAACCTTAAAAAGAAAGCTAAAAAGCAGTTATATATGTCTAATTAAAAATTAAAATTAGTTAAAATATTACCTTGTTGTTCAGAAGACTACATGTTACCTATCTTTCTCGATTCCTCATTAGATCCTCCAGAAATTCATTCATTCTTCATGAAATCACCTACAGATCCACCAGATGTTCCTCTATTCCTCATCAGATCCTCCAGGTTCACGAGATCGCCATCTGAAATCTGAAACTTTAAAAAAAAGCTAAAAAGAAGTTATGTATGTTTAATTAAATATTAAAATTGGTTAACATATTACCTTGTTGTTCAGAAGACTACATGTTACCTATCTTTCTCGATTCCTCATTAGATCCTCGAGATGTTCCTTCATTTTTCATGAACTCACCTTCAGATCCACCAGATGTTCTTCCTTTCCTCATCAGATCCTCTAGGTTCACGAGATTGTCATCTGAAATCTAAAACCTTAAAAAGAAAGCTAAAAAGCAGTTATGTATGTTTAATTAAAAATTAAAATTGGTTAACATATTACCTTGTTGTTCAGAAGACCACATGTTACCTATCTTTCTCGATTCCTCATTAGATCCTTGAGATGTTCCTTCATTCTTCATGAAATCATCATTAAATCCTCCATGTGTTCCTCTATTCCTCATCAGATCCGTCAGGTTCACGAGGTCGTCATCTGAAATCTAAAACCTTAAAAAGAAAGCTAAAAAGCAGTTATATATGTCTAATTAAAAATTAAAATTAGTTAAAATATTAACTTGTTGTTCAAAAGACTACATGTTACTTATCTTTCTCGATTCCTCATTAGGTCCTCCAGATGTTCCTTCATTTTTCATGAATTTATTATCAGATCTTCTAGATGTTTCTCTATTCCTCATCAGATCCTCCAGGTTTACGAGATCGCCATCTGAAATCTAAAACCTTAAAAAGAAAGCTAAAAAGCAGTTATATAGGTCTAATTAAAAATTAAAATTAGTTAAAATATTACCTTGTTGTTCAGAAGACTGCATGTTACTTATTTTTCTCGATTCCTCATTAGATTCTTCAGATGTTCCTTCATTTTTCACGAAATCACCATTAGATCCTCTAGAAGTTCCTCTATTCCTTATCAGATCTTTCAGGTTCACGAGATCGCCATCTGAAATCTGAAACCTTAAAAAAAGCTAAAAAGCAGTTATGTATGTTTAATTAAAAATTAAAATTGGTTAACATATTACCTTGTTGTTCAGAAGACTACATGTTACCTATCTTTTTCGATTCCTCATTAGGTCCTCCAGATGTTCCTTCATTTTTCATGAATTCATCATCAGATCCTCTAGATGTTCCTCTTTTCCTTATCAGATCCTCCAGGTTCACGAGATCGTCATCTGAAATCTAAAACCTTAAAAAGAAAGCTAAAAAGCAGTTATATAGGTCTAATTAAAAATTAAAATTAGTTAAAATATTACCTTGTTGTTCAGAAGACTGCATGTTACTTATCTTTCTCGATTCCTCATTAGATCCTTCAGATGTTCCTTCATTTTTCACGAAATTATCATCAGATCCTCTAGATGTTCCTCTATTTCTCATCAGATCCTCCAGGTTCACGAGATCGTCATCTGAAATCTAAAACCTTAAAAAGAAAGCTAAAAAACAGTTATATATGTCTAAATAAAAATTAAAATTAGTTAAAATATTACCTTGTTGTTCAGAAGACTACATGTTACCTATCTTTCTCGATTCCTCAATAGATCCTCCAGATGTTCATTCATTCTTCATGAAATCACCTTCAGATCCACCAGATGTTCCTCCTTTCCTCATCAGATCCTCCAGGTTCACGAGATCGCCATCTAAAATCTGAAACCTTAAAAAAAAGCTAAAAAGCAGTTATGTATGTTTAATTAAAAATTAAAATTGGTTAACATATTACCTTGTTGTTCAGAAGACTACATGTTACTTATCTTTCTCGATTTCTCATTAGATCCTCCAGATGTTCCTTCATTTTTCATAAATTCATCATCAAATCCTCTAGATGTTCCTCTATTCCTCATCAGATCCTCCAGGTTCACGAGATCGCCATCTGAAATCTAAAACCTTAAAAAGAAAGCTAAAAAGCAGTTATATAGGTCTAATTAAAATTAAAATTAGTTAAAATATTACCTTGTTGTTCAGAAGACTGCATGTTACTTATCTTTCTCGATTCCTCATTAGATCCTCCAGATGTTCCTTCATTTTTCATGAATTCATCATCAGATCATCTAGATGTTCCTCTTTTCCTCATCAGATCCTCCAGGTTCACGAGATCGTCATCTGAAATCTAAAACCTTAAAAAGAAAGCTAAAAAGCAGTTATATAGGTCTAATTAAAAATTAAAATTAGTTAAAATATTACCTTGTTGTTCAGAAGACTGCATATTACTTATCTTTCTCGATTCCTCATTAGATCCTTCAGATGTTCCTTCATTTTTCACAAAATCATCATCAGATCCTCTAGATGTTCCTCTATTTCTCATCAGATCCTCCAGGTTCACGAGATCGTCATCTGAAATCTAAAACCTTAAAAAGAAAGCTAAAAAGCAGTTATATATATGTCTAAATAAAAATTAAAATTAGTTAAAATATTACCTTGTTGTTCAGAAAACTACATGTTACCTATCTTTCTCGATTCCTCAATAGATCCTCCAGATGTTCATTCATTCTTCATGAAATCACCTTCAGATCCACCAGATGTTCCTCCTTTCCTCATCAGATCCTCCAGGTTCACGAGATCGCCATCTAAAATCTGAAACCTTAAAAAAAAGCTAAAAAGCAGTTATGTATGTTTAATTAAAAATTAAAATTGGTTAACATATTACCTTGTTGTTCAGAAGACTACATGTTACTTATCTTTCTCGATTTCTCATTAGATCCTTCAGATGTTCCTTCATTTTTCATGAATTCATCATCAGTTCCTCTAGATGTTCCTCTATTCCTCATCAGATCCTCCAGGTACACGAGATCGTCATCTGAAATCTAAAACCTTAAAAAGAAAGCTGAAAAGCAGTTATGTAAGTCTAATTAAAAATAAAAATTAGTTAAAATATTACCTTGTTGTTCAGAAGACTACATGTTACCTATCTTTCTCGATTCCTCATTAGATCCTCGAGATGTTCCTTCATTTTTCATGAACTCACCTTCAGATCCACCAGATGTTCCTCCTTTCCTCATCAGATCCTCTAGGTTCACGAGATTGTCATCTGAAATCTAAAACCTTAAAAAGAAAGCTAAAAAGAAGTTATGTATGTTTAATTAAAAATTAAAATTGGTTAACATATTACCTTGTTGTTCAGAAGACCACATGTTACCTATCTTTCTCGATTCCTCATTAGATCCTTGAGATGTTCCTTCATTCTTCATGAAATCATCATTAAATCCTCCATGTGTTCCTCTATTCCTCATCAGATCCGTCAGGTTCACGAGGTCGTCATCTGAAATCTAAAACCTTAAAAAGAAAGCTAAAAAGCAGTTATATATGTCTAATTAAAAATTAAAATTAGTTAAAATATTAACTTGTTGTTCAGAAGACTACATGTTACTTATCTTTCTCGATTCCTCATTAGATCCTCCAGATGTTCCTTCATTTTTCATGAATTCATCATCAGATCCTCTAGATGTTCCTCTATTCCTCATCAGATCCTCCAGGCTTACGAGATCGCCATCTGAAATCTAAAACCTTAAAAAGAAAGCTAAAAAGCAGTTATATAGGTCTAATTAAAAATTAATATTAGTTAAAATATTACCTTGTTGTTCAGAAGACTGCATGTTACTTATCTTTCTTGATTCCTCATTAGATCCTCCAGATGTTCCTTTATTTCTTATGAAATCACCATTAGATCCTCCAGATGTTCCTCTATTCCTGATCAGATCCTCCAGGTTCACGAGATCGTCATCTAAATTCTAAAACCTTAAAAAGAAAGCTAAAAAGCAGTTATTTATGTCTAATTAAAAATTAAAATTGGTTAACAGATTACCATGTTGTTCGGAAGACTACATTTTACTTATCTTTCTCGATTTTTCATTAGATCCCCAAGATGTTCCTTTATTTCTTATGAAATCACCATTAGATCATCCAGATGTTCCTCTATTCCTTATCAGATCCTCCAGGTTCACGAGATCGTCATCTGAAATCTAAAACCTTAAAAAGAAAGCTAAAAAGCAGTTATTTATGTCTAATTAAAAATTAAAATTGGTTAACATATTACCTTGTTGTTCAAAAGACTTTATGTTACCTATCTTTCTCGATTCCTCATTAAATCCTGCAGATGTTCCTTTATTCTTCATGAAATAATCATCAAAAGTCCAAAAGTTTCTTCATTTTTCATGAAATCATCATCAGATCCTCCAGATGTTGTTCTTTATTCCTCATTAAATCCTTCAGCTTCACAAAATCGTCGTCTGAAACCTTAATGAGAATTCTGGAAGTAGTTATATATGTCTAAATAGAAAAAATATTAGTTAATTAGTTAACATTTTACCTAGTTGGTCAAGGGACTATAGGTTACCTATTTTCTCTTTACCTCATTTTATCATCATCATCATCATCATCATATCCCTCGGCTCCACAAAGTTGTCATCTAAAACCTTAGAAAAGAAACAACTAAACCGACGCAAACTGACAACTTTACAGCCAAAGCGACTCAAATCGACGCACGCAAACTGACAATGTTACAATTAAAGTGACGGAAGCGACGAACAACGAAATTGACGCAAACTGGCGTAACAACTGAAACGATCGACGAAAGCGGCGAATAACGGAAGCGACGATTGCGGCGAACAACGAAAGCGTCGAAAGCGTCGAACAACGATAGCGTCGAAAGCGACGCATCAACGGAATCGACGAACAACGAAAGCGACGCAAACTGAAGCGACGAACTGAGCAATGTGTTGCAACACGCGCACGAATTCAATTAAAAGCAAGACTGACGACCCGCCTAATCCAACTTGGCTGATCTTAGTCTTAGGTCATTTTTAGTATAATATCTGTAATCAATAATATCTAAAACTTTACAAGTTGGACCATAGCCTTCAAAGCTAGGGTGTAGGCCTTAGGTTATGAGGAAAACATGTAAAAGTTGTACAATGATAAATAAATTTATTATCTATTTAATATATATATTTTTCGAAAAACAAGTATCTTACCGGGATGCTTAAGAAATCACCTTTTTGGTCTTTTCCTCACAGCTCATCAAAGCCTAAATTTACAACTACCTCAGGCCCACATCACACTCTTCAATTTCTCTTTAAATCACCGTAGAATCGCCTAATTAGTACCTATTTCTCGTCAGATCATCATCAGACACACCCTTTCTGCGAGATCGTCATCTACAACTGCAAATAAAAACTGGGGGCAGTTAAAATGTCTAGTTAGGTATTATTTATAGATACGCTTTCAAATAGTGTTGTTTAATAAATACGCGGACTGTTAAACGTAATACGCCAAACATTAAAACAACGAATGTATCGATACGCGCACGATCCTACCCCTAACGCACTGCATAACCAATTAAACAACACCATATACATTAAAAAAATAACTACTAAAACTTATAAAATAATTCACTTAACTTGATTTGTTAAAGAAAAAGATGGCTTCCTCCTAAAGACGCTTTCGACATGGTTTAAACTCTAAACTTAGCTAAAACATAAAACAAACATTTTGAACACAGACTAACTTAAACTTAATGGCGGACAAGCCGATCCAAGAAGTCAGGTTGTGACGTCAGTTGTGACGTCGGTTGTGACGTCAGTTGTATTCATCCGCAACGCATTATGCTAAAGGCGTATAAAGAAATAGTTTCTTAACTAATCAAATTATAAAAAACTAACAACGTCGTTATCTTACGAAACAATTTAAAATAAAAAACTTTATTAATTTTAAATATTTAATTAAATATTAGCTTTATAAACTTACTATTAAACTATATACCACATGTTTTAACACAAAACCTAAAAGCGCTTCTCTTAAATTCTGCGCTTCGCTAACTTCGGCGCTGATTGCCTGAAACGAATTACGCTTTTCTTCGTTAACATTTCAATTTTTTTTTACCACGACCTTACTAGTCGGGATTATTTTTGTTGTAATAATTATTATGCTTCGAAATCTTAGATTTCAAAACGTGTTGTTATTGTGAATATTTTTATTATTATGTTTTAAATTATAAAACATAATAAATAGTTTTATATTATAAACGTAACAGTTTTATATTATAATATTAATTACTTAAAAAGGATTTTTTTTTAAAAAACATTTAAAATAATTTTGTTTTGAAATTTTTTTAGTACAATCATTTAATATGATTTTAGTTAACTAAATACGTAATATTTGATATATTAATTTAGTTAATATTTATAATTAATGTTTATGCGTAACTTTATTTATTAATAGTTTTTAAAAATAATCAAATAATTTCAAACCATATTTTATTTATTAAATAAATCTAATTGTTTTTATTCTTACTAGTCAGAATTTTGAAAGACGATAACTCCTGTTCTTTAAAATTAAAAGTTCTAAATTTTCAGTATGTTTGTTATTTTTCTTAATGGTCGCAAATCTTCTACTTACGACATTTTATTATCATGAATTACTAATTAATATATATTTGTTATTAAAATTTAAAGATTAAATCTTTTAAAATTTTAAGATGTTGTTGGTATTATTATTTTGTATGTTGCTATTTAAAATGAATATTTAACTCTAGCTAAATATCGTTTAATTATGTATTTCTGTTCATGGTTATTCAAAAAGCTCATGCTCATTGAGCTGTGCACTTTTTCGTTTATCCTCAATGCTTAATATTTTTAGGAAATTATAAAAACTTGCCAACATTAAAATAATTAATAAAAAAGATATTTAAATTTATTAACAAAAGGTAAATAATAAAATAATTTTAATAAAATGTTGTTTAATGACTTAAAAAGTCATTTAAAAACTACGCAAATTTCGTGACGTCACGAATCTCGCTTTTCATTTTGAAATCGCATGAGCTAGGGCTTGAGCTCGATTAGGGTTAGGAAAACCAGGGTTAGGCTTTCCAATAAAATTAAATCGAGAATATAAAAACTTAAATTTGGTATAAAAAGTTATGAAAACGTTTCGTTAAATAAAGTGCACTGCTTAATGAGCATGAGCTTTATGAATTACCATTAACAGAAATACAATGCTAACACATTGTTAATACATTGTTCCTTAAATTAAATCTTAATATACCTCTTAAATATACTTTTATGACTTACAAAACTATAATTAATAAACTGCAGGCTTTTAACACCATTTTTTTAGTTTTTTTGAAAAGATGCTGTTTAATTTTTCCAAACACATTCTTTATTGGACTTATTAAATTGTTTTACTTTGACCTGGCTTTGAGTTTATTGATTAATTAATGCACGGGAATAACTTGTTAATTAAATATAATTTCTGGTGTATATAGCTATATTAAGAGGTTATATTTAGCATGGTTTTTGATGACAAATTTTACATTATTTTTTTGGTAAGTTATTTTGATGTTAATTGGTTTAATTTTAAGTTATTTTCCATGTTATGGGACAAGGTTAAAATCTTATTTTTTATATTTTGGGACAAAGTTTACCCTTTTTTTTATTTTAATTGGACTAAATTATTTTCCATGATATGTGACAAAGTTTTAAGTTATTTTCTATGTTAAATGAGGAAATTTCAAGTTATTTTTCATGTTAATTGGACAAAGTTTAAGTTATTTTCATTTTAATTGAACTAATTTATTTCCCATGGTTTATGACAAAGTTTTAAGTTATTTTCATGTTAATTGGACAAAGTTTTAAGTTATTTTCATGCTATTTGGACAAATGTTAAGTTATTAAGTTATTTGGACAAATTTTAAGTTATTTTCATGCTAATTGGACAAAGTTTTAAGTTATTTGCCATGTTATTTGGACGAATTTTAAGTTATTTTCATGTTAATTGGACAAAGTTTTAAGTTATTTGTCATGTTATTTGGACAAATTTTAAGTTATTTTCAAGTTAATTGGACAAAATTTTAAGTTATTTTTTATGTTATGGACAAAGTTGAGGTTTATTTTATGTCATTGGACAAATTTTTTAATGGTATACATAGCAGAATAGGAGCCTGAGGTATCAGAATAATAACTCTTGATGTATTTTTATTTCGACATTGATAAGTTGAAAAACTACAAAGCAAAACACAGTTACGATACACACAAGGCAAAGAGTAAAAACATTTATAATTTACATTCAAAAAATAATGAAGGTTACTAAAGAATAAAAATGACAATACAATAAACATGTCAGAAAGCACGATAAATTCGAAGAAAAAACAAAACGCAAAAATACATTACACTCGATATACAGTATAATAATCGAAGTAACAAAATAATTACATACATAAAGAGTACAAAAAATATTGAAATTCGGTATACATGGTCACAAGTAAACTACTTTTGAGATAAAAAATACTGTTTTATGGATAAAAAAGTAGTTAATTTGACGTACAAAATTTGTAATAAAACAACATAAAAGTATGCAAAAAATTTCTGTTTTTTTAAATTTATGTTCGGTAACTTCTATACAGTCCTTGTTTGTTTGTACAGTTTATTGGGATCTGTACATTAGATTGTCACAAAACCTTGGCAAAATGGTTATTGGACCCTTGACAAAGGACTTGCTCCTCGGAAAACAAGAACTTGCCCCTTAGGAATGGGTGATTGGCTAGCCAACAGGGAAAGCGGAGTAGCGGGTCTTTTAGCAAAGTGTGCTCCGATCTTTTTTCCTATAAAATATTAAAGATTAGAATTCTGCTTATAAATATTTAAAAGTGTGCTTGTAATTTTTTGATTGTGTTAATGTTAAATGTATTATTTAAATTGAAATAAAGTATTTATTTGCTTTGTGTTGGTGACTTTTTAGATTAAAAAGATTTTATACAAACTCTATAGTTTTGCTCGTCAACCAGAATCTAAAAATAAGGAACAAAGTTAGTATTTGTTTATGATAATCTACCCTGCAGAAAAAAAATAAAAAGGTTAGATTGAAGTTTTCTTTTAACAGGATCTCTAAAAAAAATAAAGAACAAATTAAAATTGGCCAAAAACAAATGACGAGCTCTTCGAAATATTCAACCAGCATCTGAAAATAAAAAACAGCATGTTTAAATTTGTTTATGGTAATCTAACCTGAAAAAAAGCCTGTAAAAAGGGTTAGTTTGGTTTTAGTTTTTTAATGCCCCTGAAAAAAAATTATGGTTTTAGTTTTTTAAAGGCCCCTGAAAAAAAATTATGGTTTTAGTTTTTTTAAAGGCCCCTGAAAAAAATTATGGTTTTAGTTTTTAAAGGCCCCTGAAAAAAAAATTATAGTTTAAGTTTTTTAAAGGCCCCTGAAAAAAAATTATGGTTTTAGTTTTTTTAAGGCTCCTGAAAAAAAATTATAATTTGGTTAGTAATGCCCCTGTAAGGAAATAAAACGAACGGTTTAAGAGGCCTCTGTGAAGGTAAATAATAGGTTTAAAGGTGGAAGGAAAAAAGAATGGCCTGCAAAAAATAAAAGAGAGAGAAATTGGAAATTTTAGTGTTTTTTCTGCATGTTTAATGTAGTGTTTACTGTGTATCCTATTTTAGACTCTGTCCACGAAATTTATAATTTTTTGGTTTGGATTTCAATCCACGAAATTAAATACTGCTTTATATCGGGCTCCGCCCACGAAATTAAATAATTTATGTTGGGATCCAACCCACTCACACAATTAGGTTTAGTACATAAATACAACAAGGCGAATAAAATACAGTGAATTTACACACATAAATGTTATAAACCACACATAGGCCTAGTTTTCTAAAATCTATTCTTCTAAATTTTTCATATATACTTTACTTGCGCAAAACATCTAAAAAACCATTAAACAGTCCCGTTTAATATAATTATGAACACACAGAAACCTAAACACACTTGGGACTGTGTCAACTATACTACTTTTATTGCGCAAAATTATGAGTTGTTACCAGTCAAAATAAAACAGACAAGTGATACTACAAACTTTTAACCCGTGAAAACTTTTAAGCGCTTGATTATGCAGTACATATAAAAAATAGGCACGTGAAAACCTACAGCCCTACAGCCCTACAGACCTAAAGCCTTACAGCCCACCTTTTGTTGGGTGAGGTCCTGAGACTTTTTTTGAAGTTTGCCAAGTCGAGTGAGGTCCTGAGACTTTTTTAGTTCTTCTTTTGCATAAAAAAACACATAACACACACATAGGCCTAGTTTTATACAATCTATTCTATATACTCTATTTATTACTTGCGCAAAACATTTAAAAACCCATTAAACAGTCCCGTTTAATATAATTATGAACACCCAGAAACCTAAACACATTGGGACTGTGTCAACTATACTACTTTTAATGCGCAAAAATTATGAGTTTTAACCAGTCACAAATAAAATAATGCAGACACGTGAAACTTTTAACCCGTGAATATTTAAAGCGTTCAATTATGCAGTACATATAAAAAATCAGGCACGTGAAAACCTACAGCCCTACAGACCTTAACTTAATAAGGTCCCGAGTTATTTTTTCAGTTGTCTCAGTCATGAGTTCTTTGACTTAACTTCCCCCTTGCTAGTTGCAAGGAAGACTTATTACGATTTCATCCGCTTTCCATTCCTCCAATTCCTGCCATTACCTTTTTCCTCCATTCATTAAATCCAAATAAAATCCATTTTCTCTGCATTGAAAATATTGTTTAGAAAAAGGTAATAGACACTAAACCCTACTTAAAATTAAGATTTTTTCGAATGTCCATCTTATGGTATGTCGCATCGTGCCAAAATTTTTTAAGTTATGTCACTTTTTAATTCTTTTAGTGTCAACAACATTAAATTATGTCAATTCACATGCCAAATATTATTAATGTATAATTGTTATTTTCTTGTGCCAACAATTTTAAAATATGCCTTTTTTGATAACTCGTGCCAAATTTTTTAATTTATGCCAAATGTACATTATTTATATATTTAAATACCTCGTTTAAATACTTTGTGGGAGTACCTGCGCATCAACACAGGTTTAATAATGTTCACAAGTTTTTTAATTAAATAATACATATAAAAAATTATTATTTTATTGACGAGTATAATAACTTAATATTAATAACATTTACGATTTTTTATGATTATTCGAAAATTAGTTAAAAGTTAAAAAATAACTTTAAATCAATTAAATGAAAGTTAATATACCTGAAACAGTGTTCAGAAAACTTGAACGCAAAATATCTTATAGGAGCAAGTTCAACTTCATTAACTTTTCTAAAAAAAATTTAAATCTTTTAAAATTTAAAGTTTTTTTTTATATAAAATATATTTATATTTTATTATCAACTGCTTATATAATGCCACATTTAATACTGTTAATGATATACTTCAAAAATCAAACTACAAATCACTAACAAAAACTCGTCTGCTCACCTCAAAAGTCCATCTGGAAAGAACTAAAATTCCGATTTCAATTCAAATTTGCCACTAAACACCAAGTCATGTGACTCTGAGTGTTTAGTGAAATGTGTGTTTGTGCACGACGCCTCTTGCAGTGGAAAGCGCTTTTTAAGCTGTCACTCAAAATATATTTGCCTAAATCTTCTAAACAATTCATTAAAATGTTAATATAACAACACAAACCAATAACTTGTTATAATATATGAATATTTATTTACTTTTTAATAATTATTTGTAACAATTTACGTCTTAAATTACGATTAAACAATTTATACGTGCGTTAATATAGCAAGTTAGTTGCAACACCAGGAATTTCGGATTATGATGCAACTTCGTGTTTTAAAGGAATTTCTCGGGGAGACGCACCAATTAAGACGTCGCATTTTCCTCGCTTAGTAGAAAAATCACAGCTGGATTTATCTACATTTTATAACCTTATTTGGTAATAAAATCTCTGTTTAGTCTGCACGTGTTAACTAATTAAAATTTGCACCCGAGACCTCGTGGTGCACCCGAGACCTCGTGAGGAATTTCTAGAGGAGGCGCACTAATAATGACGTCACGTTCCTTGCGCATCGCTTAGTGGAAAATTTTAAGTTTCTATGCTTTATAACAGACCTATGTTAAAGCAATAGTAAATTATATTATTTCCTTTTTCTTAATTTTAATAAATCGAAATCCAATGTTTGTTACTGTTCAAACACATTTTTATTATGTTTTTATAAATATAAAACTCAAAATAATTTTTTATTTTTAATAAATATTCAACAACAAAAAATAGCAAAAATAAATTAACTAAAGGTCATGCCTGTTCCATAAAGTCCTAAATGTTTGCAGAGAAGGCACGACCGCTTTTTAATGGTAACCTGGCAATTATGTTAAAACTGCAATCCTAAAAAGGTAGTTATGATTCTTAAACAAGTTGTGAATTTCATAACATGTACGTAGTTTATTAAAATAATAATTATTAAAACTTGGTTGAAAGATCAGTTTAATAAAAAATAACACAAAAATCACAAGAATTGTGGTGCGCAAAATTTCGTATATTGTGACCATATCAAAAATAGTAATTTTTTAAATGCCATCGTTGTTAGGCCAATAAAATTACCAAACCAATATATTTTAACCAAACAAAGACGTATAATCATTTAACCTTTTTGTTCTTTGTTCTTTCCAATTAGCTAGATTTATCACCCTATACCGACCGGGTTTAGGTAACTAGTAGTATTGCTTTAATGGTACATAAATATTATTAATTGATCTTCGAGTGAATAGAATTAATATATACGTTTGTAATTACCATAGCTTTGTTTCCGTTACTTTCGATTAAGTTACAACTTGTGCAACTAAATATTTTGATCGCACTATAGTTAATTAGTAAATGTAGTGGATATACTTCACAGTTGGTAAATATTTAAATGCAATATTGTTTTTTTAAATGATTGGTATAAAGATAAAAAAAAAACACGTGGTTAGTTATTTAGCAGAGTTATTTGTAAGTTGGTAACAATCTAACATAACAATAAATAATGCTTTCGTACAAAAAGAAAATAAATACTGGGCCTCTTACTTCGAGCATTAAGATGGCTGGCTCACTTTGACTTGTATGCAGACTTACCCGTTCTTAAACCTGTAGAACAGCACGACACTATATCAGGCATGACGTTGCGAAAGAAACCTTTTCTAGCCGCATCTCCGAATGGGAGTTCTGGTTCCGCTTTCGGGAGCTTTCCAGGTGCAGGTTTAAGTGTTTGGACTGGGGGCGGGGGGAGACCGAAAGGAATGGAAGAGGAAATTAATTTTTATTTGTTAATTATATTTAAATACTTGTTTGTTGATTGAAAAATTAAAGATTGATATTTTAAAACATTTAAAATAATTTTGTTCTGAAATTTTCTTAGTCCAATAATTCAATACGTTTTTAGTCTACTAATTAAATACGTAATATTTAATTTATTAATTCAGTTAATATTCATAATTTAGGAATGTTTATGCATAATTTTATTTATTAATAGAGATTAATTTTAAAAATGATCAAAAAATGATAATAAAATCCAATTTAGTTTTGTAAGTGTATTGACTTTTAAAATTATTATTAAAATAAAACATTTAAATTTTAAAAATTATTTACGTATATTTTTGCATTTTAAGGATGCTTTTAACGTTATCATAATCATATTTTTTGTAATAATTTATTGATAACTCAATACTGTAGATAACTTTTTTACATTTTTATTTATCCTCAATTGGGAAAAGGTAAATTAAATATAAAGTAACTTTATATAAAGTAAATATAAAGTAACTTTAGTTACTATGGCCCAGTCTCAACTTTGCAAGCTTGTGATATTATAGATCATAATTGCCCAATAATTAAGCTGCTGATTGAGTGTTGGTTCAGCAGCAGTTCATACCGTTTTTAGCGACTTACTCAATGACTTACCCTTCAGCCTGGAAGCAGTGGAAATCAAACCCACGACCTCATGTAGTACACTTCGATTAAAAATAGAAGTTGGTTAGTACGGACTACATTGTTATTCTTCAAAGTAAAAGACTTTGTATTCTGTATTCTTACTTCACTCCAGGAAGAATGATAATTTCACTTCCTTTAATTTATTAAACTAAAAACTTACAAAAACCAAAGCAGAATTCTGACTACATCAAAAAGGATGCTAAATCTACTTCCTTTAATTAATTAAACTAAAGGCTTGCAAAGTTGAATTGAAAGTTCTGACTACGAATGAGGAAGGTCGCTTACTTTTACTTCCTTTAATTATTTAAACTTAAGAACTTATAAAGCTTTGGTCCCTAAACAAACTGTTTAACCACAAGTCCTCGTTTAATTTCTCAATACCTTACGCCTCCTATGATATAATCTTCTTAAATATTAATACCCACTAGCCCCAACTTTACAATTTTTATATATTTAATTTAATAAATATTTTTTAATCACCAGAAATATAAACTAATAGATATTAGTTTTGTTCTTTTTTACATTTATCGCATCTTAGTAGTTTCACAGCCTTAAATATTTTAAAGAACCGTGAACAACAAGTCACCCGCTTGAGAAGAACCAGGCAAAAAGAGTGTTCTCATTTAAAGACAACAGTAGGCAAAATATAGAAGACATTAGGTTAGGTACTTATGTTAGTCACGTGTACTGTATGTTACGTTTGCTTGATGTGTAAATGAATGGAGATTATTTAGGAAATAAAAGAGCAATAAAATATATGTATATTTTCATAGTGTTATAGTTCACTATAAGGGCTTTGCATTCTGATTTTTGACTATATTTTAAGAAGGATGCATAGTTCTACTTCCCTTTAATTAATTAAACTAAAACTTGCTAAGTTAAAGTGAAAATTACGACTACGTATAAGGAAGTCCGCTCACCTTAACTTCCTTTAATTATTTAAACTAAACAACTCATAAAGCCTAAAAAAGAATTCTAACTCCATTTCGGGAAGGCCGCCTACCTTTACGCACTCTCATAAAATGAGTTAGTGATGCCCCTAAACAAACTGTTTGTTTTGACTATATGGAGAAGAATGGGACATTAAAGATTAAAATATATGTTTATTTTTCTACCACAAGATTTGTTTTACCTTTTATCAGGTATTAAAAAAAACGGACAAAATGTGGTTTATGCCACACGCGGATATTTTATGATGCTTAGTTTATAAACGTAATTATTGTTTAAATGCAAAATTTTATGAATATTTTATTAATTAACAGTGCTTAAAAGGGTACACAGCACACCTTTTAGGTGGTTTCTACTCTTATGAACGAATAATATTTTACGTAATAAACATATTTACGAAAACCGTAATTTTGCAAAGAAAAGTTTTCTCGGAAATTAAGGGTCATTTTCCATAGAATCCTGAAAAGAAAATAGAAAATCAACTACTATCGGAAAATAGCGTCTGTCACAAGGTTTAGGATAAATATTCGATTTGGTAAACGGTAGGACTAATCTCATCATGTATACACTTAAAGTACTGGGCCACATCGCCAGTTTGTTATAACTTAAGCTTATCATGGCAAAAAGGACCTTACGACTATATTTGACGATACTAGGCACAAGAGAGCTGGTATCAAGTTAGTTGCTTATTTTGGTCATGTGCACCTTATATTTTGTTTGCCTAAAGTTATATAAAATTATAAAGAGAAAAATAGGCCAATAAAATATATGCTTTTTTAACACCAAAAGGACTGTCAATTAAGTATTAAAAGAAAACCCGGAAATTGAATTTATGCTACCCCAGTGTTTTTAGTTTTAACCACTCTATACGTTTATTGTTTAATTACAAAAAAATCTATGTATATTTTAAAAGTTTACAATACATAGTAGGGTCACAGTACTTTAAACTGGTAGTATCCAAACATATTACCAAGAAATTAAAAAATTAGTTTATGCAATGTACATATTCCCGATAAAAAATTAAAATTTTTAACTTTTTTCGAAAATTAAAGGCCATTTTTTAAACCGTTTTTTTTTTAAAACTATTGTCGAAAAATGGCATTTTTTGTCACATGGTTTACAATAAATATTCTATTCCGTAAAATGTTTATTGGTAGTCAAGAGGGCTAATCCTATCCAGTGTAGGCTTTATACGCTACTTAAATTACAACGCCACGTTGCTGGTTTGTGATTGGCTAAAGCATTTAACCATAACACCCAACCTTTAACATACAGAGGATTTTAAAAATTTTAAGTCATAGCATTATCAGACATACAGTCACATTACTAAAACATGACAAATCACGATTTATAAATGTTATACTATTGGAATCAATTCGCCATTTGATGAAAGCATGTCTCATTACGTTTTTTTTGAATTAACATAAAACCAAGACTTAAGTTGGTTCGTTGCCATTACACGTTAATGCAAAAAAATAAAAGTCGTGGGAAATTACTGCAACTTCTATTAAAATTTTTAATTATTCTGCAATCGTGCCGAATAATTCTAAATGTCAAATAAAGCCTCCAGCCATATTTAGGTTTATTTTTATTTCGTTAAAGTGGTTTTAAGGCATGGTTTAAAACAGGCAATTAACAGCAGCGTAAATTTAGCAGCGTTAGCGTGTAACTAGAGCAGTGTTTAAATCGTGTTTAAGCACATCTTTGAGGAATAGCAACAGAATGTAGCGTTTAGTAGGAATAAAATTAATTACTCAAACCAACACAAAACCAACCATTATACTGACTTCCGATATAGCAAGTACGTGATATGATGAAAGTAAAGTGTTTTGTTTAAATAAAGCTTCAGTAGATAATTCAGACAGAGCAAAATGAAAAATCGCCTTTGAAAACTGCTGCAAAAATGTTTGCCCAAAGTCGCAAATAACGCAAGCTTTTGTTGATTAATTAAAAAAGCGTAATTAATAAACTACAAAAATGTAATTAATCTTATTTCCTGACTGGGAAACACAGTTTAGTTTTTACATTTTCTAGTAAATTATGTTGCAATTGCGTGGGTAAATGTCAAATAATTAAACTAAAAAGGGCGTTAGTTGTAAAATATGAATCTTAGTTCCGCCAGACGACACAGTAAAAATGAAGGCAACAGCTTAAAATATTAACTACGATACGGTGTCTACGCGTTATAATATGTTTTCCGTTTTTAAGTAAACAACATGAAAACCAGAAAAACAATTCTAAAAATTGGTCGTAAAATTACTAGTGAAAACCTAAGCAGTAATAGTAATTAAACTTCGCCGTATATAATAAAAAGAGTATATCAATATTTTTTCTTAAATAAATAACTACAGTCTGAGTCATTTAGCGCGATCAAAGATTTGTGCAGAGCAGTTTTTCGTTATGGTACATTGCAGTTCCTGCCGTTTGACTGTTTATTATATAGACATATATAGAGAAAGGTCTATAGAAATTTCACGTTGTCGCTTGGTAATAATATGATGGGCTGAATTCAACCGTAAATGTAGGGTTTGTTGTTGAATTATTCAATTTCTATGCCTAGCGTTAACATGACTAACTATAGCTCATTCTTTTGTATTACCGTGAAGTTTTTTTCTGTATTACCGTGAAGTTCCTAGAATTCAAGTTCGAAAAACAAAAAAGTTTTGTTCGCACTATTGTGCCTTTTTTAAATTCTAAGAACAAGGGTTCAACGATGACAATGCGTTGGTCCAAAGTTTTTCGCTCAATAAAGTTTAGGGTTGATTCAAAGTCAACTCATTTTAAACATTTAGAGACAGACAGCACATGTGTTTTTTTTAAATATTGATTAATTGCTAAATTAATAATATGTTAGATATATTTGCGTTTTAAAATTATTTTTTTTGTAGAATTTTTTAAGATTTGCGGTATATATATTATATAAGCTCAAATCCAAAAATGCCAAGCAATTTTAACAAGATATGGGGCGAGTTGAAAGAAATGCGAAAAGAGCAAAACCAGACGAAAAGAAACAAGCTAAGGCAATGTGACCTTTTTGTTTTGGACAACTCGATTCGTGAGACGACTGTTGGGCAACTTCGCGGGCATACCCTTGAGAACAAGATCAAGATTTTTGAAGAAGCGAAGAAATGTGGATTCACCAATCTTATCGTTGCATCGTTCAACCATATGACAAGAGTTGGTGATACTTTCTGCCGGTATTTGGTCGACAATGGAGAAGATATGAGCAATCTCTGGTCCTTTTCGGAGATCACTGAAGTTTGGGGCGAGGTTCTGGATACCGAGAAAATCCCGATCTCCTTGCGAAAGATGAAGGAATTCGGAATTCACAACGTTGTGTTTGAGATCGACACCGCTGATCCTAAAATTGACTGGGACGGAAAGTTTACAGTCGAAGACTTGTGCCAACTGCTTCTGAAAAGGTATAAATGGTGTTACGAAAACCTAGGACAACACGCTAAGATTCTTGTCAGTTTCCGCGACTTTGCCTTCTCTATGAACAACCGCAAGGGAGCAATGCGAACCCTACGAGTTGTTGAATTTCTTGGTACCTTACCTCAAGGTTTACGTGGTTTTGGAATGTGCTTTGAGGAGCCTGGAAAGTTCTTACCTGAGGTTGTAGGTGGATGGTGCGCTGCCGTTCGACAAGTTATGGACGAATCCAACTGGCCTGATGGTCATCTACTGGTCCACTTGCACAAGCGATGGGGTTTTGCACAGATCAACCAACTTGAATGTCTTATGAATGGAGCAGATGGGGTCTGGGCTGGTGTTTGTGAGGAGGGTGCGTCTATGGGCCATGCTAGTTCGACGATGACTATCATGAATCTTATTCGAATGGGTAACAGAAAGGTTTTGAGAAAGTACAACTGTACTTATCTTCGCAAGGCTGCTATCAACGTCACCCAGATCACAACCGGCATGCCACCACATTTCCGTGAGTTGATTTACGGCGAAAGGGCATTGGATCTTTGGTTGCCTGGTGATGATGACACACTCGACAGGGAATTCAACTTAGCTGAGTTTTTCGACGAGCCGGCACCTAATCGAATCACGGATCTTACATCACCACAAATGATTGTAGACAGGCTCGTCAACTGCTTTGGCCCAAACCCTGCTTTTACACCAAAACAGGCCTTAAAGATGAAGGAACTTCTACTGGCAGATATGTCCAATGGAATCAAAGTAGAGTACATGAGCAAAGTTGGAATTGCTTTGTTATTTGATCGCGCCGGTGGCCAACTTACAGAAGCTATGAGCGACTCAATCAGACAAATGAGGCTTAAGGATCCTCACGACCAAGTGTTGCTGAATGAAGTTAGGGCAATGTGGGACGAATGGGATGTCCGAGAAGAAGTCCAAGGAGACAACAGTCTCGAGTTTGATTCCTTCTACAACGGGTTCATGGCGCCATACTTTGGGTGTTTCAGATGTGAAGATACAAAGAAGGGGCTCAAAGCGTTAGACATGGACAATGATTTAACCGTCGATTGGAAAGAGTTCGAGGTCTACTTGAAGTGGGCTCTGCATGAATATCCAGAAATTACCAACGCCGACCAGTTGTTGTCTTACGCTTTCCGTAAGGCAATCATTCCGGCAATGCAGGATGAAAAAGTTAACCAAGCCAAGGAAGCAGCGACAAGCGGCCAGCAGCAAATGGAAGAAGAAGAATAAGAATGTTATATTTAGCAAGTCCTGTTTAAAAAATTGGCGCAATTTTTGGCATGTTTCGATGAAATTAAAAATATTCGTATTCGATTTACGTTTCTTAAATTTAAATATTTTGAACCTAAAAACGGGTTGCTTTGACATTGAATGTAATCATTTATATATGCTGTAGGTTACAAGTATATCATGTAACAATTATGTAATAAAATATACACAGTAGCTTTAACATTTTCTGTGAATTTCGTTAATCATTTTAGCAGCCATTAGAGCCTATTATTCTACATGAAGCCCAAGCAGTTAAATTAAGGCATTTTAACAAACTTTCCATAACATATAATTCAATTTTTTAACGATAGTATTAGAGATTAGCTTCACACTAAAGAAAAAGTGTTTGTTTTAGCTTATTATATTATTTTTTATTAAAGCAGACCTTTCTATACCAATAAAAAAACGGCAATGTTTTAATAAAGGTGTAAAACAAATGCTCAATTATTACGAGATGTTTAATGCTATATAGGGGTTTAAGACACGGTTAAATACATTGAAATGTCAGGCCTGTATGGGACAACATTGTCCTATTGAAAGTGTAATTTCAAGGTTACATACATTATAATAGGCTACACATAAAAAATTAAAACCCATTTTTTCAAATTCAGTTTTCCTTTTTTACTAAATTTGAGCAAAACAAACACCAGTGGTTTTGAGTTCTTGGAAATCGTTCTGCTTGAAATAAGTTAACAGACGATTGTCGAGCGAAAAGCCTAAATAACAACGACTCCCTTGAAACCACAACAAACCGAAGTGAACTAAATACCAAGATAGGGAAAATTAAAACCGGAAATAACAACAATTTCTGCTTAAAAACTATTTTTAATTACTGAAAATTCGATTTGATGTTTGTTTATAGTTGTGGGTGAAAAATTAATTTTAATAACAGATTCGGATGATAGGTTTTACATTTTTATTGGAGCAGGGTAAATTAAGTATTTAAAAGAATAATGGTTTTTTTTTATCCATGTTACCTTAAATTGGTTGAGTTTGTTTTTTTATTGAAAAGGGTTTGTTTTTTTGTGAAGCTTTAGTGCTATTCATAAACCTGGCTTAAGGATAGAAAAGTGTGGTCTTGGTTGGGCTCAAATCCGAAACCTTTGCACTCGTAGTTTGATTTTATATTCAAATTACGGGACTAAAAAAGAAAAATAGTTTTTTTTTTCATATACCCTTAAGGGCATGGGTTCTGTACTTTAGTGAAGTAGAGTATGCTTATTGGTATGTGTTTCTAGCTATCCGTAAACGTCGGGCTTAAGGGCGAATAGTGTGAAATTAGTGCGACTAAAACTTAAAACCTTCTCGCGTGTGGTCCCATGCCGCCATATGCTACATTTCTAAAAGAATAATCGTACAAAACAAAAATTTGATGTCGTGACCAAGCGCCACCTCGCGGACAAAAAATTTCCATAATTATTCCTATATTTTGACAAACCTCTTTTAACTAAACCTGCACTGGTGCGTTTTGAACATAATCATTTAACAGTTTTAACATAAACCAATGTATAAATTAAAACGTAATTGCTAGTTATTGACTTCTAAATATTGGTGATTTTTAAACATAAAAAAACAACAAGAAGTGTTTAGGATAATTTTTTATTTATTTTATGCCAGCCTTTTCTTTTGTGCAGCGGCAACTTGACCGGCAATTCGGTCCAAATCTCGTTGTCCCTGTGGAGTTATTCGTCTGCCACTGCAATTAAAAAATTAAAGTTAAAAACAATTTATTGGTCATTAACATTCCTTAAACATTTAAAAAAACTTGAAAAATATGTCTTTAATTCAAAATATTTTTTTGTATATTTCATTATCCTCAATGTGGAAAGGTTGAATGCGTGACCTAAATATAGAGTAACATCAGTTACTCTGACCAAGTCTTGAGTTGCCTGTGGCAGTTTGGGATATTATATAGATTATATTTGCCTGATAATTATGCTGCTGATTAAGTGCTGGCTCAGCAGGAGTTCATACCGTTTATAGGGCCTTACTTAAGGGCGCTACAGCATAAGAGCAGTGTGGATTGAAGACTGAACCCATGACCTCATGTGGTGTAGCAAGTGTTCTTACCACTACACCATGCTGCCGGCAACTGCTTATATGACTGCTTATATGACTGCTTTTTAGTAAGTAAATAAATAAATAAACAGTTTTTAAGCCATAATAAAATAACTTTGTACAATAATGCGAGTACAGGTGGCAACTATGTTAAAAAAAATTTTAACAAAATATATAACTAACAAAGCTTTGTGGTTGATATAAAAATAAGTGTATGTTTATGTCATTTAAAAATTACTACCCAAATTAACATTTGCCACTGTCTGTATCAAGTTGCAACCATATTATGACATATTTTAAAGTGTACGCCTTTACGCATACAATTGTTGAAGAGTTTAAACAAACCAAATGTAATTAAATTAAAATATGACAACATACCCAATTTCGTCCTTTACGACTAATTTAATTCCTTCAAGAGACTGAAGACATTTACGAGCAATCGAAGATGAACCAACACAGAAATGAGATGGTTTTGTTCCTCTGCTTTTTCGCCCTAAAATTAAAATTAAATAGTAACCAAATAAGAACATACATATGGTTAAGGATTTAATACATATTTTTTTAATTTTTTGATTAAATAAGTTGCAAAAAACACTAATGATGTAGCAAAAATTGTTGAAAATACATAAAATTGTTGAAAATACATAAAATTGTTGAAAATACACAAAAATTGTTGAAAATACAGACCGTTTTGTATATTATCTTTGCTTTGTATAAGAAAATATCAGTTTTTAATTAAAAAAACTTAAATAGTGTATTCAAAAAAACAGAAAACAAATCAACACAAATAAAAAAGATTGAATTATTGTTTTAATAACAGTTTTGTTTTAATAACACAAAATTTTCTCTTATAAAATTAGAAAAACAGGAATACTTATTTGTATACTAACAGGTAGTTAAGCAGATAGAAAAATTTAATAATCTTAAAAAAATTCAAATAAAATTTTACCTCCGTAAATTTTTTGAAAAGATTTAACTCCAACCCCGCCTCGCATGTACAAGTGTCTGATCATTGAAGCGCATCGAACATAATACCAATCGGGGTTGTAGGGGGCGAGTTCTTTGTGGATTCCAGTTTTGGCGAGGTCAACCCATTCTGGAACCTTCAGCTTTCCACCCCTATTTAAATTTATTAATCAGTTTAATTTATTAGTTAAAGTATAAGTGTAAAAAATTTTAGATTATTGTTTGCGAATGAAAGTAAAAACTTAACATTGTGCACACAAATAACTAAAAATGCAAAATTATAATTTAAAAAAAAAAAAAAGGACTACTTAACAGAAATTGCCAGACAAAAATATTAATAACATTTTTTAAAGATATTAGATTAAAATAACAAATACAATTAACAAGGTATTTAAGTAACATTCCAATTATTTAAAACATATTCAATATAAACAAAAAATGTAAATAATAAAAAAACGTTTTAGTCATTAAAACTAGACTTTTCATACAACTCAGAATGTTACATAACTTACTAGCATAACGATATTTTTTAAACCGTTTATTAAATTTAATAAACATAATTTTTGTAAAAAAAAAATCTTTTAAAACACTGAAAAACTAAAGCTTTTTTCAAACCAGAACACAAATGTTAGTAAATTTTACACGTAAATAATACCAAATAATATAAATAAACTTACTTTTTTAAATAAGCTGCAAAGGCAGTTACGAAATCTTGTTGACTTACGTCTTTCACTGTAACACCGACTGCCATCTAAATTTACACAATATATTAAATATTTAAAACTAAGACCATAATATCGCTTAAAATATTAAAGTAATCCTCAGCCTAAATTTACCTTGTAGCGCGTGTTCAACCTGACTAAAAAGAAAGAGTCGTATGAATAATTTCCTTTTTTAGTCTTATGTATACGACTGCAAATATATTTTAAACAACATTTATCCTCGATGTAAAAATTTTTTTCGAGTCAATATTTTTTTAAAAACATATAATTTTTTTAACCTTAACAAAAAAATATTATAATTACCTTTTCTATGGACTTATATAGGCAATGGAAGCAGTAAGAATCGAACCAAGGACCAACTTTTAGTGTACAGTAGCCCACGTAATACAAGCGTTGCGTTATAAAGTATTAAAAGAAAAACATTATATTTTTTTAGTTGCAATAATGTTAAAATGTGGCCATAAATATTAAATAGTTTTATTTAAAAAAATGTTTTTTTTATTTATTCTAGCACTACAAGTACTTGCACATATGACCCAAAAACTTTCATACATAAATTTTCTTTTTCAGATAAGGATTTGGCTTCATTTAATTAGAGTAAGCTAAAATAAATAGAAAATGTCCAAGTTGTCGGTAAATAGCTTTTTCGGTCAAATGATAGTACTCCAGCAAACAATCGTTGTTATGCAACAGTAGGCTTTATAGTTTTTTGTAAGCCTGTTCCAAAAAAGGTTTTTCGCGTTTTTCGAGAAGTGTCCATTTATTTGTGAAGATAAGCTAAAAATCCACAAAACGTTTCGAGTATGTAACTTAGCTTTTATTTTTGTATATATCTTTATCCTCGATGTGGAAAGGTCGAATGCGCGACCTAAACATAGAGTAACAACTTTTGCCCCGTTGTCCCAGACGCTACAGCATGAGAGTAGTGGGAATTATACCCAGGACCTCATGGGGTGTAGCAATGGTTGTTACCACTAGATCACGCTTAGTTCGTTTTGCAAAATTGCTACATAAGACTAACTGCCAAAGATGCATTGAATAAAAAAAATGCCACATAAGAAACCGCATTTTTTTTGTTTATGTAGAGCGTGCGAAACCAATAGAGATCCCATTTATATGTGACAGCCAAATTACAGATAGGGTCTGGGGTTTAATTACCACTGTTGGATTGTCCTAATCTCAAAGTGCAACAAAGAATTATTTGTTGGTTAACTCCTAAATATTACAAGCATAAGTTATGTTTTTTTTCTAACTACTATTGTTTTGTTAGTGCATTTACAGAGCATACTTTTAAGTTAAAAATCAATATGATTTTGCAATTATGTAAAACTCACGTCAGCACTACAGTATTGCGACCAATATATAGAAACTTAACATTATCAAGTCGCACAGCTTCAAGTTTGTTAATCGAGCAACCAAAATACGAATGGTTAAAGGAATTAGGATTAAAAAGTGACAATGAAGGGGTGTTTGACGGTGCATGGAAACATGGAAAAGGGGAAGTATTTACTTCTTTGTGTCCAGCAAACAATAAACCAATTGCTAGGATATCTACAGGAACATTGGGCGATTATGAGAATCTCATAAAGAACTCTAAAGCGGCTTGGGGGGTTTGGGCAGATCTCCCTGCCCCACATCGTGGGGAAATTGTCCGTCAAGTTGGACATGCTCTCCGGGAGAAACTGGCTCTTCTCGGAAGATTAGAGGCTCTGGAGATCGGTAAAACAGTGGGTGAGGGAAGAGGAGAAGTCCAGGAGTATGTTGATGTTTGTGATTATGCAGTTGGCTTGTCCCGCATGCTTCCTGGGCAAGTTTTCCCCTCAGAAAGACCTGGTCATGCTCTTATCGAGAACTGGAACCCTGTGGGTTTAGTCGGTGTTATAACCGCTTTTAATTTTCCCATTGCTGTGTATGGTTGGAATGCAGCTATAGCCCTAACATGTGGGAACAATGTATTATGGAAACCGGCCCCCACTGCTAATCTATCGACAATCGCAACCCAAAAAATAATGGAGCAAGTGTTTCGAGATAATGATCTTCCTCCTGAAATTTGTTCGCTGATTTGTGCTGGGGCAGATGTAGGTGAAAGAATGTCTTCGGACACAAATGTTGACTTGTTATCGTTCACAGGTAGCACCCCTGTTGGCCAAAAAGTCGGGGTCGCTGTCCAACAAAGATTCGGTCGCAAAATTCTAGAACTTGGTGGCAACAATGCGATTATTGTGATGTCAGATTCTGATATAGACATGGTGGTTCGAGGTACTCTGTTTGCAAGTGTAGGTACACAGGGTCAAAGGTGTACAACAGCACGCCGTCTTATCATTCATGAGTCTGTGTATGATACAGTAATGCAAAAACTAGTAAACGCATATAAGCAGGTTAAAATTGGAGACCCTGAAGAAGAAGGAACAATATATGGCCCAATGCACTCCAAAGCAGGTGTAAAACTGTTCGAAAATACGGTGCAAAATGCTAAAGATGCTGGTGGTGTAGTAGAAGTAGGGGGAAATGTGATTGATGGTCCTGGTAACTTTGTTGAACCCACAATTGTTTCAGGCCTATCACACGACCACCCTCAGATCCTTACAGAATCATTTGTCCCCGTTTTGTATGCTATCAAGTTTAAGGGTGACCTTGATAATGCAATTCAACTGAACAATGAAGTTGACCAGGGCTTAACGAGCAGTTTATTTACAACCAATCTTTCAAATATATTTAAATGGATGGGACCAAAAGGCTCCGATTGTGGAATCGTGAACGTGAACATCCCGACAAGTGGGGCTGAAATTGGTGGAGCGTTCGGTGGTGAAAAACACACTGGGGGCGGCAGAGAGTCTGGTTCAGATGCATGGAAACAATATATGAGACGATCGACTTGTACAATCAACTACAGTAAAGAACTGCCTTTGTCTCAAGGAATTAAATTTGAATAAATTTTGGTCAAAATTTGAAAGATTTAACATATACATAAAACACTGTTTTAAAATAATTTTAATGAAACTGAAATCTTTAAAATTGATTTAAAAGACCCATTTCATAGTTCATTAAACACTTTTTTTTAAAAAGATATAGGCTTAATTATCTAAAAGTATAAATTATCACTACTACAAAACAATCGTTTTTTTCGTATGTACCAGACCAACACATGTGTAAGCTTTGTATTATTTAAAAGAAGCTAAAAAAATGGTATTTTAATTATTTATTTGGAATGCTTATTTCATAAAGGAAATAGGCTTTAATTATCAGGATATATTAATTATCACCAATAAAGGATACCAAAACAAATTTGTATTATTTAAAAGAAGCCATGGTTTTGCCTTACTCAAAATATCCTGTGAAATTGTATAATGCTATTTGAATTAAATATTTATTTTTAATTATTGTTTATGTTGTTTTAAAGTAGATACTTTTTGCAAATTTTACCTGATCATGTCTGTTTTGCATATGTAATGTTTAGATTTGTGCTTTTTTATATTATTTTTTTGATCAACCCGCGTTGTGTAAAATGCTTATGTACACAAATTGGTAATTATGAAATGTTGCCAAATAAAAAATATAACAAAACATAAAAAGGATGTACGTTAGTCTAATTTTAGGTAAGTTACCAAAAGAAATAAAAATTAAAAAATTATTAGTTTACAGTATATACATAAGATAATCAAAAATCAAACCAAAGTTTATACCAATCTTCAGGATAGTTTTGCCTTTGTTATTCTCATATATTGAATGTAGTTGTGATAAGAGATTGCCAGAGTTACCAAACTAATAATAACAAATACCATCACCATAATGTATTCCCACAACATAAAAGTTCTATAAAAAAATTTCACAATGTTAAAATAAACATGTATGAACGAAAATACATATTTTAGTACTAGTTGATCAGCAGCATGATGTAGTGGTCAGAACACTTTTCTTCACTACATGAAGTCCGGGGTTAAATCCCCACTGCCTTTATGCTGTAGTGCCCTTCAGTAAGGAACCATAAATGGTATAAATTCCTGCTGAGCCAATACTTAATCGGCAGTTTATAGTTATCAGGCCTTCATAATCTATAATATCCTAAACTGCCAATGGCAACTAGAGACTGGGTCGGAGTAACTAATGTTACTCTATGTTAACATAATAAAGTTTATCTTCTCACATGGAGAATAAATATATATATATAAAACAACAACATATACTTTTTAAAATAAAGCTTAAAAATATTATTAAAAAATATTGTAGTTAAAGATTTTACATTTAATAGAAAATTTTTAATATGACTTACACTAATGGGCTGGAGAGTAAAGTGAGTTTAAATCTGGTTTGTAAATCACAAAAACTAAATAAATAAATAATTTAATTTTTTGTATATTGTGATACAGTGTTTATTTACTACACAAACAGATCTTTGGTTTAAATCCCAGTGACATCATGTTTGAATAATTCATTTTTTCAAACAGATAAAAAGTTAGTTTTTCATTTATTAACAAACCTTTTTCCTAATACTTTAACATCAAATACAAATTCATTATTAGGACCTCCAGCTTCTGGTAAAACATTTTCAAAAGTTAAATTAGTAATCCAGTTTTCAGTTCCATATATTTCTAATTTACAAGGGCAAGCACTAGAATTAAATTAAAATATAATTAATATATACCAGCAGCGTGGTCTAGTGGCACCGGCAGCATGGTGTAGTGGTAAGAACACTTGCTACACCACCATGAGGTCATGGGTTCAATCCCCACTGCTTTTATGCTGTAGTGCCCTTGAGTAAGGCACTATAAACGATATAAACTTCTGCTGAGTCAGCACTTAATCAACAGCATTATTACTGGGCAATTATAATCTATATAATATCGCAAACTGCTAAAAGTATTTTGAGCCTGAGTCGGAATAACTGATCCCACATCGAGGATTAAGATGTATACAAAAAAAATATATATATATAGGCTAAGTATACACATCTTTAAATAAATGTCATCAACTCGAGTAAATTTTACAATTTATATACTAACTAAATTTGTAAAATGTTAAAACATAAAAAAAATTAAGCCAAAAACCTAGTAATGTTCACAAAAAAATAGTTATGGTAAATATAAAATCCAGTGAAAAAATATCTGACCTTTCTGCTGTTTGTAGGATTAATTGTGAACTAGAACTAGTATCTTGAAGTCGAGAGCACAAATAACAATTCTACAAAACAAAAAAGTTTTTATGTAAATTTTACATCTAAAATAAAAGAATAATTCACCTATAAACAAATATAATTGCCCTGATTTACAATTTTATGTTTTGATCTTGTTTTTTTTCACAACATTTGCCAAATTTAATATAAAAATATTTCTCTAAGTTAAATCTAGTATTGTAAAGATCAACTTATACAGTAAAAAATTAAAAATTGAAGTAACAAATTAAACACCAATACTTTTTTTACCTTCAAGATTAAATTTTTGTTCTGTAACTCAAACCCAGATTTGTTATTAATTTCATGAAACAAAATATCATCATGTATAGTGTAAAGATAGTCATCAAAACTATAAAGATCAATTATTGGGAAAAATATTGTGGTGTCCTTTTCCATCAACAATTCACATTCTTAAAAAGATATTTTTTTAGTAAAAAATGCATAATTTAGAAGTTAAGTAAAAAAATATATTTTTTTACGTGTTTCTTGTTGAAAGGCACCTCCACAAGAATGACCACTAAAAAGTGTTTAAAAAAATACAAAGTAATTTGAAATAAAATTTACAATTAAATAGTAAAAAATATAGTAAAAAACAGTAACAATTACCTTTCGTTACGTATTCTGATATGAAGGCCAATAGGGCAGGTAACATTAACATACAAAACCTAAATTACCACATAATAACAGTTTAAATAAAATAATAATTTTAAGCAAAAATCATTTGAAATTGGATCAGTCTTTCATGTAATAAAAACAAAATATTAACACAAAAAAACTTACTATTTTTAGTATATAGTTACCAAAAAATACGTGTTAAATAATATTCGCTTAAAAAAGTATAAGACGAAATGAGCAAGTATAAAATGATACACTCACCTGTGAAAATGGTAAAGAACAAATAGTTTTACCATCTTCAGTTAAAGCTGATATACCGAGTCCCGCAACCCCAGTTTTACAATTTTTACTTGGATAAGGACAAGCACTTTGAATGGTGGTTTTTTGGGACTAAAAATAATAATTTTAAGTGTAAAAATTCTGATTTTGTTCTTTAAAATTTTAGGTACTAGTCTTATTATCAATTAACACTGTTAATATTATTGTAAACTAGTCAAAAGCATGCCATATGGTAAGAATATTAAATTTTAATTGCTGTAACGTGGTTGCAACTTATAACAAATATTTGCATGTAATTGTTCACTAAGGTACATTGAATATAGATTTAGAAGCATGGTTGGTAAAGCATTTGACATAACCATGAAAGGCAGTTTAATTTTTACATTTTCTTTATTGTAGCAACCTCAAGTAGGTTACTAGGCAGGTTTATAATCTAGCAATTTTATCAGATTATTGATATCCAGAACCGACTAAGGCATCGCAAAATAAGGCTGTGTTAACAAAAAATTACCTGAATAGTTAATACCGGTTTTCCAATAGGTTTAATTGTAGAATGGGTAAGAGAAATGTTACTGCTGTTTATTAATCCATTAAAGTTTTCAGTAAATGTTATTTCCACATTGATTGATGCAGGATGAACAAGAGTGAAATTAACCTAAATGAGACATAATTAAAAAAAAAAATTAAAAAAAAAAATTGACAAGCAAAATCAACACTTTTTTTAATTTTTTTTACCTCAATTTTGTCATCAAAGTTCTCCAAATTTTGGACGTTTCCTCCATTCCTGTTAAGATTTGAAACAAAGTAGGTATTATCACAAATACTTGTTCCTAAATCACTTTTTTGTGCAGAGTTATATATTTCCTGATATAGAGGAAATACCTGAAATATTTTAATAAAAAAAACTTTAAAAAAATACTGTTTTTAAAAAACGTAAACAGTTATTTTTTTAAAAATTATATTGAAAAAAACATAACTTAAAATTTATATCATTTTAGGTAAATTTTAAATTTGTTTTGTTTAAAGTTAGAAGAAAATATTAGTTAAGTTTTAATAGTTAAACGGCATGCCATAAAATTATTTATAATCAATAAAAGTTTAAAAATTACAAGTTACCTTTCTTTGTAAATAGCCAGTGTTGACCCAATTTATTTCAATCACATCAAGTTTGTTAAACTTATAAGTCAGGTGGTTTAAGTTGGGGACATTATATATCTGTGTTAAAATCCTGCTGCTACTGCTTCCATAAAAAAGTTTGTTGTTGTTGGTGGACACTAAAAGTTCAGTTCCATCTAAAAAAATAGTTAAAAAATACAATGTTTTGCAAAATTTTAATAAATAGAAAAACAGAAAAAGAGAAGTGTGTTAAGGACAGATACTGTAGTGGTTTTCATATTTAGATAGTATATAATTGGGCAATTAAATAAAAACTACGGGTAATGAAGCCTAGTACTTGATATATATACATCAAATTTAAAGGGCTGTAAAATAAAAAAAACTGCTGTTTTTGGTAGGCAGTCGACCATTAGTTGAAAGTTGCGACCACATTAAGTGTATTCAAATTTTGACTGAAGGGGGTGACTTGTATTAATAACTATAGCTTATACATCAAAATATTACCTTCATTAAAACTAATATGTCTAACTGAATTCACTTCACTAAACCAACCAAATAAATCTCCATTTAATCGAACAAATCCAATTTTTGATGGACTCCATATTATAAAATCATTATCAATACTTGTGGATTTGATTTCAATATTTGCCCATTCTAAAAGAAGTATTTTGTTTAATTCAAACTACTTCATATAGTAAAATAATAAAAGTTAATATATACAAAAGTAATTTGTATTTGTACAACAAGAAAAATGCAATCAAATATGATAAATTATGCAACTTGATTGCTGTATAAACATACCAGATATAGGAAACTGTAATGGGATTTCAGATTGAGAACAATGCGTAGATTTAGTTTTATATAAACAGCTCACTATTATCAGTTTGTTGTTCATTTTTGAAAGAAGTTTGACTACTCCAGGTAATTTACCAAGTACACCAAAAATAATTTCAATACCTAAAACAAGATTAATTAAATATTCTTTTGACGGATGAAAAAAATTTGGAAACTGGTTAAAACTTAACTGAAACCTCCATTAATGTAATTTAATGTTTTATTTTAAACTGTATATTACCTTAACATACTTTTATATGGTATCTGCCTATAATACTAACAACCATTTTAACAATAGGACATATTCTTAGATACCAATATTTAAAATCTACTCTTTATTGAAATCAAAATATTTTTTTTTTAATTGAAGAGTATTCTCCTAAAGGGGTTAGATATAAAGGAGTTGTAAGAAAATGTAGTATTGTTGATAAAATGGTGTTTTGAAACATGTTATTTTTGGCGAAATGTCTTTAAAAAATAAATACAAAAATAATAAAATGTTCAAATCATGATATTAAGTAAACAATTACCTTGGAATTCTAATGGAAGATCAAATTCTACCATCCAATTATCATATTCAGGCAGATTGGGATAAATATTGTAAAAATAAACTTGGTTATTGCTCCAAAGAACTATCACATTACTTTCCCATGCATGTAGTTGGGATAAATTCGGACTCATCAAACAAGTAGAAAATAAACTTATTCCTTTAATTAATTGCACTAAAGTGCCATTTACGCCAACTAACAACTAAAAAATTAATTGGTTTAATATTTTTATTTATTTTTTAAATTTAAATAGCTAAAAAAGTAACAATTTTTAGGAACCCATTTTTTTTTAATTTAAAGAACTGTGTATAGTTAAACACATACTTCAAAATTAAACAAATCTTCCGTTAACTTTGCAGTTAGCAATTTTCCTTGCACAACTATTAATATTCTTTCTTTATACACAGCAATATCTGTGACCACTGGATCTAAATAACGGGTTTATCAGTTTTAAATTAAAGTAGATAACTAATTTTAATAAAAAAAATATCATAGATGCAAAATATAAGAATTTTATTTACCTGTTATTGACAAGGAATTGATGAGTTGTGATGATATTGTAACATTGACAGTGTTAACAAAATTATCTTGTGTAAAATAAATACAATCAGTTGTGGCAAGTACCGCTATATGCATGGAACAACAATGTGAAAGTGTTCGACCACTTATTTTGCCTGAACTTTTCAGTTTTACTCTTTGATCTAAATTTGTTATTAGCATTTTTATGATTTTGAAATAACTTTAATAAAGGGAAATACATCTGTGACATAGCATTAATAGAATGTTTATCCTGTTTGGCGGGGCAAAGCCTTAAGTAGGGCGCAAGAAGTATTAAGTATGATTCCCACTGCTTCCAAGTTCTATCAGTTTTGAGTTTACATATCTTACCATTTTTTTGTATATCTTTATCCTCGATGTGGGAATGTCGAATGTGCGACTTAAACATAGAGTAACAACTGTTACTCCGACCCAGTCTCGAGTTGCCTTCAGAAGTTTAGGATATTATAGACTATAATTGCCTGGTAATTAGGCTGCTGATTAAGTGCTGACTCAGCAGGAGTTTATACCGTTTATAGCATCTTACTCAAGGGCGTTGCAGCATAAGAGCAGTGGGGATTAAATCCATGACCTCATGGTGGTGTAGCAAGTGTTCTTACCAGGACACCACGCTGCCGGTTAAATTTCCAACCAGATTTATAATTTTTGCGAATTAGCATACTAAAAGAATTTAAAACACTTAACTAAGTTGAATTTTACCGTTTTGCAAAGACATCACATTAGGTTCAATAAACAAGAAAACATCGTTTACAGATTGGCCAAAAATAGCTTCATCAAGTTTTGAAGTGATGTGAATAAAAGGAATAATATCCAGTTCTTTGCTTTGAAAACTAACAGTCCAACATAATTCAGCAGTGTTGTAAAATACTTGCTCTGTGAAAATGATTAAAAATATTTCATTTAATACACTCAATTAAGACTATGTAACAAATTGCGTACACGTTATTTACCTGGGTAAGTTTTACCCAATAAAGTTTTAAAAATAGGATTCTCCCCTCTAGAGTAAAACAAATTTGTTAAAACTTTTGAGAACTGCATTAAATTTAAATTGACTCCATTTAAAATTTCAATTTCATTTTCAATAGAAGAAATCCTTATCTAAAATTTTTAAAAATGTAAATATATAATCAAATGGTTTAAAGACCAAAATTACATTAGTTATATTTAAAGAATTGTTATAAAAAAGTAGGCCAACTTTTGGCCTTCTAAGTACTAGTTTTATAAAAATGTTAGATTAACTTGCCTTTAAGTTGTAGAAACCATTGGATTTTGTGGTTTCTGCCAACCAGTAGTAAGATTTTGGTTTGTTATTGACCCGGAAAACAAAATTAGTTGGGCAACCACTGCAAGTCTAAAATAACTAACATTTTAATATTGTTTAATACCGGTACATCGTACACTCTAAACTCAGATTTAGTAAGTAGGCTATCTTAACTTAAGCTATTTTTACATTACTTAAATTGGTTAAAATAAGATTTTTACAATTTATTCAAATTTCATGTTTCTACATGTAAAAAATGGCTATTTGCCTACAGTGTTAAACACCAATTTGTATTTTCCATCCTTGAGGCAAAAAATATCGAATTTCTGTGTTACAATATTTTTTGTAATGGTACAGTTATCCAAATCAGATGCACTGATATTTAAATTATTTTCAGTAAAGTATAAACTTCCAGATACAAAATATTTCTGGTTTTTATCAGAAGCTAGATAGTGATTTGCCTGAACTGGGTGAGTAGAGTAACTGTAAAATATAATTAAATGATAAAGAAGGTTGCAACATTTTTTTAGATTTCTACAAACCGCAAGTAAGGTAGACCATAAAAAAGTTTTTGGTACTGCTATAAGGTAACTCAATAACCATTGCTATATTATTGTCGATTAATGTTGCAGTTAAAAGGCACATTTCTATGTTTTTTTAACAAAATGTAACTTTTCTGTAAAATTAAAAAAAACTTAAACGAAAATATATATTTTAAACTAGATATTTTTTTTTAGAAATTAGCAACACTATTACCTCCAATAGCACTTTGCTGGATTGCAAATGGATAGAAATATAACGCAAAGGAAAATGTGGTTGATCATATTTTTATTTTCAAATATATTTTAAATATTTCAAAATATTAAAAACTTTGTAAAATAATATTCGAGGTTCAAATCAGACGACAAAGCGTGTGATGCGTAACGAACAAGAATTATAATTTTAAAATAAAAGATTTTTAATTTAAATTATAGTTTCTTTAAAAAATTTATAATTAACATATTACAATATAAATTAAAAAAAAATTTTAAAAAATTTGATGTTAAATATACGTGTCGTGGCATAATTTTTTCGGTCACGACTCCGCTATGATCACCAAGGTGATTGTTTACAACGCTAAACTTTTTGTGGAAATTTTTTGGTGGAAATTAAAAACACATAACACACAAACAATTTAAAATAACAACTTTGGTTTAAAAAAAATTGTAAATCTGTCTTGTACTAAACGTTGGAGTAGATAGCTTTAATATTATATAAAAATGTCGGATTAGTTATCGTTATTGCTAGCCCAGTTTATCGGCGAAATCTAACTGTTTAAATTATTTTTGGACAAAAAATAAACTTCACAATTAAACAATGGCAAAATGTGCTGATCCCCTTTTATTCAATCTTCTTGCTTTACACAACAACGAAAATGCTGCACTTAATCGGACTAAACGTGGAATGTATAAACTGGAAAATACTCCAGATAAAAAGTTAGAAGAACAAAGAAAATCTTTGAGCAATCTTAGTTCTTTATCTTTACTAAAGGCAAAGGTATTTTATTAATGTATTTTTTGGAACATTTAGGTTTAACTTAAATAAAAAACATAGAAAGGGGCATTATTGTACTGTAACAATATATTGTAGGGGGACTAAATTAAAAATCTCAAAAAATAAATTTTTTAATTTTATTTTATTGAATTTTTTAGACTCCCGATGAAGAGCAAAACAATGACATTGTTGGTGAAAGGCCTGTCACTCCAATAAATGAAACAATTAGAATTGCTCCCAAGTTGTTCTCTGTTCTCTGTAAACATATAAGAAGAAGGATCAACCCAAGACCTCACTGGGAACATATTTCTATAGAAGATCAAAGAAGTTTGGTAAGGGAAAAATTTGTTTTATTGTTCTAATTTAAATGTAAAAACTGTAAATCTTTTTCATGCATATTAAATTTTTGGGGATTTCAATGCTATGTTGAATTTCGTTTCAGTATTCAAGTGATAAATAACTTGCCCTTAAGCATGTTTTGTTTATTTCCACTAGGGAGCTGTATTGTTAGGTGAAGTAAATGCAGTATGGCCAATTTTACGGCAACAAGTTGATGATCCATTTCTAACTTCCCGACAAAATAAAGAATTACAAAGAAGAATTTCAGTAAGTAGAAAGCACATAGAAGTTATTTTTAATACTTTTTGAAGCAAAAAATATTTTGTTTGGAAGGGATTGAATTGCAAAATTTAAAATATATATATATATAAAGCAGAAGGCCTTAAATACAAAATAAAAAAAGCCTTTTTTGGTATATTTTTGTGCTAAAATCAATAACTAGATGTTACTTTTTCAGGTCCACATTGTGGCAGTATGTGAGCAATTATTTCTTTACCACTGTAACCAATTCAAAACTTTAAATAAACGAGGAATATTTAGTACTGAAGCAAATATGTCAAGGATTAGAGGACAGATTGCCTTAGATGCCGATAAATAGTAGGAGAACTATTTATATTGAATAAGTTATTTGGGAACTTTAGTGATTTTGTGAAATCATATGGTTTCATGGCCCTCATCACTTTAATAGATTTTTAATGTAATAATGCTGTATAACCATGAGTTTACATAGATTGTTGCAATTTTTGTTTACTTTTCATTTTTTTATATTTTAGCTTAAATATTCTTGCTGTCCGTCGCCATATAACCTCAGATTTAAAGAAATACGTTGAACATGATACAATGAGAGCAACTAAGAGAAGTGACCCCATCACCCAACAACTACCTTCTGTAAGTTTGATAAAATAATTTATTCCTACGTGTAGTAAAATATAGCCTATTTCGTTTCTATAAGTAATATTTTTAATATTGCTCAAGACTAAAATGGTTTCTATTTTTAATGGACTTTTTTAAATGCTAATATTATGTAGTAAATCTTTTACATTTAATTTAATCTATGCGGTAATAAAAATTGGATTTATTTTAGACTCCGCACCACCTTTCATTCAAGAGTTTATTAAAAAGTAGTCGACCCCAACATAAGAAAAAACCTGATTACAATTTAAATCTAGAACTTAGAGATATGCATGTGCAAATGCCATCACTGGATATTGGAAAGGTAAATAAATATTAATTAAAATCTAGCAATAAAAATATAAAATTATAAATTTTTGATATATAATTATCAGTAATAAAATAAACATTTTAAATTTTTTACAGCCTTTTTTTTCTGGTATATTAGTAGCATTATTTTTTAATAATATTCTTTAGTTTATTTTCCTAATTTTAAACAATTAATTTTATTTGTGTTAAATTTTAGGTTTATTCCTTACTCCCTCCACCTCCTACTGCAAAGAAACAATCTTACAATGAAGATGATTTATTTGAACAAGATAAAACAGAAGATCTTACAGACACAGAATATGAACCCCTGTCAGAAAGGTTCGTTTAAATTTCATAATTTAGTTTTAACTAAACCAAGAAAAATTTGTAGTAAAAGCTGATTATTTTTTCAGGAAAATTCGTAAATGGGATTCAGAACCAAAACTATTTACACAAGATTTGTTCCCAGATTTAAACAAGAAAGTTGATTATGATGTAAGATATAGAATTTTTACGATTTAATCTAGTTTAAAAGAAGATACTAGACAACTAAGCAAGCTGGTGTTAGTCTGGTTTAATCAATCCACCAACAAAACACAACGGATTTTTATCAATAATATTTTAAATTTTACAAAAATTTTACAAAATTTTTTTTCTAAAAACAATTTGTGTTATTCTAAGGAGCTAGAAAGTAAATTAACTCACTCACAAATACATTCTCGACCAACTACCAGAGATTCAAGCATCGAACAAATAATGAATGCGTCACTAGTTACTGCAAGTGCCCCTGCTTCAGCATGCAGATGTAAGTTAAATGCTTTTGCCATTACTTGGTCTGTATTAAATAATAATAAATGTTTATATATATTAGATTGGGCAGTTGAAAGGCAGTTACTGTTTCTTTTGTAAGAATTATGCTCAGAAAGAACATGTATGTTATGTTTGTTAGATACACTTGCTACACCACACATGAGATCGTGGGTTCAATTCCCACTGATCTCATGCTGTAGCGCCCTTAAGTAAGGCGCTATAAACGATATGAACTCCTGCTGAGCCAGCACTTAATCAGCAGCATAATTATCAGGCAATTATAATCTGTAATATCCCAAACTGCCACAGGCAACTCGAGACTGGGTCGGAGTAACTGATATTACTCTATGTTTAAATCGCACATTCGACTTTCCCACATCGAGGATAAAGATATATACAAAAAAAAACTTATACAAATATATTTTCCTCAAATTTTAGTTCTTGTTTGTACATAGGTATCGTACACAAAACAAGAAAAGAGGATAGTGTGATTGATACAAGGCAAGATTTAATTGATTTATTGGCTCGCAATAAAGCTTCAAACTTAGAGGATAACACAATTGGTGAAGATCAAGACATACCTCCTTTGATTCAAGCTATTACAAGGTAATACTATCTTATTGTCAGGTCAAATATGCTGGCAAAGGCATCTTAACTCTAATTCAGGGTATAATTGTTGATTTATTAATTGACTTTTAACATATAGTCTAATTAAGGTTGTAAAGCAAAACTTGCAGAGATTTTATGCTTTATTTTTGTCTATGTTATATTGGCACTATCTGAAAGTTAATATTTAATGGCCACAATTTACTGAGTTTCTATCAATGTTTTTTTTATTTAACAGGAGAGAAATAAAGACTAAGAAAATGCAAGAGTTGCGAAAATGTGAACAGGAGTTAAATGCAAGAAAGAAAATGGCAGAGGAAGCGGAAAATTTGCCACTTCCACAACCTAGTTATCCACAACCTTCTGTTGTTCAAGTTAGACTGGTAAGCAGCTAAAATAAGCAACGATTTTTTTTTAAATTATCTTTGGTACGACAAATAGTTTTAACTGATCTAGGTTAAAGTTGTACTTCTGTAACTCTTATTAATTCTTTGGTTTGTTTTAAAATATTCACATACTTTTCCTAACAGAATCTTTGCAATGCATTATACATCTTATGCATTGCAATATATTCACCAACTGGGTCAAACTGTTTAATTAAGTAACTTGCTTATTAATTTTTAATCTTAGCCTGGTCATTCCAACCCAATTAACCACCAAAATGTCACAATTCGAACATGTGATCTTCAAATACCAGAAAAAGTTGATCTACCAGCTGTTACTTTGGATCTACACGGTCCTTTGTTCAATGATCTGACAGGTCAAATTATTATAGAAATTTTAATTATTGTTTAAAATTGTAATTTAATTTTAGTTAGTTTTATCAAATAGTTTTAAAGTTTAAAAAATTGCAATAAAAATGCCATTTTTTTCTAATAGAAAAGACACTGCAAAAATATTTTAACACATTTTAGATGTCTTGTCAGTGGGACTTAAACCTATAAACTCCAAGTTTTAAGACACCAATCGTTTAAATTATTAAACCTTTCAATATAATTAACTTCCAGGTGAAATATCAGCAGCCACTGTGAAAAGTTTAGATGCCAATTTATTCCAAGGAGAAGAATTGAAAGAAGTGTATTCAGAAATAATGAAGACTGTGCCAGACCTACATCTCAACTTTGACAATGATCCAATGGTGAAATTGAACAGATTTTAATTACAATGTTGATATATTTTTATTTAGTTTTTAACATTAAATATTTTTGGGCATTTTGAAGTATATCATTAAAAAAACACTAAAGTGTGTTATTACTTAACCAACATACATTAAATCAAAATGCTAAGTTTTAAATAAATTTAAACTTTTGTGTTAGGTTGTTAGACCAGCTTCAGAAGTTGTGATGAGTAAAATATTGGCCTCAAGTAGCCTGGATTGCCCTAGAGCTGAACAAATTATAAATCCAAGATTAACTAAAACTGGCCAACAGCCACCATGGGCAGGGGAGGTAAAATATTTTAACATTTTGCATTGACATAAAGGTCACTTTAAAATAGAGGTAACAGTATTATATTGGTTGTTGATTACATAGATAATTCATTTATTCTAGTGAAAATGTAACTGTTTTTCTAAAGTTGATTAAACTTAATACCATTGGTGTAAAAAATACCCATAACTCATCAAAAAACAAATATTTATTTTACTTCTTACACACGTTAGATAAGTATCCTTTTTTTACTGTTTTTAAATTTTATGTATTTCCTAGCCACAAGATTCATGGAATAAAAAGGCACTGATGCCATCATCAGAAAGTGTTGGAAGTGCAATGATGGATGAAACTTTAAATAAAAACTCAAGAGCTTATGCTTCTTGGTTGGCATGGTGGAAGGCCACTATTACAACTGATGATTATTTTAAATATCTTTCAACTCAGGTGATTTTTTTAATATACAGATAATTAACCTTCGTAGAGTAATTTTGATTCCCTAGGTTAACCTAAAACATAAAGTAATGATTAATACCAAGCCTAACTCTTGTACTGTTTGATAATTAACACGTTATTAACCTATTAATTGATTTTTGCTTTTGTGGGAATATTTTAATTGTTTTGAAAGTGGAAATTGCCCATAGCAAATCTATTAAAGTAGCCTTAAATAAAATATGTATGTTGTCATTAAATTTTCTTTCTGTCCCTTGAAAGGTAGATTACGCAGTTAATTAAACTTTTATTGTAATCCTAAATCCTAATTCTTATATATATTCATTTCAGGATACAGATTTTCTTGGTGTAATATTTCATTTTTATGACAGTGAAGCAACCGCTTCTGAGACTGATTCATTTGCAAGAAGTGCTATGTTAGAATCAGAAAGGTAAGTTAAGTAATTACTAAAACAAAAACTGTAATCATAAGAATCTAAAGTAAAAAAAAATAATGTTTTAAAACTTGATTATTTTAATCACTTACTTAAAATTTTTGACTTAAGAAAACTAAATGAAAGGCTAATGGAGATTAAAGCCAAGAAAGAACATTATGTAAAAGGTTTATGGAATGCTAATGTTATTGCATTGGGAGGTCTGGGAAAATATCCTGATTTAGAAGGTAAGGATCAAAATATTACACCAATCATTATTTTATAACATTTTACTTTTTAAAACTTGCTTTGGGTATATAAAATGCATTTTTTGACTGTTTATTTTTTTTATAAACTGTACCAGATAACTTTTTTTTGTACATATAATCTATCTTTGATGTAAAAGGGTTAAATGCGCAACCTAAACATAGAGTAACAACAGTTACCCCGACCCAGTCCCTAATGGCCTGTGGCAGTTGGACATAGGTGCTGGCTCAGTAGTAGTTCATACCGTTTAAAGCATCTTACTCAAGGGCGCTACAGTATGATATCACTATGGATCAAACCCAGGACCTCATGTCATGTAGAAAGTGTTCTGACCACTACACCACCCTACCGATTAACTTATCTAAGGTCAACTGTCTCTGTTTAAAACCAAAAAGTAAATTTTGTCTGTTTAAGAAAAATTTAATTAAACATTTCAAAAATATTGATCTTAATAAAACTATTAACACAGATGACATGGAGGAAGAAACTATGGTAAGTGAGTCACTGGATCAAACCATGTCCAATATTTCACCTAGAAGCTCTATTCAAATTCCCTCCAATTCAAGGTACTTTCAAATTAACGTTATTAGTTTTATTTTATTGTGTTTTGTAATTGAGTTGACTATTTGACTTTTCTTCTATGAAATAAAAATTTGTTTTGACTTAATTGACTTAATTAGATCAATTGATATAATTTGGGTGACCAAGTTTAGTCTTTGTATTTTTTATCTAAAAACAACAAAATTTGTTTAAACTAACAAAGATGTAGAAAAAGACTCAGTTAGAAATATTTATGATTAGTAATTCTAGTTTTTATAATAATAGCCAAACAGAAAGCAACCCTATAAAAACAGTAAGCATCAAAATCCAATCCAGTGAAACTTTATCAGAATATCAACTTTCAACCAAGACTTCAGATACAGTTTTAGATAGCACAACAACATCAAACATAGAGAAAGATATTAGTAAAATTGCCCTATCACCAAGTGGCAATATTAAACAGCCAAGGCTATTAGGAAAGGGTTTAGTAGAGAAACAACAAACTGTTAGTACAGAGAATCAAAGCTTGTTAAGTTTTCATGATTTCGAGTCATGGACCTCTCTTTCTTCTAATACTGAAGATCTTAAAAAAGCAATCTCAACTCAAGATGAATATTCATCAGGTAAAAACAATGTTAAAGGTGGTTTTTAACATTATTAGTTTATAGGGTTACTGCTATTTTAACTTAAAGTATTTAAGCAGTTAAATTTTAAACACCAACATTCACCGATAAAGGTTTGTTAGAAACAGCTCTTATCCAATTATTGGTGCAGTAAGATTTCCTGTTTTAGTTTTAGTAAATTAATATTGTAAAGTTACTAGTAAGTTACCAGCTATCTTAATTAAGATAGGTGATAGATAGTATAAATTAATTACACTACATTGTTTTTGAGTTGATCATCTTGATTAATTGTTTAAAGGTTACATATCATCTGAGCCAAACAAATCAGCTTTATTTTCATTTACCAAAAAGAAAAGATTGCCTTGGAATAAAAACAAGAAAAAGTTAGAAGGTAAAAAAGAATTGACAAGGAATGCTAGCATAATATTAAAAACATTTCACCTAGCAAAACAAGTAAGGTAAAACTGCCCAATAAGTAAGCTGAAGATTTAATATTTTTAGTTGTCCATGAATCTAAAATGACAGTTTTAACAAAAAAACAGCCAAGAACTAAACCAATTAATTTGTTGAGAAGTTATTACAAGTAAGACAACAGTTTAGGTTTTATTATATTAAGAAAAACTAATATGCAAATTTACTTGTGAAACTTACATTTAATTTTAAAAGTTATGCAACTGTTTAGTTCATTTAAGATTGAGCTAAATGTAATTGGCTTAGCCCAAAATTTAAACAGTGCATCAGTATTTCTTATGTTATTTATATTTTGAAAATATTTGGTTTTGATTTAACTTAATTCTCCTTTTTCACTTAAACACCACAAATATATTCAGTGTGCCCATGTCTGCTACCAGTAAATCAACACAACAAAAATCGATGCAATTTGAACCAGAGGCTCCAATTATTCAATCTCGTCTCGAGCTGGTCTGGAAAAAGCTTAAAATGTCTGGTTCACAAAAACTTGATGCAGCTTTAAAGTATAGCTCTGATACATATATGCCAATTTTAGAAGAGGTAAAAGAACTTTATTTTTTTATTAATTAGTAATCTATATAATAAGTAAATTAATGTATTGTAAACTTTCTGTTAATGTGACCCAAATTTTTGGAAATGCCACAGAAAATAAATTTCTTATTTATAAAGTAGCTTTGACTAACAACTTTTTTTTATCCTGGGAGATTTTAAATACTTTAATTTTTCATCTTTTTGTTTAGAGTTTAATATCTTGGGAAAGAGTGACTGAACTGATCCTGAACAGAGAAAAAATTTTGTTCGATTTAGAAGTTTTTGAACGAGATGCTTCAGACCCGAGTCGCTTCTTTCATAAAGGTTAATTTACAAATGATGTACACAAGATATTTAAACTATCCGTTTATATAAAATCTATTAATTATAAAGTGAGTTTTCTGACTAAATTGCCAAAAAAAGGCAACTCAGAACTTGGCAGGGATAGTAAAGGATACCCTAAAGTCAACCTTTAAATAATAATCTAAAACTTGATCTATAATAATTTACTCTAGGTTCTAGAGGTTCTTCAGTTTCAAGACTTCACGAAGCAAAATTAAGAGCAAAACTTTTAAAGAAACTTGCCTCACTTGAAAAACAGATTTCTGTTCTCTTAGACTTTATTCAATCTTCCTTTCAAGATGTGATAACTTATTCTGGGAGACCTTATCAGGAGAAAATGAATTCTGACAAGTGATTTGCTTTATTTTTTACTTACTTATAAAAAAAGTGTCAAGGCCTTTAACATATAACAGTTAAAGTTATATGTTGATTTTAATGGGTATATATATTACTAAATACAATATTAAAATTACTATTCTTACGAAAGTATAAGTAATTATAGCGGTATTGTACACAAAGCATCACTTTTAGACAAATTTGTTGTATTTTGGTGAAGTGTTATTTAAGAAAATTACCAAACTAACAAACTTTTACTTATTTTAGGGTTGAAATGTTATACTGGCTTCAACAAGAAAGAAGATGTCAGATGTTGAATGAATTTGGGCAACCTAAGGAACTTCATCAGTTTAAGCAAAACAACCACACTTTGGTAGGCTCTCATCAAGTCACATTATCAGGGCTAACAGAATAAAAAAAATGTTTTGTATATTTAAAAAAATAAATAGTGTTTATAATATTATGTGCCAAAAACTGTGAAAAATTTGGTGATTTTTAAAAACAAATTGGCCCATTATTCCAAAAAAACCTAGTAAGTTTAATTTTAACTAAGAATGTATTGTTCAACCTATTTAGTTCCTTAGTAAGTCTAGCCAAAAAACAAGTTGAAAAAGTGTATTGCCTGCCATTTTGTCAAAAAATAGATTCAAAGTTCATGAGCACTTTTATATACTTAAAATGTTTACCTACATTGTTAACTCTAATTGATTGCCACAACACAAGTATGTTAAGAAAAGTTATAAAATATTTTTAATGCAACTTAAACTACACAATCAAAAAATTGGCTGTAGTGTGTTTTTTTTGAATCTGTAACATTTTAATTCAGTGTGTTTTAGTGTTAGTTCCCCTTAAATTATTATGCAACACTATTAAAATCAACTTTATATTATTATTGATAATTTGGCAACAGGTATAAAGTGTATTTGTAAAAGGTAATTAGTTAAAAATATCAGATTAAATTATCTGTAATTAGTTAAGTTGGATAATATAAAAAGGCGTACTTAGTAAGAGACTTAAGTCTTGTTATAATGTCTAAATTACCTTTAAAATTTAAGAATATAACTTTAAATTGGAAAATATCTTTGCTGAACTAAATACCCTTTTACAATATAAAAGAAAACATTTTATAACAAAATTTTTATTTGAAAGAACTTGGGACTTTATGAATCGGCTTCATCAATTACACATAATTAAAAATATTTGCTACAGAAAAATACTGGTTGGTTTGCGTACAATGTTCTAAAACTTCAATTATTTTGGATTTTGTTCCTTAGTTGGCTCCTTAGCAACTGCATAATATTCCTCTGGTGTCAATTCTTCACTTCTCGAAGCTGCGATGGAAACGGGTTTGATTGGTCTGTCCTTATCCCCAGTTGGATTTTTTTCAATTAAGCGAATAACATCCTAGATTGATAGAAATGACAGTTTCAAGTTTTAGGAAAAAAAATAGTGTAAAGGAGTTTAAGAAAAGCTTAATTAAAAAATGAAAAGTATATATGTGTTTTTTTATAAAATCTTATATTGCATAACATTATATAAGTATAAAAGATCTGACTAGTAAACCAAATGTTCACTTAACACTCCTGTCATTCTATAAACTACAAAAATATCAAATCATGATAATAATTTTGCAACCTTAAGAAAGTTACAAAAAATCAAATACTCTAAATTAAAGACCCAAACTTAAACAAAAATATGCTTCTTACCATTCCATCTACCACTTTACCAAACACCACATGTTTTCCATCTAACCATGAGGTTTTCACAGTGGTGAGGAAGAATTGTGACCCGTTCGTGTCCTTGCCTGCATTTGCCATACTCAACCAACCAGCTCCATAATGTTTTAACTTGAAGTTTTCGTCAGCAAACTTGTTCCCAAAAATACTCTTGCCTTTATAAAAAAGTTAAATTTATTAGTTAATAGCAATACAATACTTAGGAATAGGCTACATGAAAATAATAATCATAAGGAATTAAATCTCTAGTTATTTAAATCAAAAACTGCATTTATTATCAATTATTTAAAAAATAATTTTTACGTTAAATCATAAATTATTATCAGATTTTGTAATGTTGTATACCACATCTATAGCAAAAATAAAAATCAAACCATTGCCTTTTTGAAAACATTTTAGTTTTTAAGATAGGCTTACTATATTTTAGTCAAATATGCAAACACTGTTACTATAATTTTACTTAACATAAAAAATTGTGTATCAAGTAATGGCATATTGTGTTTATATACATTAAATTTCAGTAAAATAATTTAATTGATACATTGCATTTTATACTATCAAAATTTAAATGTTTAATATCATTTCCTTAACCCAACAGAAAATACAGTCAGACCTTTTTGGTCTTAATTTAATTAAATTATACAGCTGTATTAAAGGCCCTTCTGATAAGGATTTTTCTTTTTGAAAAATAACAACTAAAATAAAATACCTCCTGTTCCGTCACCATTTGTAAAATCTCCTCCCTGAATCATAAAATCTTTGATCACTCGATGAAATTGGCTTCCTTGGTAACCAAATCCATGCTTTAAAACAAAGAAAATAAGTAACAGGAATTTTATATAACAAAATTATTTAAATTTCTATTATTTATTTATAGCTGCACCTTGAAGTTAGCTAATTCGAAAAAGTTTTGTACAGTTTTTGGCACAGTTTTTCCAAATAATCCAATTTTAATCGTTCCTATTTCCTCATTGTCTATTTTGACATCAAAGTAAACCTTAAAAAATCGAAAACAAATGGCATATTTTTACTTTAATTATCAAAAAACAAACATTTTAAAGCGTAACTTATTGGAAAAAAAGTATTACACAAATTAACATAAACTAAAATATAAAACAATATTGAAATAGACTATCAAATATGACATGAAACTTTTCAGCACAACATTGTTTGGGGCAGGGTAATAAAAGTTAATTAAATTAGGTTCAAGTTTTTGTTAATAGAGGTAAATTTGTAATAAACATGGGCTTACATGAGCAGTTACTTTTGGTCCTTTTTTGGCTTCACTTTCTCCCGGAAGTAACATAAAAACAACAACGCCAACCACAAATAGCACCACGCCTGCAACCTTCATTATATTCTTAACTTTTAACATATATTAAAAACCCTTACACCTAAAGATAAAAAAAAGGTTGATAAATTAATCACAGTTAAAGCCTAAAAACGTATATAAAAATAACACTAAAAAAGTTGATAAAAATAAATAGGAGGTACAGCATAAAATATAACATTATGTTTCATCCTAGAGATCTCATCAGAAAACTTGGCACCATAGAAACTTTTACCTTTTAAAAAATAAAAAAAAATTAAAAAAAATGCAGCATGGTGTAGTTGTCGGAACACTTGGCTTTTTTACTACATGAGGTCCTGAGTTCAATCCCCACGGCTATTATGTTGTAGCGCTATTAAGTAAACAGTATAAACTTCTGCTCAGCCAAAATCAATCAGCAGCTTTATTATCGGACAATTATAAACTTTATAAAGGCAAAATATCCCAAACTGCCGAAGAAAACTCGAGACTTGGTTCGGGTAACTAATGTTACTCTATGTTTAGGTCATGAAGCTGACCTTTCCTCATCGAAGGTGAATAATTATTAAAAAAAAACAATGTTGGTAGATAGAAAAGAAAAAAGTAAGCAAAATTAGCTTTGAAAAAACAACAAGATATTAACTTACATATGCAGTTACAATTTCCCCCTTTTTACTTCACTTTTAACAACTTAGAACAAAAGAATAACTCCAGCGGACAACAATATTAAATTTGCTGTCTTCATCATACTTTTAACTATTTAAAAAAACTATTATATCTAAACAACAAAAATACATGGTTTTATAGCAGTAGGAATTTGCACTAATATAATATGACAAAATACAGTTTGTAGCACATTTTGTGAATAATATTATTAAAGGGGTGCAAAACTGTTACAAAATCTAAATTTGGCAAGTTTAGTTATGAACTTGAAATGTGGCTTCATAAAAATTTTTGTACACAACACTTGATGATAAGTTTAAGAAAAAACTAAATTGATTTTAATATATCAGAAAAAGAATATGAACATTAAAAAAAATTGATATTGCAAATAAACAATATTGATTTTATTTGATTGATAATTAATAAAAAATAAGTACAGTAGTTTTAATTAAGTTATTTTTGATTATTGCTACAAATTATAATTTCAGTGTTTAAATTTAATCTCAAAAACACAATGTAATATTAAAGGTTACAATTTCTATACGCAGACTAATATTAAATTTCAATATGTTGAGTATAATAACTACAGGTAAATTTGTTGTTTATATTTTTATGTTTAACATTTATTTATTATTCTAATTGCCCACAGGCAGCAATTACAACATCAGAAACTGGCTTATCTTGTGCACCAGTTTTGTTTTTTTCAATTCTCTTTACAACATCCTGAAATTTTTTTAAAAACAAGATAATTTTAATAAAACAAAATTTTTTTGTTGTATTTTTGTCAATGAAGTGGGAAGGCCAACTTCATGGCCTAAACATTAGATTACACTTGTTATTCAGACACAGTCTTAAGTTTCTTAAAAACTTCGGGGTATTATTAATCATTTTTGTCAAATATTTTACCAACCAATTGGTTTTGGCTTTGGCAGAAGTTAATACGAGTTTCAGTGTTTACCTCATGGCACTACAACATGGCAGCAGTGGGGATTAAATCTATGACCTCATGTAAAGCTTAAATTTTCAACCTAAAAATAGATATCAATAAAAATTGTCTAACACTACACTCACCATGCCGTCTATTACTTTACCGAACACAACATGTCTTCCATCTAACCAAGCAGTCTTAACAGTGGTGATAAAGAACTGGGATCCATTTGTGTCTTTGCCGGAGTTAGCCATGCTCAAATATCCCTCTGTCTTATGTTTGAGGACAAAGTTTTCATCAGCAAATTTGGGTCCATAAATACTTTTGCCTTTAAAAAATTTTTTTTTTGTAAAACTGATTTTATAAATCTAATAATTTTAACAAAAAAAAATGCAAACAGAAAAATTGATAAAATTTATTCGATAAATTTTAAAACCCATTTATATTAAAACTATATTTACTAAAAAGGTTGCTAAACTAACTGGGATTGGTAATAAAAAAAGTGGTGTTTTTAATTTCAAATAGCCCAAAAAAAATTTTTAATTACCTCCAGTTCCATCTCCTCTTGTGAAATCACCCCCTTGGATCATAAACTGTTTAATCACTCGATGAAATTTGCTTCCCATATAACCAAACCCTTTCTATGTACAAAAACAAACATTTATTTTACATAGTGGGGCGTAATTTTTTTTTTTATCACCTTAAGGTGATAGGTTTTTATTTTTTTTATTGGGTAGGGGTGTGATATTGTGACGCGTTTGAGCTATTTGTGAACGCCGGGCTCAAGGGCAAATAGTGTGGCAATGGTGTGGCTTGTAGTCTGCTGCCATGACCGCTTAACCACACTACCGGACTAACAGTGGGGCATAATTTATAATTGTTTTACACATTTTTGTACATGTTTTTAAATATTTCTGCCTTAAGTGATTTTGGGGTTAAATTTGGGGCACAATTTTGTAAATTTTTTATGTGGCTTTTTTTGTTAAAAGTTTTTCATAAACAATCTTACCTTGTTTATCATATTTATTCAAAAATTTTAATATATTAAAAAGAATTCCAAGGTAATATATTTTTTTACAAATAAATTAAAAAAACTATTATGTCACCTCTCCAGTACAAAGAGCTCGAAAATTTTCTGTAGTTTTTGGAACAGTTTTGCCAAACAATCCAATCTCAATTCTTCCTTCCGGCTTGCCTCCGATTGTGATATCGAAAAACACCTGTAAGTAAATCAAGTTGTAATAAATTTTGGGCACAATTAATGATTGTATTCAGCAAAAAAAAGGTTCCATATAATTTCACCTAATTATGGTTTTTAATTTAATAATTTTTAATTAGATCACTTAACATATTCAATATTGCAATTTTTTAATTAGATCACTTTACATATTCAATATTCATATTCAATAAATACAATTTATATTCAACAATAAAAACTAAGGCTTGATGTTAATACAAATTGGAAACAATGCAATATTAGATGGTATAAATATATGTTAATATAAACAATTAGGGAGTTGTATGTAAAGAAAGATTTACAAAATTTATTTTAAAATATTCAAATATTGCAAAAATAATAACAACAACTAAAGGTTTTATAGTTTTACCTTTTGAGTTATCTCTTCCGGGTCAGTAGCAAAAGCTGAAACGAAACAACCAAATAGAACAAAACTCAAAACTTTAACGATCATATTGTAGATTTTAAACGTAATTTTCTTAAGAAATTAAACAAAAATAACCAATCTTTAATAAAAATAAACAAAATTAATCAAAAATGTATATTTTTATAAACAGGCATTAATTAACCTTAAAAGACTTATTTTTTTTCAAGGTCATCAAAAAACAGAAGAGGAAAAATACAAAAATTCTCGAGTTATTTACTAAACTGCAAACCATAATTAGCCACGTGTCATAACAAAACGTTACAATGTTGCCAAACAATAAGATTAAATATATAAAAAACTTTATTTTGAGTTTAAAATTCAAAATAATATAAAATAGACTTCGTTAACAAAAAAACTTAAATATAAATTATAATACTTAATTTAAAATTTAAATTATTTTAGAAGCAAGCAAAAACGTATGTAAAAAAAGAAACTAACAAAAAACAAATTAAAAAATTTGCGTCTAAAAATAATTTTATGATGGTTTTTACCTCTTTTTGGATCTTTAAACCCGGAATTAATAAACGTATTCTTAATAAAATAAACTAAAAAGATTTTATTATTTAAATCATGATCGTTTTATTCATTCTTTCATTATGGTCAAACTAACGTTGCTTCTGTTTGCCGATATTTGTGGTTCGAAATCTTAGATTTCGAAACATATTGTTATTCAGTGTATTTATTATTATGGTTCAAAAAGTCAGTGTATTTATTATTATGGTTCAAAATTTATTTTAAAATATTCAACTTTTGCAAAAATAATAACAACAACTAAAGGTTTTATAGTTTTACCTTTGAGTTATCTCTTCCGACGTAACGGTCTAGGTCTAGGCCTACTAAGTAACCTTAAAATATTACAGCCAAGCCTAAAACCATTATAACATTTCGAATATTACTGTCGATGGCACTGAGATAGCCAGAAGTACGTATTTAGATTGCTTGATTCAACAAAACCAAATAACAAGGACGTGGCGATACTATAAGCCTTAACATGCGTTCCCCTTTTTAGGTCTAACAACTGCTATATTAGGCCAAACTTGTGGATTTTTTAATTCAAAAGTAAATTTAACAGAAAATGATCTTTCCATAAAAATAATAAGTTGATAGTAAAATAAGATGTTAACTAAACTTTCATATAAGAAATCTTGAGAAATCTGAAAACGTGTGATAAAAGAAGAGAGACGATCGGATCATTTTTTACGAAATTTTTTCCGACAAGCGGGTCAAGTGAACAAGATGAAGTACATTTCTTGCACAAACTACCTAGTTTCTTTTGCGCAACGATGGCCGACTCAAGACGATGATCGACGCACCCATCGATCATCGTCTTATGCCCACAGAAGGCCGATTATTTTCCCTAAGTGCCCAAACGAGGCCAAGTCCATTTTATTTGTCGATCGTCGCAATCACCTACCTAATGAAAGTTCGAATGTCCGAGAAATACAACTATCAAACAATAAACGCTTATTTGACAAATTTAAAATAAACGCTTATTGACAAATTCGCTTGAAAGTTAAGGCGCGTATCGAAAAGTAGCGGTTGTGTTTTTTATTTTTGATTACCCCGAGCTCTACTTTGAATTGGGTGGGTGTGGCTAATTTTGGATAAATTCGCATAAGCTAACTTTAAATTTTATAAACAAATAGTTTTTTAATATTGATTTAAAACAGAATTTTTATTTATTTGCTGACAAGCTTTGGCTTATTTTTCCTCCCTATTTTAACAATGAGTTTCATTGCTTTTAACTATAACTTATTTATTGAATTTGCAGTTTATTTAACAACCCTTTTCACATGCGAACTCTAGTTTCGTTTTTCTGGTATTGAAATATTTTTTCAACAACTTATTTCCGCTTTTTATTAGGTGCAAATGTTCGTTTTAAAAACAGATAGGCAAACGCCACCCAATAAACATGGATTTTGACTTAACTTAAATTCAGATTTTATTTCCGTAAGAATTAGCCAGAATTTTATATTTTTGTAAACAACCACCATCTAAAGACGGCTCGTATATTTAAAATTCCTTACAATATAAGACAGTTGACCTTATGTTTATAGGCAGAACAAACTTCCACAATGCAAGGTAATAAAAAAAATTAAAATCACCAGTAGAAAGGATGTGGAATGGACAACTTTACGGCCTAAACATAGAGTAACATGTGTCACCCTAACCCAGTCTCAAGTTGACTTTGACAGTTTGGAATAATATTGATTCTAATTGCCAATAATTAAACTGGTGGTTGGGTGTTGGCTTAGCAAAGTTACCGTTTATGGTGCCCTACTAAAGAACGTTACAGCATTAAAAATCTAACCCAAAACCTTATGTAGTAAAGCCGTTTTTAGCCACAAGTAACATTGGGCTGGTGAAGTAATTGTATTTATGTACCAATCCTTATATTAGACAAATAAAAAATCTTAAAAAAAAATTCAACTAATAATAAATTACACAAAGCTGTTGTTAAAAATAAAAAAAGTTATACGCTTTAATATAATAAGCATCACAATTTTTGAGCTTAAACAACCAGTAGTGTAAATAAAAGAGGAATATTAAATTTATCCCCACTACTTTAATGTACTTATCTACTTTAAAAGCAGTAACGTTACTACCCGATTACGTCACTGAATAGGTTTAGGTCATTAAAAAACAGCATATGAAATTTTGTTAATCAAAATTTATTAAAAACGATTAATAATATCAAAATAAGGAAAAAAAAATAAGTCTAAAAACATAAATAATATCGACAACAGAAAAGAATACGAAAAAATAAGGCTAAAAACACAAATAATATTAACAACAGAACAGAATACGAAAAAATATTGGTAAAAACATAAATAATATCGACAACAAAAAAGAATACGTAAAATTAAGGGTAAAAACATAAATAATATCGACAACAGAAAGAAATACGAAAAAAATAAGGCTAAGAACATAAATAATATCGACAACAGAAAAGAATATGTGAAATTAAGGCTAAAAACATAAATAATATCGACAACAGAAAGAAATTTAATAAAATAAGGCTAAAAACATAAATAATATTGACAACAGAAAGAAATTGAAATAAAATAAGGCTGAGAACATTAATAATATCGACAACAGAAAAGAAAACATAAAATTAAGGCTAAAAACATAAATAAAATGGACAACTGAAAGAAATACGAAAAAAATAAGGCTAAGAACGTAAATAATATCGATAACAGAAAAGAGTACATGAAAATAAGGCTAAAACACAAATAATATTGACAACAGAAAAGAATACCTGAAATTAAGGCTAAAAACATAAATAATATCGACAACAGAAAGAAATACGAAAAAATATAGCTAAAAACATAAATATTATCGACAACAGAAAAGAATACCTGAAATTAAGGCTAAAAACATAAATAATATCGACAACAGAAAAAAATAAGGCTAAAAACATAAATATTATCGACAACAGAAAAGAATACCTGAAATTAAGGCTAAAAACATAAATAATAACGACAACAGAATAAAATATGTTAAATTAAGGCTAAAAACATTAATATTATCGACAACAGAAAAAAATACGAAAAAAATAAGGCTAAAAACATAAATATTATCGACAACAAAATAAATTAAAGAAAATAAGGCTAAAAACATAAATAATATTGACAACAGAAAGAAATATGAATAAATAAGGCTAAAAGCATAAATAATATTGACAACAGAAAAGAATACAAAAAAACAATATTACTAAATAAATATTATGTATAATATAACCCAGTATAGCTTTAGTAAAAGAGCGCAAACTGGTCACATTAAGATGTTTGTGATAAAGGGACTAACCGAAAATAAATCTATCGAATGAACGAATGTCTCAACTTGGCAAACATCATTGGGAAGTGGTAGCAACATCATCAGAAAGTGGTGACAACATTATCAGAAAGGTGGTAGCATTATCATTGTAAAGTGGTAGCAACAATATCAATAAGTGGTAGCAACATTATCAAAAAGTGGTAGCAACATCATTGAATAGTGGTAGCAACATCATTGAATAGTGGTAGCAACATCATTGACTAGTGGTAGCAACATCATCAAATAGTGGTAGCAACATCGTTGGAAGATAAAAGCAACATCATCGAAAAGTGTGAGCAATATTAGAAAAATGAAAGCACATCGTCGGAAAGGGGCAGCAACATTATCGGAAAGTGAAATCATTGAAAAGTAATAGGGCGTCATTAGACAGTAAAAGCGGCAATATTGGAAAATGGAATCATTGGAAGGTGGTAGTAACATCATCGGATAGTGACGGTAGTGACATTATCAGAAGTGGTAGTGGCATTATTGAAAGGTAGTAGCAACAATATCGTGGGGTAGCAACATCACCATAAGGAGGTATTAACATTTTTAGGGGGTAGCGGCATCATAAGGGGGCAACAACATCATTGGAAAGTGGAAGAAAAATTATGGGGCGTAGCAACGTTATCGGGGGGTAGCAACAGCATTGGGTGTAACAACATCATCAGGGGGGACTAGCAACATCATTAGAGGTAGCAACAATATCGTTGGGTAGCAACATCACCAGAACGTGGTAAAAACATCAACAGGGGTAGCATCATCATCGAAAGGGAATAGCAACATCATCAGAAAATGGTAGCAACATCATTGGAAAGTGAAAGAAAAATTGTCTGAAGGGTAACAACATCATCATATACAAACAAACTGGTAGCAACATCATAGTAAGCAACATTATCAAAAAATTATTTTATTAGAGAGTATCATCATCACAGAGAGTGACATCATCAGAGAGTGACATCATCAGAGAGTGACATCATCAGAGAGTGACATCATCAGAGAGTGACATCATCAAAAGTGTAACGTAATATGCAACACTGATATGCATTAAACACTTTGTAGACAAAATAACCTGAAAAATTAAAATGAATTTAATATGTTATTTGGTACAATTGTTTAATTTAATTAAAAATTTATTAAATTAATTATTTAGTTATATTTATTGCATAAATACCAAACTTTTATTAAAAAAAGGGATAATATTAGGAAATAATTTAAAAAAATTATTAAAACAAACGAATTAATATTAATTAAATATTTAATCAAACAAACAAATTGTAAGGTAATAAAAATAAATTTAAACACTCAACAATTTATTAAACAAATACAAAACAAAAATAGTAGCCAAAAGGAATCACCGTTTTGGTCTCCTTCTCACAAGTTATTAAAACTTCAATTAACAACTACCTTTTTTATCAGATCATCATCATATTCTCTAGATGTTTCTCTCTTCCTCATGAAATTATCATCAGATTCTCCAGATGTTCCTCTATTCCTCATTAGATCCTCCAGGTTCACGAAATCTTCATCTGAAACCTAAAAAAGAAACCTGAAAAGCAGTCATTATTGTCTAATTAAAAAATAAATTTAGTTAACACATTACCTTGTTGTTCAGAAGACTATATGTTACCTATCTTTCTCGATTCCTTATCAGATCCTCCAGGTGTTCTTCCATTCTTTATCAGATCCTCCAGATATTCGTCAATTCCTCATTCGATTCTCCAGGTTCACGAGATCTTCATCTGAAACCTAAAAAAGAAAGCTGAAAAGCAGTTATCTATGCCTAATTTTAAAAAAAATTTAGTTAACACATTTACCTTGTCGTTCAGAAGACTATATGTTACCTATCTTTCTCAATTCCTTATCATATCATCCATTCTTTGCGAGATCATCATCAAATCCTCCAGATGTTCTTCTATTGATCACCAGATCATCCAGGTTTACGAGATCGTCATCTGATATCTTAAAAAGAAAGCTAAAAAGCAGTTATCTATGTCTAATTAAAAAAAATTTAGTTAACACATTTACCTTGTGGTTCAGAAAACTACATGTTACCTATCTTTCTCGATTCCTCATCAGATCCTCTATGTGTTTCTCCATTCTTTATTAAATCATCATCAGATCCTTCAGATGTTTCTTTTATACCTCACCAGATCCTCCAGGTTCATGAGATCGTCATCTGAAACCTTAAAAATAAAGCTAAAAAGCAGTTACCAATGTCTAATTAAAAAAAAATTTAGTTAACACATTTACCTTGTCGTTTAGAAGACTACATGTTACCAATCTTTCTCGATTCCTCATCAGATCCCCCAGCTGTTCCTCCATTCTTCATTAAATCATCATCAGATCCTTCAGATGTTTCTTTATTCCTTATCAGATCCTCCAAGTTAACGAGATCATCATATAAAACCTTAAAAAAATGCTGAAAAGCAGTTATCCATGTCTAATTAAGAAAAAAAAATTAGTTAACTTTTTACCTTGTCGTTCAGAAGACTATATGTTACCTATCTTTATCAATTCCTCATCAGATCATCCATTCTTCGTCAGATCATCATCAAACCCTCCAGATGTTCTTCTATTCATCACCAGATCATCCAGGTTCACGAGATTGTCATCTGAAACCTTAAAAAGAAAGCTGAAAAGCAGTTAAATATGTCTAATTAAAAAAATAATTTAGTTAACACATTTACCCTGTCATTCAGAAGACTATATGTTACCTATCTTTCTCGATTTCTCATCAGATCCTCCAAATATTCTTCTATTGATCACCAGATCATCCAGGTTCACGAGATCGTCATCTGAAACCTTAAAATGAAAGCTGAACAGCAGTTATCTATGTCTAATTAAAAGAAAAATTTAGTTAACACATTTACCTTGTTGTTCAGAAGACTACATGTTACCTATCTTTCTCGATTTCTCATCAGATCCTCCAAATATTCTTCTATTGATCACCAGATCCTCCAGGTTCATGAGATCGTCATCTGAAACCTTAAAAATAAAGCTAAAAAGCAGTTACCTATGTCTAATTAAAAAAAAAATTAGTTAACACATTTACCTTGTCGTTCAGAAGACTACATGTTACCTATCTTTCTCGATTCCTCATCAGATCCCCCAGGTGTTTCTCCATTCTTCATTAAATCATCATCACATCCTTCAGATGTTTCTTTATTCCTTATCAGATCCTCCAAGTTAACGAGATCGTCATCTAAAACCTTAAAAAAATGCTGAAAAGCAGTTATCCATGTCTAATTAAGAAAAAAAAATTAGTTAACTTTTTACTTTGTCGTTGAGAAGACTATATGTTACCTATCTTTATCAATTCCTCATTAGATCATCCATTCTTCGTCAGATCATCATCAAACCCTCCAGCTGTTCTTCTATTCATCACCAGATCATCCAGGTTCACGAGATCGTCATCTGAAACCTTAAAAAGAAAGCTAAAAAGCAGTTAAATATGTCTAATTAAAAAAATAATTTAGTTAACACATTTACCTTGTCGTTCAGAAGACTATATGTTACCTATCTTTCTCGATTTTTCATCAGATCCTCCAAATGTTCTTCTATTGATCAACAGATCCTCCAGGTTTACAAGATCGTTATTTGAAACCTTAAAAAGAAAGCTAAAAAGCAGTTAAATATGTCTAATTAAAAAAATAATTTAGTTAACACATTTACCTTGTCGTTCAAAAGACTATATGTTACCTATCTTTCTCGATTTTTCATCAGATCCTCCAAATGTTCTTCTATTGATCAACAGATCCTCCAGGTTTACAAGATCGTTATCTGAAACCTTAAAAAGAAAGCTGAAAAGCAGTTAATTATGTCTAACTAAAAAAAAATTTAGTTAACACATTTACCTTGTCGTTCAGAAGACTATATGTTACCTATCTTTCTCGATTTTTCATCAGATCCTCCAAATGTTCTTCTATTGATCAACAGATCCTCCAGGTTTACGAGATCGTTATCTGAAACCTTAAATAGAAAGCTGAAAAGCAGTTAATTATGTCTAATTAAAAAAAATCTAGTTAACACATTTACCTTGTCGTTCAGAAGACTATATGTTACCTATCTTTCTCGATTTCTCATCAGATCATCCATTCGATGTTAGATCATCATCAGATCCTTCAGATGTTCTTCTATTGATCTCCAGATCCTCCAGGTTTACGAGATCGTCATCCGAAACCTTAAAAAGAAAGCTCAAAAGCAGTTACCTATGTCTAATTAAAAAAAAATTTAGTTAACACATTTACCTTGTCGTTCAGAAGACTACATGTTACCTATCTTTCTCGATTCCTCATCATATCCCCCAGGTGTTCCTCCATTCTTAATTAAATCATCATCAGATCCTTCAGATGTTTTCTTTAGTACTCATCAGATCTTCCAGGTTCACGAGATCGCCATCTGAAACCTTAAAAAAAGCTGAAAAACAGTTATCGATTCTAATTACAAAAAAAAATTTAGTTAACACAATTACCTTATCGTTCAGAAGACTATATATTACCTATCTTTCTCGATTCAAAAGGTGACATCATCAAAGAGTGACATCACTGGAGAGTGACATTATCAAAGTGTAACCTAACCCGCAACACTGGATTGCATTAGGCACAATGTAGACAAAGTGACCTCGGAAAAATTGAAAAGAATTTAATATGTTATTTGGTACAATTGTTTAATTTAATTAAAAATATATTAGATTAAATATTTAGTTATACCTATTTATTGCATGAATACTATTGAAAAAGGGATAATATTAGGAAATAATTAAAAAAAATTATTAAAATAAACAAACTAAATTAATATTAAATAAATATTTGATCAAATAAACAAATTGTAAGGTAATTAAAATAAATTAAAACACTAACCAACAAGTTATTAAACAAATACAAAACACAAATAGTAGCCTACTTATTAATAGTAGGTAACTGATAATTAGTGGTTTAATAATTATTAGTCAACTAACAAATAGCTAACAAATCAAATAGCAGGCGTGTAGATTCCTGCTGATCGCACTCTAGTGCATCAACTAGCGGTCGACTTTAACGTCTACAGAGCCCCATCTAGCGGATGGTAATGTAGCTACGGCAACTGAAGCGACACAACTGACGTAACAACGATAGCGATGCAAACTGACGTGTAAAAACTGAAGTGACGCAAACTGACGTTACAGCTGAAGCGAACCGACTAAAGCGACGAACGAAACAAAAGCGACGAAGCCACGAAAGCGACGAACGACGTAAGCGACGAACGACGAAAGCGATATGCAAACCAAAGCGACGAACAGAGCGATGTGTTGCAACATGCACACAAGCTAAAGGCAACGTAAGACTAACGACTCTCCTTATTCAACTAGGCTGATCCTAGTATTAGGTCAATTGAGTATAATATCTGTAATAAACAGTATCTTAAACATGACAAGTTTCGGTCATTGCCTTAAGGGTTAGAGTGTAGGCCTTTTATTAGGTGGAAGCATATCAATTTAGTTAGTAGATGTTCTACCACACAAACATTAATAAAAAAGCAGTCATTAAAATTAATTGTTAACATTATAAAAAAAGCAAAATTAAAATTATAAAAAAAATCACAATAAAAATATTTTACCTTGTTTTTTGGAAGCCTATATGTTACCTATATTCCCACATTTCCATTCAGATCATCATCATATTCTCTAGATGTTCTTTATTTTTCATTAAATCATGATCACATTCTTCAGATGTTTCTTTATTCCTCATCAGATCCTCCAAGTTCACGAGATCGTCATCTGAAACCTTAAAAAAACTGAAAAGCAGTTAAATATGTCTAATTAAAAAAATAATTTAGTTAACACATTTACCTTGTCGTTCAGAAGACTATATGTTACCTATCTTTCTCAATTCCTTATCATATCATCCATTCTTTGCGAGATCATCATCAAATCCTCCAGATGTTCTTCTATTGATCACCAGATCATCCAGGTTTACGAGATCGTCATCTGATATCTTAAAAAGAAAGCTAAAAAGCAGTTATCTATGTCTAATTAAAAAAAATTTAGTTAACACATTTACCTTGTGGTTCAGAAGACTACATGTTACCTATCTTTCTCGATTCCTCATCAGATCCTCTATGTGTTTCTCCATTCTTTATTAAACCATCATCAGATCCTTCAGATGTTTCTTTTATACCTCACCAGATCCTCCAGGTTCATGAGATCGTCATCTGAAACCTTAAAAATAAAGCTAAAAAGCAGTTACCTATGTCTAATTAAAAAAAAATTTAGTTAACACATTTACCATGTCGTTTAGAAGACTACATGTTACCTATCTTTCTCGATTCCTCATCAGATCCCCCAGCTGTTCCTCCATTCTTCATTAAATCATCATCAGATCCTTCAGATGTTTCTTTATTCCTTATCAGATCCTCCAAGTTAACGAGATCATCATCTAAAACCTTAAAAAAATGCTGAAAAGCAGTTATCCATGTCTAATTAAGAAAAAAAAATTAGTTAACTTTTTACCTTGTCGTTCAGAAGACTATATGTTACCTATCTTTATCAATTCCTCATCAGATCATCCATTCTTCGTCAGATCATCATCAAACTCTCCAGATGTTCTTCTATTCATCACCAGATCATCCAGGTTCACGAGATCGTCATCTGAAACCTTAAAAAGAAAGCTGAAAAGCACTTAAATATGTCTAATTAAAAAAATAATTTAGTTAACACATTTACCTTGTCATTCAGAAGACTATATGTTACCTATCTTTCTCGATTTCTCATCAGATCCTCCAAATATTCTTCTATTGATCACCAGATCATCCAGGTTCACGAGATCGTCATCTGAAACCTTAAAATGAAAGCTTAACAGCAGTTATCTATGTCTAATTAAAAGAAAAATTTAGATGACACATTTACCTTGTTGTTCAGAAGACTACATGTTACCTATCTTTCTCGATTTCTCATCAGATCTTCCAAATATTCTTCTATTGATCACCAGATCCTCCAGGTTCATGAGATCGTCATCTGAAACCTTAAAAATATAGCTAAAAAGCAGTTACCTATGTCTAATTAAAAAAAAAATTAGTTAACACATTTACCTTGTCGTTCAGAAGACTACATGTTACCTATCTTTCTCGATTCCTCATCAGATCCCCCAAGTGTTTCTCCATTCTTCATTAAATCATCATCACATCCTTCAGATGTTTCTTTATTCCTTATCAGATCCTCCAAGTTAACGAGATCGTCATCTAAAACCTTAAAAAAATGCTGAAAAGCAGTTATCCATGTCTAAATAAGAAAAAAAAATTAGTTAACTTTTTACCTTGTCGTTCAGAAGACTATATGTTACCTATCTTTATCAATTCCTCATTAGATCATCCATTCTTAGTCAGATCATCATCAAACCCTCCAGCTGTTCTTCTATTCATCACCAGATCATCCAGGTTCACGAGATCGTCATCTGAAACCTTAAAAAGAAAGCTAAAAAGCAGTTAAATATGTCTAATTAAAAAAATAATTTAGTTAACACATTTACCTTGTCGTTCAGAAGACTATATGTTACCTATCTTTCTCGATTTTTCATCAGATCCTCCAAATGTTCTTCTATTGATCAACAGATCCTCCAGGTTTACAAGATCGTTATTTGAAACCTTAAAAAGAAAGCTAAAAAGCAGTTAAATATGTCTAATTAAAAAAATAATTTAGTTAACACATTTACCTTGTCGTTCAGAAGACTATATGTTACCTATCTTTCTCGATTTTTCATCAGATCCTCCAAATGTTCTTCTATTGATCAACAGATCCTCCAGGTTTACAAGATCGTTATCTGAAACCTTAAAAAGAAAGCTGAAAAGCAGTTAATTATGTCTAACTAAAAAAAAATTTAGTTAACACATTTACCTTGTCGTTCAGAAGACTATATGTTACCTATCTTTCTCGATTTTTCATCAGATCCTCCAAATGTTCTTCTATTGATCAACAGATCCTCCAGGTTTACGAGATTGTTATCTGAAACCTTAAATAGAAAGCTGAAAAGCAGTTAATTATGTCTAATTAAAAAAAAATCTAGTTAACACATTTACCTTGTCGTTCAGAAGACTATATGTTACCTATCTTCCTCGATTTCTCATCAGATCATCCATTCGATGTTAGATCATCATCAGATCCTTCAGATGTTCTTCTATTGATCTCCAGATCCTCCAGGTTTACGAGATCGTCATCCGAAACCTTAAAAAGAAAGCTCAAAAGCAGTTACCTATGTCTAATTAAAAAAAAATTTAGTTAACACATTTACCTTGTCGTTCAGAAGACTACATGTTACCTATCTTTCTCAATTCCTCATCATATCCCCCAGGTGTTCCTCCATTCTAAATTAAATCATCATCAGATCCTTCAGATGTTTTCTTTATTACTCATCAGATCTTCCAGGTTCACGAGATCGCCATCTGAAACCTTAAAAAAAGCTGAAAAACAGTTATCGATTCTAATTACAAAAAAAAATTTAGTTAACACAATTACCTTATCGTTCAGAAGACTATATATTACCTATCTTTCTCGATTCAAAGGGTGACATCATCAAAGAGTGACATCACTGGAGAGTGACATTATCAAAGTGTAACCTAACCCGCAACACTGGATTGCATTAGGCACAATGTAGACAAAGTGACCTCGGAAAAATTGAAAAGAATTTAATATGTTATTTGGTACAATTGTTTAATTTAATTAAAAATATATTAGATTAAATATTTAGTTATACCTATTTATTGCATGAATACTATTGAAAAAGGGATAATATTAGGAAATAATTAAAAAAAATTATTAAAATAAACAAACTAAATTAATATTAAATAAATATTTGATCAAATAAACAAATTGTAAGGTAATTAAAATAAATTAAAACACTAACCAACAAGTTATTAAACAAATACAAAACACAAATAGTAGCCTACTTATTAATAGTAGGTAACTAATAATTAGTGGTTTAATAATTATTAGTCAACTAACAAATAGCTAACAAATTAAATAGCAGGCGTGTAGATTCCTGCTGATCGCACTCTAGTGCACCAACTAGCGGTCGACTTTAACGTCTACAGAGCCCCATCTAGCGGATGGTAATGTAGCTACGGCAACTGAAGCGACACAACTGACGTAACAACGATAGCGATGCAAACTGACGTGTAAAAACTGAAGTGACGCAAACTGACGTTACAGCTGAAGCGAACCGACTAAAGCGACAAACGAAACAAAAGCGACAAAGCCACGAAAGCGACGAACGACGTAAGCGACGAACGACGTAAGCGACGAACGACGAAAGCGATATGCAAACCAAAGCGACGAACGGAGCGATGTGTTGCAACACGCACACGAGCTAAAGGCAACGTAAGACTAACGACTCTCCTTATTCAACTAGGCTGATCCTAGTATTAGGTCAATTGAGTATAATATCTGTAATAAACAGTATCTTAAACATGACAAGTTTCGGTCATTGCCTTAAGGGTTAGAGTGTAGGCCTTTTATTAGGTGGAAGCATATCAATTTAGTTAGTAGATGTTCTACCACACAAACATTAATAAAAAAGCAGTCATTAAAATTAATTGTTAACATTATAAAAAAAGCAAAATTAAAATTATAAAAAAAATCACAATAAAAATATTTTACCTTGTTTTTTGGAAGCCTATATGTTACCTATATTCCCACATTTCCATTCAGATCATCATCATATTCTCTAGATGTTCTTTATTTTTCATTAAATCATGATCACATCCTTCAGATGTTTCTTTATTCCTCATCAGATCCTCCAAGTTCACGAGATTGTCATCTGAAACCTTAAAAAAACTGAAAAGCAGTTAAATATGTCTAATTAAAAAAATAATTTAGTTAACACATTTACCTTGTCGTTCAGAAGACTATATGTTACCTATCTTTCTCAATTCCTTATCATATCATCCATTCTTTGCGAGATCATCATCAAATCCTCCAGATGTTCTTCTATTGATCACCAGATCATCCAGGTTTACGAGATCGTCATCTGAAATCTTAAAAAGAAAGCTAAAAAGCAGTTATCTATGTCTAATTAAAAAAAAAATTTAGTTAACACATTTACCTTGTGGTTCAGAAGACTACATGTTACCTATTTTTCTCGATTCCTCATCAGATCCTCTAAGTGTTTCTCCATTCTTTCATAAATCATCATCATCATCAGATCTTTTAGGATATCGCCATCTGAAACCTTAAAAAAAAGCTGAAAAGCAGTTAAATATGTCTAATTCATCTGAAACCTTAAAAATAAAGCTAAAAAGCAGTTACCTATGTCTAATTAAAAAAAAATTTAGTTAACACATTTACCTTTTCAGTCAGAAGACTACATGTTACCTATCTTTTTCGATTCCTCATGAGATCCTCAAAGTGTTCGTTCCTCCATTCTTCATTAAAACATCATCAGATCCTTCAGATGTTTTTTTTATTCCTCATCAGATTATCTAAGTTCACGGGATCGTCATCTGAAACCTTAAAAAAATGCTGGAAAGCAGTTATCCATGTCTAACTAAGAAAATAAAATTTAGTTAACTTTTTACCTTGTCGTTCAGAAGACTACATGTTACTTATCTTTCTCCATTCCTCATCAGATCATCCATTCTTCGTCAGATCATCATCAAACCCTCTAGATGTTCTTCTATTCATCACCAGATCATCTAGGTTTACGAGATCGTCATCTGAAACCTTAAAAAGAAAGCTAAAAAGCAGTTAAATATGTCTAATTAAAAGTATAATTTAGTTAACACATTTACCTTGTCGTTCAGAAGACTATATGTTACCTATCTTTCTCGATTTTTCATCAGATCCTCTAAATGTTCTTCTATTGATCACCAGATCCTCCAGGTTTACGAGATCGTTATCTGAAACCTTAAAAAGAAAGCTGAAAAGCAGTTAATTATGTCTAATTAAAAAAAAATTTAGTTAACACATTTACCTTGTCGTTCAGAAGACTATATGTTACCTATCTTTCTCGATTTCTCATCAGATCATCCATTCGATGTTAGATCATCATCAGATCCTTCAGATGTTCTTCTATTGATCTCCAGATCCTCCAGGTTTACGAAGTCGTCATCTGAAACCTTAAAAAGAAAGCTCGAAAGCAGGTATCTATGTCTAATTAAAAAAAAAAATTTAGTTAACACATTTACCTTTTCGTTCAGAAGACTACATGTTACCTATCTTTCTCGATTCCTCATCAGATCCTCAAGGTGTTCCTCCATTCTTCATTAAATTATCATCAGATCCTTCAGATGTTTCTTTATTCCTCATCAGATTATCCAAGTTCACGGGATCGTCATCTGAAACCTTAAAAAAATGCTGGAAAGCAGTTATCCATGTCTAACTAAGAAAAAAAATTTAGTTAACTTTTTACCTTGTCGTTCAGAAGACTACATGTTACTTATCTTTCTCCATTCCTCATCAGATCATCCATTCTTTGTCAGATCATCATCAGATCCTCCAAAGGTTCTTCTATTGATCACCAGATCCTCTAGGGTCACGAGATCATCATCTGAAACCTTAAAAAGAAAGCTTAAAAGCAGTTACCTATGTCTAATTAAAAAAAAAATTTAGTTAACTTTTTACCTTGTCGTTCAGAAGACTATATGTTACCTATCTTTATCCATTCCTCATCAGATCATCCATTCTTCGTCAGATCATCATCAAATCCTTCAGATGTTCTTCTACTTATCACCAGATCCTCCAGATTCTTGAGATTGTCATCTGAAACCTTAAAAAGAAAGCTGAAAAGCAGTTATCTATGTTTCGTTAAAAAATAAAATTAGTTAACATATTACCTTGTTGTTCAGAAGACTATTTGTTACCTATTCTTCTCGATTCCTTATTAGATCCTCCAGATTATCCTTCATTCTTCATGAAATTATCATCAGATCCTCCAGATGTTCTCTTATTTCTTATCGGATTCTCCAGGTTCAAAAGATCTTCATCTGAAATCTTAAAAAGAAAGCTAAAAAGCAGTTATCTATGTCTAAATAGAAAAAAATTAGTTAACATTTTACCTGGTTGGTCAGAGGACCATACGTAACCTATTTTCTCTATTCCTCATTTTATCATCATTATCATCATCAGTGTCATCTAAAACCTTAAAAGGAAACAATTAAGCCGAGGCAAACTGACAACTTTACAACCAAAGCGACGCATACTGACGCACGCAAACTGACAATGTTACAATTAAAGCGTCCAACGAAAGCGACGAAAGCGACGAACAACGAAATTGACGCAAACTGACGTAACAACTAAAGCGATCGGCGAAAGCGACGAATACGACGAACAACGAAAGCGACGCAAACTAAAGCGACGAACGGAGCAATGTGTTGCAACACGCGCACGAATTCAATTTAAAACAAGCCTTAAAAGCCAGGGTGTAAGCCTTTTTTAGGAGGGAAACATGTAAAAGTTGTATAATGATTAATAAATTTATTATCTATTTAATATATATATTTTTCGAAAAACAAGTAACTCACCGGTATGCTTAAAAAAATTACCTTTTTGGTCTTTTCCTCACAGCTCATCAAAGCCTAAATTTTCAACTACCTGAGGCCCACATCCAACTTTTCAATTTCTCTTTAAATCACCGTAGAATCGCCTAATTAGTACCTATTCCTCGTCAGATCATCATAAGACACTCCCTTTTTGCGAGATCGTCATCTACAACTGCAAATAAAAACTGGGGGCAGTTAATATGTCTAGTTAGGTATTACTTATTTATACGCTTTTAAATAGTGTTGTTTACTAAATACGCAGACTGTTAAACGCAATTCGCCAGACATTAAAACAACGAATGTATCGATACGCGCACGATCCTACCCCTAACGCATGGAATAACCAGATCAACAACACCATATGCACTATAAAAAATTTAAATACCAACAATAATAAAATAATCTACTTAACTCGATTTGTTGAAGAAACGATAGCTTCGTCCTAAGGACGCTTTCGATCTGGCTTTAACTCTCAACTTAGCTAAAACATAAAACAAATAACCTAAACACTGTCTAACTTAAACTTAATGGCGGACAAGCCAATCCAAGAAGTCAAGTTGTGACGTCAGTTGTATTCATCCGCAACGCATTATGCTAAAGGCGTATAAAAAATAGTTTCTTAACTAATCAAATTTATAAAAAAACTAACAACGTCGTTATTATACGAAACAATTTAAAATAGAAACCTTTATTAATTTTAAATATTAGCTTTATAAACTTAGTATTAAACTGTATACCGAATGTTTTAACACAAAACCTAAAAGCGTTTCTCTTAAATTCTGCGCTTCGCTCAAATTCGGCGCTGATTGCCTGAAACGAATTACGCTTTTCTTCGGTAACATTTGAAAAACTTTTTACCACGACTTTACTAGTCGGGATTATTTTTGTTGTAATAATTATTATGGTTCAAAATCTTAGATTCCAAAACGTATTGTTATTGTGAATACGAAATATTTGATTTATTAATTCAGTTAATATTCATAATTAAGTGATGTTTATGCATAACTTTATGTATTAATAGAGAATAATTTTAAAAATGATCAAATAATTTCGAACCATATTTTATTTATCAAATAAAACTAGTTTTTAATACTTTTGCAAAAGATGTAATTTATAACTAACGTTATGATTTAAACTTGTTATCAAAAATGTTAAGTTAATATATGTTTATTAATATAGCAATCTATTCATCGGCATTTTAAAAAATAATTTTAATTAAGCAATGAAAGTTTCCTAGTCAAGACCATTCTCTTACTTTAAATATTTCCGGTTCTTAAATGCAACAGGGAAATAATTTCATGACTTGATTTTGTTTAAACGTTTTGCTATAATATGCAGTTTTTTATTGTCAATAGTTTTTTGCTTATTGGATTTTGTAGTTGTGTAAAATTACACCGAAAAAACTCATACAAATTAAAGGTGAGTAAATCGATTATTATAAATTATTTATTTTGTTAGCAAGTTTTATTTTAAAAGGTAAAAAATTTTTCGTTTAAACTACTTTAAAAAGTATAAAAATTAGTTCCTTATTTATGTGCTAATTGTTGTATCTTTTAAGTTATTATTGATTACTTAAAAAAACATCCTATATTGATAAAGCACCGGTTAGGTATAGGCCGATACTTAAAAAAATAGCTTAGTGCAGTATTTTTAATACTTAAAGGCATGTAGATAAGACCAAATTAATGCATATGAATAACACTTTACAACATGCGTAGGTTGGCCTTCGTATAGACACTAATAATGTTATTCAAACAACGAATCCTTTGTCTCCTTCTGTAGCTGCTGGGTTAGGATTATTTGAACAGCACTGGGTTGACTACTTTAGGTAAAAAATTAGATTTTTGTACAAAATTTTGATTTATATTAAATATAAGAAAACTTTTTTATGATATTTTTCTGTACCCGTTTTAATCGCAGAATAGGGTGTTTCCCTATTTATGACTTTTGTACATGCTTGCTTAAACATAAACTTATAAATTGTTTCAGAGACCCGAAGTTTTTAGTATTAACCAAGGGACTGGGACCTTCATTTTTTCGTGTCGGTGGAACTAAAGCAGACGTGACCTATTTTCAACCAGATACTCTGTCGAGAAAACATAGAACAGGTATAGAAATCGTTTATAAAATAAAAAATTTGTTTGCAATTTCAATAACATACATACAAACAAACAGTTGCTTTATTCTTTTTATGGGTAAACTGTTTTAAGAACTTAAAAATCTAATGTCTGTTAACCAAATATTATTTTTATTTGGCAAATACATTTTATCAATAAAAACGTTGATACATTTATTTAAATTTTATGTATATGCTATTAAAATGTTTATTTTCACAGGACATCCCTATAATACATGCAAACCTGTACCTAGGACCAACAAGTTCTCTTTACATAAAATATGGGCTGAAAAGGAAGTTGAAAAGTTTAAATTAATAAAACTCACAAAAGGACTTAAAAAAGCTTTACATCCTATTCCTATGACTGGTAATAAGCAGTTATGACTTTGGTAAAACTAGAAGTAATTGCAACATTTTCTTGCTATTTAGGACATCAATATTTGCATTTTTCTAAGACCTAATAATCTGGGTTTAATTCTCGCTGTTCCCCTATTTTAGTATTCTTAAAAAGTCATCTTTTTATAGCATAAATATATATATCTACCAACAATATAGTGTACTTTAAATTGATGTGAAGTCTAATATTAAAAAGACTCTATTATTTTATAAATAAATTTTTTTTAATGGTTTTCTATACTTTGTTGCAGAGTCTGACTGGGTGAAACTAAATGAGTTTTGTAATTGCGTTGGTTGGAAATTAGTTTTTGGTTTAAATTTATTACAACGAGATGGCCAAGAATGGAATTCAACAAATGCTCAGACATTAATGACTTTTACCAAAAACAAGGATTTTAAAGTTAACTGGGAACTTGGAAATGGTTTGTAAAACCTTTTTTTTAAAAAGTTTTGATATTTAAATAAAAAATAAATAAAATATAATTTTATTAATTCAATTAAAATAAATATTAATTTAAACTGTTAAAATATTCTAAAAAAAATTGAGTTATGTAATTTGGAAACCAAATTTTTAAAAATTGCTTGATATTTTTAATTTAGCTTAATAGTATTAAAAGTTATTTTTTACGTTATTTTTTAATTAATCTAAATTTTTGTCTTAGAACCTAACTCTTATCACAACAAAATGAACATTACATTAACCCCTGAGCAAGTAGGGGAGGGTTTTAAACAATTAAGAAGTTTATTAAGTAAATCAAGTTGGTGGAATAATAGTTTGTTGATTGGACCAGATATTAATCGAATATCAGCTTCTAGTGCCATGAATTTTATGAATAGGTAAAATAGTTAGAAACCATTAAAATTTAAAAATAAATTTAAAACATTCAAACCAACCAAATTTGTTCGTTAAAAATTTTTTAATAATTATTTTGCATTAAGGAAAAGATTATCTCTTGAATTTTAAATATTCATGTAATATTTTTATTAAGTTAATTTTTAGGTTTCTTGATAACGCCGGTTCAACCATTGATGCAATGACATTCCATCAGTAAGTAGAAGTCATTAAATTAATTAATACAAATCAAAATAGTTTTCAATTTGATATATGCAAGTATAAATGTATATATATTAAAAATGTGTTGTTTAGATATTATTTGAATGGAAGAACGGCAACAATTGCTGACTTTAAAAATCCAAAAACACTGAATTTGCTAATTAAACAGGTTTGTATTACAGCTTATCATAAACCTAATGTTAATTACAATAAATTACATATTAATACTAATTTTAAAACAAGATATTATTAAAAATTTACATTAAAACTGTTATTTTATTTTTAGATTAAACTAGTTGCAAAAAATGTTAATAAACATACACCCGGTAAGAAATTATGGCTGGGAGAAACGGCCTCAGCTTATGGTGGTGGCGCTATTGGGTTATCCAACTCTTATATTGATGGATTCACGTAATTATCTATAATTTATATTTGCAAAGTTTTAAATTTACCAGTGTTTTCACTTTTGTTATTGATTTGACCGATTGTTTTCTGATAATTTATTTGAATTTTTACTTTAGAATAATAACAAAAAAGATAATAAAATATTCTAATGTATTGCATGTCTATTTTGTTTTTTTTTAAAGTAAAACATTTGTATTTTATTAATAAACCTAAAACTGATAACTTTTTAGATGGTTGGACAAACTTGGTGTAACATCAAGGATGGGGATTGATTTGGTGATCAGACAAAGTTTGCTGCAAAGTTATTATTCTCTTATTGATAACAATTTTGACCCATTACCTGTAAGTAAAAACACTCTAAAACTTGGGCATTATTTAGGGTTAGAGAAAAGGGAGTTTTCACAATTTGAAAATTATTTTAAACTTACAAATTATCTATAAATATTTTTTACTTCATTTAATTGATATAATTTAACAATATTTTTATTCAGTTAAATTTTGTCTGTTATAGAAAAAATTGTTTAAAATTTTTTACTATAAAAATGTAATATTTTAACAAATTTTTAACCTTTACAAAAACATGTAGTAAACATATGTGATATGTTTTAAGGATTATTGGCTTACATTGTTGTACAAGAGATTAGTTGGACATCGGGTTTTAAAAGTAACTTTAACAAATCTATCTAAGAACTCCACTATGAAGAATAAGCTAGTTAGAATCTATGCCCACTGTACCAACATTCAAAGGTAATACATCAATTTTTTGTTAAAAAAATTAATAAAATTAAAATGTATTTTTCATAATAACCTAATTTTTTTCATATCATTTAAAAAAATTCCTCTAAAAATTCCTCTAAGCCTGCATAGGTTTGATGACCATGTCATGATTTGCTATAAAATCTTTGTGTAAATATTGTTATTTAGGGCATGTTTTAAATTAATATATTAATCTTTGTCATTTTTTAGTCACGTTATTATAATTTGTATTGAAAATCTTTTATTACTTTTGATAATGGGCGAAAAAGTTGAATTAATTATTAAAAAAATAATGTAAAACATGCTCAAAAATCTAAATGTAAGAGTGTAAAGAAACAAATTGATTTAATTTTTAAGTAGTAACTTTTGTTTTAATGTTAAATAGGTCTAACTACAAGCCAGGCTCAGTTGTGATTTATTTTATTAACCTCAAGTCAAAGAATGTAAAACTGACTTTAAATCCAGTAAACAACGAGACCCTTCGAGGAGACCTATACCTCTTGGAGCCCGGTATTCCTGGGAATTTAACATCACAGTAAATTAAAAATTTATATTTATTCATTCTGTAGCAAAGTGATCCAATCATACTTTTAAATTTTCTTTTGAATACTGCAAATTGTTAAGCTGTAACCTAGATTATAATTTGTTTTTGTATGTTAGATTAGACTTAAGTATTTTTAATGTTTTTTTTAACTTTTTGTTTGCTGGTTTTTCAAATCACTACATTTTTATGTCTTACTTAATAAGAGTATGACATGCAAGCAGTAGGAACCAAACCTAAAATCTTGAGTACATAAATATAACATTGACTATTGTTTATTTTTAACTCTGTCGTTTTATAAATTTTTATAGTCATACAAAACTGCTTAGTTTTTTTTTATATATTTTTATCTTCGATGTGGAAAAGTCGAATGCGCGACTTAAACATAGAGTAACATCAGTTACTCCGACCTAGTCTCGAGTTGCCTGTGACAGTTTGGGATATTATAGATTGTAATTGCTCAATAATTATGCTGCTGATTAAGTGCTGGCTTAGCAGAAGTTCGTACCGTTTATAGTACCTTACTCAAGTGCGCTACAGCATGAGATCAGTGGGGATTGAACCCATGACCTCATCTGTGGTGTAGCAAGTGTTCTTACCACTACACCATGCTGTCAGTAGTATTTAGTTGAAATAAATTATAATTTTAATCTTAGGGTAACAAATTTAAATGGCGTTCCTCTACATTTAACGTCTATTCCTTCTCTACCACCTCTACAACCTGCAAGACTTCACCCAAAAGCTTTAACCAAAGGATTGTATATCCCACCGTTTACTTATGGCTTTCTTGTTCTGTATAATGCAAAGGCTTCTGCTTGCTTGGAAAAATAAACTTTTTGTGACTTCAATTATAACTTAACGATCACCTAATAATGTCACCACTAGAGTGAGATTATGTCATTTGATAAATACATTTCTGTAACTTTTTATATCTTTATGATTGATTTTAGTCCTAAAAGTTCAATTTTTACTGAAGTAGTTTGTTTATATGTTTACATTATAATGTTGTAATTAAGAAAGCACTGTCATAGTTTGGTTAATCTTGCTTTTTAAAGTCTAAAAATGGCTTTGAAATAAGCTAATAAACGTGATTTTCAAGTTTTAATTTCAATCTACATATTATTTCGCATTACAAACTGTTACTGTCTTTGGGCTATGAGGGAACAAGAAAATGTTACCTTAATTTACATTAAAAAATGTTAATTAAAACCTCTTTCAAATAAGTAGTTAACATTAGCCCAACCTTTTTAAATTAAAGAGACATCACTGGTTAATTATATGTTATAATATCCGTTAAAGTTATACTTAAAACTAAACTAGGATATGAAGTGGTTTTACTTTATATTTATTTTTTTGGGTATAATTGTCTTTTTCATTTGTGCACTCATTTTTAATTAATCATTTTGGTAAATGTATTTTTATAAGAAGGAGAAGAAATAAGAAGTTAAAATTAATCTTTTTATTATTGACGTTTAAATACGTAATATCCAAATTCTCAGATTAGCCACCGAATTTTCAAGTTTTTAATTTTCTTACTTAATCCTATTAGAAATGTTACTTTTCATGTTAGACAACATTTTAAAGTAATAAACTCCACATTCTTATTTCGCCATTCATTAAATTTTAATCAATCATATTTCGTGAAATCTTGACACTAAAAATACACATACCAATAATTTTGCCAATTTTTGCTAATATCTTCAAATTTATAAAATTTATAGCAAGGTTGATGATAAGTTTGTAGGTTAGCTTAATGTGTGGTCTGAACTATACAGAATAAAAAGATAGTAGACTGCAGACAGGCAGTACTTGCGGTACTTTATATATTTACACCTAATCCCTACTATGCCTTAATAAGTAAGTATTGTTGGTATGAGTACTTTAAATAAATGCAGGTGTGATTTGTAAAAAATAGGTGGCATAACCTTTATCCTTGAAAAAATATCAAATGCCTTAGGGGTGTGCATTATTTTTGTTAAATTTTTGCCAGCACCTTACAGACTGAAACGGTAACTTGCATGCATACGTTTTTTACACGCACATAAACCCCATTATTTCTGAAACAAAGACTACTACGATTTTACTTAATCAACAAGCCAAGCCTGTCAAAAGCAAGAGTTACAAATCGCCTATTATGTTCTACAAATAACGTAATGCCTTTACGCTTATTGATTAGTAGGTAGGCACAAATTCTAGATTTTAAAGCTAAAAACATGCATTTTTCAAATGGAATTTTAACGGTTATTTATGCTTTTTTAGCTGGCCAACTGATAAAAACAAACTACTTGACTGATAAAGAAAAGTTGACCAACTAATAAAACCAAAACTGCAAGAATTTAGTTTGACTAAAACAAATGGAGATTGATTGGTTTTAAATGAACAACAAGAAACTCTATTCTTATTTAACTGTTTTTGCAGTCAATACAAGCCTAACTTAAAAGAAACCGCCTAAAAACAGCATTTTACCAATGATTAACTTTTCAATTGTGCCAAGTTACTCGCTGATTGACGTTTGCAGACCACAATTTAACTAACCAAAACATGGCGGTAATTTGAAACGCATAAGGAACCTGATTAACCTGGAATTTTTGCAGTGTAGCGAAAGATGATTTTGCAGACATTTATTTTGGTTAAAAATGAGTTCATTTGGGGGTTTGGGTGCAACATCTTATAGCTAAGGTTTTCGCTTAATGTTTTTGGTTCAATTTGTAATTTCTTTTACCCTATTACAACATTTTATTTTAAATATTTCAAGTTTAACTTCGGTATCCAATTCTAGTTAATCAAATTTATTTTAACGTGAATTGTATGTAGAAAAAACTGATAATATCATATGTTTATCTTTTGTTGGCGAATTAACTGATTAAATCGTTTAAAAGCGTGCAATTTAACCTCTAGTAATGCGCTTATTACTATTAATTTATCATTACTGAGTTAAGTTAAAGGTTAGTGCCCAAAACGTTGCATTAAATTAACGGAAATAGATTTAAAATATGCTTTTAATTTCAACATACTATGTAAGTAATTTTGGCTTCTCGAAGTTTTATCTAACAGGCGTTTATACAGCGCGCGAAGGTTTGACTTTGTGTAAACATCATTATGGTATTTTTTAAATCATTATGGTATTTTTTAAATCATTAAACTAATTTTGCCGTATTTTTGTAATATTTGTTGTTAATTTTTTTATTATCTTTGTTAATGCACAAAAAATCTAAATTATTAATCAAAAAATTAAAAAATGTAAATCATGCCTAAAAAATTGGGTTGCAGAAATACTAAGCCAAAAAACACGCAGTTAATTACCCCCAAAAAACATGTTTTTATGGTTATAGTATAATTTAAAAAAATCGAAAAACTGGTTGTTTTATTTTGGTATTTTTCTTAAAACTTAGCGTAAAAATAAGTTTGATCGACGGGTAACAAACGTTTAAATTTGCCACTTCGTTAAATCTATGATTCATTGTAAAACAGCAAAAACAAAAACAAAAAAACAAAATATTTTAAAACTAGTAAATAAAAATGATATATTAAAAACTCTAAAATATTGTGTCATTTTTTTTTTTTTTTTTTTAATATCTATTTTCATGTTTGTAAATGTCAATGTTTCTGAATCATTATTTTTGGCTCTTAAGTATTTTAAATGTATATCTTAGGGCGAAATAAACATTCCTAAAAACCCTTACTTACCACAGGCGCCTTAAAAAATATGAAACCTTAAAATTTTTTTTTTTAATTTGACTTTATGTAAATTTTAAGTTTATAAATTATTTAAAGTTAAATAAAAAAGTTTTTAACAAAATTACGACTTAAAAATTAAAAAAAAAGTTATTTGAAATTGGTTAAAAACGAATGTTCTGTGAATATATGTTATAATATTAAAAAATATGTTTTTAAAATAACTTTAAATTTTATCATTTTTAAAACATGGTACTATTTTTAATAATTTTCATTCGTATTTAAAGGTCAATATTAAATAACCCTTATGATTAACATATATGACTAATTAATAGACTTGACAAAGTATAGCTTATTCACTAAACAAAATATTATAATAATTTATATTTAAATTTTTGTTATTTATTTTTTAGTTGGTTTTTAGACATATAAATTAACATTCATTTTAGGCCAGAAATTGCCGTTTAGCCTTTGGCTATATGTAATAGTAAATCATTTTTCATAATTTATGTTATTTGAAGTATTAACCTACCCAACTTTGTTTATTATTTTTATAAAAAGTCGAATTTACATAAAGTATTTTTAAGATTTTATTGTATTTTTTTTTATTTTCTATAAAACATATTCCAAATTTTGTTTGTTCTTATTTTTGCAGTAATTTTTAATACATTTTTATTCCAATACAACGTTTCATGAATTACATCCAAAAAAAAAAAGTTGTTTAGAAATTTTTCTTAAAACTAAAATTCTGTTAAATAACAAAACTGTTATTGCCAAAAAAATATCTTTCTACGATTTTGAATTTTTTTCTAATTTTTTTTTTCGGAGCGCACTCGCCTAAAACGTAACCTTAAAAAATTGAAAAAGATAAATTTGTTGGATTATAAAAATAAAAAAATACGAATATATTTCACATATTAAAGTCTGGCAGCTTTCTATTAAAAGCAGCAGTGCAACTTTTCACTCAATTTTAAACCGCAAATCACTATGAAGAGGTTAGTACATTGAAATATTTTATTTTTAAAATAATTTTTAATTAAACTATTAAAAACTATAATAAACTACAAAATGCAATTTTATTCTTTTTTTTATAAAAGTACTTTATAATAATTCAAAGCTTTTAGCGCTGGTGAATTATTATTATTATGTCTTAATACATTAGTAAAAGCTACAATATATGGCACTGTATGTTTAATATAGGTTCTGGCTTAGAACTGCAAAATACGACTTTTATGAATTTAATAAAACGTAACATATTTTTTTTTTGCAAAATTTGCGATGTGGCAATTACAAAATAAATATATTTTAATTAACACATTTTAACAGTTTCTAACAATTCGTAAAAGTTAGTTAATACGTTACGTTAATTTACAAGACCTGCTTTTTAATATAATGTAGGCTTACGTAAAGTGATTTTTAAGCCCTTAAGTACGAACCAAAGTTATAGCGGTATAAAATAGTTTTGTATTTTAACATTTTTTGCAATAAATTTTTAACAATTTTATGCAGGCAAAATGTTATCCTGTAAATAGCCTTAATAAAATACATAGTTATAAAAAAATGGTAGATTGCTTTTTAGGTTTAATTTTAAAGGCGAGTTTTATTGCATTTTTATGATCTATATTCACGCGCATGGAATGTTTAATGTTGTTTAAATAAAGTAATATGAGAAACCCTTTAATATTTTACTGTTACATTAAAAAAACAGCAGATACATGTACTTAAACTTTTAAAAATGTAAATGTGGCCCATTTAGAAGTTGCTTAATTTTCTCATTAATGTTTAATCTAGCGATATTGCCTAATAATTAACAACTCAAACCAATGTGATTATAACGTATTACTCGTGCGCAAATGTGTTTTAATTACAAACTGTATTTTGATGTATTTTAGCGAGGACGGCGTAATAACGAGATATGTCGCAAATCGACCGGCATACACACAGGTAGAGTTCCAAAAACATGTGTCCGGCGACCCGGAACAGATTGAGTCGGTTCCCATCCCTGACCGAGTAAAAAACTATTTTGGAAGTTGCACTGGTACGAAGTTTCTTGCGTGGTGCCTTAGTTTCTTCCCGATTGTAGAATGGATGAAGCATTACAAGTTGAAGAAATGGATTGGAGGCGACATTGTGTCTGGGATAACAGTCGGTGTGGTACATATCCCACAAAGTGAGCCGAATTGTTTTCAAGTTTAAATTCTGAAAATTCAATCCACTAATTCGTCATGCTGTCATGTCAAAATGTTATCAGTTTTTTAATTGGGGAAATGCAAAATTTGGATGATAAAATGTGGTATTTTTGAGGTCTTAAACTATATATTTAATGTCAAAAAATGTCACATTATCTGATGAAATCAAAATTTCAAAAAGCATATGTAAATTAACCATGAACTTTGTTTTGCTATTTTTTAGCCTACAATTTGCAGTTTTGGTATTTATGTTTAAATTGTATATCCTTTTTTGGTAAAATGTTATTTACAAATACTTAAATGTCTTACAGTATTTTACTTAATGTCTATTCTATGTTAATATGCACTATAATAATAAATAAACTTATTTTTAGGTATGGCATTTTCCCTTCTTGCCGGTCTACCAGCAGTTTTCGGTCTTTACACCTCATTCTGGACAGTTCTTATTTATTCTTTCATGGGCACATCTAGACAGCTATCAGTTGGCACATTTGCTGTGACAAGCTTGTTGACACAGGAAGTTGTGATAAGATATTCCCCTGAGGAAGATAGGCCAGTTAATGTGGTATGTTAATGACATTTTTTTTGTATCTTCAGGTTGATAATATTTAAACCTGACAGTGACAAAGGCATCATAATTTGGAAAAGGGTTACTGTTATATATTTAGACCATAAGTGTTATTTTTTTGTATAAATAATCAAAAGAAATATTAAATTTATTTAATTCTTTTTTGTTTTTCATTTTGTAAAAACATATTTGCATATATGCTTATTACGAAATATATTCTTATTTTACCCACCAAATATGTGTTTATATGTTATCTCTTATCGTAATAAACAACTGAAAATTTCATGCAACAATGCTAAATTACTTACATAACCCTGAAGTAATGAACTTAGTTACCCTGTAACTGGATATTTCTTTGAAACGTGGTGTTTTTTTTGCAGACTAATGGAACAATTGTTGGTTTGGCTGAATACAATGACCACAGAGTACAAGTGGCTGCAGCTCTCATGCTTTTGATGGGTGTATTTCAGGTAACAACATCTTTTATTTTACCAACTTTGGAATTTCGATGTTTTTTTTATGGTTAGAAGTTTTTTTGCAAAATCATTCTGTTTATTTCAAAACATATCTTAATTTTTTTAAATGTTCTTTTTTCCAACTTTAATTTTTAGTTAGGTAAAACCAGTTTAAAATATTTGTGAAACAAAAATAAATTTATGCTGTAATATTTATTTATGTTTATTTTTTCTAATTAATCAAAATCATATCTGAAAAAAAAATAATGTAATATTTAAAGGTTAATAGGATTTTGTACTTCCAAACTTTTAAACTATGTTGGATTTATTGCTAATTTATGATTTGATAAATTATTTTAATTTTTAAATTGAATTATTGCTTAAGCCACTCACTTTATTTTTAAAAATAATCTATGTTTTTCAGGCCAAAAATAAGCTTTTCATGAAGATTGTTATCAAATTTCAATGTCACATGAATAATGATAAATTGTTTAGGAATATTTTGGATCATTATTTTATATCAAAAATCTTAAAAAAACAAATTATAAAAAATTAGGGTGACCATCACATAAGTTGAAGGTTAAGTTAAGATTAAGGATAACGAACATGGGTCAACTCGTGCCATCTATCACTAACTTAAAATAACAATTTTACTTATGTACGTGTGCTGTTAAAAAAACAAACAATTTTTGAACTTTTTTAAATCAAATTTTTACACCTTGCTTTTAAAACTGACACTCTAAAAAAAACCTTGTTGTTTTGTAAGAATTGTTTTTCATTTAATTTTTAAACAAAATTAACTAGTCATTTTTTTCATTTTTAGGTAATTTTTGCCTTCTTTCGTCTTGGCATTATTACAAAATTTATGCCAGATGCTTTGGTGCAAGGTTTCACCACTGGGGCGGCGCTACACGTTCTTTTATCTCAAATGCCGGCAGTATTCGGAATCACAATTAAACCTTTTATTGGAATTGGATCATTTTACTTGGTATGTTTTACTTGTAGAAATAATACTTAAGTTTTAAATAATTTTAAAATTTAAATTTTATTATTTTTAAAAAGTTAATTTTTAAACAAATTAAAACTACCTGTAAAATGTAGCTTATTTTTTGTTGTATAAACATTAACATTTAGATATATTTTAACAACAAATAATATTTTTAATATTTTTTAGAGATGGATAGATGTGTTTAGAAACTTACCAAACAGTAATGTTGCAACTATTATCCTTTCACTTATTTGTACGATCATCCTTATTGCAGGAAGACATGTCAACATGAAATATCAGTAAGTCCTGTTTTTTTTTAACAGTTTGTTTATTATTGAGTCACTTAACTGGATTGACTTGATTGTTATCTGATTTTGTAGTCATTGAATAATTAAATTGGTTTTAATTTTTAATATTTTTTAACTAATTTTGTATTTCTTAGTCATCTAATTGGTGTAGTTATTTTAATATTTTGTCTTTACATATATTTTTCTATCTAATTTTGGATCATTTTGACTCCTGGCAGTTTAAATTAGTTTTTTTAATTTAATTCTGATTTTTGTATTGTATTTCAATATTTTTAAGTGTTTTTTAATAAATAACTGTTATAAACATTTTGACTTATGTGACTTTATTTTACAATTATTTATTTTTTATATTTTGCTATAAAAAATTTTTAAATACTAAAAAAAAAACATTTTTTCCCTTTTTTCTATCTCTGCTGTTATTTATTTTTGACAAATACTACCTAAGCATTTTTCCTAGCAATTTTTATGTTAATCATTTTCACTACTTTTTAAAATAACTTAATATTTAACAGGGATAAATTAAAGGTGCCGATACCAACTGAAGTAATTGTAGTAATTGTCTCAATTCTGATTTCATATTATGTTGGTTTTGAAGAACGTTATGGTATTACAATTGTTAAAGATATTCCAATTGGGTAAATGATTTTTATTAAAAATGTAAAATTTTATTTATGGAAAAATGTTGATAGTAAAATCAATTTTAGAAAAATCACATGAAGGTAAAAATTATAAGAGCCAATTTATTTAAAAAAATTAATAATTGTTTTTTATGATTTTTTAAATTTTTTAATAGTTTTCCAAAACCCACTGTCCCAGAAGTTAGTATTTTGGGTGAAATTGTTGATAAGGCATTTGGTTTGGCTGTGGTTGGGTTTGCTATTAATATATCAGTGTCAAAGTTCTATGCTGTTAAGTACAACTACAAAATTGATGCTAATCAGGTATAAATAATATTCGGTTCCAAATAAATTGAATTACTTTTATAATAATATGTTTAAATATATATAGGTATTTTTCATTTTGCTAAGTTATGGACATCTAACTAATTTGGTAAAAATTAAAATGAAATTTTTAATTTGATTTTACTAAAAGTTAAATTTTATTTTTTAATTAATTTTTTAATAAAGGAACTACTTGCTTATGGAATGACCAATTTCATTCCCTCATTTTTCTCTTCTTTCCCAAATGCTGCAGCTTTAGCTCGTTGCCAGATTCAAGATCAATCTGGTGGAAAAACCCAGGTTTGACACTAAAAAAGTTTTTTAAGTATTTAAAATGATTTAATTTAAAAAAAAAATTGCTAAAAAATTTAATTTTTAATAAGAAATGTCAGTTGATAATGTTTTTAAAATTTAATCTTTTTTAAAACTAATTTAGTTTGTGTTTTTATTTTGTGTCAAGGAGGGTATGGTCACAACTCAAGACTAATGTATGTTCATGATAATTGAACAAGTCCCTAAAATTTAAAAAGTCCTTAAAAAAATTAAAATCCCCTAAAATTAAAAAAAATATATATAATTAAAATATAATTTCAATTTAAACTTAGAAAAAAATTTATAATATTATTTTTTTTTTTAGGTTGTTGGTCTGATAGCTTCACTGATATTATTGATAACTGTGGTTGCAATAGGAAAAATATTTGAACCTCTTCCTACCTCTGTGTTGGGTTGTATTATCTCTGTCGGTCTAATTGGGGTGATTGCCCAACTGGCACTTATTCCACCAACTTATAGGAAATCAAAGGCCGATTGTGTAAGTTAATATAGTTTTAAGATTGTAGTAATTTTATGGCGCATTAAAAATTTGCCTTTTGTTTAGGCTTTTATAACTAAGTTTTTTATAATTTTTTTAAAGATATTTTTTTCTAAATTTAAAATGGTGGTATAGTGGTTAGAACACTTAGCGTTATTAGTTTGACTTCTACTGCTTTAATGTCATAGTGCCTTTAAATAAGGTGTGATAAACACTACTGCTAAGCCAAAATTAAATTTATAGAAAAACATAATAGAATAAAATTTAACTATATGCTCCATTTTTTGAAGATTACTGTTTAAAAAACTTGTTTTTTTTAGTTGGTTTGGGTTTTCACTTTCTTGGCAATCTGTTCACTCGGAGTTGATTATGGTTTATTTGCTAGTCTTGGGTTTGCTATGTTAGTGTTTGTTGTTCGAACTCAAACCCCAACTTATGAGGTGTTAGGGGTAGTGGGGGACACAGATATCTACAGGAATTCCAAAACTTTCAAAACTGTAAGTGATAATTTTTGGATTGAAAAAAAAAAAATTTTTTATTAAAAATAAAACTTTTGGTAAAATAACCTTTTTTAAGTTCTTCTACTAAACGTCAAATATTTTAAGCTTTTAAGCAGAAAATTTTTGTTTAATTAAGAATTTACCATTCTTCACACTTAAATAATTAGAATTGTTATTGATGATCTCAGCTTATGAAATCATTTCTTGAAAATTTGTTTTTATCTGACTGTTTTGGTTTTCACACACCTCTCAAGTGTTTAACACTAAGTTGAAAATACCACATTATATCCTTTATTTACTTTAGCTTAATACACCAAAAATGTAGCAAAGAGCTTAGTTAACCTCTTAATAAGATTTAAACTTGACCAATGCCACCGATTTTTTAACCTTTAAAAAAATGATCACGTTTTTTCTGCAGGCTAGTACTCTTAAAGGTATTATTGTGTTCAAGTACAATGCAATGCTATATTACATTAACAAGGATCATTTCAAGATTAAACTGTACAAGGCTATTGGTTTTGATCCAGGTAATAAAAAACTGTCAATCCCGATTTAATCTGTTTGCGTTTTTTTTGGCTTGGAACTTTAATGTTTTGGTTAAACGCCAGTTCATCAAGTCTAACATAAACATATTTTTAGGTGAATCTTGTTATTGCTATTTATTGTCAATAACAAATGTTACTGTAATGGTTAATGGATTATATAAAGTGGTTTTTGATGTACTTTAAGAATATAAATTTTTTGACAAATATATAAATAAGATTTTAAATATTTTCAACTCTTTATATTTTTTTAAACTTAAAATTTTTCTGTGAATTATTTTCATTTTTTTATTTAATTTGAATTATTTTTAAGTATTTTTTATGCATGAAGGAATGGTCTTAACTTACATTGTTTTATTTTTTAGAGGTTGTATTAAAAATTAAACAAAAACGAGAAAACCAAAGTAAGGCTGCAGCAAAAGCACAAGCAAAGGAACTAAAGTAAAAAAAAAAATTTTTTACAAGTTTTAATTTTTTTTACAATATTTTTAAGTTTTTTTTAATATTTTCAAAAAATGTAACCTTTTTAATTTTATCCATTATTTTTTAACCAATAAAAAAAATTAAAAAAAATGTTTTTAAATTTCAGAAAAAGAAACACCCACCCATTAGAAGTGAAATCGGTAAACGGCGCAGAAGCAAAAACAGAAGAAACTGTTGAAGTCACTGATTGTGATGTCACAGACCTTATTCCCAACCAATTACACACAATTATTCTTGATTGTTGTGCATTTGGCATCATTGATATGAATGGAGTGAAAATTTTAAGAAATGTAAGGAAATTATATTTTATTTTTTTCGAAGTTTTGTTCAAAATTTTATATTCTTTTATATTTTTTTCTTTTAGTTGCACAAATACTTCAAGCAGTTGAACATTGAACTACTGTTGGCTAATGTTAATGGTAAGATATTATTAAATTGTTTTTTGTAATTTTATTCAGTTTAATACAACTCTATGACAAACATTTTAAATTCAATCATTTGGCATTACTACATTAGGTCCTTGGTTTAATTTCCACTGCTTTTATGCTTTACCATTATTTGGTAAAGCTCTAGAAACGGTATAAACTCCTAAAGGCCAAAATTAATTAGCTGATTAATTATCGGCAAATGTATTTCTGCCAAAGTCAACTCAAGACTTCAGGGTAACAAAAGTTGACCAATGTTAAGATTGTTAGGAATGTAAAGTCTCCCTTTCTACTTCAAGGATAAACAAATACGAAACTAAAATTTATCTTTTAAATTAATTTTGTGTAAATGAAATGCCTATTTATTAACAGATTCTGCCCGGGAATTTTTAAGAGTGAATGAATACTATGATGTTGCTGGAGAAGAAGGGGAGTTTTTGACTGTACATGATGCCATGTTGTACGCTCAATCAAAACGAACGGTATGTTAAACTGCCGCGTTTTCCTCAAATAAATTGGTAAATGTGTTAAAATGTGGTGTGTGGTGTTTAAAATATGATACCTTTAAAAAAAGTAATTTAACTGGTGTTTCAATATAATGTAATGCTTTTACTGTTTGCTTATATGTATTGCTTTAATATTGCTTTTGCAGAAATTTTTACATTATTTTTGGGTAAAAATTTCTTACCTTAAGATAATAGTAATATTTCAAATAATAAGCATAATACATTGGTCTTTTTAATATTGTTAAATTTGCATGTTATGGGTAAAAATGTAGCCGAAATCTAATGTTGCTAATTACTATTTTAAATAAAAAACTGTTATTGCTATTGTAATGTGTAAATTTTTTAATGTTGTGTTACATTTTTTTTAGAAAACGGATTCTGATGTGTAGATTTATTTGGTGATCTAACCAATTAACATAGGTGGGCACAGTTAAACGAAAAAGCAACTTCGTTAAATGGTTATTCGTTACACATAACAGTAACTTCGCTAACGTTTTTTCGGTAAATTAAACCAAGTGTAACGGAAGTTATCGTTAAACGTTAACGTTAATATTTAATTAAAACAAACAAAGAAATTACCTTTTTTATAAAAAAAGATTTAAAAAAAATAGTTTTTTTCTTAATCGATGTTTTAACTAGACGAAAATGGTTTAGAAGAAGTTTTTAAAACTGGCATAGGCCTAATGCCCAAATAACAGTGGCCGGATATTAATTACTTACATCGTTTAAAAATTGCGACGATTAAACCCGAAAAACGGCGATTTTAAACATATATATTCCTTATATTACCATGGATTTACTTGTAAAATATTGAGTTAACGGGCTTAATTTAACGGAAGCACAATTTAACGAAAGTTAACAGGTCCGATAACGATTTTTAAAATTAACTTAAAAGTAAATTTTAACAAAAAAATTAACTTCGTTATTTAACGTTTAACGCATTAACGATTTGGTGCCCACCTTTGCCAATTAATAACCTCAAGATGATTTAACTTCTGTAACTTGTTATATTTTTGCATTTGTATATTAGCTACTTCCCAATTATATTTTAATTTTCCTAATAAATTTTGTTTTTAAATTAACTAAGATAAATGTACATGAATAATTTTTACCAAATTTTTTTGTTGTTTTTCGTTAACAAATAAAATTTACTAATGCTTATATGAGTTGATACATTTTTGTGAAACATAAATTACATTTTGTACGTAATGTAGAAGTCTCCAGATAGTTTTTAATTTTCCGTAAATAGTAAAAATTGAATTAATTAACGAAGTTGTTTAATAATTTTTGGACAATTTTTTTATATATATCTTTACCCTTGATGTGGGAAGGTCGACTTCACGTCTTAAACATAGAGTAACAACTTTTTATGATTTCCCGATAATTAAGCTGCCGATTAAGTTCTGGCTCAGCAGGAGTTTATATCGCCAAACTCAAGGGCGCTACAGCCTGAGAGCAGAAGTGATCGAACCCACAACCTCACATAGTGTAGCTAGTGGTTAATGTTTTAAACTTTAGTAACCTAGTTAGTCTTGCTTTTATTAATTAACATCGTAGCGTTGTAGGTTAACAGTTATGTCAAGGTTTTTACAGTTATGTCAAGCATTGAAAACATATTTAGCAGAAAAACGGGAGAGATTAACGGTGGTCAATAAGGTTTAAAAAGCCAAAGGAGTCTATTGTGTATAAAAAAGAATTACCAGTAGTTTAGCCTCTTTGTCGGGCGGAAGTTGGACCTTGCAGTAAAATTTTAACTTTAACGATTTTTCTTTGTACTATTTTAGTAGACTAACGCAAAATTCTGCTAATATTTTCGTTAGTAAAAATCTAGCAAAGCAATATTTGTAGTTATTTATTCTGTGACTCGTTTTCTTACTGATTTACTAAATTGCTTAGTATACTGAAACACAAAAAGTCACGTGCTTCATTGTCATAAGTGACGTCATATCGTAACTAAAAACTACAAACTGGAATACGTTATACTTCGTTTATTCATCTTAACACTACAAATAAAATAAGTTTAATATAAAATTATGAATACACTTTGAATTGTAAACAATATTTGTATAATTGGTGTAGTTTAACCGTTAAATATTGCCTAATTTTTAAGAAAAAATAGGTGTAAATAAATATGATTAAATTGGGTCACTTGACTTGAGTTAAATATCATCACATGATATTTTCGTTACATATTATTAGTTCGAATATAAATGAGGTTGAAAATAAGGATTTATTAGTTTTTATTAACAGCATTAATCTTATGGTATATGCAGCATTTTACAGTTTACGTTTTTAGTTTAAGGTGTCTTTATTAATTTTAACTAATACAACTTAAATAAAAATATTTTAGTTAATAAAAGTTATATTTTTAAATAAACATTTTGTGTAGTTTAATAGTGTAGTTTAATAGGGACAGGTCTCTTTGTTTAAATTCGTAGTTTTATTCTTGGATTAAGTCATTTTACTTGTATGTTTTTAAACTTTAGGCTTATTTTTTTAATTATTTAGATTTTAAAGTATTAAAACATAGATTTTTGTAAAACTAAATAAATTAAAATTAGGGACACGAATTACTATTTTAAAATCTTCAAGAAATATTAGTTATTGAAATAAATCATAAAAAATGGATCGAATTTTTGGAAGATCAAAACCAAAGCAACCGGCTCCAAATCTTACAGATTGTATAAGTAATGTAAGCACTTATTTTAATTTCAAATTATGTAATGGTTTGTAATGTTTTATGTATATATATAAATATATATATGTATTTGTTTATGCTCCGTAACTAGTGTTTTATGGTAAATATTTAAGGATATTTTTTAAATGTTGTTAGCGATCTTCTATTAATGTTGTTAGCCTTCTTTAAATGTTATTAGTAACAACTGTAAAATAATTTTGTGTTTTGTTTAGATTGATGACAGAACAGACTCTGTCGAAAAGAAAATTGCAAAACTCGATGCAGATTTACTAAAGTACAAAAATCAAATGAAAAAAATGAGAAACGGTCCGGCTAAAAATGCAGTGAAACAAAAAGCCCTCATGATATTAAAACAAAAAAAAAGGTTCGAAAATAAGTTTTTATTACACTAGTTTTTAATTATAAATTGTTGGGTTTTTAAAAATATATTTAAATAACACCACATTTAATTGTACTATGGTTTATTGTAATACTATTACTGTTTACAGTCTTAATTAGTATTGTTGCATTACCTTTTTTTAAGTGTGATATACTTTTTAAACTTTAACTAAATGTGTATTATATCATTTATAAATAAGTATTATTTATCATCAGTTTTTTTTAACTTTTAAAAACTGTGTATTTAAGATATGAGGGCCAACGAGGACAAATGATGCAACAAAGTTTTAACATGGAACAAACAAATTACTCGCTTCAAACTATGAAGGATACACAAAGCACAGTTGCAGCCATGAAGACAGGTCTTAAACAAATGAAGAAAGAACACAAAAAGATTAATATCGATCAAATTGAGGTAAACACAGCTTCAAAATGGTAGATTAAAAACTTGGCACTTGATACACTGAAATTTTTTCTAAACAGCAATTTGGTTGCTTACTTTTTTTTCAAATTTTAACTTTTTATTAACTTTTTTTAACTTTTTTCCAGGACTTGCAAGATGACATGGAGGATATGTTGGAGATGGCTGATGAAGTCCAGGAAACTCTTGGTAGAAGTTATGGGATGCCAGAGATGGATGAAGATGATCTTGAAGCTGGTTTGTTAATAAAAAATAACTATTAATTTGAATAAAATTAACTTTAAAATGGTGCAAATTATAAGTTAATTACAATTTTATTTTATTTTTTGAAATTGTACAAAACAACCTTTTTCAAACAAGCTGATATTAATAGAATCTGTACTACATTTATTTAAAAAACATTAGATTTGCTTTACGTTGAAACCAATTGTTAATAATTTATTTAATTACAAACCATAACTTAACCTTGTTGTTTTAGAATTGGATGCATTAGGAGATGACATGTTTGAAGATGAATCATTCCTGGATGATGCAATTTCCACTCCAAGTGTTCCTACAACCGATCCTGGGGAGGCAGTACCAGCACAACAGGTAACCATGACAACATAGACCATCTAAACTTAAAAAAATAAAAAATTTTATACCAAATTGTACTTTTTTTAAATTTAATATTTTTGTAATTAATTTTTTTTTTAACTTAAGAAATATTCATATATTCGTTTTATGTTGAATTTTTTTTTCCCAAAGTTGAAATTCCCAAAGTTCCCAAAGTTGAAAGTTGAAAGGTTCCCAAAGTTGAAAGGTCGACTTTTCGGCCAAAACATAGAGTAAAATTTAGTATGTGGTTGGCTTTGGCAGTTAGGGACATTATTGATCATAACTACTGTCATTAACCTGACAACAAATTTTTTCCACAAAAGTTCATACTAATTATAACGCCTTACTTAAGGGTGCTACAGCATGTTATAGGAAACATCCTAACTTTTAATTTACAACTTGTTTAACAGGAGGGAGGAGTTGCAGTAGATGAATTTGGTTTACCACAGCTCACATCATAAAAACTTTCCACAATATAGGTTCACTCGGTAGCCAGAACTCAACACATCAACATACTTGACTATTTATTTAGCTCCAATTTTGCAACAAAAAACACAATTATGTTTTTGCTATCGGTATTATTACTTTTTTAGTAAAAATATACGGCACCATTTATTACTCTACTATATAACAACACACAGTGCTTTTTGGGAAGAGTATTAAGCACAACCATGTTGTGAAAATACAATTTGTTGATTAGTAGGGCCTGGCTACCATTTTAATCATTTGCACTTTTGCCGTTATTCAGACTTTGACAACTGTTTGATGATTTAACTGTACTTAAAATAAAATTAACAAAACTTTTTTATTGACCAGAAAAGAGTTGTTTAATAAATTTATTTTGATTAACCCATTTATATTTTGGGTTTTTATACTAACCAGATTGTTTACTACAGTAAAAAATGTTAACTAAAAATTGTCAATTTTTATAATTTTTTTTTTCAATTTTTAAAAGACGACTAAAACTTATGTTCGTTTTTTTTATTATAAAAATGTTTTTGTGTGAATTTTTTTTTTTAGTACTACATCTTTAATTCGGAAAATAATTACAGAAGTAATGCGAGTAATATGCTTCTCTGTTTTGATGTGTAACTTTTATGTATTTGATGCAAAATCTTATGTTATTTAGCTAATAAATATAGTAAAAAATTATGAAAAATATTAAAAAGTCAGGTAACTTTCTTTAAAATTTATACAATTAGCAAATCTTTAAGTTAAGAATTTATTCAGAAAAATAAATTTTGTTAAAATAAGCAACATATGTAAAAATATACAGGCCTGAATGAAAAAGGCAAAACTTCTTTAACATAAAATTATGTAGTTAAAAATTTTCATTACGTTTGGCTAAGAATACGGGTTTGTAACTAAATTATTTTTAGTTTGGATTAATTGATAATTTACAAATTACTCAAATTAAAAGTAGTCTGTTTAAATGGCTACTGATTTTATGATTTCTATGGAATAACTTTGTTATTGTTTTGTTGATCAGCTGACAGACGGACAGCGAGCGACCATTATTATCAATTCTCTTCTGTTAAAAAAAATACGGAAATCGAAAAATTATGGACAAAGAAATCCTAGGTTTTTTCACACGTGGACGCAAAGCATGTTAAGCAACCGTTAAAAGAAATTGTGGAAATTTAATAGATGTGGTTTATATAAATATATAGGAAGCTAAAAATAAAACAATACGCAAAGACCTTTATCAAAAAATTTTTTTCGGGAGTCTAAGTTTAGATTTTTTAGGCTAAAGGGCAAGAATTAACAGAAACTTATTGCAAAATCTTGCTGTATTTATATAACCAGAATATCATATATTAGTAAACAAAATGTAAAATATATTTTTAAATAATTCATACTAAGTTATTACTCTATTAGCAGGTTGGCCTAAGTATGTTAATTCAAGATTTTTAATTAGCCAAATGTATATATTTTTTATTATCTTGATTATGTTTTATTTTTTGTTTAGATTTGTGTTAAAAATATTTGTCAAAATGTTACCTGTATTAACCCCCAGTTTATTTCATCAAATTTTCTGTCCTAAAATTGTAAATGTTTGAACCACTACGAAGAAAGAAAAGAAAAATCGAGCATTGTGAAAGTGTTCCTGAAACTAAATCAAACGAGTTTATTACAAACATGGCATCAACCGGAAGCCTTAAAAACAAGATTGAGGTAGATAAATTATCAATTTATTGTTAATTGTTAATTTTCCATGCATTTACCCCAGAATTATAACACACAATCATGATTTTATATGCATATTAATCAGTTAGATATTTTGGATAAATTCGGGTTATATATATCCTTTTTTTAGTAAATTCTATGTAAATTATCAGGTATTAAAAATTAATTAGGTTTTAAAAATTAAATATTACGGTTAAAAATATTATTGTTCATTTTAGGGAAAAAACTTATTGTTGCTAATTTAATAAAAAAAAACACTAGTAACATCTAATTTAACTTAACAAGTATATTTTGTGTAAATGAAAATAATCTATTTGCATTTTTAGTACCCCTTATTAGTAATTGTATTCAATTAAGCAGCCTGATGTACTAACATGGTTAATTGTAAGTTAATTAAGTAATAAACAAAAGCCATATAAAATCCTAGAACAATTCTAATCAATACAATGTATATTTATAATTATAAAGATCATGATTTTCCATGTGACAGGCAATTAATTGCAATTTTTACAATGGAATATTTAATGCAAAATTTTCTATATTTAATTTTTTCCTATTGTGCAGGCCTTTCTAGATAATGAATCTTTAATAAACCAGAAACTACCGAAGGAATTACTGCTTAGGATTTTCTCCAATTTGGACATTGTTACTTTATGTCGTTGTGCTCAGGTTATTATTTTGATTTTTTTAATTAATAATGATCTTTTTTTTTAATTAAGCAGGCCTACTTTTATTTATATTTTTTTTATAATGGACTAAAATGTATTTTTTCGTAAAATTTTTACCGTTTTTACCCATGAAATCAAGTTATTTGTTAAGGCTTTTAATTAAATTCTAAGCACTTAGGATCTAGTTTTACACCTGCATAACAAGCTCCCGTTCTGCCATAATTTATCGCAACAAAAAGTTGCCTATACACCACAACAGCAGTTTTTTAATTTTAAATCTCCACAAAAACTGCCGATAGTATTCATAAAGCTTTATTATTTATACATTCTGCAAGTTTTTTATTTTTGCTAAAAAATGATTAATTTCCAATTAATGTTTATTACCACAGGTTTCAAAACATTGGAATTGTTTGGCCTTGGACGGGAGTAATTGGCAGAAGGTTGATTTGTTTGTGTTTCAATGTGTTGTTGAGGTTAGTTTGTTGCTTGTTACAATATTAATTACTTTTTTACCTAATTGCTGTTGATTTTAGGGACTCTTTTATATTTAATTTTTGAATTATTTAAAAATGAAAAAAATTTTAGACAAAAGTATCTCCTAAGGAAAATATTTTTGTAAGGTGAAATAATATATTAGCCCAAAATTTGGTATATAGAAAAGTTAATAACACCTATTTTCACAAAACACATAATATTTATACCTGTATAAACAAATACACACATTTGTGGTTGGTTTTGTGCGGTAAAATCTAATTTATGTAAACAGAAAATAAATAATTCGACTTTTCATCTTGTAATGGAAAGTTTTAAAAAATTTTACCTTCAAAAAAAGAAATTTTGGCGATATGTAAGTAGTTTTTTCTACACATACATATAAACATATTAAATAAATTTTAAGTAAATGTGTTAGTGTATGCTAGCAGTTGCCTTCTTAATATGTGCCAAATATATCACTTTACAGCTACAATTAACACTTTTTTCTAATTAACCTTTAATAAATTCTGAAATTACAAAGGAAACAAAATATCATTAAATTGATATTAAAAGAGTCTGTGCCTATAACTTAAAACATGATAATATTAAATGGACCACAAAATAGTATATACTAAATAAACAAAATCTGTTTTTTTTTGTTTATGTTTTCATTTAGGCGGTTTTGTTTATTTTTATTTTGTTTTTACAAAAATGATGTTACATTTAAATGTGGTATTTCAGGATTACAATATTACTTAATGTTTAGGTTATCACCCTAAACTATCTGTACATTTGTCATGTTAAAATATTAAATTATATTTTTACAAGACCACATAATTTGGGTTGGTAACTTATCTTAGATATTGTTTTATTTAAATTGGTAACATTATTAAAATGTAAATGACAAAAACAAAAACTTTTTAAAAAGGCTTAGTAATTTCAAAATCTTTGTTTTTTAACTATAAATTCTAAATGGGACTAAGAACCATAAAATTTATTAAATGTCTTGTTGTTTTGGCCAAAAATTTATAGTTTGACCTTTAATGCTGAACATATCATTCTAGGAAATTATATTACTTTACCAAGTGTATTATAAAAGAGGCAATAACCAAAAGTTGTAGTTTTGTTATCTATCCCGAACTGATTAAATCAACCTAATAAATGTCTGTAGTATTTAAACTGTCTCATTAAATCTACTCTATATTTGCAAATAACATAATATATATACCTGCTAATTTGTGTACTATTTGGTTATAAAACACAAAGCAATTATATTTTAAACGATTATTGTTTGTTAAAGGGCAGAGTGGTAGAAAACCTGTCAAAACGATGTGGTGGTTTTCTTAAACAACTATCGTTAAAAGGATGCGAGAATGTTGAAGATAAAACCCTGAAAGTTTTCACTCAAAATTGTCAGAATCTTGATCGGTTGAATCTATTTAATTGCAAGAAGATAACCGATAAGTAAGTGTTGTTAATAGATATATATAAGTTATAGCTTTGTAATTTTTAATAGTATTTAATGATATTAAATTTATAGTTTTTGTGTTTTGATATTTATAATTTTGACCATGTGACTGTTTTTCAATTTTTTAAAAACCTTATTGCTTAAAATATTTTGTTTTGTTAAATAGTTTTTTTATAATTACTTTTTTTAAATAAGCATATTATGGCATATACTCTAGATTAACTATTATACATTTGATTTTTTCTAGTGTGAAAACAGTTTTGGTTTTGTAGGCTTTATTTTTAATTTTCTTTTTGGTGAAACTTGGTTTCATTTTATTTATAGCTTATTTATGTTGTAAAGTAATCCAATTCTAATTAAATCGTTGAAGTTATTTTATTATTAGATTCCTAGTAAACTTATAAATAAGTAGAAATAACTTGTTGTGTTGTGCTATATATAAAATGTTTTTTAAAAATAAGTCTTCAGATTAAAATTTGTAGCTTACAATTTTTTTCACAAATTTAAAATATTTTTCAATGTGATACATATTACTACATTTTATATCTAATTTGTTGTTTAAAATTTAGTTCAAATTAGCCATTGCATAGAAATTTATCTGGGTTTTTATCTTTTGTATTATTGATTATTGTGGTTATAATGTATAACATTCAATATGTTGTAGTAAATTATTTGCCACTTTCTTTTACTTACAATTTTACTAAGCTAAATAAAAGGGGTATTAAAGATGGTTAATATTTAGTTTTTATTTAATTTTATTATTGATATTAAATATATAAAATAAGATATTCTATGGATGTTTTTTTTAGTCAGTTTTATTATAATTAAATCAGTTTTTAAATTTTAATTTTTAATGATAAATTTTTTTGTTCAGCACTCTTCACAGTCTTGGCAACAATTCATCCAGACTTCATTATCTTGACACAAGTTCATGCACTCAGATAAGTGATCATGGTTTAAAATATCTCAGGTAAGTGTGAAAATAAGACTTCTTATTTTTTTCTTAAAAAATATTTTTTTATGTTAATTTTTTCTAAAATATACATTTTTATTAAGTTATTTAAATTAAATTGAGTATCTTATGTAAAAATATAGTATTGGAATGTAAAACATTTAAAGATTAAGACAAAGAAAGCAAAACTAGTTATTCTTGTTTTTTATTAAATTTAATAAAAGTGAAAGTTATATAAACAAACCTTTATAGCAATATTAGTATTATTCTTAATTATATTAAAGTAGAACAGAAAGTATACTAAAATCTTTGTATTTATAATGTATTATTTTATAGTTGTCATAAACATTTTTTGTGTAACAAAATTAATATTTTTTTGTTATGTTGTATTTAAAATACTATTCAATATTTGTATGAATATTTTATTAAATTTATTTCAAAATTTTATTAAATTAATTTTACTATCACTATCAAATATGTATTTAAAACTTTTTGAATTAACCTAATTTTGGTATTGCTATTGAACTATAAAGCTTAGCTTTATATTTACTTTTGCCTTCTATTTAAAAAGCAAACTTGTATATTGTAGTAATGGATGCCACAGTTTAACATATCTGGATGTTTCTTGGTGCGATAGAATTACTGATCGTGGTATCAGACATATCACTGCAGGCTGTCCCAAGTTGAAGCAATTGTTCGCTAAAGGGGTTACTCGGGTAAGTGTACAATAAGTTTTAAAATGTAAAAATAAATTGTAAAATATTAAACTTTGCTGAACGTTAAAAAATTGTATGAATTTTGAAAAAAATTCATTTTTAGGTTTTTAAATTATTTTAAATTTATTTTTTTGATTTTGCTTTTTTCAAGTTTTGTAACTCTTTCTACCTGTCAAAGCATGTCATTTTATATTAACATTGCTAAGTTAATAACAACAAACAAAATTTGTTATAAACCAATATTAGCCATACATAAAGGTCACTCTTTGCTATAAATAATACATTAGGGTTATTGTTATTACATGTATTATCCTAAATTTTTAATACAAAAAATTGGTAAGATTTTACATCAAAAAATTTACTTCATTTTTAATTGTTTTTACAGTTGACTGACATAGCACTACAGCATATAGGAAAAAATTGCCCTGACTTGAGACTCCTCAATTTACATAAATGTGTGGTAAGAATTTTGTTAAAAAATTTCCAAATCAAATTTCTTTAAAGCTTTCCTAAGTTATGTAATATTTGATATGATGCTGTAAGCTAAAATTATTTTTTTATTGACTTAGCCAAGTTTATATTCAATATTAGCTATCAATACAATAATATGTGTTTGAGGCTAAAATGGGACAATTGCTGTCATAAACTGACTGTTTACAATAAGTCCTCTAGGCCATATAAAGGACATGACAGCTTACTAAGCTTAAGAATAAAACACCATTATAATAGGCCTAATCCCAACCCCTTTATATAACCTTAAAACCATAGCAAAAAGCAATACTAAAGGACTAACATTATATATATTTACAGAATATCACAGACACAGGTATTCAGCATTTAAGCAAAGGTTGCCATGAAATAGAATCAATTTGTTTATCAGAATGTAGTGAATTACATGACGACTCTTTAATATCACTTGCACAAAATTGTGCTAAACTGAAAACTTTAGAAGTGGCTCTCTGCTCCAATCTTACTGATTCTGGATTTATTGCCTTAGCCAAGGTAAATTTAAAATAACATTTTTATATCAGTTTATTTTTTACTCCAAAAATGAAAATTAAATTAATTTAAAAAATATATTCCTTGTACTTTACGATCCTGCAACAAACCTTTTTATTTATATATTTCTTTATCCTTGATGTGATAAGGCCTAAACATAGACAAAAAAATTGTAGTTACTCCGACCCAGTTTCAAGTCGCCTTTGGCAGTTTTGAACTTTATATAGATTTTAATTGTCCGGTAATTATGCTGCTGATTTGGGAAGGTCAAATGCGCAACCCAAACATAGAGTTACAACAGTTACCCTGCCCAGTCTCAAGTTGCTTGTGGCAGTTTAGATATTATAGATTATAATTGCCCGTTAATTAAGCTGCTGATTAAGTGCTGGCTTAGCAGGAGTTTATATCGTTTATAGCGCCTTACTCAAGGGTGCCAGAGCATGGGATCACTGGGGATCAAACCCACGACCTCATGTAGTGTAAATAGTGTTCTAACCACTACACCACGCTCCTGGACTACTACACCAACTCTTTTACTTAACGGTCTTTGCCGATTCTCTCTTGTTCTTTTTGTTCCAAAGTTTTTTTAGGATTATAAATAAATGAGATCCAAAAAACGCTGTAAAATAATGTAAGAAAACTTGATATTTTTATTTTAGAATTGTTTGGAGTTGGAGAGAATGGACTTGGAGGAATGTGTGAACGTTTCGGATCGTACTTTGAAGTGTTTATCACTACATTGTATGCAACTCACTGAATTGGTAGGTTTGGGTTTTTGTAAACAAAAATAAAGTTTTTTAAATACCAAAGTTTGCTAAGTATGTGAAGTTATTAAAGGTAAAAGAGGGATTTTAAATTCTAAAAAACAGATTTTAGTAAATTTATTTGAAGACCGTTTGTTTGTCAAGAATATTATGAAGTGTTAATTTAAATTTTTATGAAATACCATTAGAAATAAAATTGAAAATTTGCAAAAAGGAAATTAATTGGATTACTGCTTAGAATATCCTTAATAATAAGACTTAAAGTAAATTTTTTTTTTTTTATGAATGAATTTTTTTATTACAGACACTTTCCCATTGTGAGTTAATAACAGATGAGGGAATTCAGGAATTGGGATCAGCTCTGTGTGCAACCGAGCATCTTGAAGTTCTAGAACTTGACAACTGTCCTCTTATTACTGATACAAGCCTGGAACATTTGACAGGATGTCAGGTAGGTTTCACATACAAAATTTAATTGATGGTAATAATTTAAAACATGCAACAAATAATGTAATAGTGCTATCTATATATAACAAAGCTTGGTGGACATATAATTGTATGTTTAAGTATGTGCCTACAAAATAAACAAAACTGCTGTTTGTGGTGTGCATGTTAAATAATATGGGCATATTGGTTGCAAGTTGAATCATATTATGACAATTAATCATAGTAAGGATTGACTAGTAATGTATATGACAAAATAATTTCATGGTTTGAAATATGTTTTAGTAATTAAATACCCCACTATTACAAGGTCACCTAAGCAAAATATTTATTATAATACTTCATTAACTTTTTAAAATAATAAAAAATCTTTTTAAATTTTAAATATCAGATTTTTTTGTAGATAAAATGTCTTTTAAGAGCAAAATGTGTAGATATTTTTTTGTAAAGGATTTTTTTAAGTTAAGTTAAACCAATAAAAATTTATTTTAATTTATTTTTTACTTCATTCAGAACTTGAACAGATTGGAATTGTATGATTGCCAACTTATAACAAGACCTGGGATCAAAAAACTGCAGGTAAATAATCCTTTTTGTCCATCCTACAATTGACTTGTTTATTTTTTATAACTAATTACTACCTTTAGTCAATACCTAACCGATTTTAATTAAATTTTTTTTAATATTTATTCTGTTCGTTTTATCTTAAATTTAAACTCTTCAGCCCCTCATGTGGCTATGTGCTGCTAATTAGCGTTTAATTTTGTATAAAACTGCATGCTCACTATAAAGCATTATTGTTATTTTCTAAATTTGAATGATTCTTTTTTTGTTTGCACTTTATAATCAACGCATGGCTTAACCAATTTTTTTTTTGTTTAATTCCCAAGGAACTTAACCCCAAATTAGTCATCCATGCATACTTTGCCCCCATCACCCCACAGCTATCAGTGGGGATTCCCCCTAGAAGGCTATGCCCCGATTGCCGCTGCATAATTTTATGATGAAATTTTAAAAAAAAAGTAAGGCAATTTTTTTTGTTATTTTTTGTTGCCAGTTGTATTACAATAGCACATCAAGTCCTTGCCTTTGATTTCTTTTGTTAACATACTGTAGTGCACTTGAGTAAGGTGTTAGCTGTAATTACTTTTGCTATACTTAAAAGTAAATAGTTTTATAACAAATACAAACTAAAAACTGCCGTTTAAAAATTTTAACTTTTTATAATGAATTTTTTTGCTGTTGAAAGCAAACATTTTTTTATATCAAATTATTAAAATTTTAATTTTTTATTGTTTTAATTTAGATTTATGATGTAGTAATAATTACACACACATTATATCCTATTCATGATTTATTAGTAAATGCTAATTTTAGATTTTATCAATTGAATTTTTTTTATTTTTACTTTTTGTTTCTTAATTACCATTTTAGTCTTTTAACAAGCATGTTAGAGGTGCCCTATTTTATATAATACTCAATCTTAATTTTTTTTAATTCTAAATCACATCACCCAATAAATAAGAATATTAATTTAATGCTAGCTTAGTGATTCTACTTTAACCATTTTGTATTTATTTTAATTTTCGATGCTGGCATGTTGTAGCTTCCTTTAAGTAATCTGTTTCTATTCTTGCTGTGGTTTAAACCAATTGACAGTTGTCAGTATAATTAAGTCAATTTGAAATCTAACATATGGTGATTTTTTAAACTGGCACAGATACCTAAACAAATGTATATGTAAATAAAATCCAATAAAGTTAAAACTTTAAGTTGTTGCATATTAACAAGTTTTAATAAATTAACTAAGTTGTCACTAATCTATCGAAAATTTGAAAAATCTTGTATTTTAAGCTATATGTAAGCAATTAAATCTTTAACTAAAAATCAAAATTAATAAAAATTTAACAATATGTTTTTCTTTTCAGACCTCTTTGCCCAAGATAAAAATTCATGCATATTTCGCTCCCCGCTCTCCAGCTCCATCTTTTGACGAAGAAAACAGACAAGGCCGCCGAAAATATTGCCCCTGTTGTTCAATTTTGTGACCCTTGTTTTTGGAGAAAAAAATTTGACTTTTAGGATTTTTCAAAATAGAGACAAGCTCTGTAATACAATTGTGTCTTTAAAAACATGTTTTTAGTACATTTAGGCCTCAACAAGTGATTTAAGAACTTATATTGTTAAAAAACTTATACTGCGTAAGTTTATAGCATAAACTTACATAATATTAAAAAAATATTAAAATACTTGCTCTACAAAACAGCTTAATTATTTTTTAAAAGTAAACAAATTTTTTAAGGCACATATAATGTTATAAGCTACGTCGAACCAAATTTAATCGTTTTTTTTGAAAAAAATATGTTGCATTTAAATTCATTCCATAAATATTCAAGTTAATAAGGCTTGAAATGCACTTATCTGTTCTAATAAAATGTTGGGTTAAATTGGCCAATTTTTCCTTGTAGATTTAATGCTTTTTTTGCTTGCTTAACGCTTAGTTTATTTTTGTAATGCTTAGCTGTATTTTGTACTTCGAAAAAAAAGTGAAATTTTTAGAAATTTTGATTAATTTGACATCGGAATTTATGCTTTTGACTAATTAAGCCTAATTTGTTAATTGGAGTATTTTTGTTCGGTTTATGTTTAATCATATTCATTTTCTTGAATTTTTGAAAAAAAATTAAATGACAAATCATGGTTATTCTAATACATATGTACGTTACTTTGTATATGTTTTAGGCAATGGCTCCGTTTAAAAAATTAACAAACTAATTTTGGGTAAATAAGATATACTATTCTCTGTGTATTAAGTTTCTACTGTGCCATATATATGCTTACAACCTTGTTTGAGCTTCATTATGTTAATGTTACGTTGCAAATTTTGCAATTTTTTTTAAAAAGCATTTTTTCTGGTTATCATTCTAATTACATAACATTCGATTTGTTGCATTTTAATTAAATACTGCCTTTTTTAAATGGAATCTTATCATATTTCTGTTAATCTTTACAGCATTTTTTAATTAACAGTTATTTTTAAAATATTTTCGAAAAATTTGATATAAATTTAAAATATTAATGTATACTTAAATGTTTAAAAATTGTGTCTTTTAAAAAGCAATGTATGCAGGTGCTTAAATAATTAATTTTCAAAATTTTGAAGTAACAGTTTTGTTCTATTGTCAAATATTTAAAAAATAATAAATAAGATATTAAAATTCAAAAACCAGAATTTTGAATTCATTTTTGAGTTTTTTTCCCTAATAATGTACAGCATTTAAAACCTTTTTTCTTTTGTATCTCTCAAAAAACTGCTCTCTTTTTATGATAAACTTTTTCTTGACCCTTCTTGTCATATAAACTCTGCGCTTTTTGTTTTTTGTTGTCAGTATTTTTGTTGTGTGGTTGTAGTTTTCTTTTTTTTGTGTATTTGCTATTTACAAACAAAAATTCAGCTATTTGGGGCTAATAAAAAAATTCATATAAAATATTGTTTTGTTTGATATAACTCTAATAAAAAAATATATAACTCATTCAACGAAATCAAAAATAAACATTTTTGCAATCTGTTAAACCTGGCAAAAAAATTTATTAATTTTATTTTTTGTATATTTTTTATTGTTGCCTATCTTTGATATGGAAGGGACATTTTCACAGCCTGAACTTGAAGTAACATTTGCTACCCTGACCCAGAGTCGAGTTAACTTTGGCATTTTTAAATTATATTATAAATCATATTTGCCCAGTAGTGTACCTGACGATTGGGCTAGGCCCACCAGGAAGTTTATAGCACCGTGTTTATAGACGCTACAACACGAAAGAAGTGGGAGTCGAACGCAGAACTTCTTGTAAAAAAGGGAATTCTAACCACTTTATCTCTACGCTTCTTTAATATTTAAAGAACCAAAATAGTGTACTAGAATTTAAAAATATTTAAATACAAATAATCCATTTTTAAAAGCAATATTTATATTCAACAAACACGCAAAAAGAAATAAAAATTTTAAATTCTAAATGAGGATAATTATTTATTTACTAATTAAACTAATTAAAGGCTACGTTGGAATGTTTCAAAACGCGGGAACGTGGTTTTGTCACGTGACAGAGGCGTTGTCTGAGGTTTCTTTTGCTTTGCACTCCTGCGATGCACACGTGTTTTTGAGCTTCGTTCTTAGATGTTTCTGAACTGGTAGGTTTGTTTAATTCAATCTTTTTAATGCATTTTAATAAAAGGGGTAATAATATGGTTATTATGTAACTGTTTGTTTTATTTAAATATTTTTTTATTATGGTAGCTTGGAAAAACAATGTCAAGTCTTATATTGCGATTATTATAGGTGTTTATAGTTTTGAAGTAACGTGTAACTAGCGTTTTTTATGTGTAACTAGCGTTAACGGATTTTGTAAATTATTTGAGAGTCCATTTATGCGTTTTTATGATATATACTCCCATTAATTAGTTTAAGGTAACTTTTTGAAGTCGCTTTTATAACGTTTTGTTAAACCGTTGCTTTTAACACGTTATTTCAAAGCGTTATTATTTAAAACTCCTTTAGTTATTGCGCGTTTTTAACAGTTGGATTTACTTGTGAGATATATATTAACGCTGGGTATAAAAAATGTTATTATATAGGTAGACGTTTAAACTAAAAGAATAATTTTTTAAACTAAAGAACGTTTTAAACATAAAACAGTTTATATTTTTTATTATTATATCAACATCTAGTTGGTTTTGTTAAACACTCTGCTTTAAAAATGTATTTTTACCGTAAATATTTTTTAATTAGTTAAAACTGACCTATTAGCGATTATAAAGACGTTATAAATACATTATAAACTTGGTTATAGTAATACATACAAAATGGCTTTAATAAGCGAAAATGTCATTTAAGCCTAAAGTGATTATTTAAAAATGTGTTGCAATAGCGCAGCTGGATTTACTAACCCTTTCAACGCTTTGGTCAACTATCGGTCCCGTAATTTGAAACACGTGACACCCTACGTCACAGTAACCCTTTAAATAATTTGGCCTAACGTTATTTTAACGATGTGGTTATGACTATTTGTGGTGATAATACTAATGGTTTAATCATATACAATGTTCATAACGGTGACCATAAAAAGAAAGTAATTGATTATCAAGATTTTTTAATTTAATTTTAATAACTTTTTAAGTTTTATTGTTGCAACGCCTAGTGCCTTAACAACTATAAGTCACAATGCCCATATGGCCATTTTTTTCTTTCATAGTTTTACAGATATTATTTTTAAAGTTATTAAATATTATTATTTTTTATTGACACTTATCTTTTTTTTTCTAGGCATTCCAACACCTGGTAGATTGCGGTTTATATCGAGGGCCTTTTACTTGATCACTTTTACTGAATCACTTTTACTAGTTCCTTTTTATCAAAGGACTTTAATCACTTTACTGGAAGACTTTGCGATCACTTTTACTGGAAGACTTTTACTGGATTATTTTTACTGGATTATTTTTACTGGATCATTCTTACGGGATCAATTTTACTGGATCAATTTTACTGAATCAATTTTACTGGATCATTTTTACTGGATCAATTTTACTGGATCACTTTTACGGGATCAATTTTACTGAATCAATTTTATTGGATCACTTTTAACAAAGGACTTTAATCGGAAAGCTTTATTGGGGAACTACTTTCATTAAAAGACTTTTATTGGGGAACTTTTATTAGAGAACCTTTATCAGAAACATTTTTTTAGTGGAAAATTTTTGTTACGACTTTTTTTAAAGGACTTTTTTAGAGAACTTTTTTTTAAAGGACCTTTTTTTAAAGAACTTTTTTAGAAAACTTTTTTAGAAAACTTTTTTAGAGAACTTTTTTTTTTAACAACTTTTTTAAAGAAAATATTTTTAGAAAAACTATTTTTAGAGTAACTTTTCTGGAAGACTTTATTAGAGGACTTTTTAAAGAATTTTTTTATAGGACTATTTTAGTGGACTTTATCTAGATACTTTTTGGAAAACTATGTATGACTTATCAGAGAATGTTTTTTTAGGACTACATGGAAATTTTCTTATCTAACTGCTTTTTGGATTCAAAATGAGTTACAAAACTTTATTGTACCAAAAATGATTTACAGACTTTATTAAAAATTTTACGGACAATGACTGTAAATAATAAACAGACAATTAAGACATTATAGTACTAAGCACATTTTTATATTTACATTTTTATTACTCTATAGTTAAAAGTGATTATGTTGTTTTGCATAACAACCTTACGCAATAATTGTAATTTTTATATTTAATGCTACACAATGTAAAAATTCAAAATATTTTGTCAGCTAAACTAATGGTGTTTAGTACTTGCGAATAGATTCACGGTAGTTTTAAAAACCAAACCAATATTTGGGTCTAAAAAGTTAGGATTTCAAGTTTATAAATTAATGTCCGCTCTCTTTCCTACCTCCCTCCCCAAATTGCATGCATGAGCTGCATGGTTTTATTTTTTGCATGGTGTTACTAACTGCATGCTGCTGCATATGCTTTTTGCGATCATAATTGTCAGCGCTAAAGCGAGCTGTTGCTATATTGCTATCCCGACAAAAATTATAAACTTGGCACTTAAAATTTTTCAGAAAAATTATTGGTTTTGGTTTTTAAAGTTAAGTGAATCTATACTCGACTACTTGCACTGTTAGTTAAGTTGATATTTATTTTAAATTGGCATATTATTGTTAGGTATTCCTGGACTACAAAAAAAAATTAAACTGAGTTAGTATTTTTAATATACAAATGGTTGAGGTCATTTTTCGTTTATATACATATTTGTTTTATATACATTTAAGATTTTGTATTTTTGTATATCTGTAATATACTTATATTGTATATTTATTTTTACATTTTATATATTTGTATTTTTGTATACTCGTTTTAAACTTACATATATTTTATAAATATATATACATTTTATTTATATTTTTGTCCTTATTTTTTTATTAAATTGTTTACTGGAAGAAATTGGATCATTTTATTGAGAGGAATTGGATTATTTTAATGAAGAAAATAAATTTTTTTTATTGAAAAGAATTTGAGAATATTACTGGAAGGAATTAATTGTATTTTTATATATGTTTTATACTTAAAATTTTGAAAACTAAAATTTTGTATATATAATTATATTTGTATGTTTTATATGTACATTTTAAATTTGTATTTTTATATATCCGTTTTGTATTTATTTTATATTCATTGGAATTCTTTTTTTGGAGGAATTAAATAATTTTATTGAAAGGATTTGGATAATTTTATTAAAAGGAATTGGATAGTTTTATTGAAAGAAATAAATTGTATTTTTATGTATGTTTTATACTTATAATTTTGAAAACTAACATTTTGTATAGGCCTATATATATATATATATATTTGTATGTTTTATATGTACATTTTAAATTTTTATTTTTATATATCCATTTCGTACTTATTTTATATTCATTGGAATTCTTTTATTGAAAGGAATTGAATTTTAACTGAAAGGAATTGGATCATTTTATTGGACGGAATTGGATCAATTTATTGGACGGAATTGGATCATTTTATTGGATAGAATTGGATCATTTTATTGAAAGAAATAAATTGTATTTATATATATATGTTTTATACTTATAATTTGAAAACCAACATTTTGTATAGGCCTATATATATATTTGAATGTTTTATATGTACATTTTAAATTTTTATTTTTTGTTAATCCGTTTCGTAGTTATTTTATATTCACTGGATTCTTTTATTAAAAGGAATCGAATTTTTAACTGAAAGGAATTGGATTATTTTATTGGATGGAATTGGATCATTTTATTGGACGGAATTGGATCATTTTATTGGACGGAATTGGATTATTTTATTGGACGGAATTGGATCATTTTATTGGACGGAATTGGATCATTTTATTGGACGGAATTGGATCATTTTATTGGACGGAATTGGATCATTTTATTGCACCGAAATGGATCATTTTATTGGACGGAATTGGATCATTTTATTAAAAGGAATTGGATCATTTTATTGGACAGAATTGGATCATTTTATTAAACGGAATTGGATCATTTTATTGGACGAAATTGGATCATTTTATTGGACGGAATTAGATAATTTTATTGGACGGAATTAGATAATTTTATTGGACGGAATTGGATAATTTTATTGGACGGAATTGGATCATTTTATTGGACGGAATTGGATCATTTTATTGGACAGAATTGGATCATTTTATTAAACGGAATTGGATCATTTTATTGGACGAAATTGGATCATTTTATTGGACGGGATTGGATCATTTTATTGGCTGGAATTGGATAATTTTATTGGACGGAATTGGTTCATTTTATTGGACGGAATTGGATAATTTTATTAAAAGGAATTTGATCATTTTATTGGACAGAATTGGATCATTTTATTGGACGAAATTGGATCATTTTATTGGACGGGATTGGATAATTTTATTGGACGGGATTGGATAATTTTATTGGACGGAATTGGATAATTTTATTGGACAGAATTGGATCATTTTATTAAACGGAATTGGATCATTTTATTTGAAGGAACTGGATTCCATCATTGAAGTAATTGAATTCCCATATTGGAGAAAATTAATGCCATACTCAAAAACACGTGACACCAAAACTTGTTGGTACGACAAAAATGTCGTGATAAAACTTATCCCAACAACATTCATTATGTTTGAGATAATGTTTTTTAAAACACCATACTGTTTGATGTGGTCTTTCAAACACACGTCCTGTCCGATGTGGTCTTCAAAACACTATCCTGCCAATGTGGTCTTTAAAACACCACCCTGTCAATGTGGTCTTTATAACATCATCCTCTTTGATGTGGTCTTCAAAACATCATTTTGTTTCACATGGTTTTCATTTCAGGATCATTCAGTTATTCCATCTAATTATTCAGGTAAATTTAATTTAGCATTAAAATTAAATTTTATTTATGTTAAACTTTTAATGAACTTTTAAGGTTACGAAAATAATAGGTTTTATAATTATAATAAACTTTGATTAATACAATTTTAACCTTCTTTTCATTTTAGAAAAAAGATGAGTTCCAAAAAGAGCGAAAGCAATTCAGGTGATTGTTTTATATTTTATTTAAATCCAAAGATAAGTGACGAGAACAAAATTTAAGCGTAGCCTCTCCATTTTATTCATCGACCCCAATTTTTTTGTTGGTTGCAGTTTAATAGTTCAAACTCATTTTTAATGAATAAAATGTAATAAATTTACACATTTTTTTGCAGGTCGACTTCAAAGCTTAGATCTGTTTTGAACAATATTCCATGCTCAACAACACTCTTACTTTAATAAACCTTGGTCTACAACATATCTCTCAACCAATTAAAAAGAGACATATGCAGAAATCATTATTATAATGACGAAGTTATCATGATATAAGGTAAATTTATATTAATTTTCTAACCTTTTTAATGTTTGTTTGCTAAATAAGTAAGCAATACATAAAATTGATATATTAACAAATTTTTTTAATTTTTTTAGATAACTTTGTAATGCAGTTTCACGCTATACAAGAAACCAGTTTAACAGCTATACAATCCAATTTAACAGGTAATACTTTAAAATTATAGTTAAAAATTTTTAAACTGTGTTTGTGTTTTTAAATACTGGTTACATATATTGTGTTTATTTAGTGCACTAAAATCAATATAGAATTTATTTTATTTTACAGGCATAGTTACATTGCCTAACTTGGATAAAGGCTTTTAATATTAAAGCAATAAAGTTTAAAGCCATTCCGATAAAGGTAGTGACAATATGTTGCTTTAAAACTTAAACTTTAAATCTAAAAATGTGATTATACAATTTATTCATTATTTGTCAAATAAATACGTATAGTAATGGTTTGATTTTATTTTAGAGGGCTAAAAAATGATTTCTCTTCTAGCCAAGGCAACAAATTCAGCAATTCAAAATCACCTTGCCACAGGTAATTACTAAGATATTTCTTTGGGGTTTTGAAGTTACAAGTTTCATTTTGAAAACATTTTTTAATAAATTATGTCTTTTGAAAAGTAGATCTAAAATATTTCGTTTTTAAGCTTTTTTATTTTCTACACTAGTCATGATTTTTATTGACCCAAAAAATCTTTTATTATAGATGAATTTTCATGAAATGTGAAGTAATTTTCTGGAGTTTTAAGCTACTGTTTTGTAGTTACCACCAATATGGTTACATGCAAGTTTTTATGCCTTATACTCGTGCAATTCCTTTTAAATTTACATCACAAACTTCTCTTGATTTTCGAAAAGAATTTATGTTGCAAATAAGACGACCAGTTTAATCTTTATAGACTATCTGCTCCAAGTAATTAATAGAGAATCTTTTAAAGTTTTTAATTAGATAAAGTTATTAATTTTAAATTAAATATTAAGTAACCTATTAAATATTTTTGATTTGATGTTGATTTTTTCGGAATGTAGAACATAAGAAATTATTAAGTTTTGAAGGTAAAATTTAATTAGTTAAAATCTGTTTGTGTTACAGGCCAACTACGAATTGTAAATCTATGGAGTTCCTGATACTGCTTAGTAGTAGTTCCACAAACATTACTATTTGAAATTGGTATACATTTTGATGTAACAATCTGTTTTGCAATCATTTATGGCAAAACGAAATCAGTCATTTCGAAGACAGAGTTATTACAATACAAGGTAATTACTTTAACTTTGTTTTCATTTTTTGTTTTTTGTCTGTTTATATTAAAAAAAGAATTTTATTAATAATTTTTTCTACTTTAGAGACCTTAAAATGCAGTTTGTAATGCAGTTTCATGATATACAAGAAACCAGATAAACAGCTAAACAATCCAACTTTAACAGGTAACTAACTACAAACAAAAATTATTAATGACTTGGTAATGGCAAAATATATTCTGATTTGATACTGTTTAATATCTGTTTTTAAATTTGTGCTCCAAATTGAATGCAGAAACTTATTTTATCATTGCAGGCAAAGTTATATCACCTAATTTGGATGAAGGCTTTTAAATACATGAGCATAATGTTTAAAGCCATTCACAAAAAAGTAATTACAACTAGCTTTATTTTTAATTCTTAATGTTTTGGCCTTAACTGTTAATAACTGCAATTAATATTAATTTATTAAAATATATATATAATATAGATAATGTTTTTTAAAGGGCATTGGAATGAAATCTTTCTTTGCAAACAGCACAACCAATTCAACGACTTCGATCTCGTTTAAAACATCTTTGTATTAGAGTTTCATAACATACCAGAAACCAATGTAACAGCTAAACAACTTAATTTACGAGGTAACTAATTGGAAACAAAAAGTAACTTGAAACACATGGTAATAAGGATAGGAGTTTTTTCTACTATGTGCATCAAAATTTAATAAAAAAATTATTTTGTTTTTACAGGCAAAGTTAAATATTCTAATTTGAATACAAGCTTAATATAAAAACATGCCATTAACACAAAGAGTAAGTACTCACTTTATAGCTTGACTATTAATTTAATTTTAGTCAAACAAGGAAACTAAAATATTTAAACAGTTTAAATTCACTCTGCTTTAAGTAATTACTAAAAATTTTATAGTAAAATTTTAAATTAGTTAATGAATTTTTTTTAAATTAGTTCAAAAGTAAACACAAATATTTTATATTTTGCGGAATAAATAACATTAAAAAATTATTTAATTTTTACGCTAAAGTTTAATAAGTAAAATTTGTTTTTGTATTACAGGCCAAATACACACTTTAAATTTTGGAGTTCAAGATACTTCTTTGTAGTGGTTTAACAAACAGTTCCAACTGTTATCCATTTTGTGACTTGACCAAAACTGCATTACTGATCATCATTTATTGGTAGCAGTCCAAAACACAATTCTGTCCGATGTGATTTTTAAAACACCATTCTGTCCAATGTGGTCTTCAAAACACCATCCAGTCTGATGTGGTCTTCATAACACCATCCTGTTTAATGTGATCTTCAAAACACCATCCTGTTCAATGTGATCTTTAAAACACCATTCTGTTCAATGTGATCTTCAAAACACCATCCTGTTTAATGTAATCTTCAAAACACCATTCTGTTCAATGTGATCTTCAAAACACCATCCTGTTTAATGTAATCTTCAAAACACCATTCTGTTCAATGTGATTTTCAAAACACCATCCTGTTCAATGTGATCTTCGAAACACCATCCTGTTTAATGTGATCTTCAAAACACCATTCTGTTCAATGTGATCTTCAAAACACCATCCTGTTTAATGTAATCTTCAAAACACCATTCTGTTCAATGTGATTTTCAAAACACCATCCTGTTCAATGTGATCTTCGAAACACCATCCTGTTTAATGTGATCTTCAAAACACCATTCTGTTCAATGTGATTTTCAAAACACCATTCTGTTCAATGTGATCTTCAAAACACCATCCTGTTTAATGTAATCTTCAAAACACCATACTGTCCAATGTGGTCTTCAAGACACCATCCTGTCTAATGTGGTCTTCAAAACACCATCCTGTTTAATTTGATTTTTAAACACCATCTTGTCCGATGTGGTCTTCATAACACCATTCTGTTTGATGCAGTCTTCAAAACACCATCCTGTTGTGGTCTTCATAAGACAATCCTGTCCAATGTGATTTTTAAAACACCATCCTGTTCAATGTGGTCTTTTTTGCAGTCCATCCAAATTATATACCCTAGTGGTGGAATTGAATAATATACAAGAAACAAAAAACTGCTGAACAAACCATCTTTAACAGGTAACAAACTAGAAACAAAATCACTTGCCTTAAAAGGATTTTTTAAACCATAAAATTAATTTACCAATTTGGATCTACTATACTCCAGGTAATTAATTTCTTTTCGATTACTTTAAGCTAACTGTAGCATTAAATACCCAGAGTCCTAAACCCATTTTACTGGATGGACATAATAAACAATATACTACAGTAATTATTATATTTCTAAAATAAAAAATATGCCAAAACCAAGTAAATAATGGATGGTTTAATAATCTACCTCAGCACATCCCGAAAATCTATACAATGTTTCAAAGTTTGTATTTATAATTCTTTTAAACATTTTTTTAAATTTTAGATTCTTGTACCTAACAAAAAATAATACCAAAAACGAGAAAAAGTTTACAGGTAAACTATCCAAAAATAAAGGTATAAAATTTGAAATATTAATATTATTTTGGGTTAAAGTAACAATAATCTGTTTAAATGTCCATTTGTTAGTTTTAAGCTTTTTAATTACTGTGAACTTTAATTAACTTTTAAATATCAAACTTATTTTTAAGTTTAAATTTAAAATTTTAATTTTACAGGCAAAGTTACATTGCATAATTTGGATTAAGGCTTTTAAAATAAAAGCAATGAAGTTTAAAGCCATTCACACAAAAGGTAATTGCAACTAACTTTATTTCTTATCCAACAATGTAAAACCTAAACTGTTAACAAATGTAAAGGAAATTAATCAAATTAAAATCAAGCATTCAGTATTTTATTTTTATTTTAGAAGGCTTTGAAATAATTTCTCTTTCTGAAAACAACAAAATCAATTCAACAATTTGAATCTACTTTTATGATATACAAGAAACCAGTTTAACAGCTGAACAATTCAATGCATTGAAGTTGAAGGCTATTCACTTGCTGTAAAAAAATTTCTCATGCAAGAAATACAATCTATTTATCAATTTGGATCTACTTTACTCCAGGTAATTAATTTATTTTAATTAATTTAGGCTTATCTCTACCTAGGTAACTAAATATTATTTTACTGGATAGGCTACTCATATTCCTATAACCCAAATTAAAAAAAAAAAAAATTTATAAATATTAAAATCATTTTTTTCGCAAATTAATGAGCATTTTCTAAAGAAAGCCTAAAGTAAAAATAAAGGGTAAATAAAAAATGTCTTATTGTCATAAAAATAGTATTTTCAGGCATGAGATTATTATTTAAATTCTATTCAGTAAAATGGTTTTTGATAAACTTTGGATACAAAATACCTTTTTTGTTAATAAAATAATTAAAATATTAAAAATGTTACACTAAAATAATGTCTCTAAGAAATCATAAGTGCTTAAATTTTGTTACATTATCAGTATTTTTCTATTGTTATTTTAGACAAATTGCTTTAACTATTCTTTTAATTTTGGAAAGAATAAAGCGTAGTAAAATTCGTTTATCTTACAATATTATATTTTTTTACAGCTTCTTCAGAATTCGGATTCATACAACTATTCAGAATTAGGATTTTGATACACAATGGAACTTCAGTGGTGTAATACCACACAATCAAGCCTACACAATTGAACCTCAGTGGTCTATATTACCTCGTTAATTAAGTTAATTAACTCTATCCCTTTTACTATTTAAACTCTTCTTGATAAATTTTCACTAGGCTAAGATAGCTCTAAATGTGTAATGCTTCGCCTCCTGGCACTTTCTAATTTTCAACTAACTACAACATTGTTGCAACTAAAGCACTCAACAAATAGGGTTAAACGGGGGGGTCATGTTAGGTTAGGATAGGTTAAGATAATGGGGGGGTCCTTAAACTGTAAACTATAATAACACAACTTAATTAACTTTGATATCTACATTAACTTGTATAAATACGTAGAGGACAAGCCTCAATCGTTATTTGTAATTTCGCAGCAAATTTGGATGTATACGGATATCGGTAAACGCGCAATTCGGATAACCGAGCACAAAAACCGCCGCTCTCCATCATATCAGTTTCCTAACTGGTATGATCTTTTTATTATCTTTCTAATTAAAAGTTTGGTCAAGTATTTTCCATGCTTGGGTTAAACTTTTTCTATACTATGTAATTGTTGTGACATAAGACGAAGTCCTCGCAGAGCAAAAAAGGAGGAAAAAGATTTTGGATGAAGTCTTCAATTTTTTTGTAAAATTTTAACTTATTTTTGTAGTTTGCATAATTTTATTTAAAGTTTTTTAAAAGTTGATAGTAGATAATTTTTGTTGATAAGTGTAGCTGTCAATGAAATTTCAAGAACTCCAAACTTTATCAAACTCCGACCTAAAAACTCGGGACTGAATATGGAAAACGAAAAAGGTTTGTAGCTATAACATCCACTAATGTGGTGTTATAGTTAAAGTTAAATTCTTTCAGAAAAGAAATTTAACTTTAAAAAATTCTTTTAGAAAAGAATTTTAAATTAATATCACTTGTGTGATATTGTATGTGTGTTGCGACGAATGAAGTCGTTCATTCTCTGTTCAATTCTTCCGAATAAGAATTTGAACTTCGGTTTATGTACGCTTGCGATTCCGCTCGGCAAAGTTTTCGTAGTAATTGGTTTAAGAAAGAATACAGTTTTTTAAATTAAAAAAAAAAATTAAAAAACAGAAGTAAAGTTTTATAAAACAGAAGTAAAAGTTTTATAAAACAGAAGTAAAAAGTTTTATAAAGCAATTCAGTTATTTTGATATTACAGTTAGAAATTTTTAGAGAATTCCAAGTTGGAAACATTTTATTGTTAGCTCGGTGGTTTAGATAATTTATTCAGTTTAGTACTTTAAGAATGAACTTCAAGAATGAAAATTTCCTTCCACACTCTTCAAATTTTTTAAGTGATTCAACAATTTTCAAGCTATCTATAAACTTTAATTTTCGTGTAAGTATGGTCCCCAATGTAAGTATTGCGGCATATTTTTTTCACCCAACTAACCCCTAACCAATTTCTTTTTTCAGCTCTACAGGCTAACTAACTAAGCTAAACATTAAACCCAATTTTTTTCAGATTAATCAATTTTTTTGAAAAATCAACTTTAAAATTCAAATACTGCCTTCTTTTCAAGAAATTTGGACAACAACATAAAAAAAACTGATTAGCATAACAGTTTTACAGTTCAGTTCAGTTCATGTTACCTCAGGTTATACGTTTTAGTGGTTCAGAACCAATCGCGGTCAGACCTATATTCTGCTAATATGTACAACCACCGAGAGTTAGTTTTAGTCCGCCGTATACATCCAAAGGTTTTTGCCGGGTTTTATGGGTTTCTGACTTTACCTCCTCCTGACGACTCTCATAAAATTCCGGTGTTGGCCTAGAACTAACCCATTGCTTTCTGGTTGACCTTGTCGTGGTGCAATGGCTTATCACCAACAAACCAGAGTGTCCTGGTTTTAGTGTCAACAAAATTATATTAAATAAATTTTTTTAAAACAAATTTTTTAGAAAAAAAATTACAAAACCAGGACACTAAAAATTATTTAATAAAAGTTACATAACTTTAAAATTAAAGCTAAAAAAGGGGATTGTAATAAAAAGACACCTAAAATTTTAAATAAAATTACAACACTGGGTTTGGTGACCATGCCATAACATACTTAAAATCTTAATGTAAACATTATTACTTTTGGCATGTTTTAAATCATTAAATTGATTTTGTCATTTTTTCCTGTCGCATTGTTGTAATATAAATTGTATATCATATTTATTATTTACTTTTATCAATGCGCGAAAAACCAAAATAAAAAAAAACTAAAAAAAAACTCACAATTATTAAATTTTTTTTAAATTTATTTTTTTTGGTTTTTAGATAAAAAGAAGATCAACCTTCAAGTTTCTACTATTAAATTTGCAAAATGTTGTTCATATGAGTTCATCAGTTCATTCAAATATTATTCATATGTGTTTATCAGTTCATTCAAATATTAAAAAAAATATTATACTTAAAGCCAGTTCTGTACAGCTGGTAATGTTACAATAAATGAGCGTTTTAAGGTTTTTATGTAAATATTTTAACAACAATTTAATTTTATATTTTGACCAAAAAAAACTTTAAAAATGCAACAAATATTACAAAAATGTTGTTTAGTTTTTGGTATATTCTTATACATAAATGGTTGTAAATGACGAATTTAATTGGAAAAAAATTACTGGTTTTGTTTTTTATGTATATCTTTTTTGGTTGCTTCAACTTGGGATTATTTGTTGAGTGTCTTTTTTAAGCTTAGCTTAATTTACCTTATAAGCCTAGAAATATTTAAGAGTAAAACTAGTAACTTAACTTAGTCCGAGTTGAATTTGTTAACTTGGGATTTTATTAGTAACATAATTGTCTAAAAGATAAAAAAACTTCGGATTGACTTTTGGCTCTTCATAACACCGTACTCTGAAGTATTTTTTTGTTTAGGATTCCAGGGAAGTCCGGTGTTCTTACCACCACACTGCTGCTGGTCTTTATTTTAATTTTGAATAAATTAAACCAAAAAAAAATGTCATGAACAGATTGTTTGTGCAATGTTTTTTTAGCTTGTTTTAGGTTTACAAAAAGTGTTAATAATTACAGTAATTTATAAAAAGGAGACCTTATTCTTAAATGCATAGTAATTTAGTTCAAATATTTTGTATTACTGGTTAGTAAAAATTGTTTTAAAGTTTAATTAAGCAAATACTTTAAAAAATTAATGAAAATTGATAAAAAATTTGAAAAAAACTTATTGAAACTCTTGATCATTTTAAAATATAAAATTAAAAATATTTTTTAAATGTATAAACCATAAATTATGTATATTAATATACCTTAGTTATTAAACTGTTTACTTTTTTATTGTCTGTGTTAATTAAAAAGTAATATTTTTATATAATTAAAAATTTTTAAAAAGTTAACTTTCAAAATATTAAACTGTTATTTAATCATATAGTTTGATTAAAAATAGAAAATTAAATAATATATGCATTCAATTTAAACTATAATGGATAGATAAATTACTTGGTATTTAAAAATTGTAAAATATAAGAGAAACTAAATTGGAAGTTGTATTATAATGAGGATAAAACAAAATCTACTCAGACTATCCAGGCATAATAGGATTGAAATGTGGGGATTCCCCCCCACGTTATAAAAGAAATGTTTTGGACTCGCTGGTATTCCACAGCAAAGCTTGCAGAAGCCTTTCTCTATTGCCGAGTTACTACGTTTATTTCCGCGGCGCGTATTTAAACAGGGAAGTAAATATTAGCATTGCTCTTTAACATATATAAATAATAATAAAGGCAAGGTAAGATGTTATATCTATTTATAAAATAGCTTTTGGTTCGTTAAGCAAAACATTTTTATTTTTAATTTATTTATTTATCCAGTTGTTAGGTAGTGTCCAAAAAACAATTTTAATGATTTGAAATTTTTGTGAAACTAATTTGTTTTTAACTTATTAAGATAAACATAGAGAAATTGAAAAATTTATTACATTTTTTGAAGGTCTGTACATATATATATATATTTATATTGTTAATTTGAGTTTACTTTTTTTTTTTAAATATATTGAGTTATGACAATGTATTAACTAAAAATTAGTAAAAAAAGAGGATATATTAAAATTAGTATTTTTTTATAAATTTTAAAATTAGACTATTGGTTCAATTATAAAATCTAAGATCCATTTTTTTACTTGTATTACATAACTACTATCCATTTGTATTTAAATAATATCTAAGTGTGACAATGTAAACTTATTTGCTGAGCAAACAAACTTTGTTTAATTTGGAGTATATTTGTTTTTACTTTCGGCTAATTCCAAAAATCAAAATCCAATTTAAAATATTAAATTTTTGTAAGAATAAATATTATATTGTAATCATTTGTTTTAGGATATTTTAGTAATAAAAATGTATTTTTTTTTAATTAAAAATAAGCTTTTTATTATGGTTGTCTGTTTCAGTTGTGTTGTTTTTTTAATTAAAAATGTATATGGCATTTTTTAATAAATCCTGGAGTATTTTTATTTTTTTGACACCATTTAATTTACTAATTTTAAAATACCTGCATTTAAAACAATGCAGTTCTCAAATTAAATATTTTGAATTTATGATTTATTTTAACGAAAGTTTACGAATTTATATAGTTAATTGAAAAATTTAACTGATATTGGCCTATGCTGGTATTGATAGTTATAACAGAAAACAAAATATAAATACATGGATCTTTGCAACATTTAAATTTCAATTTTTAACTAATTTAAAAAAAAGATAAACAAATAAATGATTAAAAAAAACAATACAAACCTGATTATGTTAAGTTTTAAATTATGTTTCATACAATTTTTAATTTTCCTGGCTTAGTAATTTTCCGTTCTACACAACAACTCTTGCTTTAATATCAGATTAACCTTTTTTTGTGGTTTTTTAATTTAAATAATCCTTAAAAAATGTTGGTTTATGGTTACGTCTCTGCATAAACTAATTGTTTTGCTAATTATTTTAAAAAATTTGAACATCGATAAAAATAAAAATGCTATAGAACTGTATAATGGATTAAACATACCACACGAGTACACTGTCTTAAACTTAAGCCATTTAAAAAGGGATTCATTTGGATTTAAAAATACCTTGTTTGGTAGGATTTGCATTTACCAACAAAAAATAAAATGTCGTTTTACCTATTTATTGTTAAAGTAAATGTGTCTTATAAATTCAATTGAATATCAAATTCAGTTTGGTTCCTGTTGTTTAAATGCCAACTAGTTGAACTATTATTCTGACCTTTTTGTTTGTTTGGGAATGGTTTTGAGTCATACAAATACAATTTTTAAGAATATTAACGTGTTGCAGGAAAAATTTTAAAAATTTGTTAAACATTTTCTTACACTTTTGCTGAATTGCTATTTGATTTAAATAAAAAGGAAATTTAATTTTTCGATTTTGTTTTACAAAACTTATATAAATTTAATTTTGTTTATTAAATTGTTTTGATTTTGTTTTAAGATTTTTATTTATTTTACTTGGACAAAATTGAAATCAATTTGAACTGATTTTAAGTTTTTAAAATATTTTAAAAAAAATATATAATTGAAAATGGGAGACGAATTAAAGACGAAAGATCTGGCTGTAAAAGCCCAAAAGAAAATTTTAGGAAAAATGGCTTCAAAAAATCTCACAAAATTAATCATCGACGATAAAACCAGCGAGATATTAGATGAATTTTATAGGATCAGAAAAACACAATGTGGGAACAAAAAAGATGCCGAGAAACTAATCCGAGATTTGATCAAAGTCATGATCAAGATTACGATACTTCATCGCAACGATCAGTTTTCATCGGAGGAGTTAAAACTCGCCGATAAACTCCAGCAGAAGACAAAAATGACGGCGATGACAATCGTTAGTTTTTACGAAGTCGACTTCACTTTTGATAAATATGTTTTGTCCAAACAGATTAACGAGGGGAGGACCATTTTGCAGCAGCTCGTCGCAGCACATTTGACCGATAAATCAAAACAGAGAATAAACAATGTCTTCGATATTCTGGGAGACGCCGACTTTCTTGAATCTTTGTTCGACAAAAGTGGGAAATTCCGATCATCGCTTTCTAAAATTGCTGAAGCCCTCAATGAACTATTAGATAGCGGGACCTTATAAACAATTGGAATAATCAATTTTAAATAGTTAAAGAGTGCAAATCGATGTCGTTAAAGGTGAGAAAATGTAGCCAAGTTTTCAACCTTGTTTTTATCTTTTTATTCTGGTTTTTAGCCAACTTTTAAACAATCATGTATTTTATCATTCATACCCCAAAGTTTAACACTTTAATATTTATGCAATGCATTATTACACAAGTATGAAAATGGCAGTTTATAATAATGTTGTCATCTCTAAAAAATTGTCATTTTTGATTAATTAAAAAGGGATTGATTGGCATGAGATGACAGAGTGTATTTACTAAGAACTGTTTAACCACTGTTAATGGATAGCCTGCTTACTGATTAATACGCTGCTATAATTTCCTGTTTTATAACATACAGTGCCTGTGTGGTATGGTATGCTAAATATGCATGATCTGCTGCCATGACATCATTTCCTTTTTAGACAAAAAATATTCCAAGGCCCTGTTGGTGGTTTCTATCAAAACTTGTAAACTTTTTATTTTTTTTTTGAAAACTTTTTTGTTAATTAAAATTTTGTACTCATGGTTTGAATTTAAATGAGTAATATTTTTGGACCTGTTTTTATTGTTTATTTTTTACTTATCTTTAGTTTTATTCTTTTAAATTAAAACGTGGATTCATACCAAAAACAATTAACTTGGATAATAATTAAACAAAAACTTCAACATTATTTTAAAACAAATAGGCAAAATTTAAAATTCTTTTAGTTTTAAATCCCATTTTTAATTGGCAATCAAAGTTACAAAATTCACTAAACAGCTGTATCAAAAATTGACCCGATGACAAATTTTTGATCCAATTTTGATTATGTCAAACTTTTTAATTTTCAATTTCTTATTTAATCATAAATTCTTTTATATATATTGCAGTTAAAATTTACCAAATGTCAACCTATTAACAATGCAATCATAAAAAAACAAGTTAACTTTAACTTATTTCAAGTAAAGTAGTATTTAATTTACTCTTTTTCCGAATTAAAGCTTTGCTGTAGATTTTCTAACTACCTGACATTTTATTGCAATAATCTTTTTTTCTCATAGTAGTAGTTATTAACTTATTAAGGTTATATTGTTTTGAGATTATTTAAAATACTGTAAGGTTATTTTTAGTTATAAGTGCAATTTTATTTTTGATGTAAATTAATTTGTGTTTTTTTTAATGCCAATGTTTATTAACTGTAAATTGCATTTTGTGTTATTACTATTAAGGTTCACCATGACAAATACCAACAATTTTAACCTAGTTTTAAATATCTTAAATTTATATAATGTGGGCAGGTTGTTTGCTATTTTTGTAGAGACATGTTGGTGTAAACCTTGCAAAAGATGTGTTTTGATAAGATCAGTATCGAAAACTGTTTATTTATAAAACCCGCGTTACATTATAAACCTAAATACCTTGGCAATTATATAGCAAGCCTGTTATAAATACCCCATACACCCTTTTAATCACAGTCTTTGAAGTAATAATTATGTTTGATTGCCAAATTGTTGAGCCTAGTTGATATACTGCATTAAATTAGCCGTGTTATTATTCATTAGAGGTTTAATACGTCACTAATAATTTATTAAGTGTTCTTAATAGTATTATTACTATTTTTATTTTAAATCACCATTTTTACTATAGTTTATTTCTATTTAAAAGTATTTTTAAACGCCTAACCAATGAATGATTAATTATTTGATCTATATTTCTGTATATTTAAACCAATCCAATTTCAGTTGTGACGTGTATGAAGCTAAGTGACTACATATTGCAATATTATCTGTTGTAATATGATTATTGCCTGCGTAATGTCGTCTGATTAATCAGTGACGCTATGTTATGTAAAAACATCATGCTGAATTTTTAATAATGGTTTGGTAGAAATATGACTACCTTGCCTTGACGACATTACTTTAAACTATTTAAACGGTTTTTCATTTCTACTTGCCGTCTTACAGCACTTTTTCTCTTCAATTTTTTATTTTTTATTTGTTGTATTTTTTTTAAATCGCAAGTTACTTTACAATGAAAGTTCTTATTTGAATAAAATTTAATCTTACTTTGAAAGTTGTGTGTATATATTTTGTTAAAACATAAGCTATACAAACCTTTTTATATTTTTAAAAGCCATAAAAATTGAATATGCCCTTACAAATTGCTAATTTGGTTACTTAACTGACCCTTAATAGATCACATATATACTAAGACAAAAGAAAATACCACATATACATGTTTTAAACTTTTTTCATCCAAGTGAAAAAAGTTTACATACACTTTTATAATGGGAGCTTTGTTAGGAAAGTTTGTAAAATGTGTAGTCAAAACTGTTACCATCCAATTTTGCATTTAAGCCCAAAAATATTTGAAGTAAGGTTAAAATGGTGTGAATAAATATATATATAACAAATTATTTAATTACGTTAGATGTATTAAAAATAAAATACCACTTTGACATTAAATAGAATATCATATTATGGATGATTTAACGTTTTATGTGGTTAAATGTATATTGGTCTTTTACCGTGATTTTTGTGAATTACGTGATGAAATAATTGATATTTAATGACAAATATTTAAATGTTAATAATCTTAAACCGAAAAACGTTTTATATTTCGAAACTCGAATATTTTTAAAAAAGACATTAAACTTGCACTGAAATAAAATTCTTGTTTTAAATAATACAGAATTTACTGCCAAAAAATGAACATTTCCTTAACACACATATTTTTACACCCGCAAGATGTCGCGACTGAGCAACATTGACGTCAATTAGAAATATAGGTGAAGCCCTTTTGCGGTAAAGCATTAAAGACCAGAATTTCTTTTATTAAGGCGTATTGCCTAATTTTAACCACTTGTTTACGACAAACCCGACAAAGCTATTTTTGTACTTCCTTTATTTTTGCATTTATATCCGTTATAAACAGTATATCTAAAGCCATAATGTAAATGGATGGAATCATATAGACGTAATAGTTTAACTGTAATAAGCTTATGTTTAAATCACAGAGGTATTATAACTTATAAGCACAAAAATTGGATTTATATGAATTTAAGATCGTTAAACATATATTGAATAAAGGATAATATTTTCAATGTGGATTCTACGGTAAGATATATTCTTAGTTTTTTGTTTATAAAAAAAAAATATTAATAAAAAAAAAAATGTTAAAATATTTTTGTGACGTTTTTAAAATTATTTTATGTAATTTTTTGTATTTTAATATTGAGTAAACCGGTTTCAATGTATTGAATTTTCCGCTAAAAAGAGTTGAAATAACTGTATCTTAAACTTATGTCTTTTTAATTTTGAAAAAAATTAATGGACCACTTTTTTTTTAATGTATTTGTTTTTTTTATATTTTACGAGCCGCGCCAGCAGCAAAAAAAGAGAAAAAATATGTTTTAATAATGCAATACCAGATCACAATATATTATTCTACATACCAAAATTTAAAAAAATCTCTAAATTAGGCTATTCAATAAAATATTCAGATTTTCACTCGCCAAACGGCCCAAAATTTTTTTTATTATATAGAACTTACTTTTAATTGCCAAAAACGTTGTTAAAAAAGTGCAAATTCTTATTTTAAGCACAAAAAAATGATATTGTGAATAAGATAAAAAAAATACAAAAAATGAGAAAATTTTACTAAATCATCGGCGTACAACGTTTGGTGATACTGGCACCCGTATGGCGCCAGAAAGGGACCCGATTGGCGAAGTTGGCGCCAGGTGATTTAAGGGTAATGCGGGGGGTAAGTTTGACAATCCCGGGGGGAAATTATAGGGTCTAAAATACGCGCCCCCGGCGACTAAATTGGGGAATAAACCTGGGGCACGAAGACCAGGGGTCATACCGAAGTTATGACGTAATAACCCCGGGAGTTGTTGAAAAGGTGAACTCCCCAAATCGGCAACGGGTTTTGGTAGATTTTGTGACGTAATAGTCGGTGACGTAGACGGGCCGCGATGTGGTGATGACGTCACGGGTGGGGTTGTTTCGCGGTCAGACGTTACTGGGCTGTTGCTTTCCGATCTCGGGGAAATTTGGTCGGAATTTAGTAGGGTGGGCACCGCCATAGATGGCATGGCAGGCATGTAGTAAGATATAGGGGGTAAACCCGGGGTGAAGGGGCCCGGTGGAAGCCCGGAAATACCCTGCGCGGGACCGAAAAGTCGTGGGAAGTGAAGTCGTTGTTGCATTTGTTGTTGCAGCTCGATTTTTCGTTGTTCCTCGCATCTTGACACCTCAGGGGTCATCTGTCTTCTTAACACGGCGTACTGCTGGGGTGATATACCCCCTGGGGGCGGGAAATACCCCGTTTTAGGAAAACCAATCGGCGCTGTATTTTGCATAGCAAACGACCTATCGATCGGCAGTTGTGATTGATTTGTGGCAAAAGAGGGCGGTATTGAGCCAGATGGGGGCATTGTGTTACCAGGGGTGGCGCCATAGAGTCCGTGCATGGCGTAATAATTCTGGTGAGCCCAAACTTCCCACTCGCTCAAATATTCACGTTTCCATTTTGTTCGACGATTTTGAAACCAAATTTTGATCTAAAAAATATTCTTGTTTAGTTTTTTTAAAAAACAAGTTGTGTACAACATTATTCTTAAAATATTGACAAATAATTATTTAAAATATAACTTTAACACTTACTTGGTTTATTCAATAAATTTATTTAAAAAAAAAATTATTTGAATAAGATTTATAATTGGGGTTTTAACGCAATTTGCCTAATACATAAAACATAATACTTTGAACATAAAAAATAAACCAATTTAGTGTTTAAGCTATACCAAAGTTACTTAATTTTTTGTTAAAAAATCACAGATAACACAAAAATAAACTAAACGGCATTTGGTAAATTAACTTAAAGTTCATTCAGTTTTTACCTGCGTTTCTGTCAGTTTTAAAGCTTTTGACAATTCCATTCTTTTTCCTACAGAAAGATATTTATTTCGATGAAACTCGGATTCCAGTCTTTTAATTTGCTCGGGCGTAAAAGCAGTTCTTGGCCGTTTTTTAATCTCGCTTTGCGGAGAATAATTATGTGACCTTTCTGCGAATTTTAAAGTTAATATTTAAAAGATTTGTAAATTGAATTTTTAATTAAAATGTTCGTTTTTTTATGAAATGTTTAACATAATAAAATTGAGCGTAATATTTAAATTATATTGTTGTAAAAACATTATAACCTATTGTTGCATAAAACGGTTTTCAATATAATAGAAATATAATTTAAAACTTTAACATTCTGCTAGAATGAATAAATATTTGTAAATGTTCTACATGATGTACGGGATTCCCCATTTAAATTTGTAAAAATAAAGTTTTAAGGTAAACAAGAAAAAATTGGGTACAAAATGTATTCCAAAATTTATGCGAATTTTTTGTTTACCTTTTTCCAAAGTATGTAAATGTTTTGAATTCTCGTTCAGAACTGTTGTTGTGTTTTTCTTTGTGACGTCATAATTATCAACCACGTCAATGGTTTCGTCAATGTCGGACGTTTCATTGGACGATACATGACGTAAATGTGACGTCATAACCGCTTCATTTAAGTTATCTGAAGCCACTTGTTGTCGAATCTCGTAACGCTGGTCTAAAAAAATTTTTAAAAAAAATTAAATTTTTTGTAAAATTTTATGAATTTGTATTTTAAAATTTTAACTATTTCTAAATTCGTCATAACAAAGGTTTAATTCCTTGAATTGTTTAACAAAAATACTTTGGTTTATTCCAATAATATTTGCTCTTAAATTAGGGCTACATTTTTGTTCTCAAATTCGTTCATTCGTTGTAAGACTTTACGGTATTATTTTTGCGGTAAATTTACATTATTAGCTCTAATTACCTAGTTAGAGGTAGTAAGATTAACCCTATACGGCCCATTAAGCAATTGTTTTATTTCAAAATATTGACTTTGTCTCTCAAACTATGTGCGCCATTTTTTGTTTCAGTCGAAATTTTAAGCGAATTTTAAAATCAACTATAATTTTAAAACATGTTTTTGGTAGAATATGTAAAATATATGCAATGTAGTTTTATATCATTTAAGTAAAAAAATTTGTAGTATTCTAAAATATAGTATTCTAATATTTTTAAAGGATAAAACAGTCTACTTTGTTGTTAAACCTTTAAGCGTCTTTTAACTTTCTTGTTTAGATGAGGAAATTATATATATTTTCAACAAATTTGTTTTATTTTAACCAATATATATCCCATTAATTCTTTTTTATTAAATATATAAACATTATGCTTCTGTTAATAACCCTATTGTTAAGTTTTTACCATCCGCCCTTTATGTACTTATGTGCTTTCAGCGGCCGCAGCCATTTTGTTTTGGGCAATACAACATTAGGGATAAGATGTTGACTAATAACAAGGGCTTATTAAAATTGTAACTTTGTATAAACCAAACTACTTAGTGTAAAGTATTAAGTAAATGATATCGTTAGCTCTTATATAGTACTAACTACATGGTTTATGTGTTTTTTCAACGTTCATTGTTGGAAAAAATATTTGTGTTGTTGCATTAATAAAGATGTGTTAATTTTATTTTGTGCTTTTTTTTAAGAAAATTAAAAAACATAATAGAGTGTTAATATATTACAAAAGGTGTAGGTTTATGGTAATAATTTTTTTTATTAACTTATTTTGTTGTAATTTTTGTGAATTTTTATATACATTACAGTGTGTTTAATTAACTTTTAATTTCAATATTTTTTTATCTTTTTAAATTTTAAAAATAACAACTGCGTTTACCTCGACAAAATAAAGTTTTAAATAACTTGATATCAAACGTCAGTCAAGTTTAAAGCTTGCTATATACGTTCGACCACACGGCGAGTCAATATTTAAATCGACACATCAAAAAACCGTCGACATTTTCGAGTTAGATTGACTGTTTCAAATACGTTTATCCATTTGAGTGCACGAAAAAATTAGACACACCGTTTATCAGCTGCTTAATTTAACGTATACGTGCTAATTTTACGTTTGTTATGCGGTATTGTGCCGAATCTGGGTGGGCATAATACTAAATAGCCTACACCTGGGTTGGTGAGGTTGTTCTAACTATGATTTATGAGTGTTTAATTTTTTTGTTTACAGTAACGGATTTAGCCTTTTTGGACTTGAGGCCTCCATATGTTACCGATTGAGATAATTCAATCAAAAATACACTTGCAGATTAGCGGGGCCATCAATCAATGTATTAAGCGCTAATGAGATGACGTTTTAAATTAAACAACAATTATTAAAATTCGCTGCGCTAATTCTAACCGAAAAATTTAAAAAAGTTAATTAAATCAAAATTCGGTGTATATGTATTTTAATTAATATTTTTTATGAAAATTGGAAAAATTGTGTATGCAAAAAATGGTGTTTAAAATTTTTTTTAAAGTTAGTGTATAATAAACTATATATTTTTAAGAAAAATATTCTCTATATATATCTCTCAAAATGCTAAATCCATATTAAAAAAAACTTTAAAAAAATAATTAAAAAATCGAATCAATTTTCCTGAAAATTTCATTAAAAATCTGAGGTTAATTTTTCACGGTGTTTTTTCTGGCGTTTCGTGTTTTAAAAAATCGGTCAAAGCTGCACCTGGATTTCGAATATGTTACTCTTATAATCAATTCACCGCCGTATTAATAGCCGACTGTTTACAGCTATTAAGCCCAATCATTCACTTGGTTTTGCGCCTCGTGACAAATTTAGGCTATCACAATATTCTATCTTTTGGGGGGGAGGGAGAAATAAAAATGTAAGTTATTTTAAAAATATTTTTTTATTTCTTAACGTTGGTTGATTTTTTAGAATTTTTTTAAAAGCATAAAGTAGTTGTTTGAACACATTTCTATCCTTCTATGAACTGGTTTTTGGTTAAGATTATTCATAGAATTACTTATGATTTAAATACTCATTTTTTTCTAAGATTTTACAAAGACAAAAAATCGAGAAAAATAATAATAAACATCACATCTTCAAAGTATTAAAACATCAAACAGTCAATTACAAAACACTTGATACAAACTCATTTACAACGTGACAGTTATCGCTTATTTAAGCTTAAATTAATTGTAATACAGTTCACCGTTTGATTGTAATTTGTTCTAATTTGATGCCGTTTAAGTAAGTGGTAATTTAGGCCCGTAAAATTGAAATTAAAACGCTTTAAAATTACAAAATGCTATTTTGCTTTTGATGTCTGTTGTTAAGTTCGCGTATTTTAGATTGTATTAGCCTAATCAGTGTATAAACACAACACAGTAATACTCTGTTACGTAATAAACAAATTAAACCGCGCGAATAATAAGTTTTATTTCGATTTATCCTCAATGTTATTATAAAAATTAAATTTTAACCAAACAAAATTTAAAATATTTGACCCCGTCCAAAAAAATAATAATTAAAACAACTTGGTATTATCCAAAATTAAAACAAACTATTAAATATCTATAAAAATAACTACTAAATTTATCGTTTTTTTTAACAAAAATAAATTTACCTTTATTTTGAAATTGCGTCGTTTCCTTCGAATTAAAGTTTTCCCCCATCAACGCCATTTTGTCAGAGGCAACCTGATTTTGCTGTGACGTAGAACTTACGTCATAAATAGTAGAAGGCGACTTTGTAAAATCAAACTTGCTACTGGTAAACTGTAAATTTGAATTTTTTTCTAGTTTTTCTTCGACGTTTGGTTTAGTTTTTGCTTGATGATTAAGCAAGTTAGACGTACGGTATCTTGGGTAGGGGTGATACTTAATAAAATCTATATCACTATTTTTCGAGTCTTTTTCCTTACTTTTTTCGCGCGAATTCGCAATGTCCCTGGCCGGCGAAAACAATTTGTCCTTCCAGTTAAGTTCTTTACTAGTCGAGCACTGCACCATTTTTAAATCTAATTCCTTGCGTTTAATTTGATCCATGTAAATACCTTTGTAACCAGGTTTTGGTACGCGATATCAGAGATTAACGTTATAAGTATTAAAACTTTGCTCTCGGTAAACGAGAGAGTTGATAAAAAAGGGGTTTTACTTTTTTTCCTTCTCTCGGATTACAGACACCTCTTCAAATAAATGTAGCAATAAAGTAACTAAATTTTAAAATAAAATTAAAATCATAAAAATAAAAAAATTAAAAAGGTGCATAAAATACTTAATTTTTTACATAGCGATTTAAATTTTTATAGAAACGATTATAAATCTTTTTTTCTACAAAAAATATTTTTACGATTTTAATTTTTTTTAACAACTTTCAGGTATTTTTCATTACTCTTTTAGAGATAAAATTCGTCAAATAAAATCAAAAATACCGTTAACCTATTAAAAAAATTGCTATTTAATAATTTTTAAACGTTTTATGCGAAATATTAATGATCAAACGATACCGCGTGGCCATAAAAATATAACTACCCCTCCAAACACGCAGTTTTTTTAATATCAGTTTAATATTCCAGCATTTTATCGGAACAATTTACACAAAATTTTAATATTTGAATTAATAAAATTAAGCCCCTAATAATAAGTTACGAGAATATAAAATCATATTACATTAGCAATTTATCGTCTAAAATTGTAAAAAAGAACTTATGTTTTATTGGCTATTGTCCAGTAGCCTCATAAGAAATATTACTGACTTAATTTGGCGCAATTTTATTAAAAACCAAACGGTGCATTGCAACACAATGATTTAATTATCCCATCTTGTTAGTGAAATGGTTACAGTAACTAGTAATTAAAGATTATTAAAATAGGAAATGAAAAGTTATGGTAATTAAAATGTTGCTTAATGTTAAAGTGTGTGAGATCCGCTTTAAATTGTAACTTCTTTTGTTTTTGTAAACAACACAATGTCACGGTGTTTTTGTATTGTACAACGTATGTCAATAATAACTAGGTGTAACTGTATACTAAGAAATTAAATTTAATTATTTAAAAAATTGTAATTTAAAAAGTTTTGTTTAAAATTTATTGTCGAACAATTTAAAAAAAAAAAAATTTAAAATAAATATTCTATATTATTTTTTAAATATAAATACATATTTAAGAAAACAAATTTAAAAATTATTTTTAATTACTTTTTTGCTATTTTTTTAATTTTTACAAAAAACAATCAATTTAAATTCCCCTTTCTTTAAAACAACAATTTTGTTTGTTACGTCATAAACAAGGAACTGTTTTCAACTAATGACCCTTTCTACATTAAACAAAAGTGCGCGACATTCGTGGGAAAAAATTGAAACGACAAAAAGTTGGCGACATCGTCATAAAATATTTTGCGAAGTCGGAACGCCCTTAAAAAGTACACCGCGTTATAATTACCTTTTTAACAATCGTAATGCGAAGAAACGAACACCAGGCTTCTCTTTATTGTCCTTCCTTAGTAACACTAACAGAATAAAATGTTTGTAAACAAAAAATGACTGTCCACTTCAAAGCGGCCTTTACGTCTATGTTTTGCAATAAAACTTTGTAAAAATATGATGTTTTTACATATCGTGGCGTCCCTTTTCATGTTTTAATTAAGTTCTATTTATAACAAACAAAGAGTTACGTTTTAAAGATATTTAGTAAGCAGTCTGTATAATTTCTGCCGTGTGCCTACAAAAAATGATTTTTAAAACACCAATTTGATAAAACCACTGCGTTATTTATATTATAAACTATAATATGCCAGGTTCTATTAGGTTATAGTGGTAAAAATGCTTTAAATATTGGCTGTAAAATAGACCAAATAAAAATTTATAATAGCATTAAAATGGAAGTAGTGTCTTTTTATTAACAACTTGCATTTTCGAATATAACTTATCAAATTCCAAGTCCTGTAAGCTGCAAATAGTTTAATAGAAAATAACACAAGTCAATTTTGAACAAGATAACATCAAAAATTATCAATAAAACTATAAAGTTACAAAACGTCTGTATTTAAGCGATGTCATATTATCACTATCAGCCCCCTGCATTACTGATATCTACGTAACAATGTAAATTATGACGTCATATTACGTCGATCAAAGCTTATTATCTAGTAATAAAAGACCCAAAGTGCGAATAGGCAGTTATGTGAAAACCATACGATAAAATTCATGGATTTGAAATGTTGGGTGCCGGTTTAAAAAAGGGTAAATTTATAAAAATCTTCGATTTTAGTCTGATTGAAACCTATATTCTAGTGTAGTTGATTGCCTAACTGGCCTATTACATCCACTTTGTCAAAATCGCGCAATAGATAGGCCTGTTGTAGACATAATAACCTTGCTATTTTAAAACCATTACAGGCCCAATATTAGAAATATAAGACGGATTGTAAATTTGTTGAAAAAAACGCTCGTTAGGAGAAAATATTTAATAACATTTTTTATACGCTTAAAATAAAATGTCAAAATTAATATATAATTCACTCATGAAATTGTACAAAATGGTTAAATATTTTTTTATTTTATTATGCATTTGGGTCCATATTTTATTAAAATAAGGTCTTTCAATATTGCCTCGGTAATTTTCTGACGTATTTAATTTATAATTCATAGACAAGCGATCTCTTAATAAAGGTTGTTAATAGCATTATTAGCTCTAAATTTAGAACCAAATTTTCTATTATTTTTGGACAATTTTTATTAAATTTTTTGACATGTTTAAGCAATCTTTAGTTAGAAGTTTAATGCAAGTGTTCTGTTAATGATTTATTTATTTTTAAATAAACAATTTTATAGCTAGGTTTGATGACCATGCAGAAATATATGTATTATCTATTGTATTTTTTATTACTTTTATTAATGCGTAAATGCAAAAAATACAATAAAAGCCATTTAAACTAGACAAAGACTCTTTTAAAAACTAATTAAAACCTAAAAAAATGTAAATAATAATTTTAATTGTTTATTTTTTCCTAAATTGCAACATTTTTATTGGTTTGTAACGCAGTGTTATTATTAGAAAGCAGGGGCGTTTTGAAAGTGACGTTTTATTCATCTAATTTACACGGTAAGTAGCTGTTTAGCGACATATTATTGCGCCATTTCGCTACGGAAATATATCATTACGCTCGCGCTTCTACGACGTAATAATAAGAGCGGGCGTTTTATTTTGGACGAGCGTAATTATGCAAAAGGTAATAAAATAATGGGTAGGCGACGTTTTAGACAATTACAATTAAATTTGCATATAACACAAAAGCTCTTGGTTTAATTACATATTCTAACATTATTATTATTATTTTATTATTGTTATTAATATATAGGTTTTACCACAATATCTTATCATCACATATAATTTAATTAAATAACAAAGTTATATATTATACCACTACTTTTCGTTATTTTTCTAGCATTAAAAAAATTACAAATTTTGATAAGAACACGTGGCTTGACTTATTATGGTATTTAGTTTGATTTCAACGGCTTCTATGCTGTAGCTTTTTATGTGAGGAAAAAAAACAAATAATCAGGGCAATTATTAGGCTATTATGATCAATATTATTCGAAACTGTCGTAGTCAATTCAACACTGGGTCAGGTCAAATAGGAATTGTAAATTTGCACAAAATATTTGAGAAAAGTTTTGTGTGTACAAAGGTTAATGGATTTTATAGTCACTAAACAAGTATTGTTGGCAATTCAATTCATAAAAATAGGGAGAAAAAGAGTAATATGGTAATTAAATTTGCTATATCATTGTCGTAAATATTTAAATAATAGTAAAAATCACTTTTTCAAACAAAAATAAATTCTGCATGATAGAAGTAGCATCATTTTAAAATATGAAATAAAATTAAAAAATTCCATATCTCAGCAAAACTCGTATAAAAAGTATTAGAACATTTTAATTGACGATCTTTTATTTTCTTGTATAAATACAGATGTTACAACTTTGTTCAAAAATTTCGGATTGCTTTGATATTGGATTAAAAGCGAAAATCGTATTAAAATCTGGCCACATTTTGCCTTCCTAACGAGTTTAAACAAATCTTGTTTTACCATAAACAGAATAAGTAACTGTTGCTTAAACGTGTGTGGGATACTGGAAACTGTTTTCTTAGCTTCTTTTGGGAAAATTGCGTTTAATTTTATAAATATTTAAAAAAAATACAATATATAAAATTTTGTTTTTTTTGTAATAAATTTTTCATTTTTATATTTTAAATTTACTTTTTTCAATTTTTATTTAAATAAATTTGCACAAATTGTCAAAAAATATATTACCAGATATTTTTAGATTTTAGGATAATTATCGAAACGTAAATTAAACAAATATTTTAACTTTTTAAAAATCTATTTTTCAAAGCAAAAATTTCGAGCGAAAAACAAAAAATAAACACTCAATAAACAAAATTTATTCGATAAACCAAATACCTTATTTAAACATGCTAAACAAAATTTAAAAAAAATACCTAAAGTTTTTTTAATAAAGGTGCTATACATAAATGTGTGTGGTCCCGTACATTTTTCGTTTATCTTTAACATATCTTCATAAAATGTGATTTAGATATGTCCATTTATGTAGCTGAGATGTTATTAATAATTAGAGCGAGCTAAGTTAAGTTATAGCAGTCGATTTATCATAATAATTACAAACTTCAGCTCATAAATCAAGATCAGATTATAATATTAAGGCCTAGATATTTAGTTTAAGCTGATATGAAAGTTACGCCGACTATTAGGTCGGTAAACAGGTAAAGTTAAATAACAAAACACATCGAACAGCTGCCTAATTTGTCATTTGTGTGTGGTATCAATGTAAGGTCATTCAACTTCTTTGATTCATATTTTTTGGATAGTTTTGTTTGGATTATTTTAGTCATCTTTTAAAAATAGAATATATTTTATAATGTTTATAAAAACTATAAAAAAATTTACAAGATTTGTATTTTAAAGTATGTAAAATAAATTGGCAAAATGTTATAATGTTCTAATAAATAAAAATATGAAACAGATAATAAGTAATATAACTGCTATAAAAGACCAATTTAAGAAAAAAAGACATGTGAATACAATTAAATAGTACAATAAACAATTTAATGTATTTTTGTGGTGGCCACACTTCTATTTAATTTTATTATTCAAAATAAAACGTAAAAGGTAATTAAAAGTGTCGTCAAAGTTAGCAATGCATTGTTTTGTGACGTCATAAATTTTTAATGAACGACAAGTGTTGGTACATGTTGTATTTATTGTCCGCCCACCTTTATATAATTTTGATTGATTGACGTTTTAACAACAACAAACAATAATTAAAGAAAATTTAAAACACTGTTTACTAATTTATGACTTTTCGAGCCGTTTTTGTTAAAAAGTATTTAAATTAAAGGCGTTTATAAAGTTTAAAAGAATATTAAAATTAAATTTATTGGCAATTTTTCCTAATTTTAAATATTCGATATATAAATATTAAAAATATAATATCTGTAACACGACTGTATTAAATTATTTTAAAGGATTTATTTAAATATTAAATTTTAAAATTGCTTGTTAAATTGATCCAGGTATAATACGGTTATATTTATAATATAATATTACATGTTATTATATAATTTGTTAAAATGAAGGTAGACATACACAAGACTTTAAAAGCCAAATAATGGTAATTTTTAATATTTAGGAATATTTATTATGTTTAAAATAAGGCAAATATGTGTTTTTTATAATAACACGAATGTATACTGTAAAGTCAGCCTTTCAATATTGAGGATAAACAAATAAATAGAAAATATGATTTTGATTCTCACGATATAGTTTCAAACCAAACACCTTAAAATTGTTTTTATTAAATTCAGGTGTAATTTATGTTGATAATATCAAAAATTTTAAACCAATTGGGGTGACTTTCAAACGAGCAAACGATCAAAATTATTATTGTATCAATTTACAAACAGATAACACGTGTAGATAACGAAAAAAATAGCTCGCGTGACATAATATTATAGACCTATTACACCGTATTTCCACTTTAAAAGGGTTCAAAATTGAAAATTGTTTTGGAGTATTTTTAAGTTATTATTTTCATGTAAAATTCTCCTTTTAAAAATCTTTAAATTAAAGTTTGTATTTTCTAAAATTATATTTGACAAAGTATCACCAATTTTTAAATTCAAAACATTTTTTTATATTTATTGCACCATTCAGGATACGCAAAACTTTATTTTTATTTCAGTTATTAAATGCTTTACGATATTTATAACAGCATTGAACAATTAAATTGAGTTATAAACTTTTACTAACTTTGTAAAGTTTGAAAGTACCAAATCAATATCTTTATTTATTAAATTATTCTGTTTGATTATTTTATTATTTACTTATAATAAAAATTGCAACCTAATTTTATCAAGTTTAAATACAGTTACGTTTTTATTACGATATTTATTGTTTAGTATTTATTCGATTTTTTTAACAGTTAAAAAAACTTAGTTAAATTTTTAATAAATAAAAAATGCTATAAAACATATTTTGGCAAAAAAAACAAATTTACAATCTATAAATTATTAAAAGTCAATTTTTATATTAAAAACTTAATGAAAAATTCGTTAATTAATATTAGGTGTGTTTTAAATTATAATTAATTTAAATTTTATTTAGCACGTATTGAAATATTATTTTGTTGTATGGCACTGCACTAAAAATTTGAAGTGACTTGTGACTCGTGTCAAATCGGTTACAAATTCTGTCGCAAAATTGATTGACATGTGTATGTTTGTTGTTGTCAATATTTCACCTTAACAAGACAACGAAGAAATTATGTCTCTTCTAAACGATGTATTGGATATTTTTGACGATATTGGGTAAGTTAGATTTTGGTCTTACCATTTTTTTAGTGTTACAAAACTTTAACTGTTATCTTTCATGAAATACCTGAAATACGAAAATAGTGTATCGTTTTTTACTATTTTGTAATAAGGCTGTCAGCGGTAATCAACCTATGTGTTATGCCATTGTGTGTTAAAGCATATTCCGTACATGTATGTATGGACTATGGTTACAGCCTTTGTTGCATTTATTAAGAATTAGCCATTGTAGGATACTACATATTTATTGTGGATATTTATAAGTATTATATTAATATTTTTACTAAAGATATGATGGTGATTTAAAAGATGAAAATATATTGCTGGAAGAATTATTATTGGGTTTAAATTCTGCTAAATTTACATACTTAATATCTTCAATAGCAAATCAACTGTCTTTGTTTTATGATATAGAAAATAAAATTCACCAAATTAAAGGTAAAATTTTAAGAATATTTTACTAAAAAAAAGGTTATTTAAATTTTTATATTATTGTTAAAACACATATATGTATATATATAATTTTGTTTATATAAAAAAAAAATTTAATTTTACAACTTTAAAAATTAATTCATATTTAAAAAAACATTTAATTTTTAAAAAACAATTATATATTTTTTAAGGTACAACCAATGTAGAAAATTTTACACAGGAATTAAGTAATTTTTTAACTGAGTATGGTTGCCCTTACGAAGCTTTAACTACTGGTAACTTAACTGAGAGATTTAAAACTAAACACCATTGCCTTCAGTTACTATGTAAGTTCAAATTTAGAATATATTAAAACATAAAAAATAGTAATTTATTATATATTTGTAGGATTTAAAGTAGCACAATTTTAAATAAAAATCTTTTGTTTTAGTTTTTCTTTTATCTGAACTTCAAGCAGCAAAGATATATTACCATAATAACCCAGTCAATAAAAAGGTAAAAAAGTGACATTTTTAAACATTTTTTTATTGTTTCAAACATATTAAGCTACTAATGTACTTTCATTAACATTTCTAAAAATAGTTTATTTACCTTTTTTTTCTTTACTTTTTGATAGGAATCAGAAAACTCGATATTTAATGAATTAAAACTAATTTGCATCTCCTTAAATTTAAGTAAACCTAATGACAACATAACATTAGAACAATTTTTATCAGGAATAACAAAAAAGGTATTTATTTATTAGTTAATTTTTAATTTAAGATAAAAATTAGAAGTTTTTTAACATATATAGTAGCATGGTATTTATAATAACATTAGGCCTAAATGTAAACAGCTTATAAATTTTAATAATTAAAAATTCTTTTTTTGTTTTAAGCTACAAGGAATTGTAACAAATCTACCAAGCAGTTGTTTAAGTAAGCCAATAATAAAACAAAACCTAAGTCATGAATATTGGGAAAAATTAGAATTATTAAACGAAGCATTAGTTAAAGAATATACAATGAGAAGATTTATGTTGTTAAAAAGATTGGATGTTACTGTATCTTCATTTAATTGGTCAGATAGAGCCAAGGTTACTTTATTTTATATAAAAATATTTAGTTATATTAAATAGGATTTATATAAACAATTTTTCACCGCAATAAAAAGAGTTTGATTAAGTATATTTAACAGTAAAAACATAACATTAAATTTTTTTTTAAATATTTTAATTTACAATTACAATAATGTGACATTCTTATTGTACTTAATCTGTCATACCAATTTTTGACTTAATTTTGTATTTAAGGCTAATGTGAATAGCATGGCTGAAGCATATCAAATAAAACGACACAATATGTCACCTGATTCTACCGTGTCTATTGCTGACTTATTAGCAGCCAAGGAAGGTAACTATATCAATTTTTTATTCTGCTAAAAATTTATGTTTTATTTCTAGTATGCATATATTAAAAAATAGTAATATGTAAAAATCTTTATTCTTGATTTTTACATTCTTCTTTTTATTAATTTAATTTTTTTGTGGTTAGATCTCTGTCAAGTAAGTAAAACATCCTCAGGGTCTACACGCCATAGTTGCGCAATTAACAAAGTTTTAATTGGCAAGGTAAGTTTATATATTTATATACATTGGGCTTAGTGGATGATGTATTTAAAGTAAGTCGAATTTTTAGCTCTACAATATAAATAAAACTACAGTTTATGGTGCACAAATAAATTATCGTTGGCAAATATTAATTGTAAGTTGCCACCATATTATGACAATTAAAATCCCATCGGTAGGGCTGGCTATTGACTAGTTAGTATATAATAATAAATATGCAAGCTCAAAAGTGATTTATTTTTTAATTTTGACTTTCAAGGTCCCAGACAGAGGTGGAAGAACAAATGAAGTTGCTCCACCTCCTGCTGAGATGCCAAGTTGGCAGAAGAGACAAGATCCTGGGCCCCGTAAGTTGACTTCATACTCTTATTATATTCACAGCAGTTTTTAAGTAATTACTCGTATAGGTTTTCTTTAAAAGTCATATTTGATCATGCTTTGTTAAGCAAAAATAACTTTTTTTTATGGTTATTATTTTTTATATTTTGTAATTAATAGAAAGAGGAGGTGGACGTGGCGGAGGATTTAACCGGGGAAGAGGAGGATATAGAGGAGGTATATTAATATAATGACTAAAATTTAAACAAAATTTGCATCAGCGTTTACTTACCTGTAATATTTTTGGCACAATTTGCTTCTTTAATTAAACTTTTAGGTTTAGTTTATTGATTTAACTTATGTTTTTATTTGTTATTAACAGGACGTGGTGGGAACGACCGGCCCCAAAGTGCAAGATCAGGTAATTTAAAACTTTTAAACATCACAAAATTTTAAGTTAATGTAATTTTATAAAATTTGGATCAGTTTTAAAATGTTTTCTTTTTAGATGGTGGAAGTAGGTGGGCGAGAGGTGGAAAACAAAATCAAAAAGGTTCGTTTGATCGAGTTTTCAACCAAGGAGGTCGATCATATGGTCAAGACGGTTTTAGCTCTGGCAGAAATTTTTCAAGTTGATTTAAATGTCTAGTTTACTGTTATCGGGCATCCAAGATTAGGTTAGAAAATGTAAAAATGGTGGTGGTAATTCTTCCTTTAAAGGGGTTTACACTTTGATATATCTCAAATTAAATTTTATGTTTAGTTCAATTAGTTACACTTGATAAGTACCTAGATTTTTATCATATTTTGACTTTGTTTTTATTCATATGAAATGTGTTTAAACATACTCTAAAGTTTAACCTGGTTCTGTTTAAATTAGTCATATTTAGTTAATAGTCTGTAGGTAATATAGCTAACCACTGTGTTATACATAGTACTAAACGGAAGTTTGCCTTAAAAATTACGAACTAACATAATTTACCTTAAATACACTTATATCTAAGTTTATATACTAATGTCGCAATATATTTATATCTTTTTGTTACTACACTCAAAATTCAATTTGCAATTGATCGATTTGTTACAAAATTAAACAATATATCATATTTAAAATCATACTGTAGTAAGTTGACATAAAAAATTAATTTTTGGTTAACTTTTTCTACTCTGTTTCTTTGAAGGTGTTAGAATAAAAAATTCTTTGACAGTTTTGGTTAGAAAGCAAGAACAAGAAGAGCTGATAAAATTGCCATAAAAACGCATTCATACCTTTGACCTAAAACATAAATATCAATTTTTAAGATGCATCACTATATAACTCTTTCCCAATAAAATTTAAGCATTTATAAAATAATAATAATCTAATTTTAAGGAAATATAAGGCTATTGATAAACTTTAATAGGCAAAAAACGGTTCTTTTTATACCTGTTATTCGATTAGAATTGTTGCATAATTTTGTTGTATTTTTACATACAGTATTTAATGGGCATTCTGAACAAAATTCGCCTTTTCTGTACGGGTTAACATTAGCTAAAAAATGGACGTTAATTTAAGAATTTTGGTAAGTAAGAAATTTCCAGAATTTTTCATTTTTAACACCTAATACTTACGACAAACGTTGCCGCCAGGGTAGTATCTACAAACAAATATATTTGGTTTTTCGTATAATATAGTTTTGCCTTCACTATGTGATGTAATCTCCATATCTTGGCAAGTAGTTAAACCACATCCAACTAAATATGTAGCGGCCCAAACTAACTGTAAATACGGTGTAAAATTTTTTTTTTATTCTGGAATTGTGTAATTTTGAATAAAAACGTTAATTACAAACTATTAAACCTTTGAACCTGTTTATAATGGCCACATTCCGTTTCCAATTGACATTCTGAGTTTTCGAAATTGTAATTTTGACTTTGGTCAAACCATTTTTGTACTGCAACGTCAAAATAATCACTGTCCAAAGTTATATTTGAACTGATATAAATATTCTCGCCTACCCAGGCATATTCACCATTCCAGCTATTCACAGCCTAAATAAATTTGTTGCAAAAGTTTTTATATTTTTCACTAGAATTAGGGCTAGCACTTGCTTCCTAAAGTCGTAATGTTAGCCCGCTAATTAAAACAATATAAAACTTAGGCTACTGCATTAGCTAACTGGTAGGAAATAGCTCTTACATCTCTTTTATCGTTTATAATTGGACATGTCCTGGAGTAGGCTACTGCTTGTTTTGCTAATTTGTAATCCCATTTCAACAACATCATATTAGAGGCTGCTGGTTGTACAGCCTGCCTAAGTTCGTTGTGCTTTCCCACTATTCTGTCTCTGATAGTCGTGTTCAACGATTGGTAATAATGAACACCTGCCAGGACTTCGAATCTAAACAAAATAAACAAGTTATCTTTTTAGATAGGAGGAAGGCTACATTATCATAGCTAATTTTGGCTAAATTTAAAGTTTGCCTAGATCTATCAAAGTGTATATATGATTATTCTACAGGACTCACCCCTGCAAAAATAAAAGTCCGATGGTTACTAATAAAAATACTAAAAAATCCATAGTAAAATGTCTTCTACTACTTGTAAAAATAAGAATTTAGCAGAAATCAACATTTAGGCTAAAACTGACACTTAAAATTTAAGATATACTTTTTGCTGAAGTAGATAAATAAATACTCGTTAATTTTTATATAATTTTTAAATGAATTCTTTTAATAAAAACGATTTACTTTGCAGGTTTATATCGTCCGTAGGTTAACATCTTAAACTTCTAATAAATAAACAAAGTAATGGCGACATAAGATAATTTTTGCCACGTCTATTACGCAACAGAGTAGTGATATGGCATTTTTATTGTAAAAAATATTTATAAATTATTTATTAAAATAAAAAATTAATTTTATTATTTTGTTTTTAATTTCTTACCCTTATATGTCCTTATTTTAATTCAAATCTGTTTTATTCATTGCTTTTTATACAACATTTTTGTGTCAAAATTTGTATTGGCACACCTTTTATGTTGCCACATAATTTTGACACATGTTGCTACAAGCACGCCTGGTTAATTTATTTTACAATTTACTGTGAACAGAATGTCAGGCGTTTGCGTAACATTATCATGACGCATATTTTATAAAAATAGATAACAAAAAGTTCAATAACTCTTTGTATACATTTCAACTTAAGCTAAAAGTTATTTTGGGAATGGTCTACATTGTCTGTTGTTAAACCAAAGTTTATAATTTATACAGATAGGATAATAATTAGGTTAAAATTTTGGAATGTTAAACACTAAAAACTAAAACTTTAAAAATGAATTGGAATGAAATGGAAGAATTGCTTCAAAAATCTCAGCTGGAAAATAATTCAGCTTTAATTGATTCGGTAAAGCAACAATTTTTTTTGTTAAAGTTTAATTTTAATAACAGTTTAAGTAATTTTCTATGTCAATTTATTTTATTATTATCTTTATTGTTTAAGTTATAATATACTAAACCATTATTGTTTTAGGAAAGTTTTTCACACCAAGAACTGTCAGATAGATTACGAAAAACTTTTTATTATTCACCTAATAAAACACCAGTTAAAGAAACAATTTCTTTTCCAATCACAAGTTAGTAAAAAAGTAGGATTTATATAAAAAACTATAAATCAAAACAGTAGATAAGTTTAAATCATTACATCCAAAATAGTTTTAAAATCTCTAATGATTTTACATTTTTTGGGCTATTCTTTTTAAATTAATATTAAAAGTTTTTTGTTTTAATTTTTTTTTTTTTGTATTTTAGAGGCAACAGTAGAATCATTTCGGAAAGTTGCACCGGGATCCTTTGGAAAACTTGGTCATAGATATGCCTCAAGGGTAGCTAGGTAAATCTACATTTGAAATATATGTATTACTTATGATTTATATAAAAGAGTGTTATATCTTGTATTGTAATTAAACTAATTAAGGAAATTGTAACACCTTTGTTATGTAAATAACTTTATCTTGTTAGTATTGAAAACTATTTATATTTGTTTTCTTTTCCATGTTAAACTAAGGTTGAACCACAAACTATCAAAAGCTAAGCCTATATGAAGTAGAATCTAAAATTAAAAGTATTAGGCTATTTTCATTTTACAAAACAGAGATTGGCATAAAAATTTTTATTTTAATTTTTGTGGTTTAAACAGGGATGCTTGTATATCACCATGTTCTTTGCTGCTTGCTATGATTTATCTTGAACGACTTTCAAACCGAAATCCAGAATATCTTGAAAATATTTCTTCTTCTAATTTATTTCTTGTTTCAATGGTGAGCCATTATTTTTGTATAAAACAAGTTGTTTATAGTTGTATTTTAAGTAATGTTTATTTAAATAGTTTTTTAGGTAATCATATGTTTTCTGGTTTTTATTAATTGCTTTATTTGACATAATTTTTTCCTATTTTTATCTGTAAATTAATTTTGTATTTTTTTAGATGGTAGCATCAAAATTTTTGTACGACGAAGGAATAAGCGAAGAAGTTTTCAACGATGAATGGGCTGCGTCAGGGTTATCAGATACTGATCATGTTAATAATTTGGAGGCTCAATTTTTAAAAGCAATCGATTGGAGAGTTTTGGTTAGAAAAGCAGAGTTTACCAGAATGTTAGAATTGTTTGAGCGAAGGTAAATATTATACAGTTATGCTATTGCTTTATTCAGTTATGCTATTATTTTTAATATTCTTGCAGTATGGCTTTTTACATATCAAATTAAAATTTTTATTACATTTACTATTATTATATACATTTAATTTTTACATTTCTATTACATTTATTTTTATATATATTCCTTACAGAACTTTTTAAATAGCGGTTATATACATTTTTGCAAACTTTACAATGGTTTAAAATTATTTATAAAGGCCTAAAATGTTTAAATAGGTTGTGTTTTTTAAAATTTCTTCTTATCTATACAATATTTTGTAAACATTTGTATAAAAAAATAGGTTAGCTATGGAACAAGGACTTGATAGGGGTTGGTTTTCTTATACTGACATGGACTGCTTAGCTGAAAATCCTAATTTCCTTACTCACATGAAGTTTACACTCAATTATTTAACTAAGGTATGTTTAACCCAAAACCTTTGTTAAAGTGTATTTAAAATTGATTTTTGCTGATCATGAGTTTATTAAACAGAATTTTATGCTTACTAAACTGTTTTTTTTAGTAGTTTGATATACTCTTGTGTTAATAAAGCTGACATTGTAAAATTAAGCAATCTTAAAGTACATGCACTTAGTTTGTGAGTGTTTTTTATTGGTTTAAAATGATGTTAACTTTCTTATAATGTGTGTGGAAGTGTGTGTGTTAATGCACTTACAGGTTTTTAGCTTATAGTGTTAACCTTTCTTTTAAAAATTAAGACAATCTGTGCTTGCTTTGCCGTATATGGAAGTGTTATTTTGACAACGATTGGCGCAGTGATGATTGCACGTTCAATAGGAGACAACATGAGATCAAGTGTACCCGGAGCACCATATCCATTACCACAAAGTGTCAATAACAATGGAACTGTAATACAACTGGAAATTATACTAAATAAGAATGGTAATGATTTAGAATACTTGTGTAAAGAACTGTAATGTTGTTATTGAATTTCCTTTTTCATGTTTCATTGTTAAATACTGGACAAATTAACTCTACATTAAGTTAAACTTTGTGTTTAAATTTTACATTTCATTTAGGTTTAATAAAAACTAATTATTTTGTCTTGTTATTTGTTTATAATTCCAAACCACTTATCTATTAATAAAGACCATTTTTATTAACAGATGAAACTCTTAAATCTGTTCTGGAGGCAGAAAATGTGACAGATATCGATGAAATACTTGAGGAAATGGACAACCAACAAACTCAACTTGATTTAAAGTTAGATCAACCTACAGCTGTACCATTTCAACCTGACGTTAAAGCCAACTCTGTTCAAGTTTTCACACTTTTGGAGACTGTGTTTTTTATCTCAAATCTACCAAAGTCAACGAATAGTGATTCAAATGTGTTTAATGGTTATTGTCCTAACTGCCAGAAGCCCGGAAATCAACAAGAAAATGAAAAACAAAAAATGTAAGTACCTATCATTAGCTAAATGTTTAAAATTTTCATCCTAAAAATGTGAAGCTCTTTTGAATGTATTTACCTTTTAACCTTATTACTACTAAGTTATTTTTTGTTTAGAAATAGAAAAAGAGTTGCCGAACTTGAAATTATAAATCAAAAAAATGTCTCATTGCCGATATCTGATTATATAACATCAACACGATTTAACAAGGGTAAAACAAATTAAACCAATTTTAAACCCATATTTGACTGTGGTAATCATTTTAATTAACTTTTTATGCAACTATTTTATAATTACTAGGTTTGGAGTTGAAATGTAAACCTCCGTCAAATTTACACCTGTTTGAAGACACATTAATGTTGCACGATTTACATTATGTTAAACACAGCACAATGTCTACACCTTCCCCCTTTATAACTATTTACTAAGACTGATTTAACAAAAAAAATGCCTCAGATTTTAAAATTTTTACCAATATGTTCCACAGCTTTTAATGCTTTTTATGGTTTACTTAAAATCAGGTTTAGATTTTTCGTTTAAAAGATTGCAATGCGATGTTGAAGTGTATTTATAAAAGAAACAAGTTATTGAAATATTTCTCAAAATATCTATTTTTTTAATTTTTGGAAATATTTTTAAAACCGTTTTTATAGCAGTGTGTTACACAGATTTGGCTTTTGAAATTTACACTAAGTATTGTATGTGAAAGGCTATTGTTTAACTAAAAAACAGTTCGTGTTAAGATTAAATAAAACAATTGCGTTACATAATACTTTTACTTCTTAAGAGTTCACGTTAGAAATTTGATATCAAATTCCAAACTAACCTTAAGTATTTAACTTATCAATAAATCCTATTTTAATATTTAAAACATCCTCTCATTATATTTCTGTTAAATTAGGATATTTGTAGGGGATTATTTAACAAACTACAGTTTTGTTTGGTTAAAAAAGAAGCATTCAAAACTAGTTAATCACTTTATAAATAGCATAAAGGTTATTTTGTCATAACAGGAAGATTGTATATTAATTTAAATATTAGAATACTCTCTGTTATGCTTTGTAAATCAAATTCATTTTTGCAGCTGAGTAACAATAAAAAAAATTTAAGGGTAAGAATATAACTAATATATAATTCTAAATATATATACTTTTGTTTGGCAAGGGTAAAAATGACCACCAATACAACATTTTATATTTTTATTTGTACTTCCAAAATTAAACCATGTAAAACACAACCTGTATTTAAATTATTATAATTATTTATGTTTTTTTAATTGCAAAGCAATAATACTATGAACTTTTAGAAAACAGTGATATTAATGAACTGTTTGGATAAATTACAAATATAACAACTACAGCAGATAGATATAAACCATTAATAATATTTGTGTTAAACGCATGCAGATAAAGTATACAAGTTTGGGATTTTATTTATTGCTTGGCATGCATGTAGAGCATCAAGTCAACAACTCGGTTGCTGTAGCCAAACTCGTTGTCGTACCATGTCACCAGCTTCACGAAACGATCGTTAAGAGCAATTCCTGCACCAGCATCGAAAATACTGCTTCTCTTGTCACCATTGAAGTCACACGAGACGACTTGGTCTTCAGTGTAGCCTAGAATTCCACACAATGCCTTAGATTCCGACGCCGCTTTCACAGTGGCTTTAATCTGGTCATAGGTCGCAGCTTTGCCCAAACGTACGGTCAAATCAACGACAGAAACATTTGGGGTTGGAACACGGAATGCCATGCCGGTCAATTTTCCAAGAAGCTCTGGGATAACCTTTCCTACAGCTTTGGCAGCACCTGTGGAAGCGGGAATGATGTTTTGTGCTGCTCCACGGCCATCACGCCAGTTTTTGGCACTCGGTCCATCAACAGTCTTCTGGGTTGCAGTATAGGAGTGAATAGTGGTCATCAAGCCTTCCTCAATGCCAAAATTGTCATAAATGACTTTAGCCAAAGGAGCAAGACAGTTGGTTGTGCAGGAAGCATTGCTAACAACCTTCATATTCGGGTCATATTTTTCTTCATTCACACCCATAACAAACATTGGTGCATCAGCCGATGGAGCAGAAATGATAACATGCTTTGCACCTCCCTTAAGATGAGCCGAGGCCTTTTCAATAGTTGTAAAAACACCAGTTGATTCTACGACGTATTCAGCTCCGTCTTTTGCCCATGGGATGTTGGATGGGTCACGTTCTGCATGAACAGTAATAGATGCTCCATTGATGACTAGTTTTCCATCCTTGTGGCTAACATCACCTTGGAAGGTACCATGTGTGGAGTCATATTTGAACATGTAAACCATGTATTCAAGGTTGATAAATGGATCATTGATGGATACAATTTGGATGTTAGAGTTAGCTGCTGCAGCTCTGGTTACCAAGCGACCAATACGGCCAAATCCATTAATTCCAACGCTAAGAACCATCTTGTTTTGTTAGTTTTATAAAAATGAAACTTAAAATTACCAAAAATGAAGATTTCTAAATTTAGAATAAAAAAAGTCAAACGGTTGCACTTACAATTTTATAATAAACAAATATTAGCTTTTGTAGACATTTTAACAACAACTGATAGAATATAAAACGGCAAAAACAAACTAAAACTTTTGCCGACTAGCTATTATTCACGTCTATTTATTCTGATATAAAGCGCATTCGATTTAGCAAACCCACCCCTGAGTGCCTGGTGATAATACGTCATGCGGTCATTAATCAAGCTTATTTTTCAGCCAATCGAGTTGCTGGTTCCGCAGTTTGCAACTATTTAATTTATTTTTGTTTTTACAAACATGAAGCTTGCCTTATATTGACCAAACCTGTCAGATTGTCTATTATTAACCCTTGAAATCTGAGAAATACCGTCTTTAGTTTCAACACGCTGTCGCCGCGTGATCATTTTGCGAACACGCGCGCTCAAGGTTGTTTCAAAGTGAATTGAAGGCGACGAATTTCACACGGTTTTAAAGTTGCTTTTTACGCCTAAAAACTTGATTTTTTTATTCATTTATAAACAAAAATCAAACGTATTATTAGCTCATTACCTAAAACCATCTAAATTTCGTCTGTAAGTTATTGGCTAAAAAAACACGCCCATTGCTTTTCGCTAAACTGGTTGGTCGATTCCTTAAAAAATAAGTCGGCGGATTTTATGGCTACGTGACACTTGCGTTGCTTCAAAACGCAATGCCGGAAGAATGTATCACAGCTCACGTTTGTTTTTTTCGGTTAGTTTTTTTTATACAACGTTTTTCATTGAATAACTTTACTAATTTGCCTCCATTTTGTATTTTAATTTCGTCACGTTTATTATTTGAATCCGACATGTCATGACATTTATTTACTGTTAGAAATTTTGTTTAATTTTAAAAAAGAAATTATAGATTTTGAAATTTAATAAATATGAATTTTAATAAATTCAAAACGTTGCCCGCGTTATAAATACGTATTACTTTATTTATGTTTCGTCATAGTTTAAAGTGTCAATACCATTGTTACAAACATAATTTCTGATTTCTATGAATGATGTATGTCGAGACGAGCCCATATTAGACATCTGGCTTTCATTCGCTACAAGTTGATTACGTACGAAAGTCGTTTTAAAATATAGAGCACCACAAACGGTAGTTTATAAGCGGAGGCCTCGGTACATTAGAGAGAGCAAATTAGAGGTAAATGTACTCACTTCGGTGGTACATATACTAAAATTGGAACGATACAGAGAAGATTAGCATGGCCCCTGCGCAAGGATGACACGCAAAATCGTGAAGCGTTCCATATTTTTCTTTTCTTCGATTCTTTCTTCTATAGTTTTGTATATAAAAAACACTAGAAAATGCAAATTTACAAGTTCAAATATATTGAATTATTTTTTATTTAACGTAAACATATACTTTCGTTCAAAGTTTGGCGAAATTTGATTTATTAAACACTTTAAAATAAAAGTAAACTGTATTAATTATGAAAACTCTCTACCAGCATGAATTACTGTTTTTTTCAAAAAAATAATCCAAAATTTTTTGAAACTGACCAAACTATTTCGGACAGCTTTATTTTAAGCACAACTTATTTTCAACTTACTTTTTTATAAACTTCTCAGTAATATATTCCAAAATATTTCCTAAAATCTAATCAACATTCAAATTCTAATGGTCTTATCTAATATTTTTTAAATTTTCCTTTGAAAATTCGCCAAGACAAACCTAAAACCCCATGTTATTAAGATTTGAATGCTTACTAATATAAAGGATAACTCAGAAGTTTAACAAAAAAATTTTATTCTTTGTAAAAATTAATTTAATATGCCAATATTTAGTTGTTTTTATAGATTCACTTAATAATTTTTTTCAAGTTAAAGTAAATATCTATTATTAAAAGAAAATATATTGATATTTTAACACTTTAATACAAAATTACAGTAAAATCATTAATCACAAAAACTTTGTTAACAACTATTCGTAGTGTTTAGTTTCAGGCATTGCTAAATGATTTATGCATCATCATATTTTTACCACGAAAACAATTTTGTGAATAGCCATAAAAGTAAAAGAGCACAAGCATCATAGCTATGATTAAAACTACTAAAATCATGTCGTGAAATATTAAACTAACTAAATCAACTCCCATTTGATTCCAGTCAAAGTCTTGTGGTAAATTAGGTACTGGATTATTATTAGGGGTTGTCATGTTAACATTTAAGTTAGTTGTGGACATTGGTGTTGTAGTAGTGTCAGGTACTAAAAATATAATTGTTATGTCGTTTTTAATTTTATACCTGCGAAATATAAAAGGACCTTAAAATTTTTTAATACCTCAAGGTCAGAATAGCTTGCAAAAATAAACTAGAAAAATAAAGAAACTATATAGGTGCTTAGTTAAATAATGAAACCAATTTAAAAGAAAATAATACAATAACTGTAATTACTTTTTAATCCATGATCATCACACAAGCCTGGGCAAGCACATGGACCAGTAAGAACAAAATCCTATACAAAATTATAAGTTAAATATTAATCTTTATAAGTTGTTCCAGCTAGTTAGGTAATTATGCAATAAAGTATATGGTATTCACAATAAAATTGCTCATAAAAATTTTACCAGTAATAAAATGTTTGACATCACAACGCAGCAACAGAATTTATTGTAATAAAATGCCTTATGAAATGTTAAATATATGGTTCCAATATTAACTTACATATTCTGTAGTAACAAGTTCTCCTACAAAAGTAAGAGTATGTTCTACTGATAGAGCTTCACATATTAATATCACTCTTGAAAATCTAAAAGTTTGTTAAATATTTTGGTATCAATCATTTTTTATTTGTTTATATTAATTTACTTTTGACTGCTTGCAAAAACTTTTTGATACTTAATTATTGATTACAAAAAATTTCAGTAAACCTTTTAATTGAAAAATTAGTTTCATTTATTTAATAAAATAACTAAATGTACCTGACTCCATCTCTTGCTAGATAGGATATTGACAACTCTCCATCATTAGAAAATGTAAAATTCTCTGAAGTTTGAATTCCTAGATCATAATAATCGTTTGGATTGGTCCCAAAGTATTGTAAAATCTATTCGGAAATAAGTTTTTATAAGTTAATCTATTCGGAAATAAGTTAAAGTAAATTTTTAAAAATGTGTATTTTATTACAAAAACTTACATATAATTATAATTTTTGGGTTAAAAAAAATATAATTTTGTTGCCTTTTTATGTAGTTTGGACAAAATTTTAACTTACAGCAAGGTCTGTGTACTGAGCATGTGTGAAACCAACACAAGGGTTATACTGGTAAACCCAGCCATGTAGTCCATCTATTTTCCATTTAGGAGGAGTAATTGTGGACAAACTCTTCAGATTAACTACACCACTATTGTCTGACATCTCGCATCTAATTAAATATTTAAATTTTTTAACCGTAATTGATAACTTGACAGCATTTAAAAATTTTTTTTTATAGAAAAATAATTATATATAAGTCTTACATGCAAGATGCTGTTCTAGTGCATTTTTGTTGAGCTTGAACAACAATTAGACTTAATAATATCAATATATATTTCATCTTGTTCACTTTATATTCTGAAATATATTACATTTTTATAAATTTTTTTTATTAACAAATTAGTTATAAATTTATCAACAAATATATCAGCGTTTTGTTATTTGGAACTGTATAATAATCTGCAAAGCAATGCAGTTTTAAATGTGTTTGTTGACAAGTTACAAAATAAAATAGCAGTTTGATTACAATTTACTTTTGTTTTACTGTTGTGTAAATAGAGCATTAAAAAAGGTAGGCCTAAATATGTTTTATTATTGTGTGCTTACATTTTATGCACCATACAAATAATAATGTACTGCATTCTTTGCAGTATAATGGTAGTAAAAACAGTATTTATTAATATTTACATTAATTAAATTTTATTTAAACTTACAATGAAAATCATGTTTTAAAAACAACTTTAATATTATTATAATTTAGTGTAATTTAATTTTTTGTGTTTTTTTTATTTTTAATTTTAATAACTATACACTTACTTGGGTGTAACATAACAAATAAAGAAATTCAATTTGTAATAAATCCATATATACACATTAATTAACTTTTTTATAGTTTAATATCTTGTGGTACAATATTTGTAACACATGAGAATTAATTCAACATGTAATTTACTCGAAAAACAGTTTTATATTTAATATGTTTACCCCCCTACATTATTAAACAAAATTTAAAAAAAATTGTAAAATTAACATTGAAAATTCGAAATAAAAATTTAAACAAAGAAAAGTATATCAAAGAAAAGTTTATATAAAAAAAGTATATTCAAACAAACAAAAGTATATAACAAAGAAAAGTATATAAAAGTATAAAGAACAGTATATAACATATGGGGTAAGCTAATATTGAATTACTCAAAGTACCCAGCTAACACTCAACGTATATATAACTTTACGGGCGTTATAATAACGTTTTTGTTTGGTTATAAAAAATAAATGTTAAAGTAAATGTCGTAGAAAAGTTATATTTTGGGTATAATTTATCTAAACATTTTCAATAAAATATTAACGTTTATATTACGTTTTTTGAACGCAATGCGTTAACGCAATATTTTGGAATTACTGTAAGGTTTTAATAACGTATTTTGATAGTTTTTTAGCACTTAGTAATTTTAATGAAATCAAATTATTTTACATTTATTGATAAGTGTTATTAAAAATTGCTAAATCAAAACAGTGTTCAAAATTGTGGTTTTAACTCCGATTAAAAACCAAATCAAGTTTGTCCATAGATTTGTGAATTAAACCTTTAATTTTTAAAGCAAGTTGTATTTTTAATTAAAAAGTAAACAAACAAAAAAAAAATATTTAAAAATTCGTTTATATTAAATTATAATTTATTTTTAAAGAAAATTTTTAACAATTGGTGCAGAAATATATTTACGGTCCTTCTTTTAAAAGGCTAAAATACAATAAAGATTACGTAACTTTAAAACAATTTGCGCTACGAAATATAAAAAATACTGTGACGTAATTGGGTCATGTACAATTGTTGATTTCGATCGTGACAGTTTGACTCCCTTTTTGCCCTTTTCTCTAGTTGAATACAGAAGCGCGTGAAATTTAATTTTAAATTTAGCGCGAGTTTTGAAGTCGCTGACTTTAAGAATTTTAAAAAGTTGACGCAGAGAAAAGTTTATAGATTTTAAAATTACAAGCTTTTAGCAAATGTTTTTCATTAACGCAGTTTTTCTTACAAAAAGTGTATTTATTTTTGTTTTTACTTCTGCTTGTTGCTTGTTAATTAGCTAGGCCATATACAGATATAATCTGTTCTTATTTAGATTGTGGTTCAGGTGTTAGTAAAAGATGAGCTATTATAGCCGAGTTACCTAAAGTAATTCTAAGTGTACTACTTTAAATGCTAATACTTAATTATGAACCAATTTAACGGCTAACAAATAGAGCATAAAATGCCAAATTTTTAATTTAGTTAAATCCTAAGTGTTACTGGCCAAGAATGGGAGGAAAAAACAAGGCAAAGCGCGCGTTATTGCCAGATCCAGAAACCTGGGGACTTTACGATGTCAGGATATTGGCTCGGGCAGGTACATGTTTGGTTATAGTTATTCAAAAATTTGTTCAAAATTATATATGGCTTTTTTTTAGATGAGTATGCTAGAGCTATTGCAAAGTGTAACAGGGCTATGGAAACTTCCAATGTCGAATCAAGTGACGACACTTTAGAGCAGTAGAGAGAAAAAGAAAAAATCTTTTCGCTATATTGTTGAAGATGATAGTAAGAAATAGTTTAAAATATTTAAAAATAAATTTAAATAAATTATTCTTTTTTTATACTTTTAGAGGATGAACCAATGTCATCACTTGTTTATGATTAATAGGCTATTAACCGTCGTTAATTTATCCAATTTTAATGCGTGCATATTTGTTATTTTTCGGTACGATGCTTATCTCTTACTCCCCGCTGATATTCTTGACACGCCGTTTATCTTATTATATTGTCTCTTTTGTATTATTTTAGTTTTTCATTAGTGACCGTAATCTGTTTTTATTTTTTATATAATTCTTTTGACCTAAAAATTCTTAAGTTGTGCGCTTTGAATATAAATTCTTTTCATTGCAGGGGCCGCAATGAAAGCTCATCCGAGAATCGAAACCAAATTAATCGAGCATGAGATTAAAGAAACTCTAAAACATGCCTCAAACAGGCCCGGTGGTTCAAAATATAAGGTATGTATTTTTAACTACATAAATTCACATTTAAAACTTATTTAAAACTAGTTAAATTTAAAAAACGAGTATTTAAAAACCACGGGACCATGAAGTGTTTATCACGTCATTTCTTTTTATGTCAAGTTTCGACCTCGCAAAAAATTTAAAAAAAATACGCAACCAACTTAAAATATTGGGTCGGGTATATTGTCCGGCTCTAGACAAAACAACAAGCCGTTTACCATAGTAGAGAATTTCTCTATATATAGGTATTTCTCCATAAGAGAGAATTTAAGAGATCCGTAGTGTTATTATATTTTGTCTAGAACCGGACAACATATGTGATCTAAAATATTTTACGTCTGCTAACACATCCGTATGACGTTCCACGTTAATTGAAACCCGAGCGCTAAAAATTCCATTTTTATTTTTGCTTTAAATTCCAAAATCACGAGAACTACCTATCAATCAATTGAAAAAAGGCGATTCTTGTGTAAATTACAAATTTGCCAATATATTAAAAAATAGCACCTTAATTCGAAACGATTCCTTTATAGGTTTCTATCTATTTATTCATTGTGGCTTTTTATATATATATATATATCGGTCGCTTAGCTCTTATGTTACCAATTGTTACCTTTCTTTTATCTCAACATTTAGTACCATATTTTAAATATTTTTAGAAAACGAAAGATAAATCATCTTCAAACACTGGAAGTTCGTCAGAAGCTCTAACAGTGCCGTTCCCGTCAGATTGGGAAAATTCTGATTTTAATGATAAGTGAAATAATAATAAAAAAAAAATAAAAAAAATTTGGTGATTATTTTTTTGGTTCACTGAGAAAATGTTATTAAAAAGTCAGGAGAATACGTTTACGTAACGGATTTAGAAAGAATTATGAAAGGTTTTAAAAACGTAATGTAACGTTATAACAACCTGTAATGCGAAGCGGCTTCTGGCAAAATTGTTATCAAAAGTCAGAAAAATTCGTTTTTATAACGACTTAATAACGAATTATAGAAGGTTTTAAAAACGTAAAGTAACGTTTTGCCGACCTTTTGTGACTAACGTTGTAATAACGGTATTAGGAGTCGACAAAACAACCGTTATACTAACGATATAAATTGGTTACCGAAAACTTTTATAAAACGTTTTAAAAGCGTTATATTGTTAGCTGGGTAAACACATACATTCTCAAATCAATAGTCTTCAAATTTCGAAAGTATTTTATTTCTTTAAAAGGAAACTTTTTATTGTTATAATAGCGTCACTATGTTTGTTACTTGAACTATAGGGTTAGCTTACTACGAAAACTTTTATAAAACGTTTTAAAAGCGTTATATTGTTAGCTGGGTAAAACATACATTCTCAAATCAATTGTCTTCAAATTTCGAAAGTATTTTATTTCTTTTAAAAGGAAACTTTTTATTGTTATAATAGCGTCACTATGTTTGTTACTTGAACTATAGGGTTAGCTTACTACGAAACATTTCGTTGTAAGAAGGTTAAATTATTTGTCTACTGCTCAGATGCAAAAGATTTGATTTTTGTAATTAAATTTTTTTATATAATATGTAAAATATTTGTACAAGGTTGTTACTTTAAAAGTATAAAATGAATAAGATAATTAAATATGCACCCAAGGCAATGCGGCTAGGTGTTCATTTTTTGGGAACCAGAACAGTAATTTTAAAAATTGCCAACCCCACCCTTTGTAAGTGTTACGTTGATTTATTGAAAAAACTTATTAGTTCTTCACTCACTTCACTAGAAATTGTTGTTCGTCAAGTTAATGACACAACCATTCAGATTCAGGGAATAGGTTGGAAAATAGACAAAGGTATTTTTGTTCTAAATATATTTTGATAAATTCCAATAGGTTTTTTAAAAATAAAAGCCTAATGCTTAAAATTTTTTTATGTGACCACGACCGGTAGGCAAACATATTCTTACTAAAAACCTTATATAACCTACATAATAATTAATTTTTATTTAGTTTTTTGCGCATTGATAAATATAAATAAAAAGATATTCAATATTTATTATATTAGTTAGGAAAAATAAAATCAATTCGTGAAATAAAAATTTGTAATTTTACTACAAAAATATAGAATATTTGGTTGGATACATAGACCTTTAAAAATCCAAAGATAACAAATGCACTTAAACAATTTTAGTTCATAATTTCATTTTTGATGTTCTTCATTCGATTATTCTTGATACTGTGCACTTTGAAGGATCTGGTATTCAAAGTTTTTTTCAAGAACAAAATGATGCCTATTTAAAAGAAATAGAGCAAAAACATTTCTGTTACATTGAAATATCAAAACATACAAAACTTCAAGGAACAAATTTAAATGTAACTTTCCTTTTTAATTTTATAACTCCTTATTTAAGGTATTCTTAATGTAACTTTGCCAACTCTTGGAGTTGTTTTTTTGGTTTTGGGTATTATTGGCCTACTGTTGCTCTTTAAGTATTCTGCTTTAGATTGTACTTTTAGCATCTCTTTTCTAAATGTTTTCCTAAAATTATATATTACAATAGTTATTATTATGTTTAGGTTAAATTTCAGTGTTACCATACTGGAAATGAATCAACAATCAGAGTGTTAAAAAACTCTTACACCGACATTGAATGTGACGTACTTGTAATTCCTTTAGCAGAAGATTTAACGGAAATTAATCCATCAAGTATGCTTTTTTAAAAAAATTTTAAATGTGATAAAAGCACAAAATAATGTTTTTAATTTGTTTGGATATGCATTCATAACATTAGACTGTTTCAGGTAATTTAAACATTTCAAAATCCGGACATTTAGATCAGATCCAATTAAAATCTAACTCTGGCTTACCAATCTTTGAGATTTTTTGCTGCACCATTGGAGACCTGTTTTTTAAAAAAGTTGTTTTTGTTGTTGTTCAAAGGTATATTACTTTTATTAAAAAGTTTGTAAGCACAGTGGTTACAACATATATACTGTGGGACTATTTAAATATTAAGTGCTCTTTTGACAAACTTATTATTGCATTTTTACCTTTTTTTAAGTGACCAAGTGATATCTGTAAAACAAAGAGTTGCTGAATGTCTTCGCTATTGTGAAAAATATAAGTCAGTTACATTGCCTGGTTTTTGGGGCTATATTAATATGACTGGTGTCTTGGCAATTGATCTAATTGTTGACGCAATTTTAGAAAACAATAACAAACTACAAGTAATTTATTTAAAAAATATATGTTATATTTTCAAAAGTTGGCCTAAAGTTAATTAAATGTTCACATTTAATCTTAGTGACATTGTGCCACTAGTATGTGTTTTAATTATAAAATGTTAATAAAAATATATTGTTCAGATTAACGTTGCAGATCCATGTAATGAAGAAATACTTGAGCTATATGAAAATTATCTGACAAAAAATGTAAAGCATTTAAAATCTAAAAAAATTAAAAAAAAAAATTAAAAAAAAATCTAACGAAATAATTTTTAATATTTATTGCAGAAAATGACCAAAGAATTAAATTTCACCACCGAAATTGGATGCATTAGAGCAACGGTATATAACGGTGATATTACCAAAATTAGAAGCGATGCAATTGTTAATACAACAAACAGCGACTACGAATTATCAAGTAAAATATTTTTGTTTATTTATTTTTAATATGTAAACCAGTTTTAAGTTACCAATATTATTTCTAGATATTATTAACCTAGTAAATTACCTGCTTTTTATTATAAGCAGAAAACCCTTTATTCAGGATTTAAATGATTCAAGTCTATTGATTCTTAAAGATAAAATGCACAAACCTGGGTTTATTTTTTTATTTCCTAATGCACATATTTCATTTTATGACTGTTATTGTATTTTTGCCAAGATTTTAGCAATGATTATTTTTAACAATACTTAAGACAATATTACCACATAAATAATTTAACAATGGTGAATTGCTAAAAATTTAAAATTTTTTTTTTGTGCAGATGACTTTTGGGTTGGGCTTGGCTTTTCATAATAAATTAACGTTATATATTTTTAAGGTACACCTTACTCGAGAGTAATAATTCAGCAGAATAAAACTTTAGGAAATAATATATTTTGTATAAAAAAATTTTAAAATTGGAATTGCCTTATGACTTTTTTGGTCTTTATTTTACTTTATGATTTAGATCAACTACCTGTCGATCCTGATTCAATTACATTTAAGCTTTATGCGTACGGTGAAGACAGATTTAATAAGGTAGGTGTGTTGTGTGTATGTTAACTTAAAAAAAACTAAACAATTTTTTCATATAAAATGATCGTGTAAAATCCTATTGTGTTTTATTTATTATATACTATTATACATATTATTTAACATAATACATTTATCTAAGCATACTTAAAACAAGTTTTACAGGCTAGTGCAGATTTAGCAGCTTATGTTAAAGAAAAGTTCGATTGTGAGGTAATGGAAAATGAGTTATTAAACAACAAAGATGTTGAAATGGAGTTTCTGAAAGAATCTGAAAAGTTATTTTTTAAGCACAACTTAACAATAACGAATGGTGGCAAGTAAGTTTATTTCGAAATTATATTTTTTAATATCAAATAATTAAAATAAACTTTACTGTTATTATTTTTTCTTATTTATTTTCTTAGTATTATTTTCTTATTTAATAATTTAGAAAAATTACAATTAATGGTGAACGTTCAAATGTTAAATTGGGAAAACAGAAACTAGAAACATTTTTCGATAACTGTAAAAGAGCCTTGCAAATGTCTAAATTCGTGCAGTGGAAGTATAAGGAAGATACCTCAGACATTTTTATAAGTTTTCCACCAATTTGTTGTTTGGAATTAGAAGAAAAATATGTAAGTGATTTTTGTGTAAATAAATACTTAAAGGTGTAAAATTTATGATTTGTTTGGAAAATTTAAGAGATTTGCTAACCTTGTTTTTGTTTTTTTCTTTATATTTTTGATGATTGTTACGTTAATGCATATATACGATCATGTTTGTTAAAAAATACAAAGAAAAGAATGGTTTTGTTTTTAGGATATGGATAATCACACTCCATCGGTTTTTGAATTCACCAAAAATGAAAAACTAAAAATATTTGAAGCAAAAATATTTCAAATCTCTTCTAGCAAATTCTCAGCTAAATGCTTAATCACAAAAAAACATGTTGACATTCAACGATTAGTAAATCCTGAAAGTATTACTAAAATCTTTTTATTGTATAATTATTATATCTATATATATTTAAATGGTAGGGCTTAATAATTCAAAGTAATCTTTTCACAAAGTCATAACACTAGTTCTTTTTAATTATTTATAATATATTATAAAAATGTGAATTTCTTAAAACAATATTGTAATATTTTAGATGAGTACCCAGCTTATTGGAGTCAATGGGTAAATCAAGATACAAAACCTTTTAAATTAAATAAAGTCGATCAAGCTACAGACGAGTTTAAAGATGTTCTAAAAAAGTATAAAGATGCAGGTCTTCCAATTACTACTGTTGTTAAGGTAAAAGTCAAACCAGAAAACTTTTTTAAAATTTAATTTGCAATAAATGTATTAAGTTTTATCTAATATACTACAAAGTGCTAAAAAATAATTTTAAAGCAAAAAAGTTTGTTTAAGTTTTAAAGCAAAAAGTTTTTTTTTTAAACAAAAACAATTGTTTAAAGTTTTTTTTAATCCTGTTAATAACCTAGATGTACTAAAAATTGTTTTATTTTAGTTGGAAAGAGTTGAAAATCCAACACTGTATATACAATTTCTTGCTCAAAAACAAAAGGTTGAAAGTCGCATGCTTCGTGATAAAATTAATCAACAGACAACCCGAGAATTATTTCATGGAACTTCTGAAGATGTTTGTTTAACAATCTGTAAGAATGGATTGGACAGAAGTCATGCAGGCAAAAACAGTAAGTTGCCTAATTTTTTTAATTATGCTGTTAAATAGGTTTAGTTTTAAATAGTGTGAAATTACATATTGATGGAAAGATAAAACATATAAAACTGTTTAAGAAATTCAAGCCAGATTTGAAAAAAAATATACTTTAAACTTAATTTTTTAGACACATTTTATGGTTTTGGAGTTTACTTTTCCACTTCTGCCCAATATTCGCATGGATTTACAGATGCTAACAAAGTAGGCGAAAAAAAGATGTTTCTAAATGAAGTAGTTTGTGGAGAATACACATTAGGTACTCCAACAACAAAATTTATCCCAAAAAAGGATAATAGCGAAGATGTTTACGATAGTGTTGTAGATAATATGACAAACCCCACACAGTATGTAATATTCAGAGATTATAGTGCATACACCCAATACCTACTTACATACAAATGATTTAACTGCTTTAATTTGTGTACAGTTTATTTTTCTTAGTATTTTTCCAGTACTTTTTAAAAAGTCATATTTCAAAAGATGTTAACTTTTAACCAATTTAAGTAGCTTTAATGTTTTTGTGTATTTTAAACTATGTCTACAAACTGTAATATAACTTTTATTGTGTGGATTTAATCTTTTAGTATTGAGTTGAATTAGTGGCTTTTTAGTTTTGGCGTGTTTTTATAGCTATGGTTTGAAAATTTATTATATCTACTTTTTCAATACTATTAATTTTGTTTATATTTATTAAATTTCAGATTTTTGTAATTTCCAAATTTTAAAAATTTTATTTTTAAATTATTCTACTGATTTTTTCGCATTCTACTGATTTTTTCGCCTGTACTAACAAATTAGGTAAAAAAATAAGTCCAATAATTTGTAAAATTCGTGTTAATGATATTATTTGTAAATTTTGTTACTTTACTCCCTTAGTATAGTGCAACCTACTTAATCAACTATGACAAAATAATCCTGCACACAAACTTTGCAGAAGTAAAGTTTTTTGATTTAACACATTAATAAAACTGTAGTTAAAGGCACAAATTTTGATCTAATTAAAAAATTGGCAACAAATGCCACAATAATTGATAATTAAGTTGTGTCTAAATATTTAAATTTTTTGTAGCTGATGTGTTTTACAATAACTATTTTCAAATTGTTGATATTAAAATGTGTATTGCAGTTTTATATAGGTGTAAATAAATTTGGATTATTTTCAGACAAAGGACTATTGGTCTATCGCTAAAATAACATAGGTAAATCTAAACTTAAACTAACCCTTAGTCATTAAAATGAGCAAAAGTTATTACTTTAGTAAGTTTTAAGGCCTATTGTAATTGTTAGGTCAATAGGTGAAAAATGTCATTGGTGAGAATCAACCTTGAAACCTTTTAGCACTTTTGTATGTCAATAAAGCTTTAACACTATTAGTCTTGGGGCTTGTAAAGAATTTTTAACATCGACTAGCTTGGCGGTATGATTTAATTACTCAAAAAATAAATGACAGACTAGCAGCGCGGTGTAGTAGTCAAAACACTTCCTTTACTATATGAGGTACTAGGTTCGATGCCGAGTAGTTTCATTCTGTAGCACCCATGAGTAAGGCGTTATAAACTCCTGTTGAGCCAATACTTAATCAGCGGTTTAATTAACAGGCAATTATTATCTATAATATTCCAAACTGCCAAAGGTAACTCAAGACTGGGTCGGAGTAACTCATGTTACTCTTAGTTTAAGTCGCGCATTCGACCTTCCCACATCGAGGATAAAAATATATACAAAAAAAAAAAAATGTTGTTTCTTTATAGTGCGTTTATTTTCGTACAACAAGGTTCCGCTATTGCATTACGTTACATGTGACTGTTTAAGTTATGAAACGGTTGCTAATTTTTAAGCAAAACAGTTTTATCCCAACTTATTAACAAACGAAAATTTTTAGCTGATATTAGTGTGGTGACAGATAGTGCCACACGGTATTGTAGGTACTATCTGGTACCGTTCAAGCCATGTAAGTGGCGGTGAGTTGAACATTGCAAACGTGTGATATTGTTAGTGTATATATTTAGTAAAAGTTATTTGTGCCGATTTTTAAGTTTCTTGTATAGCTTAGTACGATATTTAACTTGTTTTAGAGCACAAATGTTGGTATTACAGTCTATTTTACAAAAAATAAGACGCTGTCAAACTTTTGTTCCTGTTTTAGTTCGTTCTGCTAACGTTACAGTATTTAATTCTAATTTGTTACGTTTTTTAACAACTATGCCTTCCGAAAAGAAACCTTTTGCCCGCTTGCCTTCCACTGTTATTCCTGTTAACTATAATTTATGGCTGAAACCTTCGCTAAAAGATTTTGTTTTTGATGGAAAGCAAAATATTGAAGTTAAGGTTTGTATAATTGGTTTAAAATGTCAACTTTTCGGTGAATAATCTAATAAATTACCATTTGTTTAAAATTTAATGATAACCATAAGGACTAAGTTAGTAACATTTAAAAAAAGCATATTTTCACAACTTTGCCAGTAGCGTGGTGTAGTGGTAGGAACACTAGCTACACCACACATGAGGTTGTAGGTTGAATCCCTACTGCTGTTATGTAGTAGCCCCCTTGAGTAAGGCGCTATAAACGGTACAAACTTCCGCTGAGCCAGCACTTAATCAGCAGTATAATTATCGGGCATTTATAATCTATATTATCCCAAACTGCATTTTTTTTGTAGGTCAACACTTCCACTGACACTGTTATCTTAAACAGTGTTGATATTAGCATTGGATCAGTTAAGTTTGTTGGTAATGGAAAGTCATTGAGTGGGGTTGTTTCATATGAAGTTGAACATGAAAAAGCAACAATTAAATTTCCTGAGAACTTGCCAACTGGTAAAGATGGATTTTTGTTTAATTTTTTACGTTTTTTTTGTAACTTTTGATCTACTGCAACGAGTTGCAATTATTGGAAAATAATTCCAATACTTGGTAGTCTTAACTATTAATTTTTTGTGTTTTCTTGATATAATTTTCAAAGGTTTATACTTTATTTAAATTATGTGTATTTAGTTATTAGTTGGTTTTTTGTTGTTTAGGGGCAGGATCATTGGAGATGGATTTCAAGGGAGAAGTGAACAATAAAATGAAAGGCTTGTACAGAAGCAAGTATGTTAAGACTTTTTTTAAAGTTTGATTACCATGATGTACTATTCAACATATTATGTATATATACACAATTTAATACAAAGTTTCAAGTCTTACTTGACAACATGATATAGTCATTACGGCACAAATAATAGGTATTATTATGTAAAATTCCTGATTAACATTCAACTGCTTTCGAATTAAAATGTCCTTAATGTCTTTAGCTAAGGTTCTGCCAGTCTGGTGAGCCTAAAAAACAATTGAAAAATAAATTAAGCAATAAAACTGAGTAATACTATTTAAAATAAATAAAGGCTAAGCTTCATTATGCATAGATTTTTTTATATTTTATTCTAGGTATGTTGTCAACGGCGAGGAAAGATTTGCAGCAGTAACTCAGTTTGAAGCAACTGATGCAAGAAGATGTTTTCCTTGCTGGGATGAACCTGCATTAAAAGCAACTTTTGATGCAACTTTGGTGGTTCCCAAGGAATTGGTTGCCCTCTCCAACATGGTGATTATTTATTTTGTTTACATTTATTTATCTTTGATGTGGCAAGGTCAATTTTATTAACATAAAGTAATATTTGTTACTTCGACCCAGTCTTGATTTGCCTTTGGCTGTTGAGGTTATTATAGATTATAATTGTCTGATAATTGAGACGCTGATTACGTGCTGGCTCAGCAGGATTTCGTATTGTTCATAGCGCCTTACTCGAGAGTGCTATAACATAAGAGCAGTCGGTGTCAACCCATCACCTCATGTAGTGAAGACAAGTGTTTTGATCACTACACCATGCTGGCTTGTTTAATTAGGATTTGTAGTTGACATTGGCCTATGTATTTCACCAATATTTTAATGTTATTACATTACATTTAATACTTTATACTGTGGTTTAATATTTAATTCTACTCATGCCAAAGAAATTACTTTTTATTGAAATTGTATATTTGTTTTTTAGAATGTAATTGAGGAAGGAGTGTACAGCGAGGACAAATCGTTAAAAGTTGTGAAATATGCTCAAACTCCAATTATGTCAACTTATTTACTTGCTTTTGTTGTTGGTAAGATATCAAAAATAATTTATTTTATATCTTTATTTAACACTATGTACTCTACTAACTTAATTTTAGAAAAAATAGTTAAATTTTCAAATTACCAATTAAAGAAACAAAATAAGTAAAAAAAAACAATATAAGTAAACAGTTGTCACACTTTTTCACATACCAATATCAGTTAAAAGTAACACTAATTTGTTTTGTTTAAATAATATTTTTGTTTGTGTTTTTTTAGGTGAATTTGATTTTGTTGAAGATACTTCTAGTGATGGTGTTAAAGTTCGTGTTTATACACCACTTGGAAAGTCAGAACAGGTAAGTTAAGTTGTTTACAATTATTTCAAATACCGAGTTCTATTTTCACTAAAGAAAATGTCCAAAAGTGGTCTCAAATTACCTTCAATAGCTTAAAAGCAAAAGTGAAATTTTTGTGATTTTTAAGAAATTTTTATTTTTTTATTAAACAGGGAAGATTCGCATTGGAGGTGGCTACCAAGGCTTTGCCGTTCTACAAGGATTACTTTGACATTCCATACCCTCTTGCTAAAATGGATCTGATTGCAATCGCTGATTTCTGTGCTGGTGCTATGGAGAACTGGGGGCTAGTTACATATAGGTTAGTTAATAACTGGTAACATGGTGTAGTGGTCAGAACACTTGGCTTCACTACATGAAGTCCTGGGTTTGATCTTCTATGGTCTCATGCGCCTTTGACTAAATTGATATAAACGGTGTGGACTCCTGCTGAACCAAAACTTAATCAGCTGCCTAATTGTTGGGCAATTACAATCCATAATATTCCAAACTGCCTTGAAGACTGGGTCAGTAACTGATGTTACTTTATGTTTAGGTCGAAAAGTCGATCTTCCTACATCGAGAATAAATACCTATCTAAAAATATATATATAAGTTTGTTTTTACAACATGTTTAATTTTTTTTTTTCTTAAGGATGTGTGATTACATTTTTTTACTATTTTTTTGTCCTTTTTGTGCTTTGAAATAATAATTTTATGTTGATAGAGAGACAGCTTTGCTGATTGATGAAACGAGTTCGTCAGCTCATACTCGACAGTGGGTGGCACTGGTGGTCTCCCACGAGCTTGCTCATCAATGGTTCGGAAACTTAGTCACCATGGTAACAATAATTTATTCTACTTTTTGTTTAATCAATTTAAAAAAAATCTTTTTGGGTACTTTTGCATAACAAGCATATTGTGTTTGGTTAGTAAAATCATTTTTTTATTTTTTTTGTCTAAATAAATAGAGAAGTATACTTGATAAATGCTTTTTTTGTTAAACTTTTGCAAAGTTAAGCAAGTTGTAATTGTATAACCATCTAAGCATAACTAGAATAAAAATTTTTGTTGGTTGTTAAAAGCATTTTCTTTAGATTGATAGTTTATATTTTTATAGGAATGGTGGACTCACTTGTGGTTGAACGAAGGATTTGCTTCGTTTATTGAATATCTTGCAACTGATCATTGTCATCCCAAGTTTGATATTTGGACCCAGTTTGTTACCCATGACTTAATGAGGTCTGGAAAAACTAGAATTTTAATAAAACTTTTAATAAACTTGTTTTTTGTAAAATAATTTTTTTTAATTAAAATTTGTTTTGTTTAGGTTATTTTACTGTGTGTGTTATATACCGAGTGTTAAAATAACAATTCTTTTAAAATATTAAATTTTTTTAAGGGATGTTTCTAAAAATTAAATTAAATTTAAAATAAAATAACATTTTTTTTCTAAATTAAAAAAAAAAAAAAAATTTAAAAAAAATTTTTATCCAAAATTTTTAGAGCTCTTGATCTTGATGCATTGGACAACAGTCATCCTATTGAAATTCCTGTGGGTCACCCGGATGAAGTGGATGAGATATTTGATGCAATCTCGTATAGCAAGGGAGCTTCTGTGATCCGGATGTTGCACAACTGGATTGGAGATGAGGTAAAAAAAGTTTTTACATTTTTTTAATATTTTAGAAAAAAATTTTTGTTCTAAAATTTAATTTTTTTTTTTATTAAAAATTCTTTAGTTTTTTAAATTAAAATTATTCAAATGGACCTTATTTTAAAAAAATATTGGTATTTATTTATTTTTTTAATTTATTACATTATTTTATTAGAGTTTTAAGAAAGGTTTGCATGAGTATCTAACCAAACATGCTTACAAGAATGCTTTCACTGAAGATTTATGGGAATCTCTCGGTAAATCCAGTGGAAAACCTGTTCAGAAGGTAAACTATAAAAATGTTTTTCAAATATTGTTGCAGCAACTTAATTAAACACTTTTGTATACTCTTTAAATTTGGTGTTAAAACTTACATGGTTTTAGTTAATTTAGACTAAAAAAAATTTATTTTTATTAAAATTTATTTTTTTGATTTTTAAAATAAAATTTTGAATTATTTAAGGTAATGACAACATGGACCAAACAAATGGGTTACCCTGTGTTGAATGTTGAATGTAAATCAAGAACTGATAACAGCATCACTTTAGCTATTACTCAAACCAAGTTCAGGGCCAATAACTCAAAGAAAACAGTTGGTTAGTTAAATTACCTTTTATCTTTAATATAAATTTAACTTTTTTTTAAAATATTTTTTTTTTAAATTAATTTTTTGCTATTGTTTTTTTTTCTTCATATCCCCTTAAGGGTAAAGGTTTTTAAACCTTTCGGCATCCAACGCTATGACCATTTCACCACACTACCGGACTACTTTACTTTTTTAATAAAACTGATTTAAATTAAATATTGCAGGTGATAGTGCTAGCTTGTGGTCGATTCCAGTTTCTTTCTCAACTGAAGCATCACCACATGCAGCAGTAAAAAGCATTTTAATGGAAACACCAACAACGGAAGTTACGATTGATAATGTGCCCAGAAACAGGTATAACAAAATTTGCTGTCAATATATTCAAAAGTTGGGTAAAAACATCTAAAATTATTAATAATATGCATATGTTTTTTGCTTTATTATACAAATCTAAAATTCTAATTTTTTTAAAAATATTTTTTATTGTTATAGTTGGGTTAAAGTTAACCCGGGAACTTATGGATTTTATCGAACCAAGTACAGCTCGGAGCTACTCCAGGCTCTTCTTCCTGCTGTGAAGAACCAAACTTTACCTGCAAGAGATCGTCTTGGGCTTCAAAGTGATCTCTTTGCACTGGTTAGTTATTACTTTAACTTAATTTGTGTATAAAATTTTATTTAAAAAGCAAATTAAAAAAAAACTTAAATGTTAAATTATTTTTAAAAAATAGAGCATTTGGTCACTTTTTTTTAGATTTTAACAGACATTATTAGATTTTAATAGACATAGTTAAACTCTATTTTATTAACTAGTTGATACCTTGGCTTACAGTCAGGATTTTATTTGTTGCAAGAATGTAGCAACTCTCAACAAATATTTGCCTGCAATAATTTACTTGCATATCACAAAAGGCATTTTTTTTTTATTTGATCGGCTATATACATATATATTGTCCACAAAGCTTCATTATATATAGAATTAATTAATTTTTTTTTATAATTTTTTCGTTTTATTTTTAGGCATCATCAGGTCTAGCTCCAACCACTGACTTCTTAACAGCACTTGCTGCTTATGAGAATGAAACCAACTATACAGTTTGGAGTGATGTTAGTGCAAAGATCGACTCTCTATCGAAACTTTTGTGGAACGAAGACGCTGCTCACGAAAACTTTAAACTTTTCACTCTGAAACTTTTGAAACAAACTTCTGATAATTTAGGATGGGATCCTAAGGAGGGAGAGGGTAAGTTAACTTTTTTTGCGACAAAGATATTTTTATTCTTAATTTAAGAAAATATATTTTTTTAAATTATGCTATTTAAAACTTTTTTTATCTTTTTTGACAATATTTTTTTATTCCTAACTTAGGAAAAATTTGTTTTCAAAATTACTTTAAATTAAATTTTTTTATGTTACTGTATTACTTATAAATTAGGTCACCTTGACAGTATGTTAAGAAGTTTAATGATCTCAAAAATGGGAAACTGTGGATGTAAAAAAACTGTCGATGAATCTGTTAAAAGGTTGAGCACCCATGTAAGTTATTTGCTAGTTATTAAGTTATATTGTTTAGGGTATTATCGGGTATAGTAATATTTCATGTTTATTAACCATTTCACTACTGTATTACCTAAATTGTTTTAAAATACCAGTAATAGGATTTAATATTAGGTCTGTAGTAAATTTTAATTTTTTTTAACTAGTTTTTTACTTTTTTAACAGATTAATCTTATTGTGTTAAATTCTTCATTAATTTAACTACTTTAATGTGTTTTTAGTTATTTTGATTTTGCATTAAGGGTGTATATACATTAAAAAAATTTATATATTTTTATTTAACGCTGTGTTTAAATAGTTGGATAATTCTTGTACCTTAAATGCTGACTTGAGAGGCCCAGTTTATGGAATTGTTTTATCGAATGGTGGAAGGAAAGATCTGGAAACCTTATTGAAAGTATAAAAAAATTTATTTATTTTGTTTAAGTGTTTAGCAGTTTGAAATAAATTATATAAACCCGCTACTTTTTGCCATGAACTTTGTTTGTAAATTTCTGTTATAATATTGTATTGACTATGATTTTTCATTGGCAAAAAAGTTAAAAATAATCCTTTTGAACTTATTTTCTTACATTAAATCAAAAATTGATTGCTGTTAGGTTTTTTATTTTTTATATTGTACACTCCCAAATTCTTCTTTTACCAAAATAAAAAAAAACTGTTTTATTCTCTACCCTGTAGATGCACAATGATGCGGATCTTCATGAGGAGAAGAACAGAATCGAGAGAAGTTTGGGAGCAACAGAAGAAGATGAACTAATTAAGGAAGTCCTTGACTTTGCAATGTCGGTCAGTAAAAAATAATTATTAAAAAATAACAATTATTTTTCAAGTTAATAATTTGGAAATTTTTTTGGATCCCATGTTCTTTACGTTCTTAGATAAAACTTAACACTATATAGCAAGAAAGGGAATTAGCTAGGACTGTAAAGTACAAGAAAATAAAGCGAGGACCAAAGAGTACGAGAAATTGTTAGCAAAAATTACTAAGTACAAGAGAAAATTAGCGAGGACTGTCAAGTATAAGTAATAGTTATCAGGGACTGTAAAATATGTGAGAGCTTTAGCAAGGACCGTAAAATATAAGAAAAAAAAAGCGTAAACCAAAGAGTACGAGAAATAGTTAGCAAAAATTACTAAGTACAAGAGAAAATTAGCGTGGACTGTCATGTATGAGTAATAGTTATCAGGGACTGTAAAATACGTGAGAGAATTAGCAAGGACCGTAAAATATATGACAAAGAATTGGCGAGGACTGTAAAGTACAAAAGTACAAGTAATCCCTTTCTTTCTTGCATTTTAAGATTTCTTTATTTTTAGGATCGAGTTAGATCTAATGACAAGGTTTTTGTGATTGGTTCACTTGCCATCAAACATAAGAAGGGAAGAGATATGGCATGGGAGTTCTGTAAAAGTAATTGGGAAAAACTTCATGAAATGTACAAAGGGATGTTTCTAATTGCTCGCTTAGTTAAGGTAATTAAAGATTTTTAAATTTCTTCATAGTTGTTAGTATAAATATTATTTAAATCTTATCCAAAACAAAAATTAGGAAAAAATTCAAAAAAAAATTTGTTTAAGGTTTAATTTATTTGGATATACAGCTTTAGGCATTACCTAGGTTTAAAGTTTTGTTATTTGATATTCTTAGCTGTATTTCCAATTTTTTCCTACTCTCTATTTATATATTTACTAAAATAAAAACTTAATTAGAGATTTTGAATTTTTAAGTGTTGTTTTATTAAATATGTTAACTTTTTCATTTGTAGATGACTACTGAACATTTTGGAACAAAAGAGAAAGCTGATGAAATTGAGGTAACTTGATTATATTTTGTATTGCTTTTTAAAACGATATTTATATTAGTTTTAGCTCGTCCTACAGTTAAGATTTTAATTCTTGTAATATGGTCACAATTTTCAACTAATGTTTGCCAGTGATAATTTACCCACGCACCACAAATGGCAGTTTTATTTATTTTAAAAGCCTATAAATTAGACATACACGTAAATATTGTTTTCTAAGCTACATTATATATAAATGTAATAACCTGAAACCTAAATTTATTTTAGGATTTCTTTAACAAGAATCCAGCAATGGCAGCAGAAAGAACAGTTCAACAATCGATCGAGCAAATTCGACAGAAAGATGATTGGTGGAAGAGAGATGGGAAGGCAATTTCGGAATGGCTTCAACAAAATATTGAGTAAAATTTTCAAGTTTTTTGATCAATTTCCAAGAAAGTAGATTTGATTTTGGATTTTTTTTTATTTTTAAGTTAGTTATTTAAAAAAAAGTGAAATGAATTTAAAATGTGATGTTTTCAGTTTTTTTGTTACGGGCTCTCATTTGAAAAAAAACATTTTTTGTGTGTATAAAACTTTGCTAAAATAATTCAATAAAGTTCAAATTTACAATGCTGCTTATGTAGGAATTTAATAATGTATATTTAGCTTTGCTTTTTTTCAATGATGTTTCTTAAACCATTTTCATACTTTTATGCCTAATAAAAAATTTAGCCAATTTTTAGCCAAAATTACTAAAAAAATTCATATTTTTGTTTACATGTATATAAAATGGACATTTTGTTACTGTATTTGGTAGTTTAAATATTTAATTGGTGTTAAATTAACCATTTTAATGGTACTTATTTTTGTTAAATTGAAGAGACCAAAATTAATTTTTGTAGCAATTTAATTGTGAAATTTTGTTTTAAAAAAGCCGCTGTCATTTTTTTGCTAATTTTGTGTTATTCTAAAAAGTTCTTTAGATCAAGAAATTCAGAATAAATTTGTTCGATTCCAAATGTTTTAAAATAAAATTTAAAAACTAGATACAAAATATATAATTGATAAACAGTAGTTTAAATGTAACATTGTTCAAAATCTTATACAGTATCATAAGGTAAAAAAAATATTTAAGGTTATTTCAAAAGTTGTTAGAATTTTATACACTTTTGCAACATATTTTAGCAATTTACATAATGGGGTATTTACTGCAATAAGGTATTTAATGTCTAACCAGAGGCTTGGGCGTTGCAGTCAATTAATTGTTAAATTGCTGATCACTGCAATCATATTGTCACAACTTTAAAATGGTAAACTCTAATTGGATTTTCACACATTCTTTACTTATAAAATATAATAAAAGTTAAGTTAAAAGTTTATTCTTTTAACTGTTACTTCTTAAGCACAGTTTTAAGCAGTATTTATTAGTATGATAAAGTTTATCTTTTGTTTAGGCCAAATTTAAATGCAAAAAAAAAGAATTGAATCTGTGGTTTACTAATTAGTAGAAGCTACCAAAAATAAATAGACAAAAAATTAAATATGTTTAAAAGTTTTTTTGTTGTATAGTTCAATTATATTAATATTAACACAAACAATAACATTGGTATTTTCGCATTTTTTTTGCAGACGTGTTTTGTTCTTTTCAAAATAACCTCAGGCCAGATTGAAACGTCATATTAAGGGTCGAATATAGATTTATTTAAATGTCATTATTGCTTATGATTTGAAATAATTGTAATATATGCAGCTGCTAGGTAGGGATAGTAAAGTTGTATACAGTATTTCGCGTATTAGTCAATAAGACAAAAAAATTTTTTTTTTACAAATATCAAAAAGGTTTTTTAATTTAGTTTATATACATAATTACTTACATTTGTGAAGCTATTTTTTGCGGTATATATAAACACTACAATCCGCCTACGAAGTATTATAGATGTTGTGTCTTTTTTAAAGTCTAACGCAAAAGTTTATATAATATAACATTTTTTACAGTTTAGTAATAATGTTCCAATATTTAATTATTTTGATTATTTTTTTATTATTTGAAAGCACAAAAGCTAATACTGCTGAAGATGACGGTAAAAATATTTTGTTGTTATTTATTTTACAATATTACAGAAAAAACAATTTTAAGAGCTTTTAAATTAAATAATTTTTGAAGAATTAATTTAAATCTTTTAGAATTTTATTACAACTAAAAAAGTTTTGATATTAAAAAATGATGTTTTTGTCCTCAAAGTAAATTATATTGATTTGTTTAATAATTTAACTCTTAAATATCCTTTTTTTGTCACAAATTTAAATAAATATAAAACAGATTTTATTTTAAAACAAAACAATATTTAATCTTTTCTTAAGATGCGGTTATACTTCCTATAATCCTTCCAATAGTAGCAGTTATAATGATCGCATGCATTACTGGATGTTGTATACAAGGAGGAAAATGCACATGTTATAAAAACGATGAAGATAAAAATAAATGTACGAAATGTTGTAGTTTTCCTTTTTTAATTTAAAAATAAAAAAATTTACATATTTTTTAAATTTTTGTTTAGAGCCCATGTAGCAAAATTTGGTAGCGAGTTTTTTTCTAATTCTTAACAGATATTTTAGGGGTAATTTTTCGATATATAATTTTTATTCCATTTTTTTCTTTTAATGTTACTGGGTTCTGTACTATCTAGTGCCTCCTGAACTAAGAGGAAACACACTTGGACGAGTTGGATTAGAGAAACCAATTTCATCCCGTTCCAAAAATCATTTATTAAACGCGCATGTTACAACAAGGCCATATTCTACTATAGCGTCAAGGTTTGTAAAATTTAGCAAAAACACATACGCGAGTTGGCGTTGCGGAGTTAGAAAAATTAGCTAGGCCAACCTATCTTGTATATGTAAAAAAATTGCAAAGTTTCAATAACAATTTTTTTGTGGCCTTGGCTTGAGTTTTAGCCAAAGTTTAATTTACAACTAAAGTTAATTTACTGTAAATAACTTTTTTTTAAAATTTTTTTAGTCTAACTTTTTTCATCATTTGATTTCAATTTAGATCGACTTATTTACCAGGATATACAAGAAGTTTAAATCCACCTTCTTATTATCCTCAACCTGTTAAAACTAAAAATAAAATTTACAAATCAGAAGGTGTGTAAATATTTAAATAAAATTTATTTCACATTTTGATTGGCATGCCAATATTCAAATAAACATTAAATAGTGCTTACATTAAATAATGTGCATTTAACTTTTATTAAGTTACTCATTTTTTACAATTAATTAAATAAACTAATTTTTTTCTATTAGTTCAAAATGTAAGCGAAATAAAAGCTTTGCCGAGTAGAGCACCAAGAACAAAAAGATAGACTTCGAAATCTTATATTTATGGTTGAACAAAATGTGCTTTAAAATTGTTTTAAAATAAAATTTTTAAGGTGAAGAATGTAGATATATTGTTATGTGTTTTTTTTTTTTTTGGTTTTTGATTACAGTTTTACAAAATTAAAATGTTTTCAAAATTAATTCAAAATTTCTAAACTAAAATATGTGAGAAAAATAAAAATATGGCTTTTTTTTCAAATCAATAAAATTGTTGTTAAAAACTGCCTTTAATTCGTTATAAAAACATTCATTTAAAATTCAATGACATTAATTGATTCACGTTATATTAATGCCGACAAAATAGATTTTAGGAAAATACAAAATTGATTTTACGCTTTTGGTTGTCTTATAAATATATTTGACGACCTAAAAAATAACAGAAGAAATATCATGTAAATCAAAAACTTCGCGAATTTAATAAATTGTTCAGCACTTTTTTATAAATTAATTTATTTAAATAGGCTAACGCTTTCCATTCAAAACCAAAATACAATCACGTGATCCTAAAAAGCTAATTTTATGAATAATTAAATTTTGGGATAGAAAAATTCAAAAAAATTTTTTTTTTAAATTTTTTGTGTTATATTGGTATGTCAAAAAATTATTGAAGGTTAACAAAATACAAACGTAAAGTTTTAAGGTAACGACATTTAATAAAAAATCTCTAATTCATTCTGAAATTGTAATCCGAATAAAAAATGGATTTTTAAGCTACAAAAAAAAAAAAATAAACAGAATTATGCAAATTTTACATTGGTATTTTAGTCCAACTGATTATATAATAATAGTAGCAGCTGAATAATTACTTAAATTATACTTTCAAGGCTAGGCTTTACAAAACCCCGAGGGTAGCATATACTTTGGCACAGTCAAGTCGCAGTAAATGTAAGTCGGTATTTGTTGTTATAACATCGGTTTTAAGTTCATGTTTGTATCGAAAACAATTTTAACCACACTTTAGGTGAGAAAATTAATCAGAATTTAAGTCGGTAAATTTGATCGAAATTCGCCTGTAATTTTGGTTTTGCGGTTTGGGTTTTCGATTGCTGTAATTAAAGCAGTCAAATTATGGCCGTTTTTTAATTGGATTACCTTCTTAATATGCTCGGTTTGTAGTGAGGTTATTCATTTTATATCTTTGACATAGTTCTTCCGAATACATTTATTTTTAGTATTATCTTAATGTGTTAAACCATTTGTTTGACTTTTTTAAGTGTCTTTATCTATTTCCAATTGCTATTAGTTATAAGCTTCACCTTATTCGGGCAAATTTATTTGACCAAATCCTAGATATCAATTTCGTTTTGCGTAGGTACAAGATAATATTGCGTCATTACTTCAAATATCACGTGACTTAGGCCTTTTAGATTTGATTAAAACGTAGATAAACTTATGGAAGCTAAAATTAAATTTAAATAAACACTTCGCGTATCTAGAAGAAAATTTGTTCGAAATTTAGGTTTTTGTTTAAAATTTCGCAATTTTTCAAAGTGACTTTATAATTTACAAATAATGTTTTAATATTTGTATTTCAATAAATACTAAATCAAAAAGCAATTTAATGTAACGGATTTAATTAAATAGAATATATTTTATACCCATAATTATACTTTTTGTTGTTTATTTATATATAATTAAACTACAAAACGTTGCATATTTATACAACAACAAATAATTTCTGGTGGACAAAAATTAAAACAATAATTTATAAATATCAACCAAGTTTTGATTTCAAAAATAAGAGATGTTTTTATTACATAAACTTTTGAGTAATGTGACAAGAAAAAAATACATGAAATTACGAGGTAATAATGTACATACATTTCTGCGTAAAGACCAAGCCTATGATAAATAACCACTCAGGGCCGCGGGGCAAATTCGTTGAAAAATCACAGTGTGCTATTATACAGTACTCTTGTCTGTTACCAGTATAAATCTGAAATAGTAGAGTTTTAAAAACACACCCTTCATTTATTATAAGCTTTAAGCAGTTAAGTAGGACTTATTATGTACTGTTCATGATATGAGATGTTAAAGGATTAATAAAAGTTATTTTTAAGATAAGTTTTCAATTATCCGTTATAGAAACAAAGGTTATTTGGGTTTGATTTTGATGAAGATTGTAAAATTATTGTGATAAAAATTAGAAAGATAATATGATTTAACAAGGGCAGTTATTATACGTATTAAAAATAATAAATCTTTTGTTTGAAATTGAGTAGCATAATGTTAGAATATGTTTTAACAAAGATTTTGTACAAAGTAGCAGAGATATTTGCGCTGTATGTCAATAAGTCCAACTACTTGTTAAATATTTATATTAAAGTTTTTGAGAAAAAAAAGGCTATTTGAGAAAAAAAAGACTTAAAAGATTAACAAATATATTTAGATTATGCTAATTTTATTGGTTTACAGAAATTTTAGAGCCTTAAAACTAATAAAATATGTAGGAGAGCCGTAAAACTTAAAAAAATCAAAAAGTAGCACGAATAATATTATATTAATTGTCGGGTTATAAATTCAACTATATTAGTTATAAAAAAAGATTTTAAAATACTAAAAGTTATAACAAATTTAGCAAAAACCCTAAAAATACATAATTTTATATTTTCGTTTTACTTATTAGTAGGTTTTTGAATTAAAAATTTATATAAACCGGTATTTTAAAAATGAAATTTTAATTTCTCAACTTCTTGACCTCATATCGAAAAGGATGTTGAAGAAATGTTTTCCAATTTTTATAACTGTTTAAAAGACATCAAATCACAATTACTTCAACTATTTCTAATCTTGCTGGTCTTAATACTTTTTTTTGAAACAACTAGTAGCCAAGGTATGTTATTAGTTTGGTTATATATTTAGTATTAGAACATCGGTCACCGACCTTTAGGGTTTAGGTTAATATGGGTATTTTAGCGAGCGTTCTTGTTCTGCAACGCTTGGATAAATTTTTGTAGGATTAAGAAATTGTACTGAACAGTTTTATAGTTTTTTTGGTGTTTTTACCCATGGGTTCTTCGCCTTCGAACTTGGGGTAACTACCTCCATTAAAGAGGTTTCAAGATTTTCTTATAGTGTCAGTTAATATTAGTTTCAATTTAAACATTTGTTTTGTTTATAAACATATTTGTTTAACCTTGTTTCTGATTTATTGATTTAAAAAGTAGGTTAACTTAATTTTAAGTTGTATTTTATTGTAAATAATACTAATATCGACTTTATTTTGTTGTTATTATTATTACGTCACAGTTTGTTTTATCGCAAGTCAAATTTGACAGAATCACCGCGGGCGCGGAAATTTCAAATTCGAATTTTCGAACGGAAATAAATTTAGGTTCAATTTCGAAAACTGGCATTTAATTTTCCTTAAATTACAATTTTTTTTCTTCAAATTTAAAATTATGACTTCGAAATCAAACGATTTATATTATGACAAATTGTAGAATCAAAAACGTGATATTTAAGGCTATAATTGCAGTTGTATAAAAGTTTATAATGACTTGTTATAACGAATAATTTGTATTTAGTCCGACCGAAAACGCCTTTGAATAATTGCGAAATAATTGGAGAGGCTGCTGTTTAAAAATTCCAAACTTAAAAACTGTAATTTAGTTACCTAATTGAATATACAAAATTACAGTTTTTAAAGTAAATTAAGTTTTATTAAAAAAAATTATACTTTATTTTTATTTTTAACTGTTTTGGTAATTTTAAAAGTACTTTATATAATGCTGGTACAAATAAATATATACAAATTTTCAATTTATTTTTAAATGAAAATTATTACAAACATATTGAAAACTATTTTTTAAATGTATCAAATACCTAAAATTGCATATTTTTGTAGCATTATTTATGTCACCAATTTTTATGCATTCCTAAAATTAAAGCATTACCAGTATTACAAAATATTAAGCTTAACGGTAATTTTTATGGCACGTTAACCTTTGTAAAGTTGAAATATTTACTGCCTTTGTCTATATTAGGATTAGGTTAAAATTTCGGTAATACTAGGGACGGTTAAATGACATTTTATTTTTGCTTTTAAACTTTTAAACTCGTACTAAACATTTTTTTAATTTTTAAAAACTTTGTTGTTTTATTTGCGAGAATCTAATATCAAATATTAAAACTATCTAAAATTATTTTACTTCATATTTTTACTTTTTAAAGTAATTAATTTTAATTTTTTAGACATTTTACCAAACTCAAAACAATATCTCAAGTTTGAGCCGTTTATAGAAAACCGCAAGGTAGCCACAGAGAGTTATAAACAATCATACCTACTTGGAATAAAACAATTAACAAGCAAGTTGACGCACAGTAAAGCGTTATTCTTATTACAAACTACTAAAAATAACAACGTTAAAAGAAAAAGTTTAAGTCGCAAAAGAAGGCAACTGTTTGGAAATCCTATTTTTCCTATCTCAGAAGGTAGATATTTTTAAACTTTTGGTTTTGTAAAACTATTTATCTTTGATATGAGAGGTTTTACCTATCACAAGGCCTTATCTTTGGCGTTAATCAAAAAAATAAACGTAAAATCTTTAGTTAAAATTTTTGAACTCATTATTAATTTTTTTACTAACTTGTATTTGTTAAAATTTTCTTACAGGCTTCGGTGAAGGCGGTGGCCGATTTTCTGCCGGCGACCGCGGTGTTTTACAAAATCAAATCCCGAACAAAAATCAGTTTGCTGACCCTGAGCACAGTTCAGTCATAACCCCGATTCCCGAGTTTAACTCAAACCCGTTCAATTCATTCAATGGTCAACCATTTACTGGATTGCCCAGGCCTGTAATAGACCCATATGACGGTTACCCGGAATTTTATCGTGGTTTTGGTGAACTAGTTCCTGGGGAGGGTTCAGGTGCACTGTACGATGATTATGAACCTGGTTCTAGACGAATAATCAACCGAAATGTACCGTTTCCGACAACTACAACAAGTCAAATTATACCTACAACTGCTGAAGAAGTTACTACACAACGTAATGTAAATCAAACCACAGTAGCCTCTACAAAAGTCACTACTCAAACTATATTTAACCAAAATTTATCAACTTCTAGTTCTAAAAACACTTTGAAAATAACAACAAGCACAGCCAACAGTTCTGCAAATTTACCTAGTACAGCGAATATGACAACACACTTTACCTCTTTGTTAATCAACAATACGAACAATATGACAATAAATAATATTTCTTTTGGCGACATGACTGTACAAAAAAATCCTCATTGGGTAGTAAGGCGCAAAAAAATTCTGCTATCTGTTTTAATACCGGTAATTTTTATTTTAATCGTCATTGGTTTAGCTGGGTTATGGATTTGTTTCTTTGCAAAAAAATGGAAAACTCGGCGAGTTGGAATCGAAATGCAACCGGTAAGTTAGCGATTGTTTTGATTATTTTGTTAGTAACAGGAATTAAACCCAAGAGTGTTGTTAGTATCGTTGCTAGTACAGTAGTTTGCGATTATATTTATGTACTCTAACCTTAACTATTTTTTAAAAACAAAATGTTCTTAAACGTAACAGTTTGTATCTAAAAAGTTAAATGTGTAGGTAATTAAATTTTTTTTCAGTTTTTTAAAAAAAATTTTTTTTTTTAGAAAAACGGGAATCGAGTTTTAACCAGAGATCCAGCATCTGGCTCCTCAGCTAGATCTTCTCATTCAGATATCGGAGGACCAAAAGTTGAAGGAAATGGGGCCCCAGTAGAAGCATGGAGTCAGAATTCTTACCACATAGAATAAAAAATTATACTTTTCCGTTGTTCGCCATTTTATAAGTTTCATTTATGCCAAATAGTTTCATTTTTTTCATTAAAGTACTTTGACTATCGTTAACTAACTTTTGGTTTAGTAAACATACCTTATTTTTCGGAGAACGCGTTTAGCCTAAAAATATTTTAAAAAGTCCTTTTTTGCTTAGGAATTTTTTTAAATTTTTCACCTAAATGACTTAAAAATTCTGGTTCTGTTTAGCTGTCAACTCCACCTTTAAAGTTCTGGAATTTACCTTTTTATTGTTTTTGACGCTAGATGTTTTCACATCTTAAGATTTTTTGTTTGTGCCTTACATTTTTTTACGTAAATAAATTGAGTTGTAGTTTTTATTTTTAAAGTTACGATCTTCATACACTAAAAGGTATATAGACAAGGCCAAAAAGACAACAGACAAAGCCGATTTTTGTTCCACTGATTATGCTTCAAACATAAAAATTAGTTTAAAATATATTAACTTAAAATATTAACAGCTGCACTAAAAAAATAAATTAATTGAGGATAAATTATAATATGTTAAAAAATTAAAATTTTGGAAACACTACATAAGACCTAATGTTAATTTTTTACGCCTTGTTAGTCATATGACATAACAAAGCAAATTGGTATGACATCATCAGTCATCAAGACAGTTTAAAAACAAATATTTTAAGTTAAAGCACAAGTTTTAAATATTACACAAAGACATTAACAAAGATTTTGTTAGTTGTTTGGTAGCTAGTGTGGGCAAACGTTAGGACAAATTTCGTAAATTTAGAAACAATTTTATAAGAATTTGATATTTACGAAATTTCTAAAATAAAATGGGACTTATATTTAATCAAAATAAGTTACAACAGAAGACTGCTACTTTTAAAATATAAAAACTGCATATTGAGACCAAAGTTATATTAAATAACAGTTTGACAGTAATAACTTATAAACCCAATTCTGTAAATTTAAAGGAAAAATGTTAAGAATGCCAGTTATTCAGTTTTTTTTTTGGGTTATAAAACCTGTTAAATGTAATTTAAAATTATTTAAAATTCTTCATGAAAGTTACAATATGTTGTATATACCATAAACTAATAAGGCAATACTTATTTTATATATAGCAATAATTATTCCTTTAATTATTTTTAAATTTTATTTTTTTAGATATATGGCTATAATTTTTTTGTTTTTTTCTAAATTCTTCAAACATGGATTACAAGATTTTCACTTTATTCTTCCTCAGTGTTGCTATTATTTTAATGAGTTGTCATGTCGATAAAACAAATGCTCAAAAAACAACACCACCTCCTGAATTTAGTAACTTTTTGTTCTTTTTTTAAGTTTATTAATCAATCAAATCCGCCATAAAAATTTATATTAAATTAGGGTAAATAAAGTTAATTTTTATATATATGATATGTGTCTTAATTTTTTCTTTTAGCAATGGTTAATATAATAACAATATTAACTATTACACAATGGTAGTTAATTTTATTAAAGTTTAAAAAAAAATCTTTCAAAGTATTTTTGGCAATATAAAAATCAAATAACAGTCTTTATTGAATGAGCTAAAAACAACAAAGCACAAAATTAACTTTCCATGTTTTCTTAAGTCATATTTAAGTATTGTGGTAATAGGGCCAAGTATAATGCTAAAATAAAAGCTTTTTAATACATTTAAGGTTAAAAATTTAAATTTAGGCTAAAAATATTTTATATCAGAAATTCAGTAAAATTGTGGTTTAATTACTCAATGTAGATTTCAAATATTTTTTTATCATTTATTTTTAAATTTTTTAGATTGTTCTGCTGTGAATGCTTCAGATTGTGGAACTTGTTTGAATGCAAATGTAAAATGTATGTGGTGTAACAACCCAAAGAAATGTATTGATTACCCAGTTAACCATGTCCTTCCACAGTCGAGCGATTGCGGTTTATCACAAGCTAGATGGGGGGTGTGTTGGTGTAAGTATTAAAACCTGTTAAAATTATTTAATTTTTAATTTTTTCGTCAATTTGTAATTTTTGTATGTTTTCATTTATTTGCTAAAAGTTTGTGGTGATGTTATTTTTGACCTTTTTGATTCATGATTTTTTTACCAATTTAATTATCATCTTTAATTCGAAACCAGTACAAAAATTGTACTTGTTTTTGTAATTAAATTAATTGATAAATTGTCAAAAATTAAGATATCTTTTAAGATTTTATAAAAATACTCAACATGGTAACAAATAAGTGTTAATCCTGTAATTTTGCTAAGAATAAAACTAGTTAAACATTAACTAATTACATCAGAAATGTAACTGTTTTATTGATTTAGTACCGCATTGTACATTTTTATTGATTTTTTTAATAACCCCTATTACCAATTCAAACAAAACTGAAATATTTCTTTAGGGTATTTATTAGGTTCGTATATATTTATTTATTACACAGAATTACTTTCTATCTATTGACAGCATATAGAATTAATTATTATTAAAAAAAAAATAATCTATTAGATTCAACAACATTAAAAATGCCAATTTTATTTAAAATGTTATTAATTTTACTTTTTGTACTCATTTTTCAACGTTTTTTATTTTTAGTAAACTTTGAGGCTATGATCATATCTGTTAGTGTTATAAGTGGAATTCTACTAATTGCAATAACTTGGTGTTTCTGTAAATGTTGTCACTGCTGCTGTTACAAGAAAAATAACGCAAAGTAAGTAAAAATTATTAAACCCTAAAATACAAATGTTCTGTAAAAAATTGAAATCAAGTGTCAAAATGCCAGAAAGTAAAAGTTCATTTATTTATAGGTTTATAAGTAAAATAAGTATACATACATGAACAGTCACAAACTCAAATAAGTTCAAAATTTTCAAAACAATAAATGTAGATAAAAAATATAACAGGAAGTGATTTGTTAAAACACATGACATGATACCACAAAACATAATTAAAACAATTATGCACTCTGGTCTCGATATTTTTATGTATAAAAAGGCCAAAATATTTTTGTTTTTGCACAATTTTTTTGTATAGTTGACCTTATGATATTGTCATTATTTTTAGCATGCTCATTGTAATTCGACAAAATTTTAATATGTAAAATTTAGCTTACTTAACCTAAAGAATAAGCTAATACCCATATTGTGTTCTAAACCAAATCAAATCTATTTATTATAGTAGCATTAAAATTAATCCAATTTTAAGTTTTTGATTACTTGTCACAATTAGGAAATTTTAAACACCATTTATGGTATGATATGAAATAGTCAAGATACCAATTAATAATGCATGTTATTGTAAAATTTAATTTATTGTGAATTCAGATATGCACGAGAGGAACAAAGATTGGATCGGGAAAGGCAAGAAAGATCAATGAGGCAAGATGAAAGGTGAAACATATTTTTGTTTTTTTAAATAGAATCTTTTATACAAGAGCATATTTTTTAAAATTCAATTTAAATTTTTGCTAGATTTTTAGGCAAATTTTCAAATGGTTAAACTCTTAAAGCTATTTTCAAACCCTTTTCTTTTTAACAGAAAGCAAGAAAGACAAAGACGCAACGACGACATTAGGAAAAAATATGGTAAGCAAAAACAGTTGACATTTTTTAAATTTTATTTTAACATTCTTTAGCATGTTTCTGTAAATCTGACTTTTATTTTTAACGGCTAGGCTTTAAGTTGCTTAGCAATAACGTATATGAAGTAAGAAACATTATTTTAAAACGTATGTGCAAAATTTATTAACAAAATGGTTTTTAACATAGTTTTATTTTAACAAAATAATACATTTTGACATATATACATATACGAATTAAAATTTTGACTGTTTAGTTGAATGATGGCTCATTAAATAAATGAAAATTTTACATAGTTATTTATTAGAGGATAATATTTTAGGTTTAGGCTCTAGTAGTAGCACACCCTACCAAAAATTTGAAAATGAGACTCATGCCTAAGTAGTAGGTTTTATTTAAAAATCTCTAATCGATGAGATATAAACAAATTATAATTCCAATAAATTGATTTTTGTGTTTTAATAATAATGATTGTTTTTATATCTGCATGTAACAATGATTTTAATTATTTTGCGATTTTTTTGATTTTGTTTTTATCTTTATCAAAGTTCAAAAATTTAGCCCTGAAATTAGGTCCAAAATTGCTTTTGCTGGTTATTCGTATTTTTATTTTTTTATACGATTGGTAAATTTGATTGATTTACCATAAATTTTAATAACAATATTTGTACATAAATAGTTAGGTTTTTCTTTGAATTTTAACAGGTCTGATTCGTGATAACCAAGGTTATCAGCAATTCGACAACGAGACTGCTTAGAACCCAAAAACAGGTTTAAAAACTTTTGTAGTTTAGTTAAAAGCAAACTGCACTCTTATTCAGTTTGGTTTGTTGTTATTTAATCTAAACCACAAACTGGCATGACTTTGCTTAAACATTATGACATTGTGTTTAATAAAAATTAGCATTGTTTTTGGTGGATTTTGCATTGTTGTTGGGTGAAACTAGCATTGTTATTGGAATTATGGCATTGTTTTTGGTAGAACTAGCTATTAATATTAGTGGAAATCAAGCAAAAAGCATGATTACTTTATTGTTATAAAGTTGGTGACAATTAATAATGTTGTAAATACATTAACATGGTTGTTAGAAATATTAGACTTGTTGTTTGTAATTGGTGGAAACTTGCATGCGTTTGTACTTTTAAATCTTTTAAAGTAATGTTACAAAAGACCAGCATTTTTTTAGAATAGTATAGTTACAAAAGACCAGCATTTTTTAAAAAATTTTTTAGAATAGGGCCCTCGTTATTACAATTTGCTAACTATTTGACTGAGTCTCTACTAGTTTTAAGATACAAGTAATATTAAGATATGATACAAGTAATATTAAGATAAGATTAAGATAAGATACAAGTAATATTAAGATACAAGTAATATTAAGATATGATACAAGTAATATTAAGATAAGATTAAGATAAGATACAAGTAATATTAAGATACAAGTAATATTATATTAAGATACAAGTAATACAAGTAAGTAATATTAAGTAATACAAGTAAAACAAGTAAGTAATACAAGTAATACAAGTAAGTAATATTAAGATACAAGTAATATTATACAAGTAATAAGATACAAGTAATATTAAAATACAAGTAATATTAAGATAAGATACAAGTAATATTAAGATACAATTACAACATCACATAAATTTTTATTTTAAAAAAATTATCAGACAGTTGTATGGCAATTAAAACTTTTTAACAAAAATTTAAACAAAGTTAGCATTTGCCTATTTTAAAAAAAGAAAGTTTAGGTAATAGAAAGATAATACTATTTAGTATTTAAAAGTGAAATGTTCACAGTTGATTTAATATTTTACATTTTGTAGGTATTGAAATTAAGAACAAATCACGAAATAGATATTAGTTTGAAGCAGGTCAGACTTTAATTCAGGTTTTTACATTTTTAAATTGAGTTTCATTTATTTTCGGTCTAGTTATTTTATAAAGTAGAGGTAAACCAATATCCTGAATAAAAATATGCTAGTTCATAATAAATGTTTCATGAAGGTCTTAATTTTAAAGGGTTGAATAGGCTATAAAATAATTTTTTTTTGATAAATTTTGTTTTTTTTAATAATGTTTTTAGATTTTTGTCAATTTTTTTGTAAATTGTAAGATGAATTTTTATGAAATAAAGTAGGTGTAGTCATTTCTGAATAACTATTACAACCTATTAATCACTTTGAAGTGTTTTTATATATCGTTTTACACAAAAAGGTTTAAACAAAATAAAATGGGTGACGCATATTGTTCACATTAAACTTGTTGATTTAGGTATTTAATCAATGATTTACTAGCTATATAAAGCACTAAAACACAATGCACGTTGCTTTTAATTCATTTTATTTTGCATGAAAAATTTTGGTAATATCATTTTGCATGATGTAGCTTTTATGTTTATTTAATTAATGTAATTAAAAACAGAAATTTTTAAATTAAAATAAAATTTTTTTTATATAATTTTTTTAAACTTCTATTAATATTATTAAACAGTCAAATTATTTAGGTTTACAAATTTATGTCTTTCAATTTATGGTTGAATAACTTAAATGATTATATTTCCTTCCTATTCTATTTCCTTGTTTACAAAACGATCAAATTTCACAAGCAATATAGTTTCTTACATACTAAAGCAGAGACATACTAACTACACAACATTAAATCGTAAAAATATTTATTTAAGTCCTTTTATATTTTTTTTCTTCAAAGCTGGATTATAGAGTATATATTTTAATTTGATATTTTAACTAAGTGTGTTTTATACATCAATAAATTTAAACATAAATGACAATAAAGATAACAAAAGTACTACATCAATTTACTTTTAAACAGCCTAAAACAAAGTTTAAATGCCCTTTACTATATCACAACATTGTAGCTATACTTTTGACTAATTTTACATTTTCTTATACAACCTGCTTTAGTATGTAGAACCAGAATTTTTTCAGCAGAACTAATATATATATTTTAATTTAAAATCTTGTATATCCACAGGTTTACTGCGTAGTGATTATCAGCGATTGGAAGAATAACATCAGAGTTTTTTGTAAATTTTAATTTAGTTTGCATTCCTAATATGTATATTTTTCTGTGTTAATTTCGTATCGTCATTGCATTTGCTGTTGTTTTTTTTAGTTTTTTGTCTTTTATATTAAAATTAGTTTTTTTTAAAAGGGGAGAAAAAATTAGGTCTTAAAAAGTAGTTGATTAGCTTGATTAATTCTTGTTTAGGAAAAAGTAGAATTTTGATAATATTTGTCTTTAATTTAAACCAGGTTTTATTTTTATAAATATTTTGTTAACATTTGAAAACAAATAAACCATCTGTTTTTTTGAATAAACCATCTGAAGGATAAAAATATAAAGAATTTGTTAATTTTTGTTGTATATTTATGTTAAAACTGTCTTTTTAACAATTTATTTTAATTCGTTTTTACTTTAAATGCCTTGCCACATATTCCTAGTAAGGTCAATCTTACAATTTTTTGCTTTCTGATAATAAATGTAAAAAGTTAATTATATGGCTTAAGTATTATTTCTTTTATATTTTTTGGATCTAGTTATATAAATAAATATAACACGATGAAAATATAAAACTAAAAAAAGAGTTGCTTTTGTGTTTTTTATGAAAAAAACTTGTTAAAAATCACAAATATATAAACTTAAATATTCATAATTTTTAAAAAATACTTCAAAAAGATTAAAATATGTTATAGAATTAATTCTGATTTGCAAACATTATATTGTTAAAATTAATTTAAAATGGAAAGAATTAGCAAAACGCTCTTTTACCTTTACCTACATTTCTATTTAACCTAGTCCTAAAATATCTGTTTGGTATATTTTAAACTTTTTTTTGTATAAAATACATGTTTAATGTAATGTTAAATATTTTGAACTTGTAATTACGAAAAAAAATCTCGCTTGTTTAGAATTCGTAAGGCATTACTCTTCGCTTGCCAACGAAAAAGATAAACATTTGTTTCTGTAAGTTAAAATAAAAACAAACAAGTTTTGCCCAAAACAGCCTTGTGGTAACTAATGTTTTTCGTAGACTGTTTAGGTTACAGGTCAAGTATTAAGTTAAGGCCCAACTAGTAGTATGCAATTCGGTAGTAGGTTTATAATTTTTACATTTCGCTTGTTGACCTGCTTTCATTGCCTTATCAGCGCTTACCCAGGTCACCAACCTTGCTATTTTGTATAAAATACATATTAAAAAAATCCAAATTTTATTATCAAAAATTAACTTTACCATTACAACCTAAGGAGCCTATTAAACATATTTTAAAAATATTTTGTCAAGATGGCGATAATCAAAAAAAATTTTGACATTTTTACTAATAAAAGGTTATCTTTCAAAACACGATTTTAAATATTTTAATGAAAGCGCATCTACTTAACTAACATTGTAGAAAAAAATATATTCCATAAAACAAAAGTTACATTGTTTTTATATTTGGCCCACTGACTTCGTTACATTTCCTTATTAGCACTTATCAACAAGACTTCGCAACGTCACCAACCTTACTAATTTGTAAAGAAAAAATTAAATCGAAAATAAACATTATATATGCGCAGTAGCCTAATAAACATATTTTTAAAATATTTTGTCAAATTGTATATATTAAAAAAGTTATGACGTTTTTACTTAAGAAATGGCATCTTTTAAAACTTGGCTTTATATATTTTATTAGAAGCGCGTTAACTTAACTAACATTCAAGAAAAATAAATTCGTGAAAATAATTATTAAAACAAAAGTTACAGCATTTTTATTTTCCGTCGAATTTTTTTTGTTTGGGATTGTTTTTGCTGCTTGATGTATATGCAAAATTGTTACTTTAAAAACGGAACATGGGCTGTTAAGTGGGTAAGGTATTGCACTTGTAAACCAAATTAACGAGTTCAAATTCAGCTGACAACAAACAAAAAAATTTCATTTTAGTCTATAATTTTAAAGTATGACGTCACAACAACCAATGTACAGGTAAAAATGTAAGCCCCAACAAGACCTTCTCGGTTGCTCAAGATATTTTTTTAGATTTTAACTTCCTTTTAAAATTTTATTAAAAAATATTGATATTCATATTGCTTAAAAATAAAAATTATTAGTTTTTTTTAATGCGCATTGGGTTAACTTCAATTCAAGATAAAAAAATTATTGAAAATAATCAAAAGAAACAAAGTGAGAGCAAATTTTTATTTTTACTATTTCTTATGCCAATTGACCCTATGACCTATATGCTTTTGTAATTGGATAAAAAAAAATTTCAATTTTTTTTTAGATTTTAATTTCTTTTTACTATAATAACGGCAGTGGTTTCATGAAAGTATTTTTAAAATATTATTAAAAAATATTCATATTCATAAGAGTTATGACCATATTTCATAAAAATCGTCATTCCTCAAAAATAAAAATTATTAGTTTTATTTAATGCGCATTGGGTTAACTCAAATTTAAGATAAAAAAATTCTCGAAAATAATTAAAAGCAAAAAAGTTAGAGCAAATTTTTTTTTTTACTATTTCTCATGCCAATTGACCTTATGACCTATATGCTTATGTAATGGGGTACAAAAATAAAAATATTTTTTTTTTAGATTTTAATTTCCTTTTACTATAATAACGGTAGTGGTTTCATGAAAGTATTTTTAAAATATTATTAAAAAATATTCATATTCATAGGAGGTATGACCATATTTTATAAAAATCGCCATTGCTCAAAAATAAAAATTATTAATTTTATTGAATGTGCATTGGTTTAACTTAAATTCAATATTTATGGTTCGAAATCTTAGATTTCGAAACATATTGTTATTGTCAATGTATTTATTATTATTATTGTTTTTATTCTTTCTAGTCAGAATTTCGAAAGACAATCTTTTGTTCTTTAAAACTAAAAGTTCTAAATTTTTAGTATGTTTGTTATTATCCCAACGAAGCGCAAACCTCCTATTTACGACATTTAATTATCACTAATTACTAATTAATAGGTGTTTGTTTATTAAAATTTAAAGGTTGTTATTAATTTTTTAAATCTTGGTCAATTGTATATTATAATACTACTAACTCAAAAATAAATTAAAATTTTAATTTTTATCACTAATTACTTAATAATAGGTGTATGTTTATTAAAATTTAAAGGTTGTTATTAATTTTTTAAATTTTTGTCAATTGTATATCATGATATTAGTAACTCAAAAACGAATTTAATTTTTGTCACTAATTACTAATTAATAGGTGTTTGTTTATTTAAATTTAAAGATTGTTATTAGGTTTTTAAATTTTGGTCGGTTTTATCTTATAATATTTATAATTCGAAAATAAATTAAAAAATAATTCTTGTTCGTTTTTTATATTTAAATGCTGGTTTGTTCATTAAAAATTAAAGTTCGACATTAAGCATTAAAAATTTGGTATGATGTATTTTATAATATAAGTAATTAAAAAACATATTAGAAAAATAATTTTCGTTTATTTATCATATTTAAATGCTTGTTTATTTAATAAAATTCAATTTTAAGAATTTAAAATTTACTATAATTTATATCCTAATATCACCAACTTAAAACTGGGTTAAATATTAGTTTTTGTTTGTATTATATATATAAATGCTTGTCTGTTTATTAAAAATCAAAGGTTTGTGATATTCTTAGTTAATGTTTATGCATATCTTTTTTTTTTATAAAAATTTATGTTAAAAATAATCAAATATTTCCGAACCATATTTTATTTATCAAATAAATCTAGTTTTTTTTATTATTACGAGTGCTTACTTAAGCTATGTATACAATTTTGCATCATTGAAAGGTCGTGGCAGTTAGCTCAGTGCAAAAGGCCCACAACTCTCAGTACTGAGTTCCGAGGTTTGGTTCCCAACTTAGACTCCTCAAAATAATCAACTTACCAATTTTTTTGTATTTTGCGTACATAGGGCCGGTCATATGATCACGTGACCTAGCACACTAGTAAAAAAGTTTTAAATTTTTTTTTTTTTTAAATCAAAAGATAACTATAACAATAAAACCGCACTGTTCTAACAGCCGTGCTTGCAAAATTTTTTTTAGCAAACATTAATATTTCCGAGAGTTATGACAAAATTATGACATTGATTTTTAAATTTTTTTAGAACTGTTTTGGCATAACTAATGCTCAAGATAAAGAAATTTTCGAAAATAATTAAAAGAACAAAAAAACAATTTTTTATTTCGCGTACATTGAATTGTTCGCGCGAGTTTTTGACCTAATTAAACCCAAAATAAAAATTACCTCAAACTTTTGTTTTACTGGAAATTTTCGCGAAATGTTTTATCTTGAATGTTAGTTAGGCCAATGCGCGTCTAATAAAATACAAAATTTTAGGTTTTGAGATTTCATCAATTTTTAATAAAAGTTTCATAACTTTTATGAATATTAATATTTTCGAAAAATATTTTGTAAACACGGTAATTGGACCTGTGCGGTTCCAACACAACAATTATTTTTCGATTTAAAATTTTTTATTTTTTAAAAAAAAATTTGTATGCAATATCATTGGCCAAAAATATCACGTGACCTAATTAAACCCAAAATAAAAATTACCTCAAACTTTTGTTTTACTGAAAATTTTCGCGAAATGTTTTATCTTGAATATTAGTTAGGCCAGTGCGCGTCTAATAAAATACAAAATTTTAGGTTTTGAGATTTCATAAATTTTTAATAAAAGTTTCATAACTTTTATGAATATTAATATTTTCGAAAAATATTTTGTAAACACGGTAATTGGACCTGTGCGGTTCTAACACAACAATTATTTTTCGATTTAAAATTTTTTATTTTTTTTAAAAAAAAATTGTATGCAATATCATTGGCCAAAAATATCACGTGACCTAATTAAACCCAAAATAAAAATTACCTCAAACTTTTGTTTTACTGAAAATTTTCGCGAAATGTTTTATCTTGAATGTTAGTTAGGCCAATGCGCGTCTAATAAAATACAAAATTTTAGGTTTTGAGATTTCATAAATTTTTAATAAAAGTTTCATAACTTTTATGAATATTAATATTTTTAAAAAATATTATGTTAACACGGTAATTGGACCTGTGCGGTTCTAACACAACAATTATTTTTCGATTTAAAATTTGTTATTTTTTTCAAAAAATTTGTATGCAATATCATTGGCTAAAAATAACACGTGACCTAATTAAACCCAAAATAAAAATTATCTCAAACTTTTGTTCGACTCAAAATTTTTGCAAAATGTTTTATCTTGAATGTTAGTTAGGCCAATGCGCGACTAATTAAATATAAAAATTCAGATTTTAAGATTTCATAAATTTTTAATAAAAGTTTCATAACTTTTATGAATATTAATATTTTCGAAAAATATTTTGTAAACACGGTAATTGGACCTGTGCGGTTCTAACACAACAAATATTTTTCGATTTAAAATTTGATATTTTTAAAAAAAAGTTTGTATGCAATATCATTGGCCAAAAATATCACGTGACCTAATTAAACCCAAAATAAAAATTATCTCAAACTTTTGTTCTACTCAAAAATTTTGCAAAATGTTTTATCTTGAATGTTAGTTAGGCCAATGCGCGCCTATTTAAATATAAATTTCAGATTTTGAGATTTCATAAATTTTTAATAAAAGTTTTATAACTTTTATGAATATTAATATTTTCGAAAAATATTTTGTAAACACGGTAATTGGACCTGTGCGGTTCTAACACAACAATTATTTTTCGATTTAAAATTTTTTATTTATTTTTTTAAAATTTGTATGCAATATCATTGGCCAAATATATCACGTGACCTAATGAAAACCAAAATAAAAATTACCTCAAACTTTTGTTTTACTGAAAATTTTTGCGAAATGTTTTATCTTGAATGTTAGTTAGGCCAATGTGCGTCTAATAAAATACAAAATTTTAGGTTTTAAGATTTCATAAATTTTTAATAAAAGTTTCATAACTTTTATAAATATTAATATTTTCGAAAAATATTATGTAAACATGTTAATTGGACCTGTGCGGTTCTAACACAACAATTATTTTTCGATTTAAAATTTTTAATTTTTTTTCAAAAAATTTGTATGCAATATCATTGGCCAAAAATATCACGTGACCTAATTAAACCCAAAATAAAAATTACCTCAAACTTTTGTTTTACTGAAAATTTTTGCGAAATGTTTTATCTTGAATGTTAGTTAGGCCAATGCGCGTCTAATAAAATACAAAATTTTAGGTTTTGAGATTTCATAAATTTTTAATAAAAGTTTCATAACTTTTATAAATATTAATATTTTTGAAAAATATTTTGTAAACACGGTAATTGGACCTGTGCGGTTCTAACACAACAATTATTTTTCGATTTAAAATTTTTAATTTTTTTTCAAAAAATTTGTATGCAATATCATTGGCCAAAAATATCACGTGACCTAATTAAACCCAAAATAAAAATTACCTCAAACTTTTGTTTTACTGAAAATTTTTGCGAAATGTTTTATCTTGAATGTTAGTTAGGCCAATGCGCGTCTAATAAAATACAAAATTTTAGGTTTTGAGATTTCATCAATTTTTAATAAAAGTATCATAACTTTTATGAATATTAATATTTTCGAAAAATATTATGTAAGCACGGTAATCGGACCTGTGCGGTTCTAACACAACAATTATTTTTCGATTTAAAATTTTTAATTTTTTTTCAAAAAATTTGTATGCAATATCATTGGCCAAAAATATCACGTGACCCAATGAAAACCAAAATAAAAATTACCTCAAACTTTTGTTTTACTGAAAATTTTCGCGAAATGTTTTATCTTGAATGTTAGTTAGGCCAATGCGCGTCTAATAAAATACAAAATTTTAGGTTTTGAGATTTCATAAATTTTTAATAAAAGTTTCATAACTTTTATGAATATTAATATTTTTGAAAAATATTTTGTAAACACGATAATTGGACCTGTGCGGTTCTAACACAACAATTATTTTTCGATTTAAATTTTTTTATTTTTTTTTAAAATATTTGTATGCAATATCATTGGCCAAAAATATCACGTGACATAATTAAACCCAAAATAAAAATTACCTCAAACTTTTGTTTTACTGAAAATTTTCGGGAAATGTTTTATCTTGAATGTTAGTTAGGCCAATGCGCGTCTAATAAAATACAAAATTTTAGGTTTTGAGATTTCATAAATTTTTAATAAAAGTTTCATAACTTTTATGAATATTAATATTTTTAAAAAATATTATGTTAACACGGTAATTGGACCAGTGCGGTTCTAACACAACAATTTATTTTTGATTTAAAATTTGTTATTTTTTAAAAAAAATTTGTATGCAATATCATTGGTCAAAAATATCACGTGACCTAATTAAGCCCAAAATAAAAATTACCTCAAACTTTTGTTCTACTCAAAATTTTTGCGAAATGTTTTATCTTGAATGTTAGATAGGCCAATGCGCGCCTAATTAAATATAAAATTTCAGATTTTGAGATTTCATAAATTTTTAATAAAAGTTTCATAACTTTTATGAATATTAATAGTTTCGAAAAATATTTTGTAAACACGGTAATTGGACATGTGCGGTTCTAACACAACAATTATTTTTCGATTTAAAATTTAAAATTTTTTTCAAAAAAATTTGTATGCAATATTATTGGCCAAAAATATCACGTGACCTAATTAAACCCAAAATAAAAATTACCTCAAACTTTTGTTTTACTGAAAATTTTCGCGAAATGTTTTATCTTGAATGTTAGTTAGGCCAATGTGCGTCTAATAAAATACAAAATTTTAGGTTTTGAGATTTCATAAATTTTTAATAAAAGTTTCATAACTTTTATGAATATTAATATTTTCGAAAAATATTATGTAAACACGGTAATTGGACCTGTGCGGTTCTAACACAACAATTATTTTTCGATTTAAAATTTTTTATTTTTTTAAAAAAAATTTTTATGCAATATCATTGGCCAAAAATATCACGTGACCTAATTAAACCCAAAATAAAAATTACCTCAAACTTTTGTTTTACTGAAAATTTTCGCGAAATGTTTTATCTTGAATGTTAGTTAGGCCAATGCGCGTCTAATAAAATACAAAATTTTAGGTTTTGAGATTTCATAAAATTTTAATAAAAGTTTCATAACTTTTATGAATATTAATATTTTTAAAAAATATTATGTTAACACGGTAATTGGACCTGTGCGGTTCTAACACAACAATTATTTTTCGATTTAAAATTTGTTATTTTTAAAAAAAAATTTGTATGCAATATCATTGGCTAAAAATAACACGTGACCTAATTAAACCCAAAATAAAAATTATCTCAAACTTTTGTTGACTCAAAATTTTTGCAAAATGTTTTATCTTGAATGTTAGTTAGGCCAATGCGCGCCTAATTAAATATAAAAATTCAGATTTTAAGATTTCATAAATTTTTAATAAAAGTTTCATAACTTTTATGAATATTAATATTTTCGAAAAATATTTTGTAAACACGGTAATTGGACCTGTGCGGTTCTAACACAACAAATATTTTTCGATTTAAAATTTGATATTTTTAAAAAAAAGTTTGTATGCAATATCATTGGCCAAAAATATCACGTGACCTAATTAAACCCAAAATAAAAATTATCTCAAACTTTTGTTCTACTCAAAAATTTTGCAAAATGTTTTATCTTGAATGTTAGTTAGGCCAATGCGCGCCTATTTAAATATAAAATTTCAGATTTTGAGATTTCATAAATTTTTAATAAAAGTTTTATAACTTTTATGAATATTAATATTTTCGAAAAATATTTTGTAAACACGGTAATTGGACCTGTGCGGTTCTAACACAACAATTATTTTTTGATTTAAAATTTTTTATTTATTTTTTTAAAATTTGTATGCAATATCATTGGCCAAATATATCACGTGACCTAATGAAAACCAAAATAAAAATTACCTCAAACTTTTGTTTTACTGAAAATTTTTGCGAAATGTTTTATCTTGAATGTTAGTTAGGCCAATGTGCGTCTAATAAAATACAAAATTTTAGGTTTTAAGATTTCATAAATTTTTAATAAAAGTTTCATAACTTTTATAAATATTAATATTTTTGAAAAATATTTTGTAAACACGGTAATTGGACCTGTGCGGTTCTAATACAACAATTATTTTTCGATTTAAAATTTTTAATTTTTTTACAAAAAATTTGTATGCAATATCATTGGCCAAAAATATCACGTGACCTAATTAAACCCAAAATAAAAATTACCTCAAACTTTTGTTTTACTGAAAATTTTCGCGAAATGTTTTATCTTGAATGTTAGTTAGGCCAATGTGCGTCTAATAAAATACAAAATTTTAGGTTTTGAGATTTCATAAATTTTTAATAAAAGTTTCATAACTTTTATGAATATTAATATTTTCGAAAAATATTTTGTAAACACGGTAATTGGACCTGTGCGGTTCTAACACAACAATTATTTTTCGATTTAAAATTTTTAATTTTTTTCAAAAAATTTGTATGCAATATCATTGGCCAAAAATATCACGTGACCTAATGAAAACCAAAATAAAAATTACCTCAAACTTTTGTTTTACTGAAAATTTTCGCGAAATGTTTTATCTTGAATGTTAGTTAGGCCAATGCGCGTCTAATAAAATACAAAATTTTAGGTTTTGAGATTTCATAAATTTTTAATAAAAGTTTCGTAACTTTTATGAATATTAATATTTTCGAAAAATATTTTGTAAACACGGTAATTGGACCTGTGCGGTTCTAACACAACAATTATTTTTTGATTTAAAATTTTTTATTTTTTTAAAAAAAATTTGTGTGCAATATCATTGGCCAAAAATATCACGTGACCTAATTAAACCCAAAATAAAAATTACCTCAAACTTTTGTATTACTGAAAAGTTTTGCGAAATGTTTTATCTTGAATGTTAGTTAGGCCAATGCGCGTGCAATAAAATACAAAATTTTAGGTTTTGAGATTTCATAAATTTTTAATAAAAGTTTCATAACTTTTATGAATATTAATATTTTTGAAAAATATTTTGTAAACACGGTAATTGGACCTGTGCGGTTCTAACACAACAATTATTTTTTGATTTAAAATTTTTAATTATTTTTCAAAAAATTTGTATGCAATATCATTGGCCAAAAATATCACGTGACCTAATTAAACCCAAAATAAAAATTACCTCAAACTTTTGTTTTACTGAAAATTTTTGCGAAATGTTTTATCTTGAATGTTAGTTAGGCCAATGCGCGTGCAATAAAATACAAAATTTTAGGTTTTGAGATTTCATAAATTTTTAATAAAAGTTTCATAACTTTTATGAATATTAATATTTTCGAAAAATATTTTGTAAACACGGTAATTGGACCTGTGCGGTTCTAACACAACAATTATTTTTTGATTTAAAATTTTTTATTTTTTTTTTTTAAATTTGTATGCAATATCATTGGCCAAAAATATCACGTGACCTAATTAAACCCAAAATAAAAATTACCTCAAACTTTTGTATTACTGAAAAGTTTTGCGAAATGTTTTATCTTGAATGTTAGTTAGGCCAATGCGCGTCTAATAAAATACAAAATTTTAGGTTTTGAGATTTCATAAATTTTTAATAAAAGTTTCATAACTTTTATAAATATTAATATTTTTGAAAAATATTTTGTAAACACGGTAATTGGACCTGTGCGGTTCTAACACAACAATTATTTTTCGATTTAAAATTTTTAATTTTTTTACAAAAAATTTGTATGCAATATCATTGGCCAAAAATATCACGTGACCTAATTAAACCCAAAATAAAAATTACCTCAAACTTTTGTTTTACTGAAAATTTTCGCGAAATGTTTTATCTTGAATGTTAGTTAGGCCAATGTGCGTCTAATAAAATACAAAATTTTAGGTTTTGAGATTTCATAAATTTTTAATAAAAGTTTCATAACTTTTATGAATATTAATATTTTCGAAAAATATTTTGTAAACACGGTAATTGGACCTGTGCGGTTCTAACACAACAATTATTTTTTGATTTAAAATTTTTTATTTTTTTTTTTAAAATTTGTGTGCAATATCATTGGCCAAAAATATCACGTGACCTAATTAAACCCAAAATAAAAATTACCTCAAACTTTTGTATTACTGAAAAGTTTTGCGAAATGGTTTATCTTGAATGTTAGTTAGGCCAATGCGCGTCTAATAAAATACAAAATTTTAGGTTTTGAGATTTCATAAATTTTTAATAAAAGTTTCATAACTTTTATAAATATTAATATTTTTGAAAAATATTTTGTAAACACGGTAATTGGACCTGTGCGGTTCTAACACAACAATTATTTTTCGATTTAAAATTTTTTTTCAAAAAATTTGTATGCAATATCATTGGCCAAAAATATCACGTGACCTAATTAAACCCAAAATAAAAATTATCTCAAACTTTTGTTTTACTGAAAATTTTCGCAAAATGTTTTATCTTGAATGTTAGTTAGGCCAATGTGCGTCTAATAAAATACAAAATTTTAGGTTTTGAGATTTCATAAATTTTTAATAAAAGTTTCATAACTTTTATGAATATTAATATTTTCGAAAAATATTTTGTAAACACGGTAATTGGACCTGTGCGGTTCTAACACAACAATTATTTTTCGATTTAAAATTTTTAATTTTTTTCAAAAAATTTGTATGCAATATCATTGGCCAAAAATATCACGTGACCTAATGAAAACCAAAATAAAAATTACCTCAAACTTTTGTTTTACTGAAAATTTTCGCGAAATGTTTTATCTTGAATGTTAGTTAGGCCAATGCGCGTGTAATAAAATACAAAATTTTAGGTTTTGAGATTTCATAAATTTTTAATAAAAGTTTCATAACTTTTATGAATATTAATATTTTCGAAAAAAATTTTGTAAACACGGTAATTGGACCTGTGCGGTTCTAACACAACAATTATTTTTTGATTTAAAATTTTTTACTTTTTTAAAAAAAATTTGTGTGCAATATCATTGGCCAAAAATATCACGTGACCTAATTAAACCCAAAATAAAAATTACCTCAAACTTTTGTATTACTGAAAATATTTGCGAAATGTTTTATCTTGAATGTTAGTTAGGCCAATGCGCGTCTAATAAAATACAAAATTTTAGGTTTTGAGATTTCATAAATTTTTAATAAAAGTTTCATAACTTTTATAAATATTAATATTTTTGAAAAATATTTTGTAAACACGGTAATTGGACCTGTGCGGTTCTAACACAACAATTATTTTTCGATTTAAAATTTTTAATTTTTTTCAAAAAATTTGTATGCAATATCATTGGCCAAAAATATCACGTGACCAAATGAAAACCAAAATAAAAATTACCTCAAACTTTTGTTTTACTGAAAATTTTCGCGAAATGTTTTATCTTGAATGTTAGTTAGGCAAATGCACGTGTAATAAAATACAAAATTTTAGGTTTTGAGATTTCATAAATTTTTAATAAAAGTTTCATAACTTTTATGAATATTAATATTTTCGAAAAATATTTTGTAAACACGGTAATTGGACCTGTGCGGTTCTAACACAACAATTATTTTTCGATTTAAAATTTTTAATTTTTTTACAAAAAATTTGTATGCAATGTCATTGGCCAAAAATATCACGTGACCTAATGAAACCCAAAATAAAAATTACCTCAAACTTTTGTTTTACTGAAAATTTTTGCGAAATGTTTTATCTTGAATGTTAGTTAGGCCAATGTGCGTCTAATAAAATACAAAATTTTAGGTTTTGAGATTTCATAAATTTTTAATAAAAGTTTCATAACTTTTATGAATATTAATATTTTCGAAAAATATTTTGTAAACACGGTAATTGGACCTGTGCGGTTCTAACACAACAATTGTTTTTCGATTTAAAATTTTTAATTTTTTTACAAAAAATTTGTATGCAATGTCATTGGCCAAAAATATCACGTGACCTAATGAAACCCAAAATAAAAATTACCTCAAACTTTTGTTTTACTGAAAATTTTTGCGAAATGTTTTATCTTGAATGTTAGTTAGGCCAATGTGCGTCTAATAAAATACAAAATTTTAGGTTTTGAGATTTCATAAATTTTTAATAAAAGTTTCATAACTTTTATGAATATTAATATTTTCGAAAAATATTTTGTAAACACGGTAATTGGACCTGTGCGGTTCTAACACAACAATTGTTTTTCGATTTAAAATTTTTTATTTTTTTTCAAAAAATTTGTATGCAATATCATTGGCCAAAAATATCACGTGACCTAATTAAACCCAAAATAAAAATTACCTCAAACTTTTGTTTTACTGAAAATTTTCGCGAAATGTTTTGCCTTGAATGTTAGTTAGGCCAATGTGCGTCTAATAAAATACAAAATTTTAGGTTTTGAGATTTCATAAATTTTTAATAAAAGTTTCATAACTTTTATGAATATTAATATTTTCGAAAAATATTTTGTAAACACGGTAATTGGACATGTGCGGTTCTAACACAACAATTATTTTTCGATTTAAAATTTTTAATTTTTTTCAAAAAATTTGTATGCAATATCATTGGCCAAAAATATCACGTGACCTAAGGAAAACCAAAATAAAAATTACCTCAAACTTTTGTTTTACTGAAAATTTTCGCGAAATGTTTTATCTTGAATGTTAGTTAGGCAAATGCGCGTGTAATAAAATACAAAATTTTAGGTTTTGAGATTTCATAAATTTTTAATAAAAGTTTCATAACTTTTATGAATATTAATATTTTCGAAAAATATTTTGTAAACACGGTAATTGGACCTGTGCGGTTCTAACACAACAATTATTTTTCGATTTAAAATTTTTACTTTTTTTCAAAAAATTTGTATGCAATATCATTGGCCAAAAATATCACGTGACCTAATGAAAACCAAAATAAAAATTACCTCAAACTTTTGTTTTACTGAAAATTTTCGCGAAATGTTTTATCTTGAATGTTAGTTAGGCCAATGTGCATGTAATAAAATACAAAATTTTAGGTTTTGAGATTTCATAAATTTTTAATAAAAGTTTCATAACTTTTATGAATATTAATATTTTCGAAAAATATTTTGTAAACACGGTAATTGGACCTGTGCGGTTCTAACACAACAATTATTTTTCGATTTAAAATTTTTAATTTTTTTCAAAAAATTTGTATGCAATATCATTGGCCAAAAATATCACGTGACCTAATGAAAACCAAAATAAAAATTACCTCAAACTTTTGTTTTACTGAAAATTTTCGCGAAATGTTTTATCTTGAATGTTAGTTAGGCCAATGTGCGTGTAATAAAATACAAAATTTTAGGTTTTGAGATTTCATAAATTTTTAATAAAAGTTTCATAACTTTTATGAATATTAATATTTTCGAAAAATATTTTGTAAACACGGTAATTGGACCTGTGCGGTTCTAACACAACAATTATTTTTCGATTTAAAATTTTTTATTTTTTTTCAAAAAATTTGTATGCAATATCATTGGCCAAAAATATCACGTGACCTAATTAAACCCAAAATAAAAATTATCTCAAACTTTTGTTTTACTGAAAATTTTCGCGAAATGTTTTATCTTGAATGTTAGTTAGGCCAATGTGCGTCTAATAAAATACAAAATTTTAGGTTTTACGATTTCATAAATTTTTAATAAAAGTTTCATAACTTTTATGAATATTAATATTTTCGAAAAATATTTTGTAAACACGGTAATTGGACCTGTGCGGTTCTAACACAACAATTATTTTTCGATTTAAAATTTTTAATTTTTTTCAAAAAATTTGTATGCAATATCATTGGCCAAAAATATCACGTGACCTAAGGAAAACCAAAATAAAAATCACCTCAAACTTTTGTTTTACTGAAAATTTTTGCGAAATGTTTTATCTTGAATGTTAGTTAGGCAAATGCGCGTCTAATAAAATACAAAATTTTAGGTTTTGAGATTTCATAAATTTTTAATAAAATTTTCATAACTTTTATGAATATTAATATTTTCGAAAAATATTTTGTAAACACGGTAATTGGACCTGTGCGGTTCTAACACAACAATTATTTTTCGATTTAAAATTTTTTATTTTTTTCAAAAAATTTGTATGCAATATCATTGGCCAAAAATATCACGTGACCTAAGGAAAACCAAAATAAAAATCACCTCAAACTTTTGTTTTACTGAAAATTTTCGCGAAATGTTTTATCTTGAATGTTAGTTAGGCCAATGCGCGTCTAATAAAATACAAAATTTTAGGTTTTGAGATTTCATAAATTTTTAATAAAAGTTTCGTAACTTTTATGAATATTAATATTTTCGAAAAATATTTTGTAAACACGGTAATTGGACCTGTGCGGTTCTAACACAACAATTATTTTTTGATTTAAAATTTTTTATTTTTTTAAAAAAAATTTGTGTGCAATATCATTGGCCAAAAATATCACGTGACCTAATTAAACCCAAAATAAAAATTACCTCAAATTTTTTTGTATTACTGAAAAGTTTTGCGAAATGTTTTATCTTGAATGTTAGTTAGGCCAATGCGCGTCTAATAAAATACAAAATTTTAGGTTTTGAGACTTCCTAAATTTTTAATAAAAGTTTCATAACTTTTATAAATATTAATATTTTTGAAAAATATTTTGTAAACACGGTAATTGGACCTGTGCGGTTCTAACACAACAATTATTTTTCGATTTAAAATTTTTACTTTTTTTCAAAAAATTTGTATGCAATATCATTGGCCAAAAATATCACGTGACCTAATGAAAACCAAAATAAAAATTACCTCAAACTTTTGTTTTACTGAAAATTTTCGCGAAATGTTTTATCTTGAATGTTAGTTAGGCCAATGTGCGTCTAATAAAATACAAAATTTTAGGTTTTGAGATTTCATAAATTTTTAATAAAAGTTTCATAACTTTTATGAATATTAATATTTTCGAAAAATATTTTGTAAACACGGTAATTGGACCTGTGCGGTTCTAACACAACAATTATTTTTCATTGGCCTAATTAACATTTTTGAGATTTCATAAATTTTTAATAAAAGTTTCATAACTTTTATGAATATTAATATTTTCGAAAAACATTTTGTAAACACGGTAATTGGACCTGTGCGGTTCTAACACAACAATTATTTTTCGATTTAAAATTTTTTATTTTTTTCAAAAAATTTGTATGCAATATCATTGGCCAAAAATATCACGTGACCTAAGGAAAACCAAAATAAAAATTACCTCAAACTTTTGTTTTACTGAAAATTTTCGCGAAATGTTTTATCTTGAATGTTAGTTAGGCCAATGTGCGTGTAATAAAATACAAAATTTTAGGTTTTGAGATTTCATAAATTTTTAATAAAAGTTTCATAACTTTTATGAATATTAATATTTTCAAAAAATATTTTGTAAACACGGTAATTGGACCTGTGCGGTTCTAACACAACAATTATTTTTCGATTTAAAATTTTTAATTTTTTTCAAAAAATTTGTATGCAATATCATTGGCCAAAATATCACGTGACCTAATGAAAACCAAAATAAAAATTACCTCAAACTTTTGTTTTACTGAAAATTTTCGCGAAATGTTTTATCTTGAATGTTAGTTAGGCCAATGTGCATGTAATAAAATACAAAATTTTAGGTTTTGAGATTTCATAAATTTTTAATAAAAGTTTCATAACTTTTATGAATATTAATATTTTCGAAAAATATTTTGTAAACACGGTAATTGGACCTGTGCGGTTCTAACACAACAATTATTTTTCGATTTAAAATTTTTTATTTTTTTTCAAAAAATTTGTATGCAATATCATTGGCCAAAAATATCACGTGACCTAATTAAACCCAGAATAAAAATTATCTCAAACTTTTGTTTTACTGAAAATTTTCGCGAAATGTTTTATCTTGAATGTTAGTTAGGCCAATGTGCTTGTAATAAAATACAAAATTTTAGGTTTTGAGATTTCATAAATTTTTAATAAAATTTTCATAACTTTTATGAATATTAATATTTTCGAAAAATATTTTGTAAACACGGTAATTGGACCTGTGCGGTTCTAACACAACAATTATTTTTCGATTTAAAATTTTTAATTTTTTTCAAAAAATTTGTATGCAATATCATTGGCCAAAAATATCACGTGACCTAATGAAAACCAAAATAAAAATTACCTCAAACTTTTGTTTTACTGAAAATTTTCGCGAAATGTTTTATCTTGAATGTTAGTTAGGCCAATGTGCGTGTAATAAAATACAAAATTTTAGGTTTTGAGATTTCATAAATTTTTAATAAAAGTTTCATAACTTTTATGAATATTAATATTTTCGAAAAATATTTTGTAAACACGGTAATTGGACCTGTGCGGTTCTAACACAACAATTATTTTTCGATTTAAAATTTTTTATTTTTTTTCAAAAAATTTGTATGCAATATCATTGGCCAAAAATATCACGTGACCTAATTAAACCCAAAATAAAAATTATCTCAAACTTTTGTTTTACTGAAAATTTTCGCGAAATGTTTTATCTTGAATGTTAGTTAGGCCAATGCGCGTCTAATAAAATACAAAATTTTAGGTTTTACGATTTCATAAATTTTTAATAAAAGTTTCATAACTTTTATGAATATTAATATTTTTGAAAAATATTTTGTAAACACGGTAATTGGACCTGTGCGGTTCTAACACAACAATTATTTTTCGATTTAAAATTTTTAATTTTTTTCAAAAAATTTGTATGCAATATCATTGGCCAAAAATATCACGTGACCTAAGGAAAACCAAAATAAAAATTACCTCAAACTTTTGTTTTACTGAAAATTTTTGCGAAATGTTTTATCTTGAATGTTAGTTAGGCCAATGTGCGTCTAATAAAATACAAAATTTTAGGTTTTGAGATTTCATAAATTTTTAATAAAAGTTTCATAACTTTTATGAATATTAATATTTTCGAAAAATATTTTGTAAACACGGTAATTGGACCTGTGCGGTTCTAACACAACAATTATTTTTCGATTTAAAATTTTTAATTTTTTTCAAAAAATTTGTATGCAATATCATTGGCCAAAAATATCACGTGACCTAATTAAACCCAAAATAAAAATTACCTCAAACTTTTGTTTTACTGAAAATTTTCGCGAAATGTTTTATCTTGAATGTTAGTTAGGCCAATGTGCGTGTAATAAAATACAAAATTTTAGGTTTTGAGATTTCATAAATTTTTAATAAAAGTTTCATAACTTTTATGAATATTAATATTTTCGAAAAATATTTTGTAAACACGGTAATTGGACCTGTGCGGTTCTAACACAACAATTATTTTTTGATTTAAAATTTTTTATTTTTTTAAAAAAAATTTGTGTGCAATATCATTGGCCAAAAATATCACGTGACCTAATTAAACCCAAAATAAAAATTACCTCAAATTTTTTTGTATTACTGAAAAGTTTTGCGAAATGTTTTATCTTGAATGTTAGTTAGGCCAATGCGCGTCTAATAAAATACAAAATTTTAGGTTTTACGATTTCATAAATTTTTAATAAAAGTTTCATAACTTTTATGAATATTAATATTTTTGAAAAATATTTTGTAAACACGGTAATTGGACCTGTGCGGTTCTAACACAACAATTATTTTTCGATTTAAAATTTTTAATTTTTTTCAAAAAATTTGTATGCAATATCATTGGCCAAAAATATCACGTGACCTAAGGAAAACCAAAATAAAAATTACCTCAAACTTTTGTTTTACTGAAAATTTTTGCGAAATGTTTTATCTTGAATGTTAGTTAGGCCAATGTGCGTCTAATAAAATACAAAATTTTAGGTTTTGAGATTTCATAAATTTTTAATAAAAGTTTCATAACTTTTATGAATATTAATATTTTCGAAAAATATTTTGTAAACACGGTAATTGGACCTGTGCGGTTCTAACACAACAATTATTTTTCGATTTAAAATTTTTAATTTTTTTCAAAAAATTTGTATGCAATATCATTGGCCAAAAATATCACGTGACCTAATTAAACCCAAAATAAAAATTACCTCAAACTTTTGTTTTACTGAAAATTTTCGCGAAATGTTTTATCTTGAATGTTAGTTAGGCCAATGTGCGTGTAATAAAATACAAAATTTTAGGTTTTGAGATTTCATAAATTTTTAATAAAAGTTTCATAACTTTTATGAATATTAATATTTTCAAAAAATATTTTGTAAACACGGTAATTGGACCTGTGCGGTTCTAACACAACAATTATTTTTTGATTTAAAATTTTTTATTTTTTTAAAAAAAATTTGTGTGCAATATCATTGGCCAAAAATATCACGTGACCTAATTAAACCCAAAATAAAAATTACCTCAAATTTTTTTGTATTACTGAAAAGTTTTGCGAAATGTTTTATCTTGAATGTTAGTTAGGCCAATGCGCGTCTAATAAAATACAAAATTTTAGGTTTTGAGACTTCCTAAATTTTTAATAAAAGTTTCATAACTTTTATAAATATTAATATTTTTGAAAAATATTTTGTAAACACGGTAATTGGACCTGTGCGGTTCTAACACAACAATTATTTTTTGATTTAAAATTTTTAATTTTTTTCAAACAATTTGTATGCAATATCATTGGCCAAAAATATCACGTGACCTAATGAAAACCAAAATAAAAATTACCTCAAACTTTTGTTTTACTGAAAATTTTCGCGAAATGTTTTATCTTGAATGTTAGTTAGGCCAATGTGCGTCTAATAAAATACAAAATTTTAGGTTTTGAGATTTCATAAATTTTTAATAAAAGTTTCATAACTTTTATGAATATTAATATTTTCGAAAAATATTTTGTAAACACGGTAATTGGACCTGTGCGGTTCTAACACAACAATTATTTTTCGATTTAAAATTTTTAATTTTTTTCAAAAAACTTGTATGCAATATCATTGGCCAAAAATATCACGTGACCTAATGAAAACCAAAATAAAAATTACCTCAAACTTTTGTTTTACTGAAAATTTTCGCGAAATGTTTTATCTTGAATGTTAGTTAGGCCAATGTGCGTCTAATAAAATACAAAATTTTAGGTTTTGAGATTTCATAAATTTTTAATAAAAGTTTCATAACTTTTATGAATATTAATATTTTCGAAAAATATTTTGTAAACACGGTAATTGGACCTGTGCGGTTCTAACACAACAATTATTTTTCGATTTAAAATTTTTTATTTTTTTTCAAAAAATTTGTATGCAATATCATTGGCCAAAAATATCACGTGACCTAAGGAAAACCAAAATAAAAATTACCTCAAACTTTTGTTTTACTGAAAATTTTTGCGAAATGTTTTATCTTGAATGTTAGTTAGGCCAATGTGCGTCTAATAAAATACAAAATTTTAGGTTTTGAGATTTCATAAATTTTTAATAAAAGTTTCATAACTTTTATGAATATTAATATTTTCGAAAAATATTTTGTAAACACGGTAATTGGACCTGTGCGGTTCTAACACAACAATTATTTTTCATTGGCCTAATTAACATTTTTGAGATTTCATAAATTTTTAATAAAAGTTTCATAACTTTTATGAATATTAATATTTTCGAAAAACATTTTGTAAACACGGTAATTGGACCTGTGCGGTTCTAACACAACAATTATTTTTCGATTTAAAATTTTTTATTTTTTTCAAAAAATTTGTATGCAATATCATTGGCCAAAAATATCACGTGACCTAAGGAAAACCAAAATAAAAATTACCTCAAACTTTTGTTTTACTGAAAATTTTCGCGAAATGTTTTATCTTGAATGTTAGTTAGGCCAATGTGCGTGTAATAAAATACAAAATTTTAGGTTTTGAGATTTCATAAATTTTTAATAAAAGTTTCATAACTTTTATGAATATTAATATTTTCAAAAAATATTTTGTAAACACGGTAATTGGACCTGTGCGGTTCTAACACAACAATTATTTTTCGATTTAAAATTTTTAATTTTTTTCAAAAAATTTGTATGCAATATCATTGGCCAAAATATCACGTGACCTAATGAAAACCAAAATAAAAATTACCTCAAACTTTTGTTTTACTGAAAATTTTCGCGAAATGTTTTATCTTGAATGTTAGTTAGGCCAATGTGCATGTAATAAAATACAAAATTTTAGGTTTTGAGATTTCATAAATTTTTAATAAAAGTTTCATAACTTTTATGAATATTAATATTTTCGAAAAATATTTTGTAAACACGGTAATTGGACCTGTGCGGTTCTAACACAACAATTATTTTTCGATTTAAAATTTTTTATTTTTTTTCAAAAAATTTGTATGCAATATCATTGGCCAAAAATATCACGTGACCTAATTAAACCCAGAATAAAAATTATCTCAAACTTTTGTTTTACTGAAAATTTTCGCGAAATGTTTTATCTTGAATGTTAGTTAGGCCAATGTGCTTGTAATAAAATACAAAATTTTAGGTTTTGAGATTTCATAAATTTTTAATAAAATTTTCATAACTTTTATGAATATTAATATTTTCGAAAAATATTTTGTAAACACGGTAATTGGACCTGTGCGGTTCTAACACAACAATTATTTTTCGATTTAAAATTTTTAATTTTTTTCAAAAAATTTGTATGCAATATCATTGGCCAAAAATATCACGTGACCTAATGAAAACCAAAATAAAAATTACCTCAAACTTTTGTTTTACTGAAAATTTTCGCGAAATGTTTTATCTTGAATGTTAGTTAGGCCAATGTGCGTGTAATAAAATACAAAATTTTAGGTTTTGAGATTTCATAAATTTTTAATAAAAGTTTCATAACTTTTATGAATATTAATATTTTCGAAAAATATTTTGTAAACACGGTAATTGGACCTGTGCGGTTCTAACACAACAATTATTTTTCGATTTAAAATTTTTTATTTTTTTTCAAAAAATTTGTATGCAATATCATTGGCCAAAAATATCACGTGACCTAATTAAACCCAAAATAAAAATTATCTCAAACTTTTGTTTTACTGAAAATTTTCGCGAAATGTTTTATCTTGAATGTTAGTTAGGCCAATGCGCGTCTAATAAAATACAAAATTTTAGGTTTTACGATTTCATAAATTTTTAATAAAAGTTTCATAACTTTTATGAATATTAATATTTTTGAAAAATATTTTGTAAACACGGTAATTGGACCTGTGCGGTTCTAACACAACAATTATTTTTCGATTTAAAATTTTTAATTTTTTTCAAAAAATTTGTATGCAATATCATTGGCCAAAAATATCACGTGACCTAAGGAAAACCAAAATAAAAATTACCTCAAACTTTTGTTTTACTGAAAATTTTCGCGAAATGTTTTATCTTGAATGTTAGTTAGGCCAATGTGCGTCTAATAAAATACAAAATTTTAGGTTTTGAGATTTCATAAATTTTTAATAAAAGTTTCATAACTTTTATGAATATTAATATTTTCGAAAAATATTTTGTAAACACGGTAATTGGACCTGTGCGGTTCTAACACAACAATTATTTTTCGATTTAAAATTTTTAATTTTTTTCAAAAAATTTGTATGCAATATCATTGGCCAAAAATATCACGTGACCTAATTAAACCCAAAATAAAAATTACCTCAAACTTTTGTTTTACTGAAAATTTTCGCGAAATGTTTTATCTTGAATGTTAGTTAGGCCAATGTGCGTGTAATAAAATACAAAATTTTAGGTTTTGAGATTTCATAAATTTTTAATAAAAGTTTCATAACTTTTATGAATATTAATATTTTCGAAAAATATTTTGTAAACACGGTAATTGGACCTGTGCGGTTCTAACACAACAATTATTTTTTGATTTAAAATTTTTTATTTTTTTAAAAAAAATTTGTGTGCAATATCATTGGCCAAAAATATCACGTGACCTAATTAAACCCAAAATAAAAATTACCTCAAATTTTTTTGTATTACTGAAAAGTTTTGCGAAATGTTTTATCTTGAATGTTAGTTAGGCCAATGCGCGTCTAATAAAATACAAAATTTTAGGTTTTACGATTTCATAAATTTTTAATAAAAGTTTCATAACTTTTATGAATATTAATATTTTTGAAAAATATTTTGTAAACACGGTAATTGGACCTGTGCGGTTCTAACACAACAATTATTTTTCGATTTAAAATTTTTAATTTTTTTCAAAAAATTTGTATGCAATATCATTGGCCAAAAATATCACGTGACCTAAGGAAAACCAAAATAAAAATTACCTCAAACTTTTGTTTTACTGAAAATTTTTGCGAAATGTTTTATCTTGAATGTTAGTTAGGCCAATGTGCGTCTAATAAAATACAAAATTTTAGGTTTTGAGATTTCATAAATTTTTAATAAAAGTTTCATAACTTTTATGAATATTAATATTTTCGAAAAATATTTTGTAAACACGGTAATTGGACCTGTGCGGTTCTAACACAACAATTATTTTTCGATTTAAAATTTTTAATTTTTTTCAAAAAATTTGTATGCAATATCATTGGCCAAAAATATCACGTGACCTAATTAAACCCAAAATAAAAATTACCTCAAACTTTTGTTTTACTGAAAATTTTCGCGAAATGTTTTATCTTGAATGTTAGTTAGGCCAATGTGCGTGTAATAAAATACAAAATTTTAGGTTTTGAGATTTCATAAATTTTTAATAAAAGTTTCATAACTTTTATGAATATTAATATTTTCAAAAAATATTTTGTAAACACGGTAATTGGACCTGTGCGGTTCTAACACAACAATTATTTTTTGATTTAAAATTTTTTATTTTTTTAAAAAAAATTTGTGTGCAATATCATTGGCCAAAAATATCACGTGACCTAATTAAACCCAAAATAAAAATTACCTCAAATTTTTTTGTATTACTGAAAAGTTTTGCGAAATGTTTTATCTTGAATGTTAGTTAGGCCAATGCGCGTCTAATAAAATACAAAATTTTAGGTTTTGAGACTTCCTAAATTTTTAATAAAAGTTTCATAACTTTTATAAATATTAATATTTTTGAAAAATATTTTGTAAACACGGTAATTGGACCTGTGCGGTTCTAACACAACAATTATTTTTTGATTTAAAATTTTTAATTTTTTTCAAACAATTTGTATGCAATATCATTGGCCAAAAATATCACGTGACCTAATGAAAACCAAAATAAAAATTACCTCAAACTTTTGTTTTACTGAAAATTTTCGCGAAATGTTTTATCTTGAATGTTAGTTAGGCCAATGTGCGTCTAATAAAATACAAAATTTTAGGTTTTGAGATTTCATAAATTTTTAATAAAAGTTTCATAACTTTTATGAATATTAATATTTTCGAAAAATATTTTGTAAACACGGTAATTGGACCTGTGCGGTTCTAACACAACAATTATTTTTCGATTTAAAATTTTTAATTTTTTTCAAAAAACTTGTATGCAATATCATTGGCCAAAAATATCACGTGACCTAATGAAAACCAAAATAAAAATTACCTCAAACTTTTGTTTTACTGAAAATTTTCGCGAAATGTTTTATCTTGAATGTTAGTTAGGCCAATGTGCGTCTAATAAAATACAAAATTTTAGGTTTTGAGATTTCATAAATTTTTAATAAAAGTTTCATAACTTTTATGAATATTAATATTTTCGAAAAATATTTTGTAAACACGGTAATTGGACCTGTGCGGTTCTAACACAACAATTATTTTTCGATTTAAAATTTTTTATTTTTTTTCAAAAAATTTGTATGCAATATCATTGGCCAAAAATATCACGTGACCTAATTAAACCCAAAATAAAAATTATCTCAAACTTTTGTTTTACTTAAGATTTTCGCGAAATGTTTTATCTTGAATGTTAGTTAGGCCAATGTGCGTCTAATAAAATACAAAATTTTAGGTTTTACGATTTCATAAATTTTTAATAAAAGTTTCATAACTTTTATGAATATTAATATTTTCGAAAAATATTTTGTAAACACGGTAATTGGACCTGTGCGGTTCTAACACAACAATTATTTTTCGATTTAAAATTTTTAATTTTTTTCAAAAAATTTGTATGCAATATCATTGGCCAAAAATATCACGTGACCTAAGGAAAACCAAAATAAAAATTACCTCAAACTTTTGTTTTACTGAAAATTTTCGCGAAATGTTTTATCTTGAATGTTAGTTAGGCAAATGCGCGTGTAATAAAATACAAAATTTTAGGTTTTGAGATTTCATAAATTTTTAATAAAAGTTTCATAACTTTTATGAATATTAATATTTTCGAAAAATATTTTGTAAACACGGTAATTGGACCTGTGCGGTTCTAACACAACAATTATTTTTCGATTTAAAATTTTTAATTTTTTTCAAAAAATTTGTATGCAATATCATTGGCCAAAAATATCACGTGACCTAATGAAAACCAAAATAAAAATTACCTCAAACTTTTGTTTTACTGAAAATTTTCGCGAAATGTTTTATCTTGAATGTTAGTTAGGCCAATGTGCGTGTAATAAAATACAAAATTTTAGGTTTTGAGATTTCATAAATTTTTAATAAAAGTTTCATAACTTTTATGAATATTAATATTTTCGAAAAATATGTTGTAAACACGGTAATTGGACCTGTGCAGTTCTAACACAACAATTATTTTTTGATTTAATATTTTTAATTTTTTTCAAAAAATTTGTATGCAATATCATTGGCCAAAAATATCACGTGACCTAATTAAACCCAGAATAAAAATTATCTCAAACTTTTGTTTTACTGAAAATTTTCGCGAAATGTTTTATCTTGAATGTTAGTTAGGCCAATGTGCGTGTAATAAAATACAAAATTTTAGGTTTTGAGATTTCATAAATTTTTAATAAAAGTTTCATAACTTTTATGAATATTAATATTTTCGAAAAATATTTTGTAAACACGGTAATTGGACCTGTGCGGTTCTAACACAACAATTATTTTTCGATTTAAAATTTTTAATTTTTTTCAAAAAATTTGTATGCAATATCATTGGCCAAAAATATCACGTGACCTAATGAAAACCAAAATAAAAATTACCTCAAACTTTTGTTTTACTGAAAATTTTCGCGAAATGTTTTATCTTGAATGTTAGTTAGGCCAATGTGCATGTAATAAAATACAAAATTTTAGGTTTTGAGATTTCATAAATTTTTAATAAAAGTTTCATAACTTTTATGAATATTAATATTTTCGAAAAATATTTTGTAAACACGGTAATTGGACCTGTGCGGTTCTAACACAACAATTATTTTTCGATTTAAAATTTTTTATTTTTTTTCAAAAAATTTGTATGCAATATCATTGGCCAAAAATATCACGTGACCTAATTAAACCCAAAATAAAAATTATCTCAAACTTTTGTTTTACTGAAAATTTTCGCGAAATGTTTTATCTTGAATGTTAGTTAGGCCAATGCGCGTCTAATAAAATACAAAATTTTAGGTTTTACGATTTCATAAATTTTTAATAAAAGTTTCATAACTTTTATGAATATTAATATTTTTGAAAAATATTTTGTAAACACGGTAATTGGACCTGTGCGGTTCTAACACAACAATTATTTTTCGATTTAAAATTTTTAATTTTTTTCAAAAAATTTGTATGCAATATCATTGGCCAAAAATATCACGTGACCTAAGGAAAACCAAAATAAAAATTACCTCAAACTTTTGTTTTACTGAAAATTTTTGCGAAATGTTTTATCTTGAATGTTAGTTAGGCCAATGTGCGTCTAATAAAATACAAAATTTTAGGTTTTGAGATTTCATAAATTTTTAATAAAAGTTTCATAACTTTTATGAATATTAATATTTTCGAAAAATATTTTGTAAACACGGTAATTGGACCTGTGCGGTTCTAACACAACAATTATTTTTCGATTTAAAATTTTTAATTTTTTTCAAAAAATTTGTATGCAATATCATTGGCCAAAAATATCACGTGACCTAATGAAAACCAAAATAAAAATTACCTCAAACTTTTGTTTTACTGAAAATTTTCGCGAAATGTTTTATCTTGAATGTTAGTTAGGCCAATGTGCGTGTAATAAAATACAAAATTTTAGGTTTTGAGATTTCATAAATTTTTAATAAAAGTTTCATAACTTTTATGAATATTAATATTTTCGAAAAATATGTTGTAAACACGGTAATTGGACCTGTGCAGTTCTAACACAACAATTATTTTTCGATTTAATATTTTTAATTTTTTTCAAAAAATTTGTATGCAATATCATTGGCCAAAAATATCACGTGACCTAATTAAACCCAGAATAAAAATTATCTCAAACTTTTGTTTTACTGAAAATTTTCGCGAAATGTTTTATCTTGAATGTTAGTTAGGCCAATGTGCGTGTAATAAAATACAAAATTTTAGGTTTTGAGATTTCATAAATTTTTAATAAAAGTTTCATAACTTTTATGAATATTAATATTTTCGAAAAATATTTTGTAAACACGGTAATTGGACTTGTGCGGTTCTAACACAACAATTATTTTTCGATTTAAAATTTTTAATTTTTTTCAAAAAATTTGTATGCAATATCATTGGCCAAAAATATCACGTGACCTAATGAAAACCAAAATAAAAATTACCTCAAACTTTTGTTTTACTGAAAATTTTCGCGAAATGTTTTATCTTGAATGTTAGTTAGGCCAATGTGCGTGTAATAAAATACAAAATTTTAGGTTTTGAGATTTCATAAATTTTTAATAAAAGTTTCATAACTTTTATGAATATTAATATTTTCGAAAAATATTTTGTAAACACGGTAATTGGACCTGTGCGGTTCTAACACAACAATTATTTTTCGATTTAAAATTTTTTATTTTTTTTCAAAAAATTTGTATGCAATATCATTGGCCAAAAATATCACGTGACCTAATTAAACCCAAAATAAAAATTATCTCAAACTTTTGTTTTACTGAAAATTTTCGCGAAATGTTTTATCTTGAATGTTAGTTAGGCCAATGCGCGTCTAATAAAATACAAAATTTTAGGTTTTACGATTTCATAAATTTTTAATAAAAGTTTCATAACTTTTATGAATATTAATATTTTTGAAAAATATTTTGTAAACACGGTAATTGGACCTGTGCGGTTCTAACACAACAATTATTTTTCGATTTAAAATTTTTAATTTTTTTCAAAAAATTTGTATGCAATATCATTGGCCAAAAATATCACGTGACCTAATGAAAACCAAAATAAAAATTACCTCAAACTTTTGTTTTACTGAAAATTTTTGCGAAATGTTTTATCTTGAATGTTAGTTAGGCCAATGTGCGTCTAATAAAATACAAAATTTTAGGTTTTGAGATTTCATAAATTTTTAATAAAAGTTTCATAACTTTTATGAATATTAATATTTTCGAAAAATATTTTGTAAACACGGTAATTGGACCTGTGCGGTTCTAACACAACAATTATTTTTCGATTTAAAATTTTTAATTTTTTTCAAAAAATTTGTATGCAATATCATTGGCCAAAAATATCACGTGACCTAATTAAACCCAAAATAAAAATTACCTCAAACTTTTGTTTTACTGAAAATTTTCGCGAAATGTTTTATCTTGAATGTTAGTTAGGCCAATGTGCGTGTAATAAAATACAAAATTTTAGGTTTTGAGATTTCATAAATTTTTAATAAAAGTTTCATAACTTTTATGAATATTAATATTTTCGAAAAATATTTTGTAAACACGGTAATTGGACCTGTGCGGTTCTAACACAACAATTATTTTTTGATTTAAAATTTTTTATTTTTTTTCCAAAAATTTGTATGCAATATCATTGGCCAAAAATATCACGTGACCTAATTAAACCCAAAATAAAAATTATCTCAAACTTTTGTTTTACTGAAAATTTTCGCGAAATGTTTTATCTTGAATGTTAGTTAGGCCAATGCGCGTCTAATAAAATACAAAATTTTAGGTTTTACGATTTCATAAATTTTTAATAAAAGTTTCATAACTTTTATGAATATTAATATTTTCGAAAAATATGTTGTAAACACGGTAATTGGACCTGTGCAGTTCTAACACAACAATTATTTTTTGATTTAATATTTTTAATTTTTTTCAAAAAATTTGTATGCAATATCATTGGCCAAAAATATCACGTGACCTAATTAAACCCAGAATAAAAATTATCTCAAACTTTTGTTTTACTGAAAATTTTCGCGAAATGTTTTATCTTGAATGTTAGTTAGGCCAATGTGCGTGTAATAAAATACAAAATTTTAGGTTTTGAGATTTCATAAATTTTTAATAAAAGTTTCATAACTTTTATGAATATTAATATTTTCGAAAAATATTTTGTAAACACGGTAATTGGACCTGTGCGGTTCTAACACAACAATTATTTTTCGATTTAAAATTTTTAATTTTTTTCAAAAAATTTGTATGCAATATCATTGGCCAAAAATATCACGTGACCTAATGAAAACCAAAATAAAAATTACCTCAAACTTTTGTTTTACTGAAAATTTTCGCGAAATGTTTTATCTTGAATGTTAGTTAGGCCAATGTGCGTGTAATAAAATACAAAATTTTAGGTTTTGAGATTTCATAAATTTTTAATAAAAGTTTCATAACTTTTATGAATATTAATATTTTCGAAAAATATTTTGTAAACACGGTAATTGGACCTGTGCGGTTCTAACACAACAATTATTTTTCGATTTAAAATTTTTTATTTTTTTTCAAAAAATTTGTATGCAATATCATTGGCCAAAAATATCACGTGACCTAATTAAACCCAAAATAAAAATTATCTCAAACTTTTGTTTTACTGAAAATTTTCGCGAAATGTTTTATCTTGAATGTTAGTTAGGCCAATGCGCGTCTAATAAAATACAAAATTTTAGGTTTTACGATTTCATAAATTTTTAATAAAAGTTTCATAACTTTTATGAATATTAATATTTTTGAAAAATATTTTGTAAACACGGTAATTGGACCTGTGCGGTTCTAACACAACAATTATTTTTCGATTTAAAATTTTTAATTTTTTTCAAAAAATTTGTATGCAATATCATTGGCCAAAAATATCACGTGACCTAAGGAAAACCAAAATAAAAATTACCTCAAACTTTTGTTTTACTGAAAATTTTTGCGAAATGTTTTATCTTGAATGTTAGTTAGGCCAATGTGCGTCTAATAAAATACAAAATTTTAGGTTTTGAGATTTCATAAATTTTTAATAAAAGTTTCATAACTTTTATGAATATTAATATTTTCGAAAAATATTTTGTAAACACGGTAATTGGACCTGTGCGGTTCTAACACAACAATTATTTTTCGATTTAAAATTTTTAATTTTTTTCAAAAAATTTGTATGCAATATCATTGGCCAAAAATATCACGTGACCTAATGAAAACCAAAATAAAAATTACCTCAAACTTTTGTTTTACTGAAAATTTTCGCGAAATGTTTTATCTTGAATGTTAGTTAGGCCAATGTGCGTGTAATAAAATACAAAATTTTAGGTTTTGAGATTTCATAAATTTTTAATAAAAGTTTCATAACTTTTATGAATATTAATATTTTCGAAAAATATGTTGTAAACACGGTTATTGGACCTGTGCAGTTCTAACACAACAATTATTTTTCGATTTAATATTTTTAATTTTTTTCAAAAAATTTGTATGCAATATCATTGGCCAAAAATATCACGTGACCTAATTAAACCCAGAATAAAAATTATCTCAAACTTTTGTTTTACTGAAAATTTTCGCGAAATGTTTTATCTTGAATGTTAGTTAGGCCAATGTGCGTGTAATAAAATACAAAATTTTAGGTTTTGAGATTTCATAAATTTTTAATAAAAGTTTCATAACTTTTATGAATATTAATATTTTCGAAAAATATTTTGTAAACACGGTAATTGGACTTGTGCGGTTCTAACACAACAATTATTTTTCGATTTAAAATTTTTAATTTTTTTCAAAAAATTTGTATGCAATATCATTGGCCAAAAATATCACGTGACCTAATGAAAACCAAAATAAAAATTACCTCAAACTTTTGTTTTACTGAAAATTTTCGCGAAATGTTTTATCTTGAATGTTAGTTAGGCCAATGTGCGTGTAATAAAATACAAAATTTTAGGTTTTGAGATTTCATAAATTTTTAATAAAAGTTTCATAACTTTTATGAATATTAATATTTTCGAAAAATATTTTGTAAACACGGTAATTGGACCTGTGCGGTTCTAACACAACAATTATTTTTCGATTTAAAATTTTTTATTTTTTTTCAAAAAATTTGTATGCAATATCATTGGCCAAAAATATCACGTGACCTAATTAAACCCAAAATAAAAATTATCTCAAACTTTTGTTTTACTGAAAATTTTCGCGAAATGTTTTATCTTGAATGTTAGTTAGGCCAATGCGCGTCTAATAAAATACAAAATTTTAGGTTTTACGATTTCATAAATTTTTAATAAAAGTTTCATAACTTTTATGAATATTAATATTTTTGAAAAATATTTTGTAAACACGGTAATTGGACCTGTGCGGTTCTAACACAACAATTATTTTTCGATTTAAAATTTTTAATTTTTTTCAAAAAATTTGTATGCAATATCATTGGCCAAAAATATCACGTGACCTAATGAAAACCAAAATAAAAATTACCTCAAACTTTTGTTTTACTGAAAATTTTTGCGAAATGTTTTATCTTGAATGTTAGTTAGGCCAATGTGCGTCTAATAAAATACAAAATTTTAGGTTTTGAGATTTCATAAATTTTTAATAAAAGTTTCATAACTTTTATGAATATTAATATTTTCGAAAAATATTTTGTAAACACGGTAATTGGACCTGTGCGGTTCTAACACAACAATTATTTTTCGATTTAAAATTTTTAATTTTTTTCAAAAAATTTGTATGCAATATCATTGGCCAAAAATATCACGTGACCTAATTAAACCCAAAATAAAAATTACCTCAAACTTTTGTTTTACTGAAAATTTTCGCGAAATGTTTTATCTTGAATGTTAGTTAGGCCAATGTGCGTGTAATAAAATACAAAATTTTAGGTTTTGAGATTTCATAAATTTTTAATAAAAGTTTCATAACTTTTATGAATATTAATATTTTCGAAAAATATTTTGTAAACACGGTAATTGGACCTGTGCGGTTCTAACACAACAATTATTTTTTGATTTAAAATTTTTTATTTTTTTTCCAAAAATTTGTATGCAATATCATTGGCCAAAAATATCACGTGACCTAATTAAACCCAAAATAAAAATTACCTCAAACTTTTGTTTTACTGAAAAGTTTTGCGAAATGTTTTATCTTAAATGTTAGTTAGGCCAATGGGCGTCTAATAAAATACAAAATTTTAGGTTTTGAGATTTCATAAATTTTTAATAAAAGTTTCATAACTTTTATAAATATTAATATTTTTGAAAAATATTTTGTAAACACGGTAATTGGACCTGTGCGGTTCTAACACAACAATTATTTTTCGATTTAAAATTTTTAATTTTTTTACAAAAAATTTGTATGCAATATCATTGGCCAAAAATATCACGTGACCTAATTAAACCCAAAATAAAAATTACCTCAAACTTTTGTTTTACTGAAAATTTTCGCGAAATGTTTTATCTTGAATGTTAGTTAAGCCAATGTGCGTCTAATAAAATACAAAATTTTAGGTTTTGAGATTTCATAAATTTTTAATAAAAGTTTCATAACTTTTATGAATATTAATATTTTCGAAAAATATTTTGTAAACACGGTAATTGGACCTGTGCGGTTCTAACACAACAATTATTTTTTGATTTAAAATTTTTTATTTTTTTAAAAAAAATTTGTGTGCAATATCATTGGCCAAAAATATCACGTGACCTAATTAAACCCAAAATAAAAATTACCTCAAACTTTTGTATTACTGAAAAGTTTTGCGAAATGTTTTATCTTGAATGTTAGTTAGGCCAATGTGCGTCTAATAAAATACAAAATTTAAGGTTTTAAGATTTCATAAATTTTTAATAAAAGTTTCATAACTTTTATAAATATTAATATTTTCGAAAAATATTATGTAAACACGTTAATTGGATCTGTGCGATTCTAACACAACAATTATTTTTTGATTTAAAATTTTTAATTTTTTTTCAAAAAATTTGTATGCAATATCATTGGCCAAAAATATCACGTGACCTAATTAAACCCAAAATAAAAATTACCTCAAACTTTTGTTTTACTGAAAATTTTTGCGAAATGTTTTATCTTGAATGTTAGTTAGGCCAATGCGCGTGCAATAAAATACAAAATTTTAGGTTTTGAGATTTCATAAATTTTTAATAAAAGTTTCATAACTTTTATGAATATTAATATTTTCGAAAAATATTTTGTAAACACGGTAATTGGACCTGTGCGGTTCTAACACAACAATTATTTTTTGATTTAAAATTTTTTATTTATTTTTTTAAAATTTGTGTGCAATACCATTGGCCAAAAATATCACGTGACCTAATTAAACCCAAAATAAAAATTACCTCAAACTTTTGTATTACTGAAAAGTTTTGCGAAATGTTTTATCTTGAATGTTAGTTAGGCCAATGCGCGTCTAATAAAATACAAAATTTTAGGTTTTGAGATTTCATAAATTTTTAATAAAAGTTTCATAACTTTTATAAATATTAATATTTTTGAAAAATATTTTGTAAACACGGTAATTGGACCTGTGCGGTTCTAACACAACAATTATTTTTCGATTTAATATTTTTAATTTTTTTCAAAAAATTTGTATGCAATATCATTGGCCAAAAATATCACGTGACCTAAGGAAAACCAAAATAACAATTACCTCAAACTTTTGTTTTACTGAAAATTTTCGCGAAATGTTTTATCTTGAATGTTAGTTAGGCCAATGCGCGTGTAATAAAATACAAAATTTTAGGTTTTGAGATTTCATAAATTTTTAATAAAAGTTTCATAACTTTTATGAATATTAATATTTTCGAAAAAAATTTTGTAAACACGGTAATTGGACCTGTGCGGTTCTAACACAACAATTGTTTTTCGATTTAAAATTTTTTATTTTTTTTCAAAAAATTTGTATGCAATATCATTGGCCAAAAATATCACGTGACCTAATTAAACCCAAAATAAAAATTACCTCAAACTTTTGTTTTACTGAAAATTTTCGCGAAATGTTTTATTTTGAATGTTAGTTAGGCCAATGTGCGTCTAATAAAATACAAAATTTTAGGTTTTGAGATTTCATAAATTTTTAATAAAAGTTTCATAACTTTTATGAATATTAATATTTTCGAAAAATATTTTGTAAACACGGTAATTGGACCTGTGCGGTTCTAACACAACAATTATTTTTCGATTTAAAATTTTTAATTTTTTTCAAAAAATTTGTATGCAATATCATTGGCCAAAAATATCACGTGACCTAAGGAAAACCAAAATAAAAATTACCTCAAACTTTTGTTTTACTGAAAATTTTCGCGAAATGTTTTATCTTGAATGTTAGTTAGGCCAATGTGCGTGTAATAAAATACAAAATTTTAGGTTTTGAGATTTCATAAATTTTTAATAAAAGTTTCATAACTTTTATGAATATTAATATTTTCGAAAAATATTTTGTAAACACGGTAATTGGACCTGTGCGGTTCTAACACAACAATTATTTTTCGATTTAAAATTTTTAATTTTTTTCAAAAAATTTGTATGCAATATCATTGGCCAAAAATATCACGTGACCTAAGGAAAACCAAAATAAAAATTATCTCAAACTTTTGTTTTACTGAAAATTTTCGCGAAATGTTTTATCTTGAATGTTAGTTAGGCCAATGTGCGTGTAATAAAATACAAAATTTTAGGTTTTGAGATTTCATAAATTTTTAATAAAAGTTTCATAACTTTTATGAATATTAATATTTTCGAAAAATATGTTGTAAACACGGTAATTGGACCTGTGCGGTTCTAACACAACAATTATTTTTTGATTTAAAATTTTTAATTTTTTTCAAAAAATTTGTATGCAATATCATTGGCCAAAAATATCACGTGACCTAATGAAAACCAAAATAAAAATTACCTCAAACTTTTGTTTTACTGAAAATTTTCGCGAAATGTTTTATCTTGAATGTTAGTTAGGCCAATGTGCGTGTAATAAAATACAAAATTTTAGGTTTTGAGATTTCATAAATTTTTAATAAAAGTTTCATAACTTTTATGAATATTAATATTTTCGAAAAATATTTTGTAAACACGGTAATTGGACCTGTGCGGTTCTAACACAACAATTATTTTTCGATTTAAAATTTTTTATTTTTTTTCAAAAAATTTGTATGCAATATCATTGGCCAAAAATATCACGTGACCTAATTAAACCCAAAATAAAAATTATCTCAAACTTTTGTTTTACTGAAAATTTTCGCGAAATGTTTTATCTTGAATGTTAGTTAGGCCAATGTGCGTCTAATAAAATACAAAATTTTAGGTTTTACGATTTCATAAATTTTTAATAAAAGTTTCATAACTTTTATGAATATTAATATTTTCGAAAAATATTTTGTAAACACGGTAATTGGACCTGTGCGGTTCTAACACAACAATTATTTTTTGATTTAAAATTTTTTATTTTTTTTCAAAAAATTTGTATGCAATATCATTGGCCAAAAATATCACGTGACCTAATTAAACCCAAAATAAAAATTACCTCAAACTTTTGTTTTACTGAAAATTTTTGCGAAATGTTATATCTTGAATGTTAGTTAGGCCAATGTGCGTCTAATAAAATACAAAATTTTAGGTTTTGAGATTTCATAAATTTTTAGTAAAAGTTTCATAACTTTTATGAATATTAATATTTTCGAAAAATATTTTGTAAACACGGTAATTGGACCTGTGCGGTTCTAACACAACAATTATTTTTTGATTTAAAATTTTTAATTTTTTTACAAAAAATTTGTATGCAATATCATTGGCCAAAAATATCACGTGACCTAATTAAACCCAAAATAAAAATTACCTCAAACTTTTGTTTTACTGAAAATTTTCGCGAAATGTTTTATCTTGAATGTTAGTTAAGCCAATGTGCGTCTAATAAAATACAAAATTTTAGGTTTTGAGATTTCATAAATTTTTAATAAAAGTTTCATAACTTTTATGAATATTAATATTTTCGAAAAATATTTTGTAAACACGGTAATTGGACCTGTGCGGTTCTAACACAACAATTATTTTTTGATTTAAAATTTTTTATTTTTTTAAAAAAAATTTGTGTGCAATATCATTGGCCAAAAATATCACGTGACCTAATTAAACCCAAAATAAAAATTACCTCAAACTTTTGTATTACTGAAAAGTTTTGCGAAATGTTTTATCTTGAATGTTAGTTAGGCCAATGTGCGTCTAATAAAATACAAAATTTTAGGTTTTGAGATTTCATAAATTTTTAATAAAAGTTTCATAACTTTTATAAATATTAATATTTTTGAAAAATATTTTGTAAACACGGTAATTGGACCTGTGCGGTTCTAACACAACAATTATTTTTCGATTTAAAATTTTTAATTTTTTTCAAAAAATTTGTATGCAATATCATTGGCCAAAAATATCACGTGACCAAATGAAAACCAAAATAAAAATTACCTCAAACTTTTGTTTTACTGAAAATTTTCGCGAAATGTTTTATCTTGAATGTTAGTTAGGCAAATGCGCGTGTAATAAAATACAAAATTTTAGGTTTTGAGATTTCATAAATTTTTAATAAAAGTTTCATAACTTTTATGAATATTAATATTTTCGAAAAATATTTTGTAAACACGGTAATTGGACCTGTGCGGTTCTAACACAACAATTATTTTTCGATTTAAAATTTTTTATTTTTTTTCAAAAAATTTGTATGCAATATCATTGGCCAAAAATATCACGTGACCTAATTAAACCCAAAATAAAAATTATCTCAAACTTTTGTTTTACTGAAAATTTTCGCGAAATGTTTTATCTTGAATGTTAGTTAGGCCAATGCGCGTCTAATAAAATACAAAATTTTAGGTTTTACGATTTCATAAATTTTTAATAAAAGTTTCATAACTTTTATGAATATTAATATTTTTGAAAAATATTTTGTAAACACGGTAATTGGACCTGTGCGGTTCTAACACAACAATTATTTTTCGATTTAAAATTTTTAATTTTTTTCAAAAAATTTGTATGCAATATCATTGGCCAAAAATATCACGTGACCTAATGAAAACCAAAATAAAAATTACCTCAAACTTTTGTTTTACTGAAAATTTTTGCGAAATGTTTTATCTTGAATGTTAGTTAGGCCAATGTGCGTCTAATAAAATACAAAATTTTAGGTTTTGAGATTTCATAAATTTTTAATAAAAGTTTCATAACTTTTATGAATATTAATATTTTCGAAAAATATTTTGTAAACACGGTAATTGGACCTGTGCGGTTCTAACACAACAATTATTTTTCGATTTAAAATTTTTAATTTTTTTCAAAAAATTTGTATGCAATATCATTGGCCAAAAATATCACGTGACCTAATTAAACCCAAAATAAAAATTACCTCAAACTTTTGTTTTACTGAAAATTTTCGCGAAATGTTTTATCTTGAATGTTAGTTAGGCCAATGTGCGTGTAATAAAATACAAAATTTTAGGTTTTGAGATTTCATAAATTTTTAATAAAAGTTTCATAACTTTTATGAATATTAATATTTTCGAAAAATATTTTGTAAACACGGTAATTGGACCTGTGCGGTTCTAACACAACAATTATTTTTTGATTTAAAATTTTTTATTTTTTTTCCAAAAATTTGTATGCAATATCATTGGCCAAAAATATCACGTGACCTAATTAAACCCAAAATAAAAATTATCTCAAACTTTTGTTTTACTGAAAATTTTCGCGAAATGTTTTATCTTGAATGTTAGTTAGGCCAATGCGCGTCTAATAAAATACAAAATTTTAGGTTTTACGATTTCATAAATTTTTAATAAAAGTTTCATAACTTTTATGAATATTAATATTTTCGAAAAATATGTTGTAAACACGGTAATTGGACCTGTGCAGTTCTAACACAACAATTATTTTTTGATTTAATATTTTTAATTTTTTTCAAAAAATTTGTATGCAATATCATTGGCCAAAAATATCACGTGACCTAATTAAACCCAGAATAAAAATTATCTCAAACTTTTGTTTTACTGAAAATTTTCGCGAAATGTTTTATCTTGAATGTTAGTTAGGCCAATGTGCGTGTAATAAAATACAAAATTTTAGGTTTTGAGATTTCATAAATTTTTAATAAAAGTTTCATAACTTTTATGAATATTAATATTTTCGAAAAATATTTTGTAAACACGGTAATTGGACCTGTGCGGTTCTAACACAACAATTATTTTTCGATTTAAAATTTTTAATTTTTTTCAAAAAATTTGTATGCAATATCATTGGCCAAAAATATCACGTGACCTAATGAAAACCAAAATAAAAATTACCTCAAACTTTTGTTTTACTGAAAATTTTCGCGAAATGTTTTATCTTGAATGTTAGTTAGGCCAATGTGCGTGTAATAAAATACAAAATTTTAGGTTTTGAGATTTCATAAATTTTTAATAAAAGTTTCATAACTTTTATGAATATTAATATTTTCGAAAAATATTTTGTAAACACGGTAATTGGACCTGTGCGGTTCTAACACAACAATTATTTTTCGATTTAAAATTTTTTATTTTTTTTCAAAAAATTTGTATGCAATATCATTGGCCAAAAATATCACGTGACCTAATTAAACCCAAAATAAAAATTATCTCAAACTTTTGTTTTACTGAAAATTTTCGCGAAATGTTTTATCTTGAATGTTAGTTAGGCCAATGCGCGTCTAATAAAATACAAAATTTTAGGTTTTACGATTTCATAAATTTTTAATAAAAGTTTCATAACTTTTATGAATATTAATATTTTTGAAAAATATTTTGTAAACACGGTAATTGGACCTGTGCGGTTCTAACACAACAATTATTTTTCGATTTAAAATTTTTAATTTTTTTCAAAAAATTTGTATGCAATATCATTGGCCAAAAATATCACGTGACCTAAGGAAAACCAAAATAAAAATTACCTCAAACTTTTGTTTTACTGAAAATTTTTGCGAAATGTTTTATCTTGAATGTTAGTTAGGCCAATGTGCGTCTAATAAAATACAAAATTTTAGGTTTTGAGATTTCATAAATTTTTAATAAAAGTTTCATAACTTTTATGAATATTAATATTTTCGAAAAATATTTTGTAAACACGGTAATTGGACCTGTGCGGTTCTAACACAACAATTATTTTTCGATTTAAAATTTTTAATTTTTTTCAAAAAATTTGTATGCAATATCATTGGCCAAAAATATCACGTGACCTAATGAAAACCAAAATAAAAATTACCTCAAACTTTTGTTTTACTGAAAATTTTCGCGAAATGTTTTATCTTGAATGTTAGTTAGGCCAATGTGCGTGTAATAAAATACAAAATTTTAGGTTTTGAGATTTCATAAATTTTTAATAAAAGTTTCATAACTTTTATGAATATTAATATTTTCGAAAAATATGTTGTAAACACGGTTATTGGACCTGTGCAGTTCTAACACAACAATTATTTTTCGATTTAATATTTTTAATTTTTTTCAAAAAATTTGTATGCAATATCATTGGCCAAAAATATCACGTGACCTAATTAAACCCAGAATAAAAATTATCTCAAACTTTTGTTTTACTGAAAATTTTCGCGAAATGTTTTATCTTGAATGTTAGTTAGGCCAATGTGCGTGTAATAAAATACAAAATTTTAGGTTTTGAGATTTCATAAATTTTTAATAAAAGTTTCATAACTTTTATGAATATTAATATTTTCGAAAAATATTTTGTAAACACGGTAATTGGACTTGTGCGGTTCTAACACAACAATTATTTTTCGATTTAAAATTTTTAATTTTTTTCAAAAAATTTGTATGCAATATCATTGGCCAAAAATATCACGTGACCTAATGAAAACCAAAATAAAAATTACCTCAAACTTTTGTTTTACTGAAAATTTTCGCGAAATGTTTTATCTTGAATGTTAGTTAGGCCAATGTGCGTGTAATAAAATACAAAATTTTAGGTTTTGAGATTTCATAAATTTTTAATAAAAGTTTCATAACTTTTATGAATATTAATATTTTCGAAAAATATTTTGTAAACACGGTAATTGGACCTGTGCGGTTCTAACACAACAATTATTTTTCGATTTAAAATTTTTTATTTTTTTTCAAAAAATTTGTATGCAATATCATTGGCCAAAAATATCACGTGACCTAATTAAACCCAAAATAAAAATTATCTCAAACTTTTGTTTTACTGAAAATTTTCGCGAAATGTTTTATCTTGAATGTTAGTTAGGCCAATGCGCGTCTAATAAAATACAAAATTTTAGGTTTTACGATTTCATAAATTTTTAATAAAAGTTTCATAACTTTTATGAATATTAATATTTTTGAAAAATATTTTGTAAACACGGTAATTGGACCTGTGCGGTTCTAACACAACAATTATTTTTCGATTTAAAATTTTTAATTTTTTTCAAAAAATTTGTATGCAATATCATTGGCCAAAAATATCACGTGACCTAATGAAAACCAAAATAAAAATTACCTCAAACTTTTGTTTTACTGAAAATTTTTGCGAAATGTTTTATCTTGAATGTTAGTTAGGCCAATGTGCGTCTAATAAAATACAAAATTTTAGGTTTTGAGATTTCATAAATTTTTAATAAAAGTTTCATAACTTTTATGAATATTAATATTTTCGAAAAATATTTTGTAAACACGGTAATTGGACCTGTGCGGTTCTAACACAACAATTATTTTTCGATTTAAAATTTTTAATTTTTTTCAAAAAATTTGTATGCAATATCATTGGCCAAAAATATCACGTGACCTAATTAAACCCAAAATAAAAATTACCTCAAACTTTTGTTTTACTGAAAATTTTCGCGAAATGTTTTATTTTGAATGTTAGTTAGGCCAATGTGCGTGTAATAAAATACAAAATTTTAGGTTTTGAGATTTCATAAATTTTTAATAAAAGTTTCATAACTTTTATGAATATTAATATTTTCGAAAAATATTTTGTAAACACGGTAATTGGACCTGTGCGGTTCTAACACAACAATTATTTTTTGATTTAAAATTTTTTATTTTTTTTCCAAAAATTTGTATGCAATATCATTGGCCAAAAATATCACGTGACCTAATTAAACCCAAAATAAAAATTACCTCAAACTTTTGTTTTACTGAAAAGTTTTGCGAAATGTTTTATCTTAAATGTTAGTTAGGCCAATGGGCGTCTAATAAAATACAAAATTTTAGGTTTTGAGATTTCATAAATTTTTAATAAAAGTTTCATAACTTTTATAAATATTAATATTTTTGAAAAATATTTTGTAAACACGGTAATTGGACCTGTGCGGTTCTAACACAACAATTATTTTTCGATTTAAAATTTTTAATTTTTTTACAAAAAATTTGTATGCAATATCATTGGCCAAAAATATCACGTGACCTAATTAAACCCAAAATAAAAATTACCTCAAACTTTTGTTTTACTGAAAATTTTCGCGAAATGTTTTATCTTGAATGTTAGTTAAGCCAATGTGCGTCTAATAAAATACAAAATTTTAGGTTTTGAGATTTCATAAATTTTTAATAAAAGTTTCATAACTTTTATGAATATTAATATTTTCGAAAAATATTTTGTAAACACGGTAATTGGACCTGTGCGGTTCTAACACAACAATTATTTTTTGATTTAAAATTTTTTATTTTTTTAAAAAAAATTTGTGTGCAATATCATTGGCCAAAAATATCACGTGACCTAATTAAACCCAAAATAAAAATTACCTCAAACTTTTGTATTACTGAAAAGTTTTGCGAAATGTTTTATCTTGAATGTTAGTTAGGCCAATGTGCGTCTAATAAAATACAAAATTTAAGGTTTTAAGATTTCATAAATTTTTAATAAAAGTTTCATAACTTTTATAAATATTAATATTTTCGAAAAATATTATGTAAACACGTTAATTGGATCTGTGCGATTCTAACACAACAATTATTTTTTGATTTAAAATTTTTAATTTTTTTTCAAAAAATTTGTATGCAATATCATTGGCCAAAAATATCACGTGACCTAATTAAACCCAAAATAAAAATTACCTCAAACTTTTGTTTTACTGAAAATTTTTGCGAAATGTTTTATCTTGAATGTTAGTTAGGCCAATGCGCGTGCAATAAAATACAAAATTTTAGGTTTTGAGATTTCATAAATTTTTAATAAAAGTTTCATAACTTTTATGAATATTAATATTTTCGAAAAATATTTTGTAAACACGGTAATTGGACCTGTGCGGTTCTAACACAACAATTATTTTTTGATTTAAAATTTTTTATTTATTTTTTTAAAATTTGTGTGCAATACCATTGGCCAAAAATATCACGTGACCTAATTAAACCCAAAATAAAAATTACCTCAAACTTTTGTATTACTGAAAAGTTTTGCGAAATGTTTTATCTTGAATGTTAGTTAGGCCAATGCGCGTCTAATAAAATACAAAATTTTAGGTTTTGAGATTTCATAAATTTTTAATAAAAGTTTCATAACTTTTATAAATATTAATATTTTTGAAAAATATTTTGTAAACACGGTAATTGGACCTGTGCGGTTCTAACACAACAATTATTTTTCGATTTAATATTTTTAATTTTTTTCAAAAAATTTGTATGCAATATCATTGGCCAAAAATATCACGTGACCTAAGGAAAACCAAAATAACAATTACCTCAAACTTTTGTTTTACTGAAAATTTTCGCGAAATGTTTTATCTTGAATGTTAGTTAGGCCAATGCGCGTGTAATAAAATACAAAATTTTAGGTTTTGAGATTTCATAAATTTTTAATAAAAGTTTCATAACTTTTATGAATATTAATATTTTCGAAAAAAATTTTGTAAACACGGTAATTGGACCTGTGCGGTTCTAACACAACAATTGTTTTTCGATTTAAAATTTTTTATTTTTTTTCAAAAAATTTGTATGCAATATCATTGGCCAAAAATATCACGTGACCTAATTAAACCCAAAATAAAAATTACCTCAAACTTTTGTTTTACTGAAAATTTTCGCGAAATGTTTTATTTTGAATGTTAGTTAGGCCAATGTGCGTCTAATAAAATACAAAATTTTAGGTTTTGAGATTTCATAAATTTTTAATAAAAGTTTCATAACTTTTATGAATATTAATATTTTCGAAAAATATTTTGTAAACACGGTAATTGGACCTGTGCGGTTCTAACACAACAATTATTTTTCGATTTAAAATTTTTAATTTTTTTCAAAAAATTTGTATGCAATATCATTGGCCAAAAATATCACGTGACCTAAGGAAAACCAAAATAAAAATTACCTCAAACTTTTGTTTTACTGAAAATTTTCGCGAAATGTTTTATCTTGAATGTTAGTTAGGCCAATGTGCGTGTAATAAAATACAAAATTTTAGGTTTTGAGATTTCATAAATTTTTAATAAAAGTTTCATAACTTTTATGAATATTAATATTTTCGAAAAATATTTTGTAAACACGGTAATTGGACCTGTGCGGTTCTAACACAACAATTATTTTTCGATTTAAAATTTTTAATTTTTTTCAAAAAATTTGTATGCAATATCATTGGCCAAAAATATCACGTGACCTAAGGAAAACCAAAATAAAAATTATCTCAAACTTTTGTTTTACTGAAAATTTTCGCGAAATGTTTTATCTTGAATGTTAGTTAGGCCAATGTGCGTGTAATAAAATACAAAATTTTAGGTTTTGAGATTTCATAAATTTTTAATAAAAGTTTCATAACTTTTATGAATATTAATATTTTCGAAAAATATGTTGTAAACACGGTAATTGGACCTGTGCGGTTCTAACACAACAATTATTTTTTGATTTAAAATTTTTAATTTTTTTCAAAAAATTTGTATGCAATATCATTGGCCAAAAATATCACGTGACCTAATGAAAACCAAAATAAAAATTACCTCAAACTTTTGTTTTACTGAAAATTTTCGCGAAATGTTTTATCTTGAATGTTAGTTAGGCCAATGTGCGTGTAATAAAATACAAAATTTTAGGTTTTGAGATTTCATAAATTTTTAATAAAAGTTTCATAACTTTTATGAATATTAATATTTTCGAAAAATATTTTGTAAACACGGTAATTGGACCTGTGCGGTTCTAACACAACAATTATTTTTCGATTTAAAATTTTTTATTTTTTTTCAAAAAATTTGTATGCAATATCATTGGCCAAAAATATCACGTGACCTAATTAAACCCAAAATAAAAATTATCTCAAACTTTTGTTTTACTGAAAATTTTCGCGAAATGTTTTATCTTGAATGTTAGTTAGGCCAATGTGCGTCTAATAAAATACAAAATTTTAGGTTTTACGATTTCATAAATTTTTAATAAAAGTTTCATAACTTTTATGAATATTAATATTTTCGAAAAATATTTTGTAAACACGGTAATTGGACCTGTGCGGTTCTAACACAACAATTATTTTTTGATTTAAAATTTTTTATTTTTTTTCAAAAAATTTGTATGCAATATCATTGGCCAAAAATATCACGTGACCTAATTAAACCCAAAATAAAAATTACCTCAAACTTTTGTTTTACTGAAAATTTTTGCGAAATGTTATATCTTGAATGTTAGTTAGGCCAATGTGCGTCTAATAAAATACAAAATTTTAGGTTTTGAGATTTCATAAATTTTTAGTAAAAGTTTCATAACTTTTATGAATATTAATATTTTCGAAAAATATTTTGTAAACACGGTAATTGGACCTGTGCGGTTCTAACACAACAATTATTTTTTGATTTAAAATTTTTAATTTTTTTACAAAAAATTTGTATGCAATATCATTGGCCAAAAATATCACGTGACCTAATTAAACCCAAAATAAAAATTACCTCAAACTTTTGTTTTACTGAAAATTTTCGCGAAATGTTTTATCTTGAATGTTAGTTAAGCCAATGTGCGTCTAATAAAATACAAAATTTTAGGTTTTGAGATTTCATAAATTTTTAATAAAAGTTTCATAACTTTTATGAATATTAATATTTTCGAAAAATATTTTGTAAACACGGTAATTGGACCTGTGCGGTTCTAACACAACAATTATTTTTTGATTTAAAATTTTTTATTTTTTTAAAAAAAATTTGTGTGCAATATCATTGGCCAAAAATATCACGTGACCTAATTAAACCCAAAATAAAAATTACCTCAAACTTTTGTATTACTGAAAAGTTTTGCGAAATGTTTTATCTTGAATGTTAGTTAGGCCAATGTGCGTCTAATAAAATACAAAATTTAAGGTTTTAAGATTTCATAAATTTTTAATAAAAGTTTCATAACTTTTATAAATATTAATATTTTCGAAAAATATTATGTAAACACGTTAATTGGATCTGTGCGATTCTAACACAACAATTATTTTTTGATTTAAAATTTTTAATTTTTTTTCAAAAAATTTGTATGCAATATCATTGGCCAAAAATATCACGTGACCTAATTAAACCCAAAATAAAAATTACCTCAAACTTTTGTTTTACTGAAAATTTTTGCGAAATGTTTTATCTTGAATGTTAGTTAGGCCAATGCGCGTGCAATAAAATACAAAATTTTAGGTTTTGAGATTTCATAAATTTTTAATAAAAGTTTCATAACTTTTATGAATATTAATATTTTCGAAAAATATTTTGTAAACACGGTAATTGGACCTGTGCGGTTCTAACACAACAATTATTTTTTGATTTAAAATTTTTTATTTTTTTTTTTTAAATTTGTGTGCAATACCATTGGCCAAAAATATCACGTGACCTAATTAAACCCAAAATAAAAATTACCTCAAACTTTTGTATTACTGAAAAGTTTTGCGAAATGTTTTATCTTGAATGTTAGTTAAGCCAATGCGCGTCTAATAAAATACAAAATTTTAGGTTTTGAGATTTCATAAATTTTTAATAAAAGTTTCATAACTTTTATAAATATTAATATTTTTGAAAAATATTTTGTAAACACGGTAATTGGACCTGTGCGGTTCTAACACAACAATTATTTTTCGATTTAATATTTTTAATTTTTTTCAAAAAATTTGTATGCAATATCATTGGCCAAAAATATCACGTGACCTAAGGAAAACCAAAATAAAAATTACCTCAAACTTTTGTTTTACTGAAAATTTTCGCGAAATGTTTTATCTTGAATGTTAGTTAGGCCAATGCGCGTGTAATAAAATACAAAATTTTAGGTTTTGAGATTTCATAAATTTTTAATAAAAGTTTCATAACTTTTATGAATATTAATATTTTCGAAAAAAATTTTGTAAACACGGTAATTGGACCTGTGCGGTTCTAACACAACAATTATTTTTTGATTTAAAATTTTTTATTTTTTTAAAAAAAATTTGTGTGCAATATCATTGGCCAAAAATATCACGTGACCTAATTTAACCCAAAATAAAAATTACCTCAAACTTTTGTATTACTGAAAATATTTGCGAAATGTTTTATCTTGAATGTTAGTTAGGCCAATGCGCGTCTAATAAAATACAAAATTTTAGGTTTTGAGATTTCATAAATTTTTAATAAAAGTTTCATAACTTTTATAAATATTAATATTTTTGAAAAATATTTTGTAAACACGGTAATTGGAACTGTGCGGTCCTAACACAACAATTATTTTTCGATTTAAAATTTTTAATTTTTTTCAAAAAATTTGTATGCAATATCATTGGCCAAAAATATCACGTGACCTAATGAAAACCAAAATAAAAATTACCTCAAACTTTTGTTTTACTGAAAATTTTCGCGAAATGTTTTATCTTGAATGTTAGTTAGGCCAATGCGCGTGTAATAAAATACAAAATTTTAGGTTTTGAGATTTCATAAATTTTTAATAAAAGTTTCATAACTTTTATAAATATTAATATTTTTGAAAAATATTTTGTAAACACGGTAATTGGACCTGTGCGGTTCTAACACAACAATTATTTTTCGATTTAAAATTTTTAATTTTTTTCAAAAAATTTGTATGCAATATCATTGGCCAAAAATATCACGTGACCAAATGAAAACCAAAATAAAAATTACCTCAAACTTTTGTTTTACTGAAAATTTTCGCGAAATGTTTTATCTTGAATGTTAGTTAGGCAAATGCGCGTGTAATAAAATACAAAATTTTAGGTTTTGAGATTTCATAAATTTTTAATAAAAGTTTCATAACTTTTATGAATATTAATATTTTCGAAAAATATTTTGTAAACACGGTAATTGGACCTGTGCGGTTCTAACACAACAATTGTTTTTCGATTTAAAATTTTTTATTTTTTTTTTAAAAAAATTTGTATGCAATATCATTGGCCAAAAATATCACGTGACCAAATGAAAACCAAAATAAAAATTACCTCAAACTTTTGTTTTACTGAAAATTTTCGCGAAATGTTTTATCTTGAATGTTAGTTAGGCAAATGCGCGTGTAATAAAATACAAAATTTTAGGTTTTGAGATTTCATAAATTTTTAATAAAAGTTTCATAACTTTTATGAATATTAATATTTTCGAAAAATATTTTGTAAACACGGTAATTGGACCTGTGCGGTTCTAACACAACAATTGTTTTTCGATTTAAAATTTTTTATTTTTTTTCAAAAAATTTGTATGCAATATCATTGGCCAAAAATATCACGTGACCTAATGAAAACCAAAATAAAAATTACCTCAAACTTTTGTTTTACTGAAAATTTTCGCGAAATGTTTTATCTTGAATGTTAGTTAGGCCAATGCGCGTCTAATAAAATACAAAATTTTAGGTTTTGCGATTTCATAAATTTTTAATAAAAGTTTCATAACTTTTATAAATATTAATATTTTTGAAAAATATTTTGTAAACACGGTAATTGGACCTGTGCGGTTCTAACACAACAATTATTTTTCGATTTAATATTTTTAATTTTTTTCAAAAAATTTGTATGCAATATCATTGGCCAAAAATATCACGTGACCTAATTAAACCCAAAATAAAAATTACCTCAAACTTTTGTTTTACTGAAAATTTTCGCGAAATGTTTTATCTTGAATGTTAGTTAGGCCAATGTGCGTCTAATAAAATACAAAATTTTAGGTTTTGAGATTTCATAAATTTTTAATAAAAGTTTCATAACTTTTATGAATATTAATATTTTCGAAAAATATTTTGTAAACACGGTAATTGGACCTGTGCGGTTCTAACACAACAATTATTTTTTGATTTAAAATTTTTTATTTTTTTAAAAAAAATTTGTGTGCAATACCATTGGCCAAAAATATCACGTGACCTAATTAAACCCAAAATAAAAATTACCTCAAACTTTTGTATTACTGAAAAGTTTTGCGAAATGTTTTATCTTGAATGTTAATTAGGCCAATGTGCGTCTAATAAAATACAAAATTTTAGGTTTTGAGATTTCATAAATTTTTAATAAAAGTTTCATAACTTTTATGAATATTAATATTTTCGAAAAATATTTTGTAAACACGGTAAATGGACCTGTGCGGTTCTAACACAACAATTATTTTTCGATTTAAAATTTTTATTTTTTTTCAAAAAATTTGTATGCAATATCATTGGCCAAAAATATCACGTGACCTAATTAAACCCAAAATAAAAATTACCTCAAACTTTTGTTTTACTGAAAATTTTCGCGAAATGTTTTATTTTGAATGTTAGTTAGGCCAATGTGCGTCTAATAAAATACAAAATTTTAGGTTTTGAGATTTCATAAATTTTTAATAAAAGTTTCATAACTTTTATGAATATTAATATTTTCGAAAAATATTTTGTAAACACGGTAATTGGACCTGTGCGGTTCTAACACAACAATTATTTTTCGATTTAAAATTTTTAATTTTTTTCAAAAAATTTGTATGCAATATCATTGGCCAAAAATATCACGTGACCTAAGGAAAACCAAAATAAAAATTACCTCAAACTTTTGTTTTACTGAAAATTTTCGCGAAATGTTTTATCTTGAATGTTAGTTAGGCCAATGTGCGTGTAATAAAATACAAAATTTTAGGTTTTGAGATTTCATAAATTTTTAATAAAAGTTTCATAACTTTTATGAATATTAATATTTTCGAAAAATATGTTGTAAACACGGTAATTGGACCTGTGCGGTTCTAACACAACAATTATTTTTTGATTTAAAATTTTTAATTTTTTTCAAAAAATTTGTATGCAATATCATTGGCCAAAAATATCACGTGACCTAATGAAAACCAAAATAAAAATTACCTCAAACTTTTGTTTTACTGAAAATTTTCGCGAAATGTTTTATCTTGAATGTTAGTTAGGCCAATGTGCGTGTAATAAAATACAAAATTTTAGGTTTTGAGATTTCATAAATTTTTAATAAAAGTTTCATAACTTTTATGAATATTAATATTTTCGAAAAATATTTTGTAAACACGGTAATTGGACCTGTGCGGTTCTAACACAACAATTATTTTTCGATTTAAAATTTTTTATTTTTTTTCAAAAAATTTGTATGCAATATCATTGGCCAAAAATATCACGTGACCTAATTAAACCCAAAATAAAAATTATCTCAAACTTTTGTTTTACTGAAAATTTTCGCGAAATGTTTTATCTTGAATGTTAGTTAGGCCAATGTGCGTCTAATAAAATACAAAATTTTAGGTTTTACGATTTCATAAATTTTTAATAAAAGTTTCATAACTTTTATGAATATTAATATTTTCGAAAAATATTTTGTAAACACGGTAATTGGACCTGTGCGGTTCTAACACAACAATTATTTTTTGATTTAAAATTTTTTATTTTTTTTCAAAAAATTTGTATGCAATATCATTGGCCAAAAATATCACGTGACCTAATTAAACCCAAAATAAAAATTACCTCAAACTTTTGTTTTACTGAAAATTTTTGCGAAATGTTATATCTTGAATGTTAGTTAGGCCAATGTGCGTCTAATAAAATACAAAATTTTAGGTTTTGAGATTTCATAAATTTTTAATAAAAGTTTCATAACTTTTATGAATATTAATATTTTCGAAAAATATTTTGTAAACACGGTAATTGGACCTGTGCGGTTCTAACACAACAATTATTTTTCGATTTAAAATTTTTAATTTTTTTACAAAAAATTTGTATGCAATATCATTGGCCAAAAATATCACGTGACCTAATTAAACCCAAAATAAAAATTATCTCAAACTTTTGTTTTACTGAAAATTTTCGCGAAATGTTTTATCTTGAATGTTAGTTAGGCCAATGTGCGTCTAATAAAATACAAAATTTTAGGTTTTGAGATTTCATAAATTTTTAATAAAAGTTTCATAACTTTTATGAATATTAATATTTTCGAAAAATATTTTGTAAACACGGTAATTGGACCTGTGCGGTTCTAACACAACAATTGTTTTTCGATTTAAAATTTTTTATTTTTTTTCAAAAAGTTTGTATGCGATATCATTGGCCAAAAATATCACGTGACCTAATTAAACCCAAAATAAAAATTATCTCAAACTTTTGTTTTACTGAAAATTTTCGAAAAAGGTCAATGCGTTAGGCCAATGCGCGTGTAATAAAATACAAAAATTTTAGGTTTTGAGATTCCATAAATTTTTAATAAAAGTTTCATAATTTTTATGAATATTAATATTTTTTTTAATTTTTATGAATATTAATATTTGATAACAATTGAAAAAATAAATATGTTCATTAGATTATTGCGCTTATATTGGTTAAGTAAATTTTTGATTTAAAACTTTTAAATACTTTTTTATACAAACTAGCAAGGTTGGTGACGTAACAAAGTCTTGTTGATAAGCGCTGATAAGAAAATGTAACTAAGTCATTATGCCAAATATAAAAACAACGTAACTTTTTTTTTCATAAGTATTTTCACGAATTTCTTTTTCTACAATTTTAATAGAGTAGTTGCGGTTTCGTTGAAATATTTAAAGTCGATGAGACAATTTCTTAGTAAAAGTGTAAAAACTTTTTTAAATTTATAAAAATTTAACTTAATATTTAAAAAATATGTTCATTAGGCTGCTGCGCTTATATTGGTAACGTTTTTGTCGATTTTAAAATTGAAATTTTTTAAAGTAATTTTTTATACTAACTAGCATGGTCTGTGACGTCACTTAGTAACGTTGGTAAGCGCTGATAAGAAAGAAACTAAGTCAATATGCCGAATATAAAAACAGCTTACCTATTGTTTTATTAGGTTTTCTCCTGAATTTCCTTTTATTAAATGTTAATTAGGTCAATGTGCTTCTAATAAAACAAATATAAATACAATTTGAAGTACAACACTTTATCAGTAAAAGTGACATAACTTTTCTGGATATTATAAAACTGACAAAATATTTGCAGAATTTTCTATAACTTATTTAACTATTTGCTGACATTTTCCTAATATAAAAAGCTTAACCTCAGTTACGATTTATAGTTGCCAAAACAAATGAAGTCTCTGGTAAACCTCACAGTTTAAGGCGAACAGGTTTGTTTTTATTTTAACAAAAAGAAACAAGAAATTCTCTCTTTGCGCTGATTAGCTTAAAAACAAAACTAACAAAAACTTTCTTAAAGAAATAAGGGCGACGGTTCGATTCCCAACAACACCAATATTTTTAAAAATTTTTATTTTGTTTTTAAACTCATTTATTCAACATTTTTTTTTTAGTTTAATGTAATTTATATACTTCATTCTTAACTAGTTCTAAGTTACTACGCCTTTTTGATATATATCATTGTATTGCTTATATATATATTACAAGATTAATAAGAAATAATCACTTACAAATTAATTAAAATCATCAACATGATAACTATGAGTTAGTGCAGATAGAAAATAAAAACAAAGCAAAATGGTTATTGTCAAATATATTGAAATAAGAAACTTTATAAATTCTAGAAACCTACCTTAAAATTTTTTTAAAGAGATAAAAATGTTGAAACTTTGCTGAGAAATTGTTATTAGTATTTGCGATACAAATATGTACAAAAGCGCGTTAAGGCAATTTCTAATTAACCACAAATTTAAAAAGCACAAATTTGGTCAAACAGGGCAAAAAGCATAAAAAAGTGTGTAGGCATATGTATATTTACAACACAAATATAGTAAAAATAATAAAAATACTGATTTTTTGTTGAAACATATTATAAAACTAACCATTAAAATTATTTTAAAAAGTTTTGGACTTTGATAAACAGAAAACTTAAAATCACTTGAAACTTGTAGTAGTAAAAACTAAATAATGCTGGCATACAAAAACAGTAAAACAGTTTAAAAATTCTGAATAGTAATATATCATTTGCTATTTCCAATTATTAAGAATAAAATAAGTATATAGAATGTTATTAGTGCAAAACATTATTCTTTTAAAACCTAACTTTAATAAAAATAAGCAAGAATATTATGGAATAAAAGGTAATGAAAATCGGGAATGTAAAAGATCACAAAGCATTAATAAAAATAAAATTGGCATTTCAAGTTTTTAAAATAGATATACAGATTTTGTCCGAATTTTAAATTAAAAATACAAATATACAAAATTACAGTTTTTTTTTCAGCAGCAAAAAAAATTCAAAACAAAAATTTTGTTAAGTTTTATTATAAACACTGTTTTTTTAACATAAAATAGCATGCTGCAAATAATAAAGATTAAACTTAGCAATACAGATAACGGTGATTTAAAAACATCTTTTTAAGTTTAATTTTACTGCATTAAGCTTACAAAATACAATAACATTTAGCAGATTTTTAGAATATTGCTTTTTAAATTCCCACCAAAGATATAATATTTTTTTGATTGCAATAAACTACAAAAATTCTGGAAAACTGAAAAATATTATTTTTTGTAAATACCATTTGTTGTGCTGGAAGGGTAAATTGCATGTTTTTTCAATTTAAAAAGCAGTTTAATGATGTTTTCATTTTAAAATTTGAAAATTTTTTTTTATTCCTAATCATAACCTCGATCTAAAAATAAATATTAAAATTTTATTATTATTTTCTTTATTAAAACAAAGTTAAAAATCTATCACTTTAAAGTCTTTACAAAAAAAAACTTACGCACATCGTTACAATTTCAAAAGGTTCTTACTAAATATAAAACTTTAAATAAAAAAGTATTTACCTTCAACTTCAGAGCAGGAACTGAGACCTTCTTCTTCTTCATCATCGTCATGGTCTGATAGTTCTTCACTAGAACTTGAAGATTGCCTTCTTCTTGCAGGTTCTATTTCTTCCTTCTCAACTTTTGGAGTTGGTTTTGGAGCAGAAACTTCCTAAAAAATAAAATCAAAAAAATGTATAAAAAAAATATTAAAAGTCGATTTAAACAAATTTGTCAAAAATTCCACCTCGTCTTGAGTAGCTTTATTTTCCCACAATGATTTTTTGTTCGAAACATCAGCTGTAACCTATAAAAAAAATTTAAATAATTTTTATATTTGATGAAAAAATTTGTTTCATTTTTTTCATTTTGAAAAATTCATAAAAAAAAAAAAAATGGAAAAAATGGAAAAAATTTGTATTAAGAATTATTATAAAGTTCAACAACATAAATAATTTAACATATAACCAAGTAACAATCCTACCTTTGGAACACTGGTCTTGTTAGTCTTAGATGTTGGCTCAGAAGTTATACTTTTCCATTTATTCAAGCGGTCACCAACCCCAGTACCAGCATAATCAACCTACAACAAAATTTAATTATTTTTAAGATAACATAAAAATGTTAAATTTAATTTTACCATAGCAAAATAGATATGATATTACCTTCTTGGTGGTATCTGCAGGTGATTTAGCGGCAACTTCACCCTTTTCCCACTGGTTCAATCGACTAAGTACTCCAGTTTTTATTGTTACTGGTGATTCCTACATAAAAAATAACAAAAACGTATAAAAGTAGTGATACAATACAATATTAAAATGAAAAATAAAGTATGTTCAATTTAGGTATTTGGTATTTAAGTACATTATATGTTTTAGTATTTAGAAATTTAGGTATTTTTCCAGTAAATTCATACCCATTTAAATGAATAATATAACTCGGTGAATTTTACCAATTAATTAAAAAATTGTAAAAATTACTTAAACTTTATTTATTTCTAAAAAATCTTTACTTACAGATTTTTTAGCTCCTGATTTTTGTTCTAACATTTTCAAATAATTATTCTTCCGGCTCGAGAAATCAGCTCCTGCAAGCTCCGATGTGTCCTTGGACGATTTAACGGAGGATGATCCTATCTTCCTGCTCTCCCATAAGTTCTTACGAGATGATACTCCGGTTGCAACGACAGCAGGTTCCTGCAAAAGAAAAAAAGAAATTATAAAAAACATTTTTTTACTAAAAATTTTGATTAAGTTTTGTAAAATGTAAAAAAATGAATATTATTACATTTAGGTAAATAAAAATGTAGCAAAATTTGTTAAAAATCAGGAAAATAAAGAATTAGAGAACAACTCTGTATAAAGCAGATATAAATCTAATAAAATTGTTGAAAAATACAAAAATTTTGAAAAGAAAGAATTGCACAAACCAATAAAAGAATTGATTTCGAACTTGAAAAATCTGAATTACAAAAAAAGAAAGAAATTAAAGAATAATTAAAAAAATAAAAAGATTAAAAGGTAGTAAAGTAGATAGTTAAAAAGAATTAGAAAATTTAAAAACAAAATAATAGAAATACATTTTATAAACTAATGAAATATCAAAAAAAATAATTAAAAAAGTTGAATGAAAACAATAAGGTAAGCAAAATAAATAATAATATATAAAAATATTTACTTTAGTGATAAGAAAATATAAAAAAGATCAAACATTATACGAATTCAGAGGAAGATTTAATATTTTACCTTTTTGGCCAAATTTTTCTCAGCACTAAGTACATCTCCTCTCTCCCATCTATTCAACCTATCACTCACATCTTTACCTCTTATTGGAGTAGCTGTCTTTTTTACCTCCTAAAATAATTTATTTAATATAATGATAACGTGTTAAAAAAATGGACATAGAAATAACATGCTGTTCTAGTACAATTGTTTTTTTTTATATTTGTTTATTCCTGATATGAGAAGGTCGACTTCGCAAAAAAAACATAGGTAATATTTGTTACCCCGACACAGTCTCGAGTTGGTTTTAGCAGTTTGCGATATTATAAAGATTATAATTGCCTGCTAATTATACTGCTGATTAAGTGTTGGCTTAGCAGGAGTTCCTACTGTTTATAGCACCTTACTCATGGGCGCTACATCATGGGAGGACTGGGAATCAAACCCATGACATCATGTATGTAAGCTAATGATTTTATGGAAGTATTAAAAGATAAATAATATCAACAAAACTTATTCTTGTTTGTAAACGTTAATAACAAAGTAGTCAAGTCAACTAACATGTTTTGAAGCCTGTTTTGTGTATTTTTCCAACCTACTATCAAGACTTCCACCACTGACTTTTTCTGGAGCTTTTGATTTTGGCCTAAAAACAATAATTTATCTATTTTAATTGAATTAATATAAAGGCAATTAAAGGCATCGAAAAAAAAAATACCCACTAAAAAAACATAAAGAAGCTACCTAAAAAAAGAAAGAAACTCTTAAAATTAGAACAATTGCTAAACACAACTTTTTAAAAAAATTACATTTACAAAAATTTTTTAACTATTTAAACGTGTATAGTTAAAAGTCAACAAATTAATTTTCTCTAAATCGTGTATTCCTATGACGTCATTATTTAACTGTGGCCACATTTAACGGCGACGCCCTTTTTAACACAAACGAAATTAAAACTCAACACGTGTTTATTAGGAGCGGTATGACATTATGACATCATAGAGGAGTTTATCATCGAAGTCAAGTGAAGTATTGTGAAGTAACGTTACATATATATCTAACTTTAAGGCGATTTTGTTATAAATAACTGAGTTGTATAATAAACAAAGTAAATCGCATAAAATGACGTCATAAAAATGCCGTACTTTCATTTTACCATGCTGGGTGTTTAATAAAAATCGGGTTTATTTATTTAACCATTATTCATTTTAAAATTTAGGTTTTGAGCGCATAAACGAAAGTAATAAAAAGATTTACAATACATGTTACATTATTGCGACGAAAAAAATGTCAAAATCAATTTAATCATTTAAAATATGTCATAAAAAATACGTAAATTTTATTTTAACTTTGTAACTTTTGTGTTAGCTTTTTAAAAACATTTTGGGACTTAATGTAAGAAATATTTTGCTTTAAATTCGTGGCATAGTTTATATTAAAATAGGAGTTAAGGAATGTACAAAACTCAGTCATGCAAAACATATAAAAAAAGTTTACTCACGTATCAGTTAAATGCTTGTTTAATTTCTCAACCTAAAAAAATAAAAAATTAATAAATTTAAAAAAATGTTAACTTTTAATGTAACATTTCAGAAGTAATATAGTGGTATTAAAAAATAAATATTTTTTACTTTTTTTTGGCAAAATTGATTTTTGATTACTAATAACTTTTGCGTAAAAAATTAGACCAGACGGTTTGGATTTGCCAAATTAAAACATAATTAATGACTTTTTAGAAATAAATTAATTAATAATCACGTTAATTACGCAGGTCTTAACGTATTTGGGCCATTTTTATGCAAAAAAAAATATTTTGCAAAAATCTAATACCGCTATATTACAAACATATATTTTATATATAAAATAATATTTAATATTTGTATATTATAACCATTTTAAATTGAAAGCAAAAAATGATTAATTTTAAATTAATGCCAGTATTATATTGCCATGCCCTTTCTCTAAGCAAAGTGTTAAATTTTAACACTAAAACACCTTACTATGCCAAAAGTTCATGCAAAAGTTTATTAGTATATATGTAACAAATGAAATTATTAGCTTAAATAGTTATTGCTTATTAAGTAAATTGGGTTTATTTTATTAATTTTACAACAATTATTATTAAATTATTAAAAGTATTTAGATTAAAACTTTAAAAACCTTTAAAAATTTAAAATAAAACAATTAGTATACTTAATATTTGCTTATATTTTATTAAAACTTAAAATTTATGACCATTTAAGAGCAATTTGAAAAGTTAGGATTTTCTTAAAAAGGAGAAAGAATTTTACATACATTGTGTTTACTAGACCGAAACGAAACTTTGTCGTCCAAAAAGCACGAAAAAAACAAACAAAATCTTTGTTTAAAAAAATTAAAAGTTTTCAAAACCAAAAAACTGTAAATCTTAATCATAAACTACTTTAAAAAGTTCCAACAAGATATCTACTACACATAATTAAATACTTCATAGATTAGATTGTATTTTAGACTAAAAAAAATATACCAAATTCTATTTTTTTAATATTTATTTCAAGCGATTTGCTTTCTAAAGTATATATTTAACTTTAATATGTCTGATATATTATATTTAGGACTTTCAATTTATTTTTTACAATTTTTTGAAAAACTATTTTGTTAATAGTGTTGTGCTTGGTCTAAAAAGAAAGGGGCGTATATATATATAACAAATTACGTATAAAGATCAAGTTTTATAAGTTTGAAATACGTAAGACATTTTGCAAATTATATAAACCACCAAAAACAATATTCTAAGGGCAAAATAAGTTTAAAATCGACCCAAAATCGCTGTAAAACTGCATAAATCAATTCAAAACTGCACACTGATAAGAACCCGGCTTTGTGACGTCACAGACTGAGTTTTGTGAGCGACAATACCATGTTTGGAAGTAGAAATCGGCGGTTTAGTAATGTAGGCATTTTAAGCGCTCAGCCTTACTTGCAAAAACCTATCATTATATCGTGCCGCGGGGCAGTAGAGATACGAACTTGCCATTTTATTGTTGTTGTGTTAAAGTAATGGGCTTTAAATTATATGATATAGCATCGAAAAAGCGTGGTGTAATTAATTTTTGAAATTAAAAAAATATACTCATTTTAAAGATGGTAAAACTATATTATTTGTACAAAATAGGCAAAAAAACAATTTTAAAGGACACTTTGCTTTAATTTTTTACATAAATCAAGAATTTTTAAATTTTCTACTAAAAATCCAAAATTTAAAACTTTTGCAAAAAATAAAAATACAAAATTTTTTCATCATTTAACATGGGGTTGGTTTAAAGAAAAAAAAATCGCGAAAAATATAAAAAATTATTATTCTGGTTCAACATGCAAACAAATTAACATGGCTATTTTGCAAACAATTTAAAAACTCCCCCCAAAAAACAAACAAAAAATTAATAACGAACTATTTAGTGCGTAGTAGTGTTTGCCTGTTAATTAAATATAGCGTAGGTTGTTAGAGTAATTCACATAGCCATGCAGAAATCAAGATTTTAATTGTGTTTTATAAGCAATTAACATTGCTGCGTGGGAGTATATTACAAAATAAATTCAAGTTATTTTAAATGTGGTTGTTATCATTTATTAAAAATAATTGAAAATATTTTATTTTGAATTTTATTTGTACCTTTTTTTATATCGTATATGTTGTTAATTTTTTTTAAACCATGCATTAAAATAAATTGTTATAACTTTTAACTGCTTTGAAATAAGTAATTTTATTATTTATATGTTTTTTTTTTATTTAAATTTAACCATGCTTCTGCAAATAAGTCTTAAAATTGAGTAAAATTTTACGGTAATAAAACTAACATTTTTAATGAAAATAGTTTTAATTTCTATGTACAAAAATGTTTATTTGTTGCATGCTTTTTATTAAGTTTTTGTTTTTAAGGTCGCATTACTTTTTAAAAACTTTTATAGAAATTTTAATTTTTAAATTAAATATTTTTCATATAACGTATTTTTATTTTAGATTTTAATAATTTTTAATTCCGTATAATTTTACTTGTAGTGCAAAATTGAATAAAAATTCAAAGAAATTACAGAATTCAGAAGCAAACACCATTTACAAAAAACATGCAAGTTTAAACATATCATACCATTTCCGGGTTTATAAGGAAATAAATACGTAACCTTTTAAAACAATTTTCACACCCTGCCAAATTACTCCAAAAAATATTTAGATTTTTTATAGATAATTATATTTTAATATTATTGATATTATTTTAGCTCATGCGATTATTACGATTATATATTAGTTATAAATAAACATGCTTTATAATTTACATGCAACAGGCAATATTAATAGGGGACCAAGTTAATACAAATATGCTAAATAGGTTTTAATATATGCAAGTGTTATAACGTTGTGTGTAATATAAGTGTGTCAACATTTATTTAAAATATATTTCATAATTAAAAGGGTACTGGGGGTTTGAAGGGTAAGAACAAGTTTTGGGGGTTTATGGGGAAGTTTTTAAAATATGGGTTTAAATAACTGGTTAAAAATATTTTTTACAAAATTAAAATGGTACAAACAAGGGGGTCAAATTTAACTGGATAAAAATTGGGGTAAAAAAATGGGTTTAAGTAGAATTTTATTAAAAAAGTAATTTCGGCATTTACAAGACCATAATATAATGACCACTACGTTATCAGCGCATACGTTATAACACTTGTAAAATTAACCCATTTAAACATGTTTATAAGCGAGGAACACACGATAATTTGTTTATAAACCAACCCCGTTCTCGCTGTCGGTGACGTCACGTTTCGCTCTGTTGCGTCGCCTCGTTCGAGATTTTTTGGACGACGATTTCTCACCGCTTTTTGAACTTTCTGTTTCTTTTGAATTTTCCGGCGTGACGTCATCAGTTTTCGATGACGCATTGTTTTCAATTTTACCGATATTATCAGTGTCATCAGCGTCTGGTTTTGTGTCGTCTGTTTTTCGAGTTTTTGTAAGTTTTTCCGGTTTTTCGCTTGGTTTTGGTTTTGAGACAACTTGAGGTTTTATTCTTGGTTTAGTTGGAATGGTTGGTTTTATTTGAGAAATTAAGATTTCATTTTTACCTTTTTCTGTCGCTTTATCGGATTTTTTATCCATTTTTTCGGAATTTTCTAATAAATTTTCCGATGTATCGTCGATCGTTTTTACTTCATTTTCAACATTTTCTAATTCGTTTGAAAGTTTTCGTTCTTGCATTTCAGAAAGTTTTTCTACATTTTCAGAGGATTCTTCGGTATCTTCTGTTGGTACTGCATCTTTAGAAGTAACTACTGCATTTATGAAAGATTTTTCATCATTTTTAGGTTTATTTTCTATTATTTTTACTACTGCATCATTTTGAATATTTTCTAAAACTTCTGGATTTTCAGAAATTTGTACTGCATCAGGTTCTATTGCATTATTAGTTGCTTTTTCGACAGTTTCAGAGGTTTTTACTGCATTGTCAGGTAACACTGCTTCTTTAGACAATTGTTCTTCATCGTTTAACGTTTTAATTTCATTTTCTTTAGATTTTTCGACTTTATTCTTTTTTTCGGGCTTCACAATTTCAAGCTTTGTCGTGGTTTTCTGTTTAGGTTTGACGGCAATTTCAGGTTTTAGAGAAACCTTGGATGTATTTCTTTGCTTCGGTTTATCTTCTTTTATCGAATCAGAAGACTGAGATTCATCCACTGGTTTAACCAACGACTTAGATTTATTTTCAGCTAAAAGTTGATTCTTGATTTCAGGTTTTGTTTGATTTTCTTTAACAGAAACTTTAGATTTTTCTTCGATTTTTGGTTTTCGTTTTCGAGGGACTGGTTTTACTGGCGAAGGAATATCAACAACAGGATCTACTTTCTCGTTCGATGACGTACTACCAGCACTGATGACGTCATCGGAGTCGATATCTGACGATGTATCGACGATTTTAAGGTAACCTTGATCACTTTTATCGCTTAAACTGTCCACAATATCGATTGTTTTGTTGTTGTTGTTGTTGCTATTGTTTGTGTTGTTGTTTTTCTGTTTGTTGTTTACAGAATTGTCGGAATCACTTGTATCGCTCAAATCGCCCACAATTTCAAGATTGTTGTTGTTGTTGTTGTTGTTGTTATTTTTATTGTTGTTTTTTGGTTTGTATTCGACTGAGTTATCAGAATGAGCTTCTTCTTCGATATCAGGCTTTAAAAAAAATTTCGCGCGGTCCTTTACGCTCATACGCTTTCCTCTAGGGGGAATTCCCGACGGAGGTTTTGTCGTCTTTTTGTCGTTCTCCTGACTTCCGGAAGGCTCCTGGAGGAAGTCAAGCAGCTCCTGCTGGCTGGAGGAGCCCTTTTTGATCTCAAGGTTAGAGAGGAAGTCGAGAAGGTCGCCAGCTTGTCGCTCCATCGCATCCAGGGATCTTCGGGTCTGATTTTTTCGACTCAGAGGTCGTGTCACGTGATGCGCACCCGACGCGTTCGCTTCTTCCCCCTTATCCGAGATCCGTAATCCCTGTTTAGTATACCGGTTCAAAATCCGGGCGCTCTGGGTGCGGCGCGGGACCGGAGGTCGAGATTCCGGATTTTTAATGACTTTGTCCATTTTATCCGGGCAGGTTTTATTCTTCGGGAAAGCCCCTTTTTCGGGGTAATCACCTTTTTCCATGATTTTCCGACGTCGTCTTATCGAAGAGTTTTTATCCTCGCAGTTAATTTGAAGTTCTTTTAACTTCTGTATATTTAAATAAAAAGTTTACAAACTGACGCCAACAAGCCTTGAATAAACAAACAAGTTAAACGACCTTCCAAATACATTAGCACACTAGCGATAATAACAAAGTAAATTGCTACTAATTTAAAAGCAAAAATCGATAAAAAATTAATTAATTTTAAATTATTTATCCAATTTAAGAAGCATTTTATTTGTACTGACATATCCTACGCTAGAGTGGTGAATTTATACTAACTAGTATCCAGTAAAAAATGACGGTTATATATTTTCTTTTTACGATTTTTTTCGACTGATTTGAAATTTCAACACACAGCTAGTAGGCAAATAAACCTGACAAAATTGTCTAACTGCCCACGTCATAATAAAAAGGTTACTAGGGGTCAAGAACTGGCCAATTACGAAAAACCTGCGTCAATCATAAAATATTGTATCATAACAATTTTTTTCTAACTCCTTTTATGTTTAAAATGCTATTCATAATTAGGACATCATTGTAAGGTACTACGCACTATAAAACGCGTTCTAACGTTATTGAATGTGTAACATATAGATATCTACGTAATCCAAACTTACCGTTGGGAATAGAAACAAAAAAACACAGGAAACTATACTAGTCTACATCGCTTGGTCTGTACTAGTTTTAATAACCGTGTGCAGACAACTTTCTTTAAGGTTATTCACGTAAATGAAAGATATCAAAAAGCCTTGACGAGGTACTTTACTTTTATGGAAAAAAAAAACAAAAAAATATGATTATTTGAGCCCATTTTTGACCTTGTGTTGACAGTTGTTTAAAAGTTATTTTAGTAATAAATCAATTACTTTTTGAAAAAACAAAACAAAGATTGCATATTGCCCATATATTGATATAAGAACTAGGAAAACATATACTTATTGCCTATGTAACCTATTGATATATTTTGACAACAACCTCTTTATACCACTACCTCAAAGTTGTCAAGAGACTGTATTTTTAATGTAATATTATTCTAAGCGTACTTATTTTCGTACAACTACAAAAACACTAAAATTGTAAAAAAAAAAATTTGCATTTTTTTCCTATATATCTTTAATAAACCCTTTAATATATAACTTAAACTACAACATAGCTTTCACAAATTAGGTCAAAAATTAACGCTAATTTTTCACATTAGGCAGTCTATTGTATGCGCATATCAACACATAAAACGTGAAACAAATTAAATCGTATTTCCTCATATATAGATTTTTTGGCAACGTACCACTGACTAGCCATTACCTTACAGCAATTTAAATGTACAAGTCGTGTTTTATGATAGCGTGACGTCATAACTCACACAACAAAATACAGAACGGAATTGAAAATATGTTTCGGTGATATTTAGATTTTGTTGTATAACAATGAAAAAATAGAAGTGCTTAACAATTTGATTCAATTTTTTTAAGGTATTTTTGTAGCCTGTCTATGCAAATACAGTAGTTCAAAAATCAATACTGTAAAATCTAACCCTAGGTAACAAACAGGCGAAAATTGAATTAAAAATCCTTGCTAAAAACTTTATAAAATACACCAATTTTAACTATTTAAAACTTTACATTCATAACTGATTAACCCACTTTTATTTAAACTTTAAATGCTTCCTAAAACTGCTAAATAAATAAGTATTTAAACCACACAAAATACGTATTTTTTGCTTTAAAACGCTAGCCTTAAAATGCGTTACATTCTGCACTAAAACATAACGCCTTAATTTAGGCCCTATACCTACGCTATAGCCATAATAAATTATTTATACCAGCCTTAAACGGAAATCAATAAACAAAAAAAAATTGGGCTTTAAATGTGTTACTTATGAAACGTATTGTTTTATGTAACATAACCTAAATTGGGCCATATGACGAAGTATCTAAATTTAAAAGGTAAATTATACCAACAAACGTAATGCAGCCTACTTAAGTTTTATTTCACATGCAATATGCAATGTTTTTCTTATATTAATAATTGACTATAGTTGTTTTTTTACGCCATTTGAACTACGTTATTTTTTACATAAATTTTAATCCTAGTTTTTGTCACTTTTTAATAACATATAACTTTAATATTACACTAACAGAAATACAATTTCTTTTTTAACATCATTTAAAAAATAAAAATAAAACTTTCTGGCTACCTTTAGACAGACAGGCAGACATACCTTACAAAAAATAAGCCAACAAAAAAACTAATACCTCTATACACTATAACACTACATAGCAAATTATCAAGCCCGAATAGAAATACCTAAACCAGGTTAGTATACAGAGTATTGAGAAAGTAAAAAACTGTATTTAAGCCAGTTAGTTTAATAATGCACAGACGTAAATGCTGACCGCTAATATAATAATCGTAAAATAACCACGTGATATTTTTATGCGATTTGTTAAACACACAGTAAATGAAGTGAATATGAATCATTTAGAAAGGCTGGTATCTGATTTTATGCCCTTGTGGGTTAATGTGATCACAGTGTGATATCAATGATTAATAACAGGGCCGGTGGGATTAAATAAAAAATACAAAAAAGTTTAAAAATCCCCAAAATTTTAAAAACTAAAAAAAACTACAAAATAATTTTTGATACTAAAAAAAAATATTTATAAAAAAATTGCAGTCCTGCTAAATCACATAAACACTCAAAAACAACCAAAAATTTGTTTTTTTTAGCCTATTTCTTATTTTTAAAACCAGCTAAAAAATATATATGATCTCACTAATTATCTATTGTTTTCTAAATTGAACAAAACAGTTTTCAGTTTAACTTACATATTATTAATATTTTACCATCAGTTATGACATGTATATGTTAACATGCATTTTTATATAGGTTAAATGTCTTGGTCCGGTAATTACATTTTCAATTGTTAATAAAAGAAAAATGACATTATAAAATGTCAAAAAAAAATCTGTTGCAGGCAAAAAAATAACTTAAAAAAACGTTAAGATTTTTAAAATATTTTTATATATGTAATAATAAACTTATTAACAAGTCTAAACTATGTGATATACAAATAAAAAATCCTGTTATATTTGACCTTTTAAAAAATGTTATATAAAAAAAGAATAAAAATATTTGATATAAAAATAATTGGCCCTATATTAAAAAAGCTCAATATTTAAAAATAGAAATTACAAAGTGTTTTGAAAAAAAATAGATTTCATAAAAAAATTTTGTTTTTTGTTTTTGGTATATATATGCAAAATATTTGTGCTATGTAGTTTATTATTAATTTAATTTAAACATTCAGACAAAATACTTGAAAGGCCTTTTGTCAATAGCTTTTGACCTATTTACAAACTTAAAAGTAAATATAACAACAAATTTAATCATTTACTATGTGTAAAGTGAAAATGATTAAATTAATTTAAAAATGGGACAACATAAAAGCATTTATTCAAAAGTGCCATGATTTTAACACACAAAAATTGATAATATTTTAACTTGAAGTCATAAAAAGTTAGTCTTAATAAAGCGTTAAACTTATCAAACCTATTAGAAACCTGTTTACAAATGCAAAATTACCAAAGATTAAAATAGTACATGCTCTTGCCCTGGGCAAATTACACATTAACTAATAAAACCAAAATTACAAAAGGTATTTTTTATGACAAATTCACAGCCAATTTCACAAATAAAACTATGCACACAAAATAAGTTGTGAAATTCTTTATACTCTTTGAAAGAACCAGTTAATATTTAATTTAAATTTATTTTATAGTCAGGTTGTTAAGAACTATACCAATTTGAATGTTAGAGTTTATTTTTAACTTAGAACTTGGAGCATTTTTAAATGATAATCTTTTTTGGGTTTGGGCTTGATATTTATCATTAAAGTACACAGAAATGCGGTAAACCTGTGTTGATCGGGTTAAATTTACAATCAAAATGAATCTTATATTACTGGTTGTATTTTAATATGACACAACTTAATTTAAATATCTTAAACTCAAAGTTGCAGAAAACAACAAATTTTATTTTGATTTGATTTTTTTGCCAATGCAAAATGCCAATTTAAAACCTTTGATTTTTTTTAAAAACTTTTTTGCGATTTTGAATTTTAATTTAAGCCTCACTACCACATCATTACAACACACATTTGTTGCCATGCTAACTAACCTTTGATGCAAGAGGAGCGGCGATGCTCTTCGGACTGAGAGGTTGATCGTGGTCCTCCGATTCAGTGAGTTGCTTCCTGTATTGCTTTCTCTTCTCTTCTGCTTCTGCTCTCCGTGCTTCTCTCTCTTCTCGTTCAACTCTTAGTTGCTCCTAAAAAATATGTGGAAAATAATATTGAAGAAAAATTTAGAATTTTTTTTTTACAAATTAATGAAAAATCTTTTTTTAAAATGTTTTCAATCTTACAATTCAGGATTTTTAATTTAATTATCAAGGTTGATTTTTTGTTAAAAAATTCCTATGAGAATTTTTACAAATGTTATGAGGTTCAAATTTCTATCTCTTACACATTGTATAAATTTACTTAAAACCGCACACTTTAAAATGCACTTAAAAAAACTTTGAAGTCAATTTTTGCTTAAGTTTATTTAATAGATAAGTTACCTGATACTCTCTTTCACGCCTCGCTGCTTCCTCTTTCTCCCTTTTCTCTTCCTCCAAGCGTTTCTCTTCTCTTAATTTCTAAGAAAATAAATGGAAAACCATAAAATTTAACCTATTTTTACTTATGCAAATAAAAAATAAAAGCAATGACCGATTTAGCAATTATTTTGAACTTTGTGCTTTTCATCCAAATTTTGAAAATTTTTTTTAAAAAATTTAGAAATCATTTTTTTAATTTTTTACCATTATTAACTTACCCTTTTTTCTTCTAATTCTTTAAGTTTTAATTGATGGGATTCAACATCAGTATCGTCTTCTACCACGTATCTTTTCTTATTAGACATTTGTCGTTTCAATTTGATTTGCTAAAATTTTAGTTGAAAAAAAGTAGTAAGACTAGTTTTATATGTTACAATACTTATAAAAAAATAAATTCAAAAAAAAAATAAATTGGTTAGTAAACATAAAATTTAAAAAAAATTATTTAGAAATTAATTTCACAAAAATAACTAATATTTGTTGGGTAAATATAATAAAAAAACAATTTAATATTTTAATATATTATTTAAAAATCAGTTAAATAAATGTTTTTAAAATCTTACTTCAAGTTTTTTTTGGACTTCATTTGCTTCATCCTCTGCCCCATTTGACCTTTTATAGAAAAATTGAATTAAGCATATTTGTTGAAAAACCCTAGCCGGTGATTTATTTATTTCATAATTTAAAAAAATTGAAATTAAAAAATATGACTTACGATATTTTACTTGTGACTGTTACAGTTTTGATCGTTGTTTTTTTCTCAACTTCAATTTCTTCTGTCTCACTCTCACTAGAACCACTTTCTTCTTCTTCCTCTTCTTCTTCATCTACCTCTTCTTCTTTAACCTCTACTTCCACTTCTACCTGCTGTTCTTCTTCTTCTGGGTCCTCTTCTTCTTGGTCCTCTTCTTCCTGATCATCTTCTTCCTTTTGATCTTCGATTTCATCATGTCCATTCTGAATAAAAAAAAGAACTTGTTTTATATTTTACCAACCAAAATTTCTTTTTTTAAGTAGTAAGACTTGAATACTTGAAGTAAATGAAGTAAAAATTATGCAAAGAAGTTATTTTTTTTAAATATTTAGTCCAGACAATCAAGTATATAATAAAAAAATTAAAACATATTAACTTACCTCAACATAATGTTCCTCAATTTCAATAGTTTTTTCCTCGACGACAATTTCTTTATTTTTCCCCTCATCCACTGAGGTTTTAATGATCACAGTTGAACTGTAAGTGTCGACCTCCTTTCTACCTGATTCTAATTCTTCCCGCTGTCTCCTGAAAAATATAACAAAAAATGTAAAAAAATTCAAAAAAAAAATTTTTTTTTAATTTTTTTTTTTTTTAATTTTTAAATTCTTAAATTTTTTAAATTTTTTTATAAAGCACAAAAAATAATAAGAATAGTAAAGAAAAGTTGTATTTAGTCATGATTTTCTATTTAGAAAAAACAGCATTCAAAATTTATGCTATTACAGCATTTTCGGAATAAATGCAATGTCTACATAAACAGATATGCCAAAAATGTTACAATTAATTACATATCAACATATCTAGATAACAAGTATATATATTAAAACTTTTAACTTGTTCATATACAACATACAAACATAAAGATACAGTTTCCTGTTAGGAGTAGGCAATCACTTCCGCTCAATTGAGGGTTTAAGTAAGTGTATTTAAACATTTTGATATCCATATATAAACTTAAGTTACTTTACTTTATATATCAACCACCATTTAGAATTTAATTTAAAAAATTTATTATTGCATAGTTTTTTTTTGTCTAAAATTACAATGCCTTTTCTTTAAATATAGGTTACACAATGCCTAATTAATTTATTATAGGGTTTGAGTATTTTTCAATAGATTTAGCCAATTATATAAAAAGTCAAGTGGCGTCTGTCTATTGAAATGTATTTTCTCTACAATTTTATATAGTGTTAAATAAAGTTAAAGTATCGTTATAGGGCAACTATAAATAAATTACTTATAAAATGTTATTACCAAAGTTTTTTTAAAGATATAATAAATATTTAAAAAAAAATTGAAATTTCTTTTTTTACCTTCTTTCTTCTCTTCTTTTATCTCTATCTGCTCTTTGTTCCTCTTCTTCCTTTAACTGTTTTCTAAAATAAAGAAAAAAACCTTATGTTGTTTAAAAAAAAAAAACAACCATTAGTCAGCAGCCACAAAAAATACAAATACTTAGAAAACTGTTTTAGTTTTATAAAAAAAAAACAATTAATTTGCTAAATCCATTAATGTTAGATTACTAAGCTTATTAAGTGCTCATTAAATTAGATTTATTTGCAAATTTTTAGAGTTATAAAAGTTATTTACCTTTACATCAAACTTACACATTTCCAAGGAGCATAAAAAAATTAATTATTAAATAATGAAGTTACAATTTTTAAACAATTTTAACAAGAGAATTTTGTAAAATATTTACTCCAAATCCTCCCTTTCCCGCCTTCTTCTCTCCTCCCTCTCCTTTCTTCTTCTCAATCTCTCTTTTTCAAAGTCATCTTCATCATTTGCAGTGTTGTCACTTTTATGAACCAATCTTTAAAAAACATTTTATTTTGAAATTTTTAAATACATTTTCATATTTTAAACAGGCATTGGTATCTCTAAGCAAAAGAGAGACAAATATGATCTAAAACTTGCTAAAAAAAGTGCTGATAATTTATGAAGTGCTGCCCTTATAGAAAAAAAACTAAATTTTTTTCCCTTATAGATTGTAACTGCCTCATATTTTGGCTGCTGACTAAGTGTAGGCTTATCAGGAGTTTACACTGTTTATAGCGCCTTATTCAAGCTACAGCATAAGAGCAGTGAGGATTAAACCCAGGACCTCATGTACTGAAGTCAAGTGTTCGGACTACTACACCGAGCTGTCAGTAACATTGTCCTAAGATGTTTAATTTTGGTATAATTTAACTTTAAAAACATATCCACATAATAATATATACATAGACAATAAATTAACTCTGACCTATCTGCTTCGGCCAATAATTCTTGTCTTTTCTTTCTTCGTAGTTCTCTTCTTTGCTCCCAAGAAACGGAGTCATCCATAACATCGGTCATTTTAATTATTAAAAATATTCAATTTAATTAAAATACACAAAACTTGTAACTTTTTTGAAGATAAAAAAAAAAAAATTTGCTATTGCGGATATTTTGGCCCTAAAATAGAAAAACACTATGATGTATTTAGTTTATAAATTTTTATAAAATGACTGAGCAGCTAAGGCAAAAATGTTTAAGCGTCTGCCAGTCTTTCCTGAATCTTTTAAATTATTTTAAATAATTCTTAGGCCAACAAAAAACAAATATTTAAAATATTACATATAAACTATTATTAGCCTATATTTTGCAATTAAACATCAACTAAATTTCATAAAGTCGCCCTCCTCACTGCAAATGAAACGTAATTCTATGGTTGTAACTACGCAATAACTTGACAACAATTCGCCCTGAAGCAATACAACATTTAATTACAAACAATTCCAATTATTTGTCATATTCGCAAATGAGAAAAAAAAATTCTAGCGCTTAGTTGGATTTCTGCAAAAAAACAATACTTAATTGCCAAGATTTTTAACTATCATCTGATTTTATTAATATATTTTAAAAGGTTTATGCAAAACTTGATTATATTAGTTGGTTAATATTGCAAAAAAATAACTAAACTTTGTTTATAAATAACTTAAGTCGGAAAGTTGTCTTTCGTTTTCACATTGAGATAAAGAGTAATAATTTACAAATTCTGACTCGGGCACAGCCCTTTTTGGTCATAAAACAGTCTAATCGTCTATGTAAACAAGCGTCGGCTTTTAGCATTTTCTCGTAGGGCGGAAAACTTATTGTTCTCCTAAATCTAGAACGCGAATCGAATTACTTAACGATGCGATTCACTGAGCAGCGAAAAAATCGCTAGATCTAACTTTAGCCACGTGATGTCATAATTTTTAACCGGTTTTAAGAATAAATTACGGAACATAAGGTATTGAGTTCAAGTCTGTCTGTAGGTAGGTATTTAATAAAGTTTGATATAACAAAAATGTTTATATTATAAATAATGATTAATATTATTTTACTAAACTAATGTAATTTGCAATATTGATATTTAGATATATAAGGGTAGGTTTAAAGCAATGTATTTTAGGCTAGTTTTTATACAAGTTATTTGATTAAATAGTTCTTAAGTTTGATTATAATTTTATTAAAATGAAAATTAAAGATTACTAGGATTGGTTTATCATACAAATTAAAAAATTAATTACGAAAATAGAAATTATATATTGCAATATTATAAGAACATTATTAACATGCTTTTCACCATAAATTTACAGGTTTAAATAATATTATAAAAAGATTTAAAAAAAATTATTTCATTATACAATATTAACACAATCTTGAACAATAAACTCTAATTACTATCGTACCAAAAATTAAACACAATTAAAACTGCTACATACCATTAATTGATAAGTATAGATTATATATATGATAAAACAGATAACAGTAAGATTTTTACAGAACATTGATTAGTAGGTAATGATTACAAATAATTAAAAAAATTAAAAAGTGATAACCCTTGGATATTGCAAACACTTAATATTATTGCATAAAATTTTGTCAATGTGAAGAAGTAATTTTTTAATCAGTTAGTCCAAGTTCCTTTGCATATTGCTCTCTCATTACAAATTTTTGTACCTAGAAATTAAACAAAAAAATTAAGAGAAATCATATAACAGAAATTCCAAAGCATAAAAAAAATTAAAAAGGCAAAACATTTTTTTTATAAACAACAATAAAATTCCTGGTTATTTAAATTTGTCTTTATTTTTAAATTTGTCTTTATTTTTAAATTTCTATTTTTTAAAAGTTCTTTTGAATAAAATGACTGGTAAGAAATGAAATTAAATATATTTTTCAAGATCTACCTTTCTTGTTACTGTAATGGGGTAGGAATCCACAAATTTTATGTATTTTGGAATCTTAAAATGGGTGATCTAAAATAAATATATATTTACAGCGAAACTTATAAAGTTACCAAGATACTTTACCAGAAAAAAAAATACAAAAATTGCATTCAATGAAAAATTTGAATAACACGCCATATATATTAACAAAATTAAAAAATATATATTTTAGAAAAAGCTTCATTAACACAAAGAGAAGTAAAATGTTCTTATACCTTTCCTTTACAGAAGTCTTTAATTTCTTGTTCAGTTGCTGTTTGGCCTTCTTTTAATCTGACCCAGGCTCCAATTTCTTCCCCCAACCTCTTATCAGGTAATCCTATCACCTATGTTTAAAGCATTAAGGTTTGATGTGTTTAACAGGGTAGGTTATTTATTGTTTTAAGAAGCAATTAAAGGAAATGTAAGAGCTGTGGGTTATATCTAAGGGTAAATTTAAGATATGTATGAGCTAAAGGTTAGCACTGGGACATATATAAGATATCTGTTAACACTGGGTTTAAATGTGAATATGAAACGTGTATAAGCTATTTGTTAAAATTAGGTTCAAAGGTAAATATTGGACATGTATGGGCTATCTGTTAACCTTGGGTTTAAGGCTGAACATAAGGCATATTTAAGCCTTTTTTTAATACTAAGTTTATAAATAAATATGGGCTATGTATAAATATTAAAGCATTGTTCACTAACTTGTCTAAAAAATTTTAAAATATTAAACATTTTACCTGAACATCATCAATTTTAGGATGAGTGTGTAGAAAATCTTCCACCTCAGTTGGATAAACATTTTCTCCTCCTCTTATAATTAGGTCCTTGATTCTTCCAACTATTTTACTATACCCATCTTCATCCATTACAGCAATATCACTAAAATTTTTTTTTTAATTTCAATTTTTGAAATTGTTAAAAAATAATGTTAGTTTTTTTTTAAATGACATAAACACATTTTCAAAAAATGTAATCTTTAAATGATACAATTTGTTTGTTTGTATTTAGTAGAAAATTGTATTTGTGTTAAGTTGTTCCAAATATATAGTAGACCAACTTAACAGCGTAACTACAGAACAACTTTTAGTACCTTAACCCTGTCTTAAGTAACCTTAACTACAATAATTTTATTGACCTTACAAGGTTTGCCTGATATTTACCTATTTATCTTCTTTAGGATATTATAAAAGTAAGTAAAATTTAAATCTCACTATAACACAACATATAGTAAAAGCTTGTAAAACCAGAACTTTAACACCAAAATTTTCACACTGTTATTTGGCTATGCAATAACAATATTATACCCAGTATGATACCATCCAAATTTATCGATTGCTTCTTTAGTTTTAGCTTCGTCTCCCCAATACTTCTGCATGACAACATAACCTCGTGACAAATGCTCACCAGGCTGGTTAACCGGTACCGTGGCTCCATTTTCATCAACTATTTTGTTCTGAAACAAAAAGATTTTAAAATATAATGAAAATTATGGAAAAAATTGAATATTTAATATAGTTCGTATTGTTAATTTTGTGCTAAAAATCTATATTCCATTCTTTATAAATGTTAAGTGCCGTTGAGAGGGTGCTATAAATGGTATAAACTCCTGCTAAGCCAATAGGTAATCAACAGCTTTGTTTTAGGCAATTATATTTTATAATTTCCCAAACTGTCAAAGGAAACTCAAGACTGTGTCAGGGTAAATGATGTTATTCTATGTTTAGGTCAACCTTCCAACATTGAGGATAAATAAATGTAAAAATAATGCAAATAAATAAATATTACTAAAAGAAAGTAAAAGGGCTAATAATAGCAAGCTTTTTAAACGTCAAGCAGTTTGTTGTACAATAAATATGATACAGGGGAATTTTTAATACAAGGGACTTCTATAAAAAGCTAAAAATTAAGCCAAGAATAAGATTTTAAAAATCCCCTTAATTATTTAGGAAATTATCAATTACGGGAAGTTGCCATGTATACACATCAAAAAACCCCTATTTTTTAGTTTTTACAAGTTAATTTATGTTTTGTTGTTGTGCAACTAAAACCCAAGTAGCCTATAGAAAAAAAACAATAGCTTAAAAACAAAACCTTTAAAACATACAGCATAAAATAGTGTGCCAAAATGCAAGCCGAAGAAATATTAAAAGTCAAAAAGTTGTTATTCTTTTAATATTACCTCCACGTGACCCAAAGCTCGACCGACTGTCGTCGTTCTTTTTGTGATGTCATCATCTCTGTACGCCATGCAAACTACTGGGCTAGTTTCGGTGCTACCATAAGCCACCTAGATATAAAAAAACATGGTGGTTTAAGATGTAAGGTTATGTTTCACAATCCTCTTTGCTGAAGTAGAAAAAAAGTTATATAAATGCACTTGTTACAGTCACTCTATATAAATGCACTTGTTACAAGTTATATAAATGCACTTGTTACAGTCAACAATATGTAAACGCATTAGCACATTTATCGTTTGGCTGCATTACTTTTTTTACAATGTACAAGCTGTAGTTATGTTTTTTTTTTTAATTGCAACTATAAAAATTAGTTCATTTTAAAAATGCTAAACATGTTTGGGTTTTTACCAAGTACTTTGTTAAACAAGAAGGCAACGTGGTGTAGTAGTCAGAACACTTGGTTTCACTACATGAGGTCCTTGGTTCGATCCCCGCTGCTCTTATGCTGTAGCGCCCTTGAGTCACTATTAACGGTATAAATTTCTGCTGAGCCAGCACCTAATCAGCAGTATAATTATCGGGCAATTATAAATTATAATATCCCAAACTGCTAAAGGCAACTCGATACTGGGTCGGAGTAACTAATGTTACTCTATGTTTAGGTCGTAAAGTCGACTTTCTCACATTAGGGATAAGTTATTGTAAAAGAGATCGAGAATGTATTGCAACCTTAATCGCACTGTATCAAGCCTAAGCAATAAACAGGTAAAAATAAATTTCTTAATCTTCGAAATCTCATCCGATATCATTATTTTAAGAACGAACAAAGGTCGTTGCTACGTCATCTATATTAATTGTGACGTCATAAAGCGACAGTGGAAGGCAATCGAACGCGCAGACGATTGTCGCGGATTGCTTCCCGTCAGCATGAACTAAACACGTGACAAAGTCACGTGACATAGCTTGTTTTTGTCTTGCAATATTTTTTCATATGTAAAATTTTTTATTTTTTTTCTTACGTTTTTTTAAATGATATATTTATTTATTTTTACACATTTTTTCAATAATTTACAAGTAAGTAAAGCGTGCCAAACAATTAAATATATACAATATTTAAAATAAGGTTTTTAAAAACAAAATTTAAAGATATTAATTTTATTAATATATACAAAACAGGAATTCAAAAAGACTTTCAAAAAGAATTCAAAAGAAATTAACATATTCAATAAATAATTAAAGGTGTCCTAATTTTTTTTATCGGTTTCTTAAAGTTGTAAAGTATTCATCCAGCAAAAACTTTAAAACTAAAGAAAATTGTTGCAAACTTGAAGAGTTAGAGCAGTAGTAACTTTGTTACTTGGATCAGACAAAAAGAAAATTACACAATAACATAGTGAGGACTGATAACGGATTTTTACATATCTACAAAAATAAGAAAATAAATTTACACTTAACAATAAGAGTTTAAAAATTTCGGTCAAATTTTTTACCATTTTGAAAACAAAATTAATGCTTAACAAATATAAATTAATAAAGAATTAAAACAAAGTCCATATACTAAAATCAAAAAAACAACATATAAGTATAGTTTATAATAAACTTTAGATAAAAAACTTTTTAAAAATACATAAAATGTCGTATAAAAATTTTGATTTCCTTTTCTTTTCGATTAAATTTCAGTCGGAAACAATCAAGATTTAAAACTGACAAATTTGAGCCAGCACGGCGTCGCACAGGCTAAGAAAAAACTATTCATAAAAAGTCCGAAAACAAAACAACTTTTGCACACCTCTGGAATTACCATAAACAGGCCGAAAGGTAACCAAAAATAATTAAAATTTGGGTACAAAAAAATACTAAATAGAAGTGGAAAAAAATTTAAAAAAAAGATTTTTTGTTAAAAAATGTTTTTTGGTAGGAAAAATATGAAAATTAAAGTCCCAAAAAATATGACAAAAACCATTTTAAAAATTTAATAGCAAAGCATTTATAAAACGCATGAAATACAAAAAAAAATAACCATTCAATAGATTTAAAAACCTAAACTTTACAAAACCAACAACATGTATGTTAAATGATTGACTTAATAACAAAGCAGCACATTGGTTTATAAGCAAACGTCTTAATTCTTGGTTTAGTACCATTACTTTATGTTCGACTCTTCGCCAGAAATCACATGATATGCCACATTAACCAAATATCATACCAAAATTTTTCAATTATCCAATTTCGTTAATTTGTAGACATTTATATTTAAGAATCTTTTGTATTTTTTCATTTTTTTTCCTCTTAAATTCTTTAAACTGAAGTTATAGGCTCTCCGGCACAAGTCTCGATTTTTCCCTTGTTATTACTGTTTAGATCACAATACGGCCTACTATTGCCGTTAGGTGGTGTCGCTATGACGTCATCGCTTGGAGTGACGTCATCAGTCGCTACGTCACCAGTGGCAACCGTTTCGATGGGAACAATGGTGAAGCCGTTCTGTTTGTCCGTTGGTAACTCCGCGTGATTTCGTGTTAGGTTGGGTCCTTGTTGTGAATGGATTCCGTTTCCGTTTGTGTTTTCGTTTCCGTTATTCCTCAACGCTAAGTCGATCGCCCGACGAAATTCTCGCCGCCGACGGCGCCTGTGTCTTCCGCCAACTTTCCACACGATGATTATCACTATGGCGACGACGGCAATCGCTATAGCGACTCCGATAACGATGATCACTGAGATATCGACGCGGTCGTAAATTCTTTTGCTGTCGGTTTCAATTTTTGTCATAAAAGTTAGATTTTTGTCTGTCCCATATATCTGTGTGAAGTCGTTAAAGAGTTGTGTTGAAATTGAACTGGTTTCGTATAAATCGTATATATCCGTGTCACCAGAATAAGTGGGTATATCGGGTAAATACGATCTGTTATTTGAGTATAAAATATTGCCATCCATTTCTATATGTGTTATAGGAAAATCCTTTGACCCGATGCTGGAGCGATGGAAAACCTCGTAAGAACTTGTCGGTATTTTATCACTATCCAAGGGTGGTATTGGCAACGGAGAAGCTGGTTTAGGTGCACATAGCTGTTCAACAGTAAATTGAAGTAGATTTCTGTGTCTATGGCAAGTTGGGTAGGTACAGGGCACATCAAAAAGCAGGTTAAACCGCTTTAACCATCTAAGCATAGGCACCGACTCACAGTCACAAGACCATCGGTTGCCTTGAAGACGCAGTTTAGTTAGATTCGCCATTCGGCCCAAATTCGGTAGATATTGTAGGTTGTTATACTCTAATCCTAATGTGTTGATTTTCTTGTTGTGAAACGTACGCTTTGCTATGGAGTTTATGTTGCAATGATCCAACAAAAGATAACGAAGACTCTTCACGTTTTTAAAGGCACTTCTACCGATAACTGGAATGCTATTTTCGCTTAGTATTAAATTTGTAAGAGTGCCTATAATCGCAATGCTTTCAGTGGGTATCACAGAAATCTTGTTACGACTCAAGTCAAGGCTATCCAAAGACAGAAGCCCCCTAAAAGCGTTTGTCGATATATATGATATATTATTACCACCGAGACCTAGTTCTTTCAAATTAGGAAGCCCTTGAAACACATCGTCTTGTAGTGAATGTATGAAATTATAACTGATCACTAGATCTAAAAGTTTGGATAAGCCGTTAAACGATCCAACGGATAAGTCGTCGATGTTGTTACTTCCGAGGTCGAGTTTAGTGAGGTTGGAGAGTCCTTTAAAAAAGTTAGAGGCAATTTTTGAGATGTTGTTGCCTTCAATAATGAGCGTCTAAAATAGTTAAAAGTTATTTTTAAACCTCATTCATAATTTTTTTATTTATTTGATGGTGTTACTAATAGACATATAATTTAATAAATAAAGCTTAAAAACAATTTAAAATTTCAATTCAAAAAAGAGAAAAACTAATACATTTTGCAAAACCTCAAAATTTGGGGGTTGAAAACATAATTTGGGGTTAGAATCTTACCTCTAATCGACCTTGCTTTCGAAAAGCTCCCAGCTCAATAACTGCTACATCGTTATATTGAATCACCAGTTTTTCTAACTTCGTAAAATTTTTTAAGTCGTCGTAGGTTATAGCTGTAAAGTAACTATTCCCAATATAAAGTACAGTAGTACTAGGTAACACAGAAGTAGGAAATTCATTTAAACCCATGCAGTCAACTAATAAAGAGCATTCCGTATTTTGCCCGTCTTTGCAGTCAGGGACGCTTGGACATTCCGCACCGGCGCGATCGTATTCAATATAGTTGTAATAGTATGAGTTATCTTGAATACTGTTAAAAGCTGTTGTTATATTAAATAACACACAAATTAATACGGTTATTAATAGCTTCATTTTTTTTAGTGTTAAAATTTTTAAAGTTTCTAAAAAAGTAAAATATTCTTTTAACCGTGTTTATTTCTCTATCTGAAAACTGATTTTTTGTTTTTTTTTTAAAGTATTCTCTGCCTATAATTTAAACAACATTAAACTAATTTAAGTTAATGACTAAATACTGATAGATTTTCGTCTAACATAAAATCAATAAATAACATGTATTTTTCGTACAAAATATGTAAAACATATTCCAAATATGTTAATCGATTATTTCTATTTTTTTAGTTAGATTTGAATTACCATATTTTTACTATAAACTGAAAGTAAAAAATTTTTTGTAAAGTTTGCTTTCTAGTTAGTATTATATATCAAAAATATACTTGTTAAAACCTTTGAGTACGTTTTAAAAATCGAACTGAAAAAATTACAAATCTATTAAAAAAACTACAAATCAAAAAATTACAAATCTATTTTATTTTTCTGATAAATCAACCTAATACAGTTACCTTGTAATATTTATAGCTAGTTAAAATAATTAATAACTATTCAATTAAAATCTTAAACCCTCGTTCAACTAACTTTCTTGCCACCAACTACTTTTTAAATCTGTTGACGAACTCCCAACAACGATTTCTTAAAATAACTCGAAAAACTTAAACCCGAAATGCCAAGCTTTCGACTTCTGTGTGAAAGTGAGCGATCAAGAAAAATTGCCATTTCGTGGCCAGCTCACGTGACTGCCAATCACATGGGATTCCAGGAAGTGATCAAAGTCCTAATTGGTTTGAATATCGACAAAGATCAGAGAAATGTTCACGGAATTCGCGTTTTTTCTTAGTTTAAATTACATTGGATGTTTATTACAAAACAATTGCCCCAAAGCTTTGAAATAACAAAATACTCAATACCAAATACATTTAAACTAAAAAAAAGCTTTTTTTCAAGGATATTTAGTATAATATTTTTAAATTAAAGTCTTATCTTGAGATGAATAACATAAAAAAACACTTTAAATTTTATTTTGGTATTGACAACAACTACTCTATTTTTTTATTGTAAAAACTTTTATTTGTATATAAAAATAAAACACAGTAAAAACAATCTTTTGTACAAATTGTAGCATTTTGAATAGCTTAATACCCCTTTATCATTCCTTTAAAAGTGACCTAAATAAAAAAAACAAGTTTAAAATAAAAAAACAACACCTTAAAAGGGAATTTTATCAAAAAAAAAAAAGAAAAAATTTTTTTTTTAAAACATTAAATTGTTTATACCTTGCCTTATGTTTAACATTTAATTTTAGTAATAAGACCATTGTCAGATAATAATCTTCCATTCAAGGCAGTAGGAGAATTACAAATCGCATTTCCTAAGTCAAGGTCTCCGGTTTGAATCCAGGTTAAAAAATCTTTTAATTTACATCCACAATTGAAAGGATTTTCTTCAACAGAAATCTAAAAAAAAAATAAGAAAAAACAAATTTTTATAATTTATGTCACACAAAAAATGTAGAAGTAGTATAATTAAAAAAAAATTAAATATAATTAGTTTTTAAATACATTCGTTCGGAAAAAAAATTAACTTGAAAAATGTAATATCACTGCAAAATATTTGATATAAACATAAAAGTTAATAATTAGATTCAAAATTTTTATTATATTTTCTTTAATTGAACTATACAAAACTATGCTATATGTTTTTAAATTAAATTTACTTGTTCAATAAGAGATGGTAACTTTGGTAAAGTCTGTAGAATATTATTGTTGACATTTAGAGATTTCAAGTTGACTAAACTCTCCAAAAATTGATCTTCAATTTTATGTATTTGATTCCAAGCAATATCTAGAGTTTCCAAGCTTCGTTTAAACTGAAAAGTTGGCAGGGATATAGTTTCAATGTAGTTAACACTTAGATCAAGTATGTTCAACATGTACATGTCTAAAAAAAGGTAAACAATTTAATAAAATCTAAAAAAAAATTTAATAATTTGAAAAAGGCAAAATGTGAAGATAATTTTGATATACAATAAATCATTTTTATTTCCCAAAAATACCAAAATTAATTAAAATTATCAAAAAACACACAAAAAATAAAAAATTGTAGATTTAAAACAGCATAACATTGTTATATATAAAATAATTTATAATAAAATTATATAATATCGGCAGCATGGTGTAGTGGTAAAAAACTTGCTACACCACCATGAGGTCGTGGGTTCAATCCCCACTGCTTTCATGCTGTAGCGCCCTTGAGTAAAGCATTATAAACAGTACAAACTCCTGCTGAGCAAGCACTTAATCAGCAGCATAATTATAGTCCCTATAATACTTCAAACTAGGATAAATTTATATACAAGAAAATAAAATATATATATATACCTTGAATAGCTTTTCCTGGAAAACTAATAAGTTGGTTATTATTCAACATTAATCTTTGAAGCCCATTCAATTCAGAAAAACTTTCGGCTGATATTTCATTTAATCTAAAATATAAAAAAGAAGTATTAAAAAACTTGTCAATTTGAAATATCGAAAAACTATTAATTTTAGACAGTATTTTAAAGGCTTATATTACTAACATGATTAATCCTAATATTTTAATACTTTTCCCCTTAGCCAAAATTGTTTTAAAAGGGGTTAAAGTGGGGTTATTTTAGTGTTTTTACTCAATCTATAAAAGTAATTCGTTTAGTTAATAAGTTAAATCTCTTACCTGTTATGTGATAAGTACAACCATCTTAATCTACTTGCACCAACAAAGACAAGGGGGCTGATTTCAACAAGTAAATTATGTTGCAAATATATTGTAAATATTGAGCTAAGAGGTTCAAATATTCTTCCAGGCAATGAAGCGATTTGGTTGTTGTCAAGAAACAAATAAGATAAGTTGTCCAAACCTTTAAAAAAATGTTAAATTTTAAATATTTAAAGAAGGGGAAAATGACTATGTTATATTTTAAGCCAAAGTTTGTTAAGCCTAAAAAATTAAAAATACTTTCGTTAAATAATTAAAAATGTACATGTCTTTAACCAGCGGTAAGAACATATGGTAAGAACACTTGCTACACCACACATGAGATCGTGGGTTTAATCCCCACTGCTCTTACATGCTGTAGTACCCATGAGTAAGGCGGTATAAACTCCTGCTGAGCCAGCATTTAACTAGCAGCATAATTACCGGGCAATTATAATCAATAATATTCAAAACTGCCACAGGCAACTCGGGATAAAGATATATACAAAAAAAACTAACTTCCAAACCTTTTTTTAAAAAGATTATTTTAAAATAAAAATTATAATTACCGCTAAATGATTCTGGGTCTAATTCCCATATTTTGTTTTTGTTTAAATACAAATAAACAAGTTTGTTTAGTCCTCTGAAAGCAAAAGGGCTAATTCTAGTCATTCCATTGTCTTGTAGGTGAAGAGAAATAAGATGAGGGGTCGAAGTAAAAGAATCACTTTTTAGCTCCTCAATTCTAAAAAAATTATCAAAATTGTTGTAAAAATAAGAATATTAAAATAATCTTAAAGAAAAGTCATGGTATAGTAGTAACACATGTATTTACTACATGAGGTCGCAGGTTTAATGCCCTCCGCTTCCATACTGTAGCACCCTTGAGTAAGATGATATAAACAGTATAAACTCCTGCTGAACCAAATCCAATCAGCAGGTTAATTATTTTGCAATAATATTTAATAATGTCTTAAACTGCAACAGTCAACTTGAGACTGGGTCGGGATAACAAATACAACTGTATATTTAATCTGTGCAGTTTGCCTTTTTATATCGAAAATAAATAAAAGCAAAAATTAATTATTTTTTCTCTAATTCTTAAAGGTTACTTACTTATTTTCGCGCAAATCTAATAGTTCAGTGTTGATGGGAAATTTCTCGGGTACATCCTCATACCCTTGCTCATTACAATTAACATGTTTTAAAGCTTCAGAACAAACACATTTATCACGACATTCAAATTTCACTTCCAATTTAGGTGTAGTTGAGGCTGTGGGATCGAAATTTGGCTCAGGCACTGTAGGATCATAACTAGGTTGGGATGTTGTTGCTTCACATGTTAAATCTTCAATTGTCAAACTCTTTAGGCTCCGCCCCTTGTATTTGATTGGTGCAGAGCATGTGATGTCATTGGGTAATGTTTCAATCCATCGTCGCATATCCTTAAATAAAAAAAAATTTAAAACTTTATTCTCTAAAACAATAACTACATCCAAACTTAAGGCAAATTATCGATAAAAACAAAGTATTAAAAAACTGTAACAGTCTTAGTTACTAATTTCTGTAAAATTTTATATGTTTTTTAACCCATAATTTCATGTTTAAAATTAATAAATATTATTATTTTTAACTTTTTCGCAAAGGATTTTATCAATTTAACTTAAAACATAGGATTTAAAATAATGCTGAAAAAAAAATTTAACTTAAAAAAAAGATTTAAAATATCGCTAAAAAAATTGTAAATTTCTACCTGAATATGGCAATCACATGTCCAAATATTTCCATTCAAAAACACAGAATTAAGTGAAGAAAGTTTAGAGAGATCAGATAAATATTTAAGTTGGTTGTTACTTAATTTAAGTTGTTTAAGTCTAGTCAAACCAATAAAGACTTTATCGTGAATCGTTGAAATTTGATTTTGGGATAAATCGATCAAACTGAGCCGAGGCATTTCTAAAAAACAATCAAAAAATATTGAATAACTTTAAAAAAATTTATTTGTTTTCTTTTTTTTTATGTAAAAGGCCAACTTTACAGTCTAAATATTTAGTCTCGAGTTGTCTTAAGCAGTTTATGATAATATTAAGCATTGTGCCATATATTCAAGCAGCCAGTTGGTTTGGGCTTGGGTGGGGTTTGTTCTGCTTACTTAAAAGCAACATAGAAGCAGTGGGAATCGAAACAATGACCTCATGTTGTTACTACAACGCAGCCGCGGAAATCTTAATATTAGATTAACTAGAGCATTAAAAAATACCCAAAGTATTATAAAAAAGCAACAAAAATACGAAAAATTTACCTGAAAAAGCACCTTCACCCAGAGAAGTTAATCGATTGTTTGCTAAATTAATTGTAGCCAACATTTTCATTTTTGCAGTGAAATCAAAATAATTTAAATTGTTGTTATTTAATAACAACTTTCTCAGGTTTTGTAAGGGTAAAAGTTGCATAGAATTGATACTCTAAAAATTAAAATAAATATTATATACTTTTTTTAACAGTATAATATTACAATAAAAATTTTTTGTATTTTTAAAAATTTAATAAAAATATTTTTTTGTTATTTTCACACTTATTATTAATTTACATTTTAAAATAATTTACTCAAAAAAAGTATACCTCTAAATCATTTCCATTTAAAATTAAAATTTTTAATTTTTCTAAACCCACAAACACGTGGTCTTTAAGATGACGTATTTTGTTCTTTTGAAGATTCAAAATATTTAAATAAATTTGCGCGAAATCGTTAAACGCATTTTCCTCAATGGACATAATATGATTCTAAAAAAAAATTAATAAAATTATTAAAATTAGTTTAAAATTGATAACTTTATGTTAGTTTAAAAAGACAATTTTTACCTCTTGCAAGTTTATAGACTTAATAGTTTGAGAAATTCCACTGAAAAATCCGTTTTGAATTTTCGAGATTTTGTTGCCTTTTAAGTTGATTTGCTTCAGCCGCGAGTGGTCGCTAAAGAAACCATTGTTGACGTCACCGATTTGGTTGTTGATTAGAATCATTGTTATGAGATCCGGCAAATCGTGAAAGGCATTTTCGGGCAATTTTTCGATTTTGTTTCCGCGTAGATCGAGTTCTTGAGTCACTGGTGGAATTACCAAGTCGAAATTTTTAAACGCGCCGTTAAGACACGTGACTTTACGCTTGACTGCGTTGCAAGAACAATCTTTCGGACATGCAGTCACGTGACCAAACGCAAGGCAAAATAGAAAAACGAAAACTAAGTTCCCAAAACGCATTTTTAAAATTTTATTTTCTGTTAAAAATTTTCAAAATAAAATAAAATATTAAGCTTATATACTACTCACATAAATTTGTTTCAATTAAATATACTGAGCTATAAACGTAGTCAAATTATATTCTGGCTTAAACTTTTTTTGTCCAGAACCTTTCTTCAATGTATTGGGTATAGGGTCTGCCACAAATTAAACTGTTCTTCATACTAAACTGCTATATCTTTCTATATCTTTTCTAACTTTCGGTGCAAAAAAGGCGTACGAAATAAAAAACATTAAAACAAATAAATACAAATTTTTAAGATACGTAATTACTCTGGTCTAGACTTTAGTCCAGACAATCTATTTTTTAGTTGAACAAAAGATTATTCTAAAACCAATTATTGTGAAAATGTTTAATTAAAATCAGGTTAACTTTAAAAACGTATTCAAAAATTAAATACCGAAATAAAAGCGTTTTTATGTAACTTTTATATATATATATACACCCGTTTTTTAACTAAATTTCGATATTTTGTTTTTTTAAAGTTCATGTCAGTGTAAAAATTGAAATTATTAATTTTTGCCAAATGGGGCAATATTAAGAATTCCAGGAACTAGACTTGTAAGACTGCCAAGGTTATAATTAGTCTGTACTATATTTAAACCTACAACAGGGGTAATTAAACTTTAAATTTGGCAGGTATCTATACCCTATAAATAATCCGGGCCCTCAATTAAGAAAAAATCTCATGAAAAAAAAGGTCGGATTAAGAAAAACGCAAAAATATTAAAAAAATAAAAATAGCGCATTGCGTTATTATTTCAATTTTTTTAAACTAAAAAATTATTATAGTCTAATAACTTAAGACAATAACCTCATACAGTCAAATTATGACGTCATTTTTAACGAATAAAATGACGTCATTAAGTTAAAACGATTAATCGCTAATAACAACAATAACAATGCTACTATTATTCCGCAATAACAATAGGCATTTTATAAAAACGCTTTCATTGTTACCACAAAATTAACAATTACGTCATCAATGATGTCACTTACCTGCACGGTCGTTCCTAAGATTTCGTCGACTCGTTTAATTACTTCGGGCGGGCAGGGCGAGCCTGCCATTATTCCTAAACATAAAAATAACAAAAATAAAATTATTTATAGATGTTGGTATTTTTGTTTGTGAAGGGTGTGCTGTTAGGACTTGTTTTTGAGCTATCTGTAAACGCCGGTCTCAAGGGAAAATAGTGTAGTATTAATGCGGCTCGAACCCGAAACCTACGCCATGACCGGTTCACCACACTAATGAACAGTAAATCTATATATAATGTAGCTTAGCGGACAATGTATGTATATATTAAAATATGTCCAATTTATAGACCTGCAAAAATAAATTAAACTGCCGTTTGTGGTGCGTTATTATGACAATTAAAATTCAACTGTTTTTGTGCTTTTTTCTGATTCTTTTGTAAAATATTTGGCTTTTAAATCCCTTACCTTTTCTTAAATGTTCAACTTTTTGATGTGAAGATAATTCAGCTTGGCTACAAACGTCAATATACATTGTAGGTGTTCCAAAAATAGCTGTACATCTAGAAAAAAAATTTAAAATTTTTTTACTATATAAACTGAAACTACCAAGAAAAATAAATATTAACAAAAAATTAAAGCTTAAAAAATAATTTTTTTTTTTTTTAATTTGTAGACATATAAATTGTACATTCTATTTTTTAAATATGCTTTTTTTTATACATTAATTAATTGCCTGCCTTACAACTCTTATTTTAACTGTAGTAAAATGGTTGCAACTCAAAACTAATATGTCCATAGTAATTGCGCATCAAAACTGGCATTTTTTATTTTATTTTAATGGTCTTTACAATAGACATACATATATATATATATATATATATGGCAATCATTTTTATTTTACTTGTTAAAATATTTAACAAAAAGTCTTACTTTTCTTCGACCAAAGCTTTTAATGAGGCTTGCGGATCGTACCCAGGAACCGGAAATATATTAGCAGCTCCCAAAGTTGCCATAACCATCAACCCACCAACCATGCCGAAGCAGTGATATAATGGCACTTGGCATAATATACGATCAAACTAAACAAAAAAAATTAAAAAAATTGAACATAAAAATAAAATTTAGTATGTCTTAAATTTGCTTGATAACTAAATGTTAGAATTTATTGTAGATTAGGCAGAAGTTGTAGATCAATATTTTATTTTATTTTTTTAAATATTGGTTTAATTACATCCACATGAGAGCCCATTCTACTTCCAATATGAATTGCATTGTTAACGATGTTATGATGGGTCAATGTTGCACCTTTTGGGTGACCTGTAGTACCCTGTGTTAAAATAACATTTAAAATGTTTTTACAAAAAAAAAATTCACTGATACAAAAAAATTAAACAAAAATGTTAAAATATTTGATTGCTAATGTTTTGTTAATAAATAGATTTTACGTGAATACATTAAAATTAATTTTTTTTCATTAATAAATACAAAACCTACTGATGTAAATTGAACATTAATAATATCATCAAATTGAAGAGTTCTGCAGATATTATGGACTTCTGATATTTCTTTATTTCCTCCCATTTCTAATACATCAGGAAAGTTGAATGCACCAGGATATTTTTTATCTCCCATCATAATAACTGTGGTAAGATCTGGCAATCTGGTAAAAATAAAAATATAAGTTTTATTTATTTAGCTTTAAACTTAATAAAAATTTCTGTACAACGCTTAATCAAAAAGAATTTATTCAACAATTATCAAAATAAATGTTGCACTTTATGATATCTTTACCTACAACAGTTTAATTAAAAACAATTGTGTTTTTTTGATTAACTTAGTTAGATTACTCATTGTAAAATGATTATGATGTAATTTCTGAGCAAGTTTTAATAGTTTACAAAAACATCATCAATAACAAAATAGTAAAAAGACATTTATAATAAACTTATCCAATAGACAACATGTAAAAATTTAAAATAATTCAAACAATAAATAATTTAAAAGTGAATTAATTCACCACTTACTGTATTATAAGTATTGGTAAAAAAAAACACAAAAAACAGTTTTTTTTAGAAAATAAAGCTGCAAAAAAATTCAAAACCTGTCACTCTTAATTCTCCCTGGATCAGATTTTCCAACCTCTGGCACCACCTCACTTAACATCTTATAATAATCTTGTGTCTTAAACCCAGCTGATGCAATAATTCCTTTACAACCAACCATGCAGAGTGCATAAGCTACTTCATTTACTTGGTAAGCTGGGTTTACGTTTACCTATCAAGAATTAAAAATAAATTATTTACAATGATCGAATTATTTTTAAATAAATCAAATAAAACGTTTCATTTAAAAATGAAAAAAGTAACGAGTATATACATTGTAAATATTTATAAAAATAAGTGTACATTTGTAAAATAATGAAGATTATTTTAAAACATTAGTTTGTTTAAAATCTTAGTTAATTATTGAACACTGATAATTATTAACATCACAAAGTATAAAATCAAAAAAAAATAAATACATCAATCCCCTATTTTTTATGTTATGTCTCTTAACAAAAAGGAAATGACCATTATAAACAAATATTAAAAGATAAATAAAAAATTATATACAGTACAAAATAAATACAGTATTCCAATTTAGCCCGATATATTTTTTGTTACAAATACAAAACAAAATGTTACCAGCACAGCCCCAATTCTCCCTGTTGCAAATTGGGTGACCACCCATTCGATTGTACTGGGACCCCATATTCCAATCCTATCACCCTTTTTAAACCCCAGTTTAAGTAACCCAGCAGCAAATTTATCAACCTAAAAGTAAAAAAAACTTGGTAAAAAATTGCAGTAGAACAAATTTAAAGATAATTTTAAATGTTATTACATTTTTTTAAATAATAATCAAGTTTTTGTTAATATAAATGATTTTTAAACCTTTTTTAATTACTTATTCTTATTTGAAAAACTGCAAAACTGTGGTAACACAAGCAAAATAACTTAGAAAAAAGCCTGGGTTAAGAACACTCTAAAGTTACATCGAGAAAAAAATACTATTAAGTAAAATATCATGAAGTACCACTTCAAAAAAACACACATTGTGGTTTAAATATATACTACAAAACCAAGTGTAAATATTTAATAACTATAACGCATTTCAAACTATAAAAATGGTTTTACTATATATAGGCTTAAAATATTGCAAAATCTAGATTGATTTTATCATTACAAATATTAAGAAAAAATTGACCTCTTCCATAAACTGCGAGAATGTTCTTCGGACACCGTCCTCACAAAATACAAGACATTCATGGTCAGGAAATTTTTCAACAGTTTCTAGCAGTGAACTTCCAACTGTGTGGCTACTTAAGGGCAACTCAGAGATACCATGAACATAACTGTGAGATAATTTTGGAAACGAATACCGAGTATTACTTTCAAAAGACCTAAAACAATAACAGTAATAATAAAAATTTAAATCATTTTTTTTTCACATTTATCCTCGTTGTGACAAGATCGACTTCACAACCTAAACATTGAGGAACATTAGTTACCCCAACTCAGTCTCGAGTTGCCTATAGCAGTTTAGAATTTTATAGATTATAATTGCTTTATAATTTTGATTAGGTGTTGGCTCAGCAAAAGTTCATACCGTTTATAGCACCTTGCTAAAGGGCACTACAGCATGATAGCAGTAAGAATCGAACCGAGAACCTCATGTAGTGAAGTCATTTCATTAAAAAAAACTTCAAAATTTTTCTTAAAACCTTGATAAATGTAATTTCCTTGTTCCAATAACAGGTAGACAATAACTTGATTGGTAATTTAAATTCCATTTTAAATCACTTGAAATTCTTTCCAAATTTCTTAAACTTTTAATTGGTAATCTCATATTGTTAAAAAAAAAGTTAAAAATAATACAGTTTTGCCTAAAATAGTTAAGTTAGAAATATAACTTGGTATTGCTGATGTTAATAACATTTAAAAAATATTAAAAACGCAAACTCATTCTTTCATTGTCAGATTGTTTAAACAAGTCAATCATACTGAGATACTGCGAAATTTTATTGTATAATGCTAACAGACTAACAGACAACGAACTAAGAAAACCAAGTTTGTGGACAATTAAAGTAACCACAATCCCATATAAGTATTAATTTTAAATAAACGCACCTCATATAATAATATAAAATTATATTTAATAGTACTTTTATACGTAATTGCAGTTTGTTTGTTTTTATTACACGTCCGCACGCTTTTGCAAAATGGTTTGTTTACAAAACTCGATAACTGAACCATGAAACTGTTTTAATAAAATTAATTTAATTTTACAAAGCTAGAAAAATTAAATCTTTTTACATTAATTTAAAGTTTTAAGAACCGGCAATTCGATAACGACTCAAAATTTTACGTAAAAGGTAAATAATAGAAACCTTTTTGTTTTGTCATAATATCGTTATTGTTAAAACAGCTTTTTAGAGCGCGTATTACATCAAGCCGCCATAGCTCAGGGGTTAGAGCACTGGTCTTGTAAACCAGGGGTCGTGAGTTCGATTCTCACTGGTGGCTTTTTGCAACTTTTTCATAATTTAAATAAATTATTTTGGGTTTTTTCAATTATTTTTTTTTGGTCACCATGTAAATTATTAAACAAATGTCTTATTTTTTTAAATAAATGTACAATTAAATGTATTAAAAAAAAATTTAATTTAGAATTAATTGTAAATTGACCTTAAAAAAAATTATAAATTGACCCAATTACATAAAAATATAATTGATTATTAAAAATTAAATATAATATTGGTATTAAAATAAAAATTAAATCCTGGAATTCAAAATAAATTAAAAATAGTATATTTTTATAATATTATTTGAATAATTTTAATCACCAAAAACATGGTATTGTTTTTTTTTTTTAAAAAAGGGTTTCACTACATGAGTTTGTGGGCTCGATCCCCACTGCTTTCATGTCATAACGTCTTATCAGTTGGGTGTAAAAACAATCAGCAAGATAACAATTGTAAACTACCGAAAGTTAACTTAAATTTGGGTTGGGGTAACAAACGTTACCCAATTTTTAGTCTATAAAGTTAAATAAAAATGTCTTAAATTCAAAAAATACCTCTACAAAAGTCTTAATATTGTGTATATTTATTTAAACCTAAAAAAATTTAAATATCAGTGTTTTAAATTATATTTAAACGCTTCTAAAATATGTTTTTTTAATGTTAATTCAAAATTGATCAAAAACAGTTTCTGACAAATTTAATGATCGATAAAAATATCAGAAAAAAATTTACGCACAAAAAAGCATAACGGCTATAAGAAGGCAAAAACGGCAAAACACCTATAAATATAAGCATAGACCAAAAAGAAAAACACTTTTTTATGCTTAAGAACAAAATACAGTCAGTTTAAGAAGCTTAAAATATTTCAGTAATGGTTTCTGTTTTAACAAAACATAAAAAATATAGAATATGCCTTCCTAAAAATTATTTAATAATTTGTAACTTTTTCAAAATATTTATAAAAATTCCATCTAGTTTAATAAAATATTTTTAATCTACTTAAAAAAATGTAAATCAGATTGAAACATGATACAGAAATATTTAAATTTTATGCTAATTTTTAATTTTCTTTAACAGTAATACAACAAAAAATAAAAACATTGTTATGTCATGCGAAAAAAAAAGGTTTTTAAAAAAAGATTTACTAAAATGCACCAAACTACATATTTGTATGTTTGTTACTTTACAGTGGCAAAAATATGCAATTTATTTTCATCGATAACAGAAAAAAAACTATTTTATTTTAACAAAATAAACAAAAAAATTATATTTAATTTGGTAAGGTAAAATTTACGGAATATTAGTTAAAAATTTAACTAAAATCAAAAAAAATTCACTAAATGCAAAAAAAGTAGTTAATAGTTATTAAGAATTCAACAAAATTTGCTAAAATAAAATGATAAGTATAAAACTACATTTATTTTAGTAATTAACAATTCAAAATTAAAAATCAAATTTTTTTCAATTTTTTTTTTGCAAAACATATATACTGTGGATTAATGCATAATTTGATAAATTCAAAATTTACCAGACACTTACTTGTAAACACTATAGAATTGAGTTAAAAATGGATAAAATAGAATAAAATGTCAAAAGCTTATTTTGTTCATTATTGAATAAATATATATATACCCTATTTTGCTTTAATTAAAAAAATCATATATTGATATTCTCCATTCAATTGCATGGTAAAAGTTTTCTAATATAGAGTAATATCTTATAATATTAGTGCAAAACATTTTATTTAAAATAATTATTCTTGTAGTTTGTATGTTAATAAACTGTTTATTGTTTTTGTTTAACCTTAAAAGGCAAACCCAGTTCACAGCTTACATATCAGACTTCAAAATTTATTATACTTATATCCAAAATCATCACAATTTTTTTAAATTAACTTATAGCTTACAGATGATTTGTAGACCTACAGATTGTCTCAAAGCACTAAAAACACAACACTTACTGCATATTTAATCTGATATCCTTGTGTTACTTTCCCCTTCTTTTTGTTGCAGACAAAAAATTGTTCTATTCTAAAATGAGTTTAATAAATGAGGCAATGTGTAGGGTGTTCTCATGTAAATGTTTTTGTATAAAAGCGTGTTCTTCTAATTCTTGGTAGTTCGGTCTCTCGGCAGGGTCCTTGTGGAGACAGCAACGACAAAAGTTGGTCAACTCGCTCGAAAAGCCGTTGGGGGGAAGAGAGGGTGAGGGGTCTTCAACGACCTAAAATGAGTAAAAAAGGGGCAAATATATTTTGAGATAAGGGTTACCATTAATTTTGAAAATGGGGTAAATTTTGACCCTAATACTTTAAAAACCAAAACTAATGGATGATAAAGAATAAAAAACAACTTAATTAATTAATGTTAAATTTAAAAAAATCAATTTATAAAAACCTGTTTTAATTGTTGGAAGGGATTTCCCCATGTGTCATATGGGTATTCCCCCTTCGCGACCTCAATCATTGTGATTCCCAAACTCCAAACGTCGCTCTTAACGTCATAACCCTTCTTGTTTCGGGTGGGGTCTATTCTCTCGGGGGCCATGTAGGGTTTGCAACCGGCGTCTTGAGTTTTTGCAAGGGAGTCAACTAACTGACCACTTATACCAAAGTCGCACAATTTGACTTGTCCTAAAAAAATAATTAATGTTAATTAACATAACAAAAACCGATAATGAAAAAGAAAGTTTTATTTATTTGTGTAAAAAATTAAAAACATCTGTAAAATATCATGGTAGGTATGGTGAAATGGAATTATTATTGAGTACTATTAAAAAAACATGGGGTTTTATTTTTACTTATTAAACCGATCACTATTAAGTCACTTGTCAAAATATGATTGCAACAAAATTTGCCCTTAGTAATGGAGCAGCGCACCATGAACAACATTTTTTTTTATTTTGGCTTACAAATTGGATATTTATATGTCTTTCGTCCATTAGCATTATTTTATATATAGATTTTAAAATGTGAAGTTACACTGCTAGAGTCTTGAGAATAATTATAATTGACAGCATAATTTTGTTTGTTTAGAAATCAGATAATTGGTTTTGGGATTAGCATAGGTAAAACTTAAACAAAGTTTACCAAAAAGGTTGTACCACCTAAAAAATTGAAAATTATGTATATAAAAAAGTTGGTAAATTTAACATTATATTTTTAAGAAATTAGCACCCAATTATTGAAAAAGAAAGTTCAATTAACTTTCTAAGAATAAGGAAATGCCTTAAAGTTAACTTATGGCTTTAACTTTCTATTAAATGACAACTATATAGAAATATATAACCTTAAAGATGCTACGAAAAATACCATGCAATACTAAAATAAATTTTAAATAAGTAACAAAACTTATTTTTATAAATAGTGTTTTTCAAGTTTAGATTTTCACTCAACCAAATACATTTTGTATATATAATTACTTTAAAAATAGACTTACCATCTTTGTTTAGTAAAACATTTGAAGGTTTAACATCTCTATGTATTACTCTTAAGGTTTCTTGTAAATATCTTAAAGCTTTGACTATTGACACGGCTATTATTCCGAGTACATCTTCTTGTATCATTAAACCCCTGTCTTTGACCTATAACATGTAAAAAAGTTAGATTAAAAAGCGCATAATTTATTGATGAGAAAAATTAAGTAAATGTTTTATGCTAAATGCAACTAATAAAATTATTTTTCAATTTTTTTCAGTAAAAAGGAATTTTTAAAAATTTAATATAAATTACTAAATTTATAATAAAATAGAAAGTTATAGTCATTCTTAATAAACATGTTTTTATCTTCGTTGTTGTCATTTTTAATGGTGGATTTAAAAAAATGTAAAACCACAGTGTATTTGGGTTCAGATAATTTCAATTTGACATTTGGTAACTGTTAAAAAACTGTAGCTACTTAAAATTTGATTGAATAGTTATACAATCTAGTAGACTGTCTGTCTAGTTTTTTGTTATGCCATCAACAAAATTAATCGCAAATAAAAGACCTAAAGGCAAAATTAAAAGTGGACATAAAAATATTAACCAAAAAATTTAATTAAAACAAATTTAAAATCCAAAAATAATTAAAAAAAATCTTAATTCAAAGTCAAATAGGGCATAAAAAATAATTTTAACAATGAAATTATAAGCAAATAAAAAATGATTAAAATTAATTTGAAATTTACTTTTTTGTAAAATTGATCTAACGATGTATCCATAACTTCCATACAAATCCAAACATCCCCTTGTCGGAACAGAGCACCATAAAAAGTTACCTAAAAAAAATTTAAAATTCTTTAACAATACCCAAAAATTCCAAAAGTCAAACATAAAAATAAACCACAAATTTTTTTTATTACTGCAACAAAGCTATTGTCTATGCCCTTTAAAAATAAATATTTACATTAGTAATTTTGCAATTCATGCGATATATAAAATAGAATTAAAAAAAAGATTTTAACATTACAAAAAATTCCATTTGCAACATAAGGTATTGTTCCCTAACCTTTAGTAAACATCAACATTTTACATTGTTATATATAAGTTGTATTTATTGCTCTACTATAAAAAATTAAAAAACTGAAACAATTTAACAAAAGATCTTGTTTATATATGGTTTTAATAAAACAAAGTGTATATTTTTTTTTAATCGAAATTATTTTTCTCAATATGTAAAATAAAATCAATAACTTATTAGTACATTAACATGTATATAGTTAAAATCCCATTACATAGAATAACAAAAACAACCGAAAAAATTCCCAAATATAATCCGATATTGTCACTTAAACAAAATAGAATTTCTAATCAATACTTACAGTGTAATCACAATCAACAGAACGCATAGCAACATCTAAGTCCATTACCAATCTTTTCTGTTCTTGTGTATTAAGTGTAGCTCTAATTCTTTTTACAGCTAATATATTGTTAGACGTCTTATGCAACATCTATCAAAATAAAAATCATTTTTTCCTTAATTCATAAAACAAAAATTACTACCAGTTATATAGTATATATAAATATTTATTGTTCTTACAACATATTTTTTTCGAACAAACATATAATATTTAAATTTTCTTACTTTTTCTACTACTCCATATGCCCCTCTCCCTAATTCTTCAATAACAGTTAAATCGTCTGCTTTCACGTCGACGTCCGCACCCCCGATTCGCATTCGTGACATTTGTTTGTTGGGTACTTTAGGAGGTGGGGTTACCTTAAATTAAATATTTCGTATTATTAATAAAATAAATGTGGTAAATTTAAACACAAAACCAGTAGACATAAAATTGTTTTTAATAATATACATATTATGGTCTGTGACAGACTCATTACCTTTAGTCTATGGTTCAAAAAATGGCGTTCATGTTTTTTTTAATAAATACTTGTATTCTTTAACTATATAAGTATAAATAATCTAGCCCTCATATTTGACATAAATTTAATTTGTTATTTTTTTTGTATATATTTCTATCCTTGATGTGGGAAGGTCGAATGCACAACCTAAACATAGAGTAACATCAGTTACCCCGGCTCAGTCTTGAGTTGCCTGTGGCAGATTGGAATATTATAGATTTATAATTGCCCGATAATTACGGTGTTAATTAAGTACAGCATGAGATCACTGGGGATCAAACCCAGGACCTTGTGTATGGTAGGAGAGTGTTCTTACCACTACATCACACTGCCGGTCTAAAATAGGTTATTATTATTTTATAATTGCAATATTTATTTGATCCTGTTCTTTTTATAGATCTTGTATAGATATTTAGGGGTACCATGCTTACATAAGATTATAATTTATTTAACTTAATACAATAATCTTGACAAAGTTTAGGTTTTAGAGATGATCTATAAATTAATAAAAAACTGGATTGTATTTATTACCGGTTTTGGTTCTTGTGGAATCACCACTTTCAGAGCTCTTTTTTTCGTCTTTTTTTTACCTAAAAACAAAAAAATTCTAAACTAAAATAATAGTAAAAAATAAAATATTAATGACGCGCTCAACATTGTTAAATAACAGAGAGCATAAACATTGTCATGTTAAACAATATGTACTTAACATAAATTCTTTAAATTCCAAAGGCTATGTGACAGAGTGAAACTTTATATATACAATTTCTTTTATACATATAATCAAAATAATTTAAATAATTAAAACAATCAAGTTTTTTGAACAAAGGAGATTTGAATTTCTAATTTATAATCATTTTAGTGAAAAGTTATGTTACGGTTTTCAAATTATATCTGATTCTCTCTTTAACAGTTTAACTTATCCAAACTTAAACAATGTATAACCAGTTTGTTAAAAATGGTCATCACACATAATGTTTAGTTTTGTTAGTTCCATATCCATGTTATTTGATGACACTTAAACAGAAGAGCATTATTAGAACATAAATTTAAAATAAAAATCTTTGATAACTAAACAAAATAAAACTTAAGTAAAACCCAACTGCCCAACCATATTAACATATTAGCACCTTTAAAAAAAACTTTGTAATCAGACAAGTTTAGTATATTTAACCCTAACCTTCTAATAAGAGGGTGTGGCATTAAGGGTAAGATTATTTTACTCTAACCCCTTTAAATTTGGATAACTGCATTTTTAAAGCATGTCATTTAGATTTCTACTTAAGACTTTAATAAAAGCTTACTTGTGGCAAAAGGAGACATTCCGTCAGAAGAACGGTTACTTGGTAACTGAGACATTTAAATAAAACTTAATTACAATTAAAAACAGCGATTGAAGTTTAAGTTTCCTTGTCTGCTTGTCAGCTTTTTCAATAGACAGATAGATTGTTTAAAAGTCGTCTATCTTTTAGCTAAATCCTAATCTGCCAATTGACAGATAGCTAAGATACTAAAAAATATTTTAACATTCTATAAAACATTGAGTAGCTAAAAAAAGAGATGGAATTATTATCAACAACTTGAAAAACTACCCAAAATTACGAACTTTTATTTTTTATATAACCTTTTCCTAAAACTTTAGAATGAGTCAATTTTGCTAAAAAATGTTCCACATTTTACCACAAATTACTGCAAGAGTTCACACGTTAATATTATTAATTACACACAAATAGCAAAGTTTTTAAATGTCTAAAACGAAAAAATCACAATAAAGTAAAATTGGTTTACATTTAAAATTAAAAAGTTTGCTCCAGGTGAGGCTCGAACTCACAACCTCCGCATTACTCCGTAACTGTTATATAAGTACGGCGCGCTAACCGATTGCGCCACTGGAGCTGGTGCATTCAAAGATACATTTATTCACATTTTAGCAAAAATTAAAGAGAAATTTCAAATATATTTGCACAGAGTTGAAGTCGCAAGTTTTTTTTAAAGACAACTTTACGACGTTAAACTTAAAAAGTTTTTAATTTAATATGTTAAGATTTAGTTGGTGACCTTTTTAAAGCGCATATATTGTTTGGTAGCTAACTTGCTGAATGAATTGGCATGTTTTTTCGTCTTTTAGTAACTCCTCGTCTCGATAAAGACGAAGCCATGTGCACTTGCTGTAACCAAGGCTTTTCAGTAAAAGCACTTGTCATTTCAAGGCATTTAATCGCATGCTCTCTAGGTTCTGTACCTCTGTACAACTGGTACTTAGCCAAAGTTTGTTCTATCGGATTTTGAGATGGACTTACCTCAGACCAATGGAAATAGGGTTTAACGTGGCTCTCAAAAGTTTTAGGAGGCAGTGAAATGGTGGAGTTGTAAGTTTTTGACTTACTGTGAACAGGTGACCGTTTCACCGAAGGTGGAGGGAGTAATTTTAAAATGGATGAACTAACAGTTCTCTCTCGACGTAAGTCGTTTTTCTGAAATGAAATCCGAGAATCTCTTCTTGTCAGCGTGTCAGGACTTTCTGAGTTACTATAGTTACACTCCACAATGCTTTTCGACATTGCGCTTGGCCGCCGTTTTAAATTTCCTGAACTTTCTAACCTGCTTAAATTTTGGGACCACTGCGACAAGGACATTTGACGAGTTTTAGCTTGAAAACTTATCGACGAAGAAGTGGAAGAACGATTAAATTGTTGCGACTGTCGAGACGGCAAAGTCCTCTGTCTAAAGCTACGAACTTTACGTTTTGCCATTGCTAAAGCTGGCAAGATTTGATCATTAGTTATTGCTGGCTTAGGCAGGTCAGCATAAGGCACTGATCTTACTGGTTTTACTGAATACCCATCAATAAGCACACCGCTGCCTAGCAGGGCGCCGCTTTTTCGAGGTACTCCTGTGTATGTAGATTTTCCTGTACCGTAAACCAGTAAAGCTCTGGCCTTGGCCCGTTCGCACCACTGTATAAGTCGGCAGTACATTGTAATAGGAATTGAAATATCCTTGCCGGTCTTTCGTGCCCACTGTCGTACTACAAGATATTCGAAACAACTGCGATGCCGGTTGCGCAGAACAATCTAAAAAAAGTTTATAAAAAAGATCAGACCCGTAGCTTATTTCGACGTCAAAAGACAACTGTACAGCCTAATATTAATAACACCTTTCTTACTTAAACCATAAACTTTCAGCAAGAAATTTGCCTACTTATAGCCTTGATCTTTAGCCTTTTTAAGTGCTGGCTTAGAGAAATTTAACCGTTTATAGGGCATTACTTAAGTGCGCTTCAGCATCAGAGGAGCATGGATAGAACCCATAACCCTATGTAGTGTAGGAAGTGTTTTGACTACTACACCACGCTGCCAGATACCCAGTCTTATGGGCCTTATAACAAGTTACAGTGAAAAATATTAAGCACTCTTCAGAAAATCCTACTTGCAACAAGGTCCTGTCTTGCTCGTCTCTTGTTATAAAACAAAGCGGAGTTGTTCTAATAAACAATCTCAATACAGGAAGATGACCTTTAGTACAACAAACATGGATCGGGCATCTTTTCGTTTCGACATGCTCAGTTTCGTTGCACCATTTCCGGGCCGGGTAAGTTCCCACGGGTTCATTTGCTTTAGCGCCATACTGCGACAATAGAAAACAAGTTTAGTTTGACAATAATGTAAAATGTCGGTATCTAAAATGTCATTTTTATAAAAAAAAAATTATAGATATTCCGGCCAAAAACTAAACAACAAATTATGGCAAAACCGGCAGTATAGTGGTCAGAACATCTGTCTTCACTACATGAGATTTTGGGTTCTATGTTTGATCCCCACTGCCCTCGTGCTGTTGTGTCATTGGGTAAGGTGCTATAAAAGGTATGAACTCTAGCTGAGCCAACAATTAATATGTTTAAGCCGTGAAGTTGACTTTCCCACATCGAGATTAAATAAATGTAAATAAACTAAGAAACAAATAGTGTGTAAACGAAAAAACAACAAAATAAAGCACCCACTTTTATCATTTCTGAAGCTAGTCCAACATAACCATAAAATGCAGCAATATACAAACAAACTTTTTGTTGAAACTGACGGATTGCTCGATCCCATGATAAATATTGAAGAACTATTTTTTCATGGCCTAATAAAAAAATTGTTAAGATGTTAAAATTGTATTTAAAATGTGGCTGATAGGTACCCCCAATGCTTTTGTTAGATTTTCTTTAAGCATATTAGCGGCGTGGTGTAGTGGTGGGAACACTTGACTTAACTGTATGACTTAACTACAATTATGATCTATAATATGCTAAACTGCCTAATACAACCTGAGACTGGGTCGGGGTAAACGATGTTACTCTATGTTTAAGTCGTAAAGTCAACCTTTTCACACCAAGAAACTAGATTAAAATTATTATCTGTTTTCACAACTCTTAATTAAAAATCCATTTTTTTTCCCATTTTTAAGCCAATAAGCTTTTAACATACCTGCAATAGCTGCTGTAATAAGCTCGTTCCAACCGTCCCATAAATCCAACCTAAGTGTTGAGCCAATATCGACAGAGTAATAATCTAATGTGTTGCTGTCATATAACTCCAATTTCTTGTCGTTATCGGTCGTGTAAGAAAGACAAAATGAAGATACTGGAAGGCCGAGTTTCTTTGATATTATTGACCTCACTTCAGCAATTGTAACCTAAATTTTAAAACAGATTTGTTTAATGTAAGCTTTTTAACCTTAACAGTAGCGTATCCAAATAGTTAAGCTACAAAATGTTAGTGTGCGAGATTCCTATAGCTCGATTCCCACTGTAACCTTTCTTCCTTAGTAATTAACTCTGTGTATTTCCAAATTTGACCAATATAAGTTAATAAATAGGCAATTTAAATACTTTCAAAACTTATAACCTTTAATGGGTTAATGTCATCCATTATTGAAACATCGGTTTTATTGTAGGCTATAAATATTTTTAACTTCGGTTTTTGAACAGTTTTCAGAGAACATTTAATCACCGAACCAGAAATGATTGCAATGTCTTGCAAAACCCAATTGTCGTCTAAAGCTGCACCTGTTAAAATAAATGTCAACTTAATATAAATATTGTGGTTTTATGATAAATTACTTTTGATATAGTTAGGTAAATTTAAAATCATAAGTAAAATTCTATAAATAATTGCGGTACATGAACGCATGTTTAATCTATAGTCCCACTAAATGAATAAAACTGCAGTTTGTGGTGTACGGATAAATTTTAGAGGAAAAATATTATTTGAAAGTTGCAACCATATTACAACAATTAAATACCGACCGTCGGATGGGCTATCGACTAAAATTAACAACTTTGAATAAATTATATTTTCTAACGAGATCCGGTAGTGTAGCAAACCGGTCATGACAGCTGACTACGAGCCGGAAGGTTTCGGGTTCAAGCCGCACCATTGCCATATCACCTTGAGGTGATATGAAAAAAAAAATTGTAACGTTTAATTCAATATTTTCACTGGCCTATGAAAAAATTATAAAATAAAAAATTTACCTCTAAATTTCATTTCTAAAAATTTTCCAACTTTTTTGTCGTCTTTCGTTTGAACCAGAAGTCGATTGTTTAAAATAGTTTTAAGTTTTTTGACTTTATCGGTTGGGTGAACATCCATAGCTACCCTCGACCCCTCATATACAATGGTTATTCTCATTCTTTCTATTTTCTTTATTTATTACCACTTGATAAAATTTAGTTAAGAAATTTGCTGTAATAAAAAAATAAAAGTTATTCTTATAATTATTTACTAATTTTTTTTTAAATATTCGTGTTTTTTTGAGAAATAGTTATAAATACCCGATCGATTTCTACATATGCCTTTGTTTGTAAAAATTATTTTAAATAGTAAACAACTTTTTTTATTTTTTGAAATCAATTTAACATTTTTCAAATATAGGCAAAGTTGTCTTAAATTAAACTTTAACTACATAAAACTGCCTTTTTTAACTAAAAAAATAAATTATTTAGGTACCATACAGTTAAATTCATTCCTTAAAGTTGTTTTAAATAATAAGCCACAACTTTTCTATTTGGAAATCAGTTAAATATCTCAAAAACAGTAGCAAACTGATCTTAAAAACTAAACAAAAAAAAACTTTAACGATCTAAAACTGCCCTTTTTACCCCAAAAAAGCGATATTACAAATGTACTATATACACTTAAGTCCTTTCCTAAAATAGTCAACTTATTTAAAAGCAATACTTTTTATTTTGTTATGATTTTAGTGATAACAAGTTTCACCACAATTGTACATTTAAATTCTACACGCGCCTTTATCTGTTGTTTTTGGAGTTCTTTTATTTGCCCTTGTTTAATAATACTCACACGAAACTTACAATAGAAACACTTCGTTTGATATTAATCTAAACTTTCCTTTTTATTTGGTGTTGTTAATTTAATCATAAACCACAATTTAAAGCAACCTTTGTTAAAAAGTGCCACGATTTATACGATAACGATAAATGTAAATAAAAAGTTTAATATAATTCACTGTTAAAGCATTATAAGCATATTGACTTTAAAAACTTGTACAAGGACTTTTAATATAATACAGAACGCAAAAGACAAATTTCACTAAATAGTACTACATTAAAACTTTATAAATTCGTGAAATTATTTTTTCTACACCTATTATCATCTATAAATACCATTATTACCGCATACTTAGGCCCTGTTATAGTGTGTGATTATATGGACCTACTAAAACACAAATATTTTAACAAAAAATGCTTTAACTTATAAAAAAAAACAATATTACCCAGCATAAAACATTGCTAAAATGATATCCATAACGAACTTATCAAAATTACTTTAAAATAACTTCAACAATATGTTCCAAATAGTTACAAATTTCCTTTAAATTACTAGTTGCCTAGCTAAGCTATTCTGATATAAAACACACTGCCAATAAAGGTATTGTTTGTCATGCCATTAAACATAGCTTTGTAAACAAGTAATTGTATAAAAAAATTAAAGTTTTATGACAAATACGAAGTAGGGCAAATAATAAGACAATGATTAACAATAGGGCGTAGAAGAAGTTTGTTATAATATCTTCAAACCATTTTATTCGAGATTTTAATCATATTCTGTTTAAAAATTTAACTTTTAAAAGGTCTATACACCAAAAAAAATATTTTTTTTGTAATTTTATACGAATTAATATATATATATATTCTAAACTTATTTTATTTTGGTCTTAAAAACGTCATTTGCCTAATTAGAGTATTAGGTCTCGCCGACGCTATTATATTAACTTTTCTTAATATATTTTTGTTTATTTTTCAATTCCTTAACTAATAAAACAAAAATCCTCTATAATTTAACTAAACATTCACCCTTCTTATCCTAAACTTTAAACGCAAGATTATTTAACTAAACCCTAAAATGACAAACCTAATACTTATAAAGTAAAACGGAAATTCACTTGTATTCTGATGATCAATAATGATAGCGACTTGAGAAATCATAATGTAGTAGCACTTAAGCTTAATATACTCTATCTCAATGCCTTGCAAAATAAACAATATGGATTTTACGTTTAAGAAACGACATACAAAAATAATGTGAATTCCTGAAATGTGCGTTGCCTTATTTTAAATGCATTTGTTTAAAACAAAAACTTTTGATTGGGTACTAATTTTAAAAACACCATTTTCTGGAAAAAAATGTTACTTTTTCGTAAAAAAGCTTTTTTTTGCAATTTATAAACAAAAAATTAGGGATTTAAAATTTAAAAGTCGTGGATTTACTTTAGGATTTTTGTTTAAAAACCACTCTTAAATAAGCAACGATTTACAAAAGTTGTAACAGAAGTTTTAATCGCCTCAAACAAAATGTATGTTGATATTACTCATATTTAAGCCATTGTTGAATAGATCAATAAAATATCTTACTATCTTGTCATAATTTGTTATTTTAGTATCTTTGTATTTAACACAACATCACATATTTGGGTGCCGCTTTAATTTTAGGAATTTGTTATTCTAAGAATTTTTTTAAAATGTCATATTCTGTAAAATGTCTATTTTAGTGCAAGTAAAGTTCGGTTAATGTCACTTTTTGGGTCATTTTTGGTGATAGGTCATCATGGGTCAAAAAGCTATTTCCGTAAAACAAAATTTTGGTCAAAATATCAAATTCGGTTAATTTACATATATGACTGCTATGACCGAATATCAGTCTAAAGTTATTTAATGACCTTTAATTACGTTCTGTTTAATAATCACACAAATTAATTAAAAAAACGTGTTAATTACATACTTAAAAAAACACGTTTATAATATATGATATTACAAAGTCGTGTAAAACCAAATTCGTGACGTTAATAACCTTATCTTTAAATAAATTGACATATACAACATTTATTATAGGTTCCATTACAATATGACATTGTTTCTTTAATGTTTATAATTTTAAATCGTAATCTTTAGCAATTGTCAATAAAAAATAAAAATTCAATTCATTTTTTTAACATTCAAGTTACCAAATATTGTTTATAGGATTTTAGAGTAAATATTACGAACTAGTGTAGCGCTATAATTATATTATATCTAGATAATCAGGTTTTTAAGTTCATTATAATTTAAGGCCAAGCTTTTGCCTAAATATGTAGCCACAGGCAAGTAAAGGCACTCAAAATATTTCTTTTTCGACCAAAACATTTCGGCCGCAAACCCAAGTTTAAAATTTTTTTTTTTAATGTGCAAGTGTCTTAATTCTACTAGCAGCTTTTTTAGTTGATTAAATTCAGGCAAGAGTTAGTTTAGTCGTACCGTAATACAGCCTGGCAATGACCTATTGTTTTACTATGTAATATAACATGGTCAATGTTACTTTATAAATAAACTGTTTTAAACGACGAATGGCAAACATAAAAAACTGCGTAAAAATGTTAGATGTTACATAAAACTAGTGCCAACTACATCCTATTGCTAGACTGTATAGCCTAATAAAACTGCACTTTTTATAACGTTAATCAATATAATTTTCTAGGATTACAATTTTTTAAGAGTAAAAATAAGACAAAGGACAAGTCATCTGCTTAAAAATGGAGAATTCAAAATCCAGAAAATTGTCTGCAGCTACCATCGAAGGTTTAGAACCAGTATTTAAGCTATTCGACCGGGACAACAAAAACTACATCACTGAAAATGATCTAATGGTTGCTATGGCAGCGTTCGGGTACCATCCCACCAAAACTGAGGTCAAAAATATGTTGAATATCTCGAACGGTCAGATTAATTTTGAGGAGTTTGTTTGCATATTTGAAGAGAAATGCAGTGTTTCTGAATTAACGGAGGACAAAATTTTGGCCTCGTTTAAAGTAAGATTAAATTATTATTTTAACTTGTAAGTGAAGTTAATTTTTTACCGGCAGCGAGATGTAGTGGTAAGAACACTTGCTATACCACATGAGGTCGTAGGTTTAATCCCCACAGCTCTCATGTTGTAGCGCCCTTGAGTAAGGCGCTATAAACGGTGTAAACTCCTGATGGGCCAATTTTTAATCATCAGTTTAGTCATTGAGCAATTATAACTTATCACATCCCAAACTGCCAAAGGCAACTCGAGACTGGGTCGGGGTAACTGACATTATTTTACGTTCAGGTTGTAAAGTCAACCTTTCCGCATCGAGAATAAAATTATAAAAAAAATGCTAATTTTTAACCCTAAACTTTTTTGGAACATATTTCACTATGAACTTAAATTTGACATTTTAAGGTATTCGACAAAGACGGTAACGGGGTAATATCACGTGAGGAAATACGCGATGTTCTTAAATGTCACATTGAACGACCTACAGAAGAAGATATCGACGAAATATTAAACGAGGCAGACGAGAACAAAGACGGACAGATTGACTTTTCCGAATATGTTGCTTTATGTAAAAAGAAATAATAACTTCAACAATGATTTTGCGATATAGGAGTCTAAAAGTCGACTATTTTTTAAAATCAAAAATCTACCAAAAACAAACCATCTATAACTTTTAAACATAACCAGTAAACAAACATCCATATATAACCAAAACATAGCCATTAACAACCAGTTTAGACTTGAATGTGCTAATTACTTAACAAAAAAATTACCCCATGTAGACTATTTCATATTTTTACAGTTACTCCACAACTGTAAATAGTTTTTAAAATGCGTCGTTAATCAAATGAAACAGAAAGTCGCTCATTGTAAGAATTTGTTGAAGTTTAAAGTTGTTAAAATTGTTGCTGACTATAGTTTTTATTATTGTTTTTTATAGAGTGATATGCTTAAACTATTTTCCATAAAAGAATTGCGCGACTATTAATCGTCATTATTACAGTTATACATAAAATATTAAATAGACCGAATTACAATATATTATCAGTAGACCGAATCCCCATTAAAACCTTAGTTGACTTAACCAACGCCTAAATTGAACTTGGTAACCAAAAATACAATACGCTCAATTATAGTTAAGTCGAATTTATGTGATGGCATAAAAAATATTAATTTTAAGTTGGCGCGTTAAAGAAAACGCAAGTTTATTGGTCAGATAATTAATCGAAATAATAAAATATTTTTTAAGTTATGGTAAAACAGATAACTACAAAAAATTATTAATTTTTAAGCGCTATGATTGTATATAAATTAGAAAACCTAAAAGTTTATATATTTAGTTGTTTAAGCAAATAACCACATTTACTTTCGATTATTAGACTTGCAAATATTTTGTGTTGCTTATGTGATTTTTACACTTGTTCAGAGATTTACATATTATTTGGTAAGCATATTTTCACATTTTTATGCAATAAAAACGCTTTTAACATATTTTGAAAACATAGGATTTGACTTTTTCTACTAACGTTCAAAACGTATATCGCATAGGTGCATTTAGTAAGTTTAAAAAGTAACTTTATTTAATGGTTATTAGTTAAGTTAACTTTTTAAAAGTACCTAATTAAATTTAACGAAAGGTAACAAATAAATATTGTTTATTTATTGATAAATTTCTTATACGTTATTATAAAAACGATATAAATTGATTTAAACGACAGCTTGAATGAAAAAATGGAGTTTTTTAACCCCTTTATTTATATAGAAAATTTAAATTAATTAGGAAAAAAATAAAATTAATTTTCTTTTCCCGGAAATTATGGAGAATCAATCAAACAATTCGAAAAATATTCAAACAGAATATCCCGAAGATTTAAAGAACAATTTATATTCAGTATTCCAGTTGTTCGATAATAAAAACAAAGGTTACATTACTGAAAACGACTTAATGTTTGTTATGACAACGCAGGGGTTTCACCCAACCAAGGCCGAAGTAAAACAGATGCTGAACAACCCAAAAGGAGAAGTTAATTTTGATGAATTCGTTTACTTGTTTCAGGACAATTGCAACGTTTTAAAATTAACTGAAGATCAAATTTTAGCTTCTTTTAAGGTAAGTTTAACTACTTCAACTTATAAATCAAGTTATACTTTTTATGCTGTGCATTTTTATTAATAAAAAATGACCGGCAGCGCAGTGTAGTGTTCAAAACACTTTGTTTTACTACATGAGGTCTTGGGTTTCATCCCGACTGCTCTCACGCTGTAGCACTTTAAGTTAAAAGTACTACTTAAATTTAATTTAAATACCTCAGTCAAATACGTTAAATAAATAACATGCTTTTATTCATAAACAAAATAGGACAAAGCAGTTTTTAAAAAATTAATTCAAATTTATTTAACATTAAAATGTTTAATAAGGTGTTTGACAAAGACTGTGATGGAGTAATTTCACGTGAAGAAATACGGGAGTTTCTTAAAAATTACATCGGACGACCGACAGAAGAAGATATCGACGAATTATTAGACGAAGTTGATATTAACATGGACGGACAGATTGACTTTTCTGAATATGTTGCCGTATTTAAATAAACATAATCCTTAGTTAACATACCCACAATACAGATGGTTGTAGCTAAATTGTTTTTTTTGTATATATTTTTATCCTCGATGTGGGAAGGTCGAATGCACGACCAAAACATAGAGTAACATCAGTTACTCCGACCCAGTCTTGAGTGGCCTTTAGCAGTTCGGGATATAATATAAATTATAGTTTACAGATAATTATTCTGCTGATTAAGAAGTTCATACAGTTTATAACGCCTAATTCAAGGGCGCTACAGCATGAAATCAGTGGGGATTGAACCTACGACCTCATGCTGGTGTAGCAAGTGTTCCTACCATTACACAACGCTGCCGGTTTTAGACTCAACTACCAAGGCATAGTCTGAATAATTATCCTTAACTAAAAAAACTTTAGTCAAGTTTTTGTCGTATAAATACTAAAGTAAACAATTTTAACTTAACGCTACTAAGATAAACCATCTTAACTTAAAGACTTTAAGGGTAGTTTTTGTGTTATAAATATACCAAGTAGTACAACTTGTTATTAAATCGTTTTAAGTTGCAGTCTTACGAATAATGTAATAAACATAGTAAGCTTTGTTACAACATATTGTAATCATTATAAGGTAATTAAACTAACATGTTGCAATGCAAACAGTTTCCTTTTTTGGTTCAATATTATACTGAATTATGTTTTTTTTCTCTCTACAACTATCAGTAGAAACTAGAAGCAATATATCACAAATAAACTTACCCTTTGTAAACATTTCTAAATCAAAATCATCATTGTGTTTGGTTCCTTTAAAATGCCTTTAAAGCCATTACTAACTTTTTAATTTATATATTTTAAAACATGTTCTAAATTTGCACCTGTAGCTTACTTAAACTATAAAGTCTTTTTAAATTTTAAAACGTTTCTTTATAAAACACGACTGTGCCTAAAAGCAAAAGTAGTTAGAAAAGGCGTTTTTAAAAGCGTCTGTTGAAATTTAAGCCTAATTAGAATAGCATTTCTGACTAAATTTATCCTTTTTATATAAATCGTTTATTATTTTCAAAAAATATAATTGACACAGTGAACTTAGTACCTATAACTTTATCAAAAAAGGTTTTTAAGATGTGATTAAATATTTGAAAAAACAATGTTTTTTGTCGCTTTTAAATAGTTGTGATTTATCTGTTTGTGGCCATTGTCAAAATTTCCCTTTTTTCATTTAGAGCCGTAAAAGTTGTTTTCAGTAAGAACTGTGAAAGTAATAGAAGTGATAAACTGAAAAAGTAACCTGAAAAATCTACATCACCTATCAAAATTGTAAACTATCAATAACCTATGATATGATTATAGTAGCTATCGAGTTAGGGTATATAGAGTTACAGTTAATTAAAAAACTGTAAAACGTATGACCTGAAATTTCGTAAGCTTTTGAGAAAAATGATCAAATTATAAATATGGCAAGCAATATTTCTTTAATATTACTTCAAAAACACTTTTTTTGCTTTTAAAACACCATCTTTATAAGGTAATTCATCTACTCTTGGCTTAACCCCATACCGAACTTTTACAAGTATGAAAATTGACGTTATTCCTGATTTTCAAGATCGATAATAAACACTTCGTTTTTCCCGGTGCCGCTAGAAGTCGCCCTCGAGTTGACGACGTTTAATTCAGTCACAGAACCGGGTAAATCGGGCCCAGAACTCTCTCGAAGCTCGGAACTCTCGTTAACAAACACCACGCTACAGTTCGTGATCTTTGCGTTTCTTCTCTTTATAGGGGGAATTCCCTTTATTATTTTAGTCCCGCGTAATCGCTCAACTTTAGAACGTTTATCAACTGCTTCGCTTTGGTCGTTATCGACAGAGCAGTTGTTACTGTTATTGTTATAGTTGGTGCCACCAGTTTTAGCTTGTAACAAATTTGTTATTTTTAGCAGCGAGTCTTCCATTTTGGACATACGCTCCCCTAGTTTTTGAACACTTATTTGCATTTCGCGTTTCGAGTTATCGACCGTCGACACGATCGCCTGGGTGTCGATTATCATGTACCCAGGGTTATCCCCTGACCCCCCAGGACCAGATATCCCAGGTTTACCAGAATTAGGGTCCTGGTTGTTGGACAAGACTTGTAACTGATTGTTGGCGCCATCTTTTTCGTCACCAGCCTTGTTGATGGCGTGTTTTTTCTGGTATCGTTCTTTAAATCTTTTTTAGATAAAAAAAATTAAATTTCTTAATTTTTAGGTCTCAATATTAAAATAGAATCTAGCCAAAACTGCACAAGTTTAAAAGTGCATATTAAATAATTAGTTTAAAATATTTTTTTCGTACCTTCTAAATAAAAGACGAATTGGGTGATCATCGGGGAAATTCCCTTCCCAGGTGGGGTCATTTTTCCGCCTGAGTGCTTCCTCTTTTTCTTTTTGGATGTCAGAAAGTTTGCGGAACAAATACTAAAAAAAAAATTTAAATAACGAGTTTAAAAATTGAAAAATTTTGAGTTAATTTAAACTTCATATTGAATTAACCAAATTTAAATATTTTATAAATTCGCTACCAAATAGCTTAACTTGGATTTAACCGTTAATTGAATAACATTTATAAGCAACATATTATTCTAATCACTAATAATATAATAAATTAATAACTAATAATAAACTGTTTTACCCTTTTACGCAGATTAAACGTTAACACCATTTTCTTTGAAAATGATGCAGCAAAAGATTGGTAAAATGCAAGAACCCTCATAAGAGCGTCCATTTTAATCGAATGTAAGTCACAATAAGTTAACGCCCGCACGTGGGAGGCAGAGGGTCCGATTGTGTCGGATAACCAAAATGTGTCTCCAAATACATCGCCCTTACCTTACAAACCAAAAAAAAATTTTATTTAAAAAAAATGCTGCCATAATTTTTTTTCCGTATTTATTTATATTCAATGTAAGAAGGTTAACTTTATGACCTAAACATAGAGTTCTATAAGTTACCCCGACCCACTCTCGAGTTGCTTTTGGTAGTTTGGACTACTTTTAACTTTAGTTACCCGATAATTTAGCTGCTGATTAGGTGTTGGATCAGCAGGAGTTCCTACCGCCTCACTTGAGGGCGCTACAACTAAGAGCAGTAGGGATTAAACCCCAAGACCGCAAGTAGTGATCCGGTAGTGTGGCGAATCAGGTAGTGTGGCGAATCATGGCGTCGGACTACGACCCAACCGGTTTCGGGTTCGAGCCGAACGGTTTTGGGTTCGAGTCGCACCAACGTCACACTTTTTGCCATTGAGCCCGGCGTTTACGGATAGCTCAAAACACGTCATAACAGCACACCCTTTTCCAATAAAAAAATATAAAACCTATCCCCTTAAGGTGATATGGAAAAAAAAAGGACCCCATGTAGTGAAGCCAGATGTGGTCGTATTACAGTGACATTGCATAACAGTGGCCAAAGGGTTTCGGGTTCGAGCCGCGCCAATACCATACTAATCGCCGTCAAGCTCGTTGTTTACGAAAAGCTTACGCGACCCAGTATAACAAATTTATCAAAAAAATTGAAAAAAATAAGTGATTTAAAGATAAGATTTATTAACATCAGGCTTTCCTATTAGTTCTTACTTAAAATGGCAACCACTTCGTCATCTTGTATGACCTCTAGTGACCCGGAAATGACAAAGTTTAACACGTCCACGCTCTCCCCCTTGTGGTAGATCATATCACCCGGTGCATTGTGGGTAGTTACAAACTCGATGGCCAAGGCACGAAGGCAACTGTCACTCGCTAACCTGAAGTTTTGAGGATAAACAATAAAAATCGTAAATTATTTAAAAAAAATTGAAATGAAATTAAAAAATTAAACTGAATAAAATTAAAATGTTAAAAATGTTTAAAAAAAATTGTAAATTATAATTGGAAATAAACATTACCTAAAAGCTGAATGTTTATTGAAAACTTTTCTGTTCAAGTGAACACAAAAATCGGCTTTCATATCTTTAGGGCAATAATTTAAAACCTAGAAATAAAAATAAGCTTTAGCTTTTTAAATACAAAATATCTAACAAAGTCTAAATTATATTTAAAACAAAAAAAAATACTATTTAAATTTTTTTTTAGATAAAACATATAATTTAAAAAATTTAACATATTTTAAAATTGTTATTGTTGTTTACTGAATTTATAGACAAAATTCTAAACGATATTTTAATATAAGGTAATCTTCAAGTTTAGATTACTTTTAAGTAAATGAACAAACGGTTTATACAACATATCAATATTATTGACTGAATATGGAAATAATATCTATATTGCTATAATAATATTTTCTTACAAAAAATACAAAAACTAAAAAAATTATGAGATATAAATATCTTATAAAATTAAAAAAATCTACTAAAATTTCACTATAATTAAAAATGATTATTCCAAAATTCTAAAAAAGCTATCAATAAAGAAATTAAACATGAAAAAATAATCAAAAAAAAACATTTTTAAAATAAGAAATTTACATAAAAATTAAAATAAATAATAAAAAAATGTTGAACCTTCTGAGTGTCAATTCCTTTACTCATCGACCAAGTAGAAACAATATAATCCATAATCCGATCACTTAAACCATCGGGTATTTGATAAAGCTTAAGAAATTCCCGCACGCTATTAAGCATATCGTGATATCGATTTGTATCGGCGTACATTTGTTGAATAATCGTTGTAACATTTCCAAAAATTGTGGCGTACAATAAGGCTGCATTTAAAAGATTTTTATAAGTGACTTACTTTTAAATTACTAAATAAACTAATAAAATTAATTAGTTGTTTTGATATTTATAAGTTTAAACAATCTGCTAAAATGTACATAAAGCAAAAATTTAAATCTTGTTATTTAGATAGACAAAAGTCTCTATAAAAATAAATATTGAAAAAATTTGAAATTTACAAAATAATAGATGTTATAAAACTTATTGAACGAGTTGTAGACCCCAAAGGTTATAAATCTTCAAGTTACCCCCAAAACTCATAGCCTTTAAGATAATAGACTTCCAAAACGTTCTAAAGTTATAGACTCCCAAAACGTACAGCCCTTAAGTTATAGACCCCCAAAACCTATAACCCTTAATCTTATAGACTTTTAAGTTATATAACCCTAAAATTAACATCCACATATTAGTTTAGATCATATCACTACAAGAAAATATAATAACAAATTGGCAGCAATATCACGACGGGCATTTAAATAAGGCAATTAAAACCCGCGGTAATTTACCCGCGAATCACAAATGGTATTTTTATTTAATTTGCAGGGCTATAAATTGGATATATATATATGCACAGTTTCATTAAGTTTATAATATATATATATACGAAACCTACCTCCAAATATGAGCATAATAACACAGAATATTTGTTCTGTTTCCGTATTCCCCGCTACATTCCCAAATCCCACCGACGTTAGTGACGTCATAGTAAAGTATAAAGCTGCGATGTAACATTCTTGTTGTGAGGGACCCCCGGCTACACTGCCATCATCTGCTCAAATAATTAGTTATTTAATCTTTGTAAGCTCAATTTTTTAAATGAAAGGTAATGATATTTTTTTCTGTTAAAGTTATTTAGTGTTAGTTTGGCGAACTAAACATGATCTGTGGAACTCCTGTATTTAATATAAAGTGCTATCATTTTGCTTAAGAAAGGTATAAACATTACATTCTTTAGCGGAACTAAAAAAAATATAACTAGTCAGTCAGGCTAACACTATATTACAAAATAACTTAAATTAAATTGCTACCATGTTGTAGCTGTTTTAGTAACGTATAAACTGCACATTTATCAAGCCCCAAAAATCAATTCACGAGACAGTGATTAGGCAGTATAACTAGGTTACATGACTTGAACTGCTTTCATGCTGTAGCTTGCGTAAGCTGAAAACGGTCATTTCTTTGGGACTAATATTCAGTAAGCAGGCTAATGGTTTGGCAATATTACCAAGCAAAAAACTTTTAAAAACAGGCAAATGCAATTTATGAGATTTACTTAATTATATTAAAATAACCCTAGGACAGTAATGTTGACTTTTTTGCGATAAAAAAAAACTTTTGCATTTACCTCTAACGTAATACGATTTTTGAGTTGTTTCTCCTAAAATGACCAACCAGTTATGGTGCAGAACGGTACCATTAACAGTCAACTGGTTTATTCCAATAGTGTACCATATACAAGCCAACCAGTGGCCGGAAAGACCAAAAAAACAAACCTAAAAAATAACCACATTTTGGTAAAAAAATACCAAAAACAAAAAAAATAAAATTAATCTTTAAAAACCAAAAAAAAAATAATATTAAAAAAAAAACATTTAACGTAAATATTAATTTTAATTATTGATTTTTGTAATTAAATATGCAAAATATCTAAAAAATAAATGCTCCTTTTAATGTTAAGTAAAAGTCACATTTGCATATAAGTATTACAACGTAACAAGACTTAGATTAAATCTCAGTTTTGGAGTTTTTTGAAACATTAATAAATCATTTTCTTAATAATTGTGGCATTTTAAAAGCATTATTAAAATAAGTAAAATTCTATTTTTTTGTTTACAATAACAATATAAATATAAAAAGCGTTCTTTTTTTAAATAATTTAGTATTTTTTTTGTAAATATAATTTTAAAGTAAAAACTTAGTTAATTTGATATACAAATTCTTGATTGGGCGCAATAATCTATATATTAAAACAAAAAACGATAATATTAACGACAAACTTATTTCCTTAAACATTTACACACTAAACCGTTAATTTTTTACCCAAATTTAAATAACAATGTAGCATATCACAATAAAAAGACTAAAAAATGGAATTTATCGAATTGAGAAATAATTTCTAACATTTATTTTACATTTCATTCAAAATATTTTGTCAAAATACCACAAGCTTAAGAACTACTTTTAAAACAACCGCTAAAACAACAAAGATTAGGAGTTCATAAAATATTGAAATATCTCCAAAATCAGTGAATCAGACTTACTAATAACACAAGCATGGCTCCACCATACTCAATATAATGATCTAACTTTCTCGCCACTCTACCTAATCGAAGTAATCGCGCGACCTTTAAGCTAGAGAAAAGACTGCTAATGCCCTGAATCACAAAAACAAAAAACATTTGATCAACCTTTTTAAATGAACCAATTGATTAAATTATTTTATTACAGTTTATGGATGAATATACAACACATAGCCTACAATAGCAGCTAGGTAAAGTGGTTTAACACTTGGATTTACTAAGGTCGAAGGTTCGATCCCCACTGCTCTTATGCTGTAGCATCCTTGAGTTAGGCGTATGGACGATATAAACACCTGCTGAGCCAACACCACCTATATACAGCAGCTTAATTTTCAGGCAGTTTTAATTTATAATATCCCAAACTGCAAAAATGAACTTAAAACTGGATCGAGGTAACAAATTTTACTTTATGTTTAAGGCCTTCTCACATTAAGAATAATTAAAAAACAAGTAAAAAACAATAACATTACAAAAATAAAACACGATTTACAAAATTACCTCGTCTGTGAAACCATCCGAATGGGAAAACATAAAGTTCACCATATCGTAAGGAAGACAAGACAGAAGGTCTATAACAAACCAACTTTTAATGTAGTTCATTCTAATTACTTTGGGATCTGAAATAACTTCACCACCCGGCCCCACATAAGTTGTATGAAAATTAATAACAATGTCCATAAGAAATATTAGATCCTAAAAAAGGTTTTACATTTTGTTTACAATTTTAGGATATTGATCCATTAATAAAGTCGGTATTTCATTTGTATTGACATTATATTATATAGTTATATGTCAATTTGTTAATGTGTCTATAATTATTCCTATAAGAATTAATGAAAAGCAAATCAAATGCGAACTAATCGATAATTAAGTTTGAGAGCAAAGTAGTTTTACTATTAAGATAGTAAAGGGCATCATTACATTAAAAATTAATCAGTATTATGTTATTTAAACAAAATAGGAAATTCGATATTTTTTAAACCGAGATATTACATCTGTTCTACATTGTATTGAATTGTTTTAGCCAGACAATATATTTTTTTAAATAAATTTAAATTACATAGGCCTACCTACATATGCCAAAAAAGACAGCTTTTACTATAACTTATTTAAATCATAAATTTCTTATTACTCACCTTCAAATAACATTACAAAAATTTAGGTTTTAACAATAAATTATATGTATTTTTTAAACTTACAAAATAAAAGTTTTATTTTTAACAATACTTTAAAACAAATTTAAAAAAAAAAACTAAATAGTTTTCTTAACTTCTAGTTGGTATACGTATTTACAAATTAAATCCTTTTTTACAATTTTTAAAAACAAATTCTCAAAAAAAATGTTAAATTTTTTTTCTTACCACTCCGCTATCTGATAACAACCAAACTAAAGTTCGATCTTTAACTTGGAAAGCAACATTGAATGGAACAATAATAGCAGTGTAGAAGGTCAAGATCAATATGAACCAATCCCAAGTTATTTTAAACATGGAGTAATGGAGGATAATATGGGACGGAGTTTTGGGGGCTTCGTGGTGATATTTGGGTAACATATGAGGACTTAGACTAAACATCTAAAAAAATTAATAAAAATAAAAAAAATTTAAAAAAAATTAAAAATAAAAAACATTAAAAAAAAAATTAAAATAAAAAAAATTTTTTGGTAAAAAATTTATCAAAATAAAAAAAATTTTTTGGATGTGCTGTTTCGCAATACATTTAACTTTATATTATTAACAATGTTTTTTTTAACCTACAATTATTCAATTATTTAAAAAAAAGGGTTATTATTATTTTGGTAGTTTTTGGCAATTAAAAAACAATTTCCTTTACGAAAACAAATCTATTTTAGATTGACTGATAGCAAAAGATATTTTTAGAAAAAAAACGCTTCGAGTTGAAATCTTAGCCAAACAGCTGCATTAAATTTTAATGATTATTGTGTAAAGGGAGCGGCGATAATAAAGACTTTTACGTTTGTTTTTTTTACATTTTGTTACGCTCGTATTTCTGATACATTATTAAAACGTAATAGTGATACGTTTGCGGTGGAGAATTCATTAGAAAAAGTAGTTTTCGTAATGGCCAACAGCCTTGTCAATAGATAAGTAAATTGCACTTTAATATAGGTAGGTAATTGTGCTTTTGTAAGTGTTTTTGTATTTAAAATGTACTTCATTTTTTTTACTTGTGATTATCAAAAAATAAAAAATTGTTGGCGTTTTTCACATGTAGTATTTTATGAAAAAAAAAAGTTTTATAATTAATTGCTTTTTTAGATCAAAATATATATTTTAAAGTATGTTACAACATGTTGTTACTACTTTAATCCAACCTCAGTTATTTTGCTTTTTTTCTCTGCAGTTTCCTGTGACGTTGAGGCTAATTCACTTTCTAGCGCAGCGTCTTTACTTATTTGTAAGTTCTTCATAAAATTCGTAAATTTCCTTGAACCAGCTGTTAGTATAACAACAAATATTAAATAAGGTTTTAGCTTATAAATATATTCGTTTTCATTTCAAATAAAATTTTTTTAAAAATTCACTTTAAAAAAATTGAAATAAAAAAAAATTGAATAATAATAAAATGTTATTACAAAATGTTAACTGTGACATCATTCTACACAAAAATGTTTACATTTTTTACCTTTATTTGCGCCTTGTATAGGTTTTTTAAGTATTGTAATATCTTTAAAAGTAAGAAGATATAAAACTGTACATTCTACATCGTTTCTTATTGGAGCAAGTTGAATCAAAAACCATAAAGGAGTCCCTATAAGTTAAAAATAATAATTTTAAATTTTTTTGAATAAGAAATTAAAGATATTAAAAATTGTATTAAAATTAAGAAAAAATGCGTTAAAACATAGTTTTTTTAAACATCAAGTGAAATTTAATAATAATGAATACTAAAAAAACTATTAAAAAAAAGTGTAAAAAAATATTTTTTAATTACAAATTCTTAATAAAAAATGTAACAAAATAAATTTAAAACTAAAAAAAGAAAAAGTAGAGACAATTTAAAAAAAAATTTAATATTTAAATTTTTACCTTGTTTATCATATAAAAGTAACTCAAACTGTGCCTGGACTTGCTTCTCCAAAGCTTGTTGCATTTTTTCCACAGTTGCCATGTTAGTAAGATGACCATGCATAAATTCACAAACACAAGACCGAGTCATCATTTCAGATCTACTTATCCCAGTGACTTGACAAAATCCTTCGTTTGCATATACTATCGGCCAGTCCCATATTTGAGAGTTAGCAAGCAAAAAGTTGCTGTCTTTAAAGGAAAATTAAATTTAAGATTATGCCAACAAGTCGAAATAATTTGATTTTTTAAAAGAATATTTCTAAACAAATATGACTCAAATATGACTCATACTTTTAAGACATTAATTATCAATAAAATAAACCCTAAGAACCTAACGCAGGCGAGTATATGTATTTAATTAAATATTTGAATTTTTATAACACCATTTTGAAATGATTTACTTAAACAAAAAATCTTGCGATTAAATTTTTTAAAAAATCAAAACTTTAAAAAAAAAAATGTTAAATTCTTTAGATCTGAAGTAAGATTAGTTACTTAAAAAGTAAAGCTTCCAGTTTTTAAAACCAACAAAAACATTTTCTTTGGCAAAAAAACAATTTTTCTATTGTATAATTTACGTTTATATTTAAGTGAATTTAGTAAGACATAAATTAGTTGGATAATAAATTAAAATATGACAAGTAATCAATATTAAACTCACGACTTTCATATTGATTTGTTCGTCGAATTATATTTTCCAAAAAAGTGTTTTGCGGGGCCACCAATCCGCGTTTAGATCGCGAAGGCATGTTAACAACTTTCCCAAATTTATGTTAATATTCCAAACTCAAAACTTTTCCTCTTATTTCTTTGTTTAAGGGTTTTTAAACATATTTTTATAGCGTAATTGTCTAAGTATTATTTAAAAGTTCACAAATTACCTAACATTAATTCCTAAAAAAGCTTAAAAAAATATTAAATTAAATTTAAAGGTTATGCTTATCTTAAGCTGACTATAGTCAAATATATATATATTTTAAGACTAACTATAAATTTGCGAATGCAGTTTAAAAACTAAAATAAACACTACTAAAATATTTATTAACTTTTCTGAACCTTCAAATCCAAAAATGTATTGCTAAAAATATTACTTTTATTGGTATTTATATAACTACTAAAAATATTATTGTTAAAACTTCTGATTGAATCAATTAAAAATACATCTATATTAATATTGTCTAATAACTAACATGCTTATTAAATTACAAAAATCTGTAACGCAGTTATTAATAATTATATTAAAATACCTAATAAAGTTAAAATATAAGCTACAAATTCACGATCACAAAAAACAAATGAACGAAAATACTTCTGCTCAGTAAAAACGACGCATATGGCACATTCTACGTCGCTGAAAAGCTAAGGTTTTAAGCAATTTCTTAATCCCTCAATCCGCTGATTACTTTTTTTGGAATTATTTACACACTTCACTGCTGTTGTATATATACTTAATTACTTCTTAATATGCCGTGTTAAAATACAGTTCGTAGTGTTGATACTTTTTCCATTATGTAATTTTAGGAATTTTTTGATATAAAGTTTTGTAAAAATTTGGCTTTGCATTTTGCATTTTTATAGTTTTTACCGCCATTTTAGCTAAAATAACTAATTTTTTTTGACTTTGATATTAATGTGTCTTATACATTTTTTGTTATACTAATATTTTTATAAACTTAAACTGTTTTTAGGTTTTTTTTTTAATGCACTTTTGCAACCTTTTTGGGTCTTCAATTTTTAACTTTTCTGTATAAAACTAAGTTAATAAATTACTTTATAACAAATACTTTGTAACAATTAACCCAACTTTTATACTTTTTTTTATTTCTCAAGGTATTCTTACAACTTTTACTGTTTACAAAATAATTCTTGATTTGTGACGACATAAAACTAATAGACGCTTCACTTGTATATATTTATTAGGTCTACTGAGACTAATATGTGCCAAAAAAACGCCGCTTCTATAGTAGACGTTCTATTAATTATTAAACGGGCAAATTTTTAACAACGCATTACTGTGACATCATAAGGGTAAGTGTACTTATTTTGCACCTTTGACGCCGAAGTTATTAGTTCTAGTATTTTGGTTGGTTGTCGTTTGGTAATTGGTTACACGCGTTTCTGCGTTTTTGTCTTTAGCTAAATTACTAGATTCCAATTTTCTATCTTTACACCTTGTAAAATTATTCTGTAATTATTGTTTTAAAAAAATATTGTATTTTAGGATTGTGATTCTTAAATATAATACTTTATCAATATATAAATAGTAACTAAATTATATTTAATTCTACTTTATTACTTATATAGAACCTTGTATGTTTTCTCAAATGAGCCAGTTTTTAAGTATTTTAAGAAAGTATAAAAATTCAATGTCACGGCTAAAACATTATTCTTGTTTAATCAATATAAAAAAAAGTTGAAAAACCAAAAGCATTTAATTATTTAGAAGAAAAAATTTACAATATAATGTTTATTAGGTTTAAAAATTTTCGTTAAACAAAACAAATTATTTGCAATTTACGTTTCCTAAAAAATTGCAATAATGATAATGTGTCAAAACTGTAAAAGTACAAATAAAATATTTATTAAGTTTATAAAATAATATGAACCCATTATTAGGTATAAAGTAATTTTAGTTAATGTAAGCCCTTAGTATATATATGGTAAAAGTACATAAATATATATTTAAATAAACCCTAAAGTTAGTAAGTTTAGCTAAGACCGTACTGTGAACCAATAAGCAGGCTTAACTAAAAAAACCAACGTAGGAAAGTTGTCAAAAATTAATATTTACTTATTGAAAATAATACCAAAAAACACAAATAATTTACTAACTTTTAATGTTTTTTCCAAATGTAAATATTGTTTGAATAAGTTGCCGGATTATAAGACAACATTTTTTTTGGTTATTTTGTTATTAAACTACTAAACTACGCTTAACGAGAATTTAAAATAAATCGAAGTAAGTAATTGTTTCTTAAATGCGGAAATAAGTTATTAGTGGGAACCGAATCCAACTTTAAGCATTGTTTTATAAAGTGCAAGCGAGTTTAGGAAATATCTGACTCTAGGCGTCGGAAATTACTTTACAGTTTCAAAAATGTAATTAATTACGCTTTAACAAATATAATATTAAAATATATAACTCTAAAGCCTTATTGCAAATACAGCATATTTATTATGTGATTATTTATTTACACAAAATTGTTTCAAAATTACTCAGCGAAAAATCATAATTAAATAAGACTAGGCATGTATAAGTAATATTTGGATTTTTAATTAAGTAATACGGGCTTTAATTGACAAAATTAATACAAAAACAGAAGCCAGTATCTACTGCCTTTTGTTTTACTGAAGTACTGAATGAAACATGTGACCAGGCTGTTTATTATGACGTGACACGTTGCAGTGGTGATGTCATTCGCTATTGCAGTGTTGTCATTTAAAAAATAAATTTATTTAAAACTGTTATTTAGTAATTTTTCTTAATATTTAAAAATTGATATTGGAAAAAATAACAACATAAATATTCTAAAATTACATTTTAACAAGTTGATAAAGATTTAAATGTAGTTTAAACTGTAAGCTTGTTTGTTTAAAATTTTTAATTTTGGAAACTTCGGTTATTTCTCATAGCAAAACATTGTCAAACTGTCATAAAGTATATTGAATTTTAAACTGAATCTCTTTTTTATTCTGTTATTTTATTATAAAATATTAAAGTCAGTATATGGTTAATTGGTTATTAATTTTGCTATAGGCATGAAATAAAAGATTTAACATTTTAGGCTAAGTAAGTCATTATATTCTAACATTTTAATTCAATATAAAAAAAAATTAATTTTGTTAGAGTATGTAATTTGTGGTAAATAAAATTAATTTCTACAATAACGGCGATTTAATTTGCATAAATAAGCTATATTTAAATTTTATTTTCAAGTAAAACCGTTTTAAAGGGCCATCCCTACTAGCAAGTTAAATTTCAAAACCAAATTATTTGTTTTTAGATTGATGTTACAAATTATAAGCATTATAAAATATATTTAAATGGAGTTGTATTTTCAATTCCTACTTTTGTTTATAACTTTAATTGCAAAATCCTCCCAAAATGCCCCAGAAGAAGGGATTTTTGCCACAACCATGTCAAAAGAAAATGTATTTATGCAAACCAAAACACTTTACGCTGAATCAACAATTCGAATAACAATTACTAAATCAAAAGATGATTGCTTGTTAATGGACCCTCTTCATTTTTACTGGCTGGTAAGAGGTACTACTTGCTACCACCCTAACCAAGTTGTAAATCAGCCAAGTTTAATTCAAAGGCCCTATAGTTTACCAGTTAATGCAAGTAGCAATGGACAATATGTTGCTAACTATTACTTTAACTCAACTGGGGGTGGGTCCTTTGTGGGCGGTGATTTAATTCATTGTAACGAAGCTAATTTTTTAAGCACAAACGATAATTGGCAAAACTTTAAAAATGAGACGAAGCAACAGAAGACCAAGACAAAATCTGATAACGAAACTATTCATGATCTACCAAGGCCAGTGTCACGCCGTCGACGAGATGATAAAAGCGGTGTTGTAACTGTTAAACCAGGGGATGAAGTTACAACTGTTGTTGTTCCGAGTAATACTCTACCCCCGCATGTTGTTACTAAAGTGCCATTTAAAGGAGTTTATTTGGTGATGCTCTTTTTCTCAGATGTCGAAAAAGATGATAAATTCAATTTTGATGTAATTCTTGAAATGAAAGGTCCAATGGGTTACTTGTCAGCTCATGAATTTCCTCTGCTCACATTTTATTTGATAATGTGTATCGTCTACGCTTTATACGGCGCAATTTGGTTGTTTCTATCAGCTTGTAACTATAGAGACTTACTAAGGGTTCAATTTTGGATAGGTGGTGTTATCTTACTTGGAATGATAGAAAAAGCAGCGTTCTATTCTGAGTATCTAAGTGTTGATACCACAGGTAAATCTGTAATTGGGGCAACTAAATTCGCCGAAACAGTCTCAGTATGCAAAAGATCAGTAGCGAGAATGCTTGTTATTATTGTAAGTTTGGGTTTTGGGATTGTTAAACCAAGACTTGGGCCTATGCTCCATCGAGTTATTGGGGTTGGAGTCCTTTATTTCATTCTGGCAATGGTTGAGGCAATGGTAAGAAGTAGTACAGCTGCGATTGATAACAAAAATTCACTTTTGATGTTTACTTTTATTCCATTGGCCGTTCTTGATTCTATAATCTGCTGGTGGGTGTTTATGAGTTTGCTACAAACCATGAAAACTCTTCGTTTGCGACGTAACACAACAAAACTATCCCTTTATCGTCATTTCTCCAACACTATCATATTCTGTGTTATCGCATCAATTATTATGATTCTCTGGTCCATTAACCTACGAAGTAAAGTCTGTATCTATGCCTGGTCTGAGTTATGGTTGGACCAAGCTTTCTGGCATATTCTATTTTCGGTTATTTTGATGGTTATCATGGTTCTATGGCGACCAAACGCAAATAATCAGAGATACGCTTACTCTCCAATGATTGATGGTAACGAGAGTGAGGAAGAGATGGAGGAACCAATGTTGGGAGGAGGAGCTACGGAAACGGTTAAAATGAGAGGAAAAAAATCCGATTACGATAAAGTCCCAGTCAATACAGCAGATGACGATTTAAAATGGATTGAGGAGAATATTCCTCAAACTATTGCCGATGCTGCATTGCCTGTTGTCATGGATTCTGACGAAGAAGTCATGACAACAAAATATGAAATGAGTAAAATGGAGTAATAAAAATAGACTAAAAAATGTGGGAAATTAAGAAAGGTTAAAAACAGTCCAACACCTTTTAACAAGATGCTAACAAAATGGATAAAATTTCTATTTTCTCTTGCTTTAGCTATTTGTACACAATTATCATTGTTTAATCTGAATTTGTGAAAATGTTAACCTGAAAGTCGTTACACCTTTTCCAAGCATTATTATTCAGTTGTCAAGTTTTGCCCCTTGTCTAAATTGTTTTTTATATTTGTTTTAACTTTAATTTCGATGCAAAAACAAGATATACTTAACATTTTTTGTAATGTAACATTAATTTATACGTATAACTTTTATATTTATTACAGCCCAAAATGAAGCAGGTTTTTGTACTATTGATATTGGGTTTAATTTAGTTGCATTTTTAACTGCACCTACAGGAATATATACCATACTACATGCTTTAGGTGTTATTGCAATATACCTTTATATAACCAATATTATACTTCGTATATTATGTAAACTAGGTCATTATCGGTCAATTGTTTTTTTTCTGAAACTGTTATGTTGCTCTGCGTTTATTGTATATTAAACATATGATGGAAAATTGAAATTTTTGTGGCAAAATTGTGGTTTTAAAACCAATGCGGAAGCCTTTTTTCTCTATATAACAACATCTTATGCCCCAAAGCTATGTTATATATACTTTTTAGTAAGTTAACATATGGTTATACCATATTAACCTTCAAATAAAAAAGGTTAGAATATTTTTGGTAATTGAATTTTTGAGATAACGATGGATAAATACCCAAATAATAATATGAAAGAATAATAATTTTAATGTCAAACATAAAAAAAATAAGAAAAAACATATTCTATGTGCGGTACTAAACAAAATTAAATTTCTAATTTTGTTTGGGGGGTAGGGGAAAAGAAAAAATCAAATTATTTATAACCAAGTTTGACAAGAATCCATTATAATATCCAACCTTTTAAATTCCGATGCATTTTCATTTCGTTTTTGGATACAAAGTTGACTTAATTTTGATGAAACCTTTTTGGATTTTTGATCATACAATCTAAATACAAAATATCCCGAATAAAATAAATTAAGAAATTTATTATTATTAAAAATACAATAATAAACAAACCTTGCTAAGAAATAAACAACCAATCGATGCTGCATGAAATAAGAAGTTGTGTTTTCTTTAATTTTTGACAATAGTTCAAGCCAGTCATTAAGCGCTGAAATTTATTTCATAAAAAGTGGAAGCAAATTAAAAAACCAATAAAATCTAATTTTTTTTAAATCGTGTTAACTTACTTTCTAAAGGTAAATCCTGTTGGTGCCATAGACATCTTATTGTTGTTAAGATAAGTTGATTTTTGGTGGGAACACTTGCGTTTGCAATGGTCTCGTGCGAAATTGATCTTAGTAAAGTTAAAGCAAGATCAGGGGAATTTGAAAAATACTAAAAATACAAAAAAAAATAAAGCTCTACATTTTTTTTAAATATGTAGTAACAAATTACAACAGCTTGAAAGATTTTAATCCTTCTTCTATAGTTTCATATTATTTGTGTGCATCAAAATCCCAATATTTTCACAAGATTTTTATAGGATTTTATTTTTGAACCTTACAAAATGTAAAAAAAAATAGTTGAACTGTACACTAAGTATTTTAAATCTATACATATTGAAGCTTGTTGGAAATACATACATATGTTTAATTTTAAACCTACAAAATAAATAAAACTGCTGTTAATGATGCATGACTACAAATAAGTAAGAGTTGTGATCAAATTTTAACAAATAAAATAATGACCATAATAAAGGCTATCGACTAAACTAAAAACATAAAGTCTCATTTAAGTATATATAAAAATATAATTTTTAACAACATATAAACCTGAATTTGTGCAAGTTTAAGGCAGCATTCAACAGCAAGATCATGTAGATAACCCTTACAAGCAATAGAGTGAGCTCTTAAAACATATACAATACTAGAAGATCTTTCTGATTTATTCTGGCCCAAAATATCACTTAATAGAAGATGTATCTAAAAAATAAAATATCTTATGGTTATATAAATTACAAAAGTGTATTTTTTATGTATTAATGATTTAAAGTCAACATAAACAAATTAAACTGGTAATATTTAAAATATTCATTGCCCAATTTACGGTTGTATAATAATGTTTTATATCCATTTTTAAAAAAAATGTCAGCATTATACAAAAGAAAATACACTTGGCGTCAGTATCTTAGATTTTGAATTATTTTTTTTTGTATATATCTTTATCCTCGATGTGGGAAAGTCGAATGCCCGACTTAAACATAGACTACCAACTGTTACTCCAACCCAGTCTCGAGTTGCCTTTAGTAGTTTGGGATATTATAGATTATAATTGTCCGGTAATTATGCTGCTGATTAGGTGCTGGCTCAGCAGGACCTCATACTGTTTATAATGCCTTACTCAAAGGCGCTACAGCATGAGAGCAGTGGGGATAAAACTCACGACCTCATGGTGGTGTAGCAAGTGTTCTTACCACTACACCACGCTGTCGGTGCGTTTATATACAAAAGAAAATACACCTGGCAACAGTATCTTAGATTTTGGATTTAATTTCAACAGATACCATGTTATTAATTTCTTATAAAAAAATAATATTGCAAAGACAATTTTAACAGTTGTACAAATTAAGCTAAAGATAACACTAAAATTAACATGAAATTAAATTTGTTTTTAAATACCTACCTTGCATTGTAATTGTAATGAGAGTTTGTTGTTAGAAGTTCTTAACAGTTTAAGTAGAAGAAAATGACATTTTAATTTCTCTTCATTCATTGCATAATTCTCTGCTTTTCTGTTTTAAAATATTGTTAAATAATTTCAGTATTTTACCAACTGTTATAACGTTAAGTTAAGTTTCGGAAGTATAATATTAAAAAGAAAAATATAAAAAAAAATGAAAAAAAATTTGCAAATAAAAATGTAATAAATTTGTTGAACCGGAACATCGCTTCATTTCGATCGAGTGACAATAAAGTTTGTTCTGCCTGAATGCACTCGGCAAACTTGTATAATCTTAAGTTACTAAAGTGTGACAATCGAACTTCAATTTTCCTCCAAATCTATAAAAAAACAAAAATTAAAAATATTTTAAATACAAAAATATACATTTTTCTTTACCAAATGCAATAGATTTATTATATATATATTTATTGTAAGCTAGTATTAAAATATTAATGACCTTTACCCAGATATTTGGTTTGATTGCAACCCGGCAGCGTGGTGTAGTGGTAAGAACACTTGCTACACCACACATGAGATCGTGGGTTCAAACCCCACTGATCTCATGCTGTAGCGCCCTTGAGTAAAATGCTATAAACGGTATAAACTCCTGCTAAGCCAGCACGTAATCAGCAGCATAATTATCGGACAATTATAATCTATAATATACCAACCTGCCACAGGCAACTCGAGACTGGGTCGGAGTAACTGATGTTACTCTATGTTTAAGTCACACATTCGACTTTCCCACATCGAGGATAAAGATATATACAAAAAAAATGTTTAGGCATAAAGTCAGCCTTCCCACATTGAGGATAAATAAAATAGAAAAATACTTACATGTGAGTGTTTAATTTGATGTGGGTATTGAGTTTTAGTATACAGCATCAAATCTTTAACAACATCTTCATGCCCCTCCTAAAAAAACATTTTAAAATCAAAGTCATGATACAAGCTAACTTGTATTGAATAGTTAACGAAAAAGAAAAATACATTGACATAAAAAAATTTTGTTTATTTTTTGCGCTAAAGGAACTTTTTTTAAAAAATAGGAATTTCTTTTGATTGTTGTTGATTTTATAAACGAAAATATGACAGTAGTGACAAAATAATAAAGTTTTTACCTCATGAAACAGTTCCATCAAGTGACATAAACTGATGACATCATTCTCACAACTTGAAGTTTGAATTTGAGAATTTGATTTCGCATTTAAAGCAAGTAGAGAATATAAAAAAGACATTGATCTAAAAGTAAATAAATTACCAAAAGTAATAATAAAATTAATTGTTCAAATGCAAGTACTAAAACTGCTTAAAAAATAAAAGAATTTGATATAGGGCAAGCTCTTATAGATTATAGTTGCCCGATAATTATACTGCTGATTAAGTGCTGGCTCAGCAGGAGTTCATATCGTTTATAGCGCCTTAATCAAGGACGCTGCAGCATGTTTTTAACCTACCTTTTTCCATATAATTTCCACAGCGAGGCCTTGTGAGTGTAACTAGACTGTGGAGAGAAATTACGATACGATCTTGATGCTTGTAAAGCATCAGCGGCTACAAGGCTTCGAAACACTGTGAAAGGAACTTCCCCCTTTGTAGCACTATCATTAGCATGAGCTTGTACAGCAGTATAGGCTAAATCCTTTACAAAAAAATACATTAGATGTGGTTATGATTTTTAATAAAAAAATGGTCAAATTTTTGTTCAGTTTTTTTAATAAAAATGGGCCAATTTTTTTTTTTTTTTTATACGACAATTACTTCTTAAAAACTTTGTGTGCATTACTTACTACTAGATTTAATTTTTTTGAAGGCAGTATAATTTCTTTTGTTAGTTGCTTCTCGTTGTGTTTTGGGCCCAGAAAACTAAGTACAGACTGAAAAATGTATTTGCTAAATTATTCTTAAAATAACAATTAATAAAAATACTTAATACTTGGTTTTCTGTGTTGCAAATTTTGATAGACATAGTAATTCAATATTGCCAGATCATTAACCGATGTAAAAATTACTGCTAAACTAGTGCTTTTAACCACAGCACTATGAAGTTTTATTTATAAGGAGAATTTAGATGTGTTGTCATTGATAATTTAAACTTTACCATTGCATGTTGTAAACAAACTGGATCGTGTGAATGTTGGGAAAGTTGAATTGCCTCCTTAACTGCCCATAATGCTGGGTTCTTGTGATCAAATCCCATATGTAGAAGGGCCAGGTTTAAAGATGCATATCTAAAAAAAATTACATTTATTTCAAATAGTATTACTCTACATTTTATACAGTTAAAACAATTTTATTAAGGGATTTGATTATTTACCGAAATGAATTATTTTTCTCATTTTTTCTTCCAAATTGATCTTCAGTTAGTTTTGTGTTATTGTGCCGTATAAAATAAGTCAGAAGACTGTCCAAAGATCCATTCACTTCTTTCACCCTCATGTTATTCAAATAACTCACAAAATGCTAAAATAAACGCAAATAACCAATTTCTACTTTTACATTCTTAAAAAATTTAGTTTTAGAGGCAAGTTAAAAATAGGTTAATCATTTCTTTAAATAGTCAAAAAAAGTAATCAAAATGGCGGATATAAAATACATTTTTTTTAGTTTTTAGGTGAATTTAACAAAAATAAAAAACGGTTTTTATTTTTAAAAATCCAAGTTACTCACAGCTTCAGTTAGGTGTGGATTGTCAGTTAAAAGTTGGGTAATTTTTCGTTGTAACTGGTTGGGAGGCATAGCATGCTGTTCACTACTTTCAATCAGGTTTGCTTGTTGATGGAAAAAGGAATCGGCTTGTTGTTCGGTTAAGAAATCATTTACATCAAATTCTTCAGATCTAAATGTTACATTTTTACAAAATTTATATTTATACAAAAAAAAGCGATATTTAATTTATTATTTCACTTTTCGTATAATAATTAATCCTCGATGTAGAAAGGTCAACTTTAGGCGCATAGATTAACATCCATCCCAATCAAGCATTAAGTTGCCTTTGACAGCTTGGAAAATTAACAATTATAATTGCCTGATAAAAAAGCTGCTAATTTAGGTTTGGCTCAGCAAAAGTTTACACCGGGCATTAATAGCGCCTTACTTAAGGACGCTACAGCATAGAATTAATGCGGATCAAATCCAGGATTTCATGCAGTAAAGCCAGGTGTTCTGACTCTTACACTATGCAGTGGACCACAGGTATTAACTTCTGCCAAGCCCAAAAAACAGTGAACAGTTTAATAATAGTAGGGTTATATACTAGGCCTTAATGGTAAAAGCAACTTTAGCCTGTAAGCTACTATAATCTATATAGAATGAAGCTTAGTGGTTGATATATATATATTTGTGTATATAAATAAAGCGCTGTAAAACAAATATCAACTAGTAATTTAGTGATTAAAACTTTAAATCTACCCCTTACAACGACAATAAACCAACATACTTTTCTGTTTTAAGATCAGATGGTTTAAGATCAGCTCCAATGCTCTCTCTACTGCTCTTACTGTCCATCTCACTCTGACTCTCAAGCTCCATGTCATCCACTCCTCCAGGATCACCGTCCGAGGCTCCAGGTGTACTTATTGAGACTTTTCTTGCTGTAGTCTGGAGAAAAAATTTATTTTAGTAAAAGTTTAAAAAAATGTTGTTTTGAAATTTAGTCGGCAGTGGTCAGAACATTTGGTTTCACTACATGAGGTCCTGGGTTCAATCCCCATTGCTCTTATGCTGAAGTGCCATTAAGTAAGGTGCTATAAACAATATAAACCTCTGCCAAGCCAACAATTAAAAAGTTATCATTTTTTTAGTTATCGGGCAAATATAATAATATTTAAAACTGCTAAAGGCAGCTCAAGATTGGGTTGGAGTAACTAATGTTATACTATGTTAAGGTCATGAAGTCGACCTTCCTACATCAAAGATAAATAAAAAAAATTATAAAAAAAAAAAATTCAAAAGGCTATTTAGAATTTACTTAACATAAAACTTGAATATTTGAACCCACCTTTTTAGTAGGAATATGTTGAGCACAATATTTAACAATCTCGTCATAGAAAGGCCTCAACTGGCTAAAATTCAAGCACTCATAATATAAATACATCTTACGAAAAAATAAACCTGAATGAAAATAAATAAACAGCTATTGCAAATATATAGATGTTAATAAATTACTTACATTTGGTTAATACATATTATTGTCAAATATATATATTTTTTGATAACAGATTAATATTTTTTTAATGGCACAATTTATAGCTTCTTGTAAAATGAGTTACGCCTATGCCATTCAACTTTTAAAAAATAGTTTCTTAATATATATACACAAATTAAAATCTAAATTTTTAAGAAGTGTACCAAGAACTCCTTGCTTTCTTAGTAGTGTGTTTTCTTCCGTAAACCTTATAATAATAAAATCAAGTTTGTAGAACAAAGTTTCCATCGCTGCAATTCCTTCGGTTTCTTCGCAACATATTTCGTCCAAAGCGTTGGTGAATGCAATATACAACACTTTTGAACATTGTCCAACCACTCTTAAGACCTCCTGTAATTTTAAGAGTTAAAGAAATAAAAAATCCTTTGAAAAAATGCTGATAAAATTAATTTTTATTTTTTGTACTCTTCAAGTGAAAAAGTCAAATAACATGAGTTACCCCGACCCAGTCTTGAGTTGCCTTTGGCAGTTTGAGATAATATAGATTATAATTGCCCGACAGTTAAGCTGCTGATTAAGTGTTGGCTCAGCTTAAGAAAAGTACAGCATAAGAGCAGTGAGGATCAAACCAAGGCCCTAGTAGTTAGGCCAAGTGTTCTGACCACCACACCATGCTGCTTCTTATAAAAACAAACATTCTTTTTTTACTAATATTAGACCTTTTTGTACTTTAATAATCTATACATTTTGACTACTTTAAACAACCAAGAAAAGATATGTGTTAATGTACCTTTAAATTGCAGTCAGATTGATCTAACCAAAACAACAAAGATTTATGAAATAACCTTTTACTTGTCCAATCTTAAAAAGGCAATAAATTAAAAACTGTATATATATATATAACTTTTTGTAATCTCTATTTTTTTTGTTTTTGTATAAATTTATCCTCGATGTGGAAAAGTTAAATGTGCGACTTAAACATAAAGTAACATCACTTACTCCAACCCAGTCTCGAGTTGCTTTAGCAGTTTGGGATATTTTATAGATTATAATTATTATACTGCTGATTAAGTGCTGGCTCAGCAAGAGTTCATACCGTTTATTGCGCTTTACTCAAGGGCGCTACAGCATGAGATCAGTGGGGATTGAACCCACGACCTCATGAGTGGTGTAGCAAGTGTTCTTACCACTACACAACACTGCCGACCATTTAACAACTAATAGATTAAAAAAAGAAATAAGCTAAGTATTAATAAAAAAAATGAAAAGTAAACTTTGAAATATTAAAAATTTAAGGTAAATCGGGCAAAAAATTGATGATTTGTATACCGTCTTGCCAAATCATTCTTGAAAATCGCGTATTTTTTCCTTCACAAATATTCACGTAAACCTTCGTTAACACTAACAACGTAAACTGATGCGGTGTTATTTGATTTCTTTGTGAACTTTCCCTTGAATACTCCATTACTTCATATGTAATAAACTCAAAATTTAACAGATCTGAAATTCAAATTTTTTAATCTTGTTATTAGATATTCCACGTGGTATAGAGACTGTAACAAAATATGACCAGATTTAAAATAGCCACCAAACCATGACCAATAAAATATTTAATAGCTACATTTTCTTTTTTTATTCGTATTTTTAAAATCTTTTAACTAAATCACTCTAACTTTAAAAAATGTTATAAAAATCACGAAATTCTTATTCAAGAACAGAATAAATACAACGTAAAACTTTTTCTAATAACTTCAAAGAATAAAATGTCTGCCTACAATCTCTATAATACATTAAAGCGTTAAGATATTTGACAAAAATTATAAAAACCATGCTAAAATGGCATACTTTATTATGGTTCGAAATCTTAGATTTCGAAACATATTGTTATTGTCATTATTATTATTATTATTATTAATCTTTTCCAGTTTCTTATAAGCTGTAAATTTTGAGTTAACATAACTTTTGTTTTTGAACTTTTACAGTTTTGAAATTTTAGTATGTTGTTTATTATCAGATTGTGTTTTAATTCTCCTATTTACAACATTTAATTATCACTAATTACTAATTAGTAGGTGTTTATTTATTAAAATTTAAAATTTGTTATTTATTTTTTAAATCTTGGCCATTTGTATATCATGATATTGGTAACTCAAAAATGAATTAAAATTTTAATTTTTGTCACTAAATACTAATTAATAGGTGTTTGTTTATTCAAATTTATAGATTGTTATTAGGTTTTTAAATTTTGGTCGGTTATATATAAGATTAACATTTGCTCAAAGTTAATGTTAAATTTTTCCTCACAAACATTATAATAAAACTATCTTGATTGTAAAAAACATTCACAGTAGGGTCATGTGTGTTTGAGTCCACTACTCATTCATCATCTAAGCTAGGTAGTCTTTCTTTGAAAGAAGTCTCAAACGTTTGCAAAAATCTGACAAAGAAGATTAAAAATTTCATTCTGGCTAAATTTTCACCAATACACAACCTAGGTCCAATAGAAAATGGAAGAGTTTTATTAGTGGAGGGCACATATTTTCCTTCTTTTTAATGACAACTTGGCAAAAACAGTTCAGGATTACTAACCTTAAAACTATTTTAATTTCATATATTTAATTTGAAATTAATTTTTCAACCATGAAGAGAAAACAAATAGAACTGTAAACAATACAAATTTAATAAATCATTTTTTTGTATCTAATCATCCTCAATGTGGAATGGACAACTTTACGGCTTAAACATAGAATAACATGTGTAACACTAACCCAGTCTTAAGTTGACTTTGACAGTTTGGAATAATATTGATTCTAATTGCCAATAATTTTACTGGGTGTAAGATGTTGGCTTAGCAAAAGTTACCGTTTATGGTGCCCTACTCAAGAGCATAACAGCATTAAAAATCGAACCCAAAACCTTATGTAGTAAAGCCGTTTTTAGCCAGTGGTAACATTGGGCTAGTGAAGGAATTTTATTTACGAACAAATCCTTTTATTAGACAAATAAAAAATCTTATGAAAATAAAATCTTACTTATGTAGATAATCTTTAATTTAAAACTTACAAACTGCAACCAAGAGCTAATTGTTGGATAAAGGACGTGATGCATAAAACAAGAAATAAAATTGTAAGCAAGTTAAACTATTGAAACGTTAAATCTAAATAATTTCCTTAATGCTGAAGTGTATTTATGTATTTCAAGATAAACTAAAGCACCCAGACAAAACCCAACTGAAATATAAAAGGTTTAAAAAAGAGGAAATTCAACTAATAATAAATTACACAAAGCTGTTGTTAAAAATAAAAAAGTTATACGCTTTAATATAATAAGCATCACAATTCTTTGAGCTTAAACAACCAGTAGTGTAAATAAAAGAGGAATATTAAATTTATCCCCACTACTCTACTGTACTTATCTACTTTAAAAGCAGTAACGTTACAACCCGATTACGTCACTAAATAGGTTTATGTCATTAAAAAAAACCATATGAAATTTTGTTAAACAAAATTTATTAATAATATCAAAATAAGGGAAAAAAATAAGTCTAAAAACATAAATAATATCGACAACAGAAAAGAATACGTAAAAATAAGGCTAAGAACATAAATAATATCGACAACAGAAAGAAATACGAAATAAATAAGGCTAAGAACATAAATAATATCGACAACAGAAAGAAATACAAAAAAAATAAGGCTGAGAACACAAATAATACCGATAACAGAAAAGAGTACGTGAAATTAAGGCTGAAAACATAAATAATATCGACAACAGAAAGAAATATGAAATAAATTAGGCTTAAATGAGGCCGAAATATGAAATAAATGACAACAGAAAGAAATATGAAATAAATAAGGCTTAGAACATAAATGATATCGACAGCAGACAAGAAGAGATGAAATTAAGGCTAAAAACATAAATAACATCGACAACATAAAGAAAAACAAAAAAAAATAAGGCTGAGAACACAAATAATATTGATAACAGAAAAGAGTATGTGAAATTAAGCCTAAAAACATAAAGAATACATGAAAATAAGGCTAAAAACATAAACAATGTCAACAACATAACAAAATATGAAAAAATAAGGCTAAGAACATAAATAATATCGACAGCAGACAAGAATACGTAAAAATAAGGCTAAAAACATAAACAATATCAACAACAGAAAGAAATATGAAATAAATGAGGCTAAGAACATAAATGATATCGACAATAGAAAAGAATTTGTGAAATTAAGGCTAAAAACATAAATAATATCGACAAAAAAAAAAAATGAAAAAAAAAAGGCTAAAAACATAAACAATATCGACAACAGAAAGAAATACGAAAAAATAAGGCTGAGAACACAAATAATATCCATAACAGAAAAGAGTATGTGAAATTAAGGCTAAAAACATAAATAATATCGACAACAGACAAGAATACGTAAAAATAAGGCTTAGAACACAATTAATATCAATTACATGAAAAGTAAGTGAAATTAAGGCTAAAAACATAAATAATATCGACAATAGAAAGAAAAAGAGAAAAATAAGGCTGAGAACACAAATAATATCAATAACAGAAAAGAGTATGTGAAATTAAGGCTAAAAACATAAATAATTTCGACAACAAACAAAAAATACGTAAAAATAAGGCTTAGAACACAATTAATATCAATAACATGAAAAGTATGTGAAAGTAAGGCTAAGAACATAAATGATATCGACAATAGAAAAGAATATGTGAAATTAAGGCTAAAAACATAAATAATATCGACAACAAAAAGAAATATGAAAAAAATAAGGCTAAAAACATAAATAATATCGACAACAGAAAGAAATATGAAAAAATAAGGCTAAAAACATAAATAATATCGACAACAGAAAGAAATACGAAAAAATGAGGCTAAAAATATAAACAATATCGTCAACAAAAAGAAATAAGAACATAAATAATATCGACAACAGAAAACAATGTGTAAAATTAAGTCTAAAAACATAAATAATATCGACAACAAAAAGAAATACGAAAAAAATAAGGCTAAAAACATAAACAATATGAAATAATAAGGCTAAAAACATAAATAATATCGACAACAGAAAGAAATACAAAAATATTGCTAAAAATATAATTAATATTGACAACAAAATAGAATAAAAAAAGAGGCTAAAAACATAAAAATGATCGACAAAAAAATCAAGAAAATAAGGCTTAAATATAAATAATATTGACCACAGAAAAGAATACAAAAAAACAATATTAATAAATAAATAATTCATATAATATAACCCAATATAGCTCTAGTGGGAAAGCACGAACTGGTCACATTATCGAACGAATGTCTCAACTTGGCAAACATCATTGGGAAGTTGTAGCAACATCACCAGAAAATGGTAGCAACATTATCAAAAGATGGTAGCATTATCATTGGAAAGTGGTAGCAACATCATTGGGGGGTAGTGACTTTATCGGAAAGTGGTAGCAACATTATCAGAAAGTTGTATCAACATCATTTCTGGAAGGTAACAATATCATTAAAAGGCAACATCATCATTTACAACATCATCAAAAGGCACCATCTGGGGTAGCAACATCATTAGAGGCAGCAACAATATCGGTAGGTTGCAACGTAAGCATAAGGTGGTAACAATATTTGGGTAGCGACATTATGTGAGGGCAACAACATCATTGAAAAGTGGAAGAAAAATTATCAGGAGGTAACAACATTATTGGGGGGTAGCGGCATCGTTGGGGGTAACAACATCATCAGCAAGCAACAACATCATAAGCAAGCAATAACATCATCAGCAAGCAATAACATCATCAGCAAGCAACAACATCATCAGCAAGCAACAACATCATAAGCAAGCAGCAACAACATCATCTGGAAAGTGGTATCAACGTCATCGAGACCCAGGGGACAGCAACATCATTGGAAGGTAGTAGCAACATCGTCATCTGAAACCTTAAAAAAAAGCTGGAAAGCAGTTATCTATTTCTAATTACAAAAAAAAATAGTGAACATATTACCTTGTTGTTTAGAAGACTATATGTATCTATCTTTGTCGATTCAAAAGGTGACATGATCAGAGGGTGACATCATCGAAGTGTAACCTAATCCAAAACACTGGATTGCATTAAACACAATGTAGACAAAATGACCTCAAAAAAATTAAAAAGAATTAAATATGTTATTTGGTACAGTTGTTTAATTTAATTACAAATATATAAAATTAATTATTTAGTTATACGTATTTACTGCATGAATACCAAACTTTTATTAAAAAAAGGGATAATATTAGGAAATAATTAAAAATATATTATTAAAATAAACAAACAAATTGTAAGGTCGTTACAATAAATTAAAACACCAACCAACAAGTTATTAAACAAATACAATACACAAAATAGTAGCCTACTTATTATAGTAGGTAACTGATAAACAAATAGCTAACAAATCAAATAGCAGGCATGTAGATCCCAGCTGATCGCACTCTAGTACGCCAACTAGCGGTCGACTTTGACGTCTACAGATCTCCACCTAGCAGATGGTAATATAGCTACGACAACTAAAGCGACGCAAACTGACGTGTAAACTGAAACGGCGTAAACTGACGTTTAAGTCGAAGCGAACGACGAAAGCGACGAACGAGAAAAAGCGACGAACGAGAAAAAGCGACGAACGACGTAAGCGACGAACAACGAACGACGAAAGCGACCAACGAAGCGTATGTTGCAACACGCGCACGAATTAGATTAAACGCAAGATTGACGACCCGCCTAATACAACTAGGCTGATTCTAATAATTGGTCATTTTTAGTATATATCTGTAATCAACAATACCTTAAATTTGACAAGCTGAGGCCTTTGCCTCTAGGGTTAGGGTGTAGGACTTTTATTAGGGAAAATGCATATAGAAAGATGTACACTCAAAAATTATAAATAATGTTATTATCAATTTAATATATATATATTTATTAAAAAACAAATATCTTACCGTATGTTAAAGAAATCCCCTTTTGTTCTTCTTCTCACAACTTATTAAAACCTCTATTAACAACTACCTCTCTTATCAGATCATCACCAGATCCTCCAGATGTTCCTCTATTCTTCATCAAATTATCATCAGATCCTCCAGATGTTCTTTTATTCATTATTGCATTCTCCAGGTTCACGAGATCGCCATCTGAAATCTGAAACCTTAAAAAAAAGCTAAAAAGCAGTTATGTATGTTTAATTAAAAATTAAAAATGGTTAACATATTACCTTGTTGTTCAGAAGACTACATGTTACCTATCTTTCTCGATTTCTCATTCGGTCCTCCAGATGTTCCTTCATTTATCATGAACTCATCATCAGATCCTCTAGATGTTCCTCCTTTCCTTATCAAATCCTCTAGGTTCACGAGATCGTCATCTGAAATCTAAAACCTTAAAAAGAAAGCTAAAAAGCAGTTATATATGTCTATTTAAAAATTAAAATTAGTTAAAATATTACCATGTTGTTCAGAAGACTACATGTTACCTATCTTTCTCGATTCCTCATTACATCCTCCAGATATTCCTTCATTTTTCATGAATTCATCATCAGATCCTCTAGATGTTCCTCTATTCCTCATCAGATCCTCCAGGTTCACGAGATCGTCATCTGAAATCTAAAACCTTAAAAAGAAAGCTAAGAAGCAGTTATATATGTCTAGTTAAAAATTAAAATTAGTTAAAATATTACTTCGTTGTTCAGAAGACTAAATGTTACCTATCTTTCTCGATTCCTCATTAGATCCTCCAGATGTTCATTCATTCTTCATCAAATCACCTTCAGATCCACCAGATGTACCTTTATTCCTCATCAGATCCTCCAGGTTCACAAGATCGCCATTTGAAATCTGAAACCTTAAAAAAAAGCTAAAAAGCAGTTATGTATGTTTAATTAAAAATTAAAATTGGTTAACATATTACCTTGTTGCTCAGAAGACTACATGTTACTTATCTTTCTCGATTTCTCATTAGATCCTCCAGATGTTCCTTCATTTATCATAAAATCATCATCAGATCCTCTAAATGTTCCTCCTTTACTCATCAGATCCTCTAGGTTCACGAGATCGTCATCTGAAATCTAAAACCTTAAAAAAAAGCTAAAAAGCAGTTATATATGTCTAATTAAGAATCAAAATTGGTTAACATATTACCTTGTTGTTCAGAAGACTACATGTTACCTATCTTTCTCGATTCCTCATTAGATCCTCGAGATGTTCCTTCATTCTTCATGAAATCATCATCAGATCCTCTAGATGTTTCTCCTTTCCTCATCAGATCCGCCAGGTTCACGAGGTCGTCATCTGAAATCTAAAACCTTAAAAAGAAAGCTAAAAAGCAGTTATTTATGTCTAATTAAAAATTAAAATTAGTTGAAATATTACCTTGTTGTTCAGAAGACTACATGTTACCTTTCTTTCTCGATTCCTCATTAGATCCCCAATAAGTTCATTATTCTTCATGAAATCACTTTCAGATCCACCAGATGTTCCTCTATTCTTCATCAGATCCTCCAGGTTCACGAGATCGCCATCTGAAATCTGAAACCTGAAACCTTAAAAAAAAGCTAAAAAGAAGTTATGTATGTTTAATTAAAAATTAAAATTGGTTAACATATTACCTTGTTGTTCAGAAGACTACATGTTACTTATCTTTCTCGATTTCTCATTAGATCCTCCAGATGTTCCTTCATTTTTCATGAGCTCATCATTAAATCCTCCATGTGTTCCTCTATTTCTCATCAGATCCTCCAGGTTCACGAGGTCGTCATCTGAAATCTAAAAACTTAAAAAAAAAGATAAAAAGCAGTTCTATATGTCTAATTAAAAATTAAAATTAGTTAAAATATAACCTTGTTGTTCAGAAGACTACATGTTACTTATCTTTTTTGATTCCTCATTACATCCTCCAGATGTTCCTTCATTTTTCATGAATTCATCATCAGATCCTCAAAATGTTCCTCCTTTCCTCATTAGATCCTCTAGGTTCACGAGATCGTCATCTGAAATCTAAAACTTTAAAAAGAAAGCTAAAAAGCAGTTATCTATGTCTAATTAAAAATCAAAATTGGTTAACATATTACCTTGTTGTTCAGAAGACTACATGTTACCTATCTTTCTCGATTCCTCATTAGACCCTCGAGATGTTCCTTCATTCTTCATTAAATCATCATTAAATCCTCCATGTGTTCCATGTGTTCCATTATTTCTCATCAGATCTGTCAGGTTCACGAGACCGTCATCTGAAATCTAAAACCTTAAAAAGAAAGCTAAAAAGTAGTTATATATGTCTAATAAGAAATAAAAATTAGTTAAAATATTACCTTGTTGTTCAGAAGACTACATGTTACCTATCTTTCTCGATTCCTCATTAGATCCTCGATATGTTCCTTCATTCTTCATTAAATCCTCCATGTGTTCCAATATTTCTCATCAGATCTGTCAGGTTCACGAGATCGTCATCTGAAATCTAAAACCCTAAAAAGAAAGCTAAAAAGTAGTTATATATGTCTAATAAGAAATAAAAATTAGTTAAAATATTACCTTGTTGTTCAGAGGACTACATGTTACCTATCTTTCTCGATTCCTCATTAGATCCTCCAGATGTTCATTCATTCTTCATAAAATCACCTTCAGATCCACCAGATGTTCCTCTATTCCTCATCAGATTCTCCAGGTTCACGAGATCGCCATCTGAAATCTGAAACCTTAAAAAAAAGCTAAAAAGCAGTTATGTATGTTTAATTAAAAATTAAAATTGGTTAACATATTACCTTGTTGTTCAGAAGACTACTACATGTTACTTATCTTTCTTGATTTCTCATTAGATCCTCCAGGTGTTCCTTCATTTATCATGAAATCATCATCAGATCCTCTAGATGTTCCTCCTTTCCTCATCAGATCCTCTAGGTTCACAAGATCGTCATCTGAAATCTAACACCTTAAAAAAAAAGCTAAAAAGCAGTTATCTATGTCTAATTAAAAATCAAAATTGGTTAACATATTACCTTGTTGTTAAGAAGACTACATGTTACTTATCTTTCTCGATTCCTCATTAGATCCTCCAGATGTTCCTTTATTTCTAATGAAATCACCATTAGATCCTCCAGATGTTCCTCTATTCCTCATCAGATCCTCCAAGTTCACGAGATCGTCATCTGAAATTTAAAACCTTAAAAAGAAAGCTAAAAAGCAGTTATTTATGTCTAATTAAAAATTAAAATTGGTTAACAGATTACCATGTTGTTCGGAAGACTACATTTTACTTATCTTTTTTGATTTCTCATTAGATCCTCCAGATGTTCCTTTATTTCTTATGAAATCACCATTAGATCCTCCAGATGTTCCTTTATTCCTCATCAGATCCTCTAGGTTCACGAGATCGTCATCTGAAATCTAAAACCTTAAAAAGAAAGCTAAAAAGCAGTTATTTATGTCTAATTAAAAATTAAAATTGGTAAACAGACTACCTTGTTGTTCAGAAGACTACATGTTACCTATCTTTCTCGATTCCTCATTAGATCCTCCAAAAGTTTCTTCATTTTTCATGAAATCATCATCAGCTGTTGTTCAGCTGTTGTTCTCCAGATGTTGTTCTTTATTCCTCATTAAATCCTTCAGCTTCACATAATCGTCGTCTGAAACCTTAATAAGAATGCTGGAAAGCAGTTATATATGTCTAAATAGAAAAAATATTAGTTAATTAGTTAACATTTTACCTAGTTGGTCAAGGGACTATAGGTTACCTATTTTCTCTTTACCTCATTTCATCATCATCATCAGATCCCTCGGCTCCACAAAGTTGTCATCTAAAACCTTAGAAAAGAAACAACTAAACCGACGCAAACTGACAACTTTACAGCCAAAGCGACTCAAATCGACGCACGCAAACTGACAATGTTACAATTAAAGCGACGGAAGCGACGAACAACGAAATTGACGCAAACTGGCGTAACAACTGAAGCGATCGACGAAAGCGGCGAATAACGGAAGCGACGATTGCGGCGAACAACGAAAGCGGCGAACAACGATAGCGTCGAAAGCGGCGAAAAACGAAAGCGGCGATCAACGGAATCGACGAACAACGAAAGCGACGCAAACTGAAGCGACGAACAGAGCAATGTGTTGCAACACGCGCACGAATTCAATTTAAAGCAAGACTGACGACCCGCCTAATCCAACTAGGCTGATCTTAGTCTTAGGTCATTTTTAGTATAATATCTGTAATCAATAATATCTTAAAACTTTACAAGTTGGACCATAGCCTTCAAAGCTAGGGTGTAGGCCTTAGGTTATGAGGGAAACATGTAAAAGTTGTACAATGATAAATAAATTTATTATCCATTTAATATATATATTTTTCGAAAAACAAGTATCTTACCGGGATGCTTAAGAAATCACCTTTTTGGTCTTTTCCTCACACCTTATCAAAGCCTAAATTTACAACTACCTGAGGCCAACATCACACTCTTCAATTCCTCTTTAAATCACCGTAGAATCGCCTAATTAGTACTTATTTCTCGTCAGATCACCATCAGACACTCCCATTCTGCGAGATCGTCATCTACAACTACAAATATAAACTGGGGGCAGTTAAAATGTCTAGTTAGGTATTATTTATTGATACGCTTTCAAATAGTGTTGTTTAATAAATACGCGGACTGTTAAACGCAATACGCCAAACATTAAAACAACGAATGTATCGATACGCGCACGATCCTACCCCTAACGCACTGCATAACCAATTAAACAACACCATATACACTAAAAAAAGAACTACTAAAAATTATAAAATAATTCACTTAACTCGATTTGTTAAAGAAAAAGATGGCTTCGTCTTAAAGACGCTTTCGACATGGCTTAAACTCTCAACTTAGCTAAAACATAAAACAAACATCCTGAACAACTTAAACTTTATGGCGGACAAGCCGATCCAAGAAGTCAAGTTGTGACGTCAGTTGTGACGTCAGTTGTATTCATCCGCAACACATTATGCTAAAGGCGTATAAAGAAATAGTTTCTTAACTAATCAAATTATAAAAAACTAACAACGTCGTTATCTTATGAAACAATTTAAAATAGAAAACTTTATTAATTTTAAATATTTAATTAAATATTAGCTTTATAAACTTACTATTAAACTATATACCACATGTTTTAACACAAAACCTAAAAGCGCTTCTCTTAAATTCTGCGCTTCGCTAACTTCGGCGCTGATTGCCTGAAACGAATTACGCTTTTCTTCGTTAACATTTCAATTTTTTTTTACCACGACCTTACTAGTCGGGATTATTTTTGTTGAAATAATTATTATGCTTCGAAATCTTAGATTTCAAAACGTGTTGTTATTGTGAATATTTTTATTATTATGTTTTAAATTATAAAACATAATAAATAGTTTTATATTATAAACGTAACAGTTTTATATTATAATATTAATTACTTAAAAAGGATTTTTTTTTTTAAAAAACATTTAAAATAATTTTGTTTATGCGTAATGTTTAATGTTTATGCGTAACTTTATTTATTAATAGTTTTTAAAAATAATCAAATAATTTCGAACCATATTTTATTTATTAAATAAATCTAGTTATTATTATTATTAATCTTTTCCAGTGTCTTATAAGCTGTAAATTTTGAGTTAAAATTACTTTTGTTTGTGAACATTGACAGTTTTGAAATTTTAGTATGTTGTTTATTATCAGATTGTGTTTTCATTCTCGTATTTACAACATTTAAATATTACTAATTACCAAAGGTGGGCACCAAATCGTTAATGCGTTAAACGTTAAATAACTAAGTTAATTTTTTTGTTAAAATTTAACTTTTAAGTTAATTTTAAAAATCGTTATCGGACCTGTTAACTTTCGTTAAATTGTGCTTCCGTTAAATTAAGCCCGTTAACTCAATATTTTACAAGTAAATCCATGGTAATATAAGGAATATATATGTTTAAAATCGCCGTTTATCGGGTTTAATCGTCGCAATTTTTAAACGATGTAAGTAATTACTATCCGGCCACTGTTATTTGGGCATTAGGTCTAAGCCCGTTTTAAAAACTTCTTCTAAAAAAAAAGGTAATTTCTTTGTTTGTTTTAATTAAATTTTAACGTTAACGTTTAACGATAACTTCCGTTACACTTGGTTTAATTTAACGAAAAAACGTTAGCGAAGTTACTGTTATGTGTAACGAATAACCAATTAACGAAGTTTCTTTTTCGTTTAACTGTGCCCACCTATGCTAATTACTAATTAATAGGTGTTTATTTATTAAAATTTAAAGATTGTTATTTATTTTTTAAATCTTGGCCATTTGTATATTATGATATTGGTAACTCAAAAATGAATTAAAATTTTAATTTTTTTTACTAATTACTAATTAATAGGTGTTTATTTAATAAAATTTAAAGATTGTTATTTATACTTTAAATCTTGGCCATTTGTACATTATGATATTAGTAACTCAAAAATGAATTAAAATTTTAATTTTTATTACTAATTACTAGTTAATAAGTGTTTATTTATTAAAATTTAAAGATTGTTATTATTTTTTTAAATCTTGGTCTATTGTATATCATATTAGCAGTAACTCAAAAATAGATTAAAAATTAAATTTTTTTTTACTAATTACTAATTAATAGGTGTTTATTTATTAAAATTTAAAGTTTGTTATTTATTTTTTAAATCTTGGCCATTTGTACATCATGATATTGGTAACTCAAAAATGAATTAAAATTTTAATTTTTATCACTAATTAATAATTTATGGGTGTTTATTTATTAAAATTTAAAGTTTGTTATTACTTTTTTAAATCTTAGTCTATTGTATATCATGATAGCAGTAGCTCAAAAATAGATAAAAAATTTAATTTTTGTTTGTTTGTTTATTATATTTAAATTATTGTTCATTTATTATAGGTAGTTAGAAAACATATTTAAAAAATAATTTTTGTTTAGTCATCATTTGTAAATGCTTGTTTATTTAATAAAAATCAATTTTAGGAATTTAAAATTTAGTCTAATGTATATCCTGGTATTAACAACTTAAAACTCGGTTAAAATATTAATTTTTGTATGTATATAATATTTAAATGCTTGTTTGTTTATTAAAAATCAAATATATGTAATATTCTAAGTTAATGTTTATGTGTACCTTTTTTAATTTTAAAAATTTATGTTAAACATAATCAAATAATTTCGAACCATATTTTATTTATCAAATAAATCTAGTTGTCAACTTTTATTCAAGTTTTGTCTAAATTGATGGTTGCGCCATTTTAAATTTACTAAGCAACATTTCTAAAAAAGATATTTTATTTTAAAAGCAATATACATTTACATTTAATCAAGAGTTGTTCACTCAAGAAATATATTAAACTAGTTATCTCATAAAACTAACAGATTTTTCATGATCTCTTAAGTAATTGGGAATTGATGCTTGGCCAGATTTAAGTTGCAAATTTGCTAAATTTTCTTTGGGTCTCATTGAAGAACGTAAATCTAAACTGGCATAACTCTAAAAAAATAAAAAATAACAGATCAAAAAATATCAAGATGTAAAATAAAAACAAATCAAAAAATAATAAATTTTAAAGTTCTAATTAACCTGCACTTGTTCCTTGTTAGTTTTTGTTGGTGGAAAACTTGGCCATCCCCTTGCACAATGTTGAGGTAAGGATAGAGAATCTGATTCATTTTCAGAATCTTTTAAACCATATCGTGGATTGTATCTGAATATTAATTAAAAGGTATAAATGTTATCGGTTAGGCAGTGTAGTAGTAGAGCATAACCACATGAGATCCGGGTCCATAACCACATCCATAACCACATAACCACGTGGTCCATAACCACGGGTCCATAAGCATAACCACATGAGACCACATGAGATCTGAGATCCGGGGTATGATTTCTGCTAGTTAAATTTCAACTATAACACTTAAACTGGCAAAGGTAGCTTTAAACTAAGTTAGGGTAATTATAGTAACGCAAAAATTAGGCTATCAAGTTGGCCTTTTCGCATTGAGGACAAATAAATATAATTAGAAAACATGTGTAAACAAAAAAAACAATTTCTATAATAGAATAAATGCAAACATCAATCAGTTACCTGTATGGGGATACGAGTGATGACTTGGGTATGCTGACTCTTATATATCGGGGTGAATTCGTGGTCCCTGGCTCAACTGGGTCACTAGGGTCAATTGGAACTGGGAATAACCTTTTATTAATTGTGAAATTGAGAATTCGGGAGTCCCGGGTGTTACTGGGATCGGGACTTTTCAGGGAATCCTAAAAATGAAAATTTTTGGTGAAAAATTTAAAATTAACTTTTTTATCAACTTTTTTTTTTAAACTTCTATTTAGTATTTAATTAGGATCAACTGTACTTACAGTCTCAAAAAAAAACAAGAATTGCAGAGAAAAGCATAGTATAAGAAAGAAAATAAATAGAATACTAGTGATCCTTTATTTTTATATAAACACTTTGTACCTTAACACAGCTTTTTGGCAACGGCAAAAGCGGCGTCTTTGGAGTTTTCATGATTTCATTCCAATATTTTTTACTGTGACAATCAGCTCGATTTAGTTTTCGAAACTCTTTTATTTCTTCAAGAAAATTGTCAGAAATATTTCCAGGGGCAGGCTCTTCATTGTCTAATACCCCAGCTATCCAATCATAACCCAGAAGGGGGGGATGGGGTCTAAAAATACCCCTTTTTTAAATTTGATTTAAATTAGATCAAAGTTTATCAATGTTTAAAAAATGTAAGTATTATTTTGCAACAAAAATATACTTATAATGTAATTAACTATAACATATTCCTACACTGGTTCGGGGTTTTTAGTTGGTGTAATAAAAGTTTCACTGGTGTTGTAAGATTGTTTCTGTGGACTTGGTTCTATTACAATGGATTTCACTTTTCTTGAACTGTCTTTGACTTGGTACGGTCTAAAATAATAAAATTTTAGGTAAAAATATAGTAATAATTGGCCAACTATTTAAGATAATAATTGGCCAATAATTAAGCTGATGATAAAGTGTTAGCTTAGCAGGAGTTTTATACCAGTCAGTCACAGCGCCTTACTTTAAGGCGCTACAGCATGAGAGCAGTGGGAATCGAACCCAGGAGTTATTTGGTTATCCTAGAAAATTTTACATGAATAAGGAGTTTAATTCTTAAATTTTAGTGCAGTAAAAATATTAGGTCCAAAATATAAATCTAATAAATATATACTATGTCATGTGCATAACAGTTTAATTCATAAATGCTTTAAAACAAATGGTACAAACTTTACATCAAAAAAGAAGTCCTACTTAAAAAACTAGTGAGCTATATTTTATTTACCTTTCATTGCCAGCATTAGTTAGTAGTGGTTGGTCAGTTGGACAGTCAGCAAAAGTTAAAGTTTTTCCCTTTGCTGTTTGTTGTTGTAAGAATTGTGATGTCATAGATTGATTTGGTTCAATTTCTTCTTCAGGGATTTCAGAAATATTCAGAGGTTTGGTCATCCTAATATAACATAACGATATATTCAATATAAAAACCTAAACTAAGATGTAAAACTGTTGTGTGTATGCTAACTTTTCTTACCTAAATAAGGGTGTAATTAAAGTTTAAAGTAATGTTAGTTAACAGTACTATACTAACTAATAGATAACATAAAATGTTATACAAATTTACCTATTTTTATCTCCAGATTTTCTTTTCAAAATACCTAAAAACGAATTTTCAATTTTCAATTTATCAAAAATGAATCTTTATTCCACTTAAAAAGTAACAACAAAAAGTAAATTTTCATAGATATATAAAAAACTCAACCTGGAGATTTGGTTAAGGTCCTGTGTGCTTCAGACATCACCCTCTTAGAATTGTACAAAGCATCCCCTTTCCCCATTGTATTCGCCATGGTTGATGTAAGGGGGACTGACTCGAGAAATTGAGGGTCAGAGTGTTTTGCTGCCACAATTAATCTTGATATTTCTTCCTTGATAAAAAAAATAGATTTTATTTTAATAATGTCAGATATTGCTTTAGATTATTGTATGAACCCTGACTTTTGCCGGATATATATGGCATAAAAATCCAAAATAATGTGACAGCAAAAACACAAATAATGTGACAGCATGTTAATACGTTATGTAAGAAGCAAACAGATTAGAAAAACACAACCCACTGACCTACGATCAATTTTTAGTTGTTTAACAACTAAAATTTATAACTTGCTGACTTGGTAGGTATAAACTTATTTCTAATTTTTACTTACTTGTGATTTCTTTAATTTTCTTAGTAACTCTTTGTTTGCGCTTCTTAAGTTATTCGTCATCTTTGCTTGCTTTTGTAATTTCTAATTTTGCAGGATTTACTTCACTATTTTTTTATAAGAAACAAAACGTGTTCTAAATTGTAAAAAAAACATTTTTTTTTTTTTGTATATATCTTTATCCTCGATGTGGGAAAGTCAACTGCGCAAATTAAACATAGAGTAACATCAGTTATTCCGACCCAGTCTCGAGTTGCCTGTAGCAGTTTGGGATATTATAGAGACTATAATTGCCCGGTAATTATGCTGCTGAGATCAGTCGGAATTGAGCCCACGACCTCATGTGTGGTGTAGCAAGAGTTCTTACCACTACACCACACTGCCGGTACATTCAATAAACACCAAAAGTATTTTACTTTTAAAAGTTTTTTGTTAATAAAAATTTAAACTAAAGCAAAGTAAATATAACGCAAACAAATAAAACAAAATTTTATTAAAACAGCAAAATATTATTCGTTTTTATAATAATGTTTTTAAAAAGTTAACGCCACAATTTTTAAAAATCAGCTGTTTTAAAAGTGTTGCCAAATAATTTAATTTCACTCTTTCTTTTTATATTTTCTTAATTTACAAAAAAATTGCAGTTTTAATAAAAAAGAAAAACGTAAATAAGATAATTTAAAAAAGTATGTTATATTAAACCTATAACTAATTGTTGAGTATATTAACTTACCCACGTTTGTTACCTATAAAATTAAACTGTTTTTTTCTTGTATCAATTTTTAAGTCCTCATCTTATACAGCCATAACAACAGGCAACCTAAAATTGTCTTAGATGTTATGTGTTTAATACTATAAACTTTAGCCTTTAAATACCAAAAAAAAATTTACTAAAAATGTAATCGATGTATTAAAACACATAAATCAGAAAAAATAAAATTTCAGTAATTGATAGAAAGTTTCGCGAAAAAAAACACGAATAATACTTGCTAAAAAACATAAAGGTTAAAAAAAATTTCCAAAAATAATAAAAACATTATTTTCAAAGCACAATCTTTTAATCCTTATGGTCTTTTACTTTATAAACGGCACCCATTTTAGACATATATTTGCGAACATAATCTTTTGCTTTATGTTTTACATTAGAATTAACTTCAAGGTCCTCCCAGACTTGCACTTGTTTAATTTCTTTCATTAAAATATCATGAGTGATCTAAAATATTACAAAATAATAAGTATAAGTATGTTCAAGCTATATAAACAATTGTTTCACCTTAATTAATTCAAAACTATTTTTAAAACATGGAGAAACATCAGTTACTCTGACCCAGTCTAGAGTTGCTTTTGGCAGTTTGGAATTTTATGAATTGTAATTGCCTAACAAACATGCCGCTGTTTAAGTGCTGGCTCAGCAGGAGTTCATACCGCTTATAGCACCTTACTCAAGGGCACTACAGCATGAGATCAGTGGGGATTGAACCAAGGACCTCATGTAGAGAAGTCAAGTGTTCTAAACACTACACCATGATGGCGGCAGTTAATAGCTAAAAAATGTTAACACTGCATATTTACCTTTCTTGCCAAATGTTTAAAATCTTCTGTCGAAGTAATTCGACCAATTTTACAATCAGGCCTCCGATATGCACTCAGGCACGAAACAATTTGTTGAGACATTTTTTTGCGAAATGCTTCACGATATTTTTTTGCATCGTCAGATTCCTGAAGTTTACTTGATTTTTCGCCTGATTTTTTGTCCCGCTAAAATCAAAAACATTTAATTAAATCAAAGTAAAAAATATATTAATAAACAAAAAAACACTTAAAAAATAAATACAAATTTACTATTACGCAAAAATCTAAAAGTCATTCAAATGTAAAAAAAAATATTTAAAAACAAATTAATTTAAAATTTAAAATTAAAACAAAATACATACCTGTTTAGTTGGTTCAACAACACTACTTGAATCTGAAGAATTAGTATCCAAGTTTTCAAATCTATTAAAGGTTGGGGGTTCCCACTGTGTTTTCCTATATTACAATAAACAAATTATTGTACTTGAATAAATATGTAGTTAAGGCACTAGTTGTAATTAGCGCCACTAACAAGTCATGTCAACTTTAAATTAGGCTTAAATGGTATTTGCTGAACAGTGCATTTTTGTTTTAAAATTAGGCATCTATATATATATATACTGGAGCTTAGTGGATGATAAACATATAGAAATTAATGTCCAATTTATAGACCTACAAAATAAAAATAACTTCTGTGATACATAGGTGAATTATCGCTGGCAAATGTTAGTGAGAGTTGCTACAACATTACGACAACTAAAATGATAACAGTAAGGCGGGCTATTGACTAGTAATAAATAATCTAATGGTATAACATTTTTTGAATGGGTAATAATTAATAAATTTTATAAATGTTAACACTTAGAATATGTTATCAGCCATAAAAATAACGCAGCCACCGAACATTTAGAACACAAACTATCATTATATTGGGATTACCAATACCTAAATGTAGTTTTACTATGTTTATCATTTAAATTACTAATTAAGTAATTTTAATGCTAAAAATACCTTGTAATAGTGTGGTAATAATAAACTGATCCTTCTGCATCAGTCGCTGTTTTCCAATTAGGGGGCAACCTCATAGAACGGGGGTCTTTAGGGGTTTTGTCTTTGGGTTTTTCAGACTTTTTAACAGTATTTGTCTTATGCTGTTTATCAGGAACTGGTTGTTTGGATAAAGTAGGTTGTAACTCTGTTGTTATGGGAACCTGGTTGTTTTGGATTTGTTGAAACTGGGTGAGGTTGGTTTGTATAGGAGGATAAACTAGTTGTTGTTGTTGACCTATTGGCTGCTGGTTGGTCAACTAAAAATAACAAAAAAATTTAATTTTAACAAGTTTTATTTTTATGTCATTTTTTGGCAAAATTAGAAATAAAGAAAGGCCTATGAAATTACATTTAATTTTCTTTAAAAATATTTTTATTTATATATAACACTAAAAAATTTTTAAAAAAATTAGCGGGTTTTATTATGTTATCTTATAAAAAATTTGTGGATTTAAAATTGGTGTCAAATGTAAAATAAATTAAAGCTTTTAAATATAATTTTATGTTACTTGTTGTAGTTGTTCTTGTGATAATAAAACAATTGCTTGTCCACTTTGTGACCCTAATATGGTAACACCCTGAAAATATTATTGTTAATTAAAAAGATTTATATTAGCAAATGTTTACATAGTGTCCTTATTTGAAAAATCAATTATTAACTAAGTTTCAGTTACAAAAAATCAACAAACAGACTTAAATAATCTGAAACAACCATTACCAAAACCATTTTACCAAATAACATATTCCTAAAAACCAAAATTTAAAAAATGACAATTTACAAAAATTTAGGTCAACATTTTTTGGGTAAAAAGCATTTTTGCTAAGCAAAATTTCATTTTTAAGCATATCTCCATTTGGTAAAAAAACTTTTCCGTGATGACAACAATTCACAACAAACATTTACAAGTACAACTTTGAATGTCAATCCATTTAGCAAAATATAAATAATTTTAAGCCTTATGTTTCGCTTACATTTTGTTGTATAGGTTGTTGTGCCCCAACCACAGGAATAGGTTGAGTGTACATCACACCATTTACACTATCATAAGTTGTCTGTCAACATAAGAAAGAAAATATTTAGTGGCAAGCTTATTTATAAACTCATTTTTTTATATTAATGCCGAAAGTATATTCTTATATTAAAATTATTCAGAAAACTTTAATAAAAGATCCCGAATAAAAATACTCAAATTATGAAAATATTGGATGTATATTGGATGATATAGAAAAAAAAACAATTTTTAACAAAATAATTTTTACACACATTCAAGTAAATATTAACAGACCCTTTAATTCTTAACAAACTCTACACAAATATGGTTTACAAAACAACAATTGTTTAACCTGTATAGTTTGTTGAGCCAAGCCACCAGTATAAGTTAAATCCTGATATACTTGTTCTTGAACTGTTGGGTACACAACCTGACTTTCTTGTGGATTAATTTCATACATGCTTGGATATATCTGTGCAGTTTGTATGTTGTTGTTTTGAGGTATGTAAGTAGTAGGTTGGGGGATGTAGTTTAGAGTTGTGGGTTCAACTGGAGTCTCAGGGGACTGAGATCTGTGAATTTAATAATTTTTTACTCATATATATTAAGGGGCTGGCTGGACGATATATATATATATATATATATGTATACTCACTTTATAGACCATTATTATAAATAAAACTGCCATTTATGTTGAGTGGGTAAATTATCATGGGCAAATATTAGTTGTCAGTTTTGACAATATTACAACAATTAAAATGTTAACTGTAGGGTGGGCTGTCTACTAGTAACAAATTTGGGTATTTCAAAAGCTTTAACAAAACTTCAAGTATTTGATTTTTCTTAACCCTCAAAATTGAGGCCTTTTTTACCATTTCAAATTTACCATTTAAAAAACATAAGTCATATCTTTTAATATGGTAGGATTAGGGAGCGTGGCGTATGGTTTTTGCCAAAATAAACTTTTTCAAAATAAAAATAAGCTTTGTTGAATGCTTACTAAAGACAACTATTTAAGACTGTATATAAAAGTACAATAACACTTTACTTACATTTGTGGAGTTGACAAAGTTTGTATATTATAAAAATCTTTCGACGTTGAACTTGTTTTTTTATTATTATCCTGATTTCGTTCAAATTGTCGTCTGTGTTCTTGTCTTGAAATTTTCGAGCTCGATTCTGAGTTGTAAAGCCACTTTAAATCTAAAAAAAGACTAAAGTTTTTTTTTTGCTTATTCAAGTAATATTTTGCCTAAGCAATACTTATTCAACCAGGTACTATTAAATTATTTTACTTAATGTGGTAGCAACAAAAATTTGCTTATAGCAAGTTACTGGTGCACCACACAAAACCGATTTTATCTTACATAAATTAAACAATTTTGCATACACATATATATAAGTCACCCATAAAGCTTTATTTTTTATATTACTGTATAAAATCTAGCAATACTTTAGAATTTAGCTAGCGTTTTTGGTTTAGCTAGGCCATATTAAATTAGCACATATAAATTGTTATAAATAAAGGTATATATATTTTTCCCAACAATTACTATGTACATGTCAATAAAAAAATATTTTTGCCTGCAAAATACTATATAAAATTAAATTTAACTTACTGTCGCCATCAGTATTTGGTTTGATTTTTCCATCTTGAGTATCAGGACTTCTTTTAATTCTTTCCTTTTCACTTTCCCTATAAATTTAACAACAAAATTTTAATATTACTAATAACTTGTTATTTAGGATTAGATATTTATCACTTCTGTACTGCTGTGTTGCATCTTGGTATAACATTTTATAACCCTGTTGTTTTGTACTTGATTAATCTGCATTTTTATATTAGTTTAATATTTTAAAACCTAAAAAATAGGTTTCTTTGATTTAGATATTGATTAAATTTTTATTTTAACATACAAATTTTAAATGCATTCTTGATGTACTGACCCATAAAGCAACATCTAGACCTTCAAAGAAACTTATTTAAAGTTTTCTTACCAATTGAACTCAAAATGAGTTAAAATCCACTAAAAGTTTGCTTTATTTTTGTAGAAAAGTAATTTTAATTTAAAAGAAATTTGATTATCAATTTCATTAAACCTAAACTAGTTTAAAATTTTTTTCATTTTCCGTTACATGCTGTTTTCCAATAAAACCTTTTAATTGTAAGTTGACACTAAACCTTACTTACTTTACTGTAATTTCCACACAACACAGCATTACAGAAGTAAAATCAATTTTTTAAGTCAATTACGCAATATATATCTATAACTAGCAATGACAAATTGCCATTTTTCGATTGTAGTTTATTCATGTATTTATTTATCGTAAATGCAATTCTTAAAATCGTTAAATACTTTAGATATTCTTTTCTATTGCGGTGACCATAATATGAAGTTTGTTTCAAATTAGGTTTTATATTTTCATCTTCTTTTGCGATTGGAGAGTCATTCTACAAAAAAATCATTAAAAAAATTTAACAAAATATTTAAAATGAATTTAAGGGCAAAAAGAAGGAAAATTTAAATGAATTAAATGACTTAAAACCATTACATTAAATGGGCGATAGATCAAGAATCTTATGCTAAAAAATGCCTTTGTACAGACAAAAAAAACATTTTTATTAACCCCTTTATTCATTAGTTTCTCAAATAAATCTGAAATCTTGACTTAAATTTTTATTTTTTTTTAACTTTTGGTTTTTTAAAATATGTCCATTTATAAAAATGTTTTTTTTTGATAATATGGGTAATACCAGAAAAGGTTTCAAAAATGATTACAAAGTTAATAATTTTAAAATTAAATAAGTTACCACAGAACTTAGGTCATCGTAATCCTGGTCAGTATTTTCCGACAACTTGTGTGAAGTAATAATTCGTTTTGGTATTCTGGTAAAAATGTTACAAAAAATATATCAAAAATTATATTAGAAGGTTACAACATAAAAACCAAATTTCCAAAAATTAAAATCCAACATGCAATAGCACAATTTAAATCAGCTACAACATTTAAGTCATTATATAATATATTAACATTCAGCATTTGTACAATAAATACAACACATTAAATAACCATTAACTTATAAGCAGCAATAAAGTATATCTACATGGTAAACCATAGATGAATTTATACAATAATTAAATAACTTTAATATTAAAGTAACCTGAAGTAAAATGTTAACATTTTAACCCTAAGACAATCCTAACAAAAAAAAACATAACATAAAGTACAATATAACAATATACCGAGTTTAAATTAAACGTCGATAAAAATTAAGGCACATAAATTTTACCTGTACACTTCTTTTAGGTCCTTCCATAAATCCAGTAAATAAATTAACATTGTTTTATTGTTTGTTGCAACTTCTAAGTTTGCTTCTTCTTCAGTTAAAATTTGTTTTAAGTCCTCAGCAACAACCTAAAAATAAATATTTATGAAAATTAAAAAAGTTAAGATTTGGTAAAAAATCATTCTAATTACAATACCAAAAAGACAGCAAATCAAAAAAAATTAATTTCATTTTAAACCTTACAACAAATGTAAGTAATTTACAGCTAAAACATAAAATAATTATAGTACAAAGTTAAAGTATTACAATAAGCCTATTTAAGATGCAAAATATTAGTCAGAACACTTGACAAGTATGATCATAATAATTGTTATTTTATCCCTTACAATAATAACCATACATTAATGCATGCATATGTTATAAGTTAAATAATATAGTTGTACTTAAAAACAGTAAAAATTTGAAATAATAGTTAATATACTTACTTCCGTCTTTTGTTCTGTTTCAATTTTACTTGTATTTTCTTCCAAATTTGCTTCATCAGCATTTTCATTTTTAAATTCGTTCATAGTTTCGTCCACATTTTCATTTTCACCTGAATTTTCATCATTTGAGTTAACTTGTTGTTTCAATTTTGTTATTTCTTCAAATAAATTTTCGCTATTTTCAGTTTCTAAATAAACAAATTAAAATTTTTAATATTGCAATATAATATATAGTCAAAAAATATTTATATATTAATGCGTAATAAAGAAGACAATTTAGAATGAAAACAGTAATATTTAAACCAATAACTCAAAAAAACGAGACTGTTATTTTACTTGCTATAACACACAGGTAAAAGATCAACTCAATCTATTAAAAATAAAAATCCAAAAAAATTTTTAGCAATTGCTTGCCCTAGAAAAATACACTAAATTCACATTTAAATCAACATAAAATATATTTTACCTTCTTTAAGCCATCGTTGTACCATAACTAGTACTTTACTATCCTCCAAAATATTTTTATTGGTGATCGGTAAAATTTTTAAAGTGTTCAAAATTTGAATTTTTAACTGAATTTCGGTTTCAAGGATTTTTGTAGAAGACGTCAAATCAACCATCCAACTCCATATTAAAGATAGACCATGAAATTTCAAAAATTCCCTAAAAATTTTACATATAAATTAAACAATTGTTTACATTAAGTTTAAATAGGATATTACCAATTAATATTATGTTTAGCAAACATTTTAATGAACACCAAGGTTAACAAATAAACAAGGCACAAGGTCACATATATAAATTAATTCAACTTAAAGATTAAGTTGGTATGAAACAACATAAAAGTGGATACTATTTAAAACTTGACACAAAACTTAGGTATGTAATTTAGAAATATAAATCACAGGTACTTTGCAGTTCGCAGAAAAATGTTAGACTGTGAAATACGATATAGAATAAGCAAGGACTTTAGAGTATAAAAGAGAATTAGCAAGGATTGTATAAGACGAGAGAGAATTAGCGAGGACCGTAAAATACTAAATACGAAAAATTAAAGTAAACTTTAAAGTATGAGAGAAAATTTGCACGGACCGCAAAGTACAAGAAAGAATTGGCTAGGACTATAAGATACGAGAGAAAATAAGCAAAACTGATAATATACAAAAGTTTTTCTGAGAACTGTAAAGTATAAGTGATCAAAAATACACCATATTTTATTATTAATTCTTATTTGGCCTTATATATTAAATTGGAAAAAAAACAATAGTTTTACCTTAAACATGAAGTGATTGAAGTGTTAGTTAACACATTAAGGCACAAAAGTCGTTGTTCCACAGTCTCACTTCGAACCATAAACCTTGACAACATTAAAACTTCTTTGGTTGTTTGTAATCCACTCATAAAACAATTTATTTCGTGCTCAAGCTAAAAAAAAGAAAAAATTTGTAATTTTTGATTTTTCTGATCAAGTATTTTTTATTTTTTAATTTAATTCAGCATTTAAAAATTTTGTTTTAATATGAAATTTTTAGATTATTCTTTAATAAGAGATAGTATTAGACATTAGCAAACATGCTAAATAAGAAATTTTAACAGCATTTAGAAATTGTTATTTATATTAGCAAAAAATTTTTTTTTTTTTTTCCGATGTTCAGAAAAAATTTTATCTACTTTTTTAATATATTATTACCTAATATACACTTACAGTATTATTAACAAATTCCTGCCATTTCTTTCCTTTCTTTTTCTCCTTTTTATCAAGTTCAACAGGAAGAGAGGTCAACAAATTTGTCGGTAAAATTTTCAAGAGGTCTTCGTCGTCGTCATTCTCATTCGGAGGTTTACCAAGATAACCTCTACACTTATCTGAACCACAAAAACATTTCTGAGCTTCTTTTCTATAAAAACATAACAGATTGAGTGTGTTAAGGTTAATATAAGGCTTTACAATATAAAAATTTAACTAAAACATTGTTAAGACACAACTTAAGGCAATATAGCCCTCCACATTATTAATTTCATGCCCAACTATTAAACATTTTTTGATCAATTTAAATTATAAAAAAATATTTAATTTATAAACACTACTTAAATGCCTCCATGAGCTGCATTTTTACTGAGTTGGCCTGTTACTATTTAAACTCTTGTCGTATAGTCTTAAAAAAATGGTGTAAAAATTCGCCTGCATGCTATAAATAACAGTTTTTGTATTAAGTATATTGACCCATACATTGACATGCTTTTAACTTTTATATATGTATATATATCAACTAATAAGCATCATATGTATAGATTGTAAAATTATGTTTAACAAAAAAATAAATAAAATTACCCATATCTTTCAAACTGATAATCAAAAGTAATTTCTTCACCGGCGGAGACATTTCTTTTCGCGAAAAATCCAACTCGAAGTCTTCCGTTGACCGTCCACTTCTGAGTTTCACAGTTTGGATCACAACTGTGATTGATAAAACGAGAGGTATTGCCTTTTAAAGTAGCATCCACAACCTAGAAGTTAAAGAATGATAACATAAGGTTTTGTGAGTTATTGTATGTTGTGGTAGGTATGGTGTAAGCTCTACTAAGCATTAGGTAATTTGTTGTAAGGGAGCTTACGTCTTGAGTTTAAATTTGTGTTTATTCCTTGCAATACTTTTATATCTGATTTAAAATATTAGTAAACTATAGAAGTAGAATTTAAAAATGGTGAAAGGTTTAATTAAACACAAAATACTAAAATTTAAAAATTAATTTAAAAAATAAAAAACAACATTTAAAAACAATTGAACACTACTAAATAATTTTAAACTCCTAAATAATAAAATTAAATTTTAATTGCAAAAAAGGCCAAAACTCATTGCAAAAAATTATAAATATTTTAAATTTACCTCATTTTGGGATAGAGCCATGAAGTAAAAATGTTGTTGACTTTCCTCAGCATATATTTGAGATCTTTTGTAGAACTCAAATGGATCCAATACTTCCCCGCAATATTCCATCAAAAACTGGCCCGGGGTTAAGTCTGAGGTTGCTTGTAAACCCCAACCCTTCCATGTTGTTTGAAAAACCTGGGTCGGGGAAAATTCTTTTCTTTGAAAGCTGCAAAAATTTTTTTAAATATTATTTTTTTGTAGATTTTTTACGGGAAAAAATTAATTTTTTTTAATATTGAAAATTTAAGTTGATTTTAATTTTAAAAAGTGGTACCACCATTTTAGATATTACAGTTTCTAATTAAAATTTGAAAAAATTTATAAAACAAAATTTAAAATTGATGTATATATGATTTATATATATAACCAGTTTAATTTTCTACCTTCTAATGTTTAAAAAAGAACACATTTTTATGATTGCACAAAAATATTTTTAACGATAATATTTTTCCCCACTGCTCTCATGTCATAGCACTTTTGAGTAAGACGGTATAAACCTTTGTTGAGCTGGCACTTAATCAGCAGCTTAATTATCAGGCAAATATAATCAATAATATCCCAAACTGCCAATAGCAACTTGAGACTGGGTCAGAGTAGCTGATATTATGTTCAGATTGTGAAGTTGACATATCCACATCGAAGATAAATAAATGTAAAAAAAATTAACAACAAACTTACCGCTTATTAGTACAATGCTCCTTAAACAAACAACGTGACGTACATTCGATCATAAGAAGGCGATTTAAACAATCATTACCACAAGGTGTCGCATCGTCCTCAGCCATGTTGTAACATTCACATTTCATGTGCCGAATTTCTTTACAAATTCGAGATTTTTTGCTATAAATTATAAAAAGTAAAACTACTTTTAATTCATTGTATAAAACTTTTAATTCATTGCATATTTAGTAAAACTACTTTTAATTCATTGTATAAAAAAACAAAAATATTATTATTGAAAGAATAGACATGTAATACACATAAAAAGTAAGATTAAATGTGGTCCTAGTGCTTAAGTTAAATATTTAATTGACATTTATTTTTTACAGCCTTAAATTTAAAAACGTTAACTACAAAACCATCATTTTAAAAAAAAATTAATTTTTGCTTTAAAATCAAAATACATTTTCTTACTTTTTTCCCAAATAAATATTTTCATCAATAAGTTCAAACTTAGGTAGTTCTGTTGGTAATTCCTCATTTTTTGATAACTCCGAGCTAAAAAAACATAAATCAGATAATAACAGTATGGAAACAAACTATACTTGATATATATTCTTTAAATGTTGTTATAATAAATGTAAAGAATGTAGAATTATAATATTGAGTTAATATTATTAAAAATTTAATCTCCAGAAATTACAAAACAAGATTACCTAGATGACTTTTCTTCTACTGAAACTTGGTTTACAAGTAAATTTTCTTCATTTATCTAAAATTACAAAAAAATCAAATTACCTTATTAGTAAGAAATATCTTGATATACAGGTGATAATTAACAAAGAAATAAAACGGTCAATAATATCTTAACCGAGTGCCTATAATTTCACTATAACTTATAATTAGTAAAAGCAAAAAAATATCTTTTTTAGTACAAGGCAATATAAATTGCTTATCTATTTTCACTTTAAAATCATAAATTAAATTACTCTTAAAAAAAATAATAATAAGCAATACTCATCAACCATTTAAAATAATAAATAAAATACCTTAGACTATATAATACCTTATATAATACCTTATATTAATTATATGATATATATATATACCTTATTATTATCTGAATCAGGTGATTTATTTGATGTTGATCTCATAAAAACTCTTGGTTTTGTTTTTTCCAGAATGGTTTTAATTCGTGTAGATCTTCTTACTATAGTAAAAAAAACATAAAAATTATGTACAATTTTGGTAATTTGTTAAATTTAAATTGGTATAACAATTGTCGTATTCACAGACAACAAAAGAGGGATAAGAAGAAAAAAAACAGTTAGAATTAAACCCAGTACCTTTATTTTAAAATGTTATATTTACTATACTTGCATTTTAATAAAAAAACTTTTATAATTTACAGAATATAACATTGTTTATTATAACTATGTATTTATACAAATCAAATACCTTCATTATTATCTGTTGAAGATTCGTCTGAATTATTAACATCTGAGTTAACTTCTGAATAAACCAAAAAATCATGTAAATCAATTATTAGAAAAAAAGAACCCAAATTAGGAAAGTAAATAAAATTGATTTTGAAAGTAATCTAGTTTACTATTGTTAGCATAAAAATATAAAAAAATACCATTTTCAGCCATAGTGTTGACTTGGTTAGAGTTTTCTTTTGTCATTTCAACATTATTCACAACCTTCAAGCAAATGCAATATTAAAATGACAATTTGACAACATTTTAACTAATTTTTAACTTGATAAAGGCATGTAAGAAGTCCATGTTAAAACAAAACAGGATTTTAGTATTTTTTGACTTAATTAAGTTACATCACATGAGCATAAAAACGATTTTTAAAACATTTTTAAAACAAGTCTAGTAATTACTCACCTGGCTTTTAATAGATGTATGATCAAGATTTTCATTAGGTATTATCTTCTTTTCAGATATTTCTTCATTATTAAAAATCATGTTATTCTTAATTTCATTTAAAGTTTTATTAAACCCTTGTATTTGCTCAGGCTCAAGTAATTTTGGCTCCAATTTATTATCTTTAAGGTGTTTAAACATTTCTTCATTTTTACATTGATCGTTTAATAATTCTTTCTTAACACATGTCGAATTTTCATTTTTGAGCTGATATTCATTTAATCCTTTTCTAATAAAAGTTGTTTTTAGTCCTGTATTCAAAATACTACCTGAAGTCCCATGTTCTACTGAAGTAAGTAGACCATTGTTTTGCATAGTTTGTTTAACACTTGCTGATGAGTTTTCAAAACTAGTGTTTAAAGATGAGATATCTGTTGCTGTTTTTATTTCTGTTTTTGGGTGTGACTCTAACCAGTCATTACACCACTTTTTGGTTGGTAAAATTGGTTTAATATGATGCTGTTTTGCGGCATTCGATTCAGGACTATTTGATGTTATATTTGAAACTGAATTGTTTTCTTCTTTATTTTTAATATCAAATAAATCTTCGGTTTTGAAAAAATTTGTTTCAGAATTTTGAAATTCACATGGTTTGTCAGGTGATTTTTGAATTGCTTCCAAAAAAGTAGAAGTGTCCGCAGAGTTTTTAATTTGAGTTGATTGACTTTGAATTGGGTCATCAACAAATGAAAACATGTCAACACTAGATGCCAGTGTGGAGTTTTGTTTAGGTTGAATATTTACATGATCAGTTTTCCTTATTAGCTGTACATTTACATTTTCATAATTACAAAATTCAGTTTTAGTATTTTCCACAATGTTGATGCAACTATCCTTTTTTGGACTGAATATAGGGTTCTGGTGAAGAATTAAATTTAATTGAAATTAAGTAAAGTATAAAGGTATGTTTAAATTAATTTTGTATTTAACTTTAAAACAAAACAAGTTATTGCTAAACTGTTTTCAGTTATGCTTTAGAAATGTAAATATTTTTTTTACTTACAGTATTGTCATCTGCTTCCTGAACAGATATTTCTTTTTTAAATTCTAAAAATAAAATCTGATTTTGAAATTTTTAAGAAGAGATATGTTATGAACTACGGGTTATGTGCAATTCTCTTTTCGTTTTTTAAAATAGATTTTTTTTTTTTTTTGACATATCTTTATCCTCGATGTGGGAAAGTCGAATGCGCGACTTAAACATAGAGTAACATCAGTTACTCCAACCCAGTCTCGAGTTGCCTGTGGCAGTTTGGGATATTATAGATTATAATTGCCCGGTAATTATACTGCTGATTAAGTGCTGGCTCAGCAGGAGTTTATACCGTTTATAGCGCCTTACTCAAGGGCGCTACAGCATGAGGTCAGTGGGGATTGAACCCATGACCCCATGTGTGGTGTAGCAAGTGTTCTTACCACTACACCACGCTGCCAGATTAATTATAACTGAGTAATTCTAAATTTAAATATTAACAATAATTGTTCCTACCATTAGAAGGGCTTGTTTTAGATTTAGTCGCGACATTTTCATTGAAACTATCACAAAATCTCTAAAAAAAACACAAATTTGTATTTAAAAGTTAATTAAAGTAAATGTAATTAGTAAGTTGAAATAAATTCTTTTTTACCCGTTTTTTTGGTACGTGTATTAATTCATCAGCAGAATTTTGTGCAGTCATTGGACTTATTTCCAAAGAATTACATTCCAATCTAGTAGGACTCCTAAAAATATTTCCATATAATGTTATATTTAATTTAAAACAATATTAAAATTAGGGTAATATGAAAATAAATTTTTTTTAGAAATATGCTGAATCATTTTGTTTTGCAGTTTAAACAAAAGTTTTTTTTTTAATAACTAGGTTTGGTGACCATGCCATAACATACATACTTAAAATCTTAATATTTTAACGTTAATATTTGTGGCATGTTTTATATAATTAAATTGATTTGTCATTTTTTCCCGTCGCATTGATGTAATTATTTATTATATATTTTAAAATTCACTGTCATTGATGCGCGAAAAACTAAAATAAAAAAAAATAAAAAAACTATTAGTATATATATAGTTATATACCTTATAGTATCCACGTTTTTTTCTTTGTTGCTTTGATAAATTCCATTTAAAGTAGTTGCATTTATATTCGATTTCACAACAGAATTTTCATTATCATTGTTTTGTTTTTTGTTGGGTGATGAATCCAAATTGGACGCTGAGTTTGCATTTAGTTTTGCTGCAGTTTTTGGTTTAAAAAGAATTTGGCAATTATCTTTTATTTTAAAAGTTTGAAAGTTTTGCAGCTTAACCCTTTTGCAGTGTTTTAGGTTTTGATCGAATACCTTTTCCATTTCCTGACTACCTGGAAAAATAAGTTACAAACAAAATTAAAAGTAGTTTTTAGTTTTAATTATTTCAATTCTGGGTTTTCAATTTTTTTCAATTCTGGGTTTACTTCCAAGTTTTTATTTAAAAGCTGGTAAATTCACGGCTTTTAGGCATTACTTATCTGCCTTTTGTTTAAAAAAATACGATCAACTATATAAACGTATTGGTAGCCAAATTTAACTAACTGTTTAACTGTTGATAGTCTAATAGCGATGCTATTCTTTAAATTCTAATTTTACACACCGACATACTGACAAATAAATAGACACAACATTTAGACAATTAATTTCCCTTTGCTAGCAAACTTTACAAATTGTGACAGACGAAACAAAATGCTGCAGAATGCCAAAAATGGAGGGAAAAAATGGTGGATTAAAAGAAAAAAAATGAAAAAATCAGAACGTAAAAAAATTAAAGGACATTTCAATGAAAATAACAAAAAAATGGTCACATTTAAATATTAATTAAATCAGAAAAAAAATAATTATCATAAACAAAAAATTACCTGAAACTACCCAAGGCAATTGGTTTCAATAAATCTAAATACATGTTTATAAACAAAAATCTGAATTTATAATGATATTCTGTCAAATTTAATTAAAGTCACTTTTAAACTGTCGATGGGTCTGCTTTCTTTATTAACTTACTAACATAGTGGGGCTTAATTTAAAAACCAAAGTATTCACCTATTTTTGTTAACTACTTTTATTTTAATTAAAAAAAGGTACAGTATAAAACAGTATTACAATAGCACTCTAAAATATTTATAAAAAATGTTAAAAGAGCAGCATCTAAAAATAACAATTAAAACAAAAATATTTTGCCCAAAAGAAATTTTACAAAAAAAACTACAATACTATGAAAATATTTATTTTAAAGTGTTAAATAAAACTTTTTTAGGAAAGATTATACTAATTAGGTTTTCAATAAAATGTTAATTGTATTCTTGAAAATAATATTCATTGATTTTTATAAAATTTAAATTTTTATTTTGTTGAAAGAATAGTTTATAAATGCCTCAACTTTAGGTCAGTTCTGTTTTAAATCTTATTGGCCCGTTTTTAACCAATAGAATTTAAGTATTTGGAACATTTACTCTGAAGTTTTCATTATTTGTTGTTGGTTTTCTAAACATTCTTTTAACTTATCTTCAGTCATCGTCATTCGTTGTTCGATGATTGTCATAGTCTAAAATAAAACCATAATATTTAAAGTTTTCAAATTCAGACAAAAGTTAATACTGTTTACAGAATTTCGGTAAAATTAGAACAAGGAATCAGAGGGAATCAAACCCAGGACCTCATGCAGTTAGGCCTAGTTGGCAACAAAAGTTTAAACTAGCACAAGCAATTTTAGACAGTGTCAACAAAAATTAACAAAATAAAAGGAATTTTAACTTAAAAAAGCATAAAAATCCTTACCTGCGTTAACATATCTAACTGTCCAACAATTTGGTCAAGTGTTGCCGCCAGTTTTGGTGAAATTCCCCGATCGTCTTGTCTTGCTGTAATACTTGTCCCAAACTGACTTACACCGGACTCCTCTGCATTGTTATGAGTGTCCACTGGGTGGCGTGAGGGAGCTGTTTGTTGGGATCGGCCAGCAAGTTTGCTGTGCGCCAACGAGACATGATGTGAAGGAGATATTTCTATTTGTTCTGGCTGTTATGAAAAATTAAATCATATATACATATAAGCAAGCTATCTTTGTTAAACTAAAGAGTCTAAGCCATAAATGCCAAGAGTAATGTATGATTAGGTCAACCAAAAAATTCCTGGGTTTGATTTTAGCTTCAAACAATATCATAACGCCAAAAATTTTCAAGAAAGTTGTTAAAAATTATAACTAAATTAATGTAGTGTAGAAACAGATAAAAACAAGATTAAAGTAAACACTATCTTACAGCACCCTTGACCAGTACAATATACTTCTTAAAAAAATTAAATTCGGGGATACTTTACATTAAAATAAGTAAAAATAAACACAAAAACTTACTGCTGGTTCTTGAACTAAATCTCTAGGCTCTGTCTCCTTAATACAATGTGTAGGTAACTGTTCACTACAAACACAACTATCTGGAAAAGATTTTTTCGCTGGATTTACTGCTGTTTCTTCTGCGTGACTTCTCATCTTGTTTTTAGTGGATTGTAATTGTTGTGAGGGATCAGTTTGATCAAAATTAGTTTTCCAAACAATGACCTAAACAAAAAAGATGTTGTTAAATGAAAAATTGACCTTTTTTTAAAAAGAATATTTAAAATAAGAGTGTTTATAATAATTCAATTTTTTAGTTGTTCAAAAATATCTGTGTTTATTTATAACCTAATTTCTTTTCAGTTTGGATAAATTGACATAACTGAAAAATATAGAAAAAAAGAAAAAAACAGAAAAAGAAAATTTATAAAACTACAAATAAATTACTTGGTCATCTGCTCCACCTGAAGCAAAATATTCTCCATTTCTTGAGAAACAAGCTGCAGTGACTGGCTCCTAAAAAATAAAAATACAAGAAAAAAATTTAAGTTATAATTTGTAAAATAGTTAGAAATGGTTACGTTATCATTAACTATTATAATTTGTTTATTAATTTTCAAAATTTGACTGCAATTCTTAGCTAATATTTGTTAGCGATATTTCATCTGCTTAAATACCTTTGATTTGGACATACATATATATAATTATTCACTAAACCCAGTTACATATAAATTGTATAATAGTTTATTTACAAAATACTAACATGATGGCCATGCAGTGTAAAGAATAATCTTCCTTCTAACAAGTCCAATATCTTAAGTGTGCAATCATTAGAAGATGTTATCATGTAATTTCCAGTAGGATGAAATGAAACTTGATTTACTGGACCATTGTGAACTATATAACAAAATAAAAACATTTTTTATGAACGTATTTACCCAATTTCAGATAAAGTACTGACATTAAAATTAAAGATATAATAGACCCCTTACATTTTTAATTTAGGGTGTATATACTACCTTATTGGAGTTTTAAATAACCTGGTCAAATAAAGCTTTAATTAATTTTTTAGGTATGTACATATATAAAAGATTGCTTTAAGTTAAAAGGCGCTTTAACATGTAAAACGTAGAATCAAACCATTGACTTCAGGATTTAAAATTTCAATGAATTTGGTATATTGCAAATATTGATAACTTAAAAACTAAACCTTGATAATGTTGAAGTAGTTTATTGGTTCGAATATCCCATATTTTAACAGCAGAATCTGTCCCAGCTGAAGCAATACAAGTTCCACTTGGATGAAATTCAACATTGTTGACAAAACCTCCTGGTTGGTAGAATGTGTGGATACATTCTTTACTGTTTCTGTATTTTAAGGCAAAGATTTTTGTGTGAATAAAAAATAAAAAAGACGTTATTTTTATAGTTGGTATATCACTTTGCATATAGAATTTTTATCTCAATTTTCCCAATTTTTATCCCTCTTTTTATCTCAATTTTCCCAATTTTTATCCCTCTTTTTATCCCAATTTACCCAATTTTTAACCCTACATTTTTTTGTTGAATATTTTTACAAAAAAAAAATTTAAAAAAATGAAAAAGCCTACATTAAATTAATAATTAAGAAAATAAAATATTAAATTTGGTAGATTTATTGCAATAAGTAAAGTTGATCAATTAAACAACAAATCAAGTATAAAACACCAATACCTGTCCCATAGTTTCACTGTTTTGTCATCACTTCCTGAAACTATAAGTCTGTTATCAGGTGAAAATCTACAAAATAAAATTAAGTCCTAGGTTAAAAGCCCATCGCTGGAATGTGAAAAAATGATCGAAAAACAAACCTAAAATTCGAAGCTTTAGATATAATAAAAAAGTAGTTATAAAGTGATGTTATAAAGAGAACACATATAAAGTGATGAAGTAATTAAAACACTTGGCTTTATTACAAGAGGTCCAGGGTTTGATTTCAACTGCATTTATGTTGTGATCAGGTAACTAATGTTATCCAATATTTAGTCTGTAAAGTTATCCTTTTTACATCGAGGATAACTATATACAAAAAATAATTTTTACTACCATTTTTAATTAATTTAATATCTAAACTACATAACTTAGTGAAAATTCAATTTAAACACTTACTTAGCACTTCTAACCCAGTTCATATGCTGGCTGAATGAAAACTGAAACTTCTGTCGGTGGACTGACCACATTTTAATTGTTTTATCGTCAGATGAGGTTAAAAGGTTAAGACCATCACTTGAAAAATTAACGCTCCGAACGGTAGCAGTATGAGCTTTGAAGACTGTGGATTCACCTTTGCTATAAGTTTAAATTTTAAACAATTTTACATTTTTGATAATTTTAGTTTTAGGTAGTATTGAGTAATTTAAACAGATATATACATATATATTTAGATACTAAAAAGTTTTAATTTTATTTGTTTAAAATAAATTTTTTAAATATTATATATAGGCTATATATATATATATATATATATAATAGATTTAATAAGGTGAACATTATCAAAATCTTTACACACTAAAACAAAAGTTGTGGTTACTACAGCTGTCTTGTTACATTAAAATTAAGTATTTATATATATAAACAAATACTTACACAGTAGGAAGCCAGAGTCTAACAGTTTTATCCCTTGATGCCGATGCAACAAGTTGACCAGAAGGCGAAAATTGAACCGACATAACAGCATCCTAAAAAAACAATAACATTTAAAAATATTCAAAAAGAAGAGTAATAAATTAATAATATTACGAGTTTAAATTAATACATAAAAATGGGCAAAAACAACTAGTAAAGATGTTATAGGGAATTATGTTTAAATTTTTTCTGACCTTATGTCCAACAAATCTGTAGGATCTCATATTTTGTTTAAAATTCCAAACCATAACACAAGAATCCATTGAACCAGTGGCTAAATTATAAAAAAAAAATAAAAACAAAGACTGGCAAGCCAATATAAACTAGTTAAACAAATTAAACACAAAACCAACAGAAAAGACATTAAGCAATAACACTAACCAAGTGTATGGAGAAAAAAAATAAACATATTGAAACATCACAAAATTAGTTGATCACATAAAGATTTATGTTAAACAATTTAACAGTGTCTTAATTGTTTTTAACTATGCATAATGTTTAATGTAAATTTACCAAGTTGTTTCATATTTGGGTTGAAGTCACAACTTGTGACTGTGTCCCTGTGACCTTTGAATTGCCTTTCAAGTGCAGGATCCTCCTAAATAAATTTAAAATTATAAAAAATAAACTTAAATAATACTCTTTTCAATTATCAGTCTGTCAGTTATTTGACCAAGTTTGTAATTTGCAAGTTTTTCTACTTTTTTACAAAATCAATTTTTTTAAATTTTTATAGAACTGCCAGACTGTGAGTCTTCAAAAAATATTTTATAAAGCTGTTAATTAAATTTTATAATTGCCAACAACCTGGAGACCTGTAAATTCTAAGTTAATAAACAAACAAACAGACAATTAACAACTAAAAGAAAAAACCTAATATCAGAATATATTATATACCTAATATCAGAATATATTAATTTACTTACAAGTATGTGAGCCATTTTCATTTGTTTTTTTGTGGTTTAACTCCTTTGCAAGTAGGTAATTTCAAAGTTATTTGTAAGTCAATTTATCAAAATTAAAATATTTCTCCAGCCTTTAATTATCTAGCTTTAAAGACATTTACATAAATTCTAAACCCGTTTCTGCATAAAAAAACAAATCAAATAAAATACTTTAATACAGTTTGTACGATAATTTAGCAAAAACATGAAAAAACTATCTTATTTTGCAAAACCTTTATTTACAAAAACCTAAAAAACCGTTCATGTTTAAAATAATAGTCGTTACCCGCGAACAAAATACAATTTTTTTACACCACGCCAAAGTAAGTAAATGACGTACGACATATATTTTATCCTCCTTAGATGGCACGGATATTTTTTAAAATGTTAAAAAATAATTAAACTTCAGTGTAAATAAAAAATAAATCCTAAAAAGTTTTTTTAAATTAACCTGATTTTTCAGTTTTAAGTTTCAAATTTTGCCGTGGTGTTCTTGTTACATTAGTCCACCTGGCTTCTCTACACAAAGTCTAGTGTTAGATACCCACTGATTACGAAGTAGCGCATTTAAGTAACGTAAGGTTTTATAAATTTCTTAAAAAGTCAATTAGCAGATTATATTGCAAAAAAACTAACTGCCAGAAAAGATAAGAGAGTGTGTCAAACTAACAAAAGTTATCCTGTATTTTTAGCTAGCACAATTTTGTTGTTGTAGCTTTTTTGTATTCGACAAAAGTAAAAATCTAACATGCACAATAGTAACTATTCATTATAGCGACATCACAAGTAACATGGACAGTGGATAATAAGATGAACATTATCATAAATGATTGCTTAAATAATGTGTTTATATTTTGCACATACAAGATTGCTTTCTAATTAGTTATTACTGCAATATATGTGACAGAAATAGAAAAAAACGTATTCAATGGGAGAAAATTTGATTCTAGTTGAAACATCTTGCCCGCCATCTCGCGGTGAACTTTTTTTATCGGTGGAAAGAACGAAGAACAGGCAGTAGCACCAACTTAAGAACAGTGTGTAAAAAAGTCGCAGCATCGACAAAAAATTCGCCAAAATAATAAGATGAGTACTTTATCAGTTACATAGTACTTTTAAATTGTGTCTAAGTTAGTAAAATAAGAATTAGATAAACTAACAGCAAAATAAGAAAGTGAAAAATGGCCTAAATTTTTATAAAAACAGTAAAAATAAAAAAAATAGTTTTAGAAACTTGAAATAAGTTTTAAATGATATCGGAAAATAGTTTTATCCAAAACCCCAACAAGAATATGAAAATGGTGACGTCATTAAACCACCAACCAGTAAAAAAGCAAATTTTAAAAAAGAAATAAAAAAAGCCTAAAACAAGATATGGCAAGCTAGTAGTGTTAGCTATTAACCCGAATAATGCGTGATCACGTGACCTTAAACTCAGTCACGTGACGTTAAGGGCACCACGTGGTCGGTAAAACTGTGCGTCGTGATCTAAAACAACAGAAAAAATCAAAAAATCAACTATCAACTAAAAGTAAACGAACTAGATCAGTGAGAAATAAGGCAGTCGATAACATAATGCTACTAGAAGGTGCAAATAGAGAGGTATGACGTCACCGCAACATAACGTCACGCAGTGACATGTCGTCATCAACGTCGTGTGACGTCAGCTCTAGTTCGTAGGGTAGGCGCGATTGGCCAGTTTTGTAATGGCTTCGGAATCGGTCAGCATTGTCAGTTTGAAGGGGCTTTCCCCTTTGTGGGATGCTACGGCGGTAGTTGCAGCGACTTTGGTGGTAAAAAGAAGATAGAGGTCGTGACTGGCTGGCGAGTCTGTGACGTAACAAAAGTGATTAAAGTAATTTTTTAGAAAATTTATTATTAAGGCTTTTTGAAATTTAAAGTTATAATTTTTTTAAAGTTACTACCCTCATTTAAAGTGTTTACCCCTGTTTTAAAGTTGTTACTCTAATATTGTTTTAAAGTTGTTACTTTCATATTTACTTTGTTGATTTTCATTCTCCGATTCGACTTGCATTAATTTTGCTTCATGCTTGGCTGCAAATGTATTCAGTTCCACGTTGTCCATATCACTAACTCCTTCCACTAATACCGGAAAAAAATCATCCGCCAGATGATGCAAAGGAGCTAAGAATTAAAACGTAAATTTTTAAAATTCCAAAATAACAAAAAAATAAAATCTTGACTGAATAAAATTAAAATTACCTTTACTACTTTCAGTTAAGTTCGTAACATTAACATTGTTGGGTACAACCATTGTATGGCTAGGGTTCTCGGTGGGCAAGACCATTGTTGAAGAAGGTTGGTCGTAGGTTTGGTATTGATATTGTGGGGCTACATGATTGGGGTAATGTGGGTACATCACGGGGTTAGAGTACGGAACTGCATGGGTTAATGTGTTCTAAAGTAAAATTTACAAATTACATTTTTTTTTCTCAAATTTAACATCTTTTTTAAACTTATTTAATTAAAAAAAAATTTAATTAGTATTAGAAATTGGTTTTAATTTTTTTAAGGTTAAGTTTATTAATTTTACACAATGATTCAACTTACAGTGTATTGGTAAGGATTTGGGTTTTGAGCAATAATATAATAAGTAGGTTGAGGTGCTGATACATTGTATCCATTTATTGTACCTAAAAATTAATCAAACATAAATCAAAAAATTTACTTTTTTAACCTCAATTTTATTATTTTTTACCTAATTTACCTTTTTCTCACCTTATTATATTTTTTAACCCAGTTTTTTAAAATTTTAGTCATATTTTAATTTTTAAACTCTTTTTTTTATTTTTATTTAAAACTCATTTTTAATTATTTTTTTAAACTTAATTTTCTAAGCACATTTTTATTTTTTTCAACTCATTATTTTTATTTATTTTTTTTTATTTTTATTTTATTAAGATTTTTACCCTGACTGTAGTAATATTGATCTTGTATTTCCGACATCGGTTTGTGGACTTTCCCATCTGGCCCCACTTGGTAATGGGGTCCATTGTACATAGGACTAGGGTGAAGCTGGGTTGGGGCAACTACTGGGTGACCCGTGACCCCAGTTTGAAGAGGGTAAGGTTTAATATTTTGAGGGGGGTAATAGGTGGTAGAGTGGGGTAAGGTGGCTGCTAGAAAAACAAAAAAATCTTTAAAAAATAAAATAAAAAATAAATTTTAATTAATCAACAATAAGGTTATATCTTGTTAATTTTTATAAAATAAATATAAATTTAATTAATTACTAACCATTAGGCAATACTGTCTCAGTTGAGGTATATCCTGGACTTGTGTTATTTGGTATATCTCCATTCTAAAACAAAAATTAATTTAACAAAATTTAAAAAAAATTTTAACAATTAAAAAAAAACATCAAATGTAAATAAAAATTACCACAACAAACTTTAAAAAAATAAACAACTTGAAAAAACATTAAGTGCAAAAAGAATAGTTTAAAAAGGAAATAAATTAGTATATTGGTTTTAACTTACCAGTAACTTTGGTGCTTCAGTAATATTATTTTGATTTTGTGAAACTACAATATTCACAGTGTCTTCTTTTAGTTGTTGTTGTGTTTCTTGTTTGTTGTTAGGAACATTAACAATTGCTTCTACTTTTTCAGAACTTTTTGCCGTCTATAATATAAAAAAATACTGTTATACTACATAAGTAATGGTTTTAAAATTCTATAAATTTAAAAAGATTTAATTTTTTACCTCATTATTTGGATTTTCTTGAGGTTGTTCAATATTTTTTTCATTTACATTTTCTTGTTTTACCTTTTAAAAAATTTTTTTTTTTTTAAATTAAAAAAATAAAAAATAAGAGATTTTTAAAATAACTTTCTCTTATCCTTTTTTAAATAATTTTTAACATTTCTTTATTTTTACCGACATATATATATAAATAGTTGTATTTATTTAAAGAAAAAAATTATTACCTTCTCAGTAGGTTTATTAATGTTTAAATTTTCCACCCGAGTTGTTAGGTTATTAGGTTGAATATTTTGGTTGTAATTTTGACTATTTCCATACTGTGTCTAAAAATAAATTCAAAAAAATTTACATTTTAAAAAATCAACTAAAAAATTTGTTTTTAAATTGCCATTTTAAACTCAAAAATACAAAAAAAAAAAAAATTAAAAAAAAAAATTAAAAAAAAACTTTTTAACTGTAGAATGTTTAATAATTTTTCTTAATTTTAGATTTTTTTAACTTACTGTTTGCATGGGGCCAGTTGGGTAATAAACAAGTTGAACTGGGGCAGGTTGGTAGGGGGCTTGAAACGAAGGGTAATGGGGTTTGGAGGGGTTTATTTGTTGATACATTTGGGGTGGATGGGTCATGTTATTTACCCCACTCGAGACAGGGGTCTAAAATTTAAAAAAATATTTTTATTTTTTTAATTAAAAATATTTAGTATTTCGAATTTATAATTTGTTGTCATTTTTTATTTTATTTGCTTAAAATTTATTTTTCTTACCTAAATTAATGGTAAACGCATTATTAAAATTTATTTTTATTATTTACTTTTTAATTAAAGACAATATACTAGAAATCTATATTTAATTAAGCTTTCAAATAAAAGATACTGACATTTAAGATGCAAAAATTTGTAGCAGCCATATTTTGACAGTTAAAATGTAGTTTGCAGGCTAGCGAAATAACAAGTATAACTTATTGATAAATTAAAATTAAATTGAAAATATTTTACCTGAGTTGTGGTGGGAGCTGCTTGTTCATAATTATTTGTGTTTGCTAAAAACAAAATTGACAATAAAAAAAAATTTATTTAAAAAAAAAAAACTTAAAAAAACAGAAAATTTTGTGTTAAAAAAAATAAAAAATATTTTTTTTATAAAAATACAAGAAAATTTTTGCTCTGACCTTGATTTGCCATTTGGGGTTGTGTGTTATAAGGGGAAGGGGAAGCCCCATTTTGACCCATCATGTACTGCATTGGTACTTGTGGGTAACTTGGGACCATAAGGGGTTTACCCCCTGGGTAAAGTACAGGTTGACCGTCAAGGGTAACATAAGGAAAACCTGAAAAAAAAAAAATTTTTAATGTTTTTTTATATTAAATTTAAAATATTTTTATTTTTTTTACATTATCTTTTAAAAAAAAATTTAAAGTAATTTTTTTAAATCTATTTTGTATATACAAGATTACTATAGTGGCTTAAAAGAGCTTAAAACAATACTTGTAAGTTATGAAGAAACACAAATGTTTACAATACTTAAGCATGAAAAACAGGCTAGAAAAAGAACTCGATGTTGTTATCATTTAATTTTTTGTATAGGTTTTTAACTTTTGAATATAATCTACATTTAACTCAAATTTTCTCTAAAATAAAAATAAAATTTAATTTATGATTTTTTTGTATACTATTCTGTAGTAAAACTTTTGTAGGAGCTCATTTTTTCTAAATAGCCTTACTAGGAATACCTTGCAATAACAAAGTTTCCCAACGGCGATCCTGTTTTTCTCAACTTTTTTTATTTAACTATTTTTATTTTCTATCAAGACCTACGCTAAACTATATTTTACAACACATCCCTATATGATTAAAACCTGTATTAGGATGAGTTAACAAAGTCCCAGGTTTGATACTAAAACCTGACGGAATCGCAATCAACAATTGTTTCTCGTAAAAATCAACCACATGACACTTTTCATGCATGAGTGATTGTGCTCCAAAAGAGCCAATCACGTCACAGCATTCTAGAATTACAAACACATGCAAAATTACCACGTCCAAGTTCAAAGAAAAGGAAAAAAATAAAGAGAAAAATTTTTTTTTAAATAATAAACAAAGTAATTTAACTAATTAAAATTAGTTTAATTTAAATAAATTTTGTAACAATTAAAGTAAATATTAGTTAATAGTTTGCCCTACGATCGGGATTTAAGTTGTTGTAATAAAGTTGCATCTTTCAACTAATATTTTTCCGCGATAATTTACCTGCGCACCACAAACGGCAGTTTTTTATTTTAAAGACTTTAAATTAAACTGACATATATTTTGCCCACTAAGCCTTATTATGTATAGCTAACTCAACAAAACACCAATTAAAATTAAAAAACAAAAGTTCTATAGTCACTTAGGTATATTGTAAAACATTTTTGAACTTACCTAAGTAGGGTACTAGTCTCGGGTGTTGCTCTTGGGGGTTGCCCCAATTATCCTTGTTATTTTGAAGAGGGTCATTTTGTTTGAAAACAGAAGGCGAACTATTTGAAGATGCTGTAAAAAAATTGTAAATATTTTTTCGAGTTTTAACTGGCATTTAAAATTTGTTAATCTGTTTTTAAATAAATTTTAGTTTCAAAGATTGTAGACAATGAAATAAAAAAAAGATATACATTTGAGTTAACTCAATATTAAAACAACCAAAAAGTTTTATTTTCTTTCCTAACTATCTTTAAAAATAATTTTAAGTAGATTTTTACAAATTTAATATTTAACTTATTCTTACCGTTGCTAAAACTTTCTGTAGAGAGATTATTTTGTTTACGAGAGAGAACTGTGATCCCAGAAAAACTATTCGACTTATCGGTTAAATTTGAACTACTCAGTATTGAGACTGGGGGATTCCCTCCACCGCTACTACTGCGACCCGGCAAACTTCCTAAATCTAGAAGTAAAAAAAAGTAGATGTTGAATCCTAAAATAGCTTTAAATTTTGTGATATAATTATAGGGTCTATTGTTGGCAAATATGCATAAAACTCTATACATATAAGAGTTTGTTGCACTTATTTATGTACACAAGTCCAATTTGAGACCCTATAAAATAAAAAACTGACATTTATAGTGCAGGAAAATATCATGGACAAATATTTGTTGCATATTGTACAGGGTACGAATTAACGTTTAAAAAACGATTCGCTAGAAATGAGGTCGCATTTTTAGAGTAATTATTAGGTTCAAGTCATAATCTTTGTTTTTTTGTAACACTTGACGCGTTGCGTGGCATTTTGAAAACGAGACATTTTTAATTCTTTTAAGCCTGTGTTATGCATTTAAAAATTGCGCAACAACTGAACGATCTCTGAAGGAGCGAAATTTATGCATTGCTAAAACATGGAAAGTTATTGTTATTAAATGCCCTATAGTAACCTACATTTACGCAGGATTATGATGATGTAATTAAATTAGTGTGAAACCAGTGTAAAATAGATCGTAAAAATATACACAAGAGTTTTATCACTGCCTGAACCTCTTTTGGTTGATTCGCTATTTCTAACATATTTGTAAAAAACGATTCGCTAATTTAAAAAAAAACAATTCGCTTTTAGCGAATAGCAACCCGTTATTTCGTTCCCTGTTGTAACTTTGTTACTTTAATTAAAATGCAGACCGTATGGTGGGCTAATGACCAGCAATAGTATATAAAATGTATGTCCCTCTTGAAGCCCTTCTTAAAACAAATTGCTGTTTGTGGTGTGTGAGTAAATTATTGCACAAAAATAAGTTGAAAATTGACACCATATTACAACAATTAAAATCCTGGCTGTAAGGTGGGCTTTTACAAGTTGTATTAAGGATTTTATTTATTTTTTACCAGTACTATTCCAAGGTCTTTGTTGCCACTGATTCATAATTCTTTCCTTCTCACGACTTCTTACATTTCTTGATCGTGGAGACTAAAAAAATTAAATAAATTGAAAATTATTTTTTTAATAATTGTATATACATATACTTTAAAAATTGTTAAAAAATTTGCAATAATATCCTTAAAATTGGCTCCTAAAAATGACATTTATTTATTTTAAAAAAAAATCTAGGAATAAAAATTACATCATGATCACTAAAAATTCTTGCTCTTATCTTCTCATAATCAACTTCCCTCTCTTCAAATGATCTTTGTTTTGCATCTCTCCAACTCTCATTAGCACGAATCTAAAATAAATTTAAAAAATTTAAATTTACAAAACTGTCGTTATTTAAACTACCTTTTAATTAAAATAATATTAAAAATTAGTAACCTTTTTAAATTAACTATTCAACATTCAAACTGGAATTCTTGGGATAATTTTTTTTACAAAATTGGAAATTTTTTTTAACCTGAATATTAGTATGATCCAATGATTGACAGTTCTTCATCCTTTTAAGGATCGATCTTCTTCTAATATCCTCATCTTTAGATGAACCAAGATCATCGCATTCCAGAACATAATCAGCGAACTTTCCTTCCGGCCTAAAAAATAGCAAAAAATAAAGTCTTCATTAAAATAAAATTTAAAAAAATGCTAATTAAAAAATTGCCTAGAGTTGGTATCAAACCCAGAACCTCATGAAGTAGTGCACAGAATCCTTAAAAATTAAATGTAAAGCCACTTACATTCTGGTTTTCTTAGTTTTGTTGATAATAACAGCAGTCCCCTTAACATCAATGTTGTGATCCATTCCAAAGTACGCAGCAACTCTGTGCACCAACATTCGATGATATGAGGTCATTGGTGGAAACCTCATAAAAGTTATCCTAGAAAATAAAAAAAAATGTTAAATTCCTTTGGTTAAACCAAATTAATTTTTCTGTTTTTTTTGTTAATCAATCTTAAATTCTATTTTTTTGTAAACCAAACTTAAATTTTTTTTGTGAACCAAATTTCACAAAAACATTAATTACACTTTTAATTCCTTGGCCTAAAAAATGGTTTTTAATACCAAAAAATTAGCCTTTATTAAATTTAAGTATACCTTATTAAAGTAAACAGCAATATATACACTGTAAGTCTTGAAAATTAGAAAATAAAAACTATTGACTTACGATTGATTGTTAACAAACTTCATCATATCATGTTCTAACTTGAGCAAAATATTTCGATCTCTGGTATTACTTTTTAGTGATTTAACAAGAAACTCATGAACGTCGACGCCCATAGAGTCTAAGCAGCCAGAGGAGTTACCTAAAAAACAAAATAAATTCCAAAAAACAAAATAAATTCCAAAAAACTTAAAAAAAATAAAACAAATTCCAAAAAAAACGTTTTAAGGGGTTTTTAGGGTTAAAGTAGATTTCGGTAAAAAATCTAAATAAAAATAATATTTTTTTACTTTTTGATGATGTCATGACCCCATTGCACCCATTAACCTCAACCCCATTATTGTTGTTGTTGATCTGGGGCCCACCTGATGGAATTCGATCCCGACTTGATTGTTTCTGAAGGCGAGGAGGTTTTTCTGTTTCCCTCCTTGGAATCTGACTCCCTCGCATCCCATTGTGATGAGGTGATGCTGGAACAAATGGATTTTTAGATAAGTGTTTAAATTTTAAACAAGTTTACATCAAAAGTGCTTGAAAATAAACTTAAGTTTAATGTTTTTATAAGATTTTTTTTTAAATGTTAAATTGACAATTGTTTTACCTTTTCCATACTCGATGCCTCCTTCTCCACTAGAGGGACGTCCATTGGTGTACAAAGTATTTTCCTCGGCTCCATAAGCTTCTTCAATATTAGAGAAGTGTCGTCCGTTTTGTTTTTGAACATGACAAGTCTCAAACATAGCCTGTTGGAAAAAAATGGTAAAGTAAATAGTATATATACTTTTTACCTTGATCTAGGAAGTGTAATTCCTCTAAAGATTAAGGTTAAAGGTTTAATTATTACTGCAAGCATACCAAAGTTTTTTTTTCCTAACAAAATTAGTTTTTTTATACTGTTTAAAAAGAGGCATAAAAACAAATCCTTTTAGATATCTGAAAATAGACCAAAATTCCTTAAACTAGATCAGGAAACGACTACAAAAAACAAACCTATAAGCTGCAAATTTAATAATTTTTACATCGTTAGGGTTTTGGGTTTAAATATTACTCCAAGCATACTAAGGGGTCTTTAATATAGCTGGGATTTAAAAAAGAAATTAATTGTAATACCGTTAAAAAGGACAATAAAAATATAACCTATGAAGTGTTTTTAAATTGGTTAAAAAAACGAATCATGGTTTAAAAGATTAATTAAGGATCATATGAAAAGTTTTGTATATTACAAAAAAGCTAAAAAACAAGTTGCAGTTTTAATTATCTACATACAAAATCTACTTATTTACCTCTTCTCTAGTTATTGCAACGGGAGATGGAAAAATGGGACTTTCCCCCGACTGATAACTATCTTGTGAACCATCACTTTGAACAATGTCGAACGATTCCTCAGAGAAAGTCGATCTCAATCGTTGAAGCTTTTTCTTGCGATGAGGTTGTGCCTAAAAATCAAGAATAAATTTAAGTTAAACTTTTTCATAAATTCTGAATTAATTTTAAGTATATAATATATAAAACACATCATTTTTTGTAAAATTTATATTTTTCATAACACTTCATCAATAAAAACAAAATGCACTTTAAAAAAACAAATAAAAAGGTCAATGGCAGTACAGTTAACCATGGAAGCATAGATAAAACTTGGACAATTACCAAATAAATATTTAGAATAAATTTCAAGAGCGCTGCAGAGCTGCAAAGATGTGAACTGAATGCCTTGTTAGGTATTATGTATTAAAAACTTGCAGCAGATAATGGTTCAAAGTTATTGAAATGACGTCTATAGATAAACCCATGGGAAGGCTTAATTGCCTTGTACATTAAACCCTGTGAGTTTATGCAGTGAACAAATATATAGGGCAGTTATTTGACAGTCTTGTATTGATATGAGACTTAAAAAAGATAGGCCTATTAATTTTTGTCAAATAAAAACGATAAAATAGTAAATGGTAAAAAGTAATACAATCAAATTAAAATTTGAATGCAAACTTTGAAAAAAACATCAAAAAATAAACATTTAAAAGAATGAATTTTCATTTTTAACCTTTGACATTGCTACTCTTAAAAAATATTAAAAAACACCATTATAAAAATAATTTTTTTTAAACAATAAATTAAAACAGTCTAAATTTGATATTAAAATCTGCTTGCAAAGTGGCCAAACAAAAAACATCAATTATTAATGAACAGGGTGAAACCTAATGGATTTTTATTGGACATTTTATCATAGGGGTACAATAAACTAACTAAAACTGACAACTTGTAAAAAAATATTTAAAATTCTTCCAAAAAAAATTAATTTTTCAAAACCAGAAAAAAATTATTTAAATATAGATTTTATATAAGGTTAAGAAATTAATTGGTAAAAAATTTTAAACAGTTTTTAGGAATTAAGTTAAACAACAATTTAGGTCGAATGAGGAATTTTTTGGCAGACAAAATCCATAAAAATTAATTAAAAGGCATAAATTTCATATAAAAATTATAAGAATAATAAAAAAGGTACAAAATAATTAATGTAAAAAATATAAACAAAGAAATTAATACCATTAAAACAGAATGGAATTTTAAAGCTTTAAAATTTAACTCACTATTTAGAAAAATCCCATTTAATAAAATTTGCTCAACTATTTTTAATAAAACTTGGTGCCTATGAGTGTAAAACAATTTGAATTGCTTTGAAATTTAGCCACAACTTTGTTTAATTGTTTCTAATTGCTCAGGTCAAATTGAATTTAAACTGCACAATTGTCAAGAGACCAAGTCAGGATGTAATGATGGCTTTGCTATTCAAATTATTTTCAGAACAACACGTTAACTCAAAAATTGAATTGATTTTTCAAATTTATTTCAATTAATTTTTAAAGTCAAGTAACACATATTAAACAGGTCACCTTTTAAATTTGGGTAAAATAAAAAGATGTCATTTTAATTCTATAACTTTTAAACACCCAATTTTTTTACTAGCATTTTAAAAGTTTTACATAACTTTACAAATCTGTATAGTTAAACAACCATCAAGTACAAATGTGTAACTAATAAAAATACAACAAATACTATGAAAAATCAATAAACAATTATTATTTAAAGATTAAAAACTGTAGACAGATATATAAAAAAGTACCTTGAAATTTGAATAAACCATATATATAAATATTTATATTTATTACCTCATTTTCCATTTGAAGCATTTTAATTTTTTCAATTTGTTCTAAATTTTCACTTGTATTTTTTTGAACATCTTTGCTTGATAATTCTATAGACATTACCTTGCTTGTAAGTGTCTAGGTAATTAAATGCAAGTAAAAAATCTGTAAAAATTAAAAAAAAATAATATAAGCATTAATAAAATGTTAATTTAATAAAAAATACAATCTGAACCAATTTATTTAATTTTTGTTTTCGACTTCTATAATAACATTTATGTACAAAAATTAGGAATTAATAGTTGAATTTTATTTTTAATTTTAACATTATCCACTAACTAAAATTGTTATTCAGTGAACTTATTTAAATAAAAACATTTTTAAAGCAGCTAAAGTCTAAAAGTCTTTTTCACAAAAAACGTTTATTAGTTTTACATTTCTTTTTCACCGTACCAATAAAAAATAAAAATTTCACAGTCAAATATTCTGAATTTGTTATTCAAAAAAATTGTATAAATACAATCTGACAATCCTAAAACGAACTTAACAAAACACAAAAAAAAACATTTACAAATTAATAAATATTCTTTAAATATTAAAATTTATTGAGTAAAATGATAAACCCAACAACAATTTACAAATCTTTACAGTTAAACATCTAAACATTGTCACAAAATTTGTTACGGTAACGATCGTCGTTCAAAACGTATTTAGTCTGTTAGTTGTTAGTCAGTTTGTCTGTAAATTTACCCAGAATTCTGTACTTTAAAAGCTGTTCTACACTTTAAATTTCACTAAAATAATGCCTTGATTTTATTTTCCTGTAATATATTTCATCTTTTTACAAGTTATTAGGTTTAGAATTCCAATTATGTCTTTCAGTCTTTACAGTTTAGTTTTATTAAAGTTTAGATACTGAAAACGATTCGAATTGTAAAGAACACGCACCATAAACATGCCCGTAGTATACTAACCAAAACAGTAATCTATAAAAATCAAATATTAAAACTTATTTTAAGTTTTTTGTTTAAATTATTTGTCAATTCATAAAATTGTTATTACATAAAAATTTAATTAAAAAAACAAACAATTTATTTTAAATAAAAATAGCGCGAAAAAATTACAACAGAATGTCAAATGTTTAAACAATTTTTGTTTATTAGGCATATATATTTTAACAAATAAAAGTATATTAAAAATAAAACGTAAATTAAACATTAAAAAATTAATTAAATTAAAGCAAGAAGCATAAAGTTTATTAAAGAAAGTTAACCAAAAACTTTAAAAAAATCTTGTAGTTTATGCTGTGTAATAATGGTAAAAACAGCTAGGTTACTATAAGTTACAAAATGTCAATGACCTTAGAAATTAGTAATGTACGCACAGGCCTTAATACACACAATCCTTTTTGACAAAATAATATTAATTAATAACCAGTAAACCAACAAGACTAAATAAACATCAAGCATATGATCGCATAAATTAAAAAAGTGGCCAAAAATATCATTTGGAACAACAACCAGTAACCCTACTTGTTAATTTTTAGTGTTTTATTAAGAATAAAATTATAATTTTTGGATAAATTGATTTTTTTTATAGTCTGTTAAGTTATTTAGATAAAGAGTTAATGTATCTTTAAAGTCATTTTTTAGTCGCAAGTTAAAGCTAGTTGATGGTTATTTTGTCGAAACATGTTTGACCAAAGTTGCAATCTACATTAGTTTGTAAACAATTTGTAATACTTGTATCAAAGATTAACAACATATTTGTAAGATAAGCTTTTATTTTTACAAGTGAAACACATTCTAACTATTAAGAAAAAGGATAAAGTATGTTTATGTATTTTAAATTTTCAATAAAGGTTAAATGTTGATAGCCTTAGTTCTCATAAACGCTGAGTTCGTTGCTACTTGAATTTTTAACAACAAATAGCCCATTGATTCGCAATATCAGAAGGTCAATAAATGGTATGTCAAGCACATATGTTATACGATAATAACATAACTTTTTTATAAGATTTGTACGATAGATTATTGCTTCCTTTTTGCTTGGTCATTTTTCTTTTCAAAATAAGAAATTAAATTTTGGTTTTTAAACACTCTAATAATAGCTGTTCACTAATAGAAATGCTTAAAAAAAAACAATAAATAAAAAAATTTTCTAAAGCCAAAATATATATTTATTGAAATAGAATAATCCATAAAAAGTTTACACATTTCTATAGACTATTTATACCTCCCTCAACAAAGTGTTTAAAAAAACAATGAAGTTTTACAAACCGCGTAAAAAAATGATATTTTTAGTTTAACTTAAAATCTAAAAATTGCTTTTTTTTTAATTACATCTTCACGTAATAAAATATTTCAAATTACGTAAGGCCATAAATCAGAACGATAAGCATGTTTGTTTTATATTATAGCGTAATAGCTGCATATTACAATATTTTACTTGAATAAATGCAAAGTCCAATCTAGTGAAAACTTGCTCAGGTCAACGACCTATAGCCTATTTCCGACTTTTTTCATAAATTGTATTACAGAATACATATTCAGAAGGTATAAATAGAAAAATCAATAAGGCATTACTACCATATCTTGTAGTACTAGGTCCTAACTTACAGTTAGTAAGAGAATACTTTAAAAATCAAACAGTAGACCAAGTTTTTTTTATTGTCAGAGTTAAAAATAATGATTCTCGAAAACAGAACCATTTTAGAGTGACGATATAATAACTAATTGCTTAATATTTAAACTTTTTGTTCATAATTTGGTCGTTAGAGTTTTGTATTAAAAAGATGAAACACGTAAAGATAGTTTTTGTTTTAGTAAGCTGTAAAAACGGTGTATTACATTTTGTAATGATAAATATAAGTTCATCAGTAATTAGATGCAATTTTATTTTTTTAATGATGTGACGTTTGACTAGTTTAAAATTGTAAAGTTATTGTAAATAGTGTACTACTTGTTTTTAACTAGACTAAGGCTGCAGAATGAACGCATAAAATTTTATTTTTATTTTTTCTGCATAAAAAGTAAATATATTTTTTCATATTATGACTAATGGGCGATTCCCCATTTTTTTGGTATTTATCGTAGTAAAGTTACAAAACATTATCTTTTCGAGGGTCAACATTCGTAAGGAATTAAACTTACTGGTTAACAAAGTGTTCCTAGTAAAAAACAATTGTGTGACGTCACGTTTTGTATTTATGACTCATAATAATAGTAATAATAAGATATTTTCTCTCCTATGCATGACAAGCATGGAAAAACCTTATTTTTGCCAGGTTAAAATTCTGTAAGTCAAGTGGGAAAAAAATCACATTATGACGAAACAATTTTGGGTGTTACGTTGTCTGATTAACAAAATACACATTGTTTTAACACGTAATGTCGCGACGCTAAATATATAAGCATGTATTTGGCGAATAGGTTTTATTTAAGTTGATTCGTATATATTATAAAAGCGTTAGAAAAAACAGTAAGATATCAGTATTCGTAATTCAACTTACGTTAGTGTAGGTTATGAACTTAACTTTTACTTTTGTAGGAAAAAGAATTTTAAATTAAATATTTTACCGATTTTTTTAAATATTTTAAAATCAGAAAAAATTTTAGGCCAAATTTTAAAAAAATGTATTTTTTTAGCGGACTGAAATTTTTATATTTTTTATTTTAGCAAATTACAGTTTATTTTTAATTAAACGATTCGTTTAAAATCATTTGCAGGCTTTATTTTGTTAAAATCCTTATTAAAAATATATTTGCAAGAAAATAATTAAAGTTTTTTTAAATAATTGGAAAAGTTTTAATTTAAAATTTAATTTAATAAACCTTCTACTGTATTTTTTATTGGTTACACAACAACACAAAATAAATAACCTTAAAAGTAAATATTTGATACATCACCACACGCTAGGTCATTGACCTCCGAAGTAAAAATATGATTGACAGATGATGTCACGATGTAACTTTTAGCCTAGTAGGAAATTATGACAGAGTCAACAAAAAAAGAGAAAAATTTAAAGTTTTAAGTTAGGGTTATATTAATAATTTTATTCTAGTCTAATGTTTGGTAACTATACCCAGATTTAGATAATATTGACCTTGTGGTATTACCTATACCTATTATTAGTTTACAGTTTGTTTTTTTATTGAAGGGTTTATTTTATAAAAAGAAAGTAGATTTTGATTCATATTAGCTACTTCCTCATGAATATGATATTTCACTTATATGATTTATTAACTTTATTTACTTTGCAAGTGGTAAAACTTTACGATTTAAAAAATAATTTGTAGTTTACACATAATAAATGTCAATCCACAAATTATTTAATTGCTCTTTTTTATTTAAGTTGTTTATTTGAAAATTTTCAAAAAAAATTTTAATTTTTTTAGATTGGTTTTAGAGTTTCCAAATTAAATTAATTATTTAAAAATGAAATATGATGTCTATGATGTTGCGCAAGAAGTCCACGAGGGAATCGACGATACATACAAGAAAAGGTCATATTCAAATAATGGATATGTAGAAGAAACAGGTATTTAAATTTAATTTATTAAAAGTAACACCATATACCGGCAGCGAGGTGTAGTAGTTGGAACACTTGTCTCTACTACACGAGGTCTTTGGTTTGATCCCCACTGATTTTATACTGTAGTGCTCTTAAGCAAGGCGCTAAAAACGGTATAGACCCCTATTGGGCTTACACTTAATCAGCAGCATAATTATCGGGCAATTATAATCTTTATAATATCCCAAAATGCTAAAGTCAACCCAAGACTGAGTCGGAGTAACTGATGTTACTCTATGTTTAGGTCGTAAAGTCTACCCTCCCACAACGGGAATAAATAAATGTAAAGAAAAGATATAAAAAATAAAAAATATACTATTCAACACTTAATTCAATGTTTAAAAAAATTATTAACCCAAATTTATTATTTTGCTTAGATTTTACAAATGTGACTTTAGATCGAAAAAATTCTTACGGCAAAAGTGCTGCACGAGGGTAAGAAGAACTGGTTGAAAACTTTTACCAAATTTAATAAACAGTTCTTTTAAATTTACGTTTTATTTTAGACAAAAATCTTTGGAAGAAGTTGTTTCGAAAGAACGAAGAAAGAAAAATAGGTTAATTAAAAACATGTATAAAATTTGAATATATTTTGACACGAACTTTTATTTTGACCGAGTAAGTTAATTTTGTTTTTAGAAAGAAAAATCGAAAACAAAAAAAGAAAGATAAAAAGAGGAAAAAAGACAAATTAGAGAAACCACCTCAAGTCTCTTTTTTTAGTTTGGTAAGTAGACATTTACCCTTAAACCCAGTGTAACAGATGGCTTAAACACGTCCCTTATTCATCTTTGGACGCAGTGTTAACAGATAGCCCATACATATTACTCTTGAACCCAGTGTTAACAGATAGCTTATATATGTCCCATATTCACCCTTGAACCTAGTTTTAACAGATAGCTTATATATGTCCCATATTCACCCTTGAACCCAGTGTTAACAGATAGCTCATACAAGTCCAATATTTACCCTTGAACCCAGTGTTAAACAGATAGCTCATACACACAAAGTACCTGCTCATTTTTAATTATAATTCCCTATATCTTAATTTTTAGTTTCGATATGCCGATTGTTTTGATTTTTTCCTCATGCTAACTGGAACTTTAGGCGGAATGATCCACGGTCTAGCTTTCCCTTTTATGATGACAGGTTTGAATTTATTGATTTGTGACGTAATAGTTAAAGTGTTGCCAGAATAAATATAATAAAAATTAATGAGTTTCCACTGTTTTTTAAAGTAAAAGTTTGTTTAATTTATTTATTTTTAACGCTTTCTCCGTATTGAGAAATAAATTTTTGTTAAAAAATTAATTTTACCTATTTTCTAAGCTAAATAATAGTATAACTAACTTTTAAATACGCCTTATAATTTAAGATCTAAAACCTAATTAGATTATTTGATTTTCCTACAACTTTTGTTAACTAATTATTAAAAAACTTTGGTATTTTTAGTTTTCGGGCAAATGATAGACACGTTTATAGGCTACAGTGTTTGTACACAACAAACTGGAGGTACTTGTACAGAGGCAGAACTGAATGCAACATATGGAGCTATGAACGAGTCACAACTGAACGAGACATACATTTTACAGTAAGTTATCATCATTTATGTCCCTAAATAATTCGATTTTAGAGTTACTGTTAAGGCCTTAACTCTAGGGCGTAAGGCTTCATGTTTAAACCTCCCTTCTGCCATGTTGTAGCAAAATGTTAAAACTATTTTTGCCCATTTTTAAATGTAGGATGCTATGACATGTTTATGTAAAAATAGGTTTATACAATTTAAAAAAATTAAATATATTTTTATGATTTTTTTAGACCAATCGACGTCGAAGCGGAATTAACTGGATTTTGTTATTATTACGTTGCAATCGCTTGTATTGTTATCGTATGTGGCTATATTCAGGTAAGCCTTACAAAATAATATTAGTCTTTCTTTATATATATCACATTAATACTCTTAGTTTTTTCTAGTATTATATTTTAAATGTATATGATTTTGGTGTAGTGGTCAGAATACTTGGATTCACTACATGAGATCGTGGGTTCGATCCCCACTGCTCTCATTCTGTAGCGCCCTTGAGTACGGCGCTATAAACGGTATAAACTTCTGCTGAGCCAACACTAAATCAGCAGCTTACTCTTTAGTTTTTTCTAGTATTAAGTTTAGTTTTTCAGACAATTATAATTTAAAAAATCCTAAACTGCCAAAGGCAACTAGAGACTGGGTCGGGGTAACAGATGTACTCTATGTTCAGGTCATGGGGTCGACCTTTTCACATCAAGAATAAAAAAACTAGAAAAAAACTTAAAAATAAAAAAACTAACTTTTTAGGTGGGAAACTGGGTCCTGGCGTCTACCCGGCAAACCCGGAAGATCCGGGAGCTTTTCTTCCGCTCCATCATGAGACAGGAAATTGGTTGGTTTGATGTCCATCACATGGGGGAGCTAAACACAAGAATGAGCGAGTAAGTTAATTTTTTTATTCCATTTCACCTTAAGATGATGATAAGTTTTATACTTTCTATTAAGAAAGGATGTGCTGTTGTGACGTGTTTTGAGCTACTCTTAAACGCCTGGCTCAAGGGCGAATAGTGTGGCATTGGTGCGGCATAAATCCAAAACTTCTCTTTAAGCTGATCGATATTTTAGTCGGTTGGCGTGCAAAAAAAGTGTTTAAGCTATTTGTAATTAGTGCGGCTTAAACCCGAATTATTCAAGTCGTAATTTGTTGCCCAGACATATCATACTAATAGACATTCTTGCGTTATTAGTAAATTTAACAGGTTTATATATGCGAATTTACATTGTTAACCATTTGCTACTTCTTAAATAAATCAATTTTTTTAATTCTTTTAGCGATGTTAATAAGATTAGTGATGCCATTGCCGACAAGTTTAGTGTTTTTATTCAACGTTTAACAACTTTTGTCGGTGGATTTGTTGTTGGTTTTCTTAATGGATGGGAGCTAACTTTGGTTATTATGGCCATCAGTCCTTTACTTGGTATTGGTGCAGCTTTAATGGGAAAAGTAAGTCGAGTTTTTATATAACTTTTAGATATATTTATTTAATATTTTTTTTGAATACAGTTTTTAGTATTGTATAGTTTTTAGTTTTTTTTTATAAGTTTTTAGTTTTTTTTATATTTTTTTTTTATATTAGTTTTCAGTTTTTTTTATATCCCTCATAGAATAGATTTTTAATATTTTCAACGGAAAAAGGTGTGCAGTTTGGACGTGTTTAAGCTATCCATAAATGTTCGGCTCAAAGGCATATAGTGTGACATTTGTGCGGCTCAAACCGGAAACCTTTCGGAAAGTAGTCCGACGCCAAAACGGTTGCAATAAAAAACAAATAATAGGAACTGAAATTTAAGTCAACTAGAACCTAAAAATGAAGCCAAACTTTGTATTGTATTGTTAAATTAAAGCCATTCTTAGTACATTTCTTGCCCAAACTTGTAATATAATAACTTTTTGTGTCTTAGTTTGTAGCAAATATGACCAGTAAAGAATTACAAGCGTACGCAGCTGCTGGCGCTGTAGCAGAAGAGGTTCTAAGTTCGATTCGCACTGTCGCTGCTTTTGGAGGTGAAAAGAAAGAAGTAATAAGGTATCAAATTAAAAAGAAGTTTTATTTATAAAAAATGTTATATTTTAGACCTATTTTAAGTAAAAAAAAGATTTACCACTATATGGACCTAAAATATGCAAGACAGCCTTTTTAAATATGTCAAATTATTAATCTTTCTAAAGCATTCATCCTAACATCTAATATATCATTTAAGGTACAACGAAAAACTTGGCCAAGCAGAGAAGCAGGGAATCAAAAAAGGAATGACTCAAGGCTTCTTTGCAGGGTATATGTGGTGCCTTATCTTTATGAGTTATGCTCTTGCTTTCTGGTATGGTTCAACTTTAGTGTTTGATCCTACTATTGATTTTTCACCGGGTCGACTTATGACGGTAAGAGTGGTTCATTGTTTAAAAACAATTAAACATAACACACAACTTGACGTGTAGGAGAAAAAATGTCAGACTGTTTACAAAAAGTTAGTTTAGTGCATTTTGTTGTTTTAAAAGCGTTTTTTTTAGGTTTTCTTTGCTGTATTGATTGGTGCTATTAACTTGGGGCAGGCTGCACCTAACTTAGAAGCTTTCTCAGTTGGCAGAAGTGCTGCAGCTTTAGTTTACCAAATAATTGAAAGGGTAAGCATAAAACTGAAAGATATACAGATAACTTATTTAAAGCCTTGGCACATCTGTGAAAATATCAGCAACACATAAAAGTGTTTGGTTGGGTTTAGTAAAATTGGTATAGTTTGAAATATTAATATGACAAAAGTCCTTAAAACTTTGCTTAACACTTAGATTAAAATGTTCATGTTAGGTTAAACCACATATAGACTAATTTATGGTTTAATTTTTGTCAAGGAATCTAAAATTGACCCCTTCTCAAAAGAAGGACATAAGTTAGAACACTTTGTTGGAGATATAGAGCTTCATGATTGTGATTTTTCCTACCCTAGCAGAGAAGATCAGCAGGTTATTTTAAATACAATTTTGATGCCATCATTTTTCACAAAATTTATATTCCTAGTTTGTTTTGAAATAATTTTGTTTTAGATTTTAGACAACATCAGAATATCGTTCAAAGCTGGTGAAACAACCGCAATCGTTGGGCCAAGTGGAATGGGAAAAAGTACAATCTTACAACTTATTCAAAGATTCTATGACCCCGACAAGGGCATTGTAAGTAAACACTGCGCTATAAGTTGCATCAAAATATACATGTTTAATATTATTGGGTTATGAAAAGACATGACTTAAATCAATAGTCTTGTAGAGAATATGGTGGGTTAGGTTAGAGTATGTTTGCACAAATATTTTTCTATGGTTTCTTGTAATACATTTAAATCAAGGTCAGTGTGCAGGTTGGTGACAAAGTTTACACATAGTAAACAAGTAGTTCTTGTATGTGGAATAATGTTGATTTAGGTTTGGGTTAAAATGTAGTTTTTATAAACTTTTATTAAATAGTTTTTAATACCGTAAAATGTTTTGTATACTAAATTTAATAAGAAAATTAAGCTTGAACTAGGCTTTAAAAGGTATCATTTGTGATGTTTAGATTGCTCAAGATAAGTACTATTAACCTACAAAATGCTTTGGTATTTATAAGCATATAGCTATGTACAAAGCAAATGTTAGGCTTAATTTCTAATAACATTTTTTTAATCCTTATTTCTTCAGGTAACCTTAGACGGGCACGACCTGAGGACACTTAACACAAACTGGTTGCGTAAAATGATTGGAGTTGTGCAACAGGAACCAAGTTTATTTGCAACCTCCATTGCTGAAAATATTAGGTTTGGTAGGGAAGGAGTCACCGATGCCGAGGTAATCGCTGCAGCGAAAGCAGCAAACGCTTACAACTTTATCATGGACCTCCCGGATGTAAGTAAAACAAGTAAAAAAGAATTTCGCTATTAAAGCAAATGGAACTTGTGACATCATATATGTAGTCTAATGACGTCATATACCAATTCAATGACGTCATATATAGGTTTAACGACGCCATAAACGTTGTACGTGTTGTTTCTATAAATGACATGGCAGCGATTTCTTTAATTGTTATTTATTATAATTTTTAGGTCCTTTAATAATAATCAAGGTTTTCATTTTTGCATAGAAATTTCAAACGAATGTTGGAACTGGTGGAGGACAAATGAGCGGGGGACAAAAACAAAGAATTGCGATCGCCCGAGCCTTGGTTCGTAATCCTCGCATCTTGTTACTTGACCAAGCTTGTTCTGCTCTGGATACACAAAGTGAAGCAATGGTGCTAGAAGAGTTAGACAAAGTAAGTGGGCATACAGATAATTTACATAAGTTGGATTCTGTTAAATGTTAATTTGCTCTTTGTTCAATACCCAACTATTTAAAAAAAAATAGCTTGTGTGGTAAACCCGCCATTGCAGCGGACTACGAGCCGATAAGTTGGGGTTTAATTCGCGCCAATATCACACTTTTTTGTCTTAAGCCTAGCGTTTACGGATGACTCAAAATCTGTCCCGACAGCACATTTTTTTCCCACAAAAATAAAAAACCTCTTACCAAAAGTAATACAAAAAAAATAAAAATCTTACAAATTGTAACTAAAACTTTTAATTAAAAACCACAATTGGCAAAAGCTTGATTCGTTTAAAACATAACATGCTACTAGATGGAATCGAACTTATAGCTTAAGGTTAAGGCTATAAAGTAAAACAGTTTTACAAAACATGTTAAAAAAAAAAAAATAATGTCAAAATCAAAAGTTAAAAAACAAAAAAAAATGTCAAAATCAAAAGTTAAAAAACAAAATGTCAAAATCAAAAGTTAAAAAACAAAATGTCAAAATCAAAAGTTAAAAAACAAAATGTCAAAATCAAAGTTAAAAAACAAAATGTCAAAATCAAAAGTTAAAAAACAAAATGTCAAAATCAAAAGTTAAAAAACAAAATGTCAAAATCAAAAGTTAAAAAACAAAATGTCAAAATCAATTTTTTATAGGCAAGACAGGGTAGGACGACCGTTATTGTCGCTCATCGATTGTCGACAATCAAGAATGCTGACGTCATAGTTGGAGTCGAACACGGGAAGGCGGTAGAGAGAGGCACTCATGCGGAATTGATGAAAAACAATGGAGTTTATTTTACGCTTGTCACTTTACAGGTAAAAATAAAAAAAAAGTTTAAAATAAAAAAAACATTATTTTTAAATTTTTTTATCAATACTTTTTTTAGACCACCAAAAAGAGCAAACCTAAAAGTGAAAGTGGTGACGTAAGCACTGATGACGTCATACAAGTGGTAACAAACGAAGAGGAAAGCAGCAGCGACGACGAAAAACGTAAACAAATAACTTAAAAGTAATTCTAAAATAAATTGAAAATCAAAATGTGACTTTAATTTTTTTTATTGCAGCCGCCTTATTGGACATGGGACCGGAAGTACCTCTTGAACACGTGACTGATTTCTCCCACGGTCATAGAAGAAGCTTAAGGTAGAGGAAAATTTACATTTTTTTTGCTTAAAAACAAAAATGGTTTAAAGATAACCCATAACAAATCAAGTAAACATTCTTCGTGACGTCATCAAAAAGCTCATGGCGTCAATAACAAGACATAAAATGTTCCGTGACGTCATCAAAAACCCTGTGACGTCATTATTATTTTGATTTAGACGAAGTCTTCGCAAGCAAGCAGCCAAAATGGAAGGAACCGACATGACCCCCATGGGTCTAACCACCCCCGACCCCCCAAAGAAATATCAACCCAGAAAGAGAAGGGATAGCGACGACAGCTCCAGCAGCGATGATGACGTAAGTGCGATGTCATAATAAAATATTAATTTGTAATAACGTCACAAAGTGTCTAAAATTTTTTTACATAATGTTTTAATAAAATTCTTTAATGACGTCACACTTCTTTATTTATTATGACGTCATAATATGTGTCACAGAGTTCGAGCGAGGAAGAAGAAGAGGTTGAACCAGCCTCACTGAAGCGAATCATGAAGTTAAACGCCACCGAGTGGCCATTTATTATGTGGGGGACGATTGGGTCCGCCATCAACGGAGCTATACAACCCGTCTTTGCTATTCTGTTTTCGGGACTTTTAGGGGTAAGTTGGGGATGTTTTTGTAGTGAAGTTAAAACCCGTCTTTGCCATCCTGTTTTTAGGGGTTTTAAGAGTAAGTGGGGGGCGGGTATTTTTGTGATTGGGTTAAAACCCATCTTTGTGTTCCTGTCAAAAATCGGTCAAAGATACCCTTACTACTATTTTCCTTTTTTAAAACTTTATTATTTAAATTAAACTATTTTTTATTTCTCAGGTATTTGCCTTGCCCTCTCTCGAACAGCAGCAAAATGGAGTCAACTTTTATGCGATTTTGTTTGTGGCTATTGGTGTGATATCTTTTATCACTTACTTTTTACAGGTACAACTATTTGCAAGCGAGATTTTTATGCTAATAGAATAAAATTGTCTTTAAGGCGTTGGACATACCATATTTTAATAAACTAGCATCTTACGATTAAAAATCTAGCATATTGTTTATTGCAAATTCTAATACCCGATGTCTTAGGTTTGATTCCTACTGAAACCTACAGTCGCGTTAAAAACTGTAAGATAACCCTTATTAAAACATATACATAAATATATATTTTTATGTGTTCTAGAACTACATGTTTGCTAAGTCGGGCGAGATACTTACTAGGAGGTTGAGGAACATGGGATTTGAATGTATGTTGAGACAAGATATAGGTTGGTACGATGATCATAAGAACAGCCCTGGTGCTCTGTCTACTAGGTTGGCTACTGATGCTGCGCTGGTTAAAGGGGTAAGAAAAGTTAAAATAAAATTTATTGTTATTTTGGTTATTGTTAGCATCAATTTTGGATCACTTGTACTTTACGGTTCTCATAAAAACTCTTCTATTTTACGGTCCTAGATAATTTTTTCTCGTACTTAAGAGTCCTCAGTTTTTTTAAGAAACGTAAAGTACAATATATTCAAACTAGTAATTTATTATTTTAAACGGAAAATAATGCTAATATACAATGCTTTGCAAAAATCTAAATTCTATATCATGTTTCTTTTTCCTAATTCAATATTTATAATCTAAATTCCTCGTTTAAATTCTATATCATGTCTCATGCGTAATATACTAAAAGTAACTGTAGTTTAATAAAAGTTACCTTATTATCAGGCTACTGGAGGTCAAATTGGTATCATCGTATCGGCAATAGCAAGTATTGGATCAGCTGTGGTCATTGCTTTCACTTTTGGTTGGATGTTAGCTTTCGTTGTGGTTGCTTTCCTTCCTTTCATCGTTCTATCTGGGTTGATTCAAGCTAGGTTGATGACTGGAAGTGCGAGGAGGGATAAAGAATCGCTTGAAGATGCTGCGAAGGTAATTTCTATGATAAATTAGTTAATTTAATATAGCTTCAGTAATAAAGTTTGCTGGCCATGGTTTTGGGTGAATGTTCAAAGGGTCTTGAGTTCAAATCCGACTATTGCCGTTAAATTTGCTGTTAATTCCGGCGTTTATAAATAGCTTAAAAAACAATTTATTATGGCATATTTGCTTTCAAATAAAAAATTATTTGTTTTCAGAAAATGTCATAAACTTACATTTCAAAAAATTATAAGGACTTTTCATTATTTTTGTGTTTTGTTAACTTTTAGGTTGTATCAGAAGCTATTGAATCAATTCGAACAGTTGCATCCTTAAATAAAGAAGAATATTTTACAAAGGAATATAATCAAGTGTTGGTGGGTCCATATAAGTAAGTAATAAGAATTTTGTAAATTATACACTTAAAAAAATAACAAAAACACAACCCGAAAAAGCAAAAAAATTAAACTAAACTAAACAAGTAAATACAAATTATATGATGCAGTAAAATTCAACCATTTAATCTTTTTAGTGATGGAAAGAAGAACTCTCAGGTTTACGGAATAACTTTCGGAATTGCGAATTGTATTATTTTCTTTGCTTATGCCGCTTCCTTCCGCTTCGGCGGATATTTGGTAGCACGTGGTGAGATGGAATTTCAATACGTGTTTAGGTAAATTTTTATAATCATAATTTTATTAACTGTTAGTTTTATTTAAATATGTTTTCTTGTTTAATTTTATTCAAAATCTGTTTTTTTTGGAGCTCTATTAGCGTTGTCCGTCGGTTTAAACGGGTAGTACTAAAATAGATGCAAAAAAGGGCAAGATCGCAAGGAAAATCATGTAAGGTAAAAAAATTCCGCCCTTTTCCGCATTCATTTTAGTACTACCCGTTTAAACCGACGGACGACGCTAGTAGAGCTCAAAATGATTGTACATAACTAATTTGCAAAATCGTCTTTTTACTCAAAAGAATTAGCCAAACTTAAAGTAAAAGCTTGTAAATAAACCCTTTATTTTAAAGGGTATTTTCTGCTATTGTATTTGGTGGCACAGCACTGGGCAGGGCATCAAATTATGCCCCAGATTATGCCAAGGCTAAAACCTCAGCAGCTCGAATCTTTAAGTTATTAGATCGGAAACCTTTGATTGATTCCTACTCAACAGAAGGAGATCAATGGGTAAGTTAACATAATAAACACTTAATTAAAAAACCTGTGTAAGTTACTGACCTTCTTATCTAAAAACGTTACCGTTTTTAGTAAATACGAAACCTAAATGTTGCCCGAAAAATTTACCTTTTCTACGGCAATAATAATAGTTTTTTTTTGAAACGATTCGACCTAAAGCTTGCACCTAATTTTAAAATCCAGCCTACATTGTAAAAGAATCATTTTTTAAAGTCTTTTTGGCGATTTTTGTTTTTACAAACCCCTTTTTTTTATTTCAGAACAACTTTAAAGGTGACGTCGAGTTTCGGGGTTGCCATTTTACTTACCCGAGCAGACCCGACATTACAGTTCTCCGTGGTTTGGACGTGACAGTAAAACACGGGGAAACACTGGCCTTGGTCGGACAGAGTGGATGCGGTAAAAGCACCAGTGTCCAACTCCTCGAACGATTCTATGACCCCGACGCAGGCACCGTGGTAAGTCAATTGTGACGTCACGATATATGACGTCATTATACTCACAGGTAGCATTGCTTACGTAATGTCGACAAGTATAGCCAATAACATTGGATATTTAAAACCTTACGCATAATATGACATTTTTAATGACGTTATCAAGTAAATAACGACGTCATCACATTTCAACAGTATATGGGGAAACTGTTTAAGAACAGCAAATATTAATAGATAATTTTAACTTTTTTCCTGGCATGGCAATTTTTTGTGACGTCATTACATTAAATAATGACGTCATCACATTTTAACCAACCTTATAAATTTAATTTTAATTTTTAGTTTGTGGACGGGCACGAAACCCGAAACACGAACGTCGGGTTCCTCCGTTCAAAGATCGGGATCGTATCCCAGGAACCGGTCCTGTTCGGGGGCACAGTGTACGATAATATTATATACGGGGACAACGCCCGGAAGGTGCCCAAAGAGGATGTGGAAAGGGCCGCCAAGCTTGCCAATATGCATGAATTTATTCTTGCCCTTAAGGATGTAAGTAGATCCCAAAAATTGTATTCATCCGCTTTAACATTATATTAGTGGTAAAAAAAGTTTTACAGAATTATTTATTGTTAGTAGGGATCTTGTCATTTTTTTTTAAATTAAAATTATTTTCAAGGGTTACCACACGAGCGTCGGGGATAAGGGAGACCAGTTGTCACGTGGTCAAAAACAGAGAGTCGCTATAGCGAGAGCACTGGTACGTAACCCGAGAATTCTTCTGCTGGACGAAGCGACATCCGCACTCGACACAGGTAATTTTATGACAAAACAATTGAAACCTTTGCTTGTAGAATACAATGCAGTTCACTTTATTGAAATAATATTAATTTTTAGAGAGTGAACAGATTGTCCAGGAGGCGCTAGATCGCGCTAGAGAGGGAAGAACTTGTATTGTAATTGCTCACAGACTTTCAACTATCCGAAACGCGAACAAGATTGCGGTTATATCACAAGGTAAGCGTTCAAGTCAATTTTAAAAATAAATCTGGTCAAGCTACTATGTTATACTTTACATTAATGTCAGACAACGAAATAACGGGTCGCTGTTCGCTAAAAGCGAATCGTTTTTTTTTTAAATTAGCGAATCGTTTTTCATATACTAATATATTAGAAATAGCGAATCAACCAAGAACGGTTCAGACGATAATAAAAATTTCGTGTATATTTGTGTATTGTTACAATCTATTTTTAACCGGTTTCACACCAATTTAATAACATCAACATAATCCTGCGTAAATGTAGGTTACTATAAGGCGTTTAATAACAATAACTTTCCATGATCTCTCAATGCGAAAATTGTGCAATTCTTTTATTTGTTGTGCAATGTAGTTAAACTTCAGTAAGAAGCATAGTAAGTAGTACGTTTTAAAAATGCAACGCAAGGCGTTAAACGGTATGAGAAAACAAAGATCAAAACTTGGGCCTAATCGTTGCTCCAAAAATGGGACGTTTATCGTTTTTTAAACGTTAAGTTTTTAGCGAATCAATTTTTAAACGTTATTTCGTACCCTGAATGTTAAGCTCTTTACTAAATGTTAAAGTAAACTTAGTTTTTCAAAATACTTAAATCAAATTTTATCATTTTAGGTCAAGTAATTGAACAAGGAACTCACGACCAGTTGATGGCGTTAGAGGGAGCCTACTACAAGCTCATCACCACGAACGCGTCATTGAGTTAAAAATGACGTCAGCGAAATGACGTCATAAAAAAAATCCCCTTTAGGTAAAACTTTATGAAAAGTTTTTCTTTAAAAAATGGTGCCTTAGTATTTGTGCCTCGTCTAAAATGTCTATTTCTTACTATGTGAACTATTTCTTATCAATTTTTAAAATAAAAAGTTTTTTTTAATTTAATGTTAATAGCACATTTTTAAAATGTATCTGTAAATTAAGTGTAAATTGTTTATGAAATATTGGTGTTATTACTTTACAAAACAGTGTTGAAAAGTGCTTTTAAAAGCACAATAATACGAAAATTTTGCCATTTTTAGTTACGTATTTATTGTATATAGTCTTTGTCTATATAATTTAATTATTGTACCATAAATTTTTAATTTTTTACTATATTATTCTATATCATATAATCTGTATATTTTTAATTGATTGTGTTTTATTGTATATATAATTTTTTTGCATTATTTAACTAATTTCTTTAATTCTAATTTAATTTTTAAGTAAATATATTTTGGCTTGTTTATATATCGAAATCAAGTTATTCTTATTTAAACTTCAACTACCTAGAATATATAAATAAAAGGTTAATGTGCTAATTTGAAATAAATAAAAATAAAAGTGTTTATAAAAAAATTAATTGTGGTTTTTACATGCCAAATAAAAACATGCATTAAAAACAATTCTGCTTTTCTAAATTGAATATATAGGCCCTAAAATTATCACAGATTTTAGGTGTCAATTTTAAATATAATCACCTGGACGTGGTGTAGTAGTAAGAACACTTGCTACACCACACATGAGGTCGTGGGTTCAATCCCCACTGATCTAGTGCTGTAGCGCCCTTGAGTAAGGTGCTATAAACGGTACGAACTCCTGCTCAGCCAGCACTTAATCAGCAGCATAATTATCGGACAATTATAATCTATATATCCCAAACTGCCACAGGCAACTCGAAACTGGGTCGGAGTAACTAATGTTACTCTATGTTTAAGTCGCGCATTCGACTTTCCCACATCGAGGATAAAGATATATACAAAAAAAAACATGACCTAAATCACTAAAATAAAAAAATTTTTTAATTTTTTTACGATTGTATTTTTGAACATAACATAAGCTTTGGCCTAATTAGCGAAGCTTATTAAAAACCGACACAAAAAAGCGAAAATTAAATTTCCGAATCACGCACAGTGCTAAAGCTGCAAATAAACAAAAACTCAAAAAAAAAATTACAAATTAAATAAAATATTTCTCACATTTGTTTTAAAACTAAAAATTCGTTTTTTTAACATAAAAAAAAGAAAAATTCGCGCAAATAAATCTATTGCACTTGTTTTAAAAGTGACGTAACGTCAGGGTTTCCAAATAAAAACGTTGTTTTTGGTAATCAAAATCGAGGACAAACGAAAAATGGAACTTAGGATAATTCGCCAAACACAAAATCGTAAGAAACTTGAAAATAAATAAAAACGAATATAAAAACATGCGCTCATAAAATAAAGGATGAAAAATAAAAATGAAAACTGAAAAGATTGCAGAAAAAAATTGAAAGTGTGCTCTGTTATTAAATAGAATAAAAAACAAAACCTTTTCCCCAAAAAAACACTGAAAAAAAATTTAAATCCTTCATACTTTGGTTTCCTTTGTCCAAAATCGCTCCATCTTCGTAAGTGTGACGTCATAACGCTTACGTGACGTCACTGACAAAGACAGGCAATCAAGCGGGACCGAACAATTGATGACGACACTCAATCATCGTCCCGATGACGTCCTGTTGGTAGGGAGTGTCGTTAAGGTTGTACTGCGCATGCGCGTCCTTTTCGGGGGCGCGTAATAAAGTGGGGCCAAATACAATACCCAAGTTGTGGGCATCCATTTGATTGGCTGTCGAGTATTGGGTAACTCTAAAAAAAGAAATATTAAGTTCAGGTTATAGAAAATAGAAATATATTAATATAAGAATACTGGCAACTTGGTGTAGTGGTCAGAACACTTAACTTCACTACGTAAGGTGCTGAGTTCAATCCCCTCAGCTTTTATGCTGCAACATCCTTAAGTAAGGCGCTGGTATGAAACTCCTGCTGAGCCAATACTTAATTAGCAGCCTAATAATCGGGCAATAATAATCTATAATATCCCGAACTGCTAAAAGCAACTCGAGACTAAGTTGGGGTAACTGACGTTACTTTATATTTAAGTCACGTATTCGACCTTTCCACGTCGAGGAGAAATATAGGGTTTATTAAAATGTATACAAAACGCAATTTTTTTTGAAAAATATAATTAAAAGTTAAATTTTTTACCTTCCCAAATGGTGGATAATGTATTTTAAAGTTTCTAGGTGAGCTCCTGGCATTGCACTTAAAGCCATTTTAATCGCATCTAACTTTCCATCACCTCGCGATATTTCTACAAAAAAGTTTAAATTTATATTAAATTTAAAATAAAACATCAAGAAAATAATTATAAAGTTAAATTACAATAAAAAATATTTTCTATAAATTAGTCAAAAAATTTAAATTTATTTTTTAATATTTTTGACTTACTTGCTGCGTTAATAAAGCGAGAGTAAAGCTGATAAGGAAGAAGGGGAACTGGCAACTCTCTTAAATATAATTTTAATGAACCTGCTATTGTGTTCACGTCATCACATGACGTCAGATCTACGTCAGCACCATCTAAAAAAAAATAAAATCTTAAAAATAAAAAAAAAATAATGTAAAATTTTAGAAATATATCTAATTTTAATAAAAATGTTGAGAAAAAAAAAATTTAACAATTCTTACATTGATCAAACTCTGCTTTTAAATCTGATATTTCTTGGAGAGAGCCAGGGACTCTGTATATTCCTTCAGCATCCATTCCTTAAAAATAAAATAAACAATTTGTTAAAAACTAAAGACTAATTTTTAAAAGTTAAATCTTATAATTCTCAACAAGTCAAATAAAATTAAAACAATTAAAATTAAAAAGTTAAAAAAACTCATTTAAAAAGTATAGATATACTTAGTAGTAAATTTAGATTTTTGTTTTCGCTAGCTAACATTTATATAAACTAAAATTCATTTACTCAACAAAACTATATATAATAACAAATATAAAAACGTAATTAAAACTTGCTTTTAAAATGTCAGAGGGTTATAAATACACTAATAAAAAAATTTTAAATCGAAACTTAAAAAATCACAAAAAAATATATTTGCAGAAAAAGTAAAAAAATTGTTTTGCAAATTTCAGATGTTTTGTTGCAAAAAAAGCGTGCCTCATTCGGTAATTAAATGAGGATCATAACATAAATTTATAAACAAGCTTAAATCTAACGGGCACGTTTTACGTCTTAATTCCAGAGCCCGATCAAATAAAGAACGCGCTAAGCTAACCCTTTCACTACCAACGGCATTGTTCAATGCCCAGGTTTTCTAAGCAGTGTTCTAATCGTGCAAAAATACTATTTTAAAAGCGCAGCGCTGTAGTATTTGTTGATTAAATTAAGGATTAAAAAGAATTACTGTTGCAGATGTATTGTCGATGACATTGATAAAGTACCACGTGACCTATGACGTCATTGTCGCGAATTGATAAAATAATATCGGTCATCGCAACGTTTTGATATATTTAAAAAGTTATTTTCGCGAAAATAAATCGCAATATTTTAAATATTGCGACACAAGCGGATTAAATAAAAAATGTTTATCCCCAAAACAAAATTAAAAACCGTAAATATGTCATGTTGTGTACAAAAACGAGTTTTAGCCTAAAAAATGCTGTTTCGAAAAAAAACGTGGCATATTTTTGGCATTTAAGGTTAAGATTCCTGTTGGAAATTACAAATAGTTGCAGAAAAATGTTGTAAAAAATGTGCCAATCAGACTTAGCTTCAAACAACACAATAAACATATCTCCTAATTATATTTGAAACTTAGGATTAAGCGCTGTTGAAATAACAGAAAAATAGCTACATTTTTTCGCTTTTTTTGGGCAATTTTACATTACAAATAAAAGGGAATTTAAAATGGTTTTGTAAAATTCCTAAATCCAAGAAAAAAATGGTTGAAAATTTATTCAGAACCGTTTTTTAAGTAGTTTTACGTGAAATATTGTCGTGATATTCTTTGTTTACGTTTAAATACAATTCCAATCAATCATCCTTAACGGCGCAATAATACTTAGCACGCGCTATTAAACAGTGTTAATCCGCGATAGTCTTACGCCAAATATTTCTGATTTAAAGCGACTTTTTGTGTCAGGTTGTGACACCATACCACGCCTCTTATGACGTCATAATTGGGTAAACAAAATTAGAAACGAAACTATTTATAAAGCACTACACCCTTAACTTTAAAGTTTTTTAGAAACATTTAAAAATCTGATTTTTTTTTAATTTTAAAATTTACCTCTTTTTTCGATTTCTGAAATGCACAGATCGACCACCAGAGGTCGCTGCGTGTCATGTAATTTCACTAGAGTAGTCAGGTCGACTCCGAACACGTGTTTAATATGCTTTAATTCGGGTTGGCAGTCGTTAGGAACAAGCTTAGCACACTGTTTATGAACATTTAAACCACAATCTGTAAAATTAAGTTTAACTTTAGCATTTTTTTTAACAATTTAATGTGAAAAATAATTAGGTTATTGCTGTTAATTATAAAGTTTATTTATAGATATTTTTGGGCGGAAAAAAATTATGTATTTTTTGCTAAAATGCTAGTCAAAAAAAATCTACTTTATAAAAGTGTTTTAAACAATTTTTTAGCAATTTTAAATGTAAATGTTACTAAATTAGTGATAACGTCTTTAAAAAATTCTTACAAAGCAAAAAAGGTGTTTTTTATTATAATTATAAGTCAAAAATTATCTTATTTATGAGACCAATTTTTATCTTTTTTTATTATTTTTAAACTTTAGTAAAATACAATGACAAACCGATGCATTGAATTCCTTGCTGAATAAGACCCCACATAAAATTCCCACAATATTCGCACCATTGAAAACCTCTGTAAGTATGAGACTAAAAAAAAACAAATTTAAAATTAAAAAAAAATGTTATTGTTGAAATATTGATAAAAAAACGTTTTTATTAACAGAAAAACATCCTCAATTCGACGAAAAAATGCTACACAATAAGACTTTAATTATGACATAACAATTTATTTTGGCATGATTAAAAAAAAAAAACGCAAAGTCGAAATAATTGTCAGTTTCAGAATAAAAGTCTTTTGAATTCGAATTTTGTAAAGGTGTTGAGATAAGAATGTAAACTAGTTATTAACCTACCGGACAAATGTGTGTGGTTTAAAATAAATAGTTGGAGACGAAAATTGCTGGTTTTTCACAACCGGTTTATCAAAACAGATTGTACCAGTGAGCGAATTAAAAAAAATTGAGCATTGTTTTTTTCAGGCAAATTGAATTGTTAAAATATTTTTTCTCCACAAAAAATATGAAAAATGAAAAAAATTATTAAAAACAAAAAAAAACTAAAAAATAAAAAAAATAAAACATTTTCAAAAATGTAAAACCATTTTTTTACCTTATAATGATGTTCTTTTTCGTATTGATGGGCTGACATGCATTTCGACTTTGCTGTTTTTACAGGTGATGACGTCACGGAGCGATTATGATGCGGTGATGACATCACGGATTTTTTAGATTTGCTAGGAGATGATGAACGCTTAGTACGAGATTCCAAATTAATCTAAAAAAAATTAAGTTTTTTTTTAAATTAAAATTACAATTTTTAAAATAATTTTTTTAGTACAAAAATTATTAAAATTATTAAAATTATTTTATTAGATTTTATTTCACATTAAAAAATACTTCGCTTTACTACATGAGGTCCTATGTTAAATTCCCACTGCGTAAGGCGATATAAACTTCTGCTGAGCCAACATTTGATCAGCAGCTTAATAATCAAGCAATTTAAACAATAATATCCAAAACTACCAAAAGGCAACTCGAAATTGGGTCAAGGTAACGGATGTTACTCTATGTTTACGTCATGAAGTGGACCTTTCCACATTGAGGATAAATAAGCAGACAAAAAAATTACCTGTTGTTCATTGGTTGGTTTTCTTTGCTTGTTATTATTATTAACAAACACATTATTATCTTGTCTTGCTGCCGAGTCCACTAAGTCGGTAGTTGTCGCCCTTCGCTGCATCGGTTTAGGCTGCTTTAAATCTACATTAGGGACCCGTTGGTTCCAGGCTCGGGCGCCAGGAAGGTGGCCGGATGATTGTTTACGTTCTGCCGGGTGTTTGCGAGAATCTAGACAGGCGCTTTCAGAACTATGTCGAGTCTGAAAAAATTAAGAAAAATTTAATATTTTTTAAGGAATAAGTTAAACAACATATTTAAATAGTAAAAAACATTTAAAATTTGGCTGTAGTTTTATATTTAAATACTTAATTCGTATTATATTTGTAAAATTATTGTTTAAAAAAAACGGCCAAAATAATATTTTTTTAATGACAATATTTATTAAATTAACATTTACAAACAAACGTAAATGTCATTAATCTAAATATCGTAAAAATGACAAAAATCAAAAGAGAAAATATCCTTGTTTAAATGTTTAAATTATCTGACATTTATGAGTAAATATAGAAGTTCAATAACCTTATTAAAATGAGTCAAATTATAACACAGGTGGTCCTTATATTTATATCACTAGGCTAAACTTCTAATGAAAGTTTATAGCTTTATTACATGTATTTTAACAATAAAATATAGAATTTATATTCATAAAATTTTATGATTGTGATTTATTATTTAATAATTTATCTTTTATAAGACCTTACAGTAAGTTAGATTGAGAGTAAAGTGTTAAATAAAAAAATATGACAAATTTAAGTTTAACTTACTGGTGATATTGGCACACTTAGTTCATTGCTTTGACAAATGTCGTCATTACTTGAAATTTCCTAAAAAAACAGATTTTAAATATTATGGCCTATACAATTTAAAATTCTATAAATTCAAATATTCAAAATTTTTAATTTTTGACACTAAAGAGTTATATGTAAACCATTTTTTCACATATATTTTAAAATTTAATTTTTTTAAATTTTTAAAATTTAATTTTTTAAATTTTTAAAGTTATACCTTTTGTCTTGATATATCTTCAAGTAAAACACCATTTCTTTTGTTAGGGTTTGCTACAAAATCACTTTTAGAACGTCTGTATGCCTTCTTTTTGTTCTAAAAACACAAAAAATATTGTTAAAAACAAAATATTAATAAATTTAGACTTTATAAAACAATAATATTTTTTTAAATAAAATATTAAGCCTTGTACAGTGTAATATAGAGGGTTTATTCATTACACCATAATTTGTTATTTCGTAATAAAACCAAATTCTTTTTTATTAAATTCTCCCTAATAAAAATAGTTTTAAAACTTGTTGTTTCAAAACCTGTAAATTTCTGTGGCCAAAAATTTCGTAATTACGTGAAATATATTTGTATGGTAAATACCATCACAATTTATTTAAGGTTTCATTTATAAGTCGAGTGAAAAAAAGTGCTTTTCTTTTTAAAACTTTTCGGTAATCGCCATTTTCGATGTCCTAACCCAGTCTTTGTAAGTTTTTTTTAAATTTTAACCCAAACAATTATGTATTATGACGTCACACTTACGTCGCGCTTTTCAATCTCCACATTTTGATCGCCAAACATGACGTCATTGTAATTCGGGTTCTGAATATTGTGAGCTAACTTAGTACGCGCTCGTTCCCTATTGGTTGGTTTCACTTGTGACGTCACGTGGTCTTGGTTGAAGTCACGACGCGGTTGCCATGGTGACTCGGAAGAAGGAAGATGAGCGGCGGGTTTTCGTTGCCGACTCTCGCGCGTCATCAAGCCGGCGGATGAATATCCGAGACGCGGAGACTCACTTGCTCTACGCTGGAGGCCTGAAAATAATCCAAAATTTTATTTTAAATATTTTTTTTAATTTTACAAATATTTATTTTAGATTGTTTTGTTATGAAAAAGAGTTCTTATTATGACGTACCGGTCACGTGACGAGGTGACGGTGTGTTTCTTTCTTCTTCTGAAGATCGGTGGCTTTGTATGTCAGGCTAAAATAAAAGGAAACACTGTTTAGATATATTTTCTTTATTTCGTTTATCCTTTAAAAAAATTAACAATTTATAGCACTTAAATAAGCACAAAAAACCCAAAAATAAACTTGGCGCCTTTATTAACATTTTGGCACTTTTAAATTATGCAAATTAGGTTTAAATGGGTTTAAGTTATAATTAACACAAATATACGGTTACAAGGTATAAAAAATAAGTGCTAATTGCCATAACACACTAATACACTATCTCAGAATATTTATAGCCTCGTGACTGTAACAGTGGCGCCTTAATATCGATTTAAGTTATTTGAAAACACAAAATAAACATAGACAGTGCTATAAACTGTATAAACATAGACATAATCTTGTTACCGTATATCCACTGTTGTCAGCTAAGTTGTGTGGTACACTACTACCGCTGGAGGCATTGCTGAGCTCAGAGCCGCAAGATCCTATACTTCCAGCTCTGCAAAATCAAGTTTTTAGATTATTAGAACAAGAATTATTACAAATAAACGCATACAGATAGTTTTATACTGATTAGGTGACACTTTTTTGTATTTTTTAAAGCTTAAATTGCCTATAAGACGTGTTGAGTGACGTCATAGTTATTTTAAACTACTATACAGTAAAAGTTAAACATAATAGATTAAAAAAAGTTTTAACTTAAAAATATAAGTTTAACATTGAATGCAGGTGTACGAAGAAATGTATTAATCTTAAATCGTTTGTTTTTAACAAAATTCGACATGTTTTCTAAAGCGATTAAGTTCGTAATGTTTTCGGTGCTTTGCGAAAATGCCAAATCCTGCAAATCACTTAATCTTTCTTTCCCGCAAGGTTCATGCGAGATAAAATCTCAAATTTGGACGACTTTTAACTCCAAACGGTGTGAAAATAAACATCAGTACGAGTGAGTTTTCGAAATACTCGATGACAAAATAAACAAAACTTTTAAATAAGCTATAACCGCGAATTTAGAAAAGTTTAAAATGATTATAAACCTGCTGAAAACGTTCTATCAAACCAAAAATATTTGTTTAAAATTTCCCACAAAAAAAACTGGCATGTTTAGCCTAAGATCGATTTGAGAAATAATATTTATATTGTACACGTTGAATTTTTGTGTGAAAAAAACTTTTTGAACTTGAATCACACAATCGAAAAATTCTGACCTTATATTTGCATTGAGGATAAACAAATATTATTACGCAAACACCGCCAGCTGTGCTAATTTAATCGAGTTTTTGTCTCCTTAAATTCGGCAACCCTGTGGTTTTAAAATAAAGCTATCGAGGCTAAATTATGACATTGAATAAAATGTAAATAATCGTCTAGCCAGGGTCTTAAGATAACATCAGCATTGTCAAAATTGAAGGCGTTTTTAAGACTAGAGCGTCATGATCAAACGATATTTTAGAGGTCTATAAATAAATTAATTTGTCAATTTAGTTTCAACCGAGCCTGAAGATTGGTAATGTTTCTATTCTTCAACAGAATATCAAATTACCACTTTAGAAGCCCGCAAAAAGTTCGGTTTTGTGGCAACAAAAAATACCGCTCAAAAAACTAAGTGATTTCTGTTCCCTTGAAGTTTCAAAAAATCGAAAAAAATTGTGACATTCCTACATAACATATACGAGACCAAGTAGCAATCCCCCCTTACGTGTGCAACCATGCGTGGCGGGGGTCACTTGCGCGTGGTAGGAAACGCAAGTCACGGTTCGGTGACCTTGCAAAACAGGGGTGACGTTTGGCTGGGGTAGTGGTGCCAGGTTTGTTATGATCGGGCGAACTGAGCCGCAAGAAATCGAAAGTTTGGCGAATTTGCTTTTTTTCTTTTCGATAAAGGTCACGTGGTTTATAAACTCGAAACAAATGTATCGACTGTTGTCTATGGGTTTTCGTTATTAAAGGTCAAGTGTAATGTCTATGCTTAAATCAATCATAACTATAAATTTGATTTTGACTTTTGTTTCCTTTTCGCAATGTCATTTCGATTTTTTTGTAAAATTATTTTTATACTAATGAAAAAGTAAAAAAAATGTCGTCTAAAATTTTGCTTAATTAACGCCTATACCCTTCTTTGTATATCACATGTTATTTTTAATAATAACAGTATATAGGTAATTAATAACATTAGATAAATTAAGTTTACCTCTCTGATATATTTCGAGCATGAAACGAAAGTTTTCTTCTGATGAAAGCTTCTTTGTTACCAAAGTTGGCACTCATATTAAATCTTGACTCTTGACCGTCTATAGAACTAGAATAAAACAAAATAAAAATTTAGATTAAATTAATACTAAAAAAAGTAATTAATTAATAAATTTATTTACAAAATAATTAAAAAAAAAACAATAGAATCACATTATGACGTAATATTATAACTCCCAGAATCCTATGACGTCACAATTCATCTCTCCCAAAATAAATTAGTTTTTACCTTTCTCTAGAATGTTGAAACAGCTCAACCGGTTCCGAACTTTGCCTGGAGTGAACAATCTTCGGATGCTGCTCTTCTTCATTTGAACGAGGAGTAAAAGATGCTCCTTCTTCCTCTAACCTCTTATGAACTGCTAGGATCTGCTCCAGACTGGTTTTCTCCCGTTGTGCAGGTTGTTGGGGTTTTTGACCATAGGGGCTCGGATATTCGATTATTTCGGGTTGTTGCTGGAGATGGTATTGAGTGTCGATTGGCTAGAAAAAAAAAAGTAGAGTTACTAATATTTCACCCCACTTTTGCCTTATTAAGCTGCTAAAATTTCATAAAATATTACCCCTAAAATCACCCCACAAGAAATATAACTCCACCTCCCCCTAAAACGAATTTTTATAATTACCTCGTGAAAACTGTGGCCACTGTCACCAAAATTTCTGACGTGTGCCACGTGCATATTCTGTGGCACCTGTTGCCCGTGGTAACCCTCGTCTAGCACGTTAATCCGTGGCACATGCCTCAAATTTCCGTGACTCTGTGGCACAAGTTGGTTATAACCGTCCCTCTGTTGGTTGTTTTCGGTCATATTTATTGTTTGTTGTTGGAATTGTTGATTGTTTTTCGCATCTTCGGTCGCGATTCTCTTCTTTCTTTGTTTCCGCTCGTCTGATGACGTAGGAGTTAAATTTTTCTTTGTTCCGCCCGACTGATCCTGGGTGACGTCATCGTAGTACCGGTAGTAAGCTTCCTGCGTCGGAACCTCTGTGACGTAGTGACCCGCTTCTTGCGTCATGTAGTTGTTGTCGTACGTCACTTCCGGTGATACATCGTCTTGCATGGCGACCGGGGCGTTCTCGTAATAATGAAGCTCTGTGACGTAGTTTCCGGCGCGCGGGGATTTATTTTCGTTGGCGGAAGAATACATGCGCCTCGCCGGAATGGGTGGTTGCTCGACAGGTGACGACGTCATAAGATTACGTTCGCGTTGCTGGGGTTTGTTGAGTTCGGGATAATGTGGGACTTTCCCTCCAGCCAAAGAATATCTAAAAAAGAGAATTTTGTTTAATTTTTTATAAAAAAGTCGTTTTTTGGGTTTCATTTAACTTAAATAAAGAATTTGTTTAAAATAACATTTTTTAAGTTTTTCTACCTGCTTAGACTGTTATAAACAGGTTCGTGGGCCATTCTTTCAATATAGTTCTGAGCTTTATTCTCAACATGCATTGTTATAAGGCCATCTTCTGCTAAATCATATACACTAAAAAAAAACAAGAATTAATCATTAAATTTAGTAAAAATGGTAAGAATCGATGTTTTATATGTAAAGAACATATCGGGTATTTAAATTTAATTTCTAAAGTAGGTTTATATTTGAATTGCTTTGCTAATATTATTGCAAAAATTCAATTTATGATTTATTTCAACAAAAATTCAATTGTAAGAAGTTAATAATCACTTAAATTGTCAAATAGAACGCCTACTTTAGGCTTTTATTGGTCTGACAATAACAGAAAATCCATTATTACGATAAGGTATATATATGTTTACATAACCAAGTGGTAAGACCTTTTAAGTATTGAATAAACATAAAAATGTAGCTAAACTAAATTTAAAAAGGGATTTAATCAACTTTAAAATCAAAATTTTTACCTTTCAAACCGTTTCTCGCCAACAAAATGCATCCCATCTTCATAGTAGAGTTTAAAATTTTTGACTACTCCTAAAACTCTAAAAAAAACAGAAAAAAAAATTGTTAAAATATTTTAAAATCCGTTTCCAGTATATTAAAGCACGTTTTATACAAAATAATGACGTAATTGTGTTTATTAAGTCAAGAAAGGCCAAGTTTAAATCTTTGTCGTGTAGGAATTATTATGAAAACAACTTTGAGGTTTTTACAAAACCTTAAAACTTGTGTAAAAAATTTCATTTCAGTCCCGCTTTAAACTAACAAAGCTAAGCGATTGTTTGACGAATAGACAAACATATCAATTGTTAATTTAACAAAACAAAGGGCGTTGTGACGTCATCAAACGCTTGAGATGACCAAAATAAAACAAAGTTTGCTAAGATTTTTTATCCATTTTTAATCCAAAAATAAATTTAATTTAATTCTAAATTTATATTTTAAAAGGTAGCATTTGTAATTCAATTATTCAGCTATTGTTACATGTTTTAATTAGCAAATAAAATTAGTTATAACATGAAAAGAAACTTAAAAAACACTTTTTAACAAAACACACAAGATATTGTATAGTTATATTACCACCCAACTTGTAATAAAATAATCATTTTATGGATGGCTTAAAGTTTGACAATATAGCTGACAGATAGTTGTCAAATCATCTCTTAAAAGTTTGATAAGCAGTAAGCTATTTTGGGTTTTTTATGTAAGGCAAAATGACAGTTATTAACTAGGCAAACTAAATACGACACTGCTTATTAGGTCCAAAGAATTTCAATAAATAGTAAAACATGCATAATATTTTCACAAAATAATTAAAAGTGCCAAAAACTTCATTTTAAAATCAGCAAGCGCCCAGGTGTTACATTTTTAAATTTAATTGGCGTGTTAAGATGAACTGTGGCTCAAATTAGGTTACGCTACTCTGCAAATTACTCGGCCTGCCCGCAAATTAACTCAATCCCAGCGTGCTAAATACGCGGTTTCTAAACATGTATAACACACGTAACAACGCTATTATGACATCACAATTTTATCTGTGTTACAAATTACACACTTAACTACTGGTAAGTGATAAGGTAGTATGCTTGTTAGGGCAGAAGGCGAAAGGTTATGGGTTCTTAATTTATCGTGTAATCGAAAGGATTTAATAATGATATGGCAATTTAGGTCAAATAACGTATCAGAAAAAATATCCAATTTCACATCTTTTTTTTATGTGAAAAATTCTGTATTTTTGTGCATATATATAACACTTCTATTTTATTTATAATAAAGTTAACGAAATTTTTAATACACTAATAAGATTTCAGGAAACGTAAATACAGCTGAACTTAAAAATTTAATTTGGCGAAAAATATGTGTTAAAAATAGTTCAATACCTTATAAGTATATTTAAATGATGAGCTAGTTGGAAAAGTTCGTATCTGCCTCTAGGCAGTAGAAGCAATCGTTTAATTAAAATACCTTTAATTATAACCACGTTTTAGCTATTTGAAATAACCCATAAAAATAAATGACATATTTTTTTTAATGTTTTTGGATATTAATAGGTTTGTTAATTCTAACTAAAAGTTTGTTAAAAATTTAATGAGTATATTAAAAAATATTAGGTTTTTTAAAAAAATATTTAAAAAATTCTACCCTCAAAAATATACAAAAACTGCCACTAACAGCGCTAAAGCGGCACCAAAACCACAAATTAAAGCATGTAAATGTAATTGGTTTAAACTAGTAAGTGTATCAACAAAACTGCAAAGCTTTCAGTTTGACTGTAAACAACTGTTTGCTTTGAAAAAAATCGTAATTTTGTCACGTCTAACAAGAAACTTTCTTATCCTAATCCAATTTGAGAGTTAAGGTAATCAGAAAGAGAAACACAAGAAGACTAAACGCTAACCACTTGACAAAAAAATCAATTTCCTGCAAGAAACGGGATCAACAAACCGACTGTCAAAATTTTGGGTTTTGTTTCTAGAATTTTGAGGCTAAGCTGTATTTTGTTTCTTAATTAACAACTGGCATGGCGCTGTACGCTATGGTATGCTGCATTTTGTAGTAATTAAAACCTAAAATCCCGGGTTCGATTCCAACTGCTGACATGCAGTAGCGTTTTTATGATATTTGTTTACGTTAATTAAATTCCAAAAAAACGCAGTTAAATAAACATTTAATACCACAAGGTCAAATATACTGTAGACTGCTACAATTAATGACTTGGCGAAGTTACTAGGCAACGAATATAAAGTCTTACGTCAGGACTAAAAACAATTATTAAAAATTCCTCGAACTTAAAGGTGTGGTTTAAATTAATCGCAAAATCATTGCTGACAATTACTCATATTGTTATGTCATAGATTTATTTGCGTCATCAAGCTAACGTTATACGTCGTATATAATTGATAAACAACACTATTTTAGATTGCGTAAGTTGTATTAATATTCAGATTAAAATTTAATCCCTAAAAATGTCAGAAAACCGTAAGCTTGAATTAAAATAACTGTAGACAAGGAATAAATCATAGTTTATAGACTTCTAATCATGATCATGCGTCAACGAATTATAACACGTCATTTACACGCAGACGTTGTGCGTGACTGCACATCGAATAATTAAGTTATTAGGCTAAAAACAGCAGCGTCTAGCTAACTTAAAACAACAAAATTTTATTTTAAAATTGTGATAAATGGGTTTAAAGATAAGAAAAAAATTGCGCATTTATTTTAAATTAAAAACAAGTTTTTTGAACAGATGTTTTAAATTAGTTAGCAAAAGATAAATGCAGCCAAAATAAACAAAAAATGTTCTAATTTTAATAATTATCTGTCATAAGTTATGAATAATATTAAACGTTAAAATTGTATTGTCAAAACATTTGAATTGTATGTAGCGGATATAAAAATTACATTTTTTTTTCCAATATTTTAAATATTCAACATAATACTTAGTTCAATATCTTATTTTACACGGAGGGAAAATATACAAAACAAATTTTTGGCATATCTCTGTCATTGTAAAGGTTATAATAACAAGTTTTATTATCACATTTGCGCTTGAATAAGTGTGTATATAAAACATAAAACTACAGACTTAATGTTGGTTTAATTTAGACTTTCAAATTTCCGTAAATTTAAGTACTTATCAAATCGAATTTTCAAGAATTTATTAATTTAAGTTAAGTTAAAACGTTTTCCTGACGTTTTTTATACAATTTCGATCGCAAAAGCACTGAACCTTAAAATACGAAAAGTAGGAATCGGAAAAGAAGGCTTAACAATTTTTTGTCGCAATTTTAATCCCTAAAACCGGTAAAAAATCGGCTAAATTGATACAATTACTTAAACAAAGCCAGCTGGTTATTTAACTTAACAGAACACCACTTAATTTCGATCTGAAGTGTACTTGGTAGGTTTTTGAAACGTCGTGTAATTGTCTAGTTGACTTCTTATGGGAAATGAAGTGTTAGGTTACAGAGTAACTGACAAGAAGTCGTAGCCAAATTTTTTTGGGTTAAGGGTACTTTAAATTGTTACTTTTGTTTTAAAATGCTTTGATTTTTGGGTTGAAGTATGTAAAACTGGTTTAATGAATTGCAAGTGACAACAAAAAATGACTCAAAATTTAGTTTTTAAAACTACAGGGGATTTTTAAATATGGATTCTTTATTAAAAACAAATCTGCAAACTAACCGTTAAAAATAGTTCATTTTTGCGCAAACATGTTATTTTGTTGTCAAAAAATCCCTAATCAATACCGGTAGGTGATGTACCGACGAAAAAATGCCGAAATTCTAGAATTTCCTGGCCTTAAACTCCCTAAATAAACACTTAAAACCCGGTCCTAGCCTAGCACAAGCACACCGCATTCATGAATCACAATTTTAAGATTTGTGACGTCATATTAGCGGTGATGTGAAACGCATGGTTGCTTACTGACATGAGGTAGACTTCAGTTAATCTAGTTATCTATCGATAGGGCTAAACAATAAATTACATCACCGCCGAAATATTAGGCCGTGAAACAAAAACAGCAGTGCCTTTTGTAGTTAACCCTTTGCCAACACAGGGCTACGGAACTGGTTTAAATTCCACGGCCAAGCGTGACTTGCATAATGTTTAAAAATAGCTTAGCAGGTAAGATTTGAAATTAATTTTCGCATCGATGGAGCTTAGACTGTGAACCGAAAAAAGCCGATTTTACCCACAACAAACGATACAACTTTGAATGTCAAATTTTCTAGTTAACCAATCGTATTACCACGAATAATTCCAGTTAACTTAACTGTCTATCTACATAACATATGAATTTAACACAACTCAAAACAAAAATGTTTAGGTAGAACACGAAACCAATGTTAATATGATCTTTAAATACACGAATTAATAAACAAAATGTGTTAAAAAATTATAACTAATAAGTATAGGGGTTAAAAGGAAAGTTAAATTAGAAAAAAAAAACAATTCTTTAAATAAAAAAACTATAAAAACAGCAAGGCAGAAATTGTATTTTTTTACCTTAGAACAAGAGTAAATCTTCCTCTCTCAGTTTGGGACTCACGGATGAGAAAAGATCCTTCTTCCCGACATAAATTCTCCCCTTCATCCCTGCTTAACAGACCATGGCATTCTCTTCCGTAAAAACTGGGACGGTTAGAAACCTAAAAAAAGAAAAAATTTGAATATTTTTTGAAAAAATAATTAGGGGCTTATATGTATTTGACTTTTTTTTTCTCAATATATATTATAATTTTAACTCGATCAAATCAAATTTTGACAAAAATATTGATAACTTTAACTATTTTTAAGCTAGAATAATAATATTTGCAGAAATAATTTACGTCCATTAAGAAAGCAATTAAGTTATATGCAAGTAAAATCATTCTTATTGGATCACGGTTGGCAGCAGTCAATATTAATTAGGTTTATATCGAACGTCCTCTATCTAACTTAATTGACTTTGTGTCGCTGGCAATTAGGATTTTATTTACATACTTAAATTGACAAGAAATCAATATTTTAACTTAATCGATAAATGAGCCTATATTAGACGCCCGTATTTGCTGACGGTAACGCGTCTTAATTGAACCGAATTGAGTCCTAAATTGGAAGGATTAAACTTCGATTTATGACGTCATATTTCGTTTATAGATGGCAATAACCGTAACTAAATTGAAGCAAAATTCGGTGATGTAATTTTAAAAACATCACGCATTTGCAGAAGGCATATAATAACAAAAACCACCATTTTTATTATTGCAATGTAGCGTAAGAGGACAACTTGAGAAATAGACTGTAAATTAAACTTGAAATAAACTAAAAATCAATTTTTTAAGATTTTAATATTCTTATTTTTTAAGAAAACTTTTTTTAAATTTTTTTGGGCAGTGACCCTATTTTAATGAATCACATGTGACAAATTCCTAAATATAGCCCCCAAACCCCGAATAACGCTGGAATTTCTCCCCAATAAAGACCACCCAACCGCTAGTAATCGAACCCAGTACGTTCGGAAATATCGAATTAAGGGAATTAATATGTTGAAGGAAATTCACGGTTGAAACGGTGTGAAAATAAAACAAACTGATTCATTTATCCTCGATTAAGTAAAGATCATTTTGTTTAAATAAATTTTAAAAAAATTAGAAAGAATTTTTAACAGAATGAAAATATTCATTTTTTGTTTAGGAATTAAATTGAATAAATACAAAATAAAGTATATAGAATACAAATACATAAAAATTCCATAAAGCCTGTTATAATCTTTGTATTAAAACCACATTAAAGAATAATTGGGTCGTAAGCGTTAGATTTAAACTCTATACGAAGTAGGGGGTGGGGATAAAACACAAGGCCAACTGTGCTCAAATGTTAAAGTTTTTGTTTGTTTTGGTTAAGTTTGGACTTGCCTAAAAAAAGCGTGTGGAAGAAAAAAATTTGCTTTGTTTAAATTAAAGCTTGATATAATAAAGGCATTAAGAGGTATATTTGATTTTCAAATTCCTTAAAAAGGGTTTTGAAATGTCGGTAAATTTTAAACTAATAAAATGTCAGAAAAAAATAGATATGTGTTTATTTTTAATAAAAAAAAATTTTTTGAGTTTTGTTTTTAAATTATGGCATTTAATTTCTTGTTTTCTGTTTTTTACACGATTTGTTTTTTTCAGTTTGACATTTAAGTCCCCAAAAATTACAAATCACAATTTGAAATAACTAGAAAAACCAGAATATTTTCTCAAATTTATATTACTTGTTTTTAACTTAAAATCTCGGCGTGTAGTTAAATTACGATCGTTGAATTTTGATTAATCCTCGTGTAATAACCTTGATGTCGGAGTTGTGACATACGCGCGAGTGCGTTTAGCCGGCAATTGCACGTCACAAGTGGCCATTCGTGACGTCATAATCCCCTGGCAACAGCCGGTCAATAGATTTATGTCAATTACTTTTGTTTAAGTCTTATAAGAATGGAGGAAGAAAAATAGGTTGAAAAAAATAAAAAACAAAAAAGCTTGTTAATTTACAATGCCTAAAAATAAGTTTTTGCATTTTATTAAAAAAAAAATTGAAAAACATTTCTTAAAACCGCATATCTATTTTTTTTAACCAAAGAATTAACCGGTTCATGTTTATATGAATACCACCGAAAAATTTTCTGTTAAAAACACTTCGGAGAACGCAGAAAAATTAAAAACAAGCAAAACATTGTTCCGTTCATCAAACTTTAAATTTTAATTAAAAAATATATGATTAATTTTATTAGTTAAATTAAAAAAAGCTTACGGCATAACAGATAAAAATCAGTAAATTAATAATTATAGTTAAATTAATTTGTTTTTTAATTAAAAACCCGTTTTACACACGAAAGTCATTATTCATTACATTCTTTAAATTTTATATGTTACTAAATAAAATTAACTAATTATAAATTTAAATTTTTTATGATTCGTAATTATTTTTAAACAGTTAAAAAAAGTTATACAAGTATACGGTATGACTGGCATATTAATTTTAAACTTGTACAACTTCGAGCTAGGACAGTGCATTTAAATAATTCTACAAAATAATACTGTATATAAAATTATGACGTCATAATTTGTTAAAATACGTAATTTAAGCTAAGAATGAATCAAAATAAAACAAAATTGTTTAAATAGTTAATTTATCCCCCTAACTCCTTATTCACAGATCACCTATTGTCCTAACATTGTTTCCCGAGTGCTAATCTCTATGACGTCACAATAAATCGAATGTGTTTGCGGTTACGTAATCACTGGCCGGCGTGCGTCACGTGACCTGGGAGGCGTGGGATCGAAGAAAAAAACTAACAATTAAGCCGTGAATTTCACACGATCCAACTTCAGGGTTGCCAATTAATAAAGTTTTAAATAAATATTATAAGATTTTTAATAAACTTGAACTAAATCTTTTTTTTCCATTATTGTCATGTTAAAGTATACAGCAAGTATTTATGTAAAGTTGCCCGTTGGTATAAAGTAGCTATTTATTTTTTATATATCGTTACAAAATACGAAAAACAGAATTTGATAAAGTTTTAAAAAGTTTCAAGTCCCCAAAAAAATAGAAATGTTTTCTTATCAAAATACAATTGTAAATTTACACTTCATAAGCTTAAAAAACGTTTAATTAGCCATAAAACTCAAAGAGTATACGGTCATGGTAATCTATTTTGTATTAACAAATTCAGGCTACAAATGTTTATAATTAGAACCTAATAGGTTAACGTGAAATGAACTTGAAAAGACTAACTACACGAACAAATATTTCTCATACTAAAGAGTTATTTTTGAACAATAGCAGGAATGTAACAGTTGAGTTAATGTATCAAGAAATACAAACGCAAAATAACCCAAATATGTTATTCTTGCTACCTACTATCGTAGTAGCAAATTAATGCCCATGTTTTAAGCTTATTATTGAACATAAATAATAGCAACTGCTGGCGTAAACATGCCATAGTTAGTACGTAATATCAACAAACGCATTAATACAATTAGAACAAGTCACTTAAAGTGTCAATAAATGACATTATTTGTTTAATCTTAACGCCACCTGCTTGGCATATTCTAAGCTAATAGCAGCAAGGCTTAAGTAACCTACATAATAGACACATTAACAAAAAACTGGCAATAATCAGCACAACTGGCAGTGTACCGGAAGGTAATGTTAGTTTACTGTGGTCATAGGTAACACCTGGATCTAACAATGTAGAGGTTTTTAGGCTATCAGAACACAGAAGGATTAATTATTCGAGTTCATGTCCTAACAGACCACCTACATTTTAATTCTGTAATCCAGCACGAATTTAAACATTGGATTCGCAAACAAGTTTTAATATTTTGAGTGGGTTTTAAGACTGAATAAAACATTTCGTGTGCAAAGAAATAAGAAGATTACAATTAAACGATTAAAAATATTAATATTTTTAGGTTATTTGTCAAAATGTAAAAACAACTTTTCTAAATACAAATTTTGGCCATTTTTTGAATATTTTCTTATAGCAGATTTTGTGTCAGTTTTAAAAAGTTAATAAAAATTATGTTTACACAATATTATACCACCTTTATGTTTTACTTAATAGCATCTAAACAAACTAATATACAAACACAATTGACTAATCTATATTTCATTAGGTTTTTAAATTTTTTAATTAGTTTTTCGTGAATTTTAAATCAGGAGTATTATGACCAAACACACAAACATTGTTTACACAATATTCCAGACTGTCAAGCCGTAAATCAGGTGACAATGCTATGCTTGGGTAAACACAGGACCATAAATATAATAAAAACGTCTTGCGCTACCAAGGTGAAAATTTTCCGAACATTTTACGAGATGTCGTTAAGCGAAAAATCCTTGTTTACATACTAAGTCGGTGTATGAAGAAAATTTACGACCTATTTTAACAAGAATTTGAATGTGGCAAATATTGCCAAGTAATCACCTTTATACATTTAACATTTTGGACTAGAAATTAAGCCCTTAAAAATTGTGCAATTTAACTACTATTAACGGTGTGTTTAATTTAAGAATTCTTTCAGTAACTTTGCAAACTTCTACTTGGTCTAAATTACAAGTACAGCAGTAAAGCTATGATTAATTGATGGCACTATGAATAAGTAATAACGTAATGTAACTATACTTAAGACATAGCCTGAGAATTTATTCTAATTGTAACATCCACGCCCAAATAAAACACTTTGTAATGGCCCACCCACTTAAACAAAATCGCCAAATTTGTTAAAGAAATGCCAAAATTATATTTATATTTAAACGTAATTGTACAACATATATTTTAATGGTAAAGCAATAACGTAAGGCACACAAAAAAAGCAAAGTTTTGTAAAAAAATCCACAAATATTTAAAAAATCTAGTCATAACAACCAAAGTTATACCCAACAAAAATAGTTTGACCCCCCCAATTCAAGGTATTAAATCGACTTACGAAATAATCCAAAAACTACCCCATACCTTAAGCTGGAGATCTAGTTTAGTGGAATAGGTATGGCGGGATTTTAACAACAATAGAATCTTAAATTTTCATAAACCACTAGATTAGCATAAGCCGATTTGAAGTCGCTGCACGTTTTATAAGTTTTAAAACTGGATAAAACCCGCGAAATTTGGAAATAAGAAGCAATATTACCACAAGAGACTGAATCCACTTGAAATAAGCAATTGGTTATTAAATTAAAGAGAAATGTTAGGCTAACAACATACTTTCATAACAAACAATTACTTCTTCTCAAGTGCTTGAAGACAGTAATGATAACATAGCGATGAGTAGAAACAATACAGTCTGTACTAGTACAACTTTAACATTATAATCACATATGCCAGACAAAATATAATCAGATAAAAGCACTTTGGTTTAAGCCCAATAACTAAATGACAAGTTAATGAACGCATAGCAATACCAACCAATTTAAAGTATAGGCAACTGTAAATAGGATTTTCTACACACAAAAAAACATAATATGAGGAATTAATGTAAACTTGTTATAAATATTGAAAGAAAATATGTAATAGTATGTAAAAATACGTAAATTGACGAACTTATTCTACTTTATTAGCATGAAAAATGTGTATCTTATATTAGCCTACCCAAGTTACTGCCTATAGTCCACTACACAATGCGGTTAAGACAGGCCCGCTCTTAAAATCTCAAGAAGCTATTATCTTAAAAGACCCGGCAATGTGGTATACACAAGTGTTATGAAATAGATTTGAAATAGATTATTGTTATCGCTAAAATATAGTAGGAGAAAATTGAAATGACATTTTGAAAAGAGATAAAAAAGTGGGATTTTATCACAATCAAAGTCAGAAAACGACAGGAATAGAAATGTGGTTTAAAATTTCAAATCTAATACCCTTAAACTGTAACGTCGTCAGTCTAAAAGTATTTAAAAACGGTACCTCTAATTTCTCATAACTATAAAACAGATAAAATTGAAATGTTTAGTCAGTCTAACATACTTTAAAACAATTATTAACGACTTTGAATTTACGACATAATTAACAGTAATGTTTTAACATTAAATCAAAATCACCTTTTTAAGTAAGTATATTAACAGGTAGTGTATCTTTTACAGGAACTCATTTTACGATTTTAGAAGAGACATCGTAATAGATAGAAGCACCCAAACAAACTTAACCAAATATTGCGAATTTGTGTAAATTTACTCAAGATAAAACATCAAATCAGAGAAAATTTTAACATGACAAACACGGCAACGTTATCTTATTATACAAACATAAAGCACTACGCCATTGTTTATATTAAATTAATAATTTTGCAATTATTTACAGACTTTTAATGCCTTAAATACGTCGTTTTGTCTACCAGTCGTCTGCTGTAATAAGCCTAACTAGCACAACAATGGCGCCATTACTACTTCAGTTACGCTAATTATATTTTTATGCGATTAAGCATATTTACAAAGGGATAATAACACGTTTAGTTGATAAACAAAGCATATTAAAGGTTGTAAGATCAAGAGATAATCCAGTAGCGTAGGCTGCTTTATAAGGAACTGAAACTTTGAGTATTATGCCACGAAGCTGATATCATAAATAGGGTGAAATTATACTAAACGATGCGGTATTCGATCTTGTATGCTGATAGTACTAAATAACTTGGCCTGTGCTTTGGTATGTGAGCGTAAATTGACTCAGAAAGTCGCATTCTTTATATGGTCGTTATAGCTGAACGAAATGTACAATAATCCACGAGAATAAAATGTGTAAAGATCTTTTAATTCAATTAATATCAATGCTTTTAAATATATTTTTACAAAAAACAAAATTAAATTAACTTTTTTTATAGAAAATAAAAATATATTTGAACTTTAGTGTTGTATGTAGCGAATGATTGGGTTATGACGTCATATAGCTACTACACTTGTAACAAATAACAGTCATTTTGGGCGGGAAATTATTGTTGTAATAAAGATTTGAGGACAAAAACAAAAAAAATTGTTTTTTACAAGCTAAATTGCGTAAAAATGGGTTTTTATAATATATTTAATGTATTTTAAGTTACTAATACCATTACAAATATTTAAAAACCCAAATTCTGGCAAATTTTTACTAAAAAAATGCTAAAATATGAATAAAACCTTTAAAATTAACATTTTTAAACCCAAGGGTATAAACATTTCAGTTAACCTTAAATATAAGGAACCAAAAAACAAATAAAAACTCCCAACTAGAATCCTATTCAGTTTGGAATGTTAAAAATTTAAATTCAAAATATTTTTTTATATAAAATTCTTTAAATTTTTAATGGCAATTGGCAAGGGTATATAGGCAAAAAATTTACCACAAAAATTTCGAAAAAATCGGTTGCGTAATCAACTAAAAAATTCAAATTTTCCCAAATATTGCCAAACGAATTGTAAGAATTTGGCGCCTATTTTTCTGCCTCTACTTAACGCACCTTTTCCCCTTGAATTTTAAGGATCTTATTTTTTTAAACAAAAGGTTTAGAATTCCAAGTACTTTCCGTATGGAGTATGTTTCAATAAACACAAATTTCACGAATTCCAGAGCGCAATAAACTGGTGCAATATAGGGTAAGAAAATGACAATTTTACAGAGTTAGAAAAAGAACTATCCTTAAAAATTTACATAAAAAACACGTAAAGTTCCTTTTTTTAATCACCAAAAAAATTAGCCAAAAGCAGTCAGTAGGTCTACTTTTATTATAGTCAACATTTTCTTAAGATTTATTATTTCAAAATTTCCCAAATAAATGTCAGATCAAAGAAAAACTACCGAACAATTAAAATAAACGAACCGTGTACTAATTGTTTGTTTTTAAATAATTAAAACAATAATAACTAATTGTAAAAATAATAAATATTATAAATAAGATATTATTGCTCAAATTTTTTGACTTACATTTTTGTTTATAATAAAATATTAAAATGAACAAATTTTTTTTTTTAGGATTTTTACATTTTTAACCTTCATCAAATAAATTTTAACTCAATAACATTCCACACACATTGTGACGCAATAATCACAATGAATCCCACACTACTCTATGACGTAACAATGCATATCGCGCGGGGGTTTGAAAAGCGGATTTACATTAAAAGGTGATCATTTTGATTTCTATAACGAAACGGAAGCAAAATCACGATTCAAGTCGTTAAGTAACTATTCACACATAAACACGTGCTCATAGCCGTGACGTCATACCGTGGGAAAATATTGATATTCAAAATAACATCGCTTTACATTAGCGAATTAAATTCGGTTATATAAAAAATATCAATCGAGCATTGGTCTACTATATTTAACCATTAGTAACTCCTGTGGGGCCTTTATAAGTGCGTCCCATTGGGCGTTTTAATGTGCGAGTTATTTATTTGTATTACTGTTATTTTACTTACATCTCTGTTTTGGCAGAAAACGGGTCTCGGTTTTGGTGCCTCTTGTTGAAGACGAAATACTGAAAAAATAAAAAGTAAAATAAAAGTTAAAATATGTAAAAGTTACAGTTTTATTGTTTTTATTTGATTTATATTTAAATAAAAGGCAAAAAAAGCTAAAATTAAAGATAGTTATCGCATTATAACTTTTTAGTAAATACTTTGTATAGTAAACACTTTCAACTTACAATATCCTTTCCACGTGGGGTAATTATCCTGACTTTTCATGTTTAATATCGAGGATAAATAAAATAATCAAAAATAATCCAAATATTCGTAACTTCTTTCACGATCTTGATTCAGTTTTAAATTAAAATCCACGAATTTAACTTTAATTTCATTCTAGTATTACAATATCACTGAAAATATACGAGAATTTAGTTCAATTGTTATAAAATATGACGTCACAATAGCATATTAATAATTCATGGCTAATAATTTAATAAGGACCTAACGCAAATAATAATTTATTCCGTTTAAAAACTAAATTAACTTAATAAATGCGAAATTAAATTTAAAAAAAAATTAAATTTATTAAAAAAGAGTTATTTAAATACTATTTTATAGATATAGAAAAAAATAGATTTTTAATTAAAAAATTAAAGATTTCGACTAAAACTACCTTCAATTTGAACCTATCTTTAAATAGCATCAACTATTTTACAAATGCCATACCTTATTTACTGTACAAGTATACTAAAGAATCAATAAAACTAAAAATCCAGCAAAAAATGTTCTTAAAAATAGTAACTATTCATTCCCCTTACATCATATATTACTTTGTTACTACACCAAAACTAAACAAACCATGTACTAACAATAACACAAAGGTAATAAAACCACGCGATTGATTTTTAATGCCGAATTAGAACAGACGATAACTAACAGGCCATTACCACTAGTTTAACAATCACATTTAAAATGATAAAGTCATTTTCCGTGTTCGCGTTGTGAGGCGGACTACAATTAAATGTACTTCGCTGAATGAAAGTTACACGATTCGCACTTTGCCGTTGTGGATAATCCGTATGATCACGTGACATAATTGCTTCCGAAGTTTTTTTTTCGGGAATTGAATATGACGTAATAATTGTTTTCTTGTAAAAACAGGCGCAAAAATTTTTTTTAAATTATATAACAAGTTTTTTTACCAAAAAAACGAAAAATTGTTTTTTTTTTAATAAACCCAAAATGTAAATATTACGACTAGGTTACTGTTAAAAATTGAGCTTTAAAATAAACGATGTCTAATAAAAAAAATAAATCAAAAAGTTAAAATAATTATTTTACGATTATAAAAAATCAACCGACAAAAATTCCAAATTTTTTAAATACCCGCAAATACACATAAACTCCTGATATTTAATTACCCCTTTTCTCATTATTATGGCGCAACTACGGTATATGTTATTCGTTTATAAAAACCACTTTTATCCGGAAGGGTTTGGTTTATTTGATGCCAAAGTGTTTAAATATTGACCGAGCAAATTAGTAAAAATCTTCAAGCGATATCATACGCTCATTTACATTGTCATTGGACAATAGAAACTGTATTTACAATAAAGAGCCATTGTGATAACAATATTTATCTTTATATTAACCCTCTTTAGAGCTCAATATATTAAAAATAATTATTTAAATATTAATAAGCTAAACAATTATTTAATTACTTTGTAAAAACATGATATTCGCGTGTCGAGGGGTAAAAAAATATTATAATTTTGCTTTTTAAATTGCCCTTACAATCAATTTCAAGTTTTAAACTGTTTTAAAATTGCTCCTATTGTTTACGTCATCACTCACGTTTGTTGCCAAGTGTGACGTCATAATTCGTAACGCGCTACATCGTGGCTCTTAATTAGAGACGCCTAAGGCTTTCTTACCGACAAGTTTTAAACCGAAATTTTTGCGATTTTATCTCGAAAATCTGTTATTTTAAATTATTCTAAATCCATAAATGACAAAATTTTACAAATTGAAAATTTCTGTGGGAATAGACACTGGCGCCTACTCGAAATGGGCGTTTCTTTTTTAGGACCTAAAACCACGTGTTTTTTGCGATTTTGGATGCTGCAAACAATAACAATGTAAAGAAAAATTGTTTGAAACTAATTCAGTAGCTGCTAAAGTCGAATTAATTCTCAACTAATCTGACACTGTTTTCTGGATTTGTTAAAAACTTGAATTTAATCCTTTTCCCATGTTAGTAATAAACAAAAGATTTCCGAAAAGAACTGATGACATTTTCCGACTCTTTGTAAATAAAAGTTTGATATTTAAGTTGTGCAACTTCCCCTCTTTTTGGGATTATCCAAATCGCAAACAAGAAACAAATAACCGTTAATTTCCCATTAAGATAAAATCAAAGTTTTATCTAGTGAAATGTATACGTAAATTAATACCAAATTTGTCGTTTATTTTTTGCCTAGTGTAAATTAACTTTGAATTAACCAAAATTAAAATTAAATTGAGTAAAAAAATGTGCATTTTTAGTCCTACTGACGTAAAATTGGTATTGCAATTTGTAGCGCAATTATGTACAATATACTAGGCCGTAGTTTTGCCCTTGGCAGTCTAAACATCGGCAGATTGCATGTGATGTTTAAGAAATTTTCAAACATTGGGATTAAGTTTTTGAATTTTACAGGATTTCTTAAAGTCCATGCCGTTAACTGAAGCCTGTATATTCCTTCTTACCCTAATCCCCCACTAAACATCACATGTGATTTTTGACTTGATAAAAATCTGCAAGATTTTAATCGAATTGATAAAGTAAATGGCCTAAATTTTAGTAAATTTCAAGGTAATTAATATAAATTTTTTATGGTTTTGCTGGTATGATGATGTATGTACATTTACATTTTTTTCCTTTTTTTTATTTAAATTTAAATTTTTTTGACAAAACTTCGCATTTTTTTTTAATATATTATTTTGTAAGTATTTTTTAACTTGTGCATTTTAAATTAAATTCCAGTTATTTACTATTTTAATTTTCCCATACACTTGAAATTGTCACAATATTCAAAGCAACTTGATTGATAGTTGACATTTCACACGTATTAAAAGGAAGTTAATTGATTTGTTAACAAATAACTAACCAGACTATAAATAAAACAAGATATTCGACTCTTTAGATCTGATAACGAATTTCTTTTGTCCTTAACTTTGCTATTTTGTTTACACTTTTTCTGTCACCCTACCACTGAAACTTGATATCTCGAACGTCTGGGCAAAATTCGGCAGGAGCCGAGGGCATTTTTTCCCGTAGGCGGGCGCAAGAAAACCCGATCCTAAAAAAATGTTTTAAACGCTTAACAATAACATATCGGGTTTCATATTTAATATTTTTAAACAGAAAATCTATTTAAATTATCACATTACAATATCACAAAAGAATACATCTAAAATATTGTACACAGAACCTTAGGTATTTTCTATTTTCTTACGTCTATTGTTAAGGAACCACTACATACATTTTTATTGATTTTTAACCTTATGTTAGATAGGTTGGTTTTAGAAAGATTAAGCCATCTTACAAATGTTCCACGCGATCGTATATGTCAATAAAATGTGCCCTAATTAGACGCTAAAAGCAAACGCATAACAAAAGATATGTCGGATTTTATATCGATTGATATTGGAATAAAATCTTATTCTACTAAAAGCATAAACTACAAGGCTACATACATCAGATTCATAGTCTAAGTCCTTAAAAATGAAACCGTTGTTTAGTTAAAATAAATTTATGACACATATTTATTGTCCTGTTCTAACAACAGTCATAAGTTTTGTTATTATTGTTTTTACTATGTTTTACATACACAATAAGCGCAGTTTAAAAACCTTTTCAAGTAGTTTCACTTAACTAACTGGATAGTCTGATAGTACCAACAAATGCTATGACTCAAAATGAAGTTAAGATAGAAAATTTAAACTAAAATCTGATAATATAGCCAAGTGTCAGAGAGCAGAATGATTCATTTTTAACAGACATCTATGTCCTTGGCTTTAACATGACTACATCGTTTACGTACATCTGTACATACGTAAGTAAACAACGCTATACATATACAATATGTTATCTGGTAAGTTACAAATATATACGTTTAATTTGCAGATTACTTAGCTTTGGATAAGCTTAAATTTAACCTTGTTCTAGATCCTAAAAAACTATAATGCATAGTTATTTGCTACACTAGGGCACTTTGCTGAAACTAGCTTACCACTAGCACTGAAAAACCGTCGCCTGCGACGCTTTCTCTCTTATTGAAACACCTCGTCGTTTTACGTCTCGGTAAGATTTTACAAGCGATTAGAAGAAGGTAAAAAGCTAATATTTCGCCACTTCGAAAATCCGTAGCTCGCTTTGCGCTTAAAGTAAGTAAGTAGTGGCGCAATTAAAATTCTGTTTGCTTGCGTCGTGTTTTAACTAGAGCAACGCTTTAGTAAAAGAAAACTATCACATTGTTGGTGTTGTACCTCTATTGAACTATATGTTAATTACCCAAATAAAACTCCCTAAATATATTACCGAATCGTAAATCAACATCTGCTTATTCTCACTTATAACAAAGTTATAACATAAAAATAAAGTGCTCAATATAATAAATTAACGTTGCTAAGATACGAAATTCAGAAAATATTAAATATAAAAGCATTATTCTTAACCTTTAACCTATACTGGTTTATTTAATTTTGTTTATTTTAACACAGATTGCAAATATCAAAAAAATTGCGTTGTTGCGAATTGCAATAAATTGATTAATAATCTTTAATTTTGCTGATTGTGATTTTAAGAAATACGAAGTCTATAATCTTACTTGTATTTTCATAAATCAACCAATGCCCAAAACAGAAATTTATTAACAAAAATTTCAAATTTAGCAAATTTTAATGCTTGAGCCTGTATTGGAATAAACATGGTTAAATCCTTAAGGTCATTTAGTTGTTTTCCTAACTACATCATTTTAATTAAAAATACATATTTAAAATTTAAATAATTTTTGCACGTTAAAATGTATTTTTAAGGTAAACTTTACATTTATATTGGTTGATTTAAATTTCCAGTTGGTTAAATATAAAACTAATATTTATTACTTTGCCTAACTTTAAATGTCAACCTAACAAAACAGGTATAACAGTATTGCAAACAAACGGAGCAAATACTCTATTTCGTTTTGAATTAATTATTTGCTTTAAATTTAATATTAAATTACCGAGTACGGTTGATTCAATGTTAATATTTACCTAAAATCCCGTGGGTGAAAATCAATTAATACATTTAATAATTTGCTAGCTGTAATTTTCACAAAATTGCTCTGTTTGTATATTTAAACAATATTTTAATTCTTGCTTTATGATATATCTAAATAAGATGGGCAAAGTTATAGTTTAAATTATCTCAGTTATGTATTTTAGAAAGCTATTACAATAAGTTATAAAAGCTATTATCAAAATCAAAACAAATACTAAAACATTATTCTATAGCGCTATCTAGCGGCCGATAATTTTACCAACTAGTTTTAAGATGAATTAAAGTTATACCATTGGGGATAAATTAAAAATTAGAAAGTAGTAGAACAGTTTTTATATAATAACTTAAGTCTTAAAAACTGCTAGTTTGTTGTTTTTTATACATTTTAAGTTTAATTCGGTCAATTTGATAAAAAACATTTTTTTAATTTTAAAAACAAAAGCTTTTGAACTTAAAAGGTTACTGCATATCTACTTTTTGTACACTAAAACAATTTTATAGTTTTTAATTTTATTTAATTAAAAAAGGCATATACCAAATTAATGATATATTAAAACAATTTAAAAAGCAAAATTGTAACTAAACCAAAAATCTAGATTGAATATTATAAAATGTAATAATTATTTGGCAACATGGCGTTTCAGTGCATTGTGGGAGTACGTGAGCCAAATGCGTTCTTTTTAGCTTGAAACCGAAGTTTAGCAGGTATTAGGTTCAAGATGTTGATGCCCAAAAAGAACCGTATGTTAATATACGAGAACCTCTTTAAAGAGGGCGTACTCGTGGCAAAGAAAGACCCCTATTTATCGCAGCATCCCGACCTCGAAGGCGTGCCAAATCTTCATGTTATGAAAGCATGTCAGTCTTTAAAATCCAAGGGATATGTACGTGAAAATTTCACATGGGGTTATTACTACTGGGTGTTGACTAACGAAGGGATCCAATTCTTAAGAGATTTCCTCCATCTCCCCCCAGAAATTGTCCCCTCAACTTTAAAACGACAGACCCGTCCAGTCGAAAACCGACCCCAAAGAGGAAAAGTTGAAGGACCCCGTCCAGCTTACCAGCAGAGCGATCGAGACTCCTATCGTCATGCCGGCATGGGAGGACCTGATAAGAAAGCCGAGGTTGGTGCAGGAACAGGAACCTACGAGTTTAGAGGAGGTTACGGAAGAGGACGAGGAGCAGGAGGTCCTCCACCTCAATAAAAAGTATCTTTCAATCAATAAAAAAAAATAAAATTAATTTAGTTTGTTTGATAAATTAAATAGTTGTAAGTGATTGAAGGCAAATTAAGTGAGATAAACGCTGTACCTATAAATTAAACAGGATTGAATGCCTGAATGTATACCAAATAAATGAATGTATTAATTGTATTCTAAATGGAAAAGGATTGGAGTTATGGTTTAGATTATGCGATCCTTTATTTTAATATAATTTAATTCATTCGGTATACATTCGATCCTGTATATCTAATAGGTACCCGGTTCGAGAATACACAGTTAAAGTAGAAAAATAATTTGGTCTTTTCTACAAAGCTTTGCTCTGTCAGTCCGAGTTTTTTCCAAAAGAAGATAAGCCTCTGGTTTTTTAGAAAGTTAATAAACATGTTGAAATGAAACAGCATTTAATATCTTTCCCCAAGCGACACTTTTTTGTTCTATTTTTTTATTCTAATTTTTGTAGGTTTCATCCTTCTTAATGTGCAAAGGTAAGCTGCACAACTGATAAACAGGGTCCTATTTGTTACCCTGACTCCTATTTGTTACCCTGACTGCTATTTGTTACCCTGACTCCTATTTGTTACCCTGACTAATCTTAAAGCATTCATGAAAATTACTTGTGATTTTTTCTTATATCCCATCCCAGTTGGTTGGTTTTTGGGTTATTACTATTTTAAAAAAAGTTTTAAAAAAAAACATGTTAGCTGTAGGAGCTGAAACTGTTGTTTTTAAGTCAAGTGTTTAAACCACTATAACACCTAACAGGTTTTAAAATTTAACCTTCCTCCAACATTTTGATTAAACTCTGTTTTTGTTAGTAAGGAGGTTATCCAAAAATGATCCCTAACAAAAAGAAATATAAATTTTGTTTTTTAAGTTAAACCCTCGACATATTCAAAATATAATTTTCTGAAGTGACTGAGGTAAAATAAATTTTTTATATGCCGTCAGAGGGCGTAGTTTTAAAGATGCGTCTCAACTGCACACCCTTACTAGATAAAAATATTAAAAAACCTATTTCCTTGAGAGGATATGAAAGAAAAAATATATAAATAAGTTTACGTTTTACACTCTAAACAAATGTATTAATTTTAAGAGTTATTAGGGAAAATATAAAAAAAGGTTAAAAAATAAAAAAGGTATTGTACGTCATTTTCCAAATACGTTTTTTTATTTTATTATATATATTTATCCCCGATGTGGAAAGTTAACTGTACGACCTAAATATAGAGTAGATGTAGTTACTTTAACCCATTCTCAAGTCGTCTTTGGTTGTTTGATATATTATGGATTCATACCGTTTATTTCGCCTAACACAAGGGCGTTACAGCTTAAGATCACTGGGGAAAGAACACACGACCTCATGTTATGTAGAAAGTGTTTCTACCACTTCACCACGGAATGTAATTGCTAAAATAATATTTATATGTAAGTCTATATTTTTGTTGGGTAAGAAACTATTGTTCATTGAAGTCCAACTTTGTTTGACATATCTAAACACTTTCTCTTTTCGTACACAAAAGATTTCTAAAAAAGGTGTAGCTATAGTTACAAAACGAATCGTTAGGATACAAGTATATAAAGTTACATGATATAAGGTTATTTACAAGATATAAGGTTATTTTTTTTAGCTTTACCTTTAATGTATTCAAATTAAAAACAGGTTATTAAATTACTTTAAATAAAATGTATGCTTCATAGAAAAGTTAGGCTTAATAAACTTAAATGTTAAATAAGATTTTAAAAGGTTTTGTTATTTAAAAAAAAAATTGTACGATTTAAACTTTTTTGAATGTTACTTCAAATATAATAAACAGGTAGGCATACTTTTATTTTCTTAGCCTGGTGTTTTTTAGTATTTTTGTTGCGAAAATAGTTAATGAGAAAACTACTACAGTCAATTTGGCATAGACATATTTTGATAGGTAACATAATAAAATATTGTTAAAGGATAACGTATGAAAACCTGAAAACACCTAGCGGCAACATGTTTTTTTTTCGGGGATTGCTAAAATCGCTTTTTTTGTTTAAAGTCATTATTATTTTTTGTAATTTTTTATATTTAAGTAATGTTTTAATAGGGTAGCTTAAATAATGGTTTTAATGGTTTTTAAATAATAGTTTTTAAGTCCAAAGGTCGTAAAATCGTCATTTTTTATTCTCTTTTATATCCGCTAGAGGGTACTATTTTCAGTAATGAAAAAGGCAATCAAAAAATTTTTTTTAACTATATTATAAAAATATTTTGTTCGCGCATATTTTTGGTTATACTATTTTGTGTTAAAATTCTAAATTGCAATGGCTTTTAACACAAACCAAATCATCGAACGTTATTTAACTCAAGAAAGTCAGGTTGATAATTTATTTAAAGTAAAGTTATTTCTAGTTGTAAAGTTAGCAAAGGCATCACAAAGAAAATTTTAAAATAAAAATGTTGTTTTATTTAGATAAATCAACTCAGTTACCAGCTATCCAACAAAATATTTAGAGGAGAAAAACACATAAATATAAACTGGGATCTGTATTTGATTAGGTACACAACATGTAATAATTGCTTATGTTACAAATATTTAATAAGTTTGGTGGTCACAGTGTTCTTAAAATACTTTCTGTTTTTTAGGGGACAAGCGTATGCTCGTGAATTTGGAGACGATCTTCAACTTCAAGGTAAAAAATAGGGCAGAAAATGTTAGGTTAAGGAGTAGAGATAAGCTGAGTGATGTAGGTTAAAGGAGTTACGTAAAAGGTAAGAATAAGGATATAACAAAGTTAAGAATTGTGACAAGAAGTTAGGGAAAGGAAGAAATAAGGTGTAAATAAATAATAAGTAGAGTTGAATGTAAGAAAGGTGAAAAAAGTTGGTTTACGGTAGGGATAAGAAATACCCTAATGGTCAAATTTAGAAAAATGAGAAGAGTAAATGTAAAGGAAGAAGATTGAAGTTAAGGTTCAAATAGAAAATTTTTTTTTGCTAATCATGGTGTTTTTTGTTTTTTTTTAATAAATAAATCAATGATCTTAAACGATATGTTATTTGTGAAATAAGCTTTGTCATGCAACTATGTGTTTTAGTAAAATGTTTATAAAATTTATTTATCTGGCTAGATGACAGTGTGCAAATAAAGGTTTTCCTTAAAAGAGAGGTCATCTTTCGAAGTGAAGTTTTAGACGATTTTGTTGCTGAAGCTGTGGATAAGATTATACAAGATATAAGAGATGATCTTTTTTTTTGGGTATTTTAACTGCTTACTCTGCTTGTTTAAATAGTATTTAAACGTAAAAATATTTTGGATTCTTGTTAATTAGAATAAGTTTTGGCAATAGAGCTTGTTTTAATTTTTTTAATTGCTGGACTTAATAGTATTTATTAATAAGTATGTTGCAAGAATTGAACTTGGAAACATGCTTTTGTCAGTCTGCCATTCTTTCAAACCGCACTCTCAAAAAAATGTTTGTTTACGTATTGTAATAATTTTTTCCTTGTGCTTTTTGTTTATTCGTATACTATAAACTAATACAATCTCTGGCTAGTCTTTTTCCGCTAAACTGTTTTTTAAAAGTGGAATGTCAGACTGAGTATAAAATTATATAAAAATCTTAACTTGTAACAGATATATATTTATTTTTTGATAAGCTTCTTTTTAAAGGTTTAGGCATAGTGTTTAAAAAATATATAAATTTATTACTTTTTTAGGAAGCAACAGAAAACAGAATGGAGTTTACTTTTTTGCTGTTCTCTTTATTTGTTGTTCTATATTTTATGTTCTTAGGTCTATTTAATATCGTAATAATGTAACAGAAAAATGCCACGAAGCATTTTCCTTCTACCTTAACGTAAATATCGGAACTATCAACTTTCAACTTTCCAGAAAATTTTGTAAGCCTACTTAGCAATAATTAGATTTCTATTTTTGTTTACAGTATGCAGCCCGGTAAAGATTCTTTTTACATTACTGTTTAAATATATTTGCTTGTATGTAATCTAATCATGATTTGGTTTCTAGTGTCAAATTTGTTAAGTTGCTGCTATACATGTATATAGATTTGTAAATGTCAAAAAGTTGCTGCTAATAGTTTATTGTTGCTTGAATATTTAAAAGGTTATACATGAATGAATTAGATATATACAAATTTATTCATAAAAACTGTTGGTGTATTTATAGATAATATTTGAAAAAAAACGAAAAAAATTTAAACAATATTTTTTTTGTTAAATAAAGCAAGTTTGTTTAAAAAGTTCATATTGTTGTTTTTTCCTTTCAATATTAATTAAAATATTCTGTTGGTTGTATTTTAAAATAAAGTTTTAACTGTAGTAAAAAGTGTTCATTATTTTTCGTTTGTTTGCTTAGGCTGTAAAATAATCTGGTGTAAACGTAAAGTAAGGTTTTATGTTAAATAGTTCAATAGTCTTAGTTTGCTGTCTGTAAGTTTTAAACTTTGTCTTTCTATGGATACATTGTTTTAAATTGCTTCTATACATCTATTACAATAAAAATATTTTAGACATAAAAGGCTTGCTCATATTAAAACGTTAACCGCCAGTGGGCGCAGCTTTTAAATTACTGAGATGTTGGGTTAGATCTGTACGAATTACATACCACGATTGGACGCGTCGCGTGCGGTCGTGTTTTGGTTTACAGTAAAAATGGTTATGAGCTACGCTAAAGCCTTAGCAAAAGAGACAAGCAATGGGCTAGAAAGGCAAAAGAGACAAGCAATGGGCTAGAAAAGTATTCTCGGAAAGATTCGGGAAAGTCCACAAAGTTTATTTTCGTAAAGACAGCAAAAACCTTATAACTGGAGTTCGTACAATTCTGATGAACAAAGAAGATTTAAAACCAGATACAATTCCGAGCTATATCGAAATAGAGGGGTACGAGATGTTTGTGGCATATGAAAATCAAATTTTTACTTGTAAAAATTGCAACGAAAAAGGACACAAATTCGCTAATTGCCCTAAAAAGTTAGGAGAGTTCCCTAAATTAAGCGCAAGCCAGTCCGTATCAGTTTTATCTCGAGACTCTACAGACGGCAATAATAAAGATAAAATAGAAGCCGATAAGGAATCACACTGACATAAACATCACTGATAACGAAGCAGACGACACTTTTACACAGGTAACCTACAAACGTAGGCGTGATACCATCTCCCCTCAAACAGGAAAAAAGCCCAAGGCTTCGAGCCTAAGCGAAAACAAAATAAATGTGGATTGCCCTGGTTGCAAAAGAGAGGCGTGGATACTGGAGTCCAACGATAAGTTCCATTGCTGGAATTGCAACTTGAATTATGATGTAGTGACTGCGTGTTGCGCGGACGACGAAAGGTTTTTGGTCCCAATTAAAAAAACTATCATAGGATGTGTAAGATGCAATCGTACAATGAGAAAACTTCCTTGCTGCAGGCAGTACTTAAGAGAAGCTGTGAACGATGAGCAGGTTTACGATTGTGTAACCTGTGACAAGCGATCATTTAGATGTGCATCTGATACATGCAACAACATGAACATTGTGCCCCCGAAGTCAAGAAGTCGCGCCTGCACTAATAACATCTGTGCAGGAAAAACCATACATTGTGAATGCGACAAGATTTACTCCGTAACCGTCACTTCGGAGAAGCCGTACACATGTCCCTGTGGAATGACGTTTGAAAGGGATACGGATGCCGGGAAAATAGAAGGTAGTAAAACATGATTGTATTATAGGTTTATTTATTGATTTTTTATTTTATAAGTATGGTTTTAACAATTGTATCGTATAATGTGGCCGGTCTCCAAGATAAACTTAAAAGAAAAACGGTATTTAATTTTCTGAAACATAAAAAAATCCATATCGCTTGTTTGCAAGAAACTCACTGTACTATGCAAGATCAAAAACTATGGTAAATGGAATTTGGGGGCGAAATAGAATGGTCGCACGGCACAAGTAGGAGCAAGGGCGTTGCGATCTGTTTGTCTAGGACTATAAATTACAAAATATATGACGTTATCAAGGATACGGACGGTAGATTTATTATTCTAAACATTAAAATTAATGACGAACGATTGACCTTGGCTAGCATATATGCTCCAAACAGTGACGAGCCAAATTTTTTTGCAAATTTATTTTCGAATATTGATAAACTAACATGTTATGATATGATAATTGCGGGAGACTTCAACCTAACACTAAATAACGACCTGGATAAACGTGGTGGCGCTTTAGCCCACTCAAACAAACAAGCGCGTGCTAAACTTATTTCGCTGATGCAAATATATAATCTTAATGACATATTTAGAGTAAAACATCCCAATTTATTAAATTTTTCTCGTATTCAAAATAACCCAAAAGTCGCAAGTCGAATAGATTTCTTTCTAACCTCTTCAAATTTAATAAACAAAACGCTTAAAGCTAATATCATACCTAGTGTCAGATCAGATCATAAAATAGTAAAAAAAATAGTATAAAATAGTATCATAAAATTGCTTGACCCAACACCGCGGGGTAAAGGGTATTGGAAACTTAATATATCCTTGTTGGAAGACGAAAATTACATAAACCTAATTAAAAATGAAATTCAAAACTATCTTAAACAAAATCAGGAACTCGATACAACGCCACATATTAGATGGGATGCCCTGAAATGCGTACTGCGAGGTGTGTTTATCGCATCGCATATTCCTCATATAAAAGTAAACAATTTATTAAACAGGAAATTCGCCTTGAAGCGGAATTAATAAAACTGGAAAATTCCTTTCTTAACGATGGAACCTTAAAAAACGAAAATCAATGGCGCCTAATTAACAATTGTAAACAAAAAATTAACAATCTAGCAATGAATCGTACAAAGGCTGCGATTGTTCGGTCTAGAGCAAAGTGGGCGGAAGAAGGTGAAAAGAACACGAAATATTTTTTAAATTTAGAAAAGCGCCACGGAGATAAAAAATTATTAACCGATTAAAAGTTCAAAATTCCATTTTGACGGACCAACATTCTATTTTAAAAGAGCTCTCGATATTTTATAAAAACTTGTTTGCTCGAAAAAAAGATATATATCCGTTGGATAAAATCCGACACTTTCTAACAAACCTTAACCTGCCGAAGCTATCAGAGCCCCAAAGAACTGCAACCGAGTCTCTTATAAGTAAAAATGAGTGCCATAAAAGCATGAAAAGTATGAAAACAAACAAATCTCCTGGCCCTGATGGGTTTCCTATTGAATTTTATTCAAAATTTTGGTCAGAGTTGCAGGACCCATTACTTAAATGTTATAAATATTCGCAGGCCACCGGCACTTTAAGTGAATCTCAATGCCAAGGTGTGGTTACCTTAATAGCTAAACCGAACAAAGATACTCTTTTTGCCATAAACTATAGACCTATAACCCTACTAAATGCAGACTATAAAATACTAGCTAAATTAATTAACTCTAGAATTAAACAGCACATTGATGATCTAGTCTCTCGAGACCAGACTGGGTTTATACCGGGCAGATATATAGGGGAAAATTTAAGACTTATATTCAATGTTATTGATTATGTGGATAATTTAAATCTTCCTGGGGCGATTATTGCCCTAGATATATATAAAGCTTTTGATACCTTAGACTGGGTCTTCATGAAAGAGGTTCTAATACAATTTGGATTTGGCCCATATGTACTATCATGGTTAAATACATTTTATAGATGGCCTAAATGCTCAGTTATCAATAATAATTTTTTATCCAGCTATTTTCCTATACAGAGGGGGGTGCGCCAGGGCGATCCGTTATCACCAACGCTGTTTGTTCTTTGCATAGAATGTCTGGCAACGGCAATACGAATCAACAAATCTATTCAAGGTATTAAAATAAACGAAGACCGGCTTAAAGTATCGCTCTTAGCTGATGACACTTTGGTGTTTCTCAACGGTGACTCGGATGAATTTGATAAAGTCTTTGAAACTGTAAATCTTTTCGGGGACATCTCCGGGTGTAAGATGAACATAGAAAAATGCCAAGCCTTTTATATTGGCGCAAGTAGAAATAACCAAGATCATCCCTTCGCCTCCGCTGGCCTTCAATGGCCGTCGGATAGCATTAAATATTTGGGCGTTTGCATACCGATTTCCAAATACATTAGTGATAAACAATTCTTCAACTTAAACTTTAGCGAAACACTTAACAAAATTGCAAACATACTTCAAATCTGGTCCTCACGGGGCCTTACTTTAATCGGAAAAACAACAATAATCAAAAGCCTAGTTATACCTACTTTAATATATAAACTTAGCGTTGTACCAATGTTGCCACCAAAGGCTTTTTTGGCAAAATTAAAAAGAAAATTGTTTGTTTTTATTTGGGGTTTCAAATGGGAACGTGTGAAACGCGAAACACTACATCTTCATTATAAATAGGGAGGAATTAATATGATTGATATAGAAAGTTACATCTTAGCCTTATACACACGTTGGGCAGCAAAACTCTTTGATAAGAACTTTAAGTCTCAATGGAAAAACATAGAAAGTGCGTCAGGAAACCTGCAAACAATTGCGAATGTGATGTGTTCCAAACTGATTTACAACCATAAAGACATAACGAGGATTTTACCGCTTCGTAACTTACGAACAACAGCACAACTATTAAAAATAATGTTACCACCTGACGATGTCGCCGAACCAATATTTCTTAATAAGACCACTAAATATCGAGGAAAATATCTCTTTAACCCCAACTGGCTACAACGTGGATTGACCGACCTCTCACAACTATATACAAACAATGGCGAACACATTGAATTTAGCGACCTAGTTTCAAAATATAACATTGGAAATACAAATGACGATTACATTTTTTATATAAAACTAAAATCCAAGCTACCATATGTTGACGACTCTTATTTCAACAATAACACGCGCTCAGGATTAAAATACATAGATGATATTTTACTTTTTCTTAAAACATACGGAGGTACAGTTAAGTCTATTTACAATTACTAATTAAATAATACAAAAACTCCGATAAAACAAAAATTAAAATGGCAATCTATTATTAACGACCCGAGTTTAAACGAACACGTATGGAAATCAGTCTATAAACTAACTGCGGACACAAGTTTGACGACTAGATTGCGATTTTTTCAAATTAAATTAAACCTTAGGGCCATAGTTACTAACGATGCTCTCTTTGCGTTTGGGGTGAAGACCACGCCTGTATGTTCCTTTTGTAAAGCCGAAAGTGACCATTTACCATATTTTTTGTAAATGCCCAGTAACCAACGTGTTCTGGGAAGATGCCATATCCTGGATTGCGGCCACATTAAGACTTCCTTTAATTATTTCTAACAGCGAACGTTTGTTTGGAGTGGTCTCGCATGATCACTCTCATTCGTTAATTAATTTATTATTATTATGCTCTAGATATATTGTTCATATTTGTAAATATGCTGAACGGACACCAACAATTAGGGAACTTATTTTTTTTGTAACCAACTTAAGAGATTGTGATTTGTATCGTTATAAAAAATTTAAAAAAATGGAAAAAAATTTTTTACAAAATGGTCAACTTTGCCTTAAACTATGTGTTTATGTTTGTATTAAAAAAAAAAAAAAAAAAAAAAAAAAAAAAGATCTGTACGAATTATTTGTTTTTGAGCCCTATGTTTACAAACAGCTTAAGCACGTCACAATATCAAGATATTTCCCAAAATTTATATTTATTTCACATGGATTTTTTAGTCATTTTGTTAGTAAGGTATAACGATTATTGCATATGAACCACTAGGTTGTAGGTTTACATCAAAGCCATACTATTGGCCCTTGGATTCAGTGTTAACGAATAGCTCAAACAAGTCACATTAAGCCTGTCAGTTTAAAATAATCTGAAAATAAAGCCTTGCCAAATAAAAAAAGTTTTGGTAAAAAAAGCTTTTAAACTTCAGCGTTAAGAGATAGCTCAAGCACTTTCTATTATGTATTTATAATAAAAAAATTTCTGATGAGATCTTACACACATTAACGAAAATACCAAAATTAGAGTAATATTAAATAATTTGATATGTGGTTAAAACGGAAAAAGTTATGCCAGAAGAACTCGTACAGAAATAACCAGTCTGGTAAATTTGTGCAAGCTTGATTCTTTCGACTTAATCAACTGGCGGCGCGCCGAAGCTTTTTGTAGTGGTTAGTAAGCCAGTGGGAAATGTGCGAATATGTGGAGATTTTAAAGCACTAAATAAACAAATTTAAGTTGATTAATATCTATGTTTAAGCCTTGACAATCTTATAATGTAGTTGCAGGGTAAAAACATTTTTTAAACTAACCTAACAATGCTTAACTTTGAACCGGCAGCGTGGTTATTGTAAGTGATTGAAGGCAAATTAAGTGAGATAAACGCTGTACCTATAAATTAAACAGGATTGAATGTCTGAATGTATACCAAATAAATGAATGTATTAATTGTATTCTGAATAGAAAAGGATTGGGGTTATGGTTTAAATTATGCGATCCTTTATTTTCATTCATTTGGTATACATTCGATCCTGTATATCTAATAGGCACCCGGTTTTAGAATACACAGTTAAAGTAGAAAAATAATTTGGTCTTTTCTACAAAGCTTTGCTCTGTCAGTTTGAGTTTTTTCCAAAAGAAGATAAGCCTCTGGTTTTTTAGAAAGTTAATAAACATGTTGAAATGAAACAGCATTAAATATCTTTCCCCAAGCGACACTTTTTTGTTCTATTTTTTATTCTTATTTTTGTAGGTTTCATTCTTCTTAATGTGCAAAGGTAAGCTGCACAACTGATAAATAGGGTCCTATTTGTTACCCTGACTCCTATTTGTTACCCTGACTCCAATTTGTTACCCTGACTCCTATTTGTTACCCTGACTCCTATTTGTTACCCTGACTCCTATTTGTTACCCTGACTCCTATTTGTTACCCTGACTCCTATTTGTTACCCTGACTCCTATTTGTTACCCTGACTCCTATTTGTTACCCTGACTCCTATTTGTTACCCTGACTCCTATTTGTTACCCTGACTCCTATTTGTTACCGTGACTCCTATTTGTCACCCTGACTCCTATTTGTTACCCTGACTCCTATTTGTTACCCTGACTCCTATTTGTTACCCTGACTCCTATTTGTTACCCTGACTCCTATTTGTCACCCTGACTCCTATTTGTTACCCTGACTCCTATTTGTTACCCTGACTCCTATTTGTTACCCTGACTCCTATTTGTCACCCTGACTCCTATTTGTTACCCTGACTCCTATTTGTCACCCTGACTCCTATTTGTTACCTTGACTCCTATTTGTCACCATGACTCCTATTTGTTACCCTGACTCCTATTTGTCACCCTGACTCCTATTTGTTACCCTGACTCCTATTTGTTACCCTGACTCCTATTTGTTACCCTGACTCCTATTTGTCACCCTGACTCCTATTTGTTACCCTGACTCCTATTTGTCACCCTGACTCCTATTTGTCACCCTGACTCCTATTTGTTACCCTGACTCCTATTTGTTACCCTGACTCCTATTTGTTACCCTGACTCCTATTTGTTACCCTGACTCCTATTTGTCACCCTGATTCCTATTTGTTACCCTGACTCCTATTTGTTACCCTGACTCCTATTTGTTACCCTGACTTCTATTTGTTACCCTGACTCCTATTTGTCACCCTGACTCCTATTTGTTACCCTGACTCCTATTTGTCACCCTGACTCCTATTTGTTACCCTGACTCCTATTTGTCACCCTGACTCCTATTTGTTACCCTGACTCCTATTTGTCACCCTGACTCCTATTTGTTACCCTGACTCCTATTTGTCACCCTGACTCCTATTTGTTACCCTGACTCCTATTTGTCACCCTGACTCCTATTTGTTACCCTGACTCCTATTTGTCACCCTGACTCCTATTTGTTACCCTGACTCCTATTTGTCACCCTGACTCCTATTTGTTACCCTGACTCCTATTTGTCACCCTGACTCCTATTTGTTAGCCTGACTCCTATTTGTCACCCTGACTCCTATTTGTTACCCTGACTACTATTTGTCACCCTGACTCCTATTTGTTACCCTGACTCCTATTTGTCACCCTGACTCCTATTTGTTACCCTGACTCCTATTTGTTACCCTGACTCCTATTTGTTGCCCTGACTCCTATTTGTTGCCCTGACTCCTATTTGTTGCCCTGACTAATCTTAAAGCATTCATGGAACTTACTTTTACTTTTTTTTTTTTTATATCCCATCCCAGTTGGTTGGTTTTTGGGTTATTCAGTTTTTAAACATGTTATAAAAAACATGTTAGCTGTAGAAGCTGAAACTGTTGTTTTTAAGTCAAGTGTTTAAACCGCTATAACAATTAACAGGTTTTAAAATTTAACCTTCCTCCAACATTTTGATTAAACTCTGTTTTTGTTAGTAAGGAGGTTATCCAAAAATGATCCCTAACAAAAAGAAATATAAATTTTGTTTTTTTAGTTAAACCCTCGACATATTCAAAATATAATTTTCTGAAGTGACTGAGGTAAAATAATTTTTTTTATATGCCGTCAGAGGGCGTAGTTTTAAAGATGTGTCTCAACTGCACACCCTTATTAGATAAAAATATTAAAAAAACGATTTCCTTGAGGGGATATGAAAGAAAAAATATATAAATAAGTTTACGTTTTACACTCTAAACAAATGTATTAATTTTAAAAGTTATTAGGGAAAATATAAAAAAGGGTTAAAAAATAAAAAAAGGTATTGTACGTCATTATCCAAATACGTTTTTTTCTTTATTTTATTATATATATTTATCCCCGATGTGGAAAGTTAACTGTGCGACCTAAATATAGAGTAGATGTAGTTACTTTAACCCATTCTCAAGTCGTCTTTGGATGTTTGATATATTATGGATTCATACCGTTTATTTCGCCTTACTCAAGGGCGTTACAGTTTCAGATCACTGGGGATCGAACACACGACCTCATGTAATGTAGAAAGTGTTCCTACCACTACACCACGCTGTTGTTACTATTGTGTTAAAAAAATCAATGATGAGAAAATATTATATTGTAAAAGTTTGACGAGGTCGATTAAATTTTAGTAACTAACTTTATGTTTGAACTAAGGCTGTGTTTAAACTAGTTTAGGCTATTGTACAACAATAAACTTATATTTCAAAATATATAACAATTTTATGTTTTGGCTTTTTCATGTTACCTTTTAAAAACACATTTGTATTATTTTAAGTGTGCCTTATTATTGTAGTTTTATTTTGGCACAGTTTTAATTTTAAGTTAATATTACATTGATTTAATATGGTAAAGAAATTTCAGTCTTTAAAAAATTGACCCTGTTTACAATAATACTAAGAACATTGTGTTTACATTTGTTGCGGCCATGTAACGACAATCGATCGAATTTTAATTTTTAACAAAATCACATTAAGCTAACGTGCTGTATTGTTTTATATGTATAAGCGGATTTTATTTAATATTTATTTACGATGTAAAAAGAACGCTGATAAAGTCCAAACTTTGGGCTTAGTCCGGGCAAGTTCTTTTTATTGGTCTGATAAATATCAATATAATGTAATAACTTTTTTGAGTTAGATTTAGATTTTTTCTAGCCTGAATGTAATTGCTAAAATATTATTTATATGTAAGTCTATATTTAGTCTTGGGTGAAACTACGTAGAATTTATAAAAAATGTAACCCAGTGATGTTTTTATCATCTTCAAACCATATTTGAAACGAGTCTAAACACGTCCTCTTGTCATACACAAAAGATATTTAATTTCTAAAAGAGTTCGAGTTGTAGTCACAAGGCAAACAGAAAGGATACAAAGTAGAGCTTATAAAGATATAAAGTTAATTTTTTTAATTTTACCTAAAAATTATTGTGTTCAAATTAAAAATATTGTTAGAAACAGGTTATTTAATCACTTTAAATAAAATGTATGCTGTATAAAAAAGTAAGCCTTATGAACTTAGCTGTTAGATCAGATTTGGTTTTGTTATTTGAAAAACAACTTAATGATTAGTACGACTTAAACTTTTTGAAATGTCACTTTAAATATAACAAACAGGTAAACATATTTTATTATTTTGGCCTGTTATTATTATTTTTTGTATTTTTTAAAATTAAAGTTTTGTTTTAATGAGTTTTGTTTTATAAATAGTTTAATGCCTAAACTTTGGCGCCAAAATTTTCCCTCGTGGACTTTCCCCTTGCGACCAATATACCACATGCCACATAAAAAGAAAGATCCTTTAGTCTGCTCCTTACGTTGAGTTATATGACTCCTTACGTTGAGTCATGCTCCTTACGTTGAGTTATCTGTTGTAAATTTTAAAATTAAAATGGATTTTAACCAAATTATCAAACGTTCTTTAACACAGGAAGCTCAGGTAAAAAAAAATTATTTAAAGTTTATAAAAACAGTTATTTAATTTCAGACCAAGCCAAATGTATTTAAAATTTGTTATTCTAGTTGTAATTGTAGCAACAGCATTATACAAAAAAGTTAAATGCAGTTTATTATAAGAATGTTGTTTTGTTTAGGTTATTGATCTTTATGACCAGCTATCCAACAAAATAATTGGTGGGGAAAAACACATAAATATAAACTGGGAGCTGAATTTGATTAGGTACTCAACATGTAATAATTGTTTCTGTTACATATATATTTAATAAGTTCGGTGGTCACATTTTTCTTAAATACTATGTGTTTTCAGAGGACACCTGTATGCTCGTGAATTTGGAAACGATCTTCTACTTCAAGGTAAAAAAATAGGGCAGCTTTGGGGGAAATGGTAGATTTAGGATTTAAGAGTAGAGATTTAGGAGTAGAAGTTAGCTGAGTAATGTAATTTAAAGGGGTTTAAGTAAGAGGTGGGGATAGGGATGTAAGAATGTTGAGTATTGCAAAAAAGGGTTTATGTTAGAAAGGGATAAGGTGTAGGTAAAGAATAAGTTAAGTTGAATGTAAGAAAGGTGTGCAAATTAGGTTTGAGTTATAGATTAAAAATAGACTTAATGACAAATGTTTGAAAAATAGTAACAGTTCAGTGTAAGAAAGGTGGAAAAAGGGGATATTAAAAAGGGGATATTAAAAATGGGAGAGAAAAGGGGTAGGGGTAAGTTGTAGATTGAAGGATGAAAGAAATCAAAAAAGTAAAAGTTTAAGCTAGGAAAGGTGGAGTAGGGTTACGTGGAAAAAAGTGTTCGGTAAAAAGTGCAGGGATGGGAGTAAGGTTGTGTATGAAAACGAGGTCAAATGTTAGGTAAAAAAATTAGAAAGAGAAGTCGGGGTTTAATAGGAAAACGGGCTGTAGTGTTAGGTAGAACGAGTAGGTTAGGGTTGTAGGTTGGGGTTGTAAAAGGTGTAGTGTTACATAGGTAAACGAGGTGTAATGTTAGGTAGAAAAAGGGTAGTGATGCAAGTTGGGTTATAATAAAGAGGTTTTTTCTGCTAATCATGGTGTTTTTTTTGTTTTTTTTAAATAAGTAAATCGATGAACGATATTTTATTTATGAAATAAGCTTTGTCATGCAATTATGTATTTTATTAAAATGTTTATAAAATTTATTTATCTGGCTAGATGACAATGTGCGAATAAAGGTTTTCCTTAAAAGAGAGGTCATCTTCCGAGGTGAAGTTTTGGGCGATTTTGTTGCTGAAGCTGTGGATAAGATATTACAAGATATAAGAGATGATCTCTTATTTTGGGTATTTTAATTTGCTTACTCTGCTTGATTAAATAGTATTTAAACGTAAAAATATATTGGATTCTTGTTAATTAAAAAAAGTTTTGACAATATAGCTTGTTTTAATTTTTTTAATTGCTGGACTTAATAGTATTTATTAATAAGTATGTTGCAAGAATTGAACTTAGAAACATGCTTTTGTCAGTCTGCCATTCTTTCAAACCGCACTCTCAAAGAAATGTTTGTTTAGGTATTGTAATGTTTTTTCCTTGTGCTTTTTGTTTACTCGTACACTATAAAGTAACACAATCTCTGGCCAGTCTTTTCCCGCCAAACTGTTTTTTAAAAGTGGAATGCCAGACTGAGTATAAAAGTATATAAAAATCTTAACTTGTAACAGATATATATTTATTTTTTGATAAGCTTTTTTTTAAAGGTTTAGGCATAGTGTTTAAAAAATATTTAAAATTTATTCCTTTTTTAGGAAGCAACAGAGAACAGAATGGAATTTACTTTTTTGCTGTTTTCTCTATTTGTTGTTCTTTATTTTATAATCTTAGTTCTATTTAACATCATATTAATGTAAGATTTATATATTTTAAGGTATGCAGCCTGGTAAAGTTTTTTTTAATACTGTTTTAATATATTTGCTTGCCTGTAATCCAATCATAATTTGTCACTTGGTGTTTTTGCTAAAAACTTTGTTAAGTTGCTGCTATACAATTTTTTTTTGAAAAATTTAAAGGGTTATACTAAATATTTACAATTTTTTTTATATAAACTGTTGGTGTATTTATAGATATTATTTGAAAATGCTTAAAAATTTAAACAATATTTTTTTTGTTAAATAAAGCAAGTTTGTTTAAAAAGTTCATATTGTTGTTCTTTCTTTCAATATTAATTAAAATATTCTGTTGGTTGCATTTTAAAATAAAGTTTTAACTGTAGTAAAAAGTGTTCATTATTTTTCGTTTGTTTGCTTAAGCTGTAAAATAATCCGTGTAAACGTAAAGTAAGGTTTTATGTTAAATAGTTCAATAGTCTTAGTTTGCTGTCTGTGAGTTTGAAGTATAATTTAAACTTTGTCTGTCTATAGATACATTGTTTTAAATTGCTTCTATACATCTATTACAATAAAAATATTTTAGACATAAAAGGCTTGCTCATATTAAAACGTTAACCGCCAGTGGGCGCAGCTTTTAAATTACTGAGATGTTGGGTTAGATCTGTACGAATTATTTGTTTTTGAGCCCTATGTTTACAAACTGCTTTAGCACGTCACAATATCAAGATATTTCCCAAAATTTATATTTATTTCACATGGATTTTTTAGTCATTTTGTTAGTATGGTGTAACGATTATTGCATATGAGCCACTAGGTTGTAGGTTTACATCAAAGCCATACTATTGGCCCTTGGATTCAGTGTTTACGAATAGGTCAAACACGTCACACAAAACCTGTCAGTTTAAAATAATATGAAAAAAAAGCCTTGCCAAATAAAAAAGTTTATGCCAAAAAAAGCTTTTAAACTTCAGCGTTGGGATTTTGCTCAAGCACTTTCTATTATGTATTTATAATAAAAAAAAATTCTGATGAGATTTTACACACATTAACAAAAATACCAAAATTAGAGTAATATTAAATAATTTGATATGTGGTTAAAACGAAAAAAGTTATGCTAGAAGAACTCGTACAGAAATAACCAGTATGGTAAATTTGTCTAAGCTTGATCCTTTAGACTAAATCAAGTGGCGGCGCGCCGAAGCTTTTTGTAGTGGTTAGTAAGCCAGTGGGAAATGTGCAAATATGTAGGTATTTTAAAGAACTAAATAAACAAATTCAAGTTGATTAACATCTATGTTTAAGCCTTGACAATCTTATAATGTGATTGCAAGGTGAAAAACATTTTTTAAACTAACCTAGCAATGCTTAACTTTGAACCAGCAGCGTGGTGTAGTGGTAAGAACACTTGCTACACCAACATGGGGTCGTGGGTTTAATCACCACTGCTCTCATGCCGTAGCGTTCTTGAGTAAGCGATATAAACGGTATGAACTTCTCCTAAGCCAACATTTAAACAGCAGCATAATTCTCGTGCAATTATAACTATATATATGATATACCAAACTGTTAAAGGAAACTTGAGACTGGGTCGGAGTAATTGATGTTACTCTATGTTTAGGTCGCGCATTTGACCTTTCCACATCGAGGATAAAAATATATATACAAAAAAAGGATTGTGTGGTCCCTGTTTTTAGATGAAAATTTAGCGTGTTAGTTTTATCTGTTTTAATCTAGTCTAAAGGTATCTTTCTTTTTATGTACATTGTGTATATTAAATGTAAATGATGAACTGAATTACCAAGCCAGCAAGATGTTACCATACTAATTTATCGTTCTACTGGGCTTCGTTTCACTGTTGATTGAAGTGTTTTTTGATGTTAAATGTTATCTTAAGATAACTGTGTGTGTTATTTTAGATTATAAGTAGCTTAAATATGTTTCTTTTGTTTTAGAAACCGTGCTTTCATTGACATAACTGCTTAGTGTGTATGTACATCGTTTCCTTTTTAAAAGTTGTGTTGAAAATAAAATTGTGTTTAAAAATATTTAAAAAGTAAATACAGCCCTACATAACATAGCAAAATATTTTTTTATGCCAAGTTTATTTTTTGTAAAAAAAAATTAAAAAAAAGTGCAACAAACACTTAAAAAAGGGCAGAATAAGATTATTTTTCCATGACTGCCAGCATATGAACTTACGACAATTTATCGTGCGTCACGTGACTTGCGAGCGTAGGGATTTTCCCTAATTATAATATTTTATATTCAAATCCAGAAATCTTGAAAACTACTTGATCAATTTTTAAAATAATGGTATCCTTATGCAAGTTGCATTAATTTCAACATAAATAAAAAAAAAACTCTGCGACCACACACTCTCTTTAACTGAAAATTAATGCAAAAGCACAAGACATGATCCCCCAACACAGTATATAGTTTGTTTAGGTGTAGAAGAATGTGTTTTTTGCCAATATTTAGGTTTAAATCTTGTTGTGCCACACCTGAATCGCTTAGTAACGCCAAAAAATGAAATGCTGCACTTAAAAATTGACGTAAAATTAGAATTAACGTGAACGTAAGTTCTTAACTCTTTTAAAAAAATCAACATTATCTTTAAAAAACAGACAGTGACTTATGTTAATTAGGGTTACTAGTTAGGATTTATATATCTAAAGGTGGTGAAAAGGGCAACTGGCAAGTGCTACAGTTATCTGTTTAAAAGTAAAAATACTTGTATTTTACAGTTCTTAAACGAACTTGTTGACTTTAGGCGACTTGCCAAATCTGAGAAGACCATAAAGAACTAGTGATAAAAAAGAAGTTTTTAAAAAAGAGAGATAGGAACTTGTAAAACCAGAATTTGTTCCACCATCGGTTGCATTTTATGAGACAGTAAAATCCAACAATGAGGTAAACGTGGCGTTTCAAAGTAAGGTTGTTTACATTTAAGCGCTACACTGGGTTAGAAAATTTTGATTTACATAGCCAGTTTTATTAATTTTTCTGTAAGTTATCTAAACATTTGTGCGTCCACTGCGTTTTGCCCTTTTTTTACACAATTCAAGGTTATGTAAATTAATATTGATGCCGTGTTTCCATTTTGTTAAAAACTAGTGAATATAAAACAAATTTTGGTATGAAAAAGAGTCACGATTGTCTTAAACCTACAACCTTCAAACCTTCAAAAACATGTTATTCAGGATATTAAGAATTTAAAAAACGAATCATAACGGGGTATGTCATTTTATGTGTTTTATCGGGGTATGTCATTTTACGTGTTTTAACAGGTTTAGGACTTTTATATGTTTTATGGAAAACCTACGATTTTTGACAGGTAAGTTGTTGAAATTTGCAAAAAAATAAAAACATCTTCAAAGTTTATAAAATATTTAAGTTAAAATAACTACTACTTGTGACATCCAACAAATTAGGTTACTAAACTAAAAAATAGTTATTTAAAACAATTACATATAATAAGTCATGGCTACATTAACAAAAATAAATTACTTAAAAAAATTATAAAATCTGATTTTTTAAAAGAGCGTCGATATAATGCGATATAATGAGGAAAACGCTAAAAAATAGCGACATGTGTGGAGAATGTTTGGGATATTTTAGTTCAATTTCAACGCGTCATAATTTATTTAAACCTTATTAAATTGTATTAATTCTTTTTAAGTTAATAATGCCTTAAAATAAAAAAACAACGGTTATTTAAATTTAGTTTGCTAGAAAAAATTTTAATACATAGTTTTCAATTAAACTAACCGCTTTAACATTACTAGGGCAAAAATTTAATTTGATTACAAAACGCCGCGATAAAATTATTTAAGTGAAACGAAACAACAAATTTAAAAATATAATAGGCCAAAAAAAGGGAATAAAGTTAATTATTTATTTAATTCTTACATATGGACAGTTTTAGTGCAATTGTTTTAGTGTAAGTAGTCCTAAGTTGTTTATATTAAAAATGGCCAACCAGCCAAGGCAACTAAATGCTTTTTTTAATAATTTATTAAATCAGGAAGAACAGGTTAGTCGATTTATTAAACTCTCTAACTTCATATAATAGCCCATGTAATTTACCATGTTATAACAAGATAATGTTTTTTAAAATGGTGGTTTTAACAAAACACGTTGATCAAATTTAATTAGCAATTATATTTTTGTGTCTTTATACTAGAATATATTTGATTTTAGTTTTTACAACAACCAAATAAAACTTTTATAACAAATCTTGTTCTAGTTAAATAAAAAATGCAAAAATTATTAATAACTTGTTTTAACCAGCTTGCATAAAGCTAAAAAAATAAAATTGAAACAGTTTTTTTATAAAAGTGTGTCTAAAAATTTGCTCTCAAAGTTTAACTTTAAAAAACTGGTTATTGATTTTTGTGTTTTATTAAAATTTCGGTTTTGAACGTAATTTTTAGCAATCTAACTCTTTATTGCTTTTTTTTAAATAAAATAGCTTGTTTGTAGCCAGTTGTTACATTACAAACTTGTTGGGCGTTGTTACATGCAAAGCAAGAAAGTTCCTTGTTCAAGTTTTCAGAACCCAAACACTTTTTTATTTTTTTAACGCTGTTTCAAAAGTAAAACAAATCAACATCGATTAAAAATGTTTTAAAGTGGTCTGACTTTAAGAAAACTTGATTGGAATGAAGTTAAAAAATTGAAATAAATTTTTTACTTCTCCTACTACTTGCTTAGTTTCTGTTAATATTTTAAGTCTTCAACGCTTATTTTGGATTTATAAAACAAAATTTAATAAAAAATTTGTTTTCTGCAAATGCAGAAGCACGAAATATGTTATTTCATAGACTAGAATAAGTCTTAACATAAACCTTTTATTTTATTTTTAGGTGGATGCTTTTCGTGACCATCTCACCAACAGAATTCTGCAAGGAGATAAACATTTGTCTTTTCAATTCGGATTTAGGTAAAACATTATTATTTTTACTTTTTACTTTTTAATAACAAGGTGTAAAAAATATACAAATTTTAGAAGACAGTTGATTCAACATGCTTCTAATGGAAGACTTTTCATTGAAGGTAAGATTTAGTGATTGTATAAAAATTAAAAAAAAAAACTAGTAAAGGTTCTAATGAATTAGTGATTATATAAAATTTAAAAAAACATAGTAAAGGTCTTAAATGTCTTAAGTAACCTATGTAATAAAAAATATAGCAATCTGTTTGCTGAAAAATGTTTAAACGGGGTTTAAAAAAATGTTTAAAACGAATTTTAAAAGGATATATTTAAAGCTTTTTTTGAAATAAGAAACAATTAAAACAAATTTAGTTTAAACAGATTTAATTGAAGGCTTTAACGTCAAGTTGTTTGACATACAATAAGAATGATGGACTAAATATAATTTTTAACTTTTTTTAATTTCATTTTGTTTCACTAAAATTGGGTTTCACTAAATTCTGTTGTTTTTCTGTTAAAGATTTTCCGCTTGATTCAGTCTATTACATTGTTTTTGGTTTGTTTTAGTTTTTTTGTTTTTTTTATAAGTTGTACTTTGTTTAATGCGTGTATTTTCATTTGCCAAGGTGACGGAATTCAAGTTCAGGTTTACCTGAAGAGAGAGATCATCTTTCGAGGGGAGGTGTTGGAGGACTTTATTGAGGAAGCTGTGGAACAAATCCTGGATGATTTTAGTCGGGGGCTATACTTCATGGTAAATATTTTAATAACAGTTTAAAGTTTAAATAAGATCTGTAAACAACTTACGTAATGGTTAAGTACACAAAGTTAGTAAATAGTACAAATGCTGTTAACAAATTTTAGTTCAATTTCTAGTCATTTTCAAAAAAAAAATTTTAATTTAATTTGTATTAATACTACCTAAGTTTGTTTATTAATTTGTAAAAATACTATTGTTTGTAAAAATACTGCTAAAGCTTGTTTATTAAGACAAATCCAAGTATAACATTAGACAGCTAGACTTGTAAGATCCATGGCTAGTAAACGCATAGGCAAAGCGATTTTTTTAGGCTAAGCAGTATTTTTAAAAAAAAAACAACATTAAGTTACCAATACATATGTTTAAAAAGTGGGGCTTGTGTCATACAACTCGGTTTAACATTAACAACATATATCTTGATGTAAAACCAAGTTTTATAAGCCTAAGCCCCATTTTTTAAGACATATAATAATTGCTAATTCCATGCTATAACTTGTATGTTTTTATACCTTTAAACTTAATTTTTACAATATTTTGCTATGTGTTTAAAATGGCTTAATTTTTATTTTTTGATTAAACACTAAATTTTATTATTAATAAAGCATAAAATAACTATGACAGAATAATATATTATTTTTTTTAGGATTAAAAAAACAACTATATTTTGCGTAAGCCCTTAAAATTTTTAATTGTTTTAACTATGTTTGACTACTATTGTTAATTAAATTCTGTAAGCTGTAATTTTTTAATTAAATTCTGTAAGCTGTAAAACGACCATAAAAAGTGTCCATTTCAACCATTTCAACCCCCACTTTTTTAACGTGGTATGTTTTTAATATTATTTTTTTATGAGTGTTACTTTAACTTATTACTTATCTTGGTGTATCTAATTTTTTATCGTCTTAGTTTGTCTTAACTAGGTTGTTGTACAAAAAGTAAATAAAACTTCCTAATTATGTTTTTCTCTTTTTATATTTCGTTTAAATAATTTGTTTTGTTACGATTTTAAAATAACTTTTAACTCAATGGCTGCAAACCGAGTAAACTGTTTAAAAAACTGTTGTTAAAAACTTACAAAGAAAATATTTTTTGTACAAAAATGTTATTATACATCGTTTTTTACAGCCATTTTACAGAAAACAGCCTTTATCAATTGAGGACAAATTAAGTTGTTACGTCATTTGTTACAATATGTTAAACAAATGCAAATTATTTTAAATATAAAAGTTTACGGAATACATCTTAATTTATAACAGATATATTTTTATTTTTGATAGGCTTCTTTTTAAAGGTTTAGGCATAAAATGTTAAAAATATTTAAAATTTATTACTTTTTAGGAAGCAACAGAGAACAGAACGGAATTTACTTTTTTGCTGTTTTCTCTATTTGTTGTTCTATATTTTATGTTCTTAGTTCTATTTACTATCGTAATAATGTAACAGAGAAATTCCACATGGCTCTTTTTCTATTTAATCGTAAATATTGTAATTATTAACTGCCAAACTTTCAGGTTCCAGGTATTTTGTTAGCCATACCTACTTAGCAATAAGATTTTTATATTTGTTTCTAATCATAATTTGGTTTCTTGTGTCAAATTTGTTAAATTACTGCTATACAATTATTATTGTTGCTTAAATATTTAAAAGGTTATACATGAATAAATTAGATATTTACAAATTTATTCATAAAAACTGTTGGTGTATTTATAGGTGATATTTGAAAATGCTTAAAAATTTAAATAATATTGTTTTTATTAAATAAGGCAAAGTTTGTTTAAAAAGTTCATATTGTTGTTCTGCCTTTCAATATTAATTAAAATATTCTGTTGGTTGTATTTTAAAATAAAGTTTTAACTGTAGTAAAAAGTGTTCATTATTTTTCATTTGTTTGCTTAGGCTGTAAAATAATCCGTGTAAACGTAAAGTAAGGTTTTATGTTAAATAGTTCAATAGTCTTAGTTTGCTGTCTGTGAGTTTGAAGTATAATTTAAACTTTGTCTGTCTATAGATACATTGTTTTAAATTGCTTCTATACATTTATTACAATAAAAATATTTTAGACATAAAAGGCTTGCTCATATTAAAACGTTAACCGCCAGTGGGCGCAGCTTTTAAATTACTGAGATGTTGGGTTAGATCTGTACGAATTATTTGTTTTTGAGCCCTATGTTTACAAACTGCTTTAGCACGTCACAATATCAAGATATTTCCCAAAATTTATATTTATTTCACATGGATTTTTTAGTCATTTTGTTAGTATGGTGTAACGATTATTGCATATGAGCCACTAGGTTGTAGGTTTACATCAAAGCCATACTATTGGCCCTTGGATTCAGTGTTTACGAATAGGTCAAACACGTCACACAAAACCTGTCAGTTTAAAATAATATGAAAAAAAAGCCTTGCCAAATAAAAAAGTTTATGCCAAAAAAAGCTTTTAAACTTCAGCGTTGGGATTTTGCTCAAGCACTTTCTATTATGTATTTATAATAAAAAAAAATTCTGATGAGATTTTACACACATTAACAAAAATACCAAAATTAGAGTAATATTAAATAATTTGATATGTGGTTAAAACGAAAAAAGTTATGCTAGAAGAACTCGTACAGAAATAACCAGTATGGTAAATTTGTCTAAGCTTGATCCTTTAGACTAAATCAAATGGCGGCGCGCCGAAGCTTTTTGTAGTGGTTAGTAAGCCAGTGGGAAACGTGCAAATATGTAGGTATTTTAAAGAACTAAATAAACAAATTCAAGTTGATTAACATCTATGTTTAAGCCTTGACAATCTTATAATGTGATTGCAAGGTGAAAAACATTTTTTAAACTAACCTAGCAATGCTTAACTTTGAACCAGCAGCGTGGTGTAGTGGTAAGAACACTTGCTACACCAACATGGGGTCGTGGGTTTAATCACCACTGCTCTCATGCCGTAGCGTTCTTGAGTAAGCGATATAAACGGTATGAACTTCTCCTAAGCCAACATTTAAACAGCAGCATAATTCTCGTGCAATTATAACTATATATATGATATACCAAACTGTTAAAGGAAACTTGAGACTGGGTCGGAGTAATTGATGTTACTCTATGTTTAGGTCGCGCATTTGACCTTTCCACATCGAGGATAAAAATATATATACAAAAAAAGGATTGTGTGGTCCCTGTTTTTAGATGAAAATTTAGCGTGTTAGTTTTATCTGTTTTAATCTAGTCTAAAGGTATCTTTCTTTTTATGTACATTGTGTATATTAAATGTAAATGATGAACTGAATTACCAAGCCAGCAAGATGTTACCATACTAATTTATCGTTCTACTGGGCTTCGTTTCACTGTTGATTGAAGTGTTTTTTGATGTTAAATGTTATCTTAAGATAACTGTGTGTGTTATTTTAGATTATAAGTAGCTTAAATATGTTTCTTTTGTTTTAGAAACCGTGCTTTCATTGACATAACTGCTTAGTGTGTATGTACATCGTTTCCTTTTTAAAAGTTGTGTTGAAAATAAAATTGTGTTTAAAAATATTTAAAAAGTAAATACAGCCCTACATAACATAGCAAAATATTTTTTTATGCCAAGTTTATTTTTTGTAAAAAAAAATTAAAAAAAAGTGCAACAAACACTTAAAAAAGGGCAGAATAAGATTATTTTTCCATGACTGCCAGCATATGAACTTACGACAATTTATCGTGCGTCACGTGACTTGCGAGCGTAGGGATTTTCCCTAATTATAATATTTTATATTCAAATCCAGAAATCTTGAAAACTACTTGATCAATTTTTAAAATAATGGTATCCTTATGCAAGTTGCATTAATTTCAACATAAATAAAAAAAAAACTCTGCGACCACACACTCTCTTTAACTGAAAATTAATGCAAAAGCACAAGACATGATCCCCCAACACAGTATATAGTTTGTTTAGGTGTAGAAGAATGTGTTTTTTGCCAATATTTAGGTTTAAATCTTGTTGTGCCACACCTGAATCGCTTAGTAACGCCAAAAAATGAAATGCTGCACTTAAAAATTGACGTAAAATTAGAATTAACGTGAACGTAAGTTCTTAACTCTTTTAAAAAAATCAACATTATCTTTAAAAAACAGACAGTGACTTATGTTAATTAGGGTTACTAGTTAGGATTTATATATCTAAAGGTGGTGAAAAGGGCAACTGGCAAGTGCTACAGTTATCTGTTTAAAAGTAAAAATACTTGTATTTTACAGTTCTTAAACGAACTTGTTGACTTTAGGCGACTTGCCAAATCTGAGAAGACCATAAAGAACTAGTGATAAAAAAGAAGTTTTTAAAAAAGAGAGATAGGAACTTGTAAAACCAGAATTTGTTCCACCATCGGTTGCATTTTATGAGACAGTAAAATCCAACAATGAGGTAAACGTGGCGTTTCAAAGTAAGGTTGTTTACATTTAAGCGCTACACTGGGTTAAAAAATTTTGATTTACATAGCCAGTTTTATTAATTTTTCCGTAAGTTATCTAAACATTTGTGCGTCCACTGCGTTTTGCCCTTTTTTTACACAATTCAAGGTTATGTAAATTAATATTGATGCCGTGTTTCCATTTTGTTAAAAACTAGTGAATATAAAACAAATTTTGGTATGAAAAAGAGTCACGATTGTCTTAAACCTACAACCTTCAAAAACATGTTATTCAGGATATTAAGAATTTAAAAAACGAATCATAACGGGGTATGTCATTTTATGTGTTTTATCGGGGTATGTCATTTTACGTGTTTTAACAGGTTTAGGACTTTTATATGTTTTATGGAAAACCTACGATTTTTGACAGGTAAGTTGTTGAAATTTGCAAAAAAATAAAAACATCTTCAAAGTTTATAAAATATTTAAGTTAAAATAACTACTACTTGTGACATCCAACAAATTAGGTTACTAAACTAAAAAATAGTTATTTAAAACAATTACATATAATAAGTCATGGCTACATTAACAAAAATAAATTACTTAAAAAAATTATAAAATCTGATTTTTTAAAAGAGCGTCGATATAATGCGATATAATGAGGAAAACGCTAAAAAATAGCGACATGTGTGGAGAATGTTTGGGATATTTTAGTTCAATTTCAACGCGTCATAATTTATTTAAACCTTATTAAATTGTATTAATTCTTTTTAAGTTAATAATGCCTTAAAATAAAAAAACAACGGTTATTTAAATTTAGTTTGCTAGAAAAAATTTTAATACATAGTTTTCAATTAAACTAACCGCTTTAACATTACTAGGGCAAAAATTTAATTTGATTACAAAACGCCGCGATAAAATTATTTAAGTGAAACGAAACAACAAATTTAAAAATATAATAGGCCAAAAAAAGGGAATAAAGTTAATTATTTATTTAATTCTTACATATGGACAGTTTTAGTGCAATTGTTTTAGTGTAAGTAGTCCTAAGTTGTTTATATTAAAAATGGCCAACCAGCCAAGGCAACTAAATGCTTTTTTTAATAATTTATTAAATCAGGAAGAACAGGTTAGTCGATTTATTAAACTCTCTAACTTCATATAATAGCCCATGTAATTTACCATGTTATAACAAGATAATGTTTTTTAAAATGGTGGTTTTAACAAAACACGTTGATCAAATTTAATTAGCAATTATATTTTTGTGTCTTTATACTAGAATATATTTGATTTTAGTTTTTACAACAACCAAATAAAACTTTTATAACAAATCTTGTTCTAGTTAAATAAAAAATGCAAAAATTATTAATAACTTGTTTTAACCAGCTTGCATAAAGCTAAAAAAATAAAATTGAAACAGTTTTTTTATAAAAGTGTGTCTAAAAATTTGCTCTCAAAGTTTAACTTTAAAAAACTGGTTATTGATTTTTGTGTTTTATTAAAATTTCGGTTTTGAACGTAATTTTTAGCAATCTAACTCTTTATTGCTTTTTTTTAAATAAAATAGCTTGTTTGTAGCCAGTTGTTACATTACAAACTTGTTGGGCGTTGTTACATGCAAAGCAAGAAAGTTCCTTGTTCAAGTTTTCAGAACCCAAACACTTTTTTATTCTTTTAACGCTGTTTCAAAAGTAAAACAAATCAACATCGATTAAAAATGTTTTAAAGTGGTCTGACTTTAAGAAAACTTGATTGGAATGAAGTTAAAAAATTGAAATAAATTTTTTACTTCTCCTACTACTTGCTTAGTTTCTGTTAATATTTTAAGTCTTCAACGCTTATTTTGGATTTATAAAACAAAATTTAATAAAAAATTTGTTTTCTGCAAATGCAGAAGCACGAAATATGTTATTTCATAGACTAGAATAAGTCTTAACATAAACCTTTTATTTTATTTTTAGGTGGATGCTTTTCGTGACCATCTCACCAACAAAATTCTGCAAGGAGATAAACATTTGTCTTTTCAATTCGGATTTAGGTAAAACATTATTATTTTTACTTTTTACTTTTTAATAACAAGGTGTAAAAAATATACAAATTTTAGAAGACAGTTGATTCAACATGCTTCTAATGGAAGACTTTTCATTGAAGGTAAGATTTAGTGATTGTATAAAAATTAAAAAAAAAACTAGTAAAGGTTCTAATGAATTAGTGATTATATAAAATTTAAAAAAACATAGCAAAGGTCTTAAATGTCTTAAGTAACCTATGTAATAAAAAATATAGCAATCTGTTTGCTGAAAAATGTTTAAACGGGGTTTAAAAAAATGTTTAAAACGAATTTTAAAAGGATATATTTAAAGCTTTTTTTGAAATAAGAAACAATTAAAACAAATTTAGTTTAAACAGATTTAATTGAAGGCTTTAACGTCAAGTTGTTTGACATACAATAAGAATGATGGACTAAATATAATTTTTAACTTTTTTTAATTTCATTTTGTTTCACTAAAATTGGGTTTCACTAAATTCTGTTGTTTTTCTGTTAAAGATTTTCCGCTTGATTCAGTCTATTACATTGTTTTTGGTTTGTTTTAGTTTTTTTGTTTTTTTTATAAGTTGTACTTTGTTTAATGCGTGTATTTTCATTTGCCAAGGTGACGGAATTCAAGTTCAGGTTTACCTGAAGAGAGAGATCATCTTTCGAGGGGAGGTGTTGGAGGACTTTATTGAGGAAGCTGTGGAACAAATCCTGGATGATTTTAGTCGGGGGCTATACTTCATGGTAAATATTTTAATAACAGTTTAAAGTTTAAATAAGATCTGTAAACAACTTACGTAATGGTTAAGTACACAAAGTTAGTAAATAGTACAAATGCTGTTAACAAATTTTAGTTCAATTTCTAGTCATTTTCAAAAAAAAAATTTTAATTTAATTTGTATTAATACTACCTAAGTTTGTTTATTAATTTGTAAAAATACTATTGTTTGTAAAAATACTGCTAAAGCTTGTTTATTAAGACAAATCCAAGTATAACATTAGACAGCTAGACTTGTAAGATCCATGGCTAGTAAACGCATAGGCAAAGCGATTTTTTTAGGCTAAGCAGTATTTTTAAAAAAAAAACAACATTAAGTTACCAATACATATGTTTAAAAAGTGGGGCTTGTGTCATACAACTCGGTTTAACATTAACAACATATATCTTGATGTAAAACCAAGTTTTATAAGCCTAAGCCCCATTTTTTAAGACATATAATAATTGCTAATTCCATGCTATAACTTGTATGTTTTTATACCTTTAAACTTAATTTTTACAATATTTTGCTATGTGTTTAAAATGGCTTAATTTTTATTTTTTGATTAAACACTAAATTTTATTATTAATAAAGCATAAAATAACTATGACAGAATAATATATTATTTTTTTTAGGATTAAAAAAACAACTATATTTTGCGTAAGCCCTTAAAATTTTTAATTGTTTTAACTATGTTTGACTACTATTGTTAATTAAATTCTGTAAGCTGTAATTTTTTAATTAAATTCTGTAAGCTGTAAAACGACCATAAAAAGTGTCCATTTCAACCATTTCAACCCACACTTTTTTAACGTGGTATGTTTTTAATATTATTTTTTTATGAGTGTTACTTTAACTTATTACTTATCTTGGTGTATCTAATTTTTTATCGTCTTAGTTTGTCTTAACTAGGTTGTTGTACAAAAAGTAAATAAAACTTCCTAATTATGTTTTTCTCTTTTTATATTTCGTTTAAATAATTTGTTTTGTTACGATTTTAAAATAACTTTTAACTCAATGGCTGCAAACCGAGTAAACTGTTTAAAAAACTGTTGTTAAAAACTTACAAAGAAAATATTTTTTGTACAAAAATGTTATTATACATCGTTTTTTACAGCCATTTTACAGAAAACAGCCTTTATCAATTGAGGACAAATTAAGTTGTTACGTCATTTGTTACAATATGTTAAACAAATGCAAATTATTTTAAATATAAAAGTTTACGGAATACATCTTAATTTATAACAGATATATTTTTATTTTTGATAGGCTTCTTTTTAAAGGTTTAGGCATAAAATGTTAAAAATATTTAAAATTTATTACTTTTTAGGAAGCAACAGAGAACAGAACGGAATTTACTTTTTTGCTGTTTTCTCTATTTGTTGTTCTATATTTTATGTTCTTAGTTCTATTTACTATCGTAATAATGTAACAGAGAAATTCCACATGGCTCTTTTTCTATTTAATCGTAAATATTGTAATTATTAACTGCCAAACTTTCAGGTTCCAGGTATTTTGTTAGCCATACCTACTTAGCAATAAGATTTTTATATTTGTTTCTAATCATAATTTGGTTTCTTGTGTCAAATTTGTTAAATTACTGCTATACAATTATTATTGTTGCTTAAATATTTAAAAGGTTATACATGAATAAATTAGATATTTACAAATTTATTCATAAAAACTGTTGGTGTATTTATAGGTGATATTTGAAAATGCTTAAAAATTTAAATAATATTGTTTTTATTAAATAAGGCAAAGTTTGTTTAAAAAGTTCATATTGTTGTTCTGCCTTTCAATATTAATTAAAATATTCTGTTGGTTGTATTTTAAAATAAAGTTTTAACTGTAGTAAAAAGTGTTCATTATTTTTCATTTGTTTGCTTAGGCTGTAAAATAATCCGTGTAAACGTAAAGTAAGGTTTTATGTTAAATAGTTCAATAGTCTTAGTTTGCTGTCTGTGAGTTTGAAGTATAATTTAAACTTTGTCTGTCTATAGATACATTGTTTTAAATTGCTTCTATACATCTATTACAATAAAAATATTTTAGACATAAAAGGCTTGCTCATATTAAAACGTTAACCGCCAGTGGGCGCAGCTTTTAAATTACTGAGATGTTGGGTTAGATCTGTACGAATTATTTGTTTTTGAGCCCTATGTTTACAAACTGCTTTAGCACGTCACAATATCAAGATATTTTCCAAAATTTATATTTATTTCACATGGATTTTTTAGTCATTTTGTTAGTATGGTGTAACGATTATTGCATATGAGCCACTAGGTTGTAGGTTTACATCAAAGCCATACTATTGGCCCTTGGATTCAGTGTTTACGAATAGGTCAAACACGTCACACAAAACCTGTCAGTTTAAAATAATATGAAAAAAAAGCCTTGCCAAATAAAAAAGTTTATGCCAAAAAAAGCTTTTAAACTTCAGCGTTGGGATTTTGCTCAAGCACTTTCTATTATGTATTTATAATAAAAAAAAATTCTGATGAGATTTTACACACATTAACAAAAATACCAAAATTAGAGTAATATTAAATAATTTGATATGTGGTTAAAACGAAAAAAGTTATGCTAGAAGAACTCGTACAGAAATAACCAGTATGGTAAATTTGTCTAAGCTTGATCCTTTAGACTAAATCAAATGGCGGCGCGCCGAAGCTTTTTGTAGTGGTTAGTAAGCCAGTGGGAAACGTGCAAATATGTAGGTATTTTAAAGAACTAAATAAACAAATTCAAGTTGATTAACATCTATGTTTAAGCCTTGACAATCTTATAATGTGATTGCAAGGTGAAAAACATTTTTTAAACTAACCTAGCAATGCTTAACTTTGAACCAGCAGCGTGGTGTAGTGGTAAGAACACTTGCTACACCAACATGGGGTCGTGGGTTTAATCACCACTGCTCTCATGCCGTAGCGTTCTTGAGTAAGCGATATAAACGGTATGAACTTCTCCTAAGCCAACATTTAAACAGCAGCATAATTCTCGTGCAATTATAACTATATATATGATATACCAAACTGTTAAAGGAAACTTGAGACTGGGTCGGAGTAATTGATGTTACTCTATGTTTAGGTCGCGCATTTGACCTTTCCACATCGAGGATAAAAATATATATACAAAAAAAGGATTGTGTGGTCCCTGTTTTTAGATGAAAATTTAGCGTGTTAGTTTTATCTGTTTTAATCTAGTCTAAAGGTATCTTTCTTTTTATGTACATTGTGTATATTAAATGTAAATGATGAACTGAATTACCAAGCCAGCAAGATGTTACCATACTAATTTATCGTTCTACTGGGCTTCGTTTCACTGTTGATTGAAGTGTTTTTTGATGTTAAATGTTATCTTAAGATAACTGTGTGTGTTATTTTAGATTATAAGTAGCTTAAATATGTTTCTTTTGTTTTAGAAACCGTGCTTTCATTGACATAACTGCTTAGTGTGTATGTACATCGTTTCCTTTTTAAAAGTTGTGTTGAAAATAAAATTGTGTTTAAAAATATTTAAAAAGTAAATACAGCCCTACATAACATAGCAAAATATTTTTTTATGCCAAGTTTATTTTTTGTAAAAAAAAATTAAAAAAAAGTGCAACAAACACTTAAAAAAAAACAGAATAAGATTATTTTTCCATGACTGCCAGCATATGAACTTACGACAATTTATCGTGCGTCACGTGACTTGCGAGCGTAGGGATTTTCCCTAATTATAATATTTTATATTCAAATCCAGAAATCTTGAAAACTACTTGATCAATTTTTAAAATAATGGTATCCTTATGCAAGTTGCATTAATTTCAACATAAATAAAAAAAAAACTCTGCGACCACACACTCTCTTTAACTGAAAATTAATGCAAAAGCACAAGACATGATCCCCCAACACAGTATATAGTTTGTTTAGGTGTAGAAGAATGTGTTTTTTGCCAATATTTAGGTTTAAATCTTGTTGTGCCACACCTGAATCGCTTAGTAACGCCAAAAAATGAAATGCTGCACTTAAAAATTGACGTAAAATTAGAATTAACGTGAACGTAAGTTCTTAACTCTTTTAAAAAAATCAACATTATCTTTAAAAAACAGACAGTGACTTATGTTAATTAGGGTTACTAGTTAGGATTTATATATCTAAAGGTGGTGAAAAGGGCAACTGGCAAGTGCTACAGTTATCTGTTTAAAAGTAAAAATACTTGTATTTTACAGTTCTTAAACGAACTTGTTGACTTTAGGCGACTTGCCAAATCTGAGAAGACCATAAAGAACTAGTGATAAAAAAGAAGTTTTTAAAAAAGAGAGATAGGAACTTGTAAAACCAGAATTTGTTCCACCATCGGTTGCATTTTATGAGACAGTAAAATCCAACAATGAGGTAAACGTGGCGTTTCAAAGTAAGGTTGTTTACATTTAAGCGCTACACTGGGTTAGAAAATTTTGATTTACATAGCCAGTTTTATTAATTTTTCCGTAAGTTATCTAAACATTTGTGCGTCCACTGCGTTTTGCCCTTTTTTTACACAATTCAAGGTTATGTAAATTAATATTGATGCCGTGTTTCCATTTTGTTAAAAACTAGTGAATATAAAACAAATTTTGGTATGAAAAAGAGTCACGATTGTCTTAAACCTACAACCTTCAAAAACATGTTATTCAGGATATTAAGAATTTAAAAAACGAATCATAACGGGGTATGTCATTTTATGTGTTTTATCGGGGTATGTCATTTTACGTGTTTTAACAGGTTTAGGACTTTTATATGTTTTATGGAAAACCTACGATTTTTGACAGGTAAGTTGTTGAAATTTGCAAAAAAATAAAAACATCTTCAAAGTTTATAAAATATTTAAGTTAAAATAACTACTACTTGTGACATCCAACAAATTAGGTTACTAAACTAAAAAATAGTTATTTAAAACAATTACATATAATAAGTCATGGCTACATTAACAAAAATAAATTACTTAAAAAAATTATAAAATCTGATTTTTTAAAAGAGCGTCGATATAATGCGATATAATGAGGAAAACGCTAAAAAATAGCGACATGTGTGGAGAATGTTTGGGATATTTTAGTTCAATTTCAACGCGTCATAATTTATTTAAACCTTATTAAATTGTATTAATTCTTTTTAAGTTAATATTGCCTTAAAATAAAAAAACAACGGTTATTTAAATTTAGTTTGCTAGAAAAAATTTTAATACATAGTTTTCAATTAAACTAACCGCTTTAACATTACTAGGGCAAAAATTTAATTTGATTACAAAACGCCGCGATAAAATTATTTAAGTGAAACGAAACAACAAATTTAAAAATATAATAGGCCAAAAAAAGGGAATAAAGTTAATTATTTATTTAATTCTTACATATGGACAGTTTTAGTGCAATTGTTTTAGTGTAAGTAGTCCTAAGTTGTTTATATTAAAAATGGCCAACCAGCCAAGGCAACTAAATGCTTTTTTTAATAATTTATTAAATCAGGAAGAACAGGTTAGTCGATTTATTAAACTCTCTAACTTCATATAATAGCCCATGTAATTTACCATGTTATAACAAGATAATGTTTTTTAAAATGGTGGTTTTAACAAAACACGTTGATCAAATTTAATTAGCAATTATATTTTTGTGTCTTTATACTAGAATATATTTGATTTTAGTTTTTACAACAACCAAATAAAACTTTTATAACAAATCTTGTTCTAGTTAAATAAAAAATGCAAAAATTATTAATAACTTGTTTTAACCAGCTTGCATAAAGCTAAAAAAATAAAATTGAAACAGTTTTTTTATAAAAGTGTGTCTAAAAATTTGCTCTCAAAGTTTAACTTTAAAAAACTGGTTATTGATTTTTGTGTTTTATTAAAATTTCGGTTTTGAACGTAATTTTTAGCAATCTAACTCTTTATTGCTTTTTTTTAAATAAAATAGCTTGTTTGTAGCCAGTTGTTACATTACAAACTTGTTGGGCGTTGTTACATGCAAAGCAAGAAAGTTCCTTGTTCAAGTTTTCAGAACCCAAACACTTTTTTATTTTTTTAACGCTGTTTCAAAAGTAAAACAAATCAACATCGATTAAAAATGTTTTAAAGTGGTCTGACTTTAAGAAAACTTGATTGGAATGAAGTTAAAAAATTGAAATAAATTTTTTACTTCTCCTACTACTTGCTTAGTTTCTGTTAATATTTTAAGTCTTCAACGCTTATTTTGGATTTATAAAACAAAATTTAATAAAAAATTTGTTTTCTGCAAATGCAGAAGCACGAAATATGTTATTTCATAGACTAGAATAAGTCTTAACATAAACCTTTTATTTTATTTTTAGGTGGATGCTTTTCGTGACCATCTCACCAACAGAATTCTGCAAGGAGATAAACATTTGTCTTTTCAATTCGGATTTAGGTAAAACATTATTATTTTTACTTTTTACTTTTTAATAACAAGGTGTAAAAAATATACAAATTTTAGAAGACAGTTGATTCAACATGCTTCTAATGGAAGACTTTTCATTGAAGGTAAGATTTAGTGATTGTATAAAAATTTAAAAAAAAACTAGTAAAGGTTCTAATGAATTAGTGATTATATAAAATTTAAAAAAACATAGTAAAGGTCTTAAATGTCTTAAGTAACCTATGTAATAAAAAATATAGCAATCTGTTTGCTGAAAAATGTTTAAACGGGGTTTAAAAAAATGTTTAAAACGAATTTTAAAAGGATATATTTAAAGCTTTTTTTGAAATAAGAAACAATTAAAACAAATTTAGTTTAAACAGATTTAATTGAAGGCTTTAACGTCAAGTTGTTTGACATACAATAAGAATGATGGACTAAATATAATTTTTAACTTTTTTTAATTTCATTTTGTTTCACTAAAATTGGGTTTCACTAAATTCTGTTGTTTTTCTGTTAAAGATTTTCCGCTTGATTCAGTCTATTACATTGTTTTTGGTTTGTTTTAGTTTTTTTGTTTTTTTTATAAGTTGTACTTTGTTTAATGCGTGTATTTTCATTTGCCAAGGTGACGGAATTCAAGTTCAGGTTTACCTGAAGAGAGAGATCATCTTTCGAGGGGAGGTGTTGGAGGACTTTATTGAGGAAGCTGTGGAACAAATCCTGGATGATTTTAGTCGGGGGCTATACTTCATGGTAAATATTTTAATAACAGTTTAAAGTTTAAATAAGATCTGTAAACAACTTACGTAATGGTTAAGTACACAAAGTTAGTAAATAGTACAAATGCTGTTAACAAATTTTAGTTCAATTTCTAGTCATTTTCAAAAAAAAAATTTTAATTTAATTTGTATTAATACTACCTAAGTTTGTTTATTAATTTGTAAAAATACTATTGTTTGTAAAAATACTGCTAAAGCTTGTTTATTAAGACAAATCCAAGTATAACATTAGACAGCTAGACTTGTAAGATCCATGGCTAGTAAACGCATAGGCAAAGCGATTTTTTTAGGCTAAGCAGTATTTTTTAAAAAAAAACAACATTAAGTTACCAATACATATGTTTAAAAAGTGGGGCTTGTGTCATACAACTCGGTTTAACATTAACAACATATATCTTGATGTAAAACCAAGTTTTATAAGCCTAAGCCCCATTTTTTAAGACATATAATAATTGCTAATTCCATGCTATAACTTGTATGTTTTTATACCTTTAAACTTAATTTTTACAATATTTTGCTATGTGTTTAAAATGGCTTAATTTTTATTTTTTGATTAAACACTAAATTTTATTATTAATAAAGCATAAAATAACTATGACAGAATAATATATTATTTTTTTTAGGATTAAAAAAACAACTATATTTTGCGTAAGCCCTTAAAATTTTTAATTGTTTTAACTATGTTTGACTACTATTGTTAATTAAATTCTGTAAGCTGTAATTTTTTAATTAAATTCTGTAAGCTGTAAAACGACCATAAAAAGTGTCCATTTCAACCATTTCAACCCACACTTTTTTAACGTGGTATGTTTTTAATATTATTTTTTTATGAGTGTTACTTTAACTTATTACTTATCTTGGTGTATCAAATTTTTTATCGTCTTAGTTTGTCTTAACTAGGTTGTTGTACAAAAAGTAAATAAAACTTCCTAATTATGTTTTTCTCTTTTTATATTTCGTTTAAATAATTTGTTTTGTTACGATTTTAAAATAACTTTTAACTCAATGGCTGCAAACCGAGTAAACTGTTTAAAAAACTGTTGTTAAAAACTTACAAAGAAAATATTTTTTGTACAAAAATGTTATTATACATCGTTTTTTACAGCCATTTTACAGAAAACAGCCTTTATCAATTGAGGACAAATTAAGTTGTTACGTCATTTGTTACAATATGTTAAACAAATGCAAATTATTTTAAATATAAAAGTTTACGGAATACATCTTAATTTATAACAGATATATTTTTATTTTTGATAGGCTTCTTTTTAAAGGTTTAGGCATAAAATGTTAAAAATATTTAAAATTTATTACTTTTTAGGAAGCAACAGAGAACAGAACGGAATTTACTTTTTTGCTGTTTTCTCTATTTGTTGTTCTATATTTTATGTTCTTAGTTCTATTTACTATCGTAATAATGTAACAGAGAAATTCCACATGGCTCTTTTTCTATTTAATCGTAAATATTGTAATTATTAACTGCCAAACTTTCAGGTTCCAGGTATTTTGTTAGCCATACCTACTTAGCAATAAGATTTTTATATTTGTTTCTAATCATAATTTGGTTTCTTGTGTCAAATTTGTTAAATTACTGCTATACAATTATTATTGTTGCTTAAATATTTAAAAGGTTATACATGAATAAATTAGATATTTACAAATTTATTCATAAAAACTGTTGGTGTATTTATAGGTGATATTTGAAAATGCTTAAAAATTTAAATAATATTGTTTTTATTAAATAAGGCAAAGTTTGTTTAAAAAGTTCATATTGTTGTTCTGCCTTTCAATATTAATTAAAATATTCTGTTGGTTGTATTTTAAAATAAAGTTTTAACTGTAGTAAAAAGTGTTCATTATTTTTTATTTGTTTGCTTAGGCTGTAAAATAATCCGTGTAAACGTAAAGTAAGGTTTTATGTTAAATAGTTCAATAGTCTTAGTTTGCTGTCTGTAAGTTTAAAGTGTAATTTAAACTTAGTCTGTCTATGAATACATTGTTTTAAATTGCTTCTATACATCTATTACAATAGAAATATTTTAGACATAAAAGGCTTGCTCATATTAAAATGTTAACCGCCAGTGGGCGCAGCTTTTAAATTACTGAGATGTTGGGTTAGATCTGTACGAATTATTTCAGTATAGAATGGAATTTAAAGATGAAAAATCGTTTGTATGTGAAGAAATCAGAAACACTTATAAGGATTTAAAAGCAACAGAAAAGCAACTGCGAGGATTATACGACCGGTCACAAACCGCAACTTTTCAACTTAAATCTTCTTTCGATGAAATCGTAAAGGCTGAAAATGAAACAAGTTTATTGCATGAAAGATATTACCATATGCTCGAGAGAGAAAAATATGATGAAACTCATAGACTACTTCATCAAAAAACAAAGTTTAATTGACATGAAAGATGTTTACATCACAGATTTCCAAAAACTGACACATGGAAACGCTAATTACATTACAAGTTCAATTTTTTTTTTTGAAAAAAGAGAAAAATATATCAGGTCAATATTAGACGATTCTGATAAATATTATGCAGCTTGTACAAGACTTCAAGCAGAACGAGATACCTTTAAACAATCGAAACATGAATTGGAAGGCCAAATTAAAGATTTACGACATTCTATAACAAATCTGTCGACTGACAAGGAAAATCTGATTCAAAACACAACTAACCTAAAAGAAGAATGTGATAAATATGTCAAGTGAGGTGAAAAACTTACAACCAGTACAGATAATTTAGAAGAAGAAAAAAACCCGGTTAACTGTAGTTATAAGGTTTAACGACTGACACCGCTAATCTAAGGCAAGATATAAGCGAATCACAGACAACTAATAAACAACTTATGGAAGAGGTGAAAAATTGCAATGCTGAAGAAAAACGACTGGTTGCTATTATCAACCAACATAAAACAGGAACAAATTAAACTCAACAAAACAATTAATGACTAAAAGGTCCAAGCCAGAAAGCTTACTACGCAGAGAGATATTTACATTAGCAGGTATCGAGCTCTTTCTATTGAGGTCGAAGAAACTAAAAAACTGAATAAAAAGTCGAAGAACAAAGGGATTTGTTTAGAGAAGCTTTTAAACAAGTTAAAAAGGAAAAAGATCAAATTCTGCTAAGCTGCAAAAAAATAAAAAAGGACAAAGAAAAATAGTTTAAAGAGCAATTTATGGATCTCCAAACTGAACGTGGAATAGTTGGTAAAGAGAAGGACAGAATTGTTTCCAGGGAATATCGAACTAGATCCAGAAACCAAGATTTATCAGAAGCTCACAAATATCTTGTGAACGAATTGGAAAAAGTGAGAATCGCATACAGAAAGTCGGAAGAAAGGGCAAAGAAGGATATTAAAATTAAACAAGACTTACGTGATGCGATAAAACGATTGCACCGCGAGATAGAGGAAGAGAGACGGAAATGGGTAAAAGTTACTCGTGATGTAAAATTCAAACCGATCCTGATTTAGCTTGTAAGAACCGAGATATTGCAATCCAGCATGCTCGTTTAAAGATGAACCTGTCTTTAACGGAACGAGATCGAGCTTTAAAGGAGAATGAGAAATTAAATGCTCAGTATAATAGGCTACAAGCAATCGTTGAAAAGCGAACAAAACATTACGACCGATGTCAGGCGGAACTGAAAACACAAACCGAAAAATATCATGGTTTAGAAAAATATGTTAAAACAATTGACCAACAAATCTTATACACTAAAAACAAAGTCAAAAAGAAACAAAATCAATTGGAAGTAACGCAACGAACAGTCAAGAGTGCTCGTGCAAGTGAAAGGATGTTTAAATCTCCTTCTGATTTTGAAGAAAAACCAGTTGTTAAAACAAAAAGCAAGCACGTTCAATCTGACAATGTTATCATTTTAAATGAACACCAGGGTGACACTGCATTTACCCACGCAAAGGAAATGCGGGAAAAGTTGGATGAATAAAATTCAAGAATCCAGGAATTAAAAAACTTGATAACAAAACAAGAAAGCATAAACGAAAAAGCGCAAAAAACAGAAGCACAATTACGAAAATCCAACTTTTTTCTAAAAAAAAAACTCAGCTACCTAGAAGACTCAATGACGTCACAAAGAAGTTACGTCAGGTCCTCGCTCTATTCTGTGACACCCCCTCCAGCGGAAAACACATCGCGGTCAGGATTGTTGTCTCCATACGATAGTAGTTGGGAAAATAAGCAGAGGATTCAACAATTTCAATTCGTTCAGGACACAAAACCCGATAAAAAATAAAACATATTACAAAAATTAAATAGAAAAACAAATTAGTAACTTAATATGTTAAAATAAAACAAGTCAAGAGTAAAAAAAAAAGATCTGTATAAAATATTTGCTTTTGAGCCCGACTGCTAAAGCACGTCACAATATCAATGTCTTCCAAAATCTTTATTTGTGTCACATAAATTTTTTAGTTATTTTGTTAGTATGGTGTAACGATTATCGCATATGAGCCACTAGGTTGTAGGTTTACATTAAAGTCATACTATTGGCCCTTGGATTCAGTGTTTACGAATAGCTCAAACACGTCACACGAAGCCTGTCAGTTTAAAATAATATGGAAAAAGAGTCTTGCCAAATAAAAAAGTTTATGCCAAAAAAAGCTTTTAAACTTCAGCGTTGAGATTTTGCTCAAGCACTTTCTATTATGTATTTATAATAAAAAAAAATTCTGATGAGATTTTACACACATTAACGAAAATACTAAAATTAGAGTAATATTAAATAATTTGATATGTGGTTAAAACGAAAAAAGTTATGCTACAAGAACTCGTACAGAAATAACCAGTATGGTAAATTTGTCTAAGCTTGATCCTTTAGACTAAATCAATTGGCGGCGCGCCGAAATTTAAAGCACTAAATAAACAAATTTAAGTTAATTAACATATATATTTAAGCGTTGACAATCTTATAATGTAGTTGCAGGGTAAAAACATTTTTTTAAACTAACCTAACAATGCTTAACTGCGAAGCGGCAGCGTGGTGTAATGGAAAGAACACTTGCTACACCAACATGAGATCGTAGGTTTAATCACCACTGCTCTTATGCTGTAGCGTCCTTGAGTAAGCGATATAAACGGTATGAACTCCTCCTGCAAGAACAGTATTACAACAAAATAGCATAACAAATATATCAAATTAAGTTCATAAAAATGTAAAATTTATATAACTCATTTGTACCGATTTTGGAAATTTTTATATATGATGTTTAATAAGTTTTGTATATTTTTATTTTAGTCTTTATGTAGACATATTGACTGCCTATACTTTTACGTGTTCCTATGTTTAAGCATATGTAGTATATTGTGGATAAAGTCATATAACCTCACTTTATTTTTTAAATGTATATAGTTTTTTATGTTGATTTAAACTGCAGCAGTTTTTAATTTGCTACAAGCGCTGGCGTATTTTTATTCCTAAACGCATTATTTTACTTAGAATAATATAATTTAAATTCTCTAAAATTAAATTAAAACAATTTTTGGGGATTTGTATTATTATAAATGTCACGCTTGCTCAGTTTTTTACGTCATTTTTCACGCTTGCTTGCTCAGTTTTTTAAGACATTAGCAGTAAACACTTTTTTACCTATAATACAAAGCCTTCTAATTTGAAAAATATACTTTCCAAAATTATTGGGGAAATATCAATTTAAAAAAAAATGTAAATTTTGTTAGTCTAAAGGCAAAATAATGCGTTTACTTCCTTTATTAAAAAAGTAAATTTATTTCACAGCTTCACTTGAAGTATAACCGTTGGTAGGCAGTAGAGAGAAGTCCTTCCTATTCGCTTTCACCAAACAGTCCGGTAATGTGGTGAACCTTGTTACACGAGCTGAAACACGTGATAACTGTTTCGAAGTTTTTAAAGACTCGAAAAGTAGTAAAAATTATGAATATTGATGTACTGTTTATTGATTAAATGTAATTGCTATATATGATAATAAGTTAAAAACATAAAAATTCTTGTATGAATTTGTTTTTATTAAATTTACAAAAATCTATTTATCGGGGACAAAGTAAAAATAACTTTTTTGAGGCTTTGTGTACAAACTTTGTTTAGACGTTCAATACGTCATAGGCAGTAAACACTTTTTTACGTATAATACAAAGCACTTCAATTTTAAAATATACTTCCCAAAATTATTGGGGGAATTTAAATTTAAAAAAATATTTAGAGGCAAAATAATGCTTTCACTGCCTTTATTAAAAAAAAAAATTTATTTTACAGCTTTGCTTAAAGTATAACCGTTGGTAGGCAGTAGAGAGAAGTCCTCCCTATTTGCTTTCAAACTGTTCAAAGACGCACTATTATTTTGGGTATTTACCGAACGGTGGTTCCCGAAAAGTTTTAAAAAATGAGGTGGAATAGTTTTATTTCTATTGCAAATATCTAAATAAGAACAAGAAACTAGTGAGCATATAAACGTACTTGTTGTAACAACATAGAAAATGTCAGGCTTCTTTAGAAGAACTATTACGTTGCTAACTGAACGGTACAAACTAAAACCTGCCCGCAATTGCACTGGAAAAGATTTAGAAGGCAATTCATATTACGAAATTCCTGCTCAGAATTATTTTTTTGGCTTAAAATATTTTTCTAAAAATCATAGATTTGTAGAACCCAAAACGGACATTGGGACAAGAAGCTCCTTTAAAGTTACTCCAGAATGGGATTCGTGGTTGAGAAAAAGAAGAAATGATCCTCCAACTCTCGAAGAACTTGAGAACAATGTCCAAAAAGCAAATTTAATTCAGCAAAGAGTTCAAATGTTGGAAGAGAAAAATAAAGAAGAAAAAATAAAACAAAAAACTCTTATCCAAAATAAAAATATTAAAAATGAGCAATCTGATGTAGAATCCTGGGAAACAAAGTCCTGATTAATTTTTTATTTAAATTCTATATGCCCTGTGAAAAAATTAATACTATTGATACTTATTTTCTAGTATGTCTCATGTCTTTAAATTATACATAAAAAGTATATATATGTATATATGTATGGAAAAACCATAGTGTTTTTTATTAGTTTATTTTTTGAGATTTTTTACATTCACCCATGATTTGATTTGACAGTTTTAAAGTATACGAAGATATGAATTTGTTTAATTTACCTTAATGCTTTTATGTATTCTCAGAAAAAAACTGTTCAAAGACGTAAAAAAAAAAAAAAAAAAACTGTTCGAAGACGTCGCCATTGAGCCCAGCGTTTACGAATCGCTCAAAACACGTCATAACAACACACCCTTCCCCAATAAAAAATATAAAACATATCACCTTAAGGTGATATAAAAAAAAAACTGTTCGAACCCGTCATATCAGTCCACATATTAATAGAAATATAAAAACTTCTTTAAAGTAACATCAAAAATTTTTTTTTTGTATTTCTACCATTTGATTACAGCTTTATCCGCGGATAATTTTAAAAATAAGAAGAAGGAATAACTAGATTTTAAATTAAATGTACATATCATGAATTCGTGTTTTTGTTTTTTTCAATTATATATATATATTGTGTATATTTGTTATTTTTGAAATTTAGTTTCACTTTTTTTGCTTGTTTTTTTCACCATTTAAAAGTGATTTGTATATTTATGAAACCAACAAACAATTTGGAAAATTTTCGTTGGGGGCAAAAGTTGGATGAATTAAAAAAAAAAAGTATATACTTTATGTAAACCCGTCATTGATTGTAAAGTTTATTGTTGAAAATGTTTAAATCACTGTTTAAATCAATATTTAACTTGCGTGTTAATATATCTAGTGTAAACACTACGTGCAATGGGTAGATGTGTAAAACCTAACACTAACCCTAGCTTTATTTTCGTTGTTTCTTGCTTAAACGCCCATGTAAAAAGGTAAAAAGGCTTAACGACACGAAATAAAAACTTGTTTGGACACGTATTTTGACAAAGTTTTAACTTTGTGGCGGATATAAAACATGTTGTTTTAGATTAAAATAAGTTTAAGAATAATTATACAATACTTAAACTTTCTTTTTATTCTCGGTTGTTGAACAAGTAATAAAATGTTTTTAATTTAAGTTTATTTATTCTGATTGTAAAACTACTTTTAAATATTCGGACGTCTTGTTTTTTAAAAGCGGGCTGCACAATATAATAATATTTTCAGTCTTCTATTTTTAACTCTTGGCTTGATGAGATCATTCGATATCGCTTGTGTTTACACAGGACGAAGAATGTATTGACTTTGCTTGTCGTTTAGAACAGAGAAACTACCTAGTTCTATATTTTTCGTTACATTACCGTATTTCCCCAACTAAGTAAATAGGGTAATGGATAATAACTCCAGGCTTAACTTTTTTTATTCATTTAAATACAATTTTATAATAATTAGCATATTTTAATTTTTTTAAGCACATACTGTCTAGAAAAATTTATGTTTAATAAAGTATTTCACTAAAAAATACTAAACACAAGTTTTTGGTTATAAAAGTTTCTATATATTATTTTTTTTATAATTTAGATTTCTTTTCACGCACACGATTGGTTATAGAATCTTTAATGTCTTAAAACACCAAGTATATTTGAGTAACTTGACGAACAGTCCGGTGGTGTGATGATAATAGCTCAGACACGCCCCTAAAACGTTCACGAATAAATCAGACACGCCCCCAAAGCGTTTACGGTTAGCTCAAAACACGTCCCAAACCTTATCGAAATTTGCAGTTCAAATATTGTAAATAGGGAAAGTTCCTATGCTTGCGAGTCACCTGACGCACAACTTCATCGTCGTAAGTTCATACGCTGGCAGACATAGAAAAATATTTTTTTTTTGCCCTTTCTGAGCCGTTTGTTGTACTTTTTTAAAAATTTTTTTTGCTAAATATTTTTTTTAATAAAATATTTTTAATCAGGATAAATATTTTTTTACAAATATAATGTTTACAACTTGGTTACTATTTTGTTAGTTTTGTAGAATGGTGGCATAAAAGACGACATTTAAACTTAATTAAACAGACGTAGAAGAACAAAATCATTTATTATATTCGTTTAATAAAAGAAAGAATTCATGCACTGATTTTTGAAATAAGCGTGATTGTTTAATTTAAACAGAAGTAATGTTTTAAATCCTTCTTTGTCATTCTAAAGTTTTCAGCCCACTGACTATTGGTAAAACGTGAAATCACGTTTTCCCAAAAATCGGAAGATCTAACAAAAAATATAGCTAGGTTGTAAAACACTACAAAAATAATCAGCTGGTGACTGTTCAAAGATTTAAATAAAATTTTGGTTAAGTTTTTGTTAACCATATACCTAGACAGCGTCCATGGCCTTCCTATGCGCTTACAAAGTTTTCTTTAAGTTAGCATTCGTCGCTGTTGCCTAAACTTTATTCGCCGACATTTACATCGTTTTTGGTATTGAATAAATAACAAAATGCAGCTTACTACATACTGAGCCGTAATAATTACACTAAATTCTATCCTACTTTGATTTTCCATCTCTCGAGTATTCTTAAAAGCTTAATTAAACTTAAATTAAATGTTGTAAATTAAAAGCTGTCTTCTTTGTTGACAAAAGTTTGCGCCAAATTAAAAATATCGACGTTTTAACTACTTTTAAAGTTCCGCTTTGTTTATATCATGTAAACAGAACCAAAACTAAGACATGCGCGACAATTGCGGTGACGTCAAAAATACCGATATTAGTAGCGATATAAAAATTGTCCATGTAAACAGGGTGTTCAAAATTTTTATCTCGTGATGTCACAAGGGGCGACATTACGAAACTTATTAAGTTAACGATCTCGTTAGTTTTACGTCATTAGCGAGGGAAAACGTCACTTAGCGAAAAAATCGGTATCACGAAACAAAAAATGTCACTTTTAACGAACGAGAAAGCACAAAATTTAGCGAGTAGAATTTACCGTCTGTTAACTTAGCGAGGAGTATTTTGCCTTGATTATTGCCATGTGAAACATTGAAAATATTTTTGCGTTACATAAATACTAGCTAAATAAATGCTTAAAAATATCTTAATATTGGTATTTAAATTTATTAACTAATCTATCGGTCATAAGGGATTTAATTTATCTTTTGATAAACCTAATAAATGTAAAGGTTTTGGTGACCATGCCATAAAATAATTAAAATCTTCATGTAAACATTAATACTTTTGGCATTAAATCATTAAATTGATTCTGTCATTTTTTCCCGTCGCATTGTTGTAATATTAATTGTATATTGTATTCATTATTTACTTTTATCAATGCGCGAAAAACCAAAATAAAAAAAAATAAAAAGAAGTAAAACATGTATTTTAAAATAGTTTATATTAACAAGGTGCAAATGTATGTGTGGACTATAATATCAACAAATGGTTTCCTCTTTCAGCGTTGCTTTCTAGTACAATTTTTTTATAAGTTGTTAAAAACAAAATATTTTATTTGTTTAAGTGAAAACAAGTGTATAAACACCTATATTTTGTTTTGTCAAGTAATGCGTTCTTGAACATCATTCTTACCGTAAAATATAACAATCGTACGGGTTTTTACCGTCATTATGAAAACGACAGTATAAAAGAACCCCTGTGGATATGATGTAATATTTAGTTAAGAGCGAGATAGCTATATCTAAATTTTGACGAATCAGCGAGATCGTTAAATTTAACTTAACGAGTTTTGGAATTGCAATGCCACCAAAGGTATTGTACGGTGAACATACAGAATTGGACGATTTTTTTATTGTTTACTTCTAATCCTTTTTATTAATTACAAGCGATTTTTAAATAACTAAGTTTGGTAAAACTGCCCTTGGTTCTTAATAGATTTTCTTCTGCCAAAATAAACATTCAAAATATTCATATTTTAATGCCAAAACTAATAACCTAACATGTATTTTAAAGTTTGTGTGTAAATTCACATTGTGTGATAACCCAACGGAAACATGGCCACAGTTAATCGAAAAAGTAATTTTGTTAATATAATTTTGTACAATTATAGTAATGGCAACTATTTCGTTAGTTTCGTAGAATTATAAAGGTTATTGTTTATAGGTATGGAAAAACAACGGTTGATTTCAATAAAACAGCCGTGGTAAAACAAAATCTTTAAGTACAGTCGTTGGTGTAAAATAATGTTTTATGGATTTTAAATAGAAAAATCGCATGTTGAAATTTATGTGATATTATTGTAAGGTCCTTCAAACATTCATTCGTTTTTTGTAGTTAATTATTAACGTTAAAAGTCAGTAGTTTTATAGCACAGGTACAATACGTAAGCGAACGAAAAAACTGTACATAAACGCGAATAGGGTATTTGAAATAAACAGTATATAACAAAAAACAAAGAATATAAAAATGTTTATTTGAATAACACAAAATCAAGTAAAATAATTTATAAATTTTTTTTTTAATTTAAAGTTTAATAGTATAAAATTATGAATATTTTTACCGAGGGCTCAAAGTTAAACTTTTACAAAGATAAAGAGAAAATGCCTAAGGTGTGTTGAACAAATCAGCAGATATTTCATAACTCTTTATCGGCACCAAGGGGCCATTGAAAAACCGTAGTTACTACTTTCTTGGTTTTTTTATATGCAGTTAAATTGCAAGTAATCCAATAAAAGTTAGTTTTAAATTTTTTTTTAAAGATGAGCAACCAATTTAATACTGTTTTCTTAGAGTTGTTAAGTCATGAACAACAGGTGACTTGTTTTATAAAATAGCATATTTAAATGTGTTCTGCTATTAAAGTGACTTAGTATATTTTTTTGTGTTAAAGCATTCAGATAAAAGTTGTTTATGTCACAAAATATTCTATTCTGCATTAAAAAAAGGGGATTAAAGAAACCTTACAATATATCTTATTCTAGTTGAATAAGAAATGCATTTTTAACATCACTCTGTCACTATAAACATGCAAAACAAAATTGTTAATTTTATAAAGTCATAATGCTATATAACATGATTTAAACAGTTTTTAATAATGTAAATTTAAAACGTTACTTCGTGAAAAAGAACTTTTTCAGGTTTTAAAGTTGAAAATATTGATAAATATTTGCCGCCTAGTTTTTTGTATTATATCACCACTTTGTTCTAAATATACTTTTCTAGCAATAAATCACTTTGTTTTGTGTAAATGAAATATCTTAGTTTATGTTTTTTACAACTGTAACCAAATTTTAACCGGTAGCGTAAAAGTAGCATTTCATTAATGTTTAACCGGCAGCATGATGTAGTGGTAAGAACACTCGCTACACCACCATGAGGTCGTGGGTTCAATCCCCACTGCTGTTATGCTGTAGCGTTCTTGAGTAAGGCGCCATAAATGGTATGAACTCCTGCTGGGCCAGCACTTAATCAGCAGCATAATTATCGGGCAATTATAATCTATAATATCCCAAACTGCCACAAGCAGCTCGAGACTGGGTCGGAGTATCTTATGTTACTCTATGTTTAAGTCGCGCATTAGACCTTCCCACATCAAGGATAAAGATATATATTTTTTGTAATACCGAATTCATAAAATTAAGAAATGTGTTTTGTAAATATGCATAAAAAAGGCGCGAAAACTTTGACCATGTAAAATAGATGTTATGGTTGTTGTCCATAAATCAGAATTAGTTGTAACATAAACATTGTTTTAATTAGTAAACACATTGTTTTAATTTTAGAGGGAGAAGTTTCGTGACTTTTTCAGAAGAGGGATTTTTCAAAGGGAAAAACATCCAATTCAGTTCTTGGAGCCAAAATATATAAAGCCAAAATATATAATTGGAGCCAAAATATATAAAAATTTTATGTTTTGGCTTTTTCATGTTACCTTTTAAAAACACATTTGTATTATTTTAAGTGTGCCTTATTATTGTAGTTTTATTTTGGCACAGTTTTAATTTTAAGTACATTGATTTAATATGGTAGAGAAAATTATTGATTTAATATGGTAGAGAAATTATTGATTTAATATGGTAGAGAAATTACATTGATTTAATATGGTAGAGAAATTTTAGTCTTTAAAAAATTGACCCTATTACAATAATACCTAAGAACATTGTGTTTACATTTGTTGCGGCCATGTAACGACAATCAATTTATAGTGACGAATTTTAATTTTTATCAAAATCACATTTAGCTTACGTGATGTGTTATTTTATATGTATAAGCGGATTTTATTTAATATTTATTTACGATGTAAAAAGAACGCTGATAAAGTCCAAACTTTGGGCTTAGTCCGGGCAAGTTCTTTTTATTGGTCTGATAAATATCAATATAATGTAATAACTTTTTCGAGTTAGATTTTGATTTTTTCTAGCCTGAATGTAATTGCTAAAATAATATTTATATGTAAGTCTATATTTAGTCTTGGGTGAAAACTACGTAGAATTTATAAAAAATGTAACCCAGTGATGTTTTTATCATCTTCAAACCATATTTTAAACGAGTCTAAACACGTCCTCTTGTCATACACAAAAGATATTTGATTTCTAAAAGAGTTCGAGTTGTAGTCACAAGGCAAACAGAAAGAATACAAAGTAGAGCTTATAAAGATATAAACTTAATTTTTTTAATTTTACCTAAAAATTATTGTGTTCAAATTAAAAATATTGTTAGAAACAGGTTATTTAATCACTTTAAATAAAATGTATGCTGTATAAAAAAGTAAGCCTTATGAACTTAGCTGTTAGATCAGATTTGGATTTGTTATTTGAAAAACAACTTAATGATTAGTACGACTTAAACTTTTTGAAATGTCACTTTAAATATAACAAACAGGTAAACATATTTTATTATTTTGGCCTGTTATTATTATTTTTTGTATTTTTTAAAATTAAAGTTTTGTTTTAATGAGTTTTGTTTTATAAATAGTTTAATGCCTAAACTTTGGCGCCAAAATTTTCCCTCGTGGACTTTCCCCTTGCGACCAATATACCACATGCCACATAAAAAAAAGGTCCTTTAGTCTGCTCCTTACGTTGAGTTATATGACTCCTTACGTTGAGTCATGCTCCTTACGTTGAGTTATCTGTTGTAAATTTTAAAATTAAAATGGATTTTAACCAAATTATCAAACGTTCTTTAACACAGGAAGCTCAGGTAAAAAAAAATTATTTAAAGTTTATAAAAACAGTTATTTAATTTCAGACCAAGCCAAATGTATTTAAAATTTGTTATTCTAGTTGTAATTGTAGCAACAGCATTATACAAAAAAGTTAAATGCAGTTTATTATAAGAATGTTGTTTTGTTTAGGTTATTGATCTTTATGACCAGCTATCCAACAAAATAATTGGTGGGGAAAAACACATAAATATAAACTGGGAGCTGAATTTGATTAGGTACTCAACATGTAATAATTGTTTCTGTTACATATATATTTAATAAGTTCGGTGGTCACATTTTTCTTAAATACTATGTGTTTTCAGAGGACACCTGTATGCTCGTGAATTTGGAAACGATCTTCTACTTCAAGGTAAAAAAATAGGGCAGCTTTGGGGGAAATGGTAGATTTAGGATTTAAGAGTAGAGATTTAGGAGTAGAAGTTAGCTGAGTAATGTAATTTAAAGGGGTTTAAGTAAGAGGTGGGGATAGGGATGTAAGAATGTTGAGTATTGCAAAAAAGGGTTTATGTTAGAAAGGGATAAGGTGTAGGTAAAGAATAAGTTAAGTTGAATGTAAGAAAGGTGTGCAAATTAGGTTTGAGTTATAGATTAAAAATAGACCTAATGACAAATGTTTGAAAAATAGTAACAGTTCAGTGTAAGAAAGGTGGAAAAAGGGGATATTAAAAATGGGAGAGAAAGGGGGTAGGGGTAAGTTGTAGATTGAAGGATGAAAGAAATCAAAAAAGTAAAAGTTTAAGCTAGAAAAGGTGGAGTAGGGTTATGTGGAAAAAGTGTTCGGTAAAAAGTGCAGGGATGGGAGTAAGGTTGTGTATGAAAACGAGGTCAAGTGTTAGGTAAAAAAATTAGAAATATAAGTTGGGGTTTAATAGGAAAACGGGGTGTAGTGTTAGGTAGAACAAGTAGGGATAAAAATTGGGGTTGCAAAAGTTGTAGTGTTATATAGGTAAACGAGGTGTAATGTTAGGTAGAAAAAGGGTAGTGATGCAAGTTGGGTTATAATAAAGAGGTTTTTTCTGCTAAACATGGTGTTTTTTTGTTTTTTTTTAAATAAGTAAATCGATAAACGATATTTTATTTATGAAATAAGCTTTGTCATGCAATTATGTATTTTATTAAAATGTTTATAAAATTTATTTATCTGGCTAGATGACAGTGTGCGAATAAAGGTTTTCCTTAAAAGAGAGGTCATCTTCCGAGGTGAAGTTTTGGACGATTTTGTTGCTGAAACTGTGGATAAGATATTACAAGATATAAGAGATGATCTCTTTTTTTGGGTATTTTAATTTGCTTACTCTGCTTGTTTAAATAGTATTTAAACGTAAAAATATATTGGATTCTTGTTAATTAAAAAAAGTTTTGACAATATAGCTTGTTTTAATTTTTTTAATTGCTGGACTTAATAGTATTTATTAATAAGTATGTTGCAAGAATTGAACTTAGAAACATGCTTTTGTCAGTCTGCCATTCTTTCAAACCGAACTCTCAAAAAATGTTTGTTTAGGTATTGTAATGTTTTTTCCTTGTGCTTTTTGTTTACTCGTATACTATAAACTAACACAATCTCTGGCCAGTCTTTTCCCGCCAAACTGTTTTTTAAAAGTGGAATGTCAGACTGAGTATAAAAGTATATAAAAATCTTAACTTGTAACAGATATATATTTATTTTTTGATAAGCTTCTTTTTAAAGGTTTAGGCATAGTTTAAAAAATATTTAAAATTTATTCCTTTTTTAGGAAGCAACAGAGAACAGAATGGAGTTTACTTTTTTGCTGTTTTCTCTATTTGTTGTTCTTTATTTTATAATCTTAGTTCTATTTAACATCATATTAATGTAAGATTTCTATATTTTAAGGTATGCAGCCTGGTAAAGTTTTTTTTAATACTGTTTTAATATATTTGCTTGCCTGTAATCCAATCATAATTTGTCACTTGGTGTTTTTGCTAAAAACTTTGTTAAGTTGCTGCTATACAATTTTTTTTTGAAAAATTTAAAGGGTTATACTAAATATTTACAATTTTTTTTATATAAACTGTTGGTGTATTTATAGATATTATTTGAAAATGCTTAAAAATTTAAATAATATTTTTTTTGTTAAATAAAGCAAAGTTTGTTTAAAAAGTTCATATTGTTGTTCTTTCTTTCAATATTAATTAAAATATTCTGTTGGTTGTATTTTAAAATAAAGTTTTAACTGTAGTAAAAAGTGTTCATTATTTTTCGTTTGTTTGCTTAGGCTGTAAAATAATCTGGTGTAAACGTAAAGTAAGGTTTTATGTTAAATAGTTCAATAGTCTTAGTTTGCTGTCTTTGAGTTTGAAGTATAATATAAACTTTGTCTGTCTATAGATACATTGTTTTAAATTGCTTCTATACATCTATTACAATAAAAATATTTTAGACATAAAAGGCTTGCTCATATTAAAACGTTAACCGCCAGTGGGACGCAGCCCTATGTTTACGAACTGCTAAAGCACGTCACAATTTCACGATATTTTCCAAAATTTATATTTGTGTCACATGGATTTTTTAGTCATTTTGTTAGTAAGGTATAACGATTATTGCATATGAGCCACTAGATTATAGGTTTACAATAAAGCCACACTATTGGCCCTTGAATTTAGTGTTTACAAATAGCTCAAACAAGTCACACGAAGCCTGTCAGTTTAAAATAATATGGAAAAAAAGCCTTGCCAAATAAAAAAATTTATGCCAAAAAAAGCTTTTAAACTTCAGCGTTGAGATTTTGCTTAAGCACTTTCTATTATGTATTTATAATAAAAAAAATTCTGATGAGATTTTACACACATTAACGAAAATACCAAAATTAGAGTAATATTAAATAATTTGATATGTGGTTAAAACGAAAAAAGTTATGCTAGAAGAACTCGCACAGGAATAACCAGTATGGTAAATTTGTCTAAGCTTGATCCTTTAGACTAAATCAATTGGCGGCGCGCCGAAACTTTTTGTAGTGGTTAGTAAGCCAGTGGGAAATGTGCTAATATGTAGGAATTTTAAAGCACTAAATAAACAAAATTAAGTTGATTAACATCTATATTTAAGCGTTGACAATCTTATAATGTAGTTGCAGGGTAAAAACATTTTTTAAACTAACCTAACAATGCTTAACTTCAAACCGGCAGCGTGGTGTAATGAAAAGAACACTTGCTACACAAACATGAGATCGTAGGTTTAATCACCACTGCTCTCATGCTGTAGCGTCTTTGAGTAAGCGATATAAACGGTATGAACTCCTCCTGCAAGAACAGTATTACAACAAAATAGCATAACAAATATATCAAATTAAGTTCATAAAAATGTAAAATTTATATAACTCATTTGTACCGATTTTGGAAATTTTTATATATGATGTTTAATAAGTTTTGTATATTTTTATTTTAGTCTTTATGTAGACATATTGACTGCCTATACTTTTACGTGTTCCTATGTTTAAGAATATGTAGTATATTGTGGATAAAGTCATATAACCTCACTTTATTTTTTAAATGTATATAGTTTTTTTATGTTGATTTAAACTGCAGCAGTTTTTAATTTGCTACAAGCGCTGGCGTATTTTTATTCCTAAACGCATTATTTTACTTAGAATAATATAATTTAAATTCTCTAAAATTAAATTAAAACAATTTTTGGGGATTTGTATTATTATAAATGTCACGCTTGCTCAGTTTTGTACGACACAGGCAGTAAACACTTTTTTGCGTATAATACAAAGCCTTTTAATTTGAAAAATATACTTTCCAAATATATTGGAGAAATATCAATTTTAAAAAAAATGTAAATTTTGTTAGTCTAAAGGCAAAATAATGCGGTCACTTCCTTTATTTAAAAAGTAAATTCATTTTACAGCTTTATTCGCTTTCACCAAACAGTCCAGTAGTGTTGTAAACCTTGTTACACGAGCTGAAACACGTCATAACTGTTCGAAAACACGTCATAACTGTTTCGAAGAAGTCATATCAGCTCAACATATGTGATAAAAATATAAAAACCTCTTTAAAGTAATATCAAAAAATTCTATTTTTGTATTTCTACCACCATTTGATTACAGCTTTATCTACGGATGATTTTAAAAATAAGAAGAAGAAAATAACTAGATTTTAAATTAAATGTACATATTATGAATTTGTGTTTTTATTTTTTTTGTGCGTTTAAATATCTTACGTTTAATTCGATATAAACCGCACTTTTATTTACTGTAGTTTAATGTCTTATTATTATATATATATATATATATATATATTGTGTATATTTTTTATTTTTGAAATTTAGTTTCACTTTTTTTGCTTGTTTTTTTTACCATTTAGAAGTGATTTGTATATTCCAACAAACAATTTTTTTTTTCGTTGGGGTAAAAAAAAAATTTTCGTTGGGGGTAAAAGTTGGATAAATTAAAAAAAAAAAGTAATTTTATATAGCGACAAAATTTATAGATTGTCATTGTTGCGTATAACTTATGTAAACCCGTCATTGTTTGTAAAGTTACTTTTTAAAGAATCAATATTTAACTTGTGTGTTGTATACAAAAAGAATCAATATTTAACTTCCAACACACAGCAGGACAAAATAGAGTCATTTTCCTATGTCTGCCAGCATATGATCTTACGACGATGACGTCGTGCGTCACGTGACTCGCGAGCGTTGGGACTTTACCCTTTACTTTTAAATCCTGATATCTCAAAAACTACTTGACTATTTTAAAATAATGGTATCCTCGTGCAAGTTAGAAAAATTCCAACATAATTAAAAAAGAAACTCCGCGACCGAACCATCTCTTTAATAAAACAGCCACAGAAGAGCAAAATAATTTATTATTTTTGTTTATATCTTTAATATTCAATACTTTCACATTTTTCCTTAATATGAAAAAGTATCTGTTTTTCGAACATTATTTAAGGAGCATTTTTTTATAATTTTAAAGCAATTCTCTGACCAACAAACTATTTGGAAAATATTTCTGTTTGGTGTAAAAGTTTAAAGAATGAAAGAAAGTTGTCCCATAAAAAATTATGTAACGACACTATATAATTGGGTTTGAGTAAAAAGCATATCGTCGTCGGGTTATCGTATAGTTCAGTGAAAAGTCAATTATTAACTTGAGCGTACTTAAATTAAAAAGTTTTTTCACTTACACGCGCTGAAGTTTTTGTTCAAACAAACCTTCTTTGGCAAAGGCATCAACTTTGTGAAACATATTGTTTCAGATCAAAATAAGTTTAAGAATGATTATACTATATTTAAACTTTCTTTTCATTCTCGGTTGTTGAAAAAGTAATGCAATGTTGTTAATTTAGATTTATTTATTCTGATTGTGAAACTGTTTTACAATTGACACGCGAAATTCGCGACTGTCGCTTCTAGAGCGACTCTCGGGGAATCCCCGACATAATAGAAGAAACGTAAAATTTTGCGTTGCGCGCGTTTTTTAGAAAGACTACCGTTTCTTCAGATTTTTTTTTGGAAATCCCTTTTTTTATTTATTTTATTACGAGTTTATAATTGTTAATTTTTTTAAAATTTTCTTAAGCACATACCGTTTGAATACATGTTTAATTAAGTATTTTAGTAAAAAGTATACATTTTGTACTTGTAATATATTGTCTTTGTGGTAATAGAGGTTTGTATGTTCTTTATTTTTCTTATTTAATTTTCTTTTCATTCTCTTTTTGTCTACATTTTATTTGTAACAATTTATGCTTCTGAAATTGATTATTAAATTTCATTGAATAACAGATTTTGGAATTTCATACTTTTTTATGCTTATAAATTTAAGAAACATTTAACGACTTTTGCACGCGTTTTTTAAATAACAACATTTAATAAAAGTAAGGTTATAGTTTTAAAAGATTTTTTTTGCTAAAATAAACATTTAAAAACTCACATTTTTAAAGAGATGGTTCGGTCGCAGAGTTTTTTTTTAATTATGTTGGAAATTTTCCAACTTGCACGAGGATACCTATCGGGATTTGCAGTTCCAATATTGTAAATAGGGAAAGTCACGTGACGCACAATTTCATCGTCGTAAGTTCATACGCTGGCAGACATAGAAAAATATTCTTTTTTGCCCTTTCTGAGCCGTTCGTTGTACCTTTTTTAAAATTTTTTTTGCTAAATATTTTTTTTAATAAAATATATTTTAATAAGGATAAATATTTTTTTACAAATATAATGTTTACAACTTGGTTACTATTTTGTTAGTTTTGTAGAATGGTGGCATAAAAGACGACATTTAAACTTAATTAAACAGACGTAGAAGAACAAAATCATTTATTATATTCGTTTAATAAATAAAAGAATTCATGCGCTGATTTTTAAAATAAGCGTGATTGTTTAATTTAAACAGAAGTAATGTTTTAATTAATTATTGATTAACAAATACAATATCGCCAGTGTACAAAATTTTTATCTCGTGATGTCACAAGGGGCGACATTACGAAACTTATTAAGATAACGATCTCGTTAGTTTTACGTCATTAGCGAGCGAAAACGTCACAAACGTCACAAATGCTTAAAAATATCTTAATATTGGTATTTAAATTTATTAACTAATCTATCGGTCATAAGGGATTTAATTTATCTTTTGATAAACCTAATGAATGTAAAGGTTTTGGTGACCATGCCATAAAATAATTAAAATCTTCATGTAAACATTAATACTTTTGACATTAAATCATTAAATTGATTCTGTCATTTTTTCCCGTCGCATTGTTGTAATATTAATTGTATATTGTATTCATTATTTACTTTTATCAATGCGCGAAAAACCAAAATAAAAAAAAATAAAAAGAAGTAAAACATGTATTTTAAAATAGTTTATATTAACAAGGTGCAAATGTATGTGTGGACTATAATATCAACAAATGGTTTCCTCTTTCAGCGTTGCTTTCTAGTACAATTTTTTTATAAGTTGTTAAAAACAAAATATTTTATTTGTTTAAGTGAAAACAAGTGTATAAACACCTATATTTTGTTTTGTCAAGTAATGCGTTCTTGAACATCATTCTTACCATAAAATATAACAATCGTACGGGTTTTTACCGTCATTATGAAAACGACAGTATAAAAGAACCCCTGTGGATATGATGTAATATTTAGTTAAGAGCGAGATAGCTATAGCTAAATTTTGACGAATCAGCGAGATCGTTAAATTTAACTTAACGAGTTTTGGTATGGAAATAATGCCACCAAAGGTATTGTTCTAATCCTTTTTATTAATTACAAGCGATTTTTTAATAACTAAGTTTGGTAAAACTGCCTTTGGTTCTTAATAGATTTTCTTCTGCCAAAATAAACATTCAAAATATTCATATTTTAATGCCAAAACTAATAACCTAAAATGTATTTTAAAGTTTGTGTGTAAATTCACATTTTGTGAGAACCCAACGGAAACATGGGCACAGTTAATCGAAAAAGTAATTTTGTTAATATAATTTTGTACAATTATAGTAATGGCAACTATTTCGTTAGTTTCGTAGAATTATAAAGGTTATTGTTTATAGGTATGGAAAAACAACGGTTGAATTCAATAAAACAGCCGTGGTAAAACAAAATCTTAAAGTACAGTCGTTGGTGTAAAATAATGTTTTATGGATTTTAAATAGAAAAATCGCATGTTGAAATTTATGTGATATTATTTGAACTCCTTCAAACATTTATTCGTTTTCATTCGTCGTTAATTATTAAAGTTAAAAATTTTTTTCTTAGCCAAACTGTAACTAAGCCAATAGCTTTATAACACAGGTACACACAATACGTAAGGGAACAGAAAAAAATCACGAGCTGAAACACGTCATAACTGTTCGAAAACACGTCATAACTGTTTCGAAGTCATATCAGCTCAACATATGTAATAAAAATATAAAAACTTCTTTAAAGTAATATCAAAAAATTCTATTTTTGTATTTCTACCACCATTTGATTACAGCTTTATCCACGGATGATTTAAAAAATAAGAAGAAGAAAATAACTAGATTTTAAATTAAATGTACATATCATGAATTCGTGTTTTTGTATTTTTTTGTGTGTTTAAATATATTACGTTTAATTCGATATAAACCGCACTTTTATTTACTGTAGTTTAATGTCTTATTAATTATATATATATTATGTGTTTATTTTTTATTTTTATAATTTAGTTTCACTTTTTTTGCTTGTTTTTTTTTCACCATTTAAAAGTGATTTGTATATTTATGAAACCAGCAAACAATTTGAAAATTTTCGTTGGGAGTAAAAGTTGAAATCAAAACAAAATAATTTTATAAAGCAACAAAATATATAGATTGTCATTGTTGCGTATAACTTATGTAAAATGATTATAAATGGTATATAAATGGTACTGTTTAAAGAATTATTTTTGAATAAAAATGGTACTGTTTAAAGAATCAATATTTAACTTGCGAGTTAGTAAACAAAAAGCCCATGTAACGAAGTGGTGTTCGCGTCTGGTGGAAAAAAAATGTTACAATCAGTACACACATCGCAAAGAGAGTACTGACTTCGCGATTTGTGTACTGATTGTAATAAATTGTTCCGCGTTGCCCTTGTGGGCCACCGTAGTAAACACTGCAACATGTAATAATATTTTCAGTTTTATTTACTGCAACATGTAATATATTTTATAACATGTAATAATATTTTCTATTTTGAACTTTGGCTTGATGAGATCATATATCGCTTGTGTTTACACAGGACACAAAATGTATTGACTTTGCCTGTAAGTAAACTAGTACTAGTACTTAATTCTGAAATGTGAAGTTATATACGTTTACAAACTTATATTATTAAAAAATACATTAACATAGATTAATTACGGGAATATTTTTTACTAAATACCTACATTAACATATATTTTGACTGTGAATGCACCCAAAAAAATAAAATACTATAAATTTTTAAGATTTACTAAAATAAATGCATAAAAGTTATTTTTAAAGAAAAATATAAAAAATTATTTAATATAAGAAAAGTTTATAAGCGCAACCCGTTCGCGTCTGGTGTAAACACTCGCTCACGCGCAAAGCGCATTCCCAAATTTCGCGTTGCGCGCTTCGCGTCCTGTGTAAACCGGCCTTAATTACGACGCTATTGCTTACCGTTTTTTTAGAAAGACTACCGTTTCTTCAGATTTTTTTTTAGGAAATCCCTTTTTTTATTTATTTTATTACGAGTTTATAATTGTTAATTTTTTTTTAATTTTCTTGAGCACATACCGTTTGAATACATGTTTAATTAAGTATTTTAGTAAAAAGTATACATTTTGTACTTGTAATATATTGTCTTTGTGGTAATAGAGGTTTGTATTTTCTCTATTTTTCTTACTTAATTTTCTTTTCATCCTTTTTTTGTCTACATTTTATTTCCAACAATTTATGCTCTTGAAATTAGTTAATAAATTCTACTGAATAACAAATCCAATTTTTAGAATTTTAATCGGACCTAATTTTCGGAACTTCTTTCTTTTTGATGCTTATAAATTTAAGAAACATTTAACGAACCTTGCGAGCGTTGTTTAAATAACAACATTTAATAAAAGTAAGCTTATAGAAACATTTAATAAAAGTAAGCTTATATGAAGCTGTGAACGGAAAATGAAGAAACCGGAAAATGAAGGAACGGAAAATGAAGGAACCGAAAAATGAAGGAACGGAAAATGAAGGAACGGAAAATGAAGGAACCGGAAAATGAAGGAACGGAAAATGAAGAAACCGGAAAATGAAGGAACGAAAAATGAAGGAACCGGAAAATGAAGGAACCGGAAAATGAAGGAACGGAAAATGAAGGAACCGAAAAATGAAGGAACGGAAAATGAAGGAACGGAAAATGAAGGAACCGGAAAATGAAGGAACGGAAATTGAAGGAGAGTGAAAAAAGGAGAGGCGAAATCTTAAAAAAATAAAACGCGGAAATTCCGTTGACTGTTTATTTGTATTTAAGTCAATATTATTTTAGAAATAAACGGGCATTTTATAGAAGAGGGTTGGGGTATGCTGGGGTAATAAAAGTTAACTTATTATCGCTCATCAGTTCTTGAATAAATGACAGTAATCCTAAATAAACAGTCAATGGTATTTCCGCGTTTTAGTATTTAAGATTCCGCCCTCTCCTTTTTTGCTTTCCTTCATTTTCCGGTTCCTTCATTTTCCGTTTCCTTCATTTTCCGTTCCTTCATTTTCCGGTTCCTTCATTTTCCGTTCCTTCATTTTCCGGTTCCTTCATTTTCCGTTCCTTCATTTTCCGGTTCCTGCATTTTCCGTTCCTTCATTTTCCGTTCCTTCAATTTCCATTCCCTCATTTTCAGTCGACCCGCTGAAACACGTCATAACTGTTCGAAAACACGTCATAACTGTTTCGAAGTCATATCAGCTCGAAATATGTGATAAAAATATAAAAACTTCTTTAAAGTAATATCAAAAAATTCTATTTTTGTATTTCTACCACCATTTGATTACAGCTTTATCCACGGATGATTTTAAAAATAAGAAGAAGGAATAACTAGATTTTAAATTAAATGTACATATTATGAATTTGTGTTTTTGTTTTTTTGTGCGTTTAAATATATTACGTTTAATTCGATATAAACCGCACTTTTATTTACTGTAGTTTATTGTCTTATTAATTATATATATATAATGTGTATATTTTTTATTTTTGAAATTTAGTTTCACTTTTTTTGCTTGTTTTTTTTACCATTTAGAAGTGATTTGTATATTTATGAAACCAACAAACAATTTGAAAAATTTTCGTTGGGGCAAAAGTTGATGAATTAAAAAAAAATAATTTTACAAAGCAATAATAGTTATATATTGTCATCAGTCATTGTTTGTAAAGTTACTGTTCAAAGAAACAATATTAAACTTGCGAGTTAGTATATTAGTGTAAACACTCGCCTACGCGCAAAGCGAGTTGTGTAAACCTAGCTTTGTCTTCGTTGTTTCTTTCAAAAAATCGCTATAGCGATTAAGCGAGCTAAAAAGCCAAAACGGAGCTAGCTTAAACGCCCATGTAAAAAGGCTTAACGACACGAAATAAAAACTTGTTTGGACACGTATTTTGACAAAGATTTAACTTTGTGGAGGATATAAAACATATTGTTTTATATCATAAAACATATTGTTTTATATCAAATAAGTTTAAGAATGATTATACAATACTTAAACTTTCTTTTTATTCTCGGTTGTTGAAAAAGTAATAAAATGTTGTTAATTTAAGTTTATTTATTCTGATTGTAAAACTACTTTTATAAATTCGGACGTCTTGTATTTTGAAAGCGCGCTATAAAATATAATAATATTTTCAGTCCTCTATTTTGAAATCTTGGCTTGATGAGATCATTCAATATGCACAGGACGTATACACAGGACGCAATTCAATATGCACAGGACGTATACAAACTTGTGTATACACAGGACGCAAAATGTATTGACTTTGCCTGCATTTAAAACAGGGAAAAACCCAATTCCATCTTTCTTTACATTACCGTATTCGCACGAGTAAATAACCGTTAATAGATATACCAGGCTTAACTTTTTTTATTCATTTAAATACAATTTTATAATAATTAGTAAATTTTAATTTTTTTAAGCACATACCGTCTAGAAAGATATATGTTTAATGAAGTATTTTACTAAAAAATACATACTATAAATAACACTAGTTTAATGTATTTTTGGTTATAGAACACTGTATATATAATTTTTATATAATTTAGTTTCCTTCTTCACGCATACGATTGGTTATAGAATCTCACCGTACATTGGATCCTATTTTTTTCTTTTTAGGATGGGTTTCAATGTCTTAAAACATCAAGTATATTTGAGTTACTTAGCAAGTGTTTTTTCAAGTAACAACATTTAGTAAAACTAGTCCTTATTATTAAAAATCTTTTTAAACAAAACTTACATTTAAAAAAAAAACACTTTGATGCCAAAATTATTAACTCAAAAAGTATTTTAAATGTTGTGGATAAATTTATTTATTTTTTTAATCCAACAGGGACATGAACATAGTTAATTAAATAAATAATTTATGATAGTTACAGCTTAACTTTTATTTGGTAAATTTTGTAGAATTTTTAAAAGCTTTTGTTAAAAGTCAGTCATGACAACGACATTTAAACTTAATAAAACAGCCACAGAAGAGCAAAATAATTTATTATTTTTGTTTATATCTTTAATATTCAATACTTTCACATTTTTCCTTAATATGAAAAAGTATCTGTTTTTCGAACATTATTTAAGGAGCATTTTTTTATAATTTTAAACCAATTCTCTGACCAACAAACTATTTGGAAAATATTTCTGTTTGGTGTAAAAGTTTAAAGAATGAAAGAAAGTTGTCCCATAAAAAATTATGTAACGACACTATATAATTGGGTTTGAGTAAAAAGCATATCGTCGTCGGGTTATCGTATAGTTCAGTGAAAAGTCAATTATTAACTTGAGCGTACTTAAATTAAAAAGTTTTTTCACTTACACGCGCTGAAGTTTTTGTTCAAACAAACCTTCTTTGGCAAAGGCATCAACTTTGTGAAACATATTGTTTCAGATCAAAATAAGTTTAAGAATGATTATACTATATTTAAACTTTCTTTTCATTCTCGGTTGTTGAAAAAGTAATGCAATGTTGTTAATTTAGATTTATTTATTCTGATTGTGAAACTGTTTTACAATTGACACGCGAAATTCGCGACTGTCGCTTCTAGAGCGACTCTCGGGGAATCCCCGACATAATAGAAGAAACGTAAAATTTTGCGTTGCGCGCGGAGCACGCGGTTGGTTTAAAAACGGTCCTTTACCCTTGTGTTCTTTCCCTTTGATAGTAAAGCAGTGTTTCCCTCAGAAATTACGACGCTATTGCTTACCGTTTCTTCAAAAAGGCTACCGTTTCTTCAGATGTTTATTGCTCACCGTTTTTTAGAAAGACTACCGTTTCTTCAGATTTTTTTTTGGAAATCCCTTTTTTTATTTATTTTATTACGAGTTTATAATTGTTAATTTTTTTAAAATTTTCTTAAGCACATACCGTTTGAATACATGTTTAATTAAGTATTTTAGTAAAAAGTATACATTTTGTACTTGTAATATATTGTCTTTGTGGTAATAGAGGTTTGTATGTTCTTTATTTTTCTTATTTAATTTTCTTTTCATTCTCTTTTTGTCTACATTTTATTTGTAACAATTTATGCTTCTGAAATTGATTATTAAATTTCATTGAATAACAGATTTTGAAATTTCATACTTTTTTATGCTTATAAATTTAAGAAACATTTAACGACTTTTGCACGCGTTTTTTAAATAACAACATTTAATAAAAGTAAGGTTATAGTTTTAAAAGATTTTTTTTGCTAAAATAAACATTTAAAAACTCACATTTTTAAAGAGATGGTTCGGTCGCAGAGTTTTTTTTTAATTATGTTGGAAATTTTCCAACTTGCACGAGGATACCTATCGGGATTTGCAGTTCCAATATTGTAAATAGGGAAAGTCACGTGACGCACAATTTCATCGTCGTAAGTTCATACGCTGGCAGACATAGAAAAATATTCTTTTTTGCCCTTTCTGAGCCGTTCGTTGTACCTTTTTTAAAATTTTTTTTGCTAAATATTTTTTTTAATAAAATATATTTTAATAAGGATAAATATTTTTTTACAAATATAATGTTTACAACTTGGTTACTATTTTGTTAGTTTTGTAGAATGGTGGCATAAAAGACGACATTTAAACTTAATTAAACAGACGTAGAAGAACAAAATCATTTATTATATTCGTTTAATAAATAAAAGAATTCATGCGCTGATTTTTAAAATAAGCGTGATTGTTTAATTTAAACAGAAGTAATGTTTTAATTAATTATTGATTAACAAATACAATATCGCCAGTGTACAAAATTTTTATCTCGTGATGTCACAAGGGGCGACATTACGAAACTTATTAAGATAACGATCTCGTTAGTTTTACGTCATTAGCGAGCGAAAACGTCACAAACGTCACAAATGCTTAAAAATATCTTAATATTGGTATTTAAATTTATTAACTAATCTATCGGTCATAAGGGATTTAATTTATCTTTTGATAAACCTAATGAATGTAAAGGTTTTGGTGACCATGCCATAAAATAATTAAAATCTTCATGTAAACATTAATACTTTTGACATTAAATCATTAAATTGATTCTGTCATTTTTTCCCGTCGCATTGTTGTAATATTAATTGTATATTGTATTCATTATTTACTTTTATCAATGCGCGAAAAACCAAAATAAAAAAAAATAAAAAGAAGTAAAACATGTATTTTAAAATAGTTTATATTAACAAGGTGCAAATGTATGTGTGGACTATAATATCAACAAATGGTTTCCTCTTTCAGCGTTGCTTTCTAGTACAATTTTTTTATAAGTTGTTAAAAACAAAATATTTTATTTGTTTAAGTGAAAACAAGTGTATAAACACCTATATTTTGTTTTGTCAAGTAATGCGTTCTTGAACATCATTCTTACCATAAAATATAACAATCGTACGGGTTTTTACCGTCATTATGAAAACGACAGTATAAAAGAACCCCTGTGGATATGATGTAATATTTAGTTAAGAGCGAGATAGCTATAGCTAAATTTTGACGAATCAGCGAGATCGTTAAATTTAACTTAACGAGTTTTGGTATGGAAATAATGCCACCAAAGGTATTGTTCTAATCCTTTTTATTAATTACAAGCGATTTTTTAATAACTAAGTTTGGTAAAACTGCCTTTGGTTCTTAATAGATTTTCTTCTGCCAAAATAAACATTCAAAATATTCATATTTTAATGCCAAAACTAATAACCTAAAATGTATTTTAAAGTTTGTGTGTAAATTCACATTTTGTGAGAACCCAACGGAAACATGGGCACAGTTAATCGAAAAAGTAATTTTGTTAATATAATTTTGTACAATTATAGTAATGGCAACTATTTCGTTAGTTTCGTAGAATTATAAAGGTTATTGTTTATAGGTATGGAAAAACAACGGTTGAATTCAATAAAACAGCCGTGGTAAAACAAAATCTTAAAGTACAGTCGTTGGTGTAAAATAATGTTTTATGGATTTTAAATAGAAAAATCGCATGTTGAAATTTATGTGATATTATTTGAACTCCTTCAAACATTTATTCGTTTTCATTCGTCGTTAATTATTAAAGTTAAAAATTTTTTTCTTAGCCAAACTGTAACTAAGCCAATAGCTTTATAACACAGGTACACACAATACGTAAGGGAACAGAAAAAAATCACGAGCTGAAACACGTCATAACTGTTCGAAAACACGTCATAACTGTTTCGAAGTCATATCAGCTCAACATATGTAATAAAAATATAAAAACTTCTTTAAAGTAATATCAAAAAATTCTATTTTTGTATTTCTACCACCATTTGATTACAGCTTTATCCACGGATGATTTAAAAAATAAGAAGAAGAAAATAACTAGATTTTAAATTAAATGTACATATCATGAATTCGTGTTTTTGTATTTTTTTGTGTGTTTAAATATATTACGTTTAATTCGATATAAACCGCACTTTTATTTACTGTAGTTTAATGTCTTATTAATTATATATATATTATGTGTTTATTTTTTATTTTTATAATTTAGTTTCACTTTTTTTGCTTGTTTTTTTTTCACCATTTAAAAGTGATTTGTATATTTATGAAACCAGCAAACAATTTGAAAATTTTCGTTGGGAGTAAAAGTTGAAATCAAAACAAAATAATTTTATAAAGCAACAAAATATATAGATTGTCATTGTTGCGTATAACTTATGTAAAATGATTATAAATGGTATATAAATGGTACTGTTTAAAGAATTATTTTTGAATAAAAATGGTACTGTTTAAAGAATCAATATTTAACTTGCGAGTTAGTAAACAAAAAGCCCATGTAACGAAGTGGTGTTCGCGTCTGGTGGAAAAAAAATGTTACAATCAGTACACACATCGCAAAGAGAGTACTGACTTCGCGATTTGTGTACTGATTGTAATAAATTGTTCCGCGTTGCCCTTGTGGGCCACCGTAGTAAACACTGCAACATGTAATAATATTTTCAGTTTTATTTACTGCAACATGTAATATATTTTATAACATGTAATAATATTTTCTATTTTGAACTTTGGCTTGATGAGATCATATATCGCTTGTGTTTACACAGGACACAAAATGTATTGACTTTGCCTGTAAGTAAACTAGTACTAGTACTTAATTCTGAAATGTGAAGTTATATACGTTTACAAACTTATATTATTAAAAAATACATTAACATAGATTAATTACGGGAATATTTTTTACTAAATACCTACATTAACATATATTTTGACTGTGAATGCACCCAAAAAAATAAAATACTATAAATTTTTAAAATTTACTAAAATAAATGCATAAAAGTTATTTTTAAAGAAAAATATAAAAAATTATTTAATATAAGAAAAGTTTATAAGCGCAACCCGTTCGCGTCTGGTGTAAACACTCGCTCACGCGCAAAGCGCATTCCCAAATTTCGCGTTGCGCGCTTCGCGTCCTGTGTAAACCGGCCTTAATTACGACGCTATTGCTTACCGTTTTTTTAGAAAGACTACCGTTTCTTCAGATTTTTTTTTAGGAAATCCCTTTTTTTATTTATTTTATTACGAGTTTATAATTGTTAATTTTTTTTTAATTTTCTTGAGCACATACCGTTTGAATACATGTTTAATTAAGTATTTTAGTAAAAAGTATACATTTTGTACTTGTAATATATTGTCTTTGTGGTAATAGAGGTTTGTATTTTCTCTATTTTTCTTACTTAATTTTCTTTTCATCCTTTTTTTGTCTACATTTTATTTCCAACAATTTATGCTCTTGAAATTAGTTAATAAATTCTACTGAATAACAAATCCAATTTTTAGAATTTTAATCGGACCTAATTTTCGGAACTTCTTTCTTTTTGATGCTTATAAATTTAAGAAACATTTAACGAACCTTGCGAGCGTTGTTTAAATAACAACATTTAATAAAAGTAAGCTTATAGAAACATTTAATAAAAGTAAGCTTATATGAAGCTGTGAACGGAAAATGAAGGAACCGGAAAATGAAGGAACGGAAAATGAAGGAACCGAAAAATGAAGGAACGGAAAATGAAGGAACGGAAAATGAAGGAACCGGAAAATGAAGGAACGGAAAATGAAGAAACCGGAAAATGAAGGAACGAAAAATGAAGGAACCGGAAAATGAAGGAACGGAAATTGAAGGAGAGTGAAAAAAGGAGAGGCGAAATCTTAAAAAAATAAAACGCGGAAATTCCGTTGACTGTTTATTTGTATTTAAGTCAATATTATTTTAGAAATAAACGGGCATTTTATAGAAGAGGGTTGGGGTATGCTGGGGTAATAAAAGTTAACTTATTATCGCTCATCAGTTCTTGAATAAATGACAGTAATCCTAAATAAACAGTCAATGGTATTTCCGCGTTTTAGTATTTAAGATTCCGCCCTCTCCTTTTTTGCTTTCCTTCATTTTCCGGTTCCTTCATTTTCCGTTTCCTTCATTTTCCGTTCCTTCATTTTCCGGTTCCTTCATTTTCCGTTCCTTCATTTTCCGGTTCCTTCATTTTCCGTTCCTTCATTTTCCGGTTCCTGCATTTTCCGTTCCTTCATTTTCCGTTCCTTCAATTTCCATTCCCTCATTTTCAGTCGACCCGCTGAAACACGTCATAACTGTTCGAAAACACGTCATAACTGTTTCGAAGTCATATCAGCTCGAAATATGTGATAAAAATATAAAAACTTCTTTAAAGTAATATCAAAAAATTCTATTTTTGTATTTCCACCACCATTTGATTACAGCTTTATCCACGGATGATTTTAAAAATAAGAAGAAGGAATAACTAGATTTTAAATTAAATGTACATATTATGAATTTGTGTTTTTGTTTTTTTGTGCGTTTAAATATATTACGTTTAATTCGATATAAACCGCACTTTTATTTACTGTAGTTTATTGTCTTATTAATTATATATATATAATGTGTATATTTTTTATTTTTTACAGTATATAATGTGTATATTTTTTTTACTTTCTTACATTTCAGTGTAAGAAAGGTGGAAAAAGTGGATTTTAAAAAGGGGATATTAAAAATGGGAGAGAAAAGGGGTAGGGGTAAGTTGTAGATTGAAGGATGAAAGAAATCAAAAAAGTAAAAGTTTAAGCTAGGAAAGGTGGAGTAGGGTTACGTGGAAAAAAGTGTTCGGTAAAAAGTGCAGGGATGGGAGTAAGGTTGTGTATGAAAACGAGGTCAAATGTTAGGTAAAAAAATTAGAAAGAGAAGTCGGGGTTTAATAGGAAAACGGGCTGTAGTGTTAGGTAGAACGAGTAGGTTAGGGTTGTAGGTTGGGGTTGTAAAAGGTGTAGTGTTACATAGGTAAACGAGGTGTAATGTTAGGTAGAAAAAGGGTAGTGATGCAAGTTGGGTTATAATAAAGAGGTTTTTTCTGCTAATCATGGTGTTTTTTTTGTTTTTTTTAAATAAGTAAAATGATCAACGATATTTTATTTATGAAATAAGCTTTGTCATGCAATTATGTATTTTATTAAAATGTTTATAAAATTTATTTATCTGGCTAGATGACAATGTGCGAATAAAGGTTTTCCTTAAAAGAGAGGTCATCTTCCGAGGTGAAGTTTTGGGCGATTTTGTTGCTGAAACTGTGGATAAGATATTACAAGATATAAGAGATGATCTCTTATTTTGGGTATTTTAATTTGCTTACTCTGCTTGATTAAATAGTATTTAAACGTAAAAATATATTGGATTCTTGTTAATTAAAAAAAGTTTTGACAATATAGCTTGTTTTAATTTTTTTAATTGCTGGACTTAATAGTATTTATTAATAAGTATGTTGCAAGAATTGAACTTAGAAACATGCTTTTGTCAGTCTGCCATTCTTTCAAACCGAACTCTCAAAAAATGTTTGTTTAGGTATTGTAATGTTTTTTCCTTGTGCTTTTTGTTTACTCGTACACTATAAAGTAACACAATCTCTGGCCAGTCTTTTCCCGCCAAACTGTTTTTTAAAAGTGGAATGCCAGACTGAGTATAAAAGTATATAAAAATCTTAACTTGTAACAGATATATATTTATTTTTTGATAAGCTTTTTTTTAAAGGTTTAGGCATAGTGTTTAAAAAATATTTAAAATTTATTCCTTTTTTAGGAAGCAACAGAGAACAGAATGGAATTTACTTTTTTGCTGTTTTCTCTATTTGTTGTTCTTTATTTTATAATCTTAGTTCTATTTAACATCATATTAATGTAAGATTTATATATTTTAAGGTATGCAGCCTGGTAAAGTTTTTTTTAATACTGTTTTAATATATTTGCTTGCCTGTAATCCAATCATAATTTGTCACTTGGTGTTTTTGCTAAAAACTTTGTTAAGTTGCTGCTATACAATTTTTTTTTGAAAAATTTAAAGGGTTATACTAAATATTTACAATTTTTTTTATATAAACTGTTGGTGTATTTATAGATATTATTTGAAAATGCTTAAAAATTTAAACAATATTTTTTTTGTTAAATAAAGCAAGTTTGTTTAAAAAGTTCATATTGTTGTTCTTTCTTTCAATATTAATTAAAATATTCTGTTGGTTGTATTTTAAAATAAAGTTTTAACTGTAGTAAAAAGTGTTCATTATTTTTCGTTTGTTTGCTTAGGCTGTAAAATAATCTGGTGTAAACGTAAAGTAAGGTTTTATGTTAAATAGTTCAATAGTCTTAGTTTGCTGTCTGTGAGTTTGAAGTATAATTTAAACTTTGTCTGTCTATAGATACATTGTTTTAAATTGCTTCTATACATCTATTACAATAAAAATATTTTAGACATAAAAGGCTTGCTCATATTAAAACGTTAACCGCCAGTGGGCGCAGCTTTTAAATTACTGAGATGTTGGGTTAGATCTGTACGAATTATTTGTTTTTGAGCCCTATGTTTACAAACTGCTTTAGCACGTCACAATATCAAGATACTTCCCAAAATTTATATTTATTTCACATGGATTTTTTAGTCATTTTGTTAGTATGGTGTAACGATTATTGCATATGAGCCACTAGGTTGTAGGTTTACATCAAAGCCATACTATTGGCCCTTGGATTCAGTGTTTACGAATAGGTCAAACACGTCACACAAAACCTGTCAGTTTAAAATAATATGAAAAAAAAGCCTTGCCAAATAAAAAAGTTTATGCCAAAAAAAGCTTTTAAACTTCAGCGTTGGGATTTTGCTCAAGCACTTTCTATTATGTATTTATAATAAAAAAAAATTCTGATGAGATTTTACACACATTAACAAAAATACCAAAATTAGAGTAATATTAAATAATTTGATATGTGGTTAAAACGAAAAAAGTTATGCTAGAAGAACTCGTACAGAAATAACCAGTATGGTAAATTTGTCTAAGCTTGATCCTTTAGACTAAATCAAATGGCGGCGCGCCGAAGCTTTTTGTAGTGGTTAGTAAGCCAGTGGGAAATGTGCAAATATGTAGGTATTTTAAAGAACTAAATAAACAAATTCAAGTTGATTAACATCTATGTTTAAGCCTTGACAATCTTATAATGTGATTGCAAGGTGAAAAACATTCTTTAAACTAACCTAGCAATGCTTAACTTTGAACCAGCAGCGTGGTGTAGTGGTAAGAACACTTGCTACACCAACATGGGGTCGTGGGTTTAATCACCACTGCTCTCATGCCGTAGCGTTCTTGAGTAAGCGATATAAACGGTATGAACTTCTCCTAAGCCAACATTTAAACAGCAGCATAATTCTCGTGCAATTATAACTATATATATGATATACCAAACTGTTAAAGGAAACTTGAGACTGGGTCGGAGTAACTGATGTTACTCTATGTTTAGGTCGCGCATTTGACCTTTCCACATCGAGGATAAAAATATATATACAAAAAAAGGATTGTGTGGTCCCTGTTTTTAGATGAAAATTTAGCGTGTTAGTTTTATCTGTGTTAATCTAGTCTAAAGGTATCTTTCTTTTTATGTACATTGTGTATATTAAATGTAAATGATGAACTGAATTACCAAGCCAGCAAGATGTTACCATACTAATTTATCGTTCTACTGGGCTTCGTTTCACTGTTGATTGAAGTGTTTTTTGATGTTAAATGTTATCTTAAGATAACTGTGTGTGTTATTTTAGATTATAAGTAGCTTAAATATGTTTCTTTTGTTTTAGAAACCGTGCTTTCATTGACATAACTGCTTAGTGTGTATGTACATCGTTTCCTTTTTAAAAGTTGTGTTGAAAATAAAATTGTGTTTAAAAATATTTAAAAAGTAAATACAGCCCTACATAACATAGCAAAATATTTTTTTATGCCAAGTTTATTTTTTGTAAAAAAAATTAAAAAAAAGTGCAACAAACACTTAAAAAAGGGCAGAATAAGATTATTTTTCCATGACTGCCAGCATATGAACTTACGACAATTTATCGTGCGTCACGTGACTTGCGAGCGTAGGGATTTTCCCTAATTATAATATTTTATATTCAAATCCAGAAATCTTGAAAACTACTTGATCAATTTTTAAAATAATGGTATCCTTATGCAAGTTGCATTAATTTCAACATAAATAAAAAAAAAACTCTGCGACCACACACTCTCTTTAACTGAAAATTAATGCAAAAGCACAAGACATGATCCCCCAACACAGTATATAGTTTGTTTAGGTGTAGAAGAATGTGTTTTTTGCCAATATTTAGGTTTAAATCTTGTTGTGCCACACCTGAATCGCTTAGTAACGCCAAAAAATGAAATGCTGCACTTAAAAATTGACGTAAAATTAGAATTAACGTGAACGTAAGTTCTTAACTCTTTTAAAAAAATCAACATTATCTTTAAAAAACAGACAGTGACTTATGTTAATTAGGGTTACTAGTTAGGATTTATATATCTAAAGGTGGTGAAAAGGGCAACTGGCAAGTGCTACAGTTATCTGTTTAAAAGTAAAAATACTTGTATTTTACAGTTCTTAAACGAACTTGTTGACTTTAGGCGACTTGCCAAATCTGAGAAGACCATAAAGAACTAGTGATAAAAAAGAAGTTTTTAAAAAAGAGAGATAGGAACTTGTAAAACCAGAATTTGTTCCACCATCGGTTGCATTTTATGAGACAGTAAAATCCAACAATGAGGTAAACGTGGCGTTTCAAAGTAAGGTTGTTTACATTTAAGCGCTACACTGGGTTAGAAAATTTTGATTTACATAGCCAGTTTTATTAATTTTTCCGTAAGTTATCTAAACATTTGTGCGTCCACTGCGTTTTGCCCTTTTTTTACACAATTCAAGGTTATGTAAATTAATATTGATGTCGTGTTTCCATTTTGTTAAAAACTAGTGAATATAAAACAAATTTTGGTATGAAAAAGAGTCACGATTGTCTTAAACCTACAACCTTCAAAAACATGTTATTCAGGATATTAAGAATTTAAAAAACGAATCATAACGGGGTATGTCATTTTATGTGTTTTATCGGGGTATGTCATTTTACGTGTTTTAACAGGTTTAGGACTTTTATATGTTTTATGGAAAACCTACGATTTTTGACAGGTAAGTTGTTGAAATTTGCAAAAAAATAAAAACATCTTCAAAGTTTATAAAATATTTAAGTTAAAATAACTACTACTTGTGACATCCAACAAATTAGGTTACTAAACTAAAAAATAGTTATTTAAAACAATTACATATAATAAGTCATGGCTACATTAACAAAAATAAATTACTTAAAAAAATTATAAAATCTGATTTTTTAAAAGAGCGTCGATATAATGCGATATAATGAGGAAAACGCTAAAAAATAGCAACATGTGTGGAGAATGTTTGGGATAATTTAGTTCAATTTCAACGCGTCATAATTTATTTAAACCTTATTAAATTGTATTAATTCTTTTTAAGTTAATAATGCCTTAAAATAAAAAAACAACGGTTATTTAAATTTAGTTTGCTAGAAAAAATTTTAATACATAGTTTTCAATTAAACTAACCGCTTTAACATTACTAGGGCAAAAATTTAATTTGATTACAAAACGCTGCGATAAAATTATTTAAGTGAAACGAAACAACAAATTTAAAAATATAATAGGCCAAAAAAAGGGAATAAAGTTAATTATTTATTTAATTCTTACATATGGACAGTTTTAGTGCAATTGTTTTAGTGTAAGTAGTCCTAAGTTGTTTATATTAAAAATGGCCAACCAGCCAAGGCATCTAAATGCTTTTTTTAATAATTTATTAAATCAGGAAGAACAGGTTAGTCGATTTATTAAACTCTCTAACTTCATATAATAGCCCATGTAATTTACCATGTTATAACAAGATAATGTTTTTTAAAATGGTGGTTTTAACAAAACACGTTGATCAAATTTAATTAGCAATTATATTTTTGTGTCTTTATACTAGAATATATTTGATTTTAGTTTTTACAACAACCAAATAAAACTTTTATAACAAATCTTGTTCTAGTTAAATAAAAAATGCAAAAATTATTAATAACTTGTTTTAACCAGCTTGCATAAAGCTAAAAAAATAAAATTGAAACAGTTTTTTTATAAAAGTGTGTCTAAAAATTTGCTCTCAAAGTTTAACTTTAAAAAACTGGTTATTGATTTTTGTGTTTTATTAAAATTTCGGTTTTGAACGTAATTTTTAGCAATCTAACTCTTTATTGCTTTTTTTTAAATAAAATAGCTTGTTTGTAGCCAGTTGTTACATTACAAACTTGTTGGGCGTTGTTACATGCAAAGCAAGAAAGTTCCTTGTTCAAGTTTTCAGAACCCAAACACTTTTTTATTCTTTTAACGCTGTTTCAAAAGTAAAACAAATCAACATCGATTAAAAATGTTTTAAAGTGGTCTGACTTTAAGAAAACTTGATTGGAATGAAGTTAAAAAATTGAAATAAATTTTTTACTTCTCCTACTACTTGCTTAGTTTCTGTTAATATTTTAAGTCTTCAACGCTTATTTTGGATTTATAAAACAAAATTTAATAAAAAATTTGTTTTCTGCAAATGCAGAAGCACGAAATATGTTATTTCATAGACTAGAATAAGTCTTAACATAAACCTTTTATTTTATTTTTAGGTGGATGCTTTTCGTGACCATCTCACCAACAGAATTCTGCAAGGAGATAAACATTTGTCTTTTCAATTCGGATTTAGGTAAAACATTATTATTTTTACTTTTTACTTTTTAATAACAAGGTGTAAAAAATATACAAATTTTAGAAGACAGTTGATTCAACATGCTTCTAATGGAAGACTTTTCATTGAAGGTAAGATTTAGTGATTGTATAAAAATTTAAAAAAAAACTAGTAAAGGTTCTAATGAATTAGTGATTATATAAAATTTAAAAAAACATAGTAAAGGTCTTAAATGTCTTAAGTAACCTATGTAATAAAAAATATAGCAATCTGTTTGCTGAAAAATGTTTAAACGGGGTTTAAAAAAATGTTTAAAACGAATTTTAAAAGGATATATTTAAAGCTTTTTTTGAAATAAGAAACAATTAAAACAAATTTAGTTTAAACAGATTTAATTGAAGGCTTTAACGTCAAGTTGTTTGACATACAATAAGAATGATGGACTAAATATAATTTTTAACTTTTTTTAATTTCATTTTGTTTCACTAAAATTGGGTTTCACTAAATTCTGTTGTTTTTCTGTTAAAGATTTTCCGCTTGATTCAGTCTATTACATTGTTTTTGGTTTGTTTTAGTTTTTTTGTTTTTTTTATAAGTTGTACTTTGTTTAATGCGTGTATTTTCATTTGCCAAGGTGACGGAATTCAAGTTCAGGTTTACCTGAAGAGAGAGATCATCTTTCGAGGGGAGGTGTTGGAGGACTTTATTGAGGAAGCTGTGGAACAAATCCTGGATGATTTTAGTCGGGGGCTATACTTCATGGTAAATATTTTAATAACAGTTTAAAGTTTAAATAAGATCTGTAAACAACTTACGTAATGGTTAAGTACACAAAGTTAGTAAATAGTACAAATGCTGTTAACAAATTTTAGTTCAATTTCTAGTCATTTTCAAAAAAAAAATTTTAATTTAATTTGTATTAATACTACCTAAGTTTGTTTATTAATTTGTAAAAATACTATTGTTTGTAAAAATACTGCTAAAGCTTGTTTATTAAGACAAATCCAAGTATAACATTAGACAGCTAGACTTGTAAGATCCATGGCTAGTAAACGCATAGGCAAAGCGATTTTTTTAGGCTAAGCAGTATTTTTAAAAAAAAAACAACATTAAGTTACCAATACATATGTTTAAAAAGTGGGGCTTGTGTCATACAACTCGGTTTAACATTAACAACATATATCTTGATGTAAAACCAAGTTTTATAAGCCTAAGCCCCATTTTTTAAGACATATAATAATTGCTAATTCCATGCTATAACTTGTATGTTTTTATACCTTTAAACTTAATTTTTACAATATTTTGCTATGTGTTTAAAATGGCTTAATTTTTATTTTTTGATTAAACACTAAATTTTATTATTAATAAAGCATAAAATAACTATGACAGAATAATATATTATTTTTTTTAGGATTAAAAAAACAACTATATTTTGCGTAAGCCCTTAAAATTTTTAATTGTTTTAACTATGTTTGACTACTATTGTTAATTAAATTCTGTAAGCTGTAATTTTTTAATTAAATTCTGTAAGCTGTAAAACGACCATAAAAAGTGTCCATTTCAACCATTTCAACCCCCACTTTTTTAACGTGGTATGTTTTTAATATTATTTTTTTATGAGTGTTACTTTAACTTATTACTTATCTTGGTGTATCTAATTTTTTATCGTCTTAGTTTGTCTTAACTAGGTTGTTGTACAAAAAGTAAATAAAACTTCCTAATTATGTTTTTCTCTTTTTATATTTCGTTTAAATAATTTGTTTTGTTACGATTTTAAAATAACTTTTAACTCAATGGCTGCAAACCGAGTAAACTGTTTAAAAAACTGTTGTTAAAAACTTACAAAGAAAATATTTTTTGTACAAAAATGGGATTATACATCGTTTTTTACAGCCATTTTACAGAAAACAGCCTTTATCAATTGAGGACAAATTAAGTTGTTACGTCATTTGTTACAATATGTTAAACAAATGCAAATTATTTTAAATATAAAAGTTTACGGAATACATCTTAATTTATAACAGATATATTTTTATTTTTGATAGGCTTCTTTTTAAAGGTTTAGGCATAAAATGTTAAAAATATTTAAAATTTATTACTTTTTAGGAAGCAACAGAGAACAGAACGGAATTTACTTTTTTGCTGTTTTCTCTATTTGTTGTTCTATATTTTATGTTCTTAGTTCTATTTACTATCGTAATAATGTAACAGAGAAATTCCACATGGCTCTTTTTCTATTTAATCGTAAATATTGTAATTATTAACTGCCAAACTTTCAGGTTCCAGGTATTTTGTTAGCCATACCTACTTAGCAATAAGATTTTTATATTTGTTTCTAATCATAATTTGGTTTCTTGTGTCAAATTTGTTAAATTACTGCTATACAATTATTATTGTTGCTTAAATATTTAAAAGGTTATACATGAATAAATTAGATATTTACAAATTTATTCATAAAAACTGTTGGTGTATTTATAGGTGATATTTGAAAATGCTTAAAAATTTAAATAATATTGTTTTTATTAAATAAGGCAAAGTTTGTTTAAAAAGTTCATATTGTTGTTCTGCCTTTCAATATTAATTAAAATATTCTGTTGGTTGTATTTTAAAATAAAGTTTTAACTGTAGTAAAAAGTGTTCATTATTTTTCATTTGTTTGCTTAGGCTGTAAAATAATCCGTGTAAACGTAAAGTAAGGTTTTATGTTAAATAGTTCAATAGTCTTAGTTTGCTGTCTGTAAGTTTAAAGTGTAATTTAAACTTAGTCTGTCTATGAATACATTGTTTTAAATTGCTTCTATACATCTATTACAATAGAAATATTTTAGACATAAAAGGCTTGCTCATATTAAAATGTTAACCGCCAGTGGGCGCAGCTTTTAAATTACTGAGATATTGGGTTAGATCTGTGTGAATTATTTCAGTATAGAATGGAATTTAAAGATGAAAAATCGTTTGTATGTGAAGAAATCAGAAACACTTATAAGGATTTAAAAGCAACAGAAAAGCAACTGCGAGGATTATACGACCGGTCACAAACCGCAACTTTTCAACTTAAATCTTCTTTCGATGAAATCGTAAAGGCTGAAAATGAAACAAGTTTATTGCATGAAAGATATTACCATATGCTCGAGAGAGAAAAATATGATGAAACTCATAGACTACTTCATCAAAAAACAAAGTTTAATTGACATGAAAGATGTTTACATCACAGATTTCCAAAAACTGACACATGGAAACGCTAATTACATTACAAGTTCAATTTTTTTTTTTGAAAAAAGAGAAAAATATATCAGGTCAATATTAGACGATTCTGATAAATATTATGCAGCTTGTACAAGACTTCAAGCAGAACGAGATACCTTTAAACAATCGAAACATGAATTGGAAGGCCAAATTAAAGATTTACGACATTCTATAACAAATCTGTCGACTGACAAGGAAAATCTGATTCAAAACACAACTAACCTAAAAGAAGAATGTGATAAATATGTCAAGTGAAGTGAAAAACTTACAACCAGTACAGATAATTTAGAAGAAGAAAAAAACCCGGTTAACTGTAGTTATAAGGTTTAACGACTGACACCGCTAATCTAAGGCAAGATATAAGCGAATCACAGACAACTAATAAACAGCTTATGGAAGAGGTGAAAAATTGCAATGCTGAAGAAAAACGACTGGTTGCTATTATCAACCAACATAAAACAGGAACAAATTAAACTCAACAAAACAATTAATGACTAAAAGGTCCAAGCCAGAAAGCTTACTACGCAGAGAGATATTTACATTAGCAGGTATCGAGCTCTTTCTATTGAGGTCGAAGAAACTAAAAAACTGAATAAAAAGTCGAAGAACAAAGGGATTTGTTTAGAGAAGCTTTTAAACAAGTTAAAAAGGAAAAAGATCAAATTCTGCTAAGCTGCAAAAAAATAAAAAAGGACAAAGAAAAAAAGTTTAAAGAGCAATTTATGGATCTCCAAACTGAACGTGGAATAGTTGGTAAAGAGAAGGACAGAATTGTTTCCAGGGAATATCGAACTAGATCCAGAAACCAAGATTTATCAGAAGCTCACAAATATCTTGTGAACGAATTGGAAAAAGTGAGAATCGCATACAGAAAGTCGGAAGAAAGGGCAAAGAAGGATATTAAAATTAAACAAGACTTACGTGATGCGATAAAACGATTGCACCGCGAGATAGAGGAAGAGAGACGGAAATGGGTAAAAGTTACTCGTGATGTAAAATTCAAACCGATCCTGATTTAGCTTGTAAGAACCGAGATATTGCAATCCAGCATGCTCGTTTAAAGATGAACCTGTCTTTAACGGAACGAGATCGAGCTTTAAAGGAGAATGAGAAATTAAATGCTCAGTATAATAGGCTACAAGCAATCGTTGAAAAGCGAACAAAACATTACGACCGATGTCAGGCGGAACTGAAAACACAAACCGAAAAATATCATGGTTTAGAAAAATATGTTAAAACAATTGACCAACAAATCTTATACACTAAAAACAAAGTCAAAAAGAAACAAAATCAATTGGAAGTAACGCAACGAACAGTCAAGAGTGCTCGTGCAAGTGAAAGGATGTTTAAATCTCCTTCTGATTTTGAAGAAAAACCAGTTGTTAAAACAAAAAGCAAGCACGTTCAATCTGACAATGTTATCATTTTAAATGAACACCAAAAAAGTTGGATGAATAAAATTCAAGAATCCAGGAATTAAAAAACTTGATAACAAAACAAGAAAGCATAAACGAAAAAGCGCAAAAAACAGAAGCACAATTACGAAAATCCAACTTTTTTCTAAAAAAAAAACTCAGCTACCTAGAAGACTCAATGACGTCACAAAGAAGTTACGTCAGGTCCTCGCTCTATTCTGTGACACCCCCTCCAGCGGAAAACACATCGCGGTCAGGATTGTTGTCTCCATACGATAGTAGTTGGGAAAATAAGCAGAGGATTCAACAACTTTCAATTCGTTCAGGACACAAAACCCGATAAAAAATAAAACATATTACAAAAATTAAATAGAAAAACAAATTAGTAACTTAATATGTTAAAATAAAACAAGTCAAGAGTAAAAAAAAAAGATCTGTATAAAATATTTGCTTTTGAGCCCGACTGCTAAAGCACGTCACAATATCAAGATCTTCCAAAATCTATATTTGTGTCACATAAATTTTTTAGTTATTTTGTTAGTATGGTGTAACGATTATCGCATATGAGCCACTAGGTTGTAGGTTTACATTAAAGTCATACTATTGGCCCTTGGATTCAGTGTTTACGAATAGCTCAAACACGTCACACGAAGCCTGTCAGTTTAAAATAATATGGAAAAAGAGTCTTGCCAAATAAAAAAGTTTATGCCAAAAAAAGCTTTTAAACTTCAGCGTTGAGATTTTGCTCAAGCACTTTCTATTATGTATTTATAATAAAAAAAAATTCTGATGAGATTTTACACACATTAACGAAAATACTAAAATTAGAGTAATATTAAATAATTTGATATGTGGTTAAAACGAAAAAAGTTATGCTACAAGAACTCGTACAGAAATAACCAGTATGGTAAATTTGTCTAAGCTTGATCCTTTAGACTAAATCAATTGGCGGCGCGCCGAAATTTAAAGCACTAAATAAACAAATTTAAGTTAATTAACATATATATTTAAGCGTTGACAATCTTATAATGTAGTTGCAGGGTAAAAACATTTTTTTAAACTAACCTAACAATGCTTAACTGCGAAGCGGCAGCGTGGTGTAATGGAAAGAACACTTGCTACACCAACATGAGATCGTAGGTTTAATCACCACTGCTCTTATGCTGTAGCGTCCTTGAGTAAGCGATATAAACGGTATGAACTCCTCCTGCAAGAACAGTATTACAACAAAATAGCATAACAAATATATCAAATTAAGTTCATAAAAATGTAAAATTTATATAACTCATTTGTACCGATTTTGGAAATTTTTATATATGATGTTTAATAAGTTTTGTATATTTTTATTTTAGTCTTTATGTAGACATATTGACTGCCTATACTTTTACGTGTTCCTATGTTTAAGCATATGTAGTATATTGTGGATAAAGTCATATAACCTCACTTTATTTTTTAAATGTATATAGTTTTTTATGTTGATTTAAACTGCAGCAGTTTTTAATTTGCTACAAGCGCTGGCGTATTTTTATTCCTAAACGCATTATTTTACTTAGAATAATATAATTTAAATTCTCTAAAATTAAATTAAAACAATTTTTGGGGATTTGTATTATTATAAATGTCACGCTTGCTCAGTTTTTTACGTCATTTTTCACGCTTGCTTGCTCAGTTTTTTAAGACATTAGCAGTAAACACTTTTTTACCTATAATACAAAGCCTTCTAATTTGAAAAATATACTTTCCAAAATTATTGGGGAAATATCAATTTAAAAAAAAATGTAAATTTTGTTAGTCTAAAGGCAAAATAATGCGTTTACTTCCTTTATTAAAAAAGTAAATTTATTTCACAGCTTCACTTGAAGTATAACCGTTGGTAGGCAGTAGAGAGAAGTCCTTCCTATTCGCTTTCACCAAACAGTCCGGTAATGTGGTGAACCTTGTTACACGAGCTGAAACACGTGATAACTGTTTCGAAGTTTTTAAAGACTCGAAAAGTAGTAAAAATTATGAATATTGATGTACTGTTTATTGATTAAATGTAATTGCTATATATGATAATAAGTTAAAAACATAAAAATTCTTGTATGAATTTGTTTTTATTAAATTTACAAAAATCTATTTATCGGGGACAAAGTAAAAATAACTTTTTTGAGGCTTTGTGTGCAAACTTTGTTTAGACGTTCAATACGTCATAGGCAGTAAACACTTTTTTACGTATAATACAAAGCACTTCAATTTTAAAATATACTTCCCAAAATTATTGGGGTAATTTAAATTTAAAAAAATATTTAGAGGCAAAATAATGCTTTCACTGCCTTTATTAAAAAAGAAAATTTATTTTACAGCTTTGCTTAAAGTATAACCGTTGGTAGGCAGTAGAGAGAAGTCCTCCCTATTTGCTTTCAAACTGTTCAAAGACGCACTATTATTTTGGGTATTTACCGAACGGTGGTTCCCGGAAAGTTTTAAAAAATGAGGTGGAATAGTTTTATTTCTATTGCAAATATCTAAATAAGAACAAGAAACTAGTGAGCATATAAACGTACTTGTTGTAACAACATAGAAAATGTCAGGCTTCTTTAGAAGAACTATTACGTTGCTAACTGAACGGTACAAACTAAAACCTGCCCGCAATTGCACTGGAAAAGATTTAGAAGGCAATTCATATTACGAAATTCCTCCTCAGAATTATTTTTTTGGCTTAAAATATTTTTCTAAAAATCATAGATTTGTAGAACCCAAAACGGACATTGGGACAAGAAGCTCCTTTAAAGTTACTCCAGAATGGGATTCGTGGTTGAGAAAAAGAAGAAATGATCCTCCAACTCTCGAAGAACTTGAGAACAATGTCCAAAAAGCAAATTTAATTCAGCAAAGAGTTCAAATGTTGGAAGAGAAAAATGAAGAAGAAAAAATAAAACAAAAAACTCTTATCCAAAATAAAAATATTAAAAATGAGCAATCTGATGTAGAATCCTGGGAAACAAAGTCCTGATTAATTTTTTATCTAAATTCTATATGCCCTGTGAAAAAATTAATACTATTGATACTTATTTTCTAGTATGTCTCATGTCTTTAAATTATACATAAAAAGTATATATATGTATATATGTATGGAAAAACCATAGTGTTTTTTATTAGTTTATTTTTTGAGATTTTTTACATTCACCCATGATTTGATTTGACAGTTTTAAAGTATACGAAGATATGAATTTGTTTAATTTACCTTAATGCTTTTATGTATTCTCAGAAAAAAAAAAAAAAACTGTTCAAAGACGTAAAAAAAAAAAAAAAAAAAACTGTTCGAAGACGTCGCCATTGAGCCCAGCGTTTACGAATCGCTCAAAACACGTCATAACAACACACCCTTCCCCAATAAAAAATATAAAACATATCACCTTAAGGTGATATAAAAAAAAAACTGTTCGAACCCGTCATATCAGTCCACATATTAATAGAAATATAAAAACTTCTTTAAAGTAACATCAAAAATTTTTTTTTTGTATTTCTACCATTTGATTACAGCTTTATCCGCGGATAATTTTAAAAATAAGAAGAAGGAATAACTAGATTTTAAATTAAATGTACATATCATGAATTCGTGTTTTTGTTTTTTTCAATTATATATATATATTGTGTATATTTGTTATTTTTGAAATTTAGTTTCACTTTTTTTGCTTGTTTTTTTTCACCATTTAAAAGTGATTTGTATATTTATGAAACCAACAAACAATTTGGAAAATTTTCGTTGGGGGCAAAAGTTGGATGAATTAAAAAAAAAAAGTATATACTTTATGTAAACCCGTCATTGATTGTAAAGTTTATTGTTGAAAATGTTTAAATCACTGTTTAAATCAATATTTAACTTGCGTGTTAATATATCTAGTGTAAACACTACGTGCAATGGGTAGATGTGTAAAACCTAACACTAACCCTAGCTTTATTTTCGTTGTTTCTTGCTTAAACGCCCATGTAAAAAGGTAAAAAGGCTTAACGACACGAAATAAAAACTTGTTTGGACACGTATTTTGACAAAAGTTTAACTTTGTGGCGGATATAAAACATGTTGTTTTAGATTAAAATAAGTTTAAGAATAATTATACAATACTTAAACTTTCTTTTTATTCTCGGTTGTTGAACAAGTAATAAAATGTTTTTAATTTAAGTTTATTTATTCTGATTGTAAAACTACTTTTAAATATTCGGACGTCTTGTTTTTTAAAAGCGGGCTGCACAATATAATAATATTTTCAGTCCTCTATTTTTAACTCTTGGCTTGATGAGATCATTCGATATCGCTTGTGTTTACACAGGACGAAGAATGTATTGACTTTGCTTGTCGTTTAGAACAGAGAAACTACCTAGTTCTATATTTTTCGTTACATTACCGTATTTCCCCAACTAAGTAAATAGGGTAATGGATAATAACTCCAGGCTTAACTTTTTTTATTCATTTAAATACAATTTTATAATAATTAGCATATTTTAATTTTTTTAAGCACATACTGTCTAGAAAAATTTATGTTTAATAAAGTATTTCACTAAAAAATACTAAACACAAGTTTTTGGTTATAAAAGTTTCTATATATTATTTTTTTTATAATTTAGATTTCTTTTCACGCACACGATTGGTTATAGAATCTTTAATGTCTTAAAACACCAAGTATATTTGAGTAACTTGACGAACAGTCCGGTGGTGTGATGATAATAGCTCAGACACGCCCCTAAAACGTTCACGAATAAATCAGACACGCCCCCAAAGCGTTTACGGTTAGCTCAAAACACGTCCCAAACCTTATCGAAATTTGCAGTTCAAATATTGTAAATAGGGAAAGTTCCTATGCTCGCGAGTCACCTGACGCACAACTTCATCGTCGTAAGTTCATACGCTGGCAGACATAGAAAAATATTTTTTTTTGCCCTTTCTGAGCCGTTTGTTGTACTTTTTTAAAAATTTTTTTTGCTAAATATTTTTTTTAATAAAATATTTTTAATCAGGATAAATATTTTTTTACAAATATAATGTTTACAACTTGGTTACTATTTTGTTAGTTTTGTAGAATGGTGGCATAAAAGACGACATTTAAACTTAATTAAACAGACGTAGAAGAACAAAATCATTTATTATATTCGTTTAATAAAAGAAAGAATTCATGCACTGATTTTTGAAATAAGCGTGATTGTTTAATTTAAACAGAAGTAATGTTTTAAATCCTTCTTTGTCATTCTAAAGTTTTCAGCCCACTGACTATTGGTAAAACGTGAAATCACGTTTTCCCAAAAATCGGAAGATCTAACAAAAAATATAGCTAGGTTGTAAAACACTACAAAAATAATCAGCTGGTGACTGTTCAAAAATTTAAATAAAATTTTGGTTAAGTTTTTGTTAACCATATACCTAGACAGCGTCCATGGCCTTCCTATGCGCTTACAAAGTTTTCTTTAAGTTAGCATTCGTCGCTGTTGCCTAAACTTTATTCGCCGACATTTACATCGTTTTTGGTATTGAATAAATAACAAAATGCAGCTTACTACATACTGAGCCGTAATAATTACACTAAATTCTATCCTACTTTGATTTTCCATCTCTCGAGTATTCTTAAAAGCTTAATTAAACTTAAATTAAATGTTGTAAATTAAAAGCTGTCTTCTTTGTTGACAAAAGTTTGCGCCAAATTAAAAATATCGACGTTTTAACTACTTTTAAAGTTCCGCTTTGTTTATATCATGTAAACAGAACCAAAACTAAGACATGCGCGACAATTGCGGTGACGTCAAAAATACCGATATTAGTAGCGATATAAAAATTGTCCATGTAAACAGGGTGTTCAAAATTTTTATCTCGTGATGTCACAAGGGGCGACATTACGAAACTTATTAAGTTAACGATCTCGTTAGTTTTACGTCATTAGCGAGGGAAAACGTCACTTAGCGAAAAAATCGGTATCACGAAACAAAAAATGTCACTTTTAACGAACGAGAAAGCACAAAATTTAGCGAGTAGAATTTACCGTCTGTTAACTTAGCGAGGAGTATTTTGCCTTGATTATTGCCATGTGAAACATTGAAAATATTTTTGCGTTACATAAATACTAGCTAAATAAATGCTTAAAAATATCTTAATATTGGTATTTAAATTTATTAACTAATCTATCGGTCATAAGGGATTTAATTTATCTTTTGATAAACCTAATAAATGTAAAGGTTTTGGTGACCATGCCATAAAATAATTAAAATCTTCATGTAAACATTAATACTTTTGGCATTAAATCATTAAATTGATTCTGTCATTTTTTCCCGTCGCATTGTTGTAATATTAATTGTATATTGTATTCATTATTTACTTTTATCAATGCGCGAAAAACCAAAATAAAAAAAAATAAAAAGAAGTAAAACATGTATTTTAAAATAGTTTATATTAACAAGGTGCAAATGTATGTGTGGACTATAATATCAACAAATGGTTTCCTCTTTCAGCGTTGCTTTCTAGTACAATTTTTTTATAAGTTGTTAAAAACAAAATATTTTATTTGTTTAAGTGAAAACAAGTGTATAAACACCTATATTTTGTTTTGTCAAGTAATGCGTTCTTGAACATCATTCTTACCGTAAAATATAACAATCGTACGGGTTTTTACCGTCATTATGAAAACGACAGTATAAAAGAACCCCTGTGGATATGATGTAATATTTAGTTAAGAGCGAGATAGCTATATCTAAATTTTGACGAATCAGCGAGATCGTTAAATTTAACTTAACGAGTTTTGGAATTGCAATGCCACCAAAGGTATTGTACGGTGAACATACAGAATTGAACGATTTTTTTATTGTTTACTTCTAATCCTTTTTATTAATTACAAGCGATTTTTAAATAACTAAGTTTGGTAAAACTGCCCTTGGTTCTTAATAGATTTTCTTCTGCCAAAATAAACATTCAAAATATTCATATTTTAATGCCAAAACTAATAACCTAACATGTATTTTAAAGTTTGTGTGTAAATTCACATTGTGTGATAACCCAACGGGAACATGGGCACAGTTAATCGAAAAAGTAATTTTGTTAATATAATTTTGTACAAATATAGTAATGGCAACTATTTCGTTAGTTTCGTAGAATTATAAAGGCTGATGTTTATAGGTATGGAAAAACAACGGTTGAATTCAATAAAACAGCCATGAAAAACAAAAAAAAAAACAACAAAAAGTACAGTCGTTGGTGTAAAATAATGTTTTATGGATTTTAAATAGAAAAATCGCATGTTGAAATTTATGTGATTTATTGTAAGGTTCTTCAAACATCTATTCGTTTTCATTCGTCGTTAATTATTAACGTTAAAAATTTTTTTCTTAGCCAGAATGTAACTAAGTCAATAGCTTTAGCATAGGTACACACAAGAAAAAGCGAACGAAGAAATTGCACATAAATGCAAACAAAAACAGGGTAACAAAAAAAACCTGAGAGATTGATGATTTGAGTTTGTTAGTAACAGTGATCAGTTATTATTTCTTATTTCTATTTTATAATATTAGCTTCTAAATTAGAAAAAATAAAAAAGTTAATGAAATTAATTTATTTAATAACTAAAAAATTTATTTAAAAAATACCTGAAAACCTTTCAAGAATGTTTTACAAAATTGTTAAATCAAAGAAGAAAAGAATATTTTACAGGTAATCGTAAATTAAGATAAACTTTTTAATTATTGTTAATAATGAATGACAATAGGGTATTTAAAATAAACAGTATATAACAAAAAACAAAGAATATAAAAATGTTTATTTAAATAACACAAAATCAAGTAAAATAATTCATAGGTATAAAATTTTTATAAAAATCTGAAGTTTAATGGTATAATTAAAATTGTGAATATTTTTACCGAGTGCTCAAAGTTAAACTTTTACAAAGATAAAGTGAAATGCTTAAGGTGTGTTGAACAAATCAACGGGGCACCAAGCACCAAGCGGCACCAAGCACCAACACCAAGCACCAAGCACCAAGCAAGCACCAAGGCACCAAGCGGCACCAAGGGGCGTTTAGCAATAGAGGGGGGGGATATTATGACTCTTTAGCGGCACCAAGGGGCGTTTAGTAATAGAGGGGGGATATTATGACTCTTTAGCGGCACCAAGGGGCGTTTAGTAATATATTAAAATAATAAAAGTTGCTACTTTTTATCATTTTTAATAAAACAAAAGGCCTAAAAAATTTCATGAAGTTTTTGTTAAATAAATTGCAAGTGATAAATTGCAAAGTGATGAGTCGTGAATCAATTCAATCTAATGATGTTATCTTGGGGTTATTTGGCCAAGACGAACAGGTTACTTAATTAATTTAACTATTAATTTTATAAAATAGCATATTTAAATGCAAATATTAACTAACTATTAATTTTATAATATATCTTATTCGAGTTAAATAAGAAATGCATTTTTAACGACATAAAAAACTTACTAATTTAATTAGCTTGACCATAATGCTATATAATATGATTTAAACTGTTTTTAATAATGCATATTTAAAACGCAACTTCGCGTAAAAGAACTTTTTCAGGTTTTAAAGTTAAAAATATTGATAAATATTTGCCACCTAGTTTTTTGTATTATATCACTACTTTGTTTTAAACATACTTTTCTAGCAATAAATCACTTTGTTTTGTGTAAATGAAATATCTTAGTTTATGTTTTTTACAACTGTAACCAAATTTTAACCGGCAGCGTGATGTAGTGGTAAGAACACTCGCTACACCACCATGAGGTCGTGGGTTCAATCCCCACTGCTGTTATGCTGTAGCGTTCTTGAGTAAGGCGCCATAAATGGTATAAACTCCTGCTGAGCCAGCACTTATTCAGCAGCATAATTCTCGGGCAATTATAATCTATATAATATCCCAAACTGCCACAAGCAGCTCGAGACTGGGTCGGAGTAACTGATGTTACTCTATGTTTAAGTCGCACATTCGACCTTCCCACGTCAAGGATAAAGATATATATTTTTTGTAATACCGAATTCATAAAATTAAGCAATGTGTTTTGTACATATGCATAAAAAAAAGCGCGGAAACTTTGACCATGTAAAATAGATGTTAGTTATGGTTGTCGTCCACAAATCAGAATTAGTTGTAACATAACATGTAAACACATTGTTTTAATTTTAGTGGGAGGAGTTTCGTGACTATTTTAGAAGGGGAATTCTTCAAAGGGAAAAAAATTTTTCCATTCAGTTCTTCATTCGTATAAGCAGGTACAAAATTGTTACTTTTTTGCATTGTTAATAATATAGGGCTCAAAAACTTGTTTTTAAAATTGTAATTTTTAGGGGACAGTTGACCAGCAACGCTTTTAACCACATTCCACCAATTGAAGGTAAGATTCGCTGTCGATAGTTAGGTTAACTGCTAAAAACTTAGTGTTTAGTTAACTAAGTCAGGTGTTTAATTTTCGGTGACCTTTAGGATATATAAAAAAGGGTAATAACGATTTTAGTTTATAACAAAATATGCATATCTATTAAAAGTATATTTTTTTAATTTTAATTTTATACTTAACATGCAATATATTAAATTAAATTTTAATTTTTTTAATTTTAATAACAATCGAATTAAGAAAAAATCATGTTTCTATATTTGGGTTTAACTGTTTTTCACTACTCTATAGGTAATAGTATCCTAGTTCGAGTTTACTTAAAAAGAGAAATAATTTATCGGGGTGAAGTTACAGAAGACTTTGCCGAGGGAGGTGTAAATCAAATCCTTGATGATATAAAACATGGATTATATTTTTTGGTAATTATTTTGGCAACACATTAAACATGTTTAAAAATTAGTTTATGATTTATTTAATGGCAAAATTATTGATTAATTGCAACCTAAACTTAAGACATATACAGATTGGTAACTCTATGTCAAGACTAATATATCAGATATAACTGTACTTAATTTTGCAAAACGTATTGCTTACAACGTAATGTGTAGACTTATAAGTTTTTTAAATAATGCATAAAATACAGGTATGACAGAATAAAAAAAATTGTTTATATATAGGAATGAAGCCAACGTCTATATAGGAATGAAGCCAATAAAAAGCCTTATATTTGTATATATTTCTAAGAGCCTAAAAAGCCATATATTTGTATTTTGCTTAAAAAAAAATTATAAATAACAACAATTTAGCTTAAATTATGGCTTTGTTTGGGTATATATATTCTACTTTAGCTTGATTGTACAAAACGTCTCTTAAAATTTTCCTTTTTTAAAATTTATATTAATAATCACCCTACAATCCATATTAATGTAATATATGCAACTAATTATTAATTATAAGACTGCCATACTTTAATTGTTACTTTTCTTGTTTTTATTAAGTGTTAAGTCTATTTTTTGTTTCGTTCAAAACAATATATTAATTGTTATTTTTGTTTATACAGTTGAGTTAGTGAATTTGTTTTTGTGCAATATGTTTGTATTTTGCTGTTAATTTATTGTTAATCTTTTCACCATTAAACGTACATAGCAAAAAGGGGCACTTTAAATTACAACAGAGCTTCATTGTACTGAGAAAATTATAACTTAGTTGTTTGTTAGTTTAGAACATGCTATTTAGTAAATATATAAATGAAGCGTTAGAAACTAATAAAAAGAAACAACTAGAGTAGAAACTAATGAAACAGAAGTTAATAAAATGGAATTAAGCACATTTTTTACATTGAAAAATTAATTAAACTGTTCGCTTTCAAAAACTATATCTATAGTTTTAGTTACCGGCAGCGCGGTTTAGTGATAAGGATACTTGCTACACCACTCATGAGGTCGTGGGTTCAATCCCCACTGGTATCATGCTGTAGCGCTCTTGAGTAAGGCACTATAAACGGTATGAACTCCTGCTTAGCCAGCACTTAATCAGCAGCATAATTACTGGGCAATTATAATTAATAATATCCCAAACTACCACAGGCAACTCGAAACTGGGTCGGAATAACCGATGTTACTCTATGTTTAAGTCGCGCATTCGACTTTCCCACATCCAGGATAAAGATATATACGAAAAGAAATTTTATAAAATCGTTAGTGGGCGCCTTAAAGTTATATTCATTAACCCGTTAGTGGGCGCCATGGGGTAAATGGTAAACATTAATCGGTCTAGCTTAACACTTGTCATCTATTTATTTTGAATTTATTAAATAAATACTGATTTAAAATCGAATCAAAATCAAAATTATTGTATTAAAATTAGTATAGTTACTTTTTAACATTTTAACAACGATAAACAATTAGGGATTTTTTTCAACAATTAGGGCTGTCAATTCATAAGAACCTGAGTTTACTTACTACTTTTTTAAGCATGAATTTTTAAAAACAATCGACAAGTTATGCGACAATACAATATGTTTATTGTATTCAAATGTCAAAAACAACTTGAGACTGGATCGAGGTAATACAAGTATTCCTATGTTTAAGCTGCAGAGTCGTGTTTTCACATTGTGAGTCCTAAAGCAAAAAATAATGCTATAATAGTATTTATTTAAGCGTTGCATACAAAACTTCTTTTGCAACAATGCAAGTTACTTATTAACAACAAACAACATGCGCCCCACCGTACCAATGTTATAACTACTACCAACAACTTAACGATATTAAATTATTCTGTAGAAATAGATATCAAAGTAGGTTACATTGTTTATCATGAAGCTTTTAATTTGTATTTTTCTGGTTATTTTGGCTTTGGTTTCAGGTTATGAAAGAACTGTGATTTTACCGAATAACTTAGATCATAAAGGTAATATACAATTTTGTTTTGTCATTAATTATATAACTAAAATACTTATTAAAACTTAAGTGCCAGTAGATAGAAATATATTAATGTTTTAGGCGCTTATTTTAATGAAATAATCGATGTTAAAATATTTTTTTTATTATAGAGTTGGCTTACTACAAAACATGGACTAAAGAATTTAATGTGACTGCCCACCCCGAGCATAAGAGAACCCAAAAAATGAACAATTTTGCTCACAACTTGAAGCGAATTCAAACTCACAACCAACTAACCTGGCAAAGTAAGTTTTAGTTAAAAAAGAGTAATTTGTAATTAAACTAACAGCGTTGCAAGTTAATAAAATACACTAGGTATTATCATAACACAAGGATTAGAGTAAGATTTTTATTGCTTTTACAGTTCGGGTTATAAAAGTTAACTTGGCCAAGGTTCTAATGCCTGGTTTTCTTTTCACTGCTGTGAGCTTTTTTTGCATTGCATTAATATGATAAGTTTTACGTATTTAATTAAATAGTATGCTACTAAAAAGTGTTTAAGCTACCTGTAAACTCTAAAATCGAGGTCAAATAGTGTGGTTTTGGCGCGGTTCGAACCAGGAACCTTCAGGCTCGCGACATTACCAAAAAAATCTTTTAAAGAATAAAATTAATAAATAGCATCAAACATAAAACGCTAGACATAATACAAACCCTATCGCTTGAACTTTTTTAATCTTAATTTTTTTAAATTTTAGTGGGACTTAACAAATTTTCCGAGATGTCATTCGAAGAGTTTTCACGAACCTACCTTATGGTGGCGCAAAACTGCAGCGCAACACGTGGCAATCACGTGATGTCGGGTAATCAAGATCCACCGGAGCACAAAGATTGGAGAAGAGATGGAAAGTTTGTAACCAAAGTTAAGAACCAAGTAAGAACTAAAAAACCCGATTACTTTTTACTTGATAAGGATAAAAAATATTTATATTATATTCATTTTATTTTCTTGTACTGAAGTTACAATAAATACTTGTTTTCAATTTTAATCTATACTGGGTTGTGCTATAGTGTTGTTTACCTCAAAAAATGCAAATAACTGTTTAAAATGCATACAATTTTATATGGAAAAGTCTCTTTATTAAATATAGTCAAACATGTGGTAAAGTTATTATAAAACACAGGGTAAATGTGGAAGTTGTTGGACGTTCTCCACCACTGGATGCTTGGAATCAACAACTGCTATCCACAAAGCTGGACATCCTCTTACTTCACTTTCTGAACAACAACTTCTTGATTGTGCACAAAACTTTAACAACAAGGGCTGCGGAGGGTAAAAATTTAAACTTTAAAAATTACTTTTTTTTATATTTTTATTCTTGATGTGGGAAGATTGCCTTCACGACCTAAACATAGAGTAACATCGGTTTTCCTGACTTAGTCTCAAGTTGTCTTTGGCGGTTTAAGATATTATTGATTATAATTCTTGTTGAAATGATTTCAATCTTGTGTTTAAACTTAAAATCACGTAAACACTCCGCATTGTTATATAGTAGTTAGAACACTTTATAACACCATTTATGGTTCTAAGTTGGAAATTTAGTGTGTTCGTGTTGTAGCGCTCTTAGGTAGGCGGTAGCCATGTACTTATTTTAGCCAAACCCAAATCCCAACCAGCAGGCTAACAGGTTGTGTTTGGCAATGTTATAAGGTTAATTACATGCCAACGTAAGACTAATAGTTCAGTTACTGTATAACAAACTGTTATAACTTTTATTCTCAGTCTAAGTGTTTTTGATATTAAAAATTTTTTAATAAATTATTATTTTTTTAAATATAAAGTTGTTTTGTTCGTTAACTTAGAAATATTAAAATGTTGAACTGAACATCGATAATACTTACAGTTTTATGTTCTCGTTAAAAAGGTAGATATATTGACTTACTGCACAGTTCTGCATTTTACAACATTTTTATTGTTTATATAGGGGCCTGCCTAGTCAAGCCTTTGAATATATCAAATATAATCCTGGGTTAATGACCGAAGCAGGTTATCCATATCTAGGAAAGGTAAAGCCTCGTCACTATTATAAAAATCGTCTTAACGTTTTCTTTTTTACACTTATTTGTTCTTCGACTATATGATCTGAACATAGAGTAACATAAGTTAACCCAACCCAGTCTTGAGTTGTCTTTAGCAGTTTGGGATATCATAAATTATAATTACCTGATAAATAAACTGCTGATTAAGTGCTGGCTTAGCAACAGGAGTTTATACCGTTTATATCGCCTTACTTAAGAGCGCTTCAGCATGAGAGCAATAGGGGTCAAACCCAGAAAGGGGTCAAACCCAGAACCATGTAGTGAAAACAAATGGCACCACTCTGTCGGTAAATAAAAATGTTGAATTTTTATTTAGGGTATTGTTTAAATGCGCAACAATAAAATATAATAATATACTATATATTTTTTAATTTTTTTTAATTTTTCTAGAAAGGAGTTTGTAAATTTGATGAATCAAAGGCAGCAGCTTTCGTTAAACAAGTTGTCAATATTACTATGGTAACTACATTGACTATTTACAAATTAAATGCGTAAAAAACTTACATAGATTTTACTTAAGACTGCTCAACAAAATATAATGTTAAAACAAGTGTGTAAGTTATTTCATTAAAGCATGTTGAAATATATCATTTAGGCTTAAAAACCTATTTTCTACATTTTTTTTATATATCTTTATCCTCAATGTGGAAAGGCCGAATGCGCGACCTAAACATAGAGTACCATAAGCTACTCCGACCCAGTCTCGAGTTACCTGTGGCAATTTGGAATATTATATAGATTATAATTGCCCGATAATTATGCTGCTGATTAAGTCTTGGCTAGCAAGAGTTTATATCGTTTATAGCGCCTTACATAAGGGCGCTACAGCACGAGAGCAGTGGAGATTGAACCCACGACCTCGTGGTGGTGTAGTTAGTGTTTTTACAACTAGACTACGCTGCCAGTAAACATACATTAAATTACAATATATATTATTTCTACTTTTTTTAAAATTGTTTAAAAGTTAACATTTTATAGGATGCTGAACATGAAATTGTTGATGCTGTGGCGTTTAAGAACCCAGTCAGTATTGCTTTTCAAGTTACAGAAGATTTTCAACATTACAAATCCGGGGTTTATTCAAGGTTCGTAATTTCTGCAACTTAAACTTATCAAGACCAATAAAAGTAATAGGGCATTATAGAGTCACAACTTATGTAACTTTGTGCGCCAAAACAATTTTAAAAGTAACTCTTTCAAATACTAATTTTTATACCTTGTTGTAATCACTACAATTTAATTAAATTATCATTTCATGTAAAAGCGTTGTGTCATTATAATTTACTGTTTTTTACGATTTTAACCGAGCAGTTACCATGATTAAGGGGGTAATATAGTCGCACCACAACAATATAACTTACTTTTTCAAAAGTATTTATATTTTTATCTTGTTGTGTGAATTACTATTTAGCCAAACAAAAAAGACACAGTCATTTTTTTGCAATTTTTATTGATTTGGAAGGTTATTATTAAAAACACGTTAATCGTAACAGGGTCGCAACACATTAAATATTTCGCACTACAACTTTTATGGTTTTTTAATACCACAAGTCGAGCAAAGACTGTAACTTGATGTTCTATCATCAATAATATTTTATCATTTTTGTTTTAAATTAGCCCAAAATGTGGGACATCCCCCAACCAAGTCAATCATGCCGTTTTAGTGGTTGGTTATGGGACTGACGAGAATGGGATGAAATATTGGATCGTTAAAAACTCGTGGGGGGCAGATTGGGGAATGGAAGGGTAACATTTGTTAATTTTTGTAATCGTATTTTTAATTTAAGTAAAAACTAGTGGGGTTAAATAGAAGTAGTGTAGTAAATTAAACCTTGAATTTGTTTTTATATTTATGAGTATCGTTAAAATTAAAAAGGGAGTATAAATTTTAAAATAAGTTGTTTTTTTGTTTGGAATAAAAATTTTAAAGTTTTGTAATAATGGCCGCATGATGTCTCTATTTATAGTAAAATTTATAAAACATAATTGGCACATTCTAATCTTAACTTACTGTCACCAAAGCATGAATGATTTTGCACCGTTTTTTTATTTACCCATATTTAGATTTTAAATAGCTGGCAAATAAATTTGATTTTACTCTTAATTTTTAGGTACTTTATGATCGAAAGGGGAGTTAATATGTGCGGGTTAGCAACATGTGCTTCTTATCCAGTAGTTGAATAAAATCCATCGGTTTAAATATAAAACATTTAAAAATTAATCAATATTTTTTTATGATTATTCTGTACATTTTTCATTCCTTTTATGATTTTTATCTTTAGTGTTTTTTGAGTACGGGTCATGTGCAATATTGTAAATAGATTCTTATGCATTTATATAAAAAAATTTTAACAATTAATTTAAAGCTAATAAATATAGTAATAATATGTAACTACTTTTGAACTGTTAAAACTTAAATGTTAAAATTAAAATTTTATTAAATCAATCTTATGTTGTTTATTATTTCTACATTTTAAACACAACAGTGAAAAAGTATGGCAATTTTAAGTACAATAAATTTTTTTTTTAAGTAAATTTCAAAAGTTTAACGATAATATTTAATATTGGCCTTTTTTAAATTACAATTATTTAGAATTGTAATTAGGCTTCGTACATACAACCACTTAGTCTAAAAAATCAGTTGACTTATTGTTAAGATAAGAATGCTTTTACCTGATAAGTAAAAGGTAAGGCCTGCTTTACGTCAAACTAAACCTAACAACTAGCTGTCAGTTCCAGAACAGGAGGTAAATTCTCGAATACCTGGCTTTTCTCAACCTCAGGCATCTGCTGTTCTAGTTTTATGACGTCACAAACGGTGAAATTCCAACGTTTTTTTTAAACTGTTTAAGCGTTGAAATCAAGCAACTAAAAGAAGGCAAGGTTGAAGTAACTATGGTGTAATTTTACGTGGATTTTATTGCGAAATCCTGTGTTAAAAAGAGATACTTTACTTGCTTTTTTATGCGAGAGGTTTTTCCAAAAACCAATAAAGGTTTCAAGCGCTGTAAAGTGCCCGCTTTGCCTGTGTAGTCTTGTAGTTCGTTTTATTAAATACTTGAGCTCAGTAACTTGCTGAAAAGCTCAGGTTTGCAACCTGTCAGCACGTATATATAAATATTGATTACTGAAACAGTAAAGAACGATGTGTTACAGGTTAACCAAGGTTGCAAAGATATATTGCTGACTTTTTTGTAAATATGTTTGTTGTTTATCTCAAAAATGGACGATTTTAAACTTAGAAGACGGAAACAAATTGCACCACAGAAAAAAGGTTTGTAAATAAGAGCTTGTAATAAATATTTATTGTTTTGTAATAGACATTCGTTGTTAAACTATTGTGTTGTATATAATACAATGTAGCAACCTAATTTAAGCATGATACGATATCTGAAAACCTAAGGTTAAAAATGGTGAAATAAAATTATCGAAAACTCAAGTTTTTTTTGTAATATGTATATATATATAAAATGATATGCCTGTTTTAAAGGTCTAAGATTTATATGCATCTGGAATTTTGTGCACCTTTTAATTGAATAAGGCTGTATTTTGTATTTGTACTTACCGAACTAAAATGTAATTGCATTAATAATGTATTTAAAAGTGTAGAATTTTAACTATGCTTCAGCGCAAAAGGCTTACTTTAGAAAAGGTAAAACATTGTAGTGTAGTAAATGTGTAACAAAAAGACAGGTTACTTGTGTATATCAAAAAGGTACATTAAAAAATGTCAAATAATTAGTCATTAGGCCAATTTAAATGTATTTTTTTGGGTGAATAGCGCAATATTAGTGATTTTTTAACAGTCCTTATTAATATTTATAAGTAGTTTAATTTATAGAGCAACATTAGATAGGGATTAAGTAGCTGTTATGCATTTTATCAATATTTAAAGGGTAAAAAAGGGCGTTTTTTATATTAATTAATTAAATTCGTAAGTAAATCGTTTTAAATTTGGAAATAATTATAATTGTCAGCATTTGGCATTAAACTGGCCAATGGTTTGCCCATTTTCTTATTAAGAACGTGAAGTTTATTTATAAGTTGAGTTAAAATTGGGTTAAATAAGGAATACAGGGCAAGTGACATTTACAATTTGCTTCGACATATTTGCATATAAGTTATTTATGGCAATGTTATTGTTATTCCCGTAACTATGACGTCATAGCACATAATTGTTATCGAACAACAAGTAAGTGTGAAGCAAGGGAGAGGTCAAAGAAGTTTCGAACCTATTTTTAAACGATTTGTTGTACGGTGAAGATGCATTTGATTATGACGTCATAACCAATAGCGATTATCGAAAATAAAATTTTGTTATCTTGATTTGCACCTGCTTCAAATTATGACGTCATTAACAGACTGAACGGGAAGTGACGTCATTTTCAGGTTCGCTCCAACACCTTCGCGCACTTCCGACGTCGCGATCACCTGCCTTCATGACGTCACAATGCCTAGGTAGGATCCAAACCTAGACCAATCGAAAAGCAATGTTTATTTGGTTCCATGTTAGGTTGAACTTTTAAACTTGGTTAAATATAAACTGGAATATGATAATGTCAATGAAAGTACCAGAACTTAAAAAAGGTGACCTTGTCGTTTTTTACTATAAAACAATGCGTGTAAGGGCAAACACAATGCGTTATTTTAAAAAAATTTTAAAACATTGGACGATTTTTTTTATATTTCTTTACTACTTTATTTCATAAACTACTAAAATAAATTAATTATATACTAAAATGAAGCAAGTTTTAATATATCTTTTCGTGGTATATTGAGTGAGGTTGTAAAAGCGATTACCTTGTTTGAAAATCTGTTTGCAAAATAGATATTGGCTTTTACAAAATGTAAAATATAAATACTAAATGATTTTAAATGTTTTGCCTTTGTTTATTGGTGAAATTATTAGATCATAGATGGTCGCTAAAATAGCAAATTAATTTTTTATTTGTTTTTTAAACAAAATAGTTTTAGTTTGGTTGTGAAATTTTCTTACTTTTTTAATCGATTTAAATGTTTTTACGGCAGAAATATTCCCATACGGTACAACACATTTAATTTAAGAGCTTTCAAATGATTCACTGTCCCAGTTCGTTTGATATAAACCGAAACAAAAACTCAAAAACCAGCGAATTCGACACAGCTCGCTTTTACCTTTATACGCACCGTTCTTATATCATTATGACATCACAAGGTCCCAGCGGGAATCGAACGCGATTCGTTACACCGCGGCGCTATGTGAGCCCGCCTACACCTGACCACGTTGCTTATTTCTTTTAGGAAAATAAACGATTTTCGCCTTTTGGAAAGACTCGCACAGTTTTAATGTAATGAAAGCGGTGGGGAGTCCGTTTTTGTTAACTAAACTCAGTAGAAAGGTATTTTTTATCATCTTACCGTACTTAAAAGGAGTAATATCGCCTGTTGGTTATAATTGAGCCTTAAAGGAAAGTACTTTATTTGAAATAAGTTAATGTAGTTATTCTGAAATTTAAGAGAATTAGTTTTTAGAATTTAAGATGGAAGGTAATAGTTAAGTAACTAAAAAAATTAGAAAAAAAAATTAAAATTTGTTTAAAAATGAAATAACCTTTTAAGTTTATATTTTGTTGTATATATTTAATTTTACAAATAGACAAATAATAAATATAGGACTGCAAATGTAATAGACCACGTGATATTGCATATATAATTAATTTTCGTTTAATTAAAGTAATTTAAACTTGGTTTTTGTAAGACTATAACGATTTAAACATAACAATTGTTTTTTTTGTATTTAAACCTGTTATTTTCGTTTTTTCCAGTTGTTGTTCAAGAAAAAAATTTAATCAGTTAACTGTTGACAGGTACACCAATTTGTCACGTGACTTTGAGCACGCCTTACTGATCACGTGACGAATAATCGATATTAAGGTTTACGGTTGTTGAAATAAATCTAAATTTGATAACTAATTAAAAATGGTTGATTTTTGGCGTGCAATTAATTACAACTTTTATCTTATTGCCAAAAATATTTTTTTAAATTAAATTGAACTTTTAGAAATGTAAAAAAGCTTAAAAATTGCCTTAGAATAATTTTTGGTGGTTTAATTTATTGCCTAATCTGAATTTTATTAATATTTTTTTTTAATTTCTTTATTGTTTAAGTTCATAAAATAATTTTTCATTTAAAAATAACATTTTTTATATTTAAAATTATACGCAATATTTTTATTAACCGAATTAATTAAGATTTTCTAAATAAACCCAATCCAAAATCCCGTATATGCTTCCTTGTTTAATTATGACGTCATAATCATACATCACATGTCATTGTCACGTGTCACAATGTTGGATTATAAGCAGATTAATATTCGCAATATAATAATGTGATGACGTTGCGGGAGTTAAAAATTATTAACCAATCAAATGAAAGGAGTTTATTGTTCGGAAGGTGGTCTGAGGTGGTTTCCGTATTTGTTTTTAAAATTTTATAAATTATTATTTTGGTTGAATTAAAATTTATTTTAAGAGTTATGTTTGTAAAGTTAAATTTAGTTAAAGTATTAAGAATGCTAGCAATATTTAGGTATTTTTTAAGTTTAAAAAATAGTAGTCTTCCAGTTATTTTAGGGTAGTTTAAGTTCTATATCAGAAAATATGTTTTTTTGTTATTAAATATATATATTCAGCATGTTTGTTTAAGTGAACTAAAACATATAAAGCGTACAATATATATATTTATAACTGCTAATAGCATATAAAGTATATCACCAAAAGAGGGGGTTTAATTATTAATTTAATAGCCACTATTTAAACTAAAAAATGTGAAACTTATATATATGTCAATTTTAAAAAAAATGGCATAAATGGCACAAGAAATTCAAATTACAAATAGTTAAGTATTTTTTTTTTTTGTAAGTTAAAACCCGTAAACTAGATAAACCAATACACTACTCTTGTATTTTTTAAACCCACGTTAATTTTGAGCACCTTTCAAACGATGTAGGGTGGTTTGTTAGTGCTCTTATCCGAGCCAATTTAAGCTAGGTAACAACAGGTGAGAGCGGGTCCACCTTTGTAGGAAAAGTACTTGAGTAAAAACACCTTGTTTGCCGATGCTCTTCAGCCTGTAATAGCTTGTTTTTTAGGCCTAATTTCGTGCTGTTTTTAAAGTATATCTCACAGGTATAATATGTGGAATTTTTTTTAGAATTTTAACGCCTAAATTTTAACCTTTTTATTTATTACTTGTCGACAGCAATTTCCACAGTTGGTATTTTAATTGTTGTAATATGGTCGCAATTCTTAATTAATATTTGCTGGCGATTATTTACTCAAGCATCGCAAATGGCATTTTTTTTGTAGAACCATTAAGTTTTAACATACATATGTATAAATATAGAAAAGCTGTATTATAAATAAAATTGTATTATATTGGTATTGTTATCTAAGCAAAAAACTTAAAAAGTGCCTTAGTTTTAAGACTCAAAAAACAATTTTAATTTAAGTTTGAAATGAAATTAAAAGAAGTAATGGTGTTAGAAAATTCAACTTAACCTTTTAACAAATTGTTTTCAGGTCATTACCGTTCTATAATTTATTTTGGGGATTTTTTGCTCGAATAATTAAACTTAAATTAGTTCGTTTCAAATTAAGTTACGTTTTGTTTAAAGGTACCTGCGGAAACAATTACCAGTGTGACGTCATAAATAAAACGATTTAAAACATTGTGACGTCATAAATAAAAGATCAAAAAAATTAAAAAAAAAATGTTTACTTTTTTGCAAAAAAAGGCGTTTTTTTCAAAATAAGAATCACCACTGGTAAAGTAGTTAAATAAAAAATTCGGAAGCGTTTAAAAATAAACATTTACTTAAATAACAACCTCGAATTTGAAAGGTATTTAACTCCTTGGTAACCTACAGCAGAAAGTTTTTTTTATGGAGGCCTGTTTTTTATCACAACTATTTACGTGTTTGCATTTTTTGCCAGGTTTCTTTTATCTTGGTTCTGCGTCACGTGACGTCAACACATGACGTGGTAACTATCACGTGATTAGGTAATTTGTTTATGTCCTTAAAGATAGTTGCTATCTAATATTTAGTAAAATATTTTATTAAATTATTTAAGTGTATTTTTGGTTTATATTTCTTAAGGCAGAGTTTAATTTCTTACTTTTTTTTTTAATTTATTTATTTTATGCGTTTTGTTACTTCGCTTAACTTAAAATTTTTTAGTTCAAATAGTCCTTAAAGTGATAAATTTATTTCTTAAACACATTAATGTTATATTATAAACAACTCTAGGTAAAGATGTAAAAATGGTTGTTTTTTCTATGACAATCAATCGCACTTTTAAAAATAATAAAAAATCGAAAATAAAAAAGTAAATTCATTTGGGTTATTAAAATAATATTTTACTATGTTTATATTATTTTAAAGGTTTATTAAAAATTTAAATATTTTTACATTAACATTTATCAGGTTAATTTTATTATTCAAGATTAACTCCTTAGCGATAAATAAAATATTTGCTTAAAAATAGGCACTAAATGGCGCAATTTAATTTTTATTTTATTTTAATTAAGGTGATGTTTAGAAAAATGTTTGAATTTTTGAGTAGTTTTAAAAACGTTGCAAATTTTTTTTAAAATTAAAAACAAGTTAAAAAAGATCGAAAAAAGATTGTTTTTTTGTCAAACTGTTTGTGGGAAAACTTCAAGTCATTTTGCAATTCTATTTCGGGTGTTCTACTGAACTAACCTCAAAAAAATAAATTAAGATCACAATTAACGAACGTGTTTTTGAAAACTTTGCTTTTTTAAAACTAACAGTAGGGGAGTATTAATTGCTTTATTCTATATAAAGGCTCGCGCGAGGTATTGTGACGTCATTCGGCTACTTGTGATGTCATATTTAATGTTTGTGTATTTATATTTATTTCTAAAATTATATTTTAAAAAATTTGAGATATTTTTTATTAGAAAATTGGCAGAATTTATTTTTTAAAAATTCAGGACAAAATTTTAGGCTTAAGTATATATTTAAATAAATTTTAGTTATATATTAAGTCAGCACAATCGATTTATTGTTTTAACCTTATAATATTAACATATAAAAAATGTTTTTTTTAGTTTTTTTTTTAATTAAACATTAATAAATATTTTAAACTATTTAAAAGATTTTGGATATACCAGGATATATATATATTTAATATAAGCAAATAGGATATATCTAACGTTTTTTAAACAAGATAAATATATTTTTTAGATTATTCCTTAAAATTTTTGCTTATACCTGCGTACATATATAAAATCTAAGTAAATTGGATAATTTAAATGTTTTTTTAAGAAGCAAAATTACAATTTTTGTCCTTTTTATGGTGTTTAGTTATATAAGCTATTAATTTTATAATTTTATTTAATTTTTAAAAACAGTAATTATTGAACGTTTTTAATTCGATAATAACGCTGATTACACACCTTCTGCATTTAAATTAAACTCGTTTTGACTTTGAATCAATGTCGTTTAATATTAATGGATCATTTCCAAATGGTTTAGACATTTAAAACGTTCGATTATTTGAAGGTTCATAGGTTTTTTCTTGCTGGAAAACTCGATTAATTAACTGTACCTGTCGTATTTGTAATCGATTAAGGAGGTTTTCGTGACGTCACAATGCTTAGTTTATTATATTTGCATTAGACAATAGGCTAACATTTTCATTAAAGATATTTGCTTAATTTTTTTCGGTGCAATTTTTTTTCATTTGTTAAAACAAATTACTGCTAATGGCATTTCGAACCGGTTTAAAAATTAGAATCACTATAACTTTACTATCTTCGGACAAACTCTTGTGTATATATGTATTTTTTTTTGTATATTTTTATTCTCGATGTGGGAAGGTCTACTTCACGACCTGAACATAGAGTAACACCAGTTACCCCAACCGAGTCTCGAGTTGCCCTTGGCAGTTTGGGATATTATAGATTATAATTACCGGTCAATTATACTGCTGATTAAGTTTATATCATTTATAGCGCCTTACTCAAGGGCGCTACAGCATGAGAGCATTAAGGATTAAACACACGACCTCATGTGGTGTAGCAAGTGTTCTAACTACTACACCACGCTGCCGAATAAAATGATTATGTTCTTGCTAATTCTCTCTTGTACTTCACGGTCCTAACTTTTTTCGAGAACCATAAAGTACAAGTGACCCAAAAATTCCAAATTTTTTTAAATTTAAAAAAAAATTGTTCTAAAAACGATTGTGCAATATGAGAGTGTCAATTATATCCGCCACAGTTAATAACGGAACCTATTTTCCCGCTATAACCACCCTCGAAGTATCAATCAAAAATTTGTTACCAAAAAATTTATAAAAAAGTTGCAAAAATAAATAATTAATATTTGAACGACGTGGTTCTTTATGACGTCATTTGACACGTGTCTACAATCAACAAGTTGTTAATAAACCAATTATTGCAACGTTTGTTAACCTTGAGAATTTGAAGTGTGACGTAATAAGGGGTTGAATAGCTTTTAATTAATTTTACAGATTCAAAAAAAATGGATTTAAAAAAAAGATATTTTAAAAATATGTTTAAAAGGTTTTTTTTTAGTTTAATTGCAAAAGATAAAAAAAAAACATTATTTAGCTTTTTTATAATATATTCTTAAAAAAGGACATTAAAAAAAAGAATTACGTTTGTTACTAAAAATAGAAGATAAGTTTAATAATTTGAAAACTGCAATTCAAAAGTTCACAACCTTATTACATACAAATCAGTGCCAAAAAATCACTTAAATATAATCTTAAAAAAATTTTGAAACCGCAAATATTTTGCAATATTTCTCAAATCAAATTGCTCAATTAATTGAAATTTAATTGCTCAATTGTTTCAAATACAATAGCCCGATTGTTCAGTAACAATTACACTATACCAGGTGTATTGCTACGTTTAACAAGCAATCTAGAATATGAATAAACAAATATTATGACGTCATTTAAACAGGGGTAGGGCAGCCTGACACGAGAATTTAAAATTGTGGATTTTTTTAAACTTTCAAACTTCAAAAAATTGCTCATTTTCTGATGTAGATTTGAAATTAGCGATAGCGGTTTTTTAATTTGTTATTGTAGAGTTTTTATTGTTGTTTTTTAACGATAGTTTTTATTGCAATATTTGTTTATTTAATATTTTTAGCCAGAATGTAGCAGTTTTTACAAATAAAAATATTTTTTTCAGTTTATTTTACGAAATATTATTTTATTTAATAAACAGCAAACATTATAATATTATTTGATTAAATATTTAGAATTTAATTTTGTTAACTTTTTTATTTTATAACAATAATTTATGTTTTTAGTTTAACTTTAGTAATATTAAGAAAAAAAATTTATTATTTTTTAAATAAACGCTTGAATTATATATTTAACTTTTGATAAAATTTACCAAAGATTCAGAATTAAACTTTTTAAAATTTAACTTTGACTAATTAGTTTTTATATTTCAGACCATAACTTAAAACAACAATATTGTGAAAAATATAAGGGCTTGCAACGAAGCAAAAACAACAAAAATAGCGAATTCTACAACAACAACAACAACAACAACAACAACATTGTATCTTTCAACAATTTATTTAGTGACAGTCTTTACAACAACATTGAGCATATGAACAGCAATAGCAACAATAATAATTCCTACAGAAACAATCAAAATCATCTTGATTCCACGAATAAATTTAACAACAACAATAATTTTTTAATTAATTTCAACAAATGCGTTTCCAATAGCAACCAATCAAACTCACTTATCACTCAAATGGAAAACAAGCACGTGGCCGAGAATTCTATTTCACACAATGACGTCACAATACCTTGTCCCGATCAATCGTGGTTCGAATCAATAATCAAACGTCATAAATGGACACCGGTGACGTCACAATCAAACTCAAAGAGCATTGTTGCCGATCGCTTGTTAAAAAAGATCGCAAAATCTCAAAGCAAACTTTCATCGAGTGACTGCGTGACGTCACGTGACTCCATGACGTCAAGCAAAAGCGTGACGTCACAAACTGTCACAAAATTTAATTTACGACCACTAGTTTTCAATCAAAATCAACCTGACCAAAAAACAAACGACGCAAAGACGAACTTGGGTCCTACGATCGAAAGAGGGAATTCCCCGGGTCGAATGTTCGAAAACTTGCTGACGTGTCCTTATTGTGACAGGGGGTACAAGCGTGTGACGTCATTAAAGGAACATATTAAATACAGGTAAGGAAAAGAAAAAGCTTAACTCATATTTTACTAAATTCTAAATTTTTGCAAAATTTTTAATGTAATATTTCGCTTTTACTTCACTGTTTTTTATTGTGACGTCATAATGTTTTATTGTTTCAGACACGAAAAGAACGAGGACAACCACGTGTGTGGAATATGCAAATACACATTTGCATATAAGACTCAACTGGATCGACACATGGCATCTCATAAACCCGGCAGAGATAAAGTAATTATTTTAATTTTTTAAACTATTTAATGATTGATTTATGACGTCATGTTTCGATGACGTCATGTTTAAGATCGTATTAAAGCAAGGTTTTTAGATATTGAGTCATTATTGTCTGGTAGATTGTCGCGTCATAATAATTAGTCGTCTGATTTCTCTGATTTGTTTTTAACTTAGAAATTAATCATTCAAGATTTTGCAAACAGAAAAAAACAATTTTTGAGATTTTATTTTAATTTTATTTTTTGTTATTATTGGGTTAGGATAAAATTAATTTTTTTTTATGTTTCAAATATTTAAAAAAAATAAAAAAAATTTTTTTTACAAATTAGTTTTTGTTTTGTTATAAATTACAATCTATTTGTGACATCACACTTACAAACACACTCTTAATATGACGTCATCAATTTTGCACGTGGCAATGCTGACGTAATAAGCCTCGACAGCTGCGAAAAAACACACATGTAAGATCTTGCTCACGTGGGAATCGATCACGTGACCACGAAAACCCGTAACCATAACAACGCGCGGGGAATTTTAATTAAGCTTTGTCTGGGTGATTAAAATTCAAAAACTTTGTTAAAATGTTTTTATTTTGAGTTTTTTAAAAGGGATTTTTTTTTGTATTTAGGTATATTTTTTCTTAAAGGTTAATTGTATTTAAAATCTATTTTTTAGAATGTTTTTTTCTTTTTTTTAATATTTAAAATAATTTAAATAATTTAGTTTTGACCATTTTAATAACTTAAAACTAGTTTATAAGATCAAAAAAAAGTAGTTTTTAAATTAAAATATCTAAAACTGATTTAAATTAACAGAATAGTGTGTATTTTTAAAAAGTTATTTTTTTGGTTTTACGTTGTTTCAAAATTTAATTCAGAGTTGAAAATTGATAAAGTTTAAACACATTTTATAGTTCTTAATACTTTTTAAATTCTCAGTCATTGCGTTTATTTTTTTCTCTAATTTCTCTCACTCATACTTCCTTGTTAAACAACCTATAAGATACCACAACTCTTTCACATTCCACAGTCTCAAAACACATATCAACGTTACATAAACATACTCATTATTGTCGCTTAAGAGTTATATAGGTGCGGTATATTCAATTAAGAGTCTCAAGGGTAAAAATGAAGATTTAAAAGCCTTGAATTATTATCACTTCGTCCCAGTTGCATGTTATATTGTAAGATCGTTCATTTTTTGGCTTCAGCTATGTTTCAATTCATTTTTTATGTGATCAATTCCATGAAATATTTAGAAAATTCAGAGTTATTTTTACCCGTAATTTCTACAGGTTAGGATCAGAACTTTTAGCAACAAAATTAAATTTAAAAATTTGTTTGTAATAGTTTGTTGGTAAAAATAATGGTTTAGTGTATATGTAGTTGTCAGTCTGTTAGTCTTAGTTTTTTTGTAGGTCATTCGTTCATTTTTTCCATATTTTTCGAACACTTTTCGTATCTACACGTCGTATCATTTGTCGTAAAATTTTGTCACGCCGTGTACGCACTATCTTTTAGCACTATACCTTTTAAATATTTTTTTTATTTTGTTTATTCGTTTTTATTCGTATTTTTGCATGCATTTAAAAAAAATATAAAAACTGCACGCCTAAAAAAATTACAAATCTAAAAAAAAATATAAAATTTTTCGTTTGTTATTTTTTGATTGTTTATTATGATTTCTATGTGCCAACTACCACGTGGAGATTGTTTTTTTGGTTTATTTCGTTGGAGCAAAAAAAATCAAGTTCTTAAGTTTTACCTAAGAGAGGTTATTTCTTTTTTTCTTTTTTCGTTTCATTTTGATTTTTTTAGGATTTTTTCTCAAAATTTTGTTACTATTTTTTTATAATATATGGTTATTTTTTTTATTTTTTTTTTTTTTAATAATATTTAGTTATTTTTATTTTAAATTTTTTAATAATATTTGGTTATTTTTTTTAAATATTAGTTTATTTTATTTTTTTTATAAAGTAGGTACTATTTTATGTACTTACTAAATACATTGTTAAATTCTTTTTAATATCCATAAACGCCTAGCTTAAAGGCGAATAGTGTGACATTGGTGCGACTCGAACCCGAAACCTTTAGGCTTTTGTTTTAAAACCATGACCATTTAAAACCATAAATTTTTTTTTATAAAATTCCTATTTTTTTTTGTTTTCAGGTTTGCAAAATATGTGGAAAAGCTTTCATAAATGTTTACAGACTACAGAGACACATGCTTACTCATAATGCAGGTACGTGCGCCCACTACCGGGTTTAAAAAAATCATTTGTTTTTTTGATTTATATAAATTGTAAAAAAAAATATTTAGACAGGTTAAAAATAGAATAAACTGACTTAAATAAAAATGGATTGTCACAAGTAATGTTTTTGACCGTAAGGCTACAATCATTAAAAATTTAATTTAATAATGTTAAGATTAAAGTAAAAGTAATTATGAATTTATATATCTATACTACTAAATAGGACTAGTTTTTAAAATATAATGATAGCCTTTAAGATCAATTTTGTTTATTGAACAATATTTTTTTTTTTTTTTATTTGTAATATGTGTTAAATATAAACATATTAAGTTTTGCCTACAAGATAGCTTAGGCATGTTTATTATTATAATTCAAAAACCTATTGTCACTATATATTTAATAAATGTAAAATAACTTATTTGCAATAGGTAAATGTTAATTGTTTTGCTATAAATATAATATTCTTAAAATAGAATTTATTTCAATTAAAATTTCAAGAAATTAATTTAAAATGCCAACCGTGTAAATTCAAATTTCATTCAACGAAATTTAATAAACTTTCTAAGTAAATATCTCAGGTCATATTTGGATACCTTATATCGTTATCAGTAATAGGTTAATTAGAAATTTTCTAAACGTGAATTACAGTTTATTTCCTATTAGGGTAACTTGTATTAATATATACACGTTTTTGTCCTTTTGTTTAAAACACGTTTTACATTTATTTTAAAAAATATGATATATTATTTAATTTCCTAAAAAAAAAAAAATTAAAAAAAATATTTCAAGAAAATTTTACAACTAAAAAATTTAAATTTTGATCACACTTTTTAAAGATTTTTATTTAATTTTTTTATTTATCCTCAATTAGTAAATATAATGGCGTTGTTGCAAAAATCTAATAATAAATATTGATTGCATAACGATATGACCCCTGCGTTTAATATCACGTTCTAATTTATAACAGTATATTTATAAATATTTTTATTGGGAACGTTTTTAGAAAAATATGCTGTATCATTTTTCTAATAAATGTCTTCTTTTAATTGGTCCAGTAATTAAAATTTAATAAATTGTTTTACAAACTACTTTTATTTAAATAATTTTTTTTTATAAAGTAAATAAAGGATTAGTTTTTACAAAATTGACAAATTTTTAAAGGAGATTAATGAACGTTAAATACTAGAAAATATTTGGCTTTTAGCATGTTTAAAACCCTATTTTTCCTTTGCATGATTATTACATTTATTGTAATACTAAAATTATCGTAAAATTATAATTAACAAACTTTGAATAAATTTAAATAATTTTGATTACAGGAAGCCGTAAATTTGCTTGCGAAATTTGCAGCAAAGCATTCAAGTACAAACATCATTTAAAAGAACATTCTCGAATTCATAGCGGTGAGAAACCCTACGAATGTCCTAATCCTGATTGTAATAAAAGGTTTTCTCATTCAGGATCTTACAGGTATTCAAATAAAAATTTAAACAACAATTTTACACCAAAAAAAATAAATTTACATTTTTGTTATATTTTATGCTTTTAACGGTGTAAGGGTAAAATAAAACGTTTTGGTTGTCTAATTGTCCATATTATCTCTATAGTAAGTACCATATAGTCAACTTACCTATTATTTATTGAAATTTTTTTGTTATAAAATTTGATGTAAAAAGTAAAGGTGCGAATGTTATTACATAATTATATTTTAACACTATAGACTTATGATATAAAAATGGGTTTAGCGCGACTTGAACCCACGACCTTTTGTACTGTAATCCAGTTCTATTTTAACTGACCGTAACTTTATGATTAGCTATATTTTGCATGTAATTTATAAATATAATTGCATTTGTACTAAGAATTCTAATTATAATTGGAGTTCATGCTATATATAATTAGATTTTGTTGGTTTCGGGTAGTTAAAATAAACTTATATGGTATTTAATTAATTAAATAAAATATTTAAATGACTACAGTTTTACTTAATTTGTGAAATATCTTGTATTTTTACCCTAAAAACCAAGCAAAATTAGGTAATTGTTTAACAGACGAATATTTTTTTAACGTTTTTTTATCATTTTTACCAAAAATTTCGCTCCAAAAAAAGGGAATTAAAAAAACGTTATTCCAAATTCGTGTAAATTTAAAATTTCGTTCACAAACCTTAAGATTTTAAACGTTTTAAGTTCATATAAGGCATTGTACGTGAACTGATTGCAATTAATTTAATTCAAACGGTCGACTCGTCATAACAAATTAACAGGCAGCGCAGCCTTTTTTGGAAGCAATCAGGCCTTTCAAATGCCGAGTCATTAATTCTGGAATTTTGCGCAATTCGAAACTCGAAAAATGACGAAAAAGATGAGCCCGCCCTTTTCACGTGCTTGTATTCTGATTGGCTGTTGCGCTTCGTTTTTTGTCAAGTGACCTTGCGTTGTAATTTAGGTTTGCAGCATTCGTGTTTTTAGTATTTTAAATTATTCTGGTTTTTATTAAATTTTCGATTACTTAATGCTTCATTATCAAAGCAATTTGTGATTTTAAATATCTCAAAAGAAAAAATGTTTTACTTTTTTGAAGATATAATTATTATACAATAATTTTTTATGTTTAGAAGTGTTATATTTAACACATGACGTAATAAAATTAGAATAAACATTTATTTCTAAATAAAGGGGTTTAGAGAATTGATTATTCTAAAATGCAAAACATCTTAAATTACAAATGCTTAAAATTAACATTTTACATGTTTAAAATTAAAATAAAAATTATTAAAACTGCAAAAACATTTTCGCAAGCCTCAGGTCACCAATTGATCGTGATTTTTTCCATCTATTTGTAACCGTTTCACGTGTTAAATTAGAGAAAATATCATTAAGGCATTCTCCATACCCTTTCGTGCCATATTATTAAGGGAATTGCGACAATTTAATTAACAGTTTAAAGGTCGGAGCTAATTATTCTTTTAGTTTCGTTTGCTTATTAGGTAAAGTTAAGTATCAACATGCCCTTAGAAATTTTTCATGACATTTTTTATACGTGATTTCTTTAACTTAATGTTGAAATTCTAATATGACAAAGCATAATGCTTTCCCAACAAATCGGCTCAAAATTGCACCCAATTATATACTGTATAATGATATATAAAAATGAAAGGGTTGGAATGTGTTTAATATTTCTTATTCCTTAATTACTTCTTCTAACGATAATCTAATGGAATATTAAGTTTTTTAATTGCCTCCACCCCTTGGAAATCGTGCGTCTAGACAATATAACGTTGCCATATTTGTAGATGACGTCAGCATCACGTGGTTTTGTTTTGATATTTTTTTATGAGTTCATCTGCTGCAGACAGGTTATGTTTTAAATTATGTCTGCGAAGGTTTTATTAATAATATTTTATGTCGCATTTACACCTTTTAATTAATTAATTATTTTTGTAATTTGTCATTTTAATTAAAATTTTTGCTCGAAAGTAAAATTTAAATATTTTTTTTTCTGTATTTTTTGGTTTTCAAAAATGATGATAAATTTTTTTTAAATTTTTTTTTATTGCAAACAGTTTAAAAAGGTAACGAAATTTAATACAACACCTGAAAAATTATTAATTTTACCTTTATAGTATATTGGCACATTATACAAATATTCTAAACAAATATCTTTTAATTCACGGCCGATGACTAAATTCAAAATTTGTTAAAATGTAAGCGCGCCATTCTTAAAGACAACATTTTGTTTGTTATATAAAAATACCGCCATTTTTAAGGCTACATTATTTTAACCTTATTTTTCATAATTATAAAAGTATACAAAATTTTGTATAAATTATATATCAAAATTTTTCCATTGCCTAATGCCTAAATACCTAAAAACCTGTAAAATAAAACTGATTTAAATATAGTGATAAAGATACACGATTATTTCGCAAATTAACAAACTGATCCAACTTCTATTTTTGTCTATTTTTTTGTTTTTGTTGTTTTTGTTGCCAAATCACGTTGTTGTTATTACCATATTTGTACCACGTGTTAGTTTGGTTTTCCAATTTGTGTCTGGCTAATTAAAATCTAATTAATTCGAAGTAATTACCGTTCTGAATATTAATTACTTCAAAAAAATGAAAAAACTCAAAAAACGAATTTTGTTTCATTCCAAATTTTTTTTAAATTTTTTTTTTGAAAAAAATATTATTTAAAATTTAAATTCTTTTTTAGCTCCCACATTAGCAGCAAAAAGTGCGTTCTACACTCTAAGAATCACGTGACCGAAGTGACGTCACAAATAAAGCCACCTGACAAAAACAACAACACAAAAAGCACAACTGAACTAATAACCAAAAAGCCACAGGTATTTTATTTCTATTTTTCCTGATTTTTTATTTTTTTAAAAGTACTTTTTAGACTTTCAAACTATAATGCACAAGTTAAATATTAAGATTTTATAAATTTTATTTATTTAACATATTAATTTATTTTATACCCTAGGTATGCTTAATACTAACGCGCTATCAAATTGAGAGCAGTGGGAATCGAACTAAAGACCTTTAAACTACTGAAGTTTTTTACACTTTCAGTTGAATCGAATATTTAAATAACAATTTTTTTAGGAAACATTTCAATTTACTACTCTGCCTACTGACCACGTTGTTAAGAAGTTTGTGACGTCATCGCCACCAATGACGCAACCGGCATGTGACGTCACGCTGGAAAAGAACCAAGTTGTTGAAAGTGAAAAGCTAGTGAAAGCCGAAATTAAAGCAAGGTAATCTAAGTTTTTAATAAATTGTGACTATTTCTCTATGACGTCACCGAACTGATAACGTCATAATTGTAACAATTTCTCTATGACGTCGTTGTATTAATGAAGTCACTATTTGGCTTACTAATTTCTTAGGTGTCAAAACAATTCAAAAGTTACTAAATGTTAGGTGGAGTTCCTAAAACAGAGGGTAATGACGTCACATTATCTTGACGTCATTAAAATTTTTTGAAAAGCATTCAATTTTTGATTTTCGGTAAAAAATATTGTTTTTTTGCAATACCAGAAAAATTGTTTTACGTTTATTTATTCTTGGCTATATAATAAGACAATATATGGCTGCACCGTTATGTTGGTCACGTGATGTAATTGGAGCACTTTTCGTGGCTTCCTTGAAAAAGTAAAAATTCTTTTCCGATATTGATGTAACAAGATGCTTGTGTTAATATAGACATTTGTATTAAGGTTTACTAGAAATTAACTGTTTACGTCTTTGCAATAAAAGACAGTTTAAATTAACGGTAAATTAATTCGTTTGCTTGTTTTTTGAATAACACAATCTGTAGATTAATAATCTTCTACCTTTTTGAATATTATAATATAGTACATCATTTTTTTAAGTTTAAAAAAAAAAATTTTAACAACTAAAGAAAACCTAAAAATCCACTACAAATTGGTATATTTGAAATTTTTTTTTTAATCTTGTAAAGTTTTGTTATGACCCTACAAAATGTAAAGAAAAATTTTAAAAAGTAATACTAACTTCACACTAGTTAAATAAATACAAATATATGGTTAAAACTTAAAAATGCAACATTTAAAAACTCTTATTATAATAAGTAAAAAAACTAATACATTTTTTCAACAAAAATATACTAAAACTATATAATAAAATATTCCAAAACATAAAAAACAAAAAGAAAATTTTATAAAGGTAAAAAAATTTTTTACCCGTACGTTTCATAGAAAAACAGGTTTTATTAAAGTGAAAATGGCAGAGACAGAGATATCTCTTGCCTATTTTCCGGCCCTGTATTTCGTGATATCCGATCCAGCAGCAAATACCTGTTTCCTTAGAGCGCCTGTTTTTTGTATTTACAAGCCGAAAACATAAGGCGTATCTCTCTTGTATAGAACGTGTGCTGTTTTTCTTTTACTTAGCTAAAAAATTAAATCCCTTATATTTAAATGAAATTTGTAGTTTTAAAAAAAAATTAAGGTGTTAATTGTAAATAAAATTGGTTGTATTTTTTTAAACTTAATAAAAGGTAGTATAGCGATGAGAATTTTTTAATTTTTTTTTTAAATAAAATTTGTAGTATTTGTTTATTTTAATTAAGGTGTTACAGCATCACTAATTTTTTGAATATTTTTGAGACTTTATTAGAAGTTTAAGGGGTGTATCGATTAGGGGTACTTCTGTTTAGATTAGGGGTACTTTTTAGTAATATATTCCAATGTATAATGTTATATTTTGAAATAGAAACCTATATTTTTACTAAAAATATTTGAATTTTATCAGATAATTAAAAAAATAAATTTTTACAACATTAAAATTTTTTTTTTTTAATCAAATTATTGAATATTTGACTCTACGGAAAATTTTAGTAATATTTATATAAATATATTTATTTTTTTGTATGAGAATAAGTGTATATCTATAAACTGTTAGATCACAATTAGGCAATAAATTATTTTTGCAATAATAATTAATAAAAATAATGTACATACTAAAAAATTTCGACTTTCAAATGGCAGTGGAAATTTATAGTAATTTGAAATTTAACGCGGTATTAGTTATGACGTAATAATGATAATTCGCAACTAACAGACGACCGTGTTATGATGAAATCGAAAGTTGTGGAATTTTTATTTTCGATAAAAATGTCAATTTGTGAATTCGTTATAAAAATGTCAATTCTGTAATTTTTTCAAATTTTTTTACTTTTTTAAAAAAATTTTCAATCATTCAAATTAATATATTCATAAAAGTTACAGGAATTTAACATTTTTAAATCATTACAATTAACAATTGATATCGTATAAGGTTAAGAAAACCTAATTAACAATACCCCAACAGTCAGTTAATTCAGTTTACCGATTTTGGCCAAATTTATAAATTTTTTCGGCTAATTAAATATATACGGAAATGCTTTCGTTAAATATCAAAAATCATCGGGCAAAATAAACGACAAATATGGTTATGGGAAAGTTGTTACACATTTGCGTATTAACGAATCGGACTAGTTAATTACATTTTTATTGGCACGCTTAAAATCTATTTTAAAACTAGAAAAAGTTGCTTTTTCCGCAGAATTAATTGACATTCTTACAGTAATTCTTACTGCGTTGTAAAATACGGTGTTATTAATATATTGTATCGTTGTATGATGTTATTTTATTCGTGATTTTTGTCAGTTTTTGTTAGTTGCGAACGCACGAAACGAAATAAATTACGTAATTTGATTTTTATACATTGTATATTACTAATAATGGTTTGACTATTTTTAAAAAGATATATATTGCTAATGCTGTTTTATGAGCATTTTTGGTCGTTTAAAACTGCAAGGAAATAACTACATCCTATTAATTTCTATTTTTAAATCATGTTAATTTATTTTTAATATTTTTTCACATTTCCAATAACCCATAAAAGCACACTTGTGCAATGAATAAAATACTAAGTTTAAAATAAATCTAAAAATTAAAAAACTAAAACTTTTCAATTCTCCATAAAATTTTATATTATATTTTAAAACATTATAAACACTGTATTATTTTTTAGTTATAAAACGTGTGGTAACAAATAAAAACCCATCCGGTTTATATAGGTGTTCCTTTTCCATGTAATGTGTTATAAGATATTAATATCAGGCATATTATAAATGTATACACTACTACTTATACATCATATTTGTAATACTTTAATGCACCTTGTAATATTTATATATTTCACGAATTTCTAAACCGTGCATTCAGTAATTTTCGATTTAGGATTCGTCATTTACACCAGAACGAAAAGAAAAATAAAATAAATAAAAAAATACAAATTTTTTGCGAAAATTTTTTTCTTCCATTTTTGTTTAACTTTATATATACCAACCCTAACAGTAACATACGATCCTTGATCACGTGACCAACACCTTACGAATTAACTGTGTTTTCGTATAACAGGATATTGTAGAGGCATTATATCCAGGTGTAGAATTAATGCGACATATTGCCTTATTGTATTCCCTTCTTCCAAGTAATATTTTGCGAGCTTTTGATAAAGTGCCACGTTAAATCTGGTTCGGTGTAAATGGTTTTAGGCTTACGTATATAGGTATAGATACTAGTATATATTTCAAATGCGGTGTTTTATGGGTTAGAAAGTGGAATTATTTTTGTATTTGTTGAACCAGGTTTGGATGTTCAAAATATGATGTATTAAATTTGTATTTGCAGGATTAATTTAACTGTTTTTCTACTTTAAATAATTGTTGTATAATGTATTAGCAATAGATTTAGTTAAAAGATTTAAAGAAAACGTTTAAAATGGGATTTTCTTATTCTATCGCTATACTTTTAATAAGAATTTACATTAGGATATATATCATAGGTTTGGTGGTAATAAATGTTATGCTTATGTATAACCAGTGGTTTGGTGTAGTGGTTTGAACACTTGGCTTCTCTACATGAGGTTGTTGGTTCGATTCCCACTACTTCCATGTCGGCTAGCGCTTAGTAGGATGCTATAAACAGTACAAACTAGACAGACTTATTATCATGCTCAATAATATTTAAAACCGCAAAAAGTCAACTTGAAACTGGGTCAGGGTAGCAAATGTGACTCTATGTTTAGGCCGTGAAGTCTACCTTGCCACATCAAGGTTAAAGATATACAAAAAATTAAAAATAACAACTTTTTCTTATTTTTCATGTTAAGGTTGTTGAAAATGGATAATAATTTAAAGAATTGTGTCGAACGAAATAATTTTAAAATGTGGACGTCGACTAATGATAGAAACTCTTTTCCTGGTGTTTACACACCCGGAACGGAAACGAGAGAAGGTACGAGATCACGTGACCATAAACGAGAGAACGTGGAATACGAAGAAAAAAGGAACGTCGCCGATTTGATTAAAGGTAGATTATAACTCACGGAAACTTAAAAAAAAATTTGATTTTTGAGCTATTTAAACGTCTATTGTATTGGCTCCATTTTTACTGATTTGAATTTAGGCCGCGCACCACAAACGGCAGTTTTTGTCTATTTTGAAGGCCTGTAAATTGGACTATGTTCATGATTTTAACACTTTATTTTTTACTAAATCACGAAAGACCAAACCCAAATGAAATACTAAAAATCTAATAGTCTAGTAAAGGTTTCGGGTTCGAGCCGCACTAACGCTACATTATTTGCCCTTGATCCCGACGTTTACGGATAGTTTAAACAAGTCCCAACCGCACACCCTTACCCAATAAAAATATCAAAAAACCTATTTCTTTAAGGAAATATGAAAAAAGAGTATCTAAGTCTATTAAACCTATTTTTATGTTTTATTCAAATAAATATTGCATTGTCAAAGATATAAGGCAAACATTTTTTGTTAATCAAACGGTCTTGGGTTTGATTCTTACCGTTGCAATGTTCCAGTATTTTGTAAATTAAGTTGTCTATTTTATAAATTGCACTAAACTTGTGATTTTAGTATTTTATTTCTTAATGAATTATCTAATGGTTATGTGTTATACAAATAAGCTATATAAAGCGTTAAGGCAAACGTTTTTAGTTAATCCGAAGGTCTTGGGTTTGATTCTTACCGTTTGCAACGTTGCAGCCTTTAAGATAATAAGACCTGTAATAACTTTTTAATAAAATGCTTCCTTAATCGACAGTGAAAAAAGTATATGCTACATTTATTTTTATTAAAAAACAAGTACAAAATGCATTAACGCAATTTTTCGAACAAACGGTATATTTTCTGCAAAGTTAGATTTTGTAAAATTAGCTTGTTTGCAAAATTTCGTTTTTATTATATCGTTCTAAACCGCCAATGCGTAAATTTCCTTATATTGTGTTGTATATAATTGACGTGTATTTCCATTCAACACCGAAACAAAAAAACGATCTTTTTTGCTTTAATTTTTCGATGAAGCCTAATTATAATCTTTTTACAATGGGTTTCGCTTAGCTAAAACCTTGATTGTTATTCGGTTAGAAGCTATTAAAATAAGCTTTTGATGAGGCCTTTCCTGGTTGCACTGTAAACTAATAAAAGTTACTTTTGTTTACTTCTATGCCTGGGCTATTTAGTTGAAAGGTAAATTTCCTTTAATTGTATTATATATTGAAGGAGCTTGTATTATATTACACTTAATCATTGTTTGATTGTATTAAAAAATTGCGCTAAAGTTGCGTATTTTCTTATTGTATATTTTCTTTAAAAATTGGTAATAAACAATAAGAAAAAACGTATACTAAAAATGACAGATTTTTTGGAATTTTTTGAAAAAGGTTATTTTTATATTGTTAAACTTTACATCGCATATCTTTTGACGTAGTATATTAAAATGGTGCAACAAATTTTATTGTATTTAAATTTAACCTTTTTTCCTTTGCTTTCGTGACGCATTTTAATTATTAGATTGTGAGGTCGACAATTCAAAAGTTTAAAATATCTTTAAATAACATTATAAAATATTCAACAAAAATATTGTTTTTTGCAAAATTGAAGATGACGAATTTGCATTTAAATTTTTGAACTTTTGTAACAACCTTTTCTGAGTCAAATTATTTTAGTAAATTTTTTGAATTTTTATCTAGTTCTAAAAATAAATTATTGCGTTTTAATATAAATTCCCAGAAATGACATTAATTATGCTCAGTTTTATATATCATTGATAATTTAATATAACGTAACACACAATTTTTTTAAATTTGTATATTGTTTTTAAATGACTGTGATGGTAATCGAACCCAAGACCTCTTATTTTTTAAACAAACATATTACTTTACAAATAGATTTACGTCGCAACGACTGGTACAGATATTATTTTACTTATTGATAAAAATTTATTTTATTTTTACTAGATGTAAAAACCGAGTTGATGACGTCACAAAAAATGCATTTTCAAAACCAGGTAAAAAAATAAAATTAGTTCATAAATTAAAATAATATTTAAACTAAACACGACCTAAACAGAGGCAATTTTTATTGGAAAATTAGTTTAATCCCTTTTTATATTTTAGACAAAAAATGATCACGAAATTACGAAAAATCATAACCTTAACCAAGATAAGGAAGACAACGGGTAAGTCACGTGACTTAAAAACAGAATCACGTGATTGAAACGAAATCACGTGACCAACGCTAGCAAACGTAATAAAATACTTTTTTAAACAGAGAATATTTAGTTTTTAAGACGCGCAGATGTTCTCTATTAAAATGGCTAGTCAGTAAATTAATTAAAACTAGGTTTTCTTTTGTGACAAATATTTCTATTTTGAGCCAAAAATATTTATTTTCAATGCCTGCAAAGTGGACTTTCTTCTGCTAGAAACAAATCATATTTTAAAGACACAAAAAATGCCTGAACACAGTCTGTAAGTTTCCACGTTTGTCTGTGAGGCTAAAAATAGAAAAAATCGATCATAAAAAGTTTAATTTGTGCTATTTCTGGCCTCAATTTTCAACGTATCGGGACACCTTTTCCGGTCAGCTTGAATTCCAAAAACACGATTTTAACAAGAACCACGTGACTCCCATTAATTGTGACGTCACCTTAGCAACAAGCACCTGTGACAATGTTGACCTGATTTGGGTTGTTTTAATTAACCTTAATAAAGTTTTATTATTTTGGTTTCGAGACAAAAGAAAAACAACTTTCAAACAAGTCACGTCGCGGACAATAAAAAGGCAATAGATCACAATCGCGGTCATTGTGATGTCATAGTGGGTTGCAGAAGCGTCGTAAACTTTGGAATAAAGCCAACGCGGCTCGACGATTTTAGGCTAACCCAGCGGGAGGTCGGATTCTTTTTTACGGCCGAGCGAGTCGCCGATCTCCGGGTGGCTACACCGTTCGTTTCACAATTAGTCAGGCTTTTATTGTTTGTGACGTCATAATGCATGGGAAAGTGATGCGGTGACGTAGCTCGGTGTGTGACGTAAGCAGTCTTTGCGCGCGATTAGGCGAAAGCGGTGCGGAAATAATCAGTCAAGGTATTCGCTGATCCCATCGTCTTTGCCCATTGTGAGGTAACAGTGTGTTACAATGTCGAACGCGATTTTCGTGGTAATCGATGCTGAGAAATTCGATTTTCGAATTTTTGGATTTCTCCCGCCGCGGATGGATGCGATTACAAACAAATAATGCGATTTCCCAGATTAGGTATTCATCCGCGGGTTTAAACAGTTTAATTTTTGGGTTGAACGTTTTTTTTTTAATATTTTAATGAAATATTTTTGACATCTGATATCCTGGATTAATATTGAATTACTGGATCTTAAGAATTTGTATTTTTTTATTTTTATTTTTATTTAAAAATATTTCTACAAATTAAGCATTTACTGTTTTGATAAAAAATAATTTTTAATGATGTAAAACAATCACAAAAAGTTATTTTTAAAAACTGAATTGTAATGAAGAACAAAAAACATAATTCTTGGATTGAATTTTCCATATTAAAACACGATTTATGATTATCTGACAGTTAAGTTAAGGTCATACATTGTTTTGTGGGTTATTCGATTCAATCACAATCCACCTTAACCTGTATTGAAATTAGGTGAATCCGACAACGAAAAACGACTGTTTTTTTCCACTAAATCGATTATGAAATCAACATTAAACAGTTAATATTGCTAAAAAAGTCATGAAAATTTGACCAGTTGGTTAATTGGTTAATATTATACCCAACAATAAAGTAAGAAAAAACTTTACAAAAATGAAGGTAAAAAAATCAATATTTATCAAGAATTAAAAAAAAAGTATTTTTTTACTGTTTTTAACAAAAAAAATAAGTTAATTTTGAGTAAATTTTATACAGTATTTAGTTATGAAACATAAACACAAAGTTATGCACGTTTATGTAATGTTTTTGGTAAATTATAGTTTTACTACCAGCCTATAGCAGACATTGGACTTAGGTTAAAATTCCCCCCAAAAACACAAAATCTTTTTACACCACTTTTTTCCATTCAAACACAGTCCAAATTAACACGCATTTTCTATCACAATCGAAGCATTGTTTCGTCACAATTGTGGTATTGAAATGAACGCAGGTCACCAGGTCGTCGTTAATTAAATTTTCAATGAAAACCCGAAACAAATTTTTACGCTGAATTTTTAAAATAGGTCATTTTTCTTGTAAAATTTTATTAATGTAAAAATATATAAGTTTATAACTAAATGAAATTTGTTTTTTATAGCATTTATTTGACAAATTTTCAATATTTAATTAAATAATTTTTCTTTTATCATTTTTTTATTTTTTTTGCCAAATGACATAAAAATTAAATTGCAAAATTTTTTTGAAAATTTAAAATAAAACAAATACGTTCTAGAAAACTTCCACAGATTATGACGTCATAATCAATTGATCTGTTGTCCACGAATTCTTTAAACCTTGGTGAACTGCAAAAATCAGCATAATTGTTGTCGCGAACCAGCGTGTTATAATTAACCGTTCATGCAGGCTGGAATTAAGCTTATGCAGCTTAAAGGAACTTAAAAAGAAAGTGCAAGTACGGAAATAAGGGTTTCGCTTTAGAATCTGGCAGGAATTTAGGAAATTGGAAAGCGATTTGTTAAAAAAATGTCCGACGCTTATACTTTAAATACGCATTAAATAAAGATTATTCCAAAAAAGGTTAAGGTAAATATATGTTAATGTTAACCAACTAGTTAACTGTTCCTGATTTTTTTCTATTTTTACTGTTCATTTGTTGATTTTATATTCGATTTAGTGGAAAAAAACAGTCGTTTTCCGTTGTCGGATTCACCTTATTTCAATACAGGTTAAGGTGGATTGTGATTGAATCGAATAACCCACAGAACAATGCGTGACCTTAACTTAACTGTCAGATAATCCCGATTCATTTAAATTCAATCGATTTGTCAGAATTGCAATTTTCAAACCTGTACAAATAATTGTGTAATAAGAGGAAAACAGTTTGTAAAAACATCTTTTAACAACTTACAATATTTTTATTGCGGCAATATCATAAAAATAGGCGCGATGTTTGCTTTGATGACGTCACATTTTTGTTATGACGTCATCAAACGCAGATGCGTTACATCGACAAGGTCAAGTAAATTTGCCAACGCAGCAATCAACCACGTTGACCTCTCAAAATCGGGTCACGTGCCAATGAACCTGTTACGTCACAACCTGAAACAGCGTGACGTCATCATCTGGCGACATGTGACGTCACGGACTTCATAACATTGATATTGAGAGATATAATCTAGTACAAATCTCCTTTGTTAAGTCATAATCAAGGAAAAGTAAGGATACTCTCTCAGCTGGACTTCGTTTTCTCCTCTCTCTCTCACTTTCCCTCTCTCGTTAGTTTCTTTATTATATTTGCCTTCTTCTTGTGGCGTGGTATGTAACAGAGTGGTGTGAATATGAGAGGGTGTGAGATCTCGGGTTCTACATTTAGGTAGTTGGCGGTGAGGTGTAACTAGCTAAGGTACTTCGCACTTTTTACAAGTTTTTTGGCTTAGAAATTAAATACGAGTTTTAATTTGTGTTTGGGATAAGTAGTGTAAAAATTAAGAGATTGTTTTGCTAAATTTCAGTTAATTTTTTCTTAATATAGAGGTTTTGCGTTTGCAAAGTTGCAATAGTTTTGAAGAAATATTTTTTTTTGAAAAAAATTTGCAAGTTCAGTTTAAATATAAATTTTTCACCGAAAATGTATTTTTAATTAACTAAAACCTAATATTTTTGTATCCAATTGACACAAAAACTTTTTTTAGACTATCGGAAATTTTAGACTATCGGAATTTTTTTGAATTTTTATAACTCAACTAAGAATCGCGTTTTTAGTTCACTTGTTTATAAATTTTAAAGCTTGTTTATCAGGTAAGCCTTTTAAACGGAAATAATGTTTTTTAATATTACTTAAGTATACGATATTTAATGATTAGTAATTAGTGAATACAGCATATCAGGACCTAATTCATATCACGATATTAGGTATTTAAATTTTAGGTATAATTAGAGGGGGGACGTAAACAATTAAACCTTCGCATAAAATTAAACCTTGGGTATTTTTTTAAATAAAAAAAAATGTTAAAATTTTTTTTAATTTAAAAATGTCATTAAATTAACATTATAAACTCTTTAAAAAACTAATTTTGTTTCCATTACATTTTACAAACTCGTGGAAATATAATTATTTCTTGCGTCGCGTTAGTTTTCGTATGTAATAATGTATTTAGTCATTATCGGGCACCCATATTCGTTGATTGGGTTTTCCATATTCGAAATATTCTATTTAAAAAATTGTTGATACCGTTTTTTGCGCAAATTAACAATAGTTTATGTAATATAAAACTTCGCCGTTTGACAATGTTTATTAGTTAGTTATAGTTTTCAGTTGTAGGAATGTGAATAAATTAAAATTTTGTACTTTTTAACAAAAAAATATAGTTTGTAAATTGCCTTTGTGTTTTTAAAACAGCTAGAATTAAAAAGAAAAATTGTTGTTTTTAACAATTAATAGATTTAGTTGTACTACAAATTAATTATATATATAGTGTTAGGTAATTCTTATCTTAAAAATTAGTTTTTTTTTACTAAAACGCAGTAAATTAAGATTTAATTAATTTATGTCGCATTAATTTACGAACCGTAATAATTGATTTTATTTCAACGGGTCACTTACCTCTAGTATGGTCCTAATACGCCCGATTTAATGCATCGCAAATTTTAACGGTAGCCCAACGTGAAATTTAATTGTTTAATAAAAAAATAGGTTAAAGAAGTTAAAAATTGAAAGTTAAAAGAAAATAAAAACAAAATATTTTTTATTTAAAGTATTTTTACATATTTTTGGATATGCACTTTTTTTATTTTTTAAAAACAAAATTTTTCCGTTCAAAAAACTACTAAAAAAGCTAAAAATTTCTATCTTATTTGTTTGACGATTTATATATTTTTATATCCTTGTGACGTCACCCGAGCATGAGTTGCAATTTTAATCTGATGACGTCATTAATTTCGAGCAAATCGCAAGCGTAAGAAATGAGGTCTCATGACTTCAGAAATTTCACCACAAAACCTCAAAGTTATGAACTAAAAAGTTTTATCTGAAAATTTCCTATAATGCGATATCGTAGTTAAGAATTTTGCATAAAACGCGTAAGGTATTATCGCACTCACGTATGTTTATGACGTCACAACGAGCCTTTATCGTGTTAAGGCCGGCGTTATATTGGCAGTCGCGAATGAATTTTCAGTATTCGGTATGGGAAAGTTGAGATGTTACTTAGGTCTAGAAGCTTATTAGTATCAATTTTTTAGGTTATTTTTTAAGTTTTATTTAATATTATGAGGTTTAAAACAAATTTTAATTATTTTTCAGGTATTTTGAATGCAACAAAAGACCGTTTATTAATAATAAAAAAACTGAAAATCATTTCGGAGATTTTAAAGCCTCAATACCGGAAATAAGTTCTCATATTTCGGCGAAAAAAGGTGATTTTATCCCGATCCCCAAAAACATCGATAATTCAAAGATATCTGAACACCGCGAAAATATGAAAACCTCCCCGGTCAACGAAAACCTTTACAGCAGGAAGAACTTTACAGGTTAGATTCTCTAAATTTTTTTCTTAAATTTCATTTTCACCTTAAAAAATCGAATTTTTATTTTATTTTAAGACTTACGTCCCATTAAAACTTGAAATCAAAAACTTATTGATTACATTTGGTCTGTTAACGCCCGAGTTAAAATTTAAATTATTTTTCTAATTCGAAAAACTGACAAATTTACTTTTTTTACGAGTTTTGATTTTAATTTAACGAAATTTTATTATTAACTGTTTATTTCGTTAGATTTTAATTGATTTCCTAATCAGAAAAGTGTCAAAAATAAGATTTTAAAAACTTAATTTTTTGTTTTCTTATAAAAAAGAAATAAAAATAATAAAAAACGTCAAAAATTTGTGTTTTAAAAATTATGTAAACTAAACCGGAATTTTTGTATTGAAATTAACGAATTAAATTTTAATTATGACGTCACATAATCGAATTGTTACATCACAATAACAACTTCATTTCGCTTTCGATGTAAATGTTTCTTAGAAATAATTTTATTAGCGAAAAAAAAACGAAATTAAAATAATTAAAAGGCGTTAATTACATATATTGGGGACTTAAATTTAAATGAACCGCGTATAGTTAAGGGACATAAATATATCTGCGAATGTTAATACCTATACAATACACAAATATATTTAAATTTGTTTTTTAATAAATAAAAAAAAATTGTTTTTTTTTTACCTTTCTTGAATTAATTAATTAATTAATTTTTAACTTAAACGCTTGCTTGCGAATTTCCTATTTGGCTTAAATTACCATCTCATTAATTATGACGTCACACGAGGCCCTACCTGTTATGTCATAACTGTTCGAAGTGATTTGAAAAGTTTTCGCTACTAAAAATAGCTACGTTTATGTCTGGAAAATTGGAAAAACCCAACAAAATATTTAAATTAATTGATCCGTGTTATAAGTCACATGCATTACAAATTAAAACGTAAGAAAATAAGGAATTAGTTTGTTGTTTGATTGTAATTTTACGTGATTAAGTTAATTTGTAATCGTGATTTTGCTTTTAATATAACATTTGTTATTACTCTTTTATTTTTTTTTAAATAAAAATAAATTTTTTGTGTTTTTTGTCTTTGAAAATATACTAAAAATGTTGCTAATTTTTTAACAGTTTTAAAAAAGTATTATAAACCCAAGTTAATCTTTTGATCAAATTTTAAACCTTTTTTAAACAACAACTCAATTTTTTTTTCAACAGTTAAGCAGCAAGTTCCTCGTTTGGACGAAAATATTCTCCAAGAGATTAACTGTGGAACTCTTGAGTCAGTTAACAAGAATCTTATCATGCAGAATTATCTAAACAGCATGCAGAGAGCTTTCAATGTCGCCACTGGAGGCGATAGGGAACAACAACAATGGGTAAATATATTATCATGCTATCTGGGGTTCGAATCCCGGCAAAACCCAATTATAATTTGTTTAATTTACTTAAAGAAAAGTGTTTTTTATCATAATATTTTGTGTAGGACCATAATGACGTCACAAAGTCACCCGTATCACGTGACTTAGTTCTCAAAACCAAGGCGTTGGAAAACTGGCCAAATACCAACAGCAACAACTCAGTCCCACAATACAACTTTCTTATACAACAACAACTGATGCAAGCTGCCCTCGCCAACGCTGCTGCTGGGAGACTACAAGCGTTACCAGGCAACGCTTTACAGGCCATGGCTTTGTCTTTAGCTGCTGGAGTTTCACCAAACGCAATGCAAGCTTCGTTGGCTCATTCGCCTGTTCAAAAAGAGAAGGTAATATTTGATCTTAAATTTTATTGAAGATGTGTGTATCAAAACATACCCACAATGGAGTTTAGTGGGCGATATATGTTTAATTTGTAGGCTTACAAAGTACGCAAAACTGCTGTTTGTGGTGAGCGAGTAAATTTTTGCGGGCAAATATTAGTTGTGTTTTATTTTGTATTATTTTTTTTAGGACGCAAGCCCACAAGACCAACCTCTCGATTTATCCTCAAAACTTCCACGTCGACAAAGTGAGGATAAACAACAACGACCACAAGATGGCAATAAAGCGGCATCAGGTAAACTTGAATTTATTTTTTAGTAAAAACAAAATGGCCACCGCATGCCAAAACGCACTTAAAAACTCATAACAAAATAATGCCTAACAATTAAAACACTCTAATTATGTTAGAAACTGGAAAAAAATGCGCAAATTTGAGCTTTTTATCAAATAAGTTTTTCATTTAAAAAGTTAACCCGTTTTTTTGGTGTTTATTTTAGTTAACAATATTATGGAAACAGTAAACCCGATGTTTCAACAACTTTTAAGAAACAACCAAATAGCTCCAACATTCCCTACTCTCTTTAACGGGGGTTTTGCTGGTCTTGGGGGTCAACTTAACCCCAGCCCAATATCGCCCCCTATGACAGCTGCAACTTACGCCCAACAATTTCAGGTTTGATTTTGTTGTAGTTAAAATTTTATTTTTTTTTTAATTTTTTTTTTCGATTAAATAATTTTTTTAATTTTTTTTTCTAGAATTTATTGGCCTCTGGAATGTACCCCCCACAAAACCACGTGATGTCAACATTACCCACATTCTACGGGTCCAACTCGCAAGGTTCAAACCCCAGATCGACCCCTAATAACACTGCTAAAAGGGGAAGACCCAAGAAACGATCTTATGGAATGGAATCGCCCATTACCCCAGCTGGTACGTTTAAAAAAAAATTAATTTAAATTTTGTTTGTATTTTTAAAATTTAAAATTACAACTCAAATTATTTTTTTAGGTCAAATGACAAAAAATCTTCTCTTTGATTCGATCACCAACAAAAAAAATTTATCGGAAGTTTACGGCGCAATTCCGCGGCAAAATGGTGATTTTATTGCCGCCAACACATCGCCGAAAGCACCGGGGTCACCAGATTTGCCTCATAAATGTGATATTTGTGACAAATGCTTCCAAAAACAAAGCTCATTAACTCGTCATAAATATGAACATACAGGTAAAAGTTTATTTTATATCTAAATTTGAAGGTAATTTTTGAAAAATAATGTAATACCAGCAGCATACTGTAGTGGTCAGAACACTTGACTTCACTACATAAGGTCGTGGGTTCGATCACCACTACTGTCAAGCTATAGCACCCTTAAGTAAGGCGCTATAAACGGTATGAACTCCCGCTAGGCTAACACTAATCAGAAGTTTAATTATCGGGCAATTATATTCCAAACTGCCAAAGGCAACTCGAGACTGGGTCAGGGTAGCTTATGTTACTTTATGTTTAGGTCGTGAAGTCGACTTTTTTTCCAATTCGAGGATAAATAAATGTAAAAAAAATGATATTTTTTTTAAAACGTTTTTTCCTTTTTAGGCAAGCGGCCACATCATTGCAACGAATGTGGAAAATCGTTTAAACATAAACATCATCTAATTGAGCACCAAAGGTTGCACAGCGGGGAAAAACCCTACCAGTGCGATAAATGTGGAAAACGATTCTCACATTCAGGTAAGCACTTTAAAGTTGCTTCTGCTTAATTTTTTTAGTCGTTTTTTTTGTTTCGGCTTTATGGAACTTTTTTTGTATAAAATAGCTTGTTTTAGTTTATTGTTGTTATTTTAAAATATTCATATTAGCAAATTTAAAACAATTTTCTTAGATTTATAATTTTTTCTGTTTTTACACTTTTAAATAAATTCTTAATCACAAGGCAAATGCCAAACCAAATTTTATAAACGTAACTTTATTCATTTTTTGATTAATTCTTTATTATTATATTTAATTTAAATCATTTCTCATTAATATAGGATCATATTCGCAACATATGAACCATCGGTATGCTTACTGCAAACCCGAGGATAATATTATGCACGAACTTCGACAACAAATGAAGAAAAATGGGGAATTAAACAATAAACAACAACGAAAACGAAGTAAGTAGCAGCCATTTTTATTTAAAATTTAAATTTTAGCAAGATGTTAAAGTAAATCTAATAAAATTTGTGTTTTTAATACACTAGGTCTAAAATATTATTGTTTTTCTTTTAATATTATTTGCGGCCATTTTTTTGTTAAACAAAATAAAATAAATCTTAAATTTTTTTTTTACTTTTTTAGAATCACCAGAGAAGAATCTTTACTCTGACAACACCGCACAAAAACGAAGCCCCGAAAACATCGGGAATCCCTTTCCCTCTTCGCGGGCTCACCTGCCCTCATTCCTCGGCGCATTTTTAGGCAAAGACTCGATCCCAGCCCAAAACTTTGTGGCCAATAGTCCGGTGATGAAAACCGAGACACCTAGCGATTTTTACGAGAAAATAATGATCCAAGCTCGCAAACAAATCGAAGAAGAAGGCAAAGCACAAAAAGACGATTCTGACGTCACAGAGAAGGTAGAGCCAGAAGCGAAACGCGTTAAAGTTGAATCACCGCTCCATAGCGCCCCCACCGGCCAATCTGAGCAAACCAACGAAGAGCAACATTTGAAGTCGAACGTCACCGAAAGAGTTTTCAGTGGCGTAGTATCGCCGGGATTTCCCCATTCTGATGACGTATCATCAATGTCACCCTCCCCCTCCTTATCGTCATCGCCTCCCTCTCCGGCAATGACGTCACCAGCTCGGCCAATCAGCGGCGAGCGAAATCGCCATGTGGCTTTGAAAGGCTCGGCCTCTTTTTTGCACATTCCAGTCGCAGCAGATATTTAAATAAAAACAAAAAACAAAAACACGTGACAATTTTGACCGCGTGTCTACATTTGTAACCACGTGACTACAATCGTGATCACGTGACATTTATTACTTAGTTTATATAACAAAAACAAGTGTTTTTTTTGTTTTTTTTCACGTACTACTTTTGTTTTCATTTTTGCGTACTATGTTTATCTTCAACGTTATTGTGTTACTTCATAATCACCACGATTGTCTTCACGTACTCAGTGTATTACGTCATAATTACTTCATTATTTTCACTTCAATGTTTCTTACTATATTCACTGCTTTCAAATTTTCGTTTTTTTTCTTCACAAAAAATTGTTTTATTTTTTATTTCTTCAATTATTTCCGTACGTGTCTGAAAAATTATATTCCGAATTTTTTTTTATTTTTGTTGTTGTTGTGTGTTTTTTTTTGTTGTTTTTTTCGTGACGTCATCTTTTAAAGTGCCTACTTTTATTTGTGCACGTTTAAGTTATTGTTTACGGTTGCTTAATTGTTTTGTCGACAAAGGGACCAACTGTTACGTCATAATACACTGTACCTTTTTCCGAATTGTTACGTCACGCAGTATCGATTATTACGTCATACACAAGTCATTATTACACAGCTGCTTCGCTTCATAACGCTTAGGCACCCTTACTATATAATCTGCATGGCGAAAACGGATTGTTTTTTTGCATGACGTCACTTTAACTTGCATGACGTCATAGTGTTAACGACAAACAATTTAATTGTGTTAAGTTAGGTGCGTTTTTTTACATGTTTTCGTATGGATCTGGATTATGTTGAAAGTTTTAATTAATTTTGATAATTAAAAATTAAAATTAAATTTTAATTAATTTGTTATTTCAATAATTTCAACTTCGTTCATTTTTTTTGACTGTTTCACATTAGAAGGTCGAAAATTCCTTTAGCGTTGATTTTTTTCGTTTCTTTTTCTTTTGCAAAATGTGCATAGTCGTGACGTCATTCCGGCTTGTTTCTAGCCATGACGTCATACTTTTGTGTACTGCCTTTTTTGTAACAAAATTATATACCAAGTGTACTAATCGCTGCAATATATTATTCGTTTTGCATTATAATAAAGGCTATTGCAATTGTAAAAATGAATTTGACTTAAGAATTTTTTTCAGTTGGGCATAGGGCTTTGGGTGTTTAAAGGTTTTAATTTTTGCTAATAAAAGTTTCTCTATAAAATTATAATGTAGAAACTGTATAACTGTATTGTATAAAACATTATTTTCCTCGAAATTGTTTGGTCAAATTTTGAGATAGGATTTTACATTGAGGATAACTAGTAAAACTCACCCGAGCGTATTAAATACAAACTGTGAGGATTTTAAAAAATGTAAACAAAAAATAATTTTAAAAAAGTTGTTGAAGTTGTTTTTGTGTTAAAAAGCATGTTTTATTTATTTGTAGGTTGTCTTATTTTTATCTTTTTTTTACTTCAAAGCTTTGTATAAGAATAGAAACTGCTACATTAACGTACACTATGTTGAATATTGTTTTATCTGCAAAACATTCAAGTTAAGTCTGTGAAGGTAGCAACAAGATTTAACGAAAAGAAAAGCTATTTTTTCTTGAGATACCATCAGTCTGTCAGTTAGTCAGTTTATAATATTCGACTTGATAAGTATTACTTCTGTTAGTTTGTTGGCTGTTTTGTCTACCCAGTCAGCCAGTGCCAATATCTGCCTTATTAAATTAAACAATTTCTTATTATTACTAAACCAGTCTGAAAAGTAGGGCAGTTTTCGACGATATCTCGTGCGTGCAAGCGTAAAAAAATGCGTGACCGCGCGTGCACGCGTACTAAAATTTTCGGTCTATGCGTGCACGCGTGATTTACGTTGGCGTGTTTTAGGCGTCATAACTGCGCGTGCACATTTTTTTAAGACACCAGGCGTGCAAAACGCTAATTCCAGGCGTGCACTTTTTTTATGAAAAAAATCTCGTGCGTGCACGCTGCCCTACTTTCCAGACTGGTTACTAAATTAATAACTTGTTTTGTATGAACAAACGCCAGCAACGTTTAAATAATTGAAGATTAAAAACAAATTAAACTAAAACAAAAATAACAAGTTATTCAATGAACCAGTTTATTCTTTTGCCAGCTACTTAATATAAACAGAGATTAAAAACAACTTAAAATTAAAAAAATGACAAGTTGGACAGAAGACCCTCTTCGAACAAGTAATCGAATTTCTCTTGTTAACTTAGATGTGATTGGTCAACGACCTGAGCCCATTGTTCCAGATGGAGTCTGGATTGAGATCCAACCAAATATTCTAGATAATGAGGCTGGGGTGAGAGTTAAGTTTTCTTTTTTTTTCTTTTTTTGTGGGTGTAAATTAATACAACTCGCTTGGTGTAGTTGTAAATACACTTGGTTTTACAACATTGGCGTTGAGTAGATCCCTTTTACTTTTATGCTGTAGCATCCCTGACCAATGAAATATAAATATTTCAAACTTCTGATAATTCAAAAACCATTTGGCATATTAATTATCAGGCATTTATATTTAATAATATTCCAATCTTTTTAGTTTACTCTAGACTTGATTAGGGTAACAAATTTTACTCTATGTTTAAGCCATGAACTTGCTCTTCCCATATCAAATATGAATTAAAATAAAAAAATCAAATATATAAAATTTTAATTTTGTTAGGAAAATGCAAGGTTCGAGCAAGATAAATTGATGTCGATATTAAAAGAAAAGGAAGAAAAACTGAAAAAATTTCAGAAAGATGTTCAAAATCGAGTCACAAGAGCAGCACAAATCCATAAACAACAGCTGATAAATGAGCAAGTTGAAAAGGTAAACAATCATGATTATTTTAATTTTTTTAAATCAAGTTTTTTTTTTGTTAGTGTTAAAAAAGTTTTAATTTTAATGTTGTTCTATATATAATAGTATGTTGGATTTTTAATTTTATTTATGATATTTATATTTCACTTTTTTCTGGAGCCTGCTATTTTGTAAAAAAAAACTTTTTATATTAAGTTTGACTCTTAACTCTTTTAAAACTAAATTAATTTTAATTAAGTATAGTTTTAAATTATAAAGACCAGTTTTAACAAAAAATATAAAAATAAAATTTGTTTGAATTCTAGTTGCAATTAAAATTATATATATACTAATAATTTATTATTAGATGGAAGTAGAACAAAAAGTTTTATACAGAAGTGCTAAAGCAGCAGAAAAACACACACCGAAAAAAAATCATTGTTTATATAACTCCAATCCTATTGCTATCAACTGTTGTGGGCAAATTGAAGCTGCACCAAGTTTTCAAACAAGCTACAAATCAAAAGAGGTTTGTTTACAAAATAAAAGCATAACTAAACATGTGTTAAAAGTGATTATAAAGCATCTACACAAAATAAAGTTTGGTTAAGACATATATATACATGTGACCAATTAAAAGACTAAATTTCACGGTGAATGAATAAAAGGCTAAACATAAAAAAAAAATTTTTATCCTAATTTTTTATTAATTTTATTTCGAATAGGACCCTGTGTTAAATATATGCATGGGACAATCTGAACATTTACAGCGGAAAGCCCGTAAAAAGTTGGCAGCCAAACTAATTGTTCCAGATAATAAAGTTGTTGAGAAACCCTCAGTGAGTAACAACTTACCAGGAGGGGTATGGGGTGTTGGAACTACCAGAGATGTAGGTTTTGTCATACTTTTAATTAATCAAATATTTGTGTATACAGTATTTTTATCCATGTGCATTTTTGTGTATGTTGTCTTTTTTTATCTCATTTAGATTTTATAATTAATTATAAATATATTGTTGGTTTAAACATAAAAAATATATAATATTTTGTAAAATTAAGCTTTAGTTATTAAATCCCAAAAGCCTTTATTAATTTTGTGTATAGATCTTTAAAACTAGTATTTCTAACTTTAATCGATTTATTACTTACTTAGAAATAAATATTTACTAAATTAACAAAAAAGTAATTTTTCCTTTTGTAGAAAAATGATGCTAGAATAGCAGAAGAAATACAAAACAACACAACAACTAACAACAACCTGGGCCAGAGTTTTAACAATCTTACTTTAAATGAATTTAATCAAAACAAGGACAAACTGCAAACAATTCCTGCAACTCCAGCACCACAAGATGTCGCTCTTGCCTCAGTACAAGAAGCTATTACCTGTGGTTGGTTAACCAAAGTTTAATTAAATTTGGCAAAAAAATTAAAAAAATCATTTAAAAATATAATTTACCAAAAAGTTTAAAAAATCAAATAAAAAATTTTTCTTTTAAATAATTTTCAGGGCTTAAAGAACGTAACCTTGACAATGTAACTCCGTGTTTAAGGGAAACCCCCTATGTAGATATATCAGGAGACCTTGAGTTAGCCCCCATTCATGCTTCAGCGCACATACCCAGTGTTGTCCATTTTAAATCACAAATATCATCACAATGGGAAAGGTTTAAAAGTTATTTTTTTGTTTATTTATTCTGCAGACAGTTGTATGCATTCAGCTTGTTTAATTACAATTGAATCACGTTAAAGAGTTTATATTTGTTTTATTTATTCAGCAAAGAAATAATTCCAACAGATTTAAGTCATGTTCTCAAAGACAAAGTTATTGTTTCAAGATCGTTCTCTAAAATCAATCCACAAACTATTTTGGTGCCAACTGAGAAAATCGAAAAACCTCAAAAATTAGGTAATTTTTTACTTAAAAAAGGCTTAAAAAGTCAACTCTATGGCCTCTTAAAGGTTTTTTTACTGATATTCCTAATTTTACCTATATTCAAAAAGGGTATTTTTTGCTATTTATGCCTTATACATTAACCAGTTATTATTCACTAATTTATTACTACATTTTTATCAAAAGTTTTTTAACAAAAAATTAAAATTTACAGATGAACCTTCAGCACCACCTTTTCTATATCCTGGTGCAATTGCTTATGAACAAAAACGAGCCAATCAGAAAGCTCGCTGGATGTCACGGCGGGTGTTTGCTGATGCAGAACGAGAACATTCAAGAGAGCAAGCGAGAATTAAAATCCACAAACAAAGAATTGAAAAGTAAATGTATTTAATTTAAAATTTTGCAGCTGCAATTTTTAAATCAGCAGCATAGAGTATTGATTAGAACACTTGCTACACGATATGAGGACTAGGGTTCGATCCCCACAGCTCTTAAGTTGTAGCGCCCTTGAGTTGGTATAAACTCCTGCTGAGCCGTCTCTTAATCAGCAGCTCAATTATCGAGCAAATATAATCTATAATATTCCAAACTGCCACAGGCAACTTGGGACTGGGTCGGAGTAACAGTTGTTACGATATGTTTGGGTCGTAAAATTGACCTTTAAACATTAAGGATAAATAAGTATAAAAAAAACAAATATTGTATAAATTTTACCTTAATACAATCTTTAAATTTCTTAAATTTTTAGAATCCGAGCAGAAAAAGAATTGGAGCGTGAAATTATTGAAGCAAAGTCACGTGATCAAGTGATGGAAGCAATGGTTGCCAAACAACGACAACTTGAACAATCCCAACTAAAAGAGAAAAAATTGAAAAGGAAAAAAGAGAAGCAAGTTAAACAACAAAAGATATCACAACGGTATTGCATTGTTAATATTTTCAATTTTTTAGATTTATTCTTAATGTGGAAAGGTTGACTTTAATGCTTTAACATTGGGTAATAATTGTTTTCCTGACAAAATCTCGAATTGAATTTTTTGCCCAATAATTAATCTGTGATTAGTTTTTGGCTCAGTTTTTGGTACTGTTTGTAGTGCCACACTTTAACATGGAGACAGGAAGGATCAAACCAAAGGCCTCATGTAGTACAGTCAAGTTTACAATGGATAATTTATGTCTATCAATGCTTGTGTTTAAGTCTTAACTAAGTTCTTTATTTTTAATTTTATTAATAATTTGGGCAATATAATCACGATTTTTAACTTTGCTTTAAAAAATTTTAAATTTATATATATATTAAATTTTTTTTAGGTTTTCGGTTGCTTTAAAGACACAATTAAGGGAGAAAACAGAACAAAATAAATTAGAGCTTCCTCCATTATGTATGTGTGGACCTACTTTCTGGGATACAGATCCAGATACTTGTGCTAATAATTGTATTTTCTACAAAAATCAAAAAGGTAGGATTTTGCATTTTTTTAGCTTTTCTTTTATTTAATACATATTTTGGTTTTTCTTGTATTTTGGTTTATCATGATGTCAAAAGCCAGTTTATTTTGTATATTTTTTAAATTCAAATTTAGTAAAATTAAGTAGTGTGGTATACTGGTTATGGCATTGGATTATGAGATGAAAAGTTACAGGTTTAAGTTGCACTAAGGCCACACTATTCACCCTTGAGCCAGGCGTTTACAAATTTTACACGCCACAACAACATACCCTTCCCCAAAAAATATTAAAACTTATTGTCTTAAGGTGATATGGAAAATATATATTACATGTTAACCTAATCCAAAATAGTGCCAGTATAGAATATTATTCACCTTTTTTGCCTTATTTTCTAAACCACAAAAACGCCTGTATTTATAATGCTTTTATTGTTTAAAATTACTACATTTAAACTTAGAACCTGGGCTAAAATTGAATTTTTTATAGCAAAAAATATCTTTTTTTAGCATATGACAAAGCATTAGAAGCAGTATTAAAAGCGGTTGAAAGAAACCTTGGACCGTTCCATAAAGATCGACTTCAAAAATGCAGTGTTGCCCTTTCTCTCGTGACCGAGAAAGAAAACATGGGTGATGATACTACAAGATCTGTATTTACTGATCGTTCCAATCTAAGCGGAAACACTGAACATTCTAGAGAGGGAATCACTGCTTATTCTAACCGTGGAAACTTTACTTTTCGATCCGAAGTTTCCTCCCCCAGTTTGTTATCCGTTAATGGACTTTGATTAAAAAATAATAAGATTATAGATTTTTTATTTGACTTGTAAATTAACATTTATAATTTCTTAGATACTTTATGTAGTTTTAAATGTGTTAATTGTGACATTATGTGCTTGTTAATGTTAGTTTTTTAATAAAAATATTGTTTACATATTTTATTAATTAGTTAGGCAAAAAATTAGATTTATTTTAAGTTAAACTATGGAAAAACACAAATTAAAAATTCTTTTTTGCATTATTTTTAGACAATACTTAAAACCTATATAAACAACTATTTGGCGGAAAACACAACTAATAAGTAAAATAAATTTTTTTTTGAGGATAAACATAAAAATCTACGTTCAGTTTTTCTCTGTTGTGACGTCATAGAGAAATGTTTTTACGATCAGCTGATTGTCATGCTATAGTTGAGTTGTAAAACTAAATGATGACGTTATATAATTCACTTTACAAAATAAAATACGGTGAATCATTGATAATTACGTAAGCGAAATAAGGTGTAACAAAATAAATACAACCCAAAATAAATCTGGTTTGGGGAATTTATTTCTTTCTTATTTAGGAAATCTAATTTTGTCAACTTTTTAGTATTCTGCGAACGTTTTTTAGGGTGTATATATATAATTTTTTTATAACGAAATAAACTTGTGAGAGTAATGTAGATAATTACTAAATAAACGTTACATGCTAATACTAGGCAAACAAATTATACTTAAATATAATATATGGCTCATACAATTAGTAAAATACTGTTATAGATTATTAAAATTAAACCAAGAAGTTGTCAACTTGACACTACAGCATGAGAGCAGCGGGGATCAAACTCAGGACCTCATATAGCTTTTTATTAATAAAATTTGTTCAAGACAACATAATTACAGTAAAATTAAATGTTAAAATGTAATATTTAAACTTGTTAATTTACAATGTACTTTTGACCCTTTTACTTTTCAGATTATATTTTGTTAATATTACTAAGTCAATTAAGTTAATATTAAAATTAGGTTTTATTTTAAAATAAAAGAAATTAAATTATTCCCAAAATGGAAGTGGAACCTTTTTGGTGGAAAAATCTGGAGGGAAGGGATTTAATTCATCCTGATGATGAAGAAGATAACAACCTCATGAAAAACTGGAAAGGTTTAAAAATGAAATAGCCTAATTAATAAGAAATATTGTAAATAATATAAAGATATTAAATTAAAATAATTTTGGTAAAAAAATATAATAAAAAACGTATATAACCGTTACAGCATAAATAAATTATATATATATAATTCCTAAAAAAAATTGTAAAAGAAAAACTAGCCTATATATATATGATAAAATAAAAAATTTTGAGTAGAATTTTTAAAAGCATAAGAGTAAACCAATTTTAAAAACTAATAATTTTGTAAAATACTAAAAACTACCGCCCACATTTTTTAGTATTTTTGTTAAATTTATTTAGAAAATTTACTTTTAATTTTCTTTTACAGGCAAATCAAGTGGGGAAAATGTCCCAAGTTTTGGCTGGAGAATTGCACTTAATCATAAATTTCAAAATTGCCCAAAAAGTTGGAATCTACCTCCTTTGACACAACTTCCCTCTCTCGTAGGGTTGGGTGTAAGGTAAAAGTTTAAAAAATCTAAAAAAAATTGTAATTCTTAAAAATTATGTGAAAAATTTTTGTAAAAAAAATTCTAAGTAGAATTTTGGGCAAAATTTTAATATTTTGGTGCAGACTAACAGAACATAAACTATTTTAACATATATATATATTTTTTGTACAGATATCTTTATTTTTACAAGCAAAGGGCACAGGTAAATAAGAAACCTTGCATGGACTTTTTTAATCAAATGCCACTTCACCAAATCTATGGTTTGTTTGTTTTATGTACAAGTCCACATTTTCTTTAAAATTTTTTTAATTAAAATAGATTAAATGTATTTGAATGTACTGATAAAATAATCTATTGTATGCACTTAGATTAAAGTATATATATATTATTAAAAAAAAGTAATATATTAAGTATACATTAAACAGTTAAATGTAAAGGTTTTATGTGTAATTTTGTTGGTAATTGACTATTGTTAGTTTATTTTACACAAAAACATACTTATAAGATTTTTTTACCATTTTTTTTTATTTTAGGTGTACCCCTAGGTGGTATAGGAGGAGGAACCATTAACCGAGGTTGGGCGGGAGATTTTTGTAAATGGCAACTACAACCTGGAATCTATTCTTTTGATTCGCCGACTGCTGATCAGGTTTTTATTCAAAAAAATTGTGTTGCTTGCTTAGCAAATATTGTTTTTATTGGACTAAAAATATATTTTTTTAAACTAGAAGTATTTACATTTTAAAAAAATATGAATTTTAAAGATTTATTTATATTTGAAATACGGTTTAAAGTTTTGTATTCTGTTTACCCAATTAATAAAATCAAAATTTTTAATTAATAAAACCCGAACTATTAAAAAAAATGTTTTTTAGTTTATAGTAACCATTCGACGAAAGAACAAGACCACTTTTCAGAAAGTTCTAAACACCAGACCCGCACCAACCACTCATCTAACCAGCTGGAACTGGTCTTTTGATGGTTCTTATTCATTTTATCATGGTCTTTATCCAAGGGCATGGACAGTTTATGAAATACCTTCAGAGAATGTGGTTCTAACTTGTAGACAGGTTTCCCCAGTGTTTCCAGATGACTATGAGGTAATTTTAAATAATTTGTTGGAAACACCTTTTCATATATTGATAATTTATTGTAATACAAGTTATTAAATAAATAATCTTAAATTGAAATTGAAAATTTGTTAATTTAAATGAATTTCTTATTAACAAGGTTATTAAGTTTATTAATGTTTATTTTTTTTATTCAAATTCTAACTGGGTTTAAAATCTATTTCCTAATTAAAAGTTAAAACTGAAAGTAATTTTCTATTCCAGTATACCAAATTAAATTCCTAAATCAACATTATCCTCTTTTCTTACGCTTGTTTGTACAAGACAAACAGTTATTTTAATATAACTTGGAAATTTACAAAATTTAAATATTGGTTTTTGCCACTAAACACACAATATATAATATTACTAATACAAGAAAACTTTATTTAAAATATTCCTATTATCAAACTACTGTAAGGCCCTGCTTTATTATTTTGACCAATTTTATTTGATTTGATTATTTTGAATTTTAAGCATGACTAACCACTTGACACTAAGGGTTTTTATAACTTTTTATATAGGTAACCAAACATAATAATAATATTGGCATTGCTTCATTGGTTATGTTTAATTAAATATATTGGTTGCCAATATTATCAGCCAACTGTTGACAACCTTAGGTTTATTGTTATTTTGACACCACCTTTAATAAAGTTATCTTAAAATATAATATCTTATAAAATTAACAATATTTATGTTTATTAAAAAATCTTGGCAAAAAATCGAAAAAAAATTGGAAGTATTTATATTAAATTTTGCACATATTGTAAAGAACAAATGAAAAACAAAAAATTATTTAAGAATTAATGTATTTAGGATACAAGTCTTCCTTGTGCATTGTTTATATGGGATATTGAGAACAATAATAAGGAGGAAATTAATGTGACAATTACAATGTCTATGGAAAATGGTACAGGTAATATATTGAATATTGTTATACAGCTGGGGATATGAAGTATTATAAGATATTCTTGTTCATTGTCTTATGTATTATAGAAGTTAAAATACAAAATTGGTTTTTGTGGTTTAGCAAAAATTTGATATTTTTTTGCCCTTTTACTACTTTTTTATTGACTATTGCTATAAATTATTATTAAACATTGGTTTGAAAACACTCATAGGTTATTATAGAAAGTCATTTTTAGTTGTCAAAACAATGTTTACACTTTTACTTCTCCCATTTCAATTTTTTTTTTTTATTTTTTTTTTATTGGGGTAGTATTTAAAATACGTTTTACAATTATTTTTTGTTATTGTTTGTTATTATTTCCTTTTGTCATAAATGTGTGTTAGTTATTTATATTTTAGCATAAAATTAGTTTTTTAAAAAATTTATTAAAATAACAAACTAAATGCGGAAATGACAGCATCTTGTTTTTAGTAGGGTTTAATTTTTATGTGGTCTATGTTATTTTTATAATTTTTTTTTAAATTTGTTAACATTACACTTTTATGTATTATAATTGGTCTAGTCACATTTTTTTTTAAATGATAACTGTACAAAACTTTTTTTATTTGAAATTTTAAACTTAATAAAAACACTAAAATTATATTGAACTTTTCAGGAAATTCCAAGTTATTAAAAAATGCTTCTGGAATGTTTAATAAATGTTTCGAAAGCTCGGAAAGCGAGAAAATTGAGGTTAAAAACCTTGTAAAAGGAGTTATAATGAATAACACAACTCATGCTAAAATGCCTTACACCATGACTGTTGCAGCATCGGAAAAGGTTTAAAATTTATTTGCTTTTTATTTTCATACAATTTTTCTTGTATATATAAACTTATCTTGATGTGGGAAGGTCGACTTCACAACCTAAACATAGAGTAACATTTGTGACCCCTACCCAGTCTCAAGTTGCCGTTTGCAGTTTGAATATTATTGTTTATAATTGCTCAATAATTAAGCTGCTGATTAAGTATTGGCTTAGTAGGAGTTCATATTTTTTTATTGTGCCCTATTTAAATTTTTTAGGAAAATACTGAGATTACCCATTGTACATCTTTTAATCCAAGAGGTAATGGTGATGAAATATGGGACCCACTTTTACAGAATGGAAAATTAGGAACAAAACAAGGTAAACAAAAATTTAGTTCATTTTTGTTCAAGCATATTTTGTACCATAATATTAAATTTAAACACAACAGAAATGTGCTTTGTAAATACTGTTTTATTGAAGAATATTATTAACCTAATATCACCTAATTTTAAAACTTTAAATTTTTTTAGACTATGTTGTAATTAAAAATACCGATTTCTTATTTAAAATTTTACGTAAATGTTTAAAATAATTTGTTTTGTTAAAGGTGAAAGTGGAAAATCGTTAAAAGGTGAAGCTACCGCTTGTGCTGTTTCTTGTTCAACAATTATTCAACCAAACTCTAAAAGTCAACCTCTGGATTTCTGTCTATGCTGGGATATGCCACAGGTTGCTAACATATTAAATAACTTATTAAGTTACAGCTATTTAAATACTTATTTATCTTTAATGTGGTAAGGTTAGCATCTCAGCCTAGACATAAAGTAACTTTTGTTACTTGAACTTAATGCTTCTACTATTTTAAAATGTTATTGACCTGGTATATTTTAATTTAATCTGCTGATTGTAATTAGTTTTTGACTCGGCAGAAGTTTTTTGAGAAATTTGTGATGATAGCCATAACTTAAATTTTGTTTAATTTATTTAAATTGGATTTTCGTTTTTTATCTAATTTATACTTTCAGTTATTGATGCTTTAAACATTTAACCTACCAACTGCTTAGTACTTTTTAATTATTGATGTTAACTTATCAATTATTAAAAATTTTAAAACCGATTATGTTTAAGTAGATAATAAAACAATTATTTTGCAAAATAACTTCTGTTTATATGAATTATTTATGTTCTAATTTTGTTAATTGTTACTTGTTAGTAAGCAATAACAATTTATATAATTGGAAAAACATTTATTTATTTTTAATTGAATTACAATTTAAAAATAAAGTCACCTTACTTAAAAAAAATTAATAAAATCAAATTTTTTTAGTTTAAAAAGCGTTAACTTTAAAATAATCTACCTTTAAAGTTTTTTTTTTAAATAATTATTGTTTTTAGGTTCACTTTGGAGACAAGGTAAAATTTTACAAAAGAAGGTATACTAGATTTTTTGGTTACCAAGGCAACGCTGGGCCTAATATTGCTACTTATTCACTTAACAAATATCCACAATGGGAAAAAATAATTGAAAATTGGCAATCTCCTATTCTGGACAACAGGTAAAAAAATATAAGTTTTTACTAAATGTTTTAAATTAATTAAGTTGATAAAAAAGTTTAAAATAGTATTGTAGTTTTTTAGTAATTAGATTTTTTAATTTATTAGAAATTCGTTTTCATTAGTTATAACAAATTAAATTTTTTAATTGTTTATTTCTATTCTTAAAATAAAAAAAAAATTATTCATTGATACTTTTGTTATTAAACTTGGTTTTAATATTTTTTATATCTTTTTTAACAAGTTTTAAATTTTTGACAAATATTTTTTAAATTTTGCAATCATTATCTCACAAAAGATGGTAAGTTAAAGCATTGTTAATGCAACATATTTTACTTTTCTATTTTTGTTTTAACTCATTTTACATCAATCAAGTTGTTTTAAGTTCTTTTAATAACATTATCAAAGCTTTCAAATTAAATTTTTGTTATTGTGTACTTTAATGATTAATTTACTTCTTAAAAATTTGAATGAGGAGTATTTATTTTAATACAGTTATTTTTTAGCATCTATTTTTAAATTGGGTTAATTTATTTCTTAGTTATAATAGGTTTCTAATTTTTTTTTTTTGAAACATGTTAAAAATCAAAAAAATTTTTCCAATGATTTTGTAATAATGGTACTTTTATAAAAGAATAAAAAATGGCTTTTATTTTTCAAAATGCTTTAAATTTTTTGTTTATAAAAGTTTAATATACTTTAATGTACAAACATTTAGTTTAAAAAAATATACCTATAATATCCTCTAAAAAAAATTAAATTTTATCTTAAATCTCAAAACTAATCGATATTTTTAAAAAAAAACAATTTTTTTGATTATTTTTTGTTATTTAAAATTTAAATTTTTTTTAAATTTTAGCCAGTTGCCATCTTGGTACAAATCTGCGATATTTAATGAACTATATTATGTAACCGATGGTGGTACGATATGGTTAGAAGCTGACCAGCAAGATAACCAGATTCAAACTAATGGTGTCACAAATTCAACCGATAAAAGCATTCCAAAAAGGTATTTTTAAGACTAAACTCATGTAGTTAATGGTTAACCATTTGTCTCTTTTAGATAAATATTTTTGCTACTGTTGTTAAATTTTATAATATTTGTTTAACTTCAAAATTTATTTTAAACTTTTTTTTATGCATTTTTTGTAATAATGTTGTCCTAATTATTAACCATTTTTCTTACTGACATTACTATATAAAAATGATATAAATTGTTCCATTTTCAGTTTTACAATTTTTACTTAATTTAAATAAAATGTGTATTAAAAAATGTAATTTTTTAGTACTAAAAAATTTGTTTATTAAAGTTACGATAAAAAAATTTCACTTTGTTTTAATTTTTAGTGAAGTTGAAATAAGAAATTGTTCATTAATTCAAGAATATGGAAGATTTGCTTACTTAGAGGGCCAAGAATACAAGTATGTAGTTTTTTTTTATTTAATCACATTTTTGCGTTTAAAATTTAATTTTATATCTTTAATATACAATTTCATCTGACATTTTATATATTATATATTTTGACAAAGCTCTTACATATTTTGTTATTTGGTATTATTATATAATCTATATATAACTGAGTTAAATAGTCTACATATATATAATATATGTATATGTAAAATTTACGAGGTTTTAAAATAAAACAAAAACTGCCATTTGTTATCCGAAGGCAAGTCGCTACTGGCAAATTTTTGTTTTAACAACATTATGATAAGCAATTAAAGATAAACCAACTATAAGTTGAATAACAGCCTGTAGGGCCGGGCACTTAACTAGTATTTTTAATGTCATAACTTTGTTTTTTTATTTAAGAATGTACAATACATACGACGTTCATTTTTATGCATCTATTGCCTTAGCTGCTTTATGGCCGAAGTTAGAACTCAGTTTACAATATGATATTGGTAAGATTCCTGTATTTTTTAAATCTATAGGAGATTATATTTTACTATTAAATTATCTTTAAATAATGATATTTATAACTTGCTTTAGTATAAGTAAGTTAAAACCTATTTTCGCTAATTTTGATTATTTTAGATTTAGTTTTAAAAATTGGTTACAATTTTATATAAATAAAATTTACTAGTTTTTTATTTAAAAATGTTTAATTTTTTAAATTTTTATTATTTTTTAAAATATTATAGCTGCCGCCATCTTACATTCGAATACAAATAGTCGTAAATATTTAATGGAAGGGGTAAGAGCCCCAATAAAAACCCCTAATGTGGTACCTCATGATGTGGGTTGCCCAGGTTTGTTTTAAATTTTAATTATTTTATGTAAAACAAAAAAAAATTTTGTGGTTACATTTTTTTGGTATTTAAATGAACTAAAGTTTATTTTGTTATAATGTAAAACATATTATTATTTAACTTTACTAGTAAATCAAAAATGTGTTTGTTATTGAATTTAGTGAACAATTTAATTTTTAAAAATGTAAGTTTAATTTATATGCCTGCAAAATTAACAAAAAAAAACTGCTGTCTGTGGTGCACGGGTGAATTATCACAAGCAAATATTATTTGCAAGTTGAGACCTTATTGTAATATTTAAAATGCAGCTTAAATATTTTAAATATTTTAATTTAAATAAATATTTAATAGATGATGAACCATGGTTGGAAGTTAATTCATATTTTGTTCATGACACGGCAGACTGGAAAGATTTAAATCCAAAATTTGTTCTTCAGACTTACAGAGATTATTATATTACTAAAGATAAGACTTTTCTAGAGACAATGTGGCCAATATGCAAGGTAAGATGAGTGTTATTCTATTTAACTTTTATTATTATAATAGTAATTTCAAAATTTTAAACTTTTGAAAAATCTTTTTTGAATTTTTTGATAACTTAATTTTTTTTTTATTTATGATTTTAATATTTTTTATTTAAACTTTGTTTTTGTTTTCAAGTTATATTTAAACACTTTTAATTTTAAATTATTGTTATGTAACCAGTTAAAAACATATTTGATTAATTCATTTTGAAGCACGTGTTAATATTTGAACTTGTTGAACCGAACACATGTTTTTAATTACTCGATAATTAATAATTAATTTGTTAAATTTGATTGGCTAAATAGGTTGGTGTGTTATGTGTACAAAATGTGTAAACAAAATTTGAATACTACAGAAAGCTTTTTTGATTAGAACAAGAATTGTAAAAAGTGTTTAGTTTTTTTGTTAAAAATTTTATTGTGCTAAATTTTGGATTAATTTACTTTGACATAAAATAAAATTAGTTTTTTATAATTGTTGTTTAAAATTATGTGATGCATCTACTATCATTATATTGATTTTCATCTGCATTTGTATAAGACACTGGGCATCAACACATAATAATCTAGTTTAATTGCTATATTGGTATTCTTAAAATACAAAAAAAAAAAAAAACAATTTGCTGTCCTGCTTAAAAATAAGACTTGGGTAACATAAGTTACTTTAGGTTAAGGCTGTAAAAATTCCTTCTTATATTTGAATAAATCTATATATAAAAAACAATAATTGAAAGATAATGGAGCTAAATTGACAATATATATTTGAATATACTTGTATGACCAATTTTTAGACCCACAAAAAATAAAACTAATGTTTGTTGTTTGAGGGTAAATTATCATGTCCCAATATAAGTTACAAGTTGCGACCATATTATGACAATCAAAATTGACTATTATTTAATAATATTAACAACTTAACTTTACTTATTACAGACAGTAATGGAAGCAAGTATGAAACATGACAAGGACGGAGATGGGTTGATTGAAAATAGTGGACAAGCTGACCAAACTTTTGATGGATGGTTTGTGAAAGGACCAAGGTAAAATTTTTAATGATTTTTTATTTAAATTGTATGCAGAAATGTTTATGTTCATTCTGTAAATTTGATATTTAAAGTATGTACATATAGCCTATGTACTGTCTTTATAAAAATATATTTTTTTGAAATACAAATTTTAACATAAGCTGAACACTTATTTCAGTTTTCTAAAATCATATATTTTTTATTTTATTTAACACAATTTTTAATATATTAAGAACTTTATTTCAACCCTTTTTGAATAATAAAAATTTAAATAATTTTTTTAGTCGTTTTTTCATAAAATTTATTTTGTAAAATAATATATAATTATAAAAATTTTTTACAGTGCTTACTGTGGAGGTTTATGGTTAGCTGCGCTTAGGTTTATGGTGGAGACAGCCAAGGTTTTAGAGGATAAAGTAACCGAGGAAAAATTTAACGAAATTTTGGAGCGAGCTAAAGCTGCTTACGAGAAACATTTATGGAATGGTAAAAATAAAAATTTTTTAGGATAAAAATAAAATTAAGATTGAACAAATTTTTTACTTTACATTCGTTATTAATAAATCCTTTTTTTTATTTGCAATCCTAACTCATTTTCTCTTGAATTTTACATTTTTATATTTTTGGAGACTTGGAAAAACAAGTGACCCTAAATATGTATTTAAATCTTTATTTAATTAAACCTAGTGGACGTATTGTTATATGTACATGTATGTCTGATTTATAAGTCTACAAATAAATAAAACTGCCATTTGTGGTGCGCAGGTAATTTATCACATGCAAATATTAGTTGAGAGTTGCGACCATATTAGAACAATTAAAATCTCAACCATAGAACAACTGTACGATTTTACAAATTTTTTCCAACAAAAAAAATTTAAGTTTAATTTCAGGTTGTTATTACAATTATGATTGCAATCCAAACAGACGACATAGTACAAGTGTTATGGCCGATCAATTAGCTGGACAATGGTTTCTTATGTCAACTGGAATATTTGATGTAAGATTGTAGAGAATTTTTTCATAAAAAATAAGTAATTTTTTTATGTAAAGATGTTATATACAAAACTTGTTGTATAAAAGTATCATGTAAATATGTTGTAGTAAATGGGTTTTAGGTTATTTTAAACTTATTATTAACCCCATTTTTTATTTAAATAATTTTAAATTTAATTTATTTTATCATTTTAACCCAATTATTAAATTTAACAATTTTCAAATTTTAATTTTATTTAAATGTTTTTATTTAACTTTTAATTTTTTCTTAGGTGTTACCAGAAGGTCATGCAGAGAAAGCTCTTCATAAAGTCTACAACCTCAATGTGGAAAAATATAACGGGGGCAAAAGTGGGGCCGTGAATGGGATGAAACCCCAGGGTAAGGTTGATAACTCGAGTGTTCAATCTAATGAGGTGTGGACTGGGGTAACTTATGCACTTGCATCTACAATGATGTTTAAGGTAAAATTTAAAAAAAATAAAAATTTTATATTTTTGTTTTAATTTTTTTTAAACAATGTTGTTAAATTTTTTTTCAAAACATTTATTTTAAAATTTTTTTTCATACATTCTGTTTAATTTTTTTGTGTATATTTTTTTTTGTTTTGAGAGCGTATTGTATGTTATTTATTTTAATTTTTTTTCTTTTTTGAACATTTTGTTTAATTTTTTAATATTTTTTAAGGGTTGTTTTTTAATTTAATTTTTTTTTAATTCTTTTGTTAAACTTAATTTGTTTTCTAATTTTAAACTTTTATTAATTTAATTTTTTTTAATTTTTAATTTTTTTTTAATTTTTAATTTTTTTAATTTATTTTTTGTTAATTTTAATTTTTTTTTTAATTTAGGGAATGTTTAAAGAAGGGTTTAGAACTGCGAGTGGAATTTATCGTTCATGTTGGCAACGTTACGGAATGGCTTACCAAACCCCAGAAGCATTCAAGACAAGCGGGGTATATCGCTCCCTTGCTTATATGAGGCCCCTTAGTATTTGGGGGGTTCAATATGCCCTTGAAAATAACCCCGAAATTTTTCAAAAACCTGACGTCGAAAACGGGTTGGCGGAAGAAAAACTAATCGAAACTTGAAACAAAAATAGTAGGAAATTAAATTTTAAAAAATAGAAATACCTTTACAAAACTTTTCTTTATCAAAAGAAAAAAATTATAAAATCTTATTCATGTTAGGTAATATATTTTTGTCTAATGATTTAAGAATAAAATTTTTTTTTTAAAAGTCAGTTAAAATATAAATTTACAAACACCTATTTAAAATCAACTATTTTGTAATAAAAATGAAAATTAATTTTCAAATTATTTTTTTTTACATATATAAATTAAATATATATTTTGTGGTATGCTATATAAATCTTACTATGGCATTTTTTAAATACTTGTCATGTTTAACTTAAGCCATCAATATATATTTAACTTTTTACAACTTGCCCTACGTTTAAGCACTTTATTTATATATCATACCAAAACAATTATTTTTCAAAAATATTAGAAATTTATTTAGAATGTTACATAGTTTTAGTTTATTTCTATTCTACTACTGTAAAATATTTCAAGTGTTTTTCTTTTTTGCTGCTTTTATAAAAATTTTTAGTTTTTTGCCGAAAAAATCTAGAAAATTAGCTAAAGCAATGTGCAATTACTTATAAAATATTTTCAACTATCATAAAATGATTTTAAATTATTGAAGTAGGTAATTTTGTGCTTCTAGTTTCTATTGAACAGTGTTTAAAATTGTGTTTAGTTATTAGTGGCATTTTAAAATTATCATTAACGATTTTTTCATGTAATTTTTGTTATTCTATAATGTTTTTATTACTGTTGTTTATTCTTATGTCATATACATTTGTAAATTAATGTTGTCTTTTTTTAAAATACTCTTGTGACGTCACTTTTAGCGTGAATGATGACGTCACAAAACAGTGACGTAGTAGCAAGCAGTATAATATCACTGTAGGTATGTTGTTATTAATTTTTTGTTTTCACCTTTAAAATTCGTTATTAAGTCTTCGTTAAAAGCTGGGTTAATAAAATAAAATAATTTTTTTAATAATTATGTAAAATTAGTAATTAAGGATTATTATTACTACGTTTTTTTTCGCAGTTTTTTTTATTTGTATCATATAACAACTCTTATGTGTATGTTATAGGCATATTTTTGGGATATTTCAATTTTCTTTTTGTTTTTCTCCAATTCTTCCAAAATAGCATATCAAAATTTTATCTTTTTGTTGTGACTGAACGTTTTGTTGTTATTTGCTGGTGGCCCAGACTGTTATTTTACAAATTTAACTGACATAAGCTTCAAATTATTTTATTTTGGTTAATATTCGTATTTTATAATGCTTAATAAAATTTAAAAAATGCTATGTAATTTTAATTTTTTTATTTTAGGCAGTAAGCACCATTTTTACATATACCGTATTTAAAGACAACTAAGTTTTGCCTTTTATTCTAGCCTAAAACTCGTTAATTGGCGTTTTATTTCTCGGGTAGCTATAACTGATTGTGAACTAGATTTACGTCATCATTTGCACATCTAGTCTCTAGCGTAAGGTTGTTGATGAATAAATACAATCTTACATTAAGCAAATGATTTGCAGTAAAAGAATTGTGAGGGTTTTAATTTACAATAATGGTAGGTGTTCTAAAATGTTTGTTTAATATATAAAATTAAGGTTTGATTTCATCTTTTTAATACATTGATTTAATTTAGATAATTTTAATATTTTTAAAACTATAATTTATGGATTTTTAAGATGTAAGCAGATGAATTCTGATCAATGACTGATGCCAGCATATGTCTATATCGTCAAAAAGAAACCAACGTATAGGAAAAGGTAAAAAAAAACTTTATTATTACTGGATATTTTATTTTAAATAAAGCAAATTAAAATTTCGTTTAATTTTTCTTACATTTTATATTTAGCTTGTAATATTAAAACTGACTCAAATTATCTTTTTTTTAAATAATTTTTTTTTTAGTTTGAAAGACAATTTTTCAATACATGCCTCATATTGTAACGAACATATTTAAAAAAAATATTAATATTTATAAAAATTATTATATATATTTTTTTGTAAAAATCTTTAAACCGGAAAATTGGAATTTTTTTAAATTAATTCGATGTGCATTGTTGCAAATAAAATACTAAATAAAGAAATTTGCGATAATATTAAAATTAGAGCTTATTTTTGTTTTCACGCGAAATAACGTTATGCGGTCACATAACCATAACGTCGTATGCTAGGTCAATTGTTAAAAAAAATTATTTTTTTTTAAATTTAAAAAAAAATTTACCAATATATGCCAAATAACCCCAAATCCTCATTTTTCAAAAAATTAAAAAAAAATTAATATTCATTAAACTTCCTTTTTCGAAAAAATGTGAAACTCCAAAATTGAAAATTCGAAGTTTCATTCAAACCGCATTGTTGCGATTAGAATATTAGACAAATAAATTCGCAAAAATATGTGATAACAAAATAGTTAAAAGAAATTTTGTTTTTAGCTAGTTAATCTATTTATATAAGTAACTTCTTTTACTTGTTATACAGATATGATGAAGATAATCAAGAAATCGAGATAATATGTCCACTTAAACAACTTTATTAAGATGTTTTATTTTCTATTTTGTATATAGTTTGTTACTTGCTTTAATTTATGTGTTAGGAATTAACGCATATATCACAATATCAAATGTAATAAATATAACACGTCCCTTTTAAGCTAAAGTCATTAGACATTAGTTAAAATTGTTAAGGGGGGGAGAACCCCAGAACCCCACAGATAATTGCACATTTGCTGCGTAATAATTTAAAAACATTTTTTTTTAAATTTAACTTTTAAAAAACTTTCAAAATTATTACCGTATTATATTATCAAATGTAATATGACAGGTCCCCTTTAAGCTAAAGTCATCAGACATTAGTTTAAATTATTGGAGGGGGTGAACCCCACAGAAAATTGCACATTTGCTCTTACATCTTATAAATAAATATCTTACTATTTGCGATGCGTAATAATTTAAAAAAAATAATTTTAAAAATTTTACTTTGTGTTATTTAGGAATTACCGAATTTTTACCATATCACAATATCAAATGTAAAATAAATCGTCCCTTTTAAGCTAAACTCATTAGACATTAGTTAAAGATGTTAATGGGGGGAGAACCCCACAGATAATTGCACATTTGCTCTTACATCTTATAAATAAATATCTTACTATTTGTGGTGCGCAATAATTTAAAAAACAAAATTTTAAAAATTTTACTTTGTGTTAGTTAGGAATTACCGAATTTTTACCATATCACAATATCAAATGTAAAATAAATCGTCCCTTTTAAGCTAAACTCATAAGACATTAGTTTGAGTTGTTGGGGGGGACCCCACATATAATTGCACATTTGCTCTTAAAACTTATAAATAAATATCTTTCTATTTGTGGTGCGTGATAATTTTAAAGAAAATAACTTTAAAAATTTTACTTTTATGGAAACTTTAAAAATTATTATCGAACCTGTTAACTTTTGTCAAATTGTGCCTCCGTTGATATAGGTTTGTTATCTAAAATTTTTTAAATCTAAGTTTAAAAATGCTAAGAATTTCCTCATTTTTACCATATCACAATATGTAATTTAACACATCCCTTTTAAGCTAAAGTCATAAGACCTTGGTTTAAATTATTGGAGGGGGAACCTACTGAAAATTGCACATTTGCTCTTACATCTTATAAATAAATATCTTACTATTTGCGGTGCGTAATAATTAAAAAAAAATAATTTTAAAAATTTTACTTTGTGTTAGTTAGGAATTACCGAATTTTTACCATATCACAATATCAAATGTAAAATAAATCTTCCCTTTTAAGCTAAACTCATAAGACATTAGTTTGAATTTTTCAGGGGGAACCCACAGAAAATTGCACATTTACTTTTACAACTTATAAATAAATATCTTTCTATTTGTGGTGCGTGATAATTTTAAAGAAAATAATTTTAAAAATTTTACTTTTATGGAAACTTTAAAAATTATTATCGAACCTGTTAACTTTTGTCAAATTGTGCCTCCGTTGATATAAGTTCGTTATCTAAAATTTTTTACATCGAAGTTTAAAAATGCTAAGATTTTCCTCATTTTTACCATATCACAATATGTAATATAACACGTCCCTTTTAAGCTAAAGTCATAAGAAATTAGTTTAAATTAATGGAGGGGGGTACTGATAATTGCACATTTGCTCTTACATCTTATAAATAAATATCTTACTATTTGTGCTGCGTAATAATTTAAAAACAATTTTTTTTTAATTTAACTTTTAAGGAAACTTTCAAAATTATTATCGTATCATATTATCAAATGCAATATGACAGGTCCCCTTGAAGCTAAAGTTATAAGACATTAGCTTAATTTGTTGACTGGGGGAGACCCCACAGATAATTGCACATTTGCTTTTACATCTTATAAATAAATATCTTACTATTTGTGGTGCGCAATAATTAAAAAAAAATAACTTTAAAGAAAATAATTTTAAAAAATTTACTATTAAGGAAACTTTAAATATTATTACCGTGTCATATTACATTTGATCCCATTCAAAGCTAAAGTCATAAGAAATTAGCTTAAATTGTGTAGTGGGGGCACCCAACAGATAATTGCACATTTGCTCTAACGTCTTATAAATAGATATCTTACTATTTGTGGTGCGTAATAATTTTAAAGAAAATAATTTTAAAAATTTAACGTTAAGGAAACTTTAAAAATTTTTATCGAACCTGTTAACTTTTGTTAAATTGTTCTTTCGTTGTTATAAGTTCGTTATCTAAATTATTTTAAATCTAAGTTTAAAAATGTTAGGAATAACTGCATTTTTACCATATTACAATATCAAATGTACTATTACACGTCCCTTTTAAGCTAAAGACATTAGACATTAGTGTCAATTGTTGGGGGGGACCCTACAACTAATTGCACATTTGCTCTTACATCTTATAAATAAATATCTTACTATTTGTGCTGCGTAATAATTTAAAAAAAAATAGATTTAAAAATTTTACTTTTATGGAAACTATAAAAATTATTATCAAACCTGTTAACTTTTGTCAAATTTTGCCTCTGTTGATATAAGTTCGTTATCTAAAATTTTTTAAATCTAATTTTAAAAATGTACGCATCACAAATAGTAAGATATTTATTTATAAGATGTAAGAGCAAAGGTGCAATTATCTGTGGGGTGCCCCTACAACAAGTTAAGCTAAAGTCTTATGACTTTTGTAAACACATTAATTGGACCTGTGCGGTTCTATCAGAAAAATTATTTTTTAATTTAAAATTTTCTATTTAAAAAAAAGATTGTATGCAATATTATTGGCTACAAATATCACGTGACCAAATTAAACTCAAAATATAACTTAGCTCAAACTTTTGTTCTACTAAAAATTTCCGCGAAATGTTTTATTTTGAATGTTAGTTAGGCCAATGCGCGTCTAATAAAATATATAATATTAGGTTTTGAGATTTCATCAATTTTTAATAAAATATTTATAACTTTTATAAATATTAATATTTAAAAATTTTTTTTTAAAAACACGTTAAATGGACCTGTGCAGTTTTAACAAACCAATTATTTTTCGTTTTTATTTAAAAATTGTTATGCAATATCATTGGCCAAAAATATCACCCTTATTAAACCAAAAATAATTAATTACAAATATTAAACAAAACGATAAATAAAAAATTAATTATTAAATGATTTGACTAAACACAAAAAATATTTTCCCCTTCTTGATATTCTTATAATTAAATATTAATAACACAACAACATGCTTGCCCTATTATTTATCATATAACATAATCACAAAAGCGAAATATATTTAGAATGTTCAAATCAAAATATTTTTGAAAATTAATTTTTAATATTGACATTAAAAAAAACTATTAACTGAATTTTAAACAAAAAGTATTAATCTTCAATTTTTAATAAACTTACAAGAACTAAAGTATACTAAATACAAAAAAATTACTTTTTTTCACGTTTATTTTTAATATAATAGTAAACCATCACTTAAAATTAAATTTAATAGATTACTTTTAATTTTCAAATTTTAAAAAACAATAAAGCAATAAAGTATAATAAAATTACAAAAAATAGTTTTTTGAATCGCTTTATTTACTATTTTATTTGCAAAAAATCCAGTTTTAAGTTTCGGCGATTTTTACAAAATGCATCATAACTTTTAGGAATATTGATTTTTTTAAAAATTAAAAAAAAAATGTTAATTGAATTATTAGACATGTTTCGGTAAAATATTTTTCAAATTAAAAATTTTTTTTTAGCAAATTACCTAGCATATAACGTTATGGTCACGTGACCAAATGACGTCATATTACGTGAAAACAAAGATTTTCTTAAATTTTTATATTTTCGCAAATTTCTTTATCTACCATTTTATTTGCATCATTGAGCTTCAAATTACATAAAAAAAATTAAATTTAAATTTTGGCAATTTTTACAAAAAAAAAAAATACAAAAAAAAATCAAAAAAATATCATAAAATATGTTTATTAGATTATTTGGCATGTTTTCGTAATTTATTTTTTAAATCAAAAAAAAAATCTTAACAAAAGTATTTTAATTGCAACAATGCGCTTTAAATTTAAAAAAAAAGTTTATTTTTAAGGTTTTACGATTTAAACAAAGAAACCTTTTATTTTTTATAAATATTATTATCTTTAATAAATTTACTAAAAATACGTTTATTGGCCTAGTGAGGATAGATAATTTATTTAAAAATTTCAAAATTTTTTTTTTTTTTTAAATTGGGTTTTTATTTAAAAAAACTTATTTAAAAATGATTTAAAAACTATTAACTTAGATGTAATTTTTTTGCTAACAAATGTTTGTTAAATTTGATTTATTTAGTATAAGCGATTTTTGGTATATATTACTTTACATTTTTATTAGGGTTTTCAATTTCCTGTAGGTTTATTGCTCACAAAAGTCGCTGTTGGGTCAGCGATTTTGGATATTAAGTACCGACTGTTTCATTACAGTTTTTCCATAACGTCAGTTAGCCGGGATCCTAGATATTGTGATACCAACTGTCTAAATATCAACTAATCTTCGGTTAATCATTCCTGTCACATTCATTAAATCAATATTATGAAACATATTTTTTAAATACGTTTAAACTGTTAGTCAGTTAATAAAACGTATATCTGGGTTGATATTGTTACAAGGAAAGTTCGATCGTCTCGTAATTTAGCCTAACGTTTAGGTGGCGATATAATAAAGGTCCTAATTGTATTAAACCCTCACCCTTAAGGATACCCCGCTTTAACGGTCCACCGTAAAAACCAAGTTGGCTAACTCTGTTATTTATATTAACATGTACGGTAGGTGTGTAAACTTACTTTTAATATGCAATAAAAACTACTAAAACAATACTTGCAATAAAAACATAAGGGTAATAAAACAGTATAAAAACAACGCAACTACACCTAACCGCACCCAAGTCAGCACCACTTTTGGTAGGCGCCACATACAACAGTAAACGCTACAATTAGGTTGAGGGCAAGGAATTCCGATAAGGTTATCAATTAAATCTACTAGGGCATATAACGGAATATCAGGTCTCAGGAGCCACCGACGCATGACGAAACATCTATGTTACAATATGTTGATATATCTTAATCATATGTGTTTTTAACAGAATTTAAATCAAAAACATTATATTTACCTTAAAAAGAATTTTAACACCATTTTTAGTTTAGAAATAACTTACAAACAATTTATTGTTCTATAATTTATCTCGTTCTAATTTGTTATTAATGATAATAAAATTGCAACAGTATTAATAAAGCTTGTGTACATGCATAATTGAGTAAGGACGCGCAAGCTAAATTACATCTTTTAATGAGTAGCCATGAAATTAAATTTTAATAATGAATGCTTTTACTTAAAAGAAATGTTTAAAAAACAATTGTTTTCGGTAAACAAAATTTTCATAATAATTTTTAGTTATAACTTCTTTTGTTATTACAACGTATAACATTTTTGTAGAAATTCAAAATGTGTTTTGTTTTTTATTTCTCATAACTTTGTTGTTTTTATTTTTTCGTATCTTAACTTTCTACTTTACTCGTTCACTTCGGGCTGTTTGAAATAAACGCCAAAGGTTAAACTAAAGTTAGTTTTAGTTTACATAACCCTGTTTTAAAATAGCGTATGCAAATTTTTGCTAAGCAGAGTGTGAAATGGAAAACTAAAAAACACTTGATAGTAAACCTTTAGTTCTATGTTTTGAATAAAGGCTGTAAACATCAACTCAAGTAGATGCTGTAGACCATTGTTAAGGTTAGGCCAACCTTAACAATTTTGATAAATTCTTCAAATGTTTTTAAATTCTTTACTTAAATAAAGCAATGTTAATTAGGATATTTAAATTTAATATACAATTCGCGTACAAATATAAATTCCAGAGCATAAAACTAAAAGATACGCACAAAATAAATGGCAAAAAAACTACACATGTATAGTGAAGATTCTAAAATATACAAAATATGTCATTAGAATGTTTAATCTAGAACTCTTAATATCAAAAGTTAGTTATGGCCGAAAGCTTAAAAAAATCATTTCCTAAAACTAATAACATCATTTTCTATAAAAAGACGTAAGTCAATAACTTAAATATAGAAAAGTACTAAAAGTATAATAGTGTAAAAGATAATAGTGCGAATAAACAAATTTTAAACTTTTTTGTTTTTAAACTAAGTAATTTTTTGCTCTGTTTAATGTTTCGCGTTATTAAGCCACCTAACAACCAGAAATAGAAAATTTCTTTTAAATATCTGTTTTTTTTGCCCATTTTTTTATTAATTCTGGGTTCTGTTGTATTTGGCAGACTGCCACCTTAAAACTTGAATTGTGAAAGTGTTTTCTGGAACAATCATCTGCTTACAAGTTTCGTTGGACGCGGCTTCGCGCTTTAGATTATAACCCATTACAGCAACGTTCTTTGGTTTGAAAATCTTCTTTCTTAAATCGGTGTTTTTTACACTATTTAAATCAACAGCCTCTCCACCGTCGATACAGTATGCTGTGATGTTGGCATTTATTTTCCGAAGTCGTTCAACTTTTTCGGCCATTCGCTCAACCCCGTATTCCTTTATCTAGAGTAAAAGAGGCTATTTAATATTTTGCACACAAATTAATTTAAATATAAAAATTTTTTTAATTGAAAAGTTTGTATAGAAACTGTTATACCTTTCGCCAAAGGGTTATATTAAAGTAGTCGAAAAGAGCAGCGTCAGCTTTATTCCACTTCCGCGCCTTCTGTCGAATTCTCTCCGTCTTTATGACGTCAGACCTGTCTTTGTTTCTAGCATTTAAAGTAAAACAAGCCATTTCTTCGAGCCTCCAACACATAGCCTCACTTAACAAAACCGAAGATTCAAGAAAGTGGTCGGCTACCATGACAAGATCAAATCTGCTGTCGATTTCTGCCAGAGCTTTGTTGATATATTCGTCCGCATCGTTTTGACTGTTGTAGCCAAAGTCAAAAAATGTCGGATTTTTTGAAAAATTCGAGTACATAGAAAGTAAAGTTCTGCGTTGTCAAGCCACAGTTCACTAGCATTCGGTGCGTTTTGTTTAACTCGCTGAAAAGCGGGGACAATTGACCAAAAATACTCAAACGCAGATTGAAACAGCGATCCAGGCTCCCGTACTATGCTAACATAGTAGGAGATATTTTTGGGCAGAACTGATAAAACCTTGGCATGGTTATAGCGCATATGGTGTATTCATTCATGTCTGAAATTCAAACATTAAACTTAATTTAAACTTGTTGATTTATTTTAACAAACATTGCGGATATCTTTATCTTACGGTCCTTCAAAAATTTAGGCCCGTCAAAGTAACCAAAACAATAACATCTTAATTAACAGAATTATAAACAACCTACCTATCATTATATGCTTGGTGATTATAGTGTTTTATTCAGTATGTATATATATATTACACCACATGACTCCCCCGCAGTGAGTATAAGCGAATGATACCAGAAATAAACATAAAAAAAAATGCAAAATAATTTAATTTTAACACGAGTAAGTTGCAAAACGTTTGGGAAAATGAACAGAGCGTCCTGAACGCGTTTTAATTATGTTATGCTTTTTTTTAGAACTAGCTGTTAAAGATAAATCACAATAAGGTACAGGTTGTTCAAAATATGCCGGTTTTAATCTATCAATAGAAACTTTTTCCAACCGTTCTTTGATGTTTAAAGTAAAATATTTATCGTCTCGTTTAAGAATTTTGTACGGGCCTTTATAAGGTTTCTGCAAAGGTTTTTTTACTGTATTCACCCGCACAAAACAATGTGTACAAGCGTTTAAATCATTTGGTATGTAAATATAAGTTTTCGAATTATTTATTCCAGGAACCGGTCGCAATTGGTGCATCACGGTTTGCAACTGTGTAACAAAACAGGCAGGATCGTTTTTTTCATATGTACTTGAAGTTACAAATTCTCCCGGCAACCGCAACGTAGTCCCATACACCAGTTCGGCAGATGTAGCCGAAATGCCCTCCTTAATCGTTGCGCGCATGCCAAGCAGTACAGAGGGCAATGTGTCAGTCCATCGGTCTGGACTTGTTTGCGCTTTTAATGCAGCTTTCATTTGCCGGTGCATTCGTTCACACATTCCGTTTGCAGATGGATGATATGACGTGGTTCGTATGCGCGTACATCCCGTTAAATTTAACAAATGTTTAAATAATTGCGATTCAAACTGAGTACCTCGGTCAGTGGTGATTGTTGATGGTGAACCGAAGCGACAAATCCAATTTTCATAAAACGCTTTAGCAATTATTTCTGCAGTGATTGAAGATATTGGTATGGCTTCTGGCCATCTTGTAAACCTATCTACGCACGTAAGCAAATATCGAAATCCATTTGACATTGGCAATGGTCCTACTATGTCAATATGAACATGATCAAACCGAGCACCAGGGTTTGTGAATGTTCCCAAACGTGATGACGTGTGTCGATGAATTTTTGATCGTTGGCAAGCAATGCATGATTTTGTCCAATCTTTTAAATCTTGTTTTATATTTGGCCAAACAAATCTTGCAGTTATTAACTTTTTTGTAGCTTGAACACCAGGGTGAGATTTTGAATGAAATGTGTTAAAGATGCATTTTCGAAATTCTTTTGGCACCAAAGGCCGGTGTGTACCAGTTGATGTATCACAAATAAGGCTGCTGCTGCTCGCAGGTATCAGAATTTCTTTTAGCTTGTATTTAGTTGAAGAAAATTTTGAATTTCCTTGTCATTTTTCTGAGCTTCGGCCATTTCAACAAAATCTAATATTTCATTTTTGCTTGCTTTTTCTACGTTGCAAACATCGGGACGAGACAGTACATCAGCGACGATATTTTCTTTTCCTTTGACATGACGTATGTCATTGGTGTATTGTGAAATAATGTCTAAGTGTCGCGATTGACGTGGTGAACAACGTTCTGGGTTTGTTGTTAAAGCGTAAGTTAACGGCTTGTGGTCAGTGAACACTGTGAAATCACGTCCTTGCACAAAGTAACGAAAATGTAAGATTCCGCAATAAATTGCAAGTAATTCTCTATCAAACGTGCTATAGCGTGTTTCTGCCGGAGTTAACTTTCTTGAAAAAAATGAAATTGGTTTCCATTGATCATTGATAATTGTTGAAGTACAGCACCGATAGATACGTTTGAGGCATCTGTCATTATACTGGTCCGAGCACTTTGACTGGGATGGCAAAGCATTGATGCATTGGCAAGTGCATTTTTCAAAGCGTCGAAAGCAATCACCAAATTTTCGTTCCATTCCAAATTTTTTAATCTTGTTGTTTTTGGTTTAATCATTTCGTACAAAGGGGATCCTAACCTAGCACAATTTGGAATAAATCGATGATAGAAATTTACCAATCCCAAGAAACGCTGTAATTGTTTCTGTGTTTTAGGCAGTGGAAAGTCTTTGATAGCTTGAACTTTTTCGTCAAGAGGCTGTATACCGTGTTTGTTAACATGGTGGCCAAGAAAAATTAGCTCCGTTTGTCCAAAAACGCTTTTAGCAGGGTTTATCACAACACTGAAGTTTTGAAAACGCGTAAATAATTCATTTAAATGATGAATATGCTCGGTCTCAGAAGAACTTGCCACTAAAATATCATCAATATAGGCATAGCAAAAATCTAGACCTCTTATTACTTGATCTATAAACCGTTGAAAAGTTTGACTTGAGTTTCTTAATCCAAATGGCATATAATTAAACTCAAACAGTCCAAATGGGGTTGCTATGGCTGTTTTTGGTATGTCGTTTTGTTCCATGGGAATTTGAAAATACGCTTTAATTAAATCGATTTTAGAAAAGATTGTTGATCCTGCAAGACTAGCAGAAAAATCCTGGATGTGGGGGATTGGGTACCTATCGGGTTTTGTGATTGCGTTTAGAGCTCTATAGTCCCCGCATGGTCTCCAATCAGCTCCACTGTTTTTTGGAACCATGTGTAATGGCGATGACCAATTACTGCAAGAGGGACGAATTATTCCCAGATCCAACATGTGTTGAAATTCTTTGCGGGCAATCTTTAAACGATCAGATGCTAATCGCCTTGGTCGACAAACCACTGGAGGTCCATGCGTTGTCACGTGATGAGTAACGGAGTGTCTAACGCTGGATCGAAATTTCAATGGCTGACTAGTTTCTGGAAATTGAGCCAGCAATTTTCAATATTGTGACATTTTATGATCGTTGTCAGTAAAAGGCATAAATGTTGGGTTGATTGATAGTTGATTAGATGCTAAACCGTTTACACGAAAATGTGTAGTAGCATCTATTAATTGCAGAAAACGCATATCAACCAATAAATTGTAATGACATAAAAAGTCTGCACCGATTAACGGGTGTTGAATATCAGCAACGGTAAAAATCCACTTAAACTCCCGACGCAGTCCCAAATCAATGGTCAGGGAACGTTCTCCAAACACTGTAATTGCAGAATTATTTGCTGCATGTAAAATTCTACCGTCAGAATGACGCTTTCGTTCAAATGAATTTGGAGGAATAATAGATAATGCAGCTCCAGTATCAATTAAAAATCTGCGTTGTGTAGTTTTATCAGTAATGTAAAATAGACGACTAGAAGTATTAGCAACAACGTCAGTCGTCTTTAGTTGCTGCCTTCCGCGTTTCCCGATTTCCTGCAAGGGGGTTTACATTTCCTTGCATCCGGACCGAATTTGTTGTGGTACCAACACAAGTCAGAAGATTGCGAAACTGGGTTTAAACGTGAGTTAGAACGGTTTCGCCGAAAACTGCGCCCTCTTGGCCGTTCAAAGTTGATTTTTTCCAGGCGTTCAAGACGAGCAATAATTTGGTCCAATTTTTGGTCTGAATTTTGCGTTACAACGTTCACAGACGGTGTCATGACCTCCATTATGCTGTCAGCCATTCGTGCTTGATCTTCCAGCGGCAAATTTTGATTTGGGGATAAAATCATTCGCACATTTGGAGAAAGCCGTTGTAAGAAAAGCTCATTTAACAAACCATTGTCAACAGAGTCTATACTTTGTCCGAGTAATTGTTTCATTCGACGTAAAAGCGTGGGTTTACGATCCCCCATATCTTCTTTAGACAAAAGTTGTTGAAGACGCTTTCGCTCAGAAACAGTTGTCCGTTTGATTAACTCTTCCTTCAACTTATCGTATGGGTTTTCTGTTGGTGGTGTAATTATTATATCCCTTACTTCTACTGCGTATTCGGGTGCAAGCGAGGCTATTATACATTCAAACCTATTCTTTTGGTCGACAATATTTTTGTTGCCAAAATTTGCCTCCACTTGCGAGAACCAAAGTTGCGGGTCAGCTGGCCAGAATGGTGGTATTCGAATAGATTCCGTTGATTTAAAATACGAATTTGACGATGAAGAATTTTTTGAATCCTCCATTTTTGATCTTGTTTTCATTTTCAGTAAATCCAATAAAAGATCACGTCGGGGTCACCAATAAAGGATGCCAATAATTACACAATTTGTTTGTCAAATTTATTGCCTTATTCAAATAGAATCGTTAAATAATAAGTAGTTAGTTAAAATGTTGAATAAAGAAAACAATATTAACTTTACTGTAAGTTCTACAACAGAGAATGAGAGCACGTGTTTTCTACAACTAGAAATGAAAGAAATGTGTTTGGTTTAGTAATTAACGCTTTTTTACTTGAAGCACCTGTAGTGCGTTTGACGTCGTTAATTGGAAAATTAGAAACGTGCAATTAAAGAATGTAGAACAACACAAATATAAATTATTACGATTAATTTAATGAACACCACAAGGTATATAATAAAGGTATGTAGGTATATAATAAAGATATATTAAATTACAGTATGTAAATACACTGCTGAGTACCCGAATATTTTAACAATCAAGTTCTTGTAAGCCCACGTACAAAGGACTTACGTATAGAATTACGCAAGTACCAACTAACTTACTTTTAAAATGAATTACTTGATCAACGTTAAAATAATAGGGATACAAAAAATCGTGATTATTTTTCGGTAAAACAATTTTCCAATTTTTTCTCAAAGCTTGCCTCATTAACACATTCTAAAAACAATGGAAAATTTTAAAGTGCCAAATTCTTTTTATTTTTTGCCTGTATTTAGTATTCTATGTTTGATGACCATGCCATAAAATACTACAAAATATTTGTGTAAACAATATTAAAAACATGTTTTTAATCATAAAACAATTTAGTTTTTTTTTTATGTGGTATTAAAAAAACAATTGATTTTAAAACGGCAGTACGTGTTTAAACTTCTCTTGTATTGTTTAGTATGTAAATCTATTTATTTAATCCAAGTTTTTTGTAAAACACAAAAGTATGTAACTAAAATTATTTTGATTGCAGTTCTTGAATAAACAAAAAAAATAATCTAAAATCACATTTTTATTTTTTGTAAAATTGTAGGTTATTTATTTAACTTATTTAACTTAGTGCGAAAGGCTTACGCATATAAATTCTTTTAATTTTAATTTTGTTGTTTTTTATAAATTTTAAACTATTCGCTTTCAGATTTTTAGGTATGTTGACCATTTTCTCAGGCCAATAATAAGGTATTACACAACAAATCTTACTTCTTTCAAATAGACTATACCCTTCATTTTGAACTATAGGTAAAACTATTTGTAAACTCATTCAAGCGAAAACGTAAGACAATTTTTTACTTTGAAAATGTTACTTAGATTTAGATATACACAATTTTTTTTTCTTGAAGTACAAAAAAATTACCAAACACATTGTTTAAATATTTATTTTGTTAATTTTTCACACCACATTTGATGTAGTTTAATATAATTGTGACATTGAGTAGAAAACTTTTATTAAATTCGATCACATATATTTTATATTTACAGTTTTAAATATGTTTTTTATTGAAAGAAATGGGCAAAAAACAAGGTAAAAACTTACTTGTACCGCAGTGCTGGCTGTTTTGTGCGTTTTAAGAAACATAAGATTTGGTTTTGAAGTTTTACATTCCTTGACATTAAAAGTTGAAGTTTGAAAAAAATTGATAAAGTTTTTGCTGAAATACATGTAAGAAATACTGAATTAAATAATAAGAGACAAGGTGTAGACCATATCAAAAAATAACTTATTTTAATGTTATAACAATATTTTGGTATGTCGCAATAACATTTTTAACTTTTTACGCTTTAAATAAATGTATCTCAGGCTAAAGAACTAACACCAAAAAATTGTGACGTTAACATATAAAATTAATAAATAAACTTATACACCAGTATGTCAAATTAAATTTTAAGCCAGGATTTTAATTTAAAGAACAAATTTAGTTAACATGTATATAATTTATGTTTATTATTTTTTTTGAAAAGTTAATTGTATGCAGATGATTGATTGTTTATTACTTAGAGAGTAATAGCATAAGCTGTATATATATCTTTATTACATTTGTCTGCGATATATATTTATAATTGTTTAAAAATTGTGTTTGTAACCATGCTATATGATATAACGTAAAATCGTGTATGATAATTTTAACATGTTTTTAAATTTGCAAACACAGCTGCATGTTGTCTTTTATCAACCTAGTAAATTGGTGTATCAATTTTAAAAGTCGTAGAATAACTATTATATAACAATGTATACTTGCTACAAAATAATTGTCCGACACGTTTTTTAGATATTGATTATAATATTAGAAATTAAAAAAATTAAAAGTGTTTAATGAATATTAGGTTTGCCATCTGTACTACATTTTAATTATAAGTAGACTTTTTGTCTAACATAAAATACAATATTTGCTTACTTACCTTCTCGTTTGCAGTTTAAGTTTATGAAAGTATATTGGCTTTTGACTAACCAATATTGTCAACAAAGTAAATATACATAATAACAATATAATGTTACGTTGTCGTTTTATCATTTTTAACGCCAAGACTCTAAAAACAAAAAACGCATTAATTTATTCAAATCTAGTATATGGAACAGTTTGATTTTTGTCTAGTTGAAAAAAACAACTGACTTTATGCCAGTAGACTGAATAAAACGTAAACTAACGTTGCGGTAAAAATACGTAGGCTACTTATAGTTATTTCCTTAATAAGCCAGATAAAATATAAAATAGCTAGTTTGTTGGTTTTGTACGTAGATGATATCTTTACTAGACCATCCATAGAAACAAAACAAATAAATTCGTTAAATTAAAAAAGGTTTTTTCTACACCGTCCTTTTTTTCGCGTAATACAATCTACGCGGTAAATTACTATAAAAAGAAAAAAAATGGTTCATATTTTTTAATAATTAAAAAAATGTTGTATTATTTTGGCAGAGGTTTTACAAAACTTAAAAGTTTAATAATTCCTATTTTGAAATTAGGTTTTTAATTTTGTGAACAAAAAATAGTATTTTTTAAATCATTTATGTCAAGTTTAAAAAATAACAATAAGATTTGATTATATGAAAGTCATGTTAAATTACTGTTTTGTCTAAATTTAGTTAGGTTAATTTTACAATTTTCTTAACAAACTGCAGTTAAAAATAACTTTTATAAATGAAACCAAAATATTGTTAAATTAAAATAAACAATTGGTTGCATTAACTTGAAACCTGTTATTTAAATCGATTTCAAATGTTAAAAAAAATTACAAAAGGCATAGTTAGAGAGAACCGGCAGCGTGGTGTAGTGGTGATGAACACTTGCTACACCACACATGAGGTCGTGGGTTCAATCCCCACTGATCTCATGCTGTAGCGCCCTTAAGTAAGGCGATATAAACGGTATGAACTCCCGCTGAGCCAGAACTTGATCTGCAGCATAATTATCGGGCAATTATAATCTATAATATCCCAAACTGCCACAGGCAACTCGAGACTGGGTCGGAGTAACTGATGTTACTCTATGTTTAAGTCGCGCATTCAACTTTCCCACATCGAGGATAAAGATATATACAAACAAAAAACTTATTTAAAAATAACCTTATACGCTGGTAATCGCAAAATCTCATTCAGGGGTACTACATGAGCTAATGCAAGGCTGTTCATTGTTAACATAGTCTTCATACTATAATTATTATAACACATTTAATATAACATTCAACAAAACAAACAAAAAAAGGCAAAAATGATAATTTCACTGCGATAAATGAAGAATGAATACAAAAGTTATCAAAAAAAGGCAACTAAAAATGACATGTAAAAAAAACATTTAATGTATTTACATATTTTAAGATTGTATAATTTTAATTATTTTACTGCATCAACTATAGGAATTATTGTCAAGAGAAAAAAAACTTTTTATGATTATTGATTATGATTAATCAAAAATTAATAAAAAAACAATATTTTTATTCTCTGTAGTAATTATTAAAGATCTTTTATTAATATACAGAAAAAAATTTGCTTAATTTTAAATTTCCTTCTTTGACTAAAACAATAATTTCAAATATTTTAAATATTTTAAATATTAAAAAAAGCAATACAACAAAAATAGTGGCATATTATAAAGAACTAAAAATACAAAAATCTGCAAAAACATCTTGATTATTCTATACAGTATGATTGCCCTCACCAAGTTTAACAATTATCCAGTTCAAATTCTAATGCAAAATAATTAAGAATGCCAATAATTAATTTAAATAACAAAAAAATGTATAAATTAAAATTAAATAGTTAGCCTTATAAGGTAGCCTTTTGAATGTGAATTACCGGTTTTGCTAATTACAAAAGTCAAAATGCATAATAAAACAACTTCCAATCAATAAATTTTATTAATACTTTTGTTTTTATATCATTTTTATACTTATACCTATGTTATGGCCATATGCATTAACTTCCACAAAAACACAAGTCATATCGCAACCTGAGTTACAAAATTTTGCCCAAACAAAACCCTTTCCATCTTCAAGCCATATTTAATTAAAATAAAAGAATCTATTTACAATTCTTCTTGCTATATAATGTGTGTATTTTTGCAGAAGGCTATATAACATATGTTTTTATGTCACAAAATTGTCAATATTAGGCTTAAATATTGCACAGATAGGGGGTTTAGTTCTTTAGTCTATAGAAAAGAGAAAAAGAAATTCTGGGTGATTTTTAGAGCAACCAGGCGTCTGTATAAGTGACATCACATGATTTTAAATTCGGAAGAACTTGTTTTAAATGTGTAAAAGTTTTTTCTGAAACGGCGGTACTGTTTAAATTCAACGAACTAAGATTCTTCATAACTAAACAAAAAATGTTTTAATATTTAAGTCTTTTTTTTTGAATTAAAGAAAAACAAACTATATTAGAATAAAGTTTAAATAGGAGTGCAAATTTTTAAATGTTTTGCAAATTTTACTAGTGATAATGTTAGCACAGCTAATTTGTAAAAAAAATTAAAAAAAAGAAATTTAACAAAAGAAAATTTGAGCTCTATTAGCGTCGTCAGCCAAGTTTGTAATGCGGAAAGAGCGGAATTTTTATTACTTTACCCTAATCTTCCTTAGTGAATTCCACTCTTTTATGCATTTATTTTAGTACTACCCGTATAAGCTGCAAACAACGCTAATATAGCTTCAAAAATTAAACTTATTTGTACAAAATTTGACTAAAAAAAACATTAACCTAATGTAAAAAATTTAAAGTAAAATGTTATTATCAGAACTAATTTATCCAAATTACGTAAATTTATTTATTTTAATATACCTTATACCTTATACAGTTTCAAGAATAAACTACAAAAAATTAAATAATAATTTTACCTTCTAAACACTTGATTGCTGGATCGGTAACAAAAGTTTCACATAAATTTAGTTCGGTCAAATTGAGGAAATCACACAACTTTAAAAGTCCTACGTCGTCAAACTAAACAATAATAATTTTTGATTAAATTAAATTTTAAAAGTTTTTTAGAAAAAACTAATGGAGTCATATGTACTTCACAGTCCTCAAAAAAATAAACTGTAAGGCACAAAAAAGAATTGGCAAGGACTGTAAAGTACAAATGTTATATCTAATACATTTCAACAAGAAAAACTTAAAATTTGAACTGTAATTTTAATTTTTTACACTCAAGTAAAAAAAATATTTTGAACAGATTTTTATTTTTACTGTATAAAAAAGTTAAACATTTCAATTTTTTCAGATGTTTATACCATTATTGTATTAGCTTTTACCTGTGTACTCCACAAATTAAGTGATTTAATATTGGGAAGATCCTTTATTACATCAACACAGGCAGAAGTGACACAAGTAAAAGATAAATCCAAGATTTTCAAATTTCCCCATGAACCTGTGCTAAGTAGAGTCCGCAAATCGGAATCCTGAAAAAACATTTAACATTTTGATACCATTGAAAGTAAATACAAAAATCTATATACAATAGAGTTTAGTGATTCAATTTAAAGGCCTACAAAATAAATAAAACTGCCATTTGTGGTGTTTAGGTAAATTATCGCCAACAAATATTAATTGCCAGTTGCGACCATATTATAAGAAATAAAATCCCAATAATAGGGCAGGCTATTGACTAGTCCTTCTATGTCATAGTGCTAATACTAGTTATTAATGATTTAAACATCATAACTCTGGGCGTGGATATAAAAGTAATATCTAAATCAAGCTGTTAAGATGGTGTTTTTATATCTCAAACTATTATTAAAAATAAAATTGACATAAATTTTTAAGTTGACACGGTAATTCAAAAAAAACAACTTTAACCGATGAGAATTTAACGTTTAAGTTTTTAGTTTATTAAAATAAACAAGAAAACAGTGTTAGTAAATAGGCTTGTCCAGAAGATTAAACTTTGGTTTAGTTTGACCAAATTAACATGAAACCTAATTCACCTTTTACAGAAAATGCTTACTTTAGAAATAATAAAACAAAACTTACGTTTGAATTAGAAGCTAACTGAAACCTAGTTGGTCCCTCTGTGTTAACTGGAGTTAATAAAATCGAATTAACCTCGGAGTAAGCTTCATCTCCACTTTTGGTGCACCTTAAAGCTGAGATAACTTGAAGTTGTTTCTGTTCATCACTTATTATCGACAATAGCAAAATCTCTTTTAATACCTGAAGTTTTTTTATAAATAAAATAGAGTAACAGAATATGTAAAAATTGCAAAAAATAATTTGTTGAGTAATTTACTATTATATGCTTAAACACTTGAATATAAGACCAGCTTAGGGTAACATCATGAGATTAATATTATCCTAAACTTGTACAACTTGAGACTGGGTTAGAGTAATATTATAAGGTCAAAATTATCTTGAACTTATACAACTTGGGACTGGGTTAAGGTAATATTAAAAGGTCAATAATATCTTAAACTTGTACACTTCAGACTGGGTTGTGGTAAAAATGTGATGTCAATATTATCTTGTGATGTCAAAAATGTGATGTCAATATTATCTTAAACTTGTACAATTTATGACCGAGTTGTAAACCAAGTCAATCTATATTTAAATTAAATACAACTTAAGATTGGAGCAGTAAGATAACTGTTATGAAATGTTAAAATATAAGATGTATAATCAAAGTTTAGATTTTTTTAATAAATTTTAAAATAAGACAAAACAAGTAATTGCTTATCAGCAATTTAAAAAGTTTATTTCTAAATAAAAAAAATCTATAGAAAACCTAAATGGCATTTTTTAACAATACTTTTAAAATAACAATCCAGTTAAAATCAATGAGTAAGACCTAAAAAACAATTAAATGACTAAGTTTTGACGTAAAAAATTAATGTATAAATAATAGGGAAGCTAAATTTCTTACTTAGAATATTTTTAAATTGCTTACTTACACAAAAATACAAAAAAAAAAAAATTGATTCAAGCAAAAGTTTGAATTAAAAAATTGAAAGATAAATTTTAATAAAATACAAACTTTACAAACCTTTATCATTATTAAGTTTTCCCGCACTGCCAACATAATAACAGCTTGAAGATGGAAATCACTTAACATTGTAAGAAATTTTCTTATCTTTCCCGAATGTGTGTTCGGATCTATAAGTGCTTTAACCTAAATAAAATTCATTTTATATAAAAAAAAAGTAACTTACCCTACTTATAAATTTGGCCTTATAGTATTACTAAAATTCATTTAATAAAAAAAGTACTTTCTTATTTTATCTTTAACATAAAACAACATTATTAATGAAAATATTTTTAATTATTTTTTATTTCAGTTCGATTTATATTTTCATTTTTTTATTCTTAATTTAAAAAAGCCGAATTCTACAACAAATTGGAAGACTATAATCCAGCTTACTAACTTGTCAGTTTGGCAAGTTTTGTTAGCACCTTACTCAAGGGCATTATAACTTAGAAACAGAAAGGTGATCTTTAGACCTTAAGTAATAAAGCATTTTTTTAACAACTTGGCCACATTTTTTATTTATTTAGTATATACATTGTTTTATAATTATGAATACTAATACTAATTCATTGCTTATATTTTAATTATTGTAATATGGCAATTTATTTGCAAACCACAAACAGTTGTTTTTAATTTCAAATTTTAGTAAAATAGACATGCATATTTTCTACAGAGCTACATTAACCTGTCTTACACTTAGAATTTTAATTGTAATAATATGGCCAAAACTCGCAACCTTTTTCTTCGCCCACCAAAATCTGCAGTTTTATTTATTTAAAAGCCTATAAACTACATACACACATATATATATATATATATATATATATCTTCTACTAAGCTCCATTATATATAAATAGTTTTTTTGAAAAGCCTACCATTTTTGTAAATAATTTTCCACCATCGGTGCACAGTTTATTGTTGGGACTAAATATCTCAAACCAACTATTCCGACCTTCTCGAACAGGGAGAACACATTTCACAGCTGATTCCCGATCATCAGAGGCAAATTTTTCAATCACTGAGTACATTAACCTAACCAAAATCAAATAAATAAAAAATTTCAAAGATAACATTTTAAAAGAAATAAAAATGTTGAATTTAAAATTAATTTTACAATGTATTAAAGAAAACTATGAAAGTATTTTTCTTAAATTGATATATTTGTAAATATTAAAGACATTAGTTATATATTTAAAAACATCATTAAAATACATTTAACATGAATGTTTACTTAACTTTACTTTCGTATTAGGTTTTATTAAACAAATATATTATTATGTTTGATTTACTTACCTTATAAAATCTTTGCTTAGAAGGGCTCTAAAAATATTAAATATAAGAATTATTAAATTAAATACTTCAACAAATATTAAATAAATCTTAAAAATAAAAAAGTTATAGTTATAATAGGATAAAGATAATAAAACTGCTAAAATTAGGTAAAAAATGTTTTTTTTTGAATAAAGTCTGTTAGCAAAATTGTAATTTAATTAGTAATTTTTTTTTCATTATTTTAAACACCTTTAAAATTTATTTAAAACCCTTAAAAATAAAAAACTAAATAAAAATTAAACAACATACTCATCAGGAAAAGGTAAGGGTTGCAAAAATGAAGCAAGGCCTGCTGTCCAATCTGACATTGTAGAACTAAAAATAAAAAAGTTAAATAAAGAAAATATGTATTGCCTAAGGTGCTAATTGTGATGTCATTATAAAACCTGAGGTCACAGGTTTAACTCCCGATGAGGGCGTGTTGTGGTCTCCCATTATAAAGTGTCAACAGAAAAAAAATCAGATTAATATTAAGAGAATAATAATTAAATAAAAAAAAAATAATAATATACCACTATTGGGTTATAAAGTTTATTTTAAATGTTAATTTTATCAGAACAAATTACGATTTACAACCAAACTGAATATTTACAATGGATAAAAACAAGTTTTCATATTAGGATAAAAAAGACTTAAAAAAATTTTAATATTTTTTTACAGACACACTTATCTCTATCTATAAAAAATTTAAAATGTTGTTATTTATATCTTTAAACAATCATGAAAACACTATTAGTTCAGTGTAAGTGTCAATTATCATTAAATTTAAATCATAAATCATTTATTTTCATAAACATTTGATTTTGTTGACGTCATTTCTTAATGGCCACTTTTGTTTTGCACGTTTTATGGTTGTATTTTTAGGCGTTTACAGACATATTATTGAGATTAACGATAATTATTTTTGGCAGATTTAGAGGTGTCTTATTTATTAAAATTTGGTGTTCTTTACACAGTCTTGAATTAAATTAGGATTTTCAAATTAAACTTTTTGTAATTTAATTTTAAAAAAAAGACAAAAAAAATTGATAAACTTTTTTGTTTAAAAACTTGTTTATTATTTTGTTTTATAATACCAGTTGACCAAATTAATGAATATTAAGTAGCCCATGTAAAACTATAATTTACTAAACAACTGTTATATAGCCCAATTTAAATATTTTTTTCTAAAATTGTAAAAACTTACATTTCATTTATAACCTCGACGAATAATTTTAACATTTCCTTCCTCTCGATGGCGTCATCTAGTGGTGAACTTTCCTCAATCTTTAACTTCTGGTTTTCCTCCGAATAACTTTCTTTCAAATTCATGTTGGCTAAAAAAAAGAAAAAAAAAATTTTCTGAAGGGCAGAATGTTGTATAATATTAGGGGTAAAAGAGGTATAAGTAAAGTTTAAAATGGTAAAACAATCAGTCATTATTTGAAACTCATTGTTATTTTATATAACCTCAAAATAAACCCGATACAATAATTAATAAATTATCTCTGATGACGTAAAATATTGATTGCCTAAAGCTAGTCATAGTTCATAAATCTACTGTTTTAAAATGATTTTTTTTAAATACGTATTTAAAACTACTCATTAAAACAGAACGTTGTTAAGTGTTTTAACTTTTGATATGAACAAAAATTATAGAAAACTACACAGAGATTATTATGAGGTCAACAACTGGGTTGGGGTGATATCATAAAGTCACTAAAAATTTAAATTTGTACAACCAAAAACTGGGTTGGAGTAATATTATAAGATCAATAATATCTTAAACTTTTCTTATTTGAGACTGGGTTGGAGTAATATTATAAGGTCAATAATATCTTGAACTTGTCTTATTTGAGACTGGGTTGGAGTAATATTATAAGGTCAATAATATCTTGAACTTGTCTTATTTGAGACTGGGTTGGAGTTATATTATAAGGTCAATAATATCTTAAACTTGTCTAATTTGAGACTGGGTTGGAGTAATATTATAAGGTCAATAATATTTTAAACTTGTCTTATTTGAGACTGGGTTGGAGTAATATTATAAGGTCAATAATATCTTAAACTTGTACAACTTGTGACTGGGTTGAAGTAATATTATAAGGTCAATAATATCTTAAACTTGTACCACTTAATACCAGTTTGGAGTTAGGACAATTTAAATTGTTGAAAAATAAAGTGCAGTTTTTTTTAATATAATAAAAAGGCAATACAGGTAAACAAAAAAAATGAAATACCTTGATTACAATTGGAAGGTTTGATTTCCACCACTTTTGGTTTTAATAATGCTTCTTGTGTGGCATTTTTAAGGTTTTTAATTTCCACATCCCGCAAATTATTCAATACATTGTGGTAAGCATGGACAGTATTATGAAACTGATTTTTTGAGTTGTTTTTAAGCGATTGTTTTTCCGATTTTTCCGATTTTTCTCTGTAAAAATTAATTTTTTTTTATTTTTGTTTAAAATACAAAAAACATAAAAAAAAAATTTTTTTGTTAAAAGTTTACAAAAACCCAAAAAAAATGATTTAAAATACAAAAAAGTAAGTCAATATTAAATAAAAACAGGTTAAAGGCAAAAAAAAGTTAAAAATGTATTTTTATGGATTATTTAATATGATTATGTAAATTAAAAATTTATTAAATAAAGCTTTTAAATTTCTTTAAAACTACTTACTTATCATCATATGGTTTAGCATAAGACTGATATATACCAGATAAGCAAATCGCGACAAAGTTGTTCAAAATTCGAAAATGCGGACACTGGCTCATCGGACCATGCATTTTTTGGATAAATTTTTTTACTGTTTCAAGTCCGTTATTTTGAGAATTTAAGGCTTGGATATATTCAATGACGAATGTTCTCAAGTGAGGACTTTTACCAAAATCCTGAAAATTAAAAAATATTGTTTCTAAGCATTTTGTTAATAATCAAGCATTTTTATGAAAGTCTGATTTTTAAAAGCATTTTAAAATAGATTTTTTCTTTTTTTTTCACTTATAGCTTAAATAATACAGAAATGTTAATTTACTACAAACTTTAAGTCTTATATTCATAGCATTATTTGTTAAATTTTATTTTTATTTTTAAAGTAAACAAACGCACAAAAAAAAACATATTTAAATTTAACTAGAACCCCAGATGTAAAACAAAATTAAAAATACTCCAGTAGGCATCAAAAACACATTTAAAAATAAAATAAATCAAAATTTAAATATAGTTTGGTTTAGGTGGTCAAAAAGCCTCAAGGGCAAAAAGGAAATACTTAAAATTGTTCAAAATCGATGACTCATTCAGGCGTATTTATAACTGAATGTAAGTGACATTTAAATACGTAGTTTCCTTAAAAACCGGTAAAATTAACTAAATCTTACAAAGAAAATTATAACCCAAAAAATCAAATTTTATTCAAATTTTTTTTAATTTTTCCGATTTTAAATATATAATATTATAAATTGTAAATTTAAAAATATTCCTTTTTTCTAAATGAATAAATACAACAGTATAAACAAACTCTGATTTAAATTCAGAAATTTAAATAATTAATTTCACTTTATAGTGTTAAATTATTAAGTTAAATCAGATAATAGTAAGACGTTAACAGTATTTTCTATTTAGGGATAATTTGTTTTAACCTTTATGACATATAAGTCTGTAAGCTATGTCTATATCTTAAAATAGTTTTTAAATTTAAATAACCGAAATATGCAAAAATATATTAATTAAAGTCTACCTACTAAATGCCAAAATAAATAATATATTAAATCTTATTTTATTAAAACAAAATATGAACTAGAAAAAAATTATTTTAAAAATTAAAAAAATTACTTACTACGTTGTGTTTTAAAATCTGTTGCACAATCGGAACAAATATTTCGATGACTATTAAACTTTTTGGCGAGTTTCGGCAATGCTGTAAAAAAAATTATATTAAATAAAATTTAGAATATAAGTGTATTTAGTCAGGTATATCAAACAAAAAAATCACATAAAAAGCTGTAAAATAAAAATCAAATAAATTTTATTTGTTCCAAGATGCTAAAAAATACCAAAAATTACTTTTATAAAATCCTTCAGTTAAAATAAATTTATAACGTTTATGAGCGTAAATATTTGATAAATTAATAAATTGTATATAACTTCTACCTTAACCCTTTTATCAAATTAAAATAGTAAACAACAAATTACTATGACGTCATATTAGACAGGTAGAACGTACTTAAGATAACAAGTAGCAAATGACGTATATGTGTTTGACACTTATGTCTGGTGTTGGGAAAAAAATAATATTGAAAACTTTTTAAAAGAATTATTTGGCAAAAATTAAAATAAAATGAAATACGAAATGTTGAAATAATATTTTTTTTGTTTTCACAAAACTATTTTGTCTAAAATTATATTTTTATTATAGTTAAAAATAAGATTTTTTAAGGATATTTAAAATTAACTTTGTGTTATTAATTATTGGGTTATTTTTACCCCATATTTTATATTTAAAGTTGACAAAATTAGGGGGTTTTATTTCACAATTAAAAACAAATTTAAAACTAACTATAAAAAACTAAATTTAATTTTTAAAACAAATAAGCCGGCTATTTTTTATATTTACATCAGAATTTTTCTAAGTTTTAAATATTAATAGAATATATATAAAATGGTTAGGTTACCATGACTAGTCAAAATTCACTTTAAAACGAAAAAAAACAAAAAAATGCCTAAAAAAAGGTTACTGGTTATTAAATAGACCGTGTCAAAATTATTTGCAACATGAACCCTTGACAAAATTGCATTCATGCAATAATTCTATTTAAAGAATTTTCAATTGGCTTTTGATTCAATTTAAGCTTCTATTATAAACGAGGAATACCGCAAAACCCAAAAAATACAATGGCTTTTTATATCTGTCTTCTTATTAAATTACTTTTAAAAATAGAGTATAATCGTATTACCGCTTCTAGTGAATTATTAATAATCAATATAAACTGTTAGAATGAATGTCGGTAACAAATTTAAACAAGAATTTATTAAAATTGTAGGTACAAATTCTTGGTAATATAAATTGAATTAAATTTTTCACTTACTTTGGTGAAAAAGTTACAAATTTCGAAGGAAGGTTGATTTTTTTCTACTAAAGGTGCCAGAGTCTTAAAAAATATAAATAAATTTATTACTTATTATGTTGAATAATATAAACTTACGATAAAACTTCAATACTATAACATAGACTTTAAATTCCAAATAATCTTTTTTTTCAAATTTAGAAAAAAATAAAAAATTTGTTAGTAAAATAAAACAATTTGTTAGTTTTTAAACAAATTATAATTTTTTCCCAATAAAAATATATACCAAAAACCAAATAATTAAAAAATTTATCAGCATTATCAGATTATTAAAAAAGGGAGTTGTTATCTAGTATAACGTCATTACTTCATCAACAACTAGTACCACGTCATACTAGTTTAAGATGATTAAAATCATGATCAACTTACCTTAATAAGTATTTCATCAGTGTTATGACTCATCAGGTCTGATTTCTGAAGATAAAAATCAAAAACAACAGTTATAGTTAATTTTATTTAACTTTCTAAACAACTTAACTAGGTTTAAAATTAATCTTTTATGCATAAATTTACATATATACTTTTAATTAAGTTACGGTTTAACAAATAAAAAAGTACAAAATATCTAAATTATATTTATTTAGATTCTAAAAAAATTTAAATTAAAAAGAAAATTTGGTATAATTTTAGACCAATTTAACAATTTAGTTTAAATGTGAAATTGTATAATTTAAAAAATTACCTTTGTAAGTACACCAGACACTATTTCAAGGATAGATCTGTGGGTATCGTCGGCATATAATGAACTGTTAAGAGCTAAAGTCACTAATACCTAAACAAAAATAAAATTATTATTTTTTAGCTTTGTGCAGCTTTTATACCAACTTTCCAAAAAAAATTGTATTAATCTATAAAACAGCATAATTTCTAATTATTATTTTGTTTTTAACAATTTTTAAAGCGAAAAAAAAGACTTTAAAGAAAATTTTATTTAAAATGTGTAATCTTAAACTTCAATGCTGCTGATTTAACTCAAAAAATCCAATTTTTAATTCAGAAAAAATAAATGATTCCTACTTGCAATTCAGCAATCAGTGATTCTGCAGTAGTTGCATTATATAAAAACTTCCTGTATGCATCAACATTTACCTGTTTAAATTCAAATAAATTTTCTCTTTTATAAATTTAATTTGACACAAATAGCAAAAAAGTATGAATACAAAAATTTTTTTTAGCTGTATTTAATACTAAAATTGTAATAAAGACACTTAAGATATATACTTTAACTCCCCTTTTTTTTAATTCAAACAGTAATTTTTTATAAATATTAACATCTTACCTTCCATTGTAAAGTATGAAACCAAATGTCGCGTTGGTTGCAATAAGAAACCTAAAAAAATAAACACCCATTAACAAAACTTTAACACAAAATCCATAAAAAATTGGAAATTTTATCAAGAGTTTTCTTACCTCTAGAAGGAATGCAAATTTGCAACAAATCACTTTAATCTGAAAGCGGGAATCTCTCGGGTAATCAACACAAACTGCATGTCTTATACTTGAGTATGGAATGGGTTGTTGAAAAACACCAGAATTCTAGGAAAATAAAAGCGATCTTAAAATAGTGGGCACAGTCAAAAAGATGGATATACTTTTGACTAAGTCTGTGATAAAATAAACTAAAAATTATTTGTATAGCCTATAGTTTTAATAAAGAACCATTGGTAAAGATAATTTTTATTAAGGTTTTTAAAACATTACAACATTCCTAAAAACTAGTTTTAATTTTAAGACTTTTTTAATATATATAATATTAATAATAATAATAATAATAATAACAAAATATTTTTTTGTTATTTTTTTCATTTTTTTAAAATCTTACTGTTTTTGAGAAAATTTCATATTTTCCCAGAATAATGTAATGCGTTTCCCAGGGCTTCTTTCTTCCAGTAAAAATAGATTTACCAAATCCTTTTGCACAGGTATCATCATAAGGTTGAGCCTTTACAGTACCTTCTGTGTACATGCTGTAAGTGTTCTTACACACCTCGTGATTAATATCTGATGTGCTTCGCGTTAACTTTGTTTTAGCGAACTCTAAAAATAATTTTCACTTTTTCAATTCAAGTTTTTTTAAAATAACTTTCTTTTTAAATATAGCTCGCTCTATTTTATTATTAAATTAGTTAAGGCATTATTAACCTTGTGGTTTTTTTCTGTTTATATTCACATTGACCTATTTATCATCACCTAAACTTAACATCTGAGCTGAAATATAAGTATACTCTTGCCAATAAGACTACGAATTAATTTACACCATAAATTAATACCCTAACTGATAATTAATAACTAATTGAACAGAAATATTTCTAAATAATTGCTACTGTTACACTAAAATATAACTGACTTTAAAATTTGTATGATTTAAATGTATTACTAATATAATTCTACCTATAAATATTCATTTATTTTTAAAGTTATTTTACAAAAACATACAACGTCTGATGAATTAGATACTGTGACATCATATATGCCATTTGTCGTGAAATATTTAAATAATTGTGGTCCTATTATAACTAAATGTGATACATCCTGTTAAGCTATTTTTAACTTTTTTAGACAAAATAAACTCTGCTATTATATATAAATAAAATTAATTTGTATAGACTAGACAAAAAGGCTTCATTAATATTAGAAAATTTAAATACTAACTAAGATAATTAAAAAAGTTATTTAAATTTTATGATAAAAAAACACTAACAAAATTACTTGATAATTTAAAAGCTGTTTTAATCTTAATATTAATACACACCAAAAAAAATATCATACAAATTCTGTAAAAAAAATTTAAAAGAAAATTTATTTTCCAAAAAAACCTAATACCTTCATTATTCTTCTTTGGAGATTTAACTTTCAAGCTTTGTGAAGTATTTTTAACTCTTGACCATTGAAATTTGCTATTGGAGCTTATATTTGGTTTGTTGGAAGACATAATTATGCTTGTTTTTTTTCAAACAACTTTTTTTACATGATTATTAAACTGCGTATTTTGTTTAAAAAAGCTAAAAATAACTCCATTTATTTTAAATTTTGAAGTCAAGATATCAATTATACAATTTTAAAACTAAGTAACCTAATAGTCCTAATACATGAATTTTTCCAATAATTTTAAGATTAATTAACACAACAAAATAAAGGTTTAAAATGCTAAATTTGCAACAAAAAAAAATTGCAAAATTCCTGTTTTTTTACATTTTAGACCGACAATAAATTAAAAGATACAATAATAATGAAGTAAACTATACCTGTATACATCTAAATACTAGATAAATTAGAAACTACATATATAAATTTATAAAACCACACTTGCAGACTTACAAAGAATATACAAATACGCTTAACTTTGTAAACACTTTCTTTACCAACCTTCCAAAAAAAACAAATTTTGTAACGTAAATAAGTTGCAATTTTGCAGGATATAATTTTTTTTGTTAGCCCTTATGGCATAGGCAGATAGGCGTATAATTAATGTAATAAAGTTAAACTAACTGCCTCCATTTCCTTAACTTAACTAAAACTTTTTTCTTTATACTTTAGAGACGTGACTACATAAATTTTGTTTACATTAAAAAACCACATCAAGCAAAGCAAAATGCATGTTCAGTGCCATCAGCCCGCAGCTGTTTAGCGAACAGGTTGCAAAATTATCAACAAATCATTTTAAAGGGTGCAGAAAATGGCGGAAAGAAAATGAAAGTATAGGCAATTAGATACAAACATTTGTAGTACGTTAAAACAAACTACCTTAATTAAACTTTAAATAAATTTTAAACTTATACTATTTTTCGATGTATAAAAAAAAACATAATCTAGTCAAACCGCAATTTTTAAACTGTATCTTTTTTACATTTTGATCAACAATATTATAAATTTATTACACACATACATTTAACACTTTATGATTCACTACAAAAAAACATTAAAATTAATTTAAAAGGTAAAACCTGTAATACATTTTATTTTAGTCTAAATAAACTAACTCTATATTGTTTCAAATACAACTTTGAATGTTTTTAAAAACAACTTGATTCATAGGTAATGATTACACCGATTAAATTAACTTCCGCATGAACAAATAAATTAGTCAATTAAGTGCGTAAAAACTGACTGATAAAATGATTATTACAAAAACATACATAAAACACGGTTGACCTTGCAAGGCTAGACAACTTCTAATTCCAAGAACATTTGTTTTATTTACTCAGCTGGCACTTGGTATTTGGCTAAAATGTTTATTAAAAAGCACTTGTAACAAATGGGTTAAAGACCGTAGTATAATATAATGTTAAATCTTAATGTCACTATAACTCTTTATGGCATGTTATAAATATAAAATTGTATTTAATATTCGTCGTATTTAGAATTTATTGTATACCTTTTTATTACTCTTATTGATGTGCAAAAAACCTAAATAAAATAGCTGCTACTAAAAGTTAGTTTTAGCTCTTTAATATCGTCAATTACTACATGTAACAAATTTGCCATAATATAATTGCATTAAAATAGACTCTTTAAAATTTTTATTAACTTAAGTTTGTCCTAGATTATAAAATTACTTTTACCAACCCTTTTTTATTATAAATTCTGGATTTAATGGTCGTTGTTATGAAGTATTAAAAGCCCAAACGCCTACGAAACCAAAAGGTTCTTGGTATCTTAAACTGATAAAATGGGAGGGTATAGAAAAGTAAGCGAATTTGCGGCAAAGTATAAAAATCTACATACATTTGGCGTGTTTATTTAAATACATCGTAATTTTTAAAGCTATTCATGTACTTAAATTGCACTTTATGTAGAAATTCTTGCCAACTGGCATTTAGCAACTACAGCACAATTTATTTGTATCGAAATGTGAATATATTAATAGAGCTTTACAGTCAGAGTTTCGAAAAATAAAGATCGCATAATTAATAACGCAGTTACTCGCTAATTAATAAGGGAATTCAAATGTAGTCCAATATACAATAAAATACATACAAAATATTATTCGATCGTTAATGATACGAAAAATAATACGCAAATAAAAGAATCAGGTTACTGTTACTATAGCGCCAACTGGCGGCCTCACAATTTCAGGACTTTGAAATCGCAAATTATATTTTTAATATTTGCTATTCTCAGGTGGTTGCTTCAATTTGCCATACTGTTTATCTTTCATCAGAGATTGAATCTCAAACAATAAATTCTTAAGCGAACCGGTGGTGGTGCACCTTTCCCAATTTTTTAAAAACGGCATATTATTGTCGATCTAACAAAACAATTATAAATAAAGTAACTACCATTGTCATATGTACTTGTAGGTCTAAACAATTGTCTTCACTACATGAGGTCCTGAGTTCGATTCCCATTAATTGCATGTTGTAGTACTTTAAGTAAAGTCAATGACAACACTGTATAAACTCATGCTAATCAAAACATCAATTGGCATAACAGCAATATCTCAAAATGTCTGGGCCAACTTAAGATTAGGCTAGAGCAACAAGTGTTACTCTATGTTAAGGCCATAAAATTTTAGCCAGTTAGCCTTACTTAAAAACCCTAAAACATAAGAGCAGTTGGAGATATTTGAGCAGTTAGAGATATTAAAAAGATATTAAATTTTGCAAAAAATTAACAGTAAACTATGTTGCAAAGATATTTTCGTATTTTTTTTACAATAAACTAAAAACATTACTGGCAGAGTGGTAAAGCAGTCAAAACTCTTTGCTTCACTACATAAGATCCTGAGTTTAATACCTTTTATCCTGAAGTGCCCTTCAAGTAAGGTGCTATAAATGATATGAACTGATGCTAAAGCCAATCTTAATCAGCGGTTTAATTATTGGCCATTTATAATCAATAATATTTTAAACTGCCAAAGGCAACTTAAGTCTGGGTTGAGTTGGGGTAACGAATGTTACTCCATGTTTAGGTCATCGAGCCACCTCCCCACAATGAGGATAAATAAATAAAAAAATATTACCATTCCATTTGTAGCATTAACATGAGGTAAGTTAATTTTTGTTAAGAACTTAATTTGTGGTGGTTTCTTAGGATACATTGGTCCACAATCTACTTGAAGTTGGTAAAGTCGATTTTCAAAGTTTGACTGTAAAAAAAATTGTTTTTGTAAGTTTTTGTTTCTAAAATTAAACAATATATATACTCATCCTTGAATGAAAAAAACATAATTGAAAAAATAAAAAAAATGTAAGAACATGACAAGTCGTATTAAAAAATAACAATAGAATTTGATGATTAAACAATTTCTATGCATTTTCTCCTATTATTAGAGTCATAAAATATATTAATCTTTTCTTAGACCAGTCTTGAGTTTAAACAATATTGACCTTATAATCTAAATATGTTAAATAAGCTTTAACAAAGTATATCAATTTTTTCCTTTTTCATTTCTATAAATTGCATTGGGTATACTAATGTAAATAATGTAACAAAGAATTAAGTTCTGCCCTGAGTTTGATTTTCATGTTGCTATGTTGTCCTAATTCTAATATTAGCAAAAGGAAATAAACACTAATCTAGGTTATTTGAGGTCATTCTATAAACTTTTATATCCACAAGCTAAACCAAGATGACTGGTTTTAAGTTAAACCGTTGCCCATAGATTATTACTTAAGTTTACAGTATTGTAATCTATAGTTTTATAAGAGACTTTGGTAAATTAATACTGGTAGCTTGGTGTAGTGGTAAGAACAATTGACTTTACCACCTGAGGTCCTGGGTTTTTTTTTTCTTTTTTTTTTTTTTTGTATATATCTTTATCCTCGATGTGGGAAAGTCGAATGCGCGACTTAAACATAGAGTAACATAAGTTACTCCGACCCAGTCTCGAGTTGCCTGTGGCAGTTTGGGATATTATAGAGACTATAATTGCCCGGTAATTATGCTGCTGATTAAGTGCTGGCACAGCAGGAGTTTATACCGTTTATAGCGCCTTACTCAAGGGCTACCGCATGAAATTAGTGGGGATTGAACCCACGACCTCATGTGTGGTGTAGCAAGTGTTCTTTTTTGATTACCTATGCTTTCATGCTGTAGCGCCCCTAAATAAGGTGCTATAAACTGTATGAACTCCTGCTGAGCCAATACTTAAAATCAGCAGCTTAATTATTACCTAATTATATTCCAAGAATATTCTAAAATGCCTAAGACAACTCGAGACTGGGTTGAAGTAACTAATGTTACTCTATGTCAAGGCTGTAAAGTCGACCCTTCCGCATCAAGAATAAATAAATATAAAAAAATAGAAAATTGTCTTACCCTAGGTGGGCCTACTATAGTAGCAATCCAACATGATAGAGAGTTGTCATCATCCTCCTTTAACCCCCAACTAATAGTCCCATCACCAACTCCTTTCATTCCTTCCTCCAGCTCTTCAAGTAAAACAAAATTTCGTGGAACACCTAAAAAATAATAAAATAGGTTTTTAGTTTTTTTGTGCGGTTTTTATAGTGTAAAATAAACACATTGCAATTTATAATGTTGAGAAAAAATAGACAAAAAAGCAAAAAAACCATGATAGTTATTATAGAAAAAATATTGGTACCGACTACCGTTTACTTAACTTTCTATACCAAAAATGTCTACATACGGTTATAATAATAAACAAAGTTTTAAAATTAGACATGCTACTTATACCCTTGTATTACAATATTTAAAAAATATAATTAACATAACAATAATACTTACGCACACCGCTCATTGTATATTTTAAATATTACTTAAAGGCAAATAGTGCCTATGCTTAAATAGTTAATATTTGACCTGACCCTAAATTACGCTCTATCCTATTATCTAAAAACAGTTAAAAATAAATATTATATATATATAATGTTTAATAACGTTTTTAGATTTGTTGAATTTGTAATGTCTAGATGTTAACTTGTGAATATTAAATCAAACAAAGAGGTTGTTTTAAAACAACTTTTAAATTAGAAATTTCAACAAGAAGGGATTTTATTTATTCTTGATGTGAACAGACTGACTTTAAAGGCTAATCTTAAAGGCTTCACGATCTAAACATGGAGTAACATTGGTCACCTTGACCAAGTCCTAAGTTGCTTTTAGCAGTTTGGTTTACTATTGCCCAATACCTAAACTAGAATATTAATACAATTATACATATACAAATTAAGTGATAACCTCCACAAAATATTATGATAGCCATTAACTTCTTTATAAATGACAATATCATTAGCAATAAATTTCAAAAACTTCAAAAAAAAACAATTTCCATTTTTTTATCATTTCTGTGGAAGAATCGATTTCACAACCTAAACATAAAGTAACAATAGTTACCCTGACCCAGTCTTTGGTAGACTGTGCAGTTTGACATTTAATTGCATTGATTGGTTTTTGTCTTGAGACATTTATACAGTTTATGGCATCTTACTTACTGACTTAAATACACTACAGCATTTAAGCACTATATTTATATAAATATAAAAGTTTTAAGTAAAACATGTGTTATTACCGATAAGTAAATACTTAATTTAAATATTAGCTCGATTTTTATCAAATCCTCCTATTCTACGTTTTTTCTTTATTACTCGCATTTTAGTCACAAATAAAAAAGTCTTAGTAAATTTAATACAATAATTACTTCACTTTCCTAGTTTAAAAAAGACTACTACTACTGTAACCGTTGTTCGTTACCCACTAAAAATACAAACACGCATCCTCCCATGCTGCATATTGAAAACTTCCGAAGAATTACCTTTACACCCTATCGAAAAAACAAATCACTCGATTGTTGTAGAGTTTCCAAATTGTTTTAAAATAATAATAATTGTAAAGCAAGTACAACATTTTTATTTCATGCCAGTTTAACTATAATTTATCTTACAAAATGTTATTTTAAAATTTTAAATAATTTAGTTTGCTTAAAGAAAGATGCCCCAAGATGCCGTCTAGCGGAAACACTGACAAATGATCTGTGACTAAATTTTGGTTTTCAAGCTTTTATTTTGGTTTTAGCAATTAAATTTTATTTTGTTGAAACTATTTAAATTGGTAATCTATTACAGTTGAAAATATATGTTTATTTTTGGCAACGTCAAGGTTAAATAGTAAGCTTGTACCTTGCTCAAAAACACTTAATTGTAAAGAAAAATTATTTATTTTACTAAAACAGAAACTTATAAATAAGCGATACAATGGAGAAACTTTGTAATATCAATTAAATATTTTATTAAATTTAACTAGTATATCATTAAACAACTGATTGATGATCAATTCTTTTATTAGCATAAGTTTGAGTTACGCAAGGCCGTTCTTCCATTTCAATTTCCTGAAAAAATTTAAAAAAAATAAAACTGAGTTAAAACAGCAGAAAAAAAATATTGATAGGACAAATACACAAATATTTATGTTATAAATTTTCAAAAATTCACTAATTAAAACACTTTTTAAATTAAAAAAAAACTTATGTCAAAAATTATAAAATTCAAAATTTTTACCATTGCATTGGTATTACCCGGCAGGTAATTCCCCGGTTGCGAGACACACGCTTCTTTGTATTGATAATAATAATTTTTGACTTCTTTTTCTTTTACAGCCAGAACATGGCACTTTGCGACGCACCAACATAAAAGGCAAACGCACATAAAAATAAGAAAAAAGAAAACTACGACCAGACCAAAACCGTTGTTACTAAAAAAACAAATTAAAAATCTGTAAATTCTAATATAAACCTAAATTATTTGAATTAAACTGTTGTATTACAGTTCTATTGCTAATAATATTGTTAAAAAACTGCTGTAAATTATAACATTTAATAAACCCTTTTCCCAAATACATTTTTTTTAATAAAAAAAGAAAACAATTTTTTGTTAATTTTCCATGAAACGCACGATACTATGACGTTTAATACAGCTGTATGACGTCACACTTACTTGATTATGTCGTAAGGAATGTGACCAAGACCGTCAGGCAACCCATTTTTAGTTTCACCATGTACGCCATGATAGTCCATGTTAGCCATTGTGTAACAGTAAACACTTATTTAATGTAAATTCCTTTATAGTAACAACTTTATTGGTATAACATATAAGATTAAAACTCGCCTAGAAATAAAATACAAAAAAAATTTAGACTAAAGACTAACTTTTTTATTATTTATATTTTTAATAAAGTAATTACTAACATTTCTATAAATATATTAAGTAACAAAACTTGTCTTTTTAGTTGTTTTTGGTAAATAGAGTTCTTAATAAGTTTAATAACCTGTTAAATAAAACCTATCTGAGTTTATTTTTTTAGTGAACTGGATTCACTTTATGAAATTCTAGCCATTAATTATTAAGTACGATTTTATATCCAATCTTAATACCTATTGACATCTCAATCTAAATTAACTAAGTCCCCAAAGTAAATTTAAATACAATCGATTTAGATATAAAATCAATTAAAACTTTTTAACAAAATTTGGGTAATGAATAAAAATCCAATAAATAGATTATCTGTCTCGTATTACCGAAATCCAATTGACAGAAAATTATTCTAAGAAAAAAATAAATTTCTAGTAATCTTTTTATATTTGTTTTACAAAAACCAATAAAATCTATGTTGTAGAAAAAAACAATTTCAATTTTTACAATAAAATTGTATTTTCTAGTCTTTAAGTTGACCCTACACTTGTGCTGTATGTTCTTATAATACAATACAGCCTTTGTCGAAGAAAACAACTAACATTTATTATAGTTTTAAAATCAATAACTCTTACAGAAATAGCATTTTAATTTAAAAACTCACTTAGAATCTCTTGGTATTTATAAACAAGTGAAAGGTAATGGCAATAAACGTGTTTAAGTCTTTATTTTTAACATAATTTATTGATTTTCCTTATAAGTTCACGTAATAGCCTCCCAGAACAGCAGATGACTAATATGCTTGATTATAATTAACCTTACACCATGTAGGCAAGTAATAGAGACAAATTATACTTTATGTTAAAATATTGATCAACGATTCTTCTAGTATATTTAATTATTGCGTCACTAGGTTAACCTTACAACTGTGACGTCATAACTAACAATTTTAATTTAGAATTCTTTTTAAATTTTAGCTATTTCCCAAAAATAAAATCATGACAACTTTAAACCACCGCTAAACTAGTTACCTAAAAAAAAAGAAAAAAATTTTTTTAGAACTTTAAGTAAAAAAAGACGTTCAGAGCCTGAAAATAATCTGACCTTTAGACTACTCAAGTTTAAAATATTTTAATTTTATTGAAAACTTTTGAAATAAAATTAAAGTATTAAGGATAAACCAAAAATTTTGCGCAAATATGTTATGGCTCAATAAACTTCAGTTTATTCGAAATTCGTATTTTAATTTAACTTGAATAGATAAAGTATAGGCTTATTACTACTATATCAATCAACGTAATTGTAATATTATACTGTTATAACCTATGTTACTAATAAATAACTTTTAAAATAATAAAACAATGTTCTGGTAATTCTGTCATTTTTTTCTTCATTTTGTCCAAACTCACAAGGTCCAAATTGTGCCGCGCTAAATTTGTTAAAAGTTAAAAAAGTTAACAAAAATAAATTTGTTAAAAGTTTTCGGTTGAAAGCTGACGTAATTGAAATTTGTTCATTTTAAAATTAATAAAGCCATTTTTTTGAGAATAAATCAGACAATGTTAAATTTTTATTAAGTTTCTATCGTCAAAAAGTATTTTTAATTGGGTTCGAGCGATATCCTATTTCTTCATTGTTTTTCGACTTTACCCCAAAGTTGTTTCGCTTTAAACTTTGCGTGCAATGTTTAATTATCCTTATTTACCTATTGATAAAATTTGGTTAGTATTATTTAGTCGGAATATACTTTCTGCTGGAGAGTAAGATTACTTTTTTGCCTAAAGAAAAAATGTTTATCTTAAAACTGCGCAATCTTATTTGCAATTATCAAGATTGAATTTGTATTAAAATTTTTTCGACTTCCTAATACATTTAAATATTTGGAGAATAAAAACATACTGTTAGATATTTATAAATATTTAAATTATAAAAATTCCTTTTAGGGGTTTAATTTTGTTTTTAAATTAATTTTTTATATTTAAAAAACATAACCGTAAAAATTTAACTTAGTATAATATGCGCATTCTAAATAATAAATAATGTGTTTTTGTTAATTTTGTGTTATCGACGTAACTTATTTTATCAACGTAATATTTCGGAAAAATGCGCAGTTGTGAAAAAAAAATTCTAGCAAAATGACACTGGTCTTAATTCAATAGGGGGTAAAAAACAAGTTTAAGGGCGGGTAAAAATTAAAAATATTGTTTCTGAAATCTTAGAAAGTTAATTAACTTACTTGCAAAATTTATTACTACTGAGATGCATAAAGGTGCTTTAATATCAAAGTGAAATAAATGTTAAAAATTTCAGTCAAAACTGAAAAATGTATTGGCAGACTTTAATTTTAGCGTCTAAGGATCTTATTGGATTTGAAGGTAAAAAAATACTAACTTCTAAACTAAAGTTTAAATATTGCAAAATTTTAAACTGCGTTTATTTGCAAAAATTTAAGCAAAAAACAACTAATTTTACTTAAATATGCAAAACCGGCAGTGTGGTGTAGTGGTAAACTGGTAAGAACACTTGCAACACCTCACATGAGGTCGTGGGTTCAATCCCCATTAATCTCATGCTGTAGCGCCCTTGAGTAAGGCGCTATAAACGATACAAACTTCTGCGGAGCCAGCACTTAATCATTAGCATATTTATCGGGCAATTATAATCTATAAAATCCCAAACTGCCACAGGCAACTCAAGACTGGGTTGGAGTAACTGATGTTACTCTATGTTTAAGTCGCGCATTTGACTTTCCTACATCGAGGATAAACTTATATACTAAAAAAATAAAAATAACTAAATTATCTAGCAAATTTATTTTATAATAAATAATAAATTATATTTATAAATATATGTACTTTAGTTTTAAATCTATTTTGTTTTAGAAATATGGTTGATCTTATTCATCTGGGTTTTATTTTCCTCCATTTTTATTCACTCCATAATCGCAATTCTAAGTTTTTTAAGCTTACATAATCACTCATATGGTCGATGGTATGCTTTGGCTGTTGCTTTGATGGGAATTATTATGCCACTAACTGGTGGTATATTAACAAGTATGTAAATGGATTATTAGTTTTGAGCAAATTTAATAATTTAGTTTTTTTTAATTAGTTGTATAGGCAAAGTTTTAAATTGTGATTTGAAGCACTTTTATAATATATACTATTTTTTTTATTTATTTATTCTTAATGTGAGAAGGTCGACTTTACGAAAACATAGAGTAACATCAATTACCCTGACCCAGTCTCGAGTTGCCTTTTAAAAGTTTGGAATATAGATTATAATTACCCATTAATTAAACTACTTATGTTTTAGATTGTATATACTATTAATATACAAAGTACCTTTAAAGTTGAAATTTTCATGAACAATTTTTTGAATTGTATAAAATAATGACAGAAATTTTTGCTTTAAAAATGCTTGTTTTTAATAGGTGCAGTTATAGCAGGAGTTTATCAGTCTTTAAGATGGAGTATGCCACCTAAAGTTGCCCTTATATGGGGTGTAGGTCAGACCACAATGGTCATTGGATTATCATTAACAAGACTGTTACCAACACTCTGATATGAAACAAATTTCTTCGAGAAAATAGGTAAAAAAAAGATTTCTGTACTAAAATGTAAATTTTAATATTTAAGTTATATTTGTAAGTTTGCGTAAAAGTTTAATTTTATACTTGTATTGGTAAATTTTACTCTTGTAAAATAGCTTTTTTGGTCACTTTATAAACCGATTTTAAAAGCTTTTCATATTGATTTTACTTAATGTGTACATTAACACATTGTTTTATAAAAGTTGATTTGTAATCTATTAAGAAATTACCGGCAGCGTGGTACCGGCAGCGTGGTGTGGTAGTGGTAAGAACACTTGCTACACCACCGTGAGGTCGTGGGTTTAATCCCCACTGCTCTCATGCTGTAGCGCCCTTAAGTAAGGCGCTATAAATGGTATGAACTCCTGCTGAGCCAGCACGTAATCAGCAGCATAATTACTGGGCAATTATAATCTATAATATCTCAAACTGCTAAAGGCAACTCAAGACTGGGTCGGAGTAACAGTTGTTACTCTATGTTTAAGTCGCGCATTCGACTTTCCCACATCGAGGATAAAGATATATACAAAAAAAAATAAAAAAATAACATGTTTGAATCTTTCTTTTTTAAATTTGACTAATTAAGACTAATATTGGCTTGTTTAATTTCGTTACTTCATTTATTAATATTGTTATAGTTTTTGATTTTATGAGGTGGATATTTTCCTCTTTTTCCAGTTCTGATGTTTTTTCCGTACCACGTATTTGATTTTAGTTCAAATGTTTCTGGTGAGATGAGATCTCCTATCTTTAATTCTAACTCTCCAGTCCTTAAAAATGAGATAAAATGGAGTTTAAATTGGAAACAGTTTGGTGCAACTCAAAATTAGAAATTGCGGATTTTGAAATATCAACAAGTTTAAAGAATTGGTGGAACAGAAATTGCTGTAAAAATTATGGAATAATAAAAATATAAAAATGATAGCTAAATAAAAGTTAAATAAAATATCGCACAAACTTTAATCTTGTATTTAAATAAAATTATTATTATTATTATTCTTGGATTTTTTGCAACAACATAAATATTAAATATTTCAATAACCTTATGTGGTCTAATATAGCTGTATGAAATGCTGGCATTACACGACGTTTAAAGTTGTACGGCCAGTCAATTGAATAAACTTTGTTAATTGCAATACCATATTTAACTTGCATTAGTTCTTCAACGAGTCTGCATATCTAAAAAAAAACAATTATTAAACAGTAAAAAATAAGTCGCTAGTTCAGTGGTATGAACACTTGTGTTCACTACATAAGGATTGTGTTTGATTCCCACTTCTTCCATGATGTGGTCCAGTTAAGTAAAGCATTAGAAACGCATTACAATTTCCTGGTAAACCAAAAACCAATCGGCAAATTAATTTGAAAGCAATATTATTTAAAAATAAACCTAACTTTCTATCGATTGAAGCTGGTTTGGGGTAGTAGATACTAAACAATAGGAATATTGTTTGGTCTATTTTTGAACTATTAATTAACTTACGTTTGATGTAAAAGTACAAACGACAAAATCACATTCGACCAGTCTTAGAACATCTAACACAGCCGAAGTTATTCCGTTTTCAGTAAATCTGTCTAATTTGTTGTTTGCGTTTTCAACAGATTCGGGGTCAAATAATATATTGTATGCTTGGCTGTACCTGAAGATTTTAAGTTAGGATTGTTATGTTTTTAATGAATTGGATATTAAATCTACCGTTATCGTGGTGTAGCGGGCATAACACTTTGAAGTCCCGGGTTCGATTCACATTGCTCTCGTACTGTAGCGCCCTTCGGTACAACGCTTTAAACAGTGTGAACTTTTGCTTACCAGGACTTAAACAACAGCTTAATTTTAGGGCAATTATATTCAATAATACCTTTATTATATATATCTAATAATGCTTTCAAAGGCTATTTAGGACTAGGTCGGGGAAACCAATGTTACTCTACATTTAGGTCATGAAGTCAACATTCGCACATCGAGAACAAATAAGTATGAAAAAAAAAATAAATAAATAACTCATTACTTTGTTATAGCTTCCGTTATAACGTTTGGTGTATCAGTGGCGATATAAACATTTCGTTTTAAATTTGTTTTGTTTTTTATTCCAATATCCATTTCATAATCTTGGTACCAATTATCTACTAGCTTTATATATTCTTCCAACCCTTGAAATTTTGATTCGCGTTTTAATTTATCTGTCCGGCGTACATGGATACTAAAAAGAAAAATCCAATTTAAGATATTTTAATACCAGCTACAACTCTTATATATTTATAAGTAAAAAAAGAGATGTTTTTACACAAATCTGGTTCAAGAATTTTGGGTAAAAAATTTAAATTTAAATTTTTTTTAAACTTAAAAACGAAGAAAAAATGTTGAACTTTTAGTTGGCGTTTTTTTACCCAACTAATGGCCTTAGTTTGTTCTTTTTCCATAACCTTTCAACCTCTTCCCTGACCTTTGGTTGAACCTTGATGACGTAGGCAGCCATTTGACCCACCCACCATGCCATGGGGCTGGGGTGAAGCTTAGACACAGTGTCCCGGATGTAAGGAGGTATTGCATGCAAAGTAAAATTAAATTTGAATCCAGTTTCGTCTTAAATAAAAATTATTTTAATAATTAGAATGTCTATATAGTTTTTAATGTACCAGTAATCAGAAGTAGGCCTATTGTAAAATTGCAAAGTGTAACATAAAGTTTTATGCGAAAAAAAGAAACAACTCATTTTCAATAGTTCCTATTATGCTATATATTTTAAGTGTTACATATAGCTGAAGTGTTACATATTGTTTTCAAATACATTGTTAAGTTATCTTAATCACCAATTTAATATTTAAGTTTAAAACGTTTTAAATATAAAACAGGTAACCAGAAAATAGTATATGAAAAAAAAAGTCGAAAATTTTTCTTAATTACCAAGATTTTCTATGTCTTGATTATATGCAGCTAACGGACAATCTGGGCCAAACGGAACTAAAACTTTTCTCAAATCCTCATTTTTGATCGCTATATTCGCCTTTCTTCTTGATTTTGGGTCAGTTTTTCGTACAACAACCAACGTTTTATTACGATTTAAAGCATAAAATAAACCAATTGTCAGGTCGTGAATAGTGCAACCAAAACCACATGATATTAAACCGTATGGTAAAACATTGTTACAGTCTGATTGTCTCTAAAAATATGAGTTTATAAAATGATTTTGACATAGTTTACCGTATAATTTTTTTTTTCAGTATTACTTTTTTTGTTTTATTTATCTTTGATTTAAAATGACCAACTTAACAGCCTAAACATAAAGTAACATATGTTACCCTGACTCAGTCTCGATTGACCCTTTGCAGATTGGAATATTTATGATGTTAGCTGCCCTATTATTAATCTACTGATTGGTTTTTGGATCAACTAAATTTAAGTCATTTATAGCGTTAAGATATTAAAGTATATTAGTAGCCTACTTATTTGTAAAGATACCTGCAATTTAGATATGTAATTTTGCACTAATTTTCCGAGTTTAATTAATTCCTTTGATCTTAATTCCTGATCTGGCACGACAATTTTTTCAACAATTTTTCTAAAAAATAATAAATTTTACGAACATCAAAAAATGTTGATAGCCTACTTTATTTTAAATATTACCTTGGTTCTACAAGACGTTCATTAGAATCTGAAAACATAAAGTTAAATGAAAACAGTTCTATTTTATTAAATATTAAATAAATATAAGTAATAACAGCACAATTTTTAAAAGACGAATGTAGCTTAAATACAGATTTGAAAAGTTACCTTTTTTAGCATTATATACCCGACCTTTGCCCTTTAAAAAGCTTCTAAATTTGAATAACAAGTATAATAATTTAAAATTTCATGATATACAATAAATATTAATTACAATATAAGATATATATGTCAATAAAAAGAATAAAAATGTAAATCTTTATATAATTACACAAAAAATTTTAAATCGTTGATATTATAAGGCTACTGCATTATAGAAACTTACCCATTGTAGTTATATAAATATATGACAATTAATATTAATTCAATTAGCAAAAATAACACAGCACATTTCCATTTTGATTTCATACCTAAATAAATATCCAATCCTAGCCTTAGTTTACATTTTTCTGTATCACAAATATTGATTTCACACTATATTTTATAACCAAATGTTAGTTTTGTTTTTCTATTCTCTGAGTTTTGTTGGTAAAGTCAAATAGCGGAACTATAGATATGTTATTTTAGTATAATAAATGCATTAGTATAATAGTATACGTTTTGGAATTTGTAAAAAAGTTTTTTAAACGTTTATTTCAAAATTACTTTAATCGGCAATTGCAACAAATATAATATTTTTATGGGTTTTGTTTGTATTTTTCATAAGTTTAAAAATGTAGCTTATTAAATAACCAGTTTAAACATATAGAGTTTTGACATCAAGCAAACTAATGTGTATGCTAATGCTAATTCAGCAATAAAGTGTAGGTATTTTATTTACTTAGCCTACTCGTGAAAACATTTTGCTAAATTTGGCAAAGAACAAATATAACTGTGTTAAGTCTGGGTTTTCAGTTTTGTATATGATTTCAATAGAATTAACTTAATAACGAAATTTAGTTTTGGCCAGAATTTTTAACCGTACCGAATTTTTAAAAGTAGTTTGCAAAGGTGGGCACCAAATCGTTAATGCGTTAAACGTTAAATAACGAAGTTAATTTTTTTGTTAAAATTTAACTTTTAAGTTAATTTTAAAAATCGTTATCGGACCTGTTAACTTTCGTTAAATTGTGCTTTCGTTGAATTAAGCCCGTTAACTCAATATTTTACAAGTAAATCCATGGTAATATAAGGAATATATATGTTTAAAATCGCTGTTTATCGGGTTTAATCGTCGCAATTTTTAAACGATGTAAGTAATTATTATCCGGCAACTGTTATTTGGGCATTGGGCCTAAGCCAGTTTTAAAAACTTTTTCTAAACCATTTTCGCCTAGTTAAAACATCGATTAAGAAAAAATCTATTTTTTTTAAATCTTTTTTTATAAAAAGGTAATTTCTTTGTTTGTTTTAATTAAATTTTAACGTTAACGTTCAATGATAACTTCCGTTACATTTGGTTTAATTTAACGAAAAAACGTTAGCGAAGTTACTGTATTGTGTATCGAATAACCACTTAACGAAGTTGCTTTTTCGATTAACTGTGCCCACCTATGGTAAAAAGAGACCAAGTAATAAGCCAGCCTAGGGTTTAGAGCTAGTTATAACTAGTTTATATATCTTTATTTAGATCAATAAAAGTAGAGTCTAGTTTTGTTTATTACCGTTTGGTTAGGCGATGGTTCAGGCTGCATAAAATATTAAAGCCATTTTTTTAAGTGACAGTGTTTTTCATATAGGTAATACTGAAGTATAGGGTGTAAGACAGTATCTGTTTAGATGCTTTTTAATGTATTTATATTTATTGAGTGCAAATCTAGCATTTTGATAAATATAAGCAAACTTTTTAGGTTTACGGAACACTATGATTTCAAAATTAAAGAACAACCCAAGTTACGCAATTTAAAAACTTTTATCCAAATTTTGCCTATATGTCCAACAAAAAAGAATGGGTTTATAATTTAAAAGCAATTTTAAAATTTTAAATAACATTTTTTAATTATGTATTCTGTATTGAAATAAAATTAAATAAGGAAATTTCAGTTTAAAAAAAAAAACTTTCTGATGACGTCATGCAGCAAATAATGACGTCACTGGGGACATCCGTTCCAACAAATTGGGTCAGCAATGTGACAATCTATGCAATATCGTACATCTAAAAATATGTATTTTTACAATCAAGCGATTATCCTTTTTCCTAATTCTGTATACTATTATTTATTGGGTAAAATAACTTAAAATTGCAAAACAACATTTTTTGTGACAAAAAAGCTATAAAGCGATTAAATGTTTATCTTTATTTTTTATTTTTTTTAACAACTTACATATTGGATCAGGTTGTAAATGATGGTTATTGTTTTTACAAATTGTAAGCCATATTTGTGGATGAATATTTTTACCAGTACAAAGGTGTTCTACTGCGACTCGACTTGCTTGACGAAGCAGATTTTTTGCCTTTTTATCGAATTCAATTTTCTAAAACATTAAATAGTAATTGGTATTATAAAAAACAAGCTATATTATCAACAAGAGTATAAGTTAATTTTATATAGGCTAAACTTACCTTGAATTTGTATTTGTTACCTTTAGAATTACCTAAATTAATCCAAAAACTAATTAACAATAAACTTAAAAGCAATTTGTGCTTTATTTTAAAATGTGCCATATTTTTATACTGCGGTTCATAAATTTAAAATTAATTTTAGTAGATCATCAGTTTATAAACCTTCATTTTAGTGTAACTTTATTAATGCAGCTGTTTAAACTTTAACTAATATTTGTGTTCAATGAAGTCCCTCCCTTCTTTGACATTTATTATCTTTTTCTGTAACATAAATTCCTAGTAAACCGCACAAAAATCACGTACAGCTTTAGATAATAAATGATAACTAAATAGTTGAATTGACGCAGATGACTGTTTGTTTATTGAAATTTACTCGCCTTACACTTTAAAAAATGACGCAGTTAATAATAATTTTAAAAAAATTTACAACAGTTAATCATACAATTTAGTTATTTTCTGAAAACAAAAAAAACACGCCCAACGTGGGGCTCGAACCCACGACCGTTGGATTAAGAGTCCAACGCTCTACCGACTGAGCTAGCCGGGCGTAAGTGACAGAAGCGGGATTCGAACCCGCGCCTACGAAGTAGACTACGACCTGAACGTAGCGCCTTAGACCACTCGGCCATTCTGCCATGCGCTGTTCGACAGCGAAAATGCGATCATAATGGTAGGGGATTGTTGAAAACTAAAATTTTTTTAAAATGAAGGTATAATAAATATTTTTAAAATTGTTTTACATAAGATTTTGCTATAATTTTAAACGAATATTATTTAAAATTTTGCTAAGTTTGTGCAAAAATAATATACCATAAAACAAAACTGCTGGCACATTAACTTCGCAAAATTTTAATTTTTTTTTCCAAGATTGTAAATAATTTTCGGAAAACAATTTTTCTTTTTTAAGCTGATAATGTTATCTATTATCTAAATTATTTTTATTTTAAAAATTTAATCCACTAATATTAATTATTTATGTGTTAAAGTAACAAAAAAAATAACAACAAACAATTTAAATCACGAAATTTTCCTTTACATAATTCATTCAACTTGTTAAAAGTAATTAAGGCTTTCGTTGATTTTTAGGATAACTAGCATTTCAGAAACGCAAAAAACAGCATAAATTTGTTTAAATAGACACTATTACCCAAAGGGAGAAAAGTAAAGTTGTATATAACTAGAAATATTATTTAATTTAAATCACTTATAGTTTACAGTTTTATTTTAAAAAAATTAGGAAGAAAAAAGTAAAAAAACGAGAACTGTAAAAGTATCACGAAAAATATTTATTTATTATCTTAATCATAAAACATGAATAAACTATTATTAGAAATGTTGTAATTATAGTTTAAGTAAGTGTGTTTAAGCAAACAAATATATATTTTAGGGTCCCGTTAAAATAATAAGAAATTTGGCGACAATAAATGTAAAGGTACGTTCGAGGACCGTTAACTACAAGAGACATTTTAAATTAGGATTAGGTTAAGAAGTAATAGTATATTAGATATTTTAAATAGTATACTCTTAAAAAAAATTAAATAGCCCAAAAAAATAGATATTAAATATATAAATTTAAAATTTATTTGAGGTTATATTTTTACAAAAATTTACGTTGTTATGGATTATAATAATACAAACTGCAACGGACAATATCTGTTACAGCATTGCTCAAAATTATCTCATTCAGCCAATGTGACTTTTAATTTACAAAGGTAAAATTGAATATAAAAACAACTAAATATACTATTTTAAACATTTAAAACATGGCTTAAAACTGTTTAAAAATATTATTTACAAAACTAAGATCTGTTTTAATTTTATTTTTTTTAGGTGCCAAATTTAAAAATAATATGTAACTATATTACTAAACAACAAATACATTTTATTGTTATTTTTTTTTATAATTTAATTAAACTAAAAGGTTTTTTTTTAAATAATAAAATTGAATTGGTTTTAAAGATAATTAAAAATATTGAAAAAATCTAGTTGCTAATTAAATTTTGGAAATAATTTTTTTCAGGTCAATAAATTATAAATCCTTAGATGATTTCAACGATTTGATAAATGTAAAAAAAAGTAACTACCATCAAAAATATATAAAAATATTTTTTTTAGAGATTGCAGTGTGGCAGGTATACTATACGACATCATTGCAACAATAATCGTAATTTTAATTTCATTGCTGGGAAACGCGGTTGTTCCTTTCGTGATTTTTAAATACCGGGATTGTTATTGGAACCCATACGGACTTTGTCGCATCTGCCTTTCTATTTGTGATTTTATAATTGGGCTTATATATTTGCCTGTAAGGGTGTTAGTGTATGTTCAGATATTTTACACAAATGATTTACAAGGCAATGGTAAGCCCTTTAAAAAAAAACTTTTTTTTGTTTTTTTACGACCTAAACATAGAGAAATATTTGTTTCCCCGACCCAGTCTTAATTGCCTTTAACAGTTTAGAATATTATTGATTATAATTGCCCGATAATTTAGCTGCTGATTAAGTATTGACTCAACACAGGTTAATACTGTTTATAGCACCGTACTCAAAGGCGCTACAACATAAGGGCAGTGGTGATTGAACTCTGAACCTCATGCAGTGAAGCCATGTGTTGTGACAACTACACCACGCTGCCAAAATAAATTATAAAATAATTATAAAAAAAAACAGAGCTCAACACTTTACAGTAATGTTATTTGACCTAATCTTATGTAGTTGTACGAAATAAACTTTAAAGAAAGCTATTTTATTACTAAATCTTTAAAATAGTAACGAAATAAACAAATATCATTTAAAATATGCAGAAAATAAGCCTTTAACCAATTAAAGGTTAAGCTTATATGATATTTATATATCCCAGATTTCAACCAAGTGATGAATTTAAACAAAATATTTAAAGATTATGACGCAGAGAATCAACCTTTACTGAAAGCAATGAGTTGTTTGTTAGCAACATATATTTTAATTGTAAGTTTAACAGTTAAATTAAATGTGTTTTCCTTATTATACAAACAACATTAACCTAATTAGTAATTTGCTTAACTTTAAAAGCAATTTGTATAGCTACACATAATGCACAAATAAGAGTTAAGAAATTATATGGATTAGATTTCCTTATACTTTTAATTTAACCCTTTCAAAAGTGTTTATGCTTTCGGTATGGCGTTAACAATATTTACTATATATATGCAAGCCAAAACAACAATTAACACTTCAGTAAACAAAATAATACCAAGTTAAAAACATGTATAAGGGGTGGCTGATATTAGATTAGTCAGGGACAAAGTAATAATACAAAAAATTGGGTTTTGGTCATCATGCCATAACGTACTTTGTTATGTAAACATTAATACTTATGAGATGTTTTGAATCAAAAAACTGATTTTGTCGTTTTTTCCCGTCGCATTAATATAATATTTATTGCATACCTTTTTTAATACCTTTCATCTGTGCGCGAAAAACCAAAATAAAAAATAAAAAATATAAAAAAAATTGACTCGTATATAAAACATTTCAAAATATGAAAATTTTGTAATTTTCATGACTTTTTATATTTCCAGATACCCTGGTTCTTATCCGTAATGACCATTGATCGATTTATTGCAATCAGATTTCCATTTCGTTACCAACAAATAATCTCAATCACTAAAGTTGGAATAATTTTATCGGTTACAACTCTTGTGTCTATATTTGGGGGCACAATTTGGCCCCTTCTTAACCGCGTTCCCTTTCAAACAAGTGTCCTAAACAGGTAGGTTGTTTATAATGGTAGTTTATTAAGAAATTTTAAAACCAGATTGTAAACAAAAATGTATCCCAAGTTTATTAGGACTTGATGTTTTGTCTCTCTTATCATTTTTACAAAAAAAACTAAGAATTTTATGTAAAAACCGCGTTCCCTTTTAAACGAGTGTCCTAAATGGGTAGGTTGGGTATTATAGTCGTTTATTATAATGTCTGAGGTTTGTTAACAAAAAAATATACCAAGTTTATAAGGACTTGATGTTTTTGTCTAATCTATTATTTTTACATAGAAACACAAATAATTTAAACATAAATTATTTCTTATAAGTTGGCTGTAACTTAAGTTTTTTAACACAATTTTTTAGAAACTATCTTAAGTGGTGTAACAAACGTTTTTTTTTTATTATATGTTGCTTTTTAAAGAGTTAGTAGAGCGCATCTTTTAAACCGCTTAGAAGCGGTTAAAACCAATGTTTTTGCATGGAAGCGCTTGAATGCTTACTAACTAAGTGTGAAAAACAAAACTATTTTGACATCAATATTATTTTAATACTGTCTTATACCACATTTTAGTATTTTTTTAATATCAAATTCAATGTTTTAGATTTGGTGTTGGGCCTTTATTTTTACTGGGCACCAACGAAATTCAAAAAAGTTCAAACAATGAAGTTTTGTTGTATTATATTTGTTGGGCTCTGCCTGTATTTATTGTCATTACTTTCAATCTTTATACGGCTTTTTATTGTTTAAAAAACAACAACAAATCCTCTGGTAAGTTTAAAAAAATTATTTTTTTTATTTATTATTGCCGTGGTCCAGTGGTTAGAACACTTGACTTTATTCACCGCATAAGGTCCAGGGTTTGATCCCCACCGCTTTTATGCTGTAGTGCTGTCAAATAAGACAGTAAAGGCAGTTTTAACACAGGCTTAGTTAAAAAAAACAATCGGCAAATTGTTTATTAGCCAATTATAATCTGTAATATTCTAAACTGCCAAAGTCAACTTAAAACTGGGTCGGTGTAACTAATTTTACCCCATATTTAGGCTACAAAGTTGTCTTCTCACATCAAGAATAAATAAATTCTCACCAAAAATGAATAAGTTTATAAAAAGGAGTTTTAAATTTACATTTTCAGGATGTTTTCAGAAATTTTATAACAAAATTAATCTTCAACACGATGTATGCACCTGTTATGAATCCAACCTATTTCACTGCTGTAAAAAAATGCAACAACAAGCAACCGTTTGTCCATCTGACAGAGATTATAATAATGATACAAATAACTTGACGAAAACAAATAAAATTAAAAATATATCACATGGTGTACAAAAAAAGTCAAGTTTAAATAAAATTTCGAAATTAAATGGCAACACTAAACAAAATCAAATCGAACGAAAACAGAAAAAAAAGAAAAATGAATCCGTTGAAGCTTTTTGGATTCTAATCATCATGACTACTTTGTTTTTCATCAGCGTTATACCGACTTTTGTTCTTACTGTGTTTGTGACGTCACCATGTGATGACGACACGGCGTTGTCATGGTTATACTCGATTGTTCAGTTTTTGTTTATGAGCCACCCTTGCCAGAATATTTTAGTTTATAATTTTCGGTCGAAGCAGTTTCGAAGCAGCACTGTTCTAGCCTTCAAGAAACTCAAATGCAAATAAAATATATTATTATGTAATGATTTTATATTAGATGTGGTATTTTGTTAATATTACCGAAAACTTTTTGAACGAATAGACTTTTGCATTAAAACCAAAACTTTTAAAAACTACCATTTACCGAAATTAAAGTGGAAATCCTTTAATTTTCGATCAAATGACAAAGTAATCCATTTTAGGTACCAAAAACTACATTTCAACCAAATTACGTAACATTATTTTATCAAGTTATTTTCTCGAATTTTCTGCGTCTTTGAAAAAAAGAATATATAGGTTAAAAATTTAAGTTAGGATAAATTTAATTTAATAACAAAATTCAATACTTTTGAGTATTAACCCCTGTTCCCGAATAAAAGTTTAAAAACGAAAACATAGCTTTAAAAATATTACGTTATCAAATTATTTTTACGAAATACGGTTAAGTAATAGTCTATGTTTATGTCGTAAGTCGGCCTTCCCACATGAAGAAAAAATAAATACAAAAAAACGTATTTATTTATAGAAAGACAATGTAGCGAAAGTTTCTCTATTGCGATATTGTAATTGGCAATTCTTTTTGTATAAAAACACCAAATCAGATAGTTTACACAAGCCGAAACTATGACGACATTAGCAAACTTTTTAATATTAACGTAAATAACCATACTAGCGAACATACCTTAGTTAGTAAGGGGAAAACCCAGGGATTTCCCCCCGTTTTAGCGTTTATTCAATCGTCTATTCACACGAAAGGTTAAATCGATCGCATAATAAAGCCACAGTTATTTAACTATAGAAATAGTTTTTTTGGCATTTAAAATATTAAAAAATAACATAATTAACAAAAAAATAACACTATCTTTAATTTTTAAACAATATCTGTACAGTAATAATCTTTGATAAGTTTTTAAATTGGGTTTTGTTAAACAGTTTGATTAGTTTTTTATACACTTTTCTCTATTTACGAAATTATATAGATCTGCGGGCTTGCGCGTTAACGGTAAAAAACCCATGATTGCTACTACTTGCCGTTTTAAACTATATAAAGGATCTCCACAATGTTAATTCACAACACTTTAAAGAAAATCAAAGACAAAGTCACTACAAAGAAAAGTTGAGAACTGAATTATTGAACATTATATAAAGAAAATAAGAATTATTTATTAGAAGCAACATGGCAAAAGTAAGCATTATTTCTGTTAAACTTTCGTTTTATTTGTATAAAAAATTGTTAGTTAATTTCATTCCTGGTAAACTATAGATTGAATATCATTTTACTCACAGTTTACCAGTGAAAAAGATGTTAATATTTAATAGTTTTATTTGTTCACAAATTATAATATGTACATAGTTAGTCAATATCTTCAAAGTTAAATTAATTTTTTTATTTTTTACAGATTTTAAACCAAGTTACTGCGGGTCTCTTTCTACTTTTGATTATTTTTATTACACTGAGGGCTACAGCGGCGAAACAGACAAAATGCTACAAAAAAGTAACAAAATACATGTCAAGAAGCGATAAAAGGTGAAAATTTTAGCTCTAACCTCTACAGTTGCCTATGTTGTGAATATATTTAAAGTAACTTTAGGTATATATTTTTTACATGCATGTTACAGTGGCTTGGTAAGTCCACCTAGGATCTAAGATTTTTTTGAATAACATTAATTTGTTTTGTTGTATGATTAACACGGTGTTTGGTTTAATTCCTACTGCTCCCATTCTTTAGTAGGCCTTTAACGGGTATAAGTTTAGGCAAATATATGAATTAAGGTTTAAAAATCAAGCTGACAAAAACATTCTAAACTTAGACTACTACGATAAAATTAACAATAAATTTAGTGTAGACAAAGGTGTTAAACTATAAGTATATTTTATATTATATAACATACAATTTAAAGCTTTTATTTTTTTCACAGTAAACTTGAAAAATACGAATGTAAATTTGCCATCGTCCCATCGTCTGGAAATAACCAAGGTGTCTCAAGATGGAAAACCGGATACTTTACTTGCAAAAATCTTGATCCTGAACGATTTTCCGCAGTTCTCTGTGACAAATACTGCGTCAACCCAGCAACCTGCACCAACAAAAAAATTAAAGGTCTCAGAAATATGCCAATTTTGAAATGGCATCATTTTCAAAACATATCAGAGGGAGTTCTATCGATAAAAATTCCCAGTGCATGCAATTGCATAGCAAGTAAAAGAATAATTAAAAAATGCAATAAATCTAGACAAATGTCATGGGCTTAAAGATATCTTGAACTTTTCCTACTTACCTATGTCAATTACATTTTATACATTATATAGAGATGCAAAACGTATATTTACTTGTGATAAATTGTTATTTACTGTGTTACTTTTTCTTAAACATGACTTTAATTTAAATACGTATTTATTTTGTACTTTTGTAGTTGTAGCGTTTATTGTATTAAAATCGTACTGCACAAAAATGTTTTATTTCTTGCCTGCTAAGTTAGACTGCTGATAAAATGTGTTTTATAAGTTTAAAAATAACTCAGATTGAAAAATATATTAAGAGTAGTATATTTTTGATGACCTGATGGTTCTTTTTCTGAAAAAAATTCGACCTTATTTTCAGGCCAACGCCTACATTAACGTTTTTTTCCGAAATTTCTAAAAAATTTCAAACCAAGTTTTAGTATCGTTTTCCAAATTTGAATTTTTGAAACGTTATAGAGAAACCCATTGCAAAAAAATGTCGTTTTTAAAAGTTTGATTTTCGAGAATATATTCGATTGGTAAAATAGACCAATATTGTTTATTTCTACTATTTTTAAAACACAAAAAAAATTTAAATATAAAAAATTACTAATTTAATCTTTTTTATTTTAAAAATTAAGTTATTGAGGACAAACATAAAATAACAAAAATTCGTGGCGTGGCTATTGTCACTTTGAGTCGTTATAAAAAATCCTGTTGCCATTTTTAAATATTTTAGTTTTTGTTGAAAAACAGTTAAAAAAATTTAAAAATAACCAAAAGAAATTGTATTTTATTTATTTTTTTTTCGAGTTTTGTTTATTCTTTAAAATGGAAGACGATGAATGGAAAAAATTGCCGACAGATCAAAAACTACAACATAAAGTAGGACATTTTGTTTTATAAAACCGGCAGCGACAGCGTCGTGCTGCCGCTGCTGCTTGCTGTCTGTCGTGTGGTCAGAGACCTCCTGGTCAAGGACCTCCTACAGCACTACACAGCTACATGAGGTCGTGGGTTCAATCTCCACTGCTCCCATGCTGTAGCTTCCTTTATAGGCTATAAACAGTATGAACTACTGCTGAGCCAACAATTAATCAGCAATTTAATTTTTAGGCAATCCAATTATAATTTATAATATCCCAAACTGCCAAAGGTAACTTTAGACTGGGTTGGGGTAACTAATGTTACTCTTTATTTAGGTCGTTAAGTTAGCTTTCCCACATCAAGGACAAACTTATTCATTTAAATAAAAAAAATAAAGTTTTGTGCCTAATTTGTTAATAGTCAATATTTCTTGACAAAATTTAAAGTAAAATAAACAAAACTAAATTTGTGAATAATGTGCAAATATACATTATTATTTATCAGTTTATTTTCTGGGTCACGATTAAAAATTTATATATGTTTAAAAAATTACTAAAAATGGATATATGGATATAATTTAAAATTACATAAAGTTACAAAAAAAAGAGTGTGTATATATATGTTAAAATTTAATCAACAAACTGAGAATTTAATATCTACTTTCTAACAAATGATATTTTTTTGGTCCAATCCTAAAATATATAAAGTAGAAAAGTAAGTTAAAATAGCCCTTGTTAAGCTTATTTATTTTAAATTACCTTAAAGTTTATAAATATTCAATATCACAATTAAATAGTTTAACTTATGTTTTTTCTATAAGTTCTTATAATTGTATAAGTTGTTCCATTTATGATGTCTAAACAACAGAAGTTAAATTTATGCTGTTAAATTTACCAAATGTTTTAAGTTTATTTTTATCATTATATTCTAGTCATGGAAAGCTAGAGCAGAAGGATATAAGGAATGCATCAAAAATTTTGCAATATATGAAGAAAAAAGTCCAGAATTCGCAAAATATCTTGGCCTTGTGAAGAAATTTGTCACAGATTCGAATGAATTAAACAGGGTTCAAGGTTTACAAGCTGCTATTGTTTTTGTTACCAATGCTGCTGTAGCAGGAAAGTAAGTGTATTTTTTGCATTTTATTTTTTTGGGGTGTAGTGGTTAGAACACTTGGCATCACTACATATGGTCCTATCCCCTTGCTTTTTTGTTCCCCACTGTTTTCATGCTGTAGTGCCTTTAAGTAAAGCACTTTAAACGATATAAACTCCTGCTGAGCCCAAAAAGACTGGGTCAGGGTAACTGATGTAACTCTATGTTTTGGCTGTGAAGTCGACCTTCCCACATCGAGAAAGAAGATATAAAAAAAATCTGTTAAACAAATTTAATTTCTTTGCAGAACTTGTAATGAAGTGGTAGGTGGAGTTATCAGCAAATGTTTCAACACAAAACCAAAACTAAGAGAGTTAGGAATAGAACTTTGTCAACTTTATGTTGAGATCGATAAAAATGAAACAACCCAAGAAGAATTAATAAAAGGATTTGATAATAAACAACCAAAAATCATTCATGCATGTCTCGATGCAATAACTTTTGCTTTAAGGTAAATTTATTTGATTTTTTTGTCATATTAAAAAAAAAAATTTACTAAATTTTTAATAATTTTTCTCTAAATTTAAACTAACGAAATATAATAAGTGATTTATTTGTTTAAACACTTGGCTTCACTAGATAACGTCTTGGGCTAATTCCAGTGCTTTAGTTTTTGGAATGTCAGTCAGAGTTGTAGTGTATACAAATAAAGGGCAATAGGGATTAAACTCAACACCTTATGTAGTAAAATCAAGTGTTTTAACAACTACACCAACTTTATATTATGTAACACGATTTTGAAAATTTTTAAAAACTCTTAACAAATTTTTTTTTAATTTTTAGGGATTTTGGTTCTAAGGTGATACAAGTTAAACCATTACTAAAACAAACATTAAAATTGGTGGACCACAGAGACAAAAATGTTAGAGAAGCAACTAAAAGTTTATTTATTGAGATTTTTCGATGGATTGGCCCTGCTATAAAAGCCCCCCTTCAAAATATCAATGCTGTTGTGGTAAGTTATCTTTCTTCTTTTTTTTTTACTCAATGTTGGAAGGTCAACTTTACAATCTAAACAAGGGTAACAATTGCTAACCCAACCCAGTCTCGAGTTGCCTTTTGCAGTTTGGGATATTATGGAATATAATTGCCCGATAATTATGCTCCTGATTAAGTGTTGGCTCAAAAGGAGTTTATACCGTATATAGCGCCCTACTCAAGGGCGCTACAGCATGAGATCAGTAGGGATTGAACTCACGACCACATGTGGTGTAGCAAGTGTTCTTACCACTACACCACGCTGCCGATTGTATATATATAATTTTATTTTTTGATGGGTTTTTTGTTTTTTTAATAATGGCTTTTTTTTATTACAAAATGTGATTTTTTAATATACCGTTAAAGTTTTTACATTCTTTATTCGAGAAATAGGTGACATTTTTTAAACTTTTTTTTATTGAAAACAATAACAAAACTTTTTGTTATTCTAACATCGCTATTGTCCTATATAGTTTTGTGTAACAAAAGGACAAAAGATATAAAAGCTCTTATGCTACAATGTTATAAATTATTTAGCAACTTAGGTTTAGCTATACTTTTAATTGATTAAAGTTTAAGCTTAGCTTTTAAAAGTTTAGGTTGTTTTAAAGTGTTAAGTTTGAAACATTTTATTAAAATTTTTATGAACAGATTTAAATATATCTGTATAATAATTAGACCCTTTTACTCATTGGTTAACTGTTAAATGTCTATTTTAGATTGTTTTTTAGTTTACTGTCTCTTTTAGATTGTTGTTTAACAGGGTATTAGGATATCTTAGAATTCCCAAAGGTTTAGTTAAAATGCAGATTGTCATTAATATAAAAATATTTCTATAGCAATTTTATTAGTAGCTTAACAATAAAAAACTTTCATAATGAGTGAGAATTGTCAAAAACTGTCTGCGTATGAATTAGCAGCCAAAATGCTGCAGATTGAACCTAGCAAAGACGCATTTAAACTTAATAAATCGCCAGTGAAATTAAAAAAGGAATTTAAAAAAAGTCCAGCTGATAAAATCTCTCATGATATTTTTTCTATCAAACCAATACCTTGTGTAAGTTGGAATACAATTTTTTTACCGATTTTGACAACTTTTTTGTAAAAACATGGCAAAAAGTTAGTTTTTAAAAAAAAAGTGTTTTTTAATAAAACATTTTTTAATAAAACAAGTCTTTTTTTCATTCAAATATTTTTTAATTAAATCTTATTTAAAAAGTTTTGCCTTTTTTTATTTATATAATTTTTCTTAATTTTTTCGAATCTTATTTAAAAATCTTAGTTAACACTAAAATATTGATTTTTTAAACTTTTATTACAACTTTTACCATTTATTTAAGTTGAAAGAGTTAGAGGAGGAGTGGGAAAAGATAGGAGGAGGAGGAGGAAAACAAACCAGGTTTATGAGGTCACAGCAGGATCTGAAAGAGAAAATGGAGGAAAAAAATAACCAAAAAGAAGATGACACAAGTAACCAACATTTTATTAAGATTTTTTTCAAAACAAAAATTAAAACTGACCATTTTTTTAATTCTTTTTTTTAAAAACCTTTTTTATAGTATTTCTTTTAAAGTAAAAACTTTTTTGAAAGCAACAACTTTTTTGTTAAGCAACTTTTGGTTAACATTTAACAAATTTATTTTTTAGGTGAAAACATTGAACCAGAAAATCAAATTGATCCGTTCGACTTGTTGGAACCTGTAGAAATAATATCACAACTCCCTAAAAATTTTTACGAACAAATTGTAAGGCATAAAAGAGTCTGTTAAATTAGTTGTATATATACTTTACAACTTTTAAACATATATACTTTTTAATTTCAGACTAAATTTTTTGATAACTTTTACAATTTTACCTTTACAAAGTATATTTATTTATTTATCTAGACTATATAGAACTTAATATTTAATATATTTTCAACGATAGGCTAATATAATTTCTTGATTCTATTTTTTTCATCACTTTTACTTTTTTCTGTCCCATTATTTTTAGACACTTGTACAGTATACATAATTATATTTTCTTTTCACCTATGCTTTTTTTAAACAACATGTGTTTTAAACAAATTTTTTGTTTTTAAATTTTGCAGGAGGCAAAAAAATGGCAGGAAAGAAAAGAAATGTTAGAAATTTGTACAAAATTAACTCAAAACCCAAAACTTGCAACACAATCTGAATATGGAGACTTTGTTAAAGCTCTAAAAAAGGTCAACTGTTCAAATTTTATTTATTCTTTGTATTAAAAACATTTTTTTTTAATTATGTTTACTTCGTTTAAGTTGTGTAATATCTAAGGGTATAGGTTTAAATTCAACTTCTAAAACAATTTAATATTCTTAAAAACAGACATAAGTCTAAACTATAAAAGTTTTAGGTTAACTTTTTTTCAAAGTAGTATTTTTAAAATAAACAATTTTCTTTTTTTTATACAAAACATATTATTTGCAGGTTATAGCTAAGGATACAAATGTCATGTTGGTTACCATAGCGATAAAATGTATTGGAGGCTTGGCTTCGGGCTTGCGTAAAAAGTTTCAACCGTTTGCTCTACTGACACTGGAGGCGCTGTTGGACAGGTTTAAAGAGAAAAAAATCACTGTGGTTACAGCACTAGAAGAGGCGACAGATTCTGTGTTTTTAACAGTAAGATTTTATTTGATTTTCTAAAATATTTTTTAAAACTTTAAATTATTTACAAATTTTTTATCCATTTTTTTTTAACTTTTTATTTTTTAAAATTAAAAAAATTTTTTTATATATTTTTTTTACTAATCACAATATACTTACGTGATATTTGTTACCAATTATTTTATATTTTGCTGACATAGTTTATTGTTTTATTTTTAGACAAACATCCCGGCTATAAGTGAATCCTGTGTTGAATATTTGGCAAATAAAAACCCATCCATTCGAACTCAAACTTCTTTATTTTTGGCTCGTTCTTTTGCGAAAACAAAATCAAATGTTTTCAACAAATCTTTGATTAAAATTTTCACTCAAGCTTTGCTGAAGGTAATTTTTTACACAAATAAAATATTTAATTTTATGACATCGTAAAAGTTTGTGTTTTAGTTATATACTTTATCCTCGATCTTGGAAGGTCGACTTCACCACCTAAATATAGAGTAACATCAGCTACCCCAACCCAGTCTCAAGTTGCCTTTGGCAGTTTAAGATATTATAAATTATAATTACCGGTCAATAATTAATCTTCTTGTTTTAACTCAGCAAGAGTTTGTACAGTTTATAGTGCTTAACTTAAAAGCGCTACAGCAGAAGAGCAGTGGGGATCAAACACAAGACGTCATGTTGTAAAGCCAAGTGTTTTAACCACTACTCCACTCCACACCACTAGTAACAAGTGTGATATTACACTTAAATTAAAACTGTTGTAATATTACAGAATGTTGATCATGGAGACGTTGGTGTTAGAGAATCAGCTTATAAAGCAATTGGAATGTTGTTGAAAATTATTGGAGAAGGAAAGATGCAACCTTTTATTGCTGATCTTGACAAAATTAAAATGGCGAAGGTAAGATTTTTAGTTTTCTTTATTTTGCTATCTTACATAGTTTTTTTGCTTAAGTCCATTTTGCCAAATTTTTTGGGGGAAATTGAAGGGTATTGTCCAAATAAGGGTTAAAATAGTGAAAATTAATAAAAAATACCTAATGGTCGAAAAAGGTGATTTCGTACATTTGGTTTTGGTAAAATGTTATTTTTTTTCTTGTATAAGCTAGATTTGCAGCCACTGAGCACATTCCTCAAAAATTGCTTAGTTTTTATGGGTAAATGTAAACTTTATTTTTTATCCTATAACTCTGTTGTTTGGTTAGATTAATGAAAGTGCTGGAAAATGTGAAGTAGAAAATAAAACAGCAGCAAAATCTGAAACTTCAGTTAAATCAACTCCACCTAAAAGCGCCACGAAGACCAAACCTTCTGCCAAGGTGAATTTAAAAAAGATAATAAGAGTAAGTCTGATGGTCATACATTTCATTTTAAAAAAAAAAATTATTTTTTGATAATTTCAGTTTTGTTTTACCGTAGTTAAAAAGAAGTCATATTTACTGTTGGTGTGTTGTGACATTTTTTAGGTCTTAGGTTTAATTCCAACTGCTACTTTGTTGCAGCATTTTTGAGTCAAATTTATTTCTGTAATTTTTATTTTATTTTTAGACCACCAAAGAAACTGAAAAGAAAACGACAAAAAAGAAAACAACCCAAGCAAAGTATTTTTATTTTTTATATTTTAAAAATTTTATGAAAGTTTGTTAAATTTTAAATTTTTTTTATGAAATACCAGACTATTAAAAATAAGATATTGAAAAATTGTTTAGAACAACAGCTCCACCTAGTAGCAGTAGTGAGCCACCACCAGAGGCAGAGTTGAGTGAGGAAGTTGTCGAAGAACAGGTTGCTACGGTGATAACCCCAGAGGTCAGAGGTCAGATCTCAAACTCAAATTGGAAGGAAAGATTTGCTGGGCTGCAAGCTGCGCTTCAAGTAACAAAAAAAAATTAAAAAATTAATTTGTTTAAATAAACAAAAAAAAATTTTAATTTTTGATAAAAAAAACTTTTAAAAATAATTAAAAAACTTAATTTAATTAATAAACAATTTTTAAATTAAGTCAAACTCTTATTTTTTATAGATGTTGAAAATGCAAGAAAATCCACCAGTCCAAGCTTTCATCAAAGTTCTGAGCATTAAACCTGGATTCAAGGATAGTAATTTCAATTGTTTAAATGAAAAGTTTAAAATTGTCAGTTACCTTGCTTTAAATGGAAAATTCAGCAAGTAAGTTTTTTTTAAGTTTTTAAATATAAAGTTGGAGATGTTTTATTATAAATTAACCTTTCTACAGAAATCCAATTCTTTTTGTATATATATATCTTTATCCCCAATGTGGGAAGGTCGATTGCGCTCGATGTGGGAAGGTCGAGTCTCGATGTGGTAAGAGTGAGTCCAACTCAGTCTTGAGTTGGCTGTGGCAGTTTGGGATAATACTTAGATTATAATTGCCCAATAATTATACTGCTGATGAAGTGCTAGCTCAGCAGAAGTTTAAAACGTTATAGCGCCTTACTCAGAGGCGCTACAGCAGTGGGGTGGGGATTGAACCTACGACCTCATGTGTGGTGTAGCAATTGATTTTACCACTACACCAGGCTGTTGGCAATCTTTGATGTGAAAAAGTCAACATCACAGCCTAAGTGTAGAATAATATTTTCTACTCTGACCCAGTCTTCAATTGACTTTGGCAGATATTTTTAAGCATATTGCCTGATAACTAATCTGCCGATTGTTTTTTTTGTTATATTTTAAAATTTATCAAGTTGGAGTAGTTATAAAAATTATGTGGAAAGGTTGACATTACAACTTTAACATAGAGTAACATTTGTTACCCTGACCCAGTCTTAAGTTACCCTTGACAGTTTGAGATATTATTGGTTCTAAATGCTCAATAATCAATCTGCTGATAGTTTTTAGATCAGTAGGATAGGACTGTATTAATATTGCCTTACTCGAAGGCTCTACAGCATGGTGGCAGTAAAAATTTAACCTAGAACCTTATGTAGGAAAGCTATATTTAATAAAAAAATTTTAACAAAATTAAAATTAAATTTCGGAGCTGTTATATTGTTCATGTAGCTGATTCAAAATATAAATTAAACATTTTAGGACAAGTGCCCAGTTATGCCTAATACCAACTGTTGATAAAATTGGGGATTTAAAATGTGGAACCACCGCTAAAGAAGCTTTATCTTCCATGTCTGAATCTTGTGGTTTTCCATGGATAACTGAACAGGTAAAAAATTTTAATTATTTAAAAAAGTCATTTTTACTAAAATTGTAAAATTTGGCTTAAATTATTTTACAAATTAAAAAAAAAATTGGGATAATAATTTTTTTTAAAGATTCTTGACCACTCGATGTCTCAAAAGAATCCAAAAATTCAAAGTGAATCCATTACTTGGTTGACCTCTAACCTTTATGACTTTGGGGTCACGGGATTAAATGTCAAGGTCATTATCCAGAAATGTAAACTTGCATTTGCAGCAACTAATCCTGTAAGTAAAAAATATTAAAATTTTTTTTTAATTTGTTTTCTTAATTTTATTATTTGAATTTAAATTTTTTTAAATTTTTGTTTAAAATGTTTTATTCAATTCTATTTTATGTTATTATAAAATTACAGAATGTACGAACATCAGCTCTAACACTAGTGGGCGTTTTATCCCAATACATCGGGGATAAATTAAAAATGTTTTTCGAAAATGAAAAACCAACTTTAGTGCAACAGATAGATCAAGAAATTGAAAAAGTTTGTTTTAGATATTTTGCAATTTAGTTTAAATGGAAAAATTGTTAAGAAATTTAATAATTACGGTAATTTTACCTAAGCCACATGCCCTAAAACAGCATTTATCTGACAATAAAATGTTTTTTTATTAACCCCCTTTTACCCCACCCTCTCCTCTGAAAAATTATCCTTAAAAAACATTTAAATATTTGTTTTGTTATTTTATTAGTGATAGGACCTTCTTTATTTTTTCTACCCAACCCCCTTCTGACAAATGATCTTTAAAATTAAAAAAATTCATTCTTAAGTCTTTAAAAAATATGGTTTACAAAATTTTGATTTTCAGAAACAATTCAGTTAAATGATTTTTTGTATACTGAATACTCAAAAAGTATTTTTAATGAAACTTTATGATTTAAATCCTTGAATTATGTTTTGTCTAAATGCATTTTGATAATTTTTATTTTTGTTCGCATTTTGAAAAATACAAATTTTTGAATAAATTCAGATGAAAGGGGAATCACCTCCTGCACCCACAAAAGGAAAAAAGAAAGTTTCAGAGAAAAAATTGGACAATGATGCCTCTAGTGATGAAGAGCAACCTGCTGTAAATTTGGACGATCTTATAACAAGAGTTGATATTAGGTAAAAAAGTTAAAAAACAATCTTTTCCAAAAATTAAATTTAGTTAAAAAATATTTAAATTTAAAAATTTTGAAACATATAAAATTACAAAAAAATTAAAAATGGTGTTTTTTACTTCCTTTTACACTCCTTAAACAATGGGTTATTATTTAAAAAATTAAAAAAATTTTAAATTTCTTGATCATAGCAAGAATTGAATTATCTTAAAATTGTAAATTAAAGATGTTTAATATTAAAATTTTAAAAAATTAATAAAAATTAAAAAAAAATTAAATATTTTACTACTTAAAAGTTGAAACAAAGTTTAATAAATTTACTAGTATTGTTTTTTATTTTTATCAATATTTTATTGAATTTTTAGTGACAAAATAACAGACAATCTGTTGACTCAATTAAGTCACAAGGATTGGAAATTAAGAAAAGAAGGATTAGAAAATGTTGCAACTATTTTAAATGAAGCCAAATTTCTTGGTCCCAACTTGGGGGAATTACCTGCAGCTTTAAAGGCCAGATTGGGTGATTCTAATAAAATTCTGGTAAGTTGAAAATTAAAAAAAAATTATTTTAAATAACTTTAGAAAACCTAAAGTTTAATTCTTATTAATTTCTTGCTCACTATGGTGTAGAGTACGAGTTTAAAAGCTTGTTTTGCAAATATAATTAATAATATCCTAAACTGCCAAAGTTAACTCGAGACTGGGTTAAAGAAACAATTATTACTCTATATTTAGGTTGTAAAGTCACAAAAAAATATGATAAGTCCCCATAATTTAATTCCTTGTATTTATGTATGATATTCTATTCACTATTCTACCAACCTGAGTTTTTACTTAGTTTCTAAAAATTATTATAATTAACAAAATTAAGGTAACAACTACATTAAATTTACTGATGCAACTTTCCACTGCTTTGGGACCACATAGTTCAAAACATCTTGGAACAGTGTCAGCAAGTATAATCAACAGTCTTGCTGATAGTAAGGTACCGAGTTCAAATCCTATTAAAGTTATTTTTTTGTTTGTTTTTTTATTTCTAAAATATTGCCCTTCAAACCTATGGTTAAGGTTCTGAGTTTGATACCCAAGCAATCTTTATAATTTTTTATTTTGCACTTTCAGTATATTTTTATAGGAAAATTTTACTCTGTGAAGTTTTTTTATTAAATTCTCGTAAAAAATTATCTAAAACTATATATTTTTTATCTTTTTTTTAATTTTAAATTTTTACCAATCGGAAAATTTTTTTATTACTTTTTCTACAGCCTCAAGTACGACAAACAGCTTTAAAATGCATGGATCAGTGGTTAGAAAATACAAAAATTTCAATGTGGTTTGAAGGAGACACTATGTCTACTGCTCTATCTAATCCTAAACATACTTTACTTAGAATCGAGGTATTTTCTCTTTCAATTAAATAAAACTAAAATTGTTTTTCAGTTAAATTGTGTATCTTTATTTTTCAAAGGTAGACTTAGAAATTTTTGTTACTCTGGTTTAGTATTAAGTTTGCCTTTTTAGTTTTATATGTTGTTGACCTAATTTATTGAAAAAATCTCAACCGAAATGATTAATAGATTTTTTTAGAATTTACTCTTAAGAAATAATTCTGGGGATATTATAAAAACATTTAACTAGCATAAGCTAAACTAAATTTGATCCTTTTACAACTAGCTTAAGTTTGGAGTGTCCACTTAAAAAATCAAATTGATGATGTTTAATTTCTTATTTTATTTGCAAGACTTTTTAGAATTTCTGTAATAAAATCAAAAATTGTTACTTTAGCTTCTAAACTGGCTCGGAGATAAATTAATGTCATGTCCAAAACTTAACTCATCAGCTAGGGAAGGGGCAGAACAATGTGTTCCAATGTTGTTACAATGTTGTGAGGATAGAAGTGGGGAAGTACGAGCCAAGGCACAAGCTTGTTTGCCGGGATTTATCAAACATTTAGGGTTTGAGAAACTTATGAAAGCAACTTCAAAGTTGTCGGTTAGTAGATTTTCAGAAAGTTTTTTTAATTAAATATTTTTTATTTGATTAGTTTTTTGTTGTGAGTTTATAATAAGGCAATAGGTAATTTGGATCACATATGTTGTCTGGTTCTAGACAAAACATAATTACACTATGGCTCTCCTCAGTTCTATTTTTGTCCCAAGAGAATTCTCTCCTATGGTAAACGACTTGTTGTTTTGTCTTAAGTCGGACAACATACGTGACCCGTTAATTTAGTTATGTTATGGTCTTTTTTTTAAGTTCTATAGATAGTTATACTCAGACTTATATAAAAGCTAATATATTAAAAATGACAATAGCTTACTGCCAAGTTAAAATAGGAATTAAAAAATAGGTTTAATTGAAATTTTTGTTTAAAGGCTTCATCCAAAAGCACGATTCAATCTTTATTGGAAAGTGCAAAAGAATTGGTTCCAGAACAACCCAAAAAAACATCGAAAGTTAACCAGGAAGCTAAAAAAACAACAAAAACAAACCAAGAAAAAAACAAAACTGAAAATGAGAAACCACCCAGCAAAGAAAAGAAACCAAAATCTAGTGTAAGTATTGTTAAAAGTTCTTAACCTAGGATGACAAACTTTTTTTTATATTCTTTGCTTTTGCTTTATGCTAAATTAACTTGTAACTTACAAATAACTGATTGTAAAATTTAGTTTTCTCCTCATTTTGTTGCTATAAATGGCTCAAGCTTGAAAATTACAATTGGATCGGAATTAATATATAAAAACTTTTGTATAGTCGCTATTAGTCATATTTTAACTCTCAGGTTTTATCTTAAGCTTTTGTAAGTGATGAAAATTAAACTCAAGACTTCAGATTTAACCCAATGATGTTTCCACATCGAACCTGGGACTTTGTGGTTTTATAATATTTTAAAACTTAGTTTTTACTTAAGATTTGTGAGATTAAATTTTAAAATGTTTTATTAGAAATCAAAACCTACTACTACTTCTACTCCATCTGTTCCTGAGGAGGAGCAATCTTCTCTCTTTCTTTCTCTTCCTAATGGGAAAGAGCAAAGACTTAAAGATGAAGTTAAACTTAAGGTAGCAAAAATATATTTTTAAATACTTTTTATTTTTTAGCTAAAGTAAGACACAAAAAAATGAAAAATTTCTGTTAGAACATTTATTTCTAAATTTAGGGAAAAAAATAAGACAAAAAATAAAAGAATTAAAAAAAAATTTAATTTCTGTCGCAGACAATTAAATGGAATTTTGTTGTACCACGAGAGGAATTGGTTCAGCAACTACAACAACAACTTGCGACAAGTGTTTCACCAGCTTTGTTATCAGAATTATTCCACAAGGATTTCCAGCATCATATAAAGGCTATAACTTTACTAACTCAGGTATTTTTATATTGAAGATATATTGTTAAGCATAAAAAGTTCTAACAAATATTTATTTGTGACCCTAACTTGCATTGTTTTAAATTTAGGGGTTTATAAATTGGACACATTTAAATATTGTCTATTAAGCTGGGGCACCGTGGTGAAGTGGTAAGAACACTTGCTACACCACACATGGGGTCATGGGTTCAATCCCAACTGATCTCATGCTGTAGCGCCCTTGAGTAAGGCGCTATAAACGGTGTGAACTCCTGCTGAGCCAGCAACTAATCAGCAGTATAAATATCGGGCAATTATAATCTATAATATCCCAAACTGCCACAGGCAACTTGAGACTAGGTTAGAGTAACTGATGTTATACTATGTTTAAGTCGCGCAGCGACTTTCCCACATCGAGGATAAAGATATATACAAAAAATATAAATAGAAAACTTTGAAAGTTATTATTTGTCTAGTAGTGTGGTATATTGGTTATTGCATAGAACTTTTAGCCAAAAGGTGACAGTTTGAGTTGCACTAATGTCACACTATTTCACCATTGAGCCTGGTGTTTACAAATAGCTTAAACACGTCACAACAGCACACCCTTTTCAATAAAGAATATAAATCTCTAACCTTATAGGATGATACGGAGTAAAAAAAAAACTTCAAAATTTTTTTTTGTATGTAATTTGTAAAACTTTTTTATTTTAGGCATTATCAACTAACTTTGAAAAATTAATTGAAAATTTGGATATTTTGCTTCGATGGCTTACTTTAAGATTCTATGACAAAAACACAACAGTTCACATTAAATCGTTGGATTTTATTTCAAATTTGTTTGAAAAGCTAATATCGACGAATTATCGATTTTCTGAATATGAGATATCAGCATTTTTGCCCCATCTTATAGTTAAGGTATGGCATTCTAAAAAAGTTTAATTTTTGGTAAAAAAAATGTCTGTAAATTTGACATGAAAAACATTGTCAAAGTTTTTTTCTCTGTTTTGAGAAAAATTTTTAAATTTTACTAAGAAAATTTTTTATTTTTTTACTAAAGATTATTGTTATATTACCAAAAACCATTTTATTAATTAGCCATTTGACTAAAAACCATATAAAAATGTCATTTTAGTGACGGTAAGACATTTTTATTAGCTTTCTTCTGCAAAATGTCTTAAAATTTAAAAAAAAAATGTTAAACTAAATTTCAGTAATTTGACATTTTTGAGATTTATATATTTATAAAACCACTTTGACAAATTAATAATTATGACATCACAACAGATAGGAGAAAGTAAGGAGAATATACGCAAAGGAGTTGTTGGGATTTTAAAGCAAGTTTCACTCATGTATCCTGCCAGCAAGTTGTTTAATTTCGTGATGGATGGAATTAAATCAAAAAATTCAAGACAAAGACAAGGTTTAAAATACTTTTTCTTAAATTTTTTTTTCATATTTATTTTTTTTTAATCAGGAAAACACTTCAAAGCCCAACATTTTGTTGTTACTTTTGGCAGTTTTGCCTATTTATTAACTTGTCAAACATTTTTAGCTTGGCCTTAGTTACAAACCCTTATGACTCATACAATATTACTATGAGAGCCGTAAGAATTGAACCCAGGACCTTATGTTGCAATGCAAAGAGCTCTAACCATTACTCTCTAAATTACCAAGTTTTTATTTAATTTGTTGTTTCATTAAATGATTTTTTAATCATGTACTGCTAATTGGTTTTATATTTAACAACAGTGAGCACTTTTACTAACTTACTTAAGAATGTTTTATAATATGCAAGATGTTGAAATCAAACCAAAGATTTCAGTTTTTAATTTTCAAGAATTTAATTTTTTCAAGAAAACCTTTTCTCAATATAACCTCATTATCTACTTTGTTGTTTAAGAATGCTTGGACCACTTAAGCCATTTGATAGAACAACACGGTATCACAGTCTGCCAACCTACTCCAGCAAAAGCTCTGAAAGAAATTGCCACAAATATTTCCGATCGAGACAAAGATGTTCGCTCTAGCGCCCTCAATGCAATTGTGGCTGCTTATAATAAGTCGGGAGATATAGTTTTCAAGCAAGTTGGCAAGGTTTAATATTTTTACTTTAATGTCATATTTTTGTTATTATCGCTAGTTAAGGACCGGCCCTATGGTCTGCATTTAAACTTTTTTGTCTGGTTATTATTAAAGCAGTGTGATTTAGTCAAAACACTTGGCTTTACTACATGAAATCCTGGGTTTAATCCCCACAGTCCCCAATTTTTTTGCTGTAGATACTTGAGTAAGGTAAAATAAACAAAATAAACTTTTGAAAAAATTTGGTAGATATGCTATCAGGCAATATTATAATCTATAACATCCCAAACTGCCAAAGTCAACTTAAGACTGGGCTAGGATGACAAATGTTATCCGTTGTTAAGGCCGTGAAGTTGGCCTTCCCACATTAAGGATACAAACGCACTAAAAAGTTTTTATTTTTGACAATTGCAGTTAAACGAAAAAGATATGAGTATGTTGGAGGAAAGAATAAAAAGGTCAGGGAAATTTCAGGAATCTGTTCCATCTGAGGGAACCCCAAATAAAATACCAACTAACAACCAGAAAACTATTCCAACCAACCAAAAAAGACCACCCAGCAACCAGAAGCCTGCACCATCAACAAATAACCAGACTACTAAATCTGAAATGTAAAAACAAAAAAATATTAACAATTTTGATAAAAAAAATTCTAATAAAAACAAATCATTTTTTTGTATATATCTTTATCCTTGATGTGGGAAGGTTGAATGCGCGACTTTAACATAGAGTAACATTAGTTACTCCGACCCAGTTCAGGATATTATATAGATTTTAATTGCCCGATAATTATGCTACTGATTAAGTGCTGGCTCAGCAGAAGTTCATACCGTTTATAGCGACTTACTAAAGGGCGCTACATCAGAAGAGCAGTGGGGATTGAACCCAGGTCCTCATGTTGGTGTAGCAAGTGTTTTTACCACTACATCACGCTGCTGTTATAAATTGAAATATTAAAAAAATTAAATTTAATTTTATTAAAAAAATAAACTTTAGTCCTCCTGAAAATAAGAGCAAGCAAGATTGGGAATTAGAGGTTCGTAATATGTTCCTGGAGGAGCATGGGATTGACATCCGGCCTTCAACCTCCGAGTTTACTCAACAAGAGGTTGACGAACTCTTACGACCTTTCACCTTTCCACCGGATGTCCAGGAACTTATGTAAGTGATGTCATAATGCTTTTGTGTTATAATGTGATATATATTGTGATGTCATAATATTTTGATGTCCTGATAGTATGATGTCATAATTTGTGTTGTAACTTCGATGTTCTGATAGTATGATGTTAAAATTTTGTGATGTCATAAAATGTCATTATAGTGTGATGTCATATTTGTTGTTTTTTAAGGGATCAATATAGAGTGAAATTCTTATCCCCAAAAATTGATGAATTGATCTCCAAAACTTCGAATGTCAGTGTTAAAGAAAGCATTCCTGCTTTAAGAAAGGTTTTTACTAGTTATTAAATTTTGATAATCTAACTATATGTTGGAGATTCTGTTTTGTTAATTGCTTTAAAACGGCTGTGTTGTAGGGTTTACTATGCATTCAAAAATTTTTTTTAACTTGGTTAGAATTTTAGTTGAAAAATTGGCATTAAAAAATATTACAAAATGACATTATTGGGAATCAAACATAAGACCATATGCCCTTCAATTTTATTAAACTGCATTGGAAATCAAACCTAGGATCTTAATGGCGCCACAACATGTCAACAGTTGAAATTGTTTATTTTTTTTACAGATATATCAACACTTCACAGATGAACATGGTTCTGAGTTATTTGTTGGAAAAATTGACAAATTACTTGGTTCTTACACTATCCAACTCAGGATGATTTTGGAATGGTAAAAATAAAAAAACTTATAAATAAATACAATATTTTGTTATTGGCACGCTATTGGAATATATAATTCTAAATTTAAGTTTTTTGCCATATAAAGCTTTTTTTAATAATTTTGTATGTGAAACTGTAAAACTATGATCTAAATTTGATTTCAACACTGGTTAATGCATACCATTTTTAAATATGATACCAGTGATTTAAAAATTGAATTTTACTCTTAGGGTCATATTTTATTTCCTGTAATATTTGTGATTTATTTTATAAACTTTTAAGGTATTTGCCATATTTTGCTAAAGACGAAACCTTTCATGCTGGAGGTTCGATCTCAATTTCCCAAGTTGAATTTGAATCTCTTTGTAAACTTTTATTCTCCGGTTTATTTGAGGTAGGTATTGGTTCTAATATTTTTGATGTATAAAATATTATTAACTTTTTTAATTCAAGTTAATCCTGGCTACAGTTAAGATAATGTAAACTGAGTTAATCTAAATTTTATTTTCTTGAAGTTTATAAAAATTAAATTTATTGGGCAATTATAACTATTTCTATTTTTTACTTACATATAGTTTGGTTAACAATATATATAAATGTCCAACTTATAAGCCTAAAAAGTAAGCTTAACTGTTGTTTATGGTGCACATGTAAGTTATTGCTGGCTAATATTAGTTAAGTTCATTTATTATCTTACAGCAATTTAAATGCAAAATGTAATCCAGGTTATCAACTGGTCACAATTAGGTTAAAAAAATTTTTATTTGAAATAATTTAGATTTCAAAATCAAAAGATGCGTTACATGAAGCGACAACGAATCAACTGTTCGGTCTTCTACGTTTAATATTTCAACTTATGATACATAAAGACCTTAATCAACTACCAGCAAGAGATCATTTAGTTAGAATGATAAATATGATCGTGCATAACTTCATGACTAATTCTGACATGACATCTTTTCACTGGTAAGTTTTTTATGTGATAGAAAATTAATTTTTGGTAATAAATTTTTGTAATTTTTTTTTGTTTTAGCTTTTTAGTACAGATAAGGTGTAACTTTAAAGATATAAAACTAGGCTTATAATCAAACTGTAAAATTGCCAACAACATGGCCTAAACATAGGGTAACATTTGTTACTCCGATTCACTCTTGAGTTGACTTTACCAGTTTGGAATGTTAGTAATATAATGGCCCAATAATATAACTGCAAATTTGTTTTTGCAAAAGTTTATATCATTTATAAAGCCTTTTGTAAAAGTGCGACAGCATAAAAGTAGTATGGATTCAAAATTTTTTTAAATTTATTTTTTTATTTTTAGTGCAATGATTAAAACATTGCAGGATTGTTTAGAATTAGAGATGGAGGATTACATTAAAATGTCATGCCGGGTTTGTGCTATTTTTTTATTTATATATTTTAACCTTTGTTTGGGTTTAAGATTTATAAATTAACAAGCGTTTAAAAATGTTTTAATATTTTAGTGCATTTGGAAAGTTGTTAAAATGGAAGCCGATCTACTGCGTCAAGATATTGCTGAAGCACGCAAGTATTTAAGGGTAAGTTAAAAAATTAGCTACAATTTTTTTCATGTTTATTTATCGGTAATATAGAAATGCTAACTTTGGGGCCTCAACATGGATAAATACTAGTTACAGTGACCCAGTCTTGAGTTGGCTGTGGCAGTTTTTACCTGATTAAAATTGCACGATAACTAAATTGGCAATTGGTTTTAAACTTGGCAGGAGTTTATAATATTAAGACCTAAACTCTGGCAAATTTTATATTTTAAACTACCTAAAATTTACCAAATTTTTTTAAAATTTTAATAATATTTTTCCAGTTAAGCGAAGTAATTGAAGTTATGGATGAAATGTGGAGGGCTTTCCCGCCCAGACATGAAGTTTATAAAAAGTTTGGTAACTTGCCTCTTCGTTCAATTAAGAGCAGTTTACTTCTACTTTGTGACATCATAGGACCCACTGTAAGTAATGGATGCCCATAGTTACTTTTGTAAAATTATATCATAAGCTTTTTAGTTTAAATTTATATTTTGTTTTTAGTTTCTTGAGGACACAAAATATGTAGAAAATCGACATAGTTCTGATATTGTGAAAATTATGGTTAAAAAACTGGGAGTCACTACTCTACCTCCTTCGATGCCAAGAAACAAAAACGTAACTACTTTAAATTTCTCTTAATTGACTTTATATTTTGATAAATAACATAGTTCAATTCTTTTTTTTTTTATTAGGGAAACGTTGATGATCTTTGTAAAATCAGCCTAGATGGACAATTGTCGGAAATTTTTAAGAAAATTGGAAACAAGGACCAAACCAAACAAGTATTTTAATTATCTATTTATTTACACTTAATGTGGGCCTACTTTGGCCTTAACATAAAGTAACATTTGCTACCCTGACCCTGTCTAAAGTTAACTTTGCCAGTTAGGGATTTTATTGGTAAACACGTTTTAGTGTCAAAGTTTTTAAAATTTTGATGTTCCTGACATATTATTTTGATTCTTTCTTAAGTATCTCAGTTTTTTTCTGACTAAGTATCGTTACTTTTTTACCAAGACCAATTTTTGCACCTTTAAACTGCTTTATACTTTTAATTTTAACATATTTTATTGTACAGGGTTTACAGGAGTTACATGACTTCAAAAAAGCTAACCCAGAATATAATGTAGATGATAAAATAAATGGTCAGCAAGTAAAATGTTATCGGGATTATATTTGGAGGGGACTGAAAAAGATAAAAGAAGGTTTAAAGAATTTCTTTTTAAAACTAACAAATTCTTGAAAAATTGTAACTTTGAAAAATATTGCAGGCACTGTGGGTAAATGTGAAAATGTAGGAGAAGACCTAAACATGGAAGCAAGAATTGCAGAAATAAATGTAAGTAATTAAAAAAAGTTAATAACAAATTTAATCTAATATTACTTTACTTGTATTTAGTGAAGACATACCTTTTTTTGTTTATATATAAAGTTTTGTTATTAATTTTATTTCAGAAATTTCGAACTGAATTTGACTTACCGTTGGTTGATTATAATAAATATTTATCCATGAATGCTGGTACCAAGATTTTGGCCTCCAACTCTAATACAGCCAATCAACAGGCAAGTCAGGTAACAAAAAAACTTAAAAAATCTCACTCTAGTGGTTTTGTTTGTTGGTTATTTGTTTTATTTGGATTAACTTATTAGGTTTGCAGTTATGTTATTGCCTTACTCCAAAAAACATTTTGTAAAGCTGGCATACTGTAGCCTAATAGTTTAAGAAAATGGTTACAAAAACACCTATGAATTTTATAGTTTAATTATACTAGTGATATTTAAAATAAATAAAATTTGTTTTTACTTTTTGGAATTAATTTTTCCAAACGTTTACTACCGGGTTAATTAAAGCACTATTGAAATGGTATAATCTTAGGCCGGGAGAAAAACCACTTTATGGAATAATTTATTGAACCATTTTGATCAAACTGGATATGGGTAACAAATGTTACTCCATGTTTATGCCGTGAGGTCGGATTTCATACTAGAATCTTGTCGCTAGCCTTGTATAGCTGTTTTAAGTATAAAAATAAACAAAAACTTATGGCTTTACTAAAACCACAAATATTAATTTTTTTGTTAAGTTGGCTTCATCTACCAATGGCGATTCTTCAAACTCACCGGGAGGTGATGTAACATCATCAAGCCTTCGTGAACTTCGACAAATATTCAACAGAATCAAAAACGATCAGCCTTAAAAATGACTGCCTCTAATTCTAGATGTTGTTTTCTTTTCGTTTGATGTTCTATTAATTTGTGTTCCCTGTTTATATGCCTTGTAAAATAAATTACAAATACAATGTTATCTCCATTACTTGTAAAAGACTGAATGGTTTTGTTACTTGGCAAGTTACATAAAAAAAACTTTGTAGGATTAATTTAAAGGCTGTAAGAATAACATTACGAATATTATAATATTACCACCAAACAACGGGCCTAAAATTAAAGCAATTATAGGTTATCTATTATAACACAGTTCATTTTTTATATTTTTTTTTATTATATCTTTATCCTCGATGTGGGAAGGTCGAATGTTCGACGTAAACACAGAGTAACATCAGTTACTCCGACCCAGTCTCGAGTTGCCTGTAGCAGTTTGGGATAATATAGAGATTTTAATTGCCCGGTAATCATGCTGCTAATTAGCTCTGCAGGAATTTATGCAGTTTATAGCCTCTTACTTAAGGGCTCTACAGCATTGGGGACCGAACCCCCGACCTCATGTGTGGTGTAGCAAGTGTTCTTACCACTACACCAGGCTGCCGGCTTAATGTTAAATTTAGGTCATAGGTGGTAATATAATTCTTCGGAAAGGGTGTTGTATTATAACGTGATAGAGCTATTTGTAATGGCAATGCTCAAGAGCAAATAAAATTGGTGCGGCTCGAACTCGAAACGTTTCGGTTAGTAATTCGATGCCTTAAGCGATATATAACGCTACTGAACTTGCGCTGTTACATTTTTGTAAAAAAATATTTCTCTAGCCTATTGCAGACACAAACAGTTAAATCTGGGATCGATTTGACTCGGCCAATCAAAACCAAAATAGAATTGAAATAGCGTTATTGGAATATTGATTAAAACCCTTTTACACTTCGGTAATTTAATTAGCTACATTTTTTTAGTTGTTAAATACAACAATTGCTTTTGCAGGTTTTTAAGCAAACAGCCTTAAACAGTAAGAATAAGTTAGCTATGAATATTGAAAGCAATGCAAAAATGAGTAATTCTGTCCCTTTTACAGTTATATACAAATATAAAATAAAAAAAGAAATACGTTGTAAAAAAGTTTTTTTTTTAAATTTATTAAATTATAATTTTTTAAAGGGGAGATTATGTCTCGAGTTTTAAGAATAGCTATACTTGGTCAAAAAGGAGTAGGCAAAACGTCTTTTATTAATTGCTTTGTCGATCAATTTCGAAGACCAGACAACCAGAATGTGAAAAATACAGAGAAATTACGTTGCCCTGCCAAATGGTATGTTGGTAAACATTTTAATGTTTTCTGTTTATTTATTTAAAGTCGCTATATAGCCGGTATTGGCTCGACAGTTTGGTTTAAAGGCTCGCCTTTTCGTTTAAGGCATTTTTACATCGTTTGCACTTGTGGCCCGCTTTAAATTTAAATAAACATTTTTTAAAACGGTTTAATGTTAATTTTTCGACCAACTTTTAAAGAATATTTGATAAAAACCGGTACAACTATTCCTTGTAAACTTTAGGGTAATTTAAATTGTTAGGTAAATATGCCGTAACATACTATAAAACCGTTACGTGAACATTATTGTATATGTCATTGTTTAACTCGTGTAATAGATTTTTTTTCCCCAATCCAATAATGTAATATTTATTTTATCTTTTTTATTATTTTTATCAATGCACGAAAATTAATTGTAAACATTTTTAAATTGAAAACAAATCAATACATGAAAAAATATTATATAACGCTAATTTGGGTTCAGGTGCACTGTTTTGTTTTCGCCATTTCCCAAAGATGAAAAGACGAGAGAAGAGTTGGTCGATTGCCTTTTTCTCGACGTTCCAACTCTCTCAAAATTTCCTCTTGATTCTCTCGAAGAATGGGAAATAGGTGGCGCTATTGGGGTGAGATCAGCTGACGTGTTTATACTTATGTATGACGTCACACAAAAAACGTCATTTGATTACGTCATAAAAATGCAGAAAGAAATTATGAAGGTAATTCGTGTTATGTTAGATACTCTATAGGTTGCTTCTAAGTTCCTACAGAGTTTCTTAAATGTTATATTATAAATCAATAACACGATTTCTGCCTTATTTTTAAATGGTAAAACACATAATCTTAACAGAAATCAACTAAGCCGTTATTTAGTTGACAAATACTAGCTCTTGCTTTGTTCTCTTTTTAAAAGCTCTGCTTAATCAGAATATTTACTTTTTCAGTCGTTTGCAATAACCCAGATGTCGCCAACTCTTCCGTTCTTTAAAAAAAGAGACAAGGATGACATTTGGAGTAAAATCTCACAAAATGCAAACTTTAAACGTGAAAACAAAGGAATCAGGCGTTTCTGGACGACAAACCGACGAAGATTTGGAAGATCAAAACGCTGCCAACCACAAAACTCGTGCGGTTTAGCTGGACTTATAACCACAGTAATTGAAGCCTCGAGACCTATAAGCGCTTGTAATTCTTATTCTGATATTGGGCAGAAACATTTTAAAAGGCAACCAATTTTAGTCGTGGTTGGAAACAAAATAGATCAGTGTGGTGTTGAAAATATTTTGCGGGAGGTTAATCACAGAGAAACTAACCAGATGGTTTGTAAAATTTGGAAAGCTTTTCATTTTGAGAGTTCTGTGAAGTTTGGATGGAATGTTAGTGCGATAATGCGACAAGTAATAGAGTCATCACATTAAATCCTAGTTATTTTAATCTTCTTCATTATGAATGGATAGGATTTGATTTGTTTGTGTTTTTATTTCAGTTTTTTAAGTTAACTGACGGTTAAAATATAATTCATTGTTTATGTTAATTACTAAATATTTTTATTTGATATAACTATAATAAAAATGTTTAATAATAATTATGATGATTAAGTTATACATAAAAAATATTATTGATGTAAATATTTTAGCTTACTTGTTTTTGTAAGATCAAATGTTAAAACAAAATTTTTATTAATAAATAAATAACGTTTTTAATATTTGTATTGGCTAGTCGAATTATCACCTATTGTTTAAAACCTTTTATTGTAGATTTAAGTAAAAAATTCTTTCATAAATTTACACAACATTAATTTCCAAAAAAATTCAAATATATGGTCTTCAAATAAAATTTACTTTAAAAAATTGAAAACTAAAGTTTTAACATGCGTTTGCTGGGATTTGAACTCGAATTTTATCACGTGAAAACTGCAATGAGTCGAAATAAACTCAATTTTGCTTCAAACCGTAAACAAAGTCACGTGGTTTGTTTTAATTTTTGTGAAATTGTAAATATTTAAAAAAGTTATAACATATTTACTAATAAAGTATCTTTTTTATAAAACAAACATTTAGCCCATTGACTTAGTTATATTTCCTTATCAGCGCTTACTTACGTGAATTTGTGACGTCACCGACCATGCTACTTAGTACGAAAATATTTCAAAACAATCCAAATTTTAAAATATAAAAAAACTTTGCCAATATTAGCACAGTAGCCCAATCAACATATTTTTAAAATATTCTCTCAAATTGTAAATTTTTAAAAAAAGTTATGACATTTTTACTAATAAAGTGTCATCCTTCAAAACACGGTTTTATATATTTGATTAGAAGCACATTGATTTAACTAACATTGTAAAAAAAATTTATTAAAAATACTTAATAAAACAAAAGTTACGTTGTTTTGGTATCTGGCCCATCGACCTAGTTACATTTACTTATCAGCGCTTACTCAAGTGACTTTGTGACGTCACCAACCTTGCTAGTTAAGACCGAAAATAATTTCGAAAAAATTCGAATTTTAAAATAAAAAAAAAACTGTACGAATATAAGCGCAGTAGCCCTATAAACATATTTTTAAAAATTTTGTCAAATTGTAAATATTGAAAAAAGTTATCACGTTTTTATTGCAAAAGTGCTATCTTTTAGGACACGGTTTTATAAAATTTTTTCGAAGCGCATTTTTTTAATTAACGTTGTTCAAATAGAATTTAGTGAAAATACAAAACAAAAGTTATGTTGGTTTTACACTGGCTCATTGATTTGGTAACGTTACCTTATCAGTGATTACCCACGTAACTTTGTGACGTCATCGACCATGCTAGTTGGTACGAAAATAATTTCGAAAAAATCCGAATTTTAAAATCAAAAAGAACTTTACCAATAAAAGCACAGCAGCCGAATAAAAATATTTTTAAAATATTTCGTTAAGTTGGATTTATTTAAAAAAGTTATGACGTTTTTACAAATAAAGTGTCATTTTTCAAAACACGTATTTATATATTTTATAAGAAGCGCATTTACCCAATTAGGTAGAAAAAGAAATTTGTGAAAATACTTAATAAAACAAGTTACATTGATTAGTGTACTACTGTAATGGCGCACAGGTAAGGTGCTTGCTTTCCATTCCTATCATTTCAGTTCGAATACCTCTGTTGATATTCGATTCCAAGTAAAAAATTTTATTTTTAAGTGTCACGTTACAACTAATGTACTTTTAAAAAATTAAGACAAATGGCCAAATATAAAATCAACGTAATTTTATTTTTATAAAGTATTTTCACAAATTTATTTTTCTACAATGTTATTTAGGTAAATGTACTTGTAATAAAATATCCTAATTAAACCAAAAAAATGTGGTTCAAACTTTTGTTTTACTGAAAATTTTTGCGAAATGCTTTATCTTGAATGTTAGTCAGTTAAGACAATGCGAGCCTAAAAAAATATTATTTTTGGTTTTAAAATTTCATCAATTTTTAATAAAAATGTCATAGCTTTTATGAATATTAATATTTTCAAAAATTTTTTTGTAAACACGTTAATTGGACCTGTGCAGTTCTAAAAGAGCAATTATTTTTTAATTTAAAATTTTTTTTTTTTTTTTTAAATTTATATGCAATATCATTGGCCAAAAATATCACGTGACCTAATTAAACCCAAAATAAAAATTAGTTCTAACTTTTGTTCAAATGAAAATTTTTGCGAAATGTTTTATCTTGAATGTTAGTTAGGCCAATGTACGTCTAATAAAATATAAAATTTTAGGTTTTGAGATTTCATAAAATTTTAATAAAAGTGTCATAACTTTTATGAATAGTAATATTTTCAAAAAATATTTTGTAAACACGTTAATTGGATCTGTGCAGTTCAAAAGGAGCAATTATTTTTTGATTTAAATTTTTATTTTTATTTTTAAATTTATATGCAATATCATTGGCCAAGAATATCACGTGACCTAATTAAACCCAAAATAAAAATTAGCTCTAACTTTTGTTCTAATAAATATTTTTGCTAAATGTTTATCTTGAATGTTAGTTACGCCAATGCACGTCTACTTAAATATAAAATTTTAAGTTTTAAGATTTCATAAATTTTTAATAAAAGTGTCATAACTTTTATGAATATTAATATTTTCAAAAAATATTTTTTCAACACGTTAATTGGACCCGTGCAGTTCTAACAGAGCAATTATTTTTTGATTTAAAAATTTTAATTTTTTTCAAAAAATTTAAATGCAATATCATAGGCCAAAAATATCACGTGACCTAATTAAACCCAAAATAAAAATTAGCTCTAACTTTTGTTGTAATGAAAATTTTTGCAAAATGTTTTATCTTGAATGTTGGTTACGCCAATGCACGTCTACTTAAATATAAAATTTTAGGTTTTAAGATTTCATAAATTTTTAATAAAAGTGTCATAACTTTTATGAATATTAATATTTTCAAAAAATATTTTTTCAACACGTTAATTGGACCCGTGCAGTTCTAACACAGCAATTATTTTTTGATTTAAAAATTTTTATTTTTTTTAAAAAATTTATATGCAATATCATTTGCCAAAAATATCACGTGACCTAATTAAACCCAAAATAAAAATTAGCTCTAACTTTTGTTTTAATGAAAATTTTTGCAAAATGTTTTATCTTGAATGTTAGTTACGCCAATGCACGTCTACTTAAATATAAAATTTTAGGTTTTAAGATTTCATAAATTTTTAATAAAAGTGTTATAACTTTTATGAATATTAATATTTTCAAAAAAATATTTTGTGAACACGTTAATTGGATCTGTGCAGTTTCTCACGAAGCAATTATTTTTTAATTTAAAATTTTTTATTTTTTAAATTTATATGCAATATTATTGGCCAAAAATATCACGTGACCTAATTAAACCCAAAATAAAAATTAACTCTAACTTTTGTTCTAATGAAAATTTTTGCAAAATGTTTTATCTTGAATGTTAGTTACGCCAATGCACGTCTACTTAAATATAAAATTTTAGGTTTTAAGATTTCATAAATTTTTAATAAAAGTGTCATAACTTTTATGAATATTAATATTTTCAAAAAATATTTTGTCAACACGTTAATTGGACCTGTGCAATTCTAACAGAGCAATTATTTTTTGATTTAAAATTTTTTATTTTTTTTTTCAATTCATATGCAATATCATAGGCCAAAAATATCACGTGACCTAATTAAACCCAAAATAAAAATTAGTTTAACTTTTTTTTTAATAAATATTTTTGCGAAATGTTTTATCTTGAATGTTAGTTACGCCAATGCGCGTCTAATAAAATATAAAATTTTAGGTTTTGAAATTTCATAAAATTTCAATAAAAGTGTCATAACTTTTATGAATATTAATATTTTCAAAAAATATTTGGTCAACACGTTAATTGGACATGTGCAGTTCTCAAGAAGCAATTATTTTTTAATTTAAAATTTTTTATTTTTTTCAAAAAATTTATATGCAATATAATTGGCCAAAAATATCACGTGACCTAATTAAACCAAAATAAAAATTAGCTCTAACTTTTGTTCTAATGAAAATTTTTGCAAAATGTTTTATCTTGAATGTTAGTTACGCCAATGCACGTCTACTTAAATATAAAATTTTAGGTTTTAAGATTTCATAAATTTTTAATAAAAGTGTCATAACTTTTATGAATATTAATATTTTCAAAAAATATTTTGTGAACACGTTAATTGGACCTGTGCAGTTCTCACGAAGCAATTATTTTTTGATTTAAAATTTTTTATTTTTTTTTAAAATTTATATGCAATATCATTTGCCAAAAATATCACGTGACCTAATTAAACCCAAAATATAAATTAACTCTAACTTTTGTTTTAATAAATATTTTTGCTAAATGTTTTATTTTGAATGTTAGTTACACCACTGCGCGTCTAATAAAATATAAAATTTTAGGTTTTGAGATTTCATAAAATTTCAATAAAAGTGTCATAACTTTTATGAATATTAATATTTTCAAAAAATATTTGGTAAACACGTTAATTGGACCTGTGCAATTCTAACAGAGCAATTATTTTTTGATTTAAAATTTTTTATTTTTTTTTTCAATTCATATGCAATATCATTGGCCAAAAATATCACGTGACCTAATTAAACCCAAAATAAAAATTAGCTTTAACTTTTTTTCTAATAAATATTTTTGCGAAATGTTTTATCTTGAATGTTAGTTACGCCAATGCGCGTCTAATAAAATATAAAATTTTAGGTTTTGAAATTTCATAAAATTTCAATAAAAGTGTCATAACTTTTATGAATATTAATATTTTCAAAAAATATTTGGTCAACACGTTAATTGGACATGTGCAATTTTCACGAAGCAATTATTTTTTAATTTAAAATTTTTTTTTTTTTAAATTTATATGCAATATCATTTGCCAAAAATATCACGTGACCTAATTAAACCCAAAATAAAAATTAGCTCTAACTTTTGTTCTAATGAAAATTTTTGTAAAATGTTTTATCTTGAATGTTAGTTACGCCAATGCACGTCTACTTAAATTTAAAATTTTAGGTTTTAAGATTTCATAAATTTTTAATAAAAGTGTCATAACTTTTATAAATATTAATATTTTCGAAAAATATTTTGTGAACATGTTAATTGGACCTGTGCAGTTCTCACGAAGCAATTATTTTTTAATTTAAAATTTTTTATTTTATTTTTTTAAATTTATATGCAATATTATTGGCCAAAAATATCACGTGACCTAATTAAACCCAAAATAAAAATTAGCTCTAACTTTTGTTCTAATGAAAATTTTTGCAAAATGTGTTATCTTGAATGTTAGTTACGCCAATGCACGTCTACTTAAATATAAAATTTTAGGTTTTAAGATTTCATAAATTTTTAATAAAAGTGTCATAACTTTTATGAATATTAATATTTTCGAAAAATATTTTGTCAACACGTTAATTGGACCTGTGCAGTTCTAAAAGAGCAATTATTTTTTAATTTAAAATTTTTTATTTTTTTTTTTTAATTTATATGCAATATCATTTGCCAAATATATCACGTGACCTAATTAAACCCAAAATAAAAATTAACTCTAACTTTTGTTTTAATAAATATTTTTGCTAAATGTTTTATTTTGAATGTTAGTTACACCAATGCGCGTCTAATAAAATATAAAATTTTAGGTTTTGAAATTTCATAAGATTTCAATAAAAGTGTCATAACTTTTATGAATATTAATATTTTCAAAAAATATTTGGTCAACACGTTAATTGAACATGTGCAGTTCTCACGAAGCAATTATTTTTTAATTTAAAATTTATATGCAATATCATTGGCCAAAAATATCACGTGACCTAATTAAACCCCAAAAAAATTAGCTCTAACTTTTGTTCTACCGAAAATATTTGCGAAATGTTTTATCTTGAATGCTAGTTAGGACAATGTACCTCTAATAAAATATAAAATTTTAGGTTTTGAGATTTCATAAAATTTTAATAAAAGTGTCATAACTTTTATGAATATTAATATTTTCAAAAAATATTTTGTCAACACGTTAATTGGACCTGTGTAGTTCTAAAAGAGCAATTATTTTTTGATTTAAAATTTTTTATTTAAATTTATATGCAATATCATTTGCCAAAAATATCACGTGACCTAATTAAACCCAAAATAAAAATTAGCTCTAACTTTTGTTCTAATGAAAATTTTTTCAAAATGTTTTATCTTAAATGTTAGTTACGCCAATGCACGTCTACCTAAATATAAAATTTTAGGTTTTAAGATTTCATAAATTTTTAATAAAAGTGTCATAACTTTTATGAATATTAATATTTAAAAAAAATATTTTGTAAACACGTTAATTGGACCTGTGCAATTCTAACGAAGCAATTATTTTTTGATTTAAAATTTTTTATTTTTTTTTTTAAATTTATATTCAATATCATTTGCCAAAAATATCACGTGACCTAATTAAACCCAAAATAAAAATTAACCCTAACTTTTGTTCTAATGAAAATCTTTGCAAAATGTTTTATCTTGAATGTGTGTTACGCCAATGCGCGTCTATTTAAATATAAAATTTTAGGTTTTGAGATTTCATAAATTTTTAATAAAAGTGTCATAACTTTTATGAATATTAATATTTTCAAAAAATATTTTGTCAACACGTTAATTGGACCTGTGCAATTCTCACGAAGCAATTATTTTTTAATTTAAAATTTTTTATTTTTTAAAAATTTATATGCAATATAATTGGCCAAAAATATCACGTGACCTAATTAAACCAAAATAAAAATTAGCTCCAAATTTTGTTCTAATGAAAATTTTTGCAAAATGTTTTATCTTGAATGTTAGTTACGCCAATGCACGTCTACTTAAATACAAAATTTTAAGTTTTAAGATTTCATAAATTTTTAATAAAAGTGTCATAACTTTTATGAATATTAATATTTTCAAAAAATATTTTGTCAACACGTTAATTGGACCTGTGCAGTTCTAAAAGATCAATTGTTTTTTGATTTAAAATTTTTTATTTTTTTCAAAAAAATTTTATGCAATATCATTGGCCAAAAATATCACGTGACCTAATTAAACCCAAATAAAAATTAGCTCTAACTTTTGTTCTAATATATATTTTTGCGAAATGTTTTATCTTGAATGTTAGTTACGCCAATGCGCGTCTGATAAAATATAAAATTTTAGGTTTTAAGATTTCATAAATTTTTAATAAAAGTATCATAACTTTTATGAATATTAATATTTTCGAAAAATATTTTGTGAACACGTTAATTGGACCTGTGCAATTCTAACAGAGCAATTATTTTTTAATTTAAAATTTTTTATTTTTTTTTTAAATTTATATGCAATATCATTGGCCAAAAATATCACGTGACCTAAGTAAACCCAAAATAAAAATTAGCTTTAACTTTTTTTCTAATGAATATTTTTGCGAAATGTTTTATCTTGAATGTTAGTTACGCCAATGCGCGTCTAATAAAATATAAAATTTTAGGTTTTGAGATTTCATAATATTTCAATAAAAGTGTCATAACTTTTATGAATATTAATATTTTCAAAAAATATTTTTTGAACACGTTAATTGGACCTGTGCAGTTCTAAAAGAGCAATTATTTTTTGATTTAAAATTTTTTATTTTTTTCAAAAAAATTTTATGCAATATCATTGGCCAAAAATATCACGTGACCTAATTAAACCCAAAATAAAAATTAGCTTTAACTTTTGTTCTAATATATATTTTCGCAAAATGTTTTATCTTGAATGTTAGTTACGCCAATGCACGTCTACTTAAATATAAAATTTTAGGTTTTAAGATTTCATAAATTTTTAATAAAAGTGTCATAACTTTTATGAATATTAATATTTTCGAAAAATATTTTGTGAACACGTTAATTAGACCTGTGCAGTTCTCACGAAGAAATTATTTTTTAATTTAAAATTTTTTGTTTTTTATTTTTTAAATTTATATGCAATATCATTGGCCAAAAATATCACGTGACCTAATTAAACCCAAAATAAAAATTAGCTCTAACTTTTGTTCTACCGAAAATTTTTGCGAAATGTTTTATCTTGAATGTTAGTTAGGCCAATGTACCTCTAATAAAATATAAAATTTTAGGTTTTGAGATTTCATAAAATTTTAATAAAAGTGTCATAACTTTTATGAATATTAATATTTTCAAAAAATATTTTGTCAACACGTTAATTGGACCTGTGCAATTCTCACGAAGCAATTATTTTTTCATTTAAAATTTTTTATTTTTTTCAAAAAATTTATATGCAATATCATTGGCCAAAAATATCACGTGACCTAATTAAATCCAAAATAAAAATTAGCTCTAACTTTTGTTCTAATAAATATTTTTGCGAAATGTTTTATCTTGAATGTTAGTTACAGCAATGCGCGTCTAATAAAATATAAAATTTTAGGTTTTGAGATTTCATAAATTTTTAATAAAAGTGTCATAACTTTTATAAATATTAATATTTTCAAAAAATATTTTGTCAACACTTTAATTGGACCTGTGCAGTTCTCACGAAGCAATTATTTTTTAATTTAAAATTTTTTATTTTTTAAAAATTTATATGCAATATAATTGGCCAAAAATATCACGTGACCTAATTAAACCAAAATAAAAATTAGCTCCAAATTTTGTTCTAATGAAAATTTTTGCAAAATGTTTTATCTTGAATGTTAGTTACGCCAATGCACGTCTACTTAAATACAAAATTTTAAGTTTTAAGATTTCATAAATTTTTAATAAAAGTGTCATAACTTTTATGAATATTAATATTTTCAAAAAATATTTTGTCAACACGTTAATTGGACCTGTGCAGTTCTAAAAGATCAATTGTTTTTTGATTTAAAATTTTTTATTTTTTTCAAAAAAATTTTATGCAATATCATTGGCCAAAAATATCACGTGACCTAATTAAACCCAAATAAAAATTAGCTCTAACTTTTGTTCTAATATATATTTTCGCGAGATGTTTTATCTTGAATGTTAGTTACGCCAATGCGCGTCTGATAAAATATAAAATTTTAGGTTTTAAGATTTCATAAATTTTTAATAAAAGTGTCATAACTTTTATGAATATTAATATTTTTGAAAAATATTTTGTGAACACGTTAATTGGACCTATGCAGTTCTCACGAAGTAATTATTTTTTAATTTAAAATTTTTTATTTTTTAAATTTATATGCAATATCATTGGCCAAAAATATCACGTGACCTAATTAAACCCAAAATAAAAATTAGCTCTAACTTTTGTTCTACCGAAAATTTTTGCGAAATGTTTTATCTTGAATGTTAGTTAGGCCAATGTACGTCTAATAAAATATAAAATTTTAGGTTTTGAGATTTCATAAAATTTTAATAAAAGTGTCATAACTTTTATGAATATTAATATTTTCGAAAAATATTTTGTGAACACGTTAATTGGACCTGTGCAGTTCTCACGAAGCAATTATTTTTTCATTTAAAATTTTTTATTTTTTTCAAAAAATTTATATGCAATATCATTGGCCAAAATTATCACGTGACCTAATTAAACCCAAAATAAAAATTAGCTCTAACTTTTGTTCTAATAAATATTTTTGCGAAATGTTTTATCTTGAATGTTAGTTACAGCAATGCGCGTCTAATAAAATATAAAATTTTAGGTTTTGAGATTTCATAAATTTTTAATAAAAGTGTCATAACTTTTATGAATATTAATATTTAAAAAAAATATTTTGTAAACACGTTAATTGGACCTGTGCAATTCTAACAGAGCAATTATTTTTTAATTTAAAATTTTTTATTTTTTTTAAAAATTTATATGCAATATCATTTGCCAAAAATGTCACGTGACCTAATTAAACCCAAAATATAAATTAGCTCTAACTTTTGTTCTAATAAATATTTTTGCTAAATGTTTTATTTTGAATGTTAGTTACACCAATGCGCGTCTAATAAAATATTAAATTTTAGGTTTTGAGATTTCATAAAATTTAAATAAAAGTGTCATAACTTTTGTGAATATTAATATTTTCAAAAAATATTTTGTCAACACGTTAATTGGACCTGTGCAGTTCTCACGAAGCAATTATTTTTTGATTTAAAATTTTTTATTTTTTTTTTAAAACTTATATGCAATATAATTTGCCAAAAATATTACGTGACCTAATTAAACCCAAAATAAAAATTAGCTCTAACTTTTGTTCTAATAAATATTTTCGCAAAATGTTTTATTTTGAATGTTAGTTACACCAATGCGCGTCTAATAAAATATTAAATTTTAAGTTTTGAGATTTCATAAAATTTCAACAAAAGTGTCATAACTTTTATGAATATTAATATTTTCAAAAAATATTTTGTGAACACGTTAATTGGACCTGTGCAATTCTAACAGAGCAATTATTTTTTAATTTAAAATTTTTGATTTTTTTTAAAAAATTTATATGCAATATCATAGGCCAAAAATATCACGTGACCTAATTAAATCCAAAAAACAAAATAGCTCTAACTTTTGTTCTAATGAAAATTTTTGCAAAATGTTTTATCTTGAATGCTAGTTACGCCAATACAAGTCTACTTAAATATAAAATTCTAGGTTTTAAGATTTCATAAATTTTTAATAAATGTGTCATAACTTTTATGAATATTAATATTTTCGAAATATATATTTTGTGAACACGTTAATTAGACCTGTGCAGTTCTCACGAAGCAATTATTTTTTAATTTAAAATTTTTTATTTTTTTTAAAAAATTTATATGCAATATCATTGGCCAAAAATATCACGTGACCTAATTAAACCAAAAATAAAAGTTAGCTCTAACTTTTGTTCTACCGAAAATTTTTGCGAAATGTTTTATTTTGAGTGTTAGTTAGGCCAATGTACGTCTAATAAAATATAAAATTTTAGGTTTTGAGATTTCATAAAATTTTATTAAAAGTGTCATAACTTTTATGAATATTAATATTTTCAAAAAATATTTTTTCAACACGTTAATTGGACCTGTGCAGTTCTAAAAGAGCAATTATTTTTTGATTTAAATTTTTTTATTTTTTAAAAAAAATTTGTATGCAATATCATTTGCCAAAAATATCACGTGACCTAATTAAACCCAAAATAAAAATTAGCTCTAAATTTTGTTCTAATAAATATTTTTGCGAAATGTTTTATCTTGAATGTTAGTTACGCCAATGCGCGTCTAATAAAATATAAAATTTTAGGTTTTGAGATTTCATAATATTTCAATAAAAGTGTCATAACTTTTATGAATATTAATATTTCCAAAATATATTTTGTGAACACGTTAATTGGACCTGTGCAGTTCTAACAGAGCAATTATTTTTTGATTTACAATTTTTTATTTTTTTCAAAAAATTCATATGCAATATCAAAGGACAAAAATATCACGTGACCTAATTAAACTCAAAATAAAAATTATCTCTAACTTTTGTTCAAATGAAAATTTTTGCTAAATGTTTTATCTTGAATGTTAGTTACGCCAATGCGCGTCTACTTAAATATAAAATTTTAGGTTTTGAGATTTCATAAATTTTTAATAAAAGTGTCATAACTTTTATGAATATTAATATTTTTGAAAAATATTTTGTGAACACGTTAATTGGACCTATGCAGTTCTCACGAAGTAATTATTTTTTAATTTAAAATTTTTTATTTTTTATTTTTTAAATTTATATGCAATATCATTGGCCAAAAATATCACGTGACCTAATTAAACCCAAAATAAAAATTAGCCCTAACTTTTGTTCTACCGAAAATTTTTGCGAAATGTTTTATCTTGAATGTTAGTTAGGCCAATGTACGTCTAATAAAATATAAAATTTTAGGTTTTGAGATTTCATAAAATTTTAATAAAAGTGTCATAACTTTTATGAATATTAATATTTTCGAAAAATATTTTGTGAACACGTTAATTGGACCTGTGCAGTTCTCACGAAGCAATTATTTTTTCATTTAAAATTTTTTATTTTTTAAAAATTTATATGCAATATAATTGGCCAAAAATATCACGTGACCTAATTAAACCAAAATAAAAATTAGCTCCAAATTTTGTTCTAATGAAAATTTTTGCAAAATGTTTTATCTTGAATGTTAGTTACGCCAATGCACGTCTACTTAAATACAAAATTTTAAGTTTTAAGATTTCATAAATTTTTAATAAAAGTGTCATAACTTTTATGAATATTAATATTTTCAAAAAATATTTTGTCAACACGTTAATTGGACCTGTGCAGTTCTAAAAGATCAATTGTTTTTTGATTTAAAATTTTTTATTTTTTTCAAAAAAATTTTATGCAATATCATTGGCCAAAAATATCACGTGACCTAATTAAACCCAAATAAAAATTAGCTCTAACTTTTGTTCTAATATATATTTTCGCGAGATGTTTTATCTTGAATGTTAGTTACGCCAATGCGCGTCTGATAAAATATAAAATTTTAGGTTTTAAGATTTCATAAATTTTTAATAAAAGTGTCATAACTTTTATGAATATTAATATTTTTGAAAAATATTTTGTGAACACGTTAATTGGACCTATGCAGTTCTCACGAAGTAATTATTTTTTAATTTAAAATTTTTTATTTTTTAAATTTATATGCAATATCATTGGCCAAAAATATCACGTGACCTAATTAAACCCAAAATAAAAATTAGCTCTAACTTTTGTTCTACCGAAAATTTTTGCGAAATGTTTTATCTTGAATGTTAGTTAGGCCAATGTACGTCTAATAAAATATAAAATTTTAGGTTTTGAGATTTCATAAAATTTTAATAAAAGTGTCATAACTTTTATGAATATTAATATTTTCGAAAAATATTTTGTGAACACGTTAATTGGACCTGTGCAGTTCTCACGAAGCAATTATTTTTTCATTTAAAATTTTTTATTTTTTTCAAAAAATTTATATGCAATATCATTGGCCAAAATTATCACGTGACCTAATTAAACCCAAAATAAAAATTAGCTCTAACTTTTGTTCTAATAAATATTTTTGCGAAATGTTTTATCTTGAATGTTAGTTACAGCAATGCGCGTCTAATAAAATATAAAATTTTAGGTTTTGAGATTTCATAAATTTTTAATAAAAGTGTCATAACTTTTATGAATATTAATATTTAAAAAAAATATTTTGTAAACACGTTAATTGGACCTGTGCAATTCTAACAGAGCAATTATTTTTTAATTTAAAATTTTTTATTTTTTTTAAAAATTTATATGCAATATCATTTGCCAAAAATGTCACGTGACCTAATTAAACCCAAAATATAAATTAGCTCTAACTTTTGTTCTAATAAATATTTTTGCTAAATGTTTTATTTTGAATGTTAGTTACACCAATGCGCGTCTAATAAAATATTAAATTTTAGGTTTTGAGATTTCATAAAATTTAAATAAAAGTGTCATAACTTTTGTGAATATTAATATTTTCAAAAAATATTTTGTCAACACGTTAATTGGACCTGTGCAGTTCTCACGAAGCAATTATTTTTTGATTTAAAATTTTTTATTTTTTTTTTAAAACTTATATGCAATATAATTTGCCAAAAATATTACGTGACCTAATTAAACCCAAAATAAAAATTAGCTCTAACTTTTGTTCTAATAAATATTTTCGCAAAATGTTTTATTTTGAATGTTAGTTACACCAATGCGCGTCTAATAAAATATTAAATTTTAAGTTTTGAGATTTCATAAAATTTCAACAAAAGTGTCATAACTTTTATGAATATTAATATTTTCAAAAAATATTTTGTGAACACGTTAATTGGACCTGTGCAATTCTAACAGAGCAATTATTTTTTAATTTAAAATTTTTGATTTTTTTTAAAAAATTTATATGCAATATCATAGGCCAAAAATATCACGTGACCTAATTAAATCCAAAAAACAAAATAGCTCTAACTTTTGTTCTAATGAAAATTTTTGCAAAATGTTTTATCTTGAATGCTAGTTACGCCAATACAAGTCTACTTAAATATAAAATTCTAGGTTTTAAGATTTCATAAATTTTTAATAAATGTGTCATAACTTTTATGAATATTAATATTTTCGAAATATATATTTTGTGAACACGTTAATTAGACCTGTGCAGTTCTCACGAAGCAATTATTTTTTAATTTAAAATTTTTTATTTTTTTTAAAAAATTTATATGCAATATCATTGGCCAAAAATATCACGTGACCTAATTAAACCAAAAATAAAAGTTAGCTCTAACTTTTGTTCTACCGAAAATTTTTGCGAAATGTTTTATTTTGAGTGTTAGTTAGGCCAATGTACGTCTAATAAAATATAAAATTTTAGGTTTTGAGATTTCATAAAATTTTATTAAAAGTGTCATAACTTTTATGAATATTAATATTTTCAAAAAATATTTTTTCAACACGTTAATTGGACCTGTGCAGTTCTAAAAGAGCAATTATTTTTTGATTTAAATTTTTTTATTTTTTAAAAAAAATTTGTATGCAATATCATTTGCCAAAAATATCACGTGACCTAATTAAACCCAAAATAAAAATTAGCTCTAAATTTTGTTCTAATAAATATTTTTGCGAAATGTTTTATCTTGAATGTTAGTTACGCCAATGCGCGTCTAATAAAATATAAAATTTTAGGTTTTGAGATTTCATAATATTTCAATAAAAGTGTCATAACTTTTATGAATATTAATATTTTCAAAATATATTTTGTGAACACGTTAATTGGACCTGTGCAGTTCTAACAGAGCAATTATTTTTTGATTTACAATTTTTTATTTTTTTCAAAAAATTCATATGCAATATCAAAGGACAAAAATATCACGTGACCTAATTAAACTCAAAATAAAAATTATCTCTAACTTTTGTTCAAATGAAAATTTTTGCTAAATGTTTTATCTTGAATGTTAGTTACGCCAATGCGCGTCTACTTAAATATAAAATTTTAGGTTTTGAGATTTCATAAATTTTTAATAAAAGTGTCATAACTTTTATGAATATTAATATTTTTGAAAAATATTTTGTGAACACGTTAATTGGACCTATGCAGTTCTCACGAAGTAATTATTTTTTAATTTAAAATTTTTTATTTTTTATTTTTTAAATTTATATGCAATATCATTGGCCAAAAATATCACGTGACCTAATTAAACCCAAAATAAAAATTAGCCCTAACTTTTGTTCTACCGAAAATTTTTGCGAAATGTTTTATCTTGAATGTTAGTTAGGCCAATGTACGTCTAATAAAATATAAAATTTTAGGTTTTGAGATTTCATAAAATTTTAATAAAAGTGTCATAACTTTTATGAATATTAATATTTTCGAAAAATATTTTGTGAACACGTTAATTGGACCTGTGCAGTTCTCACGAAGCAATTATTTTTTCATTTAAAATTTTTTATTTTTTTCAAAAAATTTATATGCAATATCATTGGCCAAAATTATCACGTGACCTAATTAAACCCAAAATAAAAATTAGCTCTAACTTTTGTTCTAATAAATATTTTTGCGAAATGTTTTATCTTGAATGTTAGTTACAGCAATGCGCGTCTAATAAAATATAAAATTTTAGGTTTTGAGATTTCATAAATTTTTAATAAAAGTGTCATAACTTTTATGAATATTAATATTTTCGAAAAATATTTTGTGAACACGTTAATTGGACCTGTGCAGTTCTCACGAAGCAATTATTTTTTCATTTAAAATTTTTTATTTTTTAAAAATTTATATGCAATATAATTGGCCAAAAATATCACGTGACCTAATTAAACCAAAATAAAAATTAGCTCCAAATTTTGTTCTAATGAAAATTTTTGCAAAATGTTTTATCTTGAATGTTAGTTACGCCAATGCACGTCTACTTAAATACAAAATTTTAAGTTTTAAGATTTCATAAATTTTTAATAAAAGTGTCATAACTTTTATGAATATTAATATTTTCAAAAAATATTTTGTCAACACGTTAATTGGACCTGTGCAGTTCTAAAAGATCAATTGTTTTTTGATTTAAAATTTTTTATTTTTTTCAAAAAAATTTTATGCAATATCATTGGCCAAAAATATCACGTGACCTAATTAAACCCAAATAAAAATTAGCTCTAACTTTTGTTCTAATATATATTTTCGCGAGATGTTTTATCTTGAATGTTAGTTACGCCAATGCGCGTCTGATAAAATATAAAATTTTAGGTTTTAAGATTTCATAAATTTTTAATAAAAGTGTCATAACTTTTATGAATATTAATATTTTTGAAAAATATTTTGTGAACACGTTAATTGGACCTATGCAGTTCTCACGAAGTAATTATTTTTTAATTTAAAATTTTTTATTTTTTAAATTTATATGCAATATCATTGGCCAAAAATATCACGTGACCTAATTAAACCCAAAATAAAAATTAGCTCTAACTTTTGTTCTACCGAAAATTTTTGCGAAATGTTTTATCTTGAATGTTAGTTAGGCCAATGTACGTCTAATAAAATATAAAATTTTAGGTTTTGAGATTTCATAAAATTTTAATAAAAGTGTCATAACTTTTATGAATATTAATATTTTCGAAAAATATTTTGTGAACACGTTAATTGGACCTGTGCAGTTCTCACGAAGCAATTATTTTTTCATTTAAAATTTTTTATTTTTTTCAAAAAATTTATATGCAATATCATTGGCCAAAATTATCACGTGACCTAATTAAACCCAAAATAAAAATTAGCTCTAACTTTTGTTCTAATAAATATTTTTGCGAAATGTTTTATCTTGAATGTTAGTTACAGCAATGCGCGTCTAATAAAATATAAAATTTTAGGTTTTGAGATTTCATAAATTTTTAATAAAAGTGTCATAACTTTTATGAATATTAATATTTAAAAAAAATATTTTGTAAACACGTTAATTGGACCTGTGCAATTCTAACAGAGCAATTATTTTTTAATTTAAAATTTTTTATTTTTTTTAAAAATTTATATGCAATATCATTTGCCAAAAATGTCACGTGACCTAATTAAACCCAAAATATAAATTAGCTCTAACTTTTGTTCTAATAAATATTTTTGCTAAATGTTTTATTTTGAATGTTAGTTACACCAATGCGCGTCTAATAAAATATTAAATTTTAGGTTTTGAGATTTCATAAAATTTAAATAAAAGTGTCATAACTTTTGTGAATATTAATATTTTCAAAAAATATTTTGTCAACACGTTAATTGGACCTGTGCAGTTCTCACGAAGCAATTATTTTTTGATTTAAAATTTTTTATTTTTTTTTTAAAACTTATATGCAATATAATTTGCCAAAAATATTACGTGACCTAATTAAACCCAAAATAAAAATTAGCTCTAACTTTTGTTCTAATAAATATTTTCGCAAAATGTTTTATTTTGAATGTTAGTTACACCAATGCGCGTCTAATAAAATATTAAATTTTAAGTTTTGAGATTTCATAAAATTTCAACAAAAGTGTCATAACTTTTATGAATATTAATATTTTCAAAAAATATTTTGTGAACACGTTAATTGGACCTGTGCAATTCTAACAGAGCAATTATTTTTTAATTTAAAATTTTTGATTTTTTTTAAAAAATTTATATGCAATATCATAGGCCAAAAATATCACGTGACCTAATTAAATCCAAAAAACAAAATAGCTCTAACTTTTGTTCTAATGAAAATTTTTGCAAAATGTTTTATCTTGAATGCTAGTTACGCCAATACAAGTCTACTTAAATATAAAATTCTAGGTTTTAAGATTTCATAAATTTTTAATAAATGTGTCATAACTTTTATGAATATTAATATTTTCGAAATATATATTTTGTGAACACGTTAATTAGACCTGTGCAGTTCTCACGAAGCAATTATTTTTTAATTTAAAATTTTTTATTTTTTTTAAAAAATTTATATGCAATATCATTGGCCAAAAATATCACGTGACCTAATTAAACCAAAAATAAAAGTTAGCTCTAACTTTTGTTCTACCGAAAATTTTTGCGAAATGTTTTATTTTGAGTGTTAGTTAGGCCAATGTACGTCTAATAAAATATAAAATTTTAGGTTTTGAGATTTCATAAAATTTTATTAAAAGTGTCATAACTTTTATGAATATTAATATTTTCAAAAAATATTTTTTCAACACGTTAATTGGACCTGTGCAGTTCTAAAAGAGCAATTATTTTTTGATTTAAATTTTTTTATTTTTTAAAAAAAATTTGTATGCAATATCATTTGCCAAAAATATCACGTGACCTAATTAAACCCAAAATAAAAATTAGCTCTAAATTTTGTTCTAATAAATATTTTTGCGAAATGTTTTATCTTGAATGTTAGTTACGCCAATGCGCGTCTAATAAAATATAAAATTTTAGGTTTTGAGATTTCATAATATTTCAATAAAAGTGTCATAACTTTTATGAATATTAATATTTTCAAAATATATTTTGTGAACACGTTAATTGGACCTGTGCAGTTCTAACAGAGCAATTATTTTTTGATTTACAATTTTTTATTTTTTTCAAAAAATTCATATGCAATATCAAAGGACAAAAATATCACGTGACCTAATTAAACTCAAAATAAAAATTATCTCTAACTTTTGTTCAAATGAAAATTTTTGCTAAATGTTTTATCTTGAATGTTAGTTACGCCAATGCGCGTCTACTTAAATATAAAATTTTAGGTTTTGAGATTTCATAAATTTTTAATAAAAGTGTCATAACTTTTATGAATATTAATATTTTTGAAAAATATTTTGTGAACACGTTAATTGGACCTATGCAGTTCTCACGAAGTAATTATTTTTTAATTTAAAATTTTTTATTTTTTATTTTTTAAATTTATATGCAATATCATTGGCCAAAAATATCACGTGACCTAATTAAACCCAAAATAAAAATTAGCCCTAACTTTTGTTCTACCGAAAATTTTTGCGAAATGTTTTATCTTGAATGTTAGTTAGGCCAATGTACGTCTAATAAAATATAAAATTTTAGGTTTTGAGATTTCATAAAATTTTAATAAAAGTGTCATAACTTTTATGAATATTAATATTTTCGAAAAATATTTTGTGAACACGTTAATTGGACCTGTGCAGTTCTCACGAAGCAATTATTTTTTCATTTAAAATTTTTTATTTTTTTCAAAAAATTTATATGCAATATCATTGGCCAAAATTATCACGTGACCTAATTAAACCCAAAATAAAAATTAGCTCTAACTTTTGTTCTAATAAATATTTTTGCGAAATGTTTTATCTTGAATGTTAGTTACAGCAATGCGCGTCTAATAAAATATAAAATTTTAGGTTTTGAGATTTCATAAATTTTTAATAAAAGTGTCATAACTTTTATGAATATTAATATTTAAAAAAAATATTTTGTAAACACGTTAATTGGACCTGTGCAATTCTAACAAAGCAATTATTTTTTAATTTAAAATTTTTTATTTTTTTTAAAAATTTATATGCAATATCATTTGCCAAAAATGTCACGTGACCTAATTAAACCCAAAATATAAATTAGCTCTAACTTTTGTTCTAATAAATATTTTTGCTAAATGTTTTATTTTGAATGTTAGTTACACCAATGCGCGTTTAATAAAATATTAAATTTTAGGTTTTGAGATTTCATAAAATTTAAATAAAAGTGTCATAACTTTTGTGAATATTAATATTTTCAAAAAATATTTTGTCAACACGTTAATTGGACCTGTGCAGTTCTCACGAAGCAATTATTTTTTGATTTAAAATTTTTTATTTTTTTTTTAAAACTTATATGCAATATAATTTGCCAAAAATATTACGTGACCTAATTAAACCCAAAATAAAAATTAGCTCTAACTTTTGTTCTAATAAATATTTTCGCAAAATGTTTTATTTTGAATGTTAGTTACACCAATGCGCGTCTAATAAAATATTAAATTTTAAGTTTTGAGATTTCATAAAATTTCAACAAAAGTGTCATAACTTTTATGAATATTAATATTTTCAAAAAATATTTTGTGAACACGTTAATTGGACCTGTGCAATTCTAACAGAGCAATTATTTTTTAATTTAAAATTTTTGATTTTTTTTAAAAAATTTATATGCAATATCATAGGCCAAAAATATCACGTGACCTAATTAAATCCAAAAAACAAAATAGCTCTAACTTTTGTTCTAATGAAAATTTTTGCAAAATGTTTTATCTTGAATGCTAGTTACGCCAATACAAGTCTACTTAAATATAAAATTCTAGGTTTTAAGATTTCATAAATTTTTAATAAATGTGTCATAACTTTTATGAATATTAATATTTTCGAAATATATATTTTGTGAACACGTTAATTAGACCTGTGCAGTTCTCACGAAGCAATTATTTTTTAATTTAAAATTTTTTATTTTTTTCAAAAAATTTATATGCAATATCATTGGCCAAAATTATCACGTGACCTAATTAAACCCAAAATAAAAATTAGCTCTAACTTTTGTTCTAATAAATATTTTTGCGAAATGTTTTATCTTGAATGTTAGTTACAGCAATGCGCGTCTAATAAAATATAAAATTTTAGGTTTTGAGATTTCATAAATTTTTAATAAAAGTGTCATAACTTTTATGAATATTAATATTTAAAAAAAATATTTTGTAAACACGTTAATTGGACCTGTGCAATTCTAACAGAGCAATTATTTTTTAATTTAAAATTTTTTATTTTTTTTAAAAATTTATATGCAATATCATTTGCCAAAAATGTCACGTGACCTAATTAAACCCAAAATATAAATTAGCTCTAACTTTTGTTCTAATAAATATTTTTGCTAAATGTTTTATTTTGAATGTTAGTTACACCAATGCGCGTCTAATAAAATATTAAATTTTAGGTTTTGAGATTTCATAAAATTTAAATAAAAGTGTCATAACTTTTGTGAATATTAATATTTTCAAAAAATATTTTGTCAACACGTTAATTGGACCTGTGCAGTTCTCACGAAGCAATTATTTTTTGATTTAAAATTTTTTATTTTTTTTTTAAAACTTATATGCAATATAATTTGCCAAAAATATTACGTGACCTAATTAAACCCAAAATAAAAATTAGCTCTAACTTTTGTTCTAATAAATATTTTCGCAAAATGTTTTATTTTGAATGTTAGTTACACCAATGCGCGTCTAATAAAATATTAAATTTTAAGTTTTGAGATTTCATAAAATTTCAACAAAAGTGTCATAACTTTTATGAATATTAATATTTTCTAAAAATATTTTGTGAACACGTTAATTGGACCTGTGCAATTCTAACAGAGCAATTATTTTTTAATTTAAAATTTTTGATTTTTTTTAAAAAATTTATATGCAATATCATAGGCCAAAAATATCACGTGACCTAATTAAATCCAAAAAACAAAATAGCTCTAACTTTTGTTCTAATGAAAATTTTTGCAAAATGTTTTATCTTGAATGCTAGTTACGCCAATACAAGTCTACTTAAATATAAAATTCTAGGTTTTAAGATTTCATAAATTTTTAATAAATGTGTCATAACTTTTATGAATATTAATATTTTCGAAATATATATTTTGTGAACACGTTAATTAGACCTGTGCAGTTCTCACGAAGCAATTATTTTTTAATTTAAAATTTTTTATTTTTTTTAAAAAATTTATATGCAATATCATTGGCCAAAAATATCACGTGACCTAATTAAACCAAAAATAAAAGTTAGCTCTAACTTTTGTTCTACCGAAAATTTTTGCGAAATGTTTTATTTTGAGTGTTAGTTAGGCCAATGTACGTCTAATAAAATATAAAATTTTAGGTTTTGAGATTTCATAAAATTTTATTAAAAGTGTCATAACTTTTATGAATATTAATATTTTCAAAAAATATTTTTTCAACACGTTAATTGGACCTGTGCAGTTCTAAAAGAGCAATTATTTTTTGATTTAAATTTTTTTATTTTTTAAAAAAAATTTGTATGCAATATCATTTGCCAAAAATATCACGTGACCTAATTAAACCCAAAATAAAAATTAGCTCTAAATTTTGTTCTAATAAATATTTTTGCAAAATGTTTTATCTTGAATGTTAGTTACGCCAATGCACGTCTAATAAAATATAAAATTTTAGGTTTTGAGATTTCATAATATTTCAATAAAAGTGTCATAACTTTTATGAATATTAATATTTTCAAAATATATTTTGTGAACACGTTAATTGGACCTGTGCAGTTCTAACAGAGCAATTATTTTTTGATTTACAATTTTTTATTTTTTTCAAAAAATTCATATGCAATATCAAAGGACAAAAATATCACGTGACCTAATTAAACTCAAAATAAAAATTATCTCTAACTTTTGTTCAAATGAAAATTTTTGCTAAATGTTTTATCTTGAATGTTAGTTACGCCAATGCGCGTCTACTTAAATATAAAATTTTAGGTTTTGAGATTTCATAAATTTTTAATAAAAGTGTCATAACTTTTATGAATATTAATATTTTCGAAAAATATTTTGTGAACACATTAATTGGACCTGCGCAGTTCTAGTAGAACAATTATTTTTCGATTTAAAATTTTTTTATTTTTTTTAAAAAATTTATATGCAATATTATTAGCCAAAAATATCACGTGACCTTATATATGAAATGTTTTATCTTGAATGTTAGTTACGCCAATGCACGTCTACTAAAATATAAAATTTTAGGTTTTGAGATTTCATAAATTTTTAATAAAAGTGTCATAACTTTTATGAATATTAATATTTTCAAAAAAATATTTTGTGAACACGTTAATTGGACCTGCGCAGTTCTAGTAGAACAATTATTTTTTAATTTAAAATTTTTTTATTTTTTTTTTTAAATTTATATGCAATATTATTAGCCAAAAATATCACGTCACCTTATTAAACCCAGAATAAAAATTAGCCATAACTTTTCTCCTACTGAAAATTTTTGCGAAATGTTTTATCTTGAATGTTAGTTACGCCACTGCGCGTCTAATAAAATATAAAATTTTAGGTTTTGAGATTTCATCAATTTTTAATAAAAATGTCATAGCTTTTATGAATATTAATATTTTCAAAAAATTTTTTGTAAACACGTTAATTGGACCTGCGCAGTTCTAACAGAACAATTATTTTTTAATTAAAAATTTTTTATTTTTTAAAAAAAATTTATATGCAATATCATTGGCCAAAAATATCACGTGACCTAATTAAACCCAGAATAAAAATTAGCTCAAACTTTTGTTTTACTTAAAATTTTTGCGAAATGTTTTATCTTGAATGTTAATTATACCAATGCGCGTCTGATAAAATATAAAATTTTAGGTTTTGAGATTTCGTTAATTTTTAATAAAAATGTTATAACTTTTATGAATATTAAAGTTTTTAAAAAATATTTTGTAAACACGTTAATTGGACCTGTGCGGTTTTAACAGAACAATTATTTTTTAATTTAAAATTTTTAATTTTTAAAAAAAAATGTATATGCAATATCATTGGCCAAAAATATCACGTGACCTAATTAAACCCAGAATAAAAATTAGCTCAAACTTTTGTTTTACTCAAAATTATCGCGAAATGTTTTATCTTGAATGTTAGTTTAATAAAATATAAAATTTTAGGTTCTGAGATTTCATCAATTTTTAATAAAAGTGTCATCTTTTAAAACACAGTTTTATTTTGTTGGACGTCTAATAAAATATAAAATTTTAGGTTCTGAAATTTCATCAATTTTTAATAAAAGTGTCATCTTTTAAAACACAGTTTTATTTTGTTTATTAGAAACACATTTACCTAACTAACATTGTAGAAAAAGAAATTTGTGAAAATATTTTATAAAATAAAAGTTACGTTGTTTTTTTTATTTGGCCTATTGACTTAATTTTTCAAGAGTACATTGGTTGTAAAGTGACACTTTAATAAAGAGAAAAATATTTATTTGGAATCGAATACCAACAGAGGTATTCGAACTGGAATGATAGGAATGGAAAGCAAGCGCCTTACCTGTCCGCCACTACAGTAGTACACTAATCGTAGCATTTTTGCGTATTTAATTCAAAAATAAAAATAAATGTTGAAAAAAATGAACAATGTAACTTGTTTTATAAAGTATTTTCACGGATTCTAATAAAATATATAAAACTGTGTTTTGAAAGATGACACTTTATTAGTAAAAATGTCATAACTTATTTAAATATTTACAATTTAACAAAATATCCTAAGAATAAGATTATTAAGCTACTGCGCTTATATTGGTAAAGTTTTTTTTCGATTTTAAAAATTGGTTTAAAAAAAAAAGTTTTTATACTAACTAGCATGGTCAGTGACGTCACAAAGTCACGTGGGTAAGCTGATAACGAAATGTTGCCAAGTCAATAGACCAAATATAAAATCAACATAACTTTTATTTTATTAAGTATTTTTACTGAATTTTTTTATTTACAATGTTAATTAGGTAAATATGCTTCTAAAAAATATATAAAATCGTGCTATAAAGATGACACTTAATTAGTAAAAGTGTCATAACTATTTTAAATATTAAAATTTGACAAAATATTTTAAAAGTATGTTCATTAGGCTTCTACCCTTATATTGGTAAATAATTTTCAATTTTAAACCTTTTTGATATTATTTCTATACAAAACTAAGTTACCATTGACTATACGGAGTCACGTGAATAAGCGCTTACAGCGTAATATAATAAGCCGTCACAACTTTTGCTTTTCGATTTGTTTTAGTAAATTTCTATTACCTAATTTCACTAAAGGCAATGCGTTTTTAATATAATTAAAATTTTTTGCATTAAAAAAAAGATTTATTTTAATAAAAGTATCATAAGATTCTAATCATTTCCGAAATATTCTAAAAATTTAGTGTACGGTAATTTTAATAATAAAAGCTACTTTTTGATTTAAAACTTTTTGTATAAAACTTTATACAAAAATATGGCATATGGGTTTACGTAGTCACGTTTAAAACAGCCTTAAATAAAATATATTATTATGTGCTGTTCAAAACATTATAACTTTTTTTATTCGCTTAAAATTTCCTTTTTTTTAAATTAAAAAAAAAAAATTTAAATAATAAAGTTATAAAATACGATAAACTTTTTAAAACATTCTGGTCCTTTATGTAAGTCAAAAACACCTTGTAGTTATAAAATGGTCCTGTTAAATTTCACTTACAACCTTATAATGAAACTTATTCTAGTTAATTTAAATTCTTACTAAGTAAACGCATTTTTAAATATTACCAAATAATACGTCAACATTAGACTGACTTACTAATAACTAGCAATCAAGTATAACCTACGAATATTTCAAACATAGTTGTTTTTATATAAAATATTGAAATTAATCAAACAACTGCGACTTTTTAAATCAATCTAACTCAATTTTTAACTTTTAAAGTTAAAACATGTGCTCTCACTTTAAACACTCTGTTACAAAAAAACCTATCGATAAAAATCCAAACACGTGACTTTGTTTATGCCGTAAGGAGTAAAGGCAATTTAAAGGTTTTCTAATTACAAGCGTTAAGAGAAAATGTAAATTTAAAAACGCAGGTTTGAACCCCACAAGCGCACTAGTTATTAGTTTTTTTTTATTTCAAACCTTTAAAATATTAACAATTGAATATTTTGTATTAAAAAAATGAAAATCATAAAAAAATTTATTAACAACGAATCTGTTTTTAAAGATAAAGCACAATAAACAAAATCTGAATAAATTTGGTCATTTTTATACATTAAGGCTACTTAAAAAATAGGATTTTTTTTACTAGTTCAATACAAAAAATAAATCCAAATATGCAAAAAAATGTTTAAACTATTGAGGTTGAAAAATATTTATTATAACCAATGTGGTAAAATTACAGAAAGTTAAAATTTGAAACAAATCAATAGTAAAATTACAGAAAACTATATCTAAAGCAACAATATAGTTTAAGCACCCGATTTTTAAAAGATTACAAATAAAAATATAAAGTGATAAGCCTTCTAATATATTGAAAAATTATTGATTAAAAAATTATAGTCCAAAAAATGACTTTTGCATATAGAACTATAATGTTGAAAATTTTTACATACAATCGTCAAAAAGAAACATTTCCTAAAAAAAACATTAATAAAAAATTATAGTAGAAAAAATGACTTTTGCATACAGCACTATAATGTTGAAAATTTTACAAATAATCACTAAAAAGCACATTTTAATTTGAACAAATAAAAAAAAACATATTTAAAAGTTTAGGTATTGAAGTTACAGTTTGGGTTTCCCGCTCAACTTTATTTTGAAGAACTCGATTTGTTTAGGCCAACATTCTTCCTGAGCCTTACAGTGGGCATATGAAGTTCCACCCCAATCCACATAAAACGGCATACCTTTCTGGAAAGTAACACGACAGTGTGGTGAAAAGGGAAGCTCAAGTAAATGTCCAGCACCAGGATACCTAAGGATTTGATAATCAGGATGTTTAGCTGACTTTAATAACATTTCAGCTTGGTTAGCAAAAAACTCGGAAGGACAACTCTGATCATAAAGACTTGCAATAAACATATATGCAACGTCATGTCGGTTATAGAATTCAAAGGTTGATTTAAGCTTAGAAGAGTGAAAAGGGTCAGGTTCGTTGGGGAAAGAGGTACGTACGGTACCAATGTTGTTTTCATCTATCATGATATTCCATGCGATGCTATTTTGAATAGTGTGAACTGACCCTTTGTAATCAATGGACCCAGCAAAAGCATGCGTGGCTCCATTTACCCATACAACAGCTCTTATTTCAGGAAAATACAAGGGAAGAGATAAACCAATACAAGTGCCCCAAGACAAGCAAATTACCCCAATTCCCACATTCGTGTTAATATCCTTATGTGATTTCATATACTCTATTACTTTGTCAAAGTAAGTTAGATCATAGAAAGTATCAGTATCTGCCCACATTTCCGTATCATCATAGCTTTTAAGACCTGGGACCCCATAGAAAGCAATAGCAAGAGCAGCAAATCCATAGGAAGCTAACATTGATGCCTTAAATTCCATTGTGCCGGGCAAACCTCCAAACAAAGTTATAACACCTATACAAATACATAACAGGTTTAATATAAAAAAATAATTTTCAAATCCTAATTTTCTATTTTTAAGTTAACAAAAATTATTAAACAGTATTTACAAAAAGATTTACAAAAAGAAACCAACTTTAAATATACAAATTATTGATAATAAAATATTTTACGGTAATGTACACCTATTTCCAATATTCAATAATTAAACAATTTTGTATTTTAATTTTAAAACACTTCAAAAAAATTTTCAACATACCCGGAAAATTTTTTTAGAACACTTTACATACCTGGAAAAGGACCTTGACCTTCAGGTAAAAACAAAGCACCGTGAATCCCATTTTCTGCAACTGTTAATGGGAACCGCCTGGTTCCTGGTTCCATATACCATCTCTTTGCATCTACTGATGTCAATAAGTCAAAGGTATCATTGCTATCAGTAGGTACAATGTGTCCTTTATATAGCTTTAGTGAAACTATTAATGGTGTGTTCATGTTAGTTTTTGCAAAACGAGGATAAGGTTTCTAAATAACAAATTAATTTTTTTTTAAAAATACAAAACTTATTTTATTATAAAGTTATAAAACTTGATTTTTTATGTTAAGTTTAATTTTTAGCAATTAAAGGGTAGCCCTTTACACTACACTAATTTTAAATGAAATAGAAGTAAAAAAAATTGTAAGTTAACTTAACAAAAAATGCTTTGTAGTATATATATAAAGTCTATTTCTTTACATTAAGTAAGTTATTTATCAATTAAAGTGTAATTCCATACACTCATTTAACTTTAAATAAATACAGCATATAAAATGATAAAATGTTTTATTAGTAACTTGACAAAAAACTTTTTAAGGAACAAACAAAATCTTTTTAAACAACTAAAATACAAAACTTTATACCTGATTATTTTGTGACGGTTTCATCGCCCAAAATAAACCCATTGGCTCGATTCCTGAAAAACTACCACCACACGAGGCATCTTTCGCTAAGTTTAAAGTTCCTAAAATATATTTAATCAAATAATCAAATTCAACTCAACATATCATCTTGAAGTGAAAAAAATGTGGAAAATTAATCAAATAAAAAAAATTAGATAAAGTAGACTATAAAAAACTATTTAAACTACAAATTATAAATTCAAAATAATTTATAGAATTTATTTTTTAGACTTGCCATTTTTATAGGTGATGTAGTGAGCATAACATTCAAAAGAACTTCCATTATCAGTTATGGTTGAAGAGTGAAATGTAACATTGGTATTCTTTGGTAAACCTTAAAAATAATTTACTAAATGTCAGATTATGTAACATGGAAAAATCCAAAAATTTCTATTTAATAATAAAAAAATCTTTTGACATAAAAGTTATGATTGAACACAAAACTTATACTATGACAAATAAAATGTTGCCTGTAAAGGCAGACATATTGAGTAGTATCTTATAAAAAATTAATAACTTAGACTTTAAAAAGCTAAATATGCGATTAATTCTGACCTTTTGCTTGAATAAGGCATTTCTGGTCTGCCATAACAAACTCAGGGGTTACTATTATCTTTGGTTGATCCATTTTTATATTATGCCTAATATCTATACTTGCAGCTACTTCGCTGTAAAATAAAAACCATTCAAAACTTAATCTTCTCAAAATTGATAAAGAGTTACCTCACATGCATAAATAACGATACACATTTCTGTATACAAAATTATTGTGTAAGTAAAAAACCATACAAAATGCTAAATAGGAAGTTAATTGTATAAGCAAAACCTTTTATTCTAAGTTTCAAAACTGTATTGTATGGCTTTTAGAATACACTAAAAGATAGTTTGCACAACATACCGGCAGATTACTTATGCAAACATTTGCAATATAGGGTCAGCAAATTCCAAGGACATTTCACAATATGCCAGTGGATCATGCAACTGTGGTGTGGGTAAGTTGTGTTATCTAACAGCAAATAAAGCTGAAATTAGCATATTGTTTTAGTGAGCATGCATGTTAAAAGCAAGGACACATGTTTAGTAACAGCCAGTTTAAAAAGTTGTAATTTAAAAAATAAATTATAGATTGTAACTTTAACAATGCAATTAGTAAATATTAAAAAATATATGATGTTAAAAATTGTAATGACAATAGAATTGGTCCAGTTATCCATAACAAATTGAAGTTTTTTCATAAGTTTAAATTATTAGTGTTTGTGATGCAGAGAGAAAACATCAGTTAAGTTAGTTTTCATTTCACAATCTTTTAACAATTATTAAGTACATTAATAATTAAACATTAACATTCCAATTTTCTAAACTGAAAGTAAATTGTTTTAGAAAAAAAAATATTTAAAATAAAGCAAATAAATATTTCTATGTCAATAAAGAAAGTTTTCGATCCCAATAAAGAAAACACTGCAAAATATAGTAAATCAAATTCTCAATAATAACTACATGTAATCACTTATAAAGTAATATTTGTAGGTACACACATTGCTTATAAAAACATAAAAGTTAACTCAAAATGTCGTTTATTAAACAAGGCATTTCTTCGTTAACTATCACTGTAAATTGTTCTTCAGGTATTTCTTGTTTAATGACGATCTAAAAAAATAAAAATAATAGTTCTATGACTGCTTTAAAAAAATGTTTAAAAAATCAAAAAAGGGGAAAAATGTTGTTTTAAAGATTTTAAAATATTTGTTATATATATATACTATAAATATAAAAAAATAAAAAAAACATATATATATTTTTTTTTCAAAAAATAGTTATTACTATGAATTACCTCTTCACTTTGAACTGGTTCTTTTGAAACAAAACCATGCAACAAATCATTCTGCCTTAAATACCACAAACAAATATCCTTGTGTATACAATCCTTCTTTATTTCACAACAATCACAATCCAAAACACTTTGCCTAAAATCAGCTACAACCCCTATTCTCCCAAATTTTGTCGGAGTTTGATATGCATATACGGAAAAATGTATAAACCCTTGTCCATCTTCCACAGCCACTACTGTTTCGATGTTTTGATCACATGCTTGTTTATGTAACTCCTGGCATTGGAAGATTCGTTGTTTATCAAACATATCATAATCACCGATAGAAAAAGTTCTGTTTAAAACATCAAGACTTAAAACAACTGGTTCAGGATAATGTGGTGCCTGCGTGGCCTCTTGTAAATGATTACATTCAGCAGCTTTAAAGCCTCCCTTCCAACATTTAGACATATATTCAGAGCACGCATTGTTTTCACAATCAACACCATAAAATTTACAAGTGGGATCTAGTATTTTTTTAACATGAATTCGCAAATTTGAACTTGTTGATTTGTTATCGTTGCGTAGCACAAAAAATAATCCCTGTTCTTTGTCGACACAAACTGTAGATTGAATTTCCTTACTGTGGGCAACTCTACAATGCCTTGCAAGACTTTTTTTGTGAACAATTTTGTTACAGATTGGACAATTTCTTGTGGTTGAAGGTTTAGAAATAAGACTTACATCCAATTTTGTTAATGTTACTTTAGAACTATTGTCATTTTCACTAATACTTGTGTTTATTAAATTTTCACTACCCACTGCCATATTAATTTGCTGTTGAAAAGAATTATGACCAGTTATAGGAGAGGGAGATAAAACTGTGTCATGTTTTTTATAAATCTTTGCATTCTTCAGAAATAGTAAGTTGTTTTCGTGATTTTGCAAATGCTTTATAAATCTAGACTGCTTTAAAACAGTGGACTTACAAATAGGACAATGGTAATGCCCTTGAGTTTGAACTGATGTATATCCATGATGATGGTTTTTGCATGGCAGGCACAAATTTCCCTTATAAGAAACAGCTCTTTTTAAATGGCCAAGTTTAAAATGTCGTTTGCAAGAAGAGGGTGTTGAAAATATTTTAGGGCAGTGAATGCAGTGTTGATGTTTAGCTTTTACATCACACAAAATGTTTAATTCTTCACATCTTGCAAAGTCTTTTTCAAGGCAGTCTTTAATAAGTTCATCTGTCGGTTGACTTATCGGCATTGTTATATATCCAAAAAAAACAATTTTAAACTTTCCTAAACAATTATAAACGTGGTCCTGCAGAATAAAAAAAATATATGTTTAAAAAAAAACAACTAAACAAGGAAAACAAGCATGTTATTTGCTTTGATACAAATTAATTAAATTTACTAAACACACTGTAATATTTGACTTAATGGTTAAAAAAATTATTTTTAAATATTAGAAGCAGAACTAAAATAAATGTAAAAGGGTATAAAGTTGAAACTATGGACAATAATTTATTGTTCAAGAGTGATTTAGCTGTTAAAAAACAATTCAGTTATAAATGTATATGGCAAATTTACATTTCTTTTAACAAAAATGATTTTTTTAAAAAAAGTCTTTTTTAACAGTGTAAATAAATTTAATTATTATATTATAAAATAATATGGTAGCCTGGTTTTTATAATATTAGGTGGATAATGTGGATTAGTAAATATCTTCAAATTCGTTATAGTCAGCAGGTGTATTTTCAATTTCCATTTCACATTCAACCTTAAAAAATAACAATAATTTAACACATTAATAATATTAAAACTCTCGTTTTCTTTTAAACTACAAACATACCAAATCCTAAGTTTTAATGGCACTGTTAAATAGTTAGAATTAAACTCAAGACCTCACATTTTTATTATTAAGATAAAAACACTAATTCAATGGTAAACTTGGTGTATACATTTACCTGATCTAGTGTAACAGAATTGTCTTCAGTCGGAGTAACGTTAACAAAGTCATTTAATAAGTTGTTTTGCTTTAAATACCAAAAACAAACTGTTTTGTGGACACACTTTTTCTTTCTCTGGCAGCAACGACAATCTAAAGTCCCTGTACTGAAATCAGCAGTAAGCAAAACTCGTTTAAACTTTGTTTTTGAAGTCTCGTCGTATATTGAAAAGTGAATATGTCGGTTTCCATTTACTATAGCTACAATAAAATGAGCATTGCTGTGGTATGCACATGCATGTAATTCCTTACATTTTATCACATCCTGCTCATTAATTTGAGTGTTATTATCAGTAGTAGTAAATTCTTGCAACAAGCTTACATCTAAATCTACACGCTCAGGGAATTCAGGAAATTTGCCAGCTTCTTGCAGATGGTGACACTCGGTGCTTTTAAAACCATTTTTCCAGCAATCATTCATGAAAGTCGTGCATTTTTTATTTTCACATTCAACTCCAAAATATTCACTGGTATTATCTAAAACCTTTCGAACATGAATTTGATAACCGACGCCTGATTTTCGAGAACTTTTGCGAACTAAATACAATCCCCTTTCTTCATCAATACACGTGCTTGTAGCACTAATCTCCTTGTGATGAATTTCTCTACAATGCCTTGGAACACTATTTTTATGCATGGACTTATCACAAATTGGACAGTCTCTTAACAACGTAAAATCCAAAGTTTTTAAATCTGCTTCATTTATTTCATGATTCTTTTTGTGAACATCGTTAAAATCTAAAATTTTAATGTCGAATTTTGGTCGAGAAATTGCAATTTTACTGCTACCAGATCGTTTCAAACTTTTAAGATGTTGTCTTGGGTATTTTTCATGGTTTAACAAATGTATTTTAAAGCGGTGTGCCTTTAATACAGTCTTTTGACAGGTAGGACAATGAAAATGAGAAATGACACGCTTAACTTCGATTTTACCATGTTTACGATGATTAATTTTACAAGGCAGAAAGATTTGTCGTTTATATTTTACCGCTCTTTTTAAATGCGAACACCAAAAATGCCTCTTACAGTCGTAAGGCTTAAGCAATACTTTAGGACAGTTCAGACAGTGTCTGTGCTTGCATTTTGTAGAACACAGTGGGTCAATACACTCCTTAAACTGGTTTATAACGCAGTATTTCATTAATTCTTCTTCCATTTTTCTACTCGATATGCACGCTACAATTTTTTATTGACATTGTCGGCAAGGAAGTTTTAACTATTTGGTGACTTATGCCACAAAATTCTTGATTATAATAAATATATTATTCTTTATAAAAATACTTCTAAAGTAAAATATATTATCAAGTTTTTTTTAAAGTACATTTTGTTTGTAAGAAATGCAAAAAAAAATAAAAACTCAAGAATTAACTTTTTTAATGGGCGGGAAAAAGTGACAAAAATTTATCTAAACTTCTTGCATTGGTATTTATTAGACTATGTTCTCAAATCAATAAACTTACCAATATAGGCTGAATTTTTCCTAAAGGTGGCTAGTGTTTAGTTTAAAACTACTTTATTAGCAATAAGTTTAGTAAATTGTTTGTTTGTAATTCAAAGAACACTTTTTCTATTTTTTGTATATAATCCCTTATAAAATATTTAATTTAAGACGATTTATTTATGCAAAATAAAATAAGCATCTTAAAATAAGTTATAAAATAAACAAAACTTACGTAATTTCAATTGCAAATTTAAAAATATTTTAAAAATGAATGTTATATAAATTAGGGAACAATTACATAACTACATATAGGTATAAAAGAAAATTGTGTTCGCAAAAATTTTTAAACAACAACTAAATTAAACACTGTTAAATTGATAAGGTAGTCATAGTATTGCTAGTAACATGTAAATTATTATCAACTAGATCATTTTTAACATTCAAATAAACAAAACTAAACAGCAAATATAAAACCATCTCAAAAATAATCAGAGCAAAAAATACAAATCCTGAAAACCAGGCCACAGTTGCAGAATAAATTGAATTAAAAATAAAAGATCCAATTAGGCCCGACATAGCTTGAGTTGTAGCTACTACTGCAAACACAGAACCTTGGGTATTAACACTAACTAATTTGGAAATTATGCTTCTAAGTACAGTTAAAGTTAGAGTATTAAGCATACCAAATGCAAGGCCAAGAAAGATCATCCATTGCTTTGTAGAGTAAGCATGAAATAAAAATATTGTTACATTGGATAACATACCCAATATGACAAGAAAGTAATCATTAAAAGGCAGGATTTTAATAAAAATCATGCCAACAAAAGCTGCAATGGAATAAATGGCAGATGCATAGCCTAAGAATAAAGAAGAAAAACAAAGAGGAGGGCTAAGTTGAAATAAGGCTGAAATGTCACCAAACCCGTATAAAACACAAGATTGAATAAAAAAACATATCACACCACCCCAAACTTTTAAACTATTAGAAATTCCTCCAAACATAGTATTTTTTAATCCAATATAAGGCTTCAATGTAAACATTGATTTAAATTTTTGTGCAAGGCTAATTTGTTTAACAGGTTTTGATTCTGAAAGGAAAAATGTGATGTACACAATGCCTGCAACCAGTATTGCAACCATAAATATAATAGGGGGAATAAAACCTTGTTTATCGACCCATATTCCATTTAGCAAACTTCCTAAAGCACCTCCAATGCCTAGTGCAGCTTCTCCAACAGCAATTTTAAAAGTCCTGTTTTCCTTATTTGAAATATCTGCTAAATAAGCAAATATACAGCAATACACCACAGCCAAATCGCCAGCTAATCCGCAAACGATTCTAGCTATCAGTAGATATCCCACATGAAGTTCAAAAATAATCACAATAAGATAAGTGATAATCATAAATAAAAACCCATAATAACCAATTAGTAAAGGTAAACGACGGCCTACAGTGTCACCCCAAGTACCAATAATCACAGTTGTAAATAGAGTTGGCACAAATCCTGCTATATTCAGATACAAAATCCATTGACTAGATTCAGCTGATACCTTTGCCTCCAGACTGCTAGTGTCTGTATCCCCACATGATGTTGAATGCTCAGTTATATTAAGCCCATTTGCCTTTGCAATGTATTCATAAATATACTGGTTTGAAATAAGGTAATACATGCTTATTACAAACCTAATAATTACTCCTAGAGGTTCAACAGTTATGCCAAATATTGCATTTGAGCACTTTTTGGTAAGACGTGTATTAGAGTCCTGTATATCATTCCTTTTTTCCTCATCTTCTCTGAGAATATCATAATTTAAACTTTCCTCCATAGCATATAAAGATTACCAACAAGGGTAAATTAAAGTTACTTCTTACCCTGAAAAAAAAGTTTGCCCTAAATAAAGGAAACAAAAATTTTTAGAGTGAAACTATATAAAAATAGTTATCAAAAAAGACAAAAAATTTGTAATGTTTAATAGCCTATATTAATAAGGTAAAATGATGTTTGTAAAACCAGTAAATGCAGTACCTTAAAATAAATCATAAAATAAACAAAGTTATTGACAGTAAAAGGAATAAAAACCATTTCTTACAAAAATATGTATTTTCAGTGGATAATTTTAAAATATTAAGAAAATGATGTTAAAAAATAAGGTAAAAATTACGTGACTACAGATAGGTAAGCTATGACTTAAAATTGTGTTTAAAAGATATTAAAAACAACATTTAAATAAAACACAGTTACACAGACAAGGCGCTACTAGTACTATCGCTGGTTATATAAATAACATTATTAACAAGATCATTTTTGACATAAAAATAAACAAAACTAAACAGCAAAAATAAAACCATCTCAAAAATGATCAAAACAAAAAATACAAATCCTGAAAACCAGGCCACAGTTGCAGAGTAAATTGGATTAAAAATAAAAGATCCAATTAGGCCCGACATAGCTTGAGTTGTAGCTACTACTGCAAACACAGAACCCTGGTTATTAACACTAACTAATTTAGAATTTATGCTTCTAAGTACAGTTAAAGGTAGAGTGTTAAGCATACCTAATGCAATGCCAATGAAAATCATCCATTGCTTAGTTGAGTATGCATTAAATAAGAACATTGCTACATTGGATAAAATACCCAATATGACAAGAAAGTAATCATTAAAAGGCAGGATTTTAATAAATATCATGCCAACAAAAGCTGCAATGGAATAGATGGCAGAAGCATAGCCTAGAAATAAAGAAGAAAAACAAAGGGGAGGGCTAAGTTCAAATAGAACTGAAATGTCACTGTATCCATATAAAACACAAGATTGAATAAAAAAACATATCACACCACCCCAAACTTTTAAACTATTAGAAATTCCTCCAAACATAGTATTTTTTAATCCAATATAAGGCTTTAATGTAAAAATAGATTTAAATTTTTGTGTAAGGCTAATTTGTTTAACAGGTTTTGATTCTGAAAGGAAAAATGTGATGTATACAATGCCGGCAACCAATATTACGACCAGAAATATAATAGGGGGAATAAAACCTTGTTTTTCGACCCATATTCCATTTAGCAAACTTCCTAAAGCACCTCCAATGCCTAGTGCAGCTTCTCCAACAGCAATTTTAAAAGTCCTGTTTTCCTTATTTGAAATATCTGCTAAATAAGCAAATATACAGCAATACACCACAGCCAAATCGCCAGCTAATCCGCACACGATTCTAGCTATCAGTAGATATCCCACATGAAGTTCAAAAATAATCACAATAAGATAAGTGACAATCATAAACAAAAACCCATAATAACCAATTAGTAAAGGTAAACGACGGCCTACAGTGTCACCCCAAGTACCAATAATCACAGTTGTAAATAGAGTTGGCACAAATCCTGCTATATTCAGATACAAAATCCATTGACTAGATTCAGCTGTTACCTTTGCCTCCAGACTACTATCATTAGTGCTACCACATGTTGTTGAATGCTCAGTTGTGTTAAGCCCATTTTCCTTAGCAATGTATTGATGAATATACTGATTTGAAATAAGAGAATACATGTATATTACAAACATTATAATCACTCCAAGCGGTTCAACAGTTAATTTTACATTTGAGCACCTTTTGGTAGGAGATGAATTTTCGGCAGATAAATCATTTCTATTCTCCTCATCTTCTCTGAGAATATTGTAATTTAAATTTTCCTCCATATCATAAAAAGTTAAATTAAATTTACTTCTTACCCTAGAATAAAGAAATAAAGTCTAAACAAAAGAATGAAAAATATTAAAGTAAATTTAAATGCAAATTGTATTAATAAACATGTAAAATCTATAAATTTTAAAATAGTAATGAGGTAAAATTAGGTTGGTGAACAGCAAACTAAATTAAATAATGTTGATGAAATTACACCTTTAACATTACTTAACACAAAAAATATAATAAATGCAATATACAAAGACATGGCATATTTATATATATGTATAATCAAAAAAATAAAATCACAAACAAAAGGTCGCCTATTTAGAATAAATTTAACAATTAAAAAAGTTATAAGCAAAAACGCACAGTGTAACATTAGCACCAAAAAGAATTAATAATAAATATAACTGAAAAATTTAAAAAAATGTTTGAAGAAAAACAATCATAAAACGATAAAACTTTAATCAAAAAGTAAGAGTATTAAGCACTAAAATCACAGTTCACTTAATATATAAAATTTTCGAAAACTATTAAAAAAAAAACTTAAAGAAATGCATCACCAAAAAAAATATAAAATAACATACTATATGTAAGTGTTAATTACTTTTTACATAAAGTATATGAAAAAAAACTGTTATTCAGTGCTTTTAATGTCATTCTTAACTTTGTAATAAACAAAACTGAAAAAACAAAGCAACAAAAGATCAAAAGATGCCAACAATATAAACACAAAACCAGGAAACCAAGAAACAGTTGTAGAATAAACTGGATTCATAATAAAAGAAGCCGAAATTTCTGACACAGACTCAGTTAAGGCTAAAAGTGCAAATATGGAACCTTGGCTATTAACACTTACCAGTTTGGAAGGAATACTCCTATACACAACTATGTTCATGGCACCTAAAAGGCCAGTTACTAAACCCAGGAATAACATCCATGAAATTTTGGAGAACGCATAAAAAAGAAAACATGAAACATTTGAGAACACTCCAAAAACAACAAATACATAATCTGAAGCATATTTAGTAAGTAATTTAATTGTCACTAAACTGAGAGCCATAGATGACATTCTTAGTGCAGCAGCATATCCAACTAACAAAGAGTTCCAGCAAAAAGGGGGACTAAGCTCATAAATAACTGAAACATCAGAAAATCCATCAATAACCATAATTTCCACCCAAAAACATAAAGCAACTCCAATAATTTTTAAACTCTGATTTAGACTGGTAAACAAGCTTCCCAACTCTGTAAATGGCCTTTTTGAGAACAGCAATTTTACTTTTAGTAGTAAAGACATTGGATTAATAACCTTCGATTCTTTAAGTATAAACTGAATGTAAAGTATAGAGACAAACACTAAGGCAACAAGAAATATGAAAGGTGGCACAAAACCATGTTTTTCGACCCAAAATCCACTTAACAAACCTCCGAAAATTCCACCAATTCCAACGGAAGCTGAGCCCACCGCTACTTTAACTGTCCTGTTTTCTTTAGTTGAGGTATCAGCTAAGTAGGCAAAAATACTGCCCAGAATAACTGCATAATTACCAGTAATTCCACAAAGTCCCCTTCCAATAAACAAATAATAGATTGGCAGTTCAAAGCTAAAAACAATCAAGCAGCATAGCACCATTAAAAAATAACCAAAAAACCCAACCAAAAGTGGAAGCCTTCTCCCTACAATGTCACCCCAAGATCCAATTGCTACAGTTGTAATTAAAGATGGAATAAAACCAGCAATATTTAAATACAAAACCCATTCGCTAGATTCAGCTGAAACCTTATCTTCTAGACCACTTGTACTTGTATTATCACATGCAGAGTGTTGTGTAGAAGCATTCAAACCATAACTTTTAGCGACATAATCATCTATATATTGCTTGGAAATCAAAGAATACATTGACAATACAGTCAAAGTCACAATACCAAGCGGTTCAACAGTTATATGTTGTATTACACGTAAACCAACATGACTGGGTGTTTCAGGATTCCTTTTAATTACATCATCTTTTTCATTTCCTTCTTCAGGTAAAATATCATAGTCTGACATACCCTATTTTTATAAAAAGCACCTATTTTAAAAACCTGTACAACAAATAAACAAAACAGTTAAATTTTAGTCTAAAAATTATGGAACAGTGATGTATCAATTAAAACACTTTTGGCAATAATATTTTGATATAACTAATATTTACAGATTTAAAATTGCACTAACATTCAAATAACATTTAAATGTAAATTTAGTTAGTTAACAATAGTCTAATAAAACAAATATTATACTATTTGGAAAACAAAATTGACTTCAAATGTATAAAAAATCATTGCATATTAAAGAAAATAAAAATATTGCACATCATTAAAAATAATAAACAAAAATCTAATACATAGATGGTTGATTAATTTAACAAATAACTAAAACATAATAAATTTCACAATAAAATTATATATATTACTTTAATTTTGCATATATTTATTATAATATTTAACAATCAAATATGAATTTATGTACAATAAGTGCAGTAAATTAATAAAAATTAAAAATTAGGTAAAAAATTAAAAAATAAGTACCATTTAAAATAAATTAAAAAAAACAGTAAAATAATATGAAATTTTGCTCCTATTGTATTATAGTTAAGATAAAAATATAAGAATATTTTTTATAAAAAAATTGCTTTAACAATTAGATCAACATAATATAACACTACAATGGCTTTGCTTTAAAACAAAACAATTCAATTTGAGGTAATTTAAAAAAACAGACTTTAATCTTTTTTAATATCATCTTTCACTTTAAGATAAACAAAAGTAAATAAAATTAACATTGTCACCACAAAAATTACCATGACAACAAACACAAAACCTGAGAACCATGCAACAGTAGCAGAATAAATTGGATTGAAAATAAAAGAAGCCACGAGGCCAGAAACTGATTCAGCTTGGGCCAGTAATGCAAAAATTGAACCCTGGCCTTCAGGAGTAACTAATTTAGATGCAACGCTTCGTGCAACTGTTGATAACATGCTTGACAACCAACCAGTAACTAAGCCCAAAAATAACATCCAGGTAGTAGTGGAAAAAGAATAGAACAGCAAGCATGAAATATTTGATAAAGTTCCAGCCACAACAAATACATAATCAGAAACATATTGGTTAAATACTTTGATGCATATCAAACTTACAACCAATGAAAGTAACTTCACAGCAGATGCATATCCAACAAGGACAGAATTCCAACAAAATGGAGGGCTCAGTTCATATATAACCATAACATCGTTGAATCCATTTACCACAATGATTTGCATAAAAAAACAAAACACAGCACCGAATATTTTTAGAATATGATCAAAATCAATAAAAATCTTTTTTATTCCAATAAATGGCTTCTTAGAAAACAGCAACTTTATTTTTCTTGACATAGGCATCGGGTTGATTTCAATTGACTCTTTGAGTACAAATTTAATATAGAGCATAGATGCTATTATTATTACGACAAGGAATATAAAAGGTGGGATATAACCTTGCCTATCAACCCAAAATGCACTTAGTAAACTTCCAACAATTCCACCAATTCCAATACAAGATTCGCCCACTGCTACTTTAACTGTTCTGTTTTCCTTAGTTGAGGTATCTGCTAGGTAGGCAAACATACAACCCAGTATAATCGCAATATCACCACATGTGCTACTAACTATTCTACCAATAAAAAGATAATAAACTGGTAGCTCAAAACAAAGAACTATCAGAAAATTAGTAACCATGACAAGGTAGCCAAAAAATCCAATCAAAAATGGCAGACGACGGCCTACAGTGTCTCCCCAGGACCCAATAATCACCGTTGTAAATAATGAAGGTACAAATCCTGCAATATTTAAATACAAAACCCAATCACTTGCTTCAGCTGCTACCTTATCTTCAATACTGCTAGAATTTGCACAAGCCGAGTTCTGTGATGATGTGTTAAGGCCATAACTTTTCGCAACATAATCATAAATGTATTGCTTAGAAATTAATGTGTACATAAAATACACAGCAAGACTTACAATGCCCAATGGTTCTACTGTTATGCCTTTTATGATATCAACAATACATTTCCATAGAGGTTGTCCTGTTTTAGTGATTTCTATTAATGGAGCATCATCATTGTTTTTATTAATTGCATTTTTGCTTGTCATAATAATATTTAAAACAAAAAATCTGAATAAATAAAGATGAAGAAATTAGGTTAAAAATATGTTGTATAGCTAATATTACACTGAACTTAAAATTAAAATCTTAGTATGTAGATTTACTACAAAGGCACTCATAGTTAATGTTTTTGCATATTATATTTCTAAATACTACTAAACCAAAAAATATATTTAAATTAGTCAACAAAATAAATCATTAAACAAAAAGGCAAAATTAACACCATAAAAATTTTACACCATTGAAAGTACCATTTTTTAAAACAGGCAATAATACGATTTGCATAAAATCTCATTTGGCAAGACTAAAATTTAAATAAACAATTTAGGCAGTAACAAAATTTGCATAACATTCACTTGGCAATATGGTGATATGAACTTCAAAATAACAGTATGAAAATATACGATATATGACAAAAACTTTCCATTAACTCTAGTTGAACAAAAACACTAAGCAACAAAACTTATTGCAACAATTATTACTTGGCAAGATAAGAATAAAAATAAAAAAACATTTTGGCAGTTTTTTGATTTGTAATAAAATACAATTGGCAAGTAAAGCACTTTAAGGAAACAAATATTTACATGGTAACAGTACTGTAAAAATATATGATGTGAAAAGTAATATATAAATATATATAAGACTAAATAGCCTGATAGCAATATAGAATGGAGCTTTTAATATCATATCTATGTCCAATTTATAGGCCTATAAAAATTGCTGCTTGTGGTAATCGTGTAAATTATTGCGGATAAATATTAGAGTATGACAATTAAAGTCCCAAATGTAGAGTGAGCACCCACTAGTATAAAATAATGTATGATAAAAAAGGATGCTTATTATACCGTATAAATATGAAAAATGTATTCCCAATTTCTCTCTTAGAAGAACAATACATAATTATGTAAACTAAAAATGAGCATAAAATAAAACTCCTTTTTAGTCTTCCCCATCAACTACGTCATTCCTAATTTTAAGATAAAGAAATGTGAAAAAAATTAACACAAGAACTTGAAAACCAGATAAAACTAAAAACACAAAACCTGGAAACCAATGAACAGTTGCAGAATATATGGGATTAAAAATTAAGACTGCTAAAATTTCGCCAATTGACCCTGACAGTGAATTCAAAGCTAAGACAGATCCTTGACTGTTTTCATTAGCTAATTTAGAAGTAAAACTTACAATAACCGTGCCCTGCACGCCTCTAAACCAACCAATTCCTATTCCAAAAAACAACATCCATTGCTTAGTGGAAAATGCATAAAACAGCAGCATAGCTAAGCTTGAAAATATTCCTATCACGCATATAAAGTAATCAGATATGCGTCTAGATAATAATTTAATAAGAACAAAACTGAAAATTAACGAACATAATTTCATAGAATTAGCATATCCAATCATTAAAGATGAAAAACAAAAAGGGGGACTAAGTTCGTAAATTGTAGATAGGTTCACGAATCCAATAAGAACAATAAGACGCATCAAGAAGCAGATAACCATTCCTAAAATCTTTAGACTATGCCTTAATTCTGGAAACAAGTTTTTCTTTATTTCAACAAAAGCATCAAAAGAAAACAGGATTTTTGTTTGATCACGAATAGACAAAACTTTTACATTTCTTGACTCTGGTAAAATAAAATAAATATAAACCATTGATGCAAACAACAGTATAGCACTAAACAAAAAAGGAGAAAAAAATCCATGTTTTTCTACCCAAATTCCACTTATCAAACTGCCTAGCAAGCCACCGATGCCACCTAAACCTTCAGTAATTGCAAACTTCAATGTCCTATTTGCGCTGGTTGATATATCAGATGTATAGGCAAATAAAGTAGAATAAAGAACTGATATATCTCCACATAAGCCACAAATAATTCTTCCAATGATGATATAGGAAATTGAAAGGTTAAAACCTATGGCTAATAAATAAACAACCACCATAAAGAAATAGCCAAAAAATCCAAATAAAAATGGTAAACGACGGCCTACTACATCGCCCCAAGCCCCAATCATCACAACCGTGAATAAAGAGGGGATAAATCCAGCGATATTTAAATACAGAATCCATTCACTTGATGCAGCTGAAACCTTAGCTTCAATGTAACTTTCAGTATTACAAGATGTTGAATTAGCTTCTGTAGTTCTGTTTAGACCGTATTCAATTGCAAAGTACCGATATATAAATTGCTTTGATAGTATTAAATACATTTCATTTACGAACAAAAATATAACTGCCAAAGGCTCGTAAGTAATACCACATATTGCTGAAACCAGATTTCTCCAACAAGTACACAGTGTATTTTGTCTCACTAACTTTGTATTATCCAACAAATAGGTATTCTCTTTTTCCTCCAAAGATTCATCTTCATTCAACCCCATTTAACAGTTTAAATACCTATTGTTGATGTCTAATATACAAAAACAACAGTATTAATTGCATATAAAATTAATTGGATTAAAATATTAGTGCAAAATTATTAAACTAAATAGCACAAATTAAAAATTGAATTATACAAAGTAAGTACTAAGTAAGAGCATTAAAATAAAACACTGGTACTAAAATGATTATTAAAAGTGATCGAAGACACAGAATAAACTGATATTTGAAGGGTTAAAATAAAAAAGGAAGACAAAAGTGCAATTAACAATAACGAATTGAAATCTTAACTTCTATTAAAATAATACAATGAAAATAAAAAAGTAGCATCAATAAAACACTATTAAATGAAATAAAAAAGGCTAAGCACAAAAATAACTTTACAGATTTGAACTATTAGGTTTTCACACAAGAAAAAAAAACAAGATGTTAATAAGACTGTCACGCCTACATTTTAAAAGAATAAGGATAAAAATTAAAAACCTTACAATGTCATTTAAATGAACAAAAAAATGGAAAACTTAACAAAAAAATATTAAGTTGAGCTTAAATAGTTTATTATAATTCATATAATAAACAATAGGGACTAAATACTTAGGTTTTCAAATTTATAAGTAAAATTATACATATCCAATACTTTACTAGTACGGTATAGGTTCAATTTAAATACTAGGAGGTATCCAAGAATAAGCTAGTGTCATGAATGAAAAAACAGCTGGAAAAGATACAAATAAAACAAATAGCTTTAAAATTTGTATATTGAATGTTATTCGAAAAAAATAACCAAAAACTGCCAACAAGCATAGTGCAAAAAAAAGCATAGTGCAAAATGTACTAATATTATTAATACAAATCTAAGCATTGTCATAACAATGCTCATCTGAAGTCTGAGGTATTGCTTCGTAAGACTGAGTTGCAATATCTTTTCTAACAAAATAATAAACCAAACTGAACAGGAAAAACAGTAAACCTTCAAAACCAATCATAACTATGAAAACAAATCCAGGATTCCAGGCAACAGTTTTGGAGTAGATTGGGTTAAAAATAAATGACGCAATAAGTTGTGAGGTTGATTGTGCTAATCCAATAACAGAAAACACTGCTCCTTGTCCATCAGCACCCACTAGTTTTGAAGCTATACTTCGTGTTATAGTAAAAGTAAGTATGCACAAACTTTGTGTAAGTATCCCGATAAATAGCATCAACGTTGTTTTGCCAAATGCATAAAAAAGAAGAAATGAAGTTTTGGAAAGGATTCCTATTACCCCGATAACATATTCCGATGCACGACCTTTAAGAAGTTTAATTGTGGCCCAGCTGAATAGAAATGCAGTTGATGTAACGGCAGAAGTGTATCCGATAAGCATAGAGGACCAGCAAAATGGTGGGCTTAATACATACAAAGTTGACACATCGCCACTACCAGTCAAAATGGTCGATGCCAAAAAATAACACATAACCATACCCAAAATTTTCATACAATTCGCTAGGTTCACAAAAAGAGTATTTTTGATGCTTCGAAATGGCTTTAAGGAAAATAAAGCTTTTATTTTAACAGATGTTGATATTGCACCAACTGGAAGGGATTCTTTAACAAAGAAAAGCACATACAAAATAGTTGCAATCATGAGAGCAACAAGAAATATAAAAGGCGGAACAAAACCCTGTTTTTCCACCCAAACACCACTTAACAAAGCACCAACTATTCCTCCAATTCCTAACGTTCCATCACCAATAGCCAGTTTTACCGTCCTATTTTCCTGTGTTGATATATCCGCCAAATAAGCAAAAACACAAGTTAATATCACAGGCAATTCTCCAGTTAAACCACAAAGCAATCTACCTATTAAAAGGTATTGAATTGGAAGCTCAAAAGCAAGCACCACTAAATAGCATGTAATCATAACCAGATATCCAAACAACCCAATCAAAAGGGGCAATTTCCGGCCCACAGTGTCACCCCAAGACCCAATAATAATAGTTGTAATAAGAGATGGTAAAAAAGCTGCTATATTAACATAAAGCACCCATTGGCTCGATTCAGCTGACACCTTAGCTTCAACACTACTTGAATTAGCACATGCCTTGTTCTGTGAAGTTGAGTTTAGCCCGTAACTCTGGGCAACATATTGGTAAATATACTGCTGTGATATTAGACTGTACATAAACACTACTATCATTATAGATGCTCCAATTGGTTCGACAGTGATTGAGAGTACTCCATTTTTAATTGATTTCCATATGGACTTGCTTGGTAAGATTTCCGTTCCATCATTGCTTATAGTTTCATAGTTTACATGTTTATTCATAATTATTCACAATTTTTTGTGTTAAATAAACCTTGAAAAGAAAAATGAAAGTTTAATTTGAGTACAATAATTTATAAATACAAAATAATGACCATAGACAAGTAATATTGATTATGAATTTGAAAAAATATAACTGAGACATCACAAATAGTGTTATTGGATATTATGTTAAATTTTAGGTTATTTAATTAGCAATGCAATACTTGTGTTACAAAACCACTAAATCAATTTTATGATAATGATGTTTACATAAGGGTTATATAGGTATGTTATTTATTTAATGCAGTTTATTAAAAGTTATATCAAATACACAAGGTAATGAAAAAAAAAATTATATATGAGGTTATAAAAATATGATTTAAATAAGTACAATAATATGATAATAAAATGTAATGAGGTATGGGAACAAATATAGGTTACACTTTGTTACATGAGTTACACAGTATGATGTTTTAAGTATGTTAATAATGGCAATATGTGGCAATAAGTAAAGTAACTATTATTTGATAACACTGCTAAAATTAAAATACAAAAAAAGCGATAAAAATGTTGCTTAAAATTACATAAAGTTAATAATATTAATAAACCTTTGTAAAACATTTTAAAAATTAAGCTCATAAAACAAAAATGGCAAGGTATGTAAATATTACAGTGCAATAAATATTGAGCTATGCTTAACTTGCAAAAAATCACATAAGGATAAAATTTTCAGTTATGTTACAAAAAACTTTAAAAAAATTTGGAAATTAGGTGATTAATTGATCTTGACTCTCCTCTATTACTGCCGTGTTATTTTCTGCTGTATTATCTTTTAATATATCCTTCCTTACAGCCAAGTAAAAAATAGTAAAAAGAACAAATAAAATTGCTTCGAAAACAGTGATAACGACAAACACAAAACCTGGAAACCACGAAACAGTTGCAGAATAAATCGGGTTGAAAATGGAAGACCCAATCAGGTCAGAAACTGATTCTGAAAAACCGAAAATTGAAAACACGGCGCCATAACCTGCAGGGCCAACTAATTTAGAAGCAATACTCCGAAACACAATTGAATCCATACTCTTGAATACACCAAGACCCAATCCTATAAATATCATGACTGTGTCAGATGAAAATGCATAAAACAACAAGCATATCATGTTAGAGGATATTCCAATTGTGGCAAGCCAGTAATCAGACATACATTTGTATAGTATTTGAATTGCTATCATGCTTATTATCAAGGCGAAGGCCTTTAACGCCGATGCATAACCAACTAATGTAGAAGACCAGCAGAGAGGTGGACTAATTTCAAATAAAGTAGCAACATCAAAATATCCATTTAGCACTGTTAGTTGAAAAAAGAAGCACACAACCATGCTGAAGATTTTCAAAGTATGCCAAAACTCGCCAAACAAAGTATCTTTGATTACAATAAATGGCTTCATCGAAAATAAGGCTTTGATTTGACCTCCAATATTTAGATTTTCGGAAATAACCTTTGATTCTGGAAGTATAAAATAAATGTGTAAAATACAACCTAATGATATCACAACCAGGAATATAAATGGAGGAATAAAACCTTGTTTTTCAAACCAAAATCCACTTAATAAACTCCCAATAACACCTCCAATACCCATAAAACCATTTCCAATCCCAATTTTAACAGTTCTGTTTTCTATGGTTGATACATCCGATAAATAAGCAATAATAATACTGACAAGCGCTGGAAAGTCTCCACAAAAGCCACATAGTAATTTTCCAATTAATAAATAACCGACTGGCAAGTTGAAAATAACAACAACTAAATAACAAATCATCATTAAAAAGTAACCCAAAAATGTTACAAGCAAAGGTAATTTACGACCAACGGTATCACTCCAAGAACTAATAAGAACAGTAGTCACCAAGGAAGGGCCATAACCTGCTAAATTTAAATACAAAACCCACTGACTTGACTCAGCGGAGACTTTGTTTTCCAGTGCTGTTGTATTCGCACATGATGCAATCTCTGTAGTAATGTTAAGTCCATTTTTTTGTGCTGTATAACGATATATATATTGCTTTGACAACAGCATGTACATGTCTAATATAATAAGTGCCACAGCTCCAAGGGGCTCAACAGTTAAGTTACATATTTCTTCTACTGCTATTTTGATTGTTGATTTTTTCGAGGTTACTTCGATATTTTCAGTTTCTTGAATTGATTGGTAATTAATTTTGGACATTTTTTATTTCACATCCCTAAATTACAGCACTTAATTTCATTTTCTAAATATCTGTAAATAAAAACATGTCACAAGTTAAAACACAACTACATATATATCCTTGACATAAATCTAAAACAACTATTCGATAACAGTTTCAAAAATTTCTTATTTTAAACAAAACATGAATGTTAATGATATGAAAACAAAATAAATATTTTACATGATTATCATCAAGGTAAAGTTGAACCAGAAATTTTGACATAAAGCATTGCTTACTAACTATAATAAAACTTGTACAATTCCATAACATGGTTTACTGGATTAAAATAAATTAATTAACCTTAATAAATACAATTTGAATGCTTGTGCAATTATTTTCTTGAAATATCTTCAGATGGTATATAAATAGATAGCCTATTTTTTAATAAACAAAAATATCCCAACAAAATTAAATTTTAGTCCATTTTTGCTCTTCTGATATTTTTTAAATGTTTTTCTCTTTTGTTTGCCTTTTTCTTCTCCTTCTCTTTTGCGTCAATCATTTTTGATAACTTCCAAGCCAGAAAAGCGCTGATAAGAAAAAATGGAGACAAGCATAAAAACAAAGTCGATACAAAGTCCCATGGGTCATTACCCACCCAAGTTAATAAGCTGATCACCCATTCTGGGGGTGGGTCTGACCCTGTATTTGGTTTCACATCAGCGGGTTCACCGTTTTCCATTTTTCAATATAAAAATCTTTAATATTTGAAAGATTCAAATTTCTATTAAAAAACAATAAAGCATTTATTAAAAAACAATAGAGCATAACGGTATAGTTTCATCATCTTTAATTTCCTTTTAACAATTTTGTTTTATTTTTGTCTTTTCTACTGTTTATCTCATAACTATTAGTACAGTTTATGTTAGTATAATTTATGATAAGGCCTCGCTTTCTAATAAATATGTTTACACTAATTATATACAACCATTTTAAAAACTAGAAAATTAAATGCAATAAAAATGTCTAAAATTACTTCTATATAGTTTAAATTCAAGCCTGTAATTGATATTATTTCCTGTTCTACTTTTAGTTCCGTAGATCACCAACAATGCATAAAAAAATAATGTGAAAAACTACGAATTTAAATAGCTATTGTTTACAATTTATATACTGAAACACTTAACTGCTTAAGATAAATTAAAGAAATACAGTACGTAATATTTACAATTTATATACTAAAATACAGAAGATAAATTAATGTAACTTTTTTTTAACCTTAACATTTGTTAAACAAGTAACTAACGATTTAATCTTCTTTGTTTAATATTGCTCAATAATCGTAAAAGTCGCATGATATTTTGATTACTCTGCAAAAAATTATTTGCAGAATCATTCCAAAACAAAACAAGACGCAACAATGCATAACAATGTTAATATATGATTTTTATGCTAAGTACTTACGTTTATAAAAAATATTTATAAAATAAAATTAGACCTAAAAACAATTTGCCAAATGTTAAAAAAATATAAATAAAACATATATGTCATTTAATTTTAATGACAACATTTGTTGTGATGTCACGGTTTCGTGAATTCAGCTGATTTTGTAGGACACGTGTAAATACCGTTGATAGTAAAATCAAAAGTTTTCGAAACCTAAAAATAGCAACTTACTTTTTCTAAAACTGATAAATGTACATCTTTGAAGGAAAACGAATGTAATATTTTATGATTAATTGTTGTTCTTAAAGTATTGTGTAACATATAGTTAAGCTGTAAAGTATAATATTTTACTTTCTTACAGTTAAACTTTAGTTTAAAATATAATATATTTAAACGTTAAACATGAAGTTTCGCCTACTGTTAGTTGGAATATTTTTACTGAGTTTATCAATGAATCTTTCAATGGGTGCCCGTGACCAAGATATTTATTGTGGAAGTAAGAATAAAATTGTTTGAATTAAATATTTTACCTAAAACAGTACAAAACTGAGTTTGGTGACCTTGGTCCTTGACCATGCCATAATATACTATAAAATCTTAGTGTAATCATTAGTATTTATGGCGTGTTTAAATCATTAAATTAATTTAATTATTTTTTCCTGTTGCATTAATGCATTATGTATTGTTTAAATTTCTATCACTTTTATTAAAGCGCAAAAAAAAACAAATAAAAAAAAACAGGATTCTAAAATTTAACAAAAATTTTATTCTGAAATGATATATATTATTTGTTATTTAATAACCCAGTGATCTGATTCAAACTATCAATCTACTTTTTATAGTTTGCAAAGCAATAATGAGTGAGGTAGAACACGAAGTTGGCAAAGTTGATCCAAAAAAGAAAATAGATGTTGGTAGTTACAGGGTTGACCCAAATGGAAAAACAAGAACTGTCCAAGTATAAAAAAATATTGAAATTTTTTCAAATTTACTTGTGTAGCCTATTTTATAATGTACTAAATGTCTGGGCTAGGCTTGTTTATTTTATTTCTTTTTGAATTAACTTTAGTAAAATTATTCTGTTTTTTTAGAAATCTTTTGCTAGATCAGAGGCACATTTAACTGATGTTTTGGAGAACGTTTGTAACGAAGTTACCGATAGTTACGTCAAAACTAAAGATCCAGAAACTGGAAAACAAACGTGGGTGTAAATTTTCTGCAGTTAAAAATATGATTTTAACCAATTAAAACCAATTTCAATATTTACACAATATTTAAACACTTTTTTATGCTATTACTTCGTATTATAGGCCACTTTTTTAATATTTATTATGATTTACTTATATGATTAACCAAGCATTTAAACTTACTAAACCAATGTTTATTCTTTAAATAATTTGTCTAAATGAATAAGAATTTTAAACTTTTGCCTAACTAAAGTCCTTCCATCTGTCCAACCAGACTTTAAAAACAAATTTTATAAGATGTTTTTGATAAATAATGCCAATTCATGATACAAATAAAGAATTTATTTTTATGTTATTTAGAGTAAAAAGAATGGTGACTCATGATGGTAAGATGTCAGGTGATGTTGATTTCTCCCAATTGATGGAAGACTCTAAAACTGGAGACACCCCTCCTGATGAGAAATCAAAATCACTCAGATTTGCAGTAAGATAACAAACTCGTTTCTGTTTAAATTTAAGAAAATCCCTTTAAAAAAGGCTAAAATCTATATACAATTGAGCTTAGTGAAAGGTATATAAGTGTTCAATATACAACCTACAAAATAAATAAAACTGATGTTTGTGGAACCCCTTCTGAAATGAAATACTTTGTTTAATATTTTTTTAATTAATTAAAACAAGTTTTGATTTATTTCGATATAGTGTGAATCAATAGTAGAAGATTATGAAGACGAAATTTTACACTTCTTTAAAAATTCTCACACTGATGTTTTATCTGTTTGTGCTGATATCGCAGGTAAAAATATTTAAAACAAATTACTGTCACATGACTAAAAACATTTCATGGAAAATAAAATGCTTTTAATTTAAAAAAAAAATTCAACCTATGTCATGGTAAAATGTTGTGTTAAAATTATTTTTTTTTGGAAATGTGGCCAAATGGCTTCGTTAGATAAATAACTTTTAAACTACTCATATAGTTATTTTTTAATAAAAACAAATTGATGTTTTTTTTTAGAGTATTGCCCGAAAGCTGAAAAGGAAGAATTATAAATTTGCCAATCTGAAATTAAAACTAGAAAATAGTACTCAACTAATTGTTATTAACATATTTCTTACACATAATATATTTGTTATTGTTCTAAAATTAAGACAAATCGCACTTAAATTAGGCCTTTTTTGTTCTATTATTATCCAGAAAAAGGATGCTATACTAAACATAACATATTTGTAATTAAAATAGTTTTTTTGCCATTTTTTGCATCATTAAGTTTTGCATTTAATTTCTCTACTGACTTGCTTAAATAAAAACCAGTATATCTATCGTAATTTTGCATAGCCTATCTTTTTAAAAATAAATCTAAGTGTTTTTGTTACTTTCTCATATCAAGAGTGTTAGATTAGCTTTGTTTCATATATTTCACCTCATAAAAAATATCATAAAATAACTAATTTTATAATTTGACACAAAATAACAAACACATTATTGTGCTCTGATCACAATAATTTAGAAGTAAAAAAAATAGGTAAAAACGAAATTTAATTTGATTATAAAATCCAATAGGAACAGAAGTGCTATTTTTACCCTTTATATATTAACATACACAATACATAAATAGTATTGTTAATATTAAGTCATTTATAAATAGCGATAGTTAAAAAGCATATGTCGCCAGGGGCTAAATTAAGGTTTAAACTTTATTTGTGTAATAATAAAACTGGCAAAAAAAAAAATAAAAATGTTAGTATAAAAGCATTAACGCTTCTCAAATAAGCTACATAAATGGAATATGTTCAGTCTGTTTTTAAATATGATTTCGTACCAAAAGATAAAAACCTTAAAATTGAAGTACCTATTGGTACAAATAAAATGAGAATATTTTAAACCTATGTTCATGCTTTAAATATATTATATTAAAAATAATGCATATGCAACAGAATTTTCGGCCAAAATTTGTCTAAGAAACAATTTACTTATCTTCTTTTGTGCTTATGTATTGATAGATGGATGAAAAATCTTTGTGGGCAAAACCTTTTTCACATAACAATCTGTATATTTGTAGGGCATTCCCACCTAGTGGTGTGATGGATCCTGTATCACTGGCTGCTTGTTGAGCTAAACCAAGATCCTAAAATCAAGAAATTTTCAACTTTATTTGTTAGGATATAAAGTGTATAGCAAGTATAGTTAGTTGAATATAAACTTTAGTAAATAAATAAGCACATTCTTTTAACTTTTATACATACATTAGTGTCTTTGCAAACTTTTTTTAAATTAATAAACCCTTTCAATATACTTCAGGCCGAAAATGTCTAAAAACTTAAACAACAACCTACATACCAGATTAAAAAATTGAAAACTTGACACAAAAACAAAATAAAATTTAAATGTAAAAAAAAAAAAAAATTTTAAAAACAGATTTTTTAACCTACTTTATACATGAGAGCAGTCCCGAAACCTCCTTGATAATTATTACTGCTTGGAACTCCATCTATCACCCCAGGAACTGGGTTGTATGTGTCCGATGACCAACATCTACCACTAGAGGTGTTAAAGATACCTGCTAATATTTTTGGGTCCAATCCCAACCTGAAAAAATAAGAAAATTTGAAATTGTAAAAAAATTTCACATAAAAATGGCCACAGACATTAAAGTTTACTCAAAAACTTACTTAATTCCTAAATTCATGGATTCAGACACACCAATCATCGAGATAGCAAGTAACATATTATTGCAGATCTTGGCTGCCTGCCCAGTCCCTACATCACCACAATGTACAACATTCTATAAATATTATAAAAGGGCAAGTTTTAAATTTTTCACTGCGAGGTTTTTGAGTATTGGTATATTTTTCTTTTTAAATTATGAAATGGTATGTTTTTTATTGAACACTGTATTTATTGTAAACCTACTAATGTACTTAGATTAGTTTATATTCACAAACTAAGTTTTTAAATTCTAGGAAAAAGTAAATAAAAAAAATTGTTTGAAAAAGTTTTACCTTGCCGCAGTGACTCAACAACTTTTTAGCAATTTCATAATTTTCCTTTGATCCTCCAACCATGAAAGTTAATGTTCCTGCTTGTGCAGCCCCAACACCTACAAGTAAAAAAAAAACTAAAATTTAAAAGGTAATATTTTTAAAATTAGCAAAAAATAAATTGATTGTTAACTTTTACTTCCGAGAAAAAATTAAAAAACAGTTACCAATTGAATAACGGATTAAATACTTTTAAACTTTTAGATAACAAAAAATAAACCAATTTATCTTCCAAAATAATAACAAGAAAATGTATGTAATGTAAAAATATCACAAACATATTTTTATTCATATCATGTTATTTAACAAAATAAATCTTATTTATTTACCCCCAGATACTGGTGCATCCATATAAGTTGAATCATGGAATTCAGCCTCTTTTGCAACTTGTTGTGAGACTGCCGGGTCAATGGTGGAACAATCAATTAACAAACTTCCTGAAGTGGCTGTTCTGTAAACAAACCAAGTTTAATTTATATTTAGTTAAATTTAGGCTTGAAATAAAAATCGTTGGTATATCATTATTTTTAAAGCATGCTAATTTTTTGTAAATAAAATAAACCTATATTAATTATGTAGGACTTTTATAAGATATTTTTTTTAATTTAAAGTTTACTTTAATATTCCTTCTGAGCCCAAATAGACATCTTTTACATGAGAACTGTTTGGCAACATTGTAACAATCTTTTCTGCATTTTTAGCCACTTCTGATGGACTATTAACAATCTAAACAAAAAAAGTTTCTATTTTACCTGAAAATTGATAAAAAATAACCTTTTGTTGTAGTGAAAGCATACTTAAAAGAAATAATAAACCAAAAGTCTATGGTTTGATTCACGCTGAAAGCTTAATTTAGTTATTTAAGTTTTTACAAAAAAAATAAAATTTACTAACAAAAAATCAATAAAATGAATAACTACAATTTTTTAAACCTTAGCTCCAGCCCCTTGAACTGGTTTACAGCTAGAATCCACAACATCAAAAGCAACAACTTCATGATTGGTTTTAAGAAGGTTTAACGCCATTGGTCCTCCCATGTTGCCCAAACCTACAAACCCAATTGTACCAGTACACTGTAAAAAAAATTAACATTTTTTTATTCTTTTTTGTTCTTTTCAAGAATAAATTTTAACAAATTTAAAAAAAATTAATAATTAATCCTTTTAAAATATTGTATATTAAATTTTGTTTTTAAATCTATATCAGGATATATATAAACAGCAAAAAATATAAAAAAAAAATTTATGTGAATTGCAAAACCATAGCAATTGCAGAAAGACGGCAAAATCGTCACAAAAAATCAAAAACTCTACAGCACAAACTGTATTAATTTTTTAATAAAACATAGATAACAAAAAATGCATTCACAAGTTGTTATAATATTTAGGTTATTTACGTTTTTTTGTTTTTAAAAGGTTCTATTTTATTCGACAATAAAGTCAGTTATACAAACCTTGTTTCTTGAGAATTGTTGTAGAACTTTAGTGCTTCGTATTAACTTCAAATTGAGGGTGGTGGCCATGTTTAATATTGAGTTTTAAACTTTAAAAATTATACAAATTGCAGCTAAAAAATTAATAAACAAAGTCATTAGTCAAGAATCACTCACGCATGAAAAAGATGACGTCAAAAAACAATATTTTTATCCTCAATGCCGGCAAAAATTTATTTATTACAAAAATCCTTAGTTTGCGTTGTATATAAATATTTCATGTAATTGATTACTTAATTAATTTGTATTTATTCATTATTCTACAGCTTATTTCTTAAAATCTTTGTTTTTTTGCAAAATTGACATATGAGCTGCCTCACTTATTATAATCATCTGCAATATATTATTGCAGTATATTTACTAAAAACACATGATCAGTAACTTATTTATATCCTTATTTATAACTATAAAAACCAAGCCCACAGTAAAAAGGTCATTCAACTTTACTGAGTTAGGACCAGAGTTCACTTCCTACTACCTTCATTTAAAAACATTATAAAGTAAAGTCTTTACTCCTGCTAAGCTGAAAAAACAATCTGTAGAGTAATTATTGCACTGCTGTATTAAGTGATAACAAAAACTGCCAGAATCAACTTAAAACCGAATTAGGATAACAAATTGACCGGCAACGTGGTGTAGTGGTAAGAACACTTGCTACACCACACATAAGGTCGTGGGTTCAATACCCACTGCCCTTATGCTGTAGCACCCTTGACTAAGGCACCATAAACCGTATGAAATCCTGCTGAGCCAACACTTAATCAGCAGCATAATTATCGGGCAATCATAATCTATAATATCCCAAACTGCCACAGGCAACTCGAGATTGGGTCACAGTAACTGATTTTACCCTATGTTTAAGTCGCGTATTCGACTTTTCAACATCGAGGATATTGATGACAACATTGATGAAAGCGACTTTTTCATATATATATTTAGCTAACTAATTCTGTGTCAACTAGAGGTTTTCTACACACAAACACACAAGTTTATTATTTTGTTTAAAGATTTTATTGGCCAACAATGAAAATTGTTTATCGCTTTCGTCGCATCTAAAAACAAAAAAAATCAAAAATTAACATTTTTTTCATATATAAAGTTAAAAAATGACAAATAAAGTATAGGAAACTTGAATTTAAACTTTACTAGAATTATTAATAATTTATAACTACAAAATATAAAAATTTGTTTAGACAAAAGTTGTTATGTAATTAAAATAACAATTTTCTTTAAACTACCATGTAAAAATCAACAAACCTGTGTGGTATTTCTTCTCTTCCATGATGCGTGCACAGAACCTCCGATAGTTTTGCTAAATCTGTGACCCTTACCCAGACCCCGACTACTTCTACCAGCTGCAGTAAGACCACGGTTTTCACGATGTTTCATCACAGATTTACATATCCAGTTGATTGCTGGTGACCTTCGGACAGCCTGACATAAATATTAAAATTTAAAGTCAAAGGTTACTCAAAAATTTGCATTTAATAATAAGTTTAACAATCAGTAACTATATTACTACAACATAGACATAACTAACAGCACTTTAAAAGTAAAATGTACACATGTTATAGCAGCAAAATACAGTAAAGACACAAATTACTACAAGATTTTAAAAACAAAACATTTTATCAATATTTAGTTTAAAAAAATTCTTAAAATAAAGTGCATTTTCCTATGGAGGGTTAAAGCAAAAGGTTAATAAAAAAAAATATTTTATTGTTAATAAAATAGTGCGAAGTAATATAATAGTAATCCATTTCCAATACACCCACCTTGTGCATTGGGTCGATGAGAATAACTTCAAAATATTTGTAAGTGGAATCATGGGCCACCCAGTAACTGTTAAGTACTCGCAAAGCTCCACAATGTCGGCCAACACGTTCCTAATGAATAGAAAAGGTAAAAAAGTTTAAAATTTTATTATTTTGGTACAAATTTGTATACCGCATACAAACAAATACTTTTAAAAAAATAAAGTTTAAAATTAATGTTAAACAATAGATTGAAGGAAAAGTCCTTTACGTTAATTTTTACTAAATTTAATTACTAAATTTAAGTCAATTTACAGCAAAAGCTCAATATTTACCTCAGCTACACTTTGTAAAGATCGAGCGAACTTAAGTTGGTTGACTCCCTGGTGAACTGGTTTACCATAAGTTGCACCTTTGGGTACTGGTCGTTTACGACCCCCACGTCTTACTCGGACTCGATAAATTACATAACCTGGTCACAAAAATTGAATAATTTTAAACATAAACAATACAGGATAAGTGAGATAGTAAAACAAAGTGAAAATTTTTCTCACATAATAAAGTTTGCCAGTAAATGTTCATAAAATAATATATGCCAAATTAAACAACATAATCAGTCATAACTTCCCCATTTCATAAAACTTATGCTGTCTTATACCGGATATACCCAGCATAAAAAATAAGTGCATTAACCAATGTTTTCCCATAAAATTCCATAATATTCAATAGTTTAAAAGAAACGAACTAATTTATATGGAATTCATGCATTAAGTATAATGCCCTATTTTTTAAATTTAAACAAAAATAAACACCAGTGCACAACTAATGAAAAATGTACAGTTTTAAAGTCAATTAAACAGTTAAAGATAAACAAAAACAGAGTTTATAAACCATAATTAAACAAACTAATAAAAACCATTTATTATAATGAAAATAAAATATTAAAAAGATGCACTAAATGGCAAATAGTGAGATACCAATAACTTCATAAAAAAAAACATGCAACAACAAACTTTATTTAGGTTTAATTTAAAAAATCAATTTTTATACTTACACAAAAAACTAAAATATAAAGATTACCTTGTTTAGCTTTGTAACCGAGTTTACGTGCTTTGTCTGGTCTGGTCGGTCTCGGCGCTCTGTGAACAGCCGACAACTGACGAAAATGCCAGCATCTGATACGAAGTAAATAACGAAGCAAGTCTGACTGCTTCTTACGCCAGACCTCGCTCATATACTTGTAAGCCCCCATCCTCTAAAATCATGAAAAACGTTTTATCAAAAATTCTAACTTTTGAACTACTTTTAAACTGTTTTTAACTAATCATACACAATAAATATCCAATATTTTATAAGACTATTGCTTTTACTTATATATTTTGTTGTTGTTTATACTCAGAACACAATTAAAATACAGATTTAATAAGATTAATATGATATCGTACCGTAAACTCAGAATGGTAAAAAAGAGAAATTTGAAGAAATAGCAAATGCTGAGCACGTCGCATTTGAACACCTGTGGCGCTATATTTTTTATATTTAAAATTTTATTTTAGAGTTTGTACATTTTAGTTCACATTCACTATAAAAGTTTTTTTTTTAAGTTTAAACGAAACACAAACAAAAAATTAAATAAAACTTTTTTCCTACTTTTGCCCACATTTTAATTTTATTATAACGTCATTATAAATCAGTGCCAAAAAAAAATTCAATATTTCTAAATTACCAAAAAATCTCCACAATATTTTAATTATTGTCGCTAATGCATGGCAGAATGGCCGAGTGGTCTAAGGCGCTACGTTCAGGTCGTAGTCTACTTCGTAGGCGCGGGTTCGAATCCCGCTTCTGTCACTTACGCCCGGCTAGCTCAGTCGGTAGAGCGTTGGACTCTTAATCCAACGGTCGTGGGTTCGAGCCCCACGTTGGGCGTAATTTTTATTTTTGTAAAAGATTTGTATAATACCAAAATGTTAAAAGCAAAGCTTTAAATATATTTATATATAATACCATTCATTAACTGATCGTGGATTCTTATATAAAATAAATACTTAGATGAAAATATTTTATTGCACATGTATAATATTGCACATCATAATAAACAGTGAAAAAATTAAGAAATGGAAAGATTCGATAAAAATGGATGTTGTACAAATGATGAAATGTGTGATTTGTGTTATTTTTAACTTTCATAATCCACTCTAAACCCTGCGTTAGTTCTTGACCCTACTGGAAAGTCGTTTGTTCTCAATCTAAAAAACATAAAACAATTAAATGTATTTACTATTAGAATGACTGTCAATATTCCCCGAAACGCCATTTTAAAGGACAAAATTAACCCCCCTTTTACTCTAAATTTTTTCTAAAAAATCTAAATTTTAATAAAAAATCTTAAAAAGCGGAAAAAATTTATATTTTTTGGGTGTTTTGGTCAAAACCTAACCTAAAATTTTACTTATTAGAAAGTGTTATAAAATTTATTCATATTTACCTTATAAGAGCTCCATTCGTTTGACTTTGTAAATCAGTTAAAGTTCCGTATCCACAATAAGCTGAAATAATTGGGGAGCTGAGAGTTGGACCTCCGTATACATACAACAAATCGTCCACACAATAGCAACCATTATCACCACACTATAAATACATTATTTTTCAAATGAAAACTATAAAATTAAAGTATTTTTACCCAGTGTTATACAGCCTAAACCAGAGCAATTTTTTTATAGATGGTAATTTAGCCTGAGCATTGTTTTTTTAAGCAAAAATTAGTACTGTTAACGTTTAATTATAGTCTTTACTATATGGAACCAGTGATAATCAGACCGAGGACTATATGTGATAAAATGCCAGTGCCTTAACCAGCGCACTATGTCTTTGTTTTTTAGACCTGTCGATTGATCTTCGAACATAAATGAAGTTAACATTTTAACATTTATAGCAATTGCAATCAAACATAGTTTTTTAGAGTTAAATATACAACTTATGTCAAAAAAACTCATTTTAACTTGTCTTTTATAATATAATTATTTCAACAAAGTCATACCTCATAATATACGTCAATAAAAGTAATATGAATTGTAACAGGTCGTCCAGGGGGAGTTCGGATTGAAAAATGACAATCAGTGTTGGGTTGGTACGGCTAAAACAAAAAAATAAATCAAAAAACTGAAAGTAATTTAAAAACGAAATATTTTTCAGTAAAAGATTTAATATATCAAGTAAATAAAAAGAAACATTTATTTAATCTTAGGTTGGAGAGGCTACACCAGCTTCATGACTTAAACTTAAACATTAAACATAATTTTCGATATTTAATCTGTCGCTTGCTTTTTGGCTTGGCAAGCATCTTAATGTAGGTGAAAGTGGGAATCAATCCCACAACATTAAGCAATGATGCCAAGTGTACAATCAATACACTTACACCTTCTAATATAATAAAAGAAAAGTTTAAAGTTTTAAACCTGTGGATATAAAGTGCTGTAAACACTTCCATGATCCCCTGTTATATTTCCCCCACAGCTGTTTGGTGATGACGTATATGTGATGTCATAACTAAAAGGAACAAGATATATTTTAATAATTTTAGCTATTTATTCCAAATGTAAAATAGTTTTAAAACTTCACAAAAAAATTTTTTTAAATTTTTTTAAAAAAGTTTTTATATTTTTTTAATTAAAAATTATTATATTACAGTTTGTTATTATAAAGTAAGTTGAAAAATTTACCCATTTCCCTCAATATAGGGATCAGTAACAAGTTTAATATAAGCAGTATTTGATAAAACAAACACGGGACTTGGTAAAGCTGACCCACAAATATGTTGTAATATTGGAGCATTAGCATCTGATCCATTTCTAAATTAAATATTTTTTATTTATTTATCTTTGATTTTGGAATGTCGACTTTATAATGTAGACATAGAGTAACAATTGTAACCCCGACCCAGCCTCGAGTCTTTGGTTTGGAATTTTATAGATTATTATTGCCCAATAATTAAGCTGTTAATTAAATGTTGGCCCAGCAGAATGTTTATACCGTTTATAGCGTTTTACCTTGGAAGCATTGGGGATTGAACCATAGACTTCATAAAACTGTGTGAGTATTTTGTTTAATTTAGGCCAATTGGTTTTTTATTTAACACCAATTTACAATTTTGTTACTATAAAATATTCATTGGCTAATTATGCGTAAAACTCTAAATATATCATATACTGCTTAAACACTGTAACTACTAATGGTATATATATAGGCCATTAATACCAATAAAAAACAAGTTAAAAAAACTTTTTTACCTGATTTCCAGATAATCATAAGTACAATCCCCTTCAAATTCAACATCAAAATAATTAAAGAAAAGTTGAATCTCATTCCCGGGATCAACTGTGATCATTGTCTCACAATTTAAGTTGTGGCCGTAAGGATCGGGCCAACCAGGACTAAAAAATAAAATATTAAATTTTACTTTGCAAAAAAATCATAAATAATGATAACAAGACCTAAAGTTTGCTGCTTTTTTATGTTTTAAATTTGATCAGCATAAAATTATATGAATATGAGGCTTTACTACATAAGGTCCTGAGTTTAAACCTTATTGTTAAACGCTTCACCAGTCTTGAGGAAGGTAATATAAAACAAACATACTTCTGCCAAATCAAGAACCATTCAGCAGAATAATTGATATGGAAATATATTTAATAATTTCCCAAATTGCAAAAAGCAACTTAAGACTGGGTCGGAGTAACAAATGTTACTTAGTGTTTAGGTCGTTAAGTCGGCCTTTTTAAATCAAGGATAAAAAAAAACAAAAAAAAAATCGAAAGTTCTTTCTAAATTATTTTTTTTTTTTTGTATATTTCTTTATCCTTAATGGGGAAAGTCGAATGCGCGACTTAAACATAGAGTAATATCAGTTACTCCGACCCGGTCTTAAGTTTCCCTCAACAGTTTGGGATATTATAGATTATAATTGCCCGGTAATTAAGCTGCTGATTAAGTGCTGGCTCAGCAGGAGCTCATACCGTTTATAGCGCCTTACTCAAGGGCGCTACAGCATGAGATCAATTTAAATTTAAAGTTTATCCTAAAATTAGGCACCTGCTGGTTATAACGATGTAAAAGCTTATATTTTTACCTGAAAAGTTGTCCATATGGTTGAGTAATTTGTCTTGAACAAGTTGTAGTTTTATATTTGAGAGTAAAACCTGCTCCGCTTGCAGCTAAATCACTTCGGTAATTTATCTAAAAAGAATTTTAAAAGAATTTTTTACTTAAAATTTAATTTTTACACACAAATTATGTAACAAAATTTTAATTTAATATTTTATACATTCGAAGTTAATTGGTTGAATAGAAAAATAAATAATTTAAAAACATTTTTAAAATATAATATTTAATTCAATATCTTGTTTTATTAAACAAAAATTAATTAAAAACCTGAATAATTTGTCCGAAACTGTGGAAATCTAAGGGAGCTTCAGATCCGCAGTATTTAATTGTTTGACCATAATCACCTACAACAAAAAACAAAAATATTAAATATCTAAAAATCAAACTAAAATTTTTATTTTAAATTATCGACCTTCACAATACCACCACATTGTAAGCCTAGTTTTTGATTTCTAATATTTTTATTTAGGTTTACCATATTTGTCATTATAATCTTACCTAAGGATGTTGAAAATACATAAATAAAAAATAAACCCATCGATTTATAAATACACAATACCATCTAAACCAAAATTTTAAATAAAACTGTAAATAAGTCAAAGTGTAACTTAAGAGTAATAATGCTTCACCAAAGCCAAAAGCTTAATATTTAAAAAGATGGGTTTTAATTTGTATTAAGGAAGGATGTGCTGTTGGTCTGTGTCAGATGCATGGGAAAATAGTGTGGTATTGGTACAGCTTTAAACTGAAACCTTTTGGCTTGTAGTTTTTGATCTTACTAACCAACTAAAAATCATCATTTAAATTTTTAAATTAAGAAAAAAATAGCTCACCTAGTGGGTAATCTCTTAATTCCACATAAGATGAAGTACACAAATTGCTTGGGTTGGAAGGTGACCGAATATCCAGTGAATCAAAAACAACTTGAATATATTTACTCGTGTCCAAACCAGCATCGATCGTCCATCGACAATTTTGAGCCTGTGTTTGGCCATCTAGTGGTGGGGACATTAGAGATTGGAAGTTGTTCGTCGTTGTGTAAATTCCTCCACAGGTTTGGGGAAGAGTGGTGTAAGTGGCAGAAAAACCTAAAAATATTTCAATTTTTTAAACAAAGTCAAAATTTTTAGTAAATGTAAAGTAGGACATTTTTATGTGTACTACATACACTTTTTTGATAAATATATCACATATACTGGAAAACTTTTAGCATATAGCAACAAAAACATAATTTAAAAAAAACTAAAAAAGGATGGTTAAAAAAAAAGCTAAAAAAGGATGGTTTAAAAAAAAAGCTAAAAAAGGATGGTTTAAAAAAAAAGCTAAAAAAGGATGGTTTAAAAAAAAAGCTAAAAAAGGATGGTTTAAAAAAAAAGCTAAAAAAGGATGGTTTAAAAAAAGCCATCTGTAAATAATTTATACATGGCTTTTACTCTACAAAAGTAAAATATGCAACTAAGTTTTTTTTTTTTTTTTTTGTATATATCTTTATCCTCGATGTGGGAAAGTCAAATGCGTGACTTAAACATAGAGTAACATCAGTTACTCCGACCCAGTCCCAAGTTGCCTGTGGCAGTTTGGGATATTATGGATTATAATTGCCTGATAATTATGCTGCTGATTAAGTGCTGGCTCAGCAGGAGTTCATACCATTTATGGCGCCTTACTCAAGGGCGCTACAGCATAAGATCAGTGGGGATTGAACCCACGACCTCTTGTGTGGTGTAGCAAGTGTTCTTACCACTACACCAAACTGCCGGTAAGTTAAATATTGCAACACTAGATTACTATTGTAAAGTCAATTGTATAAGTCTAGACAATAAATTATAGTTCAATGCTGCACGTAAAATGAAGTATTACTGTTATGGTCCTTGTGGCATATTAATGTAACAAAATTTTAAACTTATAATCATATTAAACAAAGTCAGTAAAACAGAGTTAAATTAAACAAATACCTACAACCAAATAATTAAAATGAAATAACTTTACACTACCACTTACCTGTATTTTCAATATATGGATCTGATATAAATATCACAAACAACTGATTTAAAGATGAAGTGAAAGGAGCTGGGACAACTAAACCACAAGATATTGAAGCAACTGGGTCTGCAAAACTTATTCCATCTATTACCTAAAATTACAAAAACAGATTTTTCTTAGAACAACTGTCTTTTTTTATATTTATTTATCCTTGATGTATAAAGGTCGACTTTATGACCCAACCATAGAGAAATACAGTTACTTCGACCCAGTCTCGAGTTGGCTTTGGGAATTTAGAATATTATTAATTTTAAATACCCAATAATCTTCTAATTAATTGATGGTTTAGCAGGGGGCCCATACTGCTTATAGCTCCTTACTCAAAAGCTAAAGCATAAAAACAAAAGGAATCGATCTCAGAACCTCATTTAGTCAAATCAAATATTTTGACCACTATACCATGCTGCCAGCTGTCTGCCTAGGCTCAACTAAAGTTTTAAAGTAACTTAAATTCATTATTTAAAAAATACAACTAACCGTCAAACTGTCATAACCACAAATTCCAGGACTTGAAGCATTTTCTAATTTAAATGAATCAAATTGGAGATTGATGACAGTGTTAATTGGAGTTTCAATATACCACAAACAGTTAAGATTGGCATCATAATTTCCTAAAAATTAAAAAAAGTTGTCACTTTTTATTAGTGTAGTATAGTGGTTAAAGGCACTGAGCAATAAACAACATGCTAATTTATTAATCCACTTACTAATATTTTTAGGCCAACCAAAAATAGTGTAAACAATTTATTCAATAAAACTTTGACATAGAAGTACTGAGAATCAAACTCAAGACCTCATAAAACCACAACTTTTAGACAATGTAATTCATGTCGAATGTTTGAAGCCATAAGCCAACAGTAAAATTTTAATAATTACCAGAATTATCGAGATCGATTGATGTTATCGTTCCACTATCTGCAGTGAGTGACCCTCCACATCCCTCTTGTGGCCCAACTATTGCTCGATATCCTGCCGTAAACCCGTTACCTTTTTAAAAATAATTGAGTTAAAAGTTTTTTTTTTTTGTTCTAAATTTGTTTAAAACAACTTTTAACTACAAATTCTGTGTCAACATATTACTAAATTTGTTAATATTTTTTTAACTCTTTAAAACAATTACTTATAAATAATCTAACCCTATATATGTTTTAAATATATACCCTATCCCTAACTTTATATTTACTACATATCTAGTAAAAAAATATTATTATTTTAAAATGATTACAATTAGTATATTATAATTTCTTTTACTTTTACAGTTCTTACAATTTTTTAAGTTTTTAAATTTTTTTGAGAAAGGTTAAGTAAACATAAACCAAAGTTTATTTAAAATCAAAATAATTAGTATATTATTGTTCCTTTTACTGTATTTTTTAAAGCTTATGAAATTTTTTAAAGAACCATAAGTAAACAAAATCCAAAAATTAATTAAAAAAAATGTTGATGTTTATAAAATACCCGTAAGTAAGTCATCAGTAATATATTCAATGGTCATTGTGTTTGAAGTTGAAATTTGAAAAGTTGGAACCCTGTTTCCACAGAATGTTCCTAATAAGGGAGCATTTGTGTCAATTCCATCATATATCTAGGGAAAAAGGTTGAATTTATAAAAAATTTAAGAAGTCTGCCTTATCATAGAAAATTTTATACATCGCCCAGTCTCAAGTTGTCTTTGGCAGATTGTTTATTAATTTTTGGCTCAGCAGAAGTTTGCATGTTTACAGAGCCTTATTTAATGGCACTATGATATCAAAACAGTAAGAACGAACCATAAACCTTACAAAAATTAACAATTTCATAAATGTGGTATAAAAAAAACTTAACATAAAAGCAGTGGGAATCTAACCTACCACCTAAGGTGTTGGATGCCAAGAGGTTAAACTTAGGTATAAATAACAAACCAAACATAACTACCTTAACATAATCATAAATACAGCTTGAATGTCCTTCCAAATCAAAACTTGAAAATTTGACTTCAACGATTCTTTCTGTTGGAGTTACATTTATCTGCCACGTACAATTTCGGTTGTTGTGAATATCAGAATGTGTAAAAGCATTGATTTGACCTGGTTAACAAAATACAAAATTATTATCACATGTTTTCATTGTAGGGTTTGAGATACTAAGGTAGGTGAAAATGGTATGTGAAAGGTAGATAAGATAGAAAATTGGTTAAAGACAGTATTAAATAAAAAACAATAAAAAACAAAATGAATACCCTAATGTTTTCCTGCAATAATTTACCCACACCCCAGACGGCAGTTTTTTTTATTTAGTACGTAAATAAAAGTCAGTAAATAAATTATACCGGCAGCTTGGTGTAGTGGTAAGAACACTTGTTACACCACACATGAGGTCGTGGGTTCAATCCCCACTGAGCTCATGCTGTAGCGTCCTTGAGTAAGGCGCTATAAACGGTATAAACTCCTGCTGAGCCAGCACTTAATCAGCAGCATAATTCTCGTGCAATTATAATCTATAATATCCCAAACTACTAAAGGCAACTCGAGACTGGGTTGGAGTAACAGTTGGTAGTCTATGTTTAAGTCGGGCATTCGACTTTCCCACATCGAGGATAAAAATATATACAAAAAAAAAAACATAAATACATATATAGACCACCAAATTCTATTATATATAGATAGTCAATGAATTAAAAACTTAATTAAGCTAAGTTTTAGGTTAAATTCCTATTAAATGTACTTAAATCATTATCAATGAAATTAAAGTTGATTTGGTTTAAGCCCCAAAAAATTTAAGAAAAAAAATTACATATTAAAAAAATATTTTTTTACTGTTAGTTATAATTATGCCACCAATATTAGGTCACTTACAGAAATACTCAGTATTATACAATAAAATATTTATTAAGTATATATATATTTAAACCCTGGTATTAACTTACCACTACTTGCTGTGAGCATTCCCCCACAATCTGAGCTCTCAAATGTTGCTTGGAATCCATAATCTATTGTGGCTGGATCTGTGCTAAACTCAACAAGCATGTTGCCCTGACATATAATAAACATTTATTTATTTGTTTATAAAATAGATATAGATATATATAAGTAGTTGTACTGTTCTTGTTAGGTGGTAATTTTTTGACAAATAAAAAAGGTTGATATTTTTCACATTTTAGATGATCATTTTAAAAATATTGTTTATTAGGCTTTTAAACACTAAATCTAAAAAGTGTGTCTATTAAGGACTTGAAGTCCAAAGTTTAATTGCCACTGCTTCCATTTCTGTAGTGTATTTGTATAAAACACTCATAATATTCAATTCTGCCAAACTCATAAATTTATCAGGAGATTAATAAAGTGTTAAATTAATTATATCCTAACCGACAAAAACAACTTAAGACTTAAACATATTAACACAGGCTACCCTATGTCTAGGCTATAATGTAAGCCATCCAAATGTTAAAAATAAATTAATATATAAGAAACAAACAAACCTGTGAGGTTAATGGTGTTGTTGGTGGAATATTTCCACAGAATGAACCAATCAAAGGCCTTGTTCCATCAGTATTAAGATGTCCAAATAACTTCACATAATCATAATCACACAATGTTATTTGTGAACCTGATTCTATGTTGAACGAAGTGAACCTGTGTGAAAATAACATAGGTATTTAAGTAAAACTATGCATATAGAACTAAAGCAACTTAAGAACTGAGTTGGAGTAATATTATGGGAATAATAATGCCCAAAATTTAAATAACTTGAGAATGGGTTGGAGTAATATTATAAGGTCAATAATATCTTAAACTTGTCTAATTTGAGACTGGGTTGGAGTAATATCATAAAGTCAATACTGTATTAAACTTGTACAACTTGAGACTGGGTTAGGGTAATATCATGAGGTCAATAATATCTTAAACTTGTACAATGTAGGGCCTAAAATAGTATTACACAAAAAATTAAAACATTTTTTACATGTTTATACCACAATTCAACACTTACGTGAATTTAATAAACTTCTGATCATCAGGATAAGTTATTAGATATCGACAAAGCTGGTTATTATTATAAGCAGATGGATAGTTGGGGGATTGAATTGTTCCAGTTGGGGTTGTTAATGTTTGACCACATTGTGCATCCCAGTAAGCTCGGAAACCTAAAATATATTTAATTTAAAAATTAACGGAAAGATTTTTAATTTTTTTTTTTTTCTATTTATAAAATAGGTATTTATTACTAATGTGGGAAGGACAACTTCACAACCTAAACATAGAGTAACATTTTTTACCTTTAGTGTAATTATTACCATATATTGATTTTAAACTTATTACTAACATAAAAAGGATCGAAAATAATATTTTTACCTTAGTTTTAACTTTTTAAGTTTGGTATAATATTAAAAAAGTTATTAAAAAAAAATCAGCAGCGGGAATCAAACCCAAGAGTAGCCAGTCTTATATATTTGCTACTCTATACTTTTTTTTATAAGCACTTATTTTAAAGCGGTCTGAAATATATATTATAATAAGTCAAAAACACAAAAATTACTACTTAAATTACCTATTCTTTGTGAGGAAAAATCAGACCTAAACCTTAATGTAACTTCCTGCACTGAACTAATGACAGGATCATCAGTGGGTGCAGTAACTGAAGTCGGATTTCCACAAAATCGGGTGATTTCAGGGGCAAATTCTGACACCCCGTCAAAAATCTAAAATTAAACCAAAAAATGTTAAACTTATCTTTAAAAAAAACAAAAAAATGACCAAAACATATACCAACATCAGTACCTCGACCCATTCTCGAGTTGCCTGTGGCAGTTTGGAATAATAGTGATTATAATTGCCCGATAATTATCTTGTTGATTAAGTTCTGGCTCAGCAGAAGTTCATATCGTTTAAAGCACCTAACTTAAGGGCGCTACAGCATGAGAGAAGTAAAAAACATTCAGAATAAAGATATATAAAAAATAATATTTTAAATTACTTACAGCAACGTAATCATATTGGCAATTGATATGATACTCTATATTGAAGTTATCGTTAAATGTAAGTTCAAGATGATAAGCCTTGTCCACTAATATTTGCCATATACAGTCAGCATTAGTTGGGTAAAGTAAAGGATAGTTAGGTGAGGATAGAGTGCCGGTCATATCATGGTATATAACATTTCCACAACCTGGAAACAAAAATTCTTTAAAGTTTGAAAGACAAAAAATTAAGTAATAATAAAAATATTTATTAAGTTAAAACATGTAAATTTAACTAAACTGTCTTGAAGTTTTTTTGTTAAATTTTACAAACAAACTAAAAATTAAAAAAAACTAAAATATATAAACATTTTATTTGCAAAACCGAATAGGAATATATTACCCCTTTTTTTACCAAGTTAAATGAAAAATAATAAATAATGAACCAAAAATATTAAATTAACCAGCAGTGTGCACACTACATAAAGTTGTGGGTTAAATGTCCACTGCTTTCATGCTGTAGCGTCCTTAAGTAAGGTGCTATAAACGGTATGAACTCCTGCTGAGCCAGCACTTAATCAGCAGCATAATTATCGGGCAATCAATTTTATCCCAAACTGCCACAGGCAACTTGAGGTTGGTTTAGGATAACAGTTGTTACTCTATGTTTAAGTTGCACATTCGACCTTCCCACATCGAGGATAAAGATATATACAATAAAAAAAAGTTACCTGTGCTATCTGCTGACCACTCCACTCTAAATCCTCCTCTAGAAACAGAATAGTCACTTTGGAACAAAAGTGTCACAAAGTTACTTCCGGATTGGAATGTCGTCGGTTTATTTTCTCCGCAATAAGTATCCACTAGAGGGGAGCCTACAGTTGGTCCGTTAAATATTTTGAGATAATCGTAAACACAGTTACTGTGGAGTTCAATCGTAAAGTTTGTGAATTGAAGCTAAAAAATAATAACTTGTAAGTTTTAGGTGAAATACGAACATAAAATCGATAAAACTTTGTTTTTTTTTATATTTTTTCCTCAAAAATATTTAAAAAAATGCAGTTAAAAAATCAAACTAATAAACCCTAAAATAAACTATAAAAAAAAAAAATAAATACTAAATTGAAGACCAGAAACAAAATAAAAAAAATAAATATTTGTTCTTACATGAACTTTGTGATTGTTAGGAACAGCGATTGTCCACAAACAATAATCATTATGATCATAAACTTCTGGGTAATTTGGGGTGGTTATTACCCCACTTGTCCCCACAACATAACCCCCACAATCTAAAAACAAATAACTTTAAACATACAAAATGAATCTTGACATAAAATAGTTTTAAATTAAAACATGTTTTTACAATTTTTGGTATATTAATAAAAAGGTTATTTTTTTATAGAATTTTTAACAAATTAGCAGTGGTAATCAAACCCAGGCAGTGTCAATAAATTATCTTGTAATAGAGAAAATGTGTCAAAAAAATTATTACAGTAAATGGAGTAAAAATAGAGAAAATATAGGGCAAATTTAAAAAAATAAGGCAATGGGGGGGGGAGTAAAATGTTGCAAAATATAGAACATGTTTAGCATGTTGGGCAAATTTAGCTAGTTGTGCAAAAAAAAACATTGTATGCCATTAACAGTATTTACATAAACAATTACACTTTTTTTGTATATATCTTTATCCTCGATGTGGGAAGGTTTAATGCATGACCTAAACATAGAGTAACATCACTTACTCCAACCCTGTCTCGAGTTGCCTGTGGCAGTATGGGATACTATAGATTATAATTGCCCAATAATTATGCTGCTGATTAAGTGCTGGCTCAGCAGAAGTTTATACCGTTTATTGCGCCTTACTCAAGGGCGCTACAGCATAAGATTAGTGGGGATTGAACCCACGACCTCATGTGTGGTGTAGCAAGTGCTCTTACCACTACACCACGCTGCCGGTGACTTAAAACTTACTTGTAAATCTGTATGTTGCATTAAACCCTCGATCAGTTACATATTGATCAGAGACAAACTGAACAAAAGTTTGGGGGTAAGCAACCCCGAATGGGGCTGGAATGGTTCGTCCACAAAATTCCCCAATTTGGAAACCATCGTAGTTAACTCCTGTAATAATAATTTTATTTAGTCTAAGAGACTTTTACAGTTCAGGTATTGAGACGAGCATATTTCAAACTTAGTTTTTATTAATATTTTGTTAGTTTATCTTAGATATAATAGGAGTGAATGCAATCCCAAAAATGTCACAACTTTTATTACAAAACCAAACCAATATTAACATAACATTTGTTAGTATACTGTTGGTTTAGTGGTATTAACAGCTTGTTTTTCCACTAATGTTTTGGACTAAGTAGAATTATAGATCATTGATGTCTTAAAGTTGATATAATATGATTTAAGTTAAATTAAACCCAGAACTTTAGATAGCTAGAGAAAATACCAAACTTAGTATTAGTTTAAGAATATAAAAACTAGGTATAGCCTTAACTACTCACTGAATTTTTAGTATACTATAAATTAACTTTGCCAGCACACCACAAACCTTGTTATATTTTAATTTTAAAGGCCTATGAATTAAATATATGAATTATCCATTGAACTACATCAGTTGATAGCCCACCCCTGATAGTTTTAATATGGTAACAACTTTTAACTAGCGTTAATTTATTTGCGCACCACAAATAGCAGTTTAATTTATATATAATGCCCCTAAATTAGACATAAATACATATATATTTTTAAATATCGTCCACTGAGCTTTATTATATATAAATTATACACAAACATCCAATATTTTTACCTGATTTAACTTTTAGCAAATCGAAATCGCACACTACGTGATTTTCAAGCGCAAAATCCACAAAACTGATCAATGTCGTGGAATTATAACTATTCCTGTTGTCTATTACCCAAGTACATTCTGTTCTAGAGGGATAGTTTGCCGGGTAATTTGGGGATGAAAAAGTACCCCCAGTGGGTGAACTAAGAGTTCCCCCACAAACTAATTTGAAAAATAATGAATTTTAATATTTTAAATTTTCCAGAATTTTTAAATTCATCTTTTAGAACACAATTATTTTTAAACTGTCTAGAGATACATTTTATATATATTTGTTAATTTTATTTATCCTCGATATAGATGGCCCACTTCACATTAAGAATAAATACAAAGGAACTTAAGTTACCTTGACCAGGGCTTGAGTCACCTTCAGCAGTTTTAGATAGTATTGACCTGATAATAACTAGTCATTTGTTTTTTGGGCATAGAAATGTTGGTATCAATAAGCATTTTAAAATGTGTTACCATGAAGCAGCAGTATGATCTAGCCCTAAATCATTAGCCTTAAAAACGTAACAAATCTACTTTTGCTGGCTTAACAAAAAAAATATCAATTAGCATTTTATTAAAAGTCTTTGCGGTATGGCAACAGTAAGAATCTAATTCCGAAGAACTGGCCTTAACAATTATTTCTTCAGATTCTTATTTACACAAAAAGATAAATTTTAATTGCAAAATATTAAACTTACATCTGTCCTCGTTGGAATCATAAGTTGCCAGAAACCCACCATTTGAAACTGAACCATCGGTTGAAAACATCAATCTCATGGTCGGACCACTTGATTTAATTGGTCCAGGTAAATTAATACCACATATTCTGTCTGTAAGAGATGGTGAATTAGGGTTGGTTCCATCAAATACCTGTGAATAAAAAATGGTTTTGGTTTAAAAAAAACTTTTTAAATAAATAAAAAAACATAAATACTAAACAAATATTAAAAAGTTTTAATAAAACAAAAAAATTAAATTGTATTATTTAAATTTTTTAATTAAATATTGTAGGGTAATAAGTATTAAATATAACAAAGGTAGGCGAAATCAATAAGTATTAAATATAACAAAGGTAGGCTACCAACAAAATTAAATTACCAATTTTAAGTTGAACCATTTTTGCAAATTTAATGCAACAATAAACTTTACTTAATTAAATCTAGTTAAAAGGATTAAACAGCAAAAAAATTCTAAAACTTAATCTTTTTTACCTCAACATAATCCCAATAACAATAACCATCAGTATGTGGATCCTCTATCCCAAAATCATTAAACGTTAGAGTAACTCTTCGATCATCAGCTACTTTAATATTCCATGTACATATTCTACTGTGGTCATAGGAATTGGGGTAATTGGGGGTCGATAAAATACCCCCAGACGCTGTAAGATCAGCCCCACAAGCTAAAAGCATTATTCTGTTATGATACAGTGTATATTTTATTAACTTTCATGTAAAAAGATTACATTTGGGTTACATTTGTTACACTAACTTAGTCTCAAGTAAACTATGCCAGTTTGGGATATTTTTGATTATAATTTGTTAATAATTTATTAGCTGATTTATTTTTGGCTTAGTAGAGGTTTATATTGTTTATCACGCAATACTTAAGGCCAGAATGCACTGGAAATCAAACCCAGGACCTATTGTGGTAAAACCAAATATTTTAACCACTAATCTAAGCAACACGAACAATTAAAAAGTTAAAAAAAAGGAGACAACAGGAATTTAACCAAAAAATTTTCTTGGTAAGGTCAATATTTTTGATCAAAGCATAACGATGCCAAAAATAAATTTCTTAACAAATTTAATAAAACTGTGAAAGTTACCATCTTCACTAGCCCTGTACGTCATCTGAAATCCACTCGCAACATTCTGGTTATCACTCACAAAAGTGATGTAAACTTCATTAGTTAACGTGTCTACTTCTGCTGGGGGGAGACTTCCACAAACAGTTTGAATAATTGGACCTGTATTAGTAGGTTATAAGGTGTTAAAGGTACTTGAATTCTTTAATACTTCTTAAAAAAATAAATATTTAAATAACTGAAATATTAAACAAACTAGAGATGAAAGTTTATTTCTAAAAAATATGTATCATATTTTGGTAGAAATTATAAACTTTTTTTTAACATACCAGGCAGATAACAAAGCCCTTTAAAATATCTTATATTAACGAATAAAAAAAATAAAAATAAATTTACGTCTTGGTAAATTGGGATAAATGCTCTATACTTACTATACAATTTTATGTATACTAGTTGAATGCCTGTCCCCTATAGTCAAGATTTTAACTGCCCTAATATGGCTGCAATTCTCAAAATTAATATTTGCCTGAGATAATTAACCAGTGAACCACAAATGGCAGTTTTTTTTTTATTTTGTAAACCTATAAATGGGACATACATATGTATATACATTGTCTCATAAGATCCAATATATATTTATAGATAACAACAATGGAAAAATAACAAACCTGTGAAATTGAAATGTCTAAATTCAATATAATCCCCCACTCCATTACCACAAGAATCTGATAAACTTAAGTTCAAAGCATCGAACGTGAAAATCATAAAATGGTATGCAGGACCCCGTACTACCCATTGGCATGATGTTGAAACAGGGTAAGCTAAGGGGTACTCAGGGGAGGTGATTACCCCACCCACTCCAGTAAGAGTGCCCCCACAAGTGGCTAAAAGTACCAAAAAAATTTAATTTTAAATTTTTTTTTTAATTTAAAATTTTTTTTGTTTTATAAATTAAAAAAAAATTTAAAAATACAATTTTTTTATAATTCAGGCCTAAAATTCATATAATTAGCATGTTTGCAATTGTATACACTAGTGTAACCTAAACAAAGAGTAACATCAGTTACTCCGACACAATTTAGAGTTGCCTTTTAGCAGTTTGAGATAATATAGATTATAATTGCCCATTAATTATGCTGCTGATTAAGTACTGGCTCAGCAGAAGTTTATACCGTTTATAGCGCCTTACTCAAGGGCGTTACAGCATGAGAACAGTGGGGATCGAACCCACGACCTTATGATGATGTAGCAAGTGTTTTTATCGCTACACCACGCTACCGGTTCGCTTCCAGTTTTTCCCACGCACCTCAAACAACAGTTATTTTTTAGACCTTTAAATTTAAACATAAATATATATATATACTTACAAATACTAGCTTTTGCTTGGAATCCATATCCAGCAGTTGCCACATCACTTCGAAATTGAACGATCATTTCATTACTTATTGAACGAACTGTTTCTGGAATTTGAGTCCCACAAAATTTGCCGAGAATTTGTCCACTTCCTGTTCTACCATCTATAGCCAGCACATAATCATAGTCACAACTGTAAAAATAAAATATAAAAATTAAAAAATTGAAATTGTAAAAAAAAAAAAGTTGTTATAACTTAAAATGTGTGTCAATACAGAACTTGTAAAATAAATATTAAAATTAAAAAAATTGATATTTTTTTTTAAATAAAAGTTATTCTAGCATAAATTTAAACTAGAAAAAATAACATAACTTAGATTTTTTTAAAAACACAATCTGGCGTAAAAGCGTTTAATAATTTTTGATTTTAAATCAGTCAAATGTATTAATATATATAATATATATAAATAAGCATGGCCAAAAATTTATAATAAAATTAAAAAATAAAAATATATAATAAATTAAAAAAGCAACATTAGAAATAATTTAAAAAAACTTAATTAGGTCTGTTTAAAAATACATCTCCAATTGCAAAAATTAATTTTTAAACTTTTATTTCATTTAAAAGGAATGTTTTACAAAATTAAACTTACTTTGGATGGTTTTCGATATTAAAAGTTATAAAATCTAGTCTAACAGATTCAGTTGTTGGTGCCTCCAATATCCAATAACAATCTACTCCATGAGGGTAAGCCTGATAAAAATAAAAATATACATTTAAATTATTTTTTCAAAAAAATATAATATAATTGTATAATAAAAAATCAAAATATAAATAATATAAGATGTATTAAAGTATTTAAAACCAATTTACATAATTGTAATTTATTGTTTTGCAAAAAGTATATTTAATTATAAATTTATTTTATGAATATTTAATTTAATCTTAAATAAAAGATTTAAAAATTCCTCAGATTCTAATAAAACTGGGTCGGGGTAACAAACGTGACCCTAAGTTTAAGCCATTAAGTTGACTTCTTCATATTGAAAATAAAGATATACAAAAAAATAATTATATTATGAATAAGTTTGTTAAACAAAGTGAAACTTCTTACACTTGGGTAGTTAGGAGATTCAAAATTAAGTTGATAAATCTCATGAGTTAAAGTTAGATCCCCTCCACATGAACCTGCTTGGGAGGTGTAAGTTATTCTAAAAACAAATAAAAAATTATTTAACATAATAATATTACTAAGGCTATGATATATATATTTTTTTTCATATCATCTTAGAGCAATAAGTTTTCGAAATTTTTTAAAGGGTAAGGGTGTGCGGTTTGTCGGGTATGTTAAAGCTATCCGTAAATGCTGGGCTTAAGGGTAAATAGTGTGGCGTTGGTGCAGCTCGAACCCGAAACCTTTCAGCTTGTAGTTCGATGCCTTGACCGGTTCACCACACTACTGGACTGATAAGGCTATCATAGTTTTAAACTATATATAATGGAGATTAGTGGACGATATATATTTATGTTTGTCTAATTTCAAGACCACCAAATAAAAAAAAGCTGCCATTTGTGGTGCGTGAGTAAATTATCGCAGACAAATGTTAGTTAAAAGTTGCAAGCATATTACAACATTTAAAATACAAACTGTCAAGAAGGCTAATAACTAGTATTAATAATACTAGTATTAATAATATTAATAATATTTGGTGGTCTTGAAATTGGACCGGCAGTGTGGTGTAGTGGTAAGAACACTTGCTACACCACACAGGAGGTCGTGGGTTCAATCCCCACTGATCTCATGCTGTAGCGCCCTTGAGTAAGGTGCTATAAACGGTATGAACTCCTGCTGAGCCAGCAATTAATCAGCAGCATAATTACCGGGCAATTATAGTCTCTATAATATCCCAAACTGCCACAGGCAACTCGAGACTGGGTCAGAGTAACTTATGTTACTCTATGTTTAAGTCGTGCATTCGACTTTCCCACATCGAGGATAAAGATATATACAAAAAAAAAAATAAATACGCCAAGCATAAACACATTTTATTTTTAAAATCAAAATTAAAAAAAAAAAATTCGAATATTTTGTTTGAATTTACCTAAATCCATTGCCGTTAGTAACCAAGTCGCTTTTAAATTTCACAATCATTCCGTTTGACAGAGTTGCCAAACCTTGGGGAGCAGTGTTTCCGCAATAATATCCATTTCCGTTTCCGATTGCTAAGGGAGGTGAATCAAGATCCCGGCCATTTAATAACTAGAAACAAAAAATTAAAAAAAAAAGTTTGTAAAAATTTTACTACAAAAAAAATAGAGCAAACATTTTAAAATAAAAAAGATTTAAAAATTCTCTTCAAAAAAATTAGTCTTTTTTGAATTAAAGTCATTAGTGACTTTAGCTTTTTTCAATTGCTTATACGTGTATCATAATTAAACTAAATTCTTAGATTATTAACTAAAAAAAATGACAAATTTTTTTTTAATATACCAACAAAAAATATTAAAAAACACTCTACAAAATTAAAAAATAAAAAATAAAAATTTTGGAACTAAAAAAATCCCTAATTTTGTCCCTAATATAAAGTATTTCGTAATGCCAGCATTCTCAATGTTTTAAACAGTATCACATTAAGTTCAATGCTTACACATTAAAACTTCTAGTTTCTTTTTTAGGCGCAGTAGAACCTACAATAAGGGAGCAGCAGGAATTAAACTCAAAACCCCATGTAATAAATAAATTACTTCAAACATAAAAAAAATCCCTAATTACCATAAGATAATCGCCTCCACTTTCTAAACATTGTGGATCTGAGTTGACAATTTGGAACTGATCGTCAAACAAGAGAGTTATGTTGCTTCCAAGAGTGCTTATAACATACCAGTAGCATGTTGTATCTGGTGGGTACTGCCCGGGGTAGTTAGGGGACTTTACAACCCCGTAATCTGCAATTATTACTCCCCCACAACCTTTTAAAATTAAAATGATTAAAATGCTTGCAGAATAATCTGCAGCGTTGTGTTGTGATTAAAAAAGCTGCTTTACTGCATGAGGTCCTGGGTTTAATCCCCAGTGCTTTCTAAAATGTGAAACCCCACGTAAGGTGCTATAAACGATAAGAACCCCTGCCGAACCAAAAAAGTTAGCAGTTTAATTATCTGCACTATAATTAATTAGAATCTGGGTCGGGGTAACGAATTTTACTCAATGTTTAAGTCGGGCAGTCAACCATTCAACATAAAAAAAAAACAAATACGAAAAAAAAATTTGATACAAAATTATTGACATTTTAATCGTTTTATATAATAGACAACACAACTTTAAAATACTTTTATATATAACCTTGTTGATAAGTTGCATTAAATCCAGGATAGCTAATACTTGCATCAGTAACTAACTGAACAGTTAAAAAGTTTTGAGTTGAAGTAATAGGATCGGTTGGAGTCACTTTTCCACATATTGTTGATAGTAAAACTGAGTTAGTTGTGGGTCCTTTAAAACAAATTAAAGTCAGTAGAAGTTTAAAAATTTTTATATCTAAAAATAAAACTATTATTTATAAATAAACAAAATCAAAAATTGTTTTCTAAAAATATATTTAGACAAATTTAGAATGAGACTAACCATTATAAAGTTTAATAGAATCATAAAAACAAGTTTCAGATCCTTCTAATTCTACATCGAGGAATGTTAGAGTGACCCTGAAACAAAAATATATTTTTTAAACTACAATACACCATTATAACAAATCACTGAATCTTGTTAATATGGTGTTTTTGGTATCAAACAAACCATATTTGTCCGAAAGTTCAAACATGAAATAAATTTACCCACACTATTTAGATTTTACCAAACTGGTCCAAATTTTATCAATTTTACCCAAACTTTAAAAATTTTCACCATTTTTTTTACGAATTTAAACAAAAATTATAATTCTGATTTATTACAAATTTTTACCATTTTATTATTAACTAGCTTTTAAAGTTAGTATAGCTTGTATATTTTAACCATTTTCTTTAAAATTTTAACCAATTTCATATAACCATTTTAAACATAGCATGGTATATTTAAACCATTTTCTTTAAAATTTTAACCAAATTTATATAACCAATTTAACTATAGCATGGTATATTTAACCTTTTTTTTAATTTTTACCAGATTTTATAACCATTTTAAACATAGCATGGTATATTTTAACCATTTCTTTTCAAATTTTAACCAGATTTATATAACCATTTTAACCATAGCATGGTATATTTCCAATTTAGTCGTTTTTTTTCAACCATTTTCTTTTAAATTTTAATTATATCACCAATTTAACTAAGCATGTTATATTTTAACCATTTTGTCGAACTCACGTGTAACCGGGGGCGGCTTCAATCACCCAAATACAATTCAGATTTCCGGGGTAGAAAATTGGGTAACCAGGAGAGGATAAATAAATTGGATAAATTGCAGCCACTAGCTGGGGTGCTCCACATTGACCTAAAAAAATAAAGTTTTAGAATTTCTGTCTGGTACTGAGCTATAGCTTTCTTGGCATCAGATTATGAGGAAAAAGGTTTCGAGTTCAAGCCTTGCCAATGGTACATTATTAGCACAGCGCTTATAGATAGCTTAAACAATTCACAGCAGCACACCCTTTCCCAATAAAATTTCAAAAACCCATCACCCTTAGGTGACATGGGAAAAAAAATCTCTTTTTTTAGAATTTAAAATTATTTCAACTGTTATTGCACAGAACTCAACACTAAATTGTGACAAAATAAATAACTTAATTATCAAATCCTAAATTAAATAACTCAATAAATTTACAGTTTTTTCTCATAAAAACATAAAAAACATCATGTTTAAATAACTCACAATACGGTATTTATGTATTTTATAATATTATCTTATAGCAAAATTACTAAAACTAATGTAGGTTAAACAAATATATTTCCCACCTTAAATCTAAGGTTTAAATGATATATTTATAAAAACAACAAGAGATTAGGGATAACCTGTAGGAATAGTTGGAACATTAGTTGGATTGGGATCGATTCCATCTCCAGGAACTGCTGTCCAGTCCATGAAGAAACCCCGAGCACTAACTCCCCAATCTGAGTGAAACCAAACCAACATCGAACCCTGAAATTAGTTAAAAAAGTGTTAAAATACTTGGCTCAATTTCTTGAGGTCATAGGTTCAATCCCCACTGTGGAAGCCTTAAGTAAAATGCTATAAACAGTACTAGTTTTTGTGAAAAACAATTGGCAGGTTTACTTTAAGGCAAATCAATCAATAATATTGCAAACTGTTAATTGCAATAAATTACCCTATATTTAAGTGTGTTATACTGCCTTTATATATTTAAATAATATAAATTTATATATTTACAGAAAAAAAATGTTATAAAACTGTTCTAAATACAAGCCATAACACATTGTAGTGTAATAGTATAGAATAGAGCAATATTAGTATTTTTTTATGTTTTACTTGTGTAGTTGTAGTAGCAGGAGGTAAAATATCATTTCCACATGCAAACAAAAGTGGAGGAGCGTTAATTGTGTCACCATCAAATATTGCAAGATAATCATAACCACAACTAAAATAATAAAAAAAATTAATTTTGACAAAATATTCAGAGAATAAAAGATATTACAAATATTTCTTTGAGGTTCTAAGTGTTATTTTCAAGATAAAAAAGCATTGGTGTACTGGTTAAAACACTTGTCTTCACTACATAAAGTCCTGGGTTTAGTCCCCACTGCTTATATGCTGTAGCACCCTTTAGTAAGGCGCTATAAACGGTATGAACTCCTGCTAAGCCAGTACTTAATCAGCAGCTTTATTATAAGACAATTATAATCTATAATATCCCAAACTAACAAAATCAACTCGAGACTGGGTTGGAGTAACTACTACTACCTTAGGTTAAGGTTGTAAAATTGACCTTTTTAAATCAAGAATAAAGAAATAAGAAAAAATGTGGCAAAAAAACAACCTAATATAAATTTTAAGATATAAACACTTACAGTTCAAAGAATTCTAAATCAAATAAAGTAAAGGAATAAGAAATAAAGTCGCCAAATGGAGCATAAACGTAATAATAAGCATCAACTAAGTTTGGGTAGTTGTAAGGGTACATAGGAGAAGCTATAGAACCACTTGGAAAACTAAGAAAAAAATGAAGTTTTAATAATAGGGATTTTTTTCTAAAGCATATATCTTGGGTTTGATTCCCAGTGACATAATTAAATTTGAACACCTTACATTTAAACTCTGTGTAAATAAATCACATTTTTAAACTCCTTTATTTAAAACCCTCTCAAATGAAACACTTAATTTAATCCTTTTATTTAAACCCATTTCATCTAAACCCCTTTATTTAAATCCCTTACAAATGCACCCCCTTTATTTAAACCCTTTATAAATAAACTCTATTTATTTCCCTTTTAACTAAACCCTTTTATTTGATCCAAATATTTATTTTTAATATATAAAAATTCAACATTAAAATAAATATATTTAATAAATAATAAAATTTTTACAAAAAAATAAAACAACAACCCCAAAAAAAACTTACGCGATTGAGGTACTACCATAAGTGTGTGAATATTCAGCTTGAAAACCCTGTCCTGTGCCACTTATATCACTTTTGAATACAATATACAGAACATGCCCGTTTATTGTGGTAAGATTACTGGGAATAGTAGATCCACAATATTGTGCTAACACTGGTCCAGTAGAGGAACCTAAAAATTATTATTTTGAAGATTTAAATTTTTTTTTACATCGTTTATTCTTGATGTGGGTATGTCGACTTCACAACCTATGCGTAAAGTAAAATTAACTACTCCGATCTAGTATTAAGTTGCCTTTGGCAGTTTGAGATATTGTTAAATATAATTGCCCGATAATTAAGCTGCTGATTAAATATTGACCCAGCAGAAGTTCATTTGTAGTGCCTTGGGTAAGGACACTATAAGCATAAGAACAGTGGGAATCAAACCATGGACCTTATGTAGTGAAGCCAAGTCTTCACATGGATTAAAGTTGTACCTATTGTCCCATTTAACTTAACGTTAAAAGTTTAATTTTTCCTTCTAACACAAATATATTTTCAAATGATATTCTAATTTTATCATGGAATAAAATTTATTAGTAATTTGCAAAAATTTTAAGTTTTAATTCTTGCTGCTGGTATACAATAATGTTTTCATATTATATTTTTTTTAAATGTGTTAAAATCTTGAATTTAAAATAATTTTAACCTAACACAACTTAATAAAAAAGAGACAGTATAAAAATGGTAATAGTTTGTTAAACTAAAACAAACTGCCCAAAACATTACGTAATTATATTAACAAAGTTTGTTGTGGTCTAAGGCATTTAGTTTTTCAATAACCAAGTTTAACTTTTAGATTAAATCAATCAGTTTTTTTATTTTTTAAAACCTGTTATTATTATTAAAACCAATTAAATAAATACCTTCTCGGACTTGAACATAATCCCATAAACAACTTGAATGTTCTTCAAGATCCATCGATAAAAACCTTAAAGCTATTCCATTACCAGGAGATGAACTTAAAAATTTCAAATATTTAAAAAATTAATAATTTGTGTATGAAACTTTATTTTTTATATAAATATATTTTTATCCTTGATGTGGAAAGGTTCACGGCCCGATTTAAACATAGAGTAACATCAGTTACCCTGACCCAGTCTCAAATTGCCTTTAGCAGTTTAGGATATTATATAAATTATAATTGCCCGATAATTATGCTGCTGATTAAGTGCTGGCTTAGCAGGAGTTCATACCATTTATAGCGCCTTAATAAGGGTGCTGCAACATGAAAGCAGTGGGGATTAAACCAACAACCTCATGTAGTGTAGCAAGTGATCTTATTAAACCATGCTGCAAGGTCAAGCTTAAAATAATTATCTTAGATAACTCCTAATAAATATCTCATGTGTGTATTCATTGGATGGCAGTAAGATAATAATATTTAAAAATATTTTAAGACTTCTATTAAGCCAAAGCCAATTGGAAAATTAATTATCAAGCAATTATAATCAATAATATCTCAACCTGGTTGTCAATAATATCCTAAAAAGTCAACTCAAGACTAATGTTTTTTTTATACTTAGGCAGTAAAGTCAGCCTTTCCACATCAAGAATCAAAACAAATTAATTAGTTTATGAAAAGTTACCTTTTTTTACAACCAGAATAAAAAAAAATTTAAATAATTTGAAGATAATTAATTACTTAATAATCCAAACACAAGTAGTATCAACGGGGTAAGCTGCGGGGTAATTGGGTGAATTAAAATACCCATGTGCTGCATTTAATTCTCCCCCACAACGAGATGTTGACGCACTATACAATGCTCGGAATCCTGATCTCTGATGAGGACTCTGTTAAAAAAAATTGTAATTTGTTAGTATTTAGTTAAGTCTTTAACATACCTGCACTGGGAATCAAACCCAGGACTTATGGAGTCTTAAATATTCTTTAGTTTCAATAAAAAGAAATTTATCTGAAAATGGTTTAAATTTTTTTTTTCTATAAATATTTTAGGTAAGACAACAACATAGCAGTACTAAGAATCAAACCCGGGATTCAAGTTTTAAAAGACTATTCACAAAAAATAATTTATTTAAAAAAATAGAATTTTACCTTGGAGAACATGGTGACAGTGTAAGCATTGCTAGCAGAAACAACGGGAGGTGGAATGGATGATGCACAATAAGTTGATAATATTGGAGCACCAAGTCCTAATCCATCTCTTACTTCAACATAATCATATCTGTTCAAACATTAAATATTTAGATAGACTCTTTTATAACAGCCTAACCTACAAATGAAATTTTATTATAGTAATATAGTGGCAACTTGCAACCAATACTTACAACCAAGACTGGCAGAGTGGTGTAGTGGTCGGAACACTTTCTACACCACATGAGGTCCTAGGTTTGATTCTCAGTGCTCTTATGATGTAGCACCCTTAAGTAAGGCGCTATAAACAGTATAAACTCCTGCTGAGTCAGCACCTCATAAGCAGCTTAATTGTCGAGCAATTATAATCTATAATATTCCTAACTACTAAAGACAACTCGAGACTGGGTTTAAGCAACTGTTGTTACTCTATGTTTCACTTTAAAATCTTACTCAAGTTCGTTAAGAATTGGAAACAGTGAGAATTAAACCAGAAACCTCAAGTTAAAAACCAAGTGTGTTAACTTACACTTCACATGTTCCGTTAAACTGATACGGGTCATTCCAGAAGTCCATGTGAGTGAAAGAGAGTTTAATATGTCCATCTACTTCAGGTGCCTCAATCTGCCATGTGCAAGTTGTATTTGCTGGGTAGGTATCCGGGTAGTTGGGGGACTGAAAACTGCCATCCTGTGGCAAAATATAATGAGGATAAAGTATTTAAAAATTATTTTATTAAAAATATATTTATTTTTAGAGTTTTTTGCATTTAAAAACAAGTGCAAAAAAGAGTTACCAATATGTCTAGCTAAAACACATTTTTTTATTATTTTTTAACTGAATTAGAATACCTGAGCAGCAACAATTCTCCCACCACAACCAGATGTAAAAGTAGCACGAAAACCCTGACAAAGTTAGTTTAATAATTAAAAATAAAAACAATTTTATAAAGTTTTAAATAATTTAAGCAAATAGATGTTAAGAGTGCGCAATAGTGTAAACCCAAAAATAGAATAACTATTGTTTTTAAAGGTAACTATTGTTATCTTGGTCCAGCCTCGAACCCAGGACCTTATGTTTCAAACCAAGGGTTTGGTGACCATGCCATAACATACTTAAAATCTTTATGTAAACATTAATACTTTTGGCATGTTTTAAATCATTAAATTGACTTTGTCATTTTTTCCATCGCTTTGTTGTAATCGTATTTATTATTTATTTATATCAATGTGCGAAAAACCAAAATAAAAAAGAAAAAAGAAAAAGTGTTTCATTTTTTCGATAGAAAATACCCATTGTGGTGCATGATTGTTAAAATAATCCAGAAATATAAAGGTTGTAACCATAATTCGACAATTAAAATAAAGTTCAAAAAATAAACAACTATTTAAGCTAAAGACTGTATCTCTAAACAATATATTATCCATTTTAATACTTACATTATGAGTAGCAATAGGATCAGAATGAAATATTAAAGTTAAAGTATGACCAGTAGTTTGCACAGGATAAGGTATAGTAAAACCACATGCTTTTAACAATAAAGTATCATTGTTATAATTCCCATCATAGACTGCAACATAATCGTAAATACAAGATGATGATGCTTCAATATCAAAGGCTTCAAAAGTTAAAACAATTGTGCTACCTGTTAAAGAAATTAAAATATTTGACTTTTCTTTATTTTTTAATTAAAGTGTTTTTACAACTTTATTTTTTTTTAAACATTTTAAGTGTAATTTTAGTTTATATTGATATGAAAAATTTTTTTAATATTTTTATTATTTTTTTTTAAATTTTTTTTTTACCCTCTCCCACGTCAATGAACCATTCACAATCCTGCATAGCTGGGTAAGCATTGGGGTAATTAGGGGACACAATAGCACCACTAGTGGTTGAAATTAGGCCACCACATTGGCCGACTACTTCTTGATAATTAGCACTAAATCCTTTTCCATTTGTATTTTGATCTAGCAAAAAATATTAAAGAGAAGTAACAAAATTTATTTTTAAATTATTTTTCGTTAGAAGGTCAACTTTACGACCTAAACATTGGGTACACTAAGTGTTTACCGGTTATAAATTGAAGTGTCATAAACGATGAGGTTGAAGTTACTACCATGGGTAAGTTAGGTGTAGTAGAACTATCACTATTACATAACTCAACTAACAAGTATGATGGATCCACAGCTAGTCCATTGTAAATATGTAACACGTCATAGTCACCTATGATAAAAATAAAGTTAAAAAATGTGAACAAAATAATGAGACAAAAATAAACAAATTTTATAGTAAGGTAATTACTCATATTAAAATAAAAACATAGTAAAAAATAGTAACTACTTTGGAAGTTCACAAAAAAGTGCTTACTCTCATTGAATTACGTAACAAAATAGTAACTACCTTTTTAAATTTACAAAAAAAGTGTCTACTTTCTTTTTAGGAAGTGAAAAAAGTATCTACCCTTTTTAAAAAATGTAAAGTAGTCACTACTTTTTCGAAATTTACAAAAAGTATTTACTTTCATTAAAACATATACAAAAAAAGTATCTAGTTTATAAAAAGTGTCTACTCACATTGAGCATGATGTTCAACATCAAACACAGTTATGGTAAGTTCAACACTTGTCCCTGGACTTGTTGTTATTTGCCAAATACATTCCCTGTTATCGTCATAAGAGTTGGGGTAGTTGGGGCTCGTTATTACCCCAGTTGGGGTTGTGTAGTGTTTGCCACATCTAAAAAAAGATATCAATTAAAAAATATTGAAAAAAAAAAAAAAAAAAAAAAAAAACGAAAAATAATTCTAAAAAATGAAATTAGAAAAAAAATAAAAGGAGTTGGGTTTATAGGACAAGTTCAGTGGTTCGATTCCCACTACTTTTATGTTATTGCTTCCCCAAATAACTCTTTTTACAAGATAAAACTCCTGCTGATCTTAAAAATTAGAAAATTATTTGGCAAAATGTTTGAAAATATTCAAAACTGTCAAAAGCAACTCAAGACTGGGTCAGGGTCACAAATATTACCCTATGGTTAATTTGTGAAATAATCCTTAAAACTTAAAAAAATGGTTTCTAATTTCATTATACACACCCGTCTACCGCCCATAATATTTCAAAGCCAGGAGCTTGAGTCCTTGCATCTGAGTGAAATTGAACTGTCAAATAATTTGAAGTAGTTTGTAAAGGAGAAGGAGCTGTAGCACAATGTTTACCAAGCAGAGGACTGGAGACAAGATCACCATCATACAACTATATAAAAAGTTTATTATTTTTTAAAATTTTGTTTAAATAAACATGACAGCTAGAGCATTTGGCTTTGTTACTTAAAGTCCTGGGTTTAATTTCCACTGCTTCCATGTGGTAGCATCCTTAAGCAAGGCGTTATAAACGATAAAAACTCTAGACAAGCTAAAAACTAATAAGTATCAACTATTGGCCAATTATAATTAAAAATAATCCAAACTATTACTTAACTTAAAACTAGGTTAAGGTAACAAATATTACTTAACTTAAAACTAGGTTAAGGTAACAAATATTACTCAACTTAAGACCAGGTTAAGGTAACAAATATTACTTAACTTAAAACTAGGTTAAGGTAACAAATATTACTCAACTTAAGACCAGGTTAAGGTAACAAATATTACTCAACTCAAGACTAGGTTAAGGTAACAAATATTACTCAACTTAAGACCAGGTTAAGGTAACAAATATTACTCAACTTAAGACCAGGTTAAGGTAACAAATAATATTCAACTTAAGACTAGGTTAAGGTAACAAATATTACTCAACTCGAGACTAGGTTAAGGTAACAAATATTACTCAACTTAAGACCAGGTTAAGGTAACAAATAATATTCAACTCAAGACTAGGTTAAGGTAACAAATATTACTTAACTTAAGACCAGGTTAAGGTAACAAATATTACTCAACTTAAGACCAGGTTAAGGTAACAAATATTACTCAACTTAAGACCAGGTTAAGGTAACAAATATTACTCAACTTAAGACCAGGTTAAGGTAACAAATATTACTCAACTTAAGACCAGGTTAAGGTAACAAATATTACTCAACTTAAGACCAGGTTAAGGTAACAAATATTACTCAACTTAAGACCAGGTTAAGGTAACAAATATTACTCAACTTAAGACCAGGTTAAGGTAACAAATAATATTCAACTCAAGACTAGGTTAAGGTAACAAATATTACTTAACTTAAGACCAGGTTAAGGTAACAAATAATATTCAACTCAAGATTAGGTTAAGGTAACAAATATTACTTAACTTAAGACCAGGTTAAGGTAACAAATATTATTCAACTTAAGACCAGGTTAAGGTAACAAATATTACTCAACTTAAGACTAGGTTAAGGTAACAAATATTACTCAACTTAAGACTAGGTTAAGATAACAAATATTACTCAACTTAAGACCAGGTTAAGGTAACAAATAATATTCAACTCAAGACTAGGTTAAGGTAACAAATATTACTTAACTTAAGACCAGGTTAAGGTAACAAATATTACTCAACTTAAGACCAGGTTAAGGTAACAAATATTACTCAACTTAAGACCAGGTTAAGGTAACAAATATTACTCAACTTAAGACCAGGTTAAGGTAACAAATATTACTCAACTTAAGACCAGGTTAAGGTAACAAATATTACTTAACTTAAAACCAGGTTAAGGTAACAAATAATATTCAACTTAAGACTAAGTTAAGGTAACAAATATTACTCAACTCAAGACTAGGTTAAGGTAACAAATATTACTCAACTTAAGACCAGGTTAAGGTAACAAATATTACTCAACTCAAGACTAGGTTAAGGTAACAAATACTACTCAACTTAAGACCAGGTTAAGGTAACAAATATTACTTAACTTAAGACCAGGTTAAGGTAACAAATATTACTCAACTCAAGACTAGGTTAAGGTAACAAATATTACTCAACTTAAGACCAGGTTAAGGTAACAAATAATATTCAACTCAAGACTAGGTTAAGGTAACAAATAATATTCAACTCAAGACTAGGTTAAGGTAACAAATATTACTCAACTTAAGACCAGGTTAAGGTAACAAATATTACTCAACTTAAGACCAGGTTAAGGTAACAAATATTACTTAACTTAAGACCAGGTTAAGGTAACAAATATTACTCAACTTAAGACCAGGTTAAGGTAACAAATATTACTCAACTTAAGACCAGGTTAAGGTAACAAATATTACTCAACTTAAGACCAGGTTAAGGTAACAAATATTACTCAACTTAAGACCATGTTAAGGTAACAAATATTACTCAACTTAAGACCAGGTTAAGGTAACAAATATTACTCAACTTAAGACCAGGTTAAGGTAACAAATAATATTCAACTCAAGACTAGGTTAAGGTAACAAATATTACTTAACTTAAGACCAGGTTAAGGTAACAAATAATATTCAACTCAAGACTAGGTTAAGGTAACAAATATTACTTAACTTAAGACCAGGTTAAGGTAACAAATATTATTCAACTTAAGACCAGGTTAAGGTAACAAATATTACTCAACTTAAAACTAGGTTAAGGTAACAAATATTACTCAACTTAAGACTAGGTTAAAGTAACAAATATTACTCAACTTAAGACCAGGTTAAGGTAACAAATAATATTCAACTCAAGACTAGGTTAAGGTAACAAATATTACTTAACTTAAGACCAGGTTAAGGTAACAAATATTACTCAACTTAAGACCAGGTTAAGGTAACAAATATTACTCAACTTAAGACCAGGTTAAGGTAACAAATATTACTCAACTTAAGACCAGGTTAAGGTAACAAATATTACTCAACTTAAGACCAGGTTAAGGTAACAAATATTACTTAACTTAAAACCAGGTTAAGGTAACAAATAATATTCAACTTAAGACTAGGTTAAGGTAACAAATATTACTCAACTCAAGACTAGGTTAAGGTAACAAATATTACTCAACTTAAGACCAGGTTAAGGTAACAAATATTACTCAACTCAAGACTAGGTTAAGGTAACAAATACTACTCAACTTAAGACCAGGTTAAGGTAACAAATATTACTTAACTTAAGACCAGGTTAAGGTAACAAATATTACTCAACTCAAGACTAGGTTAAGGTAACAAATATTACTCAACTTAAGACCAGGTTAAGGTAACAAATAATATTCAACTCAAGACTAGGTTAAGGTAACAAATAATATTCAACTCAAGACTAGGTTAAGGTAACAAATATTACTCAACTCAAGACTAGGTTAAGGTAACAAATATTACTCAACTTAAGACCAGGTTAAGGTAACAAATATTACTCAACTTAAGACCAGGTTAAGGTAACAAATAATATTCAACTCAAGACTAGGTTAAGGTAACAAATAATATTCAACTCAAGACTAGGTTAAGGTAACAAATATTACTCAACTCAAGACTAGGTTAAGGTAACAAATATTACTCAACTTAAGACCAGGTTAAGATAACAAATATTACTTAACTTAAGACCAGGTTAAGGTAACAAATATTACTCAACTCAAGACTAGGTTAAGGTAACAAATATTACTCAACTTAAGACCAGGTTAAGGTAACAAATAATATTCAACTCAAGACTAGGTTAAGGTAACAAATATTACTCAACTTAAGACCAGGTTAAGGTAACAAACATTACTCAACTCAAGACTAGGTTAAGGTAACAAATATTACTCAACTTAAGACCAGGTTAAGGTAACAAATATTACTTAACTTAAAACTAGGTTAAGGTAACAAATATTACTTAACTTAAGACCAGGTTAAGGTAACAAATAATATTCAACTCAAGACTAGGTTAAGGTAACAAACAATATTCAACTCAAGACTAGGTTAAGGTAACAAATATTACTCAACTTAAGACCAGGTTAAGGTAACAAATATTACTTAACTTAAGACCAGGTTAAGGTAACAAATATTACTCAACTTAAGACCAGGTTAAGGTAACAAATATTACTCAACTCAAGACTAGGTTAAGGTAACAAATATTACTCAACTTAAGACCAGGTTAAGGTAACAAATATTACTCAACTTAAGACCAGGTTAAGGTAACAAATAATATTCAACTTAAGACTAGGTTAAGGTAACAAATATTACTCAACTCAAGACTAGGTTAAGGTAACAAATATTACTCAACTTAAGACCAGGTTAAGGTAACAAATAATATTCAACTCAAGACTAGGTTAAGGTAACAAATATTACTTAACTTAAGACCAGGTTAAGGTAACAAATATTACTCAACTTAAGACCAGGTTAAGGTAACAAATATTACTCAACTTAAGACCAGGTTAAGGTAACAAATATTACTCAACTTAAAACCAGGTTAAGGTAACAAATATTACTCAACTTAAGACCAGGTTAAGGTAACAAATATTACTCAACTTAAGACCAGGTTAAGGTAACAAATATTACTCAACTTAAGACCAGGTTAAGGTAACAAATATTACTCAACTTAAGACCAGATTAAGGTAACAAATAATATTCAACTCAAGACTAGGTTAAGGTAACAAATAATATTCAACTCAAGACTAGGTTAAGGTAACAAATATTACTCAACTCAAGACTAGGTTAAGGTAACAAATATTACTCAACTTAAGACCAGGTTAAGGTAACAAATATTACTTAACTTAAGACCAGGTTAAGGTAACAAATATTACTCAACTTAAGACTAGGTTAAGGTAACAAATATTACTCAACTTAAGACCAGGTTAAGGTAACAAATATTACTTAACTTAAAACTAGGTTAAGGTAACAAATATTACTCAACTTAAGACCAGGTTAAGGTAACAAATATTACTCAACTTAAGACCAGGTTAAGGTAATAAATATTACTCAACTTAAGACCAGGTTAAGGTAACAAATAATATTCAACTTAAGACTAGGTTAAGGTAACAAATATTACTCAACTTAAGACTAGGTTAAGGTAACAAATATTACTCAACTTAAGACCAGGTTAAGGTAACAAATAATATTCAACTCAAGACTAGGTTAAGGTAACAAATATTACTTAACTTAAGACCAGGTTAAGGTAACAAATATTACTCAACTTAAGACCAGGTTAAGGTAACAAATATTACTCAACTTAAGACCAGGTTAAGGTAACAAATATTACTCAACTTAAGACCAGGTTAAGGTAACAAATATTACTCAACTTAAGACCAGGTTAAGGTAACAAATATTACTTAACTTAAAACCAGGTTAAGGTAACAAATAATATTCAACTTAAGACTAGGTTAAGGTAACAAATATTACTCAACTCAAGACTAGGTTAAGGTAACAAATATTACTCAACTTAAGACCAGGTTAAGGTAACAAATATTACTCAACTCAAGACTAAGTTAAGGTAACAAATACTACTCAACTTAAGACCAGGTTAAGATAACAAATATTACTTAACTTAAGACCAGGTTAAGGTAACAAATATTACTCAACTCAAGACTAGGTTAAGGTAACAAATATTACTCAACTTAAGACCAGGTTAAGGTAACAAATAATATTCAACTCAAGACTAGGTTAAGGTAACAAATAATATTCAACTCAAGACTAGGTTAAGGTAACAAATATTACTCAACTCAAGACTAGGTTAAGGTAACAAATATTACTCAACTTAAGACCAGGTTAAGGTAACAAATATTACTTAACTTAAGACCAGGTTAAGGTAACAAATATTACTCAACTCAAGACTAGGTTAAGGTAACAAATATTACTCAACTTAAGACCAGGTTAAGGTAACAAATAATATTCAACTCAAGACTAGGTTAAGGTAACAAATATTACTCAACTTAAGACCAGGTTAAGGTAACAAATATTACTCAACTTAAGACCAGGTTAAGGTAACAAATATTACTTAACTTAAAACCAGGTTAAGGTAAAAAATAATATTCAACTTAAGACTAGGTTAAGGTAACAAATATTACTCAACTCAAGACTAGGTTAAGGTAACAAATATTACTCAACTTAAGACCAGGTTAAGGTAACAAATATTACTCAACTCAAGACTAGGTTAAGGTAACAAATACTACTCAACTTAAGACCAGGTTAAGGTAACAAATATTACTTAACTTAAGACCAGGTTAAGGTAACAAATATTACTCAACTCAAGACTAGGTTAAGGTAACAAATATTACTCAACTTAAGACCAGGTTAAGGTAACAAATAATATTCAACTCAAGACTAGGTTAAGGTAACAAATAATATTCAACTCAAGACTAGGTTAAGGTAACAAATATTACTCAACTCAAGACTAGGTTAAGGTAACAAATATTACTCAACTTAAGACCAGGTTAAGGTAACAAATATTACTTAACTTAAGACCAGGTTAAGGTAACAAATATTACTCAACTCAAGACTAGGTTAAGGTAACAAATATTACTCAACTTAAGACCAGGTTAAGGTAACAAATAATATTCAACTCAAGACTAGGTTAAGGTAACAAATATTACTCAACTTAAGACCAGGTTAAGGTAACAAATATTACTCAACTTAAGACCAGGTTAAGGTAACAAATATTACTCAACTTAAGACCAGGTTAAGGTAACAAATATTACTCAACTTAAGACCAGGTTAAGGTAACAAATATTACTCAACTCAAGACTAGGTTAAGGTAACAAATATTACTCAACTTAAGACCAGGTTAAGGTAACAAATATTACTCAACTTAAGACCAGGTTAAGGTAACAAATATTACTCAACTCAAGACTAGGTTAAGGTAACAAATATTACTCAACTTAAGACCAGGTTAAGGTAACAAATATTACTCAACTTAAGACCAGGTTAAGGTAACAAATATTACTCAACTCAAGACCAGGTTAAGGTAACAAATTTTACTCAATTTAAGAGTAAATTAGGCATTCATAAATATATATAAAACTAAAATCTAAATGTGGAACTGTTGACTTACAGCCACGTAATCACATTCACAATTATCACAACTCTCCATAGCAAAATAGGAGAAAGAAACATTTATTTTATTTCCGTATGTTCCCTCAACCGTCCATGTACAATCTCTGTTGGGGGGATAATTTTGTGGAAAATCTAAAGATTGAATTCTACCCGAGGCTTTTCCACTTATTGTTCTCCCACATTCTAGGAAAAAATTTAATTGAAAATAAAATATTTATTCAACAACAGATTTTAAAAATTTTAAATCCTGTTGATTTAATTTGATTCTTCAAAAAATTTTGAGCAAGAATGGTAAAAAGAATAATATCTATTAGTTATCTAAAATGCAAAATAATATTAATCATTTAATACACTTGTTGATAGCCTGCCTTTTAATTAGGATTTTAATTGTTGTAATATGGTCACAATTTCTAATTAATACTTCCCCGTGCACCACAAACAGCAGTTTTATCTGTTTTGTAGGCCTATATATTAACATACATATATGTACAGATACATCATTCACTAAGCTCTATTACATATACAAAAAAGTGAGTAACAATGTAAAAGTAATAAGTAGATTTAAGAAACGTAAACTTAACATGATTTAAATATTTAAATGTGCAATACTGCAGATTAATTTAATTTTCAATCCTAACTGCTTCATATCAAAGCGCCTTTAAGCAAGATGTAAATTAACGCAAGACTGAGTCAGGGTAACAAATATTACCAAATGTTTAGGTCGTTCTTACATTTTTTTTTGTATATATCTTTATCCTCGATGTGTGAAAGTCGAATACGCGACTTAAACATAGAGTAACATCAGTTACTCCGACCCAGTCTCGAGTTGCCTGTGGCAGTTTGGGATATTATAGATTATAATTGCCCAGTAATTATGCTGCTGATTAAGTGCCGGCTCAGCAGGAGTTCATACCGTTTATAGCGCCTTACTCAAGAGCGCTACAGCATGAGATCAGTGGGGATCGAACCCTAGACCTCATGTGTGGTGTAGCAAGTGTTCTTACCACTACACCACGCTGTCGGTTTCACTAAAGTTAACAAATACCAAAAAATAAAACAAGAAACAACTGTAACAAAAAACACAGCTTACCAGTGAGATATTGAGCTTGGAACCCAGTTCCTACAATACTAGAATCTGTCCTTAACTTCACATACAAAAAGTGATCGGTTGAAACATAAGGTGGAGGGATGTGGCCCCCACATTCTCTACCCAGTGATGGGTAACCTGTTGTAGGTCCATCAAATATCTGAAAAATATTGTTTCATACATTTTATAATTTGCACTGGCAGCAGGGTGTAATGGTTTAAACACCAAGCTTTAGTACATGATGTCTGAGTTTGATCCCCACTGCTTCATTTTGTAGCACACTTAAGTAAGGTCTTAAAAACAGTATAAACTCCTGCTGAGCCAAAACTTAATCAGTGGCTTAATTTTTATGAAATTAAAATCTATAATATCCAAAACTGCCTGAGACAACTCGATAATATAATATTAATCATATTGCAAGATGCCATTTGTGTTTTGGTTACGCAAGAGTTTACATAGCTTATAGTGCCGTACTCAAGGAATTTTTGACAAACAACCCAGAATACCATAAAGTGAAGCTTAACCATAACAAAAACAATTACAGAATTAAACAGTGATCTATAACACACTTTAATAAAACATAACTAGAAACCTAATATAAACAAATATCTATTGTTTTTGATATGATTAGTAAACATACAGTAACTAATTAGTAATAAATCCAAAGCTTATATAGAAAAAATCCTATAAATATTAAAATAGAATTTTTTACCTCAACATAATCATATTCACAATAATTCCCCGACTCTAGTCCAAATGTTGTAAAAACAAGTCTAACAATTGAACCCTCAGATACTTTAATAAGCCAGTAACATTCAGTGTTGTGGTCATAAGGGTAAGGAAAGTTGGGAGATTGGAAGTAACCATCTGATGAAGTTAATGTTCCTCCACAACCTAAAGAACATCAATTTTGCTTAAATTTATTTAATAAAACTTTAATAAAATTATTTGTTTTTATTTTTATATAGCTTTATAGTCAATATGCAAAGGTCAGGTTTATGTCCAAAACAAAGGGTAAAATTTGTTACCCCAACCCTATCTTAAAGTGACCTTGGAAGTTTGGGATATTATTGAATATAATTACCCGGTAATTATGCTGCTGATTAAGTATTGGATCAGCAGGAATTTATACCGCTTTACTCAAGGGCGCTACAGCATGATATCACTAGGAATCGAACCCAGGATCTCATGTAGTGAAGCTAAGTGTTCTGACCAATACACCAGAAAAATAACCTCATGAGACTCTAAGTAATCTTACTACGAACTACTATAACACACTTATAACTGTTAAACAATCACAAAAAAGTATAAAAGCATATATAATAGTACAGTAAAGTCTTATTACTGAGATTTGATTCCAACTTTTAGCGATTTTCAAGCATTTAAATGTTTTTAAAATCTAACATTTTTGCCATTTTATAAATTAATATTACATCTGGTATGAAAAAATTTGTACCTGTTAGAGCACCGACATAAGTCATCAAAAAACCTCTGTTATTTATATAAGCATCAGTAGAAAGTTTCATGTATAGTTGATTGCTGTGCGTCACAAATGAACCGGGACTGTTTTGTCCACAATAGGTGCCAATCAAAGCTGAATTTTCATAACCTCCATTTCTGTAGAAAATGTTAGAAATTAAAAATCTGATTTAGTTATAAGTTAATAAATTTGGCAATAGGTAAAGTTTTGTCAATGTTTGTGCCATTTTGTTGTTCGATTTACAACCAAAACTAGAGCAACATTAGTTACCCTTACCCTGACCTAGTCTTAAGTTGACTAAGGCAGTTTAAAATATGAATGATATTGGTCGCTCAATAATTTAACTGCTGATTGGTTTCTTACTCAGCAGGAGTTTACATGTTTACAGCACCTTACATAAGGGCTCTACAGCATAAAAGCAGTGGGGATCAAACCCGGGACCGTGAAACAAAGTGTTCTGACCACTAAGCCATGCTGCCGGTAAAAGCTTTTTTGATGTTTTTGAGTTTTTGATTTTATTGTAAAATATTTTTTTACAAATTCACCTTATTTCCAAATAATCATAACTACAAATGCCATCAGTAGTTCCTCCTTCCAACAAGAAGTCGGTAAAATTGGCCTAAAAAAAAGTGTTTATTTCAAGTGTTAAAAAAGTGTGGACTTGAAAACATGACCTCATGTAGCTAAGGGTTCTAACCTTCACACCATACAACTAGTACTATTTACATGACTAAGATTTTTCTTACACTTAGAATTTCATACCAATTTTAAAGTGAGGTTATAATGAGTAATACAATTACAATAATCTTACTTGTATTTGCATATTAGAATCAACCACTAAAGTCCAAACACAAGATCTAGCATCAATATAATTATTGGGGTAGTTTGGTGAAGATACTAATCCTTCATTTCCATCTATTCTCTTACCACAAGCTGTGATTTAAAATAATAAAATAAACAAATAACTGGCAGTGTGGGGTACAAGTCTAAACACTTGGCTTTTCTACATAAGGACCTGAGTTCAATCCCCGCTGCTCTCATATTGAAGTGCCCTTGAGTAAAGCGATAGGAACAGTAAAAACTTCTGCTAAGCTAGAATTTAATCAGCAGCTTGTAGTTAGCGAGCAATTATAAACTATAATATCCCCAAACTGCCAACTTGAGACTAAGTCGGAGCAGCTGATGTAACTATTTGTTTAAGTCGTAAAGTCTGCCTTCCCAAATTAAGAATCAATAAATGTAAAAAAAATAATAAAATTAAACAAAATAAAACTTACCAGTGCTGGAATTAATTGTCGAGTAAGCGGCTGCAAATCCGTCAGAATTAATCGAATTATCAGCAAAGAAATAAAGAGTTAAAGTATATCCACTGCTTACTACTGTGGGGGGAGGTACATCACCACAATATCTAAATAAAAATTGTTATTTATACGAGTATTACAAAACTTGTAAATTAATTTTTTTTAAAAGTTTATAAATTAAATCAAAATATATTTTTTAAATGCAAAAAAAATCAACTTTAACTTTAATTCTTGCATTAAAATCAAAAAAATTCACTTAAATCTACCTTCCCAATGATAATGAGTTGTTAGTTGGTCCATCAAAAATCTCCACATAATCCCTACAATTACCATTAACATCCTGTGATTCAAGTGAGAACGAGATAAACTGAAAATTAATGATAAAAACGGGGTCCACGTTGATATAGTAAATACAGGTCGCCCCATGAGGATAAGGGGTAGGGTGAGAAGGGCTTTGAAGCACCCCAGTGGGTTCTGTGTATACCCCTCCACAGCCTAAAATATAAAACTTTGTTATTTTTGGAACAGGTAAGGGGTTAGAAGACTTGACTTCAATACATGAGGTCTTTGGGTCGATTTCCACTGCTGTCATGCTGTAACGCCCTCAAGTTAGGTGACTTAAAATGATGCGAATTCCTGCTGAGCCAATTCTAGATTGACAGGTTAATAATTGTGCAATTATATCCAAAACTGTCAAAGATGGTCATAATCATCTCTTAATGGTGGCTTGGTCTTAAGCTACCCTTGGCTGTTTAACAAACCGTTGCTGATTTAGTAATATAGAAGATAAAAGTTTTATACATTTAATACTGTCAAAAATAAATAATGATCACAGCTTATTAAAGATTGCTACAAAATAAAAGCCTTAACAATCAAACCCATAGTAATAAAGGAATTTAAGTTAATTACAACCACTTTAAAAAAAAAATAGAATATTACCTGTATATGGGGATGTATAGGTTGCCATAAAACCACTCCCTCCAACATAAGGATCAGTGTGGAAATGAATCCACAAATAATTAGCTGAACTCTGTATTGGAGCACTCACATTTCCACAAAGTCTGGAGAGTAAGGGAGATCCCTCACTTGACCCATCCCTAATCTGGAATATGTTTTTATTGATTAATTCTTAATCTAAATTTCACTTTGCGGGTGACATTGTGTAGTGGTTACAACACCGGGCTTTATAACATTAAGCCCTGAGTTCGATCCCCACTAAATATACTTTTGTAGTGCTTTTAAAAAAATTAACTCCTGTTGAGCCAATAATAAATTAGCAGATTAATTTTTAACATTTATATTCAATAATATTTTAAACTGCACAAGTCAACTTAAAACTGGGCCAAGTTAGCAAATGGTACATTATAGTTTAACTTTTTCTTAGTAAAGATAAATAAATACAAAAATGTACATTTTATAAAAAAAATTGCAATATTATTTTTGATTTACTGCAAAAAAAGGCCCATACCCACTGCATTTTGTAAATTATAACTATATTAACCCATTTTTAATTTGTAGTTACAGGTTAAAACTATAATTTTTGACCTTACTTTATAATTTTTTTTTAAAGAAATGTTACCTCAATATAGTCGTAATCACAATTAGGTTCATGTTCTAACTCAAAATCATTGAAAGTTAAGACAATCACGTGACCAGGTTCTTGTCTTATGATGTAATAACAATCTTTGTTACTTGGATAAACATCAGGATAATACGGAGACAATAAGGTCCCAGTTTCATCTAAAATTTTTATTTTTATTGAATAATATTTGATTTTTTTGGTGTTTACTGTTAATTAATTAACTTGTTAATTATTTTTTGAAGTGGCATAATAAAGTAGCCAAAACACTTTGGTTGACAACATGAAGTCATGGGTTTGATCCTCACTGCCACCATATAATAGTCTGATATAAAAAAGACAAACTTCTGTTGAGCCAATACCTAATCTGCAGCTCAATTAATGGAAAATTAAAATCTATTTTTATGGAATATTAAAATTTCTTTATCTTTATCCTCGTAGGAAGGTCTAATAGGCAACCTAAACATAGAGTAACATCAGTTACTCCAACCCAGTGTTGGACCTTTGGCAGTTCGGGATATTATAGTTTATAATTACCTGATAGTTATAAGTTGCTGATTAGATTTTAGCTGAGCAGAAGTTTACACCATTTATAACACCTCACTCAAAGGTGCTACAGCATAAAAGCAGTGGGGATTAAACCAATGACCTTATGTGGTGTAGCAAGTGTTCTCACCACTACACCACACTGCCAGTATATTATCCCAAACTACCAAAGTCACTTTGAAATAGGATTGGGGTAACAAATGTTACTTTAAGTTTAAGGGATATTTTCTTTTTAAAAATGCAAAAAAATTTTTTTTTTTAACCTGTATAAGTTCCTCCACATTGGACGGTGTAAGTTGCTCTAAATCCACTCCCACCTTGGAGTTCATCAGATTTAAACTTCATCCAAAGATCATTTGTGGAGGAGGTATAAGGAGGTGGGATTGTGCTTCCACAATGTCTTGCCACTAGAGGAGCTGACTCATCTGGACCATCCCGAACCTAAGGAAAATTTTTAAAATCTTTTTCACAAATTTTCTTAAAAATTATTATTTCTGAAAAATGTTTTGTTTTTTCAAAAAAGGATTTATTCTTAATGTGAGAAAAATATCTTTAAAACATTAGATTAATGTTTGTTACCCTGATTTATTTTTAAGGGGACTTATAAAATTTAAAATTACTTAAAGGTTCTACAAAAAAAAGTCATGGGAACTAAACCTAGGACCTTATATAGTATAAGTGTTAAAACGTACCACTTTATTTAAAAAGATTTTAAGCTCAATTCTTACTGCTTTCACATTGCATCACTCTTAAATAAATTGTCAAAACTACTTCGAAACCTCAAGTCTATTAAACTTACATTATTGGTCAGGTTGTCAAACCAACAACAATTATTTTAAATATAAGTTAGCATACCTCAATATAATCGTAAATACAAGATTCATGATCCTCTATGTCCATATCTGTAAACTCCAACCAAATAACTCCACTATCTTTAATGTGGATTTGCCAGAAACATTCCTGTATAAAAAATAGTTGCTTTTTAACTTACATAAATTTATAAAAAAGAGTTAAACCAGTAATATAAAAGTGAAATTAAATTAATCTAAATTCGCCTAAAAAAAATAATTAAAAAATTAACAAAAAAGTGTTTAAAATTAAATATTTTACAACTGCTTTTGAATAATACTTTTTAAACATAATAAAATGTTTGAATCACCTGTAGATTCATGTAAGGATTGGGCCAGTTTGGTGAAATAATTATTCCGTCATCTTCATCAAAATATCCTCCACATCCAGATATTGAAACTTAACAAAATATGTATTTTTAATTTTATACAATGGTGGTATGATAACAAAGTAAAAGTGTGAAAAAATGGCAACATTTTTTTGTATATATCTTTATCCTCGATGTGGGAAAATTGAATGCGCGACTTAAACATAGAGTAACATCAGTTACTCCGACCCAGTCTCGAGTTGCCTGTGGCAGTTTGGATATTATAGATAATAGTTGCCCGATAATTATACTGCTGATTAATTGCTGGCTCAGCAGGAGTTCGTACCGTTTACAGCATGAGATCAGTGGGGATTAAACCCACGATCTCATGTGTGGGGTAGCAAGTGTTCTTACCACTCACTACACCACGCAAATTAAAATCTATAATTTCAAATATAAAATGGTAATATTTAATTTTAATAAATAGTTTTATGTTTTTTATTAAATACACATTTATAAAAGTGCTTTTAAAACAACACAAATTATGTTTGAAAATTTAAACAAACGATAATTAAATTTATATAAAATTTTTTTTTATAGAATTATAGAGCAAAGCCAAAGCCCAGATAAATAAATTTATAAATACACAACTGACTAAAAATAAGCCTACAGATTTAAAAAAAATTGTTAATAAATATGTGTCCAAATAGACTTTAATTTTTCTGTGTTTAAAAATCTTTTTTTCTTACCGGGTTGACTGCCCCATACAATATGGAATCCATTATCATTGAACTGATTATCAGAATGGAAATGAATCCAGACAGCTGGGGAAGTTGTTAGAAGAGGGGGTGGAGAGATGGTGCTGCAGTATCTCGCTAACACTGGATCACTTTCCGTTAAACCATTTCGAATCTAAAAAAAAGAAAATTCAATAAATATTACATAGAAGATGGTGTTTTTGTTAAATTTCGAGACACCTCTAAAAAAAATACAATTAACAAAATGTTGATGCTGTAAAAACTTTTTTAAAAAAAGGACTTAAAAATATGCAGTTTTGTTTGAAAGGTCCTAAATTTTAAAATTTAAAAAACAACATAACGAGGACCGTTAAATATGAGACAGAATTAGCAAGGACAGTAAGGTAGAATAAAGAATTAGCGAGAACCAATAAGTACAAGAATGGAATTAGCAAAAAATAAGACAAATATAGGGAGAACTAAATTATAAGAGAGGATTACCCAAAATCAAAACATAAAAGAAAAATTTGGATCAATTTTTTTTTAAATAAAACACAAACAATTTTTACCTCAACATAATCGGACAAACAATCTTCGTGAGTTTCCAAGTTTAACGAAGCAAATAAAAGTTGAATCACATATCCCGGTTGGACCACAACCGTCCAATAACAATCAGCATCAAGGGGGTAATTACCTGGGTAACCAGGGGTTGTGATGTCACCAAATTCTTGACCTCTAGTATCACCCCCACACACTATAAAAGTTCAAAAATATTTTAATTTTTTTTAAAGATTGTTTTTTTGTTTTTTATTATTAAAAATAATTCTTGCTATTTTTTTAAACACTTTTGAGATCATGTAAATTAATCATTTTTAGATTTACTCTATAAACCCTAAATATTTTAATATTACCCTAACCCCACAAAATATACCCTAAATTTACCATGAATATTCCAATTTATACTTCAACCCAACTAACAAAACCACAAATTTACCCTAAATATCCCTAAATTACCCTAACCCAACTAAATTTACCCTAAATAAACCTATGTTACCCCAACCCACCTAAATATACCATATATATTTACATATTTACCTTACCCCAACTAACAATACTCAAATTTACCCTAAAAACCCCCATATATACCTTAATAGTCACTATATGTATAGCTATAGATAAATATAAATATTTTATAAACTAGATAATTGAAACATATTTTTCTTATTTTTTACAGTTTTAAAATTTCGTTACTTTTACAGTCCTTAAATTTTTGAAAATTGTGAACCAACGGAATATCTTTCTTACAAATTAATAAATAACTTTAACAAGTGGAAACAATTTTATGAATTTTTAAACAAACCTGGATCTGCGGAAGTCCAAACAACTTGAAAACCGAGTCCATTATTTTGAGAGTTGGAATAAAACCAAAAATACATTGTATTATGGGTTGAAATGAGTGGGTCACCTGGGGGCGTAGTTCCACAATAATGTCCTAAAAAAATTTTAAAAAATTATATTTTAAAAAATTTTCATGTGCTGTAACTTCACTTACCAAATATAAATTAACTGTTAAAAAACTCTGAAAACCAATAAGATTAAGCCAAAGTATCAAAAGTGGTTTATGATAAAAACTTGCTGTACCGCCCTTGAGTAAGGCGCTATAAACGGTATGAACTTCTGCTGAGCCAGCTCTTAATCAGCAGCATAATTATCAGGCAATTATGATCTATATAATATCCCAAACTGCCACAGGCAACTCGAGACTGGGTTGGAGTAACTTATGTTACTCCATGTTTAGGTCGCGCATTCAACTTTCCCACATTGAGGAGAAAGATATATACAAAAAAAAATAAATAAATAAATAACCTTAGAAGGGAACATATGACATATACAAAGACTTTTAAAATTAAAAAAAACTGCAGTTTGTTGTTCCCGGGCATATTTTTCTAGTCACAAGTTGCCACTATATCTGACATTTAAAATGCAGCCTGTAAGACATGACTAGATAATTAATACAGTTTAATTTATTAAAGTTACCAATTTGGTGAGCAGAAGCACTTGGTCCATCATGAATTTGAAGAAAATCGTTTGCGCAACTATTAGACTGTTCAAGGTTAAATATTGGAAAAGTTACCTCTATTATCTATAAATGTTAAAAAATAAATAAAAAACTGTTATTTCTAAAGCAAAAGTAACAAATTTACAAAATATATCTATTAAAATAAAAATTAAAAATACAATTATTAAAAAAAAAAATTAAAAAATCTGTCTATTAAATACAAACAAAACATTAAAAGTACGACCAAAATTTAATATTATGTTTCTTTTTTACCTTTCCAGCAGAAACTTCGATGACCCATGCACAACTTTTCCCATTTGGATAATTTTGTCCAGTGTTGCCAGGGAAACTAAATGAACCAGAACTTTGTTGGTAATAAGCACCACAACCTAAAAGAGTTAAATAATTATTTTCATGTTTTTATATATAAAGCACTCTGGCATGGTAAAAAAGGAAATTAAACCCAAGCCTTTTATGTCTTAAAGCAGGGGTTCTTAACCGGGGGTAAATTTACCCACTGGGGGTAAAGTATATCTACTGAGGAGGTATAATTACTGAAAAATATCATAGTTATTTAGGACATTTAAGTAGACGTTATTTTTCACATGACCTCGTCAAAAACAATCGTGTCTTTGGCAATTAAAAAAACTTTTTTTGATATTTGCTGTGGTAAACAACACAAAAAAGAATGTTTTACATTTTTTCACAAGGGGCCACCACGAGGATGAGGGTAAATTTTACCTTTTCATTCGACAAGGGGTAATAGAGACAAAAAAAGTAAAGAACCCCTGTCTTAAAGTAAGAGTTAAAGTCCTCAAGCAAAAAAAATTAACAGTTTTTTAGCTAAGACAAAAAATTTAAATATATATGTAAAATTTAAATATATATATATATGTATATTTAAGTTAAAGTCTTTTAAAATAAAAAGAACTGTCATTTATGGTACAAGAGGTAAATTTTCGCATGCACATACTATTTAACCATATTACAGCAAATAAAATGCAGCTGATAGAGAAGGCAAATAATTAGATTCTACCTGATTGGTCAATTTCACAATTAACCCCCGCAAAGTTGGTGGTACACTGACAAGAATACCCATTCACCCCATCATAGCAAGTACCCTGATTTAAACAGGGGTTACTGCCACATTCATCGATGTTCGCCGAACATGAACCCCCACTCCAACCAGGGTCACATTGACAGATTTGTGACCCACCTCCATCAGACTAAAATTTAAATATAAAAATTTTTAATATAAATTTTTTTTTACTAAGTTAATTTTTTTTTTTTATTTTTGTTTATCCTTATATTGGAAAGATTGACTTCACGATTTAAACATAGAGTAACATCAGTTACCCTGACCAACTTTTGAGTTGCTTTTGGCAGTTTAGGATATTATAGATGATAATTGCCTAATAATGAAGCTACTTGTTGAGTGTTCGTTCAGCAGAAGTTAATACCGTTTATAGCACCTTACTTAAAGTCACCACACCATGGAAACAGTGAAAATCAAACCCAAGACCTTATTTAGTGAAGCCAAGTGTTTTGATCATTACACAAATCTGCCAGCTTACCCTAACCCCTACTTTGAAATATTCCCTTTAATTTGTAAAATAAAAAGTTGACTTGATTTTCACTAAAATGTTTAGTAAAATGTCGTTTTTGAAATTTTTTTGGGAGTGTCCTTTCAGTTAAACAGTTTTGATAATATGGGTGGATCCTCTTATTAACTAAGTACTTGGATCTTGAAAAGTATTTAAACACTAAATGGATTGACTTTACTTAATATTAACTTACAGCACACTGTCCATTCTGACAAGAGTTAAGACAATCATCAGACGATAAAGTGCAACCATTCGGTCCAAACCCATTCCCAGTATAACCAGCAGGACATTGACAAGATACAAAAACTGCACTAATAGCTAAAAATATAAAAAAATTATGAATTTTTACACAACAACTGATGTTCCAGCTAAAATATATAATTTAGGTTAGAGATTTTAAGTAAATAAATAAATATTTTTACCAACTGCTAAAAAAGAATATACATTACTCAAAAAAATTTACTCTTTATTAATTAGTTTATTATGAATATTAATTTTTTCATGGTAAAGTTACCTGGGTTATAAACACAAGTAGCAATGGGATGACAACCTCCATTATCAACTGTACAAGGATCCTGTGGTGTACACACAACCCCATCACCAGTGTAACCTATTTAAAAACATTATATTGTCACTATAGCAGAAAAGCACAAAAACAATTTTTTAAGAAAATAAAAATCATGAAAATAGATTAACTACCTTCAATAACTAAATACTCAATTTAACTAACATACATAAAACGGGCAGCGTGGTGTAGTGGTAAGAACACTTGCTACACCACACATGATGTCGTGAGTTCAATCTCCACTGATCTCATGCTGTAGCGCCCTTGAAGAAGGCAATAAAAACAGTATGAACTCCTGCTGAGCCAGCACTTAATCAGCAAGATAATTATCGGGCAATTATAATCTATAATATCGCAAACTGCTAAAGGCAACTTGAGACTGGGTAGGTGTAAATGATGTTACTCTATGTTCAAGTCGGGCATTTAACTTTCCCACATCGAGGATAAAGATATATATATACACAAAGAAAATAGCACAAAGGGCATTGCATGAATTTAATACTTATGTTCAAATATAAACTATGCTACCTTTTTAGTGGTAGATATAGTAAGAGTTTACATAAATCAAACAACTTGTTTAAAACCAACCTCCTGGACAAGCGCCACACATAAATGATCCAGCAGTGTTAATACATGTCACTAGTGGCGCCATAGAGCAACCTCCATTTTGAGTTGCACATTCGTTTATATCTGTGCAAGCCCATCCATTACCAATATAACCTGATCAAAAAACAGGTTTAAAATAGAAATGTTTTAAAGTATATTCGTGGTAATAATAACCAAGTCGTTAGGTAGCATAAAATCATACTAAAAAAATTGTTTTATATCTTTAAATGTTTTAAAATCATGGAATTAATTAATTTAGTGTAATTTTTATTGACAGTTATATTATTGGATGTTTAAAAAAGTTTTTTATAAGCTTTTTAGGTTTTTAAGTTTTTTAAATTTTAAGTACAATAAAAAAATTTCAGGTTTAGAAAAAATTTTGATTTTAAGATTTTTAGATTCAATATTTAGATTTTTAAAATTTAACATTACCGTTAGGACAAGGCCCACAACTATAAGAACCAGGGTTATTATAACAAGTAACTTCAGGATTTTTAGAGCAAGGTTTAGCTAAACATTCATCAATGTCACTGTTACAAGCTGGGTCTGATGATCCATCAGTCATTTGCCAACCAGCCTAAATTGTCAATTTTTGCTTTTACATATTAACACTAAGATAGAACATATTTAATATATTCATTTGTTATATATGTGTGCCTTGATTGTATAGAAAGTGTAACAATGCCAGTATAAATGATCTTTAACTTAAATAGAGATAGACTGACAATTGCTATTATGATACAGTGATATTCAAAAATTAAATAAATCTTAAAAAATAATTGTCCACCCCTTGATCGACATTTTAATTGTCGGTATATTGCCGCAACTCTTAACTAATATGTGCTCGTAATAATCTAACCATGCACCACGAATGGCAATTTTATTTATTTTGGAAGCCTATATTATGGACATACATATATATATATATACAGCTCCATTACATATAGATCAATTTCAGAATAAAATAAAAACATTAGATTAATACATAAAAAACATTAAAAAATTGTTTAAAAATTAAAAAGATTTTCAAAAATAATTTTTTTTATCCAAACCATCTTACATCGCAGACGCATGAATATTTCGGTTGACCCGGTTGATCACGATGGGCATCGACACAAACTCCGTGATCACATTTCGCATTTCCATCGGAACAGTCATCTTCTTTGGAGGTACAGAATGTTCCAGAATACTCTGGAGGACAATGGCATCTGCGTGACATCACAAAAGGTTTATTGCGCAGTAAAAAGTCATAAAATTTGATTGTCAACCTTTTGACCGAAAAGCGTTATATAATAAATTTTTTAAAATAAATAAAAACTGCGAAATTTTTAATAGAATAATAAAACAATTCAATATTTGTAATATGGTAATTACTTAAAGCTCAAGGGCAAAAAAAATATATAAAAATTTACAAGTTCTTAGTGCCTTTTAAAAGCACGTTAAAACTGAGTTGAGGTAATCAGAATAAATGATTAGAATTTGACATTTGAATATATATATGGTAAAATAATAAGCACTAATAATTTACCTGAAAGATCCAACTAAGTTTTCACAGGTTCCCCCATTCTGACAACCTGCCCCTATAGCTGACAAAGTGTTACATTCATTGACATCAACTGCACAAGTTGGCCCCTGTAAAAAAGTTAAAGTATTTTTTGAATGTTATACAACATTATAAACTATAAAAAAAATTGGTTAAGTCATAATATCCAAGGTTTGATTCCCAGTGTTGCCATTTGTTCCTGCTTAAACCATAAACAAATTTAAATGGGACAAAACACCAAGTTATTAATATCAAAAAATTAAAAGGGCAACTAAAAATCAGTTTCAGATTACAAACAGCACCTCATGGTTACCTCATATTATAAATATCCTCCCAAAAAACTTTAAATTAATTTATATATATATATACATTAAAAGAATACTTGCTTAGCAATAAAAAAATCCCCAGAAAATTGTTACTTGTATTAGCAAAGCACTCTTAATTTTATTGGTTTTAATGTATTTATTTAGATATCATAAAAGCGTTAATACTGTAAATTAAGTGATTAAATTTTATTGTTTTAAATATAAAGCTATAAAATATTGTTGAACCAGTGGGTATACGGTGTTCCGATAACAGTTAATCATTGAAATAAGACACATAAAAGAGATTTAACAAATTAAAATAACAAACATAAAACAATGATTTACTAAGAAATTATTTACATCCAAAAAATTAAAATTATGTAAAAAAAAAACTAATAACTTGCAGCAATCAATTTTTATAGCTTGAAAAATTTAATTTTTAAGCCATTTTTTATTTGGTATTTTATTCTACACTACATATATATATGAAAATATTTAATAAACCGATTTATTTCATTGTTTGAATCGAATGCGCGTCTTAAACATAGAGTAACAGCAGTTACTCCAACCCAGTCTCGAGTTGCCTGTGGCAGTTTGGAATATTATAGATTATAATTACCAGATAATTATACTGCTGATTAAGTGCTAGCTCAGCAGGAGTTCATACCGTTTATAGCGCCTTACTCAAGGGCGCTACAGCATAAGATCAGTGGGTATTAAACCCACAACCTCATGCGTGGTGTAACAAGTGTTCTTACCACTACACCACGTTGCCGGCATTGGTGAGGCTTGAACTAGTAGACCAACCACACTACAACACTCATAAAATTTGTGTTTTAATACCTGATATTGATCCACACATTGGCACAAATAAGATTTATATAAATCAATACAAGTTCCTCCATTTAAACATGGACTTGATCCACATTCATTGTTGCCCAAATCCTAAACAAACCATAATTATTGTCAAAATTAAAAAAAAAAACTACTTTTAAATAAATCCTAAAAATTATTTTTAAAAATATAAATCAAATCAAAATAATTTTCCTATTATCAAAATATAAAACTTCCATATTAAATTAATTTCGTAAAAGTTAAACTTACAGTTGAAATTCCATTGACACTTGTTTGCAAAGTTGTCACCTAAATACCACAAAAATACTTTAACAAAAGTTTAATAAATTATTTAAATTATGTAACATATTAAATAAAAAAAAAAAGTTATACTTAGTTACCCATAAAAAAATATTTTAGCTTGGAAAAATGTTAAAAATCATACATTATTAAGGCTCATATGTTGATTTAATTTAAAAAATAAAAAAATCATGTTAAATGAAAAAAAAATTTTAACTGAAGTCTTACATCAGTTTGTAGTTTTTGAATTTTTGAGTTGTGGTCGTTGATTTGAGATTGTAGAGAAATAATAATTTCAGTATTATTATCAACCTGGGCCTGCATATCAGAAGATATCCCTCCATTCACTTTAATATCATTTATATCTTGTTGATTTTGGGCAACCTGTATATAGTGAAAATATTGTTAAATTACGTAATAGGTATGACAAAATGGGCTGGGTTGATAAAATGAACATACTGTACAAAGAAAGGATCATGGGTAAGATTTTACACTATAATATCACAAAGTAAGAATAGACCTATACAACCTGCATATAAATGATTATATAGCTGGGTATTTAGCCTACCCACATGTAGAATAAATAAAGGTTTCATTTAAAATAAAACTTTAATTTATATATTTGCATTCTTATTAACCAATTGCAATATAAACTATTAAACAAACAAATCTTTACAGAAATTGGTCAAGTATAATTGATGTCAATATTTACAAATTTATATAACAGCAAACATCATGGTTTACAAGGCATAAAAAAGTGCAAGTCATAACAGAGTTATATATGCGATGAAGTATGTACATGATATGGATTAATGCACGCTGTTGTATGCTTTTTTCCCATTTAAGCATTTCAGTATTAACAAATTTATCCAGCATAAATAACTTAAAAAGTTAAAGTAAAATGGTGTAATTTTACTAAAATTAAAAAGTTTTGACCAATCATGATATATTTTGGCATAAATTTTTTTTAAAACTTTTATTCCGGTGAAAAGTTAAGTTCGGCAGTATTCCTAAGCATTACTTAGGCTATGACAAACCTTACTAAAACCTAAAAACAGTCATAATGCATTAAATGTTAAAGTTAAATTTTTACCTGTTTTGTCATTCCATCCAAATCAACATCATTCAAATTTAAATTTCCCTGCCCTGATGTTTTAAAACTTATGTTGTAGGTGTCACCAGTTTGAAATATTAGGTGGCCACCGCTTGTATACATCCGCGGCCTAAAAAAGTATAACATAAGTAAAAATTACCCGTATTTAAGCTTAATTAAATTATTATAAAGGAGGCGTTTTATGTTATTGACAAAACTGTGTAAATAATTTGGCAGTACACACAAAAAGTGTTACACACAAAATGTCTGTATAAACAATTTAAAATGGTTTAGAGAAGCAAAACACAAAATTTGAGTCGGATTTTTATTTTCTGAAGACAAGTTCTTTTTAGCGCCTAAACTTTACATGGTCACGTGACCATTTTTTCAAGTTTAAATTTTTTTTAAATAAATTACAATTTATCCTCGATTCAAACTTAAACCAAAAAAAAGTTAAAATAAAGTTGTTTTTAAAAACTTAAAATATAATTAGCTGTTTCAATGTTACATTTTGAATGTGTAGTTATTTAAATTCTACCTGTAGCATTAACAGACGGTTCAAAATCACTTATACGTTGACCGTTATCAAATTTTAACCTCTAAATTTGCAGCCTAAAAAACTTAAAATCTAAGGGCTACGATTTACTTACTGTGCCTCGATTGAGTACACCGTAGCTTTTCCATGTGTATCTATAGCATCAGAATAACTTTGGTCTTTGTTTTTAACCTTTCCCAAAACCGAGTTACCTGCTAAACTGCCACTTACAAAAATTGAAATTAACAAAAGCAAGCGCAAACCAATGATTAGGTTCGCCATGATTTATAGCCTAATAAATTCTAAAATTAAAACATATATACCCTTAATTATTTTAAATTTCATTATTATTTTCACTTTTAATTAAAGTAAAGCTTCTAATACAGTCTTCCTAAAAACCTTTTTTTTATTTTTTACTAATTTTGATCTGATCAGTGATTTAAATAAAAACAATTGCGAAACCAAACTAAAGCAACAAAATATTTTAAAATTATTTTTTTTAAACACAGTTAAATTATTATTTTACTACAATTCCACATTTCAATTTTTAGGAATAATATTATACCAGTAACAAACTGCCATTTGCATTAAACAAACAAGCAATAAAATACCGTTGGCTTTCTGTAAATATTGCAATTTTAATCGCTCGTCAAAATACATGCATTTTATACCATTACAATGGGGCCTACGTAGGTTAATGTGGCTTAATAAACAATGTGTATCAAAAAGTAACTGTAGTACGGGGCACGAAATAGTTTTACGATTTTTATAGTTTAATCTGCAAAGTTGTCGTTTTAAAATACGAGGTCAAATGACCTAGATGCCCTTAGTTATGTTGATTAAATAAATAATAATGTGCCGTTTGGAACGCTTTACTTTAATGAAAAATGTGTACTCAGTAAATATAAATTTATTGGGACCTAAATATTATTTTATTGGTTGTCTTCCTTTAACAATATTTTTCTGTATAGCCTATTAATAATACCTATAGAAAAACAGTTTTTTTAAAGCCTAATTTAGATAAAAATTGACTAATACAATAGCAAAGAGTAAAACAACACATGACATAACTTTGTTGATGTAATAGTAATTGTTTTAAGAAAATATAAATTTCCACTTTTTTGACAATGCCCATGACACCGTAATTGTATGAGCTTGATAAAGAAAAATCCCGGTGCTTAGTCATTGAAAATTTATAAAAACTATTATGTTATATCCGTATTAGTACATACAGAAAAGTAATATTATATTTAACAAAAAGAGGTATAATGTATTAAATATAAATAATAAGAGTTATGTTATATGCAATTTAATGTTTGATAAGGAGAGTTAAGGGACAATGCAGGTTAGATATACCCATTAGAATTTGCACACGATATGCACTAAAACTTAATCTATTATTAATAACTAAAAAAGAAAAACTTTAAATATGAAACTAAAAAAAAACTCGAAAAAAAGATTACCGCTGAAATGACATTAAATTTAGGCAAATACAAAATAACAAAGTTTTTATATCAAAATAATTTAAAAAAAATTCAAATTAAGGAAGAGTTAATTAAAAGAGGTCAATTTTGTGCAGACGTCATAATCCAACTAACACACGTCACTATAGCACCCTTCTCCAATCAAATTGAACCCTATTTCCAAGTAAATATACAAAGTTAATAACTTTTGTAATCCAATGACTTACGCGCGCCCAAGCGGAAGTTATTAAAATCGAAAGAATTTGTTTGGCCAAACTTTACACAAAAACAAAAACTTTAAAATGTATAGAAATTGAGAGAATCCCCTTTTTTATTTCGTAGAAACTAGGTTCTTATGACGCCACAACCACGGTAATCGGAAACAATTAAATAAGGCCGAGGTTCGAATTTCTGTTTAAAAGTTTAGAATGGCTGGGTAGAGTATTTTTCATAGAAGTTAAGATTACGTTAATAGAGCGTGCATTTTCTTGTAAAACAGCACAATTTAAAGCCCTGGTTTTAGATTTAAATTGACAGATGAATTAAAATCATATTGTCTTAACATATATATATAGCTGCATGATAATTTGAGCTAGATTAGCAATACCAGTCTTAAAAACTTGAATTTGTAAAATATAAAAAAGAATTACCGAAAAAAATGGTTGGATTTACGGCATAAGTTAAAAACATCTTCATCTTTAAAGGTTATTTTATAAGATAGAATCATTCGAAATAACATTGAAATAAAAATAATATTAATATATTTTTAGAAGTTACTACATTTTTTAACAACTTAATAAAATGCAAAAAATTGCTACCATAATTTTATGTTTTTTTATTAATTTTGCAGTGTCTAAAAAAAATAAAGCAACTGGTAAGTAACATGCTTTGTCTTATAATTTTAAGCAGAAATCTTCGGCTATAACAGTGGGGTAAAAAAAACATAACATTTCATTAATCTAACCAAAATTTTGGTAATAAAAACACATTTTAAATTTTTAATAGAAAGGGGTTAAGTGTATGGTTTGTAATTAAAGTAACCCTTTTCCTTGCCCTTTAAATATATGCTTTATTATTATTATTATTATTATTATTACCTAATATTTATACTTGTGCTTAACAATTAAATATAATATTTAAAAAAAACCACAGCTGCCCGTTTTTTGTGCCATTTTATTGTTAAACGCCTGTTATTTTTTGTTTTAAGTTCCATTAGAAGGTGTGAATGGGCAACTGCTAGAATGGGTCGGATATGTACCAAAACCAGGCATAATATCAATGGAAATGTACGATGCTGAAAACGTTTGGCAAATCAAATTTCAACTTTGGCCGAAAAAACAGACGGTAAAAATTTTATGATTAATCTAATTTTAGTTAATTATTCAATCCCGTTTTTAAATTGCTATTGCCATTCACATATATTATAACCCAATGAGTTGATTAAATTAGCCTTACTTAAAAACGTTACAACGTGCAAGCTAAAGGAATAAAACTCATAAACTTTAAAGGAATCAAACTCATAAGCTTACGCATTATAATTAAAGTAATGGCTTTGAACTAATTACCCACTGCCAATTAATTTAAAAAGTTTAGAATTGTACAAATACACATATAAAAAAAATTTCGTATCGCACTTTAATGTGATATTTTTTACATTTTTATTGTAAGCTTATAGTCCTCTGTTTAACAATTATTGTTATCACAGATTACAATTCAGTCTTCAACGGACAGACGACTTAAAAAGTGTTCCGTGGAAGCAGAAGTCCTAGGTATACGTAGCAATTTTTCAATTTTCATCTTTTTTAAGGAAGAAGAACTCGATGTTTATATGGACGGAGAGATAAAATTAAATTACCCGTAAGAAATTTTACGAATTTCTAAACATTAATATTTTAAACAAAATTTGGTTTTTAATTTATTTTTTTTAATTTAAAATTTTTTGATAGTTAAATTAGTTATTACAGTTTTATTTTTTGTAAATTTTTAATTAACTTTTTAATTTTTAAAGATTTGATGAAAATATCACACCCTTACGTTCTATACGAGTATATGGAAGAGTAACAACCCATACTTTAAGTTTTATAACTATACCCATTGCAGGTAAGATTTCATATTTAAAAAATCAAAAGTTAATCAATATGAAACTATTTTAATCCTGTGGCTTATATGATAACATTTTTAAAAATGAGTTTTTTTAAAAAGCAATATATAAAAAATGTCAACCAGTAACTTTTCTTAACCAAGCTAAAACTTAATATCGTTTATTTCCATATCATAAACAAACAAGCATCATTACAAAGTAATGCCTGTAACCTAATTTTCGTAGCTGAAAAAATAAATGAGCGGTCTTGTGGTACTGCGATATCTGAGAACATTAGAGTTCCCGAAACATGCAGATGTAAACCTGATGATCCAGCCGCTTGGAAAATAGTTGGTGGGAAGGATGCCATCCCCGGTAAACTTCCGTGGCAGGTATAATATTTTCGTTTATCCTCGGTGTACAAAGACCGGTCGAATGTTTTACCTTTTACTATAACTACCGAGAATATAAAATATTACAAACAAGATGATGTATCTATAATACCTAACTTAATTATGTATTTTTTATATATTTATTTATCTTGGATGTGGAAAGGCCGACATTACAAACTTACATTGAGTAACATCCGTTACCCCGACTCAGTCTCGAGTTGTCTTTGGCAGTTCGGAATATTCTAGATTTTAATTACTTCTGATTAAGTTTTGGCTCAGCAGCAGTTTATACCGTTTGTAGTGCCTTACTTAAAAGCTTTACATCATAAAAGCAGTGGGAATCAAATCCAAGACTTCATACCCTGATTTTGTATTTATAGCTATATAGTAGTAACAACCTTTAATTTAAACAGACAACATTATCTTGATTTTAATTGTTGTATTATATTTTGGTTAAGGTTTCGATTCGTGCCCGCTCACCATATGAGAACGTAAGAGGGTACCCTCACAGATGTGGAGGAACTCTGATTGGACGATGTTGGGTGTTAACTGCTGCCCACTGCTTTCCAGCAACTACATCAACGTAAATTTCATGACTATTTTTTATGATTGCTAAATCAAAAAAACTTTTTAAAAAATCTGCCCAAAAAGTATACCTCAAATTAAAAATATGTTTCTTTATAAAAAGAACCATATCTTGTCCCTTTATTAAACCTTTATTGTTACATTATTGTCCCCTAATTATTACATAATTATACCTATCTTATTTCCCTGTCCCAATATTATCACCAAATTAAAACATGTCAAAGAAAAATTCAACTCTTAAGTTTTTTTAACACAACTCTTAAGCCTGTAAAAGATTTTTTTCAAAAAATTGGTCTATTTAGTTATGTTGTTCTGGCAATTTTTCTTGTTTAGATATTTTTTTGAAGGTTCTCATATCCCAGACTTAAATAGTAATTGTCCTATAGAATACTTGTACCTTGAAATACTTATAAAATGTCCAAACGGTATATTTCGGCCAGTAAATTTTTATATTCTATTGAGATGCATTTTTTGTACAAAAATACTTGCCCTTATTAAGTAAATTTAATGGGAAATTCTTGCTATTAATATTGTTTACCTACATAAGTAAGTTACCAATATGTTTTAACCATTTTAGAGCCCTGAGACGGGTATATGTTAGAGTTGGAGACTACAACAATAAAGACGATTCGTTTTGTGGCAACATTCGAGATATCGAAGATTCTCAGGACTTTGATATTCGGAAGGTTTATATACACGAGAAGTTTGTAAGAGATCCGTTAAGGAATGATATTGCATTAGTTCGGCTGAAGCAATGTGTTCAATACGGGTAATATTTTAATTATTGTTGTAAGCTGATAAATAGTAAATGTACTGTAATAGGTAAAGTAAACACAAGTTCTGTTAAAGATATTGGGTTTAAACAGCCACTAGTATTTTGCCTTTGGGGGGATTTTAGTACAATATAACTTTTTGTAAAACATAATTATATTAGTATGACATGAAATTTTTGTTTTTAAACAAGTAAATTTTAGGTTAATTATAGGTAATGCATCTTACTTTCTGTTGTTAAGAACAGTTTTCCCGTTTAAAAATACAATATTAAACTAACATTTTTCTTTTTAGAACTTTTGTGAAACCTATTTGCCTTCCATCGGCGATTGATCAATTTTCTGCGGGAAAAATTTGCGGAATTTCTGGCTGGGGGGCTTCCAATGAGACCGAAGGTATAACTTCAACTTTCAAATGTGTAGCAAAATTTTAAGTTAAAAAAATGTTAAGTTAAAAATATATGTAGTACAAAGGGCCATACGGTATGAAAACAAAGCTAAAAAAATAAATATAAAATAAAACACAAATTTCAGAAATTAAAATACCATTTTTAAAATTTTTAAAATCCAAACTTGTTCGCAGAGGTGAATGAATACCCTCCCTGCTTACAGACAGCCTCCATTGCAATTAAGACTTTAACAACTTGTAAAAAAGCGTATGACGACACATATTTGCCGGACAAAATGCTATGTGCAGGGGTAGGAAATTTACGTTAAATTATTAAATTTAATTGTTTTAATTTTTAATTTGGGTTTAAAGAACCGGCAGCAAGGTGTAATGGTAAAAACACTTGCTACACCACGTGGGTTCAATCCCCACTACTCTCATACTGTAGCGCCCTTAAGTAAGGCGTATTACCTGTATGAACTCCTGCTGAGCCAGCTCATAATCAGCGGTATAATAATTAAGGAGCGATTATAATTTATATAATATTCCAAACTGTTAAAAAGCAACTCGAGACTGGGTCGGAGGAACTGATGTTACTCTATGTTTAGGTCGCGTATTCGACCATCCCACATCGAAGATAAATTTAAATACAAATAAAATTTTTAAAAAAATAAAAAAGTGATTTTAAACCAATGCAACATTGAATTTTATTTGGGCCTTCTGATGTTAAGATCTACAAACATAAATTTACTTTAAATGTAGATAGACAAACTTACTCTAAACTTTTAATGACATCACTGCTCTCATGCTGTAGCGCCCTTGTGTTAAGCGCTATAAACTCCTGCAAACATAAATTTACTTTAAATGTTGATAGACAAACTTATTCTAAACTTTTAATGACATCACTGCTCTCATGCTGTAGCGCCCTTGTGCAAAGCGCTATAAACTCCTGCTAAGCCAAAACTTAATCAGCAGCTTAGTTATCGAACAATTTTAATCAATAATATTACAAACTGGCAAAGGCTACTTGAGACTGGGTCAAGGCAACTGTTGTTACTTTGTGTTTAGACAATAAAGTTAGCCTTTCCCCAATTGATGATGAAAACATATAAAAAAAAAACTTTTTTCCAAACTTTTATTAATTTTTTTAGGACGAATTCATTGACACCTGCCAAGGGGACAGTGGAGGTCCGTTAATATGTGTCAACAGCGCCACCAAGTCGACATTATGGGGTATTACGTCATGGGGTATCGGGTGTGCTAGGCGGGACAAACCAGGAGTTTACACTCGGGTTGCTGCATTCGTACCTTGGGTCTACAAAACGATGAATACGCGGCGGCCTGATAGAGATTTTTTAGTAAAAATTTCTAAAGCGAGATTGCCTGTATGTGCAAATAACTAAATGAGAATACTTTTAATACATATGAGTGAATTGACTTGAATTTTGTCAAAAGTAAAAAAATTAATTTAAAAGTAAAATACCAATGTCATTTACATAACAAATGTAAGTTACATGCTTGTTAAAACTAAACTGACGTCTAATTCGGTTGCAAATAGCAATTTTAACCTCTTTAACATAAGCAAAATAATTTTGTGTTTATCGTACTAAGAAGGAATTGTATTGCTTTTTAGTTAATTCTATTTAAACATGCTGTTTTAACTTAGCCTCTTTGGGACATCTTAGGTCTGTTTAATTCCATAACTGTATTAGAGAAATACAATGTTACTCAATACCTTTTTAATTTCTTGATGTAATTTGTTTTCGTATTTGTTGTTTAGAAATTATGTAATTATTCATTTTTGTATCTTTAATCAACGACTTATAATTCGATATCTTTCGTTAGTTCATTACACTATTTTAAAAGTAGTTTTTGAAATTGATTATTTCTGTTATATCTATATAGCAATGAAAGAATGCCTAACAAAAATCTAAATTATATGATAATGTATACCACCCAATTATAATAGGACATAAGACACAATTGACTTGTGTTTTGAATGGTCTTTAGTGTTCTTAATTAAACAACTAGCTAGATAAGTAAACGGGGGAGGCAACCTAGCTAAAAGAACGAAAGCAGTAGAGAAACGCAGAAACTTACAAAGTAAAGTTAAATATCCCTACAACTGCGCAACAATGTTTGATGAAATGCTTCTCCTTGAATGCATTTTAGTTTTAGCTCAATCATTTTAATTTTGTATTTGATTTGAAACACGCAAAAGCAAATAAATAACCCAATAAGTTAGAAGTACTTAACCTACACCGCCAGTTGTATACAAAAGCGATTTACAATAAAAATGAAGAAAAAATTCACTCCCGAAGTAAATATTTATCAGCGTCTGTTGTCATATCTTTTGATTTACGTCTGGATCTTGATCGCTCCACACTATTTCGATATCCGTAAAATCCGTAGATTGCAAATCCTAAAAAGTTCAAATAAGTTATAAGTTATTGTAAGCATCATAAATATGCGTAATAAGAATGCATAACTAAACAAATAAAAAAAATTGATGGTTTTATCCCCCCTTGCTTTCATGCTGTATTACCTTTGGTAAGAAAGGTCTAAATATTATGAACTACTGCTAAGCCAACACAGAATAAATATTGGGCTTGTATTAAACAGAACAAATATTGGGCTCGTATGACCAATAATATTTCTGGCCAAGTGGTAGAAAATTTTGCCCCATGTTTAGACTGTAAGGTCGACCTTTCCATATCGAAAAAAGTTAATACTAGAAAATTTGTTTGTTTTACCTATTGCCATCCAAACAGCAAATCTTATCCATGTTCCAGTACTTAATTCACACATTAGGTAAATGTTACAAATCATTGAAACTATAGGAAGAAATGGGACAAGTGGGACCTTGAAATAGTAACAACTTTTAGAAATTAATATATTTAAAGCTCTGCAAATCAATTGCAAAACGAACATAAAAACAAATATATACTTTTTTCGTTTGTTAAAGTTTTTCGTGCATCATTAAAATTAATAGAATAATTTACAAATATTGCATTAATGCGACAAAAAAATAACAAAATCAATTTTATAATTTAAAACATGCCATAAGTAATAATGTTTACACAAAGATTTTGTAGTTTATAACAGCACCCAAATGTGAAAAAACTATTTTAAATAATGTACTTTAAAAGTAAAAATTGACATTAAGAGTTAAACACAAGGAAAAAATAAATGAAATTAAACTTCAACCGGCAGCGTGGTGTAGTGGTAGGAACACTTGCTATGCCACACATGAGGTTGTGGGTTCAATGCCCACTGATCTCATGCTGTAGCGCCCTTGAGTAAGGCGCTATAAACGGTATAAACTCCTGCTGAGCCAACACTTAATCAGCAGCATAATTACTGGGCAATTATAATCTATAATGTTCCAAACTGCCACAGGCAACTCGAGACTGGGTCGAAGTAACTGATGTTACTCTATGTTTAAGTCGCGCATTCGACTTTTCCACATCGAGGATAAAGATATATACAAAAAAAAAAACTTACTGTAAATGAAAGTTTTTTCTTGGATTGTGGCTGCCTCCAAATTACACCGCCAGCAATAAATATAAGAATAAGAAGTATAACGTATGCAACAACAGCAAATGTTGAATTCAGTTTGGAATAGTTTACCAGCAATGAACACAATAATATAACAAATAGACCTATATATTTTAAAATTAATTTAGTTATATTTAGATCCATCTTTTATGCTATATTTTATAAAACATTATATATACACCATATTTTTTTAAATATCACTTTAAGGTGTGAGGTTATATATTTTTATTGGGGAAGAAAGGGTGTTTTCTTTTGTGACATGGCTATACATAAACTTAAATGACTTTAAGACGAAGTAGTGTGGCATTGGTGGGGCTCAAACCTGAAACCTTTCAGCTCCTAATCCAATGCCATAACTGGTATACCACTACCAAACGAAGTTGTAATTTTAAAGTAAAATAAAAACTTCTGGTTGTGGTGCTCTGTAAATTACCAGTTGCAGTGCAACCCCACTACAACAGTTAAAATGCAGTTTGTAGGTTGGAGAATCTAACTACATTTAAAATATAAGTTAGAATACCAATTATCATAACGCAGCTATAGACAAGTTGACCAGAACGTTTGGAAGGATAACTTTTTTCAGGGTTCAAAGCTCGATTTAAAAGTGATTTATTTGATTCAGAACAATCTAGATTTTGAACTACTTCAGATTGAGTAGCCAACAATATATCAGTTACATCAGGCTGATATCTAAAGATAAAAATTTTAGATTATTTTATCTGATGATAAGGTAATTTATATTAAAATATTTTTAAAGTAAAAAATTTACAGTCCTAACCTAATGAAAGTTTATTACTGTTTTTCATTTTGGAAACTTAGTAGTAATATAAACCTTATTCAAAAGCAAAAGACTAGCAAAAATTAAACCAAAAAGCTTACATTTAAAAAAAAAGAACAGAAAACCATTTTTTACCTTAGATTTTTTTACAGTAAGCATTATTTTAGTACTAATAAAATCAAAACTTAAGTTAATAACTTAATGCAGTGGGAGTAAATTTGAGCAATAGTTTGGATCATATCACATACAAAAGTTTAGATCATATTTTTTCAAAAGTATTTTAGTAAAAATATGCAACAAACCTTAAAATAAGAACACAAGTTGCAACTAAAGTGTAAGCCAACAATGTTCCAATAGACATCATATCAACTAAGTCCTCCAAATCAAATAAAAGAACCATAACAGCTAAGGAAAACATTAAAAAATAAAAAATTGCTATGGTTTTTTTTTAAATAATAGTATTAGGGATGGGCTAAAATCCAAACTACTCGGATTCGACGAGTCCAAGTATTTTGTCGCGATACTCGGCCGAGTCCGAGTACTCAGGTATAACGTCATTTAAACGTATATACTTTTACACGAGAATCTTTCCCGCATAATTTTAAAATAACTGCAAACTACAAAATTTGCCAAAAAACACGTATTTATGGATTATAAAGTGTTTAACATTGGCAAAACTATTTATCGCTGATAGCAATATCATTTTAAGTCCAAAGGAAAATGTAAATTGGCCCATCCCTAAATAGTATATTGCATTTTAATAGTAATAATTTAATCAAAATCGAATAAAAAAGGGTATAGGGTGCTACTAACTTAATTTAAAATAAATACACGTTTTTTTAAATATAATTTTAAATTATTATCTCACCTGCTAGGAGACCTGAGATCATAGTGGCAAGAACAGGAGTTTGAAAACGTTTGTGTACCCGAGCAAGACTCTTGAATATGAGACCGTCTTGTGCCATGGCATATACAACTCGAGGCATCGGAAACAAACCGCCCATCAAACTAAATAAGTAAAAATAAAGAAAGGTGCTGTAAGTGACACAGGCTAACTTTTAATAAAAATATTTTTTAATTTAATTATCCTTAATGTAGAAAGGACAACTTGATAGCCTGAACTTAAAAGGACAGCTGCCCCCAAAGTAATATTTGTTATCCCAACCCAGTCTCAAGTTGACTTTAGCAGCATAATTAGTTAAATTGCCCATTTAATTATCTGCCAATGGGTATTGGTTTTGGTTGAAGATTATACTACACCTCTTTAGCTATTTATTAATACTATATTTTTAGCATAAAATGTACACAAATTAAATCTAAATAAAAAGGTGGTGATACCTTGATGATAGGGCACATACAGCTCCAATAGCTAGCGGGTACAAAGCCCAATTCCATCCAATAGATTCAAAAGCACGAGGTAGAGGGGCACCAACATCCATCATGAAGTAAGGAACCATAAGAGTAAGAACAGTGGATATCCCAACATAGGCAAAAAACACAATAGCAAGTGAAATTACAATCGATAAAGGAATTGATTTTTGCGGATTTTTTACTTCTTCCCCTGTGAATTTAAATAAGATTTTTATAATTAGTGAAAACTAGGGATGGGCCAATCGAATCCGAGTCCGAGTACTCGGCCCGAGTATTGGGAATATTTTAATACTCGTGCTGTCGAGTATTTTTTTAGTACTCGGACGCCGAGTAATAATTTGTCATTTAAGATCGTATACGATTTACTAAACATAAAAAAACACGAGGTTTGCCTTTTTCTAATAAAATATAATCTACTCTCAATTATATCACGTTATTTAAGCAACAATTGCGCAACAAATACACTTTTTACTTAGTAAAATTTCACGCATAATAAATTTGAGACTTTTACATTTTCAATTGGACTTAAAATTTTATTGCTACCAACGTTAAACACTTTATAGTTCATAAATATATACGTTTTTTTTGACAAATTTTGCAGTTTTAAAATTATGCGGAAAAGATTCTCATGAAAAGTTATATACGTTTAAATGACATCATAACCGAGTATTCGGACTTGGCCGAGCATCGCGACAAAATACTCCGGCATGTCGAATCCTAGTAATTTGGATTTCAGCCCATCCTTAGTGAAAACAAAAAAGTAACATTAAGGTTATGTGTGCTTTACATTCCTCAAATTAACTTATTACCTTTACAATCTAATATGTTTTTTTTTAAATGGATATTTAAATATATATAAACCCTGTATTTACACATCACAATATTTAATAAATATTGTTGTTGTAACTTTTATGTTTTTTAAAGAACCTTCAGCTTATTTTACCCAGTTTTACCGGTAGTGTTATCATCTTAAGTTATATATACAAGATAAAGTTATAAAACAACATTCCAAACTAGCATTAAGAACAAAGTATCATAGAGTAAATTGTAGAGTTTAAAGTTACCATTCCAACACTATTAATAATAAAAACAAATAAGGTTCTAACCTGTAGTTGCAATAATATCGAACCCAACAAATCCAAAGAAGCAGGTAGCAGCCCCACTCATCATTCCTGAGAAAGCATAAGGAAAGAAACCTCCGTGTCCAAATCTCTCACTCTCACCTTCTGCAGCTGTTGTGCAGTTTATATCTAAATAAGTTGGTTGGATTATTCAGTTAGGAATTTAAAAAAAAAAATTAACAAAAATAACAAAATAATAAAACGACAATGCTTTTTAAGATGACAAAAATAAGTTTTTTTAAATTGACAAAAAAAACTTAATATGGGGTTAAAAATGTGGGTCTTATAACACTACTGAAACAACCTTTTTAATATGAAAAAGCTCACACAAAAGCTTATGTTAAATAGCAGAACCAATATTTTCTTTACTTGTTTAACCAACCTAATTTATTTGTGTTGCTTTCCATTATCACCGATGGCATTCTACTTGAATCATTAGCAAGACACTCATCTAGTATACTAAACATACAAACAGAAATTTAAATCTGTAAGTAGCTTAAACAGTAGATATTAAAAAAAAGAGTGTGTATATATGTAGAAATGTTAATTTAGTTAGGTTTTCGAGATTTTTTTATGGCAATGTAAAAAGGTCGACTTCACGGCCTAAACATAGAGTAACATCAGTTACAGTTACCTGACCCAATCTCGAGTTGCCTTTGGTAGTTTGGGATATTATTGATTATAATTGCCCGATACTGGGGTGCTAATTAAGTGCTGAGTCAGCAGAAGTTTAAATTGTTTATGGCACCTTACTTAAGAGCGCTACAGCATGATAGCATTGGGAATCAAACCCAGAACCTCATGTAGAGAAGCCCAGTGTTCTGACCACTATATTACGCTGGCAGTAAATAAAACTCCACACACAATTTTAAATTGCTCAGTTAGCATGGACATATTTAATTTATAATACCAGTAATTAAAAATTGTAACAATTACATTAAATATTCAAATCTTAACTTACTATTCATTGATTTGTTTTGGAGTAATAGCCCAGTTGTCTACATTAGCGTTTATACTGCCAGCAATAATAACAAACAATATGACAACGATATTAACTCCAGTAAATATTTTACTGATTAAAGCAGATTCCTTAACACCAAAACATAGAACAGCTAAAATTTAAATTAAAACTGTTAAAAATTACCATTTTGCATATAAAATTATTTAAAACTCATATGTCAATTTATTCATTTCAAAAAAAACACGTGGTTAAATTACTATAATCAATTTAACCATGCAGAGCAGAACTTATAGCTGCTAAATGCTACAACAAAATGTTTTAAAAACGTGTTTAAATATTAAAGTTGCGTTGTTAAATTACTAGATCTTAGCTTATAAACAAAATTGATATTTTTTAAACTACTTTTGGCTAAATACAAAAAATATACCGTTTTTGTAAGTTTTTCTAATAAAAAAAATTAAACAGTCATCTGGCACTTATTAAGATAAACTTCGACAGCTTACAAAACTACATAAAATTTTGCCAACCTGTTAAAATAAGGATAACAGCAAACGCAAAAAAGTCTGGATATTTTGCGAAACCGGGTATACTCATTTTTAAATGTGTCATACAGAATTCAGAATATTTTCCACCAACCAGAGCGTCTATATTTTCACTCCATGCCCTTGCCACACTAGAAGTACCTTTAAAGAACAAATTTTAAATAAAACTTTAATTTTTTTTATGTAAAATTTGATATTAATAAAATTTAAATATTGTTAACCTATGACGTATTCCAGGATAAGATTCCATCCAATCACAAACGCCCATAATTCACCGACTGTTACGTAACTATAGACGTAGGCGGAGCCTGCTTTTGGTACCCTAGCTCCGAATTCAGCATAAGAAAGTCCTAAAAAAAATTAAAAATAGTTTATTAAATTAATAAGTTAGAAATATCACAAAGAAAATAATTATTTTAAGTTTTAAGTTTTCGCAACTTAAGACTGTAGTAATAGAATCTATAATAAGTCTATAATGCTTTTTAGTTTTGTTTTACAAATAACTAACTTAATTGCCAAAAAAATTAATTTTAAAACACAACTTAAAAAAAAATCTAAATTTTAAATTTAGTTTTCAACTTTAAAGGGGGTGTGCGGTTTGTTTTACTATTTGTTGTTATAGACATTGTATTATCCTGCATATTTCGAGGACCACTTTAATAACTTTAAACTACATTCAAGGGCTTTGGTAACTTGTCATAATATTAATATAACAACGTGTGTTTAAATGCTTTAATTTTAAATTAACATAATATTTGTAAAACTTTTCAAATAAAAATATTGATAAATCAAAAACAAATATGTTTTTTTTAATATTTTAAATCAAGTTGTTTTTTGTTTATTTAAAATCAGGTTGTTCAGTAAAACAAGCCAAGTAGCTAATTATTTATTCATGTAAGTGTGTTCTAGCTTAATTTAAAATACGAACGAGACAAAAACAATTAGCAAAGAAAATGCATTGGTCCATTATTTAAATAAGATTAGAAATACATTTTGAATCTTTTGTAAATTCAATTTTAAGGTCCTATTACGTAGTGATATCGAAAACGTTAAACCCTAGAACAATTCACGAGTTAATGTTAATCAAAAAAAGCATTTTAAATAATTATTTAACTAATTTAACAATGACCGAACGGAAAGTCATCAATGTAACGCACTTGTATTATTGAACTTCGATTTAAACCACATATGTAAATGTATTACTGGCAATTGCATCATAAAGCCCTTATAACATTAGTTCAAAATGCATATCATACAATAATAATCCCTTAGAACGATTAAGCTTGTACTAAATCAAATACTTACCTGCCATTACGCTGGCAATAGCTGCAAAGAGAAATGAAAGAACAATCGACGGACCTGCCTTATCACGTGACACCGAACCTGTTAATACGTACACACCAGCACCTGTTGCCGTAACAAACATTAATTGTTATGACATCATGAAGATAATTGTGAATTATAATTTACTGGTACAAAATGTATATAGTTTTAACAAATTTATAATCTACTACAAGTCAGTAATTTTACAGACAGCGTTGTGTAGTGGTTAGAACACTTGGCTTTACTATATAAGGTCCTTGGTTTGAATCCCACTGCTTTTATGGTATAGACCCCCTTAAGTAAGGCGCTATAAACGGTATAAACTTCTGCCAAGCCAACACTTTATTAGCAGCATAATTATCGGGCATATATAATCAATAATATCCCAAAATGCCAAAAGCAACTTAAACCTAGGTTAGGGTGACTGATGTCACTCTACGTTTAAGTCGTGAAGTTAAACTTCCCACATCCAGCATAAATAAATTTATTAAAATAAATAAATTAGACCAAAAACGCAACTTAAGACTAAGGCGTTGTAACAAATCTTACTTTAGATGTTGAGGCTGTAAAATTATCTTTCATAAATCAAAAAAAAAATTAATTAAATTAAATTTAAAAACACAAAAACTTTACCCAAAGTGCTTCCTACACCCAGAGCTACGAGGTCAAATGTCGTCAGACATCGTTTAAGATTTCCACCGCCCGCTTGGTCGTCATTTTTCGAGATCGTTTTTTTTAAAACTAACTGCTTAACAAGTGACATTTCCGTTTTAAACACTAAAGGTTTAACCTAGAAAGTAGTTAAAATACGATTTAGATATTTTCGCGTTGTATAATATTGTTATATAGTTATTTAGTCTATTTTAAATTTAAATTTTTGCTTACAAAAACTTAATAAAAATACGAAAATGCGCGTAGTGAAAAATTAGGTGTAATTCTACCTTAGCTTTATGCTTTATTTTAAGTAAATTATATAAAAAAAACCTTTAATATTTTAAATTAGGTATTATCGTTTATTTAAAAGCTGCTTTAAAATTGACTTAAGTCATTTACACTAGATTTCTATAAAATATTAAAGACGTAATTGACCTAAAAAAACAGTATTTGTGTTTTAACGGCAGACTAACATAACATTTTTCGGAAACAGGAATTCGAAGAAACATATGTTTTTGTTTATTTTTGATGGCTTAAATTTCGCGAACGTTTAAAACTACGAAATAATATCACCAATTCATAGTCATTTTTTATTTCTTAAACAGTATTTTTTAAGCCATTACAATAACACTACAGTAAAACACATTTTTTTAACTCTTAGATAATTTAACTTTTACTATATTTAATCAACATCTCGATTACTCTTGTACTTACGAACGTTTTAAACTCTTTATATATGATTATCCAGTATAAATACCCATTTTAAATAGAGAAAAACGACTACTTTTTAGAAAAATAAACACATATAATTTTATAAAAATTACTACTCTTAAACTGTCTGAAGTATTTTAGGATATTTTAGAAAATACTAGTTCAACCTCAAAGCTACAAGCTAGGCTTAACACAGTAAAAATGATCGCTTATCTTTATTTACATCATACATGAATTATATATTGTAGTAAGAAAGCGGAAGCATTATATTGATATCGTAAACAAAAACGGTAATGTGATCGATAGTATGGGGAATATTAACTACACACTTCATGATCACTAACCTGAAAACTGACTAATGGTACGTTTTAATGGTGAATTCCGGCGACCACGTGTTTAGAAAAATTGACTAGTAACTAATACCTTTTAATTCGGCCTAAATTTAAGTTTCACGAAGGTTAATATTAACATGTCTACTTGCATTTCTCAATTATTATTAATCGGTTATTTCTCTTGTGTCGCTACAACACCAACCACTATACGTCAAGTGCTCTACGTGCTCGTTATGCTTATGACGTAACAATAAAAGAACAATAAACGCTAACTTCAAACTAAACGTGTGTGGTATAGTGGTACTCAAACTTGTAATTTTGTTGATATATTGCAATTTGCTATCTGTCAAAACTGGCACATTATGATGCGGTATTGCTATTTACATATACAACTACAGTTATAAACTGTAATTTAACGCTTAAGTCTGCCATATACAATACAAATCCCACTTGCTAACTTTAATTTTGGTTTCTAAAGTTGTAAACAAATTATTGGGTGCCAATCTTACTATCAGGAAATGAAGTATATCCTGAATTTTAAAAGCTTAAACGGAAATAAAACGATGAGAATTCTATGTGAATGTTGCTTTGTGTAGAATTAAGGTTTTTAACTGTGTTTTGGTTTTTAGCTTTTGGCATTTTTGATAACAAAGGCCTTACTTAGCCTAAACAAGTGCTAGTCTGTTACAGTATTTTGTGTTTTACGTTTAGTTTTAAACCATTAAAATCTTAACAGCATGATTAACTACTATAACCAAAATAACATTCAATAAATCGCATTATTTTAAAACGTTATTTTTTACTGATGATTTATTAACTTTGTTTTAATGTTACATTTTTTAATTTCAAATTTACCAAAACATAACAAAATAATTTGGCCAATTATTTCAAGGATCATTTCTATACAATGATAGCATAAAAAATTTAAAAGACATAAAAATTTAAAGAGGCCTACAGGAAAAATAATGTTGACTTCATTGGAACAACGACAAAATATCCTAAATCAATTTTTTTAAACTTTTTTAACCTAGATTTAAATATGCCAGGTTAACAACAAAATACCAAAGCAAAACGCTTACAATAATTTAACTTTAAGAATTAATTTATACAATGACTCACAATCTTCGGTGATAGCTGTACAGTATAGGTTAATAGACTTTGTGAATAAATTAAGAGCGTAGCTATATAACTGTTTCTTTAAATTTGTCAGTATATCCTTTTTTGGAGGTAGTCAATTGTTTTTTAGGTAAAAACCATAGCCGAGTTTGGCTGTGTCAAATTTACATTTTATGGGCCAAAGGAGGTACAAAATTAGGTTGTATAAGATATACACAATCTTTGCATCCCTCTGGCTCTTGAGGAAATTAACAAATCAATCAATCGGTTGGCAGAAAGATAAACTTTTTCCATATCCGACATCGCTTTAAACAGAAACGATCCCTTTTTTAACACTCTTCTAGTTCTACTGCTTATAACTATGTAGAAAACTGTCGGATTTCCCGGCCGGAAATGGAAAATGACTTTTCGTGCGTTTGAAAACATGTTTGATACTTGTCTGGTCCTTCCTCTATGTAACATAGATTTTAAGAAATGATAACAATATTTATTAAGGTTTCATTTTTAAAGTTTTTGGTATGTAATTTTAAAGTTTACATTATTACAGATGTGGTTACACTTTTTTATACATATTTATCCTCGAAGTGAAAAGGTAGACTTCACAGCCTAAACATAACACCAATTACCCCGACCCAGTCTTGAGTTGCCTTTGGCAGCTTAAAATATTATAAATTATTATTTCCCAATAATCAAAATTCTGATCAAGTGTTGGCTCAGCAGGAGTTTTTACCGTTTATAGAGACTTGCTCAAGGGCGCTACAGCATGAGAGCAAAAGATTAAACCCAGTACTTCATGTAGAAAAGCCAAATGTTCTCTCCACTACACAATGTAAAACTTCGTTTGAAACCACAAATTTGGTGAACTAATAATCATGCAATAACGCCATGCCAATAATATTTAAATAGACGCCAAGATTACAATAGCCTTTTCTTTATTTCTTCGCAAAAACGATATGTAAAACTAACCTCATCAAATGTAGCCTGTTTCCTTTTAAGGATGACGTCATATCCCCTATTTCAAAATGTTGGGAGGACGGCGAAGTGTAGTTCATTTGCAAAGAAAGTGACTAAAAAATAAAAAATAAAATGTGAATAAAAACCATTGTTTAGATACTTACTTTCTTTATTTAAAAAAAAATACTACTTTTATTTTAAATATAGTGGCCAAAGAAAAGTTAAAAAATCTTGCTTGTGATTATTTAAATTTTATTACAATATTTTTATTTGTACAAACAAAGTTTAAATAAAAAAAATTGTATGTTACTTTACCTGCATTTTAGAATAGTTGATTTCCAGGATTAACTGCCTGTTTATAGATCCATATCTATTTGCTGGTTTTAAATAGTTCAAGTTAACAAACTCTTTGGTTTCATTTGTGAAAAACATTGCTGATAATTTTTTCGAAGATAAGTCGATCTCTAAATCACATCTTTTCAATTCTTTAGTTTTGTCTAAAAGTAGAATCATTGAATGTACATAATTTGAAGAAACTTGTCATAAATGTTGATGTAGTGGCCAGAACACTTCTACACTACATAAGGTCCTGAGTTCAATGATCTTATGCTGTAGGGCCCTGCAGTAAAGCCCTATAAAAGGTATAAACTGCTGCTTAGCCAGAACCTAATCAACAGCTTAATTATATTTGATAAAAATTTTGCATTGTTTTCCTATTTGTCAACTTTTTATATTTTTTATCTTGTGTTTTTATATGTTAAAGCAAATTTAAAAACTCTTTTTGGAAAAACTTAAATATTAGTAAAACAAAAAGCAGGCAAAAAGAGCATTGTTACCACTTTTGTAATTTATCTTAATTATTTTTAAAGTACTTACGAATACAAGTTGGGGGCTTATTTTTCCAATTTCCATCCGTTCCACATTTGATTCTATTCTGCCCAGCAATTAAATATTTATCGTCACAAGTAAGTACACAAGTTGAACCAATGCTAAACTCGTTTGAGCAACTAAATTGTAAGATACTCCAATCTGTTGAAGGAAACTCTTCGCGTAAGTCTGGGCACTCTTCGGGTATATTTTCTAAAGTTAAATAGTGTTGTTAAATGTAAAAAAAATAGCAAGTAATAAACAATCAATGCTAAATTTAATTTTTAAAATCTATATATATATATTTAATAATTTAATTGTGTTTCAAAATTAAAAAATAAACCATATGTAATTATGTAATTTTTAAACCCTTAAATATACATTTAAAAATATAATAACTTATATTTTAGATTCAGTCATTTTTAAAAACCTTTAAGATTTAAAATCTTTATTAAAAGATACAAGACTTAAATCTATACTTTGACAAAACAGCAACGGCTTGAAATTACTATATCCTTTAAATCAAACTAACATCAGCTATTAAACGCCAATTACTGTTACATAGATTATTCAAATTGCCCAAACATAAATAAATAAAATATTATCAATCTAAAATCAATAAATATTTATCTATGATTCACTTTGATGTTGGGAGATTTTCAACTCAGATTACAAAATAAAATTTCCCATATCAATTCACCTTGTAAAACAGTTTCTGTTTTTGATCCAATTACAAACTCACGTGAAGTTATTTGGTTTATCATCAGGTCTATGTCTATAAAAAATTATAAAATTGTAATCAAAGTTTTGCCAAAAAAAGTTAGAATTTCTTATTTAAAAGAGAATTATTAAAAAGAAAATAAAGGATTACAACATAGTGTTATAGCAATTTTTATTTTCAATCCAAAACCTTTTATTACTTTTTAAATACAGAAGTTATAACTTGGTTAAATATACTTACTAAGATAACACTTTTTGTCGTTAATATCATAATAACAATTATTCTGAGTCTCGCAAACACTACGAGGCGCACCATTGTAAAAAGTTGGACATACCTGTTTTTCTAAAACGTTTTAAAAAAGGTTAAAAAAAAATAATCAAAAGGTTATATAGTATATCTAAGACAAATTAAAACAGAATAACCTTAAAGTTAGATAACCTAAACCAACTTGAATAACCTAAGATAAATGAAAACAGAAAAACCTTCCGATACACCTTTTTTTATATACAAATTGTTCTTGCGCTGTAGCCTCCTTAAGTAGAGGCGCTATAAACAATATAAACTCCTGCTGAGCCAGCACTTAATCAGCAGCCAAATTATTGGGCAATTATAATCTATAATATCTTAAACTGCCACAGGCAACTCGAGACTGGGTTGGGGTAACGGATGTTACTCTATGTTAAGATCGTTGACTTTCCCACATCGAAGATAAAGATATTTAAAAAAATTTACCAATACACATCGGTGGTTTCCCATCCCAGCTACCCTCTTTGTTACATTTCAACCTATTCTGACCAACAATCACGTGTGTGACGTCACAGTTAAACACACATGTGGTTCCTGGTTTAAATTGTTTCGAACAAGTAAAGCGAAGAAGTTGCCATTGTGCGTCGGGAAAAGATTCCAAAAAATTTGAGCAATCTTCAGGAACGGTTTCTAAAAATCGAAAAGTGAAAATAATGGTTATTAAAATATTTTCAGGTAAAAATAAAATGCAAATATTAAAGTTTTAGGTTATTTTTTTTAAATTATAGAAAAGTGCTATGTTGCAACGTCCTTTTTTATGTAAGTTCTAAGACTCATAGTTCGCATCCTATTGCTTCTATGTCGCAGCAACATTAAGCAATATGCTAACAGGTTACTTACTCCCAACAAGTTACATAACAATATACAGATTAATAATAGGACAATCTATAATTAGACTTTAAATATTTTAATATAAGTATTACCTGTTGGCTCAATATCAATAGATAACTCTCTTGAATTGATGCTAAGACTTGGTGTTGGACTTGGATTTCCTGTAAAAAAAATTAAAAAGTAAGCCTTTTGTATTTAGTTGTACTAATCAATTGCTTAACCTATTGGCTGCATTTTAATTGTTAAAATATGGTCATAACTTGCAACTTATATCTATCTGTGATAATTTACCCGCCAACCCCAAGGCATTTTTTTAAACCCTAGCTTTTTTAACAAATGCAATATATTTACAACAAGCTCCAATATTTTAGATGGTTTAAAGGCGAAATAATAAAATAGGTAAGAAATATTCAGATTTAAAACTAAAAGTTTACAGCTTAATGACAAACGTATAGCCCTGAAAGTGAATTTTTTTTTAATGAAATGTAAAAAAATGTTGCAAAATAAAATTTCATCATCTTACTTAAAAAGCATTTCCTTTTGATTGTGTCGTAATAACAACTTGATTGTGAGTCACAGACGCTTCTTGGCGCACCATTATAGAAAGTAGGACATGGAGAATCATCTAATAAATATGTGACATAAAAATCGAATAAAATGATCAGGTTTATTTGATAATATCGTAATATGAATCATTTCAAAACCTGCTTTTTTCAGACTTGTCTAGTTTTATAAATAAGTTCACGATTTTTTACTTATTTTTTGATCTCTACATCTTGCCTCATCTGCTTCTGTGTCCCAGCAACATCCCATATCTAAGCAGGCACCTTTGGGTATTCCCCCATACCCACATACGTCATCAGAACACTGATCTGAGTTTTTTGAAGTCGATTGGTCACGGGAATCTTAAAATTATCAAAATATTTAAAACCAAAAATGATTTTTGTTTAAGTAGATTTGTAAACTATTTTAAAACACCAATTTTTTACAATTTTTTAGGTTATAAAATAGATTTACTAACTTAAGATCCAATAATAATGGCAAAAACTTAATTTTAAATTAAGAGCTTTTTTTTAAAATTAAAATATTTTTTTTAATTGTATCACTAACCAACTGGTAAACAATAATTTATCAGAAAATCAAATCTGGTGTTAGTTGATAAAATTTGCCAAACTCCATCGTTACAATATATTTCTAACGATCCAGTTGAAGTAGATAAAGAATAATTTTCCTAAAATGTTAAAGTAAAAATAAAATAAAATGCAATTTTTTATGATAAAAGAATGGGTGAATTAAAAAATGTGTTGTTAATAATAGTGCTGAAACTTAACTAAAGTAACCCCTAAAGATAAAAAAACTTAAAAGTTTTTTTTTTTACTTTAAAATTATAACAATTTACGTCATAATAATATCATTACATACGTCACAATAAAATGTACAAATACTTTGATGATGTAACATATTAGGACATCTTACAACACCGTTAGAAATTCGAACAGACCGACATGCTAAAAAAATTTGAAAAATTGAAAAAAATAAAAATCCAATTTTCTAATTAACAAATGTAATTTTTTTCTACTTTTGTTGTACTTTTGTTTAGTAAAAAAACATTACTTAGAGTTTAGTAATTTAGTAAAATATTTATTGTAATTTACTTCAATTTTTCATTTTACTTTTTTTAAATAATTTTAATTTTAACCCTATTTGATCAACTTACGTTTGTTATTAAGTTCCATACTACATACATTATTGAACCCAAAACACAAAATAACTAAGACTAAGCTTGTTAAATAACTCATAATAATGTTTATTTAAACTTTCTAATAATAAAAAAAATGATTTCACTTAATTTTGCCCAACTTTTCTAAAATTATTCCTTAAATTTTTAAAACTACCCGAAAATGATTTTGTGGTATTGGCATATAGCCTACTGATGTTATATCAAATTTTTATGTCCTTATATAGAAAAAAACTAGAAAAAATCACAAAGTTTTTACGATCTTGTGTTTAAAAATATTTTCGTCATAATTTTGTAAGCAGAACTTGACTTTTTAGCCCCAAGCGGTTATTCAATATTTCACTTTCAACAACATGTTTCTGCCAGTTACTATGACGTCATATAGCTATTTATAGACTAAAACTGTCTCACTTTTAAAAACTTTTTTAAAAATTACTTTAAAAATAAAAATCACATTTAAAAAAATACTAATTACTAATTACTAATATTACTTATAAAATCTTTTATACAACTATAACTACATTTAAAAACTTATAAATAACGCGAGTTAATAAAAACTAATATATTTTTATTTTTAATTTACAAGATTTGCTTATATACATTTTCTAAAAATATTTAGGAAAAAAATTCAAAAAATATTTTGCTTAAAAATATGCCAACAGAAAATAAGTTTTATAACCTTTGGTGTAGCAAATTACTAAATATTTTCATAAATATAAATGTCTAATATTATCCGCTTTTTGTAAGGTTAAGTTTGTGGTTATTTAAAAGTGTAGATACCTATATTAAACATCATAAAATGTGTTAAAATATTATAAAAATGTAAAAGCAAGTTGTACAGTGTTATACAGCAAAATAAACGTAGTTTGACTTTGTAAAATGTGTTTTTTAAAGTTTAAAAGTAAAAAAATAATAAATTAAACCTTATAATTTGGTGAGTATCAGTGCCTTTAAACTTTTATAGTCCTAATGGAATAACTTGCAGACATTTAAAGCTAACTAAGATTCTTTGTTTTGCAAGAGTGTTTTGCTATTTAGCCTGAAGTGTATTATTAAAAACAAATTTTGGTATTGCAAAAATAGATCATACTAAACTTTTTTTTGCAAAAGTGATAAATTAGGTTTTTAAATTCGTAAAGCCGGCAATAGATTATAAAAACGTTAAGAATTAAAAAGCAAAGTTTTTATGTTTATTGCATTAACATATGAAGGATGTGCGAAAGATATTAAAACTTCCTTTTACAAGAATTCCGGATTTAACAACATCACACGATTGCCCTAATAAGGCTTGAAATAATTTAGTTACCATGAGCTGTTTTGTAAAATGTTTAACTAAATGAAGCTAAGCTATAAATCAGCAGCAATTAAGTTGAAAATAGATTAAGCAAGTTGTAAAAAATTACAGGGCGTTGCTATTTTTTTACCAAGTAAAAAATTTGTCAAATTATCGTATTAGTTATAAAACTATTATTTGTTAAAAATTTAAGGTAGAAATTTTAACCGGCAAAAAAATTATTTTATTTAAAAATGTATTGATTTGAAAGCATAAAAATGAATGAATAAAATGTGATGTTATAGTGCATTTATAAACTAAAATTTCAATAATATATAAATTCACATTTTATCAAAAATTTGACTATATATTTTCAACCAAAGTTCGTTATTATTAGTCGGCAGAAAATTGAAATTGTTGCAAAACTTTTGTAAATTTTAAACAATATGTAGGCAAAGTTAAGTTGGACAAAACTTTAATATAAAGGTTTTTAACTTTTTGTTTCTTTATTTTACTTATTAAGATACCGTACATAAGTTATGATTGAATTTATTTTTTTTAATGTTAGTTGCCAAGTATAGTTAGTTAATAAAGCAAAAATTAAACCAATTTAAACACCGTGAAAGAAATGAGCAAACTAAAAACTTTAAAACTAACAAAAACTTCGTTTAGAACCGTAAATGTAATAAGTAATTTTTTAACCGTAAAAGTAATTTAGTTTGGTATAAAAAATGAGAAATTTGATATAAAATGTTAAAGTCACAGGTAAATTTGAAAACTGTTAACCTAACACAATAAACATGTTTATTAAATTAAGAAGATTTATATATTAACAATTTTTAAACTAAAAATATAAAAACCATGAAATACGAAGATTTACTGGAAGACAATGGCAAAATAGGAAAATACCAACTTTTTATTGCAGCTTTACTGGTCTTGAGCACCATCCCTAATGGTGCGCTGGTTAATGTGGTCATTTTTACCAACTATACACCAAACCACAGGTCAAATATAATTTATTTAAATTGATAACAAAAAAATTTAAAAAAATTTTTTTTTAATAAATCGAATTCTCTCATTTTTTTATTGATATAATGCCATGTATACTTATTTAAAGTCGAAGTTTTTTTAACAAGGTTTTAATTGTAATACAGGTGTAAAATTCCAGGTTTGAATAATGTAACAGCACCCAATTCTAACTTAACTTATTACGATTTTGGGTAAATATTTTAGGTTGTAATACTATTAGCATATAATGTGTTATAAAAGTTAAATTAATTTTATACCTATCAGACCCTCATTTATTACAGACCATTTTACGTTAATTTTTATTGAAAAGTTATCAGTTCAGCTTTAAATTAAACCTATTTTTGCAAAGTTGGAATATTTCTTGTTATTTTAGTAATAAAAGTGCCGATGAAATATTAAATATGACTATTCCTTGGGAAACCAAAGACGGTAAATTACAACGGAGTCAATGCAAAATGATAATTCCTGGTAACTATGAGAAATTATACAAATTTTAATAAATTTAATAGTTTTTTTCTACATAATATTTTTTATACATAATATTTGTCTGTATATATTACGATTTTCTTAAAATTTATAAAAAAGATCAGCAAAATTAAATACAAAAAAAGTAACAAGTACTTTAAATCAGATATAATTTTAATTTTTAGGTTTGTGGCAACAAAATGACGAATTAAATTATACATCAACCAACTTGATTGGCTGTCAGTATGGCTGGCATTATGACATAGAAGAAGGACGATCGTCAACAATTACTGACGTAAGAATTGTGACGTCATTGATAGTATAATTACCGTGTTGTAAAGCTGTATTTTTACATTTTAGTGGGATTTAGTTTGTGATAAGGCATGGTTAAAACCGATGACAACTTCTATGTATAATGTCGGGGTAACAGTTGCTTCTTTGTGCACTGGTGTTTTTTCAGACAGGTGACCTCAAAATTTAATTTTTATATATTAATTTACTTTAACGTATTTAAATGTATATGTAGAATTTTTAAAGGCTAAACCTGTAATAACTTTTGTTAACTGATCTAACCTTTGGCAGCATGTGTAGTGTTCAGATCACCAGAACACTACGTGAGGTCCGAGGTTCGATACTCACTGCTTTCATCTTGAGTAAGGCAGATATAAACGGTATAATCTCCTGCTAAGCCAAAACTTATTCAGCAGCTTAATTATCGGGCAATAATAATCAATAATATCTTAAACTGCCACAGGCAACTCGAAACTGGGTCGGTAGGTCGTGAAGTAGACCTTTCCACACCGAGAATAAACAATTGTAAAAAAACTTAACTTAAAATAAAACCCATTTCTTATTATATTTGCTACAATAAATATTAAAAATGTATCGTTATTTTCTTCAAATTTGGTAAAGAGACCTTTTTTATTGAAGTTTTGCTAGTATTTTTTTCTAAAACTTTTATTTTTTTTTAGATTTGGAAGAAGAAGAATTTTTCTACTGACTACTTATCTTCAGTTTTTGATCACATTTTTGTGTTGTTTTTCGGTCAATGTTACAATGTATGCGATCGTTTATATGCTAGCTGGAGCATGTTCTTTGACTAACTTCATGGCCGCAGTTGTGTTAAGTACGTATTAAAAGAAATTATATTTAAACATTTATTAAAAATTTAAAAAATTACAATAAGATGCTTTAGTAGAATTTATACCAACCCTTGATTTTAAAGTAATTATAAATTCTACCCCTCTTATTTTAAAATAATCTTAAGGTCAAAATCTATCAAAAATTACTTTATTTTTTGCTGTTTTACCTAATTTAAACTATTTATATGCATACAATTGCCGTTTGTGGTACGCAGGTGAATTATCGCCCACAAATATTTGTTGATTGTTGCGACAATGTTACGACAATTAAAATGACAACCGTAGGCTTATCGCCTAGTTTAACGAACTTTGTTGTCTATAATTTAGTGTACGAGGTGGTGGGCAATGAAAGAAGATATACGGCTGGTATTATACAGATGATGACATATGCTATTGGTTATATGCTTGTCCCACTTTCCTCTTATTTGATTGGGTCTTGGAGGTGGTTGTTGGCAAGTCTTGGATTTCAAATCGTGTTTTTTATTCCATATTATTGGTAAAAATATTAAACATTTTTAGTGTGACAAAAATTAAGGGTAAGGTTTGGTTCCCACTGTTTTTGTTTTGTAACTATTTTAAGTGTATATTGATGTATTGCTTTTAACTTGCCAAAAAAGTGCTATCAGTTGGAATCCATATGCTCAAAAAAGAGTTTTTTACCAACATAAGACATTTTTTTATTACCTCCTTATTACCCTGACCCAGTTCTAGAAAACCTACTTTAAAGTTTAAATATCTTTTGACAGAATTTTGGTAAAACGTCGCTACTGAAACTTTAAACTTTGCTTAAATTGTTTGTGGTATTATGGGCGGATATTATCGAAAATCATTAAGTAAAAGCCGAATAAAGTCGAGAACGAAGTGCAAAACTGTTAAAAACTACGAAAAAGTAAAATTTTACCTCGGAAAATATTTGAACTGTATAAAATATTTCCACAAACTTGTTTAAGGTTTATTCCCGAATCCCTTCAATGGTTAATTTTAAACCGAAAATACGAAGAAGCGAAAAATCTCACTCAAACAATTATTAACTGGAATAAACTACCCGAATCTGCGAATGAAATTTTCAACAGAGCTATGAGTATTAAAGTAAATTAAATACTCGTTTAAAAATACTTCAGTATTAAATAAATGTTAATGCTATTAAAACTAGTCGCTAGCTACCCAGGTCGAGATTTTAATGATCGTAAAATGATTGCAACTTTCTACCAAGTTTTATGTATTTTGTAGGCCTATAAATTAGACATTCATATGCATACGTATGTATTATATATAGATAACCTGTTATACTTTTATGTATTGCATCAGTTTTCGTATTTTTGCTTGCATTTAATAAATACATAATAGTTATTTATAAATTTAGGAAAGCGGTGAAAAAGTTAAACAACTTTCTTACTGGCATTTGATGAAGTATCCCTATATTAGAAAGACGACTACTATACTTTGTTTTGCATGGTAAATGGCTTAAAAAATTATTAGAAAAATGTTAAACCTGACAATTAAAAAAATAAAAAATAACCTTTTAATACTAAATTTAACAAAAAAAAAAATGCTTTAAAATTACATATACCATATGGCTTAGTTTAAAAAGTTATAAACTTCCTGTAATTTCCTTTATTTAGCCCTATTATAGTCGTTATTATCACAAGCTTTGTATTTTAGGTTGTTTTCAGTATTCGGATACTTTGGGCTAGCTTACAATTCCGCCAACTTATCTGGTAATGTTTACGTTACTTGTTTATTATCTGGTTTTGTTGAGATACCTGCTGGTCTATTAATGATGATTTGCCAAAGATTTGGAAGAGTTAAATTTATCTTGGCGTTTGGCGCTACCAATATCGTAATTTTTGTTATCATGTTCTTTTTGGTAACAGGTAGGCTATATTTCGTAACAATGATGTTTATTCTACAACAAAATCGCCCAATTTTACTAACCTATAGGCTACTGATTTGTAAGCTGTTTTTTAACTTATTTTTTATCAATTTTACTTGTTTTTGCCATTTTATATGGGTTAATATATATGCATTATCTTTAAGCTATATTTGGTTATTATTTGTGTCTTAAAATATTTTTAACTTTCTATAGGCTAGATGTTGGCGCGTAAAACTTACAAGATAGTGCTAGCAAAGCAATTTCCACCCTTAAACCTCAATAATTTTTTTTTACATTTTATCTAAACATGTTTGTATTTTAGGCTTCCCAATGACAACAACTGTTCTTTCAATGATCGGCAAGTTTCTAATGACCGGTTTATTTGATGTTTTATACCTCTACTCTCCCGAAGTTTATCCAGTACTTTTACGGCAACAAGGACTGGCCATCACTGCTACTTTCGGGCGATTAGGATCAATCATAGCACCCTATATCGTTTATGCTGGTAAACTTGAGGTTTATCGTTACTTTAGTAATAGTTTAAACCTAACCTACCGAGTATTGGTTAGGCAGAAATCTAGTCACCGCAAATTGTCAAAAATTAAGCTGACTGACTTGCTGTTTAGTACATTAAATAGGGCTTAACAGAAATTGTATCTAAGCCAGCCATTTAAAAACACCCAAAACATAAAATTGAACTAGTTACTTCAACTGGAGCTATATTAGCGTCGTCCGCCAAGTTTATAATATGCAAAAAGGGGGGCATTTTTATAACCTTACACTAGTCTTCCCCTGTACATTCCGCATTCATTTTAGTATAACCCAATTAAACTGGCGGACAAGGCTTATAGAGCTCCCTTAAACTCCGTAAGGCTACCATAAAACTGCAAACCGTTTTTTTATTACAAATACTAAGCCTAAAATCCATTTTTTAGCTGAACAGAACGGTGGTAAGATCATGTACGGCCTATTTGCTGGTACAACAATACTATTGGTTATTTTATCAGTTATGTTACCAGAAACACATAATACCTCATTACCTTCCACTGTTAAAGAGGCCATTCAACTAAACAGGTATTAAAAAAAAAATGTTTAAATTAAAAAAAAATCACAAAATTTTTGTAAATTGTGTAACTGAAATTGGATGAATAATGTTGTGAAAACGAAACTAAAAATACTTTTTTTCAATGTAGATATTCAGTCTTTTCAAGGAGCAAATTATTTAGAAGAAAAAATAAAAATTCAGTATCCGATAATAAAGAAAAAGTAGATGAATTAATGATGTAGATTTGGTCAAAATGATCTCAAAAACAATTTTTATGTTTTATTTTATCAATTTTTGGTTGACAACCTTTTAAATTTAAAAATGAATTTTTAAAATATATATAGTTATTTTATATATTTAGATTTTCTTGTGTCATTTCTGATCAAAATCAAGAATGCGTTTTTTTTATCTAATCAAGTATACTATTCTTACAAATCAACTTTTATTAAAAAAAAATTAAACTAAAACGATGGTATTTACAAACTAACATTGAATTAGACTTATTTCTTTTAGGTTTGTTTTGAAAATTGATTTTACAGATTTTTGTTTGTGGTTTAAAAATTTAGTTTTAGGAAAATTTAGCTTTGGAAAAATCCATTTCGGGATGTTGCTTCATAAACCTCAAAAATAAAATGATTTTTTTTTTAATCTTCTATTTTGTTTTTTTTAAAACTTGGTATTAAAAGGCCAATTATACAGCCTTAACATGGAGTTATATTTGTTACCACAAACTAGTCTTGAGTTGACTTTAAAAGTTTTAGATTTTATAGATTATAATTGCCCTATAACTAATCTGCCAATTGATTTTTGGTTTAGCAAAAGTTCATACCTTTATAAAGCCATACTTAAAGGTGCTACACCATAAAACTAGTGGGACTTAACCCAAGACCCCATAAAGTGAAGCCCAATGTTCTAAAACCTATTAACAACTTACTTAGCCATCATGTCGTGTTTTTTCTGCTCATCCGAGGTGGGAAGACCTAAATTTTTTTGTTGTTGATCGAACATCATCTTTTCAACCATTCCTCTCGTCTCCCCGTCCAAATCTGATAACTTTGAGTTTTCTGGACTTACCTTTTTTGTGTTTATTTCAGGGTCAGAGGTCACAAGTTGTGTCCACCATTCCATTTTGTTCACCTAAAATTTTTGATTTAAAACAATTAATTTGTAACTATATCAAAGCAACAAAATAATACTGTAAAAAAAATTACCTTTTCAACTGTGAGAATAATACTTTTTTTGTCATCAATTGTCCAATAAGTTTCCTCTGTTTTGATATCTTTATAAGTTTCCCCATCTATTATTAATGGGTGACCTTTCAAACCAACCTTCAAATGACGTTTTTGTACATCGCAAATTACATCTTTACCACGCACTGGAAAATCAACTTTAAAGGGAAGTCTAAGCTGTGATAATTTCGGTTAAATATGGTTCAAAAATTTGATCAATAATTAAAAAAACATTTTTTTTAAATTTTACCTCCACTTCTTCTAACGTTTGGGTCCAGGAATAATTTGGAAGATCTGCTCCGTTTCCGGCATTCGGTTTTAATTTTCCTTTTGAATCTTCATCTTCATCATCGGAGTCAACTTTGCTTAAGACTTCAGCTTTCGCGGGTTTAGTTGGAGAAGCAGAGTTGCCGTTTGTATTTTTCTAAAATTAAAAAAATTATGGCCTAAAGATTTTAAATTCTACTTTTATTTAACAAAAATAAACATTTATATATAATTAAGATTAGTAAACGATATAAAAGTAATAAGCCTGCAAAGTAAATTTAACTGTTGTTTGTGGTAAGAGGAAAAATATCACTGGCAAATATTTGTTAAAAGTTGCAACCATATTACAACAATAAAAACTATGACCAATGGGTGGCTATTGACAAGTATTGATAACAAATTTTAAAAACTTATATATATATATGATCCAACAGTTTAATTTTTTTTGAAACAAAAAATATTTTTAATAATAAAAACCTGTTTTTGTTGTTCTTTTATTTTATTTGCTTCTTCTTCAGTAACTTCAACGATTTTATTCGATTCAATCTCACTCTCCCTTGCCATTCTCACTTTTTCTTCTCTCAATTTTTTCTCTTTATTCTTCGAATAATATTATCATAAAAGTGTTATCAAAAAAACAAAAACAAATATGCTAACAGAAAATCTAAAAAGTTCTTTTTTAAGATGTAAATTGTCACTCTTTTACCTTTATTTCATTTTGGTGATCTTTTTCTGCGTCTTTTTTGGCTTTAGCATCCAATGCCAATTTTTGTTGTTTCTTCATTTTATCAATCACAACCTAGACATAAACATAATAATAAAAAAATAAACACGAAGTAAATACATAAGTAAATAAAATATAATATTTGCTATGCAATATTATATTAATTAGAACACAAACCATGTAAGAACAATCTAAAAATCTATCAATATTTTTTAAAGCTATCTTATACAAACAATAAATATTTAAACAAATTATTATTAATCACTTTTAAATTTTATAGTAACTCATTTAAACCTTTTCTGCTTCTCCTGGTTCACCTCCAGTAAAAAAATCAGTTTTTCTTCTTAAAAATCCAAAGTAAGTGTCCAATAACTATATAAAAAGTACGTAGTTTACTTTCAACAAATAAAAAGTAAATTTAACAATTTGTTACGCTAATAAAAATTAAAATAATAAATCTATTTATAATAAAGCTTGGTGGACGATAAACATATATACAATTTATAGTCCTACAAGTTTAACAAAACTATCATTTGTGGTGCGTAGGTAAATTATCCCAGGTTAATATTAATGAGTTTTGCGATCATATCATGACAATTAAAATCCCAACCACAAGATAGGTTAGTAACTATAATATATATATATAGAAAATTTTTAGCATAAAGTCCAGCTTTATTAAAAAAAGTGGCAACAAAAGTTACATATCATTATTTATTAATGCCATAAAGTAAATCTCTTTAAATAAATAATAAGGCAGCATGGTGTAGTTAGTGGTAAGAACACTTGCTACACCACACATGAGGTCGTGGGTTCAATCCTCACTGATCTCATGCTGTAGCGCCCTTGAGTAAGGCGCTATAAACGGTACACACTCCTGCTGAGCCAGCACTTAATTAGCAGCATAAATACTGAGCAATTAGAATTGATATAATATCTCAAACTGCCACAGGCAACTCGAGACTGGGTGGAAGTAACTGATGTTACTCCATGTTTAAGTCGCGCATTTGACTTTCCCACATCGAGGATAAAGATAGGTACAAAAAAAAATCAAAAAAAATTCAAGCACAAAATCTCATTTATCTTAAAGGTTTAATGGCAATAAAAATTACATAATATTCTTTAATAATGTCAAAAAGGAACTCTTTTTATACTAAACATAAATCAAAAGTAAACACTTGTAAACTATCAGTATATTACCTCATGCACTCCTCCACTATGTTGTGAAGCCATATGAAGTAACATAGCATCCCACTGTTCCTCCATATCTGCCATTTTTAAATTTGTGTGAAATATCAATGTCACAAACACGAACTATAAATTATTCTAAATAAAGTTACCAAGATTAACTTGTTAACTTAAACATACGGTAATAAATAACAATAAAAAAAAGTTTGCGAAAGATTCTTATTAATTATGCTTAAAAATAACTTTCAAAAATTTTAAACTTAAAAAAAAAATCACTTTTAACTGATTATATTTCTTATCGTCTGGTCGTTATAAGAAATATAAAAGGTTTAAAATACAAACTTATTAAAGCAATTAATAACGGTTTCGAACACATGGTCTTTAAACAAAACAGAGCTTGTAAATATAAAATGCAAACTATAATCGTGCCATATAAATTTGTGGCAAAATAAAAGTTCCATTACCATTAAATACTAACAAAAACTTATTTTTATTAAAGTAAAAAGTATAGCTAACTAAATTTATAATTAAAATTATTTTATTATTGTTTATTAAATTTACTAAATTTATAATTAAAATTATTTTATTACTGGAAATAAATTTCGTGATTTTTAACCGTCTTTTGCCAAAAACAGTGGGCACCACAAACGCTAGTTTTTTTAATTTAAATCCATTTAAATTAAACCCAATCCTTAGTTTTTGTTCGTACAAATTAAAAATGTCTTTCACGAAGTTAAGACAATACAAAAATCTGCCAATTCACATCGAAGAATATCATCACGAGGTAAAAAATATTTTTTTATCTTAAATTTATTTAAAGCGATTTATAAATTATAATACAATAAGAACATTTGACTTTACTACGTGAGGTCTTGGGTTCAATACCCACCATGGAAAACTTAACAAATTATGTTTTAAGGTCTTGGAGCATATATACAGGGCTATAGGATCTAAACATCTACCATTTAAAGATCTTACTGTTTTACATTTTGATTCTCATCCTGATTTAGGAATTCCAGAAGGTTTAAAAGCCAGTGATGTCTTTAATAAAGAAAAACTATTTAAGTAAGTTACGAAGATTTTTTATTTGATAGTAATTTCAAGTTTTTGTAAATATTGTTTAAAAATTGTTATTATTTTTTAAATATATACTAGTAAGATTTTAATATTATTAAAAAAAATTTTAATACAGATATTTATGCTTTACTATTAAATGCAATATTTTTAAAAACGTTTTTTACTTTTTAAGATCTTTGTCAATAGAAAACTGGTTGATTCCAGCAGCATTTGGCGGACATATTAACAAAATAATTTGGTGTAAACCACCATGGTCTGATCAATTTAAAGATGGAATTTATGAATTTTATGTTGGAAGAGATCACACAGAAACAATTAAGTAAATTTTTTTGTGGATTCCATAACTTTAAAATGAAATACAATGTTTTGATTTTTATAATAAAGACATTTGTATAGCAGAAAAAATTGTGTTTTTAATTTCATTTTACTTAAATTTACCAACAATAAAAAACTTAATATAATTTAATATGTTAAATTATTTACCATTTTTAGAGTTTCTTTAAAGGATTCTTATTTTTTAAGTGATTGCATGTACTTAGAAGAAAATTTGTTACAAGAAAAAAAGAAATTAACTTTACATGTTATAACAGTAGAAAGGTACACACAAACAAAAAAATTACAACTGTAAAATTAACAAAATGATTAATTAATATTTTATTAAATAGAATATTTTAATATAACTGTTTTATTTATTTTACTTAACAAATTCTAAAATTTAGTTTTTAAATATTTTTTTGTTATACAGTGATGAAGTAAAACAAGTTATACCTTTTGACAAAGACAAAATATTTATTCTTGATATTGACCTTGATTTTTTCTCAACAAGAAACCCTTTTAAAGAAATATTTTCAGAAGAAGATCTTGAAAAATTAACTCGATTGTATTGGTACAGACAAGGTGATAATAAGGTAATCATACCCTTTAACTATAAATTATTAAAAAATAAGAAATTACAGATTATTATACCTTTATTGGTGTTAGTTAACTGGACTTATCCAACGCCTAAAAATCTTCAAAAAATTTAAATTTTGGTTTCATTATTTTTTAATATTATTGTGATTAATTTTAATCTATTCGTTTTAAACTTAAAAAAAATTAGTTTGATTTTTAGGAAAATAGAATAGACCAATTGGATCGGTTACAAAAATGGATTTTTCAAATATTTAATGGTAATACAGAAATAGAAGAAAAATACAAAGATCAGTAAGTATGTTTTTTTAATACAAAATCGTCAATTCCTTATTAAAAAGTAAAGTTTTAATTAAACATACTAGATCATTTTTGTATCCATTCTATGGTTTAGTTTTAATAAAAAATGTTATTTTACATCTTGTTTTTAGTCTGAATTATTTTTTAAGTATTATATATGTAATTAATTTATTTATTTTACTTTACAGATTTAAATCGTTAGAAAAAATTGTAAGGAATTATGAAAAATATTTGAATCGAAAATTAGAAGAACTTGATTTGGAAGTGGTATATTGTAATTAAAAAACTATTTTAACCCTAATTGTCTTAATATTAATTTTTTTTTTAATTTCAATGAAAAATACATTTTTTTAGCTACATGGTGCTGGTTGTTCATCTGACCTTCCAGGGCTTCCCCATAATGTTAGTTCAGACCAACAAATAAATCATTTTATTAATTGTGTGGAAATGCTAATGAAAACTATTAAAAAACCTAAACTAGTTACAATAGCAAGGTAAAAAAAATATTTTAAAAAGGTCAATTATTTTTCTACTATACATTTATTTTTCCATATTCTGGAAATGTTAACTTAATATCCTTTAACATCAGGCATTTATTGTTAAGTAATTAAATTGAAGAATTTCGATACAAAAAAAAAAAAAGTACTGAGGAAAACATTAATGTTATCTTAACGGATTATTTATTTATTAGGTCATCTGTCGATGATTATTGCCCAGCCTTCCAAGTTGAGCAAATACAAGAAAAAACGTTGTTAATGCTTAACAGATTATACACTAATATTGATGTATTTAAACATTACAAAGATTCATAAAGGTTTTAAAATTAAAATTTTTTTCTTAAATTTACTTCAAGGAAAACAAAATAATAAAAAATGTTTTTTGTTTTATTTAACAAATTACACCCAATAAGGAAATATAATGTTTAAAACAACTTTTCTTTTTTGGATTGACCTAAAAATAAAAATGTTACACTCTAAAGGATATACCAAAATATAAAACATACTTCTATACACAATATTTACCTTTTGCTGGATAAAATTCATCAAACATTTTTCTTTTTCGATTTTGTTGGTTTTGAAAGTTTTCCCAATCTTGCCTTCGTTGGGAAAATTGTTTTATTCCAAATTTTCTAAAGATATGTTTTCCGTATTGGTCACTTACTAAATCGTTCTCACTGTTTACTAAAAAAAAATATAAACTTGATTAAATTAATACTCATAAAAGTTAGTAATTTTAAAAACTGCATAATAAGCATTGGTAAAATAAGAAAGATTTTCTTGAATTTTTTTGTATGTATTTGTCCGTGATGTAGAAAGGCTGACTTCGCGGCCTACACATAGAAAAACATTACTACTAACCCTGACCTAGTCTCGAATATCCTTCAGCAGTTTGAGATATTATTAAGCAGATTGACGGATAGTTAACTTGTCAAAACATCAGCCGTCAGTCAAATTGGAAATACAATAATATATCAAACAAAAAATAATATAAAAGTTGGTTACCCAATATTTCAGCAATCACTGAGCGAATTTTCAAAGGAGAATCTTTCCAAATATTATCCATAACTCTGCTACCATACTTATTACAACATATTTGAGGTAAAAATTCCTGCAAAAAATCAATTATATAAGTAAGTTGATGTATATTGTTGTACACTCTTTATAATGACTTAACGAAAATTACTAAATAAAAAGTTTTTGGTAATTTAAATAAAAATAAAAAAAAAAAAACTTACTTTTACATTTTGGAGCCAATTAATTTTTCTTTTTAACTTAACAGCCGGAGACTTAAAAAAAGCATCCACCAGATGGCTCCCTGTCACATCACTAGTAAGGACAAAGAGATGTTGTGGAGGAGCATCTGTCATGCTCCTTAAAATAAGAAGAGGATTCTTGAAACGAAGTAAAGTCTGCAGGAGGAGAGAGCCATGGTACATCACATTAGTTAAGTCTGGGATCTGGAAAACTATTTTAATTATTTTTGAGAAATTGGAATTAAATGTTACGGATTTTCTGATTTACCAAATAATATTAAAATAAATATACCCCCTACTTAAAATATCACCCAAAAAATTAATTTAGCTTAACTTTAACTATATATACCCTAAAAAACTATACCCAAAAAAATGAATAAAATCCTATCTTTGAATGTTTCCTTAATAAATTTACAGTAAAAAATTTTACAGTAAATTTTTGTCATTTTGAATTAACATTTTACCTTTTCTTTTTGTCCTTTCATGAAAATTTCACAAGTTGTGAAAGATGAAATTAATGAGACGATCAGTTTCTTATGTTCATGACTTTGACAATGGAAAGCCTATAAACAATTTAGATTTTTGAAGATAGATTATAGGTGTTGCTTCCATGTTAAAAAAAAAACATTTTACAAAGTGGTCATATATATTTTCTATTAAACCCCTTTTACCCCAACCCCTAAACCATGACTATTATTTCGTCATTCCATTGGTTTATAATATTTTTTTCCTTTTTTGGTATTGCCCATGTTGCGTAAAAAACTTAAATAAAAAAAGTTGATACCTCCATTAAACTGTCAATCATTTTCTTCTGAAGTTGTTCATGTTCTATGCATTGTTCTGCCAGTTTCTGAATAATTCCGAACTTCTGTTCCGCCAGAATATCTTCCATTCCATTAAATATAAGAGTTGCCATTTCTTCAAACTTCAAAATAAAGTTATTTAAAAAGACATTACCTTAAGCTACTTACACCCCTAAAGGAATAACCCCCAATGCCACAACATTATTACAAATAGACAAAGACAACTCTAGCTTACACAATCAAAGCAACTCTATAGTTAAGTTATAAGGTCAATTTAATATAAAGTTAAAAACAAGCAATACCTTATTTTGTAAGTTTTTACTCATTAAAAGTTTTTGAATAACAAAATTTGCAGTTTGGTGACAGGCAAGTCCAATAAAAACATCATAATCTGTACACATTATTTCGTATATTCTTAAACAAGACTTTTTGTCCCCAAATTCAACAATGTTTTCTATTACACGACTTCCTGTTTTGTCTTTTGTCAAAATAAGCAAGGTCCTAAAGTTGGAAAAAAAAAATTTAACTGATTAAATTTAACTATCATTAAAGTAAGAAAAAAAAAATTTAAACTACTATTTAAATACTCCTTTAAATATTTTTTCTATATGTTAAATCTTTTACTTACTTATTTGCAGGCTCTGTCTCCAACCCACAACCTGATATTATTTTATCACACAAAATTTTTAAAGTTTTCTTCTGTGATCGTAACGAAAGTGTTTTGATTAACATACAAACACTTGGTGTCCCACTTTGATGTGTAAGGATTTCTAAAAATAAAAACAAAATGTTGTCATTTGATTAATGTATTACAACAGTCATGGTAACATATATGAACTGAAAGGTTTGCGGTTTGAGCCCCACCGATGCCACACTATTCAGTGTTTTAGATAGCCTAAACACATTACAACAACACACCCTTTCAAATAAAGTGAAGAGTCTTTTAATTCTAACACAATTTAAAATTTAATGGCATAAATTTTATTATTATATAAATTTTATTTACCAATTACTTTTCTTCTATCAAGATTTTCAAAATTTGATACGAATTGTTTCAAATATTTTAGGAAATGTTTTGGAAGTTTTTCTTTAGAAAGAATTAATTCCTCCTGATCTAAAATTCAAAATAACATTCCGTTGAGAAAAACATAAAATTTAATAAAAAACCTTTAAAATATCAAAAACAAATATTTTAGTAGTTTGAACCAGACAAAAAAAGACTCATTTTTACAACCCACTTTGCCCCAACCCAGTCTTAAGTTGCCTTTAGCTGTTTTGGATATTATTGGTCAAGTTGCTAGATAATTAACTGGCTAGTTGTTTTTGGCAAATCGTATATATAAATAACCTGGTAACATAACCTGATAATAAATTTTTTATGAACTAGAATAACTCATTAATCCAGTTCAAAAAATTAATTCAGTTCAAAAAAATCCAGTTTAAAAAAGCAAAAGAACAAACCTGATTCGTTATATTTCGTGATTTGTTTTGTTGATAGTTTAACTCCAGCTAAAACTTGAAACAAAATTCTCAAAATATGAGAACTGTAAGTATGAGTCATCCAGATCGAGAAATCATCGTCAGCATTTATTTCTTTGCAAAACTTTAGAACAAGTTTAAAAATTGATTCCAAGTCATTTTGATCTGTAAAAAATTAAACTTTATTACTGTATAGAAACACATTATTAAACTTTTAGCGAAAATTCCTAAATATTTAAATTTGATAAAAAAAAATTGAGTTATTTTTTTGAATCATTAAAAATAAATTGTTTTCACCTTCTGAAATCATATTAACAATTCTTCCCAGTGTAGTTTGTAAAACGTGACATGCTTGTTGACTTTCTGATATTTCTTTAAAATCTTCACTGAATGCCTTGGTAAGAAAAACACAATGTTTAGTAAATTAATTAAATATAACACTTTTTTCGAGTGTAGATTTTTATTTAAATTTTAAACAATTTTAATTAAAACCTTATTTATGTTATCATGTGTGTTCTCAACATAGTAAACGGGCAAATAAAATACAATATTTTCTTTTTGATCTTTTACATTCGGTATGTTAAATTTGAATTAATTTAAAGTTTAGTTGAACCGGTAGCGTGGTGTAGTGGTAAGAATACTTGCTACACCACACATGAGATCGTGAGTTCAATCCCCACTGCTCTCATGCTGCAGCACTCTTGAGTAAGGCATTATAAACGGTACAAACTCCTGCTGAGCCAGCACTTAATCAGCACATAATTATCGGGCAATTATAATCTATAATATTCCAAACTGCCACAGGCAACTCGAGACTGGGTCGGAGGAACTGATGTTACTCTATGTTTGAGTCGTGCATGCAACTTTCCCACATCAAGGATAAAGATATATACAAAGAAAAAAAAGTAAAAGCACATTATCACATGCAAGCACAACATACAGACATAACTACAACTTAACATATCATTATAAAAAATTGTTAATAGTGTCTTACTTTCAATAATTGAAATACGTTTTCCGAAGATGCCACTTTGATGAAAAGTTCCAAAATGAAACTTGTCGATTTTTTGTGACTTAATTTAACTTCGTGTCCAATTATTTCCTCGAATACGTTGTTTAAAAATATTGCTCGCATTTCATTGTCCTCGAATCCATTACGAAATGTCGCATCAGCTTGTCGTAAATAAGCTGCAATATTTGCGTTAATATCTTCGCCCATATTTGAAGTTTAAAGTTTCAATTAAAGTTTCAATAATTGTAAAATACAAAAAAATAACCACGCTTTGTAAAAATAAGGTGAACCCCCTTGTTTGATGCTAATCTCCATAAAAATCGTATAAAATAAGTTGTTTTTATTTGATATTTTTGTTTTAAAAAAAGTAATGGTTAGCAAACAAGAAAAAATAAAATTATATTTATTTGTCTGATTAAAATATTTAGAATTTGGACTTTAAAAATTATTTAATTACGCACACCCCTTTTTAAAATCAACCTATGGTTATATGTTTAAGCCCTTAGTCTATATTAATATTGTAAAACATATCTTCTAATCATTGCTTTTAGTTCCAAAAGTGCATAGTGCATTTTTACAGTTATAAAAGTAAAACCATATAGCCCAAATAAAATCACCAAATTTTATAATTTTATTTTTGATAACACAAAACTCATATATGTGTAATAAAAACACTTTTACTACGCTTCAATACAAACCCTAATTATTGCCATATATTCATTCCCAACTGCATCACTAAAATGTTCAACATAAATTACAGGACATTTAATAATCATAAAAAGCAGTAAATTAGCTTTAATGAATTACATACCGACATATATTCAAGCAAACATAACTAATAATACAATAACTAACAATATATGGGAATACAGATAATGATTTCCTATAGATCATAGCACGTTAAAAAATTCCACTCAGTTTGAAAATAGCACACATTTTATATTTAATAAATATAATTCTAAAAAAAAAACAATTTTCATTTTTTAAACATTTTAAAAATAAAGTTCTTTGTTTTGGTGGAAAAATTCTGTCAGTTGATTTTTTTTTATATTTATTTTAGTTTGTTGCAATTTCAGCACTGGTACTAAGTACTGGCACTTCAGTTTTAGCTGCCACATAAGGGGCCACATTTGGTGGCACTTCTGCCACATTTTGTTGAGTCACAACTGGTGTTGTCTCTAGAGAAAGATATTTTACATTGAAATTAATATTTTTTCAATTTTTTTTAAATTATTTTTTTTTTCAATTTTTTAAAATTACAAACTTACCATTTTCTGCTTGGGTTGTAGCAATCAGGGGTTGAATATTGGAGGCAGGCAGTGGGGGTAAATTAGCAGTTAGACTCTCGAGTGTGGGTAAAGTTGTTCCAGCAGGCAGATTTAATGGGGGTAAATTAAGGGGCGGGATGGTGGGTAAAGGGGCTATACCTAAAATAAAAAATTTTAAATTAATTTTAGATAAAATGTAACAAAAAAAAATAATTTTTTTTTAACAATTTATTTTTAAATTTAATTTATAAGTTACTGATGTTTAATTTTACCTTTTACACTGCTAAGCTCACAATGTAATAAATAATGCACAAACATTTACAATTAATGATAAAACGCGCCATTTTAAAAAAATAGGTGGTTTTTAAAAACATAGTTAGCAAAATAAAGTTTACATTATTGAAAAATAAATGAATTCTACCTCCAGTTAAGTTTAAAGGAGGAATATTAGTTGGCATTGTTGATGGCATTGGAATATTTACAAGGGGTGGAATTATATTTCCAGTTGCTAAAAAATAAAATCATTTTAAAGTGTCTCTTAAAATTTGAAAGCTTTTTTAGGAGCTTCAAAGCGTAACCTTTTACTATTTAAAAAAAGAGGATGGGCTTTAAAATAAAATATGTATTAAGCTAAATGGAATAGAATATTAAATTTAGAAGTTTGTCTTAAAATTAAAAGATAAATAGAATCCTTAAATTGTATATTTTAAATTGAATAGTTTTAGGAAATTTAAAAATCTAAACCAAAAAAAAATTTTTTTTTTTTTTAATAAAAAACGTTCATACTTGCTGCTAGATTTAAATTTGCCATGTTAATTGGAGCAAGTGGGGTGTAGGTGGGTACAGAGTAGCTGCTTTGGGAAACACCCGTGTTACCGGGTAAAACAGTCGTACTAGTTGCCCCAGGAGGGACTTGGGGTACAATTTGAGGAACAACCGGGACCTGTTGTTGCTGTTGTTGTTGCAAAGCAACCTAAGATTTAAAATTATTAGGTTGGAAGAAATTCTAAATTTTAGTTTGGACAAAAAAAAAATCAAAATGAAATGTTAAATTATTTATTTTGGTTTTTACTTTATAAATAATTTAATCATTTTAAATTTTAATTTTTGAATCATTGTTACAAAAAAAATTTTAAATTTACCTCAGTAAATCCATCGGTTGTTGGTTTGTCCATAGAAATCAAATTATCACCACCAGGTGTAACAGTGGAGGGTTGAGGGGGATGACGAACGCTCATAGATTTACTTTCCACCCCTGTTGGAATGCGATGCAGGTAACCATAACCTATTCCACAACCGAGACTAAAAATAACAAATTTGTTAAATTTGAAAAAATTACAAAAAATGGCAAGTAATAGGAATTAGAGTCAAATTATCATAAACTATTTCAGAAAATAGACATCTTTAAAAAGCCATAAGCCTTGAGGTGCCATTTTACTGACAATAAGATGTATTTTCAACCCCCCTTTTACTCTAACCCTTTTTTAAAAAATGCCACTTAATTCTTAAAAAAATGTTGACTTAGATTTTGAAAAAATTTGGGTTTTCGGGGAAATGCTTATTCGGTCAGAAGTTTTTTCAGTAATTTAGACTGATACTGTACAAACTTCTGGCAAAAAAAGTTAATTTAACTTGATCTTACCTTCCCTCTCCACCCCATGCACTATTGGGGGTGATAATAACTTCACGAGATGCATCTGTATCACTGTTGTATACAAATAATTTTAACTGTCTCCCATCATGAGATTCAATCAATGTAAACAAATCATCTTGCTACAGATTAAGGAAAAAAAATATTGAAATTTATCTCAGAGCATTGAAACAAAATAGGAAAAGCAATTTTTAATTTAAAATATATGATTTATGCTATAATATTGTGATGGTATATTCCTAAAAATTTATATACTATTTAATTAAATTTTATGACAACAATATATTGCTAATTAGGATCTAAAACAGTCATTTATACAGCTGTTGTTTTATTGGCAAACAAATAAAAACTCTACTATTTGTTAAACAATTAACACATAACATTTAATTACACATAAACACATGCATGTTAAAAACTGGGGAAAAATGCTTTAAAAATTTGTACAGCATTTTAAATCTTCTAAAAGATCAAAAATTTACCAACAAAATTTAAAAGATTGGTAAAAAACACTTTTAAAATTTAAAATTTTTTTTAACATACCTCACTAAGTAAAGAGTCAGCTCCAATAATATAATCACTAAATGGTCTTAAGCCGGCAAGGTATGCTGGTGAATTTGCCTCCACTTCCTAATATAAATAAAAAAAAATAATAAAATAACTTAATTGCAAAAAAAGGAATAGATATTAACAACTTTTTATTAAACTTAAACTGTATGTACTTTCTTTATTTCTACAAAATTGTTCCAAATATTTTGAGACACAAAATTGTAATAAAAAATATAAATTGGAAAAAAAAGTCGAATTTTTATCAACTTAAAACATAAACTAATCACATTTTTTAGATTTTTACACACAATTATTAGCTAGAAATTTGTTTTAAACAAATCTTAAAACTTACCAAAACATGCCAAACATTCTCATTAGCTCCCTCGAATGAACAAAATCGAATTGACACCCCTAATAACCCCTGACCACCCCACATACTACTTGGGGTAATTGTTACTTCTCGCAACTGAAGTTAAATAAAGAAAATATTGAGTTAGTACTGGTAGTTATACAGAATTTTATTTAAAATCTTTTGGTATATATTGGACATATATATCTTAAATCTTCTATTTTTACATTTTAAGTGTAAACATTAATAACAAAACAAAATTATAAATTCAGATCGAAATAAATTTAAAGTTTAAGTTAAAAACCTTTAAAGTTTTGCTGCTATAAATAAACATCTTGATCGGTTTTTCCACATTCGCACGAAGTAAATCTTTAAGTCGGTCATCATCTTTATTCTAAACATAATATTAAAATTAAGTTTTTTTAAAATGTAAAACAAAACTTGCCACAAATAGTGAACTAAACAAATTTTTAAATAGATATAATCATTACTTTTTTAAGTATCTTACATACAGTTAAACTAAATGCAACAATTTAATTACATATATTTTTAACAGACTTTTTAATAACTCTATATTTTTTCAATCAATTAAAACATACAAGTCTAGTGTTCCCAATCATAACAACAAAGTCAAAGAAAGGCTCAAGACCGGCTTTAAAACCCGGAGAATTTTCCTGAACCTGAAGAACAAAAGTTAATTAACAAAATGATTCAACAACATTTTTTTACTATTTTTTTTGATGATTTATTTTTAATGTAAAAAAATTAACTTTACAGTGTAGTTATAGAGTAAAACTGATTTGCTATCTATTTCGTTTAGTCTCTAAATAAAAACGTAAAATAAAACGATAAATTTAATTGTATTTATAACTTACTCTTAGAACATGATATCCTTCAGTCCCACCTCCAGGTATTTCCACACTGTTTCCGGACCCCATTTTTTAATGAAAATATATGCAATACCTATTTATTTACAGTTTTGTAACATGTATTATTAATCGGCAATTAATTTAAATGATCCTGTCAAATTCATAAACAGATTTAAAAAATTAAAGCTAATTTTACACTAAGCTGATTAGAAATTAAATAATTCAAGATTAAATTCAAAAGAAATACAGTTATTAAGTCTATTTTCTTGGTATTTGAAACTAAAATTCGTTTAGCATCTTAAAACTACAAATTAAAAAACAACTTAAATGCAGATACGCATGAGTACGAATAACACGTCATAATAGCACTCGTGAAAAACGCATTATTCTCACACTGCTACATGAGTTTTACGTTTGCAAACAATAAAAAGTTTTAAATGCCATAATTTTTATTAAACAGATTCTAGGTTATTGTAAAATTAAAAACTATAAATTTTTTGTTATAATTTATACTATGTGAAATACTACAAATGCACTGCTTTTGGTCGATTATTACCGGTGTTTTGTCGTAATCCCATTATGAATACGTTATGATGAAACTTGTGTAAAAAACTAAAAACTATTGGACAAATTAACAAAAAAACATCATGTTTACATATTCCAATGTTTATATGAACTGTGTTTTTTTAGTTGATCTTCTAACATCGAGGATAAACTATTATAAACATAAAAATATTCTTTAATTTGCTTTTCAGTATACAAATGGCAATGCATTGTCTTATAAAACCAACCACGACATAACTTCAAAAAGTGAACAAAATATTAGAAAGTGGTCAAATACAGGTGTGAACTTTGTATTTTCCTAATATACGCTACATAAATGACGTCACAAATTGGGGGTTTCGACAACTTACCTATCATGTCGGCCCAACTTAATTCACATATTTTGTAAAGAACAACGTACCCAACAACGACATATCTTCAAAAAAGTCAACAAAATATTAGAAAGTGGTCAAATACAGGTGTAAACTTTGTATTTTCGTAATATACGCTATTTATGTGACGTCACAAATTGGGAGTTAAAGAAACAGAGGTAAAAATAAACTTTTACTATGCTATTCAGTACTATATTCCTAGTTTTCTAATAGGTATTTATTTAGTATTTAAAAAAATTACTAGTAAGCTAATAGTCAAACAAATGTTAAACTTTAGACGGACTTATTGCTTTATACCCAGCTACCACTTAGAAAACTCAATGGGGGAAAAGGTCTTTGATATTGTTGGGCCTGTTTGCATTTACGTGAGACCTTGCTTTTGTTGCGAGTTTCCCTTTAAGGTTCTAACCAAGGAAGGAGTCGAAGTGGCTAAAGTCGTAAAAGTTTACGTGGGGTTTCTAAACGAAGCATTTACCAAAGTAACAAACTTTGCCATCACCTGTAAGTCAAATACCTAGCACATTTTTTGACCCATATTTTAATTTTAACAGAAAATAACTTTATATCATAGTTTAGGTAATTTTTTATTCCACCAATAGAACCTTCAACTAAAAATTATTCCGGTAGATTTTTTAGTGTTTAAATCGTTTTTTTTTTTTATATTTAGTTCCAATGGATTTGGATGAAAAAATAAAGCCCTGCCTAATTTCGACAGCGTTTTTATTGGTACGCTTATTCCCTATCATACATATTAACTAATATCATTTTATCCCATACTTAATGGTTAAAAAATGGACAAAAATAACTCAAACTATATTTTTTAGGATATGCTTCATTTTGAAAGAAGGGACTGAAAAAACTTTATTAAAGAAATTTTTTTTAATTGTAAAAATAATTTCAAGTTTTATAAGACAATATACAACCTTTTATTCCAAAATTTAAAGAAGCCGTTTAATTAAAAAAATACGAGTTGTAGTTTTTTAGACAAACAAAGTATACGACGACATTATTTCCAATAAAACGAAATCACACAATTGTCAAAAAAAAAACTCCAACTTAATAAAAAAAAGGAAATTTAAACCTTGTTAAGTTTTTTTAATTCAACCTCCAAATAGGCGAAATTTTCGTGGTAATTTCCCGTCAGAGGTGGACAGCGCACTTTCAATATCCGACAAATTGGGAAGATGTTTAATTTCACCTAGGGCTGCCACAGCAGGTTTACTGCCCAACATATTACGGGTTACACGTACAATATCATCGTTGCTTACACGTTCTATAAAGTAAAAAGTCCAGTAAGTTACATAGGATAGGAGGCACATAAGTTTTTCAACATCAACTTATTTAATTTTCCTTTTTTTTGAATGACAAAAAAATCGAATATTTTATTCCACCTTTATATTATCAGTTAATTCAACATTACATAATACAAGATTTTTTTTTTGTATATATCTTTACCCTCGATGAGGGAAATCGAATGCGCGACCTAAACATAGAGTAACATCAGTTACTCCGACCCAGTCTTGAGTTGCCTGTGGGAGTTTGGGATATTATTGATTATAATTGCCCAGTAATTATGCTGCTGATTAAGTGCTGGCTCAGCAGGAGTTTATACCGTTTATAGCGCCTTACTCAAGGACGCTACAGCATAAGATTAGTTGGGATTATACCCACGACCTCATGTGTGGTGTAGCAAGTGTCCTTACCACTACACCACGCTGCCGGTCAAAAGATCATGCCTATAAACCTAACTACAAACACACCCCGTTTAAATCACTTACCAATCATAGAACATAATTCATGTGGGTATTTTCTTTCTCCGGTTGCAAGAATTTGTCTTCCAACATCTTCAAATATGACAGGTCGAGCTTCTAAGTTCATCATAAGCATGGATTGCAACTGTTTTTTAGCTCGTTGTAATTCAACCTGTATAAAAAGACTTATTAAATTAAAAAAATGTTCTGTGTATATATAGTATTTAATTAATGTATACTATATATATACACAACAACATTTTTTTTAAAACAAACAAACTAGAACGTGTAAAAAATCATTTATACCACTGCTAGTAGGCACAAAATAAAAATTAGACAGAAATTTAATCCAAATTTTTATTTTTTCCCCTACTTGATTAGTTCCTTGGACAAGCTTAACAAACTCTTGAGTTATAACATGAACACAGTCCCTTAGTTTAAATGGTGGAGCACTTCCTTGTATGCAGAAAAATCCACTATCTTCATAACTATGATGATAAGCTGTAGCTGCATGCATCCAATGATATCTACAACCATGTAGAAATAAAATTGTAGTTTAAACATTTATTAAAGAAAAAATAAGTATAATAAAATTTTTGTTAATTAAACCCTGTTTATTCTTATTTGTCAAAAAACAATTCAAAATCACGAAAACTTAGAAAATAAAATAACCAAAATATTTTACAAAAAAAACACACTATATATTGACTAACAAAAATTAGAAAATAAATAACAAAAAAAAATTTGATTGATTTTTACTTGTTAAGTACGTTAAGATAAAGCCTTGAAAACATTCCCTTGCCAGGTCCTCCAGCAGAAAAAGATCCTCCTCCTCCCATCAACATATTTAATACTGCATATGGAACAAAATCCTCATGCTAAACAATTTTTTTAAAAAATTAATTTAAATCAACTAAAATTGTACAGAAATAACAATAATATTCTACACAAAAATATTAAAAAAAATAAGACTTTTAGTATTAAATCACAAATTTTTGTTGTTTTTTAAAAGTGATTTTCAATACAAAAAAAAAATTAAAAAGTTTACGAAATTACACAAGAGCAAAAAAATAAATAATATACAAAGAACTTTTTTAAATTTTTCTGCATTAAATCTACCTGAAAATTCACACTTTCCATTCCAATTGAAACATGAGCTAGTTCTGGCATTGGAACAACACTCATTGATAAATCAAATTGTTTTTGGATTTTAATTTCTCCTCCAGTATATTGTGCTATCGATTCATCTTTCCTGATTTCACCATCGAGTGACCATGATGGAGATTGAGCGGAGGCTTTTATTAATAAAAAGTTATAAGCAATCCGGAAATTGGAATCAAAAATAAACCGTAGATATTCAAAAATGACAAAATAAATATCTAAAGACCTTATTTTAAATAAAACCTATGTCAATATTATAGCTATATCTGCATAAATTATATTATCAGTTGTACCTTCATTATGTAAGATAAAATGCAAAAAATATATATTTTATTCTAATATCTTGAAAAACTGAGACTTGCAATTTACCTGATATATATTTTTCACTCAACTTGCATAACTCCTCATGATCTACTCCAACTCCAGCTACAACCATCCTCGGAGGTTGAAAATAACTTCTTAGGAAGGTCTGCAGGGTTTCTCGATTAATTTGGGCCACAGTTTCGGGGTGGGAATATCTAGGAAGACCAAGGGTGTTTCCTCTATACGCAGCCTGACAAAAATAGATTATTGAGTTTCCATAATTTAAAGTTGAATTTTAAAATGTTACAAAAAACATTTATTTATAAAACACTATTTAAAAAAATACACAATTTTAAAATTAAATATGAAATATTGATAATAGACAACTACAATTTAGACATTTCTTTAAAAGAATATTTTGCAAAGATAGTTTTGTAAATTTAGGTATTACAGCGTGTATCATTTCTGTCATAAGTGGTTCGGGGTCAGGTTTTAATTCTAATTCTTGAAGTTCAAATTGGATGCTGTTGTGAGCCATTTCCAAATCCTCGTCTTTTAAACTAGGTTGAAACACAGTGTCTGCTAACAACTCCATTAAAGATTCTAATTTACTTCGATCGACACTGGCAGCATATATTGTAGTATCTCTACAACAAATACAAATTTATACACATTTTACAAGCTATTAAAAGACAATATTTTAACATAATAATTGCAATACAATAAACAAATAAAACTTTTCTCAATGGAATCGCAATTAAGATAAATTAAATCAAAATACATACAACACATAATTTTCATGTTAATATATATAATACCCTTTTATATGTTTACTAAACTAAAAAAAAGATGTAAAAATACACTACAAAAAAATTCTTTTATATAAGTTTAAACCTGGATGATTGGCAGTCGCAAATTCCACCCAGTTTTTCCATGGCATTCATTATATCGTCTCTAGTTTTGTAAAGTGATGATCCAGCAAACGCAACTCGCTCAAGAAAATGACTTATTCCACTTGGATATTTTACTTCATGCCGTGACCCAGAATTTATTAAAACTAAAATGTTAAAGTTTAATTAACTTTTGCCAAATTAAACAACTTAAATTTCTATTAATATAACCATGAACCAATTTGTTTACATAAATATAGGTAAGTCCACCTATTATTTTTATATTTTGACTAGACATAAAATTTGATCTAATAAACAATGATCAAAACATTTAACAGTTAGAAAAATATGTTTTTTAATTTTCTTACTTCCAACAGTACAATATGTGCCAAACTTGGGCTGTGATGTAACTGTAAGACCGTCTTTAAATTTAGACGAAGTTGTTTGAAAATTTTCTGCCCCAGCATTTGTATATACAGGTGAGGGGCAACTTTTTAAAGCCTCAGATAAGGGAGTTGTCATTTCTTCGGATAGAGGTTCGTCATTGGGTTCATTATTTTCAGATAACAGTTTTGAACTACTACTGATTTTGCGAGCAAATCTTGAATGTGATGATAATGGAAGTCTTGAAAGAATTAAACAACACATATTATGTTTTTTTACAAATAAAAATTAAACAATGAACATCTTACATTAAATTTTTAGATTAAATATTGAGAAAAATTTTGCTAAGTAATTTGTAGTAATTTAATATGCATTATTTGTTTTAGTTTATAAACATGAAACAAAATTACTAAGGTCAAACAGTCAAGGTTCTCACGTACTTACCGACAAAGTCTTGCTAGTTTACTTGGTTGCAAAGCCATTTTAAATATTGAGACCTATCGTACTTTTCGTTTTTCTTTTATTTAAACAAATATCGCTAGGATAATTTGTAATTTAAAAACCATGTGCAATAAAAACAACAACTACTAAACTATGACAAAATTTAATGTAATAAGAAAAATCACTTTAACCTGATATGTAGAGCAGTGTATTATTTTACGATATCTATAGCGGATCCAAAACAAACAACTATTAAAAATATGAAAAGTGAATTTTTATTTTATTACATATTTCTTTAAGTTAAACAAGTCTTGCACTAACTTTTTGCTACAAAACCTGTGGTACAACCATTTATTTTTTCATTTTCCAAAAAAGTTCAATAAAAGCAAAATTGACAACAAAAAATAAAGCAAAAGTTAAAAATCTGAGGCAACGGTAAAAAATCAAATCAAACATTTACAAAACCAAAGTAAATCTCGCACAAAATATTTTAATAAAAGTACAATGTCGTGGCCAAAAATGGAAAGGCATCAACAAGCTTCCAAACATAAACTTATCACTTTTCAGATATTTTTACGCTGTATGGCACGTAAGACTGCCGTACAGAAGACGCGTGACGTTGATCCACATCCACACAACGCTTATTTAAAACCAATCGCGCATCCTCGCGTCGATGAAGAGTTTCAAACAAATTCCGAGGTTCGTCCGGATCAGGATCGACTGGCTCTCTAACACAAGAAGGTGTTGCCCCGGAGTGAACTTTGACCTTACGTGGATACCTATCCGCGTCACCCAAATCAACGTCAGACACGAAACTATGTACAGTCTAAAAATATATTCCGATTTTATTATAAACACACAACAAATGCTATAAGTCAGACTACAATAAAATAGGTATCTTTTTAAATATTAAAACTCTAACTTTCATAAACTTACAACTCTCTTACAAAAGAAGAAGTAAAAAAAATATTTTTACTAAGCTTACCTGTTGTGGAATACGAATATCACGGTGCCACCATTTGGCGTGCTCGAGGGCCCGGGCATACTTGTCAGTTTTCTCCGAAATTTCCTCCGCCAACTTTTTTCTTTCCTCCTTTTCTTTTTTGTAAGTTTCATCTTGCATCCATGAACTGCTAATGAATATCTAAAACAAACAACTAAAAATTTATTTTTACTTTTCTTAAATTTATTTTCATATTTTTACCTCGTTTCGTGGCATTATAACTGGATTAAGTGACTCGATGGTTCCGCTTTCTGATTGAACAATCGGTGGCTCTCCTAAAATGCTTACGTTAAAATTTTCCATGACGTCATGATCTCTGTGCAAACATATTGCAACAAAAAATTGCAAACTTCCCACCAAAAGAGATCTTAAAAATTACAACTTGGTTTGGTTTAAAAAAAAAAAAAAAAAAAAAGTTACAGGTAATTAAATTTTTTACATAACAACGTATTAAAATTTTCCTGTGATACTTGACATATAATAAAACATAAAAAATAAACAATTTAAATAACAAACCTGTTGTTTAATGTTCTCTTAAACACGAGATAATTTCGAACATTTAAAAAACCGATCGATTTCAAAAATTCTCGCATACTTCGACGATCCCAAATTTTTTTGGTTGTGGAATCACTTTTGCGTAGTTGCCAATCAGGTTTGTGATAAGTCACAGATAGCTACATAAAATTATTTAAAATCTTAATTTAAAAAAATCTTAATAAACTTGTTAACAGCAGTAATACATGCTTTGTAACTACAGATTAAATCCTTTCCACCAAAAAAAAGAGGAAATAATGATAACTATTTTTATTCATAAAAATTTACATTCGTTTTTTTTTTACAAAATATTTACTTACTAAGTCTATTAAATGGCAAATGTCGTCTTGAGATAAGGGTAACATATTTGCTATGCAACGAAGACATTTCTCGTTCGAACTTAATTCTGTAAATAATTAAAATTAACAATTTTTGAGACAAGTTTACTAAAAATATTGTGGATGTATATAAAAATATTTTTTTTATTTTAGTTTGTTTAGGTTTAAATATATTATATAATTGTACCCTTAAATTTTGTAAAAAAAATAATTTTTATTTTTTAGTAATCTAAAAAATGTTACCATGTAAACCAGTAAGCAGCTGGTGTGTTGGTAACAGCAAACTGTCCTGGTTCCAGTGTGGAAAAACGACCATCTGAGCTGAGTTGTTATTTTCATCTCCACAGTTTTTATCGGGCTGAAATGTATTACGAACAACTGTGGGTAATGTTTTCAAATCAACTTGTTGGAAATCGAACCCGAGTAACCCCAACATTTCTACAACACCTGTGACAAAAAAATTTGGGTAAAATTAAAAATAAAATTCTTATTTTTGCTTTAAGTAAAAAAATAAAATTTTAAAAAGTTTAAAATTTACGCAAATCTATGATACATGACTGCGCACGATCAAGTGTTTGTTTCTGTCTTATTTTATAGTTTTTATACAAATCATTACCAAATCTTTTCACCTTTTCATTTATTCACAAAGTTTAAAGAAACGGCATTTGGTAAATTAAAAAATTAAAATATTAAATACTAATTACCATCAGTGTTAAGAAGCGAATTTGGTAAAATAACGATTGGTCGATCCGAATTCTCGTCACAAGTTAAACGATCCGTTCCCTCCTCCAACAATCCGATGACGAAAGACACTACGTCACTTCCGGTTGTGACGTCAATGTTTCCGCTAAGGCGAGCGACGCATTGCTGCAGTTTGTAAAATATTTCCTCAGGTTTTTGTTCTGTTAATAATCACTCGTTTAAATACAAATACTAAGCAAAAAGAGTGGAAGAACACTTGGCTTTACTACATGAGGTCCGGGATTCGATCCCCACTGCCCTCATGCTGTAGCACCCTTAAGGAAGGAGCTATAAACGGTATAAACTCCCGCTGAACCAACTATTAATCAGCCGCTTATAAATATTTGGCAAATATATTCTATTATACTCAAACTGCCAAAAGCAACTGATGATACTTTATGTTCAGATAGTGAATTAATTCGACCTTTCACATCGACAAATAAAAAAAAAAAAAAAAAACATAATTTTATCTACTTGGTGATAATTCGATTTTTATTAACTTATAATTGTTATTTATATCACTAGGAAGTTCCTAACCAAGTTCAACGAGTGAGGAAACTTGTAACACATCCTCTTCAGTTCCGGACAAATAACTTTGAGTTTGTGATCTTCTTATTTCTGAGATATCGATGATATTATCTCTACCTAATAGTGCAAACGAATTCCACATTTGTGGGTTTGGAAACCTGGCAAAAAATATTTCAATTTAGCTAAAGTAATTTAAAACTCACATGTATTTTACCGCAAAGTATTTGTTAATCAAATATAGTTAGAGGCAAAACATTATCCTTCATAAAATTTAAAATTTACTTTTCCTTAGTAGCAAGTTTGGCTTCGTAAACAGCTCTAGAAATTGAGCAAGAATTTTGAAGTTTGAGATAGAAGTGAAAATAAAATGTTTCAGAAACAAAATCTGGTACTGACCACATTGGTAAAACAACCGATTGAACACCTGTTAAATTAAAAACATAGGTTTCTATAGCCCAGCCACAAATTGTTTTATAAATGAAAATAAAAACATACCAGCAGTTAGAAGCACTTCTGGTAGTTTTAAAACATGATGTTCGTTTTTCCAACCATGTCCAGAAGACAAAACAACAAGTTTAACATCAATCTTTATATCAAGTAAATCATCAAGGGTAACAATGCAACTTTCCATGTTAAAAGGTGGATTGTCCAGTGGAAAGTTGTTTGGGGCAAAGGCAAGGTAACCTAGAAATTAAAAAATCAGTTGTTATTGGAACAGGCGATACCAATTACATAAATGCATATTTTAATAAGATAAAAATTACCATATTTCATGCAACCATATGTGCAGATATGTAATAAGGAAGCACTAGAAAAACAAGACAAAAATTTTGATTTTGTCGCTTGCTGTCCATAAATAGGAGTTACATCTAAGTATTCAGCAATCTGTTACAAAAAAGTATAATATTAATCAGTACAAATACTTTAACTTGTTAGTTAATAAAGTTAACATACCTTTAAACATTCCTTTTGTGCAACCGATAGAATTGTTCTTTTCGGTTTCCAGGTATTTCCATTTAACTTTAAAGAATTAGAAAGTTTAGGGCTTCCAATGACATACGACCTTAATGCAGTATCAACCTAATAAAAATCATTAAAATAGTTTAAAACTATAAAATATACTAGTAATTTTAAACCATATTTACAATGAAATGAGAAATACCTAGCTGGTACTATCACAAAGTTAAAAAAACTTTACAAAATTTTATTTAATAGCATTAAGGTGAATTTTATAAATACCTGTCTATATGGAGTAATATATCTTGGTGAGGTTATAACATTAGTTCCAGTAGAAGTAGAAGATACAATTCCAAGTATTTTGCTGTCAAGACCAAGAAATTCCAGAGACTCCAAATCTTTTGGTTTTTCGTAACTTTTTCTTAATTCATTTTCCCTAATAATTTAAATCGATTTTAGTTACTAGGAAAATAAATGAAGGATCAAAATAATAATTAAATCATTTATGGCTTAAAGGAAAGTAATAGCCCTATGCTATACCTGCTAGGTGCACTATCTATGTTGCTTCCCCAAAATCTTTTTTCAAATGTTTTGGGTCTGAAAAGACAAGTAAAATATTTAAATTACTTTTATTAAAATATTAAAAAATGTTTTAGTGTTAACTTTATATTTGCAATACCTAAAATGTGATATAAAAAGTAAAAGTTTTATAAATACCCATTATCCAGAACTAGCATACATGAAGCCACAGAAATATTAAACCGATCTGCAAAGGGTTTATCATTGGCTGGAAAAATTAACTGATCAAATGGAACCTTAAATATTAAATAGAAAAAATATAAATAAATAAATAGGCTTTAAAATACATTAAGAAATTAAGTGTATTTAAGAAGTTTACCTAAACACTAAGATTTAAAATTTGAAAAATCAATACTACCTTGTTTAAATAAGAACAAGGAATTACACAAACTTTTGAATGCAATTTTAATTGATTTAACTCAGTTTGAAAAGGTTGAATTAGGATAGAATATATCTCTTTTAAAACATTGTGGTATTGTAATTTAGTCGCATCTTCATTTATCAGAACTAAAAATAAAAGCAAATTAGAAAAAAAGTCCTAAACAAATGTATGATGGTCTTGTGATGAATATAAAACAATTGATATACTTTTAAGGTTATATAAAAAATAGCATTCAATAAAATTATTTTAATAGGTAAATAAACCTGGAATACCAAATATTAAACATTATTATAATTAAAAACTTACCATTTTCTTTATTATTGTTATCAATAACCAGTTGTAATGAAGATATGTTTCTCTTTTTATGTTGAGCAAAATCAGGTAGTGATCTTTACAAAAATACGTATTAATTTCATAAAAATTTCCTAAATCAGGACTTCATATATTTAAAAAATAATTTTTAAACCTGTCTTCAGTGGTGTACATGTTAGATATAATTGCAGCATCACTTTGTTTATTTTTATTGAGTAAACTAATAAGCCATTTGAGTCTCTCCATGACTTTGTATGGACTTGCAACATTATCCGAAAGTAAATAACATTTTGTGTCTTTTGTATCAGGATTCAACAAATAACAAAGGAAACCTAAAAAAATCACATATATAAAGTTGGTAATAAATTAATTAGTTAGATGAAAAAATCCTATGTCAAAATATAATTTAAAACCAACTGTATTTGTAGTTTCATTAAATCTTACCAGAATCACACAATGTGTAGAACAAAACACAAGTATCCTTGACAGAAGATAGTATTTTGTTAACTGATAAACAATTTAATTCTTCTGAATTATCATCTAAACTGTTTCCTTAAAATAAAAGAAAATAGAAATTTGTTTTAACATATCAAAGATAATAAACTTAGTTAACAAACAACTTTGCATGTACACAATATTAAAAAATAACACCTTTAAAATTTACACTTGGAAAATGTGAAAAAAGATTTCGGGCAAGTAAAATTTCACGTCGTGCATTACATTCTGCTAAAGCTAATCCTAGTTCATGTTCACCAAGTCGACACAAAACTACCTAATATCAAATTAAAGTATATAAATTTTTAAATTAGCAAATATATGTTTACATTTTTAGCATATAGTGCACCATTTATAAAATTAAAATATTTTTGAAGTAATATGGTTTAAAAAAAATAAAATCCTTTTTAAAAGTAGAACTTACCTGTGTAGCACTGTAAGTCTTATTTAAACTTTCAATTTCTTGATGTAGAGTTGTGACATCTTCTGATTTTAAAACAAAATAATTTTGTTCTTGCTTTTTTAACTCATCCAGCAAAATTGGAAAAGCGGTGCAAAGCTCCTGCATCCATCATAAAAAAAATTCAAATATATTTAACTTAACAATACTTAAATTTTGTACTTGAAATTATTTTACCTTTTCTGAAGTAGAATGCTGAGTATAAGTTGCCAGTTGAAATTGAATGTGTTTCTTTAAAGTTTCTGATTCACTCTTTTTAGCAAGTTGGATCACACGCTGGCACAAATATATTGCATGATCATACCTCTTCTCCCTACCAAAAATTGATGCTTCCTGTTAAAATGATTGATTACTGAGACAAAGGTAAAAACAATGTCAGAAATATGTTGTATTTGTTAGTTAAAACTGTTGAAGTCTTAAATAGTTAACACGTATAAAAATAAATTAATTTTTACATATATCAATTAACAACAATAAAAAACAATTTATTTCTACTAAAAAAAATAACTATATTGCTTACCTTACACATACACAAACATTCCAATGTGTAATCATCATCATACATTTGACTTAATTTAAAAGCTGCGTTGCATATTGTTCGCGCTTCTTTAAATTTATTTTCCTCAATTAAAACTTCAACTTGAAGCAACATTCCATCTACCTCTAACCTTGTTCCATTAATGTCTCTGAAATTTTAACAAATACAATTTTAAACAAAGATATCAAACTAAACCAATTTTTTTATGTTATAATAAGTAAATGGCTTATGGTTTTATAAAATAATTGGGGTAAATAAAAATTATATAATAGACGTAAGACTGCATTAATTGTTTAATTTTACTAATCTTTAATTAAACATAAGCATAAAAAAGATTTATAAATTATTTATTTACTTTCCAATTTGTGATTGTTTACAAAACAAGTCCAAGGCTTCATTGAAATATTTCTTTTTCAAATAAACTTTTCCGAGACATTGATAAGCAGAAGCAAGTTCCCACTTCATATCTTAAACAAAAACAACTTTATTTTAAATCAGAAAAAAACTACTTAGTAAATATAAGATTAATTTAAAAAAAATAGCAATGTAAAAGAAAATTACTTGTGTTGTTAGTCTCAGAGTTATTAAATGCTGCTTCAATATCACTACACCAGTCCTTGTAATATTTTAGAGCAAATTCAAAATCATCAAATGATTCATAGATTTGACCAATCAAATAATTTGCCTATAAAGTAACAACTGTTAAATTATAACTAACTTACTTAACAATACATAATTATCATCTAAACTAATAGGCTATATTTTAATTTTTTACAACTTATTTTTTTACTGTTCCTAAAAAATTTACACCTGCATTATTTGTGCATTTTTCTTGTTTTTTAGGTTGGTTAGATTTTGTATTTCTTGTAATGAATTAGCTATTTCCTTAAAGTTGAATGCTTCTTTAAGTGCATCTTCATATAAATGTAAAGCATTGTAAGCCACACATAAGTTATATCTAACCTCACATTCTTTCTCAATTTCCCAATGTTTCCTAAAAAAGTTTAAAAAAATTAAAAAAAACTTTTGCAATTAAATTAGTTTAGAGTAAATATAAAGCATTTATTTGATTGAAAGGACTAAACATATATTTTATATTTAATTTGACATATCATACTTTTACCAGAAGGCATATTTATAAACTAAAACCAATAATACAGTAAAAACATATTAAACCTAAACTTTTGAAGATCACCATTTAACACACTTAACAGGTTTTCAGTAATAACCAACACTCTTAAGTATCCAGATATTGCATCAGCATGCAATTCTCTTTCCATAAAAATGTTACAAATTCTCATTGTCACCTTAAAACATAAATAAAAATTCCTGTATACATCTTTGAATAATTAAATTTGTAAATTTATACAACTTTGAAAATTCATATTTTTTAATACATTTTCACAGTAACTAAATAGTTACCTGTTTTTCAAAGGTTACGTCATTGTGTTGCATTGATAAAGAGAGACTGAATTGGTAATTTTCCATGCACTCATTTAACTATTTACAAAATATATTAAAGTAAAATAATCAAAATAATTTTACCCACGGTAATTTTTTGTTAAATCTCATTATAATATTTTCGGCACCTTTAGTTGCTCCTGCGAATATCCCAACTCAAAATAAAGCTTCATAAGCAGAATGCCGTTACTACTTAAATTTTCATTGTCCGATTTTTTGTTATTGCTAACAGAGATGCCAGATGAAAAAGCATGAGCAGATAATTTAAAATAATTATTTCTTTGCAAACTACAGCCCAGCATGTAGAAAAAGGTTACCACATCTGATAAATATTAATATAATTAAAATCAATAACATTACAAAACGTTTTATTAAATCTTTAAATACCTTGGTCTGTTATGTTATTTGGGATTTCTGTATATGATTTAACATGTTCGAAAATTTCACATTTGCAAGATGAAACTTCGTCATTTTTGTTTGGTTGATCTATACTTAAAAATTTTAAATTATCAAAGTGAGGTATTAAAAATTCCTCTTCCATTTTCATATTATTGTTACTATTTTTCTAAATAAATACAAAATAAACAGATAATAAGTAAATGGGGATTTGTTATCAGTTAGCTAAAAAAATAAAAGAGTTTCATTTAGCAATTGTAGAACTATAATAGTTTACCATAAAAAGTTTGTTATTGTTTTAATTTTCACATCGATTAAACCAGTTCTCAGCGTTTTTAGCTCGGTGTCTCACTTGCAAATCAGTGAATATTAGCTATAAGTCATAGAAACCGGAATACCTAAATGTAGCGGTAAAGCAAATAGAGTTTATCTTTATAATATAATATTTAGGACAAACGTTTTTAAATTTATGTTTGTAAAGTATTTATGTAATATATTTAACTTAACATAAAATTAAATTAAAATAAACGAAAAATAAAACTTGATTTGCCGGTTGCAGACGTAAGACAAACGTATTAAACATTTTTAGTTATGCATTAGAGCTTACTTACTACAAAAAAAGGTGTCAAGTTCGGGCACAAGAATTTAAACTTTTTAAACTTTCTAGTAATTAGCGATAGGCGCGAATAATTCGCACCTAATCCACTTTCAAGAGTATTATCTTCTCCCTTTTTTGTCCGCCAGTGCATTATGTTTACACTTCTTCTCATTGACAAGGTATTTAGAGCGTAACACGCCGACGAAAACGCCAAACAGCGTTCTAATGCGAAGTGAAAATCACTAAAACATCACAAACAAAACTGTATTGAGCATTAGCATAAATTATTAGAAATACAAAAAAACTAAGATGTTGTCGTGATTAAAAAGTTTAATTAGTTATATCATCATTAATGAGCCTGTTTCAGTATAGTTTGTTATTAGTTATATGCTACTCAGGGTAGCCTAACTTTTAAGATTAATATTCTATAAAATCAAAAAAATAATAATAGCTAATTTTATTTGAGTTTTGTAGAAAATCGTTAAATAAAAACGTATTGAACAAAATGCAAATAACAAACAAAACCGAAGTCGCTCCAATTTTGGAAATAAATGAAAATCTGTCTCAATTAACTTTAAAAAAGGTTTGTACTCAGAATCAAAAAATATTTAATGTTATGTTATATATCTGTATTTAAATAATAATTATTTTGCTTGTAATAAAGATATATTTTGTTTTCATTCTTTTAAATGTCACTCAGAATACTATAAATAAATAATTTTTTGACTGAAACAGCGAAAGGTAAATATTAGGTTTATAACGTAGCAGAGAACAGTTTATATATTTTGAGTCTTCGTGCAGGCAAATCATGAATTGGGTGAAAGTGAAAAAATAAGATGTGAAGCACTAACTGAATTACGCCAACTTCTCGACGGAGCGTAAGTAGAACTAATTTTTTATGACTACTTTGTGTTTCAAATCCTAATTACAAACATTTTATCAGATTACAAAGAACTCCACAAAACAAATTGCTGAGAAAGATTAGATATGAAAGCGATCACTTTATCTTACGTTTCTTAAGAGCTAGAAAATTCAACGTTCAGTTGGCATTAAATCAAATAACAGGTAAGCTATATATTTGTGCCTTGGCTTATTTCTATAAGACATAAAAAGTATATGTTTGAGAAAATATTTTTTTTTAACATTTATTTTTTATTTAAATGTTTTTGTTTTTAGGGTACATCCGTTACCATGAAAAATATCCCGACGTAGTTAAGCCAATTGACATAAGTGAAGTTCGACAGAGAATTGAAGCAGGGCAACCCGGTGTGCTACCAAACAGAGCTCCGGATGTAAGTTTAATTGTCCAACTGTTACTGAATAACAAATAAACAAATAGGCGACAGTCTATTTTTATAGATATGTATATTTAATTAAAATGGAAAGTAATAACAAATTATTTTTAGGGCCGAGTCATTTTGTTCTTTAAAATAAAAGGCTGGAACCCAGTAGAATATCCCTTTTGGAAGGTAATTAAACGTTCTACTAGTTTTAAATCTAAACTTCTATACCAACAAGTATGATAAATATTTAATGTGTATACAGGTTATCCAAACGTACGTATTTCTTCTTGAACTGTTGCTACAAAGTCAAGAAACTCAGGTACATGGAATTACAATTATAGAAGATTTTTCTGGATACTCACTTTCTCAAATGACCGCCGTTGGCTTAAGTGACTACAAAAAGATGATAAGAATGCTGGAGGTATGAACACTGAACGCTTTTAACCTTCTGTACAATATTATTGACATTTAAATTATTGATGCCTCTGTTGTGTACTATTCCCGCACTTGCACCATCAATACCTTTCATAACAAAACAAGCCAATCAATAATATGTCAGTAACATTTGATCTAATACCTTTTTGCAGGGTTCGTTTCCAATTCGATTTAAAGGAATTCACTTTATTAGACAACCATCTTTCTTTGTTCAAGTTTTTAATTTAATTAAAAGATCGTTGAATAACAAGTTGCTAAATAGGGTAAGTTGTTTCGGTCGCATGTTGGTTGCCTTAGTTCTTTCTTGCCAATAACTGAAGGAAACTAATCAAATTAGTAAAGCAGTTACTTTTTTCCAATTTCTATTTTTAGTTAAAAAAAAAGCTTTTTTAGGTATATTTGTATGGATCTAACTTGGAGAAACTTTATGATGATCTGCCCAAAGATTTTTTGCCTCAAGATTTTGGAGGGTCAGCGCCACAATACGATGGCGTTTCATCTGCAAATTTACTCTTAGGGCCAGCAAATTAATACATTTTAAAAAGTACAGTAATAATCGTTGTCCGGTAAAATTGTGTTTTTTTAATTTGAAATACTGTGGCCGGCTCAAGCCATTAACGGCATTGCACTTTTGTAAATAAATATTTTACCTTATTATGCATTATAACGACAATTAAAATTTCGACCGTTGAGCCGGCTATCGACTGGTATCAATCAATTTCCCAAACACAAATTTTCGATGCAGATTTAACAAGCTTCATGAGTAAAAGAATTTTTAATTTAATTTCTATATCAGTAAGTTATGATGTAGCAATACTAAAAACATGGAACAACGCAGGCTAGTTCCAAGATTTAGAGCAACTTTGGGACGTGACTTACTAAAATAGCTCACTTATACTTAAACATGGTCTTGTAACGAATGACTTATAATGATTATAAAAAAAATAATTAATTTTTCTTTGTGTTTTATTTAAATTGTAACACATTGGCATGACATTGCTATAAACAAAACAGAACGTGTCAAAGGAAAACACGATTTTCTAAAAAAAAATAACAACCTTAATGAAGTAATGGAGGCCTTGTTTTTAATGCAATACACAATGATTTTGGATTTGTAGATTGTTCATAATATTTTGCCTAGATTGAGGCCTTCGTAGAAGTTTACAATTGGGTCATGTATTTTTTTCAACGATTTATTTCCGCTTTTTATTAAGTGCAAATGTTCGTTTTAAAAACAGATAGGCAATTTCGTTCTGCTGAACGGACGCCACCTAATAAGAATGGATTTCGACTTAACTTAAATTCAGACTTTATTTCCATAAGAATTAGCCAGAATTTTATATTCTTGTAAACAACCAACAACTAAGAACAGTTCTCAAAATTAAAAAAACTCGCTACAAAGTGATGATTTTCCGACGTGATTAAGGTTTGGGGATTTAAACAAAATTTTGTAGCTTCTGTCTTCAAACCGAATAATACCTTCCGAGAAAAATTTATTCTCAATTCTTAGGTTGTGAAATTTTTCGTTAAATTGGAACCTATTAAAAAACATTTTAAATGAAGAAAAATTATTGTATAAATATTTTCTACATAACCTGAAAACTATTTTAATTTTAAATATTTTAATTTTAAATTAATTTTTCAACCAAGCAGATAAAACAAATAAAAATGTAAATAATACAAATTTCATAAAATCATTTTTTCGTATTTAATCATTCGCAATGGACAACTTTACGGCCTAAACATAAAGTAACATATGTTACCCTAACCCAGTCTTAAGTTGACTTTCACAGTTTGAAATAAAATTGATTCTAATTGACAATAATTAAACTGGTGGTTAGGTGTTGGCTTAGCAGAAGTTACCGTTTACGATGCCCTACGCAAGAGCGTTAAAGCATTAAAAATCGAACCCAAAACCTTATGTAGTAAAGACGTTTTTAGCCACTAGTAACATTGGACTAGTGAAAGAATTTTATTTATCTACAAATCCTTATATTAGACAAATAAAAAATCTTATAAAAATAAAATCTTACTCATGTAGATAATCTTTAATTTAAAACTAACAAATTGCAGGAGCTTAGGATGTAATGAATAAAACAAGGAATAAAATTGTGAGCAAGTTAAACTATTGAAACGTTATATCTAAATAATTTCCTTAATGCTAAAGTGTATTCATGTATTCCAAGATAATCTAAAGCACCAAGGCAAAACCCAACTGAAATATAAAAGGTTTAAAAAAGAGGAAATTCAACTAATAATAAATTACACAAAGCTGTTGTCAAAAATAAAAGAAGTTCACACACAACAATTCTTTGAGCTTAAACAAACAGTGGTGTAAATAAAAGAGGAATATTAAATTTATCCCCACTACTCTACTGTACTAATACTTTAAAAGCAGTAACGTTACAACCCGATTACGTCACTAAATAGGCTTATGTCATTTAAAAACTGCATATGAAATTTTGTTAATCAAAATTTATTAAAAACGATTAACAATATTAAAATAAGGAAAAAAAATAAGTCTAAAAACATGAATAATATCGACAACAGAAAAGAATACGTGAAAATAAGGTTAAAAACATAAATAATATTAACAACAGAACAGAATACGAAAAAATATTGGTAAAAACATAAACAATATCGACAACAGACAAGAACACGTAAAAATAAGGCTAACAACATAAATAATGTAGACAACAGAAAGAAATACGAAAAAAAGAGCTGAGAACACAAATAATATCGATAACAGAAAAGAGTACGTGAAATTAAGGCTAAAAATATAAATAATATCGACAACAGAATAAAATACGAAAAAAATAAGGCTAAGAACACAAATAATATCGATAACAGAAAAGAATACGTGAAAATTAAGGCTAAAAACATAAATAATATCGAAAACAGAAAGAAATACGAAAAAAATAAGGCTAAGAACACAAATAATATCGATAACAGAAAAGACTACGTAAAATTAAGGCTAAAAACATAAATAATATTGACAACAGAAAGAAATACAAAAAAATAAGGCTGAGAACACAAATAATATCGATAACAAAAAAGAGTACGTGAAATTAAGGCTAAAAACATAAATAATATCGACAACAGAAAGAAATACGAAAAAAATAAGGCTGAGAACACAAATAATATTGATAACAGAAAAGAGTATGTGAAATTAGGGCTAAAAACATAAATAATATCGACAACAGAAAGAAATACGAAAAAAATAAGACTAAAAACATAAATAATATTAACAACAGAACAGAATACGAAAAAATATTGGTAAAAACATAAATAATATCGACAACAGCCAAGAATACGTGAAAATAAGGCTAACAACATAAATAATGTCGACAACAGAAAGAAATACGAAAAAAATAAGGCTAAGAACACAAATAATATTGATAACAGAAAAGAATACGTAAAAATAAGGCTATAAACATAAATAATATCGACAACAGAAAGAAATACGAAAAAAATAAGGCTGAGAACACAAATAATATTGATAACAGAAAAGAATACGTAAAAATAAGGCTATAAACATAAATAATATCGACAACAGAAAGAAATACGAAAAAAATAAGGCTAAGAACACAAATAATATCGATAACAGAAAAGAATACGTAAAAATAAGGCTATAAATAATATCGACAACAGAAAGAAATACGAAAAAAATAAGGCTAAGAACACAAATAATATTGATAACAGAAAAGAATACGTAAAAATTAGGCTATAAACATAAATAATATCGACAACTGAAAGAAATACGAAAAAAATAAGGCTGAGAACACAAATAATATCGATAACAGAAAAGAGTACGTGAAATTAAGGCTAAAGACATAAATAATATCGACACCAGAAAGAAATACGAAAAAAATAAGGCTAAGAACACAAATAATATCGATAACAGAAAAGAATACGTAAAAATAAGGCTATAAACATAAATAATATCGACAACAGAAAGAAATACGAAAAAAATAAGGCTGAAAACACAACTAATATTGATATCAGGAAAGAGTACGTAAAATTAAGGCTAAAAACATAAATTATATTAACAACAGAAAAAAATATGAAAAAATAAGACTAAAAACATAAACAATATTGACAACAGAACAGAATACGGAAAAACTAAGGCTGAGAACATAAATAATATCGACAACAGAAAAGAATACGTAAAAATAAGGCTAACACCATAAATAATGTCGACAATAGAAAGAAATACGAAAAAAATAAAGCTAAGAACACAACTAATATTGATAACAGAAAAGAGTATGTAAAATTAAGGCTAAAAACATAAATAATATCGACAACAGAAAAAAATATGAAAAAAATAAGGCTTGGCAAACATCATTAGGAAGTGGTAGCATCATCATCAGAAAATGGTGATAACATCATCATGGGTAGCAACATCATCAGAAAATGGTAGCAACATTATCAAAAGGTGGTAGCATTATCATTGGAAAGTGTTAGCAACATTATCAAAAAGTGGTAGCAACATCATTGAGTGGTGGTAGCAACATCATTGAATAGTGGTAGCAACAGTAAATTCGATAGTGGTAGCAACATCATTGAGTGGTGGTAGCAACATCATCAAAAAGTGGTAGCAACATCATCAAAAAGTGGTAGCAACATCATCGAAAAGTGATAGCAATAATCGGAAAGTGATAGCACATCATTGGAAAGTGGTAGCAACAATATAAGGGGGAGGTAGCGGTATCATTGGGGATAACAACATTATCAGCGAGGGGTAGCAACATCATCAGAAAGTGGTATTAACATCATTAGGACGCAGGGGTAGCAACATCATCGGAAGGTACTAGCAACATCATTAAAGGTAGTAACATTATCGTTACGCGGGGGGAAGGGGGGTTGGGATGAAACATCATTGAAAAGTGGAAGAAAAATTATCGGGAGGGTAACAACATTATCAGGATATGGGAAGGTAACAACATCATCATAATCGAAAGGGGTAACAACATCATCGGGGGGAGGGGGGAGCAACTTCATCGGAAAGTAATAGCAACAGCATCGGGAGCAACAACATGATCGAAAGGCAACAACATTATCAAGGGGAGCAACATTATTGGAAAGTGGTAGCAACATCATTGGGAGGCAACAACATCATTAAGGGTAGCAACATCATCGGGAGGCAACAACATCATCAAGGGGAGCAACATTATTGGAAAGTGGTAACAACATCATCAAGGGGAGCAACATTATTGGAAAGTGGTAACAACATCATCAGGAGGCATCATCAAGGGTAGCAACATCATGAGGCAACAACATCGGGAGGCAAGAACATCATCAAGGGGAGCAACATTATTGAAAAGTGGTAGCAACATCATCGGGAGGCAACAACATCATCTGGGGTAGCAACATCATCGGAAGGTAGTAGCAACATCATTAGAGGTAGCAACAATATCGTGGAGTAGCAACTTAACCATAAGGTGGTAACAACATTTTTAGGGGGTAGCGACATTATGTGAGAGCAACAACATCATTGGAAACGGGAAGAAAAATTATCGGGGAGTAGCAACATCACCAGAAAATGGTAGCAACAGTATTGGAGGGTAGCAACATCATTGGGGGTAACAACATCATCATGGAGGAGTAGCAACATCATCAGAAAGTGGTAGCAACATCATTGAAACGCAAGGGGATAACAACATCATTGGAAGGTAGTAGCAACATCATTAGAGGTAGCAAAATTATCGAGATGCGGAAGGGTAGCAACATCATTGAAAGGTGGAAGAAAAATTTTTGGGGGTAGTAACATCATCGAAAAGTGGTAGCAACAGTATTGGGGGGGTAGCGGCATCATTGGGGGTAACATTTTCAGGGAGGGGTAGCAACATCATCAGAAAGTGGTAGCAACATCATTGGGACGCAGGGGGTAGCAACATCATTAGAGGTAGCACCATTATTGGGACGCTGGGGGGGAGCCACATCATTGGAAAGTGGAAGAAAAGTTATTGGGATGGTAACAACATCATTAGTGGGGGAGGTTACAACTTCATCAGGAGTTAACAACATAATTAAAAGAGGCAACAACATAATAGGGGGGGGGGGGAAGGTGGGTAGCAACATCATCAGAAAGTAATAGCAACATCATCAGGAGCAACAACATCATCGGGAGCAACAACATCATCGGAAGGCAAATACCAAACTTTCATTTAAAAAAGGGATAATATTAGAAAATAATTAAGAAAAATTAATAAAAATAAACAATCTAAATTAATATTAATTAAATATTTAATCTAACAAACAAATTCTAAAGTAAGAAAAATAAATTTAAATACTAACCAACAAGTTATTAAACAAATACAAAAAAAAAAAAATTGGTCTTCTTCTCAAAACTTATTAAAACTTCAATTAACAACTACCTTATTTATCAGATCATCATCATATTCTCCAGATGTTCCTCTATACCTCATTAGATCCTCCAGGTTCACGAGATCGTCATCTGAAACCTTAAAAAGAAACCTGAAAAGCAGTTATCTATGTCTAATTAAAAAATAACATATAGTCTTCTTCTTCTAATTACAAAAAAAAATTAGTTAACATATTACCTTGTCGTTTAGAAGACTATATGTTACCCATCTTTCTCGATTAAAAGAGTGACATCATCAGAGGGTGACATCATCAAAGAGTGACATCATCGAAGAGTGACATTATCAAAGTGTAACCTAATCCGCAACACTGGATTGCATTAAGCACAATGTAAACAAAGTGACCTCAGAAAAATTGAAAAGAATTTAAAATGTTATTTGGTAAAATGTTAATTGTTGATTTAATTAAAAATACATAAAATTAATTATTTAGTTATACCTATTTATTGCATGAATACCAAACTTTCATTAAAAAAAGGGATAATATTAGAAAATAATTAAGAAAAATTAATAAAAATAAACAATCTAAATTAGTATTAATTAAATATTAAATCAAATAAAAACAAATACAAAACACAAATAAAAGCCTACTTATATATAGTAGGTAACTGATAATTAGTGGTTTTATAATTATTAGCCAACTAACAAATAGTTAACAAATCAAATAGCGGGCGTGTAGATTCCAGCTGATTGCACTCTAGTGCGCCAACAAGCGGTCGACTTTAACGTCTACAGAGCCCCATCTAGCGGATGGTAATGTAGCTACGGCAACTAAAGCGACGTAACTGACGTAACAACAAATGCGACGCAAACTGACGTGTAAAAACTGAAGTGACGCAAACTGACGTTACAGATGATGCGAACCGACTGAAGCGACGAACGACGAAAGCGACGAACGACAAAATCGACGCAAACCAAAGCGACGAACGAAGCGATGTGTTGCAACACGCGCACGAGCTAACGGCAACGTAAGACTGACGACCCTCCTTATTTAACTAGGCTGATCCTAGTATTAGGTCAATTGAGTATAATATCTGTAATAAACAATATCTTAAACATGACAAGTTTCGGCCATTGCCTTAAGGGTTAGAGTGTAGGCCTTTTATTAGGGGGAAGCATATAAATTTAGTTAGTAGATGTTTTACCACACAAACATTAATGAAAAAGCAGTCATTAAAATTAATTGTTAACATTATAAAAAAAAGCAAAATTAAAATATAATTAAAATTATAAAAAAATATGAAAAAAATCACAATAAAAATATTTAACCTTGTCTTTTGGAAGCCTATATGTTACCAATATCCTTACATATCCAATCAGATCATTATCATATTATCTAGATGTTCTTTATTTTTCATTAAGTCATTATCAGATCCATCAGATGTTTCTTTATTCCTCATCAGATCCTCCAAGTTCACGAGATCATCATCTGAAACCTTAAAAAGAAAGCTAAAAAGCAGTTATATAGGTCTAATTAAAAAAAATTTAGTTAACACATTTACCTTGTCCTTCAGAAGACTACATGTTACCTATCTTTCTCGATTCCTCATCAGATCCCCCAGGTGTTCCTTCATTGTTTATTAAATCATCATCAGATCGTTCGGATGTTTCTTTATTCCCTATCAGATCCTCCAAGTTCACGAGATCGTCATCTGAAACTTAAAAAAAAAGCTGGAAAACAGTTATCAATGTCTAACTAAGAAAAAAATTTAGTTGACATTTTACCTTGTCGTTCAGAAGACTATATGATACCTATCTTTCTCGATACCTCATCAGGTCATCCATTCTTAGTCAGATCATGATCAGATCCTTGAGATGTTCTTCTATGGATTACCAGATCCTCCAGTTTCACAATATTATCATCTGAAACCTTAAAATAAAAGCTGAAAAGCAGTTATCTATGTCTAATTAAAAGAAAAATTTAGTTAACACATTTACCTTGTCGTTCAGAAGACTACATGTTACCTATTTTCCTCGATTCCTCATCAGATCCTCCAGGTGTTCCTCCATTGTTTATTAAATCATCATCAGATCGTTCGGATGTTTCTTTATTCCTCATCAGATCCTCCGGGTTCACGAGATCGCCATCTGAAACCTTAAAAAAAGCTGAAAAGCAGTTAATATGTCTAATTAAAAAATAATTTAGTTAACACATTTACCTTGTCGTTCAGAAGACTATATGTTACCTATCTTTCTTGATTCCTCATCAGATTATCATCAGATCTTCCAAATGTTCTTTTATTGATCACCAGATCCTCCAGGTTCACGAGATCGACATCTGAAACCTTAAAAAGAAAGCTAAAAAGCAGTTATATATGTCTAATTAAAAAAAAATTTGTTAACACATTTACCTTGTCGTTCAGAAGACTACATGTTACCTATCTTTCTCAATTCCTCATCCGATCCTTCAGGTGTTTCTCCATTCTTCATTAAATCATCATCAGATCCTTCCGAAGTTTCTTTATTCTTTATCAGATCCTCCAAGTTCACGAGATCGTCATCTGAAACCTTAAAAAAAGCTGAAGAGCAGTTATCTGTGACTAATTAAAAAAATAATTTAGTTAACACATTTACCTTGTTGTTCAGAAGACTATATGTTACCTATTTTTTTCGATTCCTCATCAGATCATCATCAGATCCTCCAAATGTTCTTCTAATGATCACCAGATCCTTTAGATTCTCGAAATCGTCATCTAAAACCTTAAAAAGAAAGCTAAAAAGCAGTTATCTATGTCTTATCAAAAAAAAATTTAGTTAACCTATTTACCTTTTTGTTCAGAAAACTACATGTTACCTATCTTTCTCGATTCCTCATCAGATCATCCATTCTTTGTCAAATCATCATCAGATCCTCCAAATGTTCTTCTATTGATCACCAGATCCTCCAGGTTCACGAGATCGACATCTGAAACCTTAAAAAGAAAGCTAAAAAGCAGTTATATATGTCTAATTAAAAAAAAATTTGTTAACACATTTACCTTGTCGTTCAGAAGACTACATGTTACCTATCTTTCTCAATTCCTCATCCGATCCTTCAGGTGTTTCTCCATTCTTCATTAAATCATCATCAGATCCTTCCGAAGTTTCTTTATTCTTTATCAGATCTTCCAAGTTCACGAGATCGTCATCTGAAACCTTAAAAAAAGCTGAAGAGCAGTTATCTGTGACTAATTAAAAAAATAATTTAGTTAACACATTTACCTTGTTGTTCAGAAGACTATATGTTACCTATTTTTTTCGATTCCTCATCAGATCATCATCAGATCCTCCAAATGTTCTTCTAATGATCACCAGATCCTTTAGATTCTCGAAATCGTCATCTAAAACCTTAAAAAGAAAGCTAAAAAGCAGTTATCTATGTCTTATCAAAAAAAAATTTAGTTAACCTATTTACCTTTTTGTTCAGAAAACTACATGTTACCTATCTTTCTCGATTCCTCATCAGATCATCCATTCTTTGTCAAATCATCATCAGATCCTCCAAATGTTCTTCTTTTGATCACCAGATCCCCCAGGTTCACGAGATCGTCTTCTGAAACCTTAAAAAGAAAGCTGAAAAACAGTTATCTATGTGTTTTTAAAAAAAAATTAGTTAACTTTTTACCTTGTCGTTCAGAAGACTACATGTTACCTATCTTTATTGATTTCTCATCAGATCCTCCAGGTGTTCCCCCATTTTTCATTAAATCATCATCAGATCCTTCAGATGTTTTTTTATTTCTCATCAGATCCTCCAGGTTCACGAAATCGTCATCTGAAACCTTAAAAAAAGCTGGAAAGCAGTTATCTATGTCTAATTAGAAAAAAAAAATTAGTTAACACATTTACCTTGTCGTTCAGAAGACTACATGTTACCTATCTTTCTCGATTCCTCATCAGATCCTCCAGGTGTTCTTCCATTCTTTATTAAATCATCATCAGATCCTTCAGATGTTTCTTTATTCCTCATCAGATCCTTCAAGTTCACGAGATCGTCATCTGAAACCTTAAAAAAAATCTGAAAAGCAGTTATCCATGTCTAATTAAAAAAATAATTTAGATAACACATTTACCTTGTCAGTCAGAAGACTATATGTTACCTATCTTTCTCGATTCCTCATCAGATCATCACCAAATCCGTCAGATGTTCTTTTATTGATCATCAGATCCTCCAAGTTTAGGAGATCGTCATCTGAAACCTTCAATAAAAGCTGGAAACCAGTTACCTATGTCTAATTAAGAAAAAAAATTAGTTAACACATTTACCTTGTGGTTCAGAAGACTAAATTTTACCTATCTTTCTAGATTTCTCATCAGAGAATCCATTCTTCGTCAGATCATGATCAGATCCTCCAGATGTTCCTCCATTCTTTATTAAATCATCATCATCAGATCCTCCAGATGTTCCTGTATTCCTCATTAGATCTTCCAGGTTCATGAGATTGTCATCTGAAACCTAAAAAAGAATGCTAAAAAGCAGTTATCTATGTCTAACTGAAAAAAATAGGTAACAATTTTACCTTGTCGTTCAGAAGGCTATATGTTACCTATCTTTCTCGATTCCTCATCAGATCCTCCAGATGTTCCTTCATTCTTCATTAAATCACCATTAGATCCTCCAGATGTTCCTTTTGTTCCCCATCAGATCCTCCAGGTTCACGAAATCGTCATCCGAAACCTTAAAAAGAAAGCTGAAAAGCAGTTATCAATTCCAATTAGAAAAAAAAATTTAGAAAACATATTACCTTGTCGTTCAGAAGACTATATGTTACCTATCTTTCTCGATTCAAAGAGTGACATCAGCAGAGGGTGACATCATCAAAGAGTGACATCATCAAAGAGTGACATCATCGAAGAGTGACATTATCAAAGTGTAACCTAATCTGCAACACTGGATTGCATTAAGCACAATGTACACAAAGTGACCTCAGAAAATTGAAAATAATTTTAATGTTATTTGGTACAATTGTTTATTTTAATTAAAAATATATAAAATTAATTATTTAGTTATACCTATTTATTGCATGAATACCAAACTTTCATTAAAAAAAGGGATAATATTAGGAAATAATTAAGAAAAATTATCAAAATAAACAAACTAAACTAATATTTATTAAATATTTAATCAAATAAACAAATTGTAAGGTAATTAAAAGGAATTAAAACACTAACCAACAAGTTATTAAACAAATACAAAACACAAATAGAAGCCTAATATATAGTAGGTAACTGATAATTAGTGGTTTAATAATTATTAGCCAACTAACAAATAGTTAACAAATCAAATAGCGGGCGTGTAGATTCCAGCTGATCGCATTCTAGTGCGCCAACTAGCGATCGACTTTAATGTCTACATAACTCCATCTAGCGGATGGTAATGTAGCTACGGCAACTAAAGCGACACAACTGACGTAGCAACAAATGCGATGCAAACTGACGTTTTAAAACTGAAATGACGCAAACTGACGTTACAGCTAAAGCGAACCGACTGAAGCGACGAACGACTGAAGCGACGAACGACGAAAGCGACGAACGACGTAAGCGACGAACGACGTAAGCGACGATCGACGTAAGCGACGATCGACGTAAGCGACGATCGACGTAAGCGACGATCGACGTAAGCGGCGCAAACCAAAGCGACGTGTTGCAACACGCGCACGAGCTAAAGGCAAAATAAGACTGACGACCCTCCTTATTTAACTAGGCTGATCCTAGTATTAGGTCAATTGAGTATAATATCTGCAATAAACAATATCTTAAAAGAGTGTAGGCCTTTTATTAGGGGGAAGCATATAAATTTAGTTAGTAGATGTTTTACCACACAAACATTAATGAAAAAGCAGTCATTAAAAATAATTGTTAACATTATAAAAAAAAAGCAAAATTAAAATATAATTAAAATTATAAAAAAAATATGAAAAAAATCACAATAAAAATATTTTACCTTGTCTTTTGGAAGCCTATATGTTACCAATATCCTTACATATCCAATCAGATCATTATTATATTCTCTAGATGTTCTTTATTTTTCATTAAGTCATTATCAGATCCATCAGATGTTTCTTTATTCCTCATCAGATCCCCCAAGTTCACGAGATCGTCATCTGAAACCTTAAAAACACTGAAAAGCAGTTATCTATGTCTAATTAAAAAAAACAATTTGGTTAACACATTTTACCTTGTTGTTCAGAAGACTACATGTTACCTATCTTTCTCGATTCCTCATCAGATCCTCCAGGTGTTCCTCCATTGTTTATTAAATCATCATCAGATCGTTCGGATGTTTCTTTATTCCTCATCAGATCCTCCGGGTTCACGAGATCGCCATCTGAAACCTTAAAAAAAGCTGAAAAGCAGTTAATATGTCTAATTAAAAAATAATTTAGTTAACACATTTACCTTGTCGTTCAGAAGACTATATGTTACCTATCTTTCTCGATTCCTCATCAGGTCATCCATTCTTCGTCGGATCATGATCAGATCCTTGAGATGTTCTTCTATGGATCACCAGATCCTCCAGTTTCACAATATCATCATCTGAAACCTTAAAAAGAAAGCTGAAAAGCAGTTATCTAAGTCTAATTAAAAGAAAAATTTAGTTAACACATTTACCTTGTCATTCAGAAGACTACATGTTACCTGTCTTTCTCGATTCCTCATCAGATCCTCCAGGTGTTCCCCCATTCTTCATTAAATCATCATCAGATCCTTCAGATGTTTTTTTATTCCTCATCAGATCCTCCGGGTTCACGAAATCGCCATCTAAAACCTTAAAAAAAGCTGAAAAGCAGTTAATATGTTTAATTAAAAAAATAATTTAGTTAACACATTTATCTTGTCGTTCAGAAGACTATATGTTACCTATTTTTCTCGATTCCTCATCAGATCATCATCAGATCCTCCAAATGTTCTTTTATTGATCACCAGATCCTACAGGTTCACAAGATCAACCTCTGAAACCTTAAAAAGAAAGCTAAAAAGCAGTTATCTATGTCTAATAAAAAAACAATTTAGTTAACACATTTACCTTGTCGTTTAGAAGACTATATGTTACCTATCTTTCTCGACTCCTCATCAGATCATCCATTCTTCATCAGATCATCATCAAATCCTTCAGATGTTCTTCTATTGATCACCAGATCCTCCAAGTTCACGAGATCGTCATCTGAAACCTTAAAAAGAAAGCTAAAAAGCAGTTATATATGTCTAATTAAAAAAAATTTAGTTAACACATTTACCTTGTCCTTCAGAAGACTACATGTTACCTATCTTTCTTGACTCCTCATCCGATCCTTCAAGCGTTTCTCCATTCTTCATTAAATCATCATCAGATCCTTCCGATGTTTCTTTATTCTTCATCAGATCCTCCAAGTTCACGAGATCGTCATCTGAAACCTTAAAAAGAAAGCTAAAAAGCAGTTATCTATGTCTAATTAAAAAAATAATTTAGTTAACACATTTACCTTGTCGTTTAGAAGACTACATGTTATCTATCTTTATCGATTCCTCATCAGATCCTCCAGGTGTTCCTACATTCTTCATTAAATCATCATCAGATCCTTCAGATGTTTCTTTATTTCTCATCAGATCCTCCAGGTTCACGAGATCGTCATCTGAAACCTTAAAAAGAAAGCTGGAAAGCAGTTACTTATGTCTAACTAGAAAAAAAAAATTAGTTAACATTTTATCTGGTTGGTCGGAAGACTACATGTTACCTATTTTCTCAATTCCTTATTTTAATATTATCATCATCATCATCATCAGTGTCATCTAAAACCTTAAAAAGAAACAAACTAAACCGACGCAAACTGACAACTTTACAACCAAAGCGACGCAAACTGACGCACGTAAACTGACAATGTTATGATTAAAGCGTCCGACGTAAGCGACAAACAACGAAAGCGACGAATACGACGAACAACGAAGGCGGCGAACAACGAAAGCGAGAAACAACGAAAGCGACGCAAACTAAAGCGACGAACGGAGCATTGTGTTGCAACACGCGCACGATTTCAATTTAAAACAAGCGTTAAAAGCTAGAGTGTAAGCCTTTTTCAGGATGAAAACATGTAAAAGTTGTACAATGATAAATAAATTTATTATCTATTTATTATATATATTTTTCGAAAAACAAGTATCTCACCGGTATGCTTAAGAAATCACCTTTTTATTCTTTTCCTCACAGCTCATCAAAGCCTAAATTTACAACTACCTGAGGCCCACATCTAACTCTTCAATTTTTCTTTAAATCACCGTAGAATCGCCTAATTAGTACCTATTCCTCGTCAGATCATCATCAGGCACTCCCTTTATGCGAGATCGTCATCTACAACTGCAAATAAAAACTGGGGGCAGTTAATATGTCCAGTTAGGTATTATTTATTTATACGCTTTTAAATAGTGTTGTTTACTAAATACGCAGACTGTTAAACGCAATTCGTCAGACATTAAAACAACGAATGTATCGATACGCGCACGATCCTACCCCTAATGCACTGCATAAGCAGATCAACAACACCATATAAACTATAAACATTTTAAATACTAATAATAATAAAATAATCTACTTAACTCGATTTGTTGAAGAAAAAGATGGCTTCGTTCTAAAGACGCTTTCGACCTGGCTTAAACTCTTAACTTAGCTAAAACATAAAACAAATATCCTGAACGCTGTCTAACTTAAACTTAATGGCGGACAAGCCGATCCAAGAAGTCAAGTTGTGACGTCGGTTGTGACGTCAGTTGTATTCATCCGCAACGCATTATGCTAAAGACGTATAAAAAAATAGTTTCTTAACTAATTAAATTTATTAAAAAACTAACAACGTCGTTATTTTACAAAAAAATTTAAAATAGAAACTTTCATTAATTTTAAATATTTAATTAAATATTAGCTCTATAAACTTACTACTAAACTGTATACCACATGTTTTAACACAAAACCTAAAAGCGTTTCTCTTAAATTCTGCGCTTCGCTCAAATTCGGCGCTGATTGCCTAAAACAAATTACGCTTTTCTTTGGTAACATTTTATAAACTTTTTACCACGACCTTACTAGTCGGGTTTATTTTTGTTGTAATAATTATAATGGTTCGAAATCTTAGATTCCAAAACGTATTATTATTGTGAATATTTTTATTATAACTAAATACGTAATAGTTGATATATTAATTCAGTTAATATTTCTAATTAAGTAATGTTTATACATACATTTATTTATTAATAGAGAATAATTTTAAAAACTAGATTTATTTGATAATAAAATATGGTTCGAAATTGTTTGATTATTTTTAACTAACATCTATTTGGGCAAATAAAGATATTAACTAGATTTGAACAAAAAAAACATTAAGTAATCGCAAATGGAGCACAAACTACGGGATAAAGATTTTATACGACGCTCACAAGAATTTACAGCGCAGAACAATACAAACCGAGTAATATATAACTATCGAATGAATGTTTTTTGCGGAATATTATGGAGATTCAATAAAATTTATCATTTGTATTATCATATTTTATCGATAAAACAAGCAATTAATATTCTAAACAACCAAAAATTTCTTTTTAATCTTTTTTCAAGTAGAATTATAATATCATAACGAATAGTTCAATAAACAAGTGTTAAAATATATTTAAAAAACAAAAAAAACTTTTACAGACATTTAACTTATAATTTTAACCAATATTTTTTACTTTAACACGGACAGCGAAAAATACGATATTTGACATCGACCAGAACGCTATTAAATCATTTTAGCATTAAACTCACACTGATCCATTATTTTATAAAGAAACTAAAACAATTAAACGATATTTAGCTAGAGTTAAAACATCATTTTTAATAGCAACATACAGAATAATAATACCAAAAAACATATTAAAATTTCAGAAAATTTAACACATTTTTATTTTATAAATATAAAACTCAAAATAAGTTTTTTTTTTATTTTTAATAAATATTCAACAACAAAAAATAGCAAAAAAAATAGGGTCATGCCTGTTTCAAACGTTTGCAAAGAAGGCATGACCCTATTTTTTTTGCTATTTTTTGTTGTTGAATTTTTAAACTTGCTGTTTTGTAATAACTTAATACGTAATACATTGATTAATTAGTTAAGTTAATATTTTTACTTAAGTAATGGTTATGCATATTTTTATTTACAGTAACGATTAATTTTTAAAATAATCAAATAATTTCGAACCATATTTTATTTATTAAATAAATCTAGTTATGTCTTGTTTTTTTACTTTCAGTACCATTGTATTTATTTACGCAAGTCTTGGTATAACTAAAACATAAGCAACTGTTATGGCGAGTTAAAATATTTATTTCGGCATTGAGGTAATAAATGGAATGAAAATTTTAACCTAGCATATTATTACAAAAACAAAATTGTCTTTAAAAAACGTACAAAATAGAACTGAGGTATCTGTTCAATTGTCTATGAAGATTACAAAATTTGATCAACTTAAATCGTTATTGGCTATATTAGTAAATCTTGTATAAAAATCGATAATAAATAAATACGATTTTGCCGGCACTGCCACGATATAAAACACGAAACGATCTATAATAGTAATATGCTGAAATTGCAACAATAATACAGTGAGTAACAAATTAATAACATCATACTGCTATGCTGAACAAATATAAGCATAGGTAGTCTTAAAAAAGAAATAAAAAACAACCTAAAACACTTTTAAAAAGTCAGTTTTGTATAAAACTATTTTAAAATAAAGATAAAGTTTTGGATAAGATTTTTTTTATGCTGTTTAATATTTTGATTGGCAACTACGTGCAAACAAGACACCACTATACTGGGAAATCAAATGGTTTGGCAAGAAGATTTTCCCATAGCTAAGCACTGAGACTATATTCAAAACCAAGTGTAACGTAATGTATGCTGGATTGTACAATTAAAGAGAATACCCAGGATTGATTAAATTCCACACAAAGAAGGCCTAAACGTGTATACAATTGTAATTGTAATACATATGGACATATCTCTTGTACACATTAAACAAGTAAACTATCTAATGCCTCCATGGTGTTTAGCGTTAAACGGACTTTCTTGTTAAAATGCTGGTAAAAGGATTTTCGTTAACTGATATACCACGAAAGCAGGAGGAGACTTTAACGCATCTTTTATGACGCAAAACGAGTCCTGCTGGACAGTGACAACCTGCCACGCAAGGTCGCTGTTTGCAGCGTTCATTTCGTTCTTGGTTTTTGAAGTTTCTGTCAAAAATTTTTGTTTATAGTTTACTTTCACAACTGAAATTTGAAAGCCAATAAACAAAAAAATCCAAACATAAAAAAATATTTTAATCGTTTTTTTTGCCATTAGGTGTAGTAAAAAATAAAACAGAATTAAAAAAAATTAAAGTGAAGGAAGAATAAAAAAATGATATTCCGACATACTTGCAAGTAAATTTGCAGCGAGGACCACATGAAGAAAATATTTTACCACGACGACAAATTTCTAAACAAAAATAGAAAAAACAAATTTATATCTAAGTACTACAACAAAACATGGTTATTTTTTCTATAAGCAATTTTTAACATACTTTTGCAATATTGATTTTTCTTCCATCTTATTTTTACACCTTGTCGAGAGCAAGCACGTGTGTAAGCCTTCATCGACTCACATGCACATTTTCTATTCTTCGGACATTCACATACGTCCGTTAAACAAGACCTACGCAAATTTAAGGTAATTAAAAATGTTGAATAAAAATTACTTTATTATTTTAATATAAAATTTATAATTTATTATTAAAAAAAAATTGTGAATAAAAACTGTGCCGAAAAAATTCATTTTTTTGTTCTGCCTAATGTTAATTAAGAAATACAGCTGACTTACTTATAATATTCTGTTGGATCAACAACATTATAACAAGGTCTAAAAGCAGCACTTTTAAAAATAATACACTTCTTTCTGGATTGATATTTTGCGTAAACGCTTTTACAGGGCTGGGAGACTCTAAAAAAGTGTGAGTGGTTTAATTTAAAGTGTCAAAAAACCTACAGAAAATTTTAAACCAAAAAAATACTTACGACAACTTATTTTGTCGTGTGCAATAGTCGGTTCCTTTTCCTATTCTCCAAGATTCCGCAAATTGATATTTATCTAATTTAAAGAGACCGTCTCCCCCGATAAAATCGTCTTGGGGAAACCCGTTATAATTTCCACACATTCCGCACAATGTTTTTTTGTAAGGCGACGACGCCCCGACCTCAAGATAACTAACCCCGTCCCAGTCCAAAGAAATACCTTAATAATATTTAGAAAAAAAATTGTAAATATCCAAAGCAAAATATGTAATAATTTTACTGTCTTTACATACCCCTTCTGGTTCGAACTTTCACTATTTCTCTTTCTTTCACTACAGTAACAGTTTGACTGATGTACGGTAGCGCCATCCTTCGACCATTTATTTTTACAACTAAATGTTGATGAAGAGATATTTCCATTTCGGCCATATTGACTAAAACAAAACAAAAATATTGAAATACATAAAAGCTAAAACGAGTAAGTAATGCAGAAAAGTATGGATACCTGATGCATAGAGACGAAGGAACACACTTTTAGTCCAAGCAAAATAGAAAGACTTTTTTGCGTCGTTTTGAACGAGCACAGAAAAATTTTTTTCCAGGCAATCTTTGGCCAACATATATCTACAATCTCCCTGAAAGTTAAAAGGGCGACCATCGAATGTCCTGTAGTGAGGGTCACCGAAAACTGCACAAATTCCGGGTTCTGCAAAAATAGAAATAAAATTATATTAGTAAAATTTTAGGGCGTTAGATTATTACTTCATTTAAAAATACATACTTGGAATGCAGGACATACAGCAATTCCCTGGTACTTTGTCCAAAATTTGGCCCTGAAACCCCAAACAAGATATATTTAAGCTTCAAGTATTATGTTTAACCATTTACTTAAACATTTTAAACAGATTATAAGAATGAGAGAGTGTCTTACTTACCGATTCACACGTTGCGGGATAAGGTGCGCAACTTTCTGTTGAACAATTAATGGTTCCATTCTCACAATCACACTTAAAACATGGATCAGGTCCTGGTCTCCACATTTCGCCATGCTAAATTAAGGTGTTGTTATTTTCTTTACTTTATTTTAGGAAAGCATTTTTTCCTAGACTATATTTTTAAAAAACAGCTCAAGGTGCGCAATTTGAATCTTTTTACACGACTAGTTGTTTTCTTACCCGCCTAACAAGTTCCATACTATCTGTACAGTTCTGCATCATATCTTCTGGACACATGGGGCAGCATTGAGAAGGTAGAAATACAAATTCGGAAGGAGGACATTTTGGTCGCATGGGACAAGTTTTAACGTCACATACCACAGTACCCGACTATACAAAAATGAATAAAAATTTTTGTTATATCACTAAAAAAATGTTACACGTGGGAAAAAAATTAAATATTTAGTTTTTAAATACACAACAATTATCAATATAACATAAAGGTTTGTATTAAAAAATACAGAAGACAATTATTGCCTTTTTTACAGCACAAAATATAGCCATAACTAACCATGCATGTACATGTGGTGCATTGATCTACAACAATTACTTCAAGGTCCAATAAAATTGTTCTACGAAACCAACAACCTCCATTTCCAAGTGGATATACTTTTCGACTTTCTAAACGCAGCAAAATATTTGTTTATAGAACATAACCATTGGGCTTTTCATATAGTTTTTATATTGACTGACTTAAACCTAGAAAGTTAGAAACTTGCAATAAATTTCAAAGAAAGTTACCTACACATACCGAGCAACAACCATCTTCGCCTATTTGTGACATTTCACGTTCACATGCCAACACTGGACAAGACTTATTTAAACACGTGATCATTCCGCCCTAAGTAACAAGTTTAAATATCATAGTATTGAAAAATATTTAATCTTGAAGTGGAGGTAATGATCAATTAATTTTTAAATTTTAGTTTAACATTAATAGTATATCTGGAGTTCACCCACTTGGCATTTGCAGGTAACACAACGTTCATCTTGTAACAAAAATTCATCTCCTTCTTCATATTTGACTTGATTATAAGTGCAACCTAAAACCACAGTAACTTTAAGATTAATATTAAAAATGGCGGAAATTTTTATTCAAAAACCGGGCATTTGAAAGGTGCTTAAAGTATTAAGGGTTGTCCATAGAATTATTAAACCCAGAGCAGTTTAAGATTCCATAACTTGAAAAGCTTTTTGATCATTTCTAAGCATAGCCAAACAGTTAAATATTTTTAAGTCTAACCACAGTAAGTCGTTGTAGCATTTTTCATGCTGTGTTGGATTGGCGCTTGTTATATTAAGGCTTACAATACAAACAATGATCTATTATGCCCTTGTTTGTTGTGTATCTTAGCTAAGTTTAAATCTCCTTAATTCAAAGAGATTTATAAAGGTTTAGTGTCGCATAAACCATGTCGCTTTAAAGCGGTACTACACTTTGATGTTTCAAATTATCATTTTTGATGTTCAAACGAAAGAAAAATGTTAAAACATTTTTAATAACCACGAAATATTTTTAGGTTTGCTATCTAGGCAATCTTCGATTTCTAACTTGTCTAAATGTTACCTTAAATCGTAATTGTAATTTTACCTTCGCATCCTGGACAACAACTTCCGTCAGTGGGCGCCACCGGGTTATTGCATATAGAATGACATTGCTCATTTGTTCGTGTTAAAATTCCATTCTAAATATAATGCATCCAAAAAAAATATTAGATATCCAAAATTATTGGCAGAATAAAATATTAATTTTAATTTATATAAAAAAAATCGCATACTTACAAAACAGTTTGAAATTTGGCAAGTTTTATTATTTTGTTCCCATAAGTTCGATGATATATATTTATGTTCATTAACTGAGCATTCTACAAAAAAACAGAAAAAGGATCAACAATTAAAAATAGCAAGATTTAGTGACTGAATGCAAAACAAATCCTAAAATTTAGTATTTGCAGACAGTTTTAAATTTCGTCTAAAACCTAAATATAATTTTGACCACATAATAGTTTCGATTTTTTCTGCACCCAACAAATTTTAACTTTATTTTTTTATTTGCGGCTAAATTTATTTTATTTAAAAAAATCCTGCGACAAGTTGGAACCATGAACAGGATCGTGATAAACATCTCTCCTATAATTTTCTCTCATTTAGGATCAAAAACTTATTGACAATTTCGTAGGCTAGACATAATTCGACCAAAAACATTAAAAAACATAGTTTATAACATTTTAAAATAACACAAATCTGCAATACAATGTGCAGGATTAATTTTTATTAATAATAAATTTAATATTGAAAGTGGGTTAAGAAAAAAAAAAAAGTTTAATCTAACTCAGATAATATCTCAGAATAAAAGTCTAATACAAAACGGGGTCGCAATTATGCTATAGTAATGGGGAATTATTCTAGTTAGCCTGCGCAATAACAAACTTTAATATATCGAAAAATCGTGTTTGGGTCGCAATAGAGAAAAATTTAATTGCTTTTTGCGAGTTATTTGCGACTGAATTGGCGTCTTCAGTCTATCAAGCATCCGACCAAAAGTAACTCGATCGCAAAATAGATTACGAGATATGGTAACATTACTAACACACCGTTTATATAGAGATTTTTACTCCTAAATTGTTTACGCTACTTAATTTAATTATTAGATAAACAAACAGTAACATATTTGCTAGTTTAATTTATGGAATTTCTATATAGTGAGTTGTAGGGGCAAATGTTTATAGAAAGGTTATATTATAAAAAGATATGTAACTAGTGATGTTTAAATACCAAAATTAATATAAAAAACAATTAAAAAGCGAAAAAATATCATCATGGTCTTAATTTAAAATGATTCTTAAAATTTTTAGAAAAATGTCGGGTCCTTGTAAATATACAGCACTTAACTTACCTAGACATGAGGGGCAACATTTATCAGATGGGTGAAAATAAACATTACATTGTAGTTCTTCGCACGTTTGTACAGGACACTTTACATATTGATCCTAAAAAATAAAATATTTTTATTACACAATTTTTTTTACTAAGTAAACGTCAAACTTTTATAAACGCACTGAATTGATTTTAAGTAAAAAAAACGATTAAATTTGTGTTTTTCTAATTTAAATCCCTTAAATAAATAAAAATTGTCAATACTTATCTAACAGCTGCTCTCTAAAAAGGTTTAGTACATATTTTAAGTCCACACATGAGATTATGCATTAACGGGTACTCGAAATTTAGCCCCTTACTTGACGGAAAAGTGAATAAAATCTAATACAACAAACTTATAAAAGTGACAGCGGAGCATAACCTACACTTAAGTGGGAGTAACAGTAAATATTGGGATTGAGTAAAAATTGATTTGGGTAAAACCTGTTGGGTTTAAATGATCAACGAAAACACTTTAAGTACGTTGAACATTTGCGTAAAGATTTAGTGAGCAAATAAGTAAAGTCAGTTGTCCATAAACATTACCAACTGGTGTGCATAAATAATGGGCCCAAATGCAAAAGTATACGCTGGTAACAGAATATAAAATAACACCATTTACAAAATAAAATGTCTTGCTATGTCTAAATTTAAAATATTTCAGACATTTTTTCGATTTTTTTTAAATTAGGAAAAAAATATAAAATGACTTACAATACAATAACACGAAGAGTAGCATGGATCATCAATGACAAGAGACACATTCACAATTCCTCCCTCATTCCAGCACATATGTTTCATGCCTTAATAAATTATACCAGTTAAATGTTATTCTATTTAACTACTTTATTTATTGATAAACCTACTTTATGGTTCGAACATCTATTTTTAGTTTTTTTATGTCAAGAAGACCGGGTTACTTAGGTAGCCGCCTTAGAGTTACGCAACTTTGTTTGTTTTTACGGTATGTAAAATAAATGTTAAAAAGAATTTTTATGAGAATTCCTTTGTTCTAAGAGAATAGGATTATCCGGAGTTAAATTTTAAGTTTGGGTATTACTCGAAATCCGACAAGATAGTTCACGAGCATAAATAATCGTTTGTTTGATCAGAAGATTAACTCTTGTCTCGACTTTTAGTAGGTTTTTAAGTTCAAAATATCGCAGCGGAATGGAATGCCCTATCGTTTGATTGATAGTAGGGTTGCGACCTACTAAGCGGGTGTTTAAAACTTAAAGGTTTAGCCTTGCGTGTATGAGTAATTGACAGCATGACATTTCTTACAAACTATTTCCAAAAAAGTTAATGAATCGACATACAAAAAAATTAATTTATAAATACTTAGAATCGAATACATGTGTACCCTTTAACATGCATTTTCTTTATGTATTTAAACGTAAATCCAGTCTATATTTAAACTGTTCTATTTCGAGCTCTTTAAAAGCGCATCAATCTGACTGGTGTCGAGAACTGAAGTGGTACATGAAACTGTAATCAAATTATAAGTGGACTGTGTTTACGGCATGCCATAACACTATTGTGTACCATCAAAATATAATACTACAAGTTTGTCCTATGACCATCGGACAATGAATTTCAAGAACAAAATTGCTCCGTAGGGTCATAGGCCAATATTTATCGACCAAAATACTCAGACTAGCAGGCGCTTTATGACCGACAGGGAATCTAAGTAAACAATATAAAAAGTTGAATAAACCCGGCAAGATAAAAACAAGGCCAAATTTGCCGACAAAATTCGAATGCTATTAGATCTGTATGATTGATAATGACATAAATAGCCCCTTGTAAATTGCTGATTAGACTGGTCAGATAGAGTATATATAAACTCAATTTTCTGATTGTGTTTCTATAGAGCTTAGTTTGCTGCCAAGCGTTTACGTAATAAATTAAAATTATATGGAGTAGAATATTTACTTTGTGTTGAGGATTTTTTTCCAAGAAAAAATTCAAACCACAAGCAAAGTTTAAACTTACAATTAAAGCAAGATAAACGTCTAATTAAGTTCGCGATAATAGATCGAGTTTTTACTTAAAAAAAAAAACAGAAAAAATGCCTATAGCAAAGGTCGTAAATTAATTTAGAAATTATTTAAACTTACCTGAAATAAATGAACTATTTGCAGGTTGCAGCAAAAGAAGAATTAGAAAAAAATATAACGACCAATAGAATGCACCAAAACTTTTCATTCGAGTGTCAAAATTTGCTCGGACACTAAGGTCGTTATTTCGCCGGAAGTACAGGCGACCTTGGCCGGCAGAATGAGGATCAGGTTCACGATGTACAATTTCTTTTCGGTTGATTTCAGTTGGGTAATTGAAAACTGGCATAACGACAAGGCCTTGATTCCATTGATAGTCGGACGAAGATCGTATCAAGATAGACTTTCGAGAAAACCTTACAATTAACAATTAGTCTTCGCCTCTTTTTATCACGATGAGGTATTCTCATTTTCCTAAGTCACATATCGTATACATTGCAACACTTTTCTACGACAGTTAAAGTGCAAAAGCCTACGACCCTGACAAAAACATAAGTAAAAGTGAAATTATATACAAAATGACAAGCGCTAAATTACGTCTTTTTTCTCGCAAATGCAACTGATCCCTGGGACGGGTCAATGCGCCGTACAAGACAACAAACAGCTCTTGTTCCAACGCAAACAGTTCAAAATTGTATGAACCATGTCACTTCGCAAAACTCTCGTCGGGATCAGGAAAACAATTTCCGGTGAGCGATACAAAATCCCCCCGTTCAAGGTGGTATAAATATCTCTCTTCCCTGAATATAAAACCGGCGTGTTTCACTCACCGACCTTTCTCGACAGCCGACCCCTCCTCAAATAGTCTTTCCCTGCATTTTTGACTTCTTTTCTGTTATTGGTCGGGTCTTTTTTTTACAAAACAAAAAACACGGCTAAACAACTGCTGTTATTATGATACGCGTTGTTGGAAATTGTATTAATTCCTTTGGTTTGAGAGACAACCTGTAGATTGCCTTCTTTCCGCGCGAAAGAGAATTTAGGCATCCTAAGTTACGCGAAAAAATATTAATCGTTCGCATTTACATTACTTTCATGGATTAGTTATAGAGAGCGGGTGGCTCACGCTGACAACATAAACTTTGTGGTTTGACGACAAATACCAAATTGACTCAAGACGTTACCTAACTACAAGTATAGGTATAGTAAACAATCTGAACAGATTTATATCGTTAAAATCGACTCACCGATTTTGCGAGTAAAAAAATACATATTTTCTAAGAGAAGGATGAGCAAAGTACGGTGTTCGTTTTAATCAAACACAACATTCGTGGGAACAAAATCGACAAATAATCATAATCAAACACAAATCATATCTTCCATCAAGTTACCTAACCGAGTACGTCAAAAGTCCATTTAGTTCCTGCCCACCAGACATTCAATTCGCCGTGTAACTTCCGGTGAGGCTTATTAGGGGCGCGTGTTAATGCAAAACCCAGTATTTACTCGGGATAACATAACCAATATTGGCTCAGTTAAAGTGCGATCTGACAAGCAAGCGAATCACATTATAATGAAGTCTTAGACCGACATAATGGAAGCGTGGGCCGTTAAACCTGTCGCTTGTCGGAAAAGTAATATTGATTTTACTGCACCTTTGGCACGTTTTATGAGTCTATGAACAGACAAAAGCTTCCCCTTACAAATGTTTGCGAAGGTATATTGACACTTTCTATATCCCACTGCAATTAAATAATGGTCTAAAATTGACAGTTTTTTAACGAATTGTGTTTACCAAAAATGATTGTTGCTGTCGCTGATTGTTGCTGTCCCTAGGAACTGCGACTTGACAGGAAGATTCTTGATTTTTGTAAAACGAGCTTTTCAGTGTAATTTGATAATCTTTTAATTCCCCGGTGTGTTGTTTTGGGTGGTGCAAGATCAAAACAACGAGATGGGGTAAGTTGTGAGTTTCCCGGGGCCCGTTCTAAAGCTTGCGAGCATAAAATCAACGAGTTAGCTAAGGCATGTGATCTTCACGATAAGATGGCTCGATTACTGTGCTTGGTCGAACCGACAAAGTCGAGAGTTTCTCGTGGCCAAGATAACGAAACAAAGTAGAAGAAACGAGACTTCAAATCTGGTTTAATTCATTGTAATGAGCGTAATATCCAAAAATAAAACAAAATTGACTTAAAATCATTTATCTTGAGAATGAAATGTATTTCTCAATGACCTAGGTCGTAACTCACGGCTTATTCAAAAGGTTATGCTAACTTAATTGGGATTAGCGATACAGACAATTTTGATGACCTTACACTGTGCTTTCCTGCACGGTGTATATTGAATGAGAGGCGCCAGACGTTTATTTACCGACAACGTATTCACGGCGCCTAAGCCTAAGATAGTCTTCACAACCCAGCGTGTCAGTTGACGAGTTATATCTTCGCAAATAATCAAAGCGCCGATGCCATGTAATATGCTGCCCTATGACATGATCGGTGCCAACCCCCTATATATCATGCATCTGATTAAACGCAAACACGGTGCACCGCAACTACCCACGACGACATTAGGCTCCAAGTATTGCCTAGTTTTTTAAATTAAAATCACTAAAATTTTAAAAAGTGAACGCCTTTCTAAATGTGGTTCCATTAAAAACCTATTTGTCTTTATATTCTTTATTTAGGAAAGTAAGTAATTGCTATCACATTGAAGCAGAACGAGTGGGTAAGACAATGTGCTAAGCCGGCTAACGCTTATATTGACCAGCGGATGATGGCTAAACGCGACAGTCCTGTCTATTGAGCAAACAACCAGCACTTCAATCAATCACGAATCAAAGCCTTATTACCTAGCACACATTCGTTTACGATGCGGTTAGACGCAGGATAATAACGTAACCGCCCGACATCGTAATCGCTGCTCATTTTTTAATTAAACAATTTGCTTGTCCTTGCTGCTGCATGTTGTCTCCTTGATACGAGGACACGTTAAATAATTGCTGGGAAAAATTTCGTAGGCTCGAAATCCTGGCGCCTGAAGACTAGCCGGGTCTTTTTTCGAGTAATCAATTTCACTTCAGATTAATGCAATTCCTAAGCATGCGTTTCTAATGAATTTACGCATTGCTAAGCCTCCATAAAATCTAAACTAATTCTAAGACTGTTAAATCAAAAACCTTACAGTAAATAACACAATAAGACATGCAAACCCTGTCAAGTAACTTTTTAAAGATATCTCATATTTCATTAAAATTACAATACTTTTTAAGAATGAAAACTATTTATGCGCATAGCAGAATAGTTAAGAGAAATTCATTTTAATCAATTCTGTTAATATGCTGAATGTTTACGCAGGGATTATTTCTGCTTACGCCACATTATCTGATACAGTATATATAAAGAGTAGCGCGATTAGTACAAATAGTTCAAAATAAACTTCCTTCGAAATGACCTTTAAGAGGATTAGAGCTCGCATAGTTTAACTTCGAACAAGGTTGAACTGCGATAAAAAGATAAAAATGATACAAAAATTACCTTAAACACTTTTTTAACCAAAAACTGTATCTTACCTTTAAAAATTTGAAAACTTTTTTGAGTTTGTATAAACAAAAACCAGGTAATCTATTTAAGTGTAACCCGATGCTACCTGTCCAATTTATTAAACAAAACGAGTCAATTTTCGTGCGGGTCAATCTGGGGGCTATTTTAAAAAGGGAATTTCTTTAATTAAATATAAGAGCAGGCTTAACCCGTGCTAAGCAGTTATAATCCAATGTTTGACTTGGCGGAAGATATGACAACGAAATACCCAAAACAATTTCCTGCACCAAATTGTTTGCTGAACTCATTTTCGGATTAACAACTCTTCTATTGTTGGATTTAAAGAGAAACTTAATACGATTTAATGTGGCAAAACACAACCTTAGAAAATGTGTAATATTTTGAAGCCTGTTGGTATCACATTCTAGGTGCAGATGTAAATGATTAAAATTAATTTTAAAAAACTGATGATTTGGTTCGGTTGGTTAGATTATGATTAATTGTTTTGTCTTGAAGGTTGCAGCCCTTGCTAAAGCAACAAGCCCGATTGCCGGCAAATTTGGACCGGGGTTAATTTGATTATCAGCCGAAGATGATGAAAAGGAATTTAACTAATGAAATGGTTTGTTGTTAAAAGAGGTTTCAGGTAATACAAATGTAAAAAAGGCTTTTATGTGGGATAAGAAAATGCTATAAGGTATATTGAATGGCAAATTTTTAACACCCTTAGTATAAATATACTGTTAATGTTGTAATCATGTTGTGTATTGAATAGGATAGTAAATTGAAGGTGTGTTTAAGTTTGTTTAAAATCTGTTTAAACAGCCACATAATAAACTTTTTATTTAAAAATACCGCCTTAAGTTTAAAAATTCCAATTGATAAGTCAATACCCCACCTTTTCTATAGAAAAAAGTAGCAAAAATTTTAGGTTTATGGATAACCTTTTAAATACAAATAGATTAATTTTGTGTTCAGTTAGAACTGACCCGGTGCGACCAGTGTCGCTAAAGAGTATCAAAGTTTCTAACTTCATTGATACCGCTATATAGTCGTTACCGCTAATGGGCCCCTCGCCCTTAAACAAATATAACGGGATAGCTTCTGTCATCCGAATGCCTCGTAAAACGAGATACAGGGTCCTACAACAACAACTAACATAACACCCCGCGCTATATTTCAAGTCGATATGAATCCAACACAAACTTCGAACGACGAAAAACTAAATATCGATGATCCAAAATCAATCGTCACAGGCTTTGAGATATCCGACGTGAAGAAACGACACTTTTTTGTTGTTACGTGGGACAGTATATAACGAGGAAGGGTGATAGCGACAAAGGAACGACGTTGTGTCACTCAGTAAACACAGAAACGAGTATGAGGTTACTACGATAACACAAGAAATGTGATCGTCTGGGTTCGACTTCCTTCCGAACTCTTAAAAAGATCATTTTCGGTCGAATCGTGGTTTTTAGGCAAACAAACTTGATCTGTGTGCGTTTAAAGAACATAGAACAAAACAGTGTATAATTCACGTTTGAAATAGCGCTTTGGTTTTTATAACACAAATAATTCCTATGACGTCATTTTCAAAATAACAAACGAATCTCTTATATATCTTGGCCAGAGAGAATCAATTAAGTTTAATATTAGTTAATAAGCATCTAATGTCGAAATAATAGGACCAGCCTACAGTAGATACTTTAATATTTTTTTGGAATAAATTATTAGAAAAATTACCTTATATGTTTAAAGAATATAATTTTCCCATCATTCCCTTACAAATGCTCCACCATTATTTTCCTAAAAGTAAAAATTAAAAAACATTTTTAAATGATGTAATTCATATGACATCATTTTATTAAACAATTTAAAAGCAATTTACATTCTTATATGTACGTAACTAAATAGCTTAATCGTATAATTTGTGAGGCTTGAATTTAAATAGCCTAATTGTTGATTTTAAGTAGTATGAATCCTTGAATAGCCCATGATAATTAAAAACTTTACGCCCTTAATTGTAAATTCATACAGAGGTTTTAATAAGTGGGGTATAGATCCCACCCAAACATAGAAAGCATTAGGAAAAATGCATTATATTATGTTTATGTTGTATTTAAAACAATTACAAAAATCCAACTTATTTAGGTTAATATTTCTAAACTATTTTCTGCAATGCGAAATAAAATTTGAAGTTTCACAGTAAATTTAAACACTTTGGTTTTGCGACGCAGTTTTTTTTTATAGACAAAGAGCTCAGTTTTCCACTTTGTACGATTAAGAATCTTCGCATGTCCCCGCGCCAGGAAAACTTCTAATGATAAACTACAAGTCAAATAATCACGGCCACGAACGATTATCCACAATTAACTCAAGTGGAAAATAAATAGATTCTGATGGTCGTAACTACAACGACCGCTGGGGAATATCTCGATGGTCATCAGTTCAGTGTTTCACAGTAGTAACATGTTTGGTATTTTTAAGGTAAAACAATACTAAAAAAAGTGTATGTTAAATACAAAAGTGTGTACAGAATGTTTATTGTATGAGTGAATTATTTTAGTTGGATATGCTTTAAGACGAAGAAAGGATATTGACATTTCAAAGTTGTTTTTTGGATTAAAAATTAACGTATCTTGATAGATAAATTTAAAGCACTTAAAATAACTTGTTAGATAGGGGATAACGTCAACGCCAAAATATAGTTCAACATGTGTATACAAACACTTACTAAGCGGTGCGCCAATATTAACCGTAGATAATACAATTATTATATACGTGATTAACCTAGGTATGCAAACATTTTTGCAATTTCACATGGCGTCATTATATTCGCTTCAGGTGATCTTTTTTATTTGGCAAATTAGCGAATAATGGAGCTTAAGTGCATCACATGGGCTTAGCGGTAAGCCAATTAAAGTTAACATGATTGGCCTATGTTTTTATGGGTCCGCGCGTCTGAAATATTGTATTAATTGCCAGGCTGATGGACAAACGCTTTTACGACGTGTTGGTTGCATTCTTATCTGTAAATATTGAATGGGAAGATATCGTCTTAGTCTCGCATAAGAGATGTAATCTTTTAAACAGGGGATTAAGATCGGAATGTTTGGAAACAAGTCGAACATGACTTTGGGCAAAAATTCGAAGTGAAACTGTACAAATCTTGTTATGTATTAATTCGTATTGATATCAAGTTATAAGGGGTGGTATATTATTAACCAAAGCCTATAACTGAAAAATATAGTCGCAGGTATTGGTTTAAGTGGGTTCAAATTGTACTGCAAAAGACCGAATAGTTTTTATAACTTGTTTGCATACGTTACAATCGCAACAGAAAAACAATGCTGGGTATATTCACACGCGACTGATTACAATAAGTCACGTGACATTTTGCGTCACGTGACCGTACACGTCATCGCCGACCGCGGCCTAGGCCGTGCGAGCTGCCACTCAAAAATGACCAGAACAAATAAACACGCAAGTAAGTGACAGGAAAAACCGAGCTAATGATTGATGGGCTCGAGCGATAAATTTGCAACGCTATTTTGTTAATCGCCCGTATGTGTGAGCTCGCTTGTATATCGCTATGTGTTGTTTACGTTGTCGATTTAGTCGATTAAGATCGCAATAACACATAACAAAGAAAGCGCATTTAAGGAAAGGAAGTGTTTATTTAGAAGGAAAGCGGACACGTGACCAAAGATGCCCCTGACGATATAACGAAGTGAGTCAAAAATATTTTTTGTGTAAAAGTTAAAGCATCAAGGATTCACCCTTTTTGATTTTTTTGAATTTTTAGTGATAACTTTTACCCTTTTGTATCGAGCGGATAGAATTAAAAGTAAGATTAATTTGTCAGATTAAATCGTCTTTCACGGGGCTTTGTCTGATGCAAAAAAATCGCCGATAAAAACCTTGGGTTGCGAGTAATCTTAGGCCTATAGGTAACTGAATGCTTTAAATTTTTAAAACCCCATTATGATCTAACCAACTATGACCAAGAAAGTTGTTAAACCCTTTCACACACAATAAGAATATACACAACTCCACTTTTCCCCTTACGGGCCGCAACTTGGCGAGATGGGTTAACAATCTATTCCAATCTGTGAACTTATCTTGCCGAGTCAACCAAATTAACATAGCGGTCGTGAAAGAGTTAATAGACATAAGTGGATAGTGTCGCCACGTGCCCATGTGCTGTATGCCCACCCATACATATAGTTTTCACAAGCGAAATATCGAAATCCTATCTGACGTACGTCGCAACACGTAAATAGCGCGAACAACTCGGTCCGGCCTAATTTTAAATGCCGTGTTTTCTTCAAACTACTAATGGGTTGATGGAACGAATTTGTATGGTGCAATCGGGGCACTGTATCGACTTGCTTGTTTCGATATAAAACTGAGGATATTTTTAGTCGGCAAACTTTGTCACGAAACATGACGTTATCAATTATGTCGTAAGGCCCGCGATTAACTAACTGGTCAATTAAAATATGATCATTTTATATCACGACGTAATTGTCAAAGCACCTGAAAATGTCACCTTATATAGTTTGTCATTAACTTTTCGACTATGCCTTGGAATTTAAATGGCCAAATAGCTCGAAATTCTTCTATGTATTTAACTTGTTTAAGCGCGCGATCAAAGCGGACGACAACAATGTGAAAATGCCGTTGGATAGAAACTGATCCCACGCCGGCGTCAGAATTTCAAATGGAGTCTGTTCAGCTCGCCCCAATCGTCGACTACGTGGTTAATTTTAGCTCGCTTAGGTTTGTTTTTGTAATTATTTAGCCTAAGTAACAAAACACGAAAAGTCGCAAAATGTTCTATTTTGTAGAAAGTCGCAAAATTTTGTATTTTGTAGAAATCTTTATTTAAAGCAGTTACTTTTTCGTAAAGTTAATTGTTTTGGTCTCGCCATGCCCTTGCCTGTCCCTGCATGCGGTCAAGTTCAAGTTACATAGCCCCCTTGTTTTGTCCTTTGCGCATTGCTTTGTGGCGCCGTTGCGGCTAATACTATAATAAGGCTAGAACGAGGATTTGGTTGCGACTTTTTCAGAACAAACCAAATGCGTTTAAAATTAATCTCGGCGTTTGCTGTTATGCAAGATCACCAAAAGGTATTTAAATTATGGTGTTAAACAATTTAGCGGGTTGTCTAGTATTAAAGTGGAATATAATCCGTTTGTTTAAAAACTGTTGCAAAAAAAGAATATAACTGATATGTGTACCAAATTGAATGGCTTTGTTATAAAAAACAATTCTTTTCGTAAGCGCAAGCAAATTTTGTAAAAAACTTTCTTAAAATTGTTGATTTCACACATTCACACAAAAGATCAAATTTTAGCATTGATCGCCATACCAAATAAGGATTAATTTGGTTGCAAATTTTTCTACAATTCGCACCAGCATAAGAATAGGGATGTGAACCAGAACGTCGTTGACCTTATGTGTGGCTGCACTTTTGTTTATATTGTGAACCACTCAAAGCTTCATTCACATTCGAGTATCTATCTCTTGTCAATGGATTAGCCAGCCGCTATTTCAGTGTATTGGCAGACTTGCTATCAGGTTCCGAGTGCCATTTTATAAGCTTTCTCATCTTTTTTGAGGTTATTCTTAGACGTGATTTAAAGCGAATTTGTGGTGTGGCATGTGAAAAGTCATATTTGGATAGAATTAAGCGGCGGTATACGAAGAGCGGTAACAGGTTTTGCAGCGGCTATAAAGAAAAGAGTTTTCCCACGAGTTTGCAAGACCTAAAAAAGGAAAATCTTGAACCTAGCACTTTCAGGTTTGGTGAGCGAGTTTAATCTTATTTTATTTCGATTAAAAACGGAAACCCAAATCACTTGTCATCGAATCGTCGTTTTCTTAGTTTTTAAAAATTTGTGAGAAATTCGATTAATGCTGACCCTTTCACGCTTACGAGGCTTAACATTTTATTAGCATCAAACGCACACGTAATGACCCTGGGCTTATGGGGTTAGATGTGTAAGCAGTCCAACTGATTGCTTTCGCCTGATTAGCACGGTGGATTACGTGCGCTTATGTCCATTTATTTGAAAAGTTATCCTGTTTAAAGCATGTGCGATCGTATCATTAATATTATGTTGGCGTATATACTTAGTGACAGGATATCTTTTGAGATACGACTCAATGGCTCGCTAATTTATATTGGCATGAAGTTTTACAACATTAACTCTATACCGACGACGACAGCCTGTTATAAACCTCGAAAGGCCTAACAATTTTAATTTTCGTCGTGATAGTGAGATAGGACCTAAGGACGAGACTCACTTATATTATCATTTTCTATCATATGATTTTATGGCGTCGCATTAATATTTTGCAAAGATAGAGACACGGTGATAAGCATTTTAGCTTACAGTGCGATGCCTGGAACGATATAGACCAACTCATTTGTAAATATTCGCTTATCGATAATCGCAGATTTTAAACTCACTATACGATGGTATAAGGAAATGTATCAAGGTTTAAAGCGAAAAATAGAGTTAAAAAAAATTAAAACATTGATAAAATAAATCGTAAATTTACTTTTCTTCTCTTAAACTTTGGGATTGGCAAAAACATATGTAGAAAAAGGACGATAACAAAAAGCAAGTAATCACACGTACAACCTAACTTGAACCAGTTTAAGTCGAATATTTTTGCGAATAGGGAATGGTAAAAATGTTAAAAACAGTTCAAACCTTGTTTTTATGTTCTTCAATGGTCGCGAGGGCTTAAGTTACACGAAAACATTTGTAATTCCTAAATCTCACGACCCCTTTCACCTTTACATTCATGCTGATCGAAATCGGAGGTTAGCCTAATTTAATGATAAACCTTTTGTTTGTGAAACTTAAAAACGTACTATAAATCAAGATATTAAATAAATGCCTTATTTTTTTCGAACCATAAAATTAAAAAATGATTTAAAGTTATATATTTATAAAATAATATTAAGATCAAATTCGGAATCATCTTAAAATGTAGATAAGGCGTATCGAGGTTAAATGTAATACTGCTGGTACTCACGCAAGTTTAAGTTAGTGACTTGCAGAAATAGCCCCAAAGGTCGCAGTGTAAGCTCAGGGGTTAAATTTGTTACAATTTAAACGGTTACTTGTGGACACCTTGCCACGCCATTGCATTACACATCTTCTGCTTTTGCCGAACTTTGCGTGTGGTCTGACGTTTTTTCATATTTTTGCAAAAACTGTTTTTTAAACGAAACTATTTTAAGTACTATGAACTAAAAAAAAACAATATATACTGAAAATAATTAAAAAAGACAAGCGTAAGTACCATACCCTAGTCAACATTTAATTTAAATGTATTTTGCCCTCAATAGTTTTAATAAAAAAATGAGAAAACAAATTGGTATTGAACCCAAAATAGGTCTATGACAAAAAACATTAATTAGATTGTAAAGGTTTGTCACTTGTCAAACCCCATTCACTTTGTACCAAGAAGTAAATCTCACACCTTACATGATCTGCCATTCGACTTTCGTTGCTTTCCTTAAATCGTTATCTTTAGTTCAATCGCAGTGGACATCCGTTGTCGATTTTATAATGGACCACCATTGTCACTCGAGTGCTATAACACATTTGTATCGGTCACGGGCCGCTCTCTTTTAACCCAAAGTGTTTTGAACCGAGGGTAAAGGGACGTGGTGTTGGGTCAGTGTTGATGGATCAACCCATGGGAAAGACACGCGGCGCACAACCGAACTCACTGGCAGCATGCTACACACCGCAGTTTGCCACTCATATTATGTAAATATACGAATTGAATGTTTCGTAACAAGTATAGCGTAAATTTAAGCGACCGAAAAGTTAACATGTGAAAATCCTCGTTACGTTGTTTATTAACTAACGTATGTGTATATTAAACAAAAGCGTTTTTATTAAAAAAAAGGTCAAAAATATAAAAAAAAACATTTTTAAAGGGTAATGATTTATTTGTAATTTTAAGGTGCGTTTACAAACAACCAACTTAGTTGTAGAAAATTGAACCGCCTTAAATAATATTTGCCCACTTTTTTAGTAAAAGTAAATACTTTCAGAAAAATATTGAGTTTTAGGCAGTGAATTTTATGTAAAGCCAAAGCTTTAGTGATATAGGAACTCCACATGAGTTCCATACGAACCTATCTATAAAGCTGTTGAACTGTATATGAGCGGGTCATGATTTCGCAGCAGTTAGTTTTTAAAGGGTGACGTCATTTTTTGGTTTTTGCGTATGTCTAATATGACAGCTCCCGTCTGTTAATATGGTAACTAGCTTTTTATTTTTTTTAAGAGTGATGCCGATTGACAAAGAAACAGTGTCTGCCAGAGAAAGGTTTTACTCGGCCACGCACTGTTTTCAATAGGAAATTTGATCTGTTTGTTAGTAGATAAAATTGCTTTAAAGGTAGCCCCCGTTAGATATTGGGCTTAGTCCGCAAATTGCATCGAATTGGGATCGGAACGAGATTAGAAATCGCAGCGGGAATTAAGCGCCACTTTTCCCGAAGAAATTTATCGATCTTGTTGGAAATATATGCGATCACACCAAGTAACTATGCGCTCGAAGGTTCATGCTCTAATGTTTGTTTATGCAATGGTTTATTTTAGAGAAAATAAAGCTCAGCTTATCAAAGGTAAGCATGCAGTTATGCAATTAAAATCATTGTAATATAAATAAACTGCAGCAGCAAAAATTCAATATTGCAAGTAACTAAACATGTTAGTGAAGTAATGATATATTTTTAAACGCAGGTGTAATGGAACGGTGTGAAAATGAAGGTGGCAGAGCGAACGTTTCTATCGTCTCTGGAAATCCCTGTTTTACATGCCAGTGTCGGGTAAGTAAACGTGATTTAAAATAACTATTTTTTCTCCAATTAAAAAACATTAAAATAATAAGTTGGCAAACAAGTAAATGTTAACTATTTGTTTATAGCCCTTTTTTTATATTGAGTTTAAATTATTAAAGCAGGGCACTATTTAAAGCATCCGACTATGAACTTAGATAAGAGGATAATCGGATTACATTAATATTATGAATACCGTATATTCTTGTATATGTGTAATTTTGAGGTTGTGTAAAGTATAAAAGCTAGATCGAATTACAAAAATTATCGAATTTACCCATGATTTTGTTCCACAGTTATGCAAAAATCTTTATTATATATTAACTTAAAGAAATATAACTAAAAATTGATTCCCACAAAATTCAAAAGAATTTTTAACATAAAATAGATAAGCAGGTAAAAGCCCACGATGCTTAGCCTTATTAATGCGGTAAATTAGGATTTACCCCCCCCATCAAATTCGAAGAATTAAATTAAAACCTTGCGGGCTAAGGTAAAACCCGAAGACCAATTTAGACGGTTGCATAGTTGATATGTCTGGGTGTGTGTTTCGGTTAAATTCAGCCGTGAGATAATCGCAAATCTGTTAATAGTCTGACGCCAGTGTTCTTTGCGGTCCAGAGGAGATTTTAAGTCCTTTACATAAACGAACACCGCCGCGAATTGTTTAGTGGAGAATCGACGATAGAACCATAATACTAAGCCCAGCATTTTGCGGGCACGACGCGATCATTAAAAATTAAACGCCTTTATCGTAAACACAAATAAGGTGGTTATCGCGTTTTTAATTGCCTGTTTTTAATCCAAGGAAAATTTGTCAGAACGATTTTTACCGCATTGAAATTAACAATAGTGATGCAAATTATATTTATTACGCCAGTTTTTTGCGACAAAGGTCAATCCATAGGTGTAAAATATTGTATACCAAACTATTTTTAAATTCTTTTGATACCTAAAGAGTACGTTAGGGTGCGTCCGGATGTTTTTAATTTATTTTTATATATCTAAGTTCATAATACAACCAACTAAACAACACAATGTAGTTAAGCGATCAACGGCTCCTTTTTCATTTTAGTTGAAATAATATTATCTTTCATAACATAACCAAGTGTTATATAAATAGAATAAACATAATTACTTTGATGTCAATACAGGCTGTTTTATTCCAGCGACAGCAATGTCGTACTTGAAGTCTCGGTCTAATATCTATTTTTAAAGTATTACGAACCAAGAGCTATAATGTGGTTGCTACACTTGCGTGTATTTTGATCCAATGTAATGCAACTGAATACAAAGCCTGCCACTTCGCTTTACAAAACAGAAATCGTGGTTGGTTAGGGTCATATCGTCAGCCACGGTCTATTGTGCCACCGTCGCGTTTTCTGCATCGGGTAACCGCCAGGTCTTTTGAGTTTTTGTTTTCGCCACTGCGTTGGGTTCGAATTTTGCAAGAATAAACGTAGCTTGCGGCGTGATGCAATAAACACAGTTCAACCGCGAGCGACTTAAAAAAGAAAAGTAGTGTGAATTAAAGGCGACGCCAACTTTCAAAGCAAAAATTATTTCTTTTGCAATTTTTTATTTTTATTTTGGTTTTGGTTTTTCGCACATTGATAAAAGTAAATAATAAATACGATATACAATTAATATTACAACAATGCGACGGGAAAAAATGACAAAATCAATTTAATGATTTAAAACATGCCAAAGGTATTAATGTTTACATAAAGATTTTAAGTATGTTATGGCATGGTCACTAAACCCCCCCAAAAAAAGAAATATCCGCAAAATATAAAAAAATAAACACAGTAAATCCATAAATTAATATATTTTATTTTGGCAATTATCCACATGCAATACTTGCATTAGAAATGTAAATACCGTGATACTTTCTCCTAATTAATCGTATTAAACACAATGGTGCATTGTAAAGGGAAATTTACTTACAAACTAAACACAAGGCACAAATTTAAAAAATCTCAAGTGTTGTTCCTTATCATAATTATATTTTTAAATAAGTCGTGGGCGGTAATTGAACAGGATATTGAACTTTTATTACGTTGGCGATTTTTATAACAAAGTCTGTTGTTTACCCATTTTAATTTAATTAGTAACAAAACAAATTTTAATCAAGTGCATTTTATTCAAAGTTAACGACTCGCATGTAGATCTTTGTCATACTAAGTTTCCAATATTAAATCAAGCAAATAAATTTGTATTTTTAAATATTTTTTGGGTTATTTTAAAATTCGCATATTATATTGAAAACAAAATCCAAAAATTACAATCTTTTATCTAAAGATAAATACTAGAATATCTCGTTAGCTAAAATTGACCTTTTTCGAACAAAACCGCTAAATAAGAAGTCAAAATAAACATCCGGGAATTTGGATTAAAACTAACTTAAACCAGTCAGGGAGATGCGCTTAATCAAGTACCGCACCTCCTTTGTAGAGGTATCCAAGCGAGTGTAAGCTTTACCCTTGGCTACACTTAATTTTTCCACATAAACTTGCGTCCCGTGTTGGTTGGAATTAATGAATTGCGTGACGTGGTGTTATGAATTTCTGGCTAGATAGAGTCAGAGAAATCAAACGATCAAAGGCAATAGTGAGTAACTGCACAGCTTGATCAAAATGACCCGAAATATTAAGGATGGTTTCCGATGTTGATTTATGAAGTCATTTTAAATACAAATTTAATTTAAAACCGTCATAATCGTAAAACTACTTTCTAAAAATCGTAATTTTTTGTTTACATCAAAATCCTTTTTTATTACTTCCTTTCTTAAGTTACGTAAGGCACACCTGAAGATTGTCATTTAAATTTTATCATTTATGTTTATATTACAGAACGGTGTTGTACAATGCAATAAAGAGGTTTGCCCTGACGAATATCCCTGCTCAATGCTTATTCACAATCCTGACCAATGTTGTAGATCTTGTTTAAGTAAGTACACAAATACGTTATACCTTAACATGGTAATTTTAACTACGACTTTCAATTTATAAAACTGCAAACGAGTATAAAGTGTACGGAAGCCTTATGAATATGATTTATGTATTCTAGCCTGCACTAGCAATAGCATAACTTACGAAAGCAACGCGTACTGGAATTTAAAAGACTCAAAAGAAGATCAATGTTATGACCACGTTTGCCAGGTATGATATTTAGAAAGCGTAGATACAAAAATTTACAAAATTTCGGTTAAAGCTTTTTTAAAATAAAATCTTTATTTAAGGATGGAATTGTTACTCGTTCCCGGATGACATGTCACGTGCCATGTTCTCAACCAATAGCAGCTCCGGACGGAAAGTGCGATTGCCCGACGTGCTTAGGTGAGAAAGTTTTACCTTATACGCATAGATCAACTTTCAAAACATACTTTTACGAAATACCACATTTACCATCAAGCGAGGTGACATGTTTAACCTCTTGTCATGATATCGATCTCGATTTTTTGTCGACTTTGTCGCGTTTTTGCGAGGTTTGTCATTTTAAAAAGTAAAACTAAGGAAAAAGTGTGACTTAACATCAAAATTCAGTATGAGGTCGTTCATTCACGCGGATAACAATCAGTCTTGTGCATTTAAAATGGTCGTACACGTCAAGGAGTTATCAAATATATTAACTTGTCGTACGGTTACGCATAAAACACGCCCTTTATATGATCCATATCATAACTCCCATGTTATAGAAGCACAATTAAAGCCATAAAAAAGGTAAAAAATACTAAAAAATAGTTTGACGCCTTTCTATCCTTCTCTTGTTAAAGTCAAACCACGCCTTACATTACAACATACTAACATGCTCATGAATTTTTATGAGTTTATTTTCGTGGCTGAACGGGTGGTTTCCCTTAAACGATCGTCTTTAGAATGTATGGGAAACGGATGCCGCTTGGCTTCGCTACATCGGACTGGGTAAATAAGCAAGGCGCTGGAACAGGGGTAGTTAGCGTGGCTATTTACAGGAGGAAGTTGACATTTGTTTGTGACATTTCGATGACAGTTTTATTTGAAAAGTATCAAACCGTGTCGCAATAAAATTTAACGAATAAAAATATCACCCTAAGTTGATTATAAAAAATAAACGTTACCTGTTTGATTTCCAGGGTGTCGATACAATGATGAAATAATTCCAGAAGGTGCGCAGAAGAACGTAGACGAATGCACAATTTGCAAATGCAAGGTTGGTGATTTTCTCTTATTTAAAATAACAAATCATGTATATACAAACACAATTAATTTACAATATTTCTAAAAATGTGAAACAAACATTGGAAGAAGGTAAAAAATAGGTACTTCTATAAAAAGAACCTCGCAACAGACTGACTGATTGATATGATTATGACAAATTAGCCAACTGAAAATACAAACCATTAGTTTAAATTAACCTATTTATTATTACCACCTTCGCGTGTTGCAATGTTTTGGTTTTTGAATGCTTATTTGGACAATATGTTATTAAACGTTAAATGCAGTAAAAGTAAATTGACGCCAACGATAAAAGACTGACTTTATTGCAAATACTTACAGTGCCTTATCAGAGCAATTTGTGGCCTATTCGTCTATTTAAATACAAATTTATTTCGTTTAACATAGTTCGTCTACATAAATGGTCTTTACTTATGTGCATTTAATTTGGGAATTTGTGTTAGCCCGGACTAACAAATGGAGACGTTAGTCTTGGGAAAGAGCTATTACTGTGCAAACCTAGCAACCGCGGGGTTAAATCGCTTTGATACAAACGAAACTACCGCTGGGAAAACCAGTTTGGATACTTTTTAAGTAATCCCGGTTAATTATAAAGGCAACATGACGTTAACTGGACTAGTTAAAGGTATATGCACCTTAAATTTTAAACATCTAGATTAGCCCCAGCAGTTACCTTTTATTCGGGCGGCACTTTCATATCGCAAAATAAACCGTTTTTACGAAAAGCTGGAGCCATTTTTACGGCAATAAAACACTATAAAAAACCAAGGCTAATCTTCTTAATTGGCAAAAAGCACGGCAATGTAATTCGCTATGGCGCCACTATAATCCGCAAAAACTTAATTTCCATGAGGCTGTCGCCTCATCGCAAACGTAAACACTTGTTCTCAGCTTTTTGCCGCAAATCGTGGCCTCAGAGATGCTCTTTAACCGGACGAGCGTGAAAATGATAAGCCTGCGTAAACAAACTTGAATGAAGCACTAACGATCAATTTCCGACGATTTGTAATCGACGTTATTCCACTGTTTATACCTTTTATGACGTCAGCATTAATTAAGAGTGTCGCGACACATTATAAGATTAACGGTTAAGTCCTGATGGGTGGGCGAAGCGCGTGCTAAAAATCTATTTAGCTGTGTCAATCAAATATCTAGCTTTAAATCTTTTGCCTACCTATTTCGGGCATTTAAAACCAATAAAGTGATCCGTCTGTTTTGTAATTCCGTTACTTTTGACAAAACCACTTTCCATTGTTTTCTTAGGCAGGAAGAATGGAATGTAGGCGGCCCACATGCCCAGTTTTAACATGCGAAAGTAGAAGAAGGGTAAAAGACGGCTGTTGCTACAAATGCAAAGGTAAGTCCAAAACACTGCCTTACAATTTATTTTAATTTTAAAACATGTGTCAGTTTAACTTAAACCGTAAACTGTTGCTAAATTACTACCTCTAGCTTAAAAATTATGTGTAAAACAATAACTCGTAAAAACAACAAAAACTAAGCTACCGTGAATTGCATTTTGAACACATTAAACTATATCTACATTTTGAGAGGCATTTTGCCTTTTAGGTTTTGCTTTAAAAATAAAAACACAAAACACGTGTTAGTTTTTTTCACAGCAAAACAAGGATTTTAACTCTTTCGTGGCTCACCTTTGTTTAGCAAAAGAAAAATAATAATTAATCTCTATTTGGTAAATAAATTGCACATAAAATTGTTTATTATTAATTTAAGGTCAGAGAAAAATATTTAAACTACAAGATGGTAAATGTTGGTTATCAAGAAGCATTTTAGATAACAAAGAATCAATAAAATTGGACAAGTGCGTTTCATGTGTGTGTCAGGTACTTGAAATAAATATAAATTAGTAGGAACATTTTTGTAAATAGTAACCCATTTAATATTATTTACTTATGCTTATATAAAATATATCGGTTTGTATACAATGCATTGGATTTTAGGACGGTACTGTTCTCTGCAATAAAACAATCTGTCAAGCAAATCTACAATGCCATCGTGCGGATTGGATTCAAGATGACGACGATTGTTGTCCAAGATGTCCTACCGAAATTCCAACGAATTGCGTTAATTGGAAAGGGGAAACAATTCAGGTATTAAGGAAATTTTCAATGCTGACTATCATCTTCATAATATTCCATAAATAACTTACGTTTTTGTTTATATTAAAAGAATGGACATATTTGGAAAGAAGAAAAGGATTCATGTTTAAATTGTAAATGTTCTAATGGTTCAATTTTGTGTCAACGAGAAAAGTGCAGCGGGGCACCTCGTCGCTGTCTTACTGTAAGTTTTTATACTCCATAACAAAAAACGATATAGATTTTTTAAACTTTAAAGACTAATGTTTGTTGTATTAAAAGGGTCAAATGCTGGAAAAACTGCCTGGAAAATGCTGCCCATCATGTGTACAAGGTAAAATAAGTAAACGTTTAGATTAAGTGCCATAAATCTATAATAATTTGAATCTAAAGTAAGCGTTTTATATAATCTGTAAACAATTTATAGAACCAGGAATTTGTGCAGTATATGGTGATCCTCACTATAGGACATTCGATGGTCGTCCCTTTAACTTTCAGGGAAATTGTAGATATATATTGGCCAAGGATTGCTTGGGAAAAAATTTTTCTGTGGTCGTTCATAATGTTAGAAAAAAGTCAAAGCATTTTTCCTGGACAAATTCGATCCAGTTAACTTTATATCCTTCAGGTTGGCAACCTCAAACTTTTTAAAATGTTAACGAACAATTATTTTGTTTTTTTTGCATTTTTATTTTAATCTTGGAAACATTTTTTTAGGCAATGACAGTCACCACGAAGTGGTTGTTACTTTAAATCAGCATTTAGTTTTACGAGTAAATAATCGGAAAGTATCTCTTCCCTATGTAAGCAACGGTGTTTTGGCTTGGGTCGAACATTACATTCTTAAACTACAGACCAGTGCAGGTCAGACGATTATTATAAATTTATGTTTCAAGTAAAGCGCTAATTTTTTATATGAAAAGGTTTTAAAAGATAATGTGTAATTCTACCTATCTATTAGTTGACAGGCGTGTCCTTAAACTGGGATGGTGACAGCTTTTTGGAAGTTGGGGTTTCTTCACAATACATCGGAAAATTGTGCGGGTTATGCGGCAACTTTAACGGCTTTTCACGTGACGACTTTATAGGCGGGGACGGCCTGTTCAAGTTTAATGACGTGGACTTTGCAACATCATGGGGAATAGAAAAAGACAATGAAAAATGCTCTAGCAAAAGTACTAAAGAAAGGTGAAGCTCATTTAATTTAAAGTTGCACTAACCATGATAAAATGCTTCAACAAGAAAAATTTACAATATAGATTAAATACAAATTTTGTTTTTAGATCTTCTGAACCATGTACTGAAAATCCAGTAAAAAGAGTACAATCTCGAAAAAAATGCCAGATTTTTAAAAACAGAACATTTCAAACTTGCTTTGCTGCAGTTGATCCAAAACAATATTATAAGTTAGTACCATTTATAACAACATAAGTATACTCCATTTACTTTTTCACGTTTTAAACCATTTTAATTTAGTATGTTACAATATTTGTTTTGTTTTGCAGCTCCTGCCTAACTGACACATGTGAATGTCCTCGCCATCGCAAATGTGCTTGTGAATCAATAAGAGCTTACACCAATGTATGTGCACGAAATGGAATAAATATTAAATGGAACGAAGGTTTACACTGCAAAAGTATGACAAATTACTAGTTTAAAAAAGGCAATAGTATAATTAAAGGTCTGTGCTTGTTATTTTATTTTATGTATTTTAGATACATGTGAACGAAATAAAGTCTACTCGACATGTGGATCCCCTTGTAAAATAAATTGCAAGTAAGTCATTAACTTTTAAATACCTAAATTAAGAAAAAAAAATAGTATAAATTAGTATATAAATGCACTCTATATTAAATAATGTTCTGTAAATTCTACAGAAACTACAAAAGATTGCGAAGAAGAGACACTTGCAGAAGATCATGCACGGCTGGTTGTTTTTGTCCAGCAGGATCAGTGGCGAAGGGCAAACGCTGCGTAAAGATATCAAAATGCTCGAAACGAACTTTACAAGAATTCAAACACAAGTTTAAAGACGTTAATCCTTTTCAGCATTTTTTGCAGTCGCAAGATGTCACTAAAGAGCAACTGGTTCTACCTGAACACCGTGATCAAAGTGGAAAACACATAGAAATAGTGTACTCTGTTTGATAGCATTTAAACATGCGGGTTTAATTTATTTAAATATCCTAATTGAGTAAAATATACTTCATATAAAGACCATATGTGATGTAAACAACTATACGGTTATTTTTCATAATACATGTGTATACCTCTAACTGAGAGAATAACGGTGTGATAGTCCTAAAGCAAGTGTTGTTTGCTTTTTTTCAATGCTGTTATTTGAAATACCTCAATTTGTACAAGTCCAATACAAAAAATTGTGAATTATTCTGGTCAATAATTGTTGTAAAAAATTGCTGCCACATTAAAATAAAACAATTACTAAATACAGTCTAACCTTACACCCTTCTATGCATTATAATATTTCTCAAGCGGTAGTATCGTGTATATTAGCCTATACTGTGATTATTTGTATGTGTCCAGGTTTTTGTCGACATAAATGTATTACTATTTATTGCTTTTTTGTAATTATTATTCAGCATACTTGCCCAAAATGTGCATTTTTTATCGCTACAATTGTATTTCATCTTATAAACAAAAAAATGAATTTTAGAATTGTATTTTTTAAACAGTCTAATAAAAAGGTAGTAACTTTTAATTTGTTGTTAATTTAAACAAAGTAATATTGTTCATTTGTAACTACGACAAATCAGGCAAAACTACTTACTTATAGCTAATTGCTTTTCAAATTCTACTTGAGTATTTCTTGAGCAATTTACACCTGCGTGACGTAATAAATATTTTTCAGTTACAGCTTTATTTTATTTGTATGCATAAGGACTAGTAACAGAAACTATTAAGGTTTTTTAGAAAAAAATGAAGTTAATTCTGATAATAGTTTTTAAAATTATATTTTTAAAAGATGTGTATTTGCAACCCCCTCGACAACAGCAGGTTAATATTTTGTGCAGTAGTTCAACATGTTTGGTTATTTATCGCCAGTTGGCTACATGCAAATTTTTGAATTTAAATAATGACTGCTAGTCAATAAAAGAATTTGCCCGTATTATCACCACTTTACCTATCTTAGCCTCAAAACAGCAACCAACCTTCTCAACAACCAGTTCAGCAACAACCAGCGCCAAACCGAACGCCACAAAGACAACAACCGTCTACAACCGGTGGAAATTCACAGAGACCAAGACAGACCAGGCGTACTTTAAAATTAATATAACTATTTCTCCAAATTGATTAACGAGTATTAAAATACATAAAACTATTTTTGATTTTCAGACATTAGAAAAAAAATGTTTCATATTTATTTTTAGCTTCTACTCTGTGTGACACAGTTTGTTATTGTGACCGCTCCCAAGCTAATTGCAGGCAGAAGCAATTGAGGTATAATACAACTAGTTACATATTATTCAATACATTTTGTAAAATAAATTTACCAAAACTTCAGGACTATACCACCTGGACCATGGCGAATGGGGCTTACTACCCTCTTGTTTGATCAGAATTTAATTACAAGTGTTCCGCAGGGAACATTTGGACAACCTGAACTTCAAAGAGCCGAAATGTTGTCGCTTTCTTACAACGAACTTACCGAGCTACAAGTTCTGATTTGATCTAAAAAAATAAAATTTTTAAACCAATATCTTTTCTTAGTTATAAACAAAATAAATTGTTTTTTTTTGGTAATATTTGAATGCAGAATATTGCAATTAGTTAATATGTATTTGTTTATGGTAGACTAATGGATTTCAAGGCTTGCCAGAGTTACAAGAAATTGTTCTTTCGTTTAACCGCATTCACACAATTCAAAGTGGGGCATTCAGCGGCTTGAATAAGTTGGAAAACATAAATTTAAAAAAGAACAAAATTAAAACTTTGGATGACGTAATCGAATGATTTTTATTAATTATAATTGTTTTTATTTTATTTTCTTTATTATCTTAACACGATGTTATTTTTAATAAAGGCACCTTTTGCACGTAATGCATATCTAAGACAAATTTATATTGACGGTAACCTTCTTGAAACTATTAGCAGCAACTTTTTTGAAAACGTCAAAACCTTAACTGCGATGTCACTAGGAGATAATAAATGGGAATGTAACTGCGAGTAAGTAATAAGCTAACGGATTTAAACTTAATATTAAGTATTTGTATACAGTCACCATTTTAATAAACATTTTCATCTTGCCTTGGATTTAAAGCATGGCCTTACAGGTAACCAAAAGTTTAAACCAGCATTCTATTAAAAATCTGTAACTAACATTAACATATTGCTAAGTTTAAAATATACTGTACAGTTTAATGGGATTATTTATGTGGGTGAAGTCTGGCAAACAGCTCCAAGGTACACTTCCTGTATGTTCCTCCCCGCGAGAACAAAAAGGCCTTTCAATACAAGCATTTACTTTTCAAGGTATATTAATCTTTCTGATATCTGGTTAGAAAGCTACATTTTAAAGCATATTTCAAAATGTTAATTACTTCAAGTAACCTTAAAAGATATCACAAAATCAACGTTTATTTGTTTGTCAAAGACATCTCGAGAGCGATTTAAAGTTGTTCCATATGTAACCCAAATGATTGTCATGGTTTTCACTTTAGATTTTCAGAATTTATGTCGAAGCGAGTGGGAAGAAGAACTAAATGCAACGGATACTGTAATTCCAGAGGAAATTCAGTTTACTGATCAAATAAATAAAACTTGTTCTGAGAATTATACTTCAACTGAACCAGTGCATGTTTGTTATATATCACCCGATATTGATACTGTACCTGGGACAACAGTGCGTTATTTAATTTTATTGATTAATATGAAAATAATTTATCGATTGAAAACTTTTATAACATGTTTGCAAAACAATTTTAAGTTTTTTTTTATTTTTTTTTTTTTTATTAGTTTTTTTTTTTAGTTTTATATTAATGTGTGTTAATGAATCAGATATGTCTTGATTGTATTGGAATGCGTGACGACCGCTTGCTGAACAAAACTGAAAACATCTTGGGTACGTTTAAATGATTTTAACTTGCAACAATTATATTCATCAATAAACACGTTTATTTTGATACATATTTAATTTTGTATTTATTTGTTTAAATTTTTTAGGTTCAGATATGCCCTCATATGAAGTCAATATTACTTGGTCATTTCCTGAAACTTTTCTTAACTTGACCTATGACAATCGTTTAATATATCACAGTAATGGGACTTTATGTGTAGATTCGATACAGGTAAATAAACAAACAACGAAATCGAATAATATTAAAAACTCCTGTCGTGGTAAAGTTTCATTATGATTGTTTATAATTTAATCGTCCATGTTCACAGCGTAATAGTTTGTCATACTTTAATTAGCTTTGCCCTACTTTCAGATTCGTGAAATATTTATGAACAAACATATCTTTTACATTATCTTTTAATTTATTAAATATAAATCCACGTCGTACTTGTTTGACATAAATCGACGGTTTAAAAAAGGTTCGTTGTATTACGTTTAATATCTCGGATGACAGCTTTTATCAATAATTAATATTGATGATTTTGTAGTTTTTTAAGTCTATATTTCATGCCAGGTAAAAGATGGCGGGCATTACACATGTACGGCGGAGGCAAACAACGTCACAAGTAGCAAGGTCATTAATGTGAGTGTGGCCAATATTCCAGTAAAGGTATTTATCGCCCACATAATTATCAATTATTCATTGTTTGATCTTATCGTTGGTATTAAACAAAGTTATATACACTTTAATGCGGTTTTATCTTTGCTTAAAATAAAACTTCATTTTCTTTAAACTAATTTTTATACTAACTTACATTACTTTTATGTAATAAAAATATTTCTTATTTTCAGCTAGCAATTGGAGTGGTTATTTGCTTGTTTTTGACCATATTAATCGTGGCAATTATTTTTCTAAGATGGTGGAAATCTGAGGTTAAGGCTATGTAAAACACTATGTTGTTAAAGTATTTCTTTTTTATTAGCTTTAGTTCGTTTAGCGTTTGTATTTTCAAGAAAAAGATCTTCTTTAACTAAATAATTTTTAAACAACATTATCTTACAAAAATTACAGCTTAAATAAATAACATTAAATATTTAAAATCACAAAAATTAAATCATAGTTACTTAAATATTAAAAATGTTTTGATTTATTCGTAATATAAATATTGGATAGTTTGCTCATAAAATTATACATTTAAATTTTTATACAAATAATCAATTGTAAATATTTATACAAGATTTAATAAATATAACAAATTAATAAAAAAGTTACATTTTTATTTGCCTAGCTTATTTTTTAACAATTTTGCTAACATATTTTCTCTCCAGCCTCGTTTGTGCAACACTTCGCTTGGGATAAACCTTAAAAATAATTTTTTAAATTACATTTAGAAAAAACTTTAAAGATTTAACGCAAGAAAATTTAAAACCTTATTAATAATATTTCCTATGTCACCGTATTTTTGCATTTGGTCTAAAATTAATTTTAAGTACCTGTTTTCAATTGTGTCAAGATCGTTTTGATATCTAAATCTTGTGTTTTCTAAAAACTTGAAATTTATTTCTTCTTGTTTATATTTGTTCAATTTGTAAAAATGTAAAAGTTTTTGAAAAACATCATATTCATTTTGAAGATTTTTTATTGGAAGAGGATCAAAAACGTCGTCTAATTCGTCAGCAAAACATAAACCTGTAAATAATTTAAAAAAAATTATTTAGTTAGCTGAAATGTTTACTGATTAAATAACTTAAGTTTAAAGATTTTACTTACCGCCAAAAATAAGGTTTGCGATGACCAATATATTAATTACTTTTAAACACATGTTGGTTTAGTAACCTACAATTTTATTTTTATTTTTAATTAAATAAAAAATAATTTAAACCTCCTATACCGAAAAATACCTAAAAAATCAGAACAAAGATCTTTTTCTAACAAACTACGATAACGTTATGGCAAGTTAATTTACAATTGCTTAATTTATAAGCAAGGATTTGGCTAAGCTATGTTGTTAGTTGTTTTAATGGTATAATGGCCGTGACTACTTTATGACATATTTGACAAAAAAAACAGCGCATTTTTAAATTTACTGACGACTCCCTTTACCTATTGATTAAACGTCTGTGGCATCATATGAATCATATGTCCATGGAAACTTGCCAAGGTTAAATTTTACCAAATAAACCAGAACATGTTGCATAAATTTGACAATCGGTCATAATTTATTATTTATGTGCTATTTCGCTTTCGTTGATTTTCTGGACTTCTAATTTCTAGGAAGAAAATGCAAAAACCCCCTCCTTATATAGGAAAAAAATAATCACGTGACATTTTGGAAAAGGTTTTGCAGCTCAGTTTTCTTATATTTGGTTAAAAATTTGTTATTGCATATGCAATATTAAATGTTTAAAGTTTATAAAATTTGTGACAAATTTATGATTTATAATATTTTATGCATTTCTTATTACAACCAAAACAAATGTATAACATCTGTAGGCTCAAGTATTATGTTAATTAAAGTCCTCGTTGCTATTTTTACTATATAGTATTAACGAATTCAAATTTGTTTACGACTTTTAAATCTTTTTTTACCAATAATTGATGAGGATAAATTTAAATAAAAATAAAATACGGGTTCAAAGTTTTGTTTACTTTTTGATCCATTGCAGGCTTATGCTAAATATTGCTAAAACGTACCTGATATTTTGTTTTATTGTTATTATTTGAAATACGACCTTTTAAGCTAGAAAATGTCAGCAAAAATGAATTTACCAAAACGTCTCCCCTTACTGCTTGTTGGGGATGCAATTCTGATGCCTGGATCGTCTAAAAGGATTAAAGGTATACACATAAAAATGGTATTATAAAGTAATACGCATTCGACGTTTTGTAAAATTGCTGTTTTTAAAACATTCCTATTGACTGGTTTTCAAGTTTAAGTGTTGTACAATAAACTAAGTAAGTGTACCGGCAGCATAGTGTAGTGGTAAAAACATTTGCTACACCACACATGGGGGTCGAGGGTTCAATCCCCACTGATCTCATGCTGCTGCGCCCTTGAGTAAGGCGCTATAAGCGGTATGAACTCCTGCTGAGCCAGCACTTAATCAGCAGTATAATTATCAGGCAATTATAATCTATAATATCCCAAACTGCCAAAGGCAACTTAAGACTGGGTCGGAGCAACTGATGTTACTCTATATTTAAGTCGCACATTCGACTTTCCCACATCGAGGATAAAAATGTATTCAAAAAAAAATGTATGTATGTTTTATTTTTTTAGTTGATACTCCTCGCAACTTAAAACTTGTTAAGGAACATCTTCTAAGAAGTACATCATTACGTAGCACAATTATTGGTGTTATTCCAGATACTGTTGATCCTTCATCTAACGGTGAAAACTTGCTTAATTTTTGGTTAATATTTTTTTAAATTGATAAAATTGTAATTGCAAGTGTTAAGTCATCTCTAAATTTAAAATGAAAAACATAGCAATGTGTAAACCATTGTTTTGGTTACCCAAATTTTTTAAGGCAATGTCCCGACAAGTGTGCATTCTATTGGAACAGCAGCAATCATTGTCCAGGTTACTGGAACAAACTGGCCAAACCCTGAATATACTTTGCTTGCTCATGGCTTATGTCGATTTAGTGTAGATAAAATAATTCAACATACACCATACATCACTGCGCAGGTATACATACATTTTATTTTTTGGTTGTTCAACATTAAAAATTATACTTCCGATGCATGTAAATCAGTACTTTTAATCTAGGACTAAGTATGAAGAATGCAGTGCTATATTTATTTTATTTTAAGGTGACTAAAGTAGGAAAATGGCCTACCGAACCTGATGACTATCTTCACAAAGATGAGTTGATTGATGAGCTCACATCAACTTTAAGAAAGGAAACTTTTCAGCTGATTGATACCCTTGATATGTCAGAACCTGTAATATCAAGATTGCGATCGATTATAGGCGGAATACCAGACCATGCATTACCTGATCTAGTTGCTGCAATTTTAAGGTCTTCTCCAAAGGAAAAACTTAATGTAATTTTTTTTCTAAAACCTATTTTCTGGACAATAAATTTAGTCATTTATTAAACTAAGACAACTTGTTTAACAAAGTATTAATTACTTAGATCCTTGATGCTGTTGATTTAAGGGAGAGACTACAAAGAACTATGCCCTTGATTGTTCGACAACTTGAAAATATCAAGTTTTTGAAAGAACAAAGTAAATATGCTTATAAAATTTAGGGATTTTTAAACTAAAACCTTACTAAAAAGGACTTTAAAACTAAAACCTTACTAAAAAGGACTAGAATAATACATTTATTCAACACCACATATTTTAGGATTAAAGGGAAGCAAAAATGAAAATTTTAAAGATGAGTTAAGTGATGATATTCATGATGTTATCATTATTCGAGGAAAAGGATCCAAAGAAAAGGAAAACAAGTTTCGGATCATTTCATCTAAAGACATGAAAGGAAAAAATGATCCAGATGATGGGGGTAATTTCAATTGCATTTTATATTTGTCTTGATAAAAAATTACTATTTAAAGATGGTAATTTGTTTTAGATGAACTTCAAGCTTTGGAAAAGAAGATTGTTGAAGCCAATATGCCAAATGATGTCCACAAAGTAACTTTTATAATCTTTTGGACCACTTTCATACAATAAATTTAAAACTCCAAAGATAGGTTTTTAGGTAAATTTTGTTACAAACTTTTTAAACAGGTTGTAATGCGAGAGTTGAAGAGGTTGCGTAAATTGCCAAGTCAGCTTCCTGACCATGCTTTAACTCGTAACTACATTGAGCTCGTCAGTGAACTGCCCTGGTCTATTTCAACAGCAGATCAGTAAGCATAGTTATTTGCAAACATTTTGGTTGGCCTTAACCTATGAAAAAGATTTGCTTTGGCATGAACCTATAAAAAATATCAAACGAGATTCTAGAGAGATAGTTATAACTTTTTGCAAACTTTTTTGGCTAGAATATCAAAAAAATTGTTTTTGCCCATTTTTTTGTAAATTCAACAGTTTTTTATTAGTTAAGTTTAAAATATTACTGTATTTATTAAATAAAAAAAATTGAAAAATTTGATGTTATTCAACAGTGTTGATATTGAGCAAGCTAAACTTGATTTGGATGAAGATCATTATTCAATGGATAAATTAAAGAAAAGAGTTTTGGAGTATTTGGCTGTTAAACAACTCAGTAACTTGGAGGCAAAAGAAGAGATGAAAGGACCAATCTTGTGCTTTGTTGGTCCTCCAGGAGTTGGAAAAACAAGTCTTGGAAGATCAATTGCGAGAACTCTTGGAAGAAAGTTTCATCGAATATCATTAGGTAAATTCTTTTAATTTGCAAATTTAAATTATTTGGAATAAACTATTTTTTTTTTGTATATTTTTTTATCCTCAATGTGGGAAGGTCGAACGCGCTACCTAAACATGGAGTATCATTAGTCACTTCGACCCAGTCTCAAGTTGCCTGTGGCAGTTTGGAATATTATATGGATTATAATTGCCCGATAATTATCCTGCTGATTAAGTGCTGGCTCAGCAGGAACTTTATCTCATTTATAGCGCTTTACTCAAAGGCGCTACAGCATAAGAGCAGTGGGGATTAAACCCATGATCTCATGTGTGTTGTAGCATGTGTTCCCACTACACCAGGTTTATTTAATTAAAGTTAAAAGAAAACATTTTTATGATCGAAAATAGAAAATTAAAAATTCTGTAAGATAATTAAAAAAATTATTTAGTTTTTTAGGTTTTTAATTTTAATTTAATACTAAAGATTGGTAAATACTTTACCTATTACAGGTGGAGTTTGTGACCAATCAGATATAAGAGGTCATCGCCGAACCTATGTTGGAAGTATGCCTGGTCGTATAATTAGTGGACTTAAAACTGTTGGTGTGAACAATCCTGTATTTTTGCTTGATGAGGTGGACAAGTTGGGTAAAATTGAATTTGTTATCGCAGAAAGTTGTTTAAACTATATTTGTGCTATATTAAACTACTTATAAATTTTGCCTTTGAATTTTTGGCCAATAAAAAATGTTTTTTATGATCCTGGGCACAGTAAGTATCCATAATAAAAAGTTAAATAGATTGTTTTTATGTTCAGGTAAAGGCATGCAGGGTGATCCAGGTGCTGCATTGCTAGAGGTTCTAGATCCTGAACAAAATCATTTATTTGTTGACCATTATCTTAACATTCCCTTCAACTTGTCTTCAGTGTTGTTTATTGCAACCGCCAATACTACTTCATCCATTCCACCTGCGTTGTTGGATCGAATGGAGGTTATTGAGGTAGCCTCTTAGATTTATATTTTTATTATATATTAAGAATTATTTATGATTAGGGAATTCTTGCCTGCATTATTCTTGAATGTTTCAACTCATGGTTCTTTAACTAAGGTACCAGGATATACTCAGGAAGAAAAAGTAACAATTGCTCAACGTCATCTTTTGCCAAAACAACTTAAAGTTCATGGGTTGGAGAAAGCAACAAAGATAACAGTTTCGGATGAAGCTTTGATGATTCTAGTTGCACGTTACACCAGGGAAGCTGGAGTAAGAGCCTTGGAACGAAAATTAGCAGCTTTGTGTCGATCCCTTGCTCTGGATGTAAGTTTTTTTATGTAGATATGTAACCCCTTATAATACATTATGCTACATAAATTTTTTTTTAAATTAAAGTTAACTGAGCCCTTACTTTTCAGGTTGCAAAAACAGATAAAAATGACAGAAAACCAATTCATGTTGAGGGAAAGGATATTCCAAAGTATCTTGGTGAGCACATCACATTACCTTTAAGATTTTCTTAACATATCATTTTAAATTTAAAATTACCCATTTATTTCGGATTTCAGGGCCTTCTAAGTTTGAAAATGAAGGGGCTCAGCTTTTAACTAGGCCTGGCGTTGTAGCTGGGTTAGCATGGACTCGAACTGGTGGGGTTATGCTTTATGTAGAGGCAAGCAAGTTAACTGGTGGTAATGGTGATATCATATTAACCGGACAACTGGGGGATGTTATGAAGGAATCAGCACAAATTGCTGTATCTTGGTTGCGAAGTAATGCAGTAGAATTAGGAATAAAAGGTGGGTTCAAACTAACCTTTTAACATATTTGTAAATAAAAAAAATTATTTGCGTTTTTTATGACATTTTTTAGAGAAAAAAATTTTGGATGAAACTGATCTTCATTTGCATTTTCCTGCTGGAGCAGTTGGAAAGGATGGCCCATCTGCTGGTGTAACCATGGTAACAGCATTGGTAAGTTTGTTTACTGGCAAGTTAGCAAGATCTGATCTTGCCATGACCGGAGAAATAACCTTGCAAGGATTGATACTTCCGGTAAGTTTTTTGTTAAAAAAAATATTTTTAATTTTTTTTTCTTGATGTGGGAAGGTCGAAAAGCGCTTTAACATTAGAGCAGTGGGTATCAAACCCACTGCTTTTACCACTAAACCACACTGCCAATAAACTTAAAATGAATGTTAGATTTCTGACAATTTTTCAACAAAATTTTTTCATTTTCCAGGTTGGTGGAATCAAGGAGAAAGTTCTTGCAGCTCTTCGAGCCGGGATGAAGAAGGTTGTCCTTCCAAAGAGGAACCAAAGAGATGTGGAGGCAGATCTATCCAAAGAGGTCCAGAATGCGATCGACATCACCTACGCTTCTACATTGAAAGATGTTTTGGATCATGCATTTGTAAATAATGATGTTGTGGGGAAAAATAAAGATGAAGATTTACCAAGGTGCAAACTTTAAGATATTGTTATGTTCTTTTGCCAATTTCGGCCCTTTTTTTTTATTTAATTTTTGTTTGCAATTACATTTAATTATTTTACTATTTCTGTTTAATTTTTGTTGTAGTAAAAATTTTTTCTTTTTGTAGAAATTTTTTCTGTTTGTAAAATTTTTTCTGTTTGTAGGCGCATTTTTTCAAATTTTTGTTCTAGATTTTTTAATAATTTTTGGTGTATGGTTTTGTAGTTGTAATGGTAAATGCATGTAAATACCTAAGCTTACATTTTATCAATAAGTTACTAATTGTTAAGAGCTACAATTTCTAACGAGATTTTACGAATATGTACCATTATGATTGTTATATATGCAATATGTTAAATAAACCGCCAATTTAAGATACCTTACTAAAAATCTATGGCGTGTTGTCAGTCGAAGGTTTATAAAAAACTGGGTTTTAAGAATTTTAGATTGCGTATTTTAAGGTTTTATTATAAACAGCTTGGTAATAACCTGTAAAAATAGCAAACTTAGAAACCTTTTTGGGCCCTTTATTGTTTTTCGTGACTATATTTCAACACTACAGTATGTAAAATGATAGAGTAATAATCCAATGCTTAATAATTACAAAAAAATTGACAGGTCCGATAAAGACTGTCCTTATTAAACAAGAATAAAAACTTCATTTTTGGTTAAATTTGCAAGCCTACTTTATATTTAAGTAAGACTCATTGAATATGTGAAATTTACAGAATGAATATTTGTTTGTAAATTTAACTAATTAAACGTTCAAGTAATAAGAAAGTATACACTACGAGAAAATACAAATCAAACATCAGTTATTTTCAATTCACATCAAGACTTTACACTCTGGATAGCTTGGTCCATTTTGTCAAGTAACATATCGGCATGTGCTAAAGTAAACAGCAAACTTGGTCGCATTCGAATCGTGTGGTTTCCACAACTTCCAACCAATACGCCTGCAAAATAAAACAAAAATTTATTATTTAATTAAGCTATTGCGCTTTAAATATGAACATATTTTGTTTTGGGTTCGTACCTCTGTTTAACATTCCTTTTATTATCTGCTCTCTGACGCCTTTGGCGTCCACGGCTAAGAAGGTGCCACGCCCCCTGCCGGACGAAACAATACCGTGATGTATTGCCTCAAGGTGACGCAATCCCTTAAGGATGTAGGCGCCGACCTCGGTTGTTTTTTGTATGAGATTTTCTTGTTCGACCACTTCGATGTACTTTTCGAGTATAGAAAGTTTAACAGGGTCACCCATCCACGTGTTACAAATCCTGTAACCCTAGAAGAGTTGCATATAAATGTAATGTGTTAGCATTACCCGTACATAAATAAACTGAAAAGGTGTATTATTCCAGGGGTGCCATTTTTATCATTTTACCTCATTCCATCTTAAATGATCAGCAAAGTAAAATCCGCCAGTCGACATCTTCTTTGCAAAAGTGACAACGTCCGGGGGCGTTTCCAGTCCCCAATGTTCGTGCGCCCACCATTTTCCTGTGATGCACATTCCTGTTTGCACCTCGTCAACGATAAATCCGATTTCATTCTAGAAAGTAACAACATCAGATTACTTTCTGAATCTGAAAGGTTGACTGTTTGTGAATTCACCCACAGAAAACTATGAGTTAGCTCTTAACACTCAACATTCAAATGCGTTGTTAACATAAGATTAGTAGATGATTAATTACTGTTGGAAAAATGGGTTAGTTTGAAGCTATGCACGCGTTTCTGTATTGTGTTAGGCTGTGATATGAAATATCGCTTACGGGTGCACTTGCATTGCAAATGCGTTTATCCTCGCTTCAAGAAAACCTGGTAAATATAAAACATCGGGTTAAGTTTCCTCTCCCCAGATTAACAACAACAACGTTGCGAGAAATCTCTCCTCGCTTCCCAAGGTTCAAAGTCTCCCCTTTTGTCTCGTGGGAATTTTCTGCATATATCCATACTGATAGCGATACATAGTACACAGTAGTTACAATGTTAACACATTTTAAAGAAAAAGACACAAAAACCCAAACGGTCAAGGTACGCTACCTTCAATGCAATTTCCCGCAGTTTTCGAAAGAAGTCGTCACTGGCATGATTATCGCCTCCTTCTGCTTGTATTGGCTCGATTATCATACCAGCGATTGGAGATTTCGATTTCCAAGTTTCGATTAAATCCTCTACAATTTCAAGACAGCGAGCCTAACCAAAAGAAAAGTAATCATACAAGGGGGTTTAATGCTGGAACTAGTGACTATTAATATATTACCTCTTCTTCACTGTTTTCCCTTAAGTTTTCCTCCAGCGGGTACTTAAGTTGAGGAAACGAAGCCATTGGCCAATCAAAGGCTGGCACGTCCATTTTGTGAATTGGTTTGCTTCTCGAGGTGGAAAGAATTCCAACATTCCTGCCGTGAAATCCACCGTTGAAGGATAAAATCGACAAATTTGGGCTACCTGGTGCCTAAAGCATAAATTAAAGAAGCATAAATTATTAACCAGGTTTATTTCGAATTTTCAAGCAGCTTTTGCTAGTTCATAGTACCGATGCAGGCAACCTTAACAAGTCTGTATTATTTTTTTCCCACCTGATTCTTCATACATGAATCAAATGCAATATCGCCTGGTGGTGGCATTTCAAATCCCCTTTTCTTTTTCATGTGCCAGAAAAAGACAGCTTTTAAAGCATTTTCGTTGCTGCAGCTTCCACATGCCATCGTAACAGCTTGCTTTAAGCCTGGTGGGGCAACTTTGTGTACCGAGTTGTCCATGGTCGCTGGAAAATCTACCGACGGGAATTGTTGCAAGGCGGGACGATTTACCATACCCACCTAAAAGTTAAAAAATAATTTTTAATTAACGAATATTATGTGAATAATAAGAGGCAACATTGTGTAAATAATAAAAGGCACTACGAAATTAACCTATTTCAAATGGATCTTACCTGTGCATTGTAGCTTCTTGCTACTTCTAATAACTTAGGGTGGTTATATCCTATACAAAGATAAAAATATTTTAAACCATCACAGAATTAAAAAAAATATTCATTGTAAATCAATTCAGAATAAAACTTTTGAGTTTTTAGTATTGATTACCAAGAGGTAGAGACGAAATTTGTTGAAAGGCATCCAACAACACGTTTCCATCAGCATCCACCATGTAATTTCCCTGACATTTTTCGAAGTCTACAAACAGTTGCAGAGCGGCAGTTGTCTGAAAAATAAAATAATAACAACAAATTAATTCGATTTTTAAGTTTTTGATGTATTATTGAAATTAGATCAAATAAAAATTGTAAATACCTGGGTTTTGTGTAATCTTTCTTGAAGTTTCTGCAACAAAATAAAAATTTGCAGGTTAAAAAAATACTAAACTTCCAAAAGATACCCTTGACCCAGTTGAAACAAAGCGAAAAACCTTTTGTTAACTCGTGGTTGTAATGTTTAATTAGCAAAAAAATAAATAGAATAAACAGCTAAGCAGTGTACACAAATACTTAGAATAACTCAATTAGGTTGTTTAACGTTAAAGTTTAAATATTTGCTTGTACCTTGGTATTGGGTCCTGGTAACTCAGTGTGTATTGCCGGTGCGCTGTAATAATCTGAACCATTTTCATGTAATACATCGCTATGCTGCAAACGAGAACCTTGACAATTAAAAATAAGTTAAACTTAAACGTTGCGCATTTTTTATAGATAAATTTTAACTTACTTGTTGTGGATAAGGCATTGAAGGTACTTTTACTGGGACGAAGTAATTGCCTGGCCAGTTGCGTGGTCATTCTTCAGGTTAACAAAAAAATCTTTTAAAAACTATATTGTTATTGAAAAAAGGCTAAATTTCAAACAACATTTGCAACAGTTTTGATTTTTAGACGCAAAAGAAATAAATTGTTCACGTGATAACTGTTTTAATATTTATCACATAATTTCATACACGTTTTTTAAAATATGCCACTTATCCAACGTTGATTTTTAGACGTAACGTTACTTTAGTTTGGGCTTTTAAAAGAAACTAGCCCAGCCTAAAATCAAATATTCTTGTAGCAAGTAACCAAAAAAGCTCTTTAAATTATAAAGATTGCTGTGATTTTTTTCTACTGCTGCATTAGTTAGTTTATTAAACAGTTTCCTTTTTGTTACACAACAGATAACTATTACTCGACTTTCTAGAGTGATGTTATATTTATTTTCGTATTTCAACAGCTTTGGAAAAGTACCGGTAATCACTAACTTGTATAAAACGCGTTCTTTTTGTTGAAAACAATAGCTACATATTCAATTACAAGCAGTTTTTCCAAAGCTATTTTCAAAATTTTAACTTGGTGTATGTGTACTTATTTCTATTTTCAGCAGCCTTTAACGTTTCACAATTAAGCTTCAAAAATGTGTGCTTCTTTATATTTGCCGTAGACGCCGCTTTTGCAAATTACAAACTGTCGAAAGATTTGGCGCACGCTGACTTTTATTCTCCGTCTCTGCACTACTATTTAAAAACTCCTTCGAACTGGTTAGTTTTTAAACCTTTGCCCTTGTTTTTTTTTTATTACATAACAAGTCTAACAACAACGACATTTCGAAATCGCAATAACAAGTAATGCAAACAGCTCACAAAATAGGTAAAAAGCGGCACAAACATCAGTCTACTAAAGTATAACGAGTCTCCTAAAACTTGTTGTTTCCAAAGCTTAGGTTATTCAATAACGAAGGTTATTTAGCTGAAGATTAACGAGAAATCAGCACTTTTTGCACGCAAACAATTTTTTAAAAACGACTTGACAATGTTTTTAAATTTTCATCGGCATTACTTCATTATGTAAATTTAATTTGAGGTTTAAAATTTTGGTAGTTTAGATCTAGCCTTTAATTCCTATCCAAAACCGTAACATACCTTTGAACCTAAATATTTACATTGTGGTGAACATAAATATGACTGTGGCAACTTGTTAAATTAAATTACCGAGTCTGCTTTCAGTTTTAAAGCGTCGCATTTTTTAAGTGAAAAAACTGTATCTTAAATAGATTGCGCATTTTAACTAGGACATGCAGATAATGTAGACTTACAACTCCAACTAAAAGTGCGAACATTGCAAATTTTACATCAGTTGACATCACAGCACAGTAAGATAAAACAAGTACCCTAACCCAGACTTGTATTTGCGTTTGTCACTAGCCAAATATTTATCATGCGGTTGAATCGAGACAAAGATTTTGCTGAACAGCAACAAACCGGTTTTGGGGAGTTCCGTTTATTATACGAAAAGCATATACAAAATCTCGCAAGTGCTTGTAAACAAATTAAAAAGAATATCACAATTATTAGGTGCAACGACTGCAATGGGTATACAGTAAAATATATTATTTATTTTATTTAAAGGTTAAAAAATTCTATATCTAGGTCAGTTTGAAAATTCTGGATATTCAGATTTTGTTTATTCAGAAGTCTGGTCAGGCTTGCCTCAGTTATCTTTGGGCAATGAGCAACATTTGGTTTGGCTAAATCCTTTCAATATTCCTCAATCATACTAAAAAATAAATAAAATGGGAATTTTGCCTAATACAATTCTGACAACCCAGGCATTTAAAAAAAGATCTTAAACAAAATATGTTTCCTCAGTTAAAAAAAACAGCAACTTTGTGAAAAATATTTTATACCATAAAAAACACATAACAACGTGGATTACACAAAAACAAAGCATACAAAAACTGGTCAATGCTTAAAAACAAATTAATAAGAATTTCAAAATTATTAAGTGCAACGATTACAATGGTACATACAGAAAATTGATTTATTTTTATATTTGAAGGTTAATATAAGGTTTGGCGTATTCAAATGTGTATTCGAGCCTGCGTCGTGTGTCCTCAATTAACGCTGGTTGGTCAATTCGTACCCCTCTAACTCTTAACCTGGCCAGGCTTGCTTCAGTTATACTGCGGCAATCAGCGACATTTAATACTGCTAAATTTTTACAATATTCTCCAATCATTCTAACAAAAATAGAAGTTGTTTTAAATATTGATTTATATTTAATAATTAAAATAAAAATTTAGATTCACCCTTTTAACACTTATCAAAAAGTCATTTGAAAAATGCTAAAATAAAAAACTAACCTTATAGCCACATTTTCTATTCTCCAGCAACCTCTCACACTCAGATTAGTTAACTTTAGGCAGTTTCGGGCAATATATTCCAAAGACTGGTTTGTGATTCCATAAATTTTATCAAGGCTTAGAGAAGTTAGATTTTTGCAAGATTCTGCCAAATACTTAATATTTTCATCATTTAATGACCAGCATGAGCCCACATCAAGGGACTTTATTTCATGATTGTTGGATATTAAAATGTTAAAGTTATTCTAAAACAGTACAAAAAAAAAGTTTTTAGGTTATACGAGTTAAACTACTAAGACAAAGCTGTAAGTAAGTGATTAAAAAATTATATTGGTTGTAACACAAAATATATAAATCACTTTATAGAATATATATTGAAGTAAAAAATAACCTGATCCAGCCAATGACACCCTCTAAAAGATAGATGAGAGAGACTTTTGCAGTTTAGTCCCAAAAAAGAGATGGTTTTATTGGTTAGTTGGGTGCAATTTGCTACATCCACAGAATTTAATTTATGACATCTACTTACCTAATTTAAATATAAACAAGTATTGTTTGTAAAAAAGTATAGTACAATTTGTCGCTGTTAATTTCACCTTTAAATGGGTATGTTTGAGGCATATTTAAACTAATTAGGTAGTTACTTACTACAGGAACAAGGAGGTCATCGTTAAGCCAGTGATTAGTGTTTGGTAAATGTAAAATTCTCAAAGATAAATTACCATTAGTCATAAATTTAAACGCACTAGGTGTTACTTTTGAGGATACCTAAAAATATTTGAATACATATTTACGAGTCTTAAATATACTTTACTAAAAACGGAAACTAGTAATAAGTTAAACTGGCAGCTTGGTGTATTGGTAAGAACACTTACTACACCACCATGAGGTCGTGGGTTCAATCCCCACTGCTCTCATGCTGCAGCGCCCTTGAGTAAGGCGCTATAAACAGTATGAACTCCTGCTGAGCCACCACTTAGTCAGCAGCATAATTATCGGGCAATTATAATCTATAATATCCCAAACTGCTGAAGGCAACTCGAGACTGGGTCAAAGTATCAGTTGTTACTCTATGTTTAAGTCGCGCATTCGACTTTCCTACATCAAGGATAGAGATATATACAAAAAAAAAGTGTGTTGTAAAAATGCTGTTACCTTAGATAAATCCAAAACAGTGTTTAATTGAAAAAATTCTTGAACAAGTTGATAATAATATTTGGATACCAAGCGCAGGCAGAATAATTCCTGAATTGATAATAAACAAAGTATTTTTGGAAATATAATATCTTCATTTGGTAGCAAATCAAAAAAATCCATGTTTTTTTACTGGTTTTAACAAGTAGAATTTTAACACCTAGTTTTACATTATTTAAAACCTGTAACATCAAATTTTTTAAATTTTACAAAAACAGTGAAAATAGTTTTTACAAAAATGATAGTTGAAACAGCAATTCTGTGAAAAATATTTTTTCTAGCATATAAAACATAACCATAGCATTACATTAAATACAGCACAACAAAATTATTAACAGAAAAAAAACTGTGTTGTACTACAGAACACAAAAACTTATTTAAAAAAAACAAATATCAAAGCATTACAACCAATTCAGTATATCACAATTTAACAGTATAAATAATAAATCACACTAGTTTTAATAAAATGCATTAAAGGTAATAAATTTTCAATTTAAGTGAAGATTTAATTGAACATTTAATTTAAACAAGTTAGAGATCAGTACAACCTTTTTGTTAGCCCTTAAAGAAATTTAATATGACAAGTGAATAATTTATTACTAAACTATAGCACATTTGGCCCTAGACAAAGAATTTATTGGCAGTGCGCAGAAAATAATTAAAGAAAAACAGCTGATTGAAATAGTTTGCTACAAAGAGCATCACTTAATACACGGCACAATAAAATAGGAACTTTTAACTAAGCACAAAAAGCACACAGCAGTGTTACACATTATAAAATGTGCTTTTTATTGAGGCTCAATTAACTTGGCATAGTAAAAACGTATTGGAACGTATCGTTCATGTAACAGCATCCATATTCTAAGCGTTGAAGAATTAAGAGTTTTTGAACATTTAAAAGATTACTCTACTACATTGTACAAAACGGTATGTGCTAAAAAGCAGTGCAAACATTGGGAAAATCAAGCTAAAAATAAAACAAACTTGTTAAACAGACCCGAGTTTTAGTATACATGATACTAGTTACATAAAATTCATATCAACAATTTTAAATTAAAAATGTTAATCAAGTGCTTGTGTTTTAAAAAATTTAAATTGAATGTATAGCAGCTGCAGGAAGTAGGGGGATTACAAATACTGAAATATCATCAACAGATGAGAATCTATTTTGGCCCTTGATTTTCCAGTTTCCTTCTGTTAATTCCCCTTTAGCTACGTTTGCCAATTCCTTTGCTGCATGTGTGTACCTATATTGCATAATCCATGTAAAAATATTTACATATAAATATTGAAGCGGAAAACATGGTTTCAGGGGTCTATACATCCAAATAAATGCAACGTCAGTTATCCTGGCATTACCTGTTTTTATCCGATTCATCGGTTTCTTTTAGTGCTTCGAGAACAATATGAACAGCCATTTCATTTGTCATCACATCCCAGAGTCCATCAGAACCAAGAATCAGAACATCAGAGTCACCATGTACTCGGTTCGACAAATCATAAACTCGAACCTAAACAAAAATAGAGTAAGCTCCTACGAATTTACCTTCTTTTTGTTTATTTAAAAATATTTTTCAAGTCACCTCAGGAACAGAAGATAGAAAGGGTTTGATTGGAATGTCAAGTAGATGGTTTAAAGCAAGTAGGTCATGGTCACCGAGTCCTCGTGTCACACCAATTGTGGCAAGCAATCTACCAGCCTTACCACTTCCATAAACCAATGGGTGTTTTAAATCAGATTCTGTCACTTCTTTGTATGACCTAAAAAAATTATTATTTTGAATCACGATAATTAACCTAAAAACTAATTAAGGTTACTTTATGAATATATTTACCATCCCGTCATGTGATAATCACGATATAGAACCATCTTTCCAACATCACTTGAAGTTACTCTTTTGATAAATTCCAAACGACTAAACTTATTCCCCAGCAGAGAAGGCTGAATATGTGCCTAAATAAATTTTCGAAAATTAGATTTACGAAAATTAGATTAAGCCTTTAATATACAGTGCAAATAGAAGGTAATAAAAACTACTAAAGGCAATAAATATACAAAAACTAAAATCAAATTTATTTTACCAAGTATTGCAACCTTCTTCGCTCTGTGGTTGGTGTAAAATCTTGAGACATTGGAACGGCAAGAACTTTATCCTCCTCACCAGGGATGTCACTCGGCACAGTTCGACACAAAATAGCTCGACAATCACCGGCACCTGCTACATAAACTTTACCAAGTAGAAATACAACGACAAGGGCTGTACAACCTCCGCTCAAGTTCCATTTAAGACGATCCACGGAAAGATAATTGTCCTACAATTTGACACAGAAAAATGGATGATTTCAATATAAATTAATTTATAAAAAAATTAATATTTTAACAGCTGTCATTTGAACAGAGTTACGGGGATCAATATGCATATTATCAATTATTCATGAAAAGAAAACTAAACACAGGAAACTGTACACATTTCTTGACCGATCATTTACAAGTACTGAGTGTATTTTAACAACATTTAATTGAAAAAATACATACCGTTTCTACCATGACATCCTGAAGTATTCCAGTAATAAGTGAGTCAGAGTAAAGTTTTGTGTTATACCACATGTTTAGATCGTCTTCATAGTCATTACCTATTTGACAAGGTCAATTAGAATACTACAAACTGTTTGTTTCACATTGTGGTGTGAGTTTTTAACAATAAACTTAAACGTGTTTACTTTATTTGGATACTAAACTTGTTTTAAATATTTAGTTGAAGTTTGACAACTAAAAAAATCAGATAAATAGCTAAAATGTTTGTTTACCTTGCAAGTATGCAGGGATTGAGTCTTTGTTGGCATATTCTTCCTTTAATAAATCACCAACTTCCAGTAATCTTTCCAATAGGATTTGATGTAATAAAGAAGAAGCATAAAGTGATGCACCAAATCCTGCATGCCCATCAAAAATTGCAAAATAATCCATTCTAAGCAGGCCATTAGATTCTTCCTATATTCAAAAAAGAAAAATTGCATTAATTTTAAATTGGCCTATTTATGTAATCAGACCTATACGTCATGCTTTAAAGGTGACGTCAAACTAGCCAATTTGACTAGCTAGAGCTAAACACAATTTAGTTATAAAAATAAACAATTCTTGTTAAACAGCCAGTAAAAATAACTAAGTGACCTACTTCAGTCTCAGTGGGGCATTTTCTCTTTGGTGTGTCACAGTTATTAGTGTTGTTTACATTTTTTGGATTGCCACCGTGTTGTGGTTTTATTTCTTCAAGGCCATTTTCACATGCCAATTCTTGGGAATTTAAGTCATGAATGATTTCTTTTTCAGTGTTAGGAGTAACAACTTCATCAGTTTGATTTGGATTGTTTATAATATCATTATTTTCGTTTGTATACAAGTTGTCTCCACTTGCTAATTGTGAATCACAGTTGTCAGTGTTCAATTTTAAAATATTCACACTATTTTCATTTGGATCTTTCGCACAGTTAACCACAGTGTTTTTGGAGGAACATTCATTTAGATTTTTTTGCAAAGTTCTACCTACAAATCACAAAACAAAACTTTTACATTTAAATAATGGGTAGTATAGAACACTGTCATGTGGTTTTATAAATAAAATAAAAAAATATATTTTTAAATATTAAAAAAAATAAAAATAGGTTTTAATCTATTACAAACAACATACATTTATTGGTGCTTGGTTTGATGTCAATATTAATAGTTAGTGCCACTGAACAATCCTCATTTACTGTCGTCTTTCCTGCATTAATCACTCTAATAAATCATGTACAGTTTATAAATTACTTTATTGTTTTTATTAATTACAAAATTATTTTAAAGAATAAATTATTTTTTACTCGCAATATCCCGCATTAAAAGGAAGAGCTGAGTTCTGTTTCGGGGTGACAAACGGTCGATCTTTGTGGTCCAACATTTTTTCCTCTTCATCTGGTGTCAAGTTCAAGAAAAGTGGTCGGTGATATTTTAATTTGGTTTGCAATCGACCTTGGTTGGTGTTATTTGAATCGATAGATTTTGATGATGCCTACACAAATTTAAAATTATTAATTATGGTAAAAAAAATAAATAAAAGTAGCCAAGAATTATTAGAAAAGTTAAATGTTCAGTAAAAATACAATTTAGTATACCTTTCTTCCCAAAGCATCTTCGTTTTGAGTAGGAATAAAAAAATCAGTCACAATATTTTTCCAGCGAGATATCATATTGATCACTCAATTTATTTCCAAATTATATCTACAGTTCATTTTAATTGCTTAAAAATACTATAATTGAGTTGCAAAACCACATAATAATACAACTTTATTCATCTAATTGCAAGAGAGTAAATGTTAATAATTTGAAATACAAATGCAATAAAATATTATTAGTTAGCATTACAAATTAAAATACATATAATTTGAATTTCTACATCAGACAAATATTTAAAATGCTAAATAAAATAATTATTCTTTAATTTATTTAAAACCAAACATATAGGTTATTACAAATTTTGAACAGTAATAAAAAGAAACAAAACAAAAATATTTACACAATGTTATAATATTAATAATACTGAGTACAATGAAATATTTAAAATTTAGAAGTTATGATCGCTTGATACATTAGAATCAATTTTTATATAAAGAAAGGAATAATTAACAAAAGTAACACATCATAATTAGGTTTTATTTAAATTTTTTAAAAATGGGCATAAAAAAAAATTGAGTTTTTAAATGAGCCCCCAACTTGTGCTGTTATGATGTGCAGTGTATGAGTTAAACAAAAACGTCATTTGCTAGACAAATACAAGTTAATCAAAGCCTATTAGACTGCACTTTTGTCTATCTGGAAATTTAATGGCAGTAAAAAAGCTAAAACTTAACACATTTAAACACGTTTGTATTTTGTGAACAAATTGTACAGAACCCTGAGCGTAGATTTCAACTCGCAATTAGCAACATCTTCTGGTCTTGCTTTAGGTTTTGGTAAACCAGCATCCTGCATCAACTCAAAGGCAAAGTTAATATTGTGAACCTTGTCTTCAAATGTTTCAGGAGTCAAACTAAAGCTATACAGGGAAACAAAATATCCTTCCAGTAGGCCCATAAGCAGCACAAGATATACTCCATCCGCAAACTGAGTATCTAAATCCGTAACATTAAGATTAACTTTTTCCAGATGCCGATTTGCAAACTCAATTAGAGACCTTTTGACAATGCTCAGCTTATCAGGGGCATGATCAAACAAGGTGTCGAAAGCATCTCTTTCGAATCTTCCTCCAGTCATTTCTTCTAATGTTGTTGTCATCGCTTCTGTGACAATTTTGTGCTCCAGCTTACCACCACGCTTAGTAATAACCACAACTTTAAGAATAACCTTTTCGGGAAGTCGAATGGGTGCTCTATAATGAGTAGCTAGTGCAACAAGAAGATGCAGAATTGCAATCAGATTCTTTGAATGAATGCTGTCAACACTCCATTTTGTATCATCCCACCCATGAAGTTCAAGTTGCTCACTAACTTTCATTAGGACAGCTCGTAGCTTATCCTTCTGCCCTTGTGCTGTTTGGGTTACTTCAGGAACCTGAAGCTTGATGTTGCCAAGTTTTTCCAACAACTTTTGCAAGACTTGGCCGTCAAACAAATCCTCTTGTATATCTTTGACGATTATCCGTTGTTCAACTAAAGTGTTATTCAGCCAATCCATTAATACTTTTTTGAGTTCAATTACGTTGTCCTGGAGTAAAGACACCTTGTCAATCATGGACCTTTCTTCATTTTCTTCAAGTTGGAAGCTGCTGGGATCATAGTCAACTTGTTGAAGGACATTTCCGTCAATTGCTTCTTTTCCATCTTGTTCTAATTCGCTGATTTCTCTTTGCTTTTTTTTGCGACCCAAGGTAAATGAAAAGAAACCATCATTACCTTCATTAGGTTTTGGTGACTTTGGAAATCCAGACATTGTTTTAAACTTATAAATCGAACAAAAAAAAACGTTATAAAAAAAGTTTAACCTAGAATAAAAACATAGGGTTGAAAAAATAGGAAAAAACGTGACCGTGAGGTGACTTATAACCGTTTGGTATGTCTAGTATACATATAGCAATAACAAAATATCGTCGCAAAAACGTTACGCTTGATTATTATGGTTAATAAATATTAGCTCTTCTTTCAATGACTAGATAAGGAGTTTGGCTGTTTGGGGTGGGGTTTGTAGTTAACCCCCGCCCCTCCACTTAATAAATCTCATAAAACTGAACATTTTATACTAAAATAATATAATGTTGAGAATTACAGTTTAATTGCAAATTGCGCATTTCCCAATTTCTATGCCAGTAAGTATGCATTTTTGCTGTTTTTATTTTAACACTTTTTCTAAATATGGCTTCATTTACTTTCCATGAAAGAGAGGATAAGCTAAATTACCGCTAGCTAGTAATAATTATTTTAGGATATTACAAACCGCGAGATTTCGCTATAGAGTAATACTTTTATAGTAAATAAAAATCGTGTGCAGTTTGTAAGACATTATATAATTGTTGTCGTTTCAGAAAAATGAATCATTTTGAAGCATTGTTTTAAAAACGGTTATGTCTAAGCAACGTAAAGTCAACTAATCAATATATTCGTTAGGGACAATAAAAAGGAAAACTTTTTTAATAATTCCTAAAACAATTAAAAACCCGTTTCGCCGTCGGCGACGTAGTCAGGATACAGTCTTAACAGAATAGAAGGGACAACTTTTATTTTAGTTCTGTCTTAAGTATATGCTTGAATAGTAGTCGTTTGTTAAGTGTTAGGCTTGCTGTATTTTGTGTATATTTAATATTTTTATACTATTTTTATTTGACTATTATAAAATTGTAGAGTAAACTTTAAAATATAATCATGTTTTTAACTCAAATGGTTATGGCTCACATTCGAACAGTTAAACCAAAAGGAGATCGATGGTGGAAGATAATACGACTGAAAGAACAATGTCGACATTATCTCAAAAGAAGTCACAGGGTTCGAATTAAATTGACTTATAATTCGCTTCTAAAAGCATTGGAACATCACACTAGAAATCGCTTGTCAAGACCATATTTTCAATCAAGATTAAGAACAGCAAGACTGGAAGCAGCTTGTACAGAGCACGATACCACGTACATCAAATTTAAAACTGGTTTAAATGAAGCAAATGTACAATTGAGCAATAGAATGTTGACTACTTTAGCAATTTATGAGCCAAGAACATTTGAAGGTTTGGTGGAAGTTGCTGAGCGAACTCAAATCGAGAAAATAAACTCAAATCATGGGGAAAAACCTGCACGTCCATTAGTTAATGATAGAACAAAGCTTAACACCACTACACCTTATAAAATGTGATTGGGCTATTTATTTTATGTGTCATTTAATAAACTGATTTTTTGTGTGCTGCTGCGTAAAAAAAATTGCTATTGTTTGTTTAAATTTGGTTAATATCAACCTAACAACAATTTTTTTTTATAAGATTTTAGTAAAAGTAGTAAAATTTAGTTAGGTAAATAATTAAAATGATAAAATGGTATTTTCTGGGAATTTCTCTGTTTTTTGTTGTCGTTGTTGTGCAAAGTAGTCCACATTCACTTTCCTCATTATACAACACGAGGGAGAATGGTGCCTACGGAATAGGAAATAGTCAACAACCATCAAAGGTTGCAAAATCAGAGGGAGAAAACTCATGCGAAAAAAGTTCTGTCGTTAATCACAGAGATGGAACACAAACTATAAATGTGAGATTTCCAAAAATCGAAGTGACCCAGGTGATTTTCATATTTTTTTAATAATGCTTTTAAATAACTTTTTAAACTTTAGGAAAGTTTCAATATTTTTTTTCGAACAATTTTATTAAAATATTTTTAGAATGATCAATACATGTGTACCTCTTATCCAGTCCCATTTAACGATGAATTAAGCTACTTAAGTAAGTCAAATATTTATAAAATTAAATTGCTTAATATATATTTTTAAATTTAAATTTGAGCTAGTAAAGATTAGGGTTGTTTGTTTTATATTGCTTGATTGTTGTTTTTTTTGTCAACTTTACTGTTATTTAGTTAGCAAACATACCGGCAGCATGGTGTAGTGGTAAGAACACTTGCTACACTACACATGGGGTCGTGGGTTCAATACCCACTGATCTCATGCTGTAGCGCTCTTGAGAAAGGCGCTATAAGCGGTACAAACTCCAGCTGAGCCAGCACTTAATCAGCAGCTTAATTATCGGGCAATTATAATCTATAATATTCCAAACTGCCACAGGCAACTCGAGACTGGGTCGGAGTAACTGATGTTACTCTATGTTTCAGTCGCGCATTCCACTTTCCCACATCGAGGATAAAGATGTATACAAAAAAAATTTTTTATATTTATTTCAGCAAGTTTTACGCCTCACGCCTCAGCAAGTTCAAGTCATCATATGTTAGTGTATGGGTGTTCAAAACCCTTTTCCACACAACCTTCATGGTAAAGTAACACGATTTACAGTTTAAAATAAACTTTTTGACCTGTTTTATGTTATATTTTTGAATATTATTTTTTATATATATATTTATATAAGTTTAAGTAAAAATTTTAAAAAAATTTAAAATTGTTTAGTAATGTTGCTGTTTTTATAAATTTTTTTATAGGAATTGCCCATCTATGGGCAAAATATGTGGGTCAGGTGGTTCTCAAATTATTTATGCTTGGGCAAAAAATGCTCCACCGTTAACCTTACCTCCTAATATAGGAGTCAGGTAATTTCATTTATTTTTTTAACATTGGTGAAACACAAAAAATAACGTTAATTTCTCGTTAGCTATAATTCATTTCCCAGGAAATAGTTAAAGCTGTTATTTAAATGTATTGGAGGATTAATTTTTAGGAAACCAAATATTGAAGAATATGATTTGTGTGTTCAGGGTTGGAGGGAATACAACAGTTCACTACATGGTGATTCAGATGCACTACTCCCACAAACTTCCTACTGGCCAACTTGATTGTTCTGGCTTCTCTGCAACTGCTACCACAGAACCGTGAGTTTTCTCCATACATTTAATTTGATTTTTTTTCCTGCTAATATACAATTCTCAAATAAAACATTTTAAATTGGCTTATTAAAATTAAATTATTGTTGATGAAGGATTTTAATTTTGTAGAGAATTTTAATATTTTTTTTAGCCACATTTTGTCATTAATTTTTATAAAAATCAATGCATTTTTTTTTTACTTACAATATGAATTAAATTTTTTGTTGTAATATATTGACAGATGGTAAAAAATTAATTATGTATAAGATTTTATACTTTAAAATTCAAATTATTGGTTGTTCTTTTGCTATTGTTTACTGCCTGCAGAGCTTGTAATTGCTGCTATTTATTATTCATAAATATTTAATTTGCCATTATGTTTCTAGTAATATTTTAAAATTTCTCGTAAGATAATATGGTAAATTTTCTTTTAAAAAAGGAGGCATTTAAATATAATAAAATAAAAAAATGTTATCATTGTGTGTATATAGGCAATAAAAAGATAATTTATTTTTTAAATATAAACAAAGAAATAAACTTTTAATTTTTAAATTAAGTTACACCTATATGTATTAAAAATAAGTAATTTTTGTACCTTTATCGTGAAATTTCAATTTCAATTTGTTGATCTTAACCTATAATTACACAAAAACCCTTTCTTTTCTCTTGAGATAGACAGGATACGATTATTGATTTTTTTTTTAAATTTCAAATGCCAGAATACATTATTGATGTTTTTATTTTTACGTTTCCAATAATTATCATTGATTGAAAATATTTATACCTTTTTAATCATTTTTTTCTAAATAGTATACGTAAGGTTAATATATTTTTTTAATCCAGTTCACAATCCAAGCCATATTAGTACAATAAAAGGTTTTTTGTTCAGTTTTTATTTTTACTAAATTCTTTATTTTTTAAATTTTTGTTTTTTTAGTCAACAATATTATGCTGGTATTTTTTTGGTTGGGGCCAACCGGATAACAATTCCTCCTCATAGTGATTTATCTTCCACTGATGTAGGTTGTACATACAGAAGACCTGCAACTCTTGAAGTCTTTGGTTTTCGAACACACGCTCATAGCTTAGGTAATACTAAAATCTCAAAATATTACCAGAAAAAATATAATTTGTCTCAAAACTGTATAAAAAATGATTTTTATTGAAAAATATAACTTTAGCAACTGTTATCACTGGGTACCGTGTACGAAATGGGGAAACAAAAATGATAGGAAAGGGAAATCCCCAGTGGCCCCATGCATTTTACCCTCGTATTGGGGGTTCTGTTGATGTTCAACCTGGGGACGAAGTAGTTGCACGATGTAATTACAAGAGTGACAGATCCACTTACACTTATGCAGGGTAATAAACTTTAAATTTTTTTAAATTTTAAATCGGTACAATTTGTATTTGTTAAACTATATAATTTTTAAAACTTTTTGTTTTACACATGTTAGTAGTTGAATACATATTTTGTGCCATAATATAAAGTACTAAATTTTACTGCCTTGGGCTGGTATATATTTAGAAACAACACCAGACTGTCGTAAATACGTCATTGCTGTTTAAAATTTCTCTTAAAAATGTCTATAATTTACAAAGCAAATAAATATATTTTTTACAACACCAAGCAAAATACAAGTCTTCTTTTTTAATGATAATTTATTTTTTTGGTCAGAATGAGAGGAGATGACGAGATGTGTAATTTTTACATGATGTATTACACTGATAATAGTGCCAAGGCTTCATCAACTTTGGAATGTTGGGGTATGCACTCTTATGTTGAGTTTCCCAAAGATGCGAATGACTTAGCACCTTATCCTGGTTTTGCCGGAGAAGGTAGGGATCATGCTATTTTTTAAATTAAGGTTGTTTTTAAATGAAATTATGGTATTGGCCCGTTAAATTACGTAAATATTTTTTGGAGTTGTATTTATCATAAATTGGTATTTTCTTACAAATGTTGTTTAAATTTTTATTTCTTAGAAAATTTGGGTAAAATTTAACTCACATCTCATTTTTTTGTTGATAGTCATTTTTATATAACTTAATAGTTTGGTATTGTTTTTTAGACTCAGTTGAAGCAATTCAGAATGGTTTGGCAGAAACACCACCCATACCATCCGCCCATACTCATAATCACCATCAAGTTGAAGTCGAACAACCAGAAATAGTTGAAGAAAATTCTGATGATATCTTGCCAATTGTTGGTAAGTAAACTAATTCTGTGATTAAATTTAATTGTGTTTACATTTTTTACTAACATTTGATAATTTAAACAACACCCTTAAAAAAAATTTATTTTTTATAATTTAAAATTAAATTGAATTTCCTCCCACCCATTTTAAAGCTTTATAAAGGTTGCTTGGATTTGTGTATTCAATTATAGCAAAATCATTAAATTATTCATTAAAGTGTATTGAACCTTGTGTAATTAACCTATTAATTATACTTGTACCGCTTGTACCCATAAATTATAGTTTTTAGCTTAATAAGGAATCTAAAAAAAAGTTTAAATAGGGGTTGTAAATTTATTTCATATTTTAATTTTTGATTTATTTAAATTGATTTTTAGATTTAAAAGGAATTTTAAACTGGCCACAACCATCCACTACTAATGTGTTGGGGCAAGTAGGAGGGGTGGCAACTGATAATCAAGGTTTTGTTCATGTTTTTCACAGAGCTTATAGAAGGTAAGTGGATTTTACTTGTTTTTTTTTACAAATTCTGGCAAAAATGTTATTAACTTTAAAAAATATTTTTTGTCTAAAAAATATAAAACAAAATTAAACTTTTGACATTTTTTTATCATAATTTTTTTTTAATTTTTTTTATAAATTTAAATTTTTTACAAATTTAAATATATTTTATTTATTTTTTAAAGCTGGGATGGTTCAAGTTTTGATCATAACAATTATTTTACCTCGCCCAATAATCCAATTACTTCGAATACAATATACAAATATGACCCCAACGATGGAACATTAGTGAATAGTTGGGGCGCTGGCCTATTTTTCATGCCTCATGGAATTACAATTGATTCTGAAAATAATGTTTGGGTCACTGATGTTGCTCTACACCAGGTATCATTTTTATTTAACTTTTTAGTTTATTTTCCAAAAAAAATTAAATTTAAAAAATTGTGGTTTATTTTTATCTTAGTTTTTTAAAAACAAAAAAATTATGAAATCTTTTTAAATCTTTCAGTCATTACAGTTTCACTTAACTACAAATATTTTTTTTGTGTTTTAAGGTTTTAAAGTTTCCATTAGATGGCAGTAGCACAGCACTACTAACATTAGGTGAAAGGTTAGTTCCAGGAAGTGATAATCAACATTTCTGTAAACCAACAGATGTAGCTGTAGAAAAAGATGGTAAGATTTTTAATTATTTTCCTTTAACTCTTTGTTTTTTTTAGATTTTTTTTTTGACATTTATAAAAATATTAAGTTTCTAACATACATAGATATATTTTAACCAAATGATCAAAAATTGGAATAATTTGATATTATCTCAGCTTTATCTTGAAAATCGCAATTAAAACTAAGTCCATAAATATTTATAATCAATTAAAATTCTAATTAAATTTTAATTAAATCAATATTTTTGTAATTAAAGGAACCTTCTACATAGCTGATGGATATTGTAATGGTCGTGTTTTAAAATATTCACCGAGTGGGGAACTTATTACAACCTGGGGTAAAAAAGAACCCGATTACTGTAAGTTTATTAATATTCAGATGGTATAAAAAAGAACGTCATTATTGTAAGTTTATGATATTTTAGATGGCATTTTTTCCAATTTTTTTTTTTAAATGAAGGACCAATTTTTCTATGGTTTGGTAAGGCTTTTAGTATACAAAATAATTTCGCATAAAAAATCCCAGTTTTTTGTTATTCAGCAATTTTTGGTGTCTTTTACATATAAATTTTAAGTTAGATTACTTCTTTATTATTTAAAAGGTGATTTTTAATAATTTGTAAACTTTTAGTTTGGGGAGTTCCGAATCTGGGTGTATTTCAAATTGTGCACAGCATTACATTATGCCGGAATGAACAAGATGTTTGTGTGGCTGACCGGCAGAATGGCAGAATTCAATGTTTCGATAAATCCGGTAAATTTTTAAAAGTCATTGAAAACAAAAAGAAAATGGGACCTTATGTTTACGCGATGGAGTGTACAGATACAAATGGTAAAAATTATTTTAGTTAAATTTTCTAAAAATTTTCTTTTTTTTTAAATATTTTTTTTTTAAATATTTACTTTTTATTGTAGAGAAATATTAGATAACTATAAGTTTAATATAGGTAAAATAAGTAGAAAATATTAATAACATTAATTTAAAGGTGGTTTAATGTATGCTGTAAATGGAGAATCAGTATCTACAAGAACATCAGGTTACACAATCGACTACAAAAAAGGTGAAGTAATCGGCCAATGGGAACTCTCCGACACTGTCAGTTTATCATACCCACATGATGTCACTGTTTCCAATGATGGAAGTAGGGTAAGTTTAGTACATTTTAGGATTTTTTAAACTAATATTTTAGGTAATAATAATTATTAGACCTTTACATAACTTTAAATTTGGTTTTATATTTTGATTGACAGGTCTATGTTGGTCAGTTAGATCCTCACAGGGTATATCAGTTTAAAGTAAATGCTCCATCGAGTGTTGAAATTCAGGATGAAACTCCAGCAGATCCACAAGTTGTTGTTGAAGAAGAAAGTGATGAGGTTCAACAACAACCTGCTGGTTTATTGGTTGAATCTGTAAAGAAAAGTGATCTGAATCTAGACGAAGTAACAACGAATAATGATGTAAGTTATTTTCATTTGTTTTATTACTTTTATATACAGCACAAAAAAAATGTTTCTTTTATTTAATATTTAATAATATGCATTTTTAAGTTGGTTACAAACTAGTGTTTCAAAAGGCACATAACAATAGGACTTTTGCGCAACTGTTGAATATTAAAATACCAATGTTGTTGATTGCAAAAACCTTGTTATTAACAGGATAGTTCTGCCAAGTCACAAACTGGCGAAGGTTCTGTGCTGGTTGCTGTTATTCTGGTGTTACTTACCATACCAGTTATTGCACTTATTATAAGTCTTTTATATGTCCGAGTAAGGTCGAGGAGATTAAGCAATCATGAGGGTGAGTTTAACATAATTAAAATTTTTTGTGTTTTTTTTTTTTTTTGGTAAAGTTTTTAAAAGTAAATTATAAAATTGGATTTTTTTGTTTTACTATTTGTTAGGTATGCTAGGTTGTGATATCTATGAAAACAAATCACAAGAAAGGCAACCATTATTTAAACCAAATTTAGGTTTTTCATCTCTATTTAAAAAATCTTCGAGCGCCGAAAAACAAGGATTTGAAAGGTAATAAATTTAAAAACTGAATTCGTATATGCTACAAACAATAAAACTGGCAAATGTGAAAAAATTAAATTAATCATTTAAAGAAAAACAAATATACATTTGAATTTTCAATAAAAGTTTTGACAAAACTTTTTTATTTAAATATTGAAAGTTAGGCTTTTGCATACATTTGAGTGATTAAAATATTTTTTTTGAAATAAATTCATGTTTAGAGTAAACACTGAAGATTTAGATGATGTTGGTAATGTAACTGAAAGTGAAGATGAATCTCCAAGCAAATTACCAAGCCAAAATTAAGTAAGTTTAAAATCAGGTTTACATTATATTTATGGGACATGTCGCTAGATTTTTAATTATTTTGAGATTTTTTTATTGTTTTTAATATTTAAAATTGTTTTGTTTATAGTTTCACACATTTTTTTGGGAAAAAAACTTTAGTTTTTTGTTTTTAGATCAGGAATATATTAAACTTTGCTGCCTAGATGTTGTGCAATGTTGTTTGTTTTTTTTTACTACAAATTCTGCAGTCATTTTTATAGTTTTTAATTTATTGTATCTGAACACTAAATACACAGTTAGACCAAATTGTTTTAATTAGTTTAAAAAATATATTTTAGTTTACAGAAATTTTTATTTTTTAATATTTATTGACATACTAAACAAAAATACCAAATATTTTGCAGTGAATTCTATGTTTTTGTACTTTTTTCTTTGTCTAAATATTTTTTCTGACACTTTTATTTACTATTCTCCTTCTTTACACAACTTACCTACCGTAGCAGCATAAGCTTTAGGATTTTAGGATAATCATTTTGATTTGCAGTACACCTTCTCTTTGCTTGCAGTAAAACTTGCCAGTTGTTTTATTTTATGTATATTCAATCATTGAAATTTTTGAGATTTGATTAACAAATTGGTATTTGCCTCAAGTAGCAAGCTTAGTCAATTTTGGTAAGGCCTCCGCTGTCTACCATGTTTCAATCTTTTTCGTGCAATCGTTTTCAAGTGATATTTTTGTAGAGATTTTTTTGTGCTCAATCATTTGATGTGGTGTAATATCGTATTGTGTTGTAAAAATAAAATCAAAGAAAAATCAAAGATTGTATAAAGTCTAAATAATTTTGTCTTTATAGATATTTTTAGCGCTTGTGACTAAACAATCTCTCTTGTCCCATATAATAGAATTAAAACGACCCTTTTTAAATTTTTAAAAAAGTAAAAAATTTGAAAATGCCAAGATTGTTGGAAAACGCTCTGCATGTTGTGCGGCCTTGTGGTTATTCCAACAAATCGAAACAAGTTGGTTGCGGTGATGATAGTGATAGGTTAGTTCGGACTATCCAAGAGGTAATTGGTAATACAACCAACCCAGCTAAAAAGCAACCCACAAACAATGATAATGGTATCGACTTAACGGTGATTGGAAAGCGGAAAAACTATGCCATTGGTAGAAGAAAATCCGGAATGGTTTACGAATATAATAAACTTTGTAAAACAATTAATTACATGCCAAGCCCAATGTCACGGTTGTTATATGAAAGTATGAATAACAAAAAAGAGCAGGTCTTTAAACTTGTATATACAATTTTTAGTTTTAAACATAATGCTGATTTAATACCCTACAACTTTTTAAAATTAAAAAATATTATATACAAATTTGACTTGTAAATTTTAAACTTTGTTTTTTATAAATAAGGCAACAAAACTGTTATCAAAATCTGATTTCGAATGTCATCCACATCACCATGACAACCGAGAACCTCCTTGTGAAATTTATTTTAGCCCAGGACCAAGTCAAATATTTCTTAATAAAAAAGGTATTGAAAAAGACAAACGATGATCACAGATTCAGATTTTGTTGTTTTATTCTTTTTGTTTTAGATCTCCACTATAAACCAATAAACAAGGAAAAAACTCAAAATATGACAAAACAGGCCCCATTATCTTGCGTCGACGTGTTTATTCGAAAAACTGTTTCAATTAATTCTGCTTTAAATTTTCTATCTAATTACGGAGAAGTAGAAAGTGTTGTTCAAGTCGGAGAACGTACATTTAGAGTAGTTTTTAGGTAGGTAATGTTATGATGTTGCAATTTATATGAAAATGCAATGCAAATGTTCATTGATATTAAATTGTGATACACAATTTGGCTAGATAAAAATGCGTTTAATCTTTGTTTGGGTCAAAATCGGCTAGCTTAGCTTTTTTTAATATGTTTAATTTTTTTAGTGATTTGGTTAGCGCGTGCAATGCAGTAAATAACTCAACAAGTCAAAGCGTTGTAAAATGTTTTTGGCATTATCGAAGTCTTTCAGAAAGGAAATTTAGGAGGAAAAAAAACCAACCGCTTCATGTTATTACTGACCCTTTATATCTTGGTAACAAATTTACACAACTTAGATAAATATGATTATATTTTAATCAAATAATTATTAATACAATTTTGGACCTGCTCAGTGAATTTCATTCAGGTTGTAACTAAAATTTAAATATAAAAGATAACCATATTACAAGGATTTAAGAAGGTTTTTCTTGAGAGTGTGTCTACGTTTAAGTCGTGAAGTCCAGTTTTCCACATCAAAAATAAATAAATACAACAAATAAATGGGGGATACTACATTAATTTTAAACATTTTTAGTTTTGTAATTTTTGTCAATAATGACGTCATAAAAACAAGTACTTCGGTTTTGTCACGTGATTCCGTGACGTCATCTTATTCGTCAAACTTAAAGCTATCATTGGTGCCTATGACGTCACAAATTAGTCCAACCACGCATCTGAGAGCTGTAAAAACGGGGACGCGGAATTTGAGGGAATGGAAAATGATAGAACGGAAATTGAAGGAACGGAAAATGAAGGAACCGGAAAATGAAGGAACGGAAAATGAAGAAACCGGAAAATGAAGGAACGAAAAATGAAGGAACCGGAAAATGAAGGAACGGAAATTGAAGGAGAGTGAAAAAAGGAGAGGCGAAGTCTTAAAAAAATAAAACGCGAAAATTCCGTTGACTATTTATTTGTATTTAAGTCAATATTATTTTAGAAATAAACGGGCATTTTATAGAAGAGAGTTAGGGTATGCTGGGGTAATAAAATTAACTCATTATCGCTCAACAGTTCTCGAATAAATGACAGTAATCCTAAATAAACAGTCAACGGCATTTCCGCGTTTTAATATTTAAGATTCCGCCCTCTCCTTTTTTGCTTACATTCATTTTCCGGTTCCTTCATTTTTCGTTTTCTTTATTTTCCGTTCCTTCATTTTCCGGTTCCTTTATTTTCCGTTCCTTCATTTTCCAGTTCCTTCATTTTCCGTTCCTTCATTTTCCGGTTCCTTTATTTTCCGTTCCTTCATCTTCCGGTTCCTTCATTTTCCGTTCCTTTATTTTCCGCTTTCTTCATTTTCCGTTCCTTCATTTTTCGGTTCCTTCATTTTCCGTTCCTTCATTTTCCGTTCCTTCAATTTCCATTCCCTCATTTTCAGTCGACCCGTTAAAACGGTAAGGTTTTATGTTTACGATTCTAATAATTTGGTTACGGTTTAAACTTTATTTTTAATGTAGCAAAGATATAAGCTAATCTCAGTCTTCCCCCCACTAGAAGGCGTACGCAAACGGAAATTATAAAAAGGCAATAATAAACAATGTTGTTTACTTGTCAGTAACACCACGTGCGTGGTACCAAGTATATTTTAATTGCTTCGTTCAGTTGATAGTTGAAATTATACAATTAAACAAAAAAAATAGAACTCAGATTTGCTGTAATAGAGATTAACTAATATGCAAGTTTATGTTTTTATTTTGATATGTCTGAGTACTGGAGTGACTTATTCATATGGAGACAGAGCAAACGCAAAACCTAATATTATTTATATGTTGATGGATGACATGGGTTGGGGAGATTTGGGTGTATTTGGTGAACCATCCAAGGAAACCCCTTACCTGGATCAAATGGCCAAAGAAGGAATGTTGTTTACCGATTTTTATAGCGCAAATCCTTTATGTTCACCATCTAGAGCAGCACTTCTCACTGGAAGACTTCCAATCCGTAATGGATTTTACACCAGTACCTACCATGGGCATAATGGTTACACTCCACAAGATATTGCTGGTGGTATCCCTGATTCAGAAATACTTTTATCCGAATTGCTAAACGAAAATGGTTACACAAACAAAATAGTTGGGAAATGGCACTTGGGCCAACAAGAGCAATATTTACCACTAAAACATGGTTTTCATGAATGGTTTGGATCACCAAACTGCCATTTTGGACCTTACGATGACAAATCTACCCCCAATATTCCAGTTTATAATAACACAGAAATGGTAGGAAGATACTATGAAGAATTCCAAATAGATCGAGCTAAATATGAATCTAATCAAACCCAGCTATATATTAATGAAGGTTTAAACTTTATCGAAAAAATGGCTGCCAAAGAGAAACCATTCTTTTTATATTGGGCCCCAGATGCTACCCACGCACCTGTATATTCATCCCCGATGTTTAGAGGCAAAAGTAGGCGTGGACCATATGGTGATGCTGTCATGGAATTGGATTATGGAGTAGGAATGATTTTAGATAAACTAAAGAGTTTGGGATTGGATAGTAACACTTTGGTATTCTTTTCATCCGATAATGGTGCTGCAACGATTGACAGTGCGTTTAGCGATGGTAGTAATGGTCCTTTTCTATGTGGTAAACAAACCACATTTGAAGGTGGTATTCGAGAACCAACTATTGCATGGGGCCCAGGATTTGTTAAACCTGGTACTGTAAGCCATCAACTGGGAAGTTTAATGGACTTTTTTTCTACAGCTTTAGATTTGGCTGGAATACAGAAGCCATCTGATCGAATAATTGATGGAATAAGTCTTGCATCTGTTTTAAATGGTGCGTCACCTATTGATAGACCAATTTATCACTACCGCGGCAATACCCTGTTTGCCATTAGATATGAAATGCACAAAGCCCACTTTTGGACTTGGACTAATTCTTGGGAAGAGTACAACAAAGGCATAACATTTTGTAGGGGACAATATTTAGAAAACGTCACAACTCACGAACAAGTCAACCGCACCATTGACCCTGTGCTGTTTGAGCTCGGAAGAGATCCTGGAGAAAAACACCCGATGAAGTCATCGCTTTCAGAATACAAAAACACAATTATAAAGATGAACTTGATTAAAGAACAACATTTGAAAAACTTGAAGCCTGGTCCTCCACAGTTTGATTATTGTGATCCAGCTTTAATGAATTGGGCTCCTAATGGTTGTGAAAAGTTGGGAAAATGTCTTCCTATTCCAAAGTCTAACAGGCAAAAATGCGTTTGGGATCATTAAAATTCTTGTTAAATGCAATAACTAGATAGAGATTATTTAATTCTTTTTTTTCATATTATTATTACATTTAATTAATTTCATCTCAGATTTATTTTTGTTACATGTGTATTTAACCTTTTTACCATGAGATGTTCTGTATTTTTTTTTAAACACATTATAAATATAGGCATTATATTTAGTTTATTAATGTAACTTAGACTTTAAGCACCAAGTTACAGTTAAAAAAAATTGTGTTAAATTTCTTGTAATGTTACTGTTTTTTATAGTGTAGTTCAATATAAACCATTTATATATATATTTAAGGTTATGTGCAATTTTTCCCTATAAATGCAAACTGTACTCTACTTAATTCATTTTTAATTTATCACAGCGGCCATTTATATTTTTTTAATAAATTTTTAAAATTTAAAAAAAATTTATGGAAAGTAAGACTTAATTTTTTTTATTGTTAATGGAAATAGAAAATGGTGATAGTTGCTGCACAAACACAAAGTTAGAAAATCAAGTCAACTTAATTTCTTCTCAACAACTTGCACTAACAGCAGTAAAAATGGATTTACCCAACAAAAGCGAAGTTAATTGTAATTCTAATATTTCGAACAACAACACAGAAAGTAACAAAACAACATTTACTGACAATAAAAATCAAGTTGTAAGAGAAAATCCTTTTTCTATTATAGAAAAAAAGTTTGAAAATCCTAATTCGAATATTTTCAATAGTAAATTTGAAAATTCAAAACTGCCAACTATTATACAGCCTAACATTGGATTGAATACCACAGAAATGGTTAATGCACAAACCATAAATGAATTATTAAATAATAATAAAAACAATTCCAAGTCAAACAATAATTGTAGTACCACTACTGATGAAACTTTAGATATAAAGCAATTTTCATCTAGTAATGAGACAAAACAACATTTAAATAATTCAAATTTAGAATTTAAAATTTCTGAATTTAGTTCGGACACAAATGAAAACATAATTATTGAAACTTTGAGTGACATTATTACACAAGTTACGTCATCGGAAAATTGTAGCGATTTCACAAATTTTTCTAACAAAATATTACCAATGGATGTTGATGGTATTGACAATGGTGGTAAACAAATCTCTTTGCCAAAATACAGGACACCGATTTTAATAGCAAAATCAACAAGATTTCCTTCCCAACATTTTACAAAGGGTTGTAAGTGGGCACCTGATGGTCAATGCCTGGTAGCAAACACTGCAGAAGATAATAAAATTAGGTTTTATAACACCCCATACAGTATCTATAGGCAAGAGTACAGCGGTGAATCGGTTGATATGTTGGAGGAATGTTTGAACATTAAAGAAGCGGAAATAATTTATGATTACTGCTGGTATCCATTACTTGACTCCCAAGATCCAGCCACTTGTTGCTTAGCGACAACTTCCAAAGATCAACCTGTTCACTTATGGGATGCATTTGACGGAAGTTTGAGAGCCTCTTATATAGCTTACAACAATGTCCATGAAGTTCATTCAGCAAATAGCATTTGTTTTAGTCCAAATGGGCAACAAATTTTGTGTGGATTTAAAAAGTAAAAAAAAATATATTTTTATTATTTAACCAAAGTAATTATTATTTATTAATTTATTTTTTTTAGGGAACTATTTTTGTTCTTCACTGACAGACCAGGTTCAGAATATGAAAAATGGTCCACAACTAAAAAGCAACGACGATTAAACCAAAACGGAATAATATCTTGTATTGACTATGCCCCTGATGGCAACCTGTTTGCTTGTGGATGCTATGATAAAACAGTGGCAATATACAGTGCCAAAAATGGCCAAGCTATGGAATTTCTAACAGGACATACTGGTGGTGTGACAAGTCTTAAGTTTTCTTTAGATGGAAACAGATTGTATACTGGTGCTAGAAAAGATAGTGTAATCAATTGCTGGGACATGCGCTATTTATCAAGTCCAGTAATTTGCATGAAAAGAAAAGTCGACACAAACCAAAGAATATATTTCGATCAGTTTTACCGAAAAAAATCGACGCAAGAGACTGTTTTAGCCTCTGGATCAACTGATGGTTTTGTGTCTTTATGGAATTTAGAAACATTGCATGATAATGTAGACAACACTGAAACTGTTGATTTAAACCCTATGATAAAATTTAAAGCGCATGAAGACTGTGTCAATGGTTGCAGCGTTAATCCCTTTTTTCCTATTATTGCCACATCTTCAGGACAGCGAAAATTTTATGACACGTACCCTAATGATAGCGAAACTGAAAATGATTTTGATTATTATATCACTGAAGAAAACATATTAAAACTTTGGTATATTCCAACTTTTCATACACAACATCAAACAAAATCTATTCATTAAAATGTATTTGAAATGATCGTACAGTGACAAGGTTATGCAAAAGTCATAGAAGTGATTTGATGAAATAGATTCTATTGCATGATAAGTTCAAATTAGAAAAATGAACATACTAACTAGTAGGTAATAATAATAAAGTTAATACAATATGAAGAGTTCTAAAATATCTAATAATAAAAATAAAATAACTTTGTTTTGTTGTGCATATTCTTAAATTTATAAAATAAAAGGAACATTATTTAAAAAGTCGATATAATAAAAAGCACAAATACAAATGCTGTGTAATGAAAAAATGTTTGAACATACAATGTTAAAACCTGAGATGAAGAGATGAATTTAAAGTAAAAGTACTATAACAGTTTTATAACAAGCATTATTCTATACTAACACACTGCTAATACCATTTTTTATCAATTTTCAAGAAGTTTTAGCATTTTTACATACAAACCAAATTTATTTTAGTTTATCAATTTCAGTTGACAGTACTTTGGTTACATGCATGGCAGCTTCTGCTTCATCTCCTCCTATTTGTTTGATGGCGATTTGAGCAGCTTCTCGAACTGAGGAGATATAATCATTTCTCCTACAAATAAAACAAAGTTTTAGGAATAATAAAATTTAGAAATTTTTATAAAGTTGATTACAAAAAATTGTCTTTTAAAAATCCTTAAATCTAAAAACTGTTTACATTATAAAAACTTTACTTAAAATACATACCATAGGTAAAGCAACTTCTTAATGGCAGTTTTGCTTTTCATTCTACCAAGTGCCAAACAACCACTTTCACGTACCAGTCTATCGTCATTGGTTAAACAACCAAGTAACCTTTAAACAAAAAGGCATTAATATTAAAAGGACTTTTTTTAAATAACTCGCATGTTACATAAAAAATATAGCATACCCATTGACTACTTCACTTCGGATTTTAGGCTTTTTAAACTCGCTAGCTGCATGGGCCAATGCTATGGCAGCAACCACCTTTACATCAGTTTCTTCATCATACAGTAAATCCAATAATATTTTGATAACAGCTTTTGATTTGTGGTCGCCTGTGATTTTAAGAACATTTTATTGTGTTGTACTTATATTATGAATACTAAAATAACATTTAATTTATGACAGGTCAATAATAAATTTTATCTTCAAAAATTTTAACATTTTCTTAAGAAGGGTTTAAATAAAGGAATTTTTATTGACAATAGTGATTTAACCTATAACAATGGAATTACCAAGGTTTTCAACAGCAGTAAGCCGCACAGAGGAATCCATGTTAAATACTTCTCGAACTGCTAAAGCCGCAGTTGCATGCAGTTTTATTGCTTCATCTAAAGCTAAAACCTCTTTTCCTTTGGTACAGAATGCTGCAAAACAACAAAAAAGTATAAGACAAAAAAAAATTAAACAAGTTAATAAAGAGGTTGAAAAAGTATTCAAAAATCACTTTATTTTTAATATCTTACTTATATAGGCAGAGAACTTAAGCCTGTTGTCAACAACAACCATTTCGGTTGCCATTGATGAAAAAAGTTGTTTACGTAGCTCATCGGAAACTTTCAAATCAGCCCACATTGTGGAAAAGCTCTTGGTCATTACTTCTTGAAATCTGAAAACAATATTTCCTTAATGATGCAAATTTTGAATAGTTCAAAGCAACCAACATTTAACATTGAGTTCATGACCATAACCTTTTTAAATTATAGGTAAGATAACTTTGGGTGATACTAACTTTATCCAGTCACACGCTTTTTCATCTTGAAAATGAGCTTTCCAAAATGCAATAGCAGCTTCATCATCAGGAACATCAATGCGGATGTCGCTTGATGTTTCCCGTTTTTCCTTCAATCGATATGCAACAGCTTGTTTGTTCATAACAGATCTGTCAAGAGGTTCTTCTTCAGCTAAAGTAAAATTTATTGTTATAAAAGTAATCTAAATAAATTTAAATAACTTTAAGTGCAAAATTCTGTAAAATGTGTTTTATTTGGTAAAAAGATGTTTTACATTCTTCAACATCTTGCTCAGCAGTTTTTTCGTTATCACTTTGTTCATCGCCTGAACTTGCTTCTTCTTTCAATTTGTCCAAAGTTGACTTCACGCTTGTTACAAATGTCTCAACTGCTTCATCAGTATTCTCAGTTAAAAATGTCCATTGTACACACGAAAGTGTTAATTTCCTGTTCATAAATTCAACATTTAATTAATTGAAATCAACTTGATTTATTATGTCACTATCACTAGATTTGCTCATTAAATACAAAAAAATTATAACTAGTTTGAAATTTTGTTTACATTCCGAGGTCCATTACAGCATTTATTTCATCAAAGGGTAGACTTGACACAGCAAAAATAGTTTTGTTTGATATGTAAGCCAGAGATAGTTCATCCTAAAATAAAGTAATAATTTTAGAAATTAACACAAATAAGTTAGTTTTACCAGGATAATATCGGCAGCGTGGTGTAGTGGTAAGAACACTTGCTACACCATACATGAGGTGGTAGGTTCAATCCCCACTGATTTCATACTGTAGCACCCTTGAGTAAGGCACTATAAACAGTATAAACTCCTGCTCAGCCAGCACTTATTCAGCAGCATAATTATCGGGCAATTATAATCTATAATATCCCAAACTGCCACAGGCAACTCGAGACTGGGTGAAGTAACTGATGTTACTCTATGTTTAAGTCGCGCATTCGACTTTCCCACATCAAGGATAAAGATATATACAAAAAAAATCAGTAAAATAATTTATTAAGTTAAAAAAAAGCTTGATATACCTGACAATATTTTGAAGTAACCGAATCGCCACTAAGTAAAACAATAAACAACTTTGATGCCACAATAGCTTCACCAATTTCACGCAGGAAAACAGCTCCTGGCGTTAATGAACTTTGATCTACCCAAACTGTTATACCCGCTTTAATTAAAGCATCTGTACAAAGAAAAATTTTATTAAAAGCAATAAATGTCATTGGTGTAATAATTTATGTTTAAGATTTTTATGTTTTACAACATCTTAAATTAACTAGTACATAAAAGAAATTAATTGGGAACTTCAAAATTGCCTTCGATTTTTTTCATTGCTTCCATATCTTGATGACTGTAGCTTATCATTACATCATCTTTTATTTCTCCGCTTGTTATTTTGGGGTGTTTAACAACTTGTTTTGTCATAGGTTCTGGTGTGGGGGCCGACTCTGATATCGACTTTTTGACTTGTTTATTTTTTGAACTTCCGGCACCCATTGTAAAAAGTTTAAATAAAGCAAGATAGAAATTAATTTTGTTTAATATATTTCTTTTAGCTTGTTTCTAAAAATTTAGAACAAAAACTTTATTTAACACAAAATTTGGCTCGAATCCTATACATCAAATACGTTTAACTATCTGTTCAAAGTTTTTTTTTAAATATTATTTAAAGCGTAACGATTTTGGATGGGGATTTTCCGTTATATTTTCAGTTTCTCTCACAGAAATTTTGTAAAATATTCCATTGTCGTAACAATTCAAATTCAGTCGTTTTCAACTTGGTCTATCTGTCAATTACTGAGTATCTTGAAAAACCAATACCTGAGTAATACAACTGTTTACGCCATACGATATAAAAATATTATAATATAAACAATACGATAACAAATCATACCGGATATCTTAGCGTCGGGGCAACATTAAAGTAATTACGCAAAATTTATTCATGCGTATAGGGGTGTCATAACCAAAATCAAAACAAACGTACGCGGTTAAGGCTCGCTTTCGCAAAAAAATCTTACAGGGAAAATACAGTTTAATTTAGCTATGTAAGATAAATAGCTTGTTATGGGTAAGAAGTTAAACAATTTATTTAATGCTATTAAAGAAGAAAGGTTTAAGTAAAGTACAAAGGTGAATCTATAAACAAAGGATTTAAAATTTTAAAATTCTTAGATTTAAATCGTGTTTTAACAGTTTTTACTAATGTAAATTACGATAACTTAGGTTGCTTTAATATATGGGTGAATTTGTATAGTTTGTTTAGAATCTTCTTACAATCGGTACCGACGCAAACTGTTTACATTGCTTAATGGGTTAGGGGTAATACCTTTTATATTGTCCGGTCAATAACTTTAAAGTCTTGAATTTATAGTATTAGGTTAACTACAATGAATTCTGCGATTGATTCATCCAAAGCTACAAATTGACATCCTTTTCTACAGAATGCTGCAAAACAACACAAAAGGGTTTTTGGTGAGGCAATTAAAGCAAATTAAGGGTTCGAAAAAGGGATTCAAAAAGTCAATCAATTTTATTATCTTACTCATATAGTTAGATAACTCGAGCCTATTGTTAACAACACAACATTCATCTCGATTGCCATTAATGAAAAAAATTGTTTACGTAGCTAGTTAGAAAGTTCAAAATCATCCCACATTGAAGAAAAGTTCTTGGTCATTACTTCTTGAAATCTAAAAACAATATAATCTTAATGAGTTAAATTTAGTATAGTTCAAATCAACTTTTACCTTAACATTGAATTCTTGGCCTTAACCTTTTTAAGTTTTAAATAAGATATGTTTGAACTAACATTATCCAGTTACACTTTTTCTCTTCTTGAAAATAAGCTTTTCAAAAAGTAGTAGCTTCATTAACAGGAACACCATTGGGAATATCGCTTAATGTTCCACGTTTTTCTTTCCAGAGATTTGCAACAGCTTGCTCGTCCATAACAGAAATGTTATGGAGTTCCTTTTCAGCTAAATTGGATGTCGTGTTATTGCATTAAACGGATATAATTTGTGTGTGTATATTTAAATAAATTAATATATTAATTCAAAGTGCACAAGTCTGTTAAAAGCTTTTTTCGTAGAAAAAATGTTTTATATTATTTAATATTTCGCTCAGTCTTTTTCGTTATCACTTTTTTCATAACTCGTACTCGCTTTCAACTCCTTTAACATCTCTAAATTCGATTTTACGCCAATAACAATCGTCGCTACCGATTCATCATCATTCTCATTTAAAAATGTCCATTGGGCGCATCCAAGTGCTGTTTTCCTGTTTACACATTAATTTAATTTATTACTTACTATCGGTAAGATAAGCTTTATTAAGATGATATAAATCGGAAAAAATTCTAACTAGCTTAAACTAATGTTTACATTTGAAGGTTCGTTACAGCTGATATTTCATTAAAAGGAAGATTTGACACAACAAAAATGGGTTTGTTTGATGTGTAAGCTAGGAGTAGTTCATCCTAAAAAAAAGAAATTGTTTGAATTTAACACAAACAAATTAGTTGTACTTTTATAATAATATAATATATATTTTAAAGCGTTAAAAATAGTTTGTTATACCCGACAATATTTTGAAGTAACTAAATTGATACTAAGTAAAACAATAAACAACTTTGATGCGACAATAGCTTCATCAATTTCTCGCAGGAAAACAGATCCTGGTTTTAGTGAACTCTGATCAACGCAAACTGTTAAACCCGCTTTAATTAAAGCATCTGTAAGCAGGTTAATAAATGCAAAATATGTCATTGATGTAAAGGTTTTTAATGTTTTTCTATAACATTTCAATAAACTAAAAATAATAAATTAAGAAATTAAAAATTGCCTTCGATTTTTTTCATGGCTTCCCTATCTTTATGACTGTAGCTTATCATTACGTCATCTTTGATTTTTTTATTTGTAGTTTTTTGGGGCGTTTTACAATTTGTTTTGTCATAGGTTCAGGTGTGGGGTTAGATTCTGTTGTCGCCCCTTTGATATTTTTATTTTTTGAACTTTTGGAACCCATTTTAAAGTTGTAGACAAACAACTTAAGCAAATTAGTAATTAATTATGTATAATACATTACTTTAAGCTTATGCTGTAAATATTAAATCAAAACATAACTGAACACAAAGTTTTAAGCAAATCCTAGATAACAGATCCGTTTAACTATACGTTTTATTTTTTTAAATACTGCTTAACGATTTTGGGTTGAAATTTTTTATTATGTTTTTAGTTTCTCCCCTTCGAAATTTTGTAAAACATTTCATTGACATACTAATTAAAATTTGTTGTTAACTTAGTCTATTTCTGATTCTCTTAAATCACAAATAACTGAACAATAAACCCGACGCCATTGCGATGAATAATTTTATGATATCAACCACACGTTAACAAATCATACCAGATATCTATAAGCGTCGGGCAACATTCACCGATAGCATGGTGTATTGGTCAAATTACTTGGCTTCACTACATGAGGTCCTGAGTTCGATCTCAACTGCTTACGTGCTGTAAGGCGCTATAAACGATATAACTCCGCTATAAACGCGCTATAAACGATATAACTCCTACTGAGGCAGAACTTAATCAGCACCTTAACTTTCGAGCAATTATATTCTATAATATCCAAGACTGCTAAGGGCAACTCAAGCTCGGGCGGGGAGTTTGGTGTTACTCTATGTTTAAGTCGTGAAGTCAACCTTCCCACATCGAGGATAACTAAATAAAAGGGTTTGGAGTAGTTTAGCGAATCTATTCATGCGTAAATAATCATCATAACCAAATTCAAAACAAATGCACGCGTTTATTTTGCAATAAACTTAATTTGTTAAAGAAAAACATTTAATGTTATGTAAGTTAATAACTACCTATGGAAGAGAAATCGGAAAAGCTATTTATTGCTATTAAAGAAGATCGGTTTGAGTAAGTTACAAACTAACAAGCGTAAAACGATACAATTTAAAGCAACAATTTAAAAAATCTTAATTCTTTTTAACAATTTTTGCAGTTAGAAATATTATAGATTTTGGTGATGTATTGTTATATTACTCTAATATTTTAATAAATTTGTTATAGGGATGCTTATGATCTTCTTAAAGATGGTGCAGACCCTAACAGCTTATTGCTTAATGGAGTAACACCTTTTCACTTTGCAATAGGAGCTCATTCAACATCTTCATATAATTATGTAAAACTTATTCTTCAGTTTAACGGAAATGCCAATGTGCGGTAAGAAAATAATTTTTATTTTAGTGAATATACTTCTTTAATTTACCCGCAGCATGGTGTAGTGGTAAGAACACTTGCTACACCACCATGAGGCCGTGGGTTCAATCCCCATTGCTCTCATGCTGTAGCTCCCTTGAGTAAAGCTCTATAAACTGTATGAACTTCTGCTGAGCCAGCCCCTAATCAGCAGCATAACTATTGAGCAATTCTAATCTATAAAATCCCAAACTGCCACAGGCAACTTGAGATTGGGTTAACAGTTGTTACTGTAATGTTAGGTCGTGCATTTGAACTTACCACGTCGAGGATAAAGATATATACAAAAAATACATTAAAGTTTTGGCTTGTATATCATGTGTAATTTACAATTGTATTTTTGCAGAGATCCAAATGGTCTAACACCATTCCATGTTGCTGCAGACTGGGGAAAAGCAGATTGCTTAGATCTGTTGCTAAGAAACGGAGCTGACATCGCTCTGACAGATAAAGATGGAAAAGATGTTTATGCGTAAATTGTTTTTTAGATTTATGTTTAAAAATTGTGGGCTTCTGATCTTACTATTAATAAGATAATTATTAACAATTTATATTTGGGATTATGATAGATTTGCTCAAGGTAATGAAAACTGTATGCTGATTCTTAAAGAATTTGTGTCAAATGCATATCAAGAATCAAATGAACTTAGTATGTCAACTTTCAATTTTTTTTTTAAATTGTAATTGTTTATACAATAAAACAGCTTAGGGTTTTTTGTATTAAATAAAAAACTTTTGTTTTTACAGCAAACAGCATAGAAAATAAAGGTTACATATCTACACAGACTACTCCATTAACTACTTGTTTAAGTTGTGGTAAAGTTAAAACAACCCAAAAGAAATTATTAAACTGCAGCCAAAATGATACTGACACTGGAAATATTACACTAACTATGGACAAAAAAATAAGTCAGTCACAGCATTTTGCTGAAAAGTCTTCAAGAAATGATTTAAAAACTAACATTGTAGAATCAGCTGATGCTAAAGCTAATCGACTAAATATGGAAACTTCTGTGACAAATTATAAAGATTTTTTAAACCCTGCCGACAATTTGTTACATACAGGACTTGATGCCACATCTCCAGACAATTGCTTTTTATTTATTAAACCTGAACATAATAAGAATTTAAAACTTTTTAACAAAACAATAAATATTAAGGTATTACCAGAAACTTCTAGTACTGTAAAAAGTTGTGATAGTGATTCGTTTTGTTCCCTTCCTAATCAGACAATTTTATTAAACTCAAGGTCGGACTATCAATCGTTTGAAAACATAACACTAGAGTTATCTACTAACTCACTCACAAATGAGAGCACTCCTGAATTGGCAAGTAAATGTGTGCTGCCAATCCCAGATACTCCAAAAACAACTAAAGATCAATCTATAACCGATGAGATAGCAATGGAAATGTTGATGAGTACAAAGCGTCAAATTTTTTCTCGGGAAACTATTGACAATGGTGCACTAAATAATATAAGTAAAAAAAATGTAAAAAGGGATATTGAAGAAACAAGTATTCCACTTGAATCACTTTTCACAACTGCAGATACTACTGTTCCACTTTTAGATACTAGTAATGCCAGTTTGGTAGGCACTTGCTTACAAACTGATGTGAAGAAAAGTGTTGAATATGATAAAACTAATAAAAAACAAATACCAGTTATTGAAAATAAGATGCAAGAAACCAATATTAAAGATCGCTTGGAATCTACAAGATTGGACGAAATTAAAAGTTCAAGTTCATCATTTGAAATAAGCATTATTAAAGGTATGATTTTAATCAATTATATGTTTTAAATTGCTGATTGTTAGTTTTAAAAACTTTTAATACATATATGTTAATAATGTTATTTTGTGTTAAGTTTGTGATGAAGTTGTTTTTTGTGATGAAGATGGTTTATCACTTGTTGAAGATTTATCCCCACCTGTGGAAGAGTAAATATTTTTAATATATTTGTTTAAACTTTTTGTGGACATAATATAAAAGTTGCCTTAAGTCCAAAATGCCAAAGTTAGGGAATTCCCCTGCTTTAACTACATAGTCACTTTGCTCACTATAAAATTTTAAGAGGATTTATTTTTTCATACACAAAATCTGTTGCTTGTATGTAAATGCTTTTTATTTTCCATAGAATATCGTGGAACAATGGCCAAACCATTCCACTTAAACTATCCATTTCGTGTGAGGGAAACTCCACCAACGACAACACTATACTTTACGACTGGAAGGTTTGTTTGATAATAACACAACCACCTGCACTGAATAAACAAATATTAAAGTTTTTAAAGTTTTAATGACAGCTTATTTGTTTATTGTGTAGTTATGTTCTTCTTATATGAACTGGTGTTAATAATTTACAACAACTTTTTTTTCATAGAATTTGTTTAATGGTAGTGCCATGGACGTCGTAAGTCATCATTACAGTTTTGACTCAGAAGAAAATGTTAAGATACCTGATGATATTAATAATATGTCAGATGACAAACTAAGGTTAAAAATATTTTTATTTTTTTAAAATGAATTTGGTGGATTTAACTAAACCTAAAATTTGTTTAATAAGTATGAAAGATAAATAGAATAATAAAAAAACTAAGCATTTCCTGTAGTGAGTTGTAAAGATATCCTGCATTAATGTTTACATAAATCAGCATTGTCTAAAATATAGCTGTTTAAACAAATAAAACGATACTATTTAAATTGTTATAATATATTAAAATGTTAGTGATGTAACAATACGATTAGTTTTTGAAAATAGTTTAGATTATTAAAATTAATTTTTATTTGATTAAAATTCTTTATTTATTTGTGTAGTTGTTATTGTATATAAATGTGAAAAAGTAGATGTTTTGTGTAAATTTTTGTAGAAATGAACTCATAAAACATGGGGTCAATCCTGGTCCAATACAACATGCCAGGAAGCTTTATAAAAAGAAGTTGCATCTTTTAGAACAGGGATGCAAATTAAAACACACCCAAAATGGTAAGTATTTTTATTCATTTTTTTAACCTACTTTATTCATTCAACCACTTTTAGATCTGGTATTTTCGAAATAATTTAAGATAATGTCATTTAAAAATTCTAGTTTGTAATTGTTTATTTTCAGTAGCCCTTCTCTTTTGTTAACACAAAATTAATCTTTTAAAGTAAATCAAGTTTTGCAAAGTTTATACACAATATGTCAATTCGTAAAAACAGTATTATAATTTTGATAATATTTTTTTTTATCTAGGAGAAAGTTTTTCTCATGAAGTTCGTTCTTTATTACGTGGCAATCGATTACCAGACACTGTGGTACAAGACGACAAATCGTTAAGGCAACAGTTTGACGATCCTACAGGACAAAATTTAAGGGGTGGAATGACAAAAGATAGTTTTAATTATTTGCTACTTGACCCAAGGTTTCTTTAAAGTTTTTAATTTTAAGTAATTTACTATACTTACTTATAATTACTATGTTATGTTTTAGTTTTTTTTTGTATATATCTTTATCCTCGATATGGGAAAGTTGAATGCGCGACTTAAACATAGAGTAACATTAGTTACCCCGACCCAGTCTCGAGTTGCCTTTGGCAGTTTGGGATATTATAGATTATAATTGCCCAATAATTATACTGCTGATTAAGTGCTGATTCAGCAGGAGTTCATACCGTTTATAGCGCCTTACTCCAGGGAGCTACAGCATGACATCAGTGGGTATTGAACCCACGACCTCATGGTGTTGTAGCAAGTTATAGTTTTTCTTGTAATTTATTAAGTTTATATAAGTATGTTTTTAACAATTTTCATGTTACATCTTATTTGATGCTTTGAATTTTTAGAATTACAGGTAATTTACCGAATCGGGCAAAACATTTATCAGAAAATGAATGTTTAAAGGCTTTTGTCAGTGCTATATTCTATGTTGGAAAAGGAAAAAAAACTCGTCCATATGATCACTTTAAAGAAGCTATCAAAGAAAAAAATCTAGTAAGAATCTGTATGGAGAATAATAAAATTATGTTAATTATTAAACAAAATTAAGAATAAAAATCTAATGGTTGAAACTTTAAAAAAAAATTTGGTAATTATGCATAGTTGACACGTTTTGGTATATTTTTTCAAAGGGTAACGTTTCCATGCTTGTTGCATATTTTCAAGAACAGCCTACTTTTTTGTAATAAAGTGACCTTTTAAATACCAAATTTTATTTATTTATTTTTTTAATTTCAAGGTGAACTGCAGCAAAAAAATTCAACACATTCATAATATTTGGAATGCCAATTGTGGTGTGATATCTCTCCATGTCTTTCAGAATGTAATGGCTTGCGAAGCTTACACACGTGAAGCTGCCATGATCGAGGCGTTGGGACTTAATCATTTAACTAACAAAATGAAAGGAAAAACTTATGGTGACTGTTCGTCGTGGGATAAACCTCGTTTAAAAAAATACGGTGCTTTTCTTATTTTGTCTTCAATGCAAATATTTTTACTTGAAGGCGAAAGACAAATTAGACAAAATAATATTAAGAAAAATGTTAAAAAACGAAATCCTCAATAATTGTTTTTAGTCAGAAGATTTAACAGTGTTACTTTTTTTTAAATTTTAATGTTACTTTATGATTGTGTATTTTTATCGTCATATATATTTTTCTTTATTTTCGTAGTAAAAATTCTATACTGAAATTTTAAGGAAGAGTTTGTTATTATGGAAATGCCAGAATGTTAGAATCAATGATATATAGTAAGAATAAATGATGTATGTTTATTATATATCATTGGTTAGAATGTAATGTAAAAATGCTCATTTTAGTTTATTAACTTTTTTTTTGTATATATCTTTATCCTCGATGTGGGAAAGTCGAATGCGCGATTTAAACATAGAGTAACATCAGTTACCCCGACCCAGTCTCGAGCTGCCTGTGGCAGTTTGGGATATTATAGATTATAATTGCCCGATAATTATGCTGCTGATTAAGTGCCTGCTTAGCAGGAGTTCATACCGTTTATAACGCCTTACTCAAGGGCGCTACAGCATAAGATCAATGGGGATTGAACCCACGACCTTATGTGTGGTGTAGCAAGAGTTCTTACCACTACACCACGCTACCGGTTAACTTTATAGATTAATACCCAATTTTAGTTTTAAAAAAAATATATATATAAAAGCAGCGGTATTTTTTAATAATACGTATAAATATATATAAATAAACGAACAGAAAAAAATTGTCATTTTTTTGATTAAAAGAAAAAATATTTATTAAAGTTAAGCTTGACTGCACATCTTTTCCTTGGTTGTCAAACAATTTTCGAGCTTTTCACTCACTCGTTCTTTGTGAGTAGGCTCGTGCCCTGCTCAAAGTCTTTAGTACAAAGGTCTTTTGACGGAAATTACGCAACTAAATGCTTGCATTGTATTTTTCAGTAACCTTAAATAAAATTAGCTCCCTTTGCTTGTTTTAACGAGAAACTAATTGACTAGCTGCTAGCCGACAGTTTTGGTCTAGCAATTTTAGGTATTTTTGGCCGATAATTGCTAGCAAGAATTTGATAATCAGATAGTGGACCGTTTGGTTTAACCGTATATGTTTTAAAATAATTACTTTTATTTTACTAAAGAATATAAACTATATTTACATAAAACTGTAAACAATTTTTTTTAAAGAAGATCTGGTGATTTTTAATATTTTTGTAATTTGTTTCGATATGTTGATTAAAATGAATACTATTGATGATGTGGTTGTAAATGATAACAGTGAAGATTGTTCTTTTAAACGAGGAATTGCACTGGAACCCTTTTTACATCAGGTATTAATAATTTATATTTATACTGTGTGACTGTGTTGTTTCAATTTAAAAAATAGATGTTATTTTATGTGCTTGACAACTGTGAAAAAAGGATTAATAAAAACACTCTACATAAGGTTGTTAGTGCTTTACTAAAAATACTATGTATATATAAAAACTACGTGCATTTTAGATGTGAATATTTATTCAATAATAATACTAAAATAATTTGACATATAAAATTAATAAAATTATTTTTTTAGGTTGCAGGCCGGGCTACCATGATGTGCCTTGATGAAACAACTGTTTGTAAACCTCTTAATTTTCGTGAACATTTTTTTTACAAATCTTTACCTCCTGATATTCTTCAATTTACCCCCAAGTTTAAAGGTAAATTTTCTCTTGAATAGTTTTTGTTGTTCTAAATTTAACAATAAAAAGTTTTTAGTTAAATCTGGCAAAACAATGATTTGATTAAGTTATTTGAACTTTAATCTTGGATATGTACAGGTGTTGTAAATGTCAATATTGAAGAAACACCAGATGGTTGTGTAGCTCTTACAGCCTTTCCTGATGAGGCTCAAAGTATGGATGAACTATCGCATTATTATGATGATCATTTACTTTCAGATAGCAGTGAAGAGGAACCGGTAAAATATTACTTTACATTTTGATTTATGATTTTTTTCTTTTAATATTGGCATTATTTTTTAACATTATCGGTAATATAAGTTTGACAACTTTAAACAGGGTCTTTATGTTGTGATTTACTGTTCGTTAGTTTATCATAATAATAACAGTAGTGTCATGAGTCAATTTTTGGTCTGACTAATTAACCTTATTATGTTAAATTATAAAAATTGATAAGTTACGCAAAAGTTTATTTGCTTGAAAAAAAGGAAGTTGACTCAGCTATTGACACAACATGCAACTTTGTTTTTCCTATGAAATCTAAATAATTTAGCTTAAGGCTACTTAAAACCTGACATCAAGATTACACACCTTAATAGTTTGTGTTGTCCAATGTTGTTGTGATTGTCAAATTTTGCAACTAAGCTTAAACATATGTGCATTAAACCAAATTACCGTTTACTTTTTTTGTAGGAATATTCAGGAACCACATCTGACAGAACTCGAAGACCACAATCTAACAATTTTTTTCCACATTCAAACCGGTATATTTAAAAAAAAAATTATTGGGTATTGACTTTTTGTCTCAATTCACTTTGCAATATAAGTATATATATATATACCCTCTTTTTTATTTTAAAATAATTGTTTTTTCGATTTAGAATAAAATTAAAAAGAACAGGAAGTATGTACGTTGATGATCAACCACTTTCAAGTAAAAACAAAGATGATCTGAAGTTACCCAAGTCATTGCCAGCCAATCCTTGGACATACAAAGTTCATAAGGAGGGGCTTAAGCGACACTTACAACATAAACATAGAGTTGTACAAAGTAGGTTTAAACCAGATTTATCCATTATATACCATCTAGTTTAATTCAATATAACATGGTTTCTTTGGGATTTTAAAATTAGCTTCACTTAAGAAACAAATATGTGGTATTAAACCAATTTTAAATAATTATACATGGTCAATAGAGAACACAATTTTAACTGAGTATTTTCTGTTATATACATCATATATATATGTACAAATATTAATATTGATTTTTATTAATGGGTCGATAAAGCTATTGAAATATAATGCTTTAAAAACATCTGGTTTATTGACCTGCTGTGTTTTATATAACCTTAGTTGACTGGATAAATAATTACCTTCTCTACAATTAGTTTTCAAAGCTTTTAAAAGCTGGTTGTTTTAAAGCTTGATTTATTGTGACCAAGTTTTTTTGACTTTTATTTAAATTAACTTAGTTTTTTTAATTGTACTAAGTATTTAAGCAGAGTTTTTAAATGTTAATAACTGCTTGTATTCATAACTTAATATTTATGTTAAGAATATTTATTTTTGATATATTTACAGAATGTATATTACTCGAAAACGTGGCATCTCAGTTTCAAAAACCCTGCATCCTCGATCTGAAAATGGGAACAAGGCTGCATGGAGACTATGACGACGAACAGAAAAAAATGAGACATGAAGAAAAGTGCAAAACAACAACAACCCAGCCTCTTGGCGTAAGACTGTCTGGAATGCAGGTAAAAAAATAAACAATTTATTAAAATATTTAGATCCTGTCAGGTTAGCAATTTTTTGGCATGTTTTATAGCCTTAACTTAAGCTGCATGAAACTACGTATGAACAATAATTAGAAACCTTACTTAAAATTGTTCTTAAATGTTAAAATCTAGTAGGTCCCACAGGCCTTAAAATTTTATTTTGTTTGACAAATTTACCTATAAAAATTTTTAAAATGGGGTTTATGTAATTTAAAATAAAGGGGGCATTTTAAACAGTAAAAGTTGACTTTAAACTTGTTTTATTAAAAGAAAACTACGGTTTAATTTAAATAATAAAGTGAAACCAATGTTTTTAAATCATGTTGATAAGATAACCTAGGTTTGTGGTTTGTTACTTAAATAAAACATCGTGTTATTAAACGTTGTTAACGTTTTTCATGCGTTTAATTTTTGAATGGTCATAACGACATCTAACTATTACTAAATAAAAGGTGAGTTACATATGTGACACTATATTACAAAGGATTACTTTGTAAAACGTGTAAGCGATAGTTATGTAATTATATATTAATTATGTTATAATTACAAATGCTCACTAGTTAGTAACACGGGCTTAAATGACTGTATAGGTCGTATTGTATGCGTTTCCTGTATGCTGTGTACGTATTTAGCCTTTGTTGAAACGTTGCTTTCTAAAATAACGTTTGATTAAGTTGGACAATTACTTAAATGTTGTTTACAAACAATAAGAGTTTTTTTTTGATTGGTTGTTAGTAAATGGGTTGTGCTAATTGTTGTATTGTGATTGGCTATATACCAAAACATAACCTCTATATGTGTACTGTAACTGTCAAACTTGTGAAGTAGAACTACTTGTGATGACTGTTAACAGCTAACTTCTAGCTGTGGCTTTTGTCATTTCTGCTTGACTTCTGTAAATAAGGTTATATTTATGGTTATAGTATTTTAAAATTAGGAGTCCCTTAGGAGCAGAAGCGAAATTTTGATTTCCCATGGTTTTGAGTCATACGTTAAGTCAAACAAAAATTGCATCAGTCATCTGAAAACCATAAAAAGTCGACGCTGAATTACGTGACATTAAATCAATATTTGCCTCAATAGCTTGCCACTTAATATGAAGCGATGTAAACTTAGAGTACAATTGGTATTTGCGTCACAAATTACAAAAAAAATTACAATCAAATGAATAGTTAAAATAAAATTCCTGGAATATACGTCATCTGTTTGTTTGTTTACTGATTGTGCTTCATGAAACTTCCAATATGCTTTACGTTTCAATCGGTTATTTTTTGGTAAAGCCATTAATACGTAGTACCTTTATAAAAAATAAGGCGGGTTCTGTCCCGCGAGTGAATAACCTCCGAAAATTGCACAAATCAGCGAAAAATAAACCTTTGTGCTCAATGTTAATTTAAGGTTTGCTGAACTCAAGTAAACGTCATAAAAATGGCAATATTTCAACGTTTTATGTTGCTTAGTTTAAGAGGGAAAATTTACAACATAAATTGCTTATTTTACACCTATTTAAAGACTCGTTTTAAATTTTTACTACTCTACGCACATTTAAAAATAACAGAGTTGAAAAATTTGACCAAAAAATTTTAAGTTTGTTTTAATACAATTTTATGATCATTTAATATATAAAATTTATAGTATCCATTGTTATGAAGCCGTGTGAACAAAGTTCTTATCAATATCTTTAAATTGTAGTAATTTGTTTTTGTGTATTAAATGTGATGGCGAAACAGTTATTTGATAGGTCAATATTGTGCTGATAAACACTCTTAGGTCAATAGTATTTTTGTTCTGGGAAATGCTATCATCGTATTTCCTGTTTTGGGTACACGTAAACCCAATCGTGTTAACTGACTCTTTAAGATGTTTGTATGTCTTTAAAATTAAAGCGCCGTGCTAAATGTTGTATAACAGACCATGTGATAAGCAATTATTTGTCAAGATTTTACGATTTTGGTATTATATAACTAGTAAACCCGCCACAATTCGTTGTCGCATTCCCGTTGTACGGTTAGCTTGTAAGACCAGCTAGCTCTATATTATATAATGCCTGTCTGTATTTGTTTAGTTTTACTCGGAAAGCACGTTAGTTTTACTCGGAAAGCACGTGGGCATGATTCGAGGTAACTAATGTTTAACTTTCTCTATTTGTTTGCAGGTTTATCATTCAAATACTGACACCTACGTGTGCCGAGACAAATACTATGGTAGAAAATTGGACAAGTTGGGTCTCACCAGTGCTTTGCATCAATTTTTTCACGACGGTTTTCGAACTAGATACGAGCTTTTAATTCCAGTTTTAAAGAGATTAAAATCGATTCTGGACAGTTTGCGCAGACTAGGTTCTTACAGATTTTATTCGAGTTCGCTGCTGGTAATGTACGACGGTGCAGACATTTCGGATTGCAAATTAGATAATCACCAAAATGGCTCAAAGTCCAATGAAAGTCTCGATCGTGATAATGCAAAATGTTCGTGCTGTGATGACCAAAGTACTTTCGATAATCACGCGTCTGTAAACTCGAAAAGAGACAGTTGTTCCCATGTTCTTCAAAACTCGGGCGACCAAAAAGCTTCAAACGGAAGGTCGGCTCATTTCGACATTCGAATGATCGACTTTGCCAAATCAACGCATCAAGACATGGACAAATCCATGATACACGACGGGCCAGATCATGGCTATATATTCGGTCTCACCAATTTAATAAAAATCTTAAAGGAAATACTCAAACTTGAAGCGCCGGCGCATGTTTAAATTCAAATTTTTACAGTCAGATCGATGCACTTAACCTATACCCACCCCATTATAATTAATATCTATATTTCGTCCATGTTTCAGTAAGTGTTCCAATATTACTCCTCGTGCAGTCAACTTTATTCCATCTTTCGTATCACCTTAATACTCAGTAGGCTTGACTTAATCTGTGCAATGTTTCTAATGTTCCATTGTGATCTTTTTTCACTAAAATGTTGCTAGGTTTTTGCCATTTTTGCATTGCGATTTTACGGTCAGGTTTATAGGTATTATCATAGTTCGTACTTTTTTTTTTTTTTTTATAAAAAAACATCCTTAATAATCTGTAAGATTTTAGTTTTCTGGAATGTATTGTATTTGTTTTACCTAAATGTTAGTGTTTGGTATCGCTTAGCGTTATAAACAAGAATGGCGAACTTTTATTATAATCAAGATTTTCTAAAATTGTACTCAGTTTACTTGCTTCATGTTTCTTAACCGAGATTGTAATGTTTAAGGAATATTTCTCTGTTACATTCTTGTGAACTTAATTGTTGTTATTGACCAAAAATTGGCAAAAGTTAAAAAAAAATACATTCCGCAATCTGCACAAATGAAACGACAATCATTGTTTAAAACAATCTCACATTTGGGTCTTATTTTACCACACATTTATAACATTACTGGATTGTTTATTTGTCGTTTTTTCTTATTATTTAAATATAGTAAAAAATTGGTCGTAGTTACAAAGAATGTTAATGTGATGTTGTGTAACATGTTTTCGAAATTTGTTTTACAGTTTAAATTATTTTCTGTAATAAAAAAAGCTTATCCAAATGGTGTTTTATCTAATGTATTTAGTAAGATAGCCTGCGTTTACTTTAAATTAAAATCTTATTTGCAATGAAGTGAATTGTAATCCGACAGATAATAGGTTAACTAAGGTTGGATTTTACACCTAATTATATATTCCCCTGAGTAATTATTGCAGATTTTTGTTGTATTTGATTGACGTTAGTGTTCGTTAGCTATTAATAAAAGTAATCCTGCTATTTTAATACATTGTTTATTCAATACGGTTAGATTATAGAGATATCTCTTTTGAAACCAGTATGTAATAAAATTAAAAAAAAAGAATAATCGCTTTTTTATTTATTGTAAAAGGATTTTAAAGTAGTGTATATTCACTATAATCATTTAAAGCAAATAGGATTTTTGCCGGTGTCATTTACCATAATCCAGTATTTTTACATTTAGTTATTTAAATAACTGCAAACGTTTTTTAAAATTAATCTTTAACTTATTTATCAAGTAAACTTTTGCTTTTTTGTTGTTTTTTGGGTTTGTTTGATATTGAATAAAAATTAATTACAGCTGTTTGAGGATAAAGTAGATATAAAGAAAAAAGGGAGAAGCCGAATTAGAAGCGATTATGGAATCGAGATTACAACCCACTAAGGTCACGTGATCAGTTTTCGATTCCTTTTTCTCTGTTCCGCGTTGTCGTTGGGTTGCATTTTAAATTTCTTTTGGCGTTTTAATTATTATACTAAAGCGATCGTACTACTCGCTTTTAATTTAATGAAAAGTTAGCTTTAGACTGTGTTATGAATTATTGAATTTAAAGTTATTGTTGCTTCAACGTGAGAACAAAATTAAAATTTAACTTAAAATTGTTACGTCTCTTCTAATTTTTGATCTAATGCCAATTTTTTGCAGTTGACCGTGGGAAAATAGATAAGGTTTTTTAATAGTTACTAAAGAAAAAAATCATGGATTCATTTGATCAGGTTCGTTAAGTTGTAGCGTGACTTCATATGCATGTTAGAGGATGTTAATGGATATAATTTTGGTCATAAGCTTTATAGTACACGACGTTTAGCTTAAGACAATTTAAGGAGTTAAGATTTTGTTAAAAAAGTTATTTATACTTAGTTAAAATGTTTTTATGTAATAGTCAAACGGAAATGAAACTATAAACGAACCTGAACAACAAAGAAAATTGTTCATAGGAGGGTTAAGTTTTGACACAACAGACGATAGTTTACGCGAATATTTCAATCAAAATGGTGGTGAAGTTACAGGTAACGTTAAACTTGCTATTAAGTACAGTCAATGTGCCAATGCATTTTGTTGCCCATATTACTTGTTTAAAATATTGGTTTATTTGCAAAAAATATAATGGTCTGCTATATTTTTTAAAGACTGTGTCGTTATGAAAGATCCAAAAACCAAAAGATCCAGAGGCTTTGGTTTTGTCACATTCAAAAGAATAAAAATGGTAAGAAACTTAGATATATATGGGCAATTCTTCGGTAACGGAATTACAATTGCTGTGGTTTACAAACTTTTAATTTTTTTTTTAATATAATTAAAATCATTTTTTAAGTTAAAACAACCCATATATTGCCATTCTAAATTTTTATAAGCATAGAAGTCCAGTTCGAACTTCTTAAAAATTGAAAAATGTTTGGTAACGGAATTACGCCAATAAATTAGATATAAAAAGTTGGGTAATACTTACAAATTATGTATATACATACAATGTTTGATGAGTTTTGGTATATATATATATGTTTAAACATAATTTGTTTTTACAACAGGTTGATGCAGTTATGAAAAAAAGACCCCATCAATTAGATGGCAGAACAGTTACCCCAAAACGTGCAGTTTCTCGAGAGGTATACCTGGGTTAAACTTGCCTCAATTTTTATTTTTAACAAAAATATTTAAACAAATAAAAAAATTATAAAGGATTCTGAAAAGCCAGGAGCTCATGCAACTGTGAAGAAAATTTTTGTTGGTGGAATTAAAGATGACACAGACGAACTTCCACTTAAAGAATACTTTAGCCAGTATGGCGCAGTAGATCTTGTAGAGGTATAAACTTTTAAAAATACTTTGAATTTAAATTCAAATAAAAGAACTAAGAGTAACTCTGCTGAATTTTAGCACAAGTTTTAGTATTAATTTTTTTTATAGGTAATGGAAGACAGAGAAACAAAGAAAAAGAGAGGATTCGCTTTCGTTACTTTTGCGGATCATGATCCGGTCGACAAGATTGTCAGTAAGTAACTTTTACAACTTTTACAACTTTTAAAAAATGTTTAACATTTTTAATGAACAAAATATAAAAAAATTTTTATTTAAGGTCAAAAATATCACACCATTAATAAGCACAACTGTGAAGTGAGAAAAGCGCTACCAAAAAATGAACTCGACAAATTTAAGCCAAAACCAGCTGGAAGATATGGTAAGCCTATAGTTGATTACATTATATATAGTTTTGCAAGCTTGATGTAAGGTAATCTGGGAGGATCTACACACTTCCCGGCTCTGCCTGTGTGGTGTTGGAGCGTCCTAAAAGTGACGTATATTCTGAGCTACAACATCATAAAATAACTTAAAACATATTTTATTTTAAAGTTTCTTAATTTAAGAGCTCTAAAGAAAAAGTGTTTTAGTCACTGCATATTCCTTACACGCCTTATAGCTACTAGCTAGCAATAACCAAGATGTGAAACCATGCATGGGACATTTTTTCCCTTATAAAGTTTAATTAATTTTTACTAAAGAATGAAACTTTAACAAAATTTTGTGTTTTAATAGAGGATCGACCACCAATGGATCAGTATAGAGACCGGGAACGTGATTACAGAAGATCGCCACCTCGTAAGTTTATAAATTATTTTTTGTTTTTGGCAGTCAGTAGTTTCATACTCTTTGGGGTTAATTTGTCAAGCTATGATGTATGTATCTAAACTTAAAAAGCCCATTTAAAGATCCTTAACGTATATTTATACATTTAAAATGTAAGTAACTAATGTTTTTTTTTGTTTAGCATATGCCTATGAACGAAGAGGACCACCTGGTAAGTTAAATATTTGTGTTTACTTTTCTTTTAGCTGTTGTTTGTTTAATTTTGATATAAGGTAATCTGGGAGGATTTACACACTTCCCGGCTCTGCCTGTGTGGTGTTGGAGCGTCCTAAAAGTGACGTATATTCTGAGCTACAGTATCATAAATTAACTTAAAACATATTTTATTTTAAAGTTTCTTAATTTAAGAGCTTTAAAGAAAAAGTGTTTTAGTCACTGCATATTCCTTACACGCCTTATAGCTAATAGCTAGCAATAACCAAGATGTGAAACCATGCATGGGACATTTTTTTATCTATAAATTTAATAATGGTATATATAATTGAATTGACAAAAACTTCTCGTTATTATTTGAAATTATTTGTATTTTAGCAGGCTATGAACGATACCCACCGATGCCGTCAAGTTACGATCGTTATGCAAGTCGTAAGTGTACCTTTGTTTTATAACCATATTTTATACAAAAAAAAATAAACACTCTTATATTTTTCAATTATAGATTTTGTAAACTTTTTTTTATAATTTAGCATATGAAAGATCACCCTACCCACCACGAGAATATGATCGATATGCTGCTGCTCCACCAAGAGAATATGCAAGTGAATATGGTGAGTTAGTAAACTCTGCTAAACAACAATAATTTTTTTAATATTTTTTTTTGTAAAATTAATAATAAATTATTTTTGTTAGATCGGTACCGTGAGGCAAGAGATCATTATGCACCACGTGGTAAGTAAATAAAAACAGTTTTTTTGCTGTTTGTTATAATGTGAATATTATTTATTTAATCATCGTTTACTTTTGTTTTAGATTATCCTCGAAGTTCATCTGAGTATTACAAAAGAGAAGGTAAGTTTTTATTTTTTGTATTTGGTGTATAAATGCAGATTAGACCAATCTGATAATTTAACATTTAATTTTAGGAGATAGTGGCAGTACATGTTGCAGGGGAGACAGGTTCAGTTCAGCTCTCTTATCTTACCGTAGACCTTCATATAGAGAAAGAGATTATATTGACTACTACCAGCCTTACAGTGAGAAATTCAGGCAGACGTATAGCTTATCTCCAGAGCCAGTTCTTAAATCCAGGTTAGCTTTACCAGCACCAGGAGATGTGGTAGGAAGTCCTTTATCAAGCCGAGAAACTTCACCTTTGTCAGTTTATAAGCCAGTGATCATCCATAGAACAGAATGCAGATCAAAGTTGTACTTAACTTCAGATCACAGACAGTATAGGTCGTCAGGTCAGTGTGATTTATGTAGCAAAAGAAAGGTAACAGAATTTCAGTAAAGTAATAGTAAGATTTTTTCTACCTCAGCGTTGTAGAAATGTTTTTATTATTTTTTGTTACTTATTTAACTTAAATAATGCTACCACATATTTTTTAGGTAACCATTTTTATTTTTTTTAAAGGTTACAGCGAAAGGCCATCTAGCTATGAGAGCTACCCTAGAGAAAGTAAGTTTGTTTTACTTAGTTCATTTATTTTTTGATATAAGGTAATCTGGGAGGATTTACACACTTCCCGGCTCTGCCTGTGTGGTGTTGGAGCGTCCTAAAAGTGATGTATATTCTGAGCTACAGTATCATAAATTAACTTAACATATTTTATTTTAAAGTTTCTTAATTTAAGAGCTTTAAAAGAAAAGTGTTTAAAGTCGCTGCATATTCCTTACACGCCTTGTAGTTACTAGCTAGCAATAACCAAGATGTGAAACCATGCATGGGACATTATTAATAATCTTTTTTCTGAAAACAAAATCAAAATAAATATTATCATGTTAAACGAGAATTAATTTCTTAATACAGGCGAACGTGAAAGAACTACATTGCCACCAGTTGACAGAAGTCCACATGAGCGTTACAGCAGCTCGCATGCTACCGAGAGGTTAGTTTAATTTAAAATAGTTTACAAATTTTGTGATGCCATGTTTTTCAAGCAAAACACTATTAGTAGGGAGTCAAGGGAAGTACGGGAACGAGATCCTTACACGCGAAGTGCAAGCTCAGCAGCTGAGTATGATTACTCAAGAGTCAAATCGGAGAGTAAGTATATTACATGTGTATTTCAAGCCTAAAATTATAAAGTTTTAAAAACTTGCGTTATCGCTGTGTTGTGTTCTTAGGCAATGGTTATGATTATTCATCGTACATGAACAGTAGCAGTAGTTATGGACCAATGAAGAGTTCATCATCTTACAGCTCTCGTTCTGGACCATACAGCAGTAAGTGTGCATCATCAGACATTGCTGTTTCTAATAATTTGTTCGAACCAATAACTACTCAACCATGAAAACTTTTTTTAAAAAAATTTAAATTGTTATCAACTTACAATTATTTTTAGGTTCTTCTTATCCTAGCTCTGCATCGGCTCCTAGTGGAAGCTCTGCAGCTGGTTACTCGTCAAGTTCTCGATATTAATTTTAGTTTAAATCACTATTGGTAAGTATTGCAGGCCAGAACAGGCAAGGCCCGTTAAGTGGAGTTTATTTATTTGAAGTGTAGAATGATGTAATTCACAACTGGCATAACAGGCATATAAAGTGAAAAAAAAGCTAAAATCCCATCCTTTCTTTTAACATGCCCAGTCTTGATAGTTACAATTACATTTCAAATATGTGGCACAGCAATAACATATACCAGACCTTCAGTTTTGAATTACTCATTTTGTAAACTATATTTAATTAGTTTAACTAACATATCATAGAACCAAATCTAAATATAGTTTATTTTCAGTTATTTAAAAAGTCCATTTAGTTACTTAAGTAACACAGTCATAGTTTTGAATGTATTTTGGCATGAATTTGTGTTCTGCAGAGTGACTTTAAGGCAGCACAGCATTTTTCATTGTTGTTTCTGCCTTTAGTTGATTGCTCAGTGTACCAAGTCTGGTGTGATTGTGAAAATGTTGTGGTTTTGTGGCAGTTAAATAAGGAAAGTGTTTATTGTAACTAAAGTCTTGGTTGTTGTGCAAAGGTTACGATTTTTTAAAGTTTGGTCAAAAAGATTGGAAATATAAATTATATGTGCATTGATTAAATGGTATGAAATTTTTTGTTGTGGATGAATAAAATGTGTGTTTATGATAGTTAAATGTGCATAAATGATGTGGGTACAGTAATAAATTGGATTGGTGTTGTCAAAATTAAAAAGAAAATTAATATATCAGCATTTCATACCAAAGACACATGCGTAAGCCCTCTCCTTTAAATTTATATTATTTTATTTTCCTTATTTTTTTACAGACAGTAAGTCAGCGTCTCAAAATCCACTCTCACCTGTAAATATTTGAGTTATGAACATATTGAGCTGGTTTTATATACCATACAAAAGTTTGCCCTCAATTATTTTCTTACCAATTGCCAATGTTGAGGCCACTCAAAAAAAAAATTGTGCGTTCATCATTGATATAAAGAGTAAGCTGCGCGAAATTCGAAGAAAGTTTATTTTCTTTTAATTGAAGATCAGCACAGCATCATATTGTCAAGTTTTAACGTCGAACTAACTAGTCTATTATTACGTTATTGATAGACTCGAAGAGACTTTTTTGGTAGTGTGTTGTTTTTAATGTGATTCATGTAAAGACAAGTATTTATTAATTCCAACGAAAGCAGCCCAACCAAGTGAGCTCTCTGTACAACATTGTCATTTCCGTCAGTGCGTAACTGTTTTGTTTATAGTCCTAGGCCTTAACCTAGTAAGCTTATTAGCCCTTTTTTTAGAAATTATGCCACTATAGTTTCTTGCTAAATTTACTTCCTATTTTACTTGGCTTGTTAAAGTTTATAGTGAGTGTATAAAACCAAACTACCCTAAATTTAAAAGTCTTTAGTAATTTAAGTGGAGGCATAAATAGAAAAGAACAAAAAAAACTAATAACTAGCATGTTTATCTATTTGCATAGTTAGATATTATTATTATTTTTAATTGGCGGTTTTAGATTGATTGACTGCTGTAGGACTTAACCTTTTTAAGTTTCTTTTTAAACAGGAACAACTGCAGCTGTGTATATATTCATCGTGTTGTCTTGTTATACCACTGCCTTGTTTTTATCATGTGTTTTCAATAACCAACTTATTTTAACGATATCTTATTACAATTTTTTTTTCAATTCTGATTTTTGGCTGGTTGCAGAAACGTGGTAGTTGTTATAAATAGACATTTGTTTTTGCTGTAATCATTGTTAACTGGCAATCTTACTTAAAATCGCTTCACAATTTTTGCATTTTTTTCCAAATGAAATAATCAATTGAATAAATTTCAAATTTGTACATTTTATCCAATATAAACGACTCTTTGACACTTTTTAGCGTATTGGTTTGGAAACTTTTTAAATTCATGTGACAGTTATTTTTTACATCTTCATCTTAGTTGAGTGAAGTACTTCATCTTTAGTTAAAGTGGTGGTGTATTCATTTATCGTTGTTATTTGTTTAGTTCAGTTTTTGCTAGTGTTATTTACTGTTCAGTTACTATGTTAATGTTCTTTAAAGCAAAGTCAGATAAATAGTTCTTATTATAACCAACACTAACAGTATTTTATTCAGTTTAATCTTGGCTGTAAATTCCAAGGATAGCATTTGTAGGAAAACTAACAAGCCGTCCCCCCCAAAAAAAAATTACTGGGATGGAAATAGTAACACTGGGTTATGTAACGGGTACCTTAATATTTGTTTAGCCATTAGCAGGTAAAGAAGTTTGACAAAAACGCCAGATACAAATATTGCGCTTTTTGAATAGTAAACACAATATACACCAGTTACTATTTAACAGAATTACGTAATATATGATTTACACCTAAATAAAACCATATGTTAAGCTTAAATTTAATCGCATTTTAAGAAATTTAAAAATTTCTGTCCTATTTTACAAAAAATAGAAATTAAAAGCATCTTTAATCAAGTATCTTATTGTAAAAATAACTGTTTGTATGCGCTAAAATTTGGTAGCCGCTGGAGGGCATGTAAATAGTCATGTGATGCACGAAAATAGCGACCGGATGTGTGACGTAGTAGTTTTAAGTAAGAGAGAAAAACGTCACGCATAAAAAAGGTTTGACAAGGCTAATTTCAACAAAGAGTGAAAACAAGCTTAAGTTAAGAGATATATGGGGATAAGTAAAATAAAAGAGAAGTAAGAGTGGGATTCATTCGAGCGATTAGGAGGAATGTGAGGTCTAGATGGCTTACCAAAACATTTGATTTAACTTTGGCTTATTCCGTTTTTTTACTTCGCTGTATAAGATGATTAGAAGCATGCTTAAAATTTTAAATTATGTTTATTTAAAATCAGTTAAAAAAATAAAACTGAATATATTTTGAGATAGCGTAGCAAAAACATAGTTTTGTTAAATTATTTAAAAGGCCCAATAAATATAAATTCGTCAAACCTGGTACATATAACTAACGCGACGCGATAAAAGTATTGTTAGGTCAAAAAGTAAGTAATGCCTAGATGAAAGTTCAAATTTTAGTGACTAAGCATTAAGTATTTGCATTGACTTGTTAATGTTTAACGAATATTAAACCTTAGTTGGCATCAGACCACTTAAACTTAAATTTCACATGCTTACATATGTAACTGTTGTATTAAGCAACAACTTATAAGCAGATAAGCGTTTAAATATTTGTGATATTAAAATTTTACAAAACAAGACAGGAAATTTTGTAGTTTAAGAAAATTATCGCAAGCTAATTAAAAGCCATCTTTACCTTTTTTACCTATTGAATAAATCTAAGTATTATATTTAATATTAAATGTTTAAGTACGTCGCAATTAATAATAAATTATATTTCAAGTTAAATTAATTACTGATAATTTATATTTTAACAGGCATAGCCTTTATAATAAGCGATTAAAAGACGAATAGCCCCGACTTAATTGTTGGCGTCTGTATATATCTAATTTTTTACAAGAAAGTGATTCAACTTCGGGTTACATATACAAGGTAACTTATTTGTTATTATTTAGATTTTAAGGTTATCAAATTTCAAATTTTTTTGATACTTTTTTGGTCTGACGTTGGCATGTATAAAAATATTAAAAAAATTAAGGGATATATAAAGAGTTTTAATTTCCGATGTAATTTTAATATAGCGTTTCACGTGCAATTTTGTTTATTTGTTTATCAGTTACACGGGTTGGCATTAAAATATTATTACATATCAAATTGTTTGGTCAAGTTTTTTGCCTTCAATTTTTTTGTTGAAATAAATTTTTTAAACTTTTTAATTCGTTTGTATTTTCAATAGTATAACAAATTAAAACTAGACAAGCTTTTAAACGTAATACTTCTAAGATTTTGCCATTACAATTAGATTGATACGATATGCATAGGTAATTAATTACTACTCGTTGTAGAATTCTAGCGATTAAAAACATGACAGGCTAAAATATTTCTGCTTATTATTAATGTTTTTTTCATGCATTTTTTGTCTAAAAATAATCTATTTGTGCCGGTCTTATCATGATTTTTAATAAAAAATGTCCACTATTATTAATTTTTGTTTTGTATGTTGGCAAGCCTCTAAATTTTACCCAATCAAAATTTTGCTAAAAATCTCACGTGACTAGTACTGATAAATTAGTATGACGTATTGATTGTTCTTAAAACGTAAATGCTTGTTTTTAAAAGGTTATAACTTTGGTAATTGTAACTGGCAATGCATTAAAAAACAAGTTTTAAAAGGCATAGTTTATAGTAAACAGTGAATTAAGTCAATATAGAAGTATTTGATGAGTTTTTATCCTTCGTTATGGGTAGGTAAATGGCATAAAATGATTAGTTAATACGGACAGATAAAACTACTGTTAAATGTACTTCAAATTTTTAAATGTATAGCCTATGTAAATTTTCCCAAATTTATTAAAGCAACCTTAAAAATGTTAACGACTACATATAAAGTCTAGTCTAAATTTAAACGCGGGACTTCTTAAAATGAATAATCGTGTATGAAATGGATTTATTTTTAAATATATTCTAATGCTTTGAATATCAAGTTTAAAATAATTTTTTAGGTAAAAACGATTTAATTTTTTTATTTTTAATTAAAGTATTGCGCAACTTTAAGTTATTGTAAAAAATACTTATGGTTATATTTTACATTGCTTTTTATTAATATTTTTTTATTAGATTTTGAGAAGGCCTAAAAATAACAACATGGCATCGGATTATCTACTAAATCTTCAGGTAAATATTTTGTAATTTCCCTTTTTATAAACAGCTTACGTAAGGGAGTTTTTTGGGTTAAAATTGTATACTCTACATTATGTATTAGTGTGAATTTTGCATTTATGATTGATTGTGATTTACGTAGGTAGCATACGCGTATTAATTGTATTACATAAACATGTGTTAATATGGTATATAGTGCCATAATTTATTACCAGTGTTATTAGGTTTTGCATGTATAGTGTGCAAATCGCTATAAAGTTAATAGAAAGTACCTGTTTGTTCCATGCGCGTGGTCAACCAATTAATGTACGTCATAATTTTTTGAACGGAAAATGATTAATTAGATTTCCAGCAACAAAAATTTAGACAAATTAAATTAGGTTCTGTTTCATTTCGGTGGCGTGTCATTTCTCATTCCCACGAATCTTTTGTTTTTGTCTGGTCAAAATAATGTTTTGACAGAGCAGTTCGTGCGTGTTTTTATCCATTAATAAATATGCCATATTTCGACGCGATCTTTGTGTTAAATACGTTTTTTTTCATTACAGTAACGAGTGGTTCTTTAAAAAAATATCAGCTTGTTACTTATTTTCATTTTTTATTTATACACTGTTATTTAAGTGAAATATTGCGTTAAAATGTTTATTAGTTTTACCATTTGAGAACGTTTTAAAATACAAACGCATTGATTGACCTTTGCTTTTTATTAAAACGTTATGTTAATATCAGTTGCGTTTTCCTTAGTGGAAATACCATTTACGAATTATGCCTAAATATGTTAAAATTTAGATTTTCGGATATTTAATTGTAACAAAATTTGTTCTAAATTTAAAATTAACGATTTCACCTCTCAAATCGTTTAATTATTATGTTTAAAAACCTCTACAATCTCTACATCTTTAATAGCTCGGTTTTTTTAGGTAATGACATATTATCATAAATCTTGGTTTAAAATGTCAGTACAATGATAGATTTTAAAGGTGTTTTCTTATATTACCAAAAACCATTTTATCAAAAAAGTACTTCTGAATTTTTGACATTTAAGGTCATTTTTCAGAAAGGGGTTTTGAAAAAGTTTATTTGTCAGTAAAAATGGCGTTGTCTGGGATATAGTTTTTGGTAAAACTCTGATGCGGTAAAATTGTTTTTGGTGAAATGTCAGTAATTCAATTTCAAAACATTTGACTTAAAAAATTTAAATTTAAAAAGAAATCTTGAGGATAAGTAAAAATAACGTTAAAAATTAATTATAGAAAATATGTAATTTGTTATTGAAATACGATAACCGATTTTACCGTTAAAAACCCATCAGTTATTTACCAAACCGGGAGAATATAACGCAATTTGTAAAAATAGCAGGTATGATGAAATGCCACATTCTGGATTAGTGTAAATTTTAATTAAAGCTTTTCTCAATAAATAAGGCCAAGTTGACACGATCTGAATTATTTTTCAGTAAACGAAATTTTCAAAATTTATTTTTATATTATTTCACATTTTGGCGATTTATAAAATGTAACAGTAATTCTCTATATTTCGATTTATAATTTTCTAAACAAAATTGTTCCTATAATAAGGCCGTGTATTTTGTCCTATCCAATTAAATTTTATTATGTAAGTGGCTTAAATATGTCTTATTACATTTTAAAGTCATGTGGATGTTTACAAGAAATAATTTTGTAAGTAATATAATATGTATTTGAGTTATATCGCGTGCGTTTTGCAATTAGAGTAATTCACTTTTGTATAAGGCTTGAGTGCTCTTTACCCACAAGTCTGCGTTTCATTACAACGCCAGCATTTTATCTTAGGACCATAGACGCCTGGTTAAATGAACGTTGGAAAATAAGTTGATTCCTTAATGCGATAATTCTATGGGGCGGTGAAGTCCTCTTAAAAATTCATATTTTTATCTGTCTGTACAGCTTTGCTACTTAACCCTTTACTTCTACATTAGGTCTGCTTTATGTAGTAATATGCATAAGACTGTCAACTTAGTAGAAACATGGTTGGCATTGAGTTCAGGGCATAAAATATGAGTTCAATCATATTAATAAGTTGACATAAACACTGATAAATTGATTTTAATAATTCTAAAAATTTGCTGTTGTTTGTTTTTGTATTATTGCCAAACACGGTTATTAGAATTAATGTAGGCATCCGTAGAATGATTTAAATATTAAGTTTAAATTTAACAGTTCGGAATTTTTGAGTTTAAAAATCGTGTCAAAATTTTAATTTTTAAAGTTCATTTGACTTGTAGAAAATAAACAGGACCACTGCTAACGCCTTGATCTTAAAATAATCTCGTCAAAACTTATAATTTTCCAAGCTTATAGTTTTGATTAAAGTAAAGCGTTTTTACCTTTAATTGTTTAATATTTCATAAACCCGAAATTGTTTAAATTCGGCTTTGTTTAGTTAAGTTCCATATTGTAAAGGTTCAAAGTTTTTTCGAAAATAATTTTTACGATAAGGGGTTATGACTTCAAACGGATTTCCAAACTATGGCACTTTTGTCCTTGATGATTAAATAGCTTTTGCAAATCAACATTGGCAAAAGACTTGTCATTTTCTCAATTCCAATATCTATCACTCATCACTCAATTTATTTACTTATAAGCCCATTAAACATCCGTTTTTTGGATTGCGTTTATTATTTAGTAATCCATTAAAAATTAACTATTTGTTTGCATTTTTAATAACGTTAAAGTCAATGGGTCACTTCTTGAATCGAAAAACAAGTTTTAATAAAAATCGGTATGGATGTTTTACCTTACGTTTTATTTAATGAGCTAAAATTTATGTCGTTTGAAATTATCATTTAAAGGTCAAATACATGTATTGTAAAAACTGGATATTTTACTTTGTCTAGTTAAACATTGTGTATGGATTTATTTAAACATGCTATTGGCTTTGTTTTTTGAATCGTATTATATATCTTAAACTTTACGTTACCCTATGTTTTATTAATATCGCGCGTTACTGTTGATCGCGTTGGGGCTTTGTCTTCAAACGAAGAGGAAAGGTCTATTTACACTTAAAGGTGGTACGATCACGCACCGGTTGCGTGATACGCGCATGAATGGTATTTTTTTACAGGTTTAACCTTTGTACACCTCTAGTCAATTTTGGGCAACAGCGTAAAACGTACCTGGAAATTTTTGTATTTCTTATTACTTATTATTTTTTTTAATTGAATCCCAATTAGTTTATGCAAATTAGAATGATATAAAATAGGTAACAACTATAATAGATATTCCACTATATTCAATACTAACAATTTAAAATTTTTTATTTTTTTTTTATTTTTATTGGAATTTTTTTAAATGTTGTTGTATATTATAACTATTCATTTTAGTGATGGCACTTGAAATGTTGACGTCACAGCATATATTGATATTATTTTCCTGCTTGGATATACCAGTTTTCCTGTTCAGTTTTATACATATTTGCGATGCGAATGTTATTCGTAATACCAGCTTTAGAATATGGTACCTAATTTGGCAAACTTAGTGCGTTCACCCATAAAGTTTTTTTGTTTTGTTACTTAAAAAAATCGTTTTTGTAAAAGTTTTTTGCCATTATGATATTTTAAAATTACACTATTATTATTTTAGCGCTCATACTTATTACGTTTTTTTTTCCGAACACGTTGTATAAATAGTACAGTTTAAATAATATAAAAGACGTTTAAAAATTAGCATAATATCTAAGAAAGCTTTTGAACTAGTATTTAAAACCTTGTTGTGACATTGTATATGTCGTCGGGATTATTTATAAATTTAGAAAAGTTGACGTTGTTTTCAACTTATTGCGTCATTTTAATAATTGGTATCCGCGCGATGGCGTAACATGTTTCCCTTTTTTCCGACGTCATTCTCTCAAAAATCACATGATTGACCGGTTGACTGCGTTCAATTGAGCTTTGTCATATAACGGTGCTTTGTGCCAGGAACATACGTTAAGCGTAAGAAAAAGATATTGGTTATTCTTTGTTGTAAAAATAACATTTCTAATTCGTTTAATAATTTAAAAAGGTGGTTTTAGAAAAGACAGATTTTTTTCCAATATATATTACAGTTTCTGTCAGAGCAGTTAACTCTAACGCAGTTTAAATTGGTTGTTACGTAACTGACTAATATTTTATTTTCCTATAAAGAGGTAACGATCATAAACAAGATGCAGTAATAAACTATTAAAATAAGTTTCTGTATAACAGAAGAATTATTCTGCTTTGCTCAAACCTTTGTTTCTTTTTGATTGAAAAAAACAAGATGCTTCATTAAAACGATTTTCATCAACAAAACAATGCAAATCTTAAATAACAACAATGCGTGGAGGAACAAGAAGCACAATGTGGTGCTTGGACTTCTCGATATTGCCTTATTCTTGGCCCTTGCTGGTCGATTTGGTCTTGAAGATTTGTTGTACCACGATGATCCTTTGTTATTAGAAATGGCAATGGACGTAGCTGCTATAAATGGCCCGGTAACAGGTCTTACGATGAACAATAGATACCTGGAGTTTAACCATGGTGAAATATACAATTCCAAGTTAGATGTGCCACATTTTAACAACTTGTTGTCCGATTATGAAACTGTCATGGATGACACGGAAAGGCGAATAACATTTCAATCAGAAAATGTTACTGATGGTAATTTCACGGAACAGGAAGTTAATACTTTGACTGCAATGGTGTTGCAAATATCACCAAATGGTCAACCTTCCATTGAAATTGAGGAACAAATTGTAGGAAATGAAAATGCAGACAATTTACATGAACAATCCTTTTTTCCAAACTTGGATATGCCCTTGCCTGTATTCGATGTGTTTGATTTTACATTAAATATGGAAAGGGATGACCTAGCAGAAGCATTTTCGAATGAACAAAATGAACAATTATTTGATAATACTGAAGAGGTGCGGTGGCAGGATTTTGTTGTAAATTCAAATTTAGCAAATCAAAGTGAAAGTCCAAAACAAAATGAAAATATTACTGAAATAGATTTTCAACAAGATATTGAATTTTTAAATGACACTCAATCCACCTCATCAAATAACACAACAAGACCTAGAACTACCTCATTGTTTAGTGATGAGAGTGGTATTGATGTAGAAGAATTTCGCACAACAACTAATCATGAGGATTCCTTATCTGATCATAAATTCTACACTAAACAAACTGATAACACTGTGCAAAATACTAATATTTCAACTGTGAATAATTTTACTCAAAACTCCAGTATAGCTTCTACTTCTAACAATTCAACTGGAAGACATAACATGGCATCTCAACATACTGTAAAAGATATTGAACAGCAGGTTAAAAATACATCCGTTATATTATATGCTACAAGTTAAGATAGCTGCGCTAAATAGCCCATATGGTTACCATCTGTACCAACTTTCTTACATAGGATAAACCCCATTTAAACTTGCAACAACTTTGTATTTGATTTAGTTTAAGGGCACAAGAATGAAGATGTGTGTGCAAGTGTGAAAAGTGTTTATATTTGTTATACTATTGTAGTCCAAGCAAAAACTTTGGTTTAAACTGGTATAGTTTGTAAAGTTATATTTACTATATTAGACCCTGTATTTCTCTTTTTAAAGGACATGGATCTAATGCAAAGCATGTACCAGCAAGATGTTGATCTTGGCTTTGAGTGGCAACACATATTTGAACCAAATCGACAAGCTGGGAAAGATGTTAATGAAACCAAAGTTCAGGAAAAAACTGACAACCAGTTGGTAAGTGAATTTACTAGACAAGCTTATAGACTAGGTTATGATCAACATTTTAATCTTTTAATATAGTGGTTTAAATTAATGTGATTTTAAAGAAGTTTAAACAAGTTGTATTAACTGTAATTAACCAATTTTTAGGGTGAATTTTTTGTTGATGGTGAGACGGGAGAACAAATTCCAATCAACCCCAACCAGATGAAGGTTTGTGTAAATTTTTTTGCCTCATTATTTATTAATATTGAAAAATGTGATGTCAACTTATTATTATGTATATACCTAGTTGCTTGTTATTGTTTTTTGGAGATTAAATTTTTAATTTTGTCATAATAGAATCAGTTGAACAATTCTCAACAAGTAAACAAAAATCAAACAAATCCGCAAACACAAATTGATTTTGATGAATATTTGGATATGCTTGAAACATCTATTGATACTGTTCAACCAGCAAAGAACATTAATCAAGTAAATTAAAGTTATACTTCTGTATTTTAGTTTGTATACAAACTTTACCTTTAATTTACCAAACCATGGTTTATTATATTAAATCAATATTTTTTTCTTAAAATTTTTGTTTTAAATATTTTAAATTATTCTTTTAGAATGACAGTTTCACGCGAAACAGAAATGACATGGTAAGAAATTTGTCGTCATTGATTGAACCTTTGGAAAATGGCACAGACAATGCTCCCATGGTAGGTTTTAACATAACAATTAGTAATACTTACGCATATAGTAAGTCAGTACTCTAAGTAATGAAGTATAAAGTGTAAAAATTATATTTTTTAACCTCAACATAAGTTTTTATAAAGATTATGTTTTTTAAGCCAACATATGTGGAAAATTAAAATTTGGTTTATATAAAATTATCATCAGCTGTTATTAAATCAGAGCAACAACATATGGGAGGATATCGAAAATTTGTCGGAATTGACAGGTTTAAATTTACAAGCAAATCAACCTCAAGATTCTTCTAATATAGTTCGCACAAACGTTAGGTAAAAACAAACTTTATCCCTGATAATTGTGTTATTTTCTTTTTGCATAAGAGATGTCAGAAAAAGAGTGTAAATTAGATAATGTGTTTTTGTCATACTGTCCTATTTTAAATAGCCAAGGGCAAATTACCTCGTCTTAGTCTAAAATTGGTGACGCTGCCCAAAGTTGATTTGGCTTAAAATAATATTTTTGTACGGATTTATTTTCCTCCCAAACTTTTACTAAGTTTGTTTTTGTATTTTAGATTGTCCAATGCAACTGCATTTCCTCAAGTTCAGCAACAACAAGAGAGAAGAAATCTTTATAATCAAACCAATTTGAACTACAACAATAAATATGGTATGTAATTGAAGATATTTTTTCTTTTATCGCAAAATTTTTTTTTCTGTAGGCTTACCTCAAAAATGGAAAAAAAAACTAATTTAAAATATCTACCAAAAAATTTATTAATTTTTTGTTATTTTTAAGACCCAGTTGTACAAACTGAGATTAAACCCCAGGCATCTCCCCCTGCTTACTTGATGCCAAATTACCCCACTCCACCCTACAACCCATCTCCTCAGAACTCACCCTTGTATGGGTTGAATAATGAGGATGGAATCCCAATGGAAGAGGGGCTTTCTCCAGGTCGGGTTCAAGATGGAGGTTTTCTGCTCAACAACCAACTCAATGAGTTCAGGCATCAGTCTGTGGATATGGGGGAAGCCCCACTTTTTGGGGCAGGGATGATGAACCCCCATTTGGCATTGTTGCCGGAGCCAGGGCAGGGTTTTTTCGATCAAAGCCCACCAAGCGATTATTCAAAGATGATGCCTGATATGGTTAATGGAAACGCACCAGTTAACACCTTTGGTGAAAACAACAATGTAAGTGTTGTGTCTTTTTGTGTTTTTTAATAAATTACAGTTCTCTTGAAATTCAATCAAAATCATTTTTTTTATAGAATTCTCCTTTTATGAATCCATCGCAAATGCCTTATGTGCCCCCTCCATTAGTTAACACCAACAACAATGGTTCTTCTCTTCAAACATTCCAGGGGAAAGGAGCAATAAGCACGGTGGAAAGAAGAGCAATTTCCGAGTCTTATGAAGAATCAGACTCTGGAGTTTCAATGGAGCACAGTCCACAAGGTAGAATTTTTGTAACTATTCGCAAGTATATACCTTAAATATTTTGGGAATGTAAAACTTAATAAATTAATTTTTATTTTATTTTTAGGTTTCAATACCACAAACATGTTTGATGATTCTTCTTTTCAATGTAAGTAATACAAAAGTTCATAATCAACTGATGAGTAAAGATTTTAAATGTATCAAAATTTGTAAATTAAAACAATTTTTTTTAACTTGTTTAGCTTTGTTGGATGACCAATCGTTCCAATTGACTGAGATTACAGCAATCAACCATAATCATACTTATGATGGAACACCTAATGGCACTAAACCAAAAACTCTTAGAAGGTAAATAAAAAATATTAAATCATTGTTTAAAAATTTACCCCATAACAAAAAATTGCAGTCAATAAAATTCTGAAATTTTGTAGGAAAAAGAATGATGGTTCGGCAACGAATCGTGAATCTCGCGATGAGAAAAAAGCTCGCGAACTTAACATCCCATTTACTCTGGATGAGATTATTTTATCGGCTGTCGAGGATTATAACGAGATGTTGGCAAGGACCCCATTGAGCCCAGAACAACATACTCTTATTAAGGATATCCGTAGACGTGGAAAAAACAAGGTATTTTCCTTTAATATTTTGTTATAAAGATGTTTAATCGTCATAATACATATTTTAATATTATTCAATCTTTTAGGTTGCAGCACAGAATTGTCGCAAGCGAAAAATTGAGACAATCACCGGAATGGAAGATGACGTTGATTTGTTGAGACAACGAAAACAACAACTCGTTGATGAACAACATGACATGGATGAGGCTAAAGACAATATTAAGCTTCGATACACTGCTCTTTATCAACAGGTACCTTTCAAAATCAAATTTATATAAAAAAGATCAACATTCGAAAAACACAGTTTTGAACTTTTTTTATGTAAAATTATTTTTTTGTAGATTTTTAGTTCATTGCGTGATGATGCTGGTCGACCATATGACTCATCTCGATTCAGTCTTGAACAGGTAGAGGGCGCTATTTTGCTTGTGCAACGAGTCAACCATGATGACCGACGCCGTCACAATGATAACCATGACAACCAACAACCAATGGATCAGGATGACGGTCGCGTTGATTTCTCAAAAGTTAAGCTCGAAAAACAAGAATAAAAATTAAACTTTTATTTCTTTCTTTGAACTGCAAGCACCAGTTTAAGCCAAGTGGTAAAGTGCACTTCATTGTACAGATACATTTGCGAAGACGATTTTTTCATTTCTATTTGGTTTTTGGGGTCGACCACCTTAAATCTGGTCTTAGTTCCATGATAGCTTTTTTGTATAGAAATTTTCTGCTTTTTTTAAATAATTGCTCTACCTGTCTCGGTGTACTACTGTAATTAGATTTCAAAAACTGTCTACATTAACTTTTTACATGAAAGAGTAACATTAAGTTTCAAGACTATGAAAAGTTCCTGGTTATTTTTTAACAAATAGATCACTTTTTTTTGAACTGCGGTATGCCTTGTTATTTGTATTGCTTTGTATATATAAACATTGTTAATATTTTTAAACTTAACAGTGATATGATGGATTTAAATTGCACTATGGTACACACAATTTACACTAACACAAAATCTCATATTTCCAAAATATTTTTGAAAAAAATAAATTATTTGTGATAAACACCTTTCTAGATCTGAAAGAGTTAAAAAGTTGGATGTTATTGTAAATTGTTTGCATTTGGATTTCATGTTATGGCATTTATTAATTATTTATGTACAAATAAACATGAGCAACTATGTAGTCATGTTTTTTAATATAATGAATGTTATTTAAAATGGGGGGGCATTTATATTAAATGAGTTATATATTAACAACATTTGCTAGTTTAGTAATATCCATTTGTAAGCTTCTTATTTTTTGCTAAAAAAAATTTTTGTCGAAAAGTACAAGTTTATTTACAATTTTAACATAAATGGAACAAATACATCAATAAAAACTAACTAAATATTTTACCAAACTAAATCACATAAAAAATATAACACTTAATGTTTTACTTCCATTTTTGTGTTTATTATGAAAACTAGGGTGGACATTTTTGAATATTTAGCAACAGTTTGAAATTAACTCTCTTTGAAATTAAGAATCAGTTATTAAAATGCAAAGTTATGTTACGAACTTTTATTTATTTTATTTTGTAACTGTTCTTCTCTTTCCTTATCAATAACTTCCATTTCACGAATCAGCAAAGAAATTTGTGAAGAAATAATCGGACGATATTTTTTGCCTTGGCCAACTTTTTCCATTTCTTCTAAGAATGATTTTCTTTCTTCTATCTCTGCTTGAACTAAAAAAATATATTTAAAAATTACATTTACATACTTTTAAAATGAATAATTGAAACATTTTTCCAAATTGCCGGGTAGTTGTAGGCTTTATTATACTTTTTTATATACAAAAACTTCACATTAGATATTTATCGAAAAAGAGTAGCCTACGTAATAAAAAATTAAAATAATTTAACTTACTTTCATCGAATCTGTCAACAGGTGCATCATTTTTCATTTTTTCTCTTTGTTCCTTTAATTTTTGCTCCTTAGTTTTAGGTTTTACATCTTCGCCATATGCCATGATGTTGGAAAGTCTGTCCTTCTCCTTTTCAAGTGACTCTAAACAATATTTATTAATAAAAAATTAAAATTTTTGTGTTTATTATCAAATTTGTTTTTATTTGGAGAACTAACTTGTAGGCATAGGAACAAACTGGGGTCTGTCGTAAGCCCCACTTTCCGATATTTCATCCCTGGATTTCATGGAAGATAAAGGAACTCCTTTCATTGTAAATGACTTTTGCGGGGGAGGAAAACTCACTAGTTTAAGATCTCGAACGCTGCTGGTTGGAGGCACTCTTAGAGGAAGAGCATTTTCACCTAAAAATGAATTTTTAAATATAAGTTGTATGTTTGTTATGTTTTACAATTAAAACATTAGCTAATTTGATTACTTTTTATAGTTTCAGTTAATTTCCTTCTTTGAAAATTTGTTAATTTGGATTCTTCCATCATCACTGCAAAAAAATTAAACACAAAGTTCTTTTTTAAAATATCTTAATTAAGGAAATGTATAAACGGGAAAAATTAAATAAATAAAACCAACTGGCATTATAAACCTTAAAGATACAGTCCAACTTTTGATAATATTATAATCATTTAAAAACAAAACCTTTTAGTAATTCTTTAGTTTGATTGCTCATAGGAGCATGCGATGTTGGACCAAACATTCCTCCTTGTGCAACAGCTTGCCTTTTTGCCATTTTTTAGTTAGTATTTACGTGTAATGTTCCCTTAAAAAAAATTTAAATTGCTGAAATAGAACGTATCATTTGGCTTTATGATCTAATTTAAACTGTTGACAAATTGGTTAGTTTTGGTTTTTAGTATGCGGTCTGTTAAATAACCTGCAATTAGACATTTCGTGGTAATGCAAGCGTTATTTTTATAATAATTTATTTTTATTAAAAACGAGGTTGATTGTCAGTTTGCGTCTAATGTAGTCATAACACTAACAGAGTTGCCAACTATTTTTAAGAAAAAAGTTATATTAGCATGAGCCTATAGTTTTATTTACATAAATGCAAAAATATAAGGGTAAACAAACATTTATTAACCGAGGATTTATTAAAATTTTATTAAACTTAAGATTATGATTAATATAAAACGAACTTATACGTTTTAAAGGTGGTAATAAAATTTAAAACCAAATGCAAGTAAATGAACAATAGCTATTGCATAACTATATATTGCATTGTATATTACATTTATATTGTAATGTAACGTAAAGTTATATGTAAAAGTACGAAAATCGCTTTATATATAAAACGACGAAAATTGGTAAAATCTATTATAATATTTGGTATCTATATAGGCCTACACATGTTAAAGATTGCTTTTATTATTAGCTGAAGTTTATAATGTTGTCCATTTTTTTATTAAGTTGCATCGTAATGTTATATTAGCATAAAACGGTTCTTAAAGATAAACAATCATTTTTGTTTTATTAAATATAACATAGTTTTCTTTATTAACTTAAAAAAACATACATGTTTTACTTAAATACAGTTTTTTATGTATGTCAATTACTAAGAAATAGGATCATTATTGAAATACTAGAAGTATAAAAGGTGAAATACTTATTATTAAAAAAAAGCATAAGCATAAAACATACTTAGTGTAGGTAAAAAATCTTAAAATATATTTCCGGCTTGGTTCGTGACATCATGGTTAGTGCGTCTCTGCGAGAATTTCCTTAGCAGTTAGTAAGATGTGATAACATTACTGTTCTATTAAAAGTAGGTCGCTCTACAGTAATTTTCGAAAATATTTACCTAAATGATAACTAAACCTTATTATTTATATAGATCAATTTAAAAAATAATATTTTCATGCAAAAGCCATTCAAACGTCTTAAAAATGAAGTTTTTTGTTAAAATTTAAAATGGCCATTTTTGACGTTTTCTTTTTTTGACAAAATTTAATTAAAAAGCAAAATATATTTTTTATTACATTTTTCGTGTAAAACATTTTTTATGTTATAAAAGTTCTTAAAGTCACCTTTTTATTAAAATTTAGTAAAATGCTTTTTTTTAATTATAATTTTTGATGTTTTCTTTATTATGACGATTAAACATCTTGTTGTATTCGACAAAATTTGCGTTTTTTCGAAATATAATAAACATTTTCGATTTTTTTATGTGACACGTCGCCTTAATTATGTAAGTACGCATTAAAGCAAGGGAAAAAAACGTAATTATGGTTCGAAATCTTAGATTTCGAAACATATTGTTATTGTCATTATACTTCTTATTATTAATATTATTATTATTATGGTTCGAAATCTTAGATTTCGAAACATATTGTTATTGTCATTATACTTCTTATTATTAATATTATTATTATTATGGTTCGAAATCTTAGATTTCGAAACATATTGTTATTGTCATTATACTTATTATTATTATTATGGTTCGAAATCTTAGATTTCGAAACATATTGTTATTGTCAGTGTATTTATTATTATTATTATGGTTCGAAATCTTAGATTTCGAAACATATTGTTATTGTCATTATATTTATTATTATTATGGTTCGAAATCTTAGATTTCGAAACATATTGTTATTGTCAGTGTATTTATTATTATTATTATTATTATTATTATTGTTTTTATTCTTTCTAGTCAGAATTTTGAAAGACGATAACTTTTGTTCTTTAAAACTAAAAGTTCTAAATTTTTAGTATGTTTGTTATTATCCCACCGAATCGCAAACCTCCTATTTATGAAATTTAATTATCACTAATTACTAATTAATAGGTGTTTGTTTATTAAAATTTAAAGGTTGTTATTAATTTTTTAAATCTTGGTCAATTGTATATTATGATATTACTAACTCAAAAATAAATTAAAATTTTAATTTTTATCACTAATTACTAATTAAAAGGTGTTTCTTTATTAAAATTTAAAGGTTGTTATTAATTTTCCAAATCTTGGTCAATTGTATATCATGATATTAGTAACTCAAAAATAAATTAAAATTTTAATTTTTAATCACTAAATACTAATTAATAAGTGTTTGTTTATTTAAATTTAAAGGTTGTTGTTAATTTTTTAAATTTTTGTCAATTGTATATTATGATATTAGTAACTCAAAAATAAATTAAAATTTTAATTTTTGACACTAATTACTAATAAATAGGTGTTTGTTTATTTAAATTTAATGATTGTTATTAGATTTTTAAATTTTGGGCAGTTATATGTTATAATATTTATAACTTGAAAATGAAATAAAAATTAGTTCTTTTTGTTTATTATATTTAAATGCTTGTTTGTTGATTAAAAGTTAAAGTCCGATATTAAGCATTAAACATTTGGTATAATGTATTTTAAAATATAAGTAGTTGAAAAACATATTTGAAAAATAAGTTTCAATTGTTTATCATATTTAAATGCTTGTTTATTTAATTTAAATCAAAAATCTATTTTAGGAATTTAAAATTTGGTATAATCTATATCCTGATATAAACAACTTAAAACTGCGTTAAATATTAGTTTTGTGTGTATAGTATATATAAATGCTTGTTTGTTTATTCAAAGATATGTAATATTCTTAGTTAATGTTTATGCATATCTTTTTTTATTTATAGAAATTTATGTTAAAAATAATCAAATAATTTCGAACCATATTTTATTTATCAAATAAATCTAGTTGTTTTTATTCTTATTTGACGAATTTTGAAAGACGATAACTTTTGTTCTTTAAAAATAAAAGTTCTAAATTTTTAGTATGTTTGTTATTATGCTAACGAATCGCAAACCTCCTATTTACGACATTTAAATGTCACTAATTACTAATTAATATATTTTATTATTAAAATTTAAAGATTAAATTTGCTGAAATTTTAATATGTTGTAGGTATTATTATTTTGTATGTTGCTGTTTAAAATGAAGATTTAACTCTAGCTAAATATCGTTTAATTATTATTTTATTTTTTTTATAAAATAACGAATCAGTGTGAGTTTAACGCTTGAATAATTTAATAGCGTTCTGGTCGCCGTCAAAAATCGTCCTTTTCGCTGTCAATTAAAGTAAAAAATATTGTTTGAAAATTTAAGTAAAATGTTAAAGGATAAGTCAAAAATGTGCAAAATTTTTTTTTTAATTGTTTTGTTGTTATTATATTTTAATACTCGTTTAATTACTAAAAAATTAAGATCGGTATTTTGCTTTTAAATTTAGTTTACTTGTCTATTACAATATTAATAAATGCGTGTTCGTTTGTTAAAATTAGGTTTAAATATAAAAAAGTTCATATTTAAATCTATAATTTAATTAATAAACCTACTAAATAAATTATATTTATAATTTCTATTGTTCTAGTTATTTTTGTTTTTTTTATAAAATAACGAATTAGTATGAGTTTAACGCTTTAATAATTTAATAGCGTTCTGGTCGCCGTCAAAAATCGTCCTTTTCGCTGTGCGTAAAATTTTTTTTTAATTGTTTTGTTATTATTATATTTTAATACTTGTTTGATTACTAAAAAATTAAGATCGGTATTTTGCTTTTAAATTTTGTTTACTTTTATATTACAATATCAATGAATGCGTGTTCGTTTGTTAAAATTAGGTTTAAATATAAAAAATTTCATATTTAAATTTATAATTTAATTAATAAACCTACTAAATAAATTATATTTATAAAAATGAATCAAACGATTTCGAACCATATTTTATTTATCAAATAAATCTAGTTATTATTATTATTATGGTTCGAAATCTTAGATTTCGAAACATATTGTTATTGTCATTATATTTATTATTATTATTATTATTATTGTTTTTATTCTTATTTGACAAATTTTGAAAGACGATAACTTTTGTTCTTTAAAACTAAAAGTTCTAAATTTTTAGTATGTTTGTTATTATCCCAACGAATCGCAAACCTCCTATTAACGACATTTAAATGTCACTAATTACTAATTAATATATTTTATTATTAAAATTTAAAGATTAAATTTGCTGAAATTTTAATATGTTGTTGGTATTATTATTTTGTATGTTGCTATTTAAAATGAAGATTTAACTCTAGCTAAATATCGTTTAATCATTATTTTAGTTTTTTTATAAAATAACGAATCAGTCTGAGTTTAACGCTTGAATAATTTAATAGCGTTCTGGTCGCCGTCAAAAATCGTCCTTTTCGCTGTCCATTAAAGTAAAAAATATTGGTTGAAAATTTAAGTAAAATGTTAAAATATAAGTAAACAATGTGTAAAATTTTCGTTTTAATTGTTTTGTTATTATTATATTTTAATACTTGTTTGATTACTAAAAAATTAAGATCGGTATTTTGCTTTTAAATTTAGTTTACTTTTATATTACAATATCAATGAGTGCGTGTTCGCTTGTTAAAATTAGATTTAAATATAAAAAAGTTCATATTTAAATTTATAATTTAATTAATAAACCTACTAAATAAATTATATTTATAAAAAAAATCAAACAATTTCGAACCATATTTTATTTATCAAATAAATCTAGTTGATTTTATTCTTTCTAGTCAGAATTTTGAAAGACGATAACTTTTGTTCTTTAAAACAAAAAGTTCTAAAATTTTAGTATGTTTGTTATTATCCCAACGAATCGCAAACCTCCAATTTACGACATTTAATTATCACTAATTACTAATTAATAGGTGTTTGTTTATTAAAATTTAAAGATTGTTATTAATTTTTTAAATTTTGGTCAATTGTATATTATGATATGACTAACTCAAAAATAAATTAAAATTTTAATTTTTATCACTAATTACTAATTAATAGGTGTTTATTTATTAAAATTTAAAGATTGTTATTTATTTTTTAAATCTTAGCCATTTGTTTATCATGATATTGGTAACTCAAAAATGAATTAAAATTTTGATTTTTATCACTAATTACTAATTAATAGGTGTTTATTTAATAAAATTTAAAGTTTGTTATTTATTTTTTAAATCTCGGCCATTTGTATATCATGATATTGGTAACTCAAAAATGAATTAAAATTTTAATTTTTATTGCTAATTACTAATTAATAGGTGTTTATTTAATAAAATTTAAAAATTGTTAATTATTTTCTCAATCTTGGCCATTTGTATATCATGATACTAGTAACTCAAAAATGAATTAAAATTTTAATTTTTATCACCAATTAATAAATTATGGGTGTTTAGTGATTAAAATTTAAAGGTTGTTATTAATTTTTAAATTTTTGTCAATTGTATATCATGATATTAGTAACTCAAAAACGAATTTAATTTTTGTCACTAATTACTAATTAATAGGTGTTTGTTTATTTAAATTTAAAGATTGTTATTAGGTTTTTAAATTTTGGTCGGTTTTATCTTATAATATTTATAATTCGAAAAAAAATTAAAAAATAATTCTTGTTTGTTTTTTATATTTAAATGCTGGTTTGTTCATTAAAAATTAAAGTTCGACATTAAGCATTAAAAATTTGGTATGGTGTATTTTATAATATAAGTAATTAAAAAACATATTAGAAAAATAATTTTCGTTTATTTATCATATTTAAATGCTTGTTTATTTAATAAAAATCAATTTTAAGAATTTAAAATTTACTATAATTTATTATTATTATTATTATTTTTATTATTATTATTTTTATTCTTTCTAGTCCCATTTTCGAAAGAAGATATCTTTAGTTCCTTAGAATTTAAAAATCTGAAATTTTAGTATGTTTTTTATTATCAGATTATGTTTTCATTCTCCTATTTACAACATTTAATTGTCACTAATTACTAATTAATAAGTGTTTATTTATTAAAATTTAAAGTTTGTTATTTATTTTTTAAATCTTGGTCAATTGTATATCATGATATCAGTAACTCACAAATGAATTAAAATTTTAATTTTTATCACTAATTACTAATTAAAGGGTGTTTCTTTATTAAAATTTAAAGGTTGTTATTAATTTTTCAAATCTTGGTCAATTGTATATCATGATATTAGTAACTCAAAACTGAATTAAAATTTTAATTTTTAATCACTAAATACTAATTAATAAGTGTTTGTTTATTTAAATTTAAAGGTTGTTGTTAATTTTTTAAATTTTTGTCAATTGTATATTATGATATTAATAACTCAAAAATAAATTAAAATTTTAATTTTTGACACTAATTACTAATAAATAGGTGTTTGTTTATTTAAATTTAATAATTGTTATTAGGTTTTTAAATTTTGGTCAGTTATATGTTATAATATTTATAACTTGAAAATGAAATAAAAATTAATTCTTGTTTGTTTATTATATTTAAATGCTTGTTTGTTGATTAAAAGTTAAAGTCCGATATTAAGCATTAAAAATTTGGTATGATGTATTTTAAAATATAAGTAGTTAAAAAACATATTTGAAAAATAAGTTTCAATTGTTTATCATATTTAAATGCTTGTTTATTTAATTTAAATCAAAAATCAATTTTAGGAATTTAAAAATTAGTATAATCTATATCCTAATATAAACAACTTAAAACTGCGTTGAATATTAGTTTTTGTGTGTATAGTATATATAAATGCTTGTTTGTTTATTCGAAGATATGTAATATTCTTAGTTAATGTTTATGCATATCTTTTTTTATTTATAAAAATTCATGTTAAAAATAATCAAATAATTTCGAACCATATTTTATTTATCAAATAAATCTAGTTATTATTTTTATTATTATTATTTTTATTCTTTCTAGTCCCAATTTTGAAAGAAGATATCTTTAGTTCCTCAGAATTTAAAAATCTGAAATTTTAGTATGTTGTTTATTATCAGATTATGTTTTCATTCTCCTATTTACAACATTTAATTATCACTAATTACTAATTAATAAGTGTTTATTTATTAAAATTTAAAGGTTGTTATTAATTTTTCAAATCTTTGTCAATTGTATATCATGATATTAGTAACTCAAAAATGCATTAAAATTTTTAATTTTTATCACTAATTACTAATTAATAGATGTTTGTTCATTAAATTTAAAGGTTGTTATTAACTTTTTAAATCTTGGTCAATTGTACATCATGATATTACTAACTCAAAAATAAATTAAAATTAAAATTTTCATCACTAATAACTAATTAATAGGTGTTTGTTTATTCAAATTTAAAGATTGATATTAGGTTTTTAAATTTTGGTCGGTTATATCTTATTATATTTAAAATTTGAAGAAAATTAAAAAATAATTCTTGTTTGTTTGTTATATTAAATGGTGGTTTGTTAATTAAAAATCAAAGGTATGTAATATTCTTAGTTAATGTTTATGCATATATTTTTTATTTATAAAATTTTATGTTAAAAATAATCAAATAATTTCAAACCATATTTTATTTATCAAATAAATCTAGTTTTTATTATTATTTTTATTTTTTCTAGTCCCAATTTTAAAAGAAGATATCATTAGTTCCTTAGAATTTAAAAATCTGAAATTTTAGTATGTTGTTTATTATCAGATTATGTTTTCATTCTCCTATTTACAACATTTAATTATTATTAATTACTAATTAATAAGTGTTGATTTATTAAAATTTAAAGGTTGTTATTAATTTTTTAAATCTTGGTCAATTGTATATCATGATATTGGTAATTCAAAAATGAATTAAAATTTTTATTTTTATCACTAATTACTAACTAATAGGTGTTTATTTATTATAATTTAAAAGTTGTTATTAACTTTTTAAATCTTGATTAATTGTATATCATGATATTAGTAACTCAGAAACAAATTAAAATTTTAATTTTTATCACCAATTACTAATTAATAGGTGTTTGTTTATTAAAATTTAAGGGTTGTTATTAATTTTTTAAATCTTGGTCAATTGTATATCATGATATTACTAACTCAAAAATGAATTAAAGTTAAAATTTTCATCTCTAATTACTAACTAATGGGTGTTTGTTTATTCAAATTTAAAGATTGATATTAGGTTTTTAAATTTTGGTCGGTTATATCTTATTATATTTAAAATTTGAAGATAATTAAAAAATAATTCTTGTTTGTTTGTTATATTAAATGCTGGTTTGTTAATTAAAAATCAAAGGAAGGTTTAATATTCTTAGTTAATGTTTATGCACATATTTTTTATTTATAAAATTTTATGTTAAAAATAATCAAATAATTTCGAACCATATTTTATTTATCAAATAAATCTAGTTTTTATTATTATTGTTATTTTTATTCTTTCTAGTCCCAATTTTGAAAGAAGATATCTTTAGTTCCTTAGAATTTAAAAATCTGAAATTTTAGTATGTTGTTTATTATCAGATTATGTTTTCATTCTCCTATTTACAACATTTAATTATCACTAATTACTAATTAATAAGTGTTTATTTATTAAAATTTAAAGTTTGTTATTTATTTTTTAAATCTTGGTCAATTGTATATCATGATATCAGTAACTCAAAAATAATTTAAAATTTTAATTTTTATTACTAATTACTAATTAAAGGGTGTTTCTTTATTAAAATTTAAAGGTTGTTATTAATTTTTCAAATCTTGGTCAATTGTATATCATGATATTAGTAACTCAAAACTGAATTAAAATTTTAATTTTTAATCACTAAATACTAATTAATAAGTGTTTGTTTATTTAAATTTAAAGGTTGTTGTTAATTTTTTAAATCTTTGTCAATTGTATATTATGATATTAGTAACTCAAAAATAAATTAAAATTTTAATTTTTGACACTAATTACTAATAAATAGGTGTTTGTTTATTTAAATTTAAAGATTGTTATTAGGTTTTTAAATTTATTTTTTTTCAAAAAAATTGTATGCAATATCATTGGCAAAAAATATCACGTGACCTAATGAAAACCAAAATAAAAATTACCTCAAACTTTTGTTTTACTGAAAATTTTCGCGAAATGTTTTATCTTGAATGTTAGTTAGGCCAATGCGCGTGTAATAAAATACAAAATTTTAGGTTTTGAGATTTCATAAATTTTTAATAAAAGTTTCATAAATTTTATGAATATTAATATTTTCGAAAAATATTTTGTAAACACGGTAATTGGACCTGTGCGGTTCTAACACAACAATTATTAACTAACATTCAACATCCCTAACTAACATTTAAGATAAAACATTTTGCAAAAATTTTGAGTAGAACAAAAGTTTGAGATAATTTTTATTTTGGGTTTAATTAGGTCACGTGATATTTTTGGCCAATGAGATTGCATACAAAATTTTTGAAAAAATATAAAAAATTTTACATCGAAAATTAATTGTTGTGTTAGAACCGCACAGGTCCAATTACCGTGTTTACAAAATATTTTTCGAAAATATCAATATTCATAAAAGTTATGAAACTTTTATTAAAAATTTATGAAATCTCAAAACCTAAAATTTTGTATTTTATTAGACGCGCATTGGCCTAACTAACATTCAAGATAAAACATTTCGCGAAAATTTTCAGTAAAACAAAAGTTTGAGGTAATTTTTATTTTGGTTTTCATTAGGTCACGTGATATTTTTGGCCAATGATATTGCATACAAATTTTTTGAAAAAAAATAAAAAATTTTAAATCGAAAAATAATTGTTGTGTTAGAACCGCACAGGTCCGATTACCGTGTTTACATAATATTTTTCGAAAATATTAATATTCATAAAAGTTATGATACTTTTATTAAAAATTTATGAAATCTCAAAACCTAAAATTTTGTATTTTATTAGACGCGCATTGGCCTAACTAACATACAAGATAAAACATTTCGCGAAAATTTTCAGTAAAACAAAAGTTTGAGGTAATTTTTATTTTGGGTTTAATTAGGTCACGTGATATTTTTGGTCAATGATATTGCACACAAATTTTTTTAAAAAAAATAAAAAATTTTAAATCGAAAAATAATTGTTGTGTTAGAACCGCACAGGTCCAATTACCGTGTTTACAAAATATTTTTCGAAAATATTAATATTCATAAAAGTTATGAAACTTTTATTAAAAATTTATGAAATCTCAAAACCTCAAATTTTGTATTTTATTACACGCGTATTGGCCTAACTAACATTCAAGATAAAACATTTCGCAAAAATTTTCAGTAAAACAAAAGTTTGAGGTAATTTTTATTTTGGTTTTCATTAGGTCACGTGATATTTTTGGCCAATGATATTGCATACAAATTTTTTGAAAAAAAATAAAAAATTTTAAATCGAAAAATAATTGTTGTGTTAGAACCGCACAGGTCCAATTACCGTGTTTACAAAATATTTTTCAAAAATATTAATATTCATAAAAGTTATGAAACTTTTATTAAAAATTTATGAAATCTCAAAACCTAAAATTTTGTATTTTATTAGACGCGCATTGGCCTAACTAACATTCATGATAAAACATTTCGCGAAAAATTTCAGTAAAACAAAAGTTTGAGGTAATTTTTATTTTGGTTTTCATTAGGTCACGTGATATTTTTGGCCAATGATATTGCATACAAATTTAAAAAAAAAAAAAAAATTTTAAATCGAAAAATAATTGTTGTGTTAGAACCGCACAGGTCCAATTACCGTGTTTACAAAATATTTTTCGAAAATATTAATATTCATAAAAGTTATGAAACTTTTATTAAAAATTTATGAAATCTCAAAACCTAAAATTTTGTATTTTATTAGACGCGCATTGGCCTAACTAACATTCAAGATAAAACATTTCGCAAAAATTTTGAGTAGAACAAAAGTTTGAGATAATTTTTATTTTGGGTTTAATTAGGTCACGTGATATTTTTGGCCAATGATATTGCATACAAATTTTTTGAAAAAAAATTAAAAATTTTAAATCGAAAAATAATTGTTGTGTTAGAACTGCACAGGTCCAATCACCGTGTTTACAAAATATTTTTCGAAAATATTAATATTTATAAAAGTTATGAATTTTTTATTACAAATTTATGAAATCTCAAAACCTAAAATTTTGTATTTTATTAGACGCGCATTGGCCTAACTAACATTCAAGATAAAACATTTCGCGAAAATTTTCAGTAAAACAAAAGTTTGAGGTAATTTTTATTTTGGGTTTAATTAGGTCACGTGATATTTTTGGCCAATGATATTGCATACAAATTTTTTGAAAAAAAATAAAAAATTTTAAATCGAAAAATAAATGTTGTGTTAGAACCGCACAGGTCCAATTACCGTGTTTACAAAATATTTTTCAAAAATATTAATATTCATAAAAGTTATGAAACTTTTATTAAAAATTTATGAAATCTCAAAACCTCAAATTTTGTATTTTATTAGACGCGCATTGGCCTAGCTAACATTCAAGATAAAACATTTCGCAAAAATTTTGAGTAGAACAAAAGTTTGAGATAATTTTTATTTTGGGTTTAATTAGGTCACGTGATATTTTTGGCCAATGATATTGCATACAAATTTTTTGAAAAAAAATAAAAAATTTTAAATCGAAAAATAAATGTTGTGTTAGAACCGCACAGGTCCAATTACCGTGTTTACAAAATATTTTTCAAAAATATTAATATTCATAAAAGTTATGAAACTTTTATTAAAAATTTATGAAATCTCAAAACCTCAAATTTTGTATTTTATTAGACGCGCATTGGCCTAGCTAACATTCAAGATAAAACATTTCGCAAAAATTTTGAGTAGAACAAAAGTTTGAGATAATTTTTATTTTGGGTTTAATTAGGTCACGTGATATTTTTGGCCAATGATATTGCATACAAATTTTTTGAAAAAAAATTAAAAATTTTAAATCGAAAAATAATTGTTGTGTTAGAACTGCACAGGTCCAATCACCGTGTTTACAAAATATTTTTCGAAAATATTAATATTTATAAAAGTTATGAATTTTTTATTACAAATTTATGAAATCTCAAAACCTAAAATTTTGTATTTTATTAGACGCGCATTGGCCTAACTAACATTCAAGATAAAACATTTCGCGAAAATTTTCAGTAAAACAAAAGTTTGAGGTAATTTTTATTTTGGGTTTAATTAGGTCACGTGATATTTTTGGCCAATGATATTGCATACAAATTTTTTGAAAAAAAATAAAAAATTTTAAATCGAAAAATAATTGTTGTGTTAGAACCGCACAGGTCCAATTACCGTGTTTACAAAATATTTTTCGAAAATATTAATATTCATAAAAGTTATGAAACTTTTATTAAAAATTTATGAAATCTCAAAACCTCAAATTTTGTATTTTATTAGACGCGCATTGGCCTAACTAACATTCAAGATAAAACATTTTGCGAAAATTGTCAGTAAAACAAAAATTTGAGGTAATTTTTATTTTGGGAGTAATTAGGTCACGTGATATTTTTGGCCAATGATATTGCATACAAATTTTTTGAAAAAAAATTAAAAATTTTAAATCAAAAAATAATTGTTGTGTTAGAACCGCACAGGTCCAATTACCGTGTTTACAAAATATTTTTCGAAAATATTAATATTCATAAAAGTTATGAAACTTTTATTAAAAATTAGTGAAATCTCAAAACCTAAAATTTTGTATTTTATTAGACGCGCATTGGCCTAACTAACATTCAAGATAAAACATTTCGCGAAAATTTTCAGTAAAACAAAAGTTTGAGGTAATTTTTATTTTGGGTTTAATTAGGTCACGTGATATTTTTGGCCAATGATATTGCATACAAATTTTTTAAAAAAAAATTAAAAATTTTAAATCAAAAAATAATTGTTGTGTTAGAACCGCACAGGTCCAATTACCGTGTTTACAAAATATTTTTCGAAAATATTAATATTCATAAAAGTTATGAAACTTTTATTAAAAATTTATGAAATCTCAAAACCTCAAATTTTGTATTTTATTAGACGCGCATTGGCCTAGCTAACATTCAAGATAAAACATTTCGCAAAAATTTTGAGTAGAACAAAAGTTTGAGATAATTTTTATTTTGGGTTTAATTAGGTCACGTGATATTTTTGGCCAATGATATTGCATACAAATTTTTTGAAAAAAAATTAAAAATTTTAAATCGAAAAATAATTGTTGTGTTAGAACTGCACAGGTCCAATCACCGTGTTTACAAAATATTTTTCGAAAATATTAATATTTATAAAAGTTATGAATTTTTTATTACAAATTTATGAAATCTCAAAACCTAAAATTTTGTATTTTATTAGACGCGCATTGGCCTAACTAACATTCAAGATAAAACATTTCGCGAAAATTTTCAGTAAAACAAAAGTTTGAGGTAATTTTTATTTTGGGTTTAATTAGGTCACGTGATATTTTTGGCCAATGATATTGCATACAAATTTTTTGAAAAAAAATAAAAAATTTTAAATCGAAAAATAATTGTTGTGTTAGAACCGCACAGGTCCAATTACCGTGTTTACAAAATATTTTTCGAAAATATTAATATTCATAAAAGTTATGAAACTTTTATTAAAAATTTATGAAATCTCAAAACCTCAAATTTTGTATTTTATTAGACGCGCATTGGCCTAACTAACATTCAAGATAAAACATTTTGCAAAAATTGTCAGTAAAACAAAAATTTGAGGTAATTTTTATTTTGGGAGTAATTAGGTCACGTGATATTTTTGGCCAATGATATTGCATACAAATTTTTTGAAAAAAAATTAAAAATTTTAAATCAAAAAATAATTGTTGTGTTAGAACCGCACAGGTCCAATTACCGTGTTTACAAAATATTTTTCGAAAATATTAATATTCATAAAAGTTATGAAACTTTTATTAAAAATTAGTGAAATCTCAAAACCTAAAATTTTGTATTTTATTAGACGCGCATTGGCCTAACTAACATTCAAGATAAAACATTTCGCGAAAATTTTCAGTAAAACAAAAGTTTGAGGTAATTTTTATTTTGGGTTTAATTAGGTCACGTGATATTTTTGGCCAATGATATTGCATACAAATTTTTTAAAAAAAAATTAAAAATTTTAAATCAAAAAATAATTGTTGTGTTAGAACCGCACAGGTCCAATTACCGTGTTTACAAAATATTTTTCGAAAATATTAATATTCATAAAAGTTATGAAACTTTTATTAAAAATTAGTGAAATCTCAAAACCTAAAATTTTGTATTTTATTACCCGCGCATTGGCCTAACTAACATTCAAGATAAAACATTTCGCGAAAATTTTCAGTAAAACAAAAGTTTGAGGTAATTTTTATTTTGGGTTTAATTAGGTCACGTGATATTTTTGGCCAATGATATTGCATACAAATTTAAAAAAAAAAATAAAAAATTTTAAATCGAAAAATAATTGTTGTGTTAGAACCGCACAGGTCCAATTACCGTGTTTACAAAATATTTTTTGAAAATATTAATATTCATAAAAGTTATGAAACTTTTATTAAAAATTTATGAAATCTCAAAATCTGAAATTTTATATTTAATTAGGCGCGCATTGGCCTAACTAACATTCAAGATAAAACATTTCGCAAAAATTTTGAGTAGAACAAAATTTGAGATAATTTTTATTTTGGGTTTAATTAGGTCACGTGATATTTTTGGCCAATGATATTGCATACAAATTTTTTAAAAAAAAATTAAAAATTTTAAATCGAAAAATAATTGTTGTGTTAGAACTGCACAGGTCCAATCACCGTGTTAACAAAATATTTTTCGAAAATATTAATATTTATAAAAGTTATGAATTTTTTATTAAAAATTTATGAAATCTCAAAACCTAAAATTTTGTATTTTATTAGACGCGCATTGGCCTAACTAACATTCAAGATAAAACATTTCGCGAAAATTTTCAGTAAAACAAAAGTTTGAGGTAATTTTTATTTTGGTTTTCATTAGGTCACGTGATATTTTTGGCCAATGATATTGCATACAAATTTTTAAAAAAAATAAAAAATTTTAAATCGAAAAATAATTGTTGTGTTAGAACCGCACAGGTCCAATTACCGTGTTTACAAAATATTTTTCAAAAAAATTAATATTCATAAAAGTTATGAAACTTTTATTAAAAATTTATGAAATCTCAAAACCTAAAATTTTGTATTTTATTAGACGCGCATTGGCCTAACTAACATTCAAGATAAAACATTTCGCGAAAATTTTGAGTAAAACAAAAGTTTGAGGTAATTTTTATTTTGGTTTTCATTAGGTCACGTGATATTTTTGGCCAATGATATTGCATACAAATTTTTTGAAAAAAAATAAAAAATTTTAAATCGAAAAATAATTGTTGTGTTAGAACCGCACAGGTCCAATTACCGTGTTTACAAAATATTTTTCGAAAATATTAATATTCATAAAAGTTATGAAACTTTTATTAAAAATTTATGAAATCTCAAAATCTGAAATTTTATATTTAATTAGGCGCGCATTGGCCTAACTAACATTCAAGATAAAACATTTTGCGAAAATTTTGAGTAGAACAAAAGTTTGAGATAATTTTTATTTTGGGTTTAATTAGGTCACGTGATATTTTTGGCCAATGAGATTGCATACAAATTTTTTGAAAAAAAATTCAAAATTTTAAATCGAAAAATAATTGTTGTGTTAGAACCGCACAGGTCCAATTACCGTGTTTACAAGATATTTTTTGAAAATATTAATATTCATAAAAGTTATGAAACTTTTATTAAAAATTTATGAAATCTCAAAACCTAAAATTTTGTATTTTATTAGACGCGCATTGGCCTAACTAACATTCAAGATAAAACATTTCGCAAAAATTTTGAGTAGAACAAAAGTTTGAGATAATTTTTATTTTGGGTTTAATTAGGTCACGTGATATTTTTGGCCAATGAGATTGCATACAAATTTTTTAAAAAAAAATTAAAAATTTTAAATCGAAAAATAATTGTTGTGTTAGAACCGCACAGGTCTAATTACCGAATTTACAGAATATTTTTCGAAAATATTAATATTCATAAAAGTTATGAAACTTTTATTAAAAATTTATGAAATCTCAAAACCTAAAATTTTGTATTTTATTAGACGCGCATTGGCCTAACTAACATTCAAGATAAAACATTTCGCAAATATTTTGAGTAGAACAAAAGTTTGAGATAATTTTTATTTTGGTTTTCATTAGGTCACGTGATATTTTTGGCCAATGAGATTGCATACAAATTTTTTGAAAAAAAATTAAAAATTTTAAATCGAAAAATAATTGTTGTGTTAGAACCGCACAGGTCCAATTATCGTGTTTACAAAATATTTTTCAAAAATATTAATATTCATAAAAGTTATGAAACTTTTATTAAAAATTTATGAAATCTCAAACCTAAAATTTTGTATTTTATTAGACGCACATTGGCCTAACTAACATTCAAGATAAAACATTTCGCAAAAATTTTGAGTAGAACAAAAGTTTAAGATAATTTTTATTTTGGGTTTAATTAGGTCACGTGATATTTTTGGCCAATGATATTGCATACAAATTTTTTAAAAAAAATAAAAATTTTAAATCGAGAAATAATTGTTGTGTTAGAACCGCACAGGTCCAATTACCGTGTTTACAAAATATTTTTCGAAAATATTAATATTCATAAAAGTTATAAAACTTTTATTAAAAATTTATGAAATCTCAAAATCTGAAATTTTATATTTAATTAGGCGCGCATTTGCCTAACTAACATTCAAGATAAAACATTTTGCAAAAATTTTGAGTAGAACAAAAGTTTAAGATAATTTTTATTTTGGATTTAATTAGGTCACGTGATATTTTTGGCCAATGAGATTGCATACAAATTTTTTAAAAAAGAATTAAAAATTTTAAATCGAAAAATAATTGTTGTGTTAGAACCGCGCACAGGTCCAATTACCGTGTTTACAGAATATTTTTCGAAAATATTAATATTCATAAAAGTTATGAAACTTTTATTAAAAATTTATGAAATCTCAAAACCTAAAATTTTGTATTTTATTAGACGCGCATTGGCCTAACTAACATTCAAGATAAAACATTTTGCGAAAATTTCCAGTAAAACAAAAGTTTGAGGTAATTTTTATTTTGGTTTTCATTAGGTCACGTGATATTTTTGGCCAATGATATTGCATACAAATTTAAAAAAAAAATAAAAAATTTTAAATCGAAAAATAATTGTTGTGTTAGAACCGCACAGGTCCAATTACCGTGTTTACAAAATATTTTTCGAAAATATTAATATTCATAAAAGTTATGAAACTTTTATTAAAAATTTATGAAATCTTAAAACCTAAAATTTTGTATTTTATTAGACGAGCATTGGCCTAACTAACATTCAAGATAAAACATTTCGCAAAATTGTCAGTAAAACAAAAGTTTGAGATAATTTTTATTTTGGGTTTATTTAGGTCACGTGATATTTTTGGTCAATGATATTGCATACAAATTTTTTGAAAAAAATTAAAAATTTTAAATCAAAAAATAATTGTTGTGTTAGAACCGCACAGGTCCAATTACCGTGTTTACAAAATATTTTTCAAAAATATTAATATTCATAAAAGTTATGAAACTTTTATTAAAAATTTATGAAATCTCAAAATCTGAAATTTTATATTTAATTAGGCGTGCATTGGCCTAACTAACATTCAAGATAAAACATTTTGCGAAAAATAAAAGTTTGATATTAGGCATTTAAAATTTAATATAATGTATTTTATAATATTTGTACTAAAATACTTGTTTAAAAAATAATCTTTGGTTGTTTATTTTATTTTAATTCTTGTTTATTTATTAAAAATCAAAAATCAATTTCAGGAATTTAAAATTTAGTATAATGTATATCCTAATATTAACAATATAAAACTGGGTTGAAAAAATAATTTTATTTGTATAATATATTTTAATGCTTGTTTGTTTATTAAAAATCAAAGATATGTAATATTCTTAGTTAAGGTGTATGCATATCTTTTTTTATTTATAAAAATTCATGCTAAACATAATCAAATAATTTCGAACCATATTTTATTTATTAAATAAATCTAGTTGTTTTTATTCTTATTTGACCGAATTTTGAAAGACGATAACTTTTGTTTTTTAAAAGTAAAAGTTCTAAATTTTTAGTATGTTTGTTATTATCCCAACGAATCGCAAACCTCCAATTTACGACATTTAAATGTCACTAATTACTAATTAATATATTTTATTATTAAAATTTAAAGATTAAATTTTTTGAAATTTTAATATGTTGTTGGTATTATTATTTTGTATGTTGCTATTTAAAATAAAGATTTAACTCTAGCTAAATATCGTTTAATCATTATTTTAGTTTTATTATAAAATAACGAATCAGTGTGAGTTTAACGCTTGAATAATTTAATAGCGTTCTGGTCGCCGTCAAAAATCGTCCTTATCGCTGTCTATTAAAGTAAAAAATATTGGTTGAAAATTTAAGTAAAATGTTAAAGTATAAGTCAAAAATGTGTAAATTTTTTTTTTAGTTGTTTTGTTATTATTATATTTTAATACTCGTTTGATTACTAAAAAATTAAGATCGGTATTTTGCTTTTAAATTTAGTTTACTTTTCTATTACAATATCAATGAATGCGTGTTCGTTTGTTAAAATTAGGTTCAAATATAAAAAAGTTCATATTTAAATTTATAATTTAATTAATAAACCTACTAAATAAATTATAGTTATAAAAAAGAATCAAACGATTTCGAACCATATTTTATTTATCAAATAAATCTAGTCTTTATTTTGTTTGCATATCGTTGCATATGTACTTATATTTGTTAGTTGTAATTTCTGTAACAAAACAGCATTAGTTATATATGTAAATACTTAGGCTTAAAATAAGAAGTTTTTCCAGAAATACGTTCATATAACATTCAAATTGGATTAATGCTATTGTAATATAAGCGTTGAATTTAATTTTACGATTAAGCACAATTTAAAATTTTAAGCCATTACTTCCGTATATATAAATTTATTTTAATTAATTTTTTTGTAATTATGCTTTAATGGGGGTTGTTTTGAAATAGCCAAATTAAAAATCTTAAACAAAATTTATGAACAAAAAATTGCAGGAAAATAACACAACCTCCAAGTAATATCAGTAGGTGTAAACACGTAGGTGTAAACAGTAATATCAGTAAGTGTAAACACGTTGGTGTAATATCAGTAGGTTTAAACACGTGCCTAAAAAAATAGATGTAAACACGTGATTAGAAAAAATGATAGTTGTAAGCACGTGACTAGAAAAGTAGATAACAACAATCCAATATTGTTACATTATTAATTTTTTATTGAAAATCCAAGTAACGTGTTTAGAAAATATTTTTCGAAAATATTAATATTCATAAAAGTTATGACACTTTTATTAAAAATTAATGAAATCTCAAAACCTAAAATATTATATTTTATTAGACGCGCATTGGTCTAACTAAGATTTAAGATAAAATATTTCGCAAAAATTGTCAGTAAAACAAAAGATTTAGCAAATTTTTATTCTGGGTTTAATTAGGTCACGTGATATTTTTGGCCAATGCTATTGCATATAAATTTTTCGAAAAATAATTGTTCTGTTAGAACTGCACAAAATATTTTTTTGAAAATATTAATATTAATAAACGTTGTGACAACGTTATGACACATTTATCAAAAATTGATGAAATCTTAAAACCTAAAATATTATATTTTATTATGTGTGCATTGGCTTAACTAACATTCAAGATCATACATTTTGCAAAAATTTTTTGTACTAAAAAATTTTGAGCTAATTTTTACTTTGGGTTTAATTAGGTCACGTGATATTTTTGGCTAATGATATTGAATACAAATTTAAAAAAAAAAAATTTAAATCATAAAATATTTGTTTTGTTAGAACCGCACAGGTCCAATTACCGCGTTTACAAAATATTTTTCGAAAATATTAATATTCATAAAAGATATGACATCTTTATTAAAAATTGATAAAATGTCAAAACCTAAGTTATTATATTTTATTAGACGCGCATTGGCCTAAATAATATTCAAAATAAAACATTTTGCAAAAATTTTTAGTAAAACAAAAGTTTGAGGTATATTTTATTTTGTATATTATTAGGTTCGGCCATGTCATATGGCTTTGCAATTAATTATATTTTTGTTTAATTTACAAAATGAATTGGAAATATGATATTGGAAAAAAACTATAATCTTTAAGCTTAATATTGAAGTTAATTATAAAATCTTTTTTTTTAATTTTTTTTTAATAATGTAGTTGCAAATTATTTATTTTTGTTGATTAAAAATTAAAGAATAATAATATTTTTTTTTAATTCGGTTAATAGCATATGTAATACCAATAAAAAAAAAATTAAAATTTTTTTTTATTTGTTTATTATTTTTAAATCCTTGATTGTTTAACAAAATCGAAAATTGATATCAGGCTTTTAAATTTTGACAAAATATGCAGATAATATTTATAACAAGGAACCAGATTAAAAAGCAAATTTTTTCATTGTTTATTAAAAATTAAACATCAAAAAAATTCTTATAAAATTTAATTTAATGTTTTTAAAGTGATCAAGCAATTTCGAACCATATTTTATTTATTAAATAAATTTATTTTTTTAGTTTTTGTCAAAAGTTGCTTGATTGCTGTACACTTAAGACGCTATTAATACTGAATTTACACCACAATTTTTAATGTACATTTAGTTCAAAAGCAAATTTTTTTAATGTTGTTCGTTAATTTATTATCAATTAAAATAAACATTTAATATATTAGTAAACAACGCAATATTTCAACATTTCTTTTTTTATATCCAAGCCGAGTTGTTAAAAAAGTTAAGCCAAATATTGCGGCAAAAAACAAAAATATTTATCTTGATTAGAATAGTAGACATAAACTACAGTCGAATCGTCAGTATACAGTTTTTTATGTATATTTCTGATATACTTATTGGCCTATTCTATATCACGACGACGAGGGAGGCTTTGGTCGAATTGCGATCCAATTTGTAATACTTGGTATATTTTCTATTTTTTTCATGTGACTTTTAAGAGTAGGCACTGCGTCAAAAATATCACCTTTTTGCTCAATCAAATATTGCCCGACATTAAGAAGAGCGAAGTCACCATACGTAATCTGCAAAAACAAGACCCCTTAATATTACAAACTAGGTGACAATACTAAAGAATAGGCCAATCCACAGTAAATATACCTTATCTCCGACAACGAATTCCCCATTTTCTTTCAAACACATGTTCTCTAATTTCTTTAACGATTTTGGAATTGAAAATTGTAATAAGTCGTCAATTATTTTTTTCTAAAATATAATAAAATTGTAGTTACTAAACACTTAGCAACAGCAATGACCAAATTTTTACTTTTTTAATAGGGTCCTCTTCCAACCATGGGAAACGTAACATTATGTCAAAAAGACATTCGCAGATCATATCAGCCTTTGCTTCTTCAATGTCATTTCTGCCGTTGAGTCCACATACTCTCGCTGCATATCGCAATATCGCACCACTTTGGCATATAACGTGATCGTCAATATACATGACAGGAAGTTGACAAAATGGCATTTCTAACAACCAAAATAGCAACCAATAAGTTTAGTTTTAAGCTCGTCAACCTTTAAATGTAAAGGTTAAAGGTTAAGATACACTTTGGTATGCAATAAGACAAGAAGTGTAAATTACCTTTTTATTTATGGCGTTTAAAAATTATTTTTTGCGTATAAAACTGCAAATGTGACAAAGGTAAAATATATTGTAAAAATACAACTAACCATCCTTTTTAGTTGGCCAATCTTCATAGGAAACTCTTACGTCTTCATAATTAACGCCAGAATAGGCAAACATTAAACGGGCAGTTTCTTCACGTCCCATGTGAGGAAAATAAACTAATTTTATTTTAGATGTCATAATTTTTCCTTTTCTTTAAATCTAGTAACGCCAAAAAACTGCAATTTTACAATATTATTTAAGGCACTGTAACATTTTAATAAATATGATGCTTGTTACTTCACAAACACGGTAAACAATTTATAAACAACAACACCAGCAAACTGCCTAGTCTACTATAGTCACCGCTTAGCAAACATTTCTGTATTATAACCAAGGGCATTCAACCATGCAAAAAGATCCCGATTTCGCCATTCACCTGAAATACAAAACTGCGTCGAATGACGTCATCGTTAAATTATTTAGCATAATGTATAGCACAAAAATAGATTAGATAGTAATTTATTAATATATTTAATAATTTTGGGCATGTTTTAAATCATACTAATATTTTTGTTTTTTTCCCTCTTCCATGTGTTGTTATTATTGTTAATTTCTTTCTTGTTAGAGATATTGCTGCGTAAAAAATTAAATAAATAAAAAATATTATAACGAAAGATATGGATTTGTTATTAATTTTAACAAGTAAGTAATTACGATATCTTGACGTCATAGTAATAGCCGCCGGCGATTTTTTTTGCACATTTTTTTTGCACACACATTTTTTAATATCTAATGTAGAAAAAATAAATTATTAAAAATAACTTAAAATAAGCAAGCTAGCGTTTTAGTACTAATTATATCTAAACGATATTTATTTATATAGTGATAATTCATCAGTATTATAAGTAAAATAAGAGAAAAATTATAAAAATTTATATTTTATTTAATTGTTTTAGCTTTGAAATAAAGCAGCATTTAAGCCCATAACGTAATAGGTCAAATAGAATGGATTTATCGCAATCAATTAAAATACTTTTGCTTGCGCTTATTACTTTAAAAAATGCGTCGGGGTTCGGACCAAAAAGACTTTACAGTATAAATGTTCCTACAAGTATTGTTTCTGTTAATGTAAGTATGAACAAATTTTTTAATTATAAAAAATAGTTTTTTTAATTAAAAAAACTAAAATTCCTTAACCAAATAGTATGAATTGTTGTTTAAGATTTACTATTTATGTTAAACAATTTTACATTTAGCTGTAATTTCATAAGATTATCAACGTTTTTTTGAACTACTTTTAGGTTGTCAATAAGCAGTTGTTGATAGTTGGGCCTTACTACATTGGTGCAATCGACAAAGTTCACTATAAGTTTAATGACAAAAGTCGAATGAATCCGAGAGTCATAAATAAGGACATTCCAATTTATTTTATAAATCCAAGCCGAGTTGTTAAAAAAGTTAAGCCAAATATTGCGGCAAAAAAAAAAAATATTTATCTTGATTAGAATAGTAGACATGAACTACAGTCGAATCGTCAGTATACAGTTTTTATGTATATTTCTGATATACTTATTGGCCTATTCTATATCACGACGACGAGGGAGGCTTTGGTCGAATTGCGATCCAATTTGTAATACTTGGTATATTTTCTATATTTTTCATGTGACTTTTAAGAGTAGGCACTGCGTCAAAAATATCACCTTTTTGCTCAATCAAATATTGCCCGACATTAAGAAGAGCGAAGTCACCATACGTAATCTGCAAAAACAAGACCCCTTAATATTACAAACTAGGTGACAATACTAAAGAATAGGCCAATCCACAGTAAATATACCTTATCTCCGACAACGAATTCCCCATTTTCTTTCAAACACATGTTCTCTAATTTCTTTAACGATTTTGGAATTGAAAATTGTAATAAATCGTCAATTATTTTTTTCTAAAATATAATAAAATTGTAGTTACTAAACACTTAGCAACAGCAATGACCAAATTTTTACTTTTTTAATAGGGTCCTCTTCCAACCATGGGAAACGTAACATTATATCAAAAAGACATTCGCAGATCATATCAGCCTTTGCTTCTTCAATGTCATTTCTGCCGTTGAGTCCACATACTCTCGCTGCATATCGCAATATCGCACCACTTTGGCATATAACGTGATCGTCAATATACATGACAGGAAGTTGACAAAATGGCACTTCTGACAACAAAAATAGCAACCAATAAGTTTAGTTTTAAGCTCGTCAACCTTTAAATGTAAAGGTTAAAGGTTAAGATACACTTTGGTATGAAATAAAACAAGAAGTTTAAATTACCTTTTTATTTAAAGCATTATTAGGTTTGTTTAAACACGTTTGAATCTGTTTTTGTAGGATAAAATGGTATTAGTGGTGTGTTAAATGGTATAAGTGGTTAAACAAAAATAGAAAACAACTGAGAACAAAGAAGCTGTTTAAAGAAAGCTAATATATACAATTGGCAACCTGTTAATTTGATTAGCTATATGTTATATATTTGAAAACTTTTAATTCCTATATGGTAAAATCCTTACTTATAATTTGTGTTTTTTGTGCAATAAACAATATAAAAACAGGTTGTTTTGCGTTAAGCTGTAGCGGTCTCCGTCGACCCAATCGGAAGGTTTTATTTTTAAGTTAAGGACAGTTAATTGTTTTTCTCAACTAGCTAATTGCTCGTCTGCTGGTTAGGAATTCTTAAATTAACCACGCAGGTGAATTCACTGTATAATTATATTATACGGCAATTTCTTATAAAAGTCGAATTCAAATTTCATTAACGGTAAATCAAAAACGTAAAAATTCCAAAATCCAAAATACAACTACTTTGTAGAAAAACATAAGATAACTAATAAAAAGGAAAAACAAAGAATCGAATCCCATGTCAAAAGCAAACCTCAGATTTTAAAAACAAGTTTAAGATTAAAAGACATATCAAAATAGGAGTTAATATAAGGTTTTGATGAAATCAAAAAACGATAACAAAAATAATTCCCACCAAATGTGAAATAGTTAAATTTAATTGTAAAAGGTTAGCTTATGCACAATAAGCTACAAAGCAGATTTACAAAGAAGTTTAAAACAGCCATATTCAGTTAGTTATTAATAATTGTACTAAAACTCGCAATAGAAGATGTTTTATAACTAAATCAATAACAATTTTAAGTCTGACAAACAGACAAAACGAACATTTTAATAAAAAGCCCAATGTGCTAAATGGCCATGGAAACAGAACTGGGCTTTGGACTAAAAATTAGCCCAAAGTTCAATAAAAAGCCTGGCTTAATTTTTGGACATGGAAACGGGCTAAGTGTTTATTTCTTTCTTGTTGGAAGAATTGCTGCGTAAAAAATTAAATAAATAAAAAATATTCTAACAGAAGTTATGGATTTGTTATTAATTTTAACAAGTAAGTAATTACAACCGTAAACCAATCGAACAACTTTACGATATCGTGACGTCATAATAATAGCCGACGGCGAAATTATGCCAAGAAAGTTTTACTTCGTATTTTTTGTTAAAACTAAGTAAAAAATCTAATACTCTTAAACATTTTTTAATATCTAATGTAGAAAAGATAAATTATTAAAAATATCTTAAAATAAGCAAGCTAGCATTTTAGTACTAATTATATCTAAACGATATTTATTTATATAGTGATAATTCATCAGTATTATAAGTAAAATAAGAGAAAAATTATAAAAATTTATATTTTATTTAATTGTTTTAGCTTTGAAATAAAGCATTATTTAAGCCTATAACGTAATAGGTCAGATAGAATGGATTTATCGCAATCAATTAAAATACTTTTGCTTGCGCTTATAACTTTAAAAAATGCGTCAGGGTTCGGACCAAAAAGACTTTACAGTATAAATGTTCCTACAAGTATTGTTTCTGTTAATGTAAGTATGAACAAATATTTTAATTATAAAAAAAAGTTTTTTAATTAAAAAAACTAAAATTCTATTAACCAAATAGTATGAATTGTTGTTTAAGATTTACTATTTATGTTAAACAATTTTACATTTAACCAGCTGTAATTTCATAAGATTATCAACGTTTTTTTGAACTACTCTTAGGTTGTTAATAAGCAGTTGTTGATAGTTGGGCCTTACTACATTGGTGCAATCGACAAAGTTCACTATAAGTTTAATGACAAAAGTCGAATGAATCCGAGAGTTATAAATAAGGACATTCCAAACCCTCGAGAGATTGGAAAAATACCGTGTAAGTAAAACTTTTGTAATCTTTCCTGTAACAGAAAAGGTTATGACAAATATTAAACAAAATTAAAAGACGTTTATTTGTTTAAGTTTTTGCTATTATGTTATCATAGCCTAAAAAAATATAAAACTTCTTAGCTGGAACGTTTAAGGGGGCTGGAAATCAACAATTTTTCTGGGTTACTTCAAGAGGTACAAATTTTACTGATGGGGCAGTATATGTCATGAAAGAAACTGCTGACTACACTGGTAATCAATGTTTATTTGCATTAAATAAAAAGTAATATTCTATGCAAAAATTCAAGCGTTAGAATTTATAAAAAAAATAATAAAGGGATAACTTAAGGTCAAAAAACGCATGTAGACATGATAATTAGAGATTGTAAAATCCTAATTTTATATTATTTTTTTCACCTCGCTATAAGGATTTAAAGCTAAAATTATTTTAAGCGTGGGAAGATATCTCGATAGATGCTGGTTGGAATTACGAAAAGACGCAATGGGTTGACATGGACAGAGACGGGTTGAAAGACTGTCTTACAGCACGATACCGTGGTGGAGGTATAAGCAACTTGTTAAACAAATAAAAACTAGTTTTTCTGTTTTATCTTTTAATATCAATTATCCAAAAGGATTGTTTCTTTATGTTGCATTTATGGTTTTAAAACGTTTTGCTTTGTTTGAAATAGTTGGACAAATGCTTTGGTTTAAACAACCCCAAGGACAATCACATTGGGGACAAAAAATAATACATGAAGGCATGGCAGATGGAAACTTTATAGGTTTTGTTTACGACAAGAAGACTTACATATTGGTTGCTGGAACCCAGTTTAATACTTTAGGCCTGTATTGGACTTTACGTAAGTTGCTTATCAAGTTCAACATTCCAACTTAAACTTTGCCTATGTATTGCTGCATAACAAATTGTTCTAACAGAACCAAGAAATAACTGGATATTAAGCACAAAAATTCGCCATCGAGTTATTGACAATTATGGAAAGTATTTCGACGTGCAATACGTGGATTTAAATAAAGATGGAAGACCAGATATTCTTACAACTACAATACAGTAAGTTTAAAATGACTAAGTGCGTTTAAATTAGCGATCCTTTTTATACGAATGAAAATACTTAACATAGGGACAATTACATTAACATGAAAGAGAATCCAAAAAATTGCGAAATTAGGTTAAATAAATTTATAATTATTATTGATAATTTCCTCTTATTCTGATTAGAATATCGAACTCTCGTGGTCAAGTGCTTGGATATGAAATTCCATTTGACATACAAAACAAAATATGGAACAGACGGGTTTTGGCAGCTGGATTTTCTGGAGAATACAGTCCAGGAAAGGCCACTGCATTTTGGGCAAATAAATGGAAAAGAAAGTTTGTTTGATTTACAAATTAACAGAATTCTATAATTTAAAAAAACCCTAAATCTGTATGTAGTTGACAAAGCAAATGTACATTATATTAATTTCAAAAAATATATTATTATTTATTAGGTTATACATTTAAACATGATTAACCTATATACTAAGTTCTGTATTACCAAAGGTGCTTATAGGTTACTTGCTATAGAAAAACGATTTATATCTTACTTGCTATGTAAAACTTTTTTATTACAGGAGTGATCGACCAAGTATATTTTTATCTGGGGGTGGTGAAGAAAAACTATATATCTTAAGCCCTGTGCCAAAAACTTCAGGATTCGGATATATTAAATCATCGGTAACGTAAACTAAACTACCACCTTACCCGTTCTAAAATTATACTTGAACTATCTAAATTATTAAATTGCATAGCTTGTAGCTGGCACTGGCGTGATTGGAATACCCTACATAGTGGATTTAAATGGAGATTCGTATCCAGAAATCTTTGTCCCACAAGGAAATCAGCTTCATGTTTTTTCATACGGTATTGGTTACATTTATCTTGGATATCTTGTAACACAGCAGGCCTCTTGCCAATATGTATAATTTTGTTTATATTGATAGATTATAGCTCTTCTGCTGCTGATGCAAAACCTCCAAAAGCAACACAAAAAAAAACAACACCCAGGCCGCGTGTTAGTATCAGACCCCCATATTTTCGACCAACTACACCACCACCAAAGCCTGCTATTGCAGCTGGAGTAAAACCTGGTGGTTTGCTACCAGACACGTCAAGTCTTATTCCAAAAATACCAGATAGTAAGCAAGAAATTTAAGCGGGATAATATTTTTTTTTAATTTTGTACCTTTTTCTTGACCGATAAAATATTTAAAATGTTACTGTTTTATAGTTTCTGAAAGCGCCAGCCCAAACAGACTACCTGCTGTGCCAAGGTAAATAAACCATTTTTTAATTCTTTTAGTCTACTTTATATATACATTTCAACTAATTTTCTATTACAAAAATTTTAAATTAGACCACCGGCACCTCAGATACCAAGAGTTCCTGCACCATTGCCACCACGAAGAACGGTTCCTGTGCAAAATCAACCACAAGTGCCTTTTCAAAGGCCAAATGTACAACAAAGTCAACAAACTGTTCTTGGAAGTGATGGCAGATTGTACCAACCGATTAACGAAAATCCAAACCAATTAATTTTTCCCGTGTATCCTAACTTAGCTAATCCTATTTCCATTAACAATACGCAAGGACCAGTATACGAAGCATCAGATACCAACATTATAGCACTAGACAGCAACATTCCACCAACAACAGCATTACCAGATTATGAACCAATCAACGGTAAGTTTTAAGTACAACTTAATCTAAGAATTTTATAATCCTAAAATGCTTTTTTGTTACTTAATACTATAGTTGCTCCGCCAAACTTACTTTTATCAATTACACCGGATGCTTTTTCCTACTGGTCGGAGGCAAGAGATGCCTGCCAAGCAACAGGAAGAAAATTATGTTCCTTAAATGATCTTCAAAACTCGAAAGCAGTAAAAATGGGCCCTATACCCTTTTTTCAATGGGGATGGTTTGACATGCAAAATCGAGCTGCTAATTTAGAAACTTGTGAACCAGGTAAAAGTATTTGTTATGTTGGTTGGTGATAAAAATGACCTTTCTATTTGTATTTTATAGTCAAAGGTGGGCACCAAATCGTTAATGCGTTAAACGTTAAATAACGAAGTTAATTTTTTTGTTAAAATTTAACTTTTAAGTTAATTTTAAAAATAGTTATCGGACCTGTTAACTTTCGTTAAATTGTGCTTCCGTTAAATTAAGCCCGTTAACTCAATATTTTACAAGTAAATCCATAGTAATATAAGGAATATATATGTTTAAAATTGCCGTTTATCGGGTTTAATCGTCGCAATTTTTAAACGATGTAAGTAATTACTATCCGGCCACTGTTATTTGGGCATTAGGCCTATGCCAGTTTTAAAAACTTCTTCTAAACCATTTTCGTCTAGTTAAAACATCGATTAAGAGAAAAACTATTTTTTTTAAATCTTTTTTTATAAAAAAGGTAATTTCTTTGTTTGTTTTAATTAAATTTTAACGTTAACGTTTAACGATAACTTCCGTTACACTTGGTTTAATTTACCGAAAAAACGTTAGCGAAGTTACTGTTATGTGTAACGAATAACCATTTAACGAAGTTGCTTTTTCGTTTAACTGTGCCCACCTATGTTTATAGTTAAGGCGGGTAATCCGCTAATAAACCAAATTAGTTGTTTTGGTTCAACATGTGTTTGTTTAAATTAAATTTTAACGTTCCATTTAACTAAATAAAGATAACAAAATTGATGGTGCAACAAATACCCATTTATCGCACGCAATAGGCTTTATAGCGATTAGTTTTAATTGACCTTTGCGGGAAAAACTATAATAAAGTAAGGTATGTTTGAAATGACAAATACATTTTTAATAAATTATAGGTCAAGTCAACCTCGAATGGGAGGGTTTTTTGTGCTATAATGGCGCCGTCGGAACTTTACCTATTCGTAGTGAAGCACAGCTCCCAGCCTTATGCTGTGCGCAGATAGTTGGTGCGAACTCAACCAGTAGAAGATTCAGGTTCGTTTCACAAAAACTAACTTTAAAATTGCCGTAAAACAAATATTTAAATTGTTTATTTAACCGAACAGTCAAGCAGTAGACGCTTCTCTTCAATGTCAACAACAAAACAGTCATCTTTGTTCGCTAAGTGAAATGTTTGACGCATGGGCAATGGTGAGTAAATCAACACAATTATTTATCCCGATTTTTTGAAGTAAAATCATACTACTCAATAAAAAACATCATTTTTTGTAGTCTACTTATAAAGGACCAGAGTGGAAGTGGTACGCTCGCGAAAACGAGTTAATTCGAATGACACATCACTGCGATATTGGGGCAGTGCTTTGGAAAGGATATTCTTGCTTAGCAGGTCGCCTTGAGACGACACAAGTTTTCAGTTTTGTACAAGAACAAGCATTATGTTGTCTTAATTCGTCTACTACTCTTAAAAGGTCATTAAACCTTTTAATTTTATCCCTTATTTACACTACTTTCTTTTTTGTGTTATAATACCTTATAAAATAATTAAATTGATTATAGTTATTGGTATCTTATATTTAGCTACCTAATATAAAAAAAGCTTCTTCATTTTTAATATAAGTATGTATAAAATGTATTTTGTTAGTATTTGTAAGAGTTTTTACATAAATACAAGCTTAATTAAAAAATTTGTACAAATTCATTTTTTTTCCAACCATTCGTTTTAAAATTTGTGCTGCTTGAAATTAGTTTTCATTTTTTGGGTGATAATCTACTAACAAATTTCGTTTGATGAGTCTTTGGTTTTTTGTAGTACGTAATTCCTTTTTTAGGTTTATTTTTTAATGAAAGTTTAAGGCGTGCAAGGCTTTGCCAATATTCTCTGCTATCAGGGCTGTAATCCCCAAATCGCTTTGGTTTACCAGTGTAAATAGTCCATAACCTAAACAATTCGTTATTTTAAGGAGCAATCTAAAGTTATTAATAGCCTTGACTCAAAGACCTATATTTCAACATTTGAATTAAAAAACATAAATATTAATTTATTAAACAACCTATTAGTTAATAGATCACTAAAAATAAACCATAACAAATTTTTTGATAGTGCAAACATATCATTACCAAAGTGTTTAATTCATAATTTTACTCACCAGTCGGGATATTCACTGTCAGGTTTTAAAATTGGATCTTCACCATCAATAAACTTATTTAAACCACAACATCTTGAACAAAGCAATTGTGTATCTCTTATTGGTTCGGGTTCATCAACTACTGTCCCTTTACCAAACTTTTTTTCTGCTGCATAATATCGGGAATGAGTTATAAACGATCTTCTAAAGGTGAATACACAAGCAGAAAATGCCATCAAATATTCTAGTAATTTACATTTACTTAATCTTTTCACTAAAAAAAAGGGATGTATATATTAATATATTATATCAGCTTGAAAGAGATAGCTATCCAATATCAAAAAAAATGTTATTCTGCCAAATAAATTTTTATGATCTAAATCATGCCATGATGATCAACAACAGATAAAAATAAAATGTTTACGTAAATATAGAATAGTATATTAAGGCATAAATCGAGTATGTCTGTATGTGTTGGCTGTAAATCACTGTCAACACTAACTAAAACTCGTATATTTCGTACATATTAAAAACATGACAGGCAACTAACTAGCTTTACTTTAGCATATTCTTAACTTTTTGCACATTGATATTATAGGATTTTAAATGATCGACCCGATAAGAACAAAACAAAACATGTGCAAGCTTTACAACGGGGCCCGGTACCCGGTGCAAAAAGTGTAGCTCTATATTACCATGTTACTTTCTTATTTTTATGATAATACAAAACAATTTTTATTCGAAATTTTTTGATTGCTTTTAAAATATTAAAACTTCAAAAATATTTGGATTGTTTGTTTGAAATGTAGATGAATAATCTGCAAAGTACTAATTTAGGGGAATCCTCTAAATTTTATTTTTAAACTTACATATATACGTACTATTTTCCTTGCTCGAACCTTATTTTCTAATTTGACTAAGATTAATGTAACTTGACATTATAACATCAAATTGTAACAATTATTAAAAGTACTTTTGGCCTATCACACAAATTAATGCATTTATGTTTAGCTATTATTAATTTTCTAAAAAATTTGTAGTAACAGAATTTGATGATCAGATAATCTGATATATGGCCAAATCCAATGCAAATTCCAATGATGAACTGCTTCGTTCTCAACTTAAGGGACTCAAATTTAGCAACCCTGGACCAGCTCAAGAATTTAATCCAGAGCAAAGTTTACGACATGAAAGAAAATTAAAAAGAATGATTCAACAGAGTGCCAAGACTAAAAGTAATCACCGAAAACCAATGTATGATGACTGTGGCCACTTAACGTTTGATGGACGTGATATATGTGACTGTTTGAATGAAGAATGTTCTGGATGTTTTTATCCGTGTGAAAAATGTCGAAGTCGGAAATGTGGCAGAGAATGCAGGCGATCAAGAAAATGGTATTATGAATATGTTGAAGTGGAAGAAGGTCAGCTGAGATCGTTTCCATTTGTTAATCCAAAAAATACTACTGAAAAAGAGTCAAAATTGGCATAGAAATTTCACACTTCCATACAACATTATTACAAAACTATTTATATGTAATAAAAGCCTAAATGTTAATAACATAGTACATGGTATACAATGTGATATTTAGCAATTTTTTTATGATTTCATATATGCAAAAAAAGTTCAACCTGTCAAAATTTTAAGCCAAATGTAAAAAGAACATAATTTAAATACAATATTTATTTTGTGTACATATTGTATGATAAGTTAAAATGATAGCATGTATATTTTAATTTTTTTTTAGAAACAAAGCTAACCCTGCTTTAGATGAGTAAGGTCGATTTAAATGTTCACTAATAAAATTTCCAACCTTAACTAACTCTTGCAGATTTATTCCTGAATCCAAACCTAGACCGTCCATCATATAAACAACATCTTCAGTGGCAACATTACCTGATGCACCTTTAGCATAAGGACATCCACCAAGCCCGGCAACAGATGAGTCAAAAGTTCTTATATCCATATCCAGGCCTGTTAAAATATTAGCCAGTGCTTGTCCATAGGTATCATGACAATGTAAGCCGATTTTATCAGCTGGAATTCTTTTTAAAACATCTGTTAAAAGTGATTTAAATGACCCAGCAGTTCCAACACCTATCGTATCTCCCAACGAAACTTCGTAACATCCCAGTTTTAGCATTTCTTCAGCAACATTAATTACGGCATCTGAATTAATTTTTCCTTCATAAGGACATCCAATCACACACGAAATATATCCCCGAATTGGTATGTTTTGGGAGTTTGCTGATTTGATAACTGGTTTAAATCTTTCCAAACTTTCTTTTATAGAACAGTTAATGTTGGTTTGACTAAATGTCTCAGAAGCTGCACCAAATACGGCAACTTCATCAACATTGGATGTAACAGCCCCTTGAAAGCCTTTCATATTAGGTGTTAAAGCACAATATTTTGTGGATGCATTTTTTGTTATGCCTGCCATTACTTCTGCATTATCTTTCATTTGTGGAACCCACTTGGGCGACACAAAACTAGTAGCCTCAATTTTAGCAAAATTGCAATTCGATAGTTGGTCCAACAATTGTATCTTTGTTGCAGTTGAAATTAATTGCTTTTCATTTTGTAAACCATCTCGCGGACCAACTTCAACAATGCAGATTTTTTGACTTGAAATATTTCTTTTAAAAAATTTAAATAAATTATATATCGAAAGATTTTGTTTTAAAAGCATTATGTGAATACTATTTTAAATAAACCCAGTCAATAGATGGAAATCTAAAAATGGGACCAAACAACGTCAACCGAAAATATTTATAATTTTTATTGTGATAAATTTTTTTACTTAAAAAATCACATGTTGTTAAGTTTTATACAAAAATTCACGTTAAACGTGTTTAGTTTGCCAAGTCAGTACTACAAAAATAGTTAACTTTTGACGATAGTCTGTTAGTTTATAAGCCTTTACTGCTAAATACAAAATATTCTTTTTACTGTTAAAACACTACATTTAAGAAGAATTAAAGTGTCTGGCTTATAGAAATATAGGTTTTTGTGCATATTGTACATATATACTAGGACTAAGACGTTTGCAACTGTCCTCTAACTCTGGACCCTGACTAGTGTGTTGTTATGGACCCGCAGCACACAGTCACTTGCAATATTGAGGATAAACATAACATTGTTTAATTGCTATAAATTTTTATGTGAAATTATATTTAATACCATGGTTTTTTGTACGCCAGGTTACCAATAAATAATTTCTGGTCGTAAAAGAGTCGTTACACAATAAATATTGCGCACCACAACCTGTTTTTTATTTAATTTTTAGTGATACTTATATTTTTCAGAAGCAATCCTTTTATCTTTTTAAAAGCAATAAATTAAGCAATAAACTTATATATTGTTTATTTACTAATCATTTACAGTGGGTATTTAAAAACTAAAAATTGTTTTAATTTTAGCAGAATTTATTGCCAATGCCAAGAACCAGACAAGAACATATAAAATGTCTCACGTAACTGATTAAATTAAACAAAAAATAAAACAGATTTCAAATATAAGCGTGTAACCAACTTATCTTGACAGAAAAAGGCGCAAGAATATATAATAAAACTAAACAAAGCGCAAGAATATATCAACTAAAAATTGAAAACAAGGGCCCGTTAACACTACCCGCATAAAGGCAAGCAACATTGAAATAAAAAACCTAAAGATTACCAAGTAATTTGGGTTTTTTAATGTTTTACTAAAGTTAACCATTATGCAGGCTGTTGCGGGGCAGTCAAAATTCAGGTCGTTTAAAGAAAAGCCAGTCCGTCTTCAGAACGTAATTAGGAAATACTAGCAAACACATGCCGATAACAATAATAAATTTTAAATATTATTGTTATTTGCGCAGGAACGACATCCGCAATCAATAACCAAAGGAATCGTTTCATAAATTACGTCTCCATTATCACAATCCATCTTGATCACATCTCGTTCTACTAAGGCTTGGCAGCATTGACAATCCTCCTTTAATAGAAGAAAACGGTTTAAGTTGTATTTTTTTACTTTGATAAACATAATAACTAGCTAAATATAATATCTACAACTTATAGTTAATACAAAGAAAACTTAACCTGCAAATATGGATAAAATGAAGTGGCGACAACGCCAGATTGACATGTACCCTGACATTGCATAACGTTAAGAGAAACCGAACAATTGTCTCTGATGAAAACCATATCAGTAAGCTCGCCGGAGCAGGCACTAACTTTTCGGTCTAAAAATTCAAAAATCACAATTTAATGAAATAACTTAAATAAACAAACACTGATTATTTATCGAGGCCAAATCTACAAAAATATATTTACCACAACGAGTCGGGCAACATGTATCATTATTTTCGTAAACTGAATATTCGGTTTCAGGATCACATTGGAATGAACAAGTCTCGTTAACAATATTACAAACAATTCCAGCAGATTCATTCAAATAAGAACACTCCAAACCGTTGGAAGAAGTCCAGTTTTGACCAACGTCGTACTCCTCTCCGTCATATATAACTAAAATATGTTTTAAAAAAAAATATCATCAAATTCAAAATAATAGAGATTACAAAATGTTACAAATGTCACTTTATGAGAATTTACCTGATGAGTTATTACAAAATGAAGTTTTTGTTTCAATTGACTTGTAACCTGTAGTCAGTTCAACAGATATTGCTGTAGTAGTTATACTTGCTTCATTCTGGGATGTACTTTTTTGTGTTTTTTCCCTAAATTCAAAAGTTGACCCACTTGATTGGTAACCAGATGTCACTCCACCAGATATTGTTGTAGAAGTAATACTTGCTTCATTCCGAGATGAACTTGTTGGTTTTATCTCTTTAGATTCAGTAGTCGACCCACTCGACTTGTTACCAAAAGTCACCCCACCAGATATTGTTGTGGTAGCTAAACTTGCTTCACTTTGAGATGTACTTTTTGGTGTTTCCTCTCCAGATTCAGTAGTCGAGCCACTTGGCTTGTTACCAGAAGTCACCCTACCAGATATTGTTGTGGTAGTTATAATTGCTTCATTCTGGGATGTGCTTTTTGGTGTTTCTTCTCCAGATGTAATAGTCGACCCAATAGGCCAGTTACCAGAAGTCACCCCACCAGATATTGTTGTGGCAGTTAAACTTGCTTCATTCTGGGATGTACTTTTTGGTTTTTCTTCTCCAGATTCAATGGTCGAGCCACTTGGCTTGTTACCAGAAGTCACCCCACCAGATATTGTTGTGGTAGTTATAACTGCTTCATTCTGGGATGTGCTTTTTGGTGTTTCTTCTCCAGATTCAATGGTCGAAACACTTGGCCTGTTACCAGAAGTAACCCCACCAGATATTGTTGTGGTAGTTACACTTGCTTCAATACGAGATGAACTTGTTGGTGATTGTTCTCCAGATTCAATAGTTGAGCCACTTGGCTTGTTACCAGAAGTAACCCCACCAGATATTGTTGTGGTAGTTATAATTGCTTCATTCTGGGATGTGCTTTTTGGTGTTTCTTCTCCAAATTCAATGGTCGAACCACTTGGCCTGTTACCAGAAGTCACCCCACCAGATATTGTTGTGGTAGTTATAACTGCTTCATTCTGGGATGTGCTTTTTGGTGTTTCTTCTCCAGATTCAATGGTCGAAACACTTGGCTTGTTACCAGAAGTCACCCCACCAGATATTGTTGTGGTAGTTACACTTGCTTCATTCTGGGATGTGCTTTTTGGTGTTTCCTTTTCAGATTCAATAGTCGAGCCACTTGGCTTGTTACCAGAAGTCACCCCACCAGATATTATTGTGGTAGTTACACTTGCTTCATTCTGGGATGTGCTTTTTGGTGTTTCTTCTCCAGATTCAATAGTTGAGCCAATTGGCTTGTTACCAGAAGTCACCCCACCAGATATTGTTGTGGTAGTTATAATTGCTTCATTCTGGGATGTGCTTTTTGGTGTTTCTTCTCCAGATTCAATAGTCGAGCCACTTGGCTTTTTACCAGAAGTCACCCCACCAGATATTGTTGTGGTAGTTATAATTGCTTTATTCTGGGATGTGCTTTTTGGTGTTTCTTCTCCAGATTCAATAGTCGAGCCACTTGGCTTGTTACCAGAAGTCACCCCACCAGATATTGTTGTGGTAGTTATAACTGCTTCATTCTGGGATGTGCTTTTTGGTGTTTCTTCTCCAGATTCAATAGTCGAGCCATTTGGCTTGTTACCAGAAGTCACCCCACCAGATATTGTTGTGGTAGTTATAATTGCTTCATTCTGGGATGTGCTTTTTGGTGTTTCTTCTCCAGATTCAATAGTCGAGCCACTTGGCTTGTTACCAGAAGTCACCCCACCAGATATTGTTGTGGTAGTTATAACTGCTTCATTCTGGGATGTGCTTTTTGGTGTTTCTTCTCCAGATTCAATAGTCGAGCCACTTGGCTTGTTACCAGAAGTAACCCCACCAGATATTGTTGTGGTAGTTATAACTGCTTCATTCTGGGATGTGCTTTTTGGTGTTTCTTCTCCAGATTTAATAGTCGAGCCACTTGGCTTGTTACCAGAAGTCACCCCACCAGATATTGTTGTGGTAGTTATAATTGCTTCATTCTGGGATGTGCTTTTTGGTGTTTCTTCTCCAGATTCAATAGTCGAGCCACTTGGCTTGTTACCAGAAGTAACCCCACCAGATATTGTTGTGGTAGTTACACTTGCTTCATTCTGGGATGTGCTTTTTGGTGTTTCTTCTCCAGATTCAATAGTCGAGCCACTTGGCTTGTTACCAGAAGTAACCCCACCAGATATTGTTGTGGTAGTTACAGTTGCTTCATTCTGAGATGTACTTTTTGGTGTTTCTTCTCCAGATTCAATAGTTGAGCCACTTGGCTTGTTACCAGAAGTAACCCCACCAGAAATTGTTGTGGTAGTTAAACTTGCTTCATTCTGGGATGTGCTTTTTGGTGTTTCTTTTACAGATTCGATAGTTGAGCCAATTGGCTTGTTACCAGAAGTCACCCCACCAGATATTGTTATGGTAGTTATAACTGCTTCATTCTGGGATGTGCTTTTTGGTGTTTCTTCTCCAGATTTAATAGTCGAGCCACTTGGCTTGTTACCAGAAGTCACCCCACCAGATATTGTTGTGGTAGTTATAATTGCTTCATTCTGGGATGTGCTTTTTGGTGTTTCTTCTCCAGATTCAATAGTCGAGCCACTTGGCTTGTTACCAGAAGTCACCCCACCAGATATTGTTGTGGTAGTTATAATTGCTTCATTCTGGGATGTGCTTTTTGGTGTTTCTTCTCCAGATTCAATAGTTGAGCCACTTGGCTTGTTACCAGAAGTCACCCCACCAGATATTGTTGTGGTAGTTACAGTTGCTTCATTCTGAGATGTACTTTTTGGTGTTTCTTCTCCAGATTTAATAGTTGAGCCACTTGGCTTGTTACCAGAAGTCACCCCACCAGATATTGTTGTGGTAGTTATAACTGCTTCATTCTGGGATGTGCTTTTTGGTGTTTCTTCTCCAGATTTAATAGTCGAGCCACTTGGCTTGTTACCAGAAGTCACCCCACCAGATATTGTTGTGGTAGTTACACTTGCTTCATTCTGGGATGTGCTTTTTGGTGTTTCTTCTCCAGATTCAATAGTCGAGCCACTTGGCCTGTTACCAGAAGTCACCCCACCAGATATTGTTGTGGTAGTTATAACTGCTTCATTCTGGGATGTGCTTTTTGGTGTTTCTTCTCCAGATTTAATAGTCGAGCCACTTGGCTTGTTACCAGAAGTCACCCCACCAGATATTGTTGTGGTAGTTACACTTGCTTCAATCTGGGATGTGCTTTTTGGTGTTTCTTCTCCAGATTCAATAGTCGAGCCACTTGGCCTGTTACCAGAAGTCACCCCACCAGATATTGTTGTGGTAGTTATAACTGCTTCATTCTGGGATGTGCTTTTTGATGTTTCTTCTCCAGATTTAATAGTCGAGCCACTTGGCTTGTTACCAGAAGTCACCCCACCAGATATTGTTGTGGTAGTTATAATTGCTTCATTCTGGGATGTGCTTTTTGGTGTTTCTTCTCCAGATTCAATAGTCGAGCCACTTGGCTTGTTACCAGAAGTCACCCCACCAGATATTGTTGTGGTAGTTATAATTGCTTCATTCTGGGATGTGCTTTTTGGTGTTTCTTCTCCAGATTCAATAGTCGAGCCACTTGGCTTGTTACCAGAAGTCACCCCACCAGATATTGTTGTGGTAGTTATAATTTCTTCATTCTGGGATGTGCTTTTTGGTGTTTCTTCTCCAGATTCAATAGTCGAGCCACTTGGCTTGTTACCAGAAGTCACCCCACCAGATATTGTTGTGGTAGTTACACTTGCTTCATTCTGGGATGTGCTTTTTGGTGTTTCCTCTCCAGATTCAGTAGTCGAGCCACTTGGCTTGTTACCAGAAGTCACCCCACCAGATATTGTTGTGGTAGTTATAATTGCTTCATTCTGGGATGTGCTTTTTGGTGTTTCTTCTCCAGATTCAATAGTCGAGCCACTTGACTTGTTACCAGAAGTCACCCCACCAGATATTGTTGTGGTAGTTATAACTGCTTCATTCTGGGATGTGCTTTTTGGTGTTTCTTCTCCAGATTCAATAGTCGAGCCACTTGGCATGTTACCAGAAGTCACCCCACCAGATATTGTTGTGGTAGTTACACTTGCTTCATTCTGGGATGTACTTTTTGGTGTTTCTTCTCCAGATTCAATAGTCGAGCCACTTGGCTTGTTACCAGAAGTCACCCTACCAGATATTGTTGTGGTAGTTATAATTGCTTCATTCTGGGATGTGCTTTTTGGTGTTTCTTCTCCAGATTCAATAGTCGAGCCACTTGGCTTGTTACCAGAAGTCACCCCACCAGATATTGTTGTGGTAGTTATAATTGCTTCATTCTGGGATGTGCTTTTTGGTGTTTCTTCTCCAGATTCAATAGTCGAGCCACTTGGCTTGTTACCAGAAGTCACCCCACCAGATATTGTTGTGGTAGTTATAATTTCTTCATTCTGGGATGTGCTTTTTGGTGTTTCTTCTCCAGATTCAATAGTCGAGCCACTTGGCTTGTTACCAGAAGTCACCCCACCAGATATTGTTGTGGTAGTTATAATTGCTTCATTCTGGGATGTGCTTTTTGGTGTTTCTTCTCCAGATTCAATAGTCGAGCCACTTGGCTTGTTACCAGAAGTCACCCCACCAGATATTGTTGTGGTAGTTATAACTGCTTCATTCTGGGATGTGCTTTTTGGTGTTTCTTCTCCAGATTCAATAGTCGAGCCACTTGGCATGTTACCAGAAGTCACCCCACCAGATATTGTTGTGGTAGTTACACTTGCTTCATTCTGGGATGTACTTTTTGGTGTTTCTTCTCCAGATTCAATAGTCGAGCCACTTGGCTTGTTACCAGAAGTCACCCTACCAGATATTGTTGTGGTAGTTATAATTGCTTCATTCTGGGATGTGCTTTTTGGTGTTTCTTCTCCAGATTCAATAGTCGAGCCACTTGGCTTGTTACCAGAAGTCACCCTACCAGATATTGTTGTGGTAGTTATAATTGCTTCATTCTGGGATGTGCTTTTTGGTGTTTCTTCTCCAGATTCAATAGTCGAGCCAATTGGCTTGTTACCAGAAGTAACCCCAACAGATATTGTTGTGGTAGTTACAGTTGCTTCATTCTGAGATGTACTTTTTGGTGTTTGTTCTCCAGATTCAATAGTTGAGCCACTTGGCTTGTTACCAGAAGTCACCCCACCAGATATTGTTGTGGTAGTTATAACTGCTTCATTCTGGGATGTGCTTTTTGGTGTTTCTTCTCCAGATTTAATAGTCGAGCCACTTGGCTTGTTACCAGAAGTAACCCCACCAGATATTGTTGTGGTAGTTATAATTGCTTCATTCTGGGATGTGCTTTTTGGTGTTTCTTCTCCAGATTCAATAGTCGAGCCAATTGGCTGGTTACCAGAAGTCACCCCACCAGATATTGTTGTGGTAGTTATAACTGCTTCATTCTGGGATGTACTTTTTGGTGTTTCTTCTCCAGATTTAATAGTCGAGCCACTTGGCTTGTTACCAGAAGTCACCCCACCAGATATTGTTGTGGTAGTTATAACTGCTTCATTCTGGGATGTGCTTTTTGGTGTTTCTTCTCCAGATTCAATAGTCGAGCCACTTGGCTTGTTACCAGAAGTCACCCCACCAGATATTGTTGTGGTAGTTACACTTGCTTCATTCTGGGATGTGCTTTTTGGTGTTTCTTCTCCAGATTCAATAGTCGAGCCACTTGGCTTGTTACCAGAAGTAACCCCACCAGATATTGTTGTGGTAGTTACACTTGCTTCATTCTGGGATGTGCTTTTTGGTGTTTCTTCTCCAGATTCAATAGTCGAGCCACTTGGCTTGTTACCAGAAGTAACCCCACTAGATATTGTTGTAGAAGTAATACTTGCTTCATTCCGTGATGAACTTGTTGGTTTTAGCTCTTCAGATTCAGTAGTCGACCCACTCGACTTGTTACCAAAAGTCACCCCACCAGATATTGTTGTGGTAGCTAAACTTGCTTCACTTTGAGATGTACTTTTTGGTGTTTCCTCTCCAGATTCAGTAGTCGAGCCACTTGGCTTGTTACCAGAAGTAACCCCACCAGATATTGTTGTGGTAGTTACAGTTGCTTCATTCTGAGATGTACTTTTTGGTGTTTGTTCTCCAGATTCAATAGTTGAGCCACTTGGCCTGTTACCAGAAGTCACCCCACCAGAAATTGTTGTGGTAGTTACACTTGCTTCATTCTGGGATGTGCTTTTTGGTGTTTCTTCTCCAGATTCAATAGTCGAGCCACTTGGCTTGTTACCAGAAGTTACCCCACCAAATATTGTGGTGGTAGTTACACTTGCTTCATTCTGGGATGTGCTTTTTGGTGTTTCTTCTCCAGATTCAATAGTCGAGCCACTTGGCTTGTTACCAGAAGTAACCCCACCAGATATTGTTGTGGTAATTACACTTGCTTCATTCTGGGATGTGCTTTTTGGTGTTTCTTCTCCAGATTCAATAGTCGAGCCACTTGGCTTGTTACCAGAAGTAACCCCACTAGATATTGTTGTAGAAGTAATACTTGCTTCATTCCGTGATGAACTTGTTGGTTTTAGCTCTTCAGATTCAGTAGTCGACCCACTCGACTTGTTACCAAAAGTCACCCCACCAGATATTGTTGTGGTAGCTAAACTTGCTTCACTTTGAGATGTACTTTTTGGTGTTTCCTCTCCAGATTCAGTAGTCGAGCCACTTGGCTTGTTACCAGAAGTAACCCCACCAGATATTGTTGTGGTAGTTACAGTTGCTTCATTCTGAGATGTACTTTTTGGTGTTTGTTCTCCAGATTCAATAGTTGAGCCACTTGGCCTGTTACCAGAAGTCACCCCACCAGAAATTGTTGTGGTAGTTACACTTGCTTCATTCTGGGATGTGCTTTTTGGTGTTTCTTCTCCAGATTCAATAGTCGAGCCACTTGGCTTGTTACCAGAAGTCACCCCACCAGATATTGTTGTGGTAGTTATAACTGCTTCATTCTGGGATGTGCTTTTTGGTGTTTCTTCTCCAGATTCAATAGTCGAGCCACTTGGCATGTTACCAGAAGTCACCCCACCAGATATTGTTGTGGTAGTTACACTTGCTTCATTCTGGGATGTTCTTTTTGGTGTTTCTTCTCCAGATTCAATAGTCGAGCCACTTGGCATGTTACCAAAAGTAACCCCACCAGATATTGTTGTGGTAGTTATAACTGCTTCATTCTGGGATGTGCTTTTTGGTGTTTCTTCTCCAGATTCAATAGTCGAGCCACTTGGCCTGTTACCAGAAGTCACCCCACCAGATATTGTTGTGGTAGTTATAATTGCTTCATTCTGGGATGTGCTTTTTGGTGTTTCTTCTCCAGATTCAATAGTCGAGCCACTTGGCCTGTTACCAGAAGTCACCCCACCAAATATTGTTGTGGTAGTTACACTTGCTTCATTCTGGGATGTGCTTTTTGGTGTTTCTTCTCCAGATTCAATAGTTGAGCCACTTGGCTTGTTACCAGAAGTCACCCCACCAGATATTGTTGTGGTAGTTACACTTGCTTCATTCTGGGATGTGCTTTTTGGTGTTTCTTTTCCAGATTCAATAGTCGAGCCACTTGGCTTGTTACCAGAAGTAACCCCACCAGATATTGTTGTGGTAGTTACACTTGCTTCATTCTGGGATGTGCTTTTTGGTGTTTCTTCTCCAGATTCAATAGTCGAGCCATTTGGCTTGTTACCAGAAGTAACCCCACCAGATATTGTTGTGGTAGCTAAACTTGCTTCACTTTGAGATGTACTTTTTGGTGTTTCCTCTCCAGATTCAGTAGTCGAGCCACTTGGCTTGTTACCAGAAGTAACTTCACCAGATATTGTTGTGGTAGTTACACTTGCTTCATTCTGGGATGTGCTTTTTGGTGTTTCTTCTCCAGATTCAATAGTCGAGCCACTTGGCTTGTTACCAGAAGTAACCCCACCAGATATTGTTGTGATAGTTACAGTTGCTTCATTCTGAGATGTACTTTTTGGTGTTTCTTCTCCAGATTCAATAGTTGAGCCACTTGGCTTGTTACCAGAAGTAACCCCATCAGAAATTGTTGTGGTAGTTAAACTTGCCTCATTCTGGGATGTGCTTTTTGGTGTTTCTTTTACAGATTCGATAGTTGAGCCAATTGGCTTGTTACCAGAAGTCACCACACCAGATATTGTTGTGGTAGTTATAACTGCTTCATTCTGGGATGTGCTTTTTGGTGTTTCTTCTCCAGATTTAATAGTCGAGCCACTTGGCTTGTTACCAGAAGTCACCCCACCAGATATTGTTGTGGTAGTTATAATTGCTTCATTCTGGGATGTGCTTTTTGGTGTTTCTTCTCCAGATTCAATAGTCGAGCCACTTGGCTTGTTACCAGAAGTCACCCCACCAGATATTGTTGTGGTAGTTATAATTGCTTCATTCTGGGATGTGCTTTTTGGTGTTTCTTCTCCAGATTCAATAGTCGAGCCACTTGGCTTGTTACCAGAAGTCACCCCACCAGATATTGTTGTGGTAGTTACAGTTGCTTCATTCTGAGATGTACTTTTTGGTGTTTCTTCTCCAGATTCAATAGTTGAGCCACTTGGCTTGTTACCAGAAGTCACCCCACCAGATATTGTTGTGGTAGTTATAACTGCTTCATTCTGAGATGTGCTTTTTGGTGTTTCTTCTCCAGATTTAATAGTCGAGCCACTTGGCTTGTTACCAGAAGTCACCCCACCAGATATTGTTGTGGTAGTTACACTTGCTTCATTCTGGGATGTGCTTTTTGGTGTTTCTTCTCCAGATTCAATAGTCGAGCCACTTGGCCTGTTACCAGAAGTCACCCCACCAGATATTGTTGTGGTAGTTATAACTGCTTCATTCTGGGATGTGCTTTTTGATGTTTCTTCTCCAGATTTAATAGTCGAGCCACTACTTGGCTTGTTACCAGAAGTCACCCCACCAGATATTGTTGTGGTAGTTATAATTGCTTCATTCTGGGATGTGCTTTTTGGTGTTTCTTCTCCAGATTCAATAGTCGAGCCACTTGGCTTGTTACCAGAAGTCACCCCACCAGATATTGTTGTGGTAGTTATAACTGCTTCATTCTGGGATGTGCTTTTTGGTGTTTCTTCTCCAGATTCAATAGTCGAGCCACTTGGCATGTTACCAGAAGTCACCCCACCAGATATTGTTGTGGTAGTTACACTTGCTTCATTCTGGGATGTGCTTTTTGGTGTTTCTTCTCCAGATTCAATAGTCGAGCCACTTGGCCTGTTACCAGAAGTCACCCCACCAGATATTGTTGTGGTAGTTATAACTGCTTCATTCTGGGATGTGCTTTTTGGTGTTTCTTCTCCAGATTCAATAGTCGAGCCACTTGGCCTGTTACCAGAAGTCACCCCACCAGATATTGTTGTGGTAGTTATAATTGCTTCATTCTGGGATGTGCTTTTTGGTGTTTCTTCTCCAGATTCAATAGTCGAGCCACTTGGCCTGTTACCAGAAGTCACCCCACCAAATATTGTTGTGGTAGTTACACTTGCTTCATTCTGGGATGTGCTTTTTGGTGTTTCTTCTCCAGATTCAATAGTTGAGCCACTTGGCTTGTTACCAGAAGTCACCCCACCAGATATTGTTGTGGTAGTTACACTTGCTTCATTCTGGGATGTGCTTTTTGGTGTTTCTTTTCCAGATTCAATAGTCGAGCCACTTGGCTTGTTACCAGAAGTAACCCCACCAGATATTGTTGTGGTAGTTACACTTGCTTCATTCTGGGATGTGCTTTTTGGTGTTTCTTCTCCAGATTCAATAGTCGAGCCACTTGGCTTGTTACCAGAAGTAACCCCACCAGATATTGTTGTGGTAGCTAAACTTGCTTCACTTTGAGATGTACTTTTTGGTGTTTCCTCTCCAGATTCAGTAGTCGAGCCACTTGGCTTGTTACCAGAAGTAACTTCACCAGATATTGTTGTGGTAGTTACACTTGCTTCATTCTGGGATGTGCTTTTTGGTGTTTCTTCTCCAGATTCAATAGTCGAGCCACTTGGCTTGTTACCAGAAGTAACCCCACCAGATATTGTTGTGATAGTTACAGTTGCTTCATTCTGAGATGTACTTTTTGGTGTTTCTTCTCCAGATTCAATAGTTGAGCCACTTGGCTTGTTACCAGAAGTAACCCCATCAGAAATTGTTGTGGTAGTTAAACTTGCCTCATTCTGGGATGTGCTTTTTGGTGTTTCTTTTACAGATTCGATAGTTGAGCCAATTGGCTTGTTACCAGAAGTCACCACACCAGATATTGTTGTGGTAGTTATAACTGCTTCATTCTGGGATGTGCTTTTTGGTGTTTCTTCTCCAGATTTAATAGTCGAGCCACTTGGCTTGTTACCAGAAGTCACCCCACCAGATATTGTTGTGGTAGTTATAATTGCTTCATTCTGGGATGTGCTTTTTGGTGTTTCTTCTCCAGATTCAATAGTCGAGCCACTTGGCTTGTTACCAGAAGTCACCCCACCAGATATTGTTGTGGTAGTTATAATTGCTTCATTCTGGGATGTGCTTTTTGGTGTTTCTTCTCCAGATTCAATAGTCGAGCCACTTGGCTTGTTACCAGAAGTCACCCCACCAGATATTGTTGTGGTAGTTACAGTTGCTTCATTCTGAGATGTACTTTTTGGTGTTTCTTCTCCAGATTCAATAGTTGAGCCACTTGGCTTGTTACCAGAAGTCACCCCACCAGATATTGTTGTGGTAGTTATAACTGCTTCATTCTGAGATGTGCTTTTTGGTGTTTCTTCTCCAGATTTAATAGTCGAGCCACTTGGCTTGTTACCAGAAGTCACCCCACCAGATATTGTTGTGGTAGTTACACTTGCTTCATTCTGGGATGTGCTTTTTGGTGTTTCTTCTCCAGATTCAATAGTCGAGCCACTTGGCCTGTTACCAGAAGTCACCCCACCAGATATTGTTGTGGTAGTTATAACTGCTTCATTCTGGGATGTGCTTTTTGATGTTTCTTCTCCAGATTTAATAGTCGAGCCACTACTTGGCTTGTTACCAGAAGTCACCCCACCAGATATTGTTGTGGTAGTTATAATTGCTTCATTCTGGGATGTGCTTTTTGGTGTTTCTTCTCCAGATTCAATAGTCGAGCCACTTGGCTTGTTACCAGAAGTCACCCCACCAGATATTGTTGTGGTAGTTATAACTGCTTCATTCTGGGATGTGCTTTTTGGTGTTTCTTCTCCAGATTCAATAGTCGAGCCACTTGGCATGTTACCAGAAGTCACCCCACCAGATATTGTTGTGGTAGTTACACTTGCTTCATTCTGGGATGTACTTTTTGGTGTTTCTTCTCCAGATTCAATAGTCGAGCCACTTGGCTTGTTACCAGAAGTCACCCCACCAGATATTGTTGTGCTAGTTATAACTGCTTCATTCTGGGATGTGCTTTTTGGTGTTTCTTCTCCAGATTCAATAGTCGAGCCACTTGGCTTGTTACCAGAAGTCACCCCACCAGATATTGTTGTGGTAGTTATAACTGCTTCATTCTGGGATGTGCTTTTTGGTGTTTCTTCTCCAGATTCAATAGTCGAGCCACTTGGCCTGTTACCAGAAGTCACCCCACCAAATATTGTTGTGGTAGTTACACTTGCTTCATTCTGGGATGTGCTTTTTGGTGTTTCTTCTCCAGATTCAATAGTCGAGCCACTTGGCTTGTTACCAGAAGTCACCCCACCAGATATTGTTGTGGTAGTTATAACTGCTTCATTCTGGGATGTGCTTTTTGGTGTTTCTTCTCCAGATTCAATAGTCGAGCCACTTGGCCTGTTACCAGAAGTCACCCCACCAAATATTGTTGTGGTAGTTACACTTGCTTCATTCTGGGATGTGCTTTTTGGTGTTTCTTCTCCAGATTCAATAGTCGAGCCACTTGGCTTGTTACCAGAAGTAACCCCACCAGATATTGTTGTGTTAGTTACACTTGCTTCATTCTGGGATGTGCTTTTTGGTGTTTCTTCTCCAGATTCAATAGTCGAGCCACTTGGCTTGTTACCAGAAGTAACCCCACTAGATATTGTTGTAGAAGTAATACTTGCTTCATTCCGTGATGAACTTGTTGGTTTTAGCTCTTCAGATTCAGTAGTCGACCCACTCGACTTGTTACCAAAAGTCACCCCACCAAATATTGTTGTGGTAGCTAAACTTGCTTCACTTTGAGATGTACTTTTTGGTGTTTCCTCTCCAGATTCAGTAGTCGAGCCACTTGGCTTGTTACCAGAAGTAACCCCACCAGATATTGTTGTGGTAGTTACAGTTGTTTCATTCTGGAATGTGCTTTTTGGTGTTTCTTCTCCAGATTCAATAGTCGAGCCACTTGGCTTGTTACCAGAAGTCACCCCACCAGATATTGTTGTGGTAGTTACACTTGCTACATTCTGGGATGTGCTTTTTGGTGTTTCTTCTCCAGATTCAATAGTCGAGCCACTTGGCTTGTTACCAGAAGTCACCCCACCAGATATTGTTGTGGTAGTTACACTTGCTTCATTCTGGGATGTGCTTTTTGGTGTTTCTTTTTCAGATTCAATAGTTGAGCCAATTGGCTTGTTACCAGAAGTCACCCCACCAGATATTGTTGTGGTAGTTACACTTGCTTCATTCTGGGATGTGCTTTTTGGTGTTTCTTCTCCAGATTCAATAGTCGAGCCACTTGGCTTGTTACCAGAAGTCACCCCACCAGATATTGTTGTGGTAGTTACACTTGCTACATTCTGGGATGTGCTTTTTGGTGTTTCTTCTCCAGATTCAATAGTCGAGCCACTTGGCTTGTTACCAGAAGTCACCCCACCAGATATTGTTGTGGTAGTTACACTTGCTTCATTCTGGGATGTGCTTTTTGGTGTTTCTTTTTCAGATTGAATAGTTGAGCCAATTGGCTTGTTACCAGAAGTCACCCCACCAGATATTGTTGTGGTAGTTATAACTGCTTCATTCTGGGATGTGCTTTTTGGTGTTTCTTCTCCAGATTCAATAGTCGAAACACTTGGCCTGTTACCAGAAGTCATCCCACCAGATATTCTTGTGGTAGTTATAATTGCTTCATTCTGGGATGTGCTTTTTGGTGTTTCTTCTCCAGATTCAATAGTCGAGCCACTTGGCTTGTTACCAGAAGTCACCCCACCAGATATTGTTGTGGTAGTTACACTTGCTTCATTCTGGGATGTGCTTTTTGGTGTTTCTTCTCCAGATTCAATAGTCGAGCCACTTGGCTTGTTACCAGAAGTTACCCCACCAGATATTGTTGTGGTAGTTACACTTGCTTCATTCTGGGATGTGCTTTTTGGTGTTTCTTCTCCAGATTCAATAGTCGAGCCACTTGGCTTGTTACCAGAAGTAACCCCACCAGATATTGTTGTGGTAGTTACACTTGCTTCATTCTGGAATGTGCTTTTTGGTGTTTCTTCTCCAGATTCAATAGTCGAGCCACTTGACTTGTTACCAGAAGTAACCCCACCAGATATTGTTGTGGTAGTTACACTTGCTTCATTCTGGGATGTGCTTTTTGGTGTTTCTTCTCCAGATTCAATAGTCGAGCCACTTGGCCTGTTACCAGAAGTCACCCCACCAGATATTGCTGTGGTAGTTATAATTGCTTCATTCTGGAATGTGCTTTTTGGTGTTTCTTCTCCAGATTCAATAGTCGAGCCACTTGGCTTGTTACCAGAAGTCACCCCACCAGATATTGTTGTGGTAGTTACACTTGCTTCATTCTGGGATGTGCTTTTTGGTGTTTCTTCTCCAGATTCAATAGTCGAGCCACTTGGCTTGTTACCAGAAGTCACCCCACCAGATATTGTTGTGGTAGTTACACTTGCTTCATTCTGGGATGTGTTTTTTGGTGTTTCTTCTCCAGATTCAATAGTCGAGCCACTTGGCTTGTTACCAGAAGTAACCCCACCAGATATTGTTGTGGTAGTTACACTTGCTTCATTCTGGGATGTGCTTTTTGGTGTTTCTTCTCCAGATTCAATAGTCGAGCCACTTGGCTTGTTACCAGAAGTAACCCCACCAGATATTGTTGTGGTAGTTACACTTGCTTCATTCTGGGATGTGCTTTTTGGTGTTTCTTCTCCAGATTCAATAGTCGAGCCACTTGGCTTGTTACCAGAAGTAACCCCACTAGATATTGTTGTAGAAGTAATACTTGCTTCATTCCGTGATGAACTTGTTGGTTTTAGCTCTTCAGATTCAGTAGTCGACCCACTCGACTTGTTACCAAAAGTCACCCCACCAGATATTGTTGTGGTAGCTAAACTTGCTTCACTTTGAGATGTACTTTTTGGTGTTTCCTCTCCAGATTCAGTAGTCGAGCCACTTGGCTTGTTACCAGAAGTAACTTCACCAGATATTGTTGTGGTAGTTACACTTGCTTCATTCTGGGATGTGCTTTTTGGTGTTTCTTCTCCAGATTCAATAGTCGAGCCACTTGGCTTGTTACCAGAAGTCACCCCACCAGATATTGTTGTGGTAGTTATAATTGCTTCATTCTGGAATGTGCTTTTTGGTGTTTCTTCTCCAGATTCAATAGTCGAGCCACTTGGCTTGTTACCAGAAGTCACCCCACCAGATATTGTTGTGGTAGTTACACTTGCTTCATTCTGGGATGTGCTTTTTGGTGTTTCTTCTCTAGATTCAATAGTCGAGCCACTTGGCTTGTTACCAGAAGTAACCCCACCAGATATTGTTGTGGTAGTTACACTTGCTTCATTCTGGGATGTGCTTTTTGGTGTTTCTTCTCCAGATTCAATAGTCGAGCCACTTGGCCTGTTACCAGAAGTCACCCCACCAAATATTGTTGTGGTAGTTAAACTTGCTTCATTCTGGGATGTGCTTTTTGGTGTTCCTTCTCCAGATTCAATAGTCGAGCCACTTGGCTTGTTACCAGAAGTAACCCCACCAGATATTGTTGTGGTAGTTACACTTGCTTCATTCTGGGATGTACTTTTTGGTGTTTCTTCTCCAGATTCAATAGTCGAGCCACTTGGCTTGTTACCAGAAGTCACCCCACCAGATATTGTTGTGGTAGTTACACTTGCTTCATTCTGGGATGTGCTTTTTGGTGTTTCTTCTCCAGATTCAATAGTCGAGCCACTTGGCTTGTTACCAGAAGTCACCCCACCAGATATTGTTGTGGTAGTTGCACTTGCTTCATTCTGGGATGTGCTTTTTGGTGTTTCTTCTCCAGATTCAATAGTCGAGCCACTTGGCTTGTTACCAGAAGTAACCTTACCAGATATTGTTGTGGTAGTTATAATTGCTTCATTCTGGGATGTGCTTTTTGGTGTTTCTTCTCCAGATTCAATAGTCGAGCCACTTGGCTTGTTACCAGAAGTAACCCCACCAGATATTGTTGTGGTAGTTAAAATTGCTTCATTCTGGGATGTGCTTTTTGGTGTTTCTTCTCCAGATTCAATAGTCGAGCCACTTGGCATGTTACCAGAAGTCACCCCACCAGATATTGTTGTGGTAGTTACACTTGCTTCATATTGGGATGTGCTTTTTGGTGTTTCTTCTCCAGATTCAATAGTCGAGCCACTTGGCATGTTACCAGAAGTCACCCCACCAGATATTGTTGTGGTAGTTACACTTGCTTCATATTGGGATGTGCTTTTTGGTGTTTCTTCTCCAGATTTAACAGTCGAGCCACTTGGCTTGTTACCAGAAGTAACCCCACCAGATATTGTTGTGGTAGTTACACTTGCTTCATTCTGGGATGTGCTTTTTGGTGTTTCTTCTCCAGATTCAATAGTCGAGCCACTTGGCTTGTTACCAGAAGTAACCCCACCAGATATTGTTGTGGTAGTTACACTTGCTTCATTCTGGGATGTGCTTTTTGGTGTTTCTTCTCCAGATTCAATAGTCGAGCCACTTGGCTTGTTACCAGAAGTAACCCCACCAGATATTGTTGTGGTAGTTACACTTGCTTCATTCTGGGATGTGCTTTTTGGTGTTTCTTCTCCAGATTCAATAGTCGAGCCACTTGGCTTGTTACCAGAAGTAACCCCACTAGATATTGTTGTAGAAGTAATACTTGCTTCATTCCGTGATGAACTTGTTGGTTTTAGCTCTTCAGATTCAGTAGTCGACCCACTCGACTTGTTACCAAAAGTCACCCCACCAGATATTGTTGTGGTAGCTAAACTTGCTTCACTTTGAGATGTACTTTTTGGTGTTTCCTCTCCAGATTCAGTAGTCGAGCCACTTGGCTTGTTACCAGAAGTAACTTCACCAGATATTGTTGTGGTAGTTACACTTGCTTCATTCTGGGATGTGCTTTTTGGTGTTTCTTCTCCAGATTCAATAGTCGAGCCACTTGGCTTGTTACCAGAAGTCACCCCACCAGATATTGTTGTGGTAGTTATAATTGCTTCATTCTGGAATGTGCTTTTTGGTGTTTCTTCTCCAGATTCAATAGTCGAGCCACTTGGCTTGTTACCAGAAGTCACCCCACCAGATATTGTTGTGGTAGTTACACTTGCTTCATTCTGGGATGTGCTTTTTGGTGTTTCTTCTCTAGATTCAATAGTCGAGCCACTTGGCTTGTTACCAGAAGTAACCCCACCAGATATTGTTGTGGTAGTTACACTTGCTTCATTCTGGGATGTGCTTTTTGGTGTTTCTTCTCCAGATTCAATAGTCGAGCCACTTGGCCTGTTACCAGAAGTCACCCCACCAGATATTGTTGTGGTAGTTAAACTTGCTTCATTCTGGGATGTGCTTTTTGGTGTTTCTTCTCCAGATTCAATAGTCGAGCCACTTGGCTTGTTACCAGAAGTAACCCCACCAGATATTGTTGTGGTAGTTACACTTGCTTCATTCTGGGATGTACTTTTTGGTGTTTCTTCTCCAGATTCAATAGTCGAGCCACTTGGCTTGTTACCAGAAGTCACCCCACCAGATATTGTTGTGGTAGTTACACTTGCTTCATTCTGGGATGTGCTTTTTGGTGTTTCTTCTCCAGATTCAATAGTCGAGCCACTTGGCTTGTTACCAGAAGTCACCCCACCAGATATTGTTGTGGTAGTTACACTTGCTTCATTCTGGGATGTGCTTTTTGGTGTTTCTTCTCCAGATTCAATAGTCGAGCCACTTGGCTTGTTACCAGAAGTAACCTTACCAGATATTGTTGTGGTAGTTATAATTGCTTCATTCTGGGATGTGCTTTTTGGTGTTTCTTCTCCAGATTCAATAGTCGAGCCACTTGGCATGTTACCAGAAGTCACCCCACCAGATATTGTTGTGGTAGTTACACTTGCTTCATATTGGGATGTGCTTTTTGGTGTTTCTTCTCCAGATTCAACAGTCGAGCCACTTGGCTTGTTACCAGAAGTAACCCCACCAGATATTGTTGTGGTAGTTACACTTGCTTCATATTGGGATGTGCTTTTTGGTGTTTCTTCTCCAGATTCAATAGTCGAGCCACTTGGCATGTTACCAGAAGTCACCCCACCAGATATTGTTGTGGTAGTTACACTTGCTTCATATTGGGATGTGCTTTTTGGTGTTTCTTCTCCAGATTCAATAGTCGAGCCACTTGGCATGTTACCAGAAGTCACCCCTCCAGATATTGTTGTGGTAGTTACACTTGCTTCATATTGGGATGTGCTTTTTGGTGTTTCTTCTCCAGATTCAACAGTCGAGCCACTTGGCTTGTTACCAGAAGTCACCCCACCAGATATTGTTGTGGTAGTTAAACTTGCTTCACTTTGGGATGTGCCTTTTGGTGTTTCTTCTCCAGATTCAACAGTCGAGCCACTTGGCTTGTTACCAGAAGTCACCCCACCAGATATTGTTGTGGTAGTTAAAACTGCTTCATTCTGGGATGTGCTTTTTGGTGTTTCTTCTCCAGATTCAATAGTCGAGCCACTTGGCTTGTTACCAGAAGTCACCCCACCAGATATTGTTGTGGTAGTTAAACTTGCTTCACTTTGGGATGTGCCTTTTGGTGATTGTTCTTCAGATTCAGTTGTAACTCCACTTGATTGGTAAACAGAAGGCAACCCTTGAGATACTGAATTGGTCAGGCCACCAGATATTGTTGGCGTTGTTATACTTATATTCTGGAATGTACTTTTTGGTGTATGTTCGTTGGACTCAGTTGTTACTACACTTGACTTGTAACCAGATGTCAGCCCACTAGTTGTCGTTAATGTTGCCTTTGCTTCACTACTAGATTCAGTTTTGGAAGTATATTCATTACAATTATCATTTGAGCATTGAAGATCTCCATTAACACAAAGACTATCAAAAATACAAATAGAGATTTATTATAAAATTTTAGCAAAAAATTTTAACATAATGTAAATATATTATAATATATTAAAGTAAAGTAAAACAATATTTTAACTTTCGTTTAAAGAGCTTGTTTTTGTTATAAGAATTAATAAACCAAATACAATTGAAGTGCTACGAAATACAATTGGAGCGAAGAAAAAAGCTTTGATATGCTTACCATTTCATGCAATCAATGCTCCATGAATCTCCAGAATAAATTTTTTTGCCATTGTGATAACATGGACATTTTTGAGAAACATCACATGTTCCATTGCTACTTCTAGCTTCTCCATTTGGACAATGACAACCTTCTACTACTGGAGAATCTGGTATTCCAACATGTTGACACTGGTTTGTAGAAGAGAGGCCTTCAGAATAAGTAGTACCATAGCTACATTGTAGACCTTAAAATATTTTAAATGTTTATTTGTGAAAAAATAATATTGTTAGTACTTGCAGAATTAAATTTAAATTAATAGTAATACCACAAAGATCATATGATCTCCATCTTATGGATATTCCATTTTGATTACATGCTCGAGCATAGGCAGCAATTGCCGTGCATAAACATTCACAATCTCCACCCCTGATTTATAAAATATATAAATAAGTTGCAAAACTGGCAAGTGAATTTAAAATAAACATTTTTTAGTTATTGAAAATTTCTTACTTATTACATTCACATGAGTCCCATATACACGCTTCATAATACAAATTTGGTGCTACCATTGCATGACATGGTGAAAATATATCACCATTAATAATTTTGCATGAGTGTTTTGCCCAATTTGCTCTTTCGCTATTAACTTCACATGGATGAATACGCTCACTATCTGCTGGTGCACAATTTCTGTAAACTCTCCAGCTGTCGCCAAAAATGTGAGCCACGCCTTCCTGGTCACCTACATTACATTAATTATAATATATGGAAATTAATAATGCTTAAACTGTATGTGTTGTAGGAAAAAATATGAATTATATAAACATAGATTTACCCTGTCTTGTTTCAAAATCATTACGACTGTCACCATCAAAATTACCGCACAAGCCACATACTTGATTTTGAAATGTTGCGAGTAAAAAAACATAAATACGAGTGCCTTCATCCCACATTACCCTCAAGCCAATCTACATAGAAAAGTTTACAGCACAATAAAAATGTTTTTTAATTATAAAATAATGCAAAAATTATTAAAAAGTCAAACCTGTTACCTGAGCATCAACAATTACAAACATTCCACTGTAAGATATTTCATACTCGGCTTCTGGAACTCCTGGTAAAGTTTTGGTATTATTTTGAACATCAGGAAGTTTTCCTTTCACCAGTTGAATTACTTTGTTATTAATCGTTATCTAAAGAAATACATAAAAATCGGTAAAAATTTCAAGCAAAGACATTTTAGAACAAAACATCATATTTCAAGGTTACCACTAGAGCTTTTCCACAAATAACCTCTCCAGCACTGCAAGGCATATTCTCTACTGTGATTCGAAACGAACCAATACCATCATCACACATGTCTTCTGCCAAAATGTATGCACATTCCCCAAAGTAATTGTAAAGCTTGTTGTCAAAAGTTTCAAAATGAGATTCTCCATAAGTAGCGCAAACACCAGTGCAACTTTGCTCTGTACAACTCCAAACTGATTTTCTACAGGTGCTGCAGATATTTTATATGAATAATAATTTACCAAGGTATTTTTAAACACATGCCTCATATAAAAAATAGGAAGTTAAGTAATTTACCATGTATTGCAATCCACTACTCTTTGATAACCCTCCTGGTAACTTTGGCCCATGTGGTGACATGGGCAATTTTCTGGTAAAATGCACTCGTCATTATTATCCACATAACCTTCAGGACATATGCAGCCACCATGACATTGAGTTTGTTCACAAACAACATGCATGTTCTCACAAGTCCTTCGACATTCTGTACAGTTGCTCCATTCTTTACCCTTTAAATATTCAATCGATAATAAAAAACAATATATACATTTTAACAAAATAACAACAAAAAGTTTAAAATTTGTAATTAATAGTGTAAAAGGATATCTAGATTCTAACTTATTTAAAATTAGTATAAAAGTAGATTAATATATTTACAGTGGGGCACAAATTTTCTAGTGTACACAATGGAATTGGGCTACATATCCAAGAACCATCTTGGCAATGGCAATTATCACATTTAACTTGTTCATGATAACTAGGATCATAAACTGCTCCGCTGCGATAGCAATGGCATGAAGCAGGGGGAACACACGACTCTAATTCTTCATCCCATAGTTCATCATAAGGACACACACATCCCTCAAAGCATTCCATACTGTCCTGTTTTTATTAAACATTACCAGCTTAACTAGAGTGAAAATTTTTAGATGAATACTTGAAACAATTTATTTTATTTTTAGATTATTTTATTATTTTTAAGTTGACACAAAAGATTTGTTTATAAAATATTTCATTAATCACCTCAACACATTCTTGTTGGTTTTCACTTTTCCCTTTGCAAGTCATTTCACAAGTGGATGGTGCACATTCCTTCCATTCTTTACCACCTGTACAATACATTGGACAACTTGCTTTAACACGCCATGAAGGCTCCCCAGAAATCGTTTTATTGGATTGAGCACATGCACGGGCATAAGCACTAAGCACAGTACACCTGCATGTTTTGGGGTCTGCAATATTTTTGTGTAAGCAGTGGCACAAGTCATGTTCACACATCTCAATGTAGACCTTTGGATCAACAACATCATTGCAAGATGCAAAGTTACCTGTCAACAAGTGTAATAAAAATAAATATTAAACTGAACAATATCCAAATAAATGTCTATTATACAACTATTAAATCACTATATTTCAGTTTTTATAAACATTAAAAAATCTAAATTTAATTAATTTTTTATTTGACAATTTAAGCTTAAAGATAAATTTATCATTTTACCATTTCTTGAAAGCTTTAGAACACCACACTGTGTTCTGGCAGCCTTGGTATAGGTATTACCCATAGTACAAGCATCAACATGCACTCCATTGCTCTGGCAGAGTAAATTTGTTTTCCATGAATTACCAAAAGTGGAAATATCAGTTGTTACAGAGAATGAAGGTAACATTAAATCGTCGGACTCTTGAAAATTGTAGTATCCACATAGTCCAAACAGCTAAAGTGGAAAATGTATTGTATAACATATATAACAGTGATATGCTTTAAAACACAAATCACTTATCATAAATTAATTAATGTTTCGTACTGGTCTTTAGCAAATAAGTAAATCTTTATATAATAAAGCTTAGTGGACAATGAATACATAAATATATGTACATCAAATTTATAGGCCAACAAAATGAAAAATTGCTATTTATGGTATAAGGTTTATCAAAGTCAAATTTTAGTTAAGAGTTGTGACAATATACCAGCAAATAAAAACCCCACAGTAGGGTGGTCTATCAATTAGTTTAATTAATGATGCTAGCACACACAAAACATTTCTTACTGAATGCAAATAAGATGGAGGAACTTTGACATAAACTCGATGTGAAACATCCCATGTAATTTCAATTTCATTTTCTGTTACAAATCGAAGAAAAGTTGTTGAAAGTCTTTTAATTTGATATCCATTTCCCTGGTAGGGTAGTGCTACCGTTACACCATTGATATTGACATGGCTGTGTCCAGTTAAACTAGTTGAAAAAACAAATATAATAAGAATGTAAGACATGTAAAAATTCTGAAAGTTTTTAATAAAGTTAAATCCACAACAACAGTTTATTATTTACTAGTTATTTTAAACCCTGTGTTTTTATGTTACTTTTATCTGTAAGACATTATTAAACTTATTTACTGATTCACCACTAAGATACCTTATAATGTCACTTTCATCATTTTCTTTCCATTTTATTTTCAAAGTTTTCTGACATTTTTGTTCATCTCCAAAATCACAACCAGTGTTTTGAATCCAAACTGCAAATGAAAAGTTGCCAACGTAGGAAGTTGTTGTTTGCGTCAACACATATTCACAACTGCCAGAAAACTTTCAAAATATAGAAATAAAAGCTTTTCATACAAACAACTTAAAACTAGCCAGTCAATACATTTTAATACTATTGTAAGATTTCACTTTAACATAAAAAATATCTGTATTAAATATAGAGTTATTTTAATTTCTGAAACAAACTACCAAGGTGCAATATATTAAGGTATGAAAGCAAGAAGTCCACAAACAATAATTTTATGCAAAAGTAAAACAAAACATCTGAAAAAATGATAAATACTGACTTGGTAGATTTTGCCATCAAAAGTAATATAATGATCCTCTCCAATAACTTGACATTCTGCAGGACAATCTTTAGTTGAGCAAACCCATTTAGCATTACTGCAAGTACTAAATAAAGATATATATATTTAAGAGTAGTAGATACTGCATTCTATAAAGGGCATTGTATAAAATGAAACAAATATTGCTAAAAAGTATATACAATAAAAATTTTTAAAAGGCTACAATAAAAATTTTATATATATACAATAAAACTTTTAAAAAATGTTCCACTTTAACTAGAATATTAACAATACAAATTTTGTTACCTAATATTATTTTGATAAGGTAAAATATACACATATACTAACCAGTTGTTACATTCTTGTTTTACAACATCTCCTGGACCATAAATGATGCCAGCTTTTCTACATGGGCATTGTTCTTTAGTTACACACTGGTTGGTGTTTTCTTCCAAATACATTCCTTAATCAAAATATAATATTTATTTGAATAAAAAAATTTAATTTAAGCTAATTAATTTTTTTTTTTTTAATTAAAAATTAAATTAAACCAAATTTTGTACCGGAAAATTTTAACGAATCAGAAAAAAATATGAAATTCAAGGAAAATATATAAGACAATTTTTTTTTAAAATAAATCAACGAAAAATATAAAATATTAAGGACGAGCTTTTGTCTTTACCATTAGGGCAAAAACATCCTTCAATACAGACACTTTGATCACAGCCAGATGTGTAATAAGCAGTTTCACATGTGAATGGACATGCTGATCCACACTCCTTGTAAATGTGACCCGTTGGACACTGCTTTTCTAAAAAACCACAAAATAAATTTAAACAGATCCATAAATCAGGGGTCCATAAATAATTTTTAGGTAGCTAATAAATAATACTTAAATAACAAATAATTTTTTTTTTTTTTATTGTGTACCACATAAGTTGTTGGTTCTCCATGATAATATGACTTGGTTAATTGAGCATTCTCTGGAATATTGAGTCAGTGAAAAACATACGTCATTTGCAATATTATGAAGTCCAAGTGTGCACAAATCTTCTACACAATATTCTTCATATGCCTGCGACCATCAAAAAATATATAAAATTAAATAAAGATTTTTTTAAAGCACTTTTAAAAGTTTAAGCTTCTTTACATAAATAAAGCCTTTCTTAACGTATAAATTACCCCCAAAAAATATATAGTATATATATACAAACATAAATTACTTACATTTTTGTTGAATATACTACGGCATGGTGCAAATTCATCTCTAGCAAACAAATCAGTACAAGTTTCTACTATCGTCGACATTGCAGAATTATTAACATTCCTGCAAGCATAATCAAAGTCATGGGGTACAAGCTCGCATTGTGTTGCACTTTCACCTATCTCTTGAACTCGATAAGAGTTACCAAATTCACCAACAGAAGTTGTTACCTACAAATAATTGTTTTTAAACTTTGAATTATTATATATATTTGATCATTGATGAAAGCATATTTTCAATTCAGGTGGCATATTTTATTCCTTACAATTATCCATTTAAAAGCATTAGCAACAATTTTTACCAAACCAGATCTCAGTTGAAAATCGTTTGAAGAGTCACCATCATAATTTCCACACAATCCACACATTTGCCCTTCATAATTACTCGGTACAGCAATCATTACAGTGTCCTTATTGTCAAACACTACTCTTACATCTATAAAATATTATTGCCTATTAAATAGATTGGTTTGGTTAAAAACTCACCTGTTCAAACAAACTATGCAAAAAAAAATGAAAAAAATTTAAATTAATCTCAAAAAGTTACAAATTGCAAATTTTATTTTAAGTAAGAAATTACAAAAAATAAATATTTACATTTAACATAATTAAGAGTTACCTGAAGCTAACTGCACAACAGTGTAAATCCCCATTGCTTTAACTGTCACAGTTTTTGCAAATGTTGCAGGAATACTAAAACTTTCATTGTTGTGCAATGCAGTTTGGTTAGAATATATAATTAGAGTATGACCCAATCCACTCTCTATTCTCAAATGTCTTTGACAAAAAGAGTCACCTTCTTTGCAATCCTGTACATTCTTCACCTAAAAATATATATAATTTTAAACTTTAGGTGAATCAACATGAAATAAGAAAGTTGGCAAACAAAAAATATAATCATTTAAACAATTACCATTTTTGATGGTTTATAATTATTTCTAGTTTAAATAAAATTCTACTGTTTTATCATTAATTGTATAGGTATATATATATTTATATATATACATTTAAATTTTGAAACACAAATATATGTTACACACCTGAACATGAAAAGATCCATCACACTGATATGCAAGATTGTATGTACATTTACCAGGAAAATAATAATGCTTTCCATCAAAAGAATTAACTCTTCCAGTGCCTTGATAAGAACATGTCGCCTCATCCCTCGAATTTAACACAGATGTAACATCCATTATTGTAAAAGACGAGTCAGATGACTCGTGTTCACAAAAAACTCCCTCAAACCCATCAGAACATAAACAAGAGTCTGGTGCATTGCACTTTCCGCCATTTTGGCATGGCTCAGTACAGATCGCTAAAAATGTATTTAATTAATATTTGACTGAGTTATTTATTTTTTTATCCAATGAATAACTTACCCGTTTCACATCTGTCTCCTTCATATCCCACCTTACATTGGCATTCGGTAGAACTTAGACATAATTCAAAATGCACACAAAACCCAATGCAATCATTATTTTCTAAAAAAAAATTCATTTCTTAAAAGTTTAGTATACTATTGAATATGGTACACTTGTATGTAACAACAAACTTACTTTGACTACAGTAGGACCCTGTCCAACCAGCTCGGCAAGAGCAGACATCAGGAGCAGAACATACTCCTCCATTGTGACAAACATACTTGCAAATCGCTAAAAACAATTTATTAGTGTAATTATACTATACAGATTCTTAATTAGCTATGTATTTGATTTGGTAGACTTTTACTGACTAAAATACCATAAAAAAGGGTCTGTCTGCTTTTTTTAATATATTAAGTTAAGTTACCAAAGTAATAAATTGAAATTTGTAGAGCAACAAGTTAAAGTTAAAACCAGTAACTCTTTCTGTAAATAAATTAACGCACGCGTTGTGCATGTTGATCCTTCGTAGTTTGTTTCAGTACAATCACAAGTAGAGGGTCCAATGCAGAATCCTCCATTTTCGCAGACTGGATCACAGAACGCTTATAAAGAAAAATGGCATATTATTGACAAAGTAATAAAGTAACATTTTTAGATTTACAGATTTCTTTACGTTAACTGAAGCCACGTGTTTTGAAAATGGGGGGTTTCCAATAAAATAGTAAATAGATGTAAAAGGTTTATTTTCAGTTCAAAGGTTTGAACTTAATATTTTGTAAATTTTATTAATAACCTCTGTTACAATCATCGCCAGTCCAGCCTTCACAACAAGATTTCTTATTAACAAGAATCTCCTTCGTTTCTTCAACCAGCTTATCCTGAACAACATACCTAAAAAATAAAACAGTAACGTAAGGAAAAAAATGTGCAAATAGATCAAAAAGACCAAATAAAGTTGTACATGGCTGCATTACCAGCTATAAACTATTACTTCAAAAAAAGTATAAATATGTATGCTGGATACTTCTAGCGTCGATATTATTGAAGTGCTTATGGGCTTGCAATAGCAGCCTACGTTCATGTTTGTCGTACGTACGCTGCTATATTAAGCCACAAGCAAAACACATTTTTTACTTAATTTTAATACAAAATTATAGTTAGGTCACATACTTTAATCCTTCACAGCGAACAGGTTTCCTGTCCAGCGTGACGGTTTTGGTGATTGTAATAGTTAAGGTGTTAATGCATGGTGGTACTTGATTTAGAAATTTTACCCAAGAACCTTCTTCCTTCGTCACATTAACAGTAACATTTTTGACCACTTCTTCTTCACAAAAGAGCCTACAGTTGTTTTTATTAAATTAACATTTTGAGATATCAACAATGTTGAAATAATAGACTTTTTAAAAACACTTACAAGAACATTTTACAGACTTACCCTTCGCTTTGAACAATTGCATTTAAAACCAAAAATGCAGAAAGGCAGGGAAGAAAATGCATCCCAAATTGTAGAATTAAACTAACATTAAATTTTGTAGCCTAGCCCCCTACTTATCTTTTGCAATTTTCAATATGCATCTGCTTAAGATTTTTCCTAATATATATACTGTTTGGTGTCGACATCTTTAAAATAACCAGGATATATACAATTATAAAGTTAATAGAAAGGTAATAAAACAAGGCATTCATTTAAAAGGTTCCGGATGGATTTTTAAATTTTTAACTGGTAAAAATACTGAGACTATATTTTTTCCTATTAAATTTCAACTAACCCTGGTAAAAAATTCAAGTGCCCTATAATTTTTGTTAAAACGCCACAAAAAGTTAAAATGTATAAAAGTATCGGTTATACTTAAAAAAATTGTCTAAAGCGCCAATAAAAGCCAGCAATGTTTGTTTAAAAAGTCTATATTAGCCAATTGACGTTGAAAATTTAAACCACACATTGCGTGACTACGCTTTAACATATTTTAAAGTGCAAGGATGTGGTATAGAACCCTTACGTAAATTAAATTAATTTTACGACGGGGTGTAAATACGGATTTCCGTCTAAAATGTAAAAAATACGAAATAAAAATCTTCGCTGTGATTAAGCTCTTATGTAACAAGGTAAATGTTAGTGACATTTGTCTAACCATTATCCTACTTTAATGTAAAGAGATTTATACAGGCTCTTTAAAACAGAAAAAAGTCAAGAATTGGAGATGTTGCTTTTGTATTTAGTAAACGAACAAAAACAGAAGCACCAAAAGCAAAACACAAATCAAATTTGTTATTTATATCCCATAGCAGATAAAGTATGGAACTTTTTTGGTATACAGGTGAAAGGAAAATCAGTAACGAATAAAATACGAAGACCCGCGTATTACAATTAAATAAAAGCCACCGAATGCATCACACTGACGCTAGAAAGCAGCAACGTCTATATTAAACTTGCATTTAAAATAAATAGGAACTTAACGAAAACAAACGAAATAATAAAACCATAATAAAATCCCAATGCAAGAATTTGCAATGAATGTCGCGGTAATTTAATGGCTGCTATTCCGAATAAAAAGCACATTTGGTAAACTTTACCAAGTGCCAGCCATGTCATAACCAATATCGTACAACTCTTTTAGGGAATGTTCCATCACGTGATCGCGCAGCGCTTTGTCCATGCTGACGTCATCGTGCGTGACGTCATTTCCGCTGTCGTTGTTAGAGGGAGCGTCGACAGAGAAGCCACAAACTTTGCAAACGTGCATTTTTCGAATGAGTTGGACGCGAAAATGAGTGTCGATGCAATTGCGAAATACCTCCGGCATGTTGCTCTAAAAAACAATAAAATAAGTCAATTAATACATTTTAAAAATAGCTTCCAATCACGACAAGGTTAACTGACTAACTAAGCATGCTTACACATGTTAAAAACAACGTAACGGTTGTTTGAATTAAATTACTTACAAAGGAACTTGACGGATTGGACAAATCGGATTTTTCTTTGGTTGAGTTTGGCTGGCTTTGCTGTAGCCGCGTCATCACTGAATTGTGATTCATAAATGACGTCATCGTTACGTCATCTAAAAAAACGAGACTGTCTCCGGATTTCGCGGCCACAGTTTCACGCCTGGCTGGCATTTTGGGAAGTTCTTCTTTGACCCTAAAAAATAATATAAATTAAAATTAAAACATTAAATATATATATATTTTTTTGTAAATATTTTTTTTAATTATTTCTTACCTTGCCACTAAGTTGGGTTCAGATGAAGATTTCGCTCCCAACGAGTTTATTAAATTGTTGACCCGTTTCGATCTCAACTTTGAAGACTTCATGGTTTCCTCCAAGTATCGGGCCACCGGCCTCGCCACACTGCGATCGAGGTCGTGAACTTTAATAGTCGGAATGACGTCACTTACAGGCTGAAATTCTTGGCTCATTTCGTTTTTGCGGCGTTTAGTTGGCGACGCACTGCTAGCTCGATTTTGTTGTTCCTTCGGTTTTGATCGCTTTCGAGAAAATTTGACTTTCAGTTGAGCAGGTTTTTGGGATGAAACATCTATTTAAAATATTTACATTTATGAAATGTTAAAACTAAAGTCAATTTTGTAAATGTGATATAAAAAAAATTTCCGTTTAAATTTGATCAAGGGTCTGTTAAGCGTATATATGTTTATATATATATCATAAAACCAGTAAACAATTGAAACAAAGCATATATTTAACAATTTTTAAAATAGATTTGTGTAAAACTCACCGTCGCTTAGTGATCTTTTGTCCTCGCTTTTAACAGAGTCATCACTGTGGTAGAAATTTCCTACATCATCGAATTCTTTTTCCTGTTTGATGACCATTTTACCGAGGTTGTTGCTTGAATTAGAATCATTTAAATTTTTCAGTTGAGTTCCAATATTTTCCTACAAATAAAATCAAAAAAAATATTTGAAATTTATTTATTTGTTTAAAAAATTTAACTTTAGATAACGTTATTCAATTAATAAACAATTTAAAATTAAAATTGATAAATTATTCAAACAAGGAATTATTACCAAGAAGCGCTTTATTAAACACACAATTAAGTCTATTTTAATCGCACACAAACAACTCGAATTACGTCATCGGTTAATAAAGAGCTATTATGACGTCAGCGCGGATTACGGAAACGCAGTGTGTTTATGACTTCAGTTAATCAATTATGTCAAAACACCACATCGGCTTGACGATGACGTCATAATTATTATAAACACGAACAAAGGGCGTTGGTTTGAAAAGTCGACAACAAAAAATTTCATTTTAGAAAAAGACGAAATACTTAATTAAAAAACGGTTAAAATACGATTCTGTTGTTTGAATCAATATATTAATTTTATTTTGGGTTTAGTGACCATGCCATAACATACTTAAAATCTTTATGTAAACATTAATACTTTTAGCATGTATTGAATCATTAAATTGATTTTGTCATTTTTTCCGGTCGCATTGTTGTAATATTATTCCTATATCGTATTTATTATTTACTTTTATCAATGTGCGAAAAACCAAAATAATAATAAAAAAAAAATATTTATTACCTCTTGTAAGCGTTTTAAAGTTTCCATTGCTGCCGAGGCCCACTCACCAGATCCATAATAATCAGAAGATGGAAAGTTATTGGCTGATAACAGACCCTGTTGTAATAATCCTGAATAAGCAGCCGCCTTCAAAAAAAAAAATTGAAAACCTCAACAATTTAAACAACTTAAAAACATATTCAGTGATGTTTATTCGCAATACTCTTCAACTCTTTCACATGTTTTTATGATTTATGAATTTGTTTGTAAAAAATCAACTCACAGTTGCTCCCAAACTGGTAAGTAACGTTGGGGGTCCTTCATCACTGTCAACATCCCCTGGATCATCGTCATGGAAACTTTTACCTGCCGAAGACAAGATTGAATCTAGATCTGGTGTTGGGCTAGTGTCTGTTAAAAATTATTCAAATTTTTTATTTAGCAGATAAAATTATTGTTTTTTTTTATTTATTCAATCTTGTTATTGAAATTTTGGGTAAGATTTTTTTACTATTTTTACTACTTCTGACAAATAAACAATTACTAACAATTTAAATATTGATTTTACCTTTTTTACTGGACAAGTTGCCAAATGTCATAGTGTCAATACCCGATGAAATTGGTAAAGTTGAAATAGGATCTATAGAAACACGATTCAAAATTAATTAAAAAACAAATAATTCTTAACATAGACCTGTATATTAAAATCAAAATGTAAATAATAACAACTATAGGCCAATAGAATAATGTTAAAATGTTTATTGTAACAATAATTATTTATGTTAATATGTAACTGTGTCCATCTACTGATTATCTAGCAAACAAGGTTTTATCTACCTGTTGAATATTTACTTTTTCGAACTCGTTTCTTAGTGGATGGCACAGTTTTGACAGAGGCTTGGCTGGAAGAAATAATTTTTGTTGATCTTGGTTTGGTCCTTGTTATACTTGTGGTGGCAGCTAAAAAAACAAAATTTTATTCGATTTTATATAAATTGATTAAAATTGTTAGACTTGTTTTAAAGAAAAGTAAAATTAAATTAAGTTTAAAAAAATGTATTTATTTAAAATTCTTTCATGTTAAGAACTTTAAAATTTAACTCATTTTTTCAAATATTAAAATGAATTACATATTTACAAGTTTTTAAAATATGATTTGTTGTGAAATCAGAGTCATAATCATTTTTCTGTTTCATAAGCTCAATTTTTTCAGCATAGGTAAATCCCCTGGCTATGTAAGGTCTTCTCATGGAAGCCACAGAAAAAGCGGTTCCACCGACAGTACTAGAACTCCAAGACTAAACAAAATATATTTGCTTGAGTATTTAACAAACAGTTTTTTTTATACTAAAGCAGCAATGTGTAATTTTAACCAAACCTTAATACAAAATATGCAATATTTTATTACCTGAACTCTTGTAATGGGGGTCTCATTTTCAGGTGTTTCTTCTAATATTAGTTTACTGATATCAGGGGTTGAACCTGTGGTGTGCAAACCAGGAGTCGATGTAAATGTGGTGAGAGATGTTGTTAATGGTGGTGTAGAGGGTAGGGCAGCAATTCTTAAAAAATAGAAATAGTTTTAAATATTTTGTAAAAAGTAAAGGTTATAATAAGTAAAATTTTGTGAAAAAATGTGTCCAGTGTCTACATAAAAAAACCTGAATTATTTACCTTCCCTTTGAAGCTGTTGTAATCAAATCAGCAACAACACTTTGAAGTCCTATTAACAATAACAATATATTTAAATACTAAAAAAAATAAAATGTCATAATTCAATAATGTACAATCTATTAAAAAAAATGAAAAAAATTGATCATATTAATTATTTTATATACCTTTAAAATCAGTTTCTTTAGTTGTTTCATTTTTTTCATTTTTACTTAAAATCGGTGACACTGATTTCCTTGGAGTTGTCGGCCTTTCATCATCGCTAGAATCTGGTGCCCCAAGCATAAAACGAACTGATTTTAGTGGGCGATTCGAAGGCTTTACAATTGGTTGTGACTCTGCTATATTTGATTTATTTATTTAATTTAAATTGACCTTTGTTTTTAAGTTAAAAGTGTTATAATCAAACTTTTAATAGTCATTTATATTAAATGTAAACATTTTACGCTATAAACTTCAGTTATATATTGTAATGCACTTAAAAAAATACTAATTTACATAAAAAAATATTTAATATTAAATTTCTGGTTAGAACAATGCAAGAAAATACAAAGTCTAAGCTTACCGGTAACAGACACAACTGGTGAATTAACTTCCTTTACTGGATCATTTTCAGTAGAAATCTTCTTAATTTTTTTGTTAGAAGCTTGTTTAACTAATAGAAACAAAAACTTCTATTAAATTAAGACTATCTCTAGGCAAGAACTTTATAAATCTATAAAAAACACACATCTTTATTTTTAGAACTTGTCTTTAACACAACTATATGTAAATTTACCTTCAGTATTATTTTCAACAACTATTCCTTTGGCTTTGAGGAAAAGTTTGCGTGCTAAAGCTTTATTATTAGCTTTTAAAGTAAATGATGAACTAGAATCTTTATCAGATTTTATTGCAGTAAATGACAGAGTTTCGTTCATGTCAACTTCTTCTACAAAAAAAATAACACAAATTTTGTTTACAAATAAATTGCACAACAAGTTTATAATAACTAACAAAAAATAAACAATATTTTTATTTTAAGATACTCAAAAACCTTTTTGAATTTATTTATTAAAACAAAAATTGTAAAAAAAAATATTTCTTGCCATCTGAATCTGAGTTATTTCCTTCTGCTAAGTCTGGTGTTGTTGCAGTTATTTCTTCTCCATCTTCAAACTTTACCAAAACTTGGGATGAATCTGTGTTAAAAGTTAAAGCTGTGATCTTCTTACCGCATTTTTCTTTTAAAGCTGATATAATGGAAATTACAGGATTTCGAAAATCAGGACTATCTGTAAAAATAATAAATTAAAAATTAAACATTAAAACATTTTTTGCAAAATTTACTAAAGTTTACAAAAAATTAAAAATTTACAAAAATGAGTGTTTTTTTATTTTATAGAATTTTTCTAATAATTTAAAACTTGATCTGTGACAACAATATATTCACTTCATTATTAGTTTCACCTAATCGTTTCTTGAGTAAAGTTACAAAGGTCGTTACTGATTTGTTAATAATTAAACAGCTTATGTAGAATTAGAATGTAATAATGTTTACTATGTTTATTACCTGAGTTTGAATTGAAATTATTTATTTCTTTAGTTTGATGTTGTTGAGTTGGTACCACATTCTTGGAAACTATAACCACAAATATAGGAGTTTAATTTCTTTAATTAAAGAAACTTATAATCTCCTAATAAAATTACAAAAAATGGCATGTTATCACAATAAACAACTTACCAGAAAACAAGATTATAAAACAAATAACTAATTGTACCTGTGGTTGGTATTTCTTCAGTAGAATCATTAAGGGCCTTGTCCAGCATATCATTAAGTGTTCCAGTAGTTTTGACATCTGCTTTTATTGGACTATTTACTGCTAGAGATCCAGGAGGAATAACAAACGTTGGTGTTTCAGTTGTGATTTGAACACTAAGCTGATGGGTTTAAAAAGGTTATTAAAATATAGATATCCACGTAACAAAACAAACAAATAACTTTTCATGTACATTTATATGAGAGTTATGTTTCAACACATATATGCAAATGCTACCTCATCTTCTGCAATAGTTCTCTTTGCAATATGCCAAGGTAAAGGCACAGGCGGGACCTCCATGGCTTTGTCAATGTTTTGAAATACATCTTTATCTTGTATTAAGATATTATTGTTCCTTCTAGAACAATAACATTTAAAAATAAATATTAGGTAAAATACACAATAAAGTACATTGGCAAAAAATATTTAATTAGTTAGGAACCTTATGATTCACAGTCCATGATACTTTGATCTATTAACCGTAATTTAAAAATGCAAAAAATTTGCAAAGTTTATATTTCTGACCTGTGTAATGCTTTTAAATGCAGCAAAGCCTGAACAACTGTTACAAAGTTTGCTCGGCAGATCATACAACAATATGCCTCAAATCTTCTGTGTTTTCTTGTTATTACACAACGTGGGTCCGATGCCACCACTATAAAATTTTTTAATTATATACAAATACAAAATATTGGCAATGAAACATTAGTCCTAAAATTTATACTTTTGTGGTTATAGTTTCCCAAAAAACAATAGTTCTAAAAATTATATTTTTTAATAAATTTTATTACCATCAGATTGTATAAATGCTGTTTTTGGAATAAGAGGTTTAACAGCACATTCCACACAACCCTTTTCATGTGAAATATACCAATAATAATCCACTTTTTTTCTAAAAAAAATATGTAAACAAATATTTAAGCGGCTATTTTTTTCACAATAAACACATAGCAAAATGTTATTAAAATTATTACATACAATACTGCTTGATCAGTGACTTCTGTTGTGGCGATTATGCAGTCAGGGCCAAGTGGTTGATTCCTTGTCGCTTTTACCATCTCGGGGAGCATCATATTGTTCATGTAACTGGTTGGCTCCTTTGATAAGCTCTCTTTCTCATTGGTATTCATTACTAAGAAAGATTTTTTATAGAATAATAACAAAATACACAAGAAATCGTTTTAATTAAGAGTTTGAAGAAGTTATATGTTATGTTATATTAGCTTTCTGCATTGGCCCACACAAGACTTTAGAAAAATTACCAATTGTAAGATATAACATGAACCTGGGCATAGTGTCAAGGTACCATATTAACCCAAACAAACATTGAAACAAAAACAATAAAAAATTTTTGTCATAAAACCATGTAGTCGGGCATATTGCCAATATCATGGTAGCATTGTGGGGTTTTTGAAAGTGGTGAAATGGGTAAAAGAAATCATTAAAAACCGTGAAGAGGAACAATGCAATAGTTAGAAATAGCTTAGCTCCATTGTTTGACTTGACCATTATTTTTTTAAAAGAAAGAGAACTTTGAAATATTAAAGAAATATGCCGGAGAGCCGCCCGGAGGCAATGAGAAAAAATACACACGTCATGAAATGCACGCGTTTGCTCAATATAGGTTTCTCTTATTTAAACGCGGGCACATACAATGCCTCGCGTTGTCACGGCGTCGACACACTACTGACGTCATTCTCTCGTTTTAGTTCCTCTTTGCGCAAGACTACACAAGGCAACTATTGTATGAGGTATGTTGGTATCGTATTAGCCTTTTATTATCGAATAAATTTTACGCGCTACGCCAAATATCATAATTAAAGTTTAATGTAAACTTTAAAAATTTTAATTTATTGAATTTAGTTAATTTTCTTACCTGATATCATCAGATTCTGTTGGTTTTCTTTCAAGATAAACATATAAACTAGTTAAGTAACCTAACACATACGTCTGTACTGCTAGCTGTGAGCTCACTTCTGTACTACTGACGTCACCAACCCAGACGATTGTGTTCATCTGATCACGTGATGATGTCATCGCCGTGGCGTGTATCCACATTGTGCGTTGCGCACTAATAAATACTGAAAGATTACTTTGTTGCGCTCAAGTATACACGCTAATGACTGATCTGAGAAAATCTATTTCGACTATTACGTAGTTCTGACGTCGAAATAATTTATATTGATTCGGTATCCTGGCTCATTAGTTTAACCGCAACAAAAGCGAGGCTGTCAGTACATGTAAAATTAAATTTACGTTTCCATTAGTTTAATTTAACATTTGTTGAATTATTAAATTGTCATTTAAAAACTCAATTTTAATTTAATTTGCAATAATTCGGAAATAAATTTCAAGGTGTATTTCTAGGGTGATTTCAATGTTATCATGATTTTTTTACGGCCAAAATACTTTTTTTTAAATATTGTTGTACTTTTTTGAAACGTTATCAATTTAAAACATTTGTTAAAAATTCCTAAAATTTTGTTTCTTAGTGTAATTTTGGTGTTAATTTATTTACATAGCAAACTAAATATTTTTTTAGTTAACTATATTATTGTTTTCAATTAATTTACACATTAACTGTTATTTTATCTCTTAACAAATGTAGATTTTATTATACGATATTTAAGAAAAGCATAAAATCTAAGAACGTTTTAAAATTCTGTAAAAAAAAGAATTAACATGCTATAGAAAGCCCCATAAAATCGCCCACGATGATATGGTTACGCATAATACAACTTAACACTCGAACAACCTTGGGACTTGCCATAGTTGTCTATTTTATTAAAGAACAAAATATAACCTACTACCCTTCTAAATAAATAGTAAGACATTATTTTTAAATAAGCAAAAAACTCGGGCCTAGATTTTTTAGGTTAACTTCTACTACTTTCATGTTTGGCGTCTGTGGAGTTATGGTTTAGGCAAGCTATGTACATTCAAAACTGCACAGGCAAATTAAGTTTTGGTTGGAATAATAAAGCAATACTTATAAAGGCTGTTAAATTTAGCCTTTTTTACATATAAAAATGTAATACATTTAAAAAATAAATTACCCGCCAGACCATGGCACAGATCTTTATCCTCGAATTAAAAGATCACAAACTTGTCATTCAGTTTGTGCCAGGTGGTTGGTGACGTCTTCAATAATAGGAGTGCAAGCTTTGTAAATGTTCTTGCTGTGATGCTGACTATTTAGGGCTAGACTTAGCCTAGTTAATTTACAGTACAAGCTATAATTAACATTTAATCTTGCAATTACCTTTGTCCGTTTGTAAAAAGACTTGGTGGAAATACGAATCAGATTTAATTTAATAAAAAACTAAAACAGGTATGCAGGTTTAATTATTTTATTGTTGTTTTTAATAGGTCTGGGCAAGACTGAGTTGCGTTTATAACAATATAGAGTCTAGGTTTAAACATTGGATTAGTTATGATTGATGAATTACCTGTAACGAATGCAATTCAAAGCAATGCTTGGGTTGGCTCGGAAATTGGATTGCTGAAATCTGTTAATCTAATCAAAAAGGTTGCTACGAATCATTTTGAGAAGGAAAATTATGGAAAAGAACATGAAATATGTGCAATGTGTTGGAAAAATATGGAGAAAAATGTGTTGTTTGCAGGAGATAAAAATGGAATAATAAGAGAGTTGGATGTTATTTCTGGAGTATACAAAAACTGTTATCCTATCATTGATTTGGACAAGAAAAAAGAAAAGATTTGTGGGTTAGAGTATGTTGAGGATAAGTTTTTACATTGCACAACATTGGGTAATTTGAGACTGTGGAACCCAGAAAACAATGAAGCAGTAAGCATTAAAGCTGGGGATAATGTGGGTTGTATGGCTTACTCTGATGGCAGTCAATTAGTTGCAACAGGTGGTAAGGAAAATCTTCTTAAACTATGGGATTTTTCAAATCCCGACCAGCCTGTTTTTAAAGCAAAAAATGTTAAACCAGATTGGTTGCAACTTAGGGTTCCCGTATGGGTCACAAACGTTAATTTTATACCAAACAGTAATAAAATTTTAACCACAACGGGACTTCATCAAATAAGAGTATATGACCCCAATTGCCATACACGTCGCCCTGTAATAGAGACAGAATTTGGTGAATACCCAATCACAGCTTGCGCAGTGGTGGAAAGAAGGCCCAATCAAATTATAGTGGGTAACACTAGAGGTGAAGCTGCATCTTTTGATCAACGAAAAATGAAACACATGGCAAGAGGGTATAAAGGTTTTGCTGGAAGTATAAGAAACATAACTTGTCATTCTTCACTGCCATATTTCTTTTCATGTGGTCTGGATAGACATCTGAGGGTACATAACGAGGATGAGCAAAAATGTGTTCATAAGGTTTATTTGAAATCTCGGCTTAATTGTCTTTTAGTAACAAATGAGCTGTTAAGTGAAAACTCTACTGCCGAAGATGCGGTTAAGAGGAGAAAAGAGGAAAAGGTAAAAGGGGAAGTTGAGGAGGAGGAGATGTGGAAGAAAATGGATGAAATTAATGAATCGGATTCAAGTTCCGGAAGTGAAAGTGATGATGCAGAACAACCAGTATTTAACAAAAAAAGAAGAAAATAAAAAATCCAACACATATTCTTAGAATTATCTGAACTATTAATACGTATAAAACATTATCAACTAAGTAGCAAATATTAAATGCATATTTCGGTGAACTTTGGACAAGTGCAAAGTCCAAATAAAACAACAAACTGTCTTAAATTACTATTACATGACCAATATTTAAATGTAAACATGTAATGTTTGTTTATTGCATTACAGTGTAAAAATGTGATTTGGTTGACACTCAATATACGTTTTCTGTTTCTAGATAGTTAGGGTTGTGTAAAAAATGTAAAATGATAAAATGTGTTAAATAGATTGGAGAAAATTAAGAAGCATAAAAATATATTTTAACTATTTCATTTAGTTTTATTGCAACTTTGTTTTTAAATTTTTTAGTAATTCACCAACATGTTATCTGTAACAGACACCCAAAGTAAGTACAAAATAATTTTTTGTTTATGTAAAAGTTTTTTTGATAATAACTTTGTTTTCAGTAGTAAATGCTAGTATAATAAATATTTTAAATTGACCAAGTAACATTAAGTTTAAGTAATACAATTCATTTCCACAAGTGCAACTGCAATTCTTTTTATTTTTTAGAAATTGGTATCGGCCTTACAGGATTTGGGGCATTTTTTCTTTTTTTGGGAATGATATTTTTGTTTGATCGAGTTTTATTGGCATTTGGAAATGTAAGAAAACTTATACAATATTCTCTATAAATTTGGTAGTGTTATGAAAAATAATTTTATGTTATTTTATAGCTTCTATTTATTAGTGGTTTATCTTTTATCATTGGCCTGCAACGGACCTTTAACTTTTTCTTTCAAAAACATAAAGCAAAATCGAGCGGTTTCTTTTTTGCTGGAATTCTTATTGTATTGCTTGGTTGGCCTTTAATTGGCATGTTAGTTGAAGCTTATGGATTTTTTCTATTATTTAGGTTGGTTATTTACTTTTTATGAGGTTCTAATTAAGTTATACTTTTAATTGTATCACAGTTTTAACTGTTTTTTATATAATACAGGTAATGCATTAACTCCAACTGTATTATTATTTTTTTATACAGTGGGTTTTTTCCGGTTATCATTAACTTTCTGCGGCGAATACCAGTAATTGGAAGTCTTTTTAATATACCAATTATAAATAAGGTAATATGATTATTTTTGAAACTAACTGATTGTTCGAAAACAAATTTTAAAATAAAAAAATTAATTTAAGATTTGTACTCTTTAGTTTGCTGAGAGATTGGAAGGACAACACCCAATGGTATAAAACTTCTAAATCTTATACAATTACAACTCCTAAAGGGGTGTTTTTTCGGAATTGTAATGCTTAAGGATATGGTGCAATACAATTCCATTAAGGAGTGATATTTCATATTGTTTTATACTTACTTACCTGTATATAGTGTACAATTTGTATAAGAGACGCAATGCTTTATTTTATAGTAAACACCATGATGCAAATGTGTACCCTCTTCTTTTAATTTGGAATAGTCAAATTCACTACCGAAAAAGGGACCTACTTTAAAATTAATTTACATTAGATTTTTGGTTAAGGGTGTAAATGTTAATGTAAACATAGGGGGAAACGTTTTTTTGCATGTACATTTGGGTGGTTGAAAAAGTGGGTTAAGACAAACAAACTTTTTTCATAAAAATATCGGTGATTTTAAGAATTTGACCTGAAAAAAATATAGCACATATACTGCTGGGATTTGTTTTATAAAATATTTTTTATCTCGAACAACAAGTGAAGTTGCTGCTTTTAAATAATAAGAGTTGTATTTAAACCATCTTGAAATAATAACAAATATACAAATTAAAATAATAATAGCACACAGAAAAAAAAATTTGCCGGGATGGTGCGCAATTCCAATTGCAAAAAGTTTAATATTGAAAATGTTGTCAATTTTAAATAAAAAACATGATTGCCACATTCAGAGGGAGAACAGAAAATAAAAAGAGTTCTATCAAAAAGTGGAAAAGTGCCAATAAATAACTAAATTTAAAGATACAACTAATTAAAATACAACTTTATACAAAAATGTTTATCAATAAAAAAATGGTTTTCAGCAGTAATTGTTTAGATTTGAAAGATTACACTATTCTCAAATACTCTAAACCTTATATACCAAATTCTTAAACACACACTTCATAAATTCTTAATGGAAAAAAATCAAGGCAAATCACACACAGTTGTTTCTTCTAAGGGAAGTAAGTGTTTAATAAAGGCACAAGCAGGCCGAGAAAAAATTGCACAAAAAATCGACAACAGTTGCAAACTTACATTTCGCAACCGCACGCTGGAACAAACAAAAAATGAAAAACAAAATTTACTATCTGTGTAATCTTTAACCGTGAAGCATTTTAAAATATTCCTTTGTGATAATTTGCTACACATAAATAATTACTAGACATTCTTAATGGTTTGTTTTTTTTGACTTAATCATCAATTCTTCTGATAAATTAAAACTTCAATCAAAATGTTTTCAACTTGACATACATATATAAAAAAACTGATCAAATTGGGTAAGACTGGGGTAAAATTGGGCTTAGAAATATCACCCAACAATTAAAGTTTTTCTCTGTTTACGCTAATTTTAGACGTACTTGTAATAGGATTGTTAGGTGTTTAAATGACGAAATATTGAAAGAAAACTATGAACAAATCCACACAGGTTCTTAGTTTCCAGGGTAATCATCACGCAGTGTAGATCATAAAAGAAAGGTGAGTTCAATGCGAAAAATATGTCATAAATGTTTTCTAACACTAAGAAGGACAAAGCGAACTTAAAAGAAACTTATTCATATTTGTGCAGAAGACAAGAGTATAAAAACAAGATCTAAAAATTTCTGTTTCGTAGAACAAAACAGGGGATTTGAAATACGAGTGTTTTTTTAATAGTTTCCTCTGGGCTCATTGAACCTAAAAACGAGAAAAATTATTTTAAAAATATTTTGTTACAATACAAGATATCAAAAAATCAACTAAATTTTAACTTACTTTCTAAACCTTGTTATAATACCATCCACCAAACTGTCTGTCACACCGGGACTTTTATTTTCAGCTTCCTCCAGGGATTTAAGAACAGCATCCAATGCCTTGTGATGAGCTTCTTCAAATCTGTTTTCTTTCAACTGTCAAAAAAGTTTTTAAGCATTAAAATTTAAATTGCTATATAAATTATTTAAACTGACATACTTTTACATCATGCTTTTTTTGGCATACGCAATCAATTAGGGATTTATTTATTGTTATGTTTACTTTATTTGATTATTTTTGCCTAATTTATGGATACCATATGGCATAATTATGATTAATTTTTAGTTGTCAACAAAAGTGATTTTTTGATTGATGTACAATTAATTTTATTTTTACAGGACCATAATAATTGCTTTATAAACCGTTTTAAAAATTACAAAATATTCAAACAATCCTATCATTTAAAATAAGCCCCATAATATACTATACAACATAATACTATACTTAGACAAATATTCTTTTAAAACATTTTTCTTTAAAACTCTAAATCATAAAACAAATACAAACCTGTTTAATTAAAGGTGTCAGGAGTTCTCCGAGAGATCGGGATTGAGGTTGGTTGATGGTTAATTTTGAAACTCCATTCTCCAGTACATTACTTCCAGTTACTTTAACTGTTCCAAACTCCCAACCATCTCCATTGTTATCTACTTCTTCTCTTTCACTAAGATTTATTTGTTTAGTATGATAATAAACTGTTTTGTTTTAAGTATGGTTACACAACAAAAAGAGTTCTAGGATAGGTCATTAAATCTGATCTGATATATTCTATACAAAAATTAGAACATGTAGTTCTACAGGATTAAATTTAAATGAAAACTTTTGTTCATCCTTGCTAACTTCAATATGGTAGTGAATTTTAAAAATTACCAAAACCGAATCATCTTATTTTATTTGAGCTAAACAATTGGCTTGTGGCCATGGGTGATTGCCAAGTAATGCCTAACACAGTGTAACTTATAACAAATAAAATTACTAAAACAGAGAATTTCTGAACAAATAAGGTTAATATCAATTGATTAATTTTAATAAAAAAAAACAAATATAATAATGTAACACTTGTAGAAATTATTTAACTTACTCGTCAGAATCACCAGAACTGTCCGATTCATTATTATTTGCCTTCCAAGCTTTGAATCGGTCGATTAGTTCAATTAAGTGCGTCGTCTTTTTCGCTTGTTTTAGAAACTTGTGTTTTAAAAGATCTTTGGCTGGTGGTCTCTGTAAAATTAAACATATTTCATTAAATAAGATAAAAGAAAAATGGCCCGAACATGGTCAAAGTTGTCTTGTTAATTTGACCACACAATATTTCTTGTTAATAAGTGTATGCTTAATAAGTAGTATCCCCCAAATAAATAAATGTTGGTAATGCTATAGCAACAGTGGCTATGAGGTAAAAGCAGTGGAACTGTAGGCTTAACCAATATAAGATGCTACCAGTGTCTTGACTAATGTGCCGAAATAAACTTATACAGTTTTACGAAAAAAACCTTACTTATTGTAATTAAAAATGTTTTATTCTATGACTTGGCCAACCAGATTAATGTTGACTTTGCTAGCGTATAAAGTTTCGATTTCTTTGTTTTGTAATTAAAATCTTAAACTTTAATTAAACTGATTTCTTTGTACTTACAAATTTTGGGTCTTTGTTTAAACAGGCCTCGATAAATTGTTTAAAGTCCTTGCTGTATGCTCCCTCGAGGGTGGGCGGATTGTTTTTAGGGATAAGGAAAAGTACCCTCATGGGGTGAAGGTCTGCATTTGGGGGTTCTCCCTTTGCAAGCTCAAGGGCTGTGATTCCAAGAGACCAAATGTCAGCCTACAAAAAATGAACCAAAGTAATTGATTGTATATAAATTACATTTAATATTAGGTAATTTTTTTATAAATTTGTATCTTTGTGAGTTTTAATAAAACCACATTTTTAAGTTGCAACATTCTTAATATTAAAATAGAGGCAAAAGTCTTATTAGGAAGTAAAAAAAGTAAACGTCTTGATATTTAAATAGATTTAAAATTGAAACCGAAATGTTTTCAGGCAAAACAGAGTTAGAGTCATGTAACTCTAAAATTCCTTGCTAAGCAAACATTAAACAGATACCAATCTGTTATACAATATTGATAGTATCAGGCAAACTCCAGTGTAAATATAGCTCCTCAACGGGTATTTTAAATGCCATTAATCACCTCACCATTTTGTAAAACAACTAAAAAGGAGTATTGTCAATTTAACGAAAAATGGTTTAACGATTTGTGGGTAGAATGTAGACTATACGAATTTCAATTGTTTGTGTTGGAAGAAATCAATTCAACGCCTGTTTAGCTAACACAATAAAATGTTGTTAATGATAAATCTTACATGATACTAACCTCAGTATAAAACTGAAACCAACTAAAAATAAACCTTATTTTATTGATATTATTAGTGTTGTCAGCATTTAAGTCATATATTTAAACGAAAGTAAATACATTCAAGTAACAAGGCTAATTGAAAAGTGCAATGCAATTGTAAAATGTAAATTAAAATCAATAATTGTACCTAGTTCAACACCACGCCCTTCAAACCAAATAACTTAACACACATTACACAATATCGGTCAACAAGATACTTTAACAGTATACTTTAATATAGGCACTTAAACAGCGCCATAAATATACTATCAACTTTAGGTGCGCACAACTATGCGTTAATAATTAAAAAAAAATACCATATTTTTTTAGGATGGTCAATGATCATAGGAGTAAAATAAAAAAAAAGAGCTGGGGTGTAAATTTAACTAAAAAAATGCGATGTTGAAGGTAGAAGTTTTTATTGGTGAATTTTGATAAAATAGGTTAAATGGGATGTTTTTTAATAAAACCAGCTACCAATAAATATTTCACAGAAGTTCAAAATCTTTACAATTTATTTTAATGAAAATTTTAAAATTTTGTGTTAATAAGCATCATGCTTATGGGGGTTTTACTAAATACTGTTTAAATGTTTGAATATTTAAACAAAACAGTATATTCCATGAATTAAATAACACAAACACTTGAACTTAGTATGTATTAATAACCACAGCTAAATACACATTGCATAATGGCCAAATAAAACTCTATGGATATTAGGGTACTTAATTTTACAAAAGAATTTTTATGACATTATCTTTTTTAATAGTTTAAACATGCAATTTACTCATAGGCCAAAGCGTTTTAAACAATGTAGTAAAGTTAACAGCCAGTATTTGAACACCACAAACAAAAAATAAGGAATTGAAGGAGGCCTTTAAAGGTTATAAATAAAACTCCATTTTTAACACAGAGTTGTTGGCTATTGTAATATCGCAACGCATTGACTGATTCAAAAGCAACAAAAACATTAGTAATATGATCTAAGAATAAACAAGAGTGCTTGCAAAACACACATCCTACTATACAATAAAAAGGAAATACAAGCATTGTTGACAATTAACCAATACATTAAAATTAAAACCAAAATACTAATGAATTTTAACTTTAATTAACATCAATACCACCCTAGAAATCATTGAAGATAATGAACAATGATATAAAGTTATTGACCATTGTACAATTTCTTTAACTTAAAATTAATATCTGTACCAAATTTTAAATATTCATGCCATCTATTGTTAGTAAACCAAGTGTTCTTTGTTGTAGTGAATAGCTTACAAACGGTTTTGTAATTTATTAAATTAATTTAACCCATAAACAAATTTTATTCTAATTTTTTGAAGGTTTTACCTTAAAATCGTATGCTGATTGTTTGATTACTTCAGGTGCCATCCAGAAGGGAGTTCCGACAAAGGTATTTCTTTTGATTTGTGTATCAGTAAGTTGGCCAGCGACACCGAAATCAGCTAACTTTACATCACCAGTTTCAGATAACAAAACATTGGCCGCTAACACATGTGAATAAACAATATTTTTTATTTTCAAATTTTATTTTATAAATACACGAAGTAATAGTTATTTGAAGTATGGATGGCATTCAAAGTTTTAAAAGGTTTTATTGTTACATTTTTTACCTTTTACATCGCGGTGAAGTTTACGTTCACTGTGTAAGTATTCTAAGCCTTTGAGAATTTCCCGTAATATTGTTGCAATAAATGGTTCTTCGAAAAAGCCTGCTTTCATCTAAAAAAGACCACGGTATTAAATAATGACGAGAAGTAACAGAAGATAATAAGCAACCACAAGTCTCAAGCTTTAAGCCAAAGAATAAGCAGACAGGATATAATATTTCAAGGTAGATACAAAGTTTTAAAAATAAGAAAGAGAAGTAAATTGTATTACCAAATCCAAAGCCGAACCTCCTCCAAGATATTCCATAATAATCCACAATTTTGTTCCCTTATTTAAACAATATTTGTAATTTAATACTACTTTAATAACAGATCAAATGTATGTCACAACACTAGTTGATAAACAATGAAATATTTCAATAGAAATTTACCTTGAGGTAGGAACCATGATATTTTGTTACATGAGGACTGTTACACTGACTTAAAACTGTGATTTCTTGTTGGATATCTTCTATTTCATCTTCAGCTTCTTCTAAGTCAATTATTTTAATGGCAACAATCTAAAAAGATATAAAGTCGTTATGCAGTTATGTGTTGAGTAGAGCATGTAATAAAATTACACTAATAAATTTAATATTTAAAAGCTTATTTTTTAAATTTAAAGATTAAATTAAGTATAATTGTTATTCCAAACTAACAACAACCCACAAAAATCAAATTTTAAAACGAAGAGATTTAAAATACCACAAATTATGTTAATGGTCACAAGTTTAGAGTCTTAAAAGTGTAATGTCATGTTTTGGTTAGGAAAAACAGTAAAGGTTTAACTTAAATCTTACTTCTGAGGTTCGGTTGTCAATTCCTTTGTAAACTTCGCCAAAAGAACCCTTTCCAATTCGTTCTTGTTTTGTAAACAATTTCTCAGGATCTAATGTTACTTTCTAAAAAGAAATGTACAGTTGAACTTTATCACATTTTTTTATTTTTTTTAATATATCCTTATTCTCGATGTGAGAAGGTTGGATATTATAAAGATTATAATTGCCCGATTATTATCCTGCTGATCAAGTGCAGGCTTAACAAGAGTTCGTGCCATTTATAGCACCTTACTCAAGGGCGCTACAGCATGAAAGCAGTGAGGATTGAACTCACCACCTCATGTGGTGTATATGTAATTAAAAAATACAATAATATTAGTTTAGATGTATATTATTTAGTTTTAATTTAAAGACCAATTATCACTAATATCAATTGTATTTTTTAATAAATGCTTAAGATGGTAAGGTTACCAATTTAAAACAAAAAAATGTTTTAGTAACTAAACCTGTTGTCTTGCAAATGACATCTTCAAAGGGTTGGACGCCATTTTGGCAGATAAATTTATTTTTCACAATCCAGTAATTTTCATTGGTTGAAAATTTATTGTTTTTTGGCCTATTTTTATTGTTGCATAACTTGTTTATCTAAAAACAAAACAAGCATTTTATAACAATTAAACACGTTATTCTGAATATAAGATAAATTTTAGAAAGTCTAATACAAAAAGATTTGGTATAAAACTTGGTTTAATTTATTTTTTAAAACTTTTTACAAGCTTCATTTTAAGTTATTATTAACGATAGTCAGGCTGTCTTATCGATTATAAACAATCTTAAAAAACCTGACAAGCTGACATTATAACAAAAAGTAAACTTGTTAAAATTTCAACTAATAATTGAATTGTTTCTTCGCTAACAAAACTAAAAAATGACACAAATTTTGCTTACACTTTAAATTACCAATTTAAATTGATTATACAGTCCAAAAAAAGCTACGTGTTACAATATGTTTAGTTATTTCATCGTAATAAAAAAATTGTTGTTTTTTAGAACGTACAAACCTTCGTCAATCCTCATGCAAAAACTCCCCAATCTTGTTCTATTAATAACTACATTCAACCGTATTGAAGCACAGAAGTAACTGAATGTGACATACGCCACTGCCGTACATTTTTTGCCTAGTTCCACAGTAGTATGCAATTTTTTACAAAATTTTATTTTCGCAATTGCAGTCTTGCAAAAAACAAAAAATATATACATCTTAACGTTAATGTTGGCAAACAGTGAAAGCAAAAAACCTAATTGAACTAACATTTCGAATGTAAACACGTGACTGTACGACATTTTGAACTTAAAAAAAGAAACTGCCGGTATAAAAATTAAAGTAATAAATTTAAAAAGTAAAACATTAGTAAAAATACATTCACTTCAGACAGAAAAATTCACACAGAAAGGAATTTTCACGAACGAAATCTAAAAATATTTCAAACATACAAATTCAAGCTTCTAATAGGTTATTTACATTACCGGATATAAGTGCAAACATGATGCAGGTTTAGCAAAAATTTTGCTTGATCATTTCTATTTATATTAAAAAACTAAAATGACGGTGTTAATAATATTCTTAAAAACCATAAGCTAAAGTTTAGACTAAAAATGTTTACCATAAAAAAATAAACAGGGTAATAATATGCCCTTTTGTTTTATCAAGTAAGTTACAACAAGTAAACAACATATTAAATACTTGATCGAAATTTTGAATATACTCGTGAATAAATTATCCACTGGCAAGCACCGATTGAAAAACCACAGTTTTGAAAGTTACAATTACGTCACAGTCCCACTAGAAAGGCGCCGAAGTAAGTATACTCTGGTTCGAGCATTACTTCAAGGTTGTAAGGATGAATACGAATCGAAATGACGTCGTTTTTCTTGAGATAGACAAGCCCATTTGAACTGCAAGTAATGCGAGGATTTTGCGAAGTTTCTGTGCCTCGATATTGACATTGGACAAAGACACTCCCACCTTCAAACCCAGCTCGAATCTCAGATATACTAAAGCTGTTCTCACGCGTTGCAAAAACGACCTAAAGTTTATTTCGGTATATATTACAATAATACACATTCAAATAGGGTTTGTATATTTAAATGGCTAAGGCATACAATACCGTATAACTCACCTGACTATACACAAAATACATTCCATTGGTAGGGACTTTGATTTGTCCAGTTGTTTGTAGGTCGGTTGTGTCAAAACCAAAATAATGTCTTTTTGGTGTGCGCCAGGTTGTAATAGTCTTTCCTACAAAATTAAAAATAATTTCGTTAAGATAAATATGAGGTTGTTCCCTCAAAACATCGCAATATTAAATTATCATTATAAAGCTAATATATACTTATTGACCTTCAGCAAACAAAGAAAATTGACGCCTAATTCAGCAAATAAAAGTTAATTTTATATAAGACCCAAATTAATATTAATTATTAACATTTGTGCATGGATATTAGTGGTTTATATCTAAGTTTTTTCGTTATTATTTACTTAAACCCAAAACACCAATGTACAATGTGAGTATCTACATCAAAATATACTACACACAATAATCAACAGAATTTTGTTAGAGGGACTGATTGTTGGTTACAAACTCACGTGTTTGATTTTTGACATAATTACCAAATTTATTACTGAAATTATTGAGTGAGGCGGCACCTGACTCTCGTGTTGGCGACGACGAATCATCGTCACTCCCGCCTTGGACGTGTATTCCAATTGCCTGAACAAAAAAACATGGTATTATTTTTTTGAAACTTAATAACTCTTTAAATAAAAGTTCATGGTATTTTACTTAATTTACAGGAATATTAATAACAATTTTAATATTTTGCTAGGGTTTCTTTTATGTTCACAAACTGTTTTTAAGTTAGCAAAACTACACTTTTTAAATATTATTAATAACACTAAGTTTTTGTTTCGTATAATCAAGCCATCAACATACCTTGTTCTTTTTCAGTATTCTTTCTGTAAAACAAAAAAGCGTTAGTTGTTTTAAATTTTTTATCAATGCCTTAAATATAACATTAAGTTTCCTTATAAAATAGTTATACGTTATTTAAGGTATTCAATGTTGGTTTATTTTGAAGCAAGCTATAGTTAATAAAAGTTCATGGTTACGCGGTTTAGTGATTTGTTTATTTTTACGAAGTAAATATAGGAAGTAAGAGCCAAAGACTGAAAACCACTAATGTAAGACGATAACATGACATGCTTCGTGGTTTCTATAAATAAGGGGAAGCACCAACAGGAAGAAAAGTTTCAGGCCTATTGAGTTTCTCAATTTGGCGCGCAAAGCTATGACAAAACGTTGGAACAATATATTATTATGAACAAGTTCTTTTGTTAGCTTTCATGTAGAACAAAAAATCATATTATACCTGAATTGTTTACGTGTTATTTGATTTTTTCATGAGATGTTTGTTAGGGTAAATTAGTAATTTTATTAAAGCGAAATTGTTATTGTGAAAAGTTGACTGAATAAATAAAATATCACCATGGTTAACTTCAATATGTCGCCTACGCCTTTTCGGTCGTCTGGACAGCGAAACATTGCCACTACCTAACGTTAAACAGCAAAACAAATTGTATTTTACACTTTAGTTAGAAGTCCAAGTAACACCATTGACTTCTAACAAATAACACAAATTTTTACATTTTTAAAACGCGCAATTTGGCATGGTCACAAGATGTTATGTATTAGTGCGGCTAATTTTAGTTGCCACAAACAAGTTTTCTAAAAAGAATTTGCTAAAGCAACTAACTGTTAACTCAAACTTACTGATTTGTTTTTGTGATGGCATTCCTTTCTTTTTTTTGGATCGACGCTCGCGTGACCTGGACTTTGCTAGATTTGTTTCGAGCCCAAGTTCACCCGTGTCTGTAAATTGAAAATAAAACACATTATTTAATAGCCAAATCGTAAAGTTAATCACATTGTAGTATAAAATAATTTAAAACAATCATAACTTTTTTATTGAAATATTTAAATAAAAAAGTTACTTTCAGTTTGCCTGATGTTCCTTTTTGTCATTTGATGAAAGTTATTTTTTTCCATGTTTTCATCTGCGATTGCTTTTAATGAAGATTCCTTCTGCAAAGACAATGCATCAAAATTATTTGAACTTAAAGTGATTTGATGAATTTATACAAAGATAAATGCTTCTGCTTACCATTGATCGATCTTCTGTCGCAGGGTCTGTATTTTTGATTCCATATTCATCATTATTAGATGAGGCTTTAACAATTTGCATCAAGTAGTCTAGATCTTGGCGCACGCTGTTGATTTCACTTTGCAGTTTGATGTTCCATGCAACCAAAGCTACGCAGCATAACGTGACTGACAAAACGACCCAAACCCATTCGCCCATTAAGGGAAAATGGGTGTGTTTTTTGCTCTGTTCCTTTTCCATACTGTCCTTTGATTTGCGTTGCATAAGTTGGTCGGGATAGCCTAAAGGCTTGTATGCGGCACAATAGACTAAGTCGCTTTTACTATCAGTCATACTTTTTTGAATTTGGGGATTTTAGATGTTTAATAAGTGGTAAAAAAGTCAAACAACGTGGGAGTAAATGTTAATTTAAAGGGGAAATCCTAGAAGAAAGAAACTTTTATCACCTATTTCACATAGACTTTATCTCTATGAAACAAGGACATAAAAAAATCTAAAAAGAAAAGTCTTTTTTAAACCAACTAACTCATTTTCAAAATTTAAAAGTTTATTTAAATACTTGCTAACTTTGTTTTAAAGGCTAATGTAAATATTTTTAAAGTCTACTCTTGCGCAACCATTGCGGAAATAAAAGCCTTTGCTTTTAGAATGAATATAAAATATTGGAAAATTAAGTTAAACATTAACAAAGTAAAATTATGCACAACAACTTTTCGGATATTTAATAGGCTTAGAATGGTTAAGTTTACTTAGCCTATTCACAATTACAAATTACACGCTCCTACACCTACCTTTAGGCCGTTTCAGTTTAAGGCCAAATGTTTAGGCCTAGCTTGCTTATTGTTGTAAAAAAGGTCATCATAGCTTACACGGTCTACTAGTTAAAGCTAGGCTAAATATAGTAAAACGTTACGAACCAATGTGCGTGTGTTTGTATACCGAATATACTTTAATGTATTAGCTTTAATGGATGTCAAGTATCTAACCTACAGTTACAAACGTTTAAATGACCTAAAGTTTTTTTTTGATAAATATTCACTTGAAACCCTTCTATAAAACCATATTACCTATCCCCTAATTTATGCAACGTCTTGTTTAAAATTCTTTTTTTATTAGTTAAAAGTGTTTGAATGTACACAGCTTAAACTTACAGATTTGGCTTTTATTTATAAAATGTTACTATTTGGCCGCTTAACCGATTTGCTAAGGTCGGCAATGTCAGTTTGCACGCTTAAAATCTTTCTACAACATCGCTCTACTAACGCTGATAAGACTAATCGCTCCCCGTTGCTTGCTGTCAGAAAGAAATCTATGCAAATGTCAGACCATTGGGAAAACCCCCGAAAATATTAAACATACCGTTTTTGCGACAGGGCCCTCGAGACTATTTATATTAGTTTTTAAAACGTCTTAGTTCTGCTTTTATTATGATAACCCCTTAAATTCGACGCTGTTTTTAAATAGGTGTATGCTTAAAAGTAAAAAGAGAGCGCACAAAACAGTCAAGGTGATATTTATTATGTTAAACTATTACGCCAGACGTCCACAAACCGCAAAACAATTATTTCAATATCCTTTTGTATTTACAATGCAGGGATAGGTAAAGAAGAAAGTTTGTGACAAATCGAGGTGTCTATGTATACCCAAACCAAAGTCGGGATCATATTTCATTCCCAGTAACCCCTTCAACAAATAAAAGTATAATACTCATACGTCAAACCTATTTTAATATCATATAACATGTAAACAATATTTACTGGTAATTTTGATACCGCGCTGCAAAATTGCAAAAACGGTTTGATTTTTGAAAACAAAATTTTAATTTAACATTAATGTGTGTTTACACAAAATAATGAACAATAAAATTGCCATAACCTAATAAATTATATCGTAAGCATATTTGCAGTTAAGTCAACAGCGTGATGGCTGGTAGTTATTGATTAACGCAGACTTTCAACAATTCTTTGTAACGTGTTGTAAAAAGTAGTGTTATAATACCTACCTTTAGTTCTTAACAATTTTACGCAAAAAAAAGTAAATAACGGAATGAATAGTTAACGTAGCTTAAAAATAACAGAGCTTTTAAATTAAAGTAAGCGTAGGCATAGTAAAATGCAACCCTTTATAACTTATCCTTGTTCGTGTATTTAAAGCTGTAGAACAAAAAACAGTGCAGTAAAATATGATTACCATAACAGGCCTGACTGCATATTACGGAATGGTGACTGCCGCCTATTTTGGATTATTTATGTATCGATATAAAGGAGGGCATATACTTGTGACAGACAGTCGCGCTTCGGTTAATGTTATGGTTCTATTTGTACTTGCTCAACCAATTTGCAGGTAACCATACCTACCTTTGAAAAAGGTTTCATCTAAACATAAATACTTTTAAAATGCGATCAAAACTGAAATAATAACTTACCCGTATATTTTGTTAATTTAATTAAACACATTGTTTAATTTTGCAGGGTGATCGGTGGAATGAATGGTTTAGTCACTTTCGCAGCGATGTGTATGAGCAGTATTGTGCTATTTCCCTCGCCGCAAAACGACGCGCGAGAGCGAGAGGAAAAAAGGAAAAAGAAGCAGGAAGCCAAAGAAATAAAAGCAAAAAAGAAAGAAAAACTTAAACAAAAAACAAACTAAACTACTAGCGTTATTAAACACATTTTTAACATTGTTTTTATTAATATGCAACAATAAATCAAACTAGAAAACCAATAAATTTGCATGGTGTTTTGATTCAACTTTTTTCAATAGTTAAAACTTTCATTATTTGCTATTTCGTCTTCGGTTGTATCCTCCTCTTTTTCGTAATCACTTGGCTCGCCTTCCTCTCCTTCTTCATTTTGCTGTTCTCTCAAATCAACTTCTTCTTCAAAATCTCTCATAAAAACGTCCTCTTCCCCGTCTGCGTGAAACCTCATACGCTCTTCCTCGGTCGGCTCGTAACTTTGGCATGCCCAACAAACATTCTAACAATAAACAAACCCGGGTCCATTCACATCGGTTAAAATAAAAAAAAATAGTCCAAACAAAACCAACTTTACGAATTTTGATTAAATTTTACTTACCCCAACTTCTTTCCAACAGACTTGGCAATAAAACACTCTACATTTCGTCTCGTTACATCTCACTAACGGCTTTTTGTCAGTGCCGTGATCTTCACATATTAAACACACTGGCCTTCCAAGATTCAAAAATTCAAAGCACGGTAAAAGACTAGGAAATCTAGCTTTTAGGCCAGCAAGAAACGAATGACGTTGCTGTTACGAAAATTAAATGCGAAAAATACAACAATGATAAATTAGGGTTTATATTTATGCCCTTAAATACGGTATAACCTAGGAAAATGTACCTTAAATAACTACTTACTACTAGTCTAAAATTTCTAGCCAGTTTCTGGATCGACATCATTGTGTAAAAAACTTGATTCTTGCGCCTCCTTATGACGTCACTATACAGATAGATCACGCGTGCCTTTTCTCGCTTACGGTAAGCAAATGAGGCGACCACGTGACGTAAACGTAATGCATACGTGTCCAGGTAAAGCGTTAGTAATATAAGACAATACATGCCAATAATCCAGTACATTGTTTCGTTAGTCGTTCGAATAGGTTTTGGTAAGCATTCTGTATAAAAATAGATTTGTAGAAATATAATAAACGGTATTACTGTTAGACTAAGGAAACACTGATAAATTTTAAATGATTGTAACCTTACCAAGGTTGCTTAATTTGCTTTCAAGCACATGCTGATTGTCTTTAAAGGGTTCGAATAGTTGACTTAACAAATGTGCAACCGTGCCTTCACCTTCTATCGCAACTTTTAAAAAAGTAAAATAAAAAAATTAAAACATTTTTCCTAAATAACACATAAAGAATACCATTGAGTTTATGATTTTACCATTGAGTTTATGATAACCCTGGATATAAAGATCAATTTTTCCGTGACGTACAATTAGATCAAGACTATAAAATATAACAAAGTCAAAAATGAAGAGAAGTGTTGTAAAAAACGCTTGGAACAACAACTTTAAAATTTTGAATTTCTGCAAAAAAAATCAACTATTAACGATATACATATTTTTAAATTAAAAGTAATTAAGTTATCCAGATAAAAATTAAATTTTTTCAACTTACGACATTTTTTTTCTCGGCGTTTGTGAGCCAGATTGAAAGCGGAAAAATAAGATTCCGCTTTTCAAGGTTAGTAAGAGGTAGTAATCCTCTTTTTCCCTAATAAAAATAAACGCTAACTTAAAGATTAAAATCAACTAATATAAAGTAGTTATACACAAAATTACTTGGTTTTTGCGTTCAGTATCCTTGCGAACAAAATAGGTGGTCACATATAAGTTGTCAAAACGAAAATCAGTTAAATATTTTGAGTTGTATCCAGTTGCACTGAGAACAATATTAATTAATATTTTAGGATAACTGTCATATAAAAAAAAACATTTTACCAAATAAACTTTTAACTAAAACCCATGTGCTTAAAAATGCCATTTCTACAGACAATAAATTTTTTTTTTATCCACTCCTGCTTTCTCTAACACTTTACCTTGTCTGAATACCGAAATTTTAAACAAATGCTAAATTTTTAAATAACATTTGGACATAAAATACTTTTTGATCCTACACCAGTGTTTATTAAAAAAAACACTAATTAGAGGAGTAATTTAAAATTTGATATTTAGTAAATTTTATATTAATTAGAATTTACATTGACTCACGAGTGCAACACCAAGATAAACGAAACTGCCACAATCTTTTTAACTATTCCGATAAGAACGTTAAATAAAAGTTTCTTGTGAGCGATTTCACCATCAACTTTCTGTACCACCTCATCAACTGTTAACGTTCCAGTTTCACGATTTACCTTCGGAACCTAAAGAGTGTAAATAAACACAATCGGCAAATAGCTTTTTATGATACTAGTAGAAAAAGTTTAAAAAATCGACATTTTGATGTAATCAGTGGTTTTAGTTTTTGTTAAAATTGTATAAGGAAATGTGAATTCAGATTTTCGTGTTAAGTTACGAATAAGAAAATAGCTTGTCATATCATACCCTCCATCCCATTTCCTGATCAAAATTTTCCGAAATTTCATCCGAAGTGTCGACCATTTCCCCATATTGCCTATTCACACCAACAGTGTCCACTGATGGAATTTCACTACAGAACGAGTTAAACCCTAAAATATAAGAATAAACTACATATTTGCAATAACGTTTAACAGTTACGCAGATAAGAAAAATTGAAACGGTAAATAAATTTAAAAAAAGGGTAAATGTCAAAAAACTTACTTAATCTTGATTTACTGGTTTCATAATAACTTTAAGTAATTAACTTACAGTTTACTGCGTGGCACACAAATTCAGCCCTGAATATTAAACAAAGAATATCTTGAATTATAGGAATCCCAATTGCTGCGTAGCAATCATCCAACTTTCGAGCCATATTTCTTTTACACTCGTCCACTCCATATTGAAACATATCTGCAACATTTTGGAATAACATACGTGGATTTTTGAACATAATACATTGAAATAAGTAAAACCAAAACATTTCACACAATTGAAAATAATATGATACGAATAATAAAAACACTAAAAGTTTATTAATTTTACCTAAACATCGGCCATATGCTTCCGTGTGTAACTTTTGACCAAGATTTTTTTCATCTTTAAATCCTTCCGCTTCGGGATTTTCACCTTCAACATTCCATAAGTCTCCGGACATTTGTTTTAGTTTGCTGTTGAGTTTGTGCTCAGATTGATTGGCAATCTCTGATTCCTCCTATACCCAAATACCAAAATGTTTTCATATTAACATTTTAAACATTTATTATTTAAAAATTGTTTCAACTAGTTTACATTTTAAGTGTAGGGGCTGGCAATTCACTAGCTTAAAACTTAGGCTTTGATATCTCTTCTCCTATTTATATCTTACCACTAGTGTTTTGTAGCCGGCAGTAATGGGAGCATGGAGTAAGGTGATCAGGTTACTAGTTTGAGCTGACTGCATTTTGGCGATGCAGGTTAAACTGGCGATTGCCTGGGTACCGTGATACAACGTATTTGCAATCGGACCTTGGTGATTTCATAAACATAATTTATTAACATAATACCATTTATGTGACGTAATAAAATAAAAAGAAATTACCTTGCTAAAATTTAAAAACAACAGGTACCAGAAACTGTTAAAAGCATCATTAAGTTAAAATTCTTTAAAAAAACATACTTCTTAGAGCACGTAACTTTATAAAAAAAAGTGCTACCAGCTAAAATCCACGTAGCAAGCAATCCATGTAGCACACCACGGCCAGTTTTTCCCATCATTGCTGGCCCACAAAGCACAGCTATACACCGACATTGTACTGAAACAGCACATGCTACGGTAGCTAAAGATACAACAATACCGAAGACCCAGTCCTTAAGTTTACCTTCTTCTAGCGTGAATGCACTGGCAAACGTCATGCGAAAGTAACCTGCGTGAAATTTTTAAATGCGAGTGCTACAAAATGTTATGTAATGAAGGACTAGTTAGACTACTATTCATTTTTAAATGTACACGAAAGACAATCAAATTAACATTTAGTAACATTATTAACAGATATGACAAATTACCATAACCCATTGATGCTCCAAAAGCTGCTCCCATAAAAAACTTTATTATAAAAATAATCGGTGAATCGCCGTCCATAAACTTTTCAAACAGATTTTTATTCTTTTTCTTTCGTGGGTTTAGTTCCATGTGCGAAATTCGTAGATTTTGAGGAGTATCTGTTTGAGGCAGCATCTTTAATACCTAGCTTTTGATTATGGTTTGATCATAAAGAATATTGACACTTTAAACACTGAGCACACCTGTGTAAAGCAAAAATATTAAAAGCTGTAAAACATACCAGCATCACCAACTAATTAAGTACATCCCTTGTAACTATGTGACGTTTAAAAATTCCGTTTAAAAAACACGTGTTTTAATTTCGTTGTTTTTGGAAACACTACACAGGTATGTTAATTTAAATACCTTTTTAAAATATTTTTACTAAATAAGTTTTAAAGTGTATTAAAAACTTCTACTTTAAATTTATTATGCGTTACCATAAAACCTACCATTGCCTTTTTTGACATATAATTTGTAAATTTTACACAATTTTGTATGATCGATACCGAACTTAGTGGCATCACTGATTTTCCGATTTGTTTACTTTTTCGTTCTGGGAAACGTTTCTCGATTGTTCTGAAAAAAACAAACGTTCGCGCGTTTAAATTTATATAAAAATTGACTTTTTTTGCAAGTTTTAAAATATATAACCCAAAAATGAATGGAAATGTAGATCAAGAAACTGATGTTAATACTGGAACAACCACAGTAAAAACTGCTTCACAACCAAGGTTAGTCTATTGGTTTTGTTTTACTAATACCTAATGCCAATGCCATGCGGACTATACTAAAGTACGGGATAGTGCGGGACCGTATGTAAACGTTAATAAAAATTCGCAAATTGTGGGATGGAACGGCATTTTTGTACTTTACTGCGGGATAAATGCAGTATTTACCTCAAGGTCTTGGGGATAATACGGGGTTGACTTCAAAGGCATAGGAATGAATAGAATGATGCTAAAACGACTATAAAGTGCAAAGGAAGATTGGGAAAGAATATACAAATCCTGCGCTTTTCCGCATTCAGCATCTTTTTGTTAATGTTTACATACGGCTTCAGTATTTCCCACACCCCGCAACTTTTCGTATCCCGTATTTTAGTACTACCCATGCCAATACCAAAAATATTTTATTAACACTCAACTTTACTAGATTAATTTTTTAAGGCACGAATGGTATCAAACTGATAGTCATGTAGTGGTTAGCATTCTTGCCAAAAAATTGAACAAAGACACTGTTACCATAAACTTCTTTCAAAACCAAGTATGTACTGACAGACTGATGTAATAAATTTTTTTTTAGATTTATTTAAAATTGCACTATAACCTATTAAATATATTTTATAAGAAAATAAATATATACATATAATTTTTAATTTTTACTTTTATTTTATAGCTTCAAGTTTTAATTCGACCCACAGAAACAAATCAACTTGATTGTGACTTGGAATTTAACCTTTTAAATGACATTGATCCGAGCCGATGCAGCTTTAAAGTTTTATCTACAAAAGTTGAAATAAAAATGGCAAAAGCAGAAAGCAACAGGTGGTCAAATTTGGAAGGAAAAAGGGAAGAAAGCAATGTTAAACAATGTGTGTTATTTATTAATTAAAATGTATTTGTTTTAAAGTATGTTGAAATTCTTAAATAATATTATATTTATATAGTGATGTTTTTTGTTTACTTGATTAAAAAAAGTGATAAATTCTATTTTAACAAAAAAAATTGTTTTTATTTAGTTAACGTGAAAACCGGTTCATCCGACACCAATAAATATCCATCGTCGGCTCATTATACAAGAGACTGGAACAAAGTATGTGTTACTGTAGAACTATGTTCCTTGTAAAACTATTTGTAAATAAATATTTAATTCTTGTGTATATAGTTATATGTTATGTGATGTGCTTTTATTTAGTTGGTTTGTGACATAAAAGAAGAAGAGAAAAAGGAAGAACCAGAAGGAGAGGAGGCATTAAACAAATTATTTCAACAAATTTATGGAGATGGAAGTGATGAAACCAGAAAGGCGATGAACAAGTCATTTGTAAGTAAATTTGATTCTATAAGCAATATTATAACAGCCTTTTTTAAATCATAATCTCTTTCTTTTAAAAAATGATTCAATTTCCAAAGCGTGCAACTAGTTACATAACTTTATCAACTTTTTAAAATTTTTTCATAATGTTTATTAAATTTATGTTACCTAAATTTATTAAAACAATTTATGCATTTTAGGTTGAGTCTGGGGGAACCGTTTTAAGCACAAATTGGGGGGACATAGGGAAAGAAAAGGTGGAAGTAAAACCACCCGATGGAATGGAATTTAAAAAGACTGAAATGTGAAAAAAATCGTATTGCTTTTAATCATTATATTGTGAATTGTAATAAATTAAAATAATTTTTGTACACTTCTTTATTTTTATATAAATGCTGAAGAAATTTATAAAAATATGGATAAAGCAACCTATAGTATGCACTCATAAAGCAAAAAATTATTAAACATTGCCTCAAAAAATCGTTTTAAAATCAATATATATTTTAAAAATATTTATTAAAATTAATTGTGGCTACTTATGTGTTCAGCTAGTTACGGAGCGGGAATTACTAAATTAGTTATTGATTAAACTGTCTTTAAAAAACTGTTCTAATGCATAATAAAGTGACTTACGATTTTTTTTTCAATTTCGTTATATGTTTTAATTATTAACATGCCGCGTATTAAGACCCTTGAGACTAAAATAGACCAAAAGTGCATAAAAAATAATCATTACCGATTTTTTTCACAGATTAGCACTCCTTTATTTTTATAAATTTTTCTTAGGTATTAACCAGGGTTACGCTTTCATTTTGTATTTTAGGTGAGGTTTTAGTCCTATTTTTTTTTTAGGTATTGTATATTATATTTTACGTAAAAATTTGAACCGGATTTAAACGCTAGTTGGTTTAGGAATTTATATAAAATAAACTTTTCTTAAAAAGCTTTATAAAAAAAACTATTAACTTTACACCAATTTAGAAAACCTACGTTTTAGAGTGAGCTAACCGTAGTTACGTTTTGAAATGTTATAAATAGTCTTTTATATGGACCACTGTTCTTAAAATCTTCATTTAGAAACTGTTACACTGATTAGGTAGAATCGTCTAAACAAGCCTAAAAAAATGAATAATTAATGGCACTATTAGTTCCCGTTTACATATAAGTGATTCAAATTATACCCATATCCATCTAAGTAGGTCATAAAGAATAGTTTTTAGAATTTTTAGTTAAAATATTTCAGCATATTCTAACAGTTTTTCGAGGTAATGGTAGGAGCATAAGGTGATTATAAGCACATACAATAAAAAACTTTATAATATCTAATATTTTGCAACTTATTAGAAAGATAAATAATTTAAAATGCCGGTTTCTTGTTGGTGTGTTTATTAGGATACACAGCAAAATAATTGACTTGTAAAATATTACATCTTCTTTTACCTATTAGTAAAATGGACTATAATACTCATCGATTAAAACTATAATACTCATCGATTAAAAAAAGGTCTATTGGAAACAAGGCATGCATAATGTATTGAGGTTTAAAAACTCATTCAGCAGTCAGTTTTGTAACAAGCTATTTACAAAATATTCATTTTAAAGGTTCACAAAAAATATATCGCGTACTATAAAACTAACCTTAAGGCGTAGAACTAAGCTATGAAAAAGTACCCGAGTAAAATAAAAGGGAAAGTTGAACCAAAAATTGGCTGTAGGTGAATATTTTATTTTTAAGACGCTTTGTTTATTTAGGTAAATTATGGTTAACGGTATGCTTATTTTTCAATTCCTACTGGCTATATTGCTTGCATTGCTTAACAGTTCCAATCAGTCTAGTTCACATTCAAGTAACCTTATTGGACCTAATTACAATGATGTGGACGCGACGACAACATATGACACAATGTGCATGCAATCTTGTAACTGTGGGGCATCACGTGACCGAGGCATCAGTAAAAATTTAAAACTGCAATTTATAAACGTTGGACGAAAAATTTCATTTTCACCCAGATTTCCAATGAAAATGATTTTTTGCACCAATCAAAATCTCATACAACTTCCGACGGTATGTATAACTTATACGATGCTATATTTAATTTAATTATATAATTGCTCATATAAAACTCGTAAATAAAACTATATTTTTTATATGAATTCCCAGGTAAGTAATAGCAGCAACGTAACGCCCAACGTAAACATCATTATCTTTGTACATGGCAAGCTAAAAAGTGTGAACTCTAACGATTTTGTGTCACTTAAAGATTTTATCGAGTACATGGATCTATCCTATAACGCTATCTCATCTGTGGCAGGAAATACATTTAAAAATCTCATATATCTTCAGGTAAAAGCGATGTTTAATACATATACGAAGTATTTGAATATAGTATCAATTTTGTGACTATAATATTTTATTAATACATTAAGTTTTAAATTAATTCGGACCTAAACAAATTAATAGTCACAAATCAATTTAAATAGGATAATATCGATTGCGTAATTAATTTAAAAATTAAGCGAAAATCAATAGAATAATCAAAACCTTTTGCATTTACTTATATTAGGGTCCCTCTAAATAGGCTGTGTGCAATGTGTGCAATGTGTGCAATGTGTGCAATGTGTGCAATGTGTGCAATGTGTGCAATGTGTGCAATGTGTGCAATGTGTGCAATGTGTGCAATGTGTGCAATGTGTGCAATGTGTGCAATGTGTGCAATGTGTGCAATGTGTGCAATGTGTGCAATGTGTGCAATGTGTGCAATGTGTGCAATGTGTGCAATGTGTGCAATGTGTGCAATGTGTGCAATGTGTGCAATGTGTGCAATGTGTGCAATGTGTGCAATGTGTGCAATGTGTGCAATGTGTGCAATGTGTGCAATGTGTGCAATGTGTGCAATGTGTGCAATGTGTGCAATGTGTGCAATGTGTGCAATGTGTGCAATGTGTGCAATGTGTGCAATGTGTGCAATGTGTGCAATGTGTGCAATGTGTGCAATGTGTGCAATGTGTGCAATGTGTGCAATGTGTGCAATGTGTGCAATGTGTGCAATGTGTGCAATGTGTGCAATGTGTGCAATGAGTGTAATCAGTGTAATGGAGGTAAAAATGTAAATTTATTATTGTTTTATTGGTAAACAAAACTAGATGGGTAAATGGCCAGTGTGTACAATGGTAACCAGACACTTCGGCCAAATTTTTTTTTTCAAAACAGCGGGGATTTGGCATTTTAATTACCGCGAGAAATTTTATTTTCGCGTAGTTATATACAGTTTTTTAGACAGTATTTGAAACAAAATAAGCAGTAAATTAATATTTTTTTTTAATAATAATGTGCAAGAACATGTTATCTTTCTTTTGCCGTGTCAATTTTTTAATTTTACAAACTAAAACCTATAAAAAACTAATTTTAAAAGCGCGCGCTTTCAGGTGACGGAGGACAATGCATAATGATATCTCGTATTTTGCCAAATAGTGCCGCCTTTCCAAACAATATTTGAAAAAAATAGAGCGTTAATTTTTTATTTTTTACACTGAGGATTATGCATAAATATGTTATCTTTCTTTTCCCGTGTCAATTTTTTAATTTTACAAACTAAAACTTATAAAAAACTTATTTTGAAAGCGCGCGCTTTTAGGTGACACAAGACGATGATGCATTATGATATCACGTGTTTTGCGAAATAGGGCCGTCTTTCTAAACGATATTTGAAGAAAATAGATCATTAATTAATCATTTTTTACACTGAGGAATGTGCATAAATATGTTATTAGTTATTGCCCGTGTTAATCTATATAAATTTATATACTAAAACACAAAGAACACATTTGCACACATTGCACACATTGCACACATTGCACACATTGCACACATTGCACACATTGCACACATTGCACACATTGCACACATTGCACACATTGCACACATTGCACACATTGCACACAGCCTATTTAGAGTCACCCCTTATATTATGATTCAAGGGCTCTATGTTCATTACGTTGCGTTTTTAGTCAGAATTATAAAAAAAAGCTTGTTAGGTGTTTCAGTAAGAAATGCTAATTCAGTATAATTAAAAAAACAACATATTTACCTTAATCTGTAAACCAAATCTGATTTGTATACTTTTGTTCAAGAATACATTTTGAAATCATAACACATTCCCTATTTTGTGTAACAACATGTTAACATACCATTGTGTATCTGACACACGAACATTATAAACCTTAACCATTTTTACAGCCTAACAAAGAGTTAAAAAGGCATGGCTTCAGTTAAGGCGTGCGTACAGCAAAACACATTATACATTCTCCTTAGGCATTAAACGAAATATATCGCGCCAAGTTTGCGTAAATTTCAACAAGGAATTTCACCGTTACAACCCTTACGGTAGTAAGGCAATTTTAGTTACCATTTTTATTACTTAACAATAATCAAATGCTATTTAAACTACTGATGAATTATCTACTGCAGGTGGTCGATCTACGTTTCAACAACCTTGTATTTCTTGGTAACGAACATGGGCTCGACCCATTTGTTGGGATAGGACCGACATCTCGATTTTTACCAAGTATTCGTTTGCGAGGTAATCCACTGAAATGTTCGTGTGCTTTGGAGCAAATTAGAAAGTACCGCGCTATAATACCCTCCAACGATGCAGCTAGTTGCGTTTTTAAAGATGAACATTCAAAGGTTTGTCTAAAAGCTCTATAGCTTTGATGCTGTAAACTGATTTGGATTTTTATATGATAGCCATAAATTAAATTTTGTATTATTTGTTATAGGAAAAGTGGATAAATATTGAGGTAATGGATTCCGTTTTACAGTGTCATCGTCAGGTAAAAACAAATTCCAAACTTTAATATTAACTTTAAAATTCATTAACAACGATTTAATTGTAGTAAATCAGTGACAAAATTTACTGTTCAACTTATTATTTATTTTTTGATCCAACTTTTTAGCCTTCAAATAAAGTTGTCGGGCTAAAAAGCGCTCCACGCAATTATCTTCATACAGAGGTATCTGGATTCCAAATGCGCCAACTTACAGCACAAGAGAAACACCATATTGTCGACAGCAAACTTAATATAAACGTGTCGCACGTTGGCGCAAGTGAGTCAGAAGAACTCGCACATACTCACATTATCATAAGACACGGGCAGCCAGATTACCCACTTCTATTGACAATGTTTGCCTGGTTTTTAATGATATATTTTGGAATATCAAAGTTTATAAAAACAAATGACGCAGAACGAGACTCGAATACAAAATATTATATGGGAATTCCAGATAAAACCGATTCAAATCAACAACTTTCCTAAACAGGTTTCCATTATATTTAGTTGAAGTTTTAATTTTTTGTATTTTTTTTCTTTGCGCGATTTACTTTTTTGCTTTCTACGACAAACTAATCCTAAAAAAAGCATCAAAAACAATTTTTTTGTATAAATATATTCTTGTTTTACAAAAAACGCGCCAGCGCAAATAAAAAGCTTATTATAAATATATGAAGAACAGTGAATTTTCTGCCGCTAAATCCCACTCTATTGCCATTACACCACTCATAAGGTCCTATGGTCGTCTTCTGCAGCTCCATTGTTAGGGTCGTGTGACATTACTGAAGCATGTATGTCCTTATTTACATGTGTGCTCCTCGTATTCTATCGAACACTCTTCGCAAGTCACATTACAGCACCAATGGAAGACACAATTACATTGTTCGACCTTCGTCTTTCGTTTCGTAACATAGCCACGTCCACAGCATAATAAATCGCACCCGTTTACACCGCTGGATGTAGCATCACATACTCGGCCGGTCGTTCCTTCGATCCCCAATTTCTCATTTCTTTCGCAGAAATTGGGAGAGTTGTCGAAAAAGATCAAGTCATTAATGCCCGGTGGGTCGAAAAATGAATATCTGAAATAGCACGAAAGTCAGCGGTTAGGGTATAATCAATACTAATTATGAGTTGTAACTGAGTGAAATGTAAATTTCGCATGCGAAATGAAATGACTCGCGCTTGTAACTGTTCAAATAAACAAACATCGCGACCCGATGTGCGTCAATCGATATCGAAAGGCGCAATGTGGGATGTGACTGTATCAAATTGAAGAACGCAAAACGGTCGCTTTATCGAGTAAATTGCCGTCATTGTAGGGCTGGGTAGTTGCAGACACCAGCGATTAGCCACTGGTAAATTGCTGGAGAAAACAACAAGACCAAAAGGGCCTATTCTACATCAAAGTGGACCGGTAATAGGGCTGAGACCGCACCGAATCTACACTTACAGCACAGTGTCAAAATAAACGGAAGAACGATTAAAATACGCGGCATCGAAAGAATGCGATGTTTACTGGTATAAAGATAAAGCTTTTCTCATTTTTTTGGAAAAGCCACGAAAATATTAAATTACCCGCTGGAGTTTATGTAATTGTAAAATACATTTTAAATGGTGGGAAAACAACGTCGCCATTTTTTTTTTAATTTTAAGACGATAATTATTCCAAGTTTTTGTAATAATGAAAATTTTAACTTACTTCGGTAATAAAGATTCAACCCAACCTCGGGCCTCTCTGTGTCTTTCGATTTTCATTTCAGAAGCCTGAATGTAAAGTTGTTTTAATTCGTCGCCGACATCGGAGAATTCGGGTAAAGCTCGCCAGCAAGTTTTCATTTCACAACTGCCCGAGGGCCCGTGGCATTTACATTTCTGTCGCATTTTGGACAAAATCACCTGCGAATAAGATAATTGTTTAAATCTGTGTAAACCAACTTCAAATTTGTGCAAAATTTTCTAAAAAATAAACTTTGCGAAAATAGGATTTCTATTCTCTTTGTAAGCTTTAAAATTTTAGAAAAAATTTAAAAAATTTCCCGTACCTGTCGACCGGCTTCGTTGTTATGACGATTCATAAGAGCACGTGCGTCTCTTCCCTGGTCACGTGCGTCGGCAAACTCACGTGACACCTCCACGCCAAAGTTTACGTCATCATTACAACCTCCCCACTGCCAATCTCGCTCGCCGGAAAGCCACAGAGAATCGTCTCTCACTGAAAAATAATATCCACGTTTAATATATTACAGTGCGATTTTGATTTTTGGCCACACTTACATTTTATTAAAAAACAAAATGGCCATCGCCATTTTTTAAAAATATTAATTTTGTGTTTAAATTTACCTGACGGTCTTGTATCACATCCACATGACATTAGGTGACCCTCTGCGCATGCGCGAGTGACGGTAAATACGACACCAGCAGATGCGATGGCATGGACAAAAGCTGCTTCGCGGGAAGCTGGAATATTTAAAAAAATTAATTAAGTATTCAAAAAATTATATTATATAAAATATTGACAAAATCTATTCGTTTAATATTTACCTCTTTCAAGCACGTGACCAAATACGCTCCTTCTTCGGTTCGGTCGAGCGTGGCGCACTGGAAGAGTATTACAATTCCATCTTCGCTGTTTGAACTGGTATTTACATTGCTCTATCCCGAGTTTCGTTCCGTGCGCGATACTGGGCATTAGCTCGTTATGTCTGGAGCAATATCGCAGTTGTTTCGGTACCAAACCGGGTATACGAGAACAAGTTATTGCTTCGGTGGAGGCCAATGCAAGAGACCTAAAAAAATTGTAAAAAAATTAGCTTTTAGATGGTTACTACATCAAATGGAGAATTGAACATTTATTAGTTGAATAATATTATAGAACAGGGAACTTTGATAATTATAAAAATGTCTTAAATGTTTTTTTTTGATCGAACTGATATACCAAAAATCACAGATTTTTACATATCAAAAATAATAATATGTCATCCTATTTATGTAACATCTAAGGTCCCGCCCTTAAATGAAACGAAATTGCTGTGAATCAATTGCCGGTAATTTCGAGACGATCTTCATTAGGGCCGTGTTTAAATTTAGTCACATTACCGCACATACACCCGACTATTTTTACATAATTTTTTAAAGGTTTCGAAAAATTTCCGGTGAAATAGTTTGTATGAATATATAGATACGTGAGTCAATATATAAAATAATATCAAATTATGGCGACACATTCTTGAAAGAAAACAGACTTAAATTAAACTTCGTCGGATCTTGAATCGTTATCGGAATAGTTCCGCGTCCAAAAAAATCCTTTAAAATTGTGATAAATTGGTGCCACTTAACTCGAGTCACTCGTACGTGCGCCAAAATAAATACTATCAAGGGGATTTGCAGCATCAAACGGTGTGAGTTTACGGGGTTAGTCACGCACCATTAGTTATGACATGTCACGTGACAATGCAAAGGGCGAGACGGGTCTCGATTTGAACTGTTTCTACCAAAACACAATTAAAAACCAGCGGCGCTCTGATTACAAAATGTCAATAAGTATTCCACTGTTAACGATGGAGTAAATACCTTTATTTAGCCCGTGTTTATTTTACCAGATCTCCTTTGATGTGGGGCGAAATCAGCCAACGTTGCAAGCTGGTAAATTAGCTAACAAGGTATGCGCGAGTCGTAGCACTAATACAGATTGGGATTAATGAACGCATGAAGCTTGTGGGATTATAAGTATTGTACCAAGCGCGTGTTTAAGCTTGTAATTAACCCACGTGCGGTCATTAATTGGCTTAGGATCCCTAATCGGACACACGAACAATACCGCGACCATTGTTCGCGCTTAATCGCTTTCTTTATGACATCACAAACAAAACGACTTGATTGTCACGACCATTGTTAAGCTATAGAGTTGGGTTGCAATTAAAGTTATTTTCCATTTTAGGGATGTTTAGACTAAATACTAGGATGTGTAATGACGCAATTACCTTCGTACAACTCTAATCGACCAGGGAAACATTGGTTAGCTTCATAATTACATAAACAAAACCCTAGAAAGCCTAACTATTAAATAAACAAGTTAACAAGTGCTTACCACCAACGAGGTGCTCCGGACCTTGCTTCTGAAAGTGACGTCATAATTAAATACGATGTTGAGACGACGAAAAAAATTGACGAAAAACTTGAGTAAAAAAGCATGATGACGATGTATAAAAAATACTGTTGACCAGTGATAGGAAATAATTTAAAAAAAACTGACAGGCGCTAAACAGTCAAGTTAATATCTTTCTCGCTTTCCTTTAATTTGTAGATTGTAATCCAATAAACTCTTCTGCTATTAAGCTTTTTCACTTGATTGGTAATTGTCGCTAAAATTCAATCTCGATTAATGAAGTTAGGTCGGCACGGTTACTTCTATAAACCCCGAACTTTGCCGTTTTTTTCTTTCTCTGCTTTATTTTCGACACTTTCTTTGTTTACGCACTTGGTTCGCAATCTTGGCTTAGTGATAACAGTTGTTGCAAGGGAGCCCTCTGCGCTACAGTACAAGGTGAGAATCCTCGCCGTTAAGAACAGTTATTTCTCGTATATTAAGAGGTGACAATCCCGCAAAAATCTTCCCACACTTCGGCTCAACTTTAAAACCAGCAGCTTAATGTTAAAAATTTCACCAGATATCGTTAAATTTAAACTGCTGTCACACTTCGGCGCGGTATTTAAAAATGAAGCCCTTTTAAAAAAATTCAAAGTCTTTTTGAAATTCTAAATTCTTCAGACGTTTGATGAGCAAGCTCAGTTGCGAATAAAGTCGAAACGAGCTGAATCGAGCGATTTTATCAATCCCACGTCGCTTTCAATAACAAGCGAGCGACTCCACAAACGCCAGGTCGGGGGCATTACGTCACGTCGTTTATTCGCCATTGCCCGGCGCGAACGTTCGACTGTTAATTGGGGCCGCTAATCGCAACAATTACTGGCCATTACCCGGCAATGTCACGTCACAAACACACGAGTTCCACTATTACCTGACTCAAACCGACTCAGGTTATGACGTCAGATTTAGGGTTATTAGTAAATAACGGCTAGCCTCTATTATTAAAATCTTGTAGTTAATCTCAAAAAAAAAAAGCCAAAAACTAAGGTTTATTTTTCACAAAATTTAAAAATCTACAACATATAAAATACATATTATCTCTATTTAATCCATCATAAGCAGGTATATATACACGCTAAAATCAAGTAAAATCGAAGCTGCAACGCCCACTCGCGGCTTCAGAATTTTCTAGAAAAAATCGAGCGGAAGTCGAAATTGTTGAGCGATCGTCGACCAACACCGTGACGTCATTCCAGCTCAGTGATCACGTGACGCGTGTTATTGAGTGTCGTCATCGTTGTCGTCGAACAAGCCTGCGGAAACACAAAACAAGGTAACAGCGCGTAATTAACGAACGAGTTATTCTACTGAGAACAGTGACACAATCAATTATTAATAATCTCAGGCGAATTAACACCACGCAATCATAAGAACTCCAGCACGATAAACATTTTTTCTATGCTTGTCTTTTACCGCAAACGGACTAGCGGTTGAAATCAGCGTCGTAATGCAATCGCGATATCGAGCGTAACAACATATGGAGGGAAGACGATTACAAAGTGGAGATATACTTAACATTATATTAAAACAGGATTAAAATTCGACAAAATGCAGAATGAGCTGTAGTGCAACCCGAGTTAGTGCATTCTGATAAATTCTCAACGTTTTAAAGTGTTTTGTATTGTTAATAATGGAAGACCAAAGTGATTGTGATAGTGTATGTACGGATATAACTTCGATAGACGACGAAGAAACGCCAGGTGAACAGTTCCTAAAAGCGTGCAGGTACGTACATAAAACAATCAATTTACTTACAGTTATGACGCTATAACTCTTTCTGTCGCGACATTGGTTGTTTATAATACATAAACAAGACTTAACTACGTAAGCATATGTTTTGGGAGTTATGTTGTTTAATGTTAAAACAATTAGATAGTCTATGACGCTTCATGAGAAATATGAATATATATCTGATATGGGTATTTTATATTCAGAATAGGGACTGGATATGGAATTCGAGAACTACTTAAATTCACCATTCCAAATTTTAAAACTACGTGCAACAAAAACGGCCAGGTACACTTACAATATTTTATAAGTTAAAAAAACAACAACAATGCGTTTTGAATGAATATTGATTGTACTTGCTATATAATAGCGTTGTCATACGGTAATCGATCGATTACAGGGTATTGGTATTATTGATTATATATATAAGCTTACTTTAAATTCGTCTTTAAAATTCATTTTGTAATCAAATATTAAGCAGTCCATTTAATTATTATTATATTTTTATTGGATTTGGCAAAAATTTTAAATTCCATTTTCGCGAAATTAGGCAGGATGGGGTGCGTAAGGAAATAATTTAGAATTTGCAAAAATCTTGTCTGTTTTTCAACGAAAAAAGGGTTTTTATCTTTAATCCATTTTAGGATTAGCTTAGGAATAAGTTATTATATTTAAGAACGTGAGATATCGACCTACATTATTCGACAGCTCATTTTCCACACAATATCGATTTTTTTATTTTTCCAAAAAAATTATTTTAAAATTAGGCATGCCATAATTACTTATGTCTCAAACTTCAAAAGATCTAGCGCTATAAATCACAAGGGAATACAAACTATAAAACTTCAAAGCCATAAAGTTAATTTCAGTCTAATTATTATCGTCTAAAAAATCACCAATGACACCTTGTTCAATTACAAGCGACGCTGCCCAAAAACACCCGATAACAATTTTCCTAAATTTAATTTGCGCTGCATGTGGAGATGAGAATTACACTTAGATTGCTTTTATGAGTGTACAGAAGAAACAGTAGCCTTGCCTAACAAAACAATAATAGCTACCCCCTTTTGTAAGCCTCCTATCCACGTATACATATTTTTAAACAACCGCAGTTCTAATTGGAATACAAGAAATAATATGGTAAAAGGTGATAATATGGTAAAAGGTTAAATATTTTGGGGGGTGGAAAAGTGCGCTAACAAAATGTGTTTAAACTAATTGTAAATGCAGTTATTGTGTGGCATTGTTTTTTTTTATATGTCCTTGATGTGGTAAGGTTGACTCCACGACCTAAACATAAAGTACTTAGTTACCTGACTAAATTTCAAATTGCCTTTTTCAGTTCTGAGTGTTTTGACCAAGCTAACTGCTTCGTTTTTGTTGGTTTATAAAATGTATACATTAACACACACTTTTGCAGTCAGGTATGTGTCTCGCCTGCTCAACTGGTAACCTGGCAGCAGTTAAAGAACTCATCCAATCCAATGTAGTGGATGTAAACATGTCAGACAATGAAGGAAACACGCCTCTTATGATGGCTGTGCGAGCTGGATATGATGAAATCGTTAGATATTTTCTATTTCAAACACGCGGGTAAAGACAATAAGGCTAAAGTTTATCGTTATCTGTCGAATAAGTGTAATGGTATAATTTAAGGTAGGTTAGTGACATTTTTATTATAATTATCACAACGTGATGCTTTTTTAAAAATTTTTAGTTTCCATGGTTTGTATATAAACTAGAATTTTAACTTTATTCTAACAGAAAAGTTCTCTTGGACGTAGAAAATCAAGGTGGTTTCACAGCGTTAATGCAGGCAGCTTTGCACGGCCGAACAAACTGCGCTCGCATGATCGTCATAGCTGGTGCTGACGTAACAAAATGTGATTGGGGGCGTGGCCTAAGAGCGGACGAATGGGCGTTGATGTGTGGAATGAAAGAAACAGCGGTGGCGATAAAGAGCGTCGCCAGATGCCTGTTAACCGAAGAACAAGTAGTCGAACTTAACTGGAAAAAGAGGGTAAAAAACCTCAGTACTTTTTATTTGTTATTTAAAATGATAAAAGTTGACGTGTCTCAAGCAAATTGCTTCTAACAGTATTAACAACACAAAACTATAACAAAAATGACATTCGAGATTACTGTTTTTGTGTTGACTTTTTAATTAACTGCACAACCATTTCAGAGTAACCCCCTGTTTTCTTTCGTCCACAACTTACGCCAACAAATAACTCGAGCATTTGGATGGAACGGAGATGATTGGATAAAAGAAGCCGGAGCGTTGTATCATTTAACTGCACAAGCGTCAGCGCTCAGCAGTTCAATTTTAACAAACTCAAGTGAAAGCATGTAAGTGTTTATAGCAATTGTTATTTTTGTCATTTTTTTTTTTATTATTTGATAAATGATTTCAAGAGTTACAAAAATATTTTTTTAAATATTTTTTATATTTTTTCATAAATTTTTTTTTTCATACCAATTTAGACCAAAATCACCAAAACCACATCAAACCATTACACAAAAGAACCAACAAAATATGGTGTGTATCGACCACCACCCGAACGAAGCAAGCACGGATGGTGTTTTGGTGGTCGAAATGGAATACAACGCGACCAATAAAAAACAGAGTCAACCAATCAGACCGACCGTAACACAAAACTGCTTCCAGAGAAACAATTTTTCGACATTAATTAAAGACAGAAAAAAACTAAATAAATTATGTCCGGTTAGAGTTCCTGACGTTCAAGTAACCCACGCCTCGCCGATCAAACAAAATACACGGCGTGTCAAAAACCCAAGCGACAGAAAATATTTAACAGTGCCTTCACGTAGAAACAAAAATAAAAGAAACTGAATGGGCTTTAAGGAGAAACGGCGCGAACGCCGTAAATGAAACGAAAAAGATGCTTTCCTATTTTTAAATAAAAGTATTTATTTATAAATGTGACATTTTAAACGTTGTGAATGTGTTTAAGGGTAATAATATATACAAATAGCAGTAACACTTCCACAGAATGGAACCTAAAATAACAGGATAACTGCCGATTTGAAATCAATAGAAATACTTCAGGGCGCGCCCCTCACAAACGTCTTCCGCGCACGATTTACGCGATCTTAACGCGCGAGGTAACTTTGATTATGACATCACAATTACGAACTCACCGAAAAAAGCTTCCCTTAAATAATTACCACCTCATACAAGAATAATAATTGTATTTTAACAAAAAACAAAATTTGCTTCGTCATTGTAATCTTAAAAATGACGTCATAATCGGAATGAATCGATTGATTGAAAAATGACGTCATAGATAGCTGACCCTTCCCACGGGTTGCATATCGACGTAATCTTCGTCGGGGGTAAGCGGCGGAGTGGTGACGTCACTATCAGCCACGGAGTCCAAGTCTGACGTCACCACAGCCCCGTGATGATGTTTCAATCCCGACTCAAGCCACAGATCACGTGATCCGTACAACGGAGAGCAGGTTCGCTCGCCGTGATTGGTCGACTGGTCATGCTCGACCACACATGTTCGCCTAAACATATTTCAAATGTTTTATTTTTTTATTTCCAATAATAAATCGAACAAAAATCCTACAATGTTAACCTTGCGCATGTCCATGTTATATAAATAATCTCAGCCAGGCTCAGAATAACGGAGAAAGCAGATACGAGGTACATGTAACGTAGGAACAGGGTTTTTTCGCGGGGTCGACTGATAAAACAATCCACGATATGGGGACAAGGCCAATCTGTGCATTGTATAACCTCGGGTACTGTCCATCTAAAAATAAAAAGCGAATTTATTACCAACAACTCATTTTACAAATTAGTTTAAATTCTTTCGTGGTGACTAAACGCTGTAGCTAGTTTAAAAAACAATAACTATATCAATAATTTAACCAAGAGTGTCAATTTAACCCGGAGATAACCTAGACCTAGACGATTCATTCTAATAACACATTTTTCTTGCTCGTTAATTTTAATAAACTTAACCAGCGATAGATAGAATGCATTCGGATAGATTTGCCTTCTAGTTAATTTGACCATTTTAGTCACGTTTGTTTATATGTTATTGTGTTTTTATATATCACGCGCCATACCTGTAATAGTATGAGGTATACTGCCAAGCAACAAACAAACATTCCAGCATTATCCGAGCAATAAGTTGTAATATATATAACCTCCATACATGCTTTGCACGAGATTTGTGTAACTCGGGCGGAATTACGTGACCAGTTAACTTTTTCCACCGCCTGTGGGCAGAAGGGAGCAGCTTGCCTAAAGCGCACATGAAATTATTTTACAAGTTAATAGTATACTTAATTACAATACACAAATTTTTAAACAGTATACCTGATTTACATACTAGTACAACAATTTAGCTAATAATACTTCAAACAATGTTAAGGGGTTAGAAATAAGACGACTATAATAGGCGGGGCTTTTTTTAACCAAAATACACACATTCCAATCGTTTAAATTTTGCATGGAATGAGGGTTTTACCTATTACTCGAATTTCTTTAACCGAATCATTAGTCCTCTGGTTATTTTCAGCGTCGCTTTCTTTTTTGCGCGAAACCTACACAAAAATAACCACGTGTATCAAAAAAAGGTTTAAATTAGGTTTTGCGTCAAAAATTTTACCAAAGTCTATTTTAAACGATCAAAAAATATTCGACAACAATTTAAATTACTATTTTTATATATCCAAACAAAAAATTAACCAAGTTTAAGTTGTTACATAACATACCAAGTGTAGTACGTAAACAAAATAAAGAGATCCTGGGATGGAGACGGCGAGCATCTGCAGACCCCATAGTCTTATGTTCGAAACCGGAGCAAAGCTATTAAAACAAACCTGAATAAAAATCAATAATTTAAAATTTCTGTATCTATATTTTCTTGTAAGCTTAAGCGCCTTTGCTTTAAAATTTTTTTAAATAACTTCTAAACTTGTTTTAGCTGTTCCTATGTTTCTCTCTTTAGTTTTGTTTGTCTAACTAACTTCTTCCTAAAATAAAACTCCGCGCACTAACACAAATTTCAGGAACTACTTACATTTCCACACCCGGGTTGTTTTGTGTTGCAGGTAAATTCCCTCTGTTCGTCACTCCAAACGTTTTCACCAAAAACTGACAACACCACCAACCTGTTCATAAAAATGACGTTTTCAAATCGTGACGTAATCAACATTAAAATCTATGACGTAGCGCTCACCTGAATAGCAGCACAGACGCGACCCAATATTTCCCGATGAGAGTCGAATTCTTGCCCAAGCGCAAAAGAAAATCGTCTAAGTATTTCCACGACATTTTCAACTGAGGCAACTACAACTGAGCTGTTAAGTCTGACCCAACAATTGACCATTGTTACGTCACTGCGGTAACATTCTCGAGCATATAATGCATTGATATGCAATCGGCGGACAAGAATTATTTGACGGAAACTGACAACTGATCGAGCGCGCGTGTTTAACTTGTATCTTAATCGAAACTACAGCCACGTAATTGTGATGTCATAATCAAAAAAAAGCGATGCCTTTACAGTCCTATACCACAGTCTAATCAACTTAAAATACCGTCTTTCACAAAAACAAAAAAAACAATAAAAAAAAATTAAATTTTCGTTTTTTTTAGATATATTAATTTTGAAAATAAAAATTAAGAATTTAACAATTATATTACTCACGTGATGCTGTATCCTCATAACCAGGGTTTAAGGCGATAAGTAACCAGCCAATCAGAGCAAAGGAGGATCTAAACACGTTAAGAATATGCCATGTCCTTAACGTTCTAAAAAAAAATAAAATATTTTTTTTTTGAATTTTTTTAGTTACAAAAAATGACAAATAAATAAATTTAAATTAGAAACATTTTTTACAAAAAAAATTCTTAAAAATTGTTTAAAATAAACTTTTGTAAGTAAAAATAAAAAAATTGAATAAAAACATTATTATTACAGCTGTTAAGTAATTATAGAGAGATTTGATGAACTCAAAAAACATAAAAGAACTTTTGACATGATTTCAATAATGCGGTTCAAAGAAACGATTTTTACAACCATTCAAAAATGGTTTAATATTAGAGTAAGACCCATAAATCAAAAATAATAAATTTAAATTTAATTCTGCGCTCGTTTATGACGAAATTGTATTGAATTAGCCAATAAAAATGCGGTAAGATTTCTTTAGCGTAAATTTAATTTTAGTTGGCTATACAACTGATGTTTATAAACATTCAGATTAACCATATATAGCGAGAAAATTAGCGGTCAATTATTGCCTTATATTTAGATCGCTTTTAAATTTAGACGCAAGCCTGTTTTTAGAAGTAGTTTCTATTTAAATCCGAAAATAAAAGTACGCCGGTTTATTTTTAGATAACGTAACCGTAAACCAATTCCACATACCCGGCTCCGTTGTCGAGCCCGTTTAAATAGGATGACGTCATCGTAGTGTTAAGGAATGGTAACGGGGGAGTCCCCGTGGCTAACCACTCGTCCAGGCCCGACATTCCGACGCTGAACATAAGCGAGAGAAAATAAACTGCAAAAAAAGGCACAACGTAATGGGGATTTATCAGCTATTTTTCGCAACTATAAAAGCGTCAACTTTTTTTCTGATGCAATAAAATATGTATTGCATTTTATTTCCAGCGTTGGAAAAAAAAGACAAAAAACTCCTTGCTATATTTGGCATAAAAAAACTTCCAACACAATTATTTTTGTAGTTATGCATTTTTTTGGAAATGTAACATATTTCCCGAATTTCCAGCAATTCCTGGTAAACTTCTTTTTAAAACTGAATAACAAAATTCTATAACAAAATTCAAATTTAATCTCAAAACTTTAAACGAAAAAATATATTTACCAGCCACCGTCCATGCTTGATGTTGAAACCTCAAGAGACTTCCAAAATATCCTAAACCTTTTTTTGAAAACTTGAACCTAAATAAATTAAAAAAAATTTTGAAAAGTATATCAGAAAACCAGAAAGAGCTAATTGGTTTGAAAACTGGCCTTTGATAAAAATATAATTTTATTGAAGAAAATAACAAAAAAAAAATATTGTATAAGCCTATTTATTTATATTTTTGTTTAGTTAAAACAAATAAAATGTAACTTACCTATCCAAAGCAGAAACGAGACAAAATATAAGAAACAAATAAAAAGTTGTCTGCAATGGCTGCGATAGAAATTGAAATTGAATAAAAAAATTTGTGTCCGAAATTCCGTTCAGTACAAATGCAACTACAGTCTAAAAATAGAAAAAAAAATTACCCCAAATGCTAAAAAAATAAACAATGGCACCTAAAAATATTTTAAAGCAACAAAATTAGAAACAAAAAACCTAATAATTATAAAATACCAACAGTCTTAATATAACATAAACCTAATTTTGGAATGTATTCTATAAAAAGGAATTTAATTATAAAATTCCAAACAAGGTCGATAAAAATAAAAAATTGAAAGTACCTCCCAAAGTGAAAAACCAGCCAAAAGTCCATGTAACAAAAGAGAAAAAAACAAAAAACCACGATGGTAAGATATAGCAACATCTGGTGTCTTAGTAATAGCAATTTGTTCTTCCTGCAAAAGTTTCTTTTCTTGATGAGTCTGTCTTGCTACCAACCAATCATTTGTGTGTGGTGCAAAACCAGCTAAAAATTAAAAAGTTTGGGAAACTTAAAGTAATAAAAAATGCACTACTGAAAACAGAATTAAATATTAGGTTAATTCCATCACTATAAATCAGCCCTAAAATACCATTACTGATTTGTTTTAATAGTTAATTGTCTGCCCAATAGCTTCCTTTTAATTGTTGTTAAACGGCCACAACTTGCAATTAATATAGGCTTGTAATAATTTAACTGGAAACCACAAATTGAAGTTTATAATATTTTTTATATTTATTATCCACTCTGCTATATTACACATTAGTATCATAAACATAGCAGACCCTTAGTATTGATGTTATACTTACAGGTAGTTTGCACATAAACTCTCCCTTGAGGTTGACTATTTCCCGAATTTCCAGCAATTCCTGGTAAGGTTGACATCGACACAGCCTCAATCCGATCAACTGGAACCACATCATCTTCGGACAACATTTTTGTAATTGCATGACCATTTGTTACTATGTCAACCGTTGGCCTATAAAAATTTATACAAAAAAAAATAAAATAAATAGTTTTATGGTAATTAATGTGTATTTCTAAAATGCATATTATTGCTATTACCACCAATTCTTCCAAAAACTTTGTCTAACCACATTTTATAAATCTGTAATCTATTATATATATAGCTTTTCAAACTCTTCATAATTGCAGTAATAGTGCCCATAGTGGTAATAGCAATATGGTTGTAATCATAATAGCCCGAATACTAGTAATATCAGTAATATTTAAATAAGATCAGAAAAAACCACCTATTCAATTTAAAAAAAAAAGGATTGTTTTAAATTTAATCTAAATAGTAAAAAGTCACTTAAAGCGTTATGTTAGAGAGTTTTGCAATTTTGTAAGTGATGTATATAGCACGTTAGTATGGTTAACAATGAATCACAAAATGGCTTTAGAATCTTTAAAAAATGTCTGTGGTACTTTATAAAAAACCATTATTATAAAAAACCAGGTTACCATATTTTTTGTGTGATGTAGAAAAGTACTAAGTAGCATAGTTAATGTATACAAGCTAGTACTTTCTACTTCATCACAAACAGGGCTTCCCTTTTCTTTTTTTTTTAATTAATTTTAATTTTTTTTTAAAGTTGTATAACTTAAAATGTAGTTGAAATTATGTAAAGTTAAAACCATTTTTGTGTTTAGTGACACCAACTTTATAAATTTTCGAGTAAAAAAATATCGCCTATATATGACTTTAAAAAATTAACCTCGGCTGTTTTGTTTTTCTGTTTGCTTGTCTTCTCCGTGACCTTGCATTAATCGAAACATTTGAAACATCTTGAAGAATTTCTGTGAAAACATTTATTAAAATCAAATGAGCTAAAAAATAATAAATATTTTTACCAAACACAAAGCCAAGCCTAAATTTAATTTTGTTCAGGTAAGTAGGCAATAAGCTTTATATTTTAAAAGGTTTATACCAGTATTGGCTTCTGATTGATCTTTATTGCTTCCTATAGTTTCATTATTAGTATCATCTAGCTGTGGAGACCTTGCCGTTCTAAAAGGTAAAATATATTTAAACTTATTTATATATACATAGAGTAACTTTTTTGATTTTAAAATTATGCTATCCATAAAAATGGTGGTCATTTTTTTATTTACAAACCTTCTTTTTCTTCTTGGTTTTTTCACTTCACTGCCTTGGACATTGGTTGTTTGTTGTTCTGATGTTCTATAATCAATAAAAAACAGTTAGCTTGCAAATTTTTATTACTAACAAAACACTTCACAAAAATTAATCAGAGAAATTTAATGTAACAATTTTCAGTATGTACAAACAATCCCAGTTTTGCCTAAAATTATTAAAAAAGGTGATGTTATATGGGGTAACACTAAAAGAAGGGATAAGGAAAACGAGGATGAGGAATTGACACTAAAACGAGGAAATCAAGGAAAATGAGGAATCGAGGAATTATTGCAATACTAAAAGAAGGAATGGGGAAAGTATTTCTCTATTCGGTTTCTCTATTTTTCTTATTCTTCGGTTTCTCTATTTTTCTTATTTCTCGGTTTCTCTATTTTTCTTATTCCTCGGTTTCTCTATTTTTCTTATTCCTCAGTTTCTCTATTTTTCTTATTCCTCGGTTTCTCTATTTTTATTATTTCTCGGTTTCTCTATTTTTCTTATTCTTCGATTTCCCTATTTTTCTTATTCCTCGGTTTCTTTATTTTTATTATTTCTTGGTTTCTCTATTTTTCTTATTCCTCGGTTTCTCTATTTTTATTATTTCTCGGTTTCTCTATTTTTCTTATTCCTCGATTTCCCTATTTTTCTTATTCCTCGGTTTCCCATTACCTTATTCCTCAGTTTCTCTATTTTTCTTATTCCTCAGTTTCTCTATTTTTCTTATTCCTCGGTTTCTCTATTTTTATTATTTCTCGGTTTCTCTATTTTTCTTATTCCTCGATTTCCCTATTTTTCTTATTCCTCGGTTTCCCATTACCTTATTCCTCAGTTTCTCTATTTTTCTTATTCCTCAGTTTCTCTATTTTTCTTATTCCTCGGTTTCTCTATTTTTATTATTTCTCGGTTTCTCTATTTTTCTTATTCTTCGATTTCCCTATTTTTCTTATTCCTCAGTTTCTCTATTTTTCTTATTCCTCGGTTTCTCTATTTTTATTATTTCTCGGTTTCTCTATTTTTCTTATTCTTCGATTTCCCTATTTTTCTTATTCCTCAGTTTCTCTATTTTTCTTATTCCTCGGTTTCTCTATTTTTATTATTTCTCGGTTTCTCTATTTTTCTTATTCCTCGATTTCCCTATTTTTCTTATTCCTCGGTTTCCCATTACCTTATTCCTCAGTTTCTCTATTTTTCTTATTCCTCAGTTTCTCTATTTTTCTTATTCCTCGGTTTCTCTATTTTTATTATTTCTCGGTTTCTCTATTTTTCTTATTCTTCGATTTCCCTATTTTTCTTATTCCTCAGTTTCTCTATTTTTCTTATTCCTCGGTTTCTCTATTTTTATTATTTCTCGGTTTCTCTATTTTTCTTATTCTTCGATTTCCCTATTTTTCTTATTCCTCAGTTTCTCTATTTTTCTTATTCCTCGGTTTCTCTATTTTTATTATTTCTCGGTTTCTCTATTTTTCTTATTCCTCGGTTTCTCTATTTTTCTTATTCCTCAGTTTCTCTATTTTTCTTATTCCTCAGTTTCTCTATTTTTCTTATTCCTCGGTTTCTCTATTTTTATTATTTCTCGGTTTCTCTATTTTTCTTATTCTTCGATTTCCCTATTTTTCTTATTCCTCAGTTTCTCTATTTTTCTTATTCCTCGGTTTCTCTATTTTTATTATTTCTCGGTTTCTCTATTTTTCTTATTCCTCGGTTTCTCTATTTTTCTTATTCCTCAGTTTCTCTATTTTTCTTATTCCTCGGTTTCTCTATTTTTATTATTTCTCGGTTTCTCTATTTTTCTTATTCCTCGGTTTCTCTATTTTTCTTATTCCTCAGTTTCTCTATTTTTCTTATTCCTCAGTTTCTCTATTTTTCTTATTCCTCGGTTTCTCTATTTTTATTATTTCTCGGTTTCTCTATTTTTATTATTTCTCGGTTTCTCTATTTTTCTTATTCCTCAGTTTCTCTATTTTTCTTATTCCTCGGTTTCTCTATTTTTCTTATTCCTCGGTTTCTCTATTTTTCTTATTCCTCAGTTTCTCTATTTTTCTTATTCCTCGGTTTCTCTATTTTTCTTATTCCTCGGTTTCTCTATTTTTCTTATTCCTCAGTTTCTCTATTTTTCTTATTCCTCGGTTTCTCTATTTTTCTTATTCCTCGGTTTCTCTATTTTTCTTATTCCTCAGTTTCTCTATTTTTCTTATTCCTCGGTTTCTCTATTTTTCTTATTCCTCGGTTTCTCTATTTTTCTTATTCCTCAGTTTCTCTATTTTTCTTATTCCTCGGTTTCTCTATTTTTCTTATTCCTCAGTTTCTCTATTTTTCTTATTCCTCGGTTTCTCTATTTTTATTATTTCTCGGTTTCTCTATTTTTCTTATTCCTCGGTTTCTCTATTTTTCTTATTCCTCAGTTTCTCTATTTTTCTTATTCCTCGGTTTCTCTATTTTTCTTATTCCTCGGTTTCTCTATTTTTATTATTTCTCGGTTTCTCTATTTTTATTATTTCTCGGTTTCTCTATTTTTCTTATTCCTCAGTTTCTCTATTTTTCTTATTCCTCGGTTTCTCTATTTTTCTTATTCCTCGGTTTCTCTATTTTTCTTATTCCTCAGTTTCTCTATTTTTCTTATTCCTCGGTTTCTCTATTTTTCTTATTCCTCGGTTTCTCTATTTTTCTTATTCCTCAGTTTCTCTATTTTTCTTATTCCTCGGTTTCTCTATTTTTCTTATTCCTCGGTTTCTCTATTTTTCTTATTCCTCAGTTTCTCTATTTTTCTTATTCCTCGGTTTCTCTATTTTTCTTATTCCTCGGTTTCTCTATTTTTCTTATTCCTCAGTTTCTCTATTTTTCTTATTCCTCGGTTTCTCTATTTTTCTTATTCCTCGGTTTCTCTATTTTTCTTATTCCTCAGTTTCTCTATTTTTCTTATTCCTCAGTTTCTCTATTTTTCTTATTCCTCGGTTTCTCTATTTTTCTTATTCCTCGGTTTCTCTATTTTTCTTATTCCTCGGTTTCTCTATTACCTTATTCCTCGGTTTCTCTATTACCTTATTTCTTGATTTCCCTCTTTTTCTTTTTCCTCGGTTTCTCCATTACCTTATACCTCAGTTTCTTTTTTTCCTTATTTCTCGGTTTTTCTATATTTTTTTATTCCTCGGTTTCCCCATTACCTTATACCTCGGTTTCTCTATTACCTTATACCTCGATTTCCCTATTTTTCTTATTCCTTGGTTTCTTTAGTTTTCCTATTCTTCGATTTCCTTATTCCTCGCCTTGTTTTCTTATTTACTTGTTTCTCGTTCTTTTTTCCATTTTTTTCTGTATTTTTATCTTATATTTATTTTTTAAAATACAAAAAAAAAATTTCCGCGTTTTCCGCAACTTTAATTTCCTCCTTTTCCTCACTTTCCCCATTCCTTCTTTTAGTATTACAATATTTCCTCGATTCCTCATTTTCCTTGATTTCCTCGTTTTAGTGTCAATTCCTCGTTTTCCTCGATTTCCTTCTTTTAGTGTTACCCTGTTATATGTGATTTTTAACAAAATGTAAACAAACCCAATATTCTGGGAAGTATCCGCACCGAGTGGAGGTAAAGATCGCCTTGGTAATGGTCTTAATTCAGTTGCCATTGTTTTTCGACAATATTAATTTTTCGACAATATTAAAACACTAATAACTGAATAAACTATTAGACTATAGTTCTGTAAACATCAAAGTTTTATTTAAAATAACATAACAAACAATTTTTTTTTATAAAACACACCAATTTAAATATATTTAAAATTTTTCTGTTGGATTTCCTTTACAGAACTTTAACCATTTTTCAATCTGTTAATAACATACTGACAGATATATGCTACTAAACAACTAAAAGATGTACCACAGCAGCGTGGTGTAGTGGTAAGAACACTTGCTACACCACACATGAGGTTGTGGGTTCAATCCCCACGCCCTTGTGTAAGGCGCTATAAACGGTATGAACTCCTGCTGAGCCACCACTTAATCAGCAGGTCAATTTTCGGGCAATTATAATCTATAAGGGTAGTACTAAAATACGGGATGCGGGAAGTTGCGGGGTGCGGGAAATACCGAGGCGGGGTAACTGATGCTACTCTATCAGTCTATGTTTAAGTCGCGGATAAATATATATACAAAAAAAAAAATTACAAAAACTTTTTCAAAAAAGTCCAGATGAAAAAATTAAATCTTTAGACTACTACCTTATACAACACCTGTTAGGCTAAACCCGCCAGTTGTTTTATTGCATTTATTTTTAACTATAAATTTAAAAGAAACAAAGGCGTTTTTTCGTTTTTGCTAAGTTTATATTTGTTTTAAAAGAATTAAAAAAGCGTAGTCTTATTTGTAGCTGTTCAACCAGGCGTATATAACATGACGTCATAGTTTATTCACTAAAAAAATTACTTATTGATATCTAGTAACAAATTTAAAAATAACAAATTTAAAAAAAATCTTTAAAAATTATATTTATTTTTGAAATTTATTTAGTAAATATTCTTTTTATCTAAAGCACAAGAACATCATGCAGACGCACCGTTGCAAAACTTATGTCAGATCTTAAGACACTTATCTTAAGACACATTAACCCATAGATGTTACCTACTTGGTAATTTAACAAAATAACTTTTCTTGGCAAATAATCAACCTACTACTAAGTTATAACTATGTAAAGTTTATGTAAAGAAGCTAACAAATACTGTTATGCAAAAAAGTGTATAAAAATTAATAAACTATTTTAAAAATTTTATTGATTTAGTGTGTACAAAAAAAAGACAGGTCACGCTCTCATAATCATAAACACAACTACAGAAGAAATCTATAATTTGTGGTGGTTTCGTGTAAAATAGAAAGTAATGAAATTTAAAGATTACATTCATTATTACATTTCAGGCTACCGAGTTATTTATATCAGCATATTAACTATATTTATCCACACAAGGCTATTTTAACCACTTAATAAAATACAGATCTAAACCCTATTAATTATATAGATCTAAATTTAATAGGTGGAACACAAACAAAAGAAATGTATTTAGGTGACAATAACAACATGTTCATAATACTTTAATAAAACAAAAAAAAAAAAAATTTTAAATTAACAAAATAATGTCCAGAATTCCTAATTTTTTATTTGTTTTTGAATGATTCATTATTGAGAATTGGAAATCAAAAATACTTAAAACTATATTTCCATGAATAGGATTATGTAACCTTTATTTAAACAGCCCACATTGCCAACTCCTAAAGCGTGAAATGCTGTTTGATGTTTGTAGACAAACACTTTAAAAACAAAGACACGTTCCTAATGATGCGCATGCTTTTTAATATTTGTTGTAAATAACGCTAACCGCAACCGTTACTTGACGTAGTGACGCAAGCTACGCAAGCGACGCACTATTTTTTAACGTTTTCACGCATTCTATTCAATAGTATAGAACAGACAAACCACGATTAGGGGAAACACCCTCGCATAAGGGCTACGTAATAACATGATTGTCGCCTTATTAGACTGAAAGTGCGCATAATGCGTGAACAACTATTTTCATTTTTCTATTTCAATATTTCTTCGAAACTATCCCGAAATATGTTTATACTACTTGGCATAAAAGTAACAAAACGTGGCGCGATTTCAAAGTTGACAGAGTGACGCAATAACCTTATTAGTATGTTTATTTCAAATGCTTAAAATTATATCATATTTTTCAGTAATTTCTTAGGTTGTATTTACATTTCTGTATATTTGTAACATAAAATCTAAAAATAGTTATACTAATTAACATAAAAATTCCGTTTTTTTAACAGATATATTTACAATTTTAAATTTAAAAATAATTTTTTTTGCCAAAGATCATCAGATAAGGGGTATCAAATTTGTACATGCAAAAATCCTCCAAAACCATATGTTTCTATTTTAAGCTAACCGTAACATTATTGAAAATAGTTAAAAATAAATTGTGGCAATCTTGGTTTCCAAAATAGGAAAAAATTTTGAAATTTCCAAAAGCAAAATGTCTAGTTTGACGAAATAAAAAAATTTCAAATTTAATAAATATTTCATATGTTCTGTTTACAATGATATTTTTAGCAAAATTACCCTGGCGTATCAAAGAAGGCAAAATGCATAATAAATATATTTTTTTAAATGCATATGTGATATAAAGAATTTTTTTTATATAAACAAGCAAAAGAAAGTAAAATTTAATTTAAATATTGCAATAACATTATATGCAGATTAGTAACAACAATATCATGACATTAAAAAGGGGAAAATATAAGGTGGATGTATTAATAAATATATGCAGTTTAACATTTTTAACAAACAAAGTTCGATTAGCGCCTTTTCTAATCTACTTTACGCAATCTCCTGGGAATTGTGACGCTTGCTCAGTTCAGAAACATTTACCTTTTTCTCCGCGTTTTTCTTTGTGACGCAACGCTATAACCACAGTGTTTGTTCCGAAATACATTCTATATTGAGCGTTCCATTTTAGGCGAGTTAAAAAAAGCGACGCAAATGCGTCTGACGTACGACGTAAATACGTCAACTCCAGTGTTGCCAAAAAGTTTTTTTTTTGCATTTAAAAATTGTATTTGTTTTTAAAACAAAAAACGTTATAAAATTAATACACCTGTGGTACGGTAAAATACTTTTTTAAAAAACAAAAAATATTTTAACTTTATATTTGTAAAGCGAAATAATATTTGATGTAGACAATTGGCAACACTTTTTACAAAAAAGCGAAGTGGCTTAGCCTTCCAAATCGAGGCTGCTTCTTATCTCATCTTTAAAGCCCTAGTCATTACCGAAACGTCAGAACGTAAAACTAAATATAGTCGTGATCCGCAAATAACTTTTAAAATGCATTGGGAAACTTAGCTAACCTAAAATAATGATAATAAATATGATAATCAGAAAAATATTTTACGTAAGATTCGATAATTTCTAAAAATATCATATAATTTTTATAGAATTCTCACATACTACTAAAGTTACGCAAATTACTTTTCTATTTTAACGTTAACCCAATTAAAATAAAAATACCTTAAAAGGGTAAACTGAATAAAATCATTAAATACACGAATTCGTTGACGTAGGTAATGCAATCGGTAAAAGTCAAAGCTAGTGAATTTTTTTTCCGATTATCGACTAGATAAGGGAGCAATGTACTCTTGGTCAGTTTGAGGAACGTTAAATGAAGACGTGTACGTCATTGCGAAAAGATAGATATTATTAAATCAGTTTTGTTTGCGCGGTTTTGCAAATATCAATGCCCAACAAAAGTACGGAACACACTTATGCCGTCAAAACGTCAAGTCTATATTTAAACGTAATCCTGGAATGTAAAAAATAGCCCAAATCGATTAATTCATTTATCACAAAATAAAGAGATCCAACGGAACAAGCTCGACTACGTATCATCAAATCTATTTAGAACTAAATATCGCCTTTTTTGTACATTCTCTCTCGCCCTACTTCGACGTATAAAAAGAAATCGACGCAACATCAGTACGTCAATGCGTATTTACGTCAATGCGTCAGGGAAAAGTCTGGCCTTAGGCAGGGAAATAATTCAGGCAAAATAGCAAGATCTTTCCGATATTAACCCACGGGATCAATTAAAAAAATTTAACAGTTTAAATTTTTGGAAATGCAAAGCAAAAGAAAAGAAAAATACAGTTTAAGACAGCAACAACGTTATCTAAATGGGATTTATTGCGTGTTATTAGAAATATTATTTTTTTAACTTTATTAATTTTAAACTAGTCGTATGACATCAAATTTTACAAAGATAGAACAAAAAATTTTTGTTAATAATCGGAACAACAACTTTATTTTAAGAGAGCATATACATTATTTAATGTATTGCCTAACTTTTTGTTTTGTTCGTAAAGCGATAAGCGTCGGTAAAGAGAAAATGTTTGACGCTAAAATAAACAGGGTATTTTAAGGCGCACGAATATAGCCTGGAATAGCAGATTGCGCGATATTTTAGGCTCATTGCTCACAAAGCAAAATGAATTAGAGTAAAAATAGCCGAATCGAATACTTGCAATGCTTGCCATTTTGTCCCCTAAAATCAATTACTTGTCACTCAAAAGTTTTGTTTTTACTTGTTGGCAGGTTTTAACAGATGTCAGTGATTGTTTGTAGCGATAGTTGTTACGCATTTAATCCCGGACAATCGACATTAAATTTAGGCCGAAGCGCTTCGACATTTGGAAAAATTGCGAGAAGACAATCACCAGAAAGACCAACTAGTGTCGGTGGGTTTTTATTTTTTTAAACAATTAAAAAAATTAAAAAATTAAATACCAACGTGTATCAAAAAATAATTTCTTGTTTTTTATATAGACCAAGCAGAACAAATTGGTGACACGAAAAAGATGGACTGTCTGGTAGAAAATCTCGCCTCCGATACAACCCAGTGTTTTTACGGGAGTTCCCCGGCTTCGGGATCGATTTTATTCGAGAGTGACGACATGTCGGATTTTCTCCATGACGTCATCAGCGAACCTTTAACATACCAATCGTTCGTAGATTCTACTTTTACTTTTGCTCAGTCACAGTCGCCCATGCAAGCGCCGTCAAGCCAAGAATTTGTTTATCAGCAAGCAGCAAGCAACAGTCCACCGTCGACAGTGGGGTTTGAACTCGGAACCCCACAGGGTGTGGATTGGTGTGACCCGACTGTATCTTCGACTGGAAATATCGTCCAAGCTCCATTAGATTTTGCTGGCCAGCAGAATGTAGAATATTTCAACGAATTTTCCCAGGCCGATAGTTTGTCAGTTGGTAGTTACGATGCTGTTTCTGGTAGTGGATTTTTTAAAAGCAATTCCTTGTATTACGAGGGGGAACAACAGCAACAACATTCTCAACAAATACAACATCAACAACATCAACAACAACAACAGCAACCACCGCAACAACATTTACCTAATTTTGGATTTGAAATTGAAAGTACGTATACAGTTATTAAGAGACTGGTTGTTAAAGTAAGATTTACTTTTCTTAAACAATTTGTTTATTTTGTTTTACAGCTGGATTTAGCAAACAGCTTCAACCAGTTATGTCTACATCTACTCACAGGCCTCAATTTATTCGCCAGTTGTCATACGAAAGTCCATTGTCAAACGTGCAGACCTCTTTACCCTACTCGTATTCCGATTCTTCACTGCCTCGCTCCCTTGTAGCGCCCACATACGGTGAGACTTTTAGAGCGGCCGAACTCGAACCACATATTGGGCAGTTCCAACATCAAAATTATTACCATTCACAATCACCACTGAGAAACCAGTTCCAACAACCACAAGATACCATGTTTCAGGTAAACAAACGTTGAGTTAGTAACCAAAGTTTTAATTGTGTTATAAATAGAGAATATTTTGCGATCGCTAAAGAATGCCCGTTTGTAACCAGACTTGATGAACAAGCCTATATACCCTCAGGCTAACAAAAACAGGTAGAAATCAAAATAAACACGAATTAGAACCGTGCATATTTTGATAAAAGCCAATACAGTAAAATAGGAAAGCAAGAAGCTAATTGTGTAGATAAATCAAATAATATATTAGTAGTTGAATTGGATTTATTTAAAAATAATTAAAGATTTAAGTCATTTATTATTCCATTTGTCCCTCATCTGCAAAAGAAAATTAATGTCTAGTTCTCTAACTGGCGTGACGCGTTTAAGAAAAAGGCGATTTTCTTGTTTGAGTGTAACATGTTTGGAAATGATTAGCCGGCCGATGCCCAGCAATCCAGTAGCTAAGCGAGCTAGTAAGGCCATGTGCATAGAAACTTAGTCTTTTGAAATGAGTCGTCTGGATTGCTCAAGACAGGTTATGGCAGGCTGCCTAGTTGACCATAGCCCTCAAATAGATGAGTTTATTGCTTCATTTCGTACCGAGATTCCCATACCCAACCTCAGTAACACTGCAAGTAATGCTGACAATGATCATCGCTCGTCTTCATCCTCGTCCTTGATTGGTTTAGATGAACATGATGTCACAGAAGTTCAAGAATTTGACCCGAACTTTCTTTACACCAAAACAGAACCCAGTGACCCAATTGGGGAACCCCCTCCAACTATACAATCGCTTACAACTTCAGAGGGAGCTGTTAGAATAATGGGGTTAAGTGATGTATATGACAGAAGATGGCACAGACGTGGCCAGGATGTTAGTTTAGGCTCTCAGTGGCACATGCCACCGGCAACGTCGGAGATGGCAGGATACAATCTCGACGAAAGGATATCACCGGTTTACAGTTCTCGTACAGATTTTACCCCATCTCCTTGCAACTTAACGCAGCTGCGCACACCCGAAGAATTAGCCATGTATGAAACTAAACCTTACCACAACAATCCACCCTCAGTCGCAACGTCACAATGGGCGGAAAGACGACGTTTTTTATCTTCCGATCCAACTCTTACTTATATACCGCCCAACCTTCAAGTTAATAATTACAAAATTCTCCGTCGACAAGGTGATATGTACATGGATCCTAGTGTTACCGGCGAGCGATACGGGGGTAGTCTGGACTTTGATTATGCTCCATCATCAGGCGAACATTATTCGAACAGACATAATTATCCATCAAACGAAATGATAGCTAGTTATGAGAATAAACGCAGAAGAAACTCGATTTCGAATGGCCCACCTACTAAGTATCAGCCCCCATTAGTTGAAATCAAGCAAGAGTATCAACCAACCCAGCACTGCAATGCAGATTATTTTAAAAACTTTCAGCAACTGGAGGTAGAGAACGCGAATTTGACAGATTATTAGATAGCACATGACAGCATTAATAAAATGTAGTTTAATACTTTGCCAAGTTATGTAATAACATATAAAAAAAAGTAGGCAATCACAAGTTAAACCCTTTATCTTTATATACAGAGTCCAATCAGTCACCAGCAACTCTCTTCTTCAACCCCAGCAACTTCCCGGCCAGTGACGTCAACACCTCCGTGCCCCCAGCCTTCTTACGGTGGCTTCGGTGAGGGTACTTGTGCTGTGTGCGGGGACAAGGCAAGATGGCAACACTACGGAGTGCTGGCGTGCGAAGGATGTAAAGGCTTTTTTAAGGTAAGATAATAAGACGACACCTTTCCGTAAGCGTTGCGTATTACAGTTGATCGACAACTCCAACCTATATTTAATTATATAATTACATTTTTAGCGCTCGGTACAGAAAGATGCGAAGTACGTATGTCTGGGCAACCGAAGTTGCCCTATCGACAAGAAAACCAGAACGCACTGCCCGTACTGCAGATACCAAAAATGTATTGGCGTTGGAATGATAAAAAATGGTGAGTTTTAATCAGTTTTAATCTCTATCAAAAAGGCAAACATCGTTTTAGGATTGGTTTCAAAAGACGCCATTTTAACATAATTTAAAAAAATGCAATATCACGATATTAAAATTTAAAAGTAAACTATTTGAGTATAAGAAACAACACAGACTTAAAGTATTTAAAAATGTAATCGTTCCTATTAAAGATAACTAAACAAACAGATTATATTGTTCGTGATATGACGTATTTGCGACACTGGGTTTGTTTAACAAAATGACGATTTGGTAAATATTTAAGTTCACGGGAGTTCCCTTACAATAATAAATACATTTGCATGTCTACTTAGTCAATCGCATTTTGGTGCGGCAAGAGAGAATTAGTTTGTTTTATATTTAATACCAAAAAAACGAACCTAATACGTAGGACCTATCGTGTCTAAATTGAACATAAACAACAAATGAAATACAGTGGTGCGTTTATTTAAAGTTTTTGTAATTATTTTTTGATAGTGCGCGCCCTTTAAAAAAGTGCTCTTTGTAAAAAAAACTTGTTTCGAAATTTTATGAATAATTCGAACCGGGATGTCTCGATTAGGTTGTAAAGTTTAACTAGTTCCTTACACCGCAACCAATTGCAAAATAATTGCTACAAATAAAGTTGTTGACAAAAATTTTCAAGTAATTATTGCTTTCGCGCGGAGGTTATTTTTCTCATACACGACCCATAATTAAGTCGCTCTCCGTAACAATAGAAGTAACAATGACGTAATAATCATGTTGACCGATCGTAGCAATCCCTGTGAACTTCACGTACGAAATTAAGGGGGCATATAAACGCGTCGTCAAGTTGTTAAACCCGCCATATATATCTCGAACAACGTGCGCTTATGGTTGTTGTTAAACAACGGCGAAGCACCACGTCGAGACGTCCCATTAAAGAAATAAGCAATAAAGAGCCAACGGCGAAATTTGGCACGGAATAGGAGCCGATAGATACCTGTATAACACGTTCGTTGTGACGTAGCCATGCAACAAGATTCTCACGGAAGCTTGGGAACAAGTTCATATCGGTTCGACTGGGTTTAAAGTTACGGGTCAGCGCTTAAATTAGTTTATCTTTCGGTAGTCTCCGATAACACTTATTATTTTGCGTGCAAACATTTTTTACGTCGCGAGGTAAAACTAGAACCGTTTCTTGATCATTCTTTTTTAGACTTTGTGCTTAATTTATCATCAAGCGTTTGCGATGGGATATATCGATACTGTTTGTGTTCAAAATAAACTGTCTGTCCACAAGTTCTTAAAATTAAAAATTCACACTTTTATTGCAAATATCGACCTAGATATACTTGCGTATATGCCACGCCTATTTTTGCAAAAAGCATATCTACATGCAGATTGTAAAAAAATATATAAACAGTTTTAATATCAAAAAGCCAAGCCTGATATTTATTATTTTATTATGTTTTGATTTGTCGAATTACTTCAACATTTTTTATAATGAATTTGATTTTTTTGTAGTTGTTCGAACTACAGACCCAAGTCGTCGAAGAAAACCTTCAAAAACCAAAGTAGTTGGCCAATCAACATCCGCCACGTCATCTTCAGCAACCCCCCTTCAACGTCACCCGCACCACAGTGCAACCACTGCACCCACCCTTCCGCTTCACCCCCACGTCATTACGCCCGTGACCCAACCGATGCGCCCCTCACATTATGACGTCACAGGACAGCCTGTCCCGCGCACTATGCAGTCTTATTTCGAGTGATTAATTTAAAAGAAGAAAAAAAAAACATTTTTTTTGTTTTGTCCGACCCAGTCGAAAACAAAACACAACTTTCCGGTCAGCGGGAGAAAGTAAACGTCATCTCCGTCTACGTCACCGAATTGTCGCGTACATGAATAGTTTCGATGATGTCACAATGCGATGGGAAGTCGTTGACCTAATACTGTCGATAATTTATAATGTCACTAGATGGAGCTCGCGTGTCTGATTTATTTTTGTCGCTTTTTCATTTCTATTTCAGTGTTTTGTCTATTTCTGTTGCTGCCAAAATCTCAAAAAGTACACTGCTCTTTATAGTGACTGTACGTCAAAGTTTCAGACATTGTATTAAGTTGTATTGCACTACACACATTGTTTTTATTTCGTGTCGCCATTGTTTTTGATGTCGTTCGTATTATTTACAATGCCACATAAGATGCATAGATTGCATAAATATATCAATTGTTGTTACAATTTAAGTGTTCTGCTTTAGGTTAATTTATTAACATAGTTTGAGTTTATTCAAAAGTAAAAATACCTAAACTTATAACTTAATAACGCAGCTAAAAATCAATTTTTCGTAAAAAAGTCGAATTTTAAAGTTAAACATAAATTTGCCGACGTTTTACTTTACCACACATATATAATTAAGTCAACCGGCAGCGTGGTGTAGTGATAAGAACACTTGCTACACCACACATGAGGCGTTGGTTCAATCCCCACTGATCTCATGTTGTAGCGCCATTGAGTAAGGCGCTACAAATGGTATTAACTCCTGCTGAGCCAGCACTTAATCAGCAGTATAATTATCGGGCAATTGTAATCTATAATATCCCAAACTGCCACAGGCAACACGAGACTGGGTCGGAGTAACTGATGTTACTCTATGTTTAAATCGCGCTTTCGACTTTCCCACATCAAGGATAAAGACATATACAAAAAAAGGTATTAACATAATATAGCTCAGTCATATGTCTTAAATTATAACCATTTATCAGAAATATCTTTACAAAATAAATGGCAAGCCACAACACAATTTAAAAATATAAAATTATTTTATAACAGATTTATAAAAACAAACCACTCACCTTGTTACAAATACAACCTTTGTTCTAAAACAGTATTCTATTTTTATACAACTATTATGAAAATAAAGCGTTTAAACAAAATTCTTTTTTTATTGTGTTTTTTTTTGAGTGAGCACGCGCGTTATTGAATTAACGTTTGCCGACAGCCTGTTGCAACGTTGCGGTTAAAGACAATGCTTTCAATTGTTTTAAGCAATAAACGACAAATTGACTGAAAAACAATTATGTTATTCTGATAACGCAGAATTAATCTAAAATGAAATTAACCAACCCTTAGAAAATTATATTTTAAATATTTTAGCTTAAAAAAATATTTTCACGAAAATAAAAATTAAAGGCAAATAAATATTCTTTTTAGCACATAATTTCAGATTGCACAAAGTTAGATTTATAGAATTTGTTGACTAAAATCTTGTAACTTCTCTTTAGCTCCATCTACCAGAAGTCAAAAATCGCACTGACGCACATTTAATATGTCAGCTTTATTAAAAAATAAAAATAACAGTATTTTATTACATTTTTGTCGTTAATCAACCAAACAGTGTAAAAACATTAAAATTATGCCTTTTTGGGGTTGATAATCTAATCTTAAACAACAAACGAAAATCTAACTTCCTATTAGCTACAAAACAAATTTGGTTCATAACGTTAGGTGGCGGCATTTAGCTTAAAAATAATCAAGGGGAAACTTGAATTGCTAAAATTTCGCATACACAAAAATAATGCTACAACCTAAGCATAAAAGATCAATGTAAGTAGTTAAAACAGGCATCTCTAAATGCATATTCACGGTACTACCACTACTAACTATACCCTTGCTTTCCCCATGCAACTGGAACCTTGCTTTCCCCATGCAACTGGAACAGTGTAAGTCCGGTAGTGTGGTTAAGCGGCCATGGCAGAGGACTACGAGCCGAAAAGTTTCGGGTTTGAGGCGTACCTTTGCCACACTATTCGCCTTTGAGCTTGGCGTTTACGGATAGCTCAAACATGTAACAATATCACACCCCTGCACAATAAAAAATATAAAACTCATCACCTTAAGGTGATATGGAAAAAAAACTGTATAAATACATTTAAATAATATACAACAATGCTTGCCTTAACTTCAATAGTGGTTACTGTCTTTTCTATAGTGGTGATAAGTTGAGCCGGAATAACTATACTCTAATAGCCGTACTTTATGTTTTATAAAGAACGTATTGAAACCGTATACTTTAACCAAATCATAAAACTGTGTTACATTTAGATTTATTTACAAGCTATTTTATTCGTGATCATGCAATAAACGTAGTACATATCTAGCATAGCTAACACTTAAATACTGAGAAAAAAATTTCATGAGCTTTTAAGGAAAAAGTTAACATAAAAATGTCTTATTTATTAAACTGTATGGTGATTAGTATGAATAAAAAAATGTATTAAAATTAAACATGTTTATAAGTACGATATATACAAGGTTTTATTGAAATAATTATGTTTTATTTAATTTTTTTTATATTTTTTTAATTAAAAAAATGATATATTACAATAATTAGATGGTGTGTTTTATTAGCCTTGAGTGTTTAATTAAATCGAGATAATTAAGGAAAAAATGTTAAGAAAAAACAATTCAATAACAAATCCTGTTCAGATGTATTTTCGGCCTCAGTTACCAAGCTTTTACTTTTTCATGAAACTGCTGACGAGGTCAATAGGAAGAGGAAAGATGATCGTGGAGTTCTTCTCGGCACTGATGGAGGTCAAAGTCTGGAGGTAACGGAGCTGCATCGAGTTGGGGGATTCGCTCATCACGTCCGCCGCTTCTTTCAACTTCCGGGAGGCATTCATTTCACCCTCGGCAGCAATAACCTAACAGATCAAATTTTTTTTCAGGATTAATAAATAAACTTTTTTTTGGCTAAAAATTTGCAGCAATAGTTTTTAAAGTTTTTTTGCATATCTCAATACCACAAGTACTGTTACAAATACTTGTGTCTTGAAAATAAAAAAAGACAATTAACCCTTAACCCAAATAAAGTAAACACCCCACTCTTCTCCTCCAGTGACGTAGCACTTTTTATACGATTCTCTACACTATCTATCACATGTCGAATGGTCTTTGTTGAAAAACATAACAATAGTGGAGCTTTTAATAGAATACGTTGCTTATAACAATAAAGTTAAAAAAAATCATGTGATCAGATGTTTGATCTCGAGCAGACGCTTATTCATACGCTCGAGTAAAACTAACACGGTTTCAATAGAACAAAACTTAACACAAGGTTACGCAACTTTATAACTTAAGAAACGTGTTATAAAAAAGATTTTACCTAGACATATACAAATGGTTAAGTTTATTAGTTTCATGGTTGTTTACGTCGTAATTTCAATTGGATTAATGTAAAAATGGCCAAATAAGGTACTTGAATTGGTTAACAAGCACTTGAAGGGAAAAATGCACATGGTTTAATACACTTACGTTGTTTAGCAAAAATTTGCATTATCATATTGGCAGAAAACAGCTAATAGCATAAACCAACATTAAAAAGTTCCAATTTATTTATCCAAACCCCGTTTTAAAAAAATAAAAAAGGCAGCCAAGCGTAAAAAACTAAAAAATATATGTAATGTTAAATTTACCACAGAAAATTAACATTTAATTAAGTAGTAAATAGCAGCAACTTGTCAAAGTAAAGGACTAAACATCTAACCATATCACGTCCTACGCGTACACAAATGTGCCCTGATAACCTAAGTGTGTGGTATGTATAACATTTCAAAAGCAAAGCAATCTATCAGTAAACTGACACTGGGCGTTTCAGCGCACGTGACTATAGCAACAACGACGATTACGTACCTTTGCCCTAGCCTCGCGCGCAGCCTCGGCTTCAGCTGCCATGGCTCGTTGAAGCTGAACTGGAAGACGGACGTCCTTACTAAGAACAACAAAATATTGAATTACAGATACGCGTTAGTGATAAAAACCAATAAAATGTAAAAATAAATGTGTTGGTTGAAATAAACCACAACGTAGAATTGTGAATAGAAAAAAAAATCATATACAATTTCAATTTTCATTCTAATTCAATAGACCATAAAAAATATTGTTATTTGTTAAAAATCAGGTAGAAAATTGCTCTTATTAAAAAACGATTGAATGACATTTTTTATTAATTTTAATAAAATTTTATTAGTTTTAATAAAAATCGTAATTTTTACAAACTCACATTTCCACACGTTCGACTTTGATTCCCCATGGATCTGTGGCCTCGTCCAATGTATTCTAAACAAAAAAATCACGTGAGATTTTTCAATGAGAAACAATTTTTAGTCGGAAAGATGTGCAAAACACCTCCCTTTTCTAAGCCTGTTACGTACAAACTTTCACCGCGATAAAAAAAAGTCTTGATTAAATTTTAAATCTACGTCTTATAGTGCGTCACTCGCAAGAACATTTTTCGAGTTCCGTAAATTCTAACCAAGTTTTTCAACAAAATTATGAAGCGTTTTTTCAACGCCCCAGTGAAGAATGCGAAACAGAAACGCAACCAAAACTGTGTTAAGCAACGGGCATAGAAATGGACACGCTCTAATTGATACTATAGTGAGCGTATGGAAGTTTACAAAATGAGGCATCAAAAACATCGATTTTAATAAATAATTTATTATTCTGTTTAACGTGATTCATTTACAATAGATGTCGTTTATTTTATTACTCCTGATAATTAAGCAATCAATCGTATCTTAAAATAAGTCGATAACAAGGTCGTTTAGTTGACTATTACAACAAACCAAATATCGTGGCCTTATTTAACGACATTTCAATGTTTGCCAAAGTTTTTTAACAAACCGTACATCCTTTTCTCTATAACAACCAAGGCTGCGATTTATTTAAATTTAGACATTCGGGATTATATAGGAATGACAACAAGGCCTCAGGCATAAAATTGTATTATAAATTAATTATAAGGTTGGCCCAACAGCAAGCTTTAAATATTCGATTTCAACTATTCCCAAAAGGCGGCACGTAAGCTTATTGAATTATTCATGCAAGCTAATGTATTGTACAGTACCAGTAATACCTAGTCACAAATGGCAGGAACATTTGCAATAAAAATGTATCACAATGCAGTGTAATTTGTTTTAATAATTACGTCATTTCCTATTTTAAGAACCTCATTATCGTTTAAGGAAATAACAACAGACATATGCATTTGTTTTAATATGTAGTATAACTAGCCTATTCAAATTTTTATTCACATCACTTTATTAAAAAATACAAAAAAATTCTGCAAGAACTTTGATATTAAACCTATCATTTAAGTGGACTATAGTTAAGGCTAATTTTAACAATAACAAAAAAAATATACCTGCATGCCAGCGCTGATGTATTCTCGATCTGTAAGAACCTCAGAAAGTGATTTTGTTCCGAGCATGTTTCTGAGAGTGGTCTGAGCCAACAACCGGGTGGCGCCATCAGCGTTCTCTACATTAGCAATGCTCATTGTGGCATCCTGGACACGATAATAGACAACCGCATCCACAGAGATGGTGACACTGTCTTTGGTGAGGATCTAAATAAAAATCTTTTTGATTAGATTGCTAATAAAAAAGTTAATTTTTTTTTTGTTAATTTAAATCCTTTTAAAAAAGAATAAAATTATAAAAAAAACACACCTCTTGTGGTGGAACATCAAAGGATACAGTTCTTAAGTCCACTTTCCTGTATTCATCAGTGCATGGAATGATAAAGAAAATTCCTTAAAAATTTGTTGAAAACATTAAATCTTTAATACTTAATTAAATAGGCCTGATGTTTTATTTCTGGAGGGTCTTTAATAGGTTTTATTTTTAATATTTGCTAATTTTTATCTATAAAAAGCTCTTTATATAAAATCAGGAAGTTTTTTATGGTAGAATGGTAAATATTTATGATATAGGAGATTAGGTGTAATTTTAAGGAATTGGTAATCAATAACTTTGTTTAAATATTTACCAGGTCCTTTTGCACCACCTTTGGACAGTCGACCAAGTCGGAAAATAACAGCTCTCTCATACTCTTGCACAACCTGATAAAAAAAAAAAAAAAAAATTATTTTTTTTTACAAATTTTAAAATTTATCTACATTGCCTATCTAATTACTTAAAAAATAAAGCTTTCAATATTGTGATTAACGTTACCTTAACACACATGCAAATTGCAACAGGGAATGTAATGATAATTATAAAAAATGAAATTCCCAACAACAAAATACCACAGAATCCGTATTCCGTGTCATCTCCAGCTAAATGTAAAAATAAACTAAAATATTTTGATAAAAATTATCCATTAGAAGTAGAACTATCTGGATCCTACTCAAGTTAGGTTTTTATTTAACAAACCAAACATTTATTTTGTAATAAAACTAAACGTTAAAAAAAAATTTTATTAAGTAGATGATAAAATTGCTGTATATTTTTGTTAAAGCAAAAAACATGCAAGTAATAAAATATTTTAGGTTAGTAAAAGCAATTTTACTAATTTAAACATATTTTAGCAATAACAACAAAGTAAAATATTTACAATATTTTTTTATTGTGCTACTGGGCTTTCACGGCATAAATACAAACAAATTATTCATAAGCTAAATAATATCTAAACAATATTTTAATTTTAAAATGGTAATCTTTATTGACAGAAGTTTTAACCCCATTTTCTGGCTAAGTTGTTATTTAGTACCAAAATCATGCAATAACAAAATTTTAATTCGCTTTATTTTTTTTATGTTGATTAAATTCCCTTCTATAATGGTTGATAGAACAATATCAATTTCAGCTATAACTTACTTATGTTAATGTTTGTGTTGTACTGATTTGTTCTTCTTCCCGACCCATTTTCTTGAGGGTGAACCTTATTTGCTTCATGCTGACTTTCCATTATAGTTATTTAATTAGCAATCTAAAATTTCCTTAAATTTTAACTCTCTAAAATCTGTCATAAGTCATATAACAAAAATGGGTGAATGGAGGAGCATAGTAAAATGCAGTATTCAATTTTCATGTAAACATGAATTAACCTTTTTTACAACTGACTCATCTTTAAACCTAACTTAAATTTTAAGGGTACATTTTTGGGTCAAATAGAAGCATACTATGCAAGTTTGCTAACATTGTGTTAAGCACTAAAACAAGAACTGTTAATAACAAACAACTGCACTGCAAAAGGTACATTTGAAGGGATTTACATACCATTTGCATGAACATCAAATGCTACAGGAGCAGAGGGGTTCTTAGTTGGCTGTTCCATTTATTTACTTTTTTTAATTTTATTTAAAAAATTTTCAGCAAATGATAATTGTAAATTTTTTCTAACTAAAATTTCATAATGTTTTTGAAATTAAAAACAAATACAAAACAACAACAAGACTGTACATTAACAAAAGTTATACAAACATATATCTTAAAAGTTTAAAAAAAAATTTGGTTTGGCTAAGTAAAAAGTGTGCTAAAAATATGTGCTATAATTTATTTAAGCAGTTGTTAGAAAAACAAATTGCCTGAATTTTAACGATAAGCTGTGTATAGTGCAATAATGGAACTGACCATAAATTTATTTCGTGGACCAAAAATAAAACATACTTTAATAAAGTTTTTTAAAAGTGCCAATAATGACAGTGTTTATAAGGTGTCTATTGCTGGAAAATATGCCAAATTTATGATAACTCTAACCTGGATAATTTTTACTGAAAGAGGTTAATAAAGCATCCTGAAGATTTTCGTTCCTCGCTTTAACAGTTTTAAAATATTTAAATTTTTTTATGTTTATTTAAATTTAAAAAGGCTTTTTGTTAGTTTAAATTATTTTAATAAACTGTAAACCAAGCAAATTAGGTGAAAGACAAAATTATGATTCACCATTTTGACGATAAACATTTATTTATCATGCATTAATGCAGTCAGCGTTTTATAAAATTAGGCAAACAATATTTTTGCCAATCCTATTTGGTCTACAGTTAAAAAATTTAAAATAGTGAAAATTAATCAAAGTGTTTTGCAACAAAAATTGAATCTCTTTTACAAAATTTGAAATATTAATAATGCCACGAGGGTATGATATTGTTTTAAGGTTGAACTAAAAAGCATGTACTCTTTATTGGTGCACTTTAAAGCAATTAAACTTACATATATTAATGCTCTCATTGTATTCATTTTTTGTCTTTCCTTCAGGCTCATAGTTCAACTTTTCCATTTCCATTGTTTATATTTGTAAATAAATTATTTACTATTAACTGCCTGCCAAACATTTAGAAATTTGGACATAGAACAAACCCCTGTATTTTTCCGTTTATTTTGGTAACATAGACTCATTTTAAACGTTCATTAATCACAAATGAAAAGTTAGAGTAATTGATTTACAAAGAAAACTTTACTTAATTATACGCAAATCACTATCATGCCTAACAACACTAACATTCTATGTCTAGTTGTTTTTAATAAAACTGTATAAAAGTAATATTTTAATATATGTTTAACCGTAATATGGTTGGTTTTATTAAACCAATTTCTAGATTTTTAATTTTTTTTAGTCCCAGCGGGCCACCTGCTTCTATTCAAATATTAAAACAAAATAGGACAAAGCATACAATCAACCGACTCCTAAAAATACATTGTTTACCTATTATTAGTTAAATGAAAGAAAAATTATTAAAAAACTAGCGTTGACAATTACAACATCTATTATCAATATCCTGCTACGGTAAGACAATGCAGCAAGTAGCAAGTAATCTAATTAAATGCGCAAGCACAAACAGACCTAAAATGTTATTAAATTCATATAAACGTAACTAAATTATGTAGCAAGTAGTAAACATCAGATTTTATACAAATCAAGCAAGCGCTGGTAAAACATAACTGGCAAAATTTCAGCTGGCCTCGCTTTATCTACACTACTTTTCTAAACAAAAAAAAACGAAAACTGCATAGCAACAAACGTACATACGTAACTCCCTTTCTTTGTACACGCTTTCACATGACTATACCTTAATTTAATCTCCCTTGTCACATGCTTCTGACGTTGCGCGTCAGAAATTTGTTTTAAAATTTTCCATTTTAAAGTACTGTTTAATTGCTATAATTGTCTAGGTTAATTTGTAAATTATATAAATTACAATCAAAGAGCCGTCTTGTTTTAATACAGAAATATAAGTTGCGCTTAATCTACTTAGTGTTAATACCAACAGCTGAATGATTGTTACTGTTCAAAATAGTTCGAGTTACAACAATACCTATTCTAATAAATCACCTACCAAAATTGGTTATTAAATCTTGTTTGGAAACTGTCACATCTTTAGTTTTCTTAACTTCTATTTCATCCATAGTAATGTCGTCCATTTAAAATTTAATTTTTAAGCTAAAAAACGTATTTTTACAATCAAATTTAAAGTGATAAATTTAAAAAAGTATAATCACACTTCAAACAATAGTTTTTTTATACGTAACTTTTCGTAAACAACTGAGCATTTTCTACACTAGCATGACTAAATGCGACCACAAATGAATTTTATGTCAACCAAAGAAAGGTTTTCAATGATTAACAATGGTGGCAAGTTACACTGCATTTTGATTGTCCAGTGTCATAAGTAGGTTATGTTTGTCTTGTAAAATATCAGGCCTTTAAAATGTATGCTCAGATGTGTTCGGGTAAAAATTTAAACAATTAAATCATTCTTGCTAAAAATTCAGTGGCCCGTTTAAATATTGTGATACAATGGCACTGTGGTTCTCTACTGCTCAGGGGCGCCATAAAGCGTTAGTTTCAAAATTGCATATTTAGCAAAATTTGTTATCTAAAAAAATACTTAAGAAGATTGTTGTTTAAACTTATTTTGCTCTACGTAACTAAAACCTTTTTTTTTCATAAACTGAGAAACAAAAAATCAACAACAATTTTGTTTTTTTTATTTATTTTTACCAAGATTTGGAAATAGTAAACCAACCTCTTTATTCCTACAAAATAAAAATAAACATTCATTGCATTAAACAAAAAATATAAATACATTTTTTAATCAAAAAGTGTTAAAAAATATTTAAATCCTTACCTCTGGAACATCGATTTCACCACCATTAATCATATCAATGATGTCATGTGGTGGTTTATTATCAACTGTACAACCAACACTCTGGGCAGTTCCAAGCATTTCCTAAATAAAAAATAAAGTTGATTAAATGTATTGTAAGCATTTCTTAGAGGGCTACCAGAAAAGCAGTTTAAATTTTTTAATTAAGTATAGGTTGGAGATGACAAGACTTATTTTAATATAATTTCTGGTTTTAAACCCCACTGCTTCCACATCACAGTGCCTTTTCGTGTGTCCCTATAAATAGGATGCCTTCAACCCAGCCAAAATCCAACAATCAGTATTTTATAAAGCATTTCAATCAACGATATTCAAAGCTCTAATTGGGAACCTAAGACTGGGTAAGGGTAACAAATGTTACCCTATGTTTAGGGCGTGATGTTGTCCTTAACACATTAAAAATAAAAAACATGTAAAAAAATTGGTTATTTTTGTTTTTCTTACTTTAACAGTTCCAGCAAAAATTCTTGCCATCGAGCGTTCTCTCATTACTCGAGCTACACTATAAATATCATCCAAAGTGACATTTCCATTATGCTTAACTAAAATAAGCAAAAAGTATACATAAATGCATTCTTCACAACAACACACAAAATTTTATTCAAAATTAAAATAAACTTTTGGTAACGGTGTAAGTTCACCGATGGCTTGATTTCACTTTAAGTGTGGATAGGATGCCAACCCCAACCATTGGGGTCAAATAATGTTAAATACAACAAGAAACGAAACACATATATTAGAAAAATTTAAGTGGTTTGCATCACAGTTAAAAGCAAAATATTTGTTGTATTCATTTTTCTTGTTGTATTCAACATTCTAGGACCAACTTACTGTTCTTAACCTTCTTTTTATCTCGTGGGGGCTCCTTGAGTGCCTTGATAATCAAGGAAGATGCACTCGGAACAACACTGACGGTTGCTTGTCTAGAAAATAGGTTTAAAATTTTTAAATTAAACTAAAACGTAATTTTAAATTATAGAAATTTTTTTATATTTTCCCATCAGGTTCGGTTAAACGATCATGGGTAAAATCATGATTAAAATTTATGAAAAATATTAAATTAAAACTACAAAAGGCAAATTTAGTTCATAAATTTTAACCACAAAACAACTGCACCTCACTGCGCCGTACTTTGTCATCATTTGGGAAACAAAACTGTCCTAACATTAGACAAGCTGACAAAAAATTAAATTATTTAACCTAGATAATAATACCTGTTCTGAATCTTAAGTTGAACAGTAATCTTTAAACCTTTCCAGTCTTGTGTGTTTTTGGCAATGTCATCACCGACTTTTTTGGGACTGAGACCAAGAGGTCCAATCTTGGGAGCAAGTGAAGCAGTTGCACCTACTTCTCCTCCAGTGACACGAAGGTAAACTAAAAGTGACAAAAAGATAAATTGGAGTTTTAAAAATACAACTACGGTTTGTAATAACGTTATTTTAATACAACGTAAATGTTAAAATATATGGACAAAATTAAAATTTGTCCTTACCATATGAGACTGCTGTTGGATCGAACTTGGGAGGCATGATTAACACGGATAAAACAGATCAATGCGTAAACAAACCGTACAAATTGTAAAGGGATCTTGGACAGAAAAAAACATGGAAACGTAGATGTTTTATGGTAACCGGACAATAAAATAAAATATATTTTGCCTTAACGTAAGTTAAAACTTTATTTTTTATTACGAGTATTTAAAAATCATTATAAAATATATAATTTTTTGTGTTAAAAATTAATAAATGTAAAAATAAAAATACACGATTATAAGTTTTGATAGGCATCAGTAGTTTTATGACGACATGTGTATTTCGTACTTGCGTACGTAGCTTGGACATCAACAGGAAAAACTTTACTTATTAAGGAATTAGGAAATGAAAAAGAAGAATGCAATTTAGAGCTATTCTTTTAGATTTTTACAGCCAGAAAGTAATTTTTTTTGTAGCATAAAAATTATTTCTTATATTCATTCAGATGTTAAACTGTAAATCTATTTTTTTTTTCAGTTCTATTGGTTTTAATTATTTTTGCACTTAAAATGAGACGAAAGGCTAAAAACATACTGAAGTTATTAGTTGCTTTGTCAACGTGTACTTTTTTATATTATTATTTTGTATTACTAAAACACGAATCTTCTAAAGGGAAATCTCATCAGCCTAAAGACTATGTTAATTTTAATGATTTACCTAAAAATATACCAGTAAGTATGAAAGTAAAACAACATAAATAATGTTTTTTTTTGTTTTAAAGAGTTTTTTTTCACAAGGTAATTTTGTTTCTTTATTTATTTTTACTAGGTATTTAATCCAGGAGAAGAAAAGGAGAAACAATTTGTCGCTCATACCAGTCGCTTAACTGGAAAACAATCTCTTCCATTTGATTGGGAAAATAGAGTGTGTTTATTTTACAAATATATATTTTTAATTAGTGTTAGCTTTATGTGAATGCATAACAATATTAATTTAAATTTTTTTTAGATGGTATATGATTTTGAGTTTCCTAGAATGAGCATATCTGGTGTGGGAAATTATGAAATAGATGCACCAGAACAAAAGTACCTATCTTTAATTTGATAAAATTAAATACGATATTTAAATGTACAATTCCTTTTTTAAACATAATCATGCTATTTTGTTGTTAAAATCATTTATACATATGACAATATGTCTAAAGAAAAATGTACATTAGAAAAATGTACATACTTTAAAACTAATTACCAAAAAAAAAAATTATTTATTTTATTTAGGTTGTGGGTAATTTGTTTTTATTAAAATAATCACTTGCCTTGTATTTCTTTTATTTTAAAAACCAATTTTAATTAAAGACGTGCTGGAGCTGGCGAATATGGAGAAGCTGTAGAGTTAGATTCTAGTTTGGATGCTGCAGTTAAGGGAGTTATATCAGAGTTTGGTTTCAACACAGTTGCTAGCGATAGAATTTCTTTGGATCGTGCTCCTAAAGACTTAAGACACCCTGAGTAAGACTTGATAAATTTGTTTATTTATAATTTATATTAAAATTTATCGACTGTTTGAATTTTTATTTTATTGTAAAAAAACAGGTGTAAAAAGTGGGACTATCCACCTAAATTGGCTCCAGTCAGCGTAGTTATCGTTTTCCACAATGAGGCTTGGTCTCCGTTAATGAGAACAGTTCATAATATTATAAACAACACACCAAAACAATATTTATACGAGATAGTTATGATTGATGATGGGAGTCACAAAGGTAGAATATTCTGATTTTTATATTTATTTTATAAAGTTTATTCTATGGACTTAAATACACCTTCAACTAGGCCTGTTGATTATTTACTTAACTAATGATTCTATGGTAAATTAAACAGACCACTTGGGTGCAAAGTTGGACGAATATATAACTCGATTTAATGGTTTGGTGAAGTTATTTCGTAACGAAAGAAGAGAAGGTTTGATAAGAGCCAGAAGTATCGGTGCTAAGAAGTCAACCGGTCAGGTTTGTTATTTTTGCTCTTGTGTTTAAAATATGGTACTTGAAAAATCTTAAATTGTTGGTTTAACAACAGTGTTCACAGTTCAATAAATATTACGGTTCTTTTAGCAACTGTGTTAAGTTTAACTTATTTTTGGTAATTGTGTATATTATCTAAATTTAAAAAAAAATTTTACCATTGTGTTAAATTTGTTTTTTTATTAAGATTCTTGTATATTTGGATGCCCATTGCGAAGCAGGTCCAAATTGGTTACCTCCATTAATTACTCCAATATTAAATGACCATCGAGCTTGTACTGTTCCTCTTATTGATGTTATAGATGGCAACAAGTAATATAAAGGGTTATCATTTAAATTATGTCTCTTGTCCTGTTTTTTTTTTGTTGATTTAAAATTTGAAATTTCATTTACACTTTTACATCAATTTTTTTTTTAATTTTCTCTTAAGAAACTTATAATCTAGCCATTGCATTATAGATGTTATAACAAATAAAAGGGTTAAATGCTTGTTGCAGATATACTTTTACTGAACAAGCTGGAGGAGATGAGAATGGATTTGCACGAGGAGCCTGGGATTGGAGTTTACAGTGGAAGAGAATTCCACTCACCAAAAAAGAGAAAGCAAAAATGAGAGATCTTACTGAACCATACAGGTAGTTTTATTGTTGTACATTTTTTCCTTAATATCTGCTTAAAAGACTAAAATGTAACACCAGGAAGTAATAAAAATAAATGTTGTGGTGTAGAATTTAACTTCCTCTAAAAAATAATAAATTTATTTACCAATGTTAACGTGAACCACATTTTAAATTTTTTTCACTTTTTAAAACAAAAATAATTAGGTCTCCAGCAATGGCAGGTGGCTTATTTGCAATTGATCGAGAATATTTTTTCGAGATTGGTCTTTATGATGAAGGTTTGGAAATCTGGGGGGGAGAAAATTTTGAACTTTCATACAAAGTATATACAGTTTTTTGTGTTTTGTTTGAATAGCGGTTTTAAAACATGAAAACTTTAAATTGCTTGTGCCTTAGGCTATACAAGTTACTATTTTTAGGAAACTAAATACTATTATATTTTATTTAAAATTTTGTGTTAAACTTTATGCATAAACCTATTTTTTTGCAAAAATTATTTTGTAATATTTTTAATTTTATTTTTGATATTTAAAGGTGTGGATGTGTGGTGGGCAATTATTGTTTGTTCCTTGCAGTAGAATCGGTCATGTGTATCGACTTCCTGGTTGGAGAGGAAATCCACCTCCTGCCTACGTTCCCAAGGATGCCGTTTTAAGGGTAACAATCTAATTTTAAAAATAAATCAGTTTATTTAAATATTTAGATTTATTTTTGTAATATTTTTTTTAACAGAATTACAAACGAGTTATTTCAACTTGGTGGGATGAATACGATAAATACTTTTATATGTAAGTATAATTTTAAATAATAATTGTGTAAGGTTAAAAATTATGTTTTATAAATAATTTTATGTTAACTCTTTTTAGGCGAAGACCTGAGGTAAAAAATATAGACACTTTTGACTTAACTGAACAAAAAGCGCTCCGAACAAAACTTCAGTGTCGATCATTTGATTGGTTCATGAAGGAAATAGCTTATGATATTCCAATGTAAGTACAGTGAATCATTTGTTGTTGTTGTTGTGATAGTGATGATCGCTTAAATGTAATAGACCTATCTTATATACCCAGTATTATTAAAAAATAATTATGATGATTAAGGGTTTTAATAAAGGTTACAAATGTCTGTGTTATATTCACCTGTGTGAATATAGAATTGTTATACATTTCAATCGCATTTTTAGAGCAATTATTAGGTTCAAGTCATAATCTTCGTTTTTTTGTAACACTTAGCGTGGCATTTTTAAAGTGTAACGTATTGTTAAACAATCGTTAAGAATATTTTGCACGAAAAACGAAACATTTTTGATTACTTTAAAGCTGGGTTATGTATTTAAAAAATTGCGTAACAACTAAACAAACTCGGGAGCGAAATTTACGCATCGCCAAAACATGGAAAGTTATTGTTATTAAATGCCTTATAGTAATGTAATTAAATTAGTGTAAAACCGGTTTAAAATATATCGTAACAATACACTAATATACACGAAAGTTTTAATATTGCCCGAACCTTTTTTGGTTGATTCGCTATTTCTAATATATTTGTAAAAAACGATTCGCTAATTTAAAAAAACGATTCGCTTTTAGCGAATAGCGACCCGTTATTTCGTTCCCTGAAGTAATTTTTAAATTTTGTGTACTTTTATTTTCATATATAGACGTTTTCCTGTTGTTGAGCCAGCAAGTGGAGCACATGGTAAAATAACAAATATTGGAACAAAGAAATGCTTGGATGGAAAATATGGGGGGTCGGGTTCTCCAATTTATTTAAGCGAATGTAACAAATCTGGGGCTGAGTTAGTAAGTCTTTGTTAAAATGGGATATTAAATTTATTAGACGATTATTTTATAAAGATAAACAACTCTGTTTTACCCTTGTTTAAATTTGTGTTAATTGGCATTAAATAATGTGTTGGATTATATTGACTGTTAAGTAATACTGTTACAAAAAAAGAAAAACTATTTAAATGGTTTTTGTACTTTAATGCATTTGATTCACTTTATTTTATTTTTGTTTGCTCTTTTTATCCAGGAATGGTCTTTAACCTGGCACGAGGATATAAGACCTGGAGGAAAAAGTCCAGCTACTGCAAGGAAGGTTTGTCTGGATTGTGTGGGAAAAGACAACGTGGCCTCTTTTTGGGAATGTCACCACATGCAAGGCAATCAACTATGGAAATATATTGTAAGTTATATATAAATGCATATAGATAATAGGGATTTACATGATATTTGTAAAACTATATACATATAACCATTTTTGTACTGAATTAAATAAATAATAGGTATGTACTATAAAGTAACATGTATAAAGTTTTGTACAATTCAATTTAGTTTGACAACAAGCAGCTTTATCATTCCATCTCTGACTCCTGTCTTGAAGCTTCTCCTGGCGAGGGGAAAGTTTTTGCACGTGAGTGTAACCATAACAACGTGAACCAACTGTGGACATGGACTGATGTGAATATAACTCGGTTATCTGAATTCAATTCAAATCTTAAAAAGGCGTTGCACGTTGTGGAAGTATGATGTAAAAACTTCATATTGCTCCCATGGTTAAATGCCAAGATTTCTGAAACAAATCGTAGTTTAGTGCAATAGATCAACTTGGACTTTACAACTTGCTTGGTCAGTACATATAATATGAAAATATAAAAACAGCTTTCAAGATGCAAATATATCCTGTTTTTAGATAAATATTAACAGTATTTCATTTCTTTGCTCGTAAAAATTCGAACATTATAGAAAAACATGGCAAAATTTTGCAGTGTTTTTTGTACTTTTTAACTGAGATTTTGGTATTGAACAAATTCACAAAATATTTTCCAGCTGGATAAGTAGTAAATGTATGGCAATATTTTTTTGCTTAGTAGATTTAGCTAGGTATTTGTATTTAAGAATTATCCATGCAGTAGTATATATCTGTAGTCTACTTCTATTTAAAATTTGCAATGTTATACTGTGGTGAATAATAAATATATTTTTTATAGTCGGTACGTTTCATGTTACCCTTTAAAGTGTATACGACTAACTTAAATTTTATCATCTTTTTTTCGCTTGTGTTTTTTTATAATATATTTGTAGACTATACAAACCTTGTAGTTGTACTTTATTCAAATTAGTTCTTCCGTTGCAGTTTGTATTTTGAACACTTGCGTATAAATTGTCTTGTAGGCTTTTAATAATATTAAACTGGTGAAAAAACGCTTTTCGCACATTTTCTGTATTATTTTGTGAAACAATAAAACGCTAAAAGGTTTGTTTTTTAATTAGGAGAAATCCGGGTAACCAATATTGGTTTTTATTCAAAATTAGAACAGAGCATAAATTTTTAATAAAAAGTTAATTTTGATTTGTTAATTTTTTTCAGTACACCAAGCATAAAAACTTTTAATTATATATTATTAAGAGGCCGCAAATTAAGATGGAGCTAACGTTAAAATAAATTGATACGTCTATTTTTACTAGATCTGTAGTTTTGTTTAATCTCTTATGTTAAAATGAAGTGTAAGTTACGAACGACACTTGGGTTGCTTATCTTGTCAGTCTGGATTTTCTTATATTGCTTCTTTTTTACGATAAAACAAAAAAAGTATTTCAAGGTACAGTCTCTTTTTTGCGTAGTTAACATTCTAGCAAGTTTACCTAAAAGAAATACCCCGATAACGAGCATCTAATCTTTTCTAATTTATTTAGAACATAGTTTCCATTAGAAAAATTGATGAACATTATAAATATCGTTTAAAAGGTAAACAATCTCTACCGTTTGATTGGGAAAAGAAGGTATGTTTATTAAAGTTAATGTTGTAAATATTAGAAGAATTAGTAATCAGTCTTATGTGAACGCATAAATATCAATTTTCAGGTTATATCTGATTTTGAATTTCCCAGAAAGAGTTTATCAGGCGTAGGAAATTATGAAGTTGTAGAACAAAGAGAAAGGTAATAAAAATTAGTTGTTGTTGTTTTTTTTAATAGATATGTATAAATATATTAATCCATAAAATTTTGTTTACACAAGAGCTGGAGCTGGTGAATATGGAGAAGCTGTAGAGTTAGATTCTAGTTTGGATTCTGCGGTGAAAGAAGTTATATCAGAGTTTGGTTTTAATACAATTGCAAGCGATCGAATTTCCTTGGATCGAGCTATTAACGACTTAAGGAATCAGGAGTAATTATATAATTTATTCAAGTTTAACCAAAATGTTTTTAAAAATGATTAATAAATTTGTTCGTTTCCTTTAGGTGCAAAGAATGGGATTATCCACCAAACTTAGTCCCAGTCAGTGTAGTTATTGTGTTTAATAATGAGCCTTGGTCTCCTTTGATGAGAACTGTTCACAACGTTATAAATAACACACCAAAACAATATTTATACGAGATAGTTATGATTGATGATAATAGTCGAAAGGGTATGATTGATGATAGTAGTCAAAAATATTTTAAATATTTTATTTTTGAAGGGTTTGTGGTTATGTATGTTAATTTATTTTTTTTTCAAATTATGAATATTAATACTAAATAACTGAAATCACTTTTTGTTAAATTTTTTTAAATGTAATTAAGAAATTTGTTGACTAAAATTATTTGACTTTTTTGTTTAAATAAGATCATTTGGGTGCTAAATTGGACGAATATATTACTCGATTCAATGGTTTGGTGAAGTTATATCGAAATGATAGAAGAGAAGGCTTGATAAGAGCTCGAAGTATAGGGGCAAAAAAATCAACTGGCCAGGTATGTTTCTTGTTTTTAAGTTTATTAAATAAATCACAAGATTTTAGCAGTTTAACTTTTGACAACAACGCAAAAATTGTAAAACTTTTTATTTTATGTTTTTTTTTATATATTTTATTTTATAAAAGTTTTTTTTTTATTTAGATTCTTGTATATTTGGATGCCCATTGCGAAGCAGGTCCAAATTGGTTACCTCCATTAATTACTCCAATATTAAATGACCATCGAGCTTGTACTGTTCCTATTATCGATAATATAGATGGCAACACGTACGTTTACTAACTATAATATTATAACAAATTATATTTATTGTATCTTTAAACATCTTAGTATTATTATTAAAAGATAATAAAAGTGTTTACTCAAATGTAAAAGGTATACAATCACAGCACAGGGAGGGGGTGATGTATATGGTTTGGCACGTGGAGCTTGGGATTGGAGTTTAAACTGGCATAGAATTCCGCTCACAAAAAAAGAAAAAGCGAAAATGAGAAACCATACTCAAGCATACAGGTAAATTCATCAACAATAACACCGCTACGAGTAAAATATAAATATATTCTATAAAACTATATTTTAGATCTCCTGCAATGGCCGGTGGGTTATTCGCAATTGATCGAGATTATTTTTTCGAGATTGGTCTTTATGATGAAGTTTTGGAAATCTGGGGTGGAGAAAATTTTGAACTTTCATACAAGGTAGTGTTTTGTTTGCCATAAAACTTCAAATATAATTAAATTTGCTTTTAAAAATTTATTTTGATATTTAAAGGTTTGGATGTGTGGTGGGCAATTATTGTTTGTTCCTTGCAGTAGAATCGGTCATGTGTATCGACTTCCTGGTTGGAGAGGAAATCCACCTCCCGCCTACGTTCCCAAGGATGCCGTTTTAAGGGTAACTGTATTTAATGTTAAAGAAACTTGTTTTTAGATTATCAAAAAATTGTATTTAAATTGATACCAAATACAAGTAGCAATTTATTTATATAAGAGCCTATCATTTTTAATTACCAGAATTACAAACGAGTTATTTCAACTTGGTGGGATGGTTACGACAAATACTTTTATATGTAAGTTGTATCTTATTAGGCTATACTGAAACAGTGCTTATTTAATAATAAATACTTTTGATTTTATTTCAGGCGAAGGCCAAAAGCACGAAATATAGATACTTTTGACTTAACTAAGCAGAAAGCTCTCAGAAGAAAACTCCAGTGTCGATCATTTGATTGGTTCATGAAGGAAATAGCTTATGATATTCCAATGTATATAAGGATCTTTTTTTATTGAGAAAATAATGCATTCATTTGCAGCTTTGTAATATAAAAAACATTTTAAGCATTTAATAAAATTATAGTATTTTTTTACAGTCGTTTTCCTGTTGTTGAACCAGCAAGTGGAGCTTATGGTAAAATAGCAAATATTGGAACAAAGAAATGCCTGGATGGAAAATTTGGGGGGCCGGGTTCTCCAATTTATTTAAGTGAATGTAACAAATCTGGGGCTGAGTTAGTGAGTTTGTTTGTTATATAATGTTAAAAAATTTTAATTTAATAAAGGCTAACTAATGAACATTTCCAATGTCCTAGATGGTTAGAATATTTTATAACTTTTCTTGTAAAAAAGTGTTTTTAAAAGGCTTTTAATTTATGTTCTTACTAATTAAACAGGAATGGACTCTTAGTTGGTATGAAGATATACGGCCAAGTGGCATCGCTAGAGGAGTTTGTCTTGATTGTGTGGGAAGGGAAATCGTGGCTTCGTTTTGGAAATGTCACCACATGAACGGTAATCAACTATGGAAATATATTGTAAGTAGTTGTTTAAAAAAATTTCTGATATTTATAGGTCATACTTTATATTGTATAATGAATGGTATGTCTAGAAATTTATTTATAATGTGGATTTTCATTCAGGTGGACAAAAAACAAATATATCATTCCGTCTCTGACTCCTGTCTTGAAGCATCTTTAGGCGATGAAAAAGTTTTTGCACGTGAGTGTAACCATAACAACGTGAACCAACTGTGGACATGGACTGTTGTGAATATAACCCGGTTATCTGAACTCAATTCAAATCTTAAAAAAGCTTTTTATGTTATTGATGTTTAATTCAAAGTAATTTTCAAAGACATTATTTCTTTACGAATTGTAAGTTTATACCTATATTTTTATTTGATTTACAAAATAGTTAGTGTTAGTGTATTAGCTAAATAGTATAATTTAACACCGCATTTTATTGATACAAATTTAAAATGTTCCTTTTAACAAGTATGCTAAGAACTTTAAACTTTATTGCAATTAAGTAAACATTAGATTTGCTCGAATTCAGTCGATAAATTTATTTAGCAACTAAGAAAAACGTGATACGACCATTGCAAATTTTAAACCATAGCCCAAACAATATATTATCGATATAACTTGCATACTAAGTCAATACGTTTTATGGGTGTCGAGGGTATATTGACTTTGTGTTACAGGAATTGACTACAAATTACGGCCACACAAAGTTGGATATAAGAGTTTTTATTGCACGAATAGACCTTGTTTAACAGGAAAAGAGATTAGTTTTCGACTACTACTACTAAAAGCGCTGTTATAGGTTATGAGTAATGTCGCGTAGGTTATGGTGTTTGCTATGTCTCTGCTTAAAGCATTTTGTGTAAAATCAAAACGTTTTTAATTGACTAGAAACAGGTTAGATGGGCCTTACATAAAATGTATTTTATAAGTTACATGCTGTTATAGTAAACAAGGGTATAACTATGTCACGTGTTTAACAAACACGTAACATTTGTGACATTGTATGTTAAGAGTTATGTTTAATGACTTTGAAAAGCACAGATTCTTTTTAACAGTTTACTATTACCCTTTTTAGGCAATTAGTGAAGCGTTATATATAAAACTGTGTTAAATATATTAATTTTATTATGAATAGTTTAACTTAACCTAATGCACAAGCAGTAAGCAGCGAGTTAATCATTTACAACAAATATGGGGAGTGAAGGTAAGCAAATCCATTTTAAAACGTTATTAGTAAACTTTATGTAAACAACCTGGTTAATAAACTTATATAAATAGTTTACGGTTATACTTTTTAGCAACACACTTATAACAACTATAGAAGAATTTTTGTTATTAAGCCTGAATTGTAAATTATATTTGGCTAAAGTGTAACACCCGCGTGGTGGCACTCCTAAGTTATTTATATTGACTTATTGCAGATTTGTAATAATGCAAAAACATTGAGTACTAAATATTTTTATTAACTTAAAACTAGTTGCAAATTTGTACAAGCTTAACATTTTCCCTTAATCATTCACGACAATATAATTTGTAAACTTTTTTATTAAAGTATAGTATAACTTGGTTCCTCAACGGCTCTAGTACATTACTTACATAACCCCACCTTTAATATTAACACAGGTAACTAATTGTTTGCAAACGTTGGTAATTTTAACTTGATATTAGTGGTAAAAAAATTTAACACAAGATTTGCATATATTTATTATTCTGGTTGGAATTCAAATTATATTCAAATACATATTCATTAAAGAAACACAATTTATATTTATAGAAAATTGTTTTTGCTACTTGCGTAATTAGAGATTGTGGTTTTCTATGTAGCTATCGAAAATGTGACGATTTATTCAATTAAAAAACACAAAACAAACAAAACAATGAAACACTAAACCATACCACACCAATAAATAATAGGCCAATGTTTCATTGTAGCATTGTTGTCGTACTTAAAACAGGTAAGAACTAATTTAAAAAAAACGTCAGCTCTACACTTTAGTTTCAATAATCTGTAACCAAAATACTTATAATATCAGTTACAAAACAGACGTATGTAACAATGTAATATAAAACTATACTACGCAGATACATAATAAGTCAATGTTTGATTGTAGCGTTTAAGACACCTAAAGACTAATTTAAACAACACGTAAGCCTACGTATTATTTCTAAGAATTTGTAACCAAAATAGTAATCATATTAGTCAAACAACAAACAAAAACAATTAGGATCTCCGCTATTGAGATACAAAAATCTTAGAACTGCTGCAAAAAACATTGTTTTTTAGCAAAACTTTTTGATACTTTTTTTAAAAATTTTAATCCTAGTTCGTTTAGCACAAGATGGGGCTAAAGAAAAACTTGAGAAAAGTTTGGGTAGATTTTTTTTAAATATGATTATATTTAAAGTTGTAATGTTTGCTATAAGATTTTCGTTAAAAATAATATTTTTCTTAATAAATTCATATTTTATCTTTTTTTTAACTTTACCAAAACCTCAATTGTAATTGCAAAAGTAACTTTCATATTATTATTTTTTGCTATGAAATCATCAATGCCCTAAATATAAAAATATGTGTGCAATAAAAGTTGTATAAAAAATATATTTGTTAAATTATTATTATTTAATTATAATGTTACACCCAGTTTGTTACAATGCGAAGCTATACGAATTCGTCGCTATGTTTCTTTATTGACATATCCCTTTTTTTTTAAAAAAGGGAACTGAAATGACGTAATCGGTCGCCCACAGCTTTAAAATCATACGGTCTGGTACTTTGGTGACATTGGTCAGCTTGTTTTCGAACTAAGATTATCAATTATTATAAAAAGTGTTTGCAGAGTTTATTTTGTTAGTAAACCGAACTATCTCATATATCAGGTTAAGTAGTAGGTAACCACCGATAACATAAAGTCGAAGGTGATATCAATTTAATAATATATTTTTTTTCAGTCAGAGTTTGATATTTGAGATAACGAACCCTCTATCGTATACTAACAAACTAATAGCTTCAATTTCATAAATTGTAGACGTTTATTTAAAAAAATTTAAGCTGGTATTTATAATTACGTTAATTTGAATAAACAAAACAATAAAAAAAATTGAACAAAGTCTGTCAAAGCAAGAAATCGATTTCTAATTTTTCAACTCAACCGTACCTAGCTATGAATTTATTTTTTGCCACATTATCGCTCGCAACATTAAATTTTATTCTTGCTGATCAATGCAAACCTGCTCCACCAGGAATATCAGAGTTGGATTTAGCTGTTCTTTCACCTGTTACTGTTGTTGCAAAATTAAAAAAGAAGTTGTCTGGTTCACCATATTTTAATGCAACAGCTACCATCAAATCAGTTTTTCCCTCACATACAGGCGGATTAAAAAAGGGAGATACTTTTACGTTTGGTTCTCTGGGAAAAGGATCAGAATGTACAGACTTCAAAAACAAGGCAACTTTTATAATGTTTTTGGATGCACAAACCTCAGACAATTTTTTTCCAATCACTTTTAATCCGATAAAATATAAAAAGAAAACTTCAAAATCAATTAAAAAGTTGCTTTGTAAGAATTGCTTAGTGGCACCAACTTTTAAAAAATCTAAAGGTTCTAAAAAAGTTTCTGAAGGAAAAAGATTAAAAATTAGGTGCAAACTTGCAAAAAAGCCAAATCCAAAAGCCACTATAGAATGGTATTTTAACGGAAAGTTATTAACGAAATCTGACAAGGAATTTAAAATGAGCACAAACAAGAAAGGTGGCGTTCTTCAAGTTAAAAAAGTAAAAGTTTCACAAGATGGAGAATATCTTTGTTCTGCCAGTAATGTTGTGTCCACTATTGTCTCAAATTTTACAACGACGGTTATCGTGACAGCTTCTTGTACTGATTGCCCTGGCAGCTTCTCAAATTTTTGCATTAAGGACCAAGGCAAATGTTGCTATGTGGTAGAGGAAGACCTTGCAAATTGCAGATGCAAACCTGGTTTTAGGGGTCCGAGGTGCGATAGCAAGATTATTACTGGCGAAATATACGAGCCTAGCGTTGATTTTATACATCAACAACGATTAATTGCCATCATGGGAATGTGCATTGCCTTACTTTTAATCACTTTCTTTTCTTTATCTATTTATTGTCTTTTTAAAAAGAAGCGTAATGATATGAAAGATCAGTTAATGAATGGTTTTTCGCCTACAACCGAGAGCAAGGAATTTCATGGAGCTATTTCATCTTCAGAACACAAACGACTGATTGAAACGGATGGCCCAGTATCGAAATGTGTTTCTAGTCAGGATGGTTTGCCCAAAATAATAGGTTTGGAAGTTTCACCTAACGACTCTTACAATTTTAACAATAATCATGAGCGTAATTTATCTTCAAATGATTCCAATGGATCCTCTGCAGCAGCAGTTGTGGATGAACCCCAATATCGCTTTTCTCATATCAGTTCGCATCGACACAGTGGTGGTATGTCTGGTCATCAACGTTCACGACTAAATGGTCTTGCAAAAAATCCCAGGCGAAGTTCAGGCTCACCTAGGCATGATGATAATCCACAAAGATTTAATATGGCTCCACTACAACGGCAAGAAGCAATGAGTAGCTTTGATCCTATTCCTTCTCAAAGTGCAAAACCTAATTTGCCACTTAACAGCGGGCTTAGTAGTATTGTAAGACACTCAAATAGCAGCATTCCAACCTCACTTCACCTTGCTCCTGAGCCTGAATTACACAGAGTAGACGATGACAATGATGAAATTGGTAACTCAAGTGTTCCAAGCACCATAAACAGTCCCAAAAATCACAGAGTTACAACGTTTAGTCCAGATGGTGCAGTGCAACATGAAGAACTAGGCAGGGATGAAGGGGACCTTTCCTCAGTAACCCCTCATTCTCCCATTTCTTCAACAGACAATGAGCACATCTATCAGCAACTGTCAGAAACGCACACAGGAAATAATATGTCACCAAGATTTGTACACAGCCAACCGAACAGTTATACAATAGGTGATACCTCCGTCCAAAATAGAGACTATGAAAATCATATTATTCCAAATCAAAGGCAAACCAATGCGGACCACGATGATCCTTTTAATGGTTTTGAAATTGCAAACACTTCCCTAGGTTTAGAGGGTAAATTTACACACAAAGAACCAAAATATGTTCCCTGTCCGGAGGTATCAAAATTACCATACAAAAATGCAACCGTTGCATCGGCACAATTACATCATTTACCCTTACTATCAAAACAAAATGATTTTAAACACATAGAAACTGAATCTGGCGACGAGAACTTGTCAATATCGACCTGTTCTCGGTCAGCTTATGACAGTGATAATACTGACTCTGATCATGATTCCCCGAGCATTGTTGTCTGATATCTTTTTTATTAAAATAAAATGAAGGTTTAATATTTTTTTGGATTAATCTATTATATTGCCTATTTAAAAAAAATATATAACCAATAATTATCTTTCAATGCAATTTGTTAACATTTTTAGGATTGGTATGAGTATAATCATACAATGCTTCCATTAAGTGAACTTATTTTTTGCCACTGTAATTGTAATTATTTTGTTGTGCAGTCTTTAACTATATAAAAAAAAATTTTTATGAATTTATTTTTTTTAATGTAAAAAACAGTGCCATTTTTGTACTTTTTGTTGTGCCTAAAATTATGTGCCTTTTTGTTTCAAATGTCTTAACCTTGTTTTTTATGATTTGTAATAAATATTATTTCATCAAATTGTTTTTTTAAATTCGTGAAAACATTATTTAGTTTGGTAACTTTTCTAAAAATACCCTTTCATATTTCAATTGATGTTTTAAGGGCAACAATTAAACAACTCTGATTTTTTTCAAAAATTGGTAAATTATTAACGCAATTATTTATGATAAAAAATAGGAAAGTCAATTTTTTTTTATTATTTAAGAATATATTGTCCACTTCCTGTGTAATCGAAATTGATACCTCCATTGTAAATATTATTTTACTTATCTTATTTAATATTGCTGTTTTGAAACAGATATAAAATCCAATAAAATAAAATTTATTGTCAACTATATAGTTATGTTATTAGCAAATTGTGTTTAGAAAACTCTAAAATTCCCGTTTTTAAAAATGCGTAGTTTAATGTAAATTACATAGAAGCTTATAAAAATTTAGTATTTAATTCGTTATTGCATTTTATTTTAATGTACTTCAATATTTTTTGTAGCTTATAGTATTATCTCTTTAATTATGTTTATACAAACTTTCAATTGCATTTTTAACACATAAATTTATTGTTTAACTTGCCGGATGTTGTGTAAATAAACAAACCAGGTCAACTTTTTTGAGTGTTTACTTTGGTAATACTAACAAGTTTAGTGGAGTGAATATACTGTACAACAACTCTATGTGTAAAGAAATGGATAAATAATTTTTAACAACGTACTTGAATTAATAAATATTATTTTGTTGAATTTTAGATGAAAATAACAAATCCAATTTCACAGAGGAGCTGAGTTACACAACTTCAAGCATTGATGGCTCTGTGAAAATACGTGCTGAAAACCAAGAAAATGAAAAATATGAAACAGTTAGGTTTATTATTAGTAGATTTTTTAACTACATTAAAGACATGTTTTTTGTTTTGAATATATACTTCAACAAACATTTTTATTAGGTCCATGATTTACTGCATTGGTCAGTTAAAACTTTTTCAAGTCGACATTCCTTAGCTTCTTGGTGTGAAACTAATCAAATATGGACTTATTGGACATACCAACAATATTATGATGAGTGCTGTAATTTTGCAAAAAGCTGCATCAAAGTAAGTTTTAATACAAATAATTTAATACTTCTAGTTTAGGAGTTGTGTTAAGCATGTCGTGTTTTGCATTTTAAAAACATATTGTAACATTTTAACACTAGTCTGTTTATCAAGTTGTTTTAATTATTTTGGGTGTAATTTAATATTTAATCCTTCTTCAGAGATACTTTAATAACAGTTATTGTTTCCTAGTAATATTACCCCCCTTACAATAATTGTATTAATTCTATTTATCTATTACAAAGGGCCGCCGAAATACTTTTCTTTTGTATGGTAATTCTTTTGTAAAGTAACATTCCATAACTTGTCCGTTGAATATTTGTATTTTAGATATTTTTATTGTTAAGTTCTTTCTTAATTTGATGGTGGGTTTTGACATTTGCAACTGTATTTTATATTCGAATTTAGTCCTTCCTTTTTATTTATACAATTGTAAAGGGCTATCTATTTATAGTTTGCCTGGTGTTTGTCTAGACGCAGTGTTCTTTCCACCCTAACAACAAACGCCCACATTTGATATTTCAATAACTATCGTCATGGCTTGGGCCATGTGACCACACCTAGAGAAAATTGACTTTGCTTGAATAAACATATTTGTGTGATTGTGTAATTAGCTTTGAGAGTGCCGATTTGTTAAACTACATTTAATTACAATATTATAAAAATATAAGTGTTTTATTTAGCTTCAATTAAAAGAAAATACGTTAAAATCCTAAAAATGGGCATTCTAGAGACATATATATTATATTTTGTTTGAACTATAGGCTTTTTTAGTTATTCATTGCTGGTTTGTTGGAATTTATATTGTGTTATTACAATTAAAAGTCATTGTATATTTAACAAACACGCCTATTTTATTCATTACATCACAGTCATGGTGTTTTACTAACAGAAAGTAATTTAAGAAGTTCAATGGTACCATTGCTTCACCTATTTAACCACTTGAAAAAGTGACTGACACTATGGCAATAATACTATTTTTGTGTAGGTGGGCTTGGCAAAACATCATGCCGTGTGTATTTTGGGAATAAATTCACCTCACTGGATCTTTGCTAACATAGGTGCTATTCTAGCTGGGTAAGTAAAAAGTGTAGTTCATTTTAGTTTGAATTACACTTTTGTTTTGAATGGAATAATTGAAATTACATTTGAGTTAAATCATCACAGTGAATGGCTACAAATGATCTCATCCCTTGTAAATTCTTTTGATAAAGTACATGGTGACCATGTTCAAATTACATACCATATTTGAACAATAATAGAAACCTAAGATTGTGTTAAAGAGTATCTCTTTATCTTATTTAAATATTATTATTTTTTAAATTCATCTAATGATTTGTATAAACTTGTTTGGCTCTGTTGAAATTAAACTAATCAGGTTTTATATTTATTAATGCAGTGGAGTTGGCTGTGGGATTTACACAACAAACATGCCCGAAGCCTGTTATTATGCTCTTGAAAAAAGTTGTGCAAATGTGGTTGTGGTTGCAAACCAAAAGCAATTAAAAAAGATTCTTAAGGTTTTTAAACATTTAATTTACATGACATATATTTTTATTGACACTTATCTCCAGTTTAAATGTTTTTTTAAAGGTTTTATGGTTTTGTTTTTTAACTATAAACCGGTAGAACTTAACCATTGTTTTTATATTCTTAACAAACCACAATCTATAATCCCCTTTACAAATTGCTATACTCAGCAAAGTATTTGTCATTATTCCACTTAATACTGTGGTGCATGCTCAATTAATCTTTTAAGTGGCATTTCAAACTATAGATTTTTGTAACTTAGGTGTGGGACCGCTTACCACAATTAAAGGCAATTGTTCAATACAGCGGAAATCTTGAAGAAAAAAGGGAGGGTGTATTTTCTGTAAGTATATAAAATACTGGGCGTAATAGAACTATATTTTAATATTATACAGAAACACTTAATCTTATAAATGGGTGATGAAATAATGTTTTGTTTTGCCTCAAGGTGTATTAAGATATCCTTTTTTCCAATTTAGTTTGTTATTATTGTAATTAATCTTTTAATTTTAGTGACGTCAATAGGCCAGTTTCTTTGTATTTGTAGTGGCCTTACCTGTTCAGTAAAATTCCTTTTTTTATTTTAAGAAATAATAACAGAGTATTAATTGAAGTTAAACTATTTTTAGTGGGAGGAGTTCCTATTACTTGGCAAAGAAATTAAGGAAGATAATTTGCAGGAAATTATTAATTCTCAAAAAGTAAACCAGTGTTGTCAAATAATATTCACATCAGGAACAACTGGAAATCCTAAGGGGGTTCTACTGAGTCATGACAACGTGAGAATCTTCTAGCATTAATATATGCGTTTAAAAACTTAACAATTTTACTTTTTTATAACAGCATAATGAATGTATTTTAATTAAATTCTGAAAGCAACAATTTTTTTGGGCAATTTTTTTTTATTATGGGACTAGGTTTTAAAGGAAGTTATGTTTAGATAACAAGTACTGCCAGGTGCATGCTTTCTTGGACAAAATGTAAAAATGAAATATTACTCTCTTACCTTCCTTTGTCTCATGTTGCTGCACAAATTCTTGATATTTGGTTGAGTCTGGCTGCTGGAAATACTGTTTATTTTCCAAACTCTGATGTTCTTAAAGTAAAGCTTTTTATGTGTGTTTGCTTGTCTTTTATGACCGATCTTATTAAACATTGGGAAATTTTATTGAACTTTTGATTTGGCAAACTATATTGTTATACTTTTTACTGAGAAATCAAATTCTTAGGAGGGGCAACATTTACAAATAAAATACTATATAAATATTTTTTAAAACCAAAAAATATTCGTTAATATAGTGGTTTCTTTTATTAAGGGTGGTTTGGTCCAGGCTTTAAAACAAGTACAACCAACCACTTTTTTTGCGGTACCCAGAGTTTGGGAAAAAATCCAAGAAAAGCTAAAATCTTACTATGCACAAAGAAACTTTTGTCAGCGAAAAATGGTGGACTTTTTCATGAGTGTCGGTTACAAACATGTAGTTGGAAAATCAAATGGGTAAATTAGTAATACTTTATTTTACATATGTACAAATTTATAATCTTCTAAGCCAATAAATTTAGTAAGAATCTTTAATTTGAAATGCCTGTAACATAACAGACAATCAGATTTTACAGTTCACGGTTATATTGACATTCCTAAAATCCTATACGCTGTTATAACACACCGTAAATTACTATTGCCTTATCATTATTACATAGCAAAGTGTTACAAAAACTTACAGGCTTTCCGTGTTCAAGTGGTTTAGAAATAACGGGAAATTTCTTTGCGATGACATAACAGTCACGTGTCGGCATGCGTGGGGTAGTATAAAATTGGTGTCGCGCTGAACAAAAGTAAACTCCTGATAACAATGAGCTGCTTTCTCGATATGTCAACGCGGTCGTTTTTTTCGCTTTATTCAATCCTTTTTATGTTTTAACGCCCACGTCATTAGATGCTTGAACGCATTCACTTCAAAGCAACAGCACACGGGAGTAGGGAAATCTGTGACTCCAAATTCGGAAATGAATTTATTTGATGTAGTTATGTTGAATGTCTGAATCAAATCGCACAAGAGTCTTAGGACTTATACAACTATACCACCCGTTGGGTGTTTGTTGGTTACAAATCTGACCTACTTAATTTAGTGCATTGTACTGAATCTTGATTTAAGCTGATCTTAGATTTACTTTTTTAAACCCGTATTTGATAATGCGCTTCATCAAATCAAAAAAAATAGTGGTTTACAAATTATTACAAACAGCAATATTGTTTCAACATACATTTCTAAGTGTATTTTTTACAGATCCTTATCGAAGCCAATATTGTATTCGATTGCCGACCACTTATTTTTTAAGCAGATACGACGAGGTCTGGGATTAGAGCGATGCTGGCTTTTAATTTCGTCAGCCGCGCCGCTTAGCAGTGAAACGCAGGGTTATCTATGGCGACATGACTTGCCGGTGATTGAAATGTACGGCGCAAGCGAGTCCTGTGGTAAGTGGTTTTATTTGCTTGAGTTCATGCTTTACTGGCAAGTAGGAGGTTCGCAGGAATGTTGTTGTGGCAATTCTCTGATGCGGAATACAGCGAATAGAATTTCAATTTACCTTACTTAAATTAAAAAACACGAATTTATAAACCAACAATTAAACTAACTTATACAAAAACTTTTTGAAGGTTTGTTCCACTTACATTGCAATTAAAAGTGCATTTTATTAAACAACACAGGTGCGGTATTTGGCAGCCTAGATCGTACTTTTTTTGCTACAAAACGATTTTTTTAATGGATAACTACCATTTTAGGGCCCCATTGCGGTTGTTTGGAATCACCATTCCTGTTTAAGTTTCAATCAGTTGGTAAAAATATTCAGGGACGAAAAACAAAAGTCAACGATTCTACGCAAGAGGTTGGCAAATTTTATAAGTTAAAAATATGAATAATCAAAAAACTTTATAATAATAAAGTGCTAAAAATAAAACAAATTCTCGGAATTACATAATCTATCAATGAATGATACAATATAGATTTCTATACTGGCAACGTATTTGGGCGTGCGTCTGTGATATTAGTTACACAGTTTACTCTATTTTAGTAAAATGTTAGCGCGTAAGTAAAACATTTCATACTAAATTGACGTCTATAGTAAAACTATATGGGTTGTACTAGTACGGCTTTGATGACGAATTCATGATGTGCGCCCCTGCTTCCGCCAATTTATAGTCATAAATAAACTTGACTTTTATATTGCCGCCTTTACATTTTCGCTAGGCTGGTGACGTCACCACGTCGATTATGACGTCAGCTTGGTGATCGTGCAAAACTTTTTTCTGGAAATAACCAGAGTCATTATCGACGCCGTATGTGGTTAGACTCGTTTCGCTTACGTAAACAAAAATGTTTCTGGTTTTCAACTCCTTGTAAAATGCATTCGACGTAATTGCCCGATGTCAACTAGGGTTTAAAGTAGTAAACCAACATGTATAACCTAATATAGATAGGTTCTACATTAAATAAATATTTTGAGGTTTAGTGTCTTGTGGGTTTGTGGTTTGTGTTATTGATTTAACGACTACGTTAAATTTATATCAAGCGCGTAAGGTCATATACATCGCGATGTTCTGTTGTTAAGTTATATTAATCCACTCGACAACAATACAGCTTCAATGACCGTTCAAACGGAAGCAATCGCCTTTATTGTTACCGTATTATAACATCTTGATTCATAAGTTATCGATGATTGAATTGGCGATCCTGACTGTTTTCTATCGCTTCAAAAGTGATAGGAAAAAACCATTAGTTTGACACGTCTTTACTTAAGCCTGTGCGCATTCTTTGAATTGTATTGAGTTGTCAAACAAGGTCTCCATTAGCAACAATAATAACTTCTGGTCGTTTATCATCAATACCTCCCGTATTTTATTCCAATAATAACAAAATTTTGTTAATGATGAATCACACATTTCATGGGAAAATCAAATTTAAATTGTTATTTTATTTAGGAACGCGACATTCCGTCACCTTCATAGACATATTTTATATGTTTTGACTATCAAATAGACTATGTTTAAATGTTTTTATGTGATTTGTTTAATTCAGATATGTGCATGGGGTAGAAATGTCATGATGGGATACCTTGGAATGCCGGAACTTACTAATAAAACTATCGACAAAGAGGGATGGTTACATACCGGCGATGTTGGGCGTTTTGAAAGCGAGTTTTTGTACCTGACTGGCAGGATCAAAGGTAAACAACAAAGGTATCTTTACAAATTGTGTTTGTAATCTATTTAAAAAGGTGTTGGATATGTAATTGGCCATTACCTTGTTTGTTTAAGTAGGGGCTATTCTTCATTATATATTTGCTGAACAGGAATGACAAGATTTTGTAGTCGGTACTACGTGTTATGTAATTCTCCTTTAGTACCATAGGTCAGAAGACTGTGTCCGTTTAAAACACGCCTAACTATATTCACAATGGAAAGTCCTATAGTATAGAGAAATATTAAATTTATGATTGCATTTAGCCCATAACTCGGGACGACTTCAGATATAGTTTACTACGTAACGTCACATCAGGGCAAATATTTAGACTTTCTTAAAATGGCCGTTTATCAGTTTATAGGTGCGAAGCCAAGTCTGAATCATCACCCCTTTGTCTTTTTTGTCACAGACCTGATCATAACTGCTGGTGGGGAGAACATACCACCCACCGTTATTGAGAATAGAGTAAAGGAACAAATTCCAATCGTAAGTCATTGCGTCCTAATAGGTGACCAGCGTCGATTTCTCTCTCTGCTTCTAACCTTACAAGTAAGAGATATCCGAAAACTCGTCTGATCGTGTCGGCCTCTTTCTTTTATCACCACCGATTTAAAATTGTAACCCGATCATCGTTGTTTAAATACAAATTTATTAATATATTTTTTGCAAATTATTACCTAAATTCTGTATATGTTTTCAGGTAATAATTAACTTGTATATGTTCTTGCTACATAATGTAAATATAAATGCGACTTGTAGTATTTACGACACACTTAAGCCTGACAATAAGATGACGTAATCCTGCCTGTCTTTGTTATTGCAGACAATTACGTCATATTCAATTGCCAGTGTTTTCCCATAATGATAAGTTATGAGACACGTCATTTTTTCAATGCTCTACGGGGCGTTTTGTCGGGATTTGACTTAAAATTTGTTATGTTTTGGCGCAGTGCGTCGTCGACAATTCTCGAGGACTTCCCACGGCGAATTTGTCACCGAACTCGGTCGCGTTTTGCCGGGGTCTCGGGAGTACATCGGACACCGTCACTCAGATCTCTTCCGGTATGGACAAGCGCGTCACTGAAGCAATAACGGTAAGAAATGTCAATCACACATGCAGCGTGTGACATTTGTGCAGCTGGGTGACCCGAACCTTTTTTTTAAATGTTGAATATTTTTTACCGCATGTGAACCATTTGACCTAAACTAGTGGGAAATCGCGATGGATATGAAATGAGAAATTATCGTTAGCAGACGGTAGCACACGATGTTAGGCATGTGTTCAGGAAATACCTAAAATTATTACTTTATTGTTGGCAACGTCGCATCATGGCACGCCCTTTACGCAAGCATAACTCTCAGTAAAATTTTGGCGTCATGACGTCATTTTACAATAATCTAATTATTACGTAACAAAGGCGGTCCCACGTGTGTAAAAATGGCTAAGCCTGTGGCCTTTATAATTTTTTCGTGGCCACATTACGTCAACGTTCATTAGATTTTATTTTTATATTTGACTGGTAATTGGGGGGCGATAACAAAATGGCAATGTGTAATTCTAGCTGTCGTATTTGGAATTGGAATGTCTAGATTATCGCAGAGTATTCACAAAATAGGAGAAGGGACTTTAACACAATATTTGTTTATTTTGCTTTACGTTGCTAGGAGTCTATCGGGAAAGTTAACTCTCTGGCGGCCTCGCGCGCCCAACAAATTCGAAAGTGGGTTTTACTGCCTTCCGATTTCACCATACAAGGCGGCGAACTAGGTGAATTACATTTTAACTTTTTGAATTATTATTTTTTTTGATATTTAAATAATTAAAATTTGATTTTTGATTTCATTAATATGTCATTTGGTTTATCAATCCTACAAATATATAAAAAAAACTTAGTAGGCTGTTGTTGTAGCAAGGCATAGCTTAATGTGCTTTTAGTATATTATGCTTTAAAAAGCAACAAATAGAGTTTATACATATCTTTATATTTTTACTAGTTAGGTATGTTGATTTGTTGTTACAGGACCAACTTTAAAAGTCCGACGAAATGTGATAGTAGAGAAATATAAGGAAGTCATTACAGCTGTATACGAGGATAGCCCTGAAGAACTAACTGGAATTTTGCCCATTTACACTGTTCAAACCACCTAATTTTTTCATGTATATCTAAAAAAAAATTATTTTGTACCTAAAATTTTAATTTATCATATTGCAGTTAAACGTTGTATTGTATTACGCGAAGAATTTATTTTTATGCCTTAAAAAATTATTTTACTAAATTTTTGCAATTATTTTAAATGATTTATTTATATACAACTATTTATTATTTTGTTAAATATAAGAATAACGTACATTATATAGCTAGGTTTGTTTTACCCTACTACATATGTGTGTGTTAACATTTGAAAACATTTCATTATTACTCACCACGTGTAACTTATTGGTTATTCTACTAACCATAAGTTTCATTCCATGTGGACTTTTTACATGTTATTGTATGAGTCTAAAAACTAGTGTTAATAATCATACCACATCAACAGATTAAGATTAGGTATATTTAAATAGTTTATGACAATGGCGATTAGAGACGACTTAGTTAGGGTAATAAAAGCCCCACTTTAAAGAGACCATAAAGTCGACTTTCTGACAAACTAAATTAACTTTAAACTTTATTTAAAGTAAATCTTGTAATGCTGTACAATGCAAACAATTGCATCGAGTTACTTGTTAATTCTTCGTCGGATGATGCTAAAGAGCAGTATTAGGACAATTTGCAGATACAAGTTTTGCATTTTTGATTGCATTTAGAAAACTACTGGCAGCAATATACCAAGTGCATGAATTAAACTCAAAGATTCGCAAAAAAAATTGAATAAATATTTGTTGTTTAAAAGAACGTGAATTTAGGTAAAATTTAGGCGTAACAATCGTTTTAAGTTTAATTTTTGTTTTTTGGGAAACACTTTGTGTTTTGAATACAAATGACTCCGTCTATGAATCAGAATCATTGAACTATTGAATAGGAGAAGATAGAAACAAATTGTAACATAGCATAGTAAACAAAAGGATGTAGTAAATATTTAATAGTTATATTTTTCTATTTTATTTTTAAGGTTTTATATTTTAAAATTGGCAATGTCGAAATGTTGTTTTAAGTTAAGTAACTTTATAATGATTTTATTGGAAAGTTATTGCTAACAATAGCAGTGAAATGTTTTAAAAATGAACAACTATAAACAAGAATTAAACAATTCTGCCACAATTCGGCAAGAAATACAAAGGTATAAAACCAATCAAATATTTTTCAAATCAAATAAGAGTTAAAAGTATGTAAATAAAGACATGTGGGCATGTCTGCTTGTACATGTAAATCTATTAATTAACCATTATTAGACTGTAATTTAAATACCAACTGACTTATGCCATTTCCTGTCATGTTACTTAAGATTTTTTTTTATTATTGTTTAAAAATGCGCAAGAGATTGTATAGCCAAAGCCTGTGTCAACTATATGACTATGTTTTATTGTTTCACATAGATTCGAGGGAGTTCACCCGAATATTTATGCTGTTTATGAACTGCTGCAAAACATTCCAGATATCAATTTGCAAAATCAAATTCGTGACCATATTATCAATGTCGAAGGTTTTTCATGTTTTCAAACTATTGTTGTAGTTATTTAAATTAAGTTGTTAAACCTACACCAGTCTGGAAAGTAGGGCAGTTTTCGACGAGATCTCGTGCGTGCAAGCATAAAAAATGGCATGATCGCGCGTGCACGCGTGCTAAAATTTTTGGTCTACACGTGCATGCGTGATTTATTTTTGCATGTTTTACCTAAATTTGCCTGGAATTTGCTACCACAAGGCATCAGTATTGCGCGTGAGTGAATTTTTTTTAAAACCAGGCGTGCAAAACGTTAATTTCAGGGCATTTTTTTTTACCAAAAAAAATCTCGTGTGTGCAAGCTGCCCTACTTTCCAGACTGGAACCTACACAATTATAAACTTAGGGTAATACTTTTAACTTTTGTTTTCGTAAAACTTTTTTAGATTCTTTTGTTAACAGTCAAGAATGGACATTAAGCAAATCTGTTCCTGAAATAAGATTGGTGGGTAAACGATAAATGTTAATTTAAAGTTAAAATTGTCGGGTTTGATGCGGGAATTTTAGGCAATATTTTGTTTATTTTATTTTCTCTGTTAATATTATGATTCGAAGAGCACAGCCTATTGATTTTTTTATTTTATTGATTTGTTAAAATATTTTTAATTAAAAATTAGCTAAAACATGTTTAAATATGCTGGTGCTATATGACATAATTATTTATTGTTGAATAAATTTGTAATATTTCTCTATATAATAAACCTAATTAATGTATTTTCCCATAGGAGTCATACTATTAAGGTTTACATTAAATTTGTAGGACAATTTATTATTTTCCATTCTAAAGGTGTTAAATTTTTGTTTGTTTAATAATTAAAAAATTGTTGTTTGGGTATGTATATATGTATAAAATTGTGTATGTATGTATGTAAAAAAAGCTTATGTGCATAATAACATATGCTGTAATGGCTTCAACTTGAGGCATGTAAAGCCTATAATTACCTCATTTAATCCTTATGGATTTTGTTTTACAAAATTGAGGTAAGTACTAGGTTACTTTTTAAGTGCCGGTATTTGCTTGTTGCCTTATTATTATTTTACTTCTACTTGTTTTGTATTTTTTTGGCCACAGACTAAAAGATGGTAACAAAAAGGGGATTTACAAATAAGTAATTATATTAAATTTAATATTAACATTTTTTGGTTGCTTGTACATTATTAAAATCACAAATTGGTGTATTATGATAAAAAATATTTTGTTGTAGGGCATAGTTGGGAATTTGTGCAGTGGCAAGTCAGCGTTGGTTCACAGATATTTGACCGGATCATATGTTCGTGAGGAGTCACCTGAAGGTGGAAGGTTCAAAAAGGAAATTGTTGTTGATAATCAAAGTTATTTGTTGCTGGTTAGAGATGAGGCCGGACCTCCTGAACTACAGGTAAAATTTATTATTAATCTAAAATTTTAGTAAAAAAATTTTTGAATGTGAAAAAATTAGGTATTTTCTTATTTTTTAATTAAAATAAGTTTTTTTATTATGATTTTTAATAGTTTGCCTCATGGCTTGATGGTGTAATATTTGTATTTAACCTCGCTGATGAAGCCTCTTTTCACTCAATATACAATTACTATAGAAGACTTGCTCAATTAAGAAACATTAATAATGTTCCACTTGTGCTAGTTGGTACTCAAGGTAACAAATGCATTGTTATCACGACTATGTAACAAAACATTGCTAGGCAAATTTTTATTTTAACTGCATAATTTTTTTTGGTATGGTAGCTGGACTTTTTGTTCTGGTATTTAGATTTTTTTTTTACCCTTCTTATAAATTATCCTAAAAGCATTAGTAATTTTTTTTACAACACTTAATAATGATTAATGTTTAGATTTTATATCTAATGACAACCCAAGAACAGTGACTGATGATCGTGCTAAAAAGTTATCAAGTGATTTAAACAAATGTGTTTATTATGAAACTTGTGCAACATATGGTTTAAATGTTGATCGAGTTTTCCAGGATGGTAATTTATATTAAAAAAAAATTTAATATTGAAAAGAGTATACATACATATCAGTTTAAATATAAAATCACTATGCTATATAGATAGCCTATATATACTTTTTGTTTGCATATTTTTTATTAATCAGGCTTAAGATTTAAATATAATTAAATTAAAACATTTATAATTTAGGCTGGGCTTAGTTTTATAACTTGACCTATTAAGTTGTTTTAATTTTGTTTGTAGTGGCGCACAGGATATCTTCTAGTCGTCGTAAAATGGATTATGTATCGACTCCAGTAGTTTGTACAAGCAGTCCCATGCAGCGCTCAATAAGTACTTCATCAGGAATTTATAGTAATAATGGCACACCCAATCACTCACTGCAAGGTACTTTTATTATTTTTATATCCTTTCAGTTAAACATTATGCGGTTACCTGGTGTATTTTAATAGGGCTGTGGTTTTGAGTGCAAAGATAAGATAAATAAACTGTAAAAATTTAAGTGCATTTAATAAAAATACTGGATTTTAATGCATTTTCAATGTTAATTTATGATTGATGAAGATAAAATGTTATTTTAAAATACCATATTTTACGATCTCAATATTTTACTTACTGTGTGCACCTTTTGTTTGCATTTGAAAATGTATGCAGACTATTGATTATAACCAGTGGGTGGTAACAGCTGTTTTTGAACTAAGAGAAATGGGATTTGCATTTCAGCTCAAGCTCAATGTAATTTGTATTGGAGAGCAGCTTTTTCTCATGAATATTTTAAATTAACTTCTCTAATAGATTACTGTGGTTTTATTTAAACTAATTTGGTAATGTGTTATTCAGGATGATGTATAAGTAATAGAAAGAAAATTTAAATAAAAGTAGGCCTATTTCATATTGGAAAAAAAAATTATATTTAATAAAAAGGACAGTTAGCCAACTCAGCAGTAAAAACAATTTTTTTTATTAAATTTATCTTTTTATTAAATTGCAATTATTACTTGAAATGTTTAAACTAGAAAGGGTTTTTATTTTAAATAAAGTATTTAATTTTAAACTTAAAAATTTTTCATTAATTTTGCAAAAGTCAAGTTGCACCAGACTGCATCAAAACAAGTTAGCTAGACGATTTGTAATGGTAAACAATTAACCTCAACTGTAAGTGCATTATATTTAATATTTTAATTTGTTTTGTTAAGGTGGCGTTGGGGATAATAGTGCTTCAATGTTAAATTTATTGACGCCCACACCTTTAAGGAAAAGCTCCAGAAGAAAATCAAATCTCTTTTCAGTAAGTTAATTTTAATTCTGATTAAGCGACTAAAAACTATTTTAAAATAATTTACATAAAAGTTTAGAAAAGTTATGCTTTTTTAGAATATTTTTCTTGCTACTTTAGGTTAATCTATTTAGTATAATTTTTTTTTTTTACTTTTTGCAATTTAGGGTCGAAAATCGAGTGATTCAGACGAAAAGAAAAAGGCAAACTGTGACCTGGGTTTTGGTAGAAATATTCCAATCAAACAAGGGTGGTTACTAAAACGAAGTTCAAAAACCAAAATCTCAAACAAGGAGTGGAAAAAGAAATTCGTAATTTTAGAAGACAATGGAAAATTAAGTTATTATAATTCTATGCATGTAAGTACCATAACACTGGCTAAATTTTTTAATAACAATAACACAAATTTAAATTTTCTCATAAATAAATCAGCAAGTATATAACTGAATAATTAAGTCAACAAGCTACGCACCAAATTTCATAATTATTTTCTATCTTAAATTTGATCGCTGACTAAATAATGTTTTTTGAAATTTTTGAAAATGATTTGTGGTCAAGTTATGTGATATTACTTATTACTTAAACATGTTTACTTAACTTAAAGAATAGTGTAGGTGGTTGTGTTATTCATAGATGTTAAATCAATAAACCCTTTGCCGAGTTTAAATAAGTTTTTTTTTTTAAATTGGCGGAAAATTGTTTTCAATTCTTTTTGATTTTAAAGTAGTTTATAAAAACTATAATTTAAAAAATGATTACAAAATATGATAATTTTATTTAACTATACAATTTGTTATTATCTAAATTGAATTTTTTTAAAGTTTATCGATTTTAACTTTTTTCTGAATTTCTTTTGATTAGGATTATATGGAAAACTCTCATAACAAAAGTTTGTCTGTTGTCCGAACCACCATAAAACTTCCTGGAAGACATTCCTCTGTTTCTTTAAAGTCTTCTCCAGGTAGCAAACAAGGTATTTAAAGTTTATTGTTTTTAAAAAAGTTTGAATTTAGTTTGAAAATCAAATTAGTAAACTACAACTTACTATTCTTTGGCTACTAATAAATTTATTGCTATAATGTTGTCAGAAAAAAAATTTGCTTGTGCATCACTAACAGGAGATTTTTTAAGGCCTATAAATTATACACATACATTTGAATATTTTTTTCATTAAGCAATATGTGGGACAGTAATTAAAAACGTAATTGATTTTCATTTTTTAATTTAAAGATGATAATTTTGAGTTTCATCTTGTATCAATGGATGGTGTGATATGGCAGTTTTTGACCTCTGGGGTAGTGGAGAGGGATGCCTGGATTGCTGCCATAGAAAGACAAATAATGCAAAGTCTTCAAAACAATTCATCTTTGAACAAGCGAGATGTAATTTAAATAACTATTTTAAAATATTAAATTAATGCTATTAAAAGTTTATTTAATATAAATTTTTAAATTTATTATTTTACTTATTTTATTAAAAAACATAATTTTAAAACCTCAAGTTTTTTTTTGTGTGTATTTTTGGTTTTTAATATAGAATTTGCATGAATTAACAGAGAAGCATACATTTATTATTTTTAACATCAGAACTTATTTTACTGTTGCTTTTTATTTATTTTTATTGCATGAATATTTTTAGTCCCAAGTTTTTAACGAAATTGCCGGGAATAACTTGTGTGTTGATTGTGGGGCTGAAAAACCCACATGGGCCTCGCTCAACCTGGGTTGTCTTATGTGCATAGAATGTTCCGGAGTTCACAGAAATCTTGGCACCCATATCTCCCGAGTTCGATCTTTAGGTTTTTTTTATTTTTTTAAATTTTTTGTGTGTTAGTTAAACTGGAAAGTTTTTATGTTGTTAGTTGTGATTCTTCATCAATTTTTTAGCATTTTTTTTGCAAACATGTCAATACATTGAAAGTTAGTTTTAGTTGTTTTGAAAATAAAACAACATGGGTCCCTAATATTAAAAAATATTTTAATATCGCCTTTTTAACTAATTTTCATTAGAAAATATTTTTTTGCAAATAAAAGTGCATCTGTTAGTGTTTTTTATATAGGTTTTTGTGTATTTTTTATCTGTTTTGATGCAGTAATATTTATACATTAGATTTAAACATTTTTTAATTTTGATTTTTTCGAAATATTTTAATTTTTTTTATACAGAGTTGGATGATTGGCCGAAGGAATGTGTAGCCGTGATGGAGAAGGTTGGAAATTTAATTTCAAACTCAATTTGGGAGGGATCGTTAAGCAACATCTTGAAACCGATTCCCCAGTCCTCCATGGAGGAGAGGGAGACTTTTATTCGAAACAAATATGAAAGGAAAATGTATCTTGCTCCCCTTCCCCATAAGTTTGCAGCTGAAATCAGTAAACAATTTTTGTTTGTTTTATTTTCTGATAATCTTATAAAAAAATTTGTATGTAGGGGTTACAAAAGTCTTTTTTTGTTAATTACATGTATTAGGTTTTCAATAATATTTTTTCAGTAGTAATATTAAAAGTAATCAATTTTTTTATTTATTCAGTGATTATATATTCTTTGAATAGGTAATAAGAACGAATTTTTTTTTATATTTAACTTAATTATACTCTAATGTAGCTTTTTCTATCTCTAAAAGTGCAGCTAATAATAATTTGGTTATTCAATAGGTTCTTCCCTCTGCTATGCTATTGCTGATGGAAATTGGCAGTTAATAATGCATTTACTTGCTCACACTAACAAAGATCAAATAACCAAACCAGTTGGTGAGTTTCCTTTTGATTTTAGCATATTTACTCTGCCTAGATAATGAAATAGTGTTGTGTAATAGCTAAATTAACAAGCTAATTTTGTGTATTTGCTGTTTCTGCAATCTTATATGACTATTATGGTTACATAATTGTTTTTTTTTTTTGTAAAATTAATTTGTGTTATTATAAACTAGTTTGTTTATATAGGAAACGACTTACAGACTCCACTCCATGTCGCTTGTTCTATTGGTGACCTTGCAGCAGTTCAGTTATTATTATGGGTAAGTTAGACTATAGAATTACGCAATATAAACTCTATGTCCACAGTAACGTTGTTTAAATGTAAACTAAATTGTAGTGGTTTTGATCAAATACTTGCAACTTTAAGTTATAAAATAACAAGCTTTTATTAAAATTTTTTTTTGATATTTTGGAATTTTTTAGCTTCGTGCCGATGCTTGCCAACTGGACTGCCACAACGAAACCCCGCGCTCAATGGCCGAACAAAACTGCCACTGGGACTGCCTCAAACTCCTCGATGTCTATCTGTCGTCGGTAGCAACGCTTGGCGAACAATTACCTCAGTCTTTTAACGATGACGTCATTAGTAATGACGCAAGAAGTCATGTTAACTACATGTATACGAGCGCTATATGATACATAATGTGCTATCCTCTGTTTTTTTTAAGTTTCGCGTTTTCTTTTGCAATCTTTCTTCAAATCAGTATTCTTTTTGTGTGTGACGTCATAACCACTGTTTTCTATGACGCCAGAAGGTTTTGTGACGTCATAACCACTGTTCTCTATGACGTCAGAAAGTTTTGTGGCGATAAAAGAGCTGTCGCTGATTTTGCTGCCGATGTTAAGTGATTTTATATTTATTTTGTGTTGTTAGTTCTATATTCGTTGTGCAACATTTGTTTTTAATGCAGTTAAATATACGAACCGATTTCGTTATATTTTTTATGTTTTTTTAGGACGTGGTTTTGCACACTGGTTTATGCAACCGACGTGATGAAGGAAGTTTACGAGCTTTTGCACACGAAACTGTTTAAAGCACGTGCTTCGTACAATTATGTCTTAGTCACAAAATTACTTGTTTTGCACACGAACCTGTCCAACGTTCAAAGAATATGAAATGTGTTTACTACTAGGTTTTGCACACAGCGCGTTGGGAGATTCTTAGGAATTGTTAAATCGGGTGCATGACGTAAATGGAACGAAATTGAAACAATACCCACCATTGAACGTCGTTATTTAGAAGGTGCTTTGACCTCTATTGAAATATAATTCCTTTGTAAAATAGTTGGCTTAGTTATAATAAATTAAAAATAACAATTAAAACTCTACAAACCACAATATGGTATATGGACCTATCGGATACGTCATCATTTCACAAAAGCAATACATTTTGTTTTGGACAAAAATTGTTTTAATGTTTGAACTGAACTATTTTAGTCTTTTATTTATAGCCAGTGGCGGGAATGGAAAATTACTCACTCGTAGTTATCCAGACTACGTAATGAGTTGTAGCGTGTGCAAATTTATCATGTGCACACGTGCTTGGCTTTCAAGAATTTCTTAAAGGTGGCAAGAATCAACATGTTTAATATTAGAAATTTTTGCAAAGAAAATTACAAATGTCTTAAAAACATATTGGTTTTACATTTCTTTATGTTATAACTTTTTCGATTGCACAACGATGATTTTATAATGCGTGGACGTGACTAATCGAAAACGATGTTGTTTGAAATCGTATGCCTTTAAGTTAGTATCGTGTGCAAATTTGTAGGCGCGTCAGCGTGAAAATCACAATAAAAACAGTGGTAGTTTTGAGTTTTCTATCAGTCGGTTCAAAAATCTAAAGTTGAAATACTTCATTTGAAAATCTTTCTTTACCTACCAAGTAACTATGGATCCATGTAATTGTGCAGGTATTATGCTATTTAAATAAATTTTTAATTTAAATTATAAGCTTTTAGACTGTAGTTCGAACAATTATTCAACGATATATTAGAATTGAAGAAATATTGGAATTGAAAATGTAAACTTATGGGACGAAGATGCCTACCTTAGACTGTTTATTTATATTTTTTTTTACAGTAACTGGAGTGTGTCATTGCGACAAATGCACAGATTGTAAGGATTGTAAATGTAATCCAGAGAATTGCAAGTGTTCCGGTTTGGAACGAAGTAATTGCTGTAAATAAGGGAAGAATCGAGCCATAAAGATTTTGTAAATACGGTAAGCTCTACCCAACTCTTAAAGCTCTACCCAACTCTTAAAAAAAGGTTTAACCTAATCATTTTGTTCTAGTAAGTCTTTTTGCTAAATTTAGTTTTTAAAGCATTTTTTTATTTTTTAGATACTTGTTTTGAGACAACTTCTAAGACCAAAAACAAATTTGCCAACTTTAATTATGTTTGTACGACAGCGGGATTCTTAATTTTGTTTTTTTTGTTACTGAAAAATCCAATCTTGCTTTAATTAAAGTATGGCGAATTATAATTTAACACTGCAATTTTTTGTATTTTTTGTTTTTTTTTAATGATATTTTGTTGCTGTATTTTGTTAATAAATATGCTTTATCAAGTTCACGAATGTTCATAGAAAATGGTTTTCTTTTTCCCTTAACCCTTGCTTATTTAATTTTAATAGTTTTGGGCTGTTTTCTTTATCTAATAGCGACAGTTCCTTAAAAAAATGCTAAACAGACTACCCAATATATTTTGATATCGTAATGTTTTAATAATTGCCTGTTGGTAATTACATCACGCGTGAAGTTGGTTCCGTTGTGCTAAAGTGCGATATTCTTCACCCCGGTTCAAACTGTTATTAACACTACGGTATATTTAAACAGAGTTAAGTTTGCCACCTCTTAAAATAAAGGTGATAATGTTTTAAATTGCATACAGTATATAACCTTAAAAGCTTTTTAAGGGGAAACTCTATGTGTAATCAAAGATGTGTAAAGGTGGATGAGTTTCAGATTTAAATCGTCAGCTTGTTGGTTTAGATATGGATGAATGATTGTAGTTTTGCAAGCTAATCGTTTACGGACAACTTAGATTTATCATGTGTGAATTTGTAAAAAAGGCAGTTGCTGTAATACATATTTTGTTGACTCAGTAAAGGCGTATGGTGTTAACTCACTCGATAAATTTTTAGAAAGCATGACAGCATGGTATTGTTGTTCTTAGTTATAAGCTGCGGTGCTTAGGTAATTGTGAGTTTGCATTCGATAATGTGGTACTACCTAGTCAGCTTGTTAGACATATGTCTTTAGAAAATTTGGCTAATAAATGCACTTGAATTTTTATTCTTTTTTAATATGACATTAAGAAATTATCATTCCTGTTAACCGAAGTGATTTGGTGCAAGGTTGACTGTTTACAGGCGTGACATAGAAAATAACATGCAGACAGGAGGCATGGTAACATTATTTTAAAGTAGCAAATTTAACACTTTGTTATTTGCATACATACTGACATATATAAAGCCACTTTTGTAGATATGATATTACACACAAACTGGAAATTGTACTGTTGTATGGTATCAGATTACCTAACTTTACATAGCATTATTGATTAGTATAATATTAGGTACAAGCTTATTTTATAACATGTATTTCAGTAGTAAGGTATTGTTCTTTACTTTTAGTAGACCTGTATTAAGTTGTATTAGACATTATAATTTGACAAAAAATCTGATTTATATTAACAACATGGCCAAAAAAGTATGCATCATTGGATCTGGAAATTGGTGAGTTTAGATTTGTTAAAATATGTGTAGTTTTAAGCAATAATTGGTAAATCTGTAAATAAACCACATAATTTGTAAATTACATACACGACGTTACGAATTATTGCTGTTGCTTAAAAAACTAGAATTCTATTAACAACCTATTTTAAATTTAGGGGTTCGGCAATCTCAAAAATTGTTGGTGCAAACTGTGAGAAATATGACAAGTTTTTTACCCGCGTGAATATGTATGTTTATGAAGAAGAAATTAATGGGCAAAAGCTGACTGAAATTATTAACACTAAACATGAAAATGTCAAATATTTACCTGGGCATACTTTACCATCTAATGTCGTGAGTTTATATTTTATTCTGTTTTTAAACATCATGAAGTACAAAGAGATAATGTTGTGGTGTACAATTAACAGTTCAATCAATCTTAATTCAAAGGTTGCTGTTCCTGATTTACTTCATGCAGCAGAAGGTGCCGATATGTTAATCTTTGTTGTGCCCCATCAGTTCATCAGGAGACTCTGTACAACTTTACAGGGAAAGATCAAGCCGGACGCCATCGCTATTTCACTGATCAAGGTTGGTAATTTATATCAGCTTGAACATTGCAACGTAAGCAGTGAAATAATTTAGTTTTATAATAATACTTCAGTGATTTATGAAATTATAATTTTAAATTAGAGGATATCCTGACATGGTCATCCATTTTGTTTATACAAATTTAAAGGTTAACATCAATGCAAGTTCACGTGTAATTAACAATAATGCTGTGAAATCCCAAAAATAACTTTCATTATTAATGTGACCTTTTTTTTGCTGTATACATTATTACAAATAAACAACTTTTTGTTGTTAGGGTATGGACCATACTGACCAAGGTCTACAGCTTATTAGTGATGTTATTCGAGAAATGTTAAAGATAGATGTTTCTGTGTTAATGGGTGCTAATATTGCTAAAGAAGTGGCCGAGGAACATTTCTGTGAAACAACAATTGGTAAATAAAAAAAATGTAATTAAAGTAATTTGTTTCTGTGTAATTCATGATAAGGTTTTGGGTATAAATATATGTCTTTTAAAAAGCTTATGTCATTTCACAAAGTCTTTGTGTATTTATGTTTTTACAATATTTAAAGGTTGCGTGGTGAAAGAAAATGGATATCTTTTTAAAGATCTTCTACATGCCCTTAACTTTCGTATTTGTGTTGTTGAAGATCCAAACACTGTTGAAATATGTGGTGCTCTTAAGGTTCATATGGAACTTGATAAATTATCGCTATAATCTAAAACCAACAATTTTTATTAGTATTACTTCCTTTTTTTAAAGTTGATTAATAACACAGGACAGCTTCGTCTAAACAATTCTGTTGTTGAATATTAAACACATTTGTAAGAAAATCAAATAAAATTTCTAAATTTTGTAGAACATTGTTGCCTGTGGTGCTGGTTTTGTAAGTGGTTTAAAGTATGGAGATAACACTAAAGCTGCCGTAATTCGCCTTGGTTTAATGGAGATGATGAAATTTGCAAAGGTAATATATAAATATAACTATGGTGTTTAACCTTTTTTTTACTAGTATTTTTTGTTGGTGTTCCTTTTATAATTTTTTTTTTGATAACGTAAATTTTTAGGATTTTTTTCCTGATACTCCCCCAAAAACTTCAACATTCTTGGAAAGTTGTGGTGTGGCCGATCTTGTCACAACTTGTTATGGAGGAAGAAACCAACGTGTTTCTGAAGCATTTGTTGCCAGTAAAAAGGTAATACCTTATTGCGGTAATGGTAATGTATGCACATTCAAATTTTTCAATTTTTTTAATAAATTTATGCGAACCATTTTTTTTACTAAAATCTCCCTTTTTCATTTTTTAACCTAAGCCCATAGAAGTATTGGAAAAGGAAATGTTAAATGGACAAAAACTTCAAGGCCCACAAACTGCTATGGAAGTCTACAAGGTTTTGGAATCAAAAAAATTGGATACAAAAGAGTAAGTATTTAACATTTATAAATTTTGTTTATTCAAAATTAGCATAAAACCTCATCCCAAAAAACAAATTTGTAACAGGGTATAATCAGGTTTACCATAAATTAATTGCATTTTTTGTTATTTTAACATTCCCAACCCTTACTAAAGTGATAATTATCAAACTACTATTGATATATTTAAATAAAATAGACAATTTACACAGTTTTAAGCAACACAAACTTTATTTAAACAAAACTGTAATAAGGTCTTGAATATTTAAACATAGAAAATCATAAAAAATAGAACAGTGCAGTTTAAAGCAGGTTTGGGTTAAAATAGTCCTACGGAATTGCAGTATAAAAAGCACTTAAATATGTTAATTTAACTTATTACCAAACTATAAAAATTTTAAACACAGTGTTTATTTTTCGTTACAAGATATCCTTTGTTCGTTGCTGTTTACAACATTTTCTACAATGGACATGCCCCTGAGACATTTATTCAATGTCTTCAAGAACATCCCGAACATATGTAAAGTACTGCACTTAAGAGATTTTAACAAAAATAAAACTTTTAACTAAAATTTAATATAAATAGTTTTAAAAGCGTTTTTTATGCCTTGGTTTTTTAAATATCTAATATGCAGCCGCAGTATAATATATATCGTTCTGTACGTTGCAAGCTATGTTATTGAATAAATTTTGATTACTTAAACTAACTAGCCACATATTTTTAATCCGTTGCCCCGTGAGTCGTTTGTCCTTTGTTGTTTAAATGACCATTAGCCTTTTCTTTGGGTTTTCGCTTTATTCGTGAAAATGGTCCAATAGAGTCGTCGCATATAAAGTCGTAAATGACTTTGCTCCACGAAGAATAGCTCGGCAGATGGTCGTAGTAATCTGGGACTATTTTGCTTACCTGAAATATACAACAATGTTATGCTTGTACCAGTTTTTTTGTCCGGTTTCTTAAGCATTTTGTATTATTTAGTATCTCGAATGAGATATGTACACGTTTACAAAACTAAACTTACTAATGGTAATTTTGCTCCAGTAATGCTCGGAAAGTCGTGGTGTTCAACGTGATATCCTACATTGTAGGTCAATTGGTTGAGTATCCCATAATAAGAATACGTTTCTTGGCCCTTCAAAAATGTTATGTCGTTGGCAAATATTAAGAATTTTTTCTTATCTTACGTAATGGTCATTCAAGTTAAGTTACCGTAGCCAACATTACCTTCAAAAACATGTAATGCTCTGATATAAAGTGTCCGGAGAGTGGATGCAGTCCTAAAGCAAGGAAAGTTCCGAGTAAAAGGTAAACTAAACATTTTGCTCCCCACACTTGAACTAAAGCATCTTAAAAGAAAAATATAAAATAAATTGAAATTGTTTAAATGTTTTTAAACATATAAAGTTCAACTTACAATTGAATGTTACTTGGATCACAACGTTGAGACAGTCCGCACTATTGAATGGTTTTGGGTTAATAAATAGTGGCCTTAACGCATACAAGAGAGGCTGCAAAAATACCCAAACGATTTTTCGAAGCCTGGTGCTAAACAAAAATTAATTTTGTTATCTAATCAATTGGTTCAATTTAACGGCCTTACTGCTGAATATTTAATAAAGTTAATCAAAAAAATTCAAAATTTGTGGATAAGTTCCCTTTTTAAGTAAGGTGTGATAAGAAAAGGTTAGTGTTACTTGAACAAGTTTCCCTCCCATTCTGAAGGTATGTCGGTATCGACTCCATCCACACCCTGGGCACGGTGATGTTCTAAATGATACTTTTTAAAGGAGACGCAATATGGAACTCCAATAGGAAGATTGGCAAAAAGTGCCAAAACGCGGTTCCAACTGGAAAAAATTAAATTGTTGTAATTAAGGGGCAAGACAACAATATACACGTGGCGTACAAATTTGAGCATTCCCTGTTCACTTATTCTTATTACATCATGACAAAAAAAAATTCCTGTAAAGTCAACTTACATTGCCAATTTCCCGTGCCCGAAACCACGATTGTGACTCAGCTCATGCACTGCAAGCGTCAAGCTGTGATTGAGGGTACCTTAAAAAAAAATTTTCAGATTTTTAATTAAATTATAAACCAAAAATTCTTCAAAAATTTTAATTTGGTTTTCTATTCGAAACTTAAAACAGATGGGCCACTTACCGCCTAAGAAATATGACAAAACAACGATAAAGGGCCAAGATAAATCCTTTACAAAATAACAGGAAGCTATTTGAAAAGCAACTTCAGCAGTTACTACCCACTTGAAATGTGGATTAATCGTCATTAGTTTTTTGATTTCGGGATATTTTGCTAAAAAAATACACAAAATGAATGTTAACTTACTGAAATATTATAAAATAATTCTAATTTACATGAAGCACTCTATGTGTAGTGTAATTGGCTTAGAAATTACACTTTTTAATGTGTACCGGTACACAACTTGTTATTACAGTAAAATGACGTCAGTCGGCCTAGCTGTGCACTTGAGTAAACCACCCATTTTAAACTTATTACGTTTTGTTTTTAAGCCACAGTTTTCTAGAAAACTAGTCGAATAAACGGCATATCAGAAATATATTTAACCCCCTGTACTTAGAAAATCGTGTTTCAATGGTGCTTATGTTTGGAATGAGCTGTTAAGTTGACTTGACTTTGGATACCAAACTTTTCCTTGACAACGTATCACGCAGTGAAAGCATGCATTTCTACACTGGTGTGTTTTTATTGAATGTATACAGCGTTTTGTTAATGCGTAAAGGGCGCTCTAATGGGTTATTCATGAAATATTTATTTTAATATTTTAAGCTTTTTAAAAGAGGTAAGTAATATCATTCTATCCCCCATTGTTTTTCGTTTGAATATTACTTCCGCGTATTTACCGACGCCTCGTACGGCAGCAGCCTGCTATAATATTCCAACTGTGATTGAAATGTCACCAGTCACCACATTAGCCAACCGAAGAAAAAATCGTTTAAACACAAATGTAACGTTTTATGATTTCTACCCAAATCTTAAACAAACCACTAAAAGCCTACCTAGCATTTCTTTACGACGGCTTGCATGAGGTTCGTCTGTGCAAGTCCATTCGTACGTAGTTTGTGAAACTGGTTTACCCATCATTTATCTATTTACTTTTTATTTCTGTTACTAAAAACTAGTTTATTGTTTGAAAGGTAAACCAATGGTTTGATGATATCTAGCTTTATCTTTACTTATTCTATACGATACCCAGATATGCACTTAAATGCAATTTGATATCTGCTTCTAATAAATTTATTATTTAATTTCCTTTTTCTTTTTGTAAGACGATCTGGGTTATTTCATTTATTCAAGTAAAATTGCACAATTTTATGACTCTAGCTTCCTTTTCTGTTTAAATGTTTGTGATGCCAGCACTACTTCGAATGCCCATTGTATCGCACCAATTGCATCTCTATGACGTCAGAAAATATCACGTGATTATCATACGAGTAGAAAAGGCTAAAGCTAAAGCCATATAAACTTTGGCTAAAGCTAAGCTGATTTAAATAAATGTTTAATACAAGTTAAACTAAAAGTTAAAACAGTTAAAATAAATTATTTAAAATAATATTTAAATTTTTTAAAACACCTACTGGGGATATTTTAAAATAATTCCTAAACGCGGAAGTAACACTGACTTATTTTTCCCTTTGTATAATGTTATAGTTATATTTATTTAAAAAAAAAACTTCAAACATTTTAAAGAGACCAAAAAAATACCGCGTAAATTCGCTGCAATATATTGTGTTTTCTTGTATCATATTTAAAATGCGTTCTGCTTAAATTTATAAATACCTATTGTAGGGTGGCGATATGAGGTGAGTAACCTAACGTAAGGTGGCGATATTAAGCCTTCATAACAAAATATAAAACCTTTTACCTTAAAGTGATATGGAAAAAAAAATGAAACCGATAAGATTTCAGGCTCGAGTGGCACGTATGCAACCTTATTCGCCATTGAGCCCGGCGTTCACCGATAGCTTAAACACGTCCTAACTGCACAACCTTACCCGATAAAAATGACAAAAATTGTATCCCTTTAAAGGAATATGAAAAAAACATTCTGCAATAGTTTCTATAATTTTACCTTTTAATAAATCATCACATCCAATTTTAATAAAATTAGTTCCAATTTTTAAGGTATTTATTTTAAAAATGTCTAGTAAAACCCATGCGATCTGCTGTTACGGTACAGAAAATTTACTTTGAACTTCTCAAACACACAACGGACAACCTATTAAATTTTTTTGTTTGGATATAAATTAGCTTATAAAGGAAAAAGTGAAAAATCGTTTGTTTTCTAGAAGAAATCCTAACTGTCAATCATGAGATAGGATCCGCCCACCATGTTGTTGCTGACAACTAATTAGTTGTTTAGCTGTGTGGCGTACAAGCTTATTAACAATGGGCAACATGATATGAAATAGCTGTGGGCGTGCCAATGATTAAGGCCCCCATTTGCCTTTGTTTTATACGTTATTTAATATCTTAAATACACATATCTTCAACAGTCGGGCGTTATGTGGCACCGAAATATTCCAAATAATTTAGAAACACGTTACTCAAAATTAATATCCTTAGGGTATGATCATTACCTACACTGAATTATTAATAAATGATTAAAGTGACTTGTCAGTTATTTAAGTTTCGTGGTTTGGCAAAAAGACGTGTCGACTGACGACATCATTTAACAATATCACCGGCATTCTCTGATATTAAACGCGTTGACGGATGACGTCACTATAAGAGGTTATATTACTTTGAGGTCGAATAAACACGAAGCTTAGATTGGCGGGAAGGGATCAACGCTTTGTATTTTCAAACAAATTCCATCAAAAATACGACCACGGAAATTTAAAACGCAGCATACTTTACCATAAAATACGGTACATACAAACGAAAGTCTTTTTAATAAAATAAAAAAAAAGATTGTCGGTACAACTAATAATAGCAAAAAATGCTTTATGATTTTGATATCCCACACAAACAAACAGAGGCTATATATATATAAGTATTTAAAACTATAGAGGCATAATATATTAATGTATAATGTTTTTATGTTTGTGCAAACTAATATAACTAATATCACACTTAGGCTAGAAGTAAAATTTACAAAAAAAAACGAAGACAAAAATGAATCACTACGAATACGGTTTAATTGTTTGGCAAAAAGTTCCATTAAATAATTACTACAATAAAAATCGGGTTTATTTCTCTCACAGTATAATAAGCATTAATTGTTTGTAATTTTGTAAAAAATTTATGTGTGCTTATACAATGCAATAAATAAAAAATGTAAACAAAAAAAATAACGGGAAATTTTTGTACATTTAAACACAGTTAGCTTATTAAAGGCGCAAAAGCTTGGGTTAAATTTGAATGGCAAGAAGGCATTGTGGAAAGCACACAACAAGACATTACATTGAAAAGCAACCGCAATAACAATAAGCTCGGTATGCTAAAAATAAATTCCTTAACACACCAGAGAATACACACCAGCAATAGAGGTTCACACTTTAATCTCTTGAGCTTAGAATACAATCTCATTATTACATCACATTAACCTTTCTATTGGGTGGTGCAGTTATCACCTATATTTTCAGCATATCTATTGGACAACATAGTCCGCAATTGTTCAATGTCTTGACGGAGTTGTCGAACTTCTATTAATCTGCTGTTTGCTGCACTAACGTCGTTGCTAATGTTACATGATGAATCATCAAGATGATCTTCGGATGTTTTTACTCCAAGAAGCGAGGAAAGATTTGGATCCGATCCATCCGCAGTTTGGATTAAAACCTTTAAAAAAAATTTGGTTTTAAAATTGCGCAAGTAGCAAAAACTTTAAGCATTTATAGTCTTGCTTGGTCTATAGAAATGTGGTAAAAGACAAACACACGAATTCACTTTCGTACCTGGCTGACAGCTTTAAGTTCCTTTACTGCAGAAAAAGTTTCATTTTGTAAGCGAAGACAGGCCCGATTTTTTTCCTCAAAGTTATTTTGTAGTTTTTCTAAAGTCTTAACCTGCAGTAAGGGCAAAGATTTTAAATATCCACAAAAGTATTTTTACAGAAATAATATTTAGGGTTGGCTTTATTACATGTAACATACCCGCTCCACTAAGCCAAGTTTTTCTTCCATTAATTGTTGGTTTTGTGAGGATAAGTTAACCATAGCAGTGTGAACCTAATTTAAAAAGGATTTCAAAAATATTTTTAAAATTTATCTACATTTTTAACAGAGAAATTCAAAGAACATATAAACTAAATTTATATTTTTTACCTTGTTTGCAGATTGTTGTTTTATTCCTAAGTCTTTTCGAATGTTTGTTGTAGTTTGTTCGGCATCAACAACTTTCTCTTTTAACCTCTCTACCTCTTCCTTGTGTTTTTGTTGTCGGTCTTTACTCCGTCGTTCGAAGGCTGAAAACATTCTTGCAGCATCTTCCTGTTCTTTTTCGAATCGTATCACCTCAAACTTGTAATCCTTGAAATAATAATTTGTTTGACATAAAATATTTATTTTTCTGGGCTAGCCTATGTAATAAAGAAAATAGAAACATAAAAATTTAATGGCACAGGTTAAATTTTTTTTATTATTTTAAACAAAGTATTTTTTGTTGTAATGATTTACCTCCAATTCATCCCGTTCAGTTTTTCCTAACTCAATTTTCGAACTTTCAAGTTTTTTGATTTTGTCTTCTAAATTCTGTATTTGTCCCAAATAACTCTCTTCTTTTTCCTTAAAATCTTTAAGTTCATTTTCTTTTTCTATTAAAAGTTTTGTTTTGCTCTCTAGTTTATTCTTTAACGTAAAAACTTCGGTTATCATGTTTTCACGTTGGACTCCTAAAATATCAGTTTCGGTTTTCATTCGATTGGTTTCTTCCATAGTTGGCAAATCACCAAGATATCGCTCTAAACTTTCAACTCTTTTCTTGTACTTTTCCAGTCGTTCAGCAAAAGACTTTGCTTTTCGCTTAGTGTCCATGATTACTTGATCCTTTCCTTTAATTTCGTCCTCTAACTTTCTGACTCTGTCTTTGAAGTGAGTTCTTTCCTGTTCAATCTTTGTCTTTGCTTCAGAAAGCTGACATTCAGTTTTCCCTAGTAGTTGTTCAAGGTTGTTCACCTTCTTATGCAACTGTAATTAAAAAACAAAATTTGATTTAGTGTGGTTGTATCAGAAAAGACACTTATACTTCCTTTAATTTATTGGAAATAGGATATGCTACTCTATTATAAATTGATTTTATTTTTACCTGGACAAATTCTTTGTTATCAGAATGGCGTTTGGTGGGTAACTGTTGAGATTGCATCAACTAAATGTAAGGAGAAAATAATAAAGTATTATCAAAATGGACATTTGTCAAATGACTTGTTAACAGATTAAAAGTATTAATACCATTACAAAAGAACTTGTTCTTTATAAACTGATCAATGAAAGAAAAATTGGTTTCCACTCACCCCAGTAAAACACAAGTTAGTTAAAGTGTTTATTTTATTTACCAAAAATATACAATAAAAAATGATAAAATATACAAAAAAAAAATGGCCAAAGAGTAAAATATATACACACCTGTCTTATTGAGGCATCTCTCTCTTGAATCTGGTGCTGTAACGAAGAAACGTCAATTCTGAGTTTTAAGATAACCGATTCTTTTTCTTGCAAAATTGCGTCCTTTATCTTTAGAACAGCGTCATATTTAGTGTTGGAAAAATTTTGAGTGTCATATGCAGTATAAGCAGCTCGTAACTGAGAACTACTTGCAGCTACACTAGATCCAATGATCCCATTTGTATAACAACTGTTACTCGGTATACCACTGTACTGAGGATAGCGACCTTGTCCATGAATATGATCCAGTGAGTTCTTTAATTTCTGATGAGTAATATCGGTATACTTCATATCATCTTCTTTTGTAGTTGGTTGGTGTGTTGGTGGATTTTCTTCGTTGTGACCTTTATAAGAAGTTTTTCTTTCTAGTGATGAAGTCAATCCATTGATTGGTATCCGAGCATGAAATGCTTCTGTGGAGTGGCCTGTAACCCGAGCCTTATCAACGGTCTCCACATTTTTTCTCTCTAAAATGAAGCTTTTTTTCTCTGGCCTTAGTCGAGGTGTACAGTAGGAGTAGTCAGCCCCTATTGGTGCTTTCCCTTCTAACATATTGTTTATTTTATCTGGTGGTGGTGACTCCAGTTCAGGACTGTCCATTACACCACTGCTAAAGTCACTGTCAATAGATAATACTTCAGGTCTTGCATCAATATTTTCTTGTTCAATTCCTGTGTTTGTCAGTTCATAGTTTTTTTGTCTTAATCTTCCATTAAAATTAGATTTTAATTTGGTTGTCATATCAACACAGTAATCCGGGGCATTTGTTTGTAATTTTTGTTTAAACGGCGATCTTCTAAAGTTATTGCATGTCATCTTAGTATAAAACAACTGCTATACAAAATTTAATCTGCATAAAAACAAAGTTGAATTAAGTTTTAAGGCATTCGGCCATTAAAGTTAGATTCTATAAATTATGGATTAGAAAAAATCACACTTAGCACTTCAAAAAAAATTAAGAATTCATACTTTCTAACAATATAAACAAAAGATTTAATAAAGCGGCTATAAAATAATAAATAATAAAAAAAGCACTATTTGATGTTTTAACAATGACAAAGGATACTTATATTTATTTATTTTTTTTATATGACAAAGGATACTTATATATTTATAACTGTCAAAACTACCAACTCATGATTTATAGACCATGGTAAAAATTGTTTACGACTTATACCGAGTATAAGTTTTTACCTAAAATAAAATGGCAAAAATGCTAGAATTCTTGTTGTTTTAATTAGGAAATAAGTGTTTTCACACCAACAGTGTCAATGGCGTATTTTATTTTCAGTAATGACCAACATTTATAGTTTGGTTTCCAGAACAGTAGAATAATATCATCTAACAACTTAGCTTTTACTGTTTTATGTCTGACAACTTAGCTTATTAACAAAAACACATAACATAATTGCATAACAACACTTAAACAAATAAAGACCTACCAACCAATACAATTTAAAAGTAAACCTAACTAACAGAACTTATGCACATTTGCCTGTAAAAAATTTATATCCTACATACAGACATAACATAAATATATTAAAATCTAATTGCTAAGCAAACCAATGGTCATCTAAAGTTTTAAATAAAAGTATACCTGAAACATAAGTCTGGAATTATAGACAAGCAACAGATAGTTAAATCTATGACCAGGCAGGCGGCAACCAGACAATAATTAGAAAATAAACAACTTAATCTGACGAAAAAATGAACTTGACATCTTAGCTGACGACTTTTCCAATTTTAAATAGTTGGTGAAGACAGACAAGCATCACAAACAATACCCTAATTATTTAACATATTAAACAAATAAATTTAAAAGTCATAGCCAATAACCATAAATTAAATTACGGTTAATATTAAGTTTTATTTACAACTTAATTAAAATAAGTAGCTTATATTTAAAAAAAATTGTTATTTATTTAAAAAAACAAGCATCCGATAGGTGGGGTAAATAATTAATATTATTTAAATAATTTGTTAAAGTAATCAACTGAACACAAGTATTATTAAACACCACAATTTAACTGTTTAGTAAAAAAAATTGTATTATTTTTTTATATTTTTAAGTTAAATACTTTTTTAGAAGTTGCGATACCTAGTAATTGATGATTTCAAACCACAATTTTTTGTGCGTTTATCTGCTACTGCTACACTTCATGATTGCCAGCTCTTGATTTTCAGTATATTTTTGCAAGTTTTTTGGTTTTAATATGGGTTAGTTAATTCGGGTATTCGTAAGATTTTTGCTATTTTTTGCGATATATTATGTTTTCGAAACAGATAGTTTCTGTTACTACACCTGTTTACAAAAAATATAACACCTGTTTTAGGCACGTGATTATTAAGGTAGCACGTGATTAGCACGTGGTTAAAAGTAACATCAAGGTTTTAACAAAATTTGTTTCAATACGGGAATAAGTTGGGATGTTTTTATTAATTCTGTCAAATTTTAAAATAATATTTAAATAAAAAACATAAAGAAGTATGAGCAGTATTATTGGAGTTTGCCAGATGTGCGTTAGCTCTGATAAAGAGGCAAATTTTCTCCAAGGAAAAGAGCTAATAAGAAAATGCAAGGATCAAGGAGCTTCCATGGTATTTTTACCAGAAGCATGTGACTATATTGCTGAAAATACTGAGAAGTCTGTTGCTTTAGCTGAAAAAATAGAACCTTTTTCCTGTAAAGAGAATACTGTAAACAAAACAATATGTTCAAGATATGCAGATTTGGCTCGAGAGTTGAACCTGTGGATTTCTTTAGGAGGCATGCACAGAATGTGTAATGGTGACCCACCTGGATGTATAAGAAATACTCATGTAGTACTTAATACTAAGGGAAGTATTGTTTGTTTATATGATAAGTGTCATTTGTTTGATGTTGATATACCTGAGAAAGTTGCTTTAAAAGAAACCAACTTCACTGTTCCTGGAAAACAGATTGTGGAACCATTTACTACTCCAGCTGGTGTTTTGGGAGCAATGGTATGTTACGATATCAGATTTCCATTGATGTCGAGTTCACTTAGAAAAAAAGGTGCCGAGATTTTAACTTATCCTTCAGCATTTACTGTTCCAACAGGAAAAGCTCACTGGGAAGTCTTGCTTAGAGCTCGTGCAATTGAAAATCAATGTTATGTGGTGGCTGCAGCACAATGTGGAAAACACAATTCTAAAAGAGAATCATATGGTCACAGTATTGTTGTAAACCCATGGGGTAACGTAATAGGTTCTGTTAAAGATGAAAATGAAGTTGGTATGTTTACTGCAGAGATTGATATAGATTACCTTCATAAATTGAGAACTGAAATGCCTGTATTTCAACATAGTAGATGGGATCTTTATGACAAATAAAAACTACAGTGTACTCATTCAATATTTATGTGTTGTTGATTAAATGCTAATAAATTAATCAGTGTTTTTTAGGTTGTATATCTGTAATTAGATTTGCATTTCTTAAATTTATTTTTTGATTTTTATAAATATATTTTTTAAATATATGTTTATTACTTTGCTATAATTTAGGCCAATTAACTTAATGTACTTTAATTTCTTACTATTTTTATAATTTTGTATGTTTATATTTTACAGGTTGTTATTAGGAAGGTAAAAAGTAAAATTGTTTAAATAAAATGAATTTAAATGCAATTTGGGACAACAATGACAATGTTAAAGTTGGAATAATTGGAGGAACTGGAATGAAAGATATGGAGATTTTTGCAGTAGAAAAAACTGAAAAAATTGCAACTCCCTATGGAGATCCATCAAGTCTTTTAACTTTTGGAAAAATTCATGAAATAGAATGTGTACTTTTGTCAAGACATGGCCCTGATCATAGTATCATGCCAAGTAATGTAAACTACCGAGCCAACATCTTTGCCTTGAAGAAATGTGGTTGCACTCATATCATTGCAACCACTGCTTGTGGATCTTTGAAGGAGGAAATGGCTCCTGGGCACTTTGTCATTCTGGATCAATTTATAGATCGAACTTCCAAAAGGAGTTCAACCTTTTATGATGGAGCTGAGAGTAGTTTAAAAGGTGTTACTCACATACCAATGAAAAATCCTTACTCTCATAAACTAAGGGAAGTCTTAATTTCTGCATGTGAGAAATCTGAAATAGTTTTCCATAAATCGGGAACTGTGATCACCATAGAAGGACCGCGCTTTTCTTCTTATGCTGAAAGCCTCTTGTTTAGATCATGGGGAGGATCTGTGATCAACATGACAGCAGTGCCTGAGGTTGTCTTGGCAAATGAACTAGGAATCATGTATGCTTCAATAGCTATGGTGACAGATTATGATTCCTGGAGAGAGAGTGAAGAAGGAGTTGACGTTGAAAATGTAATGAGGGTCATGCGGGAAAATAAAATCAAGGCAACTAAGATTTTAAGTGCATCTATTAAAATCTTATCTGAACAAGACTGGAAGAAAGATATTGTGAAGGCCACTGCCATTGCTAAGGCAGCTGTTATGTGAAATTCTTTACTCTCCTTATAAGGTCCTAAGCTTAATATAAACTCCTGTCATAATGTTACTATGTTGAAAATCGTGTTGTTGTTTATGGATTGTTAAATATAAAAATCATTGTAATGTGGAAAAAGAAATACATTTGCACACTCGTACAGTTGCAGTAAGTTGAAAATTTCCACAAAGTTCATTATTTTTGCATGCAATGTTCTAAATCTTGTTATTATATTACCCACTATTACTTACCATTTGTTGCTCTAAATTTTTAGTAATTATCATACTTGAAAAATGTTTTTGTCTTAATCAATAGCTTCTTATTCATCAAAGTTACAGTTTCATTAATTATTAATTAAAGAGGTATAATAATTTTATTTAAAAGTTCGAAAATCCCTGCATTTACCATGTGACTTTACATTTAAATCTGAATGAGAAGTATTGTCAGAAATGAAATATATTTTAAAATAGCAAACAAGCCAATTACAATGGAGGTATATATTGTTCGTTTTTCATCTCGTACAGGTACAAAAATCAATTGTTGCACTTCGATAAAAATTTTTCTATTAATCATAGACTGTCCTTCTTTCACAGAGACTCGATAAAAGTGAATCACAAGCAAAATCCGCCATCCGATATCCCAACGGATATTTATGCAAGTAAGCACAATCCTGTCCACCACCAAAGTCGTTCGGTTCGCCCGGGAAAAAGTTTGTGTCTTTGGTGGTTGCTCTTTGACCGTCTATCCACCTCCACACCCCTTCCTCGTTCAAATCGTTTAAACCGATCCAGGTACTAAACCTAGTTTTTTCGGAGATTATATTTTCAGCAATATACCTGTTTATAAAATTATATTACAATTTAAAGTTATAATTTGTTATGTACTATCGTATTGTTGTGCCTTCATTTATTTATTCTTTAATTTTTTTTTTTAAAACGAGATTTTATTTTAGTTATCATAAAATTTATTTTGTTATTGATATTTTGAAATTGTCTTACTTTCTAGTTATGTTTGATCGAAGACCAACCGTTGCCAGATTTCCACCTTTACCTGCACAATATTCCTGCGACTGATTAAATGTTGCTCCATTCCTTCTTACCAGATATTCAAAACCATTGAAGATTGGAATCCAACCAACATCTACATTGAACGGTAATTTAAAACACGTTATCTTTTTTCGGAAATTTTAAAATTTTTTTCGTCGTTATTTGGCAAAAGCTAAGCAACAAAAATTCTGCCTATACGATATTATAGTGTTTTGGCTTTACGTTTACAAAATACAGAAAGACATGACCACCAATATATTTTACCTTGTTGTATTTTTTGTACAAGTCTCTGGGTATCATTTGTTGCCAGCAAAACCTCCGATTCCAGACTAGAAATTTTAGAAGTTAAATTGTGCACCGTTGCGTTTATTTTTCTATCCCGAATTTGTAGATATTCAACATCAGTTGTTATATTTGAGTGAGCGTCTTTCTCTGCTCTTTCGAACAGGGCTTGTATACGGTTTTTGTGGTTGTTGTTTGTGGTCTTAAAATACAGAAAGGGTTAGTTACAGCTGTTGGCTCATATGTTATAAAGAATAAGTATTGCAAACCTAACTTACGTCTATAAATGTTGTTACTGGAGTATTGTTAGTGGATATTTGGTGTGAATATTTTGGTGCATCATTTTTTTCCGGGGTAAACACCTAAACAACATTTAATATTTAAAAATTTATTTTAATCATGATAAAGTATTATTAGATCAGACAAATTTTTCAATATTTTGTATTTTTTTACCAAAATAGGCGGTAAGCGTTACTACATAAGATATTTTTATTGACTTATAATTACCAAAGAAAGCGAATATGTCTGTTAGACTTCCTTAGTACACAGAACAAAGATATCGGAAATAACATAACATGCCTTAAAATAACAACCACATTTATTTACGCTAAGTATAGTAAAGCTATAAAAGGACATCAGGTTATCAATTGCATCATTTTAAAGGTTTAAACAAGCGCTTACTTATATATGTTATTGTGTTAGTTCGTGCATAAAAAGTGAATACTAATAAGTCACGAAAATGTACATTCGCCGCACATTGCATGTAAATTAAACCTAGCGTTCGAAACACTGTATTGCCAATCCGACCTGTGCATGGGGCAATTAAACACGTTTTAAACATAAAGTAATCGTATAATAGTAATCATGTGGATAGAACATAAGATGTAGCGCTATCGTCACGTTGGTATATAACGTTTTGTTTGTTATACTGCCATAGGTTGACCCCAAAAGACGACCAATTTCTTTAATTGTATGAACTTTGGTCGACTCGTTTGCATTTAAAGATTTACATTTTTTAAGTTTATAATTAAGGAAAGAAACTTATCTAAACGCAACCAAAATTTTTAACGTTTTTTTCAAGAAATTTAATAAATGATTTAAATTTTATTATGTTTTATTTGTTAAATACTTTTTAAACTTACCTTGATGAACATAACGATGTTTAAGATTAATGACAACACTGAAAATACGCCGAAAATAATTACTGCAGTTTTCCATTTCTTTAATCCCAGAAGTTTTAAAGTATCTGTCAAAAAAAAATTACTTAAAAAATAAAAAAAAGGAATCGAGTAATAATCGCAATATTTAATTAAATATTGATTAATTCCATAATTTTGGAAATTTTATCATTTTTACGGTAATTTTTTTTAATATTTGTCAAAGAAAGAAGGTTTGGTTTAAATAATATAATAAATTATTAAAGACATAAATTGATTAATTAACGTTTTTGAAATTAAATTAAAATTTTCCGATTTTTATTGATTTTTAATTATGTTGTTGTTTATCAAAGTTTTACCAAAAATTCCTAAAAACACAACCACGTGAGCCGTAAAAATGACATCATCAAAATCGTTAAAAACGTACTTGGAAAAAATTCAAATGTTGAAATAATTTGGCATTGCGGCTTTAAGAATTATGCCTAAGTTTACGTATGTTAAAAATTACTCAAGTTCCTCACAAAATGTTTAAATTTTAACTAGCTTTTATTCACTTACCATTTCTAGAGTCTTCTTCGTTATTTTGTCGTCTCCAATTATTTAGTTCAATTCCCCGATTTCTGCTCATCTTTTTATATGTGGTTAAAATCAATTATTTTTTCCGAAATTTTCTTTAAAGCAGCTGATTTTAAAATCTTTATACAAAAAATATATCTTAAGATTATACTCTACCAATTAAGACAATATAACTAATTAATAATATAATGTTATAAGTTAATTAAGCTATTCGTTTAATAAAAATTATTTGGTATATAAAAATAAAAATAAACTTTTAAATGCTCGTATATTAAACGTCCGCTGTTCACTTCAAATCTTTATGACTAGAAACTGAATAACCAGATGTTATATACGTTAAATTGTACGACTTTCGTTTGCCATGCATAGTAAACGTGCGCAGCGCTTTAATATGTGACATGCCTAAAACTAATTAATCTTTTATGGCATGATTTAAATAGAAACTATAAAAATGATCGTATCTTACCTTCTTGATAATTTCCCTTTAAAAATTTATAAAGCACCTGTAGCATATATATTTTTGTTATTAACTGATGTTTATAAATTAATATTTATAATAAGCGTTTGCATTTTTTTAGAGTAGGTAATACATCTGTAACAATGTAATTAAGTATTTCTTTATTATTAAATTAATTGCCATCATATGTAAGTTAATTGCGTAAGAATATAAATACGTGAATATTTCTACTGGTTGTCTTCTTGCCAAAAGTCCAACTAAAGATTTTCAAAGAAAAACTAATTTGTGCAACGTTTATTAATGAAATGTGTCATAATATTACATTACTCAATAGTTTAGCATACGTAAAAATCGTGTGCTTCTTTAAGTATATAAAGAAATTAAACTTCGGAAGTTATAACAACGTTTAAAAAAACAATTTTTACAGTTTTTTTTTAACTCGAGCACATTTTTCACTTGTGTACAAATATTTTAATGAATTAAAAATATTTTAAAGTAGTTTTTAAAGTTCTTCCTTATTGATTGTTGTAATTTTCTTCTGTAAAAATTCGACAATTTCTTTCGCGTTATCAAACTTGGGTTCTTCTTTTAATGCGGATCCCTTGTAATAATGATAAGATGGAAATTGTTTAACAGCAAGGTGATAACAAACAACTGTGTTCATAAAAAAATTATACAGATTATGTTCTTACAATATCTTTTAATTTTACCTTTTAATTATATTTTTTGTAAAAATTGGAAAAGATTTTGTATTAGAGCTTGACAATTTTTTTTTGTAAAGGAAAATATAATAAGTTAATTTTTATGCCCATAAATTCACTTGGTTTTTAACATAAATTTCGACGAATTTACATCGTTATTCGTATGACCCAATTAGAAATATTTTTGTAATTGGTAATTACTCACGTCCTTGTTCAGGACTTCGATGACAGTCTACCGCCCCGACACCCACGTGACTAAGCGAGGATAAAATATCAGACGCGACCCGAAATTGTTGTCTGGGTGGTTTACATCGTGCGTAGAACAACGAGTGAAACATAATGACAGAGTGATCCTAAAATAAAACTAATTTAAATTGGCAATGACTTGTTAATAACGTTTTTGTTACAACAGATGTTGAATTTTTATATCTTTTGTCTAAACCATAATGTTTATACACTTTGAATTAAAGTAGATGTAGTTAAAATACGCTGTAGAGATTTGAGTTTTGTGGTTTAAAATTTTACTCACGTGACTCGTTAAGAAATCGGTAAACGTGGTGTTTCCGAGATGGGTCACGTGACCGTATTCCTTAGAAGACATGTCCTGCCAGGCAGTCGGGCGAGGTTTTTTAGCAAGTGATCTTCTTGGACTAAACAAAAATAAAAAAATTAGAAAGTTGTTTTTTTAGAATTTTATCTTCAGATTAGCATGTGCATCTTGTTGATAACTTTGTTAATTTATTTATGCTTTATATACAAGTTTTTAAATGTAACAAAGTTGATGTCCGACTTAACTTACTCTTTCATAAATGTTACAATGGCGGCTTTAGTAAAAGCTCCTTCATACTTGTACTGAAATTCACCTTTTCTATAAACCAAATTGAAACATAAACACCTATTCGACATTCTGTAAAAGTTAAAATTGCTTAAAAACATAACTTACCTAAAGTATAAAACTGTCGGAAAACTATTGATCGAATACTTTTTGCTTATTTCTTTTTCCCAACCAGCATTTATAGCTGTTAACTTTGCCGATGCGCTTACGTTATATAACATATCTGCTGCTTGTACATATTCTGGCTTCATCTGATTTAAACATATCTCACAAGCTGCAATCAAGTTGTTAGTTGTTATAGTACAGTGGCACATATTTTGTTGTTAAGTTTTGGATTTAGATTTTAACTAAATGATATCTTTTATTCAATTATCTTATTGATAATTTTTTTTTAATGGTAAACACAAACTTCAGAGTCAAATTAAATTTGCTTTAAAAAACTTACACTTTTAAGGCAAGGTTACAGGATTAATATACCGGCAGCGTGGTGTAGTGGTAAGAACACTTGTTACACCACACATGGGGTCATGGGTTCAATCCCCACTGATCTCATGCTATAGCGCCCTTGAGTAAGGCGCTATAAACGGTATGAACTCCTACTGAGCCAGCACTTAATCAGCAGTATAATTATGGGGCAATTATAATCTATAATATCCCAAACTGCCAAAGGCAACTCGAGACTGGGTCGGAGTAACTGATGTTACTCTATGTTTAGGTCGCGCATTTGACTTTCCCACATCGAGGATAAAGATATATACAATATGTTATTGTTAAAATACCGTTGATATAAAAGAAAACTAGAACGTCTCGATATTTGGCAAGATATTTGTCGAAAGTGTCGATGTTTAAGTGCTCTACTTGACTTGTTTCACTAATCCATTGCACTGTAGTTTCTGGTTTGTTCTTGTCCTCAACTGGACTGAACAAAAGTTATAAATTTGTGTTGTTTAAAAAATATTAAATTAAGTTTGATTTCATTGCAAAAAGCTATCAAGTTTTTGTTTGCCTGACTTGAGTAGTTAACTATAATTCAGTAATTTAACTTACTTGTCAATGAATTTAAGAAATGATTTTTTGTCTCTGGGGCCTTGATATTTAAATTTCTTTTCACCGTCTTTGAAATACCAAAATGTTGGATAACCCTAAAAAACAGTAAAGAAATTGTTTTAACCCTACGTGTATTGATTGAAATAAAGGCTCTTACCTATTTTAATTATCATAACAATTAACTTTATTCTTACACTCAAATTATAATTTTTGGTTTACCGTCAATTTAAATTCATCCATAATATTTCTGTGTTTAAATGCATCGATTATCCCAATCGAAATATCATAATCTTCATCGTCAACCTCGACTGCCGTTTGGAAAAACGGTCGCTTTGCTGTTTTACAAGCTCCACAGCCTTTAAATTATAACAATGTATGGTAGAAATATTAAGTATAGTCTAAACTCCAACTGTATTAATAAATTTTTTTGATTCAAGTTTTAGTTACGTTCACTTGGTTGAACAAACCTGGGGAATAAAACATGACAAACGCTTGACTTTTTTCCTCCAAGAAAGATCGTAAATTTGTCGAGTTCAATGACGTCACGGCACGTGGTTTTGATTTTAAAATTTCGTCACCCAGTTCAGTTTTGCTGGGTGCGCTGTTCGTAAAAAAATGTTTAAACCATATAAATAACACTAGGAATTAAAATAAAGGTTTTTTCAAGGGCACCTTGTCATAAATTCAACAACAGAATCAGTTGTTCTTTTTCCTGGATATTTATTTGCAAATTTTCCATTTCTGAAATTAATAACATTGATGTTAAAGTAACTTTTTGTCTTGCTTATTTTGAAAATAATCTAAGTTTACTTAAAATAGTAAAATAGGGATTGTATTACACATCTTACTCAAAATAAAGCATTGTTGGATATCCGTGCACCTCGTATTTTTTGAGTAAGTTTTTGTTCACACTACCATCCACAATTACTAGTTTTGATTTCGGGTTTTTAGTTACTAAAATGTCAGCAGCTTTCTGGAACTTCGGCTTAAACTGACGACAGTGACCACACCCTATTAAAATAATTGTGTTAAAGTTAACTGAAAGTTGTTATATTTTGTAATTTTAGGCAAAAAAACTTTAACCCAAAAACTTACATGACGTTTGGAACATGACTAAAACTTTTTGATGTTTTTTAATAAAAATATTAAAGTTGTCGTCGTTTAATGAAGTTATGTTTGTTTCGGGTTGCTGTAAAATTAAATCTTCCTTTTTTGGCTCTGTTGGTCTATAAAAATGAATTACTTGGTGCTTAGTTGTTGCTTGCAATCCTTGTGATAACATTAAATATTTATGTGTATACTAGTTGTTATTTTTACTTTCTTTTTATAGTTTAGTGTGCTAAGGACAATGTTTAACAAAGTATCATACGTTTTTTAAGCACTTGATAATCGTATATTATAATAAATGTGTTTAGGAGCTATTAAGAAAATGTGTATTGTTCAGAATTGCCATTTAAAGGTGTTAGTTTATATAGATTGCGCTGTGTTGTAAAAAAGTGCATTCCACCACCTACTTTTTCATAAACTCAACTATTGCATCGGCAGATGGGCTTCCGGTGTATTTAAACTTATACTTGCCATCCCGAAAATAAGCAAAAAAGGGATACGAATTTATATCAAATTTTGCTTTTAAATTTTGATCTAAAACAAAAAAATAATAATTTATTGTTTTGTTTTGTAACAAAAAGGCGTTGACTAAATTACTTTGTGCAATGTTAACGGCAACCAAGGTAGCTTCAGGTTTTTCGTCATCTAGTCTCGAAGCAGCCTCTTCGAATGGTCGTCTTATTTGCAAACAAGCAGAACAAGCTGTTTAAATAAAAATGGTTAAATAAGTTGAGGTTATTTAAAACTTGGTAGTGTTTAACTTTGCTTACTGGGCGAATAAAACACGACCATCATATATTCTTGTTCTTTTGCAAACTGGTCAAAACCTTGATCACTTAAATGATAAATGTCGTCTGCCGATTCTTGCATTGACCAATCAGGATGAGTTGTTGGTGTTTTTGGTTTCACTGGACTGTGATAAAATATTTCACGTTAATATTACTATTTAATTAAAATTCGGAATACTATTTCTGTTAATCCAAAAAAAATATTTTAGTTTTCGAACTAAGATTTGTTTGCAGTAATATAAATTTTAAATTTGTTACTTTTTGGCGAATTCCAATAGATCTTGGCTTGCTCGAGACTTGGTGTATTCGAATTGTTTGATACCATTATAGTACCAGAATATTGTAGGAACCCCCATATCCACTGTCCAAACTCGATAAATTTCTTCACCGTAAATTTCGCTGTCGATCACGGCCACTTTAACAGGGATCTTTGAATATTTAAAACATCAGTTTAGAAACAACGTCGTCTATTTAATAGATGCCTACACATTTTAAACTATACTGTATTATTGAAAATAAAACATTAATTATGTGTTCGTTTATATTTAAAATGTAATACTGTTTTTTGCAGCCAAAGAAAAGGTAACCTCTTGATCGATCAAGGCTTTGGCGCAATCAGCTAATTCCTTTCTGACTTGTTGGCAATTTGGACAATCTTCGCTGTAAACTGTCAACAATACTTTAGGATTGGAGTGAACAAATTCGTACCAGGATTTATCTTTTATAAAAGTAAGTGAGATTAAATTTATTTAATTAATAAACTAATCTGATATTTAGCTATGATATATACACAAATGTTTTACAAGTAGCATAACCTACTTTTCCGTGTTAGAATATGGTAGGGTAAACAAGCAATATTTTTTTGGTAATTAAATACAGCATTTATAAGTTGAAAGTGTTATTCTGAATTTTACCAGTAAGATGATGTAGTAGTTCTGCGTGCTTAATATTTGTCCAAAACTTGGTGGTGTAGTTCGCTGCCAATGTTTTGTTTTCGTTTAATTCGACGAATTTGACAAAATCTTTTGCCTATTTTTCAATCGTTATTAGATAAATATTTTCCACAAATAAAACATATTTAAATATACTTTAGATTTTAACTAAAGTATGCACAGTTAAGATTTACTACTGATAGGGTCAAATGCAAAAAGTTTACGTATAGTTAAGTTAACTAACCCGAGTTTTACAAATCTTGAGTAACAATTTATGACTTTAGGCATAAAAAAAAATTTACTCCAGATTTTATTAAACTCGGGTTGATGTTTTTCCACGTTCTGCATTTAAACCAAGCCTTTAAGTTATTCAGTAAGTATTATAGCTCAGAAAGACCTAAAGGTGCAGCTTCATCTTTTATTAGTTTTAAACTTAGTAAACATAATGACCGTTATTTGATACAAAGACGAGTACTGTTTAAATAAGTTGCAACATAAAATAGTTGAAAGAAAAGAATGTAATTACTAATTTGATTAGATTGATAGCAAATAAAATTTAATAAATAGTTATTTTTACAGACTTAAAGCGACAGATTGAATGATTAAAGAACATATTTATATTATGTTAGTATATATAAAAAAACAAAATTATAAAGTACTTACGTTATACAAAGTATTAGGAATTTACAAATTATTAAAAAAACCCTTCATTGACATTTGATCCTTAAAATTAATATATAATTTACATTTGATTACATAATAAAAAATATGATAGTTAGTTTGATACAGATTGTACTAAGAACGCTGCAGTTAAGGTTAGGTTTTAAAAGATGCAGAAGTATTAGTCTAACATATAAATTAATGCTTCATAACACTAACAGCTACACTAGAAAAGGTTTACTATTTAAAAAATTTGTAAATTTGTTGGTAATATGAGTTAGATAAAATATTTATAGTTCACTTTTCACTATTCCGCTTTTCTCGGAAAGAAAGTCCACGAAACTTTTTTCCTGCTCCGTTTAATAATTGACAAAGAAAGTTTTTTCACCAATGTTCGGTTTACAAAAATCAATTGATTTTTGTGATAAAAATGATTTGATGAAGGCAAGAAGTACATAAAAATAAACATTAAAAATATGTTTAATTTTTTTTTAACTAAATGCTTATCCTTCATTTATATTAACCCATAACCATGTATGCTACATCTAATTGTTAAATGGCAAGAATATAACAAAAAAAGGGAGAATTTGATGAAAAAATGCTACGTACCACTCTGCCTCCACCATATTTCTCTTCATTCTTCCCGTAATTGAGATAATAAAATGTTGGATATCCTTTAACTTCATATGTGCTACACACCTCCTTACTTTTGGTACAATCTACAGCAGCAAGCACAACCTGAGAAAAAACAAAAACTTATTTTCTAGTTCCCTTTTTAGCAGGATTTATATAACTTTGGATATACTGTTTACCTTGTTGTTATCAGCAAATTGAGATGCTGCATTAACATATTCAGGTTTTGCTGCTTTACAATGGCCGCACCCTAAACACAGTTTGGGGATTAATACAGTAAGTTAGTTTGTGAAAACACATTCTTTGAAAGGAAACTTACAAGGAGCATAAAACATTACAAGCGAATGCTTCTTCTTTCGAACCGCAGCTTTAAAAGATTCATCGTCGAGATGTAAAACATTTGATTCTACCTCACTCCAATCTTTTTCTGGAGGAGGAGGCTCGCTTGGACTAAGAAAAAAAATGTTACCAGAGTTAAATAAAGTTGTAATGTTCTTAATGGTTTAATACAGAGAAATTATTATACATGAATTTCAAAAAAAAAAAAAACCTCACTAAAACTTGGTTTTAAAATTAAATTTTGAAAATCAAAAACTTTAATATTATTTTCACATTTTCACAGTTAGGTACGGCAAAGGTTTTAATACAATTTTGGGAATTTGACAATTAATCTTACTAGACTAACAATACAGGGAAATATATAATTTCCTAAATTGGTTTTAAAGTATTTTATAATCATACTCGGCAGCTTTGCCACGTTTCGGGTTGTTATATCCACTTATTGGTACTTAAATTTAATTGATGGTTATTTTTCAATTAAATTGTGCGTTTTAATAATATGACATTGTTTAAAGTGGTATCATTCAACTTTGCTAACAAAAGTTTACCTATATCATAATAACAAAAAATTTCCATTTCATTTTTACAAATTTCTGATCTAACTAAAAGTCTTACTTTTGAATGTAAGCAACAATTCCCTCAGCATCTCTCTTAAATGCACCGGAAGCATCATATTTCTTTTCTCCATTTTCAAAGTAAATTATCGTTGGGTAGCCTGTTACCTGTTAACACAAGTATTAATATATAAGTTTTACCCAAAACAACCTTAAGCTTAAGCAAATGTAATGTTACTTACCTTATATCTGTCACCGAATTCTCTGTATTTAGTTGCATCCAAGGCAGCCAACTTTCCACTGATTTCTTGTTCTTTAATTTGAGTTGCTGCTTTGTCCCATTCTGGTTTTAGATTTTTACAATGGCCACACCCTTTTTAAACAAAAAAAAACAATAGTATTGTAACAGAAAAGAGATTTTACTAAAACCTTTAATGATAAACATTTTCTTACATGGTGCATAGAAAAACACTAAAACCTTCTCATTTTCTGCGATAAAAGAATCAAAATTATCTCCGGTTAAATGATCAACATCATTTTCCATGTCTGACCACTCAACTTCTGGTTCCTTTTCTTTAGGAGGTTGGGGACTGCAAATTAAAATAATAATAAAGTAAAACCATTATGCTTCATATTGTTAAATTTACAGTCTACAATACAACTTACTCATTCAACCAGCCCTCCAAATCTTCCTTCTTATGGCCAGCTCCATATTCAAATTTCTGTTTTCCTTGGCTGTTTAAAAATAAATACAAAGTTCAGATTCAAAAATATAATTTCTAAGTGCAATACTCTAGTAAAAATAAACTTACTCAAAGTAGATGGACTTTGGAAAACCAGTGACGTTGTATGTTTCTCGAATGGATGTTGCATCTTTCATACCTTCCGCATCAACGCCAGCCATTATCTGAAATAATATCAACTCTTAAATAATCTGTTTTTGCTTGGCTTGGGTAGTGCTTAATAAACATAACTTGTCAACTTACCACTTTTCCTTTAAGTTCTGTGGCAACCTCTGCAAAAACAGGCTTGAAACGCTTGCAGTGACCACACCCTTTAAAAGAAAATTTGCAACTTTAAGATAACCTTTTAATGTGATTTTACTGAAACACATTTAAATGAATGCAGTCACATGTTTAATACTTACATGGTGCATAAAACATGACCAGCATGGGTTTGTTTTTGTTTATCAACTTGTTAAGTTGTTTTTCTGATTCAATTTGAACAACATCTTTTGCAGATTCTTCTTCAGACCATGGCCCATCTGACTTTGGGTTTTTTAAGAAAGCCACAATTGACTATAACAATTAAAAAAACAATGTTTTTTAAAGGTTGGTGATAAATGGATTAAGGATTTTTTGTGTTTTCAATTATACTTATGGTATAGACTACCTTGACAGTAAATCTTCTGTCATATGCAGAACTGAATTCCCCATCTTTATAATGTTGAATGTCAACTGGCTTTGGAGAAGCCTTTTGTTTTTTGCAAAGCTGAAAATCATATATTATAAGTTGAAGTGCAGTATAATAAAAATATCCTATTTTATAAATAGAAATATATACATATGTCTTTAACATAGTGTTTTTGTTGTACAAATTAAAACGCTTAATAAAAGTTTATTTTAAACCTTTTTCCCTTCTTTTGTGCTACAATCTACCCAAGCCAGTGTCCCAGTTCCCTTTGAAATGGATGCTGCCTCTCCAAATATGTCAAACTTTTTTGTTGCTGCAGATTCTGGTTATGGAAAAAGCATATTAAAAAGATTACACAAACAAAATATAGCCAATTTTGAAAGTACACAGTATACACAAATTTAAATAAAGACATATCCTTGCTGATTTTCTTTGTGAAACTTACCATTTTCTGCAAACAATACTAGAATGTTGGTTTTAGTTCTTAAGAGTTTTTTGAAGGCTTTAATTGTTTCGATTTCTTCCAGAAATTTAGTGTTGTCAGATTTCTTTTTCGCTTCCACACAAACCAAATAATTTAAAGTTAAACAAAAAAACAAGGTCAACATAAATCGAAACATCGTCATGTTGAACAAAACCTAAAAAGCAAGTGCACAACATGACGTTAAGTTTTGTTTATCTATTACATTAATTATCTTTTACTTCCGGCCTGCCCGTATGTACATACAAAATAACAAAAAATGTACCTTATACCTTAACCCTTGCAAAAATCCTTGGCTAGGTTAATATTTATTTTTTTAAATTGATGTTTAAGGTGATTTACCATTCATTATACTGTTCAACACCGGTTTTACTACAAATTTCAAAATGTAAATATGTAATCAGCTGTTTCCGGGTTGTTAGACACGTGTGTATTATTTTTCCCACGTCATACCGTTTCTTTTTTCGCATGAATAGTTTTATTTTATTTAGTTTGTCCCCCTTTTTGTTCTAAATCCGTTGTTTAGCTAACACTTACTAAGTTAGCTAAATTCGTATAATATACTAACAAATAGGAGCAAAATAGGTTATAATCAAATTTGCTGTTTTAGATTTTTTTTACTGATATTGTCTGTGTAAATATTAGGAATGTTTGTGTACACTTTTTATATTAATAAGAATTATTTCAGTATCAACTAGTGAACAAATTAGCAGAAAAAAGTTGTTAGTCTAGTATTCATTTATAATATAAATTGTCTTTTGATTTGTGCGTAAGGTTCCACTTACTAGGAAACATGACAGACGAGAAAATGAAAAACGCTAGAGGGCAATAAACTTCTATAAATTATTTTTACTTCTATAAATTATAGTTGTTGGTAAAATTATAAATTGAACACATATAAAAAAAAATTAAAGAAAAGAAACATTAAAAATAACGTATGTGCCTATACGAATCGTTAGCACATAAGAATCTGCAACATCGTAATAGCCAAGATGATATAAACTAAGGAGGACTGATATCCAGTAGCACTTGATGTGGTAGTCATTAATGTCGTACTGATCAAACCTACTGTTGAACTAGTGGTGTCAGCAGTTGTTGATTGTGTTGTGGTTTCATCAGACAATTCGACAAGACTTTCAGCTAAAACTTCAAGAGATCCGTTGTTAGGGGCAGGCTCTAGACCAAGAAGGTGGCACATCAAGGGATAAATATCAATATTGTCAAATCCTTTTACCTCGTAATTTTTCTGCATAGAAAAAAAGGTCAACCCAAAAATATAAAAATTGTTTATAAATGTACTTACCTTAAAAGACGGCCCAATACTATAGTATGTCGTTCGCATTTCTTCCAAATCGTTGTCATACCCATGCTCCCCAGTATTAATATGCAGTACAAAAAACTGAAATTAAAAGGTAATTGGTAAATAAAATAATAAACGTCTTGCGTTTAAAATTTAAACAAAAATATTTTAACGGCTGCACTGCCATTGTATTTATAGAAACTGTTGGTTACAATATTTTAATTCAATACTGACAAAGTCACCTGATATACAGACCAACCAGGTTCGGCTACTACAACAATGGATGGAACGCGGTCGTTGTTTTTGTAATGCCATTTATCAGGAATTTCGTCTTTAAGATACACTTTCATATTCTTGTTCCCTTCTAAATATTTATAATTTAACATAGGTAACATTCGTTAAACACCTTTACAACCAAATCTCACCTATTAACTTTTCTTGGACATATTCTTCTTCTCCAGCTTGAGGTTGAATCAAACCCAATGGTCCGTAAGCAAATTGAAAGTCAATTAGAGTTTGGTTAACATAGGTAGCAAGTGATATAGTTTCATTTGTATCTTTGTTTATTTCGTACATACCGTGATCACTAAGAAAGTGTAAAATATGATGTTTTTAAAAGAGGAAAAGTATTAATATGAACGTTCTATCGAATCAAATATTGATAGAGTAAGAATTTGTCGTGTATAGCCTTACTAAAAATGTTTATCTTATCTCTACCTTGTTATTATAATGTTTAGATTTTCGGTCAATCCAAATGCTTCTACTTGATCGATCATGTACATAATGGTACGACTTAATAACGGCATCATTTTCGTTTCAATTCTACGAGTATCAGGGCCCATGCTGTGGCCGAACGAATCGGGCTAAAATATAAAAGTTAGGTTTATTATTATGTTTCTATTCAGAACAAAAATATAGTTGGTGCTGTTACCTGCTCAAAATAAAGAGCAATCATGTCCAGATCATCTTCGGTGAACCACACCATTGTGTCATTAATTCTTTTCTGCCAATCTTCTTCTTCTTTTGGGGTAGATGCTTCTTCAAGAATTGACTTTGTTGCTCCGACTCCGCTGATGTTGGCATAACTTCCAGGATACAAATAACCCCCACTTTTCAGCCCCTTAATTTTGGGAAAAATAAAATGATTAAGGCAATGATAAAAAATATGACACAGGTTCAGTATATACAAAACCTAGCGCAAATATACTTTTAAACTAGTGGTTGACATATACTTGTTATATTATTTATTTAGGTTAAATACCTCCCACATTTAAAATGAAAGTTTAAACTATGACAGTGTTGTTTTAATTTTGACGAAGCATTACATCTTTATAGACTTAAACAATATTTACTTGGTTCACTGCGGTGATCCAGATAGGTTCGGCGCCATTGTCCCACCAATCATTAACAGCCAGGGTAGAATAAAAGGTCGACCTTGCGGCGCCTTCGCTGATGTTATATTCGCAGTTGTGTAACACACCATGTGACTCAGGGTGCAACCCTTCCAAAATAATGTGTTTTTAATTGCAGTATTAATTGAATGCTTTTTTTAACTTTTAAAGGTGAATATAAACTCCATTGATCCTTGCTGCATATGGTTAATGTATTATTTTTAATTACTTCTTTAACAAATCAATTTACCTGTTGCAATTGTAAAATGATTGGGGGAGGTTTGAGTAGGGAAGGCTGGTTTCATGTACTCTGCTTTTACACCGTTTTCTCTCAGATATTTTAACCCTTCTAATTCGGGAGCCCGATCCGAATAGTCCCACCTAAAATAATCGCATTGTTTGCGTAAACAGTAAGACCAAGGGTCTTAAAATTTTTCCTATTGTTAACGTTTGTGTTGTTTTTTGTTTACATTTTTTAAAAATTTTGGTGGTGCAGTTGGTCTGCAATCTTAATTTAAAACGCGGTTTAAAAATATTAAAAACAAGCTTTGCCGTCACTTTAATAAATGATGACATCACAAACAAATTACACGGCGTTTCAAACATTTTTGATGGCATTTCAAAGACTGTAACACTTTATAACTTGGATTTTGCAAAAAGAATTTTAATTTTGTAACATACCTAAATCCATCAAATGATACTAATAATAGTTTGTGATGCTCCTTTTTAGTGACTACCGCCCCCGATGTAAATATAATTAACAAAAGCAAACTTATAACTGCACCGTTTAATTTTCCAGCAGCGGCCATTTTTTATTGCTAACTGTTTTAAATGACTCTTTTAAAATTAATTTAAACTGTTTAAAGTACAATTTCTACATTGAAATTAAAAAAAATAATTTCCTATGTAATAAATTTTTGTAAAACACTTGACTTCGTTAGTTATGTCCTGCTAAGTAAATGTGCTAAAGCCTATCGGAATGACGTCATAAACTTTATTTGCAAACAGCTACGCGTATGTAAGCTGTAAAATTGTGCATAAATATTTACTAACCAAACTATAATGTTTGTTAAATCTAGTTAATATATTTTCAATGACGTAATCAAATTTATTTTCATAGTTGGTGTTTGCGATATTTGATTAAAACATTTAAATTACTGCGGAGCAGCGTTATTTTTAAATTAAAACATTAACAAAAAATTGTCACACACAGATTAAGAACGTTTTTTTTAAATAAATCATATATGTAAAAATACAAAATTAATTTTTTTGTTTTTTTTCTGAAATACATGTTAAGTTAATGTTATAATACACATTAAATGAATTAATCTTACTTTTTAGATATCAAAAGTGGATGTAAAGGGTCTTGGTCCTTAAAACAAAAGTGATTCATTTTATTACTCTTAGGAACAAGTAATCATGGCAGAAAAACAAACATGTTTAGAAATGGTTTATTTACGAAGCAAAGGTAAATTTACGATTGATTATAGTTAACCTTGCTTTCTGATGTCGCAAGACCTTTTTATCTTTATACATAAGTTAGCATGTTTAAATTAATTTTAAAATTTTAATTCAAATAATTTTATTTTTAAATTTTCTTTGATATATAATAGAACGCAACCATTGGGTTAAACTTAATTAGAAAATTTAATTTATAAAAAGGGAATCAACAAAAATTGTTTAATTTTGTATGTGATAAAGATTTTTTTATTTTCAACGAACAAAAAAATATTTCGACACAGGAACTGAGGTTTTTGTTAGTTAAGTTTAAAATCTATTTTTATTTGGGTGGGGCTATTGGGGGTGCTTTCTCTGTTAAACGGCGGGTTAATAAAAATGTTGATATTTTGATTTCTCAAACGGCGTGAAAATCGGACGTCAGAAAATGTTCGTCATTTGAACGTCAAGCCCGTTTTAACTAATAAGAAAAGCATTATTATGCTCAATGATCTGACAAAAATCATTCATTGGAATTTCATACCAATTGATACATTTTTTTTAAATTTCGTATTGTATACCTATAGAAAACTTTGGGTGGTCAATTAAAATGTTTTATATTTAAACTAACACCCAAACAAATTTTTTTTAAGTATTTAATATAATATTTAGGACAACAAGTTAATAAGTGGTGATGGCCGATTTTGTTAAATAATATTTGGATTTTTAAAATGTCAGATTTTTTTTTTCAACTAATATAAATAATTGTTCATATATATTTTGTATTTTATTATTCTCACTTTATTTCTTATTGTTAAACAATTTAAATTGTTTGGTACTTTTTAGTTTGGGCTAACCAAATGACGAATGTACCAAAAATGTCGCGCTAAAGCCTTTATTACGCAATAAGGGGGTGATAATGTCGCCGAAAATACGTTGGCGTTTTTGTGTTTAGGCGGGGCTTTTTACGTCGGAACGACTCACTCTTTTTAAGTCTACCGTGACCCCTTTTATTTAAGGTATCATGTACGAACAAAGCAAAAAAGATAACTACACAATTTTGAAATCTAATTTTAATCCCCCGATTTCTATAACCTATCAAACGTGTTTGGATTGGGATAGGCAAAAATGCTTTTTGATATTGCATTGCCAATTTTTATTTTTGCCTTTATTAGGTTCGATATGCTTTGCTGAAAATGATTAATTTCTTTAAAAATAATTAGTCTGATTCAAAAATATTTTTATTGCACCTTTTGAAAACACAAATTTTGTTTGCTTTGATATTCCGCTAAACCAAAACACCTTTAGCATATAACTAAAAACAAAATCATTATGGTAGAATTTTAATTTCCAGTAAATATTTTTTAACCCCAAATTATTTAAATATTACGTGCCCTTTAGTTAAAATTTTAGGTAGACGAATAAATAAATACTTATTTACAAAATTCAGAAAAAAATATAATTTATCATAATTTTTTTTCAGTTTTTGTGTAAAAAAAATTACAGTTTATTAATATTTTTCCCATTATTTTTGTCATTATTTATATTTTTTTGTTGCAAATTTTTTTTTTAATGTTGTCATCGAAAATTAAATTCTCAAATAAGTTAACAACTGAATCATTAAGAATTCATATTTTATTAAGTTTTAGATTTATTTAAAAACCATAAACCAATTTAATATATTTTTAAGTATGGGTGTAAATAAAAATTTAGGCTTTTTAATTGACCACCCAATTTGAAAATCTATATAATAATAATATAAAAGATTTTTGTTAACGAATCCTTCTTACAAAAATAAGAAAACGTTTTTTTTCAATTGGTATTAAATCCTAATGAATGACGGTTGTCAGATTGTTAAGAAAAAAACAAGCTTTTTTTATTAGTTAAGAAGGGAATATTGCGTGACGTTTCTTTAACGAACATTTTCTAAAATTAACCTTTCTTAAATCTAAGATTTCACGCCCTTTGAGAAATAACAATGCCAACATTCTTATTAATTCCTGTGCTAAATAAAGAAATGGCACCGATAAGCACCACCCAAACAGAAATAGACAAAAAGCGAAATTTTTATTTCCCGGGAAATATTTTTTTGAGCAAAACAATTTAAAACAATCCGGATCTTTATCTGATAATTATGTTTTTAAAAGAACTTTTACCTTAAATTATTTTTTTAAAAATCTAAAATATTTTGACAAATAACTGTTTTAAGGAATTTTATTTTATTTTTTTAAAGGTATTTTAGCTTGTTTGAGTAATTAGAAAATTTATAGACCGCGCAAAAATTAACACCTTTGCTTTATAAAAACCAATCAATACAAGCGTTTTAAGATTTTTCAATCCTGCTTTTTTGTAAAATTTATTTGGGCGACAAAACCAATATTACCTGTGTTGATATAGGGTTTAATACGACGCCGTCGCTTTAATACCTTTACGGGTATACGGTGTTTTTCGGGTTAAAAGTATAAAAACAATCATGTAATTTTTAAGGAGAATTGTCGACCCAATTTTAAAATATTTGCTATATTACTTTAATAAAATTCCCCCGAAATTGCTTTATTTCAGCATCAAAACACAAAAAAATCCTAAAATTATAGGTTTTTTCCACTTGCATTTTTTAAATAAAAGACGAAACATTTTTTATTATTTTTTCGGTTAAATCTGACGATTCTTAAATATTTTAAAGTAATCTTTCGTATTTTTTTTACCTTTTAAACGTTGTTTTTGACTAATATGGTTTACCACCTATTATGGAATAATAATATTCCTGATTTGTTGACTTTGCGATTAAAATTAGGCAGCTGCTACAAATCATGTTTTAAAAGTTTAAGCTAAGTAAATTAGATTTTATAATTAAGGAGTTCATATAAAAAGAAGATAATATCATTAGATCTTATTCATTTCACGAATTCGTGCGTTTTAATTTCGTTTCAAATTAATTCATGATCAAAAAATTCTTAACAAACTATTACCATTTTGTTGAAAAAGGGCATTCAGAAGTTAATAAAATCATTACTAAAATTCTTTTATGTAAAACCCAGCCCACGATTTACAGTTGTTGAAATAAAATTAGATTTTCAATTGTGTAATAATCTTTCGGAGTTAATGGTTTTTACTCTATAAACAAGGAACCCAAAATGTTAAGGGTCATGGTAGACTTGAGCACATTAAATCGCTTGACGTAATAGGCCCCTCCTCTCCTATATCAAAATAACTATTTTTTCATATTGCGTAATATAGACATGGGTGCTCGACCCAAATATTTTTACTAAATTTTTGTGGAAAATTTTTTTATTTATTAAATATTATTTTAATTTTATTTTAGGTTTTATTGGCTATTACAAAAATCTTATTAAAAAAGAGCGTTTTTTAAATTTTTTTTTATGTTATATTTGCGTATAAAAGCTTAAATTTTATTCGGGTAAAGTTAAAGGATATAAATTATGAAAACAAATTTTATTCGTAAAAAAAGTATTATTGATGTCAGTAAAATTGTTTAGGATGCCAATTCCAAAAAGTTGTTAATATTTTTGCTCTAATATTTCTTTTATTTTGCGTGCTATAACAAAAAAAATACACATTTTTTGCTTGCCCTTTTAGTTAGCATTTCTAAAAAAAAACTAGTTTAATGTACCGTAACTTTTTCTCGCTCAAATGACGTCATCAAATGTTAACATTTTTTCCGATTCTTCCAACCTTAAAATTTCAACGTAACTTCCTGCTTACCTTTTTTTCTGGCGGTTTCTAAAAGGGTATAAAAAGGGGGATACATTTGGGAAAATTATATTTTAAAAAACAAGTGAATATAGAGAACAGCAAATTAGTAACCAATCGCATAAGGTTTTAAATTTAATTTGTTTGTTTATTAAGATTACGAAAGCGTATATAAGTTAAAATAACTTTTAATTTGCTGAATAAACATTTTTTTAAATTTAAACAAAGAAGACGAAATTATGCTAAAGGCTCTTTTTCTTGTTTTTTGCCTTCTGGCTCTCGGAAGCGTAAATGCTCAAACTATTGATCAAAATGCTGGTAAATTTTTAATTTAATTTTCAGAAAAAATTAAATATTTTTTTTTGCTAACTTTAATTTTTTTTGGTTTTAGTTATCGTGAGGTTCCAGGTTCTTTTCCCGGGCGCGTCTGTTGTGCCTCCACAAAATTTAACGTTTCCCGACACAGCTTTTTTCAATTCAAGTGTTGCGTCGACTTTTGTAGCTGATGCAATTGCAAACGGGACCAACATCAACTCAAGTACGAATTTTAATTAACTTTGTTTTAATAATTTTCTTTATTTAAATATTTATGCGAACAATTACCAAAAGAACTAACTAACTAACATAAATTATAATTTCAGTCTCTGCTAATATTTGTATGGATCAGATGATGTGTGATCCAAATGCTATGTGTACCATCACGGGAAATCACCAATATCAATGCACATGTAATACTGGCTACACAGATATTAGCACCCTTGCTATCGCAACCAGAAATCCTCCAACAACATTAGTACCTCCAGGAACGGCTTGCAATGGTATAATTTTTATGTTTGAAAATTATAAAAAAATATATTCTAATTTTTTAGTTTTTGTTTAACTTTACTAGTATAAGTCTAGTATAAGGATAATAACTTATTGATATTTTTATAGAAACTAACGAATGTTTGAGTGCTACAGCTTGTGGAGTGGTAGGTGCGGGTAATTGCACTAACACAGTTGGTTCATTTACTTGTGCCTGCAATACTGGTTACAATGTTACAGGAAATACTTGTACAGGTAATCTTGTTTAACTTATTTTAAGACTTAAGATGTGAATTAAGTTTTCCAAGGTGGATAATCTTTTTTTGAGGAAACATTTGCAAATGTCAAAAATTTTTATTTTTTAGATTTTGACGAATGTGCGGCGGGAGCTCATAATTGTGGTATGAATGCTGATTGTATAAACTCAAACGGTTCGTTTTCTTGTGTTTGTAGCACCGGGTATACGGGAAATGGATTTGGATGCAATGGTAACTTATCTATAAATTGACTTTTATTTAAAAATTATTTAAATTCGTTTTTCTGACCAATTTAACTTAATAAACACGTGCCTGGTTTTGTCTTGGGTTACTGATTAAACTTATTTTACAGACACGGACGAGTGTTTGTTATCAACTACTTGTGGTGGTCGCGCTATTTCAACTTGCACAAATTCGATTGGAAATTTCTCGTGCTCTTGTGTGTCCGGTTATTCGAACGCGACAGTAACGGCGTGCATAGGTATGCTTTAAAACAAGATTTAATTAATATGATCAAAAAGTTTAAAATGTTTAAACCGATATATATATTTTTTAAATATGTATTTTACTGAAAAAAAGTGGGGCCTAGTTATGTTTTTTTTTTTATATATTTATCTATAAATTTTTTATTTTAGATGAGGACGAATGTACAATGATGACGGATAATTGTGATGGCAATGCAACTTGTACAAACGCCCCTGGAAATTTTAGTTGCGCTTGCAATATGGGTTATATGGGAAATGGAACTCTTGGAAATTGCGCAGGTGAACTATAAATATTTATTTTGGGTTCATGTCGCACTAATGCAACATTATTGCCTATGAACTCAAAGTTGGTGATAGCTTAAAACAACTTGACAATCACATAGTTGAAAAAAATATTTTTCAAACCATTTTTGAATAAGTTTATTTAAATTAAAAGTTAATGGTGGTATAATTTTTTTTAGATATTGACGAATGTGGGGTATCACCTACTCTTTGTGATTCAAATGCTGCATGTGCGAACAGTGTGGGAAGCTTTACTTGCACTTGTAACAACGGCTTTCAAGGAAACGGGACTTCTTGCACAGGTAAAATGCAAATTAAGAAACGTGGTAAAGACAAATTGCATTCGTTCTGTTTTGCTAATACACATGTATATCTTTAAATAGCCTTGCCTTCAATCAATTATTGCTACACTGCACAGTTTGTGACTGCTGAAACACTGACAGGAACTGTTGCTGGAAGAGCCGCTTTAGTGGAAGCGAATGTAAGTTTTACTTTATCATTAGTGTGGTCATTAATTTAAAATATATTTAAGTAACAGTTTTTTGAAAAGTTACTTGTGAAAAAATTAAAGTGAAGTATTATGTAGAAAACGTTATTTTATATTTTTTACCGTTTTTTTATATATTTTAGATTACTTCAATTTTTGAAACTTTACGAGCGGACTCTAGCCTTAACTTTTTTTACAACACAACAACAGTTACTTTAAATGAGCTGCAATTACCACCTTCCAACAGTGGCACCCAATTTGTCGCTACCGCTTGCTTTATACAAAACACACAATCAGCGGACGATTTTACAGCCATTCTTCAGAACTTCAACCACTCAACCTTGCAGATCGACGGATTTCAAGTTATGTTCGCGGGAGGTAATATTTTTATTTAAGACAAAATTTAAAAAGAATAACCAAATCTTTTAAACAACATAAACAACCGCTTTTTAAAACATTTCCAAGCAAATATTCTTTCAAATTAATTTCCATTGCTTTTTTAAAACATTAGCCTAAAATTTTTATATTTTGTTACAGACATTGACGAATGTGCCGAGTTTTCGAACTGCACGCACATAGCAACGCCAACAAGAGCGACTTGTGTTAATACGAATGGAAGTTATTTATGTATGTGCAACGAAGAATTTTATGATACTTCGGCTTCTCCGAGCACAGAAAATGGAACCAGTTGTTGTAAGTAATACCTGAAATTCAAACCTTCCTTTAAACAAATATTTCGTTGTTATTTGCTATGTTCTGTACTAGTATCCATTGAGTTGAGTAATTCATTTATTAACATAGATTTCTTTTTCAGCATTGCCACTTAACTTTACCTGCAGCATTAACTCTTTAACTGTCAACGTGGTAATTCCATATCTCAATAACCTTGGTATTAACGAAACTGAAGTTTTTATCGGAAGCTGCACGACTGGAGTTGTCTCTGGCGATACCCTTACCTTCTCAGGCATATGTAACCCAATAAACAGCGTAAGTTTTTTTACATAATGCACCATTTTTTTACTTGTTGCAAGTAGAAAATAATGCACCATTTACGGATTAATTAGCGACAATTTTTATGTTTGACTAAACTAAACGCTATAAATTAACGATGAATAAGCGACATGTCGTGCTAGCTTAACGTGGGCACTTACAACACTTCACAATAATGTTTTAAGCTATTAAGTCATTTAATTTTTATAAATAAAATTGGAATGAAACTAGGCCTCTAAAAATGGGTTGCCTTATGTGTTTGCGATAAAATAAATGTGCCAAGTTATAGTTTTAATAGTCAATTTGTTCTTTTTTCAATAGGATAACGGCACCCACATCATTAGCTCGTGGAACTTAACAAACGACAACCCGAGCGCAACTATTATTGCAGGACGATATATAACTTTCCCTATTTCATGCTCGTTTCCCAAGACTGCAAACGCAACAACCAACATAACAAGTGCGATCGACCAAAAGTAAGTAGTAAAAATTACTTTTTTGTAATTTTTTTACGTCAAGCAGCACATGTACTTGCACACGCTATAGCTAAAAAATAGTACAATTTTAAACTTGGCTGTTAACATAATATTAATGTTGTCACATTTTTAGTTTTATTGATGCAGTTGGTTTGGTGCCCGGAGGTGACTCGGGAAGCGCTGGATTAACGATAAGCCCATATCTGGGAGCCAACTTTAACAGTCCTTTAGGAGGCACAAGAGTTAGAACTGGAGAAGAGCTAACCTTTCGGGTATATAAATACTTTTTTCTTAGTGTTTTAATTTGATATTAACTTCGTGTCTTTAAGATTTAACGTTCAACCAAACTAAACAAAGTTTTTATTTTTGTTTTAGATTCAAGAGTCAAATCGTGTCGACCCATTAACAAGTATTAGAGTTCTTGGATTAACTGCTGAGCCCCTTGGAGGAAGCTCAAACTTGCAACTTAGACTGCTTGAGTATGTCCCATATCTTGTTATAAAATGCAAATTAAGATATTTTTTTAATATTAAAGTGGTCGAATAATAGTTTTTGTAAAAAAGACATTTAAACATCTTAATTTTTCGTATTTTAGTAATGGATGCCGTTCTACATCAAGTAACCTTGAACAAATTAACCCGTTGGTTAATACTGTTTCAACTGGTGAAGGAAGCGTTACCTTACTTGCATTTTTCTTCAGAGGATTTTCAACCACCCGCCTTACCTTTGAAATTGAGATTTGTTTGAGGACATCATTGTCCGATACAAGATGCGCAAACCCCGCCGTAAGTTAACCTAAATGTATAGGGTAACCCTAAGAACATATATGGCAATAGGTCAGTTAAAAAAACAAAAAAAAACAATAATATCCTGGGGAACTTAACCCGGTGACAGTTAACCCTCAAATTTAATAAATAAACAAAAATAATGGTGCTGAGTTTCCACCGAGTTGACTGGCATAACTTGTAATTTTGTATAAATTTCTTTTAAATTTTATTAGTGTCCTGCTGGCAAGCGTAGACGTTCAATTGTAAGCTTCCGAATGAAGAGAGCCGATGACGTCACTGTATCGGCAACATTCGCTCGCGACCCAAGTAAGTTTTTTGTCTTTTACCTATTTTAAATGTTAAAAATAAATTTACGAATATATATTTAAAACCATTATTTTTTTAAGGCGATGAGTGTAACCGAGATTGCGGCCAAGGTGTATGTGTGGTAGACTTTGATTCAGTTGAACAATGCTTTTGTGCGGAAAGTTCAGTTAAAACCGACGAAGGAAACTGCGCAGGTAAATTAAAAGGGACCTTTTTGGTTAAAAAAATTATTAAAAAATGACATCACAAATTGTAACACCATAAAGGATTTGGATTTAATCTTTAGTAATTGAGCAATTTATTGATTAAAAAGAGACATTTTATTTGTAACTCTTTTTTTCGTTTACAGCTATTACACTTCCTGAAGAACCCGAAGAGCCAGCTGTTGATGATTCCCAAAGTGTCACTTTGTACGTTCTTATTGGTCTTGGATGTCTTCTCTTTATTTTGATTGTACTTGCTGTTTTTATCGTTCTTTTCCGAAGAAAATCGAAAGCCCAAAAGGAATACCAGCTCGACTACGTAAACACCAATGCAATTAAGTCTTAAACTACTTAATCTTTCCTGCTTTAGTATTATATTTAATCATATCAAGCTTTCTTATAAACCATGCAAAAATTTAAAGTTAGTTATTACGTACTAGAAAAAAAACTTAAGTTAACTATACAATCGCACTAAATGTATTAGCTTTGCGCCATACATTTTTAACTTTAACTTCTCACATTAACACATAACACCATCTAACCTTTTCAAGTCTTGTTTGCGATTATCGCAGTACTAATAACGATGAATAAAATTATTGCATTTTATTCAGAATACTTTGTACCCTAAATAACATTAAACTAGAGTATTAGAACATAGTCGATTAGTTAACACACTTACACAAACCAGCCCCTTTTTCTAACAAAATCATTAGTATACACGAGATCATTTTAAAAAATACAAAACGCATATTTGTCTATATGTCAGATTTTGCATTTTGTATTATTCTCGTGTATAACCTTAAAACTTGATAGACTTGTAACCTTTAGAAAATATGATTTGCTACCGAAACTTGTGGTCGTTCGTGGTTTGTTCCACAAACGTCCGCTAGTTGCTTAAGCTTGATTTGTTTCGGATTATTTATGATTTAATACTGAACAGTATTAAAGACGAAATTGAAGAACAATTTTAATTATTTAGAAATTGTTTTTGTTCATTTTACTCCTTAACAAAAGCTTACCCATGACGTGGCCCACCATATTTTAAGTATTTATTAGAAACCTGTAACTTCTAACTTGCAAGAACTGGTAAAAACACAATTACTTATTACTTCGCTTGTTATGTCTTATTCTTATTTAAATCGTAGTTATGCAATAAACAAAAGACGAAAAAATGTGAATCTGTTCATTATTTTATTGCAAAATAAAATATATCGTTTTTTTGTAAAGTGATTGCTAAAGGCACGTTTGCAAGAATTCCCTTTTTTTCTGAAGCGTCGTCCAGGTTTTTTTACGTCTTGTAAAGAAAGCACAAAGAGTGTATACACGATGCTCAGAAGTTTCATTTAGGCCATTTCTAAGAATATTAAGTTAGGTAAAACTAAAAAAAGGTTAAAATATAATATAAAATACTTGTTTAAAAATGTAAAAGATTTACGAAACCACCAAAACACGTAAGTGTGTTTTATATTTTTTGATAAGACTTTTTAAAAGTATATATTTGAGCAAATAAAAACTGTAACTATCAAATTTTGTCAAAATTTCTGAATTTTGATTTTTCCCTCTGTTTAGTGTTTTTAACTGCTTTCTTAACTTATTTGGCTGGTTTTTATTATAAAAAATTCTTGGTCGTTATACAGTCGCAACACACGAGATATTGCGCACAACAACACGCAATTTTTATGTCATTTTTTCAAATTTAAAATTTTTATTTTAAATTTTTTATTTTATTTTAAAATTTAATAGGGTTGCTTGTCAAAAAATATTACGCACCACAATGTGTCATTTTTATAATTTTTTTGAAATTTGATATTTTCAACTTTAATGTTGTCCGAGTATGACTATGTGGCAAAAATATAAATTGCATATGTAAAAACCGAACATCTCATTAGAAAGCAGGGGCTCTTAAAGGTGCCTTGGCCTTAGCATTTGTTATTATTTTACGTGGTTACTTTGTCCTGACTTAAAGTATAAGCATTCTTTTTAATGATAGCTCACTATGCAAATATTGTTCGGTAGGCAGCCCACTCAGCAATTCAATAACGCAACCTACTATGTATTACGAATTTTATTATTTTTTATATAATAGTAAAAGAACTAAATAGAAATAATGCAAGCAGGTTATTTATATAATATAAATTAGTTAGAAATTAGACTTTATAACGAACACAGAGCTATACTTAAATTAAAAACATAAGCTAATCTTTTAGGAAGCAACTATTAAACACCACTGCGCGACTTTAGATATTTGGTTTAAAAATAATGTGCGCTTGAACGATTAAAAACAGAAAATCGGCGACCAAACGTATAAAATAAAGTAAATTAATTAACCGTTTAAATTTATTCGTTTATTTAGATAAATACAAAAGTTATGATAAGTTATAAATAATTTCCCCAATAAACATAATAAAATTTGAATAACAATATTAACAATCCCACAAAATTATGTTTAAGGCCATTATCCTTGTTTTTTGCCTTCTTACTTTAACATGCAACAATGCACAAACTATTGATCAGGATGCTGGTAAATTTTAAAATTAAATTTGTGGAAAAGGTTGATTTTTTGTTTTAAAAATATTTTTTTTAGTTATCGTGAGGTTCCAGGTTTTTTTACCGGCCGTTTCTGTTTTGCCTCCACAAAATCTAACGTTTCCGGACACAGCTTTTCTCAATTCAAGTGTTGCGTCAACTTTTGTAGCTGATGCAATTGCAAACGGGACCAACATCAACTCAAGTACGAATTTTAATAAACTTTGTTTTAATAATTTTCTTTATTTAAATATTTATGCGAACAATTACCGAAAGAACTAACTAACTAACATAAATTATAATTTTAGTTCCTGCTAATATTTGTATGGATCAGATGATGTGTGATCCAAATGCTATGTGTACCATCACGGGAAATCACCAATATCAATGCACATGTAATGCTGGTTACACAGATACAAGTAACCTTGCAGTTGCAACCCGAAATCGAAACGCAACTTTAACACCACCAGGAACAGCATGCAATGGTAGGCCTACAATTTTTATGTTTAAAAACCTTGAAATATTATGTATTATTTTTATTAGTTTTTTCTTTGTTAGTCATTTTTAATTATAATAACTTACTAATGATTTTACTGACGAATGTTTGAGTGCTACAGCTTGTGGAGTGGTAGGTGCAGGTAATTGCACTAACACAGTTGGTTCATTTACTTGTGCCTGCAATGCTGGTTACAATGTTACAGGAAATACTTGTACAGGTAAAATTTGTAACAAACCCATTTTAAAGATTTCAAAATAACTGACGTAACCCAAGGTGAATAGACTTTTGTATTACAAAAGATTTTCATCCAGATTTTGCAATGCTGGAAATGGGTTGGCATCCGTATATGTTTGTATACCGTTTCTTACGTGGGGTATAATAAGTTATATGTTACTTTAAAAAAACATTACTTGTTGGCACAAAGTCTGCAGTAGCTTATGATAACAAAATAGTGGGAAAGAAAACGTTGTACATAAACACCTTTTTTATTAGCAAACGTCGCTTTGTATTCTGTTTTACTTTTTTTACTGAACCTTTACATGTACTTTTAGAAATTACCAATAGCACAACAGAAAATCCATTAAACAAAATTTCTAAAAAGGCTCCCTTGTACGTTCTTATTGGACTTGGTTGTCTTTTTTTCCTGTCGGTTGCCCTTTCTTTGGTTAAACCCTTGTCTTGAATAAACAATTTTGTTATTTTATTTGTGTAGCTAGTAGCTTTATTGCATTTATTTTAAAATATTATTTATAAACTAGATTTATTTGATAAATAAAAAATGGTTCGAAATTATTTGAATATTTTTAAAATTAATCTTTATTGTGAATAAAGTAATGCATAAACATAACTTAATTAAAAATATTAAGTAAACTAATTAATCAAGTGTTACGTATTTAACTTTTAGACTAAACCTTTTTTTAATTATTAAACTAAAAATTTAAAAATAAAATTGAATTAAAAAATTTTAAAATATCAATCTCTATGAATTTAATTTTTTCTTTTTGGTATTTATATACATTAAACCAACATATTGATTTTTTTAATAAATAAACAAGCATTTAAATATAATAAACAAACAAAAATAATTTTTAAATATGTTTTTTTAACTACTTGTATTATAAAATATATTATATTAAATTGTTAATGGTTAATATCGAAATTTTTATAGACAAAACAAGAATTTACTTATAATAAACAAACTAAAATTAAATTTTTAAGTTATTAATATTATAATATAAAACTGACCAAAGTTTAAAAACCTAATAACGATCTTTAAATCGTTCGAAATTTAAGATTTCAAACCATAATTACAAATTGTAAATATGAATAAGGTTAGGTTACGAAAATGTCTATTCACTCGAAGATCAATTAGTAATTTTCATGTGACATTAAAGCAATACTACTAGTTACCTAAACCCGGTCGGTAGGGTGATAAATCTAGCTAATTGGAAAGCATAAAGAACAAAATGATTAAATGATTATACGTCTTTGTTTGGTTAAAATATTTTGGCTTGGTAATTTTAATGACCTAACAACGATGGCATTTAAAAAATTGCTATTTTTAATATGGTCACAACATATGGAATATTGCGCACCACAACTTGTGATTTTATGTTATTTTTTATTAAACTGATATTTTAACCAAGTTTAAATAATTATTATTTGAATAAACTACATACATGTTATGTAATTCACAACTTGTTTTATTATAACTACCTTTTTAGGATTGCAGTTTTAACATAATTGCCAGGTTACCATTAAAAAGCGGTCGTGCCTTTTCTGCAAACGTTTAGGACTTTATGGAACAGGCATGACCTTTAGTTAATTTATTTTTGCTATTTTTTGTTTTTGAATATTTATTAAAAATAAAAAAACTTATTTTAAGTTTTATATTTATAAAAAAATAATAAAAATGTGTTTGGACACTAACAAACATTGGATTTCGAATTATTAAAATTAAGAAAAACAAATAATATAATTTACTATTGCTTTAACATAGGTCTGTTATAAGGCATAGAAACTTAAAATTTTCCACTAAGCGATGCGCAAGGAACGTGACGTCATTATTAGTGCGCCTTCTCTAGAAATTCCTCTACCACGAGGTCTCGGGTGCAAATTTTAATTAGTTAACACGTGCAGACTAAACCGAGATTTTATTACCAAATAAGGTTATAAAATGTAGATAAATCCAGCTGTGATTTTTCTATTAAGCGGGGAAATGCGACGTCTTAATTGGTGCGTCTCTCCGAGAAATTCCTTTAAAGCACGAAATTGCATCATAATCCGAAATTCCTGGTGTTGCAACTAACGTGCTATATTAACGCACGTATAAATTGTTTAATCGTAATTTAAGACGTTAATTGTTACAAATAATTATTAAAAAGTAAATAAATATTTACATATTATAACAAGTTATTGGTTTGTGTTGTTATATTAACATTTTAAAGAATTGTTTAGAAGATTTAGGCAAATATATTTTGAGTGACAGCTTGAAACGCGCTTTTCACTGCAAGAGGCGTCGTGCACAAACACACATGTCACTAAACACGCAGAGTCACGTGATTTGGTGTTTAGTGGCAAATTTGAGTTGAAATCGGAATTTTAGTTCTTTCCAGATGGACTTTAGAGGTGAGCAGACGAGTTTTTGTTAGTTATTTGTAGTTCGATTTTTAAAGTATATCATTAACAGTATTAAATGTGGCATTATATAAGCAGTTAATAATTAAATATAAATATATTTTATATAAAAAAAAACTATAAATTTTAAAAGATTAAAATTTTTTTTAGAAAAGTTAATGAAGTTGAACTTGCTCCTATGAGATATATTGCGTTAAAGTTTTCTGAACACTGTTTCAGGTATGTTAACTTTCATTTAATTGATTTAAAGTTATTTTTTAACTTTTAACTAATTTTGAAGTAATCGTAAAAAATCGTAAATGTTATAAATATTAATATTAAGTTATTATACTTGCCAATAAAATAATAATTTTTTATATATATTTAATTAAAAACTTATGAACAATATTAAACCTGTGTTGATGCGCAGGTACTCCCAAAGTATTTAAACGAGGTATTTAAATATATAAATAAATGTACATTTGGCATAAATTAAAAAAATTGGCACGAGTTATCAAAAAAGGCATATTTTAAAATAGTTGGCACAAAAAAAAAAAAAATATACAATAATAATATTTAACATGTGAATTGACCTAATTTAATGTTGTTGGCACTAAAAGAATTGAAAAGTGACATAACTTAAAAAATTCTGATACGATGCGACATATCATAAAATTGACATTTGAAAAAATCTTAATTTTAAGTAGGGTTTAGTGTCTACTACCTTTTTCTAAACAATATTTTCAATGCAGAGAAAATGGATTTTATTTGGATTTAATGAATGGAGGAAAAAGGTAATGGCAGGAATTGGAGGAATGGAAAGCGGATGAAATTGTAATAAGTCTTCCTTGCAACTAGCAAGGGGGAAGTTAAGTCAAAGAACTCATGACTCAGAGACAACTGAAAAAAAAACTCAGGACCTTATTTAGTTAAGGTCTGTAGGGCTGTAGGTTTTCACGTGCCTGATTTTTTATTTGTACTGCATAATTGAGCGCTTTAAATATTCACGGGTTAAAAGTTTTATGTGTCTGCATTTTCTTTTTATTTGTTACTGGTTAAAACTCATAATTTTTGCGCATTAAAAGTAGTTTAGTTGACACAGTCCCAATGTGTTTAGGTTTCTGTGTGTTCATAATTATATTAAACGGGACTGTTTAATGGGTTTTTAGATGTTTTGCGCAAGTAATAAATAGAGTATATAGAATAGATTGTATAAAACTAGGCCTATGTGTGTGTTATGTGTTTTTTATGCAAAAGAAGAACTAAAAAAGTCTCAGGACCTCACTCGACTTGGCAAACTTCAAAAAAAAGTCTCAGGACCTCACTCAACAAAAGGTGGGCTGTAAGACTTTAGGTCTGTAGGGCTGTAGGTTTTCACGTGCCTATTTTTTATATGTACTGCATAATCAAGCGCTTAAAAGTTTTCACGGGTTAAAAGTTTGTAGTATCACGTGTCTGTTTTTTTATTTTGACTGGTAACAACTCATAAATTTTGCGCATTAAAAGTAGTATAGTTGACACAGTCCCAAGTGTGTTTAGGTTTCTGTGTGTTCATAATTATATTAAACGGGACTGTTTAATGGGTTTTTAGATTTTTGCGCAAGTAAAGTATATATAAAAAATTTAAAAGAATAGATTTTAGAAAACTAGGCCTATGTGTGGTTTATAATATTTATGTGTGTAAATTCACTGTATTTTTTCGCCTTGTTGTATTTATGTACTAAACCTAATTGTGTGAGTGGGTTGGATCCCAACATAAATTATTTAATTTCGTAGGCGGGAGCCCGATATAAAGCAGTATTTAATTTCGTGGATGGAAATCCAAACTAAAAATTATAAATTTTGTGGGCAGAGTCTAAAATAGGATACACAGTAAACACTACATTAAACATGCAGAAAAAACACTAAAATTTCCAATTTCTCTCTTTTATTTTTTGCAGGCTATTCTTATTTCCTTCCACCTTTAAACCTATTATTTACCTTCACAGAGGCCTCTTAAACCGTTCGTTTTATTTTCTTACAGGGGCATTACTAACCAAATTATAATTTTTTTTCAGGGGCCTTTAAGAAACTAGAACTATAATTTTTTTTCATGGGCCTTTAAAAACTAAAACCATAATTTTTTTCAGGGGCCTTTAAAAAAATTAAAACCATAATTTTTTTTCAGGGGCCTTTAAAAAACTAAAACCATAATTTTTTTTCAGGGGCCTTAAAAAACTAAAACCAAACTAACCCTTTTTTACAGGCTTTTTTCAGGTTAGATTACCAAAAACAAATTTAAACATGCTGTTTTTTATTTTTAGATGCTGGTTGAATATTTCGAAGAGCTCATCGATTTGTTTTTGGCCAATTTTAATTTGTTCTTTATTTTTAGAGATCCGGTTAAAAGAAAACTTCAATCTAACCTTTTTATTTTTTTTTCTGCAGGGTAGATTATCATAAACAAATACTAACTTTGTTCCTTATTTTTAGATTCTGGTTGACGAGCCAAACTTTAAAGTTTGTATAAAATCTTTTTAATCTAAAAAGTCACCAACACAAAACAAATAAATACTTATAACAAAATCAAAAAATTACAACTACACTTTTAAATATTTATAAGCAGAATTCTAATCTTTAATATTTTATAGGAAAAAAGATCGGAGCACACTTTGCTAAAAGACCCGCTACCCCGCTTTTTCTGTTGGCTAGCCAATCACCCATTCCTAAGGGGCAAGTTCTTGTTTTCCGAGGAGCAAGTCCTTTGTCAAGGGCCCAATAACCATTTTGCCGAGGTTTTGTGACAATCTAATGTACAGATCCAAATAAACTGTACAAACAGACAAAGACTGTATAGAAGTTAAAATTACATAAACACTTCTATAAAACTGAACATAAATTTAAAAAAACAGTAATTTTTTGCATACTCTTATGTTGTTTTACTACAAATTTTGTACATTAAATTAACTACTTTTTTATCCATGAAACAGTATTTTTTTATCCCAAAAGTAGTTTACTTGTGACCATGTATACCGAATTTCAATATTTTTTGTACGCTTTATGTTTGTAATTATTTCGTTACTTCGATTATTATACTGTATGTTTAATTTTTTTTATTCTCAAGTGTAATGTATTTTTGCATTTCGTTTTTTCTTCGTATTTATTGTGCTTTCTGACATGTTTTTTGTATTGTCATTTTTATTCTTTAGCAACTTTTATCATTTTTTTAATGTAAATTATAAATGTTTTTACTCTTTGCCTTGTGTGTATCGTAACTGTGTTTTGCTTTGTTTTCAACTTAACAATGTCGAAATAAAAATAGATCAAGAGTTATTATTCTGATACCTCGGGCTCCTATTCTGCTATGTATAAATTTGTCCAATGACATAAAATAAACCTTAACTTTGTCCATAACAAAAAAAATAACTTACAATTTGTCCAAATAACTTGGAACTTTGTCCAATTAACATGAAAATAACTTAAAATTTGTCCAAATAACATGGCAAATAACTTAAAACTTTGTCCAATTAACATGAAAATAACTTAAAATTTGTCCAAATAACTTGAAACTTTGTCCAATTGACATGAAAATAACTTAAAATTTGTCCAAATAACATGGCAAATAACTTAAAACTTTGTCCAATTAACATAAAAATAACTTAAAACTTTGTCCAATTAACATGAAAATAACTTAAAACTTTGTCATAAACCATGGGAAATAAATTAGTTCAATTAAAATGGAAATAACTAAAACTTTGTCCCATAACATAAAAGTTATTTAAAATAGATCCCATTTCATAAAAAAATAACTCAAAATTATTCCAATTAAAATGGAAAATAACTTCGAACTTTGTCCAATTAACATGAAAAATAACTTAAAACTTTGTCACATATCATGGGAAATAATTTAGTCCAATCAAAATGAAAAAAAAGGTAAACTTTGTCCCAAAATATAAAAAATAACATTTTAATCTTGTCCCATAACATAAAAAATAGTTTTAATTTGTCCCATAACATGAAATATAACTTAAAATTGGACCATTTAACATCAAAATAACTTACCGAAAAAATAAAGTTAAATTTGTCATCAAAAACCATGCTAAATATAACCTCTTAATATAGTTATATACACCAGAAATTATATTTAATTAACAAGTTTTTCCCATGGATGAATTAATACATTAAACTCAAGGCCAGGTCAAAGTAAAACAGTATATTTTGATATTTAATAAGTCCAATAAAGAATGTGTTTTATTAAACAGCACCTTTTCAAAAAAAAATAAAGAAATGGTGTTAAGAGCCCTGCAGTTTATTAACTATAGTTTTCTAAGTCATAAAAGTATATTTAAGGGGTATATTAAGATTTAATTTAAGGAACAATATATTCACAATGTGTTTGCATTGTATTTCTGTTAATGGTCGTTCAAAAAGCTAATGCTAAGCAGTGCACTTTATTTAACGAAGCGTTTTCATAACTTTTTATACCAAATTAAAATTTTTGTATTCTCGATTTAATTTTATTGGAAAGCCTAACCCTGGTTTTCCTAACCCTAATCGAGCTCAAGCCCTAGCTCATGCGATTTCAAAATGCAAAGCGAGATTCGTGACGTCACGATATTTGCGTAAATTTTAAATAACTTTTGAAGTCATTAAACAACATTTTATTAAAATTATTTTATCATTTACCCTTTGTTAATAAATTTAAATATCTTTTTTATTAATTATTTTAAGGTATGCAAAGTTTTAAAAATTTCTAATAGAATTAAGTATTGAGGTAAACGAAAAAATGCACAGCTCAATGAGCATGAGCTTTTTAAATAACCATGAACAGAAATACAATGCAAACACATTGTTACTTAAATTATATCTTAATATACCCCTTAAATATATTTTTATGACTTATAAAACTGTAGTTAATAAATTGCAGAGTTCTAAACATCATTTCTTTAGTAGTGGAAGGAGGAGTTTTATGTAGAATCCATGGTAATGAAACAAATTTTTATTGATAAAATATGCCAAATAGTTAGTTAAACTATTTTTTGTTCAATATACAGGTAGCTAAATTGTGGTGGTGACCATCATGTGACCAAACCAAGATGGAAGAAATGTTAAGTTTTGATACATTTTGTTGATAAACCTAACTTCAACCCTCTAGTCTGCTAGTTTGCTAATGAAAGCAAGGTAAGCTATGGTTTATAATATATTGACCAACTTTGTTTTTATGAATCTTCTTTATTATGTTTTTTTAGGACTTCACAAATTAAAACCTAAAATCATGCTGAGGGACGAGGGTTGACAAGGAGATTTTTCATTTTACTTATAAGTAAGTATATAAATTAAATATTTTTAAAAATTTTAATAGTCAACTAAAGCGATCTTCCTAAAAATTAACTTGGTGGTTGTACATCATTAACTAAAAATAAGATTGTTTTTTATTAAGAAAAAAGTAGTGTTATTTTGTTTAAAAAAACGGTCAAAAGTTTAAATAAAACTCTTTAATAAATTGTGTAAATACAATTATATCATTGGGTTTAAAATTTATTTAACATGCCAAGCTGAGTTTTACATAAAAATATGCAATTATAAAACTATATATATAAACAAATTTTGTTTTTGTGTATTTGTTAAAGGTAGTTGTTTAATCTGTAGATATCTATTTTAAAATTTAAAAATACTAAGTGTATACATTTTATACACTTACATTTATTAAGTATCATAACATAGCCACTTAAATAAACTCATATTTTATTTATTTGTTAATATTATGATTTCTTTATTTTAGTTATTTTTATTTTTAGTTGTAGAAATGGTTGGGGTTCAGAATTTTTTTTCAACAAACAAATAGCAAATTGAAAAGCAAACTCTAATAGTGCCAAAAACTGGAACTTTATTCCATGTTTTAAATTGGTTTTGTCATTTTGTATTTCAAATTTGCTCGTTAAATATACTTAATACAACTATTTGCTGACTTAAAATATATTTAATACAACTATTTTTAGTCTAAGTTATGCTAATGTGTTCAAATAAAACGAATTGATGGATTGTAGTCACTAAAATTTATCAGTTTTCCTTCCCGGCAGATGGCAGTGGCGAGTAATAGAGATTTGTAAATTCAGGCGTTTTAGTTTGTAGCAATCTTACAAAAGAGCCTGAAACTTAAGTCAGTAATTAGCGTGGACAATTTTGTTTTTTTCATTAGACATTTGAACAAAACATTTTTCGGCTTTGTGAAGTTCAGTTATACAGGAGCATCGTCTCTTTTAAAACAATTTAACATACACTAACTGATTAAATGTCGTTAATAGAAGGTTTTCGACTTATTAGGATAATAACATCCATACTGAAAATTTAGAACTTTTAATTTTAAAGAACAGCTTACCAAAAGGAGTCTTAAGGGCAAATATATGCCGTGCTCAAGTAAAAGACATGCTATTTTTAATTTTTTTGTTCGTTTGGTATGGTTTTATAGTTTTACTTACGTCTCTGAGTTTTAAAACAAATTAACCAAAGTTTATACGCAGACAATCGTTGACCAACATTTAAACAAAAATATATATACATTAAATATTTTTTTACAACAAAAGCCTGTAAATGTTAACCTATAATTTTTTTTTTTGTGAAATTTCTTTTCATCATTTTTTCTACCATTTTCACTTCCATTTTAGTTTGAACACACATGAACGATGCAGTAATGACCGACTTGCATTCGGTATCGTAATTTTATTGTAAAACTACTTAATTTTTTTTTTTTATTTTGGTTTTTCGCGCATTGATAAAAGTAAATAATAAATACGATACACAATTAATATTACAACAATGCGACGGGAAAAAATGACAAAATCAATTTAATGATTTAAAACATGCCAAAAGTATTAATGTTTACATAAAGATTTTAAGTATTTTATGGCATGGTCACCAATTATAATTTTGTCTGGATTTATAACTGACTGTGGTGTGTGGACATTGCCTGACAGGTAAGCACAAGCTTAATACTATTGAGCAGTTGTAATAATTGGGAATGAATGCCAATTCAATTAATGCGTAATAATTTTTTAATTGTATATATATTGTTTTTTTAACCATTATCTTTTTTAGTTTTCATCCTAGGGTAAATAGTTTATTTTAAATATTATTCTGACTATGGGAACCATCATTAAGTTAACAACATGTTTAAGAGCCTGTAGGATCGAAAAGTTTGTATTCCTGCAAAAAAATGCTCGTCCTGTGATAAATCGTTGCATGTCATTGGAAACTGTTAAACCTTCACTTGAAAATGTTCCTCCACTTGACACTGCAAACACTAAAAACTATCATCCTAAAATCGTTCAACTTGTTGATGAAATATCAGCTTTAACATTACGAGAAGTTACAGATTTAAACGAACTTTTAAAAACTAGTTTAAACATTAAAGATGTGCCGGTTTATGCTGCAGCTCCTGCTGGAGCTTCCACTGAAACTCCAGTGGAGGAAGAAGAGGCCGTTCCGGAGCAAGTTGAATTTTCGGTGAAGCTCGTAAGTTTTTCGGCCCCAGATAAAATCAAACTGATTAAAGCGATTAAAGTAATCAACCCTGAGTTTAATCTCGTACAAGCCAAAAAATTCGTTGAGTCATTGCCTCAGGTAGTGTTTGCTAACATTGAAAAGGAAAAAGCTGATGAATATAAAACAATGCTGGAAGAGGCCGGTGGACAAGTTGAAATTGCTTAAATACTAAACCTAAAATAAATAAGTTTCTGTAAAAAAATGTTAATAAAAAATAGTGTAATAAAATAGTGATGTTACATTTTTGTAGGTCTATCAAACAATAACAATTTTGACATTTTCGACAAGTTTGTTCAGTTTTGAATGTTTTGTATTTTAGATTTTAAAATTAGAAACAATAATTTTGTGAAGCAATTTTGTGAAGTTTAATTTGTTGGTATTTTTTAAAATTGATATAAATTTGTTTAAATGGCAATCTGTCAGTTTTTTCTGAGAGGAAATTGCAAATTTGGTAGTAGATGCCGCAACGAACATAGTGCCCCGAACCAAAGAAGTTATAATGGTGGGTAAATGTAAAAACAAAATGCTTTTTTATTTAAATAAGTAACAAATTTTATTTGTGTAGATGATAACTATTCAAGAAATAACTACAATTCTAGAAATTCCAAACAAAACTACATAAAACCTTCAAATTTTAGTAAGTTTTAAATTAAAAAGTTTTAAATTTATTTTTAAGTCTTGTTTCGATAAGTTTATTGCATTAAAAATTATTGCTTAATAATCAAAATTTTGCAGATGATTATAATAATCGCCAATATGAAAATAAAAACAACAATCGGCAGCAAAATAATGAATATGATCATCAAAGTCAAAATTACAGACACAGCAACAACCGACATCAAGAACAAAAAGGATATAACAACAACTATGACAGAAAATCTAATAACCGAAACCAGTATGTTAAAACTTTTTAAATGCAAGTGTTTAATTACTACCTTTTATTAACAACTACTTTGCTATTATTAACAACTACTTTGCTATATATCATGACAAAAACCAAAACATAAGGCAATACTTACTTAACTAAACATTACTTTGTGTACAGATATCAATGGAACAGATATGAAGCTCTAGAGAATGAGGTTACAGATGTTGAAATCCAATCGGAAGATGACAAAATAATATCAACCATACAAGAAGATATGAAAATGTGGGCAAACCAAAAAATGTGGCCATATTCTTGCTATTCCCCTGGTGCAGAAAAGCCCTGTCTAGATGGTTGGTTGTTATTTTATCAGTGATATTAGGTTTATGATTAAAGAGTAGATAAATACAATAAATGGACTAATTTTTTTTATACACAATAATGAGCACAGTTTTTGGATGCAGTGTATGTTATCTATTTTTCCCATTTGTTTGGATATAACCTGTATCAGCGTCATAATCAGGATATTACCAGAGTATTATATTTGTATACAGAGGATTAACCACAGTGTTTATATTTGTTTTGTTATGGTGTAGCATGCATTGAATTATATTGTAATTTCCTAAAACAGCATAAAAGAATTTGGGCTATGTCAGTGTTTATTATAAATGTCTATAAATTATTGTTAAAGGTCTTCCTGATATTTCTCCAGAAGAACTTAGAGTGCTTTATTGTTTTCATGGTTTGGGTGTTTATCAAAGCATTGTTAATGAAATAAATTCATTATACATAAGGTGAGTGGAAAGGTAAAATATAGGATTAAAATATTTTTGTTAACTATATTTTATGTAGGTAATGAGTATTGCTTTTTACTAAATTATTTTTATTTTACCTTAGCTTTACCGTTTTAATAAACAACAAATATGTTAAGTTAAATCCTTGATATTGTTGTGTTTTCTTGTTTTTTTTTCTTAGACGAAAAGAGGAGTTACATGAGATGAGTGATAAAGTTCGAGCCTTAGTGCTAAGTCATGTGAACACCACAGTTGATTCCAATCCATCTTCTTGTATAGCAATATATGAAATGTATGGTCCCAATTCGGGTATGTAGTGCAACTTTCAACTACATGTTATTATTTAAAGTGTAAAAAATAAGTTAAATTGATATATATGTAAAACAGGATCGAAAATACCTCAGAAATCTGAAGACTTACCTTCAACAAATCAATCAGCCCCACTTTACTCCCAAGTAGAAGAAAAAAGTATGGTAGAACTTCAAAACAAACAAGTCACCCCTGTTACTGCAGCAACCCCTTCACCTATAGCACCCCCTAGTTTTAATTCAATTATTGCCTCTTCCCCTGGAAACATTTCTTCAGAAGTGACTGAAAAAATAGATGAAACTTACACGGATATATCTTTGTTAACCGATTCGGAAGTTGAACAGTTTAAAAGTTCAAAATTTGTGTTGGGTAAAATACCAATGAGACCGCCTCCAAAAGAATTTTGTTCAGGAAGGAATTTTCAATAATCTTTCCTTGGAGTTTATTTATTAGTTTAACACCTTTTTAAAGGGTTTACTTGTATAATTATAATATTGTTGTAATTCCCTAAATAACCTTACATGATTCATATTAGTGACAAACAGATTGTGTTGTAATATTATTACCTTGTAGTCATTATAGGGTTATATTTACTGAGTAGGCATTCGTTTATTATGTTAGCACAAAGCCTACCTATTATTCATGATTTAGTTTTATAATATATCCACCCACAAATATTTATTTTTATTTTATCAGGTTTAGGAACTGTTTTTAAAATTTGTAAGCTATGTATTAATATGGATCACAAATTATTTGCTCGTCATCAAGTTATGGGAGTTGATTTCTTGTCTGATATTTGCCACAAACTTATTTTCCGATTCTCTGACCGTGATCTTAAAGCCCAATAAAGTTGCAGTTTTTCGTATCATGGCTGAAAACAACTCTTCAGATGTTGATCCTTTGGATGGTGGTTATGAAGAATCTGCAAATCAACTTGAACAATTTCGTCAAGAATGGCACGCAGAAGTTGCTGAAAAAAAGAAAAACAACCAAAATGTTGAAAAAACTACAGAAAATGCAGTAAATCTGTACTACCGTGGGGTTCAAAGTGAAAGAGATGGACAAATGAATTCTGCTATACAGTTTTATAGACAAGCAATTCACATAGATCCAAATGTTGAAGATATAGTTGCCAAAATGGATGAGATCCAAGTGAAAGAGAATTCATCCGATTGTGATGAAGATCAGACTGTTTCGGATTCAGATTTGCAGAATGGTTCCCTGGTTGAAATATTTTCTAATATTTTATCTAAAAATGAAATTGGAGTGGAAGAAAATGACTTTCTTAATCTGCCTGCAGAGGTTTTATGTTTGATAATTCGCTGGGTTGCATCTTCTGACCTTGATATGAAATCTGTTGAAGGTATGTCAGAAACCTGCAGAAAACTTTATGTCTATTCTCGTGATGTGGCTTTGTGGAAAGCAGCATGTGAAAAAGTCTGGGGGCCGACTTTGCAACAAGGTTTATATGTATCATGGAGGAATATGTTCATAGAAAAGCCAAGAATCTTGTGTAATGGAGTTTATATCAGTTTGGTTACTTACTTTTTTTCTGGTGATTCCTGCTCACTCAGTCCTACCTACAAACCTTATCATTGTGTTGAATACTATCGGTAAGAAATTATATTTTGTCAAAATACTGTGTTGTTTATTTACAGTTTAGTTGTTATTTTAATAACCTTTTTCAGATATATGCGATTTTTTTCTAATGGCAAAATGATTTTGTATACCACACCTGAAACACCAACTACAGTTATTCCAAACTTGATCTTTGAGAATGCTCAGGCACTTGGATTTCGAGTTGGACGCTACAAAATGCACACCGAGAGTCCTGAAAAAAGTAAATCTATGCAAATTTCAGCCGATTTACAAGATTCAGTTAAAAAAACAACAACCTCAAGTTCATCTAGAAAATCAAAGCGACAGCAAAAACAGGAATTGAAGTATGTAAAATTTTTATTTGTTACTGTATTAATAAATTAATCGTGAAATTACCACATGTAACTGCTGTGTTTAGGTATGTTGTGAATAATGTGGACTACCACATTGAATTGGAGTTGACCACTTCGTCGAGAAAAAATCGCAACAACAAGCTAACCTGGCTCTTATATTCGTGTTACTACAAGTTTGATAACCCAAGAAGTAATTATGCGTACAAAGTTCCATTGCAAGAACAATATCCCCCACTCTACTTTAGTCAGGTTAAGTCTTACAACTCTGTTTCAGTAGCTCCACTTTAAAACATGTTGGTTACTTCAAATAGGTTATTTCTACTGAAAATTTTGCATTAACAAGTGCCTCTTATAACCTAGTATAAAGACTTTTGTTATAGTGTCAATTATAAAAAGGTTTAAAGGAACAATATTAACTTTTATTTTTTTAAAGTTGAATTTATTTATATTTTATGTTTTAATTTAAGTGGTTGGTGAGTTCCGTTATAAATATTGGTTGGTGCAGTTATTGCATAGAAAAGTTTACATTATACATAACTGTATTCTTTTTAACAACAATTTATACTTTATTGTCAAGTATGTTTGGTTAGTGCTTTTATTTTTTTAATTAACTGGTTTGTTTTTGTATAAGTTAATTTGTTATTAAAACATAATAAATTCTAAACAGTTATGGCAAACAAACAATTCTACTGTCATGATTAAGATAGCAAAAAACAACACTGCATAACATAACATTTAAATTAGAAAAAGGATTCAAAATAAACCATTTGAGGTAATTTAATCAATATTTTATAATGATTTAATAGTTTTTTCAGCCAAATCAGCAACTGCGTCATATATTTCCTTTGATTCTACTTCGGAGATTGAAAGCTTGACTTCATCTACTCTTGTTTTATTCAAAATTGAAGTTCGACTACAATATTTCACATCGGGTTGGAGTTCTTTAGGATTTTGTCGAAGCAGCCAAGTAAATGAGTGACAAGCATTTTGAGGTGTTATGGTAAGGGCAGAAACAAAAAGGCGACACTGTGTTTAAAATGATTAATTAGTAGTTCTTCAGGTTAGTTTGTTTTGTACTTATTTTCAAGTAAATTTATAAAACTGATAGGTTACTTAAAATATTATTATAATTAACTTACCAAAATCATTAGAGGCACAACAAAAATGCACCAAATCCAGTTTGGAAGGATATTTGTTAAAATATTAGTTTTTACTGTACCAGGGTCTGCAAGCTCACTACAAATACAGTTTTTCTTGGTTACTTAAATAAAATGTTACTGGTTATAGTTTGACTTTTATTTAGTTCATGTATAATTTACGTTTTACCTGTGTTTTTAAATTCAAGAATGTTTAGATATGAAGTGGTTGAATTGAGAATTAACTTACCTATAAATACCTTTACTATTAAACCTTCGATTTAGCTCAATACTTGTTGCATCAAGGACATATTTTGAGCTTCCATATTGCATGTTGCTAAAATACAAATAATTACCAGGTGATTTTTGTTGTTATGCTTGGGCAAAATTTAAAAAAAGATAAGAACATAAACATACCCATGTTCACACATTAGATCAGATTTATTAAAAGCGGATTTGGATGCGGAGGTTGATGTAGTCCATATTATTTGAGAACACCCGTTATCTTTGGAAATTAGTGGTAGTAGTTGATCAACCTCAAAAATAACATAATAAAATTTCATCGACATCTTATTCAGTTAGGTTTGCTTAAAAAGAAGTTTAATCACCATTACAAAATGACCAAGAATGTTTGTAGCAAAAACATTCCTCACTCCTTCTTTTGTTGTGTAGTCATTAACCACAAATGCCCCTTCACCAGTTGTATATAGATGTACAAAATTGCTTTAAACAAAATTAAACTTGTGTTTGATTTTATGAATAAATTAGGTCAACATATCTTTATGTATTCTGTAATATTTCTACCTTGAAAATGTATTTTTTAAAAGGTAGTTCCAATTGAGTTTTCCAATTGGCAATATACCAGCATTAAGATATACACAGTCAACTGTACTGAATCTAAATATATAACAAGATGGTCCTTGAGGTTATTTAAAAATTGCTGTTGTAAAATAAAAAATACTGTTTTAATATACCCTCACAATTTTTTTATCTCTTCACATCCTGCAAGAACAGATCGGATGACCCCTACATCCATTTTTACCAAGAACACCTCAACATCTTCATGATTAACTGTAAAATATTTCTTTAAATCATATCCTTTGTCTAAGTTGCGACAAGCAATGCAAATTTTTAAAGAAAATTCCATTTTAAACTCTGATGCTATCAATTTGATTAATACCAGTCCGATTCCACTGAAGAAATAAAAAATTGTTTTAATAGGCTAAGATCTATTAAAATTCTTGTTTGTAAATAAAATTGTTATAAAAACTAACCTTGTTGCACCAGTGATAACAATATTTTTTTCAGGCAACTTCATTTTTTTGTTTTTTTTACACAACACACCCCTATAAATATGAAAATCTACCGAGAGGAGTTTTATGTTAAAAAAGAGGACAAAAATAGAATTATCACTCAGATTTAGGCCAAGCCCGTCAATAACTAAGCAGTTTGTAGTAAAGTAAACAAAGCTTTTTTATATTTAAAAAAAATACAACAGAAAAGATTGTTTATGTTAGCTAGGAGTAATGTTTTGCGATAGTTTTATTTTTTCTTGGTGTAATCTGCGTTGTTCATCTTGTATAGCCTTGGAATCCTCCCCTTGCCTAGGTCCCCGTATATTATACCATTCATCCAAATCCTTATTTTTAACAAGATCTTGGTATACTTCTTCTACAGATTGTTCTGTTTTTTTCTCAATTCCCTTTGCCTCCATAGCTGATTGCATTTCTAAGTTATGACCAGCTCGTTTTTTAATGTCATATCGTATTTGTGCAAATTCTTTTAAACCAAAAGCACCCAGCACTAAAAATGTACAAAATGATGCCCCGTATTTGAAATGAGGATTATTGATAAAACGCTTCAAAGCTTCCGAATTCATGATATTAATATTAAAACCATATCCAGTTACAGATTAAATATTCTACAGCTAATTTCAGTCAGCTTGTATTGGCATCAAACCTAAATCCTTTACAAATATAAGATAAAGTAAATACAAAAATATCGTACGACGTTAGTTTGATTAACTATCATGTATGTAGTATTTTTTGCAAGGTAACGTTTTTTTGTATGAGTGTGCAAATTATGTAAACATAAAAGTACTCGCTTTAAATCTGCTTCATCCTCACGCTTTTTTTAATTACATGAAATACATTTTACCAAAAATGGTTTTATAAACTAGAGATTGATTTAAAAAATTATTGTCAATCAATTTTCTCTGTAAAAATGTAGGTGCTTTTACCCCAACCAGTGTGAATATATAAATTGCTTTAACGCCACTGGTTGTTTGTATTGTTATTTCTGTTAAAATCGACGCCGTTCATTTTGTAAATACGTTTTCTTATGTTCTGATGTTCGGTGTTAAAAATAAGCTATTTGTTATTAAATTGGTTTACTAGCTATGCCCCAACAAATGTTGATCTTCAGTATTTAAAGTACAGCCACTGACTGACTAAAAATTAGTCTTTTACATAAGAATAAATAAAAATATATATATATAACAAAAATTAGTTTAGACAGTTAAATGGATTGATTAAAATCGTAAAAACTGCACTTTTCTACGTAGTGTACTTTTAAAGAAATTTTAAATATAATAAACTTAAAACATGATTGTTAATATTTATTTATTTTACATTGTACAAACCTAGGTTTTTAGTTATTTTAATAAAAATGACAACTGCACATCGAGCAACATATGTTTCTGCGAAGGGTGGTTCTTCTCGTGGAGAAAGCGATTTGGGTAAACTTTCCAAGCAGTATTCTAGCAGGGATCTACCAGGTCACAAAACATTGAAGTATCGACAACCCGGTCAAAATGCACCAGAAGATATCCGAAGCCGTGAATTTCGTCACGATCTTGATCAACGTGAAAAGTCATCTCGATCTGATAAGAGATCAGACCGACCATCTCGCGAGAGTCAAAAGCGATTAAGAATTGATCACGTTTCTGCTGCTAACCTTGATGCAGATGATCCTTTGGACAGTGAGAACAGTGACTCGGATGACTCTGGAGATGATGAGGAGGAATTAATGGCAGAGCTCAATCGGATCAAAAAAGAAAGAGCTGAGGAGAATGCTAAATTGGAGCAGGAGCGTAAAGAAGAACAGGAAAGAATTCGAACAGAAAATATTCTTAGTGGAAATCCACTATTAACTGGAAGTGCAGAAAATTCAAATTTTGCAGTCAAACGTCGATGGGATGATGATGTAGTGTTTAAGAATTGTGCACGAGGTACTTCTGACAAGCCACAACAACATTTTATAAATGACACATTGCGCTCAGAATTTCATAAAAAATTCATGGAGAAATATGTTAAATAAAATCCCCGAACTGATTTTAAGACCAAACTTATTTTGGCAACTTTCTGGATTAAAATTATGTAATATTTAAAGACCAATAGTCAATGCTATCAAGTTGTAATCACTGCCAATAAATCTGTTGTAAACTTTTAATATTATTATCTTATTTTACATTGTATTAACACTATTAAGCTAACAAGTAATTTTAATATCTAAAGAACCCATTTAATATTCCTTGTACAACTTGTAGCCTAAAAATAAATTTTTATTGCATTTAGGTTTTACATTAAGTTGGTTTTATTGCTAGGGAGTTTTACATTTTATTTTTAAATTAATGTGTTAGGGAATCATTATGCAAGATTTTTTATCTAATAGAATATTGTCTGTTCCAGAAGAGGCATACTATATTCCCAATTATATAACCGATAAACAAGAAGATTATTTCCTAAATAAATTCTACTCAGTCCCCCAGTCAAATTGGACAACATTGTCAAACAGAAGATTACAAAATTGGGGTGGTGTTCCACATCCCAAAGGCATGATAAGCGAAAAAATTCCTAACTGGCTGAACACATGTATAAGAGAAGATTTATTTGATGGGTTTTCGTCAAATCATGTTTTAGTGAATGAGTACAAACCGGGCCAAGGAATTATGCCGCATAAAGATGGCCCACTTTATTACCCAACAGTTGCAACCATTAGTCTTGGCTGCCATACAGTTCTTGATTTTTATACTTCAGAAGAGGGAAATCATAAACAATTTTCTTTGTTATTGGAAAGACGAAGTTTGCTTGTTTTAAAGCAAACAATGTACAATGATTATTTACATGGAATTGCAGAAACTGGTATAGATCATATTGACTCTAATAATATACAAAACAGATCATTAGTTGGCTGTCCCTTACTTAAACAAAAATTTGACGAAGAAAACACATTTAAGCTTACTAGAGATAAAACTAGGGTTTCAATAACTGTTCGATATGTTCCTAAATCATACAAGCTAAAGATTTTTACATGATTTTCTTGTGGTTTTTAATATTTTTGTTTAATTGTAAATGTTATCTATACTATATTTTTAAATGACTAATTTTGGTGCAATGATTTTAAGATTTGTTTTTAGTTCAGTAATATTAACTGTTGAGGTGCAGCAATTAAAAATTATTTTATTTTTTAAGGTGTACACTGGCTTATTTAATATGCCACGAAGAAAGGCCCCAGCATCTTCGAAAAAAAAGAAAGAATCAGCTACACAAAAACCTCCTGCAAAAAAAATTAAAAAAGACGAGAACAACAATAAAGAAAAACAAGAGGTTAAAGTGAAGGAGGAAAATGATGCTGGGGCATCAACACCCGATACAGTTGAAGCCAAGGTGGTCACATTTACCGGGAATGTCCCCATCGATGATGGTTGCACAGAAATAGATCACTCCAGTTTCCATGTTCATACCAAAGGAGATGCGACGTTCAATGCCATGTTAAATCAGACCAACATTGGGCAAAATAACAACAAGTACTACATTCTTCAAGTGTTGAAGCACAATCGAAGCCCACAATGTTATACTTGGTTTCGTTGGGGAAGGGTCGGGAAAACTGCAGGAACGGAATTAAAATCATGCTATGAAAATGAAGCGATAACAACATTTCAAAAAAAGTTTTATGACAAGTCGGGAAACAGATGGGATTTTCGAAATCGTTTTTTTAAGAGAAAGGGAAAGTATGATTATGTTCACATTGACTATGGGGAAGATGCCCAGAAGGAACTTGAAAAGGAAGATAAAGTTGTTCAAAAAGAGAAAAAACAAGTCCCAATGAAACTTGATCCAAGGGTAGCAAAAGTCATTGAATTAATTTTTGATTTTTCGAAGTGGGAATCAACTGTAAAAGAAATGAAGTTCGATATTAAAAAATCACCCTTAGGAAAACTGACAAAAAAGCAGATCAGCAGTGGATATGAATCTTTGAAAACAATTGAAGAAGTTCTGGAGAAAAAGAATAAAAACAAGGACGAATTAACTGAGGCTTGTAGTGAGTTTTACACCAGGATTCCTCATGATTTTGGAATGAAAAGGCCACCACTAATAGAAACTGCCGAGGATCTCAAGGAAAAGTTGGATCTAATTGAAGCTCTTAACGACATACAGATAGCAGTAAGTCTTATGAGTGACAATGACAAAAACGACGATGACATTAACACAATAGATAGTTATTACAACTCATTGGAGAGAAATATTATTCCCTTGGATGTAAGTAGTGCTGATTATAAAATGGTTACCAACTATGTTAAAAATACACATGCTAGCACCCATGATTTCTATAAATTAAAGATTGATGATGTATTTGAAGTTACAACAGATGAAGACATAAAGTCCTTTACCAAAGATATTGATAATCGAATGTTGCTCTGGCATGGTTCTCGGCTTACCAATTGGTGTGGAATTTTAAAAAAGGGTCTTCGTATTGCACCACCTGAAGCCCCGGTCTCAGGGTATATGTTTGGAAAAGGAGTTTACTTTGCTGACATGGTGTCCAAATCTGCAAATTATTGTAAAACAACTGTAAATCAACCAAAAGGGTTTTTGCTTTTGTGTGAGGTGGGAGTTGGAAACATGAATGAGCTTTGTAATGCAAACTACTCAGGCAACAAGTTGCCCATAGGAAAACATAGCACAAAGGGATTAGGCCAAACTGCACCTGATCCAAAGAAAACCATCAAATTGGAGAATGGTACGAAGGTACCTCTCGGAAACCCAAAACCTGTTAAAAATAAGGGAGCATGGCTGATGTACAATGAATTTATTGTGTACAACATAAATCAAATTAAGCCCAGGTTTTTGGTCAAGTTGCACTTTGATTATGAGTAGCATGTTAATGTTAATAGAAATTACAGTTCGTTGTATGCCAGTAGATGGTAGTGTAAGATTTTAAAAATAATCAATGCATGTTTTATATATATATACTTGAACTTTTATTAACCAATATAATTTTAAAGTTTAAAAATACTGTTAATAGTTTTGATTATATAACCTTTATGCACTAAAAATAGTTTTTAAATAGTTTTTTATTGCATTTAAGCACCAACACCATGAACTTTAATTTTAAATTTTGTTTTTATTTTTAATATTATGTACTTTTCTGTAAGTTTTATGTACTTGTATTATGTTGTAATTTATTTGAACTATAGTTTAATATATATACATATATGTTTTATCACTACTTATAACTGATTTTAAGTTTGTAAATAAAGTTGATCACCATACATATACAATTTTTTGGCGTTTTGTCATCTGTCAACTCACCATGGCAGTAAATATTTTTTTATTTAAAATTGCAACACAAGTATCATTACAGTGGCAATGACAAGTTTGCTTTTCATAGCTAGTATATGCAAAATTATACTTAAAAATTAGTTGGGAAGATGTGGTTAATTACATGTAAATACCATACATTTTTTTATAATGCATTGTATTTTTTGTAAGTCTAATAGAGCTGGTTTAAACAATTTAGAAAATCTAGTTGTTACATTTTGTTGTAGTACTCTTAATTGCTATCTAATACCATACATATACAAATAATATGGTTTCATATCGTTTTCATTTTACAATTTTGCTTTTTTACACGGTAAAACCCTATACCAAATTATCAATTAAAGAATCTCGCATTGTTGTTGCTACAGCCCCTTGATTTTGATTGTCGCCCAGTTTAAATACACTTTCAATTACTGAGAGTTCTGTGCTTGTGGTGTCCAAACCACAGAATGCACACCAATCATTTACCACCATGCCCCCTCCTATCACTTCGCTTCCCCGATTAACAGTTCCTGCCACAAGGGGGACTTGTAACAACGAAGAGAGCTCATCTTGGTCCTCCACACTGGTTTTGGGATGAACAATTCCTCCTTGGTTGCTAAAGGCACAGTAACTTCCAACCAGAACTTGGTCGGTAACGGTTTGTCTGAAAACTTCAACCTTTAAAACATCCGCAAGAATTTCTTCAGTTTCCCTATCCAAATCTGGATGGACAAGGGCAACATAATCATTACAAGCTATAACATTACCCAGTGCAGACAACCTTTCCTCAACCCTTTGTATTTTAACTTGATCAGGTAAACAGTTTCTTATGTGCTGTAATTCTTGATCAGTTGTTGAACTAGGCACCACAAGTCCATTTTTGTTGCCCACACACATTCTTCCAATAATACGAACACCTCCAATTGAGGCATGAACGACAGGAATTGTGTCGGCTAACTCTGATTCAAATACACTGTAGAAATTTTCAGACCCGCCAATTGCAACAAGGCAGTATGCGTTTGTTAACTTCGCAAACACCCCAATCTCATTGTTGTTTTCAAATTGAACACGAACAGCCATGTTTGATTTGATATATTAATTTTGATATCAACAAATAACTTACAAAACGTTTCGTTAGACAGTTAGAGTTTATCTAAACATATATTTTGTTATTTAGTGCTTGTTTTAATAACAAAAAATAATACACACAAAACAAATAATCTTAAATAACGTAAATTCATTTATTTATCTATACCAGCTGACCAGCAACCAGATAACAAGGCAAATGCAATTGCTTTTAAGTATTAACTTATTCACATGCCTGATATAAACACATGGATTTCATGTGCCATTGTAATCATGAAAACGTGCTGGTGTTGCCATATTATTTTTATAAATATTTTAAAGAAATTAATTTATTACTAACAAATTTTTTTTATCATAAACTCTATTTTTTAATTTTCTATTAAAACTGAATATAATTAAACAAAAATATTAAAAAAAAACATATTGTGCTTGATTATTTTTATTTACAGTGACATCAAAGATATTAAAAAAATAAAAAGTTTTTAGGAAGGTGTACGGGCTATTCTTATAACAAAATAGAGATTTACTTTACTTTTAAGGCGTAGGCTGTTTATCCTTTTGCTAAAATTTAATTTTTTAATCTTTGATGCCTCACGATTTGTCGCCTTCCGCGTTTTCAAATTTTAGTTTGTTGCTTCTCTGTTAAAAGTTGTTATTATTCCATTCGAATAGAATTAGGTTTTATAAGAATTAGGTTTCAGTTTTAAACTATTGGTAAATAAGTGAAATGTTATTGTCTAAGAAACAAAATATCTAGGAGAGAAAACACATTAAAAATGCTTTCCAGTTGTAATAGACACAATAAAGTAGGTTAAAGGTAAACATTTTAAAATTGTGTCAACTTTTAAATTTAGCCATCATAAATTTTATTGCCTATTTATCTAGGTGTTTTTATATCTGCTATATAAAAACTGATGCTAAATTTAGCAACTTATGGTTATATTATCGTAGTCGTAGGTAAACAAAAGGTTCGGTTAGGTGATGATTCTTTTATTTTCGGATTTGTGCAAAAATAATCAGCCTACTATAATGGAATGATATAACAAATACTCGGGGAACAATAGTCACAGTTACGAAAATTGAAGTAATAATACTGCATGAAGTAACGCTCGATCGGTTGGCATATTGCTGTTTGTGTTATAGCAGCAATACGAAAAATCAAACCAGTCAACTCAAGTTTCGGAGGGTCGCGAACAAGTGAGTAAACAAACTCTGTGTTTTTTGTGTTTTTAAGAACCTAGCATAATAATAACAACAATACAGTGGACAGTAAATACTGTAAATTGCGATACACTTTAAGCCTTTTAAACTAATATTGTTTATAAATCAACGTTAGTATAAAATTTTGTCAGTGTTGCCCGCTAAAATTTGTTTTTAAATTTATCGAAGTTGGTAAAAAAGTGCGCAAATACAAAGCATGCGGTTTTAAATTGCCAGAAACTAAAAATGCGATTAAAAAAGGACGCTTAAACGAAAAAAACTCTAGAAAATACGATATATAAAATCTAGAGTACGGTTAAACTTCTTTTTTTTTTCATAAATACAAATTGTGTACAATATACTATACAACTCCATGGTAAAAATGTTTACAAACGTTATTTAAAATGTTTAGTTTACATTTTGTTTGTTCGATGGCTACAGCCTTTCAAAAACAGGGGGCAGAAATGCCTTCTGAGTTGTTTAACCTAACAAGAATAAATAGCCTAAAAGTTGTTGATTTAAAATCAATAAATAACTTCATGGTAGTCACGATTGAAAAAAGTTGTCCTGCATGTACATTAGCCTATCTAGTGGGTTATTTTCTGTCACGTGCTGCAGAAAAGGTGCTCCACTACCACGTGGTTCGGTTAGGTAGGGCTGAAATTCGTCATTTGGTGACGCCATTGCCACGTCACCATCAATGTTCCCCATCTGGCTATTATTGTTAAAATCGTTTATGTGCGGCCGGACGTTGATTTGCAATCGAGATTGTTCGACAATTTGTGATGTCGATGCAATCGACGAATTCGGTTGATGAGTCATAAAGGGGCCGTCCGATGGCAACCGCATGTCGAATTCGTCAAATCCTTGATGATCTTTGGGGTCTAAATTCAAAATTGGTCAAACCTCGTTTAGATGGCAATCATTTTTGAACTTTTAGTAGGCTTAAGTTAAATACTGTCATTGGTTTTAAATCTACTTGTTTATAATTTAACACAGGATATGCACGTACAAGTACACATTAATTTGTTTATATACAACCTAGAAAACATAATTTAAACAACTTACCTCTGTGGTGGGGAATATTGGCTACGTTATACGAATTTTGTTCTGATAGTGAAGTAGTGGGCGAGGTTTGAATGCTTCCGGGCGAACGGTAGGTATCTTGGTAGAGGGATGAATGGTGTGGGGTTGGCATTGAGGTGTATGAACCAGGACTGGACACTTCGTCTGTAATTATTTAAAGTTGGTATTAAAATTAGAAAAAAATATGTACATCTTTATGTTTCTGCTCCTCTAAGCAGGTGGAAGAATGGTTATAGTTATGCATCACTTTATGACTAAGTTTTAAAATTTTTTATTTATATCTAGTTCTGTTTTATTAATCGCAGAAAATAATAAATCTTACTATCAGAGTCTGAATCGCCTGTTCTTGTTCTTCGTCCTCTGCTGCCACCACGCGATGAGATAGAGTCCCCCTGTGTTTGGCGCCTTGCCAATTTCTTCATCTAAAACGCGAATATAAGTTTAGTGTCAGTATTTAAGGTGCTGCAAAGTTTACTTAATACTAAATGTAGGTAGGCTACTTACTTTTGCCCTTTGGTTTTGAAACCACACTTGAACAACGCGAGGTGTAAGCCCAGTTTCAGCTGCTAGCGTTTCTCTAACCTGCAAAGTTAAATAAAAAGAGATGTTTTGATAATGATATTTTCATTGGCAAATGTAGGCAAAAACAATGCTATTGTTTTTTTTCTAATTTTACCTTTCTGCAGGGCTTTTGCGAAACCTCAAATGAAGCTTTAAATTTTCGTCTCTGGGCAGTGGTAAGAATGGTTCGTGGCCTTTTAGATCGTTTTCCTTCACTTGACGAGGACGCTATAGAATCCTTTCCATATCCCATATAGTGACCTAACAAATATTTGTCGTATTACAACTTCAGTTTTCATAATTTGCATATAAATTAGTCGTATAAAAATGAAAAGTTATTCTTACCACCCCGTTGGCTGGAAGAAAATCTTGGTTGATTAAAACCAGGTTCAACAAAAACTTCATTATTGCTGACATCTAAGTCATTAAACTAATTATTAAATTATGAAATACAAATCTTCTAAATATACACCCTATTAAACAATTAAAATAAGTCGTATTAAACTTTACTGTTGTACTGTTATCACTCGAATAGTTTTGTTGTTTTTTAGGTGACAACAATCCCCTTTCAACAATGCCTAGCTTAATCATTTACAAAGCGTTGTACACAAACTTGTGGTCGTGTATATGTACTAAAAGTTTTAATACGTTTCGGGTCAGTAGTCTAACACTTACCGGAATTTGACCCTGAGGAGTAACCAAGTGCTTCAGCGAAGTGTTCGCTGTCAGTTCGTTCGTAGCAGGATGTACAAGATATCTGATGACAATCATTTCCTATCAGGCACCTTTCTCCAGACTGTCAAACACAAAAAGCCACATTTACCATTAGGTCGAAATTGTTTTAAAAAATAGTTCTGATTAGTATCTATTGGTGGTTAATTTACTTTTGGTATATAAAACTACTTACAGTTAATTGTCGTCGACACACGTCGCATGAAAAACAAGGAGCATGAAAAGTTTGACCGCCTGCTCGTTGCACATACTGCTCGCTAGATATCGCCCCAGAGCATCTTCGGCAATGCTGTAATCTGAAAAAAAATTTTCAAATGGTAAAGTAAAGCAAATAATCTCAAGCTTATTTTCGCTCGATAAAGTCAGCCTTACGGCGACTAGAAGCTCAGCACTTGAGCTTTTGATAGCGAGTTTACAAACAACCACATTAACGGTTTAACCAATAGCTAGTTTCCGTACAGGCGAGGCGTTTTACAAACTGGGTGAAACAAGGTCTTTAACACTCAGAATGCATACGCCTTTCCGACTGATTAGGCAAGCTCGATTTGATTATAACCCAGACACGTGTCGTCAAACTCCATATAATCCTTTAATGGCCCCTAACTCACTGAAAAAAAACGGGAAAAGTTATATCGACCACCATGTGCGTGATATAACGAATGTTACAATATGCGGTTGTTAAAGAATATCTTTAACTTTTAAAATTGCCGTGAAAATATTTAACGTCACTTTGGAATGTATGACGTCATAGTTTTAATGCACGTTAGTTACATAACAATCTTCTTTAGGATAAGTATTCTACTTTAAAGTCGAGTTTCGATAAAACAAAATGGCCGCCATATTTTGATTTTTTTTTTCCTTGAAAGAAAATTAATTTTTTAAATTACAAATATATATTGTTATAAACTTAAAAAGGAACTCTATCCATTTGATTGTAAATTTTGATCAATGTAAGTAAGGTCATTAAAAAAGATAGTATAAATTTTATTGCAATGGAATGTTCACTCGAAATATGGCAACTTTTTTAGCCTGGTTCGGGTTATTTTTGGGCTTTTAAGTGTTGGTCGGTTTCGAGTGTGGCAAACAATTGCGTTTAATAACAAACACACAAATTAAATAAACACAGCTGTAAGTCACATGTAGCAATAGGAGAACGTGATTATTACCAAAACATACACAGTTTTGCAGGTAGTTCTTATGCGAGGATAATTCAATAAACTTAGGACGTGGTTATGAATCACAGTATCGGAGTTATTTCAGTCAAGTCACTTTGATAATACCAACCCTGTTCATAACCCAGCTAAAAAGACCCCGTCTACTTAACGTAGACAGCTGTTCGCTAAGTGCTTAATGTCATGTTTCCTTATACGTTGTCATATCAACGGCACATAGCGCAAATAAAAAATATTGGATACAAAAAATTTTTATATACAAATTGCCTTTTAGCCGAGGTTAACCAGCGCCGCTGACAATTTTTTTTTGATTTATTTCGATACGACTTCTATATTGAGTGTACTCAAGGGTGACTTGCACGTGTTCAATGATCAATGGGCCAAGGGGAGTCAACTAGCAGATTAACTACTTAAGAGCTGGGGAAAAAGTTTATTAATTTTTTTCAGAAGACGTTGTGTATTCGGCTCATCTGGTAAAACAATTTCTAAAATTTTTCAGATAAGTCAAACTGATTGTGTCAGGCATAAAAACTTAGAGATAGCTTGTGGTTTAAAGACACGCGCCCACAGTTCATGAAAACTGTAATTAAGTGAATTTTACTTCCGAGGCCGGCACACGGTGGCACACTATATCGACATGCCAGACATGGCAAAAATATTTTCTTTTTTAACTAAACTACCTAAAACTTTTTATTGTACATTTTATTGCATTTAACTTACGGTCATAACTTTAAACCTTTTTTTTAAAGTTAAGCATTTTATGATTGGTATAAGATTAATTAGCATATAAGATTAGATTTTTTGAATACACACTGGTGTGTTTAAATAGAAATGTTCTATAAGGGGGATGTACACCTTTTTAAATTAATTTAAAAAGGGAGTTGACCCTACACACCTGCAATTTTCATATACAATGGACTTACTATTTTAGGACATAATTTTATCGTTTTCTTGATTACTGCTTGAAACCGTACAATTACTCCAGTCTTGTCTATTTTTGGCACACATAAGTCGAATTTTCAGCATTGGCACTTTAAGATTTTGCCAAAAATGGTAATTAGGCGAAAGATAATGGCTACACTTAGCCTTAAAGTTGTGATTAAGTTGCGTTAATATTCTGTTTTGTACACATTACATATTTAAACAATTTTAGAATTGTACAAATTACGACCCGCGACGTCGCGCTATCTTGCATTGATGTATTACAAAAGTGTTAATTTTACAAATGCCTTTATATTCTGCATTAGCAAATTATAATTAACTAGTTTAAACCATGTGCAAAATATTCAACATAAATATTAATGATTCCACGTTGTGTTTTAAAACAGTTAGGTTTGCAGTTTAAATTCTACTTATTTTCAATCAAAGATAATTTTTTTACAGCGCGTCTCAAACACGCTGTAATGTTATTAATAAGCATGGTACTTATCGGTGCTATAGCTCACCCTGGCTGTATGCAAAATTCATGATCTTCGGATATAACAAAAGCCGTATTAATAATTGAATTTTAAGTTTGGCCAACACTGGCTACAGTGACGCCTTTTTTAGTGTTACCGACACATTTTTGCGCTAATATAAATATTAATGACAAACGCAAAACGATTTCGGCAAGCTGTTTAAAGTAAATGTCATTAAATATGTAACCAAAATTACCAAAGTTTCCGGCGTTCCACTGGGCAGATAAATACTGTTATTACGGCCCGACTAAAGATAAAATAGCCATAGAAAACGTTAAAATTATTGTTAAAGCACAAATGCTATGTTGGTTGCTAAAAAGCTGTTTCGCTGTTTCGATAGCTGGAATTTCCGTCCGGGAGTAAAGTTCGGTACAAACCATTGATATTAGTAACTATGTCACGTGCTGAAATTTTTAACAGCGCGGTTTTGATTCTGTTGCCTTCAAAACATAAAATCTTTTCCCCGGTTATATGTAACTGCCGAATAAGGCGAGGCCTTCGCGGAAAACTCAGCGTCGCCGTTACCATTTAGCGCCTTGTATACATGTTTATACGCGCTTGTATCATCGCTACAACTAAACATCGACATACATCTGGCACCTCTGGTCACACATGCCCACGCGAGCCATGATTATCTCTAGGCGTTTTGTTCCAACTAATTCGACAAATGAGCGTTGAAATGCGAACCACCGTATAACAAGATTAATCACAGGTGAATACAATATCAACGTTATGGGCTATTAGCGGGTTTAACAAATATTCGATTGATGTTTGGAATTTTATTTTTAATTTCTTACATCCCGAAATCAAGGCCAACGGTAAATGATTTCCCATAGGAATCTCATATGAGCAATGATCCTTAACATTCGACAGGGTTCTCTTAGAAAAATTAGAAAATAATTCAACCAGGACTGCTTTTGTAAGCAAATAAAAATGGAGTTAATTTGTGTGACAGTTTTATTTATCAAAAGATTACTTTTTTGTTCCAAGCCAGTGCGTTTAAGTGACTAACAGAAATAAAATTATATATTTTACCAAAAATACATTTTCCGACGAATTTTCGTTTTAGTGTAAAAAAATTTGGACCACACATTTATCCAAGAATAACATATATTATGGGCGGAGCCTTAGTCGAAATATCGATTTGATTGACGTATTATCGAGTCGAGGCCGTTTTTTGAGTCGATCGTGTTCGGTTTGTTAGGATTAAATGATGGTAAACACGGCGAGCGTGAGATAGCGATCTTAGACTTGGGTCGGGAAGAGCACCTGTTGCAACGTATACACCTGGTAAAACGAACGCTGAAAAACCCAAAGTACGATCCGTAAATATTTTCTTTTTATCGCGCATTCCACTTTAGACTCATGTATACGTGGAAGTGTTTGTATGTTTCGTTTAAGGCCCATGCTCGCATCAAAATGGACGCCATTTTCGAATTCCTTTTCCATTGTGACAAATATAAATTCAAACAACAGCATGTTAAAAACTAACAAAGAGTGGGTAATTCTCGTCTCGCGCTGCGGTCCCTTTGATCCTTACGCACGCCTGTAAATCATTGTATTTGCACTTCAGTGACGTCACCACTTTTTAAAGCGTGTTTTGAATGCAAGCCGATAAAGTCAGCATTTTAACTTAAAAATGAAGTTGCTCGTTAAAGCTATTTTAAAAATTTCAATCAGATGCTTATCGCCATAAAATCTGCGTTTTATATTTTTATACGCCAAATTTAAGATATCGGGAATAATGATGGTATTAAAATATGCTGTAAAATTATATAATGGTTTTAAAACGAAATAACGAATTCCTATATCTTTTCTATTTACATTTGTCTGGTCTTCCAGGTAACATCAATTCTAAATTTTGCGACCTTCGTTGTTAAAATATTATGGAAGGCTACGCCAATAAGAACCAATACAGTCGTAGCACACCAACTAATGGAGCAGGTTTATGGCCAAAACCACAAAGTTGATATGATATATCGTTTCATAGGAATTTGCTTTGAAAGCCGGAGATATTTTAACATGTTTTATGTGTTTATATCAACTGCATTTGATTAGGCAAGAAAGTAAAATATATAACACTGCACACATCAAATTCCATTATCTCAGCCGATTGACATTCGCTGGCGTTATACCATGTTGACAATGCGGCTCCATAAAGGCCTACTTTCACTAGATCCAAGTAAGTCATATATCTTTGTTTACAGGGACGTTACTCGGCTGGTGTACGGTCAAATATTTGTGCTCAAACAGTAGCTCTAAGCGGCAATGCGTACTACTATAATACACACATCAAAGCGCAGACATTCGTGACAAATTTTTGCCAGTTAAATTCCGGCGTAACTGGGTTTATACTAGTCTTTGGCTTTGCGAAAACAAAAGATGATTTGTCAAAATACCTATTCAGGCCTGTGTTTGCACTTACACGCGGTACCAGACTCGATGTCTATTCTTAGTGACATGGGCAAATTAAATGGAAACATAAATCTGATTTCCTTTTACATGTGTTGTATGCGCAGAGAGATTTCCCCACTTCAAGTGGACAAATAAGACTTGTTTTCTTTTCAGATATGCCCTTTAAACGCAATGAACATGGAGTCTACCTTTTGACATGTTGTAAATTACAATTTTGATTTGAATGTATTTTAAGATTTTATCGTTGTACCGAAAAAAGAAAACATTTACATTTTTTAGCACTCTGTGAAAAAATATTTTGTTTAGTAAGAATTATTTATGATTAATGAAGTAATCCCTATACCATAATTTTTTTTGCTTTGAACCCTTGTAACTTTGTAATATCTGTATGGAGAAGTGCCTTGCCAAGTCAATATCACAGCCGCGAATTAAAGATTGTGTGAACTTCTCAGACTTACATTTGATGTAAGCTCTAACTGTTCAAACCGCAAATTACCAACATCTAAGTTAACACGTAAGAAACATGGGAACACAGGGTAATCGAAGTTCATTGTAAGGCTAAACAGTGCTGGGTGCCAAACAACACTAAGGAGATTTGAATCTGTATGATGCCGTTGATATAGCGGAAACAGATGATAAATCTCGCATTATTATTCAGCGAGCTGTGAAAATCGTGGCTTGCAATTGCGACAAAGTCCCGTTTAAAAAGACTTGGCGAAAGATGTTTCACATTCAAATGAACTCATAAGTTGAAATTTTATTAGTCGCCAATTTTAATATCAATTCCTACAACAATTTTTACTGTCATATATGTTTAAATAGGTGAGTCCGTATGGCTTAATATTCAATAAAGGATTTAGTTTTACAACTCCGGCCCGCGATATTAACAGAAGAACGGGCTCAATAAAATTACATTATAGTTAAATAATCCAATACTTATCGACGAGAAATTTTACGGGAATCCGAAAGTTTATATACACCGCAATTTTTATAAGTTTTGAACTCGAAATTAAATTTAACTGTACTATGTTGGGTTGTTATTAGCTCTAGCACCTTAAAATTGCAACGCCGAGTCAAAATCATGCTAGCTGTCACGTAAAAAAATTCTATTTTTCGTAAGGCGATCGAATCTAACTGCGTTTGGTAATCGATGTCATTAAACAAGGCCCACAATTTTCCGATTAACGCGATTAAGATGTTGCCGCGGCTTACAACAAAATTAAACCAAGATAGCGAAAATGTAGTTTGATTTAAATCGATATTAACCCGATCTTATCAAGGTGTTTATTGGTGGAATTGAAGTTAATAAAACATTAGGCGGCGTTCGAATTCGATTTCGAGCCAATAATTTATTAAATTTCAAACTGGGGTCGCAAAGGTTTTTTGCTTAATATTTGAAAGTTGCTAAATTTATATTGTAAGCTGGTGATTGAAATGGCTAAAAAATTAAACAACCTAAACATAGAACTGGAATTAATTTTTTTTAAATGATAACGAAAAAATAAGTTGTTGTTCTCATTTACTTCTAACGTTATTTGGCCAACGGAAGCTAGCATGTCTGCGCGTGTTTGTAACACCAAACATTTATTCCCCTTGCGACCTAACAATGAGACATTACGTCAACAGTCGAGTGTAAGTTTACTTCGAACACCACAAAACTTATTTACAGAAGAGCGAAAGTTAACTTGTCGAAATGAGCGATAGGCCGATATTCGAACCGAGAACCTTAGGGAGTCGGAATCGGACAAAATCTTCAATGCGCTGCACCAAATCCCGCTGAGATCGTGCGTGTGGTCTCGTAGAGTGGAATACACACTGTTTTTGCTCGCTATAAATTTCAGATTAGCCTAATCCATAATCGAACAAGTGTGTAGTTCCAAGGCACGAATTTCGCGGCAATTTGCTAATATAGCGAAAATAGGGCGCGCTATAAACCAGGGACGTTTGAATAAAGTAGTATTGTTGGTTGTTTGTTCGTTCGCGCGAAAGTGTTGTTGTAATTGTTTAATTCAAGTGTGCTTTGGCTCACCCCAGCACGTACCAATTGCGGTTTATGCGCCTTGCACTTATCAAAGGATGACAACAGTCTGACCTCCCCGTCCCCAAGCTTGCCGATCACGTCACAAAACCGAGTTTGTGACGTCACGATAGGGTTGACAATCAACATCAAGTATACACACCTGACGAAATGCACACCGGTAAAATAAGCTTTGGTATCAGCTTACCATATGTTAAAAACTTGCGACATTTTCGAGAATGCACAACTTAGACCGCAAGTTTATTGTGGCAACATCGAAAAAATTTGCGAGCAAACGTGTGCTGTTATATTGACCGATGACAGCGCCACTTAAGAAATCTATTGGCCACACCACCGCTATTTCCTTTGGCAAACCCATGGGTTTTCAATAGATACCATTTTGCTTAAACTAATAACGTAACAAAAGTAGGCGTTTGCGTAATAAAAAACTTGCCAGAATTGAGGAAATATCAGACACGATTTTAAGCAGGTTATTAATAAATATTTTGAAGGTCCTAATAAAAAAGGATCTTTAAATTTGTTCCATATTTAAACATGTTATAAACATATTTTAGTAGTGTTTAAGTCGTTAATACAATGTCACAACTTAAAATGTTAAAATATTATATTTTTAAACATGTAATAAACAGATATTAGTAGGTTTTAAGTCGTTAGTTCAAGTAATAACTTAAAGCATTAAATAACAACTTACTGTTTGTAGTCTTGGAAGCAGTAGAGTTTGTAATTTTTAATATAACAAGACTCCTCCAGTTTTTGTCGACAGACCGAGCATTGAACGCACGATTCGTGCCATGTTCGCTGATCGACCCACATGTAGTATTTGTCGTATATTGGACGCTGACAGCCCGAGCACACCACTCTAGTTGTCGTCTCAGGTTGAACAACGTCTCTGGAACACCCGTCGAATTCGTCAAGTATTCCCGATGTCCCCATATTGTTGTGTGTTGGTAATCTGATACACGATTCTGTGATAAAGCAAATAAATATGTCATAGGCGTGATAAACGCGTTTAAACTTTTCTATTTGCGTTTGCAAGCAAATGTGACAGTTATAACGTGAACTTTGCAAGAAGGATTTAGCCTTTAAAAAGCTCATAAACGTATATGGAGTTATGTGAATCGCGTGGTGTATTTCGTGCGAATTTGATCACGCCCTTTCACAGCTAACATTTTTGAGTAATATTTGACTCGGAAGCGTTTAAGACGTGTGACGTCATGAACGTTTATAGCGTGTTGCCAAACTTTGGTCACCACACGAAGAATGCGACGTGACGTGATACGCTTGTCTATTCGATAACCAGGACATATCAACAACCCTTTAACGACGAAGCCCACCGGTTAGCTTCCTCTTTTAAATAACAAACACATCACTTTCGAGGGGAAAGGACTGGAAACCTTATGGCTTTTGGCGGCCCATAATGACAAACAAATTCGACAAATGTTTGCATGCAAATCGATACAAGCATGTGAAAGATCGCTGAGCTTTAAATAGACTAGGATTCCTATTTTCGTGTTTATTCTTTATATGGATCCATGTATTGACGTGTTTATAGACACACAGTAAAAAAAACTTAAATAATCACGGGATTTAGGCTTTTATTTGCGCATAAATTCGATGACCATTTATGTAATTTCGCAATGCTTTCTTATTTGTGCATCTATTTTTAAACACAATTAAAATAGTAAATAAATTATTTTTAAATACTTTTAAGTTTCGGGTTTTTTAAATAACAAAGAAAGCATTAGAATCTCTTTATTTGGTTAAGCAAATCTTAATGTGAAAAAATGCATAAAATTATATTTTAACTCGTACCTTCTGTTTCTTCTTCTTCCATATTTGTCATTTCTGTGTGTTCGTCTTTTGTTATTAGCATCCCGATTCCATTATCACGTAATTACATAAAGTCTTACAACAGAGCGTTTATACAAGCCTATATGCTGGGCGCACTATCTAAGAAACAAGTTGATGAATTAAAATGTGAGCGCGCGCGTTAAAATGGCGGAAGATATCCGAATTCACACGGACTAAACTTGCTCGTTCTTTTTCGACCACACATCGCGACTACTTAGCCGGATACACTAAGCCCATGTTTATAAGTTCTCATTGCTAATTTGCAATTACACAAAAGGGATGTTCGCCGATCTTTAAGCCTAGTGCGCGCCGGACGACAATATGAAAGAAAGTCGCAATCAACGCAGCGCATTAGGTCTTAAACCCTGCATATTAAAAATTGATAATTGTTACGAACTCGTACGACTGGTTTTGCCTAAGGTAGAACGTGCACAGCTGTGAAAAAACAGCGACGTATCTTCCGCCATTGACCGAGCCGATTTAGTAGAAGGCATATATTAAATAAGGCGCGGTAACCGTCGTTGGGTCGACCTAATGAACTGTATTCCCTTGCGTCGACTTTAACATAGCTTCAAACAATAAACGACTAAAAAATTACCCTTTTATAACATCCTTCTAAAAATTAGATAAGAAACTGCACTGTTTTGAATTTTATAAACTGCTTACTATTTGCAGCAAGTTTTTCCATCATAATCCTAAGTAATATTTTCTAAATGGGGATTTGCTAATTGATAGGCTACGCCTTTAACACTAAACGCCAATTGCTCCTGGCCCTAAGTGAAACGCTTGTCAGAACTGTGGTCGGGTATGTGCCACATAAGGTGTACGCCCCGCCAAATATTCTCAGGACCTGAGAGCGATTGTATATTGTGATTTAGTGAAAAAACGTAAACTTGAAGGGACCTTACACCGGCTGAGTTGAACTTGTACACAAGTTAAGCCGATTACAGGAGAATATTAACATCGCGAAATCTTCCTTTAACACGCGTTCCACCGAACGTCGCACCACCGCAAAAGTTAACATAAACATTGTGTCCACCACAACTGTACGCCAGTAACTGACAACGCTTTTTCTGTACACTACAAAGGCACGATTACAATCTAAATTTTTTCGACGAAAGTACGTACAAACTCGAAAACTATTCTCGCCAACTTGTGATCGCGTGCGCAAATAGACTCCGCTCTAAACTGCACCAAAATAGACTGGCGCTTTTTTTAAACTTACTGTAAAGCGACGTACAACCTTGGCCGCTAAATCTTTGTCCCCATTTCATATCCAATGTCGTACGACAGTTTGGGGAACAAAAGTTTAGTCGAAAAATGTCGCACCTGCGTCAATTGTTCGTCCGGTCCGAATTGTTTAAGGCACCTGACCCCAAACAGGATTTGTTGCACTTGACACTTGTGTTAGTAGGCTCGGCGCAATAGGCTGGCGTTGCTGGATGTCCGCACCGTTGCTTTCTGCGACAACCTATTTTACTACGCAATTACAGCTGCGTATACAGATACCATTGAACAAACCTAGTTCGCGTTCTTGTGTATTTTTTTACAACCAATGCAATGGGATACAATTTTGCTGCGTCTCGTACCAAATATAAGATAGAATAACAGTCAGCATGTATCTTATGCAGACGGCAATTGTTCTGTTGACAGAAGAACATGCGCCACACCTAAATGCTTACGTGACCTTACTTATAAAACATAACTACACGCTACTTTCAATGCTGCAACACCTCGGGGCCTCAAATCGTTTTTCACGGGGATGAAATGGCAGTGAACCCCGTCAACCAATAACAATACTCGGGTCGCAACCTGGAAACGAAACAGTAAAATAAATATCCAACCGCTATCAAATACCATGTCGTTTAGTAAACACCACATATCCACAATAACTAAGTATCGCTTTAAGCGTCGGTGTCATATATTCTGTTTCGATGACGTCATGCAAGCGTTATTACGGTAATTACCCCTGCGAGGTTTTTTGGCGCTTGGCTTTTTATATTTATGCATGTGTTGTATGTAAACAAGAAGGCAGGAGTCTAGACTGGCGTGCACCAAAATATTTGATTACGTTATGAAAGTATTTAAATTTGAGTCTTATTACTGAATTCTCTGCTGTACTGACAAGTAAGTTTCTGTAAGCGCAAATTACATTGCAATGTTCCAAAGAAAATGGCGAATAAGCAGCCCAGGCAACTAATACAAGTTTCTGGTATTCCCAGTAAAGTAGACTAATTATCGAACATAACATCGATTAAACACCCATTAAAAAATAAGAAGAGTTTTGCATGTTCCTGCCATTGCCGTTTTCCTAATTTTTGGCACGATTTGCTAATTTAGCCCAAATTTAAATCACGTTTAAAATTGGGTATTTATTTATTTAAAAAAAAAAAAAAATTGTATGAATTCAACTGTTTTAATCTTGTAAATTGTAACGTAATCCTTAGACATGTTAAGTAATAATAACACCATGTAATTAAATCAATAAGATGATTAATAACGTTTAAGTCGGATCTATACCCACTTAAATTCAAAGTAGATTATCCAAATATTATGACACAATTAAATATTAACAAATTACAGACAACTTAATAAAAAAAAAACAGACAAACTTAATAAAAAAAAACAGCAAAATTTATCTTCTCCAAAAAAGGATAAAAAATCAATATTTCTTTTGTCAAAGATACACAATCAAGTTTTAAACGGTTGCTAGGTAACTTGGGACCGCCCACCAATCACTTTGCTGGATTTTTCTACACAATACAAACTCTAAAGATCTCGGTCTCAAGGAGTTTAATAATTGCTAAAAAGCTATCTATCTTCCAAGTACTTTCGGGTATTGTATTTACTCTAGTGCATTTTCCTAACCTATGACTGATATTAAACGTTTAAGAAAAAAACTAAAGCCTTTTGGCTAAAATAAGATGACGCCTCTTTGTTCATAAAATGTATCTATTTCTGTTGCGTGAAATCATAAGTCGTACTATTTGATATTTGAAATCTATATATAAAAAGTAAACACGCGAGAACGCCGAGTAAACTGCTCGGTGTGTCATCGTCAGATTGCTGAATGTGCAACTATATTGATCGTGATGATCGTAATATCGCGCGGCCAACTCAGTCTTTTTAGCCTCTCGTATACTTTTGTATTCACTTCTTTCCATTCATATTAAACGTAAACATTTGTTCATGGCATGACTTTTTTGTAAAACTATAAGGCTACATTTTTTCAATAAGAATTGATATTTCACTACTTAGTAACTTATTATGCTTTAACAGAGAATATAAATTTTTTTTTAGATCAAATATTGTAAGAATTCGTGGTGACCTTACTTGACCTTTAAAATACATACTTGTCCAACCATCATAAATATCAGATCAACTTTTGAGGTTTTAAAAATCCGCTTGTATAAATCCACAACAATTTGACACTGATTCTTATTTGCAAAACACGAGCAATTGAAAAGTGGAAGGGCAGGTTATTTTTTCAAGACATCTGAAATAGAGAGTTCAATAGTGAATAGAAACATATATTGTGTGTTTTATATCAACGGTACATTAAATTCAACCTATGTGGTAGACAGTTGCGCAAATACGCTCTATTCTCGCGTGTTTATTTTCCACAAGTCTTTCCATTTGTGGGTTTACTTTGTTATTAGGCTTCGTGTGTACAATCGAAGTGATACATTCTTGGGAAACGACTTGGCATTGACACGGGTTCAATGGCCATGCTAACGTCGACAAACAGCAACCAGCTGTTACAGCGACGAAATATTCTCGAAGACGATCCGTACGAGATAACTTTGCTCAAGAGCCTTGAGGAATTTTACCCGCCACAAGATCTTGGTACATGACAACACAAGACACTTGAACATTTCGACCGCGTATTTACGTTATGTATTTGCCTACTTGGGCCGCAGCCTGTGCTACTACATAATTTCTCACACTTTTAACACCTGTTCGGTGTCGTGTTTAACACCACTTCGCACAATTCACTTCCCCGAATCTTAAACTCAAGGGCCTAATATGAACTTGCTCAGGCGTGATAAACCACGTGATAATAATAACTTGCGACGCTTAGCGATATATTTTACAAGAAAAGCTGTAAAACAACGATAACTGCCTCTTTTGTGATCTGGGCCATAAACTGTCTGCTGGTTTTTATTGAGGTTTTTTGAGCAACTCGCAAATTCTATTGCAAAGTTACGCCACTGTATACACTGTCCTGATCGCGACACGAACATAAAATCATGTCGTTCGAGCACATTGCTCTTGTCGACACCTGGGCGAGAATCTGTCTCAGGTGACACCTCTATTTACTTTCCACAATTCCTATTGATTTTTCTTCCGGCTTTTTTCTCTTTTACTGTTCTCGATACCGAAGGTTTTCCCAGTTCGAACGGGCACGTGTGAAGAGATGCGATGTCGGTGCTGATATATACGGGCGAGGTCTTTATTTGTGTTCCATATTCTAGTGTTGCGCCCTCATATAGATAGCATATACACCTTTCCTGTATAGCGCGCAGGCCACCACTACCCGATGTAACTACAAACTTTGGTCGCAAAACAAAAGCCATGGTTTTCATTCACAAAAGGCTTTTGGCTTTTGTGGAATGATTGACGGCTCATGTTATAAGCAGCATAACCGCCTAACAGGTTGCACTGTTAAATAAATAAAAGCGATAAAAACGTGGATCTCTATGCAGCGGAAGTGTTTTTTTATTAAGTATTTTGATTAAAATCAATCACGAAAGCGAAACCTACTGAGCGTGTATATTAAAGTCGGCGTTTCTGATGTTTATGTTGTTATTTTCACATGCTTCCACGCTCTTTGATTTACACTAGGATCAAAGTGTCAATAATCCCTTACAAATTTTCTATGCGCAACCAAGTCTGCTGATAACTAGAACCGGCCCGGGCTGTCGCAATATAGGACAGGGGGCGCGTGCCGGTTTAAACCCAGGGACACCGAATCGGATCGCCGGACACGCTAGACCGAGTGTGTAAACACTTAAAAGAAAACAAGCTGGTACGATATAGGCGATGGAAACACCTGTTACATCATTCAAGTTGTATACAGTAGCAGCCTTTACATTCGCATCACAAAGGACTTCGTTTTCTAAGGCGTATGTGCCAAAAATGTCGCCGTAACCAAAGCCCGCTCTTTGCTTTCATTCTGTGTTTACGTCATTATCGAGGCCGTATGTTCCTGGTAATACATCACGAAAGCCACTAGATAAGCGCCGATGAATAATAAGCTAGATGTACCAACACCTTAAACACGACGGCTTGCTCTTCAAATTTTAATCCGTTTATACCCAAAACGGACAAGGTAAAATTTTATCGACGCCCGTCATATGGAAACAATGTTGTTTGTTTTTACACTGGCTTGCAACCCAGCTCCAGTTGATTTTCACACTGTTATTGTCATAACAAATCGCTCGGGCCACGTTCGTATATCTTCAACAATCACATTATATGTAAATACCATTTTTAAAGCGCGAAAGAATTGCGATTCGATTATTTCACTGGGCTGAATGGTTATAAATGTATAGAAATAAGCGTACAGACAACCTGTAATTTTCACACTGTGCCTATTTGGTAAGAGAAACGCTCTTTCGATCGGTGTGGCCTTTACTGGGATTAAGGGGGTGCCATATATCACGTGTGAACGTACTTGGCTTTCTAACCAACAATTAGGTATAGTACAATTAGGTATAGTTTCTAACCAACAATTAGGTAACGCATCCTCTGCGTTTAAAGCTCACCAAAGCGTTACCAAACGCAGAGAGTTGACACTTTTTATTCGCGAATTTTGCGCGTGACATAATGTTATGTTCAACATTTAAACATTTCAAGGCTTATCAGGCATTATCTTACTATATATGGGATTTAGCTATAAACATACAAGACACCTGGTCTGGTGGTAGCGTACTGGCAACCGCAACAGCTTATTTGCTCGTATTTTATCCAAAATTTGCGACCCAAAATATCAAGTGTACGTGAAATAACTGGTTTGGCCTTTTGACGCGCAGCGACTCATAATAGAATAGTTTGGTGAATGAAGACTCACTTTTCATAGTTGACACACCATAGTCGTTTCTTTGAAATCAGACTATGATGTCACGGGCCTATCGAGTTGCCTGTTAACAAGAACGAGAAATGACCTTTTTGTGTTCAACTCCCAACCCCTCACGATTACCAATGTTCGGAGTATCCAAAAATAACACGAAACCGAATTCCGAACGTTTTTCCACAAATGGGAATACAGGGTAGGCCTATCAAGTTTTCGATTTTTCTAAATAAATCTATTTTTTTCAGGGTTACATAACAGTTTTGACAACAGTACTTGCACGTCGCACTGGCTTAACTAAAAGGTCGTGTCGTCACTAACTGCTTGATATGACGTCATATTTATTAATCGTGTTTTGAGTTCAACAGTATAATGCGAATTGTGGTTCTAAATATAAATCGACGCTTAAACAAAATCGCTGGAAATGGATTAGGGAATATTAGTTATAATTAGGTGAAAGCCATGTAAGATATGTTATAGATGGTATCAGTAAAACCTATTTCTGTCTACAATATCACTTCTGTTTCGTTATATAGTTGAGCAAAAACGTTTAACACTTCACAAAGGAGTTGCTTCTTTGCCAAGTTCGTTTTTTGCTCGGAATGCCTCGAATTCCTTAAATATGCCGTCTGGTATGCTTCCTTACCAAACATGTAAAACCTAAAACATTAAAGAACATGATGGTAATGCCGACTGTTCTTTAACATGAATTCTTTATATTGCTACGCAACACAATCACGCTATTCTTTCTTATTGCTATATGGTACCTATAAGAAATGTTCTTTGCAGCCTTTGTTTAACCTAACCTTATGACTTGGGATAAACTTGTACAACGATTAACGTTGTTGATTATATTCTTCCATATTTTCTGACGCATGTTATCGTATACCCCGCTGACATATCTCAAAGCCTCGGTTTACGTGGTACCAGTCCGTGAAATCTTTAGAGCCTCCAAGTAGGCAACATGAAAGCTGTACAGCGGATCGAGAGACCCACTTGAGATATTTTCACTGGAACACAACTTGAAGCAACAAACAAACAAAAAACTTGGATGCTTTAAGAGATGGCCGTCGAGTGTTGGAAGATGCCACAAGAGACAACGATTACTACTCAGGCGTAAACAAGCATCAATATACAACAAGCTAGGGCGGGATAAAATACGATTTGGCCGTTACAGGAAATTTTAAAACCCGCATTTTGGCGCTAGAGATTGCACAAGAAATGACACAGTTTGTGGTATTGGTAATATTTGCTGCATTACATTAACGACCAGGGCAACATTATTAATTACTGGGTTTAGTAAGATAATGTGCACATGTTAAGTTAAGTCTTAAAGCACCACTGGTTACTTTTGACTTTTTTATGAATGCTCGTGATGTTTTTTCAGCCGTGATTCAAAGACAGCCATTGACCTAGTGCCATCTGCGCCTTTCCATTCAGAATAAAATTGTTTACAAAAATGTGAAAGCCCCAAAATATAAACAATATTTTCTGTTTTGATAGAGGGTTGAATTAAAAAAAGGAATCTTGTCGAGACGAAATTCCCTTTTTTATTTTATTGAAAAAAAATGTGCAACTGCAAAGTGGCCTTATGATGACGCCTATAATTATTTTTGTCAGTGTTATCATTCCTTAGAATTATCTGGCTGTGATTTTGATTGAGCAAGCACCTGTCCGTTATGTTGTTGACTTTTTGGGCAAATATTTTCGCTCCAGACTTGTTTCGATTACACTACAACGATTATGAATAGAGACCAGCCTTGTAAAACATCACATTTTCTTTGTAGTCAAACAAGTAAGGTCTTTTGATCGAATTCTTGCTTTCGATGAAAAAAATTTTTTTTTTCAAGATTGTTAAATAAATCTAATTTAGGCTTCGCCGTTAAAGTAATGTGTCATTGAGTTGATTGTCATGTTTAACAGTCCGGGTAAAAGTTATTAGTTACGTTGTTACGCTTTTGATTACCCTTGTTCAATTATTAAAATCAAATAACACTAATTCCACTATCACATTTAAATTACGACTATCAAAACACATTGGACTGTAAGAACAATTTTTTTATTATAAAGTATTGCGTTTCCGGTACGGAGAAATGTTTAAATAAATACACAAAACACAACGGGGGGCTGATAAAATAACGACCTATACAGCAATAAATAATATACTCTTTACAGACCCGTAATAATTTGATTCTAAGAAATCTGTTAAAGGTATATCAATTCGTGGCTAAAGAGTGTATAATGGAAATCACAATAAAACCTGTACCGCTGGATAACGAAAGAAAACAATGCTGAAACGCGCTCACAATCGCATATACCGAAACTAAACTTAATCAGACGAAATTAATCAAAATAATAAACATCCGCATTTATATTGCCTTTGATAAAAACCACAGTTTCGGGACTTAAACTTTAGCCTTTTTCTTAAATGAAATATCACAATAAATTATCTTTCGTTTTGTTAACATCACGAGTTAAAATACTGATTCTGCATCGAGTAAAGGCCGTTAATCGCACCCGTGACGTCATCGCCCATGCGCGAGCTGACATCCATGTTATGGTGGGTGACGTCACCGCATAACATCGCGCTGGTATCTTGGTGGTTAGAAAGCATGTTGGGAGTGTACATCGGGCCACCGTCTTTCATCGATGACGTCATCGTAACGTTAGGCGGAAGGCCCGCGTGTGGGCGGTAGGGAGCAGTGTTGTTGTGGTAAATGGGTTGCCCGGAATGTTGCATTTCTTAAAATAAATAAATAAGTAATAAAATTAAATTTAGATTTTCCTAGGCTTAAACTTTTTTAAATTTCATTTTTAATTTAAATCAACGCTACAATTGTTGCTCGTTGGCTCCACCTAACGGTTCAATTACCTTCTCTCTGATATTCCCACAACGCTTCTCCCTGTTGTTGCAAATGTGAAAAATTTCCCGGGTTGTGCATCTGTACGTACATTGGATCCATTGTGACGTCACAACCGTGCAACATGTTACTTGGTATGTGGTGGATGGGCATCATTGGGTCGAACATGTGGAGTCCTTGAAACGTACAGATAGATTTTTAAGTTATTTAATGGCAAAAACGCTATATTTAAAGCTTTGTTAACTTAGGTCTAGAGCGTAACAAGTTCTAAAGTCTTAACTATTACACAATTTAAGTTTCAGTTTTGATGAATTAAAGTGTAACAATTTGTTTTATTAAACATTTTAAAAGTTTACCTAATTCTTCCCTTGCTTTTTGTGCGGCTACTTCTTGGGTGTGATGACGTTTAGCGATCTTTTTCACTTTAGCTCGTTGGTTTTGAAACCAAACCTGAACGACTCGAACGGTCAGACCTGTGTCATGCGCTAGTTTTTCACGAACCTAAAAATTAAAGAAGAAATTGTTTTACTATATCTAACGTTATTAAAAAAAACAAATGAACATACAATTATTATTATTTAAGTAAGACAAAAGTTAATAGCATGTTGCAACTATTACAATTTTTCAGCCTTTTTCTTAGAAAGACTGTTAACTTACCTTTCTACATGGCTTTGGAGTTAGCTCGAATGCAATTTTAAAAGCTCTTCTTTGTACGGCATTTAAAATCGTTCTCGGTCTTTTAGATCTCTTGCTGTCTTTTGATAAGCTATCGTCATGTGACCTACATCACGTGATCACAAGATTAGCATAGATTCATAATGAAATTTTGGTATATTTCCCTTTGTGGCGTTTTGCATTCTTACCTTTTTCGTTCGTTTCCTTCCTTTGTGCAATTCTCGTTTGTGGACTCTTCATCAGAAGTTAGTGCATCGTCATCATCATCACTTTTGGCTATAAAATAACGAGCGTTATTTAAATAGGTAATGCACATAATTTGTTAATTAATTCTTTTATTGACTTGTTGACTAGTTCTTGTAATTTTCACAAGTTAAAGTCTTGAAATCTTTACTCACGTGACATTAGGTAGGAGTTGCTTTTAGGCGACAACAATGATTCCCCCATCTCACTGTTTAAGTCAGGGGAGGATGGTTTTTGGTTAATTACTTCTTGCTCGACCTTTACTTGTAAGTTTTCTGGCATATTAACCATTAAATTGCCGCCATTTTTCCAACACGTTTTGCACTTTGCTTCCTGTAAATTTTCGTTTCTAAAAGAGTAAATGATGCTTGTTTTAACCACTAGAAGGAGCGAAAGAGTTCGTTAACAACGTTTTTTAAGGCTACTTACTGGTTGAAAACAAATTCGTCCCCTTTTTGCATCAGCTGCTTGCACGTGATGCAAGAAAAACAGGTCACGTGGTAGATAAACGGTGACTCAACGATGCGTACAATTAGTTGATCGTCATGAACTGGTGACCCACAGCCTCTGCAAGTTTTCCGAATTCTAAAAAAATGTAATGTCTATTAAGAGAAAAAGTTTTGCAAATATTTTAAAGTGAAACTAAAATCTTTTAAAGAAAAATTTAGAAACGTGACGTCAATTGTCTTTTCTGTGCTACCAAGGTTAAAAAGTGACAGGTTACGCCAAAATCGGACTTGTTTTCGCCAGTTGTCGCGCCATTTTTACAAGTGGTGGTCGGTATCGCGTTTCTGTGGCTGTCAAAGTTTGCAAAGAAATCTCGTTGGACAATGGAGTGGTCAACGGATATGGACCACAACTTTCGACCGTGTGAAACAACGTTAACGTTGCCCCACATAGAGCAGCCAGTCTGTAATCTGTTTATATCTTACACCCTTAAAATGTTTGTCTGAAATTCTATTTTCCAGTAAGACCGTATTTGTGGCTGTGTACTATCGGTTAAGCATTGTTAAACATTTAAAATTTAGCGTTGTTTTTGCTTTGCTACAAACATTTGATTGATAGCAGGTAAGGGTAACACCGCGCGCTTAGTCTTGACCGTTACTTGATTATCTAGACAAGCTTTTGTTCGCCGGGCCCAGCCAGTCGGCTCGGTATCCGTTCTGTGGTTTCGATTCCCAAAATCGACCAATTAGTTGGAAATCAGCTGAAGTACACGCGACAAATGACCTTAATTTAACACCCACCCTGACCCACTCTACCCCCAATACTTTGAAGTTGACAATAAGGTGTAAAAAAGATCGTAATCTTGCCAATATAAGACTCGTAGAAAGGTTCTTGCTTATTCAGCAACGTTTAGAATTGATTTATTCGAGCTTCCAAACTTTATTATTGGGTTGGAATGTCGACCATTTTTTAAATCCGAAAAATGGCCCCAATATTAAATAACCAGACGGTTAAACCACCTGTTGTCTGATGGACTTCTATTTTTTGGACACCTGTTCAAAATTTTAACCTAAACACTCAGATTGGAAAACTTTGTTAAAAAACGGTTAATGGATTTAATTGTAAGGAATCAAAATATTTTTTTTAAGTTTCCATCGCGTTATATGTCATTCCCATATTTAAAATAGGATTTTAAATACATCCGAAAATATGCAATTTAACAAGCGATATTTATTTAATTTAGGCGCTAATATAAATTAAAGTTTTTTCTCTAAAGTTAAAATGAACATTTGGTTACTTTTTTGATACACGAAATTCTAGCCAACGTTTGTTTTCATTAAATTTAACAAATCTAAACAATATTCGACAATGTTACAAAGTGGACGAGCGTTTGTCCGTAAGTTGACCACAGCACAATACAAAAGCGATGTGTAAGTGATTTATGGCACACGCAAGAAACAACATACAGTGCAAGTGGTAGGCAGACCCGCACGCTCGCTCTCGGGGTCGCTATTTAAACAAAGCGAAGTTGTTTACGCAAACAAAAACACGCCGGTGAGTGTCGAGGTGTCGCTTGTTTACGCGAGAGGCGTGGAATCAACAGGGTCACGTGACCTCGTCGGGGTCACATCGAATGCGATGACGTCACATGTCAATTGCGATACGTTTTGGTGCCGCTTCTCGACAATTACCATTCTCTTGAATTTACAAGGGCAGTGATGTACGTCACATGCAAATTGAAAGACCTAATGTGGTATTAAAAATGGTGTATCGAATTTATTGTCTAAGGCTGTGACATCTTGAGCTTACTTTTGTTTAAAAATATTTGCCCCGTCCCGATTTAAAAATGTTTGGTTTGTCGCGATCCGATTTATAAATAAACAACAATATGGCGAACCAAATATTTGTTTAAAGTTTTTTCGTCGACCGGATGGTGATTTGCAATCATTCATTTGGCAAAAAAAAGATTTTATTTGCAAAAAATATGTTTCTTAAATAAAATTTATTCGTGTTCAGAAAAATCTAAAAAACCAACATTTTGTGCATTGTAATTTACGATTAATTGTTGTATTGACCAAAACTTATTTTTTTAAAGGTGTAAAATTGCTTGAAATTCAATAAAGCAATAAACTGTAATCGAATCCGGAAACGGTTAACAACCTAAACTATTATCGACCTTTTACCAGTCGCATATTTCTGTAATTTAGGTAATAAAATAGAGGTATAAGTTCCGAGTTGGACATTTTTATTCGTCGAATATTCCACCCTTTGTCAACCTTTGCGCGCGTCTACTCTTCCGTCACAATACAACTACTGTTACGTCACAATGCACGCCATAAAACCTGGTCTTACGGGCGCGTTTTAGAGTGTTGTTGCATGCCCGCGTTTTATAAAAAGCTTCCCTTACATAATTTTATTGCGCGGGTTACCTATTTCCGGTAATGCCTATTTGATTAGGTAACCCTACTGTACTGTCTGTGCCGTTCGCTTATAAGGCTTTAAAATGCTCTTTAAAATATTTTTATTTGTAATAAAAAATGGTAATTTTTATATCCGTATCGTTAAAATTCTCAGACGGTTTTATTAAAATTTGCGATGCTGTCAACAAAAGTATTATTTATACTAACCAGATAATGTGATACAAGTGCGGCGCGTGTTAGCAGACAAAAGACTAACGTAAACCAATCCTGGCCAGACAAACACATTAGGTAAATTATCGAAACATTACCCGTGTCGAGGCGACAATAAATAAATGCAATCGAGACCATCCAATGTTCGTCGATTTCATTCATCAACGTGATTTTATCGCGGTTCAAAATCGGGTTATAAATGATTGTGATATATTAATGGTAATTGTGGCCACTGGCCGTTTGTGTTAAGCGGTTGATTCGTTGTGTATTTTAAAATTGCATAAAAACGAGTATTCAGTATTAGGGATGCATTTGATTACGTCCTTATCCAAACTTCCGCATTGTCGAGCTACGAGAAAGTGTCCATCATTGGCATATAAATATGCCGGGAACGCTTACCGCCCGTTGATTCAAACTGTGGGACGCTGACATTATAAGGTCGTAATATGGCATTGTGACGACATAGTTACACGCACCCGCGTAGAACAATGCAGCTCAGTTCGGGGGATATAATAACCAAACGTCCGCCTCGCTTCCAACTTTCAATTGAAAACGCACGAGCAATTTCACACAGCGCAGCATATCTGTGTTCAAGGTTCTAACTTGACGGCCAACTCTAAATTCTCCCAACGTTAAAACTATGGCACTGATGTTTTTAAATGTGATTCGAAAAAGTTAAAATGGCGCAACTAGATCTTACCGCGACAGCAAGTAAGGCGTTGATATTTACATTTTTTCGTTTTCACAAATTGCGAAGTTCTAGAAGGTATTTACCGCAATTGATTAAATGTAATTGCGGGTACACACGTTTAAAACCACATTGGTCCAAGGCCAAGATCGTTTAACGTATCACCTAAATGCGCAATACTATATCGCAGTTACGCTCTGGCTAAGCCCGCCCTGAAATTTGACACCGAATTTTCGAAACTTCGCATCGCGAATGTTTATTGCCGCGATTACGCAGATAAAGCTGCGATGGTTTCCTATGAAATACACAGCTGGGTAATGCTTAATACCATTCATCATTGAACCTCGATTCGACAAGATAACAGAATTGTATTCTATCAAATTTAGCGTTGCTGTCATGGCGATGTAAGTTCGCGCGTTTTTTGATATTTCTACCACCGGTACGGTTTAAATCAATTGCACGGTCATTTATATCAGAGTCCGCAGTACAATAATCGTGACATCGTCAAGCAACTGTATATTCAGGTGCGGTTGTTGATTTGTAATAGCTAAAAAGGAAAATTCCTATACAGGCTCTAAGAAGGAGGGCAATTCTACAATCGTCGATCCTGTATTTCAAGTGGTTTGTGTGTAATCACTGAAACACGGGTATTATCAAACGTGTATTTGATGAACTGTATGAATATGTTGGCCAGCGTCGTTATGATAATATTGATTAAGGCACTCTTCGCTTGTCACATGGCATATCTTGTCACCTTCATTCATATATATATGTAAGTACTTCACACAGTACATCTTAGCCAACATTATCTATTTAAAATCGAAGTACACTTTCGTTTTTTTTGCGATTGTTTTTTAAAGGATGCCTAGTTCGATTTTTGCCCCGTTTAAATATTGGTCTAATGACGTAGAAATAGGTTTGTAATAACGACGTTCCCCGTGCGGTTATTGTCAAGTTTTTATCCAAATCCCATTGCAATAATCATGCCAAATTGGATAATCGATGACGAAAACTCGCAAAAAAATGATTCGTGTTTTGCGGAATGAAAGACAAAATTAGACGGAGTTTATATTCGATCGATGTAATGAGCTTTTTCTCAAGTGCCTTTTCCTTATATCTATTTGTTTATGGAATTAAGGCGATACACAAGCGAAGACGTGCGCCGAACATTAATTAAGCGCATATGCCACTACATATTCTCGCATTCCCCTACACATATGTCTTTCATTTAAAAATATAAACAAGATCTACCCAGCACTTATCGCAACGTTGTCTATCGGGTGATAATAAACAAACAAAACTACCGATCACGTGCCGGAGAAACATCGTTTCACCAACCAATTTAGGCCTTAAATAATTGGTAAATTCGCTTAATTTGTTGTAGAAAATTTATAACAGAAATTCCAGCAATAATTTGTAATATTTTTACTTACGCGTCGTAATCTTTTTTGCAGTAGAGTCGATGTCCTCCAAGAAAGCACGATGACGTAAGAGTGATGTCACACATGCAACACTTCGCGCAACTTTCGTGCCAGACCGAACCAGAAATGTTTAAAAGGTATTGCTCCTAAAATTTTTTTAAATATATTTTTAAAAAGCTAAAATTAAATAATAGTAATGCACTAAAATGAAAGTGTAAAAATTCTTATGTGATTATAGGTTTTACTATTTTTAAAGAGATAATTTTCAAGGTCTAAAATAAGTATTTTCTTTATATTGTAAATTAAAGTTATATTAAATTAATTAAAAAAAACTACCTCGATTTTTCTTTGACATCCACAACAAATATTTTCCTCGAACGAATCATTCGTTTGCCCAGTTTCGATTTTCCCAGTTTTACTAAAACTTTCTGACGACTTTACCTCATCTAAACTTAACTTCGATCTCTCCCATTTTAATTTATCCTCCACCGCGTGGGTAAACCCCCGTTGCAAATTGGGGAAAATACCTTCACCCACTTCCTCGATGGAAGAGTTGGAAAATTCCTCGCACACGTTACTGTCGCTCATTTCGTCATAAAGCGGCCATGGTGACGTAATCGATGATGACGCCATGATGGGTTGGTGTTGGCGGTGAGATAGGCTGACGTCACTTTCAATCATATTGTGCAGGTCTTTGATTGTGTGCGAAGTACTTGCTACGTGCATTTGATTACGCGAATCCCTTTTTTGACTTTCCCCGTCGAATTTAATAAAATGGTTGCCGTTTGTTTTTCTCAACATTAAACAAATTTATATACTATTTAAACTCTAACCCTGTCGATAAAATACAAACACATATAAAAATTCCCTAAATCAACTAACTTTTTTATGTAAAATGGCCGACGCTGTCCCTTCTCTCTGTTATTTATGTGCATATGACTTGGTGTCAGTATATATGCGAGCGCTCTGTTCCTTTTGGTAGCCGGCGGTGAAATATAAGACAAAACCTTTTTCTATCGCGGGCAATCGTTTTCGTTGTTTCACCATTTTCTAAAAATATTTCCATGTCTTCGTTTTATTCAATATTATGTAAACATATTTCGAATTTATGTAAAAAATATTTGTCAAAACATAAGGCCCAATTTTTATTTAAGCAATATACTAATTTTTAAATTTTTATTTTTTATATCTAAAATTTGATTAACTATTTTTTTTATATTGTTCTAAAAACATCAAATACATTTTTAAATTTTTTGCAATATTTTTTTTTTAATGACCACGGTCTGTTTAAAAATTGGAAAGTTAAGACCTCGGAAGCTCGACAAAGATCCTACTTTTATACTATTATGACGTCACGATTCGTTATTAATCCAACCTTAATATCACATTTAGGGATTTTCGCTGCGGGGTCTTTGAAATATTCGAAGAGTTAAGAAGATGCGAAATATTGCATATGAAGTCAAATGTAAGTTTAAAACTTATTTTTTTAATAACTTTAAAGTGTTTAATTTAATTTACGTCTGTCTGTTAAACACCATGTTGCATTAGTTTTTGTATTGGTGTTCGTAATAGTAATTGTTAAACGACATGTTGTATCACATAAGTATTTGTTTATTTTATAAGTTTGTTTATTTCACAAAAAGTATACAAAGGTAAAATATTTTGCAATAAATTAATAGAAAGTTGAGATTCAATTCATAAATAAATGCGTTATGTTTTTTTCACATTTTTTTAACTGCAAAAAATATATGTAATGGGCACGCGCGGTTGCTATTATGACATCACAATGCCCAACAACTTGGCGTAGCCAATGCGCGTTTCCGAGATCATAGGGCGATATGGTTCGATTTGCGTAATAGGATCAAACTATGATATCTTCTTTGTTTTTCACCAATCCATTGTTACGTAAACAAACTTCGTGGTTCGGCTACCAGTATGCCGGCGAGTGTTTACGTTTATATGTTAAGTCTTTTGGGTCACGTTTAGATCACATAATAGAACAAAATGTTTGGATCGTATTAAAGTAGACAGGGCTTAAATTTTTTTTTTTTAATATATCGTAATTTATTAATATAGATAGCCTTATATAATTTTTTAGAAAATTTTATTGTTCACACTCTAAAAAAAAAATTTCATATAAATAAAAAAAACGCTAAAAAACTATAAATAACATGCAAAACTTGCTGCAAACACAGTCTAACAATTGTCTTGTATTTGTTTTGTACTGTAATAGTATAAATTGTAACGTTGATAAACGTATCATGTGACGTCATAAAAACACTTCTCTACTCATCAGTTACCTCTGTAATAGTTTAGGTTTTAAAATGCTTGCATAAATGTATTTATTTAAAAATTAAACACACAACCATATATAGTATAATATGTAAGCTAACATTATTTTTTAAAATTAAATAACTTTTAGCATACATATTAGTTTATTTTTTATAAACTAGTATTTATTTTGTTACATGAACAAACCTGTTACAGTTAGAGTGGCTTTACTTGTAGCCGTTCCTTTGTTGTTGGTTGCCTTGCACATATATTCCCCAGTATCATCAACAAAACTCTCGTTCATGTACAGAGAATATTGAGATCCTTTGGTTATATATTGATAGTCAGGACTGTTCCGGATTGCACGGTTTTTAAAATACCAAATTATCTGCAAAACACAGTATATCAAATCAAATTAAAACAAATTCTTTAAAGGTAATCTTTAAAATAAAACAGATTTGGATTATGTCAAGTCTCTAATTCTTCAAAAAAGTGAAAAAATATAAAAAAAATGATCAATTTAACATCACAAAAAGTTAAAAATTGACCTTCGGGTGTGGATTTGCGTTGATAGTTGCCTCAAAACATACAGGGTCACCCTCTTTGACGACCACATTCTTTAACGTTTCAACAAAACAGGGCGACCCACTGTAACTTCCGGATGAATTTGTACCATCACTGCTAACTAGGGATTCTAACAAAAAAACGTTTTATTTTGAATTTAATTTTGATCTGATTTATGTTAGAACTTTAGCTTGTGCAAATTTAAAGTTAGCTTGTGCAAATTTAAAGCTTAGTTGTGTGGTGTATCAATAGATACTGTAACACATTATTGCAGCAATTTACTACTAATTGTATTTATAAATCATGCATTAATTTTACAACATACCAGTTCCTTCACTTCCCGAACTATCTTGCTCCTCTTCCTCTTCTTCTTCTTCTTCCTCTTCTTCTTCTTCTTCCTCTTCTTCTTCATCCTCGCCACTTTCATCATGTTCCTAAACAGAAATTAAAGCTATTGATACATTCGCTTTGAAAATATTTAATAGTTTAATTTTCCAAAATTATTTGCAGCAATAATAAGAAAATTGCTTGTAGCATCTATAAATGTACCCACCGATTCGTCGCTGTAGTAGTAATAATATTCTCCATCGCTTTCCTCGTCTGAAGTATACTCATCTTGAGCATTTTCCAATTGTTGTTTAAGAAAATCGATCTGTAAATGTTTGTGTTTATTTTTTCTATGTTATAGTTTAAGAATTAAGTATATTTTTTGTGTTCGAAAATTGATATTTTACTTGTTTCTGTTTGGCGAGAAACATTTCTTGTTGTTCAACTGTCATTCGGCTGAACTTGGTTTCCTCAATTCTTTTTCGCTCGGTTTCTTCTTGTGCTTTTAAAACCGACTCCATTCTGCTCCGGATGTCGATCTTTTGGATTGGGCTTCTTGAATGTTCTTCCTTGCCGTTACTCTCATTATCGGAGTTAGAATCGTTCTGTAATGTATTACATAGGGTTGGTAAATCTCTTGGTAAGCATAGGGCATGTGATTACTTAGACATCTTTGCCTTCTTATTTGAATGCGGATTTTAGATTATAAAGTTTAAAATACGGTTTGTATATTAACAAAAAAAACATTTAGACTATTCACAAACCTGAGTTTTGGCTTGTATAAAATCTCTTCTTTCTTCTTGTAGTTTGCGCATTTTTTCTTGATGCAACCGCTCTCTCTCCTCTTCTCTTCTTTGTTGTTCGATAACGTCAAATTTCGTAAACGATGACGCAAGTTTTCGTGGTCTTGGGCTGTCTCGACCCAAACGTATTAGTTCCTTGGTACCGCTTGTGACGTCATCAACATTATCCTGATTTAAATCATACATGCCGTAATCTCATAAAAATGATCCTTACCCAATGAGAAATTGTTTGATAAAACACTTGTTGATGTTTAAAAAAACTCGGTAGTTAGAAATTACCTGGATATTTTTCTTTTCTTCTTCAAAAGATCGAACTTCACTTTCTAGTTTCTTAATTCGTTCCTTTTGGGCTTTTAATCGTTCTTTCTCCAACTTTTCTTGTGTTATTTTATCCAAGTTTGTAAGAGCATTGGAGAGTTTGTTCGGTGCCCGGGTAATTCCACTTCTAACCTCCGTTTCATTATCACTGCTTTCGTTTTCGTCATTTTCCATACTCTGTATATGTTGGAAGAAACATTTAATTTAGATTATATTTTAATAATTTGTGGATATGCAAACTTAAGACTTTTTAAAATTTTAAAAGTTTTTAATTTTTCTGCCTTAGGCTACCATGTTCTGCCGGGCTTCTTGAAATGATTTCCTTTCTTCTTCCAACAACTTTGCTTTTTCTTGATATAATTGTTCTTCCTCGTTTCGTTTTCTCTGCCTCTCCATTAGATCAAACTTAGCAAAGGAGCGAGATAATTTCTTGGGTTTTCGCTTCTCAATTTTTGGAGTTTCGAATTCTTCGTCGTCTTCTTCTTGCTCCGCCTGCAACAGAAAGATTTTTAGAATTAATCAACCTTAGAATTTCAGTGTTTTTATAATTACAAAAAATGTTAATTTATTATTTTTAAATTCCTTTTTTATTGACATACTTTCATTTTATTTTTTTCTTCCTCCATGAGTTTGATCTCAGCCTCCATAAGTGCTCTTCGTTCGTCCTGGATTCGCTTCTCTTCGATGGCAAATCTTTTCATTGTAATTTTATCAAAATTTACCAAAGAACTGTCAAGTTTTTGTGGTGCAGATGTTTTCTAAAAAACGATAAAAAATTATTAACAAACTTTACAATTGGGTTTATTGTTTAAATTTGGGGACAATAACTTTGTTTGTTGAAGAATATTTTGTGTGTTAAACTGTAAAATATTTTAGCTTACTGTTGGACTTTCTGTGTCCTCATCATCTTCGCTTTCACTCTCCTCTTTTCTCATCTTTGCCTCCTCAAATAATCGCTTCTCCTCCTCGAGTAGCTGACTCCGTTTTTGCTTCATATTAAAAAGTTAAATACATTAATTTACATTTAATAATAAATAGCGAGGAGATAATTAACAATGTGTTTCGGTCACGTAAATATTATAAGTTCTGTAATATATTCCACATATTCACTTGTATTTTAATTCTTTCGTTTTCGATGCGTTGTTTTTCCAAAATGTCAAATTTCAACTTTGACGAATCAAGTTTCGATGGTTTTGTTTTCTTTTTCATTTTTGGATATCTTTGCCTTCCTGTGTTCGCATCTTTTGCCTCAACTTCCGACGAGGAATTTGATCCCGGGGTAAACTCTTCCGAACTCTAAAATTATGCAAAATGAAAACTAAAAAATGGACATTTTAATAAAAATTGAATAAGAGAAATATTTTATTATAGTTTTATGTTTAACATTTTGGTAATGCAAGCAAGGTATAAATTTACTTAGGCTACCTGAGTTGAATCGGCATTATAATTTGCCTTAGCAGCTTTCATACTGTTAGTCTCTTGTTGTAACAAACTCCTGCTTCTTTCCAACTCCTTCAATCGCTCCTTTTCTCGCCTTTCTTTTTCTAAAACATCAAAATTCGAAAACGAAGAATGCAGTCGCTTTGGTTTTGATTTTCTTTCCGCAAGAAGTCGCTGTTTTTCTTCTTTGGCTCGAACTATGTCGTCAAAATTTGTTTTAAGTTTTCCTGGGAGCCTTTTTTCCTCGATTTGTGATTCGTCTTCGTCTTCATCGCTTGCGCTAGTTTCTTGCTAAATAGTTTATCAATATATAAGTTTACAGGCAAAATGCATTTTAATGTACCTAATTAAATTTTTGTGTTGTGTTGTTTAGATTACCAATCGAATATACAAGAATATTAAAAATCTTGGTTTTAATTTTCACCTTTTCGACCTTAAACATTTTAATTTCGGATTCAAATTTTCTTCTTCTTGCATCCTCGATTTTTTGACTTTCTTTCTCTTTTCTCTTACGGTCGATTTCCTCAAAATTGAGCGAAATTTTTCCAGGTTTGGTTTTACCTGAAGTGGCGTTGTTTCTTGGTGTATCGTCGTCATCTGATAGGATTCCCTCCGACTAATCAAAATTATTAATTTAGTTTAAACACTTTTAAGTACAATTTTAAAATATTTTGTACTAAAAGTTAAATCCCCCCTATTTGCTATTTAAAACCAAAACATTTATTTTAAACACCTTCTTCTTAGCCAGTTCGAGTTCAATTCGTTTCTTTTCTTTGGAATCGCGTTCAAGTCTTCGTTTTCTCTCCTTTTCTGTCCGGGCTTTTTCCTGTTCCTTTTTCTTTTGTTCCAAAGCCTCAAATTTGCCCTAACATTTAAATAAATAAATATCATTTTGTAAACATTGTTAACGTATATTACTGAATATTTAATAACTTGAATGTAAGAGGTTACCTTTACTGTTCCAGTTAATCGGGGCACATAAATTTTATTTACATTATGTTTCTTTTCAACCACAGGTTCTTCATCATTTAACAAAGCATCCAACTATAAAAATACACTTGCATTAAACTTATAACAATTAAACACCTAGACCTTAAGTAGCAACGTGTTTAAAAGAGATTAAATAATATACTTCTTCTTGAAATTTAGCTCTATTTTGATCCCGCTTTTCCTTCGCCATTCTATAAGCCTTTCCCCCCCTTTCTTTTTGCTTCTTTTTGTTCTGATTTTCCCCCATAGCATTCTAGTGAAAATGATAATGTTATTCGTCCTAATTCACCGGCAGCGTGGTGCAGTGGTAAAAACACTTGCTACACCACACATGAGGTCGTCGGTTTAATCCCCACTGTTCTCATGCTGTAGCGCCCTTAAGTAAGGCGCTATAAACGGTATGAACTCCTGCTGAGCCAGCACCTAATCAGCAGTATAATTACCGGCAATAATAATCCATATAATATCCCAAACTGCTACAGGCAACTCGAGACTGGGTCGGAGTAACTGATGTTACTCTATGTTGAAGTCGCGGATTCGACTTTCCCACATCGAGGATAAAGATATAAACAAAAAAAAAATATGCAATAACATTTTAAATCTGTAAAAGTTTATTAATTGTTACCTGGAATTTATCAACAAGTTTCCCTTCGCCCAAGGATGATACCACTTTGACAGGCCTTCTTCTAGTCTAAATTTAAAAATACGAATCGTTTTGTAGTATTTTATATTTACCCCAAGTTTAAATATGTTAAGTGGTTGGAAGAAAATATGCCTGGTTTTTTAGTTATTTATTCACAAAAATGACTATTATTTATAATACCTACCCGCTTTGCATTTTTTTCGTTAACAACTTCCTCGCTCTTTTTAGCAGGCATTATAGCGTTTCAATTAAATTTCTTTTAAAAAAGGTGAGCTTTTCACAGTAAGCGTAAGAGAAGTTACTTCAAAATTATAATTCTCGCTTTAACTAAAATTCCAAAGATTTAAAAAACCTAAATCGCTTAAATAGCAAATTTTAATTTAAAAAAAAATGTTTAATGAAAAATTGTTCAAATGTCGTTTTTATTTTTTTGTGAGTTAAACTTTACGATATAAACTACCTATAAAGCGTACTAACAATATCTAAACTAAAAGACTGGGTTATGTTTTTTAAGCGCCGTTTACCAGTATCTCTGACGTCTGTTTCTTGCGTTTTAATCTATGCTCTGATAAGATTTGTAGTTCGCAACAATCAGCTGTGAAAGTTGTCCACTGTTTTACTAGTCGCAGCTGCATTTCGTTTGTCATTGACCCAGTGACGTCATCAGAGAATTGACAGAACCATGTGGTTAGCTTTTTCATAAACTTTGTCGCAAAAAAAAACGTAAGCAGTTGGATCAGGTCGAAAAACTGGCGCTTGTTTATTTGATTTTGTTATGTTTAAGAAATTAAAAACCCTTTCATTGATGCATATTATATGATTAGTCATCTTTAGCATGTATAACTATGTTGTAACATGTGTAGGGTTATTAACACAACAAATATTTTATCACTTTTTTATTGGGTGCGCGTCTAACTCTATTCACGAATATGTAACACACCAAATTAACAATTAGAATAAATCAAAATTAAAAAAACATGTATGATACGAATAAGAAATCAATAAGAAATTTATGAAAGTTTTTTACTATTTGCAATTAAAAAAAATGTTTTACTTAAACATACAAAAATTGTAAATATATTTTTCTTGGTATTGCACTAAGAATAATAAAAACGTTTTTTTAGTTTGTTTTGTTAAGTCCTTTGAATCATTATTTGAAATTTGGTCGACGGCATATTAATAACTTCAGCAGTGACCACACTGTTTATTCCTAAGTTTGCAAGTACACCTCTTACATAACCACATGGAATAGCTAAAAACTGTTAAAAAATTAAGTTTTATTGCTGAGATTTATATTACATTGTTTTTGTTATTTTATAATCCATATATTTCTGGTGTTGGGTCATACTTACACGTGGTGCATATTCCATGTATTGCTTCCCAGATGAAATATGAGATAAAAGTTTAAAGTTGTTGTCTTGTAGTACATAAACACCCTTAAAAGAAGAAAGCGCATAATCATACAAAGCAATGCCTTTAGATTTAATTTTACAACACTATAAAAAACAAATTAGACTGTTTACAATAACTGGTTTAAATTATTTTTAATAGTATATTACCTGGTGATTTGTCCGCAGGTTGTCAACTTGTTTTTGATACAACGCAGTCCAGAAGTCTCTACAAATAAACTTCATTATATCCAGTTCATCTTTAAAGCGAGGAGTGTCTTTACTTAGTTGTTCTCCCAAACTTATTCCAACACGAAAGCCGTGAGACTCAAGCTGAGAAACTGATTGGTTCTATAAACACATTGATGTTAAATTAAGCACAAAAGGGTAGAGGAATATTGTGGAAGTGAATAGTGTTATAAAGTTAACACAAGAAAGTACTGAGAAAGTAAAAAAACTTGCCTTATCCCTGTCCACTGATGAGTAAATGTAAGAGACTAGCTCACTGTGAAGCAATTCAAACAAAACATTAGTAGCTTCTTCAGTCATTTATTACTTAATAAATTAAACCTAATTGCACCTAAGTGACAGTGAAAGAAATATTAGAATCAAACTGCAAACCAACATTATTAATTTATAATAGAATTTTAAAAGGAACTTTTAGGAAATATCAGGCATTTTTGGCAACTCGAAATAAAGCATCTGAAATACATACTACAATATTACAAATAATTGTGCACAATTAACTAGTTCAACTTCTACGAAAATAATAACACTTGTTCGAATCAATGGTTAAAGATTAGACAGTCATGCATCAGATAAGGAAGCAACCCCAGGAAGAACTTTGCCTTCGAGTAATTCAAGACTGGCACCACCTCCAGTGCTCACATGACTCACTTTATCCTCAGTTCCCAACTTTGCGCAACAAGTTGCAGTATCACCACCCCCAATAATGGTTACAGCACCACCTGCGGTCACTGCTACAACAGCATCCATTAAAGATTTTGTTCCAGCTGCGAAGTTAGGATACTCAAACACACCTGGAGGACCATTCCAAACAATTAATTTTGCCTTCTTTACCACTTCAGCAAAAATCTTGTTGCTCTCTGGGCCGACATCAAGCCCCAACCATCCATCAGGAATACCTCCATCCACTGTTGCACATCCCACAGCTGCGTCTTCAGAAAATTTATCAGCTGTAACAAAATCAACGGGAAGATGGATTTTCACATTCTTTGCTTTTGCTAAATCCATTAATTCTTGAACAATCTTGGCACCATCTTCATCATACAAAGAGTTTCCTATTTTCATACCATTGAGTACTTTAAGGAAAGTAAACGCCATTCCACCTCCAATGATCATTTCGTTTACTTTGTCCAGCATGTTTCTAATCAACTGGATTTTATCCTGAACCTTTGCTCCTCCCAAAATTGCCAAGAACGGTGACTCCGGACTTTCAAGGGCTTTGGCAAAGTAATTAAGCTCTTTTTTCATCAAGAAACCAGCTGCTCGCTGCGATAGAGTAGCACCAACCATTGAGCTGTGAGCACGATGAGCAGTTCCAAATGCATCATTAACATAAACATCCCCAAGTTTTGAAAGACTTGCTCTAAACTCCTTCACCTTTTCAGCATCAGCTTTTATTTTGTTTCCAGCTTCATCAACTCCTTTACCTTCCTCTTCAACATGAAATCGTAAATTCTCAAGAAGAATCACAGAGCCTGCTGCTGGATTCGCACATTTTTCCTCAACCTCAGAACCAACACAATCATTTAAAAATATGATATTTGTCATGAGCAATTTCTTAAGCTCCTCAGCTACAGGTGCAAGTGAATACTTGGCCTGTTTTCTGCCATCAGGGCGACCTAAATGACTCATCAGGACAACTGATTTTGCCCCATTCTCAAGGCAATACTGAATTGAGGGCAAAGCAGCAACAACCCTTTGGTTATTGGTTATCTTGGATTCTTTTAAAGGGACGTTAAAATCCACTCGCATAAGAACTCTTTTTTGCTTAACATCCAGTTTATCAATACCAAGCTTATTAAGAGACATTATTTAAGTTTAGTTTACTTAAAATAAAAAAAATCTTATTCTAAAAAAACACATAAAAATATAAACTTTTACCAATTATATATAAAAAATACTAAAATTTATTTTTAAATAGGATTATCTATTTAGGTAATAAAATTGCACCTTACAATATACATTAAACTGTTGAACAGTTTGCTAGGCCACTCATATGTTATCTGATTGTTATGAGGAATCCACTTGTAATAATAAAGAGCAATTTGAACAACCAATATAAATTGAATTTATAATATTAACATTGTCATTGGAAATAATATATTCCCCACCACATCTGCATGTGTGCATATATTGAGGTGTTGGACATTGAACATCGTTATCTAAACAACTTTCACACCCGCAAATAACGTTTAACTCTTCAACTAATAACGTCTCGTTTACGTTAAGTTGCTGTTCAAATTCGTATTGCTTTAACTGCGTATCGTAATCAGCCTTTAAATTAGGATCACTTAGCGTTTTCCATGCTTTATTAAGGCGCGTAAAAGATTCATTTGCAAATAAAGTAGCTTCTGTCAGAGTCTTTCTATTTTCGCGATTAGCGTGTTTGTCCGGGTGCAGCTGGATAACTAATTCTTTATACCGTTGTTTGATGCAATCGAAAGTGGAATAGTTTGGTAGGTCCATTACTTCGTAAAAAGAATCCATGTTATGTATTGTTGTCAATTACTCTTGTAGACGACCTTAATATTTTGAGGATAACTTGGATATTCACGCACCACTAAACAAGAAATAATAAAGTTGATATTAATGATCTTGTGTTTAGCTTCTATTTGATTTCAATTATTTTTAAATTTTTAATTAATTTTATTAACATGTTTTGCAAAACAACTGGTGTGAACATGGCTAAATATTAGCAATTTGTTAAGTAAAATGTAGTGTTCGAGTTTAGTGACTTTACCCTTCGATGTTGTAGCCTAGATTACATCCTTATAGCTCTTTTTTATAATGATTCTACTATTAGTTTAGTGACTTTACGGTAAGTATTTAATTGTTTGCGTTGGGGAGTATTTTTTCTTGAGGTAAAAATATAAAATATTTGTCTAGACATGTTTTTGTGTCTAATTAGAAAATTTATTAATTATCTGGTATAAAAAGCTTCAAAATATTATTTATTTTACCTATAGTTAAAAATAAAAACTTGTTACTTATATGTTTTTTTTTCTTTTTTTTTGTAAAGAAATTTAAATATTGCGTTAATAACAACATTCAAAAAATATCATAGCGTGGTGTAAAAGTTAATCGTTAACTGATTCGAATTTTCTCGTTGCTTAAAAGTGAAAACGTGCGTGCCGTTTGTTTACAATTGATCATTTTTAGTTTTTTGAGTGTTTTCTTGTTTACACTTTTTTAATTAGTTAAATATTTAAATATGTAAGTTACTTTTGATAAAAAAAATTATATCCTGACTTACAGATTTATTTTTCATTTATTAATAGGACGGTGTTCAGTCTGTCAGTGTTTGTTTGTTAGGTTATATTTGTTTTTTTGTCCCAACTGCCCGAATAATATTATGTCGAGTGATATTAAATTTGTATTAGGTGGATCAAAGTATGACCAAAGTACATTTTTTGGTCGATATTGTCATTTTTTAAATGTAATCGACCCTCGAACATTATTTACTTCAAAAGAAAAACTTCAGAAGGCTGAAGATCTTTTAAGTTCTTACGAGGATAATACTTTGCCTAAAAATATAACCAATAATGATTTATGGGAGGCCCAGAAAATTAAACAAGCAATAATACACCCAGATACTGGAGAGAAAATTTTTAGTCCTTTTCGAATGTCTGGTTTTGTTCCTTATGGTGCACCAATTGTTGTCGGGTTATTGATACCAAATCAGTCCTTGGCAATAACTGGGTTCTGGCAATGGCTGAATCAAAGTCACAATGCTTGTGTTAACTATTCTAACAGAAATGCTACCCAAAAAACATCGACCCAAGATTTTTTATTGGGCTACACTGGTGCTGTGACCAGTGCGGTTGGAATTGCATTGGGTCTGAATGTTTTGATTAAGAAATCGTCTGGTTTAACTCCAAGCATGAGGACATTGATTCAACGGTTGATACCGTTTCCAGCTGTGGCAACTGCTAGCGTTTGCAATGTTGTTCTAATGCGTTACAGTGAGCTTACGACTGGGATTAATGTGGAGGACTCACAAGGAAATGTAGTCGGAGTTTCACAAGTTGCAGCTAAAAAAGCTCTTCAAGAAACTGCAGCAACGAGGGCTTTTCTTCCAGCTCCAGTTCTGCTCATTCCTTCAATTTCAATTTCTTTGCTGGAAAAAACAAGTCTGTTTCGTCGCTTTCCAAAAATGCATTTACCTGTTAATGCTGCATTGGTTACATTGTCATTTGGATGTGCATTACCACTCGCTATTGCTATGTTCCCCCAGGTTTCTTCAATATCAACAAACTGCCTCGAAGATTCAATTCAGTCCAAAACAACTGAATCAGTGTTGTACTACAACAAGGGGCTGTAATTTTGTTTTAACTCTGTACCAAATCGTTGTAGTACCCTTTTTAATTTCAGTAGCGTATTTTTTTGAATAAGAAATCTTTTTAAATTTTTTTAGTGTGATTTTAGCAAATTTTAATTTTAGAATGATACAACCCACTGCTTGTAGTTTTTTAGTATTAATTGAAACCATTGTGCATATTTTATCCTTTTAAAAGACCTTTTTACCTGCAATATTAGATTGAGTGCGAGAAGGTGTTGCATTATTAGTTTGTTTATGCAAATTTAAGCTTGTTAAGCAGCCATTAATTTAGTATAAATATATTTTCTTAACTGGCAAAACCACTATTTTGATTTTGTGATCTGTCCCCTATTAACTGTAATTGCAATTGACTAAATGCTTTTTATTTTATGCAATTATCTTAAAGAATGTAGAGCAAAGATTATATTATTGTGTGTTATTACTTGTGAAAGAAAATAAATTTTGTTAAATTTTTATATATATTTAGATATTGTGGAAGTTTTGTATACATGCCATACTATGGATATTAAAGTCATGTCATTGATAATTTTGTGTTAGTTTTTCACTGTATTTTAATTGAAAATCTTTCATTACAGGTTGCCTGCAATAGATTTGAAAATTTTAAGGGATTTCCCTCTATTAAGTAATTTTGGTTTAATAACATTAATTGTAAGAATTAATAAAAATGGCTGACGAAAATTATGTGGTTTTAAATGAAGATGGTGGAATCAAAAAGCTCATTAAAACAGAAGGACAGGGCGATGAAAAGCCACCCAAAGGTTCAAAAGTTACTGTGCATTATACCGGAAAATTACTAGATGGAACTGTGTTTGACTCATCACGTACTCGCGGAGATAAATTCATGTTCAATCTTGGAAAGGGAGAAGTAATTAAGGCTTGGGATGTCGGTGTTGCTTCGATGAAAAGAGGCGAGGTTTGTGAGCTGGTCTGTGAGTCGGAGTATGCTTACGGCAAGCGTGGAAGTCCTCCAACAATTCCTCCAGATGCAACTTTGATCTTTGAAGTCGAACTGTTTGATTGGGAGGGTGAGGATATTACTGAGGGCAAAGATAAAGGAATAATCAGGGATGTTATTGTAGAAGGAGAAGATTACACAACTCCGAATGAAGGAGCTTCAGTTGAAGTTAAAATTATTGGATCAATTAATGGAAAGGTTTTCGATGAGCGTCAGATCAAGTATGTTGTAGGTGAAGCTGAGAGTGATTTAAATATTTCACCTGCTATTGATATTGCTGTAAAGAAGATGAAGAAATTGGAGGAATGCAGAATCACAGTAAAACCTAAATATGGATATGGCGTCGAAGGTTGTAAAGCCCTTGGTGTACCAGCAAATGCAACCCTGAAATACACTTTAAAACTTCTGGAATTTGAAAAAGCAAAAGAAGCATGGGAAATGACTGACGTAGAGAAAATTGAACAGAGCGAAATCGTAAAAGAAAAAGGAACAAAATTTCTAAAGGCAGGTCTAGTTAAAGATGCAGTTACTCAGTACAAGAAAATGGTTTCCCTACTAGAGGATCATGAAGCTAAAGAAGATGGAAGTGAGGAAGACAAAGCATTATTGGAAAGATGGAATAAGGTTAAACTCGCTGGATATTTAAACTTAGCGTTATGTCAAAACAAATTAAAAGATTATGCTGACTCTGTTTTGAGCTGTAATGAAGCGTTACAACTTGATTCTAAAAACGAAAAGGCTATGCATCGGCGCAGTGATGCTCTGTTTAATCAGTACGATTATTCTGCTGCCAAAGAGGGATTTGCCGAACTCATCAAACAATATCCTGAAAACAAATTAGCAAAATCTTATTACCAAAAATGTGTCATTAAACTAAAAGAGGCGAAAGAGATTGAAAAGAAGAAATATCGCGGAATGTTTGACAAGTTTGTTACACAAGATGAAGAAGATGAAATTCGAAGAAAAATTGAGCAACAAAATGAGCGTGCCAAAGCAAAAGCAGCTAAGAAGAATGCAGCAAGTGAAAAGGAAGAAATGACAAATGGTGCAGGCGAGAATACAAATGGAATTTCCGCTTAGATTTTCTTGCAAAAATAAACAAGTTTTTGTAAATTTGTTGTTGTCCAAAGCTTAAACAAAATTAAAGTTGAAAAAATTGTTCTTAGGAGAGTTTATGACTTAAAAAATTGCACAAGTTTTTGAATTATTTGTTCTGGCTCTGATGTTCGGTATTAAATATTGCCATCATAATTTAACTTAGTGATTTCTTTATTAAATTTATATACTTGATTTCTTAAAAAAAATTTGTTAATTTGCAGATTATAAGATTAAAAAAAAATAGTTAATTAAGAAATTTAACAATGGAGGAAACAAGGAAAGATTATTTAAAAAGAAGATCAGAGAAAATAATAATGGGTGGAATTCATTTTGGAGTATTTTTAGTTTATCTATTTGAACTTTTGGTAATTTTACCAAAACTTTATGGTTCTGAATACACTACTATGAGAGTTGTACATTTAATAGCAGGTTTGTTTTTTTTCAAATTCTTTTACATTTAAGTTTTTTAAAGTATACTTTATAGTTTGTGTATTAAAATTTTTTGTTTATCTGGTTAAGTTATTGATTAATTTTATAGCAGAATCTATAATTTATGTTGAAAAATTTCCTTGGTAATTTTAACATTATTTTTAGGACATTGGATATTAGTAAATGTTCTGATTTCTATGTGGAAATTCACATTAATTGATGCTGGTACAGGAAGTAAAATATTACCAAGTGTTCTACAACCAGGCTGGAGATATTGTTTTCAGTGTGAAGCTAACTTTCCTCTTAGGTAAAAAAACAAAGTAACATAATATTTTTCGGTTATAAATTATGAATAATATTGATTTTTTATTTTTTAGGTAAATATATTTCTTAGTCTTATTTAGTCTTATTTTCCTTCTATTTTAAGTTTCACTTTTATTAAATAAGAAAATAAAATTTCTTTTAAAAAAGTTTGCCTTTTATTTAGAAAATTTTCAAATAAAATATATATCTTTGTTTTATCCTTTTCGTAAAAAATATTTTTTGAGATTTTAAGAGAATATAATTGTTTAAAATGACAATTAAAAAAATGTATTTAGATCTCGACATTGTTTTTACTGTGAAAAATGTACATTAGTACGAGATCACCATTGTGTGATAGGATCAAACTGCGTTGGTTATAAAACGAGAAGATATTTTATTCAAATGGCATCCTATATGTGGCTAGCACTATTTTATGCAAACCTACTTAACATGGACTTTGTATGGGAGTTATATCATTCATTCTCTTCCCAGTAAGTTTTTAAGCAGTGTGTTATAAATTGACCTTTCAAACCATTTGTAGCATAATTATTATTTTAGTTCATTCTCGTATAATGGTTTTAATGAGTTATGTAAAAGGTAGCATATACTACTTTTATTTGTGCATTAATTTAAATTTTTTTTCTATGTTTTTTTTTAGATCTTTGTTGACAATGTTTATGCCTCTTCTGGCTTGGATTTTTGGTGTTGCTGAAAGTGAAACATTTTTCATGGCCATGTATACTTCATTTTGTATCGTTTCCCTGTTATATGCTACCGCTATACTACTTTTTCATCTAAAAAACACATTTAAGTAAGTTCATAAATGGGGTTACAGAACTGGGGTTTACAAAACCTTCCTATAAGAAATAATAATTGTGTTTACATTTACAACTATTGTTAATATATATTTTTATAGATAAATGCATGGATATGAGTGATTTTTATATATTTTTAGCTATTCAATTTTACATAAATAAAAAATCAAACTTTTTTGTTGTTGATTTATTTAGAGGAAGGACCACTCATGAAATGGCGAAAAATGAGGGTTTAATATATGACATGGGCTTAAAGGAAAATTTAAGACAAGCGTTTGGTGAATATTGGATGATAGCCTGGATATCTCCTTTAATCCCAAGCCCCTTACCTGGTGATGGAATAAATTTTCCTGTAAAAGAAATTTTGGAACAAAACGGAAAGACTTTATAAAATGTCTCTTTGATTTAAAAATTTTATTTGTTGTCTTATTGATATAAATGTCAAAGATATTATTCTGAGCGATTTAGTGTTACTCTTTTTAAATATTCGATTAATTAATCAATTTTATATAGTTATAACTATTTAAATATTTTTGTAAATGTGGTATTTATATTGTTTGCGAAAGTTGAAAAAAAATGGTTCGTGATGTGTTTAAAGAATGTTGCAATTTTAATGGAACATCAGAATTTGTGTTTTTTGTTCTTTGTGTTTGGGTTTTATTTTTATATTGCAACTTATTATTCTCCAATATTAACCTATCTTCAAATTCATTTCACATCAGTAAAGATATTAACAATAGCAGTTATTTGAGCACTTTTAGTATACATTGATTCGTTTAAACTTAATTTAAATTCTATTCAGGTAATTTCTAAAAATTAGGGTAAGTTATCAATTAATATGATTTTGTGAAAATGTTTCAAGTTGGTGCACCTGAATATAACACCCCAGGTCCCCATGGCATTCCTGCAGTTAATCCAATGCCGTGAGTGGTTTGAATTCAGTTTTTTACTCAAACGTTTTACACACAGACATTGTTTTCTTTGTAAACTATAATAACTTAAAAACATAAAAGAGTAAAAATTGCAAGTGGCAAATTATAAATTCTACATTGATTGTTATGGCTGTGTTTTGTAAATCAATTGTTTTTTGTAACCCTTATTTTTTAATAAAACATGGGATTAAAAAATTAAATACTTTTTTAAATGAACTTTTTAGAGTAGAAATGGCTGGGGAGTTTGCAGAGTTGAATGTTTTGCAGATCGATGGATCTCCACAGTTTGGAGCCAGTTCGGTTTACTTTGATTCAGAACTGGAGTTAATATGGGTCGGAAATCAGGGAGTAAGTCTAATTTAATTTAAATAAAGAAAAAAACAAAAGACTTTATTGTAACATAGGAAAGATAATCAAAAGGTTGATTTTGTCTAAATAGTCTTAATGCCATATATTTTTAAAGTCATATATTAGGGATATTTTTTTACTCAAAAATTAATAAAGTTGGTGTCACTGAACACAAAAATGGTTTTAACTTTAAATAATTTCACCTACTTTTTAAGTTATACAACTTTAAAAAAAAAATTAAAATTAATTATAAAAAAAGAGAATAAAGCCCTGTTTGTGATGACGTAGAAAGAACCAGCTTGTATACATTCACTACACTACTTAGTACTTTCTATGTCACACAAAAGATATGGTAACCTGGTTTTTTAATGTAATCATTTTCTAGTATTTTTGAAAATTAAATAAATTACAAAACTCTGTGATATAACACTTTAATGGTTAATAAACTTTTTAGTTAAATCAGTAATTATACAGAAAATATATTCTTTTTATTTAAGGGCCATGTAACTTCATATTATGGGCCTACCATGCAAAAGTATACCTCATTTCAAGTTCATGCCAGCAATCCGATACTGGAGATTATGACAATTAAAGATAATGTTTATTCTCTTACTAAAAACTCTCTAAAATGTTCAATGAAAAGAGGAATTCCTGTTTCAATATTTACGTAGGTAGTTACTTGTTAAAAAAAGAAAATTAAAAATGCTGTTATAATTTTTTACCAAAAATTTTACTAACAACCAATTTTTTCTATAGCTTATTTAAATATTTAGGTTACTTATACTGTGTCTATAATTTTTAAAACATTTATTTTAAATATATAATACATTGCTAATTTTTTGTAGTGATGCAAATCTACAAGATGCGCAGTGCATGTCATTAAGAAAGGAAACAAGGATGCTGATTGGTGGAAAAGATTCATCAATATTTGAGATTGACCTGAATAATATGGGAATAGTTAGAAGGTATTAAAAAAAAATCTATGTTTTAAAATAGAATATTAACAACAGAATAAGTTATTTTTTTATTATATAGTGTTTTTTATTTTTTAATTCCAAATTTCAGTGTGCCAATAACTGAAGATCAGAGAACTGCAATATTTCGAACAACTTCTAAGTTTTTATGTTGTGGTGGATTTAATGGAAAGGTTAGTTGGTTTGTGTTTTAAAAAACAAAACTTGCATTTTACTTATTAGATTTTGGTTTTAATATTCTTACCATAATGTTCAGGCCTAGCGTTTGTTATCTAAAGCTTATTTTTTTTGTACAACTATAAATATATTTTGTTCCTTCAAGGTAATGTTACGAGATCCTGATTCACTTAAAGTTGTTCAAACTCTTGATGCTCATTCTGGAACATTATCAGATTTTGATGCAAATGGTCACCTGTTAATTACTTGTGGATTTTCCACTTCCATGAGACCTGGGTAAACATAAACATACTAAAAAAAATTAAGCCAATAAGTTAACATTACCATTCAAAGCATGTGTTTGTAAGTTTTATTGGGTATTAATAGTACATAAGAATTAAATTTGTAGCCAGTACTTCAAAATCAATTTTTATACTTTATTTAATAGTTTTTTATTTTATGACCTATTAGTGCATAAATGGTTTAAAAATTGGAATGTTTAGGGGTGGAGGTGCCATTACTCAACATATGAGTTTGGATCGTTTTGTGAAGGTTTATGATCTTAGAATGATGAGAACCTTATCACCAATACATGGAGTTGTTGAACCCTCATTTTTAAGGTTTGTTTGTTATTTTAATATATGACTTCAAAACTTTTAACATAGTTTGTCTTCCAAAATTCGTAAACATTTATTTTTATGGTTCATACTTTTTTTATTTTGTTGATCCCATTATGTTTTCTGTTTTTGTTTGGTAGTATAGGCAAGTAAAAAAAAAGGTATTATATATATATATATGTAGATGGTTTAATTAGGAAATTTATTTTTTTGTATGGTCTTCAGCATTTTTAATTACTATATAATATGTTTGTTTTGAAATAAATTAACAAATTGCGCGCTTAGATTTATGTCAACTTACACTCGGCGCATGTTAGTTGTTTCCCAAAGTGGACAATTTCTTATGGTAGACGATAATGCTTCAGTAACTTCCAACACCCAAATTTACCAACTTAACTTACTTGGTACAACTGTTACTAACCTGGATGTTTCAAAATCCATGCAAGCAATTGCATTTGCTGACTCTGGTAATCAGTTTTTTATTGATCTTGTTTTTTATTAAAATTTTTGACTGGCACAAAGTGATTTATTTATATTGATTTTAATTGATATATTTTTTTGTGCATTTTGTTATGTTTGATTTTTTTATTATGTAGTTGTGCTAAAATTTTTTTTTTTTAGTATTTTTTGTATTATTTTAGGTGGATTTTTACACTTATGGTCTGAATCTGCCAATCCTACCTTCAACCAATATCCAAAAGATCCTGAATTTGCATCATTAGTTGAACCTATTAATTCCATCAATATTGATAATGACATGGTTTGTTTTTTTTATTTTTTACATCATATCACTAGTTTTAAAACAATTAATTTATAGTAAAAATTTTTAAATAATAATATTACACTTTTTCATATAATTTTATTTTATTAAAATTATAAAATATATGTTTTAGATTCCCTTGTCGGTTGTTCCAATGCCATATCAACAAGAGAAACTTTTTTCTGATTGGCCAGCTAAATACTGCCACCCGGTAAGTCGAAGACCTCCACCAATCAGCACAGAACTCTTACGAAGCATGAAAGTTGTTCATGGGATAGGATATGCTCCAAATCCTGGCAATAGAAGAAGAAACCAGGTTAGTAGATAAGTAGTATCTGACCTTTTTAAAGTTAATATGCTTTATTATTTAAAACCTGTCATAGTACATAAATGTATGTGCTCATTTGTTACTAGTGTTTAATTGTTAAGCAAACTTGTAATTTAAATTTTTCATTTTGCATTATCAAATTTGTCTTTATGTTTGCAAGGTTCCGTATAAGTTAAAAGACATGTCAAAACGGGATCAAAGGGGGAAAAAGGCAGCAGTACCAGACTCACCACTAGGTAGAGATGAACAACCTCATTTGTACATGGTTCCTAAAAAGTACAGAAAGGTGTGTAAAAAATTTATAATGGTAATTAAATTTTGTTTAGCTATGAAATATCGCTTTGATATGGAATATCTTTACTATTACATTAGAGTAGGTTGTAATAAAACGTTATTTTCATTTTATGTTTTTAGGTGATGTTTAAATACTCGAAATTAGGTGATGAAGAAAACGAGATGATTCAACATTATAATAAAACAAACTTTGCTGGATTGGAACCAAATATTCCAAATGCCTACTGTAATTGTATGCTACAGGTAAAATTTATTGCAGTATTTAACAAATATATTAGTAAATTAAATTTTGATATTTTGTTATTTACTTGGTTATGCCTATTTTTCATATAAGCTTCAATTGTTTATAAATAATAATTAAATTACCAAGAAAATTTTTTTTTTTAACGTTAAACGTTAAAATCCAAACATAATATTTTTTTTTAAATTTTTGGTTATTTGTTTAAATATAATTATTTTTTAGGTTTTGTATTTTATTGAACCACTGAGATGTGGTTTACAAAGTCACCATAACCTTAACAAAGAGTTTGATTTAGCTGAAGAAGTTGGTTTCTTGTTTCACATGCAAGATTCTGCTACAGGAGGTGTTTTACAAGTAAGTTTTTTTTTATTCGTACAAAACTAATTTTGTGAAGATTACTGAATTAGTGCTAAAATTTTAAAGTTTTTTTTTTGAATTGTTTTCGTTGCTTTTTGTTATTTTAGTTTATATTTAAATTAATTTATAATTATTTTAAACAAATGCATGCATCCTGAATTTTTTTATTATGCTAACTTTGTAAATCTGAATTTTAATTGATATTATTTTAACTTTTTAAAATTATGCTCTGTTTTTAGTCAAGCAATTTTCTTCGAGCTTTTCGAACAATACCAGAAGCGACTGCCCTCGGACTTGTCCAAAACACAACAAAACACGATCAATTGGCCACCGGGGGCACTAGTAACAATCTCGGACAGTTAATTCAAAACTGGAATCGATTTATTTTACAACAACTACACACAGTAAGTTCTGTCAGTATACAGATTTTAAATAACATTACTTTATTGATTTAAAAAAGATTTAAATATATGTTTTTTTTCCAATTTAGGTAATGATGTTTGATAATCGGTTGAAATAGCAGTTTATTTTTTCTATTTTGCAGTTTGTATAAGGTATTATTATTGTTTTTTAACTTTTTGGTTAGGAAACTATCCCAACTACAAACAATGAAAGTGATCTGGACATTTCTTTGTTAGAAGGGGAGGAAAGAAAAGTGTCAAGCCCAACCAGTAAATTGCCATTTTTTGTACCTCTTTTTTAAATAAAATACATTGTGTTAAAGTTTTAACTAAGTTAAGGACTAAAAATTAGGTTAGTTTACAAATATATAAAACTCATTTAAATTTTAACATTTTTGTTAATTTTTAATTTTTATAGATTTGGAAGAAAAATCCTTGATTGAAAAATTGTTTGGAACAGAAATGAAAGTGGTCACCCAATTTCGAAATGGAAGAGTAAACGAACGAAAAAGTTTTCAGTTTTTATTTAACCTCAATTACCCCTCCCTTGGCAAAACAGGTTCATTGTACAAGTATCCTAAATAGTTTAAAAAAAATTATATTTATAGAAATGTTAAAATTTTTAAAAGTATATTTACTTTAAAGGGGATGCAACACCTTATGTTCCTTTTTCAACAATAATATCTGATAGTATTTGCTCCCAAGTACATACTAAAACATGGGACGACCAATCTGAAACTTATCAGCCTATGGTATATGTTTTTGTGTATAGTGGTTTAATTAAATGACCTACTTAAATTTAATATTAAAAAAGCACTGGTTTAAATAAATGTTTAGCCTAATGTTTATATAATACTTAATATTTGTGAGCTTCATTTTTGTTAAATTTTTATAGATTCAAACAAAGACACCATGTTCTCTGCCTGACATTCTTGTTTTAAATTGTTCGCTTATTCGAGAGGAAGACACTGCATTTTGGAAGGTAATGTTTAATCATAACAAAAAATACATATTTAAAATATTTAATTTCAGTTCTAAATATTTTACCAAATTTGGTTTTTATAATAATGTAATAGTGTGTAAATGCAAAACTTTTTAGACTCAATCTGAACTGTTCCTTAAAAAATTGGAAGCCAAAATTTCTGAAACAAAGAAAAATCAGAGAAATTCTTCTAGTAGCTCCACAGGAGATCACAACCCTGCCTCTGCAGGTTATAAACAGGACTCTGTTGCTAATCCAACTAGTGAAGCATGGTTAGTAATAAAAAAAAGGTTTTTCAGTGTAGCAAAATTTTTTTTTTTTTGAAAAGAAGTCTTTATTATTTAAATTTATAAATTAATTTTTTTGATAGGAATAAATTTGCCACCCGCGAAGGTCTTGATTTCTCATTTGAGAAGACTTCAAGTTTACAGTGGGTTCCACTCAATATAAAAATGAAGATTTCAGAAGATGGAAGTCTTGTGGTCCGGTCTTGTAATGATGACCAACTTGGTAAATTAAAGTTTGCTTGGTGTTTTTTAGTAAAAGAAATGTGCTTGTTTATTATATTTTCATTCCTGTTTTTTTTTAAATATTTTAGTTAATTATGTAAAAAGATTTGTTTATAACCTTTTTTTATAGAATTAGAGGAGACAAATACTTACAATTCAGACCCAATGTAAGTAATTTGATTATTTTTCTTGACTTTTCTTGTTTTGATTTAATGAGTTATTGCTATAGCCTAATATGATTTAATGAGTTATTGCTATAGCCTAATACAAATTTTGTTCTTTTAAAATAATCAATGTTTTCTTGTATAGGATGATAGAATATGAGTTGTATGCAACAGTGGCCCATATTGATGACCCTAGAACAGGTGGGAACTTAATCGCTCAAATCAATATCGGGAAAAGATATCATCAAAGAAAAGAGGTTAATTTTTAGTTACTATGTTTTAAGTTCTTATTTATTAATTGCAAAAAATGTTTTTTTTTGTTTGGTAAACGTAGTTAGCTTAATAGAGCTTCATAAATGGTATAAGAAATACCTGGATATCATTAAACTCCATTTTATTAGAAGTGTTGTAGCAATCTTATTTAGAAACAACAATAAAATAATTCTAATTTTAGGGTGTCACACACACACAATGGTATTTATTTAACGACTTTCAAATAAGTTCTATTGACAAAGAAGAAAGTGTTGAGTTTGATTTAAAGTGGAAAGTGCCATGCATACTTTATTACAAGAGGGTGGATATTAACTCAAGGTAGTAATTTATATTCAATTTTATGACATCTATATTTGAATAACCTTTAAAGAATTTTATACCTGTAAAAATATTTTAATTTTTTAAAACTTTTAAAACATATATTTTTAATGTTAGGCATTCAATGAAAATTAATTTTCCGCTTACATCTGATATATTGATGCCTACACCAAGTATTTCAAAAGGTAGACGTCACTTAAGTAACTCTGAACCTCGGAGTCCGACATCGGTCATGACTTTTACTCCACTCTCGCAACAGGAAATTTCAACTCATGATGGTGTAATTGTGGCACTTGATGCAGAATTCGTGACTTTAAATGCTGTAAGTTTTTTAGATTTTTTTTTCTAATTTTTTTGTTAAATTTAGTTTTACTGATATTAATTATATTTATACTAGGAAGAAGCTGAACTGCATAGTGATGGAACTCGTTCAACTATAAAACCAAGTCACCTGCTAGTTGCTAGGGTGACTGTTGTTAGGGGTGAAGGACCTATGGAAGGTGAACCCTTTATTGATGATTACATTTCAACCCAAGAACAAGTTGTTGATTATCTCACAAAATTTTCCGGTAACAATTTTTGGACCAAAATATTTAAAAAATTAAAATATTAATTTTTAGATTTTATTTTACTTAAATTTAAATACCAATGTTTGAAAAATATGTGTACAGAGTTACCAATATGTTATAACTTGTTTTAAGGCATAAAACCTGGGGACTTGGATGCTTCAATATCATCGAAACACTTATCCACATTAAAGTTGACTTACTGTAAACTGAGATATCTTATTCAATGTGGTTGTATTATTGTTGGCCATGGACTTAGCAATGATTTTAAAGTTATAAATATTTATGTAAGTATTGAATTAAAACCTAACTTACCTACGAAAATATTTTTTGTGTTGTGTTAGGTGATACATATTACATTTTTTAAATTTATTATTGCATGATCTTAAAATATTAATTAAAGTGTTAAAATTGTTTTTAGGTTCCTAATGTCCAGATTCGAGATACAGTTCATCTATTTCACATGCCCCGCAAACGTTTTATTTCCCTAAGATTTCTGGCTTGGTATTTTCTACGTGAGTTAATTCTTAATAAAAATTCTAATTCTTTTATAAGAGTGTTTGTTTACCTAAATACTTTGTTTTTAATTTTTAGATGAAAATATTCAAACAGATATGCATGACAGTATTGAAGATGCCAGAACCGCATTAAAGTTATACAAGTAAGAAAACAAAACATAGTTGATTGTATTCGTTATTTGAAATGTTCTTTTGTTTAGGAAATACTTGGACTTTATAGAGGGAGGTGAAAAACTAAAATATTTTCAGCAAGTTGTTTTGAAAAAACTTTACGACGAAGGCAGAAAACTCGAATGGAAAGTTCCAGAAGATGCCATTACCACTTGATATCAGAGCTGTCATAAAAAATTATGTTTTTATATGAAAAGAGATCAAGAATAAGCATTATGTTAAACATGAATGTAGTTGATTAAAAATGACGATATAGACCTTAAGGAGAACAAATGGCCTTAACCCTGTAAACATATTATATTTCCATCACTGCCTTTCTATTGTTGTTTTTTCTTACATTCTTATGTATTGTCTCGTAACCATGCCCTTTTCAAACCAATAAAAGCGAGTTTGATAAAATGGTGATGTAAAATATAAAATTTTGTTTATCAGTGGGTAGCTAAATTTGGGTATTTTTAGCAGGCAGGTAAATATTTCTATGCCTATTAAAGAATAAGATAATGTAAACATGCTTGCATGTTTGTATAAACATGTACATGATTGTTGCCACAAAGAAGTCACAAGTGTGTTTTACTATCCTCGCTAGTGATTGGCTTAAAGTAGCAGAGAGGTACTTGTTTACATAGAAACGCCAAGTTAAAGCGTGAATAACTTCGCTCATAAAATATTACTACTGGCGAAATTTCTATCTGTTAAAAATAAATTATTTTAAATGAAAGTGCAATTATCTACAATCAGGCGTGTTTTTAATATAATTTTAGGTTATTATGTTACGTTTTTCTTTGTTTGATATCGGGTTACCTTTAACTTCTATTGTTATGACATGGAACTGTGGGTAATGTCGCTTCAACGATTTTCAAGTAAGTTCGTTACGCACGTATCGTTAGCAAGTGCTACTGTGCAATAGCGAGTTACTCTTGCTTTTAACAGTGTAATGTTTGAAATTAAACTTAGAAAACTTCGTGCATTTTTTAAATAATTATCGAACGTAGTTACAAGGAACTGATGTTTAACAACATGTTTCGGGAATTTGAAGACGATTCTTTTTTTACGGGCTTTCCGTCAAGTTTTCGGTCGATGCCAAGCTTGGGCAGGCAGTTACAAGGTAGAAACGATGACGAAAATAAGGGCAGAAGCATCTCAACCAAAGATCCGTTTCAACTTATGATGGGTAACATGAGTAAAGCCATGGAAGATATGCGATCATTTGCAACCATGGATCACATTCATGAAGGTAATCCCAATGCATACAGTTATTCGTCTTCTTCTGTAATGTCATACCAAAATGACGGAAAATCTGAACCAAAGATTTACCAAGCATCTACTTCGACAAGACGAGCACCGGGCGATGTTAGGGAAACAAGGCGTACTCTACGTGACAGTGAAGCGAGGTTAGAAAAAATGGCTATAGGACAACATATAGGTCGTCGGGAAAAGGTTGTACAGAAGAAAAGAGTAAATGGCGGTCCAATTGAGGAAAAAAAGAAATATATTGAAATGGATGAGAGTGATGAGCCAGAATTTGACCAGGAATGGAAAAAACATGCGAAGTCATTTCGGATATTTCCATCTGAACAAAACATTCCCCGTAGAAATGGTCTCGAAATGCCTAAGTACAAAGAAAGTAGTCGAAACCTTCTTTCTGTTAAAGGCCAGAGAGATGACAGGCCAAGAACTCCGCCCCGCATACAAGGACCAAGTAAAAGTGGAAGGCAAAGACATTTAAAATAAATCAAAATACTTTACATTAAATGTGTTTTTTACATGGCAATCTTCATAAAAAAATTAAATATAAATTGCAATTTTTTTTTGACATTTAACTGAGCTTGCCTTTTTGTAAAATACTGTGATATGCTAAACGTATTTTTTTGGTAACAATTTTTATTTCTTAGTGTCTTGTGGCACAGCCCCCTTTTAATAATGTTGTAGTATAGTAAACAAGTATTTCTTGCCGAGTTGTTTACGTTTTGTAAAAGTTACCAACAAAGACAAAACATTAACTAATTATGTTAGTAAAGGTAAAAAATCAAATCTCGAGCGCTTTTAAAAAATAGAAGCACATTTTGTTACTTTGCCTAAACATTTTTTTATCATGAAAATTTCTTGTTTCTTTAACAAAAATTATCAACAAATTAATTGTACCTCACACTAGATAGTATAGAGCCTTGTTTACATAAAGTTCAAGTTACAGTTCAGGAAAACTGTGTTTAAAAGTATTGAAAAAAAATGGAAAATGTCTAGTTTAATTAAGCTAGGTAGTTGTAACTGTTAAAAATATAGTTATATGAAACATAATTTGTTGTTAAACTAAATATTAATGTGAAAATTTGTGGTCATATTGAAAGTAAGGTGTAAGACTGTGTTATATTAATGTATTATTTAGGATCTTTTATAAAAAGAAACAAAATTGGAGTCTTTATTTCATATAATAACAACATAAAATGAATTAAACATCGGATATTCGGCTAAGTTTAAATTTAATAAGGCTTCTGCAGCAGTTGTTTAAATAGACTTCGGTACAATTTAAATAGAACAAAAGACTAACACTTTTATTAGAAACGCATTGCTCTAACTATCATTAAAGAAAATGAAACTCATGAAAATACAATGATTTTATGTGTTTTTTGATTAATGTAGTTGTATTCATAACAGCCCACGTTCTCCTGTAACTTGCTAGACCACAACTGATAAAACAATTTTTTTTTTAAATCAAAAATCAATTTACCCAATATAACTGCAATAGCTTAACTAACTTATTTTTAAAATATTTTGTCAAGTTGGTAATATTTAAAAAAGTTATAACAGTTTGCTGAAAAAGTGTTAATTTTCAAAAGACGATTTTATATACTTTATTCACAACGCATTGCCTTAACTAACATTTAGGAAAAAAAAATTCGTGATTATACGTAATAAAACAAAATTTACGCTGTTTTCGAACACGCGTGTTGGCTCAGTTACTATGCTATATCAGCGCCTTCTACTCACGTGCCTATGTGACGTTACTGACTATACCAGTTAAATAAAAAAATGTATCAAAATTTTTTTTTTTCTAAATCAAAAATTAATTCATCCAATATAACTGCAAAAGCCTAACGAACATATTTTAAAAATATTTTGTCAGTTATTAACATCCAAAAAAGTTTTGACACTTTTGCTGAAAAATTGTTAGTTTTTAAAATCCAATTTTATATACTTTATTTACAAAGCAGTGTCCAAACTAATATTTAAGAAAAAGAAATTCGTGATAATACGTAATAAAACAAAATTTACGCTGTTTTCGAATTCGCGTATTAGCACAGTTACTATGCTTTATCAGCGCCTGCTACTAACTTGCCTATGTGACGTCACGGACTATACCAGTTTGAATAAAAAAATGTATCAAAAAACTAATTTTTAAAATCAAAAGTTTATTCACTCAATATAACTGCAATAGCCTAACGAACAAATTTAAAAAATATTTTGTCAAGTTAATAATATTATAAAAAGGGATGACACTTTTGCTGATAAAGTGTCAGTTTTCAAAACCAGATTTTGTATATACACTTTATTTACAACGCATTGCCTTAACTTAAATTCAAAAAAAAAAATTCGGGAAAATACGTAATAAAACAAAAGTTACGCTGTTTTCGAACATGCGTGTTGGCCTGGTTATTAGGCCTACAGCGCTTTATTATTACGTGGTATGTGACGTCACTGGCTATACCAGTTTAAATAAAAAAAAATTTAAAATTAAAAGTTTATTTGCCCGCAATAGCTTAACAAAACCAGATTTTGTATACTTTATTTACAACGCATTGGCTTAACTTAAATTCAAAAACGTAAATTCGTAAAAATACTCAATAGAACAAATATTACAGCATTTTTATATCTGGTTAAAAGACCGGTGTCACTTTTAATTTTTTTTTTGATTAATGGTACACATTGTTTGATGTATACGAGAAATTTGGTGATAACGACAACCAACCTCGGTAGATTATTGGGTAGTACACTTTAAACCTGAAAACGCAAGTTCGAATCCCATTGTTAGTAACCTAAAAATTTTTATTTTAATAATGTAATTTTTAAATACCTAGGTACTACTACTAATGTACTTTAACAAATATGTTCGATAGTCGACAAATAAACAAACAAGCCATATAACATATGCCAAACATTTTTTTTACATTAAAAATTTTAAATCAAACTTAATTCTTGTCAATTTAATTCTCCGCATTGGTCCAACTAACGTATTTTCAAAAAAAAAATTAAAAATATTAATAATTAATAAAGTTATGTCATGTTTACCAAATTTTTGCGAATTTGTAAAACTTAAAATTATACATTTTGTTCGATGGGTATTGACCTAACTAACATACGAGAAAAAGAATTTTTGGAAATTTCAGGTAAAACAAAATTTAGAGCTAATTTATTTTGGCACAGGTTGATCCCGTATGACTTTATATATGTATTATATAACGTTTGCCAAAAAAAATATTTTAAAAAAATCGAAAATTTTAAATCAAATTTAAACCTTGATAATAGAATTGCATTGATCTAACTAACGTAGTTTCGAAAAAATTCCCAAAAATATTAATAACTAGATTTATTTGATAAATAAAATATGGTTCGAAATCATTTGATTATTTTTTATTAATCTTTAAAGACAAATAAAGTTATTTATAATCATTCATTAAGAAGCATTTTATTATAAGAAACAAAAAAAAAATTAAAATTATATTTCATTTTTAAGTTAAAAATATCGTAATATATAATTGAACCCACAGATAGTTGCACATTTGCTCTTACACCTTACAAAAATTGATAAAAATCTCAAAACCTAAAATTTTATATTTTATTAAACGCGCATTGGCTTAACTAACATTCAAGAAAAAACATTTCGCAAAAATTTTCAGTAAAACAAAAGTTTCAGCTAATTTTTATTCTGGGTTTAACTAGGTCAAATTAAATTTTTGGTCAATGATATTGCATATAAATTAAAAAAAAAATAAAAAAATTTAAATCGAAAAATAATTGTTCTGTTAAAACTGCACAGGCCCAATTAACGTGTTTACAAAATATTTTTTGAAAATATTAATATTTTTAAAAAGTTATGACATTTTTATTAAAATATGATGAAATCTCAAAACCTAAAATTTTATATTTTATTAGACGCGCATTGGCTTAACTAACATTCAAGATAAAACATTTCGCAAAAATTTTCAGTAAAACAAAAGTTTCAGCTAATTTTTATTCTGGGTCTAATTAGGTCACGTGATATTTTAAGCCAATAATATTGCATATAAATTAAAAAAAAAAAATATAATATTTTAAATTGAAAAATGATTGTTCTTTTAGAACTGCACAGGTCCAATTAACGTGTTCACAAAATATGTTTTGAAAATATTAATATTCATAAAAGTTATGACACTTTTATTAAAAATTGATAAAATCTCAAAACCTAAAATTTTATATTTTATTAGACGCGCATTGGCCTTACTAACATTCAAGATAAAACATTTCGCAAAAATTTTCAGTAAAACAAAAGTTTGAGCTAATTTTTATTCTGGGTTTAATTAGGTCACGTAATATTTTTGGCCAATGATATTGCATATAAATTTTTTGAAAAAAATATAAAATTTTAAATCGAAAAATAATTGTTTTGTTAGAACTGCACAGGTCCAATTAACGTGTTTACAAAATATTTTTTGAAAATATTAATATTTATAAAAGTTATGATACTTTTATTAAAAATTGATGAAATCTCAAAACCTAAAATTTTATATTTTATTAGACGCGCATTGGCCTTACTAACATTCAAGATAAAACATTTCGCAAAAATTTTCAGTAAAACAAAAGTTTCAGCTAATTTTTATTCTGGGTTTAATTAGGTCACGTGATATTTTAAGCAAATAATATTGCATAAAATTTTTTAAAAAAAAATAAAAAATTTTAAATCGAAAAATAATTGTTCTTTTAGAATTGCACAGGTCCAATTGACGTGTTTGAATAATATTTTTTGAAAATATTAATATTCATAAAAGTTATGACACTTTTATTAAAAATTGATAAAATCTCAAAACCTAAAATTTTATATTTTATTAGACGCGCATTGGCTTAACTAACATTCAAGATAAAACATTTCGCAAAAATTTTTTGTAAAACAAAAGTTTCAGCTAATTTTTATTATGGGTTTAATTAGATCACGTGATATTTTAAGCCAATAATATTGCATATAAATTTTTTTAAAAAAATAAAAAATTTTAAATCGAAAAATAATTGTACTTTCAGAACTGCACAGGTCCAATTAACGTGTTTACAAAATATTTTTTGAAAATATTAATATTTATAAAAGTTATGACACTTTTATTAAAAATTGATGAAATCTCAAAACCTAAAATTTTATATTTTATTAAACGCGCATTGGCTTAACTAACATTCAAGATAAAACATTTCGCAAAAATTTTCAGTAAAACAAAAGTTTCAGCTAATTTTTATTCTGGGCTTAATTAGGTCACGTAATATTTTTGGCCAATGATATTGCATATAAATTTTTTGAAAAAAATATAATATTTGAAATAAAAAAATAATTGTTTTGTTAGAACTGCACAGGTCCAATTAACGTGTTTACAAAATATTTATTGAAAATATTAATATTCATATTAATTGTGACACTTTTATTAAAAATTGATAAAATCTCAAAACCAAAAATTTTATATTTTATTAAACGCGCATTGGCCTAACTAACATTCAAGAAAAAACATTTCGCAAAAATTTTCAGTAAAACAAAAGTTTCAGCTAATTTTTATTCTGGGTTTAACTAGGTCAAAATATGTTTTTGGCCAATGATATTGCATATAAATTAAAAAAAATTATAAAAAAATTTAAATCGAAAAATAATTGTTCTGTTAAAACTGCACAGGTTCACTTAACGTGTTTACAAAATATTTTTTGAAAATATTAATATTTATAAAAGTTATGACATTTTTATTAAAATATTCTGAAATCTCAAAACCTAAAATTTTATATTTTATTAGACGCGCATTGGCTTAACTAACATTCAAGATAAAACATTTCGCAAAAATTTTCAGTAAAACAAAAGTTTCAGCTAATTTTTATTCTGGGTTTAATTAGGTCACGTGATATTTTAAGCCAATAATATTGCATATAAATTAAAAAAAAAAATAAAAAATTTTAAATCGAAAAATAATTGTTCATTTAGAACTGCACAGGTCCAATTAACGTATTTACAAAATTTTTTTTGAAAATATTAATATTCATAAAAGTTATGACACTTTTATTAAAAATTGATAAAATTTCAAAACCTAAAATTTTATATTTTATTAGACGCGCATTGGCCTTACTAACATTCAAGATGAAACATTTCGCAAAAATTTACAGTAAAACAAAATTTTCAGCTAATTTTTATTCTGGGCTTAACTAGGTCACGTAATATTTTTGGCCAATGATATTGCATATAAATTTTTTGAAAAAAATATAAAATTTTAAATCAAAAAATAATTGTTTTGTTAGAACTGCACAGGTCCAATTAACGTGTTTACAAAATATTTTTTGAAAATATTAATATTCATATTAGTTATGACACTTTTATTAAAAATTGATAAAATCTCAAAACCTAAAATTTTATATTTTATTAAACGCGCATTGGCTTAACTAACATTCAAGAAAAAACATTCCGCAAAAATTTTCAGTAAAACAAAAGTTTCAGCTAATTTTTATTCTGGGTTTAACTAGGTCAAATTCTATTTTTGGCCAATGATATTGCACATAAATTTAAAAAAAAAAAAAAATTTAAATTCGAAAAATAATTGTTCTGTTAAAACTGCACAGGCCCAATTAACGTGTTTACAAAATATTTTTTGAAAATATTAATATTTTTAAAAGTTATGACATTTTTATTAAAATATGATGAAATCTCAAAACCTAAAATTTTATATTTTATTAGACGCGCATTGGCTTAACTAACATTCAAGATGAAACATTTAGCAAAAATGTTCAGTAAAACAAAAGTTTCAGCTAATTTTTATTCTGGGTTTAATTAGGTCACGTGATATTTTAAGCCAATAATATTGCATATAAATTTAAAAAAAAAAATATAAAATTTTAAATCAAAAAATAATTGTTTTGTTAGAACTGCACAGGTCCAATTAACGTGTTTACAAAATATTTTTTGAAAATATTAATATTTATAAAAGTTATGACACTTTTATTAAAAATTGATGAAATCTCAAAACCTAAAATTTTATATTTTATTAGACGCGCATTCGCCTTACTAACATTCAAGATAAAACATTTCGCAAAAATTTTCAGTAAAACAAAAGTTTGAGTTAATTTTTATTCTGGGCTTAATTAGGTCACGTAATATTTTTGGCCAATGATATTGCATATAAATTTTTTGAAAAAAATAAAAAAATTTAATTCGAAAAATAATTGTTCTTTTAAAACTGCACAGGCCCAATTAACGTGTTTACAAAATATTTTTTGAAAATATTAATGTTTTTAAAAGTTATGACATTTTTATTAAAATATGATGAAATCTCAAAACCTAAAATTTTATATTTTATTAGACGCGCATTGGCCTTACTAACATTCAAGATTAAACATTTCGCAAAAATTTTCAGTAAAACAAAAGTTTCAGCTAATTTTTATTCTGGGTTTAATTAGGTCACGTGATATTTTAAGCCAATAATATTGCATATACATTTTTTAAAAAAAATAAAAAAATTTAATTCGAAAAATAATTGTTTTGTTAGAACTGCACAGGTCCAATTAACGTGTTTACAATATATTTTTTGAAAATATTAATGTTTTTAAAAGTTATGACATTTTTATTAAAAATTGATGAAATCTCAAAACCTAAAATTTTATATTTTATTAGACGCGCATTGGCCTAACTAACATTCAAGATAAAATATTTCTCAAAAATTTTCAGTAAAACAAAAGTTTCAGCTAATTTTTATTCTGGGCTTAATTAGGTCACGTAATATTTTTGGCCAATGATATTGCATATAAATTTTTTGAAAAAAATAAAAAAATTTAAATTCGAAAAATAATTGTTCTGTTAAAACTGCACAGGCCCAATTAACGTGTTTACAAAATATTTTTTGAAAATATTAATGTTTTTAAAAGTTATGACATTTTTATTAAAATATGATGAAATCTCAAAACCTAAAATTTTATATTTTATTAGACGCGCATTGGTCTTACTAACATTCAAGATAAAACATTTCGCAAAAATTTTCAGTAAAACAAAAGTTTCAGCTAATTTTTATTCTGGGTTTAATTAGGTCACGTAATATTTTTGGCCAATGATATTGCATATAAATTTTTTAAAAAAAATAAAAAAATTTAATTCGAAAAATAATTGTTCTTTTAGAACTGCACAGGTCCAATTAACGTGTTTACAAAATATTTTTTGAAAATATTAATATTTATATAAGTTATGACACTTTTATTAAAAATTGATGAAATCTCAAAACCTAAAATTTTATATTTTATTAGACGCGCATTGGCCTTACTAACATTCAAGATAAAATATTTCTCAAAAATTTTCAGTAAAACAAAAGTTTCAGCTAATTTTTATTCTGGGCTTAATTAGGTCACGTAATATTTTTGGGCAATGATATTGCATATAAATTTTTTTGTAAAAAATATAAAATTTTAAATAAAAAAATAATTGTTTTGTTAGAACTGCACAGGTCCAATTAACGTGTTTACAAAATATTTTTTGAAAAAATTAATATTCATATTAGTTATGACACTTTTATTAAAAATTCATAAAATCTCAAAACCTAAAATTTTATATTTTATTAAACGCGCATTGGCTTAACTAACATTCAAGATAAAACATTTCGCAAAAATCTTCAGTAAAACAAAAGTTTCAGCTAATTTTTATTCTGGGTTTAACTAGGTCAAATTATATTTTTGGCCAATGATATTGCATATAAATTTAAAAAAAAATAAAAAATTTTAATTCGAAAAATAATTGTTCTTTTAGAACTGCACAGGTCCAATTAACGTGTTTACAAAATATTTTTTGAAAATATTAATATTTATAAAAGTTATGACACTTTTATTAAAAATTGATGAAATCTCAAAACCTAAAATTTATATTTTATTAGACGCGCATTGACCTTACTAACATTCAAGATAAAACATTTCGCAAAAATTTTTAGTAAAACAAAAGTTTCAGTTAATTTTTATTCTGGGCTTAATTAGGTCACGTGATATTTTTAGCCAATGATATTGCATATAAATTTTTTGAAAAAAATATAAAATTTTAAATCAAAAAATAATTGTTTTGTTAGAACTGCACAGGCCCAATTAATGTGTTTACAAAACATTTTTTGAAAAAATTAATATTCATATTAGTTATGACACTTTTATTAAAAATTCATAAAATCTCAAAACCTAAAATTTTATATTTTATTAAACGCGCATTGGCCTAACTAACATTCAAGAAAAAACTTTTCGCAAAAATCTTCAGTAAAACAAAAGTTTCAGCTAATTTTTATTCTGGGTTTAACTAGGTCAAATTATATTTTTGGCCAATGATATGGCATATAAATTTAAAAAAAAAAAAAAATTTAAATCAAAAAATAATTGTTCTTTTAGAACTGCACAGATCCAATTAACGTGTTTCCAAAATAGTTTTTGAAAATATTAATATTCATAAAAGTTATGACACTTTTATTAAAAATTGATAAAATCTCAAAACCTGAAATTTTATATTTTATTAGACGCGCATTGGCCTAACTAACATTCAAGATAAAACATTTCGCAAAAATTTTCAGTAAAACAAAAGTTTGAGCTAATTTTTATTCTGGGTTTAATTAGGTCACGTGATATTTTAAGCCAATAATATTGCATATAAATTTTTTAAAAAAAATAAAAAATTTTAAATAAAAAAATAATTGTTCTTTTAGAATTGCACAGGTCCAATTGTCGTCTTTGAATAATATTTTTTGAAAATATTAATATTCATAAAAGTTATGACACTTTTATTAAAAATTGATAAAATCTCAAAACCTAAAATGTTATATTTTATTAGACGCGCATTGGCCTTACTTACATTCAAGATAAAACATTTCGCAAAAACTTTCAGTAAAACAAAAGTTTCAGCTAATTTTTATTCTGGGCTTAATTAGGTCACGTAATATTTTTGGCCAATGATATTTTGCATATAAATTTTTTGGAAAAAAAATATAAAATTTTAAATCAAAAAATAATTGTTTTGTTACATCTGCACAGGTCCAATTAACGTGTTTACAAAATATTTTTTGAAAATATTAATATTCATAAAAGTTATGACATTTTTATTAAAATATGATGAAATCTCAAAACCTAAAATTTTATATTTTATTAGACGCGCAGTGGCTTAACTAACATTCAAGATAAAACATTTCGCAAAAACTTTCAGTAAAACAAAAGTTTCAGCTAATTTTTATTCTGGGTTTAATTAGGTCACGTGATATTTTTGGCCAATGATAATGCATATAAATTTAAAAAAAAAAAAAAAAAATTAAATCGAAAAATAATTGTTCATTTAGAACTGCACAGGTCCAATTAAAGTGTTTCCAAAATATTTTTTGAAAATATTAATATTCATAAAAGTTATGACTCTTTTTTTAAAAATTGATAAAATCTAAATATATTAATTAGTATAAAATATATTAATAAAATATATTAATTAGTAATTAGTGACATTTAAATGTCGTAAATAGGAGGTTTGCGATTCGTTGGGATAATAACAAACATACTAAAAATTTAGAACTTTTACTTTTAAAGAACAAAAGTTATCGTCCCTCAAAATTCGGTCAAATAAGAATAAAAATAATAAATATAATGACAATAACAATATGTTTCGAAATCGAAGATTTTAAATTGTTGGGGGGGACCCAACAGATAATTGCAGACTTTAGTTTAAATTGTTGGGGGGGACCCAACAGATAATTGCACATTTGCTCTTACTTCTTATAAATAAATATCTTACTATTTGTGGTCCGTAGAAATTTTAAAGAAAATAATTTTAAAAATTTTACTTTTATGAAATCCTTAAAAATTTTTATCGAACCTGTTAACTTTTGTTAAATTGTTCTTCCGTTGATATAAGTTCGTTATCTAATTTTTTTTAAATCTAAGTTTATAAATGTTAGGAATTACCGCATTTTTACCATATCACAATATCAAATGTAATATTACACGTCCCTTTTAAGCTAAGACATAAGAAATTAGTTTAAATTGTTGGGGGGGACCCCACAGATAATTGCACATTTGCTCTTACATCTTATAAATAAATATCTTACTATTTGTGGTGTGTAATAATTTTAAAAGAATAATTTTAAAATTTTAACTTTTAGGGAAACTTTAAAAATTATTACCGTATCATATTATCAAATGTAATATGACACGTGCCCTTCAAGCTAAAGTCATAAGACATTTGCTTAAATTGTTAGGGGGGAGAACCCCACAGGTAATTGCACATTTGCTCTTACATCTTATAAATAAATATCTTACTATTTGTGGTGCGTAATAATTTAAAAAAAAAAAAAATTTTTAAATTTAACTTTTAAGGAAACTTTAAAAATTTTTACTGTATTATATTATCAAATGTAATATGACACTTCCCCTTCAAGCCAAAGTCATAAGACATTAGCTTAAATTGTTAGGGGGGGACCCCACCGGTAATTGCACATTTGCTCTTACATCTTATAAATAAATATCTTACTATTTGTGGTGCGTAGAAATTTTAAAGAAAATAATTTTAAAAATTTTACTTTTATGAAAACTTTAAAAATTTTTATCGAACCTGTTAACTTTTGTTAAATTGTTCTTCCGTTGATATAAGTTCGTTATCTAATTTTTTTAAATCTAAGTTTATAAATGTTAGGAATTACCGCATTTTTACCATATCACAATATCAAATGTAATATTACACGTCCCTTTTAAGCTAAGACATAAGAAATTAGTTTAATTTGTTGGGGGGGACCCCACAGATAATTGCACATTTGCTCTTACATCTTATAAATAAATATCTTACTATTTGTGGTGCGTAATAATTTTAAAGAAAATAATTTTAAAAATTTTACTTTTATGAAAACTTTAAAAATTTTTATCGAACCTGTTAACTTTTGTTAAATTGTTCTTCCGTTGATATAAGTTCGTTATCTAATTTTTTTAAATCTAAGTTTATAAATGTTAGAAATTACCGCATTTTTACCATATCACAATATCAAATGTAATATTACACGTCCCTTTTAAGCTAAGACATAAGAAATTAGTTTAAATTGTTGGGGGGACCCCACAGATAATTGCACATTTGCTCTTACATCTTATAAATAAATATCTTACTATTTGTGGTGCGTAATAATTTTAAAGAAAATAATTTTAAAAATTTTACTTTTATGAAAACTTTAAAAAATTTTATCGAACCTGTTAACTTTTGTTAAATTGTTCTTCCGTTGATATAAATTCGTTATCTAATTTTTTTAAAATCTAAGTTTATAAATGTTAGAAATTACCGCATTTTTACCATATCACAATATCAAATGTAATATTACACGTCCCTTTTAAGCTAAGACATAAGAAATTAGTTTAAATTGTTGGGGGGGACCCCACAGATAATTGCACATTTGCTCTTACTTCTTATAAATAAATATCTTACTATTTGTGGTCCGTAGAAATTTTAAAGAAAATAATTTTAAAAATTTTACTTTTATGAAAACCTAAAGAATTTTTATCGAACCTGTTAACTTTTGTTAAATTGTTCTTCCGTTGATATAATTTCGTTATCTAAATTTTTTAAATCTAAGTTTATAAATGTTAGGAATTACCGCATTTTTACCATATCACAATATCAAATGTAATATTACGTCCCTTTTAAGCTAAGACATAAGAAATTAGTTTAAATTGTTGGGGGGACCCCACAGATAATTGCACATTTGCTCTTACATCTTATAAATAAATATTTTACTATTTGTGGTGCGTAATAATTTTAAAAGAATAATTTTAAAAATTTAACTTTTAGGGAAACTTTAAAAATTATTACCGTATCATATTATCAAATGTAATATGACACGTGCCCTTCAAGCTAAAGTCATAAAACATTAGCTTAAATTGTTAGGGGGGAGAACCCCACAGGTAATTGCACATTTGCTCTTACATGTTATAAATAAATATCTTACTATTTGTGATGCGTAATAATTTTAAAAGAATAATTTTAAAAATTTAACTTTTAGGGAAACTTTAAAAATTATTACCGTATCATATTATCAAATGTAATATGACACGTGCCCTTCAAGCTAAAGTCATAAGAAATTAGTTTAAATTGTTGGGGGGGACCCCAAAGATAATTGCACATTTGCTCTTACATCTTATAAATAAATATCTTACTATTTGTGGTGCGTAATAATTTAAAAAAAAATAATTTTAAAAATTTAACTTTTAGGGAAACTTTAAAAATTATTACCGTATCATATTATCAAATGTAATATGACACGTGCCTTTCAAGCTAAAGTCATAAGACATTAGCTTAAATTGTTAGGGGGGAGAACCCCACAGGTAATTGCACATTTGCTCTTACATCTTATAAATAAATATCTTACTATTTGTGGTCCGTAGAAATTTTAAAGAAAATAATTTTAAAAATTTTACTTTTATGAAAACTTTAAAAATTTTTATCGAACCTGTTAACTTTTGTTAAATTGTTCTTCCGTTGATATAAGTTCGTTATCTAATTTTTTTAAATCTAAGTTTATAAATGTTAGGAATTACCGCATTTTTACCATATCACAATATCAAATGTAATATTACACGTCCCTTTTAAGCTAAGACATAAGAAATTAGTTTAAATTGTTGGGGAGGGACCCCAAAGATAATTGCACATTTGCTCTTACATCTTATAAATAAATATCTTACTATTTGTGGTGCGTAATAATTTTAAAAGAATAATTTTAAAAATTTAACTTTTAAGGAAACTTTAAAAATTATTACCGTATCATATTATCAAATGTAATATGACACGTGCCCTTCAAGCTAAAGTCATAAGACATTAGCTTAAATTGTTAGGGGGGAGAACCCCACAGGTAATTGCACATTTGCTCTTACATCTTATAAATAAATATCTTACTATTTGTGGTGCGTAATAATTTAAAAAAAAAAAATTTTTTAAATTTAACTTTTAAGGAAACTTTAAAAATTTTTACTGTATCATATTATCAAATGTAATATGACACGTCCCCTTCAAGCCAAAGTCATAAGACATTAGCTTAAATTGTTAGGGGGGACCGGCCCACCGGTAATTGCACATTTGCTCTTACATCTTATAAATAAATATCTTACTATTTGTGGTCCGTAGAAATTTTAAAGAAAATAATTTTAAAAATTTTACTTTTATGAAAACTTTAAACATTTTTATCGAACCTGTTAACTTTTGTTAAATTGTTCTTCCGTTGATATAAGTTCGTTATCTAAATTTTTTAAAATCTAAGTTTATAAATGTTAGGGAATTACCGCATTTTTACCATATCACAATAACAAATGTAATATTACACGTCCCTTTTAAGCTAAGACATAAGACATTAGTTTAAAATGTTGGGGGGGACCCCACAGATAATTGCACATTTGCTCTTACATCTTATAAATAAATATCTTACTATTTGTGGTGCGTAATAATTTTAAAGAAAATAATTTTAAAAATTTAACTTTTAATGAAACTTTAAAAATTATTACCGTATCATATTATCGGGTCGACTGAAAATGAGGGAATGGAAATTGAAGGAACGGAAAATGAAGGAACGGAAAATGAAGGAACCGGAAAATGAAGGAACGGAAAATGAAGGAACCGGAAAATGAAGGAACCGGAAAATGAAGGAACCGGAAAATGAAGGAACTGAAATTGAAGGAAAGTGAAAAAAGGAGTAGCGGAATCCTAAAAAAATAAAACGCGGAAATACCGTTGACTGTTTATTTAGGTTTACTGTTTATTCAAGAAATGATAAGCGTTAATGAGTTAATTTTTATTACCCCAGCATACCCTAACCCTCTTCTATAAAGTGCCCGTTTATTTCTAAAATAATATTGACTTAAATACAAATAAATACATTTAAAAACAAATAGAACTGTAAACAATACAAATTTAATAAATCGTTTTTTCGTATTTAATCATCCTCAATGTGGAATGGACAACTTTACGGCCTAAACATAGAGTAACATATGTAACACTAACCCAGTCTCAAGTTGACTTTGACAGTTTGGAATAATATTGATTCTAATTGCCAATAATTTAACTGGGTGTAAGGTGTTGGCTTAGCAAAAGTTACCGTTTATGGTGCCCTACTCAAGAGCATAACAGCATTAAAAATCGAACCCAAAACATTATGTAGTAAAGCCGTTTTTAGCCAGTGGTAACATTGGACTAGTGAAGAAATTTTATTTACGTACAAATCCTTTTATTAGACAAATAAAAAATCTTATGAAAATAAAATCTTACTCATGTAGATAATCTTTAATTTAAAACTTACAAACTGCAACCAAGAGCTAATTGTTGGGTAACGACGTGATGCATAAAACAAGAAATAAAATTGTAAGCAAGTTAAACTATTGAAACGTTAAATCTAAATAATTTCCTCAATGCTGAAGTGTATTCATGTATTCCAAGATAAACTAAAGCACCAAGGCAAAACCCAACTGAAATATAAAAGGTTTAAAAAAGAGGAAATTCAACTAATAATAAATTGCATAATGCTGTTGTTAAAAATAAAAAAGTTATACACTTTAATATAATAAGCATCACAATTCTTTGAGCTTAAACAACCAGTAGCGTAAATAAAAGAGGAATATTAAATTTATCCCCACTACTCTACTGTACTTATCTACTTTAAAAGCAGTAACGTTATAACCCGATTACGTCACTATATAGGTTTATGTCATTAAAAAAAAGCATATAAAATTTTGTTAAACAAAATTTATTAAAAACGATTAATAATATCAAAATAAGGAAAAAAAAAAGTTTAAAAACATAAATAATATCGACAACCGAAAAGAATACGTAAAAATAAGGCTAGAAACATAAATAATATCAACAACAGAAAGAAATACGAAATAAATAAGGTGAAGAACATAAATAATATCAACAACAGAAAGAAATACGAAATAAATAAGGCTAAGAACATAAATAATATCGACAACAGCAAAGAATACATAAAATTAAGGCTAAAAACATAAATAATATCGATAACAGAAAAAAATACATGAAATTAAGGCTAAAAACATAAATAATATCGACAACAGAAAGAAATACAAAAAAAATAAGGCTGAGAACATAAATAATATCGACAACAGAAAAGAGTACGTAAAATTAAGGCTAAAAACATAAATAATATCGACAACAGAAAGAATACATAAAAAATAAGGCTTAGAACACAATTAATATCAATAACATGAAAAGTATGTGAAATTAAGACTAAAAACATAAATAATATCGACATCAGAAAGAAATCTGAAATAAATAAGGCTAAAAAACATAAATAATATCGACAACAGAAAGAAATATGAAAAAAATAAGGCTAAAAACATAAATAATATCGACAACAGAAAGAAATACGAAAAAATAAGACTAAAAACATCAAAAATATCGACAACAGAAAAGAATACATGAAATTAAGGCTAAGAACATAAATAATATTGACAACAGAAAAGAATGTGTAAAATTAAGGCTAAAAACATAAATAATAACGACAATAAAAAGAAATACGAAAAAAATAAGGCTAAAAACATAAACAATATGAAATAATAAGGCTAAAAACATAAATAATATCAACAACAGAAAGAAATACAAAAAAATATTGCTAAAAACATAATTAATATTGACAATAAAAAAGAATAAAAAAAGAGACTAAAAACGTAAAAATGATCGACAAAAAAATCAGGAAAATAAGGCTTAAATATAAATAATATTGACCACACAATATTGAAAAAACAATATTAATAAATAAATAATTCGTATAATATAACCCAATATAGCTCTAGTAGGAAAGCACGAACTGGTCACATTATCGAACGAATGTCTTAACTTGGCAAACATCATTGGGAAGTTGTAGAAACATCATCAGAAAGTGGTGACAACATCATAATGGGTAGCAACATTATCAGAAAATGGTTGCAACATCATCAAAAAGTGGTAGCATTATCATTGGAAAGTGGTAGCAACATCATTGGGGGGGTAGTGACTTTATCGGAAAGTGGTAGCAACATTATCAGAAAGTTGTATCAACATCATCGGGACGCGGGGGGTAGCAACATCATTGGAAAGTAAAAGAAAAATTTTCTGGAGGGTAACAACATTATCAAAAGGCAATATCATCATTTACAACATCATCAAAAGGCATCATCTGGGGTAGCAACATCATCGGAAGGTAGTAGCAACATCATTAGAGGCAGCAACAATTACGGTAGGTAGCAACATAAGCATAAGGTGGTAACAATATTTTCAGGGAGTAGCAACATTATGTAAGGGCAACAACAACATTGAAAAGTGGAAGAAAAATTATCGTCGGGTAGCAACATCTTTGGAAAGTGGTAGCAAAGGTATTAGGGGGGTAACGGCATCATTTGGGGTAACAACATCATCAGCGAGGGGTAGCAACATCATCAGAAAGTGGTATCAACGTCATTGGGACACAGGGGGTAGCAACATCATTGGAAGGTAGTAGCAACATCGTCATCTGAAACCTTAAAAAAAAGCTGGAAAGCAGTTATCTATTTCTAATTACAAAAAAAAATAGTGAACATATTACCTTGTCGTTTAGAAGACTATATGTTACCTATCTTTCTCAATTCAAAAGGTGACATCATCAGAGGGTGACATCATCGAAGTGTAACCTAATCCGAAACACTGAATTGCATTAAACCTATGTAGACAAAATGACCTCGAAAAAAATTGAAAAGAATTAAATATGTTATTTGGTACAGTTGTTTAATTTAATTAAAAATATATAAAATGAATAATTTAGTTATACGTATTTACTGCATGAATACCAAACTTTTATTAAAAAAAAGGATAATATTAGAAAATAATTAAGAAAAATTATTAAAATAAACAAATTGTAAGGTCACTAAAATAAATTAAAACACCAACCAACAACTTATTAAACAAATACAATACACAAAATAGTAACCTACTTATTAATAGTAGGTAACTGATAAACAAATAGCTAACAAATCAAATAGCAGGCATGTAGATCCCAGCTGATCGCACTCTAGTACGCCAACTAGCGGTCGACTTTAACGTCTACAGATCTCCATCTAGCGGATGGTAATATAGCTACGACAACTAAAGCGACGCAAACTGACGTGTAAAAAGAAGCGGCGAAAACTGACGTTTAAGTCGAAGCGAACGACGAAAGCGACGAACAACGAACGAGAAAAAGCGACGAACGACGTAAGCGACGAACAACGAACGCGACGCAAACCAAACCGACCAACGAATCGTATGTTGCAACACGCGCACGAATTAGATTGAACGCAAGATTGACGACCCGCCTAATATAACTAGGCTGATCCTAATAATTGGTCATTTTTAGTATAGATCTGTAATCAACAATACCTCAGATTTGACAAGCTGAGGCCTTTGCCTTTAGGGTTAGGTTAGGGTGTAGGACTTTTATTAGGGAAAATGCATATAGAAAGATGTACACTCAAAAATTATAAATAATGTTATTATCAATTTAATATATATATATATTTATTGAAAAACAAATATCTTACCGTATGTTAAAGAAAATCACCTTTTTGTTCTTCTTCTCACAACTTATTAAAACCTTAATTAACAACTACCTCTCTTATCATCATCAGATCCTCCAGATGTTCCTCTATTCTTCATCAAATTATCATCAGATCCTCCAGATGTTCTTTTATTCCTTATTGGATTCCTCAGGTTCACGAGATCGTCATCTGAAATCTGAAAGCTAAAAAGCAGTTATATATGTCTAATTAAAAATTAAAATTAGTTAAAATATTACCTTGTTGTTCAGAAGACTACATGTTACCTATTTTTCTCGATTCCTCATTACATCCTTCAGATGTTCCTTCATTTTTCATAAAATCATCATCAGATCCTCTAGATGTTCCTCTATTCCTCATCAGATTCTCCAGGTTCACAAGATCGTCATCTGATATCTGAAACCTTAAAAAGAAAGCTAAAAAGCAGTTACCTATGTCTAATTAAAAATTTAAATTGGTTAACAGATTACCTTGTTGTTCGGAAGACTACATTTTACTTATCTTTCTCGATTCCTCATTAGATCCTCGAGATGTTCCTTCATTCTTTATGAAATTATCATTAAATCCTCCATGTGTTCCTCTATTCCTCATCATATCAGCCAGGTTCACAAGGTCGTCATCTGAAATCTGAAACCTTAAAAAGAAAGCTAAAAAGCAGTTATATATGTCTAATTAAAAATTAAAATTAGTTAAAATATTACCTTGTTGTTCAGAAGACTATATGTTACCTATTTTTCTCGATTCCTTATTAGATCCTCCAGATGTTCATTCATTCCTTATGAAATCATCATCAGATCCACCAGATGTTCCTTTATTCCTCATCAGATCCTCTAAGTTCACGAGATCGCCATCTGAAATCTAAAACCTTAAAAAAAAAGCTAAAAAGCAGTTATGTATGTCTAATTAAAAATTTAAATTGGTTAACAGATTACCTTGTTGTTCGAAAGACTACATTTTACTTATCTTTCTCGATTCCTCATTAGATCCTTCAGATGTTCCTTCATTTTTCATGAATTCATCATCAGATCCTCTAGATGTTCTTCTATTTCTCATCAGATCGTCCAGGTTCACGAGATCGTCATCTGAAATCAAAAACCTTAAAAAGAAAGCTAAAATGCAGTTATATATGTCTAATTAAAAATTAAAATTAGTTAAAATATTACCTTGTTGTTCAGAAGACTATATGTTACCTATCTTTCTCGATTCCATATTAGATCCTCCAGATGTTCATTCATTCCTTATAAAATCATCATTAGATCCTCCAGATGTTCCTTTATTCCTCATCAGATCCTCTAAGTTCACGAGATCGCCATCTGAAATCTAAAACCTTAAAAAAAAAGCTAAAAAGCAGTTATGTATGTCTAATTAAAAATTAAAATTAGTTAAAATATTACCTTGTTGTTCAGAAGACTACATGTTACCTATCTTTCTCGATTCCTCATTACATTTTCCGGATGTTACTTCATTCATCAAGAAATCATCATTAAATCCTCCATGTGTTCCTCTATTTCTCATCAGATCCGCCAGGTTCATGAGGTCGTCATCTGAAATCTAAAACCTTAAAAACAAAGCTAAAAAGCAGTTATATATGTCTAATCAAAGATTAAAATTAGTTAAAATATTACCTTTTTGTTCAGAAGACTACATGTTACCTATCTTTCTCGATTCCTCATTACATCCTCCGGATGTTCCTTCATTCTTCATGAAATCATCATTAAATCCTCCATGTGTTCCTCTATTTCTCATCAGCTCCGCCCAGGTTCACAAGGTCGTCATCTGAAATCTAAAACCTTAAAAAGAAAGCTAAAAAGCAGTTATATATGTCTAATTAAAAATTAAAATTAGTTAAAATATTACCTTGTTGTTCAGAAGACTACATGTTACCTATCTTCCTCGATTCCTCATTACATCCTACAGATGTTCCATCATTTTTCATGAATTTATCATCAGATCCTCTAGATGTTCCTCTATTCCTCATCAGATCCTCCAAGTTCACGAGATCGCCATCTGAAATCTGAAACCTTAAAAAAAAGCTAAAAAGCAGTTATGTATGTCTAATTAAAAATTAAAATTAGTTAAAATATTACCTTGTTGTTCAGAAGACTACATGTTACCTATCATTCTCGATTTCTCATTACATCCTCCAGATGTTCCTTCATTCTTCATGAAATCATCATTAAATCCTCCGTGTGTTGCTCTATTCCTCATCAGACCCGCCAGGTGCACGAGGTCGTCATCTGAAATCTAAAACCTTAAAAAGATAGCGAAAAAGCAGTTATATATGTCTAATTAAAAATTAAAATTAGTTAAAATATTACCTTGTTGTTCAGAAGACTACATGTTACCTATCTTCCTCGATTCCTTATTACATCCTCCAGATGTTCCTTCATTTTTCATGAATTCATCATCAGATCCTCTAGATGTTCCTCTATTCCACATCAGATCGTCCAGGTTCACGAGATCGTCATCTGAAATCTAAAACCTTAAAAAGAAAGCTAAAAAGCAGTTAAATATATCTAATTAAAAATTAAAATTAGTTAAAATATTACCTTGTTGTTCAGAAGACTGCATGTTACTTATCTTTCTCGATTCCTCATTAGATCCTTCACATGTTCCTTCATTTTTCATGAATTCATCATCAGATCCTCTAGATGTTCCTCTATTCCTCATCAGATCGTCCAGGTTCACGAGAACGTCATCTGAAATCTAAAACTTAAAAACAAAGCTAAAAAACAGTTAAATATGTCTAATTAAAAATTAAAATTAGTTAAAATATTACCTTGTTGTTCAGAAGACTGCATGTTACTTATCTTTCTCGATTCCTCATTAGATCCTTCAGATGTTTCTTCATTTTTCATGAATTTATCATCAGATCCTCTAGATGTTTCTCTATTCCTCATCAGATCCTCCAGGTTCACGAGATCGTCATCTGAAATCTAAAACCTTACAAAGAAAGCTAAAAAGCAGTTATATATGTCTAATTAAATATTAATATTAGTTAAAATATTACCTTGTTGTTCAGAAGACTACATGTTACCTATATTTTTCGATTCCTCATTAGATCCTCCAAAAGTTTCTTCATTTTTCATGAAATCATCATCAGATCCTCCAGATGTTGTTCTTTATTCCTCATTAAATCCTTCGGCTTCACAAAATCGTCGTCTGAAACCTTAATAAGAATGCTGGAAAGCAGTTATATATGTCAAAATAGAAAAAATATTTATTAATTAGTTAACATTTTACCTGGTTGGTCAAGGGACTATAGGTTACCTATTTTCTCTTTACCTCATTTATTATTATCATCAGATCCCTCGGCTCCACAAAGTTGTCATCTAAAACCTTAGAAAAGAAACAACTAAACCGACGCAAACTGACAACTTTACAGCCAAAGCGACTCAAATCGACGCACGCAAACTGACAATGTTACAATTAAAATGACGGAAGCGACGAACAACGAAATTGACGCAAACTGGCGTAACAACTGAAGCGATCGACGAAAGCGGCGAATAACGGAAGCGACGATTGCGGCGAATAACGGAAGCGACGATTGCGGCGAATAACGGAAGCGACGATTGCGGCAAACAACGAGCGACGATTGCGGCGAACAACGAAAGCGTCGAAAGCGGCGAACAACCAAAGCGGCGATCAACGGGAGAGAAAAAAAGGCTAAAAAGCAGTTATGTATGTCTAATTAAAAATTAAAATTAGTTAAAATATTACCTTGTTGTTCAGAAGACTATATGTTACCTATCTTTCTCGATTCCTTATTAGATCCTCCAGATGTTCATTCATTCCTTATGAAATCATCATGAGATCCTCCAGATGTTGCTCTACTCATCATCAGATCCTCCAAGTTCACGAGATCGCCATCTGAAATCTAAAACCTTAAAAAAAAGGCTAAAAAGCAGTTATGTATGTCTAATTAAAAATTAAAATTAGTTAAAATATTACCTTGTTGTTCAGAAGACTACATGTTACCTATCTTTCTCGATTCCTCATTACAGCCTCCGGATGTTCCTTTATTCTTCATGAAATCATCATTAAATCCACCATGTGTTGCTCTATTCCTCATCAGATCCTCCAGGTTCACGAGATCGTCATCTGAAATCTAAAACCTTAAAAAGAAAGCTAAAAAGCAGTTATATATGTCTAATTAAAAATTAAAATTAGTTAAAATATTACCTTGTTGTTGAGAAGACTACATGTTACCTATCTTTCTCGATTCCTCATTACATCCTCCAGATGTTCCTTCATTTTTCATAAATTCATCATCAGATCCTCTAGATATTCCTCTATTCCTCATCAGATCCCCCAAGTTCACGAGATCGCCATCTGAAATCTGAAACTTTAAAAAAAGCTAAAAAGCAGTTATGTATGTCTAATTAAAAATTAAAATTAGTTAAAATATTACCTTGTTGTTCAGAAGACTACATGTTACTTATCTTTCTTGATTCCTCATTAGATCCTTCAGATGTTCCTTCATTTTTCATGAATTCATCATCAGATCCTCCAGATGTTCCTCTATTCCTCATCAAATCCTCCAGGTTCACGAGGTCGTCATCTGAAATCTAAAACCTTAAAAAGAAAGCTTAAAAGCAGTTATATATGTCTAATTAAAAATTAAAATTAGTTAAAATATTACCTTGTTGTTCAGAAGACTATATGTTACCTATCTTTCTCGATTCCTTATTAGATCCTCCAGATGTTCATTCATTCCTTATGAAATCATCATCAGATCCTCCAGATGTTGCTCTACTCATCATCAGATCCTCCAAGTTCACAAGATCGCCATCTGAAGTCTAAAACCTTAAAAAAAAAGCTAAAAAACAGTTATGTATGTCTAATTAAAAATTAAAATTAGTTAAAATATTACCTTGCTGTTCAGAAGACTACATGTTACCTATCTTTTTCGATTCCTCATTACATCCTCCGGATGTTCCTTCATTCTTCATAAAATCATCATTAAATCCACTATGTGTTGCTCTATTCCTCATCAGATCCTCCAGGTTCACGAGATCGTCATCTGAAATCTAAAACCTTAAAAAGAAAGCTAAAAAGCAGTTATATATGTCTAATTAAAAATTAAAATTAGTTAAAATATTACCTTGTTGTTCAGAAGACTACATGTTACCTATCTTCCTCGATTCCTCATTACATCCTCCAGATGTTCCCTTATTTTTCATGAATTCATCATCAGATCCTCTAGATGTTCCTCTATTCCTCATCAGATCCTCCAAGTTCACGAGATCGCCATCTGAAATCTGAAACCTTAAATTAAAGCTAAAAAGCAGTTATGTATGTCTAATTAAAAATTAAAATTAGTTAAAATATTACCTTGTTGTTCAGAAGACTACATGTTACCTATCTTTCTCGATTCCTCATTACATCCTCCAGATGTTCCTTCATTCTTCATGAAATCATCATTAAATCCTCCGTAGGTTGCTCTATTCCTCTTCAGATCCGCCAGGTTCACGAGGTCGTCATCTGAAATCTAAAATCTTAAAAAGAAAGCTAAAAAGCAGTTATATATGTCTAATTAAAAATTAAAATTAGTTAAAATATTACCTTGTTGTTCAGAAGACTACATATTACCTACCTTCCTCGATTCCTCATTACATCCCCCAGATGTTCCTTCATTTTTCATGAATTCATCATCAGATCCTTTAGATGTTCCTCTATTCCTCATCAGATCCTCCAAGTTCACGAGATCGCCATCTGAAATCTGAAACCTTAAAAAAAAAACTAAAAAGCAGTTATGTATGTCTAATTAAAAATTAAAATTAGTTAAAATATTACCTTGTTGTTCAGAAGACTACATGTTACCTATCATTCTCGATTCCTCATTACATCCTCCAGATGTCCTTCATTCTTCATGAAATCATTATTAAATCCACCGTGTGTTGCTCTATTCCTCATCAGATCCGCCAGGTTCACGAGGTCGTCATCTGAAATCTAAAACCTTAAAAAGAAAGCTAAAAAGCAGTTATATATGTCTAATTAAAAATTAAAATTAGTTAAAATATTACCTTGTTGTTCAGAAGACTACATGTTACCTATCTTCCTCGATTCCTCATTACATCCTCCGGATGTTCCTTCATTTTTCATGAATTCATCATCAGATCCTCTAGATGTTCCTCTATTCCTCATCAGATCCTCCAAGTTCACGAGATCGCCATCTGAAATCTGAAACCTTAAAAAAAAAACTAAAAAGCAGTTATGTATGTCTAATTAAAAATTAAAATTAGTTAAAATATTACCTTGTTGTTCAGAAGACTACATGTTACCTATCATTCTCGATTCCTCATTAGATCCTTCAGATGTTTCTTCATTTTTCATGAATTCATCATCAGATCCTCTAGATGTTCCTCTATTCCTCATCAGATCCTCCAGGTTCACGAGATCGTCATCTGAAATCTAAAACCTTACAAAGAAACCTAAAAAGCAGTTATGTATGTCTAATTAAAAATTAAAATTAGTTAAAATATTACCTTGTTGTTCAGAAGACTACATGTTACCTATGTTTCTCGATTCCTCATTAGATCCTCCAAATGTTCATTCATTTCTTATGAAATCATCATCGGATCCTCCAGATGTTTCTTTATTCCTCATCAGATCCTCCAGGTTCACAAGATCGCCATCCGAAATCTGAAACTTTAAAAAGAAAGCTAAAAAGCAGTTATATATGTCTAATTAAATATTAATATTAGTTAAAATATTACCTTGTTGTTCAGAAGACTACATGTTACCTATCTTTTTCGATTCCTCATTAGATCCTCCAAAAGTTTCTTCATTTTTCATGAAATCATCATCAGATCCTCCAGGTGTTGTTCTTTATTCCTCATTAAATCCTTCGGCTTCATAAAATCGTCGTCTGAAACCTTAATAAGAATGCTGGAAAGCAGCTATATATGTCAAAATAGAAAAAATATTTATTAATTAGTTAACATTTTACCTGGTTGGTCAAGGGACTATAGGTTACCTATTTTCTCTTTACCTCATTTATTATCATCATCAGATCCCTCGGCTCCACAAAGTTGTCATCTAAAACCTTAGAAAAGAAACAACTAAACCGACGCAAACTGACAACTTTACAGCCAAAGCAATTCAAATCGACGCACGCAAACTGACAATGTTACAATTAAAGCGACGGAAGCGACGAACAACGAAATTGACGCAAACTGGCGTAACAACTGAAGCGATCGACGAAAGCGGCGAATAACGGAAGCGACGATTGCGGCAAACAACGAGCGACGATTGCGGCGAACAACGAAAGCGTCGAACAACCAAAGCGACGATCAACGGGAGAGAAAAAAAAGGCTAAAAAGCAGTTATGTATGTCTAATTAAAAATTAAAATTAGTTAAAATATTACCTTGTTGTTCAGAAGACTATATGTTACCTGTCTTTCTCGATTCCTTACTAGATCCTCCAAATGTTCATTGCTTTCTTATTAAATCATCACCAGTTCCTCCAGATGTTCCTCTATTCCTCATCAGATCTTCCAAGTTCACGAGATCGCCATCTGAAATCTAAAACCTTAAAAAAAAAAGCTAACAACCAGTTATGTATGTCTAATTAAAAATTAAAATTAGTTAAAATATTACCTTGTTGTTCAGAAGACTACATGTTACCTATCTTTCTCGATTCCTCATTACATCCTCCGAATGTTTCTTCATTCTTCATGAAATCATCATTAAATCCTCCATGTGTTCCTCTATTTCTCATCAGATCCGCCAGGTTCACGAGGTCGTCATCTGAAATCTAAAACCTTGAAAAGAAAGCTAAAAAGCAGTTATATATGTCTAATTAAAAATTAAAATTAGTTAAAATATTACCTTGTTGTTCAGAATACTACATGTTACCTATCATTCTCGATTCCTCATTACATCCTCCAGTTGTTCCTTCATTCTTCATGAAATCATCATTAAATCCTCCGTGTGTTGCTCTATTCCTCATCAGATCCGCCAGGTTCACGAGGTCGTCATCTGAAATCTAAAACCTTAAAAAGAAAGCTAAAAAGCAGTTATATATGTCTAATTAAAAATTAAAATTAGTTAAAATATTACCTTGTTGTTCAGAAGACTACATGTTACTTATCTTTCTCGATTCCTCATTAGATCCTTCAGATGTTCCTTCATTTTTCATGAATTCATCATCAAATCCTCCAGATGTTCCTCTATTCCTCATCAGATCCTCCAGGTTCACGAGGTCGTCATCTGAAATCTAAAACCTTAAAAAGAAAGCTTAAAAGCAGTTATATATGTCTAATTAAAAATTAAAATTAGTTAAAATATTACCTTGTTGTTCAGAAGACTATATGTTACCTATCTTTCTCGATTCCTTATTAGATCCTCCAGATGTTCATTCATTCCTTATGAAATCATCATGAGATCCTCCAGATGTTGCTCTACTCATCATCAGATCCTCCAAGTTCACGAGATCGCCATCTGAAATCTAAAACCTTAAAAAAAAGGCTAAAAAGCAGTTATGTATGTCTAATTAAAAATTAAAATTAGTTAAAATATTACCTTGTTGTTCAGAAGACTACATGTTACCTATCTTTCTCGATTCCTCATTACAGCCTCCGGATGTTCCTTTATTCTTCATGAAATCATCATTAAATCCACCATGTGTTGCTCTATTCCTCATCAGATCCTCCAGGTTCACGAGATCGTCATCTGAAATCTAAAACCTTAAAAAGAAAGCTAAAAAGCAGTTATATATGTCTAATTAAAAATTAAAATTAGTTAAAATATTACCTTGTTGTTGAGAAGACTACATGTTACCTATCTTTCTCGATTCCTCATTACATCCTCCAGATGTTCCTTCATTTTTCATAAATTCATCATCAGATCCTCTAGATATTCCTCTATTCCTCATCAGATCCCCCAAGTTCACGAGATCGCCATCTGAAATCTGAAACTTTAAAAAAAGCTAAAAAGCAGTTATGTATGTCTAATTAAAAATTAAAATTAGTTAAAATATTACCTTGTTGTTCAGAAGACTACATGTTACTTATCTTTCTTGATTCCTCATTAGATCCTTCAGATGTTCCTTCATTTTTCATGAATTCATCATCAGATCCTCCAGATGTTCCTCTATTCCTCATCAAATCCTCCAGGTTCACGAGGTCGTCATCTGAAATCTAAAACCTTAAAAAGAAAGCTTAAAAGCAGTTATATATGTCTAATTAAAAATTAAAATTAGTTAAAATATTACCTTGTTGTTCAGAAGACTATATGTTACCTATCTTTCTCGATTCCTTATTAGATCCTCTAGATGTTCATTCATTCCTTATGAAATCATCATGAGATCCTCCAGATGTTGCTCTACTCATCATCAGATCCTCCAAGTTCACGAGATCGCCATCTGAAATCTAAAACCTTAAAAAAAAGGCTAAAAAGCAGTTATGTATGTCTAATTAAAAATTAAAATTAGTTAAAATATTACCTTGTTGTTCAGAAGACTACATGTTACCTATCTTTCTCGATTCCTCATTACAGCCTCCGGATGTTCCTTTATTCTTCATGAAATCATCATTAAATCCACCATGTGTTGCTCTATTCCTCATCAGATCCTCCAGGTTCACGAGATCGTCATCTGAAATCTAAAACCTTAAAAAGAAAGCTAAAAAGCAGTTATATATGTCTAATTAAAAATTAAAATTAGTTAAAATATTACCTTGTTGTTGAGAAGACTACATGTTACCTATCTTTCTCGATTCCTCATTACATCCTCCAGATGTTCCTTCATTTTTCATAAATTCATCATCAGATCCTCTAGATATTCCTCTATTCCTCATCAGATCCCCCAAGTTCACGAGATCGCCATCTGAAATCTGAAACTTTAAAAAAAGCTAAAAAGCAGTTATGTATGTCTAATTAAAAATTAAAATTAGTTAAAATATTACCTTGTTGTTCAGAAGACTACATGTTACTTATCTTTCTTGATTCCTCATTAGATCCTTCAGATGTTCCTTCATTTTTCATGAATTCATCATCAGATCCTCCAGATGTTCCTCTATTCCTCATCAAATCCTCCAGGTTCACGAGGTCGTCATCTGAAATCTAAAACCTTAAAAAGAAAGCTTAAAAGCAGTTATATATGTCTAATTAAAAATTAAAATTAGTTAAAATATTACCTTGTTGTTCAGAAGACTATATGTTACCTATCTTTCTCGATTCCTTATTAGATCCTCCAGATGTTCATTCATTCCTTATGAAATCATCATCAGATCCTCCAGATGTTGCTCTACTCATCATCAGATCCTCCAAGTTCACAAGATCGCCATCTGAAGTCTAAAACCTTAAAAAAAAAGCTAAAAAACAGTTATGTATGTCTAATTAAAAATTAAAATTAGTTAAAATATTACCTTGCTGTTCAGAAGACTACATGTTACCTATCTTTTTCGATTCCTCATTACATCCTCCGGATGTTCCTTCATTCTTCATAAAATCATCATTAAATCCACTATGTGTTGCTCTATTCCTCATCAGATCCTCCAGGTTCACGAGATCGTCATCTGAAATCTAAAACCTTAAAAAGAAAGCTAAAAAGCAGTTATATATGTCTAATTAAAAATTAAAATTAGTTAAAATATTACCTTGTTGTTGAGAAGACTACATGTTACCTATCTTTCTCGATTCCTCATTACATCCTCCAGATGTTCCTTCATTTTTCATAAATTCATCATCAGATCCTCTAGATATTCCTCTATTCCTCATCAGATCCCCCAAGTTCACGAGATCGCCATCTGAAATCTGAAACTTTAAAAAAAGCTAAAAAGCAGTTATGTATGTCTAATTAAAAATTAAAATTAGTTAAAATATTACCTTGTTGTTCAGAAGACTACATGTTACTTATCTTTCTTGATTCCTCATTAGATTCTTCAGATGTTCCTTCATTTTTCATGAATTCATCATCAGATCCTCCAGATGTTCCTCTATTCCTCATCAAATCCTCCAGGTTCACGAGGTCGTCATCTGAAATCTAAAACCTTAAAAAGAAAGCTTAAAAGCAGTTATATATGTCTAATTAAAAATTAAAATTAGTTAAAATATTACCTTGTTGTTCAGAAGACTATATGTTACCTATCTTTCTCGATTCCTTATTAGATCCTCCAGATGTTCATTCATTCCTTATGAAATCATCATCAGATCCTCCAGATGTTGCTCTACTCATCATCAGATCCTCCAAGTTCACAAGATCGCCATCTGAAGTCTAAAACCTTAAAAAAAAAGCTAAAAAACAGTTATGTATGTCTAATTAAAAATTAAAATTAGTTAAAATATTACCTTGCTGTTCAGAAGACTACATGTTACCTATCTTTTTCGATTCCTCATTACATCCTCCGGATGTTCCTTCATTCTTCATAAAATCATCATTAAATCCACTATGTGTTGCTCTATTCCTCATCAGATCCTCCAGGTTCACGAGATCGTCATCTGAAATCTAAAACCTTAAAAAGAAAGCTAAAAAGCAGTTATATATGTCTAATTAAAAATTAAAATTAGTTAAAATATTACCTTGTTGTTCAGAAGACTACATGTTACTTATCTTTCTCGATTCCTCATTAGATCCTTCAGATGTTCCTTCATTTTTCATGAATTCATCATCAGATCCTCTAGATGTTCCTCTATTCCTCATCCGATCCTCCAGGTTCACGAGATCGTCAACTGAAATCTAAAACCTTAAAAAGAAAGCTGAAAAGCAGTTATGTATGTCTAATTAAAAATTAAAATTAGTTAAAATATTACCTTGTTGTTCAGAAGACTACATGTTACCTATCTTTCTCAATTCCTCATTACATCCTCCGGATGTTCCTTCATTCTTCATGAAATCATCATTAAATCCACCATGTGTTCCTCTATTTCTCATCAGATCCGCCAGGTTCACTAGGTCGTCATCTGAAATCTAAAACCTTAAAAACAAAGCTAAAAAGCAGTTATATATGTCTAATTAAAAATTAAAATTAGTTAAAATATTACCTTGTTGTTCAGAAGACTACATGTTACTTATCTTTCTCGATTCCTCATTACATACTCCGGATGTTCCTTCATTCTTCATGAAATCATCATTAAATCCTCCATGTGTTCCTCTATTCCTCATCAGATCCTCCAGGTTCACGAGGTCGTCATCTGAAATCTAAAACCTTAAAAAGAAAGCTTAAAAGCAGTTATATATGTCTAATTAAAAATTAAAATTAGTTAAAATATTACCTTGTTGTTCAGAAGACTATATGTTACCTATCTTTCTCGATTCCTTATTAGATCCTCCAGATGTTCATTCATTCCTTATGAAATCATCATCATCAGATCCTCCAGATGTTGCTCTCCTCATCATCAGATCCTCCAAGTTCACAAGATCGCCATCTGAAATCTAAAACCTTAAAAAAAAAGCTAAAAAGCAGTTATGTATGTCTAATTAAAAATTAAAATTAGTTAAAATATTACCTTGTTGTTCAGAATACTACATGTTACCTATCTTTCTCGATTCCTCATTACATCCTCCGGATGTTCCTTCATTCTTCATGAAATCATCATTAAATCCACCATGTGTTGCTCTATTCCTCATCAGATCCTCCAGGTTCACGAGATCGTCATCTGAAATCTAAAACCTTAAAAAGAAAGCTAAAAAGCAGTTATATATGTCTAATTAAAAATTAAAATTAGTTAAAATATTACCTTGTTGTTCAGAAGACTACATGTTACTTATCTTTCTCGATTCCTCATTAGATCCTTCAGATGTTCCTTCATTTTTCATGAATTCATCATCAGATTCTTTAGATATTCCTCTATTCCTCATCCGATCCTCCAGGTTCACGAGATCGTCAACTGAAATCTAAAACCTTAAAAAGAAAGCTGAAAAGCAGTTATGTATGTCTAATTAAAAATTAAAATTAGTTAAAATATTACCTTGTTGTTCAGAAGACTACATGTTACCTATCTTTCTCAATTCCTCATTACATCCTCCGGATGTTCCTTCATGAAATCATCATTAAATCCACCATGTGTTCCTCTATTTCTCATCAGATCCGCCAGGTTCACGAGGTCGTCATCTGAAATCTAAAACCTTAAAAACAAAGCTAAAAAGCAGTTATATATGTCTAATTAAAAATTAAAATTAGTTAAAATATTACCTTGTTGTTCAGAAGACTACATGTTACTTATCTTTCTCGATTCCTCATTACATACTCCGGATGTTCCTTCATTCTTCATGAAATCATCATTAAATCCTCCATGTGTTCCTCTATTTCTCATCAGATCCGCCAGGTTCATGAGGTCGTCATCTGAAATCTAAAACCTTAAAAAGAAAGCTAAAAAGCAGTTATGTATGTCTAATTAAAAATTAAAATTAGTTAAAATATTACCTTGTTGTTCAGAAGACTGCATGTTACTTATCTTTCTCGATTCCTCATTAGATCCTTCAGATGTTTCTTCATTTTTCATGAATTCATCATCATATCCTCTAGATGTTCCACTATTCCTCATCAGATTCTCCAGGTTCACGAGGTCGTCATCTGAAATCTAAAACCTTACAAAGAAAGCTAAAAAGCAGTTATATATGTCTAATTAAATATTAATATTAGTTAAAATATTACCTTGTTGTTCAGAAGACTACATGTTACCTATCTTTTTCGATTCCTCATTAGATCCTCCAAAAGTTTCTTCATTTTTCATGAAATCATCATCAGATCCTCCAGATGTTGTTCTTTATTCCTCATTAAATCCTTCGGCTTCACAAGGTCGTCGTCTGAAACCTTAATAAGAATGCTGGAAAGCAGTTATATATGTCAAAATAGAAAAAATATTTATTAATTAGTTAACATTTTACCTGGTTGGTCAAAGGACTATAGGTTACCTATTTTCTCTTTACCTCATTTATTATCATCATCAGATCCCTCGGCCCCACAAAGTTGTCATCTAAAACCTTAGAAAAGAAACAACTAAACCGACGCAAACTGACAACTTTACAGCCAAAGCGACTCAAATCGACGCACGCAAACTGACAATGTTACAATTAAAGCGACGGAAGCGACGAACAACGAAATTGACGCAAACTGGCGTAACAACTGAAGCGATCGACGAAAGCGGCGAATAACGGAAGCGACGATTGCGGCGAATAACGGAAGCGACGATTGCGGCAAACAACGAGCGACGATTGCGGCGAACAACGAAAGCGTCGAAATCGGCGAACAACCAAAGCGGCGATCAACGGGAGAGAAAAAAAAGGCTAAAAAGCAATTATGTATGTCTAATTAAAAATTAAAATTAGTTAAAATATTACCTTGTTGTTCAGAAGACTACATGTTACCTATCTTTCTTGATTCCTCATTACATCCTCAGGATGTTTCTTCATTCTTCATGAAATCAACATTAAATCCTCCATGTGTTCCTCTATTTCTCATCAGATCTGCCCGGTTCACGAGGTCGTCATCTGAAATCTAAAACCTTAAAAAGATAGCTAAAAAGCAGTTATATATGTCTAATTAAAAATTAAAATTAGTTAAAATATTACCTTGTTGTTCAAAAGACTACATGTTACCTATCTTCCTAGATTCCTCATTACATCCTCCAGATGTTCCCTTATTTTTCATGAATTCATCATCAGATCCTCTAGATGTTCCTCTATTCCTCATCAGATCCTCCAAGTTCACGAGATCGCCATCTGAAATCTGAAACCTTAAAAAAAAGCTAAAAAGCAGTTATGTATGTCTAATTAAAAATTAAAATTAGTTAAAATATTACCTTGTTGTTCAGAAGACTACATGTTACCTATCTTTCTCGATTCCTCATTACATCCTCCAGATGTTCCTTCATTCTTCATGAAATCATCATTAAATCCTCCGTGTGTTGCTCTATTCCTCTTCAGATCCGCCAGGTTCACTAGGTCGTCATCTGAAATCTAAAACCTTAAAAACAAAGCTAAAAAGCAGTTATATATGTCTAATTAAAAATTAAAATTAGTTAAAATATTACCTTGTTGTTGAGAAGACTACATGTTACCTATCTTCCTCGATTCCTCATTACATCCTCCAGATGTTCCTTCATTTTTCATAAATTCATCATCAGATCCTCTAGATATTCCTCTATTCCTCATCAGATCCCCCAAGTTCACGAGATCGCCATCTGAAATCTGAAACTTTAAAAAAAGCTAAAAAGCAGTTATGTATGTCTAATTAAAAATTAAAATTAGTTAAAATATTACCTTGTTGTTCAGAATACTACATGTTACCTATCATTCTCGATTCCTCATTACATCCTCCAGTTGTTCCTTCATTCTTCATGAAATCATCATTAAATCCACCATGTGTTGCTCTATTCCTCATCAGATCCGCCAGGTTCACGAGATCGTCATCTGAAATCTAAAACCTTAAAAAGAAAGCTAAAAAGCAGTTATATATGTCTAATTAAAAATTAAAATTAGTTAAAATATTACCTTGTTGTTCAGAAGACTACATGTTACCTATCTTCCTCGATTCCTCATTACATCCTCCAGATGTTCCTTCATATTTCATGAATTTATCATCAGATCCTCCAGATGTTCCTCTATTCCTCATCCGATCCTCCAGGTTCACGAGATCGTCAACTGAAATCTAAAACCTTAAAAAGAAAGCTGAAAAGCAGTTATGTATGTCTAATTAAAAATTAAAATTAGTTAAAATATTACCTTGTTGTTCAGAAGACTACATGTTACCTATCTTTCTCAATTCCTCATTACATCCTCCGGATGTTCCTTCATTCTTCATGAAATCATCATTAAATCCTCTATGTGTTCCTCTATTTCTCATCAGATCCGCCAGGTTCACGAGGTCGTCATCTGAAATCTAAAACCTTAAAAAGAAAGCTAAAAAGCAGTTATGTATGTCTAATTAAAAATTAAAATTAGTTAAAATATTACCTTGTTGGTCAGAAGACTACATGTTACTTATCTTTCTCGATTCCTCATTACATACTCCGGATGTTCCTTCATTCTTCATGAAATCATCATTAAATCCTCCATGTGTTCCTCTATTTCTCATCAGATCCGCTAGGTTCATGAGGTCGTCATCTGAAATCTAAAACCTTAAAAAGAAAGCTAAAAAGCAGTTATGTATGTCTAATTAAAAATTAAAATTAGTTAAAATATTACCTTGTTGTTCAGAAGACTGCATGTTACTTATCTTTCTCGATTCCTCATTAGATCCTTCAGATGTTTCTTCATTTTTCATGAATTCATCATCAGATCCTGTAGATGTTCCTCTATTCCTCATCAGATTCTCCAGGTTCACGAGGTCGTCATCTGAAATCTAAAAGCTTACAAAGAAAGCTAAAAAGCAGTTATATATGTCTAATTAAAAATTAAAATTAGTTAAAATATTACCTTGTTCATCATCAGAAATCATCATCAGATCCTCCAGATGTTGTTCTTTATTCCTCATTAAATCCTTCAGCTTCACAAAATCGTCGTCTGCAACCTTAATAAGAATATGTCAAAATAGAAAAAATATTAATTAATTAGTTAACATTTTACCTGGTTGGTCAAGGGACTATAGGTTACCTATTTTCTCTTTCTCATTTATCATCATCATCAGAACCCTCGGCTCCACAAAGTTGTCATCTAAAACCTTAGAAAAGAAACAACTAAACCGACGCAAACTGACAACTTTACAGCCAAAGCGACTCGAATCGACGCACGCAAACTGACAATGTTACAATTAAAGCGACGGAAGCGACGAACAACGAAATTGACGCAAACTGGCGTAACCAACTGAAGCGATCGACGAAAGCGGCGAAGAACGGAAGCGACGATTGCGGCGAACAACGAAAGCGGCGATTAACGGGAGCGACGAACAACGATAGCGACGCAAACTGAAGCGACGAACGGAGCAATGTGTTGCAACACGCGCATGAATTCAATTTAAAGCAAGACTGACGACCAGCCTAATCCAACTAGGCTGATCTTAGTCTTAGGTCATTTTTAGTATAATATCTGTAATCAATAATATCTTAAAACTTTACAAGTTGGACCATAGCCTTCAAAGCTAGGGTGTAGGCCTTTGGTTATGAGGAAAACATGTAAAAGTTGTACAATGATAAATAAATTTATTATCAATTTAATATATATATATATTTTTCGAAAAACAAATATCTCACCGGGATGATTAAGAAATCACATTTTTTGTCTTTTCCTCACAGCTTATCAAAGCCTAAATTTACAACTACCTGAAGCCCACATCCAACTCTTTAATTTCTCCTTAAATCACCGTAGAATTTCTCTTTAAATCACCGCCTAATTAGTACCTATTTGTCAGATCATCATCAGACACTCCCTTTCTGCGAGATCGTCATCTACAACTGCAAATATAAACTGGGGGCAGTTAAAATGTCTAGTTAGTTATTGTTTATTGATACGCTTTCAAATAGTGTTGTTTAATAAATACGCGGACTGTTAAACGCAATACGCCAAACATTAAAACAACGAATGTATCGATACGTGCACGATCCTACCCCTAACGCACTGCATAACCAATTTAACAACACCATATACCCAAAAAAAATAACTACTAAAAATTATAAAATAATTCACTTAACTCGATTTGTTAAAGAAAAAGATGGCTTCGTCCTAAAGACGCTTTCGACATGGCTTAAACTCTTAACTTAGCTAAAACATAAAACAAATATCCTGAACACAGACCAACTTAAACTTAATGGCGGACAAGCCGATCCAAGAAGTCAAGTTGTGACGTCAGTTGTGACGTCAGTTGTATTCATCCGCAACGCATTATGCTAAAGGCGTATAAAGAAATAGTTTCTTAACTAATCAAATTATAAAAAACTAACAACGTCGTTATCTTACGAAACAATTTAAAATAGAAAACTTTATTAATTTTTAATATTTAATTAAATATTAGCTTTATAAACTTACTATTAAACTATATACCACATGTTTTAACACAAAACCTAAAATCGTTTCTCTTAAATTCTGCGCTTCGCTAATTTCGGCGCTGATTGCCTGAAACGAATTACGCTTTTCTTTGGTAACATTTCAAATTTTTTTTACCACGATTTTACTAGTCGGGATTATTTTTGTTGTAATAATTATTATGCTTCGAAATCTTAGATTTCAAAACGTGTTTTTATTGTGAATATTTTCATTATTATGTTTTAAATTATAAAACATAATAAATAGTTTTATATTATAGACGTAACCGTTTTATATTATAATATTAATTACTTAAAAAGGAATTTTTTTTAAAAACATTTAAAATAATTTTGTTTTGAAATTTTTTTAGTACAATCATTTAATATGATTTTAGTTTTATAACTAAATACGTAATATTTGATTTATTAATTTAGTTAAAATTTATAATTAAGTAATGTTTGTGCGTAACTTTATTTATTAATAGTTTTTAAAAATAATTAAATAATTTCGAACCATATTTTATTTATTAAATAAATTTAGTTATTTTTATTTTTACTTTTTCGAATTTTGAAATAGAATAACTTTTGTTTTTACTTTTTTGAATTTTGAAATAGAATAACTATTTAAATGCTTGTTTATTCCATAAAAACTAAAGATTGTTACTTAAGCGAAGAACAATAAAAAAAATTATAATTTTTTAGTGTAATAATTAAAAAAGGTATACGTAATATTTGATTAATTAGTTCAGTTAATATTTTTAATTAGGTAATGTTTGTCTATAAATTTATTTACAATAAAGATTAATTTTAAAAATAATCAAATAATTTCGAACCATTTTTTATTTATCAATTAAATCTAGTTTTTTTTGTTTTACATGTTCCACTAGCTGCATATCATTACAAAATAACATGCATTTTCCATTCGCCAAGTTGGCTTAACGCGTAACGCAATAGACTAGTAAGCAGTCTCCTCGGGTTCGATTTTACAAAATAGAAGAATAGTAAAAACATTTTTGATTTTGAAAATGATTTTATCATATATTAACCTTACAACTTTGGAGGTTTTAAAATGTGTTGTCTTCCAATTCAGACCTTATATTACACGTAAATAAATGTCGACTTTATATTAAACACATTTCATATATTATTTCTAACAATAGTAAATTAAAAAAATTAAAAATAAACAACAAAAATCGCCTTTACGGTATATGAATGCAATATATAAACAAATCAGTACGTAAAACTGTTTATACATATCAAGTAAAAATACCAAGAATACATCTTCATGTATTAAAAAGGTGCAAAATATGACAAGGGGTAAAAGTTAGCACAGCTAACCGTATTAATTAATTTAAACAAAAAATAACTAAAATAGATGAACAATAAGTAAATGCTTTACATTTCCCCATTACTAGAACAATATTCTTTAATTTTTTTCTGAAAAAAGTTATTGACTTCTAGGGAGATTACAAACACATGACACAGTGACGTAAAAGATAAATATTTCAGGTAGAAATAAATAGACAAAGGCAAAAGTATTTGTTTCTGGCAATGGCAAGTCACACTTTGAATTAATTTTGAAAAATTTGTTAGTAAAATGTTGATACTCCGTAACAGAAACTAAATTTTTTTTTGACAATTTTAAATTAAAAAAAAAAAAAGTGAACAAATTGAAATATAAAAATGTAATTTATGTATAACTGAAATATGAGGTTACACCTTATTCCACTAAACTATCTTATTCGACTTTGATCTCTCAGCTTAGCAACTCGTGGATAAAAATTTTTGCATTTTTACAGAAAAGTTATTTCGAGAAACATTGTCAAGTGACATAGAAAAATCGTCTAATAAAGACGTGAACTAAACATGTTATTACGATTGATTGCGTCACGGTGACGTGAGTTAGAAATGACGTCATATGTACACCTGAACTTCCACTGTTTTCGCCACAAGTTATCGTGGCTGCTGTGATCGGCCACAAAATAGCGTATGAAGTAAGAGTTGGACTTCTGCTAACAATCAGCTGAAACAAACGCTCGGCTTCTCTATTACATGCCTCCATCTAACAAAATTAAAAAAAAAGTTGACTACAAAAAAAACTTTTAAAAATGTATTTTTCAGTAATAAAAGGTAATCTTGATTTCTTACCTCGTGTACGGTTGGATGTTGCAGAGAAGAAACAACTATCATAGCTAGATCGCCATCTATTGTCAAGTGGCCATAAATGTCACATTCCAAAACATGAAGTTGTCTTTGTATAACTAACATAATGTCTCGCACCGTAACAGGACCTAAAAAATCAAAAAATGAATTTATATAAAAAATGTAAAAAACTATAAATTATCTATATACATATATTAATGATTGAAGTTTGTTATTTTTTTCATATGATATTTTTAAAATTGGAAACTACCAAATACCATAACATAGCAAGGAATACACCACCCAATGATAAAAATGAACTAAAACAACTCTGAAAACAGTTTAATTCAATATATTGATATGTGCAGCTTTGATGTTATAAACAAAATTTTAAATTGCACAGGCGACCATTTTCTGGTGCACGCGTGACCGACATTAAATTCTAAATAAAATAAACACACACGGCGCGGATGACGTTACCAAGACTTTGATGTGCCTATCTCGGTGGTGTGTGGGGTCTTATTTATTGTTTTGTGGGAATGGACTTAAACCAGTATAACTGTACGCCTTAATCTATATGGAAGGGACAAGGACCCAAACCAAAGTATTTAAATATCAGAGTTAAATCGCTACAAATACCATAACTAAAAACTTACCCTTCCACATGCTGTGGGAAATAGATTGCAGGTGGTCAGGGTTTAAAAGTGCGTTAATCATAGCGCCACACAACGGACAACAGGAACCCGGAGGTAAAATTGTCGAACAACCTTTTCTGCTAAGAGGTGGACAGATGACTCCATAACATGGATCTGACTTTACCTTATCTACCAAAATATTAAAAAGTTGTTTTACAAACCAACCATTTTATATATAACTAAAGTTGATAAAATCTTAAGAGTACACTAAAAAATTTTGGTAGTATAACAAAATAAAAAAAACTTTAAAACAAAATTATTTTAAAATGCACTTTAATAAATGTATACACTTATGTTCATTGAAGCATTTTAACACATAAAGTACAGCGCCCATTTAAAATATTTTAACGAATGAAATTACTTAAATCCTGTTTTGATTAAACGGATTAAATTTTAAGAGTAAAATCAAATTTTTAAAACGGCAACAATTTATAATTTTAATCAAATAAAAACGTAATATTTTATAATTAAAAGGATTTTAATACCAAAAAAAATTATTAATTTTATTTTATTTTTATATAAATAATTTACCCTGGCCATTTTGAATTCTTCTACAAGGACCTGGGTGGTCAATTAAAACCCTGTTACCCTTGGCAACGCATGAATTATTATACGTCACTCGGTCGTATCCACAAACTAAATTATTATCACGTGATCGACACGACTCCTAAAAAATAAATAAGTAGAATTTAATAAAATAATAAAATGATTTTCCAATTTTATAAGTTCTTATATTAAAGTCAATTTATCAAGTCCTATTTTGTTTTGGCTAAGTGATTTTACCTCACAATTTCCTTTATAATCCAATTTTGATTTCTTGGGTAATTTACAAACGTCAAGGTAGTTTACTTGGTTGGCGTCACAAACAGCGTTATCAGTAAGAGCAAGTGCAGTAGGAGAAAAAAAATAAGACGAAGAATATATTTCCTAAATTTAAAAAAAATAATTTAAAACTGTAGTCTAACCATTTCAATAGGCAGAATTTTTATTTATAAAGGTGCATAAAAAAACAAATATTATAATATTGAGTTTTACAGTAAGTCGAAAAACATTAAAACTTACAGGTAAAACTTGCACCCGATGACTTCTGAGATAGCGTTTTGATTGTGGAGATTTTCCTTCCAGTAATTTTCGACACGTTCTGCTTTTTGGTATACACTCATACTGCTTACACTCGCCCGGTGACGTAACACAGACACGAGGTGTCGCCACACATCTAAAATCAAAATTTTTTTTGGTGTAAATATTATTAGAAATTTCGGTAGTGTGGCGAACCGGTCATGGCGTCGGACTACGAGCCGAAAGGTTTCGGGTTCGAGCCACACCAACGTCACACTATTTGCCCTTGAGCCCGGCGTTTACGGATAGCTCAAAACACGTCATAACAGCACACCCTTCCCTAATAAAAAAATATAAAACCTTTCACCTTAAGATGATACGGAAAACAAAAAAAAAATATTATTAGAAAGTCCAACCAGTTGGTGCCGGACATCGTATGACAGGCCAAAATTTTTTTCTGTTTGAGCCACATTAATAACACACTATTTTCTCCTGAGCCTGTCCCATACAAATAGCACGAATATATCAGATCACCTTCCCCAAAAATCACTCAAGGTTTTAAAATCAACAACACAACAAGGTAGTTTAAGTTAAAAGATTAAATTGCATTGGAATGTTATTTTCTTACTTAAAGTTGTTATTGCATTGTTATCAGATTTCTAATGAATATTACAGCAAATAGTTTTTACCGATAGTGATGATGACTACACGGATTTGGTTTACATGGATCCTTCCCGAAACATGTTCCAGTAGTAAAGGTGGACCCAGGTTGACTTATACAAATAGCTACACATGAGTTTGGATAAGTTTGTCCGTCCGCACCACAAATAGGGTTGTATGCGCCTGGACAGTTACACGGCATACCTGGGAAATGTAATAAAGTATTGTAATTAGGTCTCAATAAGCAACAAAAATTTAAAAAACAGAAAGGAAACTAAGTTAAGCTGTAGATGATGCAAGCTAATTTTGCCAAAAAATTAATCCTTTAGTTTTTTATTATCACCTGTAAAACGATTTTTTTCTTCTGTTGTACTGCCAGCGTTTAAACATTGTCGTTTAGTGCAAGTGACATTACCACTAAAACAATTACAAAAATTGCAATCCACGTTGAAACTGGCTCCATGACCTACAAGGTACAAAATATTTTATTTACCTATAGTTTTAAATTTAAACCTGTTACTACTACATAACTCTAAAAATTTAATTCACTTACTTTTAATTTGTCCTGCAAGTTTGCAGCTTTTCTGCACCGCGTTACACGGTATAGTTTTACATTTATACAATCCAGTTTTTAAACATATACAAGTCTTGTAGCAACCCTCGCCCCTGGTTGAATCTGGCAAACGAACCAAGGAACCATGTAACACACTAATCTTCGAACCGTATCCCATTTTGCAACCTAATGAAATATAAATTTAAGCTATTGTTTTTTAATGCAAGTTTTAAAAACAGAAACATTTATAAAATTAAAATGATTTCAAGTAGATTGATTGGTTGCAAAAATTTATTTACCAGGCACGCATTTGTGTTTTGAACAATTCACACATTGATGCCGGTTAATAATACACACGTGACCACTTTTACATGGATTTGGATTGCACGGTTGAGTTACGATAGTTTGTATATTTGTTTGGCTAGGCTCTGTAAAAAATAGTTTATTTATTTAATGTATTATATAATGTTAAGAAACGTGTTTTAACATAAAGTTTGTCAATATAATAGTACATCTTTAACCTTGTTTAAGTTAAGCAGATTTTTTGGATATCTTACTTGTGTATGTAGACAGGCGAATACAATTATCTTGCATGTGATTTGGAGAGAACATTTCACACATCCCCTCAATTGTTAATTCGGGTCCAAATCTGGTTTTGTCGGCACATTTCTCCATCAGTTCTATACAATCCGATCTAAAAAATCAAACTTAAGGTAAGAATTACTAAGTGCTAAAGAAGTGTTGCTCCATGTTGGTTAATAAGTTAATTTCAGTATTTATCCTACAATGTCAATAAAATCTTAGCAAGAAAATAAAACACAAAGCCATACTTGCAAATAAAAGAATGTCCAGATCTATATCCACAAGGTTTAATATGTAGTGCACACACAACAGCTTTCCACTTTTCTGGTTCACATTGTTGAATATTTTTTATTGGAATCCAGTGCGTTGGTAAAGCAATAACACCACCAGACCATTTGCTGAAAATAAATTTAATTTAAATAAAATGGTTTAACATGTGATTAAAACTGACAAGCTTATAAAAAAATTCAAAATACAAATTTTAATTTAAATTAGGTAATCATAAACGCTTTGACTTACTCATATTCATCTCTTGCATTTTCATCTCCTTTTGCTGAACAACTTCTAAACAATTCAGTTGGACGGTGGTTGAAGTTTTCACAAAACGACATTTTAGCTTTGCACCCCATCTCACAAGGCTCATCGACTACAACACATATATATTTTAATGATTTGTAGCAATCCAAATCATGCTTATATTATCAAATTGTCAACTTTTATATACTAAGCACATTCGTAGCAACATATTTATAAATGCCAAACTAAAATTTACTTTTAAACAGAAAATTAAGTATTTACTTTCGTTTAAACATTGGTTTAATTCGACTTCGGACCCTGGGTATCTGCATTGAATATCAAACAATTTATAAACGTGGGAATCTGAAGAAGGGTCGCGGTAAATCTACACAAATTAAAATAAAAGTCGAGTTAGTTATTTGTACAATACTGCATAATTATCTTAGAAGCCAATATCACCTTAAAAAGTTAAATTTTAACTCCAAAAAAACAATAAATTTCTATAAAAATAGAAGCGAAAAGATTTCGAGACTTACATTTAGGCAGAGTTCTCTACACGTAGGTGAGAGGGCTCGCTCACAGCAGGAAACTGTGTTTACCTCTCTACCGTTTACTCTTGGCTCGCCGGCAAAAAAGCACCGCCACATCGGTTCGTGAGGAATCACTTCTCCGCAAACCTCTGACATCTTTTGGACGATCTTTTTGTTGGAGAGTTCGGTCTGGAGGATGTGTTTGCAACCGGATCGACATTCGTCGTTCGATGCCCGCTCACAGCAATGTAGTTCTGTTGAAAATTACAAAATATATATTATTTAAATATTTACAATTTATTTAAAAAATAAAAAGGCATAGAAACAACGTACTTAGTCCTACAATTTTTTACAACGTTGACACGGTTTGTGGTTAATGTTTGCAATATGTGTAAACACTCGTTTAGGGTAGGTAGTAAACAATTAGGACAATGGCGGAAATGGCCGGTAATTTACTGCCGTTGTTTTCGTTATGTTCCGCCTTTTTAATGCGACCTCCTATTAATACTGGCTAAGCGGATACAAAAAAAATCCCGTGGGATCCATTTGCTGATTGAAGCGCTTGCCAGCAAACAAAATACTGGTGGCGATTTCGCGTATGGTGAAAGGCGGTAAATAGCCATCGACATATCGAAAAGTAGCTCAGTCTACAATGACTTGCATTTACTTTTTTTAAAACTATGCTGGTAGCCAATAATTATTTATTACAATATTTCTCAACAAATAAGTTGTCAAAAGTTGCTTCATATTTTGTTTAGCAATACTAAATAATAAATATACTAAATTAAGGTAAGTTAAAATTCAGTCGCCATTTTTATTTTAAACTTACTTTTTGTTGAGGTTGAGATAATTGTGCTTGCGTAATCTTCCATGCAGGTGGCCATTTTTTCATCGCAAATGTTGCGAATACGTGAAATGTCTTTCCGCATAGGTCCGTCCTCAAATGCTTTGTCGCAATGACGGCGACATGAATGTGAAGCGTTTGTGTAGCGTTTTCCACAACATCTAAATACACAAAATACTTCTATGAAATAAAAATAACCAAATAATGTCTAATTTCACAAAGTTTACCGGTTAATGCTTTAATTCTGTAGTAGGCTAACTGGTGAGCTAGCTTAAATTAAAAAGAGTCAATACACAGTATTTTTGAGATGTCATTTTACCAATTCACATAAACTATTTTGTTTATCTTACTTTTGTTTGCTTTCTTTATGTAAGATGCATTCATATAAATTGGATTCGTCGTCCGGTATACAAGATCCAACGATATCTGCACTAGAATTGGCCTATAAAAAATAAAATATTATTTTACTAGTTAAAAATGTGCAGTTATATATCAAACACAATATTTCATGTAACGTAGTTCTTGTTTTAAATGCGTTTAGCACATGTTATTTAGTGATTTAATTAAAAATCGACACTTTAAAATTTTGGAACTGAAAATTTCATTAATTTAGCTGGCATATAAAATTGAAGTGCTGTTGACCTTACGATTTAATTTAACGTTATCCTAGACGAAATTTAGTTATAGTAAATGTAAATCTTTGACGTTCAGGAAATATAATTTGATTTGCAAATCCTTGTAAGCGAATTATTGAGATGCATAACAAAATGTCTTAATATAGCTATATAGCATTATATCGACATAGTTACTTAATTTTCGAGGGGATTTGGTTTAAGGACGAATAGAGATATAAGATAGGTTTGCGTTTTCTACATTTATAAATTATGTTTTATAAGTGTAATCTACCAGTAGCCTAACAATATTTTTTGGGCAAAATATATGTGGTTGCTTTTTCAATCTGACCAAAACAATCCAGTCTGTTTGGATTAAAGGTTTAAACTGCCTTAAAATAAAAAGTAAGGCGACAAAATAAAAAAATATTGTTATATACATCTGGAACTATTTACTTCTAAATACACTTAAGAGAAATCATATTAATTTATGTTATTCCTTTTAAAAAAATGTAACACCTACAGTAAACATGACTTAAAATCACATACAAACAGGATTAGTAATACTTAATCACAAAGTTCAAATGCCAAGTTTAGCATGCGGAAACAAGTCATGGGAAAAGCCAATCGCGGTGGTAACCGTATACGCTTCTCGTGCGCATGCGCGACCTTGCACACTTCGCAACAATGGTGCAATGACGTCACCAGCACATGCAACACAAAATCATTTGTTCGATTTTGCAGTAACATGCGAGGTATGTAAGTTTGCAATAAACAAGTGTTGCCAAGGTTTAATGAACGAACAAGTTGATCGAAAAAATGAGGCCAAGTGCTATGACAGGAATTTAATTTTGTAAGACGTTTTCTAAGTGTCTGTGGTTAAATTACAGCCCCGTGACTTTTTTAACAACTTTTTAATTTTTGATCACATGAGCCATTTACTATTGGTTAACATTATCCTTATATATTGTTTATGGAGATATAAGGTTTGCAGACAACGCCTATTGTCTTCATATTGATGTTTTCAACAATGCTTAAGAATAAAGGATCGGATACCAGAGCTCGGTGTTGCAAAAATAATCATTGCTGACGTTGATATATGGATAGTTGCGTCAGAGAAGGTTCAATGATATTTTAAAAAGGTGGGGTATTAGGCACATAAAACTGAATTTAGTTGGATGTTTAAAAGTTATAAAAAGGAACAAACTACCTCAGCCCAAAAGGCAGATAGGTGCATAGGTTAAAACTAATATAGTACACGACAAAATAAACATGTTTAAAAAGTAGAAAATTAACTCTTCTGAATTTTACGACTGTGCAAACGACGTTCTCGTAAATTTAGGATAAGCGACCAAAAACGTATTTAGTAAAACATAACTCATTTTTAATCTAACCGTTACGCAAAATAAGTCCTTACAACGTACGATAAACAGTATAGGAAGACAATTTACACCATTGCAAACATTTTAAAATTGAATAAAGTCTTTTACGAAATCGTAAATTTATGGGCTCGGGTGGGTCATAAAAAATGATATTTACCCTGTTTGTTTTTAATAAGGTCGCGTTTTGGTATAGGTAAAACATTAAGCATACAGTGACTAATTTTATATGGCTTAAGCCTACACGGCGTCGAGCCTATGTCTCCAGAACTGCCTGTAAAAACTATTTAGGGTCTTAGATACACACCCTAGCAGGGACTCTGGCCACTGTTTAAACAATCTAACACGCCTGGTCGCCTACAATTGCCACTTTCCGGGACTGGATTGTGTTTTTAGTCGGCTCTTAAGGTATTAACGGAATAATTTTGTAGAAAGAAGCAAAATCAAAATTTGACGCATCGCAGGATCTTGTTTTTATATAAGAGAATATCACAACACTTTTGCTATTTGAAATTAGATTTGTTGATATAAAATATTTGAAATTCAATCATCAACAAACTAGTATACATTTGTGCAAATTTTTAAGTCCAAGTTACAAATATGCTAGATATTTGAAAATGAACAAGATAAAGGTATCAAACCACCACGATGTTTGGCCTTCCGGTATAAAGAAAAGTTGTTTATAAATTTTTTATAAATCACCTTTACCCCATAGATTATTGTATAAGGGGCTTTTAAACGGAAAAATCAACATTGTACATTGTTATTTATCGCGCTTAACGGACAATAACGTGTGCCTAACCTTTCACCTTTGCGACAATAAAAATATATCGGTGCATGTTTATATATTGCTATTTATATCTCGGTCCTTTTCGGGGCTCGGAAGATCGAATCTAGGTCGCACTTTCCCTCACGCAATTTATTGTGATTCGAAATTGGTGACGTATCCGTTCGTAAATTTTGCTTATATTAAAAAAAGATAAAATCGAACGGTTTTTTGTGATTTTAATAAGATCTGTTGTGGAAACTGAGTTAGTTGTGATTTTTATATTAAAGGTTCAAAAACTATTAGCACAGGTGGGGCTTTTTTATTTTTATTAAATTTTTAGTTTATCGTGATAAGGATAAAACGTTTCATAAAATACCTTTCCCCAATGCAAGTAAAACTTTACATTTTTAATTTACTATGTGGTTGTTTTGAAATATTCTATGTAAAAACTTTTTTTTAATTTAAACTTAACTCACCAGCAAACATGAACTTCTGCATTCGTTGGTGACTGTTTTTTCACAACATCTTTTCCCAACCCAACCTCCTTCAGTTTCTTTAAATAAAAAAAAAATATCTTTAAAAACAAATATTAAAATAAAAATAAAAAAGTCGTTTTAAATAATTAAAAAAAGGTTTAAATATTATGTTCATGTAATATTTGACAAGGTCCTTATAAAATTGGAAAAAAATACGAAAAATAATGTGTTTATAGACATAAATTTATCTAAATTAACATTTATTATTTTGTACAAGTGTGCTCAATAATCCATGACAACATGACGTCGTAATTTGCCTGACGAAGCGAACTAAAGGTTTACATGCAACAACGGGGCAACCTGCTGCGCTACAAATCTTGAAAATCTCACGCTGATTACGTCATAACAAACCATTATTAATAACTCTTTGGCGACATTTTGTTCGCGCCACACAATGAGTGACGTCATAATCTTGGAGGATTAGCTATTTACATCACATTAGGATTTAATTGTTGGCGATTTTTTAATGGGAAGTTGAAATATTGTGATGTTGGAATATAAACATTGCAGGTTTGTAAATGATTGAATTTTTTCGCGTGTGAATGTAATGTTGTGAATTGTTTGTTAATTAGAAATGTATGGTAAAATTAACTGATAAATTCTGTATTACATAAACGCCTATGTTAACATATTTCTTTTTAAAAGCAAATATAAATAAATATTTTCCTTGTAATTAAGCGAAAACAAATTTAAAAATTTCGAGTCTAAAAATTTAAAAATTTAAAAATTTCGAGTCTGTAAATAATTACATTTTAAATACAATACTTTGTTCAATTTCAAAAAAATTATTCAATTTTAAAAAAGTTATGAAAAAATATTTTCGTTTACCAAAAATTAAAAAGTGAGAAACGAATAAAACTTCCAACATTGAAGAAAGATTCATTTTGTTTACTCTTCTTAATAAAATCAATTTTACTGATTCCGGTTAATAAAATTTTTCAAGTTTACATTCCTCATTAATTTTCCAAAGTTATAGTTTTTTTCTTGTAATAATTTACATAAAGGTGCTCAGAACCATTTAGCAATTAATTATTAGCCTATGTTATTATTCTCTTTTCCCGGGAGAATATTGGAAAAAGTAACCTACAAGAAAAGAGCAACGTAAATTGTCCACTGTATTTCTATACATACCTTAAGCAGCCTCATTAAATAACATACACTCTCCTGGGTTTAGGTATTCTGTTTCTCAATAGCTTATCGAAAACTTCTGAACTGTATATTATAAACAGTACAGCTGTGACAATATTCGTAATGTCTTGTGTAGCTTAATTGCATGAATGCCAAGTTCACTTCTTATTCTACACCTAATTGCCTAACCTTTATGTAGTGGTCCCTAAGTGCTTTTATAGTTAGCATAACATGGCTTTAAATAAAGTGTTAATTAAATTATGACATCTTTTAATATTACCTTTTAACAACTTGTACAGTTACAATTTAAACAACATTTTGTAACGTATCCCTAAACTGTGTTTTTAATTTAAATTTCAGACTTTTTAACTAACTTACTGGTAACCTTCTTAAAAAATTAAAACTAAAAAACTAAATTAATTTTTTTTAATTTTTTAATGGCGTTTTTCTTTTAAAAATAAAACAGATTGTCTATAAAGCTAATAAATCCTGATATTAAATTATAGGGCAGGATATTCAGAGAAAATTGTGTTAATCTTTTCTGTTAGACAAAGCTAAAGCTGAAACCTCTTAAGATATATCCGCTGCGTTCTAATAAATCAGATGTCATTCTTTTGACTCAAAAATAATTTCCCCGTTTTAATCCAAAGAGTATTAGACAGGCGCGTGCCCTTATACTAATGTCAAATTAATAACTAAAAAATCAATCTAATTTAATAATCTGATAACTCGACTAAATCCAATATACTAATAAAATTCGCTATTTAAAATCATAGTTGGCCTGGTATAAGTATCTTATAAAGCACAATAGTAAGTCTTAACTAAACCAGCTGTTTTTTAACACATCACAATCTGTACATCCTAGTATATGAAATCAAGGGCACTAAAATTTACGCATTTGTCACAAACTGAGAAGTATCTGTCATTACTGAAGTGAGGTCGCACGCCACAGTTCATCAATCTCTAGTTACTGTCTCAAACTAGCGCGGTCGGTTCGCTAAGAAGAAGTTTCATATATACGAAAACATCCGACAGACGGTTATAGTACAATAACACTCATTTCTCAAATATAATTCGCAAGTTCGGCCTTCATTTAAAATCTAGTTAACCATTACTGCTAATTCGCCGTGTATTTAATACTACTGGCAACCTTTTAGGCGCAGTTTAATGTGACGATAGCTATAACATGCGATTGCGTTTTTATAGCGCTGTGGACAACAATAAAATTGTCGTTTCCTCGCCGTTTTAACCGCTGCTAAATCAACTTGTTTGGTTAAACTCGCGCGAAAACAACTGGCGATTTCATTATTAGGAAAGCGACATAAAATTCAACGCAATAACGCTAAATAATAAAAAGTTCGACAATAAGCCTAAACCAACCTGGCAATCATTAAATATTCATATCAAATCCAGACGACATTTTGCTTAATGAAAGTGACGTCACTAATATCGCGCCGCTAAAAAGACACAGGTGTGACGTGTGGAGGTTTATTTATATAAAGCACCTTTGATTCGAACGGTATATAGATGGACTGTAATAACAGGTGTTAGTTATAACACAACATTCGCCAATTACAACACATTACTCTGCCTGCCTGTTTAACTTGCAATAAAAGCAGAGTGGAATTTACCCCCATTAGTCGCCCACGAACCCCAGTTTACCCTTGAGTACACGCATTGTCTACGAGTCGACATCGGACTATTGTGACACAACAATGGCAAGACAATTCCGGAGAAGCAACTTTACAGAAGCTGGCGCCGAATTTTCGATTGTCGGTCGACAATGAAATAACATACACGAGAGCAGATGCGATAAACTTATTGGCCAAGCGGGGTTAAAAAAATAATTTTCTCATTGTCTTATAATAACACCTCTTATAACACTGCTGGCTAACTGAATTTATAGCGCAAGGTAATTAATAACACACTTCAAATCCAATATATGTACCCAACTACTTATTTTTCTTTGCTATGTTTGTATTCCTTTACTACGGGAACTCGATATCTATAATTCCGCTGTTATGTTAGGATTTGTATCATACCGCGTATCGCGTTTCTAATTGGGTTCAAATGACAATACGATAACTAATACTTTCTATTTTTCCTCAAATTGTAAAATTCTATTTCAGGACCTACCAACGCGATTTATCATTGTTTTAAATATTTTAAACTGCCCACAACACCACTCCTCCAACTTTTGTAGTTTTTTAAAATAATTTTAAACGAACTCACACAACTTCCATAAAACATCTCATAAATTCTAAGAATACAAATTACATCAAATTCTTAATTTGTTATCTAATTCGTAGGCACGTTTAACAAATTATCCTTTTTTAATATAGAAAATACAAATTTAATTTTATCGCAGAACGTGTTAAGGAATAATACAGGGAGCACGTCGCGTGATCTCATGCCATTGAACATGAATCAAATAAACATAAACAAGTTAGCACAGCATCGTAATTTTCTTTAGAAAGTTATCGCCATTAACGCCATATAGGCCCAATCAAGGTCGCATTATTCTGATCGGAGCTAATGGAATTCGGGGGCGATGTTATTGTTGGTTGATTTAATTTTCAATGGCACATTTGGCGCACGTATCATTGGACGTGTAAGGTCTCAAAGGGACCAAGGTGTTCATACATTGGTCTATAGCAGGGTTCCAACACAATGTAGGGGCGGAAACTCGCACGGAAAACGAGTTCTAATAACCGGGTATAATGCGCACTAATATACCACAGGTGCGGCTGAAAACGTAGGAAATTGAATTCCCGAGTTTGTCAACAAACCATGTTCTTATATGCGCATATATTATTATTATTGGAAGTGTGAATTTATTTTGTTTGTGTTAAGTAGTTTGGTAATCGTGCTTTCCCCTCAATAGCCAAACTCAATCCTTTGACGATGGATGCTTTTTATTTATTTTTTAACACAATACTTGTTTTTGTTTTTGCTTTTATTGGAATTTTTTTTTGGCAAAATATTTAGAGCATGGGTTAATTTTTTTTTGTTATAAAAACGCCTTTTCGACAACAAATTTCAAAGCATAAATTTTTATTGGTAATTGCTGACAAAATTTTTTAAGTTTTAAATAAATTCCAAAAAAATAGAAAAGTTATGAAAAATTTTAGTCTTATAAAAAGTTTTTAGGTTAAGTCCTAATAAAACAAACAAAAATGTCAACTGACAAAAATTGCCGCGACCCCATCAAGGCTCAAAACGTTTACCAATTGGCTTTGATTGCAACGTTTAAGTTATGATAACACAATTACCGATCTAGTGATAACGGTCCTCTAGGTAGTTACCATTTAACCAAAATGGGGCAAAGTAAATAAGCAATGACGTCGTGTTCATAGTAACGGTTTCCTCGCAATATAGATAAAATCAAAACTATAACATTATTATCATTGACTACTTGATTGTTTCGCTCGTTACCTTTAACTTGCCCCTGGCTAGTGATCGTAAAAACAAAAAAAAATATGAATACTATGTGCCTGGTAAAACAAATAAAGGTAAACTAGTTAAGCAAGGTGGTAAAATTAAAATTTTTGAAATGTGAAAGTGTGAATGTGCCTAAAATATTGAAGCAGGATTTTTAAAATAATTTTTTGCTCCTTTGCACCAACTAACGGCCGGTTTTACAGCGCCAAGAAAAAACGTCGTGGTCAATATATTTTGTATCAAAACATTGTTATTTTAAAAGAAACAGCGGAAATGTTATATTTACTTTTCGTTATCTCACTCTAAAAATCTCTTATTTTACCTATAGTCAAAATTAAACAAAAATCAATGTCTACACATTGAAGAATACAAAACCCTTTTAAAATGTGAGCAACTATCATATTGAATTCGAAATCGATAAATTTAACGCATATTTTTTCTTATAAGTATATTGACTCTTTCGATCTACTCAAAAATTTTTGTGTGTTATGATTTGTCATGCCAAGCGTGGTCAGTCACCCGTATGCGACTTACGGTGTCCTATTCGTTGAGTTTTACATTAAGTATGGCACTATTTAGCAAGTTAAACTATATCGTTAAAACGGCGACGATTGTTTTGGTTCGAACGATTTCGTCTTGGCCAAATAAACGCTAAACAAAAGGGAGAAACCTAATAAGCTACTCAGCAGGTAGGCCAAAGTAGATTAACCCCCGTGCTAGAAATGCGACCCAGGTTTTTCGTTTTCACACACGAAAAACATTCCAAGCGTTTTTTTGAAAACAAGTTATATTACCCCGTTGATCATTGCCGAATATTCCATGTTATTAAACCACAGCAAAAGTCGATTAATATAGTCTATAAATCACAAAGAACTTAATTAAATGACTTCATAAATAACCGATCTTGGCTAGGTGGATATTTAACTTGCAAACAGGTAAACAGCGGTTCAAAAATTCGCATAAATTTTCGAATTTAACTTAAACGAAACGAAATTTGTTTTTCTGATAAGTGGCAAATGTTAATACAAACATCTCTCTTGAGTACAGAAACTCTCAGATTACTCCGCATGTTAATCCCTTTATTTACTAACCAAATATAAATTGTGTTAAACCGATCTGCCGTAGGCGACAAAAACCTGAATTTTTTTAATTCCTTTAATAAATGCTAATGATGTAGATCATATGTATAATAAAATTTAAAAAAAAAACAAACCTTAAAATAATACCTTATATTTTAAACCAATTTTCAAAAATCATGAAGTATGTATATAGTTGGGTATTAAACGTGAGATCATGTGTTTATGAATATAGCATTTAACCATGTTTAAAGTTAACCCAACCCAATTGAATTATGACATATCAGTACACCAATCATAATATGATATAAAGTAAAATTTACAGTCAATTAATAGGAAACATCTCATGGACTTCTGATGTAGAATTGTTAAGGAAGTCACCAGGCTTCAGGGTTGGTTGAAAGCCTAAGCGCACATTAACTAACTCGAGCATAGCACGGGGGCGAGGCAAAACAACAAACAAATTAGACCCCTATACAAAAGTCTTAAGCGTACACTGCAAATTAGCTTAACATCTGATAATAAAGGGAAGTGGATAATTAGCGTCCGGTGAATTTTTATAGGTAACCTTGTTTTTAAAGTCAATAAATGACTCGCTTAACGTATATACAAAAAACCTATTGTATTTTTAAAATGTTTTGTCGTCCCGAGATTATTCGTAATTTGAACATACAAATATATACCATAAAAAATATAAGGATTTCTATTGGTTGTGTATTTTAATATTTTCTTATTTATAAGAAGCAACATTTTGAACTTATAGGTCGATAAAGTAACAATAACGCGTTATTCTAGAAGGTAAGCTCATAAATCCTTTTATAAAGGCCAGTCTGATGAATCTATAGTATTACCCCGACGAAAATATGTACACCATTTGAAAAGTAATGGTGTATAGACAAAATAAAATTATACCCTAGCCAACAATATATATTTTAGAGTCATAGAGGCACGAAATAAATTCTCGGGTGTTTCGAATAAAACCCATCGTCCGGTGATCGGTATATAATTACGTGAAAGGAATGAATGTGTAAGGATTATAGTTATTGTATATGTGCACCATATGGGCCCTATCATTGCCATGCCGCTATAACAACAGGGTATTCCTGACTGCCAATTACAAGGCACAGTCGCAAATATGGGGTAATTTGTAAGGAATCCGACTACCACCCGTTCAAGTCTTTAAAACTCAAAAAAATGACGTCACGCCATAAGCAATGAATCACCTTAAAATTAATTAGCGTTAGACATTTTGCTACAAAGTCTCCAAGTAAAGAATCGCGCTATAATGATTTCCGTTTTCGAAATTGTATGGAGATTTAATAAATAAAGATGCGCTGACAAGAGCGCTTTATTACAAATAATACCACGCTATCAATCTCTTAGCAAATGAAGAAATATGTCAGATCGACATAGAATTGTAACAAATATATTCTATAAATATTTTGGGGAGCGTCAGGACCCCTAATGGGCCCATGCTTGGATTAATTTCTCGTCAAAACATTAACCCAAAAAGTGTTCTGTTCGTTCGTTATTTCCAGCCATGCAACTCAAGCAAACTCTTTAACGACCGCGACACAAACCAGTCCCACACAATAAACTTAAATTTAAGGCGGAGGTTATTAAAGAGTTAGAACGTTTGATTTGGGTCGGGAAATTAGAATTTTAAGTTTGTTATAGGGTAGAAAATATTTTTGTGACATGGCATACGCTTATATTATGGCGAGTAAAAAATGATATACCCTATAAGTACTGCAACATGACCTATTAATCAAGGATAATTTGTTAAAAATTAAATTAAATCGTAAACTCACCGTTATTTCTATTCACACATCTCCAAAACTCGGCCTGAAAAGAAAAAGATCGAATTAGTTTAATATCTCATACATTATAACGACAAAATGAGTTGAAAACATCCTGTGCCTAAAATCACATAACACAATAATTTGTTTTAATACGACACAAAAAATGGTTTTATCAAAAAATTTTTGTAAATGTAATAAAAACATGCAAAAAGAGTAGCAACAGTGCTATAAAATATTTAATAAATGCGATTATTGGTAAATTTTGTAACAATTCTCAAATTTTTTTTGTAAACTTTGTATAGAGTCCATACCGGCGATATGGACATGGGTTAACAAAGGCAAAAATGAGATCCGGACAAATATGATGTAGTTTCAACCTCCTGTGTAATGTTATGTTAACGGAAAGTTTTGTAAGAAGCGAAATAAAGCATAATGGGCTTCCCTAGGTAATCGTGAGTTAATATTACTCCATTCAAGCCCTAATACTCGTTGACTGACGGTTAGGTTGATACTACATTAAATTATGGTAAAGCTATACCGGCCGGCCATAAGATACTACCCTATAAAGTCACAATTTAGAATAATATGTTAATGTCGTATAGATATTAGGATACTAAATTTAATGCTATTTTTGAAAACTATTACCACATTAGATGTCTTCAGAACAAAATGATGGCATTAGTACATCTAGGTATTCCCTATGGGTTTGTAAAATTTTAACCAAAGTCGAAGTTTTGTAAGACGTGGGACCACACGCGTCCTTTCATTTAAACCACATGAAAATATAGTTTTGTATATGCGAGCTCACCGCGTCATATATATTGATCACAAACATATCGTTCCATAACAATCATTGTTCGCCACACGCGAGCTATGAAGATCGTGCATTTTTGTTAAATCGTCCGTATAACAACTCAATCACGAAATTTAATTTAGGTAAAATATTCGGTGACGTAATGTGTTAATATGCGCGGAAAGGCAGAGCGTGTTTCAAATTTTGATCGCAAGCTTTAGCATAACCGACTATATTTTTCTTGAATTTTACAATGCATACGTTTTGCGGAATTATAACACTAATCTAAAGTCCTAAAAACGTTTTGCAGTCGGTATAGAAAGGTCTAACCGCAATTAAGGGTTTTATGTCCAGTCATCATAACTTATATCATTATGAAATATACCAGAAGTCTTTATTATACTGCATATAAGTGGATCGTACCCTGGCACTTAAGAAGAGTGCAGACCATTGAGAAAAGCCTGCACAAACACTAGTTTTTTTCGGGAGAGTTTAGGATAAGCAGAATCACTGCAGTTCGGTTATGACTATCTTGTGATTGTTTTGTCATAAACAGAAGTGCTATGACAACTATAAGAAAGACGCCGCAGGTGTCGAGTATGTCGTGAAGAGCCCGAGCTAAGAAATCAAAATGTCGTGTTATCGCAAATTAAATCCGCCCATACTATTAAGTCAGAGGAATTGTTTATCTGATGACAATCAAAACGTCATAACCCTGTTGGTACCGTTCCCATTTTCAAATCTAATATACCTTGATTTAAAATATAACATCGCCATTTCTGTTTTTTTTTCATTATTCTAAACAATGACGTCGTAAATATAAGCGATTGACACGTTGAGATTTAGCGAAAAAAATTAGCCGCAAATTTTCATTTTAAAACCTTGAAATATTTACAGAAAGTCAGGTTTAATGTTTAATAAAAATCTAATTGTGGAGTGTTGACTAAATAAAAAGTATATCAATCGATATTGATCAAATTTTTTTCTCCTCCTTTTTGTAGTGATATTAGATTGTATTGACAAATATACGGGCCCAAATACAAAATCGGAATAACAACTTTTTTTTATTTTTATACATATTGTTAAGTATATTTATTAGTAATTTACCAGTTTAGGATCATTTTGGGGACATTTGCTCGGGAACAAAATCTGCAACTCTTGAAAAAACTTTCCATTTTGTGGAATGTGGAGCTAACAACAAAAATATCAAAGTTTAAGTCAAATTTTTTTATTTTTTTTATAACTATACAATAATAAAGTTTTTCTGAATTTTAAATTAAATATATGGCAATTAGTCATAGCATATTAACAATAAAGATAAACAGCTATTGCTATCTAGGAATCTTACAATATGCATACATGACAAATTGATAACAGTTAGGGCTGCCATAGCTGGCATAATGCGGCTATAATAACCAACTGGTAGATAATTGATTTTAAAGAAGTGTCGTTTAACGAACACTGAATGCCTTACAGACTAAACAGTGGCGACATTAGGCCTGTGTGAAACAGCAGCATGGTTTGCATTGCCTTAAACACACAAGCCCGTTTGTTAGCATTAGATTAAAAACTTGACTTGATAACATTTTATGAGTAAACTATTTAGGACTAAGAATTGATTGCATATTAACCTAGCGATAACAAAATAACCTTACAACAACGTTAATTTATTATTTTAATTTAATATGTGTTTATTTTTTTTATGAGCAAACTTTTAAAAAAATTTTCCAACAATGTTATATTTTATACCTGGGTACAAGTATCATGGCACACTTCGTTTGACGTCGCATATCCACAGCAATAAGGTTCTAAAAAAACGTAAAGCAATAATTAGTCAGGCTACTATGTTAATAGTGTTTGTTAGCGTGATTATCAGTGTCAAAAACGCTCTTTCGTACACAGCGCGCGGTTAATCCCTCTGTCAGAAGAATAAATATTGTCCGACAGATATGGGTTTGAACTGATACGATAAAAGCCAACAACGCGTGCTTGTTATACTTAAGAAATGAATACTTAGTATTAGGTATACTGATTTAAACTCAGTAATGTTTCACTTAGTTTTATACATATTTTATAATATTTTAAACACTTTTTTAATATTTACTTAAAAAACACTTAGAAATGTCTTCTTTTAATTTACCTCCAATTTGAACCTCAATAGAAGAGGTTTTTACTAAGGCATTAGAAATCAGAATAAACATCGAAAATAAATTAAATCGTTGCATGACTAACGACTTACAGCTTTACATAGTTACTAAACTTAATCTGATAATATAACTTTATTAATTCCCAAAGCACAGGCTATACAATATATATATAGGGTGCGTTCTCTGCTTATGCTTAATTGCTTTAAACTTTTCATAGCTGAACTACTAATGAAGCGATTGAATTATTGGATTTGCGATAAAACTTGATACCAGTTTAAGGCAACAAATCTTACCGCGATTTAAACTGGCTAAGATTAAAATCTGTGTATATAACTGATTGATACTGAAGTAGGCTTCCTAGGTATTATCTTCACGCGAAATATATACAGTAACAGCGCGGCGGTAACCGTATTAGCGCGATGCTCTTTGAAGTTTCAAATGTCTAGTTCGCTGTATCAACCTTTTCTTTTGTCGGTCATCTGCTCATGAGTTTGTTTACATTCCAGGAACGCAGTCGCAAAGTATCTTCTTATTTGCTCCTTAGCGACACCTTCAGGTAAAGAAATAACTAAGCTTAACAAAGTTAGATGACGCACGTTCACATAGGTTTAGAGTTCGAACCGCACTACTGTTCTTTCTACGACGCAATATCAATATATTTTAAGTTTAATTTAAATATACTAAATGCTACTCTGTATTAGAATAATATATATTTGATGTAAGACTCACGAAATGTTTTAAATTACAAAGCTTTAATGCAAGAAAAAACATTTTTTTTCAATCTAAATGATTCGAGCTAAAGTGCATTTTTTTAAATGTAAACAATACAGTTTTAACGTAAAACATTTACATATGAATTAAGGCCCAATTTGCGCTAGAGTTAAAATTTACGTAAATTACAACAGTTTGAAGTTAACACTGCAATCTTAACATTTTGCTACAAACATTTGAAAACAACTTGAGAGATGAATTATTAGGAATGAAAGTTGGATATAAGAGTGCAGATTTCTGTTCACTTAAATGGTTTTAACATGGTGAGTAATAAGAGCAGGCACTGGTGCCCCTGTCGGAATGCCCGGAAACATTCCCTCAGACCCAGCAATATCCAGATGGGTGTACTTTAATGGGTTCTTAGAATCAATGCCATGCTTAGCAAGACCTGATGCTAAAATCATAAACGCACTGGGAGATTGGTGGCCACGAGGAGTTCGGCTAGAAGGCAGGTTGTTACATTGAAGAACATCCTCGTATTCGGATTTCCCGGTGTGAAAAACGTAGTCATCACGTCGGATGTGAGACATCTCAAACATGTCACCGATCTGATCTCCGGCTTCCAACAGCTTCCACGCGTTGTTAACTTTTTTAGCGGGCCCGTTATCCATGGCAATGGTGTATCCAAATCCCATAGCCATTATAGCATGGCCAGTTAAAGTTGCAATAGTATATAACTGCGGATTAACTTCGCCTAGAGCCTTTTCTTTTGCCTCACATAAGCAATCTACCATTGCCATTCTACCTTCAGCGTCAGTATTTCCAACTCTTACTCGCTGGCCAGATCGTGCTGTAATGATCTCGTCGGCAACGTAACAATTCGCGCCTATGCTGTTACGAACCATCGACATCGTCCCAAATACTTTAAGATTTTTAGGCTTCAAGGTGTTTAGAACATCGAAAAACCCAGCAACTGCAGACGCTCCACCCTTGTCACGATGCATTCCCGCCATTATACCACCAGCTTTTACATCAGCACCACCAGTGTCATAAGTAACTCCTTTCCCGACCAAGAAAAGGGTTTCGGTGATAGGACCTTCGCCCTCATAAGCCAACTTGACAACACGAGCATTGTGCCTTGGAATTAGTTTTGCACATCGATTAACAGCACCAAGACAGGGGTAGTTTTTTTCGATATAGTCGCAATCCGAAATTACCTCAACCTTGATATCGGTATCTTTAAAATGAGCAACAACGTAGTCAGCAACTCGAGGAGGTGCCATTCGTTCAGGGTCTGAACCTTGGATATCTCGAACAAGGTGTCTTCCCTTTTCCAGTGCCAACGCATGTTTTAACAGTGGTTTTTCATCACCGCGTTCAAAAACATTAAGCGTGGTAACTTTTGTTTTTCTATCAGGGCAATCTTCTCTTATCTCCAAAGGCACATACAACGCTTCTAAGGCACCAAGCATCGAAACCAGCTCCGCATTTTTGAACCTTTCATTTCCCACAGTAATTAGTACAGGGGATTTGCAGCCTGCTTTTACAGCTCTTTTTAAACCAGCGTTGGCTGCATCTGAAAATCGCCGAATGTCGTCAAAATCTCTGTTCAGTGGCCCGGTTGATGAAAAAATAACTCTTTTCAATGGCCCAGCAACTGCTGCGATGGAAACACCTTTTGCAACAGAATCATCAACTTTTTGCAAATCCTCCAATGGCTTTTTCAGGTTGGCAAACTCATCCGATAGTTTTAAAATCGATTCAGCCACTATTACAACACCATCATGGCCTTTTCCAGATAAAGTACCGACAGCATTAAATTCGTAAGGAAGACCCATTTTAACTTGATGAATAATCACGTTGCACTTACAATACCAACTAATTCCTATTTAAACCCGTTTACAGAGCTGCTAAAACCTAACAAAATAGTAAGCGTTATGCAATTACAAAAGTTAATGATTACCTAACAACACATATTTCTGCCAACATGCTAGTTTTTGCACAATCTTTGTTGTTCTAGTAAACACGTTTTCGCTATGCATACAAATGCTATTATGGTAGTAAAACATAAAATTTAAACTAATTACGAATGCTGTAAACGACTGTCTGACAAACAAACATTAAGCTAGCATTTTTTTTTACAAATATGACTGCATAGCACATGACTTTAAAAAAAATTACCAACAACACGTTGGAATTTTTTCTTTCGAGTGTGTATATGCCGGCAGGCTTTTGTTTTTCTTTAAGCAGAATCGCTGCTCATTCTGCTGACTTCGCAAATCAATTGACCATAAACATTTCAAAGTTCACTTAATTGCCTAACAAATATGCAACGAACCTGCTATTACTCAAGCTTGTGCAAAATTTTAATTTATTTAATTGTTAACAAACGTGATATGATGCTATTGCTTACAAATTCAAGAATCAATCTTTTTTGCCGAAGGCACATCACGATAATAACTACACACTATTCTGTATTTTTACTTTAACATACCGCACTGGCATAGTAATCGTTTTCACATTTCCTGTCTAGTACGTACTAGGGTACTTCAACATATAAATTGAGTAATTATAAAGATTAGTTTGTTAATCATATTGTTCTTGTTTTCTTGGTGTATTTAAAAAGAAATTAATTTATTTTTGAATATTAAATAATTTTTTTATTAGAATTGATTGAGTTGTTAATCCTTCAATAAATGTTTTGTCACTGTAACAAACTAACAAACTTTCAAAAGTTAATGTTTATGTTTTTAGTAGCCTAGAAAGACAATATAGATTGCATTGTGAATTGTGCAATCTATATTTGTTTGTACGTAAAATTTTATGGGTAAACTTTAATTAATTAAAATAAATGGTAAAAAAGAGAGTAAATTTTCACATTTTTGTGTTTAAAAAAGGTACCACAGCCAAACAAATTGTTAAATTTATTTTATTCATAAACTACAGTCTTTGGCACTGAAAACACAAAAAATAATATTTAAATTTTGTTAATAAAAAAAATTAAACAACACATTGATTACCACGTCATTCTTTTCTAAATGCACTCCGACAAAATTGTCTTATGAGATGTTTTAATACTATTCATTCCTTCAACCAACTAAAAATTAATCAATAATTTTGTTATGTTTTTAAATAATTAACACACTAAAACATAAGAACTTAGTATAAAATTTTACCTTTAAAAAATCTTTTAACTGGGAATTGATATTTTGAGCAAACTTGCCCAGATCGGAAAATTCTGGAACATCGGTTTTGCAAAATAACTTTAAATTATTGTCGTAAGTTGCATTAAAGGCTATTGAAAGTTGATGTAGATCATTAAGTAGCAATGTTATTGAGCGAGTAATTCTGTCATCAGCTGCACTATCTTCTTTTTTTAAATTTTCTGTAGGCTAATAAACTAATTTATTGCAGAAAAATAAAATTGCTTTATTATAAATAGCATAGATGTATAAAGAAATTGCTATAAAAACTTTGTTTAATATTAATTTTTTAAACTATTAATGTCACATTAACATTACAAAAACATATTCTTATTACTTACACTATTAATTTCCAAATCTTGAAAAGCTTTTAATTCCTTTTGAATAACGTCTAGCTGGTCAGATACTCTTCCAATGGAAACATTTCTAAAAAGTCAAAAGGTATAATTAGCATAGTACCAAAAATACAATAAAATCTAGTAAAAACATATTCAATTACAAAACATATTGTTAATTAAAATTTACTTATTTAAACAAATTATAATAGGCTATCAAGAACTATTATAAAAATTTTTATAACAATATCCCACTCTTTCAAAGTTGTCCATTTAGATCTCCTTAATATTGAAATTTCTTTCTCGATAACAGGCGAAACGACTTTCATAGATTTACTAAAGAATTGGTTCTGGTGACAAGTATGAATAATTTTCTGAATTGTAGTTTCCATTTCATTTACAATGCTTTCTGTAATTCAGTTCTATACCTAATTAAATTAGCTTAAAAAAGCTATTGGCTATAATTATAATGCATAGACTTTTTTATTAAAAATTTATTTTAATTTAACATAGATTTTAAAAAGTGTAATGTATAATATTCATAAATAAACATTTTAATTAGTTAATAAAATTTATAATGTATCGGCAGCGTGGTGTAGTGGTAAGAACACTTGCTACACCACCATGAGGTCGTGGGTTCAATCCCCACTGCTCTCATGCTGTAGCGCCCTTGAGTAAAGCACTATAAACAATATAAACCCCTGCTGAGACAGCACTTAATCAGCAGCATAATTATCGGGCACTTATAATCTCTATAATATCCCAAACTGCTTAAAGGCAACTCAAGACTGGGTCGGAGTAACTGATGTTACTCTATGTTTAGGTCGCGCATTTGACCTTTCCACATCAAGGATGAAGATATATACAAAAAAACAAGAAAAAAAAATGGATTAGATGTTATTTACCTTTTTCATAATCATCCAATGTATTTACAAAACTAAGCAACCTTTCCCAAAATGAAATCTGTTTTTTCATTTCTGATTTTCCCTTAAAATTATTACAAAACAATGTATAGCCTATACTATGAATCATAAAAATAACACGGTACTTAGAAATATTACTACTTAACTAATCTACAAAAATATAAACACTAGGAAAAATTTTAAAAATACCTTAAATTGCAAAAACAAATAAAAATGTATTAATTATTTAAAACTATCATAAACCTACCCTGATAAGTTCAACATCATCAATACAACAAAGACCCAACGATGCAGCAATATCGGTCAAAAATATATATAATGTCGAAGAATTTTCAATGTTGTAGAAGGACATTGGATGTTTTTCTTGGTAATCTTGAATTAACTTTTCTATGTCATAATCTATTCTGATAACAAAGGGTTGATAAACAAAGGGATGAAACAGCTCTAATTAAACAACTAGTAAAAGTATAAATACCATTGCTTCCATGATGCAGAAATTATTGAAAATGTAAACAGCCTAATGTTTTTTAAAAAATACCTGCTTAAAATCCAAATTAAAATGTTTATTCTTTGCGAACTTGGTGTAAATAAAAGTTCCAACAAATAACTAGAGTCAACAACATTTTCTGTTTGGGGACATTTCCCTTTCTGAAAAAATTATAGTATATATATATATATTTGTTAAATATAATTTTATATATTTAAAAATAAAAGATGGTGTATATATATAATTAATGGTTTGTGATGGTAATAACCAAGTCGGGAATGTAGGGCAGCGTGCACGCACAAGATTTTTTCGTTGAAAAAAATGCACGCCTGAAATTGGCATTTTGCAGCCTGGCTTTAAAAGGAAATGCAAAACTAAAGGTAAATAAGCTAACATAAATCACGCGTGCACGCGTAGTCACGCCAATTTTTACGCTTGCACGCACGAGATCTTGTCAAAAACTGCCCTACTTTCCAGACTGGGCACTGGGTAATAACTGACTAAAGTAAACTAAACGTCAAAAAAACTTACATTAAGTATTTGCAAGAAATGTTGTAGTGTTTCAGTCATAACTTTTAAATCGCTGGACATAATCAAATAACCTTTTCAATCGCTGGTAAATAATAACAATTTCTATTTTTTTAAATAACGGCGCTTTATTACATCAATGTTATTGTAAGGATACAAGAGAGATAGCTATAACTTAATGTCAAATTTAGGTTCGTTTACTTTAGGTCGCTTGACATAGAAATCACAATTTTGTTTTAATGTTTGATGATTGTAATACCTATTTTTTTCAGTCAAATAGTTAAAAAACAAATTTAATGTAAATATAGAAACGTTTTGCAGTTAATTGATAAATTTTTTGTGTGGCATAGTTTATTAACTTGCTAGGAAACAATATTTATTTAAAACACGTTTATGTGTTAAATCGCCAAATTACTAATTTTCACATTACCTAATTTCAATTTGACAGCACACGACATAGACATGTTTAATAAAAGACAATTAAGTTTTATGACACCAGGCTCAAATCGTTTATTGAGACAAAAATGTTCAAAACAAGCGTGTTATAAAATTGAGCAATGACGATCATATCCATTAGTAAGTGCTTTAACTATAACAAAACTAATGCTGCAATCAAAAAGGCTTCTTTTGATGTACTTTTTTTTAAATTGACATAAACTTATTGCATTTTCTTATGTGTGGTGTGCATGCATTTTCGAACAGCAAGAGCAAGAGAACAGCCAAATAGGACAACGGAAATCCAGTTGTTTAAAGTAAAACCTTAAAACAAACATAAATGGTTAAATAACTTATTTTAACATTAACAAAACAACAAGCTAAAACTAAACAAAATTGACCTTTTTGAGGGTAGCAGTTGTTGTACAAAATTGATCCAATACAAAATGCATAAAATCCATATATTGAACGAACGCAAGCTGTGTATCGAGGTATTGCGTACATATCCAAAAACATCCAAAGACCCAAGGCAAAGGTCACCATCAAAAGGCCAATTGTACTTGCTTCGGACGCCGAATATACGCCTATTTGTAAAGCAATTTACACAAAAAATGTATGCATATAACCGTTAGTCAAAAAGCAAATGGATAAAAAATATTACCTGTTCGTACCGGCGTACTAAGATCAAACGAGCTCTCGTATGCTAATCTAAATACTACAGACGACGCAAAGGCAAAAACAGTCCAAGTAGTCCATATTCCGATTGAACTTGCAATTAAATAACGATACCAAAACCTATATTTTTCTAAAAAAATTTGTGTAATGTTTGTAAAATAACCTTTATTCTCGATTTTTTGTTGTAATATCAGTAAAAGTAATTCATTAAAATATCATACTAAAGTTCGACAGACATTTATGTCACGATATGGTTAAGGATAGGTGATTTATAAGGCGTATTACAAAAATACCTGGCAACTCAGCCAAATTGTCTTCCTTTGCAAGTATAGTGCTCCTTAACGAACGATAGCACGCAATCCCTAGATTAGAGCAGAAAGCGAACGTAACTATCCCAGTTGTTAATATAGATTTTTCAAGTTCTTGTAAGTCAAACGTGAAGGTCCAAGCAGTTGTTGCAACTACACCAGCTATCCAACACAGGAAAAATGCCTAAAATTTATAATCGCAATGCTTATAACATAACAAACCCCTTAAACCTCGCGATGTGTTAAATTTTTTTAAATTCACAAAATTTATTGGCTTTGCAATTTATTTAAAACTTTACTTACAGCCGGGAAAAATGTGTAATCTGAAGATGCAATAATAATATATATAGATGTAACTATCATTGAGAGCATAGTGAGGGGCCAAGCTATAATAATCTGTCAAATATTAAACACAAACAGTTTATTTTAAAAGTTTGACTTCTACTCCAATAATGTAGAACAACAATTTACCATAAATTTCGGATAAACAATCTCAGTGGGGTATTTTATTCCTGTCCATGCTGGCGGATTGTAGTAAAATGCTGTTAAAACATAGAAATTGTAAAACCTGAGAGGCGACAGTCTGTAAACCCTATACATTAAGCCTTTTGTTATATTATACTAAACAGCAAACCTGGCAATTGTGGAAACTTTCCAGTTGTAGCTAGAAGAAATAGAGAAGTCGCAGCCACCACGGTAAATAACAAACATAAAAAGCTCCAAATTCTTTCGCACAACATTCTCAATTGTTTATTTATAACTTATTGTAATTTCGGTACTTAATTCTACATATAATGGTTAAGTTACTTGATATTTGATTTGGTTTTGCCAATATTGCTATGAGTTATAGCAAATGATATGACTAACTTAATTAGTGTATATCCTAGTAATCTGTAAATTACCTAATGCTGGTTTTAATTCGTGTTATTGCTTTAACAAACGTGCAATAAGCGTTTTACGTTAACCTCCTTCTTGAATCGTGATCTTTTTATCGTTGTATGGTAAATCGTGATATTTAAAATATAACTACATGCTTATTCCTACCTCTAACAATTATCTACCTTTATTTAACCCTTAAACGTAAAATTATAAATCTAAATTGATATTTAAGAACTATATTTAACTAGGCTTGCGTAAACAAACGCAATAGTCGACTAATAAACCTTCCTACACTTAATTGCAAAATATTTGCCTGCTGAACAACTATTAAGAAAATTTGCCACAGCTACTATATATTTTACAGTGGTTTTAAACAACACGCTTTTTATACCTTACCAATATTGTTAACGGAATAAATGGCTTCAAGATTTTAAAAAACAAACTGTTTTGCATCACCGATTTCCTTCCTTCTATAATAATATCCTGTGTAGAATAACTTAAGCCTTACACCATTTGGTTTAAGGCTTTCTGATAACAATATAGCGAATTTTGCATACTAAATGTTTGTAACGGTACTGGGCTATATAAATCTCTGTTATACTAAGCTATTTAAACTTATCGTAAAACCCCTTGTTCTATTTATATAGTATGTTGAATAAGTGATACGGCACAGTAGACAGGAGAAACAAGTGCTAACGTGACAAGATGTTTTGCGTTTTTTTCATATTTTTACCTGCCTTTTTCACGTTCAAATTTTTTTTCATTTCTATTAATTTTGTTTTTAGAAAAATTTTATTCCCAGTATACTTTTTAACTGGATATACAAAATACCATTATAGCTGGAGTATAATACTATTTATACAGAGTAAGTATTACAAGTGTTAATACAAAACGATTTAAAACTGTAAGGCAGAGAAACAACAGCAATTTATGCACGTAAAGCATGAAAATACACATGTTTAAACAATGGCTTTGTTAAAGCTATGAACAATAATTAGTCAAACGCAAATCAAATCCACAAAAAAACTTTTTATACCAATAAAAAAAAGTTGTATCAAAAAGGCATTGTAGTTTGAGAAAAAATGCCAAAATATGCCAAAACAAACAAGAGATAAATTATTTTTTCACAACGCGCGTATTTAAGATAAGCAATTAAATCACAATAAGCCCAAATTCCTTGTACAATAATTCCTCAAGTTAGTTTAATTGTACCAGCTACTTCATTGCTCACTAGCCCTAAAAAAACATTTAACTTTTAAGTTTAAAAACTAATTTTTCATAAGTTGAAAAATTTTGTTCATAAACCTCTTGGTTTTGGTTTCGATGCATATGAGGTCTCATATTTAATGGCGTATGCAATTGTTGCAGTTTGGGCAAGTGTGAACCAAACTGTAGATATTGCAATTCCACCAAAAACCAAATAAGTAAACATCAGTGTGTTATACAGTAAACATCAGTGTGTTATAAAATTAAAATTTGATTTTGTGTTGTTGAATACATTACTAAAGTTAAAATCGTATTAGAACCGCTTCGTTTATTCTTCGTTTTTTGCACACGAAAATTACGTAAAACAACCCATAGTGACACGATGATGATTTTGAAAAATTTCACTCAATTTAATTAATTATAACATAGAGATAATACAAAATAATACTTACAAAATAAAAAATTAACACTACTGTAAATATAATTATATTTAGTTGATAAATAAAATATGGTTTAAAATCGTTTTATTATTTTTAATTTAAATCTGTGTGCATATGTTTAAATAGAAATAATTACTAGAAACTGAGTAAGTAAAAAAACTAATAATAAACTTAACAAAGGATTTTGACCCTTCTTCTTTTTACCCCAACGTTTTTAAATGTTAAAGTAACAACTGTATTTATACACTCATGAATAAATATTTAAAATCAAATTATTAATCATTAAATTTATATAAACAAATAAGAATTTACTTATAACAAACAAACAAAAGTTAATTTTAATAATTTTTTTAAGAATTTGAATATCATAATACACATGTAGGTAAAATTTGAAAAGTAACATTTATTTTTAAAATGTAATAAACAATCATAAAATAATTAGTAATTAGTAATACTAAAATATTAGAATACAAAGGCAACCTCTATTCAGTCCCAATAAACAACATTCAAAAATTTTAGTAATTGAAATGTACAAGAACAAAAATTTTTAAAACTTTAAACTTACAGGTTAAGACACTAAAATATATTAATAATACTAATATGTTATAAAATTAAAAGTTTTAAACCTTAAAAAACAACATTTTAAATTATAAATTATATTTAGGTTAATGTAATTTAATTTAATAGTTTATTAAAAATATTTATAATCTCTACCAAAAAAGTTGATCTAAAAGTTTTGTTAATCAATAGATAGCTGATGTGCAAGAAAAATAAAATTAAAAATTGAGATTAATCAAATACAATTTTTTAGGAAATAATAACTAAAATATTGATAGTCTTCTGGAGTTATTCTTCTTTGTTAATCGAGTAAGCAGTATGATAAAATCGTTCACGATAAAGAAAAGCCAAAAGTGTACAAAGGGACATCAAAAGGCAGATAATATTGTTCAAACTGAGTCCTTAAAATAACAAAAAATGTTGGGTTAAAATAGCCATTTGACTTTTTATTTTATCACAATACTTACCAATATTAATATGATAGTTAGAGCAAAAAGTTCCAAACAGTGCAAACGTCAAAAACGGATAAATTGTTTTTACACAACCTGTGTATTTTGGATAACTAATTAAATCGCAGTATATCCAAGTTTCCTCCACGATAATTCCCCAAGTTAATCCAATTGTACCAGCTACTTCACTGCTCACAAGTCCTACATATTAAAAGCGTATAAATAATATTAACTTGAAAAAGGTTTTATTGTGTAGAAACAAAATATAACCTCTTAAAATAGGTTCTACGCCATAGGAATATAAATATTTAATTGCGTATGCGATTGTAGAAGTTTGTGCAACTGTGACCCAGGCTGAAGTTAGCGCGATTCCACCAATGACCAAATAGTAAAAAAGAGACTTCTCATGGTCTAAAATAGTATACGTGTTCAGTCAGTAAACACAAAATCATTTGATTTGTTAAATACTACAAGCATTAAAATAAAATATGGGCATGGATAGAATTTTAAAAAAATTTAACACAGATTATTATACAAATTTTTAGTAGACTATTCACCAGGAATTTTTTTATATTCTCCAGGTTCTGTATTCTGATCACTTTCTTTAACATTGGCACGCTTTACAACAATTACAAGCATGCTAAAGTAAAGTAAGTTCAAAGATCCAACAATAAAAACACATAGCGTCAGTTGTTCTCGGTCCAATGCATAACACCACCAGAATGTACCAAGAATTGCTCCCATCCAGTATTTATAAAGTATCTAAATTAAATAAAATATAATACGACGGCCTGCAGTATATATTTATGCTATACATGATTTATTAATGCTCTTTTTAGGTTATGTAAGTTGGTATAGAATTGTTCTGACCTTTGGAAATACTGCCATTTCTCGAGTCATTTTGTAAAGATACAACTGCCCCAATATGTTAGAGCCTACAACCACTGGCCAAGCTAACTCCAGCTAAATATATTCAAATACAAAACTTAAAAAAAAAAATTTGCAGGTTGCAAATTTAGTAACTCACCAAGATTTGGTTAGGAAATATATCCACAGTATATTTCGTCGTAACTGCAGTAGGGCCATTAACGTAGAGGCCTTTATTAAAAAACATTAATTTAACATAAATTAAAAAAATTAATATTTAAAAAAATTATAAGGAAAACCAAAATGTACTTGCCTGAACCTGGTAAATGTATACCATTGCTTATTAAAGCAAAAGATAAAAAAAAATAGGCAACAACAATGTTTGAAACAGTACAAAGAATAACCCAATACGTTTCCAACATTTTTTCTATTTTAAAACTTAAAAAAAAACTAAATAAAAACTATAAATATTAACCATTTTTATACCATCCGCTACTAACTCTTTTTTTATTTTATATATTTTATAAATACACTATTTTTATATTTTTATAAAATGTGTTATGAACTGTTTCTAATCAATGTAACAAATTGTTTTTGTATTTAGATTAACAGGTTGTGGTTGTCGTTATTTTTGCTTTCCTTTACCATAAAGGTTCGTGATTAATTATTTCAAACTATTTAACTTAAACAAACAAGATACAACATTAGTCATTTATAAAGGGTTACAAACATGTCAATTTTATTATTTCCTGTGATACGTCCATTCTAATAACAATGGATAAATTTAACTGAAAAATCCCTCAAACAACTATAAATTAAAGTTTTTGCTATTCAGCAGGCATTATCAAAAAGAAATTAATTCAAAATGCAATCTTGATGTACCTTGTAATCTTAAAACTGATTCTACGCCCTAGAAGTATTAACATTTGGTGATATACGCAATTGTAAAGTTCTTGCACTTGTGCTTATGCTGAAATTGGCGCGATGTCACCAATACCAAACAGGCAAAAAACATTTATCAGAGGCTGAAATAAATAAAATATGTGGTTAGTCAGTGAACACAGTAAACACGAGTTATAACAAAGTTTAAACAATTAGACTAAACAAGTGGTTTCGTTTTCCTTGTTTAATAATAACATAACATACAAATAATAAACACTTGATTAATATCAATATTTTAATTTTAATAAACAAACAAGCATTTAAATTCAATAAACAAACAAAAACTAATTTTTAATGTCTAAGAATTTTAATGTCTAAAAAATTCCATATAGTAATAACAAAAATGTCTAAAACATTTCATTTTATCTATGATACGAAAGAAATGTGCAAATGTTATTTAAGAACGTTACACTATGAACTTGCCAAGAATGTAATAAAATAGCATTAATGTCATGGCTGTATATATAGTAGACAAGGAAAGTAAGTTGTTTTATTTTTTGTAAGTGATTTAGGAAATCACGAATTTCTGCAATACAAAGTATACCACCAGTTTAATAATTCTTTTTTTGTTTGCATTTTTCATAAAAAAAACTGTTGTATTTATAAAATATGTTGGAAACTATTGCTAATAATTGTTACAAATTGATTTTAGTATAGTGGTTCACAGGATTGTTGATGTTATTATTAATATATAGGGTTGTGGTTAATTAATTTAAATCATTTAACCGAAACAAACGAGATCCAGCATTAATCAAATTAGAGGAATTACAAAACATGTCAATTTTAAATAATTTCTGTGATTAATTAATTTTAATGACATTGGGAAATTTAACAAAATTTTTGTCAAGCTTATATAATTATTGCTGCGTCGAACATTTCGTTTTTGCTATTTGGCTTACAAAATATAAATTAGTACAAAATAAAATTTTAAATTTATTCTACCTTCATCCCCAAAATTTGTTGCTGCGTTTTAACAAACAAATATATGGGTTAACTGTATATAAATAAATTTTTAACTGTATATATCAGTCAAGCTTATTTTAAATTATTTCATATAATATTTTTTGGCTAAATTTACAATATTAAATTATCTTGTGATGTTAGATCTTGTAATATTTGAGCTCAGCATTTCAAATAAATATGATTTCTGTAAATCCAACTTGTTTAATTTTAATCAAATATGGTTAATCTAAACCAATTTAAATTTTTGGTTTTTCAATAATTAATAACGCCGTTCCTCGTTAAGTTTAAGGTTTCGTTTATTAACAAAACTATTGTAATATTTAACAAGTCTAAATCTTATTTCTACTAAACAAACGTAGAAATGTTGTTATAAACATAAATATTTTATATATTTTTTTATTTTTTGATCTATAATACACATTTAAACATGTTTATTTCTATCAATATAGAATAACTAACTACCTCTTAATTTTTTTGTTAACTTCAATAAATTTTATTCAAGTTGTTGCAGGTAAGACCGTCTAAAGACTTAATATATTTACTTTTTTTCGTGTATCCGAATATCAAACTTGTCGCCAACATCCTGTTTATTATTTAAATATTATATAAATCAATTACTACAGTAAACGTTGTTGATATTTTTAGTTAACATCAATGTGTCATAGAATTCGAAATTAAAGTGCCTTCTCGTGTTAACAATGAAAACTTTGCAAAATTTAATTGATTATGTTTTATGAAAAATAAATATTAAATAATAAATCCACATACAATAAAAAAATAAACACAACTTTAAATTCAACAAAAACAACTTAAAAATTTATTATTGGGTTAATGTAATTTAAGGTGATTGTTAATCAATAAGGCTTACAAATATATACCAAAAATTTGGTCCAAAATAGTTTGCTAAATAATAGATACTCAATATGTAAAAAATATAATCAAAAATTTAGATTAAATAATAAACAGTTTTCTGATAAAAGTAACTTAAGTATTAAAATTTTTTTTTTCGTCTTGAAGACAAAAGCAAAGACGAAAGTTATTCGTCTTTGCTGTTACGATGAGCAGCATGATGAAATTGTTTACGATAAATAAAAGCCAACAGTGAACAAAGAGACATCAGAAGGCAGATGATATTGTTCAAACTAAGTCCTTTAACGTAAAAAAAATTGTTAGAGCGGGATAGTTAAATTTTTTTTTTTTTTTGATTTTACCATAATACTTACCATTATCAAAATGATAGTTAGAGCAGAAAGTTCCAAACAGTGCAAAAGTTAAAAACGGATAAATTGTTTTTACACAACCTGTGTATTTTGGATAAGCAATTAAATCGCAATATGTCCAAGTTCCTTGTACAATTATTCCCCAAGTCAATCCAATTGTACCAGCTACTTCACTGCTTACAAGTCCTACAAAATATAAGCGTATACATAATAACTTAAAAAGTGTTTATCGTGTAGCAGAATACGAAATTTAATACAACCTCTTAAAATAGGTTCTACGCCATAGGAATATAAATATTTGATGGCGTATGCGATTGTAGAAGTTTGTGCAACTGTGACCCAGGCTGAAGTTAGCGCGATTCCACCAATCACTAAATATGCAAAAGGACATTTGTCAGCGCCTAAAATAGAATATGTGTTAAGTCAGTATACACAAAGTTATTAGATTAATTACATTTAAAATTTAAACCACATTTTTATAAGCTTTAAAATAAAAGAATTAAATATGAACAGTTTTTTATAGCAAGTTAAAACAGGTTAATATATAAATTTCCATTATATCAATCACCGGGAATTCTTTTATAATATCCAGGTTCTGTATTTGGAAAACTTCCTTTAACGTGAGCACGCTTAACAACGATCACAAGCATGCTAAAATATAAGAAATTTAAAAATCCAACAATAAAAACACATAGCGTCAGTTGTTCTCGGTCCAATGCATAACACCACCAGAATGTACCAAGAATTGCTCCCATCCAGTATTTATAAAGTATCTAAATTAAATAAAATATAATACGACGGCCTGCAGTATATATCTATGCTATACATGATTCATTAATGCTCTTTTTAGGTTATGTAAGTTGATATAGAATTGTTCTGACCTTTGGAAATACTGCCATTTCTCGAGTCATTTTGTAAAGATACAACTGCCCCAATATGTTAGAGCCTAAAACCACTGGCCAGGCTAATTCCAGCTAAAAATATTTAAAGAATGGACTTAAAATCCGACTTTTGTAGACTACAACTTAAAAAACTTACCAAGATTTGGTTGGGAAATATATCCACAGTATATTTTGTTGTAATTGCAGTAGGGCCATTAACGTACAGGTCTACATTTAAACAAATAATTTAACAACAAATTGAACAAAAATATTATTTTAAAAATTATATTAAAACTTATTTGCTGTAGCAATTACGCATAAGTACTGTGCCGCTTAATTTGTTCAGTTGGGTTAAGCATTATGCAAAGCTAAGCAAAGGAAAACCAAAATGTACTTGCCTGAACCTGGTAAATGTATACCATTGCTTATTAAAGCAAAAGATAAAAAAAAATAGGCAACAACAATGTTTGAAATAGTACAAAGAATAACCCAATGTGTTTCTATCATTTTTCCTATTTTAAAAACTCCTAAAAAGACTTCATAAAAATTGAAATGCTAAACAATTTATTATTTTTTTTTATATTGCAAGCTCACTCTTTTAGTATTCAGTACATTTAATAATAAGATTTTTTTTATATTTCTGTTATAATATCAAAATAAGACATTAGTTCAATGCAACACTTATATAAGGCATATTTTTGATTTACTGTCATATTTATAGTAGTTTTGCTAAAAAAAATTTTAGAAGATAAGCTTGGTTTGCCAATTTGGAAGCTACATAGACTTTGGAACGGAAATATGAATATTGTATTTTTATAACCGTTTGGCACAAATGACGTGTCTCAATTTTTGATAAATTGTTAAATCTGACATTTTTTTATATAATGCAAGTTATGTGTGTTTTAATGTCTGCAAAATTATATAAAAACTTGGCGTTAAACCAAGGGGATTAATAAGCATATTTTTAAACAACATTTGGGTGAAGTGTTTACATTTTGTTAACAAATAATAATTAAAAAATGTCCTTTTAACGTGTTTAATCGATGCTTTGTTATTACATAATTCATATTTTTTAAATTAAAGTTTTTGAGGTCAATTAATCAGTCCACAGTTTATGTCAAAATTAATTTACATTCAAGAAAAAACGTATGATGTTTTTATCTGATGTCTCTTTACAATAAATACACAACTGCATGCTTATCATGAACAGTAAACTTAAGGCCCCGTTCATTACTTAAAAAAATTAAAATAGATACACAGAAACTTGGAAACTTTATTTTTACCTACAATGTACACATGTGGTACAGCCTTATACACATCAGCGCGTTATTGTCACGTAATGGGAACCAACATATGTGCTTCCCATGCAACTTTTTTATGGTAAAATTATGATAGGCAGAGCAATTATCCTAATCAAAACGATATTATGGCATTAATTGATTAACTAACAATAAATTACACTTACCTTAGCATATACTACTAGAATGAAAAACCGTTGTAAGAATAATATATCTTTAGCATTTTTTTCAGTTCGAACTATCTGTAAGGGTAAGCCTACTGCAAATATTTACGTAATTATTATTAAACTTTAGATTGTTCTATTAATTAGCGATATCACGTAGGTAATGTCTGGCGATGCTTACACAGCAAAGATGACACATGTTGTGGCTAACAATAGGTTACGGTAAGACATAAATAAACTTTCGTTGATGATTGTACTGATAAGAACTTGCCTATATAAGAGAATTTTGTTTTAAAACGTTTCACTTTAACAAGTAACTGAAGACAAAACAATGATTTCATATTTTCTTCTTTGCCTCGTCGGTTTGGCGTCAGGTTTGTGCGATATATATTAACGTATCATTATAAAATTTATAGTTTATTTATACTACAGCCACCAGAGTTCCTATTGTAAGTCATCCCAGGTACAATCCTTACAATGGAGACCAGAGAATAGTGGGAGGTGATGATGCAGCTAAAGGTGAATTCCCATGGCAGGTATAAAATATTTTTTAGGAAAAATTTGAGCACAATAAAGTTTTGTGTATAAAATTTATCATTATTTCAAACAAGTTATAATGTTCTATTTTATTCATTATTCATCAATATAATTTTATTTATTTTAAGTCATTCAGGCAAGCTAATATATATTTTTCTTGAACACACTTTCTTTTAGGCTACTCTTCAACAAAATGGTCGTCATTTTTGCGGAGGTTCCCTGATAAGTGAACGACACGTGATGAGCGCAGCCCATTGTGTTTCGTAAGTATAACTAATAAAAACAAAAAGTTGTATTTTTAATGTCTTCTTTTTTTAAAATCAAAGTAATATTTACTGTGAACATGAAAGTTTTGTTAGTAAGCACATAATGCATACAAAAATACATTATAAGGTCGAATACAAGGGTTGGCTTGGGTGCAGTTGATTATAGAAACCCAGAACAACTTATTGCTGCCGCTTCTTTTACTCCACATCCTCTTTACAACGCCAACACCCTTGACTACGATTTTGCTGTTATTACAATGACAAGCTCCGCATCTTTGGGAGGCAATGTAAGATACACAATGAATGGCAGACAGTCAATGTATTTGGTTTATTTGCTTACAGCATTATGTTACAACTTCGATCTTAAATTATTGCTTTTTATTTTTATTAGGTAAACACCATAAAATTGGTTGATAACAACAAGGAATACAGCAACATGATTGCATCCACATCTGGCTGGGGTTATGACACTCAAGTTGGTAAGCAAACCTTAAAATTGGCTTAAAATAAAAATACTTGTATAAAATACTTAAAGTTAATTTATTACAGCTCAAAGCACTCCCATCGCTCTCCAGAAAGCTACCCTTCCCCTTGTATCCCAATCCACTTGCCAATCTATTTGGGGATCAGCCATAGAAATCACAGACAGAATCCAATGTGCAGGTGGAGATGGCAAAATTAGCTCATGCATGGTAAGTATTGCCAATGTATGCTTTAATTGTTTTAAATATATTGTTTATAATAACGTTTCCTATATTGTGCCAGCAAAGCCGTATTCCCAGTTTGTATAGCGGGGTTAGTCTTGCATTCTGAATTTGGCATATACTAAAACTAATATCATGCGGAAATTTTTAGGGTGACTCCGGCGGTCCATTAACTGTTTACGACGGTCAAGATATTTTGATCGGAGCAGTGTCTTGGGTACAAAGCAGATGTAGCTCGAGTTATCCCGGTGGATATGCTAAGATCTCGTCTGTAAGAGGCTGGGTCGATTCTCAAATGAATTAGAATCATTGTCCAGTGATATATTTACTACAAAAGCGTAAATAAAATTTAAGATCACAAATGCATTATGCGTTTTTTATGTTCTAGAAAACGAAGAAGTAAGATTCTTAGAAATCTCCAGATTTTTTTTTATCAAACTTTTTATTTTTAAATATCCATTTCAAAGTTTGCAAAATATTCCCTTTCTCACAAAAAAGTCTAAACTCAAACCTGCATTCCAAAATGTTTTAATCATATTTTCTTGTAACTTATACGCGATAAAACACAAGGAAACAGTTAAGTGAGTGTTTGACTACTTAAACTGCATTGCAATACTTAACATAGCTAGAACCCCACTAGTTAATGTTTACAAACACGCGATTAAATTGTATGTTGCAAGCTGTCCAAAGCTTAAGGAGTTGACAAAGATATGTGCATAGAACGTGAAATAAATAAAATTTTAATTTATTTGATTTTTGTTTTATGAACGGTTTAATTTTAGAAGTAACTTTATTTAATTGTAAAATGGCGATTGTTTTATAATTGATAACCTTCGTTTCTACGTCATGCAAAGAAATTGGTTCCACAGTAAATTACGAAATAGATTTCTCGGCCAATTTGTAAACGCTTTGAAAGTTGCAACCTAATCATTTTAATGCGAGGTTAGCAAAGCAGTTATTTTTAAGCTATTATCTTATGACGTCTTTGACAGCACGTTCACACAGTTTGTGAACAGTTACATGTGTCGCTGGTAAGTATTATTGGTACACACGACACAATAAGATATTTAAAGACCTAAAGTAAACGGAAACTAGATAAACGATATCTTTATAGAGTCACACTGGTGTTGAAAGCTTTTTCTAGCACTATAAAAAAATAATGATATTTTAATTTTTAATCTGACTTGTCGGGCCGGTTTCAGATACGTAAATTTTCAACTTTTTGTCATTTTTAGTAACGTAGGTTATGTTTTGTAAAATGACAATGGCATAAATGATTTCACAACATTACTATTTTAGCAACCAGAGTCATTATAGTTGGTTATCCCAGGTTTATCCTTACAATAGAAACCAAAAAATTGTAAGTGTGAAAACGCAGCTAAGGTGAATTTCCATGCCAGGTATTTGTTAACTTTAAATCATCACAAAATATAGTTTTCCTTTAACATATGAAATCGTATTGATTAAGTTTTTCCATGCTGTGCACTTAACTGCATTACAAGTTTTATATTTACAAGTGAGCAGTAAAACTTTGATATCCCAAATATGACTGTTTTGTAGGCTACCCTCAGCAAAATGGTCGCCACTTTTGTGGGGAGTCATTATTAGAAGACCTATGAGTGAAAAGCATTGCCTTTTGTAAGTTAAATAAAGAAATAACTTTTGCATTTGTGACCCAAGCAAATAACCAATTACTGGAGATTGTTAAGCATATATTCTCTTTAAGTAGTTTTTAGATCTCCTGCCACCGTTGGATTGGGTTCAGTTATATATACTAACTCTTAACAGATTATCTTAATAGAAAGGTTTACCCAGCATCCATTATACAACCCAGGCACTCTTGATTAAGATTTTTCACACCAGTTGTATTCGGGAATAACGTTAGTACAAATAATTTGTTTTTAAAACTGCTGTTTTTGTATATATAGTTTAATCTATAGTATATTCGTGAAACAGTAAACTGCTTAAATAATTTTTCCCCAAAAAGGGGTTCCTTGGTAACATTTAAACACTTCAAAACCAGATAAAAAAGTTTCTATCACTATGCACGATAATCTTCTGATATTCTTCTCAGGTAAATACAACTAAAATGGCTGCTTTTGGCGCTGAGTATAAAAACATGATGGCCTCTACTTCGGAATGGGGTTATACCACTCAATATGGTAATCAATTTACAATATTTGGACAATTTTTCCACAATATTATTTCAGTTTTTTTTTAAAGAAGTTGTAAATTATTTACGATTTATTTTCTGCAGATCAGAAGATCCTGTTTTGCTTTAGAATGGCGATCTTCGACTTATAGCTCAGTCTGACTGCCAATGACTGTTAATGACAATGGCGAAGACGTTTTAATCGGGGCAGTGTCGTGGTTGAAAAGCAGGCGTAGCTCGTTTTATTCAGGTGGATATGCTAATATCTCATCAGTAAGAAATTGGATCAATCAACAGATGAGCTTTTAGACTTGTAACTTTTAGAGCTTTTAGACTTGTAACTGTTTTTTGCTCACGAGTATATGCGCAAACAAAGAAAAAAAAAATTACATTTTGTTTTATCTATTTATTATAATAAGTTTATTGAAGTATAGGTATAAAATTGGAACTTAACGCAAGATGATAAGAAATTAGCTTTTCAAATATTTTAATAAAATCGACATGTTAAGCTACTAATAATATAAAAATTGTTAAAGTTAACAGCATGAAAATTTTATCCCCATATATATGTTAATTCGCAAGAGGCAGTATAGGTAGATGAGTTGTCCTTAAACTAGTGGTGACGTCACTTATGTAAATAATACACAAATGATGTGATAAAAGTAATGCAAAATTAGTTATCGTATTGAATTTTGTAAAATCATTTAAATAGACTTCAAGAAGCAATAATATATATAAAGTACAACTGTTACAATATCTAAGTAATTGTGAATTGATTGTCTGTGTATGGTCAGATATTTACAACTGAAAACTACCTTTACTGCCAGACTGCAGTTTAATTTACTTGGACTTACAAAGATAATACTGAACTTACAAAGTAAAGATGGTGTTAATGGCCATGATTGCGCGTGTGGGCGACGGGTTACCTCTTGCTGCTTCAATGCAAGATGAACAGGTTAGCTTATTAAACTGATTTTTGTAACTATTAAAAATATAAAGGGATGCATCTTCAAATAACCGATGGTTTTAAGTTGTTTTTTTATTTACGCTTTTGGTATTTTTTTTTTTTTTTTTGTATATATCTTTATCCTCGATGTGGGAAAGTCGAATGCGCGACTTAAACATAGAGTAACATAAGTTACTCCGACCCAGTCTCGAGTTGCCTATAGCAGTTTGGGATATTATAGATTATAATTGCCCGATAATTATGCTGCTGATTAAGTGCGGACTCAGCAGGAGTTTATACCGTTTATTACGCCTTACTCAAGGGCGCTACAGCATGAGGTCAGTGGGAATTGAACCCACAACCTCATGTTTGGTGTAGCAAGTTCTTACCACTACACCACGCTGCCGGTCAATATATCATGTATATTCTGCTGCAGTTTTAAATAAATATTGTAATCTTTTTTTTAACAAGATGTACTTTAGACAGGGCAAAATTTAACTGAATATCAAAATCAAGCAAAGGGGTTATTTCGAAAAATAAATAATCAAAGCCCAGATCGTTGTACAATTGAATCTGGAAAATATTTGTTTCAGTGAGTTTTTGCTTTTTTTTATATGTAAAACAAACTTTGCTAGCATTATTATTTAACTTTTGACATCTTTGTTTAGTTATTTGATCGATCAAAACATTTGTTACCTGGTTCTATGTGATGGTGGATTTAGTAAAAAACTTGCCTTTTCTTTTCTGGAAGAGCTTTCATCAGAATTTTTTGTGCAGTATGGAAATCGTGTCAATTCTGTATCTAGGCCATATGCATTTATTGAATTTGGTAAATGACTTTTGTTATTTTTATAGATATGAATTTGATAAATAAACCAACTTTAAAATTATTTTCATACATATTTTTTTTTTAAGATACTTACATGCAAAAAACCAAGAAAGCATACATGGACAGTAGAACAAGACGTAACCTCAGTTTAGTTTCATCTGAATTACAAGATGTTCAAAGAATAATGGTGGCTAATATCGATGATGTTATGAAGCGAGGCGTTGCACTTACAGGTTTATGTTTTATAATATCTGATTAAGTGTATGCAATTTAAATATTTTAAGTGAATGCAATATAAATATAACTTAAATTTGTATTGTTTTTTAATAAATTAACTTTTTTTAACAGAATTAGATGACCAAGCGAGCCAGTTCGTTGATTATTCAAGAAAATACAAACAAGATGCCCATTACCTTAACCTAAAGTCTTCCTATGCTAAAATTGCAGCAGGCCTTATTATTTTGGTGGTATTTTTTATGTATTTAAGGTATTGGTGGTTGTAAGGATACTTGTACCCCGTTTTCATTTTAAAGTATTTGTCCCGGATTATGGTCAATATGATCATTCCCAAGTAGTTGCATTTAAAATTACCAACAAATATTTATAGAACAACGCCAGTATGTACAATATGTCTTGTTTGTAAAGTTATTATTGGATTATTGTCAAAAGTTGATACAACTTTTTTAATTTATTCAAACACATATCCAATGCTGCAATTTTAAAAAGTAGGGTGCATTTTGTGATTGTGAATTTTACTGACTTATTTTTTGACAAGCAAATATAATTCTGCCATGTAGTTTTAAACCTTTAATACCTATTTGTTTTTTATTTTGTTTTGTGTGGTATAGAAACTAGGCGAAAAGGTCTTAAAATATGGCTTGTGCAATATAATAAAGATGTGTGTAACTGAATTTTATTTTTTGGGTCAAGGACCCAAGAGTTAAGTATATATTATATCCCAGTGTATTGCTGTGTGCTACACTGCAATCTTTAGTGTATTAGGACCGACTGCAAAGTGCATTTAACTAACTACTTGACTCTTCCACATTTTTTACTAGTTAACATTAAGGTAAAAGCTTGCGACTGTTTTTTTTTTGTTAATTAGCATTAGTTATTACATGTCTCTTAAATTAAAGACATAAGAAATTAACCACACAACTTATTTGTTGTTTTGTTTTTACTTTTTGACAAAGGGTAAAAAGTTAACGGTTGGATTTTGCAACACGTTCCAATTCATCCTTCTTTTTGATGGCATAAGAGTTAGAAGAGCCCTATAAATACAGCAAAGTAATTCTAGTAATAAATAGGTTATTGCTTAAATTTGAAAATAACAAATTTTTTTCGTATCTTACCTTGTGTGCATTGATCAATTCATCAGCAAGGCATTCTGCAATGGTCTTGATATTTCTAAATGATGCCTCACGTGCTCCAGTGCACAATAACCAGATTGCCTGGTTTACTCTTCTTAACGGTGAAACATCAACAGACTAACAAGCAATGAGTTTAGTCATAAGAGTAAATATAAATATATTATACATATAATATTTGGGGTACACTTTTTTGTTGAGTGTTTCAGAAACAGCCTCTAGACAATCATCATAGATGTATCTCAGTCGGTAGATCATCATTACACGTTGGAAAAATAACTTATACATGTTTAATTAAATATGCAAAATAAAAATTTTAAATTGTTACCTGTCTTCTCACAGTTCCAGCCCGACCAATACGAGTAGAATCTTCACGTGGTCCACTGTTGATAATAGCATTTACCAAAACTTGAAGAGGATTCTAGGCACATTAAGTAATTACTTTAAATTAACAAAATATATTACATGTATAGATAATATTTAAAAAAACATAACACAAAATAAAAAATATATATATACATAATTTATTAAATACCATAAATTTTAAACAAGATGTCAGCTTTTAAAATCATAATACATACCTCCCCAGTCAGTAAATGGATAATTTCAAAAGAATGCTTCACAATTCTGACAGTGAGAAGTTTCTTTCCGTTGTTGCGTCCGTGCATCATCATCGAGTTGACCAAACGTTCAACAATTGGACATTGTGCCTTGCGAAATCTCTTGACCTGGTACCGACCAGAACTATGTGGCAAGTATTTTGAGTACTTGTCTTTTACAGGGAGATAATCCTGTATTTATAAACAATTAGATACCAATTTAATCCAACTACAATAAACACACTATATTAACGTTGGGGTAGTATGAAAATTAAAATGGGTAGTACGAAAATTAAAATGGGTAGTACAAAAATACGAGTTGCTGGAAATACCGAGGCCGCATGTAAACTTTAACAAAAAAAATCACTAAATGCGGAATAAGACGTTATTTTTTTCTTTGAAGTCAATCTCACATCAGCCTTTCAAGTAAATAATGTATTCATCCCGCAGTAAAGTACAAAAATGCCGTTCAGTCTTTCATTCCGCAAATTTTTGTTACATACGGTCCCGTACTATCAGGCATCCAGTACTTTAGTATTGTCCATTAAAATGTTATTTAGAATAAAGTTAAATATTATAAAAATACATACAGTTAGTGAAATGTCGTTAATTTGAACATCAGTTGTTGTCCATTTTCCAAACAACTTGATTTCTGCAGTTTCAGCTACCAACTCATCTTCAAATGTTTCTGCTGCTGCCATGCTATATAAAAATTATACATATATTACCATATATCGTTACGTACATAATTGTGTTTAACATACATGCTTAACATTAAAAAAGATCGGGTATACGGTTTTAAAATAAACTAATTTTTAAATTTATATTAAAACATACATACTTAACAGTAGTTTAAAGTGTCATTAAACACATTAAAAAGTTAACAATATTACTAAAAAACTAGTATTTTAGCATGTTGAAAATACGCATGGCTTTTAAATTGGTCAACTAAATTATGCGCCACTGCTAACATGCGATTTTCCCAGTGTTTACAAGGCATAAAAATAGAACAATGACACCTTAGTGAATTTAAATAACATATCAAATCACAAAAATTTGGTTTAATATCCCAATTATAAACTGTGCTATAGAAACTTACTTTAACGTCGCAGATCTACGAAAAAGGAAGACTTGAGATTTTTTTGTGAAAACATACACGCGATTAATAACCGCTAGAAGCGGTATTTATTATATTTAACAATATTTCGGTAAGAGTAAAACAGTGTTTAATACTGTTTTAAGTATAAAGCAAAAAAAGTTTTAATAAAAAAATAAAGTATTTGTTAATATGTAAAAACAAATTAATATTAAAAATACTATTTTCTAATTATTTAACATTTATCCTCTATTATTCAGTTGGGTATTTTTTACACCACGATCAAATGTAATCACATATAACCAAGGTTATTTATTGTTGTAACATTTTTTTGTTATGACAATAGTCAAACATAATAGCAAGCGAAGTCAAGTATTAAACTTTATTCTATAAATTTAATGTCCCAATATTTTCAGATTGCTCTCAACCTTTATTAACCTTTTAGAGTAAAAATTAAAGTAACTATAAAGTTCCAGATAAATTTTGTTAACAGTAATAAGTATATTGCCTTTTAAAATAAAATGCATAAATACGAGAAAATAGAGAAGATTGGTGAGGGAACGTATGGAACTGTATTTAAAGCTAAAAACCGCGAGACAGGGGAAGTGGTTGCTTTAAAGCGCGTTCAACTAGACGATGATGATGAAGGTGTTCCCAGTTCAGCACTTCGGGAAATTTGTATTTTAAAAGAGCTTAAACATCGAAATGTAGTTCGTCTGCATGATGTGCTACACAGTGAGCGGAAAATGACTTTGGTTTTTGAATATTGTGAACAAGATTTGAAAAAGTATTTTGATACCTGTGGGGGAGATATTGCAGCTTCAACTGTTCAATCGTTTTTATATCAACTGTTGAAAGGGTTGGCTTTCTGTCACCAACAAAATATTCTTCATCGTGATTTAAAACCACAAAATTTATTAATTAACAAAAATGGTGAACTAAAATTAGCTGATTTTGGGCTTGCTCGGTCATTTGGGATTCCTGTAAGATGTTATTCAGCTGAGGTTGTAACTCTATGGTATCGACCTCCGGATGTTTTATTTGGTGCAAAATTGTACACAACCACTATTGACACATGGAGTGCTGGATGTATTTTTGCTGAGATTTCGAATGCTGGAATACCTTTATTTCCTGGCAATGATGTGGAAGACCAACTAAAAAGGATTTTTAAATTACTTGGAACACCAACGGAGAGATCATGGCCAGGTGCTTCAAAACTGCCGGATTTTCAAATATTTCCACTTTACCCAGCTAGTGCAAATTGGCCACTAGTTGTCCCAAGGTTGTCAAAATGTGGCCAGGATCTCTTGCACCGTTTGGTTGTATGTAACCCTACAGAAAGATTGACAGCAGATGCAGCTTTGGAACATGAATATTTTAATGGATTTTCCATGAAATAATTTAAATGTATTATTATATAGGTATAATATATCAAACACATTTAAATTTTTAACCCCACTAAAAAGCAGCTGTTGTTTAAAGTGTTACTGTTCTTGCCACCTAAGTTGCTATTTTATTTATAAATTAAAATAGTTTGTCATATTGTTAAAAAATAATTTAAATACTGGCTTGATAAAATTTTGTGTTTAACATATATTTTAAAATTATATGGTTGTTTTTAAGGCACCCAGTTCACTGTTTAAACTTTAATATATGTAGCTACCTTTTAAATTTGAATATGTGCAATTAAAACTCATTATTATTTTTATTTTTGCTTATCGGGTTTCATTCCATGATGTCTATATTTAAATATTTATTAGTTACTTCAATTTTATACTCAGTATTTTCTTTTGCAGCAATCCAGGTTTTTAAATATAAGAAATTTATTTTGTACTAATAGTTTTCCTTTAAAATGTCTCATACCATTTTGCTTGTTCAACCAACCAAAAAACCAGAAGGAAGAACATATTCAGATTATGAATCGGTTAATGAATGCATGGAAGGTAAAGAAGGCTAATATAAAATATTTATTTATGCAACTGTAAACTTTACTGCCTGAAATAAATTTTATTTTTAGCTAAGAATTTATTACATTTTTATTAGCCTTCGTTTTATTTTAGGTGTATGCAAAATTTATGAGGAGCATTTAAAACGAATGAATCCCAACTGTCCGTCAATAACTTATGATATCAGTCAATTATTTGATTTTATTGACGAACTTGCCGACCTGTGCTGCCTTGTATATCAAAAGCCTTCGCTGACATACACGCCCTACAATAAAGACTGGATAAAAGAAAAGATCTATGTCTTACTGCGAAAACAAGCTGGAAAATAAAAGTTTACCTTTTAACAAAAAACTGCCATACTTGCCCTACCCTTTATTGGTAGATCTGTTTTTACTAGACATTTTTAGTGTAAAATTAAGGGCTTTAGTATTGCAAGTTAAACCGTATCAAACCAAATATTATTTATTTTTTGCATTCTGTGTTTTTTTTTGTTCAATTTTGTCCTTCCTACACAATACAGAAACACAGAATGTGTTCTGGTCAACTGTTTAAAACTGTGCTTTGTTAAAACTATCTGTTTTTACTTTTTCGTATCTTTGTTTTTAATAAAATGTTTTCAAAGGTGAAGTTAGTGTTTCATTATTATACTACTTTTTAACTTTTTTTAGAACATAAAAGCATATTAAAAAAAAATAGTAATACTTTTTAACTTTTTTTAAAACATAAAAGCATATTAATATAAATTTTGATTGAACCCGTGTGAAAACAAGTTTTTGTCACGTGATTCTGAAACAGCTGTGTAAATAAACAAAAAGATTCTCTAACAACATTATAGAAACAAAAACATGGCATTTTTACAATTTCCGTATTAAAATTTTCAATTTTTTCTTAACATATGCATAAACAACAAGTTTTTGAAATAAATTAAATACCGTAGATCGTAAAAATCAGGTTTGTCTGCCAGTGGATGGGTGTTAGACCAGTCTGGAAAGTACAGCAGCGTGTACGCACAAGATTTTTTTCGTAAAAAAAATGCACGCCTGAAATTGGCGTTTTGCACGCCTGGCTTTAAAAGTAAATACAAAATTAAAGGTAAATATGCTAACATAAATCACGCGTGCACGCGTAGACTGAAAATTTTAGCCGATTTTCACGCTTGCACGTACGAGATCTCCTCGAAAACTGCCTTACTTTCCAGACTGGGTGTTAGACGTGTCTGACTGCCGTTTTATTATTCTGCCTGCCTTTAGGCTATTCTTAACTTTAAACCTATTATAATAACTTTGTTAGTGTTTTAACTCTGTTAACTATCTTAGAGGTTAAAAAAAATTTCAAAATTGTTACAAAATTAAACCTTGAATATGGATGATTCTGAATTAGATACAGTTGTGTTAATTCCTCAAAACACGACTACAAAAGTGTAAGTAATCCTTCTTTTTTTACTTTGTAAAATAATTTAATAAATACAAGAATAATTGTTTTTGTTTTTATTTTTTGCTGACTTAAAATTTCCAGGCGTGAAAGTAGAGTTAGTCTATACATTTACTCTACTGTGATGCTCCTTGGAGCTGTATCCACTGGTCTTATGCTGGGCTTATCATCACCACTTATACCTGATATAAGGGATGATACTTCTTCAAATGCAATTTATATTGGTGATGATGAAGCATCCTGGATTGGGGTTATTTTTTGTTTATTATCTAAATAGGCCTTTTTTTAAAAATTTGAGTTGTTAGTCTTGTGTGTAATTATTTATTCAAATTATGTGAAATAAAAGCTTTCAAATTTAAATTTTATTTTAGTCGTTGCTGACACTGGGTGGAATGGTTGGTGGGTTTTTTGCAGGAGTGTTTATGCAATATTTTGGAAGAAAATTTACCGCGATTATTTCAGGAGCGCCCTATGTAGCCGGATTATTGGTTGGTCGTTTAACAATAGACATACATGTTTTTTAAAATAATTTATTATTAAATTTCTACATTTTTTTAAATATACATTTTTTGATATTTTTTTAATGGTATCTGAATTCAAAAATTTAAAGTTAACTTTAGATTTAACATATACCTGTTGTTTGTTTTAGTTAATCTCCTATGCTTCCAATGTAGGAATGATATATGCTGGAAGATTTGTTAGTGGCTTGGGTTTAGCTTTTACCTCTGTGGTTGTTCCAGTAAGCTATCTGTATTAAAAAAATTAATATTAAATTTTATTGTAAAAAGAATAATTGTAGGTTTGCTTTAATTGTTTACTTGGCATTATTTAATACAACAGACATATGTCAGCGAAATAGCACCACAAGATATTAGAGGTTTACTTTGCTCTGGAAATCAACTTTTTATTACTATTGGGGTGTTCTTAGTCTATGCAATAGGTAACTTATTAAAGTTGTAATATGTTTTTTATTTTTGTTTGCATAATTTTAAGTCATGTAATATTTAAGGTCATAGTTTTACATGGCGTTGGCTGGCAATGGTCTGTGCAACAATACCTGTTTTATATTCAATTTTGACCTTATTTATACCCGAGACTCCAAGGTATTTGTACCTTAAAAATCGCCAACATGAAGCAAAAAAGGCGCTTCAAATTTTAAGAGGAAAAAATGTATGTATACAAATATTTTTAAATATTATATATCTTTAATAATTTTAATAACAATTTTATCATTGGTAATCCATAAATTTATCTTTGGTTTTAATAACAAGTTTATCATTGGTAATCCACTTTTTTTATTTAAAGTCAAGTATTAATGAAGAATTGGAAGAATTACAAGCAAGTATCGAAATAAATTCTGAGCAAGCTACATGGAAAGAGTTGCTTACTAAGCCAAGTGTTAGAACACCATTTTTGATATCTGCATTGGCAATGTTTTTCCAACAATTTAGTGGAATTAATGCCATTATGTTTTATTCCCAAACAATATTTGAGGTAAATACTAAAACTTTTTCCAAAAATGTTCATAAGATTTTATTTTAATTGTTTTTATTAAATAAATAATATGTTATGAATAGCACAAAGGTCAACTCGACTTCTGTTTTTCAGGATGCTGGTTTTAAAACACAATCTCAATTATATTTATCCCTTTTACTTATATCGGGTATTCAAGTATTTTTTACTGTTATATCTTCTTTGTTAAGTGATCGTACAGGTAACAATCATATTATTTTATCACAAGTTAAAATTTATTTATTTATTTCAGTTCTAGTTTTATATGGTAAAAGTAATCTTATTTATATACCTTTTAATTTTATTTGTACCAGGTAGAAGAGTATTGTTGGCTGTCAGTAGTGGTTTTATGGCAATTAGCATGGGCACCTTTGGTCTATATTTTCAACTGATATCTGATGATCCACAAAAATCTAGTAATTTAAAAAAACTACATTATTTTAAATAATGGCCATTACAATAACTAAAAATATTTAAATTAAAGGTAGTTTATCGTGGCTTGCTTTATCAAGTTTGATCGTTTACATTGCAACGTTTTCACTCGGCCTCGGTCCCATACCCTGGATTATCATGGGAGAATTAATTCCTATGCGAGCTAGGGGGAAATGTAGTGGTTTGATTACAGCATTTAATCTGTTATGCGCGTTTGTAGTAACCAAGGAATTTCATGATATGCAGGTAGTTTACTGTGAATTTTGTTTTATATGCTTTCTTAGCATTGTAGGGAAAGTCATTCAATACAAAATTGTATATTTAAATTTTGAATTTTTTTTAATGTTCAATAACACAAGTATTTATACATATATATATATCTATATTTACCGCCAGCGTGGTGTAGTGGTAAGAACACTTGCTACACCACACATGAGGTTGTGGGTTCAATCCCCACTGCTCTCATGCTGTTGCGCCTGAGAGCAGTGGAGAAAAAAATATATGTATATATATATATTAAGAACAGTATTTTAATATTTATTAGGATGCCTTCACACCACAGGGTTCTTTCTGGTTTTTCTCTGTAATATGTGTTTTAACATTACTTTACTCTATTTTTATTCTTCCTGAAACAAAGGGGCAAACTCTGGAAGAAATCGAAAACTATTTTAACCGTTCCGGTGCTTAGTTGATACCTTATTAACGAAAAAGTGCAATAATAATTTTTAATTTAAATTTTTTTTTATTTGTTGAATTTTACCTTAATTTAATTTCATACAAAATATTTTTACAAAATTTTAAGCACGTTGTGTTATAACATTCTTTAAATATTTATATTTTTTATTGTTTTTAAATAAATTTACATATAATACATCAATGTTATACCAATGTTATTTTTATTTGATTGTATTTAATCAACATACATTTAGGAAATTTGGCTAATGTACATATATTGTATCTCAACAATGCATAAAAGACTCAAAATTTTAAATATATTGCAACAATTTAAAGATTTTATGTATCTATTGAATTTGATTGTTTGTTATAACCATCTTGTGATATTTTTTGTCTTTACTTTTTAAAATTTTTTTATGATTTTTGCTGATTTCAAATACAAACGTGCAATTTCTACCTAAAAACTAATCATTTTTGCACTTTAACTTGAGGTAATTAAATTGAGTTTAAGCGTAATGTAACTGTTACCAAATAAGTATGCATTAATAAGGTGAAAGCCTATACGCTATACGTTTTACGTAAATTTATACATTGTTTTACGTATAGATGATTAACATAAATGATTATTTAAAACACAAGTGTATAAATAAACTAAATCACGCTATACAACATCATGAGAAATCAAATTTAAAATAACCAACGAGCTTTATCAAAGTCAGTCTAAATTGGGCATGTAGATAATTCATATAATCACGAAGTATAAATAGCGGCATTGTGTTTACGGTCGAGTTGTTTGGTCACATTTTTTGGGATATATTTTCTAAATAAGTAAAATTTTCTAAAATTACCAAGACTTTTTTTGTAAAACTACCGTACTATTTTACAAAAATTTTTTGTCATTTATTTGTAGTGTTAACTCGTTAAAAATTTTGTAGGAGAAAAGGCACTCTTCTGTAAAAGTTTGGCGACGTGTTTGATTAAAAACTAAAATAAGCGTGTAAAAAAAGTCAAATAAAGTCATCATATATGTAATACATACCAATTCTAATTTTAAAACACGGATTTACATCCAAAACTTTATTCTAAAGGCGATTGCATCATCAAATTGTGGCCGTACTTAGTATTGAGTCATAAGTTCGCGTGAAAAATATGTCTAATATAAAGAAAGTGTACTTTATACGCACAACCACTTTTGAAATTACATCATCCAGTTTCGCGCCCAAAGAGATTTTCTATAACAAAAAATTCCAGGTGGAGTTTGCGTTATAATTAAAATTTTAATATGGTGACTGAATTGCGCCAATCAAGTTTCGGTCATGTGATTTACAAAGTGGTCACGCGACCCTAACTTGGCTTTTGGCTTTTAAAAATAATTTAAATCTATTATATTCGTGATGTTTGTAAGGCAACTTATTGTTTTAATATAGTTTTTTAAACCGGATACACATAGTAATCACAAAATTGACAAAATTAGTTTGTTAAATATAATTTTTTTTTAATATCTATATTTTTTTCGCTACGCCAATACTTACAACTGAAAATCGCTACGCCAATACTTACAACCGAATTAATAAACGTTGGAACTTAGTCATACTCTTTTTTTATTAAAACATTAATTTAGTTTTGGAAAAGTGATAGAAAACAATATGCAAATGTTTGTATTCCAATTTTTTTTCATGCTGCTCTCGTGCATTTTTTAATTTCCTATAAAAGTCGTGTTGTTTGTGAATGTGAAATTATCTTAAACAAATTCTTTCAGAATTAATTAATTTTCTGTTTTAAAATGTTGGCTAAAACTTATATTAAGCCATGTGGTGGTATATTAAACATGGCGTATAACTAAAAGTCAATCATGTTACAATTTCTTAAACAGTCGAATTTTTATTTAAATATATATTTGTTGTATGTAAATATTAAATTTACGTATATATAACATTTACCATCAAATTAAACCGTAAATGCTATGGTGCCCTTTTAACTAATTTAAATGTTTAATACCACTTAAATAATGCCTTTTAAAAAACATAACATAATTAAAATATATATTTTTAAGGAGATCTTTTAAAAAAAAACTTGAAGGGGTATGTGATGTTCATATAACAATTAAATTCGGTGACGAAAGCGCGAAGACCCTATTTAGTCTTATACCACGTATTTATATTTATAAATTTCTGCTAACGGTAATTAAAACGCAATAAAAACAAAACGAAAAGTTTCCTAGTTCTGCAACACATGGCATGACGAATCAATTACATCTAGTAGCAAGCAATGATTAAAAACTTGCAGGGATATGACGCAAGGTGTATTGTTACGTGGTAGGTAAAATCATGGTTTTGACGTTTTAAATTAAAATAGCGAACCTATTTTGGGAAACCTTATTACAGCGTAGTCAATATTTATTCGCGAATGCCTTTGAAAGAATATCAAGGTAAATATTGACATAAGTTGTCTGGAACCTTCTTAAAGTATAAATTTACAGTATTTTGTAGGTGGTATACAATTCAATATATCAAGTGTTTTTCGATAAACTTTCAAAACTTCATTGCTAAGTAATTTAGTAAATATTACGCCGAAGCGAATGGTAAAATTTCTTTTGTCTTTTGTTTATTTGTCGCAAAGGAATTCAAAAAAGAAATTCTCCTGTTTACGAGAATTCTTTAAGATTGTTAACCACACAAACTAATTTCTTTTACCAACAACACACACTACTTTATACATCCTTGTAGACACCTAGTTCTCAATAAAATATTTTATTCATTAGTCATTGAAATATTTAAAAAGGGTTCTTTATTAAAGTAATAAATAAGAAATTACAAACAAGTACTTTTCAAGTTGATTATGAATATCATAAAAAAGGGCAATAAAAACACATACATTTTGAAACAAAAATAAATAAATACTAAATAAAATTGAAGAAATGTGGTTCTTATTTAATTATCTGATTTCAATAAACCAAGAATCGGTAAATTGGTCAAGTGTGTCTGTAACCACATTTGACCCATCAATTTTTGCAGCTAAATTTTCGTACATAGCTGGAATAAGAAATTCCCCATTCGTTAACCCAAGAGTGTCAGGAACTGTGTAAAACGGCCTCGGATCGTCCTTTTCTTCCCCGACGTCCAGGTCGATGTCCATTGGATGAACATCGTGGTCAATAAATTTTAATGGCAACCCCTCGCCTTGGCTGCTTACATATTTCATTTCTCCCCCGACCTCAATGCCGAAAACAAAGGCGAGGTTTGAGGTTACGGTCGATGAAAGTTTCCAAAAGAACAGATCGCCGTTACTGCCTGATTCGGCTCGAACACGTCTTGTACCTCCCCAGGAGCGATTGGAAGTGCTGTGTAAGATGTCGCACGGAACTTTATCGGTGACATTCGTCACAAATTGGCCTTCAATTAGCACAGGATCGGGAATTAATTCTTCCACAATTCGAGGCTCCTTAGAGTCGCGCTCTATAAACTCGAGCCCCTCGATAAGAAAATTGGACAAATCCGACGTTGTGGTTTTTTCAGACCCTTCAAATACCTCATTGGACAACAGGCGTCCGGGTTTGCCTCGAAGTGAAACTTTGTTCATCCCGGTAGTAATCGACGACTTCTTGCGTTTTTCAATGCTAATGCTTCGTTTTGCGCTGGTGCTGCTGTGTTGACGGCACACTCCTTTCAAGTTGTCAGCGTTTGATGAGTTTCTTGAGTTTCGTTTGTTCTCTAAATGTATTTGGCAAAAGTTTTAAATTACTGCGTTAATAAAACGTGTTGCTTGTGTGCCAAGCGAATTTTTTTTACAAATTTTATTACTTATTACATCAAAATACGAAACAAAAACTTTTTTGTCACGTATTTGGCAAATCCAAGAGATGTTTTATCATAATGACAAATACCTCGGCCTCTGCTTTTAAGAACTTGTTCTCTTTTATCTTTTGTCATTTCTTTTTCTTCGATGAATGCACTGTAGACTTGCTAATAATTTAATTTGTGAGTTTGGGTTGTGTTCAACTATACTCTTACCGTCTAAAGCTCTGTTTTTATATAGCGGTACTAACAATACGTCACTTCAAGTATTACCTCATCGTCTTTCTCTCTCTCTTAGCTTACAATACAATACGCTTCAGTAGGCAAAGAAAAAATACTTTTTTACGTCACCGTTCGTGCAATGTCTTAAGAGTGCCAATCGACACGTTTCGGATATGTTGTTTTGCTATTGTCATTATTTATTGAAGAAATTGTAGAATCTTCTAGCTGTTTGACATGACGTCATACTAAATACCATCAACCTTTTTTGTTTTCGAAATTATGTTTACAGTTAAGCTACGTAGTCGATAGCAATAAAAAAGTACAAACATAAGACTAGTTTTACAACCTGCGAAACGCCATAAGCCTTCTAAATTTTATGTACCATTTGAAACTACTCATCTTTAGTATGAGATAATGACATATTGGTATCGTTATTTTAAATAAAAACATAGCTTTCTTTAAGTTGTTATGAGTATTTTGTTAATTTTTAATATTACGAAATAAGTTTCGATTTTTCTTTAAATAAAAAAAATTTGTTTAATTAAGTAAAATGTTCTTTCGATTACTAATTTTTGGGGAATTTTTGTGATATAATATTTTATTTAAATATTTTTTCTTTACTAACGCCTAAACGTTACTTTTTTTTATCTTAAAACTTAATTAGGTCGCAAAATAATTAGGCAAAAAAAATAACAGCAACTTCTTTTAAGACGTAATTTATCTAAAGTCGTTGTTATTATTAGGAAATTACGTCAGAATTATTGCAAAATATTACCATTTATGGTGTTACTTGTTTATTTGTTGATATATAGTAAGAATATTTATAGTGTATGCAAATGTGCATGGCTTAAAAATAGGTTGTTCCCAATCTATGGAAAATTCCCTAAAAGTTGCTAAAAATAAGATTTTATTTCGAATGGGTAATTGTTTAGAATATGAGATGAGACAGATGCGTCAAACTAAGTTTATTTGGCACTTTACAGCTATTTAAAGGTATTTAAATGAGTAATATATATACGTATATTCAAAATACAGAATGATATATATTTTATTATTTTATTTAAAACCAATAAAAAACAATTGCCTGTCTGCGACTTGATAAATTATTTCGATTGAAATAAACCCAATCTATTTTAAATTTAGTTATTACGGAAGTTGATTTACCACAAAAGGCAAAAATTTGTGACATTACGCGGCTGCCCAAGCTAGTAAGCTTTTTTTGGTGCGAACAAAAAAGTTAATTTTCGTTGAATTCAAAACCTACTGGTTTCTATATATAAAATTTATGCAAAAGAGTCGCTTTTTATAATGATTATGTCACTTTTTTTTTGTATATATCTTTATCTTCGATGTGGGAAAGTCGAATGCTCGACTTAAACATAGAGTAACAACTGTTACTCCGACCCAGCCTCGAGTTGCTTTTAGCAGTTTGGAATATTATAGATTATAATTGCCCGGTAATAATGCTGCTGATTAAATGCTGACTCAGCAGGAGTTCATACCGTTTATAGTTCCTTACTCAAGGGCGCTACAGCATGAGAGTAGTGGGGATTAAACCCACGACCTCATGGTGGTGTAGCAAGTGTTCTTACCACTGCACCACGCTGCCCACTTAATCACGTTTAGTGATTAGAACTATTTTTATATGATACCCAACACAATTGTTGGATATATATTACGTTTTAAGCAAAACTTACTGTTCTAACAGGTAAACTTTGCTTCAGTGACACTCAGTTGACCTGTCTTTTTCTTGTATGTGTTTGTCAGCCAATATCAACCGTTTTTGGCTGGTAAATTTTCAAAATTAACAACATAACCTTAATTTGTTAGAATTTTTTTAATACAGCCTACCTAATTAAAGATACTTTAAAAAGAGAAAATCTCTTATATAATATGGCAAAATATTGCTTTTCATGCTAAGTTTGTTTTCTGCAAAAAAAAAATTAAAAAAAAGGTACAACAAACGGCTCAGAAAGGGCAAAATAAGAATATTTCCCTATGTTTTCTAGCGTATGAACTTACGACGAAGACGTTGTGCAAACGTGACTCGCGAGCGTAGGGACTTTTCCTATTTACAATATTTTAATTGCAAATCCCGATATCTCGAAAACTACTTGACCAATTTTTAAAATATTGATATCCTCGTGCAAGTTGGAAAAAAAAAAAAAAAAAAATTCCAACATAATTAAAAAAGATCATTTGGGACCGAACCATCTCTTTAAAGATTGGCGTTAATTTAATTTTATACGCATTTCTTTTCTGCCTTTCGCTAAACGTGCTCATTGTAGAAAAGTATTTGTGGTTGGGGTACTCCTTTTTTACTAATTAAAAAAATGACCTTTCGTCAACAATTATAAAAAAAATTATTTTTTTCTTATTTGATTTAGAAAATTTCCGAAATCCTTTGTTTATTCTAGAACCATTTGATATTTCACATAACGCTTACATAGAATGCTTGGTAAATCCCTTATTGCCTTATTAATTATTGCTGGAAGGAAATTAAAAGACGACTTTATATTAACAACTAACTACAGCTTGCATAGTCCTTTAATTAATACTTTTTTAAATAAAAATGACATATTATTACACTTTTTTCTACATACTTAAAGAATTTGACAACTATTAGACTTTAACTTAAGATCCATATCTTTAAACCATGTAACATACCCAATGATATATAATAAGTGCTTATTATATATCATTGAACATACCTGTTTAATTGTTCAAACGTTGCCAATGTAACTTTTCAAAATAGGAAGGTTTATGTCTGACAGTCAATTACTATTTACAAACTTTTAAACGTTGCAACAACAGTCAGTTATCCTAAACAGTATTGAACTTTAATTGCTTGTTTTTCAATTTAAATAAAGTGGCATTTTATCACGTGTATACACATGCAGTAGGTGGTAACCTGGCAAACCTAATCATCAATTTTTAAATTAATTATATTATGTTTCTATGTAAATCCCTTGTTACAAGTAAATTTAGTTCACTTATTCTGCAAGTTACTTTTGCGTTTTATTATTGATTAAATATTTTATTACACAATATATAGAATAATAAATATAATGCTAATGTAAGTGCGTTTATACAATTATAAATATTTTAATAAAAGGCCAATCGCATAGAATCATACCAAGTATGGATTATATTTTCTTCTTACATGAATTTCACAAGAGCCAGCACTAAAATCTCCAAGGCAAGTCTAAAAAATGGTTACTGTTACTATATTATGTACAAAACACAAAGCAGTCTTACCCCTACGGATCAAGATATTGCCTTTGTTAATACTTATTTATACTTAAACATTAAAACTATAACAACATTCAATAGAAAAAAATGTGGAAACAAACATTAGGCCATAGTGGGATCGCGTTGCTACCATAGTTATATCCGAGGAGGATGTGGTGCTTACATTCGATGGTGTGGTGGTTGCCTAAATAAAACAAAGCCAACGTTTAAAACTACAATACTTGTAAATGAATATTTTAACAAAAAAGTATGTTATTGAACATATTTTTAAATAAACGGCTACGTGCTACCAAAGGTGAAATATTAGGCTCTACGCTAATTTCTTGAGGGAATTTTGTTGTAACAACCAAAATAAAATTTTTAAATCAAGTTACTGCATAGGTCATACATTAACAAAATAGGTTGTGGTTTCCAATGGTAAAAGTTCTCCAATTGTCTTGTCATTGTTAAATGGAAACCGATCATCAGGCATACAAGAAGAGGGAAATGCATTCCCTGAAGTTACATTTGCACCCTCCAGGCTTTCACCTAATAAACAAATATAATCGTGGAATTTATCTATTTAACATTTATTTTATGTAAAGGTACAAACATGTAAAAGTATAATAAATCTAAGCTGAAGCTTGAATACCTTGCTCCACAATTTCCATAACCATCATCATTCCGACATCTTCGTGAAATAAGATGTGGCAATGAATAACGACTGTTCCAATGTACTGATTTGGTACAAATCTTATCTATGAAATATGAATATTTAACAAACTATTTTTTAGATAATTACATAATATTAAAACAAAAAATATGCTTACAGTAATGTTTGACAAGGGTGGCACCCATAACACATCTCTCCAATCACCAGCTTGAGCGTAACCAAGAGTTCCTGGTGCCGAGATATTTTGCCACCTTTGATCATGTCCTAAATATTCCAGTGAATCATTAGGAATGTCAATTATTGCCGATTCTGTACAGAAAAAATTTTAATGTTAGTAAACTCTCCTTACCGAAATAGGCAATTTATTTGTACCGTCATAGTTGCTATGCTGATATAAACAAGTTTCGTTTTGTTGATTAAAAAGCCTCCAATCGCCTTCGTTATTATAATTCATAAAAGGTCCCGTGTAGTTGTTGTAGCTTATTACCTAAACAATAAACAAATTAAGAAGTCACAATATTGATTATGTATTTTTTTTTATTTATATTTAAAGTTTTTCTCACTTGAAATGAGTTAATGTGGATGTGGATGGGGTGCGCGGTTTGTGTTCCAGCATTTGTTAAATACCACTCCTGTGTCTTGTTTACTTCGATCTTGTATCTGCACGTCATGAAAATAAATTTAACATCCACGCACTTAACCGTTAAAAAAGGCAAATGCCATTATTAAATCCAAGTAAAACCTATCGGACTTTTAGAGTAAATCTGAATACCTAAAAAATGTATCATCAGAAAAAGAATCTCGGTTCAGTGTCAGTTGTTCATTAGCTTCGATAACAAATCTGCCATGAAGGTCTTCTTGTGGCACATTTCTTAAATCTCCAACAAACCAAGGTCGTTCTGGCAAGTTACTGGTTGGAATTACGGTGTTAGCTGGGGTTCCGGTAACATTTATTGTCATCAATAATTCTGTGTATGGTACACTGTTCCCTAACGAAGCATCAGTGTTCGCTGGTAGGGGGTTTGACTTAAGCTACAACGCATATAGGTTAAAAAAGTAACAACGCACTTGAACAAATTTGTTATTGCTTACCTGATATATACCAGGGTTATTGCATACTACCAGCCAATCTGTTCTACTTGAAGCAACAATGAATCCCTTTCCTAATTTGGGAGGTCTTGGTGCATCAAGATATACCCCATCAAATGCAATCTCGCGAACTTCGCAAGCAGGATTAACACCATTTTCGTCCAAAATTTCAGGAGCCAAAGTAGTTGAACTTGATCCAGCATTAGCCATTCTAAAACCAATATGTCATGGTTTTACATTGCCTAAAATTTTATTTTAAATGGCACTATAAAAAAGCAAATTTTAGTTACCTAAAACGCTTTATTTGCCCAGCTTCCATTGTCAATACAGGCTTTAGTTGGCCATTTACAGTAAAGAAGTTGATGTTATTTGACGTATTTGTCAACCATTCACCAAAGGTTTGGTTGTTTACGTCAGTTACAATATCGTACAGGTTACTAAAGAAAAAATAGATTTTTGTTCAATATTAAAAACCAAGTAAAGTCTGATTCTATATTAACTTAAGTGCTACTTACAATCCAACTCTGTCTTCGGAATCTTTCTGCAAGTCAATAAATCCGCCTCCTGAGTAAAATAAAGTAGGCTGAAAAAGCAGCTGAATGTCGTGTTGACAATTGTTTGGACAAGAAACATTTTGAATAAAATCTGGTACACTTGGATCGGTTGGATCTTCCACTATTATCATACCTGCCATGCCGCTATTAACCTTAATATATGAAACAATAAGCTAAAACTTTCATTCAAGCAAAAACTGCAATATTTTTTAATTAGTTTTAATATTTAAACTCATACAATTATTGAAGTAGTTACAGTAAAATGATTTACCTGTTTTTTCCAAGATTTTAAAGCTGAAATTAATGCCCTAAAAATATTATATTTTTTACAAAAACAAACCAGATGTTTACTTGTAAATTTGTTGAGCCATGTACATGAGGATGGTACCAATATGAACCAGAAGGATTTTCAGGGTTAATGTCATAGACATAGGAAAAATTTCCATTAGGATTTGCCATTACAAATACGTTATCAGCCGGAGCCTGTAACACAAAATGCTTTGGTAAAACTTTAGTTATATTCCCTTTCTCAAGGACTAATAATTATGGCATTGTAACCATATATTAAAAATAGAATAAAAAAAGTAATATGTTGATGCATTTTACTTTGCTGCCAATATGAAGACCATGTGTATGTAGGTTGGTGGTATTAGGTAGGCGTAGTTCGTTGACTGGTAGCTTCTTTTCCGGTTCATTCAAGTTATTTATCTGTAACAACATAATATATTTCTTTTAGCTGATTGATATATCATGTTATTTGGTTTAAAATGCATTTTGTTTTCCAATGGTTAATCAAATGCAAAAATTGATATGGCAATCGTGATAGTTTACGATACAAGTTTCATACCAATGCAACTTCCAGGTGATCTCCCTTTTTAATTTTCCAGGTTTGCGACGGTACTCTGTTGTTAAACATTCTTCTTGGCAACACCATCCAATCTATTTGAAAGTCGTCAATATCCAGCACGATGTCGATCTTGAGCGAGCCGTTAACTGAAACAAACTCTTCGGGTTGACGTAGAGGTTCTCCCCCTGTGTAGATTAAGAAAAGATCAATTAAAATAAAAAATATATGAAACAGAAAAAAAATCATAAGTTTGGTTTTTAGTTGCACATTTTGTATTTATTTGTATATTTATTTTATTTGCCATAATAACCTAGTAGGTTTGATTCGAAATGAATCAAAAGGAAGTTATTGACGCTAAAGTTCCTCCAGGATATTGCTACCATATTCCGGTGCAAAGGTAAAACGAACAAACGACAGGAACAACAAACAATTCAAAACAAAAGACATAACAAACACGTTTAAATACAATACGAGAAATAAACATTTATTTAAAACTGTTAAGTTAATTTTTTGCATTTACGCTTTACAGTCAAAATTTTGATAATTAAATTTACAATTCTATATATTTACGTTATAAAATTAAAACAAAAATAACATTATGCATTTCTTTTTGCTTAATATGTAAAAACAACTAATGCAAACTGTTAAGTATTTCTATACATGATAAATGTTAAGATTTGTAATTGTTACCTTTAAGCTCGCACGGTGATTGGTATGAACATTGGCTTAAGCACGGAACTGCGCAAAAAGAAACAACAGCGATATATACAAAAAACCGCATACTTAAATCTAAAAGCATTCACAAAACGAATCTTTAAAAATTTACTTCCTTTAACGCTTCTAACTTTTTCGTAACAAACTGGCAATGGTTAGTTGAGTCTGGTATGTACCAATGTTTATTTATTCTACAATTTTAACTCTTTTAAACCTACTGTAACAAACAACTGTGTTACCAAACGTCATTTAAAGTGATGTTTTCCAGATCATATGACATTTTCAATAAAAATTTCAGACATGCACGCAAAAACTTTTAAAATAAGATATATATGCATTAAAGATAGATTTAGCGAGTTAAGTTTATGGCATAATACTATGCCGGAAAAATCCTTGCTCTATATTGCCCTCTGCCGGAAAGGGGAAATTTGTAAAGTCAGTAACTTTTGTCCACAGTTGGCCTTTAGTTTAAATAGACCCCTACATAAAAAAGACCTACTTAGTTAAATACCTACTTAATAACATGAAAATTGTATTTATTTAGTTTAAAGCAATCAAATCTCATTTATTATGTACAAAAATTGGATTAATTTGAGAAAAACGCAATACTGACACATACAAAATAAACAACCATCTTTATATTACATAAACACTCATAAAAACTTATAAAAGCGCTGTTTTTCTTAATTTGTTTAGTAAGAATTAAGTTTATAACAAATAATAACATTAAATCCCAAACAGCCGTGGTAACTAATACCTAAATATATAAAAATTAATAAAACCAAAACGGCCAGCGTAGGCTAGTTTTCAAAAGGTGGTAATTCGAACTCAAACACATCAAAATGAATTTAGCTGATTTAGAAATAGAATTAATTACACAAGTTGTATTGCCTACGCGTTTTTTACGCAATTCAATGTACCGGAATTAAGTATGCAAATCAGAAATATAATATTTAGAAATGTATTGGTAAGTATCTCCTAAAAAGAAAACAATGGGATCATATTTCGCTTACTATTGTTGATAGAGAGATTCTCATATTATAATCGAAAAAGTTTACCGCAGATATCATTATAATGTGACTTGTATGGGTAAAATTTAAATTTAAGAAAGATGGGTTTTAGATTAAAAAATAAAGAAATTAACATACAGTTAATAAAACAAAGCACACACAATTAAAAATACATAAAAACTCTATATTTAAAACGTATGTACATATTCAGCCGAACTTAAGCGTTGGCTTTATTTAAATAAATTGAAATGCCATCATCATAGCTATTTGTAATAAAACCCTGAAAAAATTAACATACATTGTTAAATGCTACAACAAAGTTTTTATATTTAGATAGATTTAATTGGTGTTTTGTTTAATAATTGTTTTGTTTTTAAAATAATGTGTTAATTTTCACTTACATTCTATCAGGATAGAAACGAGTCGTTCTACTAAGCTAAATAAAAATCGTCATAAGTTAATTTTTTTTATTTTAGTTCTTTAATTGTGTTAACGGCAACAACCCAATACAAGTTATAGCCGGCATATATATATTATTTTAGTTAACTCAGTTTAATTTGTATTTGTTACACGCAAAGAATGCTAAATTTACCACCATAGTTTCTCCTATTGTTAGAGGATTATTAAACGGGAATCGATCGTTGAGCATACACGACGAAGGGAATGCATTTCCCGAAACCACGTTTGCACCTTGTAGGCTTTCACCTAAAACATATCACATAAGAAAACTTACACAAAGAGGTATTCAGCACTTTAAAATTGAAATGTATATAACAAATTTAGCGAAAGTTAACCTTGTTCTACAATTTCCATAACCATCATCATTCCGACATCCTCGTGAAATAAAATGTGGCAATGAATAACAACCGTTCCAGTGTATTGATGTGGTACAAATCTTATCTAAACAATTATAAATATGTGACAAAACGTAAGCTTTGTTCTTATCTAATACATTTCAAAAAATACAGTATGCTCACAGTAATGTTTGACAAGGGTGGCACCCATAACACATCTCTCCAATCACCAGCTTGAGCGTAACCAAGAGTTCCTGGTGCCGTGATATTTTGCCATATTTGATCGTGTCCCAAAAACTGAAGTGGGTCTTCAGGAATATTAATTATTGCCGATTCTGCACACAAAAATGTAAGGTATTTTAATGATTACAAATATCTTTTTTAATATATAGGCCTTAATAATCTCAAAACCACCGTCGTAATTGCTGTGCTGGAAAAGGCAGGTATCATTTTGTTGGTTAAAAAGCCTCCAATTGTCTTCGTTACTTTCCATGAACGGTCCTGTGTATTCGTTGTAGCTTATTACCTACATAAAAAAATAAACTTAAATTATATTCATAAAAATATACAAACTTCAAATAAGAAATGTTAAAGGTAAAATCCTATACTTGATATGAATTTATATGAATATGGATAGGGTGTCCGACTTGTGTTCCCGCATTTGTTAAATACCACTCCTGCGTCTTGTTTGATTCGATTTTGTACCTAATTATTTAAATAATGGATTTAGTTACTATATGATAAAAACTTGATTGTACTTTTTTTTATGGGAGTAATTACCTGAAGTAAAATGGAGTAGAAAAAGAATCTCGGTTCAGTGTCAGTTGCTGATTAGCTTCAATTACGAATCTGCCATGAAGATCTTCTTGTGGCACGTTTCTTAAATCTCTAACAAACCAAGGTCGTTCTGGCAAGTTACTTGTTGGAATTACGGTGTTAGCTGGGGTTCCGGTAACAGTTATTGTCATCAACAATTCTCTATATGGTGAGCTGTTTCCCAACGAAGCATCAGTGTTCCGTGGTGGAGGGTTTGACCTAAGCTAAAAAAAAACTTGCGAGGTTAATATTTAAAATCAGTAGCCTATTTACGAAACGAAATTTGTTTTAATTTACCTGATAACTTCCTGGTTGATTGCAGACAACTAGCCAATCTGTTCTACCTGAAGCAACAATGAATCCCTTTCCCAATTTGGGAGGTCTTGGTGCATCAAGATATACCCCATCAAATGCAATCTCGCGAACTTCGCAAGCAGGATTAACACCATTCTCGTCCAAAATTTCAGGAGCTAAAGTTATCGAACTTGAGCCAGCATTTACCATTCTTAAATTGATACATTGAATTGTTACTTACTATAAAATAGTGTGGCAATAATTTAATTTGTGATTTAATTGCAAAAAGTAAATTCAAATTACCTAAATCGTTTTATCTGTCCAGCTTCCATAGTAAATACAGGCTTTAGTTGGCCATTTACAGTAAAAAAGTTGATGTTATTTTGTCTATTTGTCAACCATTGACCAAAAGTCTGATCGTTGACGTCGGTCACAATATCGTACAAACCACTAAAAAATGCATTTAAGGGGCATAAGATGTGGTTAACAGTTTAAAATATTTTTAACTTACAATCCAACTCTGTCTTCGGAATCTTTCTGCAAGTCAATAAATCCGCCTCCCGAAAATAATAAAGTAGGTTGAAAAACCAGTTGTATATCGTGTTGACAATTGTTTGGACAAGAAACGGCTTGGATGTAATCTGGAACACTTGAATCGGTCGGATCTTCTATTATTATCATACCTGACATGCCACTGTTAACCTGTCAATCATTGCTCCAAAAATTTTAAATTATTTTAAGTTTAGGCTATTTTAAATAAACCAAATCTTAGTTTTTTAAGAATCCATTTTATTAGTTAAATTACAGTGTTTTTTTACATCTATAGTTTACCTGTATATTAGTTGAGCCATGTACATGGGGATGATACCAATATGTGCCAGATGGGTTCTCAGGGTTTATATCATAGACATAGGAAAAATTTCCATTGGGACTGGCTTCCACAAATACGTCATCACTTGGTTGCTAAAAAAAACATTAGTACGATTTTCTTGTGATGTGTTTATTTATTAAATACCTATTTAAGGTTGTTAAAATTTGACTGTTACATTACTTAAATATACCAATTTTCTGTTATTGTAAAAACTGAAATAGAAAATTTAAATCATTGCATTTTACCGCACTACTAATATGAAGACCATGTGTGTGAAGGTTTGTGGTATTAGGAAGTCGAAGTTCATTTACGGGAAGCTTTTTTTCAGGCTCGTTCAAGTTGTTTTTCTATATAAAATGTTCGTAAACAAAAAGTTTATTTTTTTAATCATCTTGACATGGTTTGGTTAATAGTATATTTACATTTAACAATATACAATTATGAATATAACCAGTTCGGTTTTTATATTAACACTCTTATTTTTGTTAGAATATTTTATTAAGTTTACCAGTAAAACTTCAAGATGGTCTCCTTTTTTAATGCGCCAAGTTTGCGACGGAACTCTGTTGTTAAACATTCTTCTTGGCAACACCATCCAATCTATTTGAAAGTCGTCAATATCCAGCACGATGTCGATCTTGAGCGAGCCGTTAACTGAAACAAACTCATCGGGTTGACGTAGAGGTCTTCCTCCTGCGTAGGTTAAAAATAGTGTTAAAAAAACAAAAATATGTTGCAACTAAAATAATTAATAAATTGTTATTTGTTTGTTAATTTAATTAGAAAAGAGGGTGACTAAAACACAATATATCTTATCAGACTAGTATTTTACATGTATGTAATATAAAAATATATCGTCTATATATATTGTTACCTTGAAGCTCGCATGGAGATTGATACGAACATTGACTCAGACACGGAGCCGCACAAAAAGAAGCGACAAAAATGAAGGGAAATAAAATAAAAAACATACTTATATCTTACTGGTATTCATAGAATATTGTATAATTCTTTAACCTTTGTAGTCATTTAAAGTTTTTTAGTTTGATTTTTTATTGTTGAATTATTTATTTTAGTTTTAAATAATGTAGAAATATTAAGTCCTACACCAAAATAGTTTATCTTAATAAACTTTTAAATTTTCTTAAGGTGTTAATTTTAAATCTCAAACCTATAAACTGATAAACTCAGTGAGATGCTCTGTTTTTATATTACCCGATTGCTATAAGTTCTCATCTAATTCTCTATCGTCCTCTAGCGAAAAATTGCAACACATTTTTTTTTAAATTAAAACTGTTACAAATGTACGATATGTGCAAGAAACTGCATTTAAAACATCAACAACCTTTTTAGAACACCGTCAATTTTTTATTATGATATAAAGTTAAACAAGCAACATACTACTTTCCAATTCTTTCCTTTTTAACCTAAAATTTTACTCGTAAGTCAGTTACTACAATATCTACAACAACAACAACATATAAAAGTCATGCTTTACAGCTAAAAGCTAATATCAACTACTTAACTACAAGATAGATTTAAAAGCTTCTGTCTTTTAACTTCACCAGCGCACCTACAGATACATAATTTATTTCATTTTACCTATCTCACTTTTAGAATTAATAAAATCGCGCTAACCTTTTTCGGCAACCCCGGTGATGTCACAGAGGAGCTGTTGATGTAAGTGACGTCAGACTTAGATGGTGTCACGCTCGTGAAAAAGGCCATGCTCTGAGTCGATCTTCGGTACTTCTTCATGAACGCTCTTCGCACATCATCATTTCGCAGGCAATGTAGAACGAATATAGCGACTCCCTAAAGTTAGAAAATCTTTAAAATCGCAAAGTAAATAAAATTTGATTGCCATTACTTAAAATTTGTTACTTATGTTCCTATGATATTTGGGAACGCGCTATAGTTATAAAAAACTAACTTGCAGGGAGTTGAACACAGCAAACAGATAAAGAAACCATTTTGTTGCTTCATTAACTGCTAAAGCACCCAATAACCACGTTACACCGAACAATGGAGTTAAAACAGCGATTGCTCTCAAGGTCCGTTTAGTTCGTTCCCATTCTCCACTCTTAGCGTTTGTTTTTAGTTTTAAAAACACTTGAACGATCATGCCCATTAGAATAAGGTTTATCTGTGTAATTTAAAAGGATTAACAATATTTAAATTTTAATTTAACATTTTGCGTAAATGCTAACCGCCTGGCTTAAAAAACTAATTGTGTTTTGAATTAAAATAAAAAAAAAACAAGACTAAAATATCTTACTATAATGAATCCTAAAGCTGGTCCAATAAAAGCCCAAGTTAGTCCATTTCTAATAGAGAGCCAGCAACCTTGATCAGTTCCGTAACCTTCATAACCAGCAGCAAGCGAAATTCCTACTACTATTAGAGGTAGCACCCAACCAAATACTAATTCCAATATTTTCAGTTAAAAAAAAATGTTTCAGATTAAAATATGTTTTAAAAAACTTACTTTAAATTTAGAATAGCTTACCTATCATTAAATTAAAGTTGACCTGGCCATTTACAGCACGAACTGACTGATAATAGAGTAGAATTCCTTCCATCAGCATCCAAGAGAACGAGGCCATGAAGAAGAAATGAAGTAAAATTGCGACTGCTTTACACTGTGGCTGTTAAAATTTAACTTAATATTAATTGTTCTATTGTATACCTAGCTTTAAACTTACTGTTCCAATGGGTATTCGTGTTCCAATCAGTAGAACGATCTGTCCAAGACATAGAGTTGTGGCTAAGTTCAAATGCAGAACAACGCGCTAAACGATTCAGATATAGTGTTATTGTATTTAGTTAAATTGTCATCATATGAGATTACTTAGCGTTATCTTAAACCTTGATTTTGGTTAGTCTTAGATACAGAAAAGTGAAGATAGTTAGTAGAAGAGCAGTTATTGAAGTCCCACTTCCAACATAAGTTATCACGTTAAAGAATTCTTGCTCCCTGTCAGTAAACTTAAAGAAATGAATGAATTATTATTTTTTTTCTTTAATAGTGAAATTAATATAGGTTTAAATTTACTTGTAAATCGGTGTGCAGAAACAACATGGCAAAAGATGTGTTGTGATTGCACGAACAGCTGATATGCGTCGTATTCTCCGATGTAACAACACACCCAGAATTAGACCAAATGTCGTCCGAAGAATCAATAAAAGCACATATAGCTTCTGTGATTTCACCACTCTGCTAAAATAACAAAAAAACAATCAAATTAAATATAAATGATGTAAAGGTAATGTAGAAAAGGTAATAAAATTTTAAAATACCTCAAACTTTCTAAAAGTCATTTCTACAGAGACGTCGTTTGTAGAATTTTCCCCGTTATGCAAAGAAACTGATTGCAAAACACTTCCAAAACTTGCTATTTCCTCTAAAAAAGTACTTCCTGGAAAAACCAGATCCTCGCTTTTGTAAGTCACAAATGTTGCAAAATTTACACTGACGTCATTCGTAACAGTTGTAACTGTGACGTCACCATTTTCTTTTTTTACATGGGGCGTTTAATCGCGTTCCGAAACGGGTTGCGAACGCGACTCTCTCCTATTTTCGCTGACTCACGTATTTGAGAGAATTAAACGGATTCGAAACGCGTTGCGGGAACCCGTTCGTAACTGCTAGGTTCGCAGCAGGGAAATGCGTTCGTAGAATATTTTTCTTATAACAGCTTTTATGGACGTTATTTTAATTACTTTTTTTAATAGTTTTACGACTGCCTGCTGGGAATGCTTTGAAAATGCAGCAGTTTTCCATTAATTTTGTTTTAGTAGGCGACAAACCGGCGATTGCCTGCTGTGGGCAGAGAAGTTAAAGTAGGCTAAAGCAGTTAGGTTTCTTACATATAAAAACTAGTTTTAAATATTTTTGTTTTAGTTGACTTCTAAATAAAGTGTATTTGTAAGTATCTAGTACAAGTGCCTGTGTTTATACATAAACAGTTTTAGTCAAGCAATTAAGGAATATTACTTAAATAGCCAGCAAATTTTTAAGAAAGTTTTGTATTAAGATTTTATTAAATAAATAACACTTTAAAAATATGGAAATGCAAAAGAAAAGAAAATCTCCAACTTTCTGGAGTGCAGAATTTATTCAAAGTCTACTTGATGTAATGATTGAAAAAAATGTCCTCGGCCTTATTGATCGCAGGGGACAAAGAAATGACGTTATTTTTAAAGAAATAGTGTATGAAATAAAAAAATACATCCCCAATTTACACTTAACAGGTATAATACTGTTTCTTAAATTTTAAAACTTTTAGAAAAAAAATATTAGAATTTAGACATGTTGTATTTACCCAAATTATAATATGTAGCCTAAATTATAATTTTCTTTATTCGTTTATTTTTAGCAACGATTGCAGAGAAAAATGGAAGGGGTTAAAGCGGTTGTATTACAACAAAATAAAGGATTTAAAAAAATCCGGGGCTAGTGGCCAACCAAGAAACTGGGTCCATTTCGATAAAATGGACCAATTATTAAAAGCAAGGTCTAAATCTCAGGTGATTTTATTTGCTTTTAAATAAATGTTTTACGTTAGCCTATTCAAAATGTTATTGTAATGTTACTTTAATCTTATGTAATTCATTAGGCATTAACTTCAAAGGATGTCGTGGATGCCTTTGAACAGGCAAACGAGGATCCGCCGGAATTTTTGGATTTAACTGCTGAAGAAGTAAATCCCCAGGAAGGTAAATCATATTAAAAGTTTAATGTGTGCCTATCTTGTTAGACCACCATGTAACCAAATTTTTATTTTAGAAATATTTGTTTTAACTGAAGAGCCACAGGACTCTTCTTTTAATGTCCCACCTAATTCAATGTCGGAGCAACCTGGCACATCGACTTTTGATCGACCAATGCCTACAACTCCTGATCAACCGGGTCCTTCGAGATCCGGCTCATCAAAAAAAAGGAGTCATAAAAGAAGTGGGTGCATTTTTTTAAATACATATTTTGTGAAAAAGACATAATGAATTTTTAATTAAAAAGTTGATTTAAAACTTTTTTATTTTTCAGAAATTACTAATGAGACCGACACAGAAATAATTAAATTTTTCAAAGAGCAGGCCGAAAAAGACCGAGAAGATGCTCAAAAAAATCGCGACATGTATGAGCGACAGTCTGAAAAAGATAGGGAAAGTTTTGAAAAAATGTTTACTTATATGGGCAAAATTTTTAAAAAATAGGTTATGCAATATGTTTTTGTGTTTGTGTGATTTTTGGTTTAGTTTTTATTTTTCTTCTTTTATTTTTCAGTGTTTTTTAATGCAGTAGTACCTCAAGTGTTTTTATTTTAAACTACCTTGCCGAAGAATACAAATTTTTTATTTTTTTAATCTTTTTTAATAAAATTTAGTGTTCAATTGGATTATTTATTTTATTTACATATATACTTTAACGAATACTGGACTGGCGAAGTGGTAAATTTGCAGTTACATAGTTTAATAAAGCATTTCTACACCTTGTACCTTCTGAATCAAGAACTGTACAAGGCCTTGTAGCTGGCTGGACTTGAGAAATAGTTTGCTCACTCAAGGTTGTAATTGGTGTGTTTTGTGCTTCACATATATTGTGCAATATGCAACACGCTGATATAATTGCCTTAGCAAACTTAATATTGGTATCAATTTTTTTCCCAATTATTCTCCACCGTGCTTTTAACCTTCCGAAGCTATTCTCCACAGCTATTCGCACCGAGCTGTGATAGCAGTTAAATGATTCCTTTTCTTCGGTAAGGTTTTGACCAATAAAAGGCTTAATCAGCCATGGAAGTAAAGGGTATGCAGGATCACCCAAAATAAGCAAGGGCACCTCGACTCCTTCAATGTTTATGGGACACTGCAACAATTTGTATATCAATTTTTTATGTAAATGAAACATTATTTTAAAATTGCATTAAACAACCAACCTTTGGTAGTTTATGTTGAAATTTGTACAACCCTGACTCCCTGAAAGCTAAGGCATCATGAGAGCTTCCAGGCATTCTTATACTAATATCGCGAAAGCTAAAAAATGATATCTTTTTTAAAAATCTCTGAAAGAACGCTTTAGCAAATACATTTGCAATTTAACTTACCAGCATTTGTCATCAACAACTGCTTGTAGCACCAATGAGTCCCACCCTTTGCGGTTGGTAAAGTCCTTTTTTCCATCATTTGGTGCTGTAACAGAAATGTGGGATCCATCGATACTACCCATAACCTAAAAAATTAATACATTTTTTTAATAAAAAAAATTAATACAATTTTTTTTTTTTAAAAACATTTAAGGTTTTTTACCTGAGGAAAATAATTTCGAGCTTGAATCCTTTGAGCTATTTGTTTAGCCTCTTCTTCTTCAGGCCAGTAAATGTAATCTCTCAACTTTCTGTTAATTGCAGCACAAAACCTGAACAATAAAAATTGTAATGAATAAACACAAGAAAAGTTTTAGCTTGGTGTAACAAAAGTTGCTTTAACCAACGGATGATATTAGTAATGTTAAAAAAATCAATTACATTTTTAAACAGTTGTAAACTGATGGGGCACTAACACCAAACAAGTTTCCGACCGTACGATATTCTGCAGCAGATGCAAGTTTGTAAATTGCTATCGCAATTCGTTTGTCAGTTGGTATTGGCGACCGAACTGCTCTATCATCTGTATTAAAATATAACTTTCATAAAGCAAAATAGTAGCTAAATATCTATGCAAATGTTGTGTTGTGTTAAATTTCAGCCTACCCGGCTTCATATCAACCAAAATCTTTTCCACTATTTGTTTAAAGGTGGAGGGCTTCATCCTAAAGTTAGTAACCCATTGTGCGTCAGTAAACGTTGGCACAACATTCTCCCACCAATCGGCAGACCTAATAATAAACACACATTACACTTTAGCATACTGTTTCTACATTTTGACAAAAATATTATTTGTACAAAAATTAACATCACAACGTCTAAACGTACCTGTTGCGCATCCAAATTCTTTTATTATTTCCTCCTCTACGTATGATTCTAGCTAGGTGCCAATACCTAACCCTGGTTCTGCTTTGCCTATCTTTTATATTGGAATATAAATGCTCAAATTTTCTGTTTTTTCTCAGTCTAGAATATTTAAAACTCAAAGCCATGAAGCAAAATAAAGCATACATGTCACTATCCATTGTGTAAATTGTATCGAACTATATGAAACGCGTTTGCAAAGCGCCCATGTAAATATGCCGCTTTTGTGCGTTCGTCACGGTTCGCTAATTCTCTTTTTAAACGGCTTCGTGAAACTGATTCGGAACGCATTTCAGCGCCCATGTAAAAGGGCGACACTCAGTTGACTTGTCTTTTTCTTGTATGTGTTTGTCAGCCAATATCAACCGTTTTTGGCTGGTAAATTTTCAAAATTAACAACATAACCTTAATTTGTTAGAATTTTTATAATACAGCCTACCTAATTAAAGATACCTTAAAAAGAGAAAATCTCTTATATAATATGGCAAAATATTGCTTTTCATGCTAAGTTTGTTTTCTGCAAAAAAAATTAAAAAAAAAGTACAACAAACGGCGTAGAAAGGGCAAAATAAGAATATTTCCCTATGTTTTCTAGCGTATGAACTTACGAAGAAGATGTCGTGCAAACGTGACTCGCGAGCGTAGGGACTTTTCCTATTTACAATATTTTAATTGCAAATCCCGATATCTCGAAAACTACTTGACCAATTTTTAAAATATTGATATCCTCGTGCAAGTTGGAAAAATTTCAACCTAATTAAAAAAGATCATTTGCGACCGAACCATATCTTTAAAGATTGGCGTTAATTTAACTTTATACGCATTTCTTTTCTGCCTTTCGCTAAACGTGCTCATTGTAGAAAAGTATTAGTGGTTGGGGTACTTACTCCTTTCTTACTAATTAAAAAAATGCCCTTTAGTCAATAATTATAAACACAAAAAAATATTTATTTTCTTATTTGTATTTAGAAAATTTCCGAAATCCTTTGTTTATTCTAGAACCATTTGATATTTCACATCACGTTTACATAGAATGCTTGGTAAATCCCTTATTGCCTTATTAATTATTGCTGGAAGTAAATTAAAAGACGACTTTATATCAACAACTAACTACAGTTTGCATAGTCCTCAATTTATACTTTTTTAAATAAAAATGACATAGTATTACACTTTTTTCTACATACTTAAAGAATTTGACAACTATTAGACTTTAACTTAAGATCCATATCTTTAAACCATGTAACATACCCAATGATATATAATAAGTGCTTATTATATATCATTGAACATACCTGTTTAATTTTTCAAACGTCGTCAATGTATCTTTTCAAAATAGAAAGGTTTATGTCTGACAGTCAATTACTCTAATTTACAAACTTTTAAACGTTGCAACAACAGTAAGTTATCCTAAACAGTATTAAACTTTAATTGCTTGTTTTCACAATTTGAAAAAAAGTGGCATTTTATCACGTGTATACACATGCAGTAGGTGGTAACCTGGCAAACTTAATCATCAATTTTTAAATTAATTATATTATGTTTCTATGTAAATTCTTTGTTACAAGTAAATTTAGTTCACTTGTTCTGGAAGTTTTTTTTGCGTTTTATTATTGATTAAATATTTTATTACACAATATACAGAATAATAAATATAATGCTAATGTAAGTGCGTTTATACAATTATAAATATTTTAATAAAAGGCCAATCGCATAGAATCATACCAAGTAAGGATTATACTTTCTTCTTACATGAATTTCACAAGAGCCAGCACTAAAATCTCCAAGGCAAGTCTAAAAAATGGTTACTGTTACTATATTATGTACAAAACACAAAGAAGTCTTACCCCTATGGATCAAGATATTGCCTTTGTTAATACTTATTTATACTTAAACATTAAAACTATAACAACATTAAATAGAAAAAATGTGGAAACAAACATTAGGCCATAGTGGGATCGCGTTGCTACCATAGTTATATCCGAGGAGGATGTGGTGTTTACAGTCGATGGTGTGGTGGTTGCCTAAATAAAATAAAACCAAAACTACAACACTTGTAAATGAATATTTTAACAAAAAAGTATGTTATTGAACATATTTTTAAATAAACGGCTACGTGCTACCAAAGGTGAAATCAATATACAAAAACGGGTTTAATATTGTGTTGACATATAACTTTTGTATTTATACGTCAATAGCGAGAAAAAATGTAATAGGAAAAAAACGACAAAAAAATTATTCCATCAATCTGGATAAAGTTTAAATAAAAAGATATTTAACGCACTCAGCATAAAAAGGGGTAGCTTAGTACAAAGGCACTTATTAAACGCTAAACAATTTTTTAAAACAAAATGACGTGTTACCGGGTATTGTTCGCCAATAGTCAGGTTATTATTAAACGGAAATCGATCATTAGGCATACAAGACGAGGGGAAGGCATTTCCCGAAGCCACGTTAGCACCTTGTAGGCTTTCACCTTTACAAATTGAAAATTATTTGAAGTAATTTTAAGCATCAATTTTTTGCATATAAATGTACAAATGAAATTCAAGTTTGTGTATTAATTGTACGCTTAAACTAACCCTGTTCAACAATTTCCATGACCGCCATCATGCCGAGGTCCTCGTGCAACAAAATGTGGCAATGAATAACAATCGTTCCAGTGTATTGATGTGGTACAAATCTTATCTAAAAAATATATTCAAAAGTTTACATTTCTAAAACAAAAGAGATCGTTTCAAGAATGTTTGACGAAGGTAAACGCTAGTCTGGACAGGTACAAATAAAATACAAACTTTGCACAGAACGTTACATTTTTAAAACAAATAATATGCTTACAGTAATGTTTGACAAGGGAGGCACCCATAACACATCTCTCCAATCACCAGCTTGAGCGTAACCAAGAGTTCCTGGTGCCGAGATATTTTGCCACCTTTGGTCATGTCCCAAAAACCGAAGTGGGTCTTCAGGAATATCAATTATTGCTTCAGCTAAAAGTTGGTAAACATCAAATATTTGTTTAGAAAAAACTTCCTGATAACTTTACGCTAGTAAAATATTAACTTTTTTGAAAGTAAAAAATATTCAAAACTCCTTTACACAGCGTGCTAGCCTGCCTATATAACAAAATGTTGTGCCTTACTGATGTTTGCGTGTTGATAAGTGCATGTTTCGTTTTGTTGATTAAACAATCTCCATTTGTTGTCTGCGTTACTGCTCATAAAAGGACCCGTGTATTCATTATAACTTATGACCTTAATAAAGAACAACGTTTTACGTAAATTAAAACTATAGGTTTTACATAAACGTATGTTTGGTAATATGTTTTTTACTTGGAAAGAGTTGACATGAATATGAATTGGATGTCCCTCGCTTATTCCTGCATTTGTTAAATACCATTCTTGCGTCTTGTTTGATTCCACTTTGTATCTGCGGTGGTTTAAAATCAAGAAAGCTGCTACTATGGTTAGACTATAATATAATCCTGCACTTAATACGGATAAAAAACTAATTAAAATACCGAAAATAAGAGGAATTTGAAAAAGAATCTCGGTTCAGTGTCAGTTCTTCATTAGCTTCAATTACGAATCTGCCATGAAGGTCTTCTTGCGACACGTTTCTTAAATTTCCAACAAACCAAGGTCGTTCTGGTAAGTTACTTGTTGGAATCACGGTGTTAGCTGGGGTTCCGGTCACATTTATTGTCATCAATAATTCAGTGTATGGTAAACTGTCTCCCAACGAAGGATCAGTGTTCGCTGGTAGGGGGTTTGACTTGAGCTACAAGTAAAAACAAATAAAAATCTCAAATATGTGTTTGCTTATAAATAGTTAAGATATAATTTACCTGATATATGCCATGGTTATTGCATACCACCAGCCAATCTGTTTTACCTGATGCAACAATAAATCCCTTTCCTAATTTGGGAGGTCTTGGTGCATCAAGATAAACTCCGTCAAATGCAATCTCGCGAACTTCGCAAGCAGGATTAACACCATTCTCGTCCAAAATTTCAGGAGCTAAAGTTAATAAACTTGAGCCAGCATTTACCATCCTTAATACAACACAGTTTTATCTTGTTTGTGTATTTTTTTACCAATAATTCAAATAAAATTAATTTTATACCTAAATCGTTTTATTTGTCCAGCTTCCATTGTCAACATAGGCTTAAGTTGCCCGTTAACAGTAATGAGGTTGATATTATTTGATGTATTTCTTAACCACTCACCAAAAGTTTGGTTGTTGACATCGGTACTAATATTATACAAATTCCTAAAAAAATATAATTTAAGTTGTGATGTAGGATGCTCTTTAATGTGTTTTAAACTTACATTCCAACTTTATCTTCGGATTTAGTTTGCAAATTAATAAACCCGTCACCAGAGTACAGTAACGTAGGCTGAAAAAGCAGTTGGATATCGTGTTGACAATTGTTTGGGCAAGAAACGGCTTGAATGTAATCTGGGACACTTGAATCGGTCGGATCTTCCACAATTAACATACCTGCCATTCCACTGTCTACCTTAAAAAAAAACATTAATTGGGTGTTTTATTTTATGTGAGAAAATTTCACAAAAAATAAATTTCACTTACTTGTAAATTTGTTGAGCCATGCACATGTGGATGATACCAGTATGTTCCTGCGGGATTTTCAGAATTTATTTCATAAACATAAGGATAAAATTTACCAGGGTGTATTTCCCAAAATACGTCATCACCTGGTAACTGTAAATATTTTTAATTTAAAATATTTTCTAAACTAGAAACTAATAAAAAAGGAATAATAAACATATAACTATAAGAATTAATTTTACTTCACTGCCAATATGAAGACCATGTGTATGAAGGTTGGTGGTATTGGGAAATCGCAAAGAATTGAGTGGACCCGTTTTTTGGCCTTCTTCTAAAAGATTGGTCTATGACACAGTAGGTGCAATTTACAAACAACAATAAATTCAAATTGCTGTATTACATGTAACTAGCCAAAACCAAGTTTACCAGGTTAACTTCTAATCTATCTCCTTGCTTAACTCTCCAAGTTTCAGAAGGAATTTTTTCGTTGAACATTCTTCTTGGTAACACCATCCAATCCACCTGAAAATCCCCAACGTTGACTACAAGATCGACCTTCAGAACACCGTTTTCTGAAACAAGTTGTTCGAGAGGGCGTAAGGGTTCACCGCCTGTGTAGATTAAGAAAAGAACAATTAAAATAAAAAATATATTAAACAGAAGAAAAAAATCATAAGTTAAGATTTTAGTTGCACACTTTGTATTATGTGTATATTTATTTTATTTGCCATAATAATCTTGTAGGTTTGATTCGAAATGAATCAAAAGGAAGTTATTGACGCTAAGGTTCCTTTAGGATATTGCCACCACATTCCGGTGCAAAGGTAAGTATATTGCCACCACATTCCGGTGCAAAGGTAAGTATATTGCCACCACATTCCGGTGCAAAGGTTTGATAATTAAATTTACAAATTCTATATATTTACGTTATAAAATTAAAAACAAAAATAACGTTATGCTTTTCTTTTTGCTTAATATGTAAAAACAACTAATGCAAACTGTTAAGTATTTCTATACATGATAAATGTTAAGATTTGTAATTGTTACCTTTAAGCTCGCACGGTGATTGGTATGAACATTGGCTTAAGCACGGAACTGCGCAAAAAGAAACAACAGCGATATATACAAAAAACCGCATACTTAAATCTAAAAGCATTCACAAAACGAATCTTTAAAAATTTACTTCCTTTAACGCTTCTAACTTTTTCGTAACAAACTGGCAATGGTTAGTTGAGTCTGGTATGTACCAATGTTTATTTATTCTACAATTTTAACTCTTTTAAACCTACTGTAACAAACAACTGTGTTACCAAACGTCATTTAAAGTGAACTTTTCCAGATCATATGACATTTTCAATAAAAATTTCAGACATGCACGCAAAAACTTTTAAAATAAGATATATATGCAATAAAGATGGATTTAGCGAGTTAAGTTAATGGCATAATATTATGCCGGAAAAATCCTTGCTCTATATTGCCCTCTGCCGGAAAGGGGAAATTTGTAAAGTCAGTAACTTTTGTCCACAGTTGGCCTTTACTTTAAATAGACCCCTACATAAAAAAGACCTACTTAGTTAAATACCTACTTAATAACATGAAAATTGTATTTATTTAGTTTAAAGCAATCAAATCTAATTTATTATGTACAAAAATTGGATTAATTTGAGAAAAACGCAATACTGACACATACAAAATAAACAACCATCTTTATATTACATAAACACTCATAAAAACTTATAAAAGCGCTGTTTTTCTTAATTTGTTTAGTAAGAATTAAGTTTATAACAAATAATAACATTAAATCCCATACAGCTGTGGTAACTAATACCTAAATATATAAAAATTAATAAAACCAAAACGGCCAGCGTAGGCTAGTTTTCAAAAGGTGGTAATTCGAACTCAAACACATCTAAATGAATTTAGCTGATTTAGAAATAGAATTAATTACACAAGTTGTATTGCCTACGCGTTTTTTTACGCAATTGAATGTACCGGAATTAAGTATGCAAATCAGAAATATAATATTTAGAAATGTATTGGTAAGTATCTCCTAAAAAGAAAACAATGGGATCATATTTCGCTTACTATTGTTGATAGAGCGATTCTCATATTGTAGTTGAAAAAGTTTACCGCAGGCATCATTATAATGCGACTTGTATGGATAAAATTAAAATTTAAGAAAGATGCGTTTTAGATTAAAAAACAAAGAAATTAACATACAGTTAATAAAACAAAGCACACACAATTAAAAAAAAAACATAAAAACTCTATATTTAAAACGTATGTACATTTTCAGCCGAATTTAAGCGTTGGCTTTATTTAAATAAATTGAAATGCCATCATCATAGCTATTTGTAATAAAACCCTGAAAAAATTAACATACATTGTTAAATGCTACAACAAAGTTTTTATATTTAGATAGATTTAATTGGTGTTTTGTTTAATAATTGTTTTGTTTTTAAAATAATGTGTTAATTTTCACTTACATTCTATCAGGATAGAAACGAGTCGTTCCACTAAGCTAAATAAAAATCGTCATAAGTTAATTTTTTTTTATTTTAGTTCTTTAATTGTGTTAACGGCAACAACCCAATACAAGTTATAGCCGCAATATATATTATTTTAGTTAACTCAGTTTAATTTGTATTTGTTACACGCAAAGAATGCTAAATTTACCACCATAGTTTCTCCTATTGTTAGAGGATTATTAAACGGGAATCGATCGTTGAGCATACACGACGAAGGGAAAGCATTTCCCGAAACCACGTTTGCACCTTGAAGGCTTTCACCTAAAACATATCACATAAGACAACTTTCACAAAGAGGTATTCAGCACTTCAAAATTGAAATGTATATAACAAATTTAGCGAAAGTTAACCTTGTTCTACAATTTCCATAACCATCATCATTCCGACATCCTCGTGAAATAAAATGTGGCAATGAATAACAACCGTTCCAGTGTATTGATGTGGTACAAATCTTATCTAAACAATTATAAATATGTGACAAAACGTAAGCTTTGTTCTTATCTAATACATTTCAAAAAATACAGTATGCTCACAGTAATGTTTGACAAGGGTGGCACCCATAACACATCTCTCCAATCACCAGCTTGAGCGTAACCAAGAGTTCCTGGTGCCGTGATATTTTGCCATATTTGATCGTGTCCCAAAAACTGAAGTGGGTCTTCAGGAATATTAATTATTGCCGATTCTGCACACAAAAATGTAAGGTATTTTAATGATAACAAATATCTTTTTTTAATATATAGGCCTTAATAATCTCAAAACCACCGTCGTAATTGCTGTGCTGGAAAAGGCAGGTATCATTTTGTTGGTTAAAAAGCCTCCAATTGTCTTCGTTACTTTCCATGAACGGTCCTGTGTATTCGTTGTAGCTTATTACCTACATAAAAAAATAAACTTAAATTATATTCATAAAAATATACAAACTTTAAATAAGAAATGTTAAAGGTAAAATCCTATACTTGATATGAATTTATATGAATATGGATAGGGTGTCCGACTTGTGTTCCCGCATTTGTTAAATACCACTCCTGCGTCTTGTTTGATTCGATTTTGTACCTAATCATTTAAATAATGGATTTAGTTACTATATGATAAAAACTTGATTGTACTTTTTTTTATGGCAGTAATTACCTGAAGTAAAATGGAGTAGAAAAAGAATCTCGGTTCAGTGTCAGTTGCTGATTAGCTTCAATTACGAATCTGCCATGAAGATCTTCTTGTGGCACGTTTCTTAAATCTCTAACAAACCAAGGTCGTTCTGGCAAGTTACTTGTTGGAATTGCGGTGTTAGCTGGGGTTCCGGTAACGGTTATTGTCATCAACAATTCTCTATATGGTGAGCTGTTTCCCAACGAAGCATCAGTGTTCCGTGGTGGAGGGTTTGACCTAAGCTAAAAAAAAACTTGCGAGGTTAATATTTAAAATTAGTAGCCTATTTGCGAAACGAAATTTGTTTTAATTTACCTGATAACTTCCTGGTTGATTGCAGACAACTAGCCAATCTGTTCTACCTGAAGCAACAATGAATCCCTTTCCCAATTTGGGAGGTCTTGGTGCATCAAGATATACCCCATCAAATGCAATCTCGCGAACTTCGCAAGCAGGATTAACACCATTCTCGTCCAAAATTTCAGGAGCTAAAGTTATCGAACTTGAGCCAGCATTTACCATTCTTAAATTGATACATTGAATTGTTACTTACTATAAAATAGTGTGGCAATAATTTAATTTGTGATTTAATTGCAAAAAGTAAATTCAAATTACCTAAATCGTTTTATCTGTCCAGCTTCCATAGTAAATACAGGCTTTAGTTGGCCATTTACAGTAAAAAAGTTGATGTTATTTTGTCTATTTGTCAACCATTGACCAAAAGTCTGATCGTTGACGTCGGTCACAATATCGTACAAACCACTAAAAAATGCATTTAAGGGGCATAAGATGTGGTTAACAGTTTAAAATATTTTTAACTTACAATCCAACTCTGTCTTCGGAATCTTTCTGCAAGTCAATAAATCCGCCTCCCGAAAATAATAAAGTAGGTTGAAAAACCAGTTGTATATCGTGTTGACAATTGTTTGGACAAGAAACGGCTTGGATGTAATCTGGAACACTTGAATCGGTCGGATCTTCTATTATTATCATACCTGACATGCCACTGTTAACCTGTCAATCATTGCTCCAAAAATTTTAAATTATTTTAAGTTTAGGCTATTTTAAATAAACCAAATCTTAGTTTTTTAAGAATCCATTTTATTAGTTAAATTACAGTGTTTTTTTACATCTATAGTTTACCTGTATATTAGTTGAGCCATGTACATGGGGATGATACCAATATGTGCCAGATGGGTTCTCAGGGTTTATATCATAGACATAGGAAAAATTTCCATTGGGACTGGCTTCCACAAATACGTCATCACTTGGTTGCTAAAAAAAACATTAGTACGATTTTCTTGTGATGTGTTTATTTATTAAATATCTATTTAAGGTTGTTAAAATTTGACTGTTACATTACTTAAATATACCAATTTTCTGTTATTGTAAAAACTGAAATAGAAAATTTAAATCATTGCATTTTACCGCACTACTAATATGAAGACCATGTGTGTGAAGGTTTGTGGTATTAGGAAGTCGAAGTTCATTTACGGGAAGCTTTTTTTCAGGCTCGTTCAAGTTGTTTTTCTATATAAAATGTTCGTAAACAAAAAGTTTATTTTTTTAATCATCTTGACATGGTTTGGTTAATAGTATATTTACATTTAACAATATACAATTATGAATATAACCAGTTCGGTTTTTATATTAACACTCTTATTTTTGTTAGAATATTTTATTAAGTTTACCAGTAAAACTTCAAGATGGTCTCCTTTTTTAATGCGCCAAGTTTGCGACGGAACTCTGTTGTTAAACATTCTTCTTGGCAACACCATCCAATCTATTTGAAAGTCGTCAATATCCAGCACGATGTCGATCTTAAGCGAGCCGTTAACTGAAACAAACTCATCAGGTTGACGTAGAGGTTCTCCTCCTGCGTAGGTTGGAAAATAGGGTTCAAACAAAAGTGTGTTGCAACAAAAATAATTTTTAAATTGTTATTTGTTTGTTAATTTGATTAGAAAAAAGGGTGACTAAAACACAATATATCTTATCAGACTGGTATTTTACATGTATGTAATATAAAAATATATCGTTATATATTGTTACCTTGAAGCTCGCATGGAGATTGATACGAACATTGACTCAGACACGGAGCCGCACAAAAAGAAGCGACAAAAATGAAGGGAAATAAAATAAAAAACATACTTATATCTTACTGGTATACTTATATCTTACTGGTATTCATAGAATATTGTATAATTCTTTAACCTTTGTAGTCATTTAAAGTTTTTTAGTTAGATTTTTTATTGTTGAATTATTTATTTTAGTTTTAAATAATGTAGAAATATTAAGTCCTACACCAAAATAGTTTATCTTAATAAACTTTTTAATTTTCTTAAGGTGTTAATTTTAAATCTCAAACCTATAAACTGATAAACACAGTGAGATGCTTTGTTTTTATACTACGCGATTGCTATAAGTTCTCATCTAATTCTCTATCGTCCTCTAGCGAAAAATTGCAACACATTTTTTTTTAAATTAAAACTGTTACAAATGTACGATATGTGCAAGAAACTGCATTTAAAACATCAACAACCTTTTTAAAACACCGTCAATTTTTTTATTATGACATAAAGTTGAACAAGCAACATACTACTTTCCAATTCTTTCCTTTTTAACCTAAAATTTTGCTCTTAAGTCAATTACTACAATATCTACAACAACAACAACATATAAAAGTCATGCTTTACAGCTAAAAGCTAATATCAACTACTTAACTACAAGGTAGATTTATAAGCTTCTGTCTTTTAACTTCACCAGCGCACCTACAGATACATAATTTATTTCATTTTACCTATCTCATTTTTAGAATTAATAAAATCGCGCTAACCTTTTTCGGCAAGCCCGGTGATGTCACAGAGGAGCTGTTGATGTAAGTGACGTCAGACTTAGATGGTGTCACGCTCGTGAAAAAGGCCATGCTCTGAGTCGATCTTCGGTACTTCTTCATGAACGCTCTTCGCACATCATCATTTCGCAGGCAATGTAGAACGAATATAGCGACTCCCTAAAGTTAGAAAATCTTTAAAATCGCAAAGTAAATAAAATTTGATTGTCATTACTTGAAATTTGTTACTAATGTTCCTATAATATTTGGGAACGTGCTATAGTTATAAAAAACTAACTTGCAGGGAGTTGAACACAGCAAACAGATAAAGAAACCATTTTGTTGCTTCATTAACTGCTAAAGCACCCAATAACCACGTTACACCGAACAATGGAGTTAAAACAGCGATTGCTCTCAAGGTCCGTTTAGTTCGTTCCCATTCTCCACTCTTAGCGTTTGTTTTTAATTTTAAAAACACTTGAACGATCATGCCCATCAGAATAAGGTTTATCTGTTTAATTCAAAAGGATTAACAATATTCAAATTTTAATTCAACATTTTGCGTAAATGCTAACTGCCCGGCTTAAAAAACTAATTGTGTTTTGAATTAAAATAAAAAAAAACAAGTCTAAAATGTCTTACTATAATGAATCCTAAAGCTGGTCCAATAAAAGCCCAAGTTAGTCCATTTCTAATAGAGAGCCAGCAACCTTGATCAGTTCCGTAACCTTCATAACCAGCAGCAAGCGAAATTCCTACTACTATTAGAGGTAGCACCCAACCAAATACTAATTCCGATATTTTCAGTTAAAAAAAATGTTTCAGATTAAAATATGTTTTAAAAAACTTACTTTAAATTTAGAATAGCTTACCTATCATTAAACTAAAGTTGACCTGGCCATTTACAGCACGAACTGACTGATAATAGAGTAGAATTCCTTCCATCAGCATCCAAGAGAACGAGGCCATAAAGAAGAAATGAAGTAAAATTGCGACTGCTTTACAATGTGGCTGTTAAAATTTAACTTATTATTAATTGTTCTATTGTATACGTAGCTTTAAACTTACTGTTCCAATGGGTATTCGTGTTCCAATCAGTAGAACGATCTGTCCAAGACATAGAGTTGTGGCTAAGTTCAAATGCAGAACAACGCGCTAAACGATTCAGATATAGTGTTATTGTATTTAGTTAAATTGCCATCATATGAGATTACTTAGCGTTATCTTAAACCTTGATTTTGGTTAGTCTCAGATACAGAAAAGTGAAGATAGTTAGTAGAAGAGCAGTTATTGAAGTCCCACTTCCAACATAAGTTATCACGTTAAAGAATTCTTGCTCCCTGTCAGTAAACTTAAAGAAATAATTGAATTATTATTTTTTTTCTTTAATAGTGAAATTAATATAGGTTTAAATTTACTTGTAAATCGGTGTGCAGAAACAACATAGCAAAAGATGTGTTGTGATTGCACGAACAGCTGATATGCGTCGTATTCTCCGATGTAACAACACACCCAGAATTAGACCAAATGTCGTCCGAAGAATCAATAAAAGCACATATAGCTTCTGTGATTTCACCACTCTGCTAAAATAACAAAAAAACAATCAAATTAAATATAAATGATGTAAAGGTAATGTAGAAAAGGTAATAAAATTTTAAAATACCTCAAACTTTCTAAAAGTCATTTCTACAGAGACGTCGTTTGTAGCATTTTCCCCGTTATGCAAAGAAACTGATTGCAAAACACTTCCAAAACTTGCTATTTCCTCTAAAAAAGTACTTCCTGGAAAAACCAGATCCTCGCTTTTGTAAGTCACAAATGTTGCAAAATTTACACTGACGTCATTCGTGACAGTTGTAACTGTGACGTCACCATTTTCGATGTTGCAGCCGTATGTTTCATCGCCAAGTCGGCAAGACGTAACAATAACATTTCTGTTTTCACATTTATAATTTCAATTGAATAAAATTATATTTATTTGTTTTATAATTGTTATATTTAACCCACCTAAAATTAAAATCTAAAATAGAACTTTCTACTTCGTCTTTAAGCACCGTAGATGTAACAGCAATGGCATATTCTTCTATTTTTGCCACTACGTTTGCAAATATAGAACTATCGTTTGCACTTGAAAGAGTAAGTAAATTATCTGCCAGGATTGTGGTACTGGCGTTAAGAAATAACTGAAAAAAATCGAATTTTAACAAATTTAAGGTGATAGATTAAGGATTTATAAAATTGTGAAATATATAAATACACAATTTTTTTACATTTTTTGATTACTTTTAATGTTCTTACATACTTGGGCGATTGTTTTGTTGGTACTATTTGCATTCACAATTTGATCAAACAAGTTGATCCAAGAAGATGTTTCGTTTCTTGGTTGGGCTGTTGTGTTAACTTTCAATATTACCTCAAGTACTTCTTGTAAAATTTGATCAACTTGCCTTTGCGATGTCGCTTCGACCAGACCACTTTTCAAGACTTCACTTAAACTATCCGGCTGCATAAGTCGTACAAATATGTGAGTTTCTACGTGACTTTACTACCACAAGCATAGCAATTTAAATGACACTACATTTAAAAATTGGCTTGTTTAATTTTTGTAATTATTTTAGCTACTTAGAATTATTTACCGTTTGGGTGTCGATGTTGCTTAAAAGGTCCAATAGTTTCTGTAAAGAGTTTGTTGTTGTTTCCGGAATTATCGAGGTCGTCGTCATTTGAACTGCGACTGAATTCGTTGTCGTAGTACCTATATAAAGTATTATTAACACAAACAAATTTTAATAAGTTTTTTTTATTTTTTGAATAACATGGAAGTTGAATCCAAATTATAATTATATTATTTACATCAGCTTAATGACAAGTTTTAACTCGGGGTGTAAGTTTGAGAGAAACTCCGACATTTTATAAAAATTAACTTTTTTATAATCACAATATATCTAAGGTCAATTTTTTAAACTATTTCGATCCCGGTATATTTTCCTTCATATTACTAACACAGTTCTTGACTTATATTTTGAACTACTTTTATGGCCCTTAAGTAGAGAATCATTAACTTTACACGTGATACAACAACATTTTCTACATTGAACTAAAAATGTATTGTATACTTACAGTTAACTTGTACTTGATTTGCTATAAAGCAGTCAGGAACACCATCATACTCGGTGTTCCAACAACATTGATTAAAATCCAAGCATCTCGCTTCTTCTCGGGCTTCGTTTTGCGAATTGGGGCAAGCGACGCGAAAGAGTTTGTCCATTTCGCATACTGTATAACAATAGGTTGCTTTATACTACTGTGGTTAACCTTTTACCTTTGGTATTTTTGTCCGTGTATGACATTACTATAGTAAATATCTGACTTTTCATTATACAAAAGTTTAAATACTAAAAATAAAAGGCAAACTTTCTTCAGTTATAAATTTATTAGTCCATCAATTTAAACAACTTTTCCTGTATAACGTATGCTAAAAAAACCACAAATTCTTACTTAGCTTACATACTTAGCGCTCTGCACAAAAATTCAACGCTAAGCAAAAAAGAACGCCGCAAAGGGATTAGTTCAAGGCAAAACACGACCTTGCTTTCGTTAAAAGACTTTAAATCGTTTTTTTTTAATGTACAGGCGTGCGTAGTTTGAAACGATGGATTTATACTTACCCTTTTCTGTGCATGGCGTTACTTTATCTTTCAAATTCAAAAATACGACAAGAAATATTGCAATAAAACGAAACATGTTCAGTGACTTCCAACCAAACTGAATTATTCCACTAAATTTTATTATCAATTTACCGCAGTATTTTAAATCGAATATTAAAATAACGTTTTTCATAGGGTTATATATTTTGTTTATATGGGGCATTACATTAAATGTATTACCCAGATGTCGTTTATCAAAACACAACTACATTTAGTAATATCGATTATATATTGCATTCAACCCTTGAATTAACATGCAAGAATTTTGAGACATAAAATATTTTAATTTATTTTTTTGTTTGTGTAAAACATTAACAAATTAAAAGTTTTTGAGCAATTTATAATGATAAGGCTACTGATTTTGCTTGCACTTTTCTGTGTAACATGGTTCGTTATAACAGGTTTTAGAAGTAAAAATGTAATTAAATTACGTTTGAACAAATTTATTTATCCATTTAATATAAATTGTTCATATTTGACAAAATTAATATTATCCTTAATTCTCATACTTCACAAAATTAATATTATCTTTTAACCGCCATTAGGTGGGACCAATAAGAAGAAATTACACCGTCATGCCGAAAGAGTATTTTCACGCTATGGAAAGATAAAGATAATAGTGGAAATGCGCCTAGAAGCCTATTGACTAGTGTATAGAATATCACAGCAATGTCATTATGCTGGTTTTGGTGGTAAACAAAAACTAAAAAACTTTAGTTCCTGTCAAGACAAACCGACCGTTACCCGAAGCAAAATTAAAACACAAATTATTTTAAACGAAGCGGATCAAAACATAAGCAATTCTACAGAGATATAAGCCCATTCTAATAAAAAAATCACAACGAATATAAAATGGCGTGCAAAAATACAAATTTAAATAAAAAATGATAATATGTACATGTTAATATTTCATCTCCCCCATAATAATCCATTTAAATATTTAGTAAATGTATTGAAATACCATCATCATTGCAGTTACCGCAAAAGTCCTAAAATAATTTAAAATTTTAAGCGTTGTTACAGTTGGAATGAATAATATTTAGGTAAAACCTTTTAAATTTATAAATAAGTAACATTGAATAAAGGTATTTAAATAACATATGATTTTACGGCCCTGAAGTTAACACAACAGTATATAAGATTATCGCCGTATAATACACTTAAAATAGAAATTTAACATTGAAGTTTTTAATTTTTTTAGTAAGTAAATAATAAAACTACTTACATTTTACGAGGATAGTGATGTGCCATTCCGCCCTTAAATCAATATACAAAAACGGGTTTAATATTGTGTTGACATATAACTTTTGTATTTATACGTCAATAGCGAGAAAAAATGTAATAGGAAAAAAACGACAAAAAAATTATTCCATCAATCTGGATAAAGTTTAAATAAAAAGATATTTAACGCACTCAGCATAAAAAGGAGTAGCTTAGTACAAAGGCACTTATTAAACGCTAAACAATATTTTAAAACAAAATGACTTGTTACCGGGTATTGTTCGCCAATAGTCAGGTTATTATTAAACGGAAATCGATCACTAGGCATACAAGACGAGGGGAAGGCATTTCCCGAAGCCACGTTAGCACCTTGTAGGCTTTCACCTTTACAAATTGAAAATTATTTGAAGTAATTTCAAGCAATCAATTTTTTGCATATAAATGTACAAATGAAATTCAAGTTTGTGTATTAATTGTACGCTTAAACTAACCCTGTTCAACAATTTCCATGACCGCCATCATGCCGAGGTCCTCGTGCAACAAAATGTGGCAATGAATAACAATCGTTCCAGTGTATTGGTGTGGTACAAATCTTATCTGAAAAATTATAATCAAAAGTTTACATTTCTAAAACAAAAGAGATCGTTTCAAGAATGTTTGACGAGGGTGAACGCTAGTCTGGACAGGTACAAATAAAATACAAACTTTGCACAGAACGTTACATTTTTAAAACAAATAATATGCTTACAGTAATGTTTGACAAGGGTGGCACCCATAACACATCTCTCCAATCACCAGCTTGAGCGTAACCAAGAGTTCCTGGTGCCGAGATATTTTGCCACCTTTGATCATGTCCTAAAAACTGAAGTGGGTCTTCAGGAATATCAATTATTGCTTCAGCTAAAAGTTGGTAAACATCAAATATTTAGAAAAAAAAAAAAAAAAAACTACCTGACAAAAAAACTACCCCTTTAGAAAAAACTACCTGACAACTTTACGCTAGTAAAATATTAACTTTTTTGAAAGTAAAAAATATTCAAAACTCCTTTACATAGCGTGCTAGCCTGCCTTTACAACAAAATGTTGTGCCTTACGGTGATGTTTGCTGTGTTGATAAGTGCATGTTTCGTTTTGTTGATTAAACAATCTCCATTTGTTGTCTGCGTTACTGCTCATAAAAGGACCCGTGTATTCATTATAACTTATGACCTTAATAAAGAACAACGTTTTACGTAAATTAAAACTATATGTTTTACATAAAAGTATGTTTGGTAATATGTTTTTTACTTGGAAAGAGTTGACATGAATATGAATTGGATGTCCCTCGCTTATTCCTGCATTTGTTAAATACCATTCTTGCGTCTTGTTTGATTCCACTTTGTATCTGCGGTGGTTTAAAATCAAGAAAGCTGCTACTATGGTTAGACTATAATATAATCCTGCACTTAATACGGATAAAAAACTAATTAAAATACCGAAAATAAGAGGGACTTGAAAAAGAATCTCGGTTTAGTGTCAGCTGGTCATTAGCTTCAATTACAAATCTTCCATGGAGATCTTCTTGCGACACGTTTCTTAAATCTCCAACAAACCAAGGTCGTTCTGGTAAGTTACTTGTTGGCATTACGGTGTTAGCTGGGGTTCCGGTCACATTTAGTGTCATCAATAATTCAGTGTATGGTAAACTGTCTCCCAACGAAGGATCAGTGTTCGCTGGTAGGGGGTTTGACTTGAGCTACAAGTAAAAACAAATAAAAATCTCAAATATGTTTTTTTTTCTAAATAGTTAAGATATAATTTACCTGATATATGCCATGGTTATTGCATACCACCAGCCAATCTGTTTTACCTGAAGCAACAATAAATCCCTTTCCTAATTTGGGAGGTCTTGGTGCATCAAGATAAACCCCATCAAATGCAATCTCGCGAACTTCGCAAGCAGGATTAACACCATTTTCGTCCAAAATTTCAGGAGCTAAAGTTAATAAACTTGAGCCAGCATTTACCATCCTTAATACAACACAGTTTTATCTTGTTTGTGTATTTTTTTAACAATAATTCAAATTAAAATGAATTTTATACCTAAATCGTTTTATTTGTCCAGCTTCCATTGTCAACATAGGGTTAAGTTGCCCGTTAACAGTAATGAGGTTGATATTATTTGATGTATTTCTTAACCACTCACCAAAAGTTTGGTTGTTGACATCGGTACTAATATTATACAAATCACTAAAAAAATATAATTTAAGTTGTGATGTAGGATGCTCTTTAATGTGTTTTAAACTTACATTCCAACTTCATCTTCGGATCTTGTTTGCAAATCAATAAATCCGTCACCTGAGTAAAGTAACGTAGGCTGAAAAAGCAGTTGTATATCGTGTTGACAATTGTTTGGGCAAGAAACGGCTTGAATGTAATCTGGAACACTTGAATCGGTCGGATCTTCCACAATTAACATACCTGCCATTCCACTGTCTACCTTAAAAAAAACATTAATTTGGTGTTTTATTTTATGTGAGAAAATTTCACAAAAAATAAATTTCACTTACTTGTAAATTTGTTGAGCCATGCACATGTGGATGATACCAGTATGTTCCTGCGGGATTTTCAGAATTTATTTCATAAACATAAGGATAAAATTTACCAGGGTGTATTTCCCAAAATACGTCATCACCTGGTAACTGTAAATATTTTTAATTTAAAATATTTTCTAAACTAGAAACTAATAAAAAAGAATTAATATACATGTAACTATAAGAGTTAATTTTACTTTACTGCCAATATGAAGACCATGTGTATGAAGGTTGGTGGTATTGGGAAGTCGCAAAGAATTGAGTGGACCCGTTTTTTGGCCTTCTTTTAAAAGATTGGTCTATGACACAGTAGGTGAAATTTACAAACAACAATAAAATCAAATTGCTGTGTTACATGTAACTAGCCAAAACCAAGTTTACCAGGTTAACTTCTAATCTATCTCCTTGCTTAACTCTCCAAGTTTCAGAAGGAATTTTTCCGTTGAACATTCTTCTTGGTAACACCATCCAATCCACCTGAAAATCTCCAACGTTGACTACAAGATCGACCTTCAGATCACCGTTTTCTGAAACAAGTTGTTCGAGAGGGCGTAAGGGTTCACCGCCTGTACGAAAAAAGTATATATATATACATTAAAGTAGGTATATTAAATACAGTAACCTAAAGTATACATTTCCAAAATGCACTGGTATTTTTCTATTAAAATTTGGAGTCGTATTTACTTTATAGCCCATTCTCTATCTACGAAAAAACAAGGTATTATAGCATTTACAAAATATCAGCTGGCAAACACCAGAGCTTTTATTAAATAAATCTTTTTATAATACAACCATTTTACCTTTAAGCTCACATGGCGACTCATACGAACATTGACTTAAGCATGGCATAACCAAAACCGATGTAATAAAGTAAAACAAAAACCAACACATAATAATCAGTGTGTCTGCTATATCTAAACGCTAATATATCTAAAATGTCCAACATAAAATATTTACTTGTAGCGTTTTAAAACTTTCGAAGCATTTTATTACGAACTAAACTAATGTTAACGTACGCTAAAAGGTTGCTAAAGAATGACGTAAACGTTTTGCATATAATATTCTACTACAACTTCGAAAAATTACTTAAAGTAGGCCTATAGCGCCATCTAGCACAGAGATAGATTATTAAAAATACATATCATTTTCAGCATTTTTTAATTGTAAATATTGCTAATTAATTATATTTTAATTTTTATAAATTTAATTTTCAAGTATATTTATTACTTAAAAAAAAAATTTGTATAGCCTTATTTTTCGTTCATCTCCCTAATATTTTATAAATTGTATATAGAAATATACCAACGGTAAATTATAACTAAAAAGGTTTTCATCAAATTTTTATATATAAAAAGGTTTCCATCAAATTATTTACAACAAAAATAGTATTTCTGCATTGCCAATTATAAATACCAATGCAATATTACTTTAAACTGGTCATCCTTTTTAGTTTTACAAACTTTAACAATAAAAAAATGAATATTAATAACTATGTTCGACTGTTTTATTTAAAATGATACTAGTAACAAATAAAATACTGGATACAAAGCAATCGTATATTAAAAAACGCATGTTAGTAACTGTTATTCAGGTTTAACTAAACATTGTTTTCACAAAGTTTTCAAGATAGGTTTTATACCAAGGCTTAACAAAAAACAGAGCTTGAAGTCTGCTTATAAACGGAGAAACCGGTGGTAAGGATGGAGTTGGTTGACGAGGATACCAATCACCAGGAAAACATTGACCCATGAGCGCACCAGCATTGGTTTGCTGTACTTCAACAGTTTCACCTAAAAATTTAAATATGATTTTTTAGTTTTTTGAAATAGCAAATAAACAAAATAATCTAGTACCTCTGTTGATGATAAAAATGGACATCAACATTCCCAAATCCCGTGAAATAAGATGAGATGAACCGATATATATTTGACCAAATTGTTTGTGTGTGCGAAACCGAATCTTAACAAAATCTTAATTTTACGAAATTTTCAAACAATAAATTAATACTTTGTTTTAAAAAAATTAATTAAATTGTAATTTTACAAATAATATAGTGATTTTTTTATTAAATGGCACATGTAGTTACTGTTATATTCGAAAGTGGTGGCATTGAAACCACGTCCCTCCATTCTCCTATTTGAGACATCCCCAATGCGCCATTACCACTTTCATATTTTTTCTCCTGGCCTAACCTTTCCAACTGCTTAAGTGAATAAGCATATGGATTCACTGCCAAATTGTCTAAAAAAGTTAACCGAAAAATCAAAAACAATCTAATGGTAGTAAATAATATTAAATGCATGTTATTTTACATTTTAAAATTAAATAAAATACAGAAATTACCATTAAATCCCTTGTACTGAAGACCACATAAAGATCCATTTTGATGAACGAACTGCTCGTTCATATTTTCCATTACACTTACTGGGCCGTTGTATTTGTTATAACTGATTATCTTAATTGAAAAAAAATTTACATTGAACGTCAATAAATTTAATTAGCCTTAAAATAAGAAATTTAATATATTTACCTGAACAGGGTTCGTGGAAAAATGAATAAGATGCATATGTGTCGAGTCAGTATTTAACAAAATCCATTCTTCTACGCCATCTACCTGAGTTGAATATCTGTAAAAAATGACCAACTTAATTATTTTATTTCATGTTAGCTAATATCTTTCATTAATATACTTATCTTATCAACCGGCAGCGTGGTGTAGTGGTAAAAACACTTGCTACACACATGGGGTCGTGGGTTTAATCCCCACTGATCTTGTACTGTAGCGCCCTTAAATAAGGTGCCATAAACGACACGAACTCCTGCTGGGCCAGCACTTAATCAGCAGCATAATTACTGGGCAATTATAATTTATAATATTCCAAACTGCCACAGGCAACTCGAGACTGGGTCGGAGTAACTGATGTTACTTTATGTTTAAGTCGCGCATTCGACTTTCCCTTATCGAGGATAAAGATATATACAAAAAAAAACTGCTAGATGTTACCTTATATCTACGTTGTCCGGGCCGCTAAACCAAGACCTGTGAATTTTATTAGCAGAGTTAGCCTCAAACACAAATCTGCCAGTAAGACTTTCTTCATTGAGATAAGTAAGATCTCCAACACTGTTGGGTCTCCTCGGTAAGGAATTAGGAAAAACGTTAAACAGTTTGTTAAGATTGCGACCAGCAATAACGTTTATTGTTGCTAGGTTACCCTTCCAACGTCCGCTGCTTCCCAAAGTCGGGTTGTTAATTGAGAGTGGGTCAGAAAAAATCTAAAAAAAAATGTTAATTTTAAACTTTATTCTACATTTTTACGTTAAAAAATATCATTCTAATTTAATAAAACCTGATATTTGCCCATTCGGTTGCATTTTATTAGCCAATCAACGCGCGACCCAGGAGAAATCAGTGTTTGTGACGTCACCAGTCTTGGTCTGTCCAAATAAATTCCATCGACAGCAATTTCTCTGACTTTGCAATAAAAACCATTATTTCCAGGAACGTTAATTTCTAAAGTTTCGGTTCCTCCAGCATTAACAAGCCTAAAGGAAAAATTAACAAGTTTTTGGATAATTTCATCTTAATACACAAATTGTTTATTAAATTTAGCCCGGATCACTAGCCTATATTTAATTTTTATATAGGATTACCTGAAACGTTTAAGTTGTCCCTTTTCAATGGTAATTTGAGGTTTAACTTGGCCATTAGTTGTAAAATAATTAATGTTGTTGACCGGATCTGTTAACCATTCGTCCAATGACATTCCAGACCCGAATTCATTGTCTTCAATTCTTAAAACAGAAAGCAAATCAAAGATTTACATGTTTTTTATAAAACATATTTTATTCCCACGTTGACCTAGTTATTAATAGATTGTACCTATTCAGTAAATCGTCGCCAATAGATCTTTGAATTGCTCCAAAATTGTTTCTTCCAGCATTGCTGTACTGCAATGTTGGTTGAAAAACCAACTGGTAATCATGCTGACAATTATTCGGACAAGAAACTCTTGCGAGTATTGAACTTTCATCTTCGAAATTATCTTGAATGATAAATAAACCGGCCATACCACTACTGGTCTAAATAACAAAACAAAAAAGTAACTTCAGGAAATTTTGTACAACTAAGTAAGTGCAATTGATTTTATAACCGAATTGTTGTTATAATTTTAAGACAAATGAAAAACTTGGTTAATTTTATTTTAGAAAATATACCTGAAACACTGAAGAACCAAATAGACTGGGATGATACCAATTAGTGCCCGCGGGTTGATCTTTTTCAATAACAAATTGATAGGTTTTTCTTTCCCCTCCATCAATTTTAATTGCTTGATCATCCACCTTAAAATATAATTTTTTTTTAAAACAAAGTGTATATTTATAAAACAGACAAAACATTATAAAGTTATGCCTATGTTGCTAAGTTACCTGTGGTGACAGATTAAGTCCATGAAAATGAAGGTTGGTTGAATTTGGCCATCTCAGCATATTTGTCACCCCATTTAATTGCCTTGGTCTTAATCGGTTGTTCTTGCGTAAAAATAAAATTTCAATATTAACAACATCTTAAATATAGGAGTAATAAATCAAATCATGTGTTATATATTCTTTGACTGTCAGTTAACTAAAATTGACGTATAATAGATGCTAATAAACAAACCAGCGTAAGGCGAATTATATTTCCAGGCTTGGCCCAAATAGTTGGCCCAGTAATTTGACCATTGTACAATCTTCTTTTTGTTACCAGCCAATCGAAATTAACTTCATACACATCAACATCTAACTCTACGATAACTAATCTATCGCTGGATGATATTTGAACGGGTAAAGTCAGTTCTTTTCCAGCTGCAACAAACTTTGTTATTAAAAATGTAACTCTAAATAATTTATTGTGTTTTAGTTATCTGATTATTTGCAATATTGCTTAAAAGCTTTTATGACGATTATTATCTCATCTGTGAAATTTGTTAACTGAAATATTCACGTTTAAATACTTTTTAGAAAAATAACTTAGGTTAACAATTTATACTTTCGAAATCTGCACACGGATTCGAATTGCTGCATTCTTGTGAAAACACTACAGAAAAGCATATGGAAAAGATAATAAAAAACTCAGCTAAATCCATTAGCACAATTTAAATTTTTTAACTATGCTGTTGTTCAAAATTACCCACTTTTCCAAAAATGTTTACCCTTGCTTGTTCAATGCTTTTATACCAGATGACTTCGTCATCAGGTATTTGGTCAAATTGTTTAAATTTACCTAAGGGCAAAGCACCTTACGTAGGAAACACCCTTAATAGTAATCTACACGCAAGTAATGATGATATTAGAACCGATTGTTTTATTTTTCTTTATAATTTGTGTAAACAATATAGGTGTCAATAGTATGCTTTGATGATATTTTATCCTAGCTATTTTGTTTTAAGTTCAAAAAAATAATAGTTGAAACCAATATGATAAAGACAATACTTTTGACAATTTCAAATGATAACTGTTTAAAAGAATTCTCATTAACTACTAGTTTGCTTATCTGCAAATGCATAAATATTGACGAGTTACGCTGACAGAGTTCATTAGTTGCTTTTCTCATAAATAATTTATTATTTCAATTATAAGTAAAGGCATAATCTTCATAATACCTTAAACATTCAGTCAGCGTTTACTAGTTTATTTAGATACTGTTTGCCGCTTTTAAGCAAAAAGCAAGTAATAATCATAATATTTTTAAATAAGTTATTTTGTATCAGTTTAAAACAACACAGATGATGCTAAAAAGTTAAAAGATGAAAATTTACAAAACATTGCTTTAGTATAATAGAGTTTTCAATAATTTAAAATTACCTTAATAAAATTTGCCTTACAGATGGTTATATTTGTTGTTTGTACCATACTACTTTAGTCAAAAAATTGTTACTTTCTTTTATATAAATAATGATACAAAGTTTCACCACTGCAGCATATACTGATTTAGCGCAAGACGTTAGTGCTGCGAATTCAACAGCAATCGACCTAACAACAGTCAGCTTTGATATAGATCATTTGCAATCCACGAGAACTTTTATATTAGTCTTTCTAACGTTAGTTGGTGCGATTTTGTGTTATATTTTCTCCATTGTCTTCCATGCACTGTACGGACATTATTATAATCGAAATCGAGGAGAAAACATAGACGAACCAGACCTTGATGCAAGAGGTAAGACAACTTTGAAATTGAAATGTTTATAATTCAATTTAATATAAACTAAATATACCGCAGGTTTAAAATAGCCTCTAATTATAATACTTTATTGTTTCATTTGATTTTTAAACACCTTTGGTTTTAAAAAATTTAGGCCAACTGATTCTATTTCAATATTTGCTGATAACATATTTTTCGGTTATATATAAAATTCTCAAATAAAACATAATTGATAAATAATATTTTATTGCAAACAAAAATACAATTGGACTATGTTCAGAAAAGGCGTTAAATATTTCGCATTTGAGGTAAATATTCAATCTTCTAAAGGTAATAACGTAAACATGAATTTTCTAAGAACTACTTTCGTTGCCAAGGATATCTTGAGTTAACTTTCGAACTGGGTCGTTGTATTTTTTTAAGTAAATTCCAGGAACATAACCATCTCGTTCTTTGTACCTGAAAAGTAATAAAAATTTATAAAACGGCATCTATGAGTTTATAAAAACAACTTTTTGTAAAATTTAACTGTATTAAAACAAATTTAAAAAAATTTAAAAATAAAACGACTTTTAATTTCTTGATATTTTACGCAGTTATTTATTATATAATTAAATTTTAACAAAATCAATACTAATACATTAATATTTAATAAGTTAATTAATTGATAAATCTACCTTGCCAGCCACCATCCATCTTCGTTTCTTTCTAATACGTTAATTACCGAGTTTTTACTAAAACTTAATTCATCATTATTTTGTGCGGTGTAGGAATTAGTTGTTATGTATTCGCATCTATAACATACAAAAAGTAGACGTTTTTAAATAACTTTTAATTAATTAAAACTTTAGTAGTGCCTTATAGAAATATATAAATAAGTTGAATTAATTTCTTTCGTAAAATACATTGGGTTAATATTGATGTTCTTGAATAAACCTTTTTTTATAATTTTTTATAAATTTAACATTTCTTTTTTTAATTAGGCCTACCTCTTTCCTAGGTCATTTGAAGATGATGACGTAATTGAAGAAATTGATCGATTTTTGGTCAACTTATGTGGATGGGAAAACACCGAGTTCTAAAGACAAACATGTTGTTAATCGGTAACCTACCATATAAGCCAAAACAAAAATAGAACAACAAAACTGTACTTGCTTAAACTCAGTAATCACGCAAAAGGAAACCTAACATAACTCATCTTAGTAATCAATTATACAAATTAAGACTTGTTCTAGTTTTAGTTTTAATTTCCGTTCCAACATTTAAGTAAATTACCTTAATTATTTCTTTATCTTCACTACTAAGGAAACATGCTGGCACGTAACCGTGCACCGTGTCGTGACGTTTCACGAACCACCATCCTGTTTATGACGTAATAATACTTAGAATTAAGTTAAATAATAATAAAAATGACAAATATGCAAATGAAATTTTGTTTCGAAAATGGGGTCACGAAAATAACAACACCCAATAAAGTAAATGGATTTGAATTGGAACCAAATAACATGTTATTAGTGGTTAGCATAAAATTTTTGGTTTATTTTTATTGTTGTATATGCAAATTAAAAACTTGTTCATAAAAAAAGTTTCTCTGTTTTATTTAAATTAAATTTATAGAAAATTAAGTTTAAAATTAAACCTTACCAGTTTCACATTTCGACAACACTTCGACCTCTTCTCCACGAGTTAAACCAATGACGTTTTGTGCCACGTCATTTTCGCTGGTCACGTGATCCTCGATAGCGATATAAATTTCCGGTTGAGTGGGCGCAGTGACGACAAATCCGTGATCAAGGTTTTCTGTGGATTGCCAGAAGTCTGACATTGCTCTCTAAAAAAAAATTTAAATATTAAAAAATGAAATTTAAGTAGGTCATTTAGGTGCCTATGATATTATGAATCGCTTGGATTAAGCATGAATCAGCATTTAAATCATCACACCACGCTTTTTGACAAATATATATTCGTATAATTTTTTAAATAAAAGACTGTAACTAAATAGAACTAAACTCCATTTTTGGTTTAGATTTCGATATTGAATTTAGTAATTTCCTGTTTTATGTCAAAACATGAAATTTCGATAAACTTGGGTATTAGCAATGAAAAATATTTACATACATTGATTGACTCATTTAAAAATTTGTCACAAAATTTCCCACTTTCTACCTGCAATCTGGAATGTTGCAACGAAGTATTACTATAACTCGAACAGGGACGACTTTTGGACAAATCTGTTTCGTTGACCTTTCGTTCGGTCACTGGTGTATTACGCTGGGACGAATACGCAGAATTAGTCACGTAAAAATATATTCGGCCATTCCCACTGCAAAATATTATTTAGTTAATATTATACAAGTCTTAATGTTCAATTAAAAATTATACAAAAAATTCATAAAATAAAAACAATACCATTTGCATATATTAGAAAACAATTTAATTAAATAAAAAAAATCATGGCATTTACGTAGATGTCTTAAAAAAAAGTTAATTAAAAAAACAAAAAAGGATCATTCACGTTCAACTAAAAAACGAAATTAATACAGTTTACGTATATTCTAAAAAATAAAACTTAATTAAATAAAAAGGCGAGACAATTTACGCATATCTAAAAAATTAGAATAAAATAAATGAAACAAAATGTATACCGTGTACGTATATTCTAAAATTAAACTTTAATATTAACTTTGGGTACGTCAACTGTACAAATACAAGTTATTGACAAGAATATTAATTACACGTTTAATATATAAAACAAATTTCTCGTAATTATTTTACACACCATAACTTTAGGTCGATCGAGTCCATGACGTCACCAATGAGATGACGCATGTTTTAATGCAATCTAAAATTTAATTTAATTTTTGATTCACAAATTTTTTTTCGCTTACCACCATTTTGAATCCAAGTCGTTCGAACTCGGGTAAAAAAACTTTCGGGCAACTTCCAAGTCGGACAAGTGCTTGTAATACAAAAAAGCCTGTAAAATAAAACACATGTAATTACGTCATCTGAACACCTGGAAATGAAACCTAAAATTTGAGGTCACCTCCACTTAGAAATGACAGTGAACTTACAAAGTAATTATTAGTCATTGGTGGCATACGATTGGAAATTACGCAAAAAGTAAAAACGGCAATTATTAGGTTGAACAATAAAGGTGAAAAAAGTCTATAAAAAATCAAAGTTTTGACATCCATTTTCGACTGACAAAATTTGTTAAGAAAAGAAATTGTTAATTGGATCCAACGTTTAACAAGTCCCTTCTGATTACAATAGACGTATCGAAAACAAATTTAAATTTAGTATTGTTGCTTCCGTTAATTATCACGCAAAATCATTCCTACATCCAAAACACTCTTTAACATTTTAAGCAGACTGTAATTATTGGAAAATTTTATACAATAGTTGTATATTTACTTAAAAATTCGTCTGTTGTTTCGAAAACGTGGGGTGTAAAGTACGAAATGTTATATACTTATTCACGTTGATTGCTATAATAGTTTAAAATATAACAAAACAGTCTAGACTAGTTTAAAACAAATAAACTAGTTCTTTTGATTTAGTAATAGCGGAAGTAAACTAGTAAAGTTCTATTTATAGAAAATGACCTAAAAGTTTGCTTTTATTTTCATCGACTAATGCAGGCTAAAAATAGAAATACATTCGTAAATAATCGTGAATATGTTTGTTACCATATTTGTTCAATTTAAAATATAAGTTTATAAACTAATAAATAAAGTCAAAAATTACGAAAATTTTTGTAAAAAAATAAAGTTAAAATCATTGAAAACTATTAAAGCTGCCAATCATCAGACCCGACATACCACAAATTATAATCTTATGTTAATTAGTAGGCAATTTGTTCCTTATTAGATTTTAATGTATACACTAATAGAGTTTTGGTTTAGGTTTCGGCAATTATGGTTTGGATATTATAAACAAAACAAAACCGTACCATTACGTTTCGCAGAAACTGGAATTTATAGTTTACACGGGAAATCCTGGCTAATAAATTGCTTTAACCTTTATATTTTGTAGTTTAAAATATCAAAATCTAAAAAGTTCGCAAAAATTTTATATTAAGTTTGACTAATGAGAAACCTAAGTACCACCCAGGTGTAATAATTACCAATTAATAATTCTTCTTTACCTGAAAATATCGATTAAATCCGTCGATCATTCGAAGTCGTTTCATAGTTCCTCTAGCTAATGATAAATGTCGGCGTTTTAGTTTTCGTAAAAAGTATCCAGAATCGTCTTTTTTCTCCGAAGCTGTTTCTATACACTATAAAAAAAAAAAAAAATAAAACAATTAAATTTACGCTTAGAAATTCTTAAAAATGAAATAATTAGTTTAATAACTTTATTTTTGTACCTCAACAACGCTTGTTTGAAACTTTCTGATTTCCTTTAGTTTACGATAAATTGTCAATTCACTCCCATCTTCTCCAGTTACCAGAATAATAAAATACTGTAAACAGTAAAACGGTAAAAAGATGTGCAAATATTTTAAACAAATTCAAATTGTTGGTTAAAGTAATTTTAGTGCTTACCAGAGATTTTTTAGGCATTTGCGTCTTGTGAATTCCAACAATTTGTATGTCTTTCACTTTGTTGCATTCTTCAGGTAAGCAAGAAATCGAATCAAAAGAGCAGTCTGTATCATCTATGCTGAAATCGTCACTGTCAGTACTAAAACTATCATTGTCAACCGAGTTTGCACTAATGTCGTTATCGCAAACTTTTGCGTCCAGTACACTGATATCTGTGAGGGAATACTTTCGAACTTTGGTGCCTGGTTCCTTTACAATTGCATTGTTGTTAATTTGAGCCTGCAGTTTTGCCTTCACGTTAGCCTTTGACGGTACCTTTGGTTTTTGTAAACATTTTCCTGCCAAACAGGCAGTCACGTGAGAAATCGTTTTCAAGGCCGTGACGTCATCTCCGCATCCTGTGCATGCTTCAAACCTAGCCAATGTTTCTTTAAACATTGGATTTTTGTAAGTATTTTCTATAGTATGAGTTCTCATGTTATGTTTTATTTATGCAAAGTAATGTTCAATCTAAACATAAAAGCTCTTATTATCTAATTATTACGAAATTAGGCTTTCAATATACGTCAAACTAAACCTCATTTTGCTTTTTTGTTTATGAAACATGAAAACTGAATCCATTATACACAGATTTCGCAAAACCTAATTAAAATCACCGCAGTAAAAAGTAATTACAGTCACGTAACATTTAAAGAAAATATAAATTATAAAATTAAATTCTGATTTTAAACATTGTCTTTAAAAAGGCATCTGATGGTAACTGTTTAACTTAAAGCTAAATTTTAACTTCGTTAAATGTTATAGTTTTTAATGATTTTAAGATCGTATTTTACACCTGTCTAACTAATATTATATATTGCCTTTTGTATACAACTTTTAATGTTGATTCTACCGTATCAACTTTAAACTGACTTCTTACCGCAATGTCCACTTCTAATAAATACTACATTTCCTTTTTTCCACGTTTAATTGCGAGGATTTGGTTTGGTAAAACGTGTCATTAAATTGTTTCGTAACTTAGCCACAGCTACCGGATAACATAGAGCTAGCGCGAAGATTAGTTACTAAGGCTAATGACTTCTAAGTGTATTCTCCACTTAAATGTGTCTAGTTTAAAGTGTCCGTTTACTTATACTTGGTAAACGTTTGATAATTACGTGATGTAATCACAACCGTTATAAACAACGGTGCGTTTGTAGCATGTTAATTTCTCTTGTCGCGTGTAAGCGAAAGGTCTAATTCTATGACTAATTAGCATTGCCTTGTATGGCAATGTGTCAGTACAGGTCGTTATGTCCACCAAACGTTTCTCCTTTCAAGCGCGACAAATGTTACATAGTAACATAGCGACACAAATACACACCTTTAGGCCTAAAACAATATTATCAGCGATTCTGCGAATATAAAACGTCAGTGTCAATCTAAATTTAGTGACAGCATCAGATCGAGACTGGGCTTTTATGTCGCTGACGACACATAGGCAAACAGTAAAAGTTTACGGCGAAAGCGGCTTTTCAAACAAAACATGTTTGTTTATGATAGTTACTTATATTTGAAACAATAAATTGTAAAAACAAACAATTGAAATGTAATAAAATCGTTCCTCAAACATATGATGTATAACGTTTTTTCATGTAGTTTTATTACACCAACCATCCATCTTTTATCAACGAGTTTTGGACATGTAAAAATAATTAAAAAACCTATTGCAAGCAATCACAAAATTAAAATAAATTTTCAATCTAATCGAAGCTCACATAATTATACCTTAAAACCACCATAACGATTTCCCTAATTTAGGTAAGCTACACAACTTTATTTAAACCGACAAGTTTATGTAAGAAAATGTTACAGAGCTGATTAATCTGACATTCCAGAGAATTGCAACAAGCGCTTTTAGCAGGTTTTGTAGATTTTTGCGCCGAGTCACAATATACGCTGTTTACTATTTGCCATACCAGGTTGGTTTTGCATTTCATCTCACGTATTTTTAATAACGAGTTTATTTATTTTATACAAAAAGAGATTAGTTTGTTTTATTTTTCTTTAATATTAAAAAGGCAAATTTGTAAGTTAAAGATTGCAATTTAGATTTTTGATTTGTTAAATAAACTCTGGCGTATTAAATGTGACAATAAACTCTGCCTCGAGCTAAATTTCATTTGGACTTAACCAAGCCGGCAGCGTGGTGTAGTGATAAGAACTCTTGCTACACTACCATGAGGTCGTGGGTTCAATCCCCACTGATCTCAAGCTGTAGCGCCCTTGAGTAAGGCGCTATAAACGGTATGAACTCCTGCTGAGCCAGCACTTAATCAGCAGCATAATTACCGGGCAATTATAGTCTCTATAATATTCCAAACTGCCACAGGCAACTCGAGACTGGGTCGGAGTAACTGATGTTACTCTATGTTTAAGTCGCGCATTCGACTTTCCCACATCGAGGATAAAAATATATACAAAAAAAAAAAAAAAAAAAAAAGCACTTTTACAAATAAAAGTTGTATCATGACACCACCAAGCGGGCAATTTTATTCAACAAAAAATCAAATGGTGATGCAAACGATGAAGATTTAGTTAAGAAACTTAGTATCTAAAAATTGATACAACTTTTTGCAAATAAATGTTTCAACAAAATGAATACCAAAATTTTACAAATTAAGGTTTCATAGTAAAGGTAAAAAAAAGCAAATTTGACTTTCCACTTTTCGCCTTATTTAATATTTAAAAGGTCGTATTATCCGTTTCTTTACAAATTATACAATTTAAGTAAGCCCTCGCTCTTTAGCAACAATATTGTTAGTTTAAATAAATACAGCCTAAAACCACAATAAAATAACGAACAGAATTAATTAAAGATTATTAGAAGTTCACCAATGCTGGTTTGGTTAACATTTCCTTGCGTGACATTGCGTCAGCTGTATTTAATATTGACAATTTAAAAAAGATCAAAATATGGAAAATACAAAGGGGATGTTTCTCATTAGACCAACGTAACGGTTACAAAATTTTCAACAATAAACGCGAGAAGCTACGAACATCATTAACTCGACAAAGGGATTTGATCGACTTAAGGTCAGCGCGAACGAAGACTATTTAGAGAAAACTTAATGATTTTTGACGCATGTCTTTCTTTCTATAGAGTCCATTAAAAAGCTTCTGGTTTTGTTTTCGCTCACTTGCGAATGACTAATTGTGGAATTGACGCTCGCGGTGTAATTACCTGCCAATCCGCGACACGCTCGGGACTTTATTCTCTCTCATGTAACCCGACTGCTAATCCTGTAAGAAAGAAGAGGATTTGTCAAAACGAGGCGTGTGCTTTACGGAAATACATTTCTTGGTTTATCACCGATCGCTGAAAAATTTAAAAACTTACATTTGTTTTAAAATAAAAATAGGGAAATAGTATCACATTTCTAATAACATGTTGCAAAAAAAGTGTAAAATTTATTATTTAAAATTGCTATGACGTCACTAGGCATTTCCTAAAATAAATTTTTAAATTAATCATCAATCTATTGTACTCGATAATTACTCAACATACTATATATCCATTACTTCTATTTTAACAAGTTAATCCGATGACTGTTGTTTACGAATTATCCAATATTTACGATACAATTTAATCACCACAATCACACAATACTGTCATTAATTTTTAATTTTAAATTCTGCAATTTGTAATTTTCACGTGACTCGAACGACATTTTCATATTCAGAGATTAAGCTCGTGTTTCCGCTCCGGCAACTTTCTCCTTTTTTTATTTAGGGTCGTCTAAAATGTCCTTTTTTGTTTCTATGATTCCAGGGGTACATAAAACACCGCGAAACCAAAGTTGGTGAAAACGTATCAAATGTAAAGTTAGATGCTTGTTACAAATGTTAAGGTTTTTTAATAAAAATTTACTATTTTTAAGGCAATTTTTAACATCTTGTAAAAAAATCTGTAAATATTTTATTTTTAAATTATTAATTTTTAGAACAAATTTAAAATAAAAAGAACAGTAAAAAGTGATAATAAAAATAATTTTAAAGTAACTGTAATACGTTTTTTCGAAAAATCAGAAGCTTAACATGATGCCTTTCCGAAATATTTTTATCGTGGTGCTTGCAAGCATGTTTGTATTGGAGATGACAAGATCAAAATCATATGGAATGATTTTAAAAGAAAATTCTAAAGACCGAAACGAAGAAAAATTAAGAGAACCAAGATCATTAATTCAAAGCAGTAAAAATAAATTATATTTTTAAACTTGAATATTTATTATTTAATACCTTTTATAAGGTTATATTACGAATCTATATCAATTAATACAAGTATGAAAAATAATTAACATTTCTTTGAAACTTTCTGAATGATTATTTTGCAGGTGGTCCCGAGGTGGATCAAATTAACAGCGATCTAGCTGAAGCTTACGTGCGACAATTGATTAAAAAACTGATGACCGAACGGCGAGAAAGTAATCAGAAGTTCAATAACTTGTCACAAATATTCAAAGATTGGAATTCTCAAATTGCAGTGCCACAATCAGGAAAAAGTACATCAGGTTAACCTAAGTGTCTTACATTATAGCTTAAATTTAGAAAAATATTTTTAGAAAAAAAAATAAAGTTAAATAAATGTATTAACCTTGATTTAAAAGTATGTCAAGAAAAATTTTAACCAATTTATTTGAACCAAATTTTAAACCTTGTCCGGCGCTTGATATATCAAATGTGAAACTCACAAGAGAAACATGATATAAAATATAAAAATGTTTAAAAAAAAGGAAAAATAAATTTGTGTTTTAACAGGAAAAGTTGACATCACTTCGAATAAAAACCAAGACAACAAAAACAAAATTGGCAACGACGAAGAAAAAATGCAAATGATTGACAGAAACTATTATGGTTGGATGGATTTTGGAAAAAGATCAATCGATGAAGAAGACTACATGTACTAATTCAAAATCTTTAAACTGATTTTTCTCCTATTTTATTGCTTCTCCTTTTTTCTTTGTACATCTAGATTTAATTTTGTTTTTATTTATTGCTTGTGAACAATGGTATAGCTTGATCTATTTGTAGATATGTGTAAAATATTTTGTTTGCTGCAGGTTGTAATCAATAACTGTCGATAAATTTAAAGCCGTTGTTTTGTCTTTACAAAAATAAACTGTTCTGCATAGAAAAAAACGTTACGTGCAACTAGTTATAAAACCATATTTGTTTTTTAGGCAAGTTTATTAGAAAAAAAATAAATTAAAAAAAAAAATTTAACTACAAGACAACATCGTTTAATTTACATATGCGGAATATTAAATTCAACAAAACCTATTGCTTTAAAAAATATTTTGTAAATAAATGTTTTCCGATTAGAAACATTAAAACATTTCTTTTTAGTTGTATCGTATAAAAATGAAACTAAATTCGAACCAATATGCAAATAAGTAAGCCTCTTATGACGTAACAAAGGCCCTGGAGAATGTCCTTTTATAATTTTTGGTAATTTTTATGAAAATAAAACAAACTAAAAAATGAAAGAAACCAAAAGAAATTAAGAAAGATAAGTCGTTCGCTTCGGTTTAAATATTCTAGACTGTAACGTGCTGTTTAACATATGAGTATGCACTAAAAATCAAAAAAATAACTTGACTAGAGATGACAACAAAGGTACAGCAAAAAGACTTGGGATAAAGAAAAAAAAGCCTGATGTCTTCGACACAGAAATCTGGCGGGGTTGAACCCGTCCGCGTAAAACGCCGTGATGGAATGTTATTGGCCGACGGTAGAAGTCCTCCAAATAATCAGCTAGAACAAGATAAAGCGAAAACTTCGTCAAATACAGAAGTTAGAAAAACAACCTTTGATGACTCAGGTCCACTGTCATTCTTTTGTTTAAATTTTACCTATTTCAAAAAACTTATCTTTTTTTATTTATTTTTTGTAGTTAACAAGCCGATACAAGGTTATAGAAAACTTATGAGTAATGAGAGTAGAAGTACCATTGGTGGCTTGTCACATAACGTATCGCAGGATATCGCAAAACATGCCCATACTCTTGACGTGGAAACAAAGTCATCCAAGTAAAGCTGGGTTACCGTAGTACAGGGGTCGGCAACTTTTTTCGCACTGCGGACCGATTTAAAACTAAAATCTTTTTCGCGAACCAAGCTTTAAAAAAAAAACATTTTTTTGCTGAAAAAAAAATACGGCCCGGTGACGTACTGCTCATGGACCGGCACTGGGCCGCGGCCTGGTGGTTGCCGACCACTGACCTAGTAGATATAATCTATATGTTTAAGCCTAGTTTATAAAAGTAGTTAAATATAGAATGTAATTTTTAACAAGCTCGTATGTTTTCAAGATCACGCCGATATTCAGTAGTTCGAGTAAAAAGTGAAACTAAAATGAAGCCCGACTCGGAAAAGCATTTGCCAGCCGCAGAAACCTTAACCTCGCAACAGATCAACGGTAATCAGATAATAAACAAAAGTTTAAAAAAAACGCACAAAAAATAAAAAAAAATAATAGGAATCTTCGGCCAAGATGTAAAAAAATTAAAACTAGAAAACTTCAATGAAAAATAAAAAAACGTAATCGATTCTGTTTTTAGCGTTTAAGGAAGCGTTCGACCTGTTTGACAACAATGGTGGAGGAACGATCGACGCCCTTGAGTTAAAAGTAACACTGGAGTCGGTGGGAATCGAACTCGACGAAGCAGAGATTCATGATGTCATGATGAGACTGGATAAAGATGGTAAGTTTAATAAAACATTGTTCTAAGTCCCTAAATTACATTCTTTAGTTATTTTAAACTTCCCAAATCGTGATTTTTTTTATAGGAAATGGTGAAATTGATTTTTTTGAGTTTTTAGACCTGATGACAAACACAGAAATGTTTTTGGAAGCATTTGGTAATTATTGCGATACATCGAATGACCCTAAATAACATCAAATTAGTTTAATTTAATTCTTTTTAAATATTGAAAAATATTTCTCTTAAAGCATCGCGGCATGAGCCAGGTAGTGAGATGGAGAGAATAAGAGAAAGAGATGTTTTATTGTTTGACGCCCTTACTGAGTTTATGAAGAAATCAGCTCTTAAAGACGCCCATGAAATTGTAGGGTCAGTAACAATTTTATATTTTTTTCGACTTTTAGGATTTAGTCATAGCTTTTGTACGTTTTTTTTTGTATTTTAGGTATTATGCCAAAAAATACAAAAAAGTAGTAAAATCCTATAATGCGAACAAGGGAGCGCATGTTGTAGGTCATTATGCTGATGGAGCCCGGCTAATTGGCCTTACGGAAAAACAAATCGTACAGCAATTAAAGAAATTAATGCTTTGCCAAAATTTTGAAAGTAAGTTTGCAAAAAATTTAATAAGCTGTTTAATTTAACTTTCCTTATTTTGTGCCAATTTATTTTTTTTGATGTTTTACTAATAGATAAGGGAGAGAAGGACAGTCCATACGCCCAACCACTACAACTATCAGTTCTCAGATCTGTGACGTCATCGCCACCGACGAAAAAATTTCGTAAACCAAGAAAAAGGAAGATGATGAATCCTCCACAAACAGCTCCTGGTCCGTTAATGTTAAAATACAGATTGATATAAAACTACCACAGAAACTCAAAAATATAATACCTTTCCCTTATTAAATGTTATATAAACTGTTAGTACAGGACACTTAACAACTTTTGAAACAGCTATAAATGGTGGAGGCTAATTTAAAAAATATTTTTTAGCGGTTTTACAGCAACCTCGTCGCCAACCTTCAGTCTCGGAAACTAATCTTATGACACCACAACAACTTATTCAACCATTTAAGAGAAAGAGAATAGTTTTAAAGGTTAGGAAAAAATAAATTAGCATATATTTAAGGGCACGAGTAAATTTGTTAAAATGTTGCTAATTATGTTGTTAGTTTCACGTGATTTTTGTATTTTTTTGATAGCAAAAGTGAAATAAAAGTTTTGCCAATCGATCAAGGGCTTCGATTTTTTCTCTTTAAAAACTGTAGGCTCGCTGTTTTAATTATCACCGTTAAAATATCGATTAAATATAATTTCATTGTTAAAACATTGGCATGTGAAAAATAACTATATTTAGTTTTAAAATAAACGATTTTTTCTGCTATTAGTAAAATACAGAACAAATTTTTAAACAATTAATTTTTAAATTTTAACAGATTATAAACAACAACCTACTACAAACGGAAAATAAAGAAACAGAAAATGATTCTAAGCGAGATATTGGAAAAGTTAGTTAATATACTTAATTTGACAATTTATAATTAACAGTTTATGCCTTATATCCGTATTTGCGTTTAAGTGAAATTTATTGTAACTATTTAGAAAAATAACTGCGATAGTGATTTTCGTGTTCGAGAAGAAATTTTGCAACACAAACCTGGTTGGTTAAGCCAGCGAAACAAAATGTACAACGTTGAAATAAATATGCCAGTACGCTACAGCCGAGTCCACGTGGATAGGTTGCCAGAATTACGAGCAAAGGTTCAGTTAAAACATATATGTTGTCTCTTTGTAGATAGCATAAAGTATGCAAAACTAGTTTTTAAACATTTTTTAATATTTAGGTGGACAAAGCAAAAGCGAAATTTGTTGACGAAATAACAAAAAAGAAAATACAGAATAATATCCGACATTACAAAGAACTTGATTCACGAAGAATTCCATCACCTGTTTTATATGAGAAATTTAAAAGAGTTGAGTACGACTCAAGAGCGCCAGCTGGCGGCTACTCAAAAATATTTTGGTTACACTCATAAGTTTAACGAACACAACAAAATACATCTTTTTAATTCGTATTTAATGTAGTGATTTTTAATTTAATTAAATTATGTTTTTAAAATGTTTGCCTTTATTTGCCTATGGCAACTCACATACAATATATATTTATATATATACAAACACTCGATTTAACATTAACAGATTTAAAGTAACAGCATTTTGACTTTGCATTACATCGATATTATCGATAAAATTATAATTTAATTATAATCGTTATTTTCGTTTCAGGTATTTTGTTCGTACAGCAGCGCAGAAACAAATAATCGTACATCTGTTACCACGACCCAGTTAAACAAGGCCAGTCTGCAAAATCACTTTCAGCGCAGAGAAGGCGGCTCCAAGTTTTTCTATCATCCTCACTAATCAAAAATACCACATAATGTTCTATTATATGTTTTTGATAGGTTAATACCTGTTCATGTGAAAATGATATGCGATTTGCGAATTGTCGTTGGATGAGTTCTAAAATACATTTCCACACACTGTATAAAAGTATTTGTTTTATTTATTATATTCGGTATTGACAAAACCTAAATTTCATTTGCTATTTATATACTTCAAGGCCGAGTGAAAGTTGTTGTTGTTAGTTCATACTTAAATTGTTTTCAAAACAATAAGGAAACTGTAACGCGTTTATTTCGCACAATGTTTGCATTGCTGCTTACCTGTGACGTTGGGCATTTGTTCAGAGGGTCGACTTGATAAGGGGTTTTAATAACAAGAGCAAAAAACGAGGACGCCAAGGGCGATAATTATCGACAATTGTTCGAAGGCTGCAATCAAACTTATTGATGATGCCGGTCGCGTGAGATTAGAAGTCCCTTCTTCAAATTCTTTCCACACCGTCTGTTTGACAAGCTTAGTGCCAACAAACATTTTGTTGCAACAACAACTAGTTTTGCTTGTCAAAATATTGCTTTGACAATCTTGCCACCTAAAAAGATACAGAAAGACAGGTTTACTGTTTGGCTCAAACGGCAAGCAAAAGCAGCAGGCGATTTAAAATATTCGAGCAATAGCTCAAAGGTGGATTTAAACAGAAAACTTGCACAAGTACAGTTATGTCAAGAAAAGGTAAAATCTACTTTATATATAAAAGGATACTCGTATAACAAATGAAAGATTTAAAGTAAAGATTGTTCTCTATTTAGTAACTAATATTTGTGTGCAAATACTTAAAATAGACAAGGCAAACAGGCCAGCTTTTACTTTCGACTATTCGTGTATGCAGGTGTGTATGAAAGATTTCAGGCACTCACAAACCGACGTTTTGGGTACGATGACGTCACATGTTCATCAAGTGAGGAATTGGAACAGTTTTCCAGCAAGTCAACAGACTCAACAAGCCGACAGCATTGCTCAGATATCAAGCAGCACGACTACCCATGTGGGCCAGGTAAGAATTAAATAGGCAAACTAACTTATATATTATAATAGGTTTACTGTATCTTATGCAGAAGGTATATATACATTTTTTGGTATAAAGTTATTTATAAGTTTAAACTAAAGTTTTGAATGAGAACAATAAATGCGATTTATTTATTACCAAAAGTTTGCAGACAAATTAAATTGCGTTATCTATTTATTACTCTAGACTTTTTATTGCATAAATATTAAGGCAAAGGTGTTAGAAATCGTTTGATGCTTAACAGTTTAAACTATTTTTAAAGCGAGGTTTTCACACGTTTTGGCCTATAAAAAACTACTTTAGAAAAGTAATCTTGAAAGTATATTTGCTATTCGTGACAAGATAACCGTTACGTTAATTTCGTAAAAATGTTCGAGGTTCGTAGTAAAACAGCTGCGCTAATAGGTTAATTCGTATTTATCGAATTGGCGACGAAAACTTAATGCAATGTAATATTTCTGTATTAACGATGCAGTTTATACGCATACGACTAATTGGGTTCAAGATTAAATAAAACAATTATGATTATTAAAGCTTTGGTCGATGCTGAATAACTCAAAACTCAATTTTTAATTTTGCACGTTTTTGCGTCAACCATTAATCCGTTCTAATTCACTTCGCGGTTCGCTGCACATCCTGCGGAGAATAGTGATACACGATATTTACCGAGAATTAATCTCAACCATTCAAGCCATGTACGGCATATTAGCCATTTACGAAATCGGAATCATGGCCAGTTATAGCAATATGCACTTGTTCATTGTCTGGAGCGGTGGATTATCGCCCGCGTTTGGGGAGTGCGCCATTTAATCGAACGAAAGGAATTAGCATAGAACTGCGAATGTTCATTTTGTGATTATGTTGTTATTCGAAAAATCGACTACAAGCGAGTAGGTCTAAGAATTTGTTTCCGTTAATAAAATATCTTGCACCACGCTGTTAAAATGCATTGGAATAATTGGAATTTTGGCTATTACAACTACTTGGTAAGATCAGTTAAGGTCTACCATCAGAATACGTTAATGAGTAAACTAAGGTGATTCTCATAAGGATGTTATATGTTATAGGGAGTGGGCGAGGTACCGAGAGTGTATGGAGTCGATTCAAGTTCTTCACTAAGCTCCGACAACCGCTCAGCAATGGTGGAAAATATCAAAACGTGGAACAGCACGACTACGAAGAAAAAGAAAATTGTGGAGAAAAAGTAAGACCAAGAATAGATCAGTTATACTTAAATCAAAATTTTATATCTGTTTTATATAACTTCATGTATTCTCAAAATGTTCTACTACATCTACTCAAGTGGGCCAGGTATGTAAACAAACAACACTTAACAAGTTGTCCTATTTATGTCAAAGGTACCGCAGATACGAGAAACCTCCATATTCCTACGTGGGCCTGATCGCACTCGCTATTCGGAGCTCGACGAATCAAATGTTGAAACTCTCCGAAGTTCTGGCCAGAATTAGTTCAATGTTCCCCTTTTTTAAGGTAAAAACGCTATTTTAATTTTGGACATAAAATATATATAAAAATTACGATATAAGATATTAACTTAAGATGAAAATAGATCAGAATTTTAGAATTTACATCTTTTCTTGACACCCAGTTCGCTAAACCGTGTAAATTTAATCTATTTATTGCAACCCTAATTTGCAACGTTTGTGAAAAACATAATGAGGTTATTTCGGAAGCTTCCCATGTTGATTATATATGCTTCATGGATTAAGGAAACGAAACTGCCTTTAATTCCTTTATCTTAACGTTCCCATATCGAACTAATGTGCGCACCGATTTACCTGTCACTGTAGTAATCCCTAAAGTGCGGTACAACATCACAATGTTTATTCACTAATTATTATGCAAACATATCCCTTAATAAATATTATTTTCTTGTAGGGAGAATATCAGGGGTGGCGCGATTCGGTAAGACACAATCTATCGCAAAACAAGTGCTTCAAAAAAGTAAGTTTTAAATTATTACTTAGGCTACTTAAAAAGTAATAGGCGATTTGTTATAGTATAAAACATATTGATTAAAATTGTTTTGTTTTTCTCCTGTTTGTTGTGGTTTTGTTTATTTAAATGGTTATATGTTAAGGTCTTACAAGATCCATCCCGACCGCATTCCAAAGGCAACTACTGGACTGTTGACGTTACTTTGATTCCCGCCGAGAAACTTAAAAGACAAAACACTTCTGTTTCAAGAAATGTGGCGCCAGGATATACTTATGCAAGGTAAGAAAAACACTGACATATTGTGTGTATTAACATTTAGTTATGTATTAACATATAGTTTTCCTTGTACATTTGTTACAGTAGAAATACCGGATTTACAGGGATTTTTATATATTTAGGGATTTGACTGAAATATTTGACCTGGAGACTGGGAAATTAAAAGTAAGCAAAAGCGTAGGAAGTCAGTATGGTTTCCACGAAGATTACATTGATAGGCAACAGCCTGATCACACATCTACGACGAATGTTATACCTTCTACAATTTGTGGGAGTAATAATTATACCTCAATAAATGCGAACCATTCACCTCCATCTGTTACCAGTGCTTCGGTGTCATGGCAAAACAGTATGTTATCTCTTAACACGTCATACAACAATTTTGTTAAACAATTCAGGAAATACATGCACAAGTGCAACATTTTTAAAATGTTTAATTTAACTCCTTAATTTAGATCAATCAGGATTTCGTCAAACCCCACCCCCAAGACAAAGTGAAACTTCCAATTCACTTCAAGTGGGTAATGTTACGAATTGGAAAACTCCATACGCAGCAGATAGCACTTTATTGAACGTGAATGTAAACCAACGAAAGGGTTTTAACAACAACGTGACTACGAAACCTCAATATAATGAACCTCTAGTTTGCAGGTAGGCTAAACCAGTGTCCTTTTTAAATTTTTTTGTTAGCCTATATGCTAAACGTACATGGTTATTATTTAAAACCTAATGTAAAATTGTTTTCAACAGCGACCTTGTGAGTTTGAGCACTGACGCTTTAAGTTATGCCTATCCATCTTCAGCTCCTAATTGTGATCAAGTAACTCCCCCATCTCCCACTACTGATCTCGAGTCACGTGCTTCAGTTGACAGTCCCGTTCCCACAGATAGTTCTGATGATGAAAAATATCCATCAGCTGCAAGAACTATGACGTCAGAACAGCCTAAGTTATCTGCCATTAACATGGAAAGAATAATAAAAAGGAAGCGCCATTCAAGGAACAAGCGAATGGCGAATAAGAAAATACGAGTATCAAGGTCAAGATCAAGCCTAGAAAACAAAAGCGGCAGCGAGAGTTATTCACAATCAGGTTCCCCGGAATCAACTCAGTCCCACGTTTCCACAGAATCAAATAACAACACTATGTTACCGACTCCTCAGGCCAAAAACATTGACAATAGAGCAAAAAATGTAGAAAGTCCACCTAATACGCTCCCGCCACCTAATCAAAAACCATTTGGCGACAACCAAACAAAACAAGCAAAGTCTCCAGATAACAATAAAAAACCTAAGTTTTGGTCAAACATTGATCAAACAGTGGGACCTGAAGGACCACCAAACATTACTTGGACATCTTCTAATCCCCTTCAAGCAGTCAAACCCTACTTCGAACCAAGCATTCAATCTGAAATTGTAACAGAAACTTCATCCAACCAATGGACTAATGCTGTAGATTTAAATGACAATCATCTTGACAATTTAGAAATACAAACAGTAGAACCAATAAACAATGATAACCAATTTGCTTACAAGCAAGGTGGATTAGTTAACGATCAATCTGAATTTTTAAAACAACAAGCTGGTATTGTTACCGGCCGAACCAACAACTCTCCAGCGCTGTTCAACCCAAGGCTACTACCTCCATACAGACCACTTTCAAATATGCAAACCCATCCCTCAGTTTATGGACATAGCCTACAGCCTACTGCTCATAACTTTTATCCACCGTCGAATTATCCTACTTTTCCAAGCACTATTCCAAACCCAATGTACGGTAACACGTACCCACAAACGACGTCCCCCTTTCAACAAAGTACTTCGCCTTATTTACCCACTCCTCCGCCTTTAGAGGAAAATTTGCCTCTAGCTTCTAAATTGGGGGCAACGTACCCCGCACTTGGTGGGTTTTATCCGAATGCCCCGACTTGGCCAACCCACCAAATGCAATTTGTAGATTCGGGTTATGCGGGGTCGTTTTTACCTCCGCATTTATAAAACATTTAGCCTGCGATTTTTGATTTAAACGAAAGTTATTTATTACTGGATTTACAGTTTTGTTAATTTTTATTTCTATGCCAATTTTGAGTTTTATTATTGTGACTGTGTGTTTGAGAATTATCGTGATTTTTTTTAAATAGACTTTAAAAACAAAGATTTTGTATTATCTATGTTTAGGATAAAATATTTCAATTTTATTAATTAGCAAAGATAGAAGTATGCATTATTTTTAACTACAAATAAATCAGACTAACAAACAAAAAAAAATAATACGTAAAGTTTGTTTTTTAAACAATTTTTTTATTAGTTAAAGATATAGTTAAGCAGATTGCAGTGTTTTACACAAGAAACAGTATATGAGTAAGCAATATAAAAATATGAAGATAAATGTACTGCCATTAAATAGTATAATAATACTATAAAGTAAAAGGTGATAAGATAAAATGTGGCTCAAAACACAAGTACCAACATGATTTCAACAGTTAAAACAAAAATAATTTCATATAAACAATTTTGCAAAGTATAACACATATCTAAAAAAATGATTTTTTTATAAAGGATATAAAATAAAAGTTGTATAGCATTGTTGCTGTAAAAAAGTTAATTAATATGCTGATAAAATGGGTTCAATTTTAAATTTAAAATTCATCGTGTTTGTTTCCACTAAACTCAATATGTGAAATATATCCATCTTTATCTTTATCTTCCATCTCAAGAATACCAGATATTATTTGATTTTCTTCAATAGACGACATTTCCGCACCGTTTGCATTTTTTACTTCTCTGCGAAGGTATTCTCTTAACTAAATTTTTAAAAAAAATTTCAACAAAATTAACAAAAGGCGTATACTGCTTTTATTTAATAAATTTTGTTACCACAATAAAGGTTTTAACACAAAACTGATAATTGTCTAACAACTTATTTTTAATTAGGTCAATTCACAGTTTTAAGTGTTTAAACAATAAGCCCCATAACCTAATTAATACTCTTTGAGGCCTAATAAACATAGCTAAACTGCAATAAATAAGACTGTTTTTGTAATAAAACTAGAACAATTTATTAAAATTAAAACATACTTCAAATTTTGATAAAAATTTATTTCCATCAATATCCATATCTTTAAACACTTTTGGGTGTCTGGGCCCTTCTTCAGCATGAACCAATTCAACTTCAAACACCAATGTACCACCAGGCATTTGAGGTAAATCTATTGACAGTACAACAACAGCGCATGTTTTTATTTAGGCTAATTGAATTATATAAATCAAAATTAAAAACACAAAATAGTGTTTTTTATAACAACTAATGTGTTAAGAAAAATATATTAAACAGTAAATGATCTTACGGCCTCCAGCATGCCCATATGCTAAATGGGGGGGAATAGTTAATTTTCTTTTTTCCCCTGGGCACATGTCAACTAGTCCCTCGTCAAATCCCTCAATTACTTCACCAATCCCAAGTTGAAACCTATATGGTTTATCCACATGACTGAACACAGGTTAAAACATTTGTAAAATTAGGCAAAATAATAAATGCCAAAGTATTCAAAAAAAATTTAACCTTTTGTCGAAAACTTCTCCTGTATCTAATTTCATTCCTTTAAAATTGACAAACATTTGATCTCCATATTTACTTTCTCGCTCACAATCCTCGGGTTTAAATAAAACATCAATTTTAAAGTTTGGTGATCCATTTACAAAGATTACAAAGCACAATACACTCAAAACTACTGCCGCAGAGAAATTGAACATAACTGCTGGCGATTTTCTTTAATAAAACCAACTTTAGTTCTACTTGTGTACTACCGCCCAGACTAAAAATTACTTTTTTGCCTACAGATAAACAAACCCAAGCCAATTAAAATCAAATATTACTTTAATTCAAGTTGAAACCATTAAAATTATTTGACTGTTTGAAATTCTAATAATGTTCACATTTACATATATATAATATTTAAAACAGATAATTACTTTTTCTATATAGCAGTATAGATTATGCTTTATTATTCAGGAAAGACTAGCAAGTTTGCAAGACTACGATTAAAAATAAACAAAAAATTTCTTGTGTTCGTTATCTTTAACGAAATTAGTGGTTGTAACGCATGACTAGTGATGCATCACACGTGACTTGTAATATGGTTCACTAGTTCCGTAATTATACCCAAATATATTTTATTTTTTTATTTATTTTTTAATATAAAAAGAGCGTTTTTTAATCTAAACGTACCAACGGAATTATATGGTCATAATATCGTTGCAACGTAATTTGAAACCTACAAAATTTTCATTAGAAAAAAAAACGTCAAACTTGCACAAAACACACATTTAATATCACTCCATAGTTTCTTCTTCTAAAGCTGAAATAATATTTTTTACCAAATTTTCGATTTTTGAAAGTTTTAAATCAATTTCATTTAGAGATTGATTAACATCTAATTTAAAATCTAGAAAACCTTGCAAGGTATCTTTAATCTGATCAGGAAGTTCCATATCCATCCACTTTTTATCTTCTAATGTAAAACTTAACTCGCCTATCGGAACAGGTGTATTAATGCCGTTTTTGCCAGGAATAAATTGGCAGCAAGTAGCAGTAATCGTCGTTTTATTACTTGTATTATAATCTTCAACTTTAGTGTGTCGGGTGCGAGATTTAGTATACTCATTTCGTTTTGCCAAACATGATTTATTTTGTATAGGAACCATTTCTGAAAAATCAGTCATAGCTTTAAGCTTGATTTTGGCATTTTTATCAACTTTGGGCACTTTTGACGATTTGTTCTTCTTTCTTTTACGCACTAACTCAGGTTTTTCAAGTTTTAAGCATTCCTTATCCAAATCAGGTTTAATCATTTTGCCACAGCGATTGCAGCATGGGCAACTTGCATTTTTATATTTAGTTTCCTTAACTTTTCTATTACGTTTTGTTGCGCCTTTTCTTTCTTCAGATGAACCTATAAGTAAGTTTTCGTCTTCATTTTTGGTAGGCTGATATGGCTCAGAATTTCTCTCTTCATCGTTACTAATTCCAACAGAGTACTCGTCGTTTTTGATCGTTTCTTTGGAATTACTTGGGGTGCTTATTCTTAAGACTGACTTTGTGGCATTAATGAAAGCAAGAAAGATAGCCTTTAACATTCTCCATGCCGAACTATACAAATCTTCTTCGCTATAAATTATGTAATTTAATTATAACTTTTACTAAAATTTTTATTGCTTGAATAATCAAATTAAACCTACCCATTCTCACTGCCTTCATCATTTTGTTCTTGTTTTTCCAAAGCAATTTGCTTGTTTCGCTTAATTAAAGTTAAGTACAATCAGTTCTGAGTTTCCAAACTACTTTTTTAATTGGTATTAAGGCACTATAACCAACCTTTGTTATGTGCATCCATTTTTTCAACCTTTTAACTTTTTTGGCTACTACTGGATCAGTTTCTGCATCCCTCCCCCACCTTACTGCCTCCAAAGTTCGGAATGTAAACTTAAACAATACAACAAAAGTAGCTTAATAACAAATACATTTTATGTAATTTAAATAAATTGCATAAAAATCTCAAAAAATATTTATCAGTTTATTTTACTTACAATTCGGTGCATATCATAGGTAAGTTGTAGATTTTTTCGAAAGGCGTAATTAATAGGTGGAAATTTCTTCATTACTTCCATTAATTTTGTTCCCTCGATTAAATCCAAATTAACGTAGGTCAAAGCTCGTACTGTTACCTCACTGGCGATACGATCTTGGTTGCCGGACTTTTCTCTCCAGAAGTAAGCACCAAAACTGTCGTTCGAACCTGTATTTAAAAATAAATCAATCTTCTTAAAAATGTTATAAGTTAATTATTTAACCCGAACAATGCAATATGTTAAACAACTGTCACGTTTTAAAGGTAAACGTGTGGGATCTTTTGTTAATTTAAATGTTCTAGATTACTACCAGAAAATCTTATCGCTTATATTTTTTTATTACGTTAAAAATAAACATGAACGAATACCTTATTCAAATAGAATTAAAACAAAACATTAATAACCGACATATAACATATTATGTGATAAGTAAAACTACGAAATTTGTGTCAACAACGCAACATGTTTTTAATAAATTTACTTACTAAGCAGAGAAACAACTTGATTGTCTGAGATAACTTCCAAAGAACCAGAAATAACAAAATATATAGAATCCACTCTTTCCCCTATATCGTAAACAATATCACCCGGTGCAATATAAAATCTCTGCATTTTTCGGGCTAAAATTCGGGTTGCATTTTCTCCAATGCTTTTAAAAACTGGTTGATTTTTGATAACATTTTTGTGTAAATGTTCACATAACTCTGCACACTTATGCTCCGGCAACATATTGAGGACCTGTTATACATGCATTTATTAATTTCGTGAATAACAGTTTATACAGTTTATTAAAAGCAAGTATAAACTTAAACTCACGTTGTCTACGCTAATTCCATGTGTCGCTGCACTTTTGTAAGAAACATAATCAATCATACTTTCCTTTAAATGATACGGAACTTGATGCAAGTCAGCAAACTGGTTTATAGATTTGATCATGTCACCAAATTTGTTGTTAGCAGCATTAACTTGTTGCAAAATATTAGAAACATGCCCCAAAATTACAGCAGACAATAAAGCTGTAAAAATGTTAAGTTAAATACTGTCAAAAAATCTGATCGATAAAAAGTAAAAATTTTAAAAGAATAACACTTGTATGTCAAACATATTTCTATAAACTAAAACTACAAGATCGATGATTAAACTATGTACCATCTACCTCCAATAATAAGAAGAAAAACGCAATATATTTTTTCTTCAGTTGTATCTGCTGCAATGTTTCCATAACCAGCTGATTGAACTAATGTCATGGTAAAGTACATACTTGCCACATATGATTTGTGAATAAATGGACCACCCGCTAACGCCCCTAACCAAAAATACAAAAGTGTAAATGCAACTGCGCTGATTTGAAATTGTGTTGTATATAAAAATACTACTAACTTGAACATTATAGTTTACCTTTAGTTTTATTCCAATAAAATAATCTTTCATCAGTCTCCCCCATTCTTTGTAGCCAGTTTTTTGGAGTTATATATACCGACGGTTGATATATTTCTGTTAGATAAATCATCAAGTTTAACTTTTAAAATTCTTTAACAAAACGTTAATACTTAAAACGGTTTACCTTAAATTTATATAGGAGTTACCTTGTTTCTGGTCCGGTAAATAGTAATTAAAATCCTGGTCATCTAAATCAACATTCGACAAACCCCAAGTCAAAGAGTCGTTTTCAAAATCCACAAAATCATTTTTAATTGCAAAAATATTCATTTCTTCTTTTAAATCAGCCAGGTCAGAGGCTTGTTGTGAAAGTAAATTGTTTCTTACGCCAATCAAAGCAACAGAGTACCATCCACATGCCATCCAATGACAAACTAAAACGATTAAACTTACCTACACCAAAGTTTAAAAAGTTCTTATATTTGGACAATTTTGTTAAGTATTAATAAGTTTCAAGATTAATAGTTTACCATGACGATAAGGGAAGCATAAGTGTGTTCCAAATATCTATCCACATCTCTAGCAATTCTAATCACACGAAGAAGTCGAAAAGCTTTTAAAACGCTCAACAAACGTGCGAGTGCCTTTAGTCAATATTAATAAATATAATTTTTAAAATAAAAAACATAAAGCACAATAATTTAACTTAATAATAAAAACTTGTTATAAATAAACCTAACAATATTACAAATACTAATACGTTTTTTTACAAAAACCTAAAATATTTGTTTAAACTGACTTGTTGTTTTAGTTCACCAAATAACAAGGTAACGGCATCGTAGGGTAGACATGACAACACGTCAATGGAGAACCATGATGTAGCATATTTCATACGAATGCTCTTCAAGTCAGTTACCAGAGCTCCTTTATGAAGTATTTTGAGAGGTTAAGAATTTTAGACCAGCGTATTTATTTGTTGAATAAAACATTTTACTGTAGTTATACCTTCGTTGCCAACATAGGTTGTGTGGAAATTAATTGCGACATCAAGAAAGAAGAACAAATCCAAACAAGAGTCTACTGCAAGCCATGTAATGCTGCAATACAATGGTAAAATAGGGAAATCACCGAAATAAATAGTTAATCGATGAAGCGTATCTTGGCACTTATTCAATCAATTTAATACATTGACATTTCAATTGAAAAAATTAAAATGCCAAGTTATTACTGAATTTATTGTTTAAATTATTTTTAAAAATAAAAACACTTTTTTGGAATGAAACCTTCTCGGTGTTATATTAAAAGCTGCAACCATAGGTACGACAATAGCTGTGTAAAGTGTTAAAGTAAGTACAACCCAGTCCCAAGCCATTTTAGATGCGCTGTAGTGAATAATGATGTAGGTGTCCTTAACTGGAATATGTTGATCTCGTTCTTTGTTTAAATCTGAAAACAAAAGTATAAGTTAAAAACGAAAGTATAAAGTGCATGTTTAATTTTGACCCTATTTATGAAAAATATATTTGTTATTTAGTTGTTATGGTTTGTTAAAACCCAAAAATATCATATACTCCCGTTGCAAACTGCCAGAACGTAATTGGTTTCTTAACCATGAGTGTACTCGCGCATGTTTAAAAATAAAATTCCTCGCCCATTACCGCTATGCTAAAATACAAGTTAGATATATGGGGGTTTTGTTCACAAACAGTTTTAGTAAGTGACGTCACCTTTTTGCCGGACTTACGTGCGTATGAATGCACTCCAGATATCCCAGAGACAACAAAAAAAACTTTTTAAAAGGTCGCGTCGTCTTTTCAAATCAGTAGGCAAATAAAAGACATTAGTCGTTGCCCATTATTCTTCAGTTGAGGTTAGCACAATAATAATAATAAATTTCTATTATACGTATTATTAGGAAAGCACTAGTCATTTTTTCTAAAGCGCGTTGCTAAATATGTATTGCGTAATTCAGATCGCCTACAAGGATTTTACATTAAAACAGTATGATAGTTTTTATGCCACTTTTTGATTAAAAAGGGCTGTTGGCCCTTTAACCCGGATAGGGCACAGTCGACACAATATCCTTTGTGTTTAGGGTCGTTTGTCAAATGCGGTCATAATGGACAATATAAAAACAATTAACTGTTTGTGACCATCAGTTACGGGTGGTTAAACATTATATATAATAGGGAAGCGTAAGTGATTTACAAAGAGAATAGAAGAGTATCGGCTTTCGTTTCACCGTTAAATTCAACCGAAGATCGAATCTTTTAGATTTTATCAGGATTAGGGAAAAGAAGTTTAAACAATAAGTATTTTAATTACCTTGTTCTTTTAAATGATAAAAAACAAGCAGCTAATTATTAGAACTAAATATTAGGTATTAAAATCTGTTTATTTTAAAGTTTTGTAGCATATGTGTATTGTTGTATAGTTGCTACTAAGCATGTAAGTTAATCTTCTCAAGTTAAAAATTAAATCTTATAATTCAGATTTTACGCTTTGTTGATTTTAAAAGGGGTATAAGCACCAATAGTAGAATTATTAGGTAGGTGAGCGGGGTTAAAGGTTAGGATTGTTGTTTAACATAGTCGTTAATTACTGGGCGAGATAAGCACCGCTACATAGCGACCCACAGCCTATTCAATTTTAATGACACTTCATATACACTTGTCTTACTTTTAGCCTGGCTAGTAACGTCACCCAAGGAAATCTATAGGTAGTTTTCGGTATTATTTCTTTGTTATTAACGCCGACATTTTCGTTTTATTATTACTAAACAGTTGAAGGCTTACGTTGTTTATTTTAACATTTCGGCATTTTTCTATACAACTACATTTGTATACGTTGGGATTTTTTTTATATAAAAGATTGCAATCGCGACTGACAATACTACAAAACTTTTATTTGTTTTGTTTGGTTAGCCCAAATGGGTTGGGAAAATGTAAACGTCGGTAAACATTATGCTAAATCGTGAATTCGAGCTATTCTCGAGTGCAGTGAGTACGGGAAAGTGGCTGGTTAACGAAGGCCCACTAAATCAACATTAAGGGTAGGGCTCTATGTAGCCAACGATCCATAAGCGGCCTTTATGGAATGTTGACGCGTATACTTATCTGTTAGAGGAGTGTTTTCGTAAGACACAATGTATTCGTTCAGACACTATATTTGTATGAGTAATGTGCTGTTGTGCTTACACATGTAAGGTTTAAATAGCTAAATTTAATATTTATATAATTTGATTTTAAGCAGTTAGCCAAGTAATTAGGTGTAAGTATATAAATAGTTGCAACTTCAGATCTCTATGATAATGGAAGCCCTAATTCTACTATTTTTGAGTTTTAGAAAGTTAATAAACCGTCCAATAAAGTAATTGTTTATTTTTAAGTACCTTCAGCTTCTTGGTTTTCGATATTTTTTTTCATTTGCTCTAACAATTTATTGGCCTTCGACTTTTGTACATTTTCTTTTGCTTCATTTTGTGGATCTTTATTTGATACATCGTTTGGTTTGTCAACATCTTCTTTTTTAATACTTTTATTTTGTTTTGCTGGTATATCATCTCCTTCCATTATAATTTTAGGTTACAAATTTAGGTTGTAGTTTACTCTTTGCCAGTCGTCTCACAAACTTGTAAAAAGCTATTTAAAAGACGTAATTTATTTCGCGAGTGTTAGGTATAAAAACTTATATTTGCAATTAGAAAATGCCATGTTAATCTTGCCTAATGCCATTGTGTATTTTAAGGATTATAGCTTTTTACACGTAATAAATTTTTTAGTTTATAATGTTAAATCTACAACATATGCCCGTTGTTAAATGGCCAAATATTTAAAATAAAAATGATTTACATTTTAAAATGATTTGTTAGTAATTAATATTTGCAGAAACTGCATTTAAAATAATTGCGCTTTGAAGATGTAAAATGCCTTTTATAAAAACTTTTAATCTGTTGATTTTTTTTGCGTTTTTTTCAAACAACTTAATTATTACTAAACAAATTAAACCAATGTGATTACAACGAATTTGATATAGTTCTAAACAATTGGTTAGTTTTGAAGTTTTCTAGTTAAAGAGTTAAATTCGTGAATAAAATTTATTTGTTATTTTTTATGTTTATGGTTAAGCGCTAGATGGCGATATTTTTTAAAAACAACTAGTAGAAAAGTCCAAAAAATTCTCAGAACTGCAATCACATGCAGACGTGTTGACTCAGCAAGGAGGTCTGTACAATCGCTGCTAACTTAACTTGTATTCAGTTTTATTGTTTACAAATTGAAAATTTAATACCTATGTAGAAAAGTGTTAACTCAGAAAAGTTTATTGTGGGTAGATCGGACAGTAAAGATTCAAAAAGTCAAGCAAATTAAGTATGGAATTTATTTGTGACGAACTGACTAAAAGACAAATAAAATATCAAATATTTTTTTATTTTAGTAGATTGTAAAATATATAGTTCTGTGTTTATAAAATAAAAGAATGCTTAGCAACCAGACAGATTGTTTAGATTGAAAGAAAATTAATAATAATAAAATTCTAAAGCTTACTTATCCATGATTTGAAAATTCAAAGAAAAAATGTATATTTAGTTAGTTGCAGTAGTTTAAGTGCTTACATTGTTGTTTTAATTAAGAAACAAATATGTTTTAAATACATTAAGCTTGTGTGAAATGTTTGGAATCGTTCATAAAATTTCTGGAAATAAATTTTACATCAACAATATTTAGTTTTACCAATTTACAAGTATGGACTCATCAGGACATTCTAGAAACTCAAGTATGGATGGAGGTGTAGATGAATCCGATCCTCACAGGTGATAAGAAATTAATAATTTGATCCTGTTACTTTTTAAAAGGTTAACTCAATACTTTTATAATCATAAAATGTAATATTCAGAGCACGAATCTCAAAACTTCTACATGTAAAAAATTTTTGAGTACTATACAAGTAATATAATCCTAAAAGTAAAACACCATTTTGCTATTAAAAATATAAACTATGTATATAGGGGACCAGAAGCTTCGGCCGTGAGAAGCTTCGGCCAGAAGGTTCGGCCTGCAAAAAACGCGGGGGGTCGGTGACGAAATTGCCGCGTAAAATGTCATTTTAAGACCATATTTTACCGATATTCAAAATAAAATTTGACAAAAAGTATAATACATAAAAAAAATTTAATAAGTTGTTACGATAAATATATATGTTAGTTTTTAGAATATTTATTTTTTTTAAAATTTTTGTTTCAAAAATGTATTTTTAAAACGGATTAAAGATGGGCGCTTATGGCCTGCATAATTTTTCATCTAACTGCGGGAAGTCCACGACGTAAAGCCCGCGTTTGATGTTAACGTAAGACTGTATTTTATCGAAATTCAAAATAAAATTTGACAAAAAGTATAATGTAAAAAAAAATTTTATTTGGTTGTTACGTTAATGACATACGTTAGTTTTTAGAATATTTTTTTTTTTAAATTTTTGTTCTAAAAACATAATTTTTTTAATGTTTTGGCTAGTAAAAATCTTTAAAAATTTATATAATAAGTCGGTAAATGAAACACTGTATATATCTTAACATTAAAGTTTATAAAATTAAGGAGCCTATAAAAAAAATTTATTATAAGATTGTTGAATGCTATTGCATGGTATGTATATTAATTGTATTTATAATATGCCTTTGGTTTGAATTTTGAATCAAGTTGTAGCATACAAAATTCTAGTGTCAGTTGATTACATTTCAAGAGAGTTCATTTTAAGTTCAATGCTTCTTATCAGTGTGCCTTTTTAATTGTTTAATGTATAAACCATAAATTAGTGAATTGTTTTTACAGGTATCGGGAATGTGACGACATGTTAAGTCGTCGAATGGCAGGTAATTTACCTGCACCACTTCGAAAGAAAAAGAACGAAGAAAATTATAAAAAATTTATCACACCGACCGGTGACCCAATGGGATATGTTCACCAACATATGAGGTTCATTCTTTTTTTAACCAATTTTTATTATTTGTAGTTATAAACTAATTTATCAAACAAATTATAAAAATTTTTAACTAATATATAATATTTTAATTATACTCCCAAAACAATTTTTTTAATTTCTGTAAACTGGCAAAACATAACAGTAACTTAAACTACTAGAACTGTAAACTATATTATGCTTATTAATAAAGCACCATATATTTTTTATAAAAGAAGTAAAAGTATGAGTGATCTAGCTGTTGAAAAACACCAACAAGATGAATTGCGTGACGAGAGAAACAATAGGTACGAGGAACTTCAACATCTAAAAGAAGTTTTAAAAGAAGAAGAAGAGACGTGGACATCAGTAAGTAAAAAAAATTAACAAATTAACTTTAATCTTGCTTTAATTGCCTACTCTGTGTTCAAATAATTAATAATTAATTTTTAATTTCTATGTAGTGGTACTAAAATATGTTTAGTAAACTTTGCATTGTTTAAAGTGTATGAATAACGATATCTTGTTCAATCTAACATTCCTAATAAGGCATTGTGTAATCTTCTAACTAATTGTATATACCAAGTTATAAATAAGGAGGTTACATTTTAAATTGTTGACAGATTGAAGTAAGTTCCATAATTTAAATTAAAATTTGGGTTATGTGTATATATTTAAAACTTTCTTAAACTTTTTAACTAAACGTATCCCTATTAGTTTATAATTATTATTGTGATTTAAAAATGAAGTTCATATTAATTGTAAGCTAATTTTATTGTTATGTACAATAGGGCGTAAGTATTTGAAATAAAATACCTTTCTTATTTGATAATAAGATTATAAATTTTTATGGCAACAGAATGACTTATCCACTGTCTAGTCAAAATATAAGCCCAAAAATATTACCTTATTTTATACAAGTAAAAAATCTAATAGTTAAATTTTTTCCTGTATGTTGCATTTTTTTTTACTTTGTTTAATTTTTCTTTAGCCTAAGGTTATTTTATGTGATCAGCAATGTTAACTATTTATCTCATGAGCGTATATGCGCATACAAAACGTGATTTATTGGTTTTTCGTGTTGTAAGGATTAATTTAAGCCTTTAATACTTTCTAAGCTATACTCAAGTAATATTAAATTTTACCAATATTAAAATTTTGTGTTGTGATATTTTTTGTAGAATTTGGCAAACTGGAAAAATCGTCGGCGTAGTGCGACTTTGGATGTATTAAGACGCAAAGAAGATAGAGAGATTGTGGAACAACATCAACAACAACCAAGACGGAGAGCAAAAACCTACAAAGAAATGGTTGAAGACAAGTAAGTTATTAATTAAACAAAAAAGGTTTATTTCTTATCTTACAAAATATATATATAATGTTTAATTTAAATAAAGGTTACAACATTTTTTTTTGATTTCTTAAAAAAATTTTATTTTTTTATAGAAAACGCAGAGATCTTAATTTGTTTGATGAAGATGGATATCTTTCTTCTGATCTTCATATTGATGATGGCAACAGAAACTCAAACAACTTTACAGTTACTGACAATAAACCTTCCAAAAAAGTTCCGTATCGGGGTGCTATATCAGTACCCAACATTCAGGTTCATGCCAGGAGGACGCCTGCTAAAATCAACCAAGAAGAAAATCAAGTTCCTCGGAGAAGCAGGTCACCAGGTCTTGTAGCCAAAGTGCAACCAGTTACATATACTTCAAAAGTCACGGCAAGAATTAGCCACGTTCCGACAGAAAGTGAAGATTCCGATGCTAAAGCTGACAGTTCTTCGCAATCATCTGGAAATAAATACTCCCCACGATCTCCTGTTTCAACTCCACGCTCACAAACAACTCCACGATCCACTGCTCCTAACCATAGTGAACCAAAAACTTACTCGAGTACTTATCAAACTGCTCCTTTGAGGCCCAGAAGTCAATCCCCACCTTCAAGATCCACCTACTCCTCCACTACTTCTGTTGTAATGAGAAAAAAGAATCCTGCTGCTAATAAGTATGTGTGTTTTTGATCCATAATATATTATATGTCTTGTAACACCAAAAAAATCTTGGTTAATTTTAAACATAATTTTAAATTTTTGTTAATATGTAAAATTTCAATTAAAACTGGTTTGTTAAAGTTGTTCAATTTATTTTAAGACCTCGTCCAAAATCAGAATACAGTCCTAGAGATAAGGTGTCTGACCGTGCTGCAACTTTACCACGCAACTACCACAATTACAATGCCCCCAAGCCTTTTGAAAAGGGGCCAAGCTCTTTTAGTCAATATCGAAAGTCCCAATTTGCAAGCAAGCGTAACATGTGGGAAAATATTGCAACCAAGGAACCTGAACCAGCCCACAACAATCCACCAAACCTGGCTGCTTTGCTAAAAAATGATACTGACCAAACAACCCGGGATTCCTCTGACGAAGACAATGGAGACAGAAACAATGTCGTATCGAACGGTTTCAGCTCGACAAAGTATACAAAACCCGAAACTGTTGCCCCAGAAATACATTCAAAAGAAACTTTTACAAAACCTAATAACTCGAATCCTGCTTCAAAACCATGGCAAAGAGATATACTGCCAAACAAACAGAAAGATAGCAGTTATCGCCAGGTAGCAGCTCCCCACAGTTGGAATAAATCTGCAAGTCTTCCTCGAGGTCACACTTTAAGTACTTACCAGCCTAAAAAAGCGGAACCAGTACAGAATGGCATTAATACAGAAAAGGTATTTCGTTTAGCTTTATTATTTTTAATGCTTTTTCTAATTTTGTTAAAAAAAATTAAAATTTTAATTGTTTTATGTATTTAAAATTTAATATTTAGGTAACTCGCCCTCAACTACAACCTCCTGCACAGAACAATCCAATATCCAAGGTTTCGAACAAATCATTGTCTCCAAGAGCTGGCTCCGGAGGACCTGATCCTCTTTTTGATGACATGAAGATTTGCATCAACCAACGACCGAGAAGTGAAAAGGGATTTGGATTTACAGTAAGAGGAGGGGATGAAGGAAAACCTGTTATTGTAAACACAGTTAGCCCAGGTAGGTTAAAATTTGTTTCTTTAATGACATTTTAAATAGCATATTTATTATTTAAAGTGGGTTAAGTACAGTGTGATTAATTTTATTGCTGTGCAAATAATGTCATTTTGTGTTTTTTTTATTATGCCTTGTTTTAAATTGTGATATTTACTTGGTTTTTTTATATATATTATGTATTTGACTGCTATAACAGCAAACCTGGCTTAACAAAATGAGCTGTTTTAATTAAATTAAGCTTCAGGCAATGGTTTAATAACAATGTTCGCTAATTGTCACAAGTTGATTACAATGTCTAGCAGTTATCCTAAAAAAGTAATACAATTTTAATTGTATGTTTTTTAAATATATTAGTAATGACAATGTTTCAGCGTTTTGGTATAGCAAAAAATCATTGTGACAAAAACATAATAATGACTAATTTTATGGAACTTAATTTGTGTTTTGGTATTTTATTTATTTTGTTTAAAAACAATTATGAATTCATGTTTTAAAACCAAATTTCATCATTTTTATATGGTTATTTATAACACTGTAGTAGGTACTACTATTTGTTCTAATCTCTTTCTTCTTGTTTAAAGAAAATAAGTTTTACAGTCACCACTTTTTCAAATCAAATAATGTTGAAGCACTTTTAAATAGGAAAACTTTAATTTTGTTTGCAGTGTACACAAGATTGTATGTGGTCAGACATTCTATTTGTTTTACATATTTCAGTATTCAGCCAAAAAGATTGCATTATTCTTAAGGTTTTGATTTGAGAATTTAAAATATATATAGGCCTACTTTATATTTGGGACATGTTTTTAAATTAAAATTCCAATTCAATTATATTAACAACAAGGGTTTTGCTTTGTAAAGTATAAATCGAACCTTACCATCTGAAAGAACTTGTATCAGGTTCTCTTTATATTGTATGTAATGTGGAAATAAAAATGTGTGCTTTGTGTTGTTCCCTGCCACTTTGCCAGCTTTCAGAGTGGCAATGCTTCATTGAGTGGCCATTGTTCTCTCATTCGTTTAGGAAGGGAATCAGCACGGAAAATGGGCTTTTCTTGCCTTTCAAAAATTACTGACTCATTGGTTTTGTTGAAAATGTTGAATTGACATTTAAAAGTAAACAATTTATTTTTTGTTAAAAAAAATTTTTGAATAATTTTTTTATTATATATTTTTTGAGGTTAAAAATTGCTTTAAAATATAACAGAATAAGCTTGTTTGTATTGGCTTTATTGTGAAATTGATCTTGTTTTTGAGCTAGATTCCGGGCCAAAACCAACTAACCCTTTGTCTGTTGCCTGTAGTTAGTTTTAACCCAATGTCATAGGCTTCAATGACTTAATTGTATGTTGCCGCGGTTGATTTAGAACTTCTGTGTTTGTTTATTTTTGTAGAATGTGTAATTGACAGCAAAATTGCACCTGTGCTACGAGTTTGAAAAAAATTAGGCTAAAAAATAAATTTATATTGTATTTTTATTTTTTGTGTAACCCACCCTATGCTTTTATTAAGCAATTTTTATTTGGTCTAGTAGTTGTAATTGGACTAAAGTTCATAAAAACTTTTTGTACAGTGAAACAATTAATTAAGTGAGTTAGTGTCAATCATGTTGTTAGTAAAGTGTCATTAACATTATTTTAAATCAAGGGTCATTACTAAAAAGCTGATCTATATTTAATCGCATATTAATCTTTTTGTGAATATTTTAACGAAAATTTTGCAACCAACCTTTTTTTATTTTTAGGAGGTGCTGCAGATATTTGCCAACTTTGCGTTGGCGACGAAATATTGGCGATAAACGACGTTCGACTTTCAGCCTCGCTCACCCAAGATGGAATAGTAAAACTAATTGTGGACAGTGTGATTACTGGCAACTTGTCTCTTGACATTCGCAGATACGGAAAATCTAAAAAAAGTGAGACTTCTTTGTTATTATATAAACTAAATATTTACATATACAAAGTTAAGCTTTAATAAAACTTTTTAAAAAAAATATTTTTTTCATTAAATACTTTAGCCGACAATAAGTGTTGCATGTAAAAAATAGAATATTTGATAATATAATTTTTTTTACGTTTTTATCTCATATTGGCATACATGGATTAAGCACCTGACTTATATATTTGTGATGGAGTGACTGTCAATGACACTTGTACTAAAATAAATTAACTTTAATGCTTTTTAAGTACCAAGGTTGCTATTGGAAGACCATTATATGATTTATTACTTAAAAAAGTTTTCAATAGCGAAGTACCACAAGCTTGTTAATTAAATTGTTGACTTTACTTTTTATCTATTTTTGTTTTTTTTTAAGGCCCTTCGACTAAATTTACACTTACTTTTTGCAAAAAAAAAAAAATTTAATATTTAATTGATTATAAATTTAATAACAAGGTTGAAAATATATGTTTTTTGTAACACATACATTAATGATTTAAAAACATACTTCTAGCCAATCCAATGCGATTAAGCGGAACAAAAGTTGTAATGACACCAGGAGGTTTTGTTCAAGTAAGATCAGATCGGGGAAAATCTCCGACAGTTTCGACTAAAATGTTGAACGGAAATTCAATGCATAAGAATTACAACAAAGTCAGTACCAAAATATTATTTTTAAACTGGATTAAATTAATAACAAGATGGTTTTAAAATATATAGTGAGGTTAAGTGGAGGTGTGTTAAATTTATTGGGTTTTAAAATAAAACACTGGTAAATTACAACAGGCAAATATTTGTTGTAATCATACTGTATTATGTGATATAAATTAGGCTTCTGGGTGGGCACTTAACTAGTATAATTAATACATTGTCAACAAAATATATTAAAAAAAGTTTTTGAAGTATTTTTACTATTTATTAGGTTGTAAAAGTTATAAACACATCCATCTTTCACTTGTACAAAGACTTTTAATGGTTGTTTTATTTTAAATGGTTATCTCCTAATTGCCTGAACTTTGTATTGACTTTGCAGCATTTTTCTTTCTTATACTTGGGCTCAATGTTGACACAAGCTATGTGGTTCATTACCACAATAACAAGGGCTCTTATTGGTGGACTAAAATATTTTGTTTAATGATGCAATTCATTAGACTTTTTATGAGTTGGTGTTTTGTCACAAAATTATGATCTTCAATATAAAAACATTTACAATTTGAATTAAGTATTTCTCATTTTAAAAATAATTTTTAATTTTTAAATTTTTTTCATATTAACAAAAGGACGAAATTCGTCAAGATTCCGGGGCTTCGATGGACGATGATCTTCCCCCGCCTCCTCAACACTTGGTTAACCCAATAAATATCCCCAAATTACATTCATCGCCTCCTCCAAAAAGGGAAAGTGCAATGAGCAGATTGTCACCAAAAAGAAATTTTCCTCCGTCTTCTACTTCACCAACTTACAGGTTTTTTTATTTTTATTTTTTGTTGTTTTAGCCCTAAATTGTTTTATAAAAAAATGTATTATCAGTGCGCTGGTATTTTTAATAAAGATACATAAAAATTAAATAACTTATTACCATGTTTTTGCGGATAAATGTATTAAATGTTATTACTTGTTAATACGCCAATACTACAAAGTTTTGGTTCCTTTTGTGGTAAAAATAATAAATACAAGTGTAATAAAATAGATTTTGTTTTATTCCATGCACTTGCACATACATTTTATTATAGTTTGTCCACACTGTTGTATGTGGTTATTTTCCTTAAGTATATAGAAGCAGGCTAATCCCTGTTAAGCATATGATTTATTGCTCTTAACATTGCACTTACATACTACATGTGCAACCAAGTAGAACTTTTTTACTCACTTTTGCGTAAATTAAAATTGATGTGGTATGGTTATGGCTTTGAAAGCATTTTAAAACACCAAGGTATATTTCTAACTTTAATTTTACACCAACAAAAATGTGTGAATTATTTATAAAAGCCTGCTGTGTTAAACTGTATAGCAGTGCCTAAAAAACTGAAATTTGTAAATAGAATCATAACCAAGTGCTTATGATGTTCTAAATTTAAAGTATTTGGCGCAATAACATCAAGCATAACATTCTTAACACACATTACACTCAAACAGCAAAACAGTAACCTGATATGGAAAAGTAATTATCTTTCTTTCAGGCCATGGTATGTGTGGCTTTTAAAGCTGTGGTGTTCCCTTTCAATAGCAACGCGGTATTAGGTTCTTATACACATGTATGCTTAGCCTCAATTTACATTTAATTTAAAGCCGACATCACACCTGTATAAAGCATCCATCATATTAAATACCATTGTTTAAATGACATTTGCCAACTTATTCTTAGAAATTTAGTTCTTTAAATATGCTGTGTTAAACCTATTCATAAGTTCCTCTTATTTAATTTAAAAGATGATTGCATTGGTAAAAGCAAATAGTTTTAAGTACTCTTAAAGTTTTCAATTGTTTTTAAAAATTTTGTATAACATTTAAACCCAACTTTTGCTTTGTTATATTTGTTGAATTTATAAATTTTTTTCGTGTATTTTGTTTCTAGTTGCCTTACTAGGGTTAAATTTTTTTATTAATTTTACCTTAAAGGATTGAAAATGATAATTTTTTGAACAAAAAAATGTTTTTTTAGGACCACAAGTCCACTTTCCAATCTAATTGGTGCAGCGTCATCCACCAAAAACAACACATCAGGTGATTATCTAAAACTTAAAATAAATTGCTGTATGAATAATTTACTATTGGGTGTAGGCATATGACTTATATAAACATTTTACAATACAGTGTGAGTGTGTTTAAGATTAAAAATCTTTATAGTAAAACTTAGTTAATTCTCTTTTAGGATTGGATTTAATAAAACTTTTAAACTAATGCAATTATATAAGAAAAAGGCTGTACAAAGTTGTAATCAGCTTTTTAGTGTTGCAAAGCTTTTAAATTTATCTAAATTTGTACCAAGCCATACCACTAAATAATATACAAAAATTTAAAAAAAAAACTAAATTGTGAAACGAATATAATTTAATTTATAAAAAAAAAAACTTTTTGGCATTATTTTTTAGATGCTCGCCACCTGCGACAACACAGTAAATCTCCTCCGAGTCACTCACCGCATCGCTACAGAGATGAGGAAGATGACAGTGAGGAGGATGATGACGATGATGTCAGAAGAGCACAGGAGGAGATTTTCCAGGAGGAGGCTTTCAGGGCTCAAGAGAGAAAAAGAATGGATCATGATAATCAATTAAGATATCAGGTTCAAATTTTGCACAAATTATTTTTCTTGTGTTGTTAAAATAAAAGCTTAGTAAGAGCTAAATTAAATTTTTTAATTTAAAGTCAACAAATTATAAGTAATCATTTTAAAAACTTGTTTTATTTTCAATTCACGATCTTTTTATTGTTTCTTTTTCACACTTTTTATGGCATTTTTTGAAATTAAATTTTAATTTTTTAAATTTTAGCTTCTAGAAGAGCAACGAGTTATGGAGGAAAGAGAGGCGAAAAGGGAAGAAGAGAGAAGGAAGAGGATGGAAGATGCCAAAAGAGCAGAAGAAAAACTTGAAGAAGAACTCAAGTACACATTTTTTTTCAACATTTTCCAATCTTGCTATCTTTTTTAAAAAACCTTTTTTGTAACATGCCTAAAATTTATTCCACCTTTTTAAAAACGAACAAAAATTTAAAAAAAAAAAATTCTAAACATCAAAACTTTTGATTATTCTGATAATTAAACTTTATTTAATTGATTTCAGGAGAATCGAAGAGCAAAAACACCAACAACAAAAAAGAAGGGAAGAGGAAAAAAGAAGATTGTTGTCATCAGACAACACCTCAACTGGGTAATTAGTTTACTATTATGTTTTCGTTTAATAAACAACTAGTAATGTGTTTAAATGATGATGGTTTTATAACTTAATAAAGTTATACTGGTAATTTTTTCAAACAATCATAAATATTTTACAGTTAAACACAAAGATATGCATAACATATTCATTGCTTTTTTTAGTATGTGGATAATAGCTAGTTGTTTTTTATTATTATACAATTAGCTCACATGAGGTCGTGGGTTCAATCCCCACTGATCTCATGCTGTAGCGCCCTTGAGTAAGGCGATATAAACGGTATGAACTCCTGCTGAGCCAGCACTTAATCAGCAGCATAATTATCGGGCAATTATAATCTATAATATCCCAAACTGCCACAGGCAACTCGAGACTGGGTCGGAGTAACTGATGTTACTCTATGTTTAAGTCGCGCATTCGACTTTCCCACATCGAGGATAAAGATATATACAAAAAAAAATGTTATATAAGGCGCATACTTTAAACACCTTGTATTGCAGTGTACAAAGGAAAAGTGGAAGTACAAAACAACCAGGTTTAAGTCATTGGCTGATTGAAGAAGCGGAAAGAAAGAGGATAGCAGAGGAGGAAGGTAGACAGCGAACTAATGCGTTGGAATACTCAAGGAATCCCGTAAGTTTTTGGTCACCAAAATTCTTAAATCCAACTGTTTGATGTTTAGAATGAAGCAGGTTAAATAACTGGTATTTAACATGTAATAACTTGTATTTGTTTAGTCGGCTGGTGGAGGGGGTTTACCCGATCACGTGATTCAGCATTTAACCAATCGCACGACGTCACGTAATTCCCATACCCCGGGCACACTAACCGATCTCTGGAACGACCCGAACGCCCACGCTACTCTGTTGTAACTTTGATCTAAATACACCGAGAATTCGGTAAACCAAAAAGACTACAGCGCCAAAATTGCCGAACAGTTCCTAGTCTTGTATATATGCCTAAATAAAAAAAACAACATTATCGAAAACAGCGTCAGAACGATTATCTATATACTGTTTAATGTAATAAAATGGTCGAAAAACCCTGACCCATTTCTTCTAAATTAGCATGAATGGCCTTTAAAAAAATTACATCCGCCGTTTTTTTTAATTTGGTTTGCTTTTCGCGGGTATTATTTGTCTGGTTATTCTTAATGCGGAATTTTTAAATGATTATTTCTGTAATATATTATACTGCGTTTGATTGCATTATGCTTGTATAATTTTTGTGCACGTGACTTATTTCAACACTAGACCGTGTATTTTCTTAAACGTCATATATATCCAACGACACGGTGCATGGCTTGCAAAACCTTGGTACTAATAATAACGCGGTAACTGTATTTTATATAGTATTTTTATAACAAAAACTCTGTAATACCTTTATTTAAAAACAAAAATAATTTATGGTACCATCCTATATTTCTGTACATATTTTTACAACGTTTTTTTAGATGCTAATAGTAACAAATCGTTTATTTTCTGGTGCCAGTAACAATGTCGCATAGCTAGTTCCAGTAATTTTTCTTTTTTTCACAAATAATTTGCGATCAAACGCGCATGTACTCTATTTTTCTTCTTAATTTTTCGCTGTAGCGCCTACGCTCATTGTGATTACGTATAGTGTTTTATTTTTGGTACGCCGTGTATGGCGATACACTTAGTGTATGGAATTGGATTGTTAAAGTCGTGTGTCGGTTGAACGTAACAAATTGTTTTGTTTTACTTAATAACTAACGTTGTTTTATAGCGATATATACATATATATATATGATATTAATTGTGTTGCAAAATCGTCTTAGTTGTTTTTATAACTGGGTAAATTGGCGTTTGTCAATATTTTTTACAATAATCTTTGGGTTGGTAACAAATTAAGAACTTTCAAATTAACAGTTTTTATCCCAAAAATTTTATCTTTTCTATTAAGGACATCTTTTTCCGCAGTAATTTTCTCAGGATTAATGCGAATTGTCACCAAACGGCAATACAGCCTTTGTTTTTACATATTTTAACCTCTCAAAAAACACGTGTTCCATATTGTGCTTTTTTGCTTGCAACAACTAAAACAAAAAAAATTTTTTTTTCTTGAAAATTGTTTATCTTTTGCGATGTTTGGTCACGTGATCGTGTATGATTCGCGCTTTGCCGATGATGTTTTAAAGTCGCTTTGCCATCCTAAATGTAGCTGTAGTGGCGACGTTACTTGTAGATCGTCGACGGCCAGTAATAATAAATCATAGCTGCAAATGTTGTGTCTATTTTAAGAGAAAAACTTTCTAAGGTAAAGTTTCTATCTATCTGCCTTCAACGTTGGGCATTTTTTTGTATATATTTTTATCCTCGATGTGGGAAAGTCGAATGCGCGACTTAAACATAGAGTAACATCAGTTACTCCGACCCAGTCTCGAGTTGCCTGTGGCAGTTTGGGATATTATAGAGACTATAATTGCCCGGTAATTATGCTGCTGATTAAGTGATGGCTCAGCAGGAGTTTATAGCGCCTTACTCAAGGGCGCTACAGCATGAGATCAGTGGGGATTGAACCCACGACCTCATGTGTGATGTAGCTAGAGTTTTTACCACCACACCACGCTCCCGGTTTTACACCACGCTGCCGGCATATACAGATAAAGCACAAATAATAACGTGCAAGAACCAGATTTCAAAAACTTGCTTTTGTTTTTGCAAAACCTGTTTTTTACGTGACCCGATCTTTGCCTTAATCAAGCCGGCGGAAAACGTGTTTTACTCGCACAAATTACGCGTCTCTTGTAAATTCCACACGCACGCGCATTGACTGGGCACAAGAAAGTAGATGTATGCAGTAAATTGAGCTTGTTTGTTATAGTGTTGTATGAATTAAAAACTTAACTTTTAATAGAAATATTAATTTGGTGAAAAAGTATAACTTTGACTTTAACAGTATAGTATTTATTACAATTAGTTTTAGATTTTAATATTCCTAAGGTAGTCACGTTTTTAATTAACTTTTGATATAATATAGAGCTTAAAAAAAATTAATTATGTAAATTAATTGAACAATGTTAGGTTAAATTATACCTATTACAAGCCGCTCGTGGGCGCTACAGAGCAACAAAAATCAACATGTGTCCACGAAGGTAAACTTATTATTATTTATTGAAAACAAAAAATATATTTGTATTTGCGTACTAATAAAAAATAACTTTTTTATATAAAAACTGTATATTTTTTAGTTTCTTTTTTTTTTGTAAAATTAACCAGTTTTACTTCTTCGTCAATATTTTGATGTATGATTTTGCAACCATAAAAAGTTTTTTTAATTTAAAACGCGATGATGAAAATAAATTATGGTTTTATTTGTTTAGTAGCTGTTGCGGTAGAACAATTACCTTAATCAAGTAATATAAAACACCGTAAATCAACGCTTTCCGTACGGTAAGCAGTATTTCTAAAATATTTTATTTAGATAGTGGGGATTGATTTATAAGTCGCTATTAATTTTTCCGCTATATTTACTGCTTTGGCGAATTTGATTACGTTTCCCTGGTGTTTAATATACACCATAAACGATCACTTTGCAAACAAATCAACAAACACCCCTGATTTAATTTAAAAGCCTTTGATCGCTTACTAGTACAAGGGTATAAGTATTGTATTTATATCGCGATACCGACGCCTGTCTCCATTTAATGATAGGTTCGGTGCGATTTTGAGGTCGCTAGTCTATAGCGTCATTGAGAATTCGGCGAAATTTCTGAGTCGCTTTTGTTGTAGAAACAAAAACAGTTTTTTTTTGGTTGTTTAATATTTATTTTTATATTATATGATAATTATATTTTTTCGGTAATTACATTTTTTTTGTTTTTCCGTAAGATTTTTACTCAGCCTATACTACGCTTTTTAAACCAGCTGTTTATAGCGTTCAGCTTTAAGTTTACCTTGAGGTCAAGCCGCCGTAGCAGAGAGTCGGCGCCATATAGACACCCGGACGACACATAACACTTCAAAGCGCCTTAAAAAATGTCGAAAATGAAAAACTTTGTTCGCTAATTTTACGAGGATTTGGCCTCAGAAAGCCGCTAAATCCTACTATGCTTCTTTTTATGAACACCAACGTAGCCACTCTGTAGTGCAGAGTGTCCTATGACGTATAAGACGTGTGTTGTGGCGAAACTTGTCCACAATTGCACAAACTTAATTGGCTTAATTTACCCATCAGATTTTCCCACTCATTTTGTTAATTTCCTCAAGTCCCTTAATCTATGATGTCCTTGAAAATGGCAAGTTCAATATCAAACATATTTAAATTGTCGTGTTAATATTCCTAAACCATGTATTATAATAATTCCTTTTTTAATTTTTTCGTGGGAAATGTAAAGCCGCTTGTATAATGCGGTCGTGTTACGCTCTTCTGTAACGCATTATCCCCCCTATCACTCGGAAGTAGCCGTAAATAATCAATAAGTAAACAAATCGACAAATAATTTGCACGTCGCTCATTCGGGCGCCCGAGCAGCTACCGAGATAACCAGGTAATGAGATAAAAATCCAAACACTGAAAACAAACACACTGAAGGCCCGGTGAGCTTTTGGTCGTAACAGATAGGCGGGTTAGAGCCGAGTAGCCGGCTGTCTGGCGCCGGTCGCCACCTGTTATGTGGTCTAACGCTGACGACCTATGATAAACAATGCAAGAATTGAGGTAGAGAGAGAAAAAACTTCCTAACATTTTCATCTTGAAAAAATAGGAGAGAGTTTTTTTATAGTCAGGGAAAAAAGGCTTGCTTGAGATTTTAACTTTACATCTCTTTAACTTAAATTTTGCTACCGTCAAATATAGACGATTTGTCTGTAAATGATTCATTTACATAATTTATTGTTTTATTGTCTTGTTTAAAGTGTGCTTCATACAATCAAAAACAAAAATTTATTTAATCTGTATCTAAATATATTGTAGAACATATAAATTCGTGTTTTATAACATTAAAAGTACGTATTTTGACATAAAACCTTGCGTATAATTCTGCGCGTAAATTACTCGACATTTTGCATTTCCAACTTCTTGAAACCGATTTTTTTCTCATTATTCAATAACACGATCCCCCATTTATGTCGACACTTGATCTGGCCACCGACACGTGACTCCGCATAACCTTTGACCCTTACGAGGCGCCTTTAATTCAAGTAGCTCGACCGGAAGTGAAAACTCGGAACCTGCCTACTTGTTCGCATTGTTCGTTGACAATGGATCAAAATTGAAACAAAATGGCCTTTAAAGACGATTTAACAACAAAGCAAGTATAACTCAAGTCGTATTTTTTTACTAATCTTCCTTATTGTTAAAGGAAAATGGTAATTTGTCACACTTAAACAATTCCATTGCATTTGCACCAAGGTTTGGGATAGATTTATCCAAATTAATTGCTTACGTTTTTTATTCGCAATAGTCAATGACATACAATAAATTTACTAAAACCGAAATATTTCTTTAAACTTAGGCCCGGTGTTTAAACATACGTTTAACTAATAATTGTAGGTTCGAGCACTTTACAGGTTTACGTAATGTACAAGTTTAGCGATTCTACCACAGACACATTTTATAAGCTTTCCCGCGACAACTCGTTAAACCTTCGGCGTCAGTTTTCTCGTTTGTTTATATTCGAAACCGTGCTTACAAAACAGGTTTAAGTCAACTTATGGCGAAGCATTTAATTATGATTGATCTCTATTTTAAGTTAAGTAAAAAACTTCCTGTTTGATGATTTTTCTGCCAATCGTTGGTTTCTTTGATTTCTTTTAAGCCCAGATAAGCAAGAGTTCAAAATTGTTGTGTTTTATTAGCAGCCTATCAAAGAAAACACTATTGCATACAAAAAGAAAAAAAAAGAACAGAACATGGAACTTTAAATAATTGCATTTTACTTTACACAAAATAGTAAGCCCTGGGATATACAAAAAGTAACACATAACGAAACATACTGCCCTGTTTTTGGCTAGTGCTAGTAGTAAAAAAGTAACTGCAATTTTAGTAACAAAATGGACACGAATAAAACGAGCGTTTTTAAACAAATTCTAAAACTGCAAGCTAATTCAGATTTTAATTTAAACAAACAAAAAAGGTATCCAAATATGGTGTAAATTTAAAAATATGTTTAACATTATTCGTTGTCGTGGAATGTAGCTTTAACGTCGCTTTGCGACGTCGTCTTGTCAACACTATTTTGAGGGGACATTTGCTCGGCCTGTGACGTATTAGACTTGTTTATGACGTCATCAACATCGTCCTCGACGCTTTCCACATCGATCTCGTCGCATTTTTCCACTTCGTCTAGTTTTGTGACGATTTTAGATTGTTCTTGTTCGGGAGTTGAATAACTTACTGTTTGGTTGCTTTTTAAGGGTTGTGTATTCTTATTTGCATTGTGTAGCTGTGTATCTTTATCAAGAACTTCGTTGTTGTTGTCATCCGGATTCTGCCGATTGTGGCGTTCGTAATTTACCATTTCCCACTCGATTTGAGCCTTATTACTTTTTCTTCGGCTTCGAGCTCGGCTTTCAGACTAAAATAAAAACATGAATGATTTATTTGGATGTCTATGTTAATAAATCAATATGCATTAGTAAATTGCACTTATATTTATTCAGATAAGGATAAATGCAAGTTATTCACATACTATTAACAATTAAAATATACCAACTTTATTAATAATGTACCTGTAAAACTTTTGTGCACTGGTCAACTCCTTGTGGAAATGTAATGGTTTCGTCACGGCCAGCCATCACCGATAGTGTGCGAATATATGAACATGCAATTCTGCAGAAAAAAATTAACAGGTGATAAATTATTCAAATACTTTAAACAGGTGCAACTTATGCTTTGCATAATCATTTCATTTCAAAAAAAATCAAAATCGTTTGCACAATAGGATTCTACAGATTAACTGCTTCTAATAATATTTCCCTGTGAAAGTTTTAACCATACCTTAAAATGGCAAGCTTCGAAAGCTTTTGGTTGCAACTATAACTAGGTATTTGTGCTCGTAATTCGTCAAAGGCCGAGCTTATTGTATGGACCCGAGTTCTCTCCCGGGCATTAGCTACAAGGCGTCGTTCTCTGGTGAGGTTCTTGTAGTTCCCGGAGCCAGGATTCGCCCCGGAACCTGATGTGTCCAGCATTGACATCTCCCGATCCTGATAAATAATTATAAAATAAATATTAACAAAATGTCTTAATAATTACTATTGTTAATGGGATAAATATATTTGGATTGATTCTAAAATAATTTAATTGTAATATATTACCTCATCATCATAATCCAAACGACCCACGCTCTCGAAATTCACCATTTCATTCAGTTTTGGTCTTGGAGGTACAACTGGCTTCGGCTTTGATTTATCCTTTATTTTACGATCCTGCCGCCTCTTTTCTACCTTGGTTGTAATCTTGTGGTGGCGTTTATGGTTTTTTGCTTGATCGTTATTACTGGCTTGTTGGTGGAATGACTCCGTGTAGGCTGACTCAGGAAGTCCACGGCCTTTCGACCTTGCGGTGAAACCACTTTTTTGATCTTGTTGCGGCGTTGACTTTGTGCTTCCATGTTTTGTGTAGTCCGGTCTAGTTTCATAGAAAACGGGAGAGTTCGAGTCGCAAGAGCCTGAATGATGCCTTCTTTGTTCACGGGGTGGACTTTCCAAGCTCGGGTCACGTGAATTAGCGACCCGTGTGAGTTTCGAAATTTTTCGACGATCGCCTGAAATGTTGTTTGGTTTCGTGGGAGGTGAAAGTAAACTGGTATTTGTGGTTTGATGAAGAAAAGAAGATTGGAGTGAGGCTGCTGATAACGCGGCTGCAGTCGGAGCTAACACGCCATGTCCCAGCATTGTTGACGTATGAAGGAATGCGGGATTATTTAAATGTTGCAAAGCTTGTAATTGTTCCAAAGAAAGACCATTGTGCATGGGAAATTGCGAAAGACCGGGATTTGGAAACAAACTTCCCTGACTAAGCATTTCTCTTAGTAATAAAGGGTTGTTGAAATACGGGTTGGCGCCAAATAGTAATGGGTTATGGGCGGTGTTTAACGGATTAGGCTGTGTTATACCAGGAACTCCAAACGGCATGCCGGCCCCAGGTAGGCCGTACGCAGCTAATGCGGCTGGATTAAATAGCAATGGGTTCATGTAAGGAAAGCCGAGCCCACCCTGTTTGTACATTTCAGCAAGCGGGTGCTGGGAAATCCCCGGCGGTGAATCTGGTGAGATTTGTTCAAACGAATATTGCTCCGAGGAATTGAGTCGCATTCGTTTTGTTTCCGAGTTGCCGGAGTCTAAAGTTCGCTTGTAAGTTACGGACTTTGCGGTTGTTGGCGATAAAGCCTCACGAGAGGAATGCCGTATTCGGTTCTGTTTGTTACTTGCTGCACCTTCTATGGAATAGCGTTCATGTCGACGATCCATTTTCGATCGATTTAGAGGGTGTTTATAGATTTGAAATCCTCGTTTTCCATTTTGCGGCGCATTACTGTCATTTGTGTTAGACAACGTTTTTGCTTTTTTCGATTGGGGTGTTTCACTGCTAATTAGCTCTTCTTGGGTCATTTCCACGTTTTGACCTTTTGTTCGAATGTCTTTGGAGGTTGTTGAATGTGTCTTTCGTTTATCAGTATGTTGTAAACTTTGTTTAGCCTTGCGTTCATTTTGGTTTGCAATTTGTTTTGCGATATTGCATTCATTATTATTATTATTAATAGAGCACATGCCCGATGTTAAATTTTCCATCGATTTTCCGAGAGGTAAAGTGGGAAGCCGATCTGATGAAGCACCTGTCGACCCAAACGCGGCATACATTTGTCGCAAAATGTCACTCGAGTTGTGCTTTATTTTATTTTCCATTTTTCTTTTTGCGTTTCCCGTGGGTTTAAACGCAGATGGACTAAAACTGCTTGCTTGATGTGTTCTCATTCTAGGCGTTTCTGTTGTTTTTTTTTCGGTTGGGGAAGTCCTGTCGCCAGGTGAATTTGTACCGAAAAGCATTCGTTTTTTTAGGGGTTGAGATAACTGTTTTGTTGTATTTTCAAAATTGATATTTTTAGGCGAGTTACTTCTTGATGAAAAGTTGTTGTTGTTTTGGTTAGTGGGACCTGATTTTGGGCTTGTTGTTTGGTCCGGACGTACAAGGTTTTCTATTGTTGGTTCATAGGTGTCATATACATTTCCAAATCGTTTTGAAATGTCTTTTTTAGCAGAAGATTCGCTTTTTTCGCTGTCTGGCGAACTTGCAGTATCAGATAGAAGAATTTCCTCTCTGTCAAAAAAATGACAAATATTAACATATTGTGTTGTTGAGATATCCGGTTACAATTAGCATTTGACAGAACATTTCGAATGCGAGGTTTATATTATTTGCATTGCGCGTACAAGTCAAACAAACCTGTTGTATTCATGTTTATATACATTATTGTTCATGCGAGCGAACGATGTTGCAACGCAAGCTGGCATTATATCCCGATTTCTTTGACTTTTTTCGTAGTGATGTAACAATGCTGAATGTACCTAAACATTAATACAAAAATTATACTTAAAAATTTATAATTTACAAATACAAGTACATTATAATAATAGTTTTTTTTATTTACCTTTGGGGGAGCAGATGTCATAGCAGGTGACGTCACTTCGGTTATAACCATGTATTATGACGTCATACGTTAATAATCCTTTTTTTTATTTAATACCATTTAATAACCTTTAAAACTTTAATTTTTGCTTTAAATCTAAAAAACAATTTTTTGTTGAATTTTTATTTTATTTATTTAATTGTTTTCAACTAATCAAGCGATTAGAAATATTTCAACAATAAAAACTGCCTTTTAAGGGCAAAACACCATTTAAATAAACATGTTTACTTAAGTTTTTAAAACTTTTAACACTTTCTAAATCTACAACAAAATATCGCGTTTCTTTCGCTTCGAGATAACGAGGAGTATAATCGACGGGAAATGTTTCATTCTCGCTGGGTCGATTTAAATAAAATCTTCGTGCGGTTTTTTTCCAACACCACCTGTTCTACTTTCGGTTACGAATATTTAAAATTGCCTCTAGTTGCTTTAAAATTATCTGACCTCTGAAAAATCAATAAAAGTACAATTTCTAAATGTTGTTCGCTGTGCTGTCAACAAATTTTAAATTTTCAGTCCACCAGCTGTTACTCGCTTACTCGCAAGTACACACTACTTTCCAGTAGCTTACTAGTCGACTGGGAAACTGGTGCCTGTTACACTAAACTGCATCCTGACTCTGCGTATGGGCCGCTTCCCTTTCCCTAAGCCGCCTTCCACAACGTATTCTTGTGCTTACGCGTCACCTGGGTATTCGAAAGTGACAGCCGGATAGCACAACAGCTGTTAATTTGAAAACGGCCAGACTTGGCTTAAAAAATCTTTAAGACACCTCGAATCACTCAAACATGTGCTTGTACATAAAAACGATAAGTACCATTTCCACGTGAAATTAATTTTTTCGGTCCTGCCCATATGTCACTCATTCACACCAAAACTGACGTCGCTCTGTCTGCTCCAAATGTTTTCTTTCTCTTTCATTCTCCTTCCCACTATTTGCGCATACGGCTCTCTCATACGCACAGCGCCTTTTCTCCGACATATCTCAATCTTTTGTGTCGGCTTCTCTTATACTAATTAACCACAATAGATGTGGAATTTCGTTTCACAGATGATGATACACGTTGAGGTGTTTCCTACTAACACAAGCAAGCGTATTGAAATCTAAGGCACTGACACCTATGGTGTGAAGCACTTAATCGTCACTTTTTAACTCGTTCTAAAGCTTTTGTTGCGTACACTTAAAACCTCTTGCCGGGCATTGTCACTGCGCTTGTAATCAACATCATTTGTTGCGAATCAAACCCAGAACACCACGCGTGAGAAAAATAACGTAAAAATATTTCTTAGTAAACTAGGATAACCTATAATGCCATACACACAAATATGGTTTATTAGTTTTTTTAACATTTATTTTTTTATAAAAATAAAGTGAGTTGTTGAAAAAATCCTGTAAAGCTGTAGTTGATTTTTTTTGTTTTAATTATCGACGTTAAAGGATTATCTTTGTAATTTCAACATATGTTTGTTAATGTTCGGTGGCAAAATTAAAAGCAAAAGTCAGGTATTCTGGCTACGGGAGATGTGGCCTTTATGGAATCGATAACAGCTTGCCTGCTGCTGTCGAATGTCGCTTTCACAGCATTGCTTAGTTCGTTTTTAATTCCCAAGCGTCGCTGCGTTAAACATCTGTCATTTCATGTGCGTTTTATTCGGGAAATATTAATAGGTTTTAGTGAGATTGGGCATCTAAGAAGCAGCCACGCGAACATCCATATACTCCGATATGTACACGATAAAATCAAAAAGTAAATGTTATTCGCCGATGTAAACGCTGATAAGACTAATATGCATTATGTAACGATTTCAAACGTTTTAATGTCACTTTAAAAGCCTGTTGGTCACAATCAAATAATCAAAATCATATTTACGAGAGGATTCGGTCGTTTAATTACTCGTAAATTAATTGTTTAAATTGCCAAATCGCCAGTGCGGCGCCATCTGCTTATACTTTTGTCTCGACCGTCGTTAAATCCACCCAATAAGTTTCGTCCAAACATATTTACCTTTCTGTGACGTCATATTTTATTTCAATACAATCGGATTTATGGTGTGCGGGAAAGCTTAAGTTTTTGACAAGAACCAAGCAAGTGAAAGACTGGAATAAGTATCCGTGAAGATTCAGAGACTGGGAGGGCCGAGTTGACGCCAAAGAAAAATGCCAAACTTTTAGTAAACCAAATTCACCGTGAAGTGTTCTATCAGCATGTTTACCCCAGAATACCCGGTGTGAGGCCAAATAATCGTAAGGCATATTGAATGCCTCGTGTTCCTACAAAAAGCCTAACTAAAAAAAATGTTTTATATTATTTTAAAAACAATTTTGTTTTTACGATGTTTTTTTAACAGTTTTTAATTTTCCGGTCTGGAGTAAAATCCAAGGTTCTGAGATATATAATTAATTGGTTATGGCGGAGCGATAGCGGGAAAAAAATAACAGAAAATATGTCAATATTTTTGTTCCGTTTTTAAATCGACAAACATCAATGCATTTACGAACTCAAATTTCTGTTTTTGTTACGCGAGAAAACCGGTAATGACGGGCCTTGTTGTTTACAAAGCTTTTCGCCTCGTGCTGAATCGGAATAGCAAATTGTCGGTCGCACTGGCGCCACTGTAATGTGGCTGTGGTCACGGCTCCTTATCTGTTACATTGTTGACACTCGCTTTGCCTTCGGACAGATGCTTTACTAATTGCGGTGGTCTATTGTTCATACTACAATCCAAATTATAACAATATTGGACGCGATTTGAAAAAGGAAAAATAATTTTTACAAAAAAAATACAATTGTGTTCTTAATCATATAAAAAAATGTAATAGTCGTTTGTTTATTTATATTAATTAATTATAGTAACAACTAAAAAACAAGTTTAAGAAAGGTAATTTTTTAATTGGAAGCAAAACAACCGAAAATATTGTTTTTCTTCTCAATTGCGAATATATTTCCGATTGCCGGAGTTGTGCCATAAGATATTCAAGTGCAATCTATTGGCCATTGTATTATGTAGCCTGTGTCTCGTTCCCCTGACATTGGTTGCCAAGTTTCAATTCTTTGTCGACGAACTGGTAGTTTTGATGTGTTGTCTGACAATATGTCAGAAGGAATCAATGGCGTTAATAGGGTTAAAATCAATCGAATACAATTATTTTCCGGTGTCTAGGGGGTCAAAGCAATCCATTCATTTTTGGTGCGAATTGGTTCTAAAAATAGTTGCAATATGCCATATTCTGTCAAACTGATTTAAATCGTGAATTAAATACGGGTATGATTCGCATAGGTAAACGTGACGAGGTGGATATTTCATGAGGTGGTTGCTAGAAACGACAGCAATCGATTTTTTGGTTGCAATGAACTGCAATTACATCTGAGCTTACCCGCATCCAAATATAGGATTGACTATAAAAAAAGTTTTACAATTGCAACCCTGTGTATAAATTGTGGTGGTTTTCGTTAACATAAAATGTGTGGTTTTTGCGGTTGACAATATATAATTTGACCATGTTAATCCGCGCGAAAATAGTATTACAAAGCTGAGTGTGGTATTTCGTGTAAGTTTAACTTGAATCTGTAAAGATTCGCAAGCCTCGAATTTTTCCCACGGACAGAATATCGCCGGTATGGCGAAATGGCGGCACGCGTGAACAATTAAACGGGCATTTAACCTGTTAAGACCCGATATCAATACGACATTGTGCACGAATTTATGCTGGGTGTTCGAAAAGTACAAGAGTTACATTCTAAAGTGGCTAATTAAGTGTAGTCGCTGATGATTTGATTATTTGGAGCGAGGTGCAATTACGTTGCTCGCGTTACCTTTAACTGTACCGCCGCTACGCGATTCTATCTTATTGTTTGCGGTACGGCGAGGCTCGCGACTCGGCGGCGCCACAGTGCACAAGCGGACTAAGTAGTCTACCACCTGCCTCGCACAGAGAACATACCAATATCTTTCGTGTTTACCGAACTACCGAGTTGCTCTCCCTAACCAGCTGTTCTCACTTCTCGCGTAGTAGCCTCTCTCGTTTGTATCTTGTTTTCTCCGTTACCGAGTCGGGTAGGCGCCACTCGGTCTTGTAAATTTTCGTATCGGCAATCTTTCATTGGGTTTCGAGCGTCGCAGATATCTCGCCAATCTATTTATCTCTGTCTTGTTCATTGTTTGGGCAAACATCGCGGCTTCATTGTTAGCGCATAGACTGTTCGAGGTAGGCGCCTTGCAGTCTGATGCGCAATGTGAAACAAAAGTCCGCATCGAACTCGCGCATTCGCCACGAAATGATCTGTTTAATCTAGCGAACGTTTTACCGATTTTAACGCAACGAAAGCTGGCTTTGCCCAAAATAATGCGCCATTACGATCGCATCTCACGTCTCGCTCATGTTTGTTTTTTTCAATCGATTAAGGAAATGAACAAACAACGATTATTACGTCGTGAATACAGATTACGCGACATAAACACCATTTTGTTGGGTTTTTGCTTTTGCTGTAGTGTGATAGAATTCTGGGGACTCCGTGTGAATAGATTGGGGTAAAGGATTTTTTATTAAACCTTACATTATTTAACATTGAAGCTTTAATTTAATGCAAAAAATACATTTGTGACATGTAATTTTAGATACATTTACTTTAAATTAAACACAATTAATTATGCTTTATTCTATTTAAACAATAATATTAATAACATCGTTATTTTTTTAATATGCGATAACGTTCTCTGTAATTAATTACAGGAAAAAAATATAATTCTTTTTTAAATAATATATATTTTACAGCAGCTACGCCGAAAATCTGCGATAAAGTAACTCTCTAGCATCACCTAACGGCAAATAAATTGACCAAACGAGAGAAAAAAAATGTGTTGTCACAACTGTAAGTGCTTTACCCATTTCAGTTTATCAATTTATTTTTAATCAATCAATAATTTCTCACATAAATTTTTTTTTTAAATTTATTAACAACGACAATTGCTTCACAAAACATCACATTACAATATAAAAACAAAATCGACAAAACATGATAAAATTTCCAAAAGAGAAAAATACGGCAGGTCAAAGTGCCCTTAAAAACAAATTTCCAATAAATTCACCCTACACAAAATATAAAATAATTATAAAAACTAAAATGGCAGTTTTGTTATAGTGGCAGTAATGCAAAAAATAAATATAAAAAGGGGCAGTATGGATAAAAAGGACAGCAGTAATGTAACGACAACTATAGAAAATGAGTAAATTAGTTTTTAAAAAAATTGTGTTGAAGAGCTTGCTTTGCAGTCAATCTTGTAACAGGGTTGGGATCCAACAATCCTGAAAGTAAAGTGTAAGCACAACCTGGTATATCAGTTGCATCAAACCCAACACATTTCACAGATTGGGGAGAATTTCGAATAATTTTCAGAATATGTTGTTGTTGGCTTTTTAAGGGAGATCTGTATAGTTTTGTCGGTGAAGAAGACTTGCATTTTTTTTCTGGCGACTTTGGTTGTTTTTTGGGAGAAATTGATTTTCTAGTTTCGCTGTAATTTGCAACCTTACATTGTCTTGGTGACCTTCTAACATATTCATCTAAAATAATATGTATAAGTGTTTCTTCTTTAATTTTTGATGTCTTTCATAGACTTGATATTAACTTACTTGAGTTTCGAGATGTTGACCGTAAGCTCATTATGATGGCTTGCAAGTCATACGGTTGAAAATTTGTTGAGGTAGTCAATTTCTTGCCTAAAAAATATATATTTTATACAGGCTATTAAAAATTGGAATAAAATTTTAAACATATTTCTACAAAGAAATTCTAAAAACTAACCACAAATTCTTGCAATTGTTTCAATTTTTTTGCTACCAAAAACCAACATTAGTTGTGCAAGAGAACTCATATCATCTGCTGGCTGAAAAAATGGACACCTTCCACTAAGCAAAGAAATAAAAATCACTCCAGCAGCCCAAATGTCCACAGCTGTTAACACAAATGTTATAAAAAATAGATCTCTAAGGTCAAAAAGAGTTTGGAATAGGAATAAGTTATGACATCAAGTTCAAAGCATTTCAAATTTAAATACCAGTGGTTTGTTCTTTGTATCTTAAAAGCACCTCCGGCGGTCGAAACCCTGCCGTACCTGCCCGTGATGCATTGGCTGTTGGCCTGTAAATTTTAGTTAGAACGATCAGTTACAAATCGATTAAACCAAATGTCTACACTAAAAATAAAAATGCTTGGAAAAAACAACTTACCTTGCTAGACATTTGTAACAAACGATCATTTTTCCAAAGCAGTTACATGCATCTTTGTTGGCCACATTTAAAGAGCTTTTATTTTTACATTTATGATTTTTAATTGAGGGTATGATGTCAGCAATTGTCACATTATTTTTCTTAAGAGCTGGCTGATTTATTTGTTTTGACTTTAAAGACATAAACTTAAATTTTTGTGGCAATTTAGATGGAGTTGTTATTTGGTTTGTTATAATATTTTCAGAATTATTGTGCAAAGGCAAGGTTCTCTTTCTTGTCTTGGCATCAATATTGCGGTTTAAAGGCAAGTTATTTGGTTGGATCTCCACCAGACATCTTCTTTTTGCTCGAGGTGATCCTAAACTCATACATCTTCGACCTCCTAACACTGGTTGGTTTTTAACAGGTTTGCCAGCAGATTTGCAAGTAACATCATTCTTGGGGGGTTTGTTTGGTTTCAAATGACATTTTTCAGCAAACTGAGCATTTGTTGAAGTTGTTTTTGGTAAATTTATTTCCTGAGCAAGGCCAAAGTCAACTAATCCTCCGCTGTTGAAAAGTTGGAATATAATGTCAGAATTTTTTTTCAGAGAAAATCTGGGCTGTTAACAGTATATATATATATACATAAAATAAAGTACTACAACTTGAGTATATCTTACCTATTAGTTTTTAAATTAAACAAGAAGTTATTTGGTTTAACATCTCGATGAATAACATTAAAACTGTGCACATGCTGCAAGGCAACCAACAGGCTTCTCATATATTCACGAACATGAACCATTTCCATTACATTTATGAGTTCCTATAACAATATATTTATTTAAATAAATAAATCAATAAAGGCATAAAAGAATATTTTGGTTTCTTACAGAAAATTTTGTGTGCTCCACATATGGCATTATAATAACAACTTCTCCTTTATGCCGCAAGCAACTTTCAATTCCAATCACATTTTCTTTGCCACTAAACAAATATTTAAGTGATTAAAATGCTGATAAGATATAAGTATTGCACTTTACCAGAAATAAATTTTTAACCTACCCAATATTTTTTAGACATTTGATTTCATTTTCGATACGCTTGGGATGTGAAGTTGAAAAAATATGTTTTAATGCAAAGAACTCACCATCTTCACCACTGCCTTTAATCTGTGCCAAATACACATTGCTAAAAGTACCTAAAATAAGATAGATATTGACAGACTAAGTTTTATGTTTCTGTTAAAAATTAACCTTGGTACACTAACCTGATCCGATTTTTTTTTCAATAACAAAATGTTCTTTGATTTGTGGAACAGCATTATAGATTTCACTAAAAGGTTCTTTGTTTTTTACCATATTATATTCATCCTCATTTATAGTATTAATATTACAAGCCGTCTGCTTTACCAATTGTTTTAAACCAGAGTTTTTTAAAATAATTGGACTTGGGTTTATCCATGCTGTAGAACTCTCATCGTGAAAATCTATAATTGCAAAAAAGTCGAATAGTAAATGATGTTAGGAAAAATAAATTTAAAAATTGTTAGGTATACATTTTATCTGTATTAAATAAATTTGTTTGTTAGATTATTAGTTATCTTAACAGTTACAAAAAAAGATATACATACAATCTGACAATTTACAATACATTGACAGATAAATAAGGTCAGACAGTCTGAAGGTGATAAAATGTACAACAATAAATCCACAATTTAAAATATTCCATAAATCCGAAATATTTATACATACAGAATTTTACGGTATTCAATTACATGGTCGCCAAACCCAGACTGCCAGTTCTTAGTAGAAAATGTAAAACTGCAAAATTAATGTGAAAAATTTACCTTCCAATTTTAATTCACAGGATTCTTTCTTAAAGGCAATTACGTTCGATGAACATTCCGTCATAACGACTTTTAAAAAAATTGTTTATACAAATTTTATTAAAACTGCACTTTTCTAAAAAAAATGTCAATTTGATTTTATTATAATGTGTTGTTTAGCTGTAGTTTTAGCCATCGTAATAAAAGTAAAACTAACATATTCTCGCGCCGATAATTTTACAAACACTATCCTGTGGCGGGAATAAAATTTTGGTAAATCCCCGAAAGAAATTTTAGATTTTTAAAACAAATTGGTTTTATTGTTAGAAAAAATGTTTTTCTTATTAAGTTAAACATTTCTTAGTTGTTAATACAAGTTCATGTTAGTCAGGTTCGAAATTCTAGTGTTTGATTTATATCGCTTTTTTTAATCAAGGAATGCTTTCTCCAGAAAATATTTTATTTTATTTCTGAATTATAAATATTAAAGGGGTATAATAAAGATTATTTTATGCATTAAAAAAAAACAATAGAAATATAAATAATCAGTAAATATTTCATCATACCCGTGATACAATCTAAAACGGTTGACTAGTGCTTGTGATAAGACCACGTGACATGTTTTTATCCAATCAGCGCTCGCGTTTCCATTCTTTGTGATAAATTTCGCAATTTTCGCCATTCTAGTAACAAAGTTGGCGATGGCGGAGCTTTGTTTGTTTTTGAAGGTTTAGGCTGGAGTAATATCGTTAAATTTTGTTAGGTTACAGCTCTATATATAGAACAAAACATAAAGAAATAGTAGGAAATTAATAAATTTACATTTTGAGTTATTAAAATTGGTTATAGGTTAAATTATTTAGTAAAATCTTTTCGAAGTGTTTGTACGACGCCATCTTGAACTGAAAAAAGTGGACATATCTCAGTTTGTGGCATCTTGAAAAAAGAAGCAATTTTTTTTGTTAACTTGTTTAATAAACTTGCATATATTTATCTGTGTTTTAGCATGATTTTTTAAGCTTACGTTACAAATAAATTTTTCTCAATAATCCTTTGATTTTTGTTTTAGCTTTCCAGTCGTTGACTTGGCTTGTATGGTCACTTTTTATTTAAGAGTCTGCATGCACGACAAACAAATTAAATTTGATACAGCAGGTTTTAATACTATAAAGATAAATAAAAACGGTGTAATTGTAACTTAGCTGCTTAGCTATTGTAATAACGATAATACAGCTTGTACAATAAAGCGTTTCTTCCCTAAATAAGGAAATGCTATACAAATGTTTTTAAATTATTTCCATCTCGTGTAAAGTTTTGTTATATCCAAAAAAACTACAATTATGTTTTTATTGTTTGGTCCAAAGAAGTATTCTTCGTTTGTACTGTTAAGAAATTCATTTTTCAAATCAACCCCCCAAGAATCATTTTCAAATCAAACCCCAATTCTGCAAGCTTATTTTCTTTCTGTGAGATGATTCAATGTCTTACTATGATGTGTGGCTAAAGCGAAGCAAAATCCCCCCGTTTTAATATGTCATTGTGAAGATAAAGGTTATGTATAAAGTAAAATTTCTCTAAAGCGACGAGCGATTGTAAGTACCAATTGTTTTTGTAAAAAAGAGGTTATCGATTTTGTTTCATTACACAAGTATTGTACTTTAAAGTTTAGATGTAGTAAGTCTGTTAATTGTGTAGAGGTATTTGCCTTTTACGCTAGACTAAAGGATGTGTAATAAGCGACTTTTTCTTAACTTGCGCCTTGTATCTGTTTTATTTGTTTTGTACAGAAACGCAACAGCTGCAAACATACTGCTTATCAGCACGTAATAATGTGACGTCACTAATTAGACGTCGTGTGATACGACACCAACATTTTTTATGTTAATTGTAACAGCTTAACAACGTATAAATAAACGGCGTTTGTACATTTTGAACACATTTAATTTTATCGCAAATAGAAGTGTATAAGGATTAAAAGTTAAAAGTTTATTATATACAAACAGCCAATCGCTATTTTAGAATAGCGTTTTCGTACTTAAAAAAGCAAAATACTTATTTTTAATTAAATATATATACTTATTTTTTTGCAATAAAAAGCCTGTTTAGCCTATTAAATAATTCTAAACAATTACTAAATTTAGATAACTTATTTCATCTAGGTAGAGCTTGTGTGTTTTAACAGTTCTTTTTTATATTGGTTTAAAATATGCATTTCTTTATAAACTAGAACAATATTAATTACCCATGTTATTACTATCTTTACTTTAGTTTGTTTTAAAAACTAAATCGCTTAGTTAATAATAAACACTCTAATACCTTATTATATATTTTACATTAAAATATATATTAGTTTTTTGCTTATATTTATACAGCTTTAAAATGTAGCATTAAAATATTACTTTTTGTAATAAATTTTTCCGTTCTAAATAAATATTTGTATATAAGCTATGTAAGACATTTAAAGATGATATTTAATTTTTTTTCTATGCCTAATACAATTTAGGCTACAAAGCACAAGGCCTTTGATTCTACAACATATTTTTTATTTAACTTTAATCTGACTACTGGTATGTCATAGCATATTTTAAAAGTCTTAAAGTACTGTCCTATGACAAATCAACCTGCAATTTAACTGGGGTTACACCAGTTTTTTATTAGGTTAAATAAATATTAAAATAAATAACAAACATTTTTTATTGCCTTAAGTAAATTATGTAATGTTACACACAATGCATGTGAAAGTACAGATTGCAATGGGTTAAATAATGTGTACCATTTTAATGCAGTTTTCAGTGTATTATTCAATTTTACACAATTATATTTTCAACATTAATTTATTTAGAATTTAAATTGACATTAATTTAATTAGAATTTTAAGTGACATTATAAAAAAATTAATAATAAGTTAATGCTACAGTTTAAAAATGCAAGAGTCCTAGTTCGGTTGTATGCAAAAGTCAGAGTTCAGTTTAAATTATATAGCTTATAAATATACAGTTAAATAAAAAAAAAAACTTGCGATTATGTTTTTAACATTCCCTTTGTTCTTGTTGCAGATTATTTATAGTGCTTGAATTATTAAGTTTAATAATATACATATAGTTTTGTTAAATTTTGACAAACATGGGTCATCCAATAGACCCGTTATCTTTGCTGAAAGGTCTTTCATCAATGTTAAATTTAAAAGGCGGTGTAAAGGATGTTGAAGATATGAAAAATGTTGTTAAGTAAGTTTCAAAATTTTATCGGGTTAGATTTTATCGAATTTGGGTAATACTTTGTGTAAACGCTAGTTTTTTTCTGTATTTTTTTATTTTTGGTCTGAATCTGTATTTTAATTTTGTTATAGTTGTTACATTTACACCAAAATATTTGTTTTAGGTTAATGAAAGATGCTTCGCAGTTAGTAAGTCGGTGCGTTTATCTAAATATTTTAAGAGTAACTGAAAATACTGATGTTCTTGAAGCTTTTCTAGCGGAAGGTGGTTGGCAAATTGTGCATCACTGGCTTGGAGAAGCAAAACTCTCAGAAAATTTTGCATTAGTTTTGGAAGTTTTAAAGGTAAATTTTTAGATATTTTGATTAAAGTAACTTTATAATTTTTGTTTTAAAATGTATATAAAGTTTTTGTGAAAAACGATTTAATTCTGCTATGCCAATTGTTGTTTTTTTGAAATTAAATTTTTTATTTTAGCTTTTACAAAGATTGCCTTTAAGAATTGATCATTTGCGACAAAATTCTACAGCTAAACTTGTTAAATCATTAGAAAAATCTGCCAATTGTATAAGTGAGTCCCATTATAAACTTTTAAAAATTCCTAACTTATTAAAAAGATTTGACAAAATTTTGTATATAATTAAAATAGCTTTAGCAGTGTTCCTCTTTTTAAAATGTTTCCTTTTAATAAATTTAGAAGTAAAAACTCTTGCCAAAAAACTCGTTACTAACTGGATGTCAATTATTCATGATGCAACAGCAAAAAAATCAGGTATGCTTAATTTGTTTATAATTAAAAAAAAAAACAACTAAACTCTAAAAAAATGCAAAATAAAACTAAAAAAATATTTCAAGGAACCTCATCAAAGAAAAAGAACGGAAAAGTTAAATCCAAAACAACCAAATCTGAATCTGATAAAACTTCGAAAACTGAAAAATCACTGAAACCTAGCGTTAAGCCTCCCACTGTTAAAACACCAGGATTTGCTAAATTTAGAAAAACAGGTTCGAAATATATATTTATATAAATAAATTTGTTTTGGAATGTAAATATTAGTAAAAAAAATTTTCTTTTTAATTATTAGGTCTTGAATCTGACCAGCCACTAAAAAAAGTTTTTAAGGGATCGAAAAATGGACAAAAACGAAGCAGTGTCGATGGTGATAACTCAACTGTTCCTGATAAAAAAGTAAAAACAGACAACAAACCACAAAAGAAAAGTAAAATTATTGTGATTTAGTGATTTTTTTTTAAATTTAAGTTAAATTGCCAAGACTTGACAGCTATTATATATATATATATATATGTTAAAATTTAGGATTTTCTTTAATTATGTATATAAATTAATATTTATTGTATATATATATATCATTTATTAAAATGTTCTGACTTGTATAGTAACAATATCTGCTGGTTTTATGGATGCTCTGAATTGTGTACCAAACCCACCTGTTAAAAGAGTTGTTAAACGAAAAATTGTTTCAAAATCTAAACCTTCTTCATCAACATCACCACTTCATAAAACAAGTCCGGCCCACGAAATGGCTACTTCTGGAGAAGGTATGTCCCCTTTTTTTAAATTTTGTAAAATAAAATAATTAATTATACATTTATATAAGTTGTTTATGACATAAAGAAAGTATTTATGTATATACCAAATTTTATTTATTGGTGATAAAATTAATATTATTTTATTATTTGTAATAAGATTGTTTATTCATATTTTGTATATTTTTATAGCTAAATAGTTTTTAATTACTAGAAAAACTATTTGAAAGTATTGGGATATTATTAAATTTTGTTATTATTTTAGTAACTTGATTAGAATTAATGTAACACTAGTAGAAATTTATTTTGGTAAAAAACAGGGATATTTTATTTGCGAATCACAAAATAAATAATATTGTTAAAAAAATAGCTGGAGACTTTGGTTTCGAATCTATGGACACCCGGAATTCCCCTTCACCTGTACCCTCCCCAACAGAACCCACAAAACCCAAGTTGAACAAATATGGAAAACCGATGAAGGTCGTGAAATGGGTGGACGACTCACGCCTGGAGACGATCCGATATTTTGAAGTTGAGCTTGGAGAAAGAGGTGATCATCAGAAGAACATCAATATAATTCAAAGTTACAGCAAGGCTATCATTTTCATTATTAAACCCCTAACAAGATTTTGCAAATATTTTTGATTGCATTTTCATGGGTTTGAAAGGTAAAGTATGTTCCCAAAATTCCAAAATATACACAAATATCCCAAATATTGTGCAATATGTGTTAAATTCTTTTTAAGTTTTTTCAGCTTTGGCAGGTACAAAGGCTTTAGTCTTATCAAGGGGAAAAAGATTAGCGATTCTTTTGCTCAAAGAATATGGTATCACTGTTTACGCTTTTTAGTTCTAATTTCTAGGTATATTATTATTGCTTTTATTTATTTTGCACTGTGTTTTGTAACCGGTGTATATTTACTGTGATACGCCAATCAAGACCGTTTGTGCAATAAATCCTTTGTTGAACAAATCATTTTCTGTACAAGTGGTTTTCGACAGTTCTATCCTATTGCAGCGGTTAAAGCTTACTATTTTAGATGGAAACAATCTAATTATGTCAACATATTCAACGCCTCTCTAGTTAGCGTATTTTTATTTTCCTAACTTTTTACGAAAATGAAGCGATTCCATCTAAAAGTTTTATTAGCAAGTAACACCCCAAAAATTCTTTCTAATATGCAGGTAATCGTTTACTATGATTAATTTTCAAACAAACGAGTTAGAAATCTATACAGCGATTTAAAGATTCTAACTAAGATAGAAAAAAAAGGGTTTTAACCAGTCTTTTAGAGATACCTCCACCCCGAAAAAAAGTATCGATAATTTGAGAAACCTGCTAAAAAATAACAAAACAACCGAGTAGTTACACAAATAAAAGTTTTTGGTGGTGAAAAAATAGAATGTTAAATCAAAAATAAAGTTAAAAGTGCGCAACTTATTTATCAATTTAATTTTAAATGCGTTTTTAAGCAATTTAACTTTATTTATTTTCGTTTAGATTTTGTAAGCGTACACTGTGAAAGTACGGTTCGGTTTTCGTTACAACTTCCGATATGTATAAACTACTAGTTTAACAATGATTGTTTTTTTCTTTTAAATAGTTTAAATAAGATTATCCAAATCTTTTTGTATTTACCCACAATTTACCTTGTGCAAAAATTTTTTTTTAAATTCTTAAACACGACAATTTTATATTAAAAAAAGTAATGGAAATTTTTTAAATTAAATTACCCCTATCAGTTATGCGTTTAATATTATGAATATTTTTATGCACGAACATTTAACGTTTTCTTTTACTAAAAATATTTATTTATATCGTTAACTACAATTATTATTGAAAGCTTATTTTAAGAACTCCTTTTTTGTATAAATATTTATTGTTAAGGTAGTGTTAATTAACCATAAAATTGTAAAAAAAAAGTCAAAATCGGCCAATTGTAAGAAATTGTAGATTTTGTAAAGTCTTAACTTAATTTGAAACTAGTTTTATCTAAAAACTGAAATTATATACGTGTCTCGACCATTACGTCAACTTTTAAATAAAGCCATAAAAGAGTTTGAATTTGTTATACGAAAAAGGCCGCCTTTTTCTAATTCGATTTCCTTTTTTTTCGGTTAATGCAACACTTCTCTTCTTTACGAAAATGTCATATATTAGTTGTTCCACCAGTCACAAAGTCTGTTTATTTGGTAAAACAAACGAAATTTTAGTAGGAAAGTCAAGTTAACACCGCGACCCTAATATAACATAAATTTAAGAAATAGTAAAACAAAATACCATGCCCTTAGGTATTGATTCCGACTCGCGTATAAAAATCACTCACCTGTCTCGCTTATCGCTGTAGTCACGTGACCTGACGTCATGTGATGCTTTTCATGAAGTTAAAGTAGAGATTCGGCTTGATTCGTTTCCTTTCAATTTATCAGTAAATACGCTTTCTTTTTGTGCTTTTTTTAGAACAAAGTTATGTTTTATATGTATTTTTGTTGTATACATTTTTGCATATTTTCACGGATGTTTTTTTATTCAAATGAAATCACTTACAACAATTAAGTTCACGTAATTACATAATATGTCTTTAAGTAATTAATTATTTAACCATTAGTAATAGCAGGCTATCGTAATATTGAACCGGTTTGGTTTCAGTATAAAACACAACTGCCAGTAGCGTTTACTTGTAATTTTCGTTTAATTTAACGTCTGTTAAAGCTTTAACAAACGCTACAAAACACACAGCGCGAAATGAACACCACCAAAACCGCTTCTATATATTTTTTATCTTTTTAAACTTTATTAAAAGAATTAAAAAAACGTCGTACCAATTGATTTATTTGATTTTATGAAAAATCACAAAATTGGTGTCTGAAAACTTTTAACTTGTTAAATATTAATAAGTTTAAATGGCAAGAAGTTTTTACGTATAATAATATTTATGCTTCATTTTTAAATATGCTGTTACGTATATTTGTTCCTATAAGTAATCTAATGTTAATAAAATTATTCAACTTCTTAACATTTTTTTGTTTACTTCGTTTCTTTTATAAAACTGTTTACTGTAAGTAAATTTTTTGCACGTATATTTTTGTTACTATTTAAATACAAAAAAACATTTTGGGATATTTGTGTGTATTAACCTTGACCATGGCCTTGCTGTACCCTTGAAATATTTATTATTAACAAAATATTTTTAATGTAAATTTTGTTTAAATGTTATACTCAATATCCTATATTTTAATTTTTTTTAATTAAAGAAAATTTTATTTACAGTTAATGTCTCCACTCAAAGTTTCAAGGATGCTCTTCATCGGGATCGCTTATTGGAGCGTGAAAAGCTTGGTGATTTTCATCATGTGAAACCGGATGGTAACTGGAAGAAACCAAAACTGATCTCCAATCTTCCTCCTCCTCTTGCAGTATGTGGATGCAACAGGTAAATTGGCATGCTTAAAGAAAACAAAATTATCATTTAGAAAAAAATATTTTAAAATTGATATTTTAATCATTTAAGTTAAAACTTGTAAATAAAAACATTTAAATATTTGTTTTCAGCACCCAAAAGAGTATTCAAGAAGAAAGGGAGAAAACAGTTTTACAGGAAATTTTTCTATCAATAGAAATGGTACCCGATTCACCTTCAGAGCCAGATATTGAAGCCTATGAAATAGTTCCTCCCAAAATTATTCCAACTGATGATGTAAGTGTATTTGAATATTCTCTCTTTTACTTTAATTATGTAGCATTGTTCATGATATCATGTTTTTTTTTGTAGCCGAATGATCCAGGTCCAGTAATACCATCTCGTTCTCCTTCCCCAACAAATACTGGAAATTCAATGAATAATATGATTGAAACCGTGACAAATGGAAATCCTGATATTAAAGATAAACTTAGAGAAATTTTACAAACAGGTTGGTTGACAAAATTTATTATATAAACTGATTAGTTGACAAAAATGTATTTTAAATTTTATTTCTGTGCAACTTTATCATTTTAATTCTATTTATTTTGTTAACAGCAAATTCGATAACTAATAATAAGGAGTCAAATGGAAACAATCCTATGCAACAAGTACAACCAATGATGATGGACCCTCAATTTAATGGGAATGTTGTTTTTAACCCCAATGTACCCCCACCTGGAGGAATGTATTATCCTCCTCCGAATATGATGATGGGACCACCACCTCATGGAGGAATGCCCCCTCACAACATGGGGCCGATGGGCCCACCTCGTATGATGGACTGGTCAAACCAACCCCCAATGGGATGTCGACCCAACCAATACCCACCCAACGATAATTGGAGACCACAAAAGAATTGGAGAGGTCAAAGGCCTGGTAAATGCTTATATAATCAAAACAAAATAAAGAAAAATTTTAATAAAGAAATTCAAACTTAAATTTTGTCTACTTTACTGTATATTGCACCTACTAAAGCCGGTCCTGTGAATAAGTTATTCAGAAAGTAATAAAACCTATTGAGTTAGTCATGGAAATAATATTTTGTGTAATAGACAGAAAAGGGTTTTATTTTAATTTAAAAAGAAAGCAAACTGTAATATTTCTTTTTATTAATTTAGAATTTGGGGGTCGATGGAATAATTCCGGCGGAAAATTTCGAAGATAACCAACGATACAAGCCGCATTATTTATTATTCTCTGTGCAATTTTTTTTTCTTGACAATTTACGGTGCTTTGCCATCCAAGTGTTCCTATTCGTGCTGGCAAGCTGCTTGTTGTTACAAATACGTTCCTTTCAATTATGCCTTGTCATAAGTTGTGTTGTAGCAACTACAATACGTCGTGAATTTATGTGACATTTCTTTTTTCGCTGCAAACTGTTTTCAAACCCGCTAAGTTGCCTTTTTGAATTAAACAAAAAACTTTACTTTTGCGCAGTTGGGTTACTTTTATAATGCTTAACAAATTAGGCACGGTTATATAATATAAATGTTCACTGTTGTGTACTATGGTAAAAACAAAGCACACTTCATGAGAAAGAAAAACGCTACCTTGCGTAATTCTCGTTTACCAGCGTGTTTTAAAAGTGAACTTGTATTTTTCTTGCACAATCTATACTAAATATTAGCCGTAAAAATAAACCTAAATATAGTTTTAAAAATGTTGTTTTATAAATAATGAATTGTTTCCTAAAGACAAAACTAAATTCATTTTGTTTGAAAAAGTTAGTTATAATTTAATCCACCGAAACGTTTCTCTTTAACCTCGGTTTTTCGATTTCTTTTTCGCGTTTTTGTTAGTAGTAAATTATTTGTTATTTGCATGTTTTTTTTCATTTAATTTAAGAAACGTGTTGAGCATTATGCTAAAAAATAAAAAGATGACAAAACTATTGATTTCTTTTGTGATATTTTCTTAATTATGTAACACCAATTTAGCAGTGGTTTCATAACTCGCAAGTTTTTATAATGCTCAATTTTTTCAGTCAATCTAGAGAAGAAAAAAGTTGTGTAACAAAAATTTGTCTAAAAAGTAGTGTAACAAGTATTTTGTCTGTGTGTAAATAAATTTATACTTAACGCGCATTTTTATTTGCTGTGACAAAGAAATTATTTAAAAATAAAAAATGTATACTCGAACATCGTAATTTTTATGCTTTTGTATTATAATTTAATATTTTTTATGTATAATCATTTTTGTTTATAAACAAAAAACCTTATTAGAAAAAAATATTAGGTTAATTAGTATGTTATATTATTTTTATGACAAGATGGCTTTGAGAGACGCTGTAGCGATAAAAACTCCATGGCAACGGAGCACTCATTCGAAAATACATTTAGCTTCGTGTTGTTTTATGTACTTATTAGACTTCTTAATTTAATCAATAAAAACATAAACAAAACTTTTTTGTAACGTTTTTTTAAATATATTTTAAAGTTACGTTTGTTTAAATTAAAAATTATTTTAGTACAGTTTACAGGTTTACGCCATTTGCTAATCTGTTATTTACACAAAAAGTCGATTTTAACTATCAGACTATGTGATTTTATTTTATATTTTGCAAGTTTTAAATTTGGAGCTTATTAGGTATATAATCTAAATTGTTATTTTGTTAAATGTTTAATTTTAACATGGATAACATTTTTTATATTCATCAGTTCATGCTTGATTAGAAATTAAATTTGCTTAGTGAATTGTTTACAAACATGTTTCAAAAATAATAATTTTTCTTGGGTTGAAAAATGATATCTGCCGAAGCAAGATCAATTGGAGTAAACAGCAAAGGTGGCAAAAGAAATCACATAGTCAATCAGCCGGCGGTCAAGGTTAGACTAGATTTACTTGGTGTTTAAACTACAGTTACTGTTTATTTATTTTCAGGAAAAATCTAAGTGTGTACTCATTTTTGGTTAGATGTCATTTTTTATTATATTTTATTTGCTATTGTTTATTAACTGAATTTTTATTTTTAGTCGGGTGTCTTTTCAAAACTTATAACACCAGTTCCACCAAGCACTGCTGCTGCGAGACATGAAAGTTTATCCAGAAGAAACAGAAAAACTGGAGCTCTCTTGCAATCAAAGTAAAATATGTTTAATTAAATAAATTTTGCTAATATTTATATAAAATTGTAATTTTGTTACTTAAATCTGTTTTAGGAGTTCACAAATCTTGTTAAAAAGTTCTTCTATCACCACATATAAGTAAGTTATAAAGTATTATTAATGTTTTTTTATGGATATAAAACCTGCTTAAATATTAGCTAAGGTTATTTTCCTATTTACTTTTCTAATATTCAGTTGATACATTAATTAAATTTTGTACAGAAATGTTGGACTGGAATTAAAACCCGAACAATTAATATGGAGAGGATGGGAACCAGGAGAGGAATATACCAGAAATCTTACTTTAAAAAATGTGCAAGTCAAAACACAAAAAATAAAGTAAATAAAACAAATTATTGTGCTTAATAAGCCACTTTAAACACACAAAAAAAAACCAATAAAGCTCCAACAATCTTTTTTAAAATAAACTGTACTTTTTATAATTTATAATATACTTTTTATTTTTAGATACAAAGTACCTACAAGTCGCTTCTTTAGCACTTTGTTTCCCCAAGTTATTGTTCTTAGTGCAGGAACAAGTTTCACTCTTCCCATTACATTTCGACCTCTAAATAAGGTAGGTGTTTTGATTAAAAATACAGACAACAAATTTAATTTTTTACTTGGTTTTATTAAATTTTTTGCTGTGGATTTTGATTATTTTTCATTTTTCTAAAACAAACATTAAAAAGTTGAATTTCAAACTAATCTTTATAATACTTAACTTTTTCTTTAGGAAAAGTATGAAGACAAAATTGAATTTAGCACAAACCAAGGATCTTTTACAATTTCTTTACAAGCTCTTTTGCCCGAAACCAAACTACATTTACCTGAAAGTATTCATTTTGGATTATCACCTGTTCATGATATCATGGAACTGACCTTTGAAATGAAAAACTTGAGGTTCATATTTTTATTCATCATTATTTTAAAGCCTTTGTTCAAATTGAATTTGTCATCAAACTCTGTAAATTCTGTTAGGAATTTTATGTGGAAATATTCTTAATGACATTGTTAAGATTAACTATTTAAACAAACTCTTATTTAGCAATGAATTAGCAACAAAATACAATTGGGAGGTTCCAGACCCATTCACAATAATCCCTCCAACTGGAACTCTACCTGCTCGTGCTTCCTGTTTGCTCAAAGTTATTTTTCAACCTCCTTCTGCAAGGGTTTTTGAAGCTAAAGTGATCTGTAATTATGGGGACAACCTAAAGAAAATCATGCGACTTACTGGAATAGGTATATAAATATTTCATTTACTTTGAATAAGTAGATTTCTGGCAAATGTTTAACATTTCTAGTGCATTAATATTTGGCTCTCACTCTTAAACTCAGTTTATTGTCTAAGGTAAATATCCCCACTTGTTGGTTAGCACTAGTCCGAAAGTGGTTAGTGATGAGAGCAATATTTTGCAATTTGGTGAAGTGAATGTTCATAAACTTGTGGAAAAATTTATCTACCTTCACAATATTTCTAATGGTACAAAAATATATTTATAATAAACATAAAAATTCAATTAATTAGTAAATTTATTAAATTACTAACTTGGTAAAAAAGTTGTCAGTTATTTTTCGATTTTCTAATTTCTTTAAATTATTTCAGTGAAGGCACCCTTTAAGTTAAGTAGAACAGTTCCTACTGCTTGGATGGACCAGGCATTTAATTGTGTACTTACAGAGGGAATAGTTCCACCAATGGAAAACCTTAAAATACCAGTAAGTTGCTTGACCTTTGTTTATCAAAAAATAGTTTATTATATATATAAAAAAAATAGTTTTAATTAAAAATTATTCATTGAAATTGTTGTTTTTTTATATTTTTGCTAGATACATTTTGAACCTCATGTAGTTGGGCAAACCAGCATTGATTATTTTGGGGTAAGTGCTATTGGAAACATTAGCACATCAACACTAAAATGCATAGGCGCTTGCCGAGGTAAAAAACATATATTGTAACTTGTTACTAGTCCTTTAAATTAAAGTTGGATAATTTGTTATGAATTTATAATTAATATTTGTTGCGCAAATTATACATACCCTTATGCACGAATACTTTTTGTAGATTTTTTATTTGTTTTTATTGTTTCAGGTCCAGCGATAAACTTAAGTGCAAAAACAGTTAACTTTGGGGTTGTGGCTCCAGGTAAATCTTCATCCAGATCAATGCTAATCACAAACATGTCAGATTGTGAGGCCATTGTACAGGTAAGTGTAGTGTAACTAACAAAAAAAAGAATCTGCATTTTTTATCAGTGTAAAGATTTTTTTTGTATATATTTATTTATTTTTTTTGTATATATCTTTATCCTCGATGTGGGAAAGTCGAATGCGCGACTTAAACATAGAGTAACATAAGTTACTCCGACCCAGTCTTGAGTTGCCTGTGGCAGTTTGGGATATTATAGAGACTATAATTGCCCGGTAATTATGCTGCTGTTTAAGTGCTAGCTCAGCAGGAGTTCAGACCGTTTATAGCGCCTTACTCAAGGGCGCTACAGCATGAGATCACTGGGGATTTGAACCCACGACCTCATGTGTGGTGTAGCAAGAGTTCTTACCACTACACCCCGCTGCTGGTCTAATATACTTATTTAAATATATTATTTACAGAGAGTATTTTGTGATTATAAGTAGGCCTATAAATTAAAAAATTATTTCTATTTTTAGATTTTATTGGAGGTTGATACAGGAGCTTTTCGAGTTAATCAGAACAGTTTTTTACTTCAGCCTCATGGAGGAGATATAACATTAATGTTTGATTTTAAACCACCATATCCAATCAATTATCATCGACAAGTTACCGTTTTAATTCATGAATCTGTAAGTCAGCCTTAAAATTTAAGTTTTGTTAATAATAAAAATGTACAATACTACAAACCACAGTTATGTTAATAATTTATATTTATATATTTAATTGTCAAAATGTGACCAGTGATATCACTTTTCTAAAATTTTTGCAACATTGCAAATGATATTTGTGTTTGTTATTGTAGACTCCAATGTTTATTGATTTTATTGGAACATGTCACAGTGAAGAAGTAAAGCCTTCGTGCCTTAAAACTGAGCATCTGGATCGGTTCAAAATGCATGTGATGCGGGGACTAAGCTTCTATTCGCCTGATATTCTCAACAATCAATACAAGTGAGTTCTTAGACTAGTTACCTATTTTTTTCATTTATAGTGTTCCTCTAAAGCCTACAAAAATATTTTACTTTTATTGAACTACACTTAACATAATTTGTGTAACTTAATTATAATATTTCAAATTTTTTTTGAATTTATTTATATAGGGAAGGAAAGCTGATAATGGATGGTAATGGTTGTTACTTGTTACCGAGCAAACACGATGATGCAGACACACCAGAACAATCAGCTATGGCAAAGTATTTTGATGATGGCCACCATACAGAAATTTCTGTAAATAAATTTAGCATTTTTTTAAATTTGATACTTATTTAATAACTTTTTTTTTTTGTATATATCTTTATCCTCGATGTGGAAAAGTCGAATGCGTGACTTAAACATAGAGTAACATCAGTTCTCCGACCCAGTCTCAAGTTGCCTATGGCAGTTTGGGATATTATAGATTATAATTACTCGATAATTATGCTGCTGATTAAGTGCTGGCTCAGCAGGAGTTCGTACCGTTTATAGCGCCTTACTCAAAGGCGCTACAGCATGAGATCAGTGGGGATTGAACCCACGGCCTCATGGTGGTGTAGCAAGTGTTCTTACCACTACACCACGCTGCCGATTTAATTTTAATGAAAATAATATTTAAATACAACTATACAAATTGTTTATTATAATATTACAAAAGGTTTAGTTGATCAATAAAAAATTAAATAGGAAAATAATTGTTTTAGCATTATCCACCTCATGTTTCTTTGGACAAAATGTCTGTTTGGATGGGAGAGGTTAACTTTAATGAACAAACAAGTCATGTGACCTTGCAATTAACCAATCACACCATGGGAAAAGTTACTGCTTTGTGGGTCCAAGGTAAATCGAAACTATCTTAATGTTTTATATTTTCATGTATCAAATACAAAATATATTAAATTTAACTTATTTAGTTTTTGCAAGATATTAAATTATAAATTTTTCATGTAGATGCAACCGGTATATTTGAAGTCCAGCCCAACACATGTGATATCCCTCCGATGAAAACCACTGATTTCCGAGTTAATTTTAAACCGAATGCCCCCAATCAGTTTTTTGGTAGAGAGTTAGAATGTTATGTTTTTTACAAGGTAAAAAATTAAACATGAAATATCAAATACATAAATCTAAAAGTAGTGTAGGCTATCATTTTTAAACTTTTCACTTCTACTTAAGTTTTGTTTTAATTAACCAATACTTGGGTATTTATTTTATTTTTATTTTTACCTTGTTTTAACAGTGCACAAGAGATTATAGATTGGGCAACGAGAAAAGTTTAACACCTCCATGGTTGCTTACTGTGGATGTTTCAGCTCATACTTTCAATGGAAAAAATGAAACTTTTTTTCCCAATGTTCTTTTAAACAAGAACCACTTGGTAAGTTTAAAATAATTTAACTTTCATGTTTCATTAATTAGAAAAAACTTTGTCTAATTGTAATTTGTTTTTATAAAAATATATTGATCTTAGTAATTATTTTTTTGGTGTTGTTATTGATTGTAAATACTCACTTTGTGTTAAGTTTTTTAAATTTTGTTTTAATGTTTAGACATTTCCAGCTGTAACTGACAAAGATAGTTCATATCGTACTGTGCTACTTGAAAATCAAGGAACTTCACCAGTCTTATATCAATTTACCAAGGTTGGTGTTGCTAGCATATCCTATTTAAAATACAATATTAATTACAATGAACTATTAAATATTTATTTTTTTTTAAAAAGAAGGATTCTGTGGAAAACTTTACTGTCAAGCCAGCTTGTGGTCTTGTTCGCTCAAAATACCACATCAGCACAATCAGGTTGTTTCCCAAAGGTGTTGATGCTTGCGAGGGAACTTTAACTTTAAGACTAAATGACAACTCCAAGCATGACAAGGTAAAAAATAGTATTTGTAGATATTTGTGGATAACCTAACATATTTTCTTACGAGAAACATTTTAAGTTTCATTACATTTGCCTTAGTAGAAATATATTCATTAATTTGTGATGAGTTATAACAAGCAGTAAACATCAGCATCATACTTACACTTAATTTTTTTTTGGGGTTTTTTAAGGATTTATATGTTGTTGGAACTGGTGAAAAACCTGAATTACTGCTTTACAATTCTGGTGAACTTTACTTTAGACCCACTTGCGTTGGGACCACTAACCAACGGAAATATGAGATTCAAAATGTTGGTCGTTTACCTTTAAGATTTAAGTGGTTTTTGTCACACAGTGAGGCCCAATGTCTTTCAGTACATCCTCGTGAGGGCATTATTCAACCTAATGAAATCCAGGTATAACTGCCTTCTTTTTGATATTTTTTATCAAAGTTGCTAAAACATGTAAAAAAATTAGTATTTTATTTAATACTTGGATTGTTATTATTTTAAATTTTGGTTTGGTATTTCTCCTTTACAGGAGCATACTTGGACATTCTCTCCAAAAAGCGTTACGAAATATGTATTTAAACCAACAGCTCTAACCTGGTTGTACGTAGTTAATCAAACTGAATACAAAACTGATGATTCCCACAAGTTTTTATTAAGAGCAATTGGGGAGGGAACAGAAGGGGAAATCAAAGTGAATAATTTTTATTTTTAAATGTTTTTAGTTCAAGACTTATATTAATTAAAAAAAGGAAACTACTGAAAATGTTTTTTTTTTTAAATTTACTTAATATTTTAGGCTGAGCGTTGTAACATTGATTTTGGCTGTGTTATATCAGAAGCAAGTAAATCGGAACCTTTAGTTTTGTTTAATGATTCACAATGTGACCTTCATTATCGTATTAGTGCTGAACAATTTATTAACAGTCAATATGGGGAAGACCCAGATGAAAGGTATGTGTTTTATTTAAAAAATTCTCTGTTAATTTTTTTTTATTTAAAATATTTTGTTTTAATATACTATTTTATTAATTATTTGTAAATTTTATATATGGTTTTTTTGACAAAACATTTTTTGTTAAATATTTTTGTAGTGAACCGATGTGTTTGCATTTGTCATCATGGAAAGGAGTCATTGCAGCTAGATCTAAGATTAAGATTGAAACAATTGCAAAACCTTTAAGAAGAGTTTTATACACGTGGACACTTTCCTATGAACTACTTACCCCTGCTGGTAATTATATTATTTATTGCGGCTTTTGTTTTTTATTAGGTTTGTAAATTTACATTTAAATTTGTGTGTTAATTTTAAGGAGATAACATTCAAGCAAACAACAAGATTCTTTTATGCGAGTTATCTGCTGAAGGTGTTTATCCAACAATGGCTGTGACCGGTAAGAATTTACCTGAGTTCATTAAACAAATTTATTTGTTACCATTTTTTCTTAAAATATATAAAACTTAAATTTAACTTAAGTTAACCTATAAAGTTAGCTAAACTTTATTATTATTATCAAAGATGCTAGATCTTCTGGTAGTGGGGCAAATGTAAGTAAAACTCAGCTATGGAGATGGTTTAGCCTTGAACATCTGAACTCCTGCCTTGATTCAGATCCAGAGAAAGCCGAGCTAATGTATTCAGTAGCAACAAGACATAGGTAAAACACAAAGCTAAAGCTATTTCAAAAAGTTTGTTCATGTAAATCTCGTTTTAATTAAATTATAATTAATAGAATCTATAACATTTTAGCACATCTCGCCGACCAAGTGTTTACACAAAGTCAATTATGGATTTTAACTTTGGAGCTGCTTCGATTGATTCTGAACCTTGTTATGTGAGTGTTATGATCAAGAATACAGGATCAGTGGCTACACAGTGGTGAGTGAATTTACACTTGATAGAATAAACAATACAAGGTATTTTATAAAGAATTTTATTAAGACATTATATTTATTTTTCTAGGGCATTTTTGTTTCCAAAAGATCTTGAATTGGAGGTTGGTTATTGGGCTGAATCAGGTCAGTTCGATGAAGATGAATTGCATGAACTTCACATCCAAGACAATAAGTTGTTTACAGGTATGTTCCAATATTGTTTTTAAATTTAGTCTTTTAATAAACTGTTTTAAAATAGCAAAAATGTGGTGCATGGTGCTTTAAATTAAGAAAGTAATTTTCTAATTTTTTGTTCCATTTTATTTTAATGTCAAATGCGTTTCTTTTCATTCTTTCTAACTTACTAACGGTGATCAGAATTTACTTTTTTAAAACCTAATCTGATATATTGTAAAACTTAAATTTTTGGTTGCAGTTACACCAAAGGGTGGAATGTTGGAACCAGGGGAAAGTAGAACCATTTTGTTAATTTACAAACATGATATACCTGGAACTCACAGGTTGCCAGTGCTATTGAAAGTTGAAAATGGAAAAGAAATATTGGTATGTTTTTATATTCTAGCTAGACAAATATAAAACATGTGTAATTACAACTGAACTATTATTTTTGCATTACTTTGTGTTAACTTCACTGTTATTTCTTAGTTAAATTTCATTGGTGTAACAGTTGAGAGAAATAGAAGATATCTTCACTTTCCAGGAACCCAACATACTTTTACACCTGTACCAGTTGGTGGCCCTACACCACCTAAACAAGTAAATGGAATTATTTGTAACCCTTTTTATAATGTAAAATTCCTTTCAATAATGTAAACTTTGAAATATTTGTTACTCTTTAAATAATGTAAAATGCTTAAAGCGTTAACCTATTTAAATTATTACCAAATATTTTGTTGTTGCTATTAACTTTTTTTTAATGTGTTAAATAATTTGCTATTATAGTTGTATGAGATGTACAATGGTGGGAATGTAGCGGTTGCTTATGAGATTGACATGGCTCCTTTAGATGAGTTAAGATCGGCTAATTTTGATCACCCAGTTCTGACTTGCCTTAACCCAAGAGGTGAAATATTACCAGGAACATCTTCAAACTTGGAGTGGATCTTTTCACCACTTGAAAGCAAAAACTATATTGTAAGTTTTTATTATTGCAGTGAATGTAATTATTTTTGCAGCAAAATTCAATAGTTATAACCTCTGTTGCCATGTTTTTTAAGCTTGACATTCCAATTCATATTATGGGTGGAGAGACGGCACTTATTACATTCAAAGGAATAGGTTATGATAAGAGGAACATGGGAAGTACAATGCCTATGTTGGATCAACCTGTTGAATATACTTCAGTTCCAAGTGACCAAAAAGTACCAGTTCCCGGACAGGTAATTTTAAGATGACATAACATTCAAATATTTACGAACGGTACATACTGCTTAGATATATACTTGTTTTAAATTAAAACAATAAATTTTTTGGTAATATTTAAAAAAAATATAGGCTACCCAATTAGTTTAAACTTTTTTTAATTTAGATTGTTTTTCTATCGGAAGAACGAGTTAGTTTTGGAAATGTGCCCTTATTTGGCAGATCCCGACACATTATTTTTCTTCAAAATAAATCAAGTGATCGCCCTATCTCATTTTCATGGCATGCTGCAACTGATGTAGTTAATGAGGTAAAGCATCTCTTGTACTCTTCTAGACAGCAAACGGCTATTAAATCACGGTATTAAAAATTGATAAGACTTTTTGTTTAAAATACTTATTTTTAGGTTTTAAGAGTTGATCCAATCCAAGGCTATTTGGAACCAGGTCAAAATATTATGACAAAAATAACTTTTTGTGCAGCAGGGCAGCCTTCTTTTTATGACTTGGATTTAATTTGTGAGGTAAAGTTTTAAAGTTTATGTTGAGTCATATCTTTAAGTTTCTAAAAAAAATTTTTTTTAAATTTTTTTACAGGTTGTTGATGAGATAAAGATGGCCGAATACCAAGATGAATTAGAAGCGTGGAATGAAGAAAAAGCTCGGCAGGATGTCGAATTTGTGATCACTGATGATGATAGTGATTGTGAGTCGCCAGTCACCATGGATTTTCATGCAGGACCATCACGATTTGAGATCAGAACTTCACCGCGAAGAAATTTGGAGAATGTGATTAACAAACCACCATCTCAATTGAAACTCACAAAAAGCCAAACGTCATCTTTTAAATTGAAGGTTAATATATGTAAAGTTTTACCTTCTTATATTGATTGCTTTACCTGCAAAGTTATTAATAATATTGATTACTGGAAATTTTAGTTTAAATAAAAGCCTGATAAGCCTAAAATATTTTAAATGTGCCTAAGTTTTTTTTAAGTATGTGTTTTTAACTCTAGTCTCTTTTTAAATTGGCCCTTTTTTATAGTCTGAAAGGAAAAGTTACCAAACACTTCCCCCAATACGTTTTGAGGACCCAGTTAAATTTCCAAGCAACAGATCACGAATGTTGCGCCACCTAGAAAGAATTGACAAGAACATCTGGCCTCAACCAATTTCACCAAAACCCTTTGTAAGTCATCTTGGTGTAACTGCTAGGACTCATGACATCGCAGAATTTCGAACACATTTCCCTAAAGAATCTGGGAAACATTTTATTGATAGGTAAGTTACATTTGAACAAGCAAAATTATAATGATTAAACCACTGCATTTTTACTTTTTTTAATTAGATCTTTATGATAAGGATTTCTTTTACTAAAGGGATACATTGTATTGTATTTTTTCAAAATATTACAGTTAAAATATGGTGTAATTTTTTTTAGGACCCTACAGGTTAAATATCCTGTTAGTGTAAGGTCACCACGAGAACAATATTCACTTACTCTGTGTGATCAGAATGAGAAAGACCTTGTTGTATCTGTTATGTCCAACTTATTCAGGTATCTACAGATAGAATTGAGTTTGTATGTTAGCAAATATAACCTAAGCAATCATATATAAAATTGCTTGCTGTTTTTTTTTTAAATCTGTTTAAACATTATGTTGTTGTAAGTTAGCGAATGTAACACAACTTGTTATCTTAATATTACCCATATGTTTTTAAAGAGGGTTACTGGATGACCCAACTTTCCACGAACAGGTTGCTGAATTGGGTCGAGAGCCGACCCCATATTTTCCCCAACTTGCTAAAGAAGAAGAACTTATTGAAAAAGAAGAGGAGGAACAAAGAAGAAGGGAAAATGAGAAAAAGGAGGAAGAGATAGCAAAGGAGGTAGTTTGGATTAAACCATTTTTAAGTTATAAAATTGTTTAATGTAAGGTTAAAAAATATAAAATAGTATCGGAATTAAATATAAATAGTATCGGAAATTAATGATGTTAATATTGTAGGTGGAAAGTGAACCGCAGGAGATTTTAGATGATGCCGTTTCTCAAACAAGCAACAAGTTAATGAACCAAATTCTTAAACAGGGAAGTGAGGTAACTAACATTTTGTAAAAAAATTTACATCATTAAAAATTAAATGTAATTTTAATTAAATATTAAAAAATATATTGTTGCAACAAAAAATATTCGTTATTGAAAAAATATGTTATTTTCATCGATTACTTCAAGTTCTTTTATTTATTACATCGCTTAAATTTTTATTGTCACCAATGTAAATAATAGCAAAGTCGACCAAGCTCAGTTGCTTCAAAGTTTAGTGATTCCAAACAAGAACCATCACTTGCCCAAATGTCTGTAACTCAACAGCGCATACTGGACCAAGAAATTAAAAGGTTACAACAAACCATGAACTTTTATAAAAAAAATATAAATATTTTTATTAATTTGACTTCATTGTACAGAAGTTCAGATTTTAACTCTCTGTTGGAGGATGTTCTCTCGACAACAATCAGTAACATCATGGAGGAAGCAATGCGTGGAGATGTTATCCTCACTGCACGCCCTCGTGTGGTTGCTCTTCCTCCATCACGAGGAAATGCAAATCCAACAAGGTTGTACAATAATATTGCCAGTTTATATTATTATTTGCTTATATGACATATACAATTGAGAAGATCAATAATCTTTAAATAGTGTTGCAAAAGGGTAACAAAATACTTTCCTTTTTCTTTTTCTCTCTTTTTAAGGCTTCCCTTCCTTCGTATCTTCCCTTTACACCCTCCATTAAGTATTGTCCTTGCAAAAAGTTGATTGTGGGTCTATATTCATAAAATGCTTTTTAATCTTATCAGATCCTCTTCAAGGTCTTCAAGAAAAAATAAATCAACCAATAGCAGACCAGTAAGCAGTCAGGCAAAACAGTCACGTGCTACTAAGAGCTCTGCAAACAGTTCTACAACTAGATAGTTTTTTTTATTACTTTTTACTACACTGTAAATTTTTTAAGCGATTTTTAGTGAAAAACAGATATATTTTATACATTGTAAAGTTTTATTAAAACAATAAAAAAAGTTTGTGTATTTAAGGAGTCTTTAAATGGAATTAAACAGATTCTATGTATAAATAAAATAATATCAAGTAATCTACCCCGTTCACATAACGATTATTATATCTAGTAACTTGATATTAAGCGTACCTGGTAGGAATTTTATTTATGTTTTTCGCGCATTAATGACAGTGACTAATAATATATACAGTAAATATTACAATCAATAATGCGACAGGAAAAAATGACGAAATCAATTTAATAATTTAAAACATACAATAAGTTATGATGTTTACATAAAGATGCTAAATATGTAATGGCATTGTTACCAAACAAGTAAGTTTCCTGCAACAATGTAAAAAAGTACTTACATACTATACCAGCATTTTTTTAGTGCTTGGGATTTTATAAATGATTAAACTGCTGCAAACACTGAACAGTCAGCGTTTAAGTATCATCGAGTTTCAAGTACAAAGACCAGACAAGACATTCTTTTGAATTTCGTTAGCGAAAGATTACGGTGTTGTGACTTGTAAGAGCAAAGTGACCTATATTTAATAAAAGAGTGTTTGCTAGGCTTATAGTTTAAAATTGTAAAGTTGTTACTGGGAATGGAAAGGAATTGCATTTAAATTAGTTAGTTGTATTGAATGTGTAACAGTACAGAACACTTATTAAATGTTATAGCATTACAATTACAAAGTTAACTAATTATGTAGAAACGTCGACAATTGGTATAATAAGAACGCTTGACGTTGCAAAATGTCGCGACAAGACATTTTCTTACTACAGTCTGCTCAAATTTACAGCGCGTTTTGCGTTTGACGATTCAAGTAGCGTTGAATTTAATGACATGATGTAAAAACACTCCCGCAATTCTCGCCGTAATTATTTGTTTTTAAATAAAGTTGTGCCCAAGGTACAACTGTTATTTGTGTTGAACTGAAGTCCGTATTTTATGTTGAACTAGAGTCCGTGCGCAGCGAAAAATCGCGCACTCAGCGTTTCGTTTGCACAAAGAGAGAACTTTTTATATGATTCATCAGACGGCAGACGCTTTTAGTTATTTGCAGAGTTTATTTCGTGAATCAATATTAAGCCGTTGCCGCTTAGTTTTATAAAACCGCACTTATAAGTATGTTTTTTTAAACAAGCTTGCTTGTTATAAAAACATTAATTAAAATTAAGTAGCAAATTCGTATTTAGGTAAGCAAAAACAGGTTATAAAAAGGATTCCAGTATTTCAATATGGTAGCGACGTTAACTAGCTATGAAAAGAAACTCTCCCGGCGTCAGAGTCAAATCGAACAAATTCAAAAGCCGCCGAATGGGGGCTGGGGTTGGTTAATTGTTATTGGTGGGGTTATTACGTTGATGAATTGGGCCGGAATTCAACGATGTTATTCTGTGTTTTACCTTACATTTATGGATGAATATCAAGCAGATTTGTCCGAAGTAGCTTGGATCAACGGCCTATTCTCGGTAGCTTTGGCAATTTCAGGTTAGCAATTAAAAGTGGTGCATTTAAATTTTCAAACTAATATACAGCATTAATTTTTATTTTATTACTTACTTTAAGGGTAAGGCTAAAATATACAAACAGCATATTATGTGATACTTTTTTTGGTTTAGGTTTAATAACTCCTGCTATAGCAAACAAATTTGGATATCGTTTCGCAGTTATGACATGTGGTGTAGTGGTCTGCGTATCTATGTTTTTGGCTTCGTTTAGTGGTCAGTTGTGGCAACTACAAATCTTAGCCGGTTTTTTCGTAGGTAACGGACTTATTTATACAGTGTTTTCGTTGTGGTTTACTTTTTGTTTGTGAACAGGGCTGGCAACTTATTCTTTCTTTAACCATAATTTATAGGTATGGGCTTTGGTCCAGCTGTTCTGTCGATATTTACAGTCGCTGTTCGCTACTTTACAACCCGTCGAAATATGGCCATGCAAATTTTATGTTCCGGTAGTGCTTTGGGTGCTTTCGCTTTTTGTCCAATATATCAATTACTAATCAACAGTTACGGTTGGCGTGGCGCCTTCAAGGTAAATAAAATTTTACAAGTTAATTTAAAGCTATATGGCTGCTAGCGTTATCTCGATCATAAAAAAATCGCTAATTTTTGGCCATGGTAATTGAGTCGCGCAGCACTAACGACAGTTTTATTGTGTTGTATAAGCCTATAAATTATCATAGACTTTAAAAGAATTTTTGTTTACATTTCATCTTATCCTATTTAGGTCATTTCTGGATTCTTTCTACAAGTTGCTGTAGCTGGTGCAGTTTTGTTTCCTTTAATTTTAAAGGAAGATTTTTCAAGTGAAAACCTCTTACTTGACGAAAATTACAACCACGATAAGAAAAAAGTTGAAGTTATAGTTAGCAATGAAGATTCTTTAATACAATTGTAATACCCGTTAAGTAACCTAAATATACTGCATTGTTCATTGAATGGGCTGTCTCAAATTACAAAATGAACTAATATTGACCGTTGTTTCAATTACAGAGAAACGGGTGTGGAAAATGAAAATTCAAAACCACCATCTTTTCGTAAAAATCTTGAAACGTTTTGCATTAAACACAATTTGCAACTTTTGGTATCTTATCCATTTTATTTGTATACAATTGGTTGGCTGACATTTGCCGTTTCATATTTTTGCTCATTAACGTATCTAATTCCGTATGGAAGGGAAGGTAGGCATACGTTTATTTACCGCCATGTATTTATTTATCTAAAAATTTGAAAACATATCTGTATTTTTAGTCGTTGGGCTAACCGATATAGAGGCTTCTACTTTAATATCAGCAGTTATGGGCGGCGAAGCATTGTCTCGATTATCGTACGCACTTGTTTTCGACAGGTTGATTGTCCAAACACGAATTTGTTTTGCGGTATATTTAGTTTAATATTTATTGTTTGCTGTAATATTTTACTTTATAGCATATTTCAAACTTGCTTTTGTATTGTTGTTTAGGCAATTATTATCACAGTTATGGGAATTGTTTTTTTTTGTTTACCCTTTCTTCAAAATTATGCCAGTCTTTTGATTGGCTGTATAATAATTGGATTAACTGGTGGGGGGATGGACGGGGTGTTTTCAATATTCATTGTTGACGTTTTTGGCCTAAACCAGTACTCATCTGTGTTTGCCTACTGCAACGCTATAACACACTTTTTATCCATGGCATCAACGGTTTTAATAGGTATTGCATTTGCATTAAGATTGGTTACTCTAAATAATGTTTAAACAATTCATACCAGAGAAAAAATTAAATAAAAGCGAAAAGTTATTTTATTAAATTTTGTTTAGGTAAAGTAGTCGATTCTACATCAAATTTTACCCTAGTGTTTTATATTGGAGGTTTATTTGCTGTATTGTCAAGCTTTCTCACTTTTCTAATGAGAAGGCATTTAATTCAAAATAACAGTAATCGATGACATTAATGCACATAATATAAAACTTTTTGTTTGAACATATGCACCGAAATGTTTTGTTTTCATGTTATTTTATAACTGTACAACCTATGCCTTAAATTCGTATCATTATTCGAACCTCAGTTTTTTTAAACTCGTGCAAAAAGACTAGGCGGAAAATAAACCGGGAAAAAATACAAAAAATTGCGTTTTTATTTTAAATAACAATTCAATTTGAATTTACTTATCTCTGTTCTTATAGTTATTTAATGTAAACATGGGACTACAGACAGAACCCGTCATGTTAAATAATATGAATGGTAAATAAAAAGCGTTGTGTCAGCAATTTTTTGTTAAAAATATTAATGTCACCATTCCGACATTGCTTATTATAACTAGCAACGTTTTGCGTGTTGTCCAATCAAAAAATTAATTTCTTATGTGATTTTAGTGAAATATAAAAAACCTTTTTTAAATGTTTTATATAAAAAATCCAGAACAACGTTAAACCGAACTTTAATTTTTTTATTTGTAATTATTTTGATTAACGTTCGTCATTTCTTTTTAAGCCCTTTTACGTACAAAAAAGATAGGTAGGCACTTTTTTATTTTACAACTAATTACAATTTATTGTTTTATATTGGCGGCGAAATATTCGTGTCAGGATTTTATATGAAAAGGGCTTTGTCATAAGGTAGAAGGAAAAAAACCCACTATGGATTGATGTCGCTTGACCTAATAACCCTTTAATTCCTTTAAGGTGGATATTCACTTACATTTAAAAATAAGGTGTATAGGCTTACAATACAATATATCCAGTTTTTTATGTCCTAAGGGGTACCTACTAAAAGTATTATAAAAACGATGAAACAAAAAGATATTGATGAGTTTGGGAAAGTCAATATTTGAAATTTAAATTTAGCCCGTCTAATGGTTATATAAAAGAATAAAACAAACATGATTGTTCTCTGATTATGTCGTAAAAGACAATATTTAAATTACAAAGTTGTGAAAAAAGGGGAACTGAAGTCTTACACCAGCGCAGGCAATAATGTAACAAACAGATGCCCCCTGCGCCTCTCCTGGTTTCGATATCAATTGTTTTAAAACAATTAAACAAGAATAACACTCAGTCAGGAAAACAACAAAATTTACAGCTACGAAAATATATCACACGGTAAACCTATTTAAGCCCTAAGTTATATAGTGGGCATATAAAGTTTTTTATTTTGGTATAAATGTTTAAAAAGCTTAGAATGAGTTAAAAATACTTGATATCAGATTTTGAACACTAACAGCGGTCGTATGATGTTCGCGAAAATTAATCGATAACAAACAAAGAACAATGCAAGGTTTCGCTTCCTGACTTTCCTTTAGTAAACTGTTTCAACTCATTCTTGTCAGTTCATATCTATTGATAGGGAAAACACAAGCGGTCAGTTTTAACTTAACAAAAGAAAAAAAAGAAAAAAAACAAAGTTTATCATAAAAAGTAAGAGATATTACAGCAGGCGAAATTATATATCTAAAGGCTACATAATAACGGCTGGTAACGTATTGCTTTAAAAGGTGGGCAGTTATGAAACGATTAATATTTGCCTGTCAGTCGTAACAGTTTTGATTATAAGCGGTAGGATGTATAAAGGCTAATAGTGACATATTGCCTTATACATTAACAACAACGTGAAGTTCAAAGTATAAAACAGCGAAAAATATTACATGGAAACTAGCTTAAACAACATAAGTGTAACTAAGCCTATTTGCATAAGATCGAATTAGCGCAATACAAACTTTGTATCTCAATAAACGTTATGCTACGTGACTTAGGCGTAATGATTTTTATATATTTAAGAAATAAGTATGATAAAATAATTTAAAGTTGAATAACTCATTATTAAGTAAGGCGCAATGAATGAAAAGAAGCGTATTCGACGTCAAAATAAAATGGAACAAATTCAAAAACCGCCGAATGGAAGATGGGGTTGGATGGTCGTGTTGGGTGGAGTTATTTCTTTAATGAATTGGGCCGGAATTCAACGATGTTATTCTGTGTTTTATCTTCCATTAATCGATGAGTTCGAAGCAGATTTATTTGAAGTAGCTTGGATTAATGGATTGTTCGGAATTGGATATGGAATTTCTTGTAAGACCCGCAGCGTGGTAATAGTGATAAGAACACTTGCTACACCGCCATGAGGTTGTGGGTTCAAATCCCCACTCATGCTGTAGCGCCCTTGGGAAGGTGCTATAAACGGTAAAAACTCCTGCCGAGCTAGCAACATAATTACCGGGCAATTATAGTCTCTATAATATCCCAAACTGCCACAGGCAACTCGAGACTGGGTCGGAGTAACTGATGTTACTCTTGTTTAGGTCGCGCATTCGACCTTCCCACATCGAGGATAAATATATATACAAAAAAAATGTAATCTCATTCTTTCTATGAAATTTAAGATTATCGGCCAATGTAAAAATGTCGTTACAATTTAAGTTAATCTCAATTCTATTCAATAACTAAATTGTTTTTATGTAGGTTTATTAGCACCAGTACTGTCAAATGCATTCGGTTTTCGTCCCGTTGTAATGACGTGTGGAGTTTTAATGTCACTGTCAATGTTATTTGCATCGTTTAGTTATAAATTATGGCAGATCCAGCTGTCGGCTGGATTACTACAAGGTAGTACATTGTTATTGATTTTTAAACCAAATGGCTTAAAAAACCTTTTTACATACTCAATTTATTTTATATTATAATATAGGATTTTGCATGGGACCTGTATCTGTGTCTGTATTTACTGTCACCAACCGTTATTTTACAACAAGGCGAAACTTGGCAACGCAAATATTATGCATGGGCCTTGCCTTTGGAGGATTTGCCTTTTGTCCAGCTTACCAATCATTAATTCAAAATTACGGCTGGCGTGGTGCCTTGAAGGTTTTCGTAACTTTATTAAGCTAATATTAACTTTAAAATTGCGACTGAGCAAATTTACATAACGATAAAACAAAGGTATAATCAACACAAACATGTGTCGTTTAAGATCATTTCGGGGTTTTTCCTTCAAGTAGCTGTAGCTGGTGCGCTTTTGCGTCCCCTGGTGTTGGAATGTGATTTTTTAAAAAACACTAAACTACTTGAATACCAGAAGTCGACTGCCCTGAAAGTTGATCCCAATAATAATGCTGTCAAGGACGAGTAAGAAATATATATTGCGTTTAACATTGTCCACAAATATTTATGTGTAATCAGTATTTGTATGTATTATATAGAAACAAATTTAATTCTTTTGCTTCGAATATCGACCTTCGCTCCACTTCGCCTGATTCCGGTTTCCAGGATATAGGCCTTGACGAAGAAAACGAAATTACTGAAATAGAACCCACAGCACCATTAAACAAATCTTTCCTAATTTCCAAAGAACTTAGAAAATTTGCTTTAAAAATAAATCTTCATGTTCTAACTAAAAGTTACTTTTACTTTTATACATTTTCGTGGCTGGCATTAATAATGGCCTATTTTTCTTCGTTGACATACTTAGTTCCATATGGAAAAGAAGGTAAATTTAGGTTTTTATAAACATACAACTCACATAATTCCCTTCTTGAATTGTATATAAATAAGTAGGCTAGTTTTGTTATGTGTTGAAAATAAGTTTTATTTTGCAGTTTTAGGTTTAACTGAAATGCAGGCTTCCACTCTAATGTCAGCAGTTATGGCTGGGGAGATGTTTTCTCGTGTTGTTTATGGAATTTCATTCGATAAACTATCTAAAAATCGGAGAATGCCGTTAGCAGTACGTTAATATATCCTGATAATTCAATATCTTACAAACTTTTTATAAGATAAATGAATAAATAATGTATTAATCAACGTTGCTCTGATGTTTATTAAACATTTATCAAGCAAAATTAACAAATTAAATATTTTTTAGGCATTTATTGTTTTGATGATGGCGGTGGCTTTTATATTTCTTCCATTTCTTCGTGGTTATACAAGTATTTTAGTTGGTTGCGTGTTTGTTGGCATGACTGGCGGTGGAATGGATGGAGTGTATTCCGTTTTTATGGTTGATTTGTTTGGCCTTAACTTATATGCATCTGTTTTCGGATATGGCAACATAATAATTTATAGTTTACAAATGGCCGGAACTGTAATGATTGGTATGTCAAAAGTTACTATTTGTAATTAAGGTCATTTTCTTTTATTGCGGCAATATATTTTTGTTTAAACAAGTGAAAACACTAATTTCTAAAATGTTTAAACAAGTAAAAAACCCCAAGTTTTAAACTGTTTTTAGGTAAAATTGTAGACTCCACTGGAAGCTACATGTTAATATTCTTCATTGGATCTGGATTTGCTTTATTATCCAGCATATTTACAATGTTAATGCACCGTAGTTTAATCAAAAAACCACGCGAACAAGAGTTATTAACAACCTGTAATGGCAAAGCCAACTAGTGCTGGTTGAATTTTATTTTAAATAGCACTTTAAATGGTGGTTTAGTATGTTTTATCATTATGTCAACAATCTTAATTTAATTTTTAAAGAAGTTTTGCGCGGTTTAGTATTGTAAAAATCAACTGCAATTTGGCAAAAGATAGTTTTATGAAATTTAAAAATATGCAATAATGGCTATTTATCATAAAATATGTAAACTTGTTCTTTCATTTTTAACCCATTGTGCTTTTAAGGTTTTCTATTTCTTCAATAAAAATTAAAGTTTTTTTTTATTAAATGTTAGTCTAAACAACTTAATAGCAAATAGTAGCAATTGTTTTTTATCGCAAAAAGTATTAAGCATTAATATATTATTTTTCTTTTTATTATAAATTAGTACTTATTTAATGTAAAACCCATTTTTACATTCAAACTTTAGGTAACGAGAAATAAATGTAAAAAACAATCACATGATTGTGGTAAATAGTTTTAGCACGCGTCGCCGTTAGATGCTGATTCAATTTATTTTGTGTGTTTATATTTTTCGAGCTGCGGGAAGTGTAGTAAGATTGCAGCTTAGTCGTTTGGCTCTAAGTAATTATGCAAATATGAATATTGTAGTCAATAATACTTTTTTTTCCATAATTGTTTTAGAATAGGGGTTAGCTTATACTAGAAATATATTTTATAAAATATGATTGTCTCACTTATTCTGTTGATTGGGTGTGTTCAATCTGTTATTTGTATGTCTTCCACTACCACAAAACCCCACATTGTTTTTGTTATAATTGATGATTATGGCTACAATGACATTGGATACCATGCAAAAACACATAAATCTGCAATGAAAACTCCCTTTCTTGATTCTCTTGCATTAGCTGGTGTTAAACTTGAGAATTATTATGTCCAACCAATCTGTTCCCCTTCCAGAAGTGTTTTAATGAGCAGTAGATACCAAATTCATACTGGTTTACAACATTACGTGATTACCCCAGAACAAAAAAATGGACTTCCACTAGAAAACATCATCTTGCCTGAACAATTAAGACAATGTGGTTATGATACACACATGGTTGGAAAATGGCATTTGGGATTTTTCCAAGAAGATTATGTTCCTTGGAAACGTGGTTTTAACACTTACTTTGGCTATTTAGGAGGGAGTGAAGATTATTATACAAGAGAGAGGTGCATTTCAAGTGAGATATGTGGGTATGATGTTGATACAGAAAAAGGACCAACAAACTCAACCTATGGAGTATATTCTGCATTTGAGTTTACTGAAAGAGCAAAAAAAGCTATAGATATTCATGATAAATCTAAACCAATGTTTCTTTATCTTTCTATGCAATCGGTTCATGAACCTATGCAAGCCCCAGACTCATACATTGAACCATTTGCTTCTATTAAGGATAGGAATAGGAGAATTTATGGAGGAATGGTATCAGTTATGGATGAAGCAGTTAAGAATGTAACTGAACATCTTCAGTCAACAGGAATGTGGGATGACACGATTTTAATCTTTACAACAGACAACGGTGGCCAAACTCAGGCAGGAGGAAATAATTGGCCCTTAAGGGGTCGTAAATTAACTCTTTGGGAAGGGGGAATAAAAGGTGTTGGCTTTGTTCATGGAAAACGATTGAATTTCCCCAACCCTAATATGATACCCAACAATGAAATGATTCATATATCAGACTGGTTTCCAACCATCATGAGTGCAACTCAATGTCCAACTGTGCCAGGAACACAAAAGTTAGATGGTGTGGATCAGTGGAAAACAATAACAAGTTATGCTAAATCTTCTAGAAGTGAGTTTTTAATAAATATTGATCCAATTTATACTCCAATGTATACTGGAACAAAATTTGTGGGCAATACTATAGTGATGGGTTTTGATACAAGTGTTCATGCTGGAATTCGATCTGGAGATTGGAAATTATTAACCGGAGAACAAGGATTTGACCAATGGGTAGAACCACCAGAATCAACTGGTAAATTAGAGAAAAATGAAAACAATAATTTAAATCACCCTGGCTACCAGAAAATTAATCCTAAACTCGTTCAACTTTTTAATATTAAAAATGATCCATATGAACAGATTGAAGTTTCTGATTTGTATCCAGATGTGGTCAATGAGTTACTGATAAAACTAGCAGAATACAATGCCACAGCAATACCTGTAAGATTTCCGCCAGGTGATCCTAATGCAAATCCTAAATATCATGGTGGTTTTTGGCAACCATGGGTTAAATAAGTAAATCTATAGTAAAAAGAAAGCCAATCAAAACCAACTATATAGGCCTAATTTTTTATTTTAATTTAAATCATTATTTTTGAATTTAAAAAAATTATTGTTTGATATCAGATTTTTGTATCTCAATTTATCAAGTATGCACTACAGCTTAAATTGTTTTATTTATTTCTATGCCGTACCTAAATTTTATATCTTGTAGCCTATTAAATAGAGCAGAGATTTTTCATATATACTTTACTGTACCTTTGTAAATAACTAGAAATTTTTTATTTTTTTTAAATTTTATTGTGATTTCATAACATACCAACTTTATATTCAGTAAATAAATTATTTAAAAATTATTTTCCAAACATTTTTTGGTACCAAGTATTACGAGAAACATTGGGTGTTACAGATTTACCCATCAGCTCCCAAGTATTTTCTACCGGATCTTCTTTCAAAGGAGGTTCAGATCGCCGAAAAAGATGTTTTGTCTTTTTTACTATTGTTGAATCTTTGTTGCTTTTAAAGTCTTTAAGGTCAGTATAAAACCTGTACTCATTATTTGATGTGGTGCTTAACAGGCAAGCAGTCTTGTAATTAAAAATAGACACTTTTGATATTCTGGAATAGATGCCTTGTGACAACATTGTGGTTTATATATACAAAAAGGTGTTGTAAAATGTTAGTTTGCTGGTTTCTTTGTTGATACAGTCATTAACTCATGTAGTTGTACAATTTGATCTTCAGAAAAATCGTTTAAACGCTCCGCTTTTAAATCTTTTCCAAAACTAGTTATAGTTTGCTTAGAAGTTTGAACTTTCCCTGACTTGACTGGTGTTGGGTTTATTTGGGCTTCAAGTGTTTTTGCATAAGAAAGCCACTCCTGCATAAACTCAGGCACTTGCTCTTTGTTGCAGTTCTTGTGTTGTTTGAATTCACTTTTAACGTACTCGTCTCCTAATGCCTTTAAATCTTTAGGTAGGCCCTTATGCAAATGCAAGATATGTTTATAAAGCTTACGAACTGCAAGAACATGCAAGTTATTACTAGACATACCTAAATGGAAAGAATTGTAGTAATAATTATACCCACAATATAAGTGTATTAACAACATTGGCAAAGTTAAAGGCTTATCAAATAAATTGTAAAAATAAAGTTATTAATTATTGCTATCAATTATAAGTGCCTAAACTACACAAAAAAGTATTTTTATATTTACTTGTTACAGTTTGTATTTAAAGAAATTTAACAGTATATACAACCTAAAAAATATTGCACAAATTTAAAATAAAAATAAATGTGATATATATATAATTTTTTTTAAAATAAACTTTTTAAAAAAAGTAACTTTATTTAACCCATGGTTGCCAGTAACCACCATGATATTTTGGATTTGAATTCGGGTCATTTGGTGGAAACCTTACAGGTATTGCTGTGGCATTATATTCTGCTAGTTTTATCAGTAACTCATTGACCACATCTGGATACAAATCAGAAACTTCAATCTGTTCATATGGATCATTTTTAATGTTAAAAAGTTGAACGAGTTTAGGATTAATTTTCTGGTAGCCAGGATGATTTAAATTATTGTTTTCATTTTCCTCTAATTTACCAGTTGATTCTGGTGGTTCTACCCATTGGTCAAATCCTTGTTCTCCGGTTAATAATTTCCAATCTCCAGACCGAATTCCAGCATGAACACTTGTATCAAAACCCATCACTATAGTATTGCCCACAAATTTTGTTCCAGTATATGCCCGGCTGTATAAAGGATCAATATTTATTAAAATTTCGTCTCTAGAAGATTTAGCATAACTTGTTATTGTTTTCCACTGATCCACACCATCCAACTTTTGTGTTCCTGGCACAGTTGGACATTGAGTTGCACTCATGATGGTTGGAAACCAGTCTGATATATGAATCATTTCATTGTTGGGTATCATATTAGGGTTGGGGAAATTAAGTTTTTTTCCATATACAAAACCAACACCCTTTATACCACCCTCCCACAATGTTCCTTTGCGCCCCCTTAAGGGCCAATTATTTCCTCCATTCAGAGTTTGGCCACCGTTGTCTGTTGTAAAGATCAAAATTGTGTCATCCCACATCCCTACTGACTGAAGATGTTCAGTTACATTCTTAACTGCTTCATCCATAATTGATACCATTCCTCCATAAATTCTTCTATTCCTATCCTTAATAGAAGCAAATGGTTCAATGTATGAGTCTGGGGCTTGCATAGGTCCATGAACCGATTGCATAGAAAGATAAAGAAACATTGGTTTTGATTTATTATGAATATTGATAGCAGTCTTTGCTCTATCAGTGAACTCAAATGCAGAATAAACTCCATAGGTTGAGTTTGTTGGTCCTTTTTCTGTATCAACATCATACCCACATATCTCACTTGAAATGCACCTTTCTCTTGTATAATAATCTTCGCTTCCTCCTAAATAGCCAAAGTAAGTGTTAAAACCACGTTTCCAAGGAAGATAATCTTCTTGAAAAAATCCTAAATGCCATTTTCCAACCATGTGTGTATCATAACCACATTGTCTTAATTGTTCAGGCAAGATGATGTTTTCTAATGGAAGTCCATTTTTTTGTTGTGGAAGGATTATTTCATGTTGTAAACCAGTATGAATTTGGTATCTACTGCTCATTAAAACACTTCTGGAAGGGGAACAGATTGGTTGGACATAATAATTCTCAAGTTTAACACCAGCTAATGCAAGAGAATCAAGAAAGGGAGTTTTCATTGCAGATTTATGATTTTTTGCATGGTATCCAATGTCATTGTAGCCATAATCATCAATTATAACAAAAACAATGTGGGGTTTTGTAGTTGTACTGGATTGGCAAATGCAAAAAAATCCCAAATATAAAACAAAATTTCTGTAGTAAAACATTAGATTTTTAATTAACTTTATTCCCTGCGTAGATCTGTGGATGTCTGGATGTAAAACAATAAAATACCATGTTTTTATTGGGAAAACGTAAGCCCGTAATTTTTAACATACTGATAAAAATGGCTTTCTTAGGCCTTCCTTACCGCCTTTATGACAATTGTTTAATGAAGCACTATAACACGTATTTTTTTTGCACAAATTTACACTAATTTGCTGGCAAAAATATCAGTCGGCCGTATTTGTTGATAAACTCCTTATTGAGGATAAGTCAAAATAATAAGAATAACATAAAAAGTTGGTTAACCCGGTTACCACCAATAACATGTGTTCATGTATTTTATTTGGTTGTTTTAAATCGCAGGATTGGATCAGTCCGTCAGTGTTATAGTTCTGTTTATTATGTATAGACAGATAGATGGCTTTGTTATAGGTATGTCAAACAGTTGGAAAAATTTGTTTTCAAAGGTTAATTCGGTGTTGAAATGTAAATTTAAGCCTAACTTTAAACTGTTTAATAGCTGTCCAATGTTTACTTTTTTCCTTCGAATTTTTTGTTTATAAATTCATTAGTCTTTGGTTTACTTCCTATTTTATTGTAAAAACTTTTTCTTAAATGCATTAAGTTTGAAGTAATTACATATAAAATACAATAAAAACTAGCCATAATTCAGTAAATAAGAAATAGTTAACTTTTGTTTTATAAATACGTTTTAATAAAAACAATGCATGCATTCTTTTAGCAATATTATAAAATGAAGAAATAGTTAAAATATTTATACTGAAATTAAAAATAAGCGATACAGTAATTAAATTTACGAGCTGCATGGATCTACTGAGCAAATCTCTTCTTCTAGTTTTGCAGAAAACTTTTCATTTAGTCCAGCAAAACCATCTTTCACTAGAAAATAGTGATCCCTTTGACCAGCAATACTTAACAGTTGGGATTCATCAGGCCCTCGGTTATTTGGAGGAACAATTCCAATGGCGTAAGTCTAAAATATTTATTCATAATTCATATTTTAAAAGATAAATATAATGTAACTTTAGGTAAATTTAAATTAATTGTCCATACAAAGACAGAATTTTTTTTAACTAATTGCAAATGGTTTAAATAAAGAGAGCTCACCAAAACACCATCACTTCGTAGTTCTTGGGATATTGTATGAACATCGTCCTGAGATCTCCCATCTGTCACCACAATCAAAACATCTTTTGCCTCTGGTCTGTTTCCTTGAGCGAAACTGACATTTCTAGCATGCTGTAATGCCTGCCCAGTGTGGGTTCCTAACAAGCATACAACAGTTTGTATAAGTTTGTAAGGCTTTTTTACACAGGTTTTAGTAAAGATTTTGCTATTTAAGATTTTTTTAATTACCTCCACCATTGTAGGGAATTTTATCATATTTGTTCAATAGGGCAGTTTTGTCGTCTGGAAAGCTGTCCAAAAATATTTGGGTTTTTGTATCAACTTTGCGATTGTAACGGAAAACTGCAACTCTTGAGGAATCCGGGGATATTTCGAAAAGGCTAAAAAAGTAAATAGTAAATATTTGTGTTTCTGGTATTTTTAGTGTAATTTTTACCTAAATCCTTGTTTTTAGAACTTACTCTATAATTCCGCGTATAAACTTCTTCAATGCATTCCAATTTGGACGTCGAATAGAACCCGAAGAATCTAGTATTATCACGGCATCCATGAAGGAGTAAGGAGGACACATTCCTAAAAAAATAAGATTGGTATTAGTTTACGCGTCAAGTTAAACATAATTGTTTAATTTATATACAATTTATTTAAAAAGATTTAAATGTAAAATGCAAATGGAATGGCTTGGAATTCTGTATTCATTAAACACTTACGAGCACAACAAGGGGTTGGAGAACTCCACGATGCGTTTTCTTGGCAAATATTTTCTGTCACATTAGCCGGGTACAATGAGTATCCTTTGTTGCATTGAAATGAACATACGGAGTTATAGTCTGAGTCGCTGGTGCAAGTTACGTCACCGTTTCTTGAAATGGACTGAGCTTCGCAAATAACGGCTAAAAACATACAATAAGTTGCGAATTGCAAGAAAAAATACATTTCACCGTTATAATTTATTAAAAACCAGCGTTTCTTAAGGTTTGTATCATTGTTATTTAACATAAGTTAATAGTTTATGAGATTCCTACCCTCGCAAACTGGAGTTTCAGAAGTCCATTCGGGTGAGCTGATACCATTATCGCAGATGCTAACTTCTTCTCCTTTAAGAGCGTAACCTTCATCACAAGAAAAAGTACATTCACTCTGGAGTTCGTTACCATTTGTACAGGAGACTTTGCCATTTGTGGGTGGAGTTTGTGGTGAACTACATCTTGGTGCTATTAAAAGATTTGTCTTTTGTTACATTTATTTGATTTGTTTATAACAGCCTGTAAAGTCAGATTTAATATTGACGACTTACGATCTCCAATTCGCACGGGCGCACGTTCAACAAATTCACAAGTTGGAGCTTCTGACGACCAATTAACAGCTTCATCTGACACTAACAAGCACACTGATGACGCAGACCCAGTTAAACTGTATCCACTATTACATTGAAACGTGCAGTTTGAGCCTACGAAGTTTTCGTTCGAGCATGAGACCTCACCGTTTTCCGGGGATACGTGTTTAGGTTCGCATTGTTTTGCTGTTGTAAATTATTAGCGTTAAATTTATTATTAAGAACGCTTTAATTAGAATTATGGATTCATTATTTCCAATAAAATGATAATTCTTACGTTGGCAAGTGGGACGAGATCCTGACCAGAAGCCTTGCGAAGTTCCGTCTTTGTTGTCAAAACACCCTCTTAAACTTGTTGGTCCGATCAGATCATAACCATCGTTACAAGAGTATCTGTATAGTACATAAAAAGATAAGCATCAAATAGCATATTTGGTTTATCATTTTGTTTGTAACCCTAGGGTGTTATAGTCTGGCTTCCATATATGGGGACTGAAGGAATGTGATCGATTGTATTAAGTATCGTGGGTCTATTAAAGTGTGCGTTTCAGAAACATTATCGCTTAACAACCTTCCAACATTTACATAATAACAACGTTGTGTATTAAGAAATAGATAGTCTTCATTTTAAACCCTTAATAATCTGTAGGCGTGACTCACCTGCATATACTTCCCACATTGTTACTGTCTGTACATGCCACAGCTCCATTTTGTGGTCTGGTTTGTTCGGCAAAACAAGTTATTTTTACACATACTGGAAAATCATCAGACCAAGTTCCGTCGTCACCTTTAATATAATCATAAGGATGTATCATAGGTTTTGTTTTCATTTTATTTAACGTCAACAATATCTTTTACACGAAATCAAAATATTCAATTATTCGTGACATGAACTTACTACAAAACGATCGATCATTTCCGGTAAGTACGTAACCGACATCACAACTGAATAAACACGCACTTCCAGCTAAGTTCGAATCACTGCATGACATGGCACCATTTTCCGGGATATTTCGCGCTAGGCACTTAGGTATCGGATTAGCTAAAAATTGTAAAATATTAAATATGCCATTTTGCATATTTAAAAAAGATGGTCATTTTTAGGTCTTAAAAAAACAAAGCATTTTTTTACTTACGTGCACAAGCGGGGGTTGGTCGGTTAAATCGTAGTTGACCATTTCTAAATAACATGCATCTACTGCTTGAAAATCCTTTTAACTGATACCCTGAAAGCAAAATTGATTTAAAAACACTATTACCTGTTAAGTCAACTTTTTGACTTAAAAACATGTAGTCCCTTGATAGTGGGTTTAAAATTATGAACCACCCCCAACTAGTTCGCTAAAATGTCATACCTGAATTGCAGAAAAATGAACAAGTTCTTCCTCGAACAGCACTTCGACCTCGAAAATTGCATTGCATTCTTCCGTTGGAAGGGCTTAATAAAACTTGACATAATGGGGTTGGTCGTCGCTGTCGTTGGGGCGCGGGGGTTATACCTTTAATTAAGAACATAGAAATATTAGTTGTATTTTGTATGCTAATATATTTGTCATGGCACAGGATTTTAAGCTAAATGGCTTTAAATTTTAGCCGAACCAATGTTACCGTTTTTACCTGTTCTAAGCTTGTCGTTTACAGATAGTTAAAACGCACTACAGCGTTCCCACCTTACGGTAAAATAAAAAAAAACTATTGAGTAGCAATTTTTTAAAATTTTTACTTACCACCATTACACTCAAGTCCATTATTGCAACCATTTGAGTCACAACAACATCTGCACACGCTGCTTGGTGTACGTATGTTACATTGCGAGGGCATCCAAGCTGGTCTTTTATTCTAAAAACATATTCGACGTGGTGGATTAGTAATGAAAAATTAGCCACACAAAATTGTAAAACGCATTAAAAACATTTTTCTTGATCAAGCACGATTTAGTTCAAGTTTTGAATTTTTTTACCTGTATAAAGTTGTTGTCGCACGCAAGAGCTTGCTTGCATCGTTTAGTAACTCTCATTCCACGGTCTCCAACACGAACCTCATTTTGACAAGCTCTCTGAATTTCGAAAATTTAATGTTATAAATAAATTGACAAAATAAAATTTGATTAACAATAGTTTTATATTGGCCCAATACATTTAAAATGACTTTCAATTGCGCACAAGGTTACAATTTTTTAACTTGTTTTGACTAAAAGAAACTTACTTCATTAAATTGGCAAATTTTTAATCTTCCCGTTCTTCTACATGCTTCGTTATTTGGTTGATTTTCGCAAACCCAACATTGCAACGCTAAGAATATAAACAACATTTTTTAGATAAAATAATAATTTAAAAAAATAATATTACAATAAATATCACAAATTTTTACAAACCTTCAGCAAATGTGAGCCCAGCAATAGTTAGTAATATTGTACAGTAAATTTTCATTTTTTATTTTAGTCTTGGTGATAATTTTATTATCTGAATACCTTCATAAAAATTTATTCGAATTTATAGAAAAATTGAAGGGGGAATTTCTCAAACTTTTTTCTATAAAAATCGAAAATGACGTGAACAGACAATGACGAGTCCCTCCGGCTATTTTGTAGTGCGTAAATGTGTGAAACTGTGAATATAAACGTTGCGTCAACTTAGCCTAAAGTTAAAGTGAATTACGTCACCTCTTTAAGATTTTATCGGTATACTTTTTCAGGGAAGCGGAAATGGGCTGTTTTTACTTTTGTGATGCATTTCTTCTATGGAAATAAGCCAGAATCTCCAGACAAATCTATTGCGTACGAATTAAACGACGTTTTAACCGACATTTAAATATGATAAACATATGCAATGCGACTTTGAAAGTTATGTCATTTTTCATTTGCATAAACGTTTAGTTTTGCATAACAAAACAGTAGTACGTTTGTCCTGTTAATTCTGTTTTAAATTAATTTTGTAACAAACTACATTTTGTTTAATTTCGGCTATTTTGCAATTTAAGTTTACTTTATAATAACTGACTATTCTTTCCTCTGTTTTAAATCTAAAAATAGTTTATTTTATTCTATATAATTTTTTGTGACGTAAAAACTCTATTTTTAGACATAATTTACATTCTTAAATAGTGATTAGGTTGACTTTGTTAACTCTGATTCACTACACTATTTAGTATTTTTAATAACTTATTATCGTGGCTTTTGCGGGCAAGGTCGCCTTTATAGTTTTTCAAAAACATGTTTTTGTCCCTTGAGTAAAGTTTTTGGCAATGTTCTCTGTCTTAATTAATATTTTCAAAATAATACAAACTAAGCAGTTTATGATCTCACATGTTCAGCTGTTTATTGTAGATGGATAAATTTACAGTAACGAATAATACAAAATTTAATTAAATAACAAAATCAGCTTAAAATACAAAAGTGATTTAGTAACAATTTAAATAATACACTTCAAGACAACACTCCTTCCTCCAAAAAAAAAATTAAAAAAATGCAAACAATTTTATAAAAATTTTATATTTTAAGCGGAAAATAAAAAAAGATGAACAGAATGAAAGTATTATTCTGTTGTAAACATTCTGAATAAGTGTTAGTTGACTAAACAAAAAATCTTTTTTGCGACCTTTTATTGACGTGACGTAAGTCAGCGTGGCAACGATGGCATTACTAAATAAGGTGGAAGTGTTTTTTAATCACAATATAACCGGTGCTTAGGCTTATAGTTTTATGTTGCAGGAGATACCATTTTACCAATAAACAAAATTGAGTTAGTGGAGTCGTGTTTGATAAAGAAAAGAAAGGGGTGGTCACATATAAACTTCTTTTTGCAGATACAACAACACTGATAAACAAATAGGGCTGTAGCTGCCGCCGCTTCGCTACCTAGTTCGTCTACATTTAAAAATGCTTTATGCACTCCTTCGGAAAAATAAAGTTTGGGAATGTTTGCAATACCTTTAAGATCGGCAGAATCCGGATCAAATATATCTTTTATACCAAGTGGTTTTAGATACTCTTCAAGATTTGAAGTGTACTCAAATTTCATCTTAGGAATGTGAATTTCAACTTTTTCCTCTTTAAGTTTACTCAGTAACTTTGTCAGTCTTGTGCTTGTTAAATTCTTCATGATTTTATTTAAACCCATCATATCGTCTGGTAGCAGAATGACCATTGATGTTTCAACTCCTTTATAAGGTATTTCAATTATTTTTAGTCTTAGCTTAGAGTCAACTCCAACTTTATAGTATCCTTGTCTTGACATCATTTGTACTTTTTCTGTCTCCCCATCACTTAAATAAAATTCAGCATTGTAAGTATCCATAGCTTTAAAGGGATCTTCCCATTTCCCTAGAAAATAAACAGCATTTGCTAAAACCAACCGAACGTCAGGAGTTATTGAGCCTTTATGGAATAGATCTTTAATTTTTCCGTGTGTTTTCGATTCCACCCATTTATTTATATACTCTCCAGATTCTTCAGGTTTTGATTTAAAATCTAATCCAGTAATTTTCGTTTCGTAATACTTCTGACAGTTAGCTACAAATTCTGGGTTAATTGTAAAGGACAGGTCAGGAAATATCTGATTGGCTAGCTCCAATGTGATGTGCTCTTCTGCAACTAATTTTTTATAAACACTTAGATTATCAGCATGAATTTTTTCATTTGAACACACATCAAATCCCAAGCCTCTTTTTAACTGGGTAGCAGTTTCATTTTTTGCCCCGAGTAACACCACAGACAAAGCTGCTGATATGCTGTAAGGTGATATAAAAACATTTCCCTTGTCGGATTGCGCATGAGCTTTATATAAATTTAAAGCAAAATCATAGCATCCATTATTTTTAGACATTTCGTTAGGTGAAGTCTAAAACGTTGATGGCTACGGTATAGCTCGTTTATTGCGAAACAGTAAACTAATTTTTTTAATTCGTTTATATAACAGCTTATAACTTTAACACAAACTGCAGTTTGCGTTATCGACGAACATTATTTGTTTTCGTTTTAGTTTTGTTAGGCTAATATGGGCGTATTTAACCTATTGTCACGCGATGTTAAATCACGAGTTTAAGTACTTCCTGTTGGTGACGTAATTCACTTAAACTTTAGGCCAAATTTAAGCAGATTTAATTAATTAGAACAAAAATTAGTCTTTTTAAAAACTGTTAAACATTTTTAATCAATACAATACTGATAAAACGATTTGTTTGAAAAAATAAGATTTTAAACCATAATGAAAAAAACCGTTTAAAAAATAATAAAGTTTTTTATTAATCACAATTTTTTTAAGACATAATCAAATAAAAAATCAATACAGTTCTTAATAATAAAATAAAAAAAAATTAAAACAAATGTTAAGCGCAAAATTAATTTACTTAAAAATGTAAAATTGACTAAAACTGAAGTGATAAGAAAAAAATAACTTAAGACACAAGATTAAAAAAATATACCAAAAACTAGTGATTAAGAAAAATAACACAAAAAACATAGACTTCCTAGTCTTTTTTGCATTATTTATTGGAAGCCTTTTTTTGTTGATTATGAACTTCGTCAATTTTAGCATGACTTTTTTCCACCAAATTTTTAAAGTCTTCTTCCCATCCAAGCATCTTGCACAATTCCTTACAAATTTCATCACAGTCACCTAACCAAGCTATATCTCTAAAAAAAATCGAAACATTGATTTAAAATCATATTCAATTACCATATATTAAAAAATCTTTAAAAAAATGACTTAAGTTTATATATACCTATACGCCGATTCAGAGTCAAAGTCCAGACAATTTTGATAAAAACCCATCATTAACATCATCGGATCACTCATGCCACATTTTTCACGATTTATTAAGAGACGAGGTGTAGTATCTCGAACACTGAAATTTTTTAAGGAATAACTTTGTGAGTAGTATAACAGAGTTTTAATAAACACAAAATTACTGGGTACTGTTATAAAACACTCCATGTACCATAAACTATATAAAAAGCACCTAATTTTTAGATTATGTATTTCCAATAGTGTGATTACCTATTAACTAATGATGCAAATGGATGCACTTTCAAGGAGGTTCCCATTATGATTAAGAGATCACAAGTGTCAAAGTCAACAGCGCGTAATTCTGCGAAACGCTTGGGCAAGGATTCTCCAAAAAATACAATATCTAAAAAAAATGTTTTAAAAAAACAAGAGTAATGAGTGCTTGTGAAATATATAATTTACATTTTTTGTTTTACCTGGCTTGACAAGAGATTCACATTCTGTGCAATGAGGAATTTCGTCAGCAAAAACTTTTTCTATAAAAATTGTATTTTGTAAAACAACTATTTGCAATTCAAAAGAGGGGCCTTAGTTAATAGTTTAAAGTTCGGACAACTCTGAATACCTTTAACCCAATCTTGTGAATATTCTTGTTCACATTCAACACAATGGTCAGTGTGGAAAGTTCCATGAGCTTCTACTATTTTATCTCCTGAAATTTCTGCCACTCTCTCCAAAGTGTCAATGTTCTAGATAGTAAAAAAGATAGTGAATTTAACAAGCTAGACTAATACTTATTATCTAACCATTTTGTTAAATTCCTATCTGAAATTTAAAAAGATGTAAAACCAATCTTACCTGGGAATAAACACGCTGTAGCAAGCCTTTGATTTCAAGTAATTTAATAAAATAATGACCCCAAGTTGGCTAAAAAATAAAGTGAAATTGACAAAACTTACTTAACCAATAAAGAAATAAACAATAAAAAAAATATTTATATTAATATTTACCTTGAAAATTCCAGGATACAATTCTTTGGCAAGTGTATAAAATGGCAACGGGTTTTTCTAAAGTATGATAAGTTTCAGCTCTAGAATACTTTTAATATTTAGTTAATTTTGTATAAAAAGTCACCCATATTTATTTACCTTAAAAAAGTTAATCTCAAATATAGCTTGGGGGCTTGGCAGTTCATACTTTTGTAAATTGTCGTACAAACCGGTGCCTGGTGATCTAAAGTCTGGTATACCCGCAGCTAAAAAAATTGTCCATTTTTTATATTAATGTATTTATTTTGTTTCCACTCAAGTATATATACTTACAAGTTGAATTCCAGCACCACACATAACAATAATGTTCTTGCCTAAAAATAAATTTAAATATCCAATGTAGTTGTTTTACTTTAAATATTTAAAGAAAATGGCCTAAGAACATGCATTAGTTGTTACATAAATTTGACAAAACAAATATATATATTTATGCCAAATTTAAATATTTAATTATGTTAGTCGTTTAAGTTACATTTTTCTGATTTAATGTATTCAACAACAGACGGAAAAGTTAAATCTGTAAGAAGTTGTTCAGGTTTTTCGGTCTCTTACTTTGAAAGTTATATGTCATTTTTCATTTGCATAAACGTTTAGTTTTGCATAACAAAACAGTAGTACGTTTGTCCTGTTAATTCTGTTTTAAATTAATTTTGTAACAAGGTACATTTTGTTTAATTTTGGCTATTTTGCAATTTAAGTTTACCTTATAATAACTGACTATTCTTTCCTCTGTTTTAAATCTAAAAATAGTTTATTTTATTCTATATAATTTTTTGTGACGTAAAAACTGTATTTTTAGACATAATTTACATTCTTAAATAGTGATTAGGTTGACTTTGTTAACTCTGATTCACTACACTATTAAGTATTTTTAATAACTTATTATCGTGGCCTTTGCGGGCAAGGTCGCCTTGTTAGTTTTTCAAAAACATGTTTTTGTCCCTTGAGTAAAGTTTTTGGCAATGTTCTCTGTCTTAATTAATATTTTCAAAATAATACAAACTAAGCAGTTTATGATCTCACATGTTCAGCTGTTTATTGTAGATGGATAAATTTACAGTAACGAATAATACAAAATTTAATTAAATAAGAAAATCAGCTTAAAATACAAAAGTGATTTAGTAACGAATTAAATAATACACTTTAAGACAACTCCTTCCTCCAAAAAAAAAATTAAAAAAATGCAAACAATTTTATAAAAATCTTATATTTTAAGCGGAAAATAAAAAAGATGAACAGAATGAAAGTATTATTCTGTTGTAAACATTCTGAATAAGTGTTAGTTGACTAAACAAAAAATCTTTTTTGCGACCTTTTATTGACGTGACGTAAGTCAGCGTGGCAACGATGGCATTACTAAATAAGGTGGAAGTGTTTTTTAATCACAATATAACCGGTGCTTAGGCTTATAGTTTTATGTTGCAGGAGATACCATTTTACCAATAAACAAAATTGAGTTAGTGGAGTCGTGTTTGATGAAGAAAAGAAAGGGGTGGTCACATATAAACTTCTTCCTGCAGATACGATAACACTGCTCAACCATTAGGTATGTAACTGCCGCCGCTTCGGTACCTAGTTCGTCTACATTTAAAAATGCTTTATGCACTCCTTCGGAAAAGTAAAGTTTGGGAATGTTTGCAATACCTTTAAGATCGGCAGAATCCGGATCAAATATATCTTTTATACCAAGTGGTTTTAGACACTCTTCAAGATTTGAAGTGTACTCAAATTTCATCTTAGGAATGTGGATTTTGACGTTTTCCTCTTGAAGGTTACTCAGTAACTTTGTCAGTCTTGTGCTTGTTAAATTCTTCATGATTTTATTTAAACCCATCATATCGTCTGGTAGCAGAATGACCATTGATGTTTCAACTCCTTTATAAGGTATTTCAATTATTTTTAGTCTTAGCTTAGAGTCAACTCCAACTTTATAGTATCCTTGTCTTGACATCATTTGTACTTTTTCTGTCTCCCCATCAGTTAAATAAAATTTAGCATTGTAAGTATCCATAGCTTTAAAGGGATCTTCCCATTTCCCTAGAAAATAAACAGCATTTGCTAAAACCAACCGAACGTCAGGAGTTATTGAGCCTTTTTGTAATAGATCTTTAATTTTTCCGTGTGTTTTCGATTCCGCCCATTTATTTATATACTCTCCAGATTCTTCAGGTTTTGATTTAAAATCTAATCCAGTAATTTTCGTTTCGTAATACTTCTGACAGTTAGCTACAAATTCTGGGTTAATTGTAAAGGACAGGTCAGGAAATATCTGATTGGCTAGCTCCAATGTGATGTGCTCTTGTGCAACTAATTCTTTATAAACACTTAGATTATCAGCATGAATTTTTTCATTTGAACACACATCAAATCCCAAGCCTCTTTTTAATTGGGTAGCAGTTTCATTTTTTGCCCCGAGTAACACCACAGACAAAGCTGCTGATATGCTGTAAGGTGATATAAAAACATTTCCCTTGTCGGATTGCGCATGAGCTTTATATAAATTTAAAGCAAAATCATAGCTTCCATTATTTTTAGACATTTCGTTAAGTGAAATCTAAAACGTTGATGGCTACGGTATAGCTCGTTTATTGCGAAACAGTAAACTAATTTTTTTAATTCGTTTATATAACAGCTTATAACTTTAACACAAACTGCAGTTTGCGTTATCGACGAACATTATTTGTTTTCGTTTTAGTTTTGTTAGGCTAATATGGGCGTATTTAACCTATTGTCACGCGATGTTAAATCACGAGTTTAAGTACTTCCTGTTGGTGACGTAATTCACTTAAACTTTAGGCCAAATTTCAGCAGATTTAATTAATTAGAACAAAAATTAGTCTTTTTAAAAACTGTTAAACATTTTTAATCAATACAATACTGATGAAACGATTTGTTTGAAAAAATAAGATTTTAAACCATAATGAAAAAAAACGTTTAAAAAATAATAAAGTTTTTTATTAATCACAATTTTTTTAAGACATAATCAAATAAAAAATCAATACAGTTCTTAATAATAAAATAAAAAAAAATTAAAACAAATGTTAAGCGCAAAATTAATTTACTTAAAAATGTAAAATTGACTAAAACTGAAGTGATAAGAAAAAAATAACTTAAGACACAAGATTAAAAAAATATACCAAAAACTAGTGATTAAGAAAAATAACACAAAAAACATAGACTCCCTAGTCTTTTTTGCATTATTTATTGAAAGCCTTTTTTTGTTGCTCATGAACTTCGTCAATTTTAGCATGACTTTTTTCCACCAAATTTTTAAAGTCTTCTTCCCATCCAAGCATCTTGCACAATTCCTTACAAATTTCATCACAGTCACCTAACCAAGCTATATCTCTAAAAAAAATTGAAACATTGATTTAAAATCATATTCAATTACCATATATTAATAAATCCTTAAAAAAATGACTTAAGTTAATACCTATATGCTGATTCAGAGTCAAAGTCCAGACAATTTTGATGAAAACCCATCATTAACATCATCGGATCACTCATGCCACATTTTTCACGGTTTATTAAGAGACGAGGTGTAGTATCTCGAACACTGAATTTTTTTAAGGAATAACTTTGTGAGTAGTATAACAGAGTTTTAATAAACACAAAATTACTGGGTACTGTTATAAAACACTCCATGTACCATAAACTATATAAAAAGCACCTAATTTTTAGATTATGTATTTCCAATAGTGTGATTACCTATTAACTAATGATGCAAATGGATGCACTTTTAAGGAGGTTCCCATTATGATTAAGAGATCACAAGTGTCAAAGTCAACAGTGCGTAATTCTGCGAAACGCTTGGGCAAGGATTCTCCAAAAAATACAATATCTAAAAAAAATGTTTTAAAAAAACAAGAGTAATGAGTGCTTGTGAAAAATATAATTTACATTTTTGTTTTACCTGGCTTGACAAGAGATTCACATTCTGTGCAATGAGGAATTTCGTCAGCAAAAACTTTTTCTATAAAAATTGTATTTTGTAAAACAACTATTTGCAATTCAAAAGAGGGGCCTTAGTTAATAGTTTAAAGTTCGGACAACTCTGAATACCTTTAACCCAATCTTGTGAATATTCTTGTTCACATTCAACACAATGGGCAGTGTGGAAAGTTCCATGAGCTTCTACTATTTTATCTCCTGAAATTCCTGCCACTCTCTCCAAAGTGTCAATGTTCTAGATAGTAAAAAAGATAGTGAATTTAACGAGCTGGATCAATACTTATGATCTAACTTTTTTGTTAAATTCCTATTTGAAATTTAAAAAGATGTAAAACTAATCTTACCTGGGAATAAACACGCTGGAGCAAGCCTTTGATTTCAAGTAATTTAATAAAATAATGACCCCAAGTTGGCTAAAAAATAAAGTGAAATTGACAAAACTTACTTAACCAATAAAGAAATAAATAATAAAAAAAATATTTATATTAATATTTACCTTGAAAATTCCAGGATACAATTCTTTGGCAAGTGTATAAAATGGCAACGGGTTTTTCTAAAGTATGATAAGTTTCAGCTCTAGAATACTTTTAATATTTAGTTAATTTTGTATAAAAAGTCACCCATATTTATTTACCTTAAAAAAGTTAATCTCAAATATAGCTTGGGGGCTTGGCAGTTCATACTTTTGTAAATTGTCGTACAAACCGGTGCCTGGTGATCTAAAGTCTGGTATACCCGCAGCTAAAAAAATTGTCCATTTTTTATATTAATGTATTTATTTTATTTCCACTCAAGTATATATACTTACAAGTTGAAATTCCAGCACCACACATAACAATAATGTTCTTGCCTAAAAATAAATTTAAATATCCAATGTAGTTATTCTACTTAAAGTATTTAAACAAAATGGCTTAAGAACATGCATTAGTTATATACATTTGACAAAACAATTATATATATTTATGCCAAATTCCAATATTTAATTATGTTAGTCGTTTAAGTTACATTTTTCTGATTTAATGTATTCAACAACAGACGGAAAAGTTAAATCTGTAAGAAGTTGTTCAGGTTTTTCAGTCTCTTCATCTTCTTTTTTTGAACCAACTTTAAGCAGACTGAAAAGGTTTTTCAAATAATCCACTGTAAAAAAATAAGTTAAAAAAATCTGTTAATTATGCTTACTTAGAAAACTTTTATAAGTCAGTAAGTGTATATTTAAATCAGTGTAAATATTCTGTTTTATACGTATTAAGTTTACCTATAAAAATTCCTAAAGTCTATAAATCTTACTTGATGGAATTGCGCTTTCAGTCGGGTAATTTTCATCAGTTGGGTCAACAGCTTTTGAGCTTGATTGGGAATCTTCAGTGTTCTTTGATTTATCGGAATCGGACATGGTTGTTTTTAATAAGCTTATAATAAATTTGTTTTGTTTATCTTGTTTATGTGGTTACGTTTAAACCTGTAAACCTAAAAGTTAATCAACCGTTTAGCTCTTGTTCTTTGTTAATTTGTCCTCAAAATTTTTATCAAGATTACTAAAAAAAATTACATTTTACAAGTTAAAATTAATTTATTACTTTTTGCAATTAATGTTAGTTTTCTAAAAAAATTGCAAAATTAAATTAAAAAAAACAATCACAACCTCTATTGACCTAGGTACTTTGTTATGATTTTTATCCAGCGCACATGTTTTTGCAGTGTAGTCGGATAGTTGCAAAATTAATTTAAATTGCATAATAACGTTTATAATATAGTTGGCAGATCCCCAATTCAGTAGTAAAGGTTTAAATAACAAGATTACTGCATTGCAAAAGGTAAAATGGACGAAGGGCAGACGTCGTTTGTGGAATTTGAAGACAAAGCAATTGTTCGCGAATTTTGTGATCTTTTGGAGTGTTCTAAGCAACTTTTTAATGGTCTTCGGTAAGAAAAATTAAATTACCTTAACCAGTATCTACAAATACTGTACTCAACTACTTTGTACTTACTACAATTGTTTTAAACTAATTTAACAGTGAGCTTCCTCAATATGGGCAACGTCAATGGCAACCTTATTTTGCAAGAACATTTGAAACCTATACAAAACTGTGGAAGTTCCAACAAGATAATAGGTAAACTTTAAGATTATAAAAGTGTCAATTAGGATTCAGGTTATCCTTAATATTCTATTTATTGCTTACTTAAAATAAAATGTAGATATATATACTGATAATATGAATACTTGTATTAAAGTTGGGTTACTACATTATATCATTATTTTCATTTAGTATCATCAGTACCAGTACAAGTAATTATTTAATGTTGATTTATAGTAATACAATGCAATATTAGGTTTATTTGTATTTCTAGGTTGGTATTAGATCGAACCTACAATTTAAAGAGATGGCAAATTGGTGAAATTGCATCCAAAATCGGACAACTTTACTACCATTACTAGTAAGTCAATTATACTTTAATAATAATGTTTTATTTTTGATGGGCCAAAATTTATTTTTTTTATATTCAGTTTAAGAACCAGTGAAACGAATTATTTAAATGAAGCATATCAGTTTTACGCTGCAATAAGATCAAGAAATTATTATCGAAATGTTAACAATGAAGGAAGGTAAAACGTTGTAGAAATGTTTTTTTAAAATTATTTTAAAAATTATTTTGATGCCCTTAAATTGGCACAGACAGCTGTTATTCAAATATTGACCCTTCAAACATAAGATGCACATTTAAAATGAATAATTTATTCTGTTTTTATACAAACGGATTGAACTAGTTTTTTTTTAGGTTTTATTTACCAAATTAAATAATGTAATATTTTCTTGTTTTAGTCCTGAACTGATTTTGAAGAAGCATCGTTATTATGCCAGATTTATTGTTGTTTGTCTTTTGTTGAACTACAAACAAGATGTTCATGATCTTGTTATGGTAAAATCTTTTGTTACTGTTATCAGTAAATTAATAGGCTACTTAAGTTGTCGTTATATATTACAAAAACTATATTAAATTTTAGTTTTATATATATTTATCGAAATCATTTTTTGTTGTGTATTCATATTAAGGATTTTTCCAAGCAAGTGGAAGAAAATAAAAATGTTTTAATTGAAAAAGAGGAAAATGAATGGCATCAAGTTGTCACTGAAGTTAAAGAATTTCTGGATGTAAGTAATGTTTTTAAATATATGATATTACCTTAAAAAAATTATTAAAAAAATTAAAAAAAATTAATAATGTAGTCAGAACCTGTCCAAGTCTTGAATGCTGATACTTACCAGAAATGTGATATTTCAATGCGAGTTACTTCTTTGTGTCTTCCACCTGTTGAGAAAGGTAAGTTTGGGTTATTTAATAAGCTATATAATTCAAGCATGTTGTTATATGTGTTTATTTAATTATTTTATTTTTAAATTATTTTTTTGGTTAGATTTTGCAAAGTAACTGGCTGCCATAACCTATATTTCTATATGTCTTGTGTTATAGGTTTTTTATTTATTTAATTTTTAAATTATTTTTTTGATACTCTTATTTTTATTACAATATACAATTAATATAAATGTATGTTTTTAAAATAATACACAGTTAAATAATTTTTATCAAGGTGTTCAAACTCATGTTACTCTTGGAGATGCTATCATAGTTGGGAATTCCCCATCGCAAATCAAATTCTCCGAACTTACTGTTGACATGTTTCGAATTATTCAGGTTTTTTAACTTTGGTTTAGTTTCTTTAACTTACGTTAAATCTTTTTTTTCATATATATGGTCAAATATGTTTTCTTTTGAATCTACCTAAATTTTTTTAACAAATTTAAACATATTTTATTTAGTATAATATATATTAAAAATTGTTACACTTTTCATCTTTACAATTATTTTGTCTAAGGCTTTGGAGAGATCACCTTGTGTGTCAGCTGACCCAGCACAAAGGCTACAAAAAGCAAATCCATCTCAAGTAATTGGTTAATTAACATTTAAAAATAAATTAAAACTTTTCTTTATGTTAAGCAGAATCTTTGAGAAGAAATTACTAAATTTTAACATTTTAGGAGACAGCTGATCGAATCACAAAGCGGGATAATCCACATAAATATTTGTTATATCGTCCCACATTCTTCCAACTTTTTACATTTCTTGCAACCGCAGTAAAAGTAAGTTAAATAAAAGTGGTTACAAGGCTCTTTAATTTAATAATTTTATTAAACTTACAAGAAACGATTATGTTTTTGTAGGAGCTTCCACCTGGGAATGCACTTCTACTTTATCTTTCTGCTCATGGCAGTAAAAATAAAAATACCAAAACAGAGATACAGTTAGAAGGTAACTTATTTATTTTAAAGATTCAACAAAAACTGAATTTTGGAAAATATTTTGATAAATTTGTAGGTGGATATGAGTTGGGTGGTATAAAGACCAACGATCGAATAGAAGAGAATAATAATCAAAAACAATCACCAATGAAGAACATGCATTGGTATGTAATTTTAAATAATAAATGTATTTATAAAAGCTTTTGATGACTTGTTGATTTTTAGTCTCCATCCAGCTGATTTATATCCTTTTATGAGAAAACCAATGTTGCTCATTGTGGACAGTGATAACGCTAAAGCATTTGACAACCTTCCCAATTTATTTGAGCAACCTGTTATTTGTTTAATGGCACCGGAAGATTATCCCCATTCTAACAAAGGTGTTTTTATTTTTATTTTTTTTAAATAGTCTTTGATATAAACCTAGAGTTTTTAAATATATAGTGAAATTAATAACAATCTAAATTAAGTGTGACTTAATTAGCTGTGACACAAACCCAAAATGATTGATTTTATTGGGAATTCCCAAATTTTATAACTCCCTATACAGTAAGAATTAAGAATACTGACTACATTAAAAATGCATTGGTATTGATCTTCTTAGGATTATCTAAGCAGTGCAAAAAGCATTATTGAAAAGAAAATTATTTAATTTAATTACTCTTTAAAATGTATTAGCCCAAATTTATATACAAGAAATATTATTATGTCAATTTAAATTGTACTACACTTCTACGCTAAAGATTTTTTTTTAGTAAAGTTTTAGTTTTTATAATTCTCAGAAGTTTAATTAATTGTTTTTTAGAATACTTTGGTCGCGGAAGATTATTAACCACCTTCTTGTATTCCCCATTAATGGGTTTTATGCTTGTTTGTGGAATTGATCAAACCAGCGACAGACTTTATGAAACTTGCTCCCAAGTTATTGACAAGGCCTTACAGGAAACACAAAGATCATATTTACGATCTCGGACAATAGGTAAATTTAATTGCAAGTTTTATAAAGCGAAATTACTAAATGTAAACCAATATTTACCTTATTAGATCATAGCTTTCTTCAATTCTTTGGTGATGATTTTCTGCGTCTTATATTACTTCGGTTTGCATTTTGCTTCTGTACTTTACGTCTGCATAGGTCTTACAAGGTGAGTTTTAAATTAATTTAAATTAAAATAAATTAAACACATTCCTTTGATTCAAATATTTTAGGACTCTAAATATTATCCAAAATCTTTTCCTGCTCTTCCCGACGAGGATTTTGTTGGAAATCCGGTTATTAATAAAGCAATAATTGACATGGCTGATGTGTTGGGTGTTAGAGGATTGTTTATGGAATCAAACCCTGCTTAAAATATTAACTACACAAGATGTTCTTACATATTTCATATTTTTGATTTGTAACAAGTCATAGTGGTTATATGCTACAGATATTAGTATAAAACTATTATTAATTAAAACAAATTTCTTTTTATAGCCTTGGATGCATGTTATGTGGCTACTGGTCGTTGTTTTATATTTTAGCTAAACTTTAGTTTTATTTGTGACCTATTCTTTTAGTTTGTTTTTTAAGCTTTCTTTTATTCTTTTTACCTGCAGTTGTTATTAATATAGTTAGTTAAAAAAAAACAAATTGTAACTTGTTTTTTTTTACAATTTATTTATCATAACAAAACAAAGAAAGCGTATAATGAATTTTAGTTCAGTGTGGTCCTTAAAATATTTTTAAAATATAAGGCAGTGAGTGATCATTTATGAATGCCAATTTTATAGTTATGTAACAAAGAAGTCACAAGGTTGGGGTAACAAAACATTTAATTTTAATATGCATCTTATAATAACAAGCCTATCAGTTAGCAACCAATTTTAAATTTTAAGCAGCAGTAAAAGTAATACAATACATGGGAATAACATTCTATTTACAAAACAAGTTAACAAATTTTAATAATATTAAGAACATCTACAAATCACAGTACAATTTCTGAAAAGGAAACACAACCAGTAGTATTTGTGTGTGATGTTTTATAATATCAAAAAAATAATTGCACAAGGTTTATTGTTCTGAATTATTTCTTAACTACTGTACCACAGCACCATGGTAGTTATTAAAAACAAAATTTTATTGCACACATTGTAGGACTTTAAAAAATAGATTTCAATCAGAGTGTGATTTATTATTTGGTGAATATTTATAGAACTTTACAAGCTTGAGCGTAAGCACCATGTTAACATATGGAAAAACAATTATAAAGTTGGTGACTGGGGTAATTTTTTTTGAAATGTTGTATATTCGTTTCCGTTATCAGCAGTACTATTAACACCACCCCGGTCGCTAAATGTGTGAGATTGATGTGCAACAGTGTATTTGTAACTCTCTGTCCAGTCCAATTCGTCTTGAATATGTTGCTTGTACTTGCTTTTAAAGAAACCAGCCTAATTTTTTAACAAAAAAATATTATTTAAAAAAAAAATAAATAATATTTACTATTAATAGTTTGACATATTGGTTACTTTTTTTTGCAATTGTATTTTATATTACCTTTTTAAGTGCTAAAATAGCCAACAAAAGTAGAATAAGTCCCGCCAATGCAGACACCAAGTAAATCCACCATTTAATTTTGTATTGCTGCGTTTCTTCAACGACGGCAATGTCAGTGTTAAATGCTTCTGTTTTGGCCTAAAACATTTTTTTGTGTTATTGTTGAAGATGCCTTTAACAAGTAAATATTGCATTGTAAAACTTACAGTAGCTCTCAGATCATTTTTGTTGTCTTTATAGGATGAAACGATATACATGGATTGTCTTGTCGATGTAAAAAGTGTTGATGTTATTGATATCTCTGAAACATCTTCCTAATTTATATAAAATAAATATCAAGTTTCCTAAGGTTTCAAAGTTTAAAATGATAACCACTACATTTTTGACAACATTCGTTTTTAACGAGTCTTTTGTGTTTGCACTTTTATTATTAGCGAAAACAAACCTTCAGAAATGTGGTTTTCCATAATCTGTAGTCAAGAGATACAATTACATTTCCTCCGGGATAAAATCCATCAACATTGCAACTAATTGTACCACAATGTAATTTGTCTGGCAATACACAAAAGTTATTAAAAACTAAATTTGTGTTATAATAAATGAAATGTGCACGCCTCTTTATAAAAATTGACAAGATTTTATGTTATAGTATATACATTTTTTTGTGTATTTTAAAGTAATTGATTTAAATAATGTACTTGGTTCCGTGCATTCCAGGGGTTTCTTTTCTTTCATTTTCTTAAAGGGAGTGAAATCCAATTTATTGTTTTCTGTGTTTTTGCCTGTTGAATTCACAGATGTTTGGTCTGATAAATCTATATCACACTAAACAAAAAAAATAAAAAATAAATTGTTGAAAGATAAACAAATCATTTTAACGCTGATTTTATTTACTCTAATACCTTGCAAAGGGATTCTGGAGTGCATGAAAATGTTTCCAAATGTAAAATATCATGGTCACTGACAGTTATTTTTGGCCATATAACCTGTATAACAAAAACTCATGTTTAAAACATTGTTAAGTTCGTTTTTGGAAAATCAAAAAAAATAGTAATTGATGGTTTACCTGAATTGAAGTATAAGGTATTTTTGAAGGCCCTTTGTTTGTTATGGCATAAATATGAGAAAATTGTGGTCCAATTTTTTCAAGGTCAGTGGCATTTTGAATATTTTGTGCAGAAAAAGTGATGGGGTTGTTTATTAGTGATCTGTTGTTTAAGAATAAAAAACCCTAATTAATAAAAACAACTAATAAAAAAATAAAATTATAATATATGTATTTAAAAAAAAAAATACAAATTGTGAAATTAATTTATTTAAATTTAATATTATAAGGAAAAAACTACCACTACAAATAATCTTATAGTTTACTTACACCCTAACAGCTAAGTCTGCTTCAAATTTAACATTCATTGAAATATTGTATTGGTTATTTGCAGGAATAACTTCAACACTGTTACTGGTTGCATCCAAATACATATTAACATTTCCGCCTTCGAATGTGTCCGATATATCAAACTAAATTTACATTGTAATATTTAATATTTAGTCCAATAAAAACTTTTATTTAGAAGGTCTTTTATTTTATAAGACAATTACACGAAATTATTCTACTTGTTTTAGGTACATGATTTTACCTGTAATTTAAATGTACACGATTGGCCTTTAGTTAGTACTGAATGTGTATGCATAAGGTGAATAGTTTTGTAGTGGTTGGTTTGGTTTGCTCCATATGACCCTACGTGGTCATGATTTTGGTTTTCTTTTTCGACCAGCTCCATACACTTTTGACCCTTTAAATTGTCAGTTACATGCTATTAAAAATCGCAAACTAAATTTCAAATCCAAAAAATATTTTGTTTTATAAACAAACCTTTATGGGAAGAACTTGCGAAAATAGAAGAGAACACTCAAAATTCACCGCTACTTCTACATCATGGGCTGCATCGTCTTTGTTTTGCACATTAAATTCCATTATAACTGTTCTTCTTTGGCTGCTTATTATAACTTTATTAGTTTCTTTATTTATCGTTGTAATGGAATTTAATTTAAGGCATTGTAAATCAAGATCGGAGTAGCATGTTTCATTGGCACAAAGTCTTACAAATGAAACCTAACAAAGAAAAGTTATCATTTTTATATTTGCTTTAACTTTCAGTATAAAATATCCATTTTTACTGCTACCCTTAAATTTATATACAAGTTGCTTTCAAAACAAATAAAAAAGTAAGGTGAAATTTCTTACTTCTGTAGTTTTTGGTACTTTCTCAAAAATATCCAGTAGGGCTGATTTTGTAGTCGAAGGCATTTTGCTTGAAAGTTCAAGGGAGAGTTGAATCAAAATAGGAGATAAAAGATTTCTTATCGGAAGCTAAAACGTAAAAAGTAAAAAATAAAAACCTTGATGAATGTTCAGTGTTATATCTTAAATGTTAAAAAGTGTACCTTCAGTTGTAACATAAAAGTTTTGCACTTTGTTTCTTTTCCGATGACCTTAATTTCCCCAGATGGATTGTCAAAAGTTCCCCGTGGCCTTTCACCAGGTGCATTAAGATCAGATACAAGTTTGTAACTAAAATCTAAAAAAGATTTAAGATATTTTAACAATAAATTTCTAAAATAAAATAACAAAGTTACTTACACACTACAGAAGGTATTTGAACTCCATACACATTCAAACAGGTTGTAACATTCACACATATTTTGGTTCCGTTTCCGAAACAAGCAAAGGAATTATTTGTGGCTCCAGTCACAAACTGGCTTGCATTTATAACTTTTGGGTAAGCTTCAAGTTGTGATGTTACATGGATGGTGGACCGGGTTAGTAAAACTAAAGCCTTGCCATTGCCAGGGGCACCAACTACCATATCTGTACAAAAAATTTATTATTAAAACACTATTCTTGCCCAAACAAAAATACTTGTTTAAAAGAGAGTCTACTTTACCTTTATATCCATTGCCGTCCACATCTAAACCAGCACTGATTGAAAAACCAAAGAAAACAGGAGGTTTTTTCCTCTGGGTTGCTGTAATAACTTGCGTTGGTTCTCTAGTAATTCCTATATCTGGCCTTCCATTGTACACATATACAGCTCCTTATATTATAAAAATAGAAAATGACAGTTTTGTAATTTTTTTGATTTATGAAGTTACAAAAATAATACTATATGACTTGCCTATGCCACTTGCAGTTGATGGAGCCCCTATTACAATATCATTGTATCCATCCATATTCATATCACCAGGTGAAGCCATAGAGAAACCAAACCTTGCTCCTAACTTATTTAAACCACCTAAAACAACTAGTTGAGGCCTATTGACTGTGTTGTTTGCAGTTACAGCTAAATAAAATAAAAGTTTTAAATTAGAAGGATATTGTTATAACGGAATAAAAGTGATTCAAATTTTTCACTTAAATTTAGTTGGCAATTAAAATCATTGTATAAAATATTTCTATAAAAATAAACAAAAATATTCATAAACATACATGACAAATAAACAAACACTCTTCCCTCATCCTCATGTGAGTCCATCCATAACGGGGCACCAATAAACAAGTCATCAATTCCATCATTGTTAACATCCGTTGAACTTAAGCTGTATCCATAATAACTTCCCATTTGGCTGCTACTGTAATACTTTGCTATATTTTGATCACTGTTCGGGTCTACAAATGTCAGGGTTTTTATTGGAATTTACAGAACAAATTAACAAATGGTGGATTTAGTTTTATTTGTTAAATTAAATTAGATTTGGTTTTATTTGTTAACAAAAGTAAAGTTATTTTTTGTAATTTATATTTTATACAAGGATTTAAACTTGTTATTAAGTGTGCACCTGTTTTATTTGCTGTTGTAATAATAAAAACACTTCCTGAACTCTTGGCTCGAGGAGCTCCAATAACTAAATCAGTTCGACCAACCTCAAGAAATATTCCTGACGTCAATGAGTATCTAAATATGTTCAAAATTGTTTATTTCTTATGATTAGTTTATAAAACTAAGCTTTTAATTTTTTTTACCCAAAATATGCATAAGCTTCCAACTCCAATTTGACTTTATCTTTTTGTTGGGGTGTTGATCTTTTAACTCTTTGTTTTTCGCTTATACTGCGCTTGTGAAGGATTTTTTCTTGACCATTTATTTCACCTGAACCTTCCGAAAAATCTTGTGCAGTTTGATTATTATTTAATTCAATAGAGCTGCTAGTCGGATTAACTATCTCTTGTTTGTCTGCTGTTGACTCTTGTGTTAGATAAATAAACGTTGTAGTTTTATCCAACAAATTAACTGCAGAAGTTTTAACTGATTTTACAGAAGTTTCTATTTGGGAAGCTTTGGTTGGACCGATTTGAAAATCTGTTGTAAATTGTGTTATGACATCAAACCAAGTAGTTTTGTCCAAATCAGTGGTGCCTCTACGTTTTCTGCTTGAAGAGTCAGCTGTTGGTAAAACAGTTAAATTAACATTACTATTTTCAGTTTGATTCATAGGTAGTATCACAGACATGTTTGTTAAATTCTTCTGATCATGAACATAACTTGAAGTTGGTTGTGGTGATGATAAATTTGCACCTTGTGTAACATTTTTAATGCTGTTTCTACTGGAAGCTATAGTTGGATCAATCTTTATATGTGTGGTAGCATTTTCTGTAAACATGCTTTTATGGTAAACGTATTCAGTTAAGTTGGAAGCCACAATTACTATATCATCGATGGTATCATTTGTGTTTTCACTGTCTAAATCTAGCTCGAACAGTTCTCCTGAAACATGAAGTAAACTTCCAAATGAGGTGAGAACAGGTGGCCCAAAAACAGGGTTGTCAGGTTTTGAAGTCAACTTTGGTGTATAGGAGGCATAACCTCCTGACCAATCATCTAAACCTGGCAATCCTATAATAGTCTTGTTTCCCCAATATCCAGAACTGAATCCAGCTTGACTTTGTTCAGTAGTGTAGGTTTTTCCTGTGGAAATGTATTATTTAATATTAGGAATAATTTTCACCAATTAGCATAAGCAACAAACACATTATTCAGGTAAAACATGCACTTAATTGAAACAACAGCATAAATCTTTAAAACCTTACCTTGGCTTTCTAGAGATGTAATACTTTCTTGAAGTTGGTTTCTAATACCTTCCAAGGCAGCGTAGTCATCAGTTTGAAATACATAATTAGGATCAGATGATATTGCCTCTAATTCACTTAGCTTTGCTTTACCGACTCCAATAGCAAAAAGGGTTATGCCTTAAAGTTAATTTCTTGTTTAAAAAAAAAGACAATTATAAAAAATAATTTTTTAATTAGGCTACGTTGAAAATAATATGTTTACATTGCAAATTTATATACTTATCAAAAAGGATAAAAATTCATAAGTTTAGCAAACTATGCTGGATTCACGAACTGACCACTCTCTTTTGCTCTGTTAGCTGGTTCAACCACATCATCTTGTGATTTTCCATCTGTAAGAACAACCACCACTTGCTTTGCTTCTGGTCTCATGCCGTGTTCAACAGTAAACATGTCTTGTGTAAGAAAATGGATTGCTGGGAAATACAAAACTAATATTAGAATTCAAATTAAAAAAAGAAAACAATTAAACGAATATAAATTTGAACAAACTAACAACACAATACACCATTTTAAAACACTTTTATATTTACCTTTCCCTGTTGCAGTATTCCCACGACGGTAAACAATATTTTTAACCCCGTCTCTCAAATTATCAACTCTGTCATATTTATTTAAATAAAATGACACATTGGGGGCGGAACTATACACAGCAATACCCACCTTCATAAATATATATTTTTTAGATTAAGGATATAAAAAAATTTGAGTAAAACATATTAAATTTTTGACACAATTTTAGTTAAGTTTGGATTGTTATGCAATTTTTGGTTTTAATTAGTAAAGGTTGTTTGCACTTTTAATTGCTCATGTTTGGAAACAAATCAAGATTAGTATTATAAATAGATTTAATTTTGGAATTAAAGTACCAGGTTTCCTGAATTTGTACAAAAAAATTGAAACAATTTAAAATATTGTTGGCTAAAATTCTTTAAAAATGGGCGCTATAGCATGAGATCAGTGGGGGTTATATATGTTTATTGTAGACTACTACATACTTGAGTATATAATGGCCCAATTGGAAGGGTGGTTATAATATTTCGAAGCCATAATTTTACTTGGTTGAAATCAGTGTCAAGTACACTGTCACTGCCATCAACCAAAAAGATTAAATCAAGAAGCCCTGCATTGCATATCTATTTAAAAGCAAAAATAAAAAAGTAATCTTTTTGTTACTGAAAATAAATACTTTTAATAAAAAAAATATTGGGGCCCCTATACAAGTTGCATTTTTACCTGTTTGGCCACTTACTAGTAAATTCCATTTTGTAATATGGTTATGATAAAAAAAGCTAGTAATTTTCCTGCACACCACAAATGGTAGTTTTTAATGTTCTAGGTTGTATATTGGTCATATATAATTTATATTTCAAGCTGCCTTGTGTGTGTTAAAGACAAACACATAAAGAATATGTCAAGTACTTGTTTTCTACTTGGGAGTAACAGGGTCATATTTTCTGCATCTAAATCAGGTGTGAGAAGGTAACACATTCCAGAAACTTGTATTTGGCCACTGCAATTAAACTTCCAATTCGGATCACATGAAAGAATATCACCTACATAAAAATTTTAATTAAAATTAAAATCATGTAAAATTGCACATCCTTAGAAAAATCAAGTTACAAAAATATCTTCTTACATATTATTATTAAAATTTTAATCACAAAAATAAAAACAAATTAACCTGTCTGTGGATTTTTTGCCAGACTATTTCCTATAGATCCCCCTGGAATAGACATATCTTCTGGACACTGTCTATCATAAAGTTTAATATCATCCAAGGCTATGTCAGATGTATAATCAATACCTCGAATTCCTTCAAACATAATCTAAAAATAAATTACGTTTAGGTTATTGTCTTTCAATTGATATTTTTTACTTTACAAAATGTTTTCTTAGTGTTAGCTTAGTAAGGTGTTAAAGTCGCCATAACTGCTAAGAACTTTTGCTGAGCAAGCACTTAATCAGCAGCTTAAATGTTTGGTAATTATAAACAATATTATCCAAAAATGCCAAATGCAACTCAAGACTGGGCATCGAAAGTTAAGATATATAAAAAAAGTATTTAAATGTTGAACTGTAAAATATATATTCATTGTAATATATAAATAAAAAATAAAATAAAAAAACTTTAACCTGATAAGGGTAGTTAGATATTATAGTGACATATCCCTCCATCCAACTATTTCCTCGCTCTCCATCTTTATTCCAAACATTTTGCAAACCAATCTCTTTGGTGTAAGAATACACATTTAAAGTTCCAATGGTTGCACCATACATATGGTACCAAAACCTTTACACAAAATATAGAAGGTTGTATTAAACATTAAGATACTTTTGGTAGTATTAGGTCACATGATACATAAAAAAAAAACACAAGTAAATAAATAATTCCTTGATTGCTGTTAGTAATTTTTTCTAATAAATATTAAATATGATATATTTTTTTGTTATCTATCCTCTACAGTATAGTATAAGCTGCAATACAAACCTTAAGCAAGAACCTGAAGTGCCAGCAAATGTGGGTGTGTATAACATTGCCAAATCTCCAAAATTTAAATTGGTTGGTGATGCTTCAGTATACATATAATGCCCTCGTTTACGATTAGAAACATCTTATAAGAAGTAAATAATATCATAAGCAGAAATTAAAAAAAGGCAAGCCTTGCATATTATAAGGGGCAGCTAAATAGTCCATTGTTTTTAATTTAATCTTGATGTTAGTGTTTAAATTTTTATTTATTAAAAAATTTGAAGAATTTCGATAAACACCATTTTTATTTAGTTTTTATTCTGTTATGGTACAACGTAGAAATCTTTTTAAAAAGTTTATATTGCTAATGCCATGTTGGTTATTATAATCTTGCTCAAGACAAACAATTGTGTTTACCTTTATAGGTATGATCAAATGGAGGACCAGTGTCTTCTGTTGGGGTCGGTCCACTATGCAATGTCCAATTAAAATCATCATTAACTGATTGTTTTAAGGTACAATTTTCAAAATCACATGAATAAAGAAGACCTAAAAGACATTTAGAACCTTAAAAATTGTCAAACTGTCAATGAAAACTTAAGTAGTATCACACTGTTTTACCTAATGGTATTTCGCTCACATCCAAGCTTAACTGGTTACATTTCCGGGTTTTTGTCACTTTTTTTGCGCCAGTTTTTTGTAAAAGACAAGTAAATATTGCTCCATTTTGTTCGACCTTTTTACTATTTGAATTTTGTCCTACGATCTCTTTTTGTTTCGGAGCACCGACTATTAACCTGTAATGAAAAATTAACATAAGTTTTAGTTGTCAAAAAAAACAGTTAGACAATATAAATTTAAATAACATAACAATATAAATTTAGTTTCATGTGTTTAAAACAAACACAAATTCAAAATATTGTACTGACGTATATATAGTCAAAAAAAAACATAATTTGAATCAGTAAAATTTATATATCTGGGTTTGGTGACCAAGCTATAACATACTTAATATTTTTATGTTAACATTAATATTTGTCAGTTTGTGGCATGTTTTAAATCTTTAAATTAATTTTGTCATTTTTTCCCGTCGCATTATTGTAATATTTAATATATATCTTATTATTCATCAATGCACGAAAAACCAAAATAAAAAAATAGCAAAGGATGGAGTATTTAATTTGTTTTCATAATCAATTTTTTTATAAATAATGACAACTTGACAAATTGACCAATGTTGTAGGTAAGTAATTAGGGGATTTTCCAATTTTAACTACCTTCCATAGACATTCGAAAAAAATAGAGATATTAAACGTAGCTTTTATCAGTTTAGTTTCTCACAGGAATTTTTAAGAAAAAAAATTGAAAAAATGAATCATCGGAAATTTGGTCACAGCAAATAAGGAAGTACATTTTATAATTAAAACTATAATTAAAAAAGTAATAAGAAAAGCATTACTTTTTTTAAAAAAATGTGCGCTTTATACTTCAATTGTGGTAAAGTTAAGTAAGAACTAATTTTAGCCTTTTTAACGTTAAACGTCACTAAGTGACTGCTTGGCTTGTTGACATGCAAATTATAGAGCTGTTCGAAATGCATAAATCAAAAACAAAATATTTCCGTCAAATTAAAGTGAAATGGTTGTCGAAAGTTTAAGTTAATACACATTTTAAATGGTTAGCGTCATTTTTGTTTGTTAAATTTTTTGCCTCTTTGCAAGAACACCATAAATAAAATACGTACCATTTTCCCTTGGAATTTTGATGCAAATTAACAGAATAACCAAACTCGTTGCCTCTCTGTTCCGATACGAAGACCAATGATTTTGTTAAATCTTGCACATTAAATGACACTACAAGTTGTAGGTTGAATAAAGCTCCAAAATAAACAAACCAAATCCCGTTTGTCATATTTTCATTTTAATTTAACTTGTTCCTAAAGTATAAAAAACTTTCTTGTTTAGATAATTACTCGTAAAATACTTTTTTTTGTTTAGATACATTTCAAGACAATATTTATCAATAAATTATAATCTTATTTTATTTAAATGCTCATTATTAAATTTTAGAAGCCATTTATTTAAATGCAGGGCATATTTTTTCAATGCGTTTTCTGCCCACACAATAAAACTAAAATAATATACGGGATTGTGTTATATAATTAGAATATTGCGGTAGTGCATTAGTATTCATAGTATTCACTGGTCTACCTTAAAAACATACGTTTAACACATTTTTGCTTTGTATAAACCGAACAAAAAAACGTTATTTTTACTAATACCCTATGCTTGCATGCAACAAACACAATATTTACTATGCTTGTTTTAATAAACTTTCCCTTTTTTATTTTAACACATATCCTGATAACAAATAAACAAATCATGCCCTCTGATTAATTATCTTATTGATCATTTTTGCGCAAATAAAAAATACTTGTTTTGTGCATAATAAAATATATATTATCTATATTAGGCTATGCCAATATTTATCCATACGTATAGTGGCTTCTCTAGTTTGCATCGCCGCACTTTACTGCTGGTGTCAGTTTTCTAATATGTTTCCTTTAATTAATCAAAAAGGCTTTTTAAGTTGATGTGAAAACGCTTTACAATCCGTTATGAACTGCCTATTAGCTAAGTCAACTGTATGCGTCAAATAACGAAAACAAAATTAATACCTATCATAATATGAAATTTATACGATGTTAAAATACTCAGGAGATTTACTTTTAAAATTTAATTGTGTCTAGTTGGTTTTGCTTACGTCTGGTAGGCTAAATGTATACATAGTCTTAACTAAACAAGCTTAAACCACTACATTACTTTTTATATTTTTATTTTATGTTTAAAAACCATTTTCTGCAACATTAAAAAAGCTAATATTTATATGTTAGGTACGTCAATAGAGAAGAACTTTTTATTTCTTGAGATTTTTTCACCTATAATACGTATATGTGACATTGTTTTGAAATCCGGAAGTCGTTTGGCACAATATAGGCACTGCGAAAGGAAGCGAAATGTCTAGAAATTCGACGAGAATGTAATTTTAGGTCATTTATTGGACTGTTACCATGCTACGCATTGTTTACTTGCGTAATTTTCAATACAAGTGTCGCGTTTGCAAAATGCCAAACATTATATACACCTGTAGATCATAAACTACCCTTCTTGTCATTTTTGCTTAACACAAAACCTAATAAGAGACATCTCAGCCTACGTCGTTACCTAACGTCATCGTTCCTAAACTGAGTTGTTATACAACAAATAAAAAAAAATTAAAAAAATTGTTTGCTTGTTTACCCTCGAGTATTTTAATAGAAAACAGCTACTCAACTTGTACTTTCGTTAAAGCAACAGAACCTGCATAGACAATTTTTCGAAATAAACGAATGTGCTGTTATTGTTTTTTTTTTGAAATAATGGCTCTGTTACACTGTTATTAATATTTATTTATGTGTAGATTTATTTTAGGAATTTCGTTAAAGTCAAAGTTAGATTAAAAAAAATAAATCTGCCCAAGATAAAATAATATAATTATTGATTATACCCTAAAAAAGGTTGACAAAACAATGTTTTTTTAAACTATTAACAATAAGATTGTAGAATTCAAAAAAATAAAGAAGAATCTTTTTAGGTGTTTACCGCTTGAAATAATAAGATATGGTTGAACAATTTCACGTTTTAGTGAAGTGCACAAAAAATAATTTAAGTTTTTTCTAAACAGCTAAATATTTTTGATTTTAACATTTTTTTGATTTATATTATCTAAGAGAATGAAGCAGTTACCACAGGATCCAGACCAATTAATTTTGGAAATGAAAGAATCGAACACGCTTGATTTGTATGAGGATTTTATATTGTTTTTCTTCGGCAAAACGTTACAGGTAAAAATGCAAATTATAAAACCTGAGTCTGTGTAAGTAGGTTCGTATATTATAAAGAAAAAGTATCATAAATGAAAAATGTATGGCAATTTTTATCTTTTTAAATTTCAGAATGAAATAATTCCAGAATTTTTTAATGAAACAGTTGAACTCACAATCAATAATTTGGTTAGAGCTTTTAAAAAACTATATGACACTGTTTGTTGGTGGGTGTTTTATCAACTTTATTTCAATTTTCTACATTAAAAAAATGTTTTTATATTATTAAATAGGCTATGTTTATTTACAAATTTAACAACAAAGTGATATTTTAGGTATAATAGTTATGTTTCAAACTGGCCCAATTGTCACAATTTACAAGAAAAAATAATTCAGAAATTAAAGTCTATTTTGAACTGGAGTTATCAAAAAAATGCTTCTAAGTCTATGGAAAAACTCTTTTCCTATTCTTTCCAGGTTTGATATTTCAAAATAACTTGGAAAAAAAAAATTTTTTTTTATCTTTAGAAAAGTAAATAAAACAATATTTTGTCTCTATTACTCTTATGGAGTTAGTTAAAAAAATTTTAAATAAATTTTTTCTACATAGTACAAGATGTGGCAGAATTCTTGGAAAGTCACGGATGAAATGGAGAGTATGGAAGAGGGGGGAGAAGTGAAGGAAAAGGAAGAATTTATTTTGTTTTATGACAACAACGGTGTACATTGTCAGGAGAATATGGAAAAATTAAATGCCGAAACTTTTAAACCTTTGGTTTCAATATGGCTGTAAGTTAAAAAAAATATTTTTTACCTAGTTAAATTACTGCTATTTTAAGTTTTGCAGTTTTTTTTTAATTGTAATAATTTAAAATACTAAAGCATATTAACGTTAATTAATAATTCTATATAGACCCGCACTTGGCCTAATTGATGCTTTCTGCGAGAAAGCTGTTTTATCGATGCTAGAAACAGAAATTGATCGTTTTGTGGTAAAGATGTGTAAAAATGAGTTTGACCATCGATGGATTGAAAGTGGACAAGATTCAGACCTAAAAAATGTAAAAATTTCATTAAAAATATATTTTTTTTTTACTTTACATTTTTATTTTATTTTTTAACAATTATATTGTATTAGTGGTTAGCAGCACAAGTAATGCCATGGTTGCTGAATATATTTGGATCAACTTTTAAGCAAGATTTGTGGAGACAGAGGGTTGAATACATTCTTTATACATCTTACACACAACTACGCATTAGTGAAATGCTAAATATTATTACTGGTAAATAGTCTAAGACTTTTTAAGACTTACATAGTCTATTTCAGTATGTAAAATATATATTATTTCTTAGAAAATTTGCTAATTATTAAAATGTATTTAGATTATCCTGATAGTATTCCTGTTATACAAGATTTGAAAGTTTGTCTTAGTTACACAAGACAGAGACCTCGCTTGATCGAGTGTTTGAAAAACGATATAAAACACAGGGTTTTACATCCAGGTTATTTACACTAAACGTTATTATAGTTGTTTATTTATTTTTAATTAAAAATTTAGTAGGCTATGCTTATCTTATATTTTAATTAAATTTATAGGTTTTATATCTTTTAGTGAGCATAAAAATATATGAAATCCAATCTCACTTTTTATAAATATTAGGTGTAAGTACCCAAAATATTATCACTGTATACATAGCTGCTGTTAAGGCCTTAAGAGAGTTGGATCAAAGTGGAGTTGTTATGGAAATGGTTTTGGAACCTTGTAAAACTTATTTGACGTAAGTCCAATCAATTTTATTTAATTATTATTTTTTTAATCAAATCATCTTACTTTTTTGTTGGAAATTGTTTTACGAAAAAAATTTGTTTGATAACAAATAAATACTTGTTTATGAAGTTTTCTGATAACAAATGTTTTTAGTAAAATTTAAGAATAATTCTAAAAAACAATTTAAAAATTTTTAATTTATTTATTCTCTCTTTATTATATCCTTTTTTTTTAACCTAAACTAGTTTTATTATCGTTTCTATGAATAATAAAAATAATAGAGAGTGACTTTTATATACTAATAATAAATTGTTTTTCCTTTATACAAAAGTCAAAGAGAAGATGCAGTAAGGATGATCATGGAAGGTTTACTGGGAGATGATGGAACAAATGATCTTGCATCTGAGCTTGCAAGCAGTCAGGAGCAAAAAAATGATGCAGCTTGCTGGAGTGAAAGAAGCACGGTTAATCCGGAAGACTGGATGCCAGATCCTAGAGAAGCTGATCCAAGTAAGTGAAAATTATTTTTTTTAATTTATTTTTTTTATGTGGAAAGATCGTCTTCACCACCTATAGATTATAATTGACCAATAATTGGTTCAACATAATTTATACTATTTATATTGGGGGTCGACTCTATGTAGTGAACCTAAGAGTTCCGATAAACTCACAATGCTGTCGGTAAAATAAGATAACATTTTTATGTGGGTCTAAAATTTAAAAATATATTAAATGTTTTCAAAAGAAATTGCTCATTTTTTTCTTTTAAATTTGTTAAATTAAATACTAAAATTATTAACTAGACAAAGCAGATAAGTCTTCAAGAACCTCTGATATTGTTACACTTTTTATTGGAATGTATGGAAGCAAAGAGAGATTTATTAAAGAATATCAGGTTGGCATATTTATTTAAATTTGAAGTTTTTTATTAAATAAATTACACAACTTTTCTACATAGACTAACATGAAAAATAAATTCAATATTTGGCTGTTACCTGAAAAGTAACTTAAATCTTTTTTTAAACAATTTTGTTGCAGAAACTTTTAAGTAAAAGGTTACTGCAGACATGGTACAATGAGAATAGTGAGTCAGCAGAGATTCGAAACTTGGAACTTTTAAAAATAAGATTCGGAGAAGAAGAAATGAGCAAATGTTCTGTTATGTTGAAGGTTAATCTTTATTTTTTAAATTTTTTCTTTTTAAATGTAAAATTTATTTATTTTACTTTGGTATGTTATAGTTGTGTATGTTACATTCTAAGTTCGATAAATGTTTTGTTTCAATTTAGGTTTACTTTAATTATTGTAAATTTTAAATTTTTTTGAAACTAACCTTTTTTGAAAATAAAAATTAAATTAAATATTTTTTTTTATTTTTTATTCCAGGACATTGCTGATAGTAAAAGAATAAATAATTATGTAAACGATGTTTACTTCAAAACTGAGACAGAAGAAAAACAGGTTAAATTCTGGATTTTTTTTGGATTTTTTATGTATTTCAAATAGTTATATAATAAATAGTTTCATTTCTATGTAGAATTTTAAATTTGGCATTTTACTACGTTTGGTTTTTACAGGTTTTTAGAAAAAATAAAAATTTAAAAAGAACTGTTTATTTTTATTTTAGAGTGAGTTGAACATTCATCCAATGATCATTTCAAATGAATTTTGGCCAGAAATTCCTGTTCAAGAATTTCAAGTTCCTACCGTTGTCTCGGATGTTTTAGATTCATTTAATAAAGGATTTGAGAAACTAAAGGTAAGACATTGTTTCTTAATTTAAATGTACTTGTCAATGCTATGAGTTGTTTTGTTTAACTCAAAATCTTTTTTTAATTTTTCTGTTGGCTGTTATATGAAATTGGACATCACAACTTTAACACAAAATAGCTTTTATTTGACTAATACCTTTATGTTGTAGTTGTTTTAGTTGAACAAATTTGGTTTGATGTAAAAATTTGTTAAGTATAAACAATATTTAATTTTAATAATTTACCAGTAAATAATAGGTTGTTGTTAAGTGTTGGTTGATGTACTACTTTTTTAAATAATATGTTATTAAAGGCATCCAGGTCATTATGTTGGTTAGATGGGGTTGGAACTGTTGAGTTGGAACTCCAGATGAAAGATCGTTTGGTTAAATGTAAGGCAACTCCACTACAAGCTTCCATAGTTTACTTGTTTCAGGATAAAGGTATTTATTTATCTGGAAAATTATTTGTTTAATAAAATTGTTGCTGTTTTGAAATTTGTTGTTTTTTATAACATTATTTTTAATCAAATATTTAAAAAAACATGTTTTAAAACTCAAGACAGCTTATTTTGAGATGATTAACTTAAATTTTTTTTTTCATCCAGCGGAGTGGACTTTATCGGATCTAAGTAGTTCCTTAAAGTTAACTCCTACTTTGCTTAAAAGAAAAATGTCATTTTGGTTGCAACAAGGAGTGTTGAGGTGAAATTTCATCCAAGTTTTGTGTTTCAAATACTGTTAAGTATCACTTTAACTGCTTTATGTGTTTTGTCAGGGAAAAAGAGAACGATGTTTACGAGGCTGTTGAACAAAAACACGCTGCTACAACTTCCACCCAATATACCGAATCGAATTTATTCGCAAACCCGAATACTGACGTCACGGAGGAGCTCGTGACGTCATGCATCGACGACGATGAAGAGGAAGACGAGAACTCGGAAGCAGAACGGCAACAGCGAGAGAGAATCGAAAAAGTTTGTACCCAAAAATATTTTAAGAAATATTTAACCAACTTTTTGTTTTCAGTTAAGAAAAGGCTGTGTTATTGGATGAAAATAAAGGGGTATAAGAACCTGATTGTCAAATATTAAGATTGTTGTTTATAGTTGTTCTGGAATTATGTACAAGGCATGCTTAAAAATTTTGAGTCGCTGTCACTTGAACGAATTCATAAAATGCTGCAAATGTTTGCTATGAACGAAACCGACATGCAGGTAGTTTTTAAATCATTTCAATTTTTGTTTTTCAAGTTGGTTTTGCTTCTGATTTAGTTTTTTTTATAAGTTGTTAAAGTTAACATTTATTTTAGAATATTTTGCTTTTGCTCAACTCAAAAAAGAATAAGTAATTTTTTTTTGGATAAATTTAGATGGAAATAAATCAGCTTCGGCAGGATTTAAATCAAAAAGTTGCCAAGGGATTTTTAACGTACGAGCAAGGAAAATATAAACTTGTTCGTGATACCACGTGACCTACCTCAACAACTTTTTTGTTGTGTGGCATTTTGACCGGCTTTAAATATTTAGGGTTACGCGGAAAAATGTTTATGCTAAGTATACTCAATAATTTTCCTTACTTTATGCCAAATATATTAAAAGTTGGAAAAATTAATTGTTATATATAAAAAATAACAAATACAAAATATAGTTCAATAATTGTATTTATTTAAAAAAAATTGATTAATTTTCTAATGATTATTTGCGTTTATATCATGTACATATGCAGTTATACCATTCCACAAAAAAGGGTAGGCCTATATATTTTACACATGTTTGCATTTCATTCGGTATAACAACTACAATTTAGTAAAATTAAAGAATTATGAGAAATAAGTAATTACTTGAAAAGACTACAATTTTGACTTTTGTCATCCACCGCTTACTGACTAGTCAGATTCTGTAGAACCAAAGCCATTAACGCTGGAACAATTGCAGCAAAAAAGCTCTGGGCTGGCCTATATGAGCTATTGAAAATGCCTGGAAATAATTTAATTTAAATCAGTTTTATGTGAAATAAAAAACAATTGTAAAAATATTTATAACAACAGATACCTTGATTACATCCATCTGTGGTACAAGTAAAGTTGCAAGATTGAAGCAAATTTCCGCTAATCGCGTTTGTGTTACACTGTGTGCCGATGTCGTGGTAGCTGCAGTCTCGAATCATAAACCGTGTGTAGCCGGGGACAGAAGCTGTATATATTTTAAAACGTTAGCTATTTAAGTTCTACCGGAATCGTTCTTTTTTAATAGGCTTTTAACATTATTGGTTGTAAATGTAAAACACGGGTTTAACTTACTAATAAGGTTGTTACTCTTTTGATAATCTGATGTCACGCAATATTGCTGGTATGGAAAAGTACACTGGGTTTGGATGGGCGGGTTGCTTATGCAGGTGTCGTAGCCGTCCTGAACGTCCCTTGTAAAACTCGACGAACACTGGGAACACAGTGGCCTAGCCGCTGAGTTATGGTAGATAGTAAAATATAAAATAATCGTAATATTAGGCCTATCTACTTAATCTAGTTTTTAAATAATTAAAATTAGAGCAACGTTATGCAGGATATTTAGTTTTAACTTTGTTTAGTAACTAAAATGTTATTAAAATTTCATAAAAAGTCATACAGAACAATTAAATACTTACGCCATCCTGAATTGCAGACATCACTAGTGCAACTTTCTTGGCAGGTGACTTTGTTTAAACTGAGTCCCCCGACCGATGTGGTCGTGCATCCCGCTGGAACTGGTGCTGAAGCGCACGATCTTTCCACGCTAATTAATTTGTACTCCGGTTCCGCTTTAAAAGAAAGTTACGGTATTGTCAAAATATCAAGAGTGTTGCGTTTTAAATATTTTTTTTAAATTTATGTACCATTGTAGTTCAGATCGTTTTTGTCAGAGATGTAGTACGAGGCTGTTGTTAGACAATGCGTGGACGAACTTGGGCATAAAGTTCTGCCGGAAATCGAATTGCAGGTTCCATTTCCGGTCAAATCGGAACACACAAAGCAGTATAAACCTTTAGTCTCTGTTCCACTTATTACACCATCGGCTAAAATATAACTTACAGTGTGAAAAACGAATTCTAAAAGCGCTAACAGGTTTAGCAACACTTACGAGTCATAGTGTTACAACCGTCAGTGTCACATGTAGAGGTGCATGTATACTCGGTGTACTCGCTAAAATTGGGATCTGCTGACGTTGAAATAAAGCACTCGTCTTTGTGAGTGTAACTGCTTGTGCACCCTCTCGTAACTACTTCTCGCACTACATTTCCTGCTATAAAATTTATAAGATAAAATTATTAAGTATAGTGACATAAAATGGATTTTTTTGCTTGTTAAGAGATTGGGGGTTGTTTTTATTGAGCTTTTACACACGTGGTTTACCTGCATTTATGACGCTTGTTTTACTAGCCGCGCAATAATTAAGAGCAGACAGAGAAGTAGTAGACATCGGCGATTGGCACTGGGAGCGTGTTGTCGATGCGAGGCATGAGGAGTCTGTTTCGCTATTACATTGAACACAACTCCGGTATGTTGATGGACTGGTAACTTTATTGAAAAACAATTTAGTGTAATAGGGTCAACGCATTCTGTATTTTACAAACTATTTTAGAGTCTTACAAGTTTGGCAATTGGTTCCAGAGTACCCAGTGTTACAAACACAACTTCCTGTTATGTAGTCACAATAACCCGTAGAAGAAAACGAACAATTTGAGTTGCATTGCTGAAGGGATGCTGTTTATAAATAGTTGTATTAATATTTAAACATATCAAAATGTCGTTAGTTTTAGTTATGAGCTTAACGTACTGGTGGGAATAAAGTTGCAATTGTTGGTGTCACACGAATAATAACAATCGGTTGTTTCTTCATTGCTGCCCGAGTTTTCGTTAAAAATTGTTCTACATTTGTTGGCATCAGGCATTTTATGGGTGGCTAGGTCGTGATCTGTAGATCCTGATTGGCACCCTCTGCTTACAAAGGTCACTATACCTAAATAAGGATTATAAAATGACTTTAACAATATTTGGAATATCAATTTTTATAGTAATAATTTATATGAATAATTTTTTTTTTTACCATCTGTCAGTGTAAATTGTGAGATGCAATAGTATGTGATGCCTTGTGTTGTTGGACAAATCTCAGTTGTTGCGTTAACAACATTCATGTTATCGAAACAGTCATTAAACTGGTAATCTTCTCCTTTAAATAAACTTCCAACGCAAGATTGACATATCAGTTGTCCTTCACAAATAAATTAAGTTAACAAGACAAATATAAAAACATTTTTAGGTATCAGCACATTTTTAGGTATCAGTGTGGTTAAGGAACAATTTGTTTGCGTTGCACAAACTGTTGAGTTAAAAACATTTTGTTTGTTTATTAGCGTAAGGTCTCGGTTTTGTGTATAGAGTAAGGCATGGTGGGTGCTTTCCGTTTTACACGAGAAAAAAAAAACTTTTACAATTACAATTTCATTCTTTTTTAATTTACAAAAAAACGTGTACAAGAAATGATTTAAAAAATGACGGAACCTTTAACTACTTACACGTGTTAATATATATAATATCTTTATCAAGCCTATAAACAAGACCATGTAACAAATATTTAGTCGCAATAACATTAATTTTATTTTTTACATACGTTTTATTTGTTAATATTTTTGTAACTTTGCTTTCGGATTTAGTGCCATATGTTACTCTTAGCAAAGCGATAATAAATCAATAATTATTGTTTTTTTTTAGTTACTGTTACAAAATCCCAAATATACTTATATTTAAATTAAGGTTTAAAACTAAATTAAGCAAGAAGGTATTTGTAAAAAGTTAAAAACATTATTAAAATATAAAGAAATAAAATAGTTTTTTAGGTTTTTCAGTTTTTAAAATATACATACAATTAACTAAACTTTTGTTTTTAAAAATTATTTATAAATAAATAAAATATTTTAATATATTAAAATAAATAATTGGTTATCAAATATGTACAATTTTAGTTACCTTCGCAAAGTGAAATAACAGCCATTAGCCCCATAATAAGTAAAGCGCTCTTCATTTTTTGATCAAATTTTATTAAAAATTAAAAAAAATATTTAAAAGATTTAATTCTGTAGGCTAAAACCTGAACAACAGCGGCAGAATTAGATTTAAATTTAAATTTCATCTACGTTATTTTTAAAAATTGCAAACTGACTAATTTAGCCAAAATGTCGAAATGTTTGCTATGCAAATGTTTGCTATGCAAATGTTTGCTATGAACGAAACTGACATGCAGGTAGTTTTTAAATCATTTCAATTTTTGTTTTTCAAGTTGGTTTTCTTTTCTGATTTAGTTTTTTTTACAAGTTGTTAAAGTTAACATTTATTTTAGAATATTTTGCTTTTGCTCAACTCAAAAAAGAATAAGTAATTTTTTTTGGATAAATTTAGATGGAAATAAATCAGCTTTGGCAGGATTTAAATCAAAAAGTTGCCAAGGGATTTTTAATGTACGAGCAAGGAAAATATAAACTTGTTCGTGATACCACGTGACCTACCTCCACAACTTTTTTGTTGTGTGGCATTTTGAACGGCTTAAAATATTTAGGGTTACGCGGAAAAATGTTTATGCTAAGTATACTCAATAATTTTCCTAACTTTATGCCAAATATATTAAAAGTTGGAAAAATTAATTGCCATATATAAAAAATAACAAATACAAAATATAGTTCAATAATTGTATTTATTTAAAAAAAAATTAATTAATTTTCTAATGATTATTTGCGTTTATATCATGTACATATGCAGTTATACCATTCCACAAAAAAGCCCACAGGCCCTTATATTTTACACATGTTTGCATTTCATTCGGTATAACGACTACAATTCAGTAAAATTAAAGAATTATGAGAAATAAGTAATTACTTGAAAAGACTACAATTTTAACTTTTGTCATCCACCGCTTACTGACTAGTCAGATTCTGTAGAACCAAAGCCATTAACGCTGGAACAATTGCAGCAAAAAAGCTCTGGGCTGGCCTATATGAGCTATTGAAAATGCCTGGAAAATAATTTAATTTAGAGGCATCTCTTACTAGTTAACAATCAATTTTATGTGAAATTAAAAACAATTATAAAAATATTTATAACAACAGATACCTTGATTACATCCATCTGTGGTACAAGTAAAGTTGCAAGATTGGAGCAAATTGCCGCTAATCGCGTTTGTGGTACACTGTGTGCCGATGTCGTGGTAGCTGCAGTCTCGAATCATAAACCGTGTGTAGCCGGGGACAGAAGCTGTATATTTTAAAACGTTAGCTATTTAAGTTCTACCGGAATCGTACCTTTTTAATATAGACTTTTAACATTATTGGTTGTAAATGTAAAACACGGGTTTAACTTACTAATAAGGTTGTTACTCTTTTGATAATCTGATGTCACGCAATATTGCTGGTATGGAAAAGTACACTGGGTTTGGATGGGCGGGTTGCTTATGCAAGTGTCGTAGCCGTCCTGAACGTCCATTGTAAAACTCGACGAACACTGGGAACACAGTGGCCTTGCCGCTGAGTTATGGTAGATAGTAAAATATAAAATAATCGTAATATTAGGCCTATCTACTTAATCTAGTTTTTAAATAATTAAAATTAGAGCAACGTTATGCAGGATATTTAGTTTTAACTTTGTTTAGTAACTAAAATGTTATTAAAATTTCATAAAAAGTCATACAGAACAATTAAATACTTACGCCATCCTGAATTGCAGACATCACTAGTGCAACTTTCTTGGCAGGTGACTTTGTTTAAACTGAGTCCCTCGACCGATGTGGTCGTGCATCCCGCTGGAACTGGTGCTGAAGCGCACGATCTTTCCACGCTAATTAATTTGTACTCCGGTTCCGCTTTAAAAGAAAGTTACGGTATTGTCAAAATATCAAGAGTGTTGCGTTTTAAATATTTTTTTTAAATTTATGTACCATTGTAGTTCAGATCGTTTTTGTCAGAGATGTAGTACGAGGCTGTTGTTAGACAATGCGTGGACGAACTTGGGCATAAAGTTCTGCCGGAAATCGAATTGCAGGTTCCACTTCCGGTCAAATCGGAACACACAAAGCAGTATAAACCTTTAGTCTCTGTTCCATTTATTACACCATCGGCTAAAATATAACTTACAGTGTGAAAAACGAATTCAAAAAGCGCTAACAAGTTTAGCAACACTTACGAGTCATAGTGTTACAACCGTCAGTGTCACATGTAGAGGTGCATGTATACTCGGTGTACTCGCTAAAATTGGGATCTGCTGACGTTGAAATAAAGCACTCGTCTTTGTGAGTGTAACTGCTTGTGCACCCTCTCGTAACTACTTCTCGCACTACATTTCCTGCTATAAAATTTATAAGATAAAATTATTAAGTATAGTGACATAAAATGGATTTTTTTGCTTGTTAAGAGATTGAGGGTTGTTTTTATTGAGCTTTTATGCACGTGGTATACCTGCATTAATTACGCTTGTTTTACTAGCCGCGCAATAGTTAAGAGCAGACTGAGAAGTAGTAGACATCGGCGATTGGCACTGGGAGCTTGTTGGCGATGCGGAGCATGAGGAGTCTGTTTCGCTATTACATTGAACACAACTCCGGTATGTTGGTGTATTGGTAACTTTATTAAAAAACAGTATGGTGTAATAGCGTATATATAATGCAACGCATTCTGTATTTTACAAACTATATTAGAGTCTTACAAGTTTGGCAATTGGTTCCAGAGTACCCAGTGTTACAAACACAACTTCCTGTTATGTAGTCACAATAACCCGAAGAAGAAAACGAACAATTTGAGTTGCATTGCTGAAGGGATGCTGTTTATAAATAGTTGTATTAATATTTAAACATATCAAAATGTCGTTAGTTTTAGTTATGAGCTTTACGTACTGGTGGGAATAAAGTTGCAATTGGTGGTGTTACACGAATAATAACAATCGGTTGTTTCTTCATTCCTGCCCGAGTTTTCGTTAAAAATTGTTCTACATTTGTTGGCATCGGGCATTCCAGTAGTGGCTAGGTCGTGATCTGAAAATCCTGATTGGCACCCTCTGCTTACTGACGTCACTATACCTAAATAAGGATTATAAAATGATTTTAACAATATTTGGAATATCAATTTATGGTAATAATTTATATGAATAATTTTTTTTTACCATCTGCCAGTATAAATCGTGAGAAGCAATAGTATGTGATGCCTTGTGTTGTTGGACAAGTCTGAGTTGTTGCGTTAACGACATTCATGTTATCGAAACAGTCATTAAACTGGTAATCTTCTCCTTTAAATAAACTTCCAACGCAAAATCGACATGTCAGTTGTCCTTTACAAATAAATGAAGTTTACAAGACAAATATAAAAACATTTTTAGGTATCAGCGCAAACTATAAAGCAAGGTGTGGTTAAGGAACGATTTGTTTGCTTTGCACAAACTGTTGAGTTAAAAACATTTTGTTTGTTTATTCGCGTAAGGTAAAGGCTGGTGGGTGCTTTCCGCGTTTTACACAAGAAAAAAAAATTACTTTTACAATTTTTATTTTTAGATTTTATTTTTTTTAATTTAAATTTTTTTTAACTTAAAAAAACGTGTATATACAATAAATAATTTAAAAAATGACGGAACCTTTAACCTTACACGTGTTAATATATATAGTATCTTTATCAAGCCTATAAACAAGACCATGTAACAAATATTTAGTCGCAATAACATTAATTTCTAAGTTTAAAACTAAATTAAGCAAGAAGGTATTTGTAAAAAGTTAAAAACATTATTAAAATATAAAGAAATAAAATATTTTTTTAGGTTTTTCAGTTTTTTAAATATACATACAATTAACTAAACTTTTGTTTTTAAAAATTATTTATAAATAAATAAAATATTTTAATATATTAAAATAAATAATTGGTTATCAAATATGTACAATTTTAGTTACCTTCGCAAAGTGAAATAACAGCCATTAGCCCCATAATAAGTAAAGCGCTCTTCATTTTTTGATCAAATTTTATTAAAAATTAAAAAAAATATTTAAAAGATTTAATTCTGTAGGCTAAAACCTGAACAACAGCGGCAGAATTAGATTTAAATTTAAATTTCATCTACGTTATTTTTAAAAATTTCAAACTGACTAATTTAGCCAAAATGTCGAAATGTTTGCTATGCAAATGTTTGCTATGAACGAAACTGACATGCAGGTAGTTTTTAAATCATTTCAATTTTTGTTTTTCAAGTTGGTTTTCTTTTCTGATTTAGTTTTTTTTACAAGTTGTTAAAGTTAACATTTATTTTAGAATATTTTGCTTTTGCTCAACTCAAAAAAGAATAAGTAATTTTTTTTGGATAAATTTAGATGGAAATAAATCAGCTTTGGCAGGATTTAAATCAAAAAGTTGCCAAGGGATTTTTAATGTACGAGCAAGGAAAATATAAACTTGTTCGTGATACCACGTGACCTACCTCCACAACTTTTTTGTTGTGTGGCATTTTGAACGGCTTAAAATATTTAGGGTTACGCGGAAAAATGTTTATGCTAAGTATACTCAATAATTTTCCTAACTTTATGCCAAATATATTAAAAGTTGGAAAAATTAATTGCCATATATAAAAAATAACAAATACAAAATATAGTTCAATAATTGTATTTATTTAAAAAAAAATTAATTAATTTTCTAATGATTATTTGCGTTTATATCATGTACATATGCAGTTATACCATTCCACAAAAAAGCCCACAGGCCCTTATATTTTACACATGTTTGCATTTCATTCGGTATAACGACTACAATTCAGTAAAATTAAAGAATTATGAGAAATAAGTAATTACTTGAAAAGACTACAATTTTAACTTTTGTCATCCACCGCTTACTGACTAGTCAGATTCTGTAGAACCAAAGCCATTAACGCTGGAACAATTGCAGCAAAAAAGCTCTGGGCTGGCCTATATGAGCTATTGAAAATGCCTGGAAAATAATTTAATTTAGAGGCATCTCTTACTAGTTAACAATCAATTTTATGTGAAATTAAAAACAATTATAAAAATATTTATAACAACAGATACCTTGATTACATCCATCTGTGGTACAAGTAAAGTTGCAAGATTGGAGCAAATTGCCGCTAATCGCGTTTGTGGTACACTGTGTGCCGATGTCGTGGTAGCTGCAGTCTCGAATCATAAACCGTGTGTAGCCGGGGACAGAAGCTGTATATTTTAAAACGTTAGCTATTTAAGTTCTACCGGAATCGTACCTTTTTAATATAGACTTTTAACATTATTGGTTGTAAATGTAAAACACGGGTTTAACTTACTAATAAGGTTGTTACTCTTTTGATAATCTGATGTCACGCAATATTGCTGGTATGGAAAAGTACACTGGGTTTGGATGGGCGGGTTGCTTATGCAAGTGTCGTAGCCGTCCTGAACGTCCATTGTAAAACTCGACGAACACTGGGAACACAGTGGCCTTGCCGCTGAGTTATGGTAGATAGTAAAATATAAAATAATCGTAATATTAGGCCTATCTACTTAATCTAGTTTTTAAATAATTAAAATTAGAGCAACGTTATGCAGGATATTTAGTTTTAACTTTGTTTAGTAACTAAAATGTTATTAAAATTTCATAAAAAGTCATACAGAACAATTAAATACTTACGCCATCCTGAATTGCAGACATCACTAGTGCAACTTTCTTGGCAGGTGACTTTGTTTAAACTGAGTCCCTCGACCGATGTGGTCGTGCATCCCGCTGGAACTGGTGCTGAAGCGCACGATCTTTCCACGCTAATTAATTTGTACTCCGGTTCCGCTTTAAAAGAAAGTTACGGTATTGTCAAAATATCAAGAGTGTTGCGTTTTAAATATTTTTTTTAAATTTATGTACCATTGTAGTTCAGATCGTTTTTGTCAGAGATGTAGTACGAGGCTGTTGTTAGACAATGCGTGGACGAACTTGGGCATAAAGTTCTGCCGGAAATCGAATTGCAGGTTCCACTTCCGGTCAAATCGGAACACACAAAGCAGTATAAACCTTTAGTCTCTGTTCCATTTATTACACCATCGGCTAAAATATAACTTACAGTGTGAAAAACGAATTCAAAAAGCGCTAACAAGTTTAGCAACACTTACGAGTCATAGTGTTACAACCGTCAGTGTCACATGTAGAGGTGCATGTATACTCGGTGTACTCGCTAAAATTGGGATCTGCTGACGTTGAAATAAAGCACTCGTCTTTGTGAGTGTAACTGCTTGTGCACCCTCTCGTAACTACTTCTCGCACTACATTTCCTGCTATAAAATTTATAAGATAAAATTATTAAGTATAGTGACATAAAATGGATTTTTTTGCTTGTTAAGAGATTGAGGGTTGTTTTTATTGAGCTTTTATGCACGTGGTATACCTGCATTAATTACGCTTGTTTTACTAGCCGCGCAATAGTTAAGAGCAGACTGAGAAGTAGTAGACATCGGCGATTGGCACTGGGAGCTTGTTGGCGATGCGGAGCATGAGGAGTCTGTTTCGCTATTACATTGAACACAACTCCGGTATGTTGGTGTATTGGTAACTTTATTAAAAAACAGTATGGTGTAATAGCGTATATATAATGCAACGCATTCTGTATTTTACAAACTATATTAGAGTCTTACAAGTTTGGCAATTGGTTCCAGAGTACCCAGTGTTACAAACACAACTTCCTGTTATGTAGTCACAATAACCCGAAGAAGAAAACGAACAATTTGAGTTGCATTGCTGAAGGGATGCTGTTTATAAATAGTTGTATTAATATTTAAACATATCAAAATGTCGTTAGTTTTAGTTATGAGCTTTACGTACTGGTGGGAATAAAGTTGCAATTGGTGGTGTTACACGAATAATAACAATCGGTTGTTTCTTCATTCCTGCCCGAGTTTTCGTTAAAAATTGTTCTACATTTGTTGGCATCGGGCATTCCAGTAGTGGCTAGGTCGTGATCTGAAAATCCTGATTGGCACCCTCTGCTTACTGACGTCACTATACCTAAATAAGGATTATAAAATGATTTTAACAATATTTGGAATATCAATTTATGGTAATAATTTATATGAATAATTTTTTTTTACCATCTGCCAGTATAAATCGTGAGAAGCAATAGTATGTGATGCCTTGTGTTGTTGGACAAGTCTGAGTTGTTGCGTTAACGACATTCATGTTATCGAAACAGTCATTAAACTGGTAATCTTCTCCTTTAAATAAACTTCCAACGCAAAATCGACATGTCAGTTGTCCTTTACAAATAAATGAAGTTTACAAGACAAATATAAAAACATTTTTAGGTATCAGCGCAAACTATAAAGCAAGGTGTGGTTAAGGAACGATTTGTTTGCTTTGCACAAACTGTTGAGTTAAAAACATTTTGTTTGTTTATTCGCGTAAGGTAAAGGCTGGTGGGTGCTTTCCGCGTTTTACACAAGAAAAAAAAATTACTTTTACAATTTTTATTTTTAGATTTTATTTTTTTTAATTTAAATTTTTTTTAACTTAAAAAAACGTGTATATACAATAAATAATTTAAAAAATGACGGAACCTTTAACCTTACACGTGTTAATATATATAGTATCTTTATCAAGCCTATAAACAAGACCATGTAACAAATATTTAGTCGCAATAACATTAATTTATTTTTTTACATACGTTTTATTTGTTAATATTTTTGTGATTTTGCTTTCTCTTAACAAAACGATAATAAATCAATAATTATTGTTTTTTTTAGTTACTATTACAAAATCCCAAATATACTTATATTTAAATTAAGGTTTAAAACTAAATTAAGCAAGAAGGTATTTGTAAAAAGTTAAAAACATTATTAAAATATATAGAAATAAAATAGTTTTTTAGGTTTTTCAGTTTTTAAAATATACATACAATTAACTAAACTTTTGTTTTTAAAAATTATTTATAAATAAATAAAATATTTTAATATATTAAAATAAATAATTGGTTATCAAATATGTACAATTTTTAGTTACCTTTGCAAAGCGAAATAACAGCCATTAGCCCCGTGAAGAATAAAGCGCTCTTCATTTTTTGATCAAATTTTATTAAAAATTAAAAAAAATATTTAAAAGATTTAATTCTGTAGGCTAAAACCTGAACAACAGCGGCAGAATTAGATTTAAATTTAAATTTCATCTACGTTATTTTTAAAAATTTCAAACTGACTAATTTGGCCAAAATGTCAGGCCCTATTTATATAAAATATCATAGCCTAGCAACGTACACAAACAGTCTCCGTTCACCCAATCAAAAAGGTTTTAGCTAATTTTTTAAAAAAAAGGTGACATATCCATGGTGAAATGAACGTGGTTTTATAGTTAAATACACATATAGAATAAATATTCTCCCTTTTCTATTTTTTAAGTTTTCCGTGAGATCGCCTTACTTACCGGCATGTTTTTTAAATAAAACGCACCTTTTGCAAACAATCAGGTCGTTTGTTATTCAAGAGCATGTAAAATCCTTTTTGTTTTGCTTGTGGTAAATTGCGTGCTGTTGACCTAATCTATTAAAAAAAAAAATTGTTTACCTCCTTTTGTGTTATAATTTAAAAAAAAAGTTGATTTAAAAAATTTTTAATAAAAATGTTATGTTATTTTTTTTTTAAATAAAATATCTAATTGGTCTGGAGCTTTTTTTTTTCTGTCGAAAGTTATACACAATGGTAAAATGTGCTTTTCTCAGAAGGACCATAATTCACTTCAGAATCAATAATAAATTTCACAATGTTGACAGTTTACTTTCATCCTACTGACGGTACTTTCCGTATAACATGGCGACCCATAAGATTGGCTTAAACAAAGTAAATAGCAAATTTTCGTTGGTTTTCAAAAATTTCCGTTCTAACATTTTTATTATATTCATTTTTTTAGAACGATAACTTTTAAAAGACAAAATGTGCAACGATTGATTTTTATTTATTTATTAATATATTAACATAATGTTTTTAATAGATACCAATTATTTTTAACAATTTGCTATTTTAACAATTTTCTATATTAACTATTTTTTTAACTGAGTTTATTTTTTATAAAGTTATACGGGTATAAACTTATATAAGATATAAGATATGGTAACACATATTTGGTATTGGTAGTTTAGTAAATTTATAGCATTGTGTTATACTAAGATTTATTGAATAGTCTTTAAAATGAAATTAATCATGTTTCGCTTAGATAATTTATAACTCAAGTATTTGCTAAAGAGGTTGGTAATCAAAAAGAAAGAATTCGAACTTTCTGACATTAAACAGCCACAAATCTAATCTTTGGTAAAGAATTCGAAAATTTTCAAATTAACTTCGCATAAGCACTTACAGTTTTTAACAACTTTGCTATGTACAAACATGTGGTTAACTTTTATTATTCAAAACAAGGCCACATCGATGATAAATTCGCACTAAAGTGTATTTTTACATATCATCAAATCTTTTTAAATAAAATTTGAAAAAAATAAATACTTATTTAACCGTATTAAAAAAATGAGTACACGCAAAAATGTTGTTTTTTCAAGTACATGTTGTTTATATATAATTGTTGATAATTGAGTATAGGACATAATAATTACTAGAAATCTGTTTATGAACACTTTTAGTAAAACGATATTTTTAAATTTATTGGGACCTAAATAAAAGTTGGAATAAGAGTCCAAACAGCAAGGAGCAAATCGAAACACTGTTAACAGTGCTACCATTGAAAACACCAAAAATACCTAAAAAATTAAATTAAAAAAACCTTTGTTAAAAATGTGAAAAATTTTTTTTTTTCTTATACCTTTGACAATACTTTTTGCAAAATATTTAAAATTATAAAAACCATTTAAATTTCTAACCTTGGTTACAACCATCAGTAGTGCAGGTGTAGTTACAGTTTTGGGTTTGTTGAAGTGGGGAAACATTTTCAGTAACACACGCGGAACCTATATCAACACGACTACAAGCTCTTTGTACAAATCTGGTAAATCCTTTTTCAGATGCTACAAACAAAAATCGTTACACATTTTCCGGATATTTTAAGTCGTTTTTAAAGTATTTAAACAAAAAAATAAAGTATTTAGTTTTGCTTGTTGCAAATTTTAGTTTTTTTAATTGTTGGTGCAAACATAGATTAAAAATTAAAACCTAATTTAATGAAATGATCGCAATAATTTAAATATAACAAGTTTAACACCTAAAAATATGAGAATATTTTAGAGGTTTTCGTCTCATACACTCTTATTGTATCGTTTGTTATATAAAAAAAATTGTTAAATATCACTACTTGTCCTAACTATTTTTTTTCACCTTTGTGTTTAGTTCGCAATTTTATTGTTTAACCTAAATTTTCTTTTATCAATATACAGTCAAAAGAGAAAACTAGTTAAAGAGAAAATCGTATTTAAAATAACTGTGTTACCGGCTCGGTTTACAGCCTTATGACGATCTGTGATCACGCAATATCCTTCATAGGGATATGTACAGGCGATTTCCGGTGGTGGATTACTTAAACATCTGTCGTAGCCATCAAGAACGTCAGTTGAAATATCGGTGAAACATTGGACACAACTTGGTCGACTTGCTAAACATATAACGCAAACCCAAATCACACTTTAATTTTATTAGAAGTATTTTGAAATCTTTGAAAGGGTATATGCTTGATCTTTAAGAAATATTTACTACACTGGGATTTAAATTGTAACATTTTATTGTCACTTACGCCATCCTGTGTTGCACCCATCTATTGTGCAACTCTCTTGGCAGGTGTACATTTGAAGGCTTGATGCTGTTGAGGCAACTGTAGATGCAGTACAACCAGTTGTGACGGCTGCGGTAGCACAACCTCTTACCACGCTTAACAGTCTGTATCCCAAAACAGGATCAGCTTCAGCTGTATATTATCGAAACAGGAGATAACAAAAGAATCGTTTTAAAGAAAAACGTTTTATATTTTTATTTTAGCGCTATTAAAGTAAATTTCAACGACATTATACCGGAATGGGACAAATCATTTCTTGCAGAAAGATAATAAGAGACAGTAGAAACGCAATGAGTTGAGGCAGAGGGACACAGACTTCGAGTAGTTGCCCTATCACATGTGCCAGCACCGGTTGTATCGGAACATTGGACGCAGTATAAACCTTGAGTTTCTGGAGCTGCAACCAATCCGTTAGCTGCAAATAAAAAAATCGTCGGATTATAATATATATAACATTCTAATATGGGATTAAGAACATTTTTTACTTATACGGGTAATTTATATTTATTTTGTTTACCCATTGCAGCCATGTTACAGCCATCGGTGTCGCAAACAGCTGAGCAAGTGTAATCTAAGTAATTTGCGGCAGCCAAGGATGGGTCAGCAGGAGCCGAGAAAAAGCATTGATCTCGATGTGTGAAAGCAGTTGCCAATGCACAACCTCTTGTAACGGTTTGCGCGACAGAAACGCCATCTAAGTCAAAAAAGTCAGGTTAAAATAGATTTCTACTAAAAAAATTAGTTGCAATTTGTCACGGCGAATGCTTAGTTATATTTTACTTACTTAACAAGACGTTGGTGGTGGAATAGGCACAATAGGCTTCCATTGTATCATCCAATAAACAAGGTGTGCCGGCGATAGTTCCATCTGTACATGCTGCTCCATCAACCTCGCTATTACATTGGGCGCATAATCTGTATGTTGGGGTCGCCGCTAAAAACAAACAAAAAAAAGACTAAAAACGTTGAAAAAATGTCAAAAAAATGTCGAAAATTTGAAAACTCAATTTTTATTTTAAAGTTTGCAGTGTAACACACTTAGTTCGACAAATTAAATATAAAATGTGTATATTATTTTATTGTGTCGTTACATTTAATTTAACAAAAATACTATTGACGTCATTACCACTTTCATAGATAGCGCTTAAAAAACATAAAAATAAATGAAATACTAAAATATGTATTGTCATAGATATAGCTTTACTTACCAACTTCAGTGGAGCAGTTAGCTCCTGTAAACGCAGCTGGACAAACGCAGGTTCCCGAAAAGTAGTTACAATAACCATTCGCACAAGCATTTGGGCAAGGGGTATAGGAAGCTAAGAACATAATTCGTCAAATTTTTATTATTTATTTTAAAATATTTAATGTAACCACGTTCGGGCATATTTATACTCACAATTAAAAAAAAAAAAAAAAAAAAATTTGACTTAAATTAAATCCTTTTAATATAAAAAATTAAAAAATATTTTTTAACAAAAAGTTACAATTTTAGAAGTTTTTACCTGCGCCTAAAAACAAACTAAACACAATAAATATCGCGGTATACTTCATATTTTTTATTACCAATTCTTGTTTATAAAAAAATCAATTAAAAATTTAAAATTTTCTGTAAGTAATAAAAACTTTATTTAAAAAATATATAAAAGAAAAAAAATATATTTAACTTTAATATAAAACCATAACGTCTTAACTCAAATTATTTTAAATGAGCATTACCTGCGAAATAATCTTATAGTTTAATTTTGGTTTGACTTCTAGCATGTTTCATTTTGTTAAACGCAATTTTTTATTTAATTTCTATTTAAAGTTTACCAATCACATTCTTCAAATTTATTTTTTATTTTAAGTAATGTTAAAGATCTTTTACCTATCGTATATATTTTAAAGCTAACCAGTAAGTGTAAAAGATATAACTAACAACCTAATGGTAAGTTCCTTAATTAAGTGGGTCGACTAATAAATAACACAAATTGGAAGGTGGGCTGTATAACTCACTAAAACTGCCATACAGATTTGATTTTAATATAAGACAATAAAAACAATAAAGTAAAACAACAAAGTGTATCCTAAGTAATATATTCTGCAATCTCTATTTATTTTACAGTTTAAAGAAGTCGGGTTAGATTACATATAATACAAAATAAAATCAACTACCTCGAAATTTCAACCAGTAAAAAAGTAAGATACAAATATACTTACTTGTTGTTTCTTCTGAAAATTTAAAAAAAGTAATTTTACAAAATTAACCTTATATTTAAGGAAATAAATAAATAGCTTGAACAAAGTGTACAACATCGTGTAAACTTTCGTAAGGAAAAAGAGGGGCTGTCACACTATAGCAAGAAGGATTTTGTTGTTTTTGAACACTCGGTTAATACGATTAGTTAGTCATTATTAAAACAACAACAATCTTTGTAGGATCTAATACACTCCTACTATGGCTTAAACAATTATTAAACCCCAATAGAGTACGCTGTAAAGATGAGCATCGATAAGAAAGCCACACTTAATTAAAATACACAAAATAGTCGTGTTAAATCAAACTCGCTAACTTATTACCAAAACCTGCCCAAGGATTCAATCTACCAAATGTAATCTGTACAAGCGGCTTTTAATCAGAATTGAAACTACAGGAAATGCGAACTAAATGCGACACAAAAATATGACATAAAACACAAACTACAAAGTATATAATCAACAAATTAAGTATAAAAGCGAAAGTCTAATTGTGTGTTAAACCTTACTTCGGCCTTACTTATTTATGAGTTTTTACGTCCAGCGAACTGACCAAAAAGCTATATTGCCAGTTATTTAAAGCGAAATAAAATAGGAGAAAACGCATACAAACAATAAAGAAAATACAAAGCATTATCGATAAACAGGACAACAAGTGCGTCATAAATGACGATGGGGAGTGAAAATCTCCCGCAGCTGGGATCAAGCCGAATGATTCAGCATGAAACGCCGGAGCTCACTAAAAGTGACCTCCCGCTAATAAATCATTTCAAATTTTTAATAAGATCGATAATGGACATAACATACCGGCCCCAAATGACAGAGTGTAATAACACGAGGGCATTTAACAACAAAAATGTTCATTATACGATAACAAAATACAAGAAATAAACACAATAACTGCATTCGAAACTTCAACAAAAATACAAAGTATTCAGTTAACATTACGTATAACATATAATAACGATGAAACTAACGCTACATCTATAAGGTAGCAAGTGTGTCAGTTCATGCAATACAAGGCACACCTATCACAAAAATACGTTTTACAAAAATGATATGAAAGTGTAAAGAAGAAAAACTGTGAGGCATGCAGGCGTAAATACAAACACAAATAAAACATCGAAAATACAAATTTATGCGACCCCTTCTAAAAGGCAAATTTTGCGAATGTCTCGGGTTAAGGTAGCATATGCAGTGCGCACCTGGACACGGCGCACCATCCCGTTCTTGTCTTTAATGCACTTCTCGATAATCCCCTTCGGCCAGAGTCCTCTCTTCGCATTCTCATTAACGATTAAAACCACGTCGCCAACCGTGAAATTCCTCATCGGTTGAAGCCATTTTTGTCGCAATTGTAACAAAGGCAAATACTCTTTGGTCCATCGGTCCCAAAATTGATCAGCAAGAAGTTGAACCAACCTCCACGATCGCCTGTAACCGTCTGCCTTGACAAACGTGTCTGGAGGCAGGTCATTGTCTATTGCTCCTTTTAGCAACATATTTGGCGTCAATGCCAATTCATCTTTGCAGTCATCGCTGAGTGGCACCAGAGGTCTGCTGTTCAAGATTCGTTCCACCTCAGCCATCAAGGTTAAAAGTGAAAAATCGTCAAGAATGGTTTCGCCCATTATTAGCCTCATGATTTTCCGAACGGATCGTATCATCCGCTCCCAGACTCCGCCTTGGTGACTCGCAGCTGGCGGATTAAAACTCCAATCAATCTCGTTTTGTAGGAGCGCGTCGTGAATTTGCTTTTTATTCCATCTCCTGATACCTTCTCGTAGCTCTCTCTCGGCCCCAACAAAGTTTGTGCCGTTATCGCTATAAATTCTTTTTGGACCCAAGCGGCGAGACGAGAATCGGCGGTAAGCATCAATAAAAGCACTTGTTTCTAAGGATTGGGCTACTTCGATGTGAATAGCCCGAGTAGCCATGCAAGTAAAAATACAAGCATATCGTTTAACTTGACTTCTACCACTTTTTGTGAGAATTGGCCCCATGTAGTCAACTCCCACACATGTAAATGGAGGATTATTTGAAGTGACCCTCGGCATCGGTAAAGTGGCCATAATTTGTTCCCCCACTTTAGCAGACCAAAATCGGCATTTTCTACAGCCTCTTAGAATCCTTCTGACAGTGGCTTGTCCGCGTAGAATCCAAAAACGTTCTCGAATGGCGGACAAGACATGAATTGTTCCCGAATGCCCATGCCTGTTATGATAGTTTGTCGCAATAAGTTCAGTTACAACATGGTTAGATGGAAGAATCATCGGATGTTTGGTGATTAGAGGGACGGTTGAATTATGTAGCCTGCCACCAACGTACATAATGCCTTTAACTAAAACCGGGCTTAGCTTTCTTAAAGTGCTAAGCTGTTTTGATTTATTTAGATGTTGCTTAGACTTGAATTGTAAAGGCTCGTAAAAAGTTTGGTGGTCATGAAGTTGATTGATCACCTCGGAAAAAGATTGTCGTTGAACTGCCCGCACAATGGCAGCTGTTGCGCTATTTAGTTCTTTTAGCGATAAAAATTCAGGAATGGCGTATTTGTCGTTAGATTTAGCTTTCCGTTGAGACACCTTCCATAACAAAAAGGTGCGATATCGCAGAATCCAGGCGGTTGCTCGTTGTAGGTTTGTAAACGAAGAATAACGACGCCACAAACGCAGTAAACTAAATTGATCACTGCAAACAACATTACACAAGGTCACTGACTTGACCTCAGGATCGGCGGTCAATAACGGCAAAATAGCAGGGCGAACCGGCCAATGTTCGACTGTCTTATAAAGAAAGGTTGGGCCTTTAAACCACAGGTCTGCCTTGTGCAGTTCATTAGGCATTAAGCCTCTTGATGCAATGTCAGCGGGATTTCGCTTTGTGTCAACATGCATCCAGTGTTCTGGTTTCGAAAGCGAATGAATCATTTCTAATCGATTAGCGACAAAGGTTTGAAATCGCGTTGATGTGTTTGTAATGTATTGGAGAACGGTTGTAGAATCAGTCCATAAATAAACATTGTCAATTTTATATTCCAGTTCTCGACGTATAAGGTCGCTGAGTTTTACGGCTACCACAGCCGCCGTAAGTTCGAGTCGGGGTACGCTTACAGGCTTAAGGGGAGAAACACGTGCCTTCCCCATTACAAAAGACAAATAAATATTTCCATGCAAATCAATCATGCGTAGATAACTAACAGCACCATAACCCACATTGCTAGCATCACTAAACGTGTACAGCTCAATACAACAATAATCAACATTTACAGGTTTAAAACATCTGGGTATACTAATGTGCTCTAAATCAACAAGAGTGTTAAGCCAATTATTCCAAGTGTTAATATGTTGTTCTGGAACCAGATCGTCCCAGCCCAACTGTGCAGAACATGCTTTCTGTAAAAGTTTGCGTGCAGGAAGAATAAATGGAGAAGAAAAACCCAATGGGTCATATACCTGACTTACCATCGATAGTATACCGCGTCTCGTGGACGGTTTAGTTTGAACGTTTACCTTTACCTCGAAACGGTCTAAAGAGGTGTTCCAATACACACCAAGCGCTCGCTCGGTTGGCAGTTCGTGTAAGTCTAAATTTACCACCGAAGATGCCAAGTCACACGCTGGGATTGACGATAGTACGGACCTGTTATTACTAATGTATTTCGTTAAATGAAAGCCACCGCTTTTAAGAAGCGGTGAAATAGCAGATATAAGTTCTACAGTATCATCAACAGACTTACATGACTTTAACAAATCATCTACATAAAAGTTACGCTTAATAGTATTTACAACATTCTTATCTGCTTTTGTTGCGTTGTCGTCAGCAGTTTTCCTAAGCGCATATGACGCACAGCTTGGCGACGAAGTTGCACCGAAAATATGCACGTTCATCTGATAGTCAACTGGGCGCGAGAAAGGTCATTATCGGGCCACCACAAAAATCGCATGGCATCACGATCACATGGTCTCACAAAAACCTGATGGAACATGCCTTTAATATCTGCCACAAGGGCAATAGCCTCTTGGCGAAAGCGCAAAAGCACTCCCACCAGACTGTTAGTAAGGTCAGGCCCCTGTAATAAAACATCATTTAACGAAACACCGCAGTGTTTCGCAGCACAATCAAACACTATACGGAACTTAGGGCCCGTACAGTGGTGTGGTATATACCACGTTATATCATTTACACAGTTCCTATTAGCCAATACAGTGGCATGTCCTAATTTTACATATTCATCAATTTTCTCCCTATATTGCCTAAAAATATCAGGGTTAGCAATAAACTTCTTCTTCAAAGATTGCAGCCTTTGAAGTGCCATCTTCCTATTCTTCGGAAGTTTGATATATTCCTCTTTCCATGGTAATCCGATTTCATAGTGTTCGCCGTTCCGCGAAACTGTTTTATCCATAATTTTTAAAGCCCTTTTGTCGTTTAATGACATTTCGCTCCTTTGCTCACAATCAAGGTCATGAAAGTCGCTCGACAAGACATTTAAAATGTCGCTGCATGATGCTGATACTTGTTCAGGTTCATGCATAAAGTTAACATTTATTCGTTGCGATTGTTTCTTTATATTATGGTCCGAGCCAAACAATGTCCAGCCTAAGGCCGTGTGTAACCCGAAAGGCTGGCCCTTTTTGCCGTAACGCCATTCAGAAACCCTGAATGCATCGTGAACGTTGTTTCCCAGAAGCAGCTCCACTGATTTTGATTTAAGTTCAGGAAACTTCAGGTCACGCAGATGCGGATACATGTTTGCCACCTTTTCCGTAGGAATGCTGTCACTTACGTTGACAATATGGTCGAGCACCAAAAGTTTTTCGACATTAAACGATTCTGTTTCATTGATCCCCTTTACATATAACGAGTCAACTCGGCTCCCATGGCTTGTTACCGAATTTGCTGTGTAGAGCTCGATATGTTCTTTTGTCTCCTTGAGACCCAATTTCTTTGCAAGGCTTGCAGTGCAAATACTTGTATCTGAACCGTCATCTAGAAAGGCGTATGTTTTCACAAAATTACTTTGATTGTTGCCCCAAACTTTAACTGGCACAATCTTGAAACGTTTCACATTTTTTACGCTGTTGTGGGAAACCTCGTTGCATGCCACAATAGCTGACTCGCTTTGCGGCTCCGAACTAGCCTCGGCGCTACTTGGCGGAATATTAATATGCAGGAGAGTATTATGTCTCTTGCCACAATCCCTACAGCCTTTGTCATATTTACAATCTCGGGACTGATGTCCTGCTCGCAGGCATTGAAAACATAAGCGTTTGTTTTTTACGTGCTCACGTCGATCTTGTGGGGTTTTTGATTTGAAAACTCCACATTGCCATAAAGGGTGGTGTTCACTGCAAGATGTGCACTTTTGCACAGGACCATTATATCTTCTTTTGTTGCTTTCCTTTTCAACAGCAGCGAATACACGACCAGTGCGGGTTGCCCTACCTCTAGCGGTGTATTGGGCAGTGGGCACCTTTGACCTGCAGTCCCGTTCAAGCTGCAGGCGGTGTAAAGATCGACGTTGATGTTTCGCTATTCTTTTTACGAACAACATAACATCTTCAAATGTTGGTGTCTTGCCATGATCTTCCATGTCATTAGCGAATTCTTTGTAACTTTTCCAAGCATTTTCTGGAAATCTTCGTAAGACTTTGAAGATTGTGTCTTGACTGTTAAGGTCATATTCAAAGCCACCTGCACTTAAAGTACAAGCACAAAAGTAAAGGTCGTCGGCAAATGTGTTCCAGCCGTCGGCATCAAACTCCTTTAGTTTTGGTGCATTAACTATTTTATTCATTGCGGCTTCTTTGAGTATATCAGGCTGATTGTATTTTTCATGCAGTCTAAGTCGTGCCTCACGGTATGCCTTTGTTCGATCTGCAATGACGTCACAACCGCAAATCGCTTGTAGGGCCTCCCCAGTACAATATTTAAGTAGAAAACTTAAACGGGCACTGTTATCGTGAATTCTACGTTCAACAAATTCTTCAAAACGTCTTATAAATCCCAAGTATTGTAAAACGTTGCCACTGAAGCTATCCAACTCAATCTTTGGCGTGGCAAAATCAAAACTTGAAAATGGCGGCTGATGCTGCTGAACAGGTTGAGGTCGGTCATAAACACGATCCTCTTGGCCGGAAAGATAATCCCTCGGGTCCGCTAATACGGACGGCTTTGGTCGATGTGCCAATGCCGGTGAAACTGCAGTTGGTGCCGGCCCCGCTGCCTTTATTGAGCGAGGTGATTTGTCGCCTTCGTATATTCGTAAATGCGACAATGATGTTTCATTAAAGTTCATTTCTGGTTCGGTAACAGGCTTTGCAGCATATTGTTTCAGTCTTAAAGACAAAACCTCAGAGATGTCGGAGCCAAATTCGCTATCTTCGTATCTCTCAGCAAAACGAACCTTTTCTTGTGCATGAACAATTTGTTCTTGCATTTTAAGTTTCTCGCGTTTCCTGTTTAACTCTTTAACTTTTCTCTGGGCTTCAAGTTCCCTTTCTTGGCGCTTAGCTTCAAGTTCATCTTGAAGTTTGTCAATTTCGTGACGCTGTTTCATAAACTCAGCTGTTGAGCGGACAACTTCCACATTTTCTTCGAGAGCTTCAACGCTTCGTCTGCTGCGGTGCGAGCGACCAGATCTGATCGACCGTCCGGCAACAGAACCTGCTCTTGAAGAAGTTTTTTGGACACAGGTCTCCAAATATGCCTGGTACCGATTGTCGGCTACAACTTTCCGCTGTTTTACTTCCTTCAACTTTGAAATAGCGGAGGTTCTTACTTCTCCCTCTGACTGGGAAATATAGTTCTTGCACGCGCCTACAACTCTTTTGTAGGCCGTATCAAAGTCACCCTTTAACCTTGTGACTTCTTTACTATCAGAACACTCTGCTTCTATTTCTTTGCAAAGTTTGTTCTCACATCGGGTAAATGCCGATAGAGCATATGTACGCTCTTCCTTTGACCCCAAAGGTCCCGACTTAGTAACAGTTTTACTAGTCGAAGTGTCCACAGTGGTGGACGAAGTAACAACCATACCTTCCGTTGTTACGGCGGGAGAAGTGACGTTTCCTTCCTCCATATTTTACAAAAATTAATTAACAACTTAATTAACAAAACCCTATATGTATATTATTAACCACAGACACAAGTTATTGAATCTTATATTCAACAACTTTGCAAAAGCTAACTATCACAAATTAGCACACAAAAAATGCTTTTAACTACGCATAAGTAATACTTAACAACTTTCCAAATCTTACTAAGGTAAAACTCATAAATCTCGCAATGTAGGATCTAATACACTCCTACTATGGCTTAAACAATTATTAAACCCCAATAGAGTACGCTGTAAAGATGAGCATCGATAAGAAAGCCACACTTAATTAAAATACACAAAATAGTCGTGTTAAATCAAACTCGCTAACTTATTACCAAAACCTGCCCAAGGATTCAATCTACCAAATGTAATCTGTACAAGCGGCTTTTAATCAGAATTGAAACTACAGGAAATGCGAACTAAATGCGACACAAAAATATGACATAAAACACAAACTACAAAGTATATAATCAACAAATTAAGTATAAAAGCGAAAGTCTAATTGTGTGTTAAACCTTACTTCGGTCTTACTTATTTATGAGTTTTTACGTCCAGCGAACTGACCAAAAAGCTATATTGCCAGTTATTTAAAGCGAAATAAAATAGGAGAAAGCGCATACAAACAATAAAGAAAATACAAAGCATTATCGATAAACAGGACAACAAGTGCGTCATAAATGACGATGGGGAGTGAAAATCTCCCGCAGCTGGGATCAAGCCGAATGATTCAGCATGAAACGCCGGAGCTCACTAAAAGTGACCTCCCGCTAATAAATCATTTCAAATTTTTAATAAGATCGATAATGGACATAACAATCTTAACGAACGAAAAACAGTAGCCTACTATTTAAACTATTTCTAATACTTACTTTTACACTTTATAGTAGGGTGACCTCCCGTTTAATAGCTTGATGTTACAAATGTTTAAAAGCAAGAAAATTACACAATATTAAAAAAGCTTTAAATTACTCATTATTAAATAAATCTTTTAAACCTTACCTATTCTACCAAAACACTAAAGTAAATAAATTGCACTTATGAGTCACATTTTGGTTACAATCTATTTTTACGCTGTCTATTCTGCAAATAAATTTTTTGTTGTTTTTAAAGTTATTTTACCACTATTAGATATATTTATTCTTAATTGCCATTTGGACTAAAACTAGTAAGGGTTGCAACGTGAGTTATGGCAACGTTACCCAAGAGCTGTTGTATAAACAAACCTTTATAAATTCTTTCCTTATATATATAAGTTATTTTCCTGAGCTTAACAGTTTAAATCTATTTTAAATGAATCACAGTGTGTTTATTTAAAAAAATTAACGTACATTTATATACATATCATATAACTTATTATATAAATGGATCACATTTCTAATAATGTTCATATCAATTACGTAAACCTTTAACACACATCAAAAGTGACTAAATGTCTTTTATACTTACTATTTATTATAAAAAAAATTGAATATATTTTTCATGTAATAGGCAAAACGTTAATGTGAATACAGCAAACCAACAAGTCTAAAGTTGATATCAACAAAGTTCATTTATTTTTTGGTCTATTTTCCATAAAACATAAACTGGATCAACATTCCAACGAGAGCTGGTATAATGCTAAAAGCAACAGAGCCCGATACTCTACTAAATCCATTAAAAACACCTGCATGAAAAACATATTTTAAAATTGTATTTTAAACTGCTTAGCTATTGAAAACATAATTAAAACAACCTTGAGTTAGCTTATACATTACGCTGCGACTTTAAATTCATTAAACCTACCTTGGTTACAGCCATCTGTTGTGCAGGTGTAGTTGCAATTTTGAGTTGGTTGGAATGGAGAAATAAATTGGGTTACACAAGTAGACCCAATGTTTACACGCGTACAACCTCGTTGAATGTTGCGTGTAAAGCCATTTGCGGATACTTAAATAAAATTGTATTTTGTTATAGACTTATGTCGAATCACATATAAAACATAACATTGTGGTTTGTTACTGAATGGTATCGCTAATTTAAAATATAAACATTTACTTTGCAATCCTACGCTTTTATGGTAATCTCTGGTCACGCAAAATTCTTCATAGGGAAATGAACAGGCGACTTCCGGTGGTGGATTACTTAAACATCTGTCGTAGCCATCAAGAACGTCAGTCATAGGGTCGGTTGCGCACTGGACACAAGTTGGTCGACTTGCTAAACAAATAAAGCAAAACAAGTTATAATTTGATTCTATCTAATATATGCAAATTGCTGTTTTAAAAAGATATTTTAAATTGTTTTTTATGTCCCCTGAAGGAGATAGGTTTTTGATATTTTTATCGGGTAATGGTGTGCAGTTGGGACGTGTTTAAGCTATCTGTTAACGCCGGACTCAAGGACAAATAGCGTGGCATTAGTGCAGCTTAAATCCGAAACCTTTCGTAACGTAGTCCGACGCCATGAGCAGTTTACCACATTATACCGAAGTGTTAGATTTTTTTCCATATTCCCTTAAGGGGATAGGTTTTTTGATATTTTTATCGGGTAAGGGTGTGCGGTTGGGACGTGTTTTAAATTAAAATAGTTTATGTATAGTTTATTGTTATATTTACGCCATCCTGTGTTGCAACCGTCTGTTGTGCAAGACTCTTGACAAGTGTACCTCTGAACATTAGTAATTGATCCAGTTACCGTGCTTGCAGTACAACCAGTCGTAACAGCTGCGGTAGCACAACCTCTTATAACGCTTAACAGTCTGTATCCTGGATCAGCTTCAGCTATTTAATATTAAACCAAAAGTTAAATTTAGTCTTTTGAATAGAGAATAAATTTTAAATGTTGTACTATAAAACCTTCCAACAATAATATACCTGAAAAGGACAAGTCAGTTCTTGCAGAAAGATAATATGTTGCATTAAAGACGCAATGAGTTGAGGCAGAAGGACACAAAGTTCGAGGAGATGCCATATTACATGTGCCAGTACCGGTTGTATCGGAACATTGGACGCAGTATAAACCTTGTGTTTCTGGAGCCGCAACCAATCCGTTAGCTATCAGTTGCAATACAAATTTGTGCATTTTTATAGTGAAAACACTTTAAATTAAATTTTATTTAATGTTAAAAAAATTAATTTAAGAATCTACGATTAAATTGTTTTCTCTTTGACGCATCAATTAAAAACTGCTAGTGTTTTTATATTATAGCAAAATAACAAATTTATGGTTACCTTGACTACCCATGTTGCAATTATTAGTATCACACACAGCTGAGCAAGTGTTTTCTATGTAATTTGCGTTAGCCAAGACTGGGTCAGCTGGAATGGAGAAAAAGCATTCATCTCGATGAGTGTAATCAGCTTGAGTTGCACAACCTCTTGTGACAAAAGTACGAACAATGTTGTTGTCTAAAATTAGAAAAAATTTAGATTATTTTACTTGTTTTCGCCTTAAACTAAAAGTTATAATATTTATTAAAAAAAAACTTTAATTACATTTCGTATCACAAACGTTCGCTATTTTAATATTGTTCCTTTTTTAAATGTACTATTTACTCAAAAAACGACCTATACCTAATAGTAATTGAGTAGTGGTGTAAGCACAATATCCTTGCATCGTGTCATCCAATGGGCAAGGGGTTCCAACGTAGGTTCCGTCTGAACATGTTGAGCCATCAACTTCGCTGTTACATTGAGCACATGATTTATACGTTAGGGTTGCCACTGTATTTTTAATAGAATTTTTAGTATTGTTACAATTACGACAAACCGGAAACAAAAAAGCGAAATTAAAAGTCGGGATGATAATAGAAATAAGTTAACTATAACGTATAACTGATAAATGATACGTTACTTACCAACTGTAGTATTGCAGTCTGCTCCAGTAAAACCGGTTGTACAAATACAAACCCCCGTAAAATAGTTGCAATATCCCGTTACGCAAGTGGAAGAACATGGCGTAAAGGAAGCTGAAATTAATATAAACAAAAAATAACAATTGGCATTTTATAAAAAAAAACTGCACATTATAATGAATTTACTTACTGTCGGTAATATTGTTGCAAAATTGTGTTGTACACGGTTGGTAGCATGTTGTTGTGTCGATAGTTGTTCCATTTGTTGCTAGGTCAGAAACGCAATCAGTTCCAGGAACTCCTGTGGTAGTGAGATCGAAATTCATACAGCCTCTTGTAATTGAAGAAATCAAACCTATAAAATTGTTAATAAAAAATTTATCGGTTTATGAACACAAAATTATATGTTAGAATAAAATATATTTTCTAACAATAATACATAATCTTTAAGGCTATTTAACTTTTAAACTACATTAGTTCATGTACAAAACACATAATTTTTTAACCAAAGTCTTCTTACCGTCCCGTAGTACAAATGTTGTTCCGCAGTATCCATTTGCAGAGATATCACAAGTAACGTTCATGCTTGCCAAGGGTGCATAACATGATTCTCCAGCAATGTTAGCTGAGGGGTAGATAAAAGTTGCCGAGCAAGAGTAGCATGATACAGTCTGAGATGAAACTACGTACAAAAAAAATAAATCTTAACTTTAAACAAATAAATTAACAAAAACTTTAAAAAAAATTTGACTTAAATTAAATCCTTTTAATATAAAAAATTAAAAAATATTTTTTAACAAAAAGTTACAATTTTAGAAGTTTTTACCTGCGCCTAAAAACAAACTAAACACAATAAATATCGCGGTATGCTTCATATTTTTTATTACCAATTCTTGTTTATAAAAAAATCAATTAAAAATTTAAAATTTTCTGTAAGTAATAAAAACTTTATTTAAAAAATATATAAAAGAAAAAAAATATATTTAACTTTAATATAAAACCATAACGTCTTAACTCAAATTATTTTAAATGAGCATTACCTGCGAAATAATATCACATTTATATAGATAGCTTAGTTGCTAAGTAACTCAAAAATCCACGATCTGTTAGGCCGTATCGATAAACATAAAAACAATGTACTATGTAATAAATACAGAAGATCCCATTTGTTTCGGGTCACTGTAACAATGGAAACGTAAGGCGACTGTTGAAAACCCCTTTGTTTCTGTTAACGTCGTACAAAGAGTAAAACCGTTACTGGAGTAATTGTATACATGCGTGGTTGCTACAACAGAGCAGGTACTAAAAATAATCCAGTTTTCTAGATTTTTTTGCCACCGCGTCCATGTGATTTTTCACATCTGTGATGTTGTTTTTCATATTTCTTAGCAACTCGCTGACAACTATGTAGTAATTAAACGCCAGGTAGTGCGTCATTTGAACATACATCGAAAGTTTTGTATAAACTAACAAATACACTCGTGATAATTTTGTAACTTTATACATTTCTCTCCTAGGTAACAAAAATATTATTTTGGTGACTTTTTTCAACAGTTATATACATTTTTAAATGCAAAGCATCATCATGATTGGTTTATTAATTTGCAAAGGCTGCGACTTTTAAACCAATAGCTTACCATATACTATAGTTATTAAATACATCTGGTATTCTTCGGGTTATGAGCCAAAATGTTTCAATTGTAAAAGTCATAGCATTGCCACATAACCACATTTTGACAAAAACAATTTTATACGCTATATTAAAATCTAGTTTTATTTATTTTTAACTTTTGAAAATCGTTAGATTTATTAGTTCAGAACTTTGTTGTAGATTTATATTTACCCCTCTGCACCGTCTCTGAATCGCTTTTAAATAAAATGTTTACCATATGGTGGGGCTGTTGTTCCAAACAATGTATTTCTAAATGCATAATTATTTTCTTAAGTTCAGTAGTGTGGTTAAGCGGTCATGGCAGCGGAATACGACCCGAAAGGTTTCGGGTTCGAGCCGCACCATTGCTACACTATTCGCCTTTAAACCTGACTTTTACGGATACCTTAACGTAACAAGATCATATCCTTCTCTAATTCATATACAAAAACCTATTCCTCAATCGGATATAAATAAATAGTAAGTATCTTCAGTAGTATTTTATGACATTGGATTCGTAGTAGAAAGGTTTCGAGTTTGAGTCGCACCAAGACCGCGCTATTCACCCTATATCAAACGTTAACGGATCTAACCATGTAATATTTTTATGTCTTTGCAAAAAATAAAAAAGTATAACACTTTGATAAAATGTAAAAAAGTTAGCAGTAGTCTGGTATTAATTTGTGTATTTTTTAAAAGTAATCCATTTGCGAATATTGATTTTATACTAGCTGCTTCCTGAGATCGATTCAATAGGTGATAATTGTTTTTGTTAGCTTTGTTATTGCATTGTTTTGTTTTTATTTCTTAACCCATACCTTTTGTTTGCTTCTTTATTCTATTGCAACAAAAATGCTACTAAACAGAAAAGAACAACGTTAAATGGAGGCATTCCATTCTTAAACGTTAATGTTAAGAAAACAAAAAAAATGAACTGTGAATTCAAATGACGTTAAGATTAAAGTATTAGGCGAATATAAATAGATTACATATAAGCTAATAGTAATGGTGGATATCTAGTGAATAAAATTGATCACGTGCTTAAACAATGTACCAGCGCGCGAACTGTGTTGAGTGCATTACGGGTAAGGTTTTACATTGTGCTTTTGTGGAATGTATGTGAATCGTTCTCTTTTCAACCTGTCACTAAAAATTCAAAAGGTTATAACTCAAACAGAAACAAAAAGTTTAGCTCAAGAATAATCACTGATCAAGCTAAAAGGGTGGCATACAAAATTAATTTCTCTGCCGAAGAAAACAATGTTAGGATATCAACTTTAAATAACTATATCAAACATGATAATAAAGTGTAGGTTAGAGCGATTAGAAAAAACGCTTGACTGCAGATTGGGTGGTACCTTTGTTACTAAACAGAAAGTGTGTAAAGCAAGTTATTATCTTACATTCAGAGCAATAAAATATTTACACAAAAACCTTATTCAGTTGGGAATTGATACTTATTGAAATATATAAAATCTATTCTAGGCAACATTGTTTTGTTGAGAGTTAGGTGGCAGTGGTTTAAATCATAAGTTTAATTTAAAATGGTCTAAACAGTTTGTCTCATTGGCCTATAGCTTAAAGAACCGTTACATAAAGACCCGTAAACAACGTTTTCTTTTATATATGTACAAACGAAAAGAATGAAGTTACAACAACGTCTATACGGGCATTGCTTTTATAAAGCGTTTAAATAAAGACTGGTTCTTAAATATCGTCAATCAAGAATATTGTTAAATTTTTTTTTTTTTTAGTATTAAGATTAGGTACTACGCTGGTTTTCGCAATAATATACCTTGGTTTAGTAAAATTAGTTAGCGCATAATATAACTGAAACGAAGCATAATATAACTGACAATCAATATTAAGTTAATTTTCTTTAAGGTTAAAATTTTAATATGTGGAAATTAAGGAAGGTTTTTTTTAACATTTCCCGAAGAAATATTTTTTGTTATTTATTCATATTATCTGGACTGTATTGCTTTCATGTAAAGGTAAATTTTCTTTAAAATAATATGTTACTTGATGTTTGGGTTATGCGAGTAATATATCGTTTCATTTAATAATGTATGGACGGTTATTTGGCTTGCTGCGAAAGGCTCTGCATATACATGTATTCAGTGTATTATATAAATGCAACATTTAAATTCAGATCGAAGATTTGCGCAACCTTGTAATACGATTGACGTTAACATATGATATAGACCGTCTTGATAAATTTACCATTGACCCACCTCAATCAGATTTCCCGATTTTGAACATCAACACAACTAAAAGAAACTGCCCACCATTTCCAAAAAACCTACAGGTTAATAAAATCAAATATATATTTGTAAAAAATTAACAATTTACCCTTACGAAAAGTCCTGGAATTTGTATTTGTTTAGGGCCAAATCAAATACAATTTTAATAAAAAACCTTGGAGTATGACGGAAACTTGGACAAAAAACAAAAACATAAAACCGGGAGGGTTGTTTATTCCATCCATGTGTGAAGCAAATTGGAAGGTTTGATTAATAATTTAAAGGCAAAATAAGTTAACAATATAAGTACAGCAGCTTTATAACTTAATTTATTTAGGTTGCTATAATTATTCCGTATAGGAATCGACTTAAGCATCTTCAATATTTTTTGCAATATATGCACCCTATACTACAACGACAGCAACTACATTATAGAATATACGTCATCAACCAGGTAATTTAAGTAGGCACGTACAAAACATATAATCGAAAATCCTAGGTAATGTGAACAAAAGTATTTCTATTTAATTTATTGAACGGGTTATATGTTACACTAACTGGTGGTTATCATAGACCCATTGTAGGCACAAACTAAAGAAAAATATTTTGTTTTATCTACAGTTCGGTAACGGTTTATTTAATCGTGCAAAATTAATGAATGTGGGTTTCGTCGAATCCCTTAAAGACGAGAATTTTGATTGCTTTGTTTTTCACGATGTGGATCATATTCTAGCAAACGATTACGCGATGTACTCATGTCCGAAAGCGCCTCGACACTTGTCTCACATTGTTGATAAATACAATAGCATTCTTCCATATTCACAAATGTTTGGTAAACAATATGTTTCACTTTTACATTGTTAAGTCTGCGTAAATTGATAACTTTATTTATAAAAAATACATTAAAATTTTTTTTTCTGTTTTTAAGTTTAATTATCTTGTTAATGTTAGGAGGCGTCTCGCAGCTTACTAGACTTCAATTCGAAAGAATTAATGGCTTTTCTAATACTTTTTGGGGCTGGGGAGGTGAAGACGACGATATTTATAGAAGAATAACGAGCGAAGGAGTGAGAATAAGAAGATATCCAAAAGATATTGGCGTGTAGGTTAAAAGCAATATAAGATAGCAATAGTTTAAATCAATAACCTGCACGATTTTTTTGTAACGTGTTTGATAATTGACACTGTTATGTTCGTTAAGTATAAATTGTAACTGGAAAGGTCGGTAGGCCTGTTTAACTATTAAATTAACTATCAGAAGTGATTTTTTTTAATTGCTTTAAACAGTTATCAAGCCATTCCTCATATACGAGATATTGGGAACGAAGACAATGCAGCAAGAATTTTAAAAATTGACAACACTGTGTTAAACATGGATTTTGACGGGTTAAATACGTTAGTTTATAAGGTAGAGAGAGTTTTAAATTATTAATTGTGTAAATGATTAATTCATACTTTAATATATATAAATATAAACCATTTTTTTAATTTTTCAGGTCAAAAAAAGGACAAACTTAAGACTCTATACCAATATAACAGTTGATATTACGGAAGGTTTTCATCAATACGTTTTGGATCCATGGTTAACAGCATCTTAATAAAACATTCGTTTTAACGAATTTGTTATAAGAATAAAGACAAGATGTTGGTGGTGCAAGTTTACAAAGCATTATCGATAAACAAGAAATACAAAGCATTATCGATAAACAGGACAACAAGTGCGTCATAAATGACGATGGGGAGTGAAAATCTCCCGCAGCTGGGATCAAGCCGAATGATTCAGCATGAAACGCCGGAGCTCACTAAAAGTGACCTCCCGCTAATAAATCATTTCAAATTTTTAATAAGATCGATAATGGACATAACAATCTTAACGAACGAAAAACAGTAGCCTACTATTTAAACTATTTCTAATACTTACTTTTACACTTTATAGTAGGGTGACCTCCCGTTTAATAGCTTGATGTTACAAATGTTTAAAAGCAAGAAAATTACACAATATTAAAAAAGCTTTAAATTACTCATTATTAAATAAATCTTTTAAACCTTACCTATTCTACCAAAACACTAAAGTAAATAAATTGCACTTATGAGTCACATTTTGGTTACAATCTATTTTTACGCTGTCTATTCTGCAAATAAATTTTTTGTTGTTTTTAAAGTTATTTTACCACTATTAGATATATTTATTCTTAATTGCCATTTGGACTAAAACTAGTAAGGGTTGCAACGTGAGTTATGGCAACGTTACCCAAGAGCTGTTGTATAAACAAACCTTTATAAATTCTTTCCTTATATATATAAGTTATTTTCCTGAGCTTAACAGTTTAAATCTATTTTAAATGAATCACAGTGTGTTTATTTAAAAAAATTAACGTACATTTATATACATATCATATAACTTATTATATAAATGGATCACATTTCTAATAATGTTCATATCAATTACGTAAACCTTTAACACACATCAAAAGTGACTAAATGTCTTTTATACTTACTATTTATTATAAAAAAAATTGAATATATTTTTCATGTAATAGGCAAAACGTTAATGTGAATACAGCAAACCAACAAGTCTAAAGTTGATATCAACAAAGTTCATTTATTTTTTGGTCTATTTTCCATAAAACATAAACTGGATCAACATTCCAACGAGAGCTGGTATAATGCTAAAAGCAACAGAGCCCGATACTCTACTAAATCCATTAAAAACACCTGCATGAAAAACATATTTTAAAATTGTATTTTAAACTGCTTAGCTATTGAAAACATAATTAAAACAACCTTGAGTTAGCTTATACATTACGCTGCGACTTTAAATTCATTAAACCTACCTTGGTTACAGCCATCTGTTGTGCAGGTGTAGTTGCAATTTTGAGTTGGTTGGAATGGAGAAATAAATTGGGTTACACAAGTAGACCCAATGTTTACACGCGTACAACCTCGTTGAATGTTGCGTGTAAAGCCATTTGCGGATACTTAAATAAAATTGTATTTTGTTATAGACTTATGTCGAATCACATATAAAACATAACATTGTGGTTTGTTACTGAATGGTATCGCTAATTTAAAATATAAACATTTACTTTGCAATCCTACGCTTTTATGGTAATCTCTGGTCACGCAAAATTCTTCATAGGGAAATGTACAGGCGACTTCCGGTGGTGGATTACTTAAACATCTGTCGTAGCCATCAAGAACGTCAGTCATAGGGTCGGTTGCGCACTGGACACAAGTTGGTCGACTTGCTAAACAAATAAAGCAAAACAAGTTATAATTTGATTCTATCTAATATATGCAAATTGCTGTTTTAAAAAGATATTTTAAATTGTTTTTCATGTTCCCTGAAGGAGATAGGTTTTTGATATTTTTATCGGGTAATAGTGTGCAGTTGAGACGTGTTTAAGCTATCTGTTAACGCCGGACTCAAGGACAAATAGCGTCGCATTACTGCGGCTCAAATCCGAAACCTTTCGACACGTAGTCCGACGCCATGAGCAGTTTACCACATTATACCGAAGTGTTAGATTGTTTTCCATATTCCCTTGAGGGTTTTTTTTTGGTTTTTGATATTTTATCGGGTAAGGGTGTGCGGTTGGGACTTTTTTTAAATTAAAATAGTTTATGTATAGTTTATTGTTATACTTACGCCATCCTGTGTTGCAACCATCTGTTGTGCATGACTCTTGACAAGTGTACCTCTGAACATTAGTAATTGATCCAGTTACTGTGGTTGCAGTACAACCAGTCGTAACAGCTGCGGTAGCACAACCTCTTATAACGCTTAACAGCCTGTATCTTGGAACAGCTTCAGCTATTTAATATTAAACCAAAAGTTAACTTTAGTCTTTTGAATAGGGAAGAAGTTTTAAATGTTGTACTATAAAACCTTTCAACAATAATATACCTGAAAAGGACAAGTCAGTTCTTGCAGAAAGATAATATGTTGCATTGAAGACGCAATGAGTTGAGGTCGAAGGACACAAAGTTCGAGCAGATGCAAGATTACATGTGCCAGCACCGGTTGTATCGGAACATTGGACGCAGTATAAACCTTGTGTTTCTGGAGCCGCAACCAATCCGTTAGCTATCAGTTGCAATAAAAATGTGTGCATTTTTATAGTGAAAACACTTTAAATTAAATTTTATTTAATGTTAAAAAAATTAATTTAAGAATCTACGATTAAATTGTTTTCTCTTTGATGCATCAATTAAAAACTGCTAATGTTTTTATATTATAGCAAAATAACAAATTTATGGTTACCTTGACTACCCATGTTGCAATTATTAGTATCACACACAGCTGAGCAAGTGTTTTCTATGTAATTTGCGCCAGCCAAGACTGAGTCAGCTGGAATGGAGAAAAAGCATTCATCTCGATGAGTGTAATCAGCTTGAGTCGCACAACCTCTTGTGACAAAAGTACGAACAATGTTGTTGTCTAAAATTAGAAAAAATTTAGATTATTTTACTTGTTTTCGCCTTAAACTAAATATTATAATATTTATTAAAAAAAAAACTTTAACTACATTTCGTATCACAAACGTTCGCTATTTTAATATTGTTCCTTTTTTAAATGTAATATTTACTAAAAAAACGACCTATACCTAATAGTAATTGAGTAGTGGTGTAGGCACAATATCCTTGCATCGTGTCATCCTCTGGGCAAGGGGTTCCAACGTAGGTTCCGTCTGAACATGTTGCACCATCAACTTCGCTGTTACATTGAGCACATGATCTATACGTTAGGGTTGCCACTGTATTTTTAATAGAATTTTTAGTGTTAGTACAATTACGACAAACCGGAAAACAAAAAAGCGAAATTAAAAGTCGGGATGATAATAGAAATAAGTTAACTATAACGTATAAGTGATGGATAATACGTTACTTACTGGCTGCAGTAGTACAGTCTGCTCCAGTCAAACCGGTTGGACAAACACAAACCCCCGTAAAATAGTTGCAATATCCCGTTCCGCAAGTGGAAGAACATGGCGTAAAGGATGCTGAAATTAATAAAAACAAAAAATAACAATTGGCATTTTATAAAAAAAACTGCACATTATAAACAATTTACTTACTGTCGGTAATACTATTGCACAATTGTGTTGTACACGGTTGGTAGCATGTTGTTGTGTCGGTATCATTTCCAGATGTTGTTAGGTTAGAAACGCAATCAGTTCCAGGAACTCCTGTGGTATTGGGATCGAAATCTGAAGCTCCGTTCATACAGTCTCTTGTAATTGAAGAAATCAAACCTATAAAATTGTTAATAAAAAATTTATCGGTTTATGAACACAAAATTATATGTTAGAATAAAATATATTTTCTAACAATAATACATAATCTTTAAGGCTATTTAACTTTTAAACTACATTAGTTCATGTACAAAACACATAATTTTTTAAACAAAGTCTCTTTACCGTCCCGTAGTTCAAATGTTGTCCCGCAGTATCCATTTGCAGAGATATCACAAGTAACGTTCATGCTTGTCAGGGGTGCATAACATGTATTTGCAGCAGCGTTGGGTGCTGAAGGGTAGATAAAAGCTGCCATGCAAGAGTAGCATGATACGTTCTGGGATGACACTACGTATAAAAATAGAATGTTTTACTTTAAATAACTTAATTAACAAATACTTTAAACAAATTAAAAAAAAATTTAACTTAAATTAAATCCTTTTAATATAAAAAATTAAAAAAATTTTTTTAACAAAGAGTTATAATTTTATAGGTTTTTACCTGCGCCTAAAAACAAACTAAACACAATAAATATCGCGGTATACTTCATATTTTTTATTACCAATTCTTGTTTATAAAAAAAATCAATTAAAAAATTTAAAATTTTCTGTAAGTAATAAAAACTTAATTTAAAAAATATCTAAATTTTACTTCATTCAACTTCAATATAAAACCATAACGTCTTAACTCAAATTATTTTAAATGAGCATTACCTGCATTTATATAGATAGCTTAGTTGCTAAGTAACTCAAAAATCCACGACCTGTTATTTTTAAATTACATAGCAACAAAATATGACTTCTGTGTAGCTATTGCCTTAGAAGCGGTTTTAAAAATAGGGGTTTTCGTAAGCCCTGTTATAAAGGAAATAAAAGCATAAATGGGTATGTGAAATAGTGGATATTTATCTACCGATGCGTTACCTATAGGGGTATTGTTATCTATATACGCTATAGTGTTCGTAACGCAAGAAAAATTCGGGAACTCATTGATATGTTGAAATTAATATTGTTTCATTTAAAAAAAAAACAGTTAAAATCCATATAGGATAAAGGATTAAAAAAACATTTTAGGTTGTTGAAAAAATAAAAATTGGCCTAAAACAACATTTTCTTTACTTTTTTAATCGGAAGAACAAATAGTTCTCGAATGGAATTTTTAACCTGCGTCGTCGAAACAAAGCCCATAATTTAAAATTTCCTCTAACAAAAGCATCGTCTTTATTACAACAACAGGTTATTATAATGGCAAGTGACTTTATAAGGGCCCACGCCTTTTGGACTAAAAGATAGATCAATAGCAACGGTCTTCTTATTATAATAACCACATACAAACAAAAATTTCTGAAAAAAACGCCAAATGTGTCTTTTTAAAGTAGTTAATGAAAAATATTTGGGCTAACAAGTTTTTTTTTCCTTTCCAACAAGCGGTGGGGATTTTTAAAAATTTTTTTAGTCAAAAATTAGTCAAAAATTCTTGTTAAGCTTTTATGTTGCAGTTTTTGTAAATTTGTATTGTAAAAAATTTGTCATTTAAATCGGGTACACTGATTCTGTATAATTAATCTAATATACAAGTAATTTTTGGCCTTTTTAAATTCCTACAATTTTGGCATAAATTCAATACAATTTAATTATTTTAAATATTAAAAGTTTTAAATTTATTTTGTTTGCTAAAGATTTCTATGTTTTTGTTTTCTTGAATATGTTTTAGGTTTTTGAGACCTTTACATATCTTTAATTTCAGTGACCAAATAGAATTATAGAGATTTAAACAAATGTTAATTTAATTAAATAATAACATGATCAAAATAATGACATAAAATATAAAGTATTTGGTTTTTATTTAGTTCGTAGCCAATCATTTACACTCAAGAATTAAAATTTAAAGAAATGAACGACTTGTTGGCGAGATAGGCCGTATCGATAAACATAAAAACAATGTACTATGTAATAAATACAGAAGATCCCATTTGTTTTGGGTCACTGTAACAATGGAAACTTAAGGCGACTGTTGAAAACCCCTCTGTTTCTGTTAACGTCGTACAAAGAGTAAAACCGTTACTGGAGTAATTGTATACATGCGTGGTTGCTACAACAGAGCAGGTACTAAAAATAATCCAGTTTTCTAGATTTTTTTGCCACCGCGTCCATGTGATTTTTCACATCTGTGATGTTGTTTTTCATATTTCTTAGCAACTCGCTGACGACTATGTGGTAATTAAACGCCAGGTAGTGCGTCATTTGAACATACATCGAAAGTTTTGTATAAACTAACAAATACACTCGTGATAATTTTGTAACTTTATACATTTCTCTCCTATGTAACAAAAATATTATTTTGGTGACTTTTTTCAACAGCTATATACATTTTTAAATGCAAAGCATCATCATGATTGGTTTATTAATTTGCAAAGGCTGCGACTTTTAAACCAATAGGTTACCATATACTATAATTATTAAATACATCTGGTATTCTTCGGGTTATGAGCCAAAATGTTTCAATTGTAAAAGTCATAGCATTGCCACATAACCACATTTTGACAAAAACAATTTTATACGCTATATTAAAATCTAGTTTTATTTATTTTTAACTTTTGAAAATCGTTAGATTTATTAGTTCAGAACTTTGTTGTAGATTTATATTTACCCCTCTGCACCGTCTCTGAATCGCTTCTAAATAAAATGTTTACCATATGGTGGGGCTGTTGTGCCAAACAATGTATTTCTAAATGCATAATTATTTTCTAAGTTCGGTAGTGTGGTTAAGCGGTCATGGCAGCGGAATACGACCCGAAAGGTTTCGGGTTCGAGCCGCACCATTGCTACACTATTCGCCTTTAAACCTGGCTTTTACGGATACCTTAACGTAACAAGATCATATCCTTCTCTAATTCATATACAAAAACCTATTCCTTAATCGGATATAAATAAATAATAAGTATCTTCAGTAGTATTTTATGGCATTGGATTCGTAGTAGAAAGGTTTCGAGTTTGAGCCGCACCAAGACCGCGCTATTCACCCTATAGTCAAACGTTAACCGATGATCTAACCATGTAATATTTTTATGTTTTGCAAAAAATAAAAAAGTTTAACACTTTGATAAAATGAAAAGGAGCTAGCAGTAGTCTGGTATTAATTTGTGTATTTTTTATAAGTAATCCATTTGCGAATATTGATTTTATACTGACTGCTTACTGAGATCGATTCAATAGGTGATAATTGTTTTTGTTAGCTTTGGTATTGCATTGTTTTGTTTTTAATTCTTAACCCATACCTTTTGTTTGGTATTTTATACCATTGCAACAAAAATGCTACTAAACATGAAAGAACAACGTTAAATGGAGGCATTCCATTTTTAAACGTTAATGTTAAGAAAACAAAAAAAATAAATTGTGAATTCAAATGACGTTAAGATTAAAGTATTAAGCGAATATAAATAGATTACATATAAGCTAAAAGTAATGGTGGATATCTAGTGAATAAAAGTGATCACGTGCTTAAACAATGTACCAGCGCGCGAACTGTGTTGAGTGCATTACGGGTAAGATTTTACATTGTGCTTTTGTGGAATGTATGTGAATCGTTCTCTTTTCAACCTGTCACTAAAAATTCAAAAGGTTATAACTCAAACAGAAACAAAAAGTTTAGCTCAAGAATAATCACTGATCAAGCTAAAAGGGTGGCATACAAAATTAATTTCTCTGCCGAAGAAAACAATGTTAGGATATCAACTTTAAATAACTATATCAAACATGATAATAAAGTGTAGGTTAGAGCGATTAGAAAAAACGCTTGACTGCAGATTGGGTGGTACCTTTGTTACTAAACAGAAAGTGTGTAAAGCAAGTTATTATCTTACATTCAGAGCAATAAAATATTTACACAAAAACCTTATTCAGTTGGGAATTGATACTTATTGAAATATATAAAAACTATTCTAGGCAACATTGTTTTGTTGAGAGTTAGGTGGCAGTGGTTTAAATCATAAGTTTAATTTAAAATGGTCTAAACAGTTTGTCTCATTGGCCTATAGCTTAAGGAACCGTACATAAAGACCCGTAAACAACGTTTTCTTTTATATATGTACAAACGAAAAGAATGAAGTTACAACAACGTCTATACGGGCACTGCTTTTATAAAGCGTTTAAATTAAGACTGGTTCTTAAATATCGTCAATCAAGAATATTGTTAAATTTTTTTTTTAAGTATTAAGATTAGGGACTACGCTGGTTTTCGCAATAATAAACCTGGGTTTAGTAAAATTAGTTAGCAAAAAAAGAAAGAAAGCATGATATAATTGACAATCAATATTAAGTTAATTTTCTTTAAGGTTAAAATTTTAATATGTGGAAATTAAGGAAGGTTTTTTTTAACATTTTCCGAAGAAATATTATTTGTTATTTATTCATAATAACTGGACTGTATTGCTTTCATGTAAAGGTAAATTTTCTTTAAAATAATATGTTACTTGATGTTTGGGTTATGCGAGTAATATATCGTTTCATTTAATAATGTATGGACGGTTATTTGGCTTGCTGCGAAAGGCTCTGCATATGCGTGTATTCAGTGTATTATATAAATGCAACATTTAAATTCAGATCGAAGATTTGCGCAACCTTGTAATACGATTGACGTTAACATATGATATAGACCGTCTTGATAAATTTACCATTGACCCACCTCAATCAGATTTCCCGATTTTGAACATCAACACAACTAAAAGAAACTGCCCACCATTTCCAAAAAACCTACAGGTTAATAAAATCAAATATATATTTGTAAAAAATTAACAATTTACCCTTACGAAAAGTCCTGGAATTTGTATTTGTTTAGGGCCAAATCAAATACAATTTTAATAAAAAACCTTGGAGTATGACGGAAACTTGGACAAAAAACAAAAACATAAAACCGGGAGGGTTGTTTATTCCATCCATGTGTGAAGCAAATTGGAAGGTTTGATTAATAATTTAAAGGCAAAATAAGTTAACAATATAAGTACAGCAGCTTTATAACTTAATTTATTTAGGTTGCTATAATTATTCCGTATAGGAATCGACTTAAGCATCTTCAATATTTTTTGCAATATATGCACCCTATACTACAACGACAGCAACTACATTATAGAATATACGTCATCAACCAGGTAATTTAAGTAGGCACGTACAAAACATATAATCGAAAATCCTAGGTAATGTGAACAAAAGTATTTCTATTTAATTTATTGAACGGGTTATATGTTACACTAACTGGTGGTTATCATAGACCCATTGTAGGCACAAACTAAAGAAAAATATTTTGTTTTATCTACAGTTCGGTAACGGTTTATTTAATCGTGCAAAATTAATGAATGTGGGTTTCGTCGAATCCCTTAAAGACGAGAATTTTGATTGCTTTGTTTTTCACGATGTGGATCATATTCTAGCAAACGATTACGCGATGTACTCATGTCCGAAAGCGCCTCGACACTTGTCTCACATTGTTGATAAATACAATAGCATTCTTCCATATTCACAAATGTTTGGTAAACAATATGTTTCACTTTTACATTGTTAAGTCTGCGTGAATTGATAACTTTATTTATAAAAAATACATTAAAATTTTTTTTTCTGTTTTTAAGTTTAATTATCTTGTTAATGTTAGGAGGCGTCTCGCAGCTTACTAGACTTCAATTCGAAAGAATTAATGGCTTTTCTAATACTTTTTGGGGCTGGGGAGGTGAAGACGACGATATTTATAGAAGAATAACGAGCGAAGGAGTGAGAATAAGAAGATATCCAAAAGATATTGGCGTGTAGGTTAAAAGCAATATAAGATAGCAATAGTTTAAATCAATAACCTGCACGATTTTTTTGTAACGTGTTTGATAATTGACACTGTTATGTTCGTTAAGTATAAATTGTAACTGGAAAGGTCGGTAGGCCTGTTTAACTATTAAATTGACTATCAGAAGTGATTTTTTTTAATTGCCTTAAACAGTTATCAAGCCATTCCTCATATACGAGATATTGGGAACGAAGACAATGCAGCAAGAATTTTAAAAATTGACAACACTGTGTTAAACATGGATTTTGACGGGTTAAATACGTTAGTTTATAAGGTAGAGAGAGTTTTAAATTATTAATTGTGTAAATGATTAATTCATACTTTAATATATATAAATATAAACCATTTTTTTAATTTTTCAGGTCAAAAAAAGGACAAACTTAAGACTCTATACCAATATAACAGTTGATATTACGGAAGGTTTTCATCAATACGTTTTGGATCCATGGTTAACAGCATCTTAATAAAACATTCGTTTTAACGAATTTGTTATAAGAATAAAGACAAGATGTTGGTGGTGCAAGTTTTAAAAAAATGAATTGGATGAACGGTTGTTCTTTAAAAATGTCAAAATATTTGAAATTAGTCAGTTGAAATTTTCTCCAGTCTAGTTTTTATTGTTTATTTTATAACGTTTTCTATCTGACGCTAGTTTTTAATTTTTGTTTAAATTTTCACTAAGGAGTTGGTCTGCAATCTTAATTTGAAACCTTGTTTAAAAAAAATTGAAAACGAGTTTCGTCGTCTTAAGTAGATTCTGACAGGCACGGTGTTTTAAAATATTTATGAAGGGCGAAATGGGGTAAAATTGTGGCTTTTAGGTTTCTACATCTTTACGTGTGTTCATCATCAAGTAGATCAAAGGCATCCGAGAGACTGGTACTCAGACAGTTTTAGTTACTGGGGTCTTCGATTTATTAAACTGGTGGGTAGGTGTACTTACATATTAGAATCCATTTTTATGTCGTACTTTTGGAACATTTAACTTATATCGGTTTTCCTTCTATATAAAAATATTACTTAGCCTAAATATATCGCGCATACACTTACTAGCCATATTTATAACAGTCTGGATGTTATTAATTTATTTCTTACGGTATGCTAAGGTTATTTTTTAGCAGACAATAAATACACTTTCAACTAAATTAACCTTTTTTTCAAATAAAATTGCCTAAAATTATTACGAAGTTGCTTTATTTATAATATTTTTTATATAAAACTATGTTGATTAAAAAATTTAATTAAAAGAACAAAAAGAGTTGTAAAAAAAAAGAAATTTGATTTAAAGGTGTCTGTAATAAAACATCTAACAAAAAATAACAAATATTAAATTTCCCACGCTAAGGTCACAACCCCGACAATGCGGAAGTAGGACTCGGCAAAATTGAAGCACTGCGATCTTTTTCGAGTTGGCCCCAAGACCGAAGCTACCTGCATTTTTGTCCATGTGAAAATCCCCCTATAGTAAAAATGGTGCGTTATATTATCATTTTAACTTTGCTTTATACCTTATTTATAAATTATAATTAGAAAATCTTACGTTTTTTCCCTAGTTAAGGCGATTTATGTGGATATAAAAACTACTTTTGAGTTTGTAAACTGTTTGGAGAGGTGTTATTATTGATTTTTTTTTAAATGTTTTGATTGATATGATTTATTAATTATATAAAACTGTTCTTTTTTAGGGATTCGTCAAAGTTCTCAAAAACAAGGCGTATTTTAAAAGATACCAAGTTAAATTTAAACGACGTAGAGAAGGTAAAACTGATTACTTTGCTCGAAAACGTTTGGTTGTTCAGGATCGAAATAAATACAACACTCCAAAATATCGCATGATTGTAAGATTTACAAACAAGGACATTGTCACTCAGGTAAGACAAATAAGGCCAACATATTTTTGTTTTTTTTTATTAAAATTTTGTTTATAAATTTGGCAAGTTATGTTAACATTAAGATATTTATATGTTAATATGTAAATGGCTTGTTACATGAGCATTCAGGCATTGGTAATTAGTTAGTTTTATTTTTAAAACGACTGTTAAGTGAGTGACATTTTGCTTGAAGTAAAAATGTCTTAAGTTGTTCTATTAATCAGAAAATAATAATTTATTTTGTTCTTCCTGCTGATAGAAATAGTTTCTATTATTAAAGTAGTTATACAAATGCCTTAAAAATGATGCAAACCTTTTAAGTAAATTTTATATTTTTACTTTAGATAGCGTACGCTCGTATCGAAGGAGACGTGGTCATTTGCTCTGCTTATGCTCACGAACTTCCAAGATACGGGGTCAAGGTCGGGTTAACGAACTATGCTGCTGCTTATTGTACAGGATTATTACTCGCCAGAAGGGTATGTTTATCATAAATATATATTCTGTTTAAAAACAACTTATTTTGGTTTGTTGTGTTATAGTATTGCCACTTTTTATTTTATAATAACAAAAACATTTTGTAATTTAAAAAAATTAGTTATATTATATATATAATATTGTATTTACAGAAATTTAAGTAAATGAATTAGTTATATTAACATTTAAGCTTTGGTGGGTTAAGATTTGTTGACCATTATTTGAGGACTATATATATATTTTTTATTTTGTTTTTTGGCGCATTGATAAAAGTAAATAATAAATACGATAAACAATTAATATTACAACAATGCGACGGGAAAAAATGACAAAATCAATTTAATGATTTAAAACATGCCAAAAGTAATAATGTTTATACAAAGATTTCATAGTACATTATGGCATGGTCACCAAACCCAGTATATATAGATTATATTAATAATAAATGCGATAAATAAAATACATTTTACAGAATATACACCAAAAAAAATAAAACTATAACAAAGGAGTGACGAAATAACAAAATAAAATTGTACGAAAAAAAAGGAAAGTTACGACACATATATATATTATATTCTTTTATTTAGCTGTTGAACAAATTTGGTTTGGATAAGATCTATGAGGGACAGACTGAGGTGGATGGAGATGAATACAATGTGGAAGATATAGAGGATCAACCTGGTGCATTCAGGTGTTTAGGTTTTAAAAAATTGAAACCTACCAAAATATCTTGATGTTACTATAATAATTTTTGAAAAACTCGTTACTAAGATAAACGTTGTGTTTGGTAATTGAATGTAAATTTATTTAAAAATGTTGTAAAAATGTTGTAAGCCAATTGGCATTTTGTACTAACTGTCAGGACTGTTTTATGTATTTTATCACAGAGCTTACCTCGATATTGGATTGGCACGAACCACCACTGGAGCTCGCATCTTTGGTGCAATGAAGGGAGCAGCTGACGGTGGTTTGGACATTCCACACTCCATGAAACGCTTTCCTGGTAATTTATTTTTGTTTGATATATACATTTTTAAATGTTTTAAATTATTTTTTAGAATTTATTTGGCATCAACAATTTTGTTAGCGTGTGTTTTCATACTATATAGTCTAGTGTAGTAATTTGATAATTTATTAGGATTCGATGCTGAGACCCAGGAGTTTAGTGCTGAGGTTCATCGAAATCACATCTTCGGTCAACATGTAAGTAATTACATGAAGACATTGGAAGATGAGGATGAAGAGGCTTACAAGCGGCAGGTATTGCATTATCCTTAACTTATTTAAGTTCTGCTAATGTTTTTGTTTAGGCACCACTTGGAGTGCAATATTTTGCTACCCCAATTGAAATAAAATTTCAATATTTTTGGAATATTAAGAAAATCTTATGTTTAAAGGTATTTTGTTATTTAGTTTTCCCAGTATATCAAGAACGGGATTGCAGCTGATGCTGTTGAGAATATGTACATGAAGGCTCATGCTGCTATTCGTGAAGATCCAACCCCGAAACCTAAGGTGGAGAAAAAAGTCACCAAGAAAAGGTAAAGCATAAAAAACCACAAAAAAAAATTATATCACATCTGGTTTTCTTTATTTTCAAACAATAATTTTTATGTAAATTTTTTAGGTGGAATCGTGCAAAAATGTCCTATGCACAGAAGAAGGACAGGGTCAGGCAAAAGAAGGCTTCTTACTTGCGAGCACTTCAAGCCGGCGATCAATAAAAATATTACAACAACTACATCACATCTTAAATACATTTTGCTGTATTTTAATGTATTGTTGCTAACTTAAAATCCTGACGGATTTATTACTATAAAAAAGCAAAAAAAAATATAATTGTATTTTTTGATGTTATGAAATCAAGTAAAGGTTTTGTTTATTGTTATTATTAGGTTTAGTTTAAATATAGATAAAACTGTTCAGACGCATTCAAGACGCATTTCAGGTCATTAAGGCCACTGATCTCATGCTATAGCGCCCTTGAGTAAGGCGCTATAAACGGTATAAACCCCTGCTGAGCCAGCACTTAATCAGCAGCATAATTACCGGGCAATTATAATCTATAATATCCCAAACTGCCACAGGCAACTCGAGACTGGGTCGGAGTAACTTATGTTACTCTATGTTTAAGTCGCGCATTTGACATTCCCACATCGAGGATAAAGATATATACAAAAAAAAGGTATAAATAAAAAAAGTTTTGTTATAATTTAAATATTTTTAAAGCTATTTTTGTATTTGTCTGGTTTTTCGAGCGTTGATAAATAATAAGTTATATAATAAATTTATAATAATGCGACGGAAAAAATAACAAAATCAATTTAATGATTTAAAACATGCCACAAATGTTAATGTTAACATAAATTTTTTAAGTATATTATGGCATGGTGACCAAACACATGAAAAACTACAAAAAAAACACGAAATAATGCTAAAAAACAAGCATGACATACTAATTTAATTTTCATTTTTAATTTTTGCGATGGTTTAATTAAATTTTTAAATTATGATTTTTTATTTGTTTGAAATAATGAGGATAAAAATGTAACAGCTGCCAAATTTGGTCACAGTTCGTTTATGACTGTCACCGTATTCACAGACTGTCTTGAATTTTTTAGGAAGAAATAAAACTGATAAATGTCTTTTTGTTGACCAGGTTCGTATGATTACTAGGTATTTAAGTTTACAAACTGAAACCGTAAAAATCCGCGAAAATTTATCTTTATTTAAAATGTATTTTTGTCAGCGTCCATATATTCAGATGTTCGCTAGGTGTTTTATTGCGTAATAAAAAATCAGGTTTATGTTTAGTTTGAATATGAAATGTTCTAAATTTTGTCAATGTCAGTCATCTATCTATAATATTTGTATGTTGGACCCCAAAAAAAATCTTTAGCTACCGTATCTGTAAGCTTTAATAGTATATATATTATCTTATTTAAAATTACTAAAATAATAATTGCCAACTCAACTAGCATGTGATGTAGCCTATTTTTTGTAAGATTGCCATTTTTTGTTTTTTTAAAAACATTTTACAGGCAGACAGTTTGATAAATATTTGGTATCGGTTTCTATTAGAGGTTCAAATAACAAAAATTTTGCTGGATATGTAGGGCTATGTTAATTAAAACTGTCATGGTTGATTTTTATGGTAACTGTATAATCGTACTTTATAACAGTCTTAAAATTTCAAGGTGAACTGATTGTTAATTTTACATTTACAATGTTAACATAACATTGTAACAAATGATTAGGTTTTTTCATATTTTAACATTTATAAGTTTTGCCAACATGCTATATTATACTCTGTATATACAGTCTGTCTTTTATTTTATTTTTTTGATAAAAATACTTACATACATATTTTACTGGTTAACATTTAGGTTAATTGTTAAAGTTTTTATTCATCTCCTTTTTATTATCTCGGTTGTTATTTCTGTTGAAAATTTTTTATTTAAAAAATTAGAGTGAATATTTAATAGCTTTACCAGCCTAGTATTTTAAATATATATATGAATATAAAAAATAAAAACAGTTTTTGTGAAAATATATATATATATATTTTATATGAAATGTAAAAAAATTAAATTTGAAAACTAATTTGTGACTTAAAAGCATTGTGATTAACATAAATGTTGGATTATAACAGCACCTACATAGAATGTTTGGAATGTTCTATAAAAGTGTGCAGTGTGTGTTTTTGCCGTCTCATAATGATAGTTTTTATTGGGAAACATGTAATTAGGTTAGTAATATGTAATTTTCCACTAAACACAACATATTTGAAATAATTTACATTTAATTGCTAAAATAAATTTAAACTTTAGAATAAAACAAAAATGTTAATTGATTACTTAAGTTATTTTATAGCTAGTCTTAAAAAATAAGTTTCATTTTATTTGTATTTTAATTATATAGCCTTATGGGTGATCATGGGTCGCGTGTTTAGTAATTTGCTTAGTATATATAAAGATAACATTATTGGTTTAAAAAATAACTTATTTTAAAGTGTATTGTCAAGTTAAGTGTTTGATCAGCATAATATTATGATTCAAACACATAACCACAAATTTCTTTTGAGGTATTATTCTTATCTTTGCTTAAACATTCAACTTTTTGGCCAGGATAAAAGCTTTGTTTGCGAGAAATAAAGTCGTATTGTTCATGTTAGCAGAAAGTATTCCAACTCAAAAGGGTTGTATTGACGCAAGGTCTTTTTGTTAGCCTACTGTCGTATATTATTTCCCCTTATGTACACGCTTAACAATATGCCACAGTTGTGTATTTGCCGAATTTAAAGTCATTATTTGCGTATCGTTATACAGATCATTTATGAGCGTTCGGTCTCTGGTATTTTTTTTATCAGCAATAAAAATATAGAAAGCATTTAACTACGTGCGATAAACGGTTAAAGCGATAGTAAAAGAATTTATGTTTTGATTTGTACAGAATCTTAACTTAGAATGATACAATTTGCTGATTTTGAGTAACTTTTAGTGGCTGATATTCTACCCAGACAGTTTTGTTAATTTATTCGAATTCGAACCAGATTTATGAGTAACCTTTTATTGCTAAAACGTGATTGAATTATAGTACATTTCGACAAAGGTGACTAAAAAACAATATTTTTGTAAAATGCAAATTTTTGTGTGGCCCGTAAACAAAATATTACAATTGTCCATTAATAATAATTATTATTCTGCTCAGTTCCGACGTTTTTCTGTTCGCAATCGTACAATTAAAACATTAATTTCTATTTTTGACAGTGTTTGTGGCCTGCATTTTTGCAGAAATATATAGGTAAACATGTCAATTCACTTTTTAATTCAGTTTAGTTTAAAGGTTTTGGTTAAAAATGCGAAAATTAAATTGTAACCAGTAGGCCTCCTGCGCGAGATTTAGCATTTCTTGAAAACTTAAATGTCTGGCCTAGTTTTAATTTCGCCCTCGTGATTAGTTTAATAGATTTCAAGGTTGTAATTACTGTCTATTACGACTTTTAACCTTTTAAAACACGTGTCATGTCCACCAGCAATTAAAAGTAGTGCCCTTTTAAATATTGCTCCACGCGTTGTCATTTATTCAAGGGCGTTAAGACAGTTCATAGATCGCCCAAAAACGTGATTTTTTTAGGTGTGCCGCTTTTAATAAATCGCCAGTCGATTTACGAGCTAAATAGTTTGAATTTTTTTTAAGTATGTCGTTATCAGTTTGGCTGTAAATCAATTCACTTTTGTTTTGTAATCGAAGTTGAATCTCTAGTCTGTTTACATTAGCCCGTTTAGCACTTACTGGTTAACACTTACCAAAACTTCTAACGACGTTTTACGTTTTTTGAGGTCACTTTTTTCGGCACGATTTTGTGATTGTAGAAAGTTGTTTTAAGCCTAAATAGAATGAGTTGTACAAGAGAGATGTGTTGCACTTTTAGAACCTAGTGAATAATCAAAAGCGTAATAATATAAAAATAAAGTTATATGTGGTTGTAGCCTAGGTAAAACATTGTTAAGATAGATTATCAGAATTTTGAAACGTTGTGTAAAAGGGTATTTATTTTATGTATTGTGATACATTTTAAACATGTGTGCGCGGCATTCGATGTCATCATTTCTTTAAAATAATTTCGGTTCAGTTTGTACCCTTTCTCCCCTACGAGTCATAACAGGCAGTTGTCGCGAAAGATCAAGTGATGACGTCACAAGTTGGGAGTGTGTGTGCGTGTGCACGCGCGAGTTCTTGTTACGCGCAGACTGACTTTAAAGCGCTCACAGTCAGTTTTTACTCGGTCGAGTAGTAGCCGCCGTACAACGTTATACTTTTAATAATTGTTTTTAGACCGAAGTGTGGGAAGAGTTTAGCTTGAACGACTGGCAAATTTAGGGTGTTGAGTTACGTTTCCCGTTTCTTAGCCAGGAAGTGTACAATTAGATATCACCATATTCTGTGTATTTATAACTGGCCTCTTTTTCAAACTAGTAAGAGTAACTTAGAGATAATAAAAGCCTTTGTAACATCAGTAGCCAATAACGTAATTTAACAAGCTGGTTTTGGAGAAGGTTTGTGCTTAGTTGTTTTGGGGTTAATTGTCTTTGTTTCCTTACAATAATGTGAATCTATTTATGAATGAGGTTTATTATGTAATTTAATTCTATTGTTTTAGTGAACCTATATAAGGGCAAATTACCTCAGACTGGTTGGTGATTAATGTTAGTATTTACTTTGAAGACAAATAATGTTTTACAGTTTTTTATACTTAGTTCAATATCTTAACACTTTTACTTCTGAATTAGTTTTGTTTAAAATGTATTGGTTGGTTAATATTTTATATATTTAAAAATTGTTTTAAAACACAATTTATTAAAAGTCAAATAGGTTTAGAAATTCTAACATTTTGTATTTTGTTTTACAGCAACTTTTCAATTTAACTGATAATTCGCCAAATTTTAATAAGTTTTAAGTAAATTTTTTACAATTTTTGAACTTTGAACACAAATTTCTGTACTGCTTTAAACTCAAATGAAGAACAGTATGGGAATACATCATTCTTCTTTGCGTTGCGATCGAATCACATTGTCAGTCCAAAATTGCTTTGGTTTAAGGGATTCTACCACAAACTATGAAACTGCAAACGGAACTACAAATAAAAATGTTGAAAATGACGAAAAAGAAACTCACCTTATAAAAACAAGAAAACGGTCGAGTAAGAGAATATCTTGTGCTCGAGAAGGGTGTTGTATTAAATCAAAAACCACAGACAGCGACGATTTTGCATACAACTTGTGCAGTAAAGATTCCACTTCTTCAGTTTCACAGGTTAGTTAACACTTTATAAATTTTTAGGGGATTTTACAATGCCATTTTTTACATGGCTTCACTTTAAACACTATATGACATTTTGTGTTTAAAAAAAAGTGTACCAGTTATGATATTGCAGAATTTATTAATTTATATTGACGTAAAATATTTAGTAAAAATTAACACTTTTACTATTGACATAGGTCAACATTTTACAAGTCTTAAATGCTAATTTTGTTTGTTTACAGACAGACGTAAGTGATTCGGCTCCTAGTGTAGTCACAAGTTCAAAAATCAGCAGTGAAAACCATGTTTGTATTGGTAACCAAACTTGCCAGACCATAACTTGTAATAACACTATAAGTAAGACTAATGAATTTCAAAATGGAGTTATTCAGAATGGGGTTATTATGATTGATTCCCAGCCCCAAAGTTTATCAACCATGGACACTTTGGTGCACACGTGTGGTGAAAACGAAACAAAAACTGTGTTACACCCTTCATCTACTCAAGAACAATACATTTTAACAAATCATATAAAAACCGAAGAAAAGTCTTATTTAAATAACAATGGTAGCTGCAAATGCGAATCTAACACCAAAACTCTACTAAACAACAAACAGTGTTTAGACAATACCAATAAAGTTAAAACCAATGATGCATATATTTCTCTAAATAACGAAGAAAAGAATACCGACCTAAAAGGTAATTTTAACAAATATTTTATGTTTTTTATATAATAAATTTTTGAAGTTCTAACATTTTGGCACATTAATTTATACACATACTCTTCTGTATTAAGTAACGCTACCTGTGCAGTGTTAACTTTGTGTTTTAATTATATTTATAATTTTTCTTATTTTATTCTTTATATTAGTGTATATACATAATGTAAATCATTAATATTTTTTTAACTTTATCGTTTTAGTTTAAATGAACTAATTAAATTAGTCGCTATTGCTAACCTGGATATATTTTTATTTTACAGAAGAAAAAACTAATAACGAATGCAAAGAAGTTGTTTATTTTCGAAACTTAATTCTAACAGAAACAAATCGACTAAATATTTGTATTGAGAAATGGTCAAGGGTACTTATGGAAGATAAGCAGGCCCCGAAATGCCCAACAGAGAGTAAGAAATTATTAAACATTTGTTCAACAATTTTTTCTTTTATTTAACTTATGATTGTAATTGTAATTATAATTAGTAGTTAATTACTAAGAACTTAATCTCTTTTTTTTAATTTAATTTATTAATCACTCACATAAAAACTTTATATGGTTTTTGTCTAATACCCTATTTAGTAAGCAGTGTTTAAATTTTATTGTTACTGGATCAACAAATATTAAATAAGATTAGATGGTTAGCTTATATATTTGTATTGGAAAGTTTTCAATATCTTTTGCCTAAACCATTTTTTTAAACGGGCTAATTTTTATTTTTTCATTGTTAATAACTATTTTTAAAAATATTGATTTGGTTTAAAGTTTGTGATGAGATTAGAACCGTGATTGGCCAATCCAGACTTGTTATTTCGGAAAGGTTTACTCAATTCTCCTCATTGGTTGATAGAGCAAGCGGAAAAACCAAATCAGCCACCGACGAATTACCTGTTCTTATATCAGATCTTCAAGGTTTTTGGGATATGATTTATTTTCAGGTAAAGAGGGTTTTATTGTAACTAACTTGATCTTTTTTAAAATATTTACTTTTTAGTTTATGCATATTTTTTCAATTTTTGTGCATTAAATCATTATTTTACGAAAATGTTCTTCATTTATTAGGTTGAAGATGTTTTAAAAAAATTTGAAGCTTTACGAAAACTGGAATCTAATCAATGGCAAAATGCCAGTCCAAAACTTCAAATAAAAACGGAAAATAAGCAAACTAGTGTAATAAAAAAGAAAACAACACAAAAGGTAAAACATTTAGCTGGCTATATAGAAACATTTGAAGCAGATTTTTAAAATCAATTTTTTGCTGATGATGTATTATTCCTAATTATCTTATTCATTAACATAAGTTGATGATTTAGTGCTAAATGTAACTTTCCCACATGTCATATTTTCCTTTTATGTATCTCTTGGGACGAATGATTATCTAAGTTGTATAAATCAATTATTTAAGAATATGACTTAGTAAAAATGTTTTTATTAAACCACAATCGAATCTTAGTCTTTTAAAAAATGTTTCATCTTAATTAAACCTTATGTTTATTTGCTTGATTAAATGATTGATATAATAATTGGATTATATAATCAAAACTTTTTTAAGTAGTTTAGAAATAATTTAGATTTATTTTTTTTAATTCAGAAAAGTCCACCAAAAAAAACTGTTAGTGATGAGGATAAAAAACGGCGAGCAGCTGCTCGGAAACGATTACTTGAAGCACGAAAAGCAATGAATCAACGAAAACAACAAAACGACACAAACACATCAGCAAATGAAAGTGTCGGTAAAACAGACAATAACGATGAAAATGTTTTTTCTACAGGGCCAAATGAAACCAGAACCGAGCCTATAAATACTTCTTGTTCTGGCTCAGTTGTTTCTTTAACCAATCCAGCAGCTGATTCACCGCTATTGTCTCAAATTCCCTCAGCATCAGAGCTAGTTCATTAACACTAGCATTAAATCTTCATTCAACCACTTGTCCCCAGTATTATTAAAGCAATCTATATTCACACTCTGGACCGAATCTCTTAAATGTTACTTTGGCTCAGAGTTGTGTGCAATATTATACTTAACAGGTGCAGGAGTCGTTCATTCCAAGCATAGTTTACCTATTTTCTATTTGTTAGGTTAATTATAGTAAAGTCAGTTTTCTGCTAGGCACAATTTAGATAAAATTAATTCGGTTGGGACATTCTTAAACAAAATTCCGGGATGTGCAAGTTTTTCCTATTTTGGGTCAAGATTTTCTTAAGCTGCATGCTTAAAAACCTTATGGGTGTTATTTGTTACTGCTATGTTGTATTAAAACCACTTAACGTGTTGATTGGCAGTATTAAACACTTGTTTTTTTCTCAAGACCGTTTTTTTTCCTCAAGACCTTATTAATTTAACAAAATGGTATTGTGTGGGCTGTTATAGAATATAAGTGTTAATACTGATTCAACTTCGTATTAAACCTTATATATATATATTTCTAACTAGTTTCAATTGACTCGCAGACCCCTTCAGGCCTTTCTCTTTTGCTTTTTTCACTGTGCGTGAATACGTTGTTACCTAACCGTTAGTTGGCGCGCCGGCGCTGGTCGTTGGTATCTAATAAACCCAACGACTAAACGTGGACTAATTCTATCAATTTACATTATTTCTCAGAAGAATTTTTGCTATGATTTAAATTAGCGTCTAAGCTATATATAATTAGTTTTATTTTTTATTTTAATGTAAGATTTGTAACCAAAATCTGCTTATAGATGTACAGATTTTATTGAATATTTTTTATAGATTTTTTTTATGTTTTAAAGCTTTTTATGTTGCAGTAACATGTACAAATGTCCAAATGTATTTAACTTATTGTCATTTTAAGGCCTTTTTTGTAATAAAATTTTTGTCCTGTTACTTCTTTTCACATATATACATATATTTTACTATTTTCTTTTCTTGTAGTTTTAAAAAATGAAATAAAAATCTTAACTTTTTGGCGAAACATATTTTATAATTTTCGTGAGTAAGCAGACGTTATACAACGTTTAATTTTAATATAAAATGGAACATTAAACGTAAAGTTAAGAAAGTTTAGAAAAATTCCTATTACATTTTTTTAATATATTATTGCACAAATTCAACAATAACTATTATATCGGGGAAAATATAAACTATATTGTACACCTCCCCCTAGTAATATGTATGTACATTTGAATTACAGTTGGGATGTAATACGAATGTTGCCTCCGTATTTTTTCCAAGACTTTCGCTGTGCAGGAGAGAAAAAAAATTATTGGTATTATACTTTGTAAGTTAACACGAAGTTACATCGAGAAGAAGTTCATGCCGCGCGTTCTGAGTGTTTTCGCTGGCAAATGACGTCACAATCGTTGCTGGGCTGCAAATAAATCAAAGTTTAAAGTCAAAACTTTAAAGCATATTCGGTTAGTAGCGCATAATATAACTTGATCAGTGATGTTATTTATATCCATTCAATAGAGATCCTTATTTAGGCTTAGATTGCTTTACCGACCCTAGTAGTTATAATGATTCGGGTTAATTCTATTGAAGGGATAGTTTACATAAGCCTTCGTTTCAACTTTGCATTATCCATTCTTCAGCTTGTTTTAAATCAACTGGGTGTCAGTAATCCCCGCTTCGGAGCAATTGATTCTTTACTAATGGACTGGACTAATGCTTTCAACTTTTATTTTAGTATAATTCGCTCAAGCAACGCAAATAGATCGCGTATAAATATTTTATTAATTAGGAGAAAAATAATTTTTATTAAGGGAGTTGTTAAATCTAGTTGTAGTAGGCCCAATATTTTAGATTTATATAGAATAGACAAAAAATGGTAAATTTAGGACCATTACCTCGTTCCTCTTCTGTTTGCGTTATCATTTCCCCTTGATGTTTTACCAGATAAAAAGGATCGTTTTGGCTGCATAAAAGTGTCATTAATGAACGTCAATTTATTTAACAATCTATTATCACACAAGTACATTGAACTGTACATACTATATATCAAATACAACAACGAAACTGGCCTTTCGTTTTACCCTTTTTTTCCTAGTGAAGAAATTTTTGAGGTCGTTTAGCAAGTTGCCACTGAATGCCATGTAGATCCAAGGGTTCGTACAAGAGTTCAGGCTTCCTATCAGTGACAGTACACTATCAACCGTCGCTAAAATATATTAGAATACAAGATGGTTAAACCTATAATAAACTATGTTTTATTTCTTTATCGTTGTGTATATATATAGTTGTAGAGAAATCCAAGATGTTTTAATTAAAATACCACGTACGTATTATTGCAAACAAATCAATACTCTTTAAAAATCAGGTTTATTTTTATTGTTTCTTTGTAGCTCCCACAACAACAAAGGAACAATGTCAAAATAACGTCGATAAATTCAAAAATAAGTTTTTGCTTTTGTCATTTTCTTTTAAAATATTGAGTCATCGTTGTTACTTTTAAATAGAGTAAGAGAATTACTGTCTTAAACTCACGGTTAGGGTCTTGAATAAATCCATATACAGTGAGCATTTGCCAAAAGTAAAATGGCGCCCAGCAGATGACAAACGTAATCACGATCACGAAAGTCATTTTTATTGTTTTGATTTTTGCTCTGGAGATCATCGCTATATTGCTGGCTCGTGGTGCAAACCCTGATTCTTTAAAAATAAAAAACAAAAAAAAGTAATTATATAACTTATTGCTTTACCAAAATACTGAAGAAAATTAGACAATTTTACAACATGTTTAGAAGAATGGCTACAACACTTTTGTGAGTTTATGTAAAGGTGTTTGATGTAGTGGCTATACGGAGGTCAGTATATTTAGCATTTAATTAGTATAAATTTAGAAAACGCCAATCGCAGAGTTCATTTTTATTTAATAAAAGCTAATCCTCTCAATATTGGATTATTGAAAATAAAGTGCAAAGACTCTTCGTCGTTCTTTAATTGAATTATAGTTTACGGGTCGGCCTCTAATTTTTTTATTTCACCTTTTATCCATTTTTATCTTTTAAATTAAAAATCGAACTATCAAAATTTCCTCACCTTTTTGTGATCCACTTTCAGTTTTTTTTACAATTTTGTTTTTATTTTTTATTCGACTTTTTTTCTGTTTCATGTTTCTTACGATTACAACCGCTATCATGCCATATAGATACCCAAGAAAACATGCTGGAATAATCTAAACATATAATTTACATATGCAAGATAAAGTTACAATTATTTTGTATGGCAAGGCAGTGTTGTAGTTTTAAATAACGGTAATTAGTTAAGTGGAGGTTAGGTATTATCAAACGCTATAAAATGTGTTTAGCAACATCATAAGGCAATCATAACATCATTCTTTTACTCTTGGGATTTTAAGTCAAGTCGTACTCTGAACAACTGTTTGAAACCTGGTTTCGTGGACCAATGTCAACTTTTAAAATTAGAAACGGATAAAACCTTACCATTATAACGAAAAAATACCAAGTAACATATCCTTGTATAAATTCGATTGAAACGGATATCATCATACAACCGTTTGAACCACTCTTCCGTTCAAACAAAATAAGCTGCAAAAATTTTGAATGTTTTGTACTTTTTTGTAATTTGTTTTGGAAGTTGACCGATTAAACTGACTTGTTATTAAAAAAGCGTTTCGTATTTTGTTTTAGTTTGAACGATTAAGTCGTTTCTGGTGGAAAAAAACATCATTATTAATCACGTCGGTAAAATTTTAATAAACACAACAATATTTTACAAAAAGTAATCGCAGTTTGAAAAATTACAAAAATTTAAACAAAAAAAACGTTTACCTGTGGTATTGAAAACACTAAAGACATTATCCAGGTTAAAATTATTGTTTTGTGAACTCTTTTTATTGTCAGCTGAAATGATTGCATCGGATACCTAATAGCCATATACCGGTCAAAACCGGCGCAGACCAGTATATAGGTACTTCCATACATTCCCACAATTTGCATGTATTTTAAAATTCTAAAAAAATTAAGGAATTCTGTTTAATCGATACAACCAATATTGCTTTTGTGACAGGAAAATAAAGCAATATTGATGAATTAACGTCGAAGCACGATCTATTGTATTGGTCGATCAAAAAACTCGCAAAACTCGTTAACTTAAAATAAGCTATAATGCGTAAAAAAGCTTAAAGCACCTGCATATTGCATCCGGCGCAAAAAAGCCACAATTCAAACGAATGAGCATTTCCTGAAGGTTTTGAAAAATGACAACGATCAGATCTGCGATGGCAAGATGAAGGATGAAAACATGCATTCGGGTTTTGTTTGCACCTCGCTTCCACACAGTAAATAAAACGCAAGAGTTTCCAATCTTAAAACATATGCAAAATAGTTTGCTTATACAAATTTGTATTTTTTTTTCAATACAATATTAAATCGTTGAACTTCCCTTATTTTGTATTAAATTTTACTTACTACAGCCAGTAAAAAGATCACTCCGAACGAGATTATTTCGGTATTTCTAATTGTGTAATATAACGCTGGCCAATTTTTTTGCGGACATGACGGTGCTGTTTGATTTTTGGTGTCGTTCAACAGCTCCCATGATGTAGTCGTCATAAAGTGAGCCGTAGTCATCGTTATTCTTATTTCTTGATATTTTTGTGTCGATATAAACTGTCAAGTCTCCTCATAGATAATTTTACATTAAAATTAAACAATAAAAAAAATAGTTTTACTTCTAAAACAAATCAAAAAATATTACAAAAGAGTCGGATACTTACCTGGTTGTTATCTGTACTACAACTTTTTAAGTTATGTTATTAGTCAATAGACATCTTATTTTTCTGTAATAAACCGAGTTGGCCTTTTTAGTTGTATTCAGTTGCATGCTGTTTCAAGAAAAATAGACTTAAACGTTCGCTTCTTAAGAATTTAACAATAATTTTAAAGGCCAAGTCTAAACTTGCGCGGTACTCAAAACGCTAACTGTCATTCGTAGTGTTTATAACGTTGTGGATAAACTAATGTTTTTAAAACTAGAAAATAAAAACTGAAGTCTTTTACATAATGTGTTTTTAGGTATTTGCTCATACTAAAATTGCTGCCAAAAAATATGTCGAGAAAATTTGGCATGTTATCGTGAAAATTGTAGTTGTGACCCTTACTCGCACTTCCAAACAGAGTGTGACTAATACAATCACCTCGAAACTAATTATACAGAAAACGGTTTGAAAAATATAAACTCGTCCACGCAGATCACCTTGGCCTTAACTTTAATTAAACTGTTGAGCGGGTTTTGTGTAAAACATGATTATAACTACACGACGTTATAAGTTACAAAATTATTACACAACTTAATTTTCAAGCTCTTTTTCGATCCAATATTTTACTATAAATTCCTTAAAACTTTATCATTTTAAATGTTAACAGCTATTGATCAAAGAAAATAAATTGTAAATAGGTAAAACATAATTCTTAGTAATATATGTTTTATAAACTTGACCTATATCAATTTTCCTCTATACTAGGGATGTGCTGTTATTATCTTTATTACACGAATAAACAGATTGAATATGCATATCGATAGCAAAAGAATCAATAAAACTGACGCAGTATAGTGAATCTGTCATTTAAAATGTCATAACAAAAAGTAATTTTTTTACACTTTTGAAAGTAGGAGTTTTTTGTACACTTTCTTAATGCTTACTGTAAAGAGTTTACTGGCTAAAGCTTACACCTAAGGCAGTGTTTAACTAACCATCTTGAGTATACATCTCTTAGTTCCTTATATAGTGACTTTCACGCATTCCTTTTTCCTTTTTAATTTTTTTCATTATGTATTCTATTGATTTAATTATTCGAGATTGTTGCGTGCGTTGTATAACGCTGAAAAGATGTTTATGTATTATTACTTCCTTGATACGCACCAGCAAATAAACTATTAATTTGTTGATCTATAATACAATTAGTAATCCTATTTCAAACGATTCATTTGTAATTCTTTGAATTTCTATAGGTCAAAAATATTAACATACTTTATGCTTTGTAAGCTATTGTCCATATAACATAGTATAAACACAGTTTCTTAAGGCCTGTAATTATTTGATTTGCATTACGTTTATAAGTATACGTTCTTATTTATTCCACGATACGATGCAAGATCGTTATTGCAACACGAATGCTCCGTGCTGCATATCAAACATACGCACTTGCCAGTCATTCGGTCGATATCTCATTGCGATTATAATTTCCAATACACTTGGCAAGCAAATAAACTTTTTTAACCAACAATTTTAATCAATATCTTTGAAATAAATCACACTAAATAATTTGATGTCTAACGTAATTATTAAATTGAAAATGCTATGCTAAATAAATAAGGGATTGCCAGGATGACTCATAGTAACCTAATTATTAAGAATTTAAAGTTTTGCCTTTTTTATGTATTAATTTTAAAGATATCGAACCCCCCAAAAAAGTATAACTTTTATAGTTTATCTAAAATTCCCTTTGTTATTGAAAATGAAAAAAAAAACAAAAAAAACACCGTCAAATACTTAACACCAAATTTAATATATTAACAAGTTTTTTAAATTATTTGAATTTTTTATAGAAAATACGCCGTGTTTCTTATAGTTTTAACATTTGTTAAATGGCAAGTTTGTATATTGACTTTTATTTTGTTAGAATTTTTAATAACTTATGCGTTTTAATAAGTAAGGACGTTTCAACTTATATTGAATAAAAAAAAAATATGAAAAAATATTTAATAGTTATAAGTAATACTCTATAATATTGTTGAATTTAAACAAAAACCAGCAAACGGTTATATAAGCGGGCTAATTTACTTATTTGCTACATTTTTTTAAAAATATTTACTCAGTTGAACCGCAATGGCATTTTTATAAATATTTTTTTCCAAAATTAACGCTTCCAAACTTAATTTAAAAAGGTGAGAGTACCTATAGACCTATTGGTTAGTTTTAGTATGTAGTTAAATTAGTATTGATTGGGGCATACTTATTGTATTAAATTACTCTCGCTTGCTCATATATTAGTTTTTTATTAAAAGTTATCAATCTTTTATATTAATATATTGATTGCGTGAATTATTTGATTTTATTCGACTTTTTTGGTTTCATGATATCTTTTTATAAATTTGATTGAATTTTTATTGATTAAAAAAAAATTAAAATCTAAAAGGTTTTATAAAGTTAAGTCTTAAACTGAATTTTATTTAATTAATTATAGTCAGTTTTACATTTATAATTAAGTCTTAAATATTATATAAACTTTTTGTTATCGTGTTTTTGTTGACATTTTTTCGACAAAAAAATATTTTGCAAAATAAAACAAGCAAAATTACAATAAATCGATTTAATCTTCCATTAAGTTGCTTAATTTAGCCCGAGAATTGATCTTAGATCGATTCGGAAATTGTAAAAAAGTCATTACACCACACTACCCAAACCGAATCTTTTATTATACAAATGTAATTAAAAAAATTGCGTTTAAAATAATTGTATCTTTGTCGCCCCTATGCGACAAGAAAAAAGGGTAAAATTTAAGCCATGGGTGTTTCTTTTTTATTTAAATTTATATCGCAACTTTCTTACGAACTTAAGTAACTGGTAATATTAACTGATTGAAAGTTAACAACTTAAGTTTAAATCACCAGTTATCTTGCTTTTTACCTCAAAAGCTTTTAGTTAATTGCTATTGTCTTTCAATTACCTAACTAAAGATCCTCCACTTAAACTTCTATAAAAAAAAAGTAAAATATCATTTTTTTACTCAAAAATAAAATAAAGCAATTTTCCTTTTTTTTAGTTTTTAATGCTAGTGCCAACCTATCAGAACGCTCAGGTGACCAAATTAACAAGGAAATGAGTAAACCTAAACATCGGAGCTCGATGTAATCAATCAGTATTTTAGTTAACTTGTCGGATGTCTTTTTAGTGTGTGTGTATTTTCAATCACAGCAACGAGTCATAAAACACCAGAGTTTAGTTAAGTGCATTACTATAAGACATAAACCTTAAGACGCTTTCTATATCGCTAATAAAGTCACAAAATACATTTATGCTATAAAACATAGCCTGCAACACATTAAGCTGTAACTGTTTAATGATATGCATTTAACATTCCCTGATTAATTTTTATTGGCCAAACATCCTCGTTTAGAATACCGTTTGGTTTTTCAATATCAACGGAGGCTCCATTTTTGTTATGGTTGGCTTTGGCAAGAATACGATAGGTTCATACACAAATTACTATGAATATAATATTCTTACATTAGTTATTAGTTTCTTATCCAAGTTTGTTAATAATGATTTTTAGCCAATTAAGTATCAAAAAATATAACAACATATAAAATGATATTTTTCAGCTATAAAAATGTGAAAAATAATGTTTTTATTACATTTGGATTGCTCGATTAAAGATAAAGTAAATGAGCTCCAAAAGTTTCGTTGATTGCTTTGTTGTGTTTTTACTTTCACGAAAGCGCGTCCACAACCCGGCGATTATCAGGTGAAAAAGAAGAAAAGATTTTTGTTTTAGTTTTCGCGTTTATTCCTCGTCTTAGATTTTTTCTCTTTTTTTTTAACGACGACAATAAGTCGTCTCGTCTATACTCTCGACTCATGTTCCTGGAAATGAATAGTTGTTTAAAGAGATATATGGTATTTCGAAACACCCCGCTTATTTCGTTTACAACTTGCTACTAGCAACACGTGTACAGTACGCGGGTGTTTATAATTAGTAATACTAGTAAGCATTTAAATTAAAAAAGGATATGTTTTAGGTTTATTAAAATGCTTTTCAGGTAAAATAGTTGGCCAGGTTAAGGTGATAAACTTTACATTTCCATGTTTAAATTTAAATTCTCTTATTTTTTTTGCAGCGAATGGTATTTAAAAAAAAATAAAGCAATAGTGGAGGCAAATTTTGCATTTCACAATTTCTTAAAAGTGTTGTAGGTTACAACATAAATTCCCGGACACTTTCTTAGTTATTTAACCAAAGGTAAAGCTGCACGTGACTCTGCAACAATTGAGTCACGCTTTGTAGACAATTCTCCCTGCAAGATGGTAAAAAATCATTCATTGAGCCCTGAGCCGGTATCAGATCTTCCAATAACTTACAAGTGTGCTTCGAGCGCTGATTGCGAAAATTCGACAACGAAAAGCAAAAGCTTTTATCACCAACTGGCAGAAAAAGAACTGTTATCAAGTAAACAAGAATATGATGTCGTTATAGACTCCGACCACTACAGTAAAGAAGCAGATATAGGTTTAACTGCTTTGCCTAATTCAGGTAAAAAGTCTTGTTTTGCTTTTAAACCATGATAGTAAGTATAACTCAGTATAGTAATATCTTATATGTTTAATAAGTTACCACAAATTGTATGTAGAAACAGTTAAAAAAAGTCTTGACGTTATATGGTGTTTGTATGTTATTATATTAATTTAATTGTGTAAGACTTGTAATACTGCTTATTAAAAAAACGTTTTTAATTTTGGGGTGGGTAATAAAGATGTCTCGATTTCAGATTTTTCTTCAATGTTATCCGGTCACTTAACGGAAATGGCTAAAGTCAGACAACAAGGTCACCAGAATGATTCGAAGTATTCTCATCACCAAAGCAACTTGCCCCGAGGTTTGTGATATATAAAAAAGAATTAAGCCTGAATTTATATTGTGCTTTCTAATAACAACAACATCATTGCAATACATTGTGCGACTTCATGGCCAATGAATTATAATAACTTGCTCATTAAATTTCTTGTTTAATATTTATGACACGTTACTTAAAAAAATATGTCTTGTTTAGTTGCATTTGTTATGACATTTTTAAACTAAACGTTATAATAAGGGCAGTTATTTTATGTGAAAAGATTTTTCAGGTAATTTTAGAAAAGAAATAGAAATGTTTTTTAAAGTTTACCCGCATATATTTTGAACGAATTTTATTTTAATGGGATTATAAAAAATATTAAAATTTAATAGGAAATATTCTTGATCAACATCCTATTCAATATAACCCGGACATAATTTTTGATGATTGTTTTGATTTGGAGGAGTTTGTGCTTGGTCAACCAGGTTTTTCTAATCCCCCAAACAATTTTATATCAACCCAACAACTCACTCCTCTCACTGGGAACATTGAAACCAACATCCACTCAGATAGCGGAAGATCTTCAAGTCAATCCTCGAATGAGACAGATCACAACACCAACACCAACATCGACTCGCTGAGCGTTTGGTTGGATCAAGCTGATACAACAACCAACCCTAATGATTACAACAATCTATTCAGGCATTTGTCCAATCCCGATCTTGAACAAACGGAATTCGGTCTAATGAACACACTACCGGATAAAGATTCCATGAACAACGGGGACAAAAATGTTTCTAGTACTCGTCAACGGGATTGCAGCTTAAGTAACGACAGTGGGGTGGAAGGGTGTGTGTTTTCTGACTCAGGTCGAAACTCTTTATTTAATAATCAACTTCAAAGTACAAACCTGAGTGTTGAAAACAGTATTCATCCCTCATTACGTAGAAATTCTGACATTTCATCAGGAGTTAAGCGTTCTTATTCAAAACGAGTAACCTGCAATGCAGTTGATGCACCAATGGAAAATCATTTTAACATGTATTTGGGAAACAACAACAGCAACAACAATATTATTTTTAATAGTCAAACTTTTCCAGATCAAACACAACTCCAATTTGAAGTCTCTCAGGGCCAATCCCACAAAAAAAACATTTCGGTTAGAAATACCAGCAGAGACGAGGATTCAAAATCACACCAAGGAGCTGTGGTCGAGTGCATCAAAGAAGAAATATCTCCACAAACTAATTTCAGTCAAACCGAAATCACATTGGATGGGAAGAATTCGAGCAAGAAGACTGCTTACAATGAAAAATGGGGGGTCAAGGTATTGAAAGGTAAGTTTGTTAGAAATTATTTTGTAGAAACTAAAGTTACATTATATTTTTTGTTTGCAAGATACCAATTTATTTTTTCTTTAAAATCGCGCCAAATATATTACGTTGTTGGGTAACTCTTGGTATCGTATGGTAAACAAGTTAATTTCTCGGTTACATGTAATTGCGTCACAAGTTTACTAACAACCAAACTCAAAACCTTAAACCTAAATAAACAAACCAAAGTTAAATACTGTAAGGAAAAGCGATTTAGAATAACTAAAAATAACATTTGTTTATAAACAACTTGGGGGCGAGCTAGCTGTGGGTATTGTTATTTTGAATAGGCTGTATGCTTATTATTAATAAACAATGTTGGTCGATGAGTTTGGTTGTTGGTAAAAAAAAATTTTAAATGTTTTATATAGCTTATTGACCAAAATTATCTTGCGTCTGATATAATTTATGTTAGTCTTATAAAAACAAAAAAACTAATTTATTTGCAAACAAATGGCGGTGTAGGCTCGAGATGAGCTAATTATGAAAACAAAAGCAAATGACCGGTGCGGTGCAACGTGAATTATTGCTTATATTAGAAGTGCTATGGCTCGAAATCAGACAATTAAAATTTTATGACAAGATCGGAGCTAGTCCAGCCCCGGGCCCCTGCTTTATTTTCCTAGATTTATTAATTTAATCAAACGATTTATTTTGACAATAATTGACACCTTTATCGAGCAATAAAAATAATACAAAACCTTCAAAGAAAGCGCGCCAAAACTGCGTTTCGCTAATTTTATTCGTTTACTCATCCTTAAAAACAATACATGTTAAAAATTTTTCATACATGTTAAAAATTTTTTACACTTTAACCAATTTTAATAACATTTTTCTATGTATTATCTAGAAACTTTTAGTAAAATTTTATTTTTTATTATATTTTTTAAAAAATTATTTTTTTTAAAAACTGGTGATTATGTTTATTTAAGAGATAATGTAGTTTGTAACTTAATGACAAAGTAAAGCATTTTGAGTAATTTAAATCATTTACCTAACTTTTAAATTCACAAATATAATTTTTAAAACAATAAACGTAACTTAAACAATTAGGTAATTGACTTTAAAAGCTTTTTATTTCCATTTCTCAGAAAACACATAATTTTGTATTACTTAAATTCGCGGGAATGAAGATTAAAATCCTCTTAGGTCATTTCCGCGAAAGTGATCGCTTTGCACGCTGCATAAAAACAACAGTCATTGACAATTGGCAGTTTACTAATAAAGTCGCAGACCTAATGACTACCCCTAATTGCGTCAGTGTTACGTTTTAAACCTGCATTTTCTGGGAACTTGGTTTTGTGTAATAGCAACATATTATAGCCGCGGGACTAACTAACCAACGGTCAAAGTATATACTATTCTTAGGTTTCTCTATACACTTATGCGATTACGGAAATGCAAGTAAACACGCCTGTCACATTGCAGTAACGTGATTATAAACACGGGGTAGGATGCTTTAAGTCTCTAAACTTGGATTTAGAAGTCGTGTCACCGCTTCTTAAATTTTCCTGTTACTTTGCATTGTGTTATCTAGTTTCGCTACATACAATTTTCTCATTAACACCAAATGAGAAAAAAGTATTAAAATGTGATTATCATTTAAATCAATGTAGTAAAACAGAATATCTTATATCACAAATTAGTTTTTGCTAACTTTTAATATATTTTTCAGCTTGGTGTTTGGAGAATACTTTATCTACCGACTTCGAATTGTTGGACGCAACCGATTTAAACTCCTTGCTTTGTCGATTCTGGGCAGAAGTTCGAAAATCTAATGGAGATTATTACGGACGGAATAGTTTGTTTAATTTACGAGCGATGATAAATAAACATTTAAAGGGAAAACCTTTCTGCATTAGCTTTGATATAGTCACGGATGATCGCTTCAGGTAAACTTTTTTTAAATTATTTTTTTAATAAATCATAATAAATTTAATAAAAATCTAGTGTATTGCCTATATTAACATATAAATAAATTTTGCTTAAAAAATTATTTTGTTATGATTAATTTAAACATTTTCTTTATTTCTAGAACTTCAAACGAACGACTTGAAAAGCAATTAAAATTATTGAAAGGAATTGGAAGAACAATTACACACAAACAACCGATATCCTTGTGTGATTTAAGAAAAATGTATGATTCCGGTGTTCTAGGCACAACCAACCCACTTGCTCTTCTTAGAAAGGTGAATTCAAATCTTTAGAAAAAACAATTTTTAAAGCTAAATTTTGCAGCACAGTTTTTGGTAATTATCAACTAAGAACTTTATACTTACAAACTTATAAACAAAACCTGACTTTTTTTTATAATAGGTATGGTTCGAGGTCACTCTACACTTTTGTCACAAGGGAGCAGAAGCACAAGAAAAGTTAAAAAAGTCGTCGTTTCATATTTATCACGACCACAACCAACGACGATATGTGGCTAGAACTAATCAAACTCTTAGCGACGGGGAAGAGGTATTGTTTGCATAGTTTTACTTTAAATAACATTTGGTAGCTTGTAGTTTGACTTAACCAAGTATATTTAAATATCCATAATACTTTTAATGCATATAATGTACTAGTTTTTATATACTGATAAAAATAACATTGTTAAATTTTGTTAGATTCGAATGTACGAAACTGGAGGTGATCTTTGTCCGGTAAAAAGTTATGAGCTTTACCTTAAAAAACTTCACTCTTTACAAGCTCGACTTTTTCAACAGCCCCGAAGAAAATCTACCCCAGATTCACCCATGTGGTACGGTAAAGCACCTATCGGGGAAAAAGCACTGCAACAAATGATGGCAAATATTTCAAGTAAGTACAATTATTCTAATAAAAAATTTTTACATAGCTTTGCAAATACAATCGAAATTACAAATACAAACAAAATTGCAATTACAACCATTTTCAAATTTCTGTGATTAACAAAGTATAAGAGTTTTATTAACAACAACAACAACAATTTTTAACACCCAGCTTCTGCTCGGCTATCGAAAAGATATACAAACCACTGTGTTCGAACAACAGCTCTTGAACAATTCAGCAATTCAAGGCGAAAAAATTTATCCGCGAACACTGTTGAAAAGCCGCACAGTTCTGCAGATTGTTCCAATGATTCGCATATGAATGCTGGGTATTCTGGCCATGCCAATACCCAGCAACTTTATTCAGGAAACTATAGCCACATGACATCCAGTCAACTTCTACCTGCACAACTTGATATAAATTACCAAGCAGGGCAACATGTTGATCAAAACTCTTTCTACTACCAAAATGGTCGGTGTGGAGAATATCGTACAATATCTCACCAGAGTGATGATATGACTGCTTACTCAAATCAAGCAGGCTTGAACTATAGCGAAAATGGCCCTACTTACAGTCCACCCGATTACAATGACCCGCACTATCAATCGGGAATGTCTCCACCCGCAAAGCGAGTCAGAGTTGATACAACACAAAATGAATTGTCATTTACGAATGAAACTACTATGCATGAATACAACAAAAACTATTTGTTGACTGCCAAAGACCAGCAAAGTTTTCACTCGATTGAAAACAAAGAAATGCACCGTTTTTTCGGCAGTGTAAGGCCTTTTAATTGCACAAACTTCCATAAAACATATAGCGATGACAGTGGTACTGGTCGGTCCTTACTTTCGCCTGTTTCGACCAACAACCTTGCTCAGGAGGCTGGTCACGGGCAACAGTATTCAATGCCACAGGATATCCATTTGTTATCTGAGACCGTTTTGGCAGGTTCAACCTACGATTTAATTGGAACTGATACACAAAATATCAAGTCTACCAAATCCACTTCAGTTATCTCTGAAATTTCGGGAACCAACGACGAAACAAGTGTTTTTGCCAATTCAAAAACCGCGTCTTTAAAATCTAGGTTTCAACCGACCGAATCCAATTCATTTAACAGCTTGCCACCCGCCTTATCAGCTCTGTAATATCTTAAACTTTGTGCAACCTGTTTCTGTTTCTGCCTTAACATTATCTAAATGGGTCTTATCTTTTTTTGAATTATTTCAATTACAAATGCTAATTTTATTGATCTATCGTTCTAGTAAATGTATTTTCTTTCAAATTATATTTTTAAATGTTATGTGTACCATGATATTTTATTGAATTGTAACTGTATTATTGCAGACATTTTTGCGTGGTGCCTAATTATTACATTGTATTTTATCATATGTTAACTTACTTATTTTATGCAAACACGTGTTCCATATAAATATGAAAGTTGTGGACAAAATAGAGATACTGTGATGTGGAATCGATTAAATTTACTTTAATTAAGGTTTTAAAATTTTTAAAATATGCGAATGACAAATTATTAAAATGTATCATTCAATTGCTTTTACCTCTTAACATTTATAACATTTTTTGCAAATAAATCGCCTTTGTTATTATGTTCAGATTATATTATTTGTTTATGTTTTTACAAAATTGCCTTTTATTTTGCGCTTTTCGTGTGCTATATTTTACATTGTGTTTTTGTATATATATATACCTAGGTGAAAAATAAAATATATTACACTTTTAGTATCAATAATGTGTTGTGTTTTGTTCTGGTGAAGTTTTGTGTATCTGGTAAAAATTAGTCATTAATATATTTAAATTGCATATTCCTGATTTTATATAAGCAAAATAACATGTTAAACAACATAATTACCGTTTCAGTGTTTCAAATTATAATGCATAATAAGAACAAAGTAATAACACAAAATATATTTTAATAAAAAGTATAATTTTGGGATTTAAATTTCTATTAAAAGGGAATCATAAAACATTTTTTTCAGGTTGGCACAACGAGATGCCTCTAAATAGTCACAAAAAAGAACCTAATTGCTAACGTACAAATTCAATTTAACCTAATAATTTGTTAAAAAGGAAAAAAAATCCGTTAAAAAACATATCGGTAAAACGACAGTATGTGGTGATATAGTCTAAAAACATATTTCAAATCGACTTCGGCCATTTTCTTGAAAACAGTAATTGTTTTATAGGATACCATAGAAAAGTCTCCAATTCATTTTCACCCCTAAGTTTGTTAACACGATGAAAGTAGGATAGTAAAATTTTTCAAGGGTTTCAGGTAAAATTAATAATTTGTTGGTATGGCTGCCAAAATGGTGTACAAAAAAAATAATGTTTTTGTGACATTTTTGCCACAGTCTCTAGTTGTACAAGTTTAAGCTATTGTTGTGTAATTATGCTTCGAAATCTTAGATTTCAAAACATATTATTATCGTCACTATTATTATAACCAATGTTAATATATTCTAGTGTCCTATAAGCTGTAAATGTTGAGTTAAAAAAACTTTTGTTAATGAACATTTACAGTATTGAAGTTTAAGTATATTGTTTATTATCTAATTGTGTTCAAATTATCTTATATATAAAACTTAATTATTACTATTTACTTATAAATAAGTGTTTGTTTATTAGAATTTAAAGGTTATCGATAAGTTTTTATATGTTGGTCATCAGTAAATCAAGACATAAAATAAAAATAGGTTAAAAAGTTAATTTTTTTTGTTAAGTATATATAATTACTTGTTTTTAGATTGACAAATTAAAAATTGATGTTTTAAAACTTTAACATTTAAGATTAAACATTTTGCAAAAATTTACAGTGGAACAAAAGTTTGAGCTAACTTTTATTTTTGGTTTAATTAGGTCACGTGATTTTTTTGGCCAATGATATTGCATACATATTTAAAAATAAAATAAAAAGTAAACCCAAAATAAAAATTACCTCAAACTTTTGTTTTACTGAAAATTTTCGCGAAATGTTTTATCTTGAATGTTAGTTAGGCCAATGCGCGTCTAATAAAATACAAAATTTTAGGTTTTTAAATTAAAAAATAAGTGTTCTGTTAGAATCGCACAGGTCCAATAACCGTGTTTACAAAATAATTTTTCGAAAATATTAATAATCAAAAAAGTTATGACATTTTTATCAAAAACTAATGAAATGTCAAAACCTAAAATATATTATTTTATTAGACGTGCATTGGCCTAACTAACATTCAAGATAAAACATTTTGCAAAAATTTTCAGTAAAACAAAAGTTTCAGCTAATTTTTATTCTGGGTTTAATAGGTCACGTGATATTTTAGGCCAATGATATTGCATATATAGTTTTAAAAAAAATAAAAAATTTTAAATCGAAAAATAATTGTTCTGTTAAAACTGCACAGGTTCAATTACCGTGTTTACAAAATATTTTTTTTAAATATTAATATTCATAATAGTTATGACACTTTTATTAAAAATTGATAAAATCTCAAAAAAAAATTTTGTATTTTATTAGACGCGCATTGGCCTAACTAACATTCAAAATAAAACATTTTGCAAAAATTTTCAGTAAAACAAAAGTTTCAGATAATTTTTATTCTGGGTTTAATTAGGCCACGTGATATTTTTGGCCAATGATATTGCATGTAAATTTAAAAAAAAAATAAATTAAATCAAAAAATAATTGTTCTGTTAAAACTGCACAGGTCCAATTAACGTGTTTACAAAATATTTTTTGAAATTATTAATATTCATAATAGTTATGACACTTTTATTAAAAATTTATGAAATCTTAAAACCTAAAATTTTATATTTTATAAGACGCGCATTGGCCTAACTAACATTCAAGATAAAACATTTTGCAAAATTTTTAGTAAAACAAAAGTTTAAGTTAATTTTTTGGGGGGTTTAATTAGGCCACGTGATATTTTTGGCCTACGATATTGCATACAAATTTAAAAAAAATAAAATATTTTAAACCGAAAAATAATTGTTCTGTTAAAACCGCACAGGTTCAATTACCGTGTTCACGAAATATTTTTCAAAAATATTAATATTCATTAAAGTTATGAAACTTTTATTAAAAATTTATGAAATCTCAAAACCTAAAATTTTGTATTTTATTAGACGCGCATTGGCCTAACTAACATTCAAGATAAAACATTTCGCGAAAATTTTCAGTAAAACAAAAGTTTGAGGTAATTTTATTTTGGGTTTAATTAGGTCACGTGATATTTTTGGCCAATGATATTGTATACAAATTTTTTAAAAAAAAATAAAAAATTTTAAATCGAAAAATAATTGTTGTGTTAGAACCGCACAGGTCCAATTACCGTGTTTACAAAATATTTTTCAAAAATATTAATATTCATTAAAGTTATGAAACTTTTATTAAAAATTTATGAAATCTCAAAACCTAAAATTTTGTATTTTATTAGACGCGCATTGGCCTAACTAACATTCAAGATAAAACATTTCGCGAAAATTTTCAGTAAAACAAAAGTTTGAGGTAATTTTTATTTTGGGTTTAATTAGGTCACGTGATATTTTTGGCCAATGATATTGCATACAAATTTTTTGAAAAAAAATAAAAAATTTTAAATCGAAAAATAATTGTTCTGTTAAAACCGCACAGGTACAATTACCGTGTTTACAAAATATTTAAAAAAAATATTAATATTCTTTAAAGTTATGAAACTTTTATTAAAAATTTATGAAATCTTAAAACCTAAAATTTTGTTTTTTATTAGACGCGCATTGGCCTAACTAACATTCAAGATAAAACATTTCGCGAAAATTTTCAGTAAAACAAAAGTTTAAGGTAATTTTTATTTTGGGTTTAATTAGGTCACGTGATATTTTTGGCCAATGATATTGCATACAAATTTTTTGATAAAAAATAAAAAATTTTAAATCGAAAAATAATTGTTGTGTTAGAACCGCACAGGTCCAATTACCGTGTTTACAAAATATTTTTTGAAAATATTAATATTCATAATAGTTATGAAACTTTTATTAAAAATTTATGAAATCTCAAAACCTAAAATTTTGTTTTTTATTAGACGCGCATTGGCCTAACTTACATTCAAGATAAAACATTTCGCGAAAATTTTCAGTAAAACAAAAGTTTGAGGTAATTTTTATTTTAGGTTTATTTAGGTCACGTGATATTTTTGGCCAATGATATTGTATACAAATTTTTTGAAAAAAAATAAAAAATTTTAAATCGAAAAATAATGGTTGTGTTAGAACCGCACAGGTCCAATTACCGTGTTTACGAAATATTTTTCAAAAATATTAATATTCATAAAAGTTATGAAACTTTTATTAAAAATTTATGAAATCTCAAAACCTAAAATTTTGTTTTTTATTAGACGCGCATTGGCCTAAATTACATTCAAAATAAAACATTTCGCGAAAATTTTCAGTAAAACAAAAGTTTCAGGTAATTTTTATTTTGGGTTTAATTAGGTCACGTGATATTTTTGGCCAATGATATTGCATACAAATTTTTTGAAAAAAAATAAAAAATTTTAAATCAAAAAATAATTGTTGTGTTAGAACTGCACAGGTCCAATTACCGTGTTTACAAAATATTTTTCGAAAATATTAATATTCATAAAAGTTATGAAACTTTTATTAAAAATTTATGAAATCTCAAAACCTAAAATTTTATTTTTTATTAGACGCGCATTGGCCTAACTTACATTCAAGATAAAACATTTCGCGAAAATTTTCAGTAAAACAAAAGTTTGAGGTAATTTTTATTTTGGGTTTAATTAGGTCACGTGATATTTTTGGCCAATGGTATTGCATACAAATTTTTTGAAAAAAAATAAAAAATTTTAAATCGAAAAATAATTGTTCTGTTAAAACCGCACAAGTTCAATTACCGTGTTTAGGAAATATTTTTCAAAAATATTAATATTCATTAAAGTTATGAAACTTTTATTAAAAATTTATGAAATCTCAAAACCTAAAATTTTGTTTTTTATTAGACGCGCATTGGCCTAAATTACATTCAAGATAAAACATTTCGCGAAAATTTTCAGTAAAACAAAAGTTTCAGGTAATTTTTATTTTGGGTTTAATTAGGTCACGTGATATTTTTGGCCAATGATATTGCATACAAATTTTTTGAAAAAAAATAAAAAATTTTAAATCAAAAAATAATTGTTGTGTTAGAACTGCACAGGTCCAATTACCGTGTTTACAAAATATTTTTCGAAAATATTAATATTCATAAAAGTTATGAAACTTTTATTAAAAATTTATGAAATCTCAAAACCTAAAATTTTATTTTTTATTAGACGCGCATTGGCCTAACTTACATTCAAGATAAAACATTTCGCGAAAATTTTCAGTAAAACAAAAGTTTGAGGTAATTTTTATTTTGGGTTTAATTAGGTCACGTGATATTTTTGGCCAATGGTATTGCATACAAATTTTTTGAAAAAAAATAAAAAATTTTAAATCGAAAAATAATTGTTCTGTTAAAACCGCACAAGTTCAATTACCGTGTTTAGAAAATATTTTTCAAAAATATTAATATTCATTAAAGTTATGAAACTTTTATTAAAATTTTATGAAATCTCAAAACCTAAAATTTTGTTTTTTATTAGACGCGCATTGGCCTAAATTACATTCAAGATAAAACATTTCGCGAAAATTTTCAGTAAAACAAAAGTTTCAGGTAATTTTTATTTTGGGTTTAATTAGGTCACGTGATATTTTTGGCCAATGATATTGCATACAAATTTTTTGAAAAAAAATAAAAAATTTTAAATCAAAAAAATAATTGTTGTGTTAGAACTGCACAGGTCCAATTACCGTGTTTACAAAATATTTTTCGAAAATATTAATATTCATAAAAGTTATGAAACTTTTATTAAAAATTTATGAAATCTCAAAACCTAAAATTTTATTTTTTATTAGACGCGCATTGGCCTAACTTACATTCAAGATAAAACATTTTGCGAAAATTTTCAGTAAAACAAAAGTTTGAGGTAATTTTTATTTTGGGTTTAATTAGGTCACGTGATATTTTTGGCCAATGGTATTGCATACAAATTTTTTGAAAAAAAATAAAAAATTTTAAATCGAAAAATAATTGTTCTGTTAAAACCGCACAGGTTCAATTACCGTGTTTAGGAAATATTTTTCAAAAATATTAATATTCATTAAAGTTATGAAACTTTTATTAAAAATTTATGAAATCTCAAAACCTAAAATTTTGTATTTTATTAGACGCGCATTGGCCTAACTAACATTCAAAATAAAACATTTCGCGAAAATTTTCAGTAAAACAAAAGTTTGAGGTAATTTTTATTTTGGGTTTAATTAGGTCACGTGATATTTTTGGCCAATGATATTGCATACAAATTTTTTGAAAAAAATAAAAAATTTTAAATCGAAAAATAATTGTTCTATTAAAACCGCACAGGTTCAATTACCGTGTTTACGAAATATTTTTCAAAAATATTATTAATCATTAAAGTTATGAAACTTTTATTAAAAATTTATGAAATCTCAAAACCTAAAATTTTGTATTTTATTAGACGCGCATTGGCCTAACTATCATTCAAGATAAAACATTTCGCAAAAATTTTCAGTAAAACAAAAGTTTGAGGTAATTTTTATTTTGGGTTTAATTAGGTCACGTGATATTTTTGGCCAATGGTATTGCATACAAATTTTTTGACAAAAAATAAAAAATTTTAAATCGAAAAATAATTGTTGTGTTAGAACCGCACAGGTCCAATTACCGTGTTTACAAAATATTTTTCGAAAATATTATTATTCATAAAAGTTATGAAACTTTTATTAAAAATTTATAAAATCTCAAAACCTAAAATTTTGTATTTTATTAGACGCGCATTTGCTTAACTAACATTCAAGATAAAACATTTTGCGAAAATTTTCAGTAAAGCAAAAGTTTGAGGTAATTTTTATTTTGGGTTTAATTAGGTCACGTGATATTTTTGGCCAATGATAATATACAAATTTTTTGAAAAAAAATTTTAAATCGAAAAATAATAGTTGTGTTAGAACCGCACAGGTCCAATTACCGTGTTTACGAAATATTTTTCAAAAATATTAATATTCATAAAAGTTATGAAACTTTTATTAAAAATTTATGAAATCTCAAAACCTAAAATTTTGTTTTTTATTAGACGCGCATTGGCCTAAATTACATTCAAGATAAAACATTTCGCGAAAATTTTCAGTAAAACAAAAGTTTCAGGTAATTTTTATTTTGGGTTTAATTAGGTCACGTGATATTTTTGGCCAATGATATTGCATACAAATTTTTTGAAAAAAAATAAAAAATTTTAAATCAAAAAATAATTGTTGTGTTAGAACTGCACAGGTCCAATTACCGTGTTTACAAAATATTTTTCGAAAATATTGATATTCATAAAAGTTATGAAACTTTTATTAAAAATTTATGAAATCTCAAAACCTAAAATTTTGTATTTTATTAGACGCGCATTGGCCTAACTAACATTTAAGATAAAACATTTCGCAAAAATTTTTAGTAAAACAAAAGTTTGGGGTAATTTTTATTTTGGGTTTAATTAGGTCACGTGATATTTTTGGCCAATGATATTATACAAATTTTTTGAAAAAAATAAAAAATTTTAAATCGAAAAATAATTGTTGCGTTAGAACCAAACAGGTCCAATCACCGTGTTTACAAAATATTTTTCAAAAATATTAATATTCATTAAAGTTGTGAAACTTTTATTAAAAATTTATGAAATCTCAAAACCTAAAATTTTGTTTTTTATTAGACGCGCATTGGCCTAACTTACATTCAAGATAAAACATTTCGCAAAAATTTTCAGTAAAACAAAAGTTTGAGGTAATTTTTATTTTGGGTTTAATTAGGTCACGTGATATTTTTGGCCAATGGTATTGCATACAAATTTTTTGAAAAAAAATAAAAAATTTTAAATCGAAAAATAATTGTTCTGTTAAAACCGCACAGGTTCAATTACCGTGTTTAGGAAATATTTTTCAAAAATATTAATATTCATTAAAGTTATGAAACTTTTATTAAAAATTTATGAAATCTCAAAACCTAAAATTTTGTTTTTTATTAGACGCGCATTTGCTTAACTAACATTCAAGATAAAACATTTCGCGAAAATTTTCAGTAAAACAAAAGTTTGAGGTAATTTTTATTTTGGGTTTAATTAGGTCACGTGATATTTTTGGCCAATGATATTGTATACAAATTTTTTAAAAAAAAATAAAAAATTTTAAATCGAAAAATAATAGTTGTGTTAGAACCGCACAGGTCCAATTACCGTGTTTACGAAATATTTTTCAAAAATATTAATATTCATAAAAGTTATGAAACTTTTATTAAAAATTTATGAAATCTCAAAACCTAAAATTTTGTTTTTTATTAGACGCGCATTGGCCTAACTTACATTCAAGATAAAACATTTCGCGAAAATTTTCAGTAAAACAAAAGTTTGAGGTAATTTTTATTTTGGGTTTAATTAGGTCACGTGATATTTTTGGCCAATGATATTGCATACAAATTTTTTGAAAAAAAATAAAAAATTTTAAATCAAAAAATAATTGTTGTGTTAGAACTGCACAGGTCCAATTACCGTGTTTACAAAATATTTTTCGAAAATATTGATATTCATAAAAGTTATGAAACTTTTATTAAAAATTTATGAAATCTCAAAACCTAAAATTTTGTATTTTATTAGACGCGCATTGGCCTAACTAACATTTAAGATAAAACATTTCGCAAAAATTTTTAGTAAAACAAAAGTTTGGGGTAATTTTTATTTTGGGTTTAATTAGGTCACGTGATATTTTTGGCCAATGATATTATACAAATTTTTTGAAAAAAATAAAAAATTTTAAATCGAAAAATAATTGTTGCGTTAGAACCAAACAGGTCCAATCACCGTGTTTACAAAATATTTTTCAAGAATATTAATATTCATTAAAGTTGTGAAACTTTTATTAAAAATTTATGAAATCTCAAAACCTAAAATTTTGTTTTTTATTAGACGCGCATTGGCCTAACTTACATTCAAGATAAAACATTTCGCGAAAATTTTCAGTAAAACAAAAGTTTGAGGTAATTTTTATTTTGGGTTTAATTAGGTCACGTGATATTTTTGGCCAATGGTATTGCATACAAATTTTTTGAAAAAAAATAAAAAATTTTAAATCAAAAAATAATTGTTCTGTTAAAACCGCACAGGTTCAATTACCGTGTTTAGGAAATATTTTTCAAAAATATTAATATTCATTAAAGTTATGAAACTTTTATTAAAAATTTATGAAATCTCAAAACCTAAAATTTTGTTTTTTATTAGACGCGCATTGGCCTAAATTACATTCAAGATAAAACATTTCGCGAAAATTTTCAGTAAAACAAAAGTTTCAGGTAATTTTTAATTTGGGTTTAATTAGGTCACGTTATATTTTTGGCCAATGATATTGCATACAAATTTTTTGAAAAAAAATAAAAAATTTTAAATCAAAAAATGATTGTTCTATTAAAACTGCACAGGTTCAATTACCGTGTTTACGAAATATTTTTCAAAAATATTATTAATCATTAAAGTTATGAAACTTTTATTAAAAATTTATGAAATCTCAAAACCTAAAATTTTGTATTTTATTAGACGCGCATTGGCCTAACTATCATTCAAGATAAAACATTTCGCAAAAATTTTCAGTAAAACAAAAGTTTGAGGTAATTTTTATTTTGGGTTTAATTAGGTCACGTGATATTTTTGGCTAATGGTATTGCATACAAATTTTTTGAAAAAAAATAAAAAATTTTAAATCGAAAAATAATTGTTGTGTTAGAACCGCACAGGTCCAATTACCGTGTTTACAAAATATTTTTCGAAAATATTAATATTCATAAAAGTTATGAAACTTTTATTAAAAATTTATAAAATCTCAAAACCTAAAATTTTGTATTTTATTAGACGCGCATTTGCTTAACTAACATTCAAGATAAAACATTTCGCGAAAATTTTCAGTAAAACAAAAGTTTGAGGTAATTTTTATTTTGGGTTTAATTAGGTCACGTGATATTTTTGGCCAATGATATTGTATACAAATTTTTTGAAAAAAAATAAAAAATTTTAAATCGAAAAATAATAGTTGTGTTAGAACCGCACAGGTCCAATTACCGTGTTTACGAAATATTTTTCAAAAATATTAATATTCATAAAAGTTATGAAACTTTTATTAAAAATTTATGAAATCTCAAAACCTAAAATTTTGTTTTTTATTAGACGCGCATTGGCCTAAATTACATTCAAGATAAAACATTTCGCGAAAATTTTCAGTAAAACAAAAGTTTCAGGTAATTTTTATTTTGGGTTTAATAAGGTCACGTGATATTTTTGGCCAATGATATTGCATACAAATTTTTTGAAAAAAAATAAAAAATTTTAAATCAAAAAATAATTGTTGTGTTAGAACTGCACAGGTCCAATTACCGTGTTTACAAAATATTTTTCGAAAATATTGATATTCATAAAAGTTATGAAACTTTTATTAAAAATTTATGAAATCTCAAAACCTAAAATTTTGTATTTTATTAGACGCGCATTGGCCTAACTAACATTTAAGATAAAACATTTCGCAAAAATTTTTAGTAAAACAAAAGTTTGGGGTAATTTTTATTTTGGGTTTAATTAGGTCACGTGATATTTTTGGCCAATGATATTATACAAATTTTTTGAAAAAAATAAAAAATTTTAAATCGAAAAATAATTATTGCGTTAGAACCAAACAGGTCCAATCACCGTGTTTGCAAAATATTTTTCAAGAATATTAATATTCATTAAAGTTGTGAAACTTTTATTAAAAATTTATGAAATCTCAAAACCTAAAATTTTGTTTTTTATTAGACGCGCATTGGCCTAACTTACATTCAAGATAAAACATTTCGCAAAAATTTTCAGTAAAACAAAAGTTTGAGGTAATTTTTATTTTGGGTTTAATTAGGTCACGTGATATTTTTGGCCAATGGTATTGCATACAAATTTTTTGAAAAAAAATAAAAAATTTTAAATCGAAAAATAATTGTTCTGTTAAAACCGCACAGGTTCAATTACCGTGTTTAGGAAATATTTTTCAAAAATATTAATATTCATTAAAGTTATGAAACTTTTATTAAAAATTTATGAAATCTCAAAACCTAAAATTTTGTATTTTATTAGACGCGCATTGGCCTAACTAACATTCAAAATAAAACATTTCGCGAAAATTTTCAGTAAAACAAAAGTTTGAGGTAATTTTTATTTTGGGTTTAATTAGGTCACGTGATATTTTTGGCCAATGATATTGCATACAAATTTTTTGAAAAAAATAAAAAATTTTAAATCGAAAAATAATTGTTCTATTAAAACCGCACAGGTTCAATTACCGTGTTTACGAAATATTTTTCAAAAATATTATTAATCATTAAAGTTATGAAACTTTTATTAAAAATTTATGAAATCTCAAAACCTAAAATTTTGTATTTTATTAGACGCGCATTGGCCTAACTATCATTCAAGATAAAACATTTCGCAAAAATTTTCAGTAAAACAAAAGTTTGAGGTAATTTTTATTTTGGGTTTAATTAGGTCACGTGATATTTTTGGCTAATGGTATTGCATACAAATTTTTTGAAAAAAAATAAAAAATTTTAAATCGAAAAATAATTGTTGTGTTAGAACCGCACAGGTCCAATTACTGTGTTTACAAAATATTTTTCGAAAATATTAATATTCATAAAAGTTATGAAACTTTTATTAAAAATTTATAAAATCTCAAAACCTAAAATTTTGTATTTTATTAGACGCGCATTTGCTTAACTAACATTCAAGATAAAACATTTCGCGAAAATTTTCAGTAAAACAAAAGTTTGAGGTAATTTTTATTTTGGGTTTAATTAGGTCACGTGATATTTTTGGCCAATGATATTGTATACAAATTTTTTGAAAAAAAATAAAAAATTTTAAATCGAAAAATAATAGTTGTGTTAGAACCGCACAGGTCCAATTACCGTGTTTACGAAATATTTTTCAAAAATATTAATATTCATAAAAGTTATGAAACTTTTATTAAAAATTTATAAAATCTCAAAACCTAAAATTTTGTTTTTTATTAGACGCGCATTGGCCTAACTTACATTCAAGATAAAACATTTCGCGAAAATTTTCAGTAAAACAAAAGTTTGAGGTAATTTTTATTTTGGGTTTAATTAGGTCACGTGATATTTTTGGCCAATGGTATTGCATACAAATTTTTTGAAAAAAAATAAAAAATTTTAAATCGAAAAATAATTGTTCTGTTAAAACCGCACAGGTTCAATTACCGTGTTTAGGAAATATTTTTCAAAAATATTAATATTCATTAAACTTATGAAACTTTTATTAAAAATTTATGAAATCTCAAAACCTAAAATTTTGTATTTTATTAGACGCGCATTGGCCTAACTAACATTCAAAATAAAACATTTCGCGAAAATTTTCAGTAAAACAAAAGTTTGAGGTAATTTTTATTTTGGGTTTAATTAGGTCACGTGATATTTTTGGCCAATGATATTGCATACAAATTTTTTGAAAAAAATAAAAAATTTTAAATCGAAAAATAATTGTTCTATTAAAACCGCACAGGTTCAATTACCGTGTTTACGAAATATTTTTCAAAAATATTATTAATCATTAAAGTTATGAAACTTTTATTAAAAATTTATGAAATCTCAAAACCTAAAATTTTGTATTTTATTAGACGCGCATTGGCCTAACTATCATTCAAGATAAAACATTTCGCAAAAATTTTCAGTAAAACAAAAGTTTGAGGTAATTTTTATTTTGGGTTTAATTAGGTCACGTGATATTTTTGGCTAATGGTATTGCATACAAATTTTTTGAAAAAAAATAAAAAATTTTAAATCGAAAAATAATTGTTGTGTTAGAACCGCACAGGTCCAATTACCGTGTTTACAAAATATTTTTCGAAAATATTAATATTCATAAAAGTTATGAAACTTTTATTAAAAATTTATAAAATCTCAAAACCTAAAATTTTGTATTTTATTAGACGCGCATTTGCTTAACTAACATTCAAGATAAAAAATTTCGCGAAAATTTTCAGTAAAACAAAAGTTTGAGGTAATTTTTATTTTGGGTTTAATTAGGTCACGTGATATTTTTGGCCAATGATATTGTATACAAATTTTTTGAAAAAAAATAAAAAATTTTAAATCGAAAAATAATAGTTGTGTTAGAACCGCACAGGTCCAATTACCGTGTTTACGAAATATTTTTCAAAAATATTAATATTCATAAAAGTTATGAAACTTTTATTAAAAATTTATGAAATCTCAAAACCTAAAATTTTGTTTTTTATTAGACGCGCATTGGCCTAAATTACATTCAAGATAAAACATTTCGCGAAAATTTTCAGTAAAACAAAAGTTTGAGGTAATTTTTATTTTGGGTTTAATTAGGTCACGTGATATTTTTGGCCAATGATATTGCATACAAATTTTTTGAAAAAAAATAAAAAATTTTAAATCGAAAAATAATAGTTGTGTTAGAACCGCATAGGTCCAATTACCGTGTTTACAAAATATTTTTCGAAAATATTAATATTCATAAAAGTTATGAAACTTTTATTAAAAATTTATGAAATCTCAAAACCTAAAATTTTGTATTTTATTAGACGCGCATTTGCTTAACTAACATTCAAGATAAAACATTTCGCGAAAATTTTCAGTAAAACAAAAGTTTGAGGTAATTTTTATTTTGGGTTTAATTAGGTCACGTGATATTTTTGGCTAATGGTATTGCATACAAATTTTTTGAAAAAAAATAAAAAATTTTAAATCGAAAAATAATTGTTGTGTTAAAACCGCACAGGTTCAATTACTGTGTTTAGGAAATGTTTTTCAAAAATATTAATATTCATTAAAGTTATGAAACTTTTATTAAAAATTTATGAAATCTCAAAACCTAAAATTTTGTATTTTATTAGACGCGCATTGGCCTAACTAACATTCAAAATAAAACATTTCGCGAAAATTTTCAGTAAAACAAAAGTTTAAGGTAATTTTTATTTTGGGTTTAATTAGGTCACGTGATATTTTTGGCCAATGATATTGCATACAAATTTTTTGACAAAAAATAAAAAATTTTAAATCGAAAAATAATTGTTGTGTTAGAACCGCACAGGTCCAATTACCGTGTTTACAAAATATTTTTTGAAAATATTAATATTCATAAAAGTTATGAAACTTTTATTAAAAATTTATGAAATCTCAAAACCTAAAATTTTGTTTTTTATTAGACGCGCTTTGGCCTAACTTACATTCAAGATAAAACATTTCGCGAAAATTTTCAGTAAAACAAAAGTTTGAGGTAATTTTTATTTTAGGTTTAATTAGGTCACGTGATATTTTTGGCCAATGATATTGTATACAAATTTTTTTTAAAAAAGTAAAAAATTTTAAATCGAAAAATAATAGTTGTGTTAGAACCGCACAGGTCCAATTACCGTGTTTACGAAATATTTTTCGAAAATATTAATATTCATAAAAGTTATGAAACTTTTATTAAAAATTTATGAAATCTCAAAACCTAAAATTTTGTTTTTTATTAGACGCGCATTGGCCTAAATTACATTCAAGATAAAACATTTCGCGAAAATTTTCAGTAAAACAAAAGTTTGAGGTAATTTTTATTTTGGGTTTAATTAGGTCACGTGATATTTTTGGCCAATGATATTGCATACAAATTTTTTGAAAAAAAATAAAAAATTTTAAATCGAAAAATAATAGTTGTGTTAGAACCGCATAGGTCCAATTACCGTGTTTACAAAATATTTTTCGAAAATATTAATATTCATAAAAGTTATGAAACTTTTATTAAAAATTTATGAAATCTCAAAACCTAAAATTTTGTATTTTATTAGACGCGCATTTGCTTAACTAACATTCAAGATAAAACATTTCGCGAAAATTTTCAGTAAAACAAAAGTTTGAGGTAATTTTTATTTTGGGTTTAATTAGGTCACGTGATATTTTTGGCTAATGGTATTGCATACAAATTTTTTGAAAAAAAATAAAAAATTTTAAATCGAAAAATAATTGTTCTGTTAAAACCGCACAGGTTCAATTACTGTGTTTAGGAAATATTTTTCAAAAATATTAATATTCATTAAAGTTATGAAACTTTTATTAAAAATTTATGAAATCTCAAAACCTAAAATTTTGTATTTTATTAGACGCGCATTGGCCTAACTAACATTCAAGATAAAACATTTCGCGAAAATTTTCAGTAAAACAAAAGTTTAAGGTAATTTTTATTTTGGGTTTAATTAGGTCACGTGATATTTTTGGCCAATGATATTGCATACAAATTTTTTGACAAAAAATAAAAAATTTTAAATCGAAAAATAATTGTTGTGTTAGAACCGCACAGGTCCAATTACCGTGTTTACAAAATATTTTTTGAAAATATTAATATTCATAAAAGTTATGAAACTTTTATTAAAAATTTATGAAATCTCAAAACCTAAAATTTTGTTTTTTATTAGACGCGCTTTGGCCTAACTTACATTCAAAATAAAACATTTCGCGAAAATTTTCAGTAAAACAAAAGTTTGAGGTAATTTTTATTTTAGGTTTAATTAGGTCACGTGATATTTTTGGCCAATGATATTGTATACAAATTTTTTTTAAAAAAATAAAATATTTTAAATCGAAAAATAATAGTTGTGTTAGAACCGCACAGGTCCAATTACCGTGTTTACGAAATATTTTTCGAAAATATTAATATTCATAATAGTTATGACACTTTTATTAAAAATTGATAAAATCTCAAAACCCAAAAATTTTATATTTTATTAGACGCGCATTGTCTTAACTAACATTCAAGATAAAACATTTCGCAAAAATTTTTAGTAAAACAAAAGTTTCAGATAATTTTTATTCTTGGCTTAATTAGGTCATGTGATATTTTTGATCAATAATATTGCATATAAATTTTTAAAAAAAATCTAAAATTTTAAATCGAAAAATAATTGTTCTGTTAAAACTGCACAGGTCCAATTAACGTGTTTACAAAATATTTTTTGAAAATATTAACATTCATAATAGTTATGACACTTTTATTAAAAATTGATAAAATCTCAAAACCTAACATTTTATATTTTATTAGACGCACATTGGCCTAACTAACATTCAAGATAAAACATTTCGCAAAAATTTTCAGTAAAACAAAAGTTTCAGCTAATTTTTATTCTGGGTTTAATAGGTCACGTGATATTTTTGGCCAATGATATTGCATATAAAGTTTTTGAAAAAAATAAAAAATTTTAAATTGAAAAATAATTGTTGTGTTAGAACTGTACATGTCAAATTAACGTGTTTACAGAATATTTAAAAACAATTTTAATATTCATAAAATTTATGACACTTTGAATAAAAATTGATGAAATGTCAAAACCTAAAATTTTATATTTTATTAGACGCACATTGGCCTAACTAACATTCAAGATAAAACATTTCGCAAAAATTTTTAGTAAAACAAAAGTTTCAGATAATTTTTATTCTGGGCTTAATTAGGTCACGTGATATTTTTGGCCAATGATATTGCATACAAAATTTTTTTTTAAATATATAATTTTAAATCGAAAAATAATTGTTCTGTTAAAACTGCACAGGTCTAATTAACGTGTTTACAAAATATTTTTTAAAACTATTAACATTCATAATAGTTATGACACTTTTATTAAAAATTGATAAAATCTCAAAACCTAAAATATTATATTTTGTTAGACGCGCATTTGCCTACTTAAATATTATATTTGATTAGATCCACATTGGCCTAACTAACATTCAAAATAAAACATTTTGCAAAAATTTTCAGTAGAACAAAGTTTAAGCTAATTTTTATTTTTGGTTTAATTGGATCACGTGATATTTTTGGCCAAGGGTATTGCATACAAATTTTTAAAAAAATAAGAAATTTTAAATTGAAATATAATTGTTCTGTTAGAACCGCACATGTCGAATTAATAATATTGATGCTTTATAAATCCAATCGATAAAACTTGACATTGCATATATAATAATATTATATAAATACAGTTTTATATGGTAAATCGTATTTTAGCTATTACAAATGCTAGTCTTTGGTCAAGCATACTTTCTAAGATTAAAAACGTTTAAATACAGTTTTGTAATGTTTTTTGCATTTTTTGTGATTTTTAATTATATAATTAATATATAACTATAAGTTGTAATATCTAAATTTTCTTAAAACAAAGTATATGTATTGATTAAGTTACCCATTTCTTGACAATTCTTTCTATATTAAATTGACCTTTTCAGTACAAAAACGTTTTTATAACTATAACAAATTTTGTTGTTTCAAAGCCTACACTTGCCGGAAGAATAAAAGCTTTAAATAAGCTTAAAGGGCATGTAAACAAAGTAAATGGATGCTTAACATCATTTAAATATATGCTGCTTGTTCACTGAATAAAAAAATGAATTACATCTTATCTTGATTTGTTTAAATACGAAAATGTAAAACCTTAATTTAAAAGTTATTTTTTCACTAAAAACCACAGCAATTTTTGTTAATTAAGTTTCCCTGTATTTATAAATTAAATTGTAAGCTACAATAAAGGACATTAAAAAATGAAAACAAATCTAAGTTTACAAGCAAATAAAATGCAAGTACAATATTAATGACACAACTATCACCTCTATATCACACTATTCACATGTGGAGGGTAACAAACTACATATTTTTATGTGATAAACAAACGTGTTAAAAGTGAATTAAATTTAGTTGAACCACCATAATTTTTTTCAAAATTAAAAATCGTTTAAATTGATAATAAAATTTGATATCAATTTTGTAAAGATGTCTAATGATATTTTAACTATAAGCGGAGATAGGAGGTATTAGTTGAATTATGATACAAAGAAACCTCAAAATATTTAATACAAATGCGAGGTAAATTACAAAATATTAATATAAAAACATTAACAATCACATATCAAATTTCTAACCGTATTTAAATATAATATAAAACAAATTGACACCTTAAGAGAAACAAAAACATTTAAATGAATGCGATGGTCAGTTCTGGGTCAAGTGATCAACTATAACGGATTGTCGTCGGTCGGGTAATCTTGATCGCCAGGAATGACGACAAATTTGATCGGTGATTCTGTTGGCTCCTGCATGTTTGCAGCTGCAAAATAAAAATGAATTGATTTAAAAAAAAAATAATTTTAACCGAAATAAAACAACAAAAGCTGTTAAGATTTACGAGAATTCACGAGAAAATAAAATATTTTTATTTTTTACAGATTTTGATATACAAATACAGTAATGGTTAAACAAATCCAAGCAAATTTCCATAAAAATCTTTTTCATCAAAACACTTAGAAGCAATCACAACTCACCAAGACCGATTATGAGTCCGATGACAATTGCAAGTAAAAGTATAGCGAGTACAAGGCCCATTATAAGCGATATACATTTCCGTCGCGTAATTGGTTCGTCGTCGTTTTCATCACCGAGATGTTTCCAAACCTTTTCGGGGCAAACGCACCACGTGGTACCGAGACCATGCAGCAAGCTCTTTCTACTTCCACTAAATAAAAATATTAACCTTAAAATACAAAAATACAAATACATTTTTTAATGTAAAGTTGGATTTAATTTTATTTTAATATTCCTTTTTTTAATTATGATGTCTGTTTTAGAATGCTGTTAAATCTAAAAATAAAAAAAAAAGCAAAAATGAATTAGTTACCGCCATCCGTTGCCTGGTGTCCAATTAGAATTTCTTGACTAAAAATACAAAGACTTAAGTTAAGCATCAGAACAAAAATATTTTTATATTTTATATAATAAAATAAAAGCTGCCCGAAATATGTGTGATTACCTTTAAAACATTAACCGTTCGGACCACCTTATGTACTGTACGTTTCTGTCGTTTCAATCGCTTTTTATTTTGTTTCGAATGTTTTTTCTGCCTGGCCTTAATATGTCGCTGCTTCTTTTGCACTGCATTTAGCGAGTTCTCTAAATTGACAATGTACGACTTGAGCCCCGAAACATTTTGGAATATCACCGAGATGTCCTCACTACCTCCTTGATTATTGTGACCGTTCATTTTGCGGCTTTCTCGTCTACCACTATGCTCATTCTTGTGACCACGAAATTCGTGGTCGCCCATAATTTATTCGTTTCGTATTTAGATTAAGTGTTCTTATCAAATCTCTTAAATTTTTAAAACCTTTTTTTTACAAACTAACACGCTGGCTGAAGTTAATGTTAAGAATAGTGACCTTGTTTCCGTGCAAATAATAATAAAGACTATGAGTTTTGTACAAGGTCTTAACCCTTGCTGACGTATGTAGTACCCTTATGTTGTGTTGCTGGTTTTTCTTTGTCTGTTAAGTGTCTAAACAATAGCAAGCCTTGCTAGGAACTCCACTTCCTGCCAAATGAGCAACCCTTAAGACGCACTTGAAGTAACTTTGGCCAAATTGGTTTAAGCCACAGTTATCGTAAACAAAAACCGTGGTAATTAGTAATAAATAAATAAGTCTTAAAATAGCAAGTACCTCCATTTGTGAGGCGTCGTCGTCCATTTGCGTAAAGTCGCTGTCAATCTGTAAAGAAAATAAGTTTAAAAAAAACATCATGAAAATGTAAACAATTAAGTTTAGTACCAACAATATTGTTTACACTCTTAACTTACCGTTGTAATGGTCATTTCCTTGTCGCTTAATAACGCCCCCTTTCCTTTAACGAGTTTATTTCCCACCGTGCTTTCAGACATCCCAGAATTAGCTGAGGTAGATTTTGATTTAGAGTTGAAAGATCGATTCCACGTAGACGTAGTAGTTGGTTTTTGCTAATTTTACAAAAAAATTAAAACGTTAAAAACTATATTTTATTAAAATTGAAATCTTATTTAAGCAATAAAATCTTATTTAAACACACTTTAAAATAAGACAAAATGTCACGAAATAAAACATAATGAATTATAAAAATATTCGAGATGTTTGAGGCCACATATAGTTAAACAAAAGAATTGTAAAAAAAATTAAGAGCCAATTAAAAAGGAGATAAGATTAGGACAAGTGCCTACGTCACTAACATGACTCATGCGTCACTATTGTAACAGGTTTACCACCAACAAACAAACAAACATGTTTTAAACACCAAACTTTATTTTTTTTGTTCTTACTTTTGTCTGTTTGGAAGAAATGTGATCCATCTGATGACTTTCATGTTTTGGTTTACTCTAAATTAAATTAACAAAATTAAAAAATCTCTTTATGGTTTAAAAACTTGTATATTAGGTAAAACTATAAGTACAGAAAATCTTGTGTAATTTTTTTAAACATTTTAAGACAAACTTATATTAATAAAAAATTACAGCAGCCACCAATAAATCTTTAAACAAAGATTTACAAAGCAAAGTGAAAACGAGAATATTAATTAATATTTACCTAAAATAAAATGCTGAAAAAAAAAATGCAGTAAAATAAACACAAAAAAAATATATTACCCAAATTTTTTCTGTATAAACTGCACTTATAACAAAAAAATAATTTGTAGGCAACAAATAAAATATGGTTGTAAACTAAAAATCCTTAATTAAAAATAAACCCAAGCAAAAGCATTGATATTCGATGACATAACATCTTATCAAACCTCTTTTCCAAACAAGTTGGTTGCAAGCTTTTTAATGCAACACCTTATCTGAGCAATATTATACCTTTCCAAAAAACACAGAAAGTATTGACTTTTGAGCAGTATCTTCTGGTGGTTTTATAGGATCCGTTATAAGCTTACCACTAGTTTGTTTCAGATCAATTTTAGACTTATCAATGTTCTTAATATTTTTTGCACTTGATTTTTCTGTCATTTTATTAGACACAGAAGCATCTTCACTAGATTTTGTTTTTTCTTTAGCCAACAATTTACTTTTATCTTCTTTGTTGAAATCCTTATTTTTTGATTTTGTATTAGATTTAGTTGCAACTGGGTTTGAGAAAGTTTTGTCAACATTTTTCTTGAGAGAGAATTTTTTGAAAAAACCTAATGGCTCTTTAGTAACAACAGTGGATGGAATAGTTTTCGGGGAAGATTGGGATTGCTTTGATGTTTCCTCAACCTTCTCAACAACGTTTTTTACTTCATTATTTTCCTTTTTGGTTGTAGATTCTTTATTTACTAATTCCTTATTCCTTTTTTGTTGAAGCTTAGCCTTTTTTTCATCTTTGTTTTTACCACTTTTGTTTTCAGATTTCGTTGACTAATAAGTTTACAAAAATTTTAAAAAATAAAAAGGTTGCATAAAAATCTATTAATAATTGGATACCCATTCATTATATAATGCATATTTATAAAGTGTTACCCTTCACCACTACAACCTGATAATATCAATAATATTATCAGTTATCCACCACTAAAATACCTTAAAAAAAGAGTTAAAAGACCACTTTGTTGTTTTTTGCTCTTCTTTAGTTGTAGAACCCTGTTTAATGTTTACACACATTTATCATCTGCATTTCATCTAAATCTGATTTTTTGTTGTAAACTAACTATACCTTCTGAGTTGATGTTTTTGTAGTAGGAATCTCCTTTTTGAATTGTGATTCTTTTTCTGATTTAGAAATCACAGTTGGTTGTTTAGTTTCAATAACATCCAATGACTTTGTTTTTTTAGTTGTTTCTTCAGTTTTTATTTTAGCCAAATTTGATTTAAATGTCAAGGTGGAACTCAATTTGCCATCAGCAGTTACTGTAGGTTTTGAACTAGTTGACTTTAGAGGAGAAGAAGATTTTCTAATTGGACTAATTTTTCCTGATTTTTGAGAAACTTTAGAAACACTACTGATTTCTTTCGATTGTCCAACAACACTTGCATATGTTGTTTTTGCTGATGTAGTAGTTTTGGAAGTGGTCACAGTTGCTTTAGCAGCTGTGCTTTTGTGTGAAAACGAAACTTTATCTTTAGGCTTAACTTTTTCTTCCAATTTAGACTTACCAATCTCACTTTTTTTCTTGGGATCTTCTAAAGTTTTACTTTTACTTACTTTTTCATCAATAATTGCATCAACATTGTCATCAGTTTTTGCACCATCATCAGAATAAATATCTTCCAAAATTATTGTTTTGCCTGTCTCCAAAGTTAAATTGCCAACAACCGCAATATTTTCTTTTGAACAGATTTTTTTAGTTACAGGTAATACATTCTTATGTTCTCCATTATTTATATGTATAATTTGAGATTTTAGCTTGGATGCATCAGTGACAAACTTTGTTTTGCTCGGATCATCACTTAACTTTGTTGGATTTGTATCAATAGAATGTAAAGTATCTAAAGAAACAATTCTATTTTCATCTTTATCTGAATTAACACACAATTCATCTTTTTTAAAAGTTATTTCATTATTTTCATCTACATTCAATCTTGCAGATTGGAAGTCATTAGGTTTTTCTGGGTTCATAATGCTAACATTACTATTTAAATTTTCAGATAAATTTTCACTTGTTGTAACAGGACTTAGTAAATCATTATTTTCGTTAACATCGTTTTTGCTATTTTGATTTTTAGGTTGTTTATTTTCCTGACTCTCAATATTGGACTTATCCAAATCAATAGGTGTATCCTTTTCTATTAAGTCTGGGGTAATGGTGTTTTCTTTTAATTTTTCAGAAATTGGAATTTCATCATCGATGTCATCTAATATAATAACATCATCAGAAATATTGTCAGTTACAACACTGCAAAGTGTTTTGTCGTCTTCTGTTCTTATGATACTGGCTAAAGGTTGAGATTTATTGATACTATCGTCAGAAGATTTTTCATAATTGGTGTCCTTAATATCAACTTGTGTTGACTTAACAAAATCATCGAAAAGTTGTTAAAATATAATCAAACTTGAATAACTTTTAAACAAAAATAAAACAAACAAGTTTTAATTCCTACTGTACACAGTACCACAAAAATTAAAATTTACTATGGAGAAACCAAATAAAAATTTTTAATAAAATAGTTGATAATTCAATTTTTAATTACTGTATTAAGAAAGTTATATCTGTATTATTTTTTTAAAAATATAAAACAGAAACCTTAGGAGTTTGACTTTCGTTTTCATTTCTTCGATCCAACATCATTCTTATCCTTTTCCTCTCCTCATTTTGCTGCTCCTCTTCCTGGAGAGAAGTAAGTGATATTGTTGTGGGTCGAGAAGAAAGATGAAGAGATTTAAGAACTGGAGCTGGACTAACTTTGGGACTAAAAATTTTAAATCAATTGTTGTTGGTAAGATTTTTTCATTAATTAAAAGTGTTTATTACATTTTCTTAGCCTTTTAACATTATTTATGTATTTTTATTGTTTTACCTGAATCTATGTCTAAATTTTTTGTCCAAGTTCAGTGGTGATTTATTTAAAGGAGAATCTTCTTTTCTTGACTCATTACTATTTTTTCCTTCCTTTAAAATAATACTTTGTCATTTTATATAAGCTAAATATTTTTGATCTGAAATTTCAACTTCATTTAAAAAACGTTTTTCAAATTATTGATAACTCAACAAAAAAATATTCCATCTAAAATTTAATGTTTAACCCAAATCAAGTTACTTTTTTATATTAAATTGTAACTGACCAGTTGTCTCGCATTTACTTCAAGCTCATTGTTTTTCTGTAATTTATCTTGTTCTTGTAATTTTTTGTTTTCCTCAGCATCTTGAATAACTTGTTTAGCTTCTAAAATCTTTTTGTTCATTTCCTCGATCTTTTTTTCAAGGTTTGTAACTCTTTCATCAATAACCTAAAGATTAACAAATAACAAAATAATTCAAATTAGTTCTATTAGACTACAAGAAAAAAAAACAGCATCTTTTAGTTTAAGTCTAATGTAACATGAAAACTAAAATAATGTAACATTATTTAGGTCTTGTGCACTTTAATTTTTGGATTTAATTTTCGGATGCACACTTACAGCTTCTGAGCTTTCACTAAACTGATTATCTGCATTATGTCGTTGTTCCAATAAACGACTTTCAAGTTCAGCTTTCATTATCGCCATCTGGTTTTCCAAATCACTCTAAAACAATGTTATTTCAACTAATAAAAAGTAAAATTGTCTAAGAAAGTATCAGTTTTCAGCCTTATACAAAAATAATAATGTTAATTTACATTAATAAATATTTTTCAACAAAAATTAGTTTTTATATTAAAAAATATAAAGCCCTTTATAATAAATATTTTGATTAGTTTAAATGAATTAAAATATACTAAAAACCTTTAGTATTTCTTGTTGCTTTTTAGTTTCATCAAAAATATCCGGAGATATATAAGGTGGTTGGGAATGACGGTTTGGTTGATAGTTAGAATAATATGGGGCAGCCACTTCTCTAGAACTTAACTGAATAGTGCTCTCACTCTGTTTTAATTAATGAAATTTTAAACTAATTACAATTAAAGTTCTAAAAAATTACATTTTAATGACAGATGTAAATAAATGTCTAGTAAATCTTATGTAGATAGCTTAACCAAACCAAACCTATACAAATTAGGATACTTATTTTTTTAGACAATATGGTTCAACTTGGAAAAAAAAAGTTTTTAGATAACAATATAGTTCAACTTGGAAAAACTTTCTGCTAACCTGAATATCATCCATATAACTTCCTTGTGCAACTGCAGCAGCCGTTCCATGTTCTTTATCATGCAGAATAAACAATGGGTTCATGGGAAATTGGCATGTTTCTTGTGCAGCCTAAAAATTTTTAAAAATCAATTGATTTTTTTACAACATTTAGATTCACTTAAAATATAATGTTACAATTCATTTTTTTAAATCCTCAGTTATGTACCCGATTTCTCATTTCTATTTGTTCATTCTCTCTTTCCTTTTCTTTTAACTTTGTGTTAGTTTCTGCCATCTTGTGGTCAAGTTCAGCAATTTGTCTCTCCATTTCACTTAACTTGTCGTTAAATCGATTGCTTACGTCGTTGCTTTCTTCCTGCCTCTGCATTTCAACATCTAGTAAAGCTCGAAGACTACGCAGCTCATTCTCCATCTTATAAAAAATGATATTAAATTAACCAAATAAAAATCCTAGTTAAAAAAATTTACTTATTTTAAAAAATAAAAAATAAACAAAATTAAGTAATGTCACTATTTAAAGTAATCATTTACTTCTTTTTGTTCATCAAGTAACATTTTTGTTGTTTCTTCATTGATTCTCTTTTTCTCCATAAGTTTTGATTCTTCTTCATAAAAAGTCTACAAATAAAAATTTGAGTTCAAAATAATATAACCAATGCCTTAAATTAAATACTATAAATACATGATTCAAAATAACTGACATACAAAATAACATGCCTATTCATGTAACCCAATAACCTTTAAATAATAATCTTATCATTTCATAAAATAGTAGCAATAAATGGATTAAGAAAAGAAAGTAAGAAAAGTAGACTAAACCCAAGCATTCAAAAAACCTTTGTTAAAAGAAAATTCAGTTGAATTTTACTTTATTTTAACCTATAAAATAGCAATAATGCATTCGAGTATTGCTAAAGAATTAAATATGTTACAACTAAAACCACCCCTTCACCTTTTCTACAAGTTAACCTTATTTTTAGAAACATTTTCTTTTTCAGATTTATCGTCACACACTTGAAATACAATAGCATTTTCACCATTACCATTCTCAGTAAAATTCTCTGATTGTGCTAATGTAATTTCAGGTTTTATTTCATCATCAATATCTTTGTCTTCATTTTGTTTTAATTGTACAGTTTTGTCTAAAAGAATTGTTTTCTTTTCAGAAATTGAAACTGAATTATCAATTACACTTTTATCTTCTGATTGTGTTTTATCAATTGGTTTATCAACAATCTCTTGCTTTTCACAATCTTTCAATATTTCTTCTCTGTCTATTAAGTTTGATTGAGTTTTTTGTTCACCCTCATTTGTTTTAACTTTAGTTGATTTAAATGTCCCAACAGAGGAAGATATTTTACTTTTTTCCTTGCGAAGATTTAATTTCGTTCCAACTCTTTTCTGGATATTTTTAGCAAGTTGCCATAATGAAGTTCTTGACTTTTCAAGTGACTTTTTATCATCTGCCAATTCCACATTGTCTTTGTTAATAACATTAGTATTGACTACTATACTCCCAGTTTTGTTTTTATTGACGTTATCAGAAACAGAAGATTGTTCACTTTTAATGACATCAGTGAACTTAGTTGGTTGGTCATGGTTTGTATCATAAATCAGGTCCACTTCACTCTTTCCATCTATATCACCAACATGAATCGATGTCATTTCTCTAGCAACTGGAATACAAACTAGATCACTTTTAGGAGTTGAAGTTTGACCTTGATGATTTAAAATTTCATCCTAAAATAAAATATAAAAAATGTAGATAATTGATTTTTTTTAATAAATTAATTAAATTCTTTAAAAAAAATCTAAATTTAAAAAATCTAAAAATATTCTTTAAAAAAATCTTAAACATAAACTTTTTTTTACCTTATCTGTTTTTTGTATGGAAGAAGGTGAAGTATCACAATCATTAATTGCAAATGGGTGTGAAATGTTAAACAATGGCTCCACATCATCTGAATCCTCTTCTGTATTTTTGTTTTCGAAAATATTCGATTTATTCTTTGGAATATGGTCTATGGGGTCTTTTTGTTCTGCATCAACCTGATAACACAAACCAGAATTTTGTGGACTAATGGTTCTTTGTTTAGGTGTTTCTCTTTGTTGAACTACATTTAAGGAATTAAGTGGTAGTGATCCCCTTCTTCCTCTCTTTGGAGTAAATGCTCGAGTTTGATGATCATTTGTTTCATCTGCAGGAGCAAATGCCACTCTTTTTCCACTTCCTCTTCTTTTCCCTGATCCCAGTGAAGAAAGGTTAGTTGTTGCAGGAGAGACACATGAAGGAGTGTTGATGCTGGTGCAAGTGTTTGCTCTCACTGAAGAGAGATGTTCTGCGTGAACTGGAGGAAGCTCAGCAGAGGTTTTATTTTCTTTCAAGGCAAAACTTTCTTTCATTGAATCTTCTGGAAAATGATAAGATTGATTAAGATGAGAACTGGATTGTCGTCTTGATGTTAATTGTAATCGAGGAGAGCTTGGCAAATCAGCAGGAGGCAATAATTGTGGTACAGATTGATTTATTGTCTTGGGAGAAAGTTGGTGAGGTGAAAAATGATCTATGCTGTGATTATAATTGTCATTACTTGGAGAACAACTTGCTTTCTTGTGGTTGTTGTCAGGCTGATTACTTATAACTTGTGATTTATCCTTTGGCACATAAATTGGTGAGTCAGGTATAGAAGCCGACTCATTCCACGAAATTTGTTTAGAATTTTCAGCCCATCGATCCACATCCTCTTTTCCTGGATCTTGTCTCGGGGAAAGCAATGGAGAACTAAAAACGTCATCATCTCCTTCTATAACTTCACTGATATGCTCATCTTGAATTCGTCTGCCCCGACGAGTAATAGGTGAATTATATTTAAAATCTTCTCTGGTGAAATCAGATGAATAATTTTTAAATTCCGGCTGTACTATAGGTACTGGCTGTTGCCGAAATTGCTTCATAAAAAGAAAAATTACAAGATTAAAAAATGAAATTTATAAAAAGTTGAAAAATAGACTTCAATACAGATTCCCTCCACCTTTATGCAAACACCAATAAATTTTTTTAATTTACCCCAACTTCTGGATATCTAGCTCCGTGCCTAGAATTACTAAGGGGACCATTCTGGGTTTGATGAGCAAAATTTTGGTTTAAGTCAGTATGTTGCATTTCAGAAACACCTCTTTGTGGTGAATTTTCATAAACCAAAGGTTCTTGTTTGTAGGGGGAAATTTCAACATTTCCTTGCTAGGTTTGTTAGTTTTATAAAATTGATAAAATTAAATTTAATAACAATGTATTGAAAGATAAAAATACGCAACATTAAAATTAAAGTACAGTACAATCAATTAAAAAAACTATGCTAACTTCAGAATGACATTGAATCTTACTTTTAAATTAAATCCATTAAACAGTTATAATATTATTAATTTAATAAAGATATTACTAAAAAAATGTTTATTGTGTAAGCAAAATTACCTTGTTGTCATAGTCCTGAGGTACTGGTATATCTTTTTTCATCCATGGATCAACAGAATGATGTGATCTGAAGTCATAACCACTTGGTATGTTCTAAAACACAGTTTCAAAACAAAAATTTTGTATTTAAACCAAAGAACAAAAAGTTATTACAATGTTATTAAACAAAAATCATATAGTTGCATATTTAATAATATAAAAAGCTCTTTTAAAATGGAAAAATTACCCTGTTATTTTGTTGAATGCCGCCATATTGATTTGGGTTGTATTCATTATGGGGTTGTTGGTGAACTGGATAGTGTTGTGGATGATTACCATAATCAGGGGGATACCCATAATTAGGAGGATAAGAAGGGTTATGTGGTGGATACGCAGGATGATATCGATTTCCTTGTTGACCCCAATAAGATCCATAACTATCAGGATTCTGCAAATACAACAGATAAAGTTTTACACAAAATAAAATAATATATTTATTTAAGGTATGGTATATTAATATTTGCCAACATTTCTTATGCTTTACATTCTTATATTAAGTGTTTTACTTTAAATAGCAAAACTTAACTCAATGGTTATGAATTTAAAAATTAATTATTAATATTTCATTAAACTAAAATGAAATATAATCCCTACAACTTTTTTGGAAAAAATGATTACAAATCATGCAAGGCAAGTTGTTGTGCTGTTAACTAAAAGTGAATAAATAAAGTACAGCGCACTCAGTGGGGAAATGGGTATCTCCAGAAGTATTACAAGAAACTGAGAGATAACAGAATAAAAGCTGATGTATTGAAACAGACGTTCATTAGAAACAAAATATTGTCATTAAAATAGGGTTTAAACATGCTTTTTAATAACATATTCTAACAAACTTTGTTATAAAGACTTCTTTATAACACACCAGTTTCGAACTATGTCTAATAATTCCGCGAAGGAAACGTGTCTAATAAACACCTCTTGATTAAATTGCCCGTATCCATTTTCTTGATTTCTTGAATTTCTAAATGGGGTAATTCCCCTTTGTCGGGGACTATTAAAATGTTGATTTTGTTCTGGGTCACCGCGTCTGTATTGGGGCGTTTGGTATGGCTGTCTACTAGGGGTTCTTTGCTGGGGACGCCCGGGCACCGATCCGGGTGGTATGCGCTGCTGGTACCCATTTGGTTCGGGAAAGTTACCGTATCGAGACCATTTAGATGGGTCCCCATTTGCACCAGTGCGAAATGGTTGATTCATAAAAGGCTGCTATTAAGCAAAAATATTACAATTTTCTAAAACTGTATCTACCATTTGTTCTCAAAAAGGTTTACTTTTATTTAGGTTAAGAACGATAATTTTATTCAACAAAAATATCTGGCTCAACACCTGATTGTTGTATGTATAATACTGGGGCGGTTTTATGTCGTGAGTTTGGGGAGACTTATACGGACTTTGATTACGATCTGGCCCTGCCATTCTAGATTCTTCTCCCGATGGACGACTTATATTTTGACGGTCGTCCGCGTTTTTCCATCGATCGTAAAAATATGTATCCAGCTCCTTTATTAATTACACATTTACATAAACACAATTACTGTTTGCTTATTTTAAAAATATAAGCCCCTCGCAACCTTATTTAAAAATCTAGAACAGAGACGTCCCATGTAAAAGAATGACTAACTACACTTTATCGCCATTTTTCTATCACCAATTATAGACCGACCTCTCGCATTCGCTGGCGTGATTCAGCCCTAGACCGACTTCGTTCAGAGTTAGTTTTGTAAGGTTCCTCAGTGGGAGGTATATTAGGTGAAATAGGACCGTTAAAGAACTCGGGCTATGTAGCAATGAATCAAATATGTTAGTTTATTAAAGATTTTTACCGACCGTCTATCCAACAACTTGTTTATTTATTTAGTTGTCATAAAAAACACACTGGTTAACTATAAATAGGTTACCTCGTATTGTGGAGTTCTTCGTCGGGATTTTGGCATTTTTTGCCATTTCCATTGTAATGAAGTGAGATGCTAGAATATTGCAAGCAATTCGATTATTTTTTGAATATGATGAACGCTATACTGTGTTAAGTGTCTGTAATATAGATATTAGTTTACCCGTTCATTTCTTTCCATCACGAAAAGATCAAGATTTCCTCTTACTTTTCTCCAACGAAAATTCGAATCAGTTTCATACATGCCAGAAAATTGCTGCTGTTAAAGGAATTAAGATTTAAAAAAATTAAACATTTAATTAAAGGTTTTTTATTTATATTTTGAATAGTAAATGCATCTTACACCAGTATCCTGTTCACTGTTGCGGTCAGACTTCTGTAAAAATTAAAAATTGATTATTAAAAAGTCGTGTTTACTGTTACTTAGTAGTTTTAAATACTTACGTTCATGCTATGTTGATTTCTATAATTTCTAAATCTCGATTCGTTTAAAGGCGAATCTGTATTAACTTGTCCTGGTAATTCTACAATTTTATCAGAATCATCATTACTTCGTCGAACCTGATTTATTGAAAGTTGTTGTGGGTATTGATACTGATGAGGTTGGCTTCCAATTGTTTGTTGGTCTCTTATAAAAGTTGACCTGTGGTTATCGGATTTACTTTGACTCCCAGAAACAGGGAGCATGCTTTAAAAAAACTCTGTTTTTTAATTTACAGTTTAACAATTTAAAAAATCTTTTACATGGTTTTACATTATTATCCCTGTTAGAAATACAAAAAAATATATTTTAAGTTCGTTTAAATTAAATATAAATTACATAAGGATTTTTCTAAATGATTATTCTAAAGTGCTTAAGATGTTGAATAAACACATTTTCTAAAACAACTTTAAAGAAAAGTGTTGAAGAATTTTGTTCCCACAATCTTATGACGCAAGATTTACGTCACAAAGTAATTAAATCACTACTTCAACTTAAAAAAACAACCGCAGTCAAGGAAATTTTCCAAACCTAATAAAGTCCTTTACCATAGCTTGAAAACATGGTTCAATATAAATTGCTTTAATACAAGTCTTATGTGGTAAAATCTCTAATATTGAAGAGGCAACCTTTTAAAAAATAAAAACATATTGTAAATAATATGCAATGTTGTGATCACATTGCCATAGCAACTAGTGGTCAACAACTTTCAACCAGTAACATTTTACTTCGGAGTGGCCATTTAAGTCAATACTCTAAAACAATAAGCTCATCAATTCCGATATCAAGTACTTACTAATACGAACATATAGAAAGTGTTGCGAAAATACACTCAACACAACAAGTACCTTACAAAAAATGTGAGAAAGGGTTGCGGGATTTCAAAGTTAAATAACAAAATAACAATCTCGTTGAACAGCATTATTATTTAACCGTTTTTTTATGATTTAAATAATAATGGAAACTTATGCAATCTTAAGTTGACAAGAATAATTTATATTTAAAAAAAATGATTGATTTTTTTTTAAATTAAAATCTTGTTTACTTACTCGTTGTTTTTTCAGGCATTAAATAATATTTAAGTTTTCAAGAGAACAATTTTTTAATTCGTTTTTGAAACTTCACCCTGATAAACAAAAATTATAAACTTTTAAAAAAATTTCAAAGCATATTTGTAAAAATGTTATTATTATAAAACGAAAACTTATGTAAGGCTATGGCATCTGTAAACAACTTGTTATACCGCTGATTAAACACTTGTTCCAGGGTGTCACGATAGAATGGTCATTGAGCGCGTGTTATTGATCATGTTTTTAAGGATGAGTTGGTAAGATGACAGGCCAAGCCACATACCAATTTATTTACCTAACTATTTTTTATTTTGACAACATAGTTTTCCCCTAATAATACTTTTAATTTAATCAATTTTTCTTAGACAACTTATTACATGAAAATAATTTGACCGAACCTCTGTAAGCCTATATATTTTTGAAACTTATCTACTTCTTTCGTTGTGTCCAATTAAAGTTGTTTAGCAGAAAAATGCGATAAATAACTTGAAATCGTACTACTAGTTACTATAGCAAAAAATGTAAAAAAAAACAAATAAAAAACCACCATTTATCTCAACTACCACACATTAATATAAAAAATTAAGTAAAACATTACTCACATAAAAAACACTAAAATTATTTTACCAACCTGTCTTTTAATTAAAAATAAACTGATATGTTTAAAACATATATTTTTAACAATTTTAACGACAAAAAGTTATTCTAAAAAAATTTAAAAAATGTTCTAACAATTAATGTATACTACTGAACCCATTACAATAAATAATCCACTACCTTTTAAACTATTTATAATTAGACTTTTCTTAAAAACTGGCTCGTTAGTGTTAAATAATTGGCTTCAGCCTTGACCCCAAATGTATATTGTTCTACCTACGTTGTCCTAATTATTATCTAATTATTTGAAATACAAAAGATTTTGGATAAGTTTCAGTTAAGTGCCAATTTAAAGACATTCCAATTCATTAAACGCCAGTTGACCTCTTCGGACTAAACAATGGCCTTTATTTATACAATGTCGACAGACTGGCTGCTAGTTTGCCGATTAAAAAAACGAGTCAACCACATCCAGTACCTGTTCTAACGTTGTTAACTTGCGGAGTGAAAGTACAGCCAAGCACTTTGTCGTCAAAAAGAGTTTTAGACTCGATAGCTCTTGTTAGGCTGTGGAGTGGATGCTAGCAAATTCGAACATGTTTCTCGCCACAGTGAAACACTAGGCAGCGATTTAACGTGCTACGGATTTAATCTAGGCTTGACAAGTACTCACAAATACCATTTTTAAGCACATTATTTTAATTGGACTACAGTCAAGGACAAAACACAAAATAATTTTGCACGAGGCAAAACAATTTTTAAGTTTTGAAGTAGATTTAAACTAAACGTCAATTTATTTTTGAATTTAGACTAAAATAAAACATGATGGCTGTATATTCCATAAAAACCACACTTTAAAATAAAACAAACCTTTAAAAAACTAAGCACCACAATTTAGGTAAAAACATAAAACACCAAAAATTTAAAACACTAAATATGGCACAGTTTCATAATAAAATAGGTAAAGTAAAAGTTGGATAACAGTAAAACCACAGTAAGTTATAAAAATACTACCAAAAATTAACAAATTAATTAATGTTAAACGCAGTACAAATTCACAGAAAAATTAAAAACTAAAACAAAATTTTTATAAACCTAGTATAAGGTATAGTATCGCATGTAAATTTATACCATAACACCTAGCAAGCAATTTGCTATTATAGTTTTACTTATAATAAAAAAAAATTTAAATACCAAACATTTTTCTCATTTAAGATTATTAAAAAAAAAAATTTTAGTAAATCAAAATAAAAATTTGGCAAAATTATGTAGCATCGCTTGTATGTAAACTTTAATACCCAATAAGCATTTTTCAATGATAATTTTACCGATACTTTGAAAAATAAAGAATAACCACTCCCCTTTTTAAAGATAATTAAGTTTTTTTCTAGTACATCTACTTTAAGATTGTGCAAAGTTATAACATCTCCGGTGAAGGCGAAGAAGAAGGAAGGTTTGCGTAACAATGTGTAAAATCAATGTCAGAAATGTCGCAAACTTCGTGTGTTTGTTGCTTTTTCACGGAGTTGGAAATCTTAGTTTGTTCGTCGTCTATAATAAATTTATTAAAAAAAAAATTAAAAAAATAATATTTTTGGCGAAACAAATTATATTTTCTTACTCGTATAATGCAACGCCTCATCACGTGGCTCTTCGTCGATAAATAATGGTGCTTGCTCGAGTGCGCCGCTTTCGGGTGACAGCTTTGTGACGTCACCACAAGGAGGTATCCAAGAGGTCACGTGATTGGCATGATCAATGTAAAATATTCGGCCGTCACTTAAAATAGCTTTTTCCCAACCATACGGCAGAATGTCGTCAACCAAATTTCTACAGCGAAAAATTGACAAGAAGTTTTACTTAGAAACTTATGGTTGTGATTTGTTGTAATTTTTAATACAAATTTTACCAATTTTGTTTTAGTTAAAATATTTAGTAAATGTAGGGATAATTACTGTTCTTGGTGAATTGAAATCTTTTGTGCTTCTAACAACAGGTTTTTTAATATATTGTTCCTAAGTAATTGGTCGTCTCCAGTTACTAAATTCGTTGTACAAGTAACACAATAAAAAAAGGATATATTAAAACTATGTTATCAAAAAACATTACAAACTTATAAAACATTTAAAAAAAAAATTAAACAGTAAAATTATTTTAAAAACAAAAATTTTTACCAGTTGTGATAAATTTGCTGAGAAAACTTTTAAGTTGATAAATTTGAGTTTGTTGCTGTTTTTTTGCTTCAGTGAGTTTTCGACACTCGCATTCCAGTAAAGCAACTTGTTTGTTCTCATCTCCCTCCTGTGGTGAACTTGGAACAAGGTTCGTTTCACCTGATTGCAATGTTCTCATTTCTTCTTGCATAACACTTTAATAAAATAAAAAAAGTTTTTATAAATTATACCAAACCAACTAAGTTACAAAATAGAAAACAAACTACCTTTTTAACTGAATTTAAAAGTGAAAAGCATTTCTTAAACTTAATAAATACATATATATAGATTTTGTTTTTATTTATTATAAATTTTACAAATTTTTTACCGAATAATTTCTTCATATTCCCTTTTAATCGAGTTAACTTCGGCTTGTGTGTTAATTTCCATTAGTTTCATGTTTTCCACACTTTTATTTTGTTGTTCCATCAAAGCATGCATGTGTTCACATAAAATTTTGTTTTCATTCTCCTGATGTCGAAACTTGGTTTCCAAGTTAACAAAATCCTGTTTTTTTTTTTTTTAATAAATAAGAAAGTTTTTATTGGAATGGTAAAATTTAAAAGTACTATTGTTTTAAAAGTGTGTTACCTCCATTTCATTTTGTTCTTTATTGCTATCATTATTCAACCTTATAACCTCTTAAAATATAAAAAAAAACATAGAAAAACAATCCAATATAACATGTAATACATACAATACATACATTTGGTTCAGAACTTGAAAAATTCTCTATGTTTACGTCATGTTCTGATGACAAAGATTGACTTGAAATTGATGAGCAATCTCTTGAAGTGTCTCCTACAAATTGATAAAAATGTTTAAAAAAATATATGAACCGGCAGCGTGGTGTAGTGGTAAGAACACTTGCTACACCACACATGAGGTCGTGGGTTCAATCCCCACTGATCTCATGCTGTAGCGCCCTTGAGTAAGGCGTTATAAACGGTATGAACTCCTGCTGAGCCAGAACTTAATCAGCAGCATAATTACCGGGCAATTATAATCTATAATATCCCAATTTGCCACAGGCAACTCGAGACTGGGTCGGAGTAACTGATGTTACTCTATGTTTAAGTCGCGCATTCGACTTTCCTACATCGAGGATAAAAATATATACAAAAAATAAAAAGTATGAAAAATAAAAACTAGAGTAGTTGATATTATTTATCTTTATTTATATTGTTAAAAATCTAAAAACAAATTTTACCTGCGCCGTGTTCATGAATGCATTGAATAAAACTGTCCACATCATTTGCAGATATATAACCAAGCTGCAAACTAGCACAAAAAACAAAACTATTTTATAATTGTGTATGGTGTATTAATTTAAAAAAAACACCAATAAATATATTTTAATTAATCTTTGTTTAACTGGGAATATAATTTCACCTTTTTTCAGGCCTTAATTTTTCTCTGAGAAGCAAACAATTAATTTGTTCTACAGATAATCCATCGAGTAATTCGTCATTAAAGGAAAACAACAAATCACCTCCTCTTAAACTTTTACTTTCACTCGCATCACCACCAGAAGAAAGTGGCAAGATTTCAAAACAAGCTAAAGTTTTAAAAATAATAATTAAAAACTTTGGTGATGACAAAATTAATTTAAACTATATTAACAACTTTAAAATCAACACATATATTTCATGCTGAAGATAATTTAACATACATAGTACTTACAAAGATGGTGCATTCTAGCTAGTTGAACTTGTTTTGGATCCGATAAAGTTTTAACTCTTAATCCCAAGCCAGCGGCAGATTTGATAATTTCAACATTTTTCTTGTAACAGTCACATGATGTGGTGTTCAATTCTAGTTTAACACTATTCTCAGAACTATTTTTTACATTGGTGTTATCTGTTACAGTTTAAATAAAAATTTAACAATAACATTATATAATTTTAATAATATTTTGGTATTACCACTTTCACTTTTTCCCATATTTTTTAGTTTTTTTTCAGCCATGGTTTCTTTCCACTCGATTAATTTTGCATATTCTGACCTAACAATTAAACATTTTACATATTTAATTAAAAAATAAAACTTATTATATTTACTTTACCATACCTTGCAATTTCATCAGATGATAACACAATGGACATAAAACTGTTTTTACAAGCCACGCGTAGTATATTTATTGCCCTGAATAAAAAATTTAATTAACAAACAAAATATTAGGACTTCAACAAAAGATGGCAAAACTGTTACTTAAAAGTGCTTACCTACTATAAGTTGATCCTTCCAAACAAATATCATTAACTTCAAGAATTTGATCCCCAGGATTTATTGACTTGTAATTAAACAATGCACCGCCTGGAACTAACCGTTTAATGAACAATCCAAAATCTGGTTTATGGTCAATGCATTGCTTAATTCCAGAACGTAAATGCGCACCGCCAATTATTTTTATACCCAGACCTTGATCAGCATTATTTATTTCAATTCTTTTGGTTTTTCGATTTTGTGTACTCATATCTTAATGTTTTTTTGTAAATCATTTAAACGCTTATGCTAGTTTTACTGTTTTATAACAAACTTTTTAAATTTTACTACATGGTATTTGTTGTGATCACGTGACATTGTATACAAAGTAACAAACGTATAACGGTGCCACATGTCACAGAGACGTTCATGGTTTTTAAACTAATTTTAATCATTACACTTATTTGTAAATATATAAACAAATTATTTTTTTTGTCGTTTTATTTAGTAAAATTGTAAAGAAAAATCACGAAAATATAAAAAAAACACTTGGAAACTGTTGTTTCGAGCTAGTAATTCTGTTTTAATCAGCTTAGCTCACAGTGAAAAATATATAAAAACCATAAAAAAATCATGTATTTTCTATAAAACAAAGTAAAAAATTAAATAATGGCACACTTGGTAACAATCTAGAAGAATAAATTCTATAGCTGCTTCAGGTTATCATCACATGCTCCGTCCGTAGCAACATCAATAAAATCTTTGTAATAGGCCACTTTAGTATAAATTCCTGGCTTAATATCGTTTTTATCTGTTGAGCAGGCTCTTGTACCGGCTATAGCAACTCCGACCAAATCCCAACGCTTGTCATCACCTTGTTTCACAAGAGGTCCTCCCGAATCACCCTATACAGAATTTAATGATTGACAATTAAAAGTAAGTAAACGCCATATACAATTTATACAAAAGAATTTTTTTTAATATTAAAACATTGTAATTAAAAATTACAAAAACATACTGCACAAGCATCTTCTTGGAATGCTCCCACTGTACAAATCCAAGCTTCGTCAAAGTGTTTTGGCCAACTTTGTCTGCATTTGTCCGATGATATTAACGGAAGGAAAAGTTCCTTTAATTTCGACTTGTTTTGATCACCTACGCCTTTAAAAAACATAACAGCTCGTTAATTTGAATACTGACATGCATTTACATACATTTTTTGACTCTTTAGTAGGCTGTAGGAAATTAAAAACTTACGTAAGGTTTCTCCCCAGCCAGTTACCCAAGCGATTTCACGTGGACTGAGCGTATCTTGTTGGTTTGGTAAACACGCAGGTTGTACGTAGTTCGTATATCTTACTGGTTCCTATAATTTTAAGTGCGATTAAACAAAAGTAATATCAGTACCAGTCATTATGTATTTAATTTTTTTTAAGCTAACGCATGATTTCTACCTTCAGTCTTGCAACAGCAATGTCATGCTTAAGCTCCTTGAAATCATACTCTGGATGGGCTTCGAACGATTCTATCTCAAACACTTGCATAGATGGCTCAGCTGAATCACGATAATATTTACCAAGATGCACCGCGTAAACAGAAGGAATTTCTCTATAGAAAAAAACATTGGGTTTTAATAAACTGGTATTGATATATTAAATGTTTTGATTCGTAACAATTTAAACTTACTCCTTTTCGCCAACAATTTTGACACCCCGTTTTTGGTAAGATACAAAACAATGTCCTGCAGTTACAATCCATCTACGAGATATCAGAGTAGCCCCACAAATGTGAGTATATCTGTCATCGTCATAAAAGGTCCTTCGAAGAGAAGCCATCCATGGCCAGAAAGCAATTCCACCAGTCCAATGGCCACCTTTAGTAATAATAGAAGGTTGATCATATTTTATTTTGGAAATTTAAAATTTGATTTAAAAATGAAGGTTTTTGAAATAATGAAATTGGATTGCAAACACTTTTATTTTACTTTAAATATTTTTACTCACCAACTATTCTTGCTGTAATTTGCCTGTCTGTTGCTCTATGACCACAGTTCTCTACAAAAATAAAGAATTAAAATATATTAAACAATAAAACAAGTTTACAATAGATTTTTAAAATAGAAGAAAACTCACGAGGATAACATGTTTTTTCAGGAACTATTCTTGTTTCGTTTTCGTACAAAATAGGAATAATCCCAGCATCAACTTCTGGCTTGTGTGGTACTGGTTTTAATGTCGGTTTAACCACCGGCGTTTTGACGGTATTAATGTTGTTATTGTTAACAGTCGTCGGCTTTTTGTTGGATAATAAACTTGAAAGAAGATTAGATAAAGCGGAATTTAAAGTAGATTGGCTTCCAGAGTTCGATGGAGAATATAAGTTAAGAAGATAGTTATTTAACGGCGAGGTTGTTGTGCCAACGTTAGCTGGAGTTTTACCAAGACTAGACAATAAACTGGCATAAGGTGAATTTCCTGATTTTGATGACGTAATCGCAGATATGATGTTTAAGAGTGAGTTACTGGTTGCGGCAGTTGTGGGTGCTGAAGTGGTTGAAGGTAATGCCTTGTTCTCGAAATCAGTGGCTGGCGTTGGACGTTTTAAAAGTGAAAGTATATTTTGTATGTTTGATAAAGATGAGGAGGTTGTTCCTGATGAGCTTGCTGTATTGCCATACATCGACGAAATAATGTTAGTGAGCTTTGATGTTGAAGACTGTCCAGAAGTAGACGACGACGACGACGACCCAACATTGCTTGTTTTAGGTTTATTTAAAAGAGACATTATATTTGAAAGGTAGTCGGCACTTGATGATGCAGTTTTTGTAGTGGTTGGCTTGTTGTACATAGATGCTATCAAGTCTGTTATACTTGATTTTGTCCCAGTCTTAGGTTTTTGCAACAGAGAAAGTAAAGCGTTTGTAGAACTGCCTGTATTTGATCCTACGTTGAAAGGTTGTGTTGTAGAAGTTTTAGGTTTGTTAATAAGTGATAACAAGTTCATAATACTATTTGATCCAGTGCCAGCAGAATTTAAAGACTGAGGGCGGTTTAATAAAGAGAGTGCACTGTTAAAATTTGTACTTGTTCCTGAAGCAACAGGATTATTGACCGGTGAAATGGAATTATAAAGATTTGGTAATGAAACTGAATTGGTTTGAGAGACAGTTGGAACTAAATTGGACATTCCCCCATTCTGCATGCTTTTAAGCAGATCAGTAAATCCCTTAGTACCAGTGGCTCCAGAAAAACTGTTCACGTTAAACATTGGGTTATTTATCTGTTGTTGAACTGGGTAGTTGTTAAGAAATCGCTGCATGTTGCGAGATGGTTGGGTTACCGAATTGATACCGACAATATTACCCGGCTGTTGGGTAGGACTTTGATTTGGCCAGATTGAAAGTGGGTTTCGACTCATACCTAAAACGTTAACTTACATTTTAAACAAACTATAAAATACATTCTATTAAGTCATACGGAATATATCAATTAAAATAAATATGATTGTAGTACATACCTTGGGAAGAAGTGGGTAATGTTGTTTCAGGTGTAGTGTTTGACGTCTCAGTGACTGGCTTAAAGCAGTGAGGTGCAATTCTTCCGTTGGGTTTTTTCATAATTGGATCATAACAACACTTAAGCTGCAAAACCAAATTTATTTCAAATTTTATTATCGTGCAACTTGCAGGAAAAAATAATAAAAAAATTATTCAAGTATAACAAAATTACCTTCGTACACGCGGAGCATTCACTTTCTCCTCTTTCTCTGTACAAGTTACCACTGACACATGGAATTCTGTTTTCAGGCAATATTTCACACCTTTCGTTTCCTAGTAAAACAGTAACGTTAAAATATAAAATAACTGTTTTAAAAAAATCAAATGATTTAAATAATTATTTCATGTTTGGGTTGTTTACGCATACCAATCTTACCTACGACTTTTTTGTACAGCCTGTGCGTATTTTGGCACCTCAACTCGTCTTCTATAACTAAAGTCATGCTAGAAATAAAATAATTAATATTTAAGATAGATTTAATTTGGTGTTGAAACAATAGATTTGTTTTTATATAAACTGGTATCTAAAATTGTACTTAAAACTTACGAATTTTGAGTTGTTGTTGTTATTGTAGGTTTAGTTGGTACCTGTGTGGTGGTTTCTAAATTAAAGAATAACATTATTAAACATTAAACAATACAACAACATAAATAAATTAAAACAATATTTATTTATATTACCTCTTTTAAATTAACTTACTTAAAATAATTACGAAATTGTTACCTTTATTGTTACCAGAAATTTTTAATAATTTCCTAAGCCAAAGAGGTAGCTGTTTTCCCTTGGATGATGGTTTAGTGGTTGGTGTGGTTGTTGGGAAATTTCTTGGGCTGGTTGGATCCGGTGTTTTATAAGTAGTTTCACGGAAGGCTAAAGTGGTTGTTATTTGGGGGTCTGCGTAGGTTTGATTAAGGTAAAAACACCATGGAATGAATTTGGTCGGAGTTGGTATAAAGCAGCAACCTTGTGCAAAACATTCATTTCTGTTGATGCCTCCATATCCACAATCCATTCTGTTTTAAAAAGTAACATTTCAATAAAGGTAAATGATAAATTTTTTTTATTATTCGCATTGTTAATTTATTGCCTCATAAGTAATTAAATGAAAGTGCCGTAATTAATAAAACTATTTACCGTTTTAGTTCTGATATAAGTCTGCATTCTCGATGTAGATTTCTTCTTGTTACAAAATCTGCAAACATCATAAAAATTAAATTTGGTAAAATAAAAATTTGCCTATAACTTTATTTTGGAATAACATAACAGTATATTTTCATCAATTAAAAAAAAATTAAACAAACCTGATTTTACGAAGCTATTTGTAGTCAATAAAATTAACGATAAAACACTTAAATGTAAAGTAAATCCCATTTTGTCGAGAATTCCCTATCCAAGGGATGTTCTTTATTTAAAATATTTTTTACTTTTATTTTCTCTACTTAAATTACTACAGTTTGAACAACTGAAATCTGAAACCAAAATTTAATTTTTAAATTTTATTTTCTACTACCTTGAATACAAACACCTAAAAATGTGGCTATTGTAAAGCCTTTATTTCAGTTCATAATGCTTAATTTAAAATACGTAACAATAACCTCGTTTAGTATTCTTAATTTTTTACGAATAAACTTTTTTCCTCAAATATATTCACACTACTTATCTGGTTGAACATTCTTGAAATTCGACCCACAGTAAGTGATCTCATATTTTTAAAACTTCGATATTTAGGTATTTTATTAAGATTATGTTTCCATTTTTTCCTTAATCTTGAATCCCTGTTGTATATGACTTCACAACGCTACTAATTCATTTAGAGGTGCGTGCAGGGGCCTGCACGCGTAATCAAAACAAAGAAGTCTAATTAAAAAAATCGCTAAATACCGCCATGCTCCGTAACTGGTATAAAAGAAATTAGAATGCCTTTATATTGGAAATGCGGGCGGTAAACGTGTCACGGAAGATCATACACTATATAGGCAGACGCTTGTGGATTAAATACGGCGGCGATAAATCGAACATTCATTAGCGATTACGAAGTATTTCTAGCTTTGATCGGAAAATTTAATTGCTCAAGGTAGACCTTTGTTTTCCGAAATCAATTCACCCCGCCCATAAAATCGGTGCGAAACGCAAACCATTTATTCGAATAGGAAAAGTTATTATAATCGTTCTGTGAAACTTACATAATTTTACAAAATTTTAATTGTTATTATGTAAAATACTTTATAATAAATTGCAAAACTACAGTCAATAGGTTAATATTGTTAATTTTTTTGCTAATATATCATCAAAATTTAAACAATAATCCGCGTTTAATAAAATATTTTAAATTAAATAAAAAAAAAAAATTAGTACTTAATCACTATTTAGAACTCTTAAAAAATGGTTAACCAAATTAAAAAAATTTTGCAAATTTTTTTTTCCAATAAAAAGAAGTGCACACGTCCTATCGTAAAACGCTTTTTTATGGAGTTACGACCAAAAATATTTAACAATAAAAATATATTAAATACCGATAACTTAACGATTAATTTAATAACATAAGCCATAAAAAAAAGCATCAGATTGCAAGGAAGCCGCATATAAACCTGTCGTAATGATAATACAGAGATTAGTATACGGAAAATATGAACGCGTGTTTACGTGAACTTCGTGGTTCAGCTTCCTTTAATGCAATAACAGCGTTCAACGAACGACAAGCCATCTAACATATTAAAGGTGACCTCTAATTTAATTCGATCGATCGTTATAGGGCTTGATTGAACCTTAACACGTAGCATGACGTGGATAAATGTATAGAGTTCAACTATAAGTAAATGTTATTTATTGTGTAATAACGCACCATATAAAAAGGAAATGAAATTGTTGAACAGGAAATTAGCTTGAAAAGTTTTTAAATGTATGTATTCTGCTATAAACCACCGTTTACAATTTTTCTTAACAAATAAATTAAAAACCTGAAGTTTAAAAAATTTTTTTTAGATATAATACAAACAAAATAATATTCCTTTGTTAAATTGCTATTTTATTAAATCAAATGAAAGCAAAATCATAACGAAATCAATTCATTTTTTGTCAATTTGTTTCTAAAGTGCAACTCTTGAACGAAAGATAAACAAATAAAACAATTAGATTTTCTAAATAAACAAATATCTAGTGAATACTTCCAATTCGATAAACAAACTGTCATGAAATTACTTTTTTTTTGTTAAACAACAACTATAAATATATTATTATAAAGTAGCTTAAAAATATTTTTCACTAAAATATCAAAACAAAAAATACTCGTAATAACAACACAAATTAACGATTTATTTTCATACAATAATAATTAATTAAATTAATAAAAACACCTAAAATTGTTTTATGATACTCAAAAACACACGAGCGAACATAGACAGCAAATTATAATTAAATCAAAATTAAGTGCAAGCAATCACGAAATTGCAACGACGCTAACGCAAACAATTAATCACATTTCGCTATTTCTTTAATAAAACACAAGACATACAACTAAAAAATCAGTCTTAGATACAGTTAGATAAAGTTCATACGAGGCATTTTGAATAAGTGACATGATATTAGCAAACCATAATTTAAAGTTCTGAATAGTGATTCAAAATGAACGATTTAATAAAATGATAAGAAGTACCATACCATGAACTTAGGAACATTACATCTTAAAAAAAGTGACAAAAATCAAAAATATTATGACGTCATCATATAAAATTTAAATAAGTTGTTTGACATGACTTCACATCGATCAAAAAAACAAGTTTTTTCTTTTTAAAAATTCACAGTGGAAATCTCACATTGCTTTAAATTGTCACATGCAAATTGAATTGGAGCAAAACCATTTAAAATCTATCAAGGCACATTTCAATTAAATTGCACTCTCCTATGATAATCGTGAAAAAACAGACAGCATTCGTGAAAGGTGAAATCCACCATAAAATAAAAAAAAGCAACAATTGCGCCCTCGTGCGAATATAAAGGCAAATTAAAGGTAATGAAATCAGATGATAAATGCTTTGGCGATCTATTATTGGCTGTGACGTCATAATCAGTTTGTTGTATTATTCGTTTAAACAGCAGATATGTAAGTTATTCGTTCCTTAGGCGGCATAAGAGCGGTCTTCGGTCGGTGACCTCTACCCCCCGACCCCTTAGTGACGTCATCGTCGCTGAGATTGTCCAGGCTATTTGATGACGTTGACGATACGCCACCTACGGTCGAAGGCTCGTCGATGTTGTTGTTGACAGAGGGTGACGTCACAGAGAAATCAGAGAGGGTGCGCACGTGTTTTCCGAGATTGTGGGGCGGGCGGGAATTTCCCACGTTGTAGATAAAACCCCCTTTTAACAAGGGCCTTCCGCGTGACCCTACAACAATTCGAGCATTCTAATCGATCCAATTGTATCAAAATATAATTACAAAACCAAAAACTTAATCATGCTAGTGCAATATCATAAATTAAAAACGACCACGGTTAATTATTTACAGAGTGGCCTATCTCGCCTGCTTGCATGCATAACGTGCCGCATTTAAAGGTGTAGTATAAGTATCAACGAAACAAGGTGACGGGGTTAAATGAGACATGCCATAACATGCATAGATGGCGAGAATCTCATTGTATGACGTCATCATTAAGGGTACGTCGGACAATACCTAAAATCTTTGTCTCTTTGTTGGCCTCGCGCACCGGCGAGTAAGGATAGTAGCTCGTTACGACAATTGGATTCTCCGAAGAGTCAGGAGCAGAGGTTGTTGAAGAGTTGTGATTAAAATACATGCCACTGCCATTGTTATCAGGAACAGGGTCTTGGTCGTCGAGTTTTAGTCTTAGCTCAGCAATCTTTTAAAATAATAACAATATTTGTTTAGCATTTCTCAAACCTTAGTAAATGTTGTTTTTTTTGTGTAACATATACACTGTAAAATAACAGGCGGTGTGCATCATAGAAATAACATCTGTTTTACCTTGCTGTTAAGAGAATAGATGTGATCGTACAAGATTGAAAGTTGGTGGTATTCAGAGAATGGTCGGCCACCCAACAACTGAGACCAGTGATTCCATCTTAAATAACAACCAGCCCAAAACTTTAAACTAGGCACACTGCAGTTTGGAGATAAAACCTTGACGTCTAAAATTTTGACAAAAACAGCATTCAAAAAAAATATAATGGTTTGAAATTTAAAATTGACAAACTTACCTGAGAATTTTACGTTTGCGGAGTCTCTTTTTATGAGATCGGAGATCATAGTTCGATAAAAACACGGAGAGTCCGCTTCGTTTTCTTCCTCCTCTTCCCCGTTCTTTTTCTTTTTCTTCCGAATCGAAAACCATCTCCTTTTTCTCTCGCCCTCCGCACCACTTCCTTCCGCTGAAAGATCTCCAGTGCGACTGTTGTAGTGAACTCCCGGCGTTACGTTGTCAACGTATCCTACGTCACTCGACGTTCGACCGTGTTTCTTTACAGTCGAACTTGCGGCGAAAGATTGGCTTGAAGGAATAACAGAATCGTCAGCTAAGTTGTCCAGTGAATAACAAGAAGCACTGAGTGATTTGGAAACTGAATTAATCTCTATGTTGTTTTCAGGTATCACACGAGGATACTCTTCGTATAAACCAGACAGTTTCATCCTAAAATAACATAAATTTTAAAAAAAATAACAAACATAAAAAGCCCAAATTTTAAAGTTGAATTTAAAAGTTGAAAATTTTAAACAATGTCAAATGCAATCAATAAAAAGTGCCCGAAATATTGTAAAGAAAATTACATAAATCAATAACAATGACGTTTGTTAATTCAATTACCTGTACAGTGGATTGTTAAACATGGTGAGGTCAGAATATTGCAAAGACCAAGCCCAAATTGGAAGAGTTTCTTCGGAATCTAAATTCTAAAACATGCACAAATTAATTAAAAGGTCAAAAGGAAAATATGCTAAAAAAAACTGGGGTTATAAATAAACCAAGGAAAATGTAATATTAAAATAGAACTTGTAATTTTTCTAAAAAATTCACAGTTTTGTATAATATCTATGGTACCATTAAAAATACTACAACAATTTATTTTTAATGAAAAACAAATTACTTCTGCCGTTTTTATTTTTCTTGTCCTCTGCCTTTCGTTGTTAAAAATGAAAGTGTCAAATAATGTGAGATGAGTAGCATCATTGAGTGAAGTAAGATAAAAAGAGGAAAATTCAAACGAACTTGGATATTGGACAGTAAGTTGCCAAACACAATCAAGAAATAAAAGAAAGATTGGAGACTACAAAATTAAAATAATTTTTACATTAATTGTTTTTTAAATGTTAAGAAATTTTTTTATAAAAAAAAACATAACAGTTTGAGTTAACATTGTGTTTATTTATCATAAACACTTTAAAAATAACCTTATTTTAAACAAAAAGTATTTTTAAATATGAATAAAAAAATGTTAATAAAAAAATTTACCACTGTCCCAGGCACTTCTCCTTCTGAATTAATAACAGCATTATAGGGTTTACTTTTAAGGGGTTGAACAATGTGACCCATTCTATCCAAGAAAGGGTGGCCCGCAACGACCCATTCTCGTTGGATCAGGGCCTCAAAACCATGTCTGGTTCTACATAAAGGATCCACTATAATCTGGATCAAACTGGTTAGAACCGGAGAAATGTCGTATCCAGAAGACTCTTTAAAAATAAAATATAAAGTTAAAAATTGAATTTTTGATATATACATTTCAAATAAGTACATTTATTTTTAACACTCTTATAAATTTTTATTTGAACTCTATTTAAAATGTAAAAACACAATGTAATATATAATAATAAACTAACCTCTAACTATAACATTAAGTTGCTTAGTGATTAACAACTCAGCTGCATTATTTGCTGTGTGTAATAGATAAGAAATGTGGTGAATCCATTTACTTGACTGTAATGATGACATCCAATGACCATCAACCTCCAAGTAGTCTTGTTCAGAACCTTAACACAAAAAATCAATTTTAAATATTTAAAAACATAATTCATACAGCTGGTTTTGTAAAAAAATATTTTTTTGTTAATATACAAATGTGCTGGACTTTTATGTTTTTACAGGATTTTGCAATTTATTAATAATTTATGTAGGGTAATGGATTTACCTGATTTGCACATTTGTTTAAGCTTAATATAACTTTGTTGAACCTGATTGGGACAAATCTTCTCACATTCAATTACTCTAAAATAAAAATAAAATAATTTCTACGAAAATCAGTAATTTATTTTAAACCTATGTGACTAAAATTTAACAAATAAAATGGGATTATATATTGAACATTTAATTTTTTTTTTAAAATTATAAATTATAAATCATATTTAATTAAAAAAATAATCCAAACATTGTTATTTACTGAAAATGTCGATGTTGGGAGTCAGCTTGTCTTATTTTATTGTGAACTCTTCTTTTCCATTCACTCATTTCAACTTCAGGTCTGAATTCACTCTGCCTTGTGAGTGAACATCCAGTATCAGACAACCAGCAAAATGACTACAAAAAAATAAACTGTCATTTTTTAGCTTGCATTGCTTTACAATAAAATGAAATAAAATAAAATTGCGTTGCTTTAGAATAAAACAAAAAAAATTTTATTAAAAAAAAAATAACGAAGATATTTTAAAAATACCCCCAATAACAAAACAAAAAAGTTAAAAAAATTTGATTTCATACTGGTAATCTGTTGTTAACAAACAAAGGTGCAGCTTCCTTAAGTTCAGTATCAGTCATCGAACTGGGGACGATAAAGTAAGAATTCATTCTATAAATAAAAATATAAACCTTGTGACTTAATATTTACACCTAACTATATTTATCAGTGCCATTTCTACAGATTTTTAATGTAAACACTACGAACAATAATTGATGATATGAGTAACATACAAAAATTGTAATGAGCTAATATTAAATAAAAAAGCCCAGTTCAGTATAATTTTGTACAGATTATTATATCCCCTATTTTTGAAAAAATAAAATAAAAATTGCTATAAAAAATTCTAAAACATTATTAGAAATAGTAGTAACATAAACAGTAAAGTATTTTAATTTTTTTAATATTTTTTATTTAATAAATTATAAACTTACGAGTCAGCTAACGTATAATTTTCATTAACAGAGGTAATCCTCCAATATTCATCCGATTTATCAAATTGGTTTAAATATTCTCTCCAATCCTCTCTACATCGATACAGTGGAATTGGACACACTTCAAAAAATAAATGTTTATAAATAATTAAATACAAATTCATGTATTCACACCAACACAATATAATGTAAAAGATGAATCATGTCAAGTTTATGGTTCACAGATTTAGACGTCAGTTTTTTGTTTTGTTTGTAAAATGTTTAGTGAACTTTAACGTTATTACCAAATACTTATTACTTTTATAGCTTTTAGAAATACATATACTCCCACTTTTCTTAAAAGTTGATTGAAGCTATACAATTAATAATAGAAATTTTAACTTTTTATAATTTCACAAATTTTTACTTTTCTTTACTTCAACAATTTTAAAGAACTTAACACAAATTAAAGAAAGTTTAAAAGGATATGTTACGAAAAACCACTTAAAAATTGTACTTACCACTACTTGGCAGCACAGTGTGTTTGTAATAAAAAGCAAAAAGTAACGAAACTAAAGTTGGATACGAATATTTCAAAATTGTTTTTATCACCTGCAAAGTTAATATTGATTTTACTGATAATATTTTTTTAAGGTATAAAATTGGGTAACAAAGTGGTGCAAACAATATAAAAAAATTCTTTTAAAACAATTACCCCTTTTTCTTCTCCCTTTAAACTCAGTTTAAAATTAAAAGCGGCAACTCTAAAATCTTTACAGTGAATTTCTAATTTCTGAATTCCATCTCGAATTTTCGAAGCTGGATATATTCTCTTCTTTTTGTTGGGATATTCTTTAAACAAGTTTTACAATAATTTTAGAAAATAATAAATTATTAAAAGAATAAAACATGTAAAACTTACCAACAAAAATAGCATCCATGGAATTAAGTAAAATGTCATCTTCTCCAAAAAGTAAATTTCTAGTTTGGATCTAAATTAAACTTGTTTTTAAAAAAAGACTACCTTAATACAAAATTCATCACTAAAAAAAACTTAAAAGCTAGATAGTAATATTTTATATCCAAAAAATGCTTTAGATTTACACAATAAAGTTAAGAAGTTTAACAGAAACCAAAAGCTTTAAAAAAAATGAATAACAATAAATGTAAATATACCAGGTCATAAGTTGGAGTGTCATTGCTAACAAACATAATGCGAAAGTTTGTACAAAACAGAGTTCCTTTTGTACCTTTTGATGGACCATCATGAATACTATATTTAATCACCTGATGTGATAAAACTTTTTTTAATTTAAATTTTAGTTATAAACATTACTATTACTACTGTTAATACATTTATCAGAAACTAAATTTAAAAAAGTACAGCTATAACAACTTGAATTTAAATTGCCATCCCTCAAATTTTTTTTAAATGACAGAAAAAAAAGAAAGATATTTAGGAAAACAACAAATTAGTTTAAAAAATTAGAAAATAAATAAAAATTACATTTTTAGCTTCACCAACAACCAATTCACCAGGATGTAACTTCTCTTCAACAATGGTTGGTTGTTCAAATGCATTTTCATATGCTTTTGTAAACTCTGTTGCTCTCTATAATAAAAAATAACCTTGTCAAAACACCTTTTTTCCATAACAAAATAATACCTATGCAAGTGTGCTATTTTATATTTTCCCCACTTTATTTGTTGTACAACTTGTCTGGCTACCAAAAAATATTAACAAAGAAAATAAATTTTAAAATAAAAAATATTTAAATACCGGCACCACCATGAGGTCGTGGGTTTAATCCCCACTGCTCTCATGCTTTAGCGCCCTTGAGTAAGGCGCTATAAACGATATGAACTCCTGGTGAGCCAGCACTTAATCAGCAGCATAGTTACGGGGCAATTATAATCTATAATATCCCAAACTGCTAAAGGCATCTCGAAACTGAGTCGGAGTATCAGTTGTTACTCTATGTTTAAGTCGCGCATTCGACTTTTCCACATCGAGAATAAAGATATATACAAAAAAAAATAAATAATAATTTGGTATGTAGATATTAGTAGTCTGACAGTCTTACAGTAGTATGACAAAGTTGTTGATACATTTTTAACTTACACTATAAAACAACACAGTTTCAGTTTATTTTTTAGTTTTATTTTATTATGAATTGAATGTATTCGGAAAATTTCCATCTTATACAGATTTTATGATTAAAAAAAACTTACAGCATGTTCGTTTGCAGCTTCTGCCACATAAGACTTAAATGTAGTCATAACAAAAATTCAATCCTGGATAACCAATAATTCTATATCATAATTGTAACTAAAGCTAAAACAAACTCTTTCCTACTAGTTTCTTATTTAACTTTTGACTTAGTTTTGTTTAACAGTCCCAGTTTGACAGTTTCTTGATGCGATAATATCGAACCGTAACGAAACGCAAGTATTTTTAGATGTTTTTAAAACCCTATGTTGTCAGATAAAAAATAGATTTTATATTTCACAAACCCGTTAAAAACTTTTTCTATCAAAAAATATTTAAAATAAATAATATTAGATTTCTTTTTTATCAATTTATGTTTTAGGTGTCACAAAAAAGCTTGAACATTTAATATGAAAATCGAAATTTCTTTCTCCATAATATTAAAAATTATAAACTCAATACTGTAGCTTATGCTTTAATCACGAAAAACAATGAGACAATTTCAAAAACACTTTAAAAATACATAACAAACGAATATAAAAAACGTGCAATAATAAAACACTCAAACTTTTAAAATGTATTTATCTAAGTTCACGTAAATGATATATAATAAACAGTATATATCATTTACTCGCGTAAACTTAACAAAATATTTGCAATGAGTTGATGGGCAATTGTTTAAAATTGCCAACACACATTTTAACTTTTAGCAGTAAAATCTAAAGTAACAAAATGATAGTGATTTATTTTTTTGTCCGTAAGACTCGTCAATTATTTTTTCTTGTATTTAAAGACACAAAACTTAAAATTGATATCAATTGAGGGCGATGGTAAGCTTATAAAATGGCTAGGGCTAATTTTGCATTTTACTGACATTAAAATCCCAAGGATAAAAAGAGGAAAAAAGGGCAGTAGAAATTTCCAAGGCTGTAATTTTAACATACAAAATGTAGAACGTACAATAGCAAATGTAGTTCAAGGTATTTTTAATTGAGTTCAGATTCTAATTTAAATTTTACTTTTTTAGCAATGTCACATTGATAAGACACAATTACGCGCCCGAGTCTGTCCTTACTTTATATTTAATCCACACTCGGCATGTGACGGTTAGTATAAATGTCAAAACGACGGCTGTGTGCGCGTAAAGTGCATGTGCAATTCGTCTGACGTCATTATTGTTATAAATTAGAAGCACGCTTAGACTTTGGTGCGTCGACGACGTACTGCATTGCGAGATGAAGCAGATCTTCGTTCTGGATCTCTATTCTCGCCCTCCCGATTATAAAATGGATCACGCAACTTTTTACATTTAACAGTGTTGGCAATTTTGTTCATGCCCTTTTCGTACTTTCGTTTCCACACATGCCAGTAATCCATGTGGTCGACAACAAGTCGCGTTTCGTAACGTTTTTCTCCGTTATCCGCTGATGCCATGGTCCCATTGTTTGAATGCCACACACCGCGGCCCCCATTGTCAATCAAAACTCTGCGTTTTCGGCCCATAATCATGTAGTCTCTAAACGGCCGGAACTTCGGACAACAACTACTGTAAACCCACAAAAATTCACGTTGCATCAACTTGAAGCCCGACGACTTGAATATGCTGATGACGTTAATGTCGTGACGAAATCGCTTTCCTTCGACTTTGCTTTTGGATAGAACTCGCGCATGAATAACTATATTAAGGAATACATTTTTGTTAACCATAACTCAGTTCAATTTTAATTAATAAGGATTGATTTTAATTAAAAAACTTTAGGTAGTGCCCACTTATATTGTTAAGTCGTATATATAAGTTTATGAATTAAAACTTTGTTTATGCTACTAAAAAGGTTGTGGGCTTAACTTCTAACGTACCGCCAGATTAGAACCAAATACAAACTCAATTTGTTCATGATAATTAAATCTACATAAAAGTTAAATGAAAGGCGCACGACATTGCTATATAGATCATTCCCCAATTAATCAATCAGCAAGCCGTTTATGAGCAACGAACAACTGCTAGCATTATTGTAACCACAAAAAGCTAGGGCATGTTAAGTCGTCCGTGGTTAAAGCACTTGGCCTCGAGTATGATGTATTAACAACTCATAAGAAATGTTACCGCCTATTGAACGCTATAGAGAGGTCAAAGTTAAGATCTGGTTTAACATAAAAGGCCACGAGTGCGTCTTGAGTGGATTTAAGGTATTTTATTCTTACCAAAGTCGCTTTGACAGTAGTGTTTCTTTCGGTTGTTGGGTCTTTTACAAGGCGTACAATAAGCTGGTTTACTTTTCTTTCCACTTTTCTGAAAATAAAAATAACAACAAAACCGTGAAATTTATAATATAGTGCATAAGTTTAAATACAAAGAAAACAAATTTAAGTAAAATAACTTGACATAAAATGCATTAATTTGAACCTTAATCTTTTTTCCCCCAGAAGGTCGTTTTGGTTTGGTTACTGGTAAAGTTGTTGACGTTGTTGTGGTTGAAGTAGTGGTCACGGTGGTAGATTTTGTGGTTGTTACTGGTATAGTGGTCGATTCTTCGTATGGATCCATCCATCCTTCATAAACTAAAATGCAATTAAATTACAATCAGTTGCCATTATAATGATTGTCTTACAATTGGTAATGCTATTAAAATTACTTTTTATGTGACAAAGTTCTTAAAATTATTATTGTTATATTAAAAGTAAGACAAGCAAAGTTGATTTGCTTGCCTCATATAGGCTGCTATAAAATTTGAAATTACACTTTATTATTACTACAGCGTTTAGATTTATAAAAAATAACTAAAAATTAGTTAACTAAATACTACTAGCAAAGTTTTACTAAATATCAAGCCACCACAAATTAGACCGGATAAAGTTTATATCATGCAGTTAATGCCGAAACACCCATCACCAAATCGCAATACGATTTAGGTTCCAATTGCATTTTATTTAAAATAATAATGTTAATTTTTTTTAGTTTGCGATTTTAAAAACGAAGTCCAAATGTTATTTTTGTATTGTTGTTAATTTTTCTATTTTTTGGGGTCTCGTGCACGAGTTGTGTTTTACCGTTATCCGGTTCCATTTGTGTAACTTTGTAAGCAGTTAAAGCACCCGTTTCGTAAGGTCGAAGGCTGTAAGGAATCCAGTATTGATATTCGATATATGGCTCACCCCCAAGATATAACATCTTGAGAAAAACAAAGTTAGGATCAGTTACATTAAAAGTAAATGTTACGTTTCTATTATATGAATAAACAATTGAAAAGTTAGTTGTTTTGTTAAGGATAATATACGAACCATAATATGTAAATCTTTCGTCGTTGGCCCTTTGATAGTTATCGTTTCCATTTCGTCAGTTCTGTTGTACGACGCAATCGTACCAGCCGTCTCAAAGTCCCCAGGCCAACTTATGACCCAGTTTCCATTAATGATGTACTTTACATAAATCCCATCTGCCTCCATAAGGGCTGCAACACAAAGAAAACAAGATTTAAATTTAAGGCGAGACAACAGATTGCCGAAACTTTGAAGTGGTTTAAACTACATACAAAGTAATTGTAAAGCTAATTTTGTTTTTGTGTTTGTGTTGTTTTACAAGTAATTTGTCGCTTTTTAGGGTTTACAGCGCAGTTTATAAATTAAATCGAATTATAATTGATTTATCGCCAGGTTCAATTAATAGCTTCGACACAATTTTTTTTACTTGAAACTTGCAAATGCTCGGATCTAAATATTTTGTAAACCACTGTTCTAAGTATATTGATCGTAAAGTTTATCGCAATAAATATTTACATAAAAAATAGATGAATTTCAGGTAAAAGCTTGTTAAAAAAGATTTTAAGATTAAGTTGCTGTGACTGATTTTGGGCACAGTTCCACAAACGTAACAACTGATACCCGTGGGCACTTGCAATGCAAGTATACGTTGATATTTAACTTGAATTGCGTCACCAGAAACTTTCTCCATGAACATATTAATTCTATAAGTTTAAAGACTGTTTGGAAATCGCATTGAACAACAAAGTTAACAATGAGATGGCCTTTGTCACTACTTAAACACAGGGCCACACGCAAGGTTTTAGTTTACCCAAGCCCGAAAACGCGTTAGTGCTCGTTCAACCATTAAGTTACCTAATTTTTATAAATATTTGCCAAGTTATCTGGCTCGGCAGTAAAGCTCTCAAGCACGGACGGAAACGAGGTCATAAAAGGTGTATATGAACAAGGAGATTACCGACTTCAAACAAAGGTTTTACAAAAGTGGTCACTGTTCAAAAAAAGTAGCCAAGATAACGACAGTATCTCAACACAAAACATGCTTGTAAAAACAATGTTTCGTACAGTATCCCACCATTAACTAATAACCGACGATTTATTTTAACGTTTTCGGTCGAAATTTATAGGCTAAGTGCCGGTGGCATTTCAATTATATATAATGGCATGGCGCCCATTATTTTCCAATTCTTATCAAGATCAACAAAGTCATTTTCCCGAAACAGATATGATATGACATACAGAGATACTTCGCAGGCTAAAGTTTATTTCCTAACATTAACTTATTCTCATTAATAAAAGGCTACGTGATGAATACCCAACCTTATTTTCATCTTTTCGAACACTTGCCGGTAACAACCCAAAAAGGAAATTTTTGCCACACAATTAAAATTGTTCAGTTAACTTACAACAGCCCTAAATTTTATCAAAGTTAGGAAAGGGTAAAAAAATTGTCACTTACCAAGATAATTGTTGGTAGTATCTCGGATATGAATGTGCGTTGCGCCAGCTGGTATCATCGCTATATCATTGTAATCAAAGTCGACTAAAAATAACATACATTTATTCTAATCATTAGATAAATTAGCGTTAAAATTAAAATTAAAAACTAATTCTAACTTTTTTATTACCATATTTTTCTAGACAAAACTATTAAATTTCAAGTGGCATTAGTAAAATTAAAATCAAGATTGTATAATTAAACCTCTTGGTTAATCAAACCTTCTAATTACCTACTGTAAATGTTATATAAAAATTGAAACAAGACATGTCGCTATTTTAATAATGTACTACAACAGAGCAGAGACAACTCAACCTATTTTATCAGAAATATAAGAAACAAACCTGCATTCAGTCGCAATTGGTCGTACACATTGTTGTAGAAAGTACAAGTCGAGTTATCACCACCGCAAACGCCGCACGCATCTTCGGTCAAGTTCGATCGGAGAACGTAATCACATCCCACTTTCTGTAAAGATTACAAAGAAATTGACGTCACGTTTTTATTACATACGTCATGCAACATTGTGTTTGTGAACTGACATCAATCATGGAGATCGCCACAAACAAGTTGCTTCGGTAGATAAATTCAAAACGGCATTTGAGTTAACGTGTACTTAAGTTCAATGTTTAGCCAGTGTTTGATTTTATCGTTTAAATTATGTTCGTGTTTACCCACAAACTAACAGATGTCTTATCTGTCGCGTAATTTAGTTGTATCCATTGCTTTCTAGTTGAACGTACATCAACTTGAAGACCATAGGCGGTCCCATTAAACTTTATACGTCATACGAAGTTAAACGTTCACCTTATAAGCACACAGCCTCCCCTTCGAATAACCTCGTAAACAACAAAACATCTTTCGTCAAAGTCATGTTAAGTTAATGACAATACATTGTATTATCAATCAGCATTTTGCCTGTCAATTAACACTGAGAAAATCATCTCATTTTACTGGTATGCGCCATGAAGGAGTTTTTTGTTTAGTATTCTTAGGGACATATTTTGTGGTGTGAACTTTTTAGCCTTGACACTTGTTGATGTCATTGCACAGTTTGTTATGGATAAAAGATGATTTTTAATAACAAAATGGGTTCGCTGAATTGTAAGAGCTTTTACGTGTTTGTAATTGTTTCTTGCCACTTCAAATGTAATACGTTTACTATCTTTAATCAGCTGAAATATCATATACTCCGTCATTTCACACAAAACACGATGATGTAGTGATAAATGTCGAAGTTGTAATCGTGAGGTATACTAATAATACAGAACACGGTATAACATTATTAAAAAAAACTCGATTCAAAACCGCGATGTATCGTTTTTTGTTGTTTCAGCGCTATTTGCTAAGTGAATGTGGTTGCACTAAACTTAAACGTTTGATATAATGTTGGCATCGATGCAAATGCGAACAATTCATCAATGCTCTGGCGGTTTCGTCTTTCACACGGAGCTTTACATAACAGGAATTGCCCAGCTGCGGCGACTAGAATAGTTTCGCGAAATCGTAATAAATCATAGTTTATATTTCAACGCAGTTTTCAAAGCAAATTTTGGATGACAATTATCGGCGACAGATTTGTTAACCTATGTCTAACATGCCATTCGAACTGTTGTTTGCTATTAAGGTTAAAAGTACAATTTAAGGCAAAACTATTACGCAATGGAAAATTGCGAATGTCTCATACAGTTAGTGTAATGGCGAGGTATAAATGGTATTTCTAAATCCCTGCTTAATCCAGTAATCTCTTGTTCATCGAAAGACACTCCCGGAAAACTCGCCTAACGAAAACAAGCTATATCCGAATAACATCGTACCGCGAATCCCGATTAAGCTACTTAAAATATATAGCTACAACGACTTACGATGCATTTGCCATCGATACAAATGTCGTGGCGGTCTCTCCTGCATTTAGTCCCGTCAAGTACCGCCCCGAAACTCTTGTAAAAGTTGTAGCCCACAGCCATGCAACTCAGTTCACATGGCACTGCGCCCGGACCTATGATGTAACAAGATAAATGTCAGTGAACAAACAAGTTTGATACATTGTTGTTAAAGGTGTGCGATGACGTCAATGATAATGATAATCCATTGCGTCATAGGTGTTACGTTTTGCATCAGGCAGAAAAGCATTAACGATAACAAAGTTGTTGTCAACACGTTAAACAGCAAATTGGTCGCATAATGTTTTTCTAATGCGCAATTTCCAACTTCTTACCGTAATATGGAGTCCATTTAAATTGACCATTAACGTCAGAAACATGGTCGTGTTGGGAACACTGGGTATCTCGGAAATCAACGTCTGGCCCGGTGCAATCCTATACACAAACGTAAACATAATTACTGCACCTAACAACGGTTGTGGCTTACTAACAACAAACGCTTACTGTAATTTTTAGAGAAAATTAAGATAAAAGTTTGAAGGGTTATCACTTACTACTGAATTGCATAATCTGTGCTCAATATCGTCTCCAGAGCAGCCATGAGTTATATCGTTGTAATTTCTATAATGTATAACAAAGCATTATTTATGAATATGTTTTAATAGCATAGGATATCGATTCTTTTTTATTTAAGCCCTAGGTGGTAGACATACAACAAATTTGAACGAGCACTTCTTAATCTAGACGACATTTTGGCATATACATTTTTTGACGTTATAATTTTAGTTAACGTCTTTGTGGAAGCTCTGAGGTTCGATTTACCTGATTCCGCATCTCCTTGTTCTCATTGAAACTCCTCCTCCGCATGAGTGGGAGCAAAGAGACCAGACCGTCCACATCGACCAATCATGATCCGACGTGTCTACAAACTCTAAAAAAAAACAATTAAACAAATGTTATTGCAATCTATATTATTCCATAAACATATTGATGTTTTTTCGTTGAATCAATCGTGCTTTTTATTAATCCTAAATTTGAGTCATGGCTTTGAGTCAACGTCAACAATTTTGAACCATGCCCCGATTCGAATTAAGCGATTAAATGACACACGGGCTGTAAGAACGCGTTCTTAGAATTCCTTTACATGTGCAGCGAGATATTAAACTCCTGACTGTCTAGTCTAGGATTTTGCGTCTCAAGTTAACCGACGGCATCTCCAGTTCAGTTATAACAAAAAATTCCCTTATCAATCAATCTCTTAGTATGTGTTAGACTTCAGATTGACGGCCGATATTGGAATAAATAAATTAAAGTTCAATCTCACGGGTGTTCCTACAACCACACATAGTTCTATTCCCAATTTAAAAAAAAAACTACATTGCTTTAGGAGAGCCAATAAAAATTGAAAAACCGCTCATAAATGATAATAATGGAGCGATATAACGATAAACCAGGCTTATAATCTAAGAATAGAGAATTAAAGTTTACGCCTGTTGGCACAATGTGCTGCATTACAAATTTATTTTGGATGTGAAGACACCTTAATAATATTTAATCTTAAATTAGGGATATTTTCGGTTAATTCGTATACTGTAAATTTTGTTAACTCGTTTTAATAATATTTGTGTGTAAAAGTATGTCTTACTGTTTGGTGTATCGAAGTAATCGCTGAAATCGGTTCTATATACTGGTTCTTGTTCGCTTAATACACTTTTTCTTACGGTGCTGGTTCCACTTATTCTGGCAACAGGAGGATCATATATATTTTCATCATGTAGAAATTTGCTTTGCTGAGCCTAAAAACAAATTTAATAGTAATTCAAATTTTTGTTGGAAATTTTACCATTCCTTATATGTAATTTTTACAACGTAGATGAAAAGTTTATATTTGGTTGCAAAACGGGGGGAGATTATTGAATGAAAATTTAGATTCAATAGTTTCCGTAATTGGTCAACTATTGCTCAGGCGTTTTAACTGACCTCACCTGATCGCTATACATTAAAATAACTGATTTCGAATAATCTAATTTAAAAAACATGACTTATTTACTCACCACAGCATTTGAGGCTAAAAGTAGGAAGAAAATGTTAACAAAATCCATTATCACCTTATCATATCTGCAAAACACAGAATACATACACGAATTTAAAACCACATACAAACATAACCTTACAAGTTACCTAAACTGGTGAGTGAACGCTACATGCTCCCCAGGCCAAACGGCCGCGTACGCTCTGGGGGTTACCGAACGCCAAACAACTTGCTTGAATGCACTCAATAATGAAGATCGCTTTTATAGCTATTATGGCTTAATGACGTCATTTTCGGAAGGCGTGAAAACGACTGATCGAGTGCTCTGAATGACTGTTTCTCGTCATGTAAGACTTTAAATGGGCACTCGACGCCGCATTTGATAACTTGAGATGAAAGTTTTAAAGTAAAATCGCAGGTACTCACGAACAACTTGCTATTTTTGTTTTGTGTTTTACGTCGAAAAACAGATAAGTATCCGTTAGACGTCATTACCCCAAAATGATGTACAAGACAACGGGTTTTATCTTACAGGATTACACAATTACAATATGTTCACGATTACGCATAATGCACAGTATTTATAGAGCTTACTTCTACGAGGTACATCACTCAATACCAACACATTTAACCTGTTTTAACAAACCAGTTTTTAACTAAGAGCCTATTTCCCTAACTATCATCAAATAATCCAAAAAAGATAAGGGGTGTTAAAAGTTTAAGCCACTTGCTTTAATAGTGTTGTTATAATAAAATTGTTGATGGATTGCGGAGAAGATTGTTTAATGCTAAAAAACCGCAGAAATTCAATTTTACCGAAATAGCACGTCACGTGGTACTTCTATTTAAATTTAATCAACGTGTTACGAATATTTACCCTCTATATTGCGGTTATAAAATCATTAAGTAATTTGGATTTTTCCGTTCATAAATATGGGCGTAGGCCAAATTTAAATTTATGCAGTAACAAGAAATATGAAATTTGAAAAAAAATTTAACGATCGCTCAATAATGTCTGAAAAATTATTTCTAAATTTGATAATTTCCTTTCTATAAATTATGCCCGGAAGGAGGCGAAATACCTAGCTGGTAATATAAACAAAATAGTTCTTGTTCCCTGTGTGAAACTATAACGTATGGGGCTTTTTTCATAGCGCTGAAATTATAACGTGATCGGATATTTTTCAACTCTGTTCTGGCCTCTGAACATATATGCTATCCCTGTTATTTTGGTGATATATTAAAGTCACGTTTACGAATTTACCATCACAACGCTACTTAAACAAATATTATACATACATAGTAAACCATCACATGAATAGTAAAAATTGGATATGACCTGACTTTATTTAAGTTACCGCGCGAGAGAGGGTAAAGTAAAAAACTTCGAAAGAAGAAGGTTCCAATGAAAAAGTTTAAAGAAGACAAATTGATTAATTGTCACAAAAATATTTCAACCGGTAAATACCTTAATTAAATAACACTTCTTATTTTAAATTAGGATAATATTTGTTTGGTAAATATTAGTGAGAAAATGAAAACTGTTTATCAATTTTAGTGTACAGAACATTAAGAAATAACAGTATACAGTTTAAGGGTATAATTAATCATATTTTTAAAGGGATCATTAATCTTTTAACCACAAAAAACTTTGTTTATTTTATGTTAAAATAATTCACTGACAAACAGGTGTCCTTAGAAAATATAAACATCGCTAAGTTTACGAAAAAACTAACTTGACAAATTAGCTTTCTAATGTTTGCCCAATTGAGATTTGACGCTAGATTAAGCTTGGTTTCAAATAAGTAAATGACAGTTGGGTTGACTGTAATATTTGGGTGGTCTCAAGTTTTTATTTTATGTAACCCAAGCCTTACTTTAAAATAAATAAACGACTGCGCTAATCTGTCATCTAACAAAACTATTTTATTAAATGGGGTATTTAAGTTAGGCCAAGCTATGCCATGCTAAACTGTAAGGCATATTGCAAGTATATAAGTATACTAAACAACTGCTTTAAAAACTTGCGTGCAAGTTAATTGGGTTCGCCTTAAAAAGTAATGAGAATATAGATAACGTACATCAAAACTTATCAGTCTATATTCCACACGACCAAGTCCCTGCCCTTTTTAACAACCTGAGCGAAGTCGTTGAAATATTGACGTAAGTGAAGTGATGTACATGCAAAAAATTGCTTATTAACGAAGTTTAATCCCAGCATAAAAGCATCAAGATTAAGCCCAATAATTATTACGTAATATTTCCTGAAAACAATAGGAAGCTTTGTTTTTCACATTGGTCAAGTAAACATTTTATGAAACTACAATTAGTAGAATAACAGCGTTTTTAAGTTTTTATTCAATTTAGAATTTATTTTTAAAACGCAATACATCATTTTCCGTTTGCTGTGAAATAATCAATACCTCGCCCTACTTCTGAAAAACAAAATTAACAAAAGTATGTTAATTATAAAAAATTAAGCATTTTCAAAAAACTTTGATCTAATTTTGTTAAAAACAACAACTGAAGTTTAAGGTGAGCCTAATTTGAAAGAACGGAAAAATTGCAGAAGTTTAATTTTAAACTGGAACATTTATGTCAAAACATTTACGAGCGGGTACGTAGGTTTTACAACAAAACGTTTTGAGCCTACGCTTTAACTATTAAACACAGGTTCGCGAGCTTTAAATACCGAGCTTCTTTGCTCGTAAAGAATTTGCAACTGAATAGCGGTCATGGTACGAAATAGACGGTTTCCAGGGAGAAAGGTAGGTCAGTGATTATCAAATACGGCCTTCGCTACGTGCAGTGACATTATTTTTGCTGACTAGTTATGCAGCAATTACCTTTGACATATATTAGCAATTGCAGATTACAAAACTATAAAGCCTTAGCCAGGTCGATTTTATTTTTTAACGCAAACTTGTGGGAACAAAACCTTATGAGCAGTCACGCGTACTACGAAAACTCAAGATTAAAAAATTTAAATTAACCCTGAAGTATTTATACTTATTTAACATTCCATTAATTTTTGTAGCATATAGGCAGTATAGGTGTAGCGATTCAACAACCAAAATACAAAAAATATTTACAAATTAAAAATTAAAATGCAATAAATTACTTTTATTCTAAATTAAAAAATAATCTCCTAACGCCTACTTAAATTTTAATATATTAAACAAATTTAATCTAATTTTATCTGTTGATATATACCACATTACACTAAGTTTATTTTAATACACGCATTTATAAAGCCCACCACAAATATGCCCTCTCGGCTATTTCTACATCGCCATGAGCACTTTATTGCAGTCCGTCGTCCTGCTGTCGCTAAATAACTGAAATCGACCGACGCCAGGAATGACTTCGAGACGAATTTTTTTTCTCGAAGCAAAGTCAACAGCCGTGACCACTTTACAAGGTCTTTTGTTTGTTTTTGACGATGTTCCAGATATCTGAGGAGAACGCCAATCCCAGAACGAAAAATTAAACCAAGAGTCAAGTCTAATGCAAACAGATTGGCCGAATAGTATATGACTTGGCTAAAAGTGAAATATCGCGTTCCACGTGAAAACACATGTGATATCAACTGGTCTTTACTGAGTAGTTTTATGTCGTCCGTCGATTTAGAAAATTGGCTGTTTTAGATTTTAAATCGTAATTTCTTGGGATTCCGAGCCAAAATTGCATTTGCTCTGTTTAGCCCGGGGTGTATTTAACTTTTAGATAGGAAACATGGACATTAATCACAATTAAATTTCGAATGACAGTTTTTTACGCGCTTAATTATTTAACTAAAAAAATTCAAGTCAATTATTTTACAGACATATCAGTGTTTTTTTGCTTGCATTTATTTATTTAAATTTTTAATAACTTGGTGATATTAAAGTTATATTCGCATACAGTATCATTTATAATCCGTTAATTTGCTTGCGGTTTTAAGTACATATTAAGACGTTCAATACCGCACAAAGACTTAAGTGTCTGATCATATTTGAGACTCAAAAATAAACATTTAAATCTATTTCATTATTTAAATTGCGGTTTGAATACTTATCAAATTTCTTAGAATTCCGAGCAATAAAAATGTTCAAATATCCATTTTAAAATATTATTTTTACGTTGAAAACGTCAATCTTTCCGACTTTTTATATATTTGATTTCAAGAAATGTCTTCTATAGTTCAAGGTCGATTTAACTCCCAACGGTAATTGACTTATAACAATGTTTAATGTTTACTGCAATTAGTTATGAATCGTGTCTTGGCTATGCTGATTTATTTATTATCTTGCCAAGTCAACCGATGGTTATCATACCTTACTTAAATTAACAAAATATTCTTGATTGTTATGGTATTGGGAGAACAGACTTTACGGTTTGCTAAATTACAAGTATTTGGTGTAAAGTGTAAAACAGCGTTTTTAAGCATTGCAAAATTTACAGATATAATTACATTTAAAAAAATGCAGTTAAAATATTCTAAATATATATTAAAAAAAAAATAATTCTTGGTGCAAATTAATTGTTATAAATGCATGGGAAAAAATGATAATGAAGTAAAGATTTTCGATTTTGAAATAGAATGCGAAGATGAGCATCATATAAATAAAGATGGTACACCTTTGATCGGAAAATTTTTTGCATATATATGTTTCAATTTTATATACAAAATAAAATATGTTTTATAGATATGTTAAAAAGTGTATCGTATTAAAATATTCATCAAAACAAAAAATTGAAACTACAGACAATTATAAGTAACACTGAAAACTTTTACTAATTATTTTTTTACTATAGGATTGGCAATTGCAAATTAAAAAACAAAACATCATTATTCGAAAAACGTAAAAAGTAACTGCATAACATTTTATATATATACATTCTTGGTGCTCGAAATTCTGGACAATACAGAATACTATTATTAAACAAAAACTTGGCATATAATATTGGTTACTTAATTCGTTGTTAATTAAAATTTACAGATAATACAAAATATGTGTTAATTAATTTCATGCCTTTAGAATGTTTTCATACACTTGTGGCTTCTGTTTTTTGATCTTGTACTCAATGCAGTCTGCAATTTTCAGTATTATATCTTCCCTCCACCATGCTGACATAATCTAAATTAAAATTATTAAATCAATTATCAGAAACATTTTAACCAAAATAATAAATTAGAATTCGCAATATAGGTCTTGTGACATTAACATCAAGAAAAACTAAACTTAAATATTTTGCTTTTGAGTGAAAATTACAACTAACAAATTCGTTTTTTTAGCTAGATACGAGTAAATATTTTGAGTTGGTTTTTAATCAAATTAAAAGATCAAGTAAATATATATTTCCAATCCAATCTCATGTGTGATCGAATTCTTTCTTGAATCTGATATTTACAACACAAACACATTTTTTTCTTAAACTTAAACCACAGAAACCACATTTCAAAATAAGCACATCAGTGAAAAAAAGGGCTACCTGGAGACCAACAGGCAGGTTCAAACTGTTATATCCAACTGGAACAGTAATAGCTGGAATTCCTGCAAAATTACCGATGGGTGCAAACCTACAAAGCATATCAAAACAACAGGTTTAATTCAAAACCACTGTTACTATATATAGTCCCAGTAAAATACGACATTGCATAATAACAAAAAAAATTGAAATAACAAAAATAATTCAACATAAAACAATTCAATGTTAGAAATGACAATATAATGTAATAAAAAAGGCACTTCAATAAATTCCAAATGAATTAAAAGTTAATATACCTCATATTTTTCAAGTCCTGTTTCACATTGCTAACACCCCCAACAACCTCACTTTGTAGAAGCTCAGGGGCACAAGAGCTAGTAGAGGGAGTTACAATAGCATCAATATCTTTAAATAAATCCTTCAAGAAAGCCATAAACCGAGTTCTTTGCTTGTTGGAGTTAACAAAGTCAATTGCTTTTAGTTGATTTCCCATTCGAAACAAATTTCTAGTGCCAAGGTTCTGAAATCAAAAAATTCCAAACAAATTTTTAAAAATGTAGTGTAATTGTTAAAAAAATCATGCAGAATTACTAGAGACTAGTTTAGTGTTGTGCCACACAAAAAACAAGTTTTAAGTTTATTTTCATTGTCTAAATAAAGGCAAAATATTCATTTACCAAGTCGTCAAAATTGTTTTCAAATCCATCAATTAATGACGCTGTCATTTCTGACATGATGGTGATCCGGTGAGCTATAATAACATCTTGCACTTCAGGCAACTCTATTTCTTCTATGATGGCTCCACACTCCTCCAAGTGGGCAAGTGATTTTTCACATGCTTCCCACACTTCTCTATCACAATCCTTTAATGAAAACAATATAATTCGGTCTAGTAATGTTAAAATTATATTTTTTTCTTAAATTTACAAATAGAAAATGTTAATTGGATCCTAATATTTTCAAAATCAAATTTCAGCACCTTGAAATATCGACGATCAATTCCGATTTTCATTCCCTTTAGGTTTCTGTCTAAAGTTGGAAGTTTCACAACAGGTTGAATGCGCCCGTGTTTATAGCCAGGATGAGGTCCACTTAACAGTGCATAAAACAAACCAGCATCACGAACACTTACACACAAAGGACCTTAATATATAAATAACATCAATAGGTTTAAATTAAAATAAATTTCAGAACGTTTTTTTTTCCTAAAAAGCACCATTTTCAAAAATAAAAAAGGATATCATTTTAAACATATTTGGTGTATAATATTACAAATTTAACCTAACATAACTAAATTCCTTTAGGCAATTTATATTTTTATAATCTCACCAGCGTGGCCAACACTATTAGAAAGACCATGCACTCCTGTGAGATTAATTCGAGCGAATGTTGGTTTGAGTCCAACCAATCCACAAAAAGAAGCCGGCATTCTAATAGATCCCCCACCGTCTGTTCCTACAAGTGTTACACAAAAAAAAAGATAAAAAAAAAATAGTTTACTACTTAAGATTTACAAAAACTATTTTCAAACCACATAATGAATATTACACCTAATCCCATGGTTGCGATCCCCGCAGCTACGGAAGACCCACATCCAGAGGAGCTCCCTCCAGTAATATGATTGGGGTTGTACGGGTTTCTACATGCTCCAAATCCCCTTAAACATTAAAATTGAATCGTTGACTTAAAAAAATTAAAAGATTTTTAAATTGTGATTAAAAAAATTTCAATAACTTTTTTAATAAACTTAATAACTTTTTTGTTAAACATAGATAAAAAGAAGGTAAACTAATTTAAACAGAATAAATGGTAAAGATTCTGTTTGCATTTTACTGGCATTTTTTACATTAATAATAGGTATGTATGGCTTATTGCACAAAAAAGCAAACCAAGTAGTACACAAAATGCAATAAATAGGTAATGCTATATATATCCAATAACATTTTTAATGCTTGATCAATCATGTTAGTGCTAAGAAAATGCTGACTTGATAAATAGAAATATATGGTTTTTAAATTGTTTGCTTTAAAACTCAATCAAAGAATTAAGAGATCTAAAGTTTACCTTTAAAATTGACAATTAAAATTGTTATGGTAAACTGTTTGAAGTTTTGTTAATTTGGGTGATATGTATATCAGCAAATGCATAACAGCATTGCAAGGAAATTTTTCCTATTAACCCATGCGTTAAACTTGTGTTAATATAACACATTTTTGGTAATAGATTTTTGCAACTTAGCATTGCTAAAATGTTACCACACTTTCTGCAAAAATGTTGTTCTAAATATCAAAAACAAAATAAAAAATTAAATACTTGTTTGTGTTGATTCCTGAAGTTCCGTATCCAAGCTCATGCATGTTTACAACAGCAACAATAATGCAACCCAGCTTTTTCATCTTATCAACTACAACAGAATCTTCCTTTGCAACAGTTCCCAGGCCGATAAAACTTGTACCATTACTGTATTGAAAACCTTTCTAAAAAAAATGTCAAATGATGTTTTAGGTATTACCCAGCCACTAGCTTACCTTAAAAAACATTATATATTCTTGATATGATATCATATTTATAGATAACTGTACAAAAAGTAACTTGTTTTATTATAACCAATTGTATATTGTTTATAATAGGATTTATATAATTGATAATTAAACTTAATAGCTTACCACTGCATATTCATCCTTAACTACAACAACGATTCCATCGACAGGTGACAGTGTTTCATTGTTTTTGTATCGTTCCGTTGATGCAGCGGCCATCTTAAATAAAATTTACCCAACTAAGTTAAACCACAAAAAATATGTCATGGTTAGATTAAAATTATAAAAAATGTTAAAATAGACAATTAGATTACCTTTCGTACAGCTTTTGGGTCATATTTTATCACAGCATTTAAATGTTTTGTCCTCTCAATTGCACTTAACGAAGCATTTGTAACATCAAGCGGCGTGGTTTCTCCCGATTTATAACGGCAGATAAAATCATACACAGAATTAAAATGGAAATCAGGCCCTTTTAAAAAATCATTAAAAATTAATTAAGTAAAATTTAAACTTACAAAGCATTCTTCTAAACTTAGAAAACAAAACCTTGATTCAATTCATTCTTGACCAACTCCTCTAAATCTTCTCTCGGGGCACAACCTTTTCCAACTTCAGCCCTTTTTTCACCCTCTGCCAAAGAAATTTTGGGATAAAAAGTTGGATCTTCCTCAAATTGAATTAACCTAAAACGATCACACCAAGCTTCATGCACACCATGTTCAGCAAGAAATATTTGACCAAATAACTAAAAACAAACAAAAGAACAATAATGCGGAGTAAATTGAAAAATTTTGCAATAGAAACTATATACAATTTAACAGAATAATCTATTTAAATAAACTTACAGAGTTTAATAATCGCACACTTAACTTGAGTGCAAATCCTCTGAGTGGTGGAACCTTTAACAGAAAAGAAAATAAAGTTAAATATTTCACAAACCTATAAAACTTTTTAAAAATACTCGGCAATTAGTTAAAGCAGGATTTAAAAAATATTGTATGTTTTTTATAGATTATACATTTTTATTTAAAAGGATTTAATACAATTTTGTGCAAGTAAATTAACAATTCCTACTCTAGTAGTTTTAGGTTGATAAGAAAAATCATAATCCCCCCTTTTTCGTTTGATTACGTGCCTTGAACCTTGGCCATGCCGTCTTAGAAAGAAAAACCAGGTAAAAATTCCAGCAAATAAAATCGTAAATAAGTAATCCATAATCACTTTAAAATTCCATCATTTATTAAAAGGGCCTATGTAAATTATTAATACCTATATTTTTTAGAAAGAATAATCACGCAAAGTAAGAATAAAAAACTTTTGAGTACAAATTGTTTTAATGTAATCACCAATTAAAGCCTTTTTTTAAACATTTTTAAACAAAAAAACACACACAAAATAAATATGTTTTAAATATTTTTCAAATTTAAACTGAAAGTTTATATCTAAGGTCCCAATCTTTCCACCCCAGCACCGTGGTACCATCTAAATATTGCTCTCAGTAACCCAGACTCATTTATCATGATCGCTCTTTCCCATTGTGGGTTATGATAGACAGGATTGTGTCCCGGAATATAATCAGGATCAAGCCCAGTGCCTACTATGTTCAAAGCCTCCGATTCGATGTTTTCCTTGTAATCTCGGAGCACTGCACGATCTCCCTCAGCTTCCAGAAGAGGAGCAAGTGCAAGTTCAGACTGGCCATTCTCATCCCATTGCATGAACTGATATCGCTGTTTCCATATATGCAAACGAATACCAAAATAAGTGGCTATTGCTGCAACCCCGAACATAAGATAACCAGAAGGACCCTTGACAGGGAGATTCCTTTTGTATGGGATTGCTCCATAACCACCGGGAGGAGGCATATCCTGCCGATACTTTAAGTTCTTCCAGCCACTGGACATTATTTTACTAAATTTTTAACCCCAATTAAAAATGCATTACAACATCCCTGTAATTAAAAAAAAATACATTAAAATAATTCACAGTCTGAAAAAATAAGAAGCTCAAATTTTAACAATATTTACTCTACTAGTGTTCAATACTTTAAAGAAATTTTTAAATCCAATCCACAAATTTGAAAAACTATTATTAAACATAAATTATTAAAATTTTTTAGGGTTTAATGGAACATAAAGTAGTTTACAAAATTATTATTGATTTTCATTTTTTAGAATATCCAAGTCAGTATGTTGATCCAGGTTGCTAAGCAACTCTTCTTTAGTTAAAGTGTACCCGCTTGCTTTCCATTTTTTATACAAAATATTACAAGCCTCTCCAATTTTCTTGCCTCGAATTTTAGGACAAATTTCTTTAATATTTCCGCCTGTTACAGGGCAGACGGGAATGTTAAAAGAATGAAAAAACTGAATCATTTCAACATTTCCAATGTATTTTAAAAATTCTGTAAAACCGTCAAATAAAAATTTTGATTGTTTAAAATCCCGCCTTCCCTCCACCAGCCAATCAATATACTGTGAAGTCATGTTTACACCTGGTTTTACCAGATCCCTGTGCTGCACTATAAAATTCACCACCGCCTTCTCCTTGTTCGACAAAAAAACACGATCATGAAGAAATAAAATCTCATTTTCATGGCGAAACAAGGCCGCGATCAAAACCATGTAATTGGGAGATAAATGTTTTGTTTTGTTATAAACTTGTTGCATATTATCAAAATCTGGGTTTTGATTTAAACCAATAACAGAAAATAAACCACATTTATGTATCATTTTCAGTATTTCAACTGGGTGTTTTCCACCTAAAATAAGTTTAATTTCAGTCCAAATGCGTTGTCCGGATATACCTTTTAACCCATCACCGTTTTGTGTAATTATATTTAGTGTTTCAATATCGTGGGGTGAACTTAGACTTACAATTCTTCCGTAAAAGCGAAAATATCTCAAAATCCGTAAGTAATCTTCTTGAATTCTATCACTGGCTTGTCCAACAAATCGAATAAATTTATTTTCTAAATCGATCATTCCACCAAAATAATCAATGATCTCTCCATCTAATGTCATAAAGAGAGAATTTATCGTTAAATCACGACGCAACGCATCAAGTTGCCAATCTGTGGTGTACTCAATTTTTGCATGTCTTCCATCAGTCAAAACATCAATACGAAGGGTGGTTATTTCAAAGTTTTCTTCTTCCACCCGACATGCAACCGTGCCGTGATCCCTTCCACCCATATTAATAATTCGAATTTCATTTGCCTCGAGAAGAGCAACAATTTGATCGGGGGTAGCTGTTGTTGCAAAATCTAAATCTTTTGGGTTAATTCCCATTAAAAGATCGCGGACTGCTCCTCCGCATAGACGAAGCTCAAAATTATTTTTTTCAAACAAATCTTTAATAATGATCAACCCTTTTGAAAACAAACTTCGGAATTCGGGTGTGTTGCATTTTACAATAGAAGGAACTGTCATTGAATTGTATTTGTGAACAACCTTTTCTCCAGTTTCATTCATTGCCATTGTGTGTGTATTATTTCCTAATGATGCCTTTGAGAATTGAGGTGTTAAGAATTTATGAGAGGTACTGAAACATACAATTCTTGTTTCATAAACATTTAAAATACTTGGTTTTGAAAAATGTTGACAGAATGACCAGCAATATGAAAAAATCGCTTTTCTACTTCCCATCAAAAATACCTTCGGTAACCTGTAAAATATTACAGGTATCAAGAACATATTACACAAAGCAGCATTGTTTAAATTTAAATATACATCTATTTTTTATTTAAAGAATAAATCTTTAAAATATACCTATTTCAAATATTAAAAAATACAGTTTAAATGGTGTTATGCCTACTGCAAACACAGATACTTTTTTAGTAATAGTACTATGGACTTACCTTGCGTTAAGCTTGCAACAATTTAAATAAAAATTCGATCAAGCAAAATAAGTTTCATGACCTATAACTCTTTAGCAAAAAGCACGCCTGAGTTAAGCTTAAAAATGTTCTTTAAGGGTTAAAAGCTTCGTATAAGTGTTTATCCCCAAAAACACAAAAAATACAAGTTTGAATTACAAAATAATCATCAATTTTACGTTATAATCGTTTCTTTTAATGTAAGCCTTTTAAATACGTTTTATAACGCTTTATAAACTTGTTAAAAAAACTTAAAATAATAAACGTGACGTAATGTTAAAAAGTACAACGTCATACATTTAAAGATGACTCGGTAAAAACGTATTTAATTCCCATACAACAAATTGCTATTTTATAAACTGTTATTATTGCAATTTAGTAAACTGAAAAATAACTAAAAATAAATGTAGCTTTCCTATACTACACACAGTATAAGCATTATCTCCTAAAATACTGTAGATAGTTTATAACCACCACGATCTTACGTTAGATGCCTAGTCGTTGCGTTTCAGCTTTTTGCTTTTACGAAAACATTACAACTGATACATTAATTTTTTTATTATAGTGAAGCCAAGTTTTCAAACTGCAAAATTATTTTTTTAAATTAATAAACTAATTTTTATTTTTTTAACATTAATAAACAATAGGTTATGCATCTTCTTATGCGTTAATAAATATGTTTTTGTGCAATATTTTTTTAATATTAAATATTTTTTGTGTGTTAATATTGGGGGAACAATTTGCTCCATTGCGGGATGATGTTTTGTTTCGTATTAACTGGCCAGGCAAAAACATTGACATTAACACCCTTGGCTTGCCTGAGCAAGAGTATAAGTCTGATGAATCTTTTATTGTGACATCACACAATAATGAAAAGTATTCATGTGTTGTTCCTTCTGTTATTATATCAAAACCTAACAATGATAAAAATTCGGAAAATTTAAAGCCACCACATGAAACATTATCTGGTTTATTTAAAAGTGGAAGTTGCACTTACCGTATTGAAGCTTATTGGACTTATGAACTATGTCATGGAGTTCATATTCGTCAATATCATGAGGAAAGAATAAGAACACCTAATTCGGACAGTTCTAGTCCCACATCAACTAAAATTTCATTACAAGATGGTGGTAAATTAACAGTTCAACAAGACGCAAATAGTAAAAATGATGCAATCAAGGTTACTGAGTATTTTCTTGGCTACATGAAGGACGAAGTTAATCAAGATGGCACTCTAAAAAATCCTGGTAACATCCCAAAATCAATATCAGATATTCCCCATAAAACAACAAATGGAATTAAAATGCCATACTTTTCTGTGGATATGAAAAATGGCACCCCATGCGATTTAAAAGTAAATCGATTTTAATAATACTGTACCCATATTTTATTTATATTTGTAAATTAAGTGAACTAATAAATTTCTTTTAAAAATCATCATGTTTTTGTAATTTAGATGGGTACTGGACGACAGAGCAAGGTTTTATATATTTGTGATCCAAATTCTCATAATGAAGTGATGTCTGTTATTGAAACAAGCTCATGTCAATATGAATTACAAGTACACACTCCAGCATTGTGCGCAAACCCTTTATACAATGTAGGTTTTATATATACAGAACCATTTCTAAATGGAAACAAAGGTGATAACTATCTATGTACAGCATATAAGAAATTTGTTAAAACATAATAATTTTAGATTGAAGGCAATAGAGTGAATGACATACAATGTGTGCCATTGTCGGACTCACCAAGTAAACCTGTTGCACTTACTAACCTTCAACTGGCACAATCCAAAGGTAATCCCCCAAAATAATCGACCAATTTATACTTTTAAAATTTTAATATTATTTTTTGTTTTTTTAGAGCTATACAATACGCCAAGCCTATCTATAAAAAAGGTGGTTGAGCAAAAATATCAAAAATCTGAAACCAAAAAACCTATTCCAGCAATCTCAAGTATGGTAGACACCAACTTGCTAAAAGAATTTTTATCTGGAGAGTATTGTTTAAGGGGAGGAAGTGGATGGTGGAGGTTAATAAATTGTTATTTTATGTATTCTTTATAATAATAATACATAATGTTTTATTATAAAAATACTTTTAGGTTTGAGTTTTGTTATGGAAAGCAAGTGAAACAATATCACGACGATGTTAAGCAGGGGCGAACAACTATTATTCTCGGAACGTGGGATGAAAATTCTCATAAATCATGGACAACAGAAAAAAAGTCAAAACCTGTAACTACAATCACTAACGAAAAGGTAACACAACAATTCAAAATTGTATGTTTCTTAAAGACCAATGACATAATACTTGCCCAACAAATTATTAAAGTATTTTACATTTTTTGTTGCAGGGAGAATTGAACGTACAAACAGTTCAGCATTTCTATGGTAACGGTGATGTTTGTGATGCTACAGGGCTACCAAGAAAAGTTGTCGTTAGAATGAAATGCAAGTCGGACACAAAAAGTCCTCATTCTGTCACGATATATCTTTTGGAACCTTCAACTTGTTCATATATCCTAGGAGTAGAATCATTAATTATTTGCGATTTGTTAGAGACTGCGGACGAATATGGATTACTAAGCACAACGTTGCCTTGAAAAATTTAAAAAAAATGATTGCATTTATATTTAAAATACAGTTGCACCGACTGTACAAATATATCATGTTTCTTGTTGAAAATTTAACTAGAGTAACTACAATTTTTAAATTGCACTTAGTTATTTATTTTTTTTTGAGTAAACATTATCTAAAGTCAACATTATCATTATTTGTTAGTGTTAAAATATGAGAATTTGTTCAAAATTATAAGCAATAAATGTTTAGAGCAAATAATCCTTATTTTTAATAGCGATTTAAGTCACCATAAGTATTTGTTAAATAACTAAGTGTACGCATGTAAACTTTAAACCCAAGTATAAAATAACATTAATAAAATGGACAACCAACAAAATTTAGAAAAAATATATATACAATTTTATTCATATTATTTGGAAACAATGTCGTTGGCTTTAAGATATATTCCTTCCTCGGCTTTCCAGTACTTTGACTTTCCATTTTCATCTTTTCTTGTAGCCATTATTTCCTGTTGACCGTTTATTGGTCGACCATAACTTTGGTGTGAAGCAGCAAGATAAGCTTTGGTTTCTGGGTGTTGAAACCGAACATAATCACTTCGATTCCAAACCTCCTGTGAACAAACAACTTTCCAGTTATCCAAATCATCTCCTTCTCCATCCTCTCCAAATGCGCTGACTTCTTGTTCATGTGTGAGTGGGGACTGAAAATGATGCGTGTGCAAATTAGCCCCTGTTTGAACATGCATTAATCGAATTGTTTGGCCACATTTAATCGTGGTTGCACGTGCAATTTGTTCGTTGGTAGGACTTTTCACCAACCAATAGCTGTTTGCATCGTCCTTTTTCGTCATTCCTGTCACAGATTGTTGTCCACTCCCACTTCCATATTTAACATCATGTGAATGTAATCTGACATTATATGCCTTGTTATTAAGTTTTAATACGGATCCCATTGTAACAGGTTCAAATTCAAACTGAGCACACTTTCCAACAGTTAACAGAGAAAAGACAATGGTAGACCAAAGTTGACATACTGTGTTAATACTTTTTAACTCCATTATTAATTTTTTAAACAACCTTTACAAGAAAATTGATTACAATCATGAAATATTATTTGTATTATACAAATGTTTAAAAAAAACTTAGTCAGTAAGTTACATTCAGTACATTACCAAACTGCGGTTGACTATTAACGCTAACTTACTACCTCGTATATTTATTTCTTTAGGCTGGTACGCGTCCCTGTCCGTTATTCGAAATATTATAAAAAATTAATGTAGTTTCTATTGTATTTAATCCTTAAAACATGTAAGAAAACATACACGTCACAATAAAAATACGCGTTTCAGCTATAAAGCTCTAGTGATTATTCTAATCATGTTTTGTTGTATTTTTACTATTTCCGGGTTCGTGAGAAAAAACTATGTACACGTAATCGAAATATTAGTTTTGTACATATTAGTTTTAAACTAAAAAAAAAATTTTTACTTACTGAAATAATAAAATCAAGGGCCTATTACTTTTTATAAAACTTTAACTTAAATATGTCGTAATTACAATTGTGAACTTATTTTGTAATAAATACCTTAATGTTAATAAAAAATACCTTTAAGTTAATAAAGCATAAAAGGCACAACTTATATGTCAAATATTAATAACAAACTAATATACTTATTACAGCAGGTTTATTTAAATATGAATAATTAACTTGATTAATATAATTATTGTTAAATTGTTAAACATGAAGATTACAGCAAAATTTAAAAACAAATTAAACCGGCAGCGTGGTGTAGTGGTAAGAACACTTGCTACACCACACATGAGGTCGTGGGTTAAATTCCCACTGTTCTCATGCTGTAGCGCCCTTGAGTAAGGTGCTATAAATTGTGTAAACTCCTGCTGAGCCAGCACTTAATCAGCAGTATAATTATCGGGCAATTATAATCTATAATATTCCAAACTGCCACAGGCAACTCGAGACTGGGTCGGAGTAACTGATGTTACTCTATTTTTAAGTCGCGCATTCGACTTTCCCACATCGAGAATGAAGATATATACAAAAAATAAATAAAATAAAAATAAAACACTAAGTTATAGTCACAGTAATACATGGTATATAAATATACATTAAATAATTTCAACAACAAATTTCGGATTCACATTACTTTTTAGCCTTTTTTTCACAGGCGATTGCATACAACTCATTAGCTAACTTTTCAGTTTTTTCATATCCTTCACAGGGCTTAATCCAATGATCTGGAATCATTTTGCATCCATAGTAAGCGCCAGCAATAGCCCCTGCCATCGTGGCAATTGTATCTGTATCACCACCAAGTGATATAGAATACAAAATGGTTTGCTGAAACTTGTTAAAATCATTTAGCTCAGCAGGCTGTCGATTTGCAAAACAAAATAAGAAGGAAAAAATTGCAGCACAAACTGCTTCACTTGCCGCAATACCAGTTCCTTTAAATTGTAAAAAAGAATTAAAATTACATAAATTTACATTTTTCTGAATATTTGTAAATATGGTAAACCAACCAATTTTATCTGATATCTCATCGATGGGTATTTCACGGTTACTATCTATCATCTCCAACATTAGGTCCATTTTGTTCGAGTACACTCTAAAAACAATAACTACTAATAACTATTTGGTAAATGCAGGTTACACATTTTTAGTTATAAATTATTTATAATTATAAACATACTGGGACTCTTTCTTATCCTCTACTTTAATAGAATAATTTTTTAAAGTTGTCCAAAACTCCTTCCAAGTCTTTGGGGTTGTAAGTGCAGTATCAACAGCTAGGGATTGCAAGATTGCTCCATTTACTGCATCTATATGGGCATGTGTAATTTGTGCACTAGATGCTGAAATCTAATTTTATAAATAATATTCACATAAATAAGTCATAAAATTTATAAAGTGTTACTTTGGTAATCCCTGTTAATATTTAACACAGTTTATTAGGGATGGGCTGAAATCCAAATTACTCGGATTCGACGAGCCCGAGTATTTTGTTGCGATACTCGGCCGAGTCCGAGTACTCGTTTATGACGTCATTTAAACGTAAATAACTGTTCACAAGAATCTTTCTGCATAATTTTAATCAGCAAAATTTTCCAAAAAATGTGTATTTATGGATTATAAAGTGTTAAACGTTGGCAAAACTACTTACCGCTGATAGCAATATTATTTTAAGTGTAAACGAAAATGCAAAAGTCCCAAATTTATTATGGGTAAAATTTTACTAGGTTAAAAGTGTATTTGTTGCACAATTGTTGCTTAAATAACGTGATATAATTGAGAGTAAAATATAATTTATTAGAAAAAGGCAAAACTCGTGTTTTTTTATGTTTAGTAAATCGTATACAATCTTAAATGACAAATTATTACTCTGTGTCCAAGTACTTAAAAATACTTGACAAGCATGAGTATTAAAATATTCTTAATACCTGGGCCGAGTACTCGGATTCGGACTCGAATGGGCCATCCCTACAGTTTATATACGGATTTTGTACCAAAAAAATTTATACAAACCTTTTTTATCTTTTCAATATCAGTGTGTGAAAATAAAGCAACTGGCATGACCCGCATAGCTGAACCATTTCCATAAGAACCTTGTCCATTAAAAGCTTTGGAGGCAGGTTTAAATGGATTTTTGTAACCACAAGCCTTGAGTTGTCGAAAAACCTCAGGTACACTACCACCATAAAATCGCCTAGGTTGTGATACAAAATAGTTTTCCGAAAATCTAAGGTAAAATAGTAAAAAATAATTTTTTAAAATTAAAGAATAACACTGCTGAACATACATCAATTAAAAGTTACTTAAAAAACAAAAACTTTGTTGATTAGCTACCTTCTAGAAACATCGATGGGGTCAAACTTTTTCTTTTGAACCAATGATTCAGCCAAACCATGTGCCATTTCTGTGTCATCAGTGTAATATAGATATCCAACTGTACCTAAATCAAAAATTAAAAAGTTATTCAATTAAAGTACATGTTTATCAATAAGACAATAACCATGCCTGCTGTATGAACTTCCTTTAACTTTTTATCTTGATTTATTAACATATTGTATGGGACCGGACACCAATCATGTTCATAAATAGCGCCAATGCTGTCTCCAACTAATGCTCCCAACATGCATCCTCTATATTGGTTAAGAGACATATTCTTAGAACAAGTCAAACTTTGCCTGTATAAAATCAAAATAAACCTAAATATTATACTGTTATATTTTAACAGTCGCAAGTTTTGTTTTTATTGATCAACTGATTTTACTACGCCTTTTACGGGAAAACCCTTTTTTCATAAACATCGTCTAATATAAAAAATACAAGTAAATAATTTATATTAGAAAATATTTATGATAGAACAATTTTCTATACTAATGTAGATGTACTAACTAGTACACCCACCAAACTTCGCATATGCATGCTAACCTTTTCCTTGTCCCACCTGGTGTGACTACTAATAAGTAAACATCCTATTTGCTGATTCTATGAAAAAAAAAATTCGAAAGAAAGCGCTAATTAGATTATCATTAATTTTACTTATATGGCTTACAGTGCCCTTTTAACTCTAACGACAACTTATATTTAACGTAAACATTATAAAAGAAATATTTCTTAGGGTCTGTGAATACAGGAAGGTTGTCATTATAAGATTATAGGATATATGACTAATATAAACAAAACTAAAGTAAAACGAATATTAAACTAGATTTATTTGATAAATAAAATATGGTTCAAAATTATTTGATTATTTTTATAATTGATTTTTATTGTAAATAAATTTATGCATAAACATTACTTAATTAAAAATATTAACTAAACTTATTAATTAAAGAGGTGGTTCGGTCGCACAGTTTCTTTTTTAATTATGTTTAAATTTTTCCAACTTGCACGAGGATACTATTATTTTAAAAATTGGTCACGTAGTTTCTGAGATATCGGGATTTAAAAGTAAATGTTGTAAATAGGGAAAGTTCCAACGCTCGCGAGTCACGTGACGCACGACGTCATCGTCGTAAGATCATATGCTGGCAGACATAGGAAAATGACCTTATTTTGACCTCTTTTTTTGATGGACTGTAAGCACTAAAATTTATCAGTTTTCCTTCTATTTTTGAAGTCAAAAATTAATATTTTCAATATAAAAAACCATTTATTACAATTAGTTTTAAAGCAAATTATTAATTAAACCAGTTTTTAAAAACCAGATACCCATTAATGAAAAACATAAAACATTATTGGTGTGTTAAACATTATTTAAACAAAAAACTTTATCATATTGAAGAAAAGTTATCATATTGAAACTATACTTAAAAATAATACATTTTTCCTAAAAATTAACAAAAAACGCCCTTTAAAAAAACAGTTTAAAATTTGCATGGAACATATTTGACCTGGCAGTAAATGTTAACATTTGCAAATTATACGAAAAAGAAACCTCAGCATTTTATTGTATTTTGGCACTATTATCCTCAATATTTTTAGGAACACTAACACCGTTGATAAATGGTTTTACTAATCGGAGAATAATTCTTTGGTGTTGAATGTTAGATGCATCATGGGAGATTTGTACAGTTACTTCATCAAACACTTGAAGAATGACATTATTAACATTAATATGACATTTTTCTTCGTCATAGTTTAACTGATTTAAGGTTGATGATTTGCCTTCAAAATCTCTATCTAAAAAAATTGTTCCCTCCAAACCATATTTAGGAATTAAAACTTGAACTGCATTTTTTCTAACAAAAATTATGTACCCAAGTTCATCGACCATTCTTCCCCGAAAAAAGAGTTGGGTGTGAAGTGCAACCGATGCTCTCTGTGCATACTGAGCCATTCGATGACGAAAGTTCAAATTGTTGCAAATTTGTTGAATTTCTTGCTTATTGAGCAAGTTAGAAAAGGTGTTGTCTGCACCAATGCTGGCAGCCAGAAGGCGATGTACCATAATGTCGGAATATCTTCTTATTGGAGAGGTAAAGTGAGTGTAAATTGGTGCTGCTAAACCATAATGAAGAAAGTTGGACTCCATACCACTACAAAAATAAACTGCTTGGAGCATGCACCTTGTTGCTAAAATTCGCAGTAATGTAGACACATAGGAGTGAATACCATCTCTAGGCTTTTCTGCATCATCCAGGGATAATGCAAGCTCACGTGAAGTCGCCATCTTTAGGTTAAGACCTTTTGTTTTTGCAGCATTTACAAGAACATCAAAATTGGATTTAGGTGGCTCTGGATGTCGCCGCAAAACTGCACATTCAGAAAATTCAAGCTGAATATGTTTGGCAACTGAACAATTTGCTAACAACATGAATTCTTCTACCATTGAATTTGTGTCTTGAAGCTGCTTAGCTTGTAAATCTATAGGGTCATGGGTTTCACTGTCAACATGGAAGCGCACCTCTGGCGAAGACAAACTTAAAGCACCATTTTGTATTCTTCTTGCTTTTAAAATTTTAGCAAGTCTGTTAAGACCACGTAATCCAAGTGTAACATCATCTTTGGAAGATGGGTCATCAATGAGCATTTGTGCTTGGGCATAAGTCATAGAACCTTTCGAACGGATTATAGATTTACAGAATCGTGTGTTCTGAATTTCAGCATTTTCATTAATAATCCAAATACATGAAAAAGCTAACCGATCACCATCATCGCGAAGTGAACATAAATTCGAGGAAAGCAGTTCTGGGACCATATCAATTCTTTTATCACAAAGGTAGACAGTTGTACCTCGACAACGAGCCTCAAGATCTATGGCAGTTGAAGGTCGAATAAAGTAACTAACATCTGCAATATGTACACCAACCTCAGCTAATCCATCTCCCAGATCCTTATAATGCAAACAATCATCAATGTCAGTACAACCTGGAGGATCAACACTGCAAATGGGAAGATGTCGTAGATCTTCACGCTTGTTTATTTCTTCAACCGGAATCTTCCAATCCTTTTCTGGCAGACAATTAAGAACTGCTTGTGAAAATGGTTCATGAGCAACATCATGTTCTAACAACAACACCTCATTCTCTGTTGCTTTGTCACCGATCTCACCAAGCGCTTTCACATAATGACCTTGAGGATACTTTGAAAACCTTGGCCATGAATCAATTGCAACTACAATTCTCTGACCCATGAGGGTTTTAGCCTGACGTGTTTCTATTCTTATCCGAGGAATTCTTCGCTCTGCTGGAGTAAACAAATGTCTTGTCATTTCTGGGTTTCCGAATCCCTCAATAATGCCGCAGTAAGTTCGCCAACTTCTTTTAATAATTCCGACAACTTTTCCAGTGGGCACTCCATGTTTCAGCTTCATTTCCATACCAATATTTTCATTGATTTCAGCTCCTGGTTGCATTGAAACATCCAGAATAACATCACTGGGAATGGTCCACTCATCTTTAGGAAGCAATTCAACCGCAACTATATCCTCATGCACAGCACGGTTAAGATTAATTCTTCCCTGAATCAAAATATCTTTCTCATCATCACCTTGTGGATTTATGCGACCTTCCAGATAATTTTCTCTGCTGATATTTAGTTTTCCTTGTTTGTATTTTCCACTTTTTATACCACTGTTTAGCTTAGACAATTTAAAATGTTCAGGATATGTGATGGTTCGATCAAGTTCTATCACTTCATCCATTTTTGCTAATTTGTCTAGTAGCTCTGGAAAACCAACAATATTTGTAACATAGCTATTGATTTCAAAGGCGGTGATTCCATCTGATTTGGCTAATTGACAATTTCCTTTGTCATTTGTAAGAAGAACAATATTTTGATCTCTTTTTTGAATCAAGTTGCTGTAGTATTTAGCAGCAATTCTAATCAATCTATCATTCATATCATTACTTGTCTCTCCTTTCAATCTAGGAGAGTATGTGTCGACATGATTTTCATTTATAAAAACAAAAAACTTTTTGTCTTTATTTTCAATCAGGGTTTTCAGACGTTTGTAAATAGGAGATGATCGATGTCGAACTTCCTTGATAACTGTCTGTAAAATGATTACATTGGTGATGCAAGAATGCTCTAAAACATCCATTTGATGAAGAACAATGTTAGTATCAGGAATTAGAAAATGCTCACAATTAAGAAGGTCATTTTTCAATGAAGGATGGCGATCTAGACTTTTATCATTTAGTCCATCATTAATATCATCTCGCAGATAATGTTCCCTGACTATTTTTAAAATTTTACCAGATTTGGTTTTAACCAGTATAACTTTGTTTTGAAGCATTTTATTAACTTAAGTTTAAAAAATGTTTGATCTAAAAATAATACTTTAATTCAGTAAACAATAAAAGAAAATTTTTTTTCTATGCGCCTGCACATAGCGCACGTGTGGAAAAATATGTATATAAGAAATCACGTGTTTAATAAAAAAGAGTTTCCAAAAAATGTAAAATAAATGTTTTATTTTCAATTTTGTAAATGTATGGATAATACTGTCTGACTGTTTTGATTTTTTCTCAATCAAATAAAATGTAAATATTTAACATATTTAAGAATTAAAAAATAGTTGGTCTAAAATTTAAGCTTGCCAATCTAAGCAAAGTTATTTATACTTGAGCTGAGGAAAAAAGAGCTTCGTTAAACTAACAAGATAATTAAAAAAAATTGCCAAGGTTTTGTGGTCATCAATATTTAAATGTATTTAGGACTTATTTGATTTAGACCATATATGTATAATAAAATTGTAACACGCTTACTACCACATAGCAAAGTATATTACGAAAATATGTTAAAAAGATATTACGAACTGTGATCATTTTCAGTACCACAGTACAGGCATCACGTTTTTTACTAAAATCGTGCCAGCGTTTAACCTTTACTGTATATCTACAGTGTAGGATCATAACAATTAATTGCACAAGGAAGCAGCCCAGTCAACGCAAACCGGTGACGTAATTTCCTCTAGGAAGTCAGTCTAAATTTGCGTTGTTCAGCAATATTCACTATACTGAGTTAGCTGCAAGTCCTAAGGTTGCAATTAAAACTTAATTTAAAATGGTAAGTGAATTTTGTTTCAGGTCTCATTAAAAAAATTATAATTTTTGTAAAATATACCCCTTGGAGAAACGTCATTATATATATTTTATAAATGCAAAATAGTAACAGTTTGACCAGAGTTTTTTATCTGAACAAACATTTTGATATTTAGAGGGAAATTGTTAGCATACAAGTTGGTCAGGCTGGCGTACAAATCGGTAATGCATGTTGGGAGTTATATTGCTTAGAACATGGCATTAACCCCAACGGTACAATGAGCGGTAAGCAGAGGGAGGATGAATCACCATCCACTTTTTTCCAAGAAACGGTATCGGGAAAACATGTGCCAAGAGCAATTTTTGTAGATCTTGAGCCAACAGTTATTGGTAAGTTTTTTAAATTAACCAATTTAAAAACAAATATAGAAATCTTAATTTTTGTGACAAGCACCTTAACTGAGAATAAAAAATATTAGTAAAAAATAAATGTTATTGATGTATTTTGCATATTATTATATTTTTAAGATGAAATCAGAACTGGCCCTTATCGAAGCCTTTTTCACCCCGAACAGTTGATAGTTGGAAAAGAGGATGCTGCAAACAATTACGCGAGAGGGCATTATACAGTCGGTATGTTTAAATCTGTTTTTAAACAAAAAAGTAAATTTTTGCTATATTTTGTAAATAAATATGCTTTTTTTTATTTTAGGTCGTGAAAAAATTGACGAGGTTGCAGAAAAAATACGGAAGGTGGTCGAAAATTGCAGAGGCCTTCAAGGGTTTTTGATATTTCGTTCGTTTGGTGGGGGTACTGGGTCAGGCTTTGCCTCTCTTTTGCTCGAAATGCTCTCACTTGAATTCGGCAAAAAAGCTAAATTGGATTTTTCAGTTTATCCTGCACCTCAGGTGACAATAAAAATCATTGTATTTTTTGAAATGAAGGCCTTATTGAATTATATTCGTTGCATGCGTTGCTTCTGTAATAAAAAAGTTAATTTTTTTTAAAGATATCAACATCTGTAGTAGAACCATACAACAGCGTCCTTACAACACATACAAGTTTGGAGCATGCGGATTGTGCTTTCATGGTTGACAACGAAGCTATATATGACATCTGTTTAAAAAAACTAAATGTGGATAGACCAAATTATTCCAATCTTAATCAACTTATTTCGCAAGTGGTTTCGTCTATTACTGCCTCTTTGAGATTTTCTGGCTCCCTTAACGTTGACCTTAATGAATTCCAGACAAATCTTGTGCCTTACCCAAGAATTCACTTTCCTCTTGCCTCTTACGCGCCAATCATATCAGCTGACAAGGCATTTCATGAGCAGTTTGCTGTTAATGACCTCACCATTTCCTGTTTTGAAGCTGATAGCACCATGGTAAAATGTCAACCTAAGTCAGGAAAGTACATGGCATGCTGTATGTTATACCGTGGTGACGTGGTACCGAAAGATGTAAATGCAGCAATAGCCTCAGTTAAAAATAAGCGTAATATCACTTTCGTTGACTGGTGTCCAACAGGTTTCAAGGTCGGGATAAATTCACGTCCACCCAGCATAGTTCCTGGTAGTGACATGGCAAAGGTACCTAGAGCTTTGTGCATGCTTAGCAATACCACAGCTATTGCTGAGGCCTGGAGTCGATTGGATCGAAAATTTGACTTGATGTACGCTAAAAGGGCTTTTGTTCATTGGTAAGCTAAGGTTGTTTTTATTTGTCTTAGTTTTAAGAATAGTTATAATATCAAATATTTCGATTAATTAATAAAATTATTTTAATTTTCTGTTGGCAAATATTTTTTAAAGTAAAAGTAGTAAATATTTTCAGAGATTTGAATTCTATACATTTTTAAAGGTATGTAGGAGAAGGAATGGAAGAGGGGGAATTTGCAGAGGCAAGAGAGGACCTTGCAGCATTAGAGAAAGACTATGAAGAAGTTGGTGCCGATGATATATCCGACAATGATAATGAAGAACAAGATGAATATTAATTTCATTTGCAATGTCGCTGACTGTTGTTATAATCACTATGTAAAAATCTCACATGTATTCCAAAGAGAAATACTATATATTAAACAAGCATTTTCGGATTTTTATATTTAAAAAATTGTATTTAAATTTGCACGATAAAGTTTTGCCAAGATTATTTTTGATTTCCCTATTAAACATTTATTGTAAACTCAATCAACATTAATCAATTTTAACTGAAATTTGTTCGCATGTTTATATGTATATGTCATAAAATTTTTATTAAAAATTTGATATCGTTTATTGAAATTATAAACAAAATTTAAAACGCCAAACAAAATTTTAAAAAACATAGCATAGAAATGTAAAAACGACGTGTTTGTACATTGTACAGATCAGACAGTAATATTTTTAAGTTTAACGAATAGATCGCCGCATATAAGATAATCGTTTTAAACTATTTTACCATTTATTTTTTTGATATTACAAAAAACGTCAAAATCAGCACTATGTTATAACATAGATAAAACAATTAAGGTATATCAAGTTACGTTAAATTATTGCACTAAGGAAGCAGAAACAGGCGATAATACGACAAACAGGCAAAAATGTGTGTTTAAAATAGGATTTGTTTATTGTTATTTTTATTCAGCTTCTGTAAAATGGACAAGTTATGTTATGGATTTTTTTCCCAGTCCATGTACTTATATTTTAATTGTTTTATTTATAGAGTTGTAAACTTTTTTTATTAGATGTTATTTTATTATTTTGCTTTCATTTTACACAGCCTAAATAGCTCAAACGGGGACGCGGAATTTGAGGGAATGGAAAATGAAGGAACGGAAATTGAAGGAACGGAAAATGAAGGAACCGGAAAATGAAGGAACGGAAAATGAAGGAACCGGAAAATGAAGGAACGGAAAATGAAGGAACCGGAAAATGAAGGAACGGAAAATGAAGGAACCGGAAAATGAAGGAACGGAAATTGAAGGAAAGTGAAAAAAGGAGTAGCGGAATTCTAAAAAAATAAAACGCGGAAATTCCGTTGACTTATTTATTTGTATTTAAGTCGATATTATTTTAGGAATAAACGGGCATTTTATAGAAGAGGGTTAGGGTATGCTGGGGTAATAAAGATTAACTCATTATCGCTTATCAGTTCTCAAATAAATGACAGTAATCCTAAATAAACAGTCAACGGTATTTCCGCGTTTTATTTTTTTAGGATTCCGCTACTCCTTTTTTCACTTTCCTTCAATTTCCGTTCCTTCATTTTCCGGTTCCTTCATTTTCCGTTCCTTCATTTTCCGGTTCCTTCATTTTCCGTTCCTTCATTTTCCGTTCCTTCAATTTCCATTCCCTCATTTTCAGTCGACCCGCTCAAACATGTTTTCTTTGTAATTAATTAGCTAACTTGCCTTTTTAAAATAAAAATCAATTTACCTTTACACATTTTGGTAAAAACCAATTTCAACATTTATAAAACCTTAAATTTATTTATTACAAAAAATAAATTTTAAAATGCTAGGAAAAAGTTTTTTTTGACCGAAATTTACTAATTTTAAATGCAAATTTATCCTTTTAATTAAACAATCAATTTTTGAAACTTTTAACAGAAACAAAACCAGATATAAAATAAATAATAAAAAAGAAGTTTAAGTGAGAGAATTTTTAGCAAAAAAATAACAAAAATAAAGTAACTTTAACACAGTTCGTTTGCAAAGTAATACCAAAAAAATTGGTCAATGAGACTATAAGTTAAAAATTTGACTAAATAATTTAAAAAAGTGTTTTAAGTTTGATATTCTGGAATTGATTTCTTTATAAATTCGTTAAGTTCGTCGTGTAAGTTTTCCTCCCACCTCTTACCAGCTCCTTCAAGACTGTGTTGGACATCTTTGAAAGCTGTTGCTGCAACTTCCAAAGCGGGGGCTAAGGATATTTTCTCAACCTCCTCGCGAACTTGATTTATAACAAATTCAATTCCTTCCCTTCCCTATTTAAATTAAAAAATGTAATCAAAAAAATACACAATAGGTAAGGCCCAACTAGAAAATGTTTGTTTAATAAAAATATTCACTTACTTTTATGGAAGCCGTTTTCATTGTAGTTCCCATAGCATCTTCTAAAAAACTTGTAAAGGAAATATTTTTACAAGTTATGTTCCATTGTTGTTGAAGTAATGTTCTACAAAAAAAAAAAAAAAAACATTACTTAAATAGCCAACTATGTACAATTGATGAATAATTAATAAATATAATTAATCATTATATACAAGTTTTAGTTATTGTAAATATGCAAAAGTTGACAAAAACCTAAACATTGCCTTGTCACAAATAGGATGTTATTCATCAATAAAAGCAAAATATTACGTTTTTTTTTTCATAATCATGAAAAAGGGTCGAGTTTAAATTATCATACATACAAAAACACTTATTGTGTAAATAATAAGGCATATATACTGAATTTTAAAAATAACTATTACAGAGGATTTTGTAAGTTTTATCTATTGCCTAAATCAACAATGTAAGTGACAAATAAAAACAAATAAGCCTAACTTACTTAGTGGGATCTACTTTATCCTGAGTGTATACAAGTTTTTCATCAATTACAATGTAGTCCATAAAATTGTAGTTACAAGACATTAATTCAAAAACCTTTTCTTTAGGATCAAGAACTGATAGTTCAACAGCATGAACTGTCTTTGTAATATCAAAACCTGTAAACTAACAAACAAAATAAACAGTTATACATTTTTTTCAATGGTTTTAAATTCTAATAAATGTGAATTTAATCTCATATTCTGTTTTTAAGCCACATTTATACTTACTTTTGCTAAAAACTGAGTATACGAATTTCTCCAAATAGAGGAAATGATTCTCTTTGAATGTAGTTTTCCATTTTCATCAATTTTTCTTTCGTAGATGTCTGTGCCCAAAACATTTGGAGTTTCAGGATTGGGATATTTTCTTAATGCTGCTTCAACAACTTTATCCCAAGGATGACTTAAACAAATATTTCATTAGTCATAAAATATTTGATAAAAACAATAACATTTGTCTTAAAATATAAAATCTCCTCATACCTAAATGTGTGTTCATCAAAAGAAATCCAGACCATACTTTTGATTGTACTGTAATTACTCTTTGAAACTTTGAATTTATTAATTTATTGTGTAACAAGTGTCATAACACTTTCATGTTAGGTTAAATACGATTCTGAATAATAACAATCATATTTAGCTTTTTTTAACAGTTTTAATTTACTGTCTAAATTTGCTTGTTGCATCTTCTAACGTATAACTTGACTGCTCTGCTGTTTGACAACGTCAACGTACAACGACAAAACGTATATTTTAAATTAATCTAACAGCATCACCTAATCACGTCCAGTACTAAGCAATTAAAATATAACTTAACAAATTTACCAAAAATAAAGGCAATACATGCTATCACTATTAATAAACCTACTGTACGTAGGCTTATGAATAATCCCACTCGATGACAGGCATGTAAACGAACGTCAGAAAATTTGACGTCACGTGAAACCTTCACAAGGTCGATTTCGCAATAGTTAAGATGACGAAACCCAGCGCACAACTGGACTTAAGTTCGACCCGAGGCACGTTTGTGACATACTTACGCTCGTGTTGTGCAACCACGTTTTTTTTAAAGTTAATATTTTTTATGATAAAGATATAATTCCATTTAGATTTTTTTATTATTAAATAAATTATTATTGTATATAAAATTATTGCTAAATCAAATAAACGACATTGCTATGAAAGTACTAAGGATTCATTTTTTTAAGAGCTCAACTTTTGTTTTATGCATTGCTTTATTTCTCAATTTTTATTAATAAATTACAAACGTTTTATTTATAGTAAGAAGCAATATTACATTTATTTGCAATACAGTAACAAATTTACAATCATTACAAAATTCCAGTTTTTTATATGAAATACTTCATATTGTCATATAGTTTAACAGTCATAAACAAAATTTGACCAAGAAAAGTTGATGATGTATCAACCTAAATAAAAAATGTTTATTATTAATTTTTGTATTCCATCTAGATCTAATATAACACATGTTTAACAAATGTAATTTTCTCAGATATAAACCAATCAACAAATTAATTCAGACTGGGGCGGTAAAAATCATCAGAGAAATTTTAGAGATTTTTAAAATCTGGAAAGGCATACCATTTTTTGTTCAGGTGATTGCTTGATTCAAAATTGTTCAAGATATATAGTCTAACAATTCGAATAATGCTAAAATTTTAAATTATATAAACAAATTTATTTAGCAGCAGTTAGTTCTATTTTAAAATATATTTTTAAACATTTTATCAGATATCTAACCAATCAACAGTAAAATTCAGACTGGGGCGGTAAGAGTCATCATTTAAAACAAAAATAGCTGTAAAAATTTTACAAAAATAACTACCTATTGAAATATTAAGCATTTTGGGCAGATGATCATAACAAAACTTGTAAATCAACTCTATCAGATGGTCCAGCGAAACACTTTAAAGTGTTCTTGTATAAGGTAAAGCATTTTTATTATCCGACAGTCCGAGTCTGCCAATTTTAAACAACATATTGTTTTTCTAATAATAACATACTCATCTGCTTGTCTTTAATAGTTTCTGTTAAAAAATAATACGTTAAGTATAAGGTCTGCCAGAATGCTCAAGACTGTTAAATGCGGTGCCAATTTACAGCAAATAATAGACCGGGCTGGGCGATAAGTTGATAAAAATCATTATGTAACGACTAAACTGCCAGCCAACAAAATGCAAATATATACAGATATATAAATAACAATTCCCAAAAAAAAGCAAAGAAATTGGTGATATCTTACCTTTAGTACACCAAACAGAAAATTGTTCAATTTTAGACATTAGTTACACAACTTCCACATGCTCGGCAGAAAGAAAGAGACCACGAGGTGAAAATAAATAGTAAACGAGAAAAAAAGAGTATGCAAAAAACGCAAATCCCACACAACGATTCGAAAAAACATTAATATTAAAATTGTTTAAATTTATTAAAACAATTTATTTAACATTATAAAATTTAAAAAAAATAATTGAAGAAACGCTTTTTCAGTAAAAAATAAATGTAAAATTTTATAAGGTGAAGTGTTAGTAAATAATAACGTATACGATCCCGGATGTTGATAGTAAATTCGGCGCGAAAGCAATGCTTTGACTAAGACTTTTTTTTATTTGTTGCTTGTGGTTTGTAATGGCTGGGTCATAGGTCAAACTTAAAAATCTAGAACATCATTGTCAATATTAAGTTTATCAGTATCAGACATTTTTTTTAAATCTGATGTTGGTGGTTTATTTTTAAACTGAGTGGCTAGTTTATAATGTAAACGTATATTGACTGATTGTCAGAAATTTTATTATTTGAAAGATTTTTTTTTATTATTAGATAACTCTTTGCTCGTTTGCCTGGTTTTAATATCTTAACTTTTTAACTCTTTAAAACATGGGCAAAAAAAGTAAAACTGATGAAATGTCACCAGCTGTTGTCCCAGAACTTGAAGAACCAGAAGAATATGAAGTTGAAAAAGTTGTTGAAAAGAGAATTATAAAAGGAAAGGTGCAGTACCTCATCAAATGGAAAGGCTTTACCGAGTAAGTTAAATTGTGTTTTAAACTTATGTCTGTGGATATTCTGTGCTTGCGTGTCGATTAAATTAGTTTTTAAATTATTATTTTTTTTTAACTCGCAGAGATGACAACACTTGGGAGCCAGACGAAAATCTTGACTGTCCTGATCTAATTGCTGAATTTGAATCAACTTACAACAAAAAACCAAAAGAAATATCAGCTACCAAAAGTACATTTTTCTATTACAATCTCTTCTGTTATTAAATATATCAGTTTAAATTGTGATTAAATATATACATTTTGATTTTGGTTATATATATTTTTTTGTATATATCTTTATCCTCGATGTGGGAAAGTCGAATGCGCGACTTAAACATAGAGTAACATCAGTTTCTCCGACCCAGTCTCGGGTTGTCTGTGGCAGTTTGGGATATTATAGATTATAATTGCCTGATAATTATACTGCTGATTAAGTGCTAGCTCAGCAGGAGTTCATACCGTTTATAGTGCCTTACTCAAGGGCGATACAGCATGAGCTCAGTGGGGATTGAACCCACGACCTCAAGTGTAGCAAGTGTTCCTACCACTACACCAAGCTGCCGGTATATATATCTTAATTTATATTTAAACTATTGTGTGCTTTACATTAATTAGGTGATGACAAAAAAAGGAAGATCATGAGTGAAAAACCTGAGCCAGCAAAAAAACCAAAGGAGGATTTACGTCCACGAGGATTTGCTCGTGGTTTAAAACCTGAAAAAATCATCGGAGCTACTGATTCAGGCGGCCATTTAACCTTTTTAATGAAATGGTTAGTGAGTTTCATTGTTTTGCTATGTTAATTTATTAAGATCTGTAAAATATTATTACGTAATTTATTAGAACATATTTTGTTGCTGTTTTTGGTATTGTATTTGAACATATTGTTTTAATTTTGTTTACTAACTTTTGACTTAGTTAACCTTCCCAAAATTACACAAGCAATTTAATTTTTTAACACACTGACCTTAAGATGTACTTTAGTTAATGGCATTCTTTAGCATTTAAATACTGCTTGGTTTACAATTACAAAAGCAAAGTAAATAGTTTACTTTACTATTTTAATAAATGTAATGGATACACTAAAATATTTAATAATATTAAGTGCTTGTATTTTCTAAACTGTGATTTTTTGTAATTATTAAAATATATATTTTTACAGTTTAAATTATTTTTTAATAATACAATCATGTTTCAAGGGAGGGAAGCGATGAAGCTGATCTTGTCCCCTCAGAAGAAGCGAACACAAAATGCCCTCAAGTGGTGATAAAATTTTACGAGGAACGACTCACATGGCATCAAAACTCAAATGATGAGCAAAATTAAAACAACCTTTTTTTTGTGGTTGGTTTGTCTATACTCGGTAGAACATTTAAACTGTTGCGAATTTTGCAACTTTCAACATGTTTAAATAATTTTCTATTAAGACAACTTCTGACAGATGTTATTATGTTCTTTGACAGCATGTCAGGGCTCTTTTTTAAAAATGTCAAATTTATCTGATACAACTAACACTTTAATACTGTCGGAAAGTTAACAATATTGCTGCATTTTTGTAAAGACAAACACTGCCAAACCAGTCTCTGTTTATGAAAAATCACGTTTAAAGGAGTTTTAACCAAACAATTCTTGTTTGAACAATATTTTGAAAAAACTAAATACGTTTTTTAGCTATTTTTGTTATACCGATTTCTTGTTATTACTTAGCTTATGATGAACGTCATTGTAAATAAATAAAACGAAAAGATTTGAAAATTTCAATGCATTGTCAATATATCAGTAAATTCTTTTTTAATTGTTTAACATTAAAATAACAAAATTTTGATTTTTTTGAAGTCCTCAGTCGTTTCTTAGATATTTAAGTTGGAGAATTGGCTAACTTAAGTTAAAAAGGCTTCTACGTTTTAAAATTTATAAATAAATCACAACACACCGAAAAATCTAAAAAACGGATTCTTTAAAGACAAAATTATCTGTTAAAAAACATTAACTGCAACGTAATCAGTTAGTAAAGTTACAAAAGTGTTTGACATACCCACCTGTGTGTTATTATTCCAGTAATATATAATTAACTACTACTCCCCCCAGGTGTTCTTTATCGTCCATTTTTTGTTATTTAAAAAGATCAATTAAAACGGAGTGCTTTTAATGTAGTTTTGAGATAAAGAAACAGACTTCATGTGTTTATTACATGCCAGTCAAAAAAATTTATTTAATTGGACAAAACTTTAAAAATAATCAAACGGTTTATTCTTTACAAATTGAAGCCCAATATAGCATTAATTTAAATAAAGTTCGCGGTCACGTTGTCATGCATCAGCTTAAAACGTTTAAACTTGTTAAAAAGGCCACTTCTAAAACGCGGTTTAGAGGTTATTTATCTTAAGGTCAGTTTAGAAATCAACGTGAAGTTTCAAATATCTTTGATGTTGAGTCTCCAACAAACGCTATTATAACCAGCAATATAAACCTGGAAACTGCATTAATACAAAAATTAGTCAGTTAAACAGCAAGCAACCAAATTCGCTATACTTAAAATAATGCAATTGTTGTAAGCATGATATTTATTTTTGTTTTAGAGTTAGAAAGCAATAATATACCAATCATGTTTATTATGAAATTCTATCTTAACAATGACGCAAATATATATACAAAGGTGTATTAGAGTCTTAAGATTTAGTTAAGTAGCTTTCAAGAGTAAACGTTTAAATAGAGTAAACAATTTGTATTCGTTGCATTTGTTCGTTGTTGTTCACACCCAACGGTTGATTCAAAATTAGAAAGTTAGTTTCAGTGAAACTGCAAAACGCGCTCTAAAATTTATTTGACATTTAAATTGAAAGGCTTATATGCAGTTTCACAACAGAACAGTTAATAATTGAACTCATACAAGTTTTTAGTTAATAATCAGATCTTGAAACTTAATATTAATATTTTAGCAGATTTTTTTTAAATTTATAAAAAAGACGAAAAATTAAAAGTAAAATCTTACATAATGAGAAATTTCAAGACATTTCTATTATCTGTAGTAGTTTTATATTTTCTTGTCCAAGGTAAATTATCATACATTTTAACTACTTTGAATGTTATATTAAAGTTTACTTTATGTAAAAATAAAAATTTTTTTATTTTAGGTTGCGAATCAAGGATAACATGGAAAGTTCCAAAAAGTCTACGAGCCGATTGGCTGCAGGTTAAATTTAAAAATCGTCGTAGAATAGTGTTTGAAGAAGAAATTGAGCCTGAAACAGAACTTACGAACGTTAAAAAATCCTGTCCTGCCGAATGCTCAACTACGACACAATTTCGCACAAGGTCAGTAAATTAGTAACATATAAAATTCAAACAGTCAGTTACGAATTTAATTTTGTACAATAAGTTAATTAAAATTTGTTTTATATATGTAGCTGTTCGTACAGAGGAAGTATTGAACGAAAATGTATTGCTAAAGGTTGTTGCTGGGATAAAAACGAATCCAATCATACCAAAAGATGTTTTAAAAAAGATGGTAGGATTTAAAAGCAACATAACCAAGTAACTTTCACTGTTACTTGTAATTTACCAACTTTTCTTATTTAGAGAGCCTGTGTGACTCTACATCATCATGTTCGTCAGTATTACCAATGTATCGAACCAGCTGTACTGCGCTAAATGATCAACAAAAGAGATTGAAATATGAAAGTTTTTGCGTTAAAGCAGGGTGTTGTTGGGACAATAATGTTAATGATTTTCCCCGTTGCTTTAATAAACGTAAGTTTTTAAGATATTGTATTATTTAAAATCAAAAAATTTAAATATAAATAATGATACGTTGGAGTTATAAAATTTTAATACTTTTAAGATAATCACAGAATGTATACCGTATATTTAACAGATCTTTATTAGATATAAAGTATTGTCATCAAAACAGGGCCACTCCATAAATCAACGTTTATCGGCAATTTTGACATAAGTGTTGTGATTTCTTCATTTTTCTTTTTGCCTGAGGGTATAATAATAGCATGCAAATGACGACATATAAATCCTACTTTCTCAAAAAATACTTTTCTGTCTGGCCCTAATTGCTATCTGTTGTAATAAACTAATTTAAAGCATTGTCACATATAATAAATTTTAATTCTTTTGTGATAGAATTAAAGAAAACTTCGAATTATCAATGTGACCTCATTTTTTCCGAAAATCGTGTGCAATGTGGTAACCCAGGAATCGACAGAAATACATGTACCGAAATGCTGGGCTGCTGTTTCGAGGAAAAAAAGAAAACTACATTTTGTTACTATAGCAACAAAACCACATCTCCAGAAAATGTAATTAAATAAAACAAATAATATTGTATTATTTCCCTTGTTCTATTTAAACTACTCACTAATTAACAATATGTAATTTTAGAACGTTGAAATAACGACCACGCCGATGCCACACTCAACCCCAAGGCCCACACGAGTTATAAACGTTATAGTAAGAAAGCCAAACAAAAACGAAGATAAAGTAGAAATACAGCAAACAACAACGACGGCAGTTTATGCAACAGTTAACAATACCTCAGAAGAAAATCAAGGTAGTGGCCAAGAATTTTTTACTACAACTTTTGCAACAAATCCAATAGTCGCCACACAAACTACTGGTGCACTGTCTACAATAATGATGGACACAACTTTGAATCAAAATAACACTTTGGTAACAACTCGGGAGGCTGGAAGTTTAAGCATTCAAGATATTACATTATCTACACCAACTAGTACGGAGGCCATCTCATTAACTACATCTTTACAATCTAATTCAAGACCAACTCCTCAAATGGATGAAGAATATTATACGAGAGAAGCTCCAGAAATCGTTTCCACAGCAAGTACCACAACCGATTCAAAACAAACCACATCGGTTTTGTCAACGGAGAAGTTAGCAGTAACAAGTCAAGTGCTAGAAACACAACCACCAAGCACAACTTTATCTTTGTTTGAAAACAAACTTGTTGCAAAACCAATAAGATTTAAAGCCACATCAAATCCCTTAGTAATGTCTACGAATCGCAGACCAAAATTTAAATACTTTGAAGCAACAACACAACAACAAGTCGTTATGCCCACTTTAAACAATTCAGCTAGGCCAACTCCAGATAAGGTAAATTGCTGTCATGTGCTTATTTTTATGTATTATCGTTAAAAAAGAGCATTATATTTTTTAACACGGGGTTTAATTTTTGTAGATGTTTATTCCCCCAACAACAAAACAACCCGGTTTAGATACATTGTTATGTATTTTGGGAAAGGGTAAATGGTGTTCGCTGACTTTGTTAAACAAAGAACTAGCATTAACTGATAATAAACCAAATGAAGTACTGGATTTACATAACCTTACAGATCCAATCCAAGAACCCGTTAGCAATCCAATTGTAATTCAAAGTCCAAGCACTATTCAGTTATTAAATCAAGTACGGACCCTGCTAAAAATTAGTAGTGTTATTGACGCTAGCTCCTAACATGATGTAAAATATGAATAACATTTTTACCATCAAATTGGCGTAAAAAGCAATGCTTGTTAGCCATTTTTTCAGTTTTGTGCCTTAAACTAATAATTGTGCATTAGAAGCATGTTACTTTATGTATGAACTTGATTTATATTTACATCACTTTTATTTAATACATCCTTCTTTGCATTGTTAACATTTGTTTTAAATAGTAATTTTTTTGTTTTTCGTTTTGTTTTTCATTTTTACTTTTTTGTTTTATATTATATTCTTTCTTGTACAATAAAGTTAACTTTATTGAAAGCATGACTCTATCACACAACATCAAAATTATGGATCTCATAATTTTTATATCTATACATTAGATTAAAACGATCGCTATAAGTATTAAAAATACTAAATTTTAGCCTCGAGATCTAAACTTAGAACAGCCTACATTAAATCCTACCCAACAAATCGCTCCTATTTTAAACGGATTTGGGGGCGAACCAGCAAAACCACCACCCCCTGCCCCAGCACTGGAAAGTGAAGATAATGAAAATTTAGTGGCTCTTTGTGAAATTCAAGAAGAACTGGGTTTCTTTTCACAAAAAATGGAAGACATTTGTGGAATAATTTTATTTGTAAGTGTGTATTTACAAAATCAACAATTTATTATAAAAATCTTATAACAAAATATTCCACTTAGATATATACTAAACTTCCCAAAATCACCAATCTCACCCCAAGTAAAGCAATAAAACTAATGACCCCAACAGATCAAATCAAAAATCCCCTCGCAGGTAAATGTTAGAAATGTGTGCTTTATTGAAATGTACAGGTTAAATACAAAAAAAACTTATCATTACTTTAACGCATACTATTTTGTTGATTTCAGGTGTTGCGTTGTCAGTAAATGGATTAATTCCAAATTTGTATACACCAACTGGAAACACAATTCACGGTGAATTAAATTTTTTTTGTAAATCAGGTTTAGTCTGTTTACCAACTAGTGTTACAAATATCCGCTCTACTTTTTTTTGACTCACAATCTAAACATAAAAAGCATAGCATTTAAAATTTTGATTCGTAGATGCACAATGTAAACGGGCAGCAAAAGCGGTCACTTCATACGATTTTTCCATGCCCTGTGTAACTAATATTAACAACCTTTACGGGCCACAGGACGAACAAAGTTGTTTGTTGGCAGGATGCTGTTGGATAATGTCATACGAAACATGTAAGATAAACAAATATTTGCAAATATGTATTGACAACCGTCCACGTGGAGTGTAATTCGATAGATAAATCTGTTTTCTTTTTAAAAATAGTCTCTTGCCTAAATTTTTTAGATCTTCAGGATATTTTAACATTACCCGAAGACCCCTTTGAAAAGTATCTGATTACACAAAATGCCGAATTATTCTCTAACGAACACCCAACGCAGTGCGTTAAACCTGTCTCAAAAGAATCACTTAAAATGCGTAAGTTTTTGACTTTTTAAACCAAGTAAATTTTTAATTTTTAACTATTCGATAATTGCTTTTATATGTTTTATGTAGTTTATGCAGTGTCGATGGCAAATAATCCAATATCACCAACCCCAGTGGTTCAAAGAAACATAAATATACAAGGTTTAAATTTTACCCTTTATACTTAAATTAAATAACTCTTGTGTCTAATAAAAATACGTTTTAATAAAATTAATGCGTTTGGATTGAAACCTTACAAATTATCCCAAATCCAATTAAATAACCTTTATTTTGTAAAAGATAACCCGAACCAGAACAACTACTATACCCAAAAGTGTTTACTGCCCAAGAATGGTAATGTAGCATTGCTGGCGTGTGGATCCGAAATACCTTCGATGCAGGAATGTTACAGCAATAACTGTTGTTGGAATTCCAATATATCACCATTCTGTTACGTTCCAAGTTAGTTTTTTTATTAATGAGCCCGAATGTATTACCCAAAGAGTCTTTTATTATTGGCTTGTCGTATATTAAATTTAGAACCTTTATTTTATTATTTTATTTTTTTAGCCGACTAGCTTTAGTTGTTGATGTTTTGTGGTTAAATTTTCAAATTACAAAACACACACAACGGAGGATAAGGAAACGCTACCTCTACTTACAGAATTTAATTCCAGCTAAACACAAGATATTAAACTTTTTTGAAAACTTTTTATATTTTTTGTATATATATCTTTTTTTTTTTTTGTTAAATGCTGTCAAATTATTTTTTGTCTTAAACGCAAGTCGCATATATAATATTTTTTATTACAAGAAAAAAAATTATATTGAAGACATAAAAATGTATATTTCGCAAAATTGTGCCAACAACGCGTTTAGATTTCTTAAAAAATCGTTTGTTTAAATCTATAAACCAACCTAATGCCTAGTTGCTCGTTTAAGTTATTTTGAAACACTAAAAAAAGTTTTGGATGTTTGCCGACGTCCCCGTTAGAGCAGATCATTATTGCAGTTATATGGTATGGTTGGTGAGGATATACATTACGTTACGCAAACAGATGCAAACCTATTTAGTAATTTTGTAATTAGAAAAAGCAAGTTAAAGTCTATGGCATAACAGATAAATTGTAACAAAAAATTTAAAAAATAAAATAGATCAGCTGTTATAATTGCGGGTACCCTAAATTATCCTTTTAAAAAGGGTAAAGTACCTTTTCACACGTCACGTGTAATTTTATTTTAGTAATTGAGGGAAGTTTAAAATCGTTAGTCCTGTTAATCAGTTAGTTTTATAGGCATTCTTTTTAAGCTTATTTTCAATAAAATAAAATCCAATTTATTAAAAATATTTTTCGTTCTATAACAAATGTTTTATAAAAGTTTTAAAATGGCAGACAGGGCAAACAGGGATTATTTAAAATCTTTTAAATTTACAGAATTATAAAAAATACAATATGATAACAATAATATGGATTTTTATATATCTATTTTGGGCAAAGTGTAACCAGGTTCACAGTCAAGCCCATTCAACATTTGAAGAAAAATCTTTAGCTTATCAAAATGAATTGTTTCAATCTTTGGAAATGTCGGGTTTTGAACATGATTATGATTTGGAAGAACCGACCATATTTGTTGCATTATTTGTTAGAAATAAGGAGCATGCATTGCCTTATTTTTTAAATTTGTTGTATCAACAAAACTACCCGAAGAAAAGAATGTCACTTTGGTAAATTAATTGTTGATTGTATTTTGTAATGTTAAGTTACTTCTATCTTTTAAAAAAAAAAATTAGTTAAATTTGAACCAAAGTAAAACTTTTTTTAAATTTATTTAGGATAGTAACAGACCATAACAGCGACAATTCTTCTTCAGTATTAAAAAGATGGATAGAAATCGTATCGAAAGAATATCATAAAATAACCTTGGAAGAACCTGAATTTAATTGGTAATTTTGTTGTTTTTTATTTTTTTTTAATTATATATATATATACATTTAAACTCAAAAAAACATTATTTATAATCAAAATTTTATTTTAGTACACAACAGTATATTTTTTTATATAAAACACTTTGGTGGGCTCACCTTTTTAACTTGTATTGTTTTTAAGGTATTATGAGAACCAGAAATCAAATATGGATTGGACTGAGGAAAGATATTCAAGGCTACTTAAACTTCGCCAAGAAGCTTTGGATAAAGCAAGAGATAATTGGGCAGATTATATTTTGGTGAATAAAAAAATGGTTATAATTCATTCGCTATTAGTTAACTTATAATGTTTTTGTTAAAATTACTGAAACACGGCTTGGTAGGTTCTAATTAAATTAAAGAGTTTTTTTTATTTTAAGTTTACTGATGTGGACAATTTTCTTATAAATCCATATACAATTTGGCAACTGATTTCAACTGACAAACTTGTTGTTGCCCCAGCTCTTACCACATTTAGTAGTTATTCTAATTTTTGGTGTGGACAAAGTGAACAGGTAATAGTTAAAAAGTGAGGCATTGTCAAGTTTACTTAACATTCTGTTTGCATTGACAAATAAGTGTGAAAATAAAAGCTGGTTATAAGCAAATACTTTGAATAATGCAGTAAATTAATTACCTACTATCTAGGTTAAGTAAATAACAGACATTCAGAAAAGTTTTTGGAAAGTTTTACAAAAATTCATCAGAAAGTTTTACCAAAATTCTTTTTAAAGGGATATTATGTACGCACAGAGGACTATTTTCCTATCAAAAAGCGTGAAAAACTTGGTACTTTTAAAGTTCCAATGATTCATTCCACTTTTCTTATTGATTTAACAAAGAAAAAGGCAAAAAACATTTTATTTTGGCCTATTCGCAAGGAATATAACTTAGTGATTGATGACATTATTGTATTTTCTATTAATGCCAAAGCAGCAGGTAACTTTAAAAGGACATTTTACTTCCACTTTACTACATCTTTAATGTTATTAAGTTGTCACCTGTTTTTTATTTAAGACCAATTTTTAATATTACAGGCATTGATCTTTATGTAGACAATCGTTTTGTGTACGGCTTTCTTCCAGTGCCGTTACAACCACATCAAACTTTGGTTGATGATATTGAAACTTTTATTCATTTGTTAATGGAAGTGATGAGTAAGAATTGCTAAATATATACACTTGTAATATAAAGTATTAAAAGTTTGATGTTTATAGTAGCCTATAAGAATTTTTATTACTTTTAAAGCTGAACCACCAGTTGGAATTGGAATTGAAATTGAACCATTTAAATCTTTGGAAGTTGAATCAATAAAATCTAAACTAGGATTTGATGAGGTAAGTGAAAATCAACAACTTTCAGTCTATATTTTTATTTTGATTGTCACTTTAATCGATATTTTGTTTTAGATTTACATGATCAATCTAGTTAGAAGAAAAGATCGGTTTTACAGAATGAAGAGGGTGTTGGATTTGCAAGGAATTGCATTCAAGCATTTTAAGGCAATAGATAGCAAGTAAACAACCTTACCAATATAAAAACGTTTATTTAAAGATTTTTATCATAAACTTATTTATATATCCAGAAATCTAAATACAACTTACCTTAAAAAAATGGGGATTGATATGCTACCGGGTTTTATTGATCCGTATCACCCTAGAACACTGACAAGGGGTGAAATAGGCTGTTTTCTATCACATTATTTTATATGGCAAGAGGTAAGAATGCTTAGTTTAATAGATAACAAATATATACAAAAATTTTGAAACCTTAATTATAACATTTTTTTATTTTAGATGATGAAAAAAAATTATCAGCAAGTAATTGTATTGGAAGATGATGTGAGGTTTGAAAAGCATTTTAACAGACGACTTGAGATGGTAATGGATCAGGTCAATGATATTGATTTGGAGTGGGATCTTATGTATGTGTATATTAAATAATAAATTAATTGTTTTTACTTAAACTTTTTGTATTTAATATATCTTACAGATTTCAAATTATGTTTTTAAAGTTCATTTTTAGTGTAATGCAGTTGACAATATATTGCAAAATTATTTTGAAACTGATATATTTATGTTCTAGTTATATTGGCCGAAAAAGAATGCAACTTAAGGAACCGGAATTGGAGGTAGAAGGTGCAAGTTTGTTGGTGGAAGCTGACTACTCTTTCTGGACTCTAGGTTATTTATTATCACAATCAGGTGCAGCTAAACTTTTAGCTGGGAAGCCTCTAGGCAAAATGGTACCAGTTGATGAATATTTGCCCATCATGTTTAACAAACATCCAATGTAAATTTTGTTAGAGATATAATTTTTTAAAGTATGTAGTTTAGATTAAGTTATGATAACATTGATTTTTTTAATGTAATGAAAATTTATAAGATTTCAAAATAAGTTTAAAATGAAACTTTTTGTAGTCAAACTTATATGGATAGTTATCCGGTTCGAAATCTAAAAGCATTTTCAACTGAACCTCTTTTAGTTTATCCGACACATTACACAGGTGAGTTTTTTTACTATTTTTATTACCCATACCATAAACACAGATTTTTACTTGTGACTTTTTTAATATTCAGGACAAGAAAATTATTTCAGCGATACTGAAACTTCCTCAATTTGGGAGGATGTCAACAAAACCGAAACAGTGAAAACTGAACTTTAAAAATCCACTTTTTAGTTAATAATATAACAACAATGCAGTATTTTAACCCCTTTTTTACTTTTATATCCAATGTCTGAAGATTAACACTATTCTGTACTTTTGACTTTTTATTTAATAAAATGTTTAAATATCTCTCGCTTATTTTCATGACTTCTTTAAGTATTCCACTGCTTATGCATGCTTTTTTATGCAAAATAAACCGAAACAATTTTTACAAAGAATTTTTAATAATGATGACAGTGTATATTGCATAGGAGATAAACTAAATAACACATCAGGAAAACATCTATCAACTAATCTATTTAGTTTTCCACCATTTCTTTAACACTGTGATTATGCTTCCTCCTATAACAAACAAGGTTCCAAATGAGCTGGATAAAGATAATGAGTCATGGAAAATTAAAATTTGATATATATAGGCAATAACAATATCCAGTTGGCGTACAATGGAGACAGGACCAGCATTTTCGCTCTAAAAATAAAATAGGGAAAATTAGTTTTTATATTAATAGTAATACCTTTTAAGAACTTAAAATACCTGAAATGCTTTTGTCAATAAAACTTGACCACATATTCCACAAATACCAACTAAAATACCATAAATCCAAGGCACACTAGATGTTGGAAGAGGAAAACTCTTTTGAATCAACATCCACAATGAAGAAAAAGCTATTCCGAATAATGACAAATATATAATAGGAATTGTGTAATGAACTTTCGAAATTAAACGTAAGCAAATAAAACTACCAGAAGCCAACATCGATCCCAATATTGCAGATGCTGTTCCTAATACTAGATTGTAATTCATTTCATTTGAATCAATTACTTCTAAAGAATTGGTGTAGTTAAAATTTGAATGGTTGGTACTATTTACAATGAAATTCATTGACATGCTTTCGTTTTTATTATTGTTCAACAAAATGTTGATAATAAAAACTGGCTTTGTTATCAAAACCACACCTACAATAGAAATTAGTAAGGCAACAATTTCTACAAATCCACAAGGTTCCTTCAAAAAGATACATGCCAACAGTGTTGTATATATCGGTGAACTAAAAACTATTGCCGATGCATCACCAACTGGCATGTTTTGAAAAGCAAAAAAATAAAACAACATTGCTAGAGATCCACATATACCTCGCAAGGTTAGAAATACTCTTGTTTTCCATTGAAAACAGCTCCAGAAAGATAATCTAATAAATAAAAATTTGCAAAAATATAACTTACTTTGGTGCAAAAGAAATACATTTTTTAATGGTTTACTTCAACTTACCGATTTACTAGAACAATAACAAAGCAATAAATCAGCTGCACAAATGACCTTATAAAGGCAAGTTGTTGAGACTTTAAAGAATTTTTCGTAAGTTTTACAAGAGTGGATCCAGATGCGAAAAACAAGCAGGATACTGCAGCATAAATATATGCTTTGTAATAGTGACATTTTTTTCCATTACTTTCGCTAGATGAAACTATAGTAGGATCATTTTCCTGTGAACCAATTGGATCTTGAACAAAACTAATCTCTTCTGTTAATTCATTATCAGTATCTGATGTGGGTATTGCCTTATACCTAACAGCTGACATATCTAAAAATAATTAATTAATGTTTAATATAAATAATAGTCAAAAGCTTTATAACAGTTACCTGTTAAACATTTATTGAATACTGAATAGTGACTCATATGAAAAACAAAACATAAAAAATTAAATTTTTGTCAAAAAAAGAATTTACATGTAGGATCAAATGTTGATTAATTTCATTACTTAAAAATATCACATAAACATGCATAGTACATAAAATAAAATGTAGTGCAAATAATTTCAACTGTAATTACATAATTACTAAAAATAATATGTTCCTAAAAGTTTTTTGCTAATTACTAGTGATTTTTCAAATAATAACTTTTACAGACACCGTTAGTGTAATGCATAAACAAATGACACATTAATCATAAACTAGTTGTGTTATTAATTGTGCATTTAGGATGTAGTTGTATATTTAGTGTTTTTTCACAAGTATATACTTTAAAAAAGGCACGTTCTAGCACCACATGTATAGTATATAATCATAATTAAAATATTACAATTGTAATGCTTTGTGCAACTTTATACAGCACAAAAAATAACAAAATTGTGTAAGGCACTTAAAAATAATACAGACTTTTAAAATCCTAAATTGAACCAATTTTACAACTTAAAGTATATAGAGAAGTACACAGTACATTTTATATATGAGTAAATATGATGCTGCAACAAAAAAATGGGTCCCTAATAATTGTTTCCACAAATACGGGGTAATATTTTCTTTTACACCAGCATTATTATTGTCAGAGAAACAACCATTTTTATAAAAATCTTCAAGAAGTTTGTCTTTTTCAATGTAAAGGTTATGTAACCAGTTTGTTTGTGTAGTTTGCCATTTTTCCATTTGAGTGGTGTTGTCTATCATATCAGTAGCCAACCTTACACTAAAATAAACAAGATTTTTTTGTTTAAATTTATAGAATACATTTAGATTTTTTGAATAAAAAAGTAAGAAATAATTTCGTAAAATTTTAACACAACTAACCGTGTGTGAAGGTAGATATTTTTTGGACCATAATACCCTAGCATAAATTCAGGAATGCTCAAAGGCTGTTTGTAAGCAATTGTAACATCAATAATCCACTTTAAAGGTTTAGGATTTAAATTTTTTCCGTCTCTTAGGCCTAAAAAAAATTTATAACCTTCAAAAACAATAATATGTAAATTTAACATAATAATGAGCAACATTTAAAAAAAAAACATTTAATAAATTACCCATGAAATATACATCTTTTTCACAACCGTTGTTCTTCTTTAAACCCAAAGTGTCAACAATTGTTTTAAAACAACCAACTCGAGGCAGGCACACTTGTTCCAAAATGGGCAGATTATTTTTTCTGGCAAATCTTTTAAAGTAAAAAATATAAAGAACATTAGCTCCCGTAAACAACAAATTTTTGACCCAATGTCCAACTTAACATTTTTTAAATGACTTTAAATCTATTCACAAGAAAAAATACCTTTGGCTGCCTGGTAACCGTTTTCTGTAAAATCCACCTTCTGGAAATAGAATAACCCATTTATGATTTCGTGTATCAAAGTTTTGTATTAGATTTTTTTGCAACAGATCAGGTTGCTTGCTAACCACTTCATTAACGTCATGTTTTAAAAATGATTTAAATTTTTTTGCGTCAGGTGCCTGTAGCCAATTTAATTTAAACATCATTAGTTTAACTGTAACTTATACCAATAAAATAGTAATTGGAACCTATTTATTAATAATATTTTTAATTAACAAATAAGTTTTTACTGGTAACAGGAGATTGACTTACTTGCATTAAGAAAAAATCTCCATGCATCTTTGCCACTAGACCAAAATTTGAGAATTGCAAAATCCAATCCATAATCCAGTTTACTTTTGAAAACAACATATTGTTTCCCTATGGAAAATTTTTTTATTAGTTACCCTAGTTTTGAAAATTTAGAAATTTATTTAAATTAGAACTTGAATGAAATTATAAAACTACTGACGTGAAAGTGTCTCATCAAAACGCCAATATCATTTGGGCTTCGATGATTGGCCATTACTAGAGTTTCATCGTTTATACATTTTTTCCAGTCATCACCAGTCCAATAAACTAACAAAACAAACAAAAAACATTGTTACTTAAATACTAAAGTATACCAAAATATTTTATACTTCTAATGTGTTGAAACATATTCATATATATTCTAAAATAACTAAAAAATTGCAAATTTGGGTTTAAGGAATTAAATATTATATATCGGCATAAAATTAAATATTATAACAACAATTGTTTGCAAAAATTTGTATACTTACTTTTATGTCCGGCTAATTCTGGCCAAGATGCAACTATACTTAAGTAACAGTCAAACAATATTCCTTCTAACTTCCAGTAATAAGATACTGAGATACATTTTATGGGCTGCAAAAACATTTGTTTTACAAATAAATAACTTTAAATAATATTTCTTTAATACAGCATAAATAAGCCTTAAAACAGTAGACACATTAACATGTTAAGTACCACCCCTTATGTACCTATTTTACACACTTAACATAGTAAAAAAATATAAACATTCCAACATAAAGTTTTTACACTTGGTTTTCCGGCAAAATATGACATATTTGAAAACCTTAATATAATAACATGGAACTGTGCCAATTTAAAACCAAATATTATACAATTTTACATTTTTTTAAAAGATTGTTACCTGTAAAATGATATACCACCATACGTATATGGGAGGGAACACTATGTTCTGAATTATTATTTTCAAAAGCAAAATTAACGATTTAACTTTGAACTTCATGTTAAACTAGTAAAATAAACTGACACAGCAATCAAACGCCACTTTTAATAGTTTACTAGGTCGATCCTTGTTTTAATCTGCAGAATATTTGTTTATCAGTCAGTTAATTTTTTAGTAGTCAATTAGTTAAAAAAAATAATTTCGTATATGCCCATTCTATTTCTCCTATTTCTCCCACAAGTACCAGCTGACCAGTCAAGTTTTGTAAGCCCAACCCCTTTTTTAATAAAATCTAATAAAATTAATCTCAGACCTCCAACTTTAGAAAACCAATGGCATGTAATACGACACCTTGTTGTCTGGTTGGTTTTTACGGTAATATGTTTATGTTGCGTTTTTCAGAGCGTTTAACGTTTTTCAAATTTGCTAATTTAAACAATAACAAGTTTTGTGGTACTCGATTATATGAGTTTTTCATGTAAAGGGGTTGTTAACTATCCGGTTGTTGGTAATTTTTTATGCTTCCGGTACACCATATTTTTATAACTATTGATAACTTGCGGAAAAGTTTTAATATAATAGAACACAACCAGAAAAAAAACAATGCACAAACAGTAATACAATAAAAACATCATTATCATTATTGTTTTTAACAAATAACCTATTTTAGTTTTTTCTGATTATTTCTGCTAACTAAATTAAATATTGAAAGTTTGAGCAGTCGCTTAATACCACATTTAGTGCGGTAGTTTAAAAGGGAGACATTTTAAAACTGATTAATAAATCTAGGAAAAACCCTTTTTTTAAATAAAGTTCAGGTTATGTCTAATGTGTATATATTAAAGCCATAAACAGATGTATTAGCTACTGTGTTGTATATAGTTCCTGCAATTACTGTGTGCAATTAATTAACCGTATATGATTTAACTAACATAACGTTGTGATATTTACTTAATTGATGTTACTTAAATCAAAGTTTTCAATAAAACAAAATAAAATTTAAATCCAAATTGTAACGTTTAAGCATTTTCTGATATATTATGAACGAGCATGTCATTTTTAAATGTGTTATAATAATGTTATAATAAGGCGCTGTGAATATATATAAATAAAAGCAAATCGGTAACAGGCTATAAACTTGTTTAGTTTCACTAAGCTGCTTTTTACATAAACAAATTAGATTAAAAAAATATTTGAAAGAGAGCAATGTAATTCACCACTAAAAATATATGTATTCCAACATATTGCCCCCAGTTATATGGTAGTTCAATCTTTTTTGCATCAGTCTTAAACTGGCCATATTTGTAAAAATCTTTTAAAAGTTGATTTTTTTCAATAAACAGATTTTGCAACCATTTTGTAACAGTGGCTTCTTGGTCTTCCAAGTTTTTTGCTGTATCGATTATATTACTAGCTGGAATAACACTAAACACAGATATATTTGTTTTAGTTAACATATGCATGTTATATATGACTAACCTTTTTTATTGGAAAAATTATTAAGTCTAACTTAGGTTTAATTAAGGTCATTCTTGATAAATACCCTAAACGTTAAAAGTTAAAGTAAAATCTATGACCAAAAATCGTAAAACAGTGTGTAAAGCAAAATTTATATTTATTTAATAAACTAAACACAATTATTATTTAAACATGGCCTAGGCCGATTTAGATACTATTTAAACCTATTTAACATTACCGAACATAAATGTATATGTTTTTCGGGCCTGCACTCCCAGTAAAAAAGTGTACCATGTTCATCGGTCTTTTTTCTTTATAGGCAACAGTTAAGTCAACGATCCATTTTAGCCGCTGTTGAGCAGTTGTATCCTTTCTGATTCCTAAATTATAATTAATAGTAATTATTTTAATTTTTAAAAACACCACTTTAAAAAATAGGTTTACCTTGGTATGATGTTGAATTATTCTCCTGTTTTATTCCTAAAGTGTTGATAATTGTGTTAAAACAACCGATGCGAGGCAAACATACGTGTTCTAAAATTGGAAGATTGTTTTTTGCTGCATACCTTAAAACAATTAAAAATTGTAATTTTCCTTTTTTAAAGGCTTTGTTTTCGTATTTGTTTTATTGTTGTTATGTTTGTTTCAGGCAAAACTATAAGAACAAATACCGCTGACTTCCCGCTTTTCTCTTTGATAAAAACCCGCCTTCGGGAAATAAAAGAATCCATTTGCTATTTCGTTCAGAAAAGTTTTTGATTATATTTTCTTGAAGCAATCGTTGTTGCTGATTAATCACCGTCGTGAGATCATCTTTGAAAAATAAAGAAAACCTTTCTGCATCGGGTTTCTATTTTATATAAACATATTTAGTCAAAGCTTTGTTACACACATACTGATTTATTTTTACATCACATTTATTTAAAAAACTATACGTATATGTTTTGATTTAGAAATATGCAAAAAATTTAACTTACTTGTACTAAAAAAAAGTCTCCTCTTAACAAGAATATAAAACCGACATATGAAAATTTTACAATCCAATCTGCTATCCATCTTATTCGCGAACATAAATAATTATTACTCTAAAAATAGAATTAATGAATGTTTTTTTAAATTTAACACATCAGATTGTTTAGCCTGATAAATTAAATGCACGAACCTGTCCATGAAAAATTCGCATTGGTAAAACCACATCTGTCATTCCTTGGTGATTTAACAGCAGTACAGCCTCATCATGGATACACTTTTTCCAATTATCACCAAACATGTGAACTTAAAGTGTTTATTTAGTATTAATTAAATTAAAAAGTTCTAATGATTATATTTTTTTAATCACATTGGGCATTTTAGAATAGTTAAAACGCCTTTGTTTACCTCTGTGACCAGCTAAATCTAAAGAATGACCAGCTGCGCAAAGAATGGAGTCCCATAAAATTTCCAGCAACCACTGATAAGTTTTAACCGAGACAAGTCGAACAGGCTAAAATATAAGACTTGATTAACACAAATATTTTACTGAAAACTATATAGTCTAAGTTTTATAACAAATCATTTTTTGTTAAAAATTGCATGAATTTGTCAATAAAAATATAAATTTATTGCGAAATATATACTTATTTACCTGCAGTATTATATACCAAATCACATACAAAGGAACATATAAAATTGATTGAGTTATCACATGTACAAATAAAACTTTTGATTTAATGAACCAATATAACTTCTCAAATTTCATTATTGAACCTATGCTTTGAAATTCTGTAAAACATAGAGTTTATGCTTACATTTTGGTATTTAACCAGTATCTAAAGCGTAAATATACTACCCTTTATATTACTATTAATCAATTTGTTTTTAATAACTCGTTTTAGCGTCGCAGAATTATTAAGTCAGGAAGGATGCGCACCAAATTTTATTTTAAATGGCATTATATTACTATTAATTTCCACAAAATAAAAAATACCATAATTTCTTGACAAAATAAACAAAAAACTTCTGCTTTAGCGTTTTGTTTAGCCGCTTTGTAGATAAAGTAGAAAAATCAACATAATAACATTGTCAAAAACACGTTTAGTTTAATAAAGGCAACTAGATTTATTTGATAAATAAAATATGGTTCGAAATCGTTTGATTCTTTTTATAAATATAATTTATTTAGTAAGTTTATTAAATAAATTATAAATTTAAATACTAGAACAATAGAAATAAAACTAGTCCAGTCCCGCGACCCTAAAAATAAGAAAAGATAAAACTTATTAAACAAAGAAAAAATAGAGCATAACCAACGCGATAAAAATTCATTTAACCAACACAAAATTCCAATTTATGTATTAAACTTTATAATATAATTATCGAATAAATGTTCTTTGCACAATATTATGGAGATTTTATAAAATTTACCATTTGTATCATGATTTTAAATCAATAAAAATGTAACAACCAAATATTGATTTGATTTTTAATAAAAAACAAGCAATTAATATTTATTATAAACAACCAAAAATTAATTTTTATACCGTTTTTGAGTAGAAACTTTTACACACATTTAACTTAGATTTTCATATTTTACTTATACTTTCAACCAATACTTTTTACTTCAACTCAGACAGCGAAAAAGACGATATTTGACGGCGACCAGAACGCTATTAAATCATTCAAGCGTTAAACTCACTCTGATCCATTATTTTATAAATAAACCCAAAATAATTAAACGATAATTAGCTAAAGTTAAATATTTATTTTAAACAGCAACATACAAAATAATAATAATAATAGCAACAACATATTAAAATTTCAGAAAATTTAACATTTAAATTTTAATAATAAAATATATTAATTAGTAATTAGTAATAATTAAATGTCGTAAATAGGAGGTTTGCGATTCGTTGGGATAATAACAAACATACTAAAAATTTAGAACTTTTAGATTTAAAGAACAAAAGTTATCGTCTTTCAAAATTCTGACTAGAAAGAATAAAAACAATAATAACTAGATTTATTTGATAAATAAAATATGGTTCGAAATCGTTTGATTCTTTTTTATAAATATAATTTATTTAGTAGGTTTATTAATTAAATTATAAATTTAAATATGAACTTTTTTATATTTAAACCTAATTTTAACAAGCGAACACGCACTCATTGATATTGTAATATAAAAGTAAACTAAATTTAAAAGCAAAATACAGATCTTAATTTTTAGTAATCAAGTATTGAAATATAATAATAACAAAACAATTAAAACAAAAATTTTACACATTTTTTACTTATATTTTAACATTTTACTTAAATTTTCAACCATTATTTTTTACTTTAATGGACAGCGATAAGGACGATTTTTGACGGCGACCAGAACGTTATTAAATTATTCACGCGTTAAACTCACACTGATTCATTATTTTATAAAAAAACAAAAATAATGATTAAACGATATTTAGCTAGAGTTAAATCTTCATTTTAAATAGCAACATACAAAATAATAATACCAGCAACATATTAAAATTTCAGAAATTTTAATCTTTTAATTTTAATAATAAAATATATTAATTAGTAATTAGTGATAATTAAAAGTTGTAAATAAGAGGTTTGCGATTCGTTGGGATAATAACAAACATACTAAAAATTTAGAACTTTTAGTTTTAAAGAACAAAAGTTATTCGATTTCAAAATTCGGATTAGTAAGAATAAAAATAAAAATAATAATAAATATACGGACAATAACAATATGTTTCGAAATCTAAGATTTCGAACCATAATAAATACACTGACAATAACAATATGTTTCGAAATCTAAGATTTCGAACCATAATTATTATTACATTAATCTAAATATTCAAAACATATTTTAGTTTTATAAAAAATCCTTTTCTTGAAAAAGTTGGTTTATTTATTGTTTTCTACCGCACGATGACGTTAACGATCAAATAAAATCGTCTAGCTAAATGCTAATGAAAATTTTCTTACATTTGGTTTTTCGAGGTTGTAAGGTTATCTGTCTGCCTTTATTCTATACAATTTTGAATTATGGATATTTCGATTCAAAATAATTACAAGAAATTAAGGTTAGGAGAACCATTTTCAGCACTTATACCATCAATCGTTCCATCGTCAATAGTTGAACAAATACCTAAGGTAATTAATAGAAAAATTAAAATTAGTGGCATAGTCTGCTAAAAACATTTTGTTATAATATAGCCTTTATATTTTTTATTTTGTTATAATTATATTTTTTATTTTGTTATAATATAGCCTTTATATTTTTTTGCATAGTCTTATAGTTTCAATAACAGTCGGACCAAAAAATCGATAATGGTTGGACCATACTGGTATGTGGTCTAGCAGTCTGGTCAAAACGTTTCTCTAAATTGTTAAATGGCAAAAACCTGCACTATTTGTAAGAATGCACAAATACACGCATTAATCGCAAACAAAACCCTTCAATATTTTTATTTTCATGTACCTTAACAATAACTAGGCGGCTTAATGTGATTATATGATTGACAAGCTTACTTTAGAAGGTGGTGTCAACTGAATATATTTTTAATGCTATATATACCTTATTTTGAGATGGCGATTATTTTTTTTAAATATTGTTATATGTTCACATCACACAATAAGTTGTAATATGTTTCTATAATCATTTTTACGGTTACAGGTTGACAAGTCATTCTCCCAACCTGAATACAGATATGATGAGTTTGGCTTTCGAATAGATGAAGAAGGTACAATAACTCTACTTGTCATTATAAAAGACACATTTACAATGTGTAACAATTTATTTTATTAATTTGCATTTCATTAGACGAAGCTGAGCCGAACAGTAAAAAAATTTTAGGTGTACCAATTGCAGATGATAATCAGCAAAAACTTCAGTGGCAAGCTTATTTGGAATTCACCTTGAACAGTGAGGTGTGAAAAATATTAACAACTATGTTCAAGTTTATTTATTATATATTTAATAAATTGTATGTACAAAGGATTTAAGTTCTAACTTAACTTGTTTGACTATTTAATACATTTAAAATGAATTTAAGTTTAGCTATTGTTTTTTTAGTGTTTCATATAAATGCTTTTTCTAAGTATTTGTATTTATTGTATATATTTTTATGTATTACAAGACTTTGTTAAATTAGGTAGAAGATCATTTAACATGGGACAATATTGGATCATCTCTACCTAGGTCTGAGAAGTTGGAAAATTTAGTCAAAAATGGAATTCCACATAGTATGAGGGCTGAGGTAATTTTATTTTATTTTTTAAGATGCATGTTTTATATAGAGTTATGTTTATATTATGTTATCTGTCTAGATTTGGTTAAGGCTGTCTGGGGCATTACAAAAGAAAGCAAACAGCAAAATGACCTACCTGGAAATAGTTGAAGCTAGTTCCAAAAGCAACATGGCTGCTTCGAAAGCAATAGAAAAAGATCTTCTTCGTACAATTCCAAACAATGCCTGCTTTTCATGTATGGACAGTCCCGGAATTCCTATGTAAGCTAGGTTTTATTATTATATATTTCTTATTTTGATTAATTTTCTAACCTTTTGTTATTATTTTTTTTGTATAAATTCAAAGATCACTTTAACCAAAAAGAAAGTTCTAAAAAGCTGTTGTTTTAGGCTTAGAAATATTTTAAGAGGGTTGGCATGGCTTTACCCTGATAATGGTTACTGTCAAGGAACAGGAATGGTATGCTTACATAAAGTTTTTGCAAATCTTTTTTTAAAACCTTATATTATAATAACTGTGTTGCATTATAATTTTGAAAAAAAAAACATTTTAACATTTTCTTATAAGATCATTTCGCATCTGTTATTCTTCCTGGAGGAGGAAAAGGTGTTCTGGATGATGTGTGCCATCATAGAGGATCTTGTCCCCGGATCCTACTTTGGAACAAGTTTGTTTGGGGTGCATGCTGATCAGAGAGTCTTAAGACAAATTCTTGTCCAATTTTTACCAGATGTTGATAAGGTTTTACAAGAACATGATATAGGTAAAATTGCGTTTGTTTTGCATAAACTTTGCACAAATTTTTTAAACAATACTTGCCTATCTATAGCAAATTTGCAGATATTGACAAATTTTGACAAAATTATATTTTTAAAAGTAAATTATTAATTTTCAGCCAAAATCTTTTAAGTGTTAAAGAAGAACATAATTTTTATATTCAAGGCTTGATAATTTGTGAGTGTACAAATTCCTCACCCAAACTGATGCATTCTTTAATTTCTCTTTCAGAACTCTCTCTTGTAACTCTACACTGGTTTATAACTCTATACGCTGGTGTGTTGCACACTAAGGTCTTGCTTCGTGTTTGGGATCATTTTTTCTTGGATGGTTCAATTATTTTGTTTAAAGTAGCAATTGGGATGCTTAAAATGAAGGTACCAGTTTTTCTGATTAGAATTTGAATTATTAATACTTTTGAATTATTAATACTAGAAATTTATAACAGAATTGGTAAAAAAATTATGTATTTTATTTTATAGTTTTCGAACAATAATAGCTGTTAATATTATTAATATAATATTTTAGGAAGCCTTTCTTTGTTCTTCTGATAACTCTGCTGATATTTTTAACGCACTTTCTGACATTCCAAGTTTAATTGATGACGTGGACGAACTTATGATGGTAAATTTAAACAAAGAATAAATTTTTAATTTTTTTTTCCTTTTTATATAAGAAGAAAATATTGTGCTTTTGTTGTATTACATTTTGTTAGTATATTCTATGCAGTTTTCAATGTATCTAAAAAAAATTTTAGAACTCATACAAAACTGCTGGTTCTTTGAGCTCTGTTGTTCTTGACACTCACCGAACAAAACATCAAAGTTATCTTCTCTCTGAACATGGAAAAGAAATAATGGCAGAACAAAAGGTACATTTATTTATTATTAATCTTTCTATTAAATAGTCCGAAAAATTGTTGTATAATTTTTATTTTTTTAGAAAAATTTTAAAATAGAGTGTATTTTAAAAACGTTACTTATTCGAAAACAACAAATTACAAAAATGTTCTTATTAACAGCAACCTCGAAAACAAATGATTAGAAGAAAATCTTTTATTGGCAAACTTTTTTCAGGTAAAAATATCAAACATTATCTAAAATTTTTTTTTTATGTAACGAATAATTTAATCGCTTAAAATATATTTTTTTATAAACAGGTAGCACAGTTGACGAAGATTTTGAAAACTTAAAAGCAAAAAATATCAAGCAAACAGAATTGGTATCAGACTTAAAACAAGCAATTAGGAATATTATAAATCACTTTCAGAGAAGAGATCCTATTCGGGAAGAAGTATGTTGTTTTTATTGCAAAATATTGTTTAAATATCTGTTTTTTAAGTAGTACAAATGTTGTCGGTTACTGGTTTGTAAAATACCTATTCTGATACACTAAAGTTAAAAAGATAATTTAAATTGTAACTTTGTTATGGTGGTTATAAGGTTTTTACCATCACCTAATTTTATATAGCCTTCATATATATAACCTAAAACAGTGGTGTGGGTTAAAATTTTGGTGACTTAAATCTTAAGTTTTATAAAACAGGATTTGGTCCCTGACTACACTCCGGAAAGTCACATGAATGACCATGATGAATACATGAACGTCAGCAGAATGAAGCGACAACGTGCCAAAGCTTTGCTCGATTTTGAAAGGAATGATGATGATGAGTTGGGATTCAAGAAAAATGATGTTATAACGGTTTGTATTATCTTTTTTACGAATGACAGTAAACATTTTATAATATAGACATACATTTGTATATTAAATTCTAGGGGTTCAATAGTATTTGAACTGTAAAAATTTTAAAGGTTAAATTTTTATTCACTGTTGTACACATTCCCATTTATAAATTTTGTAGTTTAAATTATTTTTGTCCACCTAAGATAATAAGTATGAGAGATGAACATTGTTGGGTTGGTGAATTAAATGGTCTGCAGGGTTGGTTTCCTGCAAAGTTTGTGGAATTGTTGGATGAAAGAAGTAAAACGGTTGGTTATAAAGAAATATACATCATTAAAATTTTATTCATTCAAAAAACAAACTGTTAAACAAGTTTCTTTTTTGTAGTACAATGCAGCTGGTGATGGAAGTATAAACGAATCTATTACTGATTTAGTCCGAGGAATGTAAGTTTGTTGAGTATAACTCACCCAATAACATCAATATTCCAGCAATCCATTTTTTTACAAATAATTTCCATCTACAAATGTGGATGGTCCCTATTAAATTTTTTATAACGTCAGGAGAAAGAATCAACAATACTTCGTTGCCTCAATTTGTTAAACTTTTTTCCAGGTTATGCCCAGCTTTGGGAGCCATATTTGAACATGGTTTAAGGCGACCAATATTACTTGGTAGTTCCTGTCATTCTTGGCAATTTATTGAAGAATCTGCCATGCATGAAGTCAAAAAGGATTTCGAATCAGTGTTCTCAAGACTTGTGCTGTGCAAAACTTACAGGTGGATAACTTGCTTAACTCTTTTTTATTTTTAAATTTTATAAAGCTGTAAAATTTATTTAACAGATTGGACGAAGATGGCAAAGTGTTAACACCTGAAGAATTACTTTACAGAGTAAGTTAAGTTCATCAATGTACACTTTTTCTTATTTTAAACTTAAAATTTTGTTTATTTTTATTTTTTGAATTTATTGTTTTATATATTTTTAAGTGTATTCAAGCTGTAAACATGTCACACAACAATGCCCATGCTCAAATGGATGTTAAGTTCCGCTCATTAATTTGTCACGGACTGAAGTAAGTATTTGTTTACTATACAAAAACCAATTTTTTTAAGAAGGTTTAAGAAATTCAATCTAAACAACTTGAAATTTATTTTAGTGAACAGGTTCTCCACTTGTGGCTTGAAGTTTTGTGCACTTGCCTACCGGTTGTAAAGAAATGGTATCACCCTTGGTCATTTCTTTTATCGCCTGGTTGGGTACAAATTAAATGTGAGCTAAGAGTTCTCTCAAAATTTACTTTTTATCTTCCACCTGATTGGGAACTACCTAAGAAAAAACAGGTTGGTTGACCAAAGTTTAATTTTTACCTATTGTAACCCTGTTTAGCTTTTGCACAGCTAAATAATATTTGGTATATACTTTTTTTGATAAATGATTTAAATTTATTTCTAGTCTAAGGAATCTTTGCGTGAAGGAGTTCGTGACATGCTTGTAAAACATCACCTGTTTAGTTGGGATCTTTAGTTTGCTAATAATAAATATATGTAGTGTGTAGCCTACTGTTTATCATGATTAGAAAAAACCTGCCTTATGCAGGTATTGTTTATTCGTTTTTGCACAAACTATTTTTATTGCACATAGTTAAATACTATATACCTAAGTTATGATAGATATTTATACTGAAAAGCTATTAAAAGTAGATTTATATGCCAAAATGTAATTAGCTTATTTTACACATAACTTGTAAATTTGGAGTGCCATAAATTTTATATATCAAATTATATCACCTTTTTAGAATAGGTACTGCCCAGTTTTTAAAATATTTAAAATTGTTTTCTTTTTTATAAATGTTTTAATTGTAAATGTTGGTTACTACTGTTATCAATGCAATCGGTGCATTTTTTTTATTTTGGTACTTTTAGCTCGAAAACTTTTAATTTTTTTAAAAATTGATATGTAAATATGTATATTTTTCATTATAGTTTTGTTTAAATAATTTATTAAAAGTGCAACATTTTTTTTCTTTAAGCTTTTCGAATATTAAGTTGTGTTTATATTTGTTGTAATGGTTGCAATTTTTAGTGTTTTGTAAAGTGCAATTTGATGTTTTTTTTAGAAATATTAATAAACAAGTTGTTTAGTATAGATATAAATATGTATATATACCATGTTTTTATTTAATAAAATACAAAGAATAGCTGAATAATACTAAAATAAGCTTAGGAAAAAAATATTTCATTATTAAAAATGATATTGTATGGTTAAAAAACATGTTTATATTATTTAGCTAATGACAGTTAACACAGTCTGGGTGACATTTTTTATTGTTCACACGACATCTGCAACCTCCGCTAATGTCATTCTTCCCATTTGGCCCCCACCTCCTACCCTTTGTCACCCAACAAATCTCAAGTTTGCACATTGTACACCTTATCCAATCACAACCACTTTTTCTCAAAATAATTATGTTACATTGTGGGCAGTGCATAGCATCATCAGAAGACAACATTTGTTGCAACATGTCATTTGTTTTTCTTGCATCATCATCAGTTAATGCTCTACTGGCTAAATCTTTTTGATACTCCACACAATTCATATTTTTGTGCACTGCTTTACAGGTTAAACAATTTACTGTTTTACATGCTGGACATAGGAAGGTATTTACACCATCATCATACAGACACCAGCCGTTACAATCTGGTGTTGCACAGTGGTAACTATTTTTCATTTGCTTTTCTGCAATAGACAAGCCTTTTTTCAAATATTTCTTAAATTCTTCAGGGTTTAGTAACTCTCTAATTTCTCGCTCTTGAAGATAATATTGACATGCATAATTATCATCTACAAAAGGACATTTAACCATTGCATCTTCACTCATAATGGCATGCTGGCGAATGCAATTTTTACAAAAAGCATGCAAACATTCTTTTAGTTGAACTGCTTCCCCTGGTTTTATTGTATTTAAACAAATCGCACAATCAATTGAGTCCGGAGATAAACTTATACTCTGCCTCATTGCTGATTGGTGTTGCTCATAATTCAAAAAACGATTTTCCTCTTGTTTTTGTTGTTCGAGTTTCAAAGCTTCATCCGCCCTTTTCTCTTCATTAATTCTAGACTTTTCTGCCAATGAAGGAACATAATTTGGTGGGGGTTGGTAATCTTCTGGTCTAGATGCGGAACACATTAAGCAACCTGGTCTTGTGGGTTCATTAATAGAAGTACATTTCTCACATATCCAACCTTCTACTTTACTCTGTAATGGTTCAGGGTCATTACATTCTGATTTCATGGAAAGTAACTCATTAACAGACACGCTTAAACTTTGGTGTGAAGTAGATTCAGGCTGTTTATTGCTTATATCTGTATTCACATTTGAATTTACTGTGAAATCTGCAAGAACAATCGGATTTTCTTCTGGTTCAAATAAGTATTCTGTGTTAACATTTTCTACATAATCTGTATTTCTGATAGAATTTTTTCCAAGGTCTTCATCTGAAATTTTATCGTCAAGTAAAACCAAATGATCCTCATTTGTTGATTGTTTAGGTTTTGATACATAAACATATAATACATCACTTGCCTTCTTTATACCATAATCATGTAATGTCTTATGTTCTTTTGCAATTGCATGACCAACTATTATATTCTGGCATTCCATGGAAAAATTAAATCGTTCTTGTACAACTTCTTTCGTCGTATAAATGGTCCAAGTAGGGTAACATGAAAAACTGAAAGGCCCTCGGCTTTCCATTGCTTTTTCAATGAAAAGCTGAATGTTTATTGGAACGCCTAATGTCGGCATGTTAGTGTTTTTTAATTTTTCCAAAATTTTATGTTTCAAGGCAACCTCTCTTTTGTCTTCACTTACTTTTTTATTGGTTTTAAGTTCTGCCAACCTTGTTTTTTCGAATTTTATACATTTTATCAATAATCGATTTGTTCTTTCTGCTTCACTTTCCATTTTAAGTAATGTACAACAAAAATACCTAAATTTTAAAATGTCTATTTTGGGAAATAATTCTTAGGTTAAAGAATAGTTTTGTGGTACGAACAAACTAAATAAAAAAAAATTTCAGACGTTAAAGTTTAAACGTTAGGTTAATTTAGCAATGGTCAGATGGTAGAAAAATAACTACTAAATGACTAAATATTAGGCATGTCATAAACCTTAGGCTTTTGTTTATTTTATGTAGAAGTGTGGGACGCAAGTAAAACGCGGAGATTGTGTATGTTGCGACTATATATTACGACCAGACATCCACTTTCTTAAATAATCTTCTTAACCCCCAACAAACAGGGGTTTTTAGTGTCAGAAACTATAGATAGGTGTTCGTCCCACTAAATAAGTATATTGCGTTATGTAATAAACGTTCTAACGTAATAAGTTGACGTCAATCCGTTAGTAAAGTCACAAAAAACCCTCACTTTGTTATCCGCCCATGCATTCGAAAAAGCCATAAGTTGTATGTTTAACCAGGGAAATAACCTATATTATATAATTAGATTTTACTTTTATTTATTTATATTTGTTTGTAGAATTTAATATAATTGAAAAACATTTATCATATGGAAACCACTTTAAACGGCTTCCAACCAAAGCTTGCAGTAGTTTTGCGCGCGATTTGTTAGTTTAATAATTAACTATATTTTAAAATAAATGGGGTCAAATATGGCCGATAAAAAAAAATTAACATTTTATATGTTAAGCTGTTAATTGAAACAAATTATGCCCAATTAACCAATAAAGGTTTTAACGTTAATTTAACATCTGTTTAAACATTGGATTAACTTTAATTGAAATATTGGTGCGGTTGTATAAACGCGTTCATAGCAATAGCAGAATAAATGCGTGCGTTTTCAACACCAATGTATGAACTTTTAACTTACTTTAATTAAATTAGTATAAACGTGTGAATTCCATTAAATCTAAACCTATTTTTCATGTTACTTTATAAAGCTATTTAATACATTTACTATAACGTATACTTAAAAATTAATGTATTTCATACGATTACAAAAATATTTGAAAATTATATGATTTTAATTACTAGCAATTAAAATACAGTGTGGACATATTATATCATACAAACACGTAACACTTATTTACTAAAACAGTATCTGCATTATGTACCATAAATTATGATAAAATATGGTTTAAATAAGGTTGATGATTTACTACGTTAAGGGCTTTTTAAATACACACAGTTTAAAATAATTTTTAAAAAAAGAACATTGAAGATGATTTTTAAAATGCTTAGCTTGCATATTACAATAAAAATGAGATATTTTTTAAAATAATAAAGTGTCATGGTAAAACTTTTAAATTGCATTTAATAATTTTCATGATTAATACAAGAATTAAAAATATAGTTAAGGGGTTAAAGTAATTATTGGTTTAACCCTACTTTACTATTTTAAACTGGTCAGAACATTATGCCTAGAGAGCAACCATGTGGTGACGTTTGTACCAAATTGATCCAAATCCACAAAAAGAAATGGCAGATGTTATTACAATAAAAGCAATTAAAGCACCCAACAGTCCTCTAAGGCGAATATCTGTTTCAAAAAATTAAAAATTTATAATCAAAAACATGGCCCCAAATTATTTAAATAAAGTTACATTGTTTTTAATAAGGCGAAAAGAGATTAAAAAGGGCAGAAGATTACCTTCACAATTTGGTGAAACTTTTGAAAGGCTTCCACAGTTTCCGCAAAAGTCTGGTGCTAAACAAAATTCAGCACCACATTCAGTACACAATGCCTGTTCACAATTTGTACCAGAATAACCTCCCTGACAACCATCTTCACATTTACCATTAATTGGATTACATTTTGGTGTTGTGGCTGTATTTAAATTAGGTTTTTAACTCAATATATTACATTTTTAAATATTTTATGTAATCTGGTGTTTGCTAACAAAACACTTATTTTAAAACAAAAATAGCAATAAAATATAAGAGTTTGGTTACCTCCTTCTTTGATAAAACATTCTCCGCAAATATTTAAACAATCTTCACCCCAAGTTCCATCCATGCAATCAGTAATGTTGTTGGCTGCTAAAAACATAAATATTTATTTATATTCTTATTTTTCTAAAATATCCACATATAAATTTATGATGTATTAACTAAGTTAACATATATAGACTTACCCAAACTGTAGGCTGCAAAGGATAAGACCAAAATTAGTTGATAAAACATGTTTTTAAATATTTTAAATTTAGTTTAACTTAAAATAATTTTTTTTAATGTTGAAACAATCTATATATTTAAAAAAGAACAGATGTGAAAACTAAATTTGATTAAAACAGCAGAACAACGAAAAATCGATAATTTGTTAAATGTTCTTACGCTACTCTACGATATTTTGTTATTTTATACGCGTTACCAATTACTGCAACAAAACCTTCCAAAAAATAGGTGATGTTTCTGAACAAATTGTTTGCATAAGATTTCGCAACCACGCACCGACATGTGTACACACGTTGTTAATACGAATTGCCATTCTCAATTTGAACGGAAAAATCTAGGTAAGTCACCTTCGGCAGTTCGGTCAACAAAAAAAAATCCTTTTTTTTCGTAAGCTCTCCGCCTAATCTATCATATGGTTTTAATTATTAAGAAGTGAAAGCAATAAGCGACGAACGAGTTTTATTGAGAACCGCGCCCCAATTCGTAGGAACTCTGTTCTTACGAGCGATGTTCCAACGATAAAAACACAGATACACATATCATATATTAAAGTCGTCCTTTTTCGGAACTATGTACAAACATTCAAAAAAATAAACATTAATAAAAGTTGAAGAAGGCTGTTGTAGAAGTTTATTTTTGTCGCAAGATTAGTGTTTGTTTTGTTATTTAAAGTTTTATGAACATAAACTTTAATATTTTCGTATTATCTAAAATAATAAATAATTAAATAAGTTATGTCACCCACAATAAAGTTGTTTATTTTTTTTTTAATTTAAAAAACTGTAGACTTAACTTGGTACGTGGCGTGTTTAGAATGTTGGCCCTCTTATCTTATTTGGGTCAAAACTGCTATTGTAACATGACGTAACTTGAACCAATTTGCGATACATACTATACGACTGTACTGTCTGACTGTCTGTACCTACTGCCTACTGTGACTATTTGTTTGATACATCAGCTCATAGGTGGACAACTATAAACGAATAATAATGTTTGTTACAAGTTCAAATATTTGTAATTTACAAGTAAGTTCGATTTGTTTTATTTTGATTAAATTTTAAAAATGGGTTATTTTTAATATTTTTGTCACTTCTGCACTTACGTTAAAAAATCATTTTTTACCATTATTTTAAATAAAATTTGGTTTTAATGAAGCTGTGGTATTTATAGCCTGATAGTCTAATAAGTTATTTTTTTAGATATTATCCCCAATATTGGGCTCTAGCATAAAAGCTGCAAGTTCATATGGCTTTGGAAAAACTAAGAAAAAAATAAATATACAAGCGAATCACAGTAACATAATTCAGGTTAAGTGATAGTGATCTTAATACAATTTTTTAACATCATTAGTGCATTTTTATGACTAAATAGAGGCTATTTTACTTAGACTGTATTTTTAGGAGGTGATACCAATATTGCCTAACTATGTTGATCGACTTATGCCCTTTACTACTCTTCTCAACAATGAAACAAGTCTTCCTTGCTGTGTTATTGTTCCTAAGCGATTTTATTCAAAAAAGCAAATTTTGGATCCAAATGTTTTACAACTTTTAAATAAAGGTAATGAATTTTTCAAGTAGCCTATCTATAAACGTTTTAAACCGGTATAAAAAAGTATTAAAATTATCTTTAATTACGTTTTAGATTTACCTATTCAAAGATCATTTCGAACCAAACAAAGTGAAATAACTACAAAGAAAAGTGAATTTAAACCAGTTTTTGTAAGTCAAATTGCAGCAAATAAACTTTTTGTTAAAAGGCTTATAACCTAACAAAAAATTTTTATTTAAAATCATTGCTTCTTGCATTTTAAACATGTATTTACCTTTTTACTTTCAGGGATGTAGTTTAAACAGAATATTTACATTATAGGCTGATTTTTTTAAACTGGCCAGCAAGAAAAAAGAGAAGCCTAACATGAATGCTAAAATAAATGAATTGCTTAAAACATATGACATACCAAAAAAAAACGCATCTATTTTACGTTTGGGAATTGAAGAAGGAATGACCAAGGAGAATTCCTCTACAAGTCCATTTTCAAGAGATTTGCTGTTTGTGACTTTTGGAATATTTATAATATTTTCTATATTCTTATATAAAATAAGTTGTAAGTACCAAAAATAAGTTAAAAATATTTGTTCAATAGCATACACATTTTAGCCTATCTAGTTTGTGTTTTTTATCTTGTGAATTGATCAAAATTAATTTTCGTTTTTAATGATTTTTACAACTTTTTAGCCAATAAATTTGGAAATCTCCTAAATTCCAATACCAACACTGGAGTTACTTCAGATGTAAGATTTGAAGATGTTAAGGGAATAGATGATGCACAAGAAGAGTTGGAGGACATAGTGGAATATTTAAAAGATCCAGATAAATTTACGCAGTTTGGAGCAAAACTTCCATCTGGTAAGAAATATAATAAAAGTTAATTTCAATCATGATTTAGATATATACACTTTTTATATAGAAAATGTCATTATTTATTCAATTAACCTTTAACCTCTTTTACCTTTTAGTCTAAGTGTCACTTTACTTTTTAACCTAAGTGACTTACGTTTATCTTTTTTGGGTAGGTGTGTTATTAGTAGGTCCACCCGGTACAGGAAAGACTTTGCTTGCAAAGGCTGTGGCCGGAGAAGCAGGTGTTCCATTTTTTTATGCAGCTGGGTCCGAATTTGATGAAATGTTTGTGGGGGTTGGGGCAATGAGAGTTCGCCAGTTATTTGGTTGGTAGAAAGCTATATATTTTTATACTTAACATCTTAAATCTTGGTAGAATAGAATATTTATTTTAATTTATAGAATAGTTTTTTGGCAATTTTTAATTTAAATTTGTTTAGGCAAATTACTAAACTAATATCTACAATCTTATGTTTAATTTAAATATTTTAGAGAAGGCTCGGAAAGCATCACCAGCCATTATTTTTATTGATGAAATTGATGCTTGTGGAAGCACAAGAACAAATTCTTCTCTTCAACCTTTTGCTCGTCAGACTATTAATCAACTTCTTCAAGAAATGGATGGGTAAATTATTTATAAATTTTTTACTTTTTTAGTTAAAAAAATAACTTTAAAAGTGTGTCTAAACGTGAATATAATAACAATTTCCAATGGCTGTACTAATATTAATAAAATCCTATGAGTGTAACTTATTTAAATTGTAAAATTAGTAGATTTTCTTAGCTAACACTCATTTTTTAGATTTAACAAAAAAAAGCCAGTGGTTGTAATTGGAGCTACCAACACAGGAAAAGTTCTAGATAAAGCTTTAACTAGGGCTGGTCGGTTTGATTTAAATGTTAATGTCATGCTTCCTGATATTTCTGGAAGAAGAGCAATCCTAGATCTTTACATAGATAAAGTAGAAATTAAACAAGGTAAAACATGTAGATTTTTCATACTTGTCTTTCCCAGATTTTGGAAGACATTACAGGGAACGAAATAACGGGTTGCTATTCGCTAAAAGCGAATCGTTTTTTAAAATTAGCGAATCATTTTTCACAAATATACTAGAATTAGCGAATCAATCAAATAAGTTCAAGCGATAATAAAACTTTCGTGTATATTTTTCGATTTATTTTTACCGTTTTCACCCATTTATAATTACATTAATATTATCCTGCGTAAATGTAGGTTACTACAGGGCATTTAAGAACAAAAACTTTCCATGATCTCACAATGCGTATTTTTCACTCTCGCAGTTTGTTTAGTTTAGTAGTTGCGCAATTTTTTAAATACATAACATAAATAACTAACGATTGTTTAACAATACATTTTAACAATACATTTTAAAAACAATACATGTGCAGCGCATCAAGTGTTATCAAAAAACGAAGATTATGACTTGGACCTAACTATTGCTTTAAAACTGCGACCTCATTTTTAGCGATTCGTTTTTTAAACGTTAATTCGTACCCTGCATTACCTAATGTTTGTGTAAATTATTAAGCTGTTGTACTTTTTAATTTAAAAAAAGTATACCTTACTATAAATAAAATGTGTATTTTTTATTCCAGACTCATCTATTGATTTGGAAAGAATAGCTTCTCTCTCAGGAGGTATGTCTGGAGCTGATCTTAGTAATGTGGTTAACCAATCGGTTCTTCATGCAATTAAAATGAACAGAACTGTGCTTGAACAAGAAGATTTGGAATATGCTCTCGATAAATCTAAAATGGGTACATTGTGTATTTTAAAGTGCTTCTTAAACTACTTTTTCTTATCTTTTAAATTGTTTTGGGTATAACTTATTTATTTAAAGTTTTATAGTATATATACATATTTTTTTCATTCTGTATTATTTAATTCTAAATGCCTTCTCCGGAATAAAAAAATGCCTAATATAAAATATACAATTCATTTTGTTTTATTGTAATTTCTTCTAGTTTTATCAATATTTTATTAAAATTTAGGTCCAGAACTTAAGAGTAGGACTCACACTGAAAAAGAACTTTCAGAGACAGCTCTACATGAGGCTGGCCATGCTCTTATTGCCTATTTTACACCTTCAGCTCATGACATTTATAAAGCCACAATAAGGCAAAGAGGTCCAGCTTTGGGACACGTAAGTCAACATTTTGTGTATGTTTATTAATTTTTTACGGAGTTTTGCGAATAAAAAGTATTTAAACAAAAAAAAATAATTTGATATAAAATTTTACTGTTCAATTATTTATATTTTTTAAAGACAGTTGATTAACTAAGAAAAATTCTATTTACTCCATAATGATTTACAAATAAATATAAAATATAACTACATTAACATAAAATTTAACTTAAAAAATATAAAATAGTTGAAATTATAATTGTTAATAATGTCTAGGTTTCATTTCTGACAAGCAGGGAGGATGAAAATTCTTTGTCAAAATCACAACTGTTTGCACAAATGGATGTTGCTATGGGAGGTAGGACATTATATTATTTTAACATGCTAGGTATTTTACCAAGGAGATGATTTTTTTTTGAACTAAGCAAAAGTAACTAGTTTTCATATTCTTTAGCAATTTATATGTTTTTTTTTTCAATATCTCAACTAATGTTCAGACCATTTTTAATATCTTAACTCACGTTAAATATTTTTTAAATTAAAAAAGTAATTAAAAAAATTTAAAAGGTAGGCCTATCCTTTTTTTATTTAAAAAAATTAGGTCGAGTAGCCGAGGAAATAATGTTGGGAAGTGATAATGTTAGCACTGGAGCAGCTAGTGATATTGAGATGGCAACAAATACTGCTTACCAACTTGTTTGTAGATTGGGAATGTCTGAAAAAGTAAGTTTGTAAATTTGACCTATCACATTTTGTAAAATTAATTTATTTATTGTGTTTAAGTAATTTTTGTGTAGCTGTAAAAGTTTTTTAAACCTAAAATAAAAAAAATAAAATGTTTTAAATTACCAAAACAGTTTTAAAAAATTACTGTTATAATTTCAAAAAGAAACTTTATAGGTTATTGTAATATAAATCCAGCAGTGTGCCTTTTGTTAAAAGACATAAACAAATTTCTTTATTAATTAAGTTGGGATTAATGCATTATAACATGGAACATTTAAGCTCAGAAACTAAACGAACAGTCGAGGTTGAAGTAAAATCAATTTTAGAGGTAACATTTTAATTTTTTTTGGACAAATTACAACTACTTCAACAATAACCAAATAGTAAATGCATTAGAACTGAGTTTACCTTTTTGTTACAGAAATCCTACGAAAAAGCCAAAACTGTGCTTACCACACATTCTTTCGAACACCATTTGCTTTCCAAAGCTTTAATTCGTTATGAGACATTAAGCATGCAAGAGGTGCGAATCCTAATCGAAAGTAAGGATATTGATTCCGTTCATAACGCTCGACAGAAAGGAAACTTAGACAGACTGCGTAAAAAGCTAGAACAATCCAAGATAGGTAATTTTGGAGGTATAATGCAACCCGTAATAGACTACATGCCAGAAAGTGCAAGTTAAATTGAATATAAATAAATGTTGCTTTAAACGATGATATTTTAAAATATGTCAAAATGTAAATTTTTATTCTGTTTTCATTCTGTGTTAATATGAGTTAACAAGCATTTTTTAACATAATTGGTTTTTGTACTAATGTACATTTTTGTGGCGTCCTGTTAAGGTTATATTTTAAGAAAGAACGTGTTTAACCTTTCTTCGGAAAATGGTAATAAAAATTTTATTCGTTAAAGCTATGTAGTCGTTTATTTTATAAATGGAAACAATTTATATTAATTTTATATAAACATTTTTGTAAGTATCGAAAGACTGCTAAAACTAGCCATTTACATAAATTTAATTCTGTTTTGAACTTGGTCAACTTAATTTGCTTTAAAAAAAGTAAAACACAAATTTTACAATGTTATTTTTTGAGAGAATTTTAGATTAAAAACAACGTGATGCCATAAAACCGTCTATATTTACGTAAAAAAACAAAGATAATATTTTATTAAAATATTGTAAAAAAATTAATTTGTTAATTAAAATCAGTAATTGGGGGGGGGCCTACCATATCGAGTATTTAATCTTAGATGCAAAAAAAAAATTTTAAATCGAAAAATAATTGTTCTGTTAAAAGCGCACAGGTCCAAAAACTGTGTATAAAAAATATTTTTCGAAAATACTAATATTCATAAAAGTTATGACACTTTTATTCAAAATTGATGAAATCTCAAAACCTAAAATATTATATTTTATTAGACGCGTATTGGCCTAACTAACATTCAAGATAAAGCATTTCGTAAAAATTATCAGTAGAAAAAAATTTGAGATCATTTTTTATTTTGGGTTATATAGGTCACGTGATATTTTTTGCCAATGATATAGCATACAAATTTTTTGAAAAAAATATCAAATATTTTAAATCGAAAAATAATTGTTCTTTTAGAACTGCACAGGTCCAATTAACCTGTATGAAAAATATTTTTTGAAAATATTCATATTTATAAGGGTTATGACACTTTTATTAAAAATTAATAAAAATTTCAAAACCTAAAATATTATATTTTTTAGACGCGCATTTGCCTAACTAACATTCGAGATAAAACATTTCGTAAAAATTTTCAGTAGAAAAGAACAAAAGTTTGTGCTAATTTTTATATTTGGTTTAATTAGGCCACGTGATTTTTTTGGCCAATTTTATTGCATACAAATTTTTTGAAAAAAATTTTAAATTTTAAATCGAAAAATATTTGTTTTGTTAGAACTCCACAGGTCCAATTAACGTGTTTACGAAATATTTTTTAAAAATATTAATATTCATAAAAGTTAGACACTTTTATTAAAATTTGATAAAATTTCATAACCTAAAATTTTATATTTTATTGGGCTCGCATTGGCCTAACTAACATTCAAGATAAAACATTTCGCAAAAATTTCAAGTAGAACAAAAGTTTGAGCTAATTTATAATTTGGGTTTAATTAGGTCGCGTGATATTTTTGGCCAATGATATTGCATACAAATTTTTTGAAAAAAATTTTAAATTTTAAATCGAAAAATATTTGTTTTGTTAGAACTCCACAGGTCCAATTAACGTGTTTACGAAATATTTTTTAAAAATATTAATATTCATAAAAGTTATGACACTTTTATTAGAATTTGATGAAATCTCAAAACCTAAAATTTTATATTTTATTGGGCGCGCATTGGCCTAACTAACATTCAAGATAAAACATTTCGCAAAAATTTCAAGTAGAACAAAAGTTTAAGCTAATTTATATTTTGGGTTTAATTAGGTCACGTGATATTTTTGGCCAATGATATTGCATACAAATTTTTTGAAAAATATTTTAAATTTAAAATCGAAAAATATTTGTTTTGTTAGAACTCCACAGGTCCAATTAACGTGTTTACGAAATATTTTTTTAAAATATTAATATTCATAAAAGTTATGACACTTTTATTAAAAGTTGATGAAATTTCAAAACCTAAAATTTTATATTTTATTGGGCGCGCATTGGCCTAACTAACATTCAAATAAAACACTTTGCAAAAATTTCAAGTAGAACAAAAGTTTGAGCTAATTTATATTTTGGATTTAATTAGGTTACGTGATATTTTTGGCCAATGATATTGCATACAAATTTTTTTTAAAAAATTAAAAATTTTAAATCAAAAAATATTTGTTCTGTTAGAACCGCACAGGTCCAATTAACGTGTTTACGAAATATTTTTTAAAAATATTAATATTCATAAAAGTTATGACACTTTTATTAAAGTTTGATGAAATTTCAAAACCTAAAATTTTATATTTTATTGGGCGCGCATTGGCCTAACTAACATTCAAGATAAAAGGTTTCGCAAAAATTTCAAGTAGAACAAAAGTTTGAGCTAATTTATAATTTGGGTTTAATTAGGTCACGTGATATTTTTGGCCAATGATATTGCATACAAATTTTTTGAAAAAAATTTTAAATTTTAAATCGAAAAATATTTGTTTTGTTAGAACTCCACAGGTCCAATTAACGTGTTTACAAAATATTTTTTAAAAATATTAATATTCATAAAAGTTATGACACTTTTATTAAAATTTGATGAAATCTCAAAACCTAAAATTTTATATTTTATTGGGCGCGCATTGGCCTAACTAACATTCAAGATAAAACATTTCGCAAAAATTTCAAGTAGAACAAAAGTTTGAGCTAATTTATATTTTGGATTTAATTAGGTCACGTGATATTTTTGGCCAATGAGATTGCATACAAATTTTTTTTTTAAAATTAAAAATTTTAAATCAAAAAATATTTGTTCTGTTAGAACCGCACAGGTCCAATTAACGTGTTTACGAAATATTTTTTAAAAATATTAATATTCATAAAAGTTATGACACTTTTATTAAAATTTGATGAAATTTCAAAACCTAAAATTTTATATTTTATTGGGCGCGCATTGGCCTAACTAACATTCAAGATAAAACATTTCGCAAAAATTTCAAGTAGAACAAAAGTTTAAGCTAATTTATATTTTGGGTTTAATTAGGTCACGTGATATTTTTGGCCAATGATATTGCATACAAATTTTTTGAAAAAAATTTTAAATTTAAAATCGAAAAATATTTGTTTTGTTAGAACTCCACAGGTCCAATTAACGTGTTTACAAAATATTTTTTTTAAATATTAATATTCATAAAAGTTATGACACTTTTATTAAAAGTTGATGAAATTTCAAAACCTAAAATTTTATATTTTATTGGGCGCACATTGGCCTAACTAACATTCAAATACAACATTTCGCAAAAATTTCAAGTAGAACAAAAGTTTGAGCTAATTTATATTTTGGATTTAATTAGGTCACGTGATATTTTTGGCCAATGATATTGCATACAAATTTTTTTTTTAAAATTAAAAATTTTAAATCAAAAAATATTTGTTCTGTTAGAACCGCACAGGTCCAATTAACGTGTTTACGAAATATTTTTTAAAAATATTAATATTCATAAAAGTTATGACACTTTTATTAAAGTTTGATGAAATTTCAAAACCTAAAATTTTATATTTTATTGGGCGCGCATTGGCCTAACTAACATTCAAGATAAAAGGTTTCGCAAAAATTTCAAGTAGAACAAAAGTTTGAGCTAATTTATAATTTGGGTTTAATTAGGTCACGTGATATTTTTGGCCAATGATATTGCATACAAATTTTTTGAAAAAAATTTTAAATTTTAAATCGAAAAATATTTGTTTTGTTAGAACTCCACAGGTCCTATTAACGTGTTTACGAAATATTTTTTAAAAATATTAATATTCATAAAAGTTATGACACTTTTATTAAAATTTGATGAAATCTCAAAACCTAAAATTTTATATTTTATTGGGCGCGCATTGGCCTAACTAACATTCAAGATAAAACATTTCGCAAAAATTTCAAGTAGAACAAAAGTTTGAGCTAATTTATATTTTGGATTTAATTAGGTCACGTGATATTTTTGGCCAATGAGATTGCATACAAATTTTTTTTTTAAAATTAAAAATTTTAAATCAAAAAATATTTGTTCTGTTAGAACCGCACAGGTCCAATTAACGTGTTTACGAAATATTTTTTAAAAATATAAATATTCATAAAAGTTATGACACTTTTATTAAAATTTGATGAAATTTCAAAACCTAAAATTTTATATTTTATTGGGCGCGCATTGGCCTAACTAACATTCAAGATAAAACATTTCGCAAAAATTTCAAGTGGAACAAAAGTTTAAGCTAATTTATATTTTGGGTTTAATTAGGTCACGTGATATTTTTGGCCAATGATATTGCATACAAAATTTTTGAAAAAAATTTTAAATTTAAAATCGAAAAATATTTGTTTTGTTAGAACTCCACAGGTCCAATTAACGTGTTTACGAAACATTTTTTTAAAATATTAATATTCATAAAAGTTATGACACTTTTATTAAAAGTTGATGAAATTTCAAAACCTAAAATTTTATATTTTATTGGGCGCGCATTGGCCTAACTAACATTCAAATAAAACATTTCGCAAAAATTTCAAGTAGAACAATAGTTTGAGCTAATTTATATTTTGGATTTAATTAGGTCACGTGATATTTTTGGCCAATGATATTGCATACAAATTTTTTTTAAAAAATTAAAAATTTTAAATCAAAAAATATTTGTTCTGTTAGAACCGCACAAGTCCAATTAACGTGTTTACGAAATATTTTTTAAAAATATTAATATTCATAAAAGTTATGACACTTTTATTAAAATTTGATGAAATTTCAAAACCTAAAATTTTATATTTTATTGGGCGCGCATTGGCCTAACTAACTTTCAAGATAAAACATTTCGCAAAAATTTCAAGTAGAACAAAAGTTTGAGCTAATTTATATTTTGGATTTAATTACGTCACGTGATATTTTTGGCCAATGATATTGCATACAAATTTTTTTTAAATAATTAAAAATTTTAAATCAAAAATATTTGTTCTGTTAAAACCACACAGGTCCAATTAACGTGTTTACGAAATATTTTTTTAAATTATTAATATCCATAAAAGTTATGACACTTTTATTAAAATTTGATGAAATCTCAAAACCTAAAATTTTATATTTTATTGGGCGCGCATTGGCCTAACTAACATTCAAGATAAAAGATTTCGCAAAAATTTCAAGTAGAACAAAAGTTTGAGCTAATTTATATGTTGGGTTTAATTAGGTCACGTGATATTTTTGGCCAATGATATTGCATACAAATTTTTTGAAAAAAATTTTAAATTTTAAATCGAAAAATATTTGTTTTGTTAGAACTCCACAGGTCCAATTAACGTGTTTACAAAATATTTTTTTTAAATATAAATATTCATAAAAGTTATGACACTTTTATTAAAATTTGATGAAATTTCAAAGCCTAAAATTTTATATTTTATTGGGCGCGCATTGGCCTAACTAACATTCAAGGTAAAACATTTCGCAAAAATTTCAAGTAGAACAAAAGTTTGAGCTAATTTATATTTTGGGTTTAATTAGGTCACGTGATATTTTTGGCCAATGATATTGCATACACATTTTTTGAAAAAAATTTAAAATTTTAAATCGAAAAATATTTGTTTTATTAGAACTCCACAGGTCCAATTTACGTGTTTACGAAATATTTTTTAAAATATTAATATTCATAAAAGTTATGACACTTTTATTAGATTTTGATGAAATTTCAAAACCTAAAATTTTATATTTTATTGGGCGCGCATTGGCCTAACTAACATTCAAGATAAAATATTTCGCAAAAATTTCAAGTAGAACAAAAGTTTGAGCTAATTTATATTTTGGATTTAATTAGGTCACGTGATATTTTTGGCCAATGATTTTGCATACAAATTTTTTTTAAATAATTAAAAATTTTAAATCAAAAAATATTTGTTCTGTTAAAACCACACAGGTCCAATTAACGTGTTTACGAAATATTTTTTTAAATTATTAATATTCATAAAAGTTATGACACTTTTATTAAAATTTGATGAAATCTCAAAACCTAAAATTTTATATTTTATTGGGCGCGCATTGGCCTAACTAACATTCAATATAAAAGATTTCGCAAAAATTTTAAGTAGAACAAAAGTTTGAGCTAATTTATATGTTGGGTTTAATTAGGTCACGTGATATTTTTGGCCAATGATATTGCATACAAATTTTTTGAAAAAAATTTTAAATTTTAAATCAAAAAATATTTGTTCTGTTAGAACCGCACAGGTCCAATTAACGTGTTTACGAAATATTTTTTAAAAATATTAATATTCATAAAAGTTATGACACTTTTATTAAAGTTTGATGAAATTTCAAAACCTAAAATTTTATATTTTATTGGGCGCGCATTGGCCTAACTAACATTCAAGATAAAACATTTCGCAAAAATTTCAAGTAGAACAAAAGTTTAAGCTAATTTATATTTTGGGTTTAATTAGGTCACGTGATATTTTTGGCCAATGATATTGCATACAAATTTTTTGAAAAAAATTTTAAATTTAAAATCGAAAAATATTTGTTTTGTTAGAACTCCACAGGTCCAATTAACGTGTTTACGAAATATTTTTTTAAAATATTAATATTCATAAAAGTTATGACACTTTTATTAAAAGTTGATGAAATTTCAAAACCTAAAATTTTATATTTTATTGGGCGCGCATTGGCCTAACTAACATTCAAATAAAACATTTTGCAAAAATTTCAAGTAGAACAAAAGTTTGAGCTAATTTATATTTTGGATTTAATTAGGTCACGTGATATTTTTGGCCAATGATATTGCATACAAATTTTTTGAAAAAAATTTTAAATTTAAAATCGAAAAATATTTGTTTTGTTAGAACTCCACAGGTCCAATTAACGTGTTTACAAAATATTTTTTTTAAATATTAATATTCATAAAAGTTATGACACTTTTATTAAAATTTGATGAAATTTCAAAACCTAAAATTTTATATTTTATTGGGCGCGCATTGGCCTAACTAACATTCAAATAAAACATTTCGCAAAAATTTCAAGTAGAACAAAAGTTTGAGCTAATTTATATTTTGGATTTAATTAGGTCACGTGATATTTTTGGCCAATGATATTGCATACAAATTTTTTTTAAAAAATTAAAAATTTTAAATCAAAAAATATTTGTTCTGTTAGAACCGCACAGGTCCAATTAACGTGTTTACGAAATATTTTTTAAAAATATTAATATTCATAAAAGTTATGACACTTTTATTAAAATTTGATGAAATTTCAAAACCTAAAATTTTATATTTTATTGGGCGCGCATTGGCCTAACTAACATTCAAGATAAAACATTTCGCAAAAATTTCAAGTAGAACAAAAGTTTGAGCTAATTTATATTTTGGATTTAATTACGTCACGTGATATTTTTGGCCAATGATATTGCATACAAATTTTTTTTAAATAATTAAAAATTTTAAATCAAAAATATTTGTTTTGTTAAAACCACACAGGTCCAATTAACGTGTTTACGAAATATTTTTTTAAATTATTAATATCCATAAAAGTTATGACACTTTTATTAAAATTTGATGAAATCTCAAAACCTAAAATTTGATATTTTATTGGGCGCGCATTGGCCTAACTAACATTCAAGATAAAAGATTTCGCAAAAATTTCAAGTAGAACAAAAGTTTGAGCTAATTTATATGTTGGGTTTAATTAGGTCACGTGATATTTTTGGCCAATGATATTGCATACAAATTTTTTGAAAAAAATTTTAAATTTTAAATCGAAAAATATTTGTTTTGTTAGAACTCCACAGGTCCAATTAACGTGTTTACAAAATATTTTTTTTAAATATAAATATTCATAAAAGTTATGACACTTTTATTAAAATTTGATGAAATTTCAAAGCCTAAAATTTTATATTTTATTGGGCGCGCATTGGCCTAACTAACATTCAAGGTAAAACATTTCGCAAAAATTTCAAGTAGAACAAAAGTTTGAGCTAATTTATATTTTGGGTTTAATTAGGTCACGTGATATTTTTGGCCAATGATATTGCATACACATTTTTTGAAAAAAATTTAAAATTTTAAATCGAAAAATATTTGTTTTATTAGAACTCCACAGGTCCAATTTACGTGTTTACGAAATATTTTTTAAAATATTAATATTCATAAAAGTTATGACACTTTTATTAGATTTTGATGAAATTTCAAAACCTAAAATTTTATATTTTATTGGGCGCGCATTGGCCTAACTAACATTCAAGATAAAATATTTCGCAAAAATTTCAAGTAGAACAAAAGTTTGAGCTAATTTATATTTTGGATTTAATTAGGTCACGTGATATTTTTGGCCAATGATATTGCATACAAATTTTTTTTAAAAAATTAAAAATTTTAAATCAAAAAATATTTGTTTTGTTAAAACCACACAGGTCCAATTAACGTGTTTACGAAATATTTTTTTAAATTATTAATATTCATAAAAGTTATGACACTTTTATTCAAAATTGATGAAATCTCAAAACCTAAAATTTTATATTTTATTGGGCGCGCATTGGCCTAACTAACATTCAATATAAAAGATTTCGCAAAAATTTCAAGTAGAACAAAAGTTTGAGCTAATTTATATGTTGGGTTTAATTAGGTCACGTGATATTTTTGGCCAATGATATTGCATACAAATTTTTTGAAAAAAATTTTAAATTTTAAATCAAAAAATATTTGTTCTGTTAGAACCGCACAGGACCAATTAACGTGTTTACGAAATATTTTTTAAAAATATTAATATTCATAAAAGTTATGACACTTTTATTAAAGTTTGATGAAATTTCAAAACCTAAAATTTTATATTTTATTGGGCGCGCATTGGCCTAACTAACATTCAATATAAAAGATTTCGCAAAAATTTCAAGTAGAACAAAAGTTTAAGCTAATTTATATTTTGGGTTTAATTAGGTCACGTGATATTTTTGGCCAATGATATTGCATACAAATTTTTTGAAAAAAATTTTAAATTTAAAATCGAAAAATATTTGTTTTGTTAGAACTCCACAGGTCCAATTAACGTGTTTACGAAATATTTTTTTAAAATATTAATATTCATAAAAGTTATGACACTTTTATTAAAAGTTGATGAAATTTCAAAACCTAAAATTTTATATTTTATTGGGCGCGCATTGGCCTAACTAACATTCAAATAAAACATTTTGCAAAAATTTCAAGTAGAACAAAAGTTTGAGCTAATTTATATTTTGGATTTAATTAGGTCACGTGATATTTTTGGCCAATGATATTGCATACAAATTTTTTTTAAAAAATTAAAAATTTTAAATCAAAAAATATTTGTTCTGTTAGAACCGCACAGGTCCAATTAACGTGTTTACGAAATATTTTTTAAAAATATTAATATTCATAAAAGTTATGACACTTTTATTAAAATTTGATGAAATTTCAAAACCTAAAATTTTATATTTTATTGGGCGCGCATTGGCCTAACTAACATTCAAGATAAAACATTTCGCAAAAATTTCAAGTAGAACAAAAGTTTAAGCTAATTTATATTTTGGGTTTAATTAGGTCACGTGATATTTTTGGCCAATGATATTGCATACAAATTTTTTGAAAAAAATTTTAAATTTAAAATCGAAAAATATTTGTTTTGTTAGAACTCCACAGGTCCAATTAACGTGTTTACGAAATATTTTTTTAAAATATTAATATTCATAAAAGTTATGACACTTTTATTAAAAGTTGATGAAATTTCAAAACCTAAAATTTTATATTTTATTGGGCGCGCATTGGCCTAACTAACATTCAAATAAAACATTTCGCAAAAATTTCAAGTAGAACAAAAGTTTGAGCTAATTTATATTTTGGATTTAATTAGGTCACGTGATATTTTTGGCCAATGATATTGCATACAAATTTTTTTTAAAAAATTAAAAATTTTAAATCAGAAAATATTTGTTCTGTTAGAACCGCACAGGTCCAATTAACGTGTTTACGAAATATTTTTTAAAAATATTAATATTCATAAAAGTTATGACACTTTTATTAAAATTTGATGAAATTTCAAAACCTAAAATTTTATATTTTATTGGGCGCGCATTGGCCTAACTAACATTCAAGATAAAACATTTCGCAAAAATTTCAAGTAGAACAAAAGTTTAAGCTAATTTATATTTTGGGTTTAATTAGGTCACGTGATATTTTTGGCCAATGATATTGCATACAAATTTTTTGAAAAAAATTTTAAATTTAAAATCGAAAAATATTTGTTTTGTTAGAACTCCACAGGTCCAATTAACGTGTTTACAAAATATTTTTTTAAAATATTAATATTCATAAAAGTTATGACACTTTTATTAAAAGTTGATGAAATTTCAAAACCTAAAATTTTATATTTTATTGGGCGCGCATTGGCCTAACTAACATTCAAATACAACATTTCGCAAAAATTTCAAGTAGAACAAAAGTTTGAGCTAATTTATATTTTGGATTTAATTAGGTCACGTGATATTTTTGGCCAATGATATTGCATACAAATTTTTTTTAAAAAATTAAAAATTTTAAATCAAAAAATATTTGTTCTGTTAGAACCGCACAGGTCTAATTAACGTGTTTACGAAATATTTTTTAAAAATATTAATATTCATAAAAGTTATGACACTTTTATTAAAATTTGATGAAATTTCAAAACCTAAAATTTTATATTTTATTGGGCGCGCATTGGCCTAACTAACATTCAAGATAAAACATTTCGCAAAAATTTCAAGTAGAACAAAAGTTTAAGCTAATTTATATTTTGGGTTTAATTAGGTCACGTGATATTTTTGGCCAATGATATTGCATACAAATTTTTTTTAAAAAATTAAAAATTTTAAATCAAAAAATATTTGTTCTGTTAGAACCGCACAGGTCCAATTAACGTGTTTACGAAATATTTTTTAAAAATATTAATATTCATAAAAGTTATGACACTTTTATTAAAATTTGATGAAATTTCAAAACCTAAAATTTTATATTTTATTGGGCGCGCATTGGCCTAACTAACATTCAAGATAAAACATTTCGCAAAAATTTCAAGTAGAACAAAAGTTTAAGCTAATTTATATTTTGGGTTTAATTAGGTCACGTGATATTTTTGGCCAATGATATTGCATACAAATTTTTTGAAAAAAATTTTAAATTTAAAATCGAAAAATATTTGTTTTGTTAGAACTCCACTGGTCCAATTAACGTGTTTACAAAATATTTTTTTAAAATATTAATATTCATAAAAGTTATGACACTTTTATTAAAAGTTGATGAAATTTCAAAACCTAAAATTTTATATTTTATTGGGCGCGCATTGGCCTAACTAACATTCAAATACAACATTTCGCAAAAATTTCAAGTAGAACAAAAGTTTGAGCTAATTTATATTTTGGATTTAATTAGGTCACGTGATATTTTTGGCCAATGATATTGCATACAAATTTTTTTTTTAAAATTAAAAATTTTAAATCAAAAAATATTTGTTCTGTTAGAACCGCACAGGTCCAATTAACGTGTTTACGAAATATTTTTTAAAAATATTAATATTCATAAAAGTTATGACACTTTTATTAAAGTTTGATGAAATTTCAAAACCTAAAATTTTATATTTTATTGGGCGCGCATTGGCCTAACTAACATTCAAGATAAAAGATTTCGCAAAAATTTCAAGTAGAACAAAAGTTTGAGCTAATTTATAATTTGGGTTTAATTAGGTCACGTGATATTTTTGGCCAATGATATTGCATACAAATTTTTTGAAAAAAATTTTAAATTTTAAATCGAAAAATATTTGTTTTGTTAGAACTCCACAGGTCCAACTAACGTGTTTACGAAATATTTTTTAAAAATATTAATATTCATAAAAGTTATGACACTTTTATTAAAATTTGATGAAATCTCAAAACCTAAAATTTTATATTTTATTGGGCGCGCATTGGCCTAACTAACATTCAAGATAAAACATTTCGCAAAAATTTCAAGTAGAACAAAAGTTTGAGCTAATTTATATTTTGGATTTAATTAGGTCACGTGATATTTTTGGCCAATGAGATTGCATACAAATTTTTTTTTTAAAATTAAAAATTTTAAATCAAAAAATATTTGTTCTGTTAGAACCGCACAGGTCCAATTAACGTGTTTACGAAATATTTTTTAAAAATATTAATATTCATAAAAGTTATGACACTTTTATTAAAATTTGATGAAATTTCAAAACCTAAAATTTTATATTTTATTGGGCGCGCATTGGCCTAACTAACATTCAAGATAAAACATTTCGCAAAAATTTCAAGTGGAACAAAAGTTTAAGCTAATTTATATTTTGGGTTTAATTAGGTCACGTGATATTTTTGGCCAATGATATTGCATACAAATTTTTTGAAAAAAATTTTAAATTTAAAATCGAAAAATATTTGTTTTGTTAGAACTCCACAGGTCCAATTAACGTGTTTACGAAATATTTTTTTAAAATATTAATATTCATAAAAGTTATGACACTTTTATTAAAAGTTGATGAAATTTCAAAACCTAAAATTTTATATTTTATTGGGCGCGCATTGGCCTAACTAACATTCAAATAAAACATTTCGCAAAAATTTCAAGTAGAACAAAAGTTTGAGCTAATTTATATTTTGGATTTAATTAGGTCACGTGATATTTTTGGCCAATGATATTGCATACAAATTTTTTTTAAAAAATTAAAAATTTTAAATCAAAAAATATTTGTTCTGTTAGAACCGCACAGGTCCAATTAACGTGTTTACGAAATATTTTTTAAAAATATTAATATTCATAAAAGTTATGACACTTTTATTAAAATTTGATGAAATTTCAAAACCTAAAATTTTATATTTTATTGGGCGCGCATTGGCCTAACTAACATTCAAGATAAAACATTTCGCAAAAATTTCAAGTAGAACAAAAGTTTGAGCTAATTTATATTTTGGATTTAATTACGTCACGTGATATTTTTGGCCAATGATATTGCATACAAATTTTTTTTAAATAATTAAAAATTTTAAATCAAAAATATTTGTTCTGTTAAAACCACACAGGTCCAATTAACGTGTTTACGAAATATTTTTTTAAATTATTAATATCCATAAAAGTTATGACACTTTTATTAAAATTTGATGAAATCTCAAAACCTAAAATTTTATATTTTATTGGGCGCGCATTGGCCTAACTAACATTCAAGATAAAAGATTTCGCAAAAATTTCAAGTAGAACAAAAGTTTGAGCTAATTTATATGTTGGGTTTAATTAGGTCACGTGATATTTTTGGCCAATGATATTGCATACAAATTTTTTGAAAAAAATTTTAAATTTTAAATCGAAAAATATTTGTTTTGTTAGAACTCCACAGGTCTTTTTGTTAGAACTCCACAGGTGTTTACGAAATATTTTTTAAAAATATTAATATTCATAAAAGTTATGACACTTTTATTAAAATTTGATGAAATTTCAAAACCTAAAATTTTATATTTTATTGGGCGCGCATTGGCCTAACTAACATTCAAGATAAAACATTTCGCAAAAATTTCAAGTAGAACAAAAGTTTAAGCTAATTTATATTTTGGGTTTAATTAGGTCACGTGATATTTTTGGCCAATGATATTGCATACAAATTTTTTGAAAAAAATTTTAAATTTAAAATCGAAAAATATTTGTTTTGTTAGAACTCCACAGGTCCAATTAACGTGTTTACGAAATATTTTTTTTAAAATATTAATATTCATAAAAGTTATGACACTTTTATTAAAAGTTGATGAAATTTCAAAACCTAAAATTTTATATTTTATTGGGCGCGCATTGGCCTAACTAACATTCAAATAAAACATTTCGCAAAAATTTCAAGTAGAACAAAAGTTTGAGCTAATTTATATTTTGGATTTAATTAGGTCACGTGATATTTTTGGCCAATAATATTGCATACAAATTTTTTTTAAAAAATTAAAAATTTTAAATCAAAAAATATTTGTTCTGTTAGAACCGCACAGGTCCAATTAACGTGTTTACGAAATATTTTTTAAAAATATTAATATTCATAAAAGTTATGACACTTTTATTAAAATTTGATGAAATTTCAAAACCTAAAATTTTATATTTTATTGGGCGCGCATTGGCCTAACTAACATTCAAGATAAAACATTTCGCAAAAATTTCAAGTAGAACAAAAGTTTAAGCTAATTTATATTTTGGGTTTAATTAGGTCACGTGATATTTTTGGCCAATGATATTGCATACAAATTTTTTGAAAAAAATTTTAAATTTAAAATCGAAAAATATTTGTTTTGTTAGAACTCCACAGGTCCAATTAACGTGTTTACAAAATATTTTTTTAAAATATTAATATTCATAAAAGTTATGACACTTTTATTAAAAGTTGATGAAATTTCAAAACCTAAAATTTTATATTTTATTGGGCGCGCATTGGCCTAACTAACATTCAAATACAACATTTCGCAAAAATTTCAAGTAGAACAAAAGTTTGAGCTAATTTATATTTTGGATTTAATTAGGTCACGTGATATTTTTGGCCAATGATATTGCATACAAATTTTTTTTAAAAAATTAAAAATTTTAAATCAAAAAATATTTGTTCTGTTAGAACCGCACAGGTCTAATTAACGTGTTTACGAAATATTTTTTAAAAATATTAATATTCATAAAAGTTATGACACTTTTATTAAAATTTGATGAAATTTCAAAACCTAAAATTTTATATTTTATTGGGCGCGCATTGGCCTAACTAACATTCAAGATAAAACATTTCGCAAAAATTTCAAGTAGAACAAAAGTTTAAGCTAATTTATATTTTGGGTTTAATTAGGTCACGTGATATTTTTGGCCAATGATATTGCATACAAATTTTTTTTAAAAAATTAAAAATTTTAAATCAAAAAATATTTGTTCTGTTAGAACCGCACAGGTCCAATTAACGTGTTTACGAAATATTTTTTAAAAATATTAATATTCATAAAAGTTATGACACTTTTATTAAAATTTGATGAAATTTCAAAACCTAAAATTTTATATTTTATTGGGCGCGCATTGGCCTAACTAACATTCAAGATAAAACATTTCGCAAAAATTTCAAGTAGAACAAAAGTTTAAGCTAATTTATATTTTGGGTTTAATTAGGTCACGTGATATTTTTGGCCAATGATATTGCATACAAATTTTTTGAAAAAAATTTTAAATTTAAAATCGAAAAATATTTGTTTTGTTAGAACTCCACTGGTCCAATTAACGTGTTTACAAAATATTTTTTTAAAATATTAATATTCATAAAAGTTATGACACTTTTATTAAAAGTTGATGAAATTTCAAAACCTAAAATTTTATATTTTATTGGGCGCGCATTGGCCTAACTAACATTCAAATACAACATTTCGCAAAAATTTCAAGTAGAACAAAAGTTTGAGCTAATTTATATTTTGGATTTAATTAGGTCACGTGATATTTTTGGCCAATGATATTGCATACAAATTTTTTTTTTAAAATTAAAAATTTTAAATCAAAAAATATTTGTTCTGTTAGAACCGCACAGGTCCAATTAACGTGTTTACGAAATATTTTTTAAAAATATTAATATTCATAAAAGTTATGACACTTTTATTAAAGTTTGATGAAATTTCAAAACCTAAAATTTTATATTTTATTGGGCGCGCATTGGCCTAACTAACATTCAAGATAAAAGATTTCGCAAAAATTTCAAGTAGAACAAAAGTTTGAGCTAATTTATAATTTGGGTTTAATTAGGTCACGTGATATTTTTGGCCAATGATATTGCATACAAATTTTTTGAAAAAAATTTTAAATTTTAAATCGAAAAATATTTGTTTTGTTAGAACTCCACAGGTCCAATTAACGTGTTTACGAAATATTTTTTAAAAATATTAATATTCATAAAAGTTATGACACTTTTATTAAAATTTGATGAAATCTCAAAACCTAAAATTTTATATTTTATTGGGCGCGCATTGGCCTAACTAACATTCAAGATAAAACATTTCGCAAAAATTTCAAGTAGAACAAAAGTTTGAGCTAATTTATATTTTGGATTTAATTAGGTCACGTGATATTTTTGGCCAATGAGATTGCATACAAATTTTTTTTTTAAAATTAAAAATTTTAAATCAAAAAATATTTGTTCTGTTAGAACCGCACAGGTCCAATTAACGTGTTTACGAAATATTTTTTAAAAATATTAATATTCATAAAAGTTATGACACTTTTATTAAAATTTGATGAAATTTCAAAACCTAAAATTTTATATTTTATTGGGCGCGCATTGGCCTAACTAACATTCAAGATAAAACATTTCGCAAAAATTTCAAGTGGAACAAAAGTTTAAGCTAATTTATATTTTGGGTTTAATTAGGTCACGTGATATTTTTGGCCAATGATATTGCATACAAATTTTTTGAAAAAAATTTTAAATTTAAAATCGAAAAATATTTGTTTTGTTAGAACTCCACAGGTCCAATTAACGTGTTTACGAAATATTTTTTTAAAATATTAATATTCATAAAAGTTATGACACTTTTATTAAAAGTTGATGAAATTTCAAAACCTAAAATTTTATATTTTATTGGGCGCGCATTGGCCTAACTAACATTCAAATAAAACATTTCGCAAAAATTTCAAGTAGAACAAAAGTTTGAGCTAATTTATATTTTGGATTTAATTAGGTCACGTGATATTTTTGGCCAATGATATTGCATACAAATTTTTTTTAAAAAATTAAAAATTTTAAATCAAAAAATATTTGTTCTGTTAGAACCGCACAGGTCCAATTAACGTGTTTACGAAATATTTTTTAAAAATATTAATATTCATAAAAGTTATGACACTTTTATTAAAATTTGATGAAATTTCAAAACCTAAAATTTTATATTTTATTGGGCGCGCATTGGCCTAACTAACATTCAAGATAAAACATTTCGCAAAAATTTCAAGTAGAACAAAAGTTTGAGCTAATTTATATTTTGGATTTAATTACGTCACGTGATATTTTTGGCCAATGATATTGCATACAAATTTTTTTTAAATAATTAAAAATTTTAAATCAAAAATATTTGTTCTGTTAAAACCACACAGGTCCAATTAACGTGTTTACGAAATATTTTTTTAAATTATTAATATCCATAAAAGTTATGACACTTTTATTAAAATTTGATGAAATCTCAAAACCTAAAATTTTATATTTTATTGGGCGCGCATTGGCCTAACTAACATTCAAGATAAAAGATTTCGCAAAAATTTCAAGTAGAACAAAAGTTTGAGCTAATTTATATGTTGGGTTTAATTAGGTCACGTGATATTTTTGGCCAATGATATTGCATACAAATTTTTTGAAAAAAATTTTAAATTTTAAATCGAAAAATATTTGTTTTGTTAGAACTCCACAGGTCTTTTTGTTAGAACTCCACAGGTGTTTACGAAATATTTTTTAAAAATATTAATATTCATAAAAGTTATGACACTTTTATTAAAATTTGATGAAATTTCAAAACCTAAAATTTTATATTTTATTGGGCGCGCATTGGCCTAACTAACATTCAAGATAAAACATTTCGCAAAAATTTCAAGTAGAACAAAAGTTTAAGCTAATTTATATTTTGGGTTTAATTAGGTCACGTGATATTTTTGGCCAATGATATTGCATACAAATTTTTTGAAAAAAATTTTAAATTTAAAATCGAAAAATATTTGTTTTGTTAGAACTCCACAGGTCCAATTAACGTGTTTACGAAATATTTTTTTTAAAATATTAATATTCATAAAAGTTATGACACTTTTATTAAAAGTTGATGAAATTTCAAAACCTAAAATTTTATATTTTATTGGGCGCGCATTGGCCTAACTAACATTCAAATAAAACATTTCGCAAAAATTTCAAGTAGAACAAAAGTTTGAGCTAATTTATATTTTGGATTTAATTAGGTCACGTGATATTTTTGGCCAATAATATTGCATACAAATTTTTTTTAAAAAATTAAAAATTTTAAATCAAAAAATATTTGTTCTGTTAGAACCGCACAGGTCCAATTAACGTGTTTACGAAATATTTTTTAAAAATATTAATATTCATAAAAGTTATGACACTTTTATTAAAATTTGATGAAATTTCAAAACCTAAAATTTTATATTTTATTGGGCGCGCATTGGCCTAACTAACATTCAAGATAAAACATTTCGCAAAAATTTCAAGTAGAACAAAAGTTTAAGCTAATTTATATTTTGGGTTTAATTAGGTCACGTGATATTTTTGGCCAATGATATTGCATACAAATTTTTTGAAAAAAATTTTAAATTTAAAATCGAAAAATATTTGTTTTGTTAGAACTCCACAGGTCCAATTAACGTGTTTACAAAATATTTTTTTAAAATATTAATATTCATAAAAGTTATGACACTTTTATTAAAAGTTGATGAAATTTCAAAACCTAAAATTTTATATTTTATTGGGCGCGCATTGGCCTAACTAACATTCAAATACAACATTTCGCAAAAATTTCAAGTAGAACAAAAGTTTGAGCTAATTTATATTTTGGATTTAATTAGGTCACGTGATATTTTTGGCCAATGATATTGCATACAAATTTTTTTTAAAAAATTAAAAATTTTAAATCAAAAAATATTTGTTCTGTTAGAACCGCACAGGTCCAATTAACGTGTTTACGAAATATTTTTTAAAAATATTAATATTCATAAAAGTTATGACACTTTTATTAAAATTTGATGAAATTTCAAAACCTAAAATTTTATATTTTATTGGGCGCGCATTGGCCTAACTAACATTCCAGATAAAACATTTCGCAAAAATTTCAAGTAGAACAAAAGTTTAAGCTAATTTATATTTTGGGTTTAATTAGGTCACGTGATATTTTTGGCCAATGATATTGCATACAAATTTTTTGAAAAAAATTTTAAATTTAAAATCGAAAAATATTTGTTTTGTTAGAACTCCACAGGTCCAATTAACGTGTTTACGAAATATTTTTTTTAAAATATTAATATTCATAAAAGTTATGACACTTTTATTAAAAATTGATGAAATTTCAAAACCTAAAATTTTATATTTTATTGGGCGCGCATTGGCCTAACTAACATTCAAATAAAACATTTCGCAAAAATTTCAAGTAGAACAAAAGTTTGAGCTAATTTATATTTTGGATTTAATTAGGTCACGTGATATTTTTGGCCAATGATATTGCATACAAATTTTTTTTAAAAAATTAAAAATTTTAAATCAAAAAATATTTGTTCTGTTAGAACCGCACAGGTCCAATTAACGTGTTTACGAAATATTTTTTAAAAATATTAATATTCATAAAAGTTATGACACTTTTATTAAAATTTGATGAAATTTCAAAACCTAAAATTTTATATTTTATTGGGCGCGCATTGGCCTAACTAACATTCAAGATAAAACATTTCGCAAAAATTTCAAGTAGAACAAAAGTTTAAGCTAATTTATATTTTGGGTTTAATTAGGTCACGTGATATTTTTGGCCAATGATATTGCATACAAATTTTTTGAAAAAAATTTTAAATTTTAAATCGAAAAATATTTGTTTTGTTAGAACTCCACAGGTCCAATTAACGTGTTTACGAAATATTTTTTAAAAATATTAATATTCATAAAAGTTATGACACTTTTATTAAAATTTGATGAAATTTCAAAACCTAAAATTTTATATTTTATTGGGCGCGCATTGGCCTAACTAACATTCAAATACAACATTTCGCAAAAATTTCAAGTAGAACAAAAGTTTGAGCTAATTTATATTTTGGATTTAATTAGGTCACGTGATATTTTTGGCCAATGATATTGCATACAAATTTTTTTTTTAAAATTAAAAATTTTAAATCAAAAAATATTTGTTCTGTTAGAACCGCACAGGTCCAATTAACGTGTTTACGAAATATTTTTTAAAAATATTAATATTCATAAAAGTTATGACACTTTTATTAAAGTTTGATGAAATTTCAAAACCTAAAATTTTATATTTTATTGGGCGCGCATTGGCCTAACTAACATTCAAGATAAAAGATTTCGCAAAAATTTCAAGTAGAACAAAAGTTTGAGCTAATTTATAATTTGGGTTTAATTAGGTCACGTGATATTTTTGGCCAATGATATTGCATACAAATTTTTTGAAAAAAATTTTAAATTTAAAATCGAAAAATATTTGTTTTGTTAGAACTCCACAGGTCCAATTAACGTGTTTACGAAATATTTTTTTTAAAATATTAATATTCATAAAAGTTATGACACTTTTATTAAAAATTGATGAAATTTCAAAACCTAAAATTTTATATTTTATTGGGCGCGCATTGGCCTAACTAACATTCAAATAAAACATTTCGCAAAAATTTCAAGTAGAACAAAAGTTTGAGCTAATTTATATTTTGGATTTAATTAGGTCACGTGATATTTTTGGCCAATGATATTGCATACAAATTTTTTTTAAAAAATTAAAAATTTTAAATCAAAAAATATTTGTTCTGTTAGAACCGCACAGGTCCAATTAACGTGTTTACGAAATATTTTTTAAAAATATTAATATTCATAAAAGTTATGACACTTTTATTAAAATTTGATGAAATTTCAAAACCTAAAATTTTATATTTTATTGGGCGCGCATTGGCCTAACTAACATTCAAGATAAAACATTTCGCAAAAATTTCAAGTAGAACAAAAGTTTAAGCTAATTTATATTTTGGGTTTAATTAGGTCACGTGATATTTTTGGCCAATGATATTGCATACAAATTTTTTGAAAAAAATTTTAAATTTTAAATCGAAAAATATTTGTTTTGTTAGAACTCCACAGGTCCAATTAACGTGTTTACGAAATATTTTTTAAAAATATTAATATTCATAAAAGTTATGACACTTTTATTAAAATTTGATGAAATTTCAAAACCTAAAATTTTATATTTTATTGGGCGCGCATTGGCCTAACTAACATTCAAATACAACATTTCGCAAAAATTTCAAGTAGAACAAAAGTTTGAGCTAATTTATATTTTGGATTTAATTAGGTCACGTGATATTTTTGGCCAATGATATTGCATACAAATTTTTTTTTTAAAATTAAAAATTTTAAATCAAAAAATATTTGTTCTGTTAGAACCGCACAGGTCCAATTAACGTGTTTACGAAATATTTTTTAAAAATATTAATATTCATAAAAGTTATGACACTTTTATTAAAGTTTGATGAAATTTCAAAACCTAAAATTTTATATTTTATTGGGCGCGCATTGGCCTAACTAACATTCAAGATAAAAGATTTCGCAAAAATTTCAAGTAGAACAAAAGTTTGAGCTAATTTATAATTTGGGTTTAATTAGGTCACGTGATATTTTTGGCCAATGATATTGCATACAAATTTTTTGAAAAAAATTTTAAATTTTAAATCGAAAAATATTTGTTTTGTTAGAACTCCACAGGTCCAATTAACGTGTTTACGAAATATTTTTTAAAAATATTAATATTCATAAAAGTTATGACACTTTTATTAAAATTTGATGAAATCTCAAAACCTAAAATTTTATATTTTATTGGGCGCGCATTGGCCTAACTAACATTCAAGATAAAACATTTCGCAAAAATTTCAAGTAGAACAAAAGTTTGAGCTAATTTATATTTTGGATTTAATTAGGTCACGTGATATTTTTGGCCAATGAGATTGCATACAAATTTTTTTTTTAAAATTAAAAATTTTAAATCAAAAAATATTTGTTCTGTTAGAACCGCACAGGTCCAATTAACGTGTTTACGAAATATTTTTTAAAAATATTAATATTCATAAAAGTTATGACACTTTTATTAAAATTTGATGAAATTTCAAAACCTAAAATTTTATATTTTATTGGGCGCGCATTGGCCTAACTAACTTTCAAGATAAAACATTTCGCAAAAATTTCAAGTAGAACAAAAGTTTGAGCTAATTTATATTTTGGATTTAATTATGTCACGTGATATTTTTGGCCAATGATATTGCATACAAATTTTTTTTAAATAATTAAAAATTTTAAATCAAAAATATTTGTTCTGTTAAAACCACACAGGTCCAATTAACGTGTTTACGAAATATTTTTTTAAATTATTAATATCCATAAAAGTTATGACACTTTTATTAAAATTTGATGAAATCTCAAAACCTAAAATTTTATATTTTATTGGGCGCGCATTGGCCTAACTAACATTCAAGATAAAACATTTCGCAAAAATTTCAAGTAGAACAAAAGTTTGAGCTAATTTATATGTTGGGTTTAATTAGGTCACGTGATACTTTTGGCCAATGATATTGCATACAAATTTTTTGAAAAAAATTTTAAATTTTAAATCGAAAAATATTTGTTTTGTTAGAACTCCACAGGTCCAATTAACGTGTTTACAAAATATTTTTTTTAAATATAAATATTCATAAAAGTTATGACACTTTTATTAAAATTTGATGAAATTTCAAAGCCTAAAATTTTATATTTTATTGGGCGCGCATTGGCCTAACTAACATTCAAGGTAAAACATTTCGCAAAAATTTCAAGTAGAACAAAAGTTTGAGCTAATTTATATTTTGGGTTTAATTAGGTCACGTGATATTTTTGGCCAATGATATTGCATACACATTTTTTGAAAAAAATTTAAAATTTTAAATCGAAAAATATTTGTTTTATTAGAACTCCACAGGTCCAATTTACGTGTTTACGAAATATTTTTTAAAATATTAATATTCATAAAAGTTATGACACTTTTATTAGATTTTGATGAAATTTCAAAACCTAAAATTTTATATTTTATTGGGCGCGCATTGGCCTAACTAACATTCAAGATAAAATATTTCGCAAAAATTTCAAGTAGAACAAAAGTTTGAGCTAATTTATATTTTGGATTTAATTAGGTCACGTGATATTTTTGGCCAATGATATTGCATACAAATTTTTTTTAAATAATTAAAAATTTTAAATCAAAAAATATTTGTTTTGTTAGAACTCCACAGGTCCAATTAACGTGTTTACGAAATATTTTTTAAAAATATTAATATTCATAAAAGTTATGACACTTTTATAAAAATTTGATGAAATCTCAAAACCTAAAATTTTTTATTTTATTGGGCGCGCATTGGCCTAACTAACATTCAAGATAAAACATTTCGCAAAAATTTCAAGTAGAACAAAAGTTTGAGCTAATTTATATTTTGGGTTTAATTAGGTCACGTGATATTTTTGGCCAATGATATTGCATACAAATTTTTTGAAAAAAATTTAAAATTTTAAATCGAAAAATATTTGTTTTGTTAGAACTCCACAGGTCCAATTAACGCGTTTACGAAATATTTTTTTAAAAATATTAATATTCATAAAAGTTATGACACTTTTATTAAAATTTGATGAAATCTCAAAACCTAAAATTTTATATTTTATTGGGCGCGCATTGGCCTATATTTTGGGTTTAATTAGGTCATTTTTTTTTTGACCAATGATATTGCATACAAATTTTTTGAAAAAAATTTTAAATTTTAAATCGAAAAATATTTGTTTTGTTAGAACTCCACAGTTCCAATTAACGTGTTTACGAAATATTTTTTTAAAATATTAATATTCATAAAAGTTATGACACTTTTATAAAAATTTGATGAAATCTCAAAACCTATAATTTTATATTTTATTGGGCGCGCATTGGCCTAACTAACATTCAAGATAAAACATTTCGCAAAAATTTCAAGTAGAACAAAAGTTTGAGCTAATTTATATTTTGGGTTTAATTAGGTCACGTGATATTTTTGGCCAATGATATTGCATACAAATTTTTTTTAAATAATTAAAAATTTTAAATCAAAAAATATTTGTTCTGTTAGAACTCCACAGGTCCAATTAACGTGTTTACGAAATATTTTTAAAAATATTAATATTCATAAAAGTTATGACACTTTTATTAAAATTTGATGAAATTTCAAAACCTAAAATTTTATATTTTATTAGACGCGCATTGGCCTAACTAACATTTAAGATAAAACATCTCGCAAAATTTTGAAAACGAGTTAAAAATTCATTTTTACTTGTTTATTAAATTTTAATGGTTGTTTATTAAAGATTGGTGTTAGGCGTTCAAAATTGGTTCCAACGTTAGTTATGATATTAGTAATTAAAAACATATTTTTGCTTTAAAAAAAACAATTGCTTGTTATTTATTTAAAATCAAAGATTATTTTGAGACATTTTAAGTTTGGTTAAATGTATATCCTGATACCAACATATCAAAAGCGAGTCAAAAAAAAAATTTTTGTATTTTTATTATATTTTATTGGTTGTTTGTTTATTGAAATTTAAAAATCGAAAATAACCTTTTAAATTTTAAGTAATGGTTTATTTTTTTTAAGTAATGGTTTAAAAAAACCTGGTTAAATTTTTTTTTGTATTCATAATACTTGAGTTCTTGTTAGTTTATTGATTAATATTTCGCGTTTAAAGTTTAGTAAAAAGGTTTTTTATAAGGTCAATACTGAAAAATTATTTTCAAAATTAATTTTGGTTTGAATATGATAAACTTATTTAGCTTTTGTGTTTATATCATATTATAAACAATAGGCCATGTATGTTGTTGTGTTATTAACATTTAGGTATAAGAATGAGAATATTGGACAGGGACAAAGCCCCTCTTTTTTTGTTTAGGCAAATCATTTATTACTTAAAAGTTTATTTATTGTTTAATTTAATATTCATAATTAAGTTAAATAATTTTAAACCCTATTTTATTTATCAAATAAATCTAGTTTTGAATTTAAGTTACGACAATACACTTCTGTTTTAATACAATTTTTTAAGTTTGGTGACTTTGCAAAAATTTAATAAATTTGTCATAACTCTGATATATATTAATAAAAAAAATAAAATTTTGTAAAAATGTTGGTTAAACAACCGCGCTTTTAAAAGTGTAATTAGTTATAAATTTTGAAAACATTTTTTTGGGTTATTTCGTATATTATATTCCTATACCACTCCATAGATTAATTGTTTACGATGTCAGCGAGTTATAAAAATGCTGTAACTTTTGTTCTATTACATTTTTCTGCAAAATCTTTTATATTGAATCTTAGTTGCGAAAATACGCTTCTGTTTCAGTACAATTTTTTTAATTTAGTGAATTTGCAAAATTTTATTAAATTTGTCATAACTATGGTATATATTAACATAAAATATTAAAATTTTGTAAAAATGTTGATTAAACAACCAAACAAGATATTATTGTGTTGTCAACTAAATATCGTTTAAATACATACTTTAAAACAAAAATGTTTTATGATTTTTTTTTCTATTAAAAAAAATGTTTTATTTTTAGGCAGGCGTAATTGTTGAAATCGGTGCATTTGGTGGAATTTGGGTTTCCAGTTTAGTTTTAGTAGACTTGGCATATACTTTAAGTTTGTATACCCCAAGTTGTAAGAACTGAAATATAATACTGGATGAATATACAACACCAAGGCATAGAATTATAGTTAAACCGCTAAAGCCTTTCCAGTCTACGATGAGGAAAACTTTTTGAGGCAATTTACCGACCCCAAAAAGAATAATAACGTTCAACATAAATACAACAATGTAAACAGTCCAGTAGACAAAATGAATAAGGTGAAAAGACAAATCTATTATAACAAAATCTATAACTACAAAAATTAGATTCAGCATAGTGGTGTTAACGGCAACAAAGGTGAAATTTGGTGTATGAAATGCAAAAGATCCTAACGTTACAGCAAATGCTACCTGCATTGAAACAATCTGTAAAATCCAACAGATTTTGTGAAACCATCTTAAAGTTTGTGATTTTTGTACGGTTGTTCCATAAAAGGCAACGGCCAACGATGTAAAATAATACAAAACCAAAGTAACCAAACCCCAATTCGATAAGTACAAGTAGTATTTAGTTACATTACTTGGTAAAACAAGTGATAAGCTAAACACTGCAAACCAGTAAACACAGCAGAATAACTTCCATGTTATCAAAAACCACGGGCTTTTTGACCACTGTTAATAAAAAAATAAATAACCTTATTTGCATGCTTACATTCTTTAAAAATGAACGCGTTAGTTAAATAAAAATACCTGTGAGTAATAAAATACATTTGCCGATGTTTCTTTAAACAAAAGATGCTTCAAACGAAATTCTTCTTTTAAAAATTTTAATAGACCCATACTTAATTCTTTTAGCTCAGTAAAATGATTTTTTTTTATAAACAACCACTTCCAGTATAGATATGTAAGCCTTAAAGCTGCTTAAAAGTATATAAATTAAACACACATTCTATCCCCAAAAGTATACACAAGCTGGTGTAAAAAAGCCGGATGTTGTAGAGTTGATTCAGAAAAAAATGTGTATTTTCGTGTTTATTATGTTCCATAAATAAATCATAACAAAATACCAAGCAAGCAATTTATCCTTATAAGTAATTTACGTCAAATATCGTGTCTCTAGTAATAAAAATAGTTTTGGAAAAAATAACATCGCATGTTTTTAATGCAAATTTAAGCAACGAAACGATTAAAATAAATAACAATTTATATTTATTTTCCCGGAAACTTTGGTAACGTACCTAACAAATGTAAAACAACGTGTAATGTTATTCACATAAGGGAGACGGAAAAGGGTAACAAACACGCTATTAAAAATTAATTTCTAATTTTTACAAATATGAACTTGTATACAATTTAACAATACGTTTTCAAGCATTTTTTTGAACAAACAACCCCTTCCATCGGAGCGGTTGTTCTCTCATTTTCGTCGAGATTTATTAAACTTACGCATATATGTCTTAGATCGAACTCCTTCGTGTAAGTAAGATAAAAACTAAAACAGTATTTTTTACATTTGCAGATTGTTCCATTGTCAATATATCGTATAAGAAACCACGGCACAACTTCATAGTTGTCATAAAAAATTTCATTTTTTCGAATAACCCTGGCTGACAAATCTTGTAGCGAGGTTATTTTTCTAAAGGTTTCTTCTGTAAAAACCACGTCATTTTCATCGGCATCAAATGGATTTCCGAACAAGTCCAAATTGTCTAAATTTAGTTTAATAATTGAGCCGGGTAGTTTACTTAAACTATTATATGAAGCAGTAAAGCGACGCAACTTTGTTAAGTTGCCTATATGTTTTGGTAAATGTTTTATCAAGTTCTTGCCGATGTTAAGTTGCCACAATTCTGATAAATGATCAAAGTTTGGGGGTAAGAAGGCAATCTTGTTGTTACTTAAATTTAAAGAGCTCAAATTTTTACAAAAATTGGAAGTTTGTTCACACAATTGCATTGGGAATTCTGTTATTTCGTTGTTGGAAATATCCAAATCGCCAAGGAGCGGCAAGTTTAATAATTCAATAGGAATAAGTTTAATTTTGTTTGAACTTAGATTCAAAGTTGTCAAACGTTTTAAATGAAATATTCTGGTGTCTACTCTTGCAAGGTTGCAATCATGTATCTCTAATTTTTCCAATGATAAGGGAAATGAGGTGGTTGTTGGGTAGTTCTTTCTTGAAGTAATAATAAGTTTTAGTTTAGGTTTTTCTAGTTGTTTTGCCTTTGCAGGTTCCATTGAAGATAAAATTCCATGCCCTGAAAGAGATTGTCCAGAGTTTGCCAATTTAATCGCGCCCAGTAATCGTTTAAGGTCAATTGGGTTTGCTTTTTTAATACACACATCAATACTTGGATCTAATATTCTTATTGTGCATTTTCCTTCATCGACAAATTTGCCAAAAATATGTTGAATGTTCTTTTTCACTTTATATTTAACACCTTGTTTATCCTTTGATGTACAGTATATAAGAAACACAAGATCACCAGGCTTTCTTGCCAAAAATAAAGCCGCTTGTGCAAACTTTCCACATCCACCTCTCATACCATGTGAGGCAACATTTCTATTGACAATCTCAATTTGACATTTAACTCTCATAATTATTCGATCAAAATTTTGCTAAACAAGAAAAAATGATTAAGTTTTTAATGCCAAAAAATAAGGTAAGGCAGTGTATGCTATTTAATACATAAAATTGACTTTACATAAATAATTGTTAGAAAAATAACTTTACATAAATATTTACAGTATGCAACTTTGTACATTAAAAAAAGTTAGATGTATATATGGTTAAATAAATTAGTTACCTAAGGTTTTGCTTTATCAAGAGTTTTTCTTGTAAAGATAACATTTTTTATACACAAGTCAAGCAAAATCGTTCAGTTATTAAATAAACTACAATTTAACAAAACAATTTTCAAATTGATAAAATTATGTATCTTGTTTTGAAACCCTCGTGTATTTCTTTCATTTTTCCCAAATGTCGCAGGGTCAAGAAAACAGTATCTTTAGTTTTTCTTTTCGACTTTAAAGTTGTGGAGAAAGATTGAATGTCATCATCCATGAAAAATGTTGAGTAGGGTGTTCCCTTTAATTCCTTTCCTTGTTCCAGATAGATTGCTCTTTTTCTACCTTCTGCCAATGACAGTTGTTTTTTTGGTTTATTTAAAAACTCATATTTTTTACGAAGTATCTGATTAACGTCATCAATGCCGGCATTAAATTGATCAACTGTTAAATGTGCCTTAATATGCTTGGGTATTTTAGCAAAATCTTTATCATTAACAATGTTAAGCTTTGGCACACCTTTTTGTCCCTTTGGAACAACTCTTTTTGGTATGTTCACAGCTTGAACTTGATTTTCTTGCTGTATCTGAGAGTCAACTGAGACAATTTCTTTTTTCGTATTTTGACCCTGTAAAAATATTATCATCTCATTTAACTTTGCTTGTAATTCAACTAAAGAGTTTGTATTTTTTCTTAAAATCTCGATTTCTTTTTTTCCTTTGTTGATTTCTTCCTTTAACTTTAACATTGTTACTTGTAAATTATTTAGCTTGTTGTATGTTCGAAAATATAATTCCTGTCCATCTTTTGAAGCCAACAACGACTGAATTCTGATTTCTTGTTCTATTTCTTGAAACATTTTTTCAATATGGTCTTTTAATTGTTGTATGTTTGAAAACGCCATTATATTTTTATATAATTAAAAAAACCTAACTTTCTGACTTTGTAAATAATTATTACATTAAAAATCATACTGTCATAAACAACAAACAATAACAAACATGTAAACAGTGGATAATGTTAACATTAACGAATTTAAATATAACAACATCAGTTGTAAGTAATAGAAAAACTTACTACGTACAATCTAACATCATTTTTACCCAACACTTTACTACATATGTGATTACCTAAAACAATTAACAAACGTCAATACCGTTTACAGGTTTAGCCCACTCGCTTTCAAAGAAAAACTGTTAGTAAATAATAAATTCCCGCTAAAAAAGGGTAATACCCTAATATAAAGTTAATATTTTTCATAAACGACGTTATTGCTTTTCATTGTGCAAAAATTGGGTAATATAATTTAGTTATTAATAATTTATATGAACCCAACATTGGCTTTGCCTTTTAATTATTCCTTAAAATTAAAAAAAGTCAATACTATCAGTCAATGAGGATAAACACAAATTGACAAAATGGAGTAAAACAGTGTGAAAATAATATATTTATTTTCACGTTAAATTTCAAAACATTCAGATGCTTAAATCTCCTCTTAGCTTATAGATTTACAACAAGACTTGTTTTTTTGCCATAGGTACCATAACATAAGGTAACTCAAAAACTAAGCAAAATCAAATTTATTAACATAAAATATATTGGTAATGAAGAAAATAATTTCGTATATTTTATTCTGTAGATGTTTGCAAAATCTTACCCCGGACTTGCAAACAAGAAAATCGGAAAGTTGGATCGTTTGGATCTATCCTCATTAAGTGGTGTTGATGAGGAATTTAACACTGAGAATAGTTATGGGTTATTTAATTCTGAAACAACATTGACACGATCTGCAACTTTACCTACTTTGTCCTCTGGTTATACTTTAAGCACAGAACCGCAAAGCAGTTACAAGCCAAGAAAATCTGTTCGAATTTCCCTGGAACCAGCAACGTTTTTTGACACCGCTTCAGAAAACTTGGAAGATAATTGGTCTGGGCAAGGAATTTTAAGAGAAACAAGGTCTCAGTTACAACATGAACCAAATACAAAAGCAATTTATTCTGAACTTCAAAACATTCATTTGGAGTTAATGAAAAAAAGTAAAGATCTTGCAAACCAACAAAGTGAATTGGAAAGAAGAGAATTTATTCTTTCTGAAAGAGAGGAGGACCTGAATGCACAAGAAGAACTCCATTTTATACATTTAGAGAATGAAAAGGGAGCACAAGATTTTATAACGAGGCTTAATGGGGTGGAGATGGAGGTGCAAGAAAAAATACAACTTCTTCAAGAGCATCACTCCGAAGAAATTGAAGAGTTGACACGAGTTCTCTCTGATAAAGACAAAGAAGTAAAGAGAATAAAGAATTCATTTGACATCATAAAATCTCAAAATGATGAGCTAAAAAGTCAAGTTTCAGAATTTTCAGAACTAAGCAAAAAACTACAAGTTCAAAATGGCAAATTAAAAAAGAGAGTGGAAAATTTACAGAGAAAAAATGAATTTAGCAGCCAAAAGAAGGCAATTAACCAAGTTTTAACGGAACAGCAAAATATGCAATTAAAAAAAGATGACAAACAAATTAATCATACAGTAAACAAAAGTATTGAAAAACCAATGAAGCTATGGAAAAATTCTCTAGAATCGCTTTCAGTCTGCCTCGAATGGATTTGTGATTCCAGTTTAAAACAACTGATTAGCAACAGTTGCAGTAAATTAGAAGCCCAAGGAGCTGGAAAGGAATATATCATCGACAAATGTTTAAAAGTGTTGCCTCTTCTTGTGGAAGTTATCAAATATGTTCCCACTTGTATTTCGCAAAGCAAACATCATTTACCTTATCTCAGGTTTATTTACTGGTCTCTTCATCACCTGGAAGATACACATCATGCTTTGTTGTCATCAACTGCAAGAAGACTTGGTGAAGAATTAATGAAACCATCATCAATTCAGTCGCAACAAATCGTTACTGATCTTACACTTTGCAATGAAACCACACAGCATTCTTCGTTGTTTGGAAATGAAATTTTAAAATCCAAATCACAAATGTTTTTTAAAAGTTTAAATCCCGAAGTCAGGATTGTCTCATCGCTAATTATTCTTAAAACTCTTCACCAAGTTGATATGCTTGCCCAGGTGTTTGATCAGCTTAAAAAAGACCTTAAGGAGGAATCGAATCGTGAAATTTTTTTGGCATACAACGCCATCCATGTTGTGATCCCATATTTAACATACAAGACAAACAAAGCAATGTTGGGGTGCTCTGTTGATATTATGTTGCAAATGGCAATGGAGTCAAGACTTTTGCCTGCTTTTTTAAGTATGTGTAGCTGTGAAACTTGGTTCAGAGCTGTATCTTCTGCTGTGCGATCTCTTAACCACAGCACAGACTCTGCCCCTCTAGAAAAGCTTAGCATAGTTCTACAAAAACTTTCCAAGATTCCAGCAAATCGTAAACTTTTTGAGTCGTTTTCATTAAGTCGAATTTTGCATGAAAAATACAGAGAATGTGATGCTGACAGCACTTTTCTTTCCCTTAATCTTCGTTCAATTTTGTTTAACCTTCATGTGTTAAAGTAAATTACCCATTACACTAATACATGTGTTACTGTTGCCAATGATTATATTGATTTTAAATAAAGGCATTTCCTAACCACTGTTTCTAGAACCACAACAATATATATTTGTACCATTTATTGCATATATATTTTAATATTAAAATTATGTTTATATAATTGCTCAGGGGTAAAAATACAGGTACTTACATTTTAGCTCTTGCAAATAAAACAGTTTATACTTAAATCTCATGCTTCACACCAAAAACAAATTAGGTAAAGCAAAGGTAGTAATGTATTATGTACATTTTGTCTATATATATAATTTATAAATTAAACCCATATAGCCCAACATAGAAGAATTAAAAACATATAACATTTTAATAACTCTTAACTGGAACACTTAAGGATATGCACACCTTTACATTAATATATATCATTTCTAAATAAATATTTAAAATTAGACAACAATACTTGAAATTAAACAAATAAATGCAAGCTTTAGTGGCAATCATTAAACAGTGTATATTATACACATCACTTGAGTATATAACTAATCATATTAAGGCAACAAGTTTGCATGTTGAAATTAATTAAAATTATTGCATTTAAAATATTAGCAAAATATATAAAATTTAACATAAAACAGTAATTGTAAACATTAGTAACATGGTTTAGGATTTAGTCTTGTTTAACAAGATCACCTATTCGACAACTTAACCACTGTGATACAACAAATAAAACGGCAGATAAACCTACTGCTACTTGGCAAGTCATTAGGGCTAGGTTCCAAGAAAAGGTTTCCAATAATAAAGAAAAAGGTAATCCTGCCGCCATCATTCCTACATTCCCCAACAGTGCACCAAAAGCATGAGCAGTTCCTTAAATTGACAATAAATTTTTTTTTTAAAAAAAGAAAACAATTTTGTATAAAAGTTCTTTCAAAATACCTGTGATGTCACTGGCAGCATTTTCAATAACTAATACACCAACCAAACTTATAACACCATAAGCTGTAAATCCAATTAAAAAAGCCAGGATTGATACTAATAGTTGTTGCTCTCCTATATCATAAACTGAAGTGACAAGCGTTGACACACTTCCAAGTAAAACAACATCACACAAAAACACCCAGGAATGTCTTGGATGACCTTTTGATGTGGTACCGACATATTTGACCAGTAAGTCACTGAAATAACCTTGAAACACAAAGGTATAGTTTAACACCATGAACTATTATAATAACATTGGTTCTAGTTCAACAAATGGTACCAACCTGATGCAATACTTCCAATAATTCCGCCAAGCTCCATAGTACCAATAAACAAACCGCATAAATATGCATTCCCATGTTTTTCCTAAAACGATTATTATATATAACTGAAAAATGCTCGAATAAACAACAGCCTATAGAAAATAATATTTATAAAACAATGATTAAACATGCCATATCCAATAACTAAAGCAAATAGAACTTCACATTCATTAAAAAAAACTAACTTGTATAAGGTATAGTGACCCCCATTCAGAAACAACTGTTTTAATAAGTGTGGAAGTAAAGAAACCAAATCCAACTACATAAGTATAGGAAGATGTAAAAATTCTATTCCAGATTGACTTTTTTGGGGCACTACTTGCATTTGTGCTGGTTTTATTTGGTTTGGAGTTAGATTGTGTTGAGTCTTTGTTGATAACGTCTTCATTAATACCAACATCTTCTGGTCTATCTTTCAATGTAAACAAGCAAACCACTGAGAATGAGCATGCAATAATGCCGCTTATTAGCATTACTGGCCTCCATTCACCTCCATATGCAGCAATAAGAAATGAACATGCTAGAGGACCAATGCTAACAGGAACATTCATGCTTGTTCCTAATGTACTCCACATTGTTCCGAATATACTTGATGGATACCATCTAGCAAAAATAATTAAATATCTGAGTTGAAACATAAAAAAACATAGCATATAACATACTTTTTTAATTTAATTCAAATAAAAATCCGTAAAATATATACCTTCTTAACAGTTTTGCACAAGCTGGCCACCCTGGCCCTTGTGCCAGTCCATGAATAAACCACAAAAAACTGAAGTAGCCAGGAGATACATAAATGAAGGCAAGTGTGGTGGCACCAGATAAAAATAAGCCAAAACTAAACATAAGTCTGGGGCTTAATTTATCAACCAGTATTCCACTAACAAATTTTCCAATAGCATAAGCTGTAGCAAATGAGCTCAGAATGCCTCCAACAGCTTTAGTGTCAAGTTCATTTGCTTCTATGGCACTTGGCATAATGAAGGAAAAAGATTTTCGAGTTAAATAGTATAGCATGTACCCAATGTACATGTACACAAATAAGCTCCATTGATACCATTTTAAATTCGACATTCAATTCAGGAAAAAATAGAAGTAACGAGAAGTTAAAATACACAGTTCAACAATAATCAAATCTGCAAAAAATGTTTAAATTTGCAATCTTTTGTAAAACATAAACAGAAAAACTAGGGCTCAAGACATTTCTAAAAAAAAACTTTACCTTTCATATTCTATGTAATAATATTAAGCAAACTTAAATACACATCGACACGTTTAAAAGTCATTAGTCACGTACGCAATTTTTGTTACCTATTAGTTCAACCTATTATGAAATGGTAAACTATAATAAGAAGCAACAAAACTTACCCGACTTATATTAAGATGTACTTGTTGACAGTACACTGCATCTTGTTTGACATATGATGGATCGTTCGAAAAGGAACTCGTGACCAGTCTAGTCTGCCAGTGTTGTTTTGTTTATGCATATAAAAGAATTGTACATATTTTGTGAACGCATAGTCTGATAGTGAACTTTGGCATTATAAGGTTTCATGTTTTTGCTAACAATGTGCACAATGTCTACTATAAAGTTTACCATAGATATAACATTACGTTTGATGTAGGTAATAAATATGGTTTTACAAATAGACTTTAGCTTCTAAACCGATATTACTAATATTTTATTTTGGAAACTCTGAGGTTGTTTTCCCCGATTTTAATTTGTGAATTTAAAAAAACGAAATACACAAAACAACCAAATTTTTTTATAAAGATGATTTGTGGGGTGGAAATTCCATAGTTGGTTTATATATTATTAACAATAAACATTTTTTAGTATTATTAAACCTTTACGTGGTTTTTAACCTAAATAAAACAGGATTTAGTTTGTATGTGGGCTTCTGTAATAAAAACAAAAAAACATTTGTTTATCTGTTTATTTTCCAGAACAAACCATTATGAAAAAACCATTATGAAGCAAGTTACTCAACGCTGGTTAGAATAGGTTTTTATATATGAATCACAAAAAATAATATATATTATTATTATTATTTATTAAGCCCATTCAGTAAGTGTTTTGTTTATATGTGTTTTTGTACTTAATTTAACCCATTTTTAGTCGCTATGCTGTTGCTTTAGATTGTAGGTCCTCTAGGTAAATTAGTTTCATGTAACAATGACCTTTAGCAAAATGTCCCGCCTAGGTGGTAGGTGCAATGGAGTTTTAGTGGTACAAAGGATCTTGTTTAATACAAAAAGTTTTTCCCAAGCCAAACATATATCATATTTAAAAACCTTTTACACTTATGATGTTACAAAAGACTTTATAAGGCCCTCTTCTTCTCCACTAATTATCCATACTCGCAAATTTATTTTGAAGCATTTTTACAGTGATCCATCTTGGGGTATTAACTTACCTGGACAAGGATTGAAAAAGAAAAATGAAAAGGAACAAGATAAACTACTTGAAGATAAAAGCATTGTGCTAACATATATCAACAACAAAATCGCAGAACAAGAAAAGGGAAAAGAAAAATTCCCAATTTTACCCGATTATAAGTTTTACAAATCTTTGATAAGTCTTGGAATAGGATTTGGTATTCTTGGATATTTATTTTATCCCACATTGGACGAATTGTTTTCGCTCAGAGAAAAACCAATTTTTGACTTAGATGTTGTACCTGATAAAGATAAAAGTTTTGCAGTATATATCTATAAGCATCTACCTTTACGCATACTTTCAAGAGTAGTGGGCCGCATTAATGATTTAAATATTGGACAATTTTTTCGACCTTATGCTTATAAACTGTACATCAGGATGTTTAATGTAAATATGGATGAGGCTCTTGTAAAAGATCTTACAGCTTACAAAACACTAAATAAATTTTTTAGTAGACCAATAGACCTTACATTTCGGCCAATTGATGAAAAAGCAGAGTTAGTCAGTCCAGCTGATGGTAAAATTTTAACTTTTGGTCAGGTGATAAAAGGAAAAGTAGAGCAAGTAAAGGATTTAACTTACTCAGTGCAAAAATTCTTAGGACCTTTAACTGAAGAACCCAAACATGATCACAAACAAACCATCGTTAAAGAAGAAGGCGACAAAACAACTTGGAAAGCACTTAACCCAGCAGCTTATCAGCGTGGCCTAATGCATGACCCGATTAAAAATGACTTATACCAATGTGTAGTTTATCTGGGACCTGGTGATTACCACAGGTTTCATTCCCCAGCTGATTGGATTCTGACCCACCGTCGTCATATTCCTGGTGAACTTTTGAGCGTCAACCCAAAAATTGCAAAGTGGGTACCCAATCTTTTTGTTGTGAACGAACGAGTTGTTTTATCTGGTGAGTGGGATTATGGGTATTTTTCTATGACTGCCGTAGGAGCTACAAATGTTGGGAGTATCAAAATATATGCAGATCCAACACTTTACACAAATCAGGCTAGATTTAAACCTGGAACTTATTACGATAAAGACATGGGACAACTTATTATACCCAAGGGTGCAATCTTAGGGAATTTTAGTTTTGGGTCAACAATTGTGCTAATTTTTGAAGCTCCAAAAGGGTTAAAATTCGGCATTACGGATGATGAAAAAATTAAATTTGGGGAAGGCCTCACCCTTAATTTAAATGGTGGTAAAAACCAAAAATAAAATACTAGAAACTTTGTTTTCCATCAATTTTTTTTGTTTACAAAAAAAAAAACGCTTTAAATTTAGCTCTTAAAAAATATATATTAAAGTGCATCTCAATTCCGAATTTATTAATAGAAATACCCAAGTGATTTTATATAAATAAAACTATAAAAGCAATTCCTGCAGCCATTTTTCAAATCTAGATAAAACATTTTTTATTAAATTAAAATAAATGTAAAAGTATGGAAAAATTATTAAACTGCATTAGCATATTTATTTACCTTTGACTTTCTACCCTTTCATTTTTTATGTCATCTTGCAAGTTGGTTAACCCTCTTGTTGTTGTTTTGACAATATCAAAATCTTGAATCCATGTGTTTTCAAAATCAGTCTGCATAAATAAATTTTTTAATATTATATATATATATATGTAAATGTAAACCATTGTTACCATGTCTGTCATGTTAATTATCATGGTTTCCAAATTTGCTGAAGCACCCTCTAACAAAGAATGATCTGTTTCTCTCCTATCACAATCCTGAAATCTATAACAACATTTATTTACAATAATAAAACCATATTTTTTTAAATTTTTAAATGTCTTCTACATATATTCATATAGCGGACTTACTTTTCATCTTGATTTTGAGCTTTAATTTCAATTTCTTCAAACATAGAAGTATAATTTTCAGACAAGTTAATGTTTATCAATGAAGGATCATAACAAGTTATAATGTCTCCTAAACCAACAGATTAGTTAATATTGATAAAAATATCTTTGACTAAATTTTAAAATAATGTTTATTACCTTGTTTTGAATAAATAACATCTTCAAATCTTGAACTGGCAACTGCATCGATAATCTGCTGCCATGGCAACCACTCGACCAAGGTAAGTTCATTTTCAGTATTGGTCATGAGATTGATGTCATCTTGGTAGCGATTGATAGTTAAAGTAAGTTGTACGTTAATATGGCTGAACAAAGAAGGTTTAAATGGACAAACTTGTTGACAGTAATTCAAAACTTTTTGATGCACCTCATTTGGAGTCTCTGTTTAAAAATAATTACAAGCAACAAGTTGAGTAGGAATTTAAAAATAAAAGCATAAAGCTTCACAGTTTAGAGCAACCTGTTGTTTTCTATTGTATACTTGAATAACTAATAAAAAACTTAGACTTACCATGTATATTTAGCAATGGAAAAGTTGGGAGTTTAACATTCTCCAGACAAAATTGAATGTCACTTAAATTTTTGTCACTATTCCAATCCCTGTTTGGTAATAGCAAATCTAAAAAAAGGTTTTAGTATCAATATACTTCTAAATATCTAAAAATATAATCTAAAAGTGATGTTTAACAACTGTTTACCATCTTTAACAAACTCTTTAGCTGGCCATGAAATCTGTTTGTAATTAGATGAAGTTAAACCGCCAATAACTTGATCGATTAGCTCGTTGTAAATTTCAATAACAGATTGTGGATCCTTAAAAACAAAAAGTGCATAAATTTACCATAAAATATCAAGTTAAGTTAATTACAAATAATATTTACCAGAGTGGGAAAATTTAGTTTCTTTCTCAGTGAAGAATGCCGACATAATTTGACAATATAATGATCCGATATTTTTTCTTCTAATAAATCTCGCAATGTTGATGTTTGTAAGTTGACAGAACAAGTGTTTTGAGCCAACCATGATAAACCTAATTGAAGCTAGGTAAAAACAGTCAAAAGTAAATTATATAAATCGTGTTTAACAGAATATATCTTTGTAATATTAACTGGAGTAAAAAGGTAACAGCAAAATTGAAATATAAGTTGCAATTTAGCAAACCTTGTTAGAATTATTGACATGGTCATTCTTTTTTTCCAGCGAAATTACATGAACATCTGAAATTAAGTTTTCTAGTCGAAGTTCAACAAAATCAAGTTCTAAAAAAATATAAAACATAACACTTTTACATTTGCCTATTCAAAAAAAAATCTACTCATTTTTTTAGTTTTTAACAAATTTTAATTAAATAATATTAATTTTACCATGTTCTTCTGTAGCATATTTCACAGCAAGTATGGGAATTTTTGGCAACATTGGTTTTGATTTTAGTAGGGTTCTTAAATCTTCCTAAATATACAATCAACTGACAAATAAAAAAGATAATTCAAAAAAAAATTTTAAATATTGATTTTCCTAAATTTCAACACAACTTACCTTTCTTTCTGAAATATTGTCACCTTTTTCAAATGTAAATATTATTGCAGAACTTCCAAAGGTGTTGATTCTATCCACATTCTTTCCCAGCATCTGTTTTAAGTAATTGAAAGTACCAGGAATAACCAATGCTTTGTTTAGAGTTAACTTTATACCCCGTTTTATTTACCTTGTAACAAACAGACACATTTCTTGTTTTATTCAATTCTGTTGCTGATTGAAAGGTTTTACTGTGTACAACATAATCCAAGGATGAAATTTTTTCTTTTTCATCGATTCCCAACTTACATCTTAACCATGAACAACATTGACTAAAAACAAATAAATTTAAATGTGGATCACTTAATATTGAAAAGTATAAAGAATTAAATTTTATTTTTTTAAACTTAAAAAGATATCTTGTACAAGTACAATCAATAGCAATACTAAGAAATAAACCAGATTATTACTACATACCTTTCTTTATTAGTGGATGCAACAATCAATTTCCATAAAATGTTACCATGAGTTTTTTGGATATTCTCATGAATAATTTGAGTAATTGAAAGAGGATCAAAGTAGGCTGATCGCTGAACCTTAAGTACAATGTTAACCTTTTCTTCTAAAGCATTGTTGCTTGTTTGATGCATTTGATGGAGTCTAAAAAATTTTTTACAGAAATTTAAAAAAATTTGTTCGTCCATTATAATTTAACAAACAAATTATTTTTGTTGAGTATTTGCATATACTTGAGGTAAGAAAGGTAAACAGTAAAGTTGGATTTTTGTAAAGGCATTAAAGGCGGCATTAAGGTAAAGCTATTTTAAATAACTAAACTTTTAAACATTTTTACCTTGATAGAGATTCCATTGAAAGTCGGCTTCTATTTTGCGCATCCAAAGGAAAACTTTGTCGACCTTTGATCTTAAGGTTATTGACCTCACACCCAATAAGCTCATTCACCTGAGTGTTAATATCTCTTTTGATCGGACCACTGAGAAAAGTTTGTCGAGCATGACGATCACGTTGGAGTTTCGCCAAAACTTTTTTCCATCTAAAATACAAAAAAATTGTGCAATTTAACAAAATTTATTTTAAAACAATCTAGTTTTTTATCTTGAAAATAACAAAATCAAATAATAAAAAATAAGTTTTAAATTTCATACTTATTTAAATAATTGGATAAGCGCAGTGACTGAATTAGTTTGTATTTTTGCATGTGCACAATTTTTCGTTCTTGTTTTACAGCATTAGAAACAATATTTTTCAACATAACATCGATGTCATTGTTCAAAATTTCTTCACATAATTGGTTTGAATGATATACAATTTTGGCCTTTCTAAAAATTGTAATAATCACAAATTGAATAAAATTATTTTACAAGAATTTATTAATATTTCTATATATTTTTTGTTTAATCAATCACCGATATTCCTGTTTCAATGTTGATAAAACCAACTCTTTTACAACTTCATTATTTATTTCCTCAGCAACCTTAAGAGTGGATTGTTCCTTCTCTTTTTCCTTCTTTTTCTTTTCCATTTGCCTTTTTTCTAACAGTTCCTGTGCCTCTCTTTTTTGTTTTTCCTCCAACAACTTTTGTTGTTTTATCTCTATCAATCTAAAAAAATCAACCTATTATTACAATTTACAATTTTTTATGTCAAAACAAATACAATAAATATCATTTTTATTATTGATGTTTTGAATAAACATAAAAAAAAATTTTTCTAAATTAAATTAATATCAGAAATGTAACCTGCTCAAGTAGAAAATATAACCCGAAAATAAAAAATTTTTACCTTTGTTTTTCTTCTAATAAAACTTCAAGTGAAATTTCTTTAACTTGTTTGGTGGTTGATTCTTTCAGAACATCATTAAATATTTTATTTGAATTAATCACCAATTTTGTTGCGAGCATCATCTTACAAGAAAAATATAAAATTTATTAGATTGACGCTTCTTTTATAAGAGAACAGATATGGAAAAAATAATTTTTTTTATTGTAATAATAATATAATTATACATTTGTTTGGTTTACCTCATTTGCAAGCTCAAGCACCATTTCATCAATAACTTCAACAAATAATTCTTTCGCTATTAATTTCACCTCCTGCAAAAATTAAAAAAATTATTTTTACAACGTCAACTCCCTTATTTTTATAGAGGAAAAAAAATTAAAATAGATCACATAAAAATTTTAGCAACAGATAAGTAAACTTACAGTATTAGGCACTCCTGTTGATTGAAATTGTTCAACTTGTTGCACAGAAGTTGAAGGCTCCTGTTTACTTACACGGTGTTCAGCAAGGGATAAATGTGGTCCAATGTATCTAAATTATTTCAGTTTAAAAAAATAAGAGATTAAAAAAAATAATATCTGAAAAACAATACCATAAAAGCTTAGTTGAAGGTAATTCATAAAAGCTTCGAAATTATTAAACAAAACAATTACTTTCCACTTGAATCAAAGCTCGATGTTGGTTCATGAACTTCAGATGATGGTAAACGTCCATGTGCAATAACTTCGCCCAACGCATGACCATGTATTTTATTACTGATTAAATTTGATTGAAACAAAGAAGGGGTTTCTTCAGGCTCATAACTTTCATTTTTCATCAATTCAACATTTCTAACAAAATAAATACAACTTTTTAAATAAATATATATCTTTCTAAACAACGCTGTATTCACATTTTAAAAGCAGAAAATATATTAAAAATATTTAAAACATGTTTTATAGCTTTTAGGTATATAAATATTAAAAAATAAAACTGATTGCATTTTTTTAATTTCAGTAATTTAATATATACAGGGAACGAAATAACGGGTCGCTATTCGCTTATCGTTTTTTAAAATTAGCGAATCGTTTTTTACAAATATATTAGAAATAGCGAATCAACCAGAAAAGGTTCAGGCAGTGATAAAACTCTTGTGTATATTTTTACGATCAATTTTACACCGGTTTAACACTAATTTAATTACATCAACATAATCCTGCGTAAATGTAGGTTACTATAGGGCATTTAATAACAATAACTTTCCATGTTTTGGCAATGCGTAAATTTCGCTCCCGAGATCATTCAGTTGTTGCGCAATTTTTTAAAGCATAACACAGCCTTAAAAGAATTAAAAATGTCTCGTTTTTCGTGCAAAATATTCTTAACGATTGTTTAACAATACGTTACATTTTAAAAATGCCACGCAACGCGTCAAGTGTTACAAAAAAACGAAGATTATGACTTGGACCTAATAATTACTCTAAAAAATGCGACCTCATTTTTAGCGAATCGTTTTTTAAACGTTAATTCGTACCCTGATATATTATGTGTTCATTTTTTTTTACCCTTCTTTTATGATAATCATATGCTCTGAACAAAAATCATGGAATTGGTTTTCATCATTGAAATGCAGAGTACTACAAACTTTTTCAATTGGTAAAACGGTGTTACTTTTACTTGTACTGTAAGCCCGTGCCATAGTGGATATTGCATGTTTTCTAACCTTTTAAATATTTTTATACAAAATATAAAAAACAGCCAGGAAATAAATATATACTTCAAAATGTATGTGCTCATATACTTTGAAATACAAATTTAACATAAAGTTGAAACTAACTATAATATATCACTTTTTTGTTTAAATTTTTTATGAATATTTAAAAATAAAAAATTGACAATAAATATAACGATGATTCATTAGAAAAAAAAGTAAAAAAAAGAAGTTAATTATTTAAGACAAGTAAAAATGATTTACTTATAACAAAAATGGTTTTACTGTAAAATACAGCATGGTCACCACAACCAAATACTCAGCTAGTGAATGTAACAAATAATTTAATTTTACTTGTTCGAAGTAGCGGTGCATAATACAGGCCTGTAAGTAAGTGGCATGCTTCACAGCATTGAAAAATCTGGAATAATTGTTGCTGTGAAGTGATGAAAATGCAATAACGGCGAGTTGAACATCTTTTGTTGCACGAACCTCGGAGGTCATATTCTGTAATTCTCTACAATCATAACAAGTTAGTTAATGGAGTAAATGTTGTTACCATCTGCCAGTATTATTTAAGTAGTTAAATATATTTTAAAAAAGGATAATGCACTTTTCTGTAAGTAACTTCCCAATGTAATAACAGTAAAAATGTTTTTTTCTATTTAATGGCAAACTTTGGTTGGAATGTTACCTTAAAACATCCGCACTTCTATTTATGTTAAGAAGAATGTGGTATGACTGAAATTCGGCTTCATTTACTTGTTGGGTATCTAAAATTTTAAGTCAGAAATTTTTATTAAAAAATGCATAAACGATATAAAAAATTATAAAAAATTTTATGTATAAAAAGCCCACCATTGCCAAATTGAATTTTAACGTCACTATAAATATCCAAAACTGTTTTCATAGTTTTTTCTAGATTCTCGTTGTTAATTTTCGGATCAAAATTCATTCTGTCTTCTTCACAGAGCTCATGAGCACAACTTATATGAAATCTAAATAAAAAATCAAAAAAATATTAATTTTGGTAGTTTATAATGGATTACAGAACATTCATATACAAATAAATATAATTTTAAATTTAAACACAAGCATTTAAAACACACCTTGCACATTCCTCAGCAACTTGTACAGCAACAGGATCATTTAATTGCTGAATGGAAATTTCTTTACGAATTGCTCTTGTGCGATTCCACACAAAATCATACCTAAATTATATAAAACATTTTTTAACATATGATTTCACATTTCACCAGAAAAACAATTTTTTATTTTTTACATTATTAAATTTGTAACAATTTTTTTTTACATTATCATGTTTGTTATTACAATTTTTCACTTTTTACATTATTAATTTTAAAACAACTTTATTTTTAATATCTTTCAAATGTCTGTCAAAAACTTTAAAGTTTACCAATCAGCAATTCTTTCATGGTCAATATTTTTTAACACAGTTGTTAGCAAGAAATCCATTGTTACACGTAGAACACTGGAAGGCCTTATTTCATGAGGTAAAGGTTCTTCCTATTTAACAAAAAGTAATAATTTAACAATTATAATAATTAAGCAGGCTTGATGAATCAATTACACTCTTATAACTTCACTTATTTTCTAGGTAAAGTTTATATGTGGAAATTATGCATACCTGATCAGCAGATGATCTGCTATATTCTTTAACAACCAACTTGTGATCCAAAACTTTGTTGGCATCAAGTTCATAAAAATGCAATAAGTTTCTGTGTTGTCGCAAATATCTTTCTTTTTCTGTAATTCGATTAATTTCACTAATAAATTGTTGTGTTTATGTAATTTCCTGGGTTAATAATTTTTTTTAAGTTTATTGGTGAAAAGTATAAAAAAAACATTATATAAAGATTTAAAAAAATGTTTTTTAAATAATTTCTTTTACAAACCTGGACACATATCTGGACAAGTTCCTTTCATAACTTTGGCTTTGGACAAATCTGATTGTTTAACTGTTCTTGATCGCAAAAGTTTCTCGACTTTCTCCAGGACTGCCAACTTTTCTGAATCAGATTTGGCAATCTCAGTGCTGTGAGATATAAAAACAAACATTAAACTGCAAATCAATTTAAACAGCAAAAAATATATTATATACATTTTTACAGTTTTTTTTAATAAAATTTACATGACAGGAAATCAAGTATTCCTAAATAATAATAAATAACCAATACTTGTACACTTCTAATTAACATTTTAAGATACCTGACTTGAGATTGACCAAATGGAGTTTTGAAAAGATGACTCCGCTGTTGGGGTTTGTCAGATTTTTCCTTTTGAAATCATATACACAAAATTATTATTATTTAACACAATACTATATGCAAATGAGCAAGAACAAAATTATGACTGTACCTGTTTGAACTCTGTTTGATCTGTGTTCTCCATAACTTCTAAAATAAGATTTTTATGATATACTCTATTTGTAACACAAAATTTATGTAAACTTACCTTCTACTTTGTCTGTGCTTTGTCTTTTAGGTTTTGAAAAGTAAATGTGAATCTGTCTTCCACATAAATTCTAATACAGTAAATTTTTATTAGTTAAACTACAGTATACTAATGACGTCCATCAAAATCAAATAGTTTTTTTCAATCAATAATTGCTAATTAATCAAATATTTATTTGTATTTTTAAAATTATATTAAACTTACCCTTCCATTCATTTTAGCTTTTAAGGCTTCCTCATGAGAAAAAAATCGAATTGTGGCAGATTTATTCTTTAGATTGTTTGATATTCTTACAACTCTACCATACCTAAACAGTATTTATACATCAACAAAAAACTAATTAACAATTAAGATTAAATTAAGTAAACATAAATTAAACACAATTAACTTTAAATATTCAACAAACAATTTTACTTTAAAAAATGCTTTTTAAGGTGTTCCTTGGTGTTATAATCGTTAGGCACAGTTGTACAAACCAGAGAGTTTGATGTGGAAATAGCTGCAGCATCACTTGCACCCGAAGATAACTGTCTTCTAGCTATACCTACCCTACCTTTAAAAAGAGAATGTAAAAGTTGCATCATTGTAAAGTGGAGCTTTTACAATAGTTAATTTAACAGGATGTAGTTTAATTTAATATTACACCACCGGACTTTTTAGTTTAATAATTAATCTTTTTTAGTTCAATAATAATTAATAATGACAAGAATTAAATCATTTACCGACTGCACTTCCCAATCTTCTTTTGATTCTTGGGTCAACTACATTTTGACTTACAGAATTTTTTGGGCTAGTTGATAAAACTCCCTTAAAAAGACCTTAAAATAAATAAAGCAATTTTAAAGAAAAAAGTAAATTAAGTTTTTTTTTTAAAAAGGAGGCTTTATTAATATTTTTTTACTAAAAGATTAAACTAACCAGTGGTGGTGGTAGGCTGATGCGCAATTCTCTTTAAGGGTTTTTTACCTTCAAATAAGGCTTCATCTGCAGCAGGAGATGCAGATATTTCTTCTTAATAAAAATAAATAATAAAACATTTAATTAGCAAATTTTGTAAACAAATATTCTTAATCCAGCAAAAACACAAGTAAGTACATTAGTTAATATATATTTGGTAATTACCAGAATCCAAAGACCTTTTTCTTGAAAGATTGCTCTGTGATATCTTGTGTTGTTGTATCGCTTTATCTGTAATTTGCAAAAAAAACATATTTATGTACAAGCACTTAAATTGCAACTTTTTATCCATTTTGTATGCATTTTTTTCACCCACCAAAAGTTTGCAAAAAAATTACCTTTTAAACTTGAGTCTATGTTTTGTCCGGGTGGTGTATTATTAGGTTTAGTAACCATCAGCTTAGTATTGGTACCAAATAAACCAGTTGTTGGTTTATTAAACACACCAATTTGTGGGGTGTTTGGCTTAACATCAACATTTTGTTGGCCGAATAAACCAGAATTTTGTGTTGGACCAGTTTTAGATGTCTGACCAAATAAATCTTTTGATGATTGTTTTGTGGTTGCAAAATTCTTCCCAAACAATCCAGAAACAGATCTTTTGGAATCTGCCAAACTTTGACTCTGTCCAAACATACCAGCCGAAGATTTGGTTTGCCGTGGGTCTGATGTGGATTTTGCAAACAAATTACTAGATGTTGTGGTTACGGTATTACTAATCAAACCCTGTTGAATATCTTGTGAATTAATAGGATCAACAGGTTTATGTCCAAACAAACTGGCAGCTTTCGGTGCAGCTGGTTCTTTAGTTTTTCCAAAAAGGGTTTTAGTAACGGGAGGATTTTCCAGAGTACCACTTGTACTTCCAAACAAACCTTTATTTTGAGACATTTGTGTAATGGATGGTCTTCCGAAGTTAGTATTTGTTGGTTGTTGAAACAAATTGCTAGCCTGTGGTTGATTGGTTGGTTTATTTCCTGGCTGCCCAAAAAAATTCACAGTTGGATTTTGTTGGGGTTTAACAGGCTGTGGCTGTTCAAAAGTATTTATTTGTCTGTTTTGTGTTTGTCCAAATAAAGTTGTACTTGTTTGGGGCTGTCCAAATGTTGCATTGGTTTGACCTTGTTGCAATGTATTTGTACGTTGCAATTGTCCGAACAAATTTGTTTGTGGAGCAGCATTAGTGTTATTAGCTTCCCCAAACTGCGAAGATTGTCCAGTTATATTTCCAGGTTGTGTTTTACCAAACAAATTAGTTTGGGGTGAAACACTATAGTTTGGAGTGTGTCTAAATAAATTTGTTTGTGGAGCAGAAGCTGTATTGTGCGTTGGTCCAAAGCGACTTGTTTGGGGAGGAATGACTTTATTTTGGCCAAACGAATTACCTGTCTGTTGACTTTGCCCAAAACCACCTGCAAACTGATTTTGACTGGAGGTAAAACCAGGTTGAGGTTGTCCAAATACAGAATGCTGTCCACTTTGTGTAACAGTAGTTTGACCCAGTAGTGTATTTTTCTTTGCTGAAACAGCTTCTTGGCGGGACAAACTTCTCTTAACAGACATGTTTTGGTTTTGACCAAATAAATTTGGTGATTGACCAAATGTTGAATTATTTGGAAAAGCTGTTGCCTGAGGACCTCCAAAAAATGTTGGCTTAGGGAGTTCTGAGTTTCCAGAGGAATTGAACCCAAACTGTGTTTTCCTATTCATTTTTAGTACCAATTGTAAAAAAATATATTTCTAGAAATAATAGAAAAAAGAAGTGATCATTAACAAATTGCAAACACAAAAACATCTCCATAGAAACAATTTTTGAATACTGTTCACTTTTAAAGTTTACTAAATTGCTTGGTATGGTAACAACTTTTTAAAAATGTACTAAAATAATTGAAACAACACATAACATATTATACTTTGAAATGTATATACAAAAACACTAACGGTAACACTTTTAAACTATTAAGAAATCAGAATTTGTAACTCATAAATATTAGTTTTGTTATATTTTCTTTCTCATAACATCAATGCAAAAATCGTTTTCCAATTCCAATTCTATAGGTGTTAACTTCATATCAATGTTATCCCCATCAAATTGAAATATAAGATTCTCCAATTGTTGTTCAATTGCCTTTGCATATTCTTTTAAAATTACATTTAATGGTTCATATTTGTTTACACTGTAACTTCTTTTAATTTTTTGAAATTGACATTGAAAATGTAGTTGTATGCAATCAAGTTTATAATTATTAAATTGATGTCTGCGGCTGTCTTTCAAAGTTTTTTGGTCAAATAAAAAACCATCGATTATGTCTGCCACTGATAAATTTAAGGACTCAGGTGTATCGGAGTAATTAATTTTCCTATCTTGTAAAGTTAAAAGCAAATGGAGTTTGTCAGTTTTGTGTCTAGTTGCCAGCTGTTCAAAGATTTTTAAAAAAGGTTCTTGCATAGTTAACGGGAATTTATAAATTTTAGATAAAAATCTTACTTTAACTACCATAGTTTTATTCAAATCTTGTAAGGAGTCATCCATATTTGACTGAAAATCTTGCGAATCATTTAAACTGTCATCACCCAAAGCATTGGTTTTTATAGTTTCAAGATCCTTTACCATTTTTAATCTTTTTTTCTGTATTTTAGTAAGGTTTTTAGGGGGCAAAGTGAGGTCCACGGTTGAGTCTGAGATTTGTTCTGGGGGAGGTGGCGTTAGGGAAATCCCAGGTTTAATGCTAACAAATTTAACATCACAATCATCACTATCTTCTTTGTTTTCCAAACCCAAACTACAGTCATTGTTTAAAGAGTTCCGATTAATATCTTTTAACTTCTGTTTTTTTGCTATTGGCTGTAGTTGAAAATTCATTAAATTTAGTTGTTTCTGGGTATTAAGATCACTTTGTCGTAATGTGGGCATCACTTTTTTGGAATAAAGCTTTACTGGAGGGGAATGTGTTACATTTTGTAATACACGCCTTCGTCTTTTGACAACAGTCACTTTTTGCTTTACTTCTTCTTCGCTGGAACTCATTATATTTTAATTTATAACAAGATATAATAACAGATTTAAAACTCTAATTAAAACTTTAAATGTATTTACCAAAACCTAACGTGTTTGTTCTGCATTTGCTACGTTTTCTAACTCAGACAGGGTTTGTTCTGTTTGTTCATCTCTGGCGTTTACAAATGTTTTGTGCGCTTTACGTTAGCCATCTAACGGCTAGACACGTTATATGTACATTCCTCGATCAGTTGCGGTGCATTGAAATCCAGTACCAAGCTAATAAAAAATTAAAAGTCTTACAGAAATATACCCTTAAAGGCAATTTAAATTAAAAAATTGGTCGACACAAAAGAAAATACAAATAGGATTTTTGCAATATATGAAAAGCTTTGTCCTAAAATTAATAATGTGAAATGACTTTTCACATTTCTCTATTGTTAACTACACAAATCCATCAACCTGTGGTTTAATTGTGCGAAAAAAGAATAACTATTGTTATAATAAAGTCAGCGACAAAACTTTGTGTTTTGTAAGTGCAAACTTTGTAAAGCTTTGTTACAGATGTGATTAATTCACGCCTAGCTCACGTTTGTATTTTTTGGAGTATTTTCTTTGTTCCTCGAGCCTATAAAAACCCCCGACACTTCGTTTTTACCTATTTTCTGAAAAGATTTTTTATTCCAGAAAATTACTTTTTGCCAACATAATCGTATGCTGACAAAACAATCGTCAAAATGAAATTCAGACTGTTATTCTGTTTCTTAGTGCAATGCATTTTAATTGGGCAAATAAGGTAAATGAGATTTTTAGCTTAAACATATTTTTCCATTTAACTGATAAAAAAATAGAACAATTATAATTTATTAACAATACTTTTTCATTTAATTTTAAGCTAGAATAGCCCTAAATGTTACTTTTGAAAATGTATTTAGTCCTTCCTATAAATTAATTATGTAAAACTTACAGATCAACAGATGCAAAATCAATTGAAGGTACGTAACTTTTTTAATTTATAACCTACGCTAATATCATTTGTAAAACGTTATACTTGTTTGTTATTGTGTAATTTTGTAAGCCCATTAAAAGACACGAATTTCTGAAAGTTTTAAACACTTTTAACATAAAAATTACTACCCTGAAAATATGTTTTAAATTAAAAAATAATTGCAAAAGCTTAAATTTAAAAAATGTTTTATTGTTTTATTCTTATAATTTGTTGATGTTATACCGATGAACAATATTTAAAAAAATTAAAATGTGATTAATTGGTTGCTTAATAAAATAATGCAGCCAACAATAACAAGTAAGACGTGGCTAAAATAAAAAAAATGTAGGCATATTACAGGCACAAAGATGAATAGTTTTGGTTACTGTAACAACCTTTTATTTTAATAACGAAATTTTTACGCTACATAATATGTTACGTGAATAAAGTAAATTCATTTGATTAAACTCTTAAACTTAAAAAAAAATTTAAAGTTGGTCAAAAAAACATTCGTTTTTTTATATAAAACACATTTATTATATGCCTAAGTATAATTTACAAAAATGTTACAGATTTACCGATATTTGTAATCATAGCATAAGCCAATTTAACGCAATTATACTTTTAACTAAAGTTGTTAACAATCTGCTTTGGTTAAACATATACAAAAATTAATTTATAATGATTAAACTAAGGGTTCTTACTTAAAGATTAACTAAATATTCAAACGCGGATGTTTGCAATTAAATTCCTAGACGATTTTTAATAAAGGAGGAAAGGTTTGGGCCATGTGTTAAAATAAAACCCATTTGTAACCTCCGTTGACATTAACTTGTTAAGGATTAAATAAAATAGTTTTGTTAATACTTTTGATTAGGAGTACAATCACGCTATATCCGTATTTGTTCTTGAATTAAATCCGGCTTGTGACGTATTTAAAACACGCAAGTCACGTTTAAACTTTTACTTTTGCGACTTGTTTTTAAATATTTAGTCGTAAAATCACACATTTGTTCAATTTAATGTTTGCACTTTCTTTGTTAATCGAGTTTTTAATCGACACCTAAAAGAAATCACTAAGCGAGCCTCGACTGGTAAGTTTAAGTTCCGGGTTCACTTCTCGGTATATCAAATTAATCAAGCTCAGTTTCGTTTGCATAGTTGGACCTAATCAAACTTTAAGATTGTCGCCGAAATAAGTTTAAACAAATGACGCAAGGAACATGACATGTCCTGGTAGAAATCGATTAATTTTATCAGTTGCGAAACTCTTATTTATTTTAGCACAATTGAATTCGTATTACAATACAATTAACTGTTTGACATACGCATGACTGTTATTGAAATTAAAGCTCGCTTCCATTTGCCTTTTGTATTTGAATAATATTATTTTGTTAGAATTTTACGATTACACATGGCTTTTCAAATCAACAGTCACATTGCTTGGGAACAATCTTATTTAATCAAAACACATACATACTTTAATTAAAAATACATAAATAAAGTGTAAACATAATCAACAACTTGCAGTCCACAACACATAGGTTTTTAATAATTTTTGCACATTATTACATTTTGTTTGCCAATTGGTAACATACTATAGATTTTATAAATTAATAATAAATTTAGGTTACACTGCTTAATATAAAATTGTTTCACCTGTTTTAGACTGCGAGACCCCGGAGGTTGGCGAGAATGCCAAGTTTGTGTGTGAATATGACTCCAACCTTGTCGATGTGTCAAAAGTTTGTTCGATAGAATGCCGAGATGGCTTCTCATTTGATGATGGTTCAACGACAGACGCAAACTTTATTTGTTCAAACGGAGTTTGGGATCGAACAGTTGACAAGACATGTAACAGTAAGACAATTTATAAATATTGTTAACTCTTATGTCTTGTGTTGACCAAACCGAGATAAATTTTTAATTTTTTTTTCAAGAACAATATCTGGTCTTGCCTGTGGAACCTGACAAATTAAATATTCCAGTGAATTTGTTTTACCCGGGTAAGATTCATGATTTCTAAAATAATTTTACGCAATCATTCGCAAGAAATGATTGGATTATTTACTTATGTGTATTCTAGCTTATTTTGGATAAATTCGCATAAGCTAACTTTAAATTTTTTAAACAAATACTTTTTTGATGTAAATTTAAAATGGAATTGTTATTTATTTGCTGACAAGCTTTGACGTATTTTTCCTCCCTATTTTAACGATGAGTTCCAATGCCCTTTTTTAACTACAACTTGTTTATTGAATTTGCGGTTCATTTACCAACTCCTTTTACATGGGAGCTCTAACCTCGTTTTTCTGGTTTTGAATCATTTTTTCAACGATTTATTTCCGCTTTTTATTAAGTGCAAATGTTTGTTTTAAAGATAGTTAGGCAATTTTGTTCTACTTAACGGACGCCACTGAATAAACATGGATTTAGACTGAACTTAAATTCAGAGTTTATTTCCGTAAAAATTAGCCAGAATTTTATTTTCATGTAACCAACAAACAACTAATGACAGTTCGTAATTAATAAAGCAATATTATTTTATTTTAGTATTGGTGCCATCTCGAGAAAAGGAGTCCACATGTGCAACCTGGGGACAATATTACTATAGAACGTTTGATAACGTCGTGTACAACTTTCAAGGAAAATGTACTTACAAGTTAACTGGCGACTGTGTAGATGATACATTCTCAATTCATATTCACAATGACCAAGAGTTAGTATTTTAAATACACATCTGTTTTTTCCAATTTAATAGAATTGTTTTAATTATTTTTCTACACATTGGATGGCATAAAAAACGTTGTAAAGTCTGTATCTTTCTAGTCTATATCCCACAAACTTTTAGATAAACCTGTTTTTACTTATTGTGGATATCAATTTTTACAGGTGCGTTAATACCATTGATTGTAAGCGATCCATATCTATTTACTTCTCATCAGTCCATGTAACTATGGAGTTAAATGAGGATGGTGTTGCTATTGTAAGAACGGAAGATCAAACACTTTCCATCCCTGGAAAATTAGATGGCCTACTAACAGAAAGAGTTGGTTTTGGTTTTTCTTTTATATAATAAAATAACATGCCCTTTTTTTGTTGTGTACAAGTTTTAAATCCACTGTTTAAAATGTAAAAATAGTTGTTGCATTATATTTAAAAAAAGGTAAAATATATGTACTGAAAAATATACACATTTAACCTAATTTCAATTCGTAGGTGTCCCAGTACATTATTGTGAAAAGTGGAATAGGTTTTACTGTCAAATGGAATGGAAAAGATGCAGTTATTGTTTCGGTAATTATTAGGCATCACACATTAAAAAGTTGTTTTTTTTTGTCTCAAAACTGCAACATAATTTTTTTTTAATGTAGGTTAGTAATGAATTACGAGACAAAACTTGTGGTTTATGTGGAAACAGTAATTTAAACCCTATTGATGATTTGCTGGATGTTAATGGAAGAAAACAACTAATTGTCACCACTTTTGGAAATTCTTGGGTAATGGCCAATGCTGATGGAGGTAATATATAATTTTTTTAAAACTGGATATAGACTATATTTTGTTCTGTTAAAAAATCAGCAATTATATTAAACAAATTTTCTACAGTTTTACTTCAACATGATGTTTTAAAGATTTTTTTTGTTTGTTAATCCAATTTAAAAATTTTTTTTACTAAAACAAAAAAATTAAAAATATGTTACCAGGAGTTTCTGTTGGTTTTTTATCAATGATTTTTTTTAGTTGAATGCAGTGATTCTTCTTTGAATTATTATTGCACCAGTGTAAGCAGTGCAGCGAGATTTTTGGCTAAAGATTTTTGTACAACGTTCTTTAACAATCCAGAATTTTCATCCTGCCATGGTGTAAGTTTTAAAAAAAGGTTTAAGGGAGTTAAATATTGACTTACAGTTATTTTTCATTCTGCTATAGTGTAAGTTTTTAAGAAAAATTAAAGGGAGTTAACTATTGATTTACAGTTATTTTGTTGTTTTAATATAACTAAGTTAATTTTTAGTTTATTTTAAAAACTTATGATTGAGATAGTTGAAAAAATCAATTTTAAATACATAGGTTGTACAAATACAACCTTACCTTGAACTTTGCATGGAAGATGTTTGTAAATGTAATTCAAAAACTGAGTGTGCTTGCTCAACATTTGAGTCTTACTTCCGTGAGTGTCACAGACTTGGAGGCCGAGCATCATGGAGAAACAAAGAAGTGTGCCGTAAGTGCATTATCAAGATTTGTTTTAAGTTATAACACAATATTAGCAAGTGTCAAGTAATTCCTTGTTTTACAATAAAGATTTTGTATTTAAAAAAGTTTATTGCAAACTTACATAATTATTCTTAGCTCTTTCATGTCCATCTGGAATGGTATATGATGATTGTGGTTCAGCTTGCCCGGAAACTTGTAAAAGCACAAGGTATGACTGTGTCAACAATGAATGCATTGATGGATGTCACTGCCCAGAAGGTTCTGTTTTACATGAAGGCAAATGTATTACAAGAAGTGAATGTCCTTGTACTGCTTATGGAAAGATTTACAATCCTGGCAAAACAATTAAAAGATCATGTAATAAATGGTAAGTAACAAAATGGCATTATTATTAAGAGTTATAACAAAAATTCAATACAAAATATATTGGTAAAAACATTGTATTTAAGACAAAACAGACTAATAAAAAAATGCATTGAGTTACTTTAGATTGATCTACTAAATTGTGTCTTTTTTATTTACAAAAATTTAATAATATTATTGTTTTACAGTAAATGCATGGGAGGAAAATGGAGCTGTACAGACAAGCTATGTCCAGGAGTTTGTAAGGCTACTGGTGATCCACATTACAAAACCTTTGATGGAAAGAAATACAATTTTATGGGAGACTGCTCTTATGTTTTAGCCACAAACAAGTACGGTTTAAAATTACTTTTATTGAGCAGTTTTTTAATAAATTGATCATTTTTTTAAAATATAATTTTACGTAAAAAATTGTTTTTTGTCTACAAAGTGTTGTATACTAAAAAAACGATCATTAACAATATGTTGATTATTTCTTCAAGGTCTGCAGATGGTGTATTTTACAGCATTGAGGCAGAAAATGTTGAATGCAATGAAAAAGTCAAACGCAAGAAGACATGCACTAAATCAGTTACAATCCGATACGAAACTCACAATCATGTAATGCATTTGGGTCGCAAATTTCAACTTATCATCGATGATGTTTTAATTAAAACCTTTCCTCACCGCTCGGGTGGGTTCTTAGTAAAAATGGCATCTTCGAACATGATGAAGGTAATATATAGCCACAATATGATATAACATAGAATTTTGCATGTTTTTTTATTGAATATTTATTAGGTATAAATTTTATTGTATATATGTAAAACAATTTATTCATTTTAAAGGTAAAACTTGACAATGGACTGGTTGTGTATTGGAATGGAAATAATCGGGTTTACATTCATGCTAAACCAGATTTTATGTCAAAAACAATGGGTTTATGTGGAACTTTCAACAACAACCAAGAAGATGACTTTCTCACTCGTCAAGGAGATATTGAAACAAATGTTATTGCATTTGGTAACAAATGGAAAACATTGACCAGCTGCTTAGATTTAGATGTAAATAAAACATGTGTTATTACTTGTTTTGATAAAATCTTCAAAGAGTACAGATCAATTATTTATAAATTAATGTTTATCTTATGATTTTACAGACTGAGATAGAAATTCACCATCCTTGTGATGTTTTCCCTCAACTTCGTGCCAAGGCCGAAGCTGTTTGTGCAAAACTGCTGTCTTTACCCTTTACAGGTTGCTAAAATTGTTGTTAATATAAATATGATAAAAAACTTTTTTGGTGCTTAACTTAAAATTTTTGTTTTAAAGCTTGTCATAATATCGAAAATGTGCACGACTATATTGAGAAATGTAAATATGATGTTTGCTCTGCTGATGAAAATATGAAACCCGAATGTTCAACTTATGGAGATTATGCAAAAACTTGTGCTGATGAGGGAGTTGTTATCAACTGGGTAGAAAGCACAACTGATTGTGGTAAAAAAGTGTTACTAAATTAGCAATAAAAAGTATTAATATAGCTGTATTTATTAACTTAAATAACTACATGTTTTTTAGTGAGTTTGGATATTATGACTAAAATAAAAAATGTCATATTATGTTTTTCTGCAATGCTTTTTGTTTTTAATCATGATCTCGTAAAATAAATAGCATATTTTCTTTGCATTTAGCTATAACATGTCCTGGAGATACAGTATATCAACAGTGTGGTAGTTCATGTGGTGGAAGTTGTGATTCGATGGAGACTGACATGAATTCTTGTGTTGAGGCATGCGTGGAAGGATGTAGTTGTCCAAACGGTAATTTTTTTGATAATATTTATTTAACTTAAAGAACTACAATGTACTTATAAGCTTTACACTTAAAAATTTTGAACATTAAAGGATTGCTTCTGGATTTCGACCAAAAATCTTGTGTTGCTGCTTCGGAGTGTAGTTGTAAACGAGACAACAAAATCTTTGCTTCTGGAGAAACAGTTCGAGATGGTTGCCAGTTATGGTAAAATATAAAAATATTTTACCTACCATTTTAATTGTGTAACCCTTTAATAACAGCTACACATAAAACTTATGATTTTAGTATGTGTGTTGATGGTGGGTGGATATGTCAAGACGTGCCAGATTTGTGTCAAGTCAATGAGACATGTCCCATAAACATGCACTGGGTACAATGCAGAAGTAGTTGTCCTCTTACTTGTGATAACTTAGCCGGTTCAATTCAGGTTTTTATTTATTAATTTTAAAACACTAATTCAAAATCGTAGTTAAATGTAAGTATGTTACTTAAAACTTTATTCGTGCCTCTTTTAGTGTTTGACTGACTCATGTGAGCCAGGTTGTGTGTGTGATCGTGATATGATCTGGGATGGACAGAACTGCATCACATCTGATCAGTGTCCTTGTTATCATGGAGGAAAATCCTTTGCAGCTGGAGAAAGCATTAAAGTTGATTGTCATACATGGTAATATTATAAAAATAGATTTACTGATTTTTACCTCAAAAAAGTTCTCATATGCATTGTTGTTAACTTTTCTTTAATATGAATTATTAAAGTTATTTTTAATTTTGTGCAGCATTTGTAATGGTCAAACATGGAGCTGTGGAAACGAACAATGTCCAGGAGAGTGTACTGCATTTGGTGATCCACATTTTAAAACCTTTGATGGTAAAAGATATGACTTTCAGGTAAATAAATTACTTTAAACCAAAATAAAAAGAAAAACTAAGCTAAATATTTTTCTAACACAGGGAAATTGTGAATATGTTTTGGTCAGAAGTTCTGAGCTTAACCCAATTAAATTTAATGTCACTGTTGAAAATATTCCATGTGGAACTAGTGGCGTGACTTGCACGAAAAACATTGTTTTCTCAGTTGAAGGTTTATGTTTGTTTGTACAATACAAAAGTAAAAAATCTATATAGTATAACTACTAAACCTAAGAATTACTAACAAAATTTTTTACTTCAAAAATCGTAAATATAAATTAAAAGCTGATTAACACAAAAACTAATTAAAAATTACAGAAGATAATGTACTTACAAGAGTAACTCTAGTTCGAGGAATTAGCATTGAGAACCTACAACAATATAGTTCCCAGGGATTTGAAATCTGGTCAGCTGGAGTATGGACATTTGTAAGGCATCAAGGTGTTGGTGTTGAACTCAAATGGGATCAGGGAACCAGAATATCTGTTATTTTAAACCCACAGCATCAGTCATCTGTAAGAAAATAATTTTTAAAATTAAAAAAATTGTAACAGTAATATTTAGATGTAATTTTTGAATATAAAACAAAAATAAATGGATCAGATTTTTGTTTTTGAAATAAAAATAAAAAACTATTTTTTATGATAGGTTGAAGGTTTATGTGGAAACTATAATGGAAATGCAAATGACGATTTTACTACTCCAGAAGGTGGTCCACCAGAGCAACTTTCACATGTGTTTGGTAATTCATGGCAGGTTGGTAAAATCCACATGATTTTTTAAAAATAAATTATTAAAAAAAAACTATTACAACTATAAAACTTCTTTTTACATTTTTTTTATTTTTAGGTACATTCTTACTGCCCACAAGCACAAGATATCAATGATACTTGCAAACTTCATCCTCACCGACAAGTTTGGTCGATAAAAAAATGTGGAATTATTAAATCCGACATTTTCAAACCCTGTCATTCAGTTTCTGATCCTAGCCACTGGTTCGAAATTTTTAAATGTTTCAATTTTTTAAAATATTTTTAATGATCCCTAATAAAAAATGTTCAAAATGATTTTTGAAATCATAAATTATATATTTTTAGGTATCAAACTTGTGTATTTGATGGGTGCGGTTGCGATTCAGGTGGTGATTGTGAGTGTGTTTGTACCGCAATCGCGTCTTATGCGCAAGAGTGCAGAGGGCTTGGTGTTGTCATTGATTGGAGAAGTGATGAACATTGTCGTAAGTGGAGAAATTTATTATCAACTATGCCTGTTAAACACATTATTTAGCGTATACAACTTGACAAGTGCCTTGATATAGATTAAAGATTAAATTATTTTTTTAGCTATGCAATGTGGAAACTGCCCGCTTGAATATCAAGCATGTTCTCCAGCATGCCCCAAAACCTGTGAAAATGCAAACTATTACAATGAAGTTTCAGCCAACTGCTCTTTATCCTGTGTTGAAGGTTGTGCATGCCCAGAAGGACAAGTAAGTGCAAATTCAACAACAAAGATAACTGTATAATAAATTGAAACTAAAAGTTTGATTACATCTTTTTTAAATATTTCTAGGTTGTAGATAAAGATGGAAAGCATTGCATTGAGGTTTCTGAATGTGAATATTGTACCGAAATCGATGGCATAAAATACCAGGAAGGTAAATAAAATACCCATGATTCATTAGGATTAATAGAAATTTATTTATTATACGGTTGTTTATATTTTATATAAAAATTAATAATTTGTTTTTGCCTTTCTTTAATAATTTTACATTTACAATGTTAATAAACATTTAACAGGAGATACCATTCCTTCCATGTCTGATAAATGCCGAACTTGTTATTGTTCACAAAACAAGGTTCACTGTATGGGACAACCTTGTGTTGTGACTACCACCACCAGTACACCAGTAACAAGCTCATCACCAGTTACCACAACAACTCAATCGACAACTGGAAGTGTTATATCTACAACTATTAACTTACCATTCACGGCAGAGTATGCTACTAATTTTTTCGCATTACACTTGGTTTTAAAATTTAGTATTAGTTTGAGCACCAACATATTATCATGTTAAAAACAATTCTAACTATTATACATAAAATATAAATTTTTTAGATGTATAAAATCTGGGTGGAGTGATTGGATGAACAGTTACTACCCAACTTTAACAAATCAGGGAGATTTAGAAACTATTTCAAGTTTAAGACAAGACTACATATTTTGCGATGAAAATAACATAACTTCCGTAGAGTGCCGAGCAGTCAATATTGAAAAGTCATCAGATGAAGTTGGAAAGGTTTGACGTATATAAATATTTCTTGCATAACAAATACAAACTGTATTCTAAAAATGCATTTAATATAATGATATATTTTTAGGATGTCATTTGTTCCAAAGAAATGGGCTTAATTTGTCTAAATGAATACCAAACACCAACACCGTTGTGTCTTGATTATGAAATTAGATTCCTATGTGATTGCATTGGTAAGACTATTATTTCCATTTTAAAAAAATAATTTATTGCGTCACTGTTACAAGTTTAATCTTAATTCTTAGAAATGTTAAAAATAATACTACAAACTAATGTAAGATTTAAAATTATTTTTAGAAGATGAGACAACAACCACAAAACAAACCTATACAACTACCACATCAGGTTCTGGTATTACAACTACTTCTGGCCAAGACACAACCACTTCTGGTCTGGACACAACCACTTCAAGTTCAGGTACAACCACATCAAGTTCAGTTACAACCACCTCTGGTTCAGGCACAACCACTTCTGGTCCAGATACAACCCCCTTTGGTTTAGACACAACCACCCCTGGTTTAGACACAACTACCTCTGGTTCAGACACAACCACTTCTGGTCCAGACACAACCACTTCTGGTTCAGACACAACCACCCCCGGTTTAGACACAACCACCACAACAGTTTCAAATCCCGAAACAACCACAGGTTCAAAAAAATGCTTTGTAGGCTTTACGAAGTGGATGCCTATTGACAGAGAAAACTTCGAAAGAGGAAGCCATACAATTCAATCGCTACGAGAGCAATACGAATTTTGCATGTAAAAAATAAATAAACATAAGTGTAGTTTATAAAAAAAGGTTGATAATCAATTAATATTGTTAAAGGGATTTGACTGCACTAGTGGCTAGCTTCTTTTTTATTTTTAGGACACCATCTTTTATTGAATGTAAAACAACACAAGATGATATTGAATATGACCAAACCGGGCAACGAGTAACTTGTGATTTGAAAAGTGGTCTAGTTTGCAGAAATAGTGAAAATGAATCACCATGTTTAGACTATAAAATTAGAATATTCTGTATTTGTCAAGGTTTGTTGTAGTTAACTTTGGTGACTAAAATAAACCTAACCAAAATATAAAACTTATTTTTGTCTTATAAATTGTACTGTAAAACAACATTAAATTTTCTTAGTACCCACAACAACTCCCAAACTCGAAGAAACAACAAAGCAAACCACTGTTAACATCTGTGTACCTGGTTTTACAAACTGGATGTCCTCTACAACCCCCAGTAGTGAAAATGAAGGAGATTTAGAAAACTTCAAAGTAATAAATTTAAACAATATATCCCTTTTTTTAAATAAAATGTGCATGCAATTTAAAAATTTTTACGTATTTAAAAGTTCTAACACTTTTATGTTTATTCAGAATCTGAGATCTGCATACGATTTTTGTGAGTCACCTTTAAAAATTGATTGTCGAGAAATTGAAACAGGTATTCGTGTCTCTGATACTGACCAACATGGTGTTACATGTGACCTATCTCTCGGTCTTGCCTGTTTAAATGATTTACAAGAAAATATTTGCAAGGATTTTGAAGTAAGAGTGTTCTGTGGTTGCCAAGAAGCCACAACTACACTTTCCTCTACAGCAGGACCTACAAGTTTAGCCCCAACTACAGAAAAAACAACAACTACTACAACGGTTACAAAAACAACTACTACTAAAGCTCATTCTACTACAGCTGGGGGTTCTTCTACTACATCAACTACTGATCAAGAAACCGGTAGTCCTTCCCCTGTTGTTACTACTACACCTACTACTGATAATGGCTAGTTAAACAAAAATGCTTATTTTTTTACCATATAACTAACCTAAAAAACACTGTTTGTTAAATTATTTAATTAATTTGTGTGTGAGGCTGACCTTAAATGTTTTTTCCATATAGGTATAACAACAACTGTTTCAACAACAACCCCAGTATGTGTACCAAAGTGGAGTCCCTGGCTTAACACAATTGTTCCTACCAGACTTCCTGGTTCTGGAGATTATCAATCAATAAATGACCTTCCAGAGAATTTTGGTTCAGAATTTTGCTCCAGGTATGTGAGAAGAACAAAACAACCATACAATTGTTTTAATTTTTTATCAAAAGTATTTAAAAAATACCTGATGTTTTAAATGAACTAACCAGGTTGCATATTTGGTAAAAAATTTTTTTTTTTTATTCAGAAACATGATATCTAGTATAGAATGTGTTTGCTCAACAAGTGGTCAATCTTGGAAAAGTACCGGTGATGTTATGCAGTGTGATCTTCAACATGGTCTTAAATGTTTAAACAGCCAACAGGTTATTTTTTTGTCCATAAATATAACCCTGAATTTCATAAATACTAAATTTGCAATAGGAAACTGTTTACATAAGAGTATGTACAAATTAACATTAACAAAAAACAATACCATTAAAATGTGATTTTAATTTTAAGGGGATGGGAAGAGCTTGTTTAGATTACAAAGTAAGAGTGTTCTGTGAATGCGGAGAAATTACACATTCACCATTTGAATCAACAACCACAACAAAAGAATTAACTACTACACCATTTAAATTGACAACCACAACAAAAGAATCAACTAGTTCACCATTTGAATCAACAACAACAACAAAAGAATCAACCAGTACACCATTTGAATCAACAACAACAACAGAAGAATTAACAACAACAAAATCAGTTCCAAGTAAGATTTTTACAAAAACCAAATTGCTTGTAATAAAAAACAAACTAAGTTATGTTACTAAAAAAAAAATGAATTTAACTGCAGGATGTGACATACAATTGGATATGGATTCTGAATATATTGTGAAGGAAATTACCACATCAACATTGGTGTCTAAAAATGGAGTTGTAACTGACATTGGACTTAACTCCGAAAATGGTTGGAATGCTAAACTTAATAACAAGTAAGGATCATTAACTATCGAACTATTAGTAATAAGTACAAAGTTGAAACCAAAAATTGTTCATACTTGTATAAATTGTGTTATACCAATAAATTTTAAGATATCAATGGATTACATTTGAGTTCACTCGTGAAAGAGAAGTTACTGGTTTGATAACCCAAGGAACAGAGTCAGGGTGGGTAACATCATATCAACTGTGGTACAGCAATGATGGAATACGTTTCACACCATACTTTGATCAAAACACTGGAAAAATTGCTGTAAATATTGATTTCCTTAAAATAGTTTCTGCTCATTTGTAAAATTTTTGCAGAATAAATATTAGAATTTCTTGACTATGGAGTACTATTATCTATTTAATTTACAGCTGCTTTTTAAAAAATATTATCACAGAATTTTAATGGAAATGAAAATGAGGAGGAGTATAAGATGAATTTATTAAAAGTTGCTGAAACTATTGAGACACGCTGGTTGAGAATTCATCCAGTTACATGGGAAAATACTATTTCAATGCGAATTAATATTCTTGTCAGCTGTGCTGGTATTATTTGTTTTTAATTTAAATCTCATTTTAATATAAATTTCTTATATTTGTTGTTTTTTTTTTAAATCTCCTAGGAGTAATACTACTAGTAGATTAACAAACTAAAACAACTTTGCTATTTGTTACTCCAAAGTATGAACATTAATATTATTTAGATGAGCAAACACCATCAATAAGCACAACTGCTAATGTTGTTACAACACCTTTATGTTCCGATGGTTTGGAATGGGACTCATGTGCATATAATTGTTCGACGTTTTGTAACTCTGTTGCTTTACAAAAGTATGAAGAATGCAAGAACAACAATATTGCCTGCATACCTGGCTGCCGCCCTAACACGGTATCTATTTTATTTGCGATAATTTTTAAACCATAATGTTTAGTTTGTTATACAAATCATGAAAAGTAATTAAAATGTAACTTAATTTTTAGACATGTTCTGAGGGGTGGAAATTAAATGAATTTGGCGATTGCATCATAAGTGATGACTGTTCGTGTTTGCTTCCAAATGGCAGTATTTTAGCACCTGGGGTGATAGTTACAGTTGGAAAAGAAAAATGCATGTGTTTTGGTAATGAAGTTACCTGTGTAACAACAACAACAATAAAATATGAATCAACAACCCCGGGACAGCAAAACCCAACCACCCTGGGACAAGGAGAAACAACTACTTTAGGTCAAGAAGAAACAACTATTCTAGGCCAAGAAGAAACAACTCCAGACCAAGGGGAAACAACCACCCAAGATCAAAGTGAAGTAACGACTTCTCGACAGAAAGAACCCACGACTGTTTCAACTACCAAAACAACAACAACCAAGGTAAGGATTAAAATATACTCAGGATAAAATTTAAAAGATACGAAATTTTAAAGGGCTTTTAAATATACAGGTTGTAACAACTACCACTGTTGATGAGCGATCAACAACACCATATGATGATTGTATTTGGTGGGGCGATTGGCATAATGTTAACTTACCAAGTTCAGAAACCGGAGATGATGTGGAACCAATTAGAGATCACATTCTTTTATCTACATGCAAGAAACCAGTTGCAATTCAATGTAGAGTAGAACACTACAATATCTGGTTTGATAGGTATGACTTTGTTTGTATTTTTAAATAGTTAAATTTTAGTGGAATTAAATTTAAGAAAATAAAAAGAAATTAAAACATAAGTCATAACACATTATTTTGCACAGGTCTGGACAAAAAGGTGTGACATGTGATGTTAAAACTGGTTTACGGTGTATTGGTAAGAAAGTTGAGGGGTTGATACCAAAATGTTATAACTATGAGGTTCGACTAGGTTGTTTTAATATAAGTTGTATTCCAACTACCCCGCCTCCAACAACAACAATATTAAAATCAACAACATCTAACTTAGTGACGACAACTACCAAATTGGTGGTTGACACTACAGAAGGTACTACAACAAAGATGACAACAAAAGTGGTAAATAAAATAAAAATTTGACTTTCTAATATAATTTAGTATAAAACATTTTTGGGGATAAAAAAATTCCTAAACTTTATTTTTTGTTAGGCAACAGAAACTCCTGAGCAAGCAACAACTGCCAGCACCACTCCACCTTGCCCAAATACAACACAAAATGGTAGTTGTTCGTCATGTAACACTGATCAATATTGTTACAAAGAAGACTGTGTGATGATTGAGGATTGTCCTTGTGTGGTAGATGGACAAATATATGAGGTAAGTGCTTGAAGTAAATAAGATCTGTAAATAGTTAATGTTTAACCAATGCCAAAAATTAATATTTAAAAATGATACTCAATGTAGGAAGAAAAAATATGGACAATGGGTTGCGATACATGCATCTGTTTTCAAGGTATAGTAAAATGTCACAAGAAAACATGTATTGTTACAAGTCAAGCTGATTGCAAAGCAATGGAAACTTATGTTAGCGATGACGATAACTGCTGTGGGACATGTAGATGTCTATGTGGAAAAAATGAAAACAAATGTGAATCAAGCTGTGAATGTGTGCCAGAAGAGTGGTGGTGTGACAACTATGAAGACTGTACAGATGGATCTGATGAGAAATTGTGTCAATTGTTAAATACAACTGCACAACCAAATTACACAACTACACCACATACAGGTTGTATCTACAATGGTGAAACTTTAGAAGTAAACCAAGAGATAAAAGTAGATGAATGTATCATTATACGATGTGTACAATCTGGTACATATGAAGAAATTAATATATGCACCACTTTGGAAGAAAAAACTACTAAAAGCACCACGCAGTCGACAACCTTGTCTACCACTACTGGTGGTGAAGATACTACAACTCCAGAAGAACCTTTCTGTTCTGTTAATGGAAATAAGTTTGCAGTCGGTGTTGTGATCTCCGAAGGAAAATGTTACAAAGTTGTTTGTATTCGAAACAATGTATTCAAAAATGAAACTACTTGTACAACAAAAACACCAGTTATTGTAACAACCAAACCAATCAGTACTACTTCACCAATCATTGAATCTACAACTTCTGAATATGTTGAATCAACAACTACATCAAGTACGGACTCCTCTGCAACAACAGCTACCACATTATTTAATGGATGCTTATACAATGGCATTTTAATGGATGTGGACCAAGAATTTGAAATCGATGAATGTAATGTGGTGACTTGCACCGAACCAGGTGTTACGGTACAAACTTATGTATGTACGACAACTGCTGAAACATCTGAACCTACTACAACATCGGATGGATGTTTGTACTTGGGAGAAAGATACGAAGTAAATGATATTATTAAATCTGAGGAATGTTACATATTAAAGTGCTTGCCTTTCAATAAACTCGAAAACACAACTATCTGTAGTACAAAAGTTATCCTCACCACAACAAGTGTTCAAGAATCCACTACAGAAACATCTGAACCTACGACAATTGAGCTTGAAGGTTGCATCTACAATGGAGAACTTATGAAAGTAAACCAAGAGATTAAAGTAGATGAATGTATCATTATACGATGTGTACAATCTGGCACATATGAAGAAATTAATACATGCACCACCTTGGAAAAAAAAACTACTGAAAGCACCACACAGTCGACAACCTTGTCTACCACTACTGGTGGTGAAGATACTACAACTCCAGAAGAACCTTTCTGTTCTGTTAATGGAATTAAGTTTACAGTCGGTGTTGTGATCTCCGAAGGAAAATGTTACAAAGTTGTTTGTATTCGAAACAATGTATTCAAAAATGAAACTACTTGTACAACAAAAACACCAGTTATTGTAACAACCAAACCAATCAGTACTACTTCACCAATCATTGAATCTACAACTTCTGAATATGTTGAATCAACAACTACATCAAGTACGGACTCCTCTGCAACAACAGCTACCACATTATTTAATGGATGTTTATACAATGGCATTTTAATGGATGTGGACCAAGAATTTGAAATCGATGAATGTAATGTGGTAACTTGCACCGAACCAGGTGTTATAGTACAAACTTATGTATGTACGACAACTGCTGAAACATCTGAACCTACTACAACATCGGATGGATGTTTGTACTTGGGAGAAAGATATGAAGTAAATGATATTATTAAATCTGAGGAATGTTACATATTAAAGTGCTTGCCATTCAATAAACTCGAAAACACAACTATCTGTAGTACAAAGGTTATCCTCACCACAACAAGTGTTCAAGAATCCACTACAGAAACATCTGAACCTACGACAATTGAGCTTGAAGGTTGCATCTACAATGGAGAACTTATGAAAGTAAACCAAGAGATTAAAGTAGATGAATGTATCATTATACGATGTGTACAATCTGGCACATATGAAGAAATTAATACATGCACCACCTTAGAAAAAAAAACTACTGAAAGCACCACACAGTCGACAACCTTGTCTACCACTACTGGTGGTGAAGATACTACAACTCCAGAAGAACCTTTCTGTTCTGTTAATGGAATTAAGTTTACAGTCGGTGTTGTGATCTCCGAAGGAAAATGTTACAAAGTTGTTTGTATTCGAAACAATGTATTCAAAAATGAAACTACTTGTACAACAAAAACACCAGTTATTGTAACAACCAAACCAATCAGTACTACTTCACCAATCATTGAATCTACAACTTCTGAATATGTTGAATCAACAACTACATCAAGTACGGACTCCTCTGCAACAACAGCTACCACATTATTTAATGGATGTTTATACAATGGCATTTTAATGGATGTGGACCAAGAATTTGAAATCGATGAATGTAATGTGGTAACTTGCACCGAACCAGGTGTTACAGTACAAACTTATGTATGTACGACAACTGCTGAAACATCTGAACCTACTACAACATCGGATGGATGTTTGTACTTGGGAGAAAGATATGAAGTAAATGATATTATTAAATCTGAGGAATGTTACATATTAAAGTGCTTGCCATTCAATAAACTCGAAAACACAACTATCTGTAGTACAAAGGTTATCCTCACCACAACAAGTGTTCAAGAATCCACTACAGAAACATCTGAATCTACAACAATTGAGCTTGAAGGTTGCATCTACAATGGAGAACTTATGAAAGTAAACCAAGAGATAAAAGTAGATGAATGTATCATTATACGATGTGTACAATCAGGCACATATGAGGAAATTAATACATGCACCACCTTGGAAGAAAAAACTACTGAAAGCACCACGCAGTCGACAACCTTGTCTACCACTACTGGTGGTAAAGATAGTACAACTCCAGGAGAATCTTTCTGTTCTGTTAATGGAATTAAGTTTGCAGTCGGTGTTGTGATCTCCGAAGGAAAATGTTACAAAGTTGTTTGTATTCGAAACAATGTATTCAAAAATGAAACTACTTGTACAACAAAAACACCAGTTATTGTAACAACCAAACCAATCAGTACTACTTCACCAATCATTGAATCTACAACTTCTGAATATGTTGAATCAACAACTACTTCAAGTACGGACTCCTCTGCAACAACAGCTACCACATTATTTAATGGATGCTTATACAATGGCATTTTAATGGATGTGGACCAAGAATTTGAAATCGATGAATGTAATGTGGTGACTTGCACCGAACCAGGTGTTACGGTACAAACTTATGTATGTACGACAACTGCTGAAACATCTGAACCTACTACAACATCGGATGGATGTTTGTACTTGGGAGAAAGATATGAAGTAAATGATATTATTAAATCTGAGGAATGTTACATATTAAAGTGCTTGCCATTCAATAAACTCGAAAACACAACTATCTGTAGTACAAAGGTTATCCTCACCACAACAAGTGTTCAAGAATCCACTACAGAAACATCTGAATCTACAACAATTGAGCTTGAAGGTTGCATCTACAATGGAGAACTTATGAAAGTAAACCAAGAGATAAAAGTAGATGAATGTATCATTATACGATGTGTACAATCAGGCACATATGAGGAAATTAATACATGCACCACCTTGGAAGAAAAAACTACTGAAAGCACCACGCAGTCGACAACCTTGTCTACCACTAATGGTGGTGAAGATACTACAACTCCAGAAGAACCTTTCTGTTCTGTTAATGGAATTAAGTTTACAGTCGGTGTTGTGATCTCCGAAGGAAAATGTTACAAAGTTGTTTGTATTCGAAACAATGTATTCAAAAATGAAACTACTTGTACAACAAAAACACCAGTTATTGTAACAACCAAACCAATCAGTACTACTTCACCAATCATTGAATCTACAACTTCTGAATATGTTGAATCAACAACTACATCAAGTACGGACTCCTCTGCAACAACAGCTACCACATTATTTAATGGATGTTTATACAATGGCATTTTAATGGATGTGGACCAAGAATTTGAAATCGATGAATGTAATGTAGTGACTTGCACCGAACCAGGTGTTACGGTACAAACTTATGTATGTACGACAACTGCTGAAACATCTGAACCTACTACAACATCGGATGGATGTTTGTACTTGGGAGAAAGATACGAAGTAAATGATATTATTAAATCTGAGGAATGTTACATATTAAAGTGCTTGCCTTTCAATAAACTCGAAAACACAACTATCTGTAGTACAAAGGTTATCCTCACCACAACAAGTGTTCTAGAATCCACTACAGAAACATTTGAATCTACGACAATTGAGCTTGAAGGTTGCATCTACAATGGAGAACTTATGAAAGTAAACCAAGAGATAAAAGTAGATGAATGTATCATTATACGATGTGTACAATCAGGCACATATGAGGAAATTAATACATGCACCACCTTGGAAGAAAAAACTACTGAAAGCACCACGCAGTCGACAACCTTGTCTACCACTACTGGTGGTAAAGATAGTACAACTCCAGGAGAATCTTTCTGTTCTGTTAATGGAATTAAGTTTGCGGTCGGTGTTGTGATCTCCGAAGGAAAATGTTACAAAGTTGTTTGTATTCGAAACAATGTATTCAAAAATGAAACTACTTGTACAACAAAAACACCAGTTATTGTAACAACCAAACCAATCAGTACTACTTCACCAATCATTGAATCTACAACTTCTGAATATGTTGAATCAACAACTACTTCAAGTACGGACTCCTCTGCAACAACAGCTACCACATTATTTAATGGATGCTTATACAATGGCATTTTAATGGATGTGGACCAAGAATTTGAAATCGATGAATGTAATGTGGTGACTTGCACCGAACCAGGTGTTACAGTACAAACTTATGTATGTACGACAACTGCTGAAACATCTGAACCTACTACAACATCGGATGGATGTTTGTACTTGGGAGAAAGATACGAAGTAAATGATATTATTAAATCTGAGGAATGTTACATATTAAAGTGCTTGCCATTCAATAAACTCGAAAACACAACTATCTGTAGTACAAAGGTTATCCTCACCACAACAAGTGTTCTAGAATCCACTACAGAAACATTTGAATCTACGACAATTGAGCTTGAAGGTTGCATCTACAATGGAGAACTTATGAAAGTAAACCAAGAGATAAAAGTAGATGAATGTATCATTATACGATGTGTACAATCAGGCACATATGAGGAAATTAATACATGCACCACCTTGGAAGAAAAAACTACTGAAAGCACCACGCAGTCGACAACCTTGTCTACCACTACTGGTGGTAAAGATAGTACAACTCCAGGAGAATCTTTCTGTTTTGTTAATGGAATTAAGTTTGCGGTCGGTGTTGTGATCTCCGAAGGAAAATGTTACAAAGTTGTTTGTATTCGAAACAATGTATTCAAAAATGAAACTACTTGTACAACAAAAACACCAGTTATTGTAACAACCAAACCAATCAGTACTACTTCACCAATCATTGAATCTACAACTTCTGAATATGTTGAATCAACAACTACTTCAAGTACGGACTCCTCTGCAACAACAGCTACCACATTATTTAATGGATGCTTATACAATGGCATTTTAATGGATGTGGACCAAGAATTTGAAATCGATGAATGTAATGTGGTGACTTGCACCGAACCAGGTGTTACAGTACAAACTTATGTATGTACGACAACTGCTGAAACATCTGAACCTACTACAACATCGGATGGATGTTTGTACTTGGGAGAAAGATACGAAGTAAATGATATTATTAAATCTGAGGAATGTTACATATTAAAGTGCTTGCCTTTCAATAAACTCGAAAACACAACTATCTGTAGTACAAAGGTTATCCTCACCACAACAAGTGTTCTAGAATCCACTACAGAAACATTTGAATCTACGACAATTGAGCTTGAAGGTTGCATCTACAATGGAGAACTTATGAAAGTAAACCAAGAGATAAAAGTAGATGAATGTATCATTATACGATGTGTACAATCAGGCACATATGAGGAAATTAATACATGCACCACCTTGGAAGAAAAAACTACTGAAAGCACCACGCAGTCGACAACCTTGTCTACCACTAATGGTGGTGAAGATACTACAACTCCAGAAGAACCTTTCTGTTCTGTTAATGGAATTAAGTTTGCGGTCGGTGTTGTGATCTCCGAAGGAAAATGTTACAAAGTTGTTTGTATTCGAAACAATGTATTCAAAAATGAAACTACTTGTACAACAAAAACACCAGTTATTGTAACAACCAAACCAATCAGTACTACTTCACCAATCATTGAATCTACAACTTCTGAATATGTTGAATCAACAACTACTTCAAGTACGGACTCCTCTGCAACAACAGCTACCACATTATTTAATGGATGCTTATACAATGGCATTTTAATGGATGTGGACCAAGAATTTGAAATCGATGAATGTAATGTGGTGACTTGCACCGAACCAGGTGTTACAGTACAAACTTATGTATGTACGACAACTGCTGAAACATCTGAACCTACTACAACATCGGATGGATGTTTGTACTTGGGAGAAAGATACGAAGTAAATGATATTATTAAATCTGAGGAATGTTACATATTAAAGTGCTTGCCTTTCAATAAACTCGAAAACACAACTATCTGTAGTACAAAGGTTATCCTCACCACAACAAGTGTTCTAGAATCCACTACAGAAACATTTGAATCTACGACAATTGAGCTTGAAGGTTGCATCTACAATGGAGAACTTATGAAAGTAAACCAAGAGATAAAAGTAGATGAATGTATCATTATACGATGTGTACAATCAGGCACATATGAGGAAATTAATACATGCACCACCTTGGAAGAAAAAACTACTGAAAGCACCACGCAGTCGACAACCTTGTCTACCACTAATGGTGGTGAAGATACTACAACTCCAGAAGAACCTTTCTGTTCTGTTAATGGAATTAAGTTTGCGGTCGGTGTTGTGATCTCCGAAGGAAAATGTTACAAAGTTGTTTGTATTCGAAACAATGTATTCAAAAATGAAACTACTTGTACAACAAAAACACCAGTTATTGTAACAACCAAACCAATCAGTACTACTTCACCAATCATTGAATCTACAACTTCTGAATATGTTGAATCAACAACTACATCAAGTACGGACTCCTCTGCAACAACAGCTACCACATTATTTAATGGATGTTTATACAATGGCATTTTAATGGATGTGGACCAAGAATTTGAAATCGATGAATGTAATGTGGTAACTTGCACCGAACCAGGTGTTACAGTACAAACTTATGTATGTACGACAACTGCTGAAACATCTGAACCTACTACAACATCAGATGGATGTTTGTACTTGGGAGAAAGATATGAAGTAAATGATATTATTAAATCTGAGGAATGTTACATATTAAAGTGCTTGCCATTCAATAAACTCGAAAACACAACTATCTGTAGTACAAAGGTTATCCTCACCACAACAAGTGTTCAAGAATCCACTACAAAAACATCTGAACCTACGACAATTGAGCTTGAAGGTTGCATCTACAATGGAGAACTTATGAAAGTAAACCAAGAGATAAAAGTAGATGAATGTATCATTATACGATGTGTACAATCAGGCACATATGAGGAAATTAATACATGCACCACTTTGGAAGAAAAAACTACTGAAAGCACCACACAGTCGACAACCTTGTCTACCACTACTGGTGGTAAAGATAGTACAACTCCAGGAGAATCTTTCTGTTCTGTTAATGGAATTAAGTTTGCAGTCGGTGTTGTGATCTCCGAAGGAAAATGTTACAAAGTTGTTTGTATTCGAAACAATGTATTCAAAAATGAAACTACTTGTACAACAAAAACACCAGTTATTGTAACAACCAAACCAATCAGTACTACTTCACCAATCATTGAATCTACAACTTCTGAATATGTTGAATCAACAACTACTTCAAGTACGGACTCCTCTGCAACAACAGCTACCACATTATTTAATGGATGCTTATACAATGGCATTTTAATGGATGTGGACCAAGAATTTGAAATCGATGAATGTAATGTGGTGACTTGCACCGAACCAGGTGTTACAGTACAAACTTATGTATGTACGACAACTGCTGAAACATCTGAACCTACTACAACATCGGATGGATGTTTGTACTTGGGAGAAAGATACGAAGTAAATGATATTATTAAATCTGAGGAATGTTACATATTAAAGTGCTTGCCATTCAATAAACTCGAAAACACAACTATCTGTAGTACAAAGGTTATCCTCACCACAACAAGTGTTCAAGAATCCACTACAGAAACATCTGAATCTACGACAATTGAGCTTGAAGGTTGCATCTACAATGGAGAACTTATGAAAGTAAACCAAGAGATAAAAGTAGATGAATGTATCATTATACGATGTGTACAATCAGGCACATATGAGGAAATTAATACATGCACCACCTTGGAAGAAAAAACTACTGAAAGCACCACGCAGTCGACAACCTTGTCTACCACTAATGGTGGTGAAGATACTACAACTCCAGAAGAACCTTTCTGTTCTGTTAATGGAATTAAGTTTGCGGTCGGTGTTGTGATCTCCGAAGGAAAATGTTACAAAGTTGTTTGTATTCGAAACAATGTATTCAAAAATGAAACCACTTGTACAACTAGACCCCGAACAACAACACAAACTTATCGATCCACTACTAAACGAAGCGGATGTGTGTTTGACGGTAGATTGATGGAGCAAGGCCAAACTTGGGTAATTGATGAATGTTATTATGTAATATGTGAAGAGAATGGGCTGGCCAAACTCGTTTCTAATTGCCTTTCTTCTACTATATCTCCAACAAAACCCACCACATCTGTTCCAGGTAAACCTTTTATGGAATATGTAAAATAACAATAAGAACTTAAACCAAATTTAAAATAATTTTTTTAGAAACAACTCCTGTCAGTGGCTGCTTTTATGAAGGTTCTTACTTTCCAGTTGGAGGATACCGACCAGCTAATAAAGTAACAAATATTTTTATGTTTTGGCATAACAAACTGTTTGTAAAATTTTTCCCAAACATTTTTATTATTTAATAAATATTTAGTATAGCCTGTAAAATTGTAATAGCATTAAGATAATTTAAAACTAAAACTTATGGTACAGAGATGTGGTAACTGTACCTGTTTGGAGAGCAACTCTTGGTCATGTGACTTTACTAGCTGTGCTTCAGAGTGCATCATGTTTAGTGGAAATGCCTTTTCAACTTTTGACAACCTAACTTATAGTTATCAAATATGCTCTCACATTCTTTCAAAGGACTGTGTTAATCACACCTTTGAAATTATTGGTAAGTGGTTTAAATTTTTCTTGTGTTAATAATTTACTTTCATAAAGTCAATAATTTATAAAAATGTAGCATCATTGGATTGCACTGGGACAAACAAATTAGATCAATGCCGCAAATATCTCGAAATAACTACTGAGAACATACAAATTATGTTGTTGAATCGACCATATGTGAAAATTAATGGGAGAAATCACAGACTTCGATACCTGCCAAGTATTAGTCAAAACTTGCAAATGAATGGGTGTGTGTTATATTTAAATAAAAATATAGTTTCTTTTAGCATATATACTTGTGCTGCACAATAACTAACAGATTTTGTTTGTTAACATTTAGAATCAATGTAACTATTTCATATGTTGGAGGTGAAATAATTGTTGAAAGCACCAACTTCCAAGTATATTGGAAATACATTCAACAACAGGCTAGAGTAGTCGTTGGGAATGCTATGGAAGGTTTGACATTAATTTTAAATATTTATTTTTATTGTAATACTAGTAATTTCTGCAATAGCAAAGAAATAAGTTTTTTTATCTTTATTTGTTAAAACACAGTAAATATATTCAGGTAAGACTTGTGGACTTTGTTCAAACAATGACAACGATGTTCACAATGACCTGGAGTTGCCAAACCACCAAATTACCAACACAACCAAAGAGTTTGGAGATTCTTGGGCTGTAATGAATGAAGAGGAGTGTGTTAAAGATCTTAGTGATTGCACCGAAGAGAAATTTAACAGTTCCCAAACTACATGTGAAATTTTAATGTAAGTAATTTTAGACATAATGTAAGTAATTTTAGACACATAATGTAAGTAATTTTAGACACATAAATTTAATTCATAACTTTAAAAATAATTTTTAATAGGACTGATACATTTGAGATATGTCACGATGTTGTGCCAATAGATGATTTTATGCCAATCTGCATAGATGGAATGTGTGAATGCCTTAACAACAGCATTGATGCTGATGCTGAAAATAAATGTAAATGCGCTGCATTGGCAGAGTATGCAGAATTATGTCAACGTCTATTTGATCATCCTGTTTTAACATCATGGAGATATGAAACAAATTGCGGTTAATACACTTTTAACTTATGTTCACATTTAAACCATAAGCATAATGTTATTAACATTTCCACTTCTTTTTGCTTGCATTTTTATGTTAAAAGAAATGTATTTAAAATTAAATTTAAACTCATTAGAACCAAGATGTCCTCCAGACCAGATATGGAGGGAATGTGACAGTGCCTGTCCAAAAACTTGTCAAAACATGATGAACCCACAAGAACTTAAAAGAGAAGAATGTCAAAGGGAGTGTGTATCAGGTTGTTTCTGTCCCGAAGGAATGGTTTTGGATGGAGATCGTTGTAAATACCCAGAAGAATGCGATGAATGTAAGTAACACAACTTTTAACTTAATTGGTTACAAGAATAAGATTTGTGGTATTTCTTTGATGTTTTAAAATAAAGCATAACAAGTTTTTAAAAAAACAAATTTTACTAGGTACCTGTATTGGTTGGGGCGATCCTCATTATATGACTTATGACAACAAATATTATCCGTTCCAAGGAAACTGTACTTATGTGCTCTCTAGACCTATACACAATGAAGATTTTGAAGTTTTGGGATTTAATGAGCCTTGTACTGTAGATCCAGTGACCTCTTGTACGAAACTACTTAGTATTCGATTTAATGGACACATTGTGGAGCTTATGAGAGAACACAAGGTGCTAAAAATTAGGCACTAGCTAGCTTGCAATAGTAAATATTTTATAACATGATACTTAAGCATTTACATCGAGATTATTTGTTTGGATTTTCCAAATTTGTTTTTATAATTTTTTTAAATAATAAATAGGTAACCTTTGATGGAGAATATGTTAGTGTACCCTTTAACTCTCATGGATTTGAGGTTTCTTCCACTCTGTTTAAACTTATTTTAAACATCAAAGTAATTGGACTTTACGTTGAATTTGACGAAAGAAACCATGGATTCGCCATTAAAATTCCAATTCACAGCTACTTCAACAAAACTGAGGGTCTTTGTGGTAAGTTTTAAAATAATTTACATCAAATAGTTATGAAGCAAATGATTAAATTTAAAAACTTTTTTTTTAACAGGAAATTGTAACTACAATCCTGACGATGACACAATTCGAAGAGATGGCAATTTTACATTCAACACCACTGACTTTGCTTTTAGTTGGTTCGTAGAAGGAAACAGAGATGAAACTTGTAAACACAATACCACTGAATGTATTCCCGGGGAACCAGGGTGCTGTATTATTGGTTCTGATACTTCTATTTGTGATATCATGAAATCCAAAGCATTCCAGGTAAAAATATGCAAGAATAATTTAATTTAAAAACAAAATCTTAAATTTTAACTAAGTTTTGAAACTTAATGACACAAAAGCATAACTTTTAATAACATTTTAAAATTTGTGTTTATCACAAATTGTTTTTAAAATTACAAAACCTTTTTAGAAATGCCATTTGATCGTTGATCCAGAGGACTTTTTATCATCTTGTGTGTATGATGTTTGTTCTGGTGCTAGATCATGTGATGCCATAGCAGCATATGTAGAAGCTTGCAAGAAAAATGATATATGCATTGAATGGAGAACTGATGAATTGTGCTGTAAGTAGAAAAATAGTATAACTTATATCAATATATTGAAGCAGCTCTGCATTTGGCACTTGAACAGTGTTTTATGTTTATTGTTTTATTCTTTTAGCCTCAATGTGTGAAGATCCATTAGTTTACAATGAATGTGGACTCTCTTGTGCACAAAGATGTCCATTATTTAATCATTCCACTGAATGCAATATGAATGGAGGGTGCTTTTGCCCTGATGGCTTGTTCTTACGTAATGGATCTTGTGTTGGTCTTGAGGAATGCCGTAAGTTTAATTATCACACCTTAATTTTTACAAAGCATTGAATGAAATTGTGCACCTACAAAATCTTGTTAAACAAAATATATTTCTACCACGTTTAATATTTATAAGATTTAATCTATGAAAATACCAGTTCAAGTAAAAGTATTGCTTGTTTTATGTTACATTTTTATTTAACACAATTTTATGACAGCTATTTGCGTTGATTTCAATGGAGTTGAACGCAGTGCAAATGAAGAGTGGTATATGAAAGAAGGGGATCATTGTTCTCCAATTTGTCAATGTACTCCCGATGGGCATTTCACATGTCAGTCAGTTGGTTGTCCAATTTCTGTGGTAAGTTTAAACAACTTTATATGTCAATTTTAAATACTTCCTGTGGCAAATTGATTACAAACACAATTTGTTTGTCAAGGTTATATGTGCTGAAGGTGAAAAGATAATACATGTAAATGATTCAACTGGGTGTTGCCAATATCCAGTTTGTGTAATGTGTGACCCAGAAACCGATTGCAACAAACCAACTCCAAAGCCAATATGTGATGGTGCTGGAATGGTTGAAAGTGTACAAAACATTGAAGATTGTTGCTATACCTACCATTGCTGTATGTTTCAAAATATTAAAAAAACACAGTTTAAAAAAGTTGCATTAAATATCAGTTTTTATTAACATACAAAGAATATTAAACATAGGTTATAAATTACCCATCAGGGCATATATTTTATACATATTTCTGTGTTTAGCTTGCAACAAAACATTGTGTCCACCTGCTGAAGTACCAAAATGTGAAGAGGACAAGTTGGCTGTTAAACAGTTAATAAATGGTTCAGATTGTTGTTTTGAGTATGTTTGTGTCTGTCCAGAAACTTGCAGAAACAACACAATTCCAGAAATTATACCCTTCGGAATGAAAGTTGAAATTGAAAATGCTGGATGGTGTTGTCCAATAAGATACTTAGGTTAGATTTTTGTGATATTTATTTAAATAAACATCAAATATCTTTTTAACCTGAACTTGAATCTTGTTTTCCATACATTCATCTAACAAAAATAATTTTGTATTTAGTTTGTGATGATGAAAAGTGTGTTAATAAAGATGTGTTATGTATTGAGCCCATGGTACCGGTGACATATGCTGACCCAGAAAACAAATGTTGCAACCTAACACAATGTGGTAAATAAAAAATATAAGTTTTACCTGAATAGTTACAGTTAAAAAAATATATAAAAACCAAGGTTAATAATTGTATTTCCATTAATAGTTTGTGACGAAAGCCTTTGCCCAATTGTAATTCCGCCAGAATGTCCCGAATACCACCAAGCTATTTTGTCGAATCTTCCAGACGCTTGTTGTGAAAGTTATTCATGTGGTAAGTAAACTATTTTTTAAAACCCTTTTTAAATTTAACAACACAGTTATTGTTGCCCAAAACATTTTTAAATTTGACTTCGAATAACGTTCTATAAAAAGGTTTAAATCAATTTTGTTGTTTTAGTTTGTGATCTAAGTACATGTCCACCCCCATTAAACTGTAGCAACGAACATCAAGTTGTAGTTGAAGGTGAAATGCAACAATGCTGTGGACGTGAACAGAAATGTCAGTGTAAAGAATGCCCCCTTGTTCCTGAATGCGATTTGGTAAGATATAAAACATAACAAATAGATTACTATGCTTCATAACATATTACAAACCAGAGTAACACTGAATGTAAAGAAAGTTAAAGATTGTGATCTTAAATATCATAAAAAATAAATGTTAACTTTATTTGATATATTTTTTAGGGTGAGAGCGTTACTGTTATTGATCATGACGACATATGTGGATGTGATACATACAAATGTATCAGGGACAAATGTGTTGTGAACAACACTGAAGTCACGGTATTTATTTATCAATTGTGATTTTCTTCCAAAAAAAATATTTAATTGAAAACATTGTTTACATTGATCCAAATTGTGATTTTCATCCAAAAAAAATATTTAATTGAAAGCGTTTAAGTTTTACTCATAACAAATTGGTTGTTTAAAAGGTTGGTTCAGAATGGCAAGAAGGAGCTTGTACAACATGTAGGTGTCGAGCTACCGGTTCAGGCTTCCCATTTTCCTTGTGCTCAGAAAAGCTTTGCCCATTAACTGAAAACTGTCCAGAAGAGCATCGCGTTTGTAAGTCAATTTAACTTTATTAATATGTAAATTTTTGAATAAAAAAAATTATCAAATTAAAATTAGATCACTGAATTTAAATAAAAATTCTCCCGTTGTAAATTTTTTAATTTAATTTTTGTTTAAAGGGGATGAACATGGTTGTTGCTACAAGTGTGACTTACCTTTGACTGAATGTTCTCCACAAGTGGTAAAAACAATCCACTTGGAGGTGGACAATTGCATAAGTGACCTGGAAGTCAACGTGACAAGATGTGTTGGTGCATGTGAATCTAGCACAAAGTAATTTTTTACAATTACTTTAATTAACATTTTAACATATTGTGCTGTCTGATAAATAATTATTATTATTTTATCAGGTATTCTGTCGAGAGCAATTCAATAGAGAAACAATGTGGATGTTGTTCAGCCACTCGTATGGATCCTTCTATTATTTCTCTTAGATGTCCCGATGGTTCTGCGAGGTTCCATAATTTTGCAACAATCACAGAGTGTCTGTGTGAGTCCTCGCAATGCTCACCATAAAAACCAATTTTTTACAAGAAGAAACTGATGACGGACTGAAGGTAGTTGCAACATTTCACAATATACATTATTGCTGATTTGCTTGTAACTATGCTTTAACTTACTTGACCACGAGAACTGCATTTTTTATTTTATTTTTTTTAATCAAGTAGAAACTACACTAGGTAGTTTATAAAATTAATTAAAAGTTGTAGCAATAACTTTACCGTTACTCCGAATATACACAATGTAGTTTAAAATATAATTAAAATTGCATAATAAATGTGTTGAAAAATTATTTAAGATCAGTTTTAAACCGGACAACTTAAAAGTAATAAATCTATTAATCTCATATCTAACTACAACAAAAAAATAAATTTGTGCTTTGAGTACAAAAAAAAGTTATAACCAAATTAATTAACAAAAAACAATGTAATAAAAAAGCAAACATACATAACAATTCAATTGATAAATAAAATATAAAATACCTTTATAGAACTTCCAACTAGTCAGCTAATGAAATTGGAGCTTGTTAAACCATTTAAAACTACTACTACATTACTTAATTGACTTGCCAGCTGGTACAAATTAATGTCTCTTTGAAAAACTGATATTAGTTTATTGATCTATGTAAAACTTGTTTTAACTTGCAATCACGTGTTTCACAAAACAAAATCAAGGGGAATTCCCAAAAGAAATAAAAAATTAATATATTATAAATAAGACATAACCTACAAAACCATATTTAAAAATTTTATAAAAAAATAACATAATACGTATTTATAAATAATAATTCTTACAAAAATAAACATATATCGATATGCATGACTGATTTATTGACGTCATATTCATTCACATAAACAAACAGATTTACATAAACGCCCTAGAGCTTTAAAGTTTTTAACTTAACTGGGGTAAACAAAAAATGCAGGGCTACGAAGTCATACGAGCTCTTCCAATAATTGTTCTTTTGTGTGGAAGTTGCGTATTATATCAAATTTATGTTTACTGGTCGCTGGCTCTTTTTCTTAAAATTTTAGTTGCGTTTGTGATCTATATTAACGCCACCCTTTTCATCTATGTGGTAAGGTTGGCAACTTTGCTTGCTTTAACTGCAGTAAAGTCACTTTTGCGCACCCCAAACAAATCTGATTTTTTTAAAGAATCCAGTCACACAGGTAAAAAATTAATAAAGTACTAGTTTATTGACTTTGTACGAAAATATGTTATAGAAATTTAAGCGACGTCTATTTGTTTAATTATATTCATGGAGTTTAATTTTATTATTTAGCAATTGTGTTGCCTAATGACCTGGACCCCAACATGCATATGAACAATGCTCGATACCAAACTGAATTGGATTATGCACGTACTAAATTTTACATGAACTGTGGTATTGGTCAATACAGTTTTCGAACAAATAACACTTGTTACATGACAGCATGTACAATTAGATATAGAAGAGCACTAGCACCATTTCAAAGGTTTAAAATAATTACAAAAGTGAGTATTTGTATTTTTCTGCTAAAATTAATATTAAAATTGTTGTTAAAGGTGTATTATTTTGTTACTTTAACAGATTTCATATTGGGATGATGACAGCTTCTATTACGAACATCGATTCATATCACAACACAAGGATATTAAAGATTTTGTGTATTGTATTGTCTACGCAAAACTTAAAGTGTTAAAGGGGACAACAGATGAATATTTAAAAGGATTTTTAGAAGTAAACGAAGCACCGGAAAGATCTTCTTTGTCCGAGGAATGGGAACTTTTTATTAAATTTAATCAAACTTCTAGCACAAATTTAAGAAAAAACAAACAAACCTAATCTTTATTTTTGAATATGAGGAAAATTAATATTTTATTCAAATTGTATTATGTAAATATTAGGAAAATCTATACTTTATTTAAATTGTATTACAAGTATTATCTTAACTACATATGCATGCTAAACTATTAACAAAAATCATGCAATGACACCATAAAAAACCTAATTTAGTGTACATATTTATTAATATTCGATTTCTTTTAGAATGTAACCCGAACTTTGTCTTGAAGATTTTTCGTATCGTTCTTTTATATAAATATATATATGCAGGCTTTTAATGTGAAAGTAATTTTTTTAACCTAATTTAACTTGGATGTGTAGCACCTGTCAAACGATTTAATCTTGCTGGTGTAGACATTGAAAAGCCACGTGTTTTTTTACTTAAAGATGGGGTTGGTGGCTTAGGAGATTTTTCTGGAGGGGGCAAACCGTAAACACACCAATCTGGAATTTTCTTGCCATGCTGTAAAAATTTTTTTTTTCCTTTAAAACGTATTTGTTTTTGTTTCATGTAAACCTCACTTATTTTGTATGTGTGTTATGGTTGACAATACAAACTGTTTAGTTTTGGATAAAATCGAGCATATTTTAATTTAATCCCATAAAAATGGTTTTAAAGTAACCTTACAGAAGGTGCATTTAAGAATTTTTCTATTTCAAAAAACTACAACTTTTTATTTAACTTGAAACACACTCAAACCTTTAATTTCTGTACCTGTTCAAAATAATATTGAGTGACAGATCTTTGCTTAAACACATCCAGCGAAGCAAATATGGAAGCTCCTAACCATGAAACTAAATGAGCTGGAACTGGAGGATTATGAACTCGAAACTCTATTGCTGACAACTTTAAAATAAAAAAAATAAAAAACTAACATTGTTCATTAGCTTAATTAATTTTAGCAACAGTAAAATAAAAATACCATTTTATAGCGCTCCTCGCTTTTTATTAATTCTTTAATCTCGTATAATAATCGCTGTTTAAAGCCAGGAAGTAACGTTGTTCCACCTATAATTTAATTTTTGACATACCACTAAAACTTCAGTAAACCAAATATAACAAATTAATAGAAAAAATTAAAAGCATACCGGTAACAAGAAGGTTTTTACCAAGCTCTTTTCTAGAATCAATAGGTGCTAATAAAAGGGAGTCTAAAAGTAATGTTGCAACAGATGTACCATCATCATCCTTTTAAAATAAAAAATATATACTTATAGTTTGGCTAGGACGGCATAGTAAAAAGCTGTATTACCTCTTCAAACAGTACTTCGGGAGCCTTTTCTCGTGCAGTACCAGGAATTATTAAAAGGGTTGAACTGTCCAATGGATAGGTCATGTCTGGAGGTGGTTTTACAACATTTTCTGGAGACATCATTGTCTGCTTAAAGCAATAATACATTAGACAACAAAAATTAAATTAAAATTTTATTAGAAAAAAAAAATGTAATCTGATATGCTTGTATATCAATTTTCCAACATTTAACAAAAACTTATCTAGTTACAAAGTAATTCATAATTTCTTTGTTTTGACATTATAAAGACTAGTCACAAGCCAACATTTGGTACCTAACCAAAAACTTGTTGTTGCTAAATATGTTATGTTTTTGAGATACCTACTAACATGTTTTAAAATTGTAAACACTTACAGTTGCCTGCCGAATGCGTTTTGCTCTTTCATATTCACTGACAAAACATGCTTTGACCTAAAAATTCAAAAATCTAAATAATAAACAATAAACACAATTAACTGAACAGAAAAAAATTAAATAAAGCTGACCTTAATATCTTCCAAGACCTTTTCAGCAATCGGAACATTTGCTGGTTGCGGTGGCAAATAATTAACTTTTATTTTCCCCTTTTCTGTGATTTCTTTCTTTAGAGCCTCATGTACTAAACCACCTCCCAACTAAAAAATATTATAAAAATCAGATTTAACATTCTAACATTGTCGCCCAGTTTAGTTTTCACAACTAGATTTCTAATAAAACACAATGTCAAAATAAAGGATTACAATACATAGATATTAACAAATGTTTAAATATCCACACGATTAATATAATAATAGATAATTTTCTTTTTAGTCCTTACTGAAGCTGCTTGCCAAGCCCATAAGATGGTTGTGCCTTCAACAACAGGGACAGCAAGTGTTTCTGAGTAAGAACAATCTAAAACTAGAGCCGTTCCTGTAGCAACAGTAAAACAAGATAACAAGTGGTGAGGTGCAAACATTACTGAAGGAACCTTAATAATTAAAAATGCATATTTTAAAAATTGGTTAAAAGAAAAATCTTTATATCAATTTTCTATATTTTAAAGAATTAAACGTCCTTTGTAAAAAAATTTAAATTCCATGCATTTAAACCACACCTCAAAATTTTCAAACAAGATTGTTGCAATGTCCTGGCGAATTTGAGTTGGATTAAATAAAGATTCACAAATAATAACTCCCTGACCCAAAGGCTGAACATTTAAAGTTTTATAATATATTTTGTTAAAAAACTTTCTCAAGTTTGTTCGATTATCTTCGGTTTTGAGATGAGCAACTTGAGCTGAATTGTCATATTCAAAAAGATATACAGATGGACCACCTAAAATAACAAATACAGTTAGGAGATAAAATCAAAAATTTGTTTAAAAATAAAGACAAAAATGTAATTTTTAAGTGTTAGGATATATTATAATGTGTTACAGTCCAAAAAAATAGGTAAGTTGTAAAGGCGATATAATTGTGCATAAAACACATGAAATAGGGCAGCGGCACGCACAAGATTTTTTTTTTTTTATGCACGCCTAGAATTAGCGTTTTGCATGCCTGGTGTCTAAAAAATGTAAGTAAATACGCAACATAAATCACGCATGCATGCGTAGACCAAAAATTGTGTGCGCGTGCAAGCACGGCAACCCTATTTTTTACGATTGCACGCACGAAATCTCGTCGAAAACTGCCCTACTTTCCAGACTGGGGTTTGATGGTGTGTGTAAGCCCAGAGTTATATTTTTATAAATGCAATGCCCAAATGCTACAGAATGTTGATCTAATTGCCTAGTTAAGAATTAACAGAATAAGCTTTATAACTAAGTTATTTTGAGTTTACACGAATAATTTATTTTTATTTACTGGTTAAGTGATTAACACGTTTTTTATAATTTAAATATAAATACCAATTTCTTGAATAGTTGTTGGTATGATGGCTCTAGGTTCATGTTCACCAGCAATCCCCACTCTAGTGTAGCAATATCCAATGTCAATAACAACAGCTGGAAGAATCTTTTCAGCTTTTCCCAAAGCTTTGAAAGCAGACATGATTTAAACGTGACTTTCGCCGATCAAGAACTGTTGTTAAAGTTGTCTTTTAGAATGCGGAAAACCGGAATTACGATAACATTACGCAAACAAACGGGTCGCCTGAAAATGGAGGCACGGAAAATAAAGGAACCGGAAAATGAAGGAACGGAAAATGAAGGAACCGGAAAATGAAGGAACGGAAAATGAAGGGACCGGAAAATAAAGGAACGGAAAATGTTGTTATTGTGGCTAGCGAAAACATGCGTTGGAGAAACACATATTCAAATGTTATGAAACTTTTACTGATAAAATGCTCTGAATTTTGCATATTGTCTTGATGTTAATTTTATCTTTAAAAAACTTTAGAAGTAATAAACTAAGCTTTACATTACAAAGCTAACGTAAACGCATTTATCAAATAAAATCCCAACGTTTAAATCATAAATAGCTCACGTAATTTAAATCCTAGTACGACCAAAATACCTTAACTATTTAAGTGCTAAAAACTTTATTACGTGACACATCTTATTCATCATTTTAAATTAAATAATAATTTTTCACACAAAAATTAAACAACTACACAAATTAGTGCACAACACTAATAAATAGTGAGATTAATAACAAGACAGTTTAGGCAGAACAGATTCAAAACAATCTAGGCATTTCAATATTAGTTGTAGGTGCAGGAACTTTAAAGAACGTATATAAAATATTTTACAGGCTACACTAATTTAATTGATCTAACTAAGAATTTGGCAAAGTTTAAACAGATAGCAACCCTGTTGATAAAAATCTCTTTAGGTAAAACGCAGTGTATGTAAGTTATTTTAAACACATTTTCTAGTATTCTTATATAAATAGTAGGCTACACAAAAGCACATGCAATACAAAATTAGGGCATTTAAATATTACTAAAATAGGTATTTAAAATAATCAGTTGAATTGTAATGCAAAGTTGCAAATGTTTTTTATTAGTTATTTATATGTTTTGTTTCGGACTGATTTAGAGGTTGACATTATTTCCCTCCATTACCCAACGGTAGTTACTTCGGCGACGTCGTAGACGCACAATGGCACTGTCGATGCTGGATGCCACCCTTTTATCTCTAATGTCGTCTCCGAGTCTGAGTCGAGCCAAATGAAGAAGAGCAACATTACGACTAGTTGCTCTTAACGACTCAGAAAGTCCGACGTTTCCCTATTTTTCATTTAAAGAAAGTTGAAAAACGTTAATTAAAATATATTTAACTCCGTTATACCAAAATCTAAAAATAGTTTTGCAAAAACTTCTAAAACAAAAACTGTTACCTCAATTAAATTATGTGCTTCGGGAAGTTGAGTTCCCGGGTGTCGTTGATATATTTTAACAAGTGGTCTGTTCAGTCGCTCTCGTGTTGTTAAATCATTATAGTTAACAGGACCCAAAGTGTAACCTTGAGCCCGTTCAGTCTGGTCATAATGACGTTGTGAACGATGTATGGCAGCGCGATTTTCACCATTATTGACTTGCAAGTGTTGCTGAATTAAGTTAATAAATGTACATTAAAAGTTTATTACAACCACAAACAACTTTTCTGGGTATTTTAATAAAATAAGTTTCTAGTAAAACAACATAAAATTGGTGGGATGATTTAACTTAAAAGTTAAAAGTTTTCGCATTTATTCTATCATATATAACGACGTTTTTTAATATTTACCGTCAGAGTTACTGTTTCAGCAATTTTCTGCGTCATTCCATTGTTGACAGTCATGTGAGCCATCTTTTGTTCCGACTGGCATCTGCAAATAAATTAAATTTAACGAGCCTTTAAAGGGTTGATAAAAGAATGTTTGTTTTTTAACATTAAACCTGGGCCATTATTCGTGTTAAATTGATAAAATTTTTACTAACAAAAGCGTTAAAGGAAAAAAAAGAATTGTTTAATTGGTAGACTATTCTAAATTTTTACCTATCAATAACATCTCTAATTTCTCTTCGCAAAGCTGCAGAGCTTTGTCGAGCTTCGGATGCTGATTGGACAGCTTCCGCAGCTTCCGGAGTATACGGACCAATAGGATCTGGCTCTGGTGTTTCCGGCGGTTCGTACACGATACTACAAAAATAAAACACAATTTAATGTTATTTTATTTAAGTAATTCCTAAACTGACAACTTGTCTTTGCCGAATAGACAAAGCTAAAACATAGGCTTAGTTTCGAGTGCCCCAAATTAAGAGGCGTGCGAATACAGCGTGGCTGATTTCAAAGACAAAACGAAAACCGCATTATCAAGTTGAAGTCAAGTGCTGCCTTTCGATGCGACTAGCGTGGATTAGTGGCTGGTAACAGATACTTAACAAAGTAACGATTTATTACCCTGTAGAGTTGCGACCAGACGTATTTTGGGGTGGGATTGAGGTACGGCCAGATGCTGGTCTTGCTGACGACACTGCATGCGTGACGAGATCTAACACGCGATTGCGTTCTTGTAGAGTATCTGAGAGTCGTTTTCGAGCTCTTGCTAGCACCTTAAATAATATGTTTTACGTTAAAACTCATCTGTTCACTAAATAAATGCATAGGTATAGTCGATTTCAATTTATTTTAAATACAAAATTTGTTTCATGTTTACTTGTAATTGTTTTTGTGTAGCCCGTAGCTCCCCTTCTAACGTTCTTTTAATTCGTAATAATGTTAATCGTTCAGTGTTTAACAAATTATCCGCTCCATCCAATGCCTTCAAAATATAAATCATAAAATTGAATGCCTGTTTTTTAAATAGGTAATTAAAACGAATAAATATCAATCCATTTTTATAAATCAACCTGACGGAAAAAGAATGACCTCTAAAAGATTCTTTTTTAAAGTAAAAGACCTAAAACAATAAAACCACTCGGATAATATGACCGTTAAAGCTAAACACAATACATTATCATTTTAAATCAACAAAAAAACATGTAATTGAAAACGCTATACATACCAGACCAAATAAAACTACTTTTGGCTAACATAATATATGTCAATACGTTTTTAAATAACACCAATCCAGGGGTTTTAAATTTAATTATTTTCAAAATAAATAAACGTTTTTGTGTTTTTTTTTGTGACCACAACTGACTTTGGCTTAAATAAGTTTGCACAATACACGTTATAAAAGTTTCAAATAAAGGTTTAGCGTTTAAAAGTGATATATAGTTTACGTCATTGACGTAAATTATACTTAAAAAATTATGTATATGTGGCTTGGTAATTATTAACAAAGTTTTATTTGCGTTCAATACGTTGGTAGTGCAACAACAGGTGTATTTATAAATGCAAAAAACACTTTAACTACAAAACATTAAAATATATTTATTTTTTTAAATACTTAAAATAATTCACTTACTTTTTCCCTTGAAGGTCTGGAAGTTCGCACAAAAACACTTTGCTTATTAAGTAAGATGTCCTTCCTAATATGCTCAAGCGTTTTCTCCAAAGCTTCCTTTCCCCTTATTAATGACTTAATTTCTTCATTCGTGTCCAACAGATTATCCCGAAGTTTTACAACAACTAATCTTGTCAAACGAACGTAGCTATGCACTTTTGAGTTGCTTTGTTGTACTGAGTTATCTCTTAGAGTTGGAAGTGGATCTAGTTGTCTTCCCAAGTCGGTGCCCTTGTCGCTTTTTTGTATTACATTTTGTGAAACTTTTATGTTTTTTACAGTTGCATCTCGCCAGCAATCAGGGCCTATTGTTGCTGTAGCCAACGGTAGTGTTGCCCATGTTCCAGTTGCCATTTTTTTCAAGATATGAGATAGGTTAGCTTATAAATTATTCTTTTGGCTTTGGTTGCTTCTTAAAATTTGTTTCGTTTAAAATAAACGGCGTTTACTTTTTCCAACAAACATACAATTTGGTACAATAAATTTTACGTGATGAACTGTCAGACTGTATTATGACTTGCGGATAAAAATTCCTAATCTAATGCGGCAGTAAGCTAGCTTTTTAACCTAGCCATTCTGTGAATAAAACAATAAATAACTTTTAAGTAAAAAGTCGGTTATACAACAGCTTTTATTTTTACTACCTAAAAAAAAGCGTTGAGCTGATATAATACTTTTTCAATCTTGTTAAAAATAATTTTGGCGTCGTGTGTGGTTGCTTAGTAACGTTCTCTTGACGCGCATCAATGCTTTTACATCTATTTGACGTTTGAATAATTAAATTTAAATAAAAATAAAATAAACAAGTTTTGAAAAAATAATATTTATGGAAATTTTTAAGAATGATTTTAATAAATTCAAATTTTTGTTTAGTTTGGTAAATAAAGTGGCAACACGCAATTACGTAGGCTGACAGTCGCGTAGCAACAAACAACTAACTGCGTTTAGTATTTTTTAGTATCTGAAGCAAAAGACAAATGCTTTAAAAAAAGAATATTTCACGCTTTAGTATTTTGTCCTGAAAAAACTTTGTACATATATTTAAAAATATATATTTTTTAGAGGCTTCGAATTTTAACTAAGTTGCTGTGATTGTATAAACAGCACAATGCCTGTTTCTACGGAAATGCATAAGCCTCCAATTCAGGAACAAATAACTGAAATTACTAAGAAAATTCAACTTTTAGGTTTGCTATAATCTGCATATGATATTTTTAATTTTGACTTTTTAAAAATTTGTATTTTGACTAAATACTTTAACTGCTGCATAAATAGCTTATTCATTATCATTTTGCCAACAGAGGGCGATAGAAAAGCTTATTATGAAAGCTCACAATGGTCAATTAAGAAAAACCGAGACATCATCTCTCGGATGCGTACTGAGAACAAAAGTCTTCACAAGGATTTGGCAGATGTTTTAGCTGTAAGTTTACTCTAATGATAATTAAATTTATACTGCTTTATATTTTTTTCTATTATGCAAAGGTTACATTTTTTTGTAACTATCAAATCTATTTTACTTGACAGGGAGATGATAGAGTTATAGATCAAGCTTTTCATGGACGCCATGTTGAAAGAGCTGCACTCAGAAATAAGACTGGAAAAATGGCACTATCAGTTGTTGATCAAAAGGTTCAACTTTTACAGTTTTCTTATTTTTGTTTTGTCATTTTTTTTGTTAAAAACAATCGATAGCTAAGATTTCTTTTTAGGTGTGTGACAACAAAAAAAGATTAAATGCGTTACGCTCCACCACTGATGGATACCGCAAGAAAGTAGCTGAGCTTGAGACGCAACATGCACAGATGCTTAAAGATGCATCAGCTGCTGTAGAAATGGATAAGGGAGAAAGTGATGCTGCTCAGGTAATATAACAAATTATAAAAAATTTCAAAATAACTTATAACAAAAGGTATTAAAAAAACATTATATCCATTTTTAGGTTTGGGTTGTATAATTTATTACAGTGCTTTCTGATAAATTTATTTTTTTGTTTCACAGCATCTCAGGCAATTGGAAAATCGTTTAGACAAAGCTAGACTAAAGTGCCAAGAGGCGGAACATATAAGCAAAGTCTATGAAAAAATTAAAGCTCATTTACAACAAGTAGGTTATGATAGATTTTCTATTGCAATTCAAAATCATTTAACTAATATACATTTAAGTATTTCAGTCTGAAATGCAAAGATACTTTTCATTGTAGGAAAGTTTAACTTTTCATAATCAACTTGACCAACAAGAAGCAGATATTTTGAAGACTCGCCAAGAACTTCTTGATGTTCAACTGATGTACACTGATGCACAAGTGGCTAGAGATGACGCCAAGGAAGAACTTGCTCGTCATGAGGAAATAGTTTACAGGTAAGCACATATTATTTTTTTTTATTTTAATAAATTGTTTTTTTTGTTTGGTTAATCTAATATTAATAATTTTTAGGGAAAGAAAAGAAAGGGAAATTTCTCTGGATCAACTTAAAACTCAGGCAGAAGAGAAGAAGGCTCACCATGAGAGAGTAGAAAGAAGAGTAAGTGCTTAAAATAATTAAACCGAGAAATCGTTTAGTGATAAAAAGAGTAAATGTAACCTAGTCATAAAATGATGTTATATAAAGTTGCAGAGAGCTGCATTGCAAGAACAAGAGCTTGGCCAAGAGGGAACCAAACCACTGCTCAGTGAAGAAGAACAAGAAAGGAAGATCACATCTTATGAAGAAGCATTCCTGAGAATCAAGGAGGCTACTGGAGTGTCTGGAACCCAGGTCATCAATTTTATTCTAGATTACAAATTAGATATTGTTTTTTGTCTACTCTAAAATAGAGAGTATATATACAAAATACATAATATATATACAAAATACATAAAAAGTTTTTGCCTATACTAATATAAAGTACATAAAAATTTAACATCATGTTTTACTGAACAACGCAGCACACTGTTTTTAAACAAAAAGTTTTGATTTTCTAGGAGGTTGTGGAAAGATTTAGGACCCAGGGAGACACACAACATCACCTTGATGATCTCAAACAGGATAACCTCAAACAGTTGCAGAGATTACAAGAAGAGAAGTTGAAATTGCAACAAGAATTTGAGGAAATGAAATACTCTGGAGAGGCTAAACTATCGAGGTATGTAAAACATTTTATTACACGAATTGGGTTGGTACAAGTTTCTATAATACCAAAGTACAAACACACAGTATTGTATATGATTAAAATGCAATTTTATGTAAAAAAGTGGACAGAGAATGTTGGAAGAATTTGAACAACATTTGAACGAGCAAGAACAGAGAAGAGATGAGGCAGCCGACAAGTTGGAAAGAGCGAGTCATGTGCTTGTAAGCGTAAAAGCTGGAGTCGAACATCTTGCTGATAAACTACAACACTTAAAGATGGTATAAACTTTTTAATATTAAGCAATAACTTTTATAAATTATTTCAAAAAATATAAGTTTTATTTTTTGTTGCAGATGAAGAGCCATGTTCCGACTGCTCATCTTTCTCCCTCCTCCGACGAGTTTGTTCTCGATCTTCTTTCTGTCTCAGAGGAAAAACTTCTTAAACTTCTGGAGGATCTTGATGGCAGAGAACTGATTGAAATCCTCCGACAAATGGAAGAGGAAGAGGTAATTTTAATTTTTCCAAGTGTAACCCTTTTTTGTTAAATTTCTTCTTATTTTTTATTGCCTTCTAATCTTTTTTTAATAAAACAATAATAGCTTAAATTTTTCACGCTTAACTTACGACAAACCTAATTTGTTTTAAATTCAGTTCCATTCAAGTATTGAAAACAAGTTACCTTCTTACAACGTGAGAATTCCACTACCGGCCACCCAAAAACACGACGCTTATGAAGGTCAGCCTTTAAAACTTTTTTTAATTTAAATAAACCACACTTAGTAAACTGTATAAATTTAGGTTAGGTAGTATTTTATGTTGTTAAAAAAATATCATAATAAAACTAATGTATGATGTCACAGACGATGAAGAGAGCGGAGATGACGACAACTCAGCCCCCACTCGCGCCGATCTGAAACGTCGATCTCAGGCGATTATTGATTCGAAAATGAAGAAGGGTCGAAGTCGACCAAGAAAGAAGAAGGGGGGCAAATAGTTTTAGTAAAAAATTGGTGGCGACTTTTTTGTCGTAGTGGCGCTTTAATCTTCATGTATATATTTAGTCTTAACCCCCTTTTTATTCTTAAATCGCTCGTTTTTTTCAGCATTTTTGCGCCTACTGGTAATCTAACTAATTTTTATTGTTAAAAATCGAATTGGAATATTTAAAATTATATCGGTTTTTAGGTTAGTTTTTAAAGGCTTGGGTAAAGATCTAAACACTTTAACTTTTGAAGTATAAATATATATATTTTTTGTTTTGTTTTTCTTTGAATGTAAACAAAATATAAGCGTTTACTTACTTTTTTGTGCTAATAAACAAAACTTTTTTACAGCTTGTTAAATAATTGTAAAAATTTAAGATAACAAAAAAATGGTCTATAGCCCAAAATATATATTTAAAAGACGAAATAACCTCAACAAAACAAAAAAATGAAAAAGAAAGCTATCAAGTTGTTGGTAAATCTTACCAAAAACTTTAGTTTACTTTTATAGCAATGTATGTTTAAATTTTGTTTGACTAAATAATACGAAACATTTTTAATGCTGATATTCTAGTATATTCTATACTCATGTTAGGTTATAAGACAAATCACTTTTTATTTAAACGCAATATTACGAACTAACAAAATGCACGGAATGGAAGGACACCTCAAGCACAGCACATACCTATATCTACACTCTTGACTTTAGTATATAGCAATATAAAGTCTATACTACGTTATCGATCTTCTTAACGTTGGGCTCGACGCCGTTGTCAGATGTTTTAATTTACCAAGTTTTATTACCCCCAACGATGTTCTTCGCTCCCTTGGAGCTGAATTTTGATCGCTTGGATCTAACGAGTCCACATCTGGCGGCGGTTTTAAACAGTGCCACCTTGCGACTGGTTTATTTGAGGTTTGAGCGAGCATTTCGTTCCAATGTGCGCGATCGTTTGCATCTTCTACGTCTGCGCAAAAATAATAATAAGCCCTTTAAAATAAATTCTTAGTAATACAAAGTAACATACACTAAAAGGTGCTTAAAATTACTATACTTTAAATAACAATTTAAATTTCACCCACTCTAAATATTAAAAATTGTAAATTTGTAGTTCCTACTCATTTATTATTCAGAGATGTCCTAAATTCTAACTACGACCATGTTAATTTCTAAATTTATCCATTTAGCCTAAAACTATTCAAATTTTAAAAGAGACAAAACCAAGACTATTTCAATCGCTTAAAAAATCTCTTGGGATTAAGTAATGATAAGATTTTAAACACACATGTACATATATTATACTATGGCGATATGGTAATTTAATTCTAATAAAATGCTATAATTACCAGGCCCCAATTCCAACTGCCCCAGGTATTCGTTAACGCCAAATTTCAAGTCATGCACTAGAAAGCAAATCATACTAGCGTCGCACGCTTGTATAACTTCGAGTGGTACGTTAAATATTAATGCCTGATTAAACACGGGATGGGACTCGCTGTGATTTATCGAAGTCTTTTTCTTTTTAATGCGTTGCCTGCCTTTGTATAAACAGACTTTGACATATGGATCTGAAATCAATAATATTGGTGTTATTAAAAATATCGTAAAAGTAGTTTTCATTATTAATTTATTTTGGATCTCGCCATATCATATAAGTCTATTAATATCCCGTCATTTAATTTTAAAATAAAAACGCTTGGCAACCTAATTATTAATATTTAATTAAAATGAACCTGGAATTCCCATGCGGGCATCCTTTAGGTTTCGAGCCTTCTGAATTGCAACCGTGAGTTTTTCTGCACTTTTTAGGTACGAGAGAGAAATCATAAGGTCGCCATGTTTACCAGCAACCTACACAATTTTATCCTTGTGAATGTATAGTAGTAATTAAAAACCTAAAGCCTTTCCAATTAAGGTTAATACTGAAGAATAGTTTTTCGTATTTGTATTAAATTTTGCTACTCAAAATCGATATTTTGGTTGTACATTAACTAGTATTGTTTATTGTTTTTTACCGCTTTATCGTTGCCACGTGTTTTGTTTGGCGGAAGTGAATTAATATGACGCCATAAATCGATATGTGACGTCATAATGAAGTCGATTTCTTTCAGTTTAATTTCCATTATTCCAATGCATTCGTCGCGCGAAAATTGATCAAAATCATAAGTTTTTACTTGCAATGTTTTCTCCTTTAATAAAATATAAAGTAAAAAATAAAACCTTTGATTGGAATTTTAATAAACTAAACAAAGTTCCTAAAACCTTCAATACATCCGATGCAACACTGAATGAAAAAGATTCTTCAAATTCGGGATCAGAAGTTCTTCGATGAACTCTGCTCTTCCTTGGATTTGAACCCGGAGCCAATGCCACTGTGCAATAGGGATCATTGGTTCCACTAAAATCTTGATTTTGTAAATTTCTAGCCTAGGAAAAAAAGAATAAAGTAAAGAGAAAGTAGAGAGATTTAGATAGATTAGGTATTTCATTTTCTATTATAGATCTGTTTGCATATAATTTTTCACCTGTATAATTTTGACCTTTAAAACTTCAAGTTCTGTATTATAATTTAAGGAGAAATGTAGCATCGGTAAATCATCGTCGGGATCTGAACCGATACTAGACATTTTTGATGCTTGCAGCTAAAAAAGAACATAAATTCTCTTATACTTAACATGCTAAGTAATTATTTATGAAACAAGTATAGAGTAATCACCCCACACTATAAGTTTTTTTAAAAAGATTTCAAATGTTTACTACTCTACCTTGTATAATCTTGGATTTATGTCGTTTAGAAATATTGGACTTTGCATTGAGCTCCTTCTGCGTCCGGACGCTGGAGGTGGATTGATCATAAGACCATCCGACATGTTGCTGTCGGCGGAGGTACGATGTATGGGCGAATAAGCTAAAACAGAATATACAATAACTATGAACTAAAGTATTTTTGAACATTTAATATAAATACAACAATTGCTTTAGTATAGTAGTGGCTAAATTTTTAATCGAAATTAAAAATGATATAAGCCTGTTACAAACTAATGAAATCTCCATTTTTGCATTTTATTGACATATCTTTTTACCTGAAAATGAACCTGGCTTTTCTTCAATCGGTGTTAATTTACCCGAGAGGCTTAATCCCGACGGTGTTAATCTATCAGACGGTATATTGCTTTGCAGAGACATATCCTTGTTAGAAAAAAGACGGTGTTAATCTATCAGACGGTATATTGCTTTGCAGAGACATATCCTTGTTTAATTTAATTATAGCCTATAAACAATTATATTTTTTTTTGGCTGCGATCGATAAAATATTTAATTTAAAATAATGATTTTGTTTTTATATATTGTTTCAATTTTGCTGTGATTGCAATTTACCTGATCAATTGATTGCAGATTTAGCGTTAGATTGTTTTCCGATGCTAACATGCCATTAACCGTCACAGAAGGTCTTCTATCGTATTTACCTAAACCAAAAATACGGGAGAAAACTATTGTTAAATTACGTCACATAGCTATTAATATTTAAACATTTAAAATTTGGTTAAAACTAGGCCGCTTATCTATTTTTTTCAAAACAAACTTACGTATAAAATATTTATTAAGCTAAATATGAACATGCCAATCTCTGTCTTTAAATAGTTTTTTTAATCAAGTTTGCTGGTATAGCTCCTAAACGCAAATTCTTCTACCTAAACCTTAAATTCAAACTGCACTGTATGTAAGTTGGACCAGTACTATAAGTAAGTAATAATGTCAAATAATGGTGAATCGTTTGAATAATTTATTAATATAGTTAACGCTTTACCTTCAGTTTCGTAGCGTTGTAGCCTACGTTTTCCAGTAGAGTAGCCACTGCTACATGATTGACCGATTGGAGCATAGTGTGCCATTGTTGGTTGAACGATTGGGTTTTCAACAAATAATTCAGGCTCAGAGTGACATTCTTAATACAACAAAACAAATACTGTTCATTAAACTGTTGGTCTGTTTAAACTTTTAATATATAAGTAATAACGAGGCCAATAGCTTACTTTACTTTTGCATATGCTACACGAAGGTATAATCGTATTTTTCAACACATTATAATTTAAACAATATATAATGTTACTTAGAAATAATTAAATTATTTTTGAAAGTGTAGAAGGTACTTATTAAGTTGCAGCAAAAGAACTACAAATTTTAATTCAAAGTGAAAACATTTTAGAGTATTATTAAACTTCATAAATTTTTCAAAAAACGTATAATGATCATAGAGATTTATTTTAGTGTTTACCTGTTTTGTAATGCTAAACCACAAACCTTAATCCTTAGTAAAATTATTTTTAAATATATATCAAACCTAATAAATAATTAATACCCGAAATTAATTTCTAATGATCAGGTAGATTTATTTTTATGTTTATCTATTTATAAATTCACTTTATTCATTTTTTAAAAATAAAAAACAAAACTATCAAAAATAAAATAAAAATTAAAATAGTGTATCTCTTTGTTTAATGGTTTGTTAGGCTAAGATTTTTTCATGTAAGTTATCAGTAGTGTATACATGCTTTCCGTATGTTTTTCCATCGTAAATATTGGTTTAATTTTGGTGGCAAATATTGTATTAACCAACATTACAAGACAACATACCCAAGTAATAACAATCAAGTATACCTCGAGTAGGGGAACTGGGTGACGAAGTTTCGTTATCCGAACTCTGATTACTTTTTCTTCTTTTTTGGCTTAAATCGATAGTAAACCTTTAAAACATATAACACATAAGCTTTTTTGAAAAAAATGCTAAAAAAACGTTACGTAAACGTAAAAGCCTAACTTTAAACATTTTATTAATTTTGAACATGTAACCAAAGTTTTAAATTTTAATAAACACGTAAAATAGTATTAGCTAACCTTTTTTTATCAGTTGCAATTAATAAAGTGTCTTCATGATCCTTTACGAAACAAAGTTTCCGATTTTGATAGCAATAGCAAATACAGCAGCATATTACAACTGATGACACTATTGGCATAGCAATATATAATGCCAGTTCGTGAGTAGGTATAGTAACTGCGTCCATAATCGCCAAATCACTATCTCTTAGCTTACTAACCTAAGCAAAATGGTTTAGGTATTTTCTATACATTGTACTGGTACCATTTAGTATTTGTGATCTGCAAACATTAACCTACAGAATCGGTCTAAAAAATCAATAAATATATTTCATTCCGCTTCAGCTAGTGATTTGTTTTTGGCAGCCTCGTGCATCGGATACCTCTCCTTAGTAATATTTAGTATAAAAATAAAAGCCGATACTTCTTATTATGTAAAACAACACGTGTCAATGATTTACAAAATATTTTAATACGGATTGCGTATCTCTTTTTTATATTGATTTTTTTTTATAAAATACAACATTTTTCTTAAATCCAATTTTATACCTTAAAAGTGATTTTCAATAAACAATGCTCTAAACTTCGCTTGCATTTACACTTGGATTATATTAATCAAATTACCGTAGATGTTTAAATTGCAAGTACTTTGTTATGATAATAAAATCAACAGCATTGCCTTAAAATAAACACTGCCTGACACAACACACACTGATATGCGAGATGTAATGAGTATTATAATAAGCATAATAAGCAAATCCAATAATGCATCAAATGCCCATGAAAATTTTATGATGGCGAAAAAAAACGACATCGAAACAGAGGACAACATTCACAGACATACAGGCGGGTGTTCAAACCAGTTCACACATGTTATTCCCAAATCACCATGTAGGCGGCGATGCATATGTAGAAATTCGATTTAAATAATTAATATCGAACTGCAAATGCCGTTGCAGCATATAATTCCTGTGAGAAGATTGAACTGTCTTAAATGATATTTTAAAAACGCTTTTTTAATAATTATACAAAACTTGATTGCAAAAATTTAAAAACTATGATTCACCTTACGTTATATAAACGTTTAGCTACGGGTTTTTAACAGTGATTTTTAAACATAAAAAATAGCCTGGACATACTAAAAAAAGACAACATAAATCTTATTTTTAAGTTTATGCCTGTCATTATCTCAAATTACTGTGCTAGTCTTGCGCATTTCTATTCACATCTTTATAAATATTAACAAAATTTAAACTTTCAACAATGTTCAAACCTACCGCAAGACATACAAAATAATATTTCTCAGGTTACAAAGTACTATAAAAACACCAAGTCGTAAACCTTAAGTACATAGTTTCTACATTTATACGAAAACTTTCATTCAAGGCATATTTGTCTTATGAGAAGTCTTAACCAGTTTTTCTTTGAACCCATGTAGTATAAACACATTTATTCAACACAAAAACAACTTTCATTTAAGCCAAATTTATCTATTGTGTTATCATTTTTAGCTTAAGTAAATAAATTTCGCAACTATTAAGATAATAGTGTATTGACAATACTTAGTGTTTATTCTTCACATGATTTAAGCAATATTAATATCAAGAGTCACTAACTACTAAACTTTTATCGCCAATTTTATCGTTTACCGTGTTAATCAGGTTTACAGTCAATTTGCGACGATCTGATTTTAAAGTTTTGTGTACAAAGTAGGAGTTCCGTATACTTAAGATATGAGTTTGTGTTTGCTAAATTCTAACCCGAGATTTCTTTTTGTTGAAATGTAGAGATTTGTGCCTTACACAAACAGGCGTTTCAACATTTGGGACAAGTGTACTATTGAAATCTACTTACATATTTGTACTTGACTTCTTTCTCTGCATGTTTGAACAAGCTTTTATGCTTTTAGATTAGTATGTGGTTAATAGTTTTTTTAACATCGCGTATTTCTTTTTATTGTCACAAATTTCGTAATTTGAATCAATTTAGTAAATTTACAGTTTTGGATATAAGATTTTGATCTATAACTATATCTATCATATTATAATTATTATTATTAGAGTTTTAGATATTGTAACTAATTGACTTTGGTTTATTTTAACACCATTAAATTTGTAATATTTTATTGATTTTTAAATAAGATGGCATAATTAATTTTAACACAAAACCAATAATTAATATTTATATCAATTTTGTGCTAAAGTTTTCAAACAAATTTTTATAACTAAATATTAGAAAATACAAATTAATTTAATACACTTTTATATAAATATTAAAGCTTAACATTTAGTTTATCAGTTTAATAACTTATTTTTAGACATGGTAAAATTTTCGTTCAATAATTTTTTTTCCATAACAACTTAAGGTTATATTTTTTGTGTTTTTATTGGGGAAGAGTGTGTTGTTGGGACGTGTTTTGAGCTATTTTCTGTTCAGTAAAAATCATGTCCGCTTAGAACTTACTATCTCCCTCCAACGGCTATGCGAATATAAATTAAAACCTAGTAAAATTTTTAAAGAAAATCTGTATAACAAAAATTTAAAAAATAATATTTTAAATTTTTTAACATCAAATAATCTCAACTTAAATAATATTCGACTCCAACCTTAACACACGAGAGAATTTACTATTTAAATTTATTACAGTGTTTTAGTAACACAATTTTGGTAGATAAATTTACTTAGTGGGCATAAAAATAAATTGGAATATAAAGTCAATTATTTATTGATTTTGTTATTTTTTGCATTTATAAAAGCAAGTAATATATAACAGACCAAACTCAGCAAACAAAAAAGCCTTAACCGAATAAATGAACACTGCGCTAAGTTTACCAACTTGATTGATCTATTGCACCATTAAATGTAATGTTTAAATATATAAATTTTACTAGAAAACTTGGTGATTACCTCAACTGTTTACTCGATATGTTTTAACAAACAATAAATTAAATTGAGAAAAGGCACTCCAGAGTTGGGGTCATAAAAATTATTTGATGTTTAAAATAAATATTTAAAAATAGATAGTGCAAAAGGCCGAAGTCAGGATATAAATATCCGAGAATAGTAAAACAAGCTCTTGGGTAAAAAAAGTTTAAACGTACTGATAGTTACAAGTCCTTGTTGTGAAAGGCATACTCATTGTTTAAGAGAATTACAAATAAAATAGGATAAGCAGTAAATTTAAGTGATGATTCAATTTAAACAATAAAAAACTTTTAAATTCAACATCGATTTTTTGTAGATTTGTTGTGAAAAAATGTTTAAAAGTGTTCTCATTTTCTCTTGTTTGGCTTTCTCCATAAGTGCATCCGAAGAAACATTTCAAGATTGGATAAAAAAAGTTGATGTTTCTACTTCGAATGAAATTGGAAATCGTGATGTGAATCTAGCAAAAGAATATTCAGAACTGCAATATGCGCTTACACCTTTACGTTCTGTTCTTAATGATATTCACAGCACCAGCGGGCAGGCTAGAATTTTTGATAAATTGAAAAGGTTATTGTTTTTTGTTTGTTTACTCAAAATGTTATCTTGTTAACTCATTAACTAATAAGCACATTTTTAGGATGCAGCCACCTTTCTGGGCTGAACTTTCATCAAACGATAATTTAGCTGAATGTTTGGCTCACATTGAAATCGTTGCTAATGATACAATAATCCCCAAACTCTATGCTTTGCGAAGTAAGTTGCTTGTAGATCTACCATGTAGTTAATATATTTTGTTCAACAACATTTTTACAATAAACAATGATATAATATAATCATTTCATATAAAAAGTTAAACTATTTGGTGATCCTTTGTATATCTTAATCTACAGTGTGGGATTCGTGGGGTATACCTGAAAGTGGAATACTGGAAGGAAATGTAAGGTGGCCTGGTCACTACTATGAATGCATGGAATCTGTGGGACCGCAAGTTAAAGGAAGATATTGCTTGTCTTACGTAGGATTTAAATATGTGGTAAGCTGAACTACACAAAAATGTTAAAGCAAAGTATTGCTGTTGACTTATAAAATAAATATAAAAAAATATGCTTTAGATATGAATAGTATATGTTTTTGTTTACCTAACACAATACGCTATACCAAACTTATATTTTCTCGGCAGCCAGTACAAACAGGAATTCCAGTTGACATAACATTCGGAAGCTGTCTTCCCTCAGTGTGTAGTACAGAATCAATAAAAACGATTCTTGGTGTGTTGTTGAAGGGCCACACTAATATTCCCTTGCTAGAGACTTCATGCCCTAAAACAGTGAAAAATTATTATACAACTCTTGATATTATAGGAATGTAAGTATTATTTATATTGTATAAAAATGATACAGTAGGTAATTATTTAAAATACACAATCAAATAAGTTTTTTATATTTGCAACATATATTATTTCTAGTACGATCACATCGATATTAGCAGCGTTGGTAGTTATTGGAACATCTGTGGATTTATTTAATCAATGGAAAATATGGAAATCAAATAAAATTAACGAAAATCAACCAAATTTGTATAAAGCTACACAGTGTAAATCTGCAATTGGTAATTAATGGTGCTTTTGTTTGACAATAACAAACAAATAAAAAGTATATATGTTGTAAATACAGGGTAACTAAAAGTTTTTTTTAATGAAATTACATAGGTTTTAAGATAGCACTTTGTTTTTCTGCTATTAAAAATGGAAAAGAAATTCTATCGCTCGAACGAAAACCAGGCATTCTTCCTGTTTTGGATGGACTTCGTTTTATCAGCACTACGTGGGTTATTCTCGGTCACACACTTCTTAGCTCGTTGTATTATTTAGGTAATGTCTTTATTTGTTCTATATCACATGGTATTAAGTCATACAAAATAAATATTATTACTAGTGCCTATGTTTTTTAAACAAACATGGTATACATTTTTGTGTTTGTTTTTAGATAATGCTGTTAACGCTAATCGAACGATTAAGGATAAATTGGGAATGCTAATGCCTGTAATAAATGGAACATTTTCTGTTGATACATTTTTCTTTTTAAGTGGCTTATTGGTCATGTATCTTGGCTTAAAGCATTTGACTAAAACAAATGGCAAAATAAACATACCATTGATGTATCTACAACGATTTTTAAGGTACACGACAATATAGCCTAACTCTGTAATATAAATTTTATTGTAAACCAGAAACTTATCCAAACGACATTTCTAGATTAACTCCAACGTATGCCTATCTTATATTATTTTCAATGGGGTGGATGAAATTTGTTGGAAGTGGTCCGTATTGGGAAACTCTAATGCAGGAAAACATTAACATGTGCATAGAAACGTGGTGGACTAATCTCGTATACATAAACAACTTTTACCCAGTCTCTTCTTTAGTAAGTGCGACTCAAATACAAAATAAAAATTTGTTATATTTAAAAAATTGTTTGCTATTCAACAGTGTTTTTCATGGGGTTGGTATCTTGCAGTTGACATGCAGTTTTACATTTTTTCACCCTTGTTCATCATCTTATTACATAAGTGAGTCATAAAAAAAACGTGTTAAACCAATTTAATATTACTTTTTTTGCACTAGTATTTAAAAAATCTCACATCTTATTCTACAGAAATAAAAGACTGGGATTAGCACTCTTAGCTTTTATAAGCGTATCCAGTGTAATTATCACAGGAGTACTTTCAGCACTCTCTAATCTACAACCCACTGCAATACAAATGACGTTGTCGTTAACACCGTAAGCTAAACAACCTTTGTTTTTGTAACAAAAATAAAATTAACCCAAATTAATTTTTTTTTAGGTGGATTCGCTTTTTTCTTCCTAGTGCATTTTCAAATTCTACAGCATCTTACGACAGAAAATTTCTATATGATATCTACAACATGCCCTGGACTCGATTTACAGTTTATGGAATTGGAATGTTTACAGGCTATGTATTATTTGTTACCAAGGGAAAAATCAGATTGCACAAAGTCAGTGTTTTGTTGATAATATACCATTTAAAATATTTAAATACATTTTTAAAGTACATAAACAAAAAGTTATTTCCACCAAATAATTGTTGCCGCTATACATTAAACCCATTTTACAGTCGATTGCATTGTTGGGTTGGCTAGTATCTGCTGGTTGTGCACTAGCTGTAATATACGGTACGTTTAAAACTACTTCAGAATCAATACGTTTGGATACGCCAATAGCTGCATTCTACAACGCCATGTCGAGAGGGCTGTGGGGCGCTTGTATAGCCTGGGTTACTGTAGCTTGCATTGGCGGATATGGAGGTAAAAAAGCTAATAAACAAACATAATTTTACACAAAATAACCAACATTTTTGTTATATTAAATACAGGGCCAGTTACTGTTTTCTTGGATTGGAATGTCTTTACTCCTTTAAGTAGGCTTACATATAGTGCCTATTTGGTACATATTTTGATTTTACAATGGTACTTCGGAATTAATGATCATACCTATCACTTTTTAGTTCAACACGTTATTGTCCTATACTTGGGTAAAATAAAAAAATCTTTATATTTTTTTCTGTATAGCTTACGTTAAATTTCTTTTGGTTTTAACCTACTTTTTTATATACCAAAACTTAATTTCTCAGGCATTATTGTAATGGTGTTTATGGTGGCCTTTGCTATCACTCTGCTTGTGGAATGGCCGTTTATTGGGATACTAAAGTTGGCTTTCCCCGGAAAATCGAAGCCAACCCCAACAATAAACAAGTCAACCCTAGCCGTAAGTGAGAGTTCTGTAGAAATGAAAGACGTATTAGAAGGTAAAACCAACCAGTCCTATTACCCGGGAAAAGAAGAAAGTCAATCGGCAGATGAAGGTATAAGTGTCAAGCAATTTGAAGATAACCTGGAGTTTGATGAAGAAAACGAATCTAAAACTGCTCTTTAAGTAATTGCATTTTACATTAAATGTTCTTCACGTTTTTTACAAATTCTTTACGTCTTACCAACTCAAATATTAGTTTAATCGAGAAAAATATATACAAGCATGCTTAATTCTTAATTGCCAAAAACACTTGTTTAAAGTAATAAAAAAAAAGAATACATATTATCTAACCTTGAAAAACATAATCTACGTTGAGTAACTAAATGTATTTATTTAAATTCATTAATGGAGATTTAAAATTAGTGTCAATTAAACTATTGCAACCCAAATAACACGAATGGTTATAGAATTTTTTTTAACTAAATTTATGAATTACTAAACAGTTCTTAACATATGATCTTTATTTAAAGTTTGTCTACCTTTGTATGAATGTAAGTAAACATTAAACATATTGGTGTTAATGCCTTTTGTAAATGAAAATATTTATTTGCAAGATTCAAGGCCGGATTAATAATTTTGATTGGACAAGATGCATACATTTGTAGTTTTCAAGCCCGATGGTTTGCTACATTTGCATTTATGCATCCAACAAATATCCTAAAAATAACAACAAACTTTGGCATTATTAATTTTCTTTTGCTTCGTTTTAGCTTTTTAAAAACACTGTGTGACTGCCAACTTAGTAATTAGTTTACTTTATATATAACGTTTTTCCAAATTCCGTTTTTCCATGGACTTTAAACCATTGCATCAAACATAATTAAAGTTTAAATAAAAAGCACATAGTATACTGGTGTCAAGTTCGTATTTATACATTTCTATGATACGTATTTTTTAAATCAAATAATAATTATTTATGTTTTGTTTTCGTTTGTCCATATTTTTAAATTTAAACTTATGTTAATACATTTTTTTAGATAAGATTGTAAAATATGTTTTGATTTAAATATCTTTAAAAAAACAAACGTATTGTTTACAAAATTGTTATGACATACTTTTTGAATTCCGGGATTCGCTGGTTTAGCGGTTTAAAATTTTCCTATAAAAAAGCAAATAAAAATTAAAAAAATATTCACCTAGAAAAATAAAAAATATATGAAATAAAAAAAACTTCAATCTTTTTTATACAAATCAATATTCTTTGTTTATGTTTATAGAATTATGAAAAACAAGCAATCAAGACGATGCGTGTTATGATCACCTTTAGCTTATACCTATTAGTTATAGATAAACAATTAATGCGATGACATATTGTCAAACTCTTTAAAAAGCAGCAATACTTTCGTTAACGATTTCCCGTGCGTTTTCTGTTTGCACACATTGTTGGTGGATTAAAATGACAACAACGACTTCTCATCGCATCCGGATAATATTACATCATATTGTATATCTAAATAGGAAGTATAGCTAGAACAGTCTTATGAAACAAAGAAAGAACATTTTATTAACAGGGATGCGACCTACAGGCTAAAAATTTAAAGATTTATTTTTGAGTCTTTAAAAAAAAGATCAGAAGATTTATTCTTTAGCGCTATTGTAAAAAAAACTTACCGCAAGTTATTTTTTGTTTAAAGCAGAAAAAATGTTAAAATAGATAACTTGTAACTAAAAGTTGTACGCTTGTTAAGATTCACAGAAGTTTTTTTTATTAAAGCAGATCTTTCAACATAATTTTAAAATGAAAATAGTCAGCTACTTATTAGTGGTTCAACTTTTCTGTCTTGCAAAATGCCAAGAAGTGTTGTTCGACAAATGGATGGTGCAGGGGGGTTTGGATGTAGTTATTCAACCTCATCAACGTGAAGTAGATTTGTCAAAAGAAAACTTAGCAAATTTCGAACAATCTTACGCACCTTTAATAGAATTTCTTCAAGGCACAATTTCTACTAATGGAAAATTAAAAAATGCACAATTGCTACTCAAGTAAGTTTAATTTATTTAAATACATATTGACATAAACTAACATAGAAATCACTACATTAAAACATTTTAGAGTATTTGATTTACTGGAGTCAAATAAAGAATTCATAAATAACACCGAAAACTTGAAACAGTCGGTGTTAGAATGTGCAAGCGAATGGAAAATTGTTATCAATGATACAGCTCAACAACAAATGTATGCACTACAAAGTAAGTTAAATTCTATATTTTTACTATAATAAATGTTTATTGTTAAAACAGTTATTAAGAATAATAATCCACCATTTTAAGGTATTGCAAAAATATATGATATTATTTATTCTTATGTAGTGTGGGATTCGTGGGGTATACCTGAAAGTGGAATACTAGAAGGAAATGTGAGATGGCCTGGTCACTACTTTGAGTGCATGGAAGCCAAAGGACCGCAAGTTAAAGGGAGGTGGTGTCAAGCCCACCAAGGATATACACCGGTTAGTTCTATATCTCAATTATAGAACCTTTTTTAAACTTATATATTTTTAAAACGTGAAATATATTACAGAATAGCAACAAAAGCCTAGCAGTTGATATAAGATGGGCAAGCTGCGTTCCTTCAGGGTGCAACAAGGACTCATTAAAATTTATTTTTGAGCAACTATTTAAAAAAATTCGCTTTGAAATTCCAGTTCTAGAACTTTATTGTCCAGAACCTTATACAAAATTAACTATTACTGATGTTATTGGAATGTAAGAATTTTATTTGTCATGTTATTTAATATTATCAACAATAACTAAAGTTAACCCTTCGATTTAGTGTTGTGACGTTTCTTCTTGTGACGTGTGTATTAATCGGTACGATCATTCATCTCTTTAATAAATCAGATGCAAAATCAAAGTCCAGTAATAAAGCTGAACAACAGGAGGCTTACAACAAACTTGTAAGAGAAACAACCAAAGGTAAGAGTAAGCAAAGAGCTGCAAAAGGTTTGTTTTAATTAGTATTTACAATACATATAAACATAGCATATGGAAATTTCTAATAAATAAGTAATTGTTTATAGGCAGGATATCATCTTGCTTTTCGTTGGAAACAAATTTAAAGAAAATTTTCTCGATGAAAAAAAGACCTGGAGATATACCCGTGTTAGATGGAATGCGTTTTATTAGCATGACTTGGGTCATTTTGGGTCATTCTGTAATGGCACCGGGTACTACGTCAGGTTGATATTTAAATTTTGTATAGAATAAAATGTAAAAAAATTACAAATGAATAAAAATAAATAAAAGTACAACATTTTCTAAAAAAAATCTAGGTAACCCTTTGAGCGCGGGAGTCCGTATACGAAAACACCTCGTGTTTATGATGGCAGCTGAAAACGGGTCGTTTTCTGTGGATACTTTTCTTTTTCTAAGTGGACTGCTAGTAACATACCTCGGAATGAAGCATCTTACAAAAACAAATGGAAAAATAAACATTGGCATGATGTACCTTATGAGATATCTAAGGTGATACAGCACAATCACGAAATATCATTTAAACGATGTGTTTTGTTAGGATATGACTAGCATAATACCAATATATTTAAATAAAAAAAAAACAAAGTTATTTGAAATTTGTAAACAAATGTACTTCTTTAGATTAACACCGGCCTATGCCTACGTTTTGTTAATTTCAATGGGTCTAATGAAGTTTTTTGGTTATGGGCCATATTGGGAAAAAACATTTGAATGCAACTATAACCTATGCGAAAACACGTGGTGGACTAACCTGTTGTACATTAACAATATTTATCCGGCTATTTCATATGTAAGTGAGCTATTTTTTATGTAGAGCATAAACTTAAAAAATCTTAAGCTTTAACTCAATAACCGAGTAATTTTTATGTTGTAGTGTTTAACATGGGGTTGGTACTTAGCCGTCGACACGCAATATTATTTATTATCTCCGCTTTTCACTATTCTTTTATACAGGTAAAATTAATACACAAATTGATACACAACAAAATAAAAAAATGGTAATTAATTACGAAAATTTTAGATCTAAAAAAATTGGAATTTTTGTTCTATCCATGTTCTGTTTGGCAAGTATGATTACCACTGGTGTGTTATCGATGTTATCAAAACTTCAACCAATTTCGACAGTAACATCTATGCAAATGTCATAGTAAGTCAAAAAAGTTCTTAAATATATTAAAGTTAAATTTAATCAAATAAGAATCCATGCAATTAAGAATCTAAAACAACGTATTTTTAGTACTTACAAACAGTTTTCCGACCCTGATTCGATTTTAACTTACCGTGACAAGTACATGCATGATATCTACATGACACCATGGTGTCGTTTTGGTGCCTATGGAATAGGGATGTTAACCGGTTATCTTATTTTTGCAACCAAAGGAAAAGTGAAGATTAATAAGGTAACACTATCGAAACAAAAAGGATATTAAAAATTTTAAGCAAAACATGTTAAAATATCAATCAAATGATTATTTTGATTCTTTGCGTCTGTACAGATATCTAACCTTTTGGGGTGGCTTATATCCAGTGCATGTGCACTAGCAATTATGTATGGTACTTTTGAAGCAACAAAAAATACGTACTTTATTAACACGCATTTTGCAGCACTCCACAATGCCGTTGCAAGACCACTCTGGGCATGTTGCCTATCCTGGGTTGTAATTGCATGTGTTAGCGGGCGCGGAGGTACATCTCAAAATGTGTTTACTAATTTATAAAGTAGCATTTGCCTTGCAATTTGATTCTTATTTCTAATAGTAGTATAACCAGTAAGCACCTCCAAAACTAGGAAATAATGTAGTTAATTTATCTATTGTAGGCGCAGTTCGAGATTTTTTAAATTGGAAAGGATTTTCGCCACTCAGTCGTTTAACTTACGGCATGTATTTAGTACATATGTTGGTAGAAACATGGTACCTAGGAGTTCAAGAAGCTGCGTTCAATTATCATATAATAAATGTTGTATATCTTTTTTTGGGTAAGTTACGCATTTATAAAACAAGAGCAAAGGCTTTGAAAACATAGTTTAAATAATACTCTTGTGTTTTATAGGCACCACTGTTTTATCACTTGCGTGCTCTATAGTAGTAGCACTGTTAGTTGAATGGCCGTTTATGGGTATAACAAATATAGCAGTTCAATATTTAACGGGTGGTGGGAGTAAAAAAGTATCCCCGGAAGAAAAAATGCGAGTTCGAATCGCTTCCGAATTAGAGGCTGCATTTAAACCAGGACAATTGCTCTCAAACTGGAAAGAGTCCTCCTCCGACGAGATTATAACAACAGTAACTACCAGGCAATCACCGAACTCGCAAACTTCTTAATACAAATTCTTAGCTGGCAAATAGCGACTGGCCTCACGTATTGTGCTTGATATTTTATTGTAGGCAATGATAGAACAATTAAACATTTAACTTTTTCAAATAAGCGTGTTTTTGATTCAATACATCACAGCCCAAAAAAAATTAAAATTTTTTTGAAATTTTTAAACTTAATGAATTAGAAACATTTGATTGAGCAAATTAAAATAACATTTCTAAAAATTTTTAACATTTTAAATGATTTAAAGAGACATACATTTCCTCACTCAAAATATTTTATTTAACCTTCATTAAATATATATATTAGTTTTAGTTAATTTTATAATTTAACAAAACAAAAATAGATGAAAATAAACTGTATTTATTAGGATATGTTTCAAGCATAATGAAAACAAAAAAACCTTTGCATATTTAAACTATTAGGTGATTATTAATGATTAGGGTTAAATATAATACAGGATATAATTAAATAACACATTATGCAACACATAAAGCTAATAATAAACTAAAAATTGCTTCTTAATTGAGTTTTAATCTAAATAAAAAGTCATGATCAACCTTTATATTACACCAATATATTTAAATAACATTGTTAACCTAACTGGGCATGCAGTGAAGTAACCAAACAAAAAAGCCGAACGAACAATAAATTAGAAAAAAAACACATTGAAATCTCAAACATAAATTATAATAACACTAAATTGAACAACAATTGCATTTTTGTGGGCAGGTTAAACAAAGCCCCCTAATAAAGAAAAGATATTTTACATAAATCCAAATAAACTTTTAATAAATGCAGGCAAATTACAATTTCGAAGAAGTGCTCACTAACAGGTCTCTCATTTCACAAAGAGCATTAACTAGCTCTTTTTCAAAGATCTTCAGATCATATTCTTTGTGTTCATTGAATGATGACAGTGAGATTAAAACTCGATCAGGTTTTGGATTATAACACAAACCATACCCGTCTGTTACTGCTGGACCAAAAGCCATACAGAGATCAGCTTGAGCGGGCACTTGACTAGTAGAAAGATTAAAATGCATGGACCGCTTATAAGCAGTGTCGTGAAAAATCTTTGGAATGTCTTCTCCCTCCTCGATAGCAGCCAGTTTTAGGCCAAGCAGATGTCGATCGATTCCTTGACCTGTTATCGCCGCAACTGTATAATCCTTATGTGCTTTGACGGCATCACGAAGCATGGATGCCAATTCTTGTGCAGAGTTTTTCTTTTCTGTCATTGCCTTAACAAACTTATCTGAAGCAGGTGTACATGATCTGATCGTGTCAGTTCTCCCAAGTCTAAAACGACGCAAGGAACCACTTTCATAGGTGGCTGGAGCTTTTTTATGAAGTGAATAGTAGGCCAACTGAAATGCATTTTGAATAAAGGAATCTGGGCTAAGTTTTTGTGATTTAATAAAGTTTTTACCAAAATGCTTGAAATCCAATACACGAAAAGATGTAAAAGCAATAATGTCATCGACTGACTTGCTGGCTTCTTTTATATTATTTTCTAATTCTTTAGGGACTTCAATTTTAAGATGCTTTGGTTGCGGTAAAGATAACACTGAAGATTCGGATTGGTTTGGTACTTCTTCGCAATATTTATGGACATGATCCAGCAATGAAGCTATTGGTGGGCCCTCAGCTGGTGAATGCTCATAAGCTAACCCAACACCTCCATTTTGGTCCACTATGATTTGAATAGTTTTATCAAACCACCTGTTTGCGGTGTTATGCTGACTTCCACCTCCATGTAAACATCTTGCACTTAAATCAGTTCTCCATTCTTCGTCCGGAACTTCAGGAACAGGTTTATCTAGGCACAGCGCAAAAATCGATCTTTGAATGGACTTAATTGATTCTTTGTTTTCTTCTACCGAGTTTAACACATGATAAGCCTTTCCCCAATTGTCACGATTGTCTGTTGTTAGAATACCAACTGGCTTGCCAAGTTCGGGAGAGCTTGCTACAATTTTACTAAGCTGACTTTCGAGTTCGCTAAGAGAGAGAGGATCCCAATTAGTGTGATAAACAGGAAGTTCAAAGAAATGATTATTATGAATCACAGCAACATGACGCGGTGGTTCCCATGCTCTAGCATAACAATGTGACTCATCATTATACAAACCTGGAATTCGACACGATGACAAAACACGATAATATTGATCCATACAAAGAGCAGTGTTGCCAAGTTTCTCAACTGGCAATGTTTCATTATCGATAAGAACTTTGTAGTTCAGAATAGCAGCAATGACCTTAGCAGCTTGTTTAATCTGCCCTTCAACACCTTTAAAGTTGTACCTCGGTAATGCAACTGAGGGACTACAATAAACTACCACAGAAGCTCTGGACTGTAAATAAGCAGCTTGAAGCCACCATTCTGACAACCAATTTTCTCTTCTTTTAGCTCGTTCCTGTAATTTACTATGAAGATGTTCACCGAGACCCTTATTTTTTCCAAATTCCTTTACAAGGTCTTCTGTATACTGAAACTCTACTTTATTTAAAAGTGGCTTCAAGGTTTTCAGATACTTGTCTAAAGTTTGCTGTAGACTAGGTATAGGTAGATGGGGTAATGATTCTTGATGGCTGTAAAATCTACCAGGTAAAAAAGGTGAGACAGCACTTGGTGAACATTTAACTAACAAGCCCATTATGTGACGACTAACTGAATGACTTCGCAAAAGAGCCATGTTGCCTACTATAATGTTACAAAGTAAACAGAAATAACCTGATTAATGACCTGTAAAGAGTTCATTAATCATTAACATTTGCAAAAATGATGAATTTTAAGTTAAATTCTATTTTTACATTAAATGAATCACTAAACTAATAACTTAATTTATATAATTTTTTTATTATTATATATAGTTTTGTTACAATTCAGTTCAAAGTCCAATATTAAAATATTGGACTTTGAACTGAATAACATCATGCATAAAAAGGCTGACTCATGAAAAATATTTTCAAAACATTCTTTTATGTTTTACACTAACAATTTAATAGTGTGTTTAACATTAGAATTTACCATTGACATGCATGACATTTAATAAATGTTAAATTCTGGTAGACTGATTAATCATTACTTTGAGTAATCATTTAACATCACTGCCATTTAACATTATTAAACTAACTGATTAAAGGCATTTGGAAATAAAATTGTATATTTTACAATCACCATCATAAAGTATTTCTTATTTCAATTAATAAAAAAGATTAACAGTAACATCCTAATGCTGATCCATGTTATAAAACATAAGATATTACAATAAAGTCCTACATTTTAATTAAATTTGTGTTTGGTCTCGGCACTTACAATAGTTAATCTATTATACCATGATAACTTGACTCAAAACATTTACTTTTAAAAAATTAGGCAATTGTCAACATGAAAAATCTAACAAAACACATTGAGAATGACCTTTGTATAACTAGCAAATGTAATATTATGTTTACCATTTCATTTTTAAAATTAAAAAAAATTAACAAATATTTTGATATTGGTCAAATTATATATAAAGTTTTATATTTTACAACTTTATCAGAAAACTGGTACTTCATTTAAAAAAAAAAATTTTTCCAGAAATAATAATATAAATCATGTGAAATTTATTAAAATAATTACTGGTATGCCATACAGCCATAACTAACAGTGCTTTTACCTTAAACAAAAGCTTACATAAAGAATTCAGTATAACCACATAAGTTGCACATTTTAATGTCTCTGTTTTGGTTATGAAACAAAATATATGTATTATAAAAAAAACGATGCCGCTTAACAAAAATGTTCGGTCTACTGACTACTCAACGACTTAATACTTACTAATCTGCAAACTTGAACTGTACACAACCAACCACAGTATTAGCGAAAAACCACATAAAAAAAACTTAAGGAAGTCTGTACGTGCTACGCTTAACCGCTACACTAACAACTTATAGAAGTCTAACCTTTTGACCTATTACACCACCAGACCACCTACACTCCCTACCAATTTAATGATCATGAACCATGTATGATCACTAATCTAACTTAACTGACAAACCACTAACTAAACATCAACTGTATAAACATAACGAAAATATACGCCCACGTGTGCAATGTGAAAGATCGGTAAAGCAAACCAATTTTCACAATACATGGGGAGTCAAGAAGGCCTCCCAGTTGCTGTGGGAGGCCTCCCATTCTCGAACCGTGCTGAAGGGTTCAAGAATTTAAAGACAATAGCTTAAGAAAATTCTAACATTTGTGGTTAAATAAATTCTTTTTTTCTGATTGTTGTAAAAGAGAGTATTATAGCAGCGTAGCCTAACATAGGCATCTTGGCGAAGGGCGCATAAGCCAAAGGTAAATGTTGCATAGCTTTGCTACTAACAAAAAATTTCGGTAAAAGCGTGTTAAAATAAAATTAGCGTATGATTTAATATTTATTCTAAAAAAAGATTTTTAATTTTACTGGTAATGCAAATATTTTTTTTAATAAAATTCTAAAATATGGTAACGAAAAATATTAATCAAATTTTATAGGATTTTTATAAATTAGCGTAGGGTGTTCCCCTCTTTTCTGATTTTAATAACGTGGGATAGACTTTCGCGAAATTTCTTTAACTTAAAAAGTATTGTTTTTTGTTCTACGTCAATTAAAACCGTGAAAATGGCGAATGTTATTGAACAGGTATAAATTGTTTTTATGTTACTAGTTACTTTAATTTTAAAATTTGGTAATACTATTAAATAATGATATTTATACCATATTCCAGCTTGAAAATGATGCAGCTGAAGTTGCTAACCTTCTCGATGTGGCTAAACGTCCAAGAATTCAAAACCTTTTGGTTAAAGAAAAAGAAAATATTTTGGCCGAAATTAAACAAAGGGAAATAAAGAAGAAGGCAGCTGATCAGCAAGAGAAACAACCACCAAAATCCATCCAAACAACTACAATAACAAACTACGGTAATAATAATTATAAAGATACTTTAATTTCACTAAAAAAATTAACAACTACCACACCAAAAACTACATTTTCTATTAACAAAACATAAAAAAGTAACAAACAAAATAATAGAACAGACTAAAATAATAGTGGTTTTTATTATAAACTTTTATTTTTTAGCATGGGATCAATCAGAGAAGTTTGTTAAAATTTATGTGTCCTCCAATTTAACTGGAATTGAGAAAATTAATGAAGAGCAAGTCAGCATCTCTAGCGGAGATGAAAGTCATTATCAAATGACAATACAAAATTTTAAAGGAAAAAATTACATCTTTAATGTTCCAAAATTACTTCACCCAGTTCAAAATCCATTAATTAAGGTTTGTCTACAATAGACACAGTTAAATTAACTAGAATTTATTATATCTAAATAAAAATGTTATTAAACAGTATTTTAACATACCAAAGCTTAGTCAGTCTACTTAATTGCTGAACTTATTATACAGATCAAAAAAGATATGATTCTTATAATGTTGAAAAAGGCATCTGCTCAGAAGTGGGAACATTTAACTGCAAAAGACAAAGTTAAAGACGAGGAAAAGAAAAAGTAAAAATTCCTTTAAAGAAATTTGCCTTTTAACAACATATCAAAAATAATAAGATTGACAATTTAAATATATTTTCATATTTTGTTTTAGGGATATGGATAGTGCAATGGACAAAAATGCTGATCCATCTGCCTCAATTATGAACATGATGAAGAAAATGTACAATGAAGGAGATGACGATATGAAAAGAACTATAGCAAAGGCCTGGACAGAATCTAGAGACAAACAAGGCACGGGACCAGGAGCTGGCATGGGAATGTAAAACTTATACAAAAAGGGACTTTAAAAATTATATGTACAAAACATTATCATCATGTATATAATTGTTTGTGTTAATTACACCAAAAACTACAAAACAAACTAAATTTTGAGATGCCTAAAAATAGTTTCATGTTGTTTGAAAATAAAATATTTTGCTAATTATGATTGTTTTAATTCTGCCGTGTTAAGCAAAAATAGATGTTGTTTCTTTGATATTAATAAAAACTCAGCCCTTTTTTCGTGGTGTAAAGTTTATCAGATTTTTTTTTTTGTTCAACCATCAGAAATGGCCTTTTAAGTTTTTGATTGAAAATCCTGAAATTCTTGTGGAGAAATTGCAGAATTATTCTCAAAATAAAAATAACTTTGAGGCTCAGTATCTGTTGGACATTCTGGGGATTTATTTGTTGGGTTTTCCACCTCCGTGGGGTTTGTATAAAAACTGTTTAATTCCTTTTGCAAGGCAACATTTTCGTCCTTTAATTTTCTGTCAAAAAAAAAAGAAAAAAAAGTTTATCAATTTTATTTTTTAAAAGTAACAGTATCATAAGTTATATAAGTATATATATATATATATATATATATATATACCTTTTTTAGTACAAAATTGCTATACCTATACTCTGCAGCCATTGTTTCCTTTTCTTCAAGCAAAATATTCACCCACTTTCTAAGGGTTTGGTTTTTGGTTTCAAGTTCTTCAATTATTTCTCTTGATAATTTGGGAATTTTTCTTCGATGTGATATCGAATGATCATGTTCTAACACACGGTTATCACCAGTAGAAAGAAACTGAAACACACAAAGTCATTTTAACCTCATTTATTTTTGTACATTTTGGGTGTGATGTAAGGAATATGACTTAAGTGTCTATAAAATAATTAATTACAAAAATATATAAAATGTTATTTTTCAATTAAATAAATTAAATAATTTTTTTAATTAACTAAAAGCAATATAATTTATATTTAACCTGTAGTAATGAATCTGGTTCTCTTTCATGCATAATAAGATGAGGATTATCAGTTCTGTGTAGAGTTCCTACTTGCTTTTTTGGTTTCTCAATTGTTAAATTAGGAATCTTTTTTATTTTGATTGATTTACTTTCTAGTTCTTGGTAAAAAAAGAAACGTTTTACATATTGTTAAAAATAGTAATTTTTGAGTTAAATAAAAAAGCAGTAAACAATAAGTAGAATTATTTACTAAATTTAAAAAACCGAAAGGACCAACAAAAAAAATGTTTACTCCTACCATGTTCTTGTTTTTTAATTTCCACAATTCTCACTTGATTTTTGAAGGAATCATATTGTAATTGTAAGGATTGGCGAATCTAAATAATTTTTAAAACGAGACAGTCATTGTATAATTTTTGCATTTAAAATATGCATTAGTTTATTAAAATTATTTATCCAACATGCCTGTTTGAGTATACATTATAAAATAACCCATATAAATTAAAAAAGAAAAAAATTCGATTATTAGTTTTACTTCTAAAAACAATAAAAGTAAAAAAATTAACATTTTTTTTTATATATGTATTTATTCTTGATGTGGAAAGTCGCCTTCATGACCTAAACACGAAGTAACGTCAGTTACCACAACCCAGTCTCGTCAGTTACCACAACCCAGAGTTGCCTTTGGCAGTTTGGGATATTATTTATTATCATTATAATTGCCCAATAATTACAAGCTGCTGATTAAGTGCTGACTTAGCAGAAGTTCATTTCGTTTATGGGTCCTTACTTAAGGGCGCTACAGCATGACGACAGTTTTACTAAATACACACTTATCATTTTTTTAAATAAAAAAACAAAAACAACTATCACATTATATTTACTATTCTTGAGGTTGTTTTTTCCATAGCTTGCAAAACAGAATCAGCTGCTTTGATATAGTATTCTTTAGCATCTTGCCATTTAAAATCTTCAAGAAATCCTACGGCTTTTCGCTCATAAAGATGAGCCTGTAAAAGTAAACGTTAGCACTGGATTAATTCTTGAACAGATTTACTAGTTTAATTTATAAACTTAGCCACATCGCCAAACAAATATAAAGTAACAAAAAATATATAAATCTACCTGATTTAATGGCATATCAATAAAATAATTAAGTTCGTAATGTTTCATGTCGAACTATGATCCTACAGAAATAAGTTAATAACAAAACATAAACAGTCAACAGTCAGACAGTATTGTCATTTGTTTACTTATGGAACAGCTGACGCGATGATCTTATAGTGTTGTCAATTATTTTTAAATTTATTAAAAAAACAAAACAAGATTTTTTGGTGAAAAATTTTTATGTTTAGTAAAAAATATATATCGGAAATCAGATTTATCTAGTTTTAAAATATAGTTCAAATTACTTATTTTAAATAAACATTCTGAGTTCCAGCGTAGGCAATATGTCATTGTGCGATAAAAAACAATTTAAGCAAATTCTTTGTTTTCCCAAACGTCGATCACATGTATAACAATATTAACCCAGTACAATAACATTAAGCGTATTTTTAAATAGTTGACACCAAAACTGTGTTTATACTTTATTTTCGCAAGCTTGTCACGTACGGTTAACACTTTATCATACTGAAAAATGACAAAGTAACCTTTGTGCGTAAGAGCATCGTTAAGATAACACCCCCATTGTGGGAATCCTTTTTTTGAGATATTAACGCAACAACACCATAAATGTATGTAATTTCTATATTTATACAACACAGTCGATAACGTGACGGGTTAGCGAAGCTGACCCGGACATAGATAACTACAATTGTGGTGAGAGTTTCATAATTTAAATATACATGATTTAATCCCAGCATATTTTTAAAGCGTAGAATGTAGCGTAAAATTAAATAACGTTTTATTTAAATTAAGTTTAGCCAAGTGAATTAGAATTGTGAGTTAGCATGCGTTGACAACATTTAAAACAAATTAGAAAAGCAATATTTCGTTTCAAAACAGTAATGGAGCACTTAAATATGCATAGAAGACAAAGCAGACAATTACAACTGGAGACTGCACTAAAATTTGGGGTTGGACCTTTAAGGCTGTTTTTGATTACATTTTTTGTAACAAAGGAGAATGTACTTTTATTGATATTTATTTCATTTCGGCCTATGTATAATGATAAAATATTAGAATTTCAATACCCACCTTTATATCGTTTAATCGATTTATCTTTTGTTAAGATTCATGAAGCTAGCAGACGCCATTCCACGCAGCGTATTGAAGATAATAACCCCTTAAACTTGCCACCTTTGCAATCAATTCGTAACAAAGCAGCCGAAAAGCGGAACCGTGAGTTTAGATCACGTGTCCGGGCCGAAAGCATTGCAGTAATGAGATTACATTTATACGACGAAAATTCCGACTTATCCAGTACTCAAAGTTCAGTCCCGAATTTGCCCAAAATACCAAATTTAAAAACGAGGCCACCAAAGGAATTGGTTAGATGTTAAACATTAATAATATTTAAAATTAAAAATTTTTTGTATATTGTATAGGTAATTTGTCTTCTTCAATCTGACGTTTTTATTAACTTTAATTCTTAGAACTCGGAACCTCACTGGAATTTGCCGAATCGAAGGATCAGCAAACACAATGATAAGATTATCGTCGAACATCTGAGACATAAGTTGTTACGTCAACACGAAAGAAGAATAAGCGAAGCATACGAAGGTTTATAATTTTTAAATGCGTATTGGTTAACAACACGTAGGTATAAAAATGTGTGTTTAAAACTCTAAGGTTTAAACTGTACCATCATTATTAAATAATCAAAACAATTACTCGATAATGGTCAATCGATAATTTTGCCAATATGTCACAATCCAATATACTTCTATGTTATGGAGTGCCCTTCAATTGAAATAAATGATAACATTCGTGTGTGAACAATAACGCCGGGACGGGATTATCGCATGTATTTTAACAAGGTTTAAATAAATAAAACGCGTGAAATTCTGAAACAAATAACGTGTTATGTTAAAATTTAACTAAATCTCCGGACGATATACTTCGCAATACCCGAAACTCAACTAGTTTGAATACGTTTAAATATCCTTTGTTTCAGATGACTTACAGATGCTAAACGTAGACCACAGAAACAGCATTATTAGTAGCAGGGAAAGTTATTACGAAGAAACCATTAAAAGTTTAAGATCAATGACGTCTAAACCTCCCTCCATAATGGTAACATTTATTTTATTAAAACGGCACACTTGAAAAAGTCAAAAACATCAAAAATGACAATAGCCCAAATGCGCTACTTATTTTTGATTTAACTGAAATATCATTTACACACTGACCGCAAACACTTATACCTTGAAAAAGGTTCTAACAATACCTTAAGCCCTGAACAACATCATGTCGCCGTGAAGTCTAATGTATCTAAGGGATTAAAATTGTATGCCAAAGTTTTTGAGGTTTTTAATTTAACCGACATGCTTTCCATTACAAATTGTTAACTTAATATTTCATGTATTCACTGTGTCAATAACACATTTGTTTTACTTGTTCTGTAGAACTTTAGTTCAACAACGACCTCAAGAATGGAAGGATCTTTGCAATCTTATTCCAGAAGACAAAGCGTCTTTGACGCCGAAGACACTATTGTCATGCCAACAGAAGTGCGTAAATCTGAGTAAAATTTAATAGCAATTTTCCCCCAAAATAATAATATTTAATAATGCTTTTTTTTAGACGCATAATGAGGCAAACAATGAAATAAAGGAGGAAATCCCTCCCGAAATTGTAACAGAATTTGATAGTTCGAAATTTCTTAGTCGTCCTTCAATTTGCGTTAGTTACGATAGCGGAGTCACCGACTGGATCAACGTAAACGACAACATTGTTGGAGATGATACAAAGTCAATCAAAGAATTTGAACCTTTTTTGATGAAGTCAAAATTGCAAAAAAGCATGAACGAATCTGAAAGAAGTGTAGCTCTATTAATGCGAAGAGTCAGAAGAAGGTTACAAATACTCCTTTAAAGCAGAATTTTTAGGATTTTTTCGTAAATTGATTATGATACAAAAATTTCTAATAGGCAATATATTTAAACATTATTTAGGTCAACTCTGACGGAAATTTCGGAAATAGAGGCAACAAATTATGACAAAAATATTCCACGACTAAGTAGAAATTCCTCAAAAATAAACTTGCCAGTTATTTCAACACCAACGGGTAGAACGTCCCGTTCTTGCCGAAGAATGAGATCTCCAGAAACACATTTTTCACCCAAAGAGTTACCCATTGGTTTGTTAATAATAATTTAAAAAATTAAAGTTTAACAATAAACAAGCATAAGTTAGGATTAAAATATTAATAACAAAAGTATTATGGTTGGTTGAATAGTTGGCTGTAATGAATTATTAATGTCCCTTTGTATAGAATAATAAAAAATAATGACTTCAAATATTAAAGGTGATGTTAGTCTTTTCGCTGACTGGAAAGACGACAGCCTAAACTCAGTTTCGCGAGCTGGTAGCTTTGTTTCTGACGTCATCAGTTTTGATATAGACGTCACAGCTACAATCTCTCGTCAAAATACATTTGTTTCTGAATCATATCCAAGGATAAATAATCCCTTTTCCGTTAAAAATGGTGAAATAGATAAAGATAATGCGAAGAACAACAAAGAAACGTAAAAATTTTTATAAAAATTGTGACTTGTCACTGTATTTAAATAATTTAAAATTTATCTTTTACAGAACTTCTTTATTGTCAAATTCAGAGGAGATTATCAATGACTCCAACAACGGAATTTTACAAATTTGTTTCGGGGACTTGAGCCCCGTTTGTCCAAGTTACAGACGAAAAGTAAGTTTTGTATTAATTGGTATGTTAAAATGTTTAATTTTTAATTGAAATTCCGTTAAGGCCTGCATTTACGTGAGCTCTGCGGGCCCTGACACTGTACTCGAGCGATCGTACATAAACGACACAGTGGTTCCTAGAGTAAGACAATACTGCAAGGAAAGGAATTTATCATTTGAACTTATCGACCTTAACCTTATATCATCTGAACTTGCTGGAGAATCGAGAAGAGATATTACTTCGTATATGTTTGATGATAACCATGAAATAATGAGTATAAGGCACGAAGTTATTCAAAATGCAATGCAGGAAAGCGTGGGAACATCGTTTGTAGTAAGTGTACTTGGATGTTTTGTAATTTTATTTTAACTGTATTTATTAATAACCTTTTTTTGCTTTAGTATTTACATTATTAAATAATGTTAAAGTGAAAGCCAATCGTGACCATAAGGTTTTACATTTACATTTAGCCAACAAGTATAATGATATTTTTGTTAAGTTATTTTTGGGCAATACTGGTGGAATAGCTACTACTCTTCCTTCTTTACTCTCTACTTTTGTGATGAATCATATATTAGACATGTTAAAAGATGAGAAAGAAGATCTCGAAATGCAGATTCTTCAATTAAGGTCTTCGATTAATCCCAACGTGGATGAAGATAAGCATGACAGTATGTATTACTTAAAAACAACAATTTGAACAAAACAATGTGAGATGCATAACACTTTTAACAAAATATGTTTTCAAGGTTCTTCTAAAGACTTGAATAGTCTAGCACGTAGTATGATATATTTATCTTCCGAATTAGCAAGGGTGGAAAGGTCACGTCAATCAAAATGTGAAAAGCATCCTTTTTTTAAATATAGATTTTTTGAGTTAAATATAGTTTTTGAGTTTTAAACTTGATTTATTTAATTTAAAAAACAGCTGGAAGTAATCAATCCGGAGATAATTCTGAGAAACAATCTAACCAATCAAAAAGATTAATATTACAACTTGAAAACAAAATACAGAGACTGCAAGAACAAGAATGTCTTCTCAAAAAATGGTATTTATTGGACACAAATCACATGCCAATTTCATACAGGCTAAAACCAATCAGGTAAATAAACAAAACACATATTTGTTTAACAATGGAACAAATTTGTATGAATTGATATTAAGTTATGATATATTTTTAGTTTCGAGTACAAATGGTTGTCAATTTTATCCCAAACCAACACTTCGCCGGGGGATATTGAAAAGGGAAGAAGAGAAAGACAATATTGGTTGGAGACACAGAAACGTTTACGAAACATATTAGTTGAGTTCACCAACTGTAGCAAAACGCCCCAACATTTGTTGGATAACGAAGACACAACAAAATTTACGCCCCAACATTTGTTGGATAACGAAGACACAACAAAATTAAACGAGGCGAAAATTGGTTCAACTAATAATGTTTTAAAGTGGAGAAACATACTGTGGAAAACTCGTGGGTTTATAAAAGTTTTAAGATTTAATTCTTATATCTAATTCAACAAAAACTAATTTCTGTTTTTATAGCTATCGAATGTGAAAGTACCAATGTTTTGAATAGCCCAATAACCAATGCAAGTGAAACATTTTTTTGGTTCAAAAGAAACATACAAGATATATACAGCCAAGTTGATGATGTCAGCATACGTCACTTTCTTCCGATGAAATCTTCAGAAAATAAAATTGACGAAAACGCCACAAATGCGATAGACAACTTGAAAAAAGATTTCCAAGAAAATGTTTGTACCAAGTTTATTATAATATACTTGGATAATTTTAATATTCTTTACGTTAACCTTTTTATTAACATTACCACCGTTTGGTTTTAGTTTGGGTATTCGAATATGCGAGAATACTCTCTTCGTTGGAATCAAGTTCCGTTCACCTCTGTCTTAAATTCCAATAACCGACCTTGGATAAATTATTTGGAAAGACTTGCTTTAGATTTTTACAACGTTTGCACAATGCAAATCAGCAACAGCAGCAGAAGTCATCAAGTATGTGAATTAAAACACCGTTTTTTTTTTTTGTAAATCGTATTAAGATGAAAGTTTTTTATATTTTTTTTATTAGGAGCGTAATTTCTTTCAAGAGGAGATTTTAGAAGATTTAAAATTTGCAAAAACCCTTTCAAGTTTTTTTATGGAAAGAAGAGGAATTATTCAATCTATAAAATCGTATTTAAGGTCTCAGAGGAATAGGTATATAACAAACTAACCGCATAATTTGCACATAAATAAAATTGTTCTTAATATTTTTCATTAAACTTTTCAGAAGACCACTTATTTTATATGGCAATTACGGAACGGGAAAATCTACATTATTGTCAAAAGCAGCAATGTCGGCAGCTGATTGGTTTTCCTCTGTTCCTTGCAGATCATTGTTAGATTTTGACAAAAGCAAAATGTCTTCTCGAATACTATTCAGGTAACCAAGTTTAAATATTAATTAAAAAAAATCGATTTGCAATATTAACTTGCCTTACTTGATGTTTATTATTTACCACAAGTTTATATTGCTACTAGGAGTATAGGTGTCACATCTCTTTCAAAAGAACCAAGAGAACTGCTTAGAAGCTTGTGTACCCAGCTTCAGTTCATAAAAAAGGATCTGCGCAACAAAGAAACAACATCAAGTGACAAGATTGATAATTCGACAAAAAATAATGAATTCGCAAACCACATGACTGATGAATACGACCACGACTTTCGCGCCATGTCTGTCAAATTTTACAAACTTTTGTCAGGTTGTGGAACAAGAGAGTGTCCGCTAGTTGTGTTTTTGGACAATATTGGAGCACTTAATAATCACCACAACGCTCATAAACTATTATGGCTACCAAAACGCCTGCCAAAACATGTCAAAGTCGTTATTTCTATAACCGACATTTCTTCAAATGAGATCCCAAAACCAAAATCACCGGTCCCCGACTCAAGAACGATTGGCTTTCCATCTGATGTTTGTTACAGAAAAGGACAAATGTTTACTAATCTTCAAACCCGATATAAAAGTGATCTTGAAGGCGGACATGCGAACTTCATCTTCGTTCCAATGTTAGAAAGTGATTCGCGCAGAAAGTCATTGGATGTTCCTCAAGATTCAGTATCAAACGTTTCCATACGTTTATTCTTTAAAGAATGGTTAGGGAAACAAGAACAAAGTTTAACATTTGATCAAACTAACTTAATTCTAGACATATGTGAAAAATGTCCATGTCCGTTGGCAGCAACTATATCAGTAGAAATATCTCGTAGGTGGACATCTTCCTTTGGTGTCGAAAAGTGCAAATCTGAAATGCCGACAACTGGAGAAAATATTTTGCAATTTGCGCATTGCTTGTTTATGCAGCTTGAAAAGAAGCACGGGAGATCATTTATAGCAGCAATAAGCGGCTACATTTCCATCTCACTGAACGGGGTGACGTGTGATGAACTTTATTGTTTGCTATCTGAAGACAAAAACATAGCAAAATGGATATCAACTATTGTAGAAATCGATCAACGCATAAATCCGAATTATGGACGACCAGTGGACAAAACCCCAATAACAAGGAAAAACAAAACAACTGATAGGAGAAATATTGTTCAACAACCTTCAGTTGTCAACGAAAGTTCTAACACATCTTGTAAAAAGCGCGTACCAATGATTCTTTTTCAAAAAGTTATGATCGATTTAAGATTTTTGTGTTTTGAATCATTATCAGATCATTTGCTCACACTAAAATGGAAACACGAAATTTACAAAAAAGTTGCACAATCAAGGTAAATATGTTTTAATAAAGTCTTCCATCTACAGTTTTTTTGTATAAAAACCTAAAGGAATTTAATTGTTTAATTATTTTCATATTGGTTTGCCAGATATTTTGCAAACGATGAAGCTGTTTCTTACTTCCATGAGGTGATGACTAAGTTTTTTAGTGGCAATTACTCAGAACTTAACGATAACAAGCCAAAGAAAATCTTGCGGTCGCAGAGTTTTTATAAGGAAATAACACCCCAGTGTTGCCAGCCATTATCGTGGAAAGGAAAGTCAAAGGACCCAGCTACGCATAGCAACACAGGTACTTCATCTTTAAATATCATTAAATAAGTTTAACTAAAAGCAACCATTTTTTGTAGAAATCGGAACACAAGACTATCACGGCGATGTTAGCAAGCCTGTTTATAACTTAAGAAGGTTAAATGAAACTCCATTTCACTATCTTAAAGTTGGGTCACTTGAGGTCATCAAACGGGAAATTTTTTTTAATTACGAATGGCTGCTTGCTAAGCTTCGTGGGACGTCTTTTGAGGTAACAAAACTAAAAGATTGACGCAAAAAAAATTAAGAGTTTTTTTAAATTATAGCTTTTTTTAAAATCGTACGAAATTTAGTCTTTAATGGAAAATGTTTCTGATGCGCTAAGTCAGTATAACAACGACTCCGACATTCGGATGTTAGCCGAAACACTTCATCTTTCAAGTTCAATTTTAAAGTCGGATCCGTGCCAACTGGGACCACAGATCGTAGGAAGACTTTATGATATTATAAAAAGAGACAAGCCACTAGCAAGAATGGACCCAAGAAGATATCCATTCTGTCGGTAAGAAGTATTAAGACCAAGATGAAATTAAAACCTGGTCGAACAATCTCAATAATATTAAAACTGTTAACTCGGTTTCTATTTGAGGTTTCTGATTGGTCAATGTCGACGTTCCTCAATCCCAGTTTTAACTCCTTCAGGAACCTGCCTGGTTTCCCCTGGAAACGTCATGTTTGACCTTCAACAAGGTCACCTCGATTTAATTACTGCCGTTGTTATGACGACGGATGGTCATCGCGTAATCACGTCATCAAAAGACGAAACGCTCAAGGTATATTTATATGTTAAAACTTAATAATCTGAGTAAGTAACCATTTCCAAACAATTGCATGTTCTAGGTTTGGGATCTAATGAGTCGTCAAGTCATTTTGACCTTACGAAATAGCTCCCGTACGGTTAAATCACTAGTCACGTGTCTGGGAAATAATTACGTTGCATCTCTTGACAAAGAAAATACAGTAAGTGTGTTAAATAACTTCTATATTACCGTATTATTTAACATCGTGGAGTTTACAGAGGTGGTTTAAATAGTTGATTAGCATTATATTTGAAATTAATATTAATTAAAGATAAAGCTGTGGTGTTTGAGGACATCTTCTGTAGTGATGACGATAAGTGAAACCAATGATAACTTGCTAATGGCGTCAGCGGGAGAGGGTCAGTGTACTTTAGTTGTATTTTACAATGAAGCAAAGATGATGAAAATTTGGGATGTGGACAAGTATGTTAACTATTTTTATTTGTTACAACAGTTTGAAACTCAACATGTACCACATGTTTAGGCAACGGCTTCTGCACAGAATAGATATAACGCCCGATGACGTCATACTGAGAAACGAACAGGTCATAACAACGGGCAGAAGCTGTAGGGGAAATTACATTCTCATGGCTTATATTTCAACCGATTCTGCTTACGTTTATAACATCAAAAGAGGACGAATATCACAGAAAATTAAGCTACAGGTGTTTTAGCAAATACTTTTTAACATTTGGGCTCGGTGCATTTAATTAATAACAAAACATTAAAATATTTAGAATGATGACGATCACACACTAATTACGCACGTCGAGGTTTCCAGGGAGTATTACGTAATAGCCTGTAAACGCCAATTCATGAGGCTTCACGAAATTACAAATTTTGAGTTGTATGATGTGATTAACTATGGTCACGTAAGAACCATTAAAGCCTGCCCTGATGACGTAGTAAGAGTTGTCACAATACCTAGTTTATATTCCAATTTTTAATCTTGAACTTTATTTAGCAAGAAACTCTTATTTAGATTTTTGAACTTCTTATAAACCGACTTGGCTCGCATATAATTGCATTGTGCAAGGGTAGCATTGGAACCGAGGTTGGGGTGTGGAATGTAGAGTCGGGAAGTCATAACCATATTGCCAGTCAAAAGTTTCACTCAAACAGTGGTATGAATATCAACTTAAACGATTCAATTTCTTTTTAAAAGTAGTTTTTTGTTACAAGCAGTAAACAGTATTTAAAATACGTTTTTTAGGTTGTTGTATTGATCTTCAATATTGCGTTACCTGCAGTGAAACAGAATCAACAATACGGGTTCACAATTTGGCAGCAAGGGTTGATGATAAAACTGTGAGTCGGACACAGGTCAAAAAGCAAATGTTAGGAATTGGAGAGTTCTACCCAGTTACTAGCAATGGAAGGTGAATAATTGCTTAATTTATTTAAAAAAAGTGGATTTACACATTAGCAAGTACTCTAGCATTGTTTAACAACTATCGACTATATAACCTAAATACACCAAGTCATTTTAAAATAACTGACGTAATGTCAAAAATAGATATGTTGTTGCACGTGGTATGGAAAATGGTCCAATAACAGTTTGGAATATAACAAAGGGAAGATGCAAAGGTGAAGCGGTTAGTATTGAGCGGGGTCTGCTAGAGAAAAACGATGTAGTTGTTGTGAAGGATGTAAAAGTTGTGGTGTTAACTGATCGAGGAATTTCTTCAGTAGACGAAGGGTCACAACAAGTAAAGAAACTGGCACAAACTATTATAAAATTTTTAACATAGGTCACTTTTCTAAAATTAAATCTTGTATTAATGCTGTAGATATTTAAAACGATTATTATCTACGATCTCCGGACGAAAAAATATTCAAAAAAACTAACACCTGTCGCTATAACGATTTGCCCACGACACGAATACAGAATTCTTGCCATGGATAAGTTGATGGCTATCTCTCATGATCGAACTCACTTTATAGTTTGGAGTTTAAGCAATGGACAAGTGATAATAAAATTAATATTGAACTTCCTGTTTTATGGTTTTTTAGTATATAAGTGTAATAATATGAAAAGCACAATAATAATGTATGTTGTTTTACAATTTTTGATAATCTTTTTAGGTTTTGTCAAGAATTCGTCCCGATTTTAGCAAATATGAACCAAAGGTGATTACTGAAAAAACAAAACGGCAAAGACTAAAACGAACAAAGGTTTACATTTTCACCATTTCGCAAAGAATTATGCAATGAGCCCAAATGTCATAGCTTTTTTTTCTTTGGCCTATAATTTATTAGGAAAACCGCAATATATAATACCAAAATATTTGTCAATATTAGAGTAAAAATATTTAATAT